>NC_143396.1:77450671-82450671 GCF_052110815.1 Crocodylus siamensis | reverse complement strand
GAAACTGTCCTGACACATTTTCCTTGCCAAGGGAATAATTGCCTTTCTAGAGTCTCTGTTGGTTTGTAAAAATTGGTTTTGGGTTGATAGGTTTGGCAGAGGGTCTGGTTCTGCATCCATTCATGGTAATGGCAAAACTTGCATTGACTTCCTTGGGACCAGGAATCCAGGTTGTAGCCGCATTGCTCTAGAAGAAAAAGCAACTGGGACCCATGGTAGAGATGATATCTTTTATTAGACCAACTAGATTTTTGCAAAAGAAAAAAATATCTTTAATTGCAAGCTTTCAGGGACAAACACCCTTCTTCAGGCATCAGAGAAAAAAGATTGTAAAAGTTCTCCTGGGTGGAAATGAAAGGTTGACAGTTACTTCAGTGAATGTAGTTGTCACTTTTTTTTCTGGCCAAATTTGTCATGGGCTGGCTTCTCTAAGCACTGGTGGTCCATTCATAACAGTCTTGGTGTAAAGCAAGCGCTTTAGTTATGTAGATGTCTTCTGTTCATTAATTAGCTTAGTTATTTTTTTACTCTGAAATGTAGTTCAGCCAAAGGCTGTCTTCTGTATGTGTATGTATATTTGTTTAATTTATTGTGGAGAATGTGGTGAACGTATATGCCAAATATGCAGATGCTACGTTTTCCTAATCACAAAAATATTCATTTCCTAAGTGTGAATTGCTAAGTATTCTTTGCTTACCACTGAGGAATGCACAAGTTCAAAAAGAGTAGAAACAACTGCAAACTGTTAATTTGCTCCCATTAAAAACATGCAAGGAGCTTAATTTTTTTCTTTTTCCTTCCCCAAAAAGTTGTCTCTGATCTGTCACCTATTTGGGCTTTTTGGGTGTTTTCTGGTGCAGTGAGAATCTCTACCCCTCTTTTTTATTTTCTTTGTTTAGTTTGTAGGTAGTGCTTTTGTCTACATTTATTGAATTACTTTGTGCAAAACTTTTCATTTAAAAATGTTTGCATGTATCTGCTTCAAGAAAGGAAATATAATGTGTAGGAAAGAACAAAAGGTAAGAATGTAAGAGACCTGATTGAATGTGTTTCTCCACCCTTTTGTTTTACTTCTGAGAATGCAGGAAGGCGGCAACTAATTTGGTCTAATTTCAGTATTTTGTGTAAGATCAGCCATGAGTGAATCTTCTTCACTTATACTAACTAGAAGTGAGTAATGCTCCTATGCAGGATCTTATTCTCTTCTAAGTGCTCAGATAACTACAGCAAAGTGATATGTAAGCCCCCAACACCTTTACCTATGTTAAAGTTCCTGTTTGCCTTAATGAGTCCCCATGCTGTCCATTGAATAAGCCCCTTTTAGCTTTGCAAAATCCCAGCTGCATCATATATATGCCATTGCGCATTAGATTTGTTCTATGCATGAGGGTTATAAGGAAAGATGGAGATCCTTCCTTACAGATGAGTAATTATCTGACTCTCCCCAAACCCTAAGATCATATTTATACTTTGAGACAGCTAGTGTCTGCAGTTCCCCTAGTTGCTAAAGAGTAATTACAGGTGCTCTGTACCTCTTACAATTATATTGTAAACATTTGTTCTCTCTTGGTCTGATTCTATCTCCCTTCTTTCTGTTGAGTTCTTCACTTCCATGTGTCATTGTGTTGGGGTCTGATGTGAGGACCAGTGACACAGACTATGCACATAGAAGTGTGAGACTCTCATGCTCAGATTTGTTTAGATGTGCCAAATGTGAAGCAACAGGATGACATGAGAGGTCCCCATTTAGGAAATGTATTCACTGCCAACAGAATTGGTATGCTAAGGTCAGTGTTAGCTTTTTTTGCTAGACCTTCAGGGACTGTGCAGAGGGTCTGCAATTATTTTATGTAAATTTACAGGATGAGGAAAAATTATACTAGATATATATGAGTTTCTACCCAGTGTTCTGCATGAAGAAACACCATAAAACTAATTTTACCCTACAAGACAATGTTTTTCAAGTGTTCAGGAGATTTAGATAGATTTAGAAGCCTGTCTGGTAACCTATTGTAATTTGAAGGACAGAGGGTGAATGAAAAATGTGGGAGTTCCTTCTGTAAAGAGTGAAGAGATTTAGATCAGGTTCTTCTATGCAAAAACATTTTACAATAGTTTTCAGCTGGAATGCATACTGATTACAGGGACTTAACTTGTCCCAGAAAGCTTCTATGTTAAGTAAGAATCCCTCAGATGCAGTCGTATGCAAGGTGGACTTACATGTATGAAAAGTCATTTCCATTCTGCTTTTCCCCAGATCATCTGCTTACCTTGCTGCCATGCTGCAGGTTACTGTTCAGTGTATATACCATAGAATGTATATGAGACTTTCCAAAATGTTTATGCTCTAATGCATAGTCTGTCATGTGGCAGATTCCCAGCTGGAGCAAATTGTAGCTTCAGTAAGTCATGTGCACTACATTTCAGGTAGGGGAGCACATCCTAGTAAGGATGGCTTGGAGGAATTTACCAGAACATACTACCCAGTGGTCACTATGAATTTTAGGGGTGCTTGTACACATTTGAATAGTCTTTCTTTCTAAGGAGTATGGAGAATGGTGTTTAAAGAAGTTACTATTAATTAATCTGTTTAAGGCAGTGCTTCTCAACCTTTTTAGACTCAAGGCACCCCTGGGTAGATTTCAGGCATCCCTTGGAAAGTGTCAGCTCTTAGTGTTCATTTTTTTGCTTATGGAAAATAACAGTGCAGTTTTTCTGTTGCAAAAAAACTCAGAAAGACCAGCTATGAATTTCTGTTTGAAATCTCTGGATTTATCTGGTGAATCATGTTTGTAAATCTAACAGCGTGGCACTTTGTGACATCCTTGAAAAGGTCTCAAGGCACCCTGATTCAGAATCGCTGGTTTAGGGTCTTAGGTAACTCTGGCTTGCAGGTTGTTTTACTAGGTTGTTAATGTGGTACTAAATGCTAGTATCTGGCACACGAAAATTCCTATAAAGCAAAATATAGCATTTTCTGATTTCCTAGAAATATAGGTACATGCATTAAGAGAGTTCTAAGGACTTGCAGTAAGGGTAAAGGTGGGCAGGGAAAAGCTATAGTATGTATGTATTTATTATTGTTGTTGTTGTTTTTGTTTTTGTAGTATGGACTTGAACCTAAGTTTCTAACATACCACCTAAGTGCCATTTTCTGGAATGGGTTTTGCTTTCATTTTCACCAGAGTCCATCTGGAACCCAAGATGCCTTTCCCAAAGAAAGTTGCATTAAACTTCATGTGTTCTGACAACGAGTTGCAGTTTTGAAGAATTAGCTTTTTCAGATGATGAGTCTTTTCACTGATAATTCCAAAACTACATGTAAGGCTTGCTTTGGTTTGGGCACCCAAGAGGTTGTTTGTTTTGCCCATAAACACAGCAAGAAATAATAATCTTCAAAGAATAATAATAGATAGTTATCATTTTCACATGTTGATTATTTGTGGGGTTAATAAATGTGACAGTGTTTTATTAAAAATGGTATGTGAATAAGAGACAGTAAGTAGGAGGAGGGGCAGTCTAGTAATGTAAGTAGGAAGATGAAGAATCCTGGTTGGTATTCCCAGTTCTGTTAGCTTTGTCTAAGGTATTCATAAATTAATGACGCCAGCCATAAGTGTAGGAAAGTGTGCTACCAGACTGGCAGATACAGAATATATTGTAAACGTGAAGTAGAACTATGCATGCATTGGCATTAGCAGATTGAACAAAAAGTATTTTTTGATTCACCCATGTAGATTCAACACATTCACATGTATCACATCTTATCCCCACCTTTAGAAATGACTTAACACACAGTGGATTAACACACAGAATGTAGTCTTCTTAAGTGGCTTGTGTTTCTTTTCTGGCTAATCACGATCACTTTCTTTTATCACTTTCCTGAGAATGTGCTGCACCGAGTACTAAGTTGGGGTCATGTTTACATTTCCTTTCTGTGTAATGGCTATCATTCCCTAGAACATAGTCCAGAGGAGATGGCCTGCCTTCATCCATGTCTGATTCAGATGTCTCCTTAATAGATGCAGGTAGCTCAACATTATTAAGTCCTGTCTACTTAGCTTTGTAGAATTTAAGTTTGCTGCTGTAGATTGCAAAGCTGATGGAGCTCCAGCTGTTGTTGCTCTGCTCTATTCAGTACTCATGCCTGTATCTCAGAATTGGTTGATGTGACGGTGGCAAACAATATTAGGTGTCACTTGCACTGCGTAGGACAAAGGAACAGTTTTGTGCAGTCACAACTGCAGGCTGCCATTTCTTTAAACCCTGGTAATCACAGGCCGATAACTCTTGGCCTGCAAGTAGTTGTTGAGAGGTCCTTGTCATAGCCTGAATTATCTGGCAATTTCTAACTTGTTACTGTTAAGTCCAATCGTAACCTGAGATTGTGGCCCGTAAACCGTATTCCTGGCATCTTATTTGTTGTAACACATACTACATTCTGACATCTTACCAAAAAAGAGGGCCATCGTCTGCTGTCCTGACCCCTCCTCTTCTTTCATGGAAAGCAAGGCATCTTTAAAATTGTTCAGCCAGCTGATTTGTGGCTGGGTGCAGCCACAAATGGTATGGTGCAGAAGTGATATGCTGGATGCCTTTTTTCCTCATGAACCATCCAGACTGAATTGTGGGCCATTGTCAGTTACAGCTTGTTCTGGCAATCCTGTCCTTTATAAATAGCTTCACAGTTTTTACTGTCTGCTGCTGTAATGGTTTTCATGCAGAAAACGTTCAGCCATTTGGAGTAGTCATGCACTGCCATTAGGTACATCAACCCTAAAAATGGTCCTGCAGAATCAATACAGAACCATTGCCAGGGAAGGGATGGTCATTCCCATGGGTGTAATGGTGCCGGTTTGGTCATCTTCTATATGTGTTGGCATCCCATACATTCTCTTCCCAAGGCGTTCTATTGTTGATCAATAACTGGCCACCATACAAAGTTTCTGGCTAATGCCTCCATTTTCACAACTCCTAGATACCCTACATATAGCTCTTCTAAAATTCTTGTGTGCAGTTTGCTAGGTATAACAAGACAAATCTCCCCTGCGCCTGCCCCATGTGACATACTTGATGTATAGCAAGTTCTTTATGTGCATAAAAGGATGCTAAATTAGGACTGTCTGTATATTTCTAGCCTTTCAGGGTAGCTTCATACATGTGTGTGCCAGCGTGGGATATTTCTTGGTTTCTTGCCCAATCATACTGCAGGTCACTGGGGCATATTCCAGCTGAAATAAGTTAACAGTTTCAGTAGATTCTATTTCCATTACAGATGGAGGTGCACAAATACATCGTTCCCATATTGGATTGGGACCGATATAGGGAAAATTGAAAGCATCGGAAATTGGCTTTTTTTGCCTGATGTGGCTGATAATGTGGCCAATTTAATTCCTCCTGCACGTGCACAGCTGCGGCATGCATGGGGCCAGCAGCTTGGAGACCAGCATCTGGCTGGTAAGTCTGGTGTCGGGGAAGGGGGTGGGGAGGGCAGATCGAGACCCCAGGGGGAGGGAGGGAGTGGGGCTGATGCAGGCACTGCTCAGTGGGGCTTCCAGGTGCTCACAGCTCCCGCCCACGCCAACTTCCCCCTGCCCCAGATGAGCAGTGACTGCCCCTGCCCCAGCCTCACTCCCTCCCTTACCGTAGGGGCCTCAATCTGTTCCCCCTGCCTCTTCCCTCCCCAAACCCCTCCCCTCACACCGGACTTACCAGCCCAACGCTGGTTTTCAAGCTGCCCAGCTGCATATCAGAATTGGGTAGGTATTGGCTGATATGGCTCCTTAAAAATCAGCCACTGGTATTGGCCCAGAAAATCTCTATCAGTGCACCCCTAATTACAGAAGGTTCTTATAGGTAAGTGAGAATCCATCAGCATTTCCATGTGCCTACATTCTTTTGTATACTATGTCATAGGTGTAACCGACCAAAAAGAGAGACCACTGTTGCATATGTGCTGCACTTGTCCTGGGCATTCCTTTCTTCACCAAAAAATTGAGGCTAAGGCAGGGGCAGGCAATTATTTTGGGTGAAGTGCCACTTACTGAGTTTTGGGGAGCTGTTGAGGGCCTCATAGGTTGCCCTGCCCCTTGACACCGGCCCTGCCCCGATTGCCATATTGGGACTGGAAGTCCTGGCCCTAGCTCCTGACCTTTGCCACTGGAAGTCTCTCCTTCTGCCCTGGAAGTACTCCTTTTGGGATGAAGGGTGCTGCAGTCTTGAAACCAGAACCCCCCTCAAATTATATACTAAAAAATAAAACTTCTACTATAAGTTATTTTAATTTTATTTACAATTTGATTTATTTGTTTTAAAAGTCTATGTAGAGGTGACTTCATAATAGCTCAAAATGCAGTCCTACTATATGTTGTGTCTGAGCAGTAAAGGGGTGTATGTGATGGGGTGTGGGTATGGCAGGTGGTTGTCGGGTATGTGGTTGGGGTGGGAACAGTGGGAGTGTGGGGTTATGGTGGGTGATTGGGAGAAAGGGAGATGGGGCCAGGCTGCTGGCTCCATTGTGGGTGGCTCTAGCAGACTGCATGTGAGCCTCATGCGACACAGCCAGGCAGACCCTGTGCCCAGGCTCTGCGCTCCTGCTACCCAACCCTGGGTCCCTGCCCTCAAGGCACCTGCATGAGCTTCATGCTCCCACCTGCTACTTGTGTTTCCTTGGATTCCCTCCTGCATGCTTGCCTGCTGCTCCCCGTGGTTCCTGCCACTCACTGCACTGCTATCCATGGCTCCCACCATTCCCTGTGGTCCCCATCACTTCCCCCGCCACTTGCTGTGCCATTCCCCATGGCTCCTGCTGCTCTCTGCAGTCCCCACCACTTGGCGCGCTGCTCCCTGTGGCTCCTGCAGCCCCTGCCCCTCGCCATGCTGCTCCCTGTGGCTTCCACCACTCCCTGCGGCCCCTGCTGCTTCCCACACTGCTCCCCATAGCCCCCACTGCTTCTTGGACCACTTCCTGCAGACCACTGTTCGTTGTGGCCCCCACCACTTCCCCACAGCCCCCTCCACTTGCTTTGCTGCTGCCACTTCCCACGCTGCTCTCTGAAGCCCCCCTCCCCTGCTGCTATGCCACTCCCAGAAGCCCCTGCCACTTCTCATGGCTCTTCTGCTGCAGCCGCTTCCCTCTACCCCCACCCCCCCACCGCTGCTTCCAGCTCTGGCTCTAGCCTGTCCCAGGAAGTACCACAGGGCTCCTGGCTGCTGGGCTGTTTGCAGTGGTTCCCCCCACCTTGTTCCATCCAATCTTACCTTAATTTTCACTTGGACGAAGGGAGGGGGGGAACTGCTCCAGGGCTGTGAGGCCAAAAGCCATAGAGGCTTCCAGTTGGGGGCTGAGGGTGGGAGGGGGGATGGGGGGGCTGAGAGTGGGGTGGAGCCAGGCCACCCTTGCTGGTCAGCCACAGGCTCCCACTGGGTCCTGCTGCTGCTGGCTGCCTCCCATCTCTGACAGGCAGCCAGGGGCAGATCAAAATTTATTTTCTAAAATGTTTAGAGGCCCCTCAGGCTGGATAGAATGGGCTGGTGGGTCGGATGCAGCTCGCGGGCCAGATTTTGCCCACCCCTGGACTAAGGGTTGGTGATCTGGACTAAGGGTTGGTAAACTTTCTCCCACGTAGGTATAGATTACATTTCTTCATTCCACACACCAGACTTAAAGCTTTTTCGTCCATCTGTGCATAATTCCATTCTGCTACTGTGATTTAAAATGCAAATGTTATGCACCGTTCAGTACCATAGTATGTGATATAACTTAACAGTCCCAATTATTTATTATTTTTTACAGTTGGCTCTGGTTGCATCACATGCTAGCTTGACAAGCAATGATGAGTTAACGTGAACATGAACAAATGGCTTATGTGATGTCACCAAAGTCTTTGCTTGTAAGAGATTTCTGACAGTAATGTGACCATACCCATTTGCAGCAAGGAATTTTAAAGGATACGCCACCACTGATAGGTTTGCTAAAATCCTCTTATATTAAATAATAAATCCTAGAAAAGATCTAAGTTGTAAAACATCTTTTGGCTGTGGGACTTCTAAAACTGCTTTAATCTATTCTTGAGATTTATATGAAGACTTGAACATGAATAACATGAACAATAAGCAACTGACTTCCTGAAAAAATTGCATTTTGCATGATTTGCTTGCAACTCATATTTTTCTAGATGTTCTAATACTCTCTTCAGACTTCTCAGGTATTCATCATTTTAATCAGCTACAGTAATGGCATCCAAATAACGTTGTGTTTTTGGAATGGCTTGTAACAGTTGATCTATTGCTTGTTGTTATATAGCAGGAGTGGAGGCAATATCAAACACTAATTTATTGTACTGGTATAACCCCTTTTACATATTTATGGTAACCCTTTGAATCTTCTACTTCCATCTGTAAGTAAGATTGTGCTAAATCAGTTTTGCTAAATCTCTGCCCCTATGCTACTGTGGCAAATATATCTTCAGTTGGAGGTAGGGGTATTTATCAACTTCCAGTACAGGGTTTACTTTAAATTCCCCACATACGCTTACTACACCAAATTATTTATTTATTTATTTTTTTTCCAGTTGGCGCTGGAGTGAGTGGAGCATGTCTATAGGCTACTTTTGAAAGTATGACCTCTCTTTCTAGATGGTTCAGTTCCGTATCCATCTTGGCATGCAAACTATTGGGAGGTGGCTGAGCTTTTTGAAATCATAGAATTGTAGAAAATTAAGGGTTGGAAAGGACCTCAGGAGGTCATCTAGTTCAAACCCTTGCTCAAAGCAGAACCATCCCCAACTAGATCATCTTAACCGTGGCTTTGTCTAACCAGGTCTTTAAAACTTCCAAGGATGGGAGAGTCCACAACCTCTCTGGGTAGCCTGTTCTAGTGTTTTACTAACCTCCTAGTAAGACAATTCTTTTTGATGTCTAACCAAATCTCCTCTTGCTGCAACTTGAGACTGTTGCTCCTTGGTCTGTCATCAGCCACCACTGAGAACAATATTGGTCCATCATCTTTCAAATCACCCTTCAGGTAGTTGAAGTTGATTAAATTCTCCCTCAGTCTTCTGTTCTCCAAACTAAATAAGCCCAGTTCCCTTAGCATCTCCCCACAAGTCATGTTCCCCAGCCATTTTTGTTGCCTTCCATTGGATGTTCACATCCTTTCTGCCCTCCACTGGACTATCTCCAATTTGTCCTCATCCTTTCTGTAGTGGGGTCCCAAAACTGAACATGGCACTCCAGATGTGGCCTCACCAGTGCTGAATAGAGGGGACTAATCACTTCCCTTGACCTACTGGGAACGCTCCTATTAATACAACCCAGTATACCATTAGCCTTCTTGGCAACAAGAGCACCCTGCTGGCTCATTCAGCTTTTTGTGCACTGTACCCCCAGGTCCTTTTCTGCAGACCTGCTGTCCAGCCAGTCACACCGCAGCCTGTACTGGTGCATGGGATTGTTCCATCCTAACTGCAGGACTTTGCACTTGTCCTTCTTGAACCTCATGAGATTTCTTTTGGTCCAATCCTCCAATTTGTTGATGGAGACAATAATGCTTCTTACCTCACTAATAATGGTATAGTGTTTGTGCAGTGTTTGAACATGAACAGCTCTATGTAAGAGTTGCATATGATTACTTTTGTTATAAAGTGCCATCTGTATATCTGCAATCTAACTTTTATTTGCTGAAGTCATATCATCAACCTTCTGTGACAGGAATGGATTTTTTTTTTGCTTTTCTGTTTTAGTTTGTGCAACAAAGTATGGATAGAAGACTATTTCAGGGTTGTGTTTTGTGTTCTGGCATATATGTCTTTTTATTTTTCAAGTACTGTAAACAATCCAATATGCTCTTGGGTAATTGAAGATTTTTTTTAAAACTTCCGATCACACATTTGAATCCGTTTTGTAATTTATACAGTTAGGATTCATTCCATGTAATACTATGAGAGATGTGCCATATAGCACGATTTTAAATATTGTATTTAGAAAATGTAATGCTCCTAACAGGCCAGATAGAATTAGAGTCTAAAGTCCTTTATTTATCCAGAGACCAGATATACCAGAGGCAGTAGAAACCATAGCAAGCTTAATCACCTGGTCTCATTCATGGGCCTTAACTTTGATCTGGACTTTTATGCTAAGTACAGACAGTCAAAAAGCCTCAGGTTGAATGGATTCAGTCTCTGCAGGTTAGTCTAAGCTTCAGAGATTAAACTGAGAAACAATGGAACACACATTTACTTTTGATTAAGGAAAAGCAGCCACATGCCTGCAGCAGCTTAGGTCAGAGGCCGGGGGGTCGGGGGGGGGTGAGTGGTGGTGCTAGAATATGGCTCTCTGGCATGTATCCAGCATTAGCTGTGTGTTTGCTTCCTCTTCCTGCTGCCCCCGAGGTTTCTGGGATTTGCAGTCCAGAATCATGGCAGAAGGACTCCGCAGGGATAGTCATCACTTTCTCTTCCTGGTTCTAGGTTCCTTTAGGATTGTAGTACACAGTCACAGCCAGCAGTAAATTTAGCAAGGCAGGGCAGTCCTGTACTTAGTGGGAGGGGGGGTTAACCTAATCCCCCTCCCTGGCCCCAGAACCTAGCCAGGGTTTGCTTGGGGGGCAGTCCCTGCTTCCACCCCAACCCTTCTGCGCTGGAGCTGATAGATCAGCCCAGCCCAGGGCTGCAAAACATGCTGGGATGCTGGAGGATTGTGATTTACCTTGAACCAGGAACAGGACTGGGACAGAAGGTTCATAAACTAGATTGACTCAAATGAGTTAAGTCTACATTTCAGCCATTTTGAACGTGGTTTATGTGCATTGAACTTCTATTCTATTACGGTTTTAAATGCTTTTCTGATGACTTAAACTGGTTTATGTGTGACTTCTGTCCCTAGCCCTGAGGGTAAGTTCGACTGATTAGAAATCTTCTTTTAAAAATAATATTTGTTTCTGAAATGTTGCATTGTTGTTGTATCTCAGCAACAATTTACAGACATATTAGTGGACAGAGGTAGTTAGTGGAGAGAGCTAACACAGTTAGCTGTGTTAGCAGGAGTGAACTGTTGCTCGCAAAAGCTTATGCATCATTGATTCAGTTAATCTTTAAGGTGCATCTCTACCCTACCTTCTGCTAAATATGTTCTCTCTTTCTCTTTATTTCTCTCCATCCCTTACATAGCAGTGCATTTTTCTACCAGTATTGTTTGAAAGGTAGGCTAAAATGTTAGGTTTAACATTTTATTATGTGACATTCCTGAAAAAGCTTAGTCTCAGATCACTTTTCTTAAGGACTTGACTGAGTATGCTTTTGTTGGTGCAAATCAAGAATGGCACCACGGCTAGGTGGCTGGCACATAAGCTGGTATAACTAGTTACCAGTATAACCACAGAAATTATACATAAACTGGTATAAGTGGAAACCAGTTCAAATCTGTAACACAACAGAAGTTCAGTGCACATAAATCATTTTCAAAATGATCGAAACAGGTTTAAGATAGACCTTCATGGATGTAGTATTAGACAGAACTGATTTAGTTTAAATCAGTTTATGAAAGTTTGGTCTCAGTTCTTCTGCAGATTCACATTAACTCAGTCCACCAGCATCCCAGGATACTTTGCACCTCCTCCGCAAATTCCCCCTCTCAGCATGGTCAACCTAACCTTGGCTCAAGCTGTCTGCTCCAGCTGATCAGGGAGGCATGCTGTAGCACCTCCAACATTCTGGCCTGAGCCACTGCAGGCATGTGGCTGCATTTCTAGAATCAAGAGCGAATGTCTGTTTACTTGCTTATTGGTTCAGTCTACACCGCTTAGACTAACCTGCAAAGGCTGTTCAGCCTCAGGCTTTTTGACGGTCTATACTTAGCCCATTGGAACAAGCAGTGTTACATCACTGTGAAACAAGTTTAAGGGAATGCTGGATAAGGTCCCTGGGCTAGCTATAGAAAACTTGCACCACATCCAGCGATCAGACCTGGAGGTATGCCTGAGATTGCTCTTCCTCTTCCCCTGGAAAACAGCAGAATAGTATTGATCAGCTCATGGCAGTCCCACTTGCTGTTTTTGGATGGAAGGATCTTCTCACTGTTGTGGGGTGTTCATAGAAAGGTTCTAAAATGAAATGGCCAGTTAGTGGTTTTGATGGTCTCTGAGAATTTCCTGAAGAAGAATAGCTGTTTTTGAATACACATAACCGTTTATAACAATAACTAAACTAAACAAACAAGAAAATTATCTTCTTTGTTGAGATACTGAATGCTCATTCTTTAGCCAACATTATTTTTTCAAAGTTTAGTTATAGACTGCTGAAAAATATGATTTGTGGTACATTGTGTCATAGTGAACTTCAAGGTGAAGGATTGCAGGAGCAAATCTATTTAACCTGTTTGAGGAAAAAATGATGCTTGGTGTCTGCTTTAGTCTTATTAATTTGTCTTCCTTTTCTAGTTTCTTTGGTGGGGGAGAGAATCCAAGTTAGGGGTTCTTAACCTTTCTTATAGTTTAAACAGCATCTGGTAGCCTCTTGAAGGCCTGTCTTGTCCCACAGAGAACTATACAAGATTGTACATCTGCAGAGAACCTCCTTTCCCATTTGTTTTGCATCCCTGTTGCAACTATAGCAACTGCTTACATAGAAAAGTCATACCAGGAAAGTATTTTGGTATTTTTAGCTCTGTCTTTTGGTTTAATAAATGTTTTTTCCTTTCCTAAGAAAGTTAATCACATTGTGTACGTTTGCTCTTCATTTCACATCCACCTCCCATCTGTTCTGTTACTCCCCCTCACATTACTCTCCTGCACAAACTTCCCTCTTGCCTGATCCTTCTGTCCCTTTCTACAGATTTCCCTTCCAACTTCCCCCTGTAAATGATGCCCAAACACCTTGTCCTCTTTTCTCCTTGTTTCCTTTGACATGCTCCGCCTCTCCTGTTTGAGGTTAGCATCCCTTTTCGCAATTTCCTTCCCCACCCCTTATGCAACATTGCTTCCCTAGAACTGGGTGTTTGGCTTACAGTCCTGATAACCTTGTTTTTTTTCCAATGAAGAACCTGGAGCTGGAAACAAGAAAGAGGAGTTAGTACCTCTTCCTCATTGACCAGCCTTCTCTGTGAGAACAATTTTGATGACTGCTAGGGGTGCACCAATAGAGATTTTTGGGGCCAATACCGATAGTGGATATTTAAGGAGGCTTATCAGCTGATACTGATCCGATTTCTGATACAGCTGCCTCCAGCTGGTAAGTCTGGTGTGGTGGAAGGGGAGGGAAGAAGCATGGGGGAGAAGATCAACACCCCACGTAGTGAGGGAGGGGGCAGGGTGTGGCTCGGTGAGTGGTGACTCCCACTTCTGCTTACACCCTGGGAGGGCATGGGGGGTGGTGGCATATACCTCTGGATCTGCACGGGGTGGGGCAGGCTGCAGCTGGGGCTGTGTGAGGCTCTTCTTGGGGTTGGCGGGGGCTGGGCTTAGAGTGGGAGCTTGTGGCACTGGGAAGATATTGCATCCACCTCAAATTTTGCCGCTGCTCTGCTCCCAGTGTTGCCATCACCAGCTTCCCTGTGCAGCCCCGGCTTAATGCCCTGCCTCCATCCATGTGCTGGGAAGAGCTGGGGCTGAGCTGGGAAGAGACTGGTGGTGAAATCTGAGGTGGATGCAGCATCTTCCCAGTGCTGCCATTGCCTGCTCTGAGCCCAGCCCCTGCCAAGAATAGTCCTGCCTTGCCCTGTGCAGCTCTGTGGGTACCACCCTCCCGGGCCGTCCTAGGGTGCAAGCAGTGGCAGCAGTAGCTTCCCCCCTCCCCCCCCCTCCCCCCCAACCTGGGCAGTGCCTGCCCTTGACCCATCCCTCCACATGGGGGAAAGTTGATCTCCCCCCCCATGCCCCTTCCCTCCCTCTCCCCTTACATCACACTGGACTTAGCAGCTGGAAGCAGCTCTCCACGCTGCCAGCTGTGCTCCTTACTGCCTGAGGGCTGCATACAGCACGAGCATTTGTCAGCCAAATTATTGGCTTCATTGGGCCAATATCTGATACAGCCAGTGTTTTTTATATTGGTATCTATATCAAACCGATGTATCAGTGTACCTCTAATGACTGCTGATCCATGGATCGCTGGTTATTAGACCTTGAAAATGACTTCTACTATATATAATATAGTTTTTTTCAAAAATAATCAATGGGGGTTGGGAAATATGGCCCTAAATATCAGAAGCCTGATTCTGTACCCAGTCTTTTTGTATAGATAGAATTAACTCAATTTAAATTGGTGGATCATGAAGGCATTGTATATAAAAACTTAGATCATCATTGGGCAATCCTCTGTTTACATAGACAACCATGGCACTGAAAACGTAGCGTGTCTAAATGTGTAAAAATGGGCTTCCATACAGATGGGAACATCTCAGTGACTGCTTCATCTTGCAAAATCTTATGTACACAGTCCCTACCTGTACAAATGGTCCTATTTAGTTTAGCAAGACTGTTTGCATTCATAAAAGCTTGCAGGATTCAGTTTTGAGTGTTTATGTAAATACATGGCTCTGAGCCTCAGACATACATGATACGTGCAAGAACAGTGAGCATTTGAGCACAAGCAGATAGTACACACAGAGCAAAGCCTACCAAAATGCTGGTTTGTGGTTTTCTCCTTCAATATTCAGAAATGGAGATCATTAGGATTAAAACAGCCAAATATCAATTTTGCTCTAAAATAGCTCCTGGAATCTGCTGTTCTTGAGGTATGTGAAAAATGATGCCTCAGGGGATGCACAGCATTTAACCAGCTATTTTGCACACTTTATGATAAGACTAAGTCTGTTGACAAGAGGACCAAAAATTGATTTTGAAATGTTTTTGTTAGCCTTGGCAATTGCAAATTATGTTACAACAATTTTGATTTTACAAGTTTCAGGGCTGTTTTGAGAGATTCTCTATATCCTTTACATGTAGACATGGTCTTAACAACAATTCTTGTGTCATTTGAAGCACCTATTGGAATTAGACCTTAGAACTGTCTATTTTTAAAGACAGTTGCTTGTTATATGTAAATTATATGTAGGTTTTAATTTCAAAATAGATATAAACCAGACTTAAAAAAAATGACACTACCTGGGGAAAGAAAATACTTTTCACACATCATGATTATCACTGTCAGTTCTAAGTTGTGACAAGGTATCTGTATTTTCATGCCTCTTGAGGATTCAGTTTTTCAGACTTGTTTTTTTTAAAGGTCAGTATTCTGACATGTTATTGATAAATTCTGTCCTTTAAAAAATAAATAATAGTAATTGAAAATCTTGCCTAATCAGGAAAGAAACCTCAAAACATTACTTCTAGAAATACAAAAATAAAGGAAATAAGGTTATTTAAAACATCTATACAATTAAAACAAAACAATATATAACTCTTTAAAACGCTGGTCTTTTTCTGCCTTAAAGGCAAATATTGACCCTAATCCTGATAAAATTGAACTCCACAGATTGATCACTGCATTGAGATGAAGACAGTGGAACTCTACCAAGAGAGGCTGTCTTTGAAGGGTTGGGTCTTAGGTAGTAGTTTAAAATATCTGATTAGGGAAGACATGATGCATGACAGACACTGAATTAGCAGAATATGCTTAAGGAATAATGCAAACTAATCACTCCTGCTAAAGGAAACATTCTAATATTAGGAATAAAAGTAAGTAATCCTCCAATTAATGGCTAATTCTGATCAAACAAAAATTTAGTTTGTTAGTGAAATCAGTTGAACAGTATTTTAAAATCTTTTAGGTATCAATAAGGCCAAATCCTGGAGTGAAATTAATGAGAATTCTTTCTCTGTGTGAACCAGCAGGACCTGCATTGTTTTCCTATTGCCTACTGAAAGTGAGTCAATACAAAACAGCATAATTTGGAATATGGCATAGTAATGTCAGCAGTGACATCCAAGTTGCAAAACTCCATATATATTCCAACATTATGTCCTCAAATAATCAAGAAAACGAATTTCAGATGGTCCTTACATAACATCAAGATTTATTTAAGTAGTTTACTTATAAAAGCCACTTATATTTGGTTTCAGGAAAGGTAGTTTTAGAACAACTCGGCGGGTGTGAGAACATGATGATGAACTGCCCAATTTCTCCATCTGGTAAAATTCTGCTACATTTATAAGAAATTTGCATACATTTTTGTTTTCGTATCCACCCATCATATTGAATGTTTTTTCTTGCTCACAGTTGATTCTGTCAATTTATGCTTTGGCTCAATGTTATTTATGGAATAATTAAGCTAGTAAGTAATGAATTTTTAAATGTTTCCATGAATAATAATCCATTAGGTATTTTCCTAAGCAGTGGAAGGTACTGCAATACAAACTGGTAAAATAGACTATTTGAGTTTTATTGTTGGGGGATCTCTCTTAACCCTTTCTTGAAAGGATCAACAGCAGCTGAGAAGCTGGTATATGTTGAGGCTGACAGAATCAGTGCATTCCAGAGACTCAGTCATTTTTCCGTGATTTTATACTTTTACTGCTAGTGTTTAAATATAATATACCTTAGCGTTGACGAAAAGGTTATTTCTTTCCTAAAACATGAACGTTTCAGCCAATACACACTGTGGGTTAAATCCTGAAGCTGTTTTTTAGTAAATTTATATGCCCTAATGAAGCATATTTTGTGAAAACCAGTAAAAATTAAAGTTTTCACTTGAGTAAGAACCCTCTTTTTTCCTTCTTTTTGGTGTGTGTGTGTGTGTTGGTGGCCGGGGGGTTACTGAGCAAGATGTACACAGCTATTGAGGGCCAAATTAGATTACTCCATTAACTTCTCTTGAAATCAGTGGACCTGCCCTTGACTGATGTACTGTTGACTGTATAAGAATCTGGTCTTGGATAAGTACGTTAGTTCTTTACTTAAACACACAATGTGTCTTAACATCACTTAATTTCAGGCCCTGTTTAAGTATTGAAGTAAAGTCTGTACTAACAAGGACCTATTCCTTCAAAGGTATTGAGGTGCCCTAAGTCCCAATGACTGGGGATAGGCTAAAAATTAAAAATACAATAGAATAATCTTCACAAAACCAAAATACCAGAGTACTCCCCTGTACTATTACTGGCTAACAAAAACATATTTTAAAAGAAAATATCATTGGCTTTTTAATCCCTAAACAGCTGCTACATATAGCTGCTGTTCCAGGCAATTGCAGATCAGAAGTCTGTGTGCCTATGCTTGACAAACTGGTTGAAACAATAATTAAGAGTAGCTTGAAAAACACCTAGAAAATCATAATATGATATGCTCTAACCTTCACTGTTTCTGTATAGAAAAATTGTTTCATTAGTCCCTTATGTTTTTTGTCCATTCCAAGAATATATTTTATACAGAAGATACAATAGATATGATTTATTTAGACCTGCAAAGATATATTTGGACCTTTGCTAAGGTTCTACACAAGAAGATGGAAAAGAAGCTACCTCGTCAAAGATGAGAGGGGAGTTCAGAGAAAGGTGGTAAAAATGACAGGGGCTCATGAAGAAAGAGAGAAGAAAAATATGTTTGGATTATTTATAATAGAGATGAATAACAGCAGCTTTGTTAAAAGCACAGAAAATAGTGAATGAGGTAGAGGAGAGAGATCAAAATCTTCTGTTCTCTCTGCTGCAGGACAGAAGAGTAAGGCAACATTCAATGAAATCGAAAAGTGAAAATATTCAAAGCCAATGCAACTTGTATCTTGATAGAAAATTATTGCTTCAGGGTCATGTTGAGACTAGATTCAAAAGGGAGCGTGACATTTCCATAAATATCAAGAATGCCCAGAGCTGTTATAAGTGGTGACAGTAAACATGTTTGAAGGCATATCAAACCTCAAGCTTTAGAGTTTAAGCTAATCTCTAACCAGAAGAGATCAGCACTGGAAGTTGTATAAAGAGCAGAGAATTTCTCATGTGCCTACTTACCTAGGTCTTTTTTCTTTATCTGAAACATCTGCTGTTGGCTACTATCAGAAATAAGACAGTGGATGGATGGACATTGGATTTGATCTTAATTTGTTGTTCTTATTCCCAAAGTTGCTCAAAATCTTGGACCTTGCAGTTTGCCTGGAAAATCAACAAATGTAAGCTGTTTTGACAAAGCTGAAGGAGTGAATGTCAAAGTCTAGAAACCCTTGCATATGCTTATAATACATGCCAGAGGCAATAATATTTCATAAGGGATCTGCAAAGATCACTGTGCACATATCTAGCTTTTTAAGGCAGGGGTGTCGCACTTAACCTTGCGCCCTCGTCCAGGTCCAGTCTGTGGGGCCGAATCTGAATGCAAGGGCAGGACAAGTGGTGATGGCAAGGCCAGTAGTGGCAGCAGTCATAGGGGAAGCAACAGTATCAGGGTTAACATAGCCTTTCTTCTAGCACATGGGACTCTGTGCCCTAGATATAGGCTGTAGGCTCCACCCCCACTTGCCCTTCCCTTGAATTTCTAGCCCTTCTACTAGCCCTGTGGCCTGCACTGGTCACAATGTAATGCATTTAGGATTTTATATCACATCAGGGTCACAATTTGACAAAACACTTAAACACATAGTTAACTTTAAAAGCACGAGCATGCCACATGAATTAACATTGAAAATAGTATGGAAGCAATACCGCCCCTTGGGCAGGGGGCTGGATCTGATGATCTTATGGGGTTCCTTCCGGCCCTAATATCTATGAAATGAAATACTGAGTAATTTAAAAAGGTCAGGCTTTCTTGTAGGACTCTGAATTTGCATACAAAAGGTTGTGACAAGTTTTTTTTTGGCTATGGAGGACCCCATAACCTGCTTCTGAAGACCGGCCTCCCATTGAAGTTATAGGGCTTCTTTTCTGTATTTTTTTTTTTTTTTTTTTTTGGATCGATATTAATTGAGCAGACTACTGCCTTGTTCACTTGCGTATATTTGAACTATTGCTCATTAATATTCATGTGCTCACCCATTTTTCAGGCACGTTAATGAAGACAGCTGGAGATCTGCCCAAATATTTCTAAAGTTGTCATCACTGAAAGCAAGTGTATCATGAAATCTTACATTTTTGGACCTTGTGATCCCAGGTTCTTTCTTGCTGGATGGAGGTGTGAATGTAATTCGGCAACTTGTGAGAGTGTCACATTTTGCTTACAAGTAGCCCCAGCATAAGTCTGAATTTAGATTACTGTAATCTTTTCTTGGTCTTTTGAGAGATGTTCTTGTTATGGCTGAGTACTTTATTCGTTGTACAGTGTTATGAATGGCCAGTGGAGGAGGCTGTTACAATTGCATTTTCAGTTCCTTTACTTTTTTATTCTTTGTAAGTAGTTATACAGAAATATTTATCTAAAAGAACTACTTAGGGAAATGTTTTTAATATTTATAAAGTGTCTTTGGTTAGATAACTGTATAGTTTCAAGAAACGAATAGGCAGAAAAGAACAACTACCATTTGGGCTCTTGTGGCAGTATATTTTGTAATACCATCCGCCAGATCATGCATCATTATTGATTACTTGGTGAACACTGCAACTGGATTCAATAATGTATAGTACACCAAAATAAAGAAATTTCTTACCTCAGTCTACTGGCAGTCAAATAAAAGATGGGTTGCTCTTAGATACCTAAGAAGCGGGATAAATATGAAAATTACCTAGGTTTGTTTATTTGCACTCTATTTCATAGGTGAAAGAATAATACATTTTCCATGTCTTTCAAGTTAGACAATAAGAGAGAAACAGAAGATAGGGTAATTTTGTAAGTACATATAACGTTCCTTTTTGGCTCAGTTTGCAAAAACTCCAGGTTGCAGCACAGACATGATGTAATTTTGCATGACAGTCTACTAACTTCAAAACCCTACTCTTAGCCTGATAGTCTGTTTTTCTCAGGCTCCTGTTTGCTTCCCTATGTACTTACTTACAAACACTTTCTTAAATATAATCAGACTTTGTGGTTCTTGCTAGGTAAGAAACACCCATAAACAAAAGGGGCATAAAGGGAAGATGCCTGTGAAGGAAATACTCTATCTTTCCTAGTGGAATTTTCCTGAGATGTGTGTGTGCATGTACATGTGCACAGTGGTTCTCAATCTTTTTAGGCTTGAGGCACCCTTGTTAGGCTAAAAGCACTCCTTGGAAAGCACCAGCACTTAGTCTTCACTCATTTTGACTACAGGACAACAGAGCAATTCTTCCATAGCAAAGAACTCAGAGGCTAGGGACAGAAATTACACACAGACTGGTATAACTGATCAGAAACTGATTTAAACCTGTAACAGAACAGAAATTTAGTGAACTGATTTAAGATAAATCTGGATGGATGTAGTATTAGATTTGATCAGTCTGTGTTAGACTGGTCTATTGAATTTCTTCCCAAATTAGGGGTGCACCAATATATCGGTTGGCTATCAGATCAGCACCGATTAAAGGGAAGATGACATTATCAGCTTTTGGCTTTTGGGGGTTATTGCAGATGATAATTATGGCTGAGTGCCTGGGGCACCCTGGTGATTGTAATCTAGTCCCTGCACCCTGTGGCCCACCTAAGCCTGTGACAGACTACAGGTCTTGGCAAGCAGTGGGAGGGGGAAGGTATTTTAGGGACTGGTCACAGGGTGTTGTGCTCACCAGCAAAGGGACTGTTACTGGCTCCTGCTGCTGCTGCCTCTGCCATGGGGACACCATGCACGCAGCAGGGGTCTGAACACTGGGGCTGTCACGGAGACGTTGCGCTGCACATGGGCAGGTAAGGCGCCATGCAAGGGACATTCTGCTGTGCTGGGCACTGGGCACTTTTGCAAAAGCGGCTTCTCTCCCGCAGCCAAGGGAGCTCAACTGTGCAGCACCAGCTGGCACTGAGGCAGCAGCATGCTCTTGGGCTCCAAACATGCTCGGCACTGCTGTCTGTGCGACAGTCTGCCCCATTCACCTGGGACGGCAGTACGGGCTCATGGAGAGCAGGTCTGCAGGTTGGAGCTGTGGGCAAGGGGGGGATGTAAGGTGGTTACCACCTTCCTCATCAAGGGCTAGAGCAGGGAAGAGGCATGCGTGTGAAATGCAAAACAAACAAAAAAATGTTTATTTATGTCAGTAGTATCGCCGGCTCACTCAGTTGCTCCTATCCAGTGCCTAGCTGGCCCTGCCCACAGGGTGTCACAGAGCCGAGGCAACAAAACCTCTTCCTCTGCTCCCCAGACTGTATCCTGCCTGAACTTGTCATCCTGTGGGGTAGCAGGTGGGGGAAGGGAAGCAGAGCCCTCCTGCTGAGCCCAGACCACTGAGCCAAGGATACCTCCTCTTCCTCTCCCCCGAGTGTGGCTCAGTGGCTGCTTGTCTCTGCCACTGCTGCAGGTGGGGGGGGGGGGGGGCAATCCCTGGCTTGGGTGCATGCCTGTGCAGCTGGGTATGGGGCCACAGGGGGAGCCCCATGTCTCAGATTGCTTCCTCTGGACTAGCTTGGGATCCCCGAGCTTGAGGCTGCCCTGCCCCATGGAGCCAAGGAGAAACTCCCCTCCACTCCCACCTGTCCCTGGCCTGGCCCAGCCTGGGTCCCCCCGCCCAGGACTGAGCCCCGTGCTGAAGACGGCGTTCACCACCTGGATCGGCAGGGGATGGGGAGGCGGGGATTGCTCTCAGCTCCATGGGGCAGGGCAGCCCCAGCCTGGGGGAACCCAGGTTAGACGGCAGGAGCACAGCCCAGGGTAATGTTTTATTGCCCTTCTCCCTCTTGTGGCAGCAGCTGAGCTGAGCAACTGCCCAGCCATGCAGGGGAGTGCTAGGGTTTTTTTTCTTGGCATGGGGCTCCCCATGGCAGGGTAGCCCCAGGCTGTGGGCCCCTGGGCTGGGCCAGAGGAAGCCCCTGAGGTGTGGGGCTCCCCACCAATCGCCAGATGCCTGGTTCAGGGGAGCCATCACTTGGCAACCCCCTCCTTCACCCCCCCCCCCCACAGGGGGACAACAGGGGGTTGGAGGTATGTGCTGGGCAGCCAGTCAGCAATGGCCCCCATCTGGTTGGTTTGGATTCAGCAATGGCTGGCAGGCTGGGAGATGGTGCTTGAGCACCTCTGCCTTCTGGTCTGGGCCACTGCAGGCCTCCACCTGCCTTTCTCAAGTGAAAATTGACTGTGCATTCAGCTATCAGTTAGAGAAACCTGCAAAGATTGGAGCAGTTCCTCCTTGGGCTTCTTGACTGTCTGTACATAGCCAGAAAGACCACAGTGATGAAGATTTCTGTTAGCACTGTGAATTCCTATTTGAAATCTCAGAGGTAGAGGTTGTAGCTATGTTGGTTTAAGGACATAGGCAGGCAGCATTCTTTGGGTAAATTCAATATCTTTTATTAGATGGTCCAAAGAACCTTGCCTAACTATCTAACTCTCTGGGTTCATTGTGACTCAAGTTTGCACACTTAACAGTGTCAAAATTGTGTGGTGCCCTACAGTATCCTTGAAAGGATCTCAAGACACCCCATGGTGCCAAAGCACACTAGTTGAGAATCACCGGTATAAGAGTTACCCTCAGGGGAGCAAATAAGTTTGTCTTCATCCAGAACACATGGATCCTCTGATATATAGTATTTTAATTTTTGTGGGCTACATTTTGAATTTTAATTTATGCAGACTTTCTAGATGACATCTTTCACAAAAAAGGTACATACAGATTCAGAGACTGGGCTGAGGCCAATTTGAAAATTTTGTCTCATTTCACCTTCAGCTGGTAGTAGTTAGCTTGGATGTCAAATATAATGAATCATGTCTGGTGCCTGAACCACAGCCCGCTGCACCAAAACCTGGTACAAAGGTTGCCTGTGAGATAAGATTCTCTGTACCAGGACTGTCCAGCCAGTGCCCTGTAGATGGCATGTGGCCAAAGGGTAAAGTTATGGCTCCTGGGCTTGTGGGTCTGAAGATGCTGCCCCAGTTACTCCAGCTGCTGCTGTTGGGGTTGTTACCTCCTCCTCCCTCCCCTAGTTTCTGCTGCTTGCCTCCACTCATGGGGATGGGATGGCACAGTGTGGTGTAGAGTGGCCAAGGTAGCCTGTGGTCAGGGGACTTGGAGGATTCAAAGACTCTGTGTGGTAGTGCATGACCATGGCATGGTGTAGTAGGGGGATGCCATGTGCAGGAGGCAGGGGCACTGGCTGGCGTAGTGGGAAAGGGGTGTCCATCACAAACCATGTGGGAGCTGCCTGCATGCAGCCAGAGGCTGGGGGGTGTGTGGTTCCTTGACCACTCAGAAGTTGGACAGCCCTACTCCGCATTATAGAGGCAAACTGCTGAGACCCACTTCCACCATAATTGGCATATGTGCAGCCACATATGTGGTTCATGAAAGAGAGAACTCTGATTGGAGGAAAAACATGTTTTACAGTGGTTTCAGTCAGTAATAGGGGGAGGGGGAGACCATTAACATTCATGGTGACTTTTTAGCTTGGGCTAGCTAAATGTCGTTAAATTCTTCTTTGTCTTAATTTTTGTATCAAAATGGCAAATACTCTTTAGGTTACTTTGCAGTATGATATAAACTCTTAGTCATATATAGTCTGCTTATCCTGACTTTTCAGGATATTCATACTGTGTCTAGGTATGTGCAAGAACTCCAAAGGCTTCCTGAATTATTTGGAAAGACTCGCTTATAAAATGTAAACCATTTTTTACATTTTTCCTGAACATGAAAAGACTCGGTTTAAAGGCCATGAGGGAAAACAACAAATTTAACATAAATACAGTATGGAATTCTAAGTGAAAAGGTTTCTAGAGAAAGCAAAGTTGGCTGTGTGGAGAAAGGCTGGGCGAAATTCTCTGCTCAGTTGACCTGACAAACTGTCATGGATTTCAGGGAAGTTATGGCAGTTTACACCAGCAAAGAATTTGTTCCTTTTTTTCTAAAAATAAGAATCAGCAAAAATCTAGACAAGATTTAAGACGATACTTACATGTGCGAAAGAACAAAGCAACTTCCTTCTACACCTACGTGCTAATATTTTCTAATTCCTTTTAGTTATTTTGCCAATCACGCTTGCCTTAATTTTTAAACTTATTCCTTCAAACAACTTCCTTAGCTGACAGTTGGCTTTCAAGAAAATCACTAAAGAGGCACAGGCTTATTCCCATATATCAGTGTGCTCCAGTTAGGTTCCTGATGGGACAGGGAAAAGCAGAGTGTAGCACCCCAACTTGCTACCAATGTGATACCTACACACACTGTTTTCGTTGGCTTGTTTGACTAAGACGAACTTTTCTGTATTGGGAGCTTTCCTAAGTAGTTCTACAACCTGGATGTATGAAGCAAATAATAGATATGACTACACTGCAGACCACAGTATAATTTGGAGATACCCAAAATAGCTACAAATGAAGTAGCTGTGGCAGCATGGAGTCCCTTGCTCTGTATTCTAAATAGACGTTTTCCTAGTGGTATCTTATATTTCACATAGTCAGTTAGCCTGCACTGAGCTCTGTACTGCCATAGAAAGTCTGCTATTAGTACTTAAGTTGGCTAGTTTACAGACAGTTGGCATAGTTTACACTATGCTGCAGTCTTCATTGCACATGTAGTCCAGTGGTGTTCAAACTTCCATCCCAGTGGGCCAGAGGAGTGGTGTGGAGCTGGTCCATGGACCAGATCAAGCACAGTACTGCTGTGTGGGATTGGTTCATGGGCATAATCCAGATCCGGTTGCAGTGACCCAGCATGCTAATGCAATCTGGCACTTGGGGCTCAGCACAGATCTGGAAATGTGGCAGCAGGGGAGCGGCAATTAACATTGCTACCACCCACTTCTGCCAAATTTCTGGATGTGTGGGAGTCTGCTGAGTCAGGTTGGACTTACAGGTTGGATCTGGACCACAGGCCAGAGGTTGAGGACCACTAATGTAGTCAGTATCTGTGACTTTCAGTTTAAATCAGACTTATTTGCAAAGTTAGAAGTTGTTTTTGTTTTGTTTTGTTTTTTCCCACTGATAGTTGATCCTATTTATCCAAAATTATGAGCTGCTTTGCCTTTTTATTATAGCCAGAGATTGATGAATTTTCTTTTATCCACATGCTAAGGTAAGATTAACTTATTTTAAACTAAATCAAAATAAAGATTTCAACATTTAATTACACAATAGGTACATCTACATGAGATGTTTACATGTCATGGTGCTGCCTAATTAGCACGGCAGTAAAGTCTTAGTATCTACACATACACCCCTATTTGGCTTCAGTAAACTAATTCACTCCACCATAGATTAATACTTGCAAACACAAGTACTATCCTATGGCGGTGTTCTTTGGTGCACAACAATGCACACGTAGACGCTGATGGGATTGGCTAGCACATGAGGGTGCTTCAGTGCAGGGCTGCCTGCTGGCACCCTTGTGCCCCAGTCAGCCACTCTGCAGCATGTTGAGCTAGGTCAGAGCAGGCCCAGGCTGGTAGGCTGACCCCAGGGCTTCTACACCTATGTGCTAATATTTTCTAATTCCTTTTAGTTATTTTGCCAATCATGCTTTCCTTAATTTTTAAACTTATTCCTTCAAACAACTTCCTTAGCTGACAGCTAGCTTTCAAGAAAATCACTAAGGGGGCACAGGCTTATTCCTGTACATCAGTGTGCTCCAGTTAGGTTCCTGATGGGACAGGGAAAAGCAGAGTGTAGCATCTGTAAACCAACCAACTTAAGTACTGATAGCAGACTATGGGCTCCTGGGTGCCCTGGGTTTACATATGTGAATGGGGCACCCAGGTGCAATAAAATCTGGCACGATATACACCGGCATTTATTGAATCGCATTAATGTCATGTGTAGATGCACCCAATGTGTTAGTAGCATGGCACTTGTATGTTTTAGTTTTAATGTGTTAACTGCTGAATATTTGTCATCTTACTCATTCTGCATACAGCATGCTTGTATATCAGGTTGGATTCAGGTACATTGTAGATTCATACCTAATACTACTAGCATCATGGCACTGTACCAAAATAACTGCTTCATTTATTTTAAAGTGTAATTTACTAACTTTTGTGGTTTTGATGAAAACTTTGAAGATGCGACCTTGAGTATAACTGTTGAAATGTCATTTGCCTGAGTTTTAAGACAATACAGCAACCATCTAGAAATTTCCCTGTGAGGTGTTTAGTAAATATAGCAGTGCTGATCTGGTACACCCAACCTAGCAGATGCATTCGGTGCGAAAGGGTCCCTGTTCCCACCTCAGCCACTTCAAAAAGAGGAGCAGACAACTTCATACTACTTCTCCTACCTTGCCAGAGGAAGGGCCATAGGAGACCACAAACCATGGTATGCCTATGGCTCCAGAGTACCATAGTTGAACTGGGGTGTAGTTGTGGAGAAGAGTTTTTTGCTGTGAAATGATCTGAAAAGAGATTCCCCCCCCCATTATAACATAATAGTACGCTTCTTAAAACTGATTATTTTATCATATTTCAAATATTACTTGAAGGTATTAACATAATAAATAAAGGGTTGTAGGTTGCTGCCCATTGCAGGTGTTCAAGATAGTGGAACAAGTTCTCCTTCCAGTTGTGCCATTGAAATCCTACAGAGTGCCCTATGCTGCTCTTAACCACGTTAAGACAACTCTGTCACTGGAAGCAGAAATTGAAGTGGAGGAAGAATTTGATTCACTGACTGTTTTAAGATTGCCAAATTCACTCTTATGCATTTTCGGAGTTAGTGGAGTTACTAGAGGATATTGTTGTCTAGAGTGTTTCTGCATGTCAGCAGCACAGTCATCTCTTATCTTCCTTGAAACCAGTTTTCCTGTGGTTTGTGAATTTATGAAATAAAAATATTAGTATTGCAAAGGGAGACTCTCACATCAACTCCTTAAATGACCTCAAACTAAGAATATTTTATTTTCCGAGATTAAGAGCTTAATCTTCAGGGGAATATACCACTGTGTTCAGTAACTGCTGAATTAATTGTGAACTCCATGGTTATATGAGGCAGTTAAAATAAAAATTGCATGTGGCAGTTGAGATAGTTTGTTTATATACTCTTTTACAATTGTCTCGCAAAAATCACAATTTACTATTTTAAATACTTTTTCACTATTAATGTGGACCATTTATCCTAACTCCAGGGAATGGTATAAAAAGGAGGTGTGTAACAAGGCTAAGCATAGAGGAACTGTTTTAAGTTGAGAGCCAAGGTACATCATTAGGAATGCTCCTATTATCTGCCTTCCTGTCTCAGTTTCCTTGTAGACTTCAGTGAATGGCAAAAGAAAGGGAATACTTTCCTGCTTGGCTGGCAAGTTGTTGAATTACCCTTTTGGCTGCATTCAGTCAGTTGTGCTCCCCACTGTACTTTGGGATAAATCCTGCAGCTCCCCCATGAGTCTGGAGAGTTCTTCATGTAGTTTAACTTGCTAGAGAATGAGATTTGGGAGGTGGGAAGGCAGGTTCATCCATCATACCTCAGGGCTCTGGGCTGTAATGTCTTGTGTCCCATGGTACAGTAGGGGTTTTTGTTTTTATTGGTTTTCTTCTGCTTTGCTTTGTCTTGTTTTACAGCAAGGAAGGGATCTCAGTTCAGTGAGACCAGTGAATTTTCAACTTTATAGATCCATCACATAATCTTGTGTTCAATCTTTTATGATTCTAAAGTATGGCATTTTTATATCAGAGAAATTGCTCTAGCATTATAAAAAATAATACGGGTTGTTTTATGAAACAGTGATGAAGCATTTAAAGAAAATATTCTTAGAATATATTATGCTCTTATGTTATGGTTAAGATAACTAGCAATAAATGTGTGTGATAAAAACCCCCTCTAAGAAGAACTTAATTTTTCTTAATACTTTCTGCAGAATTTTTACCTGGTCTCCTTCTGAATATCTCTTTCCAAAACTCTTTTCTCAGCATCTGTAAATAAATTAGTCAAGCATTAGTGGTAAATAAAACTCAGCTGGAAATCAAAGTCAAACCACAGAACCGAACATTCAGTTCAAGTAACTCTGTTAAGGTACTTTTAGTGGGACTGTATTGCAAAAGACACATTAGGAGAGTGAAGTTAGATCCAGAAGGATTCTGCTTCCTTGCTGACCTTCTTTTCTAGTAGAGTTATGCTAAGTTCTTAGGAAAGTTTTCTCAACCCTGGGAGCATCTGCATGTACATTAATGTGCTTTTTCTAATTCACATAACATTTAGTATCTACGATGATATGGTGCCTGTACACAAGACGTGGAGGCTGGCTGGAGCATGGTTGGATTAATAGAGTCTGCTGAAGCATGGTAATTGCCATGCTCCAGCCAGCCTCCACACCTTGTGTATCAGCATCCTCATGCTTCACAATGGCATCCAAAATGAAAAACTATATTTAGTTCAAGTGCCCCAACTGCCATTTTGAAGTGCAGGGATACTGATAACAAGATCCTGTGTTGCTTTAATTAGAGTGGTTCCAAGAGCCGCTCTAACTAAAGCACTGCCCCCCAACCCCTGGAGCATGTGTAGAAGTGGACTGAGGTACTAAATTAATGTGCATTAGACTGCCCTGCTCACAAATACATGCTTTTTAGGTTCTTTGCATAGATATGATATCTTTTATTGGACCAACTCAAATAGTTGGAAACAAGTTTTTCTTACCAAGCTTTCAGGCACAAACGTCCTTTGTCAGGCTGAGGAAGCATCTGCAGTTGGTGTGTGCTCTTCCTGGATGGAATGAATAGTAAAGGAGCCAGAGGCTGGTATGCATGCAAGGAAGGCAGTCAGTGAAGATGTAAATTGAGAAGTCAGTGGGTGAGAGACAGATTGGGGGATGGGGGAAGGGGAATGAATGTACCTGGTAGGTAGTAGACAGGCTACCTTGGGAATCGGATGTCAGGCAGGTTATAATGTATCATTAATCCAATGTCTATATTTAGTCCATGATTTTTTATATCCAGTAGGTTGATGAAGTGAAGTTAATAGGTTCGTCTGTGAAAGGTGTTTTGTAAATTCCCTTTGAGGATTAGAATTAAGAGATTGGAGAGAGAGTGATTTTTCTTGTGAGAAATGTGCCCCCTCCGGTAATTGGGTATTCTTCTCTTGATAGATTTCCAGTGTGCGTGTGTTCTGGTGCACCGTTGTTGTTTGGTTTCTCCTACATATTTTCCATTGGGGAATATGGTGCATTGGATGAGATGTATTATATTTCTGGAGGTGTAGCTGTAAGATCCAGGAATTCTCATGGCGCTGTTGTGAGGTTTAGTAATTGTGGGGGTGTTGAACACATGTTGGCAGGTTTTGCATTTCTTGCCATGGCATAGTCTGGATCCATTTGGTGTGTTTTGGGCCATAGGAAGTTTGCCTCTGGTGATGAGTTTAATGAGGTTTGGTGCTTGTTTAAAGGCTAGAATGGGTGGTTCTGGGAAGATCCCTTTAAGAATTGGGTCTTCTTCTAGTATGGATTGCATTTATTTGAGGATTTTCCATATAGATGCCAGGGAGGAGGGGTGATATGTCATAACCAGTGGTGTGCGATTCATGGGATTTTCTTTTTGTACTGCAGCAGTTGTTTACGTGGTATCCAGGTGGCTCTTTCAAAAGTGTGATCTATTTCTCTAGCAGAGTGTCCTTGTTGAGTGAAAGCCGTTTTGAGATTTGTGGTGTGGCTGTCATGGGTGTCCTCTTCAGTGCAAATTTGGTAGTATATGAGGGCTTGGCTGTATATTACAGCTTTCTTGATGTGTTTAGGGTGATTTGGTGGTTCTGTGCTGATATATATGTTGGTCTGTGGGCTTCTTGTATATTGTGGTCTGTATTTTACCATTCTGGATCGTGATCATCGTGTCTAAAAAGGAGATGTTGGTGCTGGAGTATTCAAGAGATGTGTCTGATGGAGGGGTGGTGATGAATTTCTGATGGAAATCAATCAGAGATTGCTTTTTAAATGATGGTTAATGCTCATTATCCTATTTTACTGTGCATTAGCATAATAGCACTTTTTTACTCTATGCTTTAATGCATAATAAAATAGGTTACTGCACATTAAATCGCATGTGTAGACATGCCCCCTGACTCCTTACCACCTGCTCCCACTGATGGGGATACTGAATGAGGAATTAACGTCTGTTTCTCTTCATTCAAAAATGTTGCACAGGAAGGTGCAGAAACTTGGCTTGAATTAATCTCTAACATAGGTGACAAAGGTATAAGATTAGACAATATTACTGGGGGAATGATGATGTGCACAGTTCACCTGGCAATACTGTCATTTTCCCCCCAGCAATATATTACCTTATGAGTGAAAAAGTCATGCCATTGCTTAAAGCTTCTGAACGTTCAAAGATTCAAATGATGAACAAGATGCAGTATGTATATGTAAGTGTATGAGCAGAGGAAGAAGCCTCCTGGAAATGGTACCTGCATTTTAAGCATACTGGTCTGCATGGTTAGTATTTGAAGAAATACTTTATATGCAAGAGATAAGGGAAACTTATTTGAACTTAAATATTTAAGAATATAATTTTAAAGCTATGAAGTTGATAATTCATGCAGTTAAAAGAACTGCTGAAGGACGAATAAGAACAATATTATGCTTTCAGCTGTGGACATGGAAATAAATTTTGTCAAATATGCCACAGGTGGGAAGAATAGCATAACATGTGGCAACAACTGGGAAGATAACACAAAATGTGGCATTAAAGCATCTGCAGTGTAGAGCTATAAAGATGAAGTAACTGTTTTATTCATGTCATTGCAATTCAAAGGAGCAAGAATAAGTTAGGGAATAAGAATAAATTAGAATAAGTTTACTTAATAGTTAGGGCTGCCAGGCTCTGGGATGGGATCCCAAGTGGGGTGGTGCTCTCTCCTATCTTGGGGGTCTTCGAGATGAAGCTGGACAGATATTTGGCTGGGGTGATATCACCCCAGCACCCATTCCTGCCCGCTGCAGGGGCTCAGACCTGATGATCTGTTTAGGTCCCTTTTGACCCTAAGCACTATGATGCTATGAAGTTTTACAGAGGCAGGCAGGGCCAAATTCAGTTTCACTGGAAGCACCCGGAACTCCTACTGTCTTCAGTGTAGACTTCTGTGTTTCTACAAGAGTCCAGTTTGCTTAAGAGTAGCATGTGTTCTATAGTATTTCCATTTTTTTTCATGCTCAACAAAGCTATATGAAGAGAAAGCATATAGAGAATCATCATCTTAAAACTTGATTTATTTAGGCATTAATACAATGGTAATATAATTACAGTGTAACATCAAATTCCGTTTGTATTTTTTGTTAGTTATGACTTGCTTGAATTCTTATGTCACAAGTGGGTATTTTGATATGAGAAGAGAGTTAAGATGCTTGCATTCAGTATGAAAGTTAAGACTAGAGTTTCAAGAATTTTGATGTGTGTAAATGTTTTGCGTTTCGTAGATTTCATAGACATTAGGGCTGGAAGGGACCTCGGAAGATCATCGAGTCCAGCCCCCCCATCCAAAGGGCAGGAAGTCACCTGGGGTCATAGGATCCCAGCAAGATAAGCATCCAATTTGCTCCTGAAGGTGTTCAATGTAGGTGCTTGAACCACCTCTGATGGCAGACTGTTCCAGACCTTGGGGGCTCGGACAGTAAAGAAGTTCTTCCTTATGTCCAGCCTGAAACATTCTTGTAGTAGTTTATGACTGTTCAACCTCATCATCCCTTGGGGGGCTCTGGTGAACAAACGTTCCCCCAGATACTGGTGGTCACACCTGATAAACTTATAGGTGGCCACCAGATCACCCCTGAGCCTGCGCTTTTCCTGGATGGAGAGCCCCATGGCTCTCAGCCTCTTGTAAGGTCTGTTTTCCTGCCCTCTGATCATGTGCATGGCTCTTCTCTGGACTCTCTCAAGCTCTCTACATCCTTTTTGGCTTGCGAAGCCCAAAACTGGACGCAGTACTGCAGCTGCAGCCTCACCAGGGCCGAGTAGAAGGGGAGAATGACGTCCCAGGATTTGCTTGAGAAGCACCTATGGGTGTAAGCCAGCATTTTGGTCACTTTACTAGCTGCAGCATCGCACTGCAGGCTCATGTTCATCTTGTGGTCAATGATGACCCCCAAGTCTCTTTCTTCCGTAGTGCTAGCCAGCGTAGCACTACCGAGCCTATAGGGATGCTGCAGGTTTTTCTTCCCCAGGTGGAGAACCTTGCATTTTTCGGTGTTAAACACCATCAGGTTCTCATCTGCCCATTTGCTGAGCCTGTCCAGGTCAGCCTGGATCACCCACTTATCTTCTGGTGTGTATGCCTTGCCCTAACATTTGGTGAACTTGGCCAGTCCGCTTCTGACTCCAATGTTCACATCATTAATGAAGATGTTGAACAATATGGGGCCAAGGACAGAGCCTTGGGGGACCCCACTGGTCACAGGGCACCATGACAATTGACCAAGAGGTGATCATGGGATACCAGATCGAAAGCTTTTTTAAAGTCAAGATGTATGACATCAATCTCTTCTCCCTTGTCCAGGTGATAGGTCACCTGGTTGTAGAAGGAAATGAGTTTGGTTAAGCAAGACCTACCTGCAACAAACCCGTGATGGCTATCCCTTAGGATTTTGGCGTCATCCAGTCCATTAAGGATGGCCTCTTTAATAAACTTTTCTAAGATCTTGCCCGGGATAGAAGTCAGGCTGATGGGCCTATAGTTTGCCGGATCCACTTTCCTCCCTTTCTTGAAGATGGGCACCACATTGGCCTTCTTCCAGTCGTTGGGCACTACACCAGAGCACCAGGAGTTTTCAAAGATCTGTGCCAGAGGCTGGGCTATGATGCTTGCCAGCTCCTGGAGTACCCTGGGGTATAGATTGTCAGGAACAGCTGACTTGAAGGTATCCAGCCTCTCAAGGTGTTCCTTCACAAGGTCAGCATTAATGGAGGGCAGGGGCATTGCTGCATGAATAAATTGAACTACATATTATTTCTTCTGTGTCTGTTAAAGCTTTTTAGATTAAGTCAGATTAGAATAAGGGTACTTAAAAATCACACAAAAACATCCGTATACTTGATTGTAAAATGTCTCTTTCACTAGGGACAGACATTCAAAAAGCCTGAGCCTGAATTGATTCAATCTTTCAGGTTAGTCTAACCTGGCTAGGTTGAACTAGTTTGTAACTGGACAGGCATTCTCTCTGGAATGAGGAAATTCAGGCCTGTAGTGGCTCAGGCTAAATGCTGGAGTGGGGGAGGAGGGTGCTAGAAGGAAGCCTTCTGCAGGCAGCTGAGCTGAGGGGGTTGTAGCCAGGCCCCAGCAGGATCTCTGATTAAGGAGGTCTGTCTGCACCATTCCAGGCTTTTTCCCACTGGCTGCTCAAGGGGTGGGAGTGTTGCCAGCCCCCAGCCCCATGGTAGCGCTCTGAGACAAGGAGGGGTGGGGAAGTGGGGATTCCAGTGCAGTGCATGCATCTTTTGATGATGTGGAGCTTTTCAATCTCTCTCTCCCTGCTTCTTTATACTGTCTGCAGCAAACTGACAGGCAAGCAAGCCAGCAGGGAGCTGATAATGGTGTTTGCCTCATCAGCAAAACAATAGCCTCTCTTCATTAGTTCAAACTCTTCTTAAGCAGGTTACCAGCAATTAGCTTAAAAAAGCCCCAAGCAGTCACTGTTCTGTCTTCCTGTCCAGTGAAATTGGAGACACTCGCACACAGAGACACCTCTCAGCATTAGCTAGCATACCACATGCTTCGGGTCTCTGGGCCTGGGGTCCATGCTGTGGGAGATAGGAGAGAGGGAGGTGGGGAGGGGATCCCTGCTCGTCCAGCAAGCAGTGAAGGGGGAGGGGGCAGGAGGAAGCCAGGCAGACTCTGCTGAACCTGCAGTCTCTGCTGAGCTCCAGCTAGGGAGCAGATGGGAGGGACCAGCCCTGCTATGGAACAAAAAGCCCTGCCCAGCCAAAAGAGCATGATGGGATGCTGGGGGAGTCTGATTTATCTTAAACCGGCAAGGGGTCTGGGACAGACATTGCATAAACCCGTTTGACTCAAATCAGTTAAGTCTGATACTACATTCAACCAGGTTTATCTCCAGCTGGTTTCAGCCATTTTCAGACTGGTTTATGTGCACTGAATATCTGTTCTGTTAAAGGTTTACACCAGATCACTTAAACTGGTTTATGTGTAATGTTTTTCCCTAGCCATGCTGTTCAAATGAATAATATTATTACAAAGTGAGGCTTCAATCTAGCTGTATGAGTCTCTTTAGGGCTCAATTCTCAGAAAGAGATTTACAACCTAGAGACTTCTGGCACAAATAGCTACAGTATAGGTTTATGTAGAAACAGTTGATAAATAATCTGTAGACAACAGAAGGGCATAGATTTGCGTTTTTATCACGAAGACGTGAAATTTGGTCAGATAAATGAAAAATGAGAATTTGCTGTCACCAGATATTCCTGATATCTTGGAGAGAGGTGTCTGCAAGCTATTTCATTGGTGTATAAAATAGTCAAACATTATTAAAATAAGATTAGTAAAATCTGCCTTACAGACATTTTACTGTTTGAAGAAGACGTCTTTAAAATCTCTCTGCTGTATGCATTATGCATATTTTTTCTGGAAACAGAGTAGGTCTTTATTTTGTTCCAAATACTGTACTTAAATGTGATTGTGGTGTAGGAATTAGTTATAGTGAAAAAAGGCATACAGGACTGCAAGTAAATAGTGAAAATGCCTGATAAAAATGACAAGTACATTGTATAACGTATTTAGCTTCATAAATATACTGCCTCTAAACCATTTTTTAGAAAGAATGCAATCATACATATTCTTATTAGTAGCTTCTCTTATATTACTTACAGCATTGTGAAAAGTCAATGGAAGTTGACTTAATATCAATTTGAAAAAATCAGACCTGGAGCTTTGTTGCACTATTAGTTTGAATAAGGCCAAAATGACTGCAAGAGAAAGAGAAGCTGCCAGTTGTAGCTGCTCACCCAAATTCAAAATATGACAGTCTAATAATAAAAAAAATGAAAAATGTTTCCAAATAAATATATCAGTGCCTTATTTTGATGACACATTTTCAAAGCAAAGTATATTATGTGGGTGCCACCAAAATCCCATATTTGTATAAGCTAATATCATGTAATTGTGCCAGACTACTGCCTAATCTGTAGTCATATAGATTTTATAAGAAAAATGTGTGTTTGGGGAAAATGATACAGTTGAAAAGAAACAAGACACCTACATTTTTTGAAGGCTACATTTTCAAATGTAGCTTCTTTACAAAATTGCACTTGTGCACACATGCTGGTATTGTAAGAGGGCAGAAACTGCTGATACATTATCAAGGCCACTTTTAACAATCAAATATTTTTTGTGCACAAGTGTCTGAAAACATGCTTGCAGAACCTACTGAGTTGCATGACAATGGTTGTAAATGATAGCAAACTCTGAAACAAATTGGTTTGACTTATTTAGCTTTACAATACAGTGTAAAATATTGAAACATTAGGTTGTTTTTAAGCTGTATGTCATCCAAGGCTTTACTGTGAGAGCTATCTATCTACTTCTAACTTTTCATCTCCAATAGTCTTAATGGTTGGCTTTCCTGGTTGCAAGTATCCTGCACAGGTACTTGTTCTAGTGGGATTCAAATTCCCTGCAAAACTGGACTGGGGAGGGGGAGAAGTTTCTGCTAAAGAAGTTGGGCACTAGGCACTGGGGCACTTTACCAGATGTAAAACATCTGGTAAGTTGGGGAGAGAGGTATCCCCAGCCTACTAACCCTCAGAGAAATAGAGAGTCGAATGGTTGCAGAAACAGGATGTGACCAGCTATAAAAAGGTGAGGACCTGATTTCCACCCAGCGGTCATTGTCTTTGATTGCAGTTAATTACTTTGCCATAAGATAGTACTGCTCCCCATAATACTGTCTCATCGTGGAGTTAATTAAGTTACTGTGCCATAGTACTGGTGTGCATGTGGACAGTGGTGCTTTACTGCAGAGCTAATCAGTCAACTCGGCATTAAACTGCACATGTAGATGCACCTGTGATTGGTAACAGCTCTAAGGAATTTCTCTCTCCTTACTATCCTTCTTACTCTTATCCAGACCCCTGTTCAGCTACAACGATTCTTAATGCTTTTAGATTTTGCTTGGGCTAGAACCCTAAAATCTGATCTGTCTTTGACTTTGTTTTAAACAACCTGAGATTTGGGGAAACCCATTTCTTTACAGAGCAAGCACTTTTCAACATCACATTCCTGAATAGTCTTTGAAAGACTGTATTGGACCAGCAGTTTTTTCATAGACATATTTCCCAAAAAGTTACCATTGCATTTAGAGCAGCAGTAATCTGCAATACATGACTTCTCACATTGCTTCAGGGCATAAGGTTGTTAGAAGCCTATGCCCCAGCAGTAGAAGTCTGACTCTTAACAACGCTAAAGTTTTTTAAGAGTGGATGTGACTTTTGCTTGCTATTGGCACAACACACACCCCATAAAACAATAACAGATAAATAGCTTTCATTTGAGAGCTACTACTTAACTTTACAAAACTGGATTGACATATCAGTTTTTCCCTTTGTCAGCATTGTCTGGTATTGTTTTCCAAGGTGTACAAGTTCCACTCCAGCACTTGTTTTTGTTCTTGGGGTTTTTTTTCCATTTTGTGTTACTTTGTTTGTCAGAAAGTTTATACTCCATTTCACTTGCAAAAAAAAGTGCTATATGGCGGCACAGGGTGGAAATCTTATAGACGTTTATAATTCTACTTACTGATGAGATTTGCCCCCCGTTATTACCAGGGGTGTCTTCTTATTTTTAGAATTTATAGGCATGCCCTGTTTCTATTTCTGCTCTCTCAAGCTTGACAGGTTTTTTTTCCATCTTGTCTTTTGGAAGTTCCATCTTGCTCTTTTTTTAAAAAAAAATCTTAACTATGGCTCATTCAGTATCAAATGAAGTCAGTGGACAAACTCTATCTAATCTTTAGTGACATCTAGTTTGGAGCCCAGATTTAGATTGCATCTGCATCAAAATCTTACATTTATATTTTTTTATCCCGCACATGGAGGATCAAAATGGATAGTAGCCCTGATGGAAACCCTTTGCATGTCTTTATTTTCACTGAAGGTGACTTAACCCAGAACTGTCGAAATTAATTATCTTAAAATGTATTGAATTAAAAATGAAACACTTCTGCACAAAAGATGAACAAAAATTTTGCAATGGATAATTTGTTTGAAAAACGTAAAATATTTATGTTGAAGAGATGTCAGGAAATGGATTACAAATATTAAAGAATTTAGTAAAATTCTTCAGAAGCAAGTATTCTACAGATTTGTGCACAAATTGCTGGAATACTTATAATATGCTGATTAATTAATTCTTATGTGGTATTGTTTTCTTTTCTTGATTGAATGATTTTTGCAGATAACAGCATATATATTCAGGCCCTTGCAGATTTGCTTTCATTAGGTATTCAGATTTAAGGTTTTCTTTTCACCAGTGTTCATACCTATAAATCTCCGTCCTTAAATTATTCATAGAGAGAAAATATGAAAAGCTTATGAACAGTTAAGTTGACATTTTTCTATAATTTTGAATGTTTGCAATTTTAGTTTCTACTAGCAATTGACTACTACAAGACATTATATGATCTTAAAATAAGTTTGTCTTTAAGATGGGAATAGAAAAGTTTTATATAATAAACTTACTATAAAGCATAAATTGAAGGTAAAAATGTAATAGAACATAAAGAACCTGTTGCTGAATGAATGTATTTTTAATTCCTTTAGTTACTATGCCATTCATGCATACATTTTTTTTCACCTTTTTTGACGTATGCTTCTGACACAGTGAAAATTTGCTTGACGGTTGTAGAAAGATACTTAATACACTAGTGTTTCTTATTGTACAAAACTTCCATTGAGCTTCACAGCAGTTGTGTATGAAGTGATGGCAAGTAAACCTGTGTAAACTTTTAAAACTTATTTTAATAAAGAAAAAAAATGGATAAACAGATTATATACTTTAAGGAAGATGTTCAGCTAACCCCATTAATAAGCTTGGTGTCTTTCAAGCTATGTTTTTTTTCTGATTCCACTGTTGCTGCATATTCTGTATGTATGAGCTTGTTGGAACCCATATTACCCCCTTTTTAACAAGATCATTCCTAGTGCTCCATACGTCATGTGGGGGAAAGGCCTTACAGCCTTTAGCCCTTTTTCTTTCTGTGATGGGGTAATACCATTTGATTGATTGATAATCAATTGGCCCCATTTCTGCAGAAAGAAGTTAGGAATCCTAAAGTTCCCCACATACTCTTCTAAAATGATAACAATTACTATAACTAGTTTGTTACAGGATCATCTCTAGCTATTAAATTTTAGGATGTTATGCACTTGTAGTACACAAGAATTTGGGGAAGGGAAGTACAGCATAGTTTACAGTCTTAGCCCTTTGACTAACATTTTGACTAACTAGCCTTATTAACATTTGTATAGCTCTCTAAAACTAGAACTAAGCTGTTTCAGGTGGCTGTCAAGCTGCAAGTGTATCTAACGGCACTGCCGCATGAGGATCGAACTCTTTTTTTTTTCTTTTGTTTCCCAGCATGTGGGAATAACCGTGATGTCTCCACACATACATGGATCTGTCAGCTGCTGCAATGAGTAGAAAATAATATGTGTAGCTCACATCTTCTCCTGCTGTACTTGAGAGTCCAGACTTCTAATATTATGACTATCATTGTGGTGGCTGATAGTGGGTGTGTTGTTTGAAGCATCTGTTCTACAAGATAGTCTGGAACCTGCTTCTTTTAGGCTTCCTCCGACAGAACCCCAACAGAAGAATGAGAAACCATGCTCCCTGCCCTAATTCTGCATTCAATTCGTTACTGCCAGCATTGACTGGAGATGCTGTATTTTCCAGGTACACAACTCTACCGCAACTTTTTTTCCCCCAGCCAATCATACCGCATTTGTTCTATTGCACAATTTCTACCTGCAGGACTACTGTCCTGCAATGTGACCCATCTGCTACTGGCACTGCTGCTGCTTTGAGGAAACACTGCCAAGGACAGAGCCCACCAAGAGGGGGACCTCCACAGGCTGCTAGTGGATTTTGGAATTAATTAAATTTCTTTTAGAAGAGAAAATGGAAATAATCAATGTTGGAGGGTGAGGACAAGAAAAATCCTGCCCTTTAATCCTAGATACCATTATGGGGAACTCCTTGCTTAAAAGTTAGCAGCATATCTTTGCTGTCTTTTATTACTGCTTTAAGTGCTCCTTCTAGACAAATACATCAGCAGAAGTACTAGTGAGGGGTCATTGAACATTACATGCTCAATCCTTCCTCCATACAATGGAAGTTTCACCATTTTCTTCTATAGAGCCATAATTTGTCTTTATGATATTTTTCCCACTCTGTTACCGATTGTGTTTTTGCAACTGTAAAATACTTTTTATTTTGACTCAGTATAAAACTTCATGATATTCCCTGTTACCTTCATTACAGATACACACTTAATATCATTTTACAATGATATACACTGGTTGTGAAGTCTGTCTGTGGGTGTTGCTTTTTTTTTAAATTAGAGAATGATAGTTGCTATTGGTAGCTTTATATTTCTGGTTGGGCTGAACCCAAGGCATTCTAAGGAGATATTTATCAGCAGTGGATTTACCAGGTGAAGAAATGCTGCTGAAACAAATGAAGCTACTTAGGTGAAGGACCGAAGAACAGCATTTAAAGATTCAAGTATGGAAATGGAGTTACAACTTTTGTGGTGTAATTCTTGGAATATGGGATGTACTCTGTTGGCCAAGTTTAGCTTGCAAAATAATATTTCATCTGAAAAAAGAATATTCTGCGTTTGTGCAGAGGGATACTTGAATATGAGAAATTAAATGCACATTGATAGCTTGTACCCAATTTGTATGGACAGATGTCCATTGTATAATTAAGTGGATGTTCTTACATGTATATAAAATCATAGTAACCATTTTTTAGGTTCAGTATTAGAAGCTGATTTTGAAAATTTGGTCCTATAAATGCAAAATATTTGTACAGTTCCAGTGGCTGCATTCCAATACTAATTCTTGGTTAAAAAGCAAACTTCTGTGAAAGAAGTCACTGTTACTGTATACTTAATTAAAACAAACTCTTCCACCTCTCTACTCCTACCCACAAACATAACACCTTTTTGAAAGGCTGAAACATTTTTTTTGAGATATTGGGGCAAAGAATAAACAGTATTTTAGTTGGCTCAAGAACTGTGTGCTGTAATGATGCAACCAAATATAAGAAAGAGTGTTGCAGTGAGAAAATGATATATTCCTGTAAATTTGATGTTAATTGTAGCTCTTCAGTTAGTTTAGTGAGCTAAAAAAAGATTGCTTTTACAAATGCTGACCTTTGATACTTATTATATGTTTGTTTCTTTTTAATGACGCTCCAATAAGGGAAGAATAGTGTTGCTCAAGGCTAGGGACAGAAGTTAAACATAAACCAGTTTAAGTGATCAGAAACTGGTTTGAACCTATAACAGAACAGAAGTTCAGTGCACATAAACCAGTTTCAAAATGGGTGAAACTGGTTTAAGATAAACCTGGTTGACTGTAGTATCAGACTTAACTAGTTTAAGAAACTTCTGTCCCAGGCCCCTTCCTGGTTCAAGATAAATCAGAGTCCCCCAGCAGCTCAGCATGTTTTGCAGCCCTGGACTGGGCTGTGCTGTCTGCTGCAGAGAGCAGGGCTGGCCCCGCCTCTCTGCTCCCTAGCTGGAGGAGTGAGGGTTAGCTCACAGGCCTCACTGGCTGGCTCACTGCCCCACGACCTGGCAAACCCCAGCTGGGAACTGGGGCCAGAGAGGTGGGGACAAACTCACCTTTCCCTGATTACAGAGTGACCCTGCCCTACCCTGCTGGTTTACTTAGTGCTGGCTGCAACTGTGGACTACCAATCACAGAGGGACCTGGAAGCAGGAAGTGGAAGTGCTGAGCAACCCAGCAGAGTCCTGCTGTTGTTATTGTGGACTGAAAATCCCAAAGACCTTTTGGGCAGCAGGAAAACAAAGTGAACATACAGTCCATGCTGGCTATGCCTGAGAGCTGTGTTCTGGCACCCCCTGGCTTCTGGCTTGAGCCACTGCAGATATGTGGCTGCATTTCCTGAATCAAAAGTGAATGTCTGTTCATTTGCTTATTGGTTTAATCTTTGCAGTTTAGACTAATCTGCAAAGACTGAATCAATTCAGCCTTGGGCTTTTTGACTGACTGTACTCACCCCAAAATTTCAAGATTATTTTCTCCAAATGAATCTTTTTCTCCTGTGTCTGTCCTTAAAATATCTCTGTTCTTGCTACAATGCATCCCATGTTCCCAAAATTACTTAAAGATCAGACATACATTATGCAGCTGTCCTGTTCTGTGAATGTGCACGTGCACACACATGCACATGTGTGAATGCATCACATGCATGCATGAACACACTAATGTTAAACATGTATTGTGAAAACAAGGAATTTTAAAATCTTTTCTTGATAATCCCCTTTCCTGCTTGTTCTCTTGGCCTGTTCTAATCTATATTTTAAACTCTTTAGGGCAGGGATAGTATGTTTTGTCGATGAAGTGCTGTGCCCAGCTATGGCAGAACATAAAATAAATATCAGCCCAAAACTGTTTCTGTACTCAGACAAACTCCCGTTGAAGTAAGTGTATGGTTGTTTGCATAGACTAAAGTTTGTAGCCATTGTATCTGACCCAGTAGTAATAAAATGGCAAGTACCATATTAACCTAAATCCAAGTTGACTTCAAATTAAGACAGTGTCTAGTAATTAGGATTCTCTACATGGTTATAAATTTATTGAAGGATAGTCTTGAATTCACCCCTGGCTGAATGGGATGAAAGGGAGCCTCTGAGTCCCTCCTGACCTGCTCTGCCATACACTACATATGTGCAGGGACAGTGGTAGCAGTGTGCAGGTTCTTTTTGCTAGTGTAGACTCCTAGCCAACACAGGAGATGCTGAGGGCGGTAGAGTAGGCAGGGAAGAGGAGCTGGAAGGAGGAACCTGTGCATCACCACTGTTGTCCTTGGCTGGGATGGCTTCCTGCACAGCTGTTCCCTGCAGTGTGGGATAGGAGTGGCTTTGGGGTGCCCCCTGCACCCAGATCAGCCAGGTAAACTACCACTCCCCACAGCTGCTAGCTGGAACAGTCCCATACTCAGTTCTAAGATGAGGCTTTTTTCCCCCCATGTTGAAGAGATTTGAAATGTTGGGATCAGCTCCTGAGACCTGCTGCTCACCTAAAACTGTGAACAAGGTAAGTGAGTTTCAGGTATCCATCAGGAACTAAGTTCTGCTTGGGATTCTTCCTTAAGTCTCTGATATGGATATTGGGAAATGCACATTTTGTATTAATGCAATTTTGCATATTGGAAGAAAAGACTAGAAATATTTTGGTCCTCTTTTTTTCTAACTATGAGTGACAATGTGGAGATGGCAATAGACAAATATCATTAGTTTGATATCATTAGGTTAGCTCAGTACTGGAACTTAATCAGGTTAACAGGAGCTAAAAAAGGAATAATTGTGTAAAATCACATCAGATCGTATTATAACGTGTCTAGGTCTGAGGCATTATCCTCTATTTTCAAATAACTTTCCAAATCCTAATCATTAGATAATCTTTCCTCTCCTTTGGTTTCAGTCAGATTCTGAACCAAGAAAGGTAAAAATTGTGCCATAATTCTGGAACACTTAGATACTCTGGTGAACCTCTGATATTAGATACTTTGATACTCTACAGAAAAAGGCAGAAGAAAAAAATATAGCTCTTCTTTGAACCCCATTTTTGTTTTCCATTCTCACTTTGATAGTACGATACACAGAGGGAAGGACTGTGGCCCCTTAAATAATGTTTGCAAGAGAGGCAGAAGAATAAGGATAGGAAGCAGGCCAGGAAGGAAGAGTCATGATTTTAGTAACAGTCATGATTATCCCACGCTAAAATTATGCTATAAATTGGGATTTTCAGATATGTCTGTTGCAGAGGTGCTGAATCATATTTCAAATCTGTCCTTGGCTTTTACTTAATACATTGTTTCTTAGTGGGCTTTTTCCCTTGCTTCCAAGTGAGCTAAGCATGTGATGTACTGCAGAGAAAAGGAAATATAGTAAATAAAGGAAATAGAGAGAATAAAGATAAATATAGCAAGTGTAAAGACCAGAAGAAATGCCAAAAGAAATACAAGTAAACAAAAGCATAGATGGTATAAAGGAGATGAAAATAAAAGCAGGAGAAGAAAAGAGTCGGGGAAAAACTGGCAGGCCTAAAAAAAAAACGCCACTCTTAAAACTATATACAATCATACAAAAATACAGGGAAAATGTAGAAAGCTACAAAGGGATAGGAAAAAAGAGAGGGAACAATCTGAAGGGAAAGAGCTTGTGATACTGAAAGAGATGTAGAAATGAGAGAGTTCTTAGGAGACAAAGTCTTAAGAGATGTATAGATTAATTAAAATTGCTTATAAAGGATTGCACAGTAGTTGGCAATGATAGTGTTAACTCTTGTTCCACAGGAAACCACAGCTTTCAGTGCAGGGATTGTTAGGGATCTGTCTATGAAGGACCTAAAGTGGGATGCAGTGTCAGTGAATTGTATTCTCCCCCAAAGGTATTGTAAGAGGAGTATGCATTGTGAAAAGTTCACTAGTAACCAAATCTTCATATGTAGGAATGGGAGAATGTTATTGGAAAAAGTCTGCTATGTAGGTACTTGAACCTTGCCTACACAAAGAAATCCTTTTGTTTATTTTGTTCACAAATGTAGGCATGGGCAAGACCTCTTTTAGACCTGTTTGAATCTCTGGCTGTATGATGCCTTTTTAACATTGTGGGCTTTTTTCTTTTCTTTCCTTTCTTTCGTTTGTCTAAATGTTGGATAATTTTTAATTTATCTGGCTGCTGGTCCCCTAAGTTGTCACGGCTTCAGTGTAGTGGAAAAAGATGGCTTTTCTCTTTATTCTGTATCCTGCTGAATTAAAATGTTTTCTTCTCTGTCATGCAAATCTAGCAATCATAACAGTTGTAAATAATAGGGCAAGTTGGTTAGGAGGGAGTAGTTAGGAAAATCCTGGGCAGTCTATCTAACCTGAAACATGTTTCAGATAAATTATACTTATTGCATTTTGCTTTCATGCCATTCTTAGATCCTTTTTAAGACTGCAGCTGCATAAAGGCCTATGTACTAAAGAAAATAGTTACAGATGCTCTTATTTGGGGTTGAGCACCCTTTATATTCATTTACATTAAGCTTTTGGCCTAATGACATGAGTCACTTTTATTTGATAATAGGGGTATGGGCATGCATATGTTTAGAGTGGTTTCAAAAGGGCAGGGGAGGTGTTGCTTTAGACCCTGAAGCAGTTGTTACATTGTTGTTAAGAGTGCACAGAACAGGAGTGATACATGTAGCAAAACAGCTCCAACTTTTAATGCGTCTTCACAGAAGTGTAACAGAGCATGACTGCACCCTGGGCAGCAACAGCACATGGAACAGCCCTGCCTGTTGGGCAGCGGTGCAGTCGGCCACCAGCTGCTGTGGTGGTTATTTTTTGTGCCCATCCCCTCCCCCTTCTCCCAGTGCCCCAAGGAGCCTTCTAGTTGTCCTCCCTCATAGTTACGTTACTGCTGCTTCATCTACAGTTAAAGCTGGAACAGTTTGACAACATTGGTACCATTCCTGACTTGTGCAAATGAACTTGTAACAATGCAGCAGCCACTGCATACTCCCAAGTGCCAGTAGCCGCTCTCCCTCCTGCTTTGAAACTACTCCCAGTGCACTTTTGTCCATACTCTTAAGAACATCTACAGAAGAAGGTCTTATTAACTAATGGAATTTATTTAAATTAATACATCTTGCTGTGGTAGAGAAGACAACAGGCTATTGTGTCAGATTCTAAATCTTCTATTGCTTTCAGCAAGCATCTCTCTCAAGCAGGAGGTCTCTTAAAAGTAACAGCCAATGGAGTAAAGGTTGAAAGGAGGAGGTTGCATTAGAAAGGAAGGGAAATGTCCCTCAAATTGACTTTCCTCAGTTTGGATTTACAAACTTGTCACTTACCCTTTATTGATATATGTGTCAAGTGGAAGATCCAAGTAAATGCAACACAGTGGAAAGCAACAAGAGCCTAGAATAATGAACACTAATTAAAGTTGGGTTATGTCACAGGTAGGTAGGCATTTTCCAAAGGGGCAGATATAAGGAAATAATTTGTACATTTTGTTTGCATAATATATATTTAAATATAATCCACTGCATGGAGAAAACAAGTGAATGCCCAAATACTGATTATTTTTCGCATACTGAAATGTTATTCCTGGGTGCTGTAAGCCTGGAGAAACGAATAACTCTAAAGAGTTCTGAAAAGCCTTAACAGACACTTTTCCCCCCCCTAGAATACAGAAGTTCTTGCTAAGCAGATAAGAGCAATGGCAACCTCATCATGCACCATCTAAAGGTAAATTACAGCAAGAAATGTGTTTAGCATTTGTCAGTTTTTGGTGATTTTGTGAAATACAACCCCTGGACATGCTTCATCACCAGCAACCATACTGTCTACCAACTAGCATAGACATCCCATTTTCTGGGAGAGATCCAGAGAGAAAGAATGACTGATACTAGTGAGATGACCTCGTTTAACAGAAAAAGGAATAGGATAACATAGGTAGTAGTTTTACAGAGATTTAAATTTGTTAAGTAGTAGATGGCATTAATTTGTACAGTTTACAAAGAACGCCTCACAAAACTGGGGTTTTAGGAGAACATATTTATCAAAGACAATTTCAGGGGGTGGAAGCAAGGACCCACTTTCTCTGTAGAAGAGGAAATCTAGGTGTTCTACTGTATTTAAAATATGAATAAATCTTAATGGGCTTTACTCAGTTGGATAGAATTTGTTGAAAACAGCTTGTTCCTGTGACACAAAGTTGTTTGAGGCTGAAATAACTGGGATACGAAGAAATCTTTTATATATTATGGCTAAGGTCACATGTTCTAAATTAAAGCTACATTCTGTATGCATTAGCAAAAGATTTAATTCCTTAAATTGCACAAGGCTGACTCTCACTAAGCTATTTTGCCTAGTGAGACTATTTTACAGTGAGACTTTTTTGTTATTAAAAAGGTTTGACCCAGTTTAATTGAAAAAAAAATCTAAATTCTTTACAGTTGAAGTGCTTTTGCTGCTATTCATATGAATAAGGGCACATAAAGATAAGATGTTAGCAAGTTTCCATTAACCTACATTATTGTTTGAGCAGAAAAAAAATACTCTTTTCAGTTAAATTTATTAAGATCCAATGTGATACAAGCAAATAATGACTTAAAGTTTTCTACCATTTTTGACCAGCTGATTTAGTTGCATTGTCTTAATTAGTAAATAGGTCTTAAGCATACAAATACTATGCATATGAGTAATTTACTTCCCATGGGTAGTTCCTTTGAATTTATAATCCTTGTTATTATACACAATACAGAAAAAGTCTGATTTCATGAATACCTACCATATGAGCAACTATGAGCATGAAATCCTGGTGCCATCTGGGAGTTTTATCACGGATTGCAATGACTTCAGTGGAACTGGTAATTCACGCTAAGTTCACTAGGATGCTCATCTGCCTCAGTGTTGGAAGGATCAGAGTTTATTTTCATATAGTTGTAGAATGAATAACGTAAGATTAAAATAGAGTTTACATACTTTATAAAATAAAGTTCACATTATCTTCCATGTATCATATGTGTAACAGTTGTTAAATTAAGATTTAGGATACCCAGATTTAGTCTGTCAGCTTCTATAATAATCCATTGAAGCCAGTAGAGCTGTAGTGATTTATACCAGCTAAAATCTGACCCATTATTTTGTACAGATATAGCCAAACTATTTAAAATCCTTCAAATGATTTAAGAAAGGAAAAACAAGAGGTGGTTATAACATTTTAACCATATACAAATTGAGCTTCAAACTATAAATTTTTCTGTCAGTGATGTGGGGCCAATGAATAACACAGTATTCATTGGTGTGTGTGTGCGGGGGGAGAGGGAGAGAGATGGTGTAGAGAAAATAATCTATATTATAAAAATACAAATTAGTTTTGCATAGTCAGCATAAAGAGCTAGTATTTTTAGCTAGTTAAGTTATAGTAAAATTTATCCACTATGACTCACTAGACTCCAAGGAAGCATCTACAGAATAAGGGTCTTATTTTTTGGCTGCTGATTGCCATGTTTCTATACTTATACTCTATAAATATTCAATTGATAGAATTAAATAGAGATAAATTTGGATCACACTGCTACATATGCCATGCTTGAATGAAATTTACCCTTGATTACAGTCTAAAAGTAACAAGAACTCCTAAATATTATGTTTATCTTTCTACCTGTGTGTCAAAAGTTAGGATCCATTGTTTCCATCTGGGAAGAGATGCTGGCCTTTGCTCTTCCTAACACTAGTGAAGTGTACACTGAGGGATGAACTTGAAATGAATGGCTGAAGGACAGTATTTTTTCTCAGAGGTACATTTTACCTCTGATCATCTCTTGTCTATCTGTTTGTATGTAGGTAAATAAATCTGCACTGGGCTCATGCAGACATTTGCTGCATCTGGTCTATGATTACATGGCTTAAAGTAAGCCATATGATTGTAGATTGGGAGCAATGAGTGAAGATGCTTGCTGGTGCCGGGAGCTGCTCTGGGAACCCAATGTAAGCAAGTTAGGGCAGGCAGAGGGGCTAGTTTATTGGGGAGTTGACATGATTGGGGGGCAGCTGGCAGGTCTGCGGAGGAGTTGATAGGTCTGTGGTAGGGGTTGTCTGTCTGGGGGTGGGAGAGTTGGGCTAAAAAGAGCCCAGGCAGTGTGAGGGGAAGGATTGGAAGAGTAAAGACCTAGGCCTGAGGCGAGCAGCTGAGCTTTTCCTTCCCTGTGGCTGAAATTTGAACATGTGCAAACATTCACTGTGTTGGGATCCAGAGGCCTTTTGATCTTTGTGCTTAGAGTTGTATCTGTTAAAGATCAATACATTTACTTATAGTTTAGGACAACTGTGTTTTAGTCTCCTTGCCTGGTATAAGTGTCATAGGGATGCAACAACTAGATTGGGCTAACTTGTTCCTGATCTAAGTTAGTTCATTATCTCAGGGGAACTAATTTTAAATGAGAACAGCTGTTTTTTGCCTGATTAAGCCTCCCTGGATGTCTGCACAGAGTGGCATTTAGAGTGACCTAACTAGTTAGGTCAAGCCTAAATGTAATGGTTGCACACACCCATATATGATTTCTAGGTGGCTTCAGTGTTTGGGAACTTGCTATCTGAGTTCATAGGTATCTTGAATAAGTAAGAGAAGATATTTATCAATTCTTAATAAGCAAAATATCTGCTTTCCTTTCTAATATACTTGGCTTAAACAAATCAAAACTTTCATTTATGTTTTCTTTCATATTAAATAATCAAAGGTTATCAAATATCAATAGATGGAAATGTTGCCAGTTGCCTGTTGCAGAACAGATAATTGCTTAAAGTAAGAATTTTTCCTTGATTTTTGACCCTTATCAACACTGAAATTGAAACAATGGAAACTTGCAGAGCTTGTTTTCTGCTATTTAACCAGTTTTTAGTTTCTGGTCTCTCTAATGTACTGCCTATTCTATTGTAGGTGTTACAGACAGTCTCTTCTCTGCTCTCTTTTGCTCACCCTTCAGTGTGTGTGATTCGGCCCCAGTGACATGGTAAACTGTATGCATGTTCTGGGAACTGCCATTTTTCTCTGGGTTGTGTGTATATATGTATATTCTCAACTCTTCTCTCCCTCACAGCTGGTGCCTCCACCACAGTGCTCATTCTTTGCTAATTGGTGGGCAGGCTGAGTCCTACTGACAGTTGCCTTTCAGGAGCTATTTTTCCCCTTTATCTGCCTACTTCTTACTGACATTAATGGAACTTAATAAAACGTATCAAAGGAAGAACAAACCACTTAGAGTCTATAGAAATGTACCTGATTGGCATATGATTTTTCTAATTTGCTCTTGAATGCGTTTCTTGTTGTATTAACATGTAACCTACTGCCCACTCTAGGGCCCTTGATTCTGTGTTTGTTGATGTTTATGACCATGTGTTCTTTTTCTTTGGTGTTGTCTGGCAGTCTACAATTAAACATCTCTTTGTGTAAGCGCCTTGCTGTTTGAAATCCCCTGCATGCTTTAATATTAAATATATCCTGTCACTTTAAGGTGCTAGGATGAAAACATTGTCTTTTTGAGTTTTAGGTGTTACTAGTCTGCAAGTCAGCTAATTTCATCAGAATTTCTGCTAATTATGTAGTAGTTTATTTGCACTTCATCCTGACTAGTTTCTTCTTGGTGTTTTGCAACTTTGTTGAATTAAGGATTCTCACAATACATGTTTGTTGTTGGAAAAGAACTGTTAAACAAGCTTAACAATGATGATTAAGTAAATGTGATTAAGCCTAGCTCCCTAAGGCAATATTGAAAATAGGTGTTATTCCCCCGCTTCCCCGAAAATGTGGTTTTAATGAGCCTATTTTAAATCAAATACTAGCTTTTTTCCTAGTTGCTGTCTATAAGGAAATGGCTATGTGTAAACCTCATTGTTCTTAATAAAATGGATTAATAAAGATGTAAGAGGATTAAGTATTTCAGATTCTAGCTTTTACACTTAATTTTGGTCTACTGGTCTGGGGCCAATCTAGCTTATATACTAATTTTTTCGTGGTTTGCTTTGAAGTATTACAGTTTTGAAGGTAGTTTCCACTCAGACTAAATTGTTCTCACCTATAAGTATGTGGCAGTAGAAAATATTTATTCTGTTGATGGGAGAGTGACTACTTCTTTCCTTGTTGATAGGCAAATTAGGAATTTAGTAACTAGGTTAAGTTGCTACTTATTCATATTTTCCAAATTGAAATTAATTGGAGTTGTACCAGCTGAGACTGTGTGACATAATCACTCTAATTACACTTACACAAGATAATGTATTTTCATTCAAGGAGCTTAGAACATCTTGTAAATGTTAATTAGGCATCACAATACACCTCAGAACTATTTAATTCTGTTATGCCCATTTTTCAGAAACTGAACCAAAACAACTTTATTTATAATCAGCTAGAAATGAACCCAGAAAGAAACTCTATGTTCCTAATTTCTAGGCTCTGCTTAAATCAACAGTGGATTCCCCTTTCTCACATATACCAACACAAAGAGGTATTGGATGCCTACTGTAATCTTCATCCACCTTCCACTTGACAGACTAGGAGTTGTTTTAATTTACTGGTAGATCCCCTTCTACATTGATAGAGTGCAAATACATAGGACTAAACAGGTCCCCACAGAGGATTATGGTATTACCAGCCAACTGCCCATTGGGAATGTTGGGGGGAAGGGGGCTCCTAGGAGCAGGGATGGGAGGGAAGGTTGCCCCCCCATCCCCTCTGCCTACCTTGGCCAGCACCCTGTGCCGCCAGTGCCTGCCTGCTCTGACCACTCGGTCTCCACTGTCATGGTGGCACTCCAGCACACTGTTGCCACCACCTCCTGTCCAGAATACTCGTGGAGCACTCAGATTGTTTAAGACAACCAATCAGAGTGCAAATAAAGTGTTATGGACAGACAGACAGACAGACTAATGCTTTTATAATATTAGAATAGCTGTACCAGTTGAACTACAGGAATAACTGGCAAAACTTTCCTATGAAGACAAGGATTATTATGCATGACCCTACTTTACAATATTTCACATATAACATCTGAATTTAGTGTAAATACATTTCCCTTTATATTTTTTTTGTTACTTTTCTGCTTGTGCTTAAAGCTGAAATACAGTTTTAATTTTAGGCTTGTATTTTAAATTCTTCGTAAGCCTTCTTCTTAAATCCTGTATTATTTTGGAATGTATATTCTTTTATTATTTATATAACACACTGAAATGTAAAATAAAGATTATATCCAGAACACAGGGTTATATGTATCTTTGTAGCCAAATCATATCTTCATCTTTTGAAATTTTGTGTAAGTTTATTATTCACTGTCATGACAAATGTTAAATAAGGTAAATACGTATAAACAAGCAAATAAAACTAAGTGATCATTATGTTTTTCCTTGTGTTATATTGTTCCATATTATTTGTAGGGAAATATTTTAAGAAGTAGACCCTGTGCATATTCATGCAAATGCCCAGGTACCATGATGATGGATGAATTAGAAATGCATAGATAGGTCTTATTTTTATGAGTCATCATATAGAACACCATCTTCTGACACTTTTTGAGCTGTATGAAGGCAAAGTAATTTTTTTCACTATTTTAAGTCAGTTGCACCTAAAACTGGCATTCCCTTAATGTGTATGTCTGGTATTAGCAACTTCTCCCACATCACCCAGATAGCTAGCGGTGAGGATTTTTACGTTCTCTTTGCTCATGGGGACAGCTTCAATTCATCTAAGGTGTCTCCCTCCTTACCCGTTCCTCACCCCCTCCACCCGCTGCCCTCCTAGTTCAGTGCACAGCAAACCTGGGTTGAGGTTTTCATCTTTTCTTTTCCTTTTTTGCTTGCTTCTTCCTTTCTTGTGATTTAGTTGACTAGTTTTTAGTTAAGTTGCCTGAAATAGCATTATTGATCCCTCTCCATTTTGTAGCTGTTAAGTGGAAGCAGTTCTGAGATGCTGGTGCTCAGCTATTTTTTCACTGAAATAATGGCTTTTGATGATTGTTTACTGATTCTGTGTAATTCAAGTCTGCCTTTGAAGTTTTTTAAGTTTTACAATTGAAAACTGGATCCTAAGAAGCAGAAAAAAACCAATTGTTCAATATTTCTATCAACTTTGTAGTGCTCCAGACGTTTATAAGGTATCAGACTTTTGGGTTTAGGACAGACATTACACACAAACTGGTTTATGTAATCAGAAAGTGGTTTAAACTTGTAACAGAGCAGATGTTCAGTGCACATAAACCAGTGTGAAAATGGCTGAAACTATTTTGAGATAAACCTGGTTGAATGTAGTATCAGATGTAACAGATTTGGGTCAAAGCAGTTTATGCACTGTCTGTCCCAGACTCCTTGCTGTTTTAAGTTAAACCAGAGTCCCCCAGCATCCTTGATGATTTGCAGCTCTGGGCAGGGCTGTCTGTTCCACAGGCAGATGGGCTGGCCCTGTTCCCCTGCTCCCTGACTGGAGCTCTGGCACAGTTGGGAGGCACAGCAGGGTCTGCCTGGCTTCTGTTTGCTCCCCCCCCCCACTCCCTACTTGAGCAGGGATTCCCCCTGCCCCCTTCCCACAGCACTGACCGTAGCCAGCATGTGGTATGCTAGCAAATGCTGAGAGGTGTCTGTGTAAGGCAGACAGGACACTGTCCACTTAGGGCTTTTTGGAGCTAATCAGCAGGTCAGCTAGTAATGTCCCTCCATTTGTTCCTTGGAAAAAGTTGTTTAAGAAGAGCTTGAACTAGTGAGAGAGGCTTTAGTTTTCTTGATGGGGTGCTAAATGCTCTGTTATTAACTTCCTGCTGGGCTGGTCAGGAGCAGTGAGGGCAGGAGGACCGCTCCTTAATTAGACCATCCTGCTGGGGCCTTGCCATGTCCCCTCTCAGCTCAGCACTATGGAACGAAAGGGAGGGCTGCTCTAGCACCCCCAGCTTCTAGCCTGAGCCACTGAAGGCATGTACTTGCTTTTCTTCAGTCTACAGGGGATGTCTATGTGGTTAAAAACTGATTCAGCCCAGCCAGGTAAAACTAACCTGCAAAGATTGAATCAATTCAGGCTCAGGCTTTTGGAATGCCTGTCCCTAGCCCTGTTGTATGCTTTTCTTCATGGCATATGGCTATTTGCCATTGGAAATAGCAGCATCTGTTTGTCTTTTCTTCAAGATCTTTATTTCTTATTGAGTATCTGTACTTTTTCTCCACTCATGAATCTAGGTGAAGACTCTTAAAGGCAATTTCTCCTTCAGTGGCTAAAGATTATGAATGATGAATTTCATATCTAGTCTAGATTCAAGTCTTCAAAGCTAGCTCTGCTACTTGAAACCAGGACCCTGGCATACAGTTGGGAAAACTTTGTGTGATGAATGCTCCTCATCAGTAGTATCTGAGGATATTTTTTGTGAAGTAGAGAGAAGTGAAATGCTTTAAGAGATCTTTTCTCTTCATCATGTAGAAGAAGGTAGACTTAATAAGGTAGACTTCAGTAAGGTATCAAAGTTCTGCATGAGATTTGAAGAATCTTCCAGAAATATCCTTGGACCTACAGCAGCTAAATATGTTATGAGTATTCTGAAGTTATATATGTATGGGAAAGCAGGAAGACAAGTTTCTCCAGTCCCTTTTAGATGGAAGTAATCTGAAAAACCATTGTCAGTTTATTTCTCCATGTAGAATGCAGTAAAAAAAGTCTGATAATCAGTTGCTCTTTAAGTTACTCATGGCCAAAAACAATAAAACTCTCTAAAGATAGCTAAGAGTTGGATGGTACTTTCCAAGGCAAATGATGATCTAGCGTCTTGCAGCAGGCTGCTCTTTCTTCCTAATGCCTCTAACTTGTCTATGGGAAGGGAGAAGTGTGGAGAAGTATCATGCAGCAAATTCATACGTGAAGTCTGGTGTTTATATCAACTCCATTTCCCTGTATGTCCTGTACTAAGTGATCTTTAATGTGAATAGTTAAGGTCGTAGCTCTAAAGCATATTTAGGAAACTTAGAAAATTTTTTGTTTAAAAGAATTGATTTTGATAAGTATGATCCAAAGTCACTGTGACAGGGGCAAGGGTACCCAGTGGCAATGGTGAGAGCCCCATGGCACAGAGCTCACCAGCAACACCACGGCATGCTGAACTGCAGAAGCATGGCAGCGGAGGCAGGAGCACTGTGCTACATGCACTGTTGGTGACCCAGCAACATGCTGAGCCATGGGAATGGGTCAGCAAGAATGGTATTGCCCCGCCACAAACCCCACTGGGGGCAATGAAGCCTGCCACGTCTTATGAGCACGGTGGAAGTGATGGGTTCACCATGCCACAAGACCTACCAGCAGCGCTGCAACATCCCATGCCACAGCCAACAGGAGCCAGGAGACGGGGCGCAGAAAAGAAGCCAGTGCCAGCGTGGATTCGCTTTGTAACTGCGTGCTGGTGCCAATTTGCTGGCAGGGGCAGGGGGGAAGAGATTAAAGCTCTGCGTTCTAGTCTGATGAGGGGACTGGAAGGTGAGGGAAGGCTGCGGCCAAGGTGGAGATCACAAGGGAGACAGCTGGTGGCAGGTTCTGAGTGGGGAGCTGCCCCCATGGACTGACTCAGTGGAGTCAGTGCACTTACCTAGAGAGGAGACGTGGAAATACGGCCATGGAGAGTGGAGAAAGGACAGTAGTGGACCTACAAGAGAGGATGAATGCACCGACTGGTTAAACACTCTGTCTGTGCGATACCAGAAAAACAATGGGTTGGCACTAGGTGGAGTGTAGGGGAGATGGAGCCCCAGTGTCCTAGCATTAACTAGTGGCCCTAGCAGGACACCATTGAGGTGGCAGTAACAGCAATCCGCAAGACTAAAATTCCATCAAAGACGTGGCAGGCGAGAAGCATTGGTAGTCTGAGTAACTGGTGCCGGGGCAAACTGTTGTCCCGGAGGACTGTGGTTAGTTCTGGGTGACTAGAAAAGCCTAAGAAGGGAGATTGGGACAGACGCAGCAAGTTACAGTCACTTTCACTCAAGAAGTTTAACACATTTGTCTTGTCTGAATGAATTGGAGGATAGAGGGAAATAACAGCTGCAGGACAATTAAGTGTATTTAAGCACCTAAGTGCAGTTTTGTTCTACTGTCTTCAAGCCCCTGAACAGCAATATTGCATCTACTATTGTAATATACCATTATTTAACTCTTAAGATGGAGCTACAAAAGGGCCATGAGGAGGAATATGCACCCACTTTTTAGCATAAGATTTTGTCAGGGATGTCAGCAGTGTACAACAGTTGCACTTAATATGTACTTCATGGTATTCTAAATTATTCTTCAGATTTTTGATTACAGTATAGTATATATCAAGGAAGGCCTACAAAGGATGGAGGACTGGAACCACTACCAAGGAGGAATACTCTGCTCTGGTCCTGACCTGCAGAGAGCAAACCAGGAAAGCCAAGGCTATGATGGAACTCCAGCTAGCTACAAATATCAAGAACAATAAAAAGTCCTTTTTTGGATACATAGGGTACTGGAGGAAAAGCAAGGGCAACATTGAACCCCTGTTAAACCAGATGGGTCAACTAACAACCGATGCCCAGGAAAAAACAAATTTGCTAAATGGGTACTTTGCGTCAGTTTTTCACCAGTCCCATGGAATCATAGAATCAATGAGTCGGAAGGGACCTAGACAGATCATCGAGTCTCACCCCCTGCCATGGGCAGGAATGAGCACTGGGGATGGGAGGGGTCATAAGATCCCAGCGTGTGCCTATCAAGTCTCCTCTTGAAGATTTCCAGGGAAGGTGAGAGCACCACCTCTCTGGGAAGCGTATTCCAGGCTCTGGCCACCCTTACAGTGAAGTAGTTCTTCCTAATATCTAACCTAAACCTATCCTCCCTCAGCTTGTGGCCATTGTTCCTAGTGACTCCAAGGGGGGCCCTGGTGAATAGACTTGTTGGGACGGTCCTGCCCACTATGGGTCAGGGAGGCCCAGGTGAGGGAGATTCCTTGCCCTCCATCAAAGCTGACCTCATGAAGGAACACCTCGACAGGCTGGATACCTTCAAGTCAGCTGGCTCTGATGGATTACACTCAAGGGTATTCAGGGAGCTGGCGAGCAACATAGCTCAGCCCCTGGCACAGATCTTTGAGAGCTCTTGGTGCTCTGGTGAAGAGCCCGATGATTGGAAGAGGGCCAATGTGGTGCCTGTTTTCAAGAAAGGGAGGAAAGTAGATCCAGAAAACTATAGGCCCATGAGCCTGACCTCTATCCTGGGGAAGGTCTTAGAAAAGATTATCAAGGAGGTAATCTGTAACAGACTAGCTGAAGGCAATATCCTGAGGGATAGCTAGCATGGGTTTGTTGCAGGTAGCTCTTGCTTGACCAATCTCATTTCCTTTTCTGACCAGGTAACTTATCACCTGGACAAGGAGGAAGAGATCAGCGTTGTATATCTTGACTTTAAAAAAGCCTTTGATCTGGTATCCCACAATAACCTCTTGGCTAAACTGGCTAACTGCGACCTTGACCTCACCACGATCCACTGGCTGGGGAATTGGCTCCGCGTTAGGACCCAGAGGGTGGTGGTCGACAAGAGCCAATCGTCTTGGTGCACTGTGACCAGTGGGGTCCCACAAGGCTCTGTCGTAGGGCCTATACTGTTTAACATCTGACACCAATGTCCACATCATTAATGAAGAAGTGGACTGGCCAAATTAGCCGACGACACCAAACTCTTGGGTAAAGTATCCATACCTGAGGACAGGAGTTTGATCCAGGTGGATCTTGACAGGTTCATGAAATGGGCGGATGAGACCCTGATGGTGTTCAACACCAAAAAATGCAAGGTTCTCCACCTTGGAAGGAAAAACCTGTAGCATGCTTATAGGCTCTGTAATGCTATGCTGGTTAGCACTACAGATGAAAGGGACTTGGGGGTCATGATTGACCACAAGATGAACATGAGCCTTCAGTGTGATGCTGCAGCTACTGAAGTGAGCAGAACTCTGGCTTGCATCCATAGATGCTTCTCAAGCAGATCCCAGGACATCATTTTTCCTTTGTACTCAGCCTTGGTGAGGGTGTAGCTGGAGTATTGCATCCAGTTTTGGGCTTCACAATTCAAAAAGGATGTGGAGAAGCTTGAGAGAGTGCAGAGGAGAGCCACACATGATCAGAGGTCAGGAAAACAGGCCCTTATGATGAGAGGCTGAGAGCCATGGGACTCTTCAGCCTGGAAAAGCGCAGGCTTGGGGTGATCTGGTGGCCACCTATAAGTTTATCAGGGGTGCTTATCAGGATCTGGGGGAACAATTGTTCACCAGAGCACCCCAAGTTACGACAAGGTCGAATGGCCACAAACTTCGCTGCAACCAATTCAGGCTGGACATAAGAAAAAATTTCTTCGCTGTCCAAGCCCCCAAGGTTTGTTATAGACAGTCACCGGAGGCAGTTCAAGCACCCAGTTTGAATGCCTTCAAGACGCATTTGGATGCTTATCTTGCTGGGATCCTATGATTCCTGCTGATTTCCTGCCCCTGGGGCGGGGGCTGGACTCAATGATCCTCTGGGGTCCCTTCCAGCCAAAATGTCTATGAAATATTGTTTTTGCCCCTATACCCATTTTAATATTTTTATTAAGTATCCACTAGGTAAATTAAGAGCAAGTACAATTAAAAAAACCCCAAACTTTAATTTTGAACTCTATTAACATGTCATACATCCACAGATGCATCTCGAGCAGGTCCAAAGAGGTGATCCTCCCCCTCTACGCGGCACTGGTCAGGCCGCAGCTGGAGTATTGCGTCCAGTTCTGGGCGCCACACTTCAAGAGGGATGTGGACAGCATGGAGAGGGTCCAGAGGAGGGCCACTCACATGATCAGGGGACAGCAGGGCAGGCCCTTTGAGGAGAGGGTGTTCAGCCTCCAAAAGAGAAGGCTGAGGGGGGATCTTGTGGCCTGTTATAAACTAGTCAGGGGGATCAGCAGGCATTGGGGGAGTCACTGTTCCCCCTGAGCACTGCCAGGAGTGACCGGGAATAACGGTCACAAGCTGGCAGAGGGTAGATTTAGGCTAGATAGCAGGAGGCGCTACTTCACAGTCAGGGCGGCTAGGATCTGGAACCAACTTCCAAGTGAAGTGGTGCAGGCTCCTACCCTGGGGGTCTTTAAGAGGAGGTTAGATGAACACCTTGCTGGGGTCGTTTGACCCCAGTACTCTTTCCTGCCATGGCAGGGGGTCGGACTAGATGATCTGTTCAGGTCCCTTCCGACCCTAGAAACTATGAAACATGCATGTAATTCAGAACATTTTTGGAGAGGATGTATACTTATATGGGAACACAAGTAATGATACTGTGTATAATTTTATAGTATTTTTGAATATAGATATTATTAAAAACTGCAGTGAAAAGTACTCTAATTAGCATTAAATGGCTCAAGATCTCTTTATTTCTCCTTCTGACTTGCTGCAAAGGAACATTAAACTGACAAAAGGGGAGTAGGTGAAATGAGTAAGGATCCAATTTCTGAAGCATTTGACCTCATCCGAAAATTTAATTAATGTGAGTAAACATGCTTCAGTATAGGACTTTATAAAAAAATAAATCCAGTAATATTTTATTTTTGTGGTGGGGAGCAATCTAGGTATCTTCCTATGTTGTTATTAAATATACGTTTAAAAATATATTATTTTTTAAAATTGTAAGACTGCTGGATCAGAAGGTTGAACTAAACGTATCCATTGAATAGGCATAGATTTATGAAGTTTTCCTGATCCTTTAAAGCTGGTATGGTAAAGGGAGAGAAGGTATTTCAACAGCTGTCCTTTTATATCTCTCTGCTGAAATTACCAGTAAGGTACCAATCTCTCCTATGAGAACACTTATCTCCTGGAAATTGGACTGAACCTAGCAAAATCGATTCTTATAGACTTCTAAGTAGCCGTTAAATAGTAACCCCTTTCATTCATTACTGGCCTAGTCTGATGTTGAGCTGCTGACATGCAGGGTAAAGTCTTTTAGTATGCCAGGTAAAATCCCTTGATTTTCAAGTGTCCTACTTTGTGCCATATTAATTCTTCAACCCCATCTTTGCTTTAGTGCAGATCTAAAGAAATCATCCCAGTCTTGTCCCAGAATGCATTTTATATCATATTATAAACCGAGTGTATAGTGACACCTGTATTTAGGTGTCCTAGCACTTCCTAGTATTAACCATTCTTCTGATTTTTTGGGGAACCTGTTATATCATTCTTGCTTTTAGCAGACCTTTGGAATCTGGCAGAGAAACCCCTGGGGCTGGAAGAATACCTTTCCTTTTGTCTCTCTAAAATCCATGCAGGTTTAGTTGACTTTTAGTCTGTTAAAATTATCTTTGTTGAGTTTCTTTGTCATCCTGAATATTGTGGCAGCCTCCCCAAATAATAACTGAATATAAACATAGTAAAAAGATGTTCGTATATGGCCACCAAAACAGCAGAACACTTTACAACATAGCAAAGTGGGTGAGAGGAAAGAAGGATAGGCCAGCCTTGCCTCCTAGTTCTGATCAGACCCCTGTAATGACTTGTGGGATCATGAGAAGACCAAAAGAACTCCCACAAGTCCTGGAATAGTTGGGAGAGAGAGAAACAGCTGGGTTAGGCCTATAAACTTAGCATATGACCCCAGCATTTTATCCCCTCTGTTAGGCATATAAATGTGTGTCATGAGTCCCATGTCCAACAAGAAGAAAGAGACATGAGTTGAGCCATGCCTCCTGGATCACCTTTCATCCAGCCCATAGTGCCAGAGGTCATTCCCCTCCTTTGGGCTAACAGCTTTCTTCTGCTTCCAGACATCTGTGTTGCAGTGGTGCAGTTTCAAAGTATAAACCCTGCTCATGATGTAGATATGGAAGATAGTTACAGTTGTATGTACCTTTTTTTTAAAGTCTGGGAAATTATATAAAAAAAACTATATTAAAGATATTTTACTGAAATTGGAAAACTGTGGACTTGAAAGTTGGTGTGGTCCTATTTCTATCCCCTTGTATACATCGTAATTCAGTTTTAATGATCTGATACTGTATTATTTATTCCACAGGACACCCATCTTATTCAGTACAAAGCGGATTTGCAAGGGGAAAGACTTAATGTTGTAACGAAAATAGCAGCTCTGTATTTTATAAAATATATAATTGTATATGCAGTCAGGATAATTATTTTTATTTCTTAGCACATAAGTGAAAATTAAGTGCCCAGAACAAGTAGCAGTGCTTCAGCCTGTAAACACGCTTAGTTTTCTTTTTACCTTATCCACCTGCATATAATATCCTTTGGGAGATATCTGGGGGAGAGATTCTGCATCAGAGTGCTGCAAATATATATATAAAAATATATATAAATATATATATATTTGCTGCAAATAAATATATAAATAAGCTGCAAATATACCAGAAGTACTATTTAAAATTCACAATGAAACAAAGTAAATTTTGGAATAAATGGAAAAATGAATATTGCCATAGACGTGCTTGGAGGCTTAGTGCTATATATAGGGTCTTATTGCTATGTCTGCTTCTCAAATAAAGTAGTTTAATTTTATTGGCCAAAGGAGAATATTTTTATTCATAAAACTATTTCATTTTTAACAATGGATAGTACTTAAATATTAAGATGGAAAGATGTGTATATGCCATTTCTAAGTAAATGATTTTGTTAAAAAAGTACTTTTAATTAGTTGTGCTGGCTGTTTTGTTGAGGATTTCTTCTTTTTTTTTTTTTTTTTTTTTTTTAAATTAACTTTGAATAAACAAAAGTTCATCATAGCATACAAATGTTTAAAGTAGCTTTTATTCCAAACAAAATATCATGAAATTTTAGCACTGCCAGGTATTCCTGTCCATGTTATTGTTAGGAAAGACATGATGTGAATATTTGGCTGTTTGCTTATCTGATATAATCTTTTCTATTAAAGAGCAGAGTGCACATTGCCAACCTTTTGTTATCTAGTTTCCCGAATGCAGTACAGTATTGGGTTCTGCCAAACTTGCTTACATTTTGCAGGCACTTACCATTGAGTTAGTTATCTCTTCCTGGTAGTCTGCATCCTGCCACTTAGCTGGAAATGTCACACACTCTTGTTCATTCATCCTACTAATAGTTATTTTTATTAAAATTGTATACAGAAATATGCAAGTGTGCACAGGAAAAATTAATTAAGTGTATCCTAAACATTGGTACTAGTGAATAATCTTTCATGGAACAATGGAAAAAATTTTACTCTTTAAAACATATTTCAGGGAGGACTATATTCCTTCTCATTTAATTTGTGTAATGCAATGCTACATTCAGTTTTATGCTACTTAACTCTAGTCATTGATATTCAAATTGAATCTGTTCATATTATACTTTAATAAAAATAAAAGAATATGCTTTAATTAGTAAAATAGATTGGAAGTAGTAGAAAAGGAACAGAAATCAGTATAGTAGATCATCATGCCTGTGTATTCATAGACATTAGGGCTGGAAGAGACCTCAGAAGATCATTGAGTCTAGCCCCCTCATCAAGTCCAGCCCCCTAATATTAGTTCTTTGCATGTGATTAAGTGCTAAAATGTCTACTAACATGATTGATTTTGTCATGGGAGAGTTGCTTACTGTAAGCTATCTAAATTTACTGATAACATGCAATCATTTACCTATTTGCTACTAAACGTTGTTATATTTCATACCTACTCTCAAGTTTTCCCGCTGGCATACTATAGCATGCATACAGTGCACCCCCAGACATAATGCACACCTTGTTTTTGAAAGGCAGAATAAAGGGAAGAAATTTTTTCAGAGTTAAGGCTGCATAGAGGAGGGGCAAAGCCTAATCTTCAGGTGACTCATAACTAAAGCTGAATCCTTAGTTGCTGTTAAAGATTCCATGAGTGGATCTATGATTCTGAAAAGAGCTAAAAAGTCTGTGCTAAATAGATAACGAGTATGAGGTAAAGAGGCTGTGAAACAGAGACCAAGAGCAGGTAGCAGATAGCAAAATTGCTCTAAAAAAGGCTAATTCGACTAGTGGAGCATCAAGACGATTAAAAAGGAGAGACTGTTTTTAACAACTATAGAGTGAAGAGCAATGAGCCATTAAGTTAATTGATTCCCTCAGCTGCCAAGATAGTAGGGCTGTGTGAAACAGCACCATTTTGTTTCAACTTCTGTTTCACCATTTTGAAGGGACAGTTTTTCATTTCATCATTTTGTTTAGTTTCAAAGTGCTGTTCCATTTTGTTTCGTTGAAACAGTTTCGCTGTGTACACGTGTTTCAACGTTTTGCTCATAGGCTATAATGGGGAATCATGAAAATGCCTAAAACTTTGTAATTTTTTGCCTGAGTCAGATGAAAATTGCAGGGATGGTAGCCCCTTCTGAGGGCATGATGCCTGCCAAGTTTCAAAGACATAGATACAGAGGTTTCTGGGAAACTGCACCTCAAACAATTGAAAGGAAAACTTGTATCACATGCCGGCAGTGGCAGCCTCCTGTCATCCTGTGCACAGATCTGGGGATCAGTACCCCTGGGAGGGCTGCGGGGCTGTGCCAGACTTCTCCCGGGGGTGCAGGTTCCTGGATGTGTGCATGGGATGACAGGAGGCTGCCACTGCTGTGAAACAAAACACCCAGCAAAAGTTCACACAGCCTGACTAGATAGCAATAGCACAGCTGCTGCACTGTAAGCTGGAATCAAACTAGAGTATTTTAAACCCTGGCCAGAAAATCAGCATTCCTACTTGATATATGCACCTCAGTTTTGGGGGGCTGATCTTTTTGGGGAAAGTTGCGTATTGTATACAAGCAAATATGGTAATTACTGTCAAGAACCTTCTTTTTAAAAAGCTGCTTCTTTTTTTTCTCTGACAAGGAGATGTAAGCATAGTCTTGTACTTTCCTTATTCCTGTTGCATGTTGCCATTTTGCTTTGTTGGAATAACAGAAACTTGGTGGGATATCTTGCAATGACTGGAGTACTGTTATGGATGGGTACAAACTGTTCAGAGAGAACAGGCAAGGGAGAAGGAGTTGCAGTGTATGGAGAAGAGCTGTATGATTGCTCAAAGCTCCAGTATTAAACTGGAGATAGGCCTGTTGAAAGTCTGTGTTAAGGTTAGAGGGGAGAACAACAAGGGTTACATTGTGGTGGATGTCTGCTATAGACCACCTGACCAGAAGGCTGAGGTAGATGAGACTTTCTTCAGACAACCAGCACAAGTTTCTAGATCACAAGCCCTGGTTCTCATGGGGGACTTCAATCACTCTGACATCTCCTGGGAGGGCAATACAGCAGTACATAGGTAATCTAGGAAGTTTTTGGAGAGTGTTGGAGACAACTTCCTGGTGCAAGTGTTGAAGAGACTAACTAGGGGCCAGGCTTTTCTTGACCTGCTGCTCACAAATAGGGAGGAACTGGTGGGGGTTGTAGTAGTGGATAGCAAATTGGGCAGGGGTGACCACGAGATGATTGAGTTCAGGATCCAGACAAAAGGAAGAATATGCAGAGTATGGACCCTGGACTTGAAAAAAGGAGACTTTGACTCCTTTAGGGAACTGATGGGCCAGATCCCCTGCGAGGCCAGTCTGAGGGGGGAAAAAAGTCCAGGATAGTTGGTTGTATTTTAAAGAACTCCCTTACTGAGGACGCAGGAACAAACCTTCCCAATGTATAGGAAGAATAGCAAATATGGCAGGCAACCAGCTTGATTTAGCAGATAACTATTTGGTGAGCTAAAACACAAAAAGGAAGCTTATACAAAGTGGAAGGTTGACAGGTGATTACGGAGGAATATAAGAATATTGCTTAGGCATGCAGAGATTAAATCAGGAAGGTCAAAGCGCAATTGAAGTTGCAGCTAGCAAGGGACATGAAAGGTAACAAGAAGGGTTTCTACAAGTATGTCGGCAACAAGAGGAAGGTCAAGGAAAGTGTAGGTCCCTTACTGAATGGGGGAGGCAGCCTAATGGCAGATGATGAGGAAGAGGCTGAAATACTCAATTTTACCTTGGTCTTCACAGGCAAGTCAGCTGCCAAACTACTTTACTTGGCAGCACAGGTTGGGAAGAAGGTGAGCAGCTGACAGTGGCAAAAAGATGACCCTAATTTTCTCTGATTTCTATCATTCTATTTGCAGTTTCCTTAAATAAATGGTTTGTCAAATTTAAGCTTCTATGTATCATATGCTCTGCAGAATAGCAGAATAACATATAGTTGTGCTGAAGAATTTGCAGAAATAAAACTAAAATAATTGTTAAGAACATACCCCAGACCTGTGGTTGGCAACTTTTTTAGGTTGCAGGCTGGACTGATTCAGTTTGGGTCATAGGTGGGCAGTGCTAGGACCCAGTTATTGCTGCTCCCTCTTTTTCCTTTGGTGGTACTAGGAGAACATTCACCATTTGTGCTTCTCCCCACAGTGGTGTGGGAGAGTGACTGCTGTTGGAAGCCGCCACATGTCTGCAGGCTGGATCAAATGGCTTTGCAGACCACTTCTGGCTTGCGAGCTGTAGGTTGCTGACCCCTGCTTTAAAGCACAAATTTTGCAGTTTGTTTTAGTAATATCTTCTCTCCTTAGATAAGTGTATGCATGTATTGTGTAGCAGCAGAAGAATGTTAAAAACAGTTGTATTGAAACTTTGGTTTAAAAAGTGGATCTGGTATTGTGACATCTTATGTCAGTCAGTTTTTCTTGTGAAATGTGCTACCTGTTTCTATGTGGTTCGGCTGCCACCAGTGCTGACTAAGGGTGATACTGAGTTCTTCCGATGCATGTAGGGGACAGGTACCAACTAACAGATATCTTACTTCTAGATCCAAAGAAGTGAAAAAGAACTTCTCTTCCTCCATATAGTTCTTTCCCCTACAGACCACAGAAGCTAGTAAAGGCCCGCTTAGTCTTAAGCAGTGGCTCAGTGGTGAGTATTGCCCACAGAGACAATGTCATCTTCTATGCTTTTTCTGGTTTTTGTTTACTTTTATTAGGTCAGTAGTGTAATAAGGGATGGGTGACTGGGGCACCATCCTCAGGAGCACAGTTAAAGGGGTAGAAGAATAACAGCTACCACTGTTCCTGTCCCAGTTGCTGCTGACACCCAGGGTGCAGCCTCTGGTACACCTCTGTATTAGGTAGAAGATATAATAGGATGTTTTCCCTCTGTAGTTCCACCAAATTCTATAAGCTAACAAAAGAAATTTATACAATACAAAGTAATACTAAGAGTCCCTCAATGTTTACTTGTTCAAGATGACCTCTTCTAAGAAAACAGAGGACTTGTGCTTCTTTCAGGATACAAGATGGATACAACAGTCACATCTTGCAATTTTATCTTTTCCAGGTGTGGACTCTATTTCCAACCTTCCTAACATTTCAGAAAGCTCTTGGATAGTTAAAAACAGTGCTATCATGTATTGTTTTTAACTACCCAAGGGTTTTCTGAAACCGCTGGGTAGTTAACTACTACTACAGTTGCTCCTTGGACTGAAAGAAAGGAAGCCTTCAGAAAGGAGTTTTGTAGAGCTGTCATTTATGGTAACCTTATATAAATGTTTTGGTCTCCTCTGCTACCTCTCTCTGCTATAGAGTACTTTGGTTTGTGGCACCGTACCATCTTCAGTCAGTGTCTTTGATCTTTTATGGTCTGCTGGGTCTACTGAGTTAAATCAGTTTGTTTCTTCCCCTGTAGTAACTTGGTATTAGTACTGGCTGGATTCTAACAGTTTGTAATGGTGATAACAAGGCTGTAGAAAGAGATTTTTTTACACTGAATTTCTTTTTCGTGATGCTATCAAACAACCAAACCTCCACTTCTAGCTTCCAGCCTTTCTGTTTCTTTGGTTAGACATAAGTTTCACAGATTGATTTTTATTAAATAATTTACTATTAAAAATATGGCCAGTAAAGCTGATAAGGCACTTTCTTCTGTGGATTTTGTTCATAATAGATCCTTGGGTTTGGAACTAGGTTTTATTCTTGAGCTGTGGAACATTGGTTGAAATGTTTTGAGGTTAATGTTGGAAGCCTAAGTTTTCAATAGCCCCTCTCGGCTAAGGGAATGATCAGATGGTCTGAACAGTGACAAATCCATTGGCCTCTCAACATATTTTCTTCACCCCACCCCTCCCTAGAACACCACTAAAAATAATTTACACATTAAAGAAGTAGTTCTTAATCAACTTCTATAGACTCAAGGCACCTGTAGGAAAATGCCAGTTCTCAGGTTTTACCCAAGGAAAAATAATAGAGAATTTCTTCTGTTGTAAAGAACTTAGACCACCAAGAGGTCAGAATGCTTTTGATGCTATGAAATCCTATTTGAAATCTGTGGGCATTTTTACCCATTTTCCAGGGTGGGGACGATTTAATTTGAATGGCTCACAGGAACCACTCTAATTAAAGGCCCACAGCATCTCATGTATTCATTCATGTCCCATGCTTCAAAATGGTGGCAGGGGAGCTTTAACTAAAGCTCATTTTGAAGCATGGGGTCACTGAATACACATGATGGCAAGAATGCTGGAGCATCCTAATTACAGCACTCTAGGAGACTTGATTAATTGAGTCTGCTCTGATGTGTTCTAATTAGAACATGTTGGAGTAGTCACTGGGCATGTATACAGGCACTGTGGGTTTATCTTGTGAATCACGTGTTCATACACCTAACAGTGCTAATATTGCATGACATTCTGTGTTACTGTTAAAAGGATCTGCTGTGGCAGCCTGATTGAGAATCACTGTACTAAGGTTTAAAGAGCCTGCCCCTCTGGCAGAACAACCTTGAGCCATGCTCCTCTAGTAATACTTTACCTGCTGACATATTGATGCAACATTTTGATGCCTTAGCAGCTTTAGAAATGTGACTTTTTCCCCAGAAACTTACTGTCTGGAAATTATAGGTGCCATCTAATTACAGATATATATGAAACGGTGCATAATTTGTGTAAATTTCTTATTTACTATGGGAATATATGTTTACATTTTGTTAAGGCTCACAGTCCTAGAGATTAAATTAAGTTTTATTCTCATGTTGCCTAGACTACTGACACAAATAGCATCATAGAATTTTAGAAAATTAGAATTGGAAGATGTCTCAGGAGGTCATTTAGTACAACCCCCTGCCCAAAGCATCCCCATCTATGTTATCCCAACCAAGGCTTTATCTACCTGGGTCATAGAAACTTCTATGGGAAGAGATTCTACAACATTTCTGGGTAGCCTGTACCAGTGTTTCACTGCCCGCCTAATGAAAGAGTTTTTCCTGACATCCTACCTAAACTTCCCTTGCTGCAGCTTGAGACCATTGTTTCTTGTTCTGCCATCTGCTATGGTGATATCTGAGAATGGTTTAGGTCTATCCTCTTTGTAACCACCCTTCAGGTAGCTGAAGGCTGGTACGTCAGTGTTCCCACCTTAGTCTTCTTTTCTCCAGATTAAATAAGCCAGTTCCCTCAGCCTCTCCTCCTGAGTCATGTTCCTGAGCTCTCTAACCATTATTGTTGCCCTCCGCTTGACTCTCTCCCGTTTGTCCACATTCTTTCTGTAGTGGGGGGGAGGGGGACAAAATTGAACACAGTATTCTGGCTGTGGTCTCAACAGTGCCAAATAGAGAGGAATAATCACTTCCCTCAATCTGCTGGCAACATTCCTACTAATGGAGCCCAGTTAGCCGTCTTTGTAACAAGGGCACACTGTTGGCTTATTTCTAGCTTTTTATCCACTCTAACCCAGACTTGCAAACAGCAAATCAGGAAAGCCAAGGCTGTAATGGAACTCCAGCTAGCTACAGATATCAAGGCAAATAAAAAGTTCTTTTTTAGATATGTGGGGAGCCAGAGGAAAAACAAGGGCAACATGGGACCCCTGCTAAACCAGATGGGGCAACTGACAATTGATGCCCAGGAAAAAGTGAACTTGCTAAATAGGTACTTTGCGTCAGTTTTCCATCAGCCCCATGGGATGGCTGTTCCTACTATGTGTCAGGGAGGCCTGGGTGAGAGAGATTCCTTGCCCTCCATTGAAACTGACCTCATGAAGGAACACCTCGATAGGAAGGAACACCAGCTTCAAGTCAGCTGGCCCTGATCTTTGAGAGTTGTTGGTGCTCTGGTGAAGTGCCTGATGATTGGAAGAGGGCCAATGTGGTCCCTATCTTCAAGAAAGGGAGCAAAGTAGATCCGGCAAACTACAGGCTCATCAGCCTGACCTCTATCCTGGGGAAAGTTTTGGAAAAGATTATTAAGAAGGCCATCCTTAACAGACTAGCTGAAGGCAATATCCTGAGGGATAGCCAGCATGGGTTTGTTGCAGGTGGATCTTGCTTGACCAATCTCATTTCCTTTTATGACCAGGTGACCTATCACCTGGACAAAGGGGAAGAGATCAATGTCATGTACCTCAACTTTTAAAAAGACTTCGATCTGGTATCTCATGATCACCTCTTGGTTAAACTGGCTAAGTGCGGCCTTGACGTAACCATGATCCGCTGGCTGGGGAACTGGTTCTGTGGTAGGACCCAGAGGGTGGTGGTCAGCGGGAGCCAATCATCTTGGTGTGCTATGACCAGTGGGGTCCCACAGGGCTCTGTCCTAGGGCCTATACTGTTTAACAATTACATCAATGATGTGGACATTGGTGTCAGAAGCGGACTGGCCAGGTTTGCCGATGACACCAAACTTTGGGGTAAAGCAGCCATACCTAAGGATAGGAGGGTGATCCAGGTGGATTTGGAAAGACTCATGAAATAGGTGGATGAGAACCTGATGGTGTTCAACACTGAAAAATGCAAGTTTTTCCACCTTGGAAGGGAAAACCTGCACCATGCATATAGGCTCGGTAGTGCTATGCTGCTTAGCTCTACAGATGAAAGGGACTTGGGGGTCATGGTTGACCACAAGATGAACATGAGCCTTCAGTGTGATGCTGCAGCTAATAAAGTGAGCAAAATGCTAGCTTGCATCCATAGATGCTTCTTAAGTAGATCCCGGGATGTCATTCTCCAGGTGTACTCGGCCTTGGTGAGGCCGCAGCTGGAGTATTGCATCCAGTTTTGGGTTCCGCAATTCAAAAAGGATGTGGAGAAGCTTGAGAGGTTGCGGAGGAGAGCCAGGTGCATGATCAGAGGGCAGGAAAACAGACTTTTGTATGAGAGGCTGAGAGCAATGGGGCTATTCAGCCTGGAAAAGCACAGGCTCATAGGTGATCTGGTGGCCACCTATAAGCTTATCGGGGTGCTCATCAGGATCTGGGGGAACGACTGTTCACCAGAGTGCCCCAAGGGATGACAAGATCGAACGGTCACAAACTCCACTGTGACCAATTCAGGCTGGACCTAAGAAAGAGCTTCTTCACTGTCTGAGCCCCCAAGGTTTGGAAAAGACTGCTACCTGAGACGGTTCAAGTGCCCACTTTGAATGCCTTCAAAACACATTTGGATGCTTATCTTGCTGGGATCCTATGATCCCTGCTGACTTTCTGCCCCATGGGGCAGGGTGCTGGACTCAATGATCCTCTGGGGTCCCTTCCAGCCTGAATGTCTATGAAATCTATGAACCCCAGATCTTTTTCTGCAGTTGTTGCTTAGCCAGTGAGTCCCCAGCCTGTACTAGTACATGGAATTGTTCCATCCTAAGTGCAAGCTTTCCTTTCTGAAAGTTTGCACTACTTATTGAACACCATTGTATTTCTTTTGGTCCAATCCTTCAATTTGTCTAGGTTTCACTGAATATTAGTCCTGCCCCGCATCTTGGTGTTACCTGCAAACTTAATGAGATTATGCTCTGTCCCATCTTCCTGGTCATCAATGAGATTATTAAACAAAGCTGACCCTAGAACTAACCCCTGGTGCACTGCACTTGATAAGAGCTGTCTACTAGGCATTGAGCCATCAATTGACTACACTTTGAGCTTGATGACCCAGCCAGTTTTCTGGATGTGAGGTAATATGTGAGGAGTAAGGCAGGTTAGTGTCCCAGATTACTTTAAATAAACAATATGGGCCATGAAATTCGTTATTTCACAGGGCAGTTACAGATTAACCAAAGCATTAAGAAAATTAAGAAAATCATTAAGAAAATTAAGGTCCACCAATACTTTCCATTCCTGTGACACCTTCTTTAACATGGAACTGTGCAGGGGAGGTTTCTCTTCCCCTTGCTGTGTGGACTGTAGGACACTGGGGAGGTCTCCCTGCTCACACCATTTGGCAATGGGAAAAAGTTCAGACTGCAGCCAGACAGATTATACCTTTGCTAGAAGCATCTGAGGAAGCCATCCAAAGTAGGCCATTCAGATATCTTTGTAGTTTTGACAGATCTTTCTCCATCTCTCTCCCAATTAGCTTCTTTCACTACAATTTTGATTACATACCTGTTCCGCCTCTTCTTTTCTAACCTGCCCTTTCTCTGTTTCCTCTCTTCTTTCTCTTTTCTTTCTTTTTCATTTATGTCCTCCTAAATTGTTGTCCTGTACAAATAAACCATGAAATAAAACATAGTTCCATCCCATAATTCATTCTATTTCCATTTTGTATCTAGTCCTTTAACTTGTGTTTGTTTTATGTATTTAGATGGCCAGGGGGAACTTAATACTCTCTGATTTTACAACATCTGGTACTGTAGGTCTTTATTCTTTCTTTGCCTTAAGTATTCTCACAATTGATAATTTTATCAGTGTGGTTCAATGGTTGTACCTTCATCTGCTGTTTAATATTTAAGACAATGCTGTGTATAAGATCAAATCTAAAAATAAAATCCCTTCCCCAATGAATTTGCAATCTGAATAGATTAGAATTAGGTAGGGGAAGGATATGATATGCAAGTTGAATGGATAGTCATGGTTTACAAAATCGGACTAGATTCATTACTTATTTGTTTCTCTGCCTTTTCCTGTCAGACTGGTAGCTCCTCTGGCCACTGGAGCTGGCTGCCTTTTTGGAATTCTGCCCTGGCTTCCTTAAGAAAAAAGGCCATTGAATTTTGTGTAGTTACTCATATTTTAAGTTTAATAGATTATGGGTGAGCTAATGCATACCTTTTTGGAAGATTTGCAGTCTTGATTTAAAGAATCGTGTGGAACTAAGCACTTTGATTAGCAGTTCGATTGGATAATCAACTTTGTAATAAATATGTACCTTATTTACACATGAAATGTTCTAGCCTCAATTTTTATTCATTTGAACTGATTTGAACTGCTTTTACTAGCTATATTAAATGTTCAGGAAAGGCTGAAAGAGAAGGGGATATTTGGTGTGGAGAAGGAAAGGCTGAGAAGGAATATGATAATAGACTTTGCATACCTAAAGGGTGATTATGAATGTTTGTGAATGTTATTAATAGTAAATAGGTAATTGATTTAACTGGGTATGGCAAAACCTCTTTAACCTAAAGAGAGTCTCAGTGGGGGCAGTGCAGGCACCTACCTTGGAGATCTTTAAAAGGAGACTGGACTCGCACCTTGCTTGGGTTATTTGACCCCAGTAGTCTTTCTATTTGATTAGATATGCCATTGACCTTTGATTACCTTTTGCGGGGTAGCAAAGAAAAACTTGACATCGCCTTGGGGAAAAAAATAACAGGTGTATTAGTTTTGGGTGATTAGGTTTATCATTTGCAATGTTTCATAATTCATGTCTGCACGAACTCAATGGTCATGTTTTGGGAGTTGTATGAAAGGTAAAATCAATAAGATAAAATACTCTTGTTAATTTCACTACCATTCAAAACAAATAAAGACGAAATATCAGTTTGCCAACTCAAAAAGAATATACTGAGTAGGAGTAAAGGTTATATTTGTACTTCTCTGCTGGAATGAATAACACTGGATCATATGTTATAAAAAAAAAAACAACATTATTTTTCTAGTTCTCCCATATTATGTTTGTGTTATACAAGGTTTTGGTATTGTGACTATTGTGCCCAGTCATACCCAAGTCTTGACTAAGACTAAGTAAAAAAATAAGCTAAAAGGAAAGGCTTTAACACAATGACGTAGATGATTTTTTTGTTTAGGACTGCTAAGGTATGAGTCAAATAGAACTTTTATGCAGGGGTGAAGACCACTATGAAAGTTGAAGGGCAAATGTGCACATCCCTTGTAGTGATACAAAAATGGTGCACAGCCTACAGAAATGACTGGGCAGTGAATGTCAAGGGCTATAGGTTGTACAGGAGGGACAGGATAGGAAGGAGAGGTGGGGGCATGGCACTCTATATCAAGGAGGAATACACATCCTCGTTAATTAGCAAGGTGTCAGAGGAGGGGCACTCTGAGGTGCTTTGGGTTAGAGTACAAGGCAGTCAAGGGGTGAGAGATTTAACGGTGGGGGTCTACTACAGACCTCCCAACCAGGAAGTAGAGCATGACGAGGAATTCTTAGGTCAGCTCACAGAGGGTAGAGAAGGCTAAAAATGTGGTAGTCATGGGGGACCTGAACTTCCCGGATATCTGCTGGGAGGAGCAGTCAGCCAGGTCTGAACGCTCATGTAGGTTCTTAGAGTGTAGGACCTCCATCTAACCCAAGAGGTGCACAGCCCCACCAGGGGGGACGCCTTGTTGGACCTAGTGCTGGCCATGGGTGATGACCTGGTGAGGGGGCTGCGGGAGCTCGACCACTTGGGCGACAGCGATCGTTGCCTGCTGGAATTCACCATCCAGCGCAAGGTGGCAAGGGCATGCAGTAAGGTAGTGGCCCTAGACTTTAGAAGAACAAACTTCAGCGAGCTAAGGAGGATAGTTGGGGATGCGCTGAGGTCCCAGAGGGGAGGGGAGCCAGGTGTCCAAGGAGAGTGGTTGCTTCTTAAGGGGGCGATCTTCCAAGCACAAAGGAAGGTAATCCCAATAAGGATCAAAGGGAGCAGGAGAGCACACAGGCCTCCATGGCTCACCAAAAACATCCGAGAAGGTCTCCTTGCTAAAAAGGAGGCGTATACCCAGTGGAAGGAAGGGGTCATCACCAGGGATGACTATTCTGCAGTTGCTCGGAGTTGTAGGGGGGCAGTTAGGAAGGCCAAGGCAAAGATGGAATTAGGACTAGCTTCTCAGATTAAGGACAATAAGAAGTCCTTTTTTAAATACATAGGGGGAAAAAAGAAGGTCCCGGGTAATGTGGGGCAGGACGCATTGGGAAATTTGGTCGTCGCACCAGATGACAAAGCTAACATGTTTAACGATTTCTTTGCCTCCGTCTTCCTAAGTAGGGACCAGAGCAGCCACCTCCCTGCTGGGCCCCCCTTGGGCCCCAGGGGAGGCACACCTGGGCCAAAGGCTAGTGTGGAACTAGTTAGGGGGCTTCTGGAGGGGCTGGACGTGTTTGTCAGCCGGCCCAGACGATCTCCACCCTAGAGTCCTTAAGGAATTGACCGAGGTTATTGCAGGACCCCTGGCACGGTTCTATGAGCACTCGTGCTCTGGTGTGGTCCCAGAGGACTGGCCAACGTGGTTCCAATCTTTTAAAAGGGGAGGAAGAAGGATCCAGGAAACTATAGGCCAGTTGGTCTTACCTCAATCCTAGGCAAGCTGTTTGAGAAAATTATGCTGGCACACATCCAGGAGGGGCCAGCAGGGGACTGCATGCTTAGGGGCAACCAACATGGGTTCATCAGTGGCAGGACCTGTCAGACCAACCTGGTGGCCTTTAACAATCAGATCACCAAATCATTAGATGCAGGGGTAGCAGTGGGCATAGTCTTCCTGGACTTCCGGAAGGCTTTTGACACTGTCTCTCACCCCATTCTCATCAAGAAACTGGGGGACTGTGGTGTAGACACCCACACAGCCAAATGGGTCACCAACTGGCTGAAGGGCGGCACCTAGAGGGTGGTAGTGGATGGGTCCTTCTCAACCTGGAAGGACGTGGGCAGTGATGTTCCGCAGGGCTCGGTCCTCAGGCCCTCACTGTTCAACACCTTCATCAGTGATTTGGACAAAGGGGTAAAAAGCACCCTGTTCAAATTTGCTGATGACACGGGGATGTGGGCACACTAGAAGGTAGCATCAGGCTTCAATCAGACTTAGACAGGCTACGAGTGTGGGCGGATGTGAATAGGATGGCATTCAACACAGACAAGTACAAGGTGATGCACCTGGGGAGGAACAACTGGCACCATACCTACAGATTGGGGAACTCCCCTCTTGTCAGCACGGAGGCGGAAAAGGATCTTGGAGTCATAATTGACTCCAAGATGAACATGGGCCGGCAGTGTGGGAAAGCAGTCAGGAAGGCCACCCGTACCTTGTCATGCATCCACAGATGCATCTCGAGCAGGTCCAAAGAGGTGATCCTCCCCCTCTATGCGGCACTGGTCAGGCCACAACTGGAGTACTGCGTCCAGTTCTGGGTGCCACACTTCAAGAGGGATGTGGACAGCATGGAGAGGGTCCAGAGGAGGGCCACTCACATGATCAGGGGACAGTAGGGCAGGCCCTATGAGGAGAGGCTACGGGACCTGAACGTGTTCAGCCTCCAAAAGAGAAGGCTGAGGGGGGATCTAGTGGCCTGTTATAAACTAGTCGGGGGGGATCAGTGGGCATTGGGGGAGTCACTGTTCCCCCGAGCACTGCCAGGAGTGACCAGGAATAACGGTCACAAGCTGGCAGAGGGCAGGTTTAGGCTAGATATCAGGAAGCACTACTTCACAGTCAGGGCGGCTAGGATCTGGAACCAACTTCCAAGAGAGGTGGTCCTGGCTCCTACCCTGGGGTTTTTTAAGAGGAGGTTGGATGAACATCTTGCTGGGGTTTTATGACCCCAGTATTGTTTCCTGCCATGGCAGGAGTCGGACTAGATGATCTACTCAGGTCCCTTCCGACCCTAGAAACTATGAAACTATGTTCCTGCTTGAAGGAAAATTCCCCCTTCCCCCATCATCCAAAAAGAGGGGGAAGCAAAAGCAGTCAGTTCCTGAACAGTCTGCTGGGAATAGAGCTGCAGCTCAGCCTGCACCAAGATCTACAGCTATGCTTACCACAGTAAACTGTCACAAAGCCTAATATTGCTCCAATTTGTCTATGGCCTAATTCCCTGGCCTTTGCATGGAAAAATGAAGGGATGGTGATTGTAGTTTCCATACTCAAGAATCAGGACTGTTCTTTCTCTGTGCTGTAAGGCTGTACCTCATATAAGAAGGCAAATATGAATTCTGACCAATGTTTTGTATTTTCTCTATAACAGGCTATCAGCAAGCCAGGAATACTAGAGGGAGAAAGCTACACTCTTGGTACATCTATATGTGCATTTAATGTGAAACAATAAACTCTGGAGCAGATTGAGCTGGAGTAAACTGCTCCGGGGCAGAGAGTCTACACGTACTCAGGACAGCAGCAATTTGAGCTGGGGCAGAGTAGGTCCCTGGCTGGCTGGGATGACCAGATACAATTTACTCCCATGGCCAGCATCTACATGTGCATTTCAGTACAGCAATTTACTTTGCTGTAAGATAGTACTATCTTACTGCTGAGTTAATTAGTTCATGGAGCCTTTTTACCAGTGCACGTGTAGGCAGTAACACTTTACACATATAGATACACCTTCTGTGCATCAAAGCTCTCCTTATGCTGCATAACACCTTCTGAACTAATGGTTTCATTCAGTATTTTTAAAAAGGAGTTAAATTTTCAGAAGGTGGAAGTGCAGTTCTTCATATGAAAGTATGAATATAATTAGGAGGAAGAATCTGAGAGCCAAGCAGGTTTAGATGACTGAAGCAGTCAATGACAGGGAGCTGAAAGGATCTAGATAGGCATTCAAATAGGAGGAGGGCTGATTATGAGTGTGCCAGTAGAAATAAAATTGCCTTTCACACAGAAGATACAAACCAGGAAGTGATACACAGATAAAAGATACTGAGGCGTAGAATGAGAAAACAACAAGAGTGTTTTGAAAAAGTGCATCAAAAGCAGTGAGGAAAGATATAAAGTCTCCACCAAAAATCAAAAAGGAATTTCTTATCTCTGAAAAATAAGGATTAGACTTTGACAGAAAAATGCCTAAGATACCATTTTCTTGGTCTAGTCACTGAAGGAGAAAAACATGATCAGCCAAAGCCACAATGGTTAAGTAGACAGTGAAAAGGCCTGAGGTAAAATCAGTCCAGCTGTTGTGGGTTTCTCTAGGCTGTGGAAATTGAATTCAGAGCAAAGGGAACTCATGTTTGCTTTGGGTGGATGGTGGTGGGGAAGGGGTGCAGTGAGGCAGGCAAATGCCTGCACTGGCCAGGTCAGAAGGCAGGGAATGCTCTTGCATGCCTCCCAGTGTGCTGAATATTATCGAGATCAGGCAAGCCCAGCTGAGCAAGACCATCCCTGATGGGCTGTTGGGCACATGCCTCCAATCCCCTACTGTCATTATAGACCCTCCCCTTTGTCCAGCTGTAGGCTTCCAGAGCTGGCTGCCATGTTGGGGTTGCGGGGGTGAAGGCAGACGAGGAGGTAGGTGGGTGGTGAGAATGAAGCCCAACTGGGCTTTTGGGAAGGCAAAAGTTGCCACAGGATGGGTTTGGCATGCAGGTGGGGCTAGGGTGATTATCCAGCTGTAGGGGAGAAATCCAGGCTGTAGGTGGGGGGGGGAGAACCCCCCTGCTGTGCAGACCCCTTCTGGGGGAAGGGCAAGGGGCTTTGTTTTCATCCTCCCCCCTCCCTCCCTCCCTCCCTGCAGCTGAGAGGCTGGATTTGGGAGGGCAGGCCTGAGGTGGTGGCAGAACTGAGCTGTGGTGCGGGGGGGGGGAAGGCCCTTGTTCCTGGGGGCCCTCCTCATTGTACAGATCCCAGCTGTGGGGAGGCCGGGGCCAGGGGCTCTGTTCCCCTTCTTGCTGGCCCCTATGCCCCCTGTGAGATGGGCTGGGGAGCAGAGGCGTTGCTGCCTCAACTTTGTGACAGCCCAGGGGCAGGGATGCCCCAGCTTGGCTGGAGCAGAAGCGCACTGTTAGAGGTTAGCCCACCCACCCTGAGGGGTGGGTTTTGTGGGGACTGCTAAGCATCCTGGGATTCCAAGGTACTGCGACCTAGCTGGAGCTGGGAGGGAATCTGAAACAGAGGTTTTATAGACCGGTCTAACCTAAACTGATTCAATATGATACTACCTCCATCCAGGTCTATCTTAAATTGGGTTCTACCATTTTGAAACTGGTCTACGTGTACTGAACTTCCATTCTGCTAAAGGTTTAAACTGGTTTCCAATCACTTATACTAGTTTATGTATAATTCTTGTTCCTATGCGATCAAGAGATTGGAGTGAAAAAGCTTCATTGATGTACTGTGTTCAGACAATATCTTGCTTATATTTTGGGTTAAAAATCAGACCAAACTAAAGCCGATAATAGAGGTTGTAAGAAATACACTGTCACTATACCACTGTCATCTCCTTGCTATTATTAAAGGTATTTTTGACAGTGATTAACAAATTCAAAGGAGTGGTACAAAGAATGTGGTACATAGAGGTGCTTTTTTATTTCTTGGTTAAATTATACTTCAGGACAGGAGTCAGCAACCTATGTCCTGCAGGCCAGATCTGGCCCACTGAGCTATTTCATCTGGCCTGTAGGTATGGGGCATCAAAGGCATTCAGTGGTGACAGGCTTTGGTGCCTTCCGCTTAGCACTGTGGAAAGAAATATTTCAATCCTAGTGGCTACTTTCCCATGAACTTCTGACACAAGCTAAGTCATTCTGGCCCACAGCCTAAAAAGAGCTGCCAACTGTTACCTTAGAAGACTGAAAGTTAAAATTGAAACTGAGAGATGAAGGATAAAATTTTACCTATCAAGGGTCATGTCTACATGTGTCTCTATGGTGCCATTGTTCTTGTACTGTCATTAGTACTTTGTTTTGGAAGTACTAAAAGATGACATAGTAACAGCGTGTACTGCACCCTGCATACCGCACATGGTTATTTTTAGGCATTATGTCTCCATAGTAACACATTATAACGAGGGAGCACGTTGCTATGGTGACAGCTGCGGTGTCACGGTATTTGCCTGCTGATGGTACGTCGCCATAATGTCACATCTAGATGCACCCAAGAGGTAAGAACTCAACTTGATGCAAAAAATTATTTAAATGGGAGTTATATAACTGTTAGAAGTATGGTGGTGCAACTGACTATGATTTTGGCACTGGTGTGGTATCTTACGGCATTATGTTTGATAGCTAATGGTGTTTAGGTTATGATTTATAAGTCATTTGTAATTTATTCATAAAGGTGCCAGGAATTTGAAGTTCACTGGATCAGCAAATACATGATAGACTGCAATTTTAATGTTTAAAGCTTAATATTTTAAATTATATTAGTTCTCAAGTCTGTTTTTAAGTGACTTTTATTTTAGTTTGGATGGGGGCTTTTACTGAGCCATTTAGGAGACTTAACGTGTGACAAAGGGATGTTTAGCGGCTAGGGCCAATTCCGGTTGTTTTTTTTCTCTTGGACACTGCTTTCCTCTGCCTCTTCATGAAAGTAGGTCTCATGATAGTTCCCCCTCCAGGTTAAGTTGGCTGTTTTGGGCAAACTATCTGTTAAAGAGTGTAGCACGTTGTGAAGACATTATAGCTAATTTCTCCTAGACAGTCTTTCATGACAAGGTGTAGGAACCCACTTCTAAATTCTCCATAGCTTTCTGGGATGGCGTATGAGTTTCTTCAATGTGTCAGAGAATCTGTGTATCAGTTCTTGATGCACTATGGAGGATGCATTCCTGATTATTTTTTTTTAAGCAGCAAAGGTCAGTTTAATTTTCTAATTACTGCATACGGTCCACTCTGAAAAAGGATCAACTGTCTTTGGGTGATGTGGACACTAAGGCACATGGTTGACACCCAGAAGTTGCAAGTCTGGTGTCTCACATACATCCCCTCTGAACTGAAGAAATGCAGGCACATGCCTGAAGTAGCTCAGGCTAGAAGCTGAGGGGTGCTAGAGCGGGCCTTCCTTCACTTCTATAGTATTGAGCTGAAGGGGGAGGGGATGGCTAGGCCCCAGCAGGATGCTCTGACCAGAACAGCAGGAAATTGATAACACAGTGTTTATCAGCCCATTAAGAAAACAAAAGCTTTTCTCATTAGTTCAAGCTCTTAAACAACTTTTTACAAGGAAGGAATGGAGGGACCTTACCAGCTACCTGTTGATTAGCTCCAAAAAGCCTTAAGCTGACACAGTACTGTCTGCCTTTGTCCCATCCCCCACAGCATGGACCATAGCCAGCATGTGGTATTTTAGCTAATGCTGAGATGTGTCTGTGTAAGACAGAGGGGAGGGAGAAGCCATGGCTTCACCATGGTCCATGAGAATTATCTACCTATTGAAAAGCATTTTAAGCATTGAGGGACTCCACAAGGAGCCAGACATTCTCATTCTGTAGCTAAATACCCAGTTTCCCTCTGATTTAATTGTGACCATCCAAAACCACTCTGCACCTGCCATATTCATCAGTTGGTTTGGTGCAAATCTGGGAGGACACTGTGAAGCATCACACAGAAGGAAGGGATGAAAGAAATCTAAGAAACAAAGCACATCATGGTTTAGAAGTCCTTCTGTTAGTGACTTAAAAAAGTTGTTTGGTGTTCCTTGCTACCAAAGAAGTTGCTATTAGTTTGATGGCATAATGGCATTGCCCTCTCTGTGAAATTTTGTACAGGCTTTTTATAGAATCTACAGAGCCCTGTAACTCCTTCAGTTTATATTACTCATTTTCTGGGGGAGAGGCTTCCACACATCCTCACTGACTTAGATATCCCAGGGAAGTAATATGGCGTCTCACAAATCACTGTTTATTTCCTACCAAAGGAGGGGATCTGACTCCTTTCAAAAAGTTTTGAACTCAGTCTTCTCTTTTCATATGTTCTTCTCATATATTACGGAATTAATTTAAGTCGTCTGAGTACAGGAAGATATTTTCAGTTCTCAAAACTTGGATTTGACCATTTATTTCAGAAACTGAACATTGCAGGAGGGTTTATGAATCTGAAAGGCATTCTGCAGACTTTAAACAGTTCCTAGGATGTTACAGAGGCAGTTGTGTCTTGCTCTTCAGGTGCTATTTTTATCTGATGTTATCCAGATTACAAACAAAAGCCCTTAAAATGTTTTTTTGCTCCTGATATTTTATTCAGGTTGTGTTAGTATGGGAGGTAGATAACTATCTTGAACTGTCTTTTGAAGTCAACACAAATTTCCTTTTTTTTTTTTTTTAAACATTTTTAAGTGATCTCAATTATTCATTCATACTTCCCTCCGATAAGTGATTTTCCTCTTTTTTTCTTCTATTTGTCTTTCCAAGGAAGCCTGACATAAAGACCACCCTCTCATTTAAGGTGGTACTGTTCAGCATTGCACCTAATGGTATCTTCCAAGTTCTTCATTATTTGGAGGTTGGGGCTTGGAGCCTATTTTAAGAACAGCTGTTCTAATTGATTTGCTTTGGTTGCCTTCTATGGGTAAGTGTATCCTTAGATATTTTAGGGACTGAACTGCTTTATGTTTCTTGACTTTCATTCATCTGAGAGGGTTTTAGACACAAAACATATTGGACATTTACTTCATAATCTGATTTTTCACTTACTGTACCTTCCTGTGATTAACATTGTTTATTCTTACACAGAACTGTCCTTAGGGGTATTACGTGATGGTTTGGTTTTACCACAACTTGATTCTGAGCCAGCATAGGAAATGTTTCTTACCCAGTAGACATGGTAGAAGCACCAAGGTAGAGGCTCCCAAAGATCCATGTTTCCTTCTATACACATCCAGGACAGGTATCTACATCAGAATTGCCATTTGCTTGATCAGACCATAAGTCCATCTTACCTAATATTCTGCGTCGCAGTGGCAGAACGTGGTTGAAAGGGAGAGTGAGCTGAGTTTGACTAGTGTTTTTTCCACTGTTCCCCTCTCACTTGGAGCCTCCAGCATTAAGGTCTAGGAAGTTCTGATTTAGAGACCATACCCCTAACTCCCATGCCCAATAGTTATTAATATCTGTCCATTCCTTTTCTGAATCTGGCTAAACAGTCTTCCACAACATCTTATGGCAATGACTTTAATAACGTGCTATGTGAAAAAGACTTCTTCTTGTTAGTTTTAAACTTACTACCTACTAGTTTCATTTTGTGACCCCTAGTTCTTGTATTGTGAGGGATAGTAAATAATCCCTATTTCCTTTCTCTTCCCAATTTAGAATTTTGTAAAAACTTATTATGTTTCCCCTTGGACATCTTTTTTCTAAACTGAATAGGCCTATGCTCTTTAATCTCTTGTCATATGGAAGCCCCTCCATACCACTAATCATCCTTGTTGTCTTTCTCTGTACCTTCTCTAGTTGTTCCATATTCTTTTTGAGATGTGGGGACCAAAACTGGACATGGTATTCAAGGTGTGGCTACATCATGAATTTATAAAGGGACATAATGATACTTATGGTTTTATTTACAATTCCCTTCTTAATAACCTGTAACATTTGGTTTGCCTTTTTGATGACTGCTGAGCACTGAGCTGATGTTTTTAGTGAACTGTCAACAATGACTCCCAGATCTCTTTTCTGTGTGGTAATAATTAATGTAGAGCCCATCATTGTGTAGGTATAATTTGGGTTAGTTTTTTCCATGTGCATCATTTTACACTTGTCTATATTGATTTTCATCAGCTATTTAGTTGCCCACTTGCTCAATCAGGTCAGACCATTCTGTAGTTCCTCAGAATTGGCCCTGGTTTTTAGCACTTTGAACAATTTTGTGTCGTCTGCGAATTTGGCCACCTTGCTACTCTCCCCCTTTTCCAGATCATTAACGAATATTAAATAGCACTGGTCCCAACACAGATCCTTTGGAGACCCTGCTGTTTCTTTCTTTCCATCTTCCAAATATGAGGAATAAACAAGATGGGCTGGAAGCTTCAGCCTGTGGAAAAAAGTACGCTGTCATAGGTGTCACTGAGACCTGGTGCGACACTTCTTATGACTGGAATGTGAACATAAAGGATTAAAAACTGTGTTTCAGAAGGACAGGAGAGAAGGTGGCAGTGTTGCCTTTCACGTCAAAAACACATACGTTGTTCCTTGGTTCAGGAGGAAGAAGACAGCAAAGCAGAATGAATGCATTTGGGTGAAGATAAAGAGTGAAAGACATGGCACCATAAAGCTCCAACATTATATTATAGGCTGCCTAATGAGGAAGAAGAGGTGCATGCAGGTGACAAATTTATCAAAAAGCCATGGAATGGTATTGATGTGAGAATTCAGTTTTCTGGATATCTGTTGGAAGCACAATGCAGCCAAACATTGTGTGAAGCCAGTTCCTAATTTGTGTGGAGGACAACTTTCTCTTTCAGAAAGTGGAGAATATACATTAGGGAATCATCCGTCTTGGACCTTGTCCTGAACAACAGGGAGCAACTGATGGAGGATGTGAAGGTGATGGTTAACTTGAGAGTAAGTCTTGGGAATAGATTGGCAAGGTAAATTGTGGACTCTTCATCCCTGGTGGTGTTCAAGAACTGGATGGACAGCCACTGCTCAGGGATGATGTAGGTGTAGCTACGCTTATTTTCTACCATGGGTATTTCCCATGGTTCTTGGCTTTGCTGGTTGCCTCTGCTCCCTCTGCCTTTCTGCTACATGTTTTTAAGCTTCCCTAGAGGTGTTGAGTGTTGGCTATAGCCAAAGCTGGGGACTTTCGCTGGGGTTTGCCAGTGCTTCTGCTGGGATCCAAGCTGGAAGTTCTTGGCTAGAAGATCTTGTCTCTCCACTCAGGGTCAGACCAGTTGCCATTTTTGGGGTCAGGAAGGAATTTTAACCCATGGTCATACTGATATGGACTGTGGGGGTTTGTGCCTTCAGTAGCAGGGAGCATTGCCCTCTACCTGGGATGTGTTGAGCGTGTATTGACAACATTTAATGGCAACAGGACATTAACTGCTGTGGTTCCCCTGCTTTACTTATGATTTGATTTTTCTATGGATTTCTTTATTCTATACATTTATGAAATAGGCTATTCTTGAACTGTCATATACTAGTCATACAGTAAATAGATCTTAATAAAATAGGTGACAATCATAATCAGGCTATGCAGATTATCATACAGCTTTTCTCTTTACATTTGTTTTAGTACCTCAGCTGAGTTCTAATATTTGGTTTTAAAATGGTCACAGACCTTAAGACCCTACCTAAGGACACAGAGCTCATTCACTCTGGAGTTTTATATACACATAAAATTCAATGCAACTGCTTCTCTGAGAGAGCGGCAGGCATAGCTTATTAGCAGCAACATGTCAATAATATAGTAGAAGTTGAAGCATTAGGTGTCTGGCACTGAGAAGGTTTTGATAGGCATAACTAAATTCAGTAAGAAAGCTTAGGCTATGTTTTATATGCTATGCAAAGCCAAATCTCGGGAAGGAGGTAAATATGGACTACACAAAATGTGTGTAAATTCTTCTTAAACAGGAAGGGAAATCTATCTACTAATGAAAAGGAGAGGTTTACCACTCTAAAGCATTTTTAAACTGTGATTGCAAAGTTTTCAGATAATACACTATAACAGTTGCAGCAAAGTAAGGATTCTTGAAAGCAACAAAACTGAAAATGAGGTCAGAATTGAAATGTATATGGAAGAGGCGGCAAAATGCTATAATTATATAATTAAAGATTTGAGATCCTTTGAACCACAATAAGCAAGAATAAATGCTATAAATTTAAGTAAAGCTGAGATTTGTATAGCATTCATTTTTTAGCCCTTGTGGTTAATTCAGAACTGGACTTTAGAAACCCCAGTAGCTTTTCAGACTAACAGTTTTTTGTTTACTATTTTCTGGATAAAAAGAAAAAAAAAATCAGAAAATTTAAAAGATTTCTTTTTTGATCATCCATGTCCAAAAACCAGTGAGTAGCTATGCAGAGTTCCAGGAGTGGAAGATCTGGTGGGGGAGGGAGAAGGTGGACTTACATTACAAATGTTGGAAAAAAAAATCTATCAGTAATCAGGAATGAGCAAGCCAAACAGTTCTGAGGAATGGGATTCATCAATGCCATTTTTAACCATAACATAAATTGGATGATACAGAACACAGCATTCATACTTCAACTACTTAACTATGTAGATCAGAATTGTGCCTCAGTTACAAGAAAATAATATTGGAAACATCTGCTGAATATGCAGACAGGGATAAAAAAAAAATTACACTGATCCAAAATTGAGTATTAAGCCTAGGGCCAGTGCCAAGAAAGCATTATTATGAGTTGATTTCTTTGCCCTTTCTTTAAAGTCAGTGTGGTAGAATGATGTTTTTAAAAGTAATATGGAATTATTTAAGTGAGGGATGCGACAAAAGTTACTGTAAGAAGAAGCTTTAAGTGGTAATAGAAATCACTTTCTGAAGTGAACATAAGGTTTTGTTTAGATATCATTGAATAATTCTACATGGCTAAATTTAATGCAGCGTAAATAGGGCAACAGTTATTTCATGTGTTAGGATGAGAACTGTGATCTTGAATGCCAGATTATCCCTTAGAAATGCATTTTCCTTTCTGTGTCATTTGGCTTTTGTATAATTCTTTGGTTCCATTTAATGATTATTTAGGGATTCTCTCTTTTAGAGAGAGTTTTAGGCAGCTGCTTAAACTGCCTAAAACTGAGGGAGAATTAAATAAATGATTTCCATTTCTCTGTGACTATCAACATTTTCCTTTTATTTATTTATTTATTTATTTATTTAAAAGAACAGCCATCTGTGTTGGTACTGATGATCAATATTGTTAATTTTCCCCTCTATTGAACTCTAATGACAAGTTTCAATGAAAATATTTTTAAAATATGTGGTCTGTTATTTTAATTGAATCATGTTAATTAAATACGGGAAAACCTTATTAGGTGTTGTGCACTGGTTGTCCATGTGCAGTGTTTCCAAACCAATAACCATATAACCATTCCTATTTAGCATCATAGGAAGGGTGAGCTGGTTGTCATTTCCTAACAGCTGTTTGTAATCTCACTGAGGCACTCAACAAGTTGATAATCTCTAATCTAAAATATACCCTGCCTGTACCCTATAGTAGATCTTCTGATGATTTATTCAATTTTGGCTTGAATTTTCCTGCTAGCGGGTCTTTGGTTTTGAAATAATAACACTAATAAAATTATTATCCAGAAGTTTCTCTTTATATATTGTATCTACCTTTTCCTTTACTTATTTGCATCATGTTCCTTATATGTCCACTCCTTCAGTATCCCATCTAGCTTCCACTTTTGCCTTTTTGCATTGTTCAAATATTAATATTTGGGAGTTTTAAAATATATTTCTTGTAAACAATAGTTATGGAAGGAATTTGGACTGATATTTTCCCCTTTCAACTTTAGATGATCAAAACTATTCATTTCAACCCTATACTTAAACATGGCCACAGAATCCCAGGAAATTAAATAAACCGTGTGGTTATGTCCTAGCTCAGTGTCTGTTTAGCTAAACTAAATGTATTCAGCTCTTAATTCTCCAAGTAACTCTATCTTTGGAATGGATTATATTCTTCTTTCAACTTCTTACAATTTGTCCATGTCTTTCTAACCAGGAAGGACTTAGAATAAAATATATTATAGTATGGGTGGTAGATGGAAAACATGTTGAGACTATTAACTCCGTGTTACGTGATATGATCTGTTGTGTGCAGTGCCCCAAATTACCTTTGTTTTTTCTGCAGCCATATCTTACTACAATCACATTTAAATTTCTGGCTATTGTCACCCTTTTACTAATCACAGAAGACTTTTATTTTTCTGTGCTACAGTCCCAAATGCCTGTATCAATCAGACAACCTGGAACTCTTTCAGCTTTTATTACTTCTGTCACACAAGACACCAGAAGAGCCATGAAATGTGTTGCTTAAGTCCTGAACCAACTGGCTAGGGACAGACATTACACATAAACTGGTTTAAATGATCAGAAACTGGTTTAAACCTGTAACAGAACAGAATTTCAGTGCACATAAACCTGGTTGAAAATGGATGAAACTGGTTTGAGATAAACTTGCTTGAATGTAGTAGTATCAGACTTAACTGATTTGGCTCAATTATGCAATGTCTGTCCCAGATCCCTTGCTGGTTTAAGTTAAATCAGAGACCCCTAGCATCCTGGTATGCTCTCTGGGCTGGGTGGGGCTCTCTACTCCACAGCAGGGCTGGCCCCTCCCATCTGCAGGAGTGAGGTGTGGCCAGATGCTGGCCTGCTATGTCCTTTGAGGCAAATTCCTCCCTCTGTCTCCTCTCCCCATCCCCTGAGGACCTCCATGGCTTTCAGACAGGCAGGTAGAGACAGAGTTAATTCTTCCCTCTGTCCAGCAGCTTGCCTGCAGCCAGGGAGGGGATTAATTCCACAGCAGTCCTGGTGGGGCGAAAGAGGCAAGACCTGCACCTGTGAGCCCAGAGCTAAGACCCACAGGACCAGAGAGAGAGGTGGAAAGTATTGGCAAAGACCTCACAATCATCACACATGTGCTGGAGATGGAGTTAAGGGAAGTTGCAGATAGCTTCTGGCTGGGAGTTGCAGACCAAAGAATGCAGAAAGCATTATACATTATAAAGCAGAACCTGTAAAACCTGAACAAAGCCTTACTGAATGCCTGGCTGTAAGGAGACACTTTGCCTTTGGGATTAGTAAGACTTATGCAAGGCTTTCTCTTGTCTTCCTGCTTTACATTTTGAGTTAAACTAAGTTGTCTGCTGTGTTTTACTGGGCTGTATCTTAGCTTAGGTGAGGATTTTTGGTAGTTCTCTGTTGTATGCTTTGCAAATTGTTGTGTTCAGAGAAAGGAACATATGCTTGCTTCAGAGAAAGGAGTTATTTTCTCATCCCCATTCATCAGTCTGGCAGCAGCTCCCCCCCCCGCTCCCCGCCACCACTCACAGGTCCTGCTAGTTTTGGATGGTGCCTGGCCATGCCCCCTCCACTCCACTGAGAGCCTTGGAGGGCATGTCTCTTCCCTCCCCTTTGGCAGTGGCTGGAAGCATACTGTAGTGTCCCTTGGCTTCTGGCTTGAGCCACTGCAGGCATGTGCCTGCATTTCCTAATTTAACAGAGAATGTCTGTTCAGTTATTAATCAGTTTAAGCTTCACAGTTCAGACTAATCTGCAAAAAGTGAATCAATTCAGGATCAGGCTTTTTGAATGTCTGTCCCTAGCCATTCTGTAGTAAATCACACCTTCCTTCACCAGATAGCATCTTGTTTCTCTGAAGTTTAAAATACCATATGCACTTGAACATTAGACAACCCCCAATCAGTAGATTCTATATATGGAAAATTTATAAATATGTTACAACTTTTCAGGTATAAAATCTAATTCATGTAGGTTTGCCTTGAATCCATTTCTCTTCCACTGCTACAGCAGGGAAAATAACTTTTGTGGGGGTCAGGTGGTCCCCTTCTTCTTCCTACAGCCTCTTTCCCTCCACCCTTACTGTCAGACCCTGCACTCCCTGAACACATGGAAATGAGGGGCAAACTTGAAAACACTAGCCATGTCTACATGTGCACTTTACTGCAGAGTAGACTAATTAGCTGTGGAATAAGGTGTCACTGTCTATAAGGGCAACGGAATTAGGCCTCAGTAAACTGATTTATGTTGATATAAAATGGTACTGTCACAGACAGTACTATTTTACGCTGGGGTAATTTACTGTGATTAAACACATTGTAGATGCTGACCAGGGTGTAAATTGTGCCTGGTTAGCCCAGCCAGCTGTGGGCCAGACTCTTGCCTGATGGTTAGCCACATGGCTTTACACTTTCAACACCCTCATGCCCTAGCCAGCCCCTCCACCACCTGATGCCACCACCCACAGCCTTGGGTTAACTGCCGTTTTCCTAGTCAACCTGGGCCTGCTCTGCCCCAGCTCAAATTGCTGCTGTTCAGGGCACACATGTAGACACAGTACCCAGGAGTAGTTTACTATGGCTCAAACTGCTCCAGAGTTTATTTATTCAGCTTAAGTGCATGTGTAGATGCAGCTACTGACTTTGAAATAAAAAATACTTATAGTAAATTATATATAGGAAAATTATTTTGGGTACTGATAGACTTGGTTCATCTACAATTGATGCATTTTACCTGTTTTTGAAGCTGCTGCAAGTTTTAGCAGAGGTATTTCATGAGCATATTTTTAGGCAGCACTTTCACACCTACTTACAAACTATACATTATAGAAGTCCAAAGTAAAACAGCTTGTGATTTACTACATAGTTTGTTGGGCTGGGCCCCAGCAGAGTCAACAGTGTTTCAAACCATGGTGACCCCCATAGCTCAGCACTGATCAATATGTGTATATACTTCAGATACACCCTCCTTCCTCTCCCACCAGAGGACTTATGTGAGAATTACCACCTGCTGTGTTCTTGTCATGAGTCTTGGGATCCTCCAGAAATTTATATGCAGATGAGGCTCAGGGCAACCTGGTCTGGCTCCACCTCATGGATGCTGGAGCCACACTAATCATGCGCAAAGAAAAGATGAGAGGTGGGGCATCAGAGGGATTTTGGATGAACTGTTTGGGGCCTCATTTGGTGGGGTTTGTCATACATTTAAGGCTGGTGAAGAAACAGGAATCATTGGAATTGGGAAAGAAAGGCACAGCTCAGCTGTGGGAATGAAGAAGTCAAACTGTATTTAATACAGTGATTTATAACGACTTGGAAAAAGAATCATCACTGAGGAGGACTGAGTGAGATGAGGGCACTACCACATATCTTATCAGAAGGGTTGCATTAACTTTTCCTTGTGGTAGGTTCCCATCAATATGTTTGCCCAATATGGCCATGTGTTTTACAGGCATGCTCAGTATTGGCTGCATTTAATCAGTTTCATAGTTGGTTTCCATTACTGGGTGCATTCTGTTTTTGACAGCTGGTTGGTGACAGATAATGTATTTAATGAGGAAACATTGTCTTCTATTTGAGTAAATACAGTAAATGAGAATTATTCAGTATTATTGAGAATATTGTATACACTTATTGTGAAATCATTGCACCTTGCACTGCAGAGATAACAACTTTAAGATCTGAGTGTCAGAAGTTTCTGTCCAGTTTGCCCAAAATGAAGGATTACCTCCACCAGTGGGTATTATTTGTTGTCTCTTTCTTGCTGGTGGCTCCATTTCATTCCACTTACCTTGATCCCTCATCTAATAACCAGAGTAATTCCTGGTCTGCTTTTGAACCTCTTTTGCTTCTGAGACTAGAATGCTTATCATTGGTGGTTAGAATAAAATGTTCCATAAATATTTGCATTCTGTTTGGTTACTGTTCTTCCTAGTTGCCACATTCTTTCACCTCCTTTTGCTGCTCTTAACTCGCATCCATTATCTTAGTTTGTAACGTCCTTGATAGTTTCTTTCATTATGCTTCATTTAATTTAATTTCCTTGGTTCATTCTTGTTCTTTCAGCTACTGTTAGAACCTCTATGCCTTTTCTTAGAGATAGGCCAACCAGCACTTGATACAAATGTAGTCCTGCTGGTCTTTGTTCAAAAATGAACATTTCACAACTTCCACTTCAGATCACTTTTGTTTCCTTGGTATCCATTCTTTTTAACATTTATGTTTACTTGATGAGAGTTTGTATACTTGTGACCTGTCAGGGTGCAAACACTAAAGTTTCTTCCTCTTAGAATGCCTTTGTAATTTCCTACTTTGCAGCTGCCTGGCCTGTGGATGCCTAACTCAACTTTACTTAACATTGTTAACATGGATTTACAGCCCTAAACCGTCTGCTCAATTTCCACAAAAATGTGTCAGACCAAGACCCCAAGAAGACAAGAATTCACCAACATAACTTATTTGCAGTCACACACCACTGTCTTGCTAGAGTTTTTTTTTTCTATAATTCCTTTGGGACAGTGATCTTACCTTCTTTATCCTCTCTGATTATGCATCATAATTATAGTTCATAGTTGTCAGCAAATAGAATTGCGTATATCTGAAATAACTCGCAAAGAATTTAGTGATGCCTTTGGCCATGAACAGAAATATTTGAGACAGAGCAAAATGCACATGTGTATATATATTTGTATGTAAGTGTATATCTAGTTTCTGTTTTGCCTTTTAGGTAGAAGGAAAATAAAGTCTGAAAGTTGCCAAGCAAAAGAAGGAGATTTTTACCTTCTTTCAGTAACAATGCCAAGCTGACTGTATTCGTTTTTGATGCAGGGAAGTCATCTTTATTGAGATTGTTAAAACATTTAATAAAGTTGTATTGCTAATACAGTTTAAGAAATTGTAATCAGTCATTCATTGATAAGTTACACATGCATCATCTCATGTAGTCTTCACTGTACTATAAATCTCATTGACTGGTTTGCACAAGGATAGTATCTTGTATATAGGTTGGAAGGGAAAAAATGTGTAAAAATTATAAAAAGGATAAAATACAAATTTTATGATACTCTGTTACATGTTGCAGCCACATTTTAGCTTTTTGGACAATTGTTTTGTGATGCAAATATTATTTTTAAAAATGCCAAATAATATATTAGGCTTGGGGAACACATGGTTTAGGTTATGCACTACATATAAGACAAAGTATTTTATTTAAATGATCTACAGTCTATTTTTGGAAACTCTGAGAAATTCTGAATTTTGCAGTTTTAAGTAGTATTAGAAAATAGATCACCACACTCTATTCAGATTCCACACAGATTAGATGCCTCCCCATTTTTATAGCTGAGTATGAGCATTGTGCCCACAAAACAATAACTAAGAACTTTTTATTTACTCATTTACCTTGTATTGTTTAGTTACACTTGATTTGACATTGGTTTGATTGATTTGGTGATGTTTTCAGGGGGGTGGGGGGGGTTGTGCTAATGAAAAATGTCTGCATCTTGCATCCTAAGTGAGCCTTGCAGCAGCTGCCTTGTCTGTCTCTCAGCATTAGCAGCTGTTTCATGTATTTGGAAAACTTAAAGCACAAGTGGTTTTTTATTCCTGCTGTAGTTTTAGTTTATCTGAAAATAATATTTTGTTTTAAATACAAGAACTTTTTTATGCAGAGCCTATTCTCTTAATCAGAAAAATAAATGTATCCACATGGAGTCTGGTCTTACTGACAAAAGTAAGGCATTTTTCAGGCTCCAGCCTCAAGACTGCCAACTGAGGTGGTAAAGTTTCAAAATTAATTGAAGATATGAATTATCACATCATGTTATTTATATAGGACTAATTGGGATGTCATGGTTAACTTCACTCTGAAAACCATAATATTTTACCCACCCAGCTAGCTGGTGGACTTATCTCAGAATTTTTTTTCACTGTATTGATGTTCTTACTTTTTTATATAGATAGAATGCTAGCAATGTGTTTCTGTCCCCTTAATATGGATATTTTATGTTGCCACCCTTAGGGTTTAAAGTGGAGCTGTTTCTCCAACCACCTTATAAACTGAGCCCAGCAGTCCACTTGAAGTATGTGCCTATTTTAAGGAAGAGTGGGAATTAGATCATATTTAAGATGTTTTCGTTTAACAAATGTGTGATACCATCCTCTGAGTATTCCAATAATTTGGTGATTTCTAAGCAAATAACAAGTAGCCCTAAGAAAAGGTCCCATTTCAAGTCTTGTGATTTTTTATTTATTTATTTATTTATTTTTGGTTCATCTTTTGTTTAAAAACTTCTGACAGTAGAAAGCCTGAGAAAAGTGTACCGTGAGAGTTTAGGGACCTGGGCCTCCCTGGATAATTATTTTGTTCATTTTTTCACAGTTCATCATAAGCAAATTCTCTTCTTTCAATTGTTGGTTATAGGAGAACAAGGATTTTTTTGTTAGCTAATTTCCTTTTCTGGTGTGAATTGAAGAAATCTTTTTGGACAGTTTAGGTAGAAAATAACATGCTCCCAGTAGTGTTCCTTATATTTAAAACTGGTGACTAACCCAGTTCATGCACAGTAGATTTTACTAATCCAATGTATTTGTGCAGTGTTGGTTGGTGAATATCCTTGAAAAAAATGGTTATTTCATTGAAGATCAGGATCTTTGTGGAAATGTTTAGCCTGAATTGGCTGAGCAGTCTAATGAAAATCTTCATCAAAGATCCAATTCCCTATGAAACTGTCCAGCAGATTGGTGAGTAGAGATTAGCCTTTAATTAAGATCTTTGTTTTCAAGGAAGTAGACAGTGTTTTGTTGAAGGCCCTTTTCTTTACTTACTAGAGGAATGTGAGAACTGGAAAGCAGCAAAGAAAATGAAAAATGGTGGAGAAAGTTGATTTTTTTTGAGAAAAATCTGAACATCATAAAAACATTTATTTTAGAAGAAACATTTGCCATGAGAATGAAAATATAGTAAAAAATTAATTTAGCTCCCTCCTCAAAAATATTAGGAGGGCATCAGAATTTCTGTTGCCATAAAGAAATATCTTCAGTAAAGAAAAGGCAACTTTCATAAAGAGCAAGATTTTAAATAAAATACCTCTTTGTATAGGAAAAACTCCTATACTGGTTAGGTACTTTCACAGGGATCCCTTTTTTCATGAAGGCAATCTTTGCATTACAGAGATTTCTTTACAAGTAAAAGTTGGAAAGTCATAAATCATTTTGTAGCACTTCAATTTATCTGAATGCAGCACACTCACAGAAAGCGTCTAATACTGCCACCCCGCCCCCCAAAATAAAAAGTTAGGGTATATATCTTGCCTAGAGGGATCTTCATAATCATACATCACAGACAGTGCCTGACAACCTTGTCCCAGTTCAGTCACCAACCTTCCAGCATCCATCAATTAAATATAATAAAAGGTGGTAGGAAGAAAGTGGGAAATGTCCGATAGTGGGAAATGTGGGGAAAGCTAGCATTCTTACCGGGACTAGGCAAAGGCTGTGGTGACTTCTGGTAACTTCATCTCAGTTAGTGGTTAAAGTCTGTAGATTTGAAGATATGGCTATATTGTAACGACTGCAGGTCATACAGCCACAGTCTTCAACTTTCTTTGAGGTATGCTAGCAATGTGGCCATAGCGACATGGAAATCTGAGCAGACTGCCAAACCCATTCTGGAAAGCTGGGGAAATTCAGGGATGGTTAGTTTGCACTGATATCCTTGCCCTGAATGTAGCCGTCCCCAAACTAGCTATTTTAAGCCAACTTGGATTTGAGTATATAAGCTGTGGTCATTGTAGTCACTAGCGGGTAAGACATGCTGATAAGAGAAACTGTTCAGTTCCTTGCTACAGCGGTTTTCTGTTAGTTACATTTAGGATAAATGAACTGCATGTGACATACAGTGTAGTGTTATATTTATCTGCATAACTGAATTTTAGTAATATTTAATCACAGCATATATTTAGTAAAAATAATTTTTACTTCTTGCCTGTTTTTGAAGAACTTGCTATTTTCTATTATTATTTTATTAGTTATACTTTAAGGACTTATTTTTTTTTAATATCCAAACTAGTTTTAATTAATGCTCACCTTTTTTATGTGTTGAGGTGCTCAGCCTGAGACTATAGGTACTAAACAGTTAGGAGTGTGCCTGGCTGGAAGGCTGGGAACAGCTGCAGGTGATGACCCCTGGGTGAGAGTGGACCCAGAGAGGGAGTTAAATGTTCCTGGAGCGAAGGGAAGGGAGGAGGTGCAGTGAGCCTGAGTAATGCCTCCCAGGGTCTGAAGAAAAAAAACACAGGTTTTGGGATTTATTTGCTCATTTGTTTGCAGTTTGCATACTTACATTTTTGTTCTTTTTCTTTTACTGTGCCCATGTAAAATAAATAGTCTCTAAACCTGACCATGGAGCTGACGGCCCGCAATAAGGAAATAGGGTGAATGACCTGTTTCCATAGTACTTTTAAATGCTCAATGCTCTTGCTTCCAGTGAAACCCTATGGTTTGCTGTTTAAATTCAGAAGGTACCAGAGGTGGTGTTCTTTCTCATTCCTTTAATCATTTGAAGTAATGAGAAGGTAGTGTCTCCTCATCCCAACCCAGAATCAGATCCATCTACACTCAGCTGTTTCTGAAGCTTTCTGTTTTTTATTTTTTCCTGGCAATAAATGTTCAAAAAAAACCCTACAAGGAAGGGGAATAAACAATATTATATTTCTCAGAAGAAAGTCTTGTAAAATGTTTCATTTAATTTCATTTCAATATCAATGTCAATTTAGGAAACATTATTTCTTTTGGCAGATACGATTTTAGGATAACTTTTTTTATATTTAAGGTTTTAGTTAGGCCAATACATGCAATCATTAATATATATGGATGATTATTTTTGTTACAAATACTGCTGTCTACTTAGTCATTTCACCCCCATTATTTTCATAATCAGAGTTGATCAATAGTGTGTCAGTTCTTCCCTGTTTGCAGTGTAGTTCAGCTAAAACTGACAACTTTTTAGAGCCCTTCATGTGGTCTGGAAACTGGACTTGGGCACACTGTGAAAGGACAAGAATTGTCCTGCATGTGACCTTGTGGATGCAGTCAAAACATATTATATAGTATTATCTTTTTTTAAGCTTTCCCAACTTGATTACCCTGACATTGTGAGGAATTTGTTGCCAAAGGAATACTCTGGATGCATTGTTTTAATGGGTGTTTGAGGGTCAAAGGTTGTCTGCATAGCAACTCTGATCTTCTGTGGGACTTTCACATTTAGGGAAAGGCCACTGAGACCATAAATATAGTATTGATATATAGGGGCAGGTGTGCACAGCACTTTAAAGTAGGCTAAATGCTTTTGCATTGCTTTAATGGTGTCAGTGTTTGCATGCCTTGATGGCATATTGTGCATTAATTACAGCTGCTGTAGCATATTTGGTGGCATAATGTGCCTTAAATGACTTGGGGCGCAGGAAAATAAAACTCCTCCAAAGAGTTTTAGTTTGCTGCCCTACCAGCTGCGGAGCAAAGCACTGGGGTTTGTGCAGCTCAGGGGCTCTGCAAAAAGCCCTGCAGGCAACCTGGCAGCAGCCTGGAAAGGCAGACTCTGCCTAAGAGAGGGAAAAAAATGTTGAGCCTAATCTTCCCTCCCTTCCCCCCCACCCCAGAAGCTTGTCTCCCTGAGCTGTGTGGGGGCCCAGTGCTTCCCCTCTGGCTGTGGTGCCCCCTGGGACTGCCCCAGTTGGGTGCCTGTGGACAGGTGCCATTGGGGAGGGACATGCTGCTGCTGCTGCTGCTGCTGTTGCTGCTGCAAAGGGAAGCACCAACCCCCCTGCTGCAGCCCATGGACTGCTCTACCTACTGGCAGCTCACCCTTCCCTCCCTGCCACCAGAGAGGCAGTTAAGTCAAGTTTGTGTAAGATGTAGGGGTTTAATTGTCCTTGAATTGAAGTGGTGTTTTTAAAAACCCACCACTTCAATTTGTCCCAGCCACCTGCAGAGGGTTTGGGATTGAGAGTGTGGTCGAGGGTAGAAAGGTAAGAAAGGTTTATTGACTTAACAAAAACATGACTATGCGTAGTATATTAAGACAGATAATGACAGACGATAATAATTTGCGTTGGCAACTTATCGGCAGTCCCCTCTGCCTGATGTAAGACAAGTTTCTCTTTCTACAAAGCTCAGCGAAGTCAGGCGTCCCTAATCAGCGCTGTCCAAGGGGTACTGTGAGGGACCCTGGTATTCAGTCCTTGGGCTCTTCGAGATCCATGGGCCCACTGATCCAGGTCAGCAGCTAATTAGTAGTTCCTTTCACAGAGCTGTATCTTCTTTCTAAATGATTTCCAGATGTACCAGGCAATTTATAACTTCTGAACTATGCTGATAACTTACAGCCATTCAGATTATTTTTACTTCAACTGTCCTTAGACTGACCAATAGCAGTACAAGCCTTGCATTCTTCTGATAAGGTTAATTTTAACTATGCCACAGGGCCTACCATCAGTTCTATAAGGCTTTGGTAAATTCACTACGTCTTACTTCATACGAGGCCTTACTACATCTTAGACTTTAATTAGGCTCTTAGCAACAACTTATACCTTAATATCTGAACAAATGACAGAAAAAAAAACTTGGTCTAATCTTCATAGAGCCTTCAGCAAACACCTTTATCACACAGACATAATTTTCAGCTGTCACACAATTTAGGGCCCCCATTTTGTCTACACACGCCCTAGCTCTTGCATAGTGCTCTTCATTCATAGATCATAAAGTATCATTTTAAAAGGGTGGAGGCCTCAGTATTACTGTTTTCATTTTACCCATATGAAAACTGAATTGTATGGTAGAAAAAGGCCTGTCTAAGGTCAGCAATGCTGAATGAAGTTCAGCACAAAACTGGGTGAAAAGCCCAGCTATCAAGGGTCACGGTCTAGTACCCTATGCCATAGGCCACACAGCCTCCTCCTTCAGGCAGTTGCATGAATTGTAGTCTCCATAACAGGAGAAGATTCATTTTGGGTCCCATGGAGGTCTCCTTTTTCTATTAACTTTTCTTTGGAAAAAAACTGTTCTTGGTGTTTATCCCTGCCTAACGATCAATATTTGTAGTTATTTTAAATGCTTTAATAAATTTCTGATTTTTGCTTCTATCTCTAAAAGACTTTACCAATTTGACCACTAACACATAGTACTGTTCACGTGATGAGACGCCCATATCCGACTTTAGCATTATGGCAATAATGGGCAAGTAATATTTGAAAGTTGTATCAAGGCTGTCCTGAGCTAAGTTGTCCATTGTCTCAAGTCAGCAATGCTCAGGGACACAAATACGGTGTCCCTTGCATCATCCTTTATTGGTTTAGGACTGGACAATATAATAGTGCTGGGAAAGAGGCTATGGGGAATGAAAGGATAATTATGTGTTAGTAAGCAACCTTAAAAAAATATGTTGAATCAAGATTCCATGGGGAGCAAGCGGCACAGAGGGTTACAGATGGATGAAGTGTGTTATGAGAGAAGGAAGAATGAAATGGGTAGTAAACTGTGAATGAAATAAAGAGGAAAGTAAATGTGGGGAACCAGGATAGAAAAGGAAACTGTAGAGGAGAATGTATGTGAGATCAGTAGGGAGGAAGGAGTCAAAGGAAATGGCAGATCCTTGGAGCTGGAGGAACAGGAGTGAGAGAAAGTGCTTTATGTGTGCATGTACTTAAAGTTGAATACTGGACCTGAGGTAATTGCACACAAAGTATGTGCAAGTGAAACTGCAAGGGTGAAAACAATTGAATTTTACAGACTGCATGGTTTTGTTTCACAGAAGCACAGGAAAACTGTCTTAATAGATTTTTCTCAGGAATTACACTCTTGAGAAGACGATTAGAGAGTCAGTCTTGAATCCAGTAATTTTAAGAACTAAAATAGCTTTGACTCAACTTCAGGTTGATGACCTTTACTAGTAGTACAACTGCAAGGAAACTCATCTAATCTGAGGCCAAGCCCTGTAAGTATTTGAGTTAGCTTTAAGAAAGCCATTGCTTGATTGCTAAAATACTAAATTGAAACATTTGTGGTTAGAATAGATTTTAAAACAGTTTTAAAAATCCAGATTCAATATTAAAATTATTATGGGTTTTAATGCTTTATTGTTTTTTGTTATGCTTTAATGCATAAACCCCCATTGCTTCCTTAATTTAAGTGACACAGACAAATTCTTACTATCCTGATGTCAAATTTCTTTGGAACCTTTTTTCCTATACATTTTAGTTCAGGCAATTTTTTAATTTCAGTCTAATGAGTTCCAAAAGCTTCCATCCTAAGAGGCAATTCAAGTTCACAGTGAATTATGCCTGGACTTGTTAAATGTATTGTATGTAACTAGAAATAGCTATTATCTGGCCTGTAATAGCCACAAGATTCCTATCTTTTCCATGGTTTCTTTTCACATTCCTGCTGCTTTGTGGCTGACAGAAAGTTGATGCAGGAATATTATTATATTGTAGATTTTTTTGGTGCATTGACTTGATTGTTCAGTAATTATTATTTATCTTTTTTGCTAGTTTTGAAAACTTTATTTATGCAGCTGATAGCTTTGTGTATTTGATTATGGGTTTCCATTGCCCTGGACACACCCACAAAATCTAGTCCCAGGTTGTGTCCAGGAAAATACTGGCCACATCTATACAAGATGCTGGCTGTGCAGTCATTAACTGCACAGTCGTTTAGTTGACTATTTGTATAAACAAGTACTAACTGACTGTGCATTAACCTGAGTTACTGCACAGTAGAACTGACAAATGGCTTTTTCGTGATGCTACTGTGCAGGAGCCCCAAGACTACAGCACAGCAGCACCTTGTCATGGGTTCTGCTGTGTGACACTACCGCACAGTAGTCTTGGGCTACTGCACATGGGTGAATCTACACATGCTCATTTACTGCACAGTAACCAAAATTACTGTGCAGTATGAGCATGCATCTACATGTGCATGCCCATGTGGCTTGACTTGGAACTATCTTTAGTCAGTCTACACACACAATGGTAATGGACTTTAACCCCTGAACATGTAGCTGGCAGGCTATTCTTGCTTACTGCACAGTAAATTTAAGCCAGTGTAAATGCATGTGTAGACATGCCCAGTCAATATCTCATGTAGATATGGCCACTGAGTAACATAGTTACACTAAGTCTATATCTTTTCTTAATATTCTCTCTTATCTCTTCAGAGTGGATCTGTTAGTTTTCCTGACATCCTTAGCTATATATAAACATAACCACCAGTAATGACAGCATGGTTTTTTGGGGAAATTCTGAGATTAAAAGCTTAACTTTTTTTAGTTAAACTAAAAGCACTGCTTCCACTTTTCCCTTCCCTTTTTCTACTCTGGCATACCATAGAATGAACAAATGAAGATGGTGAGTTTTGCTAGACTTAGTATGTTTGATGAGATTTCATATGTGAGTGTCTACCTGTGTAAAATTTGGCATCAGTTTTTTAGAGTCAACTCAAGTTTCTTGATAAACATTTTGATTCCATATTAATCCATTGTGCATTGTGCATTGTACAGCTGCTTCATGACGCTGTATATGAAGATGCATGGTTAAAAATAAGAGACTGATCACTGTTCATGGTTCTGTAGCCAAAGGTCTAGTTTTATAAGCACTGAAGTTTATAAGTTGTTCCATGGAGATATTTGAATGAGAAAATTGAAGTAAGATTAGTTGTTGTTAAAAGGATTCTTAATGGGTGGTTTTTCTTATGTAATTTAAATAACTAAGGAGATTTCCTTACCACTGTGTTTAAAAATGAATGGCATGCTTGAAATTCCTCACTGTCTAACTTGTATAAAGTATCCTGCTACCTCTATGAAGTTAAACTGTGGTTTTTCAGCTAGTTTTTCAGATAATGTTTTCATTAATGACAAATATTTTAGACTAATTTTTGCAAGTGCTTATTTGATTTTTTCATTAAAGACTTGTATCTGTTTACCAAACTAGGATCCCCAGTTTGAGGAGTGGGCAGGAGGTTTGCCCTGCTGTTCCCTCTGTTCTCTGCTTTTGGTGACCAGGAGCAGAGGAGAGTTGTAGCCAGTCCTTTCTCTCTGTCTGCTTCTTAGGCTTCTTAGGGTCCCTGGTCAGAGGAGCAGACACGGGGAGCTTTGCCCACTGCTCCAGTCCCCTCTGGATCATTGAGGACCATTGGAGCAAAGCCCACTTACTTGCTTCTCAAACTTGGGTCCCTAGTCTGAGCAGTCTTGCTGCTTCCCTACCCTTCAGCATCTGCCCTGCTCCCTGCCTCTTTCCTGAACTATGGACTGCCTGGTTTGGGGAGTCAGCTGGGGGCTTTGTCCAGCTTCTCCCCTCTCCTGGTCTGGAAGGGCATGGGCAGGGAGCAGCAGGGCAGTGCTCCCCACCTCTTGCCTAGGCCAGGAACTGCTTTGTTGGTTGAATTTGTCCCATTGCTCCCTCTACCCTGTTCTTGGAGACTGGGAGTGGGACAGAGGAAGCTGTTTTCTTCCCCCAGTCTGCAGAAGGTACTGGGCATCTTTCCACACCAATGTACTCTCCAGAAGCTGAGAGGAGTAGAGCAACTACTGCTTTCCATACCTTCCTCAGGTCTGGGGATGGTGCAGAGAGGAGGAGAAAGGAGTGTCTGAATGCTGAATGTTGGTATTGCTCCCTGTCCTGAAACTATTTCTGTCAATGGAAATTTCTCAGCTATTTCTTAGAAATTTTCACTACTGAAAATGAACACCTCTTTGTGGCCAAAGACATTAGCTGTCTTTGAAAGAAAAAAGTTATTAGCTGTGGTTAGCATCTGCTGATTATCATCCCATCCTACAAGATGCTTAGTGGGTGCATTTACATATTCATTAATGCACCATAGTTACTGCGCATTAAATTTAGTACTTGGCTAACCAAGTACTAAGTCAATGTGCAGTAACTCATACTACTGTGCAGTAGCACCAGCGCATGGGTTTTTAATGACACTTACTGCTCAGTAGCTATTAGCGTGGTTTTTGCCTGATACGCTACTGCACAATGTTATTAGGCTACTGCATGTTTAGTGTCTCATGTAGATGAGCCCAGTGTCTTCTAATTCTGATGATGGGCTCTTGCCTAATATATAGGGTTATAGAATTGAGGAGCCTCATTATGCCCCTAAAAATCAGACTGTTCTCTGGTCAAGACATCATTTTTTGAAGCCTGTCTTTCCCTGAACAATAGGTTACAATCCTTCACAGCTGCTGTAAAATGATGAGAAGCTCCCTTTGCTTCCTACCACTACACTAACTCAGCAGATATCAGGATTTTAAAATGTCTTGTAAAATGTCTTTAATCCTCTCACTGGCATTTTTTCAATATAATTTAGGAATCTAATCCCCTGTCAAATTTCTGGATATTTTTTTTATAATAAAGAAATGCCCATGGGCCAATCATAATTTACATTTCAATTTATGCACTTTTTTCCTTCATTAGCAATGTAATTTGTTTATAGCCTTGTTTGAGAGAGAATTGCTAGTTGTATTTTTGGTACACGGCCACTTCAGCTTCTGTAATCCTGTTTTCAGCATAACTGTTTGAACATAAGAACCTTCTGAGTGCACTGTTTTGCTAGCTCACCTAGCAGTTCTGACAGCATCTAGTTTTGTTCAAACACATGTCAAGTTGCAATGAAATTTAACAGTACCACCCTTTTAGAGCTGTCCTTGGTAGCTAAGTGTGTGCCTATTGCAGTGTCCCAAGGTAGTGTTAGTTTTGGTGTACTGAAGTCTATTTAAGGGCCAAATACCAACAACCTTACAGAGTTCGGTATTCATATTATCAGAAATACAGTTTTTTGTTACAAAATGAAGGAATTATAATACATTATTTTTATTTACCACATAATAGATCGCATACATATCAACATGATAACAAAAAAGGTTAACATCAGGTAGTTTTGGTATTCAGATGAAAACTGCCAATGCTGATTCTGTTTATAGATTCATGGATTTTTAATACTGGAAGGGGCTGCCATCATGCTTACTATACCTCCTGCATAATATTCCTCATAAAAATCAGTTGCTGAAATTCTATTTTGAGCTGTAACTTGTGATTAAACTGCAACATGTATTCTATGTCTTTTTGGGCCTATGTATTGATTAATATGGTGTGTACACACATATGTAACACATGGGGTTACTACCCCATGTCACAATGTTAACTGTTCCCCTTAACTAGTGACAGAAATTACACAATCTGGTATAAGTGATCAAAACCAGTTTAGATATGTGACGCAACAGAAGTTCAGTGCACATAAACCATTTTAGAAACGGTGGAAATTGTTTTAAGATAAACCTGGGTGGATGTAGTATCAAATTTAACTGATTTAGGTTAAATCAGTTTATTGAACTCCTGCCCCAGATTCAAGTTCCCCTCCAAATTCAGGTTCACTCACAGTCCCCCAGCATCCCAGGATGCTTTGCTCCTCTTACAAAAACTCACAAGGAGGATGGACTAACCTTGGCCCAAGTTGTGTGGTCTAGCTGAGCAGGGAAGCATGCTCTACAGCCCTCTAGCTTCTGGCCAGGGCCACTGCAGGCATGTGGCTGCATTTCTTGAATCAAAAGTGAATGTCTCTTCACTTGCTTATCAGTTCAATCTACATAGCTTAGACAAAATTGGACAAAATTAACATTCACGCACCTGGCTGATGGTATGTGTAAGGTGCAGCACTGTTAAAATGTGTCTGTGCACAGAGGACCTGTTCTGTCAGGTTGCTTAAATTTGCTTTTTCTTTGCTTTTGTGGATTTGAGTCTGGTTTTGATAGAAACTAATTGCTTCACAAAGAGTCTTTGTGTGTATTAACTCCATCAGTGTTTTAAAGCTTTTTTAAAAAACAATTGGCCAAATGAAGATATGTGGGGATGTATATGCTGATGAAGAATATCTTATCCAACAGCAGCTGTGCACAAGCCCTTTTCCACTGCCAGAAAAGCGTGACTTTTAATGGAGGAAGTTTAGTTTGTGCCTACCCTTATCAGACGGACTTGTGTATGCTTGGCCCCATCAACCAATCAAGTGTGTATGTGTCTGGTCTCCATCAATCAGGTTTGTGTAGACAGTATATAAACTTTCTTTTACAATAAGAATTAGGGCTAAGTACAGCCTTAAATCCAAACTTCATAAAAATAAATGATATATTGCACTAGATCTAATGCAATCAGGATCTTCCTTTTATCAAACAGATACTATATCTCTCTTCAAAATATGAGAGTTTGGCTGAACTTATGGAAACTGATTACATTAAAAAGGTGTTAGTAATGCAAGATAGTGGAAGGAAATATTTTTTTCTATTGTCATAGTTGTTCCAGATGCAATATATTAGTTTATTGTCTAAATCTAACTTCAGCATTACGTTTGCACATGAAGCAAGCAGATTAGTTGAAAAGAGCAAATTTTTAGAGTCCCCTTTCTGTGCAGAGCAGATAAACAAGATCTGAAATTAGGGTAAATTGAGAAAATCTTTCAGTACACATACTGCCCTGTCTTCCATTTTTGGCCTTGTTTTTAAGGCTCTTTCACCCATTTAATTTTTGTTTTGGAATGTTAAATGATCTAGCTATCAGATTCTTGCTTTCTTCTTCAAAGAGGTTATCTTTTCCTGGGAGTAATGGGTGTACGTATCCAAACAGGTCTATTTTGTCAGTAGTTTCAGAAAGGAGTTGACAGAATTCTTAACCCTCTATCTACTAAGCACATGATCTCTGACCTTATAGTTCACATAATCCAACTGTCTTGTTTTAGTGAAGGCTGTAAATAAACTACTACTACTACAACTACAGCTAATTAGTCCTTGGCTCACCATCTGTAAAATGAGATTGGTGTTCTACAATATGAAAGCATACAATCTGCCTTGTTCTGATAGTTTTGAACCCCAAGACACTTAAGACTGAAGGAGGGAAACGCATACTGAATTGGTTCCACAGTATCTCGGGTCTTGAATTTCCAGAAATTTACGGTAGAAAGTTTCTGGTTGGTTTTACTAAGGACTGGCTATATCCTTTACATTTTTTAGCAAGGTTTCTGATGAGTTCACTGAGCGTTTGGCTGTAGATTAATTGAAGGAGACGCCTTCTCTTCAGGACACTGCAAAACTTTTTCTTCAAGAATTAATATATTGGGGGATAGAATCTGCAGTCAGAAAAAGATATTACCCCTCTTGTAATATATTGTAGTGATTATATATTTCTGGTGAAGGTGTAGATGTTGGAAGGTTTCACAAAAATCAGTATGAGAAACGTCATGAACTGCCACTACTCTAACCTACTAGTACAATGATAAAAATAATTCTATAGGACTGCAGTAGTGGGTCATAGTCACAGGAAGAGGGCAGTGGGAAAATGATTCCTGTTCACAGTGTATGCTGCTGGTGATATGAATTGTATGGGATGTTACTGCTGAATTAGTGACTGTTGGGAAGAAAATGTTTAGAGTAACTGTGTGGAGTGACTGAATAGTTCAGATAATGCATTTGAGTACATTCCAAATGCTTGCTGTTTTCAGAACACTATTGATATTTTTATGGAAAATATAGAACTGCTTATATTTAGAAAAACATTACTCATAAGGTCATGAAACATTTTTAACTAAGTTTATTTGCATCTTGCTACCTTGTACAGTGGCTATGTTGGCATTTTTTTCCCTAAAGAATAAAAGAAGTAATTCACCATGCCTGCAGAGCCACCAAGATGAGGCTTTTGTTTGAGCTCCCAATTTTGAATTAAGTACTATAAAAGAAATGGTTTACTGCTAGAAAGGTGTTTCATTTTATAGTGGGGCTGCCAATTATGCACAATTAGTGTGCACATTTAACACACTAATTGGTTTTTGCATTAATTTTTTTAATGTGTTAAGGCGGATGTGGTTTTGGAGTCTGTACCTGGGCTCCACTCTACTGCCATCACCATTGCCTCTTGACCTCCCAGTGGGGCAGCAGTGGTAGTGCAGAGGCCTGCAGGGCAGCCTGGGTATGGGCTCTGGGCTGCAGCAGTACAGGGGGGCATGTGCATAGGCATAGGCACAGACACATGAGCAGCCACAGCATATATGCAGCCAGGAACACAGCCTGGCTACATATAGAGAAGTGATCAGTAGGTAAGTCTGTGGAGGGGAAGGGGTGGGGGAGAGGGAAGGGGTGGGAGGTGCAGATCAGTGAATGGGATCCCAGGGCTGGGGCAGGTCATGGCGCCATGGGGTGTGTGAGGGGGTGCAACTCCCCACCACTGTGCACACCCCCAGGAAAGGCATGGGGGGAATATGCCCCCCAGATTTGTCAATGGAGGAAGGCAGACAGGGGCTCTGTGCCCTGCTGCCTTTGCCCCAGAAGCTGCACATCCCCAGCCCACATAACAACTGGAGGCACAGCATGACATCACATGACTCCCAGGGCAAAGGCAGCAGGGCACAGAGCCGGCAGTGGGCAGCCCACCTCTGCTGCACACGCAAATATGGTGGGCATATTCCCCCATGCCTGCCCCAAAGTTGTGTGCTGCTCCAGGGAGCTGTACCCCCACCATGACCCTGGATGAGCCTCCCGTAACTTCACGACCTGCCCCTGCCCCAGAGCCCCATTCACCCCATTCACCTCAGCCCCTGCCCCACAACCTTTCTCACCATGGGGCCTCTATCTGGCCCCCCACCCCTTTGCTTCGTGCCCCATCCCTTCCCCTCCACTGACGTACATGCTAAGTGCTGTTCTACATGCAGCTGGACTGCATTCCTGTAGGGTTACCATATTTTCAGTTTCAAAAAAGAAGGCATCTGTGGGCAGGGGGGAAGTGGCAATATGATTATGGGGAGGCAATGATATGCCTGTGCCCTGCTACTACCTCATTCCTGACCCACACTACCCCACATCCTGCCAGAATGTGTGGGGATCCCCTCTGCCTGGGCTCCAGACCCCCCACCCGCGGGCTCCCCCCACCTGAGCTTCAAAATCCACACACACATCAACAGCTCTCCAACCATAGAAAGTACCTGCATAATTTTGTATAATTTTGAGTTCAGTGCATAATTTTGAGTTGTCAGCTCTGCGATTTAAAATCATGATTAATTTTGACTATTTTTGTTAATCATGCAAGTAATCATGATCAGATTTTAAAATCATTTTACAGCCCTACTTTTTAGTTTATATTGCTTGGCTTAACTGCCCTTTATTTTTTATTTCATATTTTTTAAATTGGTAAAGACGTTATGCCTTTACATTGCATGTATCAGGGATACTTAACTTGGTGGTCCTTTCAAGGATGCCACAAAGTGCCACAGAAAAATTGCACAGGTGAGCGTGCAGACATGATTCACAAGATTAACTCAAAGACTTCAAAGGTGAATTCTTAGTATTAAACATATTCTGACTTGTTGCAGTCTGAGTTCTTTGCAACAGTAAAATTAATCTATTATTTTTGTTGTAGTAAAAACAATGCGTGCAAATTAACTGACATATAAAATATATATCATATATATAATATATAAATAAAAAAATATAATGTGTGTATGTATATGTGCATTTATTTTTGTGTATTTAGTGTGTGTGTGTGTGTGTGTGTGTGTGTGTGTGTGTATTTTTTTTATTTACACACACACACACAAATATATATATCTACATGTGTTGCATAATGATTCTTCGTCTAAGTCAGTGATGGCTAACTAACCTTTTTGTTAGGCTTGTCATAAGTTAAGTCCCAGCCCTCCCTAGGTGCCTCTTTGGTTCCTTGTCTCGCAGGGGTTTACCCTGTTGGATGCTAGAATGGAAGCAGAAGGACTTGAACCTCTGGCTACATGAAGTGGGGGCAGGACGCTGCTGTGAGAAATGTCACTGCCTCCCTTTTCTGGCCCCACTGCAGTTTTATATGGATCCAAATTCCTGAACTGGCAATGGCTGCAGGGCCAGGGAAGGATTAACCTGACTCTTCACAGTGACTCTTGACATCATCTCTAGAAGTTGCCTCCATTCTAGTCCTTCCTTTGCTGAGAGCCCAGGTTTTGTGTGTCATACATAGTGGCTTCTAGTGCCACTTCTGGCAGGTATGCTCTGCATTGGTAGCCATCTCTGCTCTAAGTGGGCATTCTTTTAAAAAAGAGAATGAATCATGCCCACAATGCAGTTTTTCTTTCTTATGGCCTTGTGTTCCAAAACAAGTGCTATGAATATAGGGGATGGCTATGCAATCCACAGGATTTCCCCAGCTATATATAAGTAAAACTTTATATAATACAAATGTGATTAAATAACAGTGAACATAACATGAATTAACAAAGGAAAATATAATCCTTAAAGCAAGAAAAAGGCAGCGAAGGAAATCACTCAGGGGAGTAACATGACCACAGGTGATGGGAAAGGAATATGTTTTTAACAATATCATCTGGAACATTGTAATTTTTGTGAAAAATGATTACTTAAATTCACAGTGGTTTAGGTTTTTTTTTTTTTTTTTTTTTTGAAGGGGGGTTATGTTCACATGTAGAAAAAAAATCAAAGGATTTGTTGGGGATTAGCTAATACATTACTGTGTTGTTTGTGTGATTACACTGAATAGGAATATTAATGGGAAAATATTGGGACAAATGAATATGTTCTAGGTTGTTATTTAAACTAAATAATATGGCTGTGTGAAGTTTTGGGTGCTGATTCAATTCATAGGAGTTTTGGCCCAATTCGCTGAACAAATCTCCAAATCTGAATCAAATTAGGAGACCAATAAAAAGGTCCAAATCAATTCGAAGTTCTCTGAATCGATTTGGAAAAGATTCGGAGAACATTAGAGATCCGGGCAGTCCCTGCTCGCCACTGCAGGGAGCTGGATCTGGACTCCGTGCTGGTAAGTAAGGGGAGGGGGTGGCTCAAGGAGGGAGGAGGGGACTGCCAGGTCTCATCCCCTGCCTGCTCTCCCTGCCCCCTAACCCCCGCCCACTCTCCCAGCACCCCCTCATGGCTGCCCTGTCTGGCCCTAGCTCCCAGCTTTTTTAAAAAGCCCCCACTCCCTGGCTGCTGGCAGGTGGGGAGGAGATCTCCACTGCCCCATGCTGTGTGGAGGGCTCTGTCATGGGTCCCCATTCCCTGCCCGCTCTCCCAATCCCATCCCTCAATGGCTGCCCTACCCAGCCCCAGCTCCTGGTTCTTTTAAAAAAATTAAAAAAAAATAAAGCCCTGGTCTCACCAGCTCCTGCAGTGGCCATCAGGGCTTCTGGGCACTTGTGGCAGCATGAGGCAATGTGGGGCAGCGGAGATTGCCCCCCGCCTGGCAGGAGCTGGTGTGTTTGGGGCTTTTGCTTTTTTTTTTTTTTAAGAACTGGGAGCTGGGGCTGGGGGGGGACAGCTGGGGTGGGGCTGGGAGAATGGTCAGGGGGCTTATGGCAGAGCCCCTTACATGGCGGAGGCCGGTGGCGATTGCCCCCCTGCCTGGCAGTAGCCAGTGAATGCCAGGTTTTTTTTTTTTAGTTTCTTAAATAACCAGGAGGGACAGCCAGTGACAGGGCTGTGAGAGCGGATGGGGGATGGAGCCTGTCCAATTAGGAGATTCAGCCAATTCGGCAATGGTTGAATCTGTGAATCAGATTCAGCCAGACTGATTTGGGACAGTGATTTGAATCACTGAATCAAATCACTGTCCCCCAAATCAGCCGAATCCAAAGCAAATACTAGCTGCTTCACACAGACCTACTAAATAAATAGTTTAAAACATTTATGTGCATATATTTTTTCCATTAGTTGTGAAGTCACAATATATTCTTCAGATTGGTTTTAATGTTTAAGTAAATTCTTTAATTAAATTCAGCTCTTTTTTGTTTAAAGCTGTCTTTTGGGGAGATATTGCCTTAGATGATGAAGACTTAAAAATCTTTCAAATTGACAGGACAATTGACCTTACGCAGCATTCAAATGAAAGACTTGGACATAACACAGGTATGATTCTTATTACTTGATTTTACTTGATTTTAATTTCATTTTAACCTTTTCATATTTGTTCACAAAATGGTTTTTATGTGAAAGTATGTAAAATATATGTAAAGATCTAACATTATCTAAGTACAGTTTAAAATCATTTAACTACAACAAAGAAATTTGATTCCTAAGTGCAATAAGAGACGGAACATATGTATGCGTTATGCTTTATGCAGCTTCTGAAAAAAGTTCTTTTTATAGAACATAAAAACAGTGTCTTTTATTCACATAGGGCCAAGTTTTCACCCATCTTATGTAGCAATTCAAATGTGTAAAGCTTCTCTGCAAATGAACTGATTTCTGATCCCCACTACCATATTCCTTTATGCATTTTATATTAGATGGTCATTAACCTAAAAAGCAAAAATATCTTTAGGAGCAGGTACAGGAATATAAGTTATACCCCCCCCTAAGGAGAGCACCTTCCTCACTAGGCTGCAAAATCAGTTTTCCTCATGCTTGCATCCTTCTGGCCCTGTGATTCTTGTTCTTTTGCCAGTGATGAGTGGTGCCCTTAGTCAAACTAACCCACAGTTTTATGGTGAGGCCAGTCTTCTAAACTGAGGACGCAGATTTTAGACTCCTCAGAACAAGAGGACCTGATAACCAAGATCTTCCATTTTCTGGGTGAGTGCTTTAACTACGAGGCTATTGGGCATTTGCCTTTTTCATCTGCCACCTGGGTTTCATAATGCATTACTTGTTTTCAGAATTAAATAGTTGTCGGCTATGCTCTGTCCATGCCTAGGGAATCAGGAATGTAGGTGAACTTAGATGCAACCCACACTGATGTTAGGAAGCAACAGAGTCTAGGAGGGAGTTAGTGGCCTAGATGGCCTATCTCAGTCCCTTGAGAGCATGCACTATAGTCCATATCTACTGTCCTTGGAATCTTTTTAGGTGGAAATAAGACACCTCATGTTCATAGGTACCTACCTCATTTGCACTTGTTTCAGTGGGGTCGATCTGGCCTGTGTCTTGTATCTTAGGTGCCTAAATTTTGTCAAAGTCTTTTTGAGGTGCCTACAAGATTGATTCTAATTTGGCCCTATGAGTCAATGGGCATGTCTGCTCTACCTCTGCATTACACCAAGGAGTGCTGCCCTGAAGTACTCCCTGCCCACACTCTAGATCATTACAAATTCTGAAAATGAGGCAATGTAATGGCCTTAGAGTAGTTTGAGCATGTGCTTGTAGTAGGGTGATGAGAGGCACAACTTTGTGGTAGCACTTCCTGGCATAGAATTGAGGCAATGTAGACATACCATGAAAATCACAGGCCCCGCCCTTCTCCTGCTCAGGGTCACGTAAAGGTTGCTTGATGGCTGGCCTGGACCATGTTATGCCCTTGCTCAAAACAACTTGTGTCATTTAAGTCCACCAACTCACAGTATGACTTGCATGCTAGATTGTTCATTAATGGCAAATTCCTTGTGCCCTGTTTTTTCAGTTCACTCATTCTAAAATTCATAATTTCAGTGTTCAATGGTAGGGGTAGGTTTAACTATGTACTTACTAGACAGGTAGTAATAAAGATATCGCAGTAGTTGCAGAGGCTGCAATCAGAATTAAATTCCCTATTTTGTTAGGTGCCGTCCTATATATGTGCTTCTTGTAGGATATAGTTCTTAAAAGGCTAGTAATTTAGCAAAGGTATAAAATAGAAAAACAAGCAAATATATACATTTGCTTTTATTCAGATAAAATACATTCTAGTAAGCCCCATTTGCCTGTTGACCTAGCCAACCTCAGTTGCGTGTTTTCTTATACATGTTGCAACAGCAGGGTGAATTGACAGATTATATGACTGAAGGGTTATTTCAAATGAAGATGGCAGTTTTGCATTTAATTGCTACTGGTTCTTATAATTACATTTCATTTTTTTCTTTGTAATTAGATCTAGTAATTTTAAATATTTTCTATTACCCCAGTATTTTCTTTTATCTACTTTTTACGTTACCTGTTTGTTCTAGGCAGGATCATCTTTGATCTTTTCTAGATCAAGATTGGATTTCAAATGTTAATTGTCAGTGAATTTTTCTCAAACAAATACTTTTAATTTGCTTTGAAGTACTTCAGGCCCTAGTTTTGCTGACAAAATGAAGAAATCAAGGTCAGTAGTTTCCCATTAAAGTCAATGTGGATGAGTGATTTATTTGGCCTTAAGAGCTTTGTTTTTCTTTTTAAATTTCTTTTTTTGAAAGTTATGACAATACTTTCTGTTGGTTATCAGAGATGCACTTTACATTGTTCAAGCTTTTTTTTTTTTGTATTTGATGTCTTATCATTTAATTTTTTTTTGCCCATATTGAGATATGTGCATTATTCCTAACACGTGAGAAAATTCTCAGAGATATTCCATCAGCCTGACTTACCAAATAGCCTTTGAACCTTTGAACAATGTGGTTTTTGAGTAGCAAATGTTAGAAAAGTTATCAAGTACAAAATGCCATCCCTGGGTCTGGAAAGGGGAAAATTCCATCCCTGGGTCTGGAAAGAGGCAAATACAACCTAAGGTTTATATATATGTGTGTGTGTGTATATATATATATATGTGTGTGTGTGTATATATATATATGTGTGTGTGTGTGTATATATATATAGTTTAGGCCAGACCTGCATCTTTCCCAAAAACTGACGGACATTTTATGCCTGAAAGCTTGTCTAACATCTCTCCTAATTACATATTGGTCCAATAAAAGATATCACCAAACAAACTTTGCTTCTTGCATATTCCCTGGCACAGCACAGCTTAAACACGCCCCCGACCCTGCTTAGAATAATGAAAGGCAGTCTGGGCTGCAGAGTCCTTAAATAAGTGCTTCTGAAGTCGATGGAACTTAAACTGGTCCTCAAGTGAAGTGATCCTTTTTAATAGCTGGGGTATTTACCTTGAAAATTCTGATTGCACTTACACTATAAAGACTGGTACTTTGACCCAAGTTTAGCAAAACACTTAAACCTAGAGGTAAATCCCATTGATTTCAGTGGCATTTGAGTGAGTGCTTACATTTAAGCATACATTTATATGCAATGCCAAATTAGAGCCAATGCTTATACCTTTTTCTTCCACCATCTACTTATAAAACAACATGGCACAGTAGATAAGAAAAGAAAATACAAGTAATTATTAAAGAGGGGGAAAAAAATCACCACCTGATCTAAACTCAAATTATACTTTTTGTTTAAAAAATTGCCATTTTTACTGTGGATGCAGATAGTTGACACAATTAGGAAAAAAACGTAATTTCAGACCGAATTCACAAGTTACGTTCCTTAAGTATAGTTGCTTCTGTGTAGATTTCCACTGAAGACCATTTGATTTTCATGAGAAGAAAATGATATGTTTGGGAGTTCAGTTACTAAGATACTGGTTGCAGGATCTGGCTCTTGCATTGCAAATAATAAATGTAGGGCATGATTTTGCAAACTGGACTCAAATGATGGAACTTCAATGAGGATTATTTATGTGAATTTGCAATATTAGATATTGACCTTTTGAGGCACAGATCTTTTATTTTGTCTATAAAACAAAATGCATCCACATAATGTAAAAGTAACAGCAGCAGCAGCAGGAAGAAAGCTACCATGTCTAGTTTATTAACATGTCTGCCAAAAGTTTATGTTCCTTTTATTTATTTCTTGTCTTCGAGGAGGCCCTTTGCTCATTAAATGCAATAAATTGTGTGTGTTAACACAAAATAACAATCTGGTAGAAAACTTGCTCCTTATTTCTATTTTAATATTTTGTAAATAATTAAGGGGGTATGTCTTCCTAATATGATAAAACCATGGCTTCCTCTGATTTACGGTGTCTCTTTTGACATTTGCCTGTTTTCTATAGATTCTGTTTTCTAAAGATTTTTTTTCTCACAATTATCTGAATTCTTTTACTGTGTATGTAATATTTTACAAAATAAATGTTAACATGAGATATAATGCATTGATAATAGGCAATACAGAATATGTGTATGTTTTACAAAATATATTGTGGTTAACCAAATAACTTCTTGGGAAGGAATGTATTGAGTATTACCTCATCTCCCTAAAATGTTTTAAAAAATTTAGAAAATCTTTCTCAAGGGATCCAGCAGCTATGTGACAGTATAATCCAAATAATTAGGCACAGTGTTATTCACTGAGCAGGCACACTTTCTTGCTTGCCTTACATGGAGTTGTCTGGTTTTTAATTTGCTTTTTAAACTGCCACTTAGTAAATTTGCTCTTAATAAGTAATGTCACTATACTGTTATTCTGAAAAAGAAATCTAGGAGGAGAAAGGCTTTGAGGAAATGTTGGAGGATTCACACCTACAGATAATTATGGGTCCTGCAGTCTTTTTAGTCCTACCATTCTTCTCCTATTACAGTAGCTTAAAAACACTAATGTTTCGTAGTAATTTTTGCTTCTTACAAAAGAACTTACAGGTATTTTATAAAGTTATCTGAAACAACTTTATCTATTCCAGGTATTCAATGCACATCATGGTGTTCTTTTTTTCTCACTAACCCTGTTAAAAGTGATTGTGATTATATTCACAAAACTAATTTGTAAGAAGTATTCAGCAGATTCACGTTAACCATATATACAGTAGAAAGCTGGAGCACCCAGTATCTTTTGGGAGAAAGTCAACCATTTTTCCTTTTTTCTGTTCTTTTTCTAATTTTTGTAATGACCTTGGGGTAGTAACAGTCTCTCTCCTTCCTCTTTGGAAATGGAAAAATTGTGGTATGCATTCAGGAAATTTCTGAGAGAGCAGGGCTTCTAGCTGTCAATCGATGTGACACTGAGGATGCCAAGGTCACCAGGAAGAAAAAAGCTTCAAATAATAATTAGATGATGTAATTGTCATGACATGTCTGAATAACAAAGACATGTTGGCTTGCATTCTGGAATGTAAGTCTGAAGATCTTTCATCTACAAAGTGGTTTTGTTTCATTGTCAAGAATACTTAAAGAATTTGTATGTGGGTCATTAAAGAATTTTAAACTTCCTTAAAGATACATTGCAATTCCAAAAAGGTAATTCCTAATCTTTCTCAATAAGATGTTAACTATGTATTTAACATATTGTATTGTTAAGTTCCATAATATTTCTTCTTCTTTTTTAAGGTGGCTTCGGAGAGCGTGGGATGTCAAAAAAACGAGGTGCCCTTTATCAGCTTATAGACAAGATAAGAAGATTTGGCTCTGGTATTTTCACTGTTTAAGTTAGAAGGCTGCCTGATGTAATGTGAAGTTAAAACATTGATAATGATAGTACTTTAACACCTTAAACCCATTCTATATAAGTATTATTATAAATTATTAAAACAAAAATAATGAAGAGATTAGCTTTTTGCCTATCTGCATTTTGTTAGAGTAGTTATATTTGTGTAAGCACTTTGAGGGCTATATTTGGAATATAAAATACTTTGTTTTAAATTTTTTCATGAATGTTCATTACAATAGTACTCATAATTATTATTTCACCTAATATCAATGTGATGCATTTCCAGTGCGATTGCTATACTCTGTTTGCATGTCTGATTCATTGATGGAAACTTGCATATAATGTCTAATGGTGCAGATTTTTGGGGACCCTAAGCCATTGCCTCTTGAACACTTATGTCTTACATTGAGTTGAAAACATTTGAAAAATAGTCATATGTTTTCTAGTATAAATTCAGAAGGCTGTTTCTTGGAAATCCATATTAATACTGAATGAATTTATCCACTGTTTGATGCAGTATATTAGTTTTAATACAGTGAAAACCAACACATTTTCAGGAAAATATATAAAAATATATTTTAATCACAAGTGTGTGTGTGTATGTGCGCACGCGCGCGTACATACATCATGGCATTTATTGTAAGATTTGCCACAGCACAGCAACTGACTGCAAACGTGTGGTGGCACCTCTGTATTCTTGATATAAGAATTTGGTTCTTCCTTAATTTTACAAAAATAATTGTGTAATAGTTATTGGCACTCAGTTTTGTATAAATGTGTACCTGCTTCTAACCCTAAACAGCTGATAAGGGTAGGATGTCCATGCCATACCAGACGATTCAATAATAATTACATACTACATATATCTATATGGAGTCTACATTTATCTTGCAATCTAACACCTGAAGAATATTAAAATATAATTATACACTATGAGTTTAATGTCAAAAGATTGAAGTTATTCTGGGGAAGTGAAATTTTAAATTATTTTTGCTTAACATAGATATAGGTGTTTTGGCCAAATTAAAATAATCTAGAACCAATTATATTGGCAGTCTATTAAGGGTGATAAAGTATTTCTTTGTTTTTTTGGTCCTGTCTTGTATAAATTCTTATACTGAGGATGGTGAGTCTTTCCATAACTAAACACATAAATTATTGTTATATATCACATTGAAAATACAAATTGCATGTGTAAAAATTAGACTCAGTTATTAGAGTGCATAAAGAAAAATGGATAAAAGCATAAAATACATGTTTTACTTTGTGATCTCTTTGGTCTTATACAGGATTTTAAATGTCGTTGCAGGCTTTGAGCAAAATAATACAAGTAAGGCAAGAGCAAATGTAAATTTTTCAGGAAAAAATGAGAAAAATCGATATCCCAGGGCTGCTACATCACGGACAGAGAGAGTATGGCCAGGAGGTGTCATTCCATATCTAATTGGTGGAAATTTTACTGGTAAGATATGTGATTTAAAATGGGAAGTTGATGCAGCAGGTTTGCGAAGACCCTGGCCCAGTCCTCACAAGTCAGTTGCATGGTTTTTGTTGCCTTCTGAGGCTCTGGATCAGGCTTCTTTGGATCAGTAAGATTTTTAGTCTTTTTAGGCTATTGTATTTTAGGGAGAGCACATTTTTCGTTGTTTGATATTTTTGTTGTGTTTTGTTGTAAAAGCCCAAATAACAGAGTATAAATAAATCTGTTTAAATTGCTGTAGGGTATGTAGTATATGGTTATAACTGATGTTTGTGATTTGAGGGTCAATTCTTTTAAATTCAGGAATTAAAATTTCTGTGAATCCTAGCTGCAGGCAACAAACTGGGTCAAATTAATTTTTCCTGTAACATATTACACTTTTAAGAGTATATGCAGATATTTACAATAGTTATGGACTATAAAAAGTTGTAGGGAAGAATGATTTCAAAATAATAAGATTTAAAAATACAGTATAATAGAAGTACAAAATAAATATTACCCAATAAAACTGCAAACAAATAAACAGTAAAATAGTGGAAGGGGAAAATTTTAATAATAATAAGAATAGGATAATGAGAAGGAAAAGAATAAATATAAAGCCAAGAGTACAATGAAAATGATGTCTACTGGATATGCACTAAGTTCTTTTTAATTGTGCCTGAAGGGAATAAAGAAAACCAAAAGAGCTTTGGGAAAGAAATATAAGAAAGGCTCACAGAAATTTAGATAAGTCACCGCAAAACTGAGAACTGAAGGTCAAACCTGCAGCATGGATATTTATACAACACCATACTGAACATGACCTTTTGTTTTAGAAGAAGCAGGATCAAAAAGAAAGTGGAACAAACAAATGAAAACATGTAATGTGAAATTTCACACCCCTTTCATAGTGAAAGGTAAATCCCCAAGCTTTTGCAAATGAAACAAATTGGGAAGACAGGAACCATGTTAATTTTTTCATCCTTGAGGCACTGACTTGAATTCAACCCAATTATAGTGGCCAAAAATTACTACCATATGATGGGTTTCTAAAGCTTTGTTAGTTTAAAAATCTTCCCATTGGACAAAACAAAGCAAAAAGCCCCTGCTACCACAACTGACTGTAATTTGCAATCTTGTTGGCAATGCCTCAAAGAGGGTAAGGATTTAATAAAGTGAATGGTGACCTGTCTTCTCACAATCTAGTTCACTGAGGTCAGGGTTTAGACACTGTAGAGAGATGTTGGGGGAGGAATTGTGCACATCTGTTATCCAGGTAGTCTTTGTTATGTTGGACTGATTCTACAGAATATGGGGTTTTCAAGAGTGCATTGGGTTTTACTCTGATCTCAGTGAGGTCGGTGTTGAACTTCCATTGATTTTAATGGAGTCGTTTCATACAGTGCAGTCCCTTATCAAATATCCATAACCTTTTGGTGGGTACTCTGAATTGTCTCTCACTAACACTTTACTGTCATATGCACTAAGGTAAAAAAGGAACATACCTCACATAAATAACACAAACTGTATATAGATTATTAAAGCGCAGTCTGCATTCCAAGCATAAAAAATTAAAATCTTCAATCTTTAAAAGATTAAATGTGGGAAATATTTGCATGTATCTTCTGATATATCCTTCTTTTACAAACACTCTGTTTCTTCATTCAGTGATTTTGAATGTAAAATCCGGGTCTGATTTAAAAAAAATGAAATAAAAAAGTCTTTTTCATATGGTTTAAAGAAGCATATAAGTTTACAAAGCAAAATATTTGAAAACCAATTCCTGTATCATTTAGTTTTGAAAACCAGAGTTAAAAGTTTTCTTTGTTTTCAAAATAACTCATTTCTGGGAGTGTGCATCAGTGTCAGATACCAAGAAGTAGGATGTCAATTTAAAAACCTTGTCTATTTCATGTCATACAATTCTTCTAGGCAGCCAGCGAGCAATGTTCAAACAGGCAATGCGACACTGGGAAAAACACACGTGTGTTACATTTATTGAACGCAGTGATGAAGAAAGCTACATTGTGTTTACATACAGACCTTGTGGGTAAGTAGGAACATGTGCAAAGGAGCATTTATTCCCAGTAGGTGTGAATGCCAGTGATTAAACAACACTTTTGAAAGTTCTCTAAATAAGCATCATTTCTTGCTCAACTTGACTTTTTATAGCAAAACAGTGTATTAAATGGCTCAGTGGAGTCTGAGTCCCATGCAAGTTTGAGTTGGCTCTAGTTATTTGGTAAATAAAAATTTACTCCTTTGGCTCTTGAAAAAAAACGTGCATGATGGCCAGAAGAATTTTAATTGTATTCTTCCTTTTCTTTTTTCAGTCTGATCTTTAATAAATTGCCTTGTATAAAATATTAAGATGTCATTGTGTTTCTGGATTTTTGTAGTTTAAAATACATGCATCTAATAAATGTGTGGATATGATACATATATTCAATATTTTTCTACTGCTGCATTTGGATTTTTCTTGTACTTGTGATATATAAACCTTAAACATTTCATATAGTTTATTCATGTATTCTTAACCCTATTGATGTCACATGTCTGCAGGCTGAATTACATAAGACACTTCTCCTCTGTTTCTAATCCACCCTAATTATTATGAATTTTAACTCTTCCTTTGTATTGACTGCCTTTACTCTGGTTTTGTTTAATTAGCAAACTTACTGACCTTTCTGCACATTCCTTCTTCCAGGTCAGTGATGTATAAAGTGAACAAAATGGTTTTATTACTTAATCATTAGGACTCTTCATCAGTCACTGAACAGAAATGTTTCTGTTCACAAATGTCCTTGATTTTACCACAGTTTGTGATGAAGAGTTCTTGACTTTAGAAATCAGTCGGTGAACTTAACACATGTACTTCGTTCTCCGTCTAGAGGACTGATTTGTATTGAATTTTTTTTTTTTTTGGGTAGACTTTGAGGAAATTTACATTCCCCTTTTAACATGTAGACAAACTATGTAGTTTCACAGTTGTTACTCTTCAGGATTTTGAGTACAGCTTGCTACCTTCCTACCTTCTATGCTTACCATTCAATGCTACTGTCTAGTGGTTAATGCTGATGGAATGAGGACATGAGATTAAGACTGTAGTCTCGCTGAAATCCTCCGTTGCATCTTGTATGACATACATGCCTAAAATATCCTTTCCAAAACTCTCTGGAATGTTTATTTTTCAAGCCATGAGAGAAATGGCAAAGTTCCAGAAATATTGTAAGAAAAACTTATTTTAACTAAAATTAATCAAATTTAAGGAAGTGATGTTTCTTCTATATTCAGAATCAGTTATTTTGGTACTGGGTCTCACCTGAAGTACTTTTTTTGAGTTTTGAGCCCTGCACTTCAAGAAGGATGTGTCAAATTATTTCAGCAAAAATTCGTGCAGAAAGCAACAAAAATGATTAGAGATCTGAGACATAACTACAAGGAAAGGCTGAAAGAACTGGGGGTTTTTCATCTGGAGAAGAGAAGATTGAGGGGGAATTTAATAACACTAATTACCTGCTAGCCTGATAGGCTAGTCTCAGGGGAAACACAGGACAGAAGAGGGAACAATGGTCTTAAATTGCAGTAAGAGAAATTTAGGTTGGATATTAGGAAAAACGTTCTCCCTTAGGCTACCCATGGAGATTGTGGAATCTGCATCCTTAGGAATTTTTAATTGCAAGTTAGAGAGAGACTTGCCTGGGATGGTTTAGTCAGGGGTGATTCTGTCTTGAGCATGAGGTTGGACAGATGACCTCCTGAAGTTCCTTCCAGCTCTAAGTTTAACATACTAATTGTAACTAATTGTAGAGTAATGGAATTCCAAAATTAAAAATACCATCCCAGAATAGAACAAAACCCCACTTGGAGTGAGTATGAATATTTTAGGTGTATTTGAGAAATGGTGAAATGTGGACAAAGATCAATTTTGTAGGAAATGAGGTTTACAATCCACAGCCTTCCATAGCAAAGGAGGAAAATATTTGCTAGTCTAAATGGGAGTCCAAAAAGGTTGGTGCTGTGAGACATCAGTAACTTGTTGAATGAAGCTGGAATATTACCAGTGCCTGCCCTGTTAAAACATTTCTAAGCCAACACTAACAGTTCATAACTAGTCTATCATTTTTTAGTAGGTAATTGTAAAGAGTGTAGGGAGGCTGCAGTGTGCTTCCAGTTACCCTAATGAATGAGCAAAAGTGCTGCTGCATGCTGAACAAATTCCAAATGAGATTGGTGTGAGGAATTTGCAATGAATGATCCTTACAGACTTCAAGCCATAAGTTATGTAAAGAAAGTTGTCACTTTGCCAGATAAATAAGGGGATAGCCTTCCTGGAAAAATAAGTAGCGGTATGCACAAACCCACTCTCATCTTCTGTTTGACACAGGTTTTTCCACGGAAAGGACAGCCAAAACTGTGACATGAAACCATCTGTGTTCACTTTTCACACAGGGACTGACAAAAGGAAATCAACGTTAGTCCTTTCCCATGGCACCTGCTGTGTTAGTTTGTCAGCACACTGGTGTCATTTTTTGTTTGGAGCCATAGTAATTGGGATCCTGGATTGAGGGCCGGGAGCCCTAATCATGGATAAGGTGAACTCCATTGTACTATACACGCTGTACAAGGACAGGACAAAAAGACATTTCCTGTCCCAAAGAGTTTTGAGAAAACAGGAGAAAAAGGAGAAAACAGAATTTAGACCTTATTATTCAGTTCTCATGCCCATCGTTCTCTAGGCCTTCTCTTTTTCCAAATGAATTTGGAGTTGTGGATTAAAGTAGCTTCCACCTTACCTTGTACAGTGAGCTGAGAGTACAAAAAAAAAAGTTGTAGGTTCATTCAGAATATATTAAACATAAATTGTTTGGTTTTAGAAAATTTATAGGGGTTGTATCCAACATCACTGTGCATGGTTTTTATATGCATTTTTTTGGCTCTTTGCATTTTCTTCTTTTGTTCTTACTGTTTATCTTATTTAATGCCATTTACCATGTGCCAGATTCCTCAGCTTCTCTGCCGATATTCATCAATATTCTTTTCCATCTCTTATTTAGTACTCTAAGAAACTTAGTTAAAAGTTTTGTAATTTCCTAATCTCTATTTATATTTTCTGTTTTTTCATGTCTGAGTAACTGAAAGCTTTGATTACTACTTGTTTCTCATTTTACAATCATTTTGGTTTTGATTATCAACTGATCATACCACCCTTCCTCATCAGTAGGCTTTATTAGTTTCAATTTAGCACTATAATTCTTTTTCTTTGTATGTTATTTAGTCAACCCACTCCTCAGGAAGAGACCTGGATATCATTTATTCAGTTATTGCAACTGGAAAGCAAAACAGTGAAGAATTAAAATTCTGTAATTGATATATGATGATCATTTGTAATCACTGGCTGCAAGAAGTAAAACAAATGGTATTGATTTGCAATGCATGGTTTATGTTTCTACTGCTAAAACAACACACGTTGTTATTGGCCATTGGCGATAATATTTATGTCCACTTCAAATGCATATTAAACACCCACAACATTATCATCTGTGAACAGATTCAACGCATATTGCATCAACCATTAGCTGCCTACTGCACTAAGTAATATTCTTTAAAGGACTGCTTGTTGCTCATGGTTTCTTGATGCTAGCTGTAATCTTGATATTTGTTATATGGAACTTTTTATCTGGAAGCTTGGAGACTTAATCACTATATTGTGTTGTATGTGAAAGCTGCAAAAGGGCTCAGCTACCCCAAATGGCACTTGGTCACATGCTCACAAAAGTAATACCGAGAAAAAGATCAAGCCAATCTTGTATGTGATGAATCTGAAATAGAACAGTCACAATATTCTGGCATCACACCATGTTTTTAATTTGACTTTGTGGCATTTTTTTGGTTATTCATCAGAACATTTAAGTATTTTTTATGACACATTTTATATAATTTATAACGATCAGTGTTGATTTTCATCTGTATGAATGTGTGACAAAGAGGCTGAAGTTAAGAGAACTCAGTTCTCTTTCATGTCCTGCTTCTGGTCTGTATAGATTCCAAGGGCACATCCAGAAGAGTGTGGATGTGTGCTTTGTGACACCTCTAAGGTTTTTGAGTTGCCACAAAATGCATGTGGTGCGTGTGAATAGGTTCTCCATGCTGCATATTTGCAACATGGAGGCATATTTAGATACAGTAAACTCTGAGTATCAAAAAAAAAAAGGCAAAAATGAAAGTGGCATGGCATGCACTGCCCGGAACTGGAGCCTGGCCAGCCAGAGCCACAATTTGACTACCTGCCAGGCTCCGTGTGCTCAGATTGCCACCAGTGCAGCCATGGGAGGCCCCCAGAACCTCTGGTAAGGCTGGTGGGACCAGCTCAGGTGCTGCCCTTACCTAGGGTAATATGCTGCATGCCACAGCACATGTGCAGGGACTTTCCCTAGGGACAAGTAGCAGAAGCACAACTATTTGCCGTTGCTTTTTGCCCCTGGGGAAATGCACATGAGCGCTCATCTGGATGAGCCCCAAATGTTCAAAAAGCTGTTTAACATAAATATATGCTTAGTAGGTATTACAAGCAAAAATTCAAAACTGAGTGAAACAGTTATATTTAGCCTTTAATATATATTTATGCTTAATGGTATTATTTTACTAGTTTTTATTTCTTTTTGTAAGTGGAAATGATGGTCGATTTAAGCAGATGACCAAGTAATTCAAAAAGGCTGTAATAATGGCAAATGAAAACCTGGATATTTTCTGATATTAGTAATGACATTGAAATTGATCCTGAAATAAAAAAATATATTGTTATTGAAGCTTTCGTTATTTACTTTTGGACTGGTGGAAGCTGTATGTAGGTGAAGAGCAGGAGAAAATTTTCCCTCAATTTTTCTGTGAATTCTGAATTACATTTCAGTTCAGTCATATCTATACTCCATACTCCTACTTTTGCTTTTCAGAAGTTCTTATTCTTATTTGCAGCTCAGAAGCAAAATTGTGTTGATATCGTTTGAATGTTAATGAAGACTGAATATATATATTTTTTCTAATACAAATTATTTATGGCTAAAACAGGAGCAGTTTATAAGGATAAACAATTAAGTCAAGAAATATGCTAAGACCAAAAGGCCTGATTCTATTCCACAGATTTGACATACAAGTAGACGTAGGTGCTAGCATGCAGTTCTTTCCTCTTCCTTCCTGAGGAAGAGTTATTGCAAAAAAGTACATGGTCCTCCTCCTTGTCAATGGGGATTTTTTCATGATGCAGGCTTAAAGTTCAGTCCTAAGTCCACTATGTGCCTAATGGATAGAGTAGAATCTGGCCCAGTATTTTAAGGTGATTAAATGTGTAGCTGAAAATGTGAACTTTGAATATTCAGTAATCAAATGGATACTCATTGTGAGAAGCTTCTAAACAATGAGTAGGCTGAATTTAGTTCTTGTAAAGTATTCACAGCACAATTCTGCTATCAGAGAAAAAGAAAACTTAGTTTATTAATGGCCAGTCTATTTGTGAGCATGATAGAAAGGTTTAAATTAATCAAATAAATTGGTTACTACAAATACTTGCCAGGTCTATTCCCATGTCATTTTAGACATTAATCTGGGAATAAATAAAAGAGCTACTGCAAATGGAACTAAATAGTAAGTGTAAATCTAAACTGAAATGTGAAAGGAAAGAATATGTTTGTGACTACAAGATCTTTGTCAAAAGTCAAATGTAGAAAAGGGAGCCAGTAACAATTTGCCTGTCAATTTTGTTCCTGATTAAGTCCTCAGAGGCAGAACCCTATTTCTAACCTCATTTCTATGAGGGCAAAACCAATTTCCACTTTACCAGTAAGTAAGTATGGCTGTTAAAGGGTGAGCTGTCTTTTTTTTACCAGAAGCTTGATTAACAAAATTGCTTTTCTGTGAGTTTTTCTGTTTTGAATTGGATTGCTGTCCTCTAGGTAGCTCAGAACTAAAAATGTGGGTTTGCAGAGTTCTGCACCATTTTCATTCACAAAAACATACAGTTAATGCTATAGTAAGTTGCTGTTTATCAATCCATAAAGTGCTTAATGTATCACATTTTGAGGTGTTAAGCTATTTTAAAAAAATCCATGGCTTTGATTTTTATTGTTTCTCCCTTCCCCCTCATTAATTGAAGGACCATTTTATAGTAAATCTGTAGGGCCCTATGTGACTCTATTTCCCTGGGAATAGCTGTAGTGTATACTCTGATTACTTCATTCTTGTCAATTGTTTCTTTTTGCTCATCATTATTGATCACCTAGGCTGATTAAATGGAATTAGTGTTTCATAAATAGTGCTCGTCTTCAACTGCTGTCTGGTGCAATAAAGATTAAAGAGGTCAGGAGCTTTAAAGTCTGCCTGTTGGCTCAGTTTGAGGAGGATGACAAGTGCTCATGCTGTAGAGATGTCTGGGCCTTGAGCCAAGCACACCTAGAGATGTGGTCACAGCAAAGGTATTTCAAATCTATGCCTTTGATGTATCACTTCTTTAGTGTTCTTGACCCTATGGCTAAATGCTGTTGTCTGACTGATCAGAATCTTGTCACTTAATTGGATGTATCTGACGTGAGCTTGGCAGAGTGCTAAGGGCTGTAAATCCTAATGACCCAGAGTACAGTATACTACTCTTGTTAGTTTAAGAATCACTGTTGGTGACTGCTAGTTTTCTGTTAAATGCAAAAAAAAAAAAAAAAAATATCCATGATCTATGTGATATACTTTAACTCAATCTAGTACTCATAGGGTGCGTCTACACAAGGTTTGCTACTTCCAAAAGGAAATGCTAAAGCATGGCACAATATGGGTAGTTATTGCCTGTGCACGTGAAACATGGTTAGATTTCTCTGTTATGTCACTGTAATGGTGCCACTTTGGCAACATAGCTGCCGATCATGTGTAGACCCACGTGATTGCTATATCGCCGAGGTGTGCTGTAAATAATTAAAAAAATATAGTTTTAAAACAATTCTGCAAACAAAATTTTACTATAGAATCATAGGGTATATATGTGTGTGTGTGTGTGTGTGTGTGTGTGTGTGTGTGTGTGTGTGAATACGTATGCACACACTTAAGATAATCACTGCACACACATGCACACACACACACACGCACACACACACACACACACGAAGACTTTCAAATAGCTAGTGTCCCTGGACTTTTCGTTACATATATACAACTAGAAATGCTTCAAGGGAGGCAACTTTCAAAAAGTACTGTGTTCTGTCTCAGGTTGGACACCCAAAATCACTACTGACTTTTGAATGACCACTGACAGCCATGTTATCTGGTTTTAATGGAAACAGCAGCAAATAGTCAGAACATCAAGGAATATACTGTAGAAATCTACTTCAGTAGTAGTATAAATTCTAAACCTTTCAACTCTTTATTACATACTAATATTTGTCAAAGGCGGTAACAAGACTTTGTTTTCCACTTCTAACTTTCACCTTTTTAAAATAAGATACTGTGTCTCTTGGTGATTGTGTGTTATGCTGGGTGTTTTATTGTTTTGAAATCAGAGTGCATCTATTGCCTGACCTTTTCCAAGTAATAATGCAGAATCTTGAAAGGTTACTTCATGCCCTTTCAGCCAGATTAAAAAAAAAAAAAAAAAAGCAGGGAAGGATATTGACTGTAGCTGAATCTATTCCCTTATGGTTTGAGCAAGTCATTGATAGTGGGATGTAAGGCATGAAACTGGTGATGCATTAGTCAAAGGATTGAGCTCCAATTAAAATTTCCAGCCCCTGGGTGCATCTAAATGTTCATTAATGTGCCCTTGCTACTGTGCATTAAATTTAGTTCCTTGAGTGTGTGGTACTAGACAAAGGCACAGTAGCTGCGCTAATGCTCAGTAGTAAAGGCAAATGGTTTTGATGCTTAATGATGCTTAGTGATGCTTAATGCACAGTAGACTAATTCTAGTGTGTATTAGTGTATTGGCATGTTTTTTGCCATAATGTGCTAATGTACTGTAGAAAAGTCCACTGTGCATTCAGACGTCTTGTGTAGACACGCCCTCTGTGTTTTATTATTCCTAAAAATACATTTTTCTCTAAAACAAAATTTTCCTGCATACAGTGCACTACTGTATATAATACCCTGTTCTTGAAAGGCAGCCTGAAGTGGGGAAAAAAAAAATCTTACGGAATAACAGTAGCTAGAGAGCTGAGCCGTTTCCCAGTGGGTCTGGAGCCATGTGTCAGTTTGGTCCTGGCATACCAGTCACTCCCAGACTCCTCCCCTGCGCCCCCTCCAACTGGATGGGCAAACCATGCCATGGCAGCAGCAGTAGGGAAGTTTTTTTTAAAGTCCCTGAAACAGGTAAGAAACTTCATAGATTTCATAGGTTTCCTAGACATTAGGGCTGGAAGGGACCTTGGAAGATCATAGAGTCCAGCCCCGAAGGGCAGGAAGTCAGCTGGGGTCATAGGATCCCAGCAAGATAAGCATCCAATTTACTCTTGAAGGTGTTCAATGTAGGTGCTTGAACCACCTCCGGCAGCAGGCTATTCCAGACTTTGGAGGCTCGGACAGTAAAGAAATTCTTCCTTATGTCCAGCCTGAAATGGTCGTGCAGGAGTTTATGACCATTCAACCTCGTCATCCCTTGGGGCGCTCTGGTGAACAAACATTCCCCCAGATACTGGTGGTCACCCCTGATAAACTTATAGGTGGCCATCAGATCACCCCTGAGCCTGTGCTTTTCCAGGCTAAACAGCCTTGTAGCTCTTAGCCTGTCGTCATTCCCCCCCATCCCAAGAGGTCCTGTAGAATTAGGCCTACCTGTCTGTACTAAGGGATAAGCCAGGATCAGAATCATGAGTGAGACTGGAGCAGCAAGCTACCACCGAAAGCCAAGGGTCATATAAAAGGGCATACATAGCTGACATGATGTTTAGGGGAACAGGAAAAGATGACAGGGAGAGTGGGAAGCATGAGAATGGAATGAAGCATCAGAAGAGCTTCTGGAGCAGTAAAGTGGAACAGAATACATGGGGAAATGAAGAGTAAATTAAGCACAAATGTTAACTATTCGTACAGTACTACAGAAAAGCTACAAAGACCTAAAACTTTTGGGGTATTATTCTTCTTCCTAAACATCTTCATATAAATAGTATGTGAATGGGAGGGAACCATGGTCCACTAGACTACCACTTCATTAAAATATGATCCATACTTTGAAGCGTTCATTCACCTGTTTATGTATTTGCTTGCAATGTGGCTGATATAAGCTTAAAAAGTGGAGAAGAACAATGAAATACACCCCATAAGGATGCACTACATATATATTTTTTTGTTATTCTAAATATAATGTAAATCCAAATTTCTTTTCAGTAGTTCTCTCAGTTTTGTGTCAGAGACCATGAATAGGTATTATACTTGTCAGGGAAAGTGCCTTTTTCCTGACACAAAGAGTGAGCATGCAGTTTGTGGCAGAAAAGAACCTTGTCCTTCCACCACAATCCATTAGCCTTTTTAAGCAGAAATGTCACTGTTTTCTAGTGTCATGTGAAATGCCCGTCCAGATATAAATGGTGCATAGACGGTTGGTAGGATCCTCAGTAACCCACAGTGCTCTACACTTCCAAGGGAGGAAGAAGGGAGAGTGGCTGGCTTCAGTTACTTATCTGAGTATTTTGTTGATCTACCAGAAGTTTTTCTGAATTGTACATTAATTTATTCCCCACACAATGCCTGGATCACTGTAGGCTTGCAAAAAAGTATTTAAACTGTTACAAAATGAGGGACTTGTTGTAGTTGTTTGCAAATGTGAATAACTCTCCTTTATTACAGTGAGTCTGTTGTGCTCTGGCTACCTGAATGTGTGTATGAACCACTACAGGAACTCAACTACTATTAGCATGAGTGGGGAAATCTACATGTGCAGTTAACACAAAGCAATAAACTCTGGCACGTTTCACATCAGAGTTCATTGCTCCTGGCCATGCCATTTGTACTGGCAACACCATTTACACTGGGCACATCTATATGAGATGTTTACTGTGGAATTGCGTAATTAGCTCTTCAGTAAACATCTTGTGTATATGTGCAGGGTTGTTAGGGCAGAGGAAACTAATTAACACCACAGCAGGTTAGGACTTGTAAATACAAGTGCTACCTTGCAGTGGAGTCTTACTCAGCAGCAATGCATATGTAGATGCTGGGGGGCCTGGCTGGGGCATGAAGATGTTTCATTATTGGCTAGTCCTACACCTTTGTGCCCCAACCAACCCCTATGCAGCATGTTGAGCCAGCTTGGAGTAGCCCCAGCTGACAACGGGCCTGGTGGGGTTAGCCTGCTAGCCTGGCAGGGCTGGAATAACCCTTTAGTGTTAAGCAAACAAACTCATGGACCCCTATTTTTTTTCACTTAGTGATTTTAATGTGTAAAATAAGCGCAATTGGGCCTTTTCTTCAGTTGAAGCCCTAGGTTTCTACCTAGTTTGCGTATGCGTTAATTGGCCCTGCAGCTTGGGGCTGCTCTGATCAGCTGAACATGCTGTGGAGGGGGATGGATGGGGTACGAGGGTGCCCAAATGCAGGGCTAGCCTGCAGTGAAGCTCCTTTGTGCCTCAGCTAGCCCCACCAGCATTTACATGTGTGTTTCTGTGGAGTAAAAAATTCCACAGTGGGGTAGTACTTGTAAATACAAGTCCTAACTGGCTGCAGAGTGAATTAGTTTCCTGTGGCCTAATAGCACTGCACATACAGATGCAAAACATTTATCATGCAGCTTGCTAGGCAACTGCAGTAAACGTCTTGTGTAGACATGCCCAGTGAGGGGCAAGTGCCGATAAAGAACAGAATGTGGAAAGTGCCTACAATACTTTAAATACATTTGCAATTTTTCTGTACAGCCTTCATTCATACATATTCTCTAAGATGCATGTTCTGAAATTATGTAAAGCAAAACACTGTCAGGAAGTGTATGAAGATGAGGTTCACAATGGAATCTTTTTGCACCTGATAATCCTGCTATTAATCGAAATTCTGATTCTGGTTTTATTTTTGCTATATGCTGCTGCTTTGATATCTTTTAATACTATAGACACTATAATCTAGGGCACAATTTAGGATACTTGAAAATGGGGAAAATATTTTCCTCATTTTCTTTCACCCTGATATAAAATGTTAGCAGATACTATAAATGAATTTATGGGCCTGGATCACTCAACTGGTAACACACAATTTTAGATCAGAATCTTGATCATGATCAGCTTTTATGTTCCTACTCTGAAGAGAAACATGGAAGACTTTGAACAAAAGAGGTTTCTGAAAGCTGTTTAGAAGGGAAATAGGAAAACACCAACTCATGCACATGGAGCCCTCCATGAACTCAGCTTAATCCTATGACCCCAGCTGACTTCCTGCCCTTTGGGCAGGGGGCTGGACTCGATCTTCCGAGGTCCCTTCCAGCCCTAATGTCTATGAAATCTATATAATGGTGAACTAAGAATTGGTAATAAATAATTATCCAAACCAAAGACAAAAGAATTAAATTACTCTGGGACAGAAATAGTTGTGTATTTATGCCCGTCATCTTAAATTCAGTTTAGGCTAAGTATAGGCATTGCACTTTTACCAGTATAAGGAATTGGAAACCACTCGATACCCATAACAGAAGAAAAGTTTGGCACACATAGACTGGTTTAAAAATTGTGGAGCCTGGTCTAAGATTTGCTCTCCCCACCTCATAAGGGTGAATGTGTATTCTGTTCCCTACTGATCTAAATGATGCCACTTACAGAAAACCGCATAACTTAGATTGATTCTCCCTTGGGCTTTTTGAAGGTCTGTACCTAGCCTTAGGGTCTTGTATTATAATAGTAATCTGGCAATTTTTTCAAAAGAATTAGAAAATTTCCAAAACCACCATCATGTTGTTCAGTTCTAATGTTTTTTCCTTATTCTTGCAATAAGTTTTTTACTCTGAATTTATTAGACAAGATGTATCCTTATTATTTAATAGTAATACATTTATTGAATACAGGTTTTACAAGCTGAGAAAATTTATATGAATTTATCTACCATACCTGTGTATGTTTTATTTTAACTTCCAGTCTATTAAACAAAGACATCGTATGATCAGGGGACAACAGGGCAGGCCCTATGAGGAGAGTCTATGGGACCTGAGCCTGTTCAGCCTCCAAAAGAGAAGGCTGAGGGGGGATCTTGTGGCCTGTTATAAACTAGTCAGGGGGGATCAGCAGGCATTGGGGGAGTCACTGTTCCCCCAAGCACTGCCAGGAGTGACCAGGAATAATGGTCACAAGCTGGCAGAGGGTAGGTTTAGGTTAGATATCAGGAGGCGCTACTCCACGGTCAGGCCAGCTAGGGTCTGGAACCAGCTTCCAAGAGAAGTGGTGCAGGCTCCTACCCTGGGGGTGTTTAAGAGGAGGTTAGATGAACATCTTGCTGGGGTTGTTTGACCCCAGTACTCTTTCCTGCCATGGCAGGGGGTCGGACTAGATGATCTGCTCAGGTCCCTTCCGACCCTAGAAACTATGAAACTATGAAACAATACAAAATATAACCAAAACATCCAAAACAAACTAACAACGTAAACAACCCATCCCTTTGTAGCCACAAAAAACTGAAAGAGATGAGGAGGAAAATGTTTGTGACCCCGATAGCTTAGTCTTTTTTCAATATATAATACTTTCACAAGTGTTCTCCATTGTATACACTTACAAAGTACAAGAGCATGTTCCACAGTGACATAGACCTCCTTAAGGACCAAGTGTGATTTTACTATATAAAAGTTGAATCCAGAAAGTACAGCTGTTGGATAAGCTTGTAGTATTTTTTTTTAAGTCCTTGTCTAGCTAATTGTGTTCTTTTGGGCTAAGTACAGGCAGTCAAAAACCCTGAAGTCTGAATTGATTCCATCTTCCTATGTTAATCTTAACTGTATAGATTGAACCAATAAACAAGTGAACAGATATCCACTTTTCATTCCAGAAATGTAGCCACATGCCTGCAGTGGCCCAGGCCAGAAGCATGGGAGTGCTAGAGCAGGCCTCACTGCTCTGCTGGAGCAGATGGCTTGGGCCAGGGCTAGCGCACTGTGAAGGAGGACTTGTGGGGGAGTTACAAAGCATCCTGGGATGCTGAGGGACTGTGAGTTAACTTGAAACTGGAGGGAATCTGCACAGAATTTCAATAAACGGTTTTATCCTAAACCAGTTCAGTCTGATACTACATCCAACTAGGTTTATCTTAAACCAGTTTTGGTAATGGGTTTGGCCATTACCATTTTGAAAGTGGTTTATATTGGCTGAACTTCTGTTGTGTTACTGTGTTAATGTGTAATTTCTGTCCCTAATCTTGAAAACCCAGGATCTTTTTTTACAATCCTGTTTCATTTAACTGGACACAGAATTACAAAGTATTTCTAAAAATGCTAGGACTGAAGCCCAAGAGTACAAAGAAGAAATCATTCGCTAGCTCAGGAACTTAATATTATTGGCATTTCAGTCATTTCAGCAAAGCAGATACCTCTGAATAAATAGTGAGAGTCTACAAAAGGGCTCACTCCCATTAGTTTACATTGAAATCATGAAAGGGCCAGAAAACAGGAATGGAATGTGTGAGCAATTGAAGAAATCCTTTCCATCTGAGAGACTATAACTCGCCATAAACAAGATTCTTTATCCAAGAGGGGGTTGCTAGGAAAATTCATCCTGATTTCTGGGTGAACCATTATTAATATATTAGTTGCTAAGTATTAATATATTACTTTTGGGGGCTGCATTATATATTTCACATGCTCAGAAAAAACTCCAGGGAAAGAAAGAAATATTCTGCTTCTGTTTATTCAAGTGTGGGGGCATTATGGAATTCCACATCTCTTTTTTAAAAACTATTTCCACATTTTCTACAAATTTTAATTTCTCTTGTGTGCTTTATTCTGTATGTTAACAGATATTAGATGAATGTTCAAAAGCTTCGCTAAAATATTTACTATTTTTAAAACCCTTGTTACCATAATTAATAAAGTAATGTGAGTTTTCATAGCAAAATGAAAACAAACCTATCTGGTAACTAACTGGACTTGAGTGATCATGACATTTAGATGAATGTTGGCAAGATTTGTACCAGAGATAGACTATAGCAAATATCTTCTCCTCTCCTTTCTGCTTATTCAGGCCACTCCCTCTCTTTTCATCCCCATGTTTATGAAAATGTGGAAAAAAATTTGAGGGGTTGGGACCAAACTTAGAGCTTTACCATTCCTGCTAGGGATAGAAGACTTTGCAGTTTCAGCCACCACTTGGATCAAGTCAGGAATACAGCAAGACTGTTACAGAAGAGTAGTTTATTGTCTAAATCTAAGCCTTTTAGGGGAAAGGTGTTTTACAGAGATTGTAAAGCCTGGCTTTAAAAGTCTGAAGAAATAAATGTATATACAATGGTTTTGTAATTCCATTTCAGATATATTTTAGAGAGTGGTTTAGCAAAACTCTTAATTAGGAGATTAGTTTTCAATATAGGAATAGTCCTAGTGAAATCGATAGCAATAGCGTTACAATGGTATAAAGGTAGATTTTTACTTATGAGGGAAGAATCCAGTCTAATATGTCTAAAATCAGGTCTAATTAGGTCTAAAATAAGTTCAGTCAAGCAGAATTTACTGTAGTTTGGTGCTTTTACCTCTTGCTTGTTTGTTTGCTTCTCATCTAAATTTTGTTTTTAGATGTGAAAAAGACGCATTTGACTATTTGCTCACTGGAAGGGATTATTTGTTACAGAGCCCCTGTGGTATTTCACTCTGTAGCCTCATGAAGAACTAGTGGAAATGTTGGCTACCTGTCTTCCTGAAGTCATGAAGATGTGGGGGGATTTTTACAGTACACTGTTGTCTCTTTTGTGAATGGGTGGAGTTAGAGTAGGGCAGATATGTTTTTGTCACAGGAGCACTTGGGTGCCCTGTTCCTATGAAGGAATAAGGGCTGCTGAAGCTCCCTGAGACAGCACAGGTGTTGGTTGCTGGAGCAGCCAGGCTGATCACATGACCAGAAGGGGGCAGGGCTGGGCCTTTATAAACAGCCCAGGCCAAAGCCTAGCAGCAGTTCCCTTCTGGCAGCCTGAGGTACAGGAGCTCTGCAGGAGAGCCAAGCAGAGCAGAGATGAGTGGTGCAGCCTGAACACCCAAGGGGCTGCACCATGGTAAGGGTGGAGAGAACCCTGACTGGGAGGCCTTTGCAAGAGAGCCAGGTGGGCCTAGATCCTATGTTATAGCCAGGAGGCTTTATTGTTGCATTACAGCGGATTGGCTTATGGTTCTGTTTAGTTATTGTTATACCGGAGGACTGGGTGAGGCTGTAGGGGTGGAGGAGGCCTCATCAGGAACTCCCCAGGGAGGTGGGGTGCTCCCAGCACCAGAAAGAGGTGCTGTATTGCGGGGCATCTAGACCCCAGCCCCAGAAGGGGTGAACAGATTGAGGAGCCCGGGGAGGGCACGTTTAGTGAGAGGAAGCCCAGCGTGGGCGTAGGTAGAAGCCCCAGGGGGCAGGACCCAGAGAAAGGGGTCAAGGGGGCCAGGTAAGGCGAGGGCCGCCTGATCCCCATTTGGGAAGAGTCCCAGAAGGGCTCCACAATGGTGGGAAACCACTAGGGCACCGTAGTAGGGGTGTACTACCCCAGCCCTGACAAGGTGCAAAGTGCTGGTGAGGGCACTGTAGTTCAAGGTACAATACCCCAGCCCTGAGAAGGGGCAATGAGGTTTTTGGGGGCCAGGGGTGCCGGTTGCATTACAAGCTGAGGGGAAACCAGCACGGGTTCGTGGCAGGTAGACCGTGCCTGACCAATCTAGTCTCTTTTTATGACCAGGTCACAAAACGCCTCGACGCAGGAGGAGGGGTGGATGTCGTATACTTGGACTTCAGGAAGGCCTTTGATACGGTATCCCACCCCATACTGGTGAACAAGTTAAGGGGCTGTGACTTGGATTACTGCACAGTCTGGTGGGTGGAGAATTGGCTGGAGGGTTGCACCCAGAGAGTTGTGGTGGATGGGTCAGTTTCGACCTGGAAGAGTGTGGGCAGTGGGGTCCCGCAGGGCTCGGTGCTTGGACCGATACTCTTTAATGTCTTCATCAGCGACTTGGACGAGGGGGTGAAATGTACTCTGTCCAAGTTTGCAGATGACACTAAGCTATGGGGCGAAGTGGACACGCCGGAGGGCAGGGAACAGCTGCAAGCAGACCTGCACAGGTTAGACAAGTGGGCAGAAAACAACAGAATGCAGTTCAACAAGGAGAAATGCAAAGTGCTGCATCTAGGGAGGAAGAATGTCCAGCACACCTACAGCCTAGGAAATGACCTGCTGGGTGGCACGGAAGTGGAAAGGGATCTTGGAGTCCTAGTGGACTCCAAGATGAACATGAGTCGGCAGTGTGACGAAACCATCAGAAAAGCCAATGGCACTTTATCGTGCATCAGCAGATGCATGACAAATAGGTCCAAGGAGGTGATACTTCCCCTCTATCGGGCGCTGGTCAGACCGCAGCTGGAGTACTGCGTGCAATTCTGGGCGCCGCACTTCAAGAAGGATGCGGATAACCTGGAGAGGGTCCAGAGAAGGGCCACTCGTATGGTTAAGGGCCTGCAGGCCAAGCCCTACGAGGAGAGATTAGAGAAACTGGACCTTTTCAGCCTCCGCAAGAGAAGGTTGAGAGGCGACCTGGTGGCTGCCTATAAGTTCGTCAGGGGGGCACAGAAGGGAATTGGTGAGTATTTATTCACCAAGGCGCCCCCGGGGGTTACAAGAAATAATGGCCACAAGCTAGAGGAGAGCAGATTTAGATTGGATATTAGGAGGAACTTCTTCACAGTTCGAGTGGCCAAGGTCTGGAACGGGCTCCCAAGGGAGGTGGTGCTCTCCCCTACCCTGGGGGTATTCAAGAGAAGGTTGGATGTGTATCTAGCTGGGGTAATGTAGGCCCAGCACTCTTTCCTGCTTATGCAGGGGGTCGGACTCGATCTATTGAGGTCCCTTCCGACCCTAGCATCTATGAATCTATGAATCTATAAGCCCAGGGTCACCAGTGAAGGGCGCATACAGGAAACTGACCAGATAACGTCCGGTACATCTGCAAGGTTTGGGGCGTGCTAAAGGGGAGGTTGGAGGCACGCAGAGCCCATAAGGCTGGGGTGCATCAGGTCACCCCATATGGAAAGGGGGACAGTATAAGCATAGCACAGTGTCCAAGGCAACAGGAGGCAGCCTCCCTTCTAGAACCATATAACAACAAGATGTGGCGGGCGAGAAAGAGGGTGCTGAATCACCTACTTGGCATGGCAGGGGGCGCTAGAGAGATCACGGCCACTCTTGCGCCCCGCTCCGTGACAGTTTTCAGTAGGTCCCTACTCAGAAAACAAGGGAGAGGAGTTTTCAAAATTTGATGGTAGCACTCCCTTGTTGTTGCCCTGTGGGATCAGGCCATCTCTCAGGATCTCAATATTGCGCTGTTAGACAGGAGGGTGTGACACAATTGAACATATACAAACACACTAATGAATTAGGTACACACACACACACACACACACACACACACACACACACAAAACTAACTCAGGCACATACACATCCAAACCAGCCTAGGCACATGCATACCTATCACCAATTCAAGCACATACACTATACACCCCTAAAGTTAGACATAGATCACTAATTCATATATTATGCATACAATGGCATTACACACACACACACCAGTTAACACACATACAACCCACCTACACATACACACAGGTGAGTTCCTAACTTGGATGGTACAGTGTGTATGTGTGTGCTTGGGGTACCTGGGAGAAGATTCAGGTGAGAGAGAGAGAGAGTAAAAGTGTAGGGAGTGAAAGTTGCCAGAACTGGGATTAAAACCAGTGGACTACAGAGAAGCTGGCTGAGGAACTGAGGCTTAGGTTTCCTTAAGGTAGACTGGGGCTGGAAACTGAGGCAGACAGCTGAGATATTGGGGGGGCGGGCAGGTAAGTGGTGGCAAGGAGGAGACAGCCAGGAAAGAAACTGAGGCAGAAACCTGGTTGCTCAGGGGAAAAGGAAAAGGCAGTGGGGATAAGACAGTGGCAAAGAAACAGGGGGGTTAGAGGCATAGAGGCAGAGAGGAGCTCAGGACAGGTGTTGGAGGTGGTAGTGTGCCAGAAACAGGAGAGGGAGAAATGAGACAGAAATTAGAGAGGCAAGGAGCAGAGATTGGAGGAGGGCCAAACCATAGTAAAGCAAAACCTGACTTAGGTGTCCAAATAACAGTTTTATTAGACAACACACTACACAGCCTCATGAAGTTATCGGTTCACATGCACAGGCACATGCGCGTGCATGCACACACACATGCATTCACAATGGCAGCAGGAGAAAGAGACTCAGTGGAAGGGTTGCAGTCCAGGTAGGGAAGAGAAGCAGAGTCCAAGTCCTTGGTTGAAGAGGGGGTGGGAGGTGATAGCTACCTATCCAGGCTGAAAAGGGGTCCTTCTCCAGTAGGTGTTGTCTAGAGGGGGGATGCCGGCAGGGCCTCTGGGTGGATAGGTGGTGTGGCATGGTGCTGGTCCAGATGGAGAGGGCGTCCCACAGGGTGTCTTCACTGCCCTTTTTATAGGAGCAGACCTTGTGTGATCTTAGTGACAGGAGGCCTGCCCAGGCAAGGGTCAGCCCCCAGTGTACTGAGCATGTGTGCTCCATGCAGGGATGTGCAGTTTCGGGTGGCTGTAATGGTGGGCTACTATGGTAGAGTTGCTGGTTCTGCAAGGTCTTTTGTCTTTGAAATGCTGGGTTCTTGTCTCTGTTCCTGGGTGAGGTCCATGGTTCCTGGATGAATCAATGCGAGGTGATGGCCTGGTCATTACAGGCCATTCAGTAGAGGCCTGCTACCAATGTATTTCAATCATTCCCAATCACTCTCATTCATCCGGGAACCAATTTACATGGGAAGGGCACATGAATCATACAGTTGCAACACAGGGGATGCCCAGGCAGAGGATACAAGATGGAGGCTTGACATACAAAATGGAAACTTGACATGACTTATGCTAACTTACATATATAGGCCTAAAACAGTAATCACACAATATAAAAGCAGTACAAACATAATAATTATCACTTATAAAACAGTGGGCATCAATATCAAAATAGCAGGGAACTTATTTGCGAAGAGGGAAGAGAAAAATAAAACTTACTACCTAAAATAAAATGTTAAAGCTTATCCTACATCTTAGCTTAACTTATACTTATCTATAGGGAATAGAGAGGGAAAGAAAAAGTCAGAAATGGTTGGGGAAGGGGAGGGAATATGGTGTTCAAAGACAGCAACAAAGTACCAGTCACTTAACCTGCTCAGCTGGTGATGGCATGTCTCATGTTCAAGACATCCGTGCAAGAGATCACAGTCTGTTTTATGATTTATTCTGGAAATGTACTATGTATTTGGAAACTTATTTTGTTCCAGACAGGCACAGGGGCATAAAGAACAGTTTGATGGGCCACAAATGACACCAATTAAGACCTTGGATAAATACATTTGTTTCAGGAATTTACGTGCATTATTAAGTACTACTAAATGCTATGTTCATCTTATTTAAATGATACAATGTAAAGCTTGCAAAACTGCCTTGATCCTGCATTGTATATTATTGATGATCTAATGTTTAAATGTTATTCACTAGCAGGCTGGAGGTTGCTTTCCTGTAAATTTACTGATATGTGCATACATCACAAAACCTTTTCTCTTGGTTTATATTCTCATTGCAGGTGCTGTTCTTACGTGGGTCGAAGGGGTAATGGCCCCCAGGCTATATCAATTGGCAAGAACTGTGATAAATTTGGAATAGTTGTTCATGAACTGGGTCATGTGATAGGCTTTTGGCACGAACATACACGACCTGACCGAGATGACCATGTAACCATCATTAGAGAAAACATTCAGCCAGGTGAGATAATTTGATAAGCACTCTTAGATTTAAAAAAAATCTCTGCTAGTGTTAGGTTCATTTTGATGTGTCTGTTTATGATTGTAAAACAATGTAGTGAAGTTAAGGCTTTCTTTGCTAAAGCTCCTGATGAATGATTGTTGAGCTTAACTTTGGATTTGTACCAAAAAGGACTCTCAGCAAACCCAGTTGTAAATGGGTAGCTGATCATTCAAACTAACCAATCAAAACAGGTGACTGAATGTGATGCTAGGTACATCAATCCCTCATGTGCCATTGTCTACAGAAACTGATGTGCCTTAACCATGCCAGACCAATGGTTGGATGACTATGGATCTTTTCATGGATCTTTTTGATTTGGCTTGAAGATTGCATTTTTATACTTTTTGGTGACTCTTGTCATTAGTTAATTTATAATTCATAACCAAAATAATTATCATTCAGAATTTTATTATTTCTTAAATTCAGCTTGTAATATTACAACAGAAATTAACTCATTTATACCATTTCTCTTATCTGGATGGATTCCAGAGTGACTGAAAACTATATACTGATTATATAGTACTTCTAAGTTGCAGTTGCATCTGGTGTTGACAAGAGCTAACATGTAAATATCAAATAAACATAGAGGAGGGAGCACATCTTTATTTATGGCCTTTAGAGACTCAAGAAAAAACTCCTATTGCTATGGAAAAGAGCCATCAGACTTTTTCATTGTCATACTTTAGTCAGAATACTGTATTCCTGACCCTATATGAGACATGAATAAAATTATATTGAAGCTTGGAAAATGACACTGGTACTAACATTTTACTTGGTTACTTGCCCTGGAGCAGCAGACCCTGATCAAGCTAGCTGTGGAGAAGCTACAAGACTGGCAGTTTGGGTCCCAGTTTTATTTAATGTCATCTGGTTGGCTTGAAGCTTTGATTCAGGTGGTCGTTTCAAGTCTGAGAAGCCAGAACTGCCAAGGTTTCTAAGCTACCAGCTCCTTCAGACACCAGGAACATGGATGTTTTTGCCTGAGGCAGGCTGCCAAGGGAGCTATGGAATTGTCTTAAGAGTTCAGGAACTAGGAATACCAAAATTTCAACATGCCAGTCTCCCGGTCAGCCCACCGGATGTACTCTCTATGAGCTGGGAACCTTGAAACCTAGGCCGCAATGGAGCCAGCTGGTGATGTTGGCAGGAAAGCAGGCATGGAATGGCTTTCAACTTTGTAATTAAACTACATCTTTGAACTCTTTTGATTTTGATGAATTACCTTTTCCTCTCAACAAATGCTAAATACTTGTGAGGGTACAAAGTGATTGCTGTTGTTAGAAACATCCTGTGTATATTATATGGAAAATTGTAGCACTTAAGCAACCTAAATCCCTTTTAAACCCTTCTTTATGAAAATAACTATGAAAGTAAAATTTAAACCATTCTGTTAGAATGGTTTAAACCAACGTGTTTAACCAATATGTTAGAATTCCACGAAGTGAATAACTTCTCAGGACAAAATCTATAACACTTCTATTTAAGCATATGGTTTTTTCTAGTTTTATTTATTTTTAGAAATACTTTCTTTTAGCCAGTTACTCAATGTTTGCACAGCAGGGTTTTATTTTCCTTTTGGTGCTTTATTTTACCAGATGGTCTAGATGCAGCAAAAACCTAAGTATCATAATTCTTAAAACTGCAAAACATAATATAAAATACCATTAGACTACATTGGTCTAATTATATTTTCAGTATTAGACTCTATAACCTTGATTTAATTTGAAAAGAGTTCAAGTCTGTACGCCTAAGACATTTTATAGTTTCTTAATATGAAACTCATGTTTAAAGAAATTCATTTGGGATACAATAAAGCTATGTCACCTCAGATGGGACTTTGGACAGGATGTACAGGTATTAGGCATTAGTTTGGATCCCAGTCTGGAGGTGTAGGGGGTGGTTTAGGCTCTATCTTCTGTATCCAAGGCTTCCACATACACACTTCCTTGAACTCTTCTGTGTGCTAAGCATTGTTGGATTCAGCAACTACTGTTTGCCTCTGATGGATTCACAAGCCACAAGGTGGTTTGCTAATTTCTTGCCCTTTATGTAAATAAGTATTTCGCTTCATCCCAGGTAAAGGTGAACCACCCTGCATGCTTCTATCCTACCTCCATGGTTTTTTGCTTGAACTTGCTTGTTAATACCATTTCTTGTGGTGTCATGTGGCCTTGCCCATCACTAATTGGCAACAGGAAAGCATTTCTGTCAGGGTGAAATTGATACATGTTCTAAGAGCATTCTCTTAGCTGCTGCAGGTTTGGCTAGAGTTGGTGGTTTGATGTTTAATATTAAAGTAAAAAACTTTGGCTGGACTTCAGTATGATTTGGGGCTTCAGTAAGGGCCAGTTTATATACCAATGAGGACCAGATCTCTGGTGGATTTCAGGCCTGGAAGGCAGCTTCTCTTTTCTTAAACAGATTGCTGCAATTCTCTTCTGAAGCTGAAGCATTTTCATGAAGTTAGTAGTGCAGGCCACTAGAACCTGGACCAAATTACTGTTGTGAGTAGATAAGTTTTGTAAAAGGTAGTTTCTACTTAAATAAGATAATTCTGGTAACCGTCTTGTACAATCAGATTACTCTTGCAGTTGATAGCTAAATTGGTAAATGTGGTGGACTCCACACTTACCTTGATTTTTGGTGTATGATGTCTTAATTGCTTATAGTGTCAATGTAAATGAAACGGCTAAATTACATGTAAATAACCTAGTCATGGGTTTATGGAGTTCATGCATCCTCGTTCACTATAATTAATAAAAGCACTTAACTACTTTGGAGGTTAGAAGTCACTAAACTAAAAATGTCTGTGAATGATTATTGTATCTCTGTTGGTGGTATTTTTCTTTCTTTTCCTTTTTATCACATGGTTCATCTGAGATATTGTTTATGAATTGCTTGTAGGTCAGGAATACAACTTCCTGAAGATGGAGCCAGGAGAGGTTAACTCCCTTGGGGAACCCTATGATTTTGACAGCATTATGCACTATGCCAGGAACACTTTCTCAAGGTTGGAGTCTCAGGTTATACCTTTTGACTTTTAATTCCATTCTTCCACGTGAATACTAATTTTATCAATAACATTTCCAGAATGACTTTAAAACATTACAGTCCCTCACTAGTTTGTGTTCCTAACAGGAGTCAAAACACACCTTTTGTTTTAATTGGACCAAGTAGAGTAAGTTGATTCTATTTTAAAAGACACTGCGTAATTTCCTCTCAGTCTCAAAGCCTTCTTTTTCTGTTGTTTCAGTTACTTAGATTTAATGTTAAGATAAAGATAGTCATATATTTTCTGTAACTCTTTTTCTATAAAAAATAAATAAAGCCAGAAGCATCAAATAAGTTAAATTTTATTTGCATTTTGAACTTTTCTATCAGGATGCAGTCTGCTTCAACATTTAGGACGCGTCCAGACAAACGTACACATGCAGTTTGTGGCACTGTAGACTTGGCTGTGGCCCCGCAAACTGCACACACCACACATGCAGATGCTTGCTGCATTGCTAATTAGCAGCACAGAAGGTTTTTTTGACACTGGGAGATTTCAGTGTCAAAAAATACCTGCACCAAAGAAGTGGGGCAGCACATGTGGTAGAAGCATGCACCATCCAAACCTGGAACCTGGCCAGATGGAGCCACACTTGGGCTGCTGGCCAGACTGCACACGCTTGGATCACCATTGTTGGAGCCCCCAGGAGCCTAAGGCTGTTGTGGTGAGCCTAGGTGCTTGCCCCAGCCTCCCTTACCCCATGCAGGGCAACTTGCTGTTCTCCATAGTGCACATGAACAGGCGTTCCCCAGGGACAAGTAGCAGTGGCACAACTGTGTAGGAAATGCACGTGAACACTCAGCTGGATATGCTCATAAAGTCTGCGCTTTATGTTGATGTAAAGTATTAAAAATGCTCGTCAGGTAAATATAACTTTTTAATGAGGACATTGCAGAAGGCTGCAGCCAGTTGACCTGAATGGAGTTTGAAGTCCATTCTTCGCTGTTTGTACATGTTGTTACTGTCCTTAGAAACATAGTCATGATTCCTGTTGTTCTTCCTCTGGCCTGTGCTGGTTAGTATTGGTTGCCCTGTTGCCAGTTTCCCTGACTGTGAACATATGGATGATACAAAGATTCCTTCTGAAACTTTCAGAAGATTCAGAGTGCTGCTACACCACCGCTAAACTGGTTGTTTCTTTATACGGTCTTACTACAGTGTGCAAGTGAGGGGGAGATATAGTAATAATCATAATACTTATTATATTTCATACTGCATTACTTTGTAGTTCAGATGCTATCTACCTTATAAAAATATTACCAAGGCAATTAAAAACTTGGGTAAAGCTCATGTGTACATTAAGAATTATGTTCAAGGCCCAGTTCCTATGTGACCTGTGGATAAATCATTCTACCTTCTTAGGGTTAAATACTTTCTCTTTTACACAGCCATGTGACTATACTTTTTGGCATTATTGCCGTGTTTAAACTCCACATAATATGCTTAGTAGGCTGCAGGCACCTAAGGGGAATAGAATATATGTAATGCCAGGTAAGATCCAAGGCTTTAGTCACAGAAAAGTTACAATTATTGAGTTTTTATAACTCTGGAAGAAGAGGCCTTGCTGTGTTTTAGCCTAATGGCCTGAAAATTGGAAGATTGCCTAGGGCAGTGGTTCCCAACCTTGTTGTGCTGTGACCCACTCCTGGGAATGGAGGGCAGCGGGGGGAGTGGGGGAGCTCCTGGCATGTGGCGCGGCTCATCCTTTGTGTGCAGGGCCACCGGCAGTGCCCCCATGAACCTCATTTGGGTCATGACCCAAGGTTGGGAACCCCTGGCCTAGGGAGTAGGAGACCCAGGTTCTAGTCCCTCATGCAGAGGTGGTTTGAACCCAGCCCCTTTTCCCCAAACCTCATTCTCCGGCAGGGCTCAGCCCAGTGCAAAACTTGCTGGTTATACCTCTGCTGTAATATAAACACAGGACAGTATCTATGTTAAAAATCTTCAAAAACAGTATCCTGTGAAAGAGGATGAGAAAAAAGAAGCCACATTTAATTTTTGTTAGTGACATCACCTAATGCATCATTGCAAGGGGCTCAGACATTACATTGAAAAGGTACAAGAATCTGTATAAAATAGACTAGAATAATGATGGCTAGGTAGCAATGACTACTCTGTGGAGATTTGGTTTCTAGTTTTCGTCTCAGGCTCCAGGCTGACAAACTATAGGAAGGTATATTCTGCCCATGGGAACAATATTGTGGTATGCCATTTAAAGAAGCCCACAATATCAGGCGAGGGTTGCATTAACTTCAAAGGAGGTGCTCTATGAATTGTTGAACTTTGCCAACTATTAGTTATTAGACTCTTGGACAAATAACAAAAACCAAAATCGATCATGAGGTAGTATTCACAAACAGATAAGGCTATTAGTGAAATAGTAAGATTATTAATAGCCTTTCACTGTCCCCAAAGTACACAGCATTTAAGGGGTATTGGAAGAAGAACGATTTCTTGTTTTGCAAGTTTTAATTACATTCATTTGGTCATCTTCAGGACACACCTGTGGTGTTAAAAAAAAATCCTACTTTATCTTCCCTCCTCTCTCCCTCCCCTTGTTACTCCAGTGGCAGAGATAGGGGCATCGCCAGATGCTGGCTGGCACGGCCCTGTTAAGGCAAAGGGGACAGGGAGGGGGTTAATTCTTCCCTCTGTCCCCTCTCTCCCCAGGGACCACAGCTGGAGTCTGCCAGCCCTGTCTGCCACCTCTGCTGATCTCTCTTTGTGTGGGGTGAGTGGCAGAACAAGTACCCTACCTGCCCCCTTTTCCAGATGCCAGAGAGAGGGGGGAAATAAATCCCATGCCCCATGTAGTCTGTGGCAGCCCTGCCCACCCCAGTCCTGCATGCAGCACAGCACCCTCCAGGAAGAGGCTTGTGCTCCCAGGGTACCATGACAGGGGCTGCTGGGCTGCTGCCCCATGAGAGTCACTCCCCCTCACTACTCCAGTGGCAGGGCATGGGCCCCTTAGGGGAAGGGGGCAGGGAGGAGATTTATTTCCCCGCTCCCTCTGGCATCTGGTGAAGAGGGCAGGGAGGGGGCTTATACCATCACTTGCTCCATGCAGGGAGCGATCAGCAGCGGTGGCAGCTGGAGCTGCAGACCCTAGCTGCGCTCTTGAGGGGGCAGAGGATGGAATAAACCCCCTCCCTACCCCCTTTGCTGCAGGGGGCTAGGCACACCCCTTCCCTCGCCCCTGCCACTGCAGCAATGAGGGGGGAGCACCAGGCAGATCCCACCCAGGGTTTGTGCTGGTGGGACAGGGAGGGGGCAATTAAACCCCTTCCCTGGCCAGTTCACTTTAGGTTACTGCTGGGACCTGGCCATGTTCCCCCTCACCCCGCCTCTAGCACAGCTTCCCTGCAACTGAGGGCATGATGTAGTTCCCACCAGCTTCTGGCCTGAGCCACTGCAGGCATGTGTTTTTCCTGAGTCAAAAGGGAATGTCTGTTCACTTGCAAATTGGTTCAATTTGGGCAGGTTAGACTAACCTGCACATTTTGAATTAATTCAGATTCTGCATTTTTGAATGTCTGTCTCTAGCTTTATAGTTTAAAACAGTGTTTCTCAACCTTTTAAGTAGCAGGTACCCCCTAACTTCTGAAAATTTTAATAAGTACCCCAACACTCAATTTTCCAGATGATTTTAGATTTACAGACTAATGTGTGCTGCATGTTGGAAGAAGGGCTGTCTATATAAGGCTGTGATATGACAGATGTCTGATCTGGTGTGGGTAGGGTTGCCACCTTTTACACCAGGGGTGCACAACTTGAGTATGTACCTGGTCTAGAGGTGATGTTGGCTAAAGCTAGGAGGGCTGAACGCCAAATTATTACTGGGGAACTTAAAGCACCGCACAGTATGTGGTATACCAAATTTTTTGCTGTAGTTTTGAAAGAAGGAAGGGATGAGAGAGAGGAAAAGAAGGTGTGAGAGAGAGTGTGTTGGGGTACCTGTGTACCCCCTGCCTGTCTCGCATGCCCCGGGGTATGCGTACCACAGGTTGAGAAATTATGGTTTATCCCTATTCATAAGTGTAACTCTGACTACTAAGATTTCTACTCTATATTCATTATTCTAGCCCATACGGATAAATGGCAGTTCAAGATTTTAATATTCAGTGCATGTCTTGCAATTATAAATGAGTATCAAAAATAAAGCAGAGCATATAGAAATGAGCTAACTGACATGACCTAAACATAGGTTTAAAAAAGTTTCAGACTTAAGGGTTTCTTATCTTAAAGAGATTTCTATCTTAAAGAGCCAACACCCACTTTTCTGTAGTTTATAATACTAATGTAATATTAATATACCCAACTCAAAAAGATTATTTATTTAAATATTAACCACCTGAGGCCAGGCAAATTCTAAATTAAGCATTATTCTCACCAAAAAAGGCTCTCTGTTATACTAATATAATTGAGAATTCTTCTGATGGCAAATAGGTTAGCATGGATTTCTATTGCTGCCACTTGCTCAAGGCAGGATCATCCCCAATTAAACCACCCTAGCCACGTGCCTGCCTAAACAATAGTACTTTTTAACTTTTTGTTACATTTTACATTTTAATAAGAAAAGCCTTTAATGTTGGTGTCAGAAAACCAAAAGTAGTTGTGTTAGCATATTAAAACAAGACTATTTTCAGTTATCATCGTTATGACTGGCCATTTTTTTCTGACATACAATTTTTCTTTTGCATTCTTTTTTTTGGTAATATTGCCTTCATAATAATGGTAAACTTAATTACTATATATTGCAGAATGAATGAATATTTTATATTACAAATACCAGGATTATTTATTGATGGAAAACTTATAAGTTTTGGGGGTCTTTCTTTTTTGTTATAGGGGCATGTTTCTGGATACTATTCTTCCTTCCCGTGATGATAATGGTATACGACCTGCCATTGGTCAGCGTACTCGTCTAAGTAAAGGAGATATTGCACAGGCAAGAAAGCTGTATAGATGTCCAGGTATTGCACCACAAATACACACATACATGCACACCCCAGCAAGCATGGCTTACTATATTAAGCAAATGAAACAATAAACCTTTTGAGTCAGGTGCTTATGAGTCTGTTTCCATGCTGGCAAGTGACGTAAACAATTCAAGAATCAGATCATAAAAACGTTGTAGGTGAGGACTCCGGAATGCAAAGCACTTAAGTTCAGATAAGCTGCCAGAAAGGTATACTTCTGCAGCATTTCAACTCTTGCTTTGTTGTTGTTGTTCGTGTTGTTCAATGACAAAAAAGAACAACACAGTCCTTTATGTCAATTCCTATATACCTATTGTAGTCTAAAACCAGATCCCTGTTTAGAGATATGAAAAATTCTTAATGTACATTACTACTGGTAACGTACTTAATGTACATTACCACTGGTACTACAAGTTCAGAAAATCATTCTGAACAGTTTTTGTTCCACACAAGTTTGAATGGAGTGAGGAAATTACATCTGTCAACAAGCAGATTGTTGTGTAGTGAACAGTTAAATCTTTTAGACAATTTTTGACTTCAGGATTTGAAAAATTACAACTCAGGTCTACAAATAACCTGACTTATTTGTATTATATTTGGGTATTCACTGATAAGCTATAAACTTATCCATACACTGTACATTTGTTTCAATCAGTATTTGGATGTCATCAGTCTAGTGACACTAGCATTTTAAAATGGTTTAAAGTAAAGGATATACTGCTTGTCTGAGCTGATGTAAATCCAAAATAGCTCACTAGAAACTTTGGAATTTAATTACTCATTTCTCTGGTGTTGGGCAGAGGCACAGGAGGCACAGTAAAACAGTGGCTTCCCCTTCCTGGATGTAGATAGGAGGCAGTGGTGATGTAGGACACCCAGCAGATTGCTCCCTTAGCCTTCTATCAGCCATAATTTGCTAGAGTGTTGCATATCTGGACTGCCACCATCAACATGCCCCCACTGAAGGACTGGAAGGGATGCGATTCCACACAAAGTTGACTTGATAACTATTTAAGTCAAGTATGTGGTGGACTCTTTAACCCATCTAATCAATATAGACATTGGGAGTGGGTAAAGAGGTAGAGAAAAGCCCAGGGCAGTGGTCACCAAACTTCTAGACCCATGGATTGAATGAATGGCACAGGGTTGCCATGTGGGGTTGGTCCACAGGTATAATCCAGTGTGCTGGCCCAACCACACACCAGTGTGATCTAGTGTGCAGAACCATGTTATCCAGCCTGTGGGGCTCCTCATGGGGCTGGAAATTTGGCAGCAAAGGAATGGCAATTAACACTGACACCACTACCCTGCTGCCAAATTTCTGGACCTGTGGGGATAGATTATATCACAGGCTGGATGACATGGTTCCATAGGCTAGAGTTTGAGAACCATTGACCTATGGTTACTCCAATAGCATCACTGGTATCAGCTCAATCACTTGCAGCCCCATAGCACATCAAAACTGGCATAAATATACCTCATAAATATTGAATTTAAATAAACTTCAGAGTCATCAGATGCTGGACACTATTACATACACATCTGATCAATTAGGAAGAAGTTCTTCCATGTATCCTGAGCATGTCAATGTGTCAACCAATAGAATGGTATCTAATAATCAAATATAATTATTTAAGCAATCCAAATGGCCTTTTAAAAGTATTTAAAAATATTTTTGTATATAATCTTTGAATAAATACACTGCTCAATAGTTTGCTAAAGAGTAAAATGTACAGAACAGAAATCTGATTCTTCTGTAAGAACTGCATACTCTTGCTGATAACAGAAACCTTGAGGGTGAAATTAGTCTGTAAAATCAGTAATCTAGTGTGTTTGATCAGTATTTTTGTAATCATATTGGGTAAAGTAAACAGCTCATCATGTTTTGGCAATAGGTAGTACTTGCATATAATATGCCGGATGTGCATCTGGTTTTTCAATCATTTTGTGAAAAAGATATCAGGCTCCTGAACAAATTAGAAAACAAATGCATAGGGGAAAGTCATCTGTTTATATTCTTCATAATAGTTCACAGTTATGAAGTTCTGTGAATGTTTTATTCTACAAGGATTCTTCCAGTGACCTGGCTTCACAATGACGTATAATGCTTCTGTTTTATAGTATTGTACTTTGGAAAATAATGTTTTTCTCCTGTGGAAGCACTAATGGAATTAAACACATTGAAGTGGGGAGATAGTTTGAATTAATAAGAGTTGCAAATTTTGAGATGAAAGAACTTGGTTTATAGCCTATACTCATGTGACTTCGTAACATTAAAATGAGTGAGATAATACATGCAAGTATGGCAGGTCAGCCCCAACATTACAAAACAGTGTTGTTATTTATTTCAAAATGTTCAATTTCTACAGGTTGGCAAATCTGGTTAGGTAAGAGTCCTTAATTTCCAAAGCGCATAGCCGTCTTCAAGAATGGACTTCCAGTTATAAAGAAAATAATTCTCAGAAGCTTGCACTTGATGACTAAATTGTGTTTCACTGCAGCATATAAGGCGTATTAAGACTTGAGTGACACTTAGCTTCCCATTTTGTGAAAAATAGCTTGGGATCATCATACTCTGAAGGCCGGATATTTTGTTGTTTTTGGAGGTGTTCTCTATTTCCTATCCTGGGGAGAAGATATTAATCAAACTGTCTGCCTATGGAAAAACAGTATTCTTTGTTGTTAGTACTGTTTGTGTTTGTATATTTTGGTATTAAGAGCAGAGGAATACTAATTAATTATTTCAGTGGGATGCACTTGTCTTTTGGGGATTAATAAAAAAAATCTTCAAGTTCTGAATACTCTTCATATGGAAGTTTCCATATGGGGCAAACTTCAGTAATTCATATAAACAGTGGCTATCCAGGAAGTCAGATACTGCTTCTGTGGAGAATGAAGTACATTTTTATTGGATCATGATCAGGAGCAGGGACGTGCACTGAAGGTTCCTGAGAAACTTGCTGGGTGAGCGTTTCTCTTTCTCTAGCTTGTCTGGGCTGTGGGAAAACAGTAGAGCCTCACTAGTTTTTTAGCTAGACAGAACAAGTGGTCATACCCTAGGTTACATATGCCAAGAGAAATATTTGAGCTTAGGGAAGGCTGGGTGACCTGATAGAATGACCTGCCTTTTACCAAGGAGGTAGGTTCCAGGACTGTTAAGCTTATAGAAGAGGAGTCTGATCTGCTTTTACTTTTTAGTTTGGTTTGTGGACTAATATGAACTCTGTCAACAGAAACAGTTACTGATTTGGAACTGTTACTTCTAATATTAGAATAACATTTCATATTGAGAATGGGAGGAAAGGGTAATAAACGCAGAGCTTTGTCCTTTTTACTCTGTTTTGCTCACATCTGCAGGCCCTGGGCTTTCAAATTCTATTTATTGATAATGTATTATTTTATAGATTTGATTATGGAACAAGGAAGTGGGGAAAATGAATGTGGGGAAGAGTGACCCTGAAAAGTAGGGAGACTTAGGAGTAGGATTAGCAGGAAAAAAGTGTAGAAAGGAGGCAAGGAAAAAATGGAAAAGAGGGAAGCTTGGCAGTAGAGCATTCAGGCAGCAAAGGAAAAGACAGTGGGAAGCAGTTGGGCAAATAACCAATCTGAAGACTTTGAAGTAGGAACAGTCTCATGACATCACTAGTGTACAGAGTCTAGGAGGGTCTAGCTTGGAGGATAGAGGAGTGGGAGTGTAGGGCAAAGAAATCCAGCTAGGCTTTTCCTTTTTCCACTGCCAGTGACAAAAAAGTGTCTACTCCTCCTAAGGTCTGGTCCTTTAGATTAGATAGTAGAGAGGGGGGAAGAGAGGCTGCCCTCTAAGCTGTATGGTGCATGCAGCCATGTAGGTGTGTGTGGCAGCTCAGCATGAGCACATCTGTGCAGCCGTGCATGGCACACAGCTTAGAGGGAATGCTGGCTGTGACCTAATAACCCTGGGGAAGGCTTTCCCTCAAAATAAACACGTAGAAACAGAAAAGCTAGGCCCAGTTAGTTAAAATGTTACTTAGGCAATTTTAATTGTTGTCTTAAATCTTTATAGTTTTCTTTAAAAAAATTACTGAGAATAACTTTGGTACACAATACTGAATGACAGTTGTTTAACCTATAGTTTAAAGTTTTCTGACACGTCTCATTATAAGACACTGTTTTCAGTTGGTTTTACTTTGCTGACTTTTAACCATGCAGACGCATGTTATCCATGCTGGGCATCTGCTTCATGACGAAGCTACCATATTTACTTGAATACAAGACAATGTTTTTCCTCCCAATTAGCATGGGGAAGAAAGCCCCTTGTCTTATAATCATATACAAGGAAATCTCACGAAATACATTGTCTGTCATTAAACTGCTGCCTTTGTACACTCAGCAATGGAAACTAACTGTGAAGCTGATTAAAACCAGCCAATGCTGAGCATGACTATAAAATGCATGGCCCACATTGGGCACACATACTGACAGGAACCAAGGAAGGATAGGCTAGCATAGCACATCTGGTAGCATAGATATATGGGAGTGCCCGTTAAGCATAGCCCCCCCACTACTGATTCTTTTCCAATTCATCATGAGGCACAGAATTGCATACAGCTCACCCAGAATCCATCTGTCACCCCCTTTCTCAGTCTGACCCACATGATTAGTGTGGCCCCCACCTTCCATGAGGTGAAGCTGGGCTAGGTTGCCCTGTGCCTCATCTGCATATAAATTTTTGGAGCATTCCAGTCATGAGTGGGAACTAATTAGCACATAGATCCTTTGTGGCAGGTATCTCAAGTACACACACATAGGTTAAGGACAGAAGTTACTAGGGCTGCATGAAACTTTGGCAGCTGTTTTATCTTGGATGTGTTTCGGCCCATTTCAGCACCCGAAACATCAAATCTGAAACTAAAAAGAAGGTTCTAAAACATCTCCGAAATTAAACAAAAGCATCCAAAACGTTTTGGAAAATTTTGCAGTTTCAGAGCCAGGCTTGCAGGGAAACAGAAACTAAGAAGAGGGAGGGGGAAAAAGTGGGGGAAGGAGTGCTCTGATATTGACAGCTGTAGCTGGCCAGTGTCTGTGATCTGTCCCTGAGGTCCCTTCCAATCCCAGTGCTCTGGGGGAGGGACAGCAGCCTGCTGTCATCCCGCATGCAGATCCAGGCCCATGCCCCTTGGGAGGAGTCTGGCACAGCCCCGAAGCCCTCCCAGGGGGCATGGGCCCCTGGATCTGCGTGCAGGATGACAGTATGTTGCTGCTGCCAGCGGGTCCAGCGCCAGCACCCAAGTCTGCTTGGCGCAGCCTGCTCTGAGCCTGGAAAGAACCCAGTGCTGGCACTGGCACTAGCACCAGCTGGCAGCGGCAGCCTGATGGCATCCCATGTGCCGATCTGGGGGCCCATTCCCCCTGGGAGGAGTCTGGCACAGCCCTGCAACCCTCTCAGGGGGAACAGCCCTGGGATCTGTGTCCCGGATCCCTGGGATGACAGGTGGCTGGTGCTGCTGGCAAGTGATATGAGTTTTGCTTTACAGTTTGAGGTGCAGTTTCACAGGAACCCCTGCACCAATCTCCTTGAAACTTGGCAGACCCCATGCCCTTAGAAGGGGCTACCAGTCCTGCAAATTCCATTCAGATAAGGCAATAAATGACAAAGTTATATGCATTTTAGTGATTCCCCATTATAGCCTATGGTTGAATCACCGAAACGGCGTCAAAACTCCAAAACAGATTTGGCCGAATTGAACCAGAACAGTGATTCAAAACCCTGAAACAAATCACTTTCCCTCTGAAATGGCTGAATCTGAAACCAAATCAAAATATAGCCATTTCTCACAGCCCTACACAAACTGGTTTAAGTGATCAAAAACTGGTTTAAACCTATAACATAACAGAAGTTCAGTACACATAAACCACTTTCAAAATAACCAAAACCAGGTTGGATGGAGTATCAGACTTAACTGATTTAGGTCAAACTGGTTTATGGAACTTCTGTCCCACATCCCTTCCTGGCTCAGTCTCCCAGCATCCCAGGATACTTTGCTGCCCTGGGCTATGCTGCCTGCTCCAGTGGATCAGGGACTGCCTCACACCTCTCCTCCTTAACCTGCTTCCTGCCTGTGTTTGGCAGCCCATAGGGATAACAGGGGTGGGGGAGAGGACAGGGGAATAGACCCCACCCCCCAGGGCCTGCTAGGCATGATCTACACAGCACATGGAGGGAGGGAAAGTCCATGTGGTGTGGGCTGTTCAGATCCTCTCAGCCTTCTCCCTTTCCTCCTCCCCCTTCCCAGCTGCTGATTGCTTGAACGGCTGCTACAGAAGGAAGAGAGAAGGAGTCCTCCCAGTCGGGTGCCTGCCCCTGCAGCCCAGCCTGGGGACAGCAGGGAGCCCCCACCTGGGGGGGGGCTTTGCCCCCCTGCCCAGCCCAGAGCCCCCCAGCCCAGGGCAGCCCCAGGAGCTGAGGGAATTATTTCCTTCCCAAATCTTAGCTTAGAACCTTGCCTCAGCCCCTGCCAGTCTCAGACAGCTTGAGGGAGTGGAGGGAAATCCTCCTGCTCCTGCACAGCTGGTTTCGCCTTAGTTGCTCCAAAGGGTCCCTGGGCTGGGGGAGGAGAAAGCCCCCAAGGCTGGGTTGCAGGAGCAGGCACCTGGCCAGCAGGACTCCATCTCCCTTGCTCCTGCATCAGCGGCTGAAGCAATCAGTAGTTGGGAAAGGGGAGGTGCTCCTTAAGGCTACCTGGGGCTGGAGAACCCAGGCTGGGGGAAACTCCTGGGCAGGGGGCTCCCCCAATATGGGCTGGCACCTGGATTGGGGGCTCCTGAACCCCCTGTGGAGGGACAGCAGAGGTCTGGGGACACTTGTCTGGGCTGGCAATGGCCAGCAGGCTGGGAGATCTCCTCTAGCACTCCCCGCCTACAGGCTTGGGTCAGTGCAGACCACCCCTTGCTTTTCCCAATTGAAAACTGGATGTCAGTTGAGTTGGTTTTTGCTTCAACCTACACAGTTTAAAGGAAGCCTGCCTAGTTTGAACTGATTCAGCCTCTGGCTTTTTGATTGTCTGTACTTAACCATACTGAGCAGTGATGAGCTGTGGGGTCACCGTGGCTTGACCCAATGAACAGTGTGGTAAATCATGAGCCTTTGGCTTTGGAGTAATATCATGCATAGTTTGTCCTATACATAAGTAGGTGCCAAAGTGCTGTTCAAGAGCGTGTTTATGGAGTACCTGTGTTAAAACTTTCAGCAGTTTCAAAAAAAGGTAGCATGCATCGATTCTGGGTAAACAAAATGCAGGGTTGTGCTGTATGCAGATTGTTACTTCCATCTTTAGTTGCAAGGTTATTGTTTTTAAATTTGTCCCTTGTTTCCATGTGGTCAGGGAGAGCAGGGTCTGACAGTAAGGAGAGAGGGAAGGGCTGCCAGGAAAAAAAAGTTGTGGGAAAGCAGAGAGCAAAGGGCTACCTGACTCCCCAGATTTATTTTTTCCTGCTGGAGCAGTGTCAGGGGGACAAAATGAAGGCAAACCTCCAATAATTAGATTTTATACCAGGAAAATTTTAGCAAGTTTATAAATTTTCCATATATAAAAAATAAAATCTGGGGAGTCAGGTAGCCCTTTGCTCTCTGCTTTATATATAACCTAATTATTGGTGTGGATCATCTTGTAATCAGGGTCATCATCTGTTTGAGCAAATACAGTATTTGGAAAGATTTCAATAAAACTATTCAGCAATGTCCAAGAAAGGGGGAAGGAAAAAGAGACTGTCTTGTATATGCTAAACATTTGTGCAAACATTTCAGTGAAAAAATGTAATACCCTAATTTTCTGAAGTCAGAAATTTGACATTTGCCAAAGTGGGTCAGCTTAGCATCAGAAAGATGCCTTTTACTATGTTCATAAAAACTACTTTCCAAATTTGGTCATGTTCCAAGGCTCTAGAAGATCACATTTCTCACATGTTTAATAGAGATATATTTGAAGCTGTGGCATTATTCTTGCAAGATTCATGCGCTATTCATGTACACAGCTCAGATGTGGCAAACTGCACATGTGCCATTCCCACAAAGCTACTTAACATTCAATGCTTAGGTTGCATGATGTCTGGGAATTATTCACAGTTATGTGGTGTCTGAGTTTGTCTGTACCATTCCTCTGCCTCTTTTGTTGTAGAAGTTACATGTAGGACGTAAGGAAAGAAGATAAAGGCTGGTTTCATCATTAAAACAAAATAGCCACCCAGGGGGCATTAGAAGAAGGGTATCTGACAAAGGTCCTATAGGAACTTGGGAAACCATATAACAAATAACCCATAACTACACCCCCGCCTTCCCTCCCCTTTTATTTGTAAAGTACTTGATGCAAAACACCTGAGTTATGATATGTAAATTGTGGAACACTCAGAGGTGTAACTGAAGTCAACGGGAGCATAGATTTGAACATTTAAGTATTTTAAAGGTGTTAACAAAAATCAGACATCTCAGATTGATGATGCAGACTTAGTCCACTACACATTTTAGTTTTAATCTTGTTGTACCACAAGTTCCTATTTTCAAATATTTAATATCATCTTACCTCGTGGGGTATTGCAGTGATACGTTGATTAATGTTTGTGAACCATTCATGTTCTACAGTAAATGTCATAGAAAGGTCATAGAAAATAATAATTGTATCTACAGCAAAATTTAAAGTAACATGCAATAAAAATGCAATGAGGCCACACTGAATGATAAGGATAAAATTGAAATAGTGAATAACAACCATTCAGCAAGCATGGTTTATCCTGTGCACTGCATAAGTAGGACTCTCATAGGAAAAACACTGTATGTGATTTTGTAATTAAAGATTCTATCACAATGCCTATGTACAAGGAAGATGAAACAAGGTTGTACATGAATTCATTTTGGCGTTCCCTAATTTTTGGATCCTTACCTCTGCAGGATTAAATACAGCATCTAAATTACCCTCCATATATCAGATTCAGTTCAGGTTATTATTCTTGCTATTTCTCAGACCTAAACTATTTAAATCTGAGTTGACCAATCACCAATAAAAAATCAACCTTTATATACCCTTACATTGTATAGCGGTGTTGCGTTTCTTTAGATAAATAAAAAGGAAGTAACTGCAGTTCTTCAAGTAGTAGCTGTGACAAATGTTGAATTGTTAAGTGAAGTGGTGCTCAAACTTATCTGACCCTGCAAAACCAGTCTGTGGTCCAGATCCTTTGCATAATGTAGGCACACAGTGTTGGTCTGTAGCCAGAGCCAACATTTTGGTTTAGTCCACGCCTGCATATGGCATGCCAGGATGGACCAAATCAGCCCCTTGGTGCAGGATCACATGCCAAATTGGCCCTGCATGCAGGATCACTCCACACATTCCAGCCCAATCCAATGCAGGCCCCATAATTTGACCCATGGGGCTCCCCTCCAGGTCTGTAAATTTTGTGATGGGGGAGTGGTATCAGCATTCATTGTTGTAGTTCCCAGAGCCACAGCAATTAACTGCTCCCCTACCGCCAACTTTATGGACCATGGGTAGAGTCACAGGCCAAATAACATAGCTTTATTGGCTAGATATGGCCTGTTGGCTATAGGTTAAGTAACATGTTTTTTTGTAACAGGAGTTTAAATATCACCGCATAAGCTACCTTTAAAGCAACTATCACTGTCTTGTACATGTAAATAATATTCAGATTGAAGGTATTTTGGTGCTTAACTCCTACTAAATTGTGAGTGATCATTGATACAGTGTTTATAGAGAAGTTAGGAGTTAGATGCTTAAATGTTGTTGAATATCTGAGCCTTCTAACTTCAAAAATTTATTTTGTACTTAAAACAAAAGACACCAGTGGAACGTGAAGATTTAGTTGTGTCTGGTCAGAAAAATTTCACACGTGGTATATACAAAGGATGAACAGATAACAAATTGAACTGAAGGCAGTTGCTTTATATGTGTGTGCACTAGGGTACATGTGGAGGTTTTCGTGTCCATATATCTAGATGCTATCTGTACACACTGCTGATCTTCAAAAGGCAGAAGTAGAAATAATTTCCTCCTCCTCACTACACACTGACAGAAGTCTCTGGTTTGCTATTAGTGCTATTACAAATCCAAACCTGGAGAACTGCAGTTTTGTTTCCACTATTTGACTATCTTAATGAAAATGATATAGGGCATAACATTTAGAAAAGCTAGGCAATGGAGGAAATACCAGCTGTGTTAACCTTTAACAAGGGAGTAAAAATGATCTTAGTAAAAGCAGAGGTGTATAACAGTGAGGTGGTAATTAGTTTATTCTGGCATGAAATATGCTAAAATTGGTTCTTAGGAAATGTAAATAAGTTGCTATAAATTTAATTATATATTCACATTTCCTTTTAATAGTGGAGCCCATTGCTAATGGACTGTGACGCACAATGAAACTGTTTATAGTGCTCCATTTCATAAACCTAATCACAAATAATATAATTGTTGGCAGTTCAATTATGGAGAGAGACCCCTTGAGTTCTCTTGTGCTAGAATTTTAAATAACTGCTTCAAAAACCACTGAACCATTGCAAAGAAATTCACTTCTAAACAAGGGGTACCCAACTATTACCCAATCAAGGGCAGCCCTGGTAACTAGCTGGGAGCTTAAGGGCTCAGCCTGATTTGAGTGACATATAGAATTACTGCTCTTCTTTAACATGGGATGTTATATAGGTCCAGATGGTCCTCTTCCTCCTGCAGGGTGTCTTTAGGGATGTTGCCATAATGTATAATTTTGGGGGTGGGAAGCACCATGGGTGGATCTAGAATTTTGAAAAGGGGGTGAGGTTTATAACTATGTGTAAAACAACACATTTTTCTCCAGTTAAAAATAAATTAGAAGCTTTGCTAGTACGTCAGAAGCCTAGGATGTATGATTTAGTTTAAGATTAAAGCAAAAACAAATATAACTTTATTGGAATAAGTTAAGAATAATCTGCAGGGCTGTGAAATAGGAACATTATTCCCAGGAGCAGCTAAGAGACAACAGAATTGCAGAACAAAGAATGGCTTGATTGGTAGAACATCAAGACCATTGGAAAGAAGAGAAAGTTGTTAGCCCCTTTGGAATAAAGAGTTTAGAAGGGATCAGGTAGATTATAATGAGCAATGAAGTCATTTGACTCCCTCAGCACTGCCCAACTAGAAATGCTGCAGCCACTCCCAGGCAGTTGGTTTTAAACCATGGGTGGATCAGTAATCAAAGGTAGGTGCACATGGACCAGTTCAATTCTCCTGGATCTGCCCCTGGGGAGCTCTCAGCTTGGCTATAGAATGCAGATTGGCCTTTCCCCTATAGCATATTCATTATTATATAATTAAACTAATTCAGGTTTCAGAGAAAAATATGATCAAATGAATAAATAATATGATAAGCAACTGAAAATAAATTAATCATTTTTTTTTCCTTGGGAGATGAGAAGATTTCACTTGCACTTGTAATTACTGAGAGATATGTCATAGGACAGTAGTTTTAAACTCCAATTGCATTAATTTTTACTGGAAAGGATCTAGTTTTAAACTCTGTCCTGTCCCTTCACCCTGCGTTTTGGAATGTTTTAATAGGGATATTTTGGTTCAACCCACTGTTTGGTGTCTGTATTCACCCGTCTGGGCTGGTGTAGTTAAAATTGCAGGGGCAGCCAGGTTTATGCTGCTGGAGATTTTGTCCTATAGGGGAATTTACAGGATCAAGCTTAGGTTACTTTATGTTCCCTTTTCTCTGCTTACACCATGTTAATGTTTATGGAACAGAGAATAAAATCAAATCTGAAATTTGGATCAGAAATTCAGAAATCAAAGCTGAAATTTCGATATTTTGATCCATACATCAACATACTGATAATATTGATATGTAATATCAATATCATGTGACATCCATATGTATACACACACACACATGTGTGTATACATGTGTGTGTATTCATATGGATATGGATGTAGATTAATACATTTTAATATTATAAAAACCTAAGTCTGTATGTTTGGCCATAATGTTTTATTTGCACTTTGATTGGCTCATAAATAGCCAATCAGAGTGCAGACAAGCATTCAAACAGGAGCTGGCAGCAGTGGAGCACCACCACAATGGTGATGATGGAGGCAGGAGCAACAGAGGTGGGGGCCTCCCTGGAGGCAGAGGCAACAGAGTGGATGGGGGCAACGGAGCCCTGCTCCCTGCAGATTTCAGTGATGGAGCAGAGGGGTGGGAGGAGAGGCCACCAGAGCTGGCCTTGCCCCCTGCCCCCTTACTCCTTGCTGGTGACAGCAGTCGCAGCTTGCGGGGGGCAAAGCGGAGTCAGTATGCCATGGGAGGTGGGGGCAGGCCATGGCTCTGGCTTTGGGCTGCCCCTCCACCCTTCTGTCATTGCTGCTTGCAGGGCCCAATGTGGGATGAGGTGGTGACTGTGTGGGGAGGAACGGGCCCCATGCAAGTGGAGGGAATAGTGGACGTGCCACGGTGACAATGATGGTGGGGGAAGGGGAGGAGGCCAGGACCACTGCTTCCCCCCACCACTGCAGCAGGCTGGCTTCTGCCCTGGCTCAGGCCTTCTTCCCCCACTTGGGCCGAGGCCCTGTCCTCCCCTAACCCCTGTCCTCCCTGGCTTTGGCTCCGAGCCTGCTCTTCCTGTTCCCCGACTGCTGCTGGGTCTGCCCTGAACCTACTGTCAATCAACTTGTGGCTGTTATTCTTGTTATCCCAGGCGGTGCCTGGGGGAACAGCACCTCACCTATTTTCCCTTGGTCACCCCTAGTGAGTTTATAGACAGCTACCAGATGCCCTCTCAGTCTTCTCTTGTGGAGGCTGAATAAATTCAGGCTCTTTAGTGTATCTTCTTAGGGCCTGGCCTGGTGCCCCCTGACCATGCGAGTGGCCCTCCTCCGGACCCTCTCAAGGTTAGTCACATTCCTCTTGAAGTGTGGTGCCCAGAACTGGATGCAGTACTCCAACTGTGGCCAAATAGAGGGGAAGGATCACCTCCCTGCCTGCTGTAGATCATGACAAGGTGTGGTTAGCCTTCCCGACCACTTCATTGTATTGGCAGCTTGTGTCCATCCTGGAGTCAGCAATGACTCCAAGATCACTTTCAGCCACAGCGTTGTTGAGAAGGGTGTTCCTGAGCCTATAGATATGTTTCAGGTTTCTTCTCCCTTAGTGCAGCACCTTGCACTTGTCTGCACTGAATTCCATTCTATTCTCATCCACGCACTTCTATAGCCTGCCTAGATCTAGTTGAATTCTGTCCCTCCAGTGTGCTCACTTCTCCCCATATCTTTGTGTCATCAGCAAATTTGGACAGCGTGCTTTCCATGCCCACCTCCAAGTCACTGATAAAGGTGTTCAATAGCACAGGCCTGAGGCCTGAGCCCTAGAGCACTCCACTACCCACATCCCTCCAGGTCAAAAATGACCTATCCACCACCACTCTCTGGGTGTGACCATCAATTTGCCACCCATCTGACTCTGTAGGCATCAATACTGCAGTTGCCTAATTTTTTTTGTGAGAACAGGGTGAGAAACAGTGTCAAAGGCCTTCTTAAAGTCCAGGTAGATAACATCTGTGGCAGACCAGTAGGGGGCGCTCCTGCATTGAGCCACCCACCTCACTGTGCCCAACCACCTTCCAGGCTCTAAGTGCCTCCCTGGGAGTACCTCACATCTGGCTGACCCCCTTCCTGAGCACACCTGCTAGCCTGGGAGTAACAGTGCCACCACCCAGGGCTGGGCTTTATTCTGGCTCTGTGTACCCTGGGAAACACAGGCCTAGTAGCCCTCAAGGGTACTTGACACACTTTAAGCACTTGGGGGTGCTTCTATCAGTTGGAAGCACAAGTAGTGGTCTCCCTTAGTCAGCCGAACCAAGGGGACCCCAAGGCATAATCTAGACCAGGGGTAGGCAACGCTTTTTGGCCGGAGTGTCAAAAAAAACACAAGGTCTACCTTGGAAGGTAGACATTGCCAACATGCCAACATGCTGGAGCTGGCAGCAGCTGGTGGCAGCCGCTTAGAGCTTGGGCTGGCAGTGGTGTGCCAAGCAAAATAGTCTTGTGTGCCATGCTTGGCACGCATGCCAAAGGTTGCTAACTCCTGATCTAGACCCACACCCAGTATGTTTCCCACACTAAGTACAAAGCAGAAATTTATTGGTTACAAGGGGTAGGGTTGGAAAAGGGTACAGGTAGAGCAGTATCAGAGAAATCCCATAGAGCAAACTGGCATGGGTAGCCTTTGATCATGCATCTGAGTTACTTCAAGCTATCTAGTTAGATCTCAGGTAGCTTACTCCCAACTATCATCCAGAGGCAGGCAGAGATTCCCTCTGGAGGCAGGCAGTTCCTCGATAATGGATTTTGAGAGAGAGCAAGTTTCAGATGGTTCAGCTCTTCTCTCTCTCTGAGTCTTCCTCATGGCTGCTGCCCCCTCCTCCTGGGCAGTCCTTAACTTATGTAGCCCGTGTGATCTCGTTTACCTGGTCCAATGGAGACCAGCACCTGTTGGCTGTCAGCCAGCCAATTTGAAATGAATCACTAGTTGCTGGGCAGACTGGCAGTTCTTAGCTCTCCAGGTAGCCTAAGCCCCTCACCCAGGTATGTGATGCCAGTCACATAGGCAGAGGGAGCAGGTTTCCCCCCCTTCCTGAGGAATGTATCCAGCTCAGGTTACCTAAAGAGATAGGGTAAGGTGTGTATCCTCTGCTGGGCCCATCCTAACCAAATTGTCACAGAGCAGAGTTTTGGGGGAGAAACAGAGCTGGCCTTCTGCCACAACATCCACCTCAATGCCTGCATCCAAGTACTTTGTGACCTGGTCATAAAAGGAAACAAGGTTAGTCAGGCAGGATCCTACTACAATGAACCCATGTTGGTTGCCCCTGAGCATTACCGCCCATGCTGGGCCTCTGCAGATGTGTTTCCTGATAACTATACTGGAGATGTAGGGGAGCAGTCAGGAGGGCCAAGGCAGAGATGGAATTAGGGCTAGCTTCCCGGATTAAGGATAGTAAGTCCTTCTTCAAATACATAGGGGGAGGGGAAAGAAGATTCCGAGTGATGTGGGGCCCCTGCAGGAGGCGTTGGGGAATTTGGTCGTCACACCAGACGACAAAGTAACATGTTTAATGATTTCTTTGCCTCCGTCTTCCTAAGTAGGGACCAGAACAGTCACCTCCCTGCTGGGCTCCCCTCGGGCCCCAGGGCAGGCACACCTGGGCCAAGGGTTAGTGAGGAACGACCTAGGGAACTTCTGGAGGGACTGGACATATTCAAGTCAGCCGGCTCGGACGATCTCCACCCTAGAGTTCTAAAGGAATTGGCTGAGGTCATTGCAGGACCCCTGGCACGGCGTTATGAGCACTCGTGGTGCTCTGGTGTGGTGCTGGAGGACTGGAAGAGGGCCAACGTGGTTCCCATCTTCAAAAAGGGGAAAAAGTAGGACCCGGGAAACTATAGGCCAGTTAGTCTTACCTCGATCCTAGGCAAGCTGTTTGAGAAAATTTTTCTGGCATACATCCACGAGGGGCTTGCAGGGGACTGCATGCTTAGGGGCAACCAACACGGGTTCATCAGTGGCAGGTCCTGTCAGACCAACCTGGTGGCCTTTTACGATCAGATCACTAAATCATTAGATGCAGGGGTAGCAGTGGACATAGTCCTCCTGGACTTCTGGAAGGCTTTCGACACTGTCTCTCACCCCGTTGTCATTAAGAAACTGGGGGACTGTGGTGTCGATGCCCACACAGTCAATTGGGTTGCCACCTGGCTGGAGGGCTGCACCCAGAGGGTGGTAGTGGATGGGTCCTACTCAACCTTGTAGAACGTGGGCAGTGGGGTTCCGCAGGGCTCGGTCCTCGGGCCCGCACTGTTCAACATCTTCATCAGTGACTTGGACAAGGGGGTAAAAAGCACCCTGTTCAAATTTGCTGATGACACTAAGATGTGGGGGGATGTGGACACACTAGAAGGAAGCAATAGGCTACAATCGGACCTGGACAGGTTACAAGGGTGGACGGATGAGAATAGGATGGGATTCAACACAGACAAGTGCACAGTGATGCACCTGGGGTGGAATAACCGGCACCATACCTACAGGTTGGGGAACTCCCCTCTTGTCAGCACAGAGGCGGAAAAGGATCTTGGGGTCATTATTGACTCCAAGATGAACATGGGCCGGCAGCGTGGGGAAGCAGTCAGGAAGGCCAACTGTACCTTGTCAGGCATCCACAGATGCATCTTGAGCAGGTCCAAAGAGGTGATCCTCCCCCTCTATGTGGCACTGGTCAGGCCGCAGCTGGAGTACTGCATCCAGTTCTGGGCGCCGCACTTCAAGAGGGGTGTGGACAACATGGAGAAGGTCCAGAGGCGGGCCACTCGCATGATCAGGGGACAGCAGGGCAGGCCCTATGAGGAGAGGCTACGGGACCTGAACCTGTTCAGCTTCCACAAGAGAAGGCTGAGGGGGGATTTAGTGGCCTGTTATAAACTAGTCAGAGGGGATCAGCAGGCATTGGGGGAGTCCCTGTTCCCCCGAGCACTGCCAGGAGTGACCAGGAATAACGGTCACAAGCTGGCAGAGGGTAGGTTTAGGTTAGATATCAGGAGGCGCTACTTCACGGTCAGGGCGGCTAGGGTCTGGAACCAACTTCCAAGAGAAGTGGTGCAGGCTCCTAGCCTGGGGGTTTTTAAGAGGAGGTTAGATGAACACCTTGCTGGAGTCGTTTGACTCCAGTACTCTTTCCTGCCATGGCAGGGGGTTGGACTAGATGATCTACTCAGATCCCTTTCAACCCTAGAAACTATGAAACTATGAATTTTCTCAAAGGTCTTCCCAGGGACCAAGATGAGACCAACTGCCCTATAGTTAGCCGGGTCCTCCCTTCTCCCCTTCTTGTAAATGGGGATCACCTTGGCCGTTTTCCAGTACTCTGGGACCTGGCCCGAGTACCACGAGCGTTCATACAGCCATGCCAAGGGCTCTGCCAATTCCTCCAGTACCCTTGGATGAAGAGCATCTGGACCTGCTGATTTAAACACATCCAGCCCCTCCAAGAGTTCCCTAACTAGATAGTCCCTGACCCTAGGCATGGCATCATGTCCCTTGAGCCTGTCCATAATCCTAGTCGGGGAGATGTTCTGGTCCATGCTCAGAAATATGGAGGCAAAGAACCATTGAAGACATCAGCTTTTTCCTTTGCTGCAATCACCAGGTTGCCAGATCTGTCCTGCAGGGGCCCCACATTACCTGGTGCCTTCTTACTTCCTATGTATTTGAAGAAGGACTTTTTGTTGTCCTTAATTCTGGTCACCAGCCCTAGTTCTTTCCATCTCTGCCTTGGCTTTCCTAACCGGCTCCCTGCAATCATGAGCAACGGACGTGTAATCCTTCTTGGTGATAGCCCCTTGCTTCCACTGATTGTATGCCACCTTCTTCACCCTTAGGCCCTCGTGGATGCCTTTACTGAGCCAAGGGGTCTTTTTAGCACTCTTGACCCTTTTGGTTTATGTTGGGACTGAGTCCCTCTGAGCTCAGAGGATTGTCTCCTTAAGGAACAACCACCCATCCTGGATGGCCATCTCATTGAGGCTCCAAGTCCCCAGTGTCTCTCTTACTAATCTCAGCTCATTCAAGTCAGCCCTCCTGAAGTCAAATACTTTTGCTTTACTGCTTGTTTTCAGCACTCTGCGCTGGATAGTAAATTCCAGCAGATGATGGTTGCTAACATCTAGGTAGTCGAACACCTGCAGATCCCTCACCAGGGCAAGGACCAAGTCCAGCAAGGCATTTCCTCTGGTGGGATTGTGTACCTCTTGGGTTAGCTGGAGGTCCTGTATGCAGGCTAAAATCCTACATGAATGTTCAGACCTGGCTGACTGATCCTCCCAACAGATGTCTTGGTAGTTTAGGTCACCCATGCCAACCAGATCCCTTGTTCTTACAGCCTCTGTGAGCTGACCTAAAATTCCAGGTCCAGCTCATCTCCCTGGTGAGGCGGTCTGTAGTAGACACTCACTATCAAGTCCCTTTCCCCATGAACCCCTTGCATTCTAACCCAGAGCGCCTCAGTTTGCTCCTCTTCTGAACCCATACTGATTACCATACTCCTCTTTAACATAGAGTGCTACACCCCCCACTTTTTCCCTATTCTATCCTGTCTATACAACCTATAGCTCTCAATGTCTTCTGCCCAGTCATGGGTAGAATCGCATCAGGTTTCTGTAAACCCAACTAGGTCTGGGTTTTTGCTAGCTAGCAGGAGGGAAAGTTCCTCCTGCTTATTCCACATACTCTAGCATTTGTGTAGAGACAATTGAGACCTCCTGTGGGTGTTTGTGCTGCATTCTTGTTCTCAAGCTTGTCTGGGCCCTTGTCACTTACCTGGGTTGTTCCTGCTTTTGTCACCTGGCTTGATGTCAAAGTGTCCCCCTGCACCTCTGCATCCCCATCGCCTGATGAATCTAGTTTCAAGCTAGGGTTGGCTGAACTCATATGGCGGTATGAGTTCAGGCAACCTGGAAGAGAAAACACGCCTACCTTTTGGGGAGAAAACATGCTGCAACGGGGAGGGGAGAAGCAGGCCCGGACCCCAAGCAGCAGGAGGTAAAGGGGAAGAGGGCTTGTGCAGAGGGGGGTGGGGGCGGGACTCCATCCCCGCACACTCTCCCCCTCCCCCCCCCCCCCATAATTCCTAATGGGCAATTGGCTAGTAATTTGATAAACACTATAATTGGTTATTTCAAAGTATAGTTGTACTTGGGTATTTTCAGTTTTATTTGTCCTGTTATATATTCATTCAAATGAACTTAACAACACTTTAAGCTAATAGTATATAGCATTAATAAACACAGAAAACAGGAGAGACTAGCACTGTTAGATTCACTGAGGAAATATGTATTGGAGGAGAGCTGTGTATGTTTCTCAGGTGAATAATATGCAGTTTGGTAACTCACTATAAAAGACAGAGAGTCTTCCATAGAAAATTCCTGTTTGCATTAAAGAAATGATTGATTGCTTCCTGGGCCTCATTGTATTTATACGGGGGTTTCACAGGATCACGGTTTGCAACTGGTGAGAGATTCTGGAGAGTTGTGAGGTTTTGGATAGAAAGGGCAGAAGACGCAACACGTATGTTATCCTCCCAACTATCTCATGAATAATTTGTGGAAAGAATACTTAGTTATTGTGTTGATTAGGGCCACCTAATCATCTAGACAGATTGGATGGTAAAGGTATTACTTTCTGAATCTGTATTACCTTTCATGTGTACTCTCTATCATGCAAGAATACCACTTTCCCTCCTTTGAGAGAGTTTCCAGATGGAGTAACAACTAATAAGAGCCTTGGCAGTGTAATGCAATAGAGGGCACCTTGGAAGAGAAGAGAAGTTTTTGTGGAGTAGCAACAGTAAGGCCCAGGGACAGTCTGCAGGGCCTTTGCTTTTAATGGATCTCCTGACTGTCTCATGGTTCTTTTATGCAGAATGTCCTCTTTCTGGCTGTGTTTCTTCTCATTTGTAACACTATTATTGTACTCTGAAGTTGCTTTAAAATGCTTCAGGCAAAGTTACAATACAGCTTTAGTTTCATAGGGGTCAGCATTAGGGAAAACCAGTATGGTACTCTGCAATTTCTTTGAGCTTTCATTCATTACCGAGTTAAAAATAAACTTATGTTAATTATGGGAGTAGGATTTTCATTAGAAATGACTCATATGTAAGTAGTTAACACTTGAATAGTTTTTGTATACATGTCATTTGATATAATTGCCATAAATTAAAAAAAGATAAAAACACAATGAAGCCAGTAAAAATGTATTTCCTTTTGGTTGGTAAGGAATATATTAGCATGCCACTATTGCCTGACCATTTTCCATGAAGCACCAATCTCTTTCTTTTCATCACAATCACCATTGAAGCTTCAGATAGCACACGTAGTACCTTGAATTCAGCTTAAGCCGGATGCTACAGTTCAATTGTCAGATTAAGTGCTGGACACATTTTAACAAGACAGCCATCTACCTATATAGCTGCATTATCTTCAACATACACAATCTCCCCCTTTATCTGAAGATTTTCCAGGTCATTTATAATTAATTGAGATTTTAATGATACAGTGATTTACCTGCTAGCAGCTGTAGCTCTGTAATTTGAAAGTATTGAAGGTCTGATTACCCTGCCAGTCACAGGGCAGTATTCTCAAATTCATATCCATCAGATCACACCTTAAAAAATCAGCAAAGACAACTTGCTGATTGAAGGTCATAAAGATGAGTGACTGTGGTGTAGGAGATCTAGTCAAATCATCTTTAAGGTAGAGAATGGCAGCAGCTTATGGTGATATAGCTCAGTGGGAAAGAAGAATTATTAATTAGTCACCCAGCAGCTAGAAGTATGATTGACAGGTAAGATATGACCGATCAAGGCTTCAGTAATATCAAGTATCAAAGACTTTGGTATTCTGGGGACTTTACATTTTCTTTGTTTCATTATTAATGTGTCCAAGAATCATATTTTGCAGGAGAAATTTTGTTGAAAATAGGATTTAAATCTCCTATTCTAATATGAATGGGTGTTATCAGTTCAAATTTAGCTTTGATACTAGATGACATAAAATATAGAATGCAACTAACGATTAATTTCTATTATCATGTCAGTCACTGAATACCTGCATTTTGTGTTAGTTCTTTTTAAATGATTTGACTTAAGGGTAACTTTTAAGCCCTTATGGAAATAAAGTTCAGTGTATAATTTTCTGCCAGACTGACAGCAATTACATTTTTAAGACTGCTATAATTTTGGTTAAGTCAGTAGGCAGCATGTAAATTAAAGGGTTCATGGGGAAAAATCTTGTGTAAAAACAATATTCATGGTGCACATATTTATAAACATTACTTTGAATACATTGTAACATGCCAAACTATTTTTCATTCTGCCTGCATTAAGTGAAATAAATTCTACATAGGTATTTTAAAGAAGACTCTTTTTTTTCCCCTTGTAAATCACATGAAATTACCATTTTTACTCTATTTTGTTTCTTGCAGCATGTGGAGAAACTCTGCAAGAATCTACAGGCAACTTTTCATCTCCAGGATTTCCAAATGGCTATCCTTCCTATACCCACTGTATATGGAGAATCTCTGTAACTCCAGGGGAGAAGGTATTTTAACATTATTTTAGCACCCCCTTTCCTGAAATAAATACAAGCATCTCCTCTTCCTTTTTTTAAGACTCTTTCCTCCTTATTTAGGGGTTTGGGTTTTTTTTAAGATTTCGTAATATCACAAATTGATTATATCCTAATATCCAGACTTTGCATTTGATCATGAAATATAGGCAGAAGGCAGGGTAGATTTTCACCTTGAATCAGAGGCATATAGCATAAAAGCTTATGCTGTATGACACTGATTTAGTTAGTCTATAAGGTCTTGAGTAGATGAAATAGGGGCCCTAAATTGAAGCAGATGGTTTTAAAAAACACCACTTCAATTTAGAGCTGATTAAACCCCCATGTTGTGCACACACCCCATTGACTTACCTGCCTCTGTGGTGGGGAGGGGTGGGTCAGCTGCCAGCAGGTGGAGTGGTCCTTGGGTTACAGGGCAGGGTCTGGTGCTTCCCTCCATGCCTCCCCACCAGACAGCACCCACCCATAGGCACCTGGTTCAAGTGGTCCTGGGGGACACCACAGCTGCGGAGGGAAGCACCAGGCCCCTGCGCAGCTCAGGCAGGCAGGCAGGCTCTGGGGGAGGGGGGTGGGAGAGATCAGACTTGCCACTTTTCTTGGGCAGAGCCTATTTTCCTGGGCTGCTGCCAGGCTGCCTACAGTGCTTGCTGCAGAGCTATGGAGCTGCACAGAACCGGGTGCTTCACTCCACAGCTGTAGGGGCAGCAAACTAAAACTCCTCGAAAGAATTTTAGTTTGCTGTCTCCCATGTCATTTAAGGTACATTATGCTGCCGAATTTTCTACAGCAGCTGGAATTAAGGCACAATACATTGCCAAGGCATGCAACCACTGACACTATTAAAGTGGTGCAGAAGCATTTAGCCCGCTTTAAAGTGTCGTGTATACACACCTCTTGTTTCGTCTACACGTGGCTTAAGACACAAATCTATCCTGCCTTCTGCCAGTTTTCAAACTAACATAGCTTACTACCTCTGTGTGCTAATGAACTGGTTTGACTTTGCCCTGTGTTACTGGAAACTCAAGTTCACTCCCATCCAGTGGAAGTTCACATGAAATAAGTTTACGGTTGCAGTCCAATTCTAAGAAGAGAGATGTGCTCACATGCTCATATTGGTAGCCTCAGCATAAAGTCAGAAGCTGAAATCGGCATGCATGGGTGACTTGCATTCTTATTCTTCTGGTTGGTCCCCCTAAGAGGTGCCTGAGCACAGAAACTCGGTAGTATGGGGAAATAAGAACAATGGTGCTTGTCTGATGCCTTCTTAGTCAATGGGTTTTAGGGTGTTACTTTGGGAATTTGTTGCTGTTTATCTAATAACCATAATGCAGGTAAGAACATCTCTTGCAATAGGCTTCTCAATCTGGTCCCACACACACTTTCTAGAAGCAGAGGCATGTGGAACAGTTCCACCTGGCAGTATTTGTGCATTTGTTAACTTCAATTATTACATGTCCCTGAAGAAATAAATTGTAAACACAGAGTGTGCGCAAGGTTGGGGTTCTGGGACAGAGTGTACTTAAGATATACAGACCACCTTGGTCTTAGGGACCTAAAACCAAATAGACATTTCTGTGAAGGAGTAAGGGACAGAGAGGTCAAAGGGAGTGGACTGCAGCCTCTTCAACTAAAGGAAGCATAAAAACATGTGTGTGAAGTGTAATGAGACCCAAACACAACACCCTGGTGATGCATGCCAGTTTTTAAAGTTGGATATGCAATAGCCAGTAATTCTGAATATGAAATGTAAGTAGAACTTGGATGGTTGTTCAATCCTACAGATATTTTAGGAGTTCACATTTTTTTTTCTTTCTTCATTTTGATATTCTTGATGACAAAGCAGGGTGCTACTTAAGAATAGTCAGTAATCCTGGAGTTCAGGGAGCTTACTTTAAGGGATATGGCAGACCCATGTCTGCTTGCTGCAACAAGAGACTTGGACCATGTTACCCACATCTCAGGTTAGTGCCTTGACTGCCTACTTGGGTAGTATCTCTCTTCTGCTGGCATTGCTCAACAGTGTAAAAAAAAAATATATATATTCACTCTGAGAGCCAAAGACTCTATAGTTTATTGGTTAAGGCACTGCTAGATTAGGAGACAGGTTCAAGACTTTTTCACCAAAAAATAGGAGACATTGAAATTTTAAATTCCCACTCTGAATCAGGGAAGTAAAAATACTAACCATTAGGCTGTTCTGTGTACTTTGCTTTCCCTCTGGGTTTGACTTGAGAAATTCTGGTGATGAAACCTCTGTCAAAACAGTGACTATCTGGTGAAAATATTTTATTTCTATTAAAACAATATTTACTTGGAAAATTCCTAGCCAGACCTCATTTTAAGAGGCCAGAGCTCTGATACTGCACATTTTCTATAACAAGACTCTTTGTCCTCTCATGCATTTTGTAAATAGAAGTTAAAATACTTATCTCTTTCAATTACACATGTATAAATGCATCCTGAATCCTTTCTCATGATCACAGTAAACAACAGAGATTGTTTTTAAAATTACTTTCCATGAAGATTGTATTTGCTGGACATTAAAATTCAGTTTGTAAAAGTGGAAAAATGAAGAGAAGATTAACATTTAAAATATGAACTTATACCTTTCAGTGAAAATAATGTCTCCATAAGCAAAGAAAGAAGATTATGTAGCAGGCTTAGGAACAATTGTAAGTAGTTTTAAAACAGTCTGCTCTGATCTTTCAGCTCAGGATTGAAGTCTACATTATAATTTAATTAATATTCTGTAATTATGGATCATGGTTTCTGAAATAATTACAACTCAGGTTTCTCACAACTCCTAATTTATGAGAGAACTAAATAAAACTTAACTGCTGTGTATTTTCCAAATATATCAAATTTCCTGGAGTGAAAATATTCAATTTCTTGCTTGCAGTTTTGATAATTTAAGGATAAATTCTCACTTCTATTACATGACCTTACAGGGGTGGAAGAAGCAGAAAAAGCTGATATAAGGCATGCTAGAATTATTATTATCCCTGCACACTAAGGAAGTCCAGAGCTGGTGAATGGGAGAGTAGACAGATTTTGCCTCCACTTTCAAACTGCCATACAGAAGGATTGCATAAAGTACTACCATATTTGTTAAAGGGGCCAGGGGTATGTATTTCCTACAGCATGCAAGGGAGCTTTGTGAAAATACCTTTTGACACTCATCCTGCAGCAGTGTTTTGTATTACCCAGTGTAGGGATGCATCTAAAGTAATTAAAAATACAGTATTCTTTTTGCATGACCAGTATAATTAGTTCGGTTTTGCAAAACATTGTTTCATTTTCTTGCCAGAAGAAGAGTATTTTAAATGAGTCCCTGTCTAATTTTCTACCACCAGTGCCTAAGGTTTACAGCATTGAAAAATAGAGCTGCATAGGCAATGGTTTATGAGATTTCCAAAAATGTTTGTCCTCCCTGGTACTAAAATGATGCTTGAAAATTCTTGTGAAAATCGAGAGACAACAGACTCCCAAGAGCTCATATGTTAGGGCACTCACTGCAGCTGTGATAAAAAACAGATTCAAGTTCTTGGTCTGCCTGGTTTGATGCTCTTACTTGAAGCTGGATTTCCCGTATCCTGCCTGAATAGCCAGACAACTGAGCTATATGTTTACTACCAATGAGATTTTGAACAATATCTGTTTCTTTTTTCAGTTCTATAATTGGGGGTTTGTTGCTAAATACAGTGTTATATATTTTTTTAAAAGAATCTTATATTACAGCAGAAAGAATGATGGGAGAAAGCTATAAAGTGACTATTTGGGCCCTTTGTTCCAATTATAGTGTTATATTTCCTCAACACAGCTGGAGTAAAGAATAAGTTCCTTAACAGTTTTAACTGACACGTACAGCTGGTACAGTGGCTTCCATGGGAATACGGTGTTGCAGTGTGAAATTTAAATTACTGCTCAATAGCAAATGTTTCTGCTATAGAAACAGATTTAAATTTTGGGGGTACCCAGTATTAAAATAAAATTAAACTGACAGAGGCCTGTAGCACTAAGTCTTAAGTTGCAGTGTATTATAGAATTCAATTTAGGATCAGTCTTATTAAGTATTTGGCAAGCTACAATGAACAAAGAAGAATAGTCAGGAAAAAACTTGTTATATTTTAACTAGAATACAGTTGTAAGAGGGCAAATGAACCTGCTTTCCCTATTACAGATTAGAGACATAAATGAAGAGATTCTGTCTTCATTTATGTATCTACATCTCCACTGAACTCAGTAAAAGTTGCAGGTATATAGTTAGAGAACTGTTCACAGTCTTGTTTTATATTCATAACAAAGTTTTCAGCTTAAAACAATGGGCAAAGGAGAAAATTCAAAGCTAATGAAAGCACATGAATCACTGAATCCACTTTAAAATATTGCAACTACTTGATAACTGTTCCTGTTGTAAATGCCATTGTGGCATGATTGTGATTTTATTTTTATCCATCACAGAGAGTGTTATGTTCACAATAAAATAAAATTCAGATAAACAGACACATAGCAATTTATTTTAATCTTCCTTAAACATTAGGTCAATGGTACCCAAACCATGCCTTGCAGACAACAAATTGCCCATGACATCTTCTTGTGCTGTTGGCAGCTATAGGAAATTAAAAAGTTAAAACTGAAGTTGACAGGGAGAGCAAAGTATGATGTTGCCTGTAGCATGTTACTAGTGTAATTGTTGCAAGCATTGGCTATGAGCCAGTGAATGTTGGCAGTGACTGCTTCAGTCATTTACAACTCCTGTGCAGTTACTCTCAATGACTCTACTGCAAGGATGGTAGTATACGGATGAAGGCATACGCTGGACCAGAACACTAAGACAATGAGACCAACTACAGATGAACTTGTGACTGTAAATATGTAGGCTCAGTTAAACTTCCTTATATTGAGAAACTGTATGTTATGACATTATAGCATAAAGTAGTCTAAGAGTGATGTTGTAGATGTGATGGTTCAATGCAGACAAATAGTTGGCATCAGTGATCCCTCACAGTCAAGAATGATCACTTCCACAGGTCAAGTAAAGGGTTATAAATGAGTCCACTGATGGCTAAAGAGCCAATTCTAGAGCTCTAGACTCTCTGGCTGATACCACAGGTGCTGGCTAAAGGGAAGGTCAGACCGTGAATTTCTTAGTCTTGTTTCCTTTCTTTCCGTTTCTGTCATTTTTCTATCTCTAAGGTGAGACATTTTTCCTCAAAGTAAGATGTACCATCTCTCACAAGGCATCATTATGTAGCCCAGTCCCAGGCTAGTTTTTCCGAATTTGTGGTGGCAATGCCACACTTGTTAATGTTCACCTTGAGGGTGTCCTTGAAGTATTTCCTTTTCCTTTAGCCCCTGTGTGTCCCTTGTCCTTGGCTGAGTTGGGAATATAGCAGTTGTTTTGGTAAATATACATCAGGTATGCACACACAGTGCCCTGTCCACTGCAGCTGATGTTGAGTAATCAATGCTTCTTTACCAGTGGTGTTAGCAGTGGCAAGGACACTGGCATTTGTGTCATGATCCTCCCATTTTGTCAGGGGTCTTCCAGAAGTAGCGCAGGTGATGGCATTCCAGGCTTTTCAGGTGGTCCCTGTAGGTCACCCAAGCTCCACAGTCATAGGCTAAAGTTAGGATTGCTACAGCCCTATATAGTAGGGCTTTGTTCAAGTCCTGATGTTGTGATCACTGAACGCACAATGATTCAGTCTTTTGAAGGCAGAGCTGGCACATTGGACCCTATACTGGATTTATTCATCAATATTGGCCTTTTTTGAGAGATGGCTCCTGAGGTATGCAGTGTTCAACATTCTCCAGCTCTTGTCCATCATTGAGGATTTTTGCCAGGGGAGCTGATTGGCCTGGAGCAGGCTTGTGAAGCACCTTTGTTTTTCTGATGTTAAGGGTCAGTCTTAGACACTGGTGTGCCTGAGAGAAGCAGTTAAAGGCCGTTTGTTGTCTTCCTCTATATGTGCAATGACAACACAATCGTCGGTGTACTGAAGTTCCACAGTTGAAGCCAAAGTAACTTTGGAGGCATGAAGGTGGAAGAGATTGAAAAGGTCGCTGTCCATCCTGTACTTAGTGCTGGTGCAATGTGGCAGATGATCTTGGATGAGCATCTTGAAGACCGCAAGAAAGATGGAAAACAAAATTGGTGCAATCACGCAGCCCTAATTGACGCCAGTTTGAATCGCAAAGAGCTCTGTAGCAGAGCTACTGCACAGGATAGAGGCAGTCATCTGGTCATGAAAGAGTCTTAGGATGGTGAAAAATTTCCCTAGGCAGCCAAACTTCAGTCTTCCATAGAACCTCATGGTTAACAGAGTTGAAGGCTTTGGTCAAATCGATAAAGACCATATATAGTTCCTGGTGTTCTTGGCATTTTTTCATGAGCTGTTGGGCTGGAAAAATCATGTCCATGGTGCCTCTCAGTGGTCTGAAGTCAGACTGAGACTTGGGAAGGACTTTCTCTGCAAGAGGGAGCAGTCAGTTCAGCAAAATTTGTGTGAGAATCTTCCTACGATGGGTTGCTTTCAATGTTTCAGTACAACCCTAATGGATGTGATTGATCTCACTAAACAGTGATCGGTCTAGTAGGCATTGGCTCCACTCATGACATGTGTGTTATCTTCTTTTGGAATGATAGTCAGGATTACATTAGTCAGCATAAAACTGTTCTTTCTGTTCCTTCTTGGCATAAAGTTTTGGGACATGTGCACTAATGATGGTAGGAAATAAATTGTTGGTCAGTTGGGGGTGGAGAGTCACGAGGCACTCGTTAATGCCAACGGGGAATTTGGTCATTCGGCTGCCAATCTTGTTCTTATTGGTGAAACCAACACTGTATATTTGCCTGTTGTCCGCACCATTTCATAGATGCAGGATATTGGCTGCCATGGCTCAAGCAGTGGCAGATTAGGGTGGTAGGACTGTGTTGTGTCAGGGTTGATGGCAGATTATGGTTTGCTTAGGTTGGCTTGGATAGGAATGATCCTGTCTCAGGCAGGGGGTTGGACTAGATGACTTCTGGAGGTTCCTTCCAGCCCTGCTTCTGTATGATTCTGTGGTCCAGAAATTATGTTAAGAGGCAAAGATTTCTTAGGCTGACATCCTTTATTGGACCACCTATATAGTTGGACAAACTTTTGAATGCAAGGCATTTTGTCAGGGACAGCTGATGGAGATTATCTTGCATTCAAAGGCTTTTGTAACTTTTCAACTACATAGCTGGTCCAATAAAATATATCACCCTAAGAAATCCTTGCCTCTCGCATTATAACATAAGGAAATTCAAAAACCAAAAACAATTTTGTGTATGCATCAGAATGCTTTTGCAACAGATCTGGTATTGTCTATTTATGAATGCACTCAGCTGATTTCAGCCTGCATAGGACAATACAAGTTCCAAAGTTTCAGTAATATAGAAAGTTCTGATTTTTGTATAAGAAATTCATTATTAAAAGTTCATTCATGATGATTTCACATCATTGCTCATGCTTATACCCTCAAACAATGTATAACACATGATTTTTGAAAGTAAGGAAGAGGAAACGACATTGTTATATCTATGAATGTCAGTTATAGCTGTAGATATCCCAAACAAGCAAAAGCCCTGTACAATAAATGGAACAGTGTTTAAGGATTAGTAGCATCCAACAAAATCCCTTTAATAGTTTTATCAGATAATACATTAGAATAACATGTTACTGTAGTATGCTGTATTGTATCATTATCATATTTGGATGTCATAATTTCCCTTCCCCCAGGAACTATTAAGATAAAGTGGTAACCCCTAAATTTGTGTTAAACATGGAACATTAACTTAGAATATGTAATATTCCCTTGCATCTTTTTCCATTTATGATAGAAAATACTGTAAAAAACCCAAATATTGCAAATGGCTCAGGAGAACTTACATATTACTTAAATGATTGGCAAAACATTAAACACGACCTTTGTGGCTTCAGTTTTGTAGCAATGGCAGTAAGCCTGACCTTATTCCAATGCTGCTTACTGAATTATATGGCCTGCTGTTGTCCTCTGCATTGCAGATTGTGTTAAACTTTACTACAATGGACCTGTACAAGAGCAGTCTCTGCTGGTATGACTATATTGAAGTAAGAGATGGCTACTGGAGAAAATCACCTCTGCTCGGTAGGAAACTGTTTCCCCATTGCAGTTTTTTTTCCTCAATGTACAGCTACAAGATGAAAACTAGATTCCTATCTTGATCCTTGCACTATCTTTGCTTTTTTTGGCTAAGTACAGATGTTCAAAAAGCCCAGGGCGGAATTGATCAAACATGTGGGTTTCTGTAAGTAGCATAGGTTAGATTGGGAGTGAAGAGAATATCCTGGAGGTGGGGCAGGGGGGCATGCAGGCTGCCTGTACTGGCTAAGGGCAGTAGGTTGGGGGCACTCAAGATGTCTCCCAGCCTGTCCCATGGGCTCTCTGGGCAGCTGGAGAATGGTGAGCACCACCAGTGGCTGGTCCACTCCTGATCAGGTATGGAGCACATGTAAAAACATTTCCTCCTGCTGCGCCTGTGGCTGACATGACACGGCAGCGGGGGAAGGCATGTTTGCACATTCCCTGCAGCTGAGTCGGGCTCTGGCTTCATGGACCTGTGCCTACTCGCAGGGAAATGAAGGTCCCTGGGTGGGTGTGCAGGAACCCATCCAGGGACCCCCATTCCTTCATGAGTGGGCACACCCCTCTGGAGCTGGAGGCAGAATCAGAGGCCAAATGGCCTGCAGGGCACAGCTGAGCATGCCTCCACTCACTGCCATGTCATGTCAGCCACAAGCACCTGTCAGCTGCAGGCAGGCAGCAGGGGAAGGTGTGCTTGCCAGTATCCTGCAGCCTGGTTGGGCTCTGCCTTCAGCTCTGTGGGACTGTGCCTGCTAACAGGAACATAGGGGGCATTTATACATGTGCTCTGGGAGCGGGGGTGGAGCTTTAATTAGAGTGGCTCCACAAGTTGTTCCAATTAAAGTGTCTGGAGCATTATATGTGTCAGTGTCCCCGTACTAAGTTAAAGCACAGGGATGCTGATGCACATTATGCTGGATTCTGCTGGAGCACAGCAATTACTATGCTCCAGCAGACTCGATTAATTGAGTCTGCTGCAACATGCTGTAATTACAGCACGTCAGAGCAGCCTCACTGTATGTGTACAGGTGCCCAGGGCTCCCTCACAGCTATCCAGGAACCCTCATGCCTCTGTGACTGGGCACAATCCCATGAAGCTGGAGCCTAACCAGGCTGCAGGGCACAGGTGAGCATACCTCCACCCTCTGCCTGCCTGCAGCTGAGAGTTGCCTGGAGGCAAGGCTGAGGAAAGGGTCTGTACTGATTCAGCTCTGTGACAGCCCAGGGAGAGTCTGCTGGGCTCTCAGCCAGAGGAGCTGAGCACAGGGCTAGCGGGGGCCTGCAAAGGAGCCTGGAGTGCTGACAGGCAGCAACCTAACCTGAATTGATAGGGGATCTGGTACAGAAGTTCAATGCATTAATCTAACCTAAATCAATTAAGTTTGAGGGTACATTGATCCAGGTCTATCTTAGACCAGATTCTGCCATTTTTATGCCAGTCTACGTGTGCCAAAGTTCTGTTCTGTTACAGGTGTAGACTGATTTTTGATCACTTATACCAGTGAAAGAGTAATGTCTATATCTGGCCCTTCAGAAGTATCTAAAATAGATAAATAAACCTGTCCTAAGACCGTGCTGCTAGTGTGCATGATTGTTACACCTGTGAGTGGGTATAAAGTTCTGGTTCACAGCTCTGTCTCTAGCTTTTCAGGAGAGCAACTTTAGTTTGTGTAATAATGGACCTGACCCCAATGAAAGTTGCTTGCAAGTCAGTAATTTAGTCCACAAATTATGGCTAATTTGTATAAATATATGAGTGGAAACAGAAGTTCTTAAGTAGATACTTTAAATATGAAAAAGAAGACCTGCAAAATAGATGTTTTAAGAATAAATGTCTACTGCAGTATTTCTGCATATTAACTTACTAAGCTGTTAGGTTTGGGGATAGAAATATAGGAATACTTTTTTGCCAACACAGAAGAGCATGTGCTCTCAGTGTGCATTATTGGTAATGAACTTCTTTTGACTAGGATAGGAGATATAAAGTTCTATTTCATAGCTTTGTTTGTAGCTTTTCTGTTGTTGTTAGGACAAAGGAACTTTTAGTTTATATCAAGTTTTGTGACCAGTAGTCTCTATAGTATATGCCTCCACTCCTGGCCTTTTGGTTCAGGCTACATTCCAGTATAGAACAATGTTGTTTTTAAACTAGAAGAAATCTGAGACATTACATTTTTGCTCTTTCAACTAATACAATTCAAACCAAATTTTAACTGTGGAATTAGACACAGATATTTGACTGAAATTTAATGTATGGTTTTTAGTATATTTCACTGGATGTAATTAAACATATGTAGAAACAGATGCACTGATACCCAGAACTACTTACTCGGAGTGTATATTTACAAATGTATACAAATACATCCATATATATGTCAGTGTATAATAATTTACATTGCCACATATATGACAGCAGTATTTATGTCTGTCTTATAAATAGCATATATCAGATTTTGACATCATTTGTGGCCTAGCCACTAATGAAAAGTCTTTGATAATTACTATATCAAACCTTACCTTTTTTATATTTAAGGTATGTCAGATAAACATTGTATCTGACCAAATTGGAATTGTTACTCCTCTCAGAATGTCTACCAGAACTTGGTCTCTCAGGGGAGATAAGTGGAAGAACGCCTTATTCTACCTTATACCCTGGTAGGGTTTAGGCATTAGCTAGGTAATGACTTAGTCCACTGTATCAAAACTGAGGCACTTCTGGCAAAGCTTTAGGTCTAACATTACACTGCGATGAAGATATCTGCTTTGTCTCCAGAACACCCTCCTCCTTCAAAAGTATTCAGTGTACGTGCCTTTTCAGTGCAGCACTAAGTGCATGCCATAAACTCTCTCTCATGTGTATTTATTGACATATGCCCAGCATTAATTTTATCTTTGTGAGGTATAAAGTTCATGGAGTAGGTGTGCCATGCCTCCTTGGACTACTTCCCAACACAGTCCTTTGGCATTGCAGTCATGCGCCACTGTGCATTATGTTCATTCTTGGAACAGTGATGGACTTAAAGACTGGCATTTTATGACCTACTATGGCTAGAAACAAGAACCTTTCACTATTAAGAATAAATGATTATCAGTTTAGTAGTGGAACATCTGCTTCAGGACTTATAGAATATATGATAAAGCTTCTTAGCTTTCTGTTCTCACAACGACAACAGAAAAAATCAGTAAACAAAAAAAAAAAGGACAAAAGAGATGGAGTAGGTATAGTCAGGACAAAAAAGGAAATGCAAGTCAATAGTAATAAGTGGGGGGAAGGAACGTAGAAAGGAATAAAATAAAAACCATCAAACAGAAATTGCACCTACTCCTCAGAAGGAGTGGAAAGGAAAATTAGTGATTTTGTCTCTTAACTTTTTTGCACTTGCATGCTATGTTGTTGGACAGTGCTGAAGTGACTGCAGACAGCATAATACTTGCTTTTGCTCTTTTAAAATTAATAACTTTATAAATATGGAAACTGTAAAATGCAATACTCCTTGGCAAACCCTTTAAGAGCTTTGAAGGTGGCCTAATACTAAAAGAAACCAAGAATTATAAAAGATAATTCTATTATAATAAGATCAGGGGAAGGGTATATTAATATTTAAGCACTAAACTGCAGAAACGTGTGCTTAACTTTAAGCATGTGAGTAATTCCATTGAAGGCATTCAGATAGCTCTTGTTTATAAATGTGTACAAGTGTTTGCAGGACTGGGGCTTTAAAGTTGATATAAAATGCACTTACTTGTTGCTTGTTTTTAGGTAGGTTCTGTGGTGATAAACTGCCTGAAGTCCTTGCATCTACTGACAGCAGGATGTGGATAGAATTCCGTAGCAGCAGTAATTGGGTAGGAAAAGGTTTTGCAGCAGTTTATGAAGGCAAGTCACTTTGAATAATAAAGAAGATAGAATTGTATGGATAAAGATAAGGAAAAAATATTTTAATATATATCTTATGGACCATTAATATGAAAACATTTCTTAATATTGAAATATTTTTGTAGTAGTAATTTAATATTCTTTTTTAATTGTCAGTATAACTATATAACAGAGATCTTCTTTTGTAGTGATATCAGTCATCATATTTGAAACTCACTTTAGCTTTCTTGAGTCCTGTTCTTTAGCCCATGCCAAAATTTCTACATGGAGATTACAGCATATAAGGACATTTTTATTTGTCTTTGTTCAGTTGTGTTGCGTATATTTTGGTAAATCCTTAATATGGTTAGCACTATCTCATGTGAATATTGGAGAAGAGCAGTTTTTACATATTTCTTGTTGGGCATCCTGTTTAAAGAAGAGAAAATATTTTATATGCATTGTTCTGTATCATTGTTCTCAGAAATCTGGCGTTTATCCTCCATGTACTGTAGCAAAAGTTTAGAATCACCCCAATGAAATAAAATGGAACCCATTTATTATAAGGTAAAAATTTGGTGGCAAATGTTGTAGTTTTAATGGAGTCTGCAGTACAACAGGGTCAATTGTATAGTTTTAGGAATAGATTAGACAAAGACTTGTATGGGATGGTTTGAATAGGGATGATCCTGCCTTAAGCCAGAACTTGGACTAGATAGTCTCCAGAGGCCCCTTACTTTTCTATGACCCTATGAATTTGTTTATAGGTCCTGATTCTGAACATATGTTTTTGTGTACCTCTACTCATGTTAGTTGTTTAACTGGACTCAGACTCAGGTAAATACTCATAGATTACTGTAGAAAATGAAGCTTCTGCCTCAGTCTTCTCTTTTCTTATGGTAAGTTCCAAATCAGGATGTAGTAAAAGGCAAATAAAAAGTACAATAGCGTAACTGTTTTGATATTCTTAAGATCTTTATGAATGTTTTAAAATACAGAGCCCCTAAAAAACTCCCTGTAAAATGTTCAGTAGCTTAGTTGACCTTGGTTTCAACAATTTGACCTTGGTAGCATTTTTCCTAGTATAACCCCATCACCAACTTTACAGCAAATACAAAAAATATCAGCCCAAGAGGGAAAAATGTCAGTATCGACCATATACTTAGATTGAATTTTATGCTTTCCTCAGCAATTTGTGGAGGTGAGATCCACAGAAATGAAGGCCAGATCCAGTCTCCTAATTATCCTGATGACTACAGACCAATGAAGGAATGTGTGTGGAAAATAACCGTGTCAGGGAACTACAATGTCGGATTAACCTTCCAGGCATTTGAGGTAAAGCCTTTTAACTGATCTCAGCAAACCATCTAGTGGATAAATGACAGTGGCATGTTAAGGGAATCCTCATTAAACCAATGAAGAAACAAAGAATTCTGTAAGAAAAATAACCTCTGAAGTCAAATTTTCCTGTTCTTGAAACCTTCCCTGTTGCAGAAATTTTCAAGAAGATTAAAAGGGTTTTATATTATCTGTGCTATTTGAATTGGAAAGTTTAAGCACTGACAATAGATTCTTTTCACAAAATGTATAATCCTGTCCTGCTAGGTTGCTTTAAGGATCCATTAAATAAAAGGGCTGTTATTTCTTTCCTAAATCTAATTGTGCAGGTTGGGATGGGGGGGAGCTGTCTTTCTGCAAATAAACCACTATTTCTGCCTGTATTATGTACTCTGATTTTCTTTTTAAAAAAGCCGATCCTTAAAAGTGGTCTAGCAGCACATGTTTAGAGAAATAATACTGTGGCAATTCAAATTTTAATATCTATGAAGTATTTCTCTCTCTGTATGAATGCATCTCTGTGTTGCTATGGAATTACACAGGCCAGTAAACTTACCTGTAACGAGGACAAGTGATATTTCAGACAACCCCTATGCATCGTGTCTATACTAGTTTGGAGGCTTCAGTTAAATTGAGTAATGCTCTTGTTTCTACTTGTTTTTTGTTCAAATATTTCACAATATTATTGACTTGACTTTAAAAACAACATGCATCTTTCTTTATCATCTTTTTTTTTTTTCAACATACAATATTCATGATCCTTATATAATCCTGATCTTGCAGCCTATAAGACCATGTAACACCTTGTAAAACTGCTGCAAGTTTGTGGAGTGGAACTGGAGTTAAGCCTTACATGAGTGAATTTACCAGCAGTGATGAACATAAACTTTACCCAAGAAGAGGTTTTCATAACTGCAGCCCCTTATCTTTGCCATGTCTTAAAATGAAGGTCCCATACTGCAAAGGCCAGGATTTCCCTTTTTTTCCCCAATGATCCTTTCACAGACCAGTTAGGTTTCCTGTGGCCTGATATTCACAGTTACCCAAACTAACATGTCCATATCTGCCTTTTGAACACTTCTAAGCAGTCTGTATTTTCTGCAGCTGTACAAGTCTTAATGATATCCTTCTAATAATGAAGAGTTATAATTATAAGTCTGTTATTATTAGTATGGATCAGGGTAGCACTATGGTATAAGTATTACACAAGATTATTCTATACAGTCAAGCAAAGCCTTTCTATCAATAGTCATGCTAAGGGATAGAGTGGCAATTTTGGTTTTTATTATAACCTAAGATGAATCAGTTTGCTGGTTTTGACAAGACAAAGCCAAGACAAGATATTTACTATGTATAAAGTAAATAAGCTATATAGAAGTCAGTGGTTTTATTTAGAGTATTGCTTCTCAAACCATTTATGGGGTTAGTGTTGCCTCTTGTTTCAAGAATTTTTGTTTTACTTTCTTCATGTGCTCAAGGGTTTGATGCAGGAAGTTTTGGGAAAAGAAATAAAGATACATAAGTGATGAAACAAAGAAATTAAATGAATTCTGGATTCCCTTCTGTTTCAAATAAAACCCTCTTCACAGCTGTACTCATGTTAAGAGCTTGTTGCAATTCCTCACCTATTTTCACTTTGTTCCTAATGACAGGCAGTCAGGTTTCAGGCATGTATATGTATCCACTACTAATTAAGAAAATTATATTAAATCTGTAGCCAAAGGCACATTCTTTTTATATCTGTAAGGCCAGGCTGAAATACAGATTGAGGCATCCATGTGGGGCTGAGATAACTGAGTCAAAACCTGAAATCTTGAAAAGTTGCCACCTAGCCCTGGAGACGCATTTTTTTTTCTTCTTGTTCCCCAGGCTTAAATTTCTGCTTCTACTCATGCCTATAAGGACCTTAATTTTAACAGAACTGAGCACCTCCTCACTAGTGGAGTCATGTTTAAACCTGACTGGGATTAAAGAAAAAGGCATGCCTCGAAATACCTCCTTTGAAGGGCTCAATCTAGTAGGCTTTCTCAGAGGAGACTTGACACATGCTTTTTTGGGTCGCTGTGACAGACAAAAATGCAGTGGAGGTTGCTTCTTTCTCTTAAAAGTAGTGGGGGTGTTGCCCCTACTTATCAAATAGGTTTATAGTTAGTATGCTCACCCGAGATGTGGGAGTCCCATTTTCTCACCTCCTGTAGTATTCGAACACGGATCTTTTACCTCCTTCAAGGATGTCCTACACACGACAAAAGGCTATTCTGGAATGGAGTCTTGTCAAGGAAAGAGTGGTACTCCCTCAACCTCCTTTTGAAACTGTTCCACTCTGCAAAAAAGAGACGTTGTGAGAGAAGGAAGGAATATGATTTTCTGTCTTACTGATTAATGCACATGTGTGGAAGGATGGAGACCTATATTCCCATCCCCACTCCAAGGACTGCTTACATATTTTACCCAATGTTTGTTCAATGTTGGTGTATCCTCAGGAGGGAGAAAGAGAGATGGGAAAGGAAGAGTAGTTGACTCTCTAAAGGCAGAGGAAAGAGCAAATCATATGTACCCCACATCCTGAGCGAGTGTCGTAACCACAAGGCACTCACTCAAGTGAGTGACCAGTTTTAAGTCCTTCCCCATTTTTTAAGCAAGTCACCTAAGTCACTTAAGTTTTATTCAGGTATATGAGTAAGGAAATATGGATGGGGCTTTGGCCAGACTGAGCCCCTCTGATCAGAATGTCCTACTGAATAGCTATGGGTATCTTCCAACTGAATACCTGGTTGCTTTTTGATCCCATTCTGAAGTGCCTAACTCTCACCATAGTTTGGGGAGCCTAACTCAAGGTTCTGGATTCCAGTCCAGAATAAAATTCCAGTCCAGAATAAAATTCTGTTCAAATCTTCTCTGGAAATACAGCTGACTGTGGATTTCCTGTATCAAGACTGATCAGTGTGCTCCTTACTTTCTTTATGAATTCAGATAAGGCAATAAGTAAAGGTGGTCAAGAATTTTTTGACAAGCTACAGCTATCCATGGAACCATACATGTAAATGATGCCTTTCTCAAGGTTTCAGATATTCAGGGTGTGTTTCCCCCCCCCCATTACTAACCCTAAATGCTCTTTATCCCACTGTTGGGGCACTTGCAGGGGGTATGAGTAGAACCAGGTTCAAGTCCCTGCTCTTCCTAAATCAAAGTGAATACAGAAGAGAAGACTGGGACTGGATCCCTGTTACCTCAGCTGAGTGCTGCACCATGAGTCTATTAAGTATTCTGGCAGGTTTCTGTGGGGTTTTTATTTACTTATTTATTTAATGTTTGGGGGAAAACCCTATGAAAAGTTTTATTTTAGTCCAGAAAAGTTAGAGATTTTGTTTTCTTGGCATTCCAAGAAACAGGTTGCTTGCCTCAGTGAGTCCATAAACCCCACCTAATTTTTCCTCGGGATTACCATCAGCTGATACGGCAGACATTACCAGCCTGTTACACTAAACAGTATATAACACACAAGATGCTAAAATTATAAGCGTTCTATGAGATTAGAATGTATGCGATTAATGGTAGTTACAGGTTATTATTATACATTGACCATCATTTAAATGCATCTTTACAATACATGCCTTTATCATTATTTGTGATTTGAAAGGGAAATGCTAAATAATGTGATAAATTTGTTACTCTAGTTAGTAGTAATCGTCTAGCTTTTAATGGAATCTGTATTTTAATAGTATATGTGCCCTGATATGGTCATGCTGATAAATAAACACATGAAATCAATGTGGCCCCACAATAGAGCACTATACTGAGACTTGGTTTTGACTGCTATTGCTAGCTCTGCTAATGCCCTTATACCATGGTGATGATGATGCTGAACTCCCTTTTAAAATGCTTTGAGACTTCATGGGAAAAGTGCTATATTATTATTATTATTTAACAGCCACAACATTCCTGTGATATGGGCAAAGTGCTACAAGTATTTTTATCCTATTTTCCAAATAGGGAAACTAGTCCATAGAGTAAAATTTTCCAAATATGCAGTGTAATTTTTTTCCACAGGAAAATTTTTGTGCTATCCTTAGCAAACCTATGCATAGTTAAAACAAATGGAAACTTATTTGGCTGTTCTGACATGCAGAAGAACTTTCAGAGGCTGGATACAATACTTTCAAAGCTAGATACAATCCGCAGGTGAAGGTGGAAAGTTAGGAATCTTGGAATGCTTGATCTTTACTCTTCTCTATATGACAGAAGGATTGTATGTCAGAAAGCTGATCTGAACTTGTTCTCTGCTTATATCACTTATTCTTTAGATCTTCTTGAGATTTAAGGTGTCAGAAGAATGGGGTAAATGCATGCAATAGGTTATTTTAATATTGGTATATGAGGCAAAGTGAATTTTCTGACACTGATGCCATGGTCTGAGCCACATCAGCCCCTTTCTCTAATTCCCACAGTCACTTGACATCATTTCACCTTGCATGTTCTTTCTGGTTATTACTGCAAATGTCTCTATCTTAGGGATTTCTCTAGCTTTTTTTTTCCTTTACCCCAGTCCTGTCATGTTTCTCTTCTGGGTTTCCTCAGGAGCCTTCAGCAACAGATGATTTATACTGCTAACACAGTTACAGCCTTGTTTCTAAAAAGCGTGTTTTATTTGTGAACAGTTTTCATGATTTTTTTCACCCACATGTAATTTGAAACAATGAGGTTTTTAGTTCTCTAATAAGTAAAGTTATAGCCCCAATCCAGTTGCCACTAAGCTCAGCAAGAATCATTGTACTAATTTAAATAGGTTCTTAAACCCTGTAATGGGAAGCAAAACAGAATTTTGCAGCCTATCGTAGCAGACTCTTGTGTAGCAGCACTGCCAGATATCATAGTATCATAATGTCCAAAAGTCTGAGGTACAGATTAGGAAAAAACATTTCAAATAAATCCTCTCTTATTTGGTGCCAAAAGATTTCAGTATCAGTTATTGCTTCTCCAAAAATGCTGTATTTATCCCCTCTTTTATGTTTTTGGGTGTTGTTACTTAATCTCTAAATATTGTTAGTACTGGCATCACTTGCAGTAGTACTGAACTAAAATATTAATATAGTAAAGTGATCACCTTACATGATTTTTTTTTTTTAGTGTAAATCAATAGCACTTTATAAATTGGTTGATTTTTTTACTTTTAGATGTTTAGCAATTTACCACTGTCCAAAATAGATTTTTATCTTTCTTTCTCTGCCAACAATGACAAGTGATCATTAGAACGGAAACTCAGGCATTTTTCAATGTGTGTTGAGCACATGTAATTCAGACCTGCATTTGGCCTATTAAAAAAAAATTTAAACTCCCTTTTTTGAGTCAAATAATGTTCTAATAACACAGAAAAAGATGTTAAATTACAAGATTTGTCAAATGCCTTTATGCTGTAATAAAACCAAGATGTTAAGAAAACCCTACAATCATACTATTGATTTCAATTGCTTATAGAACTTTTCTCCCTACATCTGACTATAACAGTGGGTTTTTTATGTATCAGTGTTAATAACATTTTGCAAAAGTTGTACATACACTAAATGTAATCATTGACAAAAATCTAAGGTTAATATTAACATTTGGAATATGATGCGATCTGGTTAAAACATACCCTTTAGAAAGCTTAAAGCCTGTTATTTTATAGGATTTATATCTTGACTTTAGCAAGGGTTTTGCTATGGTCTCCCACAACATTCTTGCAAACAAGCTAAGGAAGTACAGTTTGGATGAATGGACTGTAAAGTGTATAGAAAAGTGTCTGGCTCATTGGTTAGTGGGCAGCCGGTATCAAGTGCAGTGCTCCAGTGGCCAGTCCTAAGGTCTGTCTTGTTCAGTATCTTCATCATTGACCTGGAAGATAGGATGCAGTGCATCCTCAGTAAGTTTTCAGGTGACACAAAGCTGAGGGGAATAGTAGATACACTGGTGAATAGCGCTAGGATTCGGAGAGACCTAGCCGAATTGGAGGATTGGATCAAAAGAAATGTCTTGAGGTTCAATAAGGAGAAGTGCAAAGTCCTGTACTTTGGATGGAACAATCCCATGCACCAGTACAGGTTGGGGACTGATTGACTAAGCAGCAGCTCTGTAGCAAAGGACCTGGGGGTTATGAGCTGAATATGAGCCAACAGTGTGCCTTTGTTGCCAAGAAGGCTAATGGCATAGTGGGCTGCACTGGTAGGAGCATTGCCAGCAGATTGAGAGAGGTGATTATTCCCCTCTATTCAGCATTGATTAGGGCACATCTGGAGTACTGTATTCAGTTTAGGGCTCCCCACTACAGAAAGGGTTTGGACAAATTGAAGAAAGTTTAGCAGAGGACAATGAAAGCAGTTTGAGGGCTGGGGCATGTGATTTAAGAGGAGAGACTGAGGGAACTTGGCTTATTTGGTTTGCAGAAGAGATGATTGAGAGGGGATTTAATAACAGTTTTCAATGTGATTTCAAGAGGATGGATCTAGACTCTTCTCTGTGGTGGCAGTGACAGAACAAGGAGGAGTGGTCTCAATTTGCAGCAATGGAAGTTTAGTTTAGATATTAGGAAAATTTTCCTCACAAGGAGGGTAGGAAAGTACTGGAACAGTTTACCTGGAGAGGTTGTGGAATCTTCATCCCTGGAGGTTTTTAAGACCTGGCTAGACAAACTTTGGCTTAGATGATCTAGTTGCTTTGAGCAGGGGGTTGGACTGGATGACCTCCTGAGGTCCCTTCCAACCTTAATTTTCTATGATTCTATGATTTTTGGATGTTCAGTTGGGCATATGCCTCTGATGATGTTAGCTATATACACACAACTCCTGTTCAAACCATTACTAGGAAGACTGTGCTCCAGATTATCTGGACCTTTCTTACTGCATATTCTAACTCTAGTTCTGATGCTGCTAATCATCTGAATACTTGGATAAATGGGACATTTAACAGATTGAAAATGAAATGACAATTTCAATATCAGTTCAGTTATTTCTTTCATTGCTAGTCATTTTAGAAGTGAATTTCTAATTCCAGTCTCCTTCCCACACTGTGAAGGGGCCTGAAACTAATTATCCATTCCCTAATCCCCTCCTTAGTACATATATTTTCCACACAAATTTTGCACTGCCTTGAAAATGGAGGGAGAGCATAAAATACATTAATTTTGTATCTACATAAACAACACAAAGGAACATGTTATAAATTATGATGTATTTAATATTTAACTCAATAAAACTTAAACTTCTTAGTCTGTTAAAAACTAGCACCTGATTTTTTTAGACTTCCACATTAAAATGTACAGAAGCATAGAGACCTCCCATTGAATTTAGATCAAACGTTTGGGGTTCACAAACAGAGTTTTGTTTACTGTCTATTCCAAGGATACTTTATCTTAGCTGAGCTGTTATATCATATTTTAATGTTAAAATCATGCTTTTCCTTATAAAAAATCAATGTAGTAATAAACAGTATTATTAATAAGCAGTTTTACATAACATGATCAGAGATCTAGTCTTCATCAAAGTTTTTATTCTGTTATCAACAGAAAGCGATTTGTGTTTAGGAATGTGTAATGTCCATGGTTTAAAAATATATTTTTGATGTCTTTACAGATTGAAAGACATGACAACTGTGCTTATGACTACTTAGAAGTTCGAGATGGAACCAGTGAAAATAGTCCTTTAATTGGCCATTTCTGTGGCTATGATAAGCCAGATGATATTAGATCTACCTCCAATACCCTGTGGATGAAGTTTGTTTCTGATGGAACTGTTAACAAAGCAGGGTTTGCTGCTAACTTTTTTAAAGGTATTTATTAAAATAGGGTTTGTGGAGGAGGAATCTGGCTCTCAAGTCATAATGCAGAAGAATTTTTTAAAAATTCTGTTATGCTATGATAGATATTAAAGACAAAGCTTAGGAGGGGTGCAAGTTAAAATTAATTTTAATTTTTGTTCCTATTAGAATGAATTTGCCTAATTCATCATGGCCTTTTCCTGCATATTATTACTGTAGTTGTGTATACTTTTGCAAGGTGGGAGTTAATGCCACTGCTGCTCATTGCCCTTTTTCCCTTACTGCTGATTTTAGTTACCACAACTGTTAATGATATTAAATGCAGGTATCAAATTTAGGCAAGAATAGTTCAAGCAAATTAACAAACCATGTAGATACATTAAAGCACATTAATGCTGTGTGTGTTGACTGATTTGGGACTAACTTTATTCCCAAGTCAGTCCACAGACATCGCTAATGGGCTTTAATACATGCACATGTAGACACCTGCGTAAACCTGCTTAATGCATATTAAGAGAATGTGTATCAAATTTAGGCATGCTTAAATGCATGTGTAAAACATGCCTAATATCTTCCATACACTCCAAAGAGGTTTGGGGGACAGTGCCTTGTCTAGCATGTTTCAGTTGTCATTCCACATGCATCTACACTGGTCAGCCCACTGCAAGCATAGTGGCAAGGTCCACCCAATCTGCACCCTGTCCTGCCTTCCTGGATACGATGGGGAAGTGAAGCATGTGGCTCTGGCTTCCCCTCCACTTGGCAGCCTATGGTGCAGCAAGTGCATGCACAAAAGTAAGGGGACAGCCATTTATCCTCTTGTGTGGTCACAATGGGCTAGTGACAATTAAGCTTGTACCATCAGTCTAAACTCTGCACTAGCACAGTGAAAGCTATAGATGTAAAAGTAGGAGAGAAAGGGTTGTTTTTGTTATATTGTTTAATTTCAGAAGAAAGCATTCTCCATGTTTGTCACTGTGTAATGACATATTTCTGTACCTCAGGTATATTTGGCCTGAATATAATGAGCATATTTTAAAGCTAGAAGAGTTAATATTGTATTCCTTTTTTCCTGCTGTATCTTGTTCTTTTTAATATCAGGAGAATGAAAACCTGGAATTTGAGTATTCCATTAATCTGGTTTTGAGTATGAATACAGGATAATGTACAAATTCATTCTGTTGGAGATAAAGTGCCCTTCAGCTGACCCTGATGTGGATTTCCAATCATTCTCTCAGTACTTTATACAACCTTTAGATTGCTGCAGCCTAAATTATTGAATGCAAGCTTATAAATGAGGTCTGCAGCTGTCAGTTGCTATTGTTGTGAAAAAGGAGAACATAAGCTTTATTTTCTCATTGCAGGTCTATAACAATTTAAAAACACTGTAGTCAGCAGACATGATATGTTATTTAGTACAAGTTACAATGGTGTGCATGCAACAAGCTAGAGAGATATTTAGTTAGCTGTGAAAAAGGTAAAGACTTATTACTTAAGCTTTTTCCATTCCTTTCTATCTTGATAGAGGAAGATGAATGTGCCAAACCTGACAATGGAGGCTGTGAACAGCGGTGTGTGAATACTCTGGGCAGCTATCAGTGTGCTTGTGATCCTGGGTATGAACTTGCACCTGATAAAAAGAGTTGTGAAGGTACAGTATGCCACTAGGGCTAGGGACAGACATTAAAAATCTGAGCCTGAGTCTGAATTGATTCAATCTTTGCAGCTTACTCTAACCTGGCTAGGCTAAATCAGTTTTGTAACCAGACAGACATCCCAGAAATGCAGGCACATGCCTGCAGTGGCTCCGGTTAGAAGCTGGAGGGCACTAGAGTAGCCCTCCCTTCCCTGCCACAGGACTGAGCTGAGAACTATGGCCAGGCTCTGGCAGGAACTCTAATTAGCCCAGCAGGGAGTTGTTAACAGTGTTTATCACCCAATTAAGAAAACAACAGAGGGACAGTACCAGCTACTTGTTGATTCTGCCTGTTGATTCTACTGCGGAAGCAGCCCGCAGTGTCTGTCGAGCTCCAGCCAGAGAGCATGCTGAGATGCTGGGGGTGTCTGGTTCATCTTAAACCAGTAGTGGGTGTGGGGCAGACATTGCAAAACCGGTTTGACCCAAATCAGTTAAGTCTGATACAACATTCAACCAGGTTTATCTCAAACCAGTTTCAGTTATTTTCAAAGTGGTTTATATGCACTGAGCATCTGTTCTGTTACAGGTTTAAATCAGTTTCTGATCACTTAAACCAGTTTATGTGTAATGTCTGTCCCTAACCTAGTTGTTAAGGTCCTAGATTACATTTTACAGTATGTTTTTCATGTGCTGTGATTTAAGCAGGAATTTGTCTAGGTATGAGTATCTACTTGGGAAAACAGTAAGATAGCTTCATGCTAGGAAACAGTAGTATGTCTATTATGTACTACTGCCTATATATAATAGTCTGATTCATTGATTGTAAATTTACCCTGTTCAGGCTTTATCGTCAGTACAATGATATACAGTGGAGTCTGGCTAGTTCGTACTTTACTGATCCACTGTAATTTCACTTCATAACAGTGTAGTCTTTTCCCATGTGTAAGCAAAGATTTACTCACAGAGCAATATATTGAGGTATTATATTTCAAAGGCATCATTATTATTATAAAATTATCTGACATTAGTTCATTAATATACTACAGAGTGTCATAATAAATAAAAACTAAGCTTCATGTGCTAATTACATGAAATATTTATTTATTGTTATAATGATATATTTATGATATGTGTTTGCATGCACTAATTTGCCAAATTCAGTAGTTTGCCATGTGTTTCTGATGTTTGGTTTTAAACTTTGCTCCTACCTACACTTTCTTTTAAAAGATCCCTTATTTAAAATATAATTTGTCATCAAAACTATCTATTAAAAACAAGGAAATAAAAAAAAATATATTTATATAAATCAAAATATATAAGGTCAGCACTATTGTTTATTAAAATAGTAGGAATAATATGAATTGAGTTCAGAAACACCAGTCAATTCAAATGTGTTGTATTTTATCTTTGTCTGAATATTGTAATATGTCTGAAAAAGTGCAACTTCCTTTACATGAAGTTAAAACTACAATTTCTAAATTCTCTAGATATGTGAACAGATTTATGACACTGTTTTAACAGTTATTTTCTGTTTAGTTCCCTCATCTTTTTCTTGCCACAATAATAGGCATGTATGAGGCATTTTAGTTCCTTTTAGGTCATTGACAATGAAAACATTTGGTAGTTCATAAACCATGATTTTTTCTCAATTTTTTTAATGTGTATCAAAATGAGCCTGTATTCCAAAAGTTCCTTATGACAAGGGCTAAGTACAGACAGTCAAAACGCCTTAGGCTGAATTGATTTAATCTTTGCAGGTTAGTCCTAAACTGTGTAGATTGAAACAACAAGAAAGTGAACAGACGTTCACTTTTGATTCCAGAAATCCAGCCACATGCCTGCAATTGCCAAGGCCAGAAGCTGGGAGGTGCTAGAGCACACCTCTTTGCTTGGCTGGAGCAGAAAGCTTGGGCCAAAGCTAGCTGCCCACCCTGTGCAGGGAGAGGGGACTTTGAGGAAGGAAGATATTTAGGAGGAAGTACTTCTGAGTGGTGCTACATTAGCTAGTACCACAGCCAAAAGGGACCTGAGGGTCATGATCAACCATAAAATGAACATAAGTCACCAGTGCAATGCTATAGCTGGCAAAGTGAATAGCATTGTGGCACGCATCAACCAATGCATTGCCAGCAAGACTAAAGATGTCATCCTCCCGCTTTACTCAGCACTGGTGAGTCCTCAGCTGGAATACTGTGTCCAGTTCTGGGTGCAGCAGTTCAAGAGGCATGTGAAGAAGCTGGAACGAGTTGAAAGGAGGGCCACATGAATAATTAGAGGTCTGGAGAGCAGACCATATGAGGAGAGGCTGAGGGACTTGGGGCTGTTCAGCCTGGAAAAGAGAAGAATCGGGGGATTTGCTGGCAGCCTTTAAGCATACAGTATAAGGGATGAACATCAGGGGCTAGGATAACACCTGTTCACCAAGGCACCCCAGGAGAAGACTAAGAATAATGGTCATAAAGTGATAGAGGGTTGCTTCAGATCAGACATTAGGAAAAACTACTTTACAGTTCACGTGTCCGTAATCTGGAATAGACTCCCCCCAGAGGTGGTACAGTCATCTTCCCTGGGATTTTCAAAAGATGACTGGATACTCACTCACCTCGCTGGGGTCATCTGACCTCAGCAGTCTTACCTGCATGGAGCAGGGGGGCTGGACCTGATGATCTCTGAGGTCCCTTCCAGCCCCTAATTTCTGTGAACCTATGAACCTTACCACTTGCTTACTAGCTGGAGGCACAGTTCTTATGAGAACTGGCACAAACTAGATGAAAACAGACATCACCTTTGTGCTGCCATAAAAATTTTGTGGTGGTATAAAGTGAGAGCAAAAAGATATAAATACCTGCTGTCATACCACAAGTGCTTAAATTTGTGACTGCAAGAAAAAGTGGTATTAAATTTGGCCGCTTTATCTGTCTGCTTATGGCAGAAGAACTTGGGCTGTGTGAAGCTGCCCAGGCTCTCCTGACGCCTGGGGGAAGGAGCTCTGTGGGTTTGAGGGGCAGATTCAACCCCCTCAAGCCTTGGGATTGCCAGGCTTGGTTTTCAGCCTACTGAGGCCCATCCCCCTAAGAGACATGTCTGAGGTGTGGGGAAAGTCAGGGCTTTGGGATGTGTATCTGCAGAGGGACCCCAGTGTGATTTCCCCGCTCTCAGTTTGCAAGTGCATGGGTGGAAATCCCTTACAAAGAGATTTTCCTCTAGGTATCTGCAAACCCAGGGCAGGTACCTGAGCTTTACCTGCCTGCAGATGCACCCTACATTGCACCGTGCATGCCCAGAAGAGGCATTGTGTTTGATCCAGCTTGCCCAATGTCTGTATAAATCATGCACTTCAGCAGGGCTTTTTTGACACTTTTATATAATAGCTGATTGAATCAGCTTTAGATAAAAGCACCCGAAAGCGCCTCTGAAGTGCATGATATATATAGATGCTGCGGAGCCGAGTTGACCTAACATACTGGTAAAGGATGAGGCAGGTTTTGGTTTTTATTTTTCATATCTATCAGCAGCCTTAGTAATGCCAATAGAGTACCACAGCCATTGTGAGTACCATAGATGGAGCAGAGCAGTACTAAACATCTCTCCTTGACTTTTTAAAATATGAAGCCAGGTTGTCAGATGAATACCCTTAGGCTTCACTGACTTAGACTGTTCATTCTCTACTATCTGTTGCACTTTTGGTGATATAATATTGTTCTCCTATATGACTAAATAGCTTTTTTTTAAAGAGGAAAATGAGTGACAAATAATAGAACAACATACACTTCTAAAAAAAACTCAGGATTTTAGTGTTTACAACATTTTTAAATTGCCTAATGGCCATTCAAATATTTAAGAATGAACCATGAATAACAGAGTATAGAATTTGGGAAGTTTATATTGATATATTTTTATTTTTAACAAAGTTAACTCTTATGTATGAATAATATCTGGCTACTACCACTGGGTAAAGGGCAACTAAGATGGACTACAGTTAGGAAGAGGCACATTTATATAAGCTAGGGAGAAAAGACTACTTTGGATAAGGTATTTTGGAGAAGGAGTAAGGGAAAGGAAGAATATTCTGATAATCCTGTGATATTCAAAGGAGAAGGAAGTCGAACTCTGCCAACAGTAATAGGGTTAAAGACTGAATTTGAAAAGAAAGAGAAATCAGAGTCTATGATATAAAGTGGCTGTGAAGCACTGAAATTCATTCACACTTTTTTACATCAGATTGTAAGACGTTCAAGGTAGAGACTATGTATTTCTTTGTATTCAGATCATGCACAGTACAGTAGAGCCCTGTTTCTGGCAGGGATGAACCTTTTATTTAAAAATGCTTCTGCTCATAGGAAAATGTGGTTTCAGCAAATAAGTGATGCTTTCCCTTTTTTTATTTTACATTTCAGCTGCCTGTGGAGGACTTTTGACAAAGTTAAATGGAACTATAACCACACCAGGGTGGCCCAAAGAATATCCTCCAAACAAAAACTGTGTGTGGCAGGTGGTTGCTCCCACTCAATACAGAATTTCAATGAAGTTTGAGTTTTTCGAATTAGAAGGGAATGAAGTAAGTAACCAACCACAAACTGTGACTTACACAATATCCTATAGTAAACAGTTGCACGATTGTTCACAAGTAGATACTGTCTCGTACAACAATTACTGCCTTGGATACTGGCATTTTCCATCAAAATTCTTGTTTTCTTTGATTTTACCAGAACTTGAGGACTGTTTCTAGATTCTTTTAGAATAAAAATGGAAGGTTTTGTTCTTTTCTAAGTATGTTCTTATTAAAGGAAGCCTTAAAAAATGTTTTCTTCTGGAACTGACTTGTCAACAAACTAAACAAGCTAAATGGCTGATGAGACTTTGAATTGGAGACTTCAGGAAAAAGCAAAAATTCTTGTTAACATTGAGTGTGAACATTAAGCAAAGAGAGAAACTTTAGAGTAGTATAAGAAGTATAATAATTCACCATAGAATGAAATAAAAAAGAAAAATTCTGGACATCAAAATAAACTTCCTAAAGTTGAGAACTACTTGAATTGTGAAATTAACCTCATCAGAATATTTTGAATCTCTGTTAATCTAGATTATTAACTGTACTGCATACTTGAGAGGAAAAAATGTCATCTTCATCTATAAAGTACATAGTTTACTAAAATATATTTACATGTTATACAAATGATAATATCTCAACTCTAATATTATTGTAGGCAACAATTCAGCCATCTTTAATCATTCAGTTTCATTTGGTCATAATTGGTGCCTGTACATGAACAGTGAGGCTGCTCCGATCCACTTGAATTACTGTGCTCCAGCAACCTCCTGCATCTCATGTAGCAGTGTCCCTGAACTTCAAAATGGTGGCAGGGGTGCTTTATTTAAAAGTTGGGGCACTTTATCTAAAGCTCACTTGACAAGCTTTAGATAAAGCACCCCCAACACCATTTTGAAATGTGGGCACACTGATATACGAGATGCTGTGAATGCTTTAATTAGAGCGGCTCTTAGATCCACTCTAATTAAAGGTCCCCCACTGCCCCATACTCATTTGAACAAAATATTTCCATTCAACATTTTTGTAATGTTCTACAGGTTGACTACCTGAAAATTATATTTATTTCAAATAGCTCTATAATATTTTAAGCTTTGAGAGAAATCAGTGATTTTCATTCAGTTGTATTTTTATTATTTGAAAATGATATCCTTATTTTGAAAAAAAAAAACCCTACATTTTGTTTGTTGGCTTTCATTCTAGGCATGAAAAACTTGTGTGTTTCAGTATTTCAGTTGTGTACACGAATAGGTTTTTGCACATGTAGATCAGAAAGTTAGACAATTCCATGTTTTTCCCCCCAAGGTAAACATAGATTTTAAATAGACACAAAAAAAGGCACAGAATAAAATTGGAGAATAAAGGTAAATCTTCAATGGCTGACTTTGAGTTTATGGCACTATTTTAGAGATTTGTTTCTGAAAACTACTGACGTCTTAAATTGTGTATGCTTCACGTATTGATTGAAAATGTCCAACATATCACCACCAATAAAACGTTTAAAATATCATCACCAATATTACCATTTGCAAAACATTAATCTTTATTTGTACTGAAATTTGTACAGCTAAATCAGGGTCTCGACTGAAGTAATCAAACATATTTTCAAAAACTATTACACACACACACACACACACACACACACACACACACACACACACACACACACACACACACGAAAATACAATTCCTCTGGCAGCCAAAGGCCCGTGTTACTTAAGGGGAAGACACAGTAGGCTAGCCTGGCTCTATAGGCAGGCAGCTGGGCCAAGGCTAGCTGAACAGTGATTAGCTGGGATACTGTTGTAGATTTCTAGACAGCCTGAAGATAAAGGCTGCAAGCAGCGTGGCTGAGCTGCTTGCAGCAGGGAGGGGCAAGCTGCCCCTTAGGCAAAAGAAGAAAAACCTCTGCATGATTAGGGAGTCACCAGACCAAAAGGGGCAGGGCTTCAGGGCATATAAAACTAGCACTTGGAAGGCGGAGGTCAGTCAGGCTCAGTGCATTGCAGGTAATAGAGCTCCCAGGAGAAAAGGTCAGCAAGAGACCACCCAACAGGTACCAAACCACTCTGAGAGGTGATAGCTTCAACGGGAGGAGCGCTGGCAAGATATCTTTTACCTGGAGTGGTGGAGATTTTTGTTTGAAAGTGGCTGCTTGTATGGATTTTTTTGTAGTTAAGTTTACAACTGGAGGCCCCAATGTGTCTACTACAGGAGCAGTATGGAGGCCACAGGGGTGCCTGAGGAACACCCAGTTTAGAGTCTTACCTGGGTCAGTGACCTCAGAGGCTGGAACTGAGAGCAAGACAGGGCTATGGACCCAGAGCCTGAGAAGGTCAAGACCAGGGCTGAGGACCTGGAGGCTGAAAAGGGGCAAGATGAGGCTAGGGCCCAGAAGCTGAGTTCCAAGTCAATGGGCCTAGGGTAGGGGGCAAAGGAAAGGGTGAAGCCCCAACAAAGGTTTGAGGGCTGAGGGGGCTAAGCACTGTAGTAGAGCTGGGTGGCCTCTTGAAATTTATACCATATACCATGGATAGGCACCCCCTGGCATAGGTATTAGCGTGTGATAAGCAAAGGCATTTTGCTTGGCGTGTGCCCCTTGGAGGAGACAGCAGGGAAGGGGCTGGGGCTGCACTGCCACAATAAGGATCAGGCCTGTCATGTTTCCACCCTGCTCCCCATCCACCCCGGTGCACCAACATCTTACAAGTCAAGGTTGCAGGTGTTTTTGGCACTCTGTCCCAAAATGTTGCCAACCCCTGCCATATATAATCTGCAAGATATGTGCATAGCTATAGGTGCAGATGGAGGCTACAAACTCAGTCCATAAGGTGCCCTGTGTCACAGGATGCCAGTAGGGCCAGAAAGCCTGCAACTGATTGCTCAAGTGGCAAGTTTGCTGTTGAAAACCTCCCAACCCCGTCAAGGCATGTGAAGGGCCCAGACTTTCCCATGGGTCCAGTCATTTAACAGGTGTCACGTTCCCCAACTGCCAAATTCATGGGCTCATTGGAGTCGCAAACTAGATGACATGGCACTGGCGCTGGATCTGTCCGTGGGCCAGGTATTAAGCATCCTTGGTCTAAATACATATTCATTTTATGAGAGGTTCCATAAACTGGGAAACTATTTTTGTGGAATAAATAGTTTTTAGATTGGCTTAGGTTATATTTACAAGTAACTGTAAATACTATGCTAATAAAAAAATTAATATGCTTGTACTTCTATCAAAGTTTTATATGGTGCTATATAAAGGAAACTAAACTACAAAGTCTACACTTGGATAAAGGTCTACTTAAAATAAAACCCACTAAAACATCACAATTCACCTTAATACATAATCTTTGTACAGAGAAGGATATTGAGATGTATTAATATTAGTGGAACCTGTATTTATAAATCCGATGGCACTGAGATGAGATTTAGCTCAAAACTAGATCAGTAAAAATAAACTTTAGCTGTTAAGTTAATATTGTTTCTGTTAAGAGTCTTGCATCTAATCATGACTGAATTAGCTGTGTTTCCACATCTCTAATTATAAGTACTTTTCAAATATTAGTTTGGAAGCATTAAAGTATAGGGAAACATGGAAAAGTATATTAATAATTTATAAGCAACAAAAACCAAAATAATCTTGCATGTGTGTACTTAGATTTAATGCACAATCTGTTTCCTATCTGAATCCTTCAGGCTACTGTTTTCTCTTAAGCTATTAATTGCAGGCAAGCAGGGCATTTTTTGATTAAATGATTGATAGTTGAGCTTAAGAAGCTTAGAAGTTTTTTTTGGGTGGAAGGTTTTATATGGACAAGGGATTATGCACTGAAAGTATTATCATGAGTCGGTCTTGCATAAGGGGTGATTTTTTTTTTTAACTGCTTAATGAAAATTGCATGTATTAGCCTGTTGCATTATAGATGCACTACTGTTAAAAAAAAATGTGTTAGGATTAATACTGAAGATTTATATTCTCATAAGTAAATAAACTTGGTGTGTCCCATTTCCATATAAAAGGCATTACATTTTGTTTAGAGGTATAGGGTCCAATATTAACGTTTATAGTTTTTGAATTCTTGTTCATCAACTGAAAGACGGTTTTTATTCTTCAAAGTGGACATTCACAGGTTTTAACCCAATGTCTTCAGACTACTTTTTTTCTTCTCAATTCAATGGCTGAATTCTTAAACATTTTAAAATTTAGATTATATATGTGTGTGTGTGTGTGTGTGTGTGTGTATGAATGAACTTTGTCCTAAAAGACATAATTTTTAAACTTCTAATTTCTAGATATGTTTTAGTGTGCCTGCAAATATATTGCAATAAGATCAACACTAATCTCTCTAAAAGAATTTGAGATTTGCAGCAAAAGATGCTAATAATATTATTAAATACTTTATTTATTGATGGCTTAATGTCAAAGTAACATAAAAGATGATGCATTTTAAGTGAAAGATCATTTGATTAAAAAAAAGATCTTTGTTCTCAGGTTTGCAAATATGATTATGTGGAAATCCGTAGTGGCCTTTCTTCTGATTCTAAACTGCATGGTAAATTTTGTGGTACGGAAGTGCCTGAAGTGATCACATCACAGTACAACAACATGAGAATTGAGTTCAGATCTGACAACACTGTCTCAAAGAAAGGCTTCAAGGCCCATTTCTTTTCAGGTACTGAAAATCCCTCCTATGTATTAACAGATGCTTCTGAATACAAAGTGTCTAGATGCAGTGGATATTGTTCATGTGTGATAAATATAAAATGCCTTTTTCCTTCTGCTTATAACATTTAAAATTTCTATTAAAAAATAGAAATAGCTGTTCTTTCTTCTTATATTGTCTTGAATTGAAACATAAGCCAATAATAGGAAAATCTCACAAAGTGTGACCAACATTATCACAATTTTTGTTCTATTTTTTAATCCCAATCATAATGTGATACAAATGATATACTACTTTTATTTGTATTTCTATAGTACTACCTTTTTTGTTTAATCATATGCTAATCTTACTGGTACAAGACAGATCATCCATTGATGGAAACTGTGATAACTCCACTGACTTTAGTGTAGCTATAACTGTTTACACCAGCCGCACATGTGCATCATTGACTCAGTGGAACTACTTGCATGAGTCAAGTTAAGCCTATAAGCAGATATATGGGGGGGAGGGGTTTAGTAAGTATGTACGTAGGGCTACATAATAATAATTTGTTCTTGTGGCAGGATGTTCCCTATTGATAACAATAGAATTATTCTTAGGTTGGTGCGGGTTCATTTAAGAATAAGGGCTAGGGACAGAAATTTAAAAAGCCTGAGCCTGGATTGATACAATCTTTGCAGGTTAGTCTAACCTGCAGTGCTTGAAGTAATTTGGAGGTGGATAGACATTCCCTCTTCATTCCAGAAATGCAGCCACATGCCTGCAGTGGCTCAGGCTAGAAGCTGGAGGCGTCATAGCAGCCCTTCCTTCCCTTTCATAGTGCTGAGCTGAGGGAGGGGTGTGGCCAGGCCCCTACAGGACGCTCTGATTAGGGAGGGGTTCTCCCTAATTAATAACAGTGCATTTAGTTACACAGCAGGGAGTTACACAGGGAGTCGTTAACATTTATCAGCCCATCAAACAAAACAAAGCCTCTCTCATTAGTTCAAGCTCTTCTTTAAACAACTTTTACCAAGGAAGGAATGGAGGGACATTACCAGCTACCTGCTGATTAGCTCCAAAAAGCCCTGTGCCAATACTGTCCTGTCTGCCTTTGTCCCGTCTCTCATAGCACAGACTGTAGCCAGCATGTGGTATGCTAGCTAGTGCTGAGAGGTGTCTGTGTAAGGCAGAGGGGAGGGGGGAATCCCTTCTTGAGCAGCGAGTGGTGAAAGGGGAGCAGGGCAAAGCCAGGCACACACTGCTATACCTGCAGCCTCTGTCAGAGCTGCAGGGGAGGAGCCAGCCCAGTTCTCTGGAGCAGAGAGCCCTACCCAGAGCTACAAACTCTCTGGGATGCTGGGGGACTCTGGTTTAACTAAAACCAGGAAGAGGTCTGCGGACATTGCATAAACTGGTTTCAGCCATTTTCAGACTGGTTTATATGCACTGAACATCTGTTCTGTTACAGGTTTAAACCAATTTCTGATCACTTAAACCAGTTTATGTGTAACGTCTTTCGCTAGACAATTTGTTACAGTATCTGGAATCTTACCCCTAGTTTTCTAAGAGTTAAGCTTCTGGCAATCTAGAGATTTAGTTATATTTAGCATTTAATGTTTTCCTAGCATATATTAATACTACGATTTTGTTATAGCGCAGAAGTCTAAGTGAAATAAATTTCTGCTCTAGTAAATGATGAATGACTACAGTTTTGCAACCAAGTTAAATGTATGATGCAGTGTATTGTATAAAATGACATTGCCTAGAATTTTTATGAAGTGGTTAAAATAGCCATCTGAGGCTGTATTTATAAGGATAAGATGCTTATAATGTAGCAGTCCTGAAAGGCAGTTTGTTTTTTTTGTATCTCCTTAGATAGCTTATACTAATAGTGATGAAAGAGCAAAGGAAGTGGTGTTTCCCAAACAAGGAAACAAAAAATTAGCAAGTGTTTTACCTCTTGAAATCTTTAAATATATTGTATTTGCTTGTAATTACATTCTTGTGGGCAAAGTCATTCAGATCAGTTTCTGGTTTGTATAAATGGTATCTTTGCAGTCAAATGATTTTATTTTCCTTATAAAATATCATTTTAGATTATTGTAAAGCTTTAAGTTTAACTGCATGTCTAGAGTAAATGTCTATGTGCATACAGCTTAAGAGTGTCATCCACCAGTGAATAATCCTGTTTTATATACACAAGCTCAATAATTCTACCTGTTACATTAGAAAGGATTACTTACATGAGTGAAAGTGAGCACAGTCACTGTTGGTATATATTAGTCATGTTTCCCAGTTTAACCTTATTGGGTGCATCCAGATGAGAACACATGTGCCTCTTGCAGCATTTCAAACCAGTTTCCGATGCTGCAAGAGGCACATTGCACATGAAATAATGTTCCCCACACTGCATATTTGCAGCATGGGGTTAAAATTTGATACCTGGAAATCCAAGTATCAAAAAACCCACAGAAAAAAAGCGGGGCAGGGCACGGTTCAGGACCATGCCCTGAGGTGCACCCGGAGACTGGGGTCCTCCAAAGAGATGCTCTAGTAGCCAGCCAGAGCATTTCTATGGTTGCCCCTTGCCCCGGTGCTGCAGCACACTGCCTGCCTGTGTGGGGCAAGGAGTGGTGCAGGCTGCAGCGACCTGGACCTCAGCTCTGCCCCTAGGTAAGTAGGGAGTGGGGGTGGAGGGGACTGAAGCAGGGGCTGTGTGAGTATGGGGGACAGTGTGTGTTGGGGTAGCAGCTGTGGAGGGCTGGGTTCCCTGCCTGTCCCTTGCAGGGCCCACAGCCATCCCACAGCAGCAACGGCCATCAGGGTGCTCAGTGCCCTCTTGGCACAGCTCCCCCCACCCCGTTGCAGCGTGGTGTGGGCTGCCTGGCACTTCCTGTGCCACATCGCCCTGGCCTGGCCTGGCCCAGAGTGGGGATGTGCACCTTCGGGCAAGACCAAGACACTTGGGCTGTAACCCAGGGCCTGGCACCACTCCCAGGGACTATGTCTAATGCCGGGCCAGGTCCTGTTCCCACAGGCCCCGTGTGCCATCAGGCTGGGCTGGATCCATGGAGGCAGGACATGGCCCAGCATGACACGTGGCCCCTGCAATCAGTGCCAGGCCCTGGGTGATAGCCCAAGGGGCCTGGTCCTGCCCGAAGGTGCATAGACCCAGGCCAGGCCAGGCCCATGTTATGTTGCGCATGCAGCGCTGGGTGTCAGACAGCTTGGGTCACGGTGCGGTGTCTTGCACTGCCCTGCATCATGGGGGGGCTGTGCCAGGAGGGCTCTGACCAACCCGATGACTGCTGCTGTTGTGGAAGGGGCATGTGCACCGTGCAAGGGTGGGGAGGAGCTGTCAGTGAGCTGTGCAGGGGGGATGTGCCTTTTGGGGGGCAGTAGACTCACCCCTCCTGAGCAGCCCCTCACAACCACACTCCCCCCACAATTCACGCACATACACAGCCACAAACCCCAAGCCCCATACCCCCCCAAACTTCACACCCACAAACCCTACATCCCCCACACAAATCTCATACCCTGCATGCCCAGCCAGCCACATGGGATGGGAAGGGAACTGCTGGTGGGAGCAGTGGCTGCAGGGGCAGCTGCCACACTGCAGCCCTGCCCTGTGCTCACACCAGTGCTGGGACACATGGCCCCAGCCTGGGGGGACTCCTGATCCCAGAAATCACTTGGGAAGTGTGATGGGGGGAAGGGTGCAGGTGGCGGCAGGGGGTTGTGAGAGAGAAATGGGGTTTGGGGTGGGGGAATGCTCAGGGTAGGAAAGATCTCCAGAGCCAGGTTTAGAGCCCCTCTGCCCTCCTAGAACAGCCTGTGCAGGAGGAGGCTGGCCTGGGAGGAAAGGGCCCAGCTCAGTCCCTCATCCCCAATCAAGGGTTTCCAAGGGATAGCATGGAGCAGGGAGCAGAACAGCAAGGGCTGGCACTGCTCAGAGCCCAAAGCAGCGGATGGGACAGCTGCGGTTGAACTCATGTTCTGGTGCTGGGACAGAACTGTGACTGGGAGGGAGCTAGTAGGGGTAGGCAGGGGCTGTGGGCCAGGAGTGAGGGGACTGAGGAGTGGGGCATGCTGTGGGCTGATTGTGAGGGGCAGGGGCAGGGCACTAACATATCAGTGCTGCTCAGTGCCGTACATCCTGGTGAGCGAAGGAGGTAGGGGAAGCTCTGATTTTTCTATGACAAAAAAAGCAAAAGTAAATGCCAAAGTGTATAGATATCAATGTAAAATCCATTTTATGATGATAGAGGCACTAGTAGGCTTCCAAATTGATTTAAATCTGTAAATATATCAAAACATTGCCCAACTGATCTCTTTCTATATAGTTGCATTTCATTTTAATAGTGAAAGAACACTATTTTGGGTATTTTTAATGAGGGGCCAGCACAGGGGCAGGTTTTTATATTGGTAGGGCAGCACAGTTGGCACAACTTGCCCCACACACGAAGTGCACATCTGGGCATGTTTAATGAGGCAAAAATCCCTGGCACAAATTTGTGCCGCTCCTGTTTAGCTGCTGCAAGCGCATGTGCCTGCATGTGTGGATGTGCCCATTGTTTTGATACCTAAGGAGTTAAGCCATCAATAAGGGTAGCCCTGACATTAATTACAATATTCTTATTAGTCATAGCCTCAAAATGACTGTTTGAAAATTTAAATTCTGAATTGTGTTCAAGAAATATTTTTTACACCTTTGAATTTTAAATGTTTTAAAACTACTAGTGATTTTTATATTACAAATTGGTCTTGTATTATAAAGAACTTAGATTATATCATCAAGAGAGTAGGGTTGTTGTTCGTGAAATGTAAGTAGAGGACTTACGAACCTTAGGAACTGTTATTTTTCCTTTTTTCCTTGTTAAATTATTTTCAGGGACTGCTTTACTTTTTTTCTTTTTTCTTTTCTTATCTAGGTGTGAAAACTAACGTAGTTTACACATAATCTTAATGGTCTGTTATGGAGTAAATCTTCAGGAATTTACCCAAGAAATGAATCTGAATTAAAATGTGTCTCTAGCTAGGAAACCTGCATTGTGTCCTTGGAAGAGTAGATGTGATTTCTGACCCGTCACAAGCTAGGCTAATCCAAATGAGTATTTTGTATTCTGTATATCTTATATAATGCATTTATTTTTCATTAGATTTCTTTTAACTCCTTTTTCATAGTCTCTGGGATCATCTACATGTGCAACTAGGGTGAAGAAATAAACTCTGGTACAGACAGTGCCAGAGTTTATTTCTCCCAGGCACAGCGTTTCCATGTGTGCTCATGAATGCAGCATGTTGAGTTGGGGTGGCGAAGCCCCTGGCTGGCAGGGGGCACCTCAGAACACCTCTGGGCTCTGGGTGCCAACATCAGGCAGCAGAGGGGCTGGCTGGGGCACAAAGGTGCTATAGTTCAGGACTATCTGGCAGGCAGCACCTCCCACCCCACTCTCTCATCCAGACCTGGTCACCATCTGCACGTGTGTTGTAGTGGTGTAAATTACTCCGCCATAGGATAGTATTGTCCAGGACAAGTACTATTTATAGTGGAGTTAATTTACTGCACTCTAATATGGGCACATGTGTAGATAGTGATTTAGGATTGTTTTCTTCTGATGTGATCTATTTTTATCCCCCCCCCCTTTTTTTTTTTTTTACAGGCTCTCCTAAGCAAAACTAAAGCCAGATATTGTTTAACTCTGAATCAAACTTTAGAGCCCGAGATGTTTGCCATTCCCTTGTTTGAAATTAGTTAAAACAAATTTGCCATTCCCTTGTTCTCAGAGTAGTTCAACAATCCTAGCTGCCCAACTCAGACTACTGCTAAAAGAAGGAATGACAGGTAACTCACTAGACATTCCTTGATCTGGGCAGCATATGCTTTTGATCCATGGAGCAGGAGTTTAATATGGACTGAAATTATCAGCACTCATTTTGACCTTTGGAAGCTGATATTTGTTCATCATTTGACTTGGATCTGGGTCTGTATTTCTTATTTAATTGTGCCTTACAAGACAGTGTTTAGCAGAGTAGAGGTTAAAGTACAGTATGCTAGCATAATTTATGTCTGGTTCTCAATGTATTAAATAGCTCTTGGGAAACATTTAAGGAATATACACAATAATCATAATAAATGTATTAAAAGATCTTAAATCATAACCAGCCTAATTATACAGTCTGTAACCACCAAAAACATTTAGTCCATGGGGAAGCAAACTATCCATCTTTCAATACATATGCCAACAAAAGGTGCATGCAATGCTAAGCAAGAGCACAGTACTTTACCCAAACAAGGGAGAAGCCAAGACGTTTTTAAAAATAAACTGTTCTGAATAAATGGAAGGTGGTACATGCCATAAGTACAATTAAGATATTATTTTGAGTTTCCCTTGGAAGGAAATTGTATAACCAAAGTCGCTCAGCCATGAAAGTTAGCAACCTGCCAACTCAATATTGGTAGAACCCAAGTTCAATAGGTGCTGGAATAGGAGCAAGGGCAGGAGGCAATCTGAGCTATGAAGGATTTAAATTTCAGTAAGAAGACATTGGTTTATGTCCTCTGGCAGAAAGTTGGGTATAATGTGCTCCCAAGCATTATATAAGGGAGCAAACAAGGACCTATATTTTCCAATATTTTTAGCTTCTAGAATTTTGAAGGGAGCCAGATTAGGACCTTGCTGCAGCAGTATAACTTGGAGATGCCAATTCTTATATGACTAGAAAAGGTGTTTACATCAGCCAGAATTATTCATTCAAATGGGAACGATAATCACCAATCCTAACCCTCAGTGAAACACTGAGCTCCAGGCAGAGGTACAGGTTAAAGTTAACTCAAACTGAACAAGCTCTGTAACAGTCTCACAGATAATAATCATACTCCCTGAAAAAAAGCAAGAAATACCACCTCAGTTTTACCAATCGTGGTTTTCATAGAAGCTGCTAGACAGTCCAGTAGCCGAAATACAATGTGATTATTAAAGAGTAAAAAAGGGCTCTTTGCCCTTGCTTTACAGCTTCACATAATCTATATATCTAATGAAGCATGTAGGTAAGTGGATAAGATCTCCTTTCCAGAAATTAACAAAACTACAAAGCTTAACATCCCAATTCCTTCAAGGATGAAAGGTATGGATGATGTTGATCTTGGAGAATAGATGAGTAAACAGGAAAGACATGATAAATTTATACAAAATGAGTTGTTTGAGAAATACTTCTTAAAGACTTATACTCCTTTTTAAATTCACCAGTGATCAGTTAATTTGAAATATGGCAAATTCAAATTGATGTTTTTCCATAATTAGCCTATAAAACATACTACTACAAATTATCGCCTCAGCGTAAAGTTAAGGAGTATTAAAATTTTTGGACTTTTATTTAATAGCAATAGACAATTTTAGAATAGTAAAAACTTAGAAATGACTTTGGAAAGGATATAGTCCCTAAATTGTTATGGCATAAGCCAATTTCTGTGGAAGATTTGTAGGTAACTTTTGGGTCAAGTATTTTCTGTTTAGTGTTTGGTTTGGGGAGTGATGGAGACAGGATACCGGTCTGTTTAATATGATCATAGAATCAGTGAGTCGGAAGGGACCTAGACACATCATCGAGTCCGACCCCCCCGCCACGGGCAGGAATGAGCACTGGGGGTGGGAGGGGTCATAAGACCCCAGCCAGGTGCCTATCCAGTCTCCTCTTGAAGATTTCCAGGGAAGGTGAGAGCACCACCTCTCTGGGAAGCCTATTCCAGGCTCTGGCCACTCTTACAGTGAAGTAGTTCTTCCTAATATCTAACCTAAACCTATCCTCCCTCAGCTTGTGGTCACTGTTCCTGGTGACTCCAAGGGGGGCCCTGGTGAACAGATTTTCCCCGAGTCTCTGTTGGTGACCCCTAATAAGGTTGTAGGCAGCCACAAGATCCCTCCTCAGTCTCCTCTTGTGGAGACTGAAGAGATTCAGGTCCCTCAGCCTCTCCTCATAGGGCTGGCCATGGAGGCCCTCAACCATATGGTGGCCCTCCTCTGGACCCTCTCCAGGTTCTCCGTGTCCCTCTTGATGTTCCTAGAAATTGTCTAAAAAATAATTGACTGTGCCTTCTGCATGAGACATTTCATATAGTCAATTTTGGCAAATCTAACACTTCAACAATTCTTGCAAAGTTACTATCCACCCAGGAATACAGGCATTGTGGATTGTGCCAATATAGAATTTCATCTTTGTATAGTTAGTTCTCAGTATCAAAGACTGGCAAAAGGCAGGGCAGGGTGGCACCTTACATTGCATCCAGACATGCATTATGTGGTGCAGCAGACCCATCTCTGGAGCCACATGCTGCATATGTAGGCATGCCCTGCACCGCTACTTTGCAGCACTGGAGAGTTTTTTTGACCCTGGGAGACCCACACCATAAAAAAGCACAGTAGTGCAAATGCTGTCAGCACGCTGACCAAAACCAGAGCCTGGCCAGCTGTAGCCACACTCTCTGGCTGCTTACCATGTTCCCAGCTGCAGGAGTGCCATAGCTGCAGCTTCCTGAGGCCCCTAGGACTCCAGGTAAGGCTGCTGCAGCCACCACAGTTGCTGGCACCAGCCTCTCCTACCCTACCCAGCATAACCTGCCATGCACCAGTGTGTGTGTGGCATGAGCATTCCCTGGGGACAAGTAGCAGCAGCACAAGGTGTGCCCCACAGGGTGTGTAAGTCAAGTTTTGAAGCCAATTTTTGTGTCTTAAAAATCAAACTCAACTTATATAACATGCCACATCAAAAATAGGGGCTGAGGCTGGGCTTGGCTGGGTTCAGCACTTGGCTGGTTTGTCCCTATCCCTTGTGAGCGGTGCTGAAGGTGCCAGTTGCAGGGGATGAGGCTACATCACCTGAGCACTGAGCCCAGCCCCATCTGTGTCCCTTACGAGTGGGGATGCAGCCGTGCCAACCAAGCCTCAAGCCTGGCTCTGTCTGCTACAAGTAGCGCTGCCAAATGCCAAGCCTTGTGCCACTCTCAGGGGATGGAGTGGCCTCATTCCCTGCAAGCAGCACCAGCTCAGCACTTGGCAGCACCACTCTCTCAGCAGCTCCATCCTCTACGAGCACAGTGCTACTCGTAGAGGATGGGGATTGGGATGGGGCTGGGCTTGGCCAGTCTCAGTGCTTGGCTGGCATGGCCTTGTTCCCTGTGGGTAGCGCTGCTCACATGGGAAGGGGCCATGCCAGCCAAGCAGCAGACCTGGCTCTGACATACACTGTGCCTATGGAAATCCTTACCTTTCAGATCAGAAAGCTGGGGTTTGATCTATACACAGTGTCAACCTATGCACCCTTAAGTACGGTAATTAATCGGATACATCTAATGGAGCATCATAGCTTCTAACAAAGTAGGCTACTTTCTGAACAAGTTAGTCGCTAAGGTGCTCTTCTGCTTTTCTTCTGTCTGACTTCAGACTAATATGGCTAACTACCTCTTAATATCAAAGACTAACATGAATGATAGTTTTAATGAGTGCGTACTAAAACCTAAGTGGAGGCTTGTAAAAAGAACCAAGATGGACACTTGGTCTGAAATGTGCATTTTAGTTGATCAGAAGAAATGAATCAGAATTCCATTAACATGACCATTTTTTTCTAATAATACATTATTATCTCTTTACTACACTACTGCCACCCAGATTTTCATAATGCACACTTATGTAGCTAAGAACATCTGTGTATATTTGTATGTGGTGGACCAGAGGCTGTTTCAGGATGATTTTTGATTGATAGCAGAACAAATGTTGTATAACTATAAATTAGTTTTTAACCTACTTAGATGGTAGAGAATGGTGGGCTTCTGAATCATGCAATATGACCTTGCTTCTGGGGGGGCGGGAGGGAGGGAGGAGGGGAACAATGTTTAACATTCTTTGTAGAAAAAGTGATGGTTTCCTGAAAGTAGCCCTAATCATTTCTTTAAATAAGGCTTGTAAGTGTTAGGAAAACTAAACACCAAGCACTACATGTTGCTAAAATGATTCCATATATCATGAGCTCTAAGGCTATTTTTTGTGGTTTGAAATTAGTATGATTATTTTCATGATTATTTAAAACAGTAACTACGTTCAGTGCACTTTAAAATGACTTTTCTTGGGGTCCTATTGTGGATGATTATTCAGTGAGCGTTTAAAGAGAAAAATCTGAAATGTTTCTACCCTTGAGCAGGTTTGTGTTGGAGCACACATTCACTTCTGGTGCCATCCTGGTACATTTTTTTCCCCACAGACAAGAAAGCTTCCTGCAAAGAGAAAATTTTTGTTTTTGAATCATGCAAGAACTTGATACAGGTTGTTTCTTCAGGCCGAGTACGTATTATTCACAGACTGGTGGCCTCTGAGAGTCTCAGAGGTATGACCACGTGCCCTCTGAATGGTTATATCTAACATTTTGTTAAGAATGGATCTTTCCCTGTTCTGAATATTGTGGGGAGAGGGTGGGGGACCCAACATAAAGAAAGCATCCATTCAAAACTGGGAGACTGATTTCCATCTGTCAGCGTAACAAATGGTTTTGTTTTTACTCAGCAAAACATTTGTTTCTATAACTAATATAGACTAATTTTTCCTGAATTTTTTAAAACTGGGCTACAGACCTGATGGAAAATCTATAGTGACTTGTAAAATGTGGGTAAGGCTTGTTCAACCGATGCATCCTTCATTAACTGTGGGCAAATAATTATTTCCATTGTAGTTTCACTAGGCTTCAGAACTTCTCCTACCTTGTGATTAATGTTTTGCACAATGTTGATCTCTGCAGGGGTCCAGCACATGCTCATTCTTAAGGCACCTGTCCCTTTAGAAATTATTCTACAGTATACATCTTTATTTAATGTTAATACAAATGTTTCTTTTTCAGACAATTTGGCAGGTGGGGAAAAGCAAAGGGCTTTTATTTATTTATCAAGTTAGATTAGTTTGACTGAACTTTATTGGAGTGTCTAACTTTGAATGCATTGCTCTTAACCTTCCATTTCTTTTTCTAATAGAAAAGAGCTACTAATATTTAGAAGATAAAAAGCTGTAGAGTTTCATTTTCTATTGTCTTCTAATTTCTCATGTGTTTCTCTCTCCCCTTCTTAACTAGCGCTTGCTTTTGAAAATATGAAAGATTAAAATGTTTGTTTGAATTTAGATTGATTTATGATATTGACTGCCTGGGTTGTATTGTTCTGCAAATAGCATACTTTGGAGCTGTTATGTTTACTACTTTCATAATCAAAATGATCACAGATGTAAACCCTAGGATGTGCATTTTTCTGAACTATTTTCATTTTTTGAGCTGCTGCTTAACGTTCAGATCAGTTTACATCTGCAAGAAGTGCTTGAGCATTCTCAGTGCAAACAGATGTGTGATTTATATGAAAATGCAGTAGAAGCTTGGGTTTGACTTGCAAGATTTTCCTATAAATTTACATCGTCATCCTATTTCTGTATAGCCAATGTATTATAAGTACAAATTGCATTTATTGAACAGTTTACAAGTCATTTGGTCAAACTTTGCTTGCATGTTGGTGGGTAAAGCTCTGATGTGTACAAGTTCTTACAGCAGATTTCTTTTGCTGTGCTATTACTTCAGCAAAGGTAGGAAGAAATAATATAATATGAGTTAAGCAATAACAAGAGACCTAAATTGTACATGGAAACTTTTGTATCTGTAGAAATCCCTACCGTACCAAGCAAAATCTGAACCATTGCATGTTAATTTTATTATGATACAACACTTCCATTAATACATTGGAGGGAGCAGGAAGATAAAGCAGATGCATGCTCTGAATCAATCTTACCTCTATAACCATAACCTGCTTCCCCATCCCCGCATGGTAAAATGCCAGAAGTTTGTGCAATATGGTATTATGTGTGTGTGTCGGGACCAGTCTGCCAGTTTTGATTTAATTGACCTGCCCCACCTAAAATTACAACAGCTGAATGACAGGAGTGGTGGCAGCTGATGCCTTTTGCTGGAATGACTGCCTGTTAATCTAGTTTGGCTTATTTCCTTGTAATGATTTTGGTAGCTGTTAAACGCAGTTCATATTTCCTCTCCTATTCCCTGCTTTATTTCTAACACACCCAAAGCTCTTTTAAAAGTTTATTCATTAATAAACAGAACTGTATGCTAAGCTGCAGATCTCCCTGAAACAATTAACACTGGGTTCTTCTGTATGCTCCTTAACAATCTATTTTGCCTTCTGAGGTGTTTGGTAATGTCCATGTTCATTAAAAATGAAGTGTATTTGTTTTTCTGCTGGAAAAAAAAATCAACTTATTCAGAATGTTTTTGTTGAATAATTTATGTTTTTATAACCCACGCGTGCAGAGCCTGAAACCTTGCTTGGCCTGATCACTATTGTTAAACTATGGAACTGTTATTACATCATCCTTCTACCATAGAAGCCAATATGAAGTACACAGGATATTAAAACTCCTTGTTTGCTGAAATAAAGCTATTCTTGAGATACTGATGACATTCTTATCAATACATCCAGTTGGAAGAACAAACACTGACAGAGTTTTTTTTTTTCTTTTTGTTTTAAGCCACTTTTTTGTCCTTTTTGAAGACTAGAACAATAAATGAATCAAATATCCAATCAAATTTCTCTGTCATGGTGCAAGTTTTCAGGTTGAACAATGAATGGGTAGAGCCAAGGGTACAATTATATTGCTGTAATGAGAAGCATGGCAATTAGTTTATCCTTATCTGGACTTAAACATTCCTATAAAGGTTTGCAATTTTTTTTTCTACAAACTGTGCATAGATGTGCTGGTCACAGAACCATGTTGTATATTTCTTAGACAAGGACGAGTGTTCTAAGGACAATGGTGGCTGCCAGCATGAATGCATCAACACTGTAGGAAGCTATGTTTGTCAGTGCCGCAATGGATTTGTGCTACATGAAAACAAACACGATTGCAAAGAAGGTAAGTGTTGGGGTATTTGAATAGCAGATAAAGCAATGCAGTTATCTTAGACAGTTATCTTCTATCTTTCCTAGGCAAGTGAGGAACAAAGAAAAGTAGCTAAAGCACAGTATTAGAGAATGGGAGGTAAGTGTTCTGTTCCAGGCTTTCCCAAAGATGACTAGAGGAGCCCTGTCTATGTGGCTGGATACCTTGATTAACAAATCAGGTTACTTTAGCATGCAACCTTGACAAGTTAGGGGTACTCACTGTAAACAAGGACTGGTCTACTTTAATTTTGTCTCAAGTAGCTGAGGCATAGTGCCTTTATGCAGTGTTAAACATAAAAGCCCCTGTTTACATTAAGTGTTTAATGTCATGGTCAGATGCCATGAATCTGGAGGCTGAGGGCAGATGGCAGCACCTTAGGGTGGTGTTACAGGCTACCTTTAAACTATTCTAAAGGCTCTTAAGTAAGGAGTCCATGCATTAAAGGGTGTTAAACTGTGCTAAGTACCCATCTGTGCAACTTAATGTAATGCCACTTTGGGTGAGGGTTATCTTTAAGCCGCTCTGCCTAACTCTAACTAGGGTGTTGTTAGTCTGCTCCACAGAGATAGCGATGAATCTGAAGTCATCCAGCAACCCAGGATGCATGCCTCTCAGCCCCTCTACCCATGGCAAGCTTTCCACCATCCCAGATTCCACCCACCCACATTAGGTATGACCCCAACCCACGTGGCACTACACTGTTGGCTCCTAGGAGCCCAGGAGACCTATTCTGGGACCTTGGGCTGGGAGTCAGGCGCACTGCCCTCCCCTCAGAGAGCCTTTGTCCCCCATCTGGGTGGCACTTGGCTCTCTTCTAGCCAGGAGAATTGGGGGAGAGGTGGCTATTCTTGAGGATGGTGGGGTGGGGTAGGGAGTACTGCCTAGTACCAAACCTCCTGGGAAGTATGTTTTCCCTGAGTTCATGCTATCTCTGTGGTTAACTCCCAGTAGCTCTGCACTGGAAGCAGAGCCACTGGGCAGTGAGAGCATAGACCCGAGAGAGGCATGCCTTCCCAGGTTTCCTACTTTTGCCATAATTACCGCACCTTGCTCCACTTCCAAAGAAGGGGTAGAGTCCTGGCCCCTGCTCACCAGGCCAAGTAGTGGCAAATCACAGTTGTGCAAGTCAGAAATGACACTAATCCTAAACCTGCAACTGCTCTGAAATTCTGAATCTAACTTTGACACTGCCTACCGTTCCACAGATTTAGAATGATTTAAAGATAACAGCATCCTAGGCTTCATCGGTAGATGCAGAGATTTCCTTTTGGTAAAATTTTGTTACGTCTGAGTGGTTCCATATGTTGATGATAGTTCTGCAAGTCAGGTGACTGCACACCAACATGGCTAATGAACTGTGATTCAGTTGTCTCACCGGTAATTTTGGAAGATTAATACCTACTTTCTTCCAGAGTAATTGTGCTGCTTAAATCTCTGATATTTCTAAAGTGTTTTGAGAACATTAGAAGAGAGATAAAGCAGGTGGGGCAGTTTTATCCTTGGGGTCTTTTAGATTCTTCATGGTTTTATTTATTTGTAGAGGCATTTCTGATAATTCAGCTGTGACAAAGCACATTTCTAACCAGAATTCAGTGTCATTGTTCATTCAGTGTCTCAATAAATCATTTAATAATAGCTTTATGGGAAGACAGAAAACCTAATGAAAGGTTAGAAATACCATTAAATATTCTGATAGGAATTCTATTGTGGATTTTCCTTTTGAACTTTGTGACAAAGGCATAGTAAAGGAAATGGCAAAATATCGACTGTATTTAGATAAATGGTTTAGACTTATCCATATATATTATTTGCTTTTATAAGGTGCTGTGATCCATTGTAAACAACACTGTTAACTTCATGTCCATCAGTAAACAAGGATTACTGGATTAATCTCCATAATGTGTTTGCCAAAGGTGATGAACAAGATAGTGGACTGAAGATGAGATTAGTTAGCTTCCTGAAAATCCTTTCCATTTAATGAGTTTCTGGCCTAAAAAACCCTGCTTTTCTGGTTACATCTTAATACAGATTTCCAAACTAACTGGTACTGTCATTATTTGGCACAGCTGAGTGTGAACAGAAGATCCATAGTCCAAATGGAATCATCACAAGTCCTAACTGGCCAGACAAGTATCCAAGTCGGAAGGAATGCACATGGGAAATCAGTGCTACTCCTGGTCACAGAGTGAAATTAGTAAGTTGCTCTAAATCTTTTTTTAACCAAATCTCCTTCTTAACGGAACAATTGTTCTGAAAGGCAGTTATAGAAAAATCATGTTGAACTACATTCACTGATTACGAAACAGTCAAATAGGTCCTTTAAAACAATTCAGTTTTATCCACTGCTGACTAAAGCGCCTGTTTAATATTATGGGAGCCATTCATTTAAATGTGGTGCACAATTAACTGCCTATGCATCCTGTGTATACTGTTTAGCAAAGAGCCTAAAAGCAAGGGTCCACCAGAATCTGTGTGGGACTGTCATATAATTTCTACAGATTTTGCTGCTTTTACTATTCCCTCTAGAATGTGTAACTAAATGTTGTTAAATATCAGTTGCTTTTGGTCTTAAATGTGGCAGCATTTAGCAAAAGCCGATTGATTTTTAAAATAAGATAATTCATTGTAAAATGTGTTTTAAAGAATAAGAAGAAATGTAATCAGTAGACGCCTAAGAACATTCAGTGACTTAGATGAAAATGCTAAAAGTTGTTTTTTAGTTCAAAGATTTATCTGGAGTTTTATATTTCATTATTCTCATGGTTTTAAAAACATACACAATTCACATTAAAATTCCAGATCCTCAGAGTAAGTGCTCTTTGTAGCTGTGCTCAGAATTCTCTAATGTTATAGACTTAGAATTGTTTTTTGACTTCAGGGTGTTGAACACCAAAATCACAACCTGAGTTCGAAAGCGGGGAACTAAGATGTCTGTTAGCTACTTTGCACCCTCCTTGGCATGTTTTTGGGATTGAAAAGGCCCCTGCAAAACTTAGGTTATAGTAGCCTCTGTAGGCTCCATGATGCATTTCTGTCTAAAATCTTCTCAGCTCTGCATGCTGTGAGCTCTCCCAATCCCAATATACCCTTATTTAAGGGTTGGTAAATAAGGAAGTGTTCAGGCAGTAGCTTCTGCAGCATGTGTAAGGGGTAATCCTCTGACAAATTACAGAACTCTCAGGGACTCTGTTTCTCCAGTTGTTTTACTCAGCTAAGTAAATGGGCCACAGCAGGACTGAAGACTCTACTCAGAATTAACTGCAATAGTACATTTGATGATGATGATGATAATAATAATAATACCAGAGGAGATGTTTTAAGGGTAGAATTTATATAATATTCTAAGGTAACAGTAACGTAATAAGCCTACAGCCCAAGCTCTGCCAGAAATCTTCACTAACAATAAACATTAATTTTACAATAGCAGGGAAGAAGAACACTGACATTAAGATCCTATGGCTAAGCACAGAGGTATAATAAAATCTTTGTCCTTATTTGTTTACAGTCTTAATAGAACAGACTATTTGGGAAGGAAGGGAGTATTTTTGTTCACATATTTAAATATATTTTATACAAAGAGCATGTAACATACTCAGAAGTCTCTGATAGCCAGGGATCCTGGTTTTCCCTGATATAAAAAACCCCACAAATTTTCTGATAACTTCACCACAAATCTGTAATTAAAATAAAAGACCCCCACACCCTTCCCTGGCCCTGCTGGTGCCCTTCACTCCCCCCATGGCTCTGCTTGTGCCTCTCATTTCCTCCCCCCCACAGCCCCATGGTCCTGCTTGCGCCCCTCACTCCCTCCCACACTTTCCCCAGCCTTGCTGGTACCCCTCACCCCCCATTCACAGCCCCTGCCCCCCTGCCCTGCCAGAAGGGACCTACAGCTGCCAGGGATATGGGTTCATGGAGCCAGACCTGAAATCTCCTGTGCCTGACAGAAGGCAGTGGCTGCAGCAGTGAAGACTAGCCTGGCTTCTCCCACCCCCATGCCTGCTGAGGGCTCAGGCAGGGGTGGGCCTGGCTCCCTGCTGCTGTGCACACTCCTGTGGGGCAGGGGGACCCACGTGGGGTGCAGATGGCTCATCTGGGGGCAGGGGGTAGGGCTGGCTCCCCTTCTCTGTGCACAGTCCTGAGGGCCGGGGGGGGCTACACCCCCCAGATCTGTGTGCAGGGTGGGGGCGGGTGTGGGTTGCCCATAGTGGCCTCGGGCTCCTGCCCTGCTGCCCTCCCTCAAGGCCTCTGCAGCCCAGCAGGCATTACCGAGCACTGCGGAGAACAGTGGAGCTGCACAGGAAAGCTGCTTGTCACTGCAAGCTCAGTGCTGCCCTGGCAACACATCCTCTGTGCATGTGGGGGCAGTGGAGACGGCAGTGTGGGGTTGTGTCCCTCATTGCAGCCCCATGCACACAGGGGATGCATCAATAAGGCAGCATGGATCTCACAGCAGTAAACAGTTTTCCTGTTCAGCTCAGCTATTCCCTGCAGTGTTGGGTCATGCATACCAGGCTGTGGAGGCCTCGGAGGAGGGCAGCAGGGTGGGAGCCTGAACAGCTTGTGCCCTCCCTACCTGAAACACAGATCGGGGGGGTGCAGGTCCTGCCTGCCCCGTGGGAATGTGTGCAGCAGTCTGGAGCTAGCCCCACCCCTGCCCCCTAAACAAGCCACCCACACCCCTATCCTAATCCCCACTGACCCAGCCCAGCCCTGGTCAACTCCCTGTTTCCCTCCCTATGGGGGCCTCAGTTCCCCCACTTACCTGCAGGAGCTGCTGTCTCCAGGCTGCCTGCCTGAGCGCCCTCCTTCCATTCCCTCACATCCCTTTGCAGATTGTAACTTTGCCAGCCTGCAGAGGGCTCATAAAATTTCACAATCTGTGGGTTTCTCTGCTAAAATGAGAAATCTTCATTTTAATCCAGTAAGGGGGGAAATCCATGTTTTACTCCATTTTTCCATGGGAAACAGAAAACCCAGATCCCTGCTGATAGCATTCTACATACATATTCCAGGATTTAGACTTGTGTAAGTTGCCAGTGACTTGATTGCTCCTAATCATAAAAAGGCTGTAGAATAGAATAGAACAGACTAATTTAACAGGAATAAAAGACAAATAGCACCAAATATTGTCATCTCAGAGTGTACTGGGCTCTACTTGTTGATATTGGTGGTGTGGGTTTAAGTCTATTAAACTATTCACCATAAGAAAATATTTATGCCTCGTGGACAGAGTAAGGGGGTAGTACTTGTGCAAATTTTCTCTCCATTCACAGGGTGGAATGGGGTAGTTTTAAATGAGGAGAATTGCGTTTGTGCTGGCTCCTTCCAACAAAAGAACCCCTTCCCATGTTGTTTTGTTTGTACAAGACCTAACCACAAGCACAGCTGTATTCTTATAAAAGTCCTTTCAATGCTCATAAACTCTGTAGGAAAATTATGCATTTGAATTTCCTTATTGAAATATTATTTTTCTTTCTTCCCTAAGAAGGGGGGGAGGGGAAGTTTAAGTCTTTTCCGTTTGTTCCAATTTTAGAAATTTGTACCCTAAGAACATTCAGCATTCATCCATTGAAAGGTAATTGGAATTTGGCACTTAACACTCTTACGACCTTTTGAAAGGCTGATAATTAAATATTGTGGAATGCTCATTTAGAATAAGTCAAATGTTTGAGGGTTGATATTTATGACACTGGAAGCTCAGTACTGTAAATGTTTGCATGGAGGAAGAATGCAATCCATTAATACAGTAAACACACTTGTGAAATAAAATAATCATGAACATTGAATATGGCAGTATATTAATGCATTCAACTAATAATGCAACACTTCCATTTTATATAGATATTTCTTATTATGCTTCCAAATCAAGTTTGACTTTATTCCTACTTTTACCATACCCTAAAGAAACTCAGAAAGGACAAACTTCTGCACACTAGAAAGAAAACAAAGTGAGTTCTGAAACTGCATTATTTTTGCATTCAATGTGCAGTGCCTCATCTTTTCCTGTGGCTGCTCTCAGGTTTGATGATAAGTGAAAAAACTCTTCCTGGTAACAGTAGACTGAAGCATTCTGTGTAATCAAGGAGACTAGGAAAGCATGTACATGCACTCTGAAATTTTTGAACTCTATGTCCTAATAATAAAAAATGCCTTTGAAAATATCTTTGCACCACAGAGAGGGGGAGAGAGCAATTTTAATATGCTTTTCAACTTGATACTTCTGAGAGAGGTTGAAATACCCAGTGCATCCAGCTCCCTATAAGGGCTACCAAAATATTTGTGCTTAATTAGAATACTACAGATAGTACTGACTGTTCAGTGGCCAGACAATATGTAGAATAAACTTTGTCAATAAAATGAACAGTAAATAGAAGGGGTTTTTTATAGCTATTTGGGGCCAAATTCTCTAAAATACTTGTCCTGACTAAGCAAGATGAAAGGGAAGATGCAAAGGAAGTGGTTTGCAAGTAGGTTGCAAATTTACTAACTGACCTGAAGACGCTACGTGGAATTAATAATGGAGTGAAGATCATGCGTAATTATTTACTAGCTCCAGCATTTTTGAGATGGCTGCCATTAGTTGTCCTTCTTTCCTGTCTGGTCCCAGAAAGGTGCCTAGGATTAAGGAGCAATTTCATAGTTTCATCCTTCCCCTATATGCAGCATTGGTCAGGTTGCAGTTGGAGTACTAAATCCAGTTCTGGGCACCGCACTTCAAGAGGGATGTGGCTAGCATTGAGAGGGTTCAGAGGAGGGCCACTCGTATGGCCAAGGGGCAGTGGGGCAGGCCCTATGAGGAGAGGCTAAAGGGCCTGAACCTATTCAGTCTCCATAAGAGAAGGCTGAGAGGGGATCTGGTGGCGATTTACAAACTCACCAGGGAGAATCAGCGAGAATTGGGGGAGGCTCTGTTCCCCCAGGCACCACCTGGGGTTACTAGGAATAACGGCTACAAATTGTTAGAGAGAAGGTTCAGGCTAGACATCAGGAGACATTACTTTACAGTCAGAGCTGCCAGGCTCTGAAATGGGCTCCCAAGTGAGGTGGTACTCTCCTACCTTGGGGGTCTTCAAGAGGAGGCTGGACAGATATTTGGCTGGTGTGATATGACCGTGGCACCCATTCCTGCCTGGGGCAGGGGGCCAGACCTGATGATCTGTTTAGGTCCCTTTCAACCCTAAGCACTATGAAACTGTGAAACTATGAAACTTTCAATGCTCTTCCTCTGCCAGCTGTTCCAAACTCAGGCAGAGGTAGCATTTATCTGTTGCACACTTTTTTCACCTTTTTGCAAAACTTAAGACCTCAGCAAAGCTGAGACAGAATAATACCACAAATACATGAACTATGACAATCGGATGTTCTGAACTGCTGCTACAGAAGAATGGCTGTTAGACTTGAAACCAGGTTCCTTCTGAAGTGGGGGTGAGGAGGGGCAGGCCAGGAGCCATGCTGTGCAATGCAGCAAGGCTAGCAGTGGCACTGGGAGGCCCCCAGCATTCACCTTACCCTTCAGAGCCACCCATCCCAGCACCACTACCCACATGAGGGGGCATGGGGCTCCCAGCCTGAGCCAGCTCAGGCCATGCACGTGTATGGCTGCAGGGACACAGCAGGACAGCAGCTCCCTTCTGGGCAGCGCAACAGGGGCCAGAGGAGCAAGAGGGAACCTGGGCAGCTGTGGGGGGAGGTAGGAGGGCAAGGGGCTGCCCCAGTGTGATGGAGAGTGGGGGAGTTGGGAGGTCCTGGGAAGAGAAGGGATGTGGCTGGGTGTGTCTGTCTGTCTGTGTCTGCATCTGTGTCTATATGTATGTGTCTGCATCTTCACGTGAGTGTGTGTGTGTGTACATCTCTGTGCATGTGTGCTCATCTGTGTGCGCATGCCAGGGCATCTGTATGCATCTGCTTCTATGTGTGCATGTCTGTGTGTGCGTGTTTCATTGCCCTCCGTTGGACTCTTTCGAACTTGTCCACATCTTTTCTGTAATGGGGGGCCCAAAACTGTGCTCCAGATGCGGCCTCACCCATGCTGAAAAGAGAGGAATAATCAGTCCCCTTGATCTGCTGGCAACACTCTACCAATATAGCCCAGCATGCCATTAGACTTTTTTGCAACAAGGGCACACTGTTGGCTTATCTTCAACTCTTGTCCACTGTAATTCCCAAGTCCTTTTCTGCAGAGCTCCGGCTTAGCCAGTCAGTCCCTAGTCTCTACTGTGCATGGGATTCTTCCTTCCTAAGTGCAGGACTTTGCACTTATCCTTATTGAATCTCATGAGATTCCCTTTGGTCTCTGAAACCTAACGCTACCTTCCAGCATATCTAGTACTCCCTGCAGCTTGATGTTATCTGCAGACTTGCTTAGGGTGCACTCCATCTCATCTTCCAGGTCATTGATGAAGATGTTGAACAAAAATGGCCCCAGGACACAGCCCCCCCAGGTCACTACTTGATACAGGCTGTCAACTAGATATAGAGCCATTGATTGCTACCTTCTGTGCCTGATTATCCAGGCAGTTTTCTATTCACCTTACAGTCCATTCATCCAGCTCATACTTCCTGAGCTTCTCTGTGAGAGTGTTGTATGAGACCCTATCAAAATCCTTGCTAAAGTCAAGGTATATCACATCCACTGGTCTCCCTGCATTCACAGAGCCAGACATCTCATCATACAAGGCAGTCAGGTTGGTCAGGCATGACTTGCCCTTGGTGAATCCATGCTGACTGTTTCTGATCACCTTCTTCTTCTCCAAGTACTTAGAAATGCACTCATTGAGGACCTGCTTCGTGAGTTTTCCAGCAACTGAGGTGAGGCTGACTGGTCTGTAATTGGATTGGTATATGTCCAACTTTTTAAAATGGTTTCTAACCTGTTCTTACCATTGTTGGCTACTCACCTCCACTCCAAACAGTGCTGCCAGGTGCAGTAGTTGGGAGCTGACCTTGTCTGTGAAGACTGAGGAGAATAATGCATTGAGCACATAGATCCTATCTCTTCCTAGGAATGTTTCTTGTTGGAACATCATCCTATGATCAAACAAGTCAAAGCCCTGCTGGGGACACCACCTGTGCAGCCATTCATTGATCTTTAGGATGTGTTTGCTCCTGCCTGGACCCTTCCCCTTAACTAGAAGGATCAAGGAGAATGCATCCTGAGCCCCCATCCCCTTCACCTTTGCCCCCAGAGCCCTGTAGTCACTTTTGATCGCTCAGGGTCTCCCCTGACAGTATCATTTGTGCCCACAATGATGAGCAGTATGGGGTGGTAGTGGGAGGTCTGGATGAGTCTTGTAATATGACATCTCAGATTCGGGCTCCAGGCAAGGCCAGCAGATGGATGCCTCTGTCCCCCACAGAAGAGAGTCTTCAACCACTGCCACCCATCACTTCTTATTGGTAGTTGTGGTCTTGATCCTTCCCACCTTGGGGAGGTCTGGCCTGTCCTCATCCACCAATAGAACGTGCTTCTCCCCCTGTGTTGCTAGGGCTCCATATCTGTTCTCCAGGTGAACTTCTGCAGGTGGGAATAAAGATTTCTGCTTGCTGCGAGAGGTCACAAGCTTCCACCTTCTTCAGAGTCTATGTTCTCTCCCTTCTCCAGTGCTGCCTTTGACAGTTCTTCCTCCACAGTCCTGGAGGTCTTCTCCAGCATCAAATTGACCAGTTCCTCATGGAGGAGGATGCTTCAGAGCCTCACCACCTCCTCCTGTAGCTCTTTTGCCTACTCCCTGAGAGATACCACCAGGAGGCACTGCTCACCTTGAAGGCACTCCCCCACCCAGCTGTCACCGGAAGGACCTTGCAAGCAGCAATCTCCACAAGGCCAAACCTGGACTTGGGTGGAAGCCTCTATGGTGAGCAGTTCTGCCTGGACAGACACCTCATAAGTGCAAGCAGAGGCAGTGGCTCTGGCATTGCAATATCCTCCAGCCTTTTCCATGGGTCTCTTAAGCTGCCTTCTCTGTCTTACAGCCCTTCTTCCAAGCACATCTTCCCAAGTAAACCTGTAAACTAGCCTGTTTATTCTTCCCTGGTCCCAAAAGGTTCCTCTTTCCTTGCTTTTTCTCACCAAGCATAAAGGCTCCTCCTCAAAGGAGCAGGGGAGGGGGCAAACTGACTCATGAACTGACCAGTGAGCTGCCTGCAAACTGCTCCCCCTGTTTGTTGCCAACCTTCTCCCTTCTACAGCACTTCTGTTCAGTTCCTGCCTGGGTCATATACCTCCCCCTGGGTCATGTACTCCTATATCCTGAAGTGGGGAGGTCTAAAGCAGACATAACCTCCTTTTTCCCCCCCGACTTGTTGAGAGAAAAATCTCTTCCCAATATTTAAACTAGAGGTGGCATGTAGCATAGGCAACTGGTGCCACCTTAGTTGGGGGGGGCATGTGCCCCCTACAGTCACCAGTCAGTGACCTTGTGGAGGAATCCCCCTATGGCCAGTCTTGCTGACAGCAGTGGGGATCCCCATGGCTGATCATGCTGACCTTGAAGTGGCTACGGCGCTTCATCAGGCACTCCTACTCCCCAGCCAGCACTCACAGGGGGGTCGCCGGCGCTCCAGCCCCCCACCCATCAGCTAAGCGCGGAGCGTGGTTTGTCAGGGGGTATACCAGCACTTTCAGGGGCTACATGGGGTGCATGCCCTACATACTGCCACTGGCACATAGGATACTTAGAACTGCTGCTATGTGCCTCTTAGGGTTTTAAGGAATAAATACTTAGGTACCTAACTCCTTGGGTGAGTGTGGCTTTTTAATTCTGCCCAACATCAACAATATTTAAACTATTTTTATAATGTTGCTGCTTTTTAAAATAGTTCTTATCTTACATCATTTCTGTTTTGGAAACTAGTGTAAATGAAGCTTAATTTGAGATTATTTCTGACGAAGCACCCAGAGATGCATCTTACTAAAGAAGAAGTAGAGAGAATGAACACTTATTTAAAATTCAATGGAACAGCCATCATATTCCAGATTTGGTCTGTTTAATCATGAATGCTCATTAGCTATAAATATTATAATCCTTTTGTGCTGTGGTGCTTTGCTTTTAGAATTACATTATTAAAATGTAAAAAATTAATATTTAAAATAATTATGCTCAACCCATCAGCGGAATCAAATTCCATATTCATCTTGATTCAAATTAAGCAAAAGAAACATTTTTATGTTAATTTTTTATTACTGAACTTACATATGAAAAATGTTTCTGGAAAGCAGTGTTCCCAGCCTTCCCTGGAAATGTGGGAATGTTATGAATGTGACTATAAGCCAGTTTCTAATATGTTCCAACACTAGTTTTAAAAAGATTACTTGTTTTAATGCTTAATGTTTAAAATAGTTTAATATCAAAGGCTTGTTTTTTTCTTAAATTTCTTGGTTCTATTCTATTGTTTAATGACTATTAAAATGGATTTGAAATTGTTTGCATACTCTTTGCACAGAACAGTGATTTTAGATGTCAAAATAACGTGCCTTAAAAAGAAAACCATTGTTGAGTCCTAGCTTTATTATCCTAATGGTAATTTAGACTTTGAAAATAATAGCCTTCACACCTTATTCTTGGCAAAAAGTATTTCTTAATTGCTGACATTTGAGATGAATAAACTGCAGTGAAGATTTCCTTTTAAAACTAGGAACAGAACTAAAGATTAGAGGCTGCCTTCAGATCACATATTCTATTCCCAATGGCTTTCATATTGGCTATATTCAGTACTATATTTAACCCTGTCTTCCAGCTTCTCCTTTTTTTTTTAATCCATAGAATATTTTGGTGGTCCAAATGACAGCCATTTATTTGGCCATATAAAAATTAGAACTTGATTAAGGTTTAAGGGCCACTGTAAACTGCAGATAGAAGCACAATGGGATTTAGTGCACCATACACACAGTTGCACCTCTTGCCATGCCACACTAGCTTGGCAGGAGGTGTCACAGTGAAATCATGCATTAGATCCCATTGCAACTTATTGCCAGTGCAGGGGGAGCCTAATCCCAGTCTCCCCCTACATTGGCAAGCAGCAAGCTCTAACATCTGGTAGTCTCCTCCATTGAGGGGCTCCCAGCTTCAGAGTCACCCCATGCTCCCCCTGCAGCTGGGAAATGCAGCTTCCTTGACCTGAGGGGTAGGTGCATGAAATCCTTGGGCCTGACAGATTATGGCAGCTGTGATCTAGCCCTGGGGGCTTCATGCACCCTTGAGGATGGAAGTCTGACGCTTCTGTCATCTCCCAGCCCCAGAGGCTCCTGCCTTGCCCCTTCTGCCCCCACCCCCTGGGTCTGGGAGACTGCAGTTGCATCTCCTGGCTGCTGGGACCCAGCTGGGTCCTGGAACTGAGAGGCATGCTTCCAGGACCCAGCATCCACAGCTGCCAAACTCTGAGTCCCAGCAGCTACAGGTGCTGCTGAGAGAGAGTCAGAAGCTGGTAGGGCTGATAGTCCCCTTATCTGAAGGCTCCCAGCCTTTGCTGGACATGGTGCACTGTTGCAGCTGGGACCCCCATCTGACAGGGCTCCCAGCTGTAGGTCAGACCCTGCTACACGTGCAAATTAAAGCATGATAGCAACCAGCCAGAAAGTTGGTAAACATTTTCAAGGTCTAACTTTATAGCTGTTGGAGCTTTTTATGGCATTGGAAGTACTTTGCAGGTGTAACTGATCTCAAGATAATTATGCAATTAACCAATTAATTGTGCAATACCTGTAATGTGTAGAAAGGGTCTAAGAGTAGCAATAGAAATAACTAAACAGTTGTTTTTATGGGATCTGTACTTCCATTCCATTACTTGGAAAGCTTCCTGAAAATACAATGCGTATCTGGCATCGTCATTTTGCTCTTCAGTTTTTTGTGAACCAGAACCATTTGAAATTTCTTTGCCTTTTCTCAGTTTCAGTAGCTATAGCTATATGCATTTCCTTTTGGACAGCTATTAATATTGAGTACCATCACATTTTATATTGGCTGGTTTCCATGAGGGATTCAGCCGATTAAACTTGCTTTGGTATACAAGATGGAATCTAGAGTTATTATGTTTGTTCAATATTTTACTGTGTTTGGTTTTATTCCTTTTAAATATTGCTTCTTAATCTTCCATCTCTCTTTGCTGGAAATCCTCAGTGCTTTGGGAGTTGTTAACTCTTAGAGTGCTTTTATTATGTTAATCATAGCATAACATTTTAACCATAAAATTGATTATTAAAAAATCACTTACATTGAATTAGCTTTCAATTGTAGGTTCAATGTGCAAATGTTAAGACAGGTTTATATGAGTTTTGACCTCTCAGTGCTTACATGAGGGCAAAGCACTTGAGTCTAATTGACCTCAAGTGACATATTAGTTGCCAGTCCCAGTCGACAAGCCAAAGAAAACCTGTGGACTGGACTACCTCTTGCTTCTAGAAGTGATCCCTCTAAATTGGGTGACCGCTATAAATGAAGCTCCCCAAGTTCCTATAACTGTAGACCAGTAGACCTAGTTATTTTAAAAGTGGCTTGTAATTTTGGATGTTTTAATTTTATGGGACCCAACAATAGTGGATCCATAGAGAGTACAGTAGTGCAGTTGCATCCTCCTTTGATTCCTGCTCCACCCAAACTTTAAAACTCACTGCCCCAGAGAGGCAGTAGCATTTCTGTTCAGGCAATGGTGAGGTTGTCAACTGACTTCATGGCTTCTTCTAATATACCTGATTCCTGCTAATCTCTCTACTGGTGTTAATGCCCCTTTCTCTCTGTTTTAATGATCTTGATGTACCATTAATCAAATTATCCTTTCTTCCACAAGGTTGCTGTCTGATAATTATTCCTGGTAATATCTCTCTCCAATTTCAAAGCCCTGTTTAGTTCTAGCTAAACTCTTTTTAGTTCTAGCTGAACACCTTGAATCAGGTATGGTAACATTAACTCCAGTGAACATTAACTTGGGTGTGGATATGATTGACAGTGAAGTGTTAGATGCACTGTCAGGAGGCTTGAGAAGGCTAGATTTCGTTTTATGAATCTGACTAACAGATAAAAATTTTAACCATAAAGACTATAGGACTAACAAAACAGCATTTTGGACTATTTTTGTCTAGTTTGTTGTGGTTTTTAATCTTAATATATAAACCAGTAAATTAGTGCACCTTCCAATGAAGTTATATTTGTTTTTGTTTTGATCTTGTACTAATAATATAACACTGAGATTCTAGTATATTAGTAAATCTTCTAGTTTCTTTCTAACTGGAGAAAAATGTGTGTTATATGCAATGATACACCACTACAAACCCATTTTCAAAATATTAGATCTGTCCATGAGACCCAAAGACTTAAAATTCCCTGATTTTTCATGAAGTTGGATGCATTTGGGTACCAAAATTGAGTCCTTTAAAATCCTGGACAAACAGTTTACTCTGCTGGACTGTGAATCTGGAATCTTTCATAAACACAGTGTTCATACATAACTTCCATCATCATTAGGAAGAGCTGTAAGAGTCTCTGCGTATTCAGATAAAGACTAGAATAAATAATACCAGGTGCATCTATACATGTAATTAATGCAGCTGAATGAACTCTGGTGCGATTTAAGCTGGAGTAAACTAATCCCAACATCACCATCTGCAAGTGCCTTTAAGCATAGTAATTTACTTCACCTTTGGATAGTACCTGTGTCTGACAGGACTATCCTACACTCGAGTAAATGAATTTACTGTGCCCTAATTGCAGTGCACGTGTGGACATTGATGCTTTACAGTGCAGTAATTTAGTCTACTGTGCAGTAAAGCACACATGTACGTGCACCCATTGTGTGGAAACTAAACTTAAGATAGATCTAAAAGAAAGCAAAGCTTGCAATCATCAAGTTTGGATCATTGCAACAATTCTTCTCCCTGAAAATTGAGGGGAATTAAAAGTGAGTCATGTTGGGGTTTTATTTACAAAGTTAGTCAAAACCCCTTTTTTGTCCTTTTTATCAGACCAGTTTCCTTAGGAAATATGGTTTTCATTTGTGGAGTGCAGCCTTATATATCAATAATACTGTAATTATAAAAATGAGTTTATATGACAGTTTTCAAAGGACCATGTTGTGTATGTTTTTACCTACAAATAGTGAAGAAGCAAATATATAAAAGCACAGTATGTTTCACAGATGTTTCAGGGCCTCACTTCTAAGAGGAACCAATAGATTTTCTGCTTTCTGATTGGTTTTGAATGTTCTGTGAAATATGGAATAATCCTGTCAACTAATTGTATGAATTCAATGGAACGACCACGGTATTCCAGATTTGCTCTGTTCTGTCATGGATATTCATTGGCTATAAATGCTTTAATCCCTTTCATGTGAAGGGGCTCCCTGCCAACTTTAAAATTCACTGTCTTCATTATTACTCGGCTTTCTCAGCATGAGCATGTCATTCAAAATTCCAAGCTTTATAACAGAAGCACAAGTACATGTGCTGTCTTAACTAACTGCAGACTGTTGAAAGCATATTTAAAAGACATTTGTTATTGTGTAAAAAATAATGTATATTGGATTCTTTATCTTAATAGTACTAAACTTTTTTTTTCCAGACCTTTAATGAGTTTGAGATAGAGCAGCATCAGGAATGTGCTTATGACCACTTGGAAGTGTTTGATGGAGAAACTGAAAAGTCACCAATTCTGGGACGTTTATGTGGCAATAAGATACCAGATCCTCTCATTGCTACTGGAAACAAAATGTTCCTTCGGTTTGTTTCTGATGCATCAGTACAGAGAAAAGGCTTCCAAGCCACACACTCTACAGGTCAGAAAAGCAGGATGTCATTTACTGGTAGCTTCTCTTAACTGTTTCAGATGCAGACATTCATTTTTGTCCCTTTGTGAGCAGAATTATTTAATAAATAAGTGTGGTATGAGTTAATCTAAAAAAAAAAAAATTAAAGGCAGCAGACAGAAATCTAAACTTGATTATGTAGGAAACATTGTCAGGATTCTAGGCCTAACTATTTTTATCATTAAAAAAACATCCAACACATTTATATTTGATTGTTTTGTTTTTAAAAATTTGGAATTTTTAATGTTAATTATGTAGCTGAAAGTAAAATAAATAAATAGGTTTCTTTGGAATAAGATCATCTAATAGCAAGAATAGGACAATGGCAAGAGCAGGACTTATTTGACACTGTTCAAATAACTTGAACAAAGGCATACTGTTAATTTTGAAAGTCTCTGTATTTAGAAAACAGATTTTAAAGGAATCTTCAGTCTATGGCAGGGTTAGGCAACGTTTTTTGGCCAGAGTGCTGAAAAAACCACAGTGTCTACCTTGGAAGATGCCGGAGTGCCGACATGCCAGAACAGCTGCTCTGTTTGCAGCCTCCCGGTTGCAGCCAGCCCACAGAGCCCGGTCTGCTTGCAGCAGGGCTTGCAGCCTCCCAGCCACCTGCTGGGACCAGCCTGGGCTCCGTGGCTGGCAGCAGCTGCTTAGAGCCCCAGGCTGGTGGTGGTGTGCCAAGCAAAATGGCCTTGCTGACCCCTGGTCTAGGGCCTTGTTACATGGTAATTTTGGACAGTCTTAACCCCTGGACTGTTTGCACATTAACACCTGAAACTAGTTTTAAGCACTCATTAGCCAGCTTAAAGTTATGCCACTCCAGGGCAGGATTTTCTCTGATCTGTGTCACCCAGCTTCTGTTACATTAAGGTGTAGCCACACTAGGAATTGATTTTTCAACCTTTTTTCATTTGCGGACCCCTATAATTTTTAAATGGATGTGCAGATCCCTTTGGAAATTTTGAATGGAGATGTGGACCCCTTTGTATTGTAAGTGGGTATTCAAATACTTTGATTAATCTTTTGCAACCTGCCCCCCCTCCCCTGCTGGTCTGAATCAGGCCCAATCCCCCCCCCCCCCAACCCTCCCCAGCATTCCAGATTCCTGCTCATTGCCCCCCCCCAGCAAACCATGGATCATCTCCTGAGATTCCCTGTGGTACCACACTGCTCCTCACAAGATCTGGCAACATCAACACCAGAAGCAGTGGCCTGTACAGAACATTGGGAGCAGGCCATAAAGAAAGGTTGGATTAGAGACACGAAGAAGAAACCCCACACCCCTCCACCTGCACCCCCTTTGCTTGTGGCTATCTCCCCTGTCAAGGGGATCAGGCAGGAAAAGATTAACTTGCCTGCCTGGCCACTGCCACCCCTACTGTTGCTCTCTGGGTTGGGCTCAGCCTGGAGAAGATCAATGGTGGCAGCCAGGCAGGCCAGCTGGCCAACCTTCCCTTGCTTGCTTCCCTTAGGACAGACAGTGCGGACAGCCAGAAGTAAGCAGAGAGATGGAGGGGAGGGGGGAACCCCAAGGAGCAGGGAGAGCCCCAGGAGTGGTGGTGGGTGGAACTGGAGATACCCTGGGACAGAAGCCCAGAATAGGGGGGAGGGGGAATTCTTACTTTTCGGTCCTCCTGGCCCCTGCTGTCCTCAAGTGTGACTGCTACCACTAACACTGATCAACATATGTGCAGCTCACAGTGTAATGTCTAAGAAGACCCTTAGTAGTACATTTAGAGGTGATGCTTCAGTGGCTATGTTTAGAAAAGATTCAATAACTTCTAATTTTATTTGTACTGGAGATTCTTAAAGATTAGATATATCACAATATTATCTGTTTTTTCTCTTCTCACTTTTAAATAGGATATGGGGTATAGGTTAAACAACTAATACTATTTCCTCTGTTGCCAGAACAGAATGATAGCAGGGATCCTGGTTTTCGCTGATTTAAAAAAATCTCCAATTTTCAGTTAAAGAAAGTAACCCCAACTTCACATTTTTCCGTGATTAAAATGAAACATCTCTCTCTCTCCCCCGCCTAGATCTCTCTAGATATACAGATCTATAGATATATATCTCTAGAGATCTCTCTCTCTCTCATATATATATATGAATGAGAGAGAGAGGGTGTGATTTATCATTTTAATCATGGAAAAATATGGATTTGGGGTTACTTTTTTTAACTGAAAATTGGAGATTTTTTTTAAATTGGTGAAAACCAGGATCCCTGATGATAAGCAAAGGTAAACGCACACAAATCGATATTGAGAGCCTTGCTAAAATCCATAAACTTTCTGGGGAAAAAGAATCATCTTCAGATGTAGCAGTTACTCTCCTTGTTTATATAATTTATCATTCAAAATATTTTTGAAAGTTTATTAAAAGGTTCCTTAAGACCTGCTTTATTTTAGAAACATGAATCTTGAATTTGCTTGACTTATAGTGACCCCCAGTGGCAACTTTAATAACTTCAATTTCCAAGGCATGGTATGTGTAAAGAGAAGTGGAGTCATTCAACAACATTAGACAGTAGAACAAAATAGTATCTTTGCTAAGTTTTAAACGTAGTAATAATATCTGTCCTCACTTTGTACAGCATATTCTCACTTATGCATTATTTTGTAATTTCCATATCAGTGTGGGGCACTGTAGGTATCATCATCTCTACCATAGTAAAGTTTTACAAACAAAAAGTGCATAATCTTGAGCTACAGCATGTGTAATTTTTTTTGGTCTGTGTTCACATAGCCTAAAGTGCTCAAAGTAAATATGTCTACAACTAACAATTCAGTGTACATAAATATTTAAATTCGAACTAGATCTTTCCGTTTTAGTCTTTGGTACATAATCTTTAATACGTTGCTAGATTAATTTTCTTTTGGCAGAGACTTCACGGATCAGAACCCAGCCTATTTTTCACCCTTTGTGGTCTGAGCCTAGGAAATGAAAGGTTTCTTCACCCTGTCATTTAGTCTACATTTCCATCCTGTTAAAGGCCCTGGTGTGCAAACGCCTGTATTATGCTCCAGATTTCTTCACCACAATGATCTGATATCTTTATGCTTTTCACAAAATTAGATATAAAAGGTACTCATTAAAATAACTAAGCAATTAAAGGCCAAAAGTGATGATAAAAACAGCTGTTAGAACATTTCTGACTTTATCATTGTCAGCCTTCCACTTACTTAACTGCAGTAGATATTATATGGAAGAAGTTAAAATCTGTGCCCAGAGTACTCCTAAGTATTACCATTTTCATTGTTACAGCCAACAGTTTGCTGGAATTTCCCTTATAAATGTATATTTATAGGGGTCTATACTTTGGCTTTAAAAATGTCCTTAGTGTAAATGAATTATTTTTCTTGAAACATTGAAAAATAAAATTTGCTTCTTTTTTTTTCTGAATGCAAGATAAACAGAAAGCCATTCTTGTGATCATATAATTCAATGCATGTTTTTCCACGACATTTTTTAAAGAAAATGTAAAGCTATTTGTCACTCTTGTTATGAAGTGTTTAGTGTTAAAGATACTGTACAGAATAAGGATATTGTTATCTAGCTATAAGCATAGTCACTGAATAAATATTTTATCTGCACTGCATTAATGAAAATATTTAGCAGTTTTCAAAAATATATTTCCAGAAATAAAAATAAACAATGATAATTACTCAGTTTAGGGGTACAAGGTGACAGTAAAAACTAGAATGCATCTAACCCTGCACAGCTGGTCAAGGACACAGGGAGAAAAGTTGACATATTCATTCCCCTCCATCCTGGCACCAACAAAATCATTTAGCTTCATGGATTCAATTTAAGGATGGACCCCAGAGGCTATGCCCAAAATTCCATCACTGTGCATTGCATTCCCCCCAGATTTTCTGAGCTGTATGAGCTAACACCATGTTTCCAAAAAAGTAGGAATTTTATTTTTACTTGTAATAATTTCATTTGTCAAACTTTGGAAGTCACGTAAAGAATGAATAGTATTTCTCTGGCTAAGTATCTTCCAGTTCTTAAACTATTCCAAAGGATTACAATTTTTAATTTATTTAGTGAGTCTTTAAATCCATGTCTGCAGCTAACATAAAAAAAAGTCTTTCACCTAAAATTAATGCATTTAATGTTTATAGTCTACATCATAATCCCCTACATTTGAAATTGTTTAAATATTATTTTTAAGCATTCAACAGTGAGGTCATCTTGTCTGTTAAATCATGATCACATTTTTATTCTATTGCTGGCCTGCCTTTTCTCTCTTTCTCTCTCTCTGTCTCTGTCTTTCTCTCTCTCTGTCTCTCTCTCTCTCAGGTTCTGTGGTTCAGATGATTTCGCAGTGTGTCACTTTTTGGCTTTGAATCCCAACTCAGAAATTCTCATTTAAATTAAATACATTTAGATTATAGAGATAAAACTATAGTAAAGTTTAACGCTGGGTCAGTCTAAAATGTCTCAAATTATGTATTTCTGTGCATGAAGCATAATATTTTATTTATTTATTTTAGTGCGCCATAATTAGGAGAATAATGCCGACAAATTTTTGCCATATATCAAATGCTCATAACCCTCAAAAAGTAAAATATACTTTTAACATAATAGTAAATGCTATTATTAAATTATTTTAATTATTTCATATGGCAGGACAGATGGCTTTAATTGCATTAAAATGGATAGATTTTGAAACATATTTCAAACCAATTTTGCTAACACAGGTCTGACCCAAATATGGATGAGCTCTTGACTAAAGTTTTCAGATGGGCCAAGTGAAAAGCCTCACTCCTACAGGGACTGCAGACAAACACTAGGAGTATGGTTTATTGAGCCTGTAGCTTCATTAAAGAACATACCTGGAAACTATCCAGCAATAACTCACACAGTACAGATTTTCCTGTCTCCATAATTTCTGCCATATAGGAGAAAATTTGCTATCAATCTCCTAATCCCTCCACTCTTAATTTGGTCTTAATTCTGTTGCAGGCATCCCACTGACCTTCTGTCAGATGGGATGAAATGGCAGGAGATTAAATGATATCTTCTCCTTACATTCTGGGGCCCAAGCCCATTCCCCACTTCCTTTAGGAGGTCCCTTTGTCTGAACCACGTGCAATGCTGGCTTATCAATGCTGTACTTTGCATTGAATCATTAACAGCACTAAACACTTGTAACATTGTGACTACTTGAATTTTACAACCTAACCACCTTTGCAGGTTCCTGGGCTACTGAGAGGAGCATAAAAAGAATCATAGTGCCCAGTTCAATCTGGGAACGTTGCAAGTAACACAGCGTTGAGAGCAACGCTCAGAAACCTGGTCCCATTCTGCTCCAGAGTTGGGGAGATTTTGTTCAGGGTACAGAACTGCTTTCTGTCAGGAGAAGAGCTGGCGCCCTCTTCTTGGGTGTAGTTAAACCAATAGGCTTAGCCTGTAATCTCTGTCTAGCAGGTCAGTTAAAGAAGACCATTACTAGATAGAGAGCCATGTGAAATGGAAGGTTAAGAGTTAGCCCTTGAAGGAGCTAAGATATTTTTCCCCTTTTAGCCTGTACAAAACTTCTCAGCCTCTAACAGAGCCTGAGAAGTGATATTGGCCATGTCTCAGGATAAACTTTTACTGTGTTTGACTGGAGCTGCCTGTAAGGGGGCTATGCTGTTCTGGGCAGGCTGTCTCATAATTGGAATTACATCCCCACCATACTTGGGACAGGTTAATTAGTTTCGGGCCGGTAGTAGGTTTGCCTTATAGTTTATAGCTTCAGACTCTTAGGATCTTAAATTCAATCGACTTTCACAAAAACTTAGATTGTGTCTATATAGTCTCTTGACTGAAACTGGGATGACTGCCAATAAAAAAGCCCTGCATACTCCTCAAGATAACTTAGCAGTTTTCAGTTCTCTTTTTCAAGTGTGAAAATATCTTCCTGATATGTAAACTTTAAAATTTCTGCAGCTGTTAATATGGATGGACCACTCTTTTAAACTCATAAACATAATAGTGTGTATGGAGCAAACAAGGCATGCTCAAGGCAAGTTCTTAAAAGTTTTCCTTTTTACGGCTGTGTTATGTCCTGAATGTGACTCTTTAAAACTGGGAATATTTCAGTCAGAAGAAAATATATCACTGAATTCACAAAAAATGAAGAAGCTAGTATATGAGAATAACAGCAACAAAATAAATGTATGTGATGGATTGCATATGTTATGGTGTTGATTGTACACATTTGTAAAGTGAAAAAAATGCACAAAAAGATACAAACATATTGAGCCTAATGAGTGGCTACGGAGGGCTATGGGGGAATATCAAGTTTGTCAGCCATGCATGCTTTTTAAGAAAATTTCAAAATCTTATCCAAAATTAGAAATCCAGCCTCCAAGTCGTGAAGCCAATTAGAAATAAAGCAGCATATTGGCATGGCCAGATGCCTGTGGGCAGCATGTCTGCTTGCTACCATACCACCAGCACTATTACACATCTGCTAGCAGTTGCTGGATTTTTTTTTCACCCCCACTATCTTCCAAGTCTGCACAGAAGGCAATTGCCCTGTCACCTTCCCTAGTGATACCGCTGCTTTGATCTTTCTCATTTCTGTATTATTAGGTTTACATCTATGAATCCTGCACGGCACCATTTTAAGCATTCAGCAGTTCCTGTTATGAATTCCAACCTGAATGCAGACTGCTGAGCATATGACATCACAATTGGCCAGTCTTAGAGTTGGGCCTCATCCACAAAGCTCAGATACAGATCCTCTCTTTTACATAGCTCAGAGGTGTTTGGATCGTTGGATTTGGCTTAGCTCAATATAAAAACATAACACAGCCTCACTGATTCCTAACATAAACTTATGAGTGTACAGATATCAGATGCTAGTTCCATCTGCACTTGCTGTGGAAAAAGTGTCATAGGCAGAGGACTATTTCTTGGTGAGAAACAAGGAAGAGAACAACCGTCTAAAATAAACTCTGATGTTTTCACTGAGGTTTCCTTAGTTGTAAAGAAGAAGAAAAGCACCCACCCACACCCCTTAAACATAGTTCTAAATACAATTTTCCATCTGTTGACAGCTGGCCTTGAATAATGTCTTTAAGTGACTAATGTAGAGCATTTATGCAGTAGAAGTTTTAAGTTCTTATAGAAAGCTAAACATAATGGAAATGATCACCAATAGTAGCTAAACTATTTGCAACGGGAGTGGTGAATTGGACTTTTGGGGTTTTTTAAATCTTCAGGAGTTATTGCTTCTGTTAAGCAACCTGGTTATAGTCCAATACATTGGTTTTAATGTTCATTTCCATGATTTGAAATTCATCATTTCTGAAATAGAGTTTTGGAAAATATTAAAATAAATATATACAATTTAAACCAATTTTTAAACCAAATTTGTTACTGAGTCTCTAATATGAATGAATGCCTCTTAATAAAGTTGTATTAACCCATATAGAGATTTATAGTGAGAATAATGGAATACACAATGGAATGAAATAAAGGATTAAGCTGGTTTAGCTGTCCTTAGAACATTGTTGGAAAGTAGGCCTGGAAGGGATGTCACAAGGTCATCTAGTCTAGCTCCCTGCTCAAGGCAGGATCATTGCTGACTGTCCAATTTGCTCTTAAAATTCCCAAAGATGGAGATTCCACAGTTTCTGTAGGTAGTCTATGCCAATGCTTGACCAACCTCATTAGACATAAAGTTCCTTCTGATCTACTGAAGCTTGGGGCCTTTGCTCATAATCCTGTCCCCTACCGCTACAGAGGAATAGCCCATCTCCTTCCTCTTTACAATTGCCCTTCAGCTATATGAAGATTGTTATCAAATCCCCCACAGTCTTCTCTTCTCCAGACTATAGCCCTTGTTCTTTCAACCTTTCCTATAAGTCCTGCCTCCCAGGCCCTAATTTTTGTTTATCTGTGCTGAACTCTTTCCAATCTCTCCACATCTTTCTTGAAGTATGGGAGCCGAAACAGATTCCTACAAACTGTGTTATTATCAATGAGGCATTTCCCATTGTTTGCTGAATAAATCCCATTACTGACAGGCAAGACATTCTGTGTCTCATGATGTCATGATATCACACCATTTTCACTATATTATTCCTCACAAGTTTGCTGTCCTTTCCCTTTTTTTGGTTAAAACTGTTAATAGGAAATGAATTATAGAAAATATTTAAATGAAATAAAGCTATGCATTCTGGAGCATTTTGAGACTCTTGTATTGGCAGTATTTTTGTGTCCCATCATACTATTTAAAAATCATAAAATTATAAGCCACACTTATTCATATTAAGTAGTACCTTATTCAGTGAGTAGCCCAAAGAAAAGTATTGTGCTGAAATGTTTACTTGTGCTTGTCTTTCATTTCTCTTTTTTGTTGTTGTTGTTCCTACAGAGTGTGGTGGTCGACTGAAAGCTGAAACCAAGCCTAGAGATCTGTACTCTCATGCACAGTTTGGTGATAATAATTATCCAGTTCAAGTGGATTGCGAGTGGCTGCTGGTGTCAGAACGTGGCTATCGAGTAGAGTTAACTTTTCAGACTTTTGAAGTAGAAGAAGAGGCAGACTGTGGTTATGACTATGTTGAACTCTTTGATGGCCATGATACGACAGCTATGAGACTCGGTCGATTTTGTGGATCTGGGGTAAGTAGTCAATTACTGAAACTTCTCTTTACCCTCTAATAAATAAATAAATACAAAACTAAAAAAAAAAAATCATCATAGTTACACTGTCCAATAATTTACCCAAAATTTAGGTTTATAAAAATATATAAGTAAAAGTATTTAACAAAATCAGGGAAAGAGATATTTCTGTGACTAAGAATTTTTCCATTGAAATATTTTCAACCAAAAAATATTGGCCTTTGTGAAAGGTTTTTTTGGTCATATCTTTTACTGAACCAACTGTGTAGTCAGGAGAGATGTTAGACAAGCTTTCAAGCATAAACTTGAGTTTTTCATGTCTGGGATAGAAACAGACACAGCTTTAGCTAAATATCAGATAAAATAATAACGTGTACAACTCCATGTGCAAATGAAAACAGTCTGCTTAAAGGAATAGACAAAGTCTGTAAAGTAGGGGCAAAGATATTATCAGGAGTGTTTCAAAAGAAGAAAAGTACAGCAGAGTAGGTAATCTAATCAGTGGAAGAGCAAGACCATTTAAAAGGCAAAAAGGGTCTTTATTACCTGTGAAATGCAGGAAGATTAGTAAATATAGTAGGTAGATTACAGTGAGCCATAAAGCCATTGTCAGTGTTTAGTCCACATGTTTCAGTGTTCAGCAAAGTTATGAATTTCCGTTTCCAAGCCCATCTTCTGTAGTTGTTTTGTAGATTTGCCTTGAATATAAGGATTGTGGGGTCAGAAAGGAGTGGTTGTTCTGGAGTGTTTGCATCTGTCCTTTACATTTTTTTTCTGTGATAGTTTATTCTGGTGGATAGTTTCCATGAGGGCATTTGGTGCACTGATGAGACATGTATAGGACATGTAGGAATGTGGATGAGATTCTGTGACAGACATGTATGATCAGTGGATTCTGATAGGTTTTTGAGGGGAGTGAGTGTGTGGTGGCAGTGGAGGTATGTTGCCAGGTTTTGCATTTGTAGTTAGAACAGGGTTGCATTTGGTTTGGTGTCTGTTGTTTAGTGGGAAGCCTGTCTAACTCTATATCAGCTATACAGTTGACCTAGTAAAAGATACCACTCTAAAAAATCCTTGCCTCCCACATAATTTCTGAACCATTATGGCTACAGTATCATTCTTATGCTACCTCCTGGTCAATGATACTTTTCAGATTGGTGAGGTGGGTATCATGAGCTTTTGCCTGCCTCTGTAGCAGGGGGCCTGGCCTTCTACCTGGGATCTCTTTAACAACCATTTACAGAAGCAGAATATTGGCTGCCATGGTCCCCCTGCTTCACCTGTGGCAGGTTAGGATGTTATGTCTTATGTTGTGTCAGGGTTTGAGGGTACTTTTACTATATGTGTATAGCATGGATTGGACAGGGATCATCCAGCCCCAGGCAGGGGGTGTTGGACTAGATGACCTATGGAGGTCCCTTCCAACCCACTTCTCTCTGATTTCTATGATTTCTCCTCTGACCAGATGTAGTAATTTCTGAGGCATGGGCAGATATAGGATTTTGAAAAGAGGGGTGCAGATGGTGTAGCGTGTCCTTACATATAACACAACATATGCTTCTATTTCTCCAATTAAAATGAAACTAAAAAGTTTGCTAATATGCTAAATGCTTAGGCATTATTCAATTTAAATCTGAAATAAGCTTGAAACAAGCATACTTTTATTGAAATGTGTATTTCTTATTATAAAAACACACGAAATAGGCAAATAGTCATCAAAAGCTATTAGAATTAAATGTACACATCTTATTCAGATTCATAAAATCTAGCGGGTCTTGACAATACATCCAACGCTTCAGCCTAAACTATGGCTCTTTACGCTTGATATTGTGTGTGTGTGTGTGTGTGTGTGTATGACTTTATACAAAACCACCACAGAAAAATTACCTGCACTACAGTAGGGAAGGGCAAACAGTAAACTGATGTTGACTCCACAATAACTTGCAGTCTCAAGAACACTAAATAGCAACACAACTGGGAGAGATCTGCAAGGTATGGGACTGTAACACAGGGCGCATCCAGACAAGTGTGTACATGTGGTTTGCAGTGCTGCAGACCCATCTGCGGAGCTGCAAACTGAATACACTGCACATGCACGTGTTTGCTGCAATGCTGATTTGCAGCAGAGCAGGCTTTTTTTGACAGCAGGAGATCCCAGTGTCAAAACAACCCACACCTGAAAAAAACAGTGGTGCACATGGTGGCAATATGAACTGCTCAAAACTGGAATCTGGCTGGCTGGAGCCACACTGCAGGCCCTGTGCACCCAGATTGCTACTGCTGGACCCTTGGGAGCATGAAAAACTGGTGCCTCCTGAGACTGGGAGGGGCACCATGGCAGCAAGTGGGGACTACCCACAGCCACTGATGTCAGTGAGCAGACACCACCCGCAGCCACCGGCTTCGGTATTGGCAGCAGCGAGCAGTGAGTGGAGGCTGCCCACAGCTGCCACCGGCAGTGTTGGTGGTGGTGGGGACCTCCCGCAGATGCTGCTGCCCACGTCAGCCAGTGGTGGCTTTGGTGGTGGCCAGTCTCAGGGGGGCATGTGCCCCCACTACGCACCTCCTATGCCTGGGAGACCCCCAGGACCCCAGATAAGGCTGGTGGGGCCAACCCAGGTGGTGGCCCTAGCCTCCCCTACCCTGACTGGGGCAACTCGCCATTAACTAGAGCTTGCGTGCATACATGTTCCCTGGGACAAGTAGCAGTGGCACAACTATGTGACACCTCTGGGCCTAATTTCCTTACACTAAATAGGAGTAAACTTTACAAATAAACTCAGGTACATCATAATTATGGCCTTTTTTAGCATCTGGCTAACATCCTTCTTGGTTTTTGCCTATCAGTTCACCCATTCTTGCTATTACCTGCTATAAGAAGATACATTCTTTCCCATTTGAGAATTTTATCATAGAAATCTTAAGGGCCAGTGGAAGCATTTAAGAGATCACTAGCCACTGAATTGACCTATCATCACAGGAATAATTAAAATTGGTTTAAGAAAATGATTTAAAACATTTTTAGAACAGTTTAAAATGACATTTTTTCTGCCCTTAAATTTATCTTACCATGAGTTTTCTTTACTGAAGAGTAAGGTATTTTATTTTAAAATGACAGACTCTTTAGCCTAATTTTAAACCATTTTTGCAGATTTCAGAGGCATTTGGGGGTTGGTCTGCTGGTATCAATGTGCCTTGGTTTCCATATTTATGCACCAAATCCAGAAATATGTCAGTGAAGATGCTTCAGCATTGGCTGCCTCCCAGAAGTTCAGATGCTCCCCTAAAAAGAGGAAGGTTTCAAAAACAGCTATAGAAATAAACATTAGTCTGGATCATGTGTGTCAGGAGTAGATGGATGGGGTGTACTTGGGGGTGCCTGGCCAGGACTTGCTGCTTCAGAGGTATACACATGTCTTTCGTCTTCTCTGTGGTTCCCAACTTCACTGTTGCTTGATTCACTGTTTTCCTGTACTCCTAACAGGAGACCATACAGTTCCTGTGATTAAGACCTATGACACTTTTCCTTACTTTCTCCCCATATTCTATGCATATGTTTATAAAATATGTGGCTGACCTCATTAGGTATTTTATACGTGGGAGGAGATTTTCTCAATTGTACTTGCTGTTGGGTTTCCTCCACCTTCTTCTGAAATAACTTTTTCTGGCCAAAGATGTGATGGTGGATAATGCACACTATGGAACCATTCCAATATAGCCAGTCCTATGTGATTATATTTTATATTATATTATTCCTCTAAAAATGTTTTATGTTTTTATGAGTGTTGTGCCTCTAACTTTTGCATTGTAAGAGCAAGACCTTGAACTGTTGGAGTAAACTGTCTGTCAGCTATGGATGATATTTCTAGACACATTGACATTTAAGTTATATTGTTTAATGAGAAATAAAATACCCATAAGAAAAGGTCTTGGTTGAACAAGAACAAGTAGACCTTGGTGTGGGGAAGAAAAAAAACAAAAACATTTTATTTGCTTGTTTATTTTAGCCCCCAGAAGAAATTTATTCAGCCGGGGATGCTGTTTTACTCCACTTTCATACGGATGATACAATCAACAAGAAAGGATTTCATATACGATACAAAAGTATAAAATACCAAGATAGCATTCACATCAAAAAATAATGCAGGATCCTAATTTCCAGAAAATAAGACAGGAAGAGAGAATACATAATAGAAAAAAGGAAAACGTGTATGTTTGTTTAGTTTGTTTTTGATGGAATTTATCAGTACAAACATTTTATATTACGTGAGTTCAGTTGAAAGGAAATCTTATGAGACCCGAAACATCTCAGTTCACAAAGAAACGTTCAGCTATCCCAGTGGAATGGACATGATGACAATGTGTGGAATCCATCCTTGACTGTCTCTACAAAGCTGATGAAAGGGCATTGCATCCTTGCAGGGAGACTATAAAAGCTTTTGTTCATAGTTTGACATCTGTCATAGATACCTGTAGAGTCAATCAGCCAAATTCAGGGGAAGTGACCCTGCAGACTGCTCTTCATTCTGACAATTGTCTGATGTCTAGAAGACAAAGAAGCTCCTTCAGGTCACATACTCAAAATGCTGTCTTTATATCTTACACTAATTGCTGTGGCTTTGTATCTAAGATACAGTGCATGCAAAGATAAAAAAAAATGAAGCTATGAAATGGGAGGCTCTTCTGAAGTTGGTCTGTAAATTTTAGGAATTCATTCGTCCTATCAGTGTGTTGAAACTGGAAAACTCATATCTCTGAAACATAATTGATCTTTAGAACATTTTTGTGTTAACACCTTTAAATGTCTGAAAGTTTGTATACGTCATCATATTATACTTGGAATTTGGATAGCATAAAGGGATGAAAGTATTGGGTTTATTAATTAAGTATGGTATATCTGATGATGTGCTCTTATCTTGCACTGAACCTAAGAGACTGAGTTCATATTTTATCAGCCTGTTATATAACAAAATGCTTGTCCATTGGGAAACAGAAATAATCGTGATCAGAGTCGTCTGAAACTCCACTTACTGATTTTATTTTCAGTTGTAAAAGTGAAACCGCTGCTAACCTATATTTCTTTGGGCCAGTTTATGAAGGAGCTATATCTCTGTTTCAGCTGATAAGAAATGAAAGGCTTCCTAAACAGTTGAGAGAACAGGAGCATTTGTTTTCTGGGAATAAGAGTTTCTGTGATGGCAAAAACCCCCATAAAAACAATACAAAAACCCAGGATGTGTCGTTGAAAGATAATTTCTATGGTGCTATTCCATGAACATTAAAAACAAAAAAACAAAACCAAGAAGTTTAGACCTTTGAGCCAACAACTTAAGGATCATGAATGTCTCACTATGCCTGGCTGCATCTGAAGAATAAAGACTTATTAAGCGAAAAGTGTTATGAAAAGATCATTGCAATGGCAGCACTAGTCCTGTGGAACAACTACTACTATTGCCTTAGAATTCTTGCACATGATCAAACAGATCTTCCTGTAGATACATCTTTAATTTGATAAATAATTTGACAAATTGAACATTTTAATGTATGCTAAGAAAGAGAACTTCAAGCAAAACCCATCTGCAGAGTTAGAGCATCTGCTGTAAATACATTGACCTGCTTTGATGTAGAAATATGCTACTTTTAGAATGAACTATTCTATGTGCTTTAAGCCAGACATGGTTTTAGTCATGATGTATATGCATTATGTAAGTATGTTTGAATGAGTGCTCTAGAAGGGTGGAAGTGCTGTATGGATGAAATGTTGAATTGTTTCTTTATGTGCCAAGTTCTATCAGAACCGTGTTCGACTGTAGCAACTTTCCTTTAGCGGTCTCATACACAGACAATGAGGACTTCTAGTCAGCAAGAACCAAGTTAAAATGAAATTTTATTTTGATATCCTATGATGTAGGTTGCTACTCAAAATAGCTTAGTTTCTGTTACCTTACTATGAACATTCACTGGCACTAATAAATCTGGGGTTTTTTTCTTGTTTGTTTTTTGTTTTTATTTTTGGGGTTTTTTTAACTGAAATAAACCAAATAGATGTGTGCGTGTCATTGGCTATATTAATACCCAGTTTACATTTCTGTATCATTCCTTTTCTTTCCAGCTTATGTATGCAAATGAAGTTCAAAAGAATGAATCATATTCCTCATGGGGATGTAATTGGACTTGTATAATATTGCATCCCTATAATTTTCTTTCAGTTTTTCAGGGTACATAAACAGGAAGAAACAAATGACGTAAACTGTATAAGGGAAAGACTGTTGCTCAAAATCCTTTGGTTACAAAATCCCATCATAAAACTTGATGTAGCACAAAACTTTTTTAACTTTAATGCACAATATAATTTCATAGTTTATGTTAATTCTAGCACTGCTTAAGAAAACTTACCCTTCAATAGCATATTTAAAGTGCTAGAGAGTGCCTGGGGAAGGTAAAAAGGTACAGGGTTGTGGACTATTTCCATATAACATGACACATTACCCTTTTTTCAGTGGCTTTTATGCTCTGGTGTCACCTTAAAATTTTCAGCCAAACTGCGCTGAAAAATATTTCATCCTTTTACCTCCACTTAGTAAATGTACTCCATTTCCTACTAATATTTATTCTGACCACAGAATTTGGCTCTCCGTTATTACTATTTAATAAGATTGTCCAGGTGCATGTAGGAAACAGAAGACCTTTCATGTATGAATCTCCCATTCCTATGAAAAATGTATGGTCAGAATGGCCAGTCAGCTTCATGCTGAGGAAGAGAGTATAGACTAGCCAAGCTGAAGACGCAAGTGAAGAGACCACCAGGGCAAATCCCTCAGAGCTGTCATGCAGGTACACTCTATAAATGACTTCTATTCCACCCCCATTGCAGTAGGTCTGAAGTTGGTATTCCAGCACTGAGCATAAAGAAGGGCTGCTATATTCACTGACAGTGATTTGTACTGTCTTTATTCTTCAAGTATTGAGCCCAAGTGCTTAGGCTTTGTAAAGGTACATTAAAATTCATCTTCAGTGGTTACTTTGGCTATCCAAAACTTCTCATGCAGTGACTCTATCTACTTTTGTGGTATGCTGTGAAAACTAATTTAAACAAAATGGAAACACTTCATAATTCTTTGACATTTTGGCTTAAAATCATTACAAAAATTACTTATTCAATGTTTTCTGTTTCTCTGTTCCATGGCGCATGCTACAGAGATAAAGTGTCCTTTATATTTACAGTGAAATATGAGTAATGTTTTTAAAAAACACTATATTTTTGTCCATAAAACCTTGAAAACTACAATATGTATTGTAGTGAACTTTTTGGAAGACTTCAAAGAAAAATCTACAAAATGGCTGAAGTGGTATTTAAAGGTATAAAATAGCGTTCACAATGTACTGTGAATGCTTCAGTGAAAAGTGTTAGGAAACCTAGAATTAAATCCTACTACTATTGAAATCATTGACAAAATCTCCACTGATTCTCTACCCTAAATCACCACTCTAAATTTTAGTCTCAGCCTTGTCACCAGCTCAGTTATCTCAGGTAAGTCCTTTGACCTCAGTTATTCCCTCTGTAAGGTTGAGATAACATTTGTACTCAATTTTGTGAAATGCTTTGAGATTTGTAGGTAAAATAGGTTAACTAATATAATTAATTATAGGAAATATTAAATGGATTAGTATTAAATGGATTTGATGTGCACAGCAGGGCCTTGTCCTACCAGTGGCCAACATAATGCAGTTGCAATTGGTCCATTCTGTTCCATAGGCCATGCTACTGAGCTAATACCATGTCCAGATAGGTAAGAGATTTATATCCCTTAAAGACTTTTAACCTCATAATGGAAAAAGGACAAAAGTCAGTGGCAACTGATTTCAGAGCATTGTTACTTCAGTTACAAAGGAGCAGCTGAAACCAAAATATTGTGTAGATTTGGATAAAATGCTGTGCTCAGCTTGTCTTTTTGTCCATATTGCAGCTTCTTAGAGTATATCTCAACATCTAGTTGGGGGGCCCAATGTCTGGTTAGGAAGAGATATCAAGTGGAGTTCCTCAAAGATCTGTCCTGGGTCCAGTACTGTTTAATATACTCATTAATGATTTGGGTGATGGGATCGAGTGCATGCTTAGCAAATATGCAGATAACACCAAGTAGGTTGGAGTTGCAGGTACTCCAGAGAGTAAGGTTATGATCCAGAATGACCAGAATAAACTGGAGAATGATCTGCAGTTAATCAGGTGAGCTTCAACAAAGACCAGTGCAAAGTCCTGCACTTGGGCCTGAATAATTGCATGTACAAATACAGACTGGGGAATAAGTGACTAGGCTACAGTACTGCAGAGAAGGACCAAGAGGTTACAGTAGACCTGAAGGTGAATATGAGCCAACAGTGTGCTCTTACTGTGCAAAAAAACCCTGCAAAAAACCAAAAAACCAGCAACGTACTGGGATGTATTAAAAGGAGTGTTACTTATACAGCATGGGAAATTATTCTTCTGCTCTATTCGCAATATATGAGACCTCACCTGGAATCCTTTGTCCAGTTCTGGGCCCCATGCTTGAAGACGTATACAGTTTGGAAGGAGTTCAGCTCAGGCAACAAAAAGGATTAGGGAGCTGGGAAGCAAGACTTATGAGGAAAGGCTGAAAGAACTAGAGTGATTTATCTTGGAGAAGAAAAGACTGAGGGGAGGATTTGATAACAGTCTTCAAATACCTGATGGGCTCATTGTATATCTCTATGGAGATGGGCTTTTCTCTGTGGTTGTAGAGGACAGAACTAAGATCAATAATCTCAAGCTTCAGCATGGGAAACTTATGTTGGAGATTAGGAAAAACTTTCTGACTGTGAGAGGTGGTGAAGCACTGAAGCAAGTGACTTAAAGAAATTGTACAATACAATTGTACAAACTGCTCTTGGAAGTTTTCAAGAGCAGGTTAGATGGACATGGGGTAGGGTGGTTTAGTCAGTGATGATCCTCCCTTGAGCAGGGGCTGCACTAGATGACCCTATGAAGTCCCTTCCATCACTGTTTTCTTATGATCTTGTATTGTTCTGAGAACCATGCACTAAGGATGAGTTAGAAGACATCAGATTATTAATATTTTTATAACATTATTTTTCTATTTCAGATAGTTTACATCTTTACAAACAAAGTAAGTAATTGGTTGCAAACATGCTGAGGACCACCCTTTGCTAGAAAAGCAAAGGCTACCCTCTGTTTTTTTTAATACAATAGAAGAAATTGCTATTGGCCTTTGAAGGCATGCAGTGCTAACCCTTGAAATAGGTGATCTCACCTGCAGCCTGTTCTTCATCTTCTCATTTTAACCAAGAATCACCAGAGTTTGGCTGCTTCTTAACTTTATTTATTAGACTTTCCATTTTGATAGAAGTTAGTCTATAAGGACATGTCTAGATGAGTGTGCATATGTGTTTCCTTGGGGACAAAAAGCAGCGGCACATACATGTGCTGCTGCTACTTGTCCTCTGGAAATGTTCTTGCATGCACTCTCTGGTGCACAGCAATTTGCTCTGATGGGGTATGGGAGGCTGGGTCCAGGACATGGGCTCCAGTGGCAGCAATCCAGCATACAGAGTATGGCTGGCAGCTGGAGTGTGTCTCTGGCTGTCAAGCTCTGTTTTCGGGCAGTGCACAGTACCTCACATGTGCCACCCCGCTTTTTTCTGGTGTGGGTTTTTAGACACTAGGATTTTCTGATATCAGAAAATCCTGCCACACTGCAAATTAGCAGCATGGTGAATGCTTGCATGTGTGGCACATGTGATTTGTGGTGCTGCAAATAAGACTGTGGTGCTGTATGCCACAAGTGCATGCTTGTCTGGACACACACTAAGGTGCCACCCTTCCCTTGTCTTTTATCTAGCTTTGGTTTAACATGGATAACAATCCACTCTGTAGTAATGAGTGATAAAAGGCCAGTGAGGTTGCACAAGTTAATAACTGATTATAGTAAAAGTTCTTGCTCTATTTTTTCACTTACAATTTTGTAAAATTGGATGCAAGAATGAAGGGTGCAATGTAAGCAGAAAACATGACAGGAATGAGCCAAGCAAAGTCACAGTATGCAGGATTCAAAATATAATTATACTGCAGTAAAGAGAAATACTAAATTCATACAAAGCAACAGATGTCTGTGAACCAAGCTCTGCCCTCTGTTATACCCTAGCAAAGGTTCTAACTTTTACTGAAGCCACTAGGGCTTTCAGATATAACGAAGGGTGGAATTTGGCTGATGTATTTTAGAAGTTAATTTTAAACAGTACATGCATTCATTATCAGTCTCAGCAAAATAAACACTCTTGTGCAGCAGATGTGCTAATCCTCCAATTAATCTTTCATAATGATTAAATGCTTTCTACTGTATTGCTTCCATCTATGATAAGGAAGACTTATGTAATTAGTTAGATAAATGGATTAGTCAGTACATTATCATCTCCAGAACTGCAATGAACTCTAGGCAACCTAAGAACAATCTGTGTGCAGGTCATTTTGAGGATCTAAATCCCTTACAGCACAATCTTTATGGAGCAAAACACAATAGTAAAGCTTATCCTAAATAATTTCCTGCTTGCTAGCATTTATTAATGGCATAATATAATTCATCAACTTTTTTTACTTTGGGATCTCAGGTTTAACTCCTAGCTGCTATATAAATAGAGAAAAATGTATGCCTTTTGTGAATTTTGTAATTAAGATAATTTTAATAAAAAACAGGCAGCCAAGTCATACCAATTTAAAAATTAAACGTATCAAATTCAACATAGACATCAGTTAATCAAACCAAAGAAACTATTTTAATCAAATTTCTCATTTATATTGGGCAACAATTCTGAATTCCTGATGGTAGCAAGGTGTTGCACTCACAACGCATAATTCAAATAGAGCTGGTTGAAAAGGTCTACATAAAGAAAACAACAAAGAGCTGAAATCTCAACTTCTTGAGGCAGTCTAAACAACTGGTTACCATCACCCTGTCTTTTCCTTCCCTTGTACCCCTCTTGTTTAGCTCAAGTCTTACCACAAAACAGGTCCTGTTTATTTAAGGGAGGACAATTTGTGTGTGTGAGTTTTAATGATTTTTCCTTGTGTTGCATACTGCTATTCTTCCTATATGATTTCCTTTTCATATGCATTTTAAAAATCACTTAAGACATGACAAGAAAGGCTGTGTGAAGCTTTGGTCGTTGATTCAGTTTGGAGGAGATTTGGCCCAATTCAGCAGCTGACTTTCTGAATGTGAATCTAATCAGGAGACCCATTAATCTCTCCAAATCAAATTGGAAGCCTCTGATTTGATTCAAAGAGATTTGGAGAGATTTGATGACAGCCATAGAAACAGCTTTGTGTTTTTTCTATGTACCTTGAGGTACCAGGTACCAGACTTATAAATGCTGAGATGGTGGGGTGGATGGAGCATCTCATGGGAGTGCGGGGGGTGGGGGCTATGCACTTGGCAGCAGACCCAGAACTGGACCAGAAGTACTTCCTGTCCACTTCTGGGTCTGCTGTGGAGAGCACAGGGGACACCCCCTGCCACTTGGCAACTGGTGCCTCCTTGGTCGGGGGGGGCACCTGGGGTCCCCTGTGGCCTATCACCAAGCCAGTGGTGAGGGGGGGTCCCCCATGCACTCAGCAGTGGACCTGGAAGTGGACCAGAAGTACAAACACTTGGGGGACACCCAACCCCTGCGCTCCCATGGGATGGTCCATCTGCCCTACCACCTCAGTGTTCATGAGCTGTGCCTGGTACCTTGGGGTACATAGGCAAAACATGTAAAGCTGTGGCTATGACCAAATTGCTGATTCTCTAAATCAGAATCAAATCTTCAGATTTGGCTGAATTGAATCAGGACAGTGATCTGAATCAGAATTGAATCGCTGTCTCCTGAATTGGGCCAAATCCAAATTGAATACTGCCCACTTCGCACACCCCTAATAGTGAGTACATCCAAAACACAAGATAGCAGTAATAAGTATCATTGATAGCTCACTCAGCTATTGAGTTTCCAAGATGCAAAAGTGTGCTAAAAACCCTAGGTTATGCTAGATTTGTTACTCTGAGGGCACGTTGCAAGAATCCATAAAAATAAATGGAGGCAAGGAGTTACAATGAATGTGCAGTAGGAGATGCTGTGTACACTTCAGCTGCTATGAAGTGTGTGAATCCCAAGAATGGAATTGGTTAAAGCATCCCAAGAAAATATATTTTGGAATAAAAATGCACTTAGTTCATACTTAAGCTGAAATTTCCAGTGTCTGAGATGGTAGTGGGTAAGCCCCATCACTTCAGACATTTAACACTAGGTTGTACAAAATATTGGGTAATAGGGAAAAAGTCTGAATCTTGCACAGCTGAACTGCCTGCCTAAAGAGATCTTTCCATCGCTGAATGTAATCAAATATATAGTTATGCTATTTGATAAATTAATTGAAACCCTTGTTGAAAAGGCTGTTTTTTCTGTTTAAAGTGAGGAGAAATTGGTTAAGTTTCAAAAGCATTTACTGCCCTAGGTAAAACCAGAAATGATCCGAGACATGTTCCAGAAATAAATTTAGCTAGTATATGATTGCTAATGACAGTGCGCTTGTCCTGATTGAGTTACTATGAAGAGCAATTTGGATAGAAACTTGTTTAATTTATGTCTATTTTAGTCATCTCCTTATATTTGTAATATCTGTTGTGTATGATTTTTATACAAACAGTTTTCATAAGGGAAACTCCCTTCCATAGCCTTTGTCATAAACATAAGATCGAATTGAGATCTCTGTTATTACCCACTTAGAAATATTCAGTGATGTGGTGGCAGTGAAGAGAGTGACATAATGAAGATATTGAATTGCCGGGGTCATCTGACCCCGGTGCTCTTTCCTGCCAAGGCAGGGGGTCGGACTAGATGATCTACCTAGGTCCCTTCCGACTCTAGCTACTATGAAACTATGAATAAAAGAGTTCTATATATTTTCATCAACAAATCAGTTTTTTGAAAGCACTTTTTAGGATGTGACAAGTTTGCAGGTGGAGGTAGGACCACATTTCCAAATAAGGGGCTAGCCAAATCCTGCATTTGGTTGGTCAGATTGGCACTTAGGCCACGTTCACATGAGTGAGCATATGCATGTTCTGGTATCTCAAAGCAGTTTGAGAAACCACAGGAGGCACACCACAAATGAAAAAATGTTCCCTACACTGCAAATATGCAGTGCAGATTCTAAGTTTGATGCCAGGAAATCTCATTATCAAAAGGAAAAAGCAGAAAGAAGCAGTTCAGGGAATGCTCCTAGAGCATGCCCTGAAGCAACTGGAGGCTGGGTCCCCCAAGGAGATGCTCTAGCACCGAGCCAGTGTGTCTCTATACCTGCTGCATGCTTCTGGTGCTCCAGCATGCTGCCTCAGTGTGCTGAAGGAAATAGAAGGGGGGCAAGGCTGGCAACAGTGGCCTGAACCCAGGCTCGGTCCCCAGTAAGGAGAGATGTGGGGGTGCGGGGACTGCGGGGGTAGGGAGGTACTGTTGGAGGGGGTCTCCTATCCCGTCCCCCACCCCCACAACAGCAGCACCCAGCAGTGGGCCCTCACATTACTCATGGCTCACTGCAGACAGAGTCCTCTGGCAGTGTACCGTGTTGCCTGAGACCTGGGAGCTACATGTGGTGCACACAGCCAACCCAGCCCATTGATGCATGCCTTCAGACAGGACCAAGTTGGCTCCTACTGCCTCCCAGGGCTCCCAGTACTGCAGGCAGGAGCTGTGCACCATCAGGCCAGGCCAGCTCTTACCTCTATATGCCTGTCAAATTGAGGCAGGAGCGGGCCTGGCTCGATGGTGCATGGCTTCTGTCTGCAGTGCCAGGAGCCCTGGGTGGTGGCAGGAGCCAGTACAGTCCTACCTAAAGGCATGGACCAGCAGGGTTGGCCAGCTCCATGTACCACATGTAGCCCCTGGGTCTCAGGCAGTGCCATGCACTGCCAGGGAGCTCTGCCTGCAATGGGCTGTGAGTGCCAGGAGGGCCCTTTGCTGGCTACTGCTGCTCTGACGGGTGGTTGTGTGCCGTGGGGGGGTGGGGAAGCAGGGGACGCACCCGTCCCATACAGTCTCTCTCACTCCTGCACAGTCCCCCCATGAACCCCTCACAATCTAACCCACAATCCCACTCACAAACCCCACACCCATGAACCCCCTCACAATCCACCCACAAACCCCATGCCCACAAATCCCCCACCCCTACCCACATACCCACCCACAAACCCCACACCCACAACCCCCACAACCTTCCCACAAGCTCCACCCCCCCACAAACCTCATCCTCACAAATCCCACACCCACCCCTACATCAACCCCCAAACCTCCACAACCTCCCCCACCCCCCTTCACCATCCCAAACCCCACATGCCCTCACAAATCTGAGCCCCCACATGCCCAGCTGCAAGATGGGACAGGACCTGCTGGTGGGAGCCACAGCTGTAGGAGCAACTGCCACACTGCAGTCCTGACCCATGCCCATACTGTTGCTGGGACATGTAGCCGTGGCCGGGGGGGGGGCTCCTGGTCCCAGAGGGTGTGATGGGCTGGGGGAAGGGATGGAGATGGCAGCAGGTGTGGGTGGTGGGCTGAGGGGGATTGAGGTGGCAGCAGAGTCTTAGGGTGCATGTGATAGGCCAGGGGTGGCAGCAGGAGTGTGTGTGTGTGTCAGAGAGAAAGAGAGATGGGGGTGGGGGATTACAGTGCACTTCATGTAGGAGAGGCCACCAGAGCTGGTCTTGGACCCCCCCCCCCCGCCCCAACCATCTACACCAGCTTGTGCAAAGGGAGGCTGGCCTGGAAGAGACTTGCCCTGCCCAGTCCCTGAGCCCCAATCAAGGGTTTCCCAGGAATGACATGCAGATTGCTGGGGCCTTGGCACAGGTGCAAGAAGCAGAGCAGTAAGGGTTGGGCTCAGCACTGCTCAAAGCCAAAAATTGGGTGGGACAGCTTCAGCTGGACCCATGTCCTGGTGCTGGAATGGAGCTACTGTTGGGAGGCCCCAGCCTTTAGCTCCCTCTGGCTGAAGATCCAGGAGGAGCTGTGGGCAAAGTCAATTTGTCCCAAGTGGCACAATTTGCCCCACACCAAAGTGCATGTTCAGGCATGTGCGCTAAGGCACAAATCTCTGGCATAAATTTGTGCCACTGCTAATTGACCTGCTGCAAGTACACATGCCTGCATGTGTGGATGTGCCCTCTGGTATATAATGTACTCATCTACACACTTTGGTGGTGATCTGAGCTCACAAATGTTTGGAAAATGGGCTGCCCACCTGCACTGCTTCTATGCCCCATTTTAGGTTATAAAGAGGATCTCTCCATTAAAGAACATTTTTAGCTTTATATATGATGTCTTAGTTACATACTAATTGACATTAATAAGTGAATAAACCACTTAAGTATTTGGATAAACCTCTGAATACTGGAATCAGAATCGGGGATAGGAACAGCAGGTAGGGGAACTGGATAGGAGTGGAAATTTTGGCCATGCCCTGGTCACTTTTCCCCTTTAGCATCAACTCTTTGCTACTGTGTGAGACAAGATGCAGATCTCGAGGTTCCTATGATTTGACTTAGTAAATAGCTGTTCTTACGATAACTGCAGCTGTCATGCGCTGAAAATCTATTTTCTAAACACTCCACCTTTTAAGTTCATATCTGTATTATATTTATGTATAAGCACATTGAAAGTTTGCTGAGAAAATTTTTAGTAATATTTTTATTCTCAAAGGAAAGACCCTGAAACTGCCTGTCACTGCTATAGACCTAGTCTCAGTAAGGTCTTTGTATTGCATAATACAAATAAACATTCAAATATGTAAATATTATAAGTTAATTATATTATGGCCCAGTTTTCTCAAAGTAATTTTTATTTTCTTCTACTTAAGTTTTTCCACATACATACATACTACTTAACCATTAATGCATTTTCCCCTAAAATGTACAAGATCTGAAATCCCTTATTTTTTAATTCTGTGCTTAGATTACTCGTTCATTATTCTTTCTCCTAGCAGGGCTGTCTGTGAGATTCTGTACTTGGATGTCTCAGAATGTCTAGAACCAGGAAAAAAGATTAATTTTAAGGAAGTAGTATGGATCTTATTTTGCTAATTTCTTTTTCTAGGGCAGGGACTCAATTTTACTGTGATGGTGTGCCCCACGAAGAGTTCAAACTGGAAGTTCTAATGGAGAATATATTCTACTGAGTCTGATTAAAAAGTAAGAAAAGGCTTCCAGGTTTGTTTGGCCATATAAGAATGTCTGATTAAAAAGAATTTATAGAAGAGTTGCAAAGAGAAAGAAAGGAGTGCTAGATGCTAGCTTTCTGCCTGATGCATCTGCCAGAACTCTTCAGATTTGTACTGTAGCAAGGGGGAAAGTCTTTTTGCTATAAAATGGTGTCTAAGAGCACTTTTTAGGAAATCCTGTAGATATACACCTTTTCAATGAGAACAGCAGAATAAAGTATACATTCCTCTTCTCTTAGTTTACTCTTTTTTTTCTTTCTTTTTCGTGTTCTAGGAGAGTAATTCTCAGTGCATTGTTATAAATTAAAGCTATTTACTTGGTTGGTCTAATGAAAGATATCACTTCTACTCCAAGAACCTTGCCACCTATTTGCGGGGAAATTTCAGAATGTTCCATTCTTAAATATTTCAAGCATATACCATTAAATCAGACACGTTACCAGAATTAACTCCATAAAAATAACTGGCCATATGGTAAGTAGGAGATAAAAGCACCTTTAGGTATATAGAACCATTACATTTAGATTGTCCTATCCAAGGTTAGGCTGATCTAAATGCCACATTGTACAAGCATTCACAGGGCTTAGATCACCCTAAAAATGGTGTTCACCTTTGAAATGAACTAACTTTAGATCAGCAAAGGGTTAACGTGACCTAGTGAGGGTTAACCTGGCCTAATGAATGTCTGAACATGTTCACAGGACAGCCCCAGTGCTGAGAGGGCCCAAGCACTCACCACTTCTCCCGAGATGTGCTTTTTTAACCTCCAGGACCCTGACCAAGCTATTTCTCCTTCCTGATTATGCCACACCTCCACCCGTCAACCCCCTCAGCTTACCTCTGGCTGCCCAAGTCTGCTCCCATCAAGCAGCAAATGCTCGCACATACAGAATCCCAACTCAGGTTTTGGCAGCTTACACTAAACTGCCTAAACCTAATCCAGGTCCAGTGAATGCTTGTTTGCACCCTTTCAAAGCATTGTTATTGTTTCACATGCACTGGAAGCATTTCTCATGATATATAATGGCTTGACACTTTTGGTTTGTAGAATTTTCAAACATTAAACTTGTTCTGATAACAATACAATGTTTATATATTGGGCATCAATAGCTAAGAATAAAATATCATCAATATATATCCCATAGATACCATAGCTAATCCATCTTGAAATTTGTATTCATGGTTCCAAATGAAACAACTGCCATCTAAGCACTGAATATTAGCTTGTGGTATTATTTAAATAGGATGCAGTTTCCTTTAAGTAATTAAAAGTATGAGGCAATGAATGTTAATAGCATTTGGTATAATATGCTGGCATAGCTCTGTACCATTGAGGCAGCTTTAACCTTCTCTACTAGTACACAGTGGGTGCATCTACATGTTCATTAATGTGCCCTAATTACTGTGCATTTAGTTTAGTACTTCCTTTAATGAACTACTAAATGAATGTCCAGTAAATAGTTCCTGCTCAGTCGTGTCGGTGCAGTTATTTAGTGATGCTTACTGCACACTAGCCTAATAACACTGTGCAGGCTATTAGTACAGTTAACAGGCTATTAGCACATTTTTGCCATGACATGCTACTCCACAGTGTTATTAGGCTAACGCGCAGTAAGTTTCTCATGTAGACACACCCAGCGGCTCTAAAGCCATTAAGACCGGACATAAGAGGATCCCCAGCAGGAAAATAACTTTCTATACAGAGTAGACACCCACATGACTCTGTCCTCCAACCTTTTCTATGCCAGCTATCAGGTGTGTAGATGTGGAAAAAAGAGTTGTACCTTTGTTAAACAGCTGTAGGGGCACCTTGAAATCATCAGTGGCCAGTTCAAGTTAGGCGCTTTGCAGCTGAACTGGCAGAGAGTATCCTAAACATATGGAATTAAGTTTATCTTTACTGTATGCTTGAAGGTGTTAAATTGTAACCAACTGGAAACAGAGTTTTTCTTGAAGGAAGCTGTTTATTGTAAGTAGCTCCATTTATTAGTAAGAATCCTATGTACAGGGAAGCGCTTACCCTATGACACCTCTCTTAAACATCGCACATATTCCACTGGCTAAAGGAGTCTGACTAGGGAATATACTATGTCATTTTTTTCATCTGAAATTTGAAAACAAGTGATTTTGAAAGAAGAAATGGAGAGAAAAAGCAACTCTTTAGTCTCTAATATTTTGCTGTTATACATTATTTGGATTTCTCTTGTTATATCTTTAAAATGAGAGGTGGGGGCGTGGTGATCTATATTCAGGAGGAATACACATCCTCATTAATTAGCAAAGAGTCAGGGGAGGGGCACTCTGAAGTGCTTTGGGTTAGAGTACAAGGCAGTCGAGGGGAACGGGACTTAACGGTGGGAGTCTACTACAGACCTCCTAACCAGGGAGAAGAGCTTGACCAAGAGTTCTTGGGTCAGCTCACAGAGGTAGTGAAGGCTAAGGATGTGGTTCATGGGGGACCTGAATTTCCCGGACATCTGCTGGGAAGAGCAGTCAGCCAGGTCTGAATGCTCATGTAGGTTCTTGGCCAGAGTGCAGGACCTCCATCTAACCCAGGAGGTGCACAGCCCCACCAGGGGGGACGCCTTGTTGGACCTAGTGCTGGCCACGGGTGATGACCTGGTGAGGGGATTGCGGGTGCTCGACCACCTGGGCGACAGTGATCACCGCCTGCTGGAATTCACCATCCAGTGCAAGGTGGCAAAGGCATGCAGTAAGGCAGCGGCCCTAGATTTTAGGAGGGCAGACTTCAACGAGCTAAGGAGGATAGTTGGAGAAGTGCTGAGGTCCCGGAGGGGAGGGGAGGGGAGCCAGGTGTCCAAGGAGAGTGGTTGCTCCTTAAGGAGACGATCCTCCAAGCCCAAAGGAAGGTAATCCCAATGAGGTTCAAAGGGAGCAGGAGAGCACACAAGCCTCCGTGGCTCACCAAAAGCATCCGGGAATGTCTCCTTGCTAAAAAGGAGGCTTATACCCAATGGAAAGAAGGGGTCATCATCAGGGAGGACTATTCTGTAGTTGCTCGGGGATGTAGAGGGGTAGTTAGGAAGGCCAAGGCAGAGATGGAACTGGGGCTAGCTTCCCAGATTAAGGACAATAAGAAGTCCTTTTTTAAATACGTAGGGGGTAAAAAGAAGGTCCCGGGTAATGTGGGGCCCTTGCAGGATGCCATAGGAAACTTGGTTGTCACACCAGACGGCAAAGCTAACATGTTTAACGATTTCTTAGCCTCTGTCTTCCTAAGTAGGGACCAGAACAGCCACCTCCCTGCTGGGCCCCCCTCGGGTCCCGGGGGAGGCACACCTGGGCCACGGGTTAGCGAGGATTTAGTTAGGGAGCTTCTGGAGGGGTTGGACGTATTCAAGTCAGCCGGCCTGGATGATCTCCACCCTAGAGTTCTAAAGGAACTGGCGGAGGTCATTGCAAGTCCCCTTGCACGGCTTTACAAGCACTCGTGGTGTTCTGGTGTGGTGCTGGAGGACTGGAAGAGGGCCAGCGTGGTTCCCATCTTCAAAAAAGGCAGGAAGGAGGACCTGGGAAACTATAGGCCGGTTAGTCTCACCTCGATCCTAGGCAAGCTGTTCGAGAAAATAATGCTGGCACACATCCAGGAGAGGCCAGCAGGGGACTGCATGCTTAGGGGCAACCAACATGGGTTCATCAGTGGCAGGTCCTGTCAGACCAACCTGGTGGCCTTTTATGATCAGATCACTAAATCATTAGATGCAGGGGTAGCAGTGGATATAATCTTCCTGGACTTCCGGAAGGCTTTTGACACTGTCTCTCACCCTGTTCTCATTAAGAAACTGGGGGGCTGTGGTGTAGATACCCACACAGTCAAATGGGTCACCAACTGGCTGGTGGGCCACACCCAGAGGGTGGTAGTGGATGGGTCCTTCTCAACCTGGAAGGACGTGGGCAGTGGGGTTCCTCAGGGCTCGGTCCTCGGGCCCGCGCTGTTCAACATCTTCATCAGTGATTTGGATGGGGTAAAAAGCACCCTGTTCAAATTTGCTGATGACACTAAGATGTGGGAGGACGTGGGCACATTGGAAGGATGCAACAGGCTACAATCAGACCTAGACAGGTTACAAGGGTGGGAGGACGAGAATAGGATGGGTTTCAACACAGACAAGTGCAAGGTGATGCACCTCGGGAGGAACAACTGGCACCATACCTACAGTTTAGGGAACTCCCCTCTTGTCAGCACGGAGGCGGAAAGGGATCTGGGGGTCATCATTGACTCCAAGATGAACATGGGCCGGCAGTGTGGGGAGGCAGTCAGGAAAGCCAACCACACCTTGGCATGCATCCACAGATGCATCTCGAGTAGGTCCAAGGAGGTGATCCTCTCCCTCTATGCGGCACTGGTCAGGCCGCAGGTCGGACTAGATGATCTGCTCAGGTCCCTTCTGACCCTAGAAACTATGAAACTATCAAATGGAGGCTGACATTGTCAAAAGAGAATTTCAAAATGAGGAGAAGAGCTGTTGAGAAAAAGCTAAAGAATGTAAGAGCAGTGATTAAATATTAAATATGTTATCAATTCTAGAAAGCAAGAGGAAGCTTTTTTCCCCTTTTTGTCATGCTTTTCATTGCTTTACGATCATAGAAAATATCCCAAATGCATGCTCAAAAATCCCTTTGGTGGGGGGAAGCCATTGAATGAAGAACAGCTGTGTGCATCCTAAGTGAGATGGATTGTTTCAAGTGAAAAATAGTCTTTGGAAATAGTGTTCAAATGAAAAATGTCTACCATTGCCAATACCCTTAGAGCCTGATGTCTTTTCAGAAAGAAGACCTTATATATAGGCCTCCTATGGCCCTCATTAAATACTCATGGTTCTAAAACAGATCAGCCGGAGAATACTTAAAATGTTGTGGTTAGGTTTCCTTTTTTTTATATATATATATATATATATATATATATATATATATATATATATATATATATATATATATATATATAAGGAGAAGAAAGTTGGGGCAAGTTTTCAGTAAAATGTATCGCAACATACAATCAGGCATGCATACTGAAACAAATTATGTTTTTTTCAGGGGTCTTCAGTATTGTATCTCCACCTCTCGTTAATTAGTATTGTGACAGATTTTTTTATTAATTAAAAATCCACAAAGAAAAGCATTTGGCGTTTTGATTTTTAACTTAGTTTTATTTTCCCCATTAGAAATATCTTTGAGTGAGATGATCTCTTCTGTGCAGCTGTACTTAATTGTATGCAAGTGGGTTTGGGGAAATGAAAGATTTTGTTTACACAGAGAAAATGGCTTAACCCTGAACAAAAATTACAGTAGGTAGCATGGTTTTTTTGGCTTTATTTCTTCTGTTTATTTCCCTAAGGGCTTTTAAAAAATGATGTATGATTCAAAGAGTGTTTTCAAGATAGATTCACTGAATACAAGTTAGTTTTATGCCAGTTTGTGGCTTCATCTTATTTCATTAGCGTCACATTGCTGTTTTCATTCTGTTTTTTCTTGTCATATAAGTTTCAGTGCACATGACTTTTGCATAACCATGTCCTGCCCTTGCATAAATGTTATGCACACCTTTCAACTTTAAGCACTTAAGGATTTAGTAAATCAAGATGTTGAGCTACGGAAGCCTTTTTACTACCTTGATCCAGTGTACTTTACATACAATCTCTCCCCCTCTCTTTGTGATCTCTCTCTTCAAGAGTGGACAGGCCATTTCTGTGCAACTCGCTTTCAGTCCTAAGAGAATCCATTTTCTTGAAATCTGTATCGTACCACAAGGCTTGACTGATTATTCTGCCTTTTTTTGTAGGAATTGTATGAAGTGTTTAACTTGTAGGGGAACTTTTTTTTGTATTAGGTGCTGTAATGCAAGTTAACAGATGTGCTGAACTGCTGTCTAATTGACATTAAAATCCAGCTAGAGTTGATAGGTTGCATATATTTATACATGCAAAAGCTATTAATGACAGGTCAGTCTTGCACTTCTAGTATTCTGATATGGCATAGATTTGATGGACATTTTAAATAGCTAATCTACCTTTTCTCCCCATCAGCAAGACTCTTTTTACTTTGAAACAGTCTGATAGGATGATTAGGATTCTGTCTGCATATGTTTTATTGATTCTGTTTGATACTGGGGACATAGCCGTATCAAATTGCAAACAACTAGTCATTTGTTGGGTTTTTTTGAGGTTTTCTTCCTCCATATGGAGGGAGTAGATGTTTTTACACCTGACAAAGGGCTAATAATGAGGGTTGTTAAGGCTTGGTGATTGTCTGTTGAAATGGAGTGCTGTGGGACAAAGATATTGGTATGATCCAAACAATGTCTTGAAGAGTGAAAATGGAACCAAGGTCTGAACAGTGAATCGGGAGTTAACTGAGCAGTTGTGTAGGACTTCAGTTATTTAATCAATGAGTCATTAAACAAGGGGCACTGGTAAAACTGGTAAACCAATAGTGTCTTCTATCGGCAATTTAAGAGAGAACAGGAAAAGCTGACCACAAGAGACCCCATGTTTAGGAGGGAGGAAAAGTTGAGGTTTCTGGATTTTTTTAAAGGTTCTAAGGAAACCCAAAGAACATTTCAGGAATGAAGGAACTGAAGCAGAGAAATGTACACACACATATAATTATTGTCTATATCTATCTATATCTTGTGCTATTTAAAGATTTATTGTGTTCTACTAGGAAAATGACTCAATTCTGAACTTACGTATAGTAAGAAGGATCATGGGTTATTTATTGTTTGTATTGTGCATCCACAGTGCTTCTGGTAAAAGGGGTGCTTAAAGTACTAGGGAAGTACTTGGGAAGTTATGGCCCAGAACTGGGCCATGAAGAGAAACAGATTTTTGTACCAGGGAACTGCCAGTAAGCTGGCAACTTGAAATGGTGATTGTAGTTTAGTGAAACTCAAATAAGTAATGCATACAAATATATTAAGGTCGGACTCAAAAAGAGCATCCTAGTGACTATGCAGCAGGGAAAAATTTACCAGGATTTATTTTAGGAATGTCAAAAAAAATCCAGTGTACTCATTCATGCTCCTTCCTGCATGGGCTGTCTTCCCACAAAGCTGCAGTGACATTCAGTTTTACAGAAGGATTTTGGAAAGCAGACACACTATTTTTTTTTTTCATTCTCTTCCCAAGACATTCATTATATATCACCTTTTTCTAAATCTTTTATGCTTTGATGAATAGGTGGCAAAGTCTGCCAGAACTTAAAACTCAAACTTTATTATCACATACTTATTCACATTTGTCCTAAATTGAGCATATTCAAACTTCCCTAGATGATCTTATGAAGGCAACAAATATATTCCACCCTCTGATGGTCTGTGCCAAGGCCATATGTCATCTTTTTAAAAGCATATGATTTACATAAGGAAGTCAATTCTGAGTTATAGTGTTTAAAATGATTATTTATCACGAACTATGAGTAAAGGGATTTCATAATATGCTGCCAACTTCCTCATTAGCAATACAATTGCAAACACCACGAGTGTAGCCCTAGTCTACTGTGGTTATTCTGAAGGCTGTTCTTCAGGTGATTCCAGGAGATGCACAACACCGGAGAAGTCCTGAAAAAAGAATAGTTACAAATATATTATGGAGGTGCTGCTTCAAGTATATATGCTGTTACTAAATAGAATAATTTAAGTATCTTGTTCCTGTGTATAAAGTAGATAACAATGGCAGAAATACTGCTCGTTGTAAGCTGGTGGTGTTGGCTCATTTTTCCATATGTGGTAGAATTAACCCAGGGCTCATGTGGAACTTTGATTCTGTCCCTTAAAAGGAAAATTTAATCTAAAAAATATGACATTAAGTTTACATTCACTATGTGCCATTGGTTGTTAAATTGCAGCCAACTAGAAACTAAACAATTCCCCAGAGCTAGAAAAATGGTTTGTAGGGATCTTGGGAATATTAACAATGGAACAAAATATGTAAAGAATAAATTACATGGGATACTCCCATACTGGGTATCTGCCATTCTTCAAATTTACTGAAGAAAACCAGACATGGTGAAGTCAGACTAAAACAAACAAAAACAGGCAACAAAATCAATCATTAAATGTCTTTTAGACATCAGGGTATCCAGTCTTTCTCTCTTCAAAATCTTTATTTAAAAGAATGGAATACTGAATCTTGGACCTTGTGAATTTTTTATAAGAGCTCATTCTTCCATATTTGCATATGTGCCAGTAAAAAAAAAAATCAGTAATTTCTTTCATTAATGTATTTTAGTTTGCCTGGTGTGAGACTATTCATTGGCAGGGATTTATTTTTAAATTTTTTTGATGGGTGCTCAAAAAAGAAATCTCTCTTATGCCTTTCCTTGCCACCCTACTTTTTCTTTAAAGCTCCTGTGATAAAAAAGCAGTAGTTTTTGGCACATAGACAAAGAAGCAAAGAGTACATCTACATGTGCCATTAAGGTGACATGATAAACTCCAGCACAGTTTGCTCCAGAGTTAACTGCTCCTGGGCGCAGCATTTACACATGGTTTAGGGCTGCAGCAGTTTGAGCCCAGGGTAGAGCAGCTCTGGGCTGGAAGTAGGCTCAGGGAGTCATCCCTGGGCTCCAAATAGCAGCATTGGGTGGCGAAAGGGCTAGGGCACAAGAGGGCTAAAGTGTGGAGCTGTGCAGCAGCACTTTAGCACCCTTGTGCTCCAGCCAGCCCCTATCACTGTTTACATATGCATTTCAGTGCAGTAACAGACTCCAGTGTAAGATAGTACTATCCCCAACAGTACCATTTTATGGAGGAGTTAGTCAATTTACTGTGCCCTAATACTAGCACACATAGATACAGTGATGCTTTACTGCACAGTTAATCAGTCAACTCTGTAGTAAAGTGCACATGTAGATGCGCACAAAATTAATAAATAATTATTAATCTCAAGCCTGAGGTTTTATTTCAAAATTGACTTTCTGTTTTAAGAATGTTGCCCTCCCCCTTTCCTTTTCACTCCCTGTGCCTCCCAAGATACAGCATATCTATTATTATCTTCAAAACAAAGACGTGATGTATTTTTTCTCACTGACAGACTTTCTATGATTTTACTGAAACCCAATTTTCAGAAAAAAATCTATGTTCTTGTCTGAAGAACTTTCATTCCAAATCCAGATGGCAGAACAAGAGATTTAGTAATTTATTAACTCTTATTCCTTCCTTCAACTATTCATTTAATCTAAAGATTTATTACTGTTTTTCCTTTTAGTGTTTAGTTTGCACTTCACTTAGACTGTGAACGGCCCTTCTGTGTTTTTCATTTCCTCTAATTCATATATAGTCCATGTTTCTTAGAATTCTTTTCCCTATGTATGTGCCTGTCGAACACTCTGTGTCTCTGTGAATAGTGAGGAAATCAGTTCTCCCAGTTGCTTTACAGCTGTAGAAGTGCAATTCTGAGCTAAGGTCTAATGGGTTGTACAGTTGACCCTTAACTCTGCCTTCCAGCATCTTTCCTGAATTGAAGAACTTCTGTGGGTATTTATCTGCTTGTATTCAGCATCCCAGATCAAATCATAAATATCTCTGACATTCAGTGAATCTTTAAATGTCAAAAAGGAAAAAATCTAATTCATTTTCGAGAAGCAGAAGCACATATTAGAATGTTAGTAGAGTCAAGGTATGATCACAGCACACAAGTTGCCAGGAAATTGGCTAGGGTATGAATTTATGCATCTGCTAATCCCTTTTAAGTGCTATAAGTATGCTTTTAACCAGCGGTGACATGTAGGGGGTACATATGAACCCCCTGAGAGCACTGGTGTACCCCCTGATAGGCAACACTTCCCGCTTAGGCAATGGGTGGCGGGGGCAGGCAGGACCACTGGTGCCCGTCCTGTGAGCACGGGGGCGGGGGCGCCAGATGAAGCATCACTGGCATTTCCCAGAGCACTACAGCTGCTTCCAGGAATGCCGCTCATGCTTCCTGGTCAGTGCATTTGGCCAAGGGGAGACCCCCCCACCCTTGTTCAGTGCTGTCAGCCACGGCGGGGCATATGCCCCCCCCGACTCAGGTGACACCAGTTGCCTATGCTCTTATCCTCTTGTAAATGCAAAGTAGCTTGCTGTGTTTCCATTGCATTTACTATGGGGTAAAAGCCCTTAACATAGAGAAGCTGATTTACATTCACAGTAAATTCATATGTCTTACTTTGGGGCAACTAACTCGTGTGTCCAACAATCTGAGAATAATCTGTGATCTTATATTGGGAAATGTTTGCCTAGCCAACACAATTTCCCTTTTTTCCCCCTTTCATCTGTATAATTGAACTCTCTCCTTCTTCTTACTTTTCTGCAAGAGTCATCCCCTGGCGTTCAAAGTGTGCTTAACTGCCCCTTAGACAGTAAGGGGAAGATTGATGAATAAAAAGAGCTGGGTGGGAGTTTGTTTAAAGCATAATGTCTTGTATGTAAAAATGAAAGATTCTGATTTGTGCAGCTGTACACTTGGATGTGTTTCTTGGCTTTGGGCAGCGTTTTGGGCTGTACACATCTTGCCTCTAAATTAACAGTGGATTCCTATAGATACCATTACAGAGTTGCCCACATTAGTCAATGGCCTTTGCCAGAGTGACCGGGGGGGCTGGCCACTCCATTCTGAATAGTCTACATTCACCTAGTGAGTGCCAGCTCCTCTTGTCCAGGAATTACTCATATAGTCCACAGCTTTCAGTTCCTTTAGGAGTTCATGCTTGCAACTCCTTTGCATATTGAGAGAGAGGCACTGTGTTGCTCCTGTAAGGCTTGGCCTACTGTCCTCCAGGTGGTGTTTGTCCTAGATGATAGGACACTCTTCTGCTTTTGGTGGATGCTATGAGGCAGTTTTAGGGGATGTGTTCACCCTCATGCAATTCTACCCCAGTCCACAGGGGTTGGGGACTGATTTTCCGGTGCAGGGAAAGTTAGAGTGAGGGTTCAGAGGGCTCAGCCGGGATTCTTATGTCATACCCTTGCCATCACCAAAGCTGTCATCCTTTCAAAGCTGACTGATGAATACCTCTGGAAGGCTTGAACTATGCTGGACAGGATGCTTTAGGGGCTGCTTCTCTAATATTCTTGGATGGATAAGAGAGAGAGAGGCTATGACAAATCCTATCCAACAGGAAGAGGAAAAATTAATTAGAAGTCTCAAAGACACTAGTTATGGAGTGAAACATCTGCTTACACCTACACACAAAGCAGCAATTTTGGCCAGTGTTCAACTAAGTGTTGTAATGGGACAACTGTTGAGAATCTACTGCCTGTGCTTGAGAGGATAACTTTTAATAAAAAAAAAAAGTCCTCAAACTTCTGGCTAAGTATAATGTAGACTGGGACAGCAGCAGGATAAGAAATGGCTGCTGAAGAAAGATGTTTTTAAATGCATGACATATTGCAAAAACTGTATTAAACACACGCTCACCACCTGGCTGCTAGTAGAGCCCCAGTGTTTCCTTCCCTGGGGCTGATTTCTCTTAAAAAATCCTGAGAACTTATGATCTGGCCAAAGCTACTTTCTAAAGGCTGGCTTGTCAGCCAAATTCCTTTTAGCATCCTGGTTATGTTCCCACCCACTCCTGCTAATGGACACTAACAGCAACACAAGATGACCTCTGTTACAAAGCAACCTCTTTCAGGAGTACCTCTGTCACTAGAGAAAGCCTAAAGAAAAGACATATCTTCTTAATAACCATGGAGTGGTAACCAGCCTGCCTAAAACTATTTTTCTCTGCCTGAATTTGGTTGATGGCCTTGCTGTTAAAGAATAATTACTGAAAGAAAATGCAGAAATTCTGACAATGGCTAGCTGGCATGTCAACTCTGAATCACTGCAGAATGTAAAAATTTTGTTTTGGGGGCAGAATCACTGTTCGTTTGCCTCTGCTAAGTAGGTGAATTATTTAGCTCTTGGCTGGCTTTTCAAAGGTGCAAATTAGTCTCCTCTGCTTGGACTATTTCCCTGCATCCATGTCAAGCTGGGGAGAGTATATAGATCTCCTGAACTCCAAACACTCTCTTCATTAAGGGTGATTCTTCAGCCTGCCACATATAAATGAACATGTAAGTTTTTATGTTTCCTTCACTTTGCAGCACAGGGTCAGTCCGTGTTGGTTCATTCCTAACTTCATGAAGACTGCCAGCAATATCCATAACACTGATCATAACCTTGCCAAGCAAGCACTAATTCTGATTTTCAGTCTTGAAAATGCTTTCCCGCCCACATCTGGTTATGTCTGAGAGTCTTGACTCTCAAATTATTTTAGGGACCTGCAAGTCAGCTTTGCATCCTTGCTATTTCCCAATTGCTGGATCAGTCTGCACCCCTATTCCTTTCTCTGTCCTCACAAGCATCCCTTATGAGACAGCATTTTCAAACTGGTCTCATTGTTCCAAATAATATACAGGAGCCATGCTGTCATCAGCTATAGAGCAAAATCAGGAATGTTCTAAACGTAGCTTCTATTCATGTGCTCCACTTACAATATTTTCTGTTAGGATTTTGGGCAAGTTAGTGTTCCTGCAGTGGTACAACCATCATATAACATTACAAATGTTCAAAAGTATCACAGAAAACCCTGAAGTCACTGTCCATCATACGTGTTGATCAAATCCAGATGGGGCTCAGTGCTTCACATAGGCTGTATGTGACCATGAGACACTCATTTGTCATTGTACAGGAATCCCAGCTGAGAGCCAATGCAATTGGCACCTGTACTTGCCCTGAAAGAGATAAGAACGAAGAAAGAAAGTAGGACCATTGTTCATGACTAGTATCCGGTGTGCACTGGTTTTTGCTTTTAATTTTCCTTCTGTGCACAGGTACAAATTGAAATATTTTTCCAATAGCCATACTTCAGTACAGCAATTACATGCCTCAGTAGCCACTGTGGTGCTACAACACCTGATACTCACAAAGTAACCTGTCATTTGTTGAAGAGCTCCAGAACATATCCTGCTAGACATTCATTAATCATGTTGTATAGGATCTCTTCTGTGGCAAGCAGGACAGCATTGAAAATAGGGGGAAGAGGCAATAACTTGTCTTCAGTTTCTTCCAGCCTATTTTTCCCATAAAGAAAGTCACTAAAAACAGCATTCTTTTGGACTTGGGCTCCCTTTAACCAGCTGATTCCTTTCACTATATTCTCACTGAAAAAGAAAAAGCAGTGAGCATGTCTTTCAAAAATGTTTGTGATGAGATGTCCATGGATATCTATTTGCCTATGCAAAATAATAGAGGCAGGAAGGGCTGGGATATGGATACTTTGGTTGCAGAGTAAAAACCATCTCTGCTGTGAATGATATAATGGTTCTGATTCAGGCCTACATACCTTAGTCTCCTCCAGCTCAGGACAGGGAAAAATGGGAATTGCAGTTAGCAGCCATAGAACCATTTTTGGGGATCTGGCAGTGTCTTTCTTGTATGAATTAATTCAGTCTAGCAATGGCCCTAAGAGATCTCTCTCCATCAAGATCCCCAATACATGCATAGGTGGGGATTTTTCCTAGGTCAAGCAGATAGTTAGTGGAAGAAGGCAGTTAATTTCCTGTAATAATGACTAGCTTTGTTTGTAAACGTGTAATTTTAGAATTTCAAAATTCAATGGGTCCTTCTTTGTGAAGCAATAACTAATTCTCTGGAGAGCCATTTGCTTAGCTATATCATTGAGAACTATATGAGAAGCCTTTTTCCCTATAAGAGCAGTTACTTTTATGTGTTCCCTATGTTTGTTCCTTTACACTTACTTTCCTAAAAACTAAAAAAGGCAGGGGGCAAGGGAGGAGGGGGAAGAGGAGGAAGAATATTTTTAAAACTGTGTAAGAAACTGTAATATAATGTTAGAACGTTGCCTTCAGATTCTTAAATCCACTGTAAAAAACTGAAGGTTGAGATTTGTCAAAAGCTGTATAAGAATAATTTCTGGGTATCTTTCATCATCTGGCTCTCACAACTTTTTAAACAATTGTAAATTCACCTAGCTTCTCTGCACTGAGACTTTGTTCAGAATCATTCCGTGCAATTGTATTCTGTGTGCTGCAGGCTCATATTCAAGCACAAAGCATGTATATGGTGGAGGATTCATATTGATCTCACATGCTCTAGCATCACACACAGTTTAGAACAAACCACTGCTATCTTGCAGAATAATCCCAAGAACTATTACTTATATCTACCAACACACTTATTTTTAGTCATTCTTGTACCATTATTTACTTCCCATGTAATTCAATGAAATTATTTGAAGAAGATACTTTTATTGAGATTTTCGAAGAATTGAAAGCTGCAATTTTCATTTTTCATTATATGAAATAGCAACATTGTAATTGACTTCTTAGTAAAAATGTAATCTCTGAGGTTACCCTCTGAAAACATCCACACTTATAAGGAAAACCCATCAGTAAACTGTTTATTCTAAAATACAATTAATTTAAGGCAGGAAGGAGGACCCAGGAAACTATAGGCCGGTTAGTCTCACCTCGATCCTAGGCAAGCTGTTCGAGAAAATAATGCTGGCACACATCCAGGAGGGGCCAGCAGGAAACTGCATGCTTAGGGGCCAGCAACATGGGTTCATCAGTGGAAGGTCCTGTCAGACCAACCTGGTGGCCTTTTACGATCAGATCACCAGATCATTAGACGCAGGGGTAGCAGTGGATATAATCTTCCTGGACTTCCGGAAGGCTTTTGACACTGTCTCTCACCCTGTTCTCATTAAGAAACTGGGGGGCTGTGGTGTAGATACCCACACAGTCAAATGGGTCACCAACTGGCTGGTGGGCCACACCCAGAGGGTGGTAGTGGATGGGTCCTTCTCAACCTGGAAGGACGTGGGCAGTGGGGTTCCTCAGGGCTCGGTCCTCGGGCCTGCGCTGTTCAACATCTTCATCAGCGATTTGGATGAGGGGGTAAAAAGCACCCTGTTCAAATTTGCTGATGACACTAAGATGTGGGGGGACGTGGGCACATTGGAAGGATGCAACAGGCTACAATCAGACCTAGACAGGTTACAAGGGTGGGCGGATGAGAATAGGGTGGGTTTCAACACAGACAAGTGCAAGGTGATGCACCTGGGGAGGAACAACCGGCACCATACCTACAGGTTAGGGAACTCCCCTCATGTCAGCACAGAGGCGGAAAGGGATCTGGGGGTTATCATTGACTCCAAGATGCACATGGGCCGGCAGTGTGGAGAGGCAGTAAGGAAGGCCAACCGCACCTTGGCATGCATCCACAGATGCATCTCGAGCAGATCCAAAGAGGTGATCCTCCCCCTCTACGTGGCACTGGTCAGGCCGCAGCTGGAGTATTGTGTCCAATTCTGGGTGCCGCACTTCAAGAGGGATGTGGACAGCATGGAGAGGGTCCAGAGGAGGGCCACTCGTATGATCAGGGGACAACAAGGCAGGCCCTATGAGGACAGGCTGCGGGACCTGAACCTGTTCAGGCTCCAAAAGAGAAGGCTGAGGGGGGATCTTGTGGCCTGTTATAAACTAGTTGGGGGGGGATCAGCAGGCATTGGGGGAGTCCCTGTTCCCCTGAGCACTGCCAGGAGTGACCAGGAATAACGGTCACAGGCTGGCAGAGGGTAGGTTTAGGTTAGATATCAGGAGGTGCTACTTCACGGTCAGGGCGGCTAGGATCTGGAACCAGCTTCCAAGAGAAGTGGTGCAGGCTCTTACCCTGGGGGTGTTTAAGAGGAGGTTAGATGAACATCTTGCTGGGGTCATTTGACCCCAGTATTCTTTCCTGCCATGGCAGGGGGTCAGACTAGATGATCTGCTCAGGTCCCTTCCGACCCTACAAACTATGAAACTATGAAAAGTCTTAATTGACATGGGAAATGTTTATGTAAATGAAACAGGCTTATTGAAAGCCAGTAAAATTTTTTTTCCATAGGCATCAGTGGAGATGGTTTAAGTCAAGGTATGAACTTTTTAATAAAACCTCTAAGCAGTTCCAAGGTGCTTGTTTCTGGTATGTATACTTTTACATATTTGGTAGGCATGCTAAAGTTCTGGCTTGACTTGAGGAGACTACAGGGTAGGCCCGAGGTAAGTCTTTTTTTTTTTTTTTTTAAATAAGTGTTCCCTTTGTAAGTTGAGAAGGAATAACTAAACTGTTTCTAACAAAAGAACTTGCAGCCCTTCCATCTGTTAACTACTTAACTCGTAATCCTCCGTGTAATGCTATTACAAATACATAAATAATCACATCGGGCTTAAGCTGCATGTGTTGTTTAAATAACTTTGGAATGCATTTCTTCCTTAGCAGTGAAAGACTACAGATTACCCAATCCAGTTTCAGAGGGTGCTATAACTTCCCATTTCTCTTCATTATTTATGCTGACAGCTTTCAGATAACAAGCATTTTGTTGTCATCTTTGAGGCAGCTAGTCTTAAAATTGATACAGCTATTTCTTCCTATTTCTACATGAGGCTGCATTGGATGGTGTCCAATTATCCTGAATGCCCTTTTGTTTATGTCTAATTGTTTTCCATGGGGGCAGGGTTAATCAAGGGATTTTCAGGAAAGCAGAGCAAGTTGCTAAAGTAGTAGCTGAGGGATTTTACTTTCAACACATCACGGATCGGCTGGCAAGGCCATCTGGATTAAGAATTATTAACAGAGCCAGCTCCCATAAGCATGGCAAAGATAGAAAAGGTATTGGGAAGTGGGGGGAGATTTAAACTGTGCCAGAATTTATGATACTCACCAGTTTTATTAGTATTCTCAAACATTTGTAGCTGAAATTCTTGAGAATTAGAGGTTGCTCCTCGCTCTTCAAAACAAAAGTACTATTTCAGTGCTTTAACTCACCAGTTGTAATTATGATTGAAATCAACAAATTGGAAATCTTAATTCAAATCAATGAGTTTAATGTTGTTTAGTATTTCTATATTAATTATTTTCCTGAAGAAACATTGATTCTTTTTGGTTGCTAACCATTAAAATGAGTTGATTTGCAACAAAATGTAACAACCAGTTTACAATTACTTTCTTTGCAAACTAGAAGGATATAAATTGTGGCTATAAATCTTAATTTACATAAGTCTACAGCTTAGCATACCCTTTCTCAGTTTCTTCATTTCTACATTTTTATTATAATACATTTAATAAATGATTGATTATTGATACTTTACCTCTTCTCATGAGCTTCACTTGACTGGACACCAATGACACTGCCAGGGGTGACCCTGACCAAATCAAGAATGACTACAGGGCTCTGGTTAGAAAGGTGAAGAGGGGATGGGGGCACAGGTGGTGCCCTCGATCCTTCCTGTCAAGGGAAAGGGCCCAGGCAGGAGCAGACACATCCTGCAGATCAATGCATGGCTGTGCAGGTAGTGTTTCCAGCAGAGATTCAGCTTCTTCAAACATGGGATGTTGTTGCAAGAAGAAGGATGGCTAGGAAGATATGGGATCCAGCTGACAACAAGAAGGAAAAGCATCTTTCCAAACAGGCTTGCTAACCTGTGAGGAGACTTTTAAATTAGGATTGCAGGGGCATGGAAAACAAAGCCCTGAGGGAAGTGGGGGAGTGGGAGACCTGAAGGAAGTGCAAGGATAGAGGGAGCAACAGGGGGAGGCCTCCTCATTCTACATGAGAAAATAAGAAGAATCAGCTAGTTACCTCAGGTGTCTGTACACAAATGCATGGAGCCTGGGAAACAAGCAGGAGGAATTGGATGTCCTCCCATGGTTAAGGAACTTTGACGTGATTGGAATAACAGAGACTTGGTGGCATAGCTCACATGACTGGAGCACTGTCATGGATAGATATAAACTGTTCAGGAAGGACAGGCAGGGGAGAAGAGGAGGAAGAGGGGTTGTGCTGTATGAAAAAGAGCTATATGATTGCTCAGAGCTCCAGTATGAAACTGGAGATAGGCCTGCTGAAAGTCTCTGGGTTAAGGTTAGAGGGGAGAACAACAAGGGTGATGTCATGGTGGGGGTCTGCTACAGACCACCAGACCAGGAGGAAGTGGTGAATGAGGCTTTCTTTAAACAGCTAGCAGGCATTTCCAGATGACAGGCCCTGGTCTCATGGAGACCTTCAATCACCCTGACATCTGGTGGGAGGGCAATGCAACAGTGCACAGGAAATCCAGAAAGTTTTTGGAAAGCATTGGAGGCAACTTCCTGGTGCAAGTGTTAAAGAGACCAACTAGGAGCTATTTTCCTTTTGCTCTGCTGCTCACAAATGGTAAAGAATTAGTGGGGGATATAGAAGTGGATAGCAATGTGGGTAGCAGTGACCATGAGATGATCAAGTTCAGGATACTGACAAAAGGAAGAAAGGAGAGCAGCATACTATGGACCCTGGACTTCAGAAAAGCAGACTTTGACTTGGTAAGGGAACTGATGGGCTCGATCCCCTAGAAGGCCAGTCTGAGGGGGATGGAGTCCAGGAGAGCTGGTTGTATTTTAAAGAAACCTTATTAAGAGTGAAGGAAGAAGAGCAAATATGGCAGGTGAACAGCTAGGCTTGAGCAGAGAACTCTTCAAAGAGCTTAAATACAAAAAGGAAGCTTACAAGAAGTGGAAGCTTGGACAGATGATTAGGGAGGAGTATAAGAACATTGCTCAGGCATGCAGGAATTAAATCAGGAAGGCCAAAGCGCAATTAGATTTGCAGCTAGCAATGGATGTGAAGGGTAACAAGAAGGGTTTCTACAAGTATGTCAGCAACAAGAGGAAGGGCAGGGAAAGTATGGGCCCCTTACTGAATGGGGAGTGCCCCAAGGATCGGTCTCAGGGCTGATTTTGTTTATTATCTTCATTGACAGTCTAGAAGATGGGATAGATTGCACCCTAAGTGAGTTTGTGAAAGACTCCAAGCTGGAGCGTGTAGTAGATGCACTGGAGGGTAGGAATAGGAATCAGAGTAACCTAGACAAATTGAGAGATTGGGCCAAAATAAATTTTATGAGGTTCAATATGGACAAATGCAAAGTCATGCACTTAGGATGGAAGAATCCCATGCACTGGTATAAGCTTGGGACCACCTGGCTAAGCAGCAGCTTTGCAGAAAAGGACCTGGGGGTTAGAGTAGACACTAAGATGGATATGAGTCATCGGTGTGGCTTTGTTGCCAAGAAGGCTAGCAGCGCACTGGGCTGCATTAGTAGGAGCCTTGCTAGCAGATCAAGGAAAGTAATTATTCCCCTCTATTCAGCACTGGTGAGGCCACATCTAGGGTACTGTGTCCAGTTTTGGGCCCTACACTGTAGAAAAGATGTGGACAAGTTGGAGAAAGTCCAGCAGAGGGCACCAAAAAAATGGTTAGGGGGCTGGGGCATAAGACTTTTGATGAGAGGCTGAGGGGACTGGGCTTATTTAGTCTGCAGAAGAGAAGACTGAGGGGGGATTTGATAGCAGCCTTTAATTACCTGAAGGATGGTTCCAAAGAGGATGGAGCTGGACTTCTCAGTGGTGACAGTTTATAGAACAAGGAGCAATGGCCTCACATTGCAGCAAGGGAGGTTTAGGTTGAATATTAGAAAAGAACTTTCTCATTAGGAAGGTGGGGAAGCACTGGAATAAGTTACCTAGAGAGGTGGTGGAATCTCCATTCTTGGAGCTTTATAAGGCTTTGTTTTTAACTCAACAAAGCCCTGGCTGGAATGATCTAGTTGGAGACAGCCCTGCTTTGAACAGGAGGTTGTACTAGATGACCTCCTGAGGTCCCTTCCAATACTAATTTCTATGGTTCTATGATTCTTTGTCTGGAAATCAGAATTCCAAACATTTAAATATATTTTTATTAGTTAAATAAAAAGGCTTTGCATAACAGTAACGTATAAAAATAAATGTATTAAAATATGTTTTGTAGTAAAACTACCTGGTTAGAAAGAAAAAAGTTTCATCAGTAGTAAATGAACTGAATAGTTGTTCCAAGTCAGCATGGTAAGATTTTAAGACTAGTAGACCGCATCATGTCACACCTAATTTTTATTTGGCTCAATAGCTTGGTTATCAAGATGCATATTCATACCGATCACTTTTAATCACATGGTGTATTTGCCTATGAGGAAATCATTCCTCCATTCCTTTCTGAATAAATAAGGAGTTTTGTTCCAATATTTTAAGTATTGTAATTGGGCAAATATTGAAGTTGCCTGGAGTTCCTTTAAGACTGTGATATTTAAATAAATGGTTTGATATTGGTTTTTTAAAAAAGGAAAGAGAAGAGGTCTTATTTCAATAACTTTGAATGAAGCCATGCATTAGTAATGGAATGCAGAATTTGATCCCAATTTTTTTTATGGCATGGTTACAAAAGTGGCAGTGCTTACTTGCAAAGCAGGAGCACTCTTCCCCACATTTTCACAGCTCCATATTCTAATAGCTCACATAACGAAGGGAGCATTGTCTCACTTGAATATCAAATTTATTCTTCAAACAAATTGAAGTTAAGGTCTGCTTGAGTGTAAGAGAGAATAGTTGGTGTCCATTTGTTCACAGGATTTAAAATGTATATTTTTGAAGACGTGCCACTGCTTAACTTTCAGCTCGTTGTAGGCATCTTGCTGAAAAAGGTGCATCTCCAACTTACAGAAGCCTAACAACAGACACAGTCAATTAGGTATGATAATACAATTTTGACAGTGGTGCCTAAAGAAAAATTGTAATTAGGAGTAAATGTAGCTCAACTAGTTTGACATGGCTAAAGCTGCCTGTTACATGAAGTACCCATGTCAGAAGTCCGAGGGTGGTTCAGAGGTTGCACCCTTCACCTCCTGACACAAAGTGGGTAGGATTTGGAGTGACAGGTCCATCCCTACTGTAGGCCAAGGGTGTAGCTATGCCCATGCATCAGGGAGTATTATACTAAATTGAGTCTATAGGCTGCACCGCTCATGCCTTCCCTCAGAGCAGAAGGAATACCAGGAAGAGCACTTAAATGTCCTAAGCTGCTCCATAGGCAACACTATAATAGACTGTCTTTGGCTTAAAGCCTTTTAGGTAAGCTGCAGTTCAGCTGTTAAAGGCCTTCACAACAATATGAAATTTCAAGCCATGTTCAAATTAGAATGTATCATCCTTTACTGTACCATAAGAATGTAATTGTAATGTATAATAAGAATGTTTAACTTATCCTGTCTATATAGTATATAAAGTACACTGTATATATTATGTACTTGTTCCCTCACTTACTTTCTGTCCATTAATTGATTTTTGCTAATATTCCTAATCTTTAACTTTGAAGAGGTAGTAATTTTAAAGCCACGGGGTGGGGGGGGCATTTTAATGTCACCTTCTATAGGTTTCCTTCTATTCCTTCAGTCTCAACATAAAAACTTTAAAATCTGGAGGACAGTATGAATGAAAAAAATATGATTTTTTTTTTTTGTTATATTTGAAACTCATTGCCATACTTTTGCTGTGCTTCCAAGGAAGGGTAGGATTCTAAAGAATTAACCGGTTTCTAATATAAATGTATATCATGTAAAAAAAAAATACCATCAAAGCATTAAGATGGCAAAATAAAACTCTCAGAAGTTAGGAAATGTCAGAATTAGGATTTCTTGTACATAAGCAGGTATTTGGTATTTTATTTTCACTTTGGTGTTTAAAGTGTGGCCCTGTTCCTTATTCAGTTCACATTTTCAAATTCACCTCTGAAGACAGAATCATTGAGTTCCTACTTTTTTATGCTTCTCATTCAATAATATGTTTGATGAATATTACTGGTATTAAGCCAGATCCACAGAAACACAAACTGCCTCTGTAGGAGCCTTAGTACAAAATTTAGATGCACAAAACCCATGCTTAGATGTCTCCTAACCTTGGAATCATCTAAAGTCTATAGGTCCCTACATTTCAATTACTAATGTGCCTTTGATACCTAAAAGTTGCTCAGAACTAAATCCTGAGCAGCTAGCTTTCTACACTTTGGGATTCGCACGCAAGGCATTCCCTTGCATATCTTGCCTGAGAGCCTCATCCTGAGCTACTGGATTGGGCCCTACCTAGAGAACTACTGCTGCTGCTGCTAGTGGTGATACCCCTTCTACTTTTCCTGAATAGTTCCATGGTTAGACCAGTATGCTGGAGACAGTATGTTCCTCTGTATACAGAGTTTTGAACTCAAATCTTCAAACACACAGTAAATAGTTTAAGCCTTAGAATAGAAAGTATTCTGGGCCAGGACTGTTTTACTCCCTGCTATTAAAGCTATTCCTTTTTGCATTGACTAAGCATTTTGTAGACAAAAGGAAAAAATTCTTCCCAAACAGTCAAAGTTTAGCAAAGATATTAGCAAATGGATTTTGTAATACAAAACAACAGGCAGTGTTTATAGGGGATGGTCTTACTAGCTCCAAACCTGCCTATAATATTTATAATTTGTGGCATGTACAGAATGGATGATATGATAGATGGGAAGATAAAAGGTTTTGTCAGACTTTGTTGGCAATGTCTTGCATAGTTCATTTGAGACTTAACCTTTTGAGTTGCGCAGGATAAATAGGTGCTAATAAATAGCCTGCCACCCAACATCCTATCACTGTCTTTTTATAGTTCACTCTCCATGTAATGATATAGAGCTCTTTTGTAGCTTTCATGTTCCATCACTTTTAAAACTTTCCTCCTTGGGTCTGAAAGTGGTCCTGTTTCATTGGCGCAGTTATTTTGGGGACAATCTATTCACATATTTATGAGTTGTGGAAAATTGAAAATAGGAAACACTTTCCCCACTTTAATTATTACACCAATTATGAGAAAGAGCTGCTTAGTGGTAAGGGACCATGTGTCCAATGGAGTGGATCTTAAATGTTTTGAGTCTGAGAGATGAGGAACTGATTCTGGAGGGTCTGTGACTGGCTATCTCTATACCCTATCCTCCACCTCTCAGGGTGCAGAGTTTGAGTGACATTTTGATTAATAGAGTTTCTTTCTCTTGGGGAACATTCTTGTCTTCTGTCTTTTTTTTGCTTCTTTTTCCACCATAGATAGAAAGAGAGGAAAAGTTGGGAAGAGTCATGGAGAAAGGAAAAGGTGCTGGTGTCCAGAATCAATCCAGATGAGGAAACAAATGCGTTTGTTTTTTTTTCACTTCCTTTCCACATACACTTAGAAAATAACTTTACTCCTATACTTCAAGACAAGGAACTGAGTTTTGGAGGTGATGACTTGGGAAGAGAACAAGCGAAGCTAAAGAGTTACATCTCCAGGATAGGAAGAACTCTAGGATAGCCAGCTCATAGATAATTTGTCTTTGATTTTAGGGACCTAAACTGCATTTAATACAAGGCTTCACCTTGGGTACTTATTTGGAACAGTAGTTTTGTCAAAGGTGTCAGGATCTAGGATTGAAATCCTGACTATGCTAAACTGAATGACAATTTTATCATTAGCTTTTGTGAAGCCAGATTTCCACGTTCCAGATACATAATTCTGGAGTAGTTGAATCTGGAAGTTTCAATCAGGCCCATATATATTTTGGACCATTCACAACTAAAACCCAGTAAATGTACTCTGCTTTGTTTTAAAAGAAGGAAAACAAGCACCCAAAGAAAGAGAATGTTAGGAAGAGAAAGGGAAAAATCCCCAGAAAATGTCTTTGTTGTTTGTTTAAGATATGAAGGTTTGTTCACATTTTTCATGTTGATGATGACCTTCCTGACTTGATTTAAAAATAAATGGAGCAGAGCAAATTACTAGGGCACCCAAGCGTGTTCTTGGTTTTGCAACATTGAAACATTTGTTTATTCTGCAGGGTTTGTAGTAGTCAGCCCAAAGGCTTCGAGAGATTGAGGACACTCATAAAAGCTGGAACAGGTGGGAAGGGCTGACCTTTCCCTGAAGTAGCTTTTAATATGCCACTGTTACTTCTTGTGGGCATTTTTTGTAAAATATGTGCACCAAACAAAATGAAAAATGATGCAAACTGTATGTCAATGAGATTGGAATACAATTTGTTGTTGTAGATGATATTCAAGAATAACGCATCCATCTGTTCCTATTAAGTGAATGAGATGTATTCAAGTTTCTTATGGTTAGATGAGAATGAGAAACATAACCAAATGTGTCAGAATTATTGGTTACTAGAGACATTATTCAGATTATTTTGCCTGTCTTGTTCTCCTTACTTTTATTCTTTTTAGGCTTACTGTGTGCATATAATAACTCACCAGTCCCAGTCATCAACATATCATTTTAAAGAACCGTAAGATAAATATCCACGTGCTTTTAACAGTCATTTTGAGATATTAATATTACTTTAATAAGGGTTTTTCTGAAACAGTATTATTTGGGGCAAATGCTACTTCAAGTGTACCAAATGGATGTGGTATGTGGTACAATAACATCCATGAAATTATAGTTGCCTACCACGTTCTTGCATATGGGTTAAGTTTTTTTTTTTAAAACACATTTTCTTACCCAAACTTCCAAAGTACTTTAAACAAGCCCGGAGACTGCAATTTTTCATGTTTATATTTGACACGCAATTTTTTTCATGCCTCTGTATTGTGCTTTGCACATAGAAAGCAACATCTAGCAGTCAGATTATGATATGTGAAAAATTATGCTCAAATCAACTTTTGAAAAGTTGCCTCTCCCCTTCCCCTCCTCCAAGTTTATTGAATGTTGAATGTGAAATTTGAGATTTCTCTTAATGATGGAGAATAGAATTACTGGAAATGAGCAGAGTTCTGTTAGCATGTGAAAGCAGAATAGGGCATGAGTGGATCTGCAAAACTGGAACAAATATATCTTGTTTCATAGACACACTTTTAAATTATTTCTTTCACTTATTCTGAATAGTAATTTATTTTCCTTCATCAGATACAAACAACTGGTTATAACAACTACATTGAGAAAAAAATCCTGTATTTACTTATGGATTAAAACTGCTTTTAAAACTCTGAGAGCTTGATTTCGCAGAGTGGTGGGACAACTTTGTGCTGCTCCAGGGGGACAAAGCTACCTTAATACATAGTCTTTTTTCCCCCATAGTCATGGCTAGACTGGAGGTAATCTGAGTACAAGTAGTATTTGTCAAATGAAAACTAAATGAATATAAAGTGTGTTTATTTCAGCTCTAATTTGAAGCTTTCAGTCCACTAATAGACATTTAAGTTAATAATAGACTATGTCATCAGTGCAATCTACTCTTCAGGGATTCAGCGTTCAACTGTCTGTTCAGACATCTCCAGGAAAGTTTTTTTTTCTGCTAGGAAAACAAACCTGCAAGAATTCTGCCAGATTATATGAATGTGTGTACACAGCCCTTGTCTAAATCCTAGCCAAGTTTGTATCTAAGCTGCACCAAAAATCTTCAAATAATGGAGATTCAACGGTAATGGTTTCAGTTATAGCAGAATTATTAATGCACATAAAATGCTGTTCATTGCTCTACAACAAGAGTGACAAAAAGTGGCAATGTCTTTTTTTTTTTTTTTTAAAGAGTCCATTTTGAGCGTATCTCAGAATACTCCTTTGTTCTTGGACAATACTGAAAATACGACCAAAAATATGAAGGGAAAGTAGGATCCTCATTATATTTTCCAATGTATATTCTCTAAGGCTTCATGGAGAAAGGGACACTAGTCTGGATACAGGAGACAGCATGGAAAAAAGTATGAGGGAAGGAAAGAAAAGAAGGTGAACAAGAAGTGAGAGGTGAAGCCAGAAGACCAAAGGAACTATGAGCAGAGCTACAGGGCTGTATTGCTCTGCAAAGAGATGAGAAGATTAAATTTAATGAAGGAGAGAGAAAGTCATGGAGGAGAGTGGTAGGATCAGAATAATGGAAAAAGGCTCTGGAATTTAGCTGCACAAAGCTGTGTACTGCACAATGGAAAGGACCAAATGAGATATGGGGAGCCCATAAAAATCTGAGGAGGCTGTAGCTGCAACAGTAAATGATGTGGTTGTGGATAAGGAATCTGTGGCAGAAATGAAGTAGACGGCATTAAGCTAAGAGATATGACAGAGGAATCAAACAACACGTCTAGTTAAATAAGCTCTCTAGTTGTGAGCATGGTTTGTATGGAGAAAGGCAGAGATGTCAAAGGATGAAAAAGAGATTACATGAAAATGGTTTTGTGAATTCTCTGCGGCAGCGATGTTGATAACCTCCACCATTAGCACATTCCAAGCTTGATAAGAGAGCTTACATTTAAAAGTTGGAATCTTAGACACGGCTGGACTGAAAAGTTAAAGTTTTAAACAATCAGTTGTATAAAAAAGAAAAAAAATCATAAAGGCTTACACATATTGAAAGTGGTGGCTCCTATTCAAAGTTTCTGTCTGTCCACCTTGCTTCCTGCTGAGAGCCTCTTTCACAAGTCAGGAACAGGGAAAGGCAGCTGCTGTGGTGAATTCAGTAAAAGGATGCTGATGATTTAATTTAAAATTCTGTGAAGCAGGAAGGTTGTGATTAAGAGGAAGGGTTACTGACCAGCTGGCAAGCATGTGTGGAGGGAACCTTGGACACAACTGAAGGAAACACTTATCAGGGGTTTGCTAAACCTGTGATTTATAACTTACTGCTTTGTTAAAAGCAGGAAGTGTGCTTTGAGTCTTCTGGCTTGGAACAGAGGTCTTTAACAGCTATTGAGGCCAACTTGTCAGACTAGTAAAATCCAAAGGTTTATTAGCTTTTTTGCTCCCAATATCTCTTTGTGTTTAGATCAGACTTTTCAAGGATTTCCTTTTCTGTGTCCTTGTTTGATAAGTATTTAGCAAAATTTGCCAGTTTATTGACATCTGACAGTGCCCCACCATGAGTGCTTTTGCTATGGCCTCAAATTTGCAACTTCTGGGCTGTCAACCATGTGCTTTAACACTCACACTACCCAAGTGCCCTTTTTAAGGTTAATTCTGATTAATATCCTTTTGTTCTTTTATTATGAAACCACAGGGAGAAACTCCCCATTTTTCTCATGTACTTGAATACTTCTGTCAATCTCTTTAGTTTCATAGATTTCATAGACATTAGGGCTGGAAGGGACCTCGGGAGATCATCGAGTCCAGCCCCCCATCCAAAGGACAGGAAGTCAGCTGGGGTCATAGGGTCCCAGCAAGATAAGCATCCGATTTACTCTTGAAGGTGTTCAATGTGGGTGCTTGAACCACCTCCGATGACAGGCTATTCCAGACCTTGGGGGCTCGGACAGTAAAGAAATTCTTCCTCATGTCCAGCCCGAATCGGTCTTGCAGTAGTTTATGACTGTTCAACCTCATCATCCCTTGGGGCACTCTGGTGAACAAACGTTCCCCCAGATACTGGTGGTCACCCCTGATAAACTTATAGGTGGCCATCAGGTCACCCCTGAGCCTGCGCTTTTGCAGGCTAAAGAGAGTCATGGGTCATACAGTCTGTTTTCCTGTCCTCTGATCATGCGTGTGGCTCTTCTCTGGACTCTCTCAAGCTTTTCCACATCCTTTTTTAATTGTGGAGCCCAAAACTGGATGCAGTACTCCAGCTGTGGCCTCACCAAGGCCGAGTCCAAGGGGAGAATGACGTCCTGGGATTTTCTTGAGAAGCATCCATGGATGCAAGCCAGCGTTTTGGTTGCTTTACTAGCTGCAGCATCACATTGGAGGCTCATGTTCATCTTGTGGTCAATCATGACCCCCAAGTCCCTTCCATCTGTAGTGCTAACCAGTGTAGCACTGCCAAGCCTATAAGGATGCTGCAGGTTTTTCCTCCCAAGGTGGAGAACCTTGCATTTTTCGGTGTTAAACACCATCAGGTTCTCATCCGCCCATTTGCTGAGCCTGTCCAGGTCAGCCTGGATCACCCTCCTGTCTTCTAGTTCCTCCATAGGTTTTTCTCTTTAGATTAAAGGAAATATCTAGTCTTGATTAAGCCCTTCTGATCTTTTATATCTCGCCTGAGGTAAAAAAAAAAATTCCCCATTTCTCTGTATTACTTTACGCACTCATCTTTGGGCCCTTTCCATTTTTGCATTATGTTTATTGAGATGAGTGATCACTAGAAACAGAAAGCCATCTTGTTGTACATGACAGCCTCTGTGGAAAGAAGCCTTACTGTTATGTTCTTTAGGAATTCTTAATGGCTTACATATGGTATTACATGTATGTGTTGTTCTTTCTTTATGACGGAATAAAATGAACTAAGGGCTCCTGCAGTCTGTAGAATGCTTTCTTCTTTCTGTTTGTGGTTATGCATTTTCAAGTGCACATGGTGCTGTCATAATTTATGCTCACACTGGGGTTTGATTGAGTAGCATCTTTATTAGTAAAGGCATTCAGAAGAAGGTAATTCAAGATTTCTTCCCAGATTTGTAAGACATTTTTGAGCTGGCCGCAAGACTGGTCAGCCCACAATTTAGATCCTTTCTAGTTACCCTTTCCCCTTATATTTAGATAAGATAATGGGCCATCCATTTCACTGAGCCAGGAAGATCTAGTGGATTTTTATGAAGGAGGATCAGTGCTTCCTAACAGTGTAGGGTATTTCAAGCAAACACAAGTCTTTCACTTCTTGGCCTTTTGGCTAAGATTAGCTTAGATCAATGAGATCTTAGATCAATGTAGATCAATCAAGGTCAATGAAGGGAAGTGATTATTTCCCTCTGTTCAGCACTGGTGAGGCCACAGCTGGAGGACTGCGTCCAGTTTTGGACTCCTACTACAGAAAGGATGTGGACAAATTGGAGAGAGTCCAGCAGAGGGCAACACAAATAGTTAGTGACCAGAAACACATGAGGAGAGGCTGAGAGAACTGGGCTCATTCAGTTTGGAGAAGAGACAACTGAGAAGGGATTTAACAACAGCCTTCAACTACCTGAAGGGCGGTTCCAAACAGGATGGAGCTGGGCTGTTCTCAGTGGTGGCAGATAACAGAACAAGGAGCAATGGTGTCAAGTTGCAGCGAAGGACGTTTAGGTTAGATATTAGGAAAAACTTTCTCACTAGGAGGGTGGTTAAACACTGGAACCGGTTATCCAGAGAGGTGGTGCACTAAACCGCTTGGAGGTTCTTAAGACCTGGCTAGACAAAGCTGTGGCTGGGATGATCTAGTTGGGGATGGTCCTGCTTTGAGCAGGGGGTTGGACTAGATGACTTTCTGAGGTCTCTTTAAACCCCAATTTTCTATGATTCTGTGATTCTGACTTTCAACTTTGTAACTTCCTGTATAACATTCACTAATAAAAATAAATCTGTTCTTGACTAAGGCTTTGTCTTCACCAGCAAAAAGGTCAGGTTTCTTCAGTGAGATAATTAATATGTTGGAAAATCCTAAGTGGGGACAAGGCACTTGTTGTGTTCAGTGCTATATAGGTAGGTAAGTCAATACAACGGTTGAGCTCAGAATAAAACTAGGATGCCATGTCTTCACTTCTGTTTTTATAACAGAATATCTAATACAAGCTGGATAGCCCATGATAAAAATACACCCTTTGGAAATGTAGCATGTCTCAGCATCTACTTCTACTCCATACTCATCAAACCTAGAAATCTTGTCATGAAACTGCTCAGAGGGCATCTCTCTTCCCCCAGTCCCAATACCAACTTCAAGACAACTTCTGAATACACCTCTGCTCATCACTCAGTAAAATCTAAACCAGTAGGGCTCAACCTCTGGCCTGCAGCCTGAATCCAGCCTACAGAGCTGTCTCATGTGGCCCATGGGGCTCCCTATGCAGCTGGAAATTTTGTGATGGGGGATTGGTGGCAGCATTAATTGCCCCAACCCCGGAACCTGCATTAATGAACTCTGCCACCATCACTCCTCACTGCCAAATTTCCAGACAGATAGAGGACATGGCCCCATGTGTGGGGCTGGGCTGGCATGTGGGGTTGCACTGTGGCCAGATCCAGCACATGGGGCCTGACATTGACCTGGTCCATGCAACAAGCTCACCAGCAAGATCCATCCAGCAGACCCTGTGCAGCTCATCATCAGGGCTGGAAGGTGAGCACCACTTACCTAAACTGTTTTAATTAGAACACCAAAGAGCCTATCACTTCAAAGACAGTTTTGCACCACCAAAGTTTCAATTTTCCTTCCCAGCTTTGTTTTTAAAGCTATTAAAAAATAACATGCATTCCTCATATAGTAAGACAGGGCCATTCTTCACTTTCCCTTTTAAAAATATTTAACTTTTTTTTTTCAAATTTACCATGTTTAGGCAGAGGTGTAAACTGAAAGTTTTTAGCCTGAAAGGTAAAACTTTGATGGACACTCCTCTCAGCATAAAAACTGCAGAAGCAAGCAGCATAAACAAGAAATACAGCATTGAACATAAAAGGATTTTTCACCTCATTATTCTTGGCATTAATATACCCCTCACTATTCATCAAGGTCAAAGTGTGGTTTTTTCCCTCCCTTCATCTGTTGTATTTATTGCGATTTTTCAAGACGGATTTTCTCCTCTCTTTTAAAATCATTTTACAGTTTTATTTATGACTGAAAATTTCCCTTCCTACCCAACAAACATTCCTCCGTGTTGGAGCTTGTGTTGACAAAGTAATCTTTCAGCAGCCTCTACAGCGCTTGGGAACTACAACCCTGACTTTCTGAGGTCCCTTTGTTACATTGTAACCCACTTATGCAAGGGTAGAGACCTGAACAGAGATGAGGATTCTAGTGTACATACATGTATGTACATTTGACTGCAATGTTTTGTCATTAAACAATGAAAACTATCATGTGTCCCTTCCTTTCTCTCATCCTCTCCTACTTCCATTATTTTATTCTGCTTTCTTGACTACTTTGTATCTTGGGGTCTCTTGTCCTCCTTTTTTCAGTGTATTTTCCCACTATATTTTTGTTCCTTGTCTCCCTTTTTTCCACTGCCTTTGTTTCCCTGGTTTATAAATGTTCCTGCCTTCTCATACTTTCTTGCATCCCTTGTTTTCCTTTTCTCTTTGCAATATCACTCCCTCACATGGCTTCTGTTACTGCTCTTCTGTCCTCATTACCTTACATCATTCAGTTCTCCAGTTTACTTTCTTCATTTCCCTATTTCTCAGGTGATGGCAAATCACCAGGGGCACCCACACTTTGAAATCCAATTCTTCTCGTTACTTCCCTGTCCTTTTCTCATAACCTAGGTCATAACATAATGGCTTTGTCAGTTGTAAAATAATTAAGAATTCAAAATAAGGATGGCAAGACTAACACAGTCTTAATATCTGAGATTCTCACAAAACATGAGCACTGGACAAAATTGGCATGTATCACTAGAAATAATAACTTTTCTCATGGGTTTCTTGCTAGCCTGGAGTGCATTTTAGAATGATCAAGGAACCCTTACACTAGGCACATTGTCTGTACATCAGTTGAGGCCAAGCTGCCTATGTTCTGGGAACTGAATGGAAAAGCAAGGGTAGCTTCTGTGCTCTGGCACTAGCAGAGTTACTTATATTGGAGAGTATTTGGTAAGGAGATGCATGAGATACTGCAACCTTTATAGAAAAGCTGTAGACATGATATTCTAATAATAAAAAAAATACATCAGGTTAAAAATGAGTGGCGGGAAGGAGCTCTGATCTTCTCTTTCTTCCCAGAGCACCTGATTGAGCAATTGGCTGAAGAGAGAGGTTCCCTAGTTTATGAACCAGTTCCTTCTGCTGAAGCATTGCTGCCAGTGGCTTATACAACCCATCTAGATCTACCTGCTCAAATGAACTCTAGGCCCCAGATCATCCTCACTTTGAGTAATTGGCAAGGAAAATTATATTGCCACTTTGAATGAAAAATCTGGAAATGTTTTTCTGCTGTCATAAAGGCTAGGGATAGAAGTTGCACATAAAGTGGTTTAAGAGATCAGAAACTGGTTTAAACCTGTAACAGAACAGAAGCTCAGTGCATATAAACCAGTTTCAAAATGGCTGAAATTGGGTTAAGATAAACCTGGTTGAATGTAGTATATCAGACTTAACAGACTTCGGTCAAACCAATTTATGAAAGTTCTGTCCCAGATCCCTTTCAGGTTCAAGTTAAATTACAGTCCCCCAGCATCTCAGCATGCTTTCCAGCCCTGGGCTGGGCTGTGCTATCTGCTCCAGAGAGCAGGGCTTACCCCGCTCCTCTGCTTCCTAATAGCATTGAGGGCTGGCTGACAAGGGGCTGGGGGAAGCCCACCTGGGCATGCAGCCCAGTCTGCAAGGGGGTACTGTCCCCTCCAGGCAAACCCTGTCTGGGGCCAGGGTGTGCATATGTGTGTGTCGGGCTGGGGGGGGGGGGCGTGGAAGAGGGACATTAAACATCCCTTCCCCAGCTCAAACTTACTGCTGGCTGCAACTGTGGACTACAAATCCCAGAGGCACCTGGAAATAGGAAGAAAAGGGATGAGCAACCCTGCAGAGTCCTGCTGCTGTCATTCAGGACTGCAAATCTCAGGGACCTTGGGGGCAGCAGGAAGAGGAATGCTCTGGCACCCCTCAGTTTCTGGACTGAGTCACTGCAGGCCTGTGGCTGTGTTTCCTATATCAAAAGTAAATGTCTGTTCACTTCTGCTTCAATTTAATCTGTGCAGTTTAGACTAACCAGTAAAGACTGAATTGGTTCAGCCTCAAGCTTTTTGACTAACTGTACCTAGCCTGAAATTTCATCTTGACTATTACAGTAATGCGTAAAAGCCCCAGCTGGGCCTGGAATTGCAGTCTATGTTAGTTGTTATACAGACACATAATAAGAAACATTCCCTGCTTTAAAGAGTTTGACAAACAAGACAAGGGTGTTGGAATGGGAGTGCAGTCCCAAAACTTAGAAATGCAGGGATGAGGCACAAAGTGATTATGTGACTTGCCCAGTCATGAAAAGAATTGAACCCAGATCTTCTGAGGCTTGGTTTACTGCCATTACTTTGGTGCTAAATCCATGTGGCTAACTCCATAGGATGCAAGACTTGGATTTTAGTGCCACCCTATACCTCATGTTATTGTGTTATTTCTGTCTCTCTTCTTTTGCTTTTCTGTCTAACAGAGTCTCGCTTAACTGCCAAGACAACTTCAACTTGCATATCAGTGCTGTGAGTCCAAGAGGCAATTAAAAGCGATGACTTAAACAGCTAGGGACAGACATTCGAAAAGCTTGAGCCTGAATTGATTCAATCTTTGCAGGTTAGCCTACCCTGCCTAGGCTGAATTGGCTTGAAACTGAACAGACATACCCTCTGGACTGAGGAAATTCAGGCACATGCCTGCAGTGGCTCAGGCTAGAAGCCAGGGGGCTCTAGAGCAGCCCTCTCTTCCCTTCTGCAGGGAGCTGAGCTGAGGAGGCCCCGGTAGGACTCCCATTAGGGAGGTCTGCCTGTATGGTCCCAGGCTGTTCCCCACTGGCTGTTCAAGGGGTGGGAGTGTTGCCAGCCCCCAGCCCTCAGCAACTCTGAGGCAAAGGGGGAGCAGGGTGCAGTACATGCATCTGTTGATGAAAAGCTCTGTATCAAGCTCCCTCCCTGCTTCATCATACTCTCTACAGCAAACTGACAGGAAAGCAAACCAGCTGGGGGATGATAGTGATCGTGGTCTTTATCACCTGATTAGCAAAACAATAGCCTCTCTATTACTTCAAACTTCTTAAACAGCTGAGCAACTGACATGTTGATTAGCTCCAAAAGCCCTAAGTGGTCAGTTTTTTGTTTACCTGCCCCAGTGAAATTGGAGAGAGAGACACAGACACCTCTCGGCATTAGCAACATAACACATGCCTAGGATCCATGGGGCTGGGGTCTGTTCTATGGGAGATAGGAGTGGAGGTGCATTTCCTGCTTGAGCAGCAGGGCAGAGGGTAGGGTAGGGAGAAGCCAGGCAGACACTGCTGAATCTGTAGTCTCTGCTGGAGCCTTAAATAGCATTAGCTAGCATACCACATGCTGGCTGTGGTCTGTGCTGCAGCAGAAAGGAGGAAGGGATCCCTGCTTAAGCAGTGAGTGGTGAGGTGGTGGAGGGAGGGGGGCACAAAGAAGCCAGCAGACCCTGCTGTGCCTGTAAGTCTCTGCTGGAGCTCTGGCCAGGGAGGGGCCAGCCCTGCTGTGGAGAAGAGAGCCCTGCCAAGTCAAGAGAGCATGCCGGGATGCAGAGAGACTCTGATTTAAACCAGCAAGGGGTCTGGAACAGACATTGTATAAACCAGTTTGACCCAAATCAGTTAGCTCTGATACTACATTCAACCAGGTTTATCTCAAAGTGGTTTTAGCCATTTTCAAACTGGTTTATATGCGCTGAGCATCTGTTCTGTTACAGGTTTAATCCAGTTTTGGATCACTTAAACCAGTTTATGTGTAATCCCTAGCCATGATGGTAAATGCAGGCAATAAGCCGCTATGCTGGACCTATCTTTCTTCAAAAGCAAGGATACAAGTGTAAATTGGCAACAGAGGCAGAAGCTACATTTTTTAAATCTTTGCTATTCCTTTCACTCCTTTGAATGTGTTTATTGTGTTTTGCCTTAAAAGGGTTCACAACTTGTACCAGCTCAAGAGCAACTAAAGCAACTTTTCCTAAAACAAACCAACAAACAAAAAACCCCCAACCCCCCATCTTTAGTAGCATTTCCCTCCACCTGCCCAAGACCTGCAAATCACTAATAAATTCTGCTTTTTTCCATCTCAAATGCTCTAGTTTCCAGATGCTTTAAGTAAGGCTTTCATATCAGAGAAGGATTTTTTCTCCCTTTAAAAGGCTCTAAGTTCCAAAGGTTTGAGCAGACATTTCAGTTTAAATATTTCCCTTCTTCCCTTAGCTGGTTCACATATTAACTCTTTTTGACTTCTTATTAAAGAAATTGGAATAAGAAATGATTTTTAATGGTGGCGATGGTAGAAGTAAATTTACTGGAGTAAATTTATTTAAAATCCCAGACTGTGCCTGACAATGTAACACAGATTTTATTAGTATCTATTTTGTTCCTTTTTGGACCTTAGCTGTTCTCCTGTCATTACAACATTACTTAACTGTAATTTTACCATTATAACCACAAACTCTTTTCATTACTAGCTCTGTCCTTCCCCTTCCTTGAGGTGCAATATCCTCTCCCTCTTTCAGCCTATCTGTGAGGTGTCAGTGGTGGTCTCCTACACCACTGTGTTTTCCAGATGGTGGCTTTCTATGCCATGTATATGTTTCTCACATGGGTCTTACATGTGGCCGTTAATCTTGTGACTTAGCAGAGTATGTTTTTGTCTAGTCATTCCTTACCTGTATTGATACTAACAGGTCTTCAAAACCAGCTAACCATCAGATGAAATAGCTATTGTCTTTTTTGATAAAAACTTCCCACAGCAGTGATCTTTTTGGTTCTCAACTGTTTAGTAGTAGAATATATAGGGGTGTGCCCCCTATTTTGTCCTCCTTTCCTGGTAACACAGCTTCCAGATGTTTATTCTACTACTTTGCAATGATCTCTGTTTCTCCTTGTGATATTCCACCTACAGTGCTTTTAATTTGTTTTCCTTTCAGAAAAAAATTGGAAATGATAAATAATGGTTATGAGAGAGAGTAGGGGATAATAGAGAGTTCCCCCAAAGAATGATGGGGTGCATTAGTTGTCAATGTCCTATCTACTCCTGCATTTTTTCAGCTTTCCTTTCTCTTAGAAGCCTAAGGAGTTTTAATACTTGTGTTTCTATATCCACTGTCAAAAAGGTGTTTTAAGATCATATCTTGAATACCCACCATCAGCAGTATTTTCTTTGAATCATAGAAACATAGAACCAGAAGGGACCTGTAAGATCATTAAGTCCAGACTCCTACTGTGGGCAGGAAGTTATTGGGCTCAGATGAGCTCAACTAGGTACCAGTCCAGCTGCATTTTGAATACCTCCAAGGAGGGTGACTGCACCACCTTTGCTGGGACCCTTACAGAGAAAAAGGTTTTCCTTATGTCTAGCCTGAATTTACATTCTATTAGTTTATGCCCATTGGTCCTCATCCTCCCCTGAGGTGCCCCCCCTGAAAAATTGCACTCCTCATTATTGATGTTCCCCCCTGACTTGTAGGTGGGTATCAAGTCACTTCTCAGCTTTCTCTTACTCAGACTGAACAGGTCCAGTTCCTGGAGTCTCTCCTCATAGGGAGACTCATCCATGCCCTTAACCATATGGGTGGCCCTTCTTTGTACTCTCTTGAACTTATTCACATCCTTCTTGAAGTGTGGTGCCCATAACTGGGCACAGTACTCCAACTGAGGCTTCACCAATGCTGAGTAGAGAGGGAGAAGCACCTCCCTGGATCTATTGGCCACACATCAACTGATGTACACCAGAGTTTTATTTGCCCTTCCAGCAGCCTCATTGCACTGTTGGCTCATATTCATCTTCCAGCACTCATGACTCCAGGTCTTGTTCAGATGCTGTGCCAGTTAGTGCCAGTGTATAGTTGTGGTGGGGGTTCTCCTTATCTAGGTGAAGGACCTTGCACTTCTCCCTGTTAAGCCTCATCTGATTTCATTCTGCCATGTATCCAGATTGTCAAAGTCACCCGGAATCTTTGCCCTATGCTGTGGTGTGCCTGTGTTTCCCCACAACTTGGTATCTTCTGCAAACTTAATCATTGAGCTTCTCACCCCCTCATCAAGTCATGGATGAATATATTGAATAGCATGGGTTCAAGCACCGATCCCTGGGGGACACCACTGGAGACGGCCCTCCAGGATGAGGCCATCCCATTAAGCCAGTTGCCCACCCACTTCACTGTAAACTGGTCCAGTCCAGTACCCTCCAGTTTGTTGGAAAGAATCCTGTGGGAGATAGAGTCAAAGGCTTTACTGAAGTCTAAATAGATGATGTTAACCTTGTGTCCCTTGTCCAGATAGTTAGTTACCTAGTCGTACAAGGACACAAAGCGCATCAGGCATGATCTTCCCTCAACAAAGTTGTGCTTGTTGCTTTTTAGTACCCCATCAGTCTCTGCAATAGAATAAATAGCATGGGTTTCAGGAAGAAAATTTCAAACCTTGCTATGCAGCTCTGTTACACTAGATGTCATTATTGTCCTTCTGAAAATAATGTGGCTATCTCTTGGCACTGCTAAATTATACTTTATTCAGCCTGAAAAACTGTTTCTCAACTGACACACCACCGAGTAAGCATTTAATATAAGATGTATTTTTTTCCCTAGAAGCATAGTTTGCATCAGGACCATTCCACCTATATATAACACTGGAAAGGAATTAATCTATATGGGCACAAAGATGCCCTAATCTTTGTGATCACAAACACTTTTAAAGCTAATCTCCTTTTAGAGGAAAAAGAACAGCTATGAACTGTGAGCTGCTGTGTTTGCACTGGCAAACTAGTCCCACATCTCCCGAAATGCCACTGCGAGCCCCTTTCCGTGCCCAATCGGCTGCTCTACTTTCTGCTTCCTGCCAAGTATTCTCTGCCCAATCTTCTGCTCTGTTTTCTGCTCCCTGTACTATCTGCCACTGTGCTATCTGTCCTCCACCCCAGTCTGCTGCATGCCATACACAGAGGTTGCCCATGCCACCTATGGCAGCAAGCCAAAGGTGAGCCTTCCATGAACTAAAGGAAGGTAAAAGCTGAGCTTCAAATTGCCATTTAGTGAATAACTGTAGAAAGACAAAAGAAATAAAAACCATAATATCAATGAGGCTACTAATAGGTGAATAGTATCAATTGTTCTGTATTAGAGTAACCATTCTAAGTGTGTTTGCATAAGATGGTAGATGGCAGAACTGGGGGAACAATGCTTCAATTTACTTGAGAAATAACTTTGGTTTTATGAGGTATGCATTAAGCAACAGTTTTTTTTAAGACTGAAAATGTTTTTGAGGGGGAGGAAATTCCATGGACATGAATAGCTTTCTTTGTTGGCTAGCATATGTACCAGAGTGGGCTCCCACCTATCCTGAAGGAGGGACTCCATATCTGAGCAAACATTACTGATTGCTCAGATTACTGTTGAACTGAGAAAACATTTGAGGCTCTCCTGCTTCCAACCCTCATCCTTTTACTGCAAGAATAGTTATAGGAAGCAGTTTGTCCTGCCACCAATTCAAACAAACTGGCGTATTGTCTTTTGGAAAAAAAAAAATAGCTTCTTTGATCTCCCTCTGGACTGCTAAGACAACCTGTTATTTCTTCCACTTCTTTGTGGAATTTCTTGATTTCCCTTTCCAAATTTGTTTTTGGTTGTTTTATCTGCTGTGTCGAGCTGATATATTTTAGTTCTTCTCTCAGCCATGTTTGGCGGGGCATTACCAGCATAGAATCATAGCAAGTTAGGGTTGGAAGGGACCTCAGAAGGTCATTTAGTTCAACCTCCTACTCAAAGTAGGACCATCCCCAACAAGATGATCCCAGCCAAAGCTTTGTCTAGCTGGGTTTTGAAAACCTTTAAGGATGGAGCTTCCACCACCTCTCTGGGCAACATTTTCCAGTGTTTTGCTACCTTCCTTGTGAGAACATTCTTCCTAATATCTAACTTAAACTTTCCTTGCTACAACTTGAGACTGTTGCTCCTTGTTCTGTCATCTGACTAGTATTTCCTTGGAAATTCTTCTCCTTCAGAAGCAGAGTTTTGAGTTAACTGCCTCAGAAGTCCCAGCATTTGGGATTTCTGATTTTTGTCACTCTCAATAAGTGGGTGTCCACATTCAGTCCCTAAAAAGGGGAAGTTAAATTACTCACTGAGTTGCTTCAAGCTCACACAATTGTTATTTAAATGTACCATCTTGTTACATTTCAAGCAAGCAAAACTGTCGACAGTACCTCTAGAATGGATGCTAAGTAAAGGAAATGAGCAATGCAAAACAATATTTTTTCTTATGTATATGTAGGATGCTTGTCTTGGGGAACCATTTGCTTCCCGCTAAACAAGAAAAGCTATGTAAATAAGGGTACCTTTAGCCAAAATAGAGGCAGGATCAGGGTGATGTTTTATGTTAGATGCTCCACTGTCATCTGGAAAATTGAGTTTTCAGGATCCTTGGGATGTAGTCACCAGATAAAACAGCTCCTTAATCTTCACAAACAAAAATAGCAAATATGGTAACATAATGTGTATTGACCAAAATTGCAGCAGAGGTCACAGTGAATTGTTTGACTGGTCCTTTAATTTGGAATGACTCTTTCACAATTAAAGTTTCATGATCTAGTCATTTAAGAACTTTTTCCTTCTTTTACTGTATAAGCTAAGGAATTGCATTCATAGAGAGAAAGACAGCTATCTCTACATGCACATCCCAGAGGTATTATTCCACAGTAGCAATTATCCTGAACAATAACTAGCTGCAGTGAATTAAATTAATCTTTCTTCTGATGTAGATTCTGAGCAGTAGGTTCAAAACATCAAAAAAATCAGTTCATGCAAGTAGTTTGTATTTTATGTAGCCAGCTGAGTGCACAAAGCAAAAGCCAGAGGGTATATTTTTACTTGGTTAGGTCAGCCATTTTTGGACTAGACATAGACTTTTATTTTTAAAATTATTTGCAGATTCCTAGACAAGATGGCACTAAGGAGCTTTCAGTCCAATCCACTCCAGCCCACTTAAAATTCCTGTGTATACTGCAATTATTTTAGCATGTATAACTGCTTAAAAAGGAAATACCACCATCAGCTAGTAGTACTAGTTTCTTTGGTCAAATACTAGTATCTGCCATCAAGTATAAAGGATGCTATTTTAACATCCAAATTACATACAATTTAAAATTACACTGTTTTCTGATTATATTTTTCAGGGCCTGTACTGCCTTGGATCCATTACTTTCTGAACAGAATAATCATAGTCATCAGTAGGAAGTTTAGCTGCATGTATACATTGCAAAACATGTATTTCCTTCCTTTTTGTGGAGATACCAAATGGTATACGCATCAGGACACAAAGGAGGACAATAGTCTAAATCATACTTCCAGTAGGGGTGTGCAAAGTGGGCCGTATTTGATTCGGAGTCAGCCTGATTCAGGGGACTGTGATTTGATTAGTCGGTTCAGATCACTGTCCCGATTTGATTCAGCTGAATCTGAATCTGAAGATTCGATGCTGATTCAGAGAATCAGTGATTTGGCCAGAGGCACAGCTTTAAATATTTTTTCTATGTACCTCAAGGTACCAGGCGTGGCTCATGAACCCTGAGATGGTGGGGTGGGTGAAGCATCCCACAGGAGTGTGGGCAGGGGGGCACTCCACATGATCGGTGGTGGACTCGGAAGTAGACCAGAAGTATTTTCAGTCCACTTCCAGGTCCACTGCCAAGCATGTGGGGGTTCCCTCCATGCCGCTCCGGCTTGGTGATCAGCCGAGGGGGGACCCTGGGTGCCCTCCCAGACCCAGGAGGTACCAGTCACTAAGCCAGGGGGCGGAGAGGGCCCCCTGCATGCTCCACAGTGGGCCTGGCAGTGGACTGGAAGTGCTTCTGGTGCACTTTCTGGTCTGCTGCCGAGTGCTCTGGGGACCTGCCTGTGCTCCCATGGGATACTCCAACTGCCCCACCATCTCAGCTTTCACAAGTCACCTGGTATCTTGAGGTCTGTAGAAAAACCATTTAAAGCTGTGTCCGTCTGAATCATCAAATCTCTTTGACTCTCTCTGAATTGATTTGGAGGGTTTCAATTCAATTTGGAGAGATTAAAGGGTCTCCTGATTCTATTCGGATTCAAAGATTCAGCTGCCGAATCTGGCCAAATCTCCACCAAATCGAATCAGCAACCAAAGCATCACACAGCCCTAATTTCAGCAAATAAAAGAGGATGGGACAAATAAATAGAATCCATTGCTGAAGAAGGGAAGTAAATAAAATAAAGCTATTTCCAGATTTAAAGTACACTCTATTGCGAAGAGTAAATAAAAAACAAGTCTCTGATAAATGAATAATATATCCCTTAACATAAGAATTGTTTGAAATTCACCTAAGGAGGCAGACTGGCTTGAATCACATAGTATAAACAGGGTCCACTCATTTGGTGATAATTTCTCCTTATTGATATGCATTGTAATTTTATGATAGATCAAGCTTACTTTTACACTGCATTTAAAGTAACTCTTAGGAAAGCCTGATATAATTTGATTCTTAGCTATAAAACAATACTTAAGGGATGTACATAGAATGTATTGCATTTTCAATTAACAAATGCCAAACCTGTTGCAATACTAACAAAAGAGGCGTATCCTTGCAGGTAGGTCGAGAAACGGTCAATATAGAATCGGAGCTAGATTTGTTTGTCCAATCCAGAGTTCTGACTTCTTGGCTAACTGCGATGCTGCTTTAAATGAATGAGTGTGTGTAACCTTGATTGTCACTTAAGGACTTCTAACAGACCAGCAGAACATAAACGTGCTTAAAATATATGCTGGATATAAAATGTGCTGTATGTTCATGTACGAAGGTGCTGAACGTCTTCTATTACACCTAGATAGATAAAAGTCTCGTCTCGAACATATAGTCTCTTCTTGAATATTTAGCCACAGTGGCTAAATATTACACCCCAGTTCAAAAGCAGATTGAGTTTGTCTGCTCTATTCTGTAGGGAAGAACAGTTCCCCAAGCTGTCAGTAGACTGAAGAGTCTTTAGAAATGGAACAAGTGCAACAAGATCTGTGACTACTACATTTTTACTAGCCTATTTGACACGTACTCATTTCTGTTTATTTAGGTATTTACTTTTGTCTTCTGGACAGCAGCTCTTGGTCTTCCAGTAGAACAGTTTAGCACAAAGGAAGACAGAGTAATAATATATGACAGTGGCAATGTTGGATTTCTTTATCAATGTCAGTCTTGTGTGAGAGATGGTTTCTGAGGTATGAGAAATATTCAGTGTTCTCCAGAGTCTCACCTTGAATCTGAATTGCCAGAGCTGGTGTCTGCTAATTAAGAGCTTGTTAATGGAGACCTTAGTCTTCTGTATATTAATATTAAACATCAGCCCCATTTTCTTGTATGCCTTGGTAAAGATGCTGGTGATCACCTGAAGGTCTGCTTCTGAGTGACCACATGCTACAGCATCTTCAGCATACTGAGCTCAATGACTGAGGTTGGGATAGGCTTGGGTTTGACTCAGAATCTACTGAGATTAAACAGTTTACCATCCATTTAGTAGTTTAGCTCCCCTCCAGCTGAAAACTTGCTGGTGTCAGGTGTAGCATTATAGTAAGGAATATTGATAAGAGTGCTGGAGTGATGATGCACCCTTGCTTAACTCCCACCTTAACCTCAAAGGGATCTATGATTAAATTCACTATTGAGAACCACCACTTACATACTGTTGTGAAGCAGGCAAGTGTAACTGCAAGTTCAGCTTTCAGATACCTGAGGAAATGGTTGTTTGAAGATTGCAACATCAGATCCTAAACTAAGCTCATGGTTTATCAGGCAGTTGTGATCCCCACCTTATTGTATGGAGCTGAGATATAGACAACATATAGGAGACACCTCAAGTCACTGGAGAAGTACCATCAGTGCTGCCTGTGGAAGATCCTTGAATCTAATGAATAGGCACCAACATTAGCAACAACTCACCAACATCAACATCTTCTCACAAGCAAGCACCATGAGCATCAAGGTGTTTATCATCTGACATCAACTTTACTGGCCAGACATGTCATCCAGATGTCTGACTCCAGACTCCTAAAGCAAGTTTTATTCTCCCAGCTCAGTCAAGATGGATGCTTAAGAGGAGGGAAGAGAAACACTTCAAGTATGTCTTCAAGGTCAACTTGAAAAAATGCAATGTTGGTATAAATTCTTGAGAGACTATTGCCCAGGACCACCCTCAATGGAGGAAGCATCTGCTGCAAGGATCTCAGTACTCTGAGACTTCATAATGACAACAGGAAACAGAAAAATGGAAGCAGCAGAAACACTGTCACGGACAAACCAAGAACCCAAAACCATCCATCTCACATGGAAATGTGCCTGAACTGCAACAGAGTCTGTCAGTCCTAGGTAGGCCTTGTCAGTCATCTTCAGATCCACAGATACAACAGTCATGGAAGACAATAATCCTCAAATGTGAGAGATTGCTGCTGCTGCTGATATGACAGTGAAAAATTCTACCATAAGGTTTTACTTGGATTTGGTTGCTGAGCCAAAAGAACCTACAACAGCTAGGAGAACAGAATACTTAGGAGGGTCTATGGCCAGATTCCTATAGTTATTTTTTTTCTTTTTTCATTATGTTTGTTTTCTATGATACAGGGATTTACCTCAATCCAGTACTTAAGGCAGAAAACCATAGATTCATAGATGTTAGGGTCAGAAGGGACCTCAATAGATCGAGTCCGACCCCCTGCATAGGCAGATGACCCCAGCCAGATGCCTATCTAACCTCCTCTTGAATACCCCTAGGGTAGGGAAGAGCATCACCTCCCTTGGGAGCCCATTCCAGATTTGGCCACTCTAACCATGAAGAAGTTCTTCCTAATGTCCAGTCTAAATCTGCTCCCTGCTAGCTTATGGCCATTATTTCTTGTAACCCCCAGGGGTGCCTTGGTGAGTAGAGTCTCAGCAGTTTCCTTCTGTCCCCCCATGATGAATTTATAGGCAGCCACAAAGTCTCCTCTCAACCTTCTCTTGCAGAGGCTGAAGAGGTCCAGGTGCCTTAGTCTCTCTTCATAGGGCTTGGCCTGCAAGCCCTTAACCAGATGAGTGGCCCTTCTCCAGACTCTTTCCAGGTTATCCACATCCCTCTTGAAGTGCAGCACCCAAAACTGGACGCAGTATTCCAACTGCGGTCTGACCAGTGCCCAATAGAGGGGAAGTATCACCTCCTTCCTTCTGTTTGTCATGCATCTGGTGGTGCACGACAAAGTGCAGTTAGCTTTGCTGATGACTTCATCACACTGATGACTCGGGTTCATCTTGGAGTCCACTAGGAGATTAAGACTATTGAAATAAAGAATAGCATAGCAAACAGAATTAGTTATTGCTTCGCCCTGCTATACTGCCCATTGTTAACATTTCACAATCGTATAATTGTACATATGCAGTCTTGTATTAGTCATGTTCTTCATAGCCACCTGCTGCTCCATGTTACAATGCAACATGGGGCAACATGGATGGCAAAATGGGAGATCTCACCAATATAGTTGCCTGAATGAAAACTTAAGTAAAATATATCATTGCTAAAGGAGATAAAAGTTCATAGAAAAGAGAATATACCTTTATTACTATTGCTATATTCTAGGTTCAGTGTATGTTCTGGTGCACACACAGAATATGGTAGACTGTAAATATATCTGTGGCAGCATGATCTGGACCTTAATTCATGGACAGTATTGACTGAGGTCATATGTGACTTCACAAGGTAGGAAATTGCTTTTATTTCTGTGGTCCAGTTGTGGTGCTTACCTGATTTTCCCCTTTCGTGCACTGTATATTGCCATCTATTATAATGCAAACCTTGATGAATAGTGCTCTTTTGACCTTCATTCACAGCACAGATGTCTGGTCAATTATGTGTAGGGAACTACTTACATCACGGTTTTGTGATTTTTGCAGAAACTGCGGAAACTGACATTTCCCATGATTTTGTGCAGCATCATCCCCCCAAAACCAAAAAATTAAAGCTTACTGGAATACAAAGGAAGTGCAGCAATCCCTGCAGCCATAGAGAATGTGGTTTGAGAGAAAGCTTCTGAGAGGCTGAGCTAGTGATGTAGATTCAGGATCCCAGCAAGATAAACGTCTAAATGTCTCTTAAAGGTGTCCAGAGTAGGTGCTTGCACCACCTCTGGAGGCAGTCTGTTCCAGGCCTTGGGGGCTTGGACAGTAAAGAAGTTCTTCCTTTTGTCCAGCCTGAAATGGTCATGGAGGAGTTTGTGACAGTTTGACCTTGTCATCCTTTAGGCATTCCTCCAGATCCTGGTGTCACACCCCTTATATACTTATAGTCAGCCACCAGGTCCCCCCTGAGCCTATGCTTTTCCAGGCTGAAGAGTCAGTCCTGTAGCTCTTTAGAATAGGAGTGGGGGAAGGGAGTGGAGGGAGCTCAGTCTAGGGGTTGCCCAACCTATGCTGGAGGGTGCGGTCGGTGGAACGGATAAAAAAATATGAAGTACTACTAGAAATTTGTGTGCGAGGAGCTTGAAAACACACCCAGCACAGACTGCATACTTAAACTACGCAATTTCTTAAGACAGGACAACATTGAAAATCAAGTTGTGGCTAAAAATGAGATCCAGTTCATGGTACTTCAAATGTAGTTTGAATGTTGGCAGGCCATCAAGCACACAACAAGCTGTTGGATTTGATAAGTTGGCTGAAGCCATGGCATCACAACTTTCAAACTGTTAATGTGAAAACTAGTGGAGACAAGAACTGTTCCTGGCAATAGCTGTGAAATTGAATCAATACTACAAGTATGATCAGCCACTACTACCAGAGTTTAAACAAATGTCTTCCTCCTTTTTTGTTCACATTTTTTACCCCAATCAGGTGCCTTTTTTGAGTTTTGGCCCTCAGGTAGTGAAATCAATCCCTAGATGGCAGAAAGAATGTGACAAGGAATGTTCTGCTTACATGAACTTTGTCAAAGAGTGCCAGATGCCTGTGACTGTAACTGGGTTTTGGAAGTCTGTTTCTAATAGGTTTTCACAACTCTACAACTTGGCAAAAATCTGCTTAAGCACTCCAACCAAGAACATGCAATATCAGTGTATAGGCAAGCGTTCACACCACAGAGACAGAGGATGTCAGCTGCAACTGCTGGTGAATGCTGCATGCTAGTGTTCAATAACTCACTTGAATTGTTTCTATCAAGGCTAGCATTATTTAGTAGTACTACACTTTTTGTAGAACACTAGTAATACATTATGATGATATTAGTTACGATTCATATTGTGTATAAATGTGTATTCATACACATATATTTCAATTTAGTTTTAAATTGAATACTTAGATTTATAATAATGCAGTACTTTATTTGATGTTTCTGTAGACTTTATTATTTAATTATGCCACATATTTTTCCTACCAACCAATCAGCAGTGAGGGGCAGGGCTGCTGGGGCCCCTTGGCCAATCAGTAGCAAAAGGGTGGGGGACTGCTACAAGAAGACCACAAAATTGTCTCTACAATGCTGCAAGTGGACCACTTGCAATGCTGCAAGTGAGAAAAATCCTTTTTTCTCACTGCAATTTAGATAGGTCCATCATTATGTGGTGTGGAAGAGTATATGATAGCTGCTGTGTCCCAAGGCATTTAGTTTTGGAAGCTTTGTCAGTTAATTGATAGTACCTTCTTACTTCCTTTTGAGGTCTGATTGCAAACACTTTATTCCAGTGATCAGACAATTCTGGTAGCTAGTTTCATCTTTTTGACTGAGAAGTTAGTAAAGTTTTTGCTGGTATTTGGTATACATGTCATGGATCTCAAATCCTTTGGCTTGCTTATGTCTGGTAATTTTGGCTTCAAAATGTGATATCTTATATCATACATTTTGGCAGCATGTGTTTTTCTTTTAGAAAATTCTGGTATTTATCATTCCAGCGTATATTGTAGGCACTCCAGATACTTTCTACACTGATTATGAAGCTGATCTAGTCTTGGGAACATCTGATTTTGTAGCTTTTTTGCAACTTCACTAACATCCTTCTCATTGACAACAGGCTTCTCCATGGTGGTGGGTTTTCCCATTTAATTTTTTTGTTTCTAATTCAGTTGTCTGGTTGTTACAAGTTGCCAGTGGAGAAGGCATAGAGAACTGAGGGTACTGACATTACCCTTTTTAACCTTTATTTATTATTGGTGGTGGTATTATGACTCAGATTTGTGGCTTGTGCCTTTGTGTGTACATAGAATATGGCAGGAAATGAACTGCCTGCTTGCCCAAAGAAACAGAACTATTTTGAATAGTACAGGAGTACAGCTTTTTGAATGAGTGGAATTGTTTGCTCCATTTCCAGAGTTTTTAAGGGCTTGTCATTAACTTGTAACATAAGTACTCTCATTTCATGGAGAACACTACTGATATTACTTATTGAATTAATTATATTGCAGTGGGAAGCCCATTCCATGGTGTCACTTCATCTAATCTTTGTACCACTCAGAAAATGTCTCAATGAATTTGTTTTACAAGAGATGCATAAATACAGTGCAGACCACAAAAAACATAGGGAGATGTATGCATTCCTTTATTTTTTTTCCTGTCCTCCACCCAGTCTTTTTAGTAAAGCAGTATGCTACCCAAATTGGTGGAATCAGTAAACTTTTAGCTGTAAAATGATGCCTGCAATTAAAAATTCCAGTCTATTCCAAAGACAAAATATGAATGGCTGTATATAATTGGTTTGCTGCTGATGGGCTAGTATTTGTAATATTCATAGTAATCAGAAAGGTTTGGGAAGCCCAGACATCTCAAGTTACACGAAGAATAAAAGAACAAAAATATTCATTGACCCATTCCCTTAGAAGGCTGATTTCACAGGTACAGGCAGGGTCAAATGGTCACCAGGACAGCCAAGGGAAATCCCAGGGCAAGGAAATGAACCTGAGATAGCCAATTCAATCAGGATATTTCTCGACTTCATTTTTCCTGAGGGCTCCATCACTGTTTTATTTATGAGAAAAGAAGATTGTGTGCTAAATCCCCATAGAATGCACAGACCTGATGTCCAGATTAAACAACAGAAAGGTGACCTTGTACTTACTAATCATTTATAACCTTAGGGTTGTGTGCAAAGGCCTTGAAGAGCAGCATCACCTTGGCTCATCACCTTGGCTCTTACTCAAGGGACCAAAACTAGCTGTACTGTAACAGCAGAAAAGGTGATCACAGCAAAATGTTTACTGTAACATTAACTGACAGCCAGGCCCTGGAGAAGCTAATGTATTCAGTCGAAGAATACACGCCTTCTTTGTGTGCATATAACCATATATGCCCATGCAAACCAGGAACTTGCAAGTATGTTGACTATAATGGCATTGATCTCATGGGGTGGGTCCTCATGTGCAAAGGTGTGAACTTATATAGGCACAAATAACAGTGGCACAATTTGTGCCGCTGTTTTATGCCCCATCTTACACCCCTGCATGCATGCTTCAGCACGCAGCAAATTGTCTTGAGTAGGGGTAGGAGAGACTGGGGCCACTTGTGCTGGCTCCAGCACTATTACCTGGTGTCCTGGTGTATCTGGGTGCAGATCTGACAGCACAGAGCCTGGCTGGCTGCCAGAGCATAGCTCTGGATGGCCAGCCCTGTTTGTTCTAACGCACACTACTGATGCATACTCTGTCCCGCTTTTTTCCCAGAGTTTTTCCTTGCTAGCAAATTTTGCCATTGCACTGCACATAGTGCATATTTTCACATTCCCATGTGCAGTTTGTGGCACCACCAGCTGTATGCCCCTGCACATGGGGACCTGCCCATGGGAACTATAAGTAAAGTTGAGGTATAAGTTTTACCCAGGTTAGTTTTGTTTCCAAAGGCCCACATACATCTTAGAGCCAGCTTTGTGCCATGAGAAACTCCTGTAATTTCTGGCGTGTGTTTTCCTGTTTTGTTGTTCCCCAGAAGTTTTCCCTTGCACACTAACCTTTTCATTAGTAAACCTAATCCATATCTTTGCTTCTATAGCTGCTGCCACCAGAGTTTCTTGAGTGAATTACTAATGCATTGCTGAGCTGTGGGAAATGGAAAGATTTAATTGAAAGTTCTGCATCACCTACTGCAGGAAGCCTGAGTCCTGTACTTGGCTAATTGTCAAAGTGCTAATTGATAATGGTGATATTGTCTAAACACAAGCTCTTCAATGTGTGTGGGGCTCAGCAGTGGCACTGTGTACTTTTTGCCTATTAAATTTAATTCTCTTGAGAAATATGCTGTTTGTTAAATGTGTGCATAGCAGACGAGGGGAGGGGGTAGCCTAATAGCAGAATAAATGAGAACCAGTACTTCAGCCTTTTCCTTGTTAAATAGCAGGAAAAAAAAATCAAGGAGGTAGAAAATACAGTAAGAAAGCTTCCCTGTATGCTACAAACTGAAAAGAAAGTCTGTTTTTTGTTGTTTTTTTTAAAATGACTTACAAAGTAGAAGGTGAACGTATTTCTTAGTCAATCAGTAATGTATTGTACATGCTGTTAAGAACATGTAATCTTTGAGAAGGAACATTTAACCAGGATAAGAAATGTTCTTGTTTATTTATAAAAATAGAAAGGATACACAGCAGGGAGGTGGATTTTGTCAAGCAGAAACTTTCCTTTCAGTGGCAGGAAATAGTTCTATAGTCATATTTACATTGCACCAAAAGCACTCAGTATAAAACGAGAGGCTTCTCTTTCTTTGATGTCATTGATGTTGTGATGCCAGCCTGCATCTCCATCTTGTTACGTTTTCAAGCAGCACACCTTTCCCTCCTGTCTGGGAGAGGCATCCCATAGAGATTGGCAAAGTCACTTCATAACCTTCTTTTAAATGCCTCCGTAAAGCTTTCTTACACCAAACTTGGCAGAAGCCCCTGATGTGCTGAGACCCCTGCCTATCAAGTTAATTCACTCTTTCCTTGTACTCCTCTGTTAATTTGTCTGTAGCAATCTGTTGTCTCTTGTTTTATGCTTAGGCTGTAAGATCTCTGAATCAGGGAGCATCTTTTTTTGTTCCTGTTTACAAACCACACAAGACCAATGGGATATTGGACCTCAAATAGGATTCACAGGCACTATAGAACAACAAGAACAGTAACAAAAATATTGATTTCCTTATCCTGTATCTGGTTACCCCAGCCTCTTCCTCTATTTACTCTGACATGTTTAGTTATCATTATTATACTTTCTATTTTGACAGTGTAAATGACACTGCTCCTATTTTACCACTAGTGTGTGGTAGAATGTGCAAGAAGTTTAACTTGCATATGTAATAAAAGGTTAACAGAGTTGAGGCTTGAACTCAGCCTTGTGGACTAAACATTTTGCTATAATGCTACTCCAGTATTCTGTGGACAAATCCATCTGTTTCAAGGTTGATACAAATGAAGCCTATTAAGTTCAAGCATTCTGCATCTGTGCTGGGACTTGGACTAGAGGACTAATGAAATCCATTCCAGCCCTACGATTCTATTAGTTTATCCTATCCTTATGTCATCTAAAACCTTTTCACAAATGAAGGCTAAGATAAAGGAGAACTCTAATCCAGCAAATGTTAGATATGCCACATAGCTGATATTTGGACATGGGGAGGAGCTAAGGAGGTAGAATGACAGACAGATATGAGTCTAGGAAAGGAGGGGTGAAAGTAGAAGTTGAGTTGAACACTGCTGCTTGTGCAGCCTCCTAAAGCTGGCACCTTCATTAGCTTTGTTTCCTCTCCTCATACCGAGTGTGGAGTTCAGCAGGTCTACAGAAAGGGTGGAGGAGAGTTGGTATTCACTAGTGTGCGAATATGGTTCAAGGGCCAGGCACACATGTTTGAAGTAGTTCACTTTACATATCTTGAGTTTAAAATACCAAATTGGGAATTCATTATTCAGGGCAGGACTCACAAATTCTGCACTGGTTTTTCTAATTGACCCATCCAGACCTGTAAAGAAGATAGAGGCCAGGTACATGCATTGCACTTTTACCTGTATAAATGATCCGAAACTGGTCTATACCTGTAACAGAAGGGAAGTTTGGCATACAAAACCAGTCTATACCTGCAATGGACCAGAACGACAGCACACAGAAACTGGCTTAAAAATGGTGGAACCCAGTCTAAGATTGGCCACCCCACCAGAGGGTGAACACATTCTGTTTGGTACCTATTTAAATTATGTTGCTTACAGAAAACCATGTAACTTAAAAGAATTCGAACTCAGGGTATTTGAATGTCTGCACCTAGCCAATATTCCAGCTTTGGGTATGTACATGTAGCTCTCACTAAAGTCCATTAAAGTGGTACAAATTTATATGAGCTACTACACGGCTCTGAGGATCTTTGCATTACAATGCTACTATATTCAGATTCTAAGCAATTTATGATGTTAAAAAAAGGCAACATAGGGCAGAGGGATAGAGGGAGACTTTGTATGCATTTTTCATTTTCAGAAGCCTCTCTCTATCCTTCTATTGTTTTAACAGGAACAATTCTTTAATAAAGTTTCATCAATCTTTTAATGTACTTACTACTCATCCCCATTTCGTTTTATGCTGTTCATCTAGGCTAAATACAGACAGTCAAAAAGCCCCAGGGAAAATTGATCCTATCTATGTGGGTTTCTCTAAGCTGCATAGATTGGATTGGGAGAGAGGGGAACTCATGTTCCTTCAGTGGGGTTGGGGAAAAACAGATGCCTGCGATGACGAAGGCCAGAAGGCGAGGGACACTTCTACACACCTTCCACTGGATATTGCCAAGAGCAGCTGAGCTCTGCTGAGCCAGGAGCATCCCTGATTGGCTGTGGGGCACATGCCCCAACACCCTGTTGTCACTGCACACCCTCCCCCCCAACACCAAGTCCTACATTTCCAGAGTGGGTTGCATGCTGGTTGAGCAGGGGCTTTTTTTGACCCGAGGGAAACTTTCGTGTTGGTTCCCTGCCAGCTCTGGGCTGCATGCTGGCTGAGCTAGGGCATGTGTAGATCCCAAGGGAAGGCTCTGTGTTAGCTCCATCCACCTCCCCACCAGCTCTGGCCAAGCTGGGGATTTCTTTGACCCTGTGGGAAGCGCCCATTGTTGACTTCCCCCATCCCCCACCTCTGCAGCTCCAGCTCCAGCTCCAGCTGCAGGCTGCATGTTGGGCAAGCAAGGGCTTTTTTTGACTTTGGGCTGTGTGACAGGCAGCCCAGGGTCAGGGTCAGCTGGGCGCTAGGCTGGAGCAGCAGAGCATGAGCCATGTTCCAACACACTGCCCTGGGAGTGTGGCCTAGCAGTGATTCCAAAGCACCCTGGCATACTGGCATAGTGTAACTTAACTTGAGTCGGGAGGGGATCTGGGACAGAAATCCAATAGCCTGTTGTAACCTAAACTGAATACATCTTGATACTACATCCATCTAGGTATATCCTAAATCAGGTTCTGCCATTTTAAAACCAGTCTGTGCACTGAACTCCTGTTCTGTTACAGGTTTAGATCAGTTTCTGATCACTTATGCCAGTTTATGAGTAATTTTTGTCTCTAGCCCTATAGTGACCACTGGTGTGTTTTGTCACATGATTTTTAGCAGAGATGATTTTTCAATTGTTATGCAAGCAGGCCCAGGTTTGGAAGTTGTAAATTCAGGCCACATAATACAAGGGACCACAGGCTTGCCAGACAGAAAAAGCTAATAAATGTTTTGCTGCAAGATATGAGGAGCTGTATTGGTATGGGTCTAAACATTTGCCATGGTAACTCTGGTGACAATATGAATTATATATAATGGGTGAGATATAGCAAAAGCAAAGAAAAAATAGAAGTAAAGAAAATAATGGTAGAAATGGTGTAAACAAACATTCATAGAATCAATGGGTCGGAAGGGACCTAGACAGATCATCTAGTCCGACCCCCTGCCATGGGCAGGAAGGAGCACTGGGAGTGGGAGGGGTCATAAGACCCCAGCCAGGTGCCTATCCAGTCTCCTCTTGAAGATTTCCAGGGAAGGTGAGAGCACCACCTCCCTGGGAAGCCTATTCCAGGCTCTGGCCACCCTTACAGTGAAGTAGTTCTTCCTAATATCTAACCTAAACCTACCCTCCCTCAGCTTGTGGCCACTGTTCCTGGTGACTCCAAGGGGGGTCACCAGGAACAGACTTTCCCCGAGTCCCTGCTGGTGGCCCCTGATAAAGTTGTAGGCAGTCACAAGATCCCCCCTCAGTCTCCTCTTGCGGAGACTGAAGAGATTCAGGTCCCTCAGCCTCTCCTCATAGGGCTGGCCACGGAGGCCCTCAACCATATGAGTGGCCTCCTCGGGACCCTCTCCAGGTTGTCCACATCCTTCTTGAATTGCAGCGCCCAGAACTGGACATAGTACTTCTGTGGCCTGACCAGCGCCACATAGAGCGGGGAGCAAGACCTCTCTGGACCTGTTAGCGATGCCCCTGTTGATGCACGACAGGGTGCGGTTGGCTCTGCCTATTGCTTCCTCGCATTGGTGACTCATATTCATCCCGGAGTCAATCCTGACTCCAAGATCCCTCTCTGCCTCTGTGCTGCCAAGGGGGTCAGCCCCTAACCTATAACCATAATGCTGGTTCCCTCTCCCAGGTGCAGCACCCTGCACTTGTCCTTGTTGAACCACATCCTGTTCAGATCTGCCCAGTTCTCTAACTTATCCAGGTCTGCCTGGATGCGGTCCCTACCTGCCGGTGTATTCACTTTACCCCACAGCTTGGTGTCATCAGCAAACTTGAACGGTGCTCTCCACACCCTCGTCCAGGTTGCTAATGAAGATGTTGAACAGCACCGGCCCAAGGACCGAGCCTTGGGGGACTCCGCTGCCCACACCCTCCCAGGTTGACATCGACCCATCCACCACCACCCTCTGGGTTCACCCCTGGAGCCAGTTTGCCACCCATGTGACCATGCATTAGTCAATGCTGCAGTCCCTCAGCTTGCCCACCAGAATTGGGTGAGACACTGTGTCGAAGGCCTTCTGGAAGTCCAAGAAGATGACATTGACTTCCTCCTTCCTATCTAAGCTCTTTGTTACCTGGTCATAGAAAGAGACCAACTACCAACATTATTACTGTAGTATTTAAACACATTTAATGTGAGCTAAAAGTAAGTAAAACATCTTTGTTTTAATTTTGTCAGGGTGTGACAATGGAAAATGTGGAAAGTAGTTGCTCTTTTTGTTCAAAGGTTGGACTTTTAACTTTTAAGGTAGTGAAAATGCACTAAATGGGAAGAATGCTAAAACTGAGAATTTTGAAGGACATGATAGGTGTTAGGTTGCATATATGTGTGGCCAAACTGAAAAAGTTTAATTAAAAAATTGGCATCAAAAGACTTAAATTACAGAGTGGATGGAGGGCTTTTTTTAAACTACATAATTACAAGGAAGTTCCCAATGAAAATTTTCAGCTCTTATAACAGGGATTAAGTTAATCCTCCACATTTTAAAATTATTTCAAATTTTAATGTAAATTAAGACAAATGCAATCCCCAGATTATTACCTCATTCAATCTATACCATAGGAAGGTGATTTGCAAAGTTAATTTACACTTTTATTTCTAAAGATTAGTTCAGATATTCATGTATATATGCCAAAGCTACATAGTATTTCAAAATGACTGAAAGTTTAATTTTAAATGATAATCAGTCTATTACTAAGTTCCCCTTGTCTTTTTATCAGGTTCATAGTGGAATCCTGAAATGGCATAGCAGGTAAGTTTCAGATATAATTCCCTCCCAGACACTGAGACCTTGATGAAAGATTTAGCCTTGTTTCTGTACATTGGTATTTTATGAAGAGCTGAATGCCAAGTTTCTTGTGTCACTAATATGAGTTGCTACTTTAGCTTAGTAGGAAAACTAATGACCTATTTCCTCAAGCCCCTTACTTTGAAAATAAATTTGTGACTGGTTATATATTGTAGAACCTGAATACTTTTCAGGTTAGTTTCCTTACTGTGAAGATGAGGATTTGCCTACTAGCTGGGACTATATATAGCCACAACAAACAGCTGGATGAGATTGTAGAGGTCTTCCAACTGCTTACTGTGGCACTTTTATTTCAAAAGGTGCTGCTTCTCTCATTAGCTGTACAGGACAGGTGATGAGTTCTGGCTGAGTGGAGAAGGAGTGCCTTTTGCAGTAAAAAGCTGAGTGGCTCATCCTTAATTTGAAAACCTGCTGTTAATTTTTCCAGGTGGCTTGCAACCCACTTAAAATGATCAGAGCTCTATTGTATTCATGCAGGTATCTGTATAGCTCCAGTTCTGATTGTCAGTGAAGACTTAACATGCTACCTCTAGGTCCAAATAAACCCCATAGACTCAAACACACCCAAGCTTTGAATATCTTTCTGGATCCATATTTCAAAATGACAACAGGACTATGCAGCACCTTCCCAGATACAAATAAAGCGTGCCATTGAAAGATTGAGTGAAATTCTGAAAACTAAACCAAAGCACACAGTTTTTTAATGATAAACAATGATATAAATTACTTTGATTCCAAGGATGCTTCAGAGATCATTACAGCTTCACAGATGCTACAAGGGAACTGAAAGGGAGAAAGTGTAAGTGATTTTCTGGAATATCCTTCTGTTCTATGAGAGGAAGACAGACAGAAGATGCTGAGTGCAAACCTTTGACAAGGTAAGTCATATAAAGCAGAGAGTTGTCATACAGTGTTGGACCACTTTCCATAAAAGGATACATGGCTTAGAGCATTTTCAACATGGTAGAAGGGGAACCAATCCACTAGGTGAATGATTAGAGCTGGAGTAGCCAGGAGGATTTAAAACCTGCATTTCAAAGTAGAGGTGTTAAATGGGCTGATTTTGTTCTTATGGTCCAACAATGACTGGAACCTAGGCTGTGTGTAGATGAAATGAGAGGCATGTGTGCATGCCATTTCAAAGTGGGCTAAATGCTTTTGAATTGCTTTAATGGTGTCACTGTTTGCACACCTTGGCAGCATATTGCGCATTAATTCCAGCCGCTGTAGAAAATTCAGCAGCGTAATGCGCCTTAAATGACTTGGGGCACAGCAAACTAGAACTCCTTTGAGGAGTCTTAGTTTACTGCCCCTACAGCTGCAGAGTGAAGCATTGAGCTCTGTGCAGCTCTATGGCTCCGCAGGGAGCCCTGCAGGCAGCCTGACAGCAGCCTGGGAAAGCAGGCTTTGTCCAAGAAAAGGGAGAACCTGACCTCCTCCACACCCCCCATGGAGCCTGCCTGCCTGCCTGAGCTGTGCAGGGGCCCAGTGCTTCCCTCTGTGGCTACAGTGCCCCCCAGGGACTGCCTGAGCTGGGTGCCTGTGGGCAGGTGCTGTCTAGGCAAGGGAGGGCCATCACTGCCATGGAGGGAAGCACCAGCCCCTCCCCCCCGCATGCCAGGGACTGCTTCACCCACCAGCAGCTCGCCCTGCTCTACCTGTTGGAGAAACAGGTAAATCAGCAGGGTGTGTGCACAACACAGGGCTTTAATCAGCCTTAAATTGAAGTGGTGTTTTTTAAAACCCACTGCTTCAATTTAGGGGCCCCATTTTGTCTACACACACCCCTAGGCATTAAAGGACTAGGAAGAAATTCTTCACTTGCCTGTATGACATTGCTAGAAGTCTGAAAAATGAATAGGGGGAATTAGAAGTGCTCATTTATTACTAATAAATGTTATAGAATGGATTTTTCTGATCACATTTCTTGAATGTCAGTTTGGTATACATAATGTTTTTAAGGGAAAAAAGAGTGGACCAAATGAGAGGGAGTGTCACTTGACATTGAAGAGACTGCTGTTCATTCACAGGTCATGACAAGTCAGAAAGCTACAATCTGCAGTTTTTCTGGATGAAATTCTATATGACAAATCACAAAATAGGTTAATGGTAATGGTCTATTGTAAACCTCTAAATTAGACAAGAGCCCAGTTAAGCAGTGTTTCATAAAACTATCTATACAGTGAAGGAAAAAAGTGTTAGGGGGTACCAATCTAAGGATGGCCTGGATATCTCACATTGTTACTAGTAAAATACCTGTGGAGTTTCTAAGTTCATAGGTGATAACTTTCTAACAAAAAAAGTACTGCAATCAGTTTGGTTTCATTCTATACTAGATTTCCAATGGACAAAGATTAATCAGTCAATGACGATGAAAATCATTATTGTATGCTTTCATTTCTTACCTGCAAACAAAATATAATTCAGGCAGTAATTCAGAATTCAGTCATTTAACAATGCTGCATTATATATATAAAAAAAATCCACAATTCTGCAACCACATACTAGTCATGTTCTGTTTAAAAAATACATTCTGGGTAATAAGAGATGTGAAAGTAGTAATTATTTTTAATCAATATATAACAAATGGGAAAATGCAGTGAGCATAAATAGGCAATCAAGGATTTTAGAAGAAAATCATAGGCTGGTGTGGTATGCAGTGTATAAAGAATTAAATGTTGGTAGTATAATTAATGCTAATCCACATGATTTTAAGGAAAGTAAGCCTAATAAAAACTCCATATAATTTCTTTAATCAGGTTGCAAGTCTGGTTGGTAAAAGTCCTATGTTGACATAATGTATCTAATTGTTTTACAGCATTTCCCTTATTTCTTCATGACATTCTGATAAAAAATAACACAACATAATTTATTAGAACCAAATTAAATGGATTAAAATTATTAACAAATAGATGTCAAAATATAATTGTAACAGAGAATTATCAAGCAGGGAGGTGTTGTTATCCTTGTAGACAGCATTAGTAAGATCATAATATGATCTTGAAAAAGTGTTGGTGGTGAAAGGAACTGTGCTTAATGAACTGTGCCACGTATCTTATTCAGATGAGCTTCACTCAGCTATCCTTGTGGTAGGTTCTCATCAGCATATTGTTTCTTCACCTCTTGTGGGCTCAGATCAAGTGTAGCAGCCAGGTGGAAGCCCATCTTCTGCTCTGCAGCCTTTGTTGATGACCCAGGGGGCAGAACCAGAGCTGCAAAATGTTGACAGCTGTGGATGCTGGTGAGCTGAGAGCAGAGAACCAAAGATCGAAGAAGGAGAAAAGAGAGACCAGGTGGAATGGAGTCATGAGTATGGAGATTTGGACTGACAGCTGGAATCTGACTGGCAGCTTGGGCAGCAATGCATGAAGATGAAAGTGAAAGCAGCTGAAACTGTGCAGGAAAGAGCAAGCCAGAAGAGCGACAGGAGAACAGAGAGCAGCCAGACCAGGGAAAGCAACAGCAGGAACAAGAATGCTGAAGAAGAATGGAGAGAGGGAGCTGGATGACAGAATCCAGAAGAAGAAGGTGAACAGAGCTGGGAAGACAGGAACAAGGAACCAAGAGAGACTTCGAGGCTCAGGATATATGTGACAATGACTAGGGAGAAAGCACAGGAGAAACAGACCATGGGGAGGTATGACTTTTTCAACTGGATTTTGACTGACATTTTGAAAGTGAACCCTGAGTACTTGCAATGCATGACGGTCTACCCAAATGAGAGGTCATGGGGTTTCACCTTCTGGCCCAGAGGGTCCTATGAGCAGTTCTGGAGAAACTACAAACTGCAAGGACTGATTTTTGCTGCTGAACAAAAGTCAAGGGAGCAAATGATCATTGTCAAATTGTATTCGGACATCTTTGAGGAAATGGATGTGGAGAGGTGGTTGGAGGAGAGAGTCCAGAGAGTGCTGCTTGTGCAAAAAGTGAGAGGCAAATATAATGTGTGAACTGAGGCATTTTGGGCACAAGTGATTCTAAGGGAGGAGAGTTTGGGAGAGGTGCAGCACCTGCCATCAGTTATTCATATAGGAGGGCACCAGGACTACGTTGTATACCATGAGCAGCCCCATCAATCTAGCAAATGCAGGCAGGAAGGGTATTTGATGGCCTATTGTAGCCTAAGCATTTGCTACCAGTGTGGTGGAAAAGGGCACAGAGCCCATGCATGCCTGGAAGTGCTGAACTGTGAGGTATGTCAGGAGGAAGGGCACATGCAAAAGAGATGCCCAGATTCTTTCTTTAACAGAGCATGACCTCGAAGTGACTTCTATCAGATGAGTGAGGAGAAGAACAGGTGGGGAGGTCATAATGGATTTGGGAGAGGAAACACTGGTGGAAGAAACATCAGGGGTGGAAACGGGTGGAATGAGTGTTGTGGTAGCAGCACAACAACTAGAGGAGGAGAGGGAAGAGGAGGAGGGCTGTGGAAGCACAAGCATGAAACCAGAAGTAGAGAAAGAAATCCTGGAGATTTGACTGAGAAGCAAATTCTGCTTTAAAGAAATGGAAAGGGGCAGAGCCATGGCTAGGGAAAAGGAAGAAACAAAGGCTGTCACAGTCGTGGAAAAGGGGAAGATGGAAAAGGGGAGAAGTGACACTGGGGGGAACGGTACATCAGAAATGGAGATGAAAGGGTCTGCTGAGCCAGAAGGAAGTAGTGTGGGGGAAGCAAAGAGCAACAGCCTCTCTCAATATAGAAGCCCTGGAAAATCTAGGGAGAGTGATGGGGATCAGGACGGCAGGAGGAACAGAGTCACTGATCATCAGCAGTGGCATGGATGACTTGTACAACAAGAGAAATCAGGACCAATGTCTTCCACCTTTTGTTATCATGGTGTTACGTGTTGCAACTTTAAACTTAAGAAGTTTATTGACAAGGAAGAGGTGGAACTGAATGGCAGCAACTTTAAGGTCTATCAATATAGACTGTCTCCAGTAATTTCTGGTTCAAGCCCATATTTCTGTTTCAGTTATAGCTGTTAGAAAAACATTCAGTCAAAGACTTCAGGTGATGGTAAATCCACTGTGCTCCTCGGTAAGTTTGATGGCTAATTACTCATTTAACGTGTAGCTTATTTCCCATCAGAATTGGCCTACCATTAGCTTCCAACCATTTGATCTTGTGCTGCCTTTTTCTACATATTCTACCCTATTGTAAGATATTTCTTCCTCATGCACTTCAGAAAGCTTTCATTTCTCCAAGATAAAAACTTACTAAACTTACTAAACATAACTTCTAAAGTCTAATAGGACATGTTCTCCAGGCCTCTAAGTCATATAAGCATTCCCCACTTTTTTTTCAACATATATCTTGTGTTGACACCAGAAGCAAACATAGAATTCATATTATGATCTTACTAATGCTGTCTACAAGGATAACAACACCTCCCTGCTTGATAATTCTCCGTTACAATTATATTTTGACATCTATTTGTTAATAATTTTAATCCATTTAATTTGGTTCTAATAAATTATGTTGTGTTATTTTTATCAGAATGTCATGAAGAAATAAGGGAAATGCTGTAAAACAATTAGATACATTATGTCAACATAGGACTTTTACCAACCAGACTTGCAACCTGATTAAAGAAATTATATGGAGTTTTTATCAGGCTTACTTTCCTTAAAATGGTTAACCACTTTATTGCATACATTTTGACCTCCTTTTCACTCCCACTTCTTTCTATTTTCAATTTTGTTCCTGTTTCTTCACCAGCCTGAAATTCCTGGCAAATGTCACCAAACAGGGTTCTGAAAAGTTCATTTGGAATCCCTCTCTTGCCCCTCTCTCAGCCTGGTGCATGTGAATAATATGGCCCTGCCCACTATAAGGTGAAGCTGGATCAGGCTGCCCCGTGCCTCATTGCATATACATTTTTGAAGCATCCCAGTACTTATAACAAGAATGACTGGTTTCAGTCATGAGCGGTGGCTAATTAGCACATGGTGGGCATCTGAAGTACACATATATACTGGTTAGTGCTGAGGTGTGGTGTCACTTGTGGCTTGAAATGCTGTTGTCTCTGGTGGGGCCCAGCCCAATGAACTGTGTGGTAAATCATGAACCTTTGGTCTTGGACTAATATCATTCATAGTTTATACTACCTATAAGTAGGTGCCCAATTGCTGTTCAAAATTGTATTTATGGCAGGGGTAGGCAATTATTTTAGATTGAGGGCCACTTAATGTATTTTGGGAACCTATTTGGTGCCAGATCTGCCTCTCTCTCTATCTCCTTTTCACACTCTCTCTCTCGTCTCATCTCTCTTTCTCCTTCCCCCTTTCCCCTCTGTCCCCCTTCTCCTTCCCCCACTCCTCTTCCATGGCAAGGTGATGAAAAATATGTAGGAGAAACTAAACAACTGCTTACCAGAATGAACACACACCAAAAATCTATCAAAGACAAAAATACCCAATTACCTGTGCGTGCACACTTCTCACAAAAAAAACAATCTCTCTCTCTGACCTCTCAGTTCTAATCTGCAAAGGGAATTTACAAAACACCTTTCATAGATGAGCCTATGAACTTCTCTTCATAGATCTACTGAATCCAAAAAAACATGGACTAAATATAGACATTGGATTTATGGCACATTATAACTTGCCTGCCATCTGATAACCCCAGGTAACCTTTCTACATTTTACCAGCTACATATCACCAGGTGATACATTTACCAGCTACATATTCCCCACTCTTTCCCTGCCCCAATCTACCTGTCTCACACCTATGGTTTCCCATGGCTTCTGATCCTCACTGCCACACGTTTGCATTTTCACAGACCTGCATTTTGCATATTGGCTTCTATTCCATCCCGGAAAGCACAAAACAACATCAAACTCTCCCTATGCGTGAAGAAAGGTTTGTGCCTGAAAGCTTGCAAAGATCAATTTTTCCATAAGAGAGATCACATTTATTCAAAGAACCTTTTCTGCTTACGTCCTTAGACCAACACGGCCACAACCAAAACCCCCTAGCTCTGCGTAATGGAACAAAACAATGATACACAAGGAATTTTATTTTAGAATTAAGTTGAACAGTAGAATATCTGTGCAACAAGGCCTATGACCCACTCAGATTCCACTTAGAAGGGCTTATTTGAAGCATACGTTTTAGGTTGCTTTTCCGTATAGGAATTCATTTCAGCAATAGTGAAATGATTATCATGCAGGTTCTAACTAGCGTTCCGTCTAAGCTGTGCAGCATACACAGCCATTCAGGCAAGCTCATGCCATGCTGCCAGGTGCACCTGTGCGACCATGCATGCCACACAGCTTAGAGGGAACACCAGTTCTAACAGCTGGCTTGGTTTCCATACTTATAGTTGGTATGCAATGGTTAAACATTTTTGTGCCATCTATTTTCTGGGTTTTAAGCAATGCATGTGGTTATTTGGTTCTGAGCTAGTACTACTACAATATGGAAAAACTCTATGCTGAAAGGGCTTTCGTTACAGTCTGTGTTAAAACATATATGGCCAAATTTTGGTAAGTTTAAGATCAGTGACAAAACTCCTTTTGATTTCAGTGAAGTAAAAGTTTAAATTCCTTGAAAGAAGCGTGAAATCATTGAGGGGGAGAATGGGTGTTTAGGAGGGGGAAAAAACCATAGAAGTGAGTTTCTTTGACACAATAAGCAACAAAGAAAAGAGATTACAACACAGAAGGTGTCTTTAAAGTACTATTTTACAATTAAACCAATCAATTAATGAGAATAACAAAATAATTGTTGCGTATCCACGAGTATCTGAACACTAAGTCATAGCTTTCTATCACTGTGACTTGCATACTAACAACTCTCATGTCTAATCCTTACACACTACAAATAGGTCGAAAGTTTGGGTAAACATTGATGGTTTGGCTAGTGCTGGATTTCCAGCTCACGACTGATGTCTTAATGCTTCATGCACCTTATATCTGAAATATAATATTTAGCATGTCACACCAAAATGGCTATGAGTTCTGGGAATGGAGGAAGAACAGAGGGAAAGGGAGAAAAAAATGTAACTGTTTCAAATATGTAAAAGGTACTGATTTGAAACCAGGCATCTGCAGTGGAAAAAGTATAAATAGATAATAATTAAAGATGGCATTTTGGGGTTACAGCTATGGAGTGTCTGCTCTAACCAAAATAAAATTAAATTAAAGCTGAAAGAAACAGCTGCACATTAAGCCCTATTTAATATTGATGCTAACTGAAGATTTGAATATGCTACTTCTCCTAGGTTTCTGCCTTGTATCACTGTCTTGTTGTATAATAATATGATTTTTCTGCCCAAAAAACCCCATTCATTTTTATTGTACATTTTTTCACTATATTTTAAGAAGAAAGATTGTAGTAGAAGATCTGCAAGACCCCTGGAATGAGGGCAGCAAAAAATCATATAAGCCCCAAGGAAAAAAAAAGTTGGGGAAAATGAATGTGCATAATTTCCTAGAGTGCTAAAAAATTCTTCTCATTAAAGTTGCTTCTTTTCACTCATAAACAAGTTTATTCAAAATATTTGCATTTGCTAACCTATTAGATTGATTTGTTTTGAGGAATGTCTTATTTTAAGCTGACACTTTGTTTGCAGAAGGCAAGGCACAGATGCATGTATTTCTTTCTATTTAGAACCCCTGCTAGCTGCAAGTCCATACCATATAACAGCGTAGGCTGTAGTCTACAAAAGCTCATGCCAAAAGCACATGAACAAGTAAGTTTATAAGGCTGCACTCTGCCTTGCCTTCTGTCTATCACAGCTAGTTACTAGGGGTATGCAAAATGGGCCATATTTGATTTGGATTCAGATTTGGCCCGATTTCGGGGATGGTGATTGATTCATTGATTTGGATCGCTGTCTCAATTCGATTCAGCCAAATCCAAATCTGAAGATTCAATGCTGGTTCAGAGAATCAGCAATTCAGCCATAGACACAGCTTTAAATGTGGAATGCTCCATCTGCCCCAGCATCACAAGGTTCATGAGCCATGCCTGGTACCTTGAGGTATGTAGAAAAAGCATTATAAATTGTGTCTATGGCTGAATTGCTGATTCTTCGAATCGGCATCGAATCTTCAGATCTGGATTTGGCCAAATCAAATTGGGGACAGTAATCCAAATCAATGAATCAAATCACTATCCCTGATTTGTGTCCCACTGTCTATAAACTCACTAGGGGGGACCAGAAGGGTTTGGGGTAGACACTGTTTCCCCTAGCGCCCCCTGGCATGACAAGGAACAATGGACACAAATTGTTGGAGAGTAGGTTTAGATTAGACATCTTCAAGAACTACTTCACAGTTAGGGCAGCTAGGAGCTGGAACCAACTTCCTAGGGAAGTGGTGCTGGCTTCTACCCTAGGGATCTTTAAGAAGAGGCTTGATGACTACCTGGCTGGACTCATTTGAGTCAGTTTTTTCTCCCGCCCAAGCGGGGGGTCAGACTTGAAGATCTACAAGGTCCCTTCCGACCCTACTTCTATGATTCTATGATTTGGACCAAATTCGAATCGAATACAGCACGTTTCACACACCCTTACTAATTACCTCTCTATTTATTTTTCAGTACATCTGGAACTGAGGGATGCTGTCCCAACCTTTCCTTATGGGAAATCTGCTAGCCAGTTTGTTTAGAAGCATTATCTTCTACAGATAGTCAGTCTGGAAGTGAGTGGCATATATTTAAACTAGGTATCATCATTTATCAGATAGCTGTACACCTTGCCTGTGGAAAAAGAAAGAAAGAAACAAACAAACAAAAACCTTGCCATTGCAGAAAACTTCAGCACAGTAGTAGTAGCAGACAAAGCACTGTTGCCACTTCAGTTGCTTCCATACTTTTCATATGTAGTGGGTTTACTTTTCACAGCTTGGGTTGAGTACCAGGCTTGAGTTCCTGCTGTTTTGATTGGTGGAGCCCATCCACCAATCAGGAGGCAGCAAGAGAAATAAAGGCACACCCATTTCCTGAGGGGAAGGGGTGAAGAGCTCCTTTGGACCTGATTGAAGACTGCAACACTGTTAGGTCTGGAAGACTTCAGGGTTGGAGTCCTGGAGTGTATAAAAGGAGCTGTGTGTCCAGCATGGGGGAGATGCACTGTGGACAGAGAAGAGAGAAGAGCAGGGCTTAGAAGAGCTGAGGAGAGCTGCTCAGCAGGGTGAAGCAGTAGCCCAGGAAGAGTCCCTGAAGACTTCTATTGGTGGGGAGTGGTGGACGGCTCCAGTGGTTAGGCTCTCAGTGTGCAGCCCAGCTCACGGCGCTGCATGAAGCACACCTCAACATCTGGTGTGCAGCCAAAGACACAGTATACAGGCTGGTGCATGGAGCAGGATCTTTGGAGCCCCTTGGGTGGCTCAGATCCACAACCCTCAGCATGAGGTTGGGAGCTCAGTGCAGGAGGCACTGCACAGAATCTGAGACACCCTGGGAGCCACTTGAGTTGGCTCTGGCCAGCAGCTCAGTGCAGACGATGCTGCTCGGAGGGTCCAGGAGCAGACCAAGCCCCGGTGCTGCACAAGGTTGTCCAGGCCTCCAACCTCGAGCACAAGGCAAATCGCCCACTACACACAGCAGTGCATGTGCCCCTATGCCAGGCTGGTGGCAGCAGAGTCAGGTGGTAGGAAAGCGGAGCAGGGAACAGAGCGTGACCTAGAGAATGGAAGGCAACCCTCTGGGACTGTGGAAGTAGTAAGTTGCCCTAGAGACAGGATCCCCACAGGGGAGGGACCCCCAGGTTTGTGAAGGGGCACCACATGGGCCATTTCTGGGTGATAGTGGGGGAGCTTAGGAGTCTTTGGGGTCTCCCTCTCCTTTTCTTTCCCCCCACCTCCTTTCCTGTAGTGGTACCTTGGGAATGGGGCCCCTGCCCTGGAAGGCACCCAGGTAGTCTAAGGACTGCTGGTTATATTTGTAGACTATGCCTTATAGTTTATGTGAATAAGTTGAAGTAATAGTTTGTATATTAATAGAGTTATAAGGTTGCCCAATCAATATTCTTTGTTCTGGGTTGTTCTATTGTTCATCTGTATTTTTAAATAATAATTGGTTGTGTGTATATGTGTGTGTGTGTGTGTGTGTACATGGTATAGGGTTTATTGTTCTGTAAATTTGTACTTATATGTATAATTTATGTCCTTACCCTTTAATGGTTTTGTTGTAATAATAAATCTGTATATAGTTAAGTAATTGACTGGACCTGACTCTATAGGGGATTGAGGCAACCGCTGGGTTGTTGTGTCCCTCCGCAGCACACTGCCCTGCCAGTAATTCCCTGAATTGGAGAGGGGAGTACAAACCCGTGTACACCCAGGCTACACGTAAATGAAATGACATATTCCTTTATGCTATTATTTGATCAATATTTAAAGGATAAAATGGAAAGAGAATTTCCATGATGTTTTAATACTGATTGTTGGAGGCTAATCTCTTAAAATAGTACTAACATACTTGACATTCACTCCCCTGCTCCCTCTTTTTGTTCTTTCTTTATTTAACATATTTCACCAGGAAATTGCAAACATAGCTTGAATTTAAAAAGCCTAATACTTTATTAGGCCAAAGTCTGTAATGAATTTTCACTAAATTCCATTTTCAGTGAGATGAAAACGCTTGCTGATATTTGTAGCAGTTTTGACTAAGCGCAGCTGTACTTACAGTAAACTGTATTTAAACTTAGACACCACAAAGGACCTTGGGAGTAACAGGCTTCACTGACCCCTGGATGACCTGATAAAAGATGCAGTTAGTGAAAACAGTCGTTCAAAGTAGGAAACAATAGCTTAAGAAGTTGGGGAGTACAAAGTTAGAACTTGCTTAAGTAGAGATAAGAAGAGGAGAGCCATACTCAGCAAGAATAAACAATATACCCAAATTCAGTAAGGGAATGAGCTAGAAAAGCCCAAATTCAACAGGAAGCCACCTCTAGATGCCTGAACTTGGAAGGAAGGGGGGAGCTGCAGTTGGCAAGGAATGATCTGCAGATGTGTGGACTTGGCCAAGAGACAAGTAAAGAGGGACATCTCAGAGAGAAAAACCTTTCCATGTAGTGGCAGCATCTAGGCTATAAAATACAGGGGTTGCAATTCTTGCCCTTTTTTAGCAGCTTAGCAGGTGCCTGTGCATGCATTGAGTTGCTTACCATTGTCTGGGCAGTTTTGCTGAGCTGGGCTGATTGCTATGCAGACCTGTTAGCTACTGTCCTCAGAAAGACATTAAACCTATCTGAATGGTCACCACTGAACATGACTCCAACTGCATCTGAGAGCAACTGCCTCTCAGATCACCCTGACCACGTGCAGCTTGAACACCAAGACCAACAGTGAGCAGGAGGCCAAACCCCCAAATCCCTCAGAATAGGCAGTATGGACCTTAAGATTGGTTCATAATGCTTTCATTTATATATCTAAGTGCTTTGGTATTCTCTGAGGGGGGAAGTAAACTCAGATATGACAAGGTTACACATCTGCTTAGTGGAATATACATGAACAAACTTAAGTACTGACACAGTCCTCTGCTCTCTGTTCTGTAGAACATTTCTTCTTGTCAGTTCTTTCTGTTAGATGAGGCTGGTAGTACAAATGTAATTTTGTTTGTTTGTTTTTTAATGGAAAATTGGGTTTTCAGGTTTTCAGTTTAATGAAAATGTCTGTTAAAACAACTGCTTTCTGTGGTAAAAGCTTGAGATTTTTAATGAGAAAGTTCCATATTAAGATTTTCTGATATAGGCTTTTGTAAAGGGTCAAAACCAAATTTGTATGTAATGCTGGATACAACAGAGTTAAAGTGTTGACGTGCATAGACAGGCCATGGAAAATCCCCAGAGGGCGGACAAGCATGCCCAGCACGTGTCCCCTGTGCGACCTCTGGTTTGTCAATCATGGCTCTGCCATGAGGCAATCTAAACTGACACCCTGAGCATGCTCAGTCTTATTCGACCAGAAATTTCTGTGAAGAGAGTTACCTGATTGGCCACAAAAATTATATTTAAGGCTTGTAAGAACCCGCCCACGGGGGGAGACCAGACCCGACCTGAGAGCAGAGACTGCAGCTGCAGAGACTGCTCCTCAGGAGAGCCTCCTAGGCCTAGAGCCCTGGTTCATCTGCCAAGGCTCCGCTGGTCTCTCCGTGCTGTGGCTTTACAGCTTATCTTCGACTGATCGATTTCATCTTCAGATTGTTTACCTGGTACTGACCTTTATTCCAACCTCACTGAGTACGCACCCGGCTTATCCTCGGCATTGTTATCACCGACTCAGCTTCACCTACATTCTCTCCTCGTTCATCCCATCGACCATTCACCTTACCTGGTTCGTCGTTCATCCATCACCGATGACGCGTTACAGTTGTTCGTTGTTCCCTTTTATGAGCTGTCAACCAGTTCTGGGACTATGGAGTCGGGCAGCTGCACCTAACCTCTGGGCTAGAAAGCAAGGGCTCGGCTAGGGAACCCCATGAACCGACAGACACCTTTGTTTATTTGTTTGTTTGTCAATACTGTAACTGAACAAGCAAGTCTGCTACCTACGCGTCATCATCTTGTAGCGTAAGTGAAAATAAAAGTTATCTGTTTTTGAAACCACACATGTCCCATACCGCTCAGACTCCTCGCCGCTAATCCTGCCTGATCCAATCCGAACCCTCGGCCCACCGTGACCTTGGGGCTGGTCCCCGACATAAAGATTTTCCATAGACTTTCCCATGCCATCTCACTTTATGTCCATCTGTGATCTCACTGTGATATTGGTGTACGTACACTTTATTAATTTCCTGATAAAATGAAAACAAACTCTGTTATATCTAGATGTAGATATATCAGAGTTGCTCTAAGTGCACTTACCCCAATACACTAATATAGATTCATTGCTGTAAGTGCACTTACCCCAATACACTAATATAGATCTATCTATAGGTCTAGTTTTATCTATCTATCTAGATCTATATATAGATCAATCTATATGTACTTACTCTCCGCTAAGGTCACCATGACTCTATTCTTTGTTTTCTTCTGCTCCCCCTCCCCCTCTCCCATTTTATCTCTGTCTTTATCTTTTAACAAAAGATCTACTATGGGGATTTATCTCTTGAAAAACATTCAAGTATCACCTCAGTGCTATGCTGACCTTACACAAATGTTTTCCCGTACCTATCTTTCCCCTCTTTCTGACTGTTTTTATTATATATTGTTCTTCAAGGCTTATCACACACTCCAGCCTAACATACTGAGAACTGAGATTCTTAAATCCCTCTCTGAAGTCCTCTTCATTTTTCCTATTGGCAGAAGACAGGGTAAAGTAGCACGTTGAAATATGAATATAAATATTACATTTCAACTGGTGGAATCACGGTTCTACTGGTTTAAATGCTTCGTTTGCAAGTGTTCACAGAACTTCAACCTTTTAAAAAATGGCCAATGTGGTGGAAATCACCACGTCAGACATGGTTGAAGTGCTAATCAATTGAAGGAATACTTAAACACAAACCCAAATGTTTGAGGGCCCAGGGATACCTTCCAGCATCGTGGCATGCCCTGCTCCCTTGCCCCTCCAGGAAATCATAGAATCATAGAGAAGTAGGGCTGGAAGGGGCCTACAGAGGTCATCCTGTCTAACCTCCTGCCTGAGACAGGATCATCCCTATCCAAACCATTCTATACAACCCATAACCTAAATTCTATGCAAGATTACCATCAATGCTGACACAATACAGACATAACACCCTAACCTGACACAGGGAAAGCAGGGAAACCATGGCAAGCAATGTCCTGCTTCTATAAAAGCTCAATATATCCTGGGTAAAGGACCCCATGACCCCTGCTGCAGAGGAAGACAAAAACCCTCAAAGTCCATACCAATTTGATCTTAGGGTAAAATTAATTCCTGGGGGATCAATCTGACCCTGAGCAGAGGGGTAAGACCCTCTAGCCAGGAACCTTTATCTTTGTTTCCAGCAGGAGCATTAACGCACTCCAGTCAAAATTCCAAGCCCTGGCTGTTGCCAACACCCAATGCCTCTAAGGGAGGCTTAAAAATACTCTGACACATGGAGTAGAAAATAAAGGAGGTGTGTGTGTGTGTGGGGGGGGGGTGGCAACCAGCAAAGTCTAGAAGCATGGGAAATATCTGTAGTATAACAGACATAGCTATACCCAGATCAGGAGTCAGAAACCCCTCATGTGCCACCAGAGCATGGCACATGAAGCCATTTTGCTTGGTATGTCACAGCTGTCCTGGAACCAGAGCTGTGCACAGCAGGTGGCGGATATACACATGCCTTGGGGCAGGTGGTGGGAAAGGGGCTGGGGCTGTACTATCTCAACAAGAATCAGGCCCTTCACAGCTCCCCCACCATCCACTCCCTAGCATTCCAACATCTTACAAGTCAAGGTTGCAGGGTTTTTTGGTACTGAGCCCAAAAATGTGCTGACCCCTGACGTAGATAATCCCTGACCAGTAGATGTCCAATGTCTTCTTGAATACATCTAGCAATGGAGACTTCACAACTTCCACAGGCAGTTTATGCCACTGCCTCTCTGTTTTAACAGTGTAGAAGTTTTTCCTGATATCCAATCTATACTTAATTTGCTGCAACTACAAGCCTTTGGTGTGTGTCCTCCTCTCTGCATCAAGAGAACAAAAGTGCTTTCCTTCTTTATGGCAGCACTTCAAGTATTTAAAGACTACTGTCGTGTCCCCTCTTAAGCTGAACATGCCTAGCTCCTTCAGCCTCTCCCTCTGTGGTTTGCTTCCCAAGCCTTGATCATCTCTGGCCATCTCTAGACCCAGAACTGCACAAAATACTCCAGATGAGGCCTAATCAATGCCATATAGAGGCACTGTCACCTTCTATGTCTTGCACTTAATGTTTTTGTTGATGCATCCTAAAATCACATTCTTATTTTGTGCAGCTTCATCACAATGCAGACTAATATTGAGCCCGTGATTGACCAGGACCACCAGACCTTTTTCCATAGTGCTGCTATCCAGCCAAGAGTCTCCCATATTATATTTGTGTACCTTGCATTTCTCCACATCGAACTTTATCCTGTTAGCTGTAGCCCACCTTTTCAATCTGTTGAGACCCTTCTGAATAGCACTCCCATCCTCCAATATGTTCACAAGCCTTCATAGTTCCATGTTGTCCAAAAAAATTCCCCAAAAAGCTGTCTTTACCACATCCAAATTCTTAATGAACACATTGAACAGCACTGGGCCCAGGAAAAAAACTCCTGCCATTCTGATGTGGACCTCTTAATATAATAATTATTATATTAGGCCCTTTGCTTGTGGTTATTGTGACAGTTATCTATCCACCTTATAGTAGTTTCATTTAGCCCACATTTCTCCAATTTGTTTATGGAACTTCATGTGGGACCTTGTCAAAAGCTTTGCTGAAGTCCACATGCACTTTACAGTATTCCCTACTACCACCCAAATAGTTACTTTGTCAAAGGAGGAGATCAAGTCTGTTTGATGTGATTTGTTTTTTGTAGATCCATGCTGGCTGCTTGTTCTCCAGATGCTTCCAAATGGCATTTCTTAGAATATGCTGCAGTAACTTCCCAGGTATTGAGGTGAGGCTAACTGGTCTGTAGCTCCCTGAGTCCTTGTTTGTTTGTTTTTTAAAAGAGGGGCACTATGTGGGTCTCTTTCCATTCTTCTGGCACCTTGTCTCTCTCCCATGACTTCATAAAGATCATTGCCAGGAGCTGTGAAATCTCTGCCAGTTCCTTCAGGACCCTGGGATGAAAGTCCTGCTGACTTGAATCCATTCAGACCCATCAAAAGCTCTCTGACCATTTCTTTTGTTATCTCATCCTTCAGCTTGTTCCCTTTCTTCTCCAAATAAATCCTGAGGTACCTGACTGCAGGTTGTGTTTTTTTTTTTGTGAACACTGAGGGAAAGTAGCTGTTGAGTAGCACTGCCTTCTTTGCACCTTCTGCTTGTTAGCAGTTGACCTATTGTAAATGCACCCAAATGAATTTTGCTTTTCTGTCTTTTTCCTCCTGAACCAGGGAACAATTGTATGCATTCTTGTCATACAAGGCAATCCCACCACCTGTTCTCTCAAACCTGTCCTTCCAAAACAAAGTGTTGCCCTCAATGTTGACTTTCCAGTCATAAGGTCTGCGCCGCCAGGTCTCTGTGATGCCAATCAGATCACAGTTCTTTTCACAGGATGCAGCTTTCACCTCATCTAGTCTATTTTCCATACTTCTCACATTTGTATACTTGCATTTGATGTATTTTGTATTGTAACTTACTTGCTTCCCTTTTGCGAGATGCTCTGTGACTTGGACTGTGCTCTACTGCTGCAGCTTGAGTGACAGAAAGCCCCTTCCCTGAAAGCTGGGAAGCCTACCCCCCAGTCCACAGCCCAGAAAATGTGGAGCTCTCAACACCCCAGTCAGTGCTTATTGGTGAAAGCTCCCAGCTCTGGGCTGTGGCCTGCCCCCTTCCCAGACGCAGCCCATCCCTGAGTGTGGATGCATTCTCTGGGTCTCCCTGACTGGATGTTTTTAGCATTGCAGGCTATCTGAGGAGCATGCAGACACCCCTTTGCACTTATGTATAGGGCAAGATGGTTGAAAAATCAACTGGTTGCTTTGAACTTTGTACACACCCTTAGACACTAAACTCATTCAAAATGCATAAGATTTCTTAGACAGCAGCCTGAGCTTGGGCTTATAAAAGCTTATGCATCTCTGATTTAGTTAGTCTGTGAGGTGTCTCTCTACCTTGCCAGCAGTCTACTTTGTTAGATAGTGGGTGTGTCTATACATATGCTTTAATGCAGATAGCCTATTTTAATGCACACTGAAACATCACAAAAAAGTGCTCTTTAGCTAATGTAGATTCAAACAAAGTAACACACCTTTTTCTAGTACCTCACAATGGAGGTACTAGATCTAATATACATTATCTGGTGACTGATGGGTCCTCAAGACTCTGTCCTAGGGCCTATACTTTTTAACATCTTCATCAATAATGTAGACATTGGTGTCAAAAGTGGGCTTGCCAAGTTTGCCATTGACACCAAACTCTAGGGTAAAGCATCCACATCTAAGGACAGGAGGGTGATCCAGGCAGATCTTGACAGGCTCATGAAGTGGGCGGATGAGAACCTGATGGTGTTCAACACTGAAAAATGCAAGGTTCTCCACCTCGGGAGGAAAAACGTGCACCATGCTAATAGGCTTAGCAGTGCTACACTGGTTAGCACTACAGATGAAAGGGACTTGGGGGTCATCATTGACCACAAGTTGAACATGAGCCTTCAATATGATGCTGTGGCTAGTAAATTGGGCAAAACACTGGCTTGCATCCATAGATGCTTCTCAAGGAAATCCCGGGACGTCATTCTCCTGTTGTATTCAGCCTTGGTGAGGCCGCAGCTGGAGTACTGCATCTAGTTTTGGGCTTCACAATTCAAAAAGGATGTGGAGAAGCTTGAGAGAGTCCAGAGGAGAGCCACATGCATGATCAGAGGTCAGGAAAACAGACCTTATGATGAGCGGCTGAGAGCCATGGGACTCTTCAGCCTGGAAAAGTGCAGGCTCAGGGGCGATCTGGTTTATTAGGGGTGTTCACCAGAATCTGGGGAAATGTCTGTTCACCAGAGCGCCCCAAGGGATGACAAGATTGAATGGTCACAAACTCCTTTGCAACTGATTCAAGCTGGATGTAAGGAAGAACTTCTTTACTGTCTGAGCCCCCAAGGTTTGAAATAGACTGCTGCCGGAGGTGGTTCAAGCACCCACTTTGAATGCCTTCAAGACATATTTAGAAGCTCATCTTGCTGGGATCCTATGATCCCTGCTGACTTCCTGTCCCTAGGGCAAGGGGCTGGACTCGATGATCCTCCGGGGTCCCTTCCAGCCGGAATGTCTATGAATCTATGAATCTAAAGTGCATTAATGAACTTGTAGATGTGTCCAGAAACTGACAAATCTTTATGTGAGTTTCTGGAACAGCCAATCTATTATCTAAATGGGGGGATGTATAAGGGTTAATTGACTGGGGCTCAACTAAGTGAATATTTAGGCATACTGAACTCACCTCTTTCTTTGAGAAAGTACACTAGCTGTTACAATACAGATTTACAGCTTACAGATCTTCAAACACTTGACTGCTGTTGGATATTAAAGCTAAAACACTTCTTACTATATGCATTTGACAAGAATAATACAACTTTTCTTTCAAACATAAACCCCGCTATAATTATCTCCTCTTAATCACCTCAATTCAAGATTACTGACCTTTCCATACATTTCTTGGTGGAGTTTAAAGTGATTCCTATGTGAAAATGAGTTACAGGAGGCAATCATTCTCCTTCTGCTTTCCCCTCCCTACCCACCTCCCAGAGTGACACTTCTACAGTTACAGTTAGTGTCATTGGCTTTGGAATTTGCTATAGCATAATTCTTTCAGTAAAGTTCTACTCTTCTTGCAGTTGTTTGGGTGGGAGAAGAGCTTCTGAGGGGTCAGTTGCATTATTAAGAACATTACTGTATTGTGGGTGTTGCTGATGTGCTGTGTACTGGAAATGTAATATTCGTTGTGATTTAGGGTTTGTATTGCACATGCAGTTACTGTAAGATATTTAGAGCTAAGGATAGATCTAAAAAGTATTGAAGCTGACCATTTTGATTATACAAAGTATCATTTCTATTTTATTTCTTACTGTTCCCTTTCTTTTATCTGAATTCCATGGCAACAACATTGTCTAGCACTATATGTAGACTTTTCTACTAATATAAGCCTTATGGACTCAATAAAATCGTTACTCAGGGCAACAACAGTATTCCCACTAGACCTAGTTTGGGTTACTAATGGCAGAAATCTGACAGAGTAGTCTCAGCAGAATCAAAGTTAGTTAAAGCCCAGAAGTAAAAGCAGATGTTAGTTATTTGTGATCCATTTAATCCATACACTTGAGATACTATTGCTATAAAAAGTGTAAATTTGGTCCACAAATGAAACTCTTACCATAAAGTTCTTCTTTTCATTTATGATCATTTATGTTTCTCACAATAGGTAAAACAATTAGTTCAGAATCAAGCACAACATTGAAATAGAGAAGTTAGCTGTAGTTGGACCTGATGGCCTAAAAACATATGGATTGTGTTTTTATGTCATGAGACATCAGGAAAACGTCATGAACTTTTGGGAGTTTCTTGCTCACCCCTTTGGGCATTTTTACACTTGCTCTGGGTGTGAGAGATGTGTTTTAATTACAGTGGCCCAAATAGCTGCTCTAATCACAGTGTGCACAGTGTCTCATGTATCAGTGTCCCCATGCTAAATAATGACAGTGGGGTCACTTTAACTAAAGTTTGTTGAAAAAGATTTAGTTAAAGTGCCCCTGATAAATGAAACTGATACACTGACACTGACACATTAAATGCAGAGGCTCCTGGAGCACTTTAACTAGCAAGCTCCAGCACACTCAGTTAATCGAGTCTATGGAATGGTTGATTAATCAAGTCTACTCCGATGTGCCTTCCTTTCTCCATTCTAAGAGAGTCTCATATTTCCTAATGATCCTTAATTTTAAGCATGTTTGAATGCCTCAGAGATTTTATATTTACATACATTTCTCTACCCACACTCATCTCTAGTTGAGGTGTTTCAGTACAACATTCATTCACACGTTATAGAGAATGAGAATATTGTTGGACTGAATCAGAGAATGTAGGTGTTAAGAATTCAGAAACTGCTTTGCTATAAATGACATTTAGAATCACTGAAAGTTCATACCTGTGATTTCTCCTCTCCTCCTTAAAATTACCTTTTTTATAGGCAAATGCACTAAAGAGGATCAGCAAGGTCTGGTGAGCACTAGGAGTGAAGAAGTCCTGAGCTGTGATCCTGGCTGTACCAGTGATTTTCTGGGTGGTGCTCAGCGAGACATTTAACTTATCTGTGTGTGAAATTACCTCCCTCAAATGGAGATAAGAAAACTCAACATTTAACTCATAACGGTTTTATAAAATTTAATTAATTGTTTGTGTAATGCTTTCAAGATAAAAAGTGTTCATGTATAAATTCTCAGAGCCTATTTGCACATGGAATTTTTTAGCATACAGGAATACTTTCAAAGGTGAGAAAGCTAAATTGGAAGAAGAAACTCTTATTACAGAATAATTCCATGTATACATCTTTTATTCAGGACTATTTTCAGTGTTTTTCATGTATTTCCATAGAATTTCCGGTGTATTTTTAGAATGTATTTTACATTGTGTAGAATTACATACTCAGTATTGACTGTGATACTTTCTGAAAGAAACCTCTCTATTTGTGAAAGTTATATAAAAATATGCATGGTATGCTTGATATAATTGTCTTTTATATAGCAGTAAATCTTGATTTTTTTTTTTATAATTAATTTGTTGTTTGAATCACAGATGCACATCTTGTAATCCCGAGTAGTTGTATGTATGCCAAATAATGTAAAAACCATAGAATTCTAGAAAGCTAGGGTTGGAAGGGACCTCAAGACATCATCTAATCCAACCCCATGCTCAAAGCTGGACCATGTCCAATTAACTCATTCCAGCCAGGGCTTTGCCTACCTGGGTCTTAAGCTCTAAGGATGGCGATTCCACAACCTCTCTGGGTAACCTGTTCCAGTGCTTTTCTACCCTCCTTCCTGAGGGAGTTTTTCCTAATATCTAACTTAACCTTTTGTTGCTGCAACTTGAGACCACTGCTCCTTGTTCTGTTACCTTCTACCACTGAGAACAGTCTCGCTCCATCCTCTTTGGGACCCCACTTCAGGTCATTGAGGGGTGTTACTAAATCCAGTTTAGCCAGTCAGTCTCCAGTCTATACTAGTGCATAGGATTGTTCCATCCTAAATACCGGACTTTGTGCTTCTCCTTATTGAACTTCATGAGATTTCTTTTGTTCCAATCCTCCAATCTGTTGAGATCTCTCTGAATTCTAGTCCTACCCTCTAGCATATCTACTACTGCGCAGCTTGGTGTCATTAGCAAACTTGCTGACCATGCACTCCATCCCATCTTTCAGGTCATTGATGAAGATATTGAATAACACTGACCCCAGGAGCATTCCATTTGATATCAGCTGCCAACTAGACATTGAGCCATTGATTACTTCCCCTTGAGCCTGACAATCTGTCCAGTTTTCTATACATTACATTCCACTCATCCAGCTTGTACTTCCTTAGCTTGCTTGTGAGAAGGTTGAAGGAGACTGTATTAAAAACCATGCTAAATTGAATGTATATCATATCCACTCCTCTCCCTACATCCACAGGGCTAGCCATCCCATCACAGAAATGAGTCAGGTTGGTCATGGATTCACTTGCCCTTGGCGAATCTATGCCAAAAATTCCTAATCAACTTTTCCAAGTACTTGGAAATGGATTCCTTGAGGATGTGCTCCATGATTTTTCCAGAGACTGAGGTGAGGCTGACCAGTTTGTCGTTCCCCAGATCCATCTTCTTCCTTTTTTCTTCAAAAACAAAAACAGATGGGCACTATGGTTGACTTTTCCCAGTTGTCTGGGATCTCTTCCCATCACTATAAGTATTCAAAGATAATGGCCAGTAGCTCTGAGATCACATTGGTGAACTCCCTCATTACCATCAGGTGCATCACATCCAGCCCCATGGACTTATACACATCCAGTTTTTCCTTAATAGTCCCTCATTACTTAGATCCTGGCTCCAGTGTGAGATGTGCTGGTGTAAGCCTGCTGTGCCTCTGTGAGCCCAGGGACCCCCAGGAGAGACCCCTGGACCCCCAACGACCCCTGCCTGCCTGCAGCTAAGTGGGAGCCCGTGGTGGGTGAGACTTAGCCAGCTGGGAGCTGACTGAGTTGGAGGCAGGGAGGGCCAGGCCCTTCTCCCCTGCCAGATGGAAGGTAGACCACAGTCTCCCTCCAGGACAAGGGAGGACTCAAGGACCTCCCTTACTGTCCAGCCCAGGGGTTGGACCAAGGTGGTCAAGGGCCCCAAGGCCCGCTGCACGAAGGCCCCCACCCCACTGGAGTTTTGCAACAGGTACAAACTTTTTGCAGCCCCAGCAGAGCCTTCTGAGTTGACAAAATGCAAAGTGTTTGTCATGGGAGACTCCATCCTGAGGGAGACTTAGCCTGGGAAGTTTGCTGCTTCCCAGGAGCCAGAATCTGAGACATTGCAGAGAAGATCCCTAAGCTCCTCCAGCCCACTGACCACTACCCTATGCTGCTCATCCATATGGGTACCAGTGACATGGCTCAGAATGCTCCCAGCCAGGTCATGATGTGCTACAGGGATTTGGGAGTGGGGATTAAGGACCGGAGGGTGCAGGTGGAGTTTTCTTCAATCATCCCAGTCTCAGGCTATGGGCTGAGGAGGGACAGGAGGATCCAGGTAGTTAACTTAAGACTGCGGCACTGGTGTCATTAAAAAGGCTTTGGCTTCCATGACCACAGTCTGCTCTTTTGTGAGAGAGGCAGCAAGCTTCTGGGAAGGGATGGCCTCCACCTCTCTCCACTGGGGAGGCTCTTCTTAGCCAGACTGGCTGACCTGCTCCACTGGGCTTTAAACTAAGCCTGCCAGGGGGTGGGGGGACTACTGCCACTTCTGGCCAACTGAGCAACCCTTGCAAAGCCAGGAAGCCAAGGCATTTAAGGGAACCCACCCCTGCCCCAGCCCTGGAACAAACTGTAGGCAAGGCAAGGGCCCCCAAGGGGACACTTATGTGCCTATACACAAATGTCAGGAGCTTGAGGAACTTGTCCTCCTGTTAAATGCAAATAACTATGATGTCATAGGGATAACGGAGACCTGTGGGACTCCACTCATGACTGGGCCACAGGTATAGATGGCTATACCCTGTACAGGAGGGATCGAGTGGAAAAAAGGGGTGGGGGTGTATCCCTCTGTGTCAAGGAAAGCTACGCATCCCTGAAAGCCAACATTGGCACCCATGGTGGACTTGAGACCCTCTGGGTTCAAATCTGTGGGGAACACGGCACAGGGGATACTATGGTGGGAGTCTACTACAGACCCCCTATCCAGGGTCAAGACCTTGACCAGGAGTTAGCTAGGGAATTGGCTGAGGCTGCACACTCCTGGTGTATGGTTGTCATGGAAGACTTTAACTATCCAGACATCTCATGGGAGGAGCACTCAGCCAAATCCAAGTGGTCACAGAGCTTTCTCTTGTGCATCTCTCTCTTCTGTTCTTCCTCTCTGATGCAGGAAGTCTACGGGCCGATGAGAAGTATAGTTCTGCTCGACCTTGTACTGGCAACCAGGGATGACCTAATCAATGACCTAATGATCAAAGGGAAGCTGGGTGACAGTGACCATGAGCTGATCACTTTCACCATCTGCCATAAAGCTGGCAAGTCAGTCAGTAATACAGAAGTCCTCGACTTCAGGAAAGCTGACTTAGACAAGCTAAGGAGGCTTGTCAGTGAGGCCCTAAAGGGCCACAACCCAAAGGAGAGGGGAATTCAGAACAAGTGGATACTCCTCAAGGGAGCAATCCTGGATGCGCAAGCAAAGTCCATCCCATCTTGGGGGGAAGGCAGCAAAAGGGCACAGCAGCCCCCTTGGCTCTCCAGGGAACTGGCAGACCTCCTGCATCTTAAAAGGAAGACCTACAAAGGATAGAGGACTGGAACCACCACCAAGGAGGAATACTCTTCTCTGCTTCAGACCTGCAAACCAGGAAAGCCAAGGCTGCGATGGAACTCCAGCTAACTACAAATATCAAGGACAATAAAAAGTCCTTTTTAGATATGTGGGGAGCCGGAGGAAAGGCTAAGGAAACATCGGACCCCTGCTAAACCAGATAGGGCAACTGACAACCAATGCCCATTAAAAGGCAAATTCACTAATGGATACTTTGTATCAGTTTATCACTAGTCCCATGGAATGTCCTTGCCCACTGTTGGTCAGGGACAGCCAGGTAAGGGAAATTCCTTGCCCTCCATTGAAGCTGAACTCATGAAGGAACACCTTGACCAGCAGGATACCTTCAATTCAGCTGGCCCTGACGGTTCATACCCAAACATACTCAAGGACCTTGCAAGCATCATAGCTCAGCCCCTGGCATGGATTTTTGACAACTCTTGGTACTCTGGTGAAGTGCCTGAAGTTTGGAAGAAGGCCAATGTCATGCCTATCTTCAAGAAAAGGAGGAAAGTAGATCCAGCAAACTACAGGCCCATCAGCCTGACTTTTATCCTTGGGAAGGTCTTGGAAAAGATTATCAAAGAGACCATCCTTAACAGACTACCTGATGGCTAGTAAAGTGAGCAAAATAGATGCTTCTCAAGCAAATCTTGGGATGTCATTCTCCCCTTGTACTCGGCCTTGGTGGGGCCGCAGCTGGAGTACTGCATCCAGTTTTGGGCCCCAAAATTCAAAAAGGATGTGGAGAAGCTTGAGAGAGTCCAGAGAAAGGCCACACGCATAATCAGAGGTCAGGAAAACAGACCTTTCGATGACAGGCTGAGAGCCATGGGGCTCTTCAGCCTGGAAAAGCGCAGGCTCAGGGGTGATTTGGTGGCCACCTATATGTTTATTAGGGATGTTCACCAGGATCTGGGGGAACATCTGTTCACTAGAGCCCCCCAAGGGATGACAAAATCAAATGGTCACAAACTCCGCCCCGATTTCTTTACTATCTGAGCCCCCAAGGTTTGGAAGAGACTGCCACCGGAGGCAATTCAGGCACCCACTTTGAATGTCTTCAAGACTCATTTGGATGCTTATCTTGCTGGGATCCTATGATCCTTGCTGACTTCCTGCCTCTGGGGCAGGGGGCTGGACTCGATGATCCTCCAGGGTCCCTTCCAGCCTGAATGTCTATGAAAATCTATGAAATTTAACTTATTTTTTGGCACTGTCCGCTGCTCACCTTCTCCCCAAATTGTGCTGCCAAGTGCTGTTGTCTGGGAGCTGATCTGGCTTCTGAAGGCTCAGGGGAAAAAGACATTGAGTAACTCTTGCTTTTCTGCATCATCTGTTATTAGATTGCCTCTCCCATTCAGTCAGGGACACACATGATATTCCTCTTGTTGTTGACATACTTGTAGAAATCTTTGTTACTCTTCATGTCCCTTGCTAGCTGCAATGCCGATACTGCTTTGGCCTTCCCAATTACATCCCTGCATGCCTAAGCAGCATTCCTATACTCCTCTTTAGTCATTTATCTAAGGTTTCACTTCTCATAAGCTTCTCATAAGCTTCCTTTTTGTGTATTAACTCATTGAAGAGTTCCCTGCTAAAACTAAACTAGTCTTTTGAAATATTTGCTAGTCTTCCTGTTCATCAGGATGATTTATTCTTGCATTCTAAGTAAGGCTTCTTTAAAGTACAATCAGCTCTCCTAGACTCTTTTCCCCTTCAGATCCTGCCTGTCAGTTCCCACAGGGAGTCAAATTCTGATTTTCTGAAGTCAAGTGTCCATAGTTTGCTACATTCCTTTCTTTCTTTCAAGATGGCTGCCAACAGGTGACGCCCTTCTGAGCTCCTGCAGCTCAGATCCCTTCTGCATGTTCCCCTTATTCCTTGCCTCCCCATTCCTCTCCCTAACTCCGCGAACCATTGCCTCTCCCCAGCCTGTACTTGGGGACCCCCTCTCTGCCCCTTTCCCCCACTTTCTGAGCCTTATCCCCTGGGATCTGGCAACCTCGTTTGCCTCTGCCCCTCCCTCACCCCCGCCTGTGCTCTCCCTTTGATTCCTGCTGCCTCCCTCCTCCAGAGCCCCTTACCTTGGTTTCTGCCATCTCCTCCTGCCTTAGGGCTTGCCTACAGCCCCTGCAGGGTTGCTCTGCCTCCTCTCCCCCGGGGCCAATTTTGAGGCTGTTTCAGCCCCGTCCCAGTCCCCAGCTTCAGTTTGAAGCTGCTTTTTTTTTTTCTTTCCCATCTGTGGGAGAGTTAACCCTCTCCTGCCCCAAGTGGCACGGGGATGTCTCTGCAGACCTTCCCCTCAGCCGTGGCCTGCAGGTGCACACCCCTCTCCATGTCAGGGTGGAGGACTGCATCAGAGCTCTGGCAGACCTGCTGGTTTGTGAGCAGCAGATCAAGAAAAGCATGGCCCCTCATTGGTCTCTCCAACACTTGCACCAGGCAGTTGTCTGCAACATGGTGCAAAAACTTCCTTTAATGCTTGTGCAAAGCTGTCTGTCCTCCTAGAATATGTCAGGAACATTGATGAGAACCAGAGCCTGTGATCTGGAAAGCTTATCTAGTTTTTGAAGAAAGCCTTGTCCACCTCATCCTCATTTTCTGGTGTTCTATAGCAGATGCCCACTGTGACATCACCCTTGTTCCCTGGTTGCTTTGACTCTAACTCAAAGATTTTCAACAGGCTTATCTCCAGTTTCACACTGTGCCTATGAACAGCCATACAGATATTTTACATAAAGAACTCTGCCTCTTCACCCCAGCTCTCCTTCCTGAACTGTTTAAACCTAACTATGACAGTACTTCAGTAATGTGGGCTATCCTACCAAATCTCTGTTATTGCAACAACATCATAGTTTTGTGGCTCTGAAAGGACTTCCTGTTTTCCCTGCTTTCCCCCCCAAGCTCTGTGCACTCATGTACAGATATCTGGTAATTATCTGATTGCCCCACTTTCTCAGAAAAAATAAGAATGTTGCCCCCTGCTGCTTGTGCTTCCTCCAGGTCACCCACTTCCCTATATACCTCAGGGGTTTGGTCTTCATCTACCAGTAAACCTAGTTTGAAGCTGTCCTCACTAGATTAATGACCCTATCTGTGAAGATGTTCTTCCATTTCTTCATCAGGTTGGTCCCATCTCTTCCTTGCACTTCTTCTCCTTGGAACAACTTTCCATGGCTGAAGAAGCCAAAATCTTGCTGGCAACATCATTTGTGCAGCCATGTATTGGACTGCAGGATGTATCAGCTCCTGTCTTGGCTCTTCCCCTTGACCCGAAGGACTGGAAAGACCACCAATGGAGCCCCTGTCTCCCTTACCCTTGCACCCAGAGTCCTGTAATCACTTCTGATTTGTTCAGACTTCTGCCTGGCAGTATTGTTGATGTCCACACAGCATGAAGTCAGAGGGCTGGATACGTCTTAGTAATCCTTCTGTGACATCTTGGGTCCAGGCTTTGGCTAAGAAGCACACCTCCTGAGAGAACAGGTCATGACTGCAGATGGCTGCCTTCATCCCATGCAGAAGGAAGTCACCAAACACCACCACCCATCACTTTCTCATGGGCACAGTGGTCTCGATCCCACCAACTTGGGGAGGTGTGGCTTAGCCTCTTCTGCTGACAGAACGTAATCCTTCTCCTCTGTTGCTAGGCTGCCATATTTGTTCTCCAGGCAAACTGCTGCAGGTGGAGATGAAGACTTATGGTTGCTGCCAGAGATAACAAGCTTCCAGCTTCCACCTTTCTGGGAGTCCAAATCCTCTTTCTTCTCCAGCAACTCCCCGAAAATTGCTTTAGCCCCCCATAGCCACCCGTCTCAGCGCTGCTACCCAACTGCCTCATGCAGGTAAGCACACAAAGGCATGGTGCTCCCAGCAGGAGCATCCACAGCCTCTTCCCGGTGGGGGACTGGGCCAGGGTTGGGCTCAGAGAGGGTGGGAATGGAGTAGGCTCCGCTGCATGGGGTGGACAGGTCTTGGTGCAGTGATAGTGCTGGGAGGGGTGGCTACAGAGGAGCTAAGGTGAACTTTGAGGTGGCTGTAGCCCCTCCCCACAAACCCCTGGCTCAGCTGAGCTCAGCCCCAGCCTAGCCTCCCCCTCACCCCACTGGGAAGAGGCTGGTGCTTCCCCTATCTGTGGGGGAGGCAGGGTGGACCCATCTGGGCTGTGGGTGGGTTGGTACATGCCCTCCTCTCCTCCCTGCTCCCCAGCTCCCTGCTTTCTCCCAACAACAGCCAGAGCAGAGCATTGTGGGGCAAGGGTGGATGTGGACTGCTCGGTCTGGGCTTGGGGCTCTCTGCTCTGCTGCCTTTCACCTGGGGGACCTATGTTGGCCATGCAACCCCTGCCTGCCCAGCAGTGATGCACAACTCACTGCCCCCATGGATGCTGGATGGGCAGGGGACATGTGGTTAGTGCAGGGCCCCTGGGGCAAAGGCAACAGAGAACAGCCCTGAGCCCACAGCAAGCAGCCTGCATACACTTAACACACAAACAGCAGGGCACATGCATGCAGTGCCAGTGACTCACCCCCCATGCCTCCTGGATGAGCTGCCCATGGCAGGTTGGTGGGATTGGTCGAAGGGGACCCCACCCCCCTGGTCAATGACTGGCCACTGGGGGGGCATGTACCCCCCCCAACTCAAGAGGCACCAGTCGCCCATGCTGGAAAGAATGTATAAACTACAGTTCTCACAGCATGAAACCAGGACCTAGGTGGGAGCCTTGATGGTGAGCAGTTCTGCCTGGACAGACACCTCACAGGTACTTAGAGAGGAACATCTGGAAGTGACAGTGGCTGTGGCATTGCAGCATTCTCCAGCCCTCTGTATGGATCTCTTAAATCCACTGCCTACCTGTTCTTGCTGCTCTCTACAAACAGAACTTCCCTAAAAGACTCCTCTGTAAGCTGGTCTGCTCACTGTTCCTTGGTTCTGAAAAGTTCCCTTTTCCCTGCTACCATGCTTCCTCTTACAAAGCTTACAGAGAAGGAAGGTGAGAGAGAGTTTCTTGTCAAACTCCCCATTCTCTCTGGTCTCTAGTTAAACAAGAGACTTAACTATAGATCTAAGTGCTCAGTTTTAGCTACTTAGACTAAATATTTAGTTTAGTTGATCTTAATTAAAGAAAGAACTTAGTTTAAAGGCTTCCCTTCAGAGAGAGGGGTGGCAAACTGATCTGTGAACTGACTTGCAAACTGTTTGGAAACCACCCTTTTTACTGTCTTTGTTCGCTGGCTCCCTGGTCACTCCAGGAGTCCCCTTTTATCCTGGGCTTGAACTGGTTTCACCCCTCATTAGGGCTTCTGTCAGACATAGGCATCAATCACTCAGGGCATTTTTATATGTTGAAGCATCCCAGCGTGAGGCGCTTTGCACTTGCAGTTATATAAGCAGCACAATGCACGTCAGAGTGAAAAAAATGGTGGTGTAGCAAAATCCTGTTTTTCTTTTTTTCTTTTATTTTAAAATGCATTCCCTCCCCTTCCCCAACCATTTCTTTTTATCTCCCTCTCTATTCCCTTAACAAGCTAAGATATAGGATAAGCTTTAACCTTTTATTTTAGGTACTAAGTTTTATTTTTCTCTCCCTCTTTGCAAATAAGTGCCCTGCTATTTTGATATAGATATCCACTGTTTTATAAGTGATAATTATTATGTTTTGTATTTACTTTTTTTTACTGCTTTTATATTGTGATTACTGTTTTAGGCCTATATATGTAAGTTAGCATAAGTCATGTCAAGTTTCCATCTTGTAATGTCAAGCCTCCATCTTATCCCCATGCCTGGTTGTGTAACCTATGACTCACACCTGCCCCTCCTATGTAACTTGGTTCCTGAATGAATAGGGATGAATGAGGGTGCTTGAGAGACAATGGCAGTAGGTTTAAAAATAGCTCCCTCTGAATGACTGAACCATCAACACCAATACCTGGACCAATGACCCAGCCCTTGGAACCACCCTCAGCATTCAAGAAACAAAAGATGAGGCAACCCACAATTGTGTGAAGACTGCATTTGCTCAGTAAGCACATCTGGAACCCTCTGGAACATAACTGGCATTGCCTGGATCCCATAGGAGATCAGAGGTAGTCTGCCCCATAAAAAGGGTTAGTGAATCCTGACTCCTTGGGACACCCTGTCCATCTGGACCAGCACCATGCCACACCACCTATCCACCCAGAGGCCCTGCCAGTGACCCCACCTCTGGACAACACCTACTGGACAAGGACCTCTTTCAAACCTGGATAGGTAGCTATCAACCCCACCCTCTCTTCAACGAAGGACTTGGACTCTGCTTCTCTTCCCTACCTTGACTCCAACCCTCCCATGGAGACTCTTTCTCCTGCTGCAATATGAGTGATTGTGTGTGTGTGTGCATGTGCTTGTGTGAACCAATAACTTCATGGGGCTGTGTAGTGTGTTGTCTGTTTAATAAACCTGTTATTTAAACCCCTGAGTTGGGTTTTGCTTTACTATGGTTCAGCCCTGCTCCAATCTCTGCTTCTTACCCCTCTAACTTCTGTCTCATTTCTCCCTCTCCTGCTTCTGGCTCACTGCCACCTCCAACACCTGTCCTGAGCTCCTCTCTGCCTCCAAACTCCCTGTTCCTTTGCCACTGTCTTATTCCCACTGCCTTTTCCCCTGAGCAACCAGGTTCTTTCCTGGATGTCTCCTCCTTGCCACCACTTATCTGCCCCACCCTCCCAATATCTCAGCTGTCTGCCTCAGTTTCCAGCCTCAAGCTCCCCGGGTTTCATAGATTTCATAGACATTAGGGCTGGAAGGGACCTCGGGAGATCATCGAGTCCAGCCCCCTGCCCAAAGGGCAGGAAGTCAGCTGGGGTCATAGGATCCCAGCAAGATAAGCATCCAATTTACTCTTGAAGGTGTTCAATGTAGGTGCTTGAACCACCTCCAATGGCAGACTGTTCCAGACCTTGGGGGCTCGGACAGTAAAGAAATTCTTCCTTATGTCCAGCCTGAAACGGTCTTGCAGGAGTTTGTGACCGTTCGACCTCATCATCCCTTGGGGCGCTCTGGTGAACAGACGTTCCCCCAGATCCTGGTGGTCACCCCTGATAAACTTATAGGTGGCCATCAGATCACCCCTGAGCCTGCGCTTTTCCAGGCTAAAGAGTCCCGTAGCTCTCAGCCTGTCATCGTAAGATCTGTTTTCCTGACCCCTGATCATGCGCGTGGCTCTCCTCTGGACTCTCTCAAGCTTCTCCACATCCTTTTTGAATTGTGGAGCCCAAAACTGGACGCAGTACTCCAGCTGCGGCCTCACCAAGGCCGAGTACAAGGGGAGAATGACGTCCCGGGATTTGCTCGAGAAGCATCTATGGATGCATGCCAGCATTTTGGTCGCTTTACTAGCCGCAGCATCGCATTGCAGGCTCATGTTCATCTTGTGGTCAATGATGACCCCCAAGTCTTTTTCTTCTGTAGTGCTAACCAACGTAGCACTGCCGAGCATATAAGGGTGCTGCAGGTTTTTCCTCCCAAGGTGGAGAACCTTGCATTTTTCGGTGTTAAACACCATGAGGTTCTCGTCTGCCCATTTGCTGAGCTTGTCCAGGTCAGCCTGGATCACCCGCCTATCTTCTGGTGTGGATGCTTTGCCCCAAAGTTTGGTGTCATTGGCGAACTTGGCCAGTCCACTCCTAACTCCAATGTCCACATCATTAATGAAGATGTTGAACAGTATGGGTCCCAGGACAGAGCCTTGAGGAACCCCACTGGTTACAGGGCACCATGATGATTGACTGCCATCAATCACAACCCTCTGGGTCCGACCACGAAGCCAATTTCCCAGCCAGCGGATCGTGGTGGAGCCAAGGCCACAACTGGGCAGTTTGGCCAAGAGGTGATCATGGGATACCAGATCAAAAGCTTTTTTGAAGTCAAGATATATGACATCAATCTCTTCTCCCTTGTCCAGGTGATAGGTCACCTGGTCATAGAAGGAAATGAGATTGGTCAAACAAGACCTACCCGCAACAAACCCGTGCTGGCTGTCCCTTAGAATGTTAGCCTGGGCCAGTCCCTCAAGGATGGCCTCCTTAATAAACTTTTCTAAGATCTTCCCCAGGATAGAAGTCAGGCTAATGGGCCTGTAGTTAGCCGGATCCACTCTCCTCCCTTTCTTGAAGATCGGTACCACATTGGCCTTCTTCCAGTCTTCTGGCACTACACCAGAGCACCAGGAGTTTTCAAAGACCCGTGCCAGGGGCTGGGCTATGACACTCGCCAGCTCCTTGAGTACCCTGGGGTGCAGGTTGTCAGGGCCAGCTGACTTGAAGGTATCCAGCTTCTCAAGGTGTTCCTTCACGATGTCAGCATTGATGGAGGGTAGGGGATCCCCCTCACCCAGATTTCCCTGTCCCATAGCAGGCATGGGCATCCCGTGTGACTGATGAAAGACTGATGCAAAGTACCTATTTAATAGGTTGGCTTTTTCCTGGGCGTCAGTTGTCAGTTGTCCCATCTGGTTTAGCAGGGGTCCAACATTGCCCTTGCTTTTCCTCTGGCTCCCCACATACCTGAAAAAGGACTTTTTGTTGTCCTTGATGCCTGAAGCTAGTTGGAGTTCAGTTGCAGCCTTGGCTTTCCTGGTTTGCTCCCTGCAGGACCGGACCAGCGCAGAGTAGTCCTCCTTGGAGGTGAATCCCATCCTCCATCCTTTGTAGGCTTTCCTTTTTAGCCACAGGAGGTCCGCTAGGTCTCTGGAGAGCCAGGGGGGCTGCTGTGCCTTCTTGCTGCCTTTCCTCCGTGTTGGAATAGATTTAGCTTGTGCACTGAGGATCGCTTCCTTGAGAAGCAACCACTCTTCTTGAACTCCCATCTCCCTGGGGTCATGGTCCCTGAGGGCCTGACTGACTAGCCTCTTGAGCTTGTCAAAGTCAGCTTTTCTGAAGTCAAGGACTTCTGTGTTGCTGACTGACTTGCCAGCTTTACGGCGGATGGTGAAGGTGATCAGCTCATGGTCGCTGTCACCCAACTTCCCATCGATCACTAGGTCACCGATTAGGTCATCCCCCGTAGCCAGTACCAGGTCAAGCAGCGCTTTGCCTCTCGTTGGCCCATAGACCTCTTGGGTCAGGTAGAGGTCATCCACGCATGAGAGAAAGCTTTGCGCCCGCTCAGATTTAGCTGAGTGATCTTCCCACGAGATGTCCGGGTAATTGAAGTCACCCATGACAACCAAGGTCCTGGAGCAAGCGGCCTCAGTCAGTTCCCGGGCAAACTCCTGGTCAAGCTCGGGACTTTGAGTGGGAGGTCTGTAGTAGACTCCCACCGTTGTGTCCCCTGTGCCGAATTCCCCACGAATTTTTACCCAGAGGGTCTCTAGCTGTCCATGCTGGTCGCCAACATCAGCTTGCAGGGACATGTAGCTTTCCTTCACATAGAGAGCTACACCCCCGCCCCTTTTGTCAACTCGATCCCTCCTGTACAGGGTATAGCCCTCTATACCTGTGGTCCAGTCATGGGTGGAGTCCCACCAGGTCTCCGTTATCCCAATGACATCATATTTCTTTGCACTGAGCAGGAGGACAAGCTCGTCCTGCTTGTTGCCCAGGCTCCTGGCATTAGTGTACAGGCAGGCAAGTGTGCCCTTGGGGGCTCTTACCTTGCCCACAGATTGTGCCAGGGCTGGGGCAGGGGTGAGCTCCCTTAAGTGCCCCCTTAAGGTTCTTTCTCTCTCTCTTTCCTGGCTTTCTTCTCCTTGCCACCAGGCTTCTCTTCCCCACCCCTGCCTTGCACCAGTGACCTCAAGTAACCCTGGGGTTACTTGATCTTAAGTAAACCCAAGTCTCAGTTCCTCAGCCAGCTTCTCTCTAGTCCACCAGTTCTAATCCTGGTTCTGGCAACTTTCACTCCCTACACTTTAACTCTCTCTCAACTTAACCTTCTCTCAAGTATCCCAGGTACCCCAAAGACACGCATACATACTGTGCCATCAAAGTTAAGAACTTACCTATGTGTAGGTGGGTTGTATGTGTGTGAACTAGTGAGTGTGTGTGTGTATGTATGTATATATGTGTGTATATATATGTGTATGTCATTGTGTGCATGATATATGAATTAGTGATCTGTGTGTATGTGTCCTGAGTGTGCGGCTATGGACAATTGATTTTTGTCTAACTCTTGGGGTGTATAGTGTATGTGCTTGAATTGGTGATAGGTATGTCTAGGTTAGTTTGGATGCCTATGTGCCTGAGTTGGTAGTGTGTGTGTGCGCGCGCACGCACGTGCATCCAATTAGTTTGTGTGTTTGTATATATAGTTTGTGTGTTTGTATATATGCAATTGTGTTATACCCTCCTGTCTAACAGCACAATATTGAGATCCTGAGAATTGGCCTGACCCCACAGGGCAACAATAGCAGTGAACGTTTGAACTAGAACACTTTGGAGGTGCTTTAGTTCAAACGTATACTACCACCATTTTTTCCATGCTGACATGCATTTCACCACCTTACATGCATTAATCGAGTCTGCTCCAAAGCTGCAGATCTTCAGCACATCTGAGAGCTAAAAGATATGTGTATAAATGCCCTCAGCTAGCAGCATACACAAGCTGCTCAGAACACGTGCCCAAGCAGACAGCCAACCAAGCAAACATTTACCTTCCAGGAGTAGGTGCCTGGTATCTGGCACTTGGTGCCTCTTCCTCCTGTTGATCCCCACAAACTGCTTGCAAACTGCCCTGTTTCCTTGCTCCTTGATTGCTTGGGAAGTCTTCTTTTATACTCACCTGATCCTGGACTGGCTTCGCTCCCTATTGAAATACTGAAAATATTTGGCCAAGAGAAGAATTTGACCAATAGGTCACCCCCCCCACCACTTGCAAACTATGCTCTCATGCATGTGTTCTCATACATGTAAGTTCACTCAGTTCATTGAAGTTGTGTTGATGTAAATAGAGGAGAATTTAGATCTCTGCCTTCCAAGTGATTTGCAAACAATACCTAATTAATACTGTACGCACTCCAGTATGGCAAGTAGTTGCTCTGAGTGCTAAATACTTCCTTATGGTCCATACGGCATGGAGATTAGTGGCATTTTATTTTGATTAAATACTTTCAAAACACATTCATTAACTTTATATGCTTTAGATTTCCTCCTATTCCCTGTTCTCTAGGGTTACTTTACTTCTGAATTTGGATAAGAAGATATGTTTTCTCTGCTGTTGGAATGATGCTCTCCTAGTTTTGCCTTCTGAGCTGCAGGTGTTCAAAAAGACACCTCTTCATCCTGGGGTCTCTTGCTGTTTAATAAGGCAAGCCTAAGCACCAGTTTTTGAAAAAGTTACTGTTATTTTGACTGGTTTTCTGAACCTAAGCCCAACTGTAACTTATTGCTTGTTTTATCATGCCATCAAATAGTTGAACATGTGGCTGGTTCACAGCTTAAGATGTGATTAATTGATTAACTGTAACATGTAGGTATGGCCTAGGATTTTTCCCCCCCATTTTAAAAATCTTTTTATTGGTTTTGCTATTACTCTAGTTGTCACTCAAGTCAAGAAATTATGAGAAACTACTTAGTGCCTTGAGTAGCTATTTGTAAACATGCTTTTCTTGAAATTCAAAAAAGTACAGGAAAGTGTTTTGCCTATGAAAGGGTTTACAGTTTATAAGATATATATCATTATGATGCCCTGGTAATAGCAGTCTTCTAAAATTAGATTTTGTTATAAATTAAACATGATATTGCGTCTCAAAATAACTAGTGTCATGACTACACTCATTCACCAGTCTTTCACTTCAGTGGTTTTAACCCCATACCTGGGAATTTTGTTCCATGCTGTGTTAAATAGATATTATGATTTAGATTTCATAGTTTTATAGTTGGTAGGGTTAGAAGGGACCTGAGCAGATCATCAGGTCTGGCCCCCTGCCATGGGCAGGAAAGAATGCTGCAGTCCGACGACCCCAGCTAGGTGATTATCAAGTTTCCTTTTGAAGACCCCCAGGATAGGAGCAAGCACCACTTCCCTTGGAAGTTGGTTCCAGATCATAGCCACCCTGACTGTGAAGTAGTGCTTCCTGATGTCTAGCCTGAACCTACTCTCAGTCAACTTATGGTTGTTGTTCCTAGTTACTCGTGGTAGTGCTTGGAGGGAACAGGGTCTCTCCTGTTCCCCGCTGGTCCCTCTTGGTGAGTTTATAGATTGCCACCAGATCCCCTCTCAGCCTTCTCTTGTGGAGGCTGAACAGCTTCAGGTCCTGTAGCCTCTCCTTATAGGTCCTGCCCTGCTGTCCCCTTATCATGCGAGTGGCCCTCCTTTGGGCCACATCCCTCCTGAAGTGTGGCGCCCAGACCTGGACGCAGTACTCCAACTGTGGCCTGACCAATGTTGCATAGAGGGGAAAAATCACCTCTTTGGACCTGCTCATGATGCATCTGTGGATGTATGACAAGGTGCGATTAGCCTTACTGACTGCATTCTCACATTGGCAGCTCATGTTCATCTTGGAATCAATAATGACTCCAAGATCCTTTTCTGCCTCTGTGCTGATGAGAAAGGAGTTCCCCAGCCTGTAGGTATGCTGCTGGTTCTTCCTCCCCAGGTGCAGTACCTTTCACCTGTCAGTGCTGAAACCCATCCTATTCTCATCTGCCCACCCTTGTAACCTGTCCACATCTAGTTGTAGCTTGTCCCTCCCTTCTAGCATGCCCACTTCTCCCCACATCTTAGTATCATCCGCAAATTTGAACAAGTTGCTTTTCACCCCCTTGTCCAAATTGCTGATAAAGAGGTTGAACAGTGTGGGCCCAAGGACTGAGCCCTGGGGAACCCCACTGCCCACATCCCTCCAGGTCAAAAATGACCCATCCACCACCACTCTCTGGGTGTGGCCCTCCAACCAATTTGTGACCCGTCTGACTGTGTAGGCATCAATGCCACAGTTGCCTAATTTTTTAATGAGGATGGGGTGAGAGACAGTGTCAAAGGCCTTCCTAAAGTCCAGAAAGACTATGTCCACCATGACACCTGCATCCAAGGATTTTGTGACCTGGTCATAGAAGGCAACCAGGTTCGTCTGACAGGACCTGCCTCCAATGAACACATGTTGGTTGCCCCTAAGCATAATCTCCCCCGCTGGTCCCTCGCAGATGTGCTCCTGGATAATTTTCTCAAAGAGATTCCCCAGGACTAAGGTAAGACTAATGGGCTTATAGTTTCCTGGGTCCTCCTTTCTCCCTTCTTTGAAATGGGGACCACATTGTCCATTTTCCAGTCCTCTGACACCTCACCAGAGCACCACGAATGCTTGTAAAGCTGTGCTAGGGGTCCCGCAATGACCTCTGCCAATTCCCTCAGCACCCTGGGGTGGAGATCATCTGGACCTGCTGATTTGAACACGTCCAGTCCCATAAGAAGTTCCCTGACTAGGTCCTCACTGACCCTGGTCCTGGTGGTGCCTCTCCTGAGTCCGTCCAGAATTGCAGTGGGAAGGAAGTCTCAGTCCCTGCTCATAAAAATGGAGGCAAAGAATTTGTTAGAGAGGTCAGCTTTATCATCTGGTGCGACCACCACATTTCCAAGCATGTCCTACAGGGGCCCCACATTACCCGATTCCTTCTTTGTACTCCCTATATATTTAAAAAAGGACTTCTTGTTATCTTTGATCCATGTCGCTAGTCCCAGTTCTGTCTCTGACTTAGCCTTCCTAACAGCCTCCCTACAGTCTCGAGCAATGGAGTTATAATCCTCCTTGGTGATGGCTCCTCCCTTCCATTGGGTGTACACCTCCTTTTTAGCTTTCAGACATTCCTGAATGCCTTTGGAAAGCCATGGGGGCTTTTGAGCACTCTTGCCCCCTTTGATTTGCGTTGGGACTGTCACCCTTTGAGCTCAGAGGATCGTCTCCTTAATGAACGACCACTCATCCTGGGCTCCCAACTCCCCTCCCCTCTGGGACCTCAGTGCCTCCCCAGCTAATCTCCTTAACTCATTGAAATCAGCCCTCTGAAGTCAAGCGCTGCTGCCTTGCTGCACGCCTTTGACACACTGCGCTGGATGTCAGAATTTGTCATGTGATGAACTCAGATAGAGTCCCGTTTATTCCTATTTTGCCATTACTGTAAAATACATTTGAACATAATTATTTAATCTGGAGGTAAAATGATGAATATAGGGACATGTTAATGAATACTCCTTAGCTAGCTGTGGGGTGAAGATGCTTAATTAAAATTCAAGAAATTCCTAGGACATAGACTGAAACAGCTGGGATATGATGAACAACACATTCCTTTTCAGCCCCTTCCAGCTGAATTTTAATATAGGTTACTAGGTCTAGATGAGTTCTCATGAGTGAGCTCACCATTACCATAAAACAGATTATCCAGGTAGGGTCTTACCTACCTAGAAGAATAACATCCTTAAGTTCTTCTTGTAAACAAGAAGCAGGATGTTAAAATGTCTGACTTCATCTGAAAATGGGCCCACACTATATTCATCTCCTTCTGGTTTACAAGGCAGCCTGTCTAGATTAGCAAAACGTTTTAGTAGGTGCTAAGGCTGGGAATGTTTGCTTTCCAGACAGTCTTGGGTCAGCAAAGCAGAGGTTATTAGAAAAGGGATATCGGTAATTGTTCATACCTCCTTGATTCTCTACCTCGTCTCTGTCCTATAGCACCCCAAAACTTCTTTAACATGCACATCTGTTGCATACAGATGTGACACCATCTGCTGACCCTATTGTTTCTTGGTAGCCGGCCATATCCTACCTGCCTACTGACCAGGAATCAGACATGCCTGCTAAGAACCTCCCTGTGCTGGAGATTCTCTCTCTTGGGAAACAAGGAAAGATTGCTGCATAAGGATTAAATGGTTGAAATAATTTCCCTTTTTCTATACCCCTTTTCTCAGTGCCCCACTGCCAAAATAAAACTAGAGTGAGAGATTAAACATAATACATTGCCTGGCATTGGTTGATATTTCTCTCTTGAATTAATGTGTGGCAAGGAATTTGGGTTGTATAATAATTAGAGTTGCATGAGGAATGCCTGTCTTGGAAATACAACATAATATAACTTAGAAGAATGTCCCCTTAACACATCATAATAACTCTTCCTGCATAATTGATGAGAAGGGTACAATTGCTTCCCTATTTATGCTTAATGGTGCCAGCACCTTGGAGCTAGATGGAAGCCACACAAGGATTAATTTTAGGAAGATGAAGCTTCCTGACTTTTTGCATTGGTTTTGCACACAAAAAGAAAATTCACATTACCTGTTTCATGAGGGGTTCTCCTCTCCATATAGCATAATATGCTCAAGGTTGTTATCACTTTGCCAAAGGGGCTGGAGTACTTGGAGTGTGGTTACAAATCATCACTGTTAATGATGGGATACTGGGACTGCAGTAACAAATCATTTGCATTAATGGATTGCCCTGTTCTACAGCAGCAAACCTTTACATAAATTATTCCATTTTCCTTGAAAGTATTTTTAAAAAAATGCAGACATAATGGAGCCAAAGTGCTTAACATCATCAAGGATAGAGCTTCCATAGACTAAAGTAGCATGACAAATAAACAGAAGGGCATGCTTTCATCTGGTAGTCTAATCTAAACAAGGGCTCTTGGCAATTGCTCATGATGAAGTGTTCAATTCTAAATTCTGCAGAGTAGCTTTACTGGGAAGGAGATGTGAGTGGGTGGGGAATAGGTTTATTTTTGCTTCCAAGGTGACTTTGCATTCACTGGACATTCTTCTATCAGGCAAGCAAAGAAGTCAGTGGTACCAGCATGGATCAGTGAAACAAATGTTAAAAATCAATATTCTTGTCTTCACGTGTTGTTTTCTCTTTGCAACGTATGACTTCGTTATACAAGCTATCACTATTTTATTCAGATATATTCTTCATTAAACATTTGTAGTAAGCTTAATTTCTTTCTTTACTTCTTGTAGTGATTCTCAGTCCTAAGGTACCTTGAGATCTTTTCAAAGATGCTGCGAAGTACATGCAATGTTAGCTTTTTGGTGTAAGGACAAACATGATTCATGAGATAAACTCAGAGGTTTCAAATACGAATCCATAATGATAAAAATATTGGGCACTTTTACATGTACTCTGGAGGTGTCAGAGGAGTGGCCATACTCCAGCAGACTTGATTGAGTCTGCTCTGACATGCTGGAATTCCAGCGTGTTGGAGCAGCCTCCGCGTTTGTGTATAGGCACCCATTCAGCCCTGGCATGGGCTTCCTGAGTTCTTTGCAATAGAAGACTTACGCTATTATTTTTCTGTAGTCAAAAAACAAATGAACACTAAGAGCTAGCATTTTCTGAGGAGTCATCAGATCTATACTGAGGGGTGCCTAGAATATAAAAAGGTTGAGACCACTGACTTATTTCTTTCAAATAGCTCTGAAAATATTTTGCATGCTTAGGTTGTGAAACCAAGAGAATCACAGCCAAAGGCTGGTATTTCTTTCTGTCCCCATCTTTATGTTTCTGTTCAGCAAAGCATGTAAGTATATGTTGAGGTGCACCCTATTTAAAAAAGAAAACAAATAAGCACAAACACTTAAGCAGCTGCACACTTAAGTGTAAATATGTTCAGGCATGCAGTCATATATACATATAAGTCATAGAAGGCTTCAGCTTCTTAAACAATGGGTGGATGTTCTTGGGGGGAAGACAGTTATCCAGAGATGGGATCCATTTGATGAGAATGGGAAAGAGCAACTTTGGGCATCATCTGGCCAATCGAGTAAGGAGGGCTTTGAACTAGGTTTTGTGGGGCATGGTGATCAAAACCCTCCAGCAACAGAGCACACAGTCCAGAGGCAAAAGGATGCATAGAAGCAACTTAACTCTGGGAAAGGGCCAGAATGCTACAGAACTACAAGAAGTGGTGCAAAAGGGAAGCAAGTAGGTCAACATGCAAAACATATCTAAAGCATGTATAAAGATGTGATAAGCATGGGGAAGCTGCAGCCTTGGAAAAGAACTATGAGCTGACTGGCATCACAGAGACCTGGTGGGACAGCCCTTAGGACTGGAATGTCAACATTGAGTGTTATACTCTGTTTCAGAAGAAAAACCCTTTGGGAGAAAAGATCAGGGTGGGTGGGGAGGGGGTTGCCTCATATGTCCAAAATACGTATACCTGTACCCTGGTTCAGGAAGAAAAAAACAGCAAAGCAGAATGCATTTGGGTGAAGATGAAAGGTGAAAATAAGGCACTGATATAATGGTGGGGATTTATTACAGGTCACCAAATCAGGAAGAGCATACCAGGATATAGCAAGACTCTGCGGGGACAAAATCAGGAAGGAAAAGAAAAATAATGAGCTGTACTCAATGAAGGAGTTTAAGGACAGCATGAAGAGGTTCTTATAAGTATGATGACCAGAAAAGAAGGACCAAAGAAGCTGTAGGTCCACTGCTAACAAACCAGGGGGAACAGTTAACAAAGGTGCAATGAAGGCAGAGCTACTCAACAGCTACTTTGCCTCAGTCTTCACAAAAAATTAAGCTGAAGACAGGTACCTCATAAGGATTATTTGGATAAGGAAAGAGACAAGCTGAGGGAGAACATAACAAAAAACAGTCAGAGAGCTTTTGATGTGTCTGAGTCAACAGGACCAGATGAATTGCATCCCAGTCCTGAAGGAACTGGCAGAGGAGATCTCAGAGCCCTTGGCAATGATCTTCATGAAGTCATGGGAGATGGGCCAGGATTCAGAGGACTGGAAAGAGGCCAACATAGTGTCCCTCTTTAAAAAAAGGCAAAACTGAGGACTCAGGGAACTACAGACCAGTTAGCCTCACCTCATTGCATGGGAAGTTACTGCAGGATATTCTAAGGAAGGCCATTTGCAAGTATCTGGAGGATGAAAGGCCGATCACAAGCAGCCAGCATGGATTTATGAAAACAAATCACGTCAAACAGACTTGATCTCCTCCTTTGACAAAGTAACTACTTGGGTGGCTGAAGGGAATACTGTAGATATAGTGCATATGGACTTCAGCAAGGCTTTTGACACAGTCCTACATGAATTTCTCATAAACAAATTGGAAAAACATGAGCTAGACACAACTACTATAAGGTGCATAAATAACTGTCACAACAGCCATGAGCAAAGGGTAATTATTAATGGGTCCATGTCAGAATGGCCGGAGGTTTTGAATGCAGTCCCACAGGGGTCTGTCCTGGGCCCAGTGCTGTTCAATGTGTTTATTAATTATTTGGATGTGGTATAGACAGCTTTCTGGGGAATTTTGTGGACAACACAGAACTAGGAATTCTTGTGAACATATTGGAGGACAAGAGCACTATTCAGAAGGGTCTCAACAGTTTGGAAAGCTGGGCTGCAGGTAACAGGATAAAGTTAAATGTGCCGGATGGCAGAGCAATGAGAAAAGAACTGGTGGTCTTGGTAGATCACAGATTCAGTGAGTCTGAATTGTGGTGCAGCCCTACAAAATGAGAATGCAGTTTTAGGATGCATCAATAGAAGCATTAGGTACAAGACATGGGAGAGGATAGTGCCTCTATTTAGTACTGTTTAGGCTCATCTCAAGTACTGTGTGCAGTTCTGGGCCCCACATTTTAAAAAGGACATGGAGAAATTAGAGAGGGTGTAGACATGGGCAACAAAGATAATAAAGGGCTTAGAAAGCAATTCATATGAGGAGGAGAGGCTGAAAGATCTAGGCATGTTCAATTTGCAGAAAGGGTGCTTAAGAGGGGAAATGAGAGACGTCTTTAAATACTTGAAGGGCTGCCCTAAAGCAGAGCCAGAGAGTCCTTCGTTCTTTTCCTGCAGCGAGGAGGACTTGGCCCAATAGCTTGAAGTTGGAGCAAAGTTAGTTTGGATTGGATATTAAAAAAAAAAATCTTTACCATTAGAACAGTGAGGCAGTGGAACAGATTATCTTAAGGATGCTGTGGAGTCTCCAACACTGGAAGTATTCCAGAAGAAATTGGACAGCCACTGATCGGGGATGAGCTAGGTGTAGTTATGCCTATGTTCTACTATCAGTATTTCCCATGTTTTTTTAGTTTTGCTGGTTGCCTTCATCCCCCTTGTCTGCTACATGTGTCAGGGAGTTTCTAAGCCTGCCTTAGAGGCATTGGATTTTGGCTACTGCCAAGGCTGGGGATTTTGACTGGGGTGTGCTAAAATCAAAGCCAAAGTTTCCTGGCTAAAGGCTCTTACTCCTCTGTTCAAGGTCAAACTGGTTGCCATATTTGGGGTCAAGAACGAATTTTACCCCATGGTCAGATTGGTATGGACTATGCTGGTTTTTGCTTTCCGCTCTAGGGTCGTTATCCACTATCCAGGATCTCTTGAGTGTATATTGACAACCTTTTATAGAAGCAAGACATTGGCTGCCACATTCCCTGCTTTACCTGTGGCAGGTTAGGGTGTTATGTTTTGTGTTGCGTCAGGGTCGTTGGTAGTTTTACATAGAGTTTAAATTATGGTTTGTATGGGATGGTTTGCATAGGGATGACCCTACCTCAGGCAGGGAGTTGGACTAGATGACCTTTGGAGGTCTCTTCCAGCCCTGCTTCTCTATGATTCTAAGCCAAACAGCTGTTAGTGTTTCACATAGAAAGGATGCACTGGTGAGCAAGAGCTTTAAGGGTCCATGCAGTTCTAGATATAAAAGTGAAATAGAGCATGTGGACAAAGTTGTGAGAGATTTGGGGGACTGAGGTTAATGATGTATTATACACATATAATTTATACCAGAAATTGGAAATTCTATATAACAGCTATTTTCCTCCTTAGAATCGATTTTTTTTCAAGTTAAATAAAATGTTTTGTTTCAGTTTGGAGAATTATTAAATGCTTTCAGAGATTTGGAACTAAACTAAGTTCACAATGGGATCTTGGTTTCATAAAGTGAGGATGAGGACTTCCACACTGTGATGTGAGGTTCAGGCATTTACCATAGATAGAGGAGATGGGATTCAGCCCTGGCTGCTATTAAGCATGAACTGGAACCCTGTTCTTCCTTCCAGTAGATGTCCCTATCTCTAGGCTATGGAGCCATTTCATGCTTTTTGTTTTCCAATTCATGTTTAATTGTTCATACAAAGAAGTTTCAATATAAGAGCAAGCCACTACAAACTACCTGATAGCTCAGCAATTGGACTATTCATCAGAGGATGTGGATTTAAGTGTCAGTCAAAAATCAAGCAGAAGTGCATGGGGCACCTAAACTTCCAGGCTGAGGGCCTTTGTGAATGGCATCTAAGTCCACTTTATGAATCAAGTCCATAAAATTGACTGAAATGCCAGAATGAACTATTTTGACATTTGATGGGAAAATAGTTTTTGTTTCAGCTAAAACTATTTTGTCAGATTTTATGTATGATCTTTTTTGGGGAAAAAAGCTTAATTTACCTGTCAGTAGTGTGAGACACTCACTGACACATTTTCTACATAGATTATCACTGAATAATCTATGTACAATATCATGTCTGTAGGTTAAATGTAAAATAATATGCCAGATGGTAAGAACAAATCTTTGATAGTCTACAAGCATCTCACTGCAATATTGGACACATATTAATCATGATTATTTATGGTAGAGCTCAGCTAATGCAGGGCATAAATTGTCATCTTAAGCCATTACCACTCTGTGTGACAATAATGAACTTTAGGCTTCAGATTTTTCTACAATAGATAGAAATTACACACACATGATTTACATCCACATCATATTTGTTTCCACCCACAGCCTCATTATTGGTGACTTATCCTAGCGCATTTTTACCTATCATTTACCTGTTCAAATGGATAAGCTGGAAAAAATGCATTCAATTTCTTAGTGTTCATCATTCTGGCTAAAATATCATCAAGCTATTGAATTCTGACACTCATATAGTTAACTGTCTGAATAATGAAAATGCAGTTCCTAATACAGAAAATAAATGATGACCCTTTATTTCAGTGTTTGTGCCAGACCATTGCACCTTACTGTAAAACAGACAAACTATAAAAGCTAGTGGATCATATAATTATAGCTGAAATACAATGACAAAAATTGAACATATCTAAAGGCCCCTTTTCAGATGAATAGCTCAGCAATGTAGGCTATGTAGGTAGTAATTGTGCTGAATGCAGTGAATTCTGAATCCTAGGTAAGTGCTAAAACAAATGATTCAAATGAGGTCGTGAGAGCCATTTGAGAAGTACAGATTATGAGATAAATCCACAGAAAGTAGTTTTAAGAACTAATAAATCATAACTCTAATACAGATTAAGTTTCATATCCTGTTATGCAGAAAAAAAATAACTCAGCAAAGCACCTTTTTTTTCCTTTTGAGAGATTTGGTTTGTAGTAGTTAGGAATTTTTTCAATAAAATGGTGTCTTTTTATCAGAAAATTCCAGTTAGTCAAAATGTGATTAAGGTACAGAGAAGGACAAACAAAATAGAGGCCTGGAATAGTTGTTGTATCAAGAGAGACTAAAAAGGATAGAACCCTTCAGTTTGGAAAGAAGGCTAAGGGGTGATATGATAGTGATCTATAAAACCATGAAGGATGTGGAACACCTGAACAAAGAACTGTTGTTCACCAGGTCTCAGAATACCAGAAGAAGGAGGTCCCTGCTGAAATTGGTGGATGACAGGTTTAAAACTAAGAAGAGAAAGTATTTTTTATGCAAGACGTAGTTAACTTATGGAATTCATTCCTATGCAAGGTGGTGGAGGCAGACAGCACAGCTAGGTTAAAAAGGGACTGGATAAATTCATGGATGATAGCTCTGTTAATGGTTATTGAACAGAATAGTTGGAGATGTTTCCTTCGGTATCTCTAAACTAATAAATGGTGGATGGCAGGGAGGATAGTGAATGGAGGTAGATCACATAGAGATACCTTGTTCAGTGCTTTCACTCTATAGCACCCATTTCTGCCACTGTTGGATACAAAATACTGAGCTAGATGAAATCATAGAAATTAAGGGCTGGAAGGGACCTCAAAAGATTAAGTCCAACCTCCCTGCTCTGGGCAAGAATACTGCTGAGATCAAAAGATCCCAGCAAGGTGTTTGTCTAGTCTCCTCTTGAAGACTTCCAAGGTTGGGGACTGCACCACCTCCTTGGGAAGTCTATTCCAGATTCTGGTCACCCTTACCATAAAGAAGTTCTTCCTTATAGCTAACCTGAAACCAGCCTCCAACAGTTCATGGTCATTGCTTCTCGTCCTTCCCTGGGGCACCTTAGTGAACAGTTTTTTCTCACAGCTCCTGATATTCACCCCTTATGTACTTAGAGATGGCCACCAAGTTCCCCCTCAGTCTTCTCTTCCCCAAGCTGAACAGTCCCAGATCCCTTAGTCTTTCCTCATAAGGTTTGTCCTTCAGGCCCTTAATCATTCTTGTGGCCCTTCTTTGGGCCCTTTCAAGATTCTCCACCTCTTTTTTGACGTGCAGGGCCCAGAACTGGACACTGTACACCAGCTGGGGTTGCAGCAGTACCGAGTAGAGAGGAAGTATCACTTCCTTAGCTCTGCTCACAATGCATTAGCTAATGCATCCCAGTATGCTATTCGCTCTGTTGACTAGAACATTGCACTGGTAGCTCATGTTCATTCTATGATCAACCATAATCATGAGGACCCTTTCAGTCATTGTGCTGACCAGGACATCTCCTCCTAAACTATATTTATGTCACTGGCTACTTCTCCAGAGATGAAGCACTCTGCATTTATCCTTATTGAACTGCATCCAGTTCCACTCCACCTACCTTTCCAACTTGTCCAGGTCCACTTGAATCCATATCCTATCCCCTAGAGTGACCACTTTTCCCTATAGCTTAGTACCATCTGCAGACTTGGCCACCATGCTTTCTAAATTCTCATCCAAATTGTTGATAAAGATGTTGAAGAACCTGGGCCCAAGAACTGAACCTTGAAAGACACCACTGGGCCACCTTCCAGCAAGATGATATAGGACCTGTCCACTAACACTCTCTGGGTTTGACCCCTTCGCCAATTCCCAGCCCACCAGATTGTGGACTCTGCCATCCCACAGTCCCTCAGTTTTTTTAATAACAGCATCATGGGAGACCATGTCAAAGGTCTTTTTAAAATCCAAGTATGTGAAATCAGCCACATCTTCCCCATCTAAGTGGTTCATTACTTGATCATAGAAGGAGACGAGGTTGGTCAGACATGACCTGCCCACAATGAAACCATGTTGGCTATCCTCCAGCATTATGCCTTTTGCCAGTTTCTCACAAGTGATCATTTGGTCTGACCCACTGTGGCATGATCTATGTTTTTGTGTGTTGTGGAAACACATCAGTTTTACTGCACCTTTCTCAGGTCTATGGTGGCAGAGTATGGGCAGAATTCTATGCTGCCTTATGCACCCAAATGACAGTAACCCAGCAGTATAACTGCCATTTTTGGCACCTTTGCACAGTTTGCAATCTTATTTCACATGCAGTCTGGAGGCATAATCATCCACATGGCTAGCAAGTGTGCAGAGTAAGCTGCACTTGGCTAGGCAGGTATGTGACTCCATATACGTATCCTGAAATGAACAGGTAGTGGGGAAGGAGCAAAATATACTGAGCCTTTTCATGTTTTAGCCAAATAGTTTAATTGTTAGAGCACTTGGCCAGGAAGCAGGAGACCCCTGTTCCAAGCCCCTCTTACTGAGTGGATTTAAGTCTACATTTCTTTGATTTCTCAGAACACGTCTCTAACCTCCAAGCCACAGGTTAGGAATCATCTAGTCCTCTCTAGTCCTCCTTTTATAGCTGAGCCACTAATATAGCTGATATTTAATATTCTTTGTCTAAAATGGATGAGAAGCAGTGGAAAAGTACCTGCCCTACTGGGAGCAAGAATTGAGGCTACCTTCTTTAAACACCAGAAGACAACTCAGTGAGCCACATGCCCTCTAGCTTGTTCCCTTCTCCTTGGCCCCATATAGTTCCCTATCTTGCCTACCCAGGGAACTGGGAACTATCTTGCACAAGGACTAGTGCATCTGATCTAGTGTTTTATGCTTATTTTAGGACCATCCAAAGAATAGACGAGAAACATGTAACACCTTGACTTGTGTTGCCACAGAAAAAGACAAGTAAACTTGGGACTGGTGCAATGGTTTGGGACCAAAAACAAAGAAAATAACTAATGTCTACTATCTGGTAGCTGATCTGGGGGAGGAGGTGTGGGATAGTATGGGTATACACACCCCTTTCTACAATGCAGTTTGGTAGCTCTGGTCTCCTGGGTCCCCTGCAAAGATATGACTATGCTGCAGCAGCAACAGCCAAAGACATTTTTTTAAGCTGGTGCCTCCACTCAGCTCTCTCTCCCTTACCCTCCATACTCACTAGCACCTTCCCTTTTCCCCCTTTCCTGCTCTTAGTTTACATCTCTAAGGGCAGGAAAAGAAGACCCACCCACCTCTGCTGCTGTATCCAGCTGACCTGGGAGCAGGGGGAGCCCCAGAGTGCTCCTGCCCTGCTCCAACCAGAGCTAAAGGAAGTGGCTGCACGGAGAGCCAAGGATAGTGGCAGTGGCAGCAATGGGCAGGCTTCCCCTCCCTGCTCAGTCCCTTTGAGTGTTCCCCATAAGCCAGAAGTAGGTACAGGAAGGGGGAAACCTCCCATCACTGCCACGTGGCTTCCTCCACAGCCACTCATTGTCGCTCCAACTGGAATGGGGCAGGAGCAGCTGGGAGAGCTGTGGCAATGGGCAGGTCTCTCCTTCCTGTTCCCAGAGTCATAAGGATAAGGGAAGGGAAGGGAAAGGGAGGGGAGGGAAAGGGAGGAGAGGTGTTGCTGAGTACAGAGGGAAAGGGAAGACTGACAAGAGAAGAGGGGGTTTATCTGATTTGCAGACTTTAAACAATGTCCTCAGCTGCTGCTCCTACAGCATGTTCTGTCTGCTCCAATGTGGAGTAGGACACTGGGAGTGTGGAGTGCACCATTAGTCACTACTCTCTCCTTTTCCAAATCCTGGATCCTCCTAAGACAAATTAACATGACAAAAACCGCTAAATTTAATTTCTAAGAATGGAGAGGAAATTATACATTCATAATTGAGCTGTGCCCCATCCTGAAGTCTTCATCTTTGCCTTCAAACCCAATAGATATATCAGAGAAAAATGGGAATTAATTTTTAAGAATCTGTCTCTAAGCTTTGCAATCAGGTTCTTGCATATTAAATGAGTGGAATATGCACTAATATGTAACTGCACCTACAAAACTGAATGGGATTTTTCCATAATCAGGCCCTTTCTATTTCAAAAAAATCAAAAGGACATTAGAGAGAACAGAAAATAATCAAAACTGAAAATAAGGCTTGAGTGTCAATTTGCATATGAACATGATGAAGAATGCACTACCTGAGTGATTTGCATGTTTATGTTTTGATTACTTTACTTGAAGTGCTTTGTCTCGCAAGGCATCAAGAATAGTCTATACAGCAGAAGCAGGTAAAATATATATTCCTGTTCTGTGATTTTTGGGTAGTGGCCATGATTAAGAAACTAAAATGAAACTTCTTTTAATTCAGAATGTACAATAGAGAGAATATAAAGCTAACAGCCAATATCATCTGCCAAATAGTTCCTTTGCAGAGCATTCATATGTTGTCAAGTTGTTGAAGCACTGAAACTAGTAATAACATTTGCAGCATGAAAAGTTTAACATTCAGTCTCATTTTCAATCTTATTTTATGAAGAAGCCTTCCATCCCTGCCATTAAATCACGTTAGATCATAATCTTTAGGGCCAATTTAATTCAAATATGTGTACACTCAGAAAGCCAATTTCGGAAGGTAAAATTCAGACATTTTCCCTATGCATGGCAAATTATTTTTAGAGAACTAACAAAACATTAATGGAAACATTCAATAGCAAGCCTAATTGAAAAAAGTTTTTTCATTTTATGGCGCTTGCACACTATAATGGTAATACCTAAGACTGACAGATGTATGAGGCTAGATCCTAATTTTAGTTCCACTAGAAATTGGAGCCAGTGAATTTTCATTCATATAAATATGCAAGTGTAACTGAAATCAAAAGTTGGCCCATGATGCCTATTGCTTGAAGCATTCACTGTACGTTAAAATTAGTTGCATCTTTCATCTGTTTTGTTTCTCATGATAACCAGTTCCTAATGGAAAATTGTCTCCCCTTTATTGTGTTTGAGGAAAATATTATTGATATAGGCCCTCTGTTTATACCTGTTACCTTTAGACAGCTAAAAAAAATAAATAACTCAATGTATTGGGCTATTTGATAGCAGACTGTCATTTAGGTGGACAAGATAATCTGTGATAGTGCCTGTCCACATTTTTGCTGAGTTTTGACAAGGCTTAACTTTAAAATATTGTGATATTATTTAGTGTTGTGATTTTAAAAGATATAGTGCAGAAATGAGATCAATGAAGGGATGCTTTTGACTTAATCATTAATCTCTTTTTCACAAATATAGTTTTGATTCTTTCCAGCCTTCTTGTAAAAAATGTTTTCAGATATGGCAAAAAGGAACGAAGTAAAGTATTGATAATAGAGAGTTTTTAACATTAAGAATACATTGTCTGTGAAGCATCAAACGTAAATAGTAGTACACAAGAGGAGGTCACTCTATTATACTTGTGTTACAATTATCATCAGTCTATGATTGTACATGATGCTAGTACTAGATGCTACTTAGTTGGTAGCAAGTAACATTAAAATTAATGTACCTTTTATAATCACCATCCTATGAACATGTTAATAGGAAATGCCTTGGTGAAATCTAGCAGAGAGTTGGAAACAAAGGGCTCAAAAAGTGCAGACTGCATCATTCAGGACTTCTGCCCTGGGGTGAATTTTATTCTTAAGTGATCAAACTAAAAGTGTGTGTGTGTGTGTGTGTGTGATGGATACATCTCAAGAAAAAGTCAGTTTTGGGCCTTCATCATCATGTAACATACATAGATATTCTTTCAAATTAGGTTTAGTCTTGTGGCAGCTAGTGCAAAGCTGTGTTCAGTTTTATTGTCCTGAAAACTGCATGTGTTATAGTATTTGATATACATGTGATTTTGATGTATCTTTATATTTCAGCCAAGGTTGTATCTGTAATGCAGTGAGTAACTTGAGCAGCCCACAACTGTTCACACTTAGAAGAGTCGATGGCAAGCATTAGCATTTAGGAAGGTCAGACATGGTTCTTTGAGTAAATCTGATATCTTTTATTAGACCAACCAGAATTTGAGAAGGGTTTGTTTACTGGTTCTTCATGTGGACCTGCTATGAGGCACAGGAAGCCTGGATCTGGACAGACAATGATAAATTTACATTTTAAAAGAAGCCTGACACCTGGCTGCTCAAGCTATCATATAGGAGAGAGAGTATATCAGATTAATGAATGTGCATGTCTAAAAGGGATGCAAGTTTGTAGTCTGGTAATGAACCTTCTTGAGTCAGAAAGTCACAGGTATACTGTGAGGCCGGTAGAGATGAAAGGATAAATATGTTAATAGACTGACAAAAGTGCTTAAAGCCAGCTTTCAAATTATACGGCTGTCTTCAGTCTTCTGGGTGGGCATGAGGTCAAGGAGGCTGGGCAAAGTGAGCTAACAGGAAGATACAAAAGTCTCCAGCACAAAGTCTATCTAGAAAAACTGGCTAAGGATTGCAACTTTGGATTTAAGGTTCATGTCTGCTCTCATAACTCTGTATTTCAACATATGCTCACTGATCCTTTTTATGCTTGTCCGGTTTTTCATACTAAACCCATTACACACAAATCAGTTTAAGTGATCAGAAGCTGGTTTAAACCTGTAACAGAACAGATGTTCTGTGCACAAAAACCAGTTTGAAAATGGCTGAAACCTGTTTGAGATAAACTTGGTTGAATGTAGTATCAGACTTAACTGATTTGGGTCAAAATGGTTCATGCAATGTCTGTCCCAGACCCTTTGCTGGTTTAAGCTAAACCGGACACCCCCAGCATGCTCTCTGGGCTTGGCAGGGCTCTCTGCTCCACAGCAGGGCTGGCCCCTCCCCTCTGTTCCTTGGCTGGAGCTCTGGTAGAGATTTGCAGGCACAGCAGGGTCTGCTGGCTTCCCTGTGCCTCCCTCCCCTCCCTCTCACCACTCACTGCTTAAGCAGAGATCCCTTCCTCCTCTCTCCCACAGCATGAACTGTAGCCAGCATGTGGTATGCTAGCTAATGCTGTGTAAGGCAGATAGGACAGTGTCCACTTAGGGCTTTTGGAGCTAATGAACAGTTCAGCTGGTAATGTCCCTGCATTCCTTCCTTTGGAAAAAAGCGGTTTAAGAAGAGCTTGTAATGAGCGAGGCTTTTTTTTTCTAATGGGTTGTTAAATGCTGATAACAGAGCTGATAAATATTTTTTTATCAAGGGGGGAGGGTCCCTAATCAGAGCGTCCTGCCAGGGCCTGGCCATGCCCCCAGCAGCTCAGTCCTGGGGAAAGAGGGCTGCTCTAGCATCCCCCAGCTTCTAGCCTGAGCCACTGCAGGCATTTTCTGGGATGTCTGGCTGATTACAAAACTGTTTTGGCTTATCCAGGTTAGACTACTCTGCAAAGATCAAATCAATTCAGGCTCAGGCTTTTTGAATGTCTATCCCTAGCCTTGTTATTTGTCTCCTTACTGATTACCTGTGAAAGGGGTGACTTCTGGTCAAGTGATATTTCAGACTGACTCTCTCTGTGGAGAGGGGGTACCTAAAATCTCTTCTCAACTGAAAAACTGAATGGGGTTGTCAGAGATTCCCTCACTGTAGCTGCAGGGCCTGGTATAATGACAACGGAATTAAGGCTTGCTGAGATAGGGGAATGGGGCAAGTGGCTGCACAACAGAGAGGAACTCGGGGTCCTAGATGGGTTTCTGACAGTGCATGTGAATATGCCTCTAAATATGTCATTCTGTTGACCACAAGCAGACCAAATACATATCCTCACTGTTATTTAATTATTTGTACATGAGTATCATCACCATTAGGCACATTTTATGTGTTCTATAGAATTGAAAAATTAGAGTCTTTGGCTAAATTCACTTTGTAAGCAAAATGCATTAACAGAAAGTTAAGAACTACCACGTAAGGCCCCCAAATACTTATCTTTGGCTGCCTAGGGCTTTCCTGCAGCTTTCCTGCAGTTTGGAGTCCCTCCTTGTCTGGTCAAGCCCTGCTCCTATCTGGAGTTCTACTTCCTGCAACCTGTAGGGCCAGACTGGCCCAGTGGCTTCAGGTTCTGGGCTTATATGTCTCTGTCTGGGTCATCTGACCCACTGCTCCTGCCCCAGGCCTGTCAATCACTGGCCACACCTGGGGTGGGCTGTCATTTTATTCAAGGGACCTCTGCTGCTATCTGTTTGCCTCAGAAGCTGAAGCTGGCCAGCTGATCCTTGGCTACATCTATCCTTCAGTAGTGGGGTAGGATCCTCATTACATACTTCAATGGACAGTCCTTGTATTAAAGACATTATGTTTTGGTTGGGATCATTGCAGTATCCAGGAGAATAGATAATTATCACATATTAACATCTAAACTTTTCTAATTTGTTTGTCTTTTTCCCTTTACTCTACATAGTAATTTACATTATTTTTTGATTCAAAGAATGGGAGCAGAGCTAAAGGGTCTGCGGGGGGGGGGGGGGGCGCAGGTAGTGTTTTCTTTGATCCTCCCAGTCTCGGGCTATGGCAAGGATCCAGGTAGTTAACCAAAGACCTCGATGCTGGTGCCATCGGAAAGGCTTTGGCTTCTATAACCACAGTCTGCTCTTTGGTGAGAGAGGCAGTGAGCTGCTGGGAGAGGACGGCCTCCACCTCTCTCCGCTGGGGAGGAGGATCTTCTCAGCCAGACTGGCTGACCTGCTCCACTGGGCTTTAAACTAAGCTCACTGGGGGGTGGGGGGACTATCGCCACTGCTGACCCACTGACCAACCATAGCAAAGCCAGGAAGCCAAGGCTTTTATGGGAACCCACCCCTGCCCTAGCCCTGGAACGAACTGTAGGCAAGGCAAGGGCCCCCAAGGGGACACTTGCATGCTTATACACAAATGCCAGGAGCTTGGGGAACAAACAGGAGGAGCTTGTCCTTCTGCTAAACACAACTAACTATGATGTCATAGAGATAACGGAGACCTGGTGGGACTCCACCCATGACTGGGCCACAGGTATAGATGGCTATACACTGTCCAGGAGGGATCGAGTGGAAAAAAGGGGTGGGGGCGTAGCTCTCTGTCAAGGAAAGCTTCATAGACATTTGGGCTGGAAGGGACCCCGGAGGATCATCGAGTCCAGCCCCCTGTCCAGGGGCAGGTAGTCAGCAGCAATCATAGGATCCCAGCAAGATAAACATCCAAAAGCGTCTTGAAAGCATTCAAAGTGGGTGCTGGTGGGACTCCACCCATGACTGGGCCACAGGTATAGATGTACCTCATACAGCATTTTTCCTTTTTTTGAAAACTTAGTGCTGAAAGGCATTAAATAATATGTAAATCTGTTTGCCGTCAGTTTGAGCTTGGGATTTCATAGATTTTATAGACATTTGGGGCTGGAAGGGACCTCATGAGATCATCAAGTCCAGTCCAGCCCCGCCCCTGCCATCAACAGGAAGTCTGATAGGGTCAAATGATCCCAGGAAGATAAACATTCAGATGCCTTTTGAATGAGTCCAGAGTAGGTGCTTGCACCACCTCTGGGGGGGATTCTGTTCCAGACTCTGGTCACATAGACTGTAAAGAAATTTTTTCTTATGTCCAATCTAAATTGCCCTTCCAGGAGTATGTGGCCACTAGACCTTGTTATCCCTTGGGGAGCCCTGGTGAACAACTGTTCTCCCAGGTCCTGATACACCTCTCTAATATACTTGTAGGCTGCTACCAAATTCTCCCTGAGCCAAGGGGGCTCAAGTCCCAGATCCCTCAGCCTCTCCTCATAAGGCTTGCCCTCTTGGCCTTTGATCATATGGGTAGCTCTCATTGGGCTCACTAAAACTTATCCACTGATAAGCCTATAAATATGCTGCTGGTTCTCCCTCCCAAGGTGAAGCACCCTGCACTTCTCTATATTGAACGTCATCAGGTTTTGGTCTACTTACCTTGCAAGTGTGTTTAGGTTGGCTTGTAACCCTAGCCTGTCTTCCAGTGTGACCACTTTCCCCCATAGTTTAGTATCATCTGCAAACTTTGATGGCCTGCATCTGACGCCCAAATCTAGATCATTAATGAATATGTTAAAGAGTACTGGCCTGAGTACTGAGCCCTGTGGGATGCCACTGGTCACCTCATGCCACCTTCATTTGCTCCCATTGAATCAATGGGGAATGTAGAAGCACAGGCAGTTGTTACTCTGTGGGTGTCTACATGTTCATTAATGATCCTTTGCTACTGCACATTGTTTAGTACCTAATATGAAGTACTACATAAATGCACAGTAGCTGGTGCTATTGCACAGAAGCAAAGGCATATGGTTTTTTTGTGGTGTTTAATGCGCAGTAGACTAATCCTATCGTGCATTAGTGGATTAGCATATTTTTTTCTGTGATGTGTTAATGCAAAATAGAATTAGTCTACTGCACATTAAGTATCTTGTGTACACATATGCTGTTGTGCTGAAAATCTAACCTCTATTGCTACAGCTCTATAACTAATGTCAGCTGATATAATTTAAGGAAAATTATTTAGAAGAAATATGACCTGTACAGTCTCTCAGTAACATAACATCTATATTTTCCTGATCTTTTGACCATGTATCATTGCAATACCACTAACATAAAATCAAAATCCTCTGTGCTAAACAATTAAGGATGAGTGAATATGTCCTAAAATACAGGCACCTTTAAGTATGAACCTAGCCAAACCTATTTTTCATTTCTTCTAGTTCATTTAAGTCTCTTTCTCCTTTTTCAGTAAGGACATTTTCCTTTTCCTTTCCACCACACTCTTCCATTTGTCTACCTCACCTTCTCCACAATTTTCTTTCTCTCAAAGTGCCTACAGGCTGGTCAAGTTTGAATTGTCTACATGGTTTAAAAAACAGTATAGTTAAAATAGCACAACTCACTAATGTGAGTTATGTTGATATAAAGTTGTTTATTATGAAAATTAAGATAAGGTCCTAATGACTGAGGAACTAATATCCATAAGGAAGATTTTCACATCTAAATGTTTCTTTATAAAACTACACTTCAGTCACCCCAGACATTTAGGCCAGGTATAGACATTATACTTTATCAGTATAAGTGACTGGAAACCAGTCCAAACCTGTAACAGAACAGAAGTTCAGCACCTGTTAAAATGGCAGAACCTGGTCTAAGATAGGCAGCTTATGTGCTCCCCCACCAAAAGGGTGAATGTTTTTTGTTTGCTACCAATCTGAACTATATTGCTTATGAAGGCTATAACTGGTTGTGTCTATAAATAAGGTGCTGCAGTGAGTATATCAGGGAAACATCCAACCCATAAATTATATACATGGGGAGAAGTAGGCATCACAGAAAGTTAATCATAAAATCTCACATGTTGGATGGAGAGTCATGTAGAGGAAATGTGATATGCTAAATAAAGAAATGTCAGAAATGTTATTCTGTTCTGGAACTTAGGGTGTGGTTCCATGTTAAAGGATACTTTGCTTTTGAGTATAGTATATATCTATGCTTTTACAATGATTGATCTAAAAAAACCTGAATTATAATAGCTGCTTGGGTGGTGGTTGTTGGAATGTGAAGGACCATGTCAGTAATTCCACTAAAACACCTTTGTTAAATCCAAAGGCCATAGCAATATTCAGTTACTTGAAACAAATACTCTAAAAGACTAACAAAATACTAACTGTATACTAGATATGTACAGTTACAATGTTGCAATACTTATTGCAATGTAACAATACTTATTAATTACCACAATTGTAAGTATTTTATCAGAATACTTACAACTGGGCTAGCAAGGTAGGTTCTAGCTGTCCTATGCTGGCTGGCTCCAGCAGATCAGCTCACACTAGCAAAGAACCCCTCTTTCTTGCTTCATTGAATCTCCTTATTCTTATTGCATCACTTTCTTCTCAGTTCTAGGTACTGTTCAGAACAAACCTGAACTTCCACACACACTTATTTTGTACTTCCCAATACACAAAAACTTCTTAGTTCCTCTGTCCATTCTTGGCACATTCCCTAGACCTACTGAAGCCAATCTCCTTGACTGCTACTTAGCCCACCAGTCCCTTCCTATGAATCCACATTTTCTCCCAGATTAACACATCTATGGTTTATTATACTTCATCGTGACAACATTAGCAGTTTGACTCTGTGTGTCTGTGTCTTAGATATCTCAAATCATTCTCAAATCAGTCTCTCAATGGATTTCTGAAATTGTCAGACTTGACACACAATCTAATAAAGCAGTGCACACTATAATAAAATATCCTGTCACTTATTTCATAATTACAGTACATTTAGTAATTCCTACAGTGGTGTATCAATTTTATCTGTGCATGTATAGAGCCAGATGCTTTCTAGACACTATGTTCCATACCAACTGCTACAGTTTTGCTGAAAATTATAACACATAAGATAGTGATTTTCTAGCTTTCCCATGGAGAGGATTCTATAGGTTGAGGTCCAAAAGGAAAGGTTTCCAAGTAGCATTTGCCACTTGGGTTTACAGTTGTCACTGGTAAGCTTCTATATTAGAGAATATGGCAGTGGTTTTCTGAACCTATCACCTACATATCCAGACATGTTTTGTTACATAAATTTCTCTGAAGAAGCAAAAAGACAAGGGAAACTAATCATGAGAAGTGGTAAAATGTTATGAGTAGAAGTGGCCTCAACCATCAAAACATTGAACTATTGACTTGGTGCCAGATCCCATGCACAGGGCCATGTACTTCTTACCAAAAAAATTCATAATTCTAAAGTGTGTGCAGTGGGAAGTGCAGGGGAAGGGTAATGTTTTTATCTTGACTATATATGGCTCATTCCAAAACTTGGGCTACATGTAGCTAAGGATCCCTGAGATGCTGACACACCTCAGGGAGCTCTTTTTAACCAAAGTGTGAGTTATCAAAATGTCCAGCTAAAAAATCATAATATGATTGATGTTATACATAAACACATTTTATTTTTTTTTAAAATTCAGTGATTTTTTTAAATGGCATTCCTATAAGGGGGTATCAAAACAAAGGATAGCAGTGATTTCTTGAGGAAAGTCCTGGTTATTAGATTTTAACTGGACTTATCCAGGGGACAGTGGTTAGTTCCTGTAGGTTTTCTGTTGTGGACTGAAGGCAGTAGTACTGTAATATGTTCAGTTAGCAAATGATGTGCAAAATACTGAAAACCTGAGATGCAGAAAGGAAAAAAAAATGCTACTTAGGAGGTTAACGGAGGTTAACTGAAACTGGATATTTTTGAAGAAAAAAGTCTAGCTTGTTTCATCAATAACGGTACTTTCTTCTGCCATCAAGAAAATGCCTCGTTTTAAAAAAAAAAAGACCATGAGGATTTTTGTAGGGCTTGAGCCAAAATCCAATGAAGTACACCAAAAGACTACCAATGATTTTAAAGGGCTTTAGATGACCTCCAGGGGTAGGGACAGAAGTTACACATAAACTGGTTTAAATGATCAGAAACTGGTTTAAACCTGTAACAGAACAGAAGTTCAGTGCACATAAACCAGTTTCAAAATGGCTGAAACTGGTTTAAGATCAACCTGGTTGAATGTAGTATCAGATTTAACTGATTTAAGTCAAACCAGTTTATAAAGGTTCTGTCCCAGAGCCCTTCCTGGTTCAAGTTAAATCAGAGTCTCACAGCATCCCAGCATGCTTTGCAGCCCTGGGTTTGGCTGTGCTGTTTGCTTCAGAGAGCAGGGCTGGCCCTGCCCCTCTGCTCCCTAGCTGGAACAGTAAGGGCTAGCTCACTTCTCCCCCCAGGCAAACCCCAGTTGGGGTCTAGGGCCAGGGAAGGGGGTTAAATTCACCTTCCCCTGAGTACAGAGCTAAATTCACCTTCCCCTGAGTACAGAGGTGCCCTGCCCTTCTGGCTTACTTAGTGATGGCTGCAACTCTGGACTACAAATCCCAGAGGAACCTAGAAGCAGGAAGAGGAAGTGATGAGCAACCCTGCAAAGTCCAGCTGATGTGATTGTGGACTGCAGATCCCAGACACCTCTGGGGCAGCAGGAAGAGGAAGAGGAAGTGAACATACAGCCCATGCTGGCTATGTGCCTGAGAGCCATGCTTAAGCACCCTCATGGCTTCTGGCTTGAGCCACTGAAGGCATATGGCTGCATTTCCTGAATCAAAAGTGAATGTCTGTTCACTGAACCAATTCAACCTCATACTTTTTGACTCTCTGTACTTTGCCCAGAAGAACTACATTCTTCCAGTGATTGGATTGGGTATTTTGATGCATGAAAAATTTAAGCCATGTCATTTTACACTGTCAAGTAGATGCTGTTTTTTCTTCTTTATATGAAGTAGATAAGTGGTGCTCAGCATTTTGGCCCCATGGGACAAATAAGTGGCATGTGGCCTGTCTGCAGGGTGGATTGGACCTTGGGGCCTGGTACTGCCTCCTGCATGCCAGTATTGGGTCCTGGGACCCAGCACTACCCCCTCACACTGCTCACATGCCTTGCACTGCTCCCTCCTGCCCTGGAACCCTGTGATTGGGCTCTGGGCCTCAGTGCCACCCCATCCCAGCCTCCCACCTAAGGATTAGGCTCTGGGGTCCAGTGCTGCCCCCATGCAGCTCTGAATGTTAGGATCAGGTGCCAGATCCCATGCACAGGGCCATGGCTTCCCATGCTTCTGGAAATTTGGCAGCAGGCAAGATGTGCCACTGCTCTCCCACTGCCAGATTTCCAGACCCACGAAGAACCCCATGGGCCAGATGAAAAATGCATCACAGGCAGTTAAGCACCCCTGGACTAGACAGCTGGATGGTATATGAAATATACTCTGGGTTATCTTCAATATATTATTAAAGCCAGAATTACTTTCTTCCGATGTTACATTCTTCTGATGCTATAACACTAAGGCTGTATAAACATATTTAAAAAGGTATGTGCTTTGTTTATGTTTGTCTTTGTCCCTGACCTTTCCTATGTTGATTGTCTTCTCAAGTTGGAACCTCTTTAGGTCACAGAGACTATATTTGTGTGTGTGTGTACATGTACGCACGTGTGAAGCAACTAGCATATCATCAATACTAAAATAATACAAGCAAAAAATAGGAGAAAAGAAGATTATACATCACATGGCCTGTCTTATTTTTCATGAGTCCCCTTCCTTCTTCTTTAAAGGCATTTTCCCCCCTGCTGATATAATGTATAATTGTCACTGAAGTAGTGTCACAGAACAGAATTTTGTCCATACTTTTTACAATAATTACATTCCACAGTCTCTATTTATTACAAAATGCTGCAATTAGCACTGAATATAAATTACTGCATGCATGATTTTCGTGACTTATATGCATATGACATTTCAGCTTTAACATTATATTTACATAGCTTTCTTGCATGTATTTTTAGACTTTCTCTCAACTGTTTGTCATTTAAAATATGTACTTGCACAGAATATAGTTTCAGTTACCTTAAGATTACTAATGAAGCTGTTTAGTAATAGGCTTAATAAATGACCTGGTCTATAAACGTAGATCAAAATATTTAAATGTGAGTATGTGGCATATTCTTCAGGAGGTGATCTATTCTGAAAATATGGCTTTGCTTCATATCCTTAGGCATTTTAAAAGTTTGTCATTTTTTTCTTCTGGATAATCTGCAAGGTGATTTCCTTTATTATAAAGAAAATATAAAGTAGATGACATTAAACATTATATGCGTCGTATAAATAGCAACATTTGATATTATAAAATACATGATAACCCTGTGGATTGAACACAAAAGAGGTTTCTCTGAGCAATCAGTCTTTGAGTCACATAGATTACTTGTGATTTGTCTGAAGTCACATACTGTTTTTATTTTACAACTTAGTGAGTATGCAAGCATTTTCAGTGAACATATTCAGTTTTCATGAATACTTATATATGCAACATGGATATTTGCTTTCCAGTTTTGCAAGAAAAAGAAAGGGAGTTAAGAGCTGACATAAAGCTCCTTTAAAAAGTTAACTTTTTGGGAAGTAATTGTAGATTCATCAGACATAAAATACCAGGCTTAAATCACAAACAGGATGAGTTTTATATTCCCGGAGGAACTTCCAGATGCAAACTCATTATATTCTGTTAAAGAGAAATTGCAGGACTTGTCATTTATATGATGAACTTTGGCTTGATAGCAGTTTCCAGGCTTTTAGCAATTAACACCCTGAACTTCAGTCTTTTCTTCATTTGTATAGAATTCATTTGAAATAATTTATTTGCATTTCATTTGGGTTACATTTGATGTCCTGTAAAGTGACACACACCACGCATGTCTTTTAAATGAATCAACTTCAGACATTCATCTAGCTGTAAATTTTATTTAGGTTTTTTCTTCCCGCCTCACCCTTTTTTGGTAAAAGTATATATCATCTCCCTTATGCATTCAGGTACATATATTTTTTTAACATGCTGATTGAATCATGAGAATGTTAAAAATAAATCTGTTTTGAAATAAGTATTAGCAACTGTCACAAAAATGAAACATTAATAACATAGGTTTATGCCCTAGATACATGATTTGACAAACATGTGTTCAGCAAACATTAACATAGGTAGGTTAGTTAACCCTGGGAATTCATCTCTTTTCCCATCTTCTTCTCTCTCAAGGCACTCACTAAGCTCTTGCATTTCTTCCTCAACAGTATCACTAAAAATGTTTCTTTTCAACCCTTTGGCTAAAATCCAGATCTGTCCTTTTGTCATCTCATCCTGACTGCTCTAACTTCCCTCACTGACCTTCTCTCTCTCCCTTTCCCAGTCTGTTTAAAATGCTACAATTCTTGTTCCTGCTCTTTCTTACTCTATCTTGTCACCGATGAGTAAGAACCAAGGCTCCGTTAACCCCATCTGGTAGAATCCATTTATATAGAAAGGTCAGCGTCTAAACTAAATTTTCTATCCATATTACAAGTGCCTACTTTACAGAGTCCTTTTACTGTAATAAAAGAGTCCTTTCACTGTAATAGCTACAGGTCTTTACCAGCCTATAGTTTGTAGCACAATATGATTTTTCATTAAGACTGTATACGCAGTCTTAGACTAAAAACTTTGGACCAAGGATGTTTTGAGGAATTTGGGTACCCTTTGTGAATGCAGTTGGCAATTCCCCAGCTACATAAGTGGCTTTTTGGCATTTACACCCATTTTGTCATTCTGTTACCTGTGCAGTGCAAACTTGTAAGGATACAAGCATAAACAGAGCACACACAGTCAGCTACATATTGAATGTTCATCTACATGCCTATGTATGCACACCCAGTGAACGCTCTTAAGTCATGAAATTGTAGCTGGATGAAAAGCTATGTCTAACAGGTATTAGACATCCAAGAAGAACTCTTCCATTTTTTAGTACCAAGAACTGAATGGTTAAGAAAGTCACAGAGGAAATGGGAGACCAGACATCAGGGATCCTGGTTTTCTCTGAGAAAAGAATCACAAATTCTCTGATTTACAAATTCTCTGATAACCCTCCGAAAATCCGTGATTAAAATGAAATGCCACTACACACACATGTGTGCACACACACACATACACATATATGTGTGTGGAGGGGATGTGGGTGTGTGGGGGTTATGTGTGTGCGTATATGTGTGTGAGTGTGTATATATAGGTATCACCTGAACACAATGTTTAATTGACATATTCACAATTTTAATGCAATTTGGAAGCCTGCCAGTGCCTCAGTCACTAATAAAATAAATTCTAAATGTCTGTAAATTTTGATATTTGATTCTGGGTTTTTTATCATGGAAAAGCAGAACTCCCCCTGCCCTCTTAGCTCACAGAATGCAGACTCTTCACTCCTGCCTGACCCTGCTGGTGCCCCTCACTTCCCCCTACAACCTCCTGGCCCTGCTAGTGCCCCTTACCCTCTACCCCCCAGCCCTGCCAGAGGGGCCCCCCAGCTGCCAGGGCTATGGGGCCAGGAATCTGGGCCACACAGTAGCCCAAATCCCAGCTGCCACTCATGGGAGCTGGTGGCTGCTGCACCATAGCAGATCATATAGAGTCCAGTTCCTCCTTCCTGATGGACAGCACAGTTGGAGCAGAGCCGCTGCCCCTGCTGCTGGTAGGTGGGAAGGGGATGCCTCACCAGGGTGATGCAGGGCTCACAGCAACAAGGAGCTTCCCCACCCAGCCCTGCTCTGTCCTGCTGCGCGAGGTCCCCCCCACTGGGCTACAGAGGCCCCAAGGGGGAGGACAGCCAGGGCAGGGAGTGTGAGCCCACAGTGGGTAGCCTGCATCTGCCCCCACTCTGGTCCCATGCACAGATCTAGGGAGCATGGGTCTCCCTGCTTCTCCTGGGAATTCATGCAGCAGTGCAGAGTCAGCCCTACCTCCCTTCCCCCTGGAGGAGGCATCCACAGCCCTGTCCCATTCCCTGCTGGGGCCCTGCAGCCATGCATTCTGGCCCTGGGTCCCAAGCCCCAAGAACCACCTGGCTAGGAAGGAGCCCCAGCTGTGCCCATCTCACTCCCTCCCTCACTCCCTATGGGGGCCTCAATCCTCCCTCTTTCCCTCCCCCACAACAGACTTACTGTGGAAGCTACTGTCCAGGCTGCCTGGTGGCCATGTGCATGGTACCCTATGTCTGACTGTCCTTCTCCTGCTCCCCCCAGCCCCTTGCATGCTGCAACATTGTCAGCCTGCAGAGAACTCTTTGCAAAAATGCAAAATGTGCGTGTTTCTCTATTAAAGTGAAAAATCTGTGTTTTTCTCAGGTAAAACAGGAAAACTGATCTTTTTTTTCCATTTTTCCTAGGGAAACAGAAAACCCAGATCCCTGCCAGTCACCCAAGGTTTTGGGTCTGTGTCTCTGACTTACTAGCACTGTGCTGAAATGCTAGGCCACAGTTTAGGCCTTCTTAGATACACATTGAGTGGTGGGGGGCATTTTAATTGGCAAACCATGCTAATTAAAAGTGCCCAAGTGTCACATGTATCAGCATCCCTGCACTGAAAAATAGCGGTGGGGTGCTTTTAACTAAGGCTCATTGAACCAGCTTTAGTTCAAAGCATCTCACCACCATTTTTCATCCCAGGGATGCTGATGCACGTGACTGTGGAAGCTGCTGAAATATGTTAATTTCTGTGCCCAGCAGACTGGATTAATTGAGTTTGGTCTGATGTGCTGGTTTTACAGCACTTCAGATCAGCCTTACTGCATGTCTATAGGAGCCCCTTAAGGCTGTTCTCCTGCTTTCCTCTGGATAACCAAAATCATGAGAAGGACATGAACAAGCTAGTGGGTTTGAGGCTCAGATGTCTGTTTTTTACAGATTAGCTGACAGAGCTCCTGAAAAACTTTGCTGCACGTGCTCAGATCTCAAGATAAGTGTGTCCCAAGAAGTAGAAAGCTGTATATTCTTATTTGTGAACAATAATAACACATATTTGTAGGTGAAAATAAATTGCTTTATTTCCTTTTGTCTAATCACAGGAAGAAGAGCCAGAGAGCCATATAAAAAGCTGGGGGAAAAAAAGAGAAATAGCTTTTGTACTGTTTCTGAGCCAAAGAGTTGTCTCCTTTCATTTGAAACTTATTTAGGATATTCACATTTACTTCTGCATTACCTTACTTGCCAAGTTATTGGGGAGTATGTAAGTTTATCGGTTTATGCTTTAATGCTATGAAAAACTGTCCGCTTCTTTCTTCACAGTTTCTAGTTTTTATTACTGCAAATGCCATTTATTGCCTTTTACCATGTTTCTTTAAAAATTACTTCCCTGTAGGAGATACTGGAGTTTCATTATATTTTATTAGAGTCTTAGTTTTATTTTATGTCTAATTCAAAACCTAGAAGCACAGAAATAAACTCCATCAGAGGGGAGAAAGGCACCCAAACTACTTATGTGCTGAAGATCTTGAGGCGTAACTTGATGTTGTTACTAAGAGGAACAAGTGACCAGCCAATTGTGAAATATGTGCTGTTATTCCCTTTAAATAATCAGTGACCTAATCATAAAATAAAACATAAGCAATTGATATTAGTGTCCATTTGGCAGATGGTAGCAGCAATTCAGTTTCCCATTGGAAGAGAATATCAAGATGTTTTCTAGCGTCATCTGTTTTTTACAGAATTTTACACCATTCCAGTTCCTAGGTTTTAACAAATTGTACTCAAGTAACTTTCTTTTGCAGAATCTCAGCGTAGACCCTTAGGTAAGGGTCCTGTCAAGTGAAGCTATTTCCTTTGTTAGTGTCTCTTCTTAACTCTCATAATTAATGCAATATTCGTTTTCCCTAATGTAGTAACTTTTAAATAAGAAATGCCTAGTCCAAGGTGTCTTGTAGTACACTACATGGCCTTGCTAATTATTCCCTTTTTGTGCAGCTGCTTTGAGTGCGGAGGCCCCTCAGCAGAGGCTGGATTCTACTGCAGACAAGGTAGATTGCTCTATGGCCTCTGACGCACATTGCATTTAAGATTCAATTAACTTGCTAACCATGCCTTAAATAGTAGCCTGGCCACACCTTCATGTCAATTTATGGCATGATAACACAGTCAATAAGTCACAAAGTTATTCCTCATATAATGTGTAACAACTTTGTGCCTCATTTGTATCACGCCTTTAGTTGAACATGTGCTCTACCCAGTGAGGCTGGGGGCAGAATCAGTTCCTGGACCATGACCTCTGTCGGATCCCCAGAGGCAGATGATGAGGGAGCATCAGGGAGCATCTTCCCAATCATAGGCTCACTGCACCTGAGCCTAGCTGCGCACACAGTTTTCTGACATCCCTGGTACTTGAGGACCCTGCGATCAAGGAGCCTTTCCCCAGTCCCTAGGTCTCTGTTCACATATGATTTTTAAAGGTCTGAATGTGATGGGACATCAAGATTGACAAAAGACTCCCTGATCCCAAGATCCCCATGCACCAGGATCTGTAAAAACTGTATGTGCAGTCTTTGGGCACACATGGTTTTTACTTATCCCAGCAGGGTCCCCACTCTAATTAAAGCAGCCGCAGCATTTTGTGTATCAGCATGCCCGCACTTCAAAATGGCAGTGGAGGTGCTTTAACTACAGCTTGTCGAATGAGCTTCAGTTAAAGTGCCCCTGCCACCATTTTAAACCATGGGGATGCTGACCTACGAGATGCGGAGGCTGGCTGGAGCACTCTAATTGGCATGCTCCAACAGATTTGATTAAGCAAGTTTTTTCGGACATGCTGTAATTACAGTGCATTGGAGGAACCTCCCTACACATGTACAAGCACCCTATAAAACTGTGTGTGCATTCCAACTGAGATTTTGACAATCAGCTGATTATCAGCTGGGGCTGCAGACCACACTGGGGCCTGTTCTAGACCTCAGTTTGGCCCCTGGTTTCAGCTGAGAATCAACTGATTTTGGGCACCTGGCTCTCAAGTTGCTGTTGCAGGGGGAGCCCAGGCTCTCTCTGTACTGGCAAGTAAAGCATGACTGAGATCTAAACCCCGATCCCCAAATCCTGCATCCTGCCATGCATGTGTGGTATGGCAGGGGGCATGACTGTTGGGATTGTGGATCAGTTCCCATCACAACTTTAAATGAGTGTCTATTAGTGGCCTACCCATTTATGGCTGGATGCAATTTCTGTAAATGGTAACTTTAGTTCTCTCTCTAGCAGAGTTAATTCTGAATGTTTATATATCACTATATGGTATTTATGTCATTATCTGCTTTTGCCAAATTAATTTACAAGGCCACAGCAGATAAAGAGATAATGGAAGAGCTTTGGAATGTGGATGTGGGTAAGAACCTGAGACTTGATTTTACTGAATTTAACTTTAGACAGATAAATAATCCCCACCCTTTGCCCTAACATTTTTAAATGTTTTGTATTACAGTTTTATTTTGTTAGTTACTTAACTGGCATGTTTAAGAGGAGCTCTAATTTCAGTCCTTAAGACAGTTGACAGATGACAGATGCGCACAAAATCCTCATCTAAAAACAAACCAGAGCCCCTGGTAAATGTTGCTTTGTTCCACCGATCAGGATTCATTATGGTTAGACTTAAGGCTAAGAATCTTTTTTGACTAATTTGATGGAGGCAAAAAAGTTTATAGCTACTGGTAAATTTTGCAGTGTACAGAGTATCCATGCTTATAAACACGCAACAATGTACAAATATTATTGTGCTTTCTCTGTGGCTGACAAAATGGGATGCTGTTATTATCATTATTATGATTTATATTTCACATGTATTGTGTGGCTTGGCAGTGGTTTACCACATTCTTGTTCATTTTTGTGTGGTATACTTATTATATTTTGAAGTCCTAGCTCTGAGGACTAATTAAATTAAATAAATAAAACCCAATCTCTTTTGGAAACCCATGTGTTCCAGCTCTAAAACATGTCTTGATTTCTTAAATTATATTTATTTAGCCATTGTTTTTCATTTTCTGCTGCACCAATGTATATTATAACATGCATTTGGGAGCATTATGTTGCTTGCCCATTAGTAAACAACCCACACTGTATGCAACTATTTGCAGTATGATGAACTATGCAATTCTAAATGGAGCCCTCAGTACTTGGCTGTGTTCCCCTTTGCAGTTACTTACCTTCCTCAGATTACACAATACAAAGAGTTAATAGTGCCATGGTTATTGAGGGGCAGGTATTTGTGTTCATACTCTCTCTTTTCCGATGGTGACACCACATATCATACATGTCTACATGTGCATTACTGTTCCATTGTTACTGCGCATTAAGTTTAGTACTGTACCTGTAATAACTGGTACTAACTCAATGCTTAGTAACTGGCACTTACTGTGCAGTAGTGCCAGCACACAGCCTTTTAGTGATGCTAAGGTGCAGTACATTAATTCTACTGTGCATTAGTGCATTAGCATGGCTTTTTCCATGATAGGTTAATGGATATCAGAATTAGTATACTGCACATTTTGCATCTGGTGTAGACATGCCCTTTGTGTTTTATTAACCAAGTATAGACTGAAGCAAACATCCTGTTGAAAAACAAGACCACTTCTTCTAATGACAATGTTCACCAAATAGCATATGAATAATAAAAATAAATTAGTTGCTGGTACATTCACAATCTACTACCATTTTGACTTCCTGTTTTCACCTGGCACTAACATAACTAGGGGTCAGGAGTGATCAGGGATGGCCTTTTTTGAGAGGAGGAGTGCAAAAATACCCAACACAATTAGTATTGAGGCAGCTGACACTGCCGCATGCACCACATCTGCCCTGAGTGTGGAGCTGCCCTGCTACACCTCTGTTAACTGATTTCTTTCCAAGCACACAGAGCCCTCTCACCCCCACCCATGCTCCTGTAGCACACTCAATCTGCCCCACCATCTCAGCATTCACAAGCCATGCCTGGTATGTCAAGGTATGTAGAAAAAACATTTAAAGCTGTGTCTATAGCCGAATCACTGATTCTCCAAATCAGCATTGAATCTTCAGATTTGGATTTGGCCAAATTGAATTGGGACAGTGATCCAAATCAACAAATCAAATCACTGTCCCCCAAATCGAGCTGAATCTGGAGTAGTCCAGAGTAGTCTTGTTTGCTGTCTACGGCTTCCTTCATCTCAACTACAGCTACTTGGGTAGCTCCCAGACACTCCTGATGCTGCTGCTGGGGCAGAAACATGAGGCAAGTCTTAACATGAGAATGTTAATGTCCTGCTTTTATTTTGAGTGGCTGGCAGTCTTTTCTTGCAAGTGTACATCGGAGTGGGGCACTGGCAAATATTAACAATTTAAATGTCAGAAAAATGTGAATAAAAAAAAAAGCACTGGTCTACCTTGAGGGCTTTCCTTCTGTTGAATTAAAAAAACCTGATATAAATGTTGTCACTTCTTTTTAAAAAGGTCAAAAGTTGCTTTTATAATAGAGGTAGCATGAGAGTTCCTGGAGTTCCAGTCAAAAGAGACCTCACTAATTCCAGCCTGACCTCCTGTATATCAGAGACCTTTATGTTTCACCCTGTTGCCTCACTGACATCCTTTCTGGCATATCACAGCTACCCTGAAAGAAGAGAAGTATGTAACTTGTGCTACATCAAGGAAATTGACCTCATCCGAAAAACCTGTGCACCGGGGTCTCATGACTAATTTCCTGGATGCCCAAATGTAACAGGGTCCTCAGTGACTCCAGAAGACAGTGGGCAAGTCTACACATAGTGTTTATTGTGGAGCTGACAAATTAGCTCTGCAGTAAATGTCTTGTGTCTACATGTGCAGTGCTATTAGGCAGGAGTAAACTAATTAACTCTGCAGCAAGATAGTATACTTGTAAATACTTTTTACTCCACAGCAATGCACATGTAGGTAATGGAGGAGCTGGCTGGAATACCCTTGTAACCCAGCCACCTTCCCCTCCCCACCAGAACACTGAGCTGGGCCTGCACTGGCCCCGCTCAACATACTGCGCTTCCAGGCACACACACGAATGTGATGCTTGTAAAGGAATAAACTCCAGCATGATAAACACTGGAGTTTATTGACTCAGCTTAATTGCAGGTATAGAAGTGCCCAGTAAATACATAGTAAGCAATAAGAAAATGGAATTAAAAATGAAGTGGGGAAATACAGTACTACTATTAAGCATCTTAAATAACAGGTTGCTACAAGTGTCCCTTACAGCATGGGTGTCAAACTTGTCCTGGGCCCCAAGCCAGATCCAGCTCACAGGGCTCCACCTAGGCAGGATGTATGAGGCCGGTGGCAACTGCAGCAGGTCCAGTGGTTGTGGTGCCAGGCTTCAAGGGAAATATCAGAGGTCTGGCAGGGGAATTCAACAGGCTGCGGTAGCAATGGGGCCAAATGTCTGCAGGGTAAGTAAGGACTGCAGCCTTCATTCTCCACAGCCCTTGTTCACTGCCATGCTGTCAAAGGCCATGTCCACTGGGGCCTCGAGACCTCAAATTCTGTGGCACCTTGGCCCTGCCTCCCAATTCCCAGTACCCCAGTGGGCTGGATGGGAGGGCATCATGGGTCATATGTTTGATACCCATGCCCTATAATAGTAGGCAGATGCTTATAACAAGGATTACCATGGATATAATGATCATTGTGTTATAGCTTAATACATCTTTTTTAAAAGTAGAGTTATCCTTTGTACATTTATAGACAAACTGCCTTTAAATGGGACTGTTACAATAAATGTTACAAAAACAAATTATTCAAGCTCATATATTCTGTTTAATATTCAGTTCTTAACACTTTGTACCTCAGAGATAGTTGCCTTTTCTATTTCCAGCTCTTGCTCCTATCAAAAGTAATAAAAATGTAAATAAGGGTGCAGTATTATCAACTTTTCCACTTAGGTGCTTTGTAAGTAAAGCTAATCAACAGGAGATTGAATAACTAGTTTACATCTTCAGATTGTTTTCTTTCTGCCACAGTTGGAAAACAAAAATATTCTGGAAATTCCTTCTCTTCTTCCTCTTCTTTAAGTATTCACATTTTTCTTAATCTGTAGAATTAAGCCAGCATGTAAAACACATGCACTTCTTTATTTGGTATTTATTTTCTATATATATCTGCAACAACAATGCATTTTCTTCTTTGGTTCTTTGGTTCTACTTGATTGAAATGATTCACATATTTACCAAAGCCAGAATTAGGAATGTATGTCATTATCCATGGATGTACTTCTATATCATACAAATTTCCTGCATTTTTTCAGTAATAACTTTAGTTATGTAGTATGGTGCTATGTGAAATGAAGTGGTACACTCTGGGCACATCTACATGTGCACTTTAATGTGCAGCCTATGCTACTGCACATGAAAGCAGTCACATCAAAAACAGTGCTAATACACTAATGCACAGTAGAGTTAGTCTACTGTGACTTAAGTGTCACTAAAAAGGTGTTTGCTTTTGTTACTGTGCATTAGGGCAGCCTAATTCACTTTTAAGTAAAACCTCATATTAGAGGTACTAAACTTAATGTGCAGTGGCAAAAGTACAATAATGAATGTGTAGACAAGCCCAGTGTTATATATATCAGTCTCTGAGGAGAAGGCTGAAAGGCGATAGAGAAGGCTGAGAGGTGATCTTGTGGCTGCCTACAAATTCATTAGGGGGATGCAGCAAGGGATTGGAGATGCTCTGTTCAGGGTATTTTCTTAAGTTGTAGCAAGTCATTTGTCCTGGAACAAGTCTGTAATAATTTTGGTGTGCATGGTACAAGTAAAGCAACAACATATACATTGGATGCATCCACACATGAAATTAGTTCAACACAATAAACTTCAGTGCAGTTTGCACCAGAGTTTATTGCTCCAAGGCACAGCATTTACACATGTGCCTGGGACTGTAGCACATTGAGCCTGGGTGGCATAACCCCAGCTTGGAGGGAGCCCAGGGGATCAGCCTACCAGCCAAGAGCTGCTCCACCCCAGCTTAATTTGCTGCAGAGGGGTGGTTGGGGCATGAGGGTGCTATAGTGCAGGGCTAGCTGGCAGGAAGGCCCTGCACTATAGCACTCTTTGTGACCCAGCTAGCCTCAGTTACTGTCTACACATGCATTGCAGTGGCAAAAATAACTCTCCCATAGGTTAGTACTTGTGTCAGGCAGTACTAACCTCCATAGATTTCATAGACATTAGGGAAGGGACCTCGGAACTTGGCCAGTCTGCTTCTGACTCCAATGTCCACATCATTAATGAAGATGCTGAACAATATGGGTGCAAGGACAAAACCTTGGGGGACCCCACTGGTCATAGGGAACCATGACGATTGACTTCCATCAATTACCACCCTCTGGGTCCGATCTCAGAGCCAATATCCCAGCCAGCGGATCATGGTGGACCCAGGCCACAATTGGACAGTTTCTCCAAGAGGTGATCATGGGATACTAGTTCAAAGGCTTTTTTGAAGTCAAGATATATGACATCAATCTCTTCTCCTTTGACCAGGTGACAGGTCACCTGGTCATAGAAGGAAATGAGATTGGTCAAGCAAGACCTACCTGCAAGAAACCCATGCTGGCTATCCCTCAGGATGTTGGTGTCAGCCAGTCCATTAAGGATGGCCTCTTTAATAAACTTTTCTAAGACCTTCCCCAGGATAGACATCAGGCTGATGGGCCTATAGTTTGCTGGATCCACTTTCCCCCCTTTCTTGAAGATAGGCACCACATTGGCCTTCTTCCAGTCTTCGGGCACTACCCCAGAGCACCAGGAGTTCTCAAAGATCTATACCAAGGCTGGGCTATGATGCTCACCAGCTCCTTGAGTACCCTGGGGTGTAGCCTGTCAGGACCAACTGAATTGAAGGTATCCAGCTACTCAAGGTGTTCCTTCACGAGGTCAGCATTGATGGAGGGTAAGGAATCTCCCTCACCTAGGCCTCCCTGTCCCCTAGTGGGCATGGGCATGGGAAAGACCGAAGCAAAGTACCCATTTAATAGGTTGGCTTTTTCTTGGGCATCAGTAGTCAGTTGTCCCATCTGGTTTAGCAGGGGTCCAATGTTTTCCTTGCTTTTCCTTTGGCTCCCCACATATCTGAAAAAGGACTTTTTATTGTCCTTGATACTTGAAGTGAGTTGGAGCTCAGTTGCAGCCTTGGCTTTCCTCGTTTGCTCCCTGCAGGACCAGACCAGTGGAGTTAATTAGTTTACTCTGGTCTAATAGCTCCACATGTCCTAATCTACTGCAAGTGGTAAATGAGAAGTGGTGATTGAGAAATGCTGGAAAATTCCCATGGTGCTGCTGAACTCAAATTCGATACTTTACTAGTACTCTTGGGTAGCAAAAATTCCAAGAAGCCACCTTAAAGCAGAATCCTTGCCTGGTATTAACTGGATCAGAATTACTATACTAACTATATGATATGCCTGATTTAATTTTGGGGATATTTTCTTCAGTCAGGAATGGAAGTTCAGGCCCAGAAAAAGAGAAACAAACTTCAGGAAGTGTACCTTGGGACCACTGGAAAATAAAACAAAGATGTGAAGAAGCAAGTAAAAGAGAAATCCTGCTAAAATATAATAAACTAAAGCTTTTTCTTTGATAATAGGCCAGTTCTTTCTACCAGTTTTATTTTTTTTTGCTATATTCACACTGTGACTTCTGACTTCTTCCGAAAGCTGGTTCCAAGCCAGTTTTCCTTTAGCGTGCAAAACTTGCTTTAATATACCTATTAAATTTTAGGTTATTTGGTCTTTGCTGTGCATGAATTGAGTTGCAAACACAAAATTTGTGTTGGAAAGCAATCTGCTTCTCCTTGTTTTTATATGAGGACATTTTTGAAAATCTTATGCTTTACCCATATCCTGCTTTAATAATAAAGCAACAGTTCCTGAGGAATTTGCTGGTAATTATCGGTTTATTATTTAATGGCCTGAGGCAAGATTGAGAGTAGAGAACATTCTCCTAAAGCAAGCAGAAACTGCAGTAATGGTAAATCTCTTTGGGATTATTGCTGTTATGAACCATTTTCAAAAGTTTATGATGCAGACGTGCAAGCTTGAAAGCACCCACATTCACATTAAAGTATTCACAGATATTGTAGAATTAACAGCTTTTTGTAATGCCATAACCCTTTCCAACCTACATTTCAAAACAATTGCTGTACTATTTCATTCTTTTTTACCCTGGGGCAGCTAATGTTCTGTAGAACTATTCTCTTTCCACCTGTTATGACAAAGTAGGAGTGTCACATTAACTAAATAGCGCACCTTCATGTGCTTTCCTGAAATCTGTACTTTGTGGGCTTAGAAATCCTAAAGCCAATTCTAATTATATGAATGACAAACTAAAAGGTTTATATTTTAAACATCTGACTTGATAACTATTTAATAATGAAGTACTAGATTTTCAGGGAAATGTCTTCTTGAGTCTCCTGGAAAATGTCCTTGATACTGTATCACAATGACATTATCAGTGTTTTAGGAGCTGGTAGTTATTATATTTTGTAAAAGCTTTGCTTTGCAGAAAGCCTCTTGTGGATTCTAAACAGGGGACTAAGTTTTGGTTTTGCATTTTTGTGAAGGATAGCCTAGTCCTACCTTATTCCTAATCCTACCTTATTCCTAGTTTCTCATGTTTTTATACATGATAGATGATATCACAAATTAATCACATTCCAGTAAAGAGATGCCTGTTTTTGTTTCAATTTTAAACTGAATAATGTAGGTCTAGGCCCCCAGAATATTAGTAACATTTCTACTTTCTTTTTAACTGGGAAAAAGTGTTGTATTATATGTCACGCTGTACCGCAGTATATGCACCCCCTTTTCAAAAGCCCAGTTCTGTCCAGGCCTCTATGGAGAAGTTGGACATTAGCTCATGTGTTAGATAATATAATCTGGAGATAATGCTCACTGGGAAAGTCCTAAATTTGCTATACTAATATGATGCTTAGCACAAATTGGAATGCTTGGATGCTAGCATTTTAAATTCAGTTAACATGTCCTAAGCAAAATGTGCAACAAGGCCCTTAAATGGGGTGGCTTCATAGTAGGAAAGAGGGAAATGAAGGGAAACAAAGATGGCTAGGAGAGAGAAGTCACTCTAGGAAAAAGACCTGGTCTGTCCCCTAAATACGCAGCAGAATGGAAGGGAGGAGCTTGGACGCCAGGGTCACCTCAATATCTTTTTTCTCTACCCCTTCCAGAAATTTAAGGTAGCCTTTCTGTGTGAAATGCCCTCAGAAGTGATCAGCTTCACAGAATTTGTATTGAAACAAGATTTATTATGAACACAGAGAAAAAAGTTAGAAGGCACCTACCCTGGAGACCTTCAAAAGGAGACTGGATACACACCTTGCTGGGGTTATTTGACCACAGAAGTCTTTCCTGCCCAGAGCAGGAGGGATGGACCCAATTATCTCACAAGGACCCTTCCAGTCCTAAACTTCTGTGAATCTGTCAAAAATATGCATAATATATCCATGCTTAAACATTGCATAATCTAAATCACATCAGTCCAGCCTGTATCTTTTTTCAGAAAGCTCACTCTCTTTCTCTCTCTCCTTGGTTTGTTCCTTTCTCTTCTGTTTCTTTAGGCTAGGGGTTGTCAACTGGGTTATGCATGCCCTCGGGGGTACTTTGAAAGGTCCCAGCAGGTACATGTGGGTGGGAGGGGATGGAGCGCTGCCACCCCGTGCCACCTCACAGGAGCAGGGATGGGGGGGACCCTTGGGCAGAGAAGGCCCCCTGCTGGCCGAACAGGTGCTGCCAGGCCAGCCAGCTGTTGGCAGAGAAGCTTGCATGCAGTGGCCACCATCCACCACCTCATGTCACTGCTCTGTGTATGGCTGCCGCCACCCCCCCAGCTCTGTGACCAGCTGCCACTCTTCCCCACCCACTCTTTGACTGGCTGCCAGGGGTACACTGCTCAAAAAAGTTTGAAAACCCCTGCTTTAGGCAATCTACCTGACAGATGATATCTAGTTTCAAAGTGGGCATTCCCTCTTTTTTCCCACTAGGGAAAAGAGAGGGAACATTCTTCCTGATATAGTCTACAGATCTTTAAGTTGCAGAGATGTTAGCTTCTTCATTGTATGCCCAGGTAGGTACACCACACTGGGGTAGTTAGATAATGTTCCATTTAATGATATATGACAGCTTTTCATGAACTATGTCCTGAATATCTCCTATTCAAGAACTCCTTTGTAAAAACAGTTTGTCTATGTCTAGGCTAGGAAAATAATGCTAACGCATCAAAGGAGGAGATTCTAAGCATGGCAAGGGAAAAAGTATGACAGGATATAGAAGCTGTGAGAATTCATGTGGAAGTCATCTTCTCATGTGAGTCTTCCTCAAGCAAGTTCCTAGTGCCAGCTAGGCAGTGATGATGATATACACAGAGTGTCACTTGATGAAGGACTGGATCAAAGGGCTGGAAAAGCAGCTGAAGGCAGTGCTGAAGTTCACAAGTATGGAATATCTGGCAAAGGAAAAAGGAAAGGTGAGGTTACATATAGACAGAAATCAACTGAAATGATGATCTGGTGCAGGGGTTGTCATATCCCTGGGAGTACTTTGAAGAGTTCCAGGGGGTACACACAGGTGGGCAGGGATGGAGTGCACTGCCATATCACAGGAGCAGGGCTGGGGTGAAGCGAGGGCAGTGGCATTCCTCTGTGGGCCAAACAGGCAGCGCCCGGCAGGCTGGACACAGGGGGAAAAGTTTGCATGATGTGGCCACTGCCACCATCCACCACCCTGTGCTGCCACTCCGTGTGCAGCTGCCGCCACCCTCCCTCCACCTGCTCCTTCACCAGCTGCCAGGGGTACACTGTTCAAAAAAGATTGAAAACCCCAGATCTGGTGGATAGATTTTCAGCTGACCAAGGGGACCAATGGAAAACATGACAATGAAAGCAAAGCAAAGAAAGCAGTTGGCTAAAGGCTATCTTGTCTGCTGTTACAAATCATATAAGGCATTTGACTTGAGTTGAATGCATTACTAGCTTCTGAGTTATCTTTATGTTTTCCTCTAAATCTTTAAATAGTCCACAGTCAGTTGTAGCAGATTGGCCTGGGTGTACTTCTGCTCCAGGAAGTATTAAAACACTTTCTTGTGGGTCTGATTCAAAGTGAAGTCTATGGTTGATGGCATAATTATTTCCTAGATCAGATACCATGAATCATGGTTTTGTCTGTTTTTCTCTTTCCTTTTTGGCATTCTTCTCTAGCATGGGGTAGGCCTTCTTTCTTGGATGATCCTATGAGTGTATTTGAACCTAGTTAATCTCCTGGCCTTGAAATATTAAGGAATTGGTGGCATTCTTGTCTTTCCTGCTTATTACCCAGGGCACCTAGTAAGGTTTTTAAAGGACACTTTGCAGCTACAATGCACCATATTCTTGGAAATGCTTTTGAACAATGGTTTGCTTATGGATGCTGCAGACTAGAGGTGATAATCCAGAAAACGCGATTCCACTGTTCTGTTCCTGAGTTTAACACATTTTGGTGACCATGACTTACAACAAAATATAAGCAATGTTTAGCACCTTTAGACATCTATAAACTCTCAGTAGAGAGCCTAAAGGTAACCATGCCAAGAGTACAAAATGTTAAAGGTGTCAAACCCTTTAATATATTGTAGGTTCAGCTACACGGGTGCTTTCCTGCATAGTTGACTAATTAGCCCCACAGTAAAGTATCACCATCTACACATGCAATATTTTTAAGCCACAATAAACTAGTTAACTCAATGTTAGGATAATACTGCCCAACACAAGTACTATCCTATGGTAGAGTTTAGTGCGCTGCACCACACATGTAGATAGTGGCCAGGGCTGGCTGGGACACAAGGGTGCTACAGTGCAGGGGCTGCCTGCTGGCTAGTCCTGTGATATAGCACCCTCAAGCCCCAGCCAGCCCCTCTGCAGTGTATTGAGCCAGGGGAGAGCAGCTCCAGGCTGATGAATACCCCCTCATATCCTCTGCTAGCTGGAGCTGCTCTACTTTGGCTCACTGTGCTCCAGACCCAGAAGCACATCAAAACACTGTACCCAGGAGCAATATACTCCAGGACCAACTGTGCCACAGTTTACTCAGGTGTAGTAAGAGCATGTGTAGATGCACCCTGTGGTATTTAAAAGGATGTTTACTGAAAAGTGTTAACATTTTCATTTTCTAGATGCAACCATTTTTTTCTATATATGTTCTTTGTGTTTTTATTTCCTTTTTATCATTGAAAAAGCTCCTTTGAAATTGTATCCATACAATAGTTGTTCCTCACATCCAGATTCACTTCATCTTGCCCCAAAAGCCCTGTGTTGAAGACTAATGGAAACTGTTGTCCTGGTGAAATCATGAGTTTGAATTCCAGCTCATTCTCCTCTTCAGACTCCCTTCTTCTTTATAATCTACAGCAAATGTGAATTGTTGGTAGATTAAAGCCAGGCTGTTGTGAAGAAAAGCAAAATGAAGATACTTCCTCATCCCTAAAACCTCTGGAAAATATGACACAGCAGCATTAGTTTTATAGTGTCTACAACATGAATTATGTTTGTTACAAGGCTGAACTAAAGAAATATGTAGTAAGAAGCCTGTTTTCAATTATCAATTTGTGTTTGTAAAATTATCTTCATAATTTTAACTTCTTTTTTTTAGTTTTTTGGCAGTTCACAATCATTTTGTGATTATTATGCTCCCCTTACTATGATATTACTTTACTTTCCAAAGTATACAAACTTCCAGACCCCAGTTGCTTAAAAATTGTCAGCTAGCTTGTGAAGATGGTGCTTAGTTACATTGTCTCCTAACTGATCTTGGTACTACCTCTGTTCCATGTGTAAATGCAGTCTGTTTATAGGCACATATTTTTACAGGCAAATGTAATATAGTTAAAAGTGATTTATTATTGCTTAAGACCCCAATTGTTTTAACAGTACTGTTACCAGGGATTACACCCATTTTTCATTGGATTGTGATGTGACCAGATTCTTTATTCTGGATACATGCTGATCGACCATTTTAACAGAAGTAGCTCTGAGCTTGGTCAGTATTTGACCATTCTACAATTGTGTCTGTTTTATACTTGAGTGGAAGGTCTCCAAGGTGTTGCAGAAAGTGATTTGAATCACACATTTCATAGGATGGATCTTAACTTCTTAGTGATTTTACAATGCCAGAGTGCCTGTTGGCATTTCTGGGGAGGCAGGGAAAGTGAAGAAAGACTTTGGAAAAGCTGGCTATTCTGTGATTTGCCCAGGAAAAAGACCAAACCATAAAACAGCTTAGTAAGCTGTCCAATTTATCACCAATAGGACATTTCATTGATATGCTGCTATACTTTGCAGATTTTACACAATCAAATGGTTAATCATGCAATAAATTTAGACTAGCCATATGTGCCTTAGAAGACACAAATGCAGCCACACATGCAAAGTAATTATCACACAAAATGACTATGTAGCTGTAAAAGAGCCAACCAACTATAAAGGTAATGCTTGAAAATGTGTAACGACTCTATCCAGCTTCAATTTGAACATGTAGCAGGGCCTCTACAGTGAGAATGTACAGACACCCAGTTTTGCAAATCAAGACCTGCCATTGTGTGTCAAGAAACAAACTTGAACCTGAATAATAAAAGGGAAGACTAAATGACTATTAATGGAGTCCCAGAAGCTAATTTAAATTACAGCACAGAAATATAACTGAGCTGAAATCTGGCTCATTGAACAGTGAAAGTGTTATTTTCATATGAGAAGTAGAGAAAACCGATCATAGTTTCCATTCCTGCGATATCATGATAGTAGATTTGGTTATCTGTTGGCACTCTGAGTGGAAGTGGAAATCCAAAAAGTTGTTGGGAGGCAGTATAATACAGATATGCCAAGGGCAGGCAATTATTTTGGGTGGACGGCCGCTTACTGAGTTTTGGCAAGCCATCAAGGGCTGCCTCACAGGCAGCCTGGGGCAAATAAATATTAATTTTCTAAATTTTTAGGGGGCCTGCAGGCTGGATAGAATGGCTTGGTGGGCCACATCCAGCCTGCGGGCCGCACTTTGCCCACCCCTGAGCTATGCTCATGCTAGCCAGGAATGGGAAAGTCTGGGGTCCATCTTGGGCTCCAACTGTGTTGTTGTTATCCAACAATGTTTCAATCTAGCCCATAGTACATAGCTTATACTAGGCAGCCCTTGGAAGCTCCCCAGCAATTAATTACTAGACTCCTTGGAAAACAGTAAAATACCCTACAGGGATCACTCCTGCACTTTATGTCCTATTCTAATGCAAGCGACTTCTATAATTTCATATAACAGCTTTGATACTGTTCCAAGCTTCGTGACTATCTTAAAAGTCATTAGGGAAATTTTAAAACAGTTTGATATTAACAGGATTCGGCATTTAAAATTCTCAGGCTGGGAAAAATTGAATCAGTCTTATGGGACTGGGAGTTACAATTCTAATAGCAATGAGCATTTAGTACAGGTTGGAAGATACAAAAAATATTTTTTTCCAGGATCATCATAAAACATTGTATTTACAAAAGCCTTTCATCAGGGGCAGGTCTGGAGCTGTGAGGGAGTTCACTGACGGTCCACCCATAGTTTAAAACCAACTGCTTGGTAGTGGCAGCAGCAGTTCTAGTCAGACCATGCTGAGGGTGTCAATTGACTTCATGGCTTATTATAATCTATCTGATCCTTTCTAAAATCTTTATCTCATGGGTATTAATGACGCTTTCTTCTTTTTAAGCTATCCTTTGTTCTGCAGTTCTACTGTCTGTTAGCTGCTCCTGATAATGAAGCTCCTGTTTCACAGCCTGGGGATTGTTTTTGACTCATTCCAATGAATTTTTTTTTGTTTTTACTTTAATTTTAAACTGAATAATACAGCCCTAGGCCCTTGCATATTAATAAAGCTTTTAGTCTTTTTTTAATGGGAGAAAAATATGTGTTGTTTTATATGTCATGGTGAACCTCATCATCTACACCCCCTTTTCAAAATTCTAGATTGCTACGTGGCTTTAATAATGAGATAAGACAGGAGAACTGGTGTACGGGATTTTTGTAATAATATTCTATCATTAACAACACTTATTTTCCTTGTAAGTTGTGATACATCACTATATGCAAACTTGATTGACGCAGGACAACACAGAAAAGAAAAAGCACAGCAATCAGTCTGAACAATTAAATCCAACTGAGAATTATCTGTTTCTCAGAGGCAATAATTTTTAAATATTAGTAAAGCCTGTAACCATGAGAAAGTAATGTTGCCAGTTAAATTTCCATACCATGGACTGAAAATTAAAAGCTAAAATGAGTTAGCCAACTATGAAAATAACAAGTAAGGGCAGAAAGATCCACTAAAATATACAAATCTTTATGCACAATATCAAAAAGCCATACTGATCCTGAAATGAAAGGAGTAGAAAGCAAGGCCTGATAAAAGGAGGTCATTACAGAACACATCTATCTCAGTGCTGTGGTCTGACCCACAATATAATTTAGTACATGCCCGAGGTCATGGTGCTAGAGGCCTTTCAGAATTTTAGTGAAGGGCTTTACAAAGGGCAATGATAAAATGAGCTGCAATTGAGAATTTATTTGGCAGCTATAAGGGCAAAAGTAATTCAGTCCATGTGCAATGTCCTCTCCATCTCTTCAAGTTCCATAAGGTCCTTTGAAATTCTTGTATGGCATGGAGCTGGGGCTCTGCAAGCGCTCCAGGCCAGAGGTTCCCAACCCCTGGACCACAATCTGGTGCCAGGCCATGAAGGGCTGGCTGCCAGTCTGCAGGAGCATTGGCTGCCAAATCAGAAGTCCAGAAGTAAATGGCATACTGCAGACTGGCAGCCAACCCTTTTTTTATACTCAGTAAAATTTCCAAATTTTCAAATTTCCAAACCTTAGAACTAATCATCCTCTGATTAGCTTTGTATAAAAAAGGATTGGCTGCCAGTCTGCAGTATTCCGGCCACTTGTAGTCTGGCAAATGCTGGTCTGCAGTTTGCTGATCAGTGGTCATTTCTCGTCCATGGTCAGTTCCAGTCCACGTTTGCTGGTCCATGGGCTAAACAGGTTGGGAACCACTGCTCTAGGCAGCCTGATGCACAGCTAGGGAACACACTGGGAGGATGCTTGAAATATTTTTGATGAAATATATATTTTTTAATCCAGGGGCAGGCAATTATTTCGGGTGAGGGGCTGCTTACTGAGTTTTGGCAAGCCTTCAAGGGCCGCATGACAGGCAGCCAGGGGCAAATTAATATTCATTTTCTACATTTTGTAGCGGCTCCATGGGCCGGATAGAATGGCCTGGTGGGCCACATCCAGCTCATGGGTCGCATTTTGCCCACTCGTTTTAATCATTTCCCTCTCCGTGCTGCTTTTGATAAGGTTATTGCTGGGAAGGTGCAATAGAAAGAGAAACTCTAGAACTAGGATGAAAATCTGTACTCTGAACCAGGAAGAAATAGTTGAATGGTTTTAATTGCATTCCAGTGTGGAATGAAACCAAATTTCCAAACCTTAGAACCAATCATCCTCTGAGTAGGTCTGCCACTACATCTACTCTTATGCCAGTTCATAAACCAGCCATTTCCATTTGTATGGTGCAAAAGGTATGTATGTTAGCTGGATTCTCTTCAGTTCCATGCCTCCAGCCAGGCTCTGCAAAGTTATAGCTAGAAAAAATGGAAAGTGGAGTCAGTTGTGTACAAATGACACTTACTGTGAAGGTGACATAACCTAATTATTAGAAAAATATGAGTTACAGCATGTAGTAAAGAGGTCTCCAGCATGTAAAGCAGAGTTAAAGTTCTAGATCCTAAGAAGTAGGACCAAACTACATAATTTATTTTATAATCAGGGCTGTATGAGAGTTAACACATTAGAAATGAGTATTTTGTAACCTGTACACCTAATCTATGAAATATACCAAGATGTTAGATGTTAGCTCATTTACAACTGGAACAGACATTGGTGAGGAAAACCAAACTATTATGAACTATACAGTAATAAGATTAAGGTAATGCTTCATCACAGCACCATAGCCACAAGACAGGTTTTTTAACATGGTCAATGAGATGCTTTTATAGGCCAGGTACAGACATTACCAGTGTAAGTGACCAAAAACCAGTCTAAACATGTAATAGTATAGAAGTGCACATATACTGTTTTAAAATTGGCAGAACCTGGCCTAAGACCTAGATGGATGTATTATCAGACTTAATCCAGTGATTTCAGTTACACTGATATTTTGAACTTGTGTACCAGATCCCCAACTGACTCAAGTTAGGTTGCAGTCCCCCAGCATCCCAGGCTACTTTGTGGGCCCCCAATAACCATCCTCCCACAGGGTGGCATGCTATCTCCAGCTTTCAGTAATTGGCTCTGGCCAAACAGGCTGTTAGTGATGGCTGGGCAGCAGGGGCAGGGGCCTTGGGAGGACACTGCCCCAGCCTGAGCCAGCAGAGCTTGGGGGGAGGGGAGGGGCATGTGGCAGGGGTCTGTGCTCCTTCTCCCCTGCTGTCTGGCCTGGTTGGCCAGTGTGGCCTCCAGCCTTGCTCCCCCCACCAGCATCTGGCTGTCAGTGGTGGAGGTGGGGAGCACAGGTCCCCCCTGCCTGCCCCCCCATCTGTGCTGCCTTCGGTCTGGGGGGGCAGAGGCAGTTCTGTGCAGTGGGGGCCTGTGCTTCCCCTCTTCCCCTGCTGCCACCAGCAGCTGGCCACTGACAGGGGGGTTGGCAGGATTGGGAAGAGGGCCACATTGGTCAATCAGGGGTGGCCAGCTGCTTGGCTCCTTGGCTGGGTTCAATATTCTCTGGCAGCCTGCTGGGCAGCATGCGGGAGCACCCCAACCTGCTGGCCTTGTCCAGTGCAGGCAGCCTTCATGCTGCCCACCACCAAAGGGCAAATGTGTGCTCTGTTTGTTTCCAACATAACTTTGGGTGATTAGAGTAAAATGCAAAACTTAAACCACTTCCACTTGAGGGTTTTTGAACGTCTGTACCTAGCCATAATAGCAGAAGTACTGCCCTGCTGGTATGGCAGCACTTTAGCTGCAATTTTTCCATTAGGCTAATTCTTTAAAACAGGTCATGCATCAAATAGTACCATTTCCTTAAGCTTATAATTTCAATATTTATGAGTTAATTTGAATCCCAAATCAAAAAAGAAGTAGTTCAGTGTGCAGCTGTAGAAAACAACTTATCCTTATCTTATGCATAACTAATTACTTGGAAAGGTTCAACATATTCCTTTCCCTCATTCCCCCTTCCTTCCCCCACCTTCCTCATGCATACAAGTTAGTAGCTAAGTGATAAGCAAGCCTCATAACACCTTCCAAATACCCACAGGCCAATTTTATTTTTAAGACGCAATGTAATGTGGACAAAAAGCAAAACCATGTGATATAATGTTTTGAGTTCTTCGATAAACAGTGTTTATCATTTTTGTAAAAGTTCTGCAGCAAGTAGCCTCAGGCATTTTTCTTTGGTGTGTGCTCCTCTCCCTCTCAGTTCAGAAGAGACTGTGTGTTTTATTTTACCTACTTAGTCATTCTTCAGCATCTTCCTTTGCTTTCTTCATCTCCCTAGGCCCAAAGCTTGTCTTTTAAGAAGATAACAAGTATATCCCTATGCAAAGCAAAGGTGCCATTGTGGCATATTAAACTGAAACAATGCTATATGAAAGTGGGGAGGGAAGAAGAAAAGGCCAGATCCAAAGTCTATTGATGTGATGAGAGTGTATTGCAAGTTAGTGTAAGGATGCAGAGGCTGAATATACATATACACTATGAAAACTTGAAAAGGTTTTGATTTTAAGATAGTTCTGTATTTAATGATAACAGACACTAAGTCAAATTTTGTTCCTGGGGCTACAAAGACAAATATTAAAGCACACCGATGACAAGGTTTTCAGCCCACTGCAAAGTCATAGAAAGGCAAACAGATCCATTGACAGACAGATTAATGAATTGAATGTCTCTTGGAGTTATTTCTGATTTACCCTAGGCTAATCTAGAGCAGAATTGGGCTATCTACATCAGATGTTAGCTCTTATTCTTTTTTGTTCTTTCTGATTTATAAACATATTATGATGGCATCGGGCAGTTATCATTAGGAATTAGTGAGGACCATAACATCCAAATGTCTGTGACTTGTTCATATAGTTTTTAGGTTGCCTGACCAGTTGGAATTAACCAACCTTATTATAATAGAATTCTCCACCTGAAGGTGATATTGTATTTAAATACATATTTTACTACCTAAAGTGAAATCTGTGACAAGAATAAAAAACAATTTCTGAAAGGTAGACTTACACAAGTGGTGTGTCTGTTAATTGCATTTAACACATGTGAATGTGTGTAGATAGATAAGTATGTGTTTACACACACACACACACACACACACACACTTTCTTCTTTCTTACCTCCTTTTTCTCCAATCCTCCTCCATTTCCCCTGCTCCATTTTTCACTAAGTGCAATATCAGCACAATAATAGTTCATTGTGAATTATTTGGTTCAGGATTTGTAAAGAGAACGTATTTTCCCATTCCTGGCTATTTTGATGAGCATGGTTTGATACAAAAGAATCATTCTAGCACTTGTTACCTGATCAGGAATATTCCACTGATGAATGGGAGATGAACATGTAAAAGAGATTTCCTTAGTATTGGCTGTAGGGAATAAAGCACATGCTATGCCATTCATGCACCATGAATTTCATTTAATAGGGAAAATTTGAACTGAAGGATGATAAAACATTTGATATTATCTGTAACATGGATCTAAAATTCTGATAATTTTTTTTTAACTTTTTCAAGGAATCGTTAATCACTTTTATTATTGTCAAGTTGTGATTTCTAATTGCAGACCAAATGAATCACCATCCATAACACAATGTTGTCTCATAAAACTGGTGGATCCAAGTTCTCATAACATATTAAATATTACATAGACAGTTTCTAACCCAATCAAGGTAGGAAGGGATGCTGTTGGAACTGAAAGAAAAGGATCTAAAGGGCTTGTGTTACAGTCAACTTCTCCCCAGAATATGTCAAGCTGTTCTTGACTTTCTGTAGCTGATTATTTAGAAGAAAGCAGGGTAGATTTGAACCTTATAGACTAACTAAATCAGAAATTTATTTTTAACTGTCACTTGTAGGCCTTTTTCTTCAATTTTATTCAAAATTTCTTTTGTGTACCTTTCATGTTGGGATGTATTCAAATACTGTACTCCCACTCCTTTAAAAGGGAAATCTCATCTAGACAAATTTCAAGCTCTGTTTTGGTTTTACTTTTGTTAAAAAGGAAGAGTTCCAGAACTCAATAACAGTAATAGCAAAACACCTGCTGACTTCAATAAAAAAGGATCAGTCCCATCATTTTAGCACTATTATGACTTTTCACTTAAAAACACATCATCTTCTAAAGCTTTAAAAAGTAGACTTTGGGATTCACTCATCTGAGGTTAAGTTTCTGTATTCATTTCCATTCATCTGTAGCTTTTTTGAAGTAATGTCATTCCATTTACATCTGCTAATCCCAGTTTAACTCCGTAGGGAAGGCCCAAGTAATGTTGAATAACTGACAACATGGTGATTTCCACAGCAACAAATTCTGATGTCATAATTCTTGAAGTCCTAATTCTGCATTTAAAGGAGAAGAAGAAAGAAGCGTTTTAACATGACAGGACAAATACATTGTTTTAAAAGTAATTGCTATTCATTTTCATGTTATCCAAAGTATGTAAATTAGGCCTGTGTGAATAGGGAATTATTTGATTCCAATTCCAATTCAGCTGATTCGGATGCCAGCAATTTGATTCAGATATTCAGATTGCTCTTCCAATTCGATTCGGCCGAATCGGCTTTGGAAGATTTGGAGCTGATTCAGAGCGATTTGGAGGGTCGGACGTAGAGTATAATGGGGAATCAATGAAATATCTATACCTTTGTTGTTTTTTGGCTGATTCAGATGAAACTTGTAGGATGAGGGCATGAAGTCTAACAAGTTTCAAGGTGATAGGTGCAGGGGTTTCCGGGAAACTGCACCTCAAAAAAAGTTCTGAAAGCAAAACTCATGTCACGTGTGTGTTAAACCATAGTGTGGTGAAAACTGCAGGGATGGCAGCTCTTTCTGAGGCCACAAAGTCTGCCAAGTTTCAAGGAGATAGGTGTAGGGGTTTCTGGGAAACTGCACCTCAAGCTGCTGACAAGCAAAACTCATGTCACATGTATGTGTTAAGCCACAGCAGGGTGAAAACTGCAGGCCTGCTAAGCCTTGCTACACCCATGAAGCCTGCCAGCTGTCAATGGGATAGGTGCAGGGGGAGTCTGGGTTCTGCAGCCCTGCACCTCTGGCCACAGACGGGAAAAAATCATGACATGGGTGGGTAACACTTTGTGTGTGTTCAGGTGCGCCCTTCCTGCCTCTGGGGCCTCTGCACAACATGTCTCTGGTTAGATTTGGAAAGTTTTAAGCTTCTAGTGATTTGATTCAGATTTGGAGATTCGGCCTCTGAATTGGGCTGAATCTTCTCCGAATCAAATCACCAACTGAAGCTTTGCACAGCCCTAATGTAAATCCTTCTCTAAGTCAAATTTTTAGGAATTGTCTACACTGCTTCCATGTCAGGTCTGGAAGTGCTGCTAAGAAGAGTACTTGCACACTCACTTCCGCTTTGAATATGCCAAATCCCAGAAATGAGGCAACATAGCCACAGGGTACTGATCATGGCTCGGAGCTGGGCTCTGGATCTCTCTCTCTATCTATTGATGTGCTCACGACTACTGGATAGTAGCTACTTTGCCTCATTTGAGGGATTTGCTATATGCAATCTCCATATACCCCAGAACCCTGGTGTTTGTCAACCAGGGTTCTGGGGCACCCTGTGGTGCCTCTAAATCTTTGAAGGGTGCCATGGGTGTAAGGAGATAAGAAGATAAGCTACGTAGATTAGTTCAGGCTCAGGTTTGTCCCTGCCTGAATGATCCCCTACTCCCACTGCCTAGACCCTCTGCAAGTGGGGTAAGTACTATAATATAAAAATTAGTTTCTGAAATTGGGTGCCACTCAATTTGCCAAAGTAACGGAGGTCTCCCCTGAGTCCAAAAAAGGTTGAGATCCACTGCTATATACAGGCAATGTACATATGCCCTTGGTGCCAACCACCACCTTCCAAGACCCTGGTCTAGCAGGAAAGTTGTTATAACAATTTTACAAATGGGAAGACTTGCATATGAAAATGTTAAACAGCTGGCCCATGATCATGCTACAGTGGAGGGCTGTTCACATTTCTGCAAACATGGAAATAAGTGCAAAAATGCATTGCCGATGCCATATGTCAGGGGCATCAACAACGTTCAGATGTTCATTTTGGTTTAAAAGTCTCTGAACACAATGCAATTACACTAAAAACAAATTAACCAAAGCCAGTTATTTTGCTTCTTGAAATCTTCTTTCATAACCAATAGTAGATTTTTGGATACTCTATAAAAATCAAATTCTTTATACTAAAGTGCCTTTATAAGCCAATATTTAAGCCTTGAAGATTTAATCATCTTAGCCAAAATGGCCTACACCACATTTCTTCATTGATATGTGACCAAATATCTAATATTTTATTGAAAATAAATGTTGTAGTTCAGGAATAATATATAAAGGAAAGAGCTTCAAGCATATTCAATTTTAGGGGAAAATAATGGGAGTTTAGGTTTCCATTATCAGATACATAAATTGGTTTAACAGATACTGTATTTATAAAGGGACAGTTTACCCTTGCTAAATATTCAGTATCCAAGCCAATAGTAACACTCCTAGTTTCATCTAAGCAAATGTTAATTAATGCCAGAAGATGGAAAGTAGTAGAGCTTTTTAGTAGTGAATTTTATTTTATTTGGAATAAAGCCTCATCCAACCTATTTCAATTCAGATGTCTTAATTTTCAACAATACTTTAAGGATATACCTGTGTGTGAACTAGGGAAGAATGAATCCGCTTCAAATCACACGTTACGTGACTAGTATTTCCTCCTGGTACATTAAGATTCTTCTCATGACCTTATTTCAAACACCCATGCCGACAATGATCAAGTCTATTATTGTGAAGAAGCAATATATAAATATCTTCTAAGTAGATTTGTGAATTCAAGTTATGCCTTTAATGCTGAAATCTCACCAATGTGAAACATTCATTTGTTACTAGTATTATTGACTTCAAACCACAATTATCACACTTCAAGTCTTCAACTTTTATTTCTCTTATATTGGCAGGAGGTGCAGATGAAGGACTGGGTTGCTTTTGCTATTCTGCAGTGCCTACAAAGCATCCCCAGCTTCTTATTTCAATAAAACCTTTGTTTTGTCCTTGTGCTTTCCCTGGAACTCGTACATCAGCATGTAAAAATTCCTTTTGTTTTAAGAGCTTTGCTTTTCTTTAACTCTGGGGGCTCATTATTTTTTGTCTTCAGGCTTTTGAAAATGATTCTTTTGTTTACTAGACATTGGAGGCTATATTTCACTGGACTTCCTTTTTCAGAAAGAGGTGAATATAAATGTTGTGAGTGCAGTTATGTGAATAAATGTTTTTTTTTTAAGGGTAACTCTCCTTCTGCAAATATAAAACAGCTCTTTAATGTTGCTTCTTTTACATTTCCCTTGAGTAAACTGGATTTAATTGATGCTAAATGTAATGGAACACCTGTATGCGCTCAATAAAAAACTAGGGTATATATTCCCTACTAATAGAAGACCTAGAAATGCCCAGACCTAATAGGCGGAATTATACAATTAATGTGTGTCTTTATTTTCCCTTTTTTGGGAAACTCCTCATGAGTAAAAGCTGAATCACTGACACCATCTGAACAATAATTTTGGAAGCTAATGAATGCACATTTAGTAAAAGAAAAGGCGAAAAGAATTTTTTAAATTATTTTTTCATCAGTGTTCAGATATTGTTCTCAGCTAGTTCCTTGTGTGTACTGAAATAATGCTGTGCAACCTGAGATAATGGCTAGAACAGAAGGTTGGTAATTCATACTCTTGGATTCAATTCTTGTCGCTGCCAGTAACTTGTCTGGAGATGAGATACAAGGAAAATATGGTAAAATATGACTTGACCTTAACAAAAAATCCACAATTACAGGACTAATAGTCTGACATCAATAGCATACATGATTTTAGAAGAAATTTTGAAGGGAAAAAAACCCAAAAACATAGAGATAAATGGAAAATGGGATAAAATGTGATGGGTTTACCATGTCAGACTAATTTGACAGCTGTCTTTGATTAGGACCGTCTAACTGGTGGCACACAAACTGCAGGCAGCCCACAAAGGGTTAAGTTGTTGCCTCCAGGCTCCTGCCCAGCCACCACTCCCCTCCATTGCTCAGAAAAATAGTGCAGCAGCAGCTGGAGTCTCTGGGCTCAACCTCCTTCCTCTGACTACCTTTACTTGCCCCTACCACAGGAAAGAGGCAGTACGACAGCATGGGTAGCTGAGGGTGAGCCTGGGGCATGCAGTAAAATAGGGATTTGGTGTGTCATGAGCAGGTAGTATAGCAGGGGGTTGCGGGAATGTGGTGCAGCAGCAGGGAGAGGGTCGTGGCTTGCCCTAATATGGCCTGCAGGGTGTATTGTTCCTGGCCTCTTGGAAGTTGGACAGCCCTAGATTAACTGATTAACCCAATAACCAAAATGCCAATATAATGAACAAAATTTTCTCATCTATATGGATTTCAGTAAAGCTTTTGATATGGTCCTACATAGAAAAATGTAATTTAAACTGAAGAAGACTGGGAGTGGTACAAGAACTGTATGATGAGTAAGGAACTGGTTTAAGAAGGATGAAAATAAGCTATAGCAAAGGAAAAAATATTGACTAGAGAATGTTTATTAATGGGGCACCTCCAGGATCAGTCTTAGTCCTTGGATCATTTTGAACTAACATTTTTATAAACTTAATGCAAAATTTAAAGTACAGTGATGAGATCTGAGGATGGCACAACATTGGGTAAGAACTTAAATTTGAATTGCATACAGGAGGAAATGGATGGACTTGAGGGCTGGAGTAATGGAAATGGGATAAAACTTAATGACTTAGGCCGGATATAGACATTACACTTTTACTGGTATAAGTGATTGGAAACTGGTCTATACCCATAAATGAACAGAAGTTTGGCACACAAAACTGGTCTGTGACAACCAGGCCAGAGAACAGGCATTGTCATTCCTGTTGCCCATGCTGGGGAGGACCATTCCCAGCTGAGGCACTTGTCCACCATGATTTGACGGAAGTAATGTAGAATTCTGCCTCAGTGGGAGACCACGCTCACCGAGTCAGGGCTGTCCATTATCAGTCACTGTGTTCCTTAGTGCTATTTGACAGGACCTATGGGGTCTGGATTGGGAGCTCCTCTACCCTTACACTAATGCCACAGGCCTCTGTATAATTTTGTGGTTTCACTGTACCTGGGCTCTAGTCACTGCTTCAATCACCCTTCAATAGTCACACCAGCCTTGGACTGAATTAAGAATATCTCCCAGAACTCATGCTTGGAATCTCTAATAATCCATCTATTATGACAGTAAAGAAATGTGGGCAGTCTAGCTGCCCCTCATCCTCATCCCATGTGTGTGCGTTTATACAGTGTCTGTGGCCTCCTCTCATCAATTCTAGTATCCTTTTGACTCTGCTGCAGGGTATGGCCAGCTGATCAGCAACAGGACTCACCTCCCAGCTGTGGCTCATGCCTCCTGTAGGAGGAGGACCCACATTGAGCGACTTCTTTCATCTGGGGCCCTAGGCCCCCTGGAGCACAGCATGCCACCTAGGGCACTCCTGGCCAGGGTCTCTCTGGTGGCTGCTGTTTTCCAGTAGGGTCTTCTGGTTTGCAGCACCCAGGCCACATTTCTTGTGATGCCACATTTCAAAGTCCAGCTGACTTGCCCAGACACTCTGTGGGTGAGTGGGGTGTTCTCCTTCCCTACTCCCCTCACCTTGCTACATGGTCTATACCTGTAACAGAACAGAAATTCAGCACACACAAACTATTTTAAAAATGGTAGAACCTGGTCTAAAGTTTTCCCCCACCCACCAAAGGGCAAATGTGTGTTTTCTTCCCTACTGATCTAAACTATGCCACTTACAGAAAATCATGTAATTTAGTTTGATTCCACCTCAGGCCCTAGTCTGTAAGTCATGAACTCGTGAACAAAAGGCAAACATTTCTCCTATAGCCTAGATGCTCGGCAGTTAAAAATGATAATAGACAAGAAATTCTCAGGATGCTGTCGCAGGATGCTATCTGAGCCACCAACATAATATACATATGGAAAAAGAGACAGACAATCCTAAAGTGTATCAGGTTTATTTCCAGCATAAACAGGAAAGTATTAATGCCATTGTGTGAGATGCTGATAGATCTCATCTGTAATATTCTGTACAGTTTAGGCTAGCCATGTTCAAGGAAAATGAATCCAAGTTGGAACAGGTACAGCGAAGGGCTATTAGTAAGATCTTACAAGGTGAAACTAGAAAAGCTTCACTGCTACAGCCTAACAAAAAGAAAGCTGAGAGGGCATGTGATTCCTCTCTGTAAACACCAAGGATGGAGAAGAACTGATTAAGATAAAGGATGATGTTGGCAGAATCACTAATGGATATAAACTAGTCATGAATAAATGTAGGCTTAAAGGAATAATGGAGCTGAATAAAATATCTATTTTTAACAGGAATTTTGGAAAGGAATTATAGGTGTTATTAAATGTATCTATTGACAGTACTCACTGACCCAAACGGTTTGTGGATGTCCTGTGTCATACGTTCATATTTAGGATCTCTATGCCTTAGTTTATTTGTTAACATAAGCATTATTGTAATACTTATCTGACATGGGGGTTCTTGGGTGTTTAATTCATGTTTATAACACAACTCTAAAAATAAATGAAAGGTGCTACAAAAATGTAAAAGATTTTCTGAGGGTTGCTTTATGCTCTGGGACGTTATTAAATGCTATTAACTGTCTACTGTAAATACTAATGTGAATGTTAAGTTCTATTCAGCATCTGCATTTTTTCTTGCTGGTTTTAGTCTTTGAAATCTAGGTCTTAGTACAATATACTAAATAGTGACATGTTTTAAATCTTCATTACAGTAATTGTGCAGAACATCATGAAAAGACAATATTTAGTTTTATATGGGAAGTTTCTTTTTAGTTTTCCTTTCTCTTTGAGTCACAGCAAGGCAGGTGGGTGCAGTACTTCATTGAAAATAAGCTACACTATAGCAGCTCTGGAAAGAAAATAGTTTTAAAAAGATAGAAGAGAGTTCTAAAGAGGAAGTTGAGAAATTGGCTAAGTGTGGTGATATATGATACAATAACCAGAGCCAATACTATGATTTCACTTTGTAAATGCTATGTTCATAATTCATTTGTACCTCTATGTAATGGTAATGATCAGATCAGTTAAAATTGGAAGTTGGGCAGAAAACAACTGGTTTGGACTAGTTACTGCTGTAGTTACTTTTCAGAAGTAACTCCCCAGTGAGCTGACACTACAGCATCCCTGTAAACCAGCTGGCAGGGTACATACTGGATGCTTTCCTTCTTCCTGGAAACAGAATCTGTCCATTTTTAAGATTTGTTTAAGACAATTCACTTCCTCATGACAGGTCTGTCTAACAACCCATAAGAACTGGCACACTAATTCATGTTTATAACACAACTCTGAAAACAAATGAAAGGTGGCACAAAAATGTAAAATATTTTCTCAGGCATATATTGAGTACTGTGGAAGCTATTAAACAATGTAACTCTCTCTTGTAAATAGCAGTATGAATGTTACATTGTATTCACTGTTTCAACTTTATTTTCAATTATATATTTAAAAATCTATTCACGATATTGATATAAACAAGACCTGAACAATGACATAATATATAAACAAAGAAGTTGGATCCAGATGTGCAAGCACATGCAGTGTGTGGTGCTGCAAAACTCTGTGGCATCACAAACTGCACATCTGGCATGTTAACATGTGCCCCATGCCACAAATACTGGTTTGTGGTGCCACAAACCACATGCCTGGCATGTTAAAATGTGCCCCCTGCTGCAAATACTGGGATTTCAAAGTAGCAAATTTTGCCCCTGTGCTGCAAATTTGCAGTGTGGGGGCAAAATTTGCTAGTGGGAAACCCAAGTAGCAAAAAAAAAAAAAATGCTGTGAAAAAAGAGGTGCCTTATATGCCACAGGAGTGTCATGCCAGCAGACATGGAGGCTTGGCTCTCTAGGTTGCTTTGGCTGCTGACCAGAGTAGCTCCCCTCCTTTGGTTCTGCCCTGGCTTCTCCAGCATGCCAGGAGCCAGGAGAAGTGTGGAAAGGACAGTTACCCTGAAGCAGGGTATTTTGCTCTTCACCAAAGTACACATGCAGAGGCACGTGCACGAGCTGCTGCATGCACATGGACCTGAATAAGGGGATGCACCCAGAGGACGTTTTTATAGTGGTTACAGCAGAGAACTGAGAGGGTGTGCATCCAGGATTCTTCTTCCAGTTCTGCCATTGACTTAAGTGTGTGACCCATGGGTAAACGCTAAGGCCAAAATTACTTAACTTGAAGATATTAAATTTGGTGATCCACCCCCAAAGATTCAGGTATTCAGTACAGGGATTCTGAGAATCCACAACTCCTGCAAATAAGATAAACCAAATGTTTTGAATTCTCCATTAATAAATAAGGAAGTCTCATGGGGATATTGTAGAGCTTAATTAGTTAAGGCTAGATTTCCTTTTGCAATTCCTCCTGCAATTCATCACAGTCTGATTTTATAAAGTGATGACATTCATTTTATTGGGATGGGAAATACATCTTATTCAAAGAACATATACTGTCTCAACTAAACAGACCCAGAGAAAAGGAATAGAAATATACCACAAACACATTTTCTCTTTATGCTACCTATGGAAAGGATTATTAGAAATATATATAAATTAGTGGGCTAGACCGAATTTTGTAAACAGATATGTGAAATTCTACCTACAGTTCATTTTCCGTTAGACAGAGGCTCTTCTCTGGTAATTGCCAGCATCAATACTTCAGCAGCACACATACGCTAAGGGTTTTATTTTCATTACATATCTGTGCAAGTATTAGTCTTATTTTACAGATAAGGAACTCAAGTGCAGATGAGTAATTCAAACCATACAAGAATATGTTAAAACTAGGAAGAGAAAACAGGGCCCAATTCTTCTATTAGGTTCTGGGTGGATGTAGATGCCTAGGGGGAATTCTGTTCCACTCTGTCCCTGAAGAACTATTAATACAAAATGTTGGTGGGGCTCTTCCTCTCTGCTTTTTTGTACAGTCATAAGCATAAGGTGGTAAGTGTTACAGAAGCAAATGGATTGATATATTTTCAGGGATTCAAGTAGCATGGAACAGAATCATGCTAAAGTACCTAAGCCCATTTCTGTGCATAATAGGTGGAATAGAACGTACCCTGCCACCTGCCACATCTCCAGAGTCTCGGCTGAGTGCTGTATCAACAAGACAAGACTTCTATTCAATGGGATTTCTGTGTTTAGAGGGTGTTCAGTACAGAGCGCTTCATGTAAGTTTAATAAAACCTCTTGTAATATTGCCTTTATATGTCAATTAAATAAATGTAGATGCTAAACATGATCTGATGCTACAAGAAAACGTAATGAAAACAGGATGAAAAATGAATTTAGTATGAGTCTAGTACAGTAAAAAGCAAAAGTGTTGTTGCCTAATAAAATTATACTAGAAGTCTTGGGATGTATTAGAGACAGGGTGACCCACTGGAAATACTAATATGTTGGGCTATTTTTTGTAGACAAGTTCTCCAACCGTGAGTCATACTCAGAGCAAACCCTCGGCTGCAGATTCCCTCTTCCTGTGTGAACAGTAAAGAAGTTACCTCCACAGCAATATCACCTCTCTGCCCTTCATGAGAAAAGAATCCTAGCATGAAGAAAGGATTGGTTGAGCCAAGAGACAGTCTATCCCTATCATTTTGTGGGAAAATCAGTGATAAAATTGTGAAGCTAGACTACTTTTTTCCCTGTTTCCACTCAGGAACCCCTTCAAGAGTAATATTAGGAGCAATAAAACTTCCCAGCAGGTAGGAGAATTTGGAGCCAATAAAGGCACAGGAGACTCACTTTGGATGGTTGTGTTTCTAGTGCATAACCATGAAGGCATTGGGGACATTTTTTTGTTCCAGACCAATCTATAGAATGTCAAACCACCTCCCCTGACAAAACCATTTGGAGAAATTCTGTGTTATCTGTGTTTACATTTTTATTCTCTTGTGTGATTCAGTTTACCTCCTTAGCCAGTGCACAGAGAATGAAGGATTAAAAGTCGCATCTAGCTACCTGCAGATTGAGCCAAGATGGACCTCTATCCCAGCGGCGTTTGATTGACTGTGTTGACATATCAACAAAGGTGAAATACCCATCACCCAGGAGGTGTCTAGGGGAGATAAAAATGACAATGAGAAAGCAGGCTGGAAAACACTGTTTGGCATGTTTGGGAGAGAGGCATGTGGAAGAGGTGAAACACAAGTGGAGGATCTCTGCAGGTACTCTGGGAGGTGTGGGCTGGATTGGGAACAGGGGGACTGATTAACCCAAGGGTGGGCAAAATGGTGAATCCTACCAGTGGCTAGACTTCATTTCCTAGCAGCTCCTGCCCACATTTCTGTGGCTGGTTTTCATGAACACCCCAGTGATGGTAGTGCTGTCACAGTGCAGGGCCAAGATTTTTCACAGAGACCAGGCTCATCAGTGCTGGCATGGTGTGTGTCTCAGTGGGGAGTGGCTCCAGGGCTGGGATATTGCAGTGGTGACAGTGTGGTCTGAAGCAGGGACACAGTTGCGATCCACTACCTGAACATCCCTGCCCAGGGCATGCAGGCAGTGGATCGCAGCTCTGCGCCAACTCTGGACCATGTTGTAACCACCATAAGATCCCAGTCCTGGAGCAGCTCCCCAGCCAAACGTGCACCCTGCCACTGTTGCTGGGGCTGTTACACACCCATGGCACCAAAGGATCACTAAAGCGTAATAAACCCAGAGCAAACATAGAATACACATCACACCATTCAGCTTGGCTAAAATCTAACTTTATTAACACATTAAATGTATTAATAGTTTCTACATAGAGAGAGAAAAGAACACTTAGTTCAGTAGTGTCATCCAATCCCAGCTGCTACTCGACTTAACAGAATAGGTGGCCAATCAGTTCCTGAAAGTTGAGGGTTGTCATCTGTGGGTAGTGGCTGTTTTTTCCATACAGATGTTGGATGATAACACACACCCAACTTCCTCATTGCCTCCCTTTTATGCATTTTCTTTAACTTTTTTCCTCTGATGAGACTTCATTTCCAGGTACCTTTGATTTGTTTCCCTGTGAGCATCATACTGTTCATGGTTTTATCCTGTCAGCATATTCCTTTGTTCCAACAAACTTGTCATGTGCACACATCTTAATTTGGTCTTTTACAGGTGTGTTAATTTGGGCATGCCCTAGACTCCTAATTTGGTGTATCCATCAAAACAGAAATTCCAAGGGCTCTGCAGTTGGTCCCTTTTATCACCTTTCATTAACATATCCAATCATATCATCCCTCTGATTCAGTCAGTCAGTGCCAGGTTCAGTTAATCTGAGCTAGTAACAAGGCCCACACTATACATGCCTATATAAGATGCCTGTGAAAGCAAGCTCAAGACTAGCTGATAGTGTGGATACAAAATACAAAAATAAAAGTTCAAATAATAGTGAGGCCATACAAAACCCTAAGCAATAGTTAAATAAAGGTGAATGTAAGAGAAAAGTTTAAATAATACTATAATTCACCACTCAAGCAAATGCAAATAAAGCTAAATGTGACAAGCTACCCTAACAGAGCCAGTCTCCATGGAAACCCTGGCCTCATGATGTCACAACCCCACTACTCCTGGGGTCTCCATGTAAACCAGCCACAGTGATGTGGGCAGGGGCTACTGGGAAATGGAGTCTGTTGCAGGCCCAGTCCAGCCTACAGGCCAGACTTTGCCTCCCCCTGGCTTAACCCCTTTGAAATGGGCAGAGAGCTTCTGGCTAGGTGTCCTTTGACCCAATATATGCCTTTACCAGAGAGACTGTCTGCTTGGAACTGGCGATTACAATGGGTTTCCCCAACAGGAGATGAAATCTCTTCCTCAGGAGTGGAACTGGATGGACTTGAGTCAGGGCCATGGAGAACCAGAGAAGGTAAGAGACTGAAAGGCTATAATTGTTAGAGAGGAGAGGATCCTGGGCTCTTTCCCTGATTCTGACTCAAGAAACCATGTCTGCATTTGCTTCTGAGACACTTTTAGAGACCAAACAAGGCCACAGTAGTCCTGAGCAAGCCCCCTTCTTCCCCCCACATAGTAGACTCCAGCATGAATGATGCATGTCCCCAGCTGCTGGGGGGGCACAGCTGCACTGGCAGTGGTGGGAGGGCAGTGGCAGAGGCAGGAGCATGGTGGTGGTTAGTGCAGAGCTCCCATAGACACTGCCGGTGCTGTCAGTGGCGGGGTGGCGAGTACCGACCAGGGGTCAGCAACCACCCGCATATGCCACCACAGTGTCGGCAGTGGCCAACAGCAATCACAGACTGCCCACCCGCTGCATTTTTGTAGGGGGTGCACTGCCACATTCAGGAGGTGCATGTGCATCCACATGCACCCCCTATGTGTTGCCCCTGGACTCCAGGAAACTCCATGCCATTGTTCATCTTTTCACCAGGTCTTTCACCATGGTATCTGCTTAAAAGATAAGACCATTTGAAACATGTGGCTTGTTTATAGACTTGTTCTAGTGTTGTAGTTATTTCCAAATCACATGGACTGAACATAATTGTGAAAGAAAGAAGTCAGTAAGAACTATTTAGTCAGTACTCCGTGTGTACAAGGAGGTACAAAACTGAAAAATGCTTTGCAGAGAGTCTTTAAAACATTTGGCTGGAGTTTATAGGGAAAAAATGCACAAGTAAATGATTTTCTATCTTGTGCATATATTTTAGGGAGTTTAAAAGGGTTGCAGCTAGCATCTCTAAACAAAAATCAATTACCAACATTTTCAAGAGCATCTCTCAATTCAGTGCTTAAGCATAATTCATCTTTGGGTGAAGGCATACAAAGGATAGTAAAAAATACTAAGATTTTGGGGTTTTTTTTAACTGAAGCAAACTGAAAACTAGAAGGAGACGACTACCTAGCAGTAAAGTGGAGATGATACGTTATATGAATTATGCATTTGATCACCATGATCCTGTAGATTTTGGAAACAAGAGTCTCTCATCTCTGGATAATTCTTTTGTGTCTAGAACAGAGAGGCACTTAGATTTCACAAAGGTGATACACAGGTGATATCCCTAGCTGAAAGCATCTAGCATCATACAGAATATGAATTAGTCCTCATGAAAGGACCTGGGACATGGGTGAGTATTTGAGGCAAAGGCAAGAGTCTTGAATGAGAGAGACTAATTTAGGAGGACTAGTTTTGTTTTGTTTCATTTTAGTAGGCTCTGTGGAATGGATTAGTGCTAATGCTATGGGTTGCAGTTTAGCAAGAAGAACCAGGACACTAGAGACACATCCAAGAGGTACTATAAACTTTACCCAGAATGAGAAGATGTTTAAACTGAGATTTGTTTGGAGGTTTTTTTCAGGGAAGTTATATTGAGAGACTTTTGAGAGAACCTCAGTGTCATTTTAAAAAGTAAAAAGAGCCTGAAAAGGAGTACAAATCTGCTACAGTGAAACAGTTCTGGGTGAGGCAATATTTGTCCAGGATTTTTCTTTTGGTATCTTGTGAATAGCTGGTTTCCTGGAAGGGTTGGATTAAATAGAGAACTAGATCAGATAAGAAAAACTGCAAAGCTTAAGCAGTCAGCAAGGCATGTCACATGAAGACAAAAGTCTTTATGCAATGTTCAATGATCAACTATGAAATATTTTGTGGGGTGGTTAGGAACTCAAGACTCTTATGCCCACACTGACATCAACAGTTGTGAGTCCCCGGTAGTACTATTCCATTGAAATATTAATGGTAGATATCCCTAGTCGTTGTCTTTTGCTGAAACTCTCCTTCATGTAGCTCTTTCATATAGTTAGTATAAAGGTAATATGAGTCAACCTAAACATGCATGCCCCTTGTCCATATTTCCTCACTTGGAAGGGTCTGGAGAAAGAAGGATTAAAAAAGAAAATACAAGGAAGGTTTTATTTCCTCCTCATCCCTACCTGCTTTGAACTGGATGGTCAGGGAAGGAATAATTAGTCTAAAGTAGGGAAAGAGCAAGCTAGAGATTAACTAGACAAACTGGATGTTTTAAAGTCAGCAGGGCTGGGCTTGCTTTGATTATTCTAGAATACTCAAGGAATTTCCTGACGTAATTGCAGTCATTAGCTAATCTATTTGAGAGAGAACTAAGGTGGAAGCAAAACGAGTAAAAAGAGCAAAGAGAACAAGAATCAGAGACAAGACAAATAAATGGTTTTAAATTGCATCAAGGGATATTTAGGTGGGATATTAGGAAGAACATTCTAATTGAGGGTGGTTAAAAATTGGAACAGATTTTCTAGGGAGGCTGTGGAAACTCCATCATTGGAAGTTTTAAATTCAAGTTTAGACAAACCCTTGGCTGAGACAGTTTGTATAGCAATCATCCTGCCTGGAGCAGGGGGTCAGAGAAGATGCCTTCCTGGGTGTATCTACATGTGCAATTAATGTGAAGCAATAAACTCCAGAGTACTTTGAGCTGGAGTACACAGCTCCCAGGAGAAGCATCTACATGTATGCCTGGGATAACAGCACTTTGAACCAGGATACAGTAGGCCTAGGATGGCAGCAGGCCCAGAGGGGCAACCTCAGGCTCCAGGTGGTAGTGTTGGGTGGTGGAGGGGCTGGCTGGGGTATAAGAGTGCCAAACATGCAGAGTCAATGTGCCTAAGCAGCAGGCAGGAGTCTGGCCCCCTGCTGCCTGTGCTCACTGGGTGTGATTTCCACCCACAGTCACCATTTACACAAGTATTTGATCACAGTTAATTGCTCCGCCATAACATAGGATTGTCCCCAACAGTACTAACCTACAGCGAAGTTAGTTTACTGTGCCCTAACACCGGTGCACATGTAGACGGTGACATTTTACTATGGAGCTAATTGGTCAACTCCACAGTAAAGTGCACATGTAGGGGCACCCACTGAGGTCTTGTCCAGTCCTATTTTTCTGTTATTTTATATTATAATGAAATTATAGATGTTTTGATTTGAACCTGACTAGAAGCAACACCTGAATCAAAATGTAATTCTCTGAAAGGATATATGTAATTTCCTGTTTAATTGACATTTTTAACCAGCTCTTAATGCTCTCAAGAAAGCATTAATATCTTATCTGTACTGTTAAAATTTATACTTCCATGACTGCAGTGTAGGCATACATTTGGTGAGAATCTTAGCTTTCATTTAATAAGTATCTAATGCTCTGGCTTACAATGAATCTTAAATTTGTGATTCAGGTGCACGCAAAAGGCTTATAAAAGGAACAAAAAGTCTGTGGAATAGTATGAGATTCATTCTTAAAAAATATTGTGAGTGTTTATTTAAAGAGGCAAGGATATCTTGGGTGACATCTTTTCATGGCCCAACTATGTAGTTGGGATCAAGTTAGACAAGTTTTGAATACACCACATTCTTTACGTGGTCTTAAAATATTTTTTTTAAGCCACTCTCCAAATTTTTAGATAATTCCTCCAAGAATTTTGAATATTTGGGATTAGCAACATTCTTGAATACTGGAAACATGTTATTAAAATGTTGTTATGTTTTCCAGCTGGATAAATAGTCTTCAGATCCAATAACTAAAATTCAGTCTAGGTTTTAATGGCTTTTGCATTTTTGAGTGTATTTGTGCCACAGGAAAAGTGTTCACAATAGCCAACATTTTTTTAAATTACTTTTTGATCTTAACATTTTTACTTCGTGAATCAGTAGGGCAGTTTCTATGCTTTTTGCTTAAAAGATGATGTAGTAGTATGTAATTTATGTATTAAGCTAGTTCATATTATTGGGTATTGTTGGTGAGTGCAGCAAAGAAGGGATCTTTATGATTCATGGAATTACACATGCTATAAAAAAAATGCAGAACTTCTCTTGTTCAATTTTTTAAAAAATCCATCAACTTCAATACAATTTCTCCTTAAAAAAGACTGTTTTTTTCCCCTTCTGATATCTCTTTGGCTTTTACTGAGAGATGCCCTGTAAGGACAATGCCTGTACTTTGTTTTTATCAAAAAGTATTTCAGTCATTAAACAACTATAATATGTCAAAACAGTCTACTGAATAACATCTAAGGCCATGTTTCTGCCATTAGCTCTGCTAATGTAGACCTCTTTGTGACTTACATAAATAAAGAGAGTTGCACTGAAAAATTGTATACAGGCTTAGGGACAAATACTAAGCAGTGGAAACCATTCTGAGAAACTGATCTCACCTACATGCATGAACTGTTGGTAGCAGTGTTATCCTGTGCCGCCTCATATAAGGAGTTTAAAAATAAACATATATATTCAGGGATTGATAGCTTATCTACAGTATTTCTTTTGCAAGTCTTCAGCTGAGTGTAAATCCCATATATCCCCTGTAATATACTTCTCCCCTTTTTATATTCATATCTGGGGATTTCCTTGGCAGGAAACTCCAAGGGAGGTGTAGGGGTGAAAGGATTAGAAGAAGGCATAGTAAAGTGTATTGCCTTTAGGGTTGCTCTGAATTACACTTGGCTTAGTGCTATAGAATCATAATCATTTCTCTTTTGTCCTGTTTCCACTGTGGCCCAGATAATAAATGAAACACACAGATAAGCAATGTGTAAATTGGAAATTTTGTATAAAAGTTTACCTCATAAAATTGCTTTTCCCTATTTAATTATTTTACCCATATAGTAAACTAAATATTAGTAGAAATATAGAAAATTATGAGGAATAAAATTTTCTAACAAAAAAATATCAAGCTAATGTTCCACAAAGTAAATCTTATGTCAAACTCTTTTAACTGAACTGAAAATAAGGAACATAAGACTCATTACAGACAGAAAATATATACCAAGAGAAATAACATCAGGAAACAAATAGAAGACAAATTTCTATGGCATAAATCAAACCTCATGCTTCAGGCCTTACTATAGAAGAAGACAGTCTTTCAAAACAAAGACCTACAGGTTCCTACCAAGATGTTTCTGCAACTTCCTCTGAAGCATCTGACACTTGTTGCTCTTGAGGCAAGTTACTAAGGCCTGATCCATCTATTGAATTCAATGGGAGTCTTTCTAATGACTTAATTTAAGCTCTACTTGGGCCAGGGGTTTGACTAATTATGGCAATTACCAGCCTATTTACAGGAAAAAATCCAAAAATGTTACCTTACTTAAAAGGCTTAATGTTGTTACAGAAGGAAGCAGGATCCTCTGAGACCTTAGAAAGGATAGAGCTATTCATGCAAGATGTTTTTCCTTTTTGGTATGCATGTAAGACATACCCCTGAAAGTCACTCCTTTTCCATAACTTCCAGTTTTGATGAGGCCAAGAGAAAACATGAAATGCTTTAACTGAGATCAGAAACTTGCTGAGCCAACACAATGTAAAAGAAATTTAATAAAGATACCAATTACAAACTTCTTTTTCAGACTCTCTAGAGAAGAATAGTTCATAACTGTTTTTGGGAATGCTCTAAAACTTAACAAGTTTAATTGAAATTTAATAAAATTAGCATATGGGAATTAATGAAAATATTGTGTTAGGAAGATTTGAAATGACTGTAAGTTAATACAAAGTGTTCTTCCTCAGGTCCTTTTTCCTCCTTTTTTCCCTCTGCCTGACTTATTTTGTGCAGCTATAAGTTGCCAAAGAAACTGTTACTGAAGAGTTGTTTGTCTTAATGTCTGTATTTCATTTCAGTGTTTTACAGGAGGGGCAAATGACCTTGTGTTCCTAAAGCAAACTTAACCTTTTTTTATTTTCCATTTCTTAATGTAAATCTGTTTCTATATACATTTATGTGCATACCATACACCTCTATTGAATAAACACATCAGTTCCACCTAGAGCAGGGGTGTCAAACTCACTTTGTGCTCTGGGCTGGATCCAGACTGTGGGGTTTCTTGCAGGACAGATCCAACCTGGGGTACAGGGTAGTTCCAGCCTGGTCCAGGTGTTGGCAATGGTGACTCCAGCTTCAGAGCAAGTGGTAGCGATGGGAGCTCCAGATCTGGCATGGAGCACACAGTAGAGGCAACTCCAGTATGGGCAGGACTGGCAGCTAAGGAGATAGGACAATGGTAGTGGCAATGGGCAAAGGGTCTGGAGGGCGACTGGGGCCATGTCCACTTAGGCATAAGGGTGTCAAGTTCTGCAACAAATCACCCAACCGGCCATGCTTCCAACTTCTGGCTGTTTGTAGCCCAGCAGCAAGCTAGAGTGACTTTTATACTTGGATGCAGCCCATGAGCCCTATGCTTAACACATCTTGCCATCACATTTGCGATAGTCTTGTGGTCTAAGGCTGGAGAACCAATGTACAAGAGAATTGTATTCAACACCCAAAGTGGGTTTTCTTGAGGAATTTATTAGTGCTGGGCTTATAATTATGATGAAAGTACATGAGAAGTCAGTATCGGCTTGCACTTTATAGACAAACTAAATCAGTGATGTATAGCATAAGCTTTCATGAGCCTGAGCTCAATTCATTTTGTTAAATGTGAGGACAAAGAGGGAGACTGCCAGATTTTTATCTCACTCTGACCTGCTACCATTTCAACTCTGGGACAAGAACAACAGAACAGTTACACATAAACTTATGCCAGTTTATGTGTAACTTCTGTCCCTCTGGTTGTCACCTAAACTAGGGACAGAAGTTGCACATAGACTGGTATAAGTGATCAGAAATTGGTTCAAATTAGTAACACAACAGAAGTTCAGTGCACATAAACCACTTTCAAACTGGCCAAAACTGGTTTAAAATACACCTGGATGGATGTAGTATTATACTGAACTGATTTAGTTTAAATCAGTTTATAGACCTTCTGTCTCAGATCCCCTCCAGATTCAAGTTAATTCACAGTCCCACAGCATCCTAGGAGACATTGTGCCTCCCCTGCAAACCCCGCCCTGATTGCAGTTTGGGCAGGCTAGCCTTGGCCCAAGCTGTCTGTTCCAGCCAAGCAAGGTTGCATGCCCTAGCACCCTCACCTTCTGGCCTGAACCACTACCGGCATGTGGCTGTATTTCCAGAATCAAAAATGAATGTCTGTTTATTTGTTTATTGGTTCATTCTATGCAGTTTGGACTAACCTGTGAAGATAGAACTGATTCAGCCTTGAGATTTTTGACTGTCTGTACTTAGCCCTATAGCCACCCAGCTCAAGTACTTTGGACACATCATTAATATCCCCAAACCCTCTGGAAAGAGATGACTGTCTGAAGGTAGCCATGGGGGAAAAACCTGTCCTGGCTTGCACACAGCACCACCCCCCCACCCCAACCTCAAACAATCTCTCAAGGAACAGGCTACCTAATTCCCATTCTCAATGAAGCACCAGGGCTTGCAATGGATCCAGATGCAAGCTGTGGCCTCTCATCAATACAGACCACATCATCCCTGGATCCCTAGACCAAATGACATCCCAGGTTCATTCACTTGCAACTCTACTAACATCATATATGCGCTAATAATGTCATATACTGTTTGCAGTGCCTCTCTGCTGTCTCCATTGGACAAAGTATCCCTGTGTGTAAGAATGAATAAGTACTGATCTGACATGAGTTCCAGAAAGATACAAAAGCCTGTGGCAGAACACTTTAACTTCTCTGGACATTCTATCACTGATCTCAGAGCAACTGTTTTAAATAAATAAAAAAACTTTATAAGCTGTCTCAGACATGAAATTGAAGAACAAGAAATCATCCAGAGACTGGAGTGTGCTAAGTATTGTCTAAACATGGACTATAGATTTGTATCCCATTACCTGGATTGTTTGGGGGTTTTTTTACCCCTTTATCCCTTTGAATTTATTGCCTTTTTTGCCTCTCCCAGTATTCCCTTTCTCTCCCAAACTTCCCTGTTTTTTGTATTCAAATCACTCTCTCCATTTGAGGTCCTTTCACAGTATCTAATGAAGTGAGGTCAAGCTTATGTATAGAACAAGCTTTCATCTTTGATTTAGTTAGTCTATTAGGTAAAAATCTATCCTGCCTACCAGGGTAATCTATCCTATCAGGAAAACATGGTTAACTACTCGTCTTTGTTCAGAATTACATGAGAACAATCCCAGATCATTGTACTGCTTTATGACCCTCAGCATATTGACACTGACCATGCCAGGGAATACTGCTGTGAAAACATATTTGCCCACTCACTCCTGCTCCACCTATGTCAAATTGCACAAATTCTAATATAACCACTAGGGCTGTGCGAAGCTTCAGTCACTGATTTGATTCGGCGGAGATTCAGCCCGATTCAGTGGCCAAATCTCTGAATTGAATCAGGAGACCCTTTAATTTCTCCTAATTGAACTGGAACCCTCTGTGTTGATTTGGAGAGATTTGGAAAGATTCAGGAATTTGGACACAGACAAGCTTTACATGTTTTTTCTACATACCTCAGGGTAGCAGATGGCTCATGAATGCTGTAATGGTGGGGTGCATGGAGTGTCCCACAGGAGTGCAGGGGTGGGGGTGTCCCCAGAGCGATAGGCAGCAGACCTGAAAGTGGACCAGAAGCATTTCTGTTCCACCTCTGGGTCCACCAGAGAGCATGCATAGGGGCCCCCCTGCACCCTCCCAGCTTGGTGACTGGTGCCTCCTGTGTCTGGGGGGGCACCCAGGGTCCGCCTGAAGTTGATTCCTGAGCCAGAAGGGTGGGGGAAGAGCTCTTGGTGTGCTCCCCAGTGGACCCAGAAGTGGACCAGAAGTACTTCTGGTCCACTTCCGGGTTCGCCGCTGATCACAACCCCCCCCCCCCCCCCGGCACACCTGTGTGACACTCTATCCCCCCAAGCATTGCAGCATTCACAAGCTGTGCCTGGGACCTTGAGGTATGTAGAAAAACACATTTAACATTGTGTCTATGGCCAAATTACTGATTCTCCCAATCAGCATCAAATCTTCAGATTTGGATTTGGCTGAATCTGATCAGGGACAGTGATCCGAATCAACGAATTGAGTCACTGCCCCCAATTTGGGCTGAATCTGAATCTGTATCGAATACAGCCTATAAGGAGCCTATAAGGAGGCACCACCTCCTTATTTTTAAAGAAATTACTTAATAGCCTTTGGAGATGATCATTCAAAATGCTCACTTCAAATTCGCCAAAATATGTAGCTAAGCACTGTATCCCTGATATAAAGCAGGACATTGAAACTTGAACCACTTCTGTTGTTTGTATGTGGGTTTAGCACCAGTATGATATCATTTTCTTCTCTTCTAATCAGAAAGGTGAACCACAGAAATAAGTATGTGTGTAATTCACAGAAATTTTGTAATGACCTTGCTCACAATAAATAGCATTTCCATCACCCTTGGTCCCACTGGGATTATTTGTTGGAGTACAGAACTTCACAACGTAAGAAAGGATATTACAATCTGGTTCTTACAGTATAACCGTAGTTTTCAGTTTAGGGATCCATTTTCCTTTCCATATGTGTAGTTGTCTATTTCACGTATGCCTAATACATTGCAAAACCTGTATCGCAGTTTTCTAAATGTTTAAATAGATTCTTGATTTTGCATAAAAATTCACCTTGGAGTGATTTAACAACTACTAACACATTTCTTGTCCATCAGCTATTTTTTTTTACAGCTGTTCCATCTGGTTCAGTGCTTCTAGACGGCAACAGGTAATATAGCATTACACTGATTTGTGGAGTTACAGCAATTCACAGTGGCTGAGGATCTGGCCAGAAGGGCTTGTGTAAGTGGCACAGTGAAATCCTGAAAGAACTGGCTCAAGGACAGGAAGCAATATAGCAATGTTAGCACGCAGCTCTGCCCTGGACTAATAGACCTTCCTTCTGGGTCTGTGCATACCATGAGTGGAGAAGCATGCTAAACACAGCTATACTACTTTTGGTACCCAAGTTAGTCCATGTATTTCTACATGGCACTGAACTGGGCAGAGTAGACATACCGTCAGATTTTTAAAGCCAAGAGGGAACACTCTGATGATCTACTCTGCCTGCTTCCCTATCAACAGAGTTTAGTATTATTTTGTATTATCCATATTCACATGTAGTTGTACATGAAGTGTGCATATATTGTCTGATCTGTGAACTTTGAAATAAAGCCTGTTTGATATTTTAACTTGGCTTTTGGAAACTTACTTTATGTGGCATTGCACAGAATGTGAGGACCGTCTCTCATCTGCATAGATTAACCTAGCGCTCAGTTTTTTTCAGCGTCTCCTTTGACTATTTTCCCCCTTTATTTTGATTTGTTGTATTCATGCATTTGTATTTGTTGTTGTAGTCACATTCACAAGACTCATCTTTATGTTTATAAGATTTGCAAAATGATAGTCAATCTGATTTTTCAATTCCTCTCATGACAAAATTGTTTTATGTTCTCTGAAGTATTTTCAGGCTGCTGTAGAAAAGATCAACATAACTGGCAAATATAAGGAAGTATAACTAAGAAAAAATTCCTCTTTCAGAAGAGGAGTGGGCATAATGCCAATGTTGTAGCTGCTACATAACTCTATAACTTAATTCATAGACTCCAGTTTAGATGTCCAGTATACTACTTCCACCTGAAATCAATTTCCAATAGTCCGCAAACTTTAGTCTCAATAAATTATATAATCCGTGCATAATAACAATAATCACCGTTTCTCAAGGTCTAAAATCCTGAATGAAAAAGTCACTATAACCCAATCACATCTAATGCACCGTAGTGAGATCCAATTTTACTATCTTTTATCTGTTGCAGAACTTACTTAAAATTATCTTTCAATGGAGGCTATGTTTAACTACTTTGAATACCCTGGCTTTGTGTTGATATTTCTGCTTTCTAAGCATCACATGTCCAATTCCTAATAGAGAAGTCTCTATCTATTTTCTGATGTTCAGCTTTCAATTTTAGTAACAGTTTCAGGGACAAACATACCCAATATTATCTGTAGATTTCCACAAGAAAGGTATTGCATGTGCCATGTGACTATAGATAAATGCTCTATCTGATGTTTGTACTCATGATTTCCCTTATATAGAGATCCCTTTTGCCACAGGGGTTCTGTAAAGAGTTTGTAAAGTGAATAGTTTATCCATACTTTAAGCTGAATATTCTTTATATGTGCTGTCAGAATAACATGAATAGATTTTAGCAAATCACGTTTTTTTTGCAATAAAACCTATTTAAAATAATGTTTTCTTATAACACATTCACTCATATTTCAATCTATTTAAGATTAAAACACATCTTTATGAATTCTTCATGTCCTTTCACTTTAGACTGTGTAGTTGATGACAATATTTTGATTGAGAGACTTGAATAAAGATACAAAACTCACACAGGGATTTATTATAATAGTAATTTATGGATATAAAGGTCTGTACTCAGCTCTGCTTGTCCTGGCTCATTTCTTTGTATGTTTGTTTCACTGATGTTTTGTGTAGGGCTACATTGATAGCATAGTTAGTTTGGCAGCAATACCTCATTCATTCTGGGAACTGGCTACCTTGATAAGGCCAGAAATACCCTCCAAGTTGCAGTGGTAGTCAACATTTGGCCATGAAAATTCTGACACAAAATGGTACACTGGAATTTAAAAAACTTTAATAGTTAGTTGACTATCCTATGATAAGGTATTATTGAGACTATCAAGGCACTTTTGTAACCCATTTTGCAACAGCAACATCATGTGAATTAGAAAAATGTTGTACATACATTAGAAAAATTTGTGGATTTTTTTATGACTGGAATGTAGTTTATAGATGCACACTTATACCACAAGGTTAAAAGATAATCTTACCAGATCCATAGTCATTGAAAAATGGAAAACAATTCAGCTGTCTCCTTCTTCTCCTTTAACATTCCTTCAAGGAATTCTTTCTGTCTGTCCTTTTAATATTTCTTCAAGGCCATTTTGTGCAAGAAAGCAGAAAATACCAGCATCTGAGTAAAAAGCAGTTTAAAATCAAAGGATGTAGCAGTGTTGATGTGAAGCTCTGTACTTAGAAAACATTTTGTGCACTGTGGAACCAGGTATTGGCAATGCAAGATTCCTTATACTGCTACACCAGAATGTTTTTACTATGACATAAAAAAAAATCATCACTATGAATTCGGTGGGGAAAAGGTATGTTTCCATGTTGATCTCATTCCTGAGGTTTCACCAATGGTACATAGTAGCAATTGAAGTTATTGTTTTGTGATTACAAATTTTGTAAAAGCACGGAAATACATCTTGTTTCACCAAAGGTATCAAACCGATATGTTAGGATAATGATCTTCCGAGCCTGTTTCCACTATTTGCTTGCCATGGTAGAGTTTATTGTTAAGAATGGTCTCCACCATTATTTGCTTCTGCTCCACACATCTCAGACTCTGGAAAAGAGTTCCTCAGAGGGGTCACAAGTACTTGTAAAGAACATCACAGAGAACAAGAGACTGGTGCAGAATCTGGGCTCATGACTGTATTAAACCAACTGCACTACTTTATTCCTGGGATTTGGAATGAGAGTGAAGGGGAGGCTCTTTTTGCCAGGGGTCCCAAGCATGAAGGTGATATAGACTTTCAGTTGGATTGAAAGAAGTGGATAAAATATCCCACTATCAATCTCCTGAGACTCTTCAAACTGAAAGAATAAGTTATCTCAAATGTTTTTCCTTCACTTTTTATATTTGATTCTGACATCTCAAGTGGAAAAGTAGAAAAGAACAAAATGGAAGCAATAAGAAGGAAACCACCAAGAGAGTTTTGGTTTCCTCAACCACAACGTGTACTTCAGGGAAAGAGGACTCCTGGATGAAGAGATGGCATCCACCTCATGAGGAGAGATAAGTCCCTATTCTTTGGTCAGGATGGCCAATCTTCTAGCTAGAGTTTTAAATTAAGATTGCTGGGGGACAGGGAAACACAGACTGCATGCCTGGGGACTGACATACAAGAAAGCTCCGTAGATAGGGACACTAGAAGAGCCACTCTCACAGGAGCTGAGGGAGTAGTTTTCTGTCAGCATGAGAGGAAGTTGAGAGCCTCAGTTGGAGGACTCAGGTGCCTCTACACTGATGCCAGGAGCATGGGGAACAAGCAGAAGGAGATAGCTCTCCTATTCTCCAGTGGGTATTATGATCTAGTAGGGATTATGGAGACCTGGTAGGACTCCTCACATGATTGGAGCATAGCCATAAATGCCTATGCCCTGCATAGAAGGGACCAAGTAGAGAAGAATGATGGAGGTGTGGCTCTCTATGTGAAGGAGCAGTATACCTCTTTGGAGGCCAACATTGGCTCCAAAGAAGAATGACTCATAACCTTCTGGTTCAAACTGCAGGGGAGGGAGGGTGGTGTGGCAAGAGAGACCTAGCTGTAGGTGTGTACTACAGACCACCAGGCCAAGGGGAGGAACTCAATCTAGAGTTTGCCCAAGAACTGACAAAGGCCACACATGTACAGGGCATAGTCATCATGGGTGACTTCAATTACCCGGACATCTCTTGGGAGGAACACTCAGCCAAGTTGGATCAGTTGCATTTCTTTCTGACCTGCATTGAATAGCTTTTTTGATTCAGGAGGTGAAAGGGCCAACCAGAGGCCAAAGGAGATGACTTGATGACTGACTTAAACATAGGGGGCAGCCTGGGTGACAGTACCCATGAAACCATCATGTTCACGGTCTGTGACAAGGCAGACAAACTAGATAGCAAGATTGATGTTTTGGACTTTAAAAATACAGATTTCTACAAGCTCAGGCCACTAGTAGGGGAAGTTCTGTGGGACCAGGGACCAAAGGCAAAAGGAGTACATGAAGAGTAGTCATTCCTTAAGGACACAATCCTTGATGTGCAAAAGAAGTCCATTCTCATGCAAAGGAAAGGTAGTGGATGGGCTGGGAGGCCCTCTTGGCTAAACAAGGAAATCACGGTCCTTTTAAGAAAGAAGAATGAGGCATACAAACAATGGAAGCTTGGGGTATGCCCCAAGGAGGACTATACAACAATGGCCCACACTTGTAGGGAAAACAGATTAGAAGGGCTAAGGTGGCAACTAAACTAAAATTAGCAATGGGGATCAAGGACAACAAGAAGTCCTTCTTTAGGTATGTAGGGAACAGGAGGAAAACAAATGAGAGCATGGGGCCAGTGCTCAACAAATTCAAGATAGCTGGTTACCAGCAGTCAGGAGAAAACTGAACTCCCGTATAACTACTTTGCTTTGGTCTTTCACAGGCCAAGGTGAAAAACATTCCATATAGAGTACAGAAGGAGCAGAGTAGGAATGACTGCCTTCCTACTATTCCTGTAGAACTGGTGTGAGACCAGGATCAGGCTGGGGAGAGGAACTCAGCTCAGTTGGGCTGAGTTCCTTTCCCCAGTCCAGTTGCAGTGCTAGGGAGGGGAACTGAGCTCAGGCTCAGTTCCCTTGCCCTGCCCGGTGATCGGCTTCCTGCAGCCCGGCCATGGGGGGTGGAGGGAACGAGGATTACTCTTCCTGCCTGGCTGAGCTACATGGGGCTGCAGAGCCACTGGGAGTGCAGCCCTTGTTCTCCCCTCTCTCCTGCCACCTGGCTGCTGGCTGCTTCGAAACTCAAACTGGCCTCATTTTGTTTTGAGTCTGTTTCGGAGCCCTTTGTTCTGATTTGATTTCACTGTTTTGAACTTGAAATGAGTTGAAACAGTGTTGAATCTAAAAAGCTGGTGAAATTTTGCATAGCCCTAGTGAAGAGCTCACTGGCCAAGTTTGCGGATGACACCAAGTTATGGGGAAGTGTGATCATGCTTGAAAATAGGCTGCAGATACAGGCAGACCTAGACAGGCTGGCAAGTTGGGCAGATCAAAACCAGATGAGGTTTAACACTGAGAATTGTAACATGCTCCACCTGAGGATGAATGATCCCCTGCACACCTACAGGCTTGGCAATGTCAATCTGGCCAGCACTATGAATGAAAGAGACCTGGGGGAAATAATGGACCATAGTATGAACATGAGCTGGCAGTGCAACGCTGTAGCCAGCAGGGAAAATAATATTCTGGCATGCAACAATCAATGCATCTCCAGCAAAACCAAGGAAGTTATTTTTCTGCTCTACTCGGCATTGGTGAGACCACAGCTGGAACACTGCATCCAGTTCTGAGTGCCTCACTTCAACAAGGATGTGGAAAATCTCGAGAAAGTCCAGAGAAGGGCTACCCATATGATCAGAGATTTGGATGGCAAGCCATATGAGGTAAGGCTGAGGGACCATGAACTCTTCAGGCTGAAGAAGAGGAGGCTGAGAGGGGACTTGGTAGCATCTTACCACTACATCAGGGGCATACATCAAGGATTCCATGAACAATGCCTGCAAGACTGTTTCAGGCTCAACATTAGGAGAAAAATTTTCACAGTTAGTGTGTCCAGACTGTGGAATGAGCTCCCTTCAGAGATGGTTCAATCACCTACCCTGGAAATCTTCAAGAGAAGACTAGACGGTCACCTTGGTGGTGTCACTTGACCCCAGTTGTCTTTCCTGCTTCGTGGAGGGGGGTTGGACCCAATGACTTTCCTAGGTCCCTTCCAACCTACATTCTATGAAACTATGCAAGAATAGATGATGATGATGATGATGAAGAAGAAGAATGGTGACTTGAAGTAAGGACTTTCATTGCCAGTTCCCATTCACTACTAATGTGTGTCACTGTGAACAGCAGTAGGTTTACACTCTGGTTTATTACTGCATTAATATCTTAATGGAACATCACTGCCTGATGGTGGTATGATGGTGGTACCTATGAAATCAAAACTGAAAAGCTGATTTCTTAGACATCCCTCTCTTTCCTTCCCATTTCTCTTCATTAATCTAGATAACTGAAACCTCCTTTGGAAATATAATATTGTACTGAAGCAGGAGATGAGGCAGTTATAAACAAAGTTGGTAAAACTGTACTATATAACTCTTCTACTTCCTATTTATTTTCTATCCCAGAAGAGTATGGAAAGGAGGTTAATTACTTTAATACTGAAAGGAAAGAAAAAAAGTCAAATTACAGTGGCAGTTTCATGCTGCAAAATAGAATGCAGTCATTTATATACCTATAGTACTGCAGTATCATATTGTCAAAAATCCTATTATATCTGTTGGTTGCATTCAGTACAACAATATCTTGGGCCTATTGCTATCTGTGTCAGGTGGCACTAGCTACATGTGAATTCTTGCAAAGTATCCCCTCTGCCAAAATTTCTGGTAACATTGTAAATGTAGGAGCTGAAAAGTCTTAACTGTATCTCATCAAAAAAGAATTGCAATGTTGTTATAGTCCTTAGGATTCTGGCTCATGCCCTTCTGAATGACTCATAACTTATGCAATGTCAAACTCAGTTAGGAGCACCTCTGAAATCTGAACAAAATGGCCATCTGTATTGAAAGTGAACCAAAACTGCACTGCACTAAGAGCCAGCTCGTATTCTTTCTGTTGGTCCCTAAGTCTACTCTAAGTGCAATTCTATTTCACTCTTCTCAAGTCTTTGAAAATACACTACTGCGTTAATTTCTGGAACATGATTAATTTTGTAACATACCACAACACCACCATACTCAGAGTCACAAAATTGCAGTTGGGAGGAAGACAAAAACTACCCAACTTTGGTATTAAGAGTTTTTCAGAGACTTGAGCAGGGCAGAGTAAGAACTAAAGTCAATGTATGCATATTCACATTTTATAGAGTATTGTTGTAGCTGTGATAGCCCAGGAAATGAACAAAAGGAAGGATTTTTGTGCTATCTTTTACTGAAACAATGGTATAATTGAGAGAGGTGTTGGATAAGGTTACAAGTAACAAGGGCCATCTTCAGACAGGTCAGATCTGGATGTGCAGACAGGTCAGATCCAGATGTGCAGGCGCTTGTAGTTTGTGGTGCCACAAACTGCATGCGTTGCACATTTAATCATGCACAGCACTGCTTATTTGCAGCACTGGAGCAAATTTTGCCACCATGATTTCTTGGTAGCAAAAAACAAAAACAAAAAAAATCCCCCCCAAAAAAGCAGTGCAAAGCACACCAAAATGGTGTGTGATGAGACAAATGCACACTAAACACATGGTTTGACAAAAATGCATGCACTAAGACAATGCACACTGGGACACACTGGGCTGCCTGCTCACCCATTTCTGTATACTGTGGAGTCCCTGCACTGCGGCACCCTGAGCCCCAGACTTCCCAGCTGGCTGGGGCACAGTGTGCTTTGAGATGGGAGAGCAGGCATCCCTGGGCTGGCTGCTCCTCTGTCTCCGCATGTCTCAGTGTGGGGGCTCCATTGTGGAGGACTCATGCTGAGGCTCTTGGAGCCCCTGCACTGAGGCACACTGTACCCCAGCCAGCCACAGAGCAGCTGGCAGGGGAAAAGTATGCCACAGGGGATTCACAGCCAAGCCCCCACGCTGAGGCATGAGGGGACAGGGGAGCAGCTAGCACAGGGTTGCATGCTTCCCCATCTCCATGCACTATGGAGCCCCTGCATTGAGAAACCGTGTGCTCTAACCAGCCACTCCCCAGCTGACTGGAATGCAGGGGGCCTCAACGCTGGAGCTCCTAATGCCTCAGGAGATGGGGGAACAGGGAGTGATGGGAGATGCATGTGAAGCCCGCTGCACTCCCACTCCCCCAAAGCCCCCCAGACACCCCCTCAGCAGCCGCAGAGCCCCCTGCCGACCCCCAGCACAGCCGGAGGTAAGTGGGCTCGTGATGGGAAGGGGTTAACTCCTCTCTCCCTGGGAGGAGGCCGCTGCCTGGTGCTGGGTCAGGTCAAGCCCCAGCCCAGGACCCTACTTGGCCCAGCCCCCCAGGGAGTGATAAGAGAAAGAATGGGGTACTCACCAGTCCCCCTCCTGTAGGGCAGGGCCCCCCAAATCCCGGGCAGGGCCCCCCTGGCCTGAGAAACCAGCGTTCCCCGACAGCAGGCCCACTGCACATGCACGCAGTTTAAAAGGGCCTGCCAAACGGGGAAAAAAAAAAAAAAAGCTCAGTTAGGCTCCGGAGTGGTGAGAGACGTGCAGGTAAAGCCCGCTGCGCCTCCACTCCCCCGAAGCCCCCCAGACACCCCCTCAGCAGCCGCAAAGCCCCCTGCCGACCCCCAGCACAGCCGGAGGTAAGCGGGCTCGTGGTGGGAAGGGGTTAACTCCTCGCTCCCTGGGAGGAGGCCGCTGCCTGGTGCCGGCCGGGTCAAGCCCCTGCCCAGGACCCTACTTGGCCCAGCCCCCCAGGGAGCCACGCAACTGGAGCTGTAAACAGGCTGCGTAAACAGGCACTTGAGTTAGCGCGGAGTTTGCATGGGAGAGGGCGCGGGAGGGCACGAGACCCTGCCTGTGACCCCCCAGAGTAGTCAGCCCCAGCCGTAGCCAGCCTACCAGAGGCATGACATGGATGGGCATGCGCCACACCCTGAGGGTCCCCTCGGGCTCTGCAGCGCCCCCATTGGGCACCTCAGAGACGGCCACCCAGACGGAGCCCGTGGTTCCAGGCTCCACGCAGACGGAGCCCCTGGCTCTTGGCTGCGGGGGCTGCCTGTCCCTTTTTCAGGCTCTGGGGCCCAGGAGCATGGCCACCTCCCCTTGTGGGGTCTGCTCCCTACTGGGGCCTCTGGCGTGCCAGGTGGAGGAGCTCCAGGCCACAGTCCAGAGACTGCGTGCCATCAGGGACTGCGAGCAGGAGATAGACTCCTACTGCCAGGGCCTTCTCCCCCGGGAGCCACAGGGTAGAGCACCGTCTCCCTCCACGACTAAGGAGGACTCTGGGACCTCCCGCTCTGCCCAGTCAGGGGCATGGACCAAGGTGGTCAAGGGCCCGAAGGCCCGCCGCACCAAGGCCCCTCCCTCGCCGGAGCGTAGCAACAGGTTCGCACCTCTTGCAGCCCCAGCAGAGCCTGCTCAGTTGCCAGCTCCCACAGGCAACCCAGGCTCAACCACAGCTACTGGCCCCACTCTCCCCAAGTCAAAGCGAAAGGTGTTTGTTGTGGGAGACTCCATCCTGCGGGGCACTGAGGGGGCAATCTGCCTCCCTGACCCCTTAGCCTGGGAAGTCTGCTGCTTCCTGGGGGTCCACATCCGAGACATTGCGGAGAGGATCCCGCAGCTCCTCCGGCCCACAGTCCACTACCCCATGCTCCTTATTCACGTGGGCACCAATGACACGGCTTGGAGCACCCCCAGCCAGGTCATGAGGTGCTATAGGGAGTTGGGAGCCGGGCTTAAGGGTCTGGGAGCTCAGGTGGTGTTTTCATCAATCCTCCCAGTCTCGGGTTATGGGCTGAGGAGGGAGAGGAGGATCCACACAGTCAACCAAAGACTGCAGAGCTGGTGTCATCGGGAAGGCTTTGGCTTCCGTGACCACAGCCCGCTCTTTGGCGAGAGAGGCAGCGAGCTGCTGGGAAGAGATGGCCTCCACCTCTCTCCCCTGGGGAGGAGGCTCTTCTCAGCCAGGCTGGCTGACCTGCTCTACCGGGCTTTACACTAAGCCCGCTGGGGGATGGGGGGATGACTGCCACTGCTGGCCCGCTGAGCAACCCTTGCAAAGCCAGCAGATCAAGCCACTTAAGGGAGTCCACCCCTGCCCCAGCCCTGGCACAATCTGTGGGCAAGGCAAGAGCCCCTAAGGGCACACTTGCCTGCCTGTACACTAATGCCAGGAGCCTGGGTAACAAGCAGGAGGAGCTTGTCCTCCTGCTCAGTGCAAAGAATTATGACATCATTGGGATAATGGAGACCTGGTGGGACTCCACCCATGACTGGACCACGGGTATAGAGGGCTATACCCTGTACAGGAGGGATCATGTTGACAAAAGGGGCGGGGGTGTAGCTCTCTATGTGAAGGAAAGCTACATGTCCCTGCAAGCTGATGTTGGCAACCAGCATGGACAGCTAGAGACCCTCTGGGTAAAAATTTGTAGGAAAAATGGCACAGGGGACACAACGGTGGGCGTCTACTACAGACCTCCCACTCAAAGTCCCGAGCTTGACTAGGAGTTCGCCCGGGAACTGACTGAAGCCGCTTGCTCCAGGACCTTGGTTGTCATGGGTGACTTCAATTACCCAGACATCTCGTGGGAAGATCACTCAGCAAAATCCGAGCGGTCGCAAAGCTTTCTCTCCTGCGTGGATGACCTCTACCTGACTCAAGAAGACTATGAGCCAACGAGAGGCAGAGCGCTGCTCGTCCTGGTACTGGCTATGGGGGACGACCTAATCAGTGACCTAGTGATCGATGGGAAGCTGGGTGACAGCGACCACGAGCTGATCACCTTCACCATCTGCCGTAAAGCTGGCAAATCAGTCAGCAACACAGAAGTCCTTGACTTCAGAAAAGCTGACTTTGACAAGCTCAAGAGGCTTGTCGGTCAGACCCTCAGGGACCATGACCCCAGGGAGATGGGAGTTCAAGAAGAGTGGTTGTTTCTCAAGGAAGCGATCCTCAATGCACAAGCCATATGTATTCCAACACGGAGGAAAGGCAGCAAGAAGGCACAGCAGCCCTCCTGGCTCTCTAGGGACCTAGTGGACCTCCTGTGGCTAAAAAGGAAAGGCTACAAAGGATGGAGGACGGGATTCACCTCCAAGGAGGATTACTCCGCGCTGGTCTGGTCTTGCAGGGAGCAAACCAGGAAAGCCAAGGCTGCAACTGAACTCCAACTAGCTTCAAGCATCAAGGACAATAAAAAGTTCTTTTTCAGATATGTGGGGAGCCGGAGGAAAAGCAAGGGCAATGTTGGACCCCTGCTAAACCAGACGGGGCAACTGACAACTGACGCCCAGGAAAAAGCCAACCTATTAAATAGGTACTTTGTGTCAGTCTTTCATCAGTCCCATGGGACGCCCATGCCTGCTATGGGACAGGGAGATCCGGGTGATGGGGATCCCCTATCCTCCATAAATGCTGACATCGTGAAGGAACATCTTGAGAAGCTGGATACCTTCAAGTCATCCGGCCCTGACAATCTGCACCCCAGGGTACTCAAGGAGCTGGCGAGCGTCATAGCCCAGCCCCTGGCACGGATCTTTGAAAACTCCTGGCGCTCTGGTGTAGTGCCCGAAGACTGGAAGAAGGCCAATTTGGTGCCGATCTTCAAGAAAGGGAGGAGAGTGGTTCCGGCTAACTACAGGCCCATTAGCCTGACTTCTATCCTGGGGAAGATCTTAGAAAAGTTTATTAAGGAGGTCATCCTTGATGGACTGGCCCGGGCTAACATCCTAAGGGATAGCCAGCACGGGTTTGTTGCGGGTAGGTCGTGTTTGACCAATCTCATTTCCTTCTATGACCAGGTGACCTATCACCTGGACAAGGGAGAAGAGATTGATGCCATATATCTTGACTTCAAAAAAGCCTTTGATCTGGTATCCCATGATCACCTCTTGGCCAAACTGGCCGGTTGTGGCCTTGGCTCCACCACGATCTGCTGGCTGGGAAACTGGCTCCGTGGTCAGACCCAGTGGGTTGTAATCGATGGCAGTCACTCATTGTGGTGCCCTGTGACCAGTGGGGTCCCTCAAGGCTCTGTCCTGGGACCCATCCTGTTCAACATCTTCATTAACGATGTGGACATTGGAGTCAGGAGTGGACTGGCCAAGTTCACCAAACTTTGGGGCAAAGCATCCATGCCAGAAGATAGGCGGGTGATCCAGGCTGATCTGGACAAGCTCAGCAAATGGGTGGATGAGAACCTGATGGTGTTTAACACCGAAAAATGCAAGGTTCTCCACCTTGGGAGGAAAAACCTGCAGCATCCTTATAGGCTCGGCAGTGCTACGTTGGATAGCACTACAGAAGAAAGAGACTTGGGGGTCATCATTGACCACAAGATGAACATAAGCCTCCAATGCTGTGGCTAGTAAAGCGACCAAAACGCTGGCTTGCATCCATAGATGCTTCTCGAGCAAATCCTGGGACGTCATTCTCCCCTTGTACTCGGCCTTGGTGAGGCCGCAGCTGGAGTACTGCGTCCAGTTTTGGGTTTCACAATTCAAAAAGGATGTGGAGAAGCTTGAGAGAGTCCAGAGGAGAGCCACGCGCATGATCAGAGGTCATGAAAACAGATCTTACGATGACAGGCTGAGAGCCATGGGACTCTTTAGCCTGGAAAAGCGTAGGCTCAGGGGTGATCTGATGGCCACATATAAGTTTATCAGGGGTGACCACCAGGATCTGGGGGAACGTTTGTTCACCAGAGCGCCCCAAGGGATGATGAGGTCAAACAGTTATAAACTACTGCAAGACTTTTTCAGGCTGGACATAAGGAAGAATTTCTTTACTGTCCAAGCCCCCAAGGTCTGGAACAGTCTGCCAGCGGAGGTGGTTCAAGCACCTACACTGAACACCTTCAAGAGTAAATTGGATGCTTATCTTGCTGGGATCCTATGACCCCAGCTGACTTCCTGCCCTTTGGCAGCGGGCTGGACTCGATGATTTCCCAAGGTCCCTTCCAGCCCTAATGTCTATGAAATCTATGAAATCTATGAAGATGCCCTGGGCTGCCTGTTCCCCCATCTCAAGGAACAATGCACCCCAGCCAGCTAGGGAGCAGTTGACTGGGGTTCAGGGTGCCTCACCGTAGGGGCTGCACAGTAGACAGAGACAGAGGAGCTGGTAGCAATGGGCTGCCTGCTCCCTTGTCTCCACGTGCTACTGCCCAGCTGGCTGGGGTACAGGGTGCCTCAGCGCCAGGCCTGCCTGCTGGCTAGTGCCACTCTGAGGCACCCTGTGTGTGTCTCAGCCAGCCCCCAAGTCAACACACGACGTAGGATAATGTCCCATTGCAAAGTGCAAGGGCAAAGGTGTGCACTGCAGCGCACAATAGCAATTTGTACTGCTGCAAATACACTCCCCTGCTTCTGTGCAAGGAGCCATAAAGGCTGAGTTAAATATCAGGGAAAAGCCTCTATGCAAGCAGTTTGTTTGGATGCATGGAGAAGGGCTATAAACTAAGAGTAAAGCAGTCTTATCAGGAGCCCTTATAAGACCAAAGGAGTGCAAGACCATTCAAGAAAGAAAAGTTATTTTTTTATATTATACTAACTTTTGCTCCAATACTACTGTTTCTATCATTAGGATTTCTTTTGGTCCAACATTCCAGTAATGAAATTTTAAAAAAAACTTTCCCTTAAATTCTGTAGCATGACAACAAGCAACAGCAGGGGTGTCTGTTCTGTAGTCACGTCTCAGTAAATTGATCTTTCAGTAACTGGGCTACTTTGTGAAATAATAAAATTGTGTGTGTGTGATACTTAATCAAATTGCAATTCACCAGCAATTGGAAAAGAGCAGGAATTTGTCCAAAAAGCTACTTACTTAAGGCAAATATTCTCTGCCTTTTTTCTTAAGGATATTCAACTTCTTTTTTAACAATTGTTATTAAAAGATTACTGTTTTTTCAGATATAAAATAAGCTCCTAAAAAAATACCTCCTGTCTGGAGTTTTAGGACCAAATCAGCAGCATCTTAAGCACAGATAAGGTAACTGGAAAAAAAGAGAAATAAATGTAGTTCAGTCAAATATTAGATGGATAATTTCAATTGTTTTCATCGTTGTTTCTGTTTGGGTTTTTCTATGATTTTTTAATGAATATGCTCCACCAATGTCTTGATACTAAAATCACACACACTCTCATTATTTCTGTAGTTATTTTTCAGAAAATAGTTATTTTATAGAAAAAAAGTTTGCTTCTTTAAAGATGATACTAAATGTTAGTTTGGAAAGATGTCATGGAAACTATGTATAAATGTATCTGAAGTTCTGAATTCACTGTTGAGCCAGGTTATTCTTACTATTTCCTAATTCATTTTATATGTTGAACAAAATGTAATCTGCGAGCATTCATGCATTACATGCTTCTCTGGCTTTATCATAATTAGCTAATCCATACCCACTCTACAGTCTACAGGCCAGAATATCACCAACAGACCATTCACACCCCTTGTCCAACAGTCTACAACCACTGAATTTGCTGGAACAGAGGATAAGAAGCCTGTACTTTATCCTCTTTTGTTGGTCCTCTCTCTGCCAGCCACTTGGAAGTGAGCACAGATTCTGTATGTGAGTTGTCTAAATAATGAGAAAACCTGAAGTACAGTAGTGGATGGGCTTCTGTATGGCCCTGTGAAATTAAGTTATATGTTGTATCTATAGCCCAGTTCAGACCAGTCTACAAATTAATTTTCTGTCCAGGAGTATTTCAAATAGTATGAAACTTTTGCCCTTGTAGTCCTATCAAAATTATGTGTGTGCCAGGAAAGCCTCCATTTAAAACCCATTCTTCATATCATTATTCTTTATCTAAGAATGTGCAGGGCACTCCATGAAGGTAATTTTATGGAATTTCCTCTGAAGTTTTCTGGTAGGTCAAAAGGGATCAATCATTCTCTTCTCCAAGTCCATTTGCTTCCACTGAACACGCAGGGCCTTCAAATTTCAAAGAGCTGGCTAACAGTCAGGACCTCCCACAAGAAGGCTCTTAGCTCCATGCTGGGTATAATTCAGTGTAGCTCCCTCACCACCTTCCAGGCAACACTTCTGGCTCTTTTGAGGTCTTACTTCTATCTAGCTCAATAGCCTTCCACCTCAGTAAGATAATCAGGCTTTGGTTCAATGTCTTGCACCCATATGAGACCAATGTGAGTATGCCATTTGTGTCTAAATGGGATGGATGTCCTATCTGAGCCATGCACAAATAGATATTAAGACTATGTAATGGGTTTTTGTATGTTGAACAATAGGAGTAATAAGATTGGTGCCTCTTGACTCCTCAGCTGAAACCCCCCTGCAGAAAAGAGTTTATTTGAAGGAATGAAAGAGGCCATGTAAAGCAAATCCTCCAATGTCAGCTAGTCAGCTACTTGAGAAAACAGCATTTCCTGATCCAACAGATGCTGAAGATCCAGCAGAAGTTAGCCAACTATTACTAATACTTGGTCACTGGTTCCCTTTCAGCAATACTGACATGTTTTCTTCATTCCATTTCTGAAACCGTGACTGGATTATTTCAAAATACTTTATTAAAGTTATCTGGACAGTAATCAGGTATTTCATCCTACCCCTTTATAGCATGGCTTAAAAAAATCAAGAACTGAGACAAGGTGAGAGTTTGAAAATCCACTTGTCTTGCTTCTGGTTACAGATAGCTTTCATACTTTCTGCAGATGTAATCATAGCTATAATATGAGTATCAGTAAGAGTTCTTGCTATATACTCTTCATCTGTTTTGTTGTTAGCCCATCTGCTGATCTATTCTACAGACTTTCTTTCTATTTGAACGATCCTCTTATCTAAAACCTGTCCTCTCTCCTGCATATTATGTAAGATAGCAAGTTTATGCTCAAAGTATCAAATTCCTTGAGTTGTTGAAAACTAACTGGTATCTATAAAAAAAAACCCTGAAAAGGTGATATTACATGCACATGTAAATTTCCTGAACTCTGCAAACTGTCTATTGTATTCTGCTTAAACCACAAGGTTTTCTCCATTTTGGGGTTTGCTTTTTTTGTGTGGATTGTAATCTCTCAGCATTACAGCAATAGATCTTCCAATATGCTGAAGAAGTCATTTTAATTTCAGATAGTAATGGAGTGCTGGTGATATATTTACAGATAGGAATGGAAAAGAAAGGAAGGACAGTTTTCAAAGATTCTAAGATTAATAACTATTGCAGTGAATTTAAAACTTATATGTATGCTTCCTTCTCAACTCCATTCAAAATAAATTTGTTAAAATATTTCTTACTCCTCTTTCTGCTGTTCCCTTTGTTTGAATTCTTTCTACTTTCCATTTTCTCTCCTCAATTTTGAAAGTCTTTAAACTCTATTCCTTCATTCCTATGAATGGCTGGCCAAAATTTGAGCCCTTTCTTTGTTTCATCTTCTAGTTGGTGTCTTTATTCCTTTTTTCCTTCTTCCCTTTGTGCTTGGGCACCAGTCCTGAAAATGTCACCAGCACTGCTATTTTTTTCTTCTCAAAATCTATCCTTAAGTATCTCTCTTAACATAATGATAATAGGAAATAGCTAATTAATAGGGGTCTGCTGAACTTGAAGAGGTGGCCAGCTGTTTTCATGGGCAGAACCTGGGGCCAGTCCCCATTTTTAGGCTGAGCATGACAGCTCCCCTACCCCATGTCTCTGACTGACTGAGGGGACCCAGGAGTCTTGCCCCCCACCTGAAGATTTCCATATAGCCTGAAACCATGGCTTAATTACTCTGATTAAGCCCAAGGAAGCCATTAATCCATGAATTATCAGGATAATTAAACTGGTTTTGTTTCATCCCCAAGAAGGAAGACTGCAGGCAGCTGCACTGGGGTCCTGAGATGGCTATGGCAGGCAGCCAGGAGGCTGCAGTGTGGTCCATGGAGCCCCAGCCCAGCTCGTTGCCCACAGCGGATACACACATGCAACAACCCAGGCCAGGTTTCCATGGACCCCAGTGCAGTCTCCCAGATGCCTGTCACAGCCGGCCCAGGACCCCAGTGAAGCTTGTGCAGCCTCCACATCTCCTGCTGCAAGCAGCCCTGCCAACCCCCGCCTACTACCTCCCACCCCACCCTCCCCCTATACTCCAAGACTGCAGGGCTTGCCTTCCTTTTCATTGATTACCAGTAATTTATTTTATTGTAATTATTTTTGCAGCAAGCCCACCAAAATCATGGAGCCTACCGTTTTTTTATGGAACCTGCCCAATTTCATATTTTCTGCGAAAATCATGCAATCACAAATTTGGTAGGTTTCTACAAATAAATAATGGTTAGATAGTGCAATGAGATTGAAATAATTTAGGGACATTGTTTCCCCATGGAAAGGACAGGGAAAGACCACAATTTTTTTTGTATCAGCTGTTTTGAATGTTGTTTGCATAATTTTTTCTCTTCTGCTAATATATTTATATAATCCAGATCTGACCCACTTTGTTTATGAGAGTAACTCTATCAAAGTAAATGGAAGTACTAACCATTTGAGTTCCTGTCTTTAACTACCCGTGCAATCTGTGCCTCATAAATCTAACCCTACATGACCCAGTTAACCACAATTTAAATAATGTTACAGTTTCTTTTATCGGTTTATTATCATATGAAAGTGATGCATAGAATTAGAGATTACATACCTGTTCAATTACTAGATATAATACACACACACACACACACACACACACACACAGAGATGATATTATGGCAGAACCTGTTAATATATTTTTCTGACATATTTGTAAATAGTTGACTAGTGGAGACCAAAGAGCACCTTTCATGGGGAAAGCTGTATTACTAATTTGTAAAGAAACTGAGGCCTAAGTACTTGCTTCTGTCTTTCACATTGTGGTAGCAACCCAGGGCATTTTTCTGCTATCACCATTTTGAAACATAAATTCTAGTTGTGCACCAGCAGTAGATTAAATATGCTTGAACTGATTATGAAATTGCAGTATTGCAGGGGGATTATTAATGCGTAAAAATATCAGCAAAATATTCAGAGTGAATATCATCAGATTGACTACACTTGATCTGCTACATATCTCGGTGGGTATGCCCTCTGAAAGGTTATCCTATTTCCCTGTTCTTAACATATGCAGCTATGCATTTTAAACAACAATAATAAATATATAAAACTTTATCCTGTATATGGTAAAGTTATAAATATGAGCCTAATGTACCTAAATATGTACTTATCGTCCTAGAGTTTAGCACAGAAAAAGCAATAATATTTCCAAATGCTGTCCTTACTAAGGGCAAAGTGATTGGAGTTTATCCGCAACTTTTGGAAAGTGATACTTAAAAAGATACCACCCCCCACAACCCACACACATATACACACTAGCCAATTGCCAATCAAGAAGGACAGGGGGAGGGGAAATGCCTGTCTGGGCCAACTCCCCCCTTCTCTCGGCTCTCCCCAACCCCCTTGGGGAGGACTGGGTCTGAGGGTGGGGAGAAGCCAGGGCACCATGGTGGGGAGGGGGGGAAGTGGGCATGGGCCGCAGCAGTAGCAGGGAGATGGGAGGAGCAGGCTTGGGGAGAACACAGGGGAGGGGAGGGAAGGAGTGGGCCTGGACCAAAGGTGGGGAGGAGGACCGCTCCTCTTCTCCCCCAGCCACTGCTGTGCTGGGCTGCATTGGGCCGGGCCTGCTGCTCCCACCCCCACCACTGCCACAGGCCAGCTTCTCTGCCTGCTCGAGCTTGGTCTTCCTTCTCACTCTGTGTCGGGTCTGGGTCCACTCTTCCCCTCTCCCACTACCACCGCCATCACCATGGTGTGCCCGCTTCCTCCACCACATCAGGCCCGCTCCTATTCCCACTGCGCCCCATCGGCCTTGCAGGCAGAGACAACAGAAGGGGGAGAGGGGTGAGATGAGGCCAGCACCAGTGACCTCAGCACCCCATGGCATCCTGACTCTACCTCCCCCCAACATCACCACCACAATTGCCTGTAAGGGGGGGATGAGGCCAGCTCTGGTAGCCTTGCTCCTCCCCCTCTGCTCCATCATTGCCACCTGCAGGGAGCAGGGTGGGAAGGGCGAGGCCAGTGTTGCTGGCCTTGCCCTCTCTGCCCCTGTGTCCCGCCATCATGACAATGTGCTGCCACTTGTCGGAATGCTTCTTTACACTCTGACTGTTTGTTAGTCAATCAGAGTGCAAATAAGGTGTTACAGACAGACAGACAGACAAATTAAGGTTTTTATAATATTGGAATATATATGTGTGTGTCTGTGTCTGTGTCTGTGTGTATATATAGTTAGACCCTGACTCCATGTGATGCCCAACTGCTAGGGAGACAACAGATGGATGCCATCACACATCACTTGTACACATTGCTCATCAACAGCCTTTTTCAAAATGGAGACAGCTTCCGGCAAATCTCCAACAAATTGGGGAGCTGGCATGAACATTAGTTCTTTCTATATTTATACATCTTGGTTCATATTCATTAACATTTACGCCACCTTTGTCACTCCTTTGTTCCACCCATATTCCCTCTTAGCTCCACCTCTCTTTACTGTTTACTTTATTAGCATGGAATAGCCCATGCATTTCACTTATTGACATGTCCTTTTTCAATGAGCGCATGCCTAGAACTCTGACCCCAGCTTCTTTCAGTCAACTGGAGTTTTTTTCTGATTTCTTCACTATCTCAAGGTCTTGCTTCTGCTTATCTCAGTGACAGCTGGTGGTCTGCATCCTGTTCTTTTTACACAGTGAGTTATATATCTTACATTGTTAGGAAAATGCTTGCCTAAGCATCTTGCAATGTTACTTTTAATGTATCATTCTGCCTTCTGGTTAGCAGCTTTGCTAGGCCACAGGTTATAGCCTTCTATTCAGCTGCAAATCCAATGCTCCCCAAGATCCAAATACAGTCACCCTAACATATATATTTATAGATAGATAGATATGTATGTATGTATGTATATGCAGTGGAAAGAATTTTACTTTAATACTTTGTCTAAGTAGTTGGTGTGAAAGGGATACATAGAGGGCAACCAGTAATTTTTACTTAAAATTAAAATATTTGTTTATTGAGCATTAAGGATTATAGAATCCTTCCTATTTACATATGAGAGGATGTGGGAGAATGATGGGGACCTCAAAAGAGGTTGGAATTCTTAATGCCCGTATTTCCCATTCTAGGATTTTAGGATCTGGCTTTAGCTTCCATTGAGGTAACTCAATGGTTTTCCATTGAATTTAGTAGGAGCTAAACTGAGAGTCTACTTAAAGCTCACTGGCATAAGCCTCCCTTATTTGAGTTTTTGCAAGTAGCTGATTCTACAAACCTTGTTTAGGTAAATTATTTTTGAAGTATTTGCTTCTTTAAAGACCTGAATCAAACTCAGTGAAGGTGGTGACAAGACTACCATTGACTTCAGTTAGTTTGGGATTAAGTTCTTTTCAGCTTGCTACATACAAACTAGGAGGAGTTGGTTGAGAATGTGAAGGTGGAAGGTAACTTGAGTAACAATGGGAGTGTGTACACAAGACATTTACTGCAGAGCTGACTCCATAGTAAATATTTCAGTGTCTACACATGTACATCTATCAGGACATAGGAAATGAATAAACCTTACAGCAGGGTAGTACATGTAAATCAAAGTACTACCCTGCTGTGGAGTTTTTTTGTGTACAGCAGTGCATGTGTAGACACTAATAAGGCTGTCTGGGGCACAAGGGTACTTCAGTGCAGGGGCTTCTTGCTGGCTGCTCTACAGCACGTTGAGCCCAGTTGGAGCAGACCTGGGCTTGCAGGCTGACCTCCCCAGGTCCCCTGTCAACTGAGGTGCTCTAACCCATCTCAGTGTGCTGCGGTTCAGGAAAACATGTAAATGGCACACCCAGGAGTTGCCTGGGAACAATTGGTTCCAGAGAAATAAACTCTGGAGTTTATTGTTGTGCATAATGACATGTGTAGATGAACCTAGTGACCACAAAATGATAGAACTCAAGATCCTAAGGGGAGGAAGGAAGGAGAGAAGAAGAATAAAGACACCAGATTTCAGAAAAGGAGAATTTAAGAAATTCAGAGAACTGGTGGCAAGCATCACCTGGGAGGCAAGTCTGAAAGGAAAAGGATTCCAGGAGATTTGACTGTTCTTTAAGGAGGCCCTTTAAATAATGAAGGAGCAAGCTATTCCAATGCAATGCAAGAATGGCTATTGCAACAACAGGCCAGCATGGCTGGACAGCAATTTCTTCAATCAATTGAAACTCAAAAAGGAATCCTATAAAAAGTGGAAACTTGACTGTACTATTAGGGAAAAGTATTTCACAGGTGTTCAGGGAGAAAATTAGTATCACCAAGGCACAACTTGAGATGCAACTGGCAAGGGACATAAAAGGCCATAAAATGGAGTATATCAAAAGTAAAAAGAAGACCAAGGAAACCATAGGTCCTTTACAGAAGACAATCTAGTTCTGGATGAAGCAGAAAAGGCTGAAGTATTTCTTTTTTTTTTTACTTCAAACTTCACAAAGAGAGTCAGATGATGAGTTCAGTTAGCAGTAAATATAGGGAAGGAGACAGTGTGGAGAAGTGGCAGAACAGGTTAGGGGCTACCTAAAGGAGTTAGATGCTTTCAAGTTGACTACACCAGATGGGACACAGCCTAGGGTACTGAAGGAATTGGCTGAGGTCATTCTCTTTGAGAACTTGTAAAGGTCAGGTGAGGTTCCAAATAATTAGAAAAGGGCAAACATAGTACCCAACTTTAAGAAAGGGAAGAAGGAGAAGTCAGAGAATTACAGACCAGTAAAGGCCTCAGCCTGGCTTTTATACCTGGAAAGATCATGGAGCTAGTCCTCAAGCAACCTATTGTAGCACCTAGAGGAGAACAATGTAATTAGGAACAGTCAGTATGGATTCCCCAAGAACAAATGATAGATTCCTGACCAACCAGATTTCCTTCTGTGATAAAGTATATAGCTTGACTTTAGCAAGGCTTTTGACACTGTCTCTCACAACATTCTTATTAACAAGCTAAAGAAATACAGACTAGATGAAAGTCCAGTACTATGGATACACAACTCATTGGATCATCTTGCTCAGTAAGTAGTCATCAATGGCTCAATGTGTAGTTGGGAGGAGGTATCAAGAGGGGGTTTCCAGGGCTATGTCCTGGATCTGGTGTTGTGTAACATCTTAATTTTTTTGGACATTTGGGTTGAGTGCATGCTTAGTAAAGCTGCAGATGACACTAAGTTGGATGGATTTGCAGATACTCTTCACTAGGATACAGAATGATCTGGAGAGACTGAAAAATAGTCCATAATCAAGCAGATGAGATTAATCAAGAACAAGAGCAAAGTTCTGTATTTGAGATAGAATCATTACATGGGTAGGCTGCAGCACTACAGAGAGGGACCTCGGGGTTATAGTAGGCCCTAAACTGAATATGAGACAACAGGGTGTTCTTGTTTGCAAAAAAACCAAAATAATCCTGGGTTATATTAACAGAAGTATCACTTGCAAATCAAGGGAGTGATTCTTCCACTCTATTCAACACTGGTGAAGCCTCACCTAGTATAATGTGTCTGGTTTGGATGCCATGTTTCAGGACAGAGGTGGATATTTTAGAAAGTGTCCGGTACACAGCAACAAAAATTATGTGGGTCCTAGAGGCAAGTCTTATGAGGCAAAGATAAAAGATCTAGGGTGGCTTAGTCTGGAGAAAAGAAGACGGACACAAGATTTGATAACAATCTTCAAATACCTGAAGGACATTTATAGAGAGGGTGTAGATTGGGTTTTCTCTATGGTTGTAGAGGTCAGGACTAGGAGCAATGACCTCAACATGCGGTAAAGAAAATTCAGGCTGGAGGTTAGGATTTCTGAGTATGTGGGTGATAAATCAAGCATTGGACAGGCTACCTAGAAAAAAAGTGGAATCTCCATTGTAGGAAATTTTCAAAGGCAGGTTAGATGGACACTTGGCTGGGATGATTTAGTCAGGCATGATCCTTCTTTGTGCAGGGGGCTGAACTAGTGACCTGATGAAGTTCCTTCCAGCCTTACTTTCCTATGATCTTAAGCCCATAAGAGTGTCCTGATAAGGGATCTATTTCATTCCCTTCAGCTCAGCAGTGGCACTGATACCTGCTTGATATTTCCCATAAGTTCAAGGATGTAATGGTCATAATTTGTTCAAGACATCAGTTTTAGATGCTCATTATTGCTTTAAATGAGTTGCTCTGACAGCTTCCAAAATAATACATGGTATATTTTTCAAAATAACTATTTTGATTTGCACTTTTCAAGGACTTGTGTTTAAGGTACAAAAAAGAAATAAAATATCCAATTACTACTCTGTATTTTTGACATTGTATTATAGAAAGGCAGAACAACATGTTCTGTAGGAATTTAATGTTGGGAACGATAACTACTAATTATCAGCTTTTAAAACATTGTTTAATCTCAAGGTCATATCAATACAAATTACATGTACTTGTAGCTAGAGATTTATAACGTGAGAAAGATTCATGGTATTTTACATGAAACAATTACTGTGGCAAAATTCTGGTGTTTTTATTTATGCCAAACAGTTGGTTATTTAAAAATGGATGTTTTGAGAATATACCTGTGGCTTTTTTTTCCTATTATGTGGTGCATTTTTAAAAATATTGATCATAGAATAAATCTAAAGTGCTGTAAATTGATGGAGAAATTTATATAAGGAAATGGCTGAACCATGAATTGTATACATTTTTAAAATAGATTCCCTTTCATTGTCACTAATGCTATTCTGCTTTGTATTAGAGCTGCTCTAGATTTTTTTTCCCATTGAAATGACTTTCCATTGACTAAAGATCTTTTTACAAAATTGATTTTTTTTTAAGGAAAACTTTTCTGGATCTTTAAACAAGTTGTTATTCTGTAATAAAATACGAGGAATGGGAAAATGCTGATTTTTTTCAGCAATTTTCCAAGATCTGGAGAAAGAAATACATATTAATAACATGTTGATTTCAGATAAATACTTTCTTGTCTCAACCTGCATTATTTCATTTATAGGATGTTCAGTCACCTCAGACAACTTTAATATTAGGGCTGGGCAAAGCTGTCGTAGCTGATTTGATTCGGAGGACATTTGGCCCGATTCAGTGGCTGAATCTCTGAATCTGAATCAAGTTGGGAGACCTATTAAAAGGTCTGAATTGATTTGGATGACTCTGAATTAATTCGGAGAGATTCAGAGAGATTCAGAGATTCAGCCATAGACTATACAGGCAGCAGTTCTCGATGACACTGGACGCAGCTGCCTCCAACTGGTAAGTCTGTTGTGGTGGGTGGAGGGGGGAGGGAAGAGATGTGGGGGGGGCAGATCAATGCCCCCACAAGAAGGGAGGGATTGGGGCTGCGGTGCTTCACGGGGTGGGCAAAGCCAGGGCTGTGCTCTAGGCAGCAAGCCTCCACTGCCAGGCTGTGCTCTGTGTGATGGGCAGAGCCAGGGCTGCACTCCGGGAGGCTAGCCCCAGCCATCTGCCACCAGGCTGCACTGCTTTGCATAGGTCTATTGAATATGTCTTTGAAATTTATAAATGTATCTGAATACCAAATTGTCAATGATACATACTGTATATGAAGAATCTTGTCAGAGCAAAATTTTTGATTGACTGCTGACAACACAGGGAGTTAGATCTGACATGCGCAGACAAGCCCTTCGAATGGAAAATTCCATAGCATACCCAGCACGTGCCCCCTGGGTGACCTGAAGGCTTGTCAATCAAGCTTGACCTAGTTTCCAGCTACGAGCATGCTCAGTAAGAAGCAACCTAATCAGACGCATGCTCAGTTTGGCTAAGAGCATGACTTCATAAGACTAGAAAATTCTTCAGAGTAAGCAACCTGATTGGCTACTTGGTTGCTACAAAAAGCTTGTGAGCCCCCGCCCAGGGGGGAGACCCGCTCGACTGGCAAACAGAGGTTGCCTTGGCAGGGAGTGTCTCACTGGGAGAGATCCAAGCTGAGAGCAGAGGCTGTTCCCACAGGGACTGCTCCTCAGCAGGGCTTCCTGGCCCATTGGTCTCCTCCTCGCTGCAGTTTTGCAGATCGATCAGATTTGTTTTCGTATTGATTCCTTTGGCTACCGACTGATTTTTGGCATCGACCCTGACTGCGATTTTGATCAACCCGGCCTACCTCCGCTTCGACATTGCTTACAATCGACCTCGGCGCCGTCTTCGACCATCTGTTCATCCACTTGGGACTGGCATCACGTCGTTTACATCGTTCACCGCGTTACAATTCTGTTGTTTGTCATCCCAATCAATAAGCTGTTGACCATTCCTGGGACTATCAAGTGGGCATCCGCACCTATCCTTCAGGGTAAAAAGCAAGGGCTCACTCGGGAACCCTGTGGACCAACAGACCCCTTGGTTGTTCGTTTATCTCATTTACTGTAACTGAACAAGCAAGTCTTCTGCCTATGCTCCACAAGTGTAAGTAAATAAAATCTAATTTGCTTTGAAACCGCACGAGTCCCATACCGCTCAGACTCCTTGCCGCTAATCCCGCCTGTTCCGATCCGATACCACCCTCGGCCCACCGTGACCTTGGGGCTGCTGTTCCCCGGCAAATCTTAAACATGACATACATGCCAAAAACTCCTCAGGGAACAAGTCTGGGGGGAAATAAAACCTTAAACTAGAAGTGTTAAACATATGGGCCATAGACTGAGTTGAGCTTGTGGAGTTCCTGTAGCAGCAGAGCTTGACCGGTGGCACATGCAGTTAGGCCAAAACACCCAAGTCCTGACCTGGAAGTACGGCAGACGCACCAGGGAATGCTGGCCACAGGTTGATCCCATCTTATAATGACTCACTGGTCCCAACTGGAGGGCCATAAAATGAGGCAGAGCTGAAAAATCACCCGGAGGCAGGCAAGGGAACCAGAAGTGGCTGTGGTAGCACAGTGGTGGCCACATATCTGAGGGAGTGCTCTGGCAGGGGTGAATGATGGGAAGTATGGCAGCAAGTGGCTCTCACTGAAACTGACTCAGAGGAGCCAAGCAACTTACCAGAAGGCAGGAACTGGTTCTCTATGGTGGCAATGACTGGAGGCAATCCAGAATGATCTGCAGACAAGACAGAAAGTTGTAAGTAAAAGAACTGAGTAAAAGGGAAAGCAAGACAACTTTCCCTAGTCTCAACATACAGACTGTACTTTTACTCTGTACCTCCTGAGTGGAGGAGAGATGCCAATACTAGGGTTTTGTTTATTGTATCCTTAATGCCAAAGAAGGACTTTGGGAAAGTTTTCTGAGCATTCTTTACCTGTATTTGTCATCTGGGAGGTGCCAGGCAGGGCGTAGGGGAGGCAGAGCCCTGAGACATGGGACTGGCCCTGCCCATGGAATGCCCCTACGCCACTAATCCAGCCTTAAGGCAAGGTGAGTTTGACATCCCTGCCTTAAAGGATTTGAAAGGATAAGAAAGATCTTTGATTTGTTACCAAACATTTTGAAGGAAGTTCTCTGTGGCTCAGTGTCTATGCAAAGAATAAGGGCCACAGAAGGAGGCAGATGAATGTAGAAATATCATTAGGAAAGACATTTTGGAAGAGAAATGTATAGTTCAGGGTTATATTATCTTTTTAAAGAGCCTTGCTTCAGGAAAAGCAAGGAATATTTGTGATGGGAGGAAGTCGAAATTAATGTGGCTACAGTAGCCTGCTAGTGAACTGAAGGGACAGAGCCAATGTGAAGATATAAGGGATCAACACGGTTGTCCTTGGAAACTTGTAGATTCTCTGCTATTATATAGCAGGTCCCCAGAACCTGTTTGTCATGCAATACTAATTTCTTACCGCATCATCTCATGATGTGTAAGCATCTCTCTTAGATGCTTGTTCCTAAGGTTTCTCAAATTTCTGTCCTCTTTGTTTCTTTTCCAGATGATATGTGCCTTATGAATTTCACTCCAGATTTGAGGACCTTGATCTGTCATTATAGCCCTGTATGGCCTTTGAAGGATTTGCTTTCTTTCTGTGGCATAGTTCAGTTGAAAAATCAAATGTTAGCACATGATACTCAACTTTAAGAATGATATGAATTTAAGTTGAAAAGCCCAGATATAGGTTGACTGTTTAATAGTTAAAAATTAAACAAAAACAAACACAACCCTCAAAACAAAAAAACAACCTCCTCCACCCCCAAACCAGGCTGCCTGACCCTGACCTGCATTAGACTTTAAAGGACATGATTTTTGCTTAGTGTTATAAAGTTAGACTGAATTTTACAATATCAGTTCTGATGCTCTAATATCAGTAAGGTCACTAATGACTTTGAAGTTACCCATCTATGAGAGTTTGTTGGAGATTAAGTAGATTTTTGCACCTTGTTTATAGTAGAAAGGTAAAAGCAGCTCTCAGTATAGATTGTAAAAAAAATCCTTCCTCCTCTTCCTAAACTTATCATAAAACAGTCATAATGATACTTAAATCATACATCTTAAGAGTTGGTTAAGAATTAAATATTTCAAAAGGGTTAAATATAATTTAAACATCCTGCTCTTCAAATCTCTTACCAGGATGTATTTCTTTTATAAAGCCCCCTAAAAAGACTTCCTTTCTGCAGACCTTCCTTGCCAATTCTCTGTAACATTATATCTTATACATACACACATACTGATTACAGTTTAAACATCAGCAATTTGTTGCCAGATCCAATACAATGATATCTAAGATTAACAATTTTCCCTACCCACAAAATCAGACCTACCCACTGCAATACTTAAAATGTTATCATTGTAATGACTTCTATTCTATGTAAGTATCTCATGTATACGGTGATGATACCCATGTGACATAGTGCAGAGCCACATAGTAATTTGGAGAACTGCGTGTGTGATTTACTGTAGTCATCCAGTTTTTGACCTTCTTAACTGCACTCTGCCCCCAATCCATCTCTGTTTTACTTCTAACATTCCAAATCTCTTAACAGCTTTAAACAGCTTGCTTTTAAAGTCAGGAAAAGTTTCTTTTTTTGCTTCCACATGGAGACTCCTCAAATTTTAAACTTGTAATAAGCGATGTCCATTTTATGATCGTGGTGGTTAAAAAAACCAGGAAAAAGTAGAACTTACTATGACAGGTGAATGAAAACTTTTATTGAAAACTTTTGCCAAGAAATGCAAATTTGGGTTGACTAAAACATTTCATTTGTTTGTGTCAATTTTACTGATTTTTTTGGTTAAATAAACATTTAGAAAAAAAACTGGAAAAAATAGAATTATTTCATTTCATAGTTAAAAAAATGATCTAGTTTGAAATCACAAGGCATTATTTAAAATTGAAAAAGCTCAAAAATAAAATTAAATATTGTGGTTTTGGTAGGATGACCTGTTTTGTTGGTCTCGCCAGCAGTTTTCTAGTACTCTGACACTCAGTGATCAACTTCCTCCTGTTTGATAATGATTCCTGTCTCTGCTATGAAGCAGGTAGTCAATATCATATTACTTTTTTCTTCAAACTGGGTTGACAATAAAAATATCTGATTCAGGATCAAAAAATGACTGGATGGACAACTTACATGTAGGCAGAGAGTCTGAAGAGTCAATATGATAGCAGTATACAAGAGGCTATCTAAGAAAGGACAATAGAGAATTTTAGAAAAAAATTACCTTCTCACTGTCTAGGTCTTATTAGTTTGACCAGAGATACCATTTAAAGAAAATGTTAGGGTTCCATAGGATTTGTTGACTAATAGCAGAGTATTAATCAAATTTCCTTTTGTTACATAAATAGTAAATGATTGAAGGTACATTCAGGATTCCAAATGCGAAATTAGGCTTTTCTACATGTGTGTCTAGAAAGATATTTTGGAAAACCAACCTTATCTACCCTTGCATTGCCTCACATCACACAAATGTACTCTCTTTCTAATGCAAGCATGCTAGTGCAGGAACTTCAAACTTATAGTCTGTGAATATTTATAGAATTATAGAAAACTGGGACTGGAAGGGACCTCAGGGGCTTATCTAGACCAACCCCCTGCTCAAGGCAGGACACACTGGGAACTTGATTGCTTGAATATTTGCAGAAAGCAAACCTATAGAAGTGTAGCCACTCATGATATGGCTACATACCTGTGTGTGCCACTAATGGCCATGTGTAGATGAAATAAGAGGAGTGTGTGTACGACACTTTAAAGTGAGCTAAATGCTTTTGCACTGCTCTAATGGTGTCAGTGTTTGCACACCTCAGTGGCATATTGCACATTAATTCCAGCTACTGTAGGAAATTTGGCAGTGTAATGCACCTTAAATGACTTGGGGCACAGCAAACTAAAACTCTTTGCTGCCCCTACAGCTGTAGAGTCAAGCACCGGGCTCTGTGCAGCTCTGCAGGAAGCCCTGCTGGCAGCTTGGCAGCATCCTGGGAAGGCAGGCTCTGCCCAAGAAAAGTGGCAAGCCTGATTTCTCCTCACCACTCCCAGAGCCTACCTGCCTGCCTGAGCTACATGAGGACCCAATGCTTCGCTCTGTGGCTGCAGTGCCTCCTGGGACCACCTGAGCTGGGTGCCTGCAGGCAGGTGCCACCTGGGGTGGGGGCTGTCACTGCCATGAAGGGAAGCACCAGTCCTCCCCTCCCACACCCCCACCCCAGGGATTGCTTCACATGCCAGCTGCTTGACTTCCCTGCCGGAGAGGCAGGTAAGTCAACAGGGTGTGTGCATGACATGGGGGTTTAATCAGCCTTAAATTGAAGCGGCATTTTTAAAAACCCACCACTTCAATTTAGGGCCCCCATTTCATCTACACACCCCCAATGATACAAAGAAATATGCATATAAGATTGTTCACTGTCTTGTCCTCAACTCTGCATCCACTGTCTGCAGAACCCAGGCACACATCTAATTTACAATGAGTAGCCATTAAGCAAGTTTAAATGCTTATACATATTATTTTGAAGTGCAAGGTAGGTACCACTGGAGTGCCAGATTAAGAGAGCAATGAGGGTTCTTAGGAAGACACAGGGACACCCACTGTGTCTAGCCTATTATAGTTGGCTGTCCCACCATAGTTGCCAGTCAGAATCAGCATTTCCCATTGTACAAGACAAAAGTGTTGTTTCCTATTCTAATTAAAAACTGCAAAATCTCAAATAGGACTTTGGACCACATCCTCATGTACCATAAACCAGAATGTTCTACTGATCTCAACTGAACTACTCAGTTTATGATAACTGAGTGCCTGGATCAGTGCCTTTCATTCATGATTTTAAGTGCTGAAGTTAGAATCATTTATATAATAAAGGCCAGAGCATTAGAATTTTTGGCTGTAAGAATCTTGGACCAAGGATCTGGGTATTTTTATTTTACTTGCTTGAAAAATTCTATAATAGGATACATCGGTGGAGCTGCTCAATTACTACCTAATATTTCCTTTCTCCCACTGTTTGACTGACTTACATAGTTAAATTAAAAACTCTTTTACTAGGGGTATGTTCAAATCCTAACTGAATGTAGCCTGCATCTCAGTTTTGACTTCTGTTATAAATAATAAGTAGTACCCATCATGAGTGGCAAATAAAGAATTCACCATGGAAGGCAAATATCTTTTTTTAAATTAGCATTTATATTATTCTCTTTTACTCATTTAGCCCTCCTTCACCCTCCACCCCTCAAAAAAAGGGTACATACAAAAAAGTAAGCTTCTTTTAGGAATTTATAGCAATATACAGAATGCAACATGTAGAGATACTCATTTTAACTCAGAACAAGCAACATTAAATCTATTTCTTCTTTGTTTATATGTTTGTTCTTAGTGCCTTAGCATTGTTAGTAAAATAGGAGCATAATCGGCAGCATACGTCTGCTTGGATAATTGAAAATGAAAACTGCATATGCATTTTATGTGTTAAATGCATAATGGTTGTACAGTATCACCATGAGGCTAAATCTTTCTTTTATTATACTTGGTACTTGGCTGATAATATTGCTTGCTTAATAGTAGACAATGTATTCTATGAATTATGCCTTTTTAGTAAAACTACTTGACTGTGTAAGGGAGATGGTCCCTAGGTTCAGAATTTGTGCAAAATTACAAGAATTCTACATTGTTTAATTATTACATCATGCCACATGATTGAACTATTTGACTTATATGTAGGGACCTACTTAATTTGCAATTGCTCAGATTTTGCAGAAATTGCATAATCTACAATTATCCATGAAATCAATTTAAAACATAATAAAAAAAAATTGCTGGTTCTCCAGTAGGAGCCAATGGTACTAATTGCCTGCCCAGGAAGGGAAGGTGTCAGCTGGTATAGAGACACACAAGGGCAGCCATCAGCCAAGAAGGCAGCCACCACCTCGTCCCACCCCACTTCTTGTGACCTCCACTAATTGATGGCAATGGGCAGTACCTTCAGGAAATGCCCATGAAAACAGCTCTTTGTGCCACAACCAAGCCATGAAAATTCCTTTGTTTGGCCACAAATCCATACTTAAATTTCAGTAAGGCAGAGCTAAGTTTCATCAACAAGAATGCAATGGATTTATAATAGAATCATAGAAAGTTAGGGTTGGAAGGGTCCTCAGGAGGTCATCTAGTTCAACTCCCTGCTCAAAGTAGGACCAGCTCCAGCCAAAGCTGTGTCTAGCCAGGTTTTGCAAACCCCCAAGGATGGAGCTTCCAGCACCTCTCTGGGTAAACTGTTCCAGTGTTTTACTACCCTCCTAGTGAGAAGATTCTTCCTAATATCTAACATAAACTTCCCTTTTTTCAACAGAGACCATTGTTCAACTTGCTTCAACTTGAGACCATTGTCCAGACTCTGTCATCTGCCACCACTGAGAATAGCTTACCTCCATCCTCTTTTGAACCCCAACTTCAGGTAGTTGAAGACTGCTATTAAGTTTTCTCTCAGTCTCCTCTTCTCCAAACTAAATAACCCCAGTTTCCACAGTCTTTCCTCATAAGTCAAGCCCCCCGACCCCTCAACTTTTTTGTCACCCTCCGCTGAACTCTCTTCAGTTTGTCCACATTCTTTTTGTAGTGGAGGGATTTCTTATACTTGAAAGAATAACATAAATCAGGTACTCAAAGCTTACTTTAATCAAAAGAGCAAAAAAAGTTCTTGCTTTAAAAAATGTAGTGGTTAAGTATGCACAAAAGGTGATAAGAGTAGAGTTTCATGTTGTAAAGTCTGGTAATGAGCTAGAGATGAAGCCAAAAAAGTCTTTAAACACTGTTGGTTTCTTTGATTAGCTTAGGCATATCAAAAGCATAAGAATAAATCCACAGTCATATTTACAGAACAAAGAGCTAGTGTTGAAAAAATTTGGATATCCATTGGGTTAAGAAAATGTAGAAAATAAGGAAACATTTCTGCTAAATGCTTCCTTCAGTCAACTGAAGTCCATATACTGTAAAACCGATTGCACTTCCAGAGCTGAGGACCACTGCATGCTGTACCGGACAGCATGTTCAACAAAGCCAAGAAATCGGACATAATGTTACAAAGGTAGAATTATAGGATGAAGTGCAAAGCAGAGAGGGCATGTAATAAGACCTAATGGACCTTTTAAAACACAGGAAGGCTAAATAAAATATAGCTTATTTTCATTTTCACCAGGAAAAGGGCTCTTATTTTTAACATTGCTGCCAGATGCAAGACAAAGAGAAAAGATAAGGGAAAAGTATTTAGTGTGAATAAGAAGGGTCAGAGTCACTCCAGGCTAGACATGAAACACAGAGGCTCCTCCCAGCCCTAATCTGTAGGGCAAGCAGCAACGAGGTGGTCCAGAGCTAGTTTGCAGCATAGCCCCATTCAGGTACCAGCACGGGTTCAGGGATGTGTGTCAATGCAAAACCATATTCAGATGGCAGCATGGGTCCATGGGTGGCAGAGTGGGTCCATGGGATGGTAGGACACTTCAGGGTGTAGCATCATGTGTCTAGGGGCATGTGATGGCACAGGGCTGTGTTTAGGCAATAGTGCAGGTCTGTGGGACTGTTGTTAATGGCCCTGTTCATTGGTGTCCAGGAACCTTGAATTCTGCATCAGGCCACTCCCCTCAACTACCCATAGCCAACCAAACTACCATTGGGCTTGAAGAAATGGTTCTACAGGCCAAAACTGCCCTTCAGGCTGGTATGTTTGATACCCCTGGTCTAGATCCACAAAAAAAGGTGGGTGTGTAAGTACAAAATTTAGACTTTGAGAACCCAGCACAGCTGCCACCTAACCCTAGAAATCACTACATTCTGCTGGGGCCTATTTTCTGATATTAAAGTTCCCCAACAGTTCTGTTTCTGGGCATGTGCACAAGCGCCTCAGTCTGGACTAGGGGTGAGCAAAATACATCCTTCAGGATGGATCCAGCCTACCAGGCTTTTTTATCTGGCCTGTGAGGCTCCTAAAAAAATTAGAAAATTAATATTTACCTGCTCCTGGCTGCCTGTCAAAGATGACAGGATCCAGGGGCAGTAGGACCCAGGGGAAGCCAGCAGCAGGACCCTGCAGCCCAGCAGTAAGGCCCACCCAGCCTTGCCCCCCTAGCCCCTCCCCCACCCTTCTGCTCAGCTGGAAGCCTCTACCTACCAGAGCATTCTAGTTTGGGTCCCTGGGGCTATTCCCCACCTCCCTCTGCCAGAGAAGAAAACTCAGATAAGAACATGGGGATAGGGGAGCAGGGAGGCAGGGGAGGACTGCAGGCAATTCCCCCAGGTCTTAGGGCTAGTTTGGGTCAGCTTGTGCTGAGTCCTGTGGTTGTGACCATGCAGCCGGGAGCCACATGATGCCACAGTGGCTGGTGGGGGGAAAGGAAGCAGAGAAATGGCAGTGTGTGTGTGTGTGTGTGTGTGCACGCGCGCACATGCAGGGAGGGTGGGACAGAGCGTGTGTATATATGTCTGTGTCTGTGTGTGTTTGTAGGATGAGTCCCACATGCAAACTTCACCATGCACATGCACCCACACTCCCCTCACATTGCCATACATGTAGACCCCTACACCCACACCCCTTCACACACCTCAGCCACCTTCCCTCCACACACACAGCTCCCCACAAACCCCGTACCCACCCAGACTCCACATATTCACACCCACATGTTCCCTCACCCCCCACACCTATCCTCACACACACACCAACACCCTCCTTCATACCCCACATACTCACACATCCACAGCCCCCTAAAAACTGTACCCACCTCCACTTCCCCTACAATAAACAAGAGTAAGACTTCATTTTAAGCTATTGTGCAATCACCTCTATGTACACTACACAAAATCAGGACAAAATATTTTTAAATCAAATTAATGAATGTTGTAGATGTTCACATTCATGAATACAATTTGGTATTTTTCTGGTTCCAAGGTGACAAAGACCCTTGCTGAAAGGAGTACTTCTGGGGGCAAGCAGTGGGACTTCTAGTGGCAAAGATCAGGACTTAGGGGGTGGGACTTCCAGGCATAAGATGGCAACCAGGGGGCGGGGCACCTGTGAAGGGGTGGGGCTACCCATGCAGACCTCAACAGCTTGATGAAACCCAGTAAGTGACCCTCCATCCGAAATAATTGCCTGCTCCTGGTCTAGACATTACTGAGCAGCTTCATGCCTATCTTGCACCTACACCAAGTCCCAATTCATATCCAAAGCACTCTTCTATCTCACATGTGGAAATAAAACCAGTATTCATTCTCAGAACAGGATTGCCAGATCTGAACTCACACAAAACAGTAGAAGTGATTCAGAATCTGCTTGGGATATGGGATGTCAACATTTACATCCCCCATTTGCCTAAGGGGACTTGAGCTCATGTTAATTATCACTTAGGAGAATACTTTAAACACCAAGGGTTGTGGTTTTCTGAGGTAGGTGTCTCCTAATCTCTCCAGCTGGAGTTGTTCCAGGTTGCCAGGAATAATTAGATATTCATTGTGTGTGAAGTGGGAAAAATAACTGCAAGTGTGTGAAAATAATTGTATGACCATGTAGCTAACCATGCCTGGAAGGAATGAGACCTGGAATCTAGTTCCTGATCTAAAGTAAGTGTACATATAGGCATAGAGGAGCAACTTTAACTAGAACGCCAAAGAGGAGTCCTCTCCAGAATACGATACAGGCAGAGTATGAAAAAATAATGAGTTCTTCAGCAATAGGAGGCAACTTTTTGGGAAGGAGAGGGAGAAGGGGAAATAAGTTAAAAGCATGTAGTTGTTGGCCATGAATTTCTTCTAAATATCTAGGAAAGATAAATGTATTTGGTTTGATCTGTATGGGTGCATCACCACAAAATGTGTATTGTGCAGCTGACTGTGCAGTAAATATCTCAACATCTACATGTGTACCCTTATTAGGGTGTATAAAACTAATAAACTCTGCAGCAAGGTAGCACCTATAAATACAAGTACTACCCTGCAGTGGAGTTTTTTGTGCACAGCAGCACATGTGTAGACATTAACCCGGCTGGCTTGGGCATGAGGGTGCTTCATTTTGGGGCCTGCCTTCCAGCTAGCACCATGCTTATACACCTTCCTGCTCCAGCCAGACCCTCCACAGCCTGTTGAGCCAGGGAGAGCAGACCTGAGCTGGCAGACTGACCCCTCAGACCCTTTGCCAGCCAGGGCTGCTGCAATCCAGCTTAATGTACTGTGGTCTGGGTGCATGTGTAAACAACATGCCTGGAAGCTTCCTGGGAGCAATAAACTGTAGAGCAATAAGCTCCACAGTTTATTGCTGTGCACTAATGGCATGTATGACTCCCAACCATTTTGACCAACCATATTACTGAAGAATATTACCTTTTCCCCTTTTCATGAGGAGCTGCTTTATTATTGTTATTCTGAATGCCCTAAACCATCCTGACAAGTGGGTTCCTTAAACTTTTTTTCGTGTGACTGTTTTCTCATGGCTATGCTTACACTGTTGAGGATACTAAAGGGGTGATGGAGACTTTAGTTGTGTTTAAAAGATGCATCTGGACAAATCGCATCCTCTCCAAAATCAATTATTATATTCCCTATTGTCTACTGAATAATACATAACTGTACCAAATGCAATTCTGTTGATGTCTGGTGATTTCTTCAGTCTTGCAAAAGAGATTTTTTTTTTGTTTAACAGCTTATGATTGATATTAGTGAATAGATTGTTTCTTAGTCCCCAAAGAGTCTTTATAAAGAACTCTGGCCTGTCTGACCACACTTTTCTATCCTTATCTGTTGCCACAGTAGCACATTAACATTTCCATGCAATAGTTCATAGACATCAGTGTATCAGCAGAAGTGCTTTTATGTTGGTAGGTTTGAAAGCTTTTCTCTGAGGGATAATCATATTCCAAGCCAGTAAGAACAAAGAAAAAGAAATTAAATTCATTGCAGAAGAACTAAGAGTGAAATAACAATTCAAAAAATTGTGCTTGGTCAAATTTGGAGAAGTTTATTTCCAATAGCTTATAAACTCAGCTTCACTCATTTTTTCTTGTTTTCATTTCATTTGTGTAAATTATTGTCCTGTGCCTATTTCATTTTTTCAAGATATGTCTGTTTATCATGTTGCTCTGTTTCATGTACTTCTTGGGATTTCCTACATGCACAGATATATGCCTGTTTTCTGCAATATTTCTCTTGAGAGAAAAAACCCCAATGATCAAATTCTGTTACCAACACGAGACAGGATAATACATGAGATATAACTATATAGCACAAGCTAGCACTATACAGAGAAGACAGCATGTGCTAGTTCTGAGTGCACTGGTTCTGGAACTGGAAGTTACATAGTTCTACTACCATGGGTACCAAGCTCTGATGAGCTTACTAATAGTGCTATTCTGCTTCCATTTCCAGAGCTAGCACACACAGAAATAGCACAAGGTATCTTTACACGGCATCACTGTATGGTATTCTGTGATTGCAGCATTGAGTGAGAGAAGAAAAGAAGCTCTCATATGTTCCCATTGAACATATTCTACTTTAAATGGAATAATAAAAAAAGCCTTGGGTCAGAGGTAGTGAGCCTGGTAGGCTAATCAATAGATGTTATACTCACTCTTGCCCAATTACTCATTAATTATTTCATGCAAAGAGAAGCAGTTTTAAGATATGCAAAAGATACTGACCCTAAATACATATATCATGGTGGTTAGGACATTATCTTGGTTGGTGGGATATATGGATTTGGATAATCTCAAGCATAGGAGAGAATTAAACTCAGGTCTCTCACATTTTCGGTAAGTATTCTAGCTCCCATTCTTTGCATGATTAAAGGCCAGCCTCACTTGCTTCCTTTTCTGTAGTTTGCATGGAACTGTTCAGCTTTGTTAAGAGATGTTTCCATGCATGCATTAAAGCAGAAAAGTAGATTCTTAGGAAACTTTCATCTTGAAAATTGTCTACAGACCTTAGGTGACTGAGTAAAGGTTTTGAGAACTGGATTTACACAACTAAATTTTACATAAATACATCAGTGAATACAATCTTAAAGTTGGGATAGAAATGATGTATTTTTAAGGTAGTGACAACAGGATTTCAAGTCTTAGAAAGACAGGTGAACTTGTTCACTTCTAAATATTTTTCAAAACTTTCTCAAAAATCAACAAGAATTCCATAAATTGTAAGTATATAGTTGATTAGAAATGGGCCCATTCCTTAATTTGACCAAGATATCCATCCCATTAACTTTTCATGAGTTTAAGAGTTGGGAAGAAGGAACTTGGAATTTAACTATACATTGGGGTCCACCTCTAAAACATTTTTTTAAACAAAAGTAAAGATTGCAGTGCTTTCCCCAATATTAGAAAAATAAAAAGTTATCATAAAAATAACATTAAAAGTAACAACATTTATCTTCTGGGTGAGTATGAAGTGCCAGATGTTTAACTAGATTGATAGCGATAGATTTGCAACTTTATTAGTGCCAAAGACACACATTCTAATTTGATATCACTCTACTGAAATCAGTAGAGTTGAAGCACAAGACAATTTGGTCTTAAACTTGATCTATATAAATGCTAAATTACTAAACTTTTTGATAACAACATATATGGACAAAAGTTCTTTTAAGACAATATTTTATCACAACTTATTTTCATATTAAGCTGGTTATAATTCTCTACTTTCTGGATGCATCTACATGAGACACTGACTGTATAGTAGCTGAATAATACAGCGAAGTAGTGCATCACAGCACCGACAATGCTAATAAGCTACTGTGTAGTTTTATTAAACAAGTGTGCAATAGCATCACATGTTCACCAGCACTACTGCACAGTAACTCTAGTTACTGCACATTTATTTAGTACTTGTATAAACTAAATAAATGTGCAGTAACCAGAGTTACTGCACAGTAGCGCTGGTGAACACATGATGCTATTGCACAGTAGCCTAATAATAATTGTGTATAATCAAGTACTAAATAAATGCACAGTAGTCACTATGCAGTAGCACCTTGTACAGATGTGCCCTCTGACACCTTTTTGTAGTCACTTATGCCTATACTAACTGATGTAAATGCTACCAGTATGATTCTACTTGCCTTGAATAGGAATAGGTGACTATATAAGCTGCAATTGAGCTGCATACACTAAGGAGCAATTTAATCTAAATAATCATAAATGAATTCACTTGTTTAATTTTCTAACTCAAGAAAAATTTATAAATAATGGGTCAGGATTATCTTTAATTAGAATTGGAGTCTCAATTGATAACCATGTACAAACATTCAGTTTCTCTTTGGAAAGCCATAAGAACATAAGAATCACCATTTACTGGGTCAGACCTATGGCCACCTTGCCCTGTATCCTGTGTGTCACAGTGGCAGAGTGGATGCTGAAAGGGAGAGTGAACTGGGTATACCCAGGGTTTTTTCCACTGTCCCTCTCTCACTTACAGCCTCCAGAATTTAAGGTCTAGGAAGTTATGATTCAGAGGCCATTTTTAGTGATAGGTTGCATACTACATTTCAGCAATTTCTGATCTAGGCTCCTTCAGGACACTTATGTAAATGCGATAAGGTCCTGGTTATTTGCTGCTGTTTAAATTTATTAGTTTCTTATATAACCTCAGTTTGGGTCAGCTCTAATGACTTGTCCCTATAGAGGAATGGATGTAGTAAGGGAATTTCCCTAACATCTTCTTCAGTGAAGACAGATGCAGAGAATTCATTTAGTTTCTTGTCATCCTTTCGAGTCCTTTTACATCCTGTTCATCCACAGACCCTGCTGACTTTCTGGTAAGTGGCTTTTCATGTACTTAAATAAATGTTTACTGTTACATTTTGCGTCTGTAGCAGGTTTCTCCTTAAATTGTATCTTGGCTTGTCTTCTTAAAGTTTTACATTTGATTTGCCAGAGTTTATACTTTTATTTATTTTCCTCATTAGGATCTAACTTCCACTTTTTGAAGAAGTTCAAAGCCTTTTTCTTCTTCTTATCGCCTCTGCAACTCTGCCATGAAGCCATGCTGGATTTCTTTCTGGTCCACTTTCCCTTTTTTGTTTTATTTAATTTGAGGTATACATTTGCTTTGTCTCCAATATAATGTTCTTAAGCAGTTTCCATGCTGTCTGCAAGATCTTTACCTCCTTAGAGAACCCTTTTAATTTGTCTAATTAGCTTTCTCATTTTGATGTAGTCACCCTTTTTTGAGTTGAAGGATACTGTGGTAGCTTTTTCCTATGTGGATGTCAAACCCAGTTGCATCGTGGTCACTATTGCAGTGCAGCTCAGTGACACTAACCCTCTGCACAAAGACCTGCACACTGCTTAGGACTAGGTCAAGAATGGCCTTTCTTCTTGTAGGTTCCAGGAGCAACTGCATGAAGCAGTCTTTTATAAGTTCAAGAGATTTCGTATCTTCATCTCAATAGTGCCACTTCTCTACCTGTAGAAACCGTGAGTGTCAGCTGTCCAGGAATTTTCTCTCAGAGCAAAAATGGCTGCTTCAGGAGAAAAATAACCCCAGGAATAACCAGGGTTAAATTACTCTTCATAATATTTTTCTTGGAGAACAAATGTCTGTACACATTCTCTTATTCAGCACAGTCCTCCAGCTCCCTAACTCTACTGATCCAGCCAGCCAGGGAGCAGGACACTCCCCCATTACAATCCCCACATTGTGGTGCAGGAATATACAAGCAGACTCGGAGGAGTCTGGTTTAGCCAATCAAGGCTGCCCTATGCATTGCTGCCATCTCTCTCCACATAGCCTGAGAGAGCCTGTAGAGTACGCTGAGATGTATGCACAGGAGCCTTCCTGGCTGCATAACATCAGCATTGAAAGATCTCTGCTGTTTAGGGGCTCAGCATTCAGGAGCCTTCAGGAAAGTTTGTCTACCAGGAAAACAGATGTGGGATAATTCTGCCGGAGATTTGAGCAAGTGTATGCAGCCAATTTTTCACGAAAAATTATTACTTTGGGAAGTTCAAATGTATGAGGATATGCCTGAAAAAAATTGTGATTCTTGGTTAGTATAGTAGCATTGTGTCAATATATTTTTTATGGATGGATTTGGCCTATAATTCCATTAGATAAGTGTGAGTGTTTCAGTTTTCTTATGAACGTGCCATTTAGATAACTCCAGAAGGACCTACTGTGGCTAAAAAGGAAAGCCTACAAAGGATGGAGGACGGGATTCACCTCCAAGGAGGATTACTCTGCGCTGGTCCGGTCCTGCAGGGAGCAAACCAGGAAAGCCAAGGCTGCAACTGAACTCCAACTAGCTTCAGGCATCAAGGACAACAAAAAGTCCTTTTTCAGATATGTGGGGAGCTGGAGGAAAAGCAAGGGCAATGTTGGACCCCTGCTAAACCAGATGGGGCAACTGACAACTGACGCCCAGGAAAAAGCCAACCTATAAAATAGGTACTTTGCGTCAGTCTTTCATCAGTCACACGGGATGCCCATGCCTGCCTGCTATGGGACAGGGAAATCTGGGTGAGGGGGATCCCCTACCCTCCATCAATGCTGACCTCGTGAAGGAACACCTTGAGAAGCTGGATACCTTCAAGTCAGCTGGCCCTGACAATCTGCACCCCAGGGTACTCGAGGAGCTGGCGAGCGTCATAGCCCAGCCCCTGGAACGGATCTTTGAAAACTCCTGGCGCTCTGGTGTAGTGCCTGAAGACTGGAAGAAGGCCAATTTGGTGCCGATCTTCAAGAAAGGGAGGAGAGTGGATCCGGCTAACTACAGGCCCATTAGCCTGACTTCTATCCTGGGGAAGATCTTAGAAAAGTTTATTAAGGAGGCCATCCTTGAGGGACTGGCCCAGGCTAACATTCTAAGGGACAGCCAGCATGGGTTTGTTGCAGGTAGGTCTTGTTTGACCAATCTCATTTCCTTCTATGACCAGGTGACCTATCACCTGGACAAGGGAGAAGAGATTGATGTCATATATCTTGACTTCAAAAAAGCTTTTGATCTGGTATCCCATGATCACCTCTTGGCCAAACTGCCCAGTTGTGGCTTTGGCTCCACCATGATCCGCTGGCTGGGAAATTGGCTTCGTGGTTGGACCCAGAGGGTTGTGATTGATGGCAGTCACTCATCGTGGTGCCCTGTGACCAGTGGGGTCCCTCAAGGCTCTGTCCTGGGACCCATACTGTTCAACATCTTCATTAACGATGTGGACACTGGAGTCAGGAGTGGACTGGCCAAGTTCGCCGATGACACCAAACTTTGGGGCAAAGCATCCACGCCAGAAGATAGGCGGGTGATCCAGGCTGACCTGGACAAGCTCAGCAAATGGGCAGACGAGAACCTCATGGTGTTTAACACCGAAAAATGCAAGGTTCTCCACCTTGGGAGGAAAAACCTGCAGCACCCTTATAGGCTCGGCAGTGCTACGTTGGTTAGCACTACAGAAGAAAGAGACTTGGGGGTCATCATTGACCACAAGATGAACATGAGCCTGCAATGCGATGCTGTGGCTAGTAAAGTGACCAAAATGCTGGCGTGCATCCATAGATGCTTCTCGAGCAAATCCTGGGACGTCATTCTCCCCTTGTACTCGGCCTTAGTGAGGCCACAGCTGGAGTACTGCGTCCAGTTTTGGGCTCCACAATTCAAAAAGGATGTGGAGAAGCTTGAGAGAGTCCAGAGGAGAGCCATGCGCATGATCAGAGGTCATGAAAACAGATCTTACGATGACAGGCTGAGAGCCATGGGACTCTTTAGCCTGGAAAAGCGTAGGCTCAGGGGTGATCTGATGGCCACATATAAGTTTATCAGGGGTGACCACCAGGATCTGGGGGAACATCTGTTCACCAGAGCGCCCCATGGGATGACGAGGTCGAACGGTCACAAACTCCTGCAAGACCGTTTCAGGCTGGACATAAGGAAGAATTTCTTTACTGTCCGAGCCCCCAAGGTTTGGAACAGTCTGCCAGCGGAGGTGGTTCAAGCACCTACATTGAACACCTTCAAGAGTAAATTGGATGCTTATCTTGCTGGGATCCTATGACCCCAGCTGACTTCCTGCCCTTTGGGCAGGGGGCTGGACTCGATGATCTCCCGAGGTCCCTTCCAGCCCTAATGTCTATGAAATCTATGAATTGATTAATTAAGCTTCAAAGACTTTTCTAAAATGTGAAGAAATACATACGTGGCTCATGAAGTACTGTTTTCTTCTTAATTTCATCTGTTATAGATTTTTTCCATGAGTAAGTGAGATTACTGGGCATCCTAAGTTTTCCTCAAATTTAAGCAAAGGGGTATACAAAAAGGGAAAGATATTGTATCATCATTTTAGATCATATTTCAAACTCAAAATTTTTTTCTTTGTACAGAATCATTACCAAGGAATTAAAAACCCCCAAAACAACAACAAAAATTATATAAGAGATGTAATTATGTATTATCGGTCTCATAAATCATATCAGCTGGATTGTCAATTGCTAAAGCCTTGCTAATTAGAGCTAAAGCTTCTGACCACTGTTACTAAACACTGTTTGGATTTTGTTTCACTCAATTGTTATTACTTGTCCAATAACATTTGCTTGATCAGGTTTGATTGAGGAGGTTTGCATTGGAATAGACCAGAAATGTAGAATGAGTGGGGAAAAATACAGGGTATAGGAGTCCTATAAGAAATATTTTTGCAAAGTTAAAATATGCTAAGATTTTTACCTGTCATGTCTGTAAACTTTCTGTTTTTCTTGCAATGTTTTTCATAGTAATGTCATTTTTTGTATGTGGTTTTAGTATAGGCACACAAAGCTTATCTTAATTAGAGTCAAAAGTTACCTCTTAAATAAAGTGCTGGCTGTTTAATACTTCATAAAATCAGGCAGTTCTGGAACTTTAATTGGAGCTGGTAGATGCTGAAAATGTAGTTAGTGTCTCCCTACTTAATTTTGAAAATATATAATTCTCTATCAAGTGTTGACAGAAATGTTAATAGTTCAGTGATTCCGTTTTCAGTTTTCACCTGGCATGGCTGATATTCATCCTATGGTTTATATCTAAGTGGGTTTGTCTACATAAGATACTTTACTGTGCAGTAGATTAGTCTAGTAAAACATGACTGTCTACATGTATGCACATTTACTTGACAGTAAATTAGTCTACTACCTGTTGTACCAGGGCACTGGGGTGTGTCTGCTCTTTAAGGAAGCTAGCAGCCTGTGAGGCTGCTTGCAGGTGGTGTAGGGAGCTAATCAGAGGCTCAGCTAATGTGAAGAGGGCTCAGGTTGGAGCTTTATTAGCCTAGAGCCTGAGCTAATCAGGGAGTGTCTTCCTAGCAGCCACAAGGTGAGGAGCTCTGGGCAGCAAGGTTCCTAAAGGGACTGAAACTTAAAAAAAATACAGCAGGCCTAGGAGCAGAAGCAAGTCCCTGGGCAAAGAAGGACTGAGTCTTTACAGGCAAATGGACTTTGTTTTATTTTGAGCCCACAGAGAGTCCTGATGCCCAGGGAAGAGCTAAGCTGGACTAGAGGGTTCCTGAGCTCAGAGAAGGGTTGCAAGGTGGACCATGGGTGTGGGAGCCCAGGGAAGTGGTGGCACAGAGGACCAGGGGTCCAGGTGACCAGAGAAGGTGGGGGGGGGGGGCACAAAGGGCCAAGGGTCCAAGAGCTCAGAGAAGGGGCTACGTGTGGGACCAGAAGTCCAAGAGTCCAAGGAGGAGACTGTGAAAGGGACCTGGGAGGTCTGAAAGCCCAAGAGGGCTGAGTGTATGAATAGACAAACATCACAGAGAGAACACCCTTGAGGCTTGGGGCATGGTATAGGGGAGGTAAGGGGCCATGCAAAGAGCCCTTAACATGATGGGTGCCCAGCAGGGGTACAGACAGTGCTAGTCTGGGGGCATTAAACTGTGACTGAGGGGACCCAGGAGAAGCCCAGTCAGCATCAACACATGCTTGGGTTCACACAGAGCCAACACGTAGCCTCCCTTTTATAACCACTAAAAGCAAGGCATGGCTGGAACAAACCCTGAGTTGGACAGGGACTGCATGGCCACAGGGGGAAGGTGGGTTATAGCTATCCCCATGACCATGGTCTGCCTACACCTATAAATTCAGGTAGTAAACTAACTGCTCAGTAAATACAGTAACACGTTGTAGTTACTGACTGGGAGCAAATTTGCTCCTGGTAATCCTAGTTAGCAGAGGGCCACAGGGCATAGGGAGCAGTCTGTCCCTGGTCCTGGCACTGCTCAGCTCCTCAGTTCCCCCCAGGAGATGAGACCTGATCAGTGCCAGACCTGGGGAGCTATCTGCCCACTGTCCTGGCTCTTGACATGGAGCTGACAGCTCGGGTGGGTGAGCACAAGTTGGGAAGTGTGAACCCTCCCTTTTTCCCAAGCAGCTAGCTGCATGCAGTGTAGTATTGCTCTAGAGGACAGGTGAGGACTGCCCTGTCCAAGCAGCTTCCTGTAAGCCCCATGCCTCCCAGCCTGGCAGGAGGTTCACCTGCACCTGCTCCACACCTAGGACAGCTCCCAGCAACCCCCTGCCAGGCAGATAAGCCCTGCTCAGGGGGCTTGCTGGCAGCTGTGTGTCCAGATGAGCAGGGGGCCAGGAAAGCCCTTCCCACTGACGGGACAGCTCTCTCCAAGCCCTGTTCACATCAAGCACTTTCCCAATGTGCACAGGGCCAGGAAACAGCTGTCACTGCTGATGATAGAGGTCTCCTGAGCTGTTCCCACTGATACTGGCTGTATGCCCCTTGCCAACCCCCAGGCTAGCACAGCAGAGGGGAGCCTGGAGCTTCCCCTGGCTGCTTCAGAGCGGCAGAGCAGGGTGGTAGCAGCACTGTATGAGGATACTCCCACTAGAAGAAAATCTGTTCCCAAGGGGGAGCACATGTTGATGTGCTCCCTGGAAGGCTTACTGTGCAGTATACCTAGTTTGAATTAATAGCACATGTAGATGTGCCCAGTGTAGCACAGAACTTGCAGTCTATTGAATGTGCTAAAGAGGCTGGAGTATTCTCCAGGATAACTTAGTCCTGAGGGTCTGCGCAAAGTATAACTGTCTGACAGGGCTTCCCCAGGAAGAAGCACTGGTTAAAATCTCTTTAAAATTGTATAGCTAATGCACCCCTTTCACTTCCAACTACATTGCCAATATGCCCCGTACCATACCCAGTTCTTCATCATCAGCATGCCCCCAGATCTTGTGACAGGTTCTTCAGATCAGCCATATTTTCCAAAACCTGGACTATTTCCCACATCTTCAGGAAAGTGATCAAATGGCATTTCAAGCTCTTTTTCTCACTGTACATTACTTGGTGACTTGAAGGAGAGAGATCTCCAAAGGCTGTCAAAAAAGAGAGGGACCTGCTATTCAAAGATGTAAAGGTAGTAGGTCACATGCATTGAAAGACTAAGATAACTGGTCCCTAAGGCTCATTGTAATAAAATCACAGTGGGGACAGAGATTTCAAGCATGCATGTCTCCTAGTGGAAGAGGTAGTTAGCCATGTTAGTCTGAAGTCAGGCAGAAGGTAGGGGAGAGTGTCACCAAGAGATGAAATAGAGTTAGCAATAGTGAATGGAGCAGCTCTCCCAAAGGCAATGCCCAGGACTGCTTCCCTGGCCACTGCTGCCTCCTCAGTTATGCCACTGGTGGCATCTTAGGGTGCCTGTAGATGTGTGGGGATGCACTTTAATTACACTTTGCCCAAGCAGACTGAATTAATTGAGTCTGCTGGAGCATGCTAATTAGAGTGCACTCTAGCTGCTTCCACATCTCATGTATTCAGCATCACTCTGCTTCAAAATGGTGGCAGAGGCACTTTAACTAAAGCTTATCGAACTGTGTGGATGCTTTAATTAAAGTGGCTCCCCCCCCACCCCTAAGGCCCATGTAAAGGTGTCCTTGTGGGGATATATAAAGGTGGATTAGGAAGAACTAGGATGTGTGGTTTACACTCTACCCTGTTCTGGATTCACCCTGCAGTTCCATTCTAACAAACGATCCAAATGAAGGCCTGGGAGGCATGAGACAAAATGAGCTATGTTAAGCTTTTCTCTTAGGTCATTTCATTTGGGAAACTCACTTCAACAGCACTTTATGCAGAAATTTGGAATTTTCAGCTTTCCATATGCATTACCAACTTAATCCTTGTTTGGCTGTTCCAAGGCCAGCATGGCTGTCATTTCATTTTAATAATGTTTCAGTATTAAAACTCCTGATACTCATCAGATATATTCAAATGATTACTATTAAGAGCCCTGTTAATAGCTCACTAGATTGATGTTGTATCAGAACTTAGAATAATCACCCTTTATTACAGTGATGAAAAATCCCTTCAAAATGCAATTTATCACACAGTCAAAGCAATGCACTGTCACTGAGTGGTGGATAAAAAACAGTGCTAATAATTAAATCAGAAAGATGGCTATCTGATTTAACAAGTTGGATAATTTGCTGCTTCTTGTAAGTGAAACCCTTGATTAACATTTCTCAGTTAGCTGCCAAGAATATTTACAAGGTTCATTAAGAGAGGCCATTCAGAGATACACTGATGAGCAAATCTGAAAGAACAGCATTTTCTTTGAAAATGGTAGCTTGAAAAGAACTAACAAAGGTGGAAATATTTCTAGTTGAAATATTTTTGAAAAGATACAGATGTGGAGTAAGCTTTTTTCAAGAAAGATTATGGAGTAATGACTCCAACATTGTAACAAAGAAAGAGAGCAACTAAAAGTAGTGCTAAGTCTCTCAAGTTAACCTTGCATATTTTTAAAAAGTTTATAATATAATATATTTTATGTCTTTAATTATAAGCAGACTGTGCTAGCTGTAGGTGTTGTATGGCTTATGACCCCTTCCCAGGGATCGCCAAACTAATGGTGGTGACAGGGTGGTACCTAGTTTAGGCGGTTTGGTCTGCCTTTGAAGTGTTGTATTCTTCTCCTGCCATGACTTTGATGTAAATATTTTTTAGGAGGCAGTTCCCCACAGATGACCTTCTAGATCCCTTACCCTGTTCTCTTCATGGGCTCCAAAACTGCTCCTTTACCCCACCCAAAACATGTCCTGTTTCAGACAAGTATGAACATTGTCAGGACTTCCAGATGACCCTAATGATGCATACTCCCCTCAGCAGTCATTGTGGTAGGGTTCATTTAGCTGAACCGTTTTGGCCTTCAACCAGTCAGTAACCTACAGCTGCTTGGTTGAATTAACTTGGCAATCAAAATACAGATTGGTGTCTTCTAATGGCTTACTTCAGTACCATAAGATCATGTCTTTCCCCAACAGGGGTGCTGTTGGGGCTGTGAGCTTCACAGGCTCTAGTCCTGCCACTCAAGGCTTTTTGCACCAGGTCAATTAAGCCCTGATGACCCTCAATCCTTGGTCAGGGATCTAAGTAACTATTCTGGGGTTGCCAATTGCCCCTGTTTCTTCAGAGTGCAAGAGCCAGGGTGTAGGGATCTTCCCCAAGCTGAGCTCTGACCTTTCAGTCTGATCTTAACCCTCAAGACTGTAATGGTGTCCCAGCACCTGGGTCTTCTATCCGATCCATTTCCACGTGGGATCCCCCTGACCTAAGAGTTGTTGCATCCCCACTCATACATCTGCAAGCACTGGTCACCGCTCTGGTACTTGCAGGATGCTGGATCCTATAATTGGTGCTCCTCTGATAGGCTAGGCTAGCTGCACTGCTTCAGCAGCTGTCTGCTCCCTGTCCAGGAACTGCTCAGCCTGCTCTCTCCACTGCATACCGCCACCTCTGTGTTCCTCTCCGAGGCCAGAAGTGCTTTTCCCAGTGTTCTCCCACAAATCTGGAGCCTCAGGCTGCTCTCGAAGTGCCATAGCATCTCTTGCATGCTAGTTTCAGGGGTTGCTGGTGTTAAGGTAAAACTGGGACGCTGGACATCACCCTCTCGCTCTTCTCCTCTCTCACACAGGCCATTAAAAAAAACCCATGTTGACAAAATAACTAAAAGTGAATGCATTTTCTAAACTTCAAATATTCTAAAAATTGTGATTACTAATCTTGGTAAAGGTTTCATGTTTCACATTAACTATCTTTGTGTTGACTGCAGGATGAATGTCAACATTAATGCCACGTGTCCACACTTAGTTAAGAGACGAGGATACATATACTTAAATAAACTAAAGAAACGCATTCTATAGACACTTGCATCTAGAAAAGAAATAATACTAGGCTGTCACTCTCAGCTGTTAATTACATTCCATGCCTTATTCACTTGAGTCACAGGTGTTTGATTTTTAACAAGATCATTTGCATTTCTGATGACATAAACAGACTAAAAGTTTTCTTTTGAAAATAAAACATCTCAGGTCTTTCAACTTCCATAATGGACTGCATAGTCACATGATGAATTGAAACCCTGCATTCATGGATAGTGATTTTAGTGATTTTAGTGTGGACTCTGTTGAATAACAGCTACAAACATAATTGATTGAAACATCTGAAGTAACATTAACAAAAATCTCCAAAGGAAAGAGCTGCTTTGCTATTTTTATTTTCACAAATGGTCAAGAAATAATGATTTTGAATTTCTTTATATGATATTACCATTTAAAAATAGGGTTCACCAATTATGATTATACAGCTTTCTAAAAAATGCCATTGATTATCTTGCCATAGATTGACTTAAATGGATTATATATGAGTGCAAGGATCTGTTTATATCAGATAATTTTTAACATTAGTTCTAAGTATTTTAGCAGTCTAGTGTATGAAAGAGCCATAGTCCATTCATCCTGGGGCCTACAGGCAAACAGGGCTTAACACTTACAAATGACCTTTAACAGCAACACAATTTTGAAAAGTTGAACAGGTCAATGGCAAACATTCTTTTCAAAAGGTAGGGAACCTAATATACAAATAGATTCTGTGATATGTCTTAGTAACAGCATTACCTGATGAGGTCAAGCACACAAAAGAAAATAATAGTGCCTTGTACAACTCAGATGTAAAAATCAACACATTGGACTAGAGATCAAACATGTCACAAAGTAAGATTGATGCAAGCAGGATGGCTGAAATGGAAGACAACAGACTTTTCTGTAAAGAATACTCCCTTTCTCTGAGGACATAATTAAAAAGTTACACAACAAAACTGAGCATCTTGTAAAACTCATCTGGAGGTCCAATTTGTAAATAATTGCCCTCCCAAAGGACGATAAATGAGACAGTATGAGTCAATTCATAACTCAGTTTTTGCAATGCTTTTTTGGAGCAAAGGTTTTCCTATACCCATTGGAATGAGAATCAAACACACATCATTCCTAATGTACAGAGCTTCTAGGGGTTGGTAAACAGCACTGGATTTATACTAGGTTTGAGTACTGACGGTTCAAGAAAAGCATCTTGAGTGGAAAAGATACTGCTGGGTTCAAATCAGGTAGTAGCATCTTGTCCAGCTCCTATTTTGGTGTCACTAAGAAAAATATGCATTATATAAGCATATTTATGCATTTATAATTAGTTAGGAGAGGCATCGTCACAAAACTGGAGCAGACAAAGTGCTTACATTGTATCTGGAAGCTCAAATATGGTTATACTAGTAAACCGTGAACTATTTAGATTCTAAACTCGTTGGTATAATCTCTTCTACTCAGTAAAACTTTGTGATTATGTAACTCTCTCAAGAAGAAAATGATGAAATTGTCTTTACAACTTAAGAAAACTGCTATAATTCAACAGTAAATGAGATCAGTGATGTGTCAAATAAAGTAAAGCTCAGTGACACAGTGAGGGGAAGATGAAGGAAGGCAAACGAATTATGAGAAGACTAAAATGTATGCAGGTGTTGTTATGAAGCATGTATAAGGAGTCTAAACTTACTTTTACTTTCGCCATGTTGAACCCTTCCATTTGGAGATTGTTAATTGATGGGATTCACTTAATGCCCGAAGCATGCAAACACTCAAACACATACTTGATAAAATAACGTGCACAGGTAGGATTGTAGCATTAGGCCATCATGTTGGAAAATTCATGTCGATCAGGAGAGGTTCCAGATGACAGGAAAAGGGTGAACATAGTGCCCATATTTAAGAAAGGGCAAAAGGAGGATTCAGGGAACTACAGACCAGTCAGCCTCCCTTCAGTCCCTGGAAAAATCATGGAGCCGACCCTCAAGGAATGCATTTCTAAGCACTTGGAGGAGAAGAAGAAGGTGATTAGGAATATTCAGCATGGATTCACCAAGGGAACGTCATTAGGGCTGTGCGAGGCTTTGGATTGTGCTTCGGATCTGAAGCAGCATCCCCAGAATGAAGTGCAGGCTCATTCAAGCTGTCTGAAGCGGTTCGAAGCATCTGCAGCTCTTCAGAAAAGCTTTGGATGCTGAAAGTGAAAGTTAGAAGAGGGAGTGGGGGAGGGATGGAGAGCGGGGGAGAAAGATTTCTCTCTGGCTGCCTTTCCAATGATGGTGTCTGGGGGGAGGGACCTAGAAACAGCATAAAAGCCTGTGGAGCAGCCGGGGTGGTGATCATGCCTACCTCTCCCTCACAGGGCACTGGTGCAATCAGTCAGGCCATCGGTGGGCTCTACTGCAAGCCGAGGTGCTGGATGAGTCCCACATGGCGAGGGAGATCAAGGGGCCAATGAACCACATGGTGCAGGGGTGGCTCATTGGGCAGGCCAAGCTCACCCATGGGTTCATGGTCACCGACAATGGGACCAGTATGGTGAAGGCTGTCCATGATGCCAACTTTATTGGCATCTGCTGTGTGGCACGCAGGCTGCACCTAATAGTGAGGGATACCTTGGAGGGGGACAGGGCTTCCAGTGACAGTGCTGCTACCACTTCTGCTACAAGACAGCTGATTTCAAAATGCAGGAAGGTGGCGGGCTACTTCCACTGCAGCATCAAGGAGGGCAAGATGCTGCAGGAGAGACAGGTAGAGCTGAGCATCCCATTCATAGGCCCAGCTCTGAAAAGTGGTTTGCATTGTAATTTGTTCTCAGGATCAGGCCTGAGCGACTGGAGGCAGAGTGTTTTTTTCATGAGGAATGTGCCCCCACATTTAGTTGGGTTTTGTTGTCTTTGATAGATTCTGGTGGGCAGTTTGTGGGGGTACTGGAGATAGTTGTCAGGTTTTGTGTTTTGAACTGTAGGAAGTTGGCTTCAGTTCTGGTGATGAGGTTAGGTGCTTGTTTGAATGTACAAACCACTTTTCAGAGCTGGGCCTATGAACTGCACTTCATCAGCCTCCTAGATAGTGGGTACAGAAACTCATGGATTCAATGTACACAGTAGAGTTCTGGCACACTGCAACCTGCCGGACATCTGACACCCCAGGCACCTCTGCACTTTTACCTGTGCTGCTACATCTCCCTTTCCCCCCACCCCCCACCCCAGCCTGTCCCTCACCCCCTGACACCCCCTTTTCCATTTTCACTGACTGGTTTTCTTGCCTGTATTGTGGGCCAGGCCAGCCTCTGGCTTCTTTACTATTCCTTGCATCCAGGACCAACTGCAGGTACTTCCTCAGCCTGACAAAGGGTTTTCACCCCTAAAGCTTCCAAAGATACTTTTTTTTAGTACTCCTTTTTTTTTCAAAATAAACGTATTGACATAAAAATACAAGATAAGCCATCACACACCATGAGTAACATCATGTGTCCAACACAACGCAATGCAATGCAACTCATCACCTTTACTTCTTGCTGTCAATTCCTTTATAAAAAGAAAGGCTGTGTGACAGTTCAGTTTGGGTACCTTTGATGCTGCTGCTGATGCTACTGGTGTTGAGCCAGCTAAGTTATTTTACCTGTTGTCACGTAAAGTGGAGGACTGGACATAAGGCTGTAGGAGAGAAGGAGGCCTCACTGGGGCACACTGCCATGTTGTGCAGAGGCCCCAACACCAGGAATGGTGCACACACACAATGTCACCCACTCACATCATGAGTTTTGCCTGTCAGCAGCTTGAGGTGCAGGGTCCCAGAAGACAGACTCCCCCAGTGAGACACACACACAGCTGGCAGGCTTTGTGGCCTCAGCAGGAGCCACTACCCCTGCAGTTTTCATCTTGCTGCATCTTAACACACACAGGGTCATCTACGTCATGAGTTTTGCCTGTCAGCAGCTTGAGGTACAGTTCCCCCCAAATCCCTGCACTCATCCTCTTGAAACTTGGCAGGCTTCATTCTTGTAGCAGAGACTACTATTCCTGAAAGTATCACCCAAATCAGAGATAAAACATCAAAGGTATAGCTATTTCATTATTCTCCCATTATACTCTATGACTGGATCTCTGAGGTGGCTCTGAAGCTTCAGAGCTGCTTCAGCTGGATATAAGAGGCAAACAGATCCGGAGCTCCAGATCAGATCACTGACATCTGAAGTGGTCAGATCAAATACCTGCCTACTCACACAGGCCTAAAAGTGATGCCTGACCAATCCTGATTGCTTTCTATGATGAGGTGACTAGCTCCGTGAATGCAGGAAGACCAGTGGATGTGGTATACATTGACATTAGCAAGGCTTTTGATACAATCTCCCACAACATTCTCCCAGGCAAGCTAAGGAAGCATGGGCTAGATCATGGGCTGGCAATTATTTTGGCTAGAGGGCCACTTAACAAGTTTTGGTGAGCTGTCAAGAGCTGCAAGGGTAGCCCCATGCTTTGACAGACACCTCTCTCTGGTCTCCAACTTGGGACCAGAAGTCTCACCCTCTAACCCCTTACCTTTGCCACTGGAAGTCCCTCTCCTTTCCACCAGAAGTACTCCTTTTGGGAAGGATATTTGCCATCTTGGACCGGGAAAAACCCCCAAATTATATACTAAAAATCAAACATCCATAATAACATATTTTAATTTTATTTTAAAAAAAGTTTGTCCTGATTTGTGTGTGTTTGCATTGTGCATATAGAGGTTATTGCATAATAGCTTAAAATAAAGTTTTACTCCTGTATATTGAGGGGGTGTGGAGGAATGTGGGGGGATATGGGTGGGTATGGGATTTGTGGGAAGGTGTGGTGGTATGTGAGGATGTGGGTGGTTGGGTATGGGGGGTTTGTGGGGATGTGTGGGTGTATGGGTATGACTTTTGTAGGAAGTTGTGGGGTGTGTGGAGGGGGAAGGTGGGTGGGGGTGTTTGTGTGTGTGGGCATGGTGGGGTATGTGCACAGAGCAGTAAGTGGGGCTCCCCCAAGAAATGCATGTATGTGGTGGGGAGGGTGTGGATGTGGGGTTCTTGGAGAAGGGTTTGTAGGTATGGTGGGGTGTGCATAGCAGTCCCCTGTGCATGCCCCCCTGAGCCACTCAGCAACAGCCTCAGTCCCACAACAGCCTGAAGCCCACACACCCTGTGGTGCCTCATCACCACAGCCAACAGCATACAGCCCCAGTGTACTGCACGCCCACTCCACACCACCCAGCTGTGGTGGTTCCTGCTGTCCCCAGCTATGAAGTGTGGCTGTGGAGGCTCCACAGTGGGACTGCCTTTCTAAGCAGCCCAGCTGCCAGCAGCTCCTTCCAGCTGCCACCACCTCTGGCCCCAGCCCTGTGGTACTGGTGGGAACCCACATGCACAACCCCAACCCAGTGCACCCTGCATTAACCCATCCAGGTTGAGCAGTGGCAGTGGTGGTTGGGCAGGAACTGTTGCTCAGCATGGGGGGAAAACGGACCTTCCCCTTCAGTGCTGCCAGTGCTTCCTGGTGCAGCTGGTGGAGCCCAACCCTGCTGGGCTTCTGTGCATTTCCTATGACATCACTTTTGCCTCTGAGATGCCCAGCAGCCACTCTGCACTGTCACTGCTGCCATGCTGGGCAGCCCAGAGGCAGCGGTGATGGTGCCAGAGATGCAGAGCAGTGGATCAGGGTGTTGGCTCCACCAGCTGTACTAGGAAGCTCCAGAAATTGTGAGAGGGAGGGGCCACTTTTCACCTATGCTGACAACAGTTTCTGCCAAGCCACCACTGCAAATGCTCAGCCTAGAAGGGTGATTCTGGAGCAGGTGCAGGGTGTGCCAGTTTGGGGCTACAAGCACAAGTCCTGCCAGTAGTGTGGGGCTGGGGCCAGTGATGGCAGCAGCCAGAAGGAGCTGCCACCACCTGGGCTGCCTAAAAGGGCAGTCCTACCTTGGAGCCACCCCAGCTTTGCTGCATGCCCAGGGACAGCAGGACATGCCATAGCCAGGATGTGCCTGGGCCAGGCAGGAACAAGGAACCCTCTGCAAATCAGACAAAGCCCCTCTGTGGGCCAGATTCAGACTATAAGCTGTATTTTGCCTACCCTTAGGCTGGATGAATGGACTGTAAGGCAGATAGAAAACTGGCTTGAGTATTTGGCTTAGAGAGTAGTAAACAATGGCTTGATGTCAAGTTGGTAGCTGGTATCAAGTGGAGTGTTTCAGGGTTGTTCCTGGTGCTAGTTTTCATAGATTTCATAGATTTCATAGACATTATGGCTGGAAGGGACCTCGGGAGATCATCGAGTCCAGCCCCCTGCCCAAAGGGCAGGAAGTCAGCTGGGGTCATAGGATCCCAGCAAGATAAGGTGCTTGAACCACCTCCGCTGGCAGACTGTTCCAGACCTTGGGGGCTTGGACAGTAAAGAAATTCTTCCTTATGTCCAGCCTGAAACGGTCTTGCAGGAGTTTGTGACCGTTCGACCTCGTCATCCCTTGGGGTGCTCTGGTGAACAGACGTTCCCCCAGATCCTGGTGGTCACCCCTGATAAACTTATAGGTGGCCATCAGATCACCCCTGAGCCTACGCTTTTCCAGGCTAAAGAGTCCCATGGCTCTCAGCCTGTTATCATAAGATCTGTTTTCATGACCTCTGATCATGCGCATGGCTCTCCTCTGGACTCTCTCAAGCTTCTCCACATCCTTTTTGAATTGTGAAGCCCAAAACTGGATGCAGTACTCCAGCTGCGGCCTCGCCAAGGCCGAGTACAAGGGGAGAGTGACGTCCCAGGATTTGCTCAAGAAGCATCTATGGATGCATGCCAGCATTTTGGTCGCTTTACTAGCCGCAGCATCGCATTGCAGGCTCATGTTCATCTTGTGGTCAATGATGACCCCCAAGTCTTTTTCTTCTGTAGTGCTAACCAACGTAGCGCTGCCGAGCCTATAAGGATGCTGCAGGTTTTTCCTCCCAAGGTGGAGAACCTTGCATTTTTCGGTGTTAAACACCATGAGGTTCTCGTCTGCCCATTTGCTGAGCTTGTCCAGGTCAGCCTGGATCACCCGCCTATCTTCTGGCGTGGATGCTTTGCCCCAAAGTTTGGTGTCATCGGCGAACTTGGCCAGTCCACTCCTGACTCCAATGTCCACATCGTTAATGAAGATGTTGAACAGTATGGGTCCCAGGACAGAGCCTTGAGGGACCCCACTGGTCACAGGGCACCATGATGAGTGACTGCCATCAATTCCAACCCTCTGGGTCCAACCACGAAGCCAATTTCCCAGCCAGCAGATCGTGGTGGAGCCAAGGCCACAACTGGCCAGTTTGGCCAAGAAGTGTTCATGGGATACTAGATCAAAAGCTTTTTTGAAGTCAAGATATATGACATCAATCTCTTCTCCCTTGTCCAGGTGATAGGTCACCTGGTCATAGAAGGAAATGAGATTGGTCAAACAAGACCTACCCGCAACAAACCTGTGCTGGCTATCCCTTAAAATGTTAGCCTGGGCCAGTCCCTCAAGGATGGCCTCCTTAATAAACTTTTCTAAGATCTTCCCCAGGATAGAAGTCAGGCTAATGGGCCTGTAGTTAGCCTGTAATTTTGTTCAATGTCTTCATCAATGAACTGGAAGATGGTATAAATTATACCCTCACCAAGTTTGCAGATGACACCAAGCTGGTAGGAGTAGTAGGGCTGGGATTCAGAGTGATCTAGACAAATTGGAGGAATGGGCCAAAAGAAATCTTATGAGGTTCAACAAGGACAAATCCAAAGTCCTGCACTTAGGATGGAACAATCCCATGCACTGGTACAGGCTGACTGGATGCTCTGTAGAAAAGAACCTGGGGTTACAGTGGACTATAAGCAGAATATGAGCCAGCAGTGTGGCTTTGTTGCCACGACGGCTAATGGCATACTGAGCTGTATTGGTAACTGTGTTGCCAGTAGGTCAAGGGAAGTGATTCTTTCCCTCTATTCAGCACTGGTGAGGCCACATCTGGAGTACTGTGTTTGGTTTTGGGCCACCAACTGCAGAAAGGATGGTGAAAAATTGGGGAGAGTCCAGCAGAGGGTTACAAAAATAGTGAGGGGCCCGGGGGACATGACTTATGAGGCAAGATTGGGAAAACTGGGCTTATTTAGACTAGAGAAGAGGAAACTGAGAGTGGACTTACAGCAGTCTTCAACTACCAGAAGGGAGGTTTGAAAGAGGATAGAGCTAAGCTGTTTTCAGCTGTTAAGCTGGCTGCATCCAGATGAATGTAGATGCTTGGTTCCCGGGGGACAACTAGGAGTGATGCACCTTGCGCCACAGCTAGGGAATGTCTGTGCCATGCTCACTTTGGCACATGGCAAGTTACTCCAGGGACTATACTGGAGGCTGGGGCCAGCAGGCTTACTTGGGGTTCTGGGGGCCTCCTGGAGCTGCAGTAGTGATGATCCTGCTGGGTGGAGCCTGGCTGGCTCTGGGCAGCCCTGGTCTGCTTTTCAGCAGTACGTGCTGCCCATGCATGCGCTGCTGGGTTTCCCCCCCCCCATGTTTTTTTGACCTCTGGATATCAGGTGGATTATTTTTACCTGTGGATATCCATATGTTTTTTTGGAATCACATACTGCATGGCCGCACTTGTCTGGAAACACCCAGTGATGGCAAATGACTGAACAAGGATGAATGGTCTCAAGCTTCAGCAAGGGAAGTTTAGGTTAGATATTAGGGAGAATTTTCTCACTAGGAGGATAGTGAAATACCCAGAGAGGTGGTGGAAGCTTCATCCTTGGAGATTTTTAAAACCCTGCTGGGATGATCTACTTGGGGATGGTCCTGTTTTGAGCAGGGGGTTGGATGAGATGACCTCCTGTGGTCCCTTCCAACCTTAAATTTCTATGATTATTTACCATAAAACAACTTGGTTTTAAATGCATTTTTAATGAATTATTAGGAAATTAAGATCTTATTTTGCAGCAAGCCATTAAGCAGAAACTAAACATTAGGTTTAGTTTAACTTCAAGCCCTGCTTAAATGCTTTGCTAAATATGGTTTAAAAGCAAAATGTTACAATATCCTTCAAGAATTCTGACTCTATAGGATTGGAAATTTATATATATTTGAAGATTAATTTTGATGTAAAATCTGTCTTTAAAAAGTATCTTTTTTTCATTAACTCTCCAAATCTGGATAAACAGGAATGCATGTTATGATTTTTTATGAATTAATATTTTTTAGGAATTAGTATGAAAATGTATCTCTTCTTCTAGTTTAGAAAAAAAACCCATTAAGTATCTACCAATACTTTCTCAATTCCATCTGCATTTATTTCTTCCCAGTGTGGTGCTTGTAATAAAGCTATATGATATTGTTTGGGGATGTGTTAATGTTGTAGGGCTTTTTCTATGGCTTATTATATATAGTCCCTCCTCACACTCCATAAATATATTGTGTGATTATTCATAATGAACTAGTGGTAAATGTGTTGCTCGATATGGTTCTGTAAAAGAAGTATTTCAGATTTTCTGGCACTACTATGAGTATAAAAAGCAATACATATTGCATATTTAATTCATAACACTTGGATATGCATCCCATTTCAAAACTTTCTGGGTAGCTGATGATGAGATCCTTCCCCTTATTGTATATCCTTGGAGCTGATTTATAGGTGGGTACTGCTGAATTATGAAATTTTTGCTCACGTTGAGTAATGCCTTGTTTTTCAAATAGTCAAATTGTATAGCACACTATTATTTACCATATGTAAAGAAAAATACATATTTAAAGACTATTTCTGTAGAGATATTAAGCTTCCTGTCTTGGACATAGCTTACTAAATGTTGAGTTCTCCTTGCCTACTTCCTGTTATGTTAAGAGAAATAAAATATGTAAACTTGTTGCCCTGTATCTCTTCCCCCACATCCTTGCAGGAGGAGAGAGTTTTGGGTTCTAGTACTTGCTCCACTGAATGCTAAATATAATGTGCATCAGTACTCATTGAAACAGGGACTAAAATACAGCTCTTCCCCCTTCCCAGGTGAATGCCATACTTTGAAGGCTACCAAGTCTAGATACTCTCTTTCTGGCCCAATGGCTGAATGAGAGCCTTAACATCCTCCAGTATACTCTATGACACGGTAACTAGTGTACTGTCAGGAAAGATGGACAATGTATATATAGGACCCTTAAGCAGAGAAAGGAATTAAACCTAGATCACCTACATCTTGGGCATGTCTACATGTGAAATTAATGTGATGCAATAAACTCTGGAGTGTATTGAATCAGAGCTTATTGCTCCTGAGTGCTGTATTTGCACATGAGCCTGTGACTGCAGCATGTTGTGCTGGATCAGAGCAGCCGCAGATAGCTCGGGATAGGGGGGGTCAGCAGGCCAACCCGAGGTTGCTCCAACCTAGCTCAACGTACTGCGGAAGAGCTGGTTGGGGCATGAGGATGCTCATATGTGTCGATAGTGAGCAGGCAGCCCCTGTACTGAAGCACCCTTGTGCCCCAGGCAGCCCCATTGCTGTGCAATGCTGTGCACCCTTGGGCCTCAGGCAGCCCCACTGCTGTGCAATGCTGTGCATCCTTGGGCCCCAGGCAGCCCCATTGCTATGCAATAAAAATGCTACCACAGAATAGTACTTGTGTTTACAAGTATTAACCTATGGCAGAGTTAATTAGTTTACTGCAGCCTAATAGGTCCGCATGTGTAGATGCTACGACTTTACTGTGGAGCTAATTAGAAAGCTCTGCTGTAAACGTCTTAGGTTGATTCACCCCTTGGGTGATAATGGATAAGGAAGAAATCATCACCCCTTCCTCTTCCTGCTTTTTAAGGGGAGCCAGATTTGTTAGAAACATTTGGAAAATGGCTTATGGATCCTGCAAGTGAGGTAAAGGTACAGATATCTTAGTGTTATAGCTACTCAGGACACAAAAGGTTTCTGGGCATGTCTACATAGTTCAAGACTATGCCATGAAGAGATGTTCCTGAGCTAGCTCTGCACCTTAGAGCTCCAGACCTGAAAGCAATATAGTTATGTTAACATACTGGTGGACCTAGGCCAATTAGCTATCTCGGAAACAGGCTTGTTAGCCTGAACATACAATGACACTAATGTGATTGTTTATATTGCCTTCAGTACCATAGTTAGCACATGCAGAGCTATATGCCTGGTTACCTGTGAAATTGATAGTTTTGGGATTTTCCATGTCTGTAGGGTTAGACAACAGCTAAACAAGAGTTCTGAACTTAGGTGCCTATAGTTAAAAGTAGGTGGATCCTTTATGGATCTAGCCTTTAGAGCTATAATTATTTGGATAATTCAATTACTGTATAAACTAAAGCAGGAAAGGCAGGAATACAAAACCTCCCCAAAATCCATAATCTTGCAAAGATATTTATACATATGTAATTGCATGTATAGTCTTTAATGTCACTGAGATAAATGGTAGGGATCCTGTGCACAGGTATTAGCAGGATTTAGACCTAGGTCAGTGCCAGTAATTTCATGATCTTGAATGGGCTTTAGATAAAGCCCTATAGATATGAAGCAGCATTCATAATTTAATTACCCTACACATAGTATAATGAACTACTCTGAGACTTGGGACTTTCAACAGATTTCTGACTTAGCTGGATGTAGATCATTCAATATTAGAGATCATTCTATGGGATGGTTGGACTAACTAGCCTTTTAAGAATCTGCCCAGCTTCTGAAAGGACACAATAGCTGCTATATCAATACCATTAAGCCTTTGACACCTTTTTGCTTCATTCAATTAAAGGCTTTTGTCTTCTTTTTCAACCTTATCCTGGAGTCACTAGCAATATTTTCAAACAGAATCCTCCATTGCACCTTATAAACACTCCCTAATTTGTTGAAGTTACTATTGATTTCCTTTTCCATTTATTTTTAGGTAGGTTACCTACCAGGAACAAAGTAATTTCTCAGCTGTCTCAGAGATTTGGTTCTAAGAGATGGAAGTAAAAAGGGTGAGGAATTAACTTATCAGAGCAGGCTCCCTTTCCTGTGGATTTTTATAATATCAGAAATGAAATTGCATTTATTTTGCAAAATAGTTTCAAGCAAAACAGAAAAAAAAATTAGGCTTTCACCTTTCTAACCACATTTAGGCTTCTATACATGTGCCGGTAAAGGTTGATGAGACCTCATGCACAATCCACGCAATCGCCCCTCCTGCCATGCTACATGTGCATGGCAGGAGACACAATTATAGGATTACACATTGGATCTTATTGCACCTCATTGCCAGCGCAGGAGAAGAAGCCTGATCCTAGGCTGCCCCTAAGCCAGCTAGAAGCAAGCTTTCATGGCTGGGAGACCCCTCAATTGAAGGGCTCCCAGCCAGAGAGGTGCCCCATTCACCCCTGGGGCTGGGATACCATGGTAGCTGTGATCTCCCAGGCTCAAGAATGTATGTAGCTCCCAGGCGCTGGAGATTGAGGCAGCTCTTATCCCTAGGGCTTGGGGGTATGTGAAACCCTGGTACATGTGCAAATTAAAGCTTGATAGTAACTAGCTATAATGTTAGTACACATCTTCAAGGTCTGACTTTATAGCTGGTTGCAGTTTTTTATCACGTGTTATGTACTTAGCACATGTAGCTCGTCTTAAGATAATTGCACAATTAATCAATTAATTCCACAATACCTGTAACATTTAGAGGGGGCTTTGGATGAGGACTAGAGACAAGTGTGGATATATGAGAACTCTACCTTTCTCTTTTAAGAGCCAAATTCACTTGAGTTACATGAAGCTAGAGTAGTTGGGCTTTTGTATAAATCATCATAAAACCAGTTTCTGAGCTGTCCAGGCACATGTCTATTGTCAGTTAGTAGGCTGACCCTCTGTACAGTCTTTATTTGTGAAGTGAATGTGAACGGTATGGAAGAAATTAGTTTAGCCGTTTCCACCACAGTAGATTTAATGTTTTGGAACTAGATCCTAGTCCACCTCCTATGCACCTAAATACACTTAAGTGCCTGTAAGTGTGATCTTATGCCATTCTGATCAAGCCCCTGAAGTTAATGTATCTACCTCTGGAGCATGCTGTCATCCTAGCCTTTTGACTAAGTCATCAAAAAAAAAGCGATGTGGAGGTATTAACAGTTTTTGTAGGTACTTAAACAGGGTGGAATAGAATCATACTTAGATACTCAAGTCCAGTGAGCTGCCTAACAAATAAAGTAGAACCAGGCCCCAAGAGTTTATAGTAAATTAGTATGCAACCTGTGTGTGTGCGTGTATTTGTGTGTGTATGTATATATGTGTATATGTGTATTGTGACCGTCGGGCTAGAGGAGGGGGAGGGAGAACCCCCTTTGGAACAGCGTCACGGTGGAAGGGTGACGCTATTCTCCTAGGTCCGGAGCAGATGTAGGGTAATCAGGTCCCCGCCCTGGTTCTCGCCCGCCACGACTTGTTGTAAGGTTCAGTGGGACGGCTCCTGATTCTCCGTAGCCTGGGATCCCCGACGGTCACGTTGCGGGGCTCCGCCACCCCTTAACACCCCGGCCTTACGCCCCCTTGGATCTCCTGTAGGCGAGACCCTGGCCCTCGCCCGGGGTTTCCTGGTGATGCTCCTCACCGGATCCCTTGCCCGGGGGGGGAGAAACCTAGCCGGCTGGCATCCCAGCTTTCGACCTGGGTCCTCCTGGGGATCCTCCCTTCCGGGTTCTGGTCCGCTGGTGTCCGGCGTCGGTCCAGGCGCTTATGGTGCCTCATCGGTGCCCTCCCAGGCCCCTGCGCCGGCTCCCGATCTGTAAACTCCGGGCGCAGGCGGGACGCAGTCCCAGTACTCCCCGTCGCTGGAATCCTCATCTTCCGGGCCAACCCGCCACTCCCCACTCCGGGTTTGGGGTCCAGCTGCCGCCGCTGTCCTTCCCCCCAGTGGGGTAAGCGGCCACTCCCCGTCGGGGTCCGTGCTCCTGCCTGGTGCAGGTCCCCCTGCTGTCTCTCCTTCTGGAGCCCCGGTCTCCGCGGCAGCGAGTCCCCCCTCCGGACTCCCGCCGCGTCTGTTCCGGCCGGCTGTTTTTATTGCCGGCTCCCGGCCACCGACACGGGCACCGGCTTCCGGCATAAACAAGCGGCGGATGTCCCGCTCGGGCTCCGCCGCCTCCGCGGGCGAGCCTCGCCCCGTCTCCCCGGGACATGTATATATATGTATACGTGTGTGTATGTATGTATATGTATGTGTATATATATATATGTAGCTTGATATACCATCATGAATATAATCTGTAAAAACAATGTTTATGTTATGTATATATATGTATATATATGTTGCATCAAGCTGTTTAATGTGGAAATCTGGATCTTACCATGTAACAGGCCAAAGGATTAATCCATATATACGTTTGGTAAAATTGTTTGCTTAACCTCAAATTAATTGTAGTTTTAATTAGAAGGTTGTCTCTCTAGAAAGCATGCTTAAATGTTTTAGATTGAGTTTAATTTTCTCTATTGCACAGATTTGATACTGTTATTGATCAGAACTGATCTTAGGCTTTGAAATGGTTGCTTAATCTCTGCTGCTGTTTTGTTACATTTTGTTGGACTTGCTGGTCAGTAGTGGAGGAAAAGATACCAGATATCTTGCTCAGTATTAATTTCCTCTCAAAACTAAACTGCTTTATTATTATTATAAAACTCTAAGATTTGTTTTATTCCATTAATTAAGTTTTCTTTCAACAGTAAAAGAGGAAAATTAGGAAACCAAGTGAATTGTATTGCATTCCTCTTTGGTTAAAGAGAGGCTATAGGACCTTAATCTGTTCAGCCTTCACAAGAGAAGGCTGTAGGGGGACCTGGTGGCCATCTATAAACTTACTAGGGGGGACCAGTGGAGAATGGGAGAGACCTTGTTCCCCTGAGTGCCTCCCTGAGTAACAAGGAATAATGGCCATAAGTTGTTAGAGAGTAGGTTCAGGCTAGATGTTAGAAGGCAGGGCAGCTAGGATCTGGAACCAACTTCCAAGGGAAGTAGTGCTGGCTCCTACCTTGGGGATCTTTAAGAGGAGGCTTAATGATTACCTAGCTGGGGTCATTTGAGTCCAGTTTTCTCTCCTGCCCAGGGCAGGGGGTTGGACTAGAAGATCTGCAAGATCCCTTCCGACCCTATATCTATGAATCAATGCTTTTCTGGTAGCAACAGTCACATTTCACCTACTGTGTTTACTACTTGTATTATTTCCTGTTTAGCCCTGAAACTGTGAGCCTTTTCTCTGCTACAGAACTGAGTATTGGGTCCAATTCAAATTACAGAGAAACTTGGGAAGAAAACTAGTAACTTACTTTACTTATCAATATAGCACTTAAACATCCATATTAGAGTTTGTGGCATAGCATAACAATAAAACAATTTCTGCCTAACATCTGTTTTCCAGATTATTTGTTGTATATTTATTTCTCCTGGAGGTATTTCACCCTTAGTCAAAGTTATACATTTGAATAGCATTTGTGTAATTAATTTTCTAAATAGACCATATGAGAACATTAACATCTCTGGAAAAGCCAGAGGGAACTTCTGAGCATAAGGGCTGTGGCAGTGGAGTGATTTAATGATCTCATGGCTCCACAAATGTGAGTTCAATCCTCATTTCAGATATTTAGTAAGGACCACCATCACTACCAGCTGACCTAGCTCTAAAAGGGAACCTGCTAATTTTGGTACAAGAGTCAGAAGCAGGAGTGAAGTTAGCCACATCAATCCCTGATGTGTTATTAGCTCTAGAAACTGGTGTTTATTAACCCAATGAGGTTCAAGACAGCCTTTGGCCAGTCTGATGCTTTCAGTTAAGTATATATAACGATTTTGGTGAACCAGTTGGCTGAGATCTTTTCTTACATTTCTCAAGTTATCACTTACTGATCAGATGTTACCCAGACTGTTTCAACCATTATATCAGAAATGCACTATCAGTTTGTACAGAAGTGTATGCCTTAGAATGACTTGTTGCATGAGGAGAAATGAGGTCAGTAATTGGGTAACCATCATCTGGCTGGGTATCATCTGGCCCCTTCCTTACAAAGATTTTCACTGAAGAACCGGAAGGAATATATGTAACTAGCATACTACATTCTTGATAGTTTTCAAGGCTTTTCTGTAGCCTCTTACTGAGGCTCTATAGCTTTGAAAGGTATGGGGGAAAGGACATACTTTTGTTATAATGGCAAAAATGGGGGTGGGGGGCATTATCCTCTTTATAATCTAAAGGGCAGGATATTTTTGTACATTGTTAACACAGAGAAAATCAGGTGTTGGTTTTGGAATAAACATGGTATTATTTCTTGTAGAAACCTAAGAAATTGAAAAAATCCATAAGCAATTTAAAAGATTTTTTTGACCAAATATACCTGGAAATTTTTCTCATATTTCAAGAATCACTATTACATTTTTTTAAATCTTTATTTTAAGATCAAGTACAAAGCCAGTTTGCCTATATAACATTTAGTTGATCCTTTGATATTACAGACACCAGGTAGATATAATATAAAGAAAAAATAGGTTTACAGATGTCTTCATTAGTTATGGATGTCAAAATAGAAAATCAGGATGGAACATAAAATAATAAATAATATTCATACTTGTGACAGAGGAGTATATGGAGCAGTACATGACTTGTAGGAGATTAAATGTTAAGGTGAAACAGTCAATAATCTTAAATGTTTACTGCAACTTTCTCCAGCGCCAAGAACATCCTTTTTGCTATTTATTTGGATTTAAAAAAGAGAGTACAAAGTAATTCAAACAACAAAAAATATTTCTTCCACCCAAGATTTGGGACATCAAGATGAGTTAGTCACGTGAAGAATATTAGACCCATTTTCAGAGACAGCACTGTATTTCAACTGCAATTCAAAATGTTGGTTCTGATCTATAAAGTCCTACTAGGTTTGGGTGTTTCCCTAGTTACTCACAAGGTCCATTTATATTCTTAGGCCTGTGCCTGAAAGTTGTAATATATTAGGGATACTTTATGAGATCAGAGTCAGTTGTATTGACTTTAATAAGTGCTTTGCAGGTTTTGATATTGCACATGCACCAAGGAATAACAATATAAGACATAATCTCACAAATGTTAATAAATAAATACATGTTCCTTAATGGACAGCCAGTTGATGATCTAAAAAAAACCAACATCAGTCCCTGGTAGAGATAAGATTTTGCTTTTCTAAAAAACACATATAATAAATGTAACACCTCATTTGTTGTGAATATCAGCAAAGAAAAAACAGAATACCCAGGTCTAATTTTATTGCCTTTTATTGCAATCAGTGTGAGGTTAATTTTGAAACAGGAAAAGTAAATCATTGTGCTTATTTTTATTCTAATCTCCCAACCAGCACCATTTATCAAAGCATATTGCTCATTTGGCAGAACATTGCTATTGCTTTATGTGCCAAGCAGGTTCATTTACAAAAATATTTAAAATATCAGTCATATTCTTGCCTCTACTGCATCCCATAGCTAGGCAGGGGAGGACTCCACTGGCATGCTTTATGCCAGGTCTCTCAGCCACTGGTATGTCAGGGTTGTGGAAAAAGGAAAAGGACATAAGTAGGAGTAAAACAAACATTAGATTTCTCCTGAGACAAAACCTTTTATCCTACATATACTTAATGCAGAAGCCCTTTGTCCCCCTTTAAGCACCTATCAAGAATTTGGGAGAACACTTTTTCCTGGGACAGTTGCAGTTTACTTGACTTATTGCTGTTAATTAATAGCAAGAAGGAGCTGCCCCCAGATTTTGAATGGGATCAGTTAGCACCACCTCAAATTCAAAGGTTTTTTTTACCCCAAGGAGTTACTGTGCTGTGGCTGTTTTCTATTTGGTATTTCAGTTTCTCAAAGCACTTCCTTTCTAATGGATCTTAGAACAGCCCTTATGTGGCCTTACATTAAGCCAGGAGCTAAAGCAGATCCTGGTAGTCCTGGGAATCAGGAGGTCTGTCTACATGAGATGTTTACTGCACAGTTCACTAATCAGCTGTGCAGTAAATGTCTCAGCATCTACACATGTGTCTATTAGGATGGAACACACTAATTTACTCTGCCACAGGATAGTACAAGGCCCCATGGAGCCCCCTGCCAGCCAGAGCTGCTCCAACCCAGCTCCACATGTTGCATATGAATAAACTGTGGAGCTTATTGCTCTGGAGTTAATTGTTCTCAGATTCATGTTTAAACAGCATGCCCAGGAGTAATAAAGTGTGAAGCAATAAGTTTTGCAGTTTGTTCATACATAGTAATAGCCATGTAGATACAAACTTAGTCTTCTTGTACTATTTCTCTTTAGTTACTGTTTCACTAGATCCAATAATCAGTTTCATAAATACAAATACATTACTAACTTTCTCCTAGGACATCTTATCATTGTGGGTTGTCAATATTGCTTTATGTTATGGTTCTTTTGGTGCTTCCACATTACTTACATAAGATAATAAAACAAGATCATCACTAAAAATTGTTTCTATATAAAATGATTAAGTTTGGCCCATGCTGCAAAATTCAGATCCTAATTCAAATTGGTTCAAGAGTTTGTGTATAGGCAGACATGTAGTCCTGATTCTTCTGATTACCAAGAACTGAGCCAGCTATGCAATTTAATGTTTCTGGAACCAGATTTTGAACCTGGTGTGAGCTGTGTGCATTATGACTTATATCAGCATCAATTGAAAACAGGACCTTCTGCCTTCTAAAAGTATAAGTATTTTTTATGGCTATATTTACACTGGTATTTATGGTCAACCTTGAGATTACCCTCAACCAACCTGAGCCATCTCTTTGGGCACATCCCCACAATCAGGAATGCCCCTACATATGTGCTCTGGTGCACAGCAAGTTGCCCTGGGTGGGGTAGGGGAGGCTGGGGCCAGTCCTGGGGGCCTCCAGGGCTCCAGTAGTAGCAATCCAAGTGTGCAGAGCCTGGCTAGCAGTTGAAGTATTGCCCTGGCTAGCCAGGCTCTGGTGTTGGACTGTGTATGCTGCCGCAATGTGTGCCACCCCACTTTTTTCTGGCATGGGTTTTTTTGACACTGGGATGTCCCAGTGTCAAAAAATCCACCGCACTGCAAATTAGCAGCATGGTGAATGCCAGCATGTGCAGTGCATGCGGTCTGCAGCACCACAAATCGCACATACACGCTCAGGGGGATGTGCCCTTTCTTATCTATATTATAATTTTGGAGCCCTCACCAACACTATCCAGTCTGTGTCTTTTCTGCAAAATGGAGCTAGGACCTCTCCCACTTTCCAGGCTTCTCTCTATACTTATGGGAAGATAGAGAGTGGAAGTAGAGTACAGCAAGGCTGGAAGTCCAGAACGGGGAACTGTGAGATTGCTTTTAGTGGACTTCCTGTGCCCAAGACCTTCATGCCTACCTACGTTCTAAGCACTGTGAATAAACTTGAGGGCTAGGAGGTGAGCAGAGTAGTTTTAACCAAGTTAGAAGTTTAATAGAGCTTCTAGGCTTAAGCTGGACTACTTTTAGGGGTTGAGCATAGGAGTGAGCAATAATGGGTTTAGGGAAAACTTAAGGTCAACTGTCACTATGTCTGTAGATATACTTTAAGATACTAGCTCATAGATGACAGCTGTAGCAGACTAATCAATCTTTCATTTAGACTAGCCACCAGAGAGAACTAAGACCCACAATTTTGGTTACATGAATCACAGTGGTATATTATTGCAGTGTGCCAAATAACTGTTGTCACCATTTGACATTTGCTTTCACACAAGTCCTCACATAAAAAAATCAAGATATTCTATTAGCTAGAATTAAAACAATGATTACATAAGTATAGCACTAATAAGAACTAGAATTAATATGATAGAAAAATGTTCTAACACATTAAAATGGTAACAGACATACTGTATATCAGCTATTTTGAACACGTAAAATCTCACTGGTTATAATGAAAGCCATAAATTAAAATATAATTGAGGTTCAGGAAGGCTTGCTGCTTCTTAGTAAAAGAAGTTTGTTTGACATCAGCATATGTGTTTTCATTTAGCAATCAGCATAAATAGTTTGCATATATGGCCATTAAGGTTTACGTACATTTTTAAAGAAGAATCATGGTGTTAATTTAAATTCACTTAACTATATGGAGATTTAAAATTTTGCAGCTTTACGTTTTGAAATACAGTATCAATAAATAAGTTTTTCCTAATAACCCAATAATGACTTAAATATTTTCAACTCATTTTGGGACACACTTTCAAGTCTGAGGTGCCTTTGAAATATTTCTCATCTCACTGGGGATGAAATGATCTTTACATAAGGATAAGAGGGTAGTCATGAACTCCATAATATTTGAGATGTTTGTGGAATGTCATGCATGTTTTTTAGTTTGTTTTACTAATATGGCACGTGTAATCTTTACATATAGGTAATGCCAAGCTGTTTTTAGCTTTATCACACTTATGTTTACAAAATTGTGGTATTCAAAATAGATTAAAATTAAATGAATATGTTTTAGTCACAACTGTTTATTGGAGCAGCAATTATGTTAAGTCATCCTCACCTATTCAAAAATAGAAGAAGTGATCATTGAGAATTAGCATCTGACATGAATTTGTTTACCCATCAATTAGACTACCCGGGATCTGGTCTGAAGCAGAAGTAGGGCCCTTCTGCATGTGTAGGCAAAAGTATGATGGGATATAATGCATGATGCACACAGCTGCATTTCCTTTCATGCCACACATGCATGGCAGAAGGCCTGATTGTGAGATCATGTATTAGATCCTGTCATGCCTTACTGCTGGTGCATGGAGAACTCTGCTATACATGCAAATTGAAGCTAGATAGCAACCGGCTATAAGGTTAGTACATATTTTCCAGGTCTAGCTTTATACCTGGTTGGCCCTTTTTATAGCATGATAGGTATTATCCACATGTAGTTGGTCTCAGCTAATTGTGCAATATGTAGAGTGGGCCTTATTGTCATTGATAACTGTGATCCCAGAGCATTTGACTATATAGGTCGGCCTCTTCTAAGGAAGAGGTCCTTTTAATAAAACCTTCTATCCTGTACAGGTTTTTACAACACTATCATGACTGTATCACCTAAGCCACTTCTGGGACTGTATGACATGCCTATCATATGACATGACTAATACATGTAGCATTTTCTTGATCTCATTCCTCTGATCAGGGGAATATTATGCATGCTGTGAAAAGTTTTATTTTGCTAGTCTTCTTTTTTTTAATATATAACGTTGTTACATATGTTAGGGAAGGCAAGGTCAATGGCATTTTTATGGGACTTCTCCCTTAGAGCAGGGGGAAGTTAGGTTTGTGAGGTTTTCTTAGTAATATACAGGCTTTTACCCTGAATGTCCAACCTTCACTATCAGATAATGTGCATTTATTTCCCTTATGTTGTGGAATAATATCAATCTCACCATCACTGAGGCAAAAGCAGGTTTTATGCCATAGGGGCTAAGTACAGACAGTCAAAAAACCTGAGGCCGAATTGATTCGATCTTTTTAGGTTTCTTTAAGCTGCATAGATCGAACTGATAATAAATGGAACTGATATTAAATATTGTGAAAGGCAAGTGGAGGCCTGCACTGACCCAGGGCAGAAGTGTGGGGGGGAAGGGTTGCTAGAGCATACCTCCCAACCTGTCCCCAGAGGTAGGGGGAAGGGAAGAGCCTCGTTTCTGGTACTGGCCCCTGAGCCAAGTGTCTGGCCATGCGGGGAGTCCCATACCTCTCCCCAACTCTGGCTGAGATCTCCCTAGTTGGGTGGGGGATGTATCCAGCTGCCAGGGTGGGTGAAGGCAATTCCCCAAATGCAGGGCCAGGCCAGCATAAGTCCCTGATGCACAGGGAAGAGGGAGAAAAGAGTACCCTCTCTTGGGGCGAGCCCTGAGCCCAGTGTCTGCCCATGTGGGGGAAGCCCCATGCTGGGGATCCCCTGAGCTCTGGTATACCACAAATCACTAATGTGCCGGGGGAAAGGGGGAAAAATCACCCCACCCCAGTCTCGCCCCCTCCCTCAACCTGGGGTGTTCAGGCTGTGGGGAGATTCCCTATCCACACATGGCTAAGCCAGCTCCATAGAAAGATCAGGCCTCACTGCCTGACACAGGTCCCTGGAACTACCCAGCATGTCTTTCCAGCTGCTCCTAGGGCCAGCCATCAGCAAGACATGCTGGTTGGCCCAGGGACTTATGTTAGGCTCTGGGACTGAATCCTGCCCTCTATGGAACTCACCAGCAGCACAAGTTTAACCCCAGTACTCTTTCCTGCCGTGGCAGAGGGTCGGACTAGATGATCTGATCAGGTCCCTTCTGACCCTAGAAACTATGAAACTATGAAACTAAGTGTCCCATCAGAGCCTGTTACCAACAGCAGCTGGCAAGAAATGCTGGGCAGCCCTTGGGACTTGTGCTGGGTGGCAGTGCCCCATCCTTTTTTCTATGGAGCTTGCTCAGTGGGGTGGGCAGGGAACCCCCCTCTCTCCCACCAGGGCCTGGACCACCCAGCTGGGAAGATCCCAGCTCAGTGGGCCAAGACCAATGTGTGGGGCTTTGTTCCCCACTCTCCCCTGCATATCAGTGACTCATGCTAGCCTGGCTGTATGTCAGAGGGGGATTCCCCCCATGCCAGGGCAAACCAGGTTTTGGGGGATCCCAGGCCAGCTAGGGAAACCCCCCAGAGGTTGGGGCTCTCCCCATATGGGAAGACACCCAACTCAGAGCCAGCTCTGGAGAGCTGACTCCTTTCCCCCTCCCCTCACTGGGTCAGTGACTTGCATCAACCTGTCCTGGAAGGGGAGGCAACCCTCACAGACCAGGGTTGGGGGCTGGAAGGCTCTGTTCCTCCCTGTCCTCCTCCCCACACTGCCCCACAGGGCTGACAGGTGCAGGCAGGACCAGGCTGAGGAGCAGAGGCATTGCTGCCTCAGCTCTGTGATAACCATGGAGTTGGTGCACTCTGGCTTAGCCATAGCAGACAGAACAGCTGCACAGCCCTGTGAGGAAGATGAGTGGGGCCACAGTGCTTCCTGGCATTCTCCCATAACTTGAGTTGGGAGGGGATTCAGAATAGAAGATCCATAGGCCAGTTAACGTAAATCAGTTAAGTCTGATACTACATCCATCTAGGTTTATCTTAAACTGGGTTTGGCCATTTTGAAACCGGTTTGTGTGTGCTGTATTTCTGTTATAGGTTTAAATCATTTTCTGATAATTTAAACCTAATAGTTTATGTGTAACTTCTGTCACCAGCCAGGGTGTGATCCTGTTTCTACTGAAATCAGTTTAAATGTTGTTTGTTGTAGCTACGTTGGTCTAAAAACACAGGCAGACAAGGTTCTTTGCGTAGATGTAGATTTCATAGACATTAGGGCTAGAAGGGACCTTGTGAGATCATCAGGTCCAGCCCCAGGGGTAGGAAGTCAGCTGGGGTCAGATCACCCCAGCAAGATAAGCATCCAAGCATTTCTTAAAGGTATCCAGAGTAGGTACATGCACCACTTATGGGGGGAGTCTATTCCAGACTCTGGAGACTCAGATGGTAAAGACGTTTTTCCTTATGTCCAGTCTAAAACAGTCTTCCAGCAATTTGTGACTATAAGAACTTGTCTTCCCTTGGGGTGCTCTGGTGAACAGATGTATTCCCAGTTCCTGATGCACCCACCTTATATACTTATAGGCTTCCACCAAGTCACCCCTGAGCCTTCACTTCTCCAGGCTAAAGCCTCTTCTCAGAAGGCCTACTTTCTTGACCTCTAATCATGCATGTGGCTCTTGATTAGAGGTCAAGAGATGTGATATCTCTTATTATTTAGTTGGTCTAATAAAAAATATCACATCTACCCAAAGAACCGTGTCTGCTGATATCAGTTAAAAAAACTCTCCTTGACTTCAGTGGATGCATCTACACATGCAATAACAAGTAGCAATAAACCCCAATGCAATTCATGCTGAGTCATGTATGCTTTCTTATATATCCGTCTGCATTTTCCAGCAGCCTCTTATGTCTTCTGCTGGATCCAAAGTCTGAAGAACCACACTTACAATAATGTTAACTTTAGAAAATGTGCTCTCAATCACAGATTTGTAGACAAAAAAGTTTCATTGTTAGTTACTGGTATGCAATGATTGCATTACTTCCATTTTGCTTCCTCTATCTGTGCATGTTACACCTCCTAAGTTAAAACCAATATTGTAACCATTTTAGGGGCCAGTTATTTTACAGCACATTTTTTTCCTTTAAAACATCTGACAGATAGTTGCAAGTTAGAAATTCAGTCACAATATGAAATGTAAAGTTATTTCAAAGTGATACAAGAGGAATCCAATCACAAAGTATTTACTCCAAAAACTTACACTCTAAATGAACACACGCACTCACAAGCATTCAATTTATTCTCATGAAAAAAGGAACAATCAATTGCACATTCAGACCAACAATACTCCTATGCACCTGCCAACAGTTAAATACATTCATTAAAGCTGGAAAAGAATATGTGCAAGTAGAAACAATGCAGCAGTCACATCACCAGCAAAAAGAGAAGCCTCTTTTTGTGCCAATATATCCACTGGTAATAGAAGTGAATACTAATGATTTGCCAACATCCTGCTGTGACCAAAGAGATGCCAAGTGCTTCTGCTGCTCCAACCACTCAAAATCATTTTAAGAAATAAAAATATTTCAGAGTTCTGGCTTTTTCTCTCTTTAATAAGATTTTATTTTGAATGTGGTGCCCTAGAGGTTTCTCTTTTGGCTTGCTTTTGTCTAAACACAATTCTATATAACTTTAGGGAGTTCATTGCTTAGGAATATGCATGATTTCCATTTCAAGTGTTACAACGCCATAAATTTTTATACCACAAGGCTGGCCATGAAATGACAGCTTTATTTAATTTTCTTGCTGTTGATAATAATAGTCATGTCGGAAGGGACAGAAAGAAGCAGCATTATTCAACTATTCATTGACCAATGTGAAAAGGACTGGTATTCTTCTCTGAGTTTGGTTCTCAACAGTTAAAACATTCCCACACACCATTCCCCATAAACACCTATCACCAACATTGGTTTTAATGACCATATATATTGGAGACACAAAAAAGATGTCATATATTGCATGGCTGAATGAATACAGAAACTGGAAGCTCATGTGGTAGATGTTCCACCAAGTCGGGTACATGGTAAATTTATAGAGCAGGAAAGTTTTTTTCCTGACGTCATTCACAGACAGCAGATTCACTGAAATAAAAATACTAACCAGCCTAGCTGAATAAAGTGTTTTTTCTGTTGCTAGGTGGTTTGTTTGGCTGCAGTTTGTAGAGTATGCTGTTTGAGTCTCATCTATAGTTTGCAGAAGCTGTTTGCATGCTGTGTATTGTAAGCAAGACAAAGACCTTGCAGCTGATTCCTGCCTTTGATCACAGATGATAGATTGTTAACTGTTGAGACTAAGGAGATAGAGCTGAACTATGAAAAACCTTTTATGAAACTAATCAGCTTTTGACCAAGGAATCCAGCAAAAAAGAAGAGATCCAGATTTTGAACCTATTTGGAACCTTAAATTCTATTGATACAGAAGCTTAAAGGCATTCTTCTGAACATTTTCATGCTGGGAATCCTACATTAAGATCAGAAAGATTAGATTCATGATGAACTCCATTTCAAACTCAACATCAAAATGGACCTATTTTTTCCATTTGATTCTTGGGTGGCTAAAATTCTGCAAGAGCACCATATAATATAAATTTGACCCCCAGCTCTGATTTGCCTTGAAATATGATCTAAATCCTGAATATAATTATGATCCAGCTGAAAGCTCAGTTTTAATCAATCTATATGTATATGCTTTAAGTAAAAAAAAAAATCTCACTGTTTAAGTAACAGTACAATTCTTATCAGTATCAAATCAAAATTATAAGTAATTATCTTACATCATCACAAATATATATAAATGTCATATGCTGGAATATTTATACAAAACCTTGCTAAATTGTGCACATAATCATCCCCAAATGTGATGGTCTCCCCTCCCACTTCTAATAAAAAAGTTAATGTAGTGAGGTCTCATTTTACTAAGAATCAATTATTTTTTTAAATATATAGGGCAGCACATTTACTATAAAGTGTTATCAGTAATGTACACTTATTTGAATGTATTACAATGGAGAAAGAAAAATGTATGTTGTGAACCTGTTTTCTTAGGTAGCACGTAATAGTATTTTCTGAAAACTGCTTGCATTGTTGTATGGCTGATGATGACAGTGAAAAAGGACATTTTCAAAGCAGGAAAGGGTATTGAGGCAAAAATGGATATAGGTGTTACTAGGCTTCTTGGCTTTTCAGTGGAGCATTAAATACCTATATTTCCTTGACCAGTGCATGGGGAGAATTGGGTACTTCACCATGATTTGGCACCTGGAGCATGGAGCTGCTTAGAATTGGCAAAGTTGGTAATGAACTGCTTAGATTTCCCAGTAGGTGTTGCTGAAAACAAGCGTGTATCTTAAACTCCGACCTTCCCTTGGATAAGGCTACTCAGAGACACTTCTATCTCCTTAGCATGCCATGTTCAGAGCCTAATAATGTAAGAAAGATGGGGTGGAGGGCAGCAACTGGGGCACTAGCCTACCCTTTGGAGTGAAGGGGTTACAAAAAAACCAGCAGCTGCACTGCAGGCATTGATGTCATTGTGTAAATGCTAACACAACGGCATCTCTCCCTTCTGCAAGGCCTCACCCCCAGTCGAGCTATCTTGCAGGACTCAGTTTCAATGGGGCTGGGTTCCTCCAGCCACCAAATCAGTCATGCACACAAACATCCACAGATTAATGTTATATGCCTGACCCGGCTGGGTTCATCAGCATGGACAGACTGACACCCCCATATGCCAGGAATCAGTTCATTAAAGTAACAATAAAATGCAGTCAGACACAAGCACATGGGTGAACAGCTGGGTGTCCAGCTGACACCCTCATGGGTCAGCATTCAGTTTATAAGGGCACATATGAGCCAAACTGGGTCAATCAGCCTGTACAAGCTGATCCCCTTATGTGTTTGAAACTCAGCATGTCCCAGTCTTTTGCCCTAACTGTCCTAGTAGTGGTAGCCTCTTGATGAGCGGACCCCACAGTATTTCTGGGCTTCACAGGGATCCTTGGATTAGGTAAAAGAAATGTTGCTGCAGAGAAAGTGGGGAAGGAGAAGTAAAGAAGGGAAAATATACCCAGTTACTACTAGTTTGACTATAAATGTTACTTATTGTTGAGTTTATGAAATATATGTTACTAGTAATAATAGATATGCAAAGGAAAGCAAACAAACAATTGCAATACTACCCTGGTTTCACTAAGTATTTGGCAAAACTTAGCTCAAGTATAACTAATACAATTCAGGTTCAGAAATCTATGCCTAGAGAGAAAAGAGAGAGAGAGAGAGAGCTGGGATCTCACCAGTCCAAGGCACTCAGGTTCCAATGCTGACAGGTAATGTTCTTAGCACAGTCCTTGAACGGAGATGATCTGTTTCTTCCAGCTTCTCGGGAACAGCAGCGGATGGTGACAGAGAGATTTTTCCTTTGAAGCACAACTTTGCTGCTTTTATACCCTCAGTTCAGCTTCTTCAAAGTGTATTCTTCTAATACTGTAAATGATTGTCTTTTCTATTGACAAGGGGTTATCTGGTTTGGAACATCTCAAGAAACTGATCAATAACCAGGAAAAGCTTACGGTTAAGGAGTAACCAGACACTTAGGAGCCAGCTTGAAATTCTTATGGATAGCAGATATATTGGATGGGATACCTCACTGATACCTCTTCAGAAACAATAGATAGCTTGTAGCTTCAGGGTTTTGTATTTTTACCTGTTGTGAATAAGCCTCAGCTTAGCATGACTTTTCCAGATCTTGCTAAAAGGGATTGATTACTTGGAGCGTTCATAAACTTTGTGGGCAGGACTTCCACCAGTAATCCCAGGAAAAGTATGACAGCATTTGTGGTCAGGGCTCCAATGGGCTGGAAGCTGTGATGAACCCTTTACCATTGTTCAAACATTGCCCATACCTCCTCTGATTCGGTCTCTTGCCTCAGCATTCCCTCACCTGGCAACCGAGTTTTAGTCAATCAAGTTTAAATAGGCCTCCCATAGTGAGACTGGGGAATGTATGGCCCTACATGCCTATTAAACTTTACTTCTGCTTAGTTCTGGTTAGATGAGGTATGTGCGGGGGGGGGGGCAAGGGGGAGTCCTTTGTAAATCCAGATTCGAATTAGTCTGATAAATGCTGAACTGCTTTTCTGATCCCAGAATTCAGTGCGATCCTTGCCTTGGAATCTCTGTTCTCCATCCTGAATGCTAATGAAGGTGCATTCCTGTCCCATCTCCCATTTAAATGAGTTGTCATCTGGTTCCATCTTGGATGCAAATGGAGACCTAGGGGAGTTCTTCATTCTTGTCACTCTTATCTGGAGGGCTTTAGGTGCGTCTCCCATAGCATCTTTATTGTCTTTTGTAATCAGTTCTTATTCAGGTGGTGGGGAGGAATTCTTTGTGAGTCAGACAGCTGTATCCTGTATCAGGGTTTCCCAAGAACACAGAGCTGAGAAGTAACACCCCAGCCCCACACTATCATAGCATGGTTACTGCTGAGGTCTCCATGGAAACCAGTCCTAGCCACATAGGCAAGGGCTGCTGGGAAATGGAGTCCAGCTACAGGCCAGTTCTGCCATTTTGCCTACCCCTGTGCTAACACATGGGCAGCTGCCTCTAGGGTTCAATTTACATCTCTGTCAGATCCATCCCCTGGGCTAAGTACAGACAGGCAAACAGCTCAAGGCTCTATTGATTCAATCTTCACAGGTTAGTTTAAGCGAAGATTGAACCAATGAGTGAAGGAACAGACACACTTTTGATTCTGGAAATGCAGCCTCATGTCTCCAATGGCCCCGGCCAGAAGCCAAGGGGTTCTAGAGCCTGTCCCCCTGCTCAGCTGGAACAGACCATTTGGACCAAGGCTAGCCCACCTACCATGCAAGGGGAGTTAGCAGGGGAGGTGCAAAGCATCCTGGGATGCTGAGGGACTGAGAGTTAATTTGAATCTGGAGGGGATCTGGGACACAAGTTCAATAAACTGATTTAACTTAAATCATTTAAATCTGATACTACAACAATCTAGGTTTGTCTTATACCAGTTTCAGCCATTTTGAAAGCAGTTTATGTGCACCAAACTCCTGTTGTGTTACAACTGGTTTCCAATCACTTATACCAGTTTATATGTAATTTCTGTCCGTGGCCCTCAAGGCAGGCTCCAACACCCTTTCTTTCAGAAACAGAATACAGGTAATCTTTTCCTTTAAAACAGGGTCAGAGGAGGAGTATGTGTGTTCCCTATGCACAGTTACCAAGTAGTTAGATCATTTGTCCAGTGTGCATGAATCGCTAACTTCCACCTCTGCCTGAGGGGCTCAAAGGCACACCTTACATTTGGCAGTAGGGGGCCCTAACTGCCAAATTAAAGAATATTCCAAGATGGCAGGTATGTTCTCTGCCATCCTGCTGAAGCTATTTCACACTTTGCAGAAATGCCTTTCAAGATTCACTGGGATAAAGGAAGAAAGAACAAGAGTGAGTGTGACTCTGTAGCCTCAGAACAATTGCCTTGTGTTCCAGTTCTTGCTCTGCACTTCAGTCCAAGACCTGTTTATGCATTTCATCAGAGGACTATTGGGAACACTGAATCAATGAAAAAATCTTGGAAACAAATGACTGATTTGAAACGTTGCTAGTTTCATGGTAATGAAGCCAATTAAATTTCTTTGTTTTGTACCCATGCATTAAGATCCCTGTTTGGTCTGCTTAACAGAAGACAAAATAGACTTTGTTTTGGGTTCCATGATGCAATTCACTACAGTATGGGCCCCACACCATATCCCAAATAATGGCACTGAGTGTCACAATCTGTCTGCTGAAGTATTGCGCACCATTAGTCCTGTGTCTTGCTAGAGTATTTTCCCTAGTGCTTATGAAGAAGAACACAGGCTCCATCTACATATTTGTACCTGCTTTCCTCATGCTACTACTGCTTATGATCTAGGTCAGCTGTGCAAAGCAGAAAGAGAATGCCTAGTACATCCTTACTCTTTTACTCTGGCACCCGCTGCAGGCTTCAGTCTGGTCTTTCTGGATGTACAATGCTTTTCAGGTTTGTTTAAAATACAGGAAGTATTTTATTTACAATGCAGTAATTTATTTACATTTGTATGGAATAAATACAGCCCCAAGAAATTTCCAGTGGTGGGGTCCTAAAACTGTGTACTAAACGAGAGGTAATCGATTGACTGCTACTAAACTACATAACTTGGAATTGATTTTTTGATTAATTCATAATGTTACTATACTTTTCCTGTGGGATTTCTGGTTAAGTCACCTTTTCTCACCGTATAACGTCTTGATTGTTTACTAACGTTAGCCAGCTTACATAAGTTTGCTGAAAGAGGCTTGCTTTCCCACTGACATCAGAGAAAGGCACTATCTTGTTCAAAATTTCCATGAAGATGACTTAGAGTGTTCATTATAAAAACCAGCAAGTCATGTTATGGTGAAGTACCCTGTAGCACATCCAGAACAGGTAGGAGTGAGGGCAGGGGAGGTCTCAGTAACTGGTTGGAGGGAGAGATGGAAATGCCACAAAATTTTCCTTTGCCAAGAAATCTCCATCTTGAATTAAGGTATGCCAAAGAGAAATTCCACAGACCCTTTACTCTTCTTGCTTTGCATTCTAGTTCCAATCTAATCTATCAATGACACTTCTAGCATGCCCCTCATATTGGTACCATTCCATCCTTTTAAATGAATTATTATGTGCACATCAGAGACAGACATTATTTTTTTCAATATATTTTTAATGCATAAATCTTGTGTTTGAAACTATTTTTCAAGCAGTTTGAAGTAACTGAAAGGGACTTCAAAACATACTTCAGAAATATGTTATTGTGAAAATGTTTGTCAGACTGATTGAGAAGGAAACTTCAAAGAGCTGAGCCCAACAATTTTGATGCATCACTGTTAAAAAGAAAGAAGGAATTGTATAAGTTGCTTTTTGATATGATGATAAACTTCTGAGGTCTCAGAGAAAAGGAGGAAAGACATTGGGAAATGTGACGGCCTGTCGATGAAGAACAGGCATGTTAGAATAGGACTGAGTAAAAATGATTCAAAACAAAAATCAGTATTTATCACTGCAGTAAAAAATATACAGCTGTAAAGTATGAAGAAGGCCACAAGATGTCCCCACTTGTAATGTAATATCGACTCCCAAAGTATAAAACACAATTAATTAATATTGTCTACAAGGTTGTATCACCTCTGCAGTTCTAAACATGTTAGTATACCAAAATGTCACTAAATGTGATACTACAGGTACCACTGAAGGAGAAACAGAAATGGAACAAACATGAATCATACTATACTTCTATAAAGCTATTCAGAGAAAGGCAGCCACTTTGATTCAGTTTATGTTCCTGGAAATAGTGAAGCTAAATTTCTTTGAAAATTAAGGTCAGAAATCATACAGCTATTAAGCCACCTACCATACTTTTAGAGCTCACTCCTCAAGGATGCTGAGCACTCTAATCCTGTACATATGAAAATCAAAGTAGCCTCAAACACTTCATGCATTCCCATTAACTTTAAGAGTTTTCTACAGATCCTTTCATCTTGATCTATTCTTGGTTCATGTTTCTTTTAAATAAAAATAGGTAGTCACATTGGCAGCACACAAATAAATATTTTTAACTATGTAAATATTTGGGGCTCAAGTCTCTGATTCAGTAAGCTGCTGGAGCACAGGCTTCACTTACAGCACTTTGAGCATTGACTTCAATACTTTGGTTGGATTGCCTTGTGTGTTTAAGTCCCTAGCTGGATTCTAAGGTAATTGTTTTTGTCACTTGTTACATCAATTAATAATATCTAAAGCAATTTTGTTCACTGTTTGTAATCATCTACAAAACAAAGTAGAACTAATTAGTTCCTACTCTTCATCTTCCAGCCAAAAGCAAATGTTTACAGCTGAGCCATTCTTGACGACAAACTATGAGATTGCAACCAAAAGATGAGACAGTTTTAACTATTTTAAATAATAAACGACACTATTTTATTTAGAGAAATTCATGTGAATAACCCTTTCTGATGCTGCAGCTAGAACAAGCTCGTCAATTAATTTTTCTATAATTGTAACCCTAGCTTGCAGTGGTTCAGAAAAGCATGTGTTTCAACCCATCTCTGTTTAGAAAAGCACTTTACATGAGTAGGAATGATTTCTTATAGTAGGGAAGACTGAGCCTGACTTCTCGAGTCTTCTGTATGTGGCATTTGAATGATAGCTAGTGAGAATGTGTTGAGCTGTTAGTTTGCAAGATTAAGCCCATAATTTAATATTGTGGACACCATGATACTGAATGGGATTCTCATCAGTAAAACTCATTGCATAATTTAGGCCTTAATTCTCATTGTTCAGCACTATGTTCTGCATTGCTTTCATCTATTTCAGAGAATCTTATCCTATATTCTGGAGCTGTGGCTTTATCTTTGGGCTAAGGACAGTCATAACTCATGCAATGACTACACATTCATATCCAGCAGCAAGTTTACAAAATCATTATGCTAAAAGGAGCCCACTTATTCCTTCAGTTCATTATCATATTCTTGAACTTAAGAAGATAGTAAAATGCCTTTAATTGAACATCAAGCTTATACATATTCACATAGATCAGTTCATTTAAACCAAACTGTCATGCCAAAAATTGCTCTGTAAAAAGTATTTTTTGTTCTTAAGGATTCATTACTTCCAGCAACAGCTCTTTCTCTCTCTCACACATGAATATATTAAGGTAATTCTGAAATATAGATGTCATTGTTTTTTGTGTAGTTGGGATACTGAGAGTACACTGCTTTCTTTCACTGAGTCCCTACTGTTTTCTTCCATTGAAAACTCCTCATTCTTAATAATTCTAATTTGCCTGGTGTGTAGCAGATAAATCAACTGGGCTGAGCTTTCTGAACTGTTATCTTTATGTAAATAATATTTGCATTCCCTGTCAATTAGTCAAAGTTTTTAATAACTGAATTTCACATAAATATAGGCTGCGGTGAAGGTTAATGAAAAGTAGTTTGTCAGGTACTTTTTAATTAAAAGTACCTGATTTTTCAGTTGGTTAGTAGTTCCATGACATAAAAAACAGAGGCAGGAAGGTGATCAAGTGAAAAAAAAATATTTTTGAATTTTTCTCCAATCCCCCCCACCACCAAAAAACCCAGACAAAGCAAATCAATACAAACCCTTTAAAAGAAAAACAAAATCAAAATTTGTTTTGTAATAAGTTGAAAGTTTGAAAGTTTTGTTTTAATTTTGAGGTTTCTTTCACTCCCTGTTTAAAAAAAAAAAAATCAAAGGAAACTTTGAAACAAAAATTAAGTAAGAAAATAGCAACTGAAGAATTACCATGAGACCTTTTAACATGGCTCCATAGACAACAGGAATGACACATGTCTATAATAAAACTGACTACATAATACAATTACCTGGAAAAAGAATATGCAGAAACTTATTCAGTAGCTTTAAGCATCTTTTTTTTTGGATCAAAGCTATGTTTTTAGTTTGTTAAAAGTCCTGAAAGTGGTTGTTTGATAGTGATCACTGACAGACACTCATTCTTACTAGTAAGAATTTCTCTGAAAAATAGCCCAGAAACTCAAGCCCTGGCTGGAGACCTACCCAGGTGAAAACTACCCCTAGCTGGAGAGGTGTCCAGGTGAGCTCTTCAGCCAGGGACATTAGACATTATTCTTTCCCTCCTTGTAGATTAGAAACAGTTTACATATCCAAACAACATTTTGCCTTAGTCTCATTTCTGGTAATATACCTGGTGGCTCAATAATCACCTTCTCTCATAGACCTGTGGATTGTTTGGATCTAGCTGTGGATTTTCAAAGGGTATTGAAGCTAAGTTTGTGCTTGGTTGATTGATGGTGGTAACATCCTAAGAGACAATTTCATCAAGTTAAAATTTGTGACAGGAACTTTGCTTAATCTGCTCCCTGAATGAAGCATCTAAACAAAAGCAGTATCACTTACTTCCTTCTTAGCAAGGAAAACTACGGAGCATACTTCTAAGGTGTGACAGCTTCAAGGAAGAATGAGAAGTTCTTCAAGGAAAAGTCCTTAGGCTAGTTAGCTCAGGGGATTGCTGTGAGCTAAAATGGCACTACTCTGTGGTAGGTAGTGACTTGCTTTAGGTATATATTGTTGCAGAGTTGAACTGAGGCAGCTAAATAAAAACCAGTCCCAGAGTGGGGCTGATGTATTAATTCCAAGAACAGAGCAGTTGGACAAAAATGTATATGAGTTTATACTGCCTTTGTTTTAGAAGAATGAAACTTGACCACTTAGGATTCTCCCAGTGGGTGTCAGTCAGTGCTGGAGCATATATTAATATGAAAATGCTTCCAGTGCAGGCCATGAAAAACATTTAAACAGATAAGGTGCATCCAGATGAGTGTGGTCATGCAGTATGTGGCACCGCAAACATGTTTGCAGTGTCACATACTGCACAGTCTGGTGTTCATGCTGCAAGCACTTGCTACCAGGGGTCAAAAACCCTGTGGAAAAAAAAAACAACCAGGGGCAGCACATGGTTGGGCAGCAAGTGCTCCTGAAAAGTGGTGCCGGGCTGCCCAGAGCTGTGTTCCTTTGCCAGCCAGGCTCTGTGTGGCAGAATGACCATGGCTGCAAACGTGGCAGGCCACCAGGACCCCAGGTAAGCCTTCTGGGGCCAGCACAGTGCTGGCTCCTGCCTCCCCTACTGGCTCTGGGGTTACTTGACATGCGCCAAAGCATGCGTGGCACAGGCATTCCCCGGGAACAAATAGCTGAGGCGCAAGGTGTGCCACTGCTAGTTGTCCCTAGGGAACCAAACATCTGTGCACATCTGGATGCACCCTTTCTGGGTGTGTCTGCATGTTCATTAATGTGCTTTAGGTAATGCACATTAAATTCAGTGCCTCCATTGTGAGGTACTAGAACAATGCACATTAGCCTATTTTAATGTGCATTAGCTAAAGAGGAAATTTTTGTGACATTTTAATGCACATTAAAATAGCCTAATCACTCTGTACTTGTATATTTGTTATTAACATTGATGTGAGATGCTGTAACAGAAATGTGTTGCTATGTAATAATCATAAATCTGTGCAGTTCCCTGAAAATAGACCTGGCTAGAACATTATCTTTGACATTCTGGATTCAGTGTATTTTTCACCTGCTATTTAACAGCTGCCTTTGAAGTTTATATTTTTGTTGGCATCTTGATCTCTTCTGGGTCTCTAATGTGATGTGGAAGTATCTTGTCAGAACAGCGGTCTTCATTATATTGTCATATGAAAAACACCCCCACTTTCAGAAAGCAATAAAAATAGGGATGCACAGAGGGAAGTAAAGAAGCTAGAAACAACCAAAAAAAATTGGTGAAACAGATTGTAAGACTGCTGGTAGACTCTGGAGAGAAAAGGAGAAGATAGGACATACAGGAGAGAGAAACTGATAGAAAGGTAAAGTTAAGAAAGATTAAAATATAAAGGAAAATGTGGAAATTAAGGGCATCAAACAGAAAAAAGTTTCTTGGAAGAATTTTATAAATATATGGGAACAGTCAATTTGCTTTGCTGAGAGCTAATGAGCAGAATATAGTTGTACATCCTATTGCTTTTCTTGGTTATGTTTATCATTTTATTTAATAGCAATATGTTCTCTTTCTGAACATTTTAATCATGTTACATGCATGTTAATGATCTAATGCCATTTAATATTGAGTATGCATCCTCCTCTTTGCTCAGCATCCCTAATACTACCATAATCACTGGCAGAACATGACATTGAGCATAAATATTAAAGGATAATTGAAATGTTTTCTAATGCTATACAAAGATTAACTTTAAGTACAATATGGAAGACCTGCAGATTCCTCCAAAGGCAGATGCGGTGCCTGTCTATGATCATTATGTACCTAACCAATGTGTGATTATTGGAGGACTATTTAGTGCATTTTTAAATGATTTATATGTTTTTTTTAAAACCAATAAAAGGGGCCTAAATAATCTCATGCTATACTGCTAGGCATCCATTTATAGTACTGTAGCTTTGGAAGCAAATTGCCTATCTAGTGTGTGAATAGAAAAAGCTTTATATTAGAGTCAGTAACTGTTAGTATGTTATACATGAAAACTGAAAAACAAAGTTGCTATGTAATATTATAAAATTAAGCCTTTCTTCCAAATAATTGTGCCCAGGCTTAACTTTGTGTGTACAAATAGCTGCAATCACATCAGTAGGGCCATTCTGTTGGCAAAATTAAGCATGTGCGCAGTAAATCTTTTCATTATTGGGGTTTAAGCAGTGCCAGTTTTTGTCTTTTGAATGTTCGTCTGGTTGCCTAGACAACAAGTTTAGAAAGCTTTAAATTGCTGTATTCTTCTTATACTCTCTTAAGAAATCTCTGGACCAAATATTGAAAAAAAAATCAAAAAGGAAAATAAACTTTCTTTTTTGGAGTTTTTGTTTTTAGAAGCCAATAGTTAACACTTCAACATATAAGTCAATAAATAACATAAGTGACATACATGTGCCAGTATAATGTCACAGATATATTTTTCCATTTTAGTGTGCGCACGTGCGTGCATGCATGTGCGTGTGTGTGTGTGTGGAGCAATTACTAAATTGCAAACCTTGGGCCTGGGTACCACAAACAGTTATGCAAATATTTAACTTCAAGCATATTAGCATTTATGCAAATGTTTGCAGAATCAGGTGGAAAGCAATAGTAGAGGGTACTTAATTAGCGATAAGCATGGTTTTCTCAGCCAGCACAGGAGCTTGTATAAATTTCTCTGTGGCACCAGGGATAAGAATTTTCATTTTACACTAAAAAAACTGTCAATAATTTCAACGGTACCTGGTAATTCAGAAACACAAGTCACATTCTGCAGATTAAAGAATGTTGTGGTGTGACCAGTGTAGAACTGAATTCAAACTGCCTTCATATCTAAAATAATGATTCTATGTATTAAATGGGATCTGCCATAAGTTGGCTGTCCAACTTTAGAGTGGCCAGGGACTGCACATATCACAGGTTGCAGGCACCAAGCCATACATGATGCAGGCTGTATGATGCAGGGGCTGCACAGGCTTCCCTAGGTTCCCCTTCACATTAAGCCCCCTTTGACACTTAAGAAACATAAGTCCATCCAGTGTCATTGCTTTACAAAAACCCTGGTGCCATCACTGCATGGGCAAGCACACCCACTCTGATGTAACATGAGCAGGATTTGACCCCTGCCCTAGCCAGGGCAGCAATGAGAGCACTGGTGGTCAGGCAGGAACCCCACATTAACCCCTCCCAGATCCATGTGGCGAGTGGGCCACTACTTGGACAGCCCTATTCTATACAAATTAAATTGTCAGTGGCACAAGTTACTCCTGACTGTAAATAGATAAGACCTTTAATTTGGCTCTGTGTTTGTATGTGTGTGTGTGTGTTAATGACCCCATGCATCTTCTATGGTACTGCAATAATAGGGGTAGTTTTCCAGAGTGATCGCCAATTACATTAGGGTTTAAGGCACAAAAGGGGGAGAGTTTTAAATTCTCCAATACTTCTAGTTTTGCAAAGAGGGGTGGTCCCTAAAACGTGCATCCATGTATTAGGACCACAATACGTATATGTGTTTTTTGAAACTTTCCCCTATTTCTGTTTAAAGTCCTAATGCAATTGGGAATTGGTGTGGTTTTCCTCACTTCAGTATCACAGAAAATGCACCCCAGGGCCACTGATGTATTAAAACAAAAACAAACAAACTAAAAAGGACAGCCCCCCCCAAGCCTTAAATAAATAGTCCCACCAACATTTTGAATTGCAGAGGGAACAGTATTTTACAGAGGGAAATTATCATTTCTACACTTTACCTGTGTGCTCAATTCTGCAGGAAACTGAATGGCAGATAGATAGACTGCATTGTTGCATAGCACTAAGTGGAGCCTCATCCACCATCTAGAATATGTTCGGTAGAATGTCGCTAGAGATGGCACCCAGCTGTGCTCCTAGGCATCTGATTAAAATAAAAAAAAATATGACATAGAGTTTGAAAAGAAAATGCACCTTCAGATTTCCTGACATCTGATTTTATTACATAAGAGAGGGGAAAAAACTGTGTTAAGGTATTTTAATTTGCTAGTGACAGCCTGTCCCAAAAATGTATGATAGACATCAATCACTAAAGAGTTTCTGAAGATGCTTTTTATTCAAAGTATGTTAATTTAATAGACTCTCATCCTCACTCTCACCCACAAACCTCTTGAATGGGATAAAATCTTTGATTTACAACTGCATTCTGTCACAAATGTATGGAACATAGTCCTGAATGTTGCTGATTATTTTTTTTTCTGTTCTGGATTTGTAGCAATCCAACTGGATTTACAAATCCATAGTCTGCTCTTGTTCCATCTGCAGAATTCCTCTTGATAGCCACAGAGTTCAGCGAAAATATTTTGATTTATATGTGTTTTTTTAAAGAAGCTGAATATAATGGTTAGGGGTTGGAATTTGTGGTTTGTGATACATATTAAAACTGTTGAGAGCTTTAATGGTTTGAACATGAAATTCCACTGACCTGTATGCACATACAGCTCCAGGAAGTGATATACTTTGACCATTCATAGCAGTCAGTAGGTTTGGGGTTGTTTGTAGTTAGACAGCTATCAATAATCAAAGAAAAAAAGTACAACTTGTAGAAATAAAAGTTTCTCCTAATGACCTTTTAACAGTAGAGTGAACAATGTTTTGGTAGCCAATGCTACATTATGATTTGGACACATGATCAAATTACCATGGACTAAAAGGGAGCAGGATTTTAATATGTATCATTTCCATGGCTCTTATTTAAACTCTCTCCAAGTTTATCACCATTCTCTGTGAACTGTAAACACCAGAATTCGATGCATAATATCAGAAGCTGTTATGCCGGTGCAAAGTATAGAGGTAATAGAATACCCCTAATAGAATACCATTATTTGATGGAGGTAAATGTATCTAAGGATGACAATAGTTCTTTTGGCCACTACATTGCACTGAAAGCTTGTTCTCATATAGATGCAGATATACGTACTGGTAAAGTACACTAACGCCACCCCAAAAAGCTAAAGAAACACTATGAGAAACAGATCGTGTCTACATGTGTATTTACGTGCACCTAAACTTAATGCACCTTTGCTTAAGGCACTTTAAGGTGATTTCGGCACACATCTACACATGGATGTGCTAATGTGCATTAAGGGGCATTAAATTTAGGCTTGAATAGCTAAGTTGCATTAGCACATGTGCAGACATGCTAATGCACATTAACATGGTGTTTCTCCATTGATGCATACCGCATTAGCACATCTACGTGTGCACTGTGACATAGCTATTTGTGCCGAATTTGATACCTGCTTTATGCTATATAGTTTTAAATCACCATTTTTAAGGCACATTAAGAGCATGAATGTGTAGACACATGCCCTCAATGCCCCTTAAAAATGACGATCTTAGGTTAAACCCACTTAAAAGAGGCATTTGTAGACATGCTCACAGTGTTAATATATACACATAATAGAATCTGTATACAACAGGGCAAGTATCATTTGGTGACACTATGTATATACATGAATATAGAGGCATTCCATCTATAGAAAATTTGTCTTTGGATAGATCAGGTGTCTGTTACTGAATTACTGAGTTCTGTGATTTTTTTTTCAATATAACCATCTGCTAATATACTTAGTGGTGCTTAGGCCTTCTGCCAACACTACTTATCAGGCAGGGATTAAAGCTCTTCGCTCCACTCTTCTCACCAACGACCGACAGGTGACTGAAAGAACTCTGCCAGGGGGAGTTTACAGTGTAGACCTGGCCTTACAGTCCCAAATTTTTTATATCAGTTGAGATGTTTGTGATGAGTAAACACTACTAACGAAAGTACCTATTAATACCAACTCCAAAACAGCTCATAGGTCATTTTTCTCTTTCTCTTACAATGAATTACACATGTTTACATCCTTCCATGCTTGTTTCTACCCTGTAACGTGTAAGAGAATTTTCAGTCACAACCACAGATGACTTTCTTTGATGAGGTAGTTTTTTGTTACACCTAATATGTGTGTTATTAAACTTGGCTTTACAACACATATACCAATTTCACTTCTCACCCACTTTGATATTTACTCACTGTTTCCATCAGACTCTCTGTGATGTTCCATGCTCATAGCCTTACAATTTTCTTCACTTTTGGACTTCGCTCAATGTCACAGGGCAAAAATTTGAGTAAAGCAGTTTAGCAGAAAAAAACAGCACTATTAATCTCTGATCAGGGTGTAATAGTAGCCTTACAAAAATATTTGTGGTATGCTACTTTAATTTAACACACTTACAGAAATGCCATTCCTTAAATTTCTCTGCTAATAGACACTAAGTTCTTGTCAACTGTATTTCAAGATTTTTTTAAAGGAGTTTAAGATACAGCTCTTAAATTTATACTTAAAGCAGCTAAATAAATAGCCAATGTTTCCAAAGTAATAAATAGAAACAGCTTTAACTGAGATCAAGTACAGAAGCCCCATTATAGACCAGGTAAGGGGAGCTGCCAGTGTTTTATAGGTTATACAGACTTCTCTGAGCAGAGTTGGCCTGTATATTGTTTAAGATATTGTTAGCCACATGGAGCTCTATTTATGCTAAGACTCTAATTACTGCTACCAGAGTGGAGTTGAGTTGCTTGTACCAGTCAGATATATTGGCCAAATAAATCCGTTATAGAACATGATTTTCTGTGGTTGGTTGTGATCGTACTCTTTAAACCAATATAGTGGTGGATACTGACTTCTAGTACTTTTTTCAGGACAAAAAATTAGGAATCTAATTTTCTTCCTTGAAAGACTAACTGGCTAAGCAGATACAAGGTAAAAATAGATGTGCTATATCCTAAATTTTATACGGATTTGACACTATGCTACTTGACATTCTCATGAGGAAATTAGAGAACTATTGTCTATATGAAATACTTAAAAGGCTGGTGCCCTCTTGGTTGAAGAGCAGTCCTCAAAGAGGAGTTATAAACGGTTCTCTGCCAAACTTTAAGAGTATTTCAAGTGCAATCTGTCCTCATTCTGATTGTTTTCAGTATTTTCATTAACAACCAGATAACTGGCTAAAGAGTTTGCTTATAAGATATGCAGATATTAAGAAGCTGCAATGGATTGAAAACACTTTGGAGGACAGGATTAGAATCCAAAATATGGCAGAGGCCAAGCCTACATGTAGGCCGTACTCCATTTGTTGTTCAAACAACAAAGTTGTTTTAGTGGCAGGAACCACACTATACAAGGACAAAGAAGACACTTGTGAACGTGGCCACTATAACATCACTATAACCTATAGCAGTCAGGGATATTAAACATTCAGCAATGATTTTTTCCCATATGCACTATGTATCATCATCATGACAGACTATTTTGCTGGTGACAGATTGTTTGTCAATATGAACTATATTAATATACAGGACAGCTGGAAGCTTTCTGTTGCTATCGAGTCAAAGGTCTTCATAGTGGAAGAAAAAAATAGGACCTTTGCCCTTAATTCAGTCATTATCCATAAATTCCCTTCAGAAATACAAGAAAAAAATGAACTTAGAATCATATGCAGCTGTTAACAAAATACTAATCTAAGCCTCTCATTACAACCAAAAAATGAGCAACACTAGACTAAACTCTAAGAAAGTCTCAGATGAATATCTTCAGTTTCCTGATTACCAAAGGGAAAAGTTCTTCACAGAACTGTTCATCTTTTTTTTAGCTGATTAACATTTCAAATGCCAAAAGTGTTTTAGCAAAGTAGCCAGAAAGTTATGATAAACTCTACCAGACCTTTCTTAAAGTATCTAGCTTCTGAGGTAAATGAGGATTAGTTGGTTGTGTCATCTGGAGAATGATTTGACTTTATGCTAATCAGCACATAAATTAAATCTTATCTCCCTCAAGTGCTGTCTATTGTTAGGTCTCCATTACAACTAGAATAGAATGAAATCATAGTCAAATACTCCTGCAAGTCCATATGTATTTCTATGCAGACAAAACAGTGATATGGAAATACTGATGTAAGATCAGTATGCAGGGACATATGGATGTGTATATAGATGTATTCATGTTTGTATAGATACTATTATATGTACTACTATACTGACGATGGAAAAAGAAGTATGGGAAAATAATAACTTAATTCAGCCTGGGATTGAGCACCCTGGTTTCTGCATAAGAAATGGTACAAGTTTCATCCCTCTCAGTGGGAGAAAGGGATTTGCACACTGTGTTGGAAATTGGAATGTGGTCCTCTGAAGTAGAAATTTGATTTTGACCAAACTTCTTACTTTCTCTGTTCCTCTGTAAAAACAATGTCCATAGGGAAACACAAAGGGAACAAATCAAAGTTTCCCATTCCACTTCACAGTGGACTTCGAACTCTGCAGTACGTGATATCAGGAGAGGGTCAAGGACTACCTGCAAGAAATTCATTCTATGATGTATGTGTGATTTCATAGTGATTTTTTTCATAGTGATTGTGCCTACTAGATTGAGGCTGAATTTAAAAGTAATACAGAGCTTCCATCCCAAAAGGAAATCCAGGACAATTTTGCTTCTGAGAATTCTTATATAATACTATTGCTATGCTACATTTTAGAAAGGTAAAACTTACTTCTCTGAGGATGGTCAGCTCCTTATAAAGTGAAGTTAACATCCCTGAGGGCATTAGAATAACTTAATAACCATGTGGGTTTAAGCAGCATGCAGTGCTTACAATTATTATAGAATCATAGAAAATTAGGGTTGGATGGGACCTCAGGAGGCCATCTAGTCCAACCCCTGCTCAAAGCAGGACTATCCCCTGCAATGGGACAGCGAGATCCAGATGAGGGAGATCTCCTGCCCTCTATAAATGCTGACCTCATGAAGGAACACCTTGAGAGGCTGGATACCATTAAGTCAGCCAGTGCTGACAATCTACACCCCAGGATACTCAAGGAGCTGGCTAGCATCATAGCCCAGCCTCTGGCATGGATCTTTGAGAACTTCTGGCGATCTGGTGTAGTGCCCGAAGACTGGAAGAAGGCCAATGTGGTGCCCATCTTCAAGAAAGGGAGGAAAGTGGATTCAGCTATTCCAGGGAAGATCTTAGAAAAGTTTATTAAAGATGCCATCCTTAATGGACTGGCCGACACCAACATCCTGAGGGATAGCCAGCACAGGTTTGTTATGGGTAGGTCTTGCTTGACCAATCTCATTTCCTTCTATGACCAGGTGACCTATCACCTGGACAAGGGTGAAAAGATTGATGTCCTATATCTTGACTTCAAAAAACCTTCAATCTGGTATAGCATGATCACCTCTTGGCAAAACTGACCGATTGTGGCCTTGGGTCTACCACGATCCACTGGCCGGGAAATTGGCTCCATGGTTGGACCCAGAGGGTGGTAATGGACAGAAGTCAATCATCATGATGCCCTGTGACCAGTGGTCCCCCGTATTGTTCAACATCTTCATTAATGATGTGGACATTGGAGTCAGAAGCAGACTGGCCAAGTTCGCCGATGACACCAAACTTTGGGGCGAAGCATCCACACCAGAAGACAGGTGGGTGATCCAGGCTGACCTGGACAGGCTCAGCAAAAGGGCAGATGACAACCTGATGGTGTTTAACACCAAAAAATGCAAGGTTCTCCACCTTGGGAAGCATCCTTATAGGCTCGGCAGTGCTATGCTGGCTAGCACTATGAAAGAAAGAGACTTAGGGGTCATCATTGACCACAAGATGAACATGAGCCTGCAATGCGATGCTGCAGCTAGTAAGGCAACCAAAATGCTGGCTTGCATCCATAGATGCTTCTCAAGCAAATCCTGGGATGTCATTCTCCTGTTGTACTTGGCCTTGGTGAGACCACAGCTGGAGTACTGCATCCAATTTTGGGCTCCACAATTCAATAAAGGTGTGGAGAAGCTTGAGAGAATCCAGAGAAGAACCACGCACTTCATCAGAGGCCAGGAAAACAGACCTTATGATGACAGGCTGAGAGCTATAGGGCTCTTTAGCCTGAGAAAGCGCAGGCTCAGGGGTGATCTGACGGCCACCTATAAGTTTATCAGGGGTGACCACCAGTTTCTGGGGGAACGTTTGTTCACCAGAGTGCCCCAAGGGATGATGAGGTCAAACAGTTATAAACTACTGCAAGACCATTTCAGGCTGGACATAAGGAAGAATTTCTTTACTGTCCGAGCCCCCAAGGTCTGGAATAGCCTGCCATCGGAGGTGGTTCAAGCACCTACATTGAACACCTTCAAGATTAAGTTGGATGCTTATCTTGCTGGGATCCTATGACCCCAGGTGACTTCCTGCCTTTCCAGGCTGGACTCGATGATCTTCTGAGGTCCCTTCCAGCCCTGATGCCTATGAAATCTGTGACATATGAAATATCACCCCAAGCAAGGCTTTGTTTACCCACATTTTAAAGACCTCCAAGGATGGAGATTCTACCACCTCTCAGGGTAGCCTGTTCCAGTGCTTTATTACCCTCCTAGTGAAAGAGTTTTTACTGATACTTAACCTAAACTTCCTTTGCTGCAACTTGAGACCATTGCTCCTTGTTCTGTCTTCTGCTACTACTGAAAACAGCTTAGGTCCATCCTCTTTGAAACCATCCTTCATGTAGTTGAAGGCTTCTATTAAATCCCCGCTCAGTCTTCTCTTCTGCAGACTAAATAAGCCAAGTTCCCTCAGCCTCTCCTCAGAAGTCATATGCACCAAACCGCAAACCATTTTTGCTGCCCTCCACTGGACTCTCTCCAATTTGTTTACATCCTTTCTGTAGTGGGGAGGCCAAATCTGGACATAATACTCCAGGTGGTTTATAGCTATTACTTTTCTTCAAGGTTTAATCCAGACTACAGTTGTCACTGTATACACATGGATGTCTGTAGTCCAAATTAAAATTGACTCCAGTCTGAATTATCTAATCCTCACTGAATGAGGATTAAAGATAATGCAGATTAGGGCAGTGTAAACTAGGTAATTGAAACTACACTAATTAACATGTATATATGGTAAATATCTAAGGCTTGCTGTTACTCGTGCCCACCACCAGGTGTCCAGCACCTCCTGCTGCCTCCACTGCAGAAGTTCAGAAATGCATGAAAACCTCCCTGATCACCAGGGAGATGGGTTTTCTGTTTCCCATGGAAAAATGGAGAAAACCACAGATTCCCTATTTTTATTGGAGAAAATGCGGATTTCCCTTTTTAGCAAAGAAATCTGCAGATTCTCTGATTTTGCAAAGAGCACTTGCAAGATGGCACAGCTCCAGGCTGCATGACCCAATTGCAGAAAGGGCAAGAAATCCCTAGCCCTACCTGAAGCAGGAGGGAGAGGGGGAACGGCGGGGCCTGAGCCTCTGAGTCAGCCAAGGCTGGGCTTAGGATCAGACTTGCTCTTCACACCTGGAGAGTAGAGGTAAGTGGGGCTTGGGGCTGTGGGGTAGGGCTGGGGAAGATGGTTGGGGCTGAGGGAGCAGGGGGTGCTGCAGAAAAGTGGCAGTGGCTGCTGCATGCAAGCCGCCCCACTGCCTTCCCCAGCCACCATCCCTCACCGTGGCTGCAGAGCCAGCCACGGAGCTGTGCTCGGGCCACATCCAAGCCTCCCTCTTCCCCTCCTCTGGGCAGGTGGCCAGGCAGCATGTGTGCAGCCTGCATATGATGGGCACCACCACACTGCACCCTGCATCGCTTGCCCACAAAGCCCACTGCAGAGGGGCACCCCTGCCCTCACCCCCTGGCCCTGCTCTCAGCTCCCATCTATGGTGTGCCACCTGGGGCCTGCAGCACCCCCTGCCCCCTCAGCCCCCAACCATCTTCCCTAGCCTTGCCCTACAGACCCCAAACCTCACTTACCTCTAGGATCCAGGGGTGAAGGGCATGGCTTCAAAGTGGCAGCTCTTGCCCACAAAGCCCCGCAGCCTTCATGCAGCTGCCACCACCCTGCATGACTGTGGAGCTATACAGCCAGTTGTGGGGCATGCCACTGCATGCAAGCCCCCCATTCCACCGCTCAGCCAGATGGCATGTATGTGGCCCACACACTGCTGCACCCTGTGTCACTTGCCCACAAAGCCATGCAGGTGGCTGTAGGATGGTAGTGCATGGTGCAGTTGGAGAGCTGTGGTGGCAGCTTCCATGTGTGTGGCAGCCTCCTGTCAGGCCAGCCGGCACCTGTGTGGCCCACAGAGTAGCATCCCTGCCCTCACCCCCTGGCCCTGCTCCTGTGAGTGGGCACAGGGGCACACTCCACCCCTTCTTGATCTACCCACCCAGCACCTTCCCTTTTCCCCCCGCCCCACCCCTTCCTCCCACACACTCACTTACCTGCTGGGGTGAGGGTCAGTGTCTGTGTCTGCATGTCTGTGCCTGTGTGTTTGGGGGACTGTTGTGAGAGGCATCAGGAGGGCTGTTGAGACTGTGAGGTGGGGGAGTGCAGGGCACCAGGAGCACTGCGGCGGGGGGGGTGGGGATTGTGGGGAGCCTTTAATTTTTATCATGGATTTTGGGTTTTTAATCAGAGAATTTGCCATTTTTAATCAGAGAAAACCAGGATCCCTGCTGACCACCTATTAACTAGGGCTATACAAAATTTCTCTGTATGTTTCATTTCAAAGCTGTTTTGATGCATTTCAAGCTTGAAACAGCAAAATCAAAATGAAATAAAAAGCATCAAAACAGTTTTGAAACAAAATAAGGGCACTCAAAACATTTTGGAAGTTTTGAAATATTTCAATTTTCAAAGCAGCTCATTGTTAGGAAGCAGGGGAGAGACAGGGCTGTGTTCTGAGTGGCTCTGCAGCCCCAAGTAGCTCAGCCTGGCAGGGAGTACAGCCCTGGCTCTCCCCACCTGCTGCTGCTGGGCTGTGCTCCATAGAGCTGGTGGAGCCAATCACAGTGAAGTGCTGGCTCTGCCCACCTCCTACCACTGGGCTGCGCTGTGCTCTGGGGCTGTGGAGCCCGGTGGTGGGAGGCGAGCAGAGCTGGGGCTGTGCTCCACCTCCTATTGCCAGGCTGAGATCCATGGGGCTGTGTCCAGCACCTGCCCCAGTTGGCAGTAGCAGCTTCCTCTCATCCAGCGCATATCTGGGAGCCTGCACCTCTAGGAGGGCTGTGGGTCTGTGCCAGACTCCCCCTCCACCCCTGGGGTGCAGACCCCTGAATCTGCACCTGGATGATAGAAGGCTGGGCTGCTGCTGATGTCTGGAGCCAGTAGCAGCATCTGTCTTCTCCGGCACTGGGTGTAGGCTGCACCCAGTGCCAGTCCCAGGTCGTAGTGACAGCCTTCTTTCATCCGATGCAGATCCAGGGGCCCGCACACACAGGAGGAGTCCAGCACAGCTCCACAGCCCTCCTGGGGGTGCAAACCCCTGGATCTGCATGATGGATGATAGGAGGCTGCCACTACCAGCAAGTTTTACTTTCAAGACTTTGAGGTGCAGTTTCTGCAAAACCTCTGCACCTAACTCCTTGAAACTTGACCAACTTCATGCCCTCAGAAGGGGCTACCATCCCTGCAATTTGCATCTGAATCAGGCAAAAAATAATGTTTTAGGCATTTTCATGATTCCCCATTATAACCTATTATCAAAACAAGTCAAAAGAACAAAACAGTTTAGACGAAACAAAATGGGACAGTGCTTCGAAATGAAATGATGAAATGAAACACTGTCCCTTCAAAATGGTGAAATGGATGTTGAAACAAAATGATGGTGTTTCGCACATCCCTTAATTCAAATTGAAATTTGATTTGAATTGTGTGATGAGAATCAGTTAACATGGTTTATAAAACGGTGAGCATCTCTACAAATGGCCTCTCCAGCTGTGGCATCTGTAGTGCCAAAATAGAAGGGAATAACCACTTCCCTTGAAGTGCTGGCAACACTCCTACTAATGCAGCCCATGATGCCATTAGCCTTCTTGGCAACATATTAGGCTCACATTCAGCTTCTTGCCAATCGGAATGGCTTTATGAGCACTCGTGGTGCTCTGGTGTGGTGCCAGAAGACTGCACGAGGGCCAATGTAGTTCCCATCTTCAAAAAGGGGAGGAAGGAGGACCCGGGAAACTATAGGCCAGTTAGTCTTACCTTGATCCTGGACAAGTTTTTTGAGAAAATTATTCTGGTGTATATTCAAGGGGGGCCAGCAGGGGAGATTATGCTTAGGGGCAACCAACATGGGTTCATTAGCAGCAGGTCCTGTCAGACCAACCTGGTGGCCTTCTATGACCAGATCACCAAATCCTTAGATCAGGGGTAGCAGTGGACATAGTCTTTCTGGACTTTCGGAAGGCCTTCAACACTGTCTCTCACCCTATTCTCATTAAGAAACTGGGGGATTGTGGTGTCAATACCCACAGTCAACTGGGTCGCCAACTGGCTGGAGGGCCACACCCAGAGAGTGTGGTGGATGGGTCATTTTCGACTTGGAGGGATGTGGGCAGTGGGGTTCCACAGGGCTCGGTCCTTAGGGCCGCACTGTTCAACATCTTCATCAGTGACTTGGACAAGGGGGTAAATAGCACTCTGTTCAAATTTGCTGGTGACACTAAGATGTGGGCGGATGTGGGCACGCTAGAAGGGAGGAATATGCTGCAATCGGACCTAGACAGGTTACAGGGGTGGGCGGATGAGAATAGGATGGGATTCAACACTGACAAGTGCAAAGTGATGCACCTGGGGCGGAACAACCGACACCATACCTACAGGTTGGGGAACTCCCTTCTTGTCAGTACAGAGGCAGAAAAGGATCTTGGAGTCATCATTGACTCCAAGATGAACATGGGCCGGCAGTGCAGGGATGCAGTCATGAAGACCAACCGCACCTTGTCATGCATCCACAGATGCATCTCAAGTAGGTGATACTCCCCCTCTATGCGGCACTGGTCAGGCCGCAGCTGGAGTACTGCATCCAGTTCTGGGTGATGCACTTCAAGAGGGATGTGGACAGCATGGAGAGGGTCCAGGGGAGGGCCACTCACATGATCAGGGGGCAGCAGGGCAGGCCCTAGGAGGAGAGGCTACAGGATCTGAACCTGTTCAGCCTCCAGAAGAGAAGGCTGAGGGGGGATCTAGCTGCCTGTTACGAACTAGTCAGAGGGGACCAGCAGGCACTGGGGGAGTCCCTGTTCCCCCAAGAAATACCAGGAGTGACCAGGAATAAAGGTCGCAAGCTGGCAGAGGGTAGATTTAGACTAGATATCAGGAAGCGCTACTTCACGGTCAGGGCGGCTAGGATCTGGAACCAACTTCCAAGCGAAGTGGTGCTGGCTCCTACCCTGGGGTTCTTTAAGAGGAGGCTAGATGTACACCCCAGTACTCTTTCCTGCCATGGCAGGGGGTCTGACTAGATGATCGGCTCAGGTCCCTTCCGACCCTAGAAACTATGAAACTATCGAACGCCTAGTTTCTTTTCTGCAGAGCTGCTGCTTAGCCAGCCAGTCACCAGGCTGTACCAGTGCATGGGATTGTTTCAGCCTAAGTGTACTTGACTTTATTGAACCTCATGAGATCTCTTTTGGTTAAATCATCCAATCTCTGGAGGTCACTCTGAATTCTAGCCCTCCAGTGTATTTACTGCTCCACCCAGCTCAGCATCATCTGCATATTACCTGAGGGTGCACTCTATCACATCTTCTAAATTGTTGATGAAAATACTGAACAGAACTGACCCCAAGACTGACCCCGGTACACTCCACCTGATACCGTCTGCCAACTAGACATTGAGCCATTGATAACTACCCTTTTAGCCTTATGATCCAGCCAGTTTTCTATCCACCTTATAGTGGATTCATCCAGCCCATACTTCCTTGGCTTGCTTGCAAGAATGTTTTGGGAGATGGTTGTGACTGGCTCTTCTACCACGGCACAAAAGAGAAGAAGACTCCTTTGCACATAAGTACATTTAATAAATTTGTCCTCAGATGGATCAGGTATCTGTTATAGATGTTCATTTTACTGATTACTATTTTTGTTGATATAACAACTCTGGTACAGTTTGAACAATGTATAACTTAATAAATAATGAGCAGCATGCGCTTATGGCTAGAAAATGGTATTTCAAGTTTTGCTTTTGGGAATTGGCTTATAGGTTAAGTAGATATGTATTAGAATAATAGTCCAGGGAAATACCAAGGGTAAATTGATTTCTAAAAAGCCTGTCTGTGACAAAGTTTCTTCAAGGCCCTCTGTGTCTGCTACAGGCAAGCAGTGAGCAGACACTCAGTCTGGGAAATTGAAGGCATGTACCATACTGTTCCATAACATGAGATAAGGTGGCACCAAGTCACAGTGCCAAAGTGCAGAGCCCTTGGGATTTCTAATTTTTGGGGAACAGACTAAATTAGGAGAAGAATGGGTAAAGCCCAAATTAGGATTTGTGTATGTGATGGGTTTGTGAAATAAAGGAATATGCTGACAGGACAGAAAGTTCACAGGCAGTATGATGACTACAGAGGGACCAATCAGCAATGGCCAGAGATGAAGAGTCATCAGAATGGGGAAAGAATACAAAAGAAGAGATTTCAGAGCAGCAAAGGGTCCCTGTGAGGGTAACCCAAGGCCATCATAGATAGAGGGCACACCACAAGCCTGTATCATCCTTCCCAGTGTGTGTGTTTGAGTGTGTGTTGGGGGGGGGGGGACTCAGCCTCTGACCTCCAGGCTGCTGACATTTGACATTCAAGAAAGAACCTCAGAGTGAAGCTTGCGTACTGGCCAGATGTACCTTGACTCTCGTGACAGCTCTAGGACTGACAAATGTAGAATTGTTTTAATTATTCTTATCTGCTATCACTGTATCACAATAAAATCCACCTATTTTCGAATGGAGAAGTCATGCTCAGTCTGAGAGTTTGGGTTCACCTGGGAACAAGGTCTTAAATTCAGTGCCAACATGCACTGGCATGCACTACACACACTGTCTTTCTGGATATAGAGGTAGAAGTTAGGCATGCCTTTCTTATAATAAGCCTCTGAGTGGTCTCAGCTGTTATGGATAATTATTTCTCCTGGGATTACAGGCTACCTTCCTATTATTCCTATATACTATAAATTTACCTCAACAATGGTATGAGTTTCCAACACCTTTATACAACTGTGGTGTATGTAACTAATTTCCCGTGTGAGGTTATTCCTATTTTCTTGTGTCCTGGGATCATATGAATTTACACAAACCCTATCCTTTATAGAGTATTGACACCGCACAGTTTCATCACGTCATGGATTTGGTGTCTGGTTTTTCTTTTTTTCTTAAAATCCTATTTCATTTCTTGTAATGGGCACATGAGCATCTCATCTCTTTTTTTTTTTTTTTCCATTTAGTCTTATCCCTAATGGTTACAAAGAAAATTTTGAAAATGTGGCCCAAATGCCCAAAGACTAAAGCTAGGTACAGGGATTCAAAAAGTCTGAGGAGGAATTGATCTAAGTTACATGGCTTTCTCTAAGTGTCCTAAGTTAGATTGGGAGCAAACATACCACACGTTTGCTCTTTGGTGGCCTGGGAGGTACTCATGCTGCCTGTGTTGGCTGAGGTCAACAGGTTGGGGGTGCTCCTGAATATCTCCCTGTACTGCTGGACAGTGGTGAGCACAGCCAAGAATGCAGGCCAGCCCTGATAGGCTGCTAGGCACACGACTTTCCCTGCTGTCATGTCATCTGTCAGGCATCTGTCATCTGCAGGCTTTGGTTCACAGCAGCATGGCAGTCCCTGGGCTTTGTCTGCGTAGGGGCACAGGGGTCTGTTGCAGGCAGAACAGAGGCAGGAGGGAGAGTGGGGTTTGTGAGCTGCTGGGAGAAACTCGGTGCCAGCAGCACACCCCACGTTCCCACCCTGGGCCGGTGGGGCACAGAGGTTCCCTCCTCTGTCCTGGTTCCTTCCGAGCCTTGAGGCACTTGTGCTGGAGCAGCTCCAGGAAGGGCTTCAAGGATTACCCCCACCCTGGATTCAGTACCAAGGGTACTTTTACACATGCTCCAGGGGTGGAGGGTTGGGGAGGGGGGCAGTGCTTTAATTAGTGCGGCTCCGAGAGCTTCTCTAATTGAAGCGCTGCAGTGTCTCATGCACCAGCAGCCCTGTGCTTCAAAATAGCGGTGAGGGCACTTGAATTAAAGCTTGTTCAATGAGCTTTAGTTAAAGTGCCTCTGCCACCATTTTGAAGCATGGGGACACTGATATATGAGATGTGGAGGCTGACTGGAGAGCAGTAACACTCACAATTCAGCAGACTGGATTAATTTTGTCTGCTCCAATACATGGTAATTACAGCATGTCAGAGCAGCCTCCATGCTTGTGTACCAGCATCCCTATTTTCCAGCTGAAGCCCCTTCCCCTGCAGCCATGGTGCTCTGGTCCCTGGAGGGGGTGGGGGTACAGCCTTGCCCTTATATCTGCAGTGCCTGTTGAGGGATGATTCTAACACCAAAATGGGGGGGCAGCTGCGCTGAGCTGGAAGCTGCCCTGTCCCCATCACTCAAGAGAGTGGTGTCACAGACAGCACAGAGAGGAGGAGTTTGGGGGGGACTGACAGAGACAAAGATGGATCCACAGCTATGTCAAGAGGGGTGAGTTGAGGGGGCAGAACTGGGCTGCAGTGGCAAGGGCCTGAAAAACACCCCACGAAAAGCTCTGGCACATGCACACTCACACTCTCACACACTCATAGAGTCAAAGAATCACACTCATTTCATGCTCCCCAGTCAGGGCTTTGACTTGGGACTCTCCAGGCAGCTGCCACACACTGCGGAGAGCTTTGGATCTCCAATATGTACTGTGGTTCATACTGGAGCAGAGTGGGAAGGGACAAGCAGCTGCCCAGAGCCCATGGCTGGTGGGGAGAAGTGTTCATTTAGCTGCAACCAGGGTTTTGTTCTTTGTGGCACTGATTTGCTCTGTTGCCAACTGCCCCACCGCCGAGGTCAGGGGAGGGCAATTGGTGAGGCTGCTGATGAGATCATGCCGAAAATGAATCTGCCTGAGCTGAGCCAGCCCAGGCAGCAGCAGCTGGGGCTTGAGCAGCAGGTAGGACATTCACCTGGCTCCCCAGGTTGCCACCCCTGTTCCTATACTGGGATCACCCCCCATCAGGTGCTGCAAGGGTATGGTTGCCCTGTCACCCCTGCCCTCTCCAGGGACTGAAACCCTGTGGCTGCAGGGAGAGAGGCTTCAGCCTGAAACTTGGTGCTGGCTCAGGGGGAAATCTTCCAAGTCCTTCCTGGAGCCCCTCCAGGCTCAGAGAGAACCAAGACAGGGGTGGGACACTTTATGCCTCACCAACCTGGGTCAGGAATTCAGAGTGCACCACTGGCACCACTTCCCCATGGCTGCTCATGAGTCCTGCTCCCACCATTTCTGTCCTGCCTGTGGCTGACAGCTGGCCAGAGGCAAAAGTTGGGGCTGCAGAAAGGGCCCGTGCTAGCTGGGGTCTTGGAGAGGGCAGAGCAGGGCCTGCTGGGTGCTTGGCTGGAACAACTATACCTGAACCGAGTTTCAGCATGCCTTCCTGTGAGCGGAGGCTAGCCCGGGCCTGAGTTGCCAGCAGAAAGCAACCTAGCTTGATTTGATAGGGGTGCTGGTATAGAAGTGTGATGCACTGGACTAACCCATTTCACATAAGTTTGAGTGCAGATCAATCCAAGACTATCTTAGACTGGGTTCTACCATTTTTACTCTGATCTATGCGCCCTAAACTTCTGTATGGTTATGGGTTTGGTTTGATTGCCAATCACTTAATCCAAATGATGTGTAACATCTGTATCTAGCCTAAAAGTCAAATATGCATTCCCCCCAACCTACACAATCTTCTGATGTTTTGAGGTTGTACTCACAGTTTTTAAAAGCTCGTGTTGATAATACTGTTTATAGGATCATCCCCTCACATTGGAACCAACATCTTAGTTTTTGCACATGTAAATTGCTGTTACATTTCTATGTGTTTGATTAAATGAAACAGTGAAATTTAGTGTTTTGCTCAAAGTATGTTTTAGAGCTGCTTTTCTATGCATTTTTATCTCATCAGGGATGGTCCGGCTCTTGGGTTGGTTGAAAAGAATAGTAATCAAATCCGGCAGTTGTCTCTACACAATGCTCTAATGTTACATAAAGAGCTTTCTTTTTGTATATGTTTAGTGATGTGTGTATATAAGTGAGCGAGAGGATGAGAGAGAAAGTAAGTAAAAGGATGAATCTGGCAAAAGCACAGGCTGGCAAAATCAACATCTCTCTCAACAGGGCATATACAGTACACACAACTTTCCAATATATCAGTATTAGCTATAGTATTATGGCAGTAAACAGTGGTTACCAGAAGAGGAGTAATAGAAAGACTATATCATCATGGGAACAAAAGGATATAAAACCTATTATGTTTATAATACACCACAGATTCCTGAAATGCTGAAATGACAGCTACAGAAGGAAGCAGCACTAAATGTGATGTCTTGTCAGCAACCTCTCCATAAAGAGCCAGATGTTATGGCTTATGTAATGCAGCACCTATTTTATGTTATCTTGAGGGAATTCAGTACACATTTATAACAAATATTATGGTCTAGATTTTAAATTTACAGTCTGCCCTTAGCAAAGGACATTGCATAACAGCATTTCCCCATAAGCAAACTAGCGAGAGAACCTTGACTCTTCAAGTCATAATTCTCTCCCTGACTGCCCCTTTGCTCAGTGTGGAAGCAATCGGCCCCTGGCATAATGCTTACTGATGTGTTGTATGGGACCATTCTCATTCATACTTTTTAAGGCTAAGCATTTGTTTGAGCTACGGTATATTTTTCTGAAATAATATAGTCACCATATATACAATAATATATTTCTGTTAGATATCCAGACTTCCTGCTTCAAAAGCAAGAATTTATTTTGTCTATACGTAAGTTTTCCTAGTGACTAATTATCCTCACTATTAAAATTTTGCATCGTATTTCGAAGCTTCATTGTTTTAGCTTTTATATTAGATACTATCAGAAATCTCTTCCCCAAGTAAATATTTGTAGACTGAGCAAGTTACCTCTTTTCTCACTGATGTGCTAAATAGATTGGTATCTTTAGTCTCTCACTATAAGACATGTTTTTTCAGGCTTGTGAACGTGCCAGTCGCCCACCTGGCGACACAGTCCCAGTATCCCCTCTTCCAGTCACCAGCCTCTCCTCCCTCCTTCTCGCTGTCTCTGCGCCCACCACGCTCGCCTGCCACGACTTTGTTGTTATTCCTGGTTCAGTTGGATCTTCCTGTGCGGTGTGTGCAAGAGTGTCCAAAAATGAGACCGGTGATCTGCGGGGACTCCTGAGGGCTCCTCCTCCCCTACACCCTCACCCGGTCCTCCGGGATGAGCGTCCTCACTGCTCCCCTTAAGCAAAGTCTCAGTCCCCCTCTTTGCCAGGGGTGTTGTGGGGTACGATCCCGCTGCTTCCGTCCTCCGTCTAGGGGGGTCTTGCAGTTTCCTCTGCGTTGTATGGCGTGGCCACCACTTGGGGTCTATTGGCTACAGCCGGCCCCAGGCTAGCATTATGCCCTCTGCCCACTGGGTATTGTGGTCCCCGGGCGCCTGACTCACTGCTGGCTCCCCGTGTCCTCACCGGCCGTCCCTGCTCATTGCACCAGAACGTCTGGGTTCCATGTCGGACGACGCCTACTCGCTCCTCCGCGTCCTCATCCGCAACCGCGGTCCTGGCCAACCACCCTGGCTCGGCAGATCCTCGCTGGGCGACGTGGATCCGCCCCTCCTCACTCTTGCCTGCGGCCGGGGACCACGCTGTACGACCTGGCTCTGCGGTTCTGCACTGGGCGGGGTGACTACGCTCCCCCATGCCCTCGCTGTCATCTGTAATCCACACTGGCAACTCTGACTCGGTGGCTCCACGCTGCATGAAGTGGCTCCGCCCCTCCATCCCCTTACGGGTGGCTGGAAAGCCTGTCAACTGCTGCTGCTTTGCGGCTTTGTGCTGGACGACGTGGGTCCGCCCCTCCGCCTCCTCTGCGGCTGCTGAGGACCACACTCGCAGCTCCGGCTTCATGGCTTGGGGCTGGGCAGCGGGGATCCGCCTTGCCGCTCCCTCCCCGACGGCTGGGAACCACCCTCGCAGCTCCGGTCCGGCAGCTCCTCGCTGGGCGGCGTGGATCCGCCCCTCCGCTTCCGGTCCCACTGCTTGCCGCCTCCGGACAGAACTCGCACTCTTCTTTAAACTGCCCGCTTCATCCGGGGGCCTGGATCGGGGAAGTGATTGCTCCGCCCCCTGCCCCCGAGTCGCAGAAGCCTCCCAGAGTCCCCTAGTCTGGGTAACTCCCGAACACTTCCCACCCCTCAAGATATTACTCAGGGGTCTCGCAGCTGGGTCTTCCACCCCCGGCTCCTTGTGGCCTTCTTCCCTGCATCTGGACAGGAAGTCTGCCACCACATTTAGCTTCCCTGGTTTATAGGCCAGGTGGAAGTGAAAAGGTTGGAGTGCTAGCGCCCACCACATTATTCGGGCATTGTCCGTCTTGGCTGTGTGGAGCCATTTCAACGGGGCATGGTCTGTAACCAATTTGAACTCCCTCCCCAGTAAATAGTATTTGAAGTAGCTGACCCCCCACCGGATTGCCAGACATTCTCTTTCAATAGTGGAATACCTGATTTCCTGCTGATTCAGCTTCCGGCTGGCGTATGCCACGGGCCGTTCCAGTCCCTCCACTTCTTGCGATAACACCGCCTCCAAGGCAAACGCGGTTGCATCCGTCTGTAGGGTAAACGGGGCGGAAAAATTGGGTGTATGCAGTACTACCTCTTGGGAGAGAGCTTTCTTTAGTTCTTCAAATGCCCTCTGTTGTTTCTTATTCCATTCGACCATCCCTCTTCGTTGGCCCTTCGTGGCCTCCACCAGGGGCCTGGACAACTCTGCAAACCTGGGGATAAACCGTCTATAATAGCCTGTTAAGCCCAGGAACGCCCTCATGTGTCTCTTGGTGGCCGGGGGTTTATAGTTCTTAATAACCGCAATCTTGTCTGCCAGGGGACAGACTTGACCCTGCCCGACCAGAACCCCTAAATACTTCATCTCCCGCCGGGCCAGGGCACACTTGCCCAGATTGGCCGTTAGGCCTACTCGCCTTAATTCCCTCAACACGGCCCAAAGAGCCTGCAGATGTTGCTCCCATGTCTCAGTGTAAATCACAATGTCATCTATGCATGCAGCCGCATACCCCTGATGCGGTGCCAACACCCAGTCCATTAGTCTCTGAAATGTCACCGCCGCCCCATTGAGGCCAAAAGGCATCCTCTTAAATTCAAATGGGCCCAAGGGGTACTGAAAGCGGTTTTCTGTTGATCCTGCCAGCGTAGTGGGATTTGCCAGTAACCCTTGGATAGATCCAGGGTCGAAATGAATTGTGCCTGACCAATACGCTCCACTAAATCATTTACTTGTGGCATTGGAAAAGCGTCAAACTGCGTGAAGGCATTGAGTTTTCTAAAATCCACACAGAGGCTCAACGTACCATCTGGCTTCTCCACCAGCACTACAGGGCTACGCCATGGACTGCGCGAGGGGGTTATAACGCCCTGCTTCAACATTTCCTCCAACTCCTTCTTAATCGGTTGGCATTTGTAATAAGGGATACGCCGCCATCTCTCACCTACCATCTGACCTTCCTTAGTGACGAACTTGTGCTCCACCCCCCGTGCCTTCCCTGGCCATTCTGAGAAAACTTTCCGGAATTCTTCCACTAGACCCTCCAGCTGTTGACGTTGAGTCCTCCCTAACTGTTCTCCTAATTGTACCTCCTTTCTGTTCTTCTGGCACTCCGGGAGGTCCTCAAGATCGGTATCCCCCTCCTCCCCCTCAGTGCCCGGGGACATGACAAGCCCTTCCCGTTCATGCCATTCTTTCAATAGGTTGACATGGTAAATCTGTCTCTGTCGCCTGGCTCTGGGTCGTCTCACCTCATAATCTACGGGTCCCACCCGCCTCGTGATCGTAAATGGACCCTGCCATTGTGTCAAAAATTTGCTTGCGGCATCGGGTAGCAGCACAAGTACCTTCTGCCCGGCCCTGAATTCCCTGGCCTGTGTGGGCTCATTGTATCTCTCCTTTTGCTTAACTTGGGCCTGTTCCAACCTGTCCTGAGCTATTTGTGATACTGCCTGCAGCCGTTCCCTGAGATCCCGCACCCACTCATGAGCCTTTTGGCCTGGGCTAGGGTCTGCCTCCCAGCCTTCCCGCGTCAGGTCTAATAGACTCCAGGGCTGATACCCGAAGATTAATTCAAAGAGTGAATATCCCATCGAGGCCTGTGGGGCATCCCTCACGGCAAACAAGAGTGGGGGAATCATTAAACTCCATTTCCGAGGCTCCCTTTGAGTACATTTTCTTAACATGCCCTTTAGGGTGCCATTGAACCGTTCGACAAGACCATTAGTCTGCGGATGGTATACGGCCGTTCTTAAGTGACATATCTTAAGGACCTTACACAGGGCCCCCAATACCGCCGACATAAAATTGGACCCCTGGTCTGTCACTATCTCCCGGGGAATGCCAAATCTAGATATCCATTGCATAAGTACTTCCGCGACCTTGGAGGCCGTCACCGTCCTCAAGGGTATGGCGTCTGGAAACCGGGTCGCATAGTCTATCAGTACCAATATATACTGGTGGCCTGCCACCCCGCGAGGCAGTGGTCCCACCACGTCCAAGGCTATTCTCGCAAACGGCTCCCTGATCAAAGGCATAGATATCAGGGGAGCCTTAGGCGGTTTATGGGTGCTCACCCTGTGGCACTCCTTGCAAGCCCGGCAATACCTCTCCACATCTTCATACAAATGTGGCCAAAAGCACCACTGGGTTAGACGCGCCTCAGTCTTATTTTTACTTCAGTGCCCTGCCAACGGGTTCTTATGCACTAACTATAGCAGCTGTTCCCAATAGACCCGGGGAATGATTAGTTGTGTCATCTCCTTCCCATCCGGCCCGCCCCACCAGGTCCTGTATAACAGGCCATTCCGGAGTTCCATCCTCGGGGACGTCTCCCCACTCTCAGGGTGTCTTACCTGACCCCGGGAACTCGCCGCGTCTACCTGTAGAAAGGGTAACAGCTCCGGATCTGCCTCTTGAATGGCTTGGAATTGACTGGTGGATGCCATGTCTTTTAAAGCCAATGGCTCTGGCCCGTCATCCCCGGTGCTCACCAGCCCCTCTCTGGTCCCACCTGTTCCCTGCTGGGTGCCCAGCAGGTCAAATATTTCCGGCCAGTCCCTGCCTAGGATCATCGGGTACAGGATTTCTTCTTTGAGACCTACGGGTAAGGTCCGTTGGATGCCCTGTACTTCTACTGCCATTAGTCTCTGTTCTATGTAACCCTTCTGTCTATGTAAACAAATCATGTTTACCCCCGGACACCGGGGTGTATTCTCCCAGGGGACAAGGGAAGGTCTAAACAAAGACTGGGCACATCCTGTATCAACTATGGCTTGAACTGGCACCCCCTCTACCCATGCCTGCACCTGTGGTAATGGTTGTACCAGGACTTGCCCCTGACTCCCAACCCCACAGTCCATGGATCTGACCTCCTGTAGAAGTCCTTGTCCCGGGTGTCCCTCTGCCAAGCCTGACCAATGGCCACACTGAACTGACTCCCTCATGGGCAGTTCCTGGCTATATGCCCTTTCTGTCCACAGGTGAAGCAAACCACATTAACCAGGGTCCTCTTATGCCCCGCCCTCAGGTCTGTATTCCTATTCCCTGGGACCTCTGTCCCTTTCAGATTTTTCCCTGGCCTCCGGCCTCCTTGAGCTGCGTCAAACTGCTCCGCTAGCTGCAGGGCCTCTCTCGACGCCCTGGGACAATGGCATTTTGCCCATCTTTGGGTATCCTCCTCGAGACCATTACTAAATTGCTTGAGTAGGATTAGGTCACATACTTGCTCCTTGGACAACAATTCCGGCGTCAGCCACTTATTGAAAAGATCTGCCAAGCACTGCCACAGGGTGTGAGGGGACTTTCTCTCCCCCGTCTTCCTTGCTCGAAAAGCTTGGCGATGTCTTTCTGGCGTGATTTCCAGACGGTGTAATATCTCGGTTTTTACTTTATCATAGTCTAGTGCGTCAGTCCAGGACATTTCTCTATAGGCAGCTTGGGCTGGACCTATCAACAATGTCCCCAGTTGACCCGCCCACTTGGTCTTCTCATTTCATAGACATTAGGGCTGGAAGGGACCTCGGGAGATCATCGAGTCCAGCCCCCTGCCCAAAGGGCAAGAAGTCAGCTGGGGTCATAGGATCCCATCAAGATAAGCATCCAATTTACTCTTGAAGGTGTTCAATGTAGGTGCTTGAACCACCTCCGCTGGCAGACTGTTCCAGACCTTGGGGGCTCAGACAGTAAAGAAATTCTTCCTTATGTCCAGCCTGAAACGGTCTTGCAGGAGTTTGTGACCGTTCAACCTCGTCATCCCTTGGGGCGCTCTGGTGAACAGATGTTCCCCCAGATCCTGGTGGTCACCCCTGATAAACTTATAGGTGGCCATCAGATCACCCCTGAGCCTGCGCTTTTCCAGGCTAAAGAGTCCCATGGCTCTCAGCGTGTCATCGTAAGATCTGTTTTCCTGACCTCTGATCATGCGCGTGGCTCTCCTCTGGACTCTCTCAAGCTTCTCCACATCCTTTTTGAATTGTGGAGCCCAAAACTGGATGCAGTACTCCAGCTGCGGCCTCACCAAGGCCGAGTACAAGGGGAGAATGACGTCCCAGGATTTGCTCGAGAAGCATCTATGGATGCACGCCAGCATTTTGGTCGCTTTACTAGCCACCGCATCACATTGCAGGCTCGTGTTCATCTTGTGGTCAATGGATGACCCCCAAGTCTAACCAACGTAGCACTGCCGAGCCTATAAGGGTGCTGCAGGTTTTTCCTCCCAAGGTGGAGAACCTTGTATTTTTCGGTGTTAAACACCATGAGGTTCTCGTCTGCCCATTTGCTGAGCTTGTCCAGGTCAGCCTGGATCACCCGCCTATCTTCTGGCATGGATGCTTTGCCCCAAAGTTTGGTGTCATCGGCAAACTTGGCCAGTCCACTCCTGACTCCAATGTCCACATCATTAATGAAGATGTTGAACAGGATGGGTCCCAGGACAGAGCCTTGAGGGACCCCACTGGTCACAGGGCACCATGATGAGTGACTGCCATCAATCACAACCCTCTGGGTCCGACCACGAAGCCAATTTCCCAGCCAGCGGATCGTGGTGGAGCCAAGGCCACAACTGGGCAGTTTGGCCAAGAGGTGATCATGGGATACCAGATCAAAAGCTTTTTTGAAGTCAAGATATATGACATCAATCTCTTCTCCCTTGTCCAGGTGATAGGTCACCTGGTCATAGAAGGAAATGAGATTGGTCAAACAAGACCTACCCGCAAGAAACCCATGCTGGCTGTCCCTTAGAATGTTAGCCTGGGCCAGTCCCTCAAGGATGGCCTCCTTAATAAACTTTTCTAAGATCTTCCCCAGGATAGAAGTCAGGCTAATGGGCCTGTAGTTAGCCGGATCCACTCTCCTCCCTTTCTTGAAGATCGGCACCACATTGATCTTCTTCCAGTCTTTGGGCACTACACCAGAGCGCCAGCATTTTTCAAAGATCCATGCCAGGGGCTTGGCTATGACGCTCGCCAGCTCCTTGAGTACCCTGGGGTGCAGGTTGTCAGGGCCAGCTGACTTGAAGGTATCCTCGATACCTGCTGTTAACGCAGCTCTTTCAAATATTTCCAAGAAGACCTCTGGGTCATCCTCCTTTGTCATTGCCGAGCCCCTTGTGTGCCCATAACTGTTGCTGCAACATGTGCTCTTGCATCGAGGTCTGACGCATGGCCTGCTGTTGCTGCTGCTGTAATACTTGTACCAGCAGGCTCATGACCTGCTGCAGAGTTTCCGTACCGGTTAAACTAGTCTGGTGCTCCATTGTTCTTGCCCACTGGCGTCAGGAAGGCCACTGCTGGACAAATATCCGATAAGATTCCCGGCCAATGCACCACTGTGAACGTGCCAGTCGCCCGCCTGGCGACACAGTCCCAGTATCCCCTCTTCCGGTCACCAGCCTCTCCTCCCTCCTTCTCACTGTCTCTGCACCCGCCGCGCTCGCCTGCCATAACTTTTTTGTTATGCCTGGTTCAGTTGGATCTTCCTGTGCAGCGCGTGCAAGAGTGTCCACAAATGAGACCGGTGATCTGCGGGGACTCCTGAGGGCTCCTCCTCCCCTACACCCTCACCCGGTCCTCCGGGATGAGCGTCCTCACTGCTCCCCTTAAGCAAAGTCTCAGTCCCCCTCTTTGCCAGGGGTGTTGTGGGGTACGATCCCGCTGCTTCCGTCCTCCGTCTAGGGGGGTCTTGCAGTTTCCCCTGCGTTGTATGGCGCGGCCACCACTTGGGGTCTATTGGCTACAGCCGGCCCCAGGCTAGCATTATGCCCTCTGCCCACTGGGTATTGTGGTACCTGGGCGCCTGACTCACTGCTGGCTCCCCGTGTCCTCACCGGCCGTCCCTGCTCACTGCACCAGAATGTCCGGGTTCCATGTCGGACGATGCCTACTCGCTCCTCTGCGTCCTCATCCGCAACCGCGGTCCTGGCCAACCACCCTGGCTCGGCAGATCCTCGCTGGGCGACGTGGATCCGCCCCTCCTCACTCTTGCCTGCGGCCGGGGACCACGCCGTACGACCTGGCTCTGCGGTTCTGCACTGGGTGGGGTGACTACGCTCCCCCACGCCCTCGCTGTCGTCTGTAATCCATGCCGGCAACTCTGACTCGGTGGCTCCACACTGCATGAAGTGGCTCCGCCCCTCCGTCCCCTTATGGGCGGCTGGAAAGCCTGTCAACTGCTGCTGCTTTGCGGCTTTGTGCTGGACGACGTGGGTCCGCCCCTCCGCCTCCTCCGCGGCTGCTGAGGACCACACTCGCAGCTCCGGCTTCATGGCTTGGGGCTGGGCAGCGGGGATCCGCCTTGCCGCTCCCTCCCCCACAGCTGGGAACCACCCTCGCAGCTCCGGTCCGGCAGCTCCTCGCTGGGCGGCGTGGATCCGCCCCTCCGCTTCCGGTCCCACTGCTTGCCGCCTCCGGACAGAACTCGCACTCTTCTTTAAACTGCCCGCTTCATCCGGGGGCCTGGATCGGGGAAGTGATTGCTCCGCCCCCTGCGCCCAAGTTGCAGGAGCCTCCCAGAGTCCCCTAGTCCGGGTAACTCCCAGACAAGGCTTGCTGATCACTTTTATAGCTCTTTCTTGAGCCCTTGCCAAGTTATCCCCACTCTTTTTAATGTGAAGATACAAGAAGTAGATCCAGCATTCCATGGTTGGCCACTTCCCTTCACTTTGATATTCCTTGCAAGGATTACATTCACACTTTGGACTACACCAGGACTACTCAACTTCTGAGCAGCTGAAGGCTGCATCTCACTCCAGTCAAGGCCCTTGGGCTGAATGCTGTGTGAGCTCTATGTGCCATGCTGCCTCCCGGGGACTACACAGTGCAAGACCCCTCACTGTCACCATTGTTGCTGCCACATGGGCAGCACAAGTGCCCCACACTTTTATCACCACAATGTGGGCAGTACGCCCCCCACCCGCACATTGGTACTGATGCATGGGCAGTATGAACTGCCATGCTGCTAATACCATGCAGGCAGCCAGCCCCCACCCCTTCTTTTGCCCCAGAGACCTCAGCCCACACTCCAGTAGAAGCAATGGGGGGAAAGGCAGCTGAGCATGATCCTGCAGGCCACACATTAACCCTTATCAGGTTGGATGTGGCCCATGGATGCCTAGTTGGAAAGTTAGGATCACTAGTTGGACATTATTTCACTGGGAGTTCATGCTCAGTTGATCCCCTTGTTTTTCTATTCTTTGCATTGCATTTTGTTTCTTTTCTCTTTGCTGCATTGCATTGCATTGTGTTTTGTTCCTTTTCTTTTCATTGCATTGCATTTTGTTTCTTTTTTTTTCATTGCGCTGTATTGCATTTCTTTTCTTTCATGTATTTGGCTGCATTTAAATGCCTTTTGTTGAGTGATACCACCTTATGATGAGACCCAGATTGCTCTGTGACTGACCTGTCCCCATGATTATATTTAGTGCTCTACTCCCACTCTATATACCATATATATTCTGTGCCTTTTCTGTTTGCTTCTTGCCTATCTGTAGTGCCACAAACACTGCTCTTCTCTTCTGCTGAGACCAACAGTATAGAAAACCATGCAAGGCAGTCAGGAATGTTTTGTGCTCATTAATCCCTTGGTGGGGGTAGGTATAATTTTGTTTCAGATTGTTTTGTAAGACGTAAGCACATACCCACTCCAGTCTAAGCCCCATTATTTTTGAGAGAGAGATAATGCCTCCAGCAGGATACCTAATTAGCTTAAATCTACCTAGTTCAGGGACCAGTAGCAGTGAAGCTGTGACAGCCTTGGCCACAACACATGGTTTATGAGTCTTCCTAGGATTCTGAGTGCTTACTTGGCAGTCTAAGACTATGCAGCTTTGGTTTCACTGCTCCTGGTACCTAAAATAGCTAAATTAAAGCAGTAGTATAAAGATGGGTGGGTGAGATGGGCATAAGCTGTGAGTTCTGGAAGGGTGCTGGAATGGAGGTAGGGGATGTCTAACCCTGCTTTCCCTTTCTCCCTGTACCCTATGCCTTCCCTGAAGCAGTGTTGGAGCAAGGAGAGTAGAGGTGCATTGGTGGTTCAAAAGCAGTGGTCAGGGGTTTGCTGTTGCAAGGGAAAATGTCATCTCCTTTTTTGCCATTGAAAGCCTGCAGCCAAAAAGGGCCCCTCCCTACCTTAGTAACAGTGTACCTCCAGCCAATGCTCCTGTTCAGGGAAAAGGAGTGGCAGTTAGACCCTTGAATGGATGTGCTCACATGCTGTAATCTTACCTCCTGAGTGCAGTGTCAAGAAAGGTGGAATTAAGGTTCAAAAAAGAAATACGAGTGCCTCCCTGATGTCTGCATTTTCTTAACATGTAGTGATTTTTTATGATAAATCAAATAGGCTGTAATGTGTGACTAAGTCTCCATTGAAAAATACAAGATGGTCACTTGTGAGTATTCTCTCTATGAATTCAGGGGTTAGGATAATTAACAATAGTGCTCTTGCCCTATTAAATACATGCAGGAGATCTGCCAGAGACCTCACTTTGCCATTCAGTAATGAGGATCATAATTCTAACCTACTTCAGGAGGGGTTATAAAGGTTTAATTAGTGTTTGCAAAGTGCTTTGCCTTCAAGAAGCTACAGAAATGGTAAATAGTAAAAGTACCTGGCAAATATTATGCTAATGGGAGTGGTCTGATTATTAATAAGGCAAATAGAATATTCCAAAACCCATTAAAAGCTTGTGATTTCTTTTGCTATCTGTAAATTTTGACATGTCCAAGCCCCAAGATGGCATGTTGTCATTGGCTAGCTATTATGCACTGCCTGCTATGTGCAGACCTGAGTGATGCTGCTCTACATAGTTAGAAGGCACATGTAGTTCCAATGCAGCTGCTGGAAGCTTTATAAAAATATTTCATCTGCATTTTATATGAGAGAAAAAGTGAACCATAAAAAGCCTAGTACTGCTTTTTAAACCTCATTCTAAAATCACAAAATTTAGTACCCACTAAGGAAAGGCTTCTGAGTACTACTGCAGCCCTACCAAGTTGCTTAACAAACAACCCAGCAAGCCATAGTAAAAGCTTACCACACCATGGGACTTTTTTCTAGCCATGCTCTTCTTTCAGTTTACTGTTCTTTAAACTTATTGGCTAATCTTTCATTATCTTTCTTGAGATATAACTGGGTATTTCACTATGTGGGAATAATAATGTGGGTTTGTAGTTTGCTATGTAAATGGATCAGAACCAAACTAGTTTAATAAAGTGTATTGTTTTAAGAAGTCTGGAAGAACTAGGGTTTGAACTTCAGCAAATAACTCAGGATAAAGTTAGACATCACATTTAGACCATCCTAATAGCACTTAGCATGCAAACATCCACAGGTTAAAACTCATTAACTTGTGCTAAATGTTCTCTGAGCATCTCAAAGTTAATTCACTCCTGGAGAGGGTTAATTCTGACCTGTGCTACCTAGCTCAGGGTAACTTCACTCTGTTCCACAGAAATAAAATGAGCAATTTGCAGTCCTCCAGCATACCAGGATGCACCATTCTCAGTCTTCCCATGCCACAGAAGGGATAGAGCTAGAGCTGTGTCCAGATGAACACAAATGTTTGGTTCCCCAGGGGCAAGTAGCAGCTTGCACGACTGCTTCTTCTTCCTGGGGAAAGTCCATGCCACATGAGTTTTGGCATGTAGAAAGTTACCTTGGGGGGCAGTAGGGGAGACCTAGGGCCAGCACTGTGTTGGCCCCAAGAGCCTTACCTGGTGTCCTGAGGGCCTTCCAAGGCTGCAGCAGCAGTGATCCTGCCAGGTGGAGCCTGGACAGCAACTGGAGCATGGCTCCAGGTGGCCTGGCTCTGCTTTTCGCAGTGCACACAGCCTATGCATGCACTGCTCCAGTTTTTCTTTCCACAGGGTTTTTTGACCCCTGGATATTCAGGAGTCAAAAAAACCCACAGGGAAAAAAAAACCAGAGCAGCGCACACATGGGCAGCATGCCCTTGCAGCACAGAGAACACCACACTGTGCAGTATGTGGCACTGCAGACATGTTTGTGATGCCACATACCGCACAGCCACGCTTGTTTGGACGTGCCTCAGGTGTCCTGGCTCCCAGCTAAGCTCCTGCTTGCCAGCCCTTTAGTAGCAATCAGAGGTGTGGAGACAAGAAGCAATATTTACCCTTAACGTGTGACTGTTAATACCATATTCTATTAACTGTGGTTAAAATTCCAAAGATTTAGTATGGTCTAAGTATAACATGTGACTTCACTCTCAGGTGTAGACAATGGTCCAATTCTGTTATTGTTAGGCTAGGGACAGACATTCAAAAAGCCTGAGCCTAAATTGATTCAATCTTTGCAGGTTAGTCTAACCTGACTTTTCAGGGCCAGATTATGACAGGGTGGGGCCCTAATCTTGGGGTTCCCAACCTTTCCATGTCACATACCTGGACAACTGGACTGGAAGCGGCTACAGCTGTGACTTGGCAAACTGCGGACGACCATGCAAAACCCTGTGGCCCAAATTTCTGGATGGAACACAGGTAAAGGTACTTTCACCCCCTGCAGGAAGAGTTGTAGCCTCTCTGCCCAGCTCTGCAGGGACACAATCTGCAATCCGTTTGCCGATCCGCAATCACTTTCAGTCCGGCAGCTGATGTTTAGAGGCCCCATATAATGTAAGGCCTTAAGCTATAGCTTGCTTAGCTCATGCCTAAATCTGGCACTTCTGGCTAGGTTAAATCAGTTTTGTAATTGGACAGACATTCGAGAAATGCAGTGCCTCAGGCTAGAAGCCGGGGAGCGCTAGAGCAGCCCCCCTTCCTTCCACAGCATGGAGCTGAGGGGGGTATGGCCTGACTCTGTCAGGATGCTCTGATTAGGCAAGCAGGGAATTGATAACAATGTTTATCACCCAATTAAGAAAACAGCAGAGGGACAGTACCAGCTACTTGTTGATTCTGCCTGTTGATTCAGCACGGAGGGTAGCCAGTATGTGGTCTGCTAGCTAATACACAGATGCCTCCTCAGCAAGGCAGAGGGGAGGGGAGAATTCCTGCTTAGCAGGGAGTGGGGAGGGGGAGCGGGGAGCTGCGGCCAGGGAGCAAAGGGCAGGGGCCAGCCCTGCTGTGGAGTAGGGCTTAGCGAATGGAAGCATTCCGTTTTGACCAGCGTTTCAACTTTTCAACAGAACAGTGTTTCATTTCAACTTTTGTTTCAAGTCAAAATGGCTGTTCTATTTTGTTCTGTCAAAACATTTTGCCTTTTTAACCCTGTTTTGATGTCTTGCCCATAGGATATAATGGGGAAGGTCGAAACAGGCTATAACTTTGTCATTTCTGGCCAGATTTGGAGGATCACAAACTCCTGGAAAATCGTTTCAGGCTCGTTTCAGGCTTGTTTCAGGCTCAACATTAGGAAAAACTATTTCACAACTAGGGTGTCCAAACTATGACCATTACTCCTAGTTTTCCCCAAGGGTGCCCTGATAAACAGTTGTTCACCGAGCCCTAGATATACAGTTTTGATGTAGCAATAAGCTGCTACCAAGTCCCCTCTCAGCCTTCTCTTTTTCAGGCTGAAGAGTCTCAGGTTCCTCAGCCGTTCCTTGTATGGCTTGCTGTGCAAGCCTCTGATCATATGTTTAGCCCTTCTCTGGACTCTCTCAAGCTTTACCACATCCTTGTTAAGGAGCGGAGCCCAGATCTGGATGCAGTATCCCAGCTGCAGTCTCACCAATGCTGAGAACAGCTAAGTAGAGCAGGAGAATCACTTCTTTGCAAAGGTTTTGCTGGAGATGCATCAATTGATGCATGCCAGCACATTGTTGGCCCTGCTGGCTACAGCACTGCAGTGCCGGCTCATGTTCATACTGTGGTCAATTATTACCCTCAGGTCTTAGTGACAAGTGATGGGGGATCTTCAGTCCTGCTGCCTGTGTCATAAGTTTTGCCTGTTAGCAGCTAGGGGTGCGGGGCCCCAGAACCCCCCTGCACCTATCTCCTTCACAGCTGGCAGGCTTAGTGGCCACAGCAGGGCCTAGCAGCCAGGCCTGCAGTGGTTTTCCCCCCTCCCCCGCCCCAAGACAGACACAGTAGCATAAGCACCAATGACATGAGTTTTGCCAGTCAGCAGCCAGAGGTGCAGGGCCCGATAAACACGGAAACCCTTGCACCTCTCTCCTTGGAAGCTGGCAGGCTTTGTGGCCTCAGCAGGGGCTAGCACGCCTGCAGTTTTGACCCTGCCATAGCTTAACACATACACGTGCCATGAGTTTTGTTTTCAAGATTTGGGCTGCAGTTTCCCCAAACCCCATGTACCTATCTCCTTGAAACTTAGCAAGCTTTATGGCCTCCACAGGGGCTAGCATTCCTGCAGTTTTGATCCTGCTATGGCTTAACACATACACGACACAAGTTTGGCTCCCAAGATCTTGGGGTGCAGTTTCTCCAAACTCCCTATGTCTATCTTCTTGAAATTTGGCATACTTCATGTCCTGAGAAGGGGCTACCATTTCTGCAAGCTTTATCAAAATCTGGTCAGAAATGACAAAGTTAGAGGCTGTTTCAACCTTCCTCATTATAGCCTATGAGTGAAACATCAAAATAGCGTTGAAATGGCGAAATGTTTCGACTTGCCTTGTTTTGTTTCAATGTTGCTGTTTTGACCTCAAAACAGGTCGAAACAGCGTCAAAACAAAACTGGTAGCAAAATTTCACACAGCCCTACTGTGGAGCAGAGAGCCTCACCGAGCACAGAGAGCACGTCAGGATGCTGGGGCTGTCTGGTTTCATCTTAAACCATCAAGGGGTCTGGGACAGACACTGTATAAATTGGTTTGAGTGAAATCAGTGAAGTCTGATACTACATTCAACCAGGTTTATCTCAAACTGGTTTCAGTCATTCTTGATGTGGTTTATGTGCACTGAACATTTGTTCTGTTACAGGTTTAAACCAGCTTCTGATCACTTAAACGGAACTTTGTGTAATGTCTGCCCCTAGCCCTGAAGTCAGTAGGACAATTCCAAGAGTATGCATTTGAAATACATTTCACTTTAGCCCCAGCCTTACTTCCTGATTCTCCATTTCTGGAACTGTCAATGTGGTCAGTATGGAATTTCATCAGCATGCATATTATTCTAACTTATCAAGTTCTGCTGGCAGAATGACCTGAGTTAAGGGTGTTAAATGATCACACCCCATAGTCAACTCAGGTCTTCTGGCAAAAGCCCTTGTTGACAAGCTCAGCTAACAGAACTTCTGCCATTTGGGGAAGCTGGGAGTTCTTCTATTGCATAGGCACAGCTTTACACAAGACATCATCCCTTTATACAGGAGATATTTGTCAAAAGTAATTTCCATATATATTTTAAGACCCTTTTTTACCATTAAATAGGTTTAAAGAAGCATTCACAAGCCAAAAATTTACACACACTGAGAGTTTTGCCTGTGTGAAAAATGAGTTATTCAAGCAAAGATGAATGTAAGAGAAGTGGGCCTGGACCCAATGATCTCACAAGGTCCCAACGACATGCCTCCTGTCTCTGGCTATCTACTCAAGGGCTAATTTCACCTCAAATCACCACAAAATATATAACAACCTTTTAAATGTATATATTTGATAGTTGGAGTATATGGTTGGCTAAATTATAGGCCATATACTATTTGAGTAAATGACAGCGAGGTGAAAAACAAGTTGTTTTATTTTATATTATTGAAAAGTAATATTTTTTAGGAAATATTGTGAGAAGGTTTCCTAATGAGTAAAACATACATATAAACATATGTACTAATTCAGAAACTCTAATTTCATACTCCTAAAATAGAAGTAACTTTTTTGGAATACTAGTCAAAGTGTTCTGTGACAGTAGTTGGAGGGAAAAAGCCTCCAGCTGATTTTTTCTTATATTTCCATGTATTGCTTATTTGATATTTATACATATTGATGAATCTAATTGATTTCCTTTTCCTGGCCAATTGCTAGAGATCATGGATCAGAAGCCACAATGGGTGCATTCCCATGAGCGTGCATGTGCAGGGGCATGTATTTCCCATGGGAAAAATAGCAGCATACAGGACAAATCTGTACCATGGGACAAATATGTGCCACTGCTATTTGTCTGTGGAGATGCCCCTGCATGCGTGCTCCAGAATGCAGTAAAGGCACCTGAGTGGGGAAGAGGAGGCTGCCCCAGCAACTTTACCTGGAATCCTGGGGGCCTCCCGGTGCAGCAGTGGTACTGAACCAGATATTCAGAGCCTAGCCAGCCAACCAGGCTCCAGTTTCTGGTGGCACACAGTGCTTACACATGTACTGTGTTGCTTTTTTGGCGGCATTTTTTTTTTAACACCAGGATCTCCTGGTGTAAAAACCCCCCACTGTACCATAAATTAGGTGTATTGCTGCATTTGCACCACGTGTGGTTTACAGTGCCTCAGATGGCTTTGAGGTGCCACAAACTGCATGTGTATGCCCATGGGGACGCATCCAATATGTTAAGCATCTCCTACAGGGTTCAAGTTCGGAAATGCTAATGTAACTCATGAATTGAAGGTGCCCAGGACATCATAGGAAAGCATCTATATGAATGACCTCTTGGCACAAGAATGCAATCACATACTTTCTAGCTGCTATAGTTCATCTTTGTAAGCCAACTGAAGAAAATTGTTGCCATTTGCTAGGATACTGTTGAGGTATTTAACATTACATTTATATTTTCTTCTCTGTTAAAAGCTGCTAGGTGGAAATTTTCCTCTCTTCCATCCTACTCACAGCATGCTTCATTTTGTTGGTTTGTCCTTCAGTGCTAGCATTAATAATTATTTTACACAAAAACAGCATCCAACCATTTGTTATAGGGGGAGAATGCTATAAAAAATTGGATAGACTTTGAAAACCGATGTAATCAAATGTTTGACCTACCAACCTTAACAATTTCCATTTAGGTATGACCAGCTCAGGCAGCCTGAAATACTATATATGTAATACTATAGTTAAATTTAAAATATGATACAGCATATAGTATTCACAATATTGATGAGATAACACACATTTTAATTTAATCGTATTGATTTATGTTTTTATTTAGAAAAGACAATGTCCAATTGTACCATTGTCCAATAAACACATCCTTCAAAAATAATAAATGAATAAAATATCCTTTGTTTGAAATTTAACTATGAGTCATGACTGAAACACTGATGGTCCTGGGATGCACTCATTAATGGCTATCAGAATGATCTGACTCTCTTCTACCTAACCATTTGGGAATGTAGCATTACCTTCAACACTGCAATAAAATGAGAAGAATTATGGACAGTCATCAAGGAGTTCACCTAGGATGTTGTTCAGCAAGGGTCATGTCCTTGCTCTGCCTGGATCAGTGCTTATTTTAGAGTTGTACTATTTCTCCTGATGGAGATATTCCACTTATATATTATTAAATATTCATAGAATCAGTTGGAAAGAGTAAGACTGGGAGCTAGATCCACAAATGGATTTAGAGGCCTAAGCCTCACTTAATTCTTACCTTAGATGCCCAAGTCCAATCTTTTGATCCTTAAAACCCCTCTGCAATTGTCACCTATCCCTGGCATCACCAGAAGTGTGTAGATGCCTAAGTTTTCATACCTTAAGTTCCCCAAATACTTAACACTGGCTGCATCAGTTGTCATGGCGCAGTCATTTGGTTTTTGTACAAGTACTAAACAATTGCACAGCAGCCTGAATTGCTGTGCAGTAGCACCAGTGAATATATTTTTTTGTGATGCTACTGCACAGTAGCCTAATACTACTGTGTAATAATGTCATGTCATGGTTTTTGCCACGCAGCACTACTGCACAGTTGTACTGGGCTACTGTACAGTCAGCATCTTGTGTAGACAAGGCCAGTGGCACCTGTATATGGACAATTCTGAGCAAGTAGGCAACTATGACATGCTTCAGCTCCATATAGGGATACATAGACAAGATACAGACATTCCATTTCTATAAGGAGAATCACTGATCCCCTGGTAGGAACCAGAAGCGTAAAGACTGGGGGACAGTGATCACCTAAAAATACAATTCAACATAAGGCGTCGAGTGGGTAAGGTAACTAGTAGGGTGAACGTGCTGGACTTTAGGAAAGCTGATTTCAGTGAACTCAGGCGATTAGTGAAGGACGCACTACAGAGTAGTAGTTTTGAAATGATGGGAGCCCAAGAAGGGTGGCTGTGCCTTAAGGAAACTATCCTTCGAGCACAAAGCGAGACGATCCCCGTGAGAGGTAAAAGAGGGAAAGGGGCCAGGAGGCTTCCCTGGCTGACCAGAGAAATCCAGGGCAGACTAAGGGCCAAAAGGGGAGCACATAAAAAGTGGAAACAGGGAGAGATCACCAAAGAGGAATATACCTCTTCTGCTCGTGCTTGTAGGGAGGCAGTTAGACAGGCCAAAGCTACCATGGAGCTGAGGATGGCAACCCAAGTAAAAGACAATAAGAAATTGTTTTTTAGATATATAGGGAGTAAAAGGAAGGCCCAGGGAGGAATAGGACCTCTGCTAAATGGGCAGAAACAATTGGTGACGGACAGAGGGGACAAGGCTGAACTCCTCAACGAGTTCTTCGCCTCAGTGTTCCTAAGCGAGAGGCATGACAAGTCTCCCACTGGGAGTGTAGGGAGGCAGCAGCAAGGCACCAGACTTCCATGCGTGGACCCTGAGGTGGTGCAGGGTCACTTGGAAGAACTGGATGCCTTTAAGTCGGCAGGCCCGGATGAGCTCCATCCGAGGGTACTGAAGGCACTGGCCGACATCATTGCAGAGCCGCTGGCGGGAATATTTGAACACTCGTGGTGCACGGGTCAAGTCCCGGAGGACTGGAAAAGGGCCAATGTGGTTCCCATTTTCAAGAAGGGGAGGAAGGAGGACCCGGGCAACTATAGGCCAGTTAGTCTCACCTCCATCCTTGGCAAAGTCTTTGAAAAAATTATCAAGGCTCACATTTGTGAGAGCCTGGCAGGGCAAGTTATGCTGAGGGGAAACCAGCATGGGTTCGTGGCAGGCAGATCGTGCCTGACCAATCTAGTCTCTTTTTATGACCAGGTTACAAAATGCCTCGATGCAGGAGGAGGGGTGGATGTCGTATACTTGGACTTCAGGAAGGCCTTTGATACGGTATCCCACCCCATACTGGTCAACAAGTTAAGGGGCTGTGACTTGGATGACTGCACAGTCCAGTGGGTGGAGAATTGGCTGGAGGGTCGCACCCAGAGAGTCGTGGTGGATGGGTCGGTTTCGACCTGGAAGGGTGTGGGCAGTGGGGTCCCGCAGGGCTCGGTCCTTGGACCGATACTCTTTAATGTCTTCATCAGCGACTTGGATGAGGGAGTGAAATGTACTCTGTCCAAGTTTGCAGATGACACTAAGCTATGGGGCGAAGTGGACACGCCGGAGGGCAGGGAGCAGCTGCAAGCAGACCTGGACAGGTTAGACAAGTGGGCAGAAAACAACAGAATGCAGTTCAACAAGGAGAAATGCAAAGTGCTGCATCTAGGGAGGAAAAATGTCCAGCACACCTACAGCCTAGGAAATGACCTGCTGGGTGGCACGGAAGTGGAAAGGGATCTTGGAGTCCTAGTGGACTCCAAGATGAACATGAGTCGGCAGTGTGACGAAACCATCAGAAAAGCCAATGGCACTTTATCGTGCATCAGCAGATGCATGACAAATAGGTCCAAGGAGGTGATACTTCCCCTCTATCGGGCGCTGGTCAGACCGCAGCTGGAGTACTGCGTGCAATTCTGGGTGCCGCACTTCACGAAGGATGCGGATAATCTGGAAAGGGTCCAGAGAAGGGCCACTCATATGGTTAAGGGCCTGCAGGCCAAGCCCTACGAGGAGAGAATAGAGAAACTGGACCTTTTCAGCCTCCGCAAGAGAAGGTTGAGAGGCGACCTGGTGGCTGCCTATAAGTTCATCGGGGGGCACAGAAGGGAATTGGTGAGTATTTATTCACCAAGGCCCCCCCGGGGGTTACAAGAAATAATGGCCACAAGCTAGAAGAGAGCAGATTTAGATTGGATATTAGGAGGAACTTCTTCACAGTTCGAGTGGCCAAGGTCTGGAACGGGCTCCCAAGGGAGGTGGTGCTCTCCCCTACCCTGGGGGTCTTCAAGCAAAGGCTAGATGTGTATCTAGCTGGGGTAATGTAGGCCCAGCACTCTTTCCTGCTTATGCAGGGGGTCGGACTCGATGATCTATTGAGGTCCCTTCCGACCCTAGCATCTATGAATCTATGAATCTATAAGATGTGTTTCTCCCAAATCAAAAATGGCTATTCTGGCAGAAAAATAACCCAGCTCCGACAAGGTAGAAGTCATCCTGGAAGAGTTTCTCCTGGGAGAATGAACGTCTGCACCTTTCCACAGCTTAATACCACCAAAGGACCAGGAAGCCTAAAGCCATGGGGAAAACCTCCCATGTCTTTCAGAGACTAAAGTCACCCCATTTTGGAGAAAGTATGAAGGCAGCTACTCCCATTCCTCTTGTAGCCTGGAGGCTGGGGAGAAAGAGACAGACAGCATCAGCTGCTCTTCACCAGCTCCTCATGCACTAGAATCTTTGGTGTAAGAAGAGGGCATGAAGTCTTTGCCATGATACTCCATTCCCCTGGGAATGGGAGGACTGGAACCCATGCTTTCCAAGAAGAGTGTATAAACTACCAGTCTATCCACAAAGGATAATCTTCTAGATGTGTTCTGACAATATCTACTGGATAGTGTGACATACGAAAGCCTAAAGTGTAGCTGCATAAAAATATTCATTTCTAGGAGTGGAAAACTTCCACTGTTAGAAATGATTCCAGAAAAGGGAGTAGTAGAGTTGCTCAGTATGCACTCACTCTCTCCCTCCCCTGATCCTTGCACTTGTCTGAGACATGGTTGATCACAGTCTGGGGAAAGCATGCTCCAATCCCCATGGGGATGGAGTTGCATGCCAAAGCTTTCCTGTCCACTTCTTACACCAAGGATTCTGGTATGTAAGCAACTAGTGGGGAGCAGCTGGAGCTGCTCCTCTCCTGTTCCCCAGACTACAGGAGGAGTGGAAATAGCTACCTTCATGCCTTCTGCAGAATGTGGTGTCTCCAGTCTCTGAAAGGCATGGGACCTCTTCTTGGAGATGTAGCTTCATGTCCCTTAATTAAAAGAGGGAATTAAACCTACCTAGGTATTTCACATCCTGTATGACTGCTTTAATTGATGTTCTGTTGATCAAATGAGGCATGGGAAGAGTCTTTTCACTGGTTGTTTCAAAGAGTGGAATGACACCTCCTCAGTTTTTGAAAACAAGACCGTAGGCATATAACTAAAGGAAAAAGTCCTGTCCTATGAATCACAAGTGGAGAAAGATGGCACCTAAGACCTAAGATATAACACTCCTACTGACTCCTTTAAATGGCTTCTTACTCTGCCTGATGGGTTTTTTGTATCCTAAGCACAGGTACACTTTCCTATTGCATTATACAGAGAGCTGAGGCACCTAATTAAGATATGAGGATTCTACTGTAGGGTTTAGGCACTTCAAATTTAAATGCCACGATACTCATCATTGTGGTACCTAACTTTTTCTGTGATTCTAACTTGACTTTATAGGTCAATAATTTCAGCATCCAACTAGATGTGATAAACAGACATTCAAGTTCTTGCTTTGGGGAATATTCAATCATTTACACAAAACTGAACATCTGCTACAATACAGACTGGAAAGTAGTCCAAAAGTCAATAGTCAATAATATAATGATCAAGGAATTAAACATTAGATGTGAAAAATTAAGGTTTAAGTCCTTCTTCTGGATCAGGAAGAGTGGAAACCAAAAGATCACTCACACCTAAAGTAAATGCCCTAATTATTGACCACTGACTGCTTTATGATGAGTATATCTCTCTGCATCTTAGTCTTTCTCTGTCACACACAAATGCGCACATCTTTCAATAAGTGTCTTAACTACTGGATCATTGGCTGTTTTAGAGTGGATCTCTCTCTTCATTTAAAATCTTTGAAATGTCTCTGTTTTAATGAGATGAAGAATGGGTAAGTTGTTAAAAATCATGAGCCTTTATGTAAGATTAGAAAATGTCCCCTTGGATCCCTGTGGTAGGGCACTATTTGTGCCTGCCACTTTAAGACCAGAGCCAAGCAGCCAGCAGGTGCTTGATTGTGGCAGCCATTTTGATCCTGGCTGCCTATATAAATCAGTTCCCAGCTGGCTGGCCTGGCAGCAACATTGCCTGGCTGCAAGGCTTCATGGAACACCCTGGAGGTAAGGGAGGAGCTGTAGGAGATGGTTTAGGAGGTTCCTTCTCCTGGGCACGACCTAAGACTACACCCTGCTGCGAATGGGTGGTGTGGTGGGGCTCTTAGTGGCACAGGAGCCCCCAGGAAATGCCAGGCCAGTTACCACCGCAGTGAAAGGTGGACTAGGGCACCTTAACCCCAGCTCCCACAACTGGGTGGGTCACCTGCTACTAGGGACCAGAGGTCAGACCCCAGGGTAGAAAGTGGGGCTAGAGACTCAGACCTGATAGAGAGAGTACCCTCAACTAGTCAATGCTGGGGCCAGGACCAGGATGGTCAAAAGGGCCAGGGGCCCACCACGAGGGACATCCAGAGCTAAGAGGGCCTGGGGTGTCCAATTGGCCTTGGAGGTGAGGCCAGGGCCTCTATGGCCAAAGGTCCTGGGGGGACCACACCCAAGAAGGGAAAATAGTTTCAGGGAGCTAGTTAATCTGAATGAAGGTGGGTTAGGCCACCTGATTGGAATGATCAAAGAGGAGTCCTGATTTGAGGATTCTGGGGCCCAGTGTGGGGCCAGTGAAAGTAACACCAGTGTATGCCATCTGCGAGCCATGGACTGCTGTGTAGGGGAGGTGCAGAGCTGCAGATAGTGCCCCATGGCATCAGGGCAAGAAATGGGTAGCCTCCCATCTAATTAAGATCATTAATTAAGTAATAACAAGGTGTGACAGATGAGAAGGTAGGTGATTGGCCCAGAAACAGGTGGGCGGGGTAAAGGCAAATTGGCCTCAAGAAGACCCCCTGTTACAATCCCTGACAACATTCATTGCAAAATGTGGGATTCAGATGTTGGAGAGAGAAACAATTTCTGACCTTATGTCAGGGCCAGGAAATTATTTGAGGCGGAGGGCCACTTACGGAGGGCCACATAGGTAGTCCTGCCCCTTGACAGGTGTCCCACCCCCTGGTTGCCATCTTGTGACTGGAAGTCCCACCCCCCAACCTCTGACCTTTGCCACCAGAAGTCCCTCCCCTTTCCCCCCTGGAAGTATCCCTTTCAGCAAGGGGTTTTACCATCTCAGAACTAGAAAAATACCAAATTATATTTTAAAAAGTGATCATCTACAACATTCATTAATTTGATTTAAAAATATTTTTTTGTCCTGATTTACATGAGTTTGTGTAGTGTCCACAGAGGTGACTGCACAATAGCTTAAAATGAAGTCTTGTTCTTGTATATTGTGGGGGGTGAGTATAGGTTTGTGGGGGCTGTGGGTATATGGGGTGTGGGTGGTTATAGGTATGGGGGGGAGAGTGGCTGGGGTTTGTGTATGGCAGTGTGAGGGGAGGTGTAGATACATGCGTATGAAGGGGTGTGCATGTGGGGCACAAGCTATGAACACAAACACACGCATGCATGCGCACACACACAGACACTCTGCCCCATGCCTGCAGAGAGACAGATACTCTGCCCCTGTGCCTGCTGACATGCGCACGCATATACATACACACCCCTACCAGCATGGTCCCATGCTCTACAGTCCAGCGATACAGCTGGGAGCCATAGACACATGGTTCTGGAGCAGGGCAGGGGCAGAAAAGCAGGAAACTGGCTGGGGGTGGGAAGGGCTGGGTAGCTTAAGTCTGCTGAGGACTCCATCTGGGTGTTACTTTGCTTGGCTCCAGCCAGCTTTAACAGGGAGCCAGAGCAAATAAATATTAATTTACTAAATTTTTTAGGGGCTCTGTGAGCCGGACAGAATGGCCCGGCAGGCCGGATCTGGCCTGTGGGCTGTATTTTGCCCGCCCCTGCCTTATGTCATCTTATTGGGTGTCTATACACATGCTCTGGGATGGGGAGGAGGGGCTGCTTTCATTAGAGCAGCTCTGAGAGCATCACATGTATTCTGCACCCCATACATTCACTTTCAAATGGCTGTAAGAGTGCTTTAACTAAAGGTTGTTCATTGCCTCCACCACATTTTGAAGCATGGGGCTCCTAGAGTGTGCTAATTAGTGTGCTTCAGCAGACTCGATTAACTGAGTCTGATCCAACACATGCTAATTAGCACACATTGGAGCAGATGTCTCACATGTGTATAGATGAAAGTTTCTCCTAAGCTGAAGAAACTGAAGGAACATGGAATTGCACCTTGATAACTCAAGGGATTATACTTGTTAATCAGTATTAGCAAAAAGGATCTTTTATTGAAATGATTCTTTCCTTATAAAAAAAGGATCTGTTTTTATTGTCATGGTAAAAGCAGTTCTACATACTTTCAATAATATGTTAATTATGATCATAATATTAGTATAGTAATTATAATAATAATAGAATATAGCAATGCTGATGCACGGTGTAAAATAAAAGAAGATGGTAAGTAACTGTTCACATCACAAGAAACAAGTTTTTACCATTTTCAGATCTCAATTTCTGCTTGAAATAGACAAGAAAGGCTGGAACTTTGAAGCCATTTGGGGGTGCTCTTTCTTAGAACCAGAAAGGGATGCTCCATTACTTCTAGAAGAGGAAAGCAAGACAAATTAATAATGTTGCTAAGCATGTTTCTGGTGTTGCATCTTAGCTAAGGGTGCCTTGTAAAACAGTATGAATGCCCTATACTTAGCTGAAATCACTCAGAATTACACTGACATTTAATTAATTAGAAGTTATTCCTAGAATATAAAATAGTGATATGACTCAAATCAAGTGCCTAATATATACATTATTTGAAATAAAGTAATATTTTTCCCTTATTTTGCCAACTGAAACTGTAGAACATGACTGAAAAGTCTATTATAAAGATTTGAAGATAAATATATTCCTTTCTTAGAGATCTAGAATGAAAAAAACATGCAAATGAGGTTTATTCATTATCAGGCAGCTCTAGATAATTTCATACTTTTTTCTGCTGTTTTAATTGATGGAAATAAATCCAACTTTTGCTTTCATTCTTTAAGAAGCACTAATGTTTCAATCAATCCAGTTAAGAAATTTCTTGTCATGACCCCTCTGATAGGTTGTACATATTGCCTGCAGCTTTAATAACCAAAAAGTTATTTGCTAAGGCATATTTGTAACTAAAAGAGTTTTCCCCTATCACCTTTAGATACATTTCCTTTAACTTCCTCAATACAGTTTTGTTCAAGGATGTATTATGAATTGCTACATATCATAAAGCACTTCTTTTTCAATTCTTATTCATAACTGTAAACCTCATGGAATGAAAGCAATATTTCTGGTTCTTTTCCCCGCTTCTATTTTCTTCATTGCAGCATAACACTTGGCAGAGGATACCAGCTGCCATGTAATAGCAACATGTTTTTGATGTGATCAGAAGAAAAGTAAAGCAGAAGGTGGACAGCCTTCAAATAGCACCTTAAAAGGACATCTTAGTTATCTTGTATCAGACACAAAATACAGATTTAGTAGATAGTACATATGAAATGTATTGCCTCTGGGAGCAGGCAGTCGCTCAGCCTTGATTTCCTATTTGTGCAGTGGCCAATATCTAATTCTCCAGGAAAAGATAATTTTGGAACCATCTGTATGGATCTCATCCAGATCCTACTAAGTCAGTGAGAGTCTTTCTTTTTATTTCAATGGACCTTCAGTCATGTGAAAGGCAGTGGGAAGCTTCCAAACATACAGCAAAGAGTTGGCATGAAAACTGAAGCCAGAGAAGAGATTACCTTTACTTTAGCATCAAATAGCTAATTATGTGAGAACACATTCTGGGGGATGCATTAAAAAATGATGTTTGGGGCTTTATAGAAAACATTAAATGATAAATGATGCAGAGCTTCCAATTAACTCAGCACAAAGCAAGAAAAATGCAACATTTTTCTAATGGTTGAAGCTATTTAATTATTTAATCTCTACAAACTTAAAACCACCCATTTTTGCTGAAATTTATAGTCCTCGGTTTAGCTTCAGCTTGAACTATGGTTTGTGTGAAACCTTGAAGTAGCTGCGATTCTGAAGCTACTCTCAGCTAAAAAGAAAAATAACAGAAATGTATTTGCATTAGTGTTTTGGGAAAACTTCTGTCTTTTTAATGACAGAGCTAATCTCATTTTAGAAAATGTCCACAGTTCCCATTAATATCAATAAGATTATTTTCTTATGTACACAAGTTAATATGTCCTTATTGTTTGGTTTGTTAAGCTTAATAAATCCATGCAATGTTTTAGCTCCAAGCCAGCTATCTTCCCTCCTCTCTTGGTGTCCTTCCCCTTCAACCAATGACAAATCGCATGCCATAGTGGAGATCTAATCACTGCAAAACTACAGGCTGTTAAGTATTGCTGTAACTTATCTGAAATTTCATTTGAGCCAAAGTTTGATACTGCAACAAGTTAAATTAGGGCCTCATTTTCCAGTTTTGCACCAAGTTGCTCCATTTTCATACCAGGTTAATGGTGTTGCCATATGGAGCCCAAAAATAGAGAATTGGTATACCTTAACCTTCCTGGTCTGATGGCCTGCTCGGGCTATTCTGACTGCTCTTCTTTAAAGAGATTTGCATAAGGCCCAAATCTATCCTACCTTCTGCTTGACTTACACTTGGACTGGCTTAAATAAACATACTTGGATCTAAACCTGTAACCATACAGAAGTTTGTCACACACAGACTGGTCTTCTGTACAGTTATGTGTTTAGATCACTGTATGTTCACTTAGACCAGTCTAAGTGTAATGTCTGTACATACCTGAGAGATGTAGTTAGCTATGCTAGTCTGAAGTTAAGTAGAAGGTAAGGTAGATTTGCATCTTATAAACTGACTGAATCAGACACACGTGTGAAAGCTGGAACTAACCCATGAAAAAGGAAAATAAATAAAAAGATAGTCTATTACTATTCTAAAAATGCCAGTGTGATCATATAGTATTGAGGCTAGTTGTGGCATTTTCATGCTTTAGGGGGAATTTAATATGGCTGTAATACTAGCAAACATGACTCAGCCACAGGAAAGGAATGCTGAAGCGATGTTATTGCTGCTTCTTCCCTGAGAAGAAAGGTGGTTATCCATGTTATTATGAAGTCAGGTAGAAGGTAGAGCAGAGTAGCATCTTAGGGCACTTGTACACATAACGGGGATTTAATCCACAAGGTTTTACTTATTCCCCCTGAATTGAAATGGTGGGGCATAGAATAAAACTCTGAGGACTAACCTGTTTCAATTTGTCCATCACGTTAAGGGGAGGGGCCAGGCTTCTGAGACCCTGTGCACTGTCCCTGCCACATTTACATGACTTTGAATTACCCAGGAATAGGCTGGCTTGCTCCTGGGGTAGTGTGGGGATATGGCAGGAGTGCAGCTGGGTGTGCTGGTGGTCAGAAAAGGTGGTGGAGATGGTGCACAGGGCTCTGGAAACCTGCCAATCCTGAGCTTCCCTGAGCCTGCCCAGGCTTCCAGTGCCCCATGCACCATCTCCGCTGTCTTCTCCAGCCATCAGCACACCTAGCCTCTTCCTCCCACTTCTCTGTACTGCCCCAGGGGCAAGCCAGCCCATTCCCAGGTGGTACCAGGTGGCAGAAAGTTGGCGGGAACAGTGTATGGGATGCTGGATGCCCTGGTGGACTTGGGGAACAGTTGGATTCAGCCAGGTGCTGCCTCCAGTCTTAGGCAGCACAGGCCTGCTAGCTGTCCACCCAGGCAGCCCCAGGGGATGGTGCCACCATGGAGGAAAGGACTGGGGCTCTCCAAAGCTCAGGGGCCTCTCAGCCCACCCACAGCTCACTGTCCAGCTGTGGGAGAGGTAGGCTGTACAAAAAAAAAAAAAAAAAAGATTGTTCCCCTTGCCACTTGTACTTTCAGTAGGCAGATGTGGCTATCAGGCATCTGCTGAAGGGAGAAGTGGCGAGGGACCCATTCCTTTTTTTGGTAGAGCCTGCCTACCTTTCCCATGGCCAGGGGTTGAGCTGTCAGATTAAAGGATGCCATGTTACAAGTAGCAACATTGCAAACTAAACTACATGGGGATGTGGCTTAGTTTGCAACAGTAACTACAGGACTCTGGGGGTTGGGCTCAAGGGACTGAGGGCTCAAGTAGTTTTTTTCCTCTGTGTTTCCTGTTGCAGGCCATGGACCCAAGAGGGAAGGCTGCATGGAAGAAGTAAGCAGACACCTCTGACAGTGGTGCTACCATGAGGGCTTTGGTTTCTTCAACCACAGCAAGCACTTCGGGGAGAGAGGCATCCACCTTACATGAAGAGGTAATTTCCTGTTCTCAACCAGGATGGCTGATCTACTAGACAGGGCTGTAAACTGACTTTGCTGGGGCAGAGGGAAACTTCAAGTAGAGCATGCTTGAGGACTGGCACACAGGAAAGCTCCCACATGGAGGACACTAAGATAACTGTTTTTGAAAATGCTAACAGAACGGTTCCCCCACAGCATCTCAGAAAATAGAGGGTGTTAGTTGGGGAGTATGGGGAATAAGGAGGAAGAGCTAGCTCTCCTGCTCTCTAGTGGGCAATATGACCTGGTAGAGATCACAGACACCTGGTGGGACTCCTCGCATGATTGGAGCATAGCCATAGAGGATTATACCCTGCACAGAAGGGACTGAGCAGGGAGAAAAGGGGGAGGGGTAGCCCTCTATGTGAGGGAGCAGTACAACACTCTGGAGGCTGACATTGGCTGAAAAGATAAGCAGCTTGAAACCCTCTGGGTCAAGCTTCGGTGGGGGGGAGCAAAGTGAGAGAGACCTAACTGTGGGCATTTACTGGAGGCCACTGAACCAAGGGAAGGAGTTTGATCTGGTGTCCTCTCAAGAACTGACAGAGACTGCGTGTACAAGGGACTTGGTTGTCATGGGTGACTTCAATTACCTGGACATAGGTTGGGAGGAACACTTGGCTAGGTCAGATTGGCCATGTAACTTCTTAACTGTAATTGAGGAGCTTTTGCTGACCCAGCAAGTGCAAGGGCCAACCAGAGGTACTGGTCTCTTAAACTTGGTCTTAGGCAAGGGAGATGATCTGGTGTGTAGCTTAAACATAGAGGGTAACCTGGGCAACAGTGACCATGAGCTTATCAAGTACACTGTCCACTGCAAGGCTGACAAATCAACTATCAGGATTGAAGCCCTGGACTTCAAAAATTCTGACTTCACAGGCTCAAGGCATTAGTAGGGGAGGCAATTGCAGGACCAGGGATGGAAGGTGAATGGGGTGCCCAAAGAGTGGCTGTTTCTCAAGGACACGATCCTCAAAGCACAAAAGAAAACCATTCCCATGAAGAGGAAAGGTAGCAGAAGGGCTGGCAAGCCCTCCTAGCTCAATAGAGACATTGTGGACCTCTTGAAAAAGAAAAAGAGGCATACACATAGTGGAAGCTAGGGATAGTCCTCAAGGAGGACTGTACAACACTGGTCTGTACTTGTAGGGAAATGATTAGGAAAGCTAAGGCGGTGATTGAGTTTTTTTTAAATTAGCCAGCGGAGTCAAGGACAATAAGAAGTCCTTCTTTAGGTATGTAGGGAGCAGAAGGAAAACAAATGGAAGCATGAGGCCCCTGCTTAACACCTCAGGACAGCAGTTAATGGACACTCAGGAGAAAACTGAACTCCTGAATGCCCACTGCTTCAGTATTTCACCAGACCAAGGGGAAAGACAAGCAAGATAAGGATCACAGGGGGCATGGTGGGAGTGATAGCCTTCCCACTGCAGATGCTGAGCTGGTGCAAAACCAGCTAGGAAAGATAGACATTTATAAGTCAGCAGGACCAGGTGGACTTCACCCAAGAGTGCTGATAGAGCTGGCTGAGGTCATGGTGGAACCCTGAGCAAAACTCTTTCAGAAACTGTGGCACACAGGGGAGATCCCTGAGGATTGGAAGAGGGACAACGTTGTGCACATCTTCAAGAAGAAGAGGGAGGACCTGGGCAACTATAGGCCAATCAGCCTAACCTCCATCCCAGGGAAAATCCTGGAAAATCTCATTAAAAAATCTATGTGTGATGCAGTTGTTGAAGGTAAGCTTCTGAGCAGCAGTCAGGATGGATTCATTATGGATAGGTCTTGTCTTACCAATCTCATCTCCTTTTACAAACAAGTCTCTCATCACCTGGACATGGGAGAGAAGGTCAATCTTCTATACCTAGACTTCCAAATGACAGTTGATCTAGTATCCCATGTTATCCATGTGGAAAAATTGGAAGACTGTGGGCTTAACTGTTCAGCAGTTCAGTGGGTGGAAACATGGCTGCATGGTAGGACCCTGAGTTCTCATGAACGAATCCCTGTCATCCTGGTGAGAAGTGGACAGTGGTATCCCTTAGAGGTCCATGCTTGGACTGGTGCTTTTCAACACCTTTATCAATGATATGGGTATGGGGGCAAAAAGCTCACTGGCCAAGTTTGCAGATGAAACCAAGTTATGGGGAAGCATGGCCATGCCAGAAGATAGGCTGCAGATACAGGCAGACTTGGACAGCTTGGGGAGCTGGGTGGGCTGGAACTAGATGAAGTTCAACACTCAGAAGTGTAAGGTGCTTCACCTGGAGGCAAACAATCCCCAGCATACCTACAAGCTTGGTGGTGACAATTTGACTTGCACCATGTCCAAAAGAGACCTATGGGTAGTGATCAACCATTGCATGAACATGAGCCAGCAGTGTGGTGCTGTGGCCAGCGGGGCAAACAACATGCTGGCATGCATTAACTGTTGCATCTCATGCAAAACTAAGGAAGTGATACTCCTACTGTACTCTGTACTGGAGTACGGTGTCCAGTGCTGGCTGCTGTATTTCAATGAGGATGTGGAAAAACTTGAGAGGGTCCAGAGAAGAGTCACCCACATGATCAAGGACTTGCAAAACAAGCCATACGAGGAGAGTCTGAGGGAGTTGTGCCTCTGCAGTTGACAGAATAGGAAACTGAGAGGGGACTTGGTAGCGGCTTACATCAGGGGAGTACATCAAGAACTCGGGCACCCCTGGGGAAGACCAGGAGCAATGGATACAAACTCCTAGAAGGCCACATCAGGCTCAATTCCAGGAAAAAATCTCTTTCACAGTCAAGGTGACTAGACTGTGGATTAAACTCCCTCCAGTGGTGGTGCAGTTGCCTACTCTGGAAATCTTCAAAATGAGACTGAACCGTCACCTCGCTGGGGTCAGTTGACCCCAGTTGCCTTTTCCTGCCTAGTGCAAGGGGGACTGGATCCAATGATCTACAAGGTCCACTCCAGCCCCTAACAATCTATGAACTGCACACTCATTTGAAACCTCCAAATCTCATGCAGATGTATTGTGTGACACTATCAGCTACACAGGAATTTTTTGTCACGTGTACATGTGTGTACAAGTACCCTTAAAGACAAACTGGCTTTGAGAGGCATGAGCTTTTTTGTAGGTAACAACCTACTTTATCATAGCATCTGAAAAAGTAGGTTGTTCTGTATGAAAGCTCATGGCTCCGAACCAGAGATGTTGAATAAACTTTTGGTATGGATGCTTTGTATCTAAAAATGTGTCCAACATCTCTTCCAACATTACAGTTCATCCAATGAAAGAAATCACAACCCCCTCTCCCCCTTCCCCCCCCCCCCCACACACACACTTTGTCTCTGTTATTTTAAATAATCTTTTCACAGTCCTGGTATCATTTTGCAACATATATCTGATAAAAAAAAAAAAGATAAATATGTTCCTAGTCAACCTCAGAAAGAGAGAGAGCACCATACAATTTCTTAGTAAACAAACATTTAATGCATACAGGAAATGAAATAAATACAAAACATTGCAAATTATACTGGAAACACTGATTGTATTAAGCTATAAGGCAGTAAATCTACTTGTCTGCTTCCTACAGATTTCCCTGCTTCGTTACATATATTTAAGTATAGGATTTAATGAAATATTCAGATTTCTGTTTTTCAGTACACATACAAGCACACATTTTTTCTGACCTTCTTTCAGAAATGATTTCTCAGTATCTTGTACCAAAACCATAGTATCTAGCAGGTGACACCTGGACTGAAAGCTTGAAAAAAATGCTATTGTTGTAGTTCTTCAAACACTCCAGAACCCTGTTTGTGATGATTTGCTGGCTATGGGGTTTGTTGGTATAAAGAGTTTGCTACAGGATCCAAAGAAAAAATGGTAAAACAATGACCTATATAAAAAGCAACCCAACAGAAAATTAAGGACAACAGCCAAACCCCTATCCATTACAAAGTGACTCTTTAGACCCACCTCTGATAACACAGCTGTTATTTAAATATACATTTTTAAGGGGTTTGGTATCTTTTGGCCAAGTCAATCCCATTTTGTGTTAAAGACCTTTGTTCTGTCATTGCAGACTGTTACTATGCACAAGCTCTTGGAAGGGGAATGCTTTCAAAGATCAAGCCTATTGGCTCTGTTAGATATCTTGGGTAGTAACTGGAGAGATGAACCTATTGGTGAGGAGACTTATTACAGGATTCCCTCCCTAAAGAGAAATAGAAATATAGACATGTTTTTTTGAAAGAGTTTTCTGGTCCTGAGAGAGCATATCTCAGAATGGCTAACTTTAACCAAGGACTTTGACCCCTATCCCTGGATCTATCTTGGCCCTTCTTTCTACTTTGTAATTTTTACCTCTGCAGAAACATAGACTATTCCAGCTGAAACACTTGTTTCCTTCCCACTACATCTCTCCCTCTGCTTATGCCAAACAATTACAGGCTACAGCATAAAGGATAGTTCTATAATAAAGCATAGTGTTATAATAGTAGAATGTAGCTTTGAATAATCTGGAACAAACATCAAACAGATGTCTAAACTTGTACAGTGAGTGTTACTATGTCCTGAATTTCCAAAAGTACCTGTATTTATGCATGCATACCAAAGAACTGCACACCCAAAGGTGGTATAATCAGTATATGTATTTGCAGACTTTAATTATCCATCTGTTTGAGCTTAAGTATCCATAGGTTTTGTACCAACTTGAAAATGTGTCTGGCAGCAGTAAACAGTAAATTGGTACATATTTTTATATAAGGATGTGGCATGTAGGACCACTCAGAGGAGACTGATACGGATTTTATGACCCGTGACATGCACGTGGCATGCATTAGCATTACTAAAGGATTCTAACAGGGGAATGGAAGAATTATCTATTGAGTCAAGTGTCCACAGTTGCAAGAATTACCTACATATTTTGTAACTGTAGCATTTTCGAGTGATTAAGTATTCATTTTTTGTAATGATTTTTTCAGATTCTGATAACCCATTTACCAACTGTAGAGTGGTTTAAGAACTGCAGGCAATTTGAATAAGTTTTTCAGAGTTCTTGTTTCATTGAAAGTCCAATTAAATTGGTCCACATTTGCTTCTTATTTTGTCAGCTACAGTCAAAACAAATAAACCATTTAAAAAAAACAACACAGAATATGAGGCCGTTATACAGCTGAAGTTCAAAAAACTTATACCATATTTATCTGAATAGAAGATGACCCTGATTATAAAGAACACTCTCCCCAAATAATTAGATTCTATTTATGGAAATTAAATGCATTTATTAAACATTTCTAGGTATAAAATTTAATTATTGGAAGTTTGCCTTGAAATTGTCTTGCTCCCACTGGTACAGAAAGAAAAATAAATTTGGGAGGTCAGGTAGCCCTTTGCTCCCTGCTTCTGCCCAAATTTTTCCTTGACATTCCCTTCCCCACTCCCTATTGTCAGACCCTGCTCTCCCCAAGCACATGGGAATGAGGAGCAAATTTGAAAACAATAATGTGTAAACTAAAAATAGCTGTAGCAATTTGCATATAGTACAACTCCGCATTTATAGTTTATCCCAGACTGATGTATGTTACCTTTCTGTGAAAATGTCGCACACTTTTGGGCAGCACTTCAGCACCTATTTATATGTAGTGCAAACTATGCATGATATTAGTCCAAAGCCAAAGGCTAACAATTTACCCCAAAGTTCATTGGGTGTGGCACTATCAGAATTAATAGCGTTTCAAGCCACAGTGACAACTCAGCACTGCTCAGTATGTGTGTATACTCCAGATACTCCCAACAGAGGATCCATGTGCTATCTGGTACATTCCGCCCTCTCCCCCCCCCCCCCCCATGCACACAGCTGGAACCAGGTGTTCTTGTTGTGAGTCATGGGATGCCCTAAAAATTTATATGCAGGTTAGCTGCAAGGAAACCTGGTCTGGCTTCACCTCATGAAGCATGGGGTCACACTAATCGTATGTACCAGGCTGAGAGAGGGTGTGACAGACAGATTCTGGGTGCACTATATACAATTTTATGGCTCATGATGAATAGAAAAAGAGTTGGCAGTGAGGGAGGTTGCACTTAATGGGCACTATGATATGTCTTATTCAGATTAGCTACTCTAACCTATTCTTATGGTTGGTTCCTATCAGCATGTTTGCCTGATGTGGACTATGTTTTATAGTCATGCTCAGTGTTGGCTGTGTTTAATCAGCTTCATTGTTTGTTTCCATTGCTGAGCACATACTGCTTTTGGCAGCAGTTTAATGACTGACAATGTATTTAGTGAGAATCCTTTGTATGTGATTATAAGATGAGGGGCTTCTTTCCTCATGCTAATTGGAGAGAGAACCTCATCTTTCATTTGAATAAATATGGTATTTTTCATATTTTACATTTTCCTTTTGATAAGATTAATGTGCATATTAAATATTTAATGAAGTTTTGTGCAATTTTATTAGTCAAAGGTTTGCATCAAATTAGTATTGATGTAACTAGCTGATCATTACACTACCTCAGGCATGCAATTACATTCAATTAAATGGGTTCTGTTGTAATCAAGTTATATCTCTGTTCATCAGACTCCAGGGGGCAATAACTAGTCAGGTCAGATTTTGTGACCCATTCATCTTCTTTTGTTCATGTCAGCTAATATTTATTGAACACATTTCTATATTCTTATCAGGGCAAATGTTAGAGTTGTTCAGATGACCTTCCCGGGTATATTTTAAACTACAGAATTTGTAAGCCCTTCATTGAAATGAAAATAGCACTGCCTTTTTTGAAGGTGAATAGAGGAAATGGAAACCCTGTTAAAATAATTCAGATCCTTCCTACAGAGTTTAAATGTAGCTCACAAACAATGAAGCAGCTGTATACATTTTAGTCATTGTTCTTAAAACAAGTCTGCTCCATGGGATACAGTTTGAACATTTTGAGTAGATTTGTATTTATGGTTTTTCAGCTTGGAGAGAAGAGGAAGCCTCAAATTCACATCACCCCCTCCTACCATCCCTACCAGTAGAGTTCCCTAACTAACAAATTGTTACTCTCCATCCCCATATTGAACTTGGGTAACTGTACATAAAAGGATGCAAGTTCACAAGCAAACAAGAAGGTATTTGACTCTTTGTTAACATGGTGACTCCTTGGGAGAGGGCATAACAACCTTCCTAACATAGTTTATGAATGTATTTAATGTCCCTTTTTTTGCAAATGCATAGTACTGCTTGGAGCATGGACCTGAACCTAGGGCTCTCTCTTTCCAGTGGAGAGCCTTCATCACTAGGCTACAGAATTATGCTGCCCTTCCTTACACCCTCACAACCTGTGTTCTGAGCCGAGAACACAGGTATTACACCTTCTGATATGAGTGCTCCAAGCCAAAGGCTATTATAGAAGGAATGGGCAATAACAGTGGCACTGGCATCACTGATTATGTTTGAAAAGGTCATCAGTTCTCAAAGGGGCAATGTAAGTATTTAAGTATGGTAGAGGTTTTAGGTAGATATTATTTGGACCTACCAGCAGGTAGTAAAATCTGTGAGAGAGATGGAATTTCATATGTCCATCTCTTTGGCATTTCTTATTGGTTGCGTTTTGGTCCCACCCCCTGCTCAGTTTATTGGTGGTTGTGAATCCAGTTCTTAGGCACATAACTTGCCGTATGTGTCTAGCTAGAGCTAGATGTCTATGGTTTAGTTGTAACTCAACACTGTCCTACCTACATTCTTTTGGGAATTTGTCCCTTAGACCTCATTCTGACCCTCTCCTCTGGGGTGAATGTTAACCTGGAGAAAATATATTCTGCCATTCCATTTCAACATGGTTATGAATACTAACCTGGAAAGCTCATGTGAAGTTTCCTGTAAGATTTCCATTGTTCCCTATCTTTGAATGGCTGAGAACTAAGAGGAAGACAGCAGCTCATTAAAAGTCAACATTTCTGTTCCAGGTCTTCAAAAAACTAATATACAAAGTTAAACTATATACAAAAAACCCAAAAAACAAAAAAAAGAAATTTCCTGATCTCAGAAACATTATGGGTTCAGTAAAGTTAGAAACACGAACATTGCCATATCAGATCAAATGAATGATCCAATTATGCCAGCTTCCAGTAGCAGCTACTGGATACTATGATATTGGAAGGTGACTTATACAACAATACTTCTAAGATGGAAGTTCTAACAATTACATTTGGGGACCATTTTACCTTTCTCAGTTAGAATTCCTTATTGCTGTACCATATCAGTAGTAAGAATGTCTCATATATCTCATGTGTTCCTTTTACATTGGATTTTTTATAGAAATTCTCTGTTTTCCAGTTTACAGTACATTTGTTTTTTAGTGACGACTCCCTTCAATGTATATGAGACTTACCAAAGTGATCAGAAACAGCAATGAGTTTTTATTATATTTATATTTTGTGGAGTTTTTTTAATTTTTCTAATGCATGTATATCCTTTTCAGTCTATTTAACTAGCAGTTCACCAAAGGCACCATAAAAAAGTAGCAGCTTAATGTTCTGTTGCATACTGAATTTTATTTCTTCAGCAGGCAAATTTAAATGATGGATACAGCTGTGACCAACAATATGTCTGGCTTGTTTGGCCTCTTTTCCATGGAAATAATGTTAGGTACAAAATCCTCTTCTTCCCTAGCATCTCCAACACTTCAAATGTATGGACAAAATACTCCTTGTTAAGCCATATTCTCTCCAACATGAGTCGGGATTCTTGGAGGCTGATACTGCTTTTGTGAGCTACTGAAAAGGAAGAGCTCTTAGAGAAGAGTCAGGCAGCTACAAGCAAGTGAGTCTAACCTCTTTCTGTTCCTGGCAAATTGGCAGTAGCAGGACACAGCTATACATTCATTAACACACTTTAGGTAATGCACATTAAATCTAGTACTGGGCACGTCTACACATGTTTTAATGTGCATTAGCTTATTTTAATGCACATTAAAGTGTCACTGAAAAAGTGTTATTGAGTTAACGTGCATTAAAATAGGTTAATGTGCATTAAGCATTACTGGGGCTCCCACACACATGCATGGAGCTGGCTCCGAAGCACTGGAATTCCAGCATGTCAAAGCAGACTTGATTAGCTGAGTCTGATCTGACATGCTGAATTTCCAGCATGGAAATTGTTGTGCTCTGACATCCTTGCACATCATGTATATCAGTGTCACCACACAGCTCCGCACTGACAAAATGGTGACAGTGCACTTTGAGATAAAATAAATCTGATGAGCTGTAGTTCAAAGTACCCAGCCACCATTTTTTCAGCCCAGTGCTGTGTCCCAGAACACATGCAAAAAATGCCCTTTACTCTTTAATTAATTAAGACAGGCTAATTCGCATTTTTCTGGTATCTCACAATGGGCATACTAAATTTAATGTGCATTAACTAAAGTGTGCTAGTGTGCATGTAGTCGCGTCCTGGATTGTGAAGTACTAAAATCATGTGCATTAGCCTATTTTAATGTGCATTAGCAAAAGCGCACATATTTCTGTGATAGTTTATCACACATTAAAATAGACTAGTGAGCATTAAAGAGTACATATAGACAAGCCTGCAATAATTTAAAAAAGAATTGTTTAGCATATACATAAGCATGACTTACTGGGGAAGTGTCAGTGTAGCTTTTCTGAAGGAAGATTATACCTCATGATGTATTACCTATGTTTGAGGGTGTCAACAAGTATGTGGATCAAAGTGTTGATATGGTATATCTGGATGTCCAAAAAAGCATTTGACAAATTCTCCCATCAAAGATTCTTAATGAAATTGTGTTGTCACTGATTTAGAGGGGAGGTTCATGGGATTAAAGGGCAGGTGTAGGGACAGAAGACAAGTGTGTATAATTGTTAAGTTTTAAAAAGAGAAATAAGGGAAGGAAGTTCTTTTTTGCATTGTGTAATTATATGACCTGATAAAGAATGCATTGCATTCAGAGGCTTTCTTATCTTTATTCCAACCATGAAGCTGATCCAATAAAAGATATCACCCTGAAAAAATTCTTCCCTTTCACATAATTAACTTGAGAAGCTCATTGCTACAAAATGTTATGGAGGCTGGAAGCTTAACCCAGTTCGAAAGGGGACTGGACCAGGTCTTGGAGGAAAGGCCCATTAGTTGGTATTTGTCGTGGAAAAAATCTTAAATGTATGCTGACAACACAGAAGTGCCAGAACTGACATGCGCATTTGACTCTGTGAGTGGAAAATTCTGAAGGTCACCCAGTGTGTGCCCCCGCGTGACCTGTTGGCCTGTCAGTCATTACTGACCTTCTTTCCCCACAGGCACATGCTCATACTACGTCAGCTTCTGGCTGAACGCATGCTCAGTCAGAACCTGACATGAGGTAATTGGACTAGAAATTTCTCTGTGGAGAGCATTTTGATTGGCCACTAAATTTTTATAAAAGACTAGTGAGCCCCTCCCTCGAGGGAGAGACCAGACGCAGCGTGTTGCAGAGACTGCTCTCAGCAGAGACTGTCTCACGCTGTGGGGGAAACCCGCTCGAGCTGAAAGCAGAGGCTGTTGTTACAGGCACTGCTTCTCAGCTAGGTCTTCTGGCCTACTGGTCTCCTCCCTTGTTTGGCATTTCGCATCGATCTCGTTACGTTTATTACTGTACTGATCTTCTGGTTTCTGAACATTGGCACCGATCAACGACCACCGATCCGGATCATCCCTACAACTTCGACTTCGGCTTCTTGTTTATCGACCCACCTGGCTTTCAACCTCGGACTTCTTCACGACCGTTCGATTGTCTTTGGACTGGTGTCATAACTTCGTTCCTCATCTCAACATGTTACAGTTTTGTTCTGTTGTTCGTTTACCTTTATATGAGCTGTTGACCAGCCCTGGGACTTAAGGAGTGGGCAGCCGCCACTAGCCCTACGGGGTTAGATAGCAAGGGCTCACTCCAGAACCCCATGGGCCAACAGACCCCTCTGTTGTTTGTTTTCATTCCTGTTTATCATAACTGTAACTGAAGAAAGAATTGTGCCTCTGCTTCAAAGCGTGAGTAAATAAACCCATCTAATTTTGAAACCACTACACTTCTGTGCCTCTCAGACTCCGCCGCCGCTAATCCCACCTGTTCGTGTTCCAGTCGGCACCTCGGCCCACCATGACCTTGGGGCCCGACTCTTTCGATTTTACCCTGACAGTATTGAATATAGTTGCTAAGGCTGCAAATCAGAGATACCAAAACCTCTGAATGCTGGAAGCTGCAATTGGAGAGGAGAAGGGAAGGTTCTCTACATTCCCTGTTCATGTTCCCAGCTCAGCATCCATGGATCCTGGGCTAGACCCAGCAAAATGCAGTTCCTACATTTTCATGAAGCTATTCTGCTTATGTGGCTTGAAAGGAACTAATATCTAGAAATGGTTTGAAAGCCAATATAAACAATATGTCTTATGAAAATGAGACTTTATCTCTCTCTTGAGACTTTACCTCTCTCTCTCTCTCTTAAATAGTAGGCTCAATAGTTGGGCATATGGTTTTGTCTACAACAGTACAGTCTAAAAAGTAGAGAACTTAAATATCCTGCAAAAGTTCCACAGAGAGAAGGAAAGAAAACACCATGTAAAATCATGGAAGAAAAGGCCATGCATTTCCATGCACAATATATTTCATGCCATTATAACAAAGCAAAGAGAAAATGTGTTGTGGAGTTAAGAAAAAGTGGAGAAGCAGAAGTAACAGCTGTGTTATGAAATGAAGTACAGGTTCTGATTCATGAAGTTCTAAGGTGACAAGTCAAATGAAATTGCTGCCATCCAAGAATTCAATAAATGTATATTAACTATATAGATCCATTAAGTCTCATTCAGATAGCTGCTTCTAAATGAGAAGAAATGCTAAAAGCTAAGTGGAGAAGAAATTGGGCTCTGTCTTGTGAACACAGTATTGAGCAGAAAGTTTATAAGGGTAAGCATGCTGATTGTATTTAAAAACTAAGTATGAGGAAAAAATAGATGTAGACATTTTCTTGTTTTTGCTTCATTTAGAAAATTATGAACATAGGGAAACTGAAGCTGATAAGGGAAACTGTAAAGGAAACTTAACTCTAGTGAGTCCAATCAAGCACTTGAAAAGCAGACTGGAGATTTCTAATATAAAACTGAAGGCATTCTTCACTTCACCTTTTACATACCAGGACATACTAGGCATATGAATGAGGTAATAGTCATCTGGTGTGACAAAATATTTGCTATTAGTTAAAAGGCAAATTAATTAGCTTATTTTTCTCACCATTTGAGCTAATACAAGCATGTTCATTTGAAACATATGAAAAACACAAAAAATTGCTTCTAAAACATAAAGGAAGCAGCGTGAGAGATGTCATGTGCACAAACTTTCACTCTCGTAGTCACACATCACATTTCCCCAAGGCAGAGTTTGAAGCACTAATAAATGTCATTTGGCCACAACAAGTTGAATTCAGGCTGCTAGTTGCCATAATAATGTTTATAACTGAAGAAGGCACCCGCTGAGCCATTAGTTCCTCATTCTGCTTTCTTTGAAATCAACAGTAAAATTCCAACTGTTTCATGGGAACAAGATCAAACCTTTTGTCAGTAATTTTACTGCTATTAGATGACTTTTTACATCTGACACAAGCTATGCAATTTGGAGGATTTTATACAATTCCAAGACCCTCTATGGACCAGTAACTTGTGTAAGAGTTGTCTCATTTTTAACCCATATATTCATTCAATTCTGAGAAGCATTCAGCCACAAGAAATGAAATGAGCTTCAAGTCCAAAGCTAGAATTTAGCTTGTTTCCAATTCAGTTTGAAAATGCAAGCAAATTGCACCATTAGGGTTCACTGTGGGCTCATCCTCAGGGGAAACTGTTGAACAGTACCATTTGTCAGAGAAAGCTGTGGAGTCTCAGTGGGACTGATTATCTTCTCATTTATATCAGTTAAAATCACAATAACTGCATCAAAGTAAAGTAAGTTACACTAATGTAAAGCCAGTGCAAGTGACCAAAAATCAGGCCCATTTAACTTTACTTAGGCTCTGTTACCTCTGAAGCTTCCCGGTATACCCATGAAATGGACCTTCTCTGCCACTGCTTGAAAAGAGACAGAATATACTCTTTTGGTTGTTTTTTCTTCTCTGCCTGTCTTTTCTGGGGGTTTGTACCGGCATTTGTTACCATATGGTCTTCCCTGTCTTTCTTTAGAACAGTTTGCAACCCACAATGCTTGCAGCATCAGTCCCTGTATTCTGGAAAGTAAAGAGATTTTATTTATGCCTAACTTGTAGAAGAGGTATGAAAAGTCACCTTGTACTCCCCCCACTTCATCAGTGGCGGGGAACTGGCCAGTGTCTGACTGTTAATATTCAGATTACTATGAACATTTTTTTCCCCCATTGAATGAACTTTACCATATGACAAAAAAAGTTGTCTGTGTCATTTTATCTGTCTTGCTAATTTCTCTACTTGCAAATGAGATTTGTGATATGTGATTCCCTAACATAAATTAAGTGGGGTCAATGTGTTCTGAGTATTTAAATGTATCTGTAATCTCTATATCTGTATATAAATGTAGATCTATCTTATGCAATTTTCTGTGTGTCATCAGATGGTTAATTTCTTAAAACTTAGTACATAGTCTCTTAATGTAGACCCTGGGGGCTATGTTAACCAATGCTTAATGTTATACTATATCTTCCTTTACTCAGTTCTGATCAGGTGACTGAGTAGTTTTATTGTAAGATATATCATGTAAAAATCATACTTGTTTAACAGAATGCTATTCCCCACTGTAGCTAAACTATTATTTTGTGACTTTATGAGATTTTTCCTGTTGTGAGTTTAGGGTGGCCATCAAGATACCTCAACAATAGAACGTTGTGTGCCTCCCGAGTCTGGGCAGGGATGAGGATGGGGGTGCAGAGCGGTGAAAAATAGAGGACATAAAGGCATCCAGTTCCATCTCAATAGAGGACAGAGGATCCCAAAACCAGACTGTCCTCTATAAAACCAGACAAATGGCCACCCTATGTGAGTTGCATCTGACTTTACATGTAACATTGTTTAAGTCACCATATTTAGAAATTCATGCGGTGTTTTTAATGAACAGTGATGAATAATATAACTCATGACCAAGGCCCCCGGCAGGCATTACATTTATCTTGTAACTAACATATTAATTGTAACATACCACACTCATACGTAATTTATCATGATAAAATGGCAAACCAAAGACAGATATTTTAAGGTTAACTTAAACTGGTATAAAGACGAACCACTAAGAAAGCTAAGGGAATGAAATAAAAGAGACCATTTCTTATGAAGTAAGATTAAAGGAGCTTTGATTGTTTGGCTTGCCAAGACAGAGACTGGGGGATATGATCACTTTAACACCCCCCCCCCCCACACACATGCACATTAGTAGGGTGAAAGAAGAGGTTTTTTTAGATTAAAAAATGGTAGCATCATATAAGTTCAAATGGCTACAAACCAGTCATAAACCAATTTAGATCAGAAGTTTGAGGAAGATTTCTAACTGTCAGTGAAGTTACTTTTAGGAACAGTCTTCTGAGCAGAGGCAAAGAACATGTCTGAATCATATGCTTTGTTATTTTGCTTCTTGCCTGCCAGGGCCAGAAAGGGTAGGATTTTTCCCCTCTCATTAATATTATTGGTTTCTCAGCTTCCCTTGAAACAGTGGGACATTGGTCACAGCTAAGGCTGGAATTTTTTCACTGAAGTTCACAAGTCTTTCTGCCACTACTTAGAAACTCAGAATATCCTAACTGGCTTGTCTTACTTTTCTTCTCAGAATCATACTGATGGCCCAATCTCAGCTAAAGAAGGATTCTTGTCAGTAGGATCCAATTGGTAAAGATTGCAAAGATTATTTGCCTCTCTGTTCAGTATGAGGTCTAGACTGAGAATAGGTTAACCAATGATTTATGTGCCATTAAAGTAGCAAGCTATTGCCAGTATCTTTTGTTTCTCCTGCTTTTATCTATGTTATACTGTAGGTTTGTTATGCCTCCTAGTTAACTTTACTGGTTCAAAGTGATTTTAGGCAACTGTTGGATCAATGATTAGCTGCAAACACAGGTATTCTAGACATAATTGGCTAGGAAGCTCACTCCAGTTCTGTGTTCGTAAGTGGTACTTCAATGTAAATATTAAACAGGCATACTTTGTTTTTAGAAACACATTTTTTTTGCACATAAGAAAGCAGGGAAATTATTTGTCTACAAGTTATGACTTTATTATATATTTGTCCTCAGTACTGTAATTCAGCGCTGTATTCCATCATCTAAAGATATATCTTCTTCTATTTTCTATCATTTAAAAATACATTTAATTCTACTTTAAAAAAATATTGTGACACTAATGCCATCAACATCACTAGTGTTCTGGACAAATTGTACATCTCATCCAAACATACTACACAACATACAGGTGGGCACAAATATGCATCTTCTGCAAAAAACAATTTCCTCTTTTTAAAGGATATTAATGGGCTAGGGACAGGTTAAACTCGACATTAACATTAGTACGATATGTCTTTAAATTTAAAACAAAACCCTGAGATAATTTTACAAACAGTTATGTTCAGCAAAGTACTAAGAGTTGGCTTTCGTGTTTTTAATTTCCCAAATTAAAAACCTGAGTCCAGATGTCCCAGCATTTTTAGTTATTTATTTTTAACTGCTTTTGTCTGAACTTGCATATCTCCCAGCAGCAGTTTCTGATGGAATATTTATTCATGTCAGGCTGTGTCAGCTAGGTGCATTCATGCACACTGGACAAGCACATTTGCTGGATGCATTCTGCTTGGTCATTTTAATGGTGACAGTTTTAAATATGCTGACATCTAATTTGAGGATTCTGATTTTTTTTTTGCATATTATGTACCACATCTTCATAAAGAAGTTTTCTCATGACATCCCTCCTCTCCTACTCACAGTTACATAGATTGTTTCTTCTTTTGTTTACAAATTAACATTATAACAGTATACTTTTCTATCTTTCAATGTAACTGAAAAGTTGTAAGCAAAAGAAGAGCTAGCACACCTTCTCATGAATTAACGATGTTGGGTTGACCATGAATTGAAAACCACCTATCTAAATAATTTAAATTAGTTTTCAAATTAAGCCCTCAGTAAGGTGACTAAGGGAAGCACATTCCTCCTTTTGTACTATTGCTGCCTGCATTCTTGTTCCTTTTATAAAAGTATCCATTTCCAACTATTTTAGTTGGTCTAATAAAATATATCAGATTTACCCAAAGAACCTTGTCTGCAGTATTCATCTTACGTTGACAGGTTTCCTCACAACTATAGGAATTCAACATCATGGGCGACTGGTGTCTCTTGAGTCAGGGGCAGTGGGGAGGGTGGTCTCCCCACGACCAATCTCACTAGCTGGGGCAGGGGGTCCTCCAGCAGCCAATCACACTGACCTGGGGGGAGGACCCCCTATAGCTGATCTCACTCACCACTTCCAGAAGCCACTTTTGCTAACATCCCTAGCCGGCACTCACAGAGGGGCACCGACTCTCCTGCCTGCTCTCCTGCCTGTCACTGAAATAGGGAGCATGGCCTAACAGGGGGGTGCACCAGCACTGTCAGGGGGTGCACGTGCACTCCTGTGCTCCCCCTGTGTGTCACCGCTGTTCAACATCTTACTTTATTATAAGACTCCAGTTAATATGCTGCAGTATCCATGCAGTATCCATGACCAAATACATAAGGCAAGTTGTGCCTGCTTATGTAGTAGGACTGTCTATTATAATAACACCTTATACTTCTCTGTAGTACCTACACCTGATATACACTTATAGTACGTGTCATAACACTTGAATGGAGATAGATAAAATGAAGGGGAAAGCTAGCAGATGAAAAGGTTCCCCAAATGCAAGTGGTTGTGGTCAAAGTGGTCAAAGTTAAATCTTTTTCATCCATAGTTGTACTTACGTATTTTCACAAAAGGTGACTTTTACAACTGACAACATTCACTGGAACTCACCACTTCATGCAAGGAATAACTAGGTATTCAAGAAATGGTTGCAGAAAAAGTAATGAGCAAAAATCACAGCACATTATGTGGATTGAAGAGAAGGTATTTTAGAGGAATTGTACACAGAAACTAATAGAATTGCTGTGTAATGCATAAATGATGCATACAATCCTCATCACAGTTTAGAGAACCTATAGAACCAGGGTTTGTTAGCCAGAAAATACGTTAGTTACAGTAGCAGAAAGAAAAAAGTTACAAAAAGGCATCCCATAATAGCAAATGCATCAAATAGCAAATAACTAATTGAAGATAGTTTTTAATGAGAATCTGGCATTAACCTCCGCCCTGAATAATGAGATTCATGTCCCCAGCCTCATTTTCAAAGAATAATGTTGTAATACATGTCTCTTTCAATAACCATCAGAAGTCATTGCGATGTACAATCATATACACATACTGAAACCTACTGATAAACTTACCTTTGTGAAATGGAAAGTCTGGCAAAAGTGTTCTTATTTTACTTTGTACCAGTTTACCTCTTCCTGAAATGAGATTTTTTTAAAGAGAAATCACAAGAGAAATCTTAGGTCATGGATCAAATGACAGCATTACAGTATGCCTAGGGACCTTTCCATATATCTGAAGAAGCCACAAAGAAATAATAAAAACTAACAGAAATGGTATTTGCATGGACAAAAAATAGCAATTAATTCTTCACAGTGTGAAAAGAAGAGTAATTTAATATCATTACATTAATTGAAGATATTTGCACTGAAAAATATGGCAGTATAAATGTCAATGACCATGTTCTATGACTATATTGTAGGAGTAGCTGGTAAAGCATATTATACATCAATTATTTTCATAGTTCATGTAAAAGGGTTGAAGAAGTGAAACAGGACATGATTCAATAAAATATATTTAGAATGTATATATTTTGCCTCCTAGTTTAGGCTTTTAAAAAAAATAAAGGTCATTATATAGAGCCAATCCAGTTTCCTCTTAAAATTCCACAGTACAGTATATTCATTCTGCTTTATGCTTTCACAATGCTATAGTGTTAAGACTCCAGGAGTATGTAGTACTTGGACCCTATTCATCTACTTTCCTTTAAGCATTATTTCCCAAGATTATACCTATCATTTTCCCAAGACAGTACCTTGTAGTTCACTGTGCAGTTTGACTGGGTCACTACCTTACAGAGCATACTTTTTTAACTTACTAGTAGGTCCCACAGGGAGTGCCCCATATTCTAGTATCTTCTCAAGGAGCTTATAGCCAGTATGAAATTGCAATGATTTGGGACAGCTTTTTCAAAACAAATATGATTTATTTATCTGAAGGAACACACAAAGAGAGACTAGATTAAAAATAACATGTGGCTAAAAACATCCACCCTGAGGCACCTGGGCATTTATCAACTTCAAAAGCTATTTCACCATTATCCTGCAGGGAGTCTTTGACCACCAGAGTCTTTGACCACCTGGGTGATGGATCTCCTACCCCAGATCCTTTGGCCCTGCATCCTGGATGGGACCACCTACAACCTTGGCTGCCTGGACACTGTTCCCCCACCCCACTCCCTCAAGGGGCACACACCAGGATGCAGGAAAACGCAGAGTGAGGAAGAGACGTGCCTTAGTTTACAATGTCATCATAGTCAAACTTTCCTTGCTTTAAAAAAGAAACCATGTTGAACATTGTCCATGTCAGCACTTGGTCCCTCTTCCCAATGACACAAACCATCAAACCTTTAGAGGGGAGGGGAGGCAGAAGCAGGGGACAGGGGAGGTCTGTAAAAGGGTTGAAGTACCCTGAAGGGAAGATTAGGATGTGGAATGGGGAGGAGGTTGGGGTCAGGGGGAACATTGCAGGGGCAGAACTCAGCATAAAAACTTGGAGAGGAGACACAAGGAAGGGAGCTTTAGACATGGTACACTAATTCACAAATTTGGAAGTAAAGACCAGGGACTCCTTCATGTAGGAGCTGGACAGGTGGGTGATCCTAGACCCATTCTCCACCTAAAAAGGCTTCAGGGCGGGAAGAGGAAGAGGCTGTAGCATGGAGGGCATCACCACAACAGGAGCCGCGAACTCCTGGTGCTCCTTCACAAGACTCCCTGCCTCTCACTCTCCACTCTCAGGGCCCAGTCTCCTTCTGTGGGGACCCTAAACCCAGGACTCTTGACCATGCCTTGGGCCCACATCATGTGGCAGGATGGAACCAATTGGCTTCCTATCCCCTCTGTTGCTAGGGTGCACCTCTACAGTGGGACTCAGGTCAAAAGAGGGGTCACAGGGAGTGGAAAAATCTCTCCCTGGCTCTCCTACCTGAAGGATGGATGAACTTGGGCAGATGGGCTTTGATGCCAACTTCTATCCCAAAGATAGGCTGGCCCAGTGGGCTGGTGTGCTACACTCTCCCCCTGGCTCCTAGTGCTTCTCTACCCTGCTGGGACTATCTTAGAGGCACTTTGAGGGCCTACCTACATGGGGCAACCACAAGGGCTGGGGGGAGTCATTGATTGACTCAGAGAGGAAGGTAGGGTTATGGATGGTCCTGGCCTCAGGCCCCAAACACCCCAGTCCTGCTCCTTTGGCCCACCACCCACCAGATTGGGCCACATCAAGAGCCATTCTGCTGCCCCAGATCACAGGTCATTAGCTCCCTCAGCCCACTTCTCCTATCCTGGGTCTGCCTCCCACTTCTCTTGCTCCCAGTCAGTGTGTAGTGGGAACCACCTGGCATCTAGAGGTCCCTTGCATGGGACCTCCATTCCTGTTGTCCCTGGGAAGACTCCCTGGAGTGTCATTTGGGCAGCAGCCTCTCCTGGGGTCTCTGGGATCTCCGTGGGAGACATTGTTGGTGCTAGTCTGGGGTGTTTTAGGTGGCCACAAAGTGGTCCAGGACCCCGCCCATAAACTCCCTCTCCTGGGCCTGGGACTCCGCCAGCTCCACCAGGGTGTAGGTTGCTTCATCAAGACAGCAAATGGCTATCTTGAGCTTCCATTCCTGCTCCTAAGTAGCCCAGATGTAGGTATCCCCCAGCCTGAAATGTCTACCCTCCACATATGGAGTCTCTCTTTGTGCCACTCAGGCAGCTCTTGGTACCAGGAATTAGCTGTGTGAGCCCAGCACTCAGACGCAGTGACCAAAACCTGCAGCATCTCCTCCTTGTTTCTTTGATGCCTCCTATGGCCATCCTTTATAGGCCTGCAGGTATGTGGCCCCCTTCTCCTTGAACCAGCATCATGTACTCTGTGCACTGTCCTGTCTCACACAGGTGGTGTTTCTGCAAATAGAAAGCCTTTGTGTGAAGCTGCAACTCTTGCTGATAAAATTAAGTGTAAGGGCAGTTTTGAACCCTCCCAGCAGTCACTTGGGTACTCACATGGATATAGCAAGGTAGCCACTGTAAATCTTCTATCCTGGCCTTTTCACTTCTGCCCAGGGCTGGGAGCTGAACTGCTGCTGTATACTTGACCCAACAAAGACCAGGGTGCCAGCTGTGATGTGAGTGGACAGCGAAACCTGCAGTTGTGCTGAAGTGGATTGCTAGGAAGAGAGGGGATGGGTCCCTTACATGAACTTGCTCTGCTTCCTCAGAGGGTCCAGGGACCTAGGTCCTCCCTTGGACTTGGATCATTCCCAGGGTGGGCAGAGACTGACCTCTCCAGGGAATGCTGGTGGAGCTCTTACACTACCTCTTCCCCTCCCCCCCCCACCTAATCCTTTCCTCTTTACAAGAGAGGACCATTTCAGTGCTGGGGAGAGGGACAGTGCTTACTCAGCACTAAGATAGCTTGGGATCAGTGCCTTCTGGGCACTTGGCTGCATGTTAGTGCATGTGCCTATGGGGTGGGGTGGGGTGAGGCGGGCACCAAGTAGCCTGGGATGCCAGGAATCATCCATCTAACTTGAATCAATTGGGGAATAGTACTAACCTGTATTAGTCTAACCTGAATTGATCTCAATTGTGTATACATCACACAAGGTCTATCTTAGGTCACTTGCACCAGTTTTAGAAACAACTAAAAATATTATGTACACTGAAGTTCTGTATGGTTACAGGTTTAGCTCAATCTATGTTCCCTTTGACAGGTAGAAGTGTAATGTTTGTACATGATCTTTGTGCCCATAGTGCACTTAATCACAGAACACATGTTTCTAGAACCTAAATTCACCCCAAAATGAGCAAAGCCTTTACATTCAGATGCATTTTCCCTGGGTACACCTAGTGAATTGTGGACAAGCACTTTGGACAAAATTAGCTAGACCTCTAGGTATGTATATTTTTTCCCTTAAGTAAACAGCAGTGTTTTAAAATTGTAGGTTTAAATTATGTCCCAAGAGCCAGTATATAGTGCCACAGTAGCAGAGAGAGGACACTACCTGCAGCCCCAAGTAATGGAATGAAGTATACCCTTAAGGATATACTGGAGCCATAATGCTGTGAGGAATACTGGGGGCTGTGAAAACAACAGCAGTATTGCTATATCTTTGCCTGCACTCTCCCCATCCAGCCTTGGTGTTCCGGTGAGATAGCTTAATAACTGTGACAGCACCACATTCTTTCTGGTGTAGGACCCACAGGCAGCAATGAAGGATGCCTCACCAAATTGTACTCCCTACCTCTTCTGCAGGTTCTCTAGCAGCAAGGCCTCCTGCACTCTGTTCTCTATGTGCAGGCCCAGCCCTGTGTGTTTTCACTTGTTTCCTTCTCTAACGAGCAGGCATATGTGCTTCAGGTCTGTATGCACAAAAGTAGATGAAGTGTCTGTCAAATTGCAATATTCCCGAGAGAAAGTGTCCACCATAAAATTGCTCTGCAGTCTACTTTGTTTGCAATATTTCTCTGTGGAAACATAGTGCCCCAAGACACTGAAGCAGCAGGGAGTAATGAAACATATTTTTCATATTCTCACTTTCATTTCAATATTTCAAATGGCTCTTTAAACTGCCTGTCTAAACTATTATGCTTTCTTTAGAAAGCCTTTATAATAATTGAGAATAATTAGGACCTACATGCTTTGCTATTTGCAAATGAAAATAAATGCTTAGCCCTCCTGAGAGAGACCATTTAAAACATTCTTAAAAGAAACCCAACAAATTCATTTCATACTAAAAGTTACTTTTATTTTCACTTGGGCTTCTTGAAATAAAGCTATTTCAGTTAATCTAAACTGGTAAAATGTTTTAAACTTACTAATATAGTAGATGTGGTGTCGGATAGAAATATTAAGAGTATGAAGAAACCAGAAATACAATTTTTCATTTTCTCATTTTATGCATTTTCTCCAAGTTTAATTTCTTTCTCTTGAAGGATGAACAGGAAGAAGCAAATAACTCAGAGTGAGAATTGTATTTCAACATTTCTACTTCACATATCTGCATTGTGATGTGACCATCTTCAATGGAGAGAATTGCTAAAGATCATACACGGAAGTGTCAAAACAATACTAAAGGAAAACCAGAGCAGGGTAACAAAAGAAAGTGTAACAAGAGCTCATGAGAAGAAAACACTCCCAGAATCAGCTGAAGAAATCCAGGAGTCAACTGAGGTGCAAACTCTCTTGAAAAGAAGAAATACAGTAAGGTGAGAAATTAGAAACCAGTAGAAAAGTATGAGAAGTTTAGCAAAGTTTAGCAAGCATAATTAAATATAACATTATCTTAGCATCTCTCTCTCTCTCTCTCTCTCTCACACTCACACTCACACTCACACTCACCCCCCCCACACGTGCATGCATGCGCTCATGGTCCAGTCTACAATATATAATTAGAATGGGCTTGATGTAAATGTCCCATATTTGGGAGTGCAGTAGTAACTGAATTTATAAAATTTGCTGCAATATATACTTACATACATTGGACATCAGACAAATGTCAACTACTTTTTTCAGTTACTACACAGTGGGCATGTCTATGGACTGTTACTGCACCATCATTTAATACTTCCTTTTGGAAGTACCTCCAAAAGAAAGTACTAAACAATGATGCAGTAAGAACAGTACCATAGGGCCATGTGTAGACATGCCCAGTGGTAGCATAATGATTTTGGGAAATAAATTGTTTACATCAGAGAGCCCACAGGAAGGATTCAACCACCGGTAGTGAGTCAAGTACCACCTCAGATTCTTTTTTTATTGCATTTTGTCTGACTTTACCGAATAACTTCTTTATTTTTATTACCTTTTTAGTACCTTTATTTGTATTACCTTTGGTACCATTTATATAAATAGCGTTTTTGTAATACTATTTGAGAAAAAAGTGTGTTGTGATGTTTAGCACTAATAGATATGACTATAATTCTTAGCATATGAGGTCACTGTAGCACATCAGCTTTACAAAGTCAACCCTTTTATAATGTTTAGATTATCCTCAATGGCAGCTTTCATTTTCTGCCACATCATTTTCATTACATTCATCAGAACTGACATCTCCCATATCACTATCTTTTTCATGGAGAATACTCCTCCTGTCCACTGCAGATTAAATCACAAAACACCTAACTTCAAACTCCTCATCCAGTTTTTCAGAATATATTTTTGCATGATTGAGTTTTTTTTTTTTCATTTTAATGTAGTCTTTTCCTCATTAGTTTCTCTAAATGCTCCATTTGTAAATTGGTTTAATACATCTTAAATTGGTATGGCAGACTATTACTAGACTCACTTTTAAATTAAAGAGCTAAAAAAATGGAAGCTCTAGTAGTTTTAAATTACTCTACCTTGAATGTGGCAATTAAAAATAATTGCAACATTTCCACTATCTTAAAAAGTTCTTCAGTTTGGAAATGGTTGAGCCTCTGGCCCATTACAATGGAAAAAATGACTTCAGCTTATTACATTTCTTTACACTGATATAAATGCCATAATTCAGAAAAGATTGCTTTTCTGGTGTGTTCAGAAATGCACTGTAAAGTTACTGGAGTGCTTCAAGTGTTGTAAGCTCTAAATTTTAACTCCTTTAATTATGACTAGCATAAAAATTAATTACTTTACATTTGAAAATCCCAGACATGTTTCTTGAAGACCAGAAACTTCATGATATATCCCCAGTGATCACTTATATCTTATTGTAGCCAATTTTAGTTTGGCAGAGCAGTATGAACCTTATAGCCAGACATATACACAGGTGAGATGGAACAAATAATTGACCAAAATGCCAGGAAAAATTGGTCTTTCCAGCTTAAACCTGCTTTCTCAAATAATAAATCTTCAATTTTTTAAATAGCAAAACAGTTAAATCTGTTATCAGTTAATTATTAAATCTTGAATAGCATTTTTTCATAGCAATTTACAACTATAAAAAACACGTTGTAGAAAGAAATACTTTTTGGTTTGTATTCTAATCACTTTTGGCATTTATGTCCCAGAATTGAAAGTAATTTTTTAATGTAATAATGATGTTTTGTCAGTATATCTCTAACTCTCACCTAATACTCCAATTTGCAAAATGTATCTGATTAATTGATGTGGTTTAAATTGTGTTGCAAAAATATTTTTATGAATTATGTTATTCTAGGAACTGTATGTGATTTAATTCAGCTCCATACAAAGAAATCTAATAATCATGGTTAATTGTATAGAAGTCTTCTACAGACATGAATATACATGTAAATTAAGTTTGCTATGCCTGGAAGACAGTTACACCATTATAATCTTTTTTCTTCATTTAGTATCCTGACCTTTTTCATACAGTGTTGAACTGGTGCATTCATCTCAATGATTTCCAGACAGATATTCTAGAGCTACTGAAAAAGGATTTTAAATGACATAGGAATCATTTTAAAATATATGAACCGGCTAGCAAATAACTGTAGTATGTGACTAAGAATCCATATAGAGAAACCATGGTACCTTAACTTAAGCTATGTCTGCTTCTTTCCCAGACCTGAGGCAGGCCACCTTTGGGCACTTGCACATCACATGATAATCATCATGATGTACACATGATGCAAATGTCATTGGTGTGGCTTAATAGCATCACATATTACACACACGCTGGTCTTGTGGAGTTTAAATGACTTTGTATTATTGCAAACTAAACTACATAGAGATGTAGTTTAGTTTGCAGTGTTGCAAATTTCATAGATTTCATAGACATTAGGACTGGAAGGGACTTCGGAAGATCATCGTATCCAGCCCCCTGCCCCAGGGCAGGAAGTCAGCCTGCAAGGAAGTATCCCTGCAAGATAAACATCCACATTTCTCTTAAAGGTGTTCAAAGTAGGTGCTTGAACTACCTCCAGTGGTAGGCTATTCCAGACCTTGGAGGCTCGAACAGTAAAGAAGTTCTTCCTTATGTCCAGCTTGAAATGGTCTTGGAGGAGTTTATGACCATTCAACCTTGTCATCCCTTGTGGCACTCTGGTGAACAAATGTTCCCCCAGATCCTGACGAGAACCCCTTATAAGCTTATAGGTAGACATTAGATCACCCCGACCCTGCGCTTTTCCAGGCTGAAGAGTCCCATGGCTCTCAGTGCTAGCCAGTGTAGCACTGCCAAGCCTATAAGCATGCTGCAGCTTTTTCTTCCCAAGGTGGAGAACCTTGCATCTTTCAGTGTTAAACCATCAGGTTGTCATCTGCCCATTTTCTGAGCCTGTCAAGGTCAGCCTGTATTGCCCCTTCTGTCCTCAGGTGTGGATGCTTTACCCCAAAGTTTGGTGTCATCAGCGAACTTGACTAGTCCGCTTCTGACTCCAATGTCCACATCATTAATGAAGATGTTGAATAATATAGGTCCAAGGACAGAGCTTTGAGGGACCCCACTGATCACAGTGCACCACAATGATTGACTTCCATCGACAACCACCCTCTGGGTCCTACCATGGAGCCAATTCCCCAGCCAGCAGATTGTGGTGCACCCAAGGCCACAGTTTGCCAGTTTTGCCATGAGGTGATCATGGGATACCAGATCAAAGGCTTTTTTAAAGTCAAGATATATGACATCAATCTCCTCTCCCCTGCCCAGGTGATACATCACCTGATCACAAAAGGAAACAAGATTGGTCATGCAAGACCTACCCACAACAAACCTGTGCTGGCTATCCCTCAGGAAGTTGCCATTGGCCAGCCTGTTAAAAATGGCCTTTTTGATAATCCTTTCTAAGACTTTCCCCAGGATAGTCAGGCTGATGGGCCTGTAGTTTGCTGGATCCACTTTTCTCCCTTTCTTGAAGATAGGCACCACATTGGCCTTCTTCCAGTCTTCAGGTACTTCACCAGAGCTCCAGGAGTTCTGAAGATCTGTGCCAGGGGCTGGGCTATGACGCTCGCCAGCTCCTTGAGTACCCTGGAGTGTAGGCTGTCAGGGCCAGCTGACTTGAAGGTGTCCAGCCTCTCAAGGTGTTCCTTCATGAGGTCAGCATTGATGGAGAGTAGGGAATTTCCCTCACCTGGGCCTCCCCATCCCATAATGGGCAGGGGCATCCCATGGGACTGGTGAAAGATTGATGCAAAGTACCCATTTTGCAAGTTGGATTTTTCCTGGGCATTGGTTGTCAGCTGTCCCATCTGGTTTAGCAGGGGTCCAATGTTGCCCTTGCTTTTCCATCCAGCTCCCCACATATCTAAAAAAGGACTTTTTTTGTCCTTGCTACTTGGAGCCAGTTGGAGTTCCATCACAGCCTTGGCTGTCCTGGTTTGCTCCCTGCAGATCTGGACCAGTGCAGAATATTCCTCTTTGGAAGTGGATCCCATCCTCCATCCTTTGTAGGTCTTTCTTTTTAGATGCAGGAGGTCTGCTAGTTCCCTGCTGAGCCAAGGGGGCTGCTGTGCCCTTTTGCTACCTTTTCTCTGAGACGGGTATTGCTGGATGCACATTGCTTGTGCATCCAGGATCACTCCCTTGAGGAGCAGCCACTCTTCCTGAATTCCCCTCCCCTTTGGGTTGTGGTCCCTTAGGGCCTTCCAACAAGTGTCCTGAGCCTGTCAAAGTCAGCTTTCCTGAAGTTGAGGACTACTGTATTGCTGACTGACTTGCCAGCTTTACGGCAGATGGTGAAGGTGTTCAGCTCATGGTTACTGTCACCCAGCTTCCCTTTGATTGTTAGGTCACTGATTAGGTCATCCCCAGTTGCCAGTACTAGGTCGAGCAGCATTTTACCTCTCGTTGGCCTGTAGACTTCTTGTGTCAGATAGAGCTCATCCACACACGTGAGGAAACTTTACGACCATTCAGATTTGACTGAGCACTCTTCCCACGAGATGTCTGGGTAGTTGAAGTCTCCCATGACAACCATGCACCAGGAGCACGTGGCCTCAGTCAATTCCCTGGCGAACTTCTGGTCAAGCTCTTGATTCTGGGTGAGAGGTCTGTAGTAGACTCCCACCATTGTGTCCCCTGTGCTGTGTTCCCCATGGATTTTAACCCAGAGGGCCTCCAGTCATCCACCCTTGCAATGCTGTAGCTGTCAGCTTGCCCCATAGCTATAGGATAAGTGAGCCAGTTCCACAGAAAAAAAGGATTGGGCCCCTTGTTACCAGATTTGCCTGTCACTTTGAAGAGTGCTAATTTATTACAGGTATGTTTCTGGGGATCTCTGTAATTCTATCAATGTGCTTCTTGTGTTTCTATATGGAGCTATATCTCTCCCTTCTGCAAGTCCTCACCCCCAATGGAGCTATCTTGCAGGACTCAGTTTCAATGGGGCTGGGTTTCTCCAGTCACCAAATCAGTCAAACACATGTACACACTTACACACACAGATCAACAGGAGATGCCTGAGCCAGGCTGGGTTATTTAGCATTGACAGGCTAACAACCTCATATGCCTTGAACTCAGTTCATCAGGGCAACAATAAAATGCAGTCAGACACAAGCACGCAGGTTAACAGAGCACATCTGAGTCAGGCCAGACTATTCAGCATTGATAAGCTGACACCCTCATGTGCCTTGAATTCAGTTCATTAGGACAATAATAAATGCAGTTAGACACACATACACACATCTACCAGAGTACGTCTGAGCAGGCTGGGTCCGATCAGCACTTTTAGCTCATACCCTCATGTGCCTCAAAACTCAGCATGTCAAAATGTCTTGTCACAAAGGTCCTAGTAGTAACCCTCTTGATGAGTAGACCCCGCTGTGGTTTTGGGCATTACAGGGATCTTTGGCTTAGGTAAAAGAAGCATTGCTGCAGAGCAAATGGGGAGGTCAAGGGAAAGAAGGAGTAGGTGAGATTCAGAGAGAAAGTTTAGCAACCAGCTTGACCATAAAAGTTATTTATTGCCAGGTATATGAACTTATGATGATACCAGTGATAATAGCCCTACAAGAGAGAGACAAATAAACAGTTACAGTATTACATAGTTTCAATTAGGTTTTTGGGGAAGTCTGGCTCGAGTTTGATTAGCAAAAGTCAAGTTTAGAAAGCTGTGCCTGGAGTAAGAAAATAAAAGTCAGGTTCCTTGGGGGGGGGGGGGAGAGAGAGAGAGAGAGAGAGAGAGAGAGAGAGAGAGATGGGATCTTACCACTCAGTGAAGCTTGAACCAGTCAAGATTACCAGGTGTTGATCTCATAGACAGGCAGAGTCTTCAGCATAATCAATGGAGAGATTCCAGGCAGAAAAGGAGTGGAACTGGTGCTTTGGATCCAAACACCAGGACAGAAACTTAAGCTTGGGTACGGGTTTTTGTAGAGGACTAACACTGGCTCAAGAGAGAATACTAGGTTTGTTTTGGGGTAAACAATGGCTCATATGCTGGATAATAGGAACTGATCACTGCTGGCCATGGATGGCATTACTCTGGGGGAGCTCACAATACAGACAGGCAGATTCCTTGTTTTGGATACCAATAGAGGAGCCATTACTAGAATTGGTCTGATAAATGCTGAGCTGGGTATATGTAGATGTGGGTTGATTAGCATTTGGAGCAAGGATTCTCCATCATGCAGTGCTCCCCTGCTTTTCTGATCCTGGAATTCAGTGCAGTCCTTGCCTTGGAATCTCTGTTCTCCATTCTGAATGCTAATGAAGGTGCATGCCTGTGCCATCTCCCATTTAAATGACTTGTCATCTGGTTCCATCTCAGAAGCAAATGAGACCAAGGGAGTTGCTTGACTCTTATCACCCTTGTCTGGAGGGCTTTTGGTGTATCTCCCACTGCATCTTCCTTGTCTTCTGTAAGTCCTTCCTCTAATCAGTTCTTGTTCAGGCAGAGGTGGGGAGGGGGATAATGCTTTGTAGTCAGATATGCTGTGTACTGTGCCAGGGTCCCCAAGAACATGGAGCTGAGAGATAACACCCTTGCCACTTGTGACTTCAGCAGGTGCCGGATGGGCTTGGGGAATAGTTGGATCGGGCTGAGTGCTGCCTCCAAGCTGGGGTGCATTGGGGGGTGCCACTGCCATGGAAGGAAGGACTGGGACCCCCCACAGCTTGGGGGCTGCTCAGCCCACCAGCAGCTCACCCTCTCAGCTGCAGGCAGGGTCCAGCTCCAAAACCCCCCCAAAAACCATGTGGTGGAAAAATTGAAATGGTGTGTTTCAATTAAAAACCCAGCATTTCAATTTAGGGGACATAGAATAAAATCCTGAGGACTAAACCCCTGTCAAATGTATAAGCTCCCCTAGTGGCCCAAATCTTGCCTAAGATCTCTCTTGACTATACTGTTGGTTCAGTGTAAGATATCCAAAAAACCTTGCGTCTTGCATGGTACTTAAAGGTATTTAAACCACTAGCAGCACTGCATTTTCCTAAAGCTGTCTTTTTGAGAAGCAGTCATTAAAATGTCATCATAGCTCTATCTACACAGGGATTTCTGAAGTAGTGATTACCCAGAATACTACTTTAAAGCCTAAAGCAAAATGCAGGCATTCTTGGGATAAGTCCTACAATTACAAGGCTTATTTTAAGTTACGTGACCATAGATCAGGTCCTGTGTGTGCACATGTTTGCTGATGCCTAGGATGAAATCTAAATGATTTGGAGTGGGTGCAGGCTAATGGGTCCACAGGGGATGTTAATGGGTCTGGGGGGAGCTGGTGAGTCCAGGGGGAGGTGGTGGGCTTATGAGGTGTTAGTGGGTCCATGGGGGCAGTGGGAAGAGGTTATCTGTCCAGGGCTTAGATAAAGCATACAATAGCCTCTCTGAACATGTGTACAGTTCAGCACTTAGATCAACTTAACCCTACTTAGGTTGATCTAAGTGTAACATCTGTACATTCCCTATGTTACGAGATAATTCAAACCAATGCTACTATGGTAAAATTCAAAATTTGCAGTTAAACAGCCTGTTTACTTCACAGTTGACTTTTTTTGATGTCTTTGAAAGTTGGAGCTTCTCTGCTCTCCCTGGTTTGGGCTTCTCCTTCATCAGGGGCTGTTATTCTATGTTATTATGGTTCTTTTCAAAACTTCTTATATATGGCTAGATACACCCTACCATGTTTTCAATTTGCAAGTGCAGGTCAGCTTGTACTAATCCTATAGATATAGCTCTAGTAACAGATTGTCTTTGCTATCGGCAAAAATGGTATAATTCACATCAGCACCTTGCCATCCAGAAGTGGTATAGGAATAATGGCAATGTGGTAATTTTCTTTGAAATATTTCTTTTGTATGTATTTTTCCTCTTATTCCTAGGCACTAGCAAATAGATTCAGCTAAAACAACCCATTTTCTCTAATGCATTACTGAACAGTCACAGATTAATAGGTAATTAATCTATTTCTTTGTTTCATAACATTATTCCGATGAGTTCTTCCTCTTTATTGCTTTTCTTTTTGGGTTCAGAAATGGAAATTAAATCGTTCTGTCTGTTTTCCCCCCCCATATATATGCATATTTTTACAACTGTGTATTTGGGTCCTGATCCCCTTCAGGTAATATATATGGGAGGATTTTTTTTTCTAGTGGAAACTATGGAAACAAGATCAAATTTAAACTTGAGGATTTTGAATAGAGATGACCTTGACCAAAACATGATTTGGTATTTCCTGAACAGTGCTTGAAGTCTGCATCACAATTTTGCACAAGGGCTCTATTTATAATGAGCTTAATTCTGGAGAAGGTTGTCCATCTTTCCTTTTAATGTACACTTTTTAGACTATCCTTTTATTTATTTTCCTTTTTCATGGATTAGTTCTATCTTTCATGCATGCATCTGATTCAGTTAGTTTATAAGTTGCAAATTCACCTGCTTTACCTATGGCTGTAGGCTGGACAGGCTTATTATAGTGGCAATCTGTACTTACCATGTCACTGCACTATTAAAAGATATATGTGGCTTTTCAGGAGGGAGAGCATTGCCATCTGCTGTCTCCACCACAACCTGATGCTGCTGTTGTTGTTTGGTCCACAACTGCTTATTTGTCAGAGTTACCTCTGCAGATTTCTCAGCTGACCTGCCCTGAAGGTCTTTCCACTGTCTGACACCTGTGGAGACTCTGGTAGCAGCACAGCTGTGCTGCATTGCTGTCCACCACAATGAAAAATATTGTGATACCCGTCCTGAACTGTCTCCCTCCACTTACTGAAGACCTTTTAACATGATCTTTACTGCTCACTGCAAAAGTGCTGCATAAAACATAAACCTCTCTACCTGGACTTCTTTGACTTCACAAAAGGCTTCCACTCCATCAACTGAGAAGCGCTGTGGAGGGTCCTTCTGAGGTATGGAAGCCCACTGAAATTCATTACCATTCTTTGCTTCCTCCATGATGGCTTGCAAGTGTTGCTTTTCAATAACAGATCTATCCCAGATCCTTTCCAGGTTAAGGCTGCATAATTGCTCCAAAACTCTTCTCAATATTCTTTACAATGATGCTACATCTGACCACCAAGTCAGATGGAGTTGAATAGCTGGTAAGCTGTTTAATCTCATCTGACTCTGAGTCAAAAGCAAGATAACCCTGACTTCAATCATTGAGCTCCAGTATGCTGATGATGTTGTAATGCATGTTCACATTGAGGCAGATCTTCAGGCTATCATCAATGACTTTACTGAGGCATATAAGAAAATCAGACTGACTCAACATTGAGAAGACTAAGGTCCTCCACCAACAAGCTCTTAGCCAGCAGTCCCTAACTCTGCACGTTCAGATTTATGGTGAGACTCTGGAGAATGTTCAGTATTTCCTGTATGTCAGAAGCCATCTCTTGCAAAAGGCTGACATCAACAGAGAAATCCAACATCACCTCAAATGTGCAAGTGCAGCCTTCAGATGCCTGAGGAAACAGGTGTTCTCAGATGCCTGAGGAAACAGAAGATCATCCCATCAGGTTTGAAATCAAGCTCATGGTTTATCAGGCAATCATGATCCCTACCTTACTGCATGTGAGTGTTCAGGACACTGGGATTGTGTGTGTGTGCACACGTGTGTGCGTGCGCACATGTGTTCAAAATACCTGTGTTCTGTGGATCCTGAGGGGTCAATACAATGAGTGCCTGTGCCATGAAAATTGGAGTTATCTGGCACCCATTGGACTTGACCCATGGATTGGATCAGAGGGGAGGGGAAAAAGTGCTGTTGGACTGCTTGCCAGTCTGTCCAGGTGCGGAATCTGGAAGTCACCTGGAAAGCAAAAGCTGAGAGGCTGAGATAATGGTTTCCATCCAAGAATCCTTCTATCACAGATGACCCCTTACTTTCCCCTCGAGCTCCCCTCAAGCACTCGTGAAAAGGCATTGATGGCATTTATTAAGTTCATCAGAGTTCATCAGAAACTGTTTACATGTAAGAGCTTGAGGTATTGGTGTTTTGGTTCCAATCTCTCACGGAGTGCAACATGACCCTGACACAAATAACAAGAATGTGTGAATTAGGCAGATTTGTGATCACATTGAATGAGACTTCCTCTCATAAGCATCCAAGTGTTTGGGGGGCGGGAAAGGGGGTGGTAAGTGGGCAATTCACTCTCACAGCTTACCAGCCATTCAGCTCCAGAAACTTGGTGGTCAGATGTAGGATCATGGTAAAGAATATTGAAAAGAGTTTTGGAGCAATTATGCTTTTGCATTCCCACCCCCGCTCTCTATTGAGCCTGAAATGGTCTTTCGGGAGTTTGTGGCCATTACTCCTCATTCTCCCCAAAGGAGCCCTGGTGAACAGTTGTTCACCGAGCCCCTGATGTATTCCCCTGATATGACAATAAACTGCTACCAAATCCCCTCTCAGCCTTCTCTTTTTCAAGCTGAAGAGTTCCAGGTCCCTCAGCCTTTTCTTGTATGGCTTGCCATGCAAGCCTCTAATCATACAGGTGGCCCTTCTCTGGACTCTCTCAAGTTGTACCACATCCTTGTTACACTGTGGCACCCAGAACTCGACACAATACTCCAGTCAGGGTATCAGCAGTGCCAAGTAGAGTGGAAGAACCACCTCCTTGGTCTTGCTGGAAATGAATTGATTGATACATGCCAGAGTATTATTTGCTGTGCTGGGAATGGGGGATTATTCATCCCCAGATGGAGCACTTTACATTTTTTGACGGTGAACTTCACCTCATTCTGACTCGCCCAACTTGTATCTGTAGCCTATCTTCAAGTATGACCACGCTTCTCCATAACTTGGTATCATTTGTGAACTTGGCCAGTGAGCTCTTCACTCCTTCATCCAGATCATTGATGAAGATGTTGAAAAGTACCGGATCAAGCACCGATCCCTGTGGGACACCACTGCCCACTTCTAGCCGAGATGACACAGATTCATTCATTAGGATTCTCTGGGTCCTACCCTGCAACCAGCTTCATACCCACCTAACTGTCTCACAGTTAAACCCTCTATCTTCCAATTTTCTCATGAGAACATTGTGGAATACCAGATCAAAGGCTTTTTGGAAGTCAAGGTATACAATATCCACCACTTCTCCCTTATCCAGGTGGTGAGTCACCTGATTGTAAAAGTAGATAAGGATGGTTAGACAAGACTTGCCTATGATAAAGCCATGCTGGCTGTCATTCCCCACACAGGAGCCATGGCTGTTCTGCAGTGAATCCTATCACATATCTCAGCTCCCCTCCTAGAGGTGCAAAGCACATACCAGTCTCCCCAGTACCTGCACAGCAGCCACTGTGCTGGAATGACCTGCAAGACCAATAGCCAGTCCTTCTAACTCTTCTCCTGATGAGGCAGGACATGTGCAAGGACACTGCAACCCATGATGGTAAAGTTTACTCATGTTTCATGATGGGAAACCAGGCCCTGGGGGAAATGCAGAGCCACCAGAGGGTAGGGGAAAAAGAAAGGGGCAGCAGAGGTAGCAAAAACCACCACAGGCCACCCCTGCAGTCATAGCCCTCTCAGGCCATTATGACTAAGAAGCCCAAAAAAGAGTTGGGGTCAGAGAAGGGCGTGGGAATGCTGGGGAATAGGGTGAAAGTGAATTGCCCAGTTACCGCCCACTCCCTAACCCTCCTTTCTTGGAATCTTAAGAGAGCATGTCCCATTCAATGTGATCACAAATCTACCTAATTCACATGCCCTTGATATTTGTGGCAGAACCATGCTGCACTCCATGAGAGATTGGAGCCTAAGCACAAATACCTCAAGCACTAGAAAATGAAGAGGACGTGGACTCCCAGGAAGGTGGAAGTCATAAGCTTCACATGAAGAGAATGGTGGGAGCCATATTTCCTCTTCATACCACCCCAGGAAGGTGGATGCTGGAAGCTTATGACCACTGGCAGTAAGAAGAAGACTTGCTACATAAGTATCCCCGGGACTCCCAGCATCATACCTCAAACTCTCTAACAGACTGCCTGAAACAGCTTTCTATCAAGTGCACATGGTTCCAAACCATTATTTGAATGACCATAATTATTAAAATTGGCTTTAAAACATGAGAAAAGAGAAACACTCTCTGTTTCTTTATGAGCTATTGGATGCATCCAAGGTTTCTAGTATTTCATGCTGTGAGCTGAACTCATAGGTTTCTGGTCCTGCATCCCATATTGAGCACAGGCAGTATAAGTACTTCTCACAATCTACATTTTATGCATTCATTAGGTTTCCTGACAAGTTGGAAAGTAGTGATGCTACATATTAGCATGCATAGGTCTGCTGATGTAGATTTTGGGCATGTTCAAATATATTTTTTACTTCCATTGCCAGAAATCAGCCCAGATGAATCAGTTGTTAAGACATTATAACTGTAAGCAGAAGCATTCCCTTTCAGCTTGAGATTGGAGATGAAGCGCATTCAGCACTTGCTCACCTTTCCCCAGTGACAACACACAATATGACAAATTCAGCAATAAGCATTTTTTCTTGTGTGCATGGATCTATGCTAACCAGAAGGGTGAGAGGGAGTGGAGAGGTAAGCCTGAAGGAGTCAGCAAGACCAGATGGAGAGAAAGGACAGGGGCCTGCGGACAGAGGTTTTACTGACTCTTGTCAGTGACAGCCCCAGGCCAGTGCTTGGGCAGGGGAGTCAAGCTCTGACTGAGGCTAGAACACCACCTGCAAGGAGGGCAGAGTGGAGGGCCACAAAGCCCCTTGGGTTGCAGGTTGAATGTGACGTGAGTCACAATGGAATCTGGCAGAGATGTTTGTTATGGCACTATAACCTACAGTGCTGAAGTCTGATAGCACATCCATCCAGGGTTATCTTAGAGCAGGATCTGCCATTTTTACAGTGCTATATGTGTCTTGACTGTTCAGCTATGGCTGTAGAGCACTTTCTGAGCACTTACTGCACAATAAATGAAACTTCTGTACCAGGCCTCCATGCCTAACTCCTGGTTGTGAATTTTATTAGGGGGATAGAAATCTAAAATGCTTCATGTTGCCATATCAAAAGCTCCTTTGTAAATTGAACACCTACCCATTGTTTTTATTTTTACACATTTTATTATGAAAATATAACACTCCTTATTGAAATATAGAAAGATAATTATTTTGAAAAAAAAATCAGCTTTATGGACAATCTGTATATTGTCTTTGATAAACTACTTTCTCTATTCTACCATTCTATATCTAAAGGAATTTACTTGTAGGTTTGAAAGAATGGGAAAGAGGGGGAGGAACAAAACAAAGAAAACCCTCTTAAAGTATAGTAATTTGGTAGCTCAGTTGGTACCCTTGAGATGACGGTCTTCTGTTTGAGCAGAATAAAATCTTTTTTTTTTTTCTTTTCAGATGTACCTTACTAAATGGAGCTCTGAGGTAAAGAGACTTGCTTTTATGGGGTGGTGAAGATGCACTCCAGCTTCACTAATGGACTGATATTATTTTAACTAGACATTAAAAGCATAGCTGTAGTAAGAAAGCGCTGTGCCTTTTATCATCCTAGCTATTTCACTTTTAAGGCACGCTATAGTTCAGCTCTTCTAGTCCCCATAAAAAAAGAAAAAAATTACACCTCCGTTAAAATACATAACAAAGACAAAAAAAATCTTTTTTCATCATGCAAGTAAGCAGCACTGAAAATCAAACTACTTACCTGGAGAAATTTCTAATGTAGTCATTTCAGTTTGAAAAATTTAAGTGCAGAACCATTGTTCATATTGCTAATGGCTTTGTATTTTAAAGAAAAGCAACCAAAAAAACAGTTCTATGTAATATAACACATTTATGCCTTAGGATTAGGCTACTTAACTGGGCTGTTACAATGAATAAATATTATTTTGAAAATATTCTCTAACAATAGAAATTTTAAGGGGTTTGCAAGGTATTTAAGATTATGGCTTATAATCATGCTTGAAAGAACTGGTCACTTGGAAGCAATCTGTTAATGTTCTGAAAGTAATTTTAACATTAAGAATTGGGTTTAGTCGACTTGAACTGATAGCTTTTAAAAATAATATTACACACAAGTAATAATATAAGAATAAATAAACAAATAACAAATATAATATAGTATATTGTGTATAATACATTTATATAAATAATATTATAAATATTTAACACAATCAGAAACATCTGGTATTTTCACTTAGTTCTGCTAGTAAATGATTTTCAAATCATTTTCAAACGTTGCTCTTATAATTTATTACATGCAAATTCTATAAAATCTAAGTTAATTAATATAAGTTTATGAAAGGCAGAATAATAAAGCAGGATGTAAAGCTATAATACCATAATGTATAATGACCATAATGTATAACAAAAATGTGCATTCATCTTCAGGTAAACATTGCACTGGTAAAATTTAACCTTTTTTAAAATTAACTTTGCTAAACTTGTTTAAACCACTGTGTGGATACTCTTAAATTGATTTAAATGTGGTTTATGATTATTTGCAATCTGGTGGTTTCTTTGTACTGGTTTAACTAACTCATTTTTAAAAGAGATATTCAGTTACACCAATGAAAGTGTATGCATTTAAAAAGACTATACTCTTAGTGACTATTACTATGAGAACTGGGTAGAATGGTAAAGAGTAAATCTGCACTGTTGTTGATGGGATTGTTTGGAAATAGGCAATTTTCTGTAAAGCAGTAGAGTATGGATTTATATCATGATTGTATATTCACCAGGGATAAAAGTACATACCTAACTTTTAATATACAAAATTTTAGGATTTGCAGAAAACTGCAGAATTCAGAAACAATGTACAAGAATCTGAAATTCCATGATTTTTAAATTCTTATTATTAGGAATAGCTTCCTCCTACTCCTGTTCTTATATTATTTTTATGGGCAATTTTGCAATGTGTCTTAGCAGTACATTTCTACTATATATTGTAACTCAGAGAAAGCAGCACTTAACCAGCTCCTTTATTTGAGCCACTTCTAACCAATAATTTGCTTACACATAAACATAAATAAAGCCATTTGCATAGTAGTATAGCAACATACAAGTATGTTTCAGAAGCATCAAGCTAACTCCCAAAATGGATCATATTGTCATATATTTCTCCCCCCTAAGAAATATGGGCCAGATATAACACTGCCAAATCAATAGAGGTATAGCTTAATGAGGACTGCAAGACTGAACTCATTAATGTTGTGACAAATGAAAATGTCTCCTATTCTTGCACAGACATTGTAAAGAATTTGCACTGGCTATGACACACAAAGGTTTCTACCACTGAATGTTTTAACCCTCTTGTCTTGTGTCATTTGATTTTCATGTCACTGCATGTGACCTACTGAAGCCATACGAGCACATACGTTCATCTTGCCCTGCCTCAAACCTCTTTGAGGAGGGGCAACAGGCACGTGCAGGAATGAAAAAATGTTCCCCGTGCTGCAAACTTGCAGTGTGGGGAGAAAATTAGACCCCTGGATATCCAGGGCTCTAAAAAAATGAAAGTTTAAAAAAGCAAAGCAACCAGAGTGAGGGCAACCAGAGGCTGGGTCTTCCATGAAGATGCTCTGGCTGTTTCAGGACCAGGGCTCCAGTGCTGGAGAGTAAGGGGGCTGGAGGAGGGGGGAGGGGACCATGGGGGGACCCATGATAGCCCCACTCGCTCCCCCAGCCCCCCTGGACTTCTGCCCTGGCCGGTCCCTCCCCCTACCCCCTCGAGGCCCCTGACCCCTGCTGCAGGTGGCCCTCCCCCCACCAACCTCCCTGAGGCCCCCAACCCCTGCTGCAGCCAGCCCTTCCCTCTGCCAGCCCCCCTGAGACGCCTGACACATGACACAGCTGTCCCTTACCCCTGCCAGCCCCTGCAAATCCCCCAACCCCCCACAAGCCCTGCCGCCCAACCCCATAGTTTAAAAAAAGGAACAACCTCCCCCCAGCACTTACCTGCCATCTGGCTGCTGTCTGGCTGACTGGGGCCCCGCCCATACAGTGCTCGGCAGGGTGACAGCCACAGCGGCCCCAGCCTGCACCATCTAGCCCCCCTGCTGTCCTGTGCTGCCTGGGGGGCTCTGCCAAGAGGCTCTGGAGGCCCCCCCCCCCCCCACTTCTAAGGTAAGTAGAGGCTTTTTTTTCCTGTTTTTTTTTTTTATGTGACAGCACCTGGGATTGTAGGGGTAGCCATGGGAGCCTGAGGGTTCAGGTTGGGGGGTGAGGCTGGGTGGGGCAGCCAGTGGAGGTCTGGGGAAGCAGGGGGTGGGGCTGGGTGGGGCAGCCATTGGGGGCCTGCAGCAACTTGTAGGGGATGGGGCCAGGTGGGAAAGCAATTGGGAGGGTGGGGTGGGGCATGTGGGTCTTGAAGTGGGGTGGTAGCCCCCATGGGGGCCATTTGTGTTGGGGGGCCAAACCCCCTGTGTGAGGGTCAAACCCCTTGTGTCAGGGCTGAACCCCCTGTTGGGGGGCCGATCTCCCTGTTGAGATGAACTCCCTGTTGGGGGGCCAATCTCCCTGATGAATCCCCTGTTAGGAGGCTGAACCCCTTGCATGGGGGCCATTGCCTCTGTGGGAGGGCAGTAAAATATGTATTCATGAATTCATGAAATATGTATTTAGAGTTCACTTTATTATTATAATAAGAGACTTGCTTTAACATTGTCTGACTGATCACTGTCTCTGTCTTGCTCTCTCTCTCTCTTTATTGTGGTCTTTTCTTTTACTTGTGGAGGAACATGGATTTGGGTGTATTTTACAGTGTGACTTTGGGATTTTTTTTTAACAGGGATTTTTCAGTTTTCCAATAGGGAACACCAGAATTCCTGCTAGGGAGGCCAGTGGCAGGACTCTGCCTGCTCAAAGCTGGCACCTTGGACCCATCTGGCTGTGGCTGACCTCCTGGCCAAATGGGGCCAGGAGCACATGCTTTGACAATTCAAAGCAGGCCACCACACCCAGAACATCTTCCAGGCTATAACTGCCCAGATGGCCTGGCAGAAGGCACACATGGCAGCAGTGCCACACAGAGGCCAACCCTACAACCACAGTGCACTGGAAGCTGGCCCAGAGGGGCACATGCCTCTACTGGCTGTGCAGTCCCCATCCAGGTCTGGTGGGTGCACAGCCAGTCACAGCCAGGCAGCAGCCCCCACTGCCAAACTGCTGCAGTGGGTAGAGGGGACAGGGAACTCTCAGGGCTGCTTCATAGTCCACCTGGCATAAGGGGTAGTGTCCACAAATACCAACTGGCTGGGCCCCAGAAGCTCCTGAGAGCTAGTAACCCTGAGCTACTTGCCAGGGTGACTTTTTATACTGCTGGGGCCAGGACAGGGCAGCTTTTTATACTGCTGGGGACAGCACAGGTGCTGGCCCTGGGCTCTAGCTCCCCCTGGCTGAAGATCCGGGAGGAGCCAGGCAGGATTATTTTGCCTCAAGTGATACAATTTGCTCCATAACAAAGTGCATGCCTGAGTATGTGCACTGAAGCAAAAAGCCCCAGCTCAAATTTGCGCCGCTTCTATTTCAGCTGCTGTAAGCACATGCTTGCATGTGTGGATGCGCCCAAAGATGTTAAAATAATGTCCAGGTTGAATAAACTAACTTCAGCAAAACTGGCCAATTCACCAGGTATTTGTCAGTTGTGCCAAAAGAAGAAAGCATATCTTAGAATAAATGAATGCTATTCTTTAAATATACAACCAGGAAAGACCGGCATTTTCTGAATATTTTGAGGTGTGTGTGTGCATGTGTGTGTGTGCATGAAACCTTATTTTGATATTTTTATTTTAAATACACTTATCAAATTGATTTGATAGGATTTTTCTTCTTTTTAATCACAAGATGAATAAAGTGTTCCCATATTTACAACTTTGGGGATCCAATTCCTTTATTGATCTAGTGTGTGAGAGAGATCTTTTTAAAAAAATGAGTTTTGTTCAAAATAATATGAAAGCGGAACTGCTTTGTGTGCCATAATATATCTTATCTTCAGCAAAAGCTGAAGTGATCGATCTGCTTTCCATCTACAGGTATAAAATAATAGTCTTGCTTGTATTCTGGTTGGTAAGTGCATCATTCTTATAAGAGAAATAGCTTTGTAAAAGTATTTTGCAATCATGGCATAATTGTTTTACTATTTTTTCATTTCAATATCTAGGATATACAACAAAAAGGTCATGTTTATTTTATTAACCAGTATTCATGACTAGAACTGGGAGAACTATGCCCAAAAACCAAATTCAGTTACTTTTTTTCTTTCTGCTGTTCATGATTTTGAGAAGAGACCTGGATTTATGAAAATGTGTTCATGATTCATAAGTCCTTAATAATGGTTTTATGTAAATCATTTGATAGAAATTTTTTTTTTCATGCTGTGTTCATCAACTTGATTAAATATTTGGGTAATTTGTCATCTTTAGTGACTTGGCAGTGGTTCAGATCCCTGTTAGGACAATTGCAAAATATGTTTAACCTGGCACTTTTTCTGATAGTAGCAGATCACACAAAATCATGGATAGAAACATTTTCCTAAACCACATAACTTGATTTTTTTTTCAAAGGGAGTTAGGGATTGGGAGCCATATTCAGTAAAGAAGATCTGATAAATGTTAATTGTAGGAACCAGAAAAGATGAGGGTTAATTTTTTAAGCTACACTTAGGTAAAGTTTCTTTCTGAAAGAGATGATGATGGTGATAACATGGTGTCAGATAATTCAAATTAGTCAACAGAACATCAGACCTAGACAGGCTACAAGAGTGGGCGGATGTGAATAGGATGGGATTCAACACAGACAAGTGCAAAGTGATGCACCTCGGGAGGAACAACTGGCACCATACCTACAGGTTGGGGAACTCCCCTCTTGTCAGCACAGAGGTGGAAAAGGATCTTGGAGTCATAATTGACTCCAAGATGAACATGGGCCAGCAGTGTGAGGAGGCAGTCAGGAAGGCCAACCGTACCTTGTCATGCATCCACAGATGCATCTCAAGCAGGTCCAAGGAGGAGATCCTCCCCCTCTATGCAGCACTGGTCAGGCCACAACTGGAGTACTGCATCCAGTTCTGGGTGCCGCACTTCAAGAGGGATGTGGTCAGCATCGAGAGGGTCCAGAGGAGGGCCACTCACATGATCAGGGGACAGCAGGGCAGGCCCTATGAGGCAAGGCTACGGGACCTGAACCTGTTCAGCCTCCAAAAGAGAAGGCTGAGGGGGGATCTAGTGGCCTGTTATAAACTAGTCAGGGGGGATCAGCGGGCATTGGAGGAGTCCCTGTTCCCCCGAGCACCACCAGGAGTGACCAAGAATAACGGTCACAAGCTGGCAGAGGGCAGGTTTAGGTTAGATATCAGGAGGTGCTACTTCACAGTCAGGGCGGCTAGGGTCTGGAACTGGCTTCCAAGAGAAGTGGTGTGGGGTCCTACCCTGGGAGTGTTCAAGAGGAGGTTAGATGAACATCTTGCTGGAGTTGTTTGACCCCAGTATTGTTTTCTGCCATGGCGGGGGGTCGGCCTAGATGATCTACTCAGGTCCCTTCCAACCCTAGAAACTATGAAACTATGAAACTATTAGTGCCTTGTATAGAATGGTCATAGGCAGGTTGTATTCTTGAATAAAAAGAAGTGTCTCCCTAAAATAACCTCTGGACATTTCACAGGTACTGTAGCATACCTTCTTAGAATAGAACTAATATTAATTTTAAAAAGGGGGTAGAAGGGATCAGTAGCATACTTTGTATCAGTTTCCTAAAGAAAATAAACGTTGGTTATAACAATATAACTGCATCTTGATGGTAGGGAAGGGTCATAAAAAATCCTGTCCTTAACATCAATATTCAGGTACAAGTTCCTTGTGAAGGTCTGGTCTAACTATGCACAATGAGAAAGTAGGAATACAATTAAGTGTTGTAGAAGCCTCTAGTCCAGTTACTTCTTTTCTTACCATGTTTCTCTTTCCCACTGAAAAATTCTGATTTACTCAGGCATGCCTGTGGTTTAAAATAATTTTGTTCAATTAGGGAACATAAGCAATACCACAGGAGTTAAGCAACTAGTTATTCAACATCAAGGGCAAATTATGAATACTTGGTGATTGCTCACTCTATTGGCTGAAATGTATGTGCAAAAAACTAAAGCTGAACAGTTGCTAAAATGAACTGAATTACAAAAGTAACAATTTGACAAATAATTTACAGGTAGAAAAAGGATTAATTTGGCTGAATAAATTAGTCATGGCACACTATAACACAAAGACATGGACTAATTTTCACAAAATTCCTCCTAAAAGAAATCTCTGCTGAAAGATTATTATTAATACATTCATGTTGTGAAAGAGAAAATAACGTCACCTAAGTTTTCAAAAAGTTTCAGGGGTTCATAGTCATTGATTAACCTGTCGAAATATAATTTTAACTAGCAGTTTCCAATGGTACTTAACATACATACTTATGTTTCTGGAATGGACACAATAAAGGAGGTATAAAAGTGAACTGAATTTGAAATTGTTGCTTTTACTTCATATTTACGTCAGTTTTCTATCTAATTTTTTTTTACCCTTTGCACTGAGAAAAATCAGGAAAGAGTTCTTGGGCAAGAAAGTATGGGAATAACTGTAATAAATTTAACTTTTGTAGGCCTTTTGCAGTGGATTTGCTACAGTGTTATGCTTAACATTACCTTTTTTGTAACACAAAGAGAGGCTGGATTTAAGAGTTCAAATACTGGAGAAACTAAAAGAGGAAAACTGCTAGAACATATAGATGTCCATGCTCACACACACACTCTTAGAAGCCAAAAAACAGCCAAACAAAATTAAATAAATAATGTTTAAATGTCCTTATGGCACTGTCACAAAAACCATTGGCATGGATACATATTGTTGAGGCAAATATTTTATAAATTTTCAAAGTTGTAGGTATTTAGAGCTGTTGACCAGACCAAGGAGTGAATCTAATTCTGGTCAAGCAAGCATTTCCCTTCAGCCAAGAACCTCAATCATGAACCTTCTCCTGGAATTGGGCTAATACTGGTTTCTTATCCATGAAAAACAACAACATGAAATAACTCCAAGAAGAGAATTTAAGAGAATGAAAACTACTGCAAAATTCTCAGTATCCTGGTAGTCAGAGTACTCACCTAATCTAGGGGAATTGTGGATTAATTTATCTGTTCCAAAGTAGTAGATAGCATAGAAAATCAAAGCCAGGTGTTGTTCCAAGTACACACTGGGCTTCTATGCATGTGCTCCAGGATTGGGGGGGAAGAGTGGGAGGGACTTTAGAGTGGCTCTGTGAGCCACTCTAATTATAGCACCCATGGTGTCTCATGTATTCATCATACCATGCTTCAAAATGATGGCTTTAACTAATTTTAGTTAAAGTGCCCCCACTGCCATTTTCAAATATAGGGACACTGAATATACATGACATGGAGACTGCTGAAGTATTCCAAGTAGCATGCTTTAGCAGACTCAATTAATCAAGTCTGCTCTCATGTGTGCTAATTAACACGTGTCAGACTACAGGTATGTTACATGTACGCCCTAGATAACTTTTTGTGCATACTGCTTTTGGTATTCATCTCTATCCTATCTCTATCTTGGGAATAAGGACCAGACCCTTTCTAAAAAGACAGGGAGCCTCTGTATCAGGTACTTCAAATAAGGATCGAAGGCTGGTTATTTGCCTTAGATTACCTTTTTGTATTTGATTGGGACACATGCAATAACCTATGTGTTCCAGTCTAACATTCGGGCATCACTGGTGCTGAAGTATTTTTTGTGCATGTGCATAGCACTTAGACACTTATTAGCCTAATCTGCAGCTGAACATTAGCCTTGACAATGCCATTAGTGCTCAAATGTTGGATAGGGGACACATGGGATATTGAAGAATTTTTGCTATCTAGTTTTTAGTGACATCTTTAGCCTTGAGGCTGCAAAATGCCATCATTCAAAATAATTAGAAGCCAGTCACCACTGTTATTTTTATTTTTAATTTAGGTACATAGCAAAAAGCAACTCAGATAATTTACTTAATAGATGATTACATATTGAATATCCCCAAATTTACAAGAGATTTACAAATTAACATTTTTGTTGGGGTAAAGTATTAACAAAGATTGACATTTCCCATATAAAGATGTAATCTACTCATCATCTCCCCAACTCCCTCTAGCTACTTTTTTCTTTGGAGACACATGTTCCCCCATGGAATAATGATGATGTATTGTCAATAACTATATTTTACGTTTAAAATTATTATTCAGAATCATATTAGACACGCTTCCTTATATGAAAGGTAGCCTTATTCACTAGTGTAACAAAAGGATAGCTGAATAAGTTGTTTTCTTTTAAACTTGTATAAGTGAGTTTATTACATGAAAAATATGCAGTCAGATTACCTTTCATAAACATTTCAGTTATTTGGACAGCATTTAAAGATTAAATTACCTCAATTTTTCCTCCAATGGTTTGAGATCAAGCCTATTTATTTTAATACAATTGTGTTTCTTGTTTATTCTGATATATTAATTAGTTCATTTAGCAATACCAGTCCTGCAACAAGTCTAATAACCTGTTTAAATAAACGAATGATGAATTTCCTTATCATATTAAAATTTCTTGATGGCTTGATTCACTGTTTTTCTAAAATAAAAAAGGAAACATTTACATAGAAAATCCTGCTTGTTAGCAAAGCAGGGAGAGAAGCTACTTCAATAGGTAGTAATACTCTCAGGAATGTCCATTTTGCAGTGCCAGACATTTATCCCCACCCAATGGAAGTCATTATTCCATCCCTTTGGTTACTTGCCTAGTGTGCTGAAGCCACTGAGTTAATATTAATGTAGATTCCTTGCTTTTTTTCCCACTGAAATCATCAGTGAAGACACTGACATTAAAAAGGTGTGATAGGATCTGCTGCATGATCCCATCATATGCATGGCAGGAGGCATGATTTCAGGATCAAGCATTAGCTCCCATCATACAATATTTCTAGTGCAGAGGAAAATCATGATTCTGGGCTTTCCCTGCACTGATAGGCTCTCCCTTTACCCCCATGGCTGGGAGCTCCAATCAACTGACAGAGCTCCCAGCCACAGAGGTTCATAGTCAGCCCCACTGGCTGGGAGCTCTGAACACTGATGCCAGAGTTCCCAGCCACAAATAGGCACCCAGTGCTCCTGCAGCTGGGAACTCTGTCAGTTAACTGGGAGTTCCAGCTGCGAGAGCTCACTGGGACCCCGGATCAGCATAGGAGTGTGCTGTAGAGGTTGGGAGCTGGCACAGCCGGAGGTAAGGGGGCTCGTGGTGGGAAGGAGTTAACTCCTCGCTTCCTGGGAGGAGGCCGGCCACATGGAGCTGGGCCGGGTCAAGCCCCCGCCCAGGCCCCTACTTGGCCCAGCCCCCCAGGCAGAGGGAAGAGAAGGAGTGGGGTACTCACCAGACCCCCTCCTGTAGGGCAGGGCCCTCAAATCCCGAGCAGGGCCCCCCCAAACCTGGGAAACCAGCTTTCTCTGACAGCAAGCCCACTGTGCATGCGCGCAAAAAGGCTCAGTTAGGCTCCGGAGCGGTGAGAGACGCGCGGGTGAAGCCCGCTGTGCCCCCGCTCCCCCGAAGCCCCCCAGACACCCCCTCAGCAGCCGCAGAGCCCCCTGCCGACCCCCAGCACAGCCGGAGGTAAGCGGGCTCGTGGTGGGAAGGGGTTAACTCCTCGCTCCCTGGGAGGAGGCCGGCTGCGTGGAGCCGGGCCGGGTCAAGCCCCCGCCCAGGACCCTACTTGGCCCAGCCGCCCAGGGAGCCCTGCAACCGGAGCCGCGTGAACAGGCTGCGTAAACAGGCACTCGAGTTAGCGCGGAGTTCGCGCAGGAGAGGGCGTGGGAGGGCACGAGACCCTGCCTGCGACCCCCCCAGAGTAGTCAGCCCCAGCCGTAGCCAGCCTACCAGAGGCATGACACGGATGGGCATGCGCCGCACCCCTCGGGTCCCCTCTGGCTCTGCGGCCCCCCCATCGGGCACCTCAGAGACGGCCACCCAGATGGAGCCCATGGTTCCGGGCTCCACGCAGACGGAGCCCCTGGCTCTTGGCTGCGGGGGCTGCCTGTCCCTTTTTCAGGCTCTGGGGCCCGGGAGCATGGCCACCTCCCCTTGCGGGGTCTGCTCCCTACTGGGGTCTCTGGCACGCCAGCTGGAGGAGCTCCAGGCCACAGTCCAGAGACTGCGTGCCATCAGGGACTGCGAGCAGGAGATAGACTCCTACTGCCAGGCCCTTCTCCCCCGGGAGCCGCAGGGTAGAGCACCGTCTCCCTCCAGGACTAAGGAGGACTCTGGGACCTCCCGCTCTGCCCAGTCAGGGGCATGGACCAAGGTGGTCAAGGGCCCGAAGGCCCGCCGCACCAAGGCCCCTCCCTCGCCGGAGCTTAGCAACAGGTTTGCACCTCTTGCAGCCCCAGCAGAGCCTGCTCAGTTGCCAGCTCCCGCAGGCAACCCAGGCTCAACCACAGCTACTGGCCCTGCTCTCCCCAAGACAAAATAAAAGGTGTTTGTTGTGGGAGACTCCATCCTGCGGGGCACTGAGGGGGCAATCTGCTGCCCCGACCCCTTAGCCCGGGAAGTCTGCTGCTTCCCGGGGGCCCGCATCCGAGACATTGCGGAGAGGATCCCACAGCTCCTCCGGCCCACAGACCACTACCCCATGCTCCTTATTCACGTGGGCACCAATGACACGGCTCGGAGCACCCCCAGCCAGGTCATGAGGTGCTACAGGGAGTTGGGAGCGGGGCTTAGGGGTCTGGGAGCTCAGGTGGTGTTTTCGTTGATCCTCCCAGTCTCGGGCTATGGGCTGAGGAGGGAGAGGAGGATCCACACAGTGAACCAAAGACTGCGGAGCTGGTGTCATCGGGAAGGCTTTGGCTTCCATGACCACAGCCCGCTCTTTGGCGAGAGAGGCAGCGAGCTGCTGGGAAGAGATGGCCTCCACCTCTCCCCCCTGGGGAGGAGGCTCTTCTCAGCCAAGCTGGCTGACCTGCTCCACCGGGCTTTAAACTAAGCCCGCTGGGGGATGGGGGGGACTACTGCCACTGCTGACCCGCTGAGCAACCCTTGCAAAGCCAGCGGACCAAGGCACTTAAGGGAGCCCACCCCTGCCCCAGCCCTGGCACAATCTGTGGGCAAGGCAAGAGCCCCCAAGGGGACACTTGCCTGCCTGTACACTAATGCCAGGAGCCTGGGCAACAAGCAGGATGAGCTCGTCCTCCTGCTCAGTGCAAAGAATTATGACGTCATTGGGATAACGGAGACCTGGTGGGACTCCACCCATGACTGGACCACGGGTATAGAGGGCTATACCCTGTACAGGAGGGATCGTGTTGACAAAAGGGGCGGGGGTGTAGCTCTCTATGTGAAGGAAAGCTACATGTCCCTGCAAGCTGATGTTGGCGACCGGCATGGACAGCTAGAGACCCTCTGGGTAAAAATTCGTGGGGAATTCGGCACAGGGGACACAACGGTGGGAGTCTACTACAGACCTCCCACTCAAAGTCCCAAGCTTGACCAGGAGTTCGCCCGGGAACTGACTGAGGCCGCTTGCTCCAGGACCTTGGTTGTCATGGGTGACTTCAATTACCCGGACATCTCGTGGGAAGATCACTCAGCAAAATCTGAGCGGTCGCAAAGCTTTCTCTCGTGCATGGATGACCTCTACCTGACTCAAGAAGTCTATGGGCCAATGAGAGGCAAAGCGCTGCTCGACCTGGTACTGGCTACGGGGGATGACCTAATCGGCGACCTAGTGATCGATGGGAAGCTGGGTGACAGCGACCACGAGCTGATCACCTTCACCATCCGCCATAAAGCTGGCAAGTCAGTCAGCAACACAGAAGTCCTTGACTTCAGAAAAGCCGACTTTGACAAGCTCAAGAGGCTTGTCGGTCAGGCCCGTAGGGACCATGACCCCAGGGAGATGGGAGTTCAAGAAGAGTGGTTGCTTCTCAAGGAAGCGATCCTCAATGCACAAGCCAAATCTATTCCAACACGGAGGAAAGGCAGCAAGAAGGCACAGCAGCCCTCCTGGCTCTCCAGGGACCTAGCGGACCTCCTGCGGCTAAAAAGGAAAGCCTACAAAGGATGGAGGACGGGATTCACCTCCAAGGAGGATTATTCTGCACTGGTCCGGTCCTGCAGGGAGCAAACCAGGAAAGCCAAGGCTGCAACTGAACTCCAACTAGCTTCAAGCATCAAGGACAACAAAAAGTCCTTTTTCAGATATGTGGGGAGCCGGAGGAAAAGCAAGGGCAATGTTGGACCCCTGCTAAACCAGATGGGGCAACTGACGCCCAGGAAAAAGCCAACCTATTAAATAGGTACTTTGCATCAGTCTTTCATCAGTCCCATGGGATGCCCATGCCTGCTATGGGACAGGGAGATCCGGGTGTTGGGGATCCCCTACCCTCCACAAATGCTGACCTCGTGAAGGAACATCTTGAGAAGCTGGTTACCTTCAAGTCAGCCGGCCCTGACAATCTGCACCCCAGGGTACTCAAGGAGCTGGCGAGCGTCATAGCCCAGCCCCTGGCACGGATCTTTGAAAACTCCTGGCGCTCTGGTGTAGTGCCTGAAGACTGGAAGAAGGCCAACGTGGTGCCGATCTTCAAGAAAGGGAGGAGAGTGGATCTGGCTAACTACAGGCCCATTAGCCTGACTTCTATCCTGGGGAAGATCTTAGAAAAGTTTATTAAGGAGGCCATCCTTGAGGGACTGGCCCAGGCTAACATCCTAAGGGATAGCCAGCACGGGTTTGTTGCGGGTAGGTCTTGTTTGACCAATCTCATTTCCTTCTATGACCGGGTGACCTATCACCTGGACGAGGGAGAAGAGATTGATGTCATATATCTTGACTTCAAAAAAGCTTTTGATCTGGTATCCCATGATCACCTCTTGGCCAAACTGCCCAGTTGTGGCCTTGGCTCCACCACGATCCGCTGGCTGGGAAATTGGCTCCGTGGTCAGACCCAGAGGGTTGTAATTGATGGCAGTCACTCATTGTGGTGCCCTGTGACCAGTGGGGTCCCTCAAGGCTCTGTCCTGGGACCCATACTGTTCAACATCTTCATTAATGATGTGGACATTGGAGTCAGGAGTGGACTGGCCAAGTTCGCCGATGACACCAAACTTTGGGGCAAAGCATCCACGCCAGAAGATAGGCGGGTGATCCAGGCTGACCTGGACAAGCTCAGCAAATGGGCAGACGAGAACCTGATGGTGTTTAACACTGAAAAATGCAAGGTTCTCCACCTTGGGAGGAAAAACCTGCAGCATCCTTCTAGGCTCGGCAGTGCTACGTTGGATAGCACTACAGAAGAAAGAGACTTGGGGGTCATCATTGACCACAAGATGAACATGAGCCTGCAGTGCGATGCTGCGGCTAATAAAGCGACCAAAACGCTGGCTTGCATCCATAGATGCTTCTCGAGCAAATCCCGGGACGTCATTCTCCCCTTGTACTCGGCCTTGGTGAGGCCGCAGCTGGAGTACTGCGTCCAGTTTTGGGCTCCACAATTCAAAAAGGATGTGGAGAAGCTTGAGAGAGTCCAGAGGAGAGCCACGCGCATGATCAGAGGTCAGGAAAACAGATCTTACGATGACAGGCTGAGAGCCATGGGACTCTTTAGCCTGGAAAAGCGCAGGCTCAGGGGTGATCTGATGGCCACCTATAAGTTTATCAGGGGTGACCACCAGGATCTGGGGGAACGTTTGTTCACCAGAGCGCCCCAAGGGATGACGAGGTCGAACGGTCACAAACTCCTGCAAGACCGTTTCAGGCTGGACATAAGGAAGAATTTCTTTACTGTCTGAGCCCCCAAGGTCTGGAACAGTCTGCCAGCGGAGGTGGTTCAAGCACCTACATTGAACACCTTCAAGAGTAAATTGGATGCTTATCTTGCTGGGATCCTATGACCCCAGCTGACTTCCTGCCCTTTGGGCAGGGGGCTGGACTCGATGATCTCCCGAGGTCCCTTCCAGCCCTGATGTCTATGAAATCTATAAGGAGGTCAGACTCAATGATTTACTGAGGTCCCTTCTGACCCCGAAAATCTATGAAATCTATGGAAAAAAATCTATGAAATTAAAGATGTACTAGGAACCAGAAACAAAGTTATTACACATGTTTTGTGTAATAACTTTGTTGCTTATTTCTGGTTTTATCATGTAATTACTTGAAAGAATGTGTGGCCAGGTCACAATTAAAGATGCAGTTAACCAGTTGTTCATGTCTTAAGTGTAATGTGTGTCAGGGACCTGACATTCAGGCCTATGTAGGGCTGGTGCATTGCCTTTTCAATGGTGTGGGTAGTGATTCATCAGGGCCATAAGTACAGACACATACCTAAAGGCCATTCTGTCCACATCATCCACATACACCTTCAACAAACAGTTTAAGTGGTATGGAAGACCATGAACTAGCTTTCCACATCTGGCTGAATGTCACTCTTCACGCATTGTTGGAGCCCTTCATTGTACTTGCTATTTGACTCTGACAGGTGCAATGGAAATGCAAGTTCAATTTTATATTTGCCCAGATTATTTGTTTCAGGAATTACTGCCTTTGAAAAATAACATTGATAAAGCTTAATGGCCTTTAGAAAAAAGAAAGCTTTTCCATAGCCTAGATAATTATGCTTTCTATCATCAGTGTTAACATTGGTAAGAAGCCAGGCATTCAGGGTGATTTTGCTGTGATACATTTACTTTGATTAAACATCATCCTAACAAAGACAAAAATTAAAAGGTGATGGATGTTGCTACACATATTCTAAGCAAACAGTTTAATAGCCTCTAAAATCTGCTGAAGTGATGAAATGTTCTTATTGTGAGTGGCTGATGTCTTTTCTGGAACAAACACAAATACATATACTTAAAGTGTCCATTTATGTATTTAAGACTGAAAGCACACAGGGCAGTAATGGATGGAGTAGTAATCCTGCAGTCCTTGATCGATGACTTAAGTGCCCTTCAGGCTAGCAAATTTATGATTCTAGGCATAGAAAACAATTCTCAAGATTGTCTGAGTCATTCTTGTAATGTACACTTGTAAAGAAAAATATACAACCTGAGTTGGTTTCTGTTTTGATATTTTGTATTAGAATTCAGGAACTCCTATTAATACTGGATGTGGTGTGCATATTGACATTGTTAAAAAACATGAAGATGATTTAGCTTAGTCCGTATTGTCTTATGAACAGAAACTGCCAAAGCAAGTTTCTAACATATGCCAATGTCTTTGCTGGCCTCTTTCCAAATAAGTGGCAGATGTACTAATATTTTCTCATCTGGATGTTGCTCTTTGTGTTGCTCACAAAAATGAGCAGTTTATTTTTCAGACATCATTGCCAGGATGAATACAATCCAGGATGAAGTCATTGTTGCCAGGATAAATACAGTAAATACTACTACAAAATCTCTTTGGATGCTAACAGCTATTGGTAACACTGAAGAATTTGGAATAAACCCTTTGAAATTATTAGAGATTGTCTGGAGTTTTTCAACAAAATTTTTTTGTTGGAAAACACTGATTCATTAAAACTGGAATTTTGTGTGGGAAAATTGCTGCCATTTTTTAGAAGAGCTGAATAGCTGGCCCTCTGAAACTTGAATTTCTTTCTTTGCAAGGACATGGAGAGGTGCCCTCAGCCAGAAAAGACTATAATCTAGCTGTTAGGGTAGTCATCTGGGATGAAAGAAATGTGGACTGAGTCTCTGAGATATGACAAAGGACTAAGCTCACTTTCTGGGTTGTCATGACTAAGTTATTTTATTAAAAGTAGGCAGTACCACAACATTTTTACCCTCTTTCAGATAACTTTTAAATTTAAATTACTACAAATGCATTTTGTGATGAGCCTGGTCCAGTCAGTGTGTGTTAAGAATGTTCTGTGGATGCCTACTGGATTGAATTTCTCTGGAACTTTTGTAAGACAATTACCACATTCCTGGATCTCAGTCAGGAGATAAGCATCAAGGGGCTTAGACTAGGACAGTTTTGGGCCTATGAAGACAAAACCATAAGTGCCTAGAAAATTTTGCAGTGACACAGAGAGCCATCTAGTGAATTCAGATATTTCTAGAATTATTCCACAACTAAGCAAAGGGTTTTTTAGACATAATGTCCCACTTATGTGCCACAAATTTGTCTAAATCCTGGTTTAGCTACATAAGTCCTTTACTGGATCTATCCCTGAACTCCTCAGGCCCACCCCATTTTGGACATGACTTACAAGAGGTTGCTGTGGGTGGAGGAGGCGCTAGGGGTGACTGGTGGGGGTGCATGGGTTGTATCCTGGTATTCAGGGGCTGCACGAGTCAATCTATGTCCAGCAGGGGAATGTGAGCTGGATCTGGGTGCATGGAAGTGGAGCAGGCTCCATCCTGCTGCCATCACAGGTAAAAGGAAAAGGCGTTACTCAGCTGCATTAAAGTCACTAATGGTTAATGGGATACATGAGTTTAGAAGAACTGATAAATCTGCTCACACTTGGATATCATATGTTATTGACCATTCACATAAGGTATCTAGACTGATGGAAAGATTTTAAGATAGAGAAGTACTTCGGCAATGCTTGAGTCAAACACCCCTGAATGGTTCAAAGTGTTACATACTCTATCAGATCTCCAAAACATTTCCTCTGTGGTTCGTATGATACCTTTTATGTGGATTGCTTTTTAGCTAAAAAGTTTTCATCTAGGTCTCAATCAGTGTCTACTACAAGGGAAGTAAAAATCCACTTTCTGCCACTGTGGCCTCATTTACACATGCACTTAACTGTGGAGTAGACTAATTAATTGAAGAGTAAACCATCACCATCTATACATGCAACACTTTTAGACTGTAATAAACTAATTAACGCCACTGTAAGATAATACTGTTGGGGATAGTACTATCTTACAGCAGGGAAACTAACTGTTATTAAGCATATGAGACAATACTGACCACAGGCATAAATTGTGCTTAGTCAGCCCAGCCACCAGGGGGCCCGACATCTGCCTACTGCCTAGCCACGGCTTAGCACTTTCAGCACCCTCATGCCCCAGCCAGCCCCAATGCTGCCTGATGCCACCACTCAGAACCTAGGGCTGATTCATACTCCCTGCCCTAGCATAAACTACTCTGCCCTGGCTCAAATTGCTGCTGTCCCAGGCACATGTGTGGGCGCTTCACCCAGGAATAGTTTACACCCACTCAAACTGCTCCAGAGTTTATTACTTTGAATGAACTGTATGTGTAGATGCACCCTTTTTGACACAGGATACTGGGAAAGATGGACTTGTGGTCTGACACAGTAAATGGCAATTCTTATGTTCTTATGTTCTATATCTGATAAAAAGAAGGAATATATTTGTGTGAAATCAGCTACCTTCTTGAGACCCAACACAGAATAAAATTAATCCTAGTCACAAATACTATTTTTTATCACATAGTCCCAACACCCTGGAACACCCTCTTTCCCAAACGTTCTGTAAACAGATTGGCTTTGTTGTGTGATGTGAAGGTCAACAATTTGGTACTATTTTCAAATGGGGGTTATGAATTATAAAATTCAGGATCCCTCATAGAGAATATCCAGCTAGAAGTTTCTGTTTGAACCCAAGGAAGCACTAATTTGCAAGATGTTTGGGATGTATAGGTCAAAATCAGTACCTTAAACTCTAACTGGAAACTGACCGCTAGCCATTGTAGTTCTTTTACTACTAGTACCATATACTCAAGAAAAAACATAATAAAGTCATAAAAGGTGTAAGGATTGGGGTGTACCCCGTGCCGTGGGACCCCGAATCCTGGATGTCCCCTGGAGAGGAGGGTACTCAGAGGACCGTCTACTTCTCCGTTCTCGCCTGCCACGACTTGATGGAAATTATGGGTTCACCTGTGTCGGGAAGCGGGCAGTCCACATGGGAGTACAGTACCTCCAAAGTCCAGGGGTCCTGAGGGCTCCTCCTCCCCTACACCCTCGCCCGGTCCTCCGGCGTGAGCCTCCGTGAGGGGCTCAGTCAGTAGAGTCCCAGTCCGGGGGAAGGGGGGTCTTCCCCGTCCGGACCCTCACAGGTGTTCCTGCAGCTCCTAGTCCCCCTTGGGCCGCTGGCTCCTAAAGTCTGGGGTTGTCCCGAACCCCGCACGTATGTCTCCCGTCCAACGGGGTTTCCACGGGCGGCCTTGCTCGCCCACGGGTGGTCCCGCGCGACCACGTGTCCCGCAGTCTCTGCAGGAAGGTTCCCCGGTCGGTGGCTCCCACCCCGGCCGCCGCCGGGGTCCGCGTTACCTTCCCTTCCTCGCGCCTTCCTGCCGCCACTGTCTCAGCAATGCCCTGCGCTAGGGCTCCGTCTAGGTTCGCGTGGGGCTTCACCCTCCTCTGGGAAGCTGCCGCTGCCTCTTGCCACGAGGCCCTCCGCTCCGTCGCTGGCGGCTGCTCCGCGGTTGGCCCCTGCTGCGGGGCTCCCGACTCTGCCTCTGCCGGCTGCTCCGCTGCCCGTGCCCGCCGCGGTGCTCCCGGGTCCGCCGGTAGCAGCCGTGCCGCCGCCGGTCCCTGCCGCGGGACTCCCGGCTCAGCCGCTCCCTGACTCACCGTCCGCGGTTCTGCTGCTCCTGGTTCCGCCGCCGCCGGCTCCCGCCGCACGTCTCCCGACCTCACCTCGCGTCTCCCGGCCGCTCCTGGAGTGAGCTCCGGGTGGAGCCGCCCTCCCTCGCTGCAGGTAAGCATCTCATTTTTATCTTCCCGTGCCGGTCCCGCGCCGGCGCGGTTCAGGTTCCGGCCCACATTAGGTTCCCCGCTGGGCTTCCGGGTCCTAACCCGGAAGCGGGGCGGAATTCCAGGGTCCTTCCTTCGGGCCGGGCCCTGTGGGGTCTTAGCCCCCTCACACAAGGCTAAATTATGTCCCTCCATCAAAAGCTGATTATTACTATAAAAATACCACATATAAAATTATGGCCAATTACTGCCACCATTAGTATTAATTAACACACCTGCCCATTTTGTGGGTACTAAATACATACAAGCACCATATAAAATGCAAACTAGCCTACATTATTTGGGGAAGAAATGACTGTGGTGTCAGAAGCTAAGGAGATAGTGAAGCTAAAGATAGGACAGCATTAAAAAAAATACAGTTTTGCAATAAAAGGGTTGAAGTAGCTGTGTTAATAAGCAATGGGAATGAGCCAAACCCAGGGGAGTTTCAAAAAAGAAGGCCAAGTGAAAGAGCAAAAAAGGCTTAGGATTCATCTTGGCCAGAGACAAGGAATAGAGGTATTATTATAAGAGCAGATCAGTAACAAGATAAGTTTTTACTATTAATTTTCTTCTTTTTCTTACTGCTTTTAAAGCTGACAAGTCATGTGTAGCTTTGTCCTGTGTTAGTAAATGGATTAACAGAATTTCACATTACCCTAAGAAAGAATATAAGTAGCTAGTAATATTCTGAGGCTTTATATACCCTGCCTCATACCCTTATGTATGTAAAGAAAGGAAAAATATGTATAGCAATTTTTGAAATATTTTTTCCTCATGAATTTTAAATCTGTTTGAAGGAAGTCTACTTCAGGTTTTGGCATTCTAAGTTTTTTACAAGTTTTGAGGAAAATGATATATCATAAAATAATATATATAGCTGTTGTACTTCTCAAACTTACCAGCATCCTGCTGCCCTCTGTTGTTTGCAGTAGCCATGGAAACTGATGTCTGCTGTGCAAAAATGAGTCAGGTAGTTGTAAACTATCAACTGATTCAAAGGAAGACATCAGTGGATGGGGATGCTAATATTCATTTCACTCACTGTAGACACATAAAGCTTCTGTTTTCCAAGCAGGAGCAAGATCATGAAGTCAATATAAAGCAAAATTTCAGAAGGATGCTATTTCACCAGAAAAAGAAAAAAATCACAGGTAAACAAGATGTACACATGCATGTATGTGCACATACACACATACAATCTGTTCCTGTCTCTACCTGTTTTTGCTATTTGTGAAGAAGATTAAGTAGACAATAATGTTCTCTTCTGGTTTTAAAAATCTGTTTCTATTATAAATGATATAAGGTTTGAAGAACCAGATATAATTCTAATTGGCTAACATTTCTCATTATTAAACCCTTTTTATAAGTTGGCATTCTGAAAGCCTAGGAAATGACATATAAAAATACATTGAAAAGTCATTATGAGGATTGCAAGGTCAAGCACTCAAATTAGGAAAAGCTTCAAGCAAGGTTGCCAGCAGGCACACAAACACATGTTAATGTACCATAGTTATGGTGCATTAAGTTTAGTATCTGTAATAACAGGTGCTAACTAAATGTGCAGTAGCTATGTGCTACTGCATAGCAGCACTGGCACACACCTTTTAAGTGATGCTAATGCATAGTAGAATAATTCTACTGCACATTAATGCAATAGCTTTTACTATGATACACTAAAGTGCAGTAGAATTAGTCTATAATTAATCACTGCATTTGGTGTCTCTTGTAGATGCGCCCAGAGAAACTTTTTATTTGATCTTCTTGTGCATATACTAAGTGAACAGTTTCTAATTACAGGATCTCATTCCATGTTTCCATAGGACCCTAGTCTCATTCAGTGCACAATAAATAGAGATTAATCAGGGCAGTATATGATACTGTTGTCTGTGAAATCCCCGTTTCATTTATTACAGGTGCTGGCAGATGCCAAGCAAATGATCCATGGGATCAGAGGAAAAGGAAAGATAGTCAAGGTAGTTGTCCACCGACCTGGAGAAGCAGGTTCTCTCCAAGCCTTTGCCATGAGTGTTTTATGAGATTGAAGTCCTTGCGAAGAGTTTATAGTGATGCAAGAATGGCTAAGAAGATTATAATAAATGTTGTTTTATAAAGTTAAATCTGTACAAACTCCATTAATACCTAGATAAAGAAGTATCAGGAGATGTTCAGAAAATTATGTTGAATTATAACATGTAACTTAAAAACACATTCTTAACTTTTAATCCTTTCATTGTTTATTTTTTTAAAGGAGATGTTCACACTAATTAATAAAGAAATCTATGGAGATTTCTGTTTAATTTTTCCAAAGACAATTCTCATGGTTCAAAAGAAATAATACCATTGGCCATAAACAGTTTCCAGAAACTGATTTTTTTTATTTTATATCTTTATCTTTCTATACTATTTTCTTTCAGGTTATATTTTGGAAAACATATGTAAGCACCAGTGGCACTGCCTTTTGCTTTGTGTACAATATTTGATAGGAAGTTTTTGTAAATTGTGACAGGTGTATGTCACTTTAAGGGCTGGAGCAGGAAGCTGCCAGGTGGTTGATGAGAGAGGCTATATTGGAGAGCCATTGGCTATATTGGCTATATTGGTGGCCATTGTGGAGAGCCCTGTTATAAGAGCAGAGCAGTGTGAGATCAGCTAGCAGGGACAAAATGTTGCCCTGCTGAACTCTGGCTCCAAGAAAAGCTTGTAGGTAAGGTTGAGGTTATGGGGGTGCAGGAGGCCTTATTTGGTCCTGGGCATGACCTAAACTGCACCCTGCCAAGATAGGGAGGACTGGTGGTCCTGCCTGTGAAGGGGCAAGGCCATATAAATACCAAGACTGAGAACCTCCCCGGTGTAAGGCAGGTTGGGGTACCTAAACCCCTGCTCCCCTCTTTGGGTGGATTACCCAAGTTATGGGGGGGACAGGTAAGCTCATGAGGAGTGACTGAGTCCCATGGGGGTATTGGGCATGCCCAAGAAGAAGAACCTGAGCCCAAGGGGGTGTAAGACCCCAGGCCCTGAGAGCTGCAGGGAAGAATGGTGGGGGCAGTTAAGCTCAGGATGGAGTAGCTGAGTCCTAAGGGGTGGAAGACAACAGGCCCTAGTAGTGTAAGTGGCAGAGTTGTGGCCCAAGAGAGGGGCATAGTATTCTGGTGAGGGGCCAGTGGTGAAGTAGGCCCGTAGTTGATCAATTGCTCAGTCCCGTTCAGGTAAGGGTTATGGGAGAGGCCCAGAAGACCAGGGCTGACTGAGGGGTGGAGCAAAAATCCTGAGGAACTCTTCGAGCAGAGTTGAGTGAGTGTGGCCTGGGTAGGCAGTATGCAAGAGACCTGGTGAGAAGGGGGTGGTGTGTGTGTGTGATCTGAGAAGGCAGTGTGGAAGAGACACAACTATGTGTCCAGGTTGACCTGGCTTTGAACCAGAGGTGGAACACACTGTAAGAGATCAGTGAGGCATAGGACATGTGTAGAGATGGTAGGAGCATGTATTTATCACCCACAGTTATTTGGGCGCACAATGGACAGCCTCCCATCTATTTAACATTACAATCATTTAACAACAAGGCATGGCAGGAAAACAAGGTAGGCGGTTTGCCCAGAGACCAGGGTGGAGCCATACTAATACCAGGCCTGGAAGGTGCCTTTGTCACAAATATATTGCAAATGGCAGGTCATAGGGAACTAAGCATACATGCAGACTTTATATTTAGATGAACCTAACTATGATTAGGCCAGTCTAAGTACCATACTGAATATATATTTGGGGAGTTTAGCTTGGGCAAAAAATAGTCTGATCTAATTTAGTTCACCTGAGATGCACTAATTAGACTGGGCTAAGCTGTGCTCAATCTAACCAAATGTGTGTATGCATTCAGCAGAATCGGGGGGCTAGTTGATCCATGGGACAGGCTGACAGGTCTGTAGGGATGGGTTGGTGGGTCCAGGGAGAGGGTTGTCCATCCAGGTTTGTGGGAGGCAGAGGGTTAAAAATAGCCAGATCAGTGTGGGAGGGTTGGTGGGAGGGGAAGGTAAGGAAAGCACAGCCTCAGGCCAAGGGCAAGCACAACCGCAGGGCTTGGAAAGTCCAGTTGCTTGCCTGAGGCCTGAGGCCGCGCTTTTCCTACCCCGACTTGCCCAGTTCCTGCCTATCTCTGCTTTCACTCCCATGTATGCTTGCTCCTGTTCTGTATTGCTTCATTCTTGTCCTGCCTGTTCCTGATTGTTCCTGTTCCTGGCTTGGACTTCCCAACTTATCCAGTAGCTTGCTTTGACCATGAACCTATCTTGACTGCTAAGCTTGATACCTTGGCTTCAGCTCTCAGATTCCCCATATGGTGACCCTCAGCTCTTGTACTCCTGGTATAGTGACCCCGTTGGCTTGTGATCCTTTTGGCTCTCCATCTCTCAGTTTGTTGACCTTCAACTTTGGTCTCCTAGGCTTGTGCCCTTAACCCCTAAACCCCATCAAAAAAATGGGCCTTCTCTTGCCTGTCTTTGCAATAAATAATAATTTTAAAAAATCTACCACAAAAGTTATAAAGATTTCCTCATGGCAATTACTTTTGTCTGAGCACTCTAGAAAAAAGGAAGAGTATTTGTTGGTAAATGTTCTACAAAAGAGATTGGTTTCTTCCATAATACTTACATTTCTTTTCAGTGGTATAGAACTCTTCCTCCTATGCCTGAAGTGAAAAGCTTCTTTAGAGATGCGACATTGCCAATATAGCGGATCTTTATACAAGCCTATCACACAATAACTTTCTGATACACTCTTAAAGTGACTAAAGAGAGTTTATGTGCAATATAGCAAAATCTTGTAATGCTACAAGTGGTTACAAATCCAATAAAACACTTGAGTGTAAAAAATGGATATTGATTGGGGAATTAGTTAGTGATATGCTAGTTAATATACTTCCTATACCAAACTCATAAAGACAAGAGCCACTTCTCCAAAAACTGTTCAGAAGAAGAGGTAATGCCTTCTCAAATGGCTATTTAAATTTGAAGACATACTGTAAAAATTAATTACATGTAAATTACTATTCTGAGAGCAGGAAGGTTTTCTATGAAAAGTGTATGCACTTATTTGAGCCAGAATTTTAACTTGTGAATCCTAATGAAACCGAAAATGTCATGAATACTGGTATAAGCAAAGAGTTGCAACTGTCACTTTAAAGATGTTCTGAGAAATTTTTGTCACAAAGATAGTATAGCTATCCAGTAGAGGAAGAATTATGATTATACCGCCTGGTTTGGTAGCAGATCCAAATTCATAAGATGAAACTTCTAATTAGACAACATGTGAAGAAGATGCTGAGACAATAAAGGGATGGCAAGAGCTAATTTTGAACTTAGCCAGATCTGGAAAAGGTATGTTTTCTTTCTTCCATGAAGCTATAGAAAGAGAAAGCTTACAAAAACTTTCTTAACTTTTTGTTCATCACACCTCATCCCATTAACTTCTTCAAACAAACAAGCAATAACTGGGTTAGGCTAAATGGGGGGCAAGGAGAAAAGGATTTGGTGGTAGGGGTCTGCTACAGACCCCCACATCAAGGGGAAGAAATAGATTTGGGGCTCCTGAGGCAACTCTTGGAGACCATAAAAGCTAAAGAGGCGGTGGTCATGGGGGACCTAAACTACCCGGACATCTGTTGGGAGACACAGACAGCGAAGTCCCACCGCTCACGCAGGTTTCTAACCTGTGTACAGGACCTCCACCTGACGCAGGAGGTACATGGTCCCACTAGGGGGAATGCCTTACTGGATCTGGTATTGGCAACGGGGGATGACATAGTAGGGGACCTACAGATCGGTAGCCATCTGGGGGACAGTGATCACCTAAAAATACAATTCAACATAAGGCGTCGAGTGGGTAAGGTAACTAGTAGGGTGAACGTGCTGGACTTTAGGAAAGCTGATTTCAGTGAACTCAGGCGATTAGTGAAGGACGCACTACAGAGTAGTAGTTTTGAAATGATGGGAGCCCAAGAAGGGTGGCTGTGCCTTAAGGAAACTATCCTTCGAGCACAAAGCGAGACGATCCCCGTGAGAGGTAAAAGAGGGAAAGGGGCCAGGAGGCTTCCCTGGCTGACCAGAGAAATCCAGGGCAGACTAAGGGCCAAAAGGGGAGCACATAAAAAGTGGAAACAGGGAGAGATCACCAAAGAGGAATATACCTCTTCTGCTCGTGCTCGTAGGGAGGCAGTTAGACAGGCCAAAGCTACCATGGAGCTGAGGATGGCAACCCAAGTAAAAGACAATAAGAAATTGTTTTTTAGATATATAGGGAGTAAAAGGAAGGCCCAGGGAGGAATAGGACCCCTGCTAAATGGGCAGAAACAATTGGTGACGGACAGAGGGGACAAGGCTGAACTCCTCAACGAGTTCTTCGCCTCAGTGTTCCTAAGCGAGAGGCATGACAAGTCTCTCACTGGGAGTGTAGGGAGGCAGCAGCAAGGCACCAGACTTCCATGCGTGGACCCTGAGGTGGTGCAGGGTCACTTGGAAGAACTGGATGCCTTTAAGTCGGCAGGCCCAGATGAGCTCCATCCGAGGGTACTGAAGGCACTGGCCGACATCATTGCAGAGCCACTGGCGGGAATATTTGAACGCTCGTGGCGCACGGGTCAAGTCCCGGAGGACTGGAAAAGGGCCAATGTGGTTCCCATTTTCAAGAAGGGGAGGAAGGAGGACCCGGGCAACTATAGGCCAGTTAGTCTCACCTCCATCCTTGGCAAAGTCTTTGAAAAAATTATCAAGGCTCACATTTGTGAGAGCCCGGCAGGGCAAGTTATGCTGAGGGGAAACCAGCATGGGTTCGTGGCAGGCAGATCGTGCCTGACCAATCTAGTCTCTTTTTATGACCAGGTTACAAAACGCCTCGACGCAGGAGGAGGGGTGGATGTCGTATACTTGGACTTTAGGAAGGCCTTTGATACGGTATCCCACCCCCTACTGGTGAACAAGTTAAGGGGCTGTGACTTGGATGACTGCACAGTCCAGTGGGTGGAGAATTGGCTGGAGGGTCGCACCCAGAGAGTCGTGGTGGATGGGTCGGTTTCGACCTGGAAGGGTGTGGGCAGTGGGGTCCCGCAGGGCTCGGTCCTTGGACCGATACGCTTTAATGTCTTCATCAGTGACTTGGATGAGGGAGTGAAATGTACTCTGTCCATGTTTGCAGATGACACTAAGCTATGGGGCGAAGTGGACATGCCGGAGGGCAGGGAGCAGCTGCAAGCAGACCTGGACAGGTTAGACAAGTGGGCAGAAAACAACAGAATGCAGTTCAACAAGGAGAAATGCAAAGTGCTGCATCTAGGGAGGAAAAATGTCCAGCACACCTACAGTCTAGGAAATGACCTGCTGGGTGGCACGGAAGTGGAAAGGGATCTTGGAGTCCTAGTGGACTCCAAGATGAACATGAGTCGGCAGTGTGATGAAACCATCAGAAAAGCCAATGGCACTTTATCGTGCATCAGCAGATGCATGACAAATAGGTCCAAGGAGGTGATACTTCCCCTCTATCGGGTGCTGGTCAGACTGCAGCTGGAGTACTGCGTGCAATTCTGGGCGCCGCACTTCAAGAAGGGTGCGGATAACCTGGAGAGGGTCCAGAGAAGGGCCACTCGTATGGTTAAGGGCCTGCAGGCCAAGCCCTACGAGGAGCGACTAGAGAAACTGGACCTTTTCAGCCTCCGCAAGAGAAGGTTGAGAGGCGACCTGGTGGCTGCCTATAAGTTCATCAGGGGGGCACAGAAGGGAATTGGTGAGTATTTATTCACCAAGGCCCCCCCAGGGGTTACAAGAAATAATGGCCACAAGCTAGAAGAGAGCAGATTTAGATTGGATATTAGGAGGAACTTCTTCACAGTTCGAGTGGCCAAGGTCTGGAACGGGCTCCCAAGGGAGGTGGTGCTCTCCCCTACCCTGGGGGTCTTCAAGCAAAGGCTAGATGTGTATCTAGCTGGGGTAATGTAGGCCCAGCACTCTTTCCTGCTTATGCAGGGGGTCGGACTCGATGATCTATTGAGGTCCCTTCCGACCCTAGCATCTATGAATCTATGAATCTATGAACTAGACAGCTGAAATAATTAACCCCCCCCCCCAGGGTAAATACTGCAAAGGACAAAGTCCAGTTTTGTACTCTGTAATATGATATCATCAAGATTGCAACCTCCTGGGTGAGAGAAAATTTTGAGCGCTACCAAGGAATTAGATAGATTGTTTTAATTATGTCAATATTGACATGTTATTTTGGGTTAAGAAACCAACAGTTTTTCCTGTGAAACACCAAATTTTTTTAGTCCATTTATTCCTGAACAGGAGATATAGATTAATCTTGGAAAACAGACATAAACAGTAGAATTCATTTAGAAATGTAATATTCTTAATTTTTATTGGTTTGTTTGTCTAATATAGTTCCGTGAATAATTGGCTTCTCTTTAATAAAGGCCAGATGCAAAAAAAAAAAAAAAAAAAAAATGGAAAAAGGAAAAAGGAAAAAGGAAAACCAAAACCAAAACCAAACAAGGTTTGGTCACCTTAAGTAGTACTTAGGTGAACATTAGGCCTTAGGGCATCTTTAAATGTGCTTCAGCTTGGAGGGGGTGCTTTAATTACAGCACACACAGTGTCATGTGTATTCAGCCTCCTGCACTTCAAAATGGCAGTGGGGGCACTTCAATGAAAGATTGTTTGACAAGTTTTAGTTAAAGCACCTCCTCCTGTCATTTTGAACTGCGAGGATGCTGAATACACATTACATGGAATCTGCTCCAGCAGACTCACTTAATAAAGTCCGCTCCAACATGTACTAATTAGCACTTGTTGGAGCAGATGTCCAGCACATGTATAGATGCCTCTAGGTTCAGAATTGCAGAGCTTCTTTTCATTGTGCACAGCACATCTTATTAGAGGGTCTAGTGGAATATTCACTGACCATCCTGATTCAGGATTCTTGAGACTACCTCATTTCCCATTTGAAATTGTATCATATCTTGACAATAGTTAGAGCATTTGCTCACACAGAAAACATATATTTCTACTGGCCATATATGCAGGAGAATTCATTTTGCATTCTTATAAACACCAGATTCAAATGCACACACAATTAATTAGAACTTATATACTATGTAATTAGAACTTATATACTATTGAAAAGGCACTCCAGAGAAAACTTCAAATCCATATGTGCTGCCAGCAAAATAAAACTGAAAAGCTTTCTGGATACAATACAGCAATGTTGAATAGATTCTCACGAGGCTGAGTTCCTGGCACAACTGTTAGAAAAGAAGCAGTGAGCACTGTAGAAAAAAAATACTGTTTTAAATGGGCAGGATCTCACTAATACACATACATTCAAGGCTGCACTTTGTCTTTTTGAGTTCCATATAATGTTTTCTTTATTTAAACCCAATTTCTGTTGTTATCAGCTCAGTGGGTTCTGACTACCTGTCTCAAATAACATTGTAGGTCATGGATGAATGACTATATGCTTTTGTACTTCAGGAGTTCTGAATATTGTCATTAAACCCTCCAGTGCTGAGGTTCTAAACCAGTTTCTCTTCTCAAGTATTTTGTAAACTTGCAGCATATTCTAATTGATGCCATCTATAATAATGTTTCACTTGAGTCACTGCCCAAGTGCTTTTTATAGAGAATAATTTGCTTAGATTATTTGAAAACAGTAAATCCTTGGTATTATTAAGCAGTGTATTGTTTGCACATGTGTTATTTAGCAATGATTTCTGAATTAATTGATGGGAGGAGGTACACAACTTTATGGTTGTAAACAGGGTATATTTCCTCATATAATATGTCCTATATTTCCATGGACTGTATTACAGTAATATTTATTGTTCGCTACAAAAAACACTCTACAATTTCCTACAAGAGCTCAAAAGGAATCTATATAATACTTTACATCAGTGTATGTGTATGTATATGTATATCTGTGTGTGTATTAGGGATGTCAGATGATTAAACGATTTGATTGCAAATAGTGCTCAATTAAAAAATTAGTCACAATTAATTGTGAATTTTGTCAAACAGGTAAAAACTCAAAATTATGCAACATTTATGCAGCTACTTTGTATGGTTGGGGGGTGGCTGTGTGTGTATGTTGCGGGGGTGGGATTTGGGCCCCAGGGCCAGGGAGTTCCTGCACAACAGGTGTCCTCTTTTTTGAAACTGGAAATACGGTAACTCTACAGAAACACAGCCCATCGGTGTGTAAAACAGCACCCAGCAGGTAAGTTTGTGGAGGGGAAGGGGCGGAGGGAGATAGAAGACGTTGTGGGGACAGCTCAAGGTCATCATGGTAGGGGAAGGAGTGGGTTGGGGCAGGAGCTGGGGTGAATGGGGCCCTGGGACCAGGGTGGGTCATGGGACAGAGCCATTGGCTGCCCATCCAGAAGCATGATGGGGTACAGCTCCCACCACTGTGCACACCCCCAGGGGAGGTATGGGGGGCATGTGCCCCTTGAATCTGTGTAGGGGGTAGAGGTGGGCTGAGCTATACTATGTATAGTTAACTTTCTCAAACATCTTAAGTTTCTATTCCAGACCTTCATTTTTCCTATGTTATATAATTATATTATCAGGTCTGCGTCAATGCTATCACTCAATTTTTTTACAATGATCTTTATTTGGGTTATTGCAGTGGGAATAAATTTTTTTAGCTGCTGTATTTTGCATTCTAATTGTCCTCTAATATTAAAGGAAACTTCTTTTTTAGTTAGTCACTGTTTGGGGTTAATGTTGCTTAGGGTTAATCCTCACTGTTTTGTCCAATAGTATCACATGTTTCGTGTCTACTATTGTGTTTTAGACAATCCTTGAATAATCATTAGACTCAATTCTTAAGAATGAATTCCTAAAGAATTCCATTGCCAATATAGTTGCTGAGTGGAAAAATTCAGGTTGGTCTGAGAAAATACAGTATATGTGAAAATAATTTATCACTTGTAAATACTAAAAATAGAAGATAGGTGTCAATTCTGAGGTGTTCAGTTTGGCACCAGGGGTTCTACTAAAGCAGTAATCTGTTACCAGAATATTGTTGAGATGCACAACAAGAATAAAACTGCTCCAGCCTCAAGATTCCCCACATTTATATGGATTCAGCATCACTATATATATCAAACTCTGAAATAAACTATAGTTCAATCTCTTTGAGTACCTCATCACCACCTCTCACACTGGTTTCAGCAGAGTAGATTATCACTGGGATCATGATGACTGCCCAAATCATCAGCCACAAAATTATTACTGTAGCTGCAGCAGCCTCAGCTGTCAATCATATGTCTTTGCATATGTCTTAACCTGTCAAAAGACAAACACGAAACTCAGTGTGACAAACTGTATAACTGTTCTGCAGTCACAGAAGTGACTACAGTGTAGTATAGGGATACCCAGCTAACTTTAAACTTGTCAGCTTGGGTACTTGTAGTAGAGCACTGCATAAGCTAATTGACCTTGCTTCTGTGGCTACAGTTAGATGTATCCAGAGACTAAAAAAAGGCACACATTATTCATGCAGGAAACTTGCAATACTTTTGGAAGTAAATATTTTTAACACTACTAGCAAGAGGAGCACCAGATTTCTGTGAAATGCAGTTAAATTTGGGAATGAACTGAGAGAGATCACTTGAAATGAAGGTCAGTAAAGAAATGTGTGTCTTTGAGTCATTGTAGAAATTAAGAGAGAGATTTCCAAAACACAAATGGCAGCTCACAGCTTTCCACTCAAACTTCCATTGAATTTCAATGTAAAATTGTTGTCTATGTACTCTTTTTGACTTTGACAATTCCCTGAACCCAAGGTAGTTAGAAATATCTTTGACTTTACCACATTATGCTCTGCATTAAGGAACTGTTTGTGGCTCAGTTATTAAATTATTTCTGCTCTCTCTACTACTGTATGACTTAAAATCTGTCACTGTATGATTCAATCCAGAATTCGACAGGAAAGGAAAAAAGTATAAGAGTTGCATCATTCTGCCTTCCCAGGGCCCATCTGTGCCTGCATCTATAGTCAAGATTTGTCTTCAGCATGAATACTATTTGTATTTGCTGAGGATAAAATGAAGCATCTCTGCAAGAACTCATAAATACTGTTCACTGTAAATATCATTTGACTAGTGCAAAATTCACTTTTTGTTCAGTCCAAAATTTAACTGTCACTTTCCTCAGCATTACCCTCCATTTTATGTCCAAAATTTAATGGTCATCCTCCTCAGGATTACTCTTCACAAAATCAGCAATAATAGCACATTGAGCTTCACCAGACAATGAGTAGACCATTTTTCTTCCATTTAGGCATGTCATTATTTATAATCATTAGTAAATATAATATAAACAGTGGCTTGAAATCTGAATGCCAATTTGTTTATGGCAAACATAGATGGGTCAGGGTTTGAATCACTCAGCAAGGCTACCAAACCTGCCTCCCACAAACATGAATGGAAGAGGATATAATAGTGTCTTTTTGCTCAATAACATTTTTACATGACAGGATTTGAGCCTACATCCCTGACTGAATGTTCCTGCAATCAAGCAATAAGGTACACTGGGATAAATGTTTGCAATCTCTCCAGTTGAAGCTATTTTACTTCTTTCCTAGCATCTGACAAAGTAGACTGTCATCTAGAAAATCTTATGCCCCTTTGAACCAGTTGGTCTCAAAGGCCGAATCCAGATGAGCAACCACATGCCCATTGTGGTGTCTCAAAGCAGTTTGAGATGCAGCAGAAGGAATGAGACAAATGAAGAATGTTCCCCATGTTACATATTTGCAGCATGGACTCTAAATTTGATACCAGGACATCAGTATCAACAAAAAAGTGCAGGAAAAAAGCAGTGCGGGGTGCACTCCTGCAGCATACCCAGAGGCAAACTGAAGGCTGGATCCTCCAAGGAGTTGCTCTGACATGTGGTCAGAGCATCTCTATGCCTGCCATGTGCCCCTGCTGGTCCAGCATGCTGCCTCACTGTGCTGGGGGAAATGAAAATGGGGCAAGGCTGCATCAGTGGCTTGGACCCAGGCTCTTTTCCCAGTAAGTAGGGACATAGGGGTGGGGGAATTGTATGGGGGTGGGGGGGATTGTATAGGGTGAGGGGGACTTTGGATGGGGGGGTGGTACTGTGGCATGTAGCACTGCCTGAGACCCAGGGACTGCATGTGGCATACAGTGCTTGCTCAATCCATTGGCATGTGACTTTGGACAGGACTGGGATGAGTCCTGCTGCAATCCAGAGATCCTGGCACCACAGGCAGGAGCTGGCTCCTTCCTACATGTGCTCCATGTGCTAATGTGCTGGGCCAACTCCATGGCTGATGCATGCCATGGGAGGTGGGACAGGCAGGTGGGCACGTGGCAGGCCCTCACAACCTCCTCCACAAATCTCTCATCCCACATACCCACTTACAAATTCCCCCCACACAAACCCCATAGCCCCCATACCCACTCCACCAGCCCCACAAACACCACAGCCACAAACACCATATACACCCAACCCCCCCACACATGCATACACCCCAACAAACCCCATACCCACCTCCCTACCCCAGGTCCAGTTAAAGTTGTCCCCATATCCTGGTGAGTGAAGGGAGCACAGGTAGCTCTGATTTTTCTATGACAAAAAAACCAAAAGCAAACACCAGCATATATAGATATTTAGATGCATTTTGTTATGATGATAGAGGCATTGGTAGGCTTCCAAATTGCTTTAAAATTGTAAATATATCCATAAAGCATTCCCCAAGTGATCTCTGTCTATATAGTGGCATTTCAGTTTAATCATGGAACACAGGTTTGGGGTTATGAGAGAATTGGGGGAGGGGGGGCAAGGTTTACTATTTTGCCATTTCTAAACAGGGAACACCAGCTTCCCTACTGGTGAGGCAAGTGGCAGGACCCGGGCAGAGGAGCCTGCTTAGGGCCAGCACCAGGAACACAGCTGGAAGGCAGATGAGGTGGCTGATGTCTTGGCAGTTTTGGGGCCAGGAGGACATGCTATGACATTTTAAAGTGGGTCACCATAATGAGTACATCTTCTGGGTGATAGCTGCCCAGATAGCAGAGCAGGGGCACCAGAAGACATGACAGCAGTGCTGCCCGAAGGCCAACTGTGCAGACACGGCCCACTGGCAGCTGGCCAAAAGGTGTAGGAGGCTCTGCTACAGTGCCCATACCATAGCCCAGGCAGCGGTGTAGTCCCTGTCTGAGTCTGGCAGGTACACAGCCATTGGGCCTCAGGTCCAAGGGGGTGGATGCCAGCATAAATGTCAGCAGGTCACAGCCCAACATCATCCCCCACTGCCAGATTGCTTTGGTGGATAGAGGGTGCTGGGGCCACTGTAGGTTAGGGCTGCTTCAGCAGTCTAGCTGGCACAATGGGCTAGAGTCCCCAGATACCAACTGTCCCAGTCTCAGAAGCTCCTAAGGGCAAGTACACATGAGATTCTTACCGGGGGAACTTTTTATACTGCTGGGGCCAGCACAGGAGCTAGACCCAACCTATAGCTCCCCCTAGCTGAAGATCCAGGAGGAGCTGGGCAAGGTCATTTTGCCCTAAGTGGCATAATTTGCCGCATACCAAAGCACATGTTCAGGCATGTGTGCTGAGGCACAAATTTCCAGCACAAATTGCTGACACGGCCAAAGGTACCACTCTACATTGCCTTTTCCTTGAATTCAGACTAATACTGCTAATCACTTTTCTCATTTGGCAGAGATTAATTATTAATTTGGCCAGAGAAGTAGACAGGAAAGATTATAATTAGTTATTTGCCTGCTGTCCTGGGAACATGACCTGGGTTCTCATCTCTTTTCTTCTGTTTTTCAGCATTCATTGACCTGAGTCTGGAATACTGATCTCCTAGTCAGATGAGTATTCCAAATATTTAACTAGTGAACTATTCTCTGTTGGCCCAAAGATCTTTAATTATTTCTATGCACATTGGAATATCTTCCAATAATTAAGAAACACCTACCATAATTTATTTATATCATTACAATTAGTGCACTGTCCTGGGAGATATGGAGACAAGTCCAAACAGGTAAGAGGTAGAATTTAACCTAATCTCTCAGTTTGCAACCTGCTTTGAAAACTGGGTAAAGATTGACGGTTTTCAAGGTTTTCAAAAAGACTTGAAAACCTCCTTCTCCAGCACAGACACTTCTCACTTCCCTTTAACTATGTGAGGCAATTCCCTACTCTTTTTTTATGTTTTTTTTCATTTAATGCATTTCATTCTTAGGTGCTCAACTCTCATCATTTCTCATATAAAGAGAATAGTAATCTAAGATAGGCCTCTATTATAATAGGTGGCATGATATCTGGAAGTTAGATACCATGTTGAATCCTGAAGTCTCGATGTCCTGTTACTGATTTTACATTTAATTCTTAGAACCTTTGTTATTGTTGTTTCATAATAAGATATTGGCTGAGAAGATCATCAAAAATAAATATATGTAGTTAAAAGCCAATATCACATATGGTACACATGCTTCTACAGTCAAGGTTGCAGTTGAAAACTTCATTATTTTTTCTATTTGCTTCCCTCAAACAAACAGTATCATTTCAGAATCATCTTGATTGTTCTCTAGCCAAATATCCCTCATTCATGTTACTGTAGTATCTAATTGTCTACAAAGATGTGAAATATGTATGTACAAACAGAGAAAGTTAAAGGAAATCTGCCACAATTTCTCCAAAGATACTTGAGGGTCTTACATTTATTGCTGCTGCCTAAGTTCCTTCAATTTTTATATTTTTGCCCTGGGCACTTAATTTCACATGAATTGTTGCTTGTAAAACTAGTTTGACACCATGCAGCTCAGTCTGTGCTCTAGGAAACTTGATGTTGGACTCTTAGCATCTGAATTTCTTGACCTTCTATTGCCAACAGGATCAAAACTAAACAATCCAGTAGTGTGTGTGTGTGGGGGGGTACTCCCCCCTCTGAGCTCCCTCCCCATCCCTTTTCCCCCTACACATCCTGAAGACAGCACTAGAGGTGGGGTGGGAGGGCTAGGGGAGAGAGACTGCTGACACTCAGAGATTAGACACTAGACACTAGAGCTCAATTCCCCAATCCCTTGGACCTAACAGCAAATGTCTGTTGGGGAGGGAGGGAGAGTGGGATCACTGCAACTCATGGTGCTTCTTGTGAAGTGCCATGAGTTACAGCAGAAAGCTGCACATATGCCAGTGCCCGTAAGAGAAAGACTATGCTTCAGACCTGAAGAAGGGTACATTATGTCTGAAAGCTTGTCTGACACATCTCCCAGTTAGAAAGCTTGTCTAACACCCTCCCTAATAAAAGATTTAATGAAAAAACCTTTACATATATTTAATACATTTTAAGATTATTAAATCCCAAGCTATATTAAGGAAATGACACTGAGATTTAAAACACATAATTTGTCGAGAGTCTTTATGTCAATCAAGGTGACACTTCCAAATTATAATGAAATAATAGAATAGAATAATTTATAATCTTCCCTGATAGGGGAGGTGCTTCAACAGTACTATTTCTTTCCTTTTATTCCAATTTATGAGAGAGTGTTGAGTTACCAGGTTTGAAATCCAGATTTTATACTCTAGGTGTTAGCAAAACAAGATTGTCTATGGAAAAATCAGACGTTTTGAGAAGTTGCTACCTGTCACTAAAAATGCTAATCATGAGACCAAGTTTCTGTCTCTTATTAAGAATGGCTCTAGGGAGAAGAAATAGCACTTAATAGATACAGGATATTTGTTCTGTAGTATACTTTATTTCCTACTAAAGTTATACACTGGCAAAGTTCTAATGGCAATTTATAGTCTTGGTGTTAGTAATTTTTCAATAATATGGAAAGACTCCCAATCACATTTTCCTTATATTTGGCATTTGCTCAGATTTGGTAATGTCTTTTGCATATTTTAATAGGAAGAAGACAATTTGAATAGTAAGTGTTCATTTTAGATCATGTTTGTGCTGGAAAGAATGCTTCTTTTCCAGACCTAAATAGTTTATGACAAGCCCCCCCCCCCCGCATAATAAAAGCCAGTTCTCTAGGCATACAACAGATAAGCAGCTAGTTCAGAAATGTAACAGAATCATTAATGTATGAATTAAAGTACTTAAGTCTACATAAAACATAAAGTATTTTTCTTTTGGTAGCAAGTTGCATGCTATTTTAATTATTTTTAGTATAAACCCTAGGTAATACTTTTAAGCCAGTAGGCAACCATTGCTAATTCTTTAATTAGGAAAAAAACATTTACTGGTTATGTGTATGCAACATATAATTGCATCTTTTAAAAATAAAAGTTGAGTTTCGTATCTTATGCCCTAGCAAGACAACATCACTCTCATAATGCTATTAAGGAAAATAGTAGGCCTGTGCAAAGTGGCAAGTATTCCATTCAAATTTGGCCTATTCAGAGGGACAGTGATTCGATTCATCACTGTCCTGCTTCAATTTGGCTGAATCTAATTCAGAGATGTGGCACCAATTGGGAGATTCAGACATAGACTATAATGGGGAATCACTAAAATACCTATAACTTTGTCATCTTTTTGCAAATTTGGATCAAAACAGCAGAAATGGTAGCGCCTTCTGAAGGCATGAAGCCTGTTGAGTTACAAGGAGATAGGTATAGGGGTTTCTGTGAATGTGCCTTTCAAACTGTTGAAAGCAAAACTTACATCACTTGTGTGTGTTAAGGGGTGTAGGTCATAGCCACGTTGGTCTAAGGACATAGGCAGACAAAGTTCTTTGGGTAAATCTGATATCTTCTATTAGACCAACTGAATAGTTGGAGAAATATTTCTTAGCAAACTTTGAGTTTTAAAAACCCTTTGTCAGACTTCAAAAGCATCTGCAGTTGATGTGTGTGCTCTTCCTGGATGGAATGAATGATAAAGAAGCAAGAGGCTAGGCTGATATGCAAGAAACCCAGTCAGTGAAAATGTAAATTGAGGCATCAGGGGGTGAGTGAGGTTGGGGGCAGGGGGGAAGGTGGATATAGCAGGTTAAAGTGGAGAGGTATCTGGGAGTTGGATGTCAGACAGGTTATAGTGTGTCATAAATCTAATGTCTATATTTAATCCATGAGTTTTTGTACCTAGGAGGTTGATGAAGTGAAGTTCATAGGCTCGTCTGTGAAAGGTGTGTGTTAAGGCCGAGTGAAATGAATGCAGCAGGGATGGTAGCCTGTAACAGAGGGCCTTCCCAGTGCCAGTTAGATCTCAGCCTGCCCACCTGTTTCTGGGCCAACCGCCTGACCCTCTTTTTTCTGCCACACCTTGATGTAAAAGTGGTTCAGATGTTACCTAGGTGGTAGGCTACCCATTTAGGCCCCTGATGTCTAGGAGTGATGTCCATTCCTCAGCTCTGGACCTTCCCTACACTGCAGCCCATGTCTCACACATTGCATCCTTCACCCCCTCCAGCTGTGATCCCCTCTCTGGAACCTTTGGCTCCTCTTTAGGCTCTGGCCCCACCTTCAGGCCAGTCAGAATATCGAGTCTCTTGCTCTGGCCATTCCAGTGGGTCTCTGGCTCTTCGACACCCCCACCCCTTTGGGTCCTGGCTCCAGGATGGATGCACTGAGGGTACCTCAGGTCAGATCTGAGCTGCCTTCCTGTTCACCTCCTCACAACTCCATTGCAACCAGTAAGCCTCAGGCTTCTCAAACATCTTACAGGTCTGGGCTTTCCCCAACCAGGACTGTGCATGCGTGCAGTGGCTGGAGGTTATCAGGCACCCTCTACCTCCCTTTCACCTGGAAGGTTAGGGGTCCTGGCATTTCCTGGGGCTGCTGTGCCACTGGCAGTCCCACCAGGCCTCCCTACCCTGGCAGGGTACAGTTTTAGGTTATGCCCGGGACCTGGGGCCTCCTCCTTCCACATAGACCAAGCCTGTATCTCCAAGTGTGTCCTGACACAGGAGCTGAACAGGTACATGTTCTTTCCCTCCTGGCTGGTGAAAAACAAAACTGCTGCCTCCAGCTCTGAGAGTGGGGCATTAAATGCTTTGGAAAGGAACTGAAATACAGAAATAGGTGCAGAGTGAGGAGGGTGGCACTCACTCCATCTGCATGTGGAGCTTGGGGAACCCCAGCAGTGGTAGGTTCACCTTGAGGAACACCAGCTGCTCCACCAAACCAGGATCCAAGGAGGTGCGGTGGGGTGTCACAGTATCACCAGCAATGCTGAATACCCTCTCACTTCAAACACTGGCCAGTGGACAGGGCAAGTGTTCCCAGGGAACTGTGGCCAGATCCTGCCACACATAGCTATGGGTTGCCCACTAGGCCAAGAGGTTGCATTGCAATGGCTCCACATCCTTGGTAAGATAGCCACCAAGGCTTCCACACTACCTGCCTGAAGGTGGGGTTTCATGCCTCTGGACTCCAACATTGAAGCCATTGCCCTTGGCCCAGTGCTTGGAGTGGTGGCATGGAAAAGTGGATCCCCTTCTTCCACATGCCCCTGCTTCTGCCCTTCTGCCTCCCTGACACTGTTCACTAGCACCTCTATCTAGTGATTGAGGGTTTGGCTGCTGCAGCTGGTCTCCTTCACCCTTGGGTCATACTTGCCTGCCACTACATGGACAATACTGGTGTGCAATGTAACCAGCCATTTCTTGATGCCCTCCTTCAGCTACTTCACCAATGTCTGCACCTCTGGTGAAAGAAGCTTGCCCCAGGCAGGAACATTGATCCCCCAGAACTTCTCCATTTGATTCTCAAGCTCCTTCACTATAGGAATCACCTGGATAAGGAAAGCATTACCAGCACTGAGGCTCTCAGGGGCCTCAAGGAATGGCCTGAGGACCACCAAGATCTGGGAGATGGTATCTCACTCTGTTTTGTTAAGGGGGCCACTGATCCCAATCTCCCTGACCAAGGCTATTTCATGGATGGAGAAGGGCTAGTCATCCACAGAAAGCATCTCCCCAGTTCTCTGAGTCACCTCCCTTGCCTTGGGAATGCACCCTCCTTTGTCTCCACCTTTCCCTAATGGTCCAGGATGGCCTGCTTCTGCTTCTTGTGGGGGACAGGGGCTTTGGAGTGAGAAGAGGACTTCTTTTTGGGCATGCTTCCACTGGCACCAGGCTGAGGAGGAACAAGGGCAAGGGGGTGCTACATCCTGAGATGCAGCAGCATCACTGTGGTGGTGAAGTGTTTCTTGTCCTTGCCCTGGCTGATCTGCTTTCAGCACTTCTGGCACGTAGCATACCTAGGATCACCTGCCACCTCAAAATGATCACACACTACACTACTCACCTGCTTTTGGGCCGTGGGTGGGGATCCTGCCTTATCCCCCTCCTCACCAGGCACAGGCACAACAACAGGACGTGCTGAGCCACCTGCCCCAACAACCTCCTTCAAAGTGCCTTCCAGAAGAGACCTGCCTCTAGGGGAACTTTGAGGGGTGTGGAAGACAAACTCAGATTCTCCCTCCCTCCCCAGAATTCCCTTTGCTATGGCACTCAGCTCCACTGCTTCCAGATCCAGCTCCTCTTCTGACACTAGAAGGCTCATGCTGGGAACTGAAACTGGGACAGAGACTGTCATACAGGTGCTGGTGATTATTGCTGGTGTTAGTGAAGGTGGTGCAGATGCAGACACTGCTCCCACCTCCTTGCTTTCACTGGTAGCAGAAGACTCATTGCTGCCAGGAAAGAGGGGGCATCTATGTTTGTGGGGGGGGTGAACTTGCAGCTCTCCATCTGTCCCCCCTGCCAGAAGACCTGGCATCTCCCCTTCCAGTATGCTTCATAATGCTTGATGTGCTGAAAAATGTGTATGTTTCTGTAATATATGTTGTGCTTTCCTTCAGTGCACAGTGATGACACACTGTCAGGGAAAATGCAGAAGAAGAAAGAGTAGCTAGATAGTAGCTACCAAGAGACTACAGAGCAAGCCAAAGTCTTTCAGACACTGCTGGTCCAAGACAGCCAGCTCACAAAAGGCACAGAGCACTACACACACAGCCTTATATGTTGTTTCTACATCCCTCCCCCAGAGCACTGTGATTGGAAGGGAACTCAGGGAAAGATCGCAGTCACTGGCCAGTCAGACACTGAATCAGGCCAAATCTCCTCAGAATCGAATCGGCTGCCAAAGCTTCTTACAGCCCTAGGAAATAGTATATGTGTATTTTTCTTTAAGCCCATCAAGAGAGTGTTCTCCAGTAACAACAGCAGCAAAGCTGAAATTAGAATAGATTGCAGATTGGTGAGGGCACATGGTGTGATTTTCAAAAGCACATTTATGATTTATGCCCATATGAAACATCTAATCCACTTAACCAAGTGGACATGGACACACTTTTCTGTGGTAAGCAGCAAGGATCAGTGCATCACCTACTTCACATAAATTGCTCATATTTCATGCTCTTACCCCATAGTAAATTAAGCAAAGGTCATGGTACCTTGCCTCTTTTTTATTGAGAGCTAAGCCACTAGTGGTTAGCTTTCATTTACTCTGAAGTGCGAATGCATCTGTAGGCAGCTGCCATGGAGTATTGTATACTCCTGTCCTTATTTATTTTGTGGTGGACTGTTAATGTGCTCAGTATTTTTGGTAATCCTAACCAAAGAAAGAGGAGGATGAGTATGCATGCTGGTGGTGTTTCTGAACCTATCATACAGAAAACTACAGATGAAGTGACTGACCACAGTAAATCTTCTAGGACAATCCCGAATTTTGAAGCTGTCTCAAGGACTCCCAGGATCAGAACTATTATCATTCATTTAAAATATATACAGTATATGTATGTCTCAGATTTCTGTCAAGAAGTGTCCTGGTGAGAGGACACACCACAACACTGTCTAGTTTCACATGCACATGGTATTGTGCCCAAACTAATTAGTTCTACCTTTCAGCAGAGGCAGAATGAACATGGCCAATTATCCTGCCTACTAAGCCCCTACACTAGCAGGAACCATAAGTAGTGCACACTAATCCTGGTTCAGGAGGTCATCTGACCTTGCTTTTGAAAGGTTGGTCTCTTTAGTTAGAGGCATCATCAGAGAAGAAGAACCCTTAAAATCAGTTTGAAAGAATTATATGGGAGGGACAAAGTCAGGATTTGCTATTGAGAGGATGACCTATCATCACACTTTTTTTTAAATTTCATTTTAAATTCATTTTAAAACCCCACTCAATTTCAAACCCCCAAACCTATGAAATTGACAACATATATCTTAAAAATGTTAAATGTGACCTGAAGACATACCAGAAAGAAGGCAGTTGCCATCTACCCCAGAATGAGCAGGGTGTCACTCCTGCTTGCTCAGTAAACTCCTGCTTCCTTTTTTAAAGTGATCTGAAACAGAATAGTGTAGTTGTCAGGAACCAAAGTCATGCTGGCACCACACAGCAATGCAAATGTGTGGGAAAAGCAGGTGTCTTTCTGTTCATTATGAATTTCAGAGATTACTGCAGCTGTTTGGATGACAGCTAAGGAAGTGAACATGCATATCGTAGGAATGGAAAGCAAAGCAACTAAGCTGATGAATGATTTCTCAGGTTCAAAGCAGAGGTGTAGGGAGCACATTTAGTGCTGGGGCACAGCAGGGTGAAGGTAGGGGAGGGGATTATGGTAACTACTGGAGAGGAGGGGTGGGAGTGTAGTCTTACCTGCTGGAGCTCTGCTCACTCAGATGGCAGTTGCTTCTGCTGTGGTTGCCCCTGCAACAGCAAAAGCTTGTGCTGCTGCTGAGATCTAGGGAATCCCTCCTAGTGCCCCATTCTCTCCCCCTTTGAACTCCTGTGCTTAGGGCTGTCTCCAATGACAAAACCTCCAGGTGAGGGCATTGTTTTACCTCTTCCATCCCCCTGCCCCTTAGATACCCTGTTGTGTGCAGAGCTGCATCCACCCAGCTCCTATGGCCGGGCAGGGGGCAGTCCACCTGCTGTGTAAAGACCCCTGAGGAGAGGAAGCCACACTAGCACCCCCTTAAGTCAGCTCCTGGGGTTGGTGCCCCACTTACTCTGCTTTAGTTATGTTACTGGCCTGAATAATCCTCAAGAAAAGTGAGCAAACATAGTTCTCAAAGGGGTTTTGAGTGCCTTAGTCTCAAAGGGGTCCAAAGTTAATATTTTGAATAGATTTTTAAGTACGATCAAAAACTGAGGATTTTTTCTCAAAAGTCCTGAACTTACAAGCTCATCTCAAATACAGATGATGGCAGAGTTTCTGATGGCAGAAGCTTTTGAGATGATCTCAGAACAAATGACATCTATTTGTAGTACTGCCGAAGGAAAATCTGGATTTGGAGAGAGTCCCAAAGTCTATTTGAAGAAGCTTTTGAATATTTCTGGCTAAATTTTTCTTAAACCTTCATAGGAGCTCTCTTCTGTTCAAGCAACCATAAGTACACTATTTAAACTGCATTGATAACTAAGGCTCCAAGTGCATCAAAAGTGAGAGATTTGGACATCTGCATTATCCAAATCCTTATGTTCACTATTTAAACATGCAAAAATGAACACTCCTATCTGGAAGCTTGTCTTTAGTTTCCAATAAACTCTGACTAAAACTAAAACCTTCCTCCTTGTTCACCTCAAAGCAAGAGAGAGACAATGAGTTATTCAGAGGCCAAAGAGTAGGCTACAATTTATGATTATAATTTTAAACATAAACATTTCCATTTCTTTCACTTAAATAGGATCAAAAGATGAAAATGTCACTTGGCTTTGTTACCTTTATGCCAATTGTATCTTGGTAGCAGACTCATAAAGCTATGCTAAAAGGCATCTCATTATCAGTCAGAAATACAACTGATGTCCAACCACTGATGTCTAAACCCTTAAAAGGATGCTAGGTCACCACCTTTCCAAAGAGCATCATGTTGGAGAAGGAAGCAGAAAAAGTAGGTAAAGTTGCAACTACTTAAAATCATTGACACCCTGAGACCAGTTTCTCTCTTTTGTCAGTTAAAAAACAGTGGTATTCTTACTTTTTCTTTTTATTTATAGTCTAACAGGTTTTTTGTGATACTTGGGATGGAATATCTGCAGTTCAACTGTCTCACAGATCCTGTTTGCCATCTGCAAGTTGCTACAGCTGACACAAAATGTTGGTTTTGTTCAATACAACATCAAAATAAGTAACACAGTAAATAATGTTGTTGAATTTTCTCTTAACAGTTACTTTAAACTGCTACAGTAACCTTTTCAGAGGTTGTTAAAAGGAAAGGGAACCGGAACATTTGGTAGTCAGGAGGAGGGTAGAAGGGCTTTTTCGCCACTAGGAATAGTTTGACAGCTAGAAGGGAAATGGATGTCTTGGTACCACTTATGGGGATGGTCTGTGACTAATTAGAAATAGAGAAGGTTTGACATGTAGGAATAGGGTCATCTGTTCCTTCCTTCACTTTTCCCTTTTCCTGTGGAGACATTTTCTTACCTGTTAAACTTCTGTCTTTATTCCAATGTCTCAGGGAGGAAAGAGAAAATGTGTGTGAGAGAGAGATTATGTGGTTATTCCCTTTATACACAGATGACTTCTGGCAAATACTTCTTACTCTTTCACTTTTCAGACAGCATACTCTGATAAAGATGTGAATACAGTCAGTGTCAGGAGAGAGTTTTCTACAAGTCTTTGATCAGAAATCAAATTCTGAAGCTAGGAACCAATTTTATGGGAATATTCATGGTGGAGAGTATGCAAACCAAAGACCCCAGTTCTAGCCCTAAAGCTTATCTAATAAGAATAATGTTGAAATAGCACCCATCTCAGTATAGTTAAAGGGCAAAGGAAAGGAGGAATCTGAAGGCTGCTTGCTTAGGCAGTAAGGTGGTTTAGTCCCACCCCAGAATTAGCCACCTTACTGCCTAGGCAGGCAGCCTTCAGGTTCCAGTGCTGTAGAACCAAGTAAAAGTGCATAAAATAGGAACTGATCACTGCAGTAAAAAACAGAAAAATATTCTCTGTTTGATTTGTAGTGGGTCTCTATTGAAAGAGAAAATAAATTGTTTTTAATTGCAGGAGAAATATAGGTTCCTTTAAAACGACATTCAAGTGTGGACTTTTGGGCAGAAAAATGATTTTAGAATAACCATAGGTTTCCAGGAAGCTAGAGATCAGTACCTATCTCTACATGAGGGTAACTGCAACTCCTGATCCTCTTCATAAAGATTCTTGAGTTCTATGGATTTAATATGAAAACTATTTAGTATTCATTATGATGAATCAGGATTGTGTTCATTGTTATTATTATTATTAAGCTATTAAGATGGTAACTAAATCTAAAGTACCTAATGCAAAGTACATTCTTTTTACTAGGAACTTCTTCCGTGATAGATCTCGACACTGAAATGTATAAGTGGCAAACCTTCATGTGTTTTAATGTGGCATAGGTACATGGTAATAAATGGAGCTATGAAAAGTGAAAATCTGTCCATTAATCTGTAGGTGCTCAGAGAAGTGATATTTGTCATGTGATTGGCCCCATGAAAGCACTCTATAGCTGTGCCCTGACAGTAGTGCATGGCTGCAGAGTTCTTTAAAAATGCCCAATTGCATGACAAATTAATCCTCATTTAATGAGGGTTCAGATGAAGGAGCTCCAAAGTCTCCTCGCCTTCTTCCCATTCCCATCCTGAAGACAGCATTGGAGCTGGGAGAGAGGAGGCAGACGCACAGCTTCTTTCTGCTGGATTGGTTCCAAAGTGGAACTTGATCCCTCCCCTTCCCTCTGACCAAACAACAAATGTCAGTTGGATTGGGAAATGCACTTTAACTCATGGCACTTCCTGTCAGTGTCCTATGGGAATAGAAGGTAGACTGTCTGAATTTTCAGTGAATCTCAAGTTTTTTACATAGTTTACACTTGGGTACTCAGGTAGCAAGTGATCTACCAAAAATCAAGCCATGCGAGTTTTAAACTCATTGCTCTTCCACCAATGCTGTATCTACTTTTTAACTATTAACAAACAGTTATGGTTATAATTACTGAACCTTTACCTATATTAAAAATGTACATATAAAAGTGCCAAAGATAGCACATTTTATATAAGTAAGTATAGAATATCGCTCACTCACTAGGACCATGTAAATAGGTTTCCAGTTAAAAAAATGACATTTATCAGTTCAAATAAAAATATTACTTAGCACCTTTGTGTTGGCAGTGGATTTATGACCCAGATACCTTGTTCCTGGTAGACCCAAGCCCTCAGACAGGCCACAAGCTCTCCATTCAATAATAGGCAAATTATATTGATATACAGTGATAACATATAAGATTAATGTAAACAATTCTACATCTACCAGTCCTAGAGCTGTCATAGAGGGAAGGTATGTCTAGCCAATATGTGAACTTCACCCTGAGGTTCTTTCTTGAATGTCAGCTGTCAGCAGCCTGGAGGTCAAAGGCCAGTGGGTTGGGTGAGACAGGCTGGTGGTGTGCCCTCTGTACATAGTGCCCTCAGGTTCCCCTCTCAGAGACCCTTTCCTGCTGTGAAATCTGTCAGCATATTTCTTGGTTTTAACAAACCTGTCACATGCACACATCTTCATTTGGTTATTTACCAGTCCTCCTAATTTGCTCTGTTCACCAAAGCCAAAAATCCCAAGGGCCAGCCCTGCAGTTGGGCACTGTGACCTAATGTCACTTTATCTTATGTTATGGAACAGTGTGGTACATGTCTTTAATTTCCCAGCCTGTGTGTCTGCTGGCTTTAGACACAGTGGGCCTTGAAGGAAACTTTGCCACAAACAGGCTTTAAGAAATCAATTCACCCTTGCCGTTGCCCTGAACCATTGTTCTGACGCGTAGCTACTTTACCCACAAGCCAATTACCAAAAGCAAACCTCTAAATACTATTTTCTAGCCATCAATTTTCATGACTGAATAAGATAAGGACATACTAACATTAGACGCAGAGACTCCTAGCTGTGACTTTTTGTTATCACTAGGAAGATTTAACATTTAAAACTTGAGCCTGATACTTAATATGCAATAAGCATTATCTTGAATCTTGGCATATTGCATTTGAATGTCTAAACCTTACTGCTGATCTAGCAAAACATTTAGTGATGCTCAGTGTATGGGAAACAATAGGGTTGAGGTCATAGCGTAAAATGAAAAATATGTAAGATGAATAATGTGATACTTGCAAGAAGGTAGCCTTGTCTTCATGTTTTCTCTCTGGTAATCTCTCTACAGATTTTGAATTACTCTCTTTTTATATTTTTTTTTATTTTACCTAAATGGGAATATACTCTTCAGGTTTTTTTTCCTGTCAAATTAAACTGTTTAACATAGCTTCTCTCCAAACCAAGAGAAAAATGTTATGTCTTTTTTTTAAGCAGGCTAGAAAATCTTAATTTTAACACTCCTACTTAGTACTGATACAATCCATTTCACTTTTTAAAATATTATACTTATATTAACTAATAAACCCTACCATATAGGGTTTTCAGTTTCATAAGGGCTCCTCCATCAGTCCCAAATGATTTAAATTCCTTAATTCTAACACAAGTAGAGTTCATTGTTATCATCCAGTATTAGTGTTTTCATTGATGACTTGGCACAAATAGTAGGAATACACTGATGAAATAGGCTAATGGTAAAAAGTTGGAAGGCATTGTCAGAGGGAACTGAATGACTGTAAGGAGCCGAGTAAAAGAAATGGAATGAAATTCAATAGTGCAAAATATAAAGTCATGTACTTTTGTATTATTTTTAAAAATATGTTATGAGCTGGAAATATATCATTTGGAAACTCTTGAGGCAGAGAAGGATCTGGATGTCACATCATTCTTAGCATGCAACAGTGAAGAAGACAAACTGTGATCCTAGTATGCATCAAAAGAGGCATTTCCAGTAGAGACAAGTAGGGAAGTATTGTACAAGGCTCTGGTGAGACCTGATCAGGAATATTGTATGCAGCTCTGGTCACTCTTGTTTTGGAACTATGAACTGAAATTGGAATAGGGACAAAGGAGGGTTACCAGCATAGTCAGAGGAATTAAAATTATATTTTACAAGAGGTGACTAGAGCCTGGTTTGCCTAGCCTAACAAGCTGTGAAATACACCTGGAATTACACTTACTTGATGGCATGTATGTTCTGAGGCCTGTCAGGTAGGTAATTTTAATCACATCCATTTTGAGCCATTCAGCTGTAAGAAGGAATATTTTAAGCTCTCCAAGACAGAACTTCTCTCTTGCTATGTGTCTGTGCAATGCGTTAGGGGGATGACCTAATCCTGAAGGACACAAAGGGTAAGTTAAAGTTTCCAGCATTGGCCTTAAGATAAAATGGTTAGATGCCTGCATTCACTGAATAATATAAATATATGATTTTATGGATCATAGCAATATACTCAATCTACTAAATACAACTGTCTTGTTCCCAAGCCCCTCTACTTTATCCAATACACTTCCAGAGGAATATCAAGATACAGGCAAAATAAACACACCTATTCTAGCACAAATAGAAGCTGCAAAGGTGGGAAAAATTTTTTTACTTCTAGAACAAGTAGCATTAAAAAGAAATTGCCCATTAGATATAACTGAGGAATTAGAACTGCCACCAAATCAACATATTTACAGAAGACCATCTGATTTACTGTGTGCGCCTCCATAAAATGTGCTATTTTTAAGCACCTAAATTCATTCCTAAATCAATATTCATCATGTTTTTTGCCTCAACATTAGTGATACCCATCTAGCTAATCATGAAGACAGCAGGGAGGCTAACAGCCTGTAGAGTAAAGGAAAACTGGGGGGTGGGAAAGGTAGCACTGGGATAAGCTCTGAAACAACCTCAACATATGAACTACACGGTTATATAAGTGTAGACAGAATTCTGTCCTTATATCTGTCTCTAGTTCATGATGCTACACTAGCACATCTTTTAGTCCACTGTGAGAAGCTATCCAGATTGATTCTTGATATTCCTTTTTTTTGTTGTGCGAGTCGTTACAACTTGCTGATGATTTAGTACTGATGAGGGAAATTGAATCATAAAGATATGATTCAATTTTAATGTTAAACATGAAGATTTGGGAAACTGAAAGCTTGTGTATCCCTGTGAACATGGAGAGAAAGGAATATTTTAAACATATTAGCATGTTGCTGAATAATACTAATAAACACCTTGAGAAAAGGCAACCCCTGACCAGTACATTCCCTGCACCCAACATTTATTGTTCTTCAGTGTGCTTTTGGAAGCTCCTCCCTAGCTTGCAGGAGTTCTAATGCTCCAGGAGCTGTGAACCATTAACATTTTATTGCTGGGACTTTTAGCAATTAGACAACATTGTAAATATTATAGCACAGACTGCATTCTACCTGATCTGAGCACTTCACAGCTAAGGATAAATGTTCACATTCATCAAAGGTAATAGTCAACCCACTGGGAAACCACCCAGAGGAGAGATGCACTAATGAAAAGAGAACAAGTGCCAAACACAGCCACTCAGGAGGGAGATAGATACATTAATGGATTTAGAGATCAAGGATACACAGCCAGTGAGGAGAGGTATAAATGGAATGAAAGATCAAGAATTGAAACACACACACACCTGGGAAAAAGACTCACTGATGAAACCCTACTGAGACTGAACAACTGAATTCATGCTGTATTAAACAGGAAAAAAGTACTTGCTGTTGTCTATCTTAATAGAAAATAGACAATTGAGAGAAATATAGCAGTGGTTATGCATTAGGAAAAAAATGGCAGAGTTTTTCATACCAGCTTTGGTAATATTTTGTCATGCTACTGGCAGGATAATAAGCTAACTTTTTATTGCCATATGTAGATTCACAGGCTACAAAGGACCATTTGATTAACCTGTCTGACCTCTTCTGCAATTCAAAGCAGAGAATTCAATTACCCTTCCTCTGAGGCTACTAATAATTGTTTGATTACAGCGTATCTTCCAGAAAGGCAACCAGCCTTAATATAAAAACACCAAGAATAAGAGTATCTATTGCTTCCCTAGGTATTTTGTTCCAGTAGTTAAATCACTGTCATTGTTACAAAAATTGTTTTGATTTTATTTGAATATGTGTGATTTTGTTTTTTTACTTCTACACTTTGTTTTGTATTATGATTTTTCTGCATATGAGGTATTTTCTCCCTGTAAAGGTATTTGTATACCTTAATCAAGTCACTTATTGATCTTCATTATGTTAAGCTAAACAAATTGACCTCCTTAAGTCTCTAACTTTAGAGCATTTTTATGTCTCCCTCTCCACCTTCACCTTTAATTCCATCTCTAGTATATATTACCTATGCCAAAACATTTTAAAAATGATTTTTGTATAGTTTAGCACTGAACAGTCAAGAAAAGCCAAAAAAGATACTTCTTATGTACCTAGGAAGGCATTTTCTTTGTGCATAAAAATCAACTAAATAAAAACTTTAGTTTTTATTAAAATGTATGATTACATATTTTCCACGTAGTTGGATTTTCCTTGAAAGCACAAACAAAAAAAAATCAACAAAAATGAAATTTTCCATCAGAAAAAAAAATGTGGAAATTTCTGACTAGCTCAACCTGTAGTTTCATATCCTGATGAAAATATTGGTTCTTCAAAATAGTAAATATATCTGATGTATGTCTTTATCTCAGGTTTTGGTAGCCACTAAGATTAGCCTTGGTCAGATTTATCTCTTTAGTCTCTTTAGTCAAGTTAACAATCATTAAAATACAATATCTGTTTATTAAAGTAAAGCTATCTTTTCAAATTATTTTTCCATTCCTTACTATATACGAGTGTTTCATTGTATTTCAGCTCCATGTGCAGGAAGTTCATTCAGTTAGCAAAATCAGCTAACTGATTAATACATAATTCTTTACTTTTATCTGTTTTGTGGTTCATTGTATTGATATCTTAAAGCAGTGCTGTTCAGTAACCGATAGTTAAGATCAGTTAGCAATAATCAATACACAAAAGATGTAGCAGTAATCAATACACAAAAGATATATCCCTGCTTAAAATTCAAGGTTAGCCCCATTTGTAAGAAGGTCTGGTAAACCATCCCTCAGGGATGTACATTTTCTCATCACATATAATATAGGAACATGAATATATATGCTGTAGTGCAGTGAAGTTGTCAGTATGATCTGTGGTCTGCCTGGACATCCAGAGAAAGCTGCAATTAAATATTATATAAAATAATGTTGCTTCGGTGATCCAATCCTGAAAGGGATTTGAAGATGATAAACAAACTGCAGAGAAAACGATCATTTCTCATAATGTAATTACATCTACCTCTTATCTGAGGAATAATGGAAAACAGTACTTTTTATTGACTTCTTATTGTCAGATAATTGATGATATAATAACAAACTAATATTCATATGCAATATATTTGACATCATTAAGATAAATCTTATCTATGTATTTAAACATCTTACTCATACAAAAATTAACATAGATCAAAAACTAACTCTCTAAAAATAACACAATCATATTATTAAACCAAAATATGTTTTTAAGCATTAATATGTAGACTCTAACTGGCTATTATTTACATGATTTGGAGACCCAGAGTTCCTCAGCTGCCGGCTCTGAGTCTCCATCCCCAGCGTGATTTCCAGTGCCAGGACCCAGCTGGGTCCCGGCAGCTGTGGGGCCCACGGGTACATGAGACTCCCAAGGTTAAAAGGTAAGGTCAGGTGCAATCTCCCAGCCTCAGGGGGGTTTCACACACCCCTAAGGCTCAGAAATTGCAGCAGCTGTGATCTTCTTGCCAGCATAAGGGGAACCCAGGATTGAGCTCTGCCTGTACCAGCAACGAGGCGCAATGGATCTAATGTGTAACCCTACAATCATGACTCCTGCTATGCATGTATGCCATGACAGGATGTGCAATTGTGTGGATTGTGCATGAAAGCCCACTGTAGATTATCCCATTGTGTAGATCATCCCATCACATCCCTAAACATAGGGAGGGGAACACACCTTAGAGAGAGATCATAAAAACAGTTTATATTTAGAGTTACCTATCCTCTGACATACTTTCCCTGGCATTTACCATCATTCATTTAAGGATATCAGAGGATACATCCCTGTTTAATAGCCATTCATGGATCTGTATCATTCATGAATTTTTGTCCCTTTTTTAACCTGACTATACAATCAGCTTCTAAAATCTTGTGTGGCAATGAACTCCATGAGTTAACTACATGTCACATAAAGAAACACTTTCTCTTGGTTGTTGTTAAAGCTGTCTCCAGCTAATTTCAGTGGGTGGCCCTTATTTTTAATATTCTAAGATTTGGCGAGTAACAGTTCCCTGTATACTTTCTCCACACTCTTCCTAATTTTATAGATTTCTACCGTATCCCTCCTTCATATCCCCTACTTCTGTCATATTCTCATCTTCTCCTTTCCAAAATGAAGAGTCCTAGCATGTTTAGCCACTCCTGGTATTGCAGCTGCTAGGACATCTTTGTTGCCCTTCTCCGTTCCTTTTCTAGTTCTACTAAATCCTTTTTGAGATGCACATAACAGAACTGTACACAGTATTCAAGATGGGGTGCGTCATGGATTTGTATAGTGGCATAGTGTGTCAAATCCCATTAATAGAGAGGAGCTGCAGAAAGATCTCACAAAACTGAGTGAGTGGGAAAAAAGTGGCAGATGATGTTCAGTGCTGACAAATACAAAGTAATGCACATGTAGAAAAATAACCTTCTGAACTAGCTGTTATGATTCAGGAAAGAGACTTGTATCATAATAGTGGCTTCCTATACACATGTGTTGGGGGAGGACAGAGGGTCGTTAGAGAGGTTCCCAGGCAGCTGCTCTAATTAAAGCACCTCACTGTCATGTGTATTAAGTTCCTGTGCATTTCAAAATGGCCAGAGGACACTTTATCAAAACCTCATTTGACGAGGTTTAGTTAAAGCACCCCAAGGCCATTTTAAAATGTGCCGGGCCTTAATACATGTGATGCTGCAGCAATGTTGCAACTAATTAGAACACCAAAGAGCACGTGTATAAGCAGCCAATAATTTGGTTGTGTCTAATTCTAATAACTACAGTTCTTTGGGCATGCCTAATGGCCTAGTAGAACACAAGGAAGATGAGGGGAAATTGAAAGTGTACGTTTCAGCTGTGTCCTCTGCTCCCACTTTTAAAACTCATATGTGCCTTAAGAATCTAAAATAACGTTGTGTAACACTTGTTTCCCAAATAGGAACCCATGTCTTCATATTGCCAAAAGTATATCGCTACTGCTATTAGAGTAAGTATTCCCCTTGGGTTACATAGAGGATTTACTGACTGGTGAAGAAGAATAAAAGTTATGACAAGAAAGGAAAGCTCAGCCACAAGAATATTACAGAACAGAGAAATTCAGTGGGTGTCCCAGCTGCCTGCGGAGGGTTCGGGATTGAGAGTATGGTTGGGGGTAGAAAGGTAAGAAAGATTTATTGACTTAACAAAAACACAACTACACGTAGTAACAAGGTAAACAATGACAGACAAGAACAATTTGCGTCAGCAACTTATTGGCAGTCCTCTCTGATGCCTGATGTACAACAAGTTTCTCTTTCCACAAAGTTTAGCAAATTCAGGCATCCCCGATAGCACTGTATGAGAGGTACTGGGAAGGACCCTGGAATTCAGTTCTAAGGCTCCTCGAGGTCCATGGGTCCACTGAACCAGACCAACAGCTAACTAACCCTTTTCACAGAGCTGTATCTTCCTTCAGAATGATTTCCAGATATTCCAGCTAATTTATAGCCTCTGAATGGTACTGATAACGTACAACCACTCAGATTCTTTTTACTTCAGCTGTCCTTAGACTGACCAATAGCAGTACAAGCCTTGCATTCCTTTGATAAGGTAATTTTAACTACGCCACAGGGCCTTACTACTTCAAGGCTTTGCTAAATTTACTAGGCCTTACTTTATACAAGGCCTTACTATGTCTTAAATTTTAACTAGACTCTTAGCAACAACATATAGCTTAATATCTAAACAAATGCAGAAAAACACTTGGTCTAATCTTCCTAGAGCCTTCAGCAAGCACCTTTATCACACAGACATAATTTCAGCTGTCACAAATGGGTTTCTTTCACACACCTTCCTATGTTTAGTACCCTACACAGCTTAAGTACCTTACAATCCTGGCCTTTCTCCAGTTCCCTATGGATACACCACCTCTGTTGAACATACGACTCCCACAGGGACTCCTTCCCCAAATTCTCTCTTGCACATCTCATAAAGGTACTGGTACAGATACTTAGCTTTATACCTTGACTTTATGTGCTGTGTAAAATTAAGCACTATGTATAAATAAAGGATCAGAACCAAAGTATAGAAACCACTGGTGCAGTGGAAGTGCAATATTTCTTTCCTTTTTGTTTTTACCATGGCTACATAAACAGATCTATAACAGGGGTAGCTTTTGTAATGAGATCATTTTATGAGTGCCAAGACAGAGAGAAGACGATAAAAAAGATAGGATAAGAAAGAAGTGGGACTGTGAAAATTAATTAAGAAGAAAATTAATTAATCAAAGAGTCATGCATATTCTATCTGTCAGTCTTCAGGGAACTAAGAGACTAGCCAGATACAAGCAAAATTCTTTACTGTGGATAAGTACATTTCTGTAAGGTTTCAGATGAGAACAATATAATTATCTAGGAAGCCAGAGATGAAGCAGAGTAAGAAAACAAGGTTATCCTTAACTTTAATCTTTACAATATTTATGATACCAAATTTCCCAGACTATGCTGCTCATTTGCATTTCATAAAATGACACCATGAAAGAAAAAGCTCAACTGGATGGCTGTAATTTTGAATGTGAGCTGTCCTCCCTGAACAATATATGCATTCCTGTCAGTGCTGGGATCTTTTTTACCCATGCAGAATAATTTCCCTTCTGTATTTGATCTTTTTTTCTCTTTTTTAAAAATAAGGAGAATGTACATCCATATTCTTGCTCTCCTACTTACTGGTATTATGACTCATCCACATAAGCTGTTGTCCCCTTAAGGAACTACTGCTGTTGTCTTTTTCTCTGAATTCACTATTTTTTTCTTTCCTGTTACACTGTATAACTGTTAATATAAGTTACTTTTCTCTCCTGATATTAAGTCTTCTCTGCGACCTTGCAGGTGAATCTTTCATTTAAGGACTTTAAATAACATATATAACCACAGCACCACAATGCCACTATCAGTCATATTATACAGAATATCACTTTCCACATGCATTCCCATACAAATAATGGCTAGTAGCAGGCTACACTATCAGTTTTTCATAGAATCATAGAAATTAAAGGCTGGAAGGGACCTCGAAAGATCATTGGGTCCAACCCCCTGGGCAGGAATACTGGTGAGATCAAATGATCCTAGCAAGGTGTCTGTCCAGTCTCCTCTTGAAGACTTCCAAGGTTGGGGACTGCAGCACCTCCCTGGGAAATCTATTCCAGATTTTATTTCGTTTCTTAATTTATTTTTATTATTTCTAAAAGTTTCTTGAATTCATACTCCTCTGCAATGCCCTCCTTCCTCACCTTTGACTTTAAAATTTTCCATAAATATATATTGCTTTCTATAGCCAAACTAACCTTGGTAGCTGCTTGTTTGTTTTTTTAAAAAAATCCAATCTTACTCCCCAGGAAACTTTTTTTTCCAAGTTCTTTGTTCTAGTATAGATGTAACATAAAAAATCATTCCATTTCCCTTTCTCATGTCAATTTTTTTCTGAGTACTCCTGAGTTAATCTTGCTCTTAATGATCCCATTTTGATTTTGCCTTCAAGAAGAAAATTGAAACTTTCACAATTGCAGCCTCTGAGACATGACAAAATAAAAAATGGTATTTCTCAGATATGTTGATAATATAAGATATAAAAAAAATGAGGGAGAGGGGCTACTTGCCCTTTTGCTGGAAAATATTTTGCCATTCACTATAGAGTGGACACATTCACTATAGAGTGGATCTTTCTCAAGTTATAGAATATAGGAATTTGAATAAAGGGTTCAAAACATTATTAACAGGAGATCCTGGAACAGATCTTCTGATGGTGTTTTTGATATAGCTCCACTGATTCAAAAGATATTTTATTGATTTATTCTCATTAGAGATCTATCCCAAATTCTTCTTTATAAGTGCATAAAGTCAACATTTGAACAAGATAACCTATGAATAAGTTGATTAGACAGTAAATGAAGCTTGCTACCCAAATGGGTGGTATATGCATTTCAGTGATTCCCTTACTACTTTTAGCATCTATTTCAGCATTTTAATAGCATAATAGATACTGGTATGCTACACAAAAATGATAGTGCTAAGTGTAAGATAAATTAGAGGCTCATATTATTTAAACTCTACTCAACATCTAATCTAAAGGCTGTTGAAATGAATAGAAAGCCTCCCATGGACTTCATTTTAGATGTGGATAATACAGTATATTTTTGTCTGCAAAGAAACAAGCAAAGCAACATGTGGGCAAAACTGAAGTTCAGATTTTAATATCTCTTCAATGCCTTTGTCATATAAAGAACTATTATAAAAGCTAAGTATTAATAAGAATACAATTTCAAAAAGAAATGGACAACCTATATTTTTCAAACCCAGCTTCAGTTACATTACATAGGGAAAAATGGTCTGTGAGTCACAAAATATATATTTTTCCAATATAAAGCTATTTAAAGGTTTGAGGGACTGGAGATCAAAACTACCAATATATACTCATTTGCCATTCTGATAGTTCACCGAAGTTTTGATTTTCTCTAAAGTTTCAGCTTTCATTTGAAAAAAAGTAAATTTCTAGCTGTTATTACTGTGAATATGAACTGATTGTGCCTGCTGCCTATGTGGATAAGTGAGCCTGCAGAGAACTTGGAATGATAGCTGTCAGCACTGTAAACCGGTATAGGTATCCAGTGTAGCCATATTGGTCTAGAGGAAAAGGCAGTCAGGATTCATAGTTGAGATGAAAGTTTTTATTAGACCAACAATTTTTTCACAAAAAAACCTATTTAATTGTAAGCTTTTGGGTACAAACACCCTTCATCAGGCATTGGAGAACAGACTGTAAAAGTTTTCTTGGGTAGAAATGAAAGTTCATACTTCATAGGATTTCACAGAGCAGTCAATAGATGGAAAACTGCTCTGGCCAGTCAGTTCATAGCTGGAATGGAGCCTGTTACCTCCTGTGAGGATCTGTGATGATGCACATTACCTTGAAAGAAAGGCAGGAGCAGGATCTCAGGTTTCAGGTGGTCATAGTTGCTTCCTGCTAGGGAAAATATGAAGATTTCATTTTAAAAATTGGCTAAAATTCAGTATCTTCTATGTGTCAGGTATCCAGGTTGTATCCATACTGGTCTAGAGTAAAAGGCAATCAGGACTTGTAGTAGAGATTTTGACAGCATCCTCGCCACTGCAAGGGCACAGGTGGGGGAAGGCAAGGGCCCTGAAAGCTGCAATGGGTGAGGGAGATCCAGGTGAGGGAGATCCCCTGCCCTCCATCAATGTTGACCTCATGAAGGAACACCTTTAGAGGCTGGATACTTTCAAGTCAGTCAGCCCTGACAATCTACACCACAGGGTACTCAAGGAGCTGGCGAGCATCATAGCCCAGACTCTGGGATGAATCTTTGAAAACTCCTGACACTCTGGTGTAGTGCCTGAAGACTGGAAGAAAGCCAATGTGGTGCCTATTTTCAAGAAAGGGAGGAAAGTGAATCTGGTAAACCATAGACCCATCAGCCTAACTTTTATCCTGGGGAAGGTCTTAGAAAAGTTTATTAAAAAGGCCATCTTTAATGGACTGGCCGACATCAACATCCTGAGGATAGCCAGCATGGGTTTGTTGTAGGTAGGTCTTGCTTGACCAATCTCATTTCCTTCTACAACCAGGTAGCCTATCACCTAGACAAGGGAGAAGACATTGATGTCATATATCCTAACTTCAAAAAAGCCTTCAATCTGGTATCCCATGATCAGCTCTTGGTGAAACTGGCCAATTGGGTCCACCATGATCCACTGGCTGGGAAATTGGCTCTGTGGTCGGATCCAGAGGGTAGTAATTTATGGAAGTCAATCATCATGGTGCCCTGTGACCAGTGGGGTCCCCCAAGGCTCTGTCCTTGGGCCCATATTGTTCAACATCTTCATTAATGATGTGGACATTGGAGTCAGAAGCGGACTGGCCACGTTCACTGATAACACGAAACTTTGGGGCAAAGCATCCACATCTGAAGACAGGAGGGCGATCCAGGCTGACCTGGACAGGCTCAGCAAACGGGTGGACGAGAATGTGATGGTGTTTAACACTGAAAAATGCAAGGTTCTCCACCTTGGGAGGAAAAACCTGTAGCATCCTTATAGGCTTGGCAGTGCTACACTGGCTAATAGTATGAAAGAAAGAGACTTGGGGGTCATCATTGACCAGAAGATTAATATAAGTCTGCAATGCAATGCTACAGCTAGTAAAGCAACCAAAACACTGGCTTGCAACCATAGATGCTTCTCAAGCAAATCCCGGAACATCATTCTCCCCTTGGACTCCCCTTGGTGAGGCCGCAGCTGGAGTACTGCATCCAGTTTTGGGCTCCACAATTCAAAAAAGCTGTGGAGAAGCTTGAGAGAGTCCAGAGAAGAGCCACACACATGATCAGAGGTCAGGAAAACAGACCTTACGACGACAGGCTGAGAGCTATTGGGCTCTTTAGCCTGGGAAAGCGCAGGCTCAGGGGTGATCTGATGGCCACTTATAAGTTTATCAGGGGTGACCACCAGTATCTGGGGGAATGTTTGTTCACCAAAGCGCCCCAAAGGATGACAAGGTCAAACTGTTATAAACTACTGCAAGACCATTTCAGGCTGGACATAAGGAAGAACTTCATTACTGGCAGAGCCCCGAAGGTCTGGAACAGCCTGCCATTGGAGGTGGTTCAAGCACCTACATTGAACACCTTGAGGAGCAAATTGGATGTTTATCTTGCTGGGATCCTATGACCCCAGCTGACTTCCTGCCCTTTGGGTGGGGGGCTGGACTTGATTATCTTCTGAGGTCCCTTCCAGCCCTAATGTCTATGAAATCTATGAAATTTATTTCCAAAGAGCTTAGGGGACACACACACAACTTCTTGTGGTCCTGAAAGCAGACAGGCTGTCTAGCACAACAAGGCCAAAGGATGGACACAGCCTGAGAATGAAGTGGGGCATGCCATAACACAAGATCACAGCCTTCAAAGCAGACAGGTTGTCTAACACAATGAGGACACACAGCCTGGGAACCACAGAAGTATGTACCACACTGTCCTATAACACAAGATAAGTAACACCAGCAACAAGGCCTCAAAGAGCATGGGGACGGACCTAAGTCCTGGTTTTGGAGGAACAAACTAAATTAGGAGAAGGCTTGGAAGGTTACATGGACATGTGACCACAGAGAGATAACCAACCATAGATAGCTATGAATGAAGAGTCAACAGGAGTCATCAAGGGGGAAGAAGAATACAAAAGCAGAGACTGGAGATAACAAAGGGTCCCTCCCTTTGTCTTGTCCATCTACCCCTTTGTCCTGTTGCTCCCTCTTTTGCTCCCTGAGAGAGGTCCCCATCCCCATCCCCCAGGATGGGTCCCTGAGGTCATCATGGACTGAGGGCATACCAGCAGCCCATCTCATCCACCAAACTGGAGGAGGGCTGTGGGCCTTCGCATCCCACCTCCAGCCTGCTGACACCTAAGAGAGACAACCTCAAAGTGAAGCCTGCATCCTAACCAGATGTAAACCAGGCCCCTACTTGGCCCAGCCCCACAGGGAGAGAGAAGAGAAGGAGTGGGGTACTTACCAGTCCTCCTCCTGTAGGGCAGGGCCCCCCAAATCCCGGGAAGGGCCCCCCTGGCCTGAGAAATCAGCGTTCCCCGACGGCAGGCCCACTGTGCATGTGCGCAGTTTAAAAGGGCTGCCAAACAGGAAAAAAAAGCTCAGTTAGGCTCCGGAGCGGTGAGAGACGCATGGGTGAAGCCCGCTGCATCCCCGCTCCCCCGAAGTCCCCCAGACACCCCCTCAGCAGCCGCAGAGCCCTCTGCCGACCCCCAGCACAGCCGGAGGTAAGCAGGCTCATGGTGGGAAGAGGTTAACTCCTCGCTCCCTGGGAGGAGGCAGCTACGTGGAGCCGGGCCGGGTCAAGGCCCCGCCCAGGCCCCTACTTGGCCCAGCCCCCCAGGAAGCCACACAACCGGAGCCGCATTGACAGGCTGCATAAACAGGCACTCAAGTTAGCGTGGAGTACATGCAGGAGAGGGTGTGGGAGGGCACGAGACCCTGCCTGCGAACCCCCCAGAGTAGTCAGCCCCAGCTGTAGCCAGCCTACCAGAGGCATGACATGAATGGGCATGCACCGCATCCCTCGGGTCCCCTCTGGCTCTGCGGCCCCCCCCATCAGGCACCTCAGAGATGGCCACCCAGACGCAGCCCATGGTTCCGGGCTCCACACAGACAGAGCCCCTGGCTCTTGGCTGCGGGGGCTGCCTGTCCCTTTTTCAGGCTCTGGGGCCCGGGAGCATGGCCACCTCCCTTGCTGCATCTGCTCCCTACTGGGGTTTCTGGTGCGCCAGGTGGAGGAGCTCCAGGCCACAGTCAAGAGACTGCAGGCCATCAGGGACTGCAAGCAGGAGATAGACTCCTATTGCCAGGCCCTTCTCCCCCGGGAGCCACAGGGTAGAGCACCGTCTCCCTCCAGGACTAAGGAGGACTCTGGGACCTCCCGCTCTGCCCAGTCAGGGGCATGGACCAAGGTGGTCAAGGGCCCGAAGGCCCGCCGCACCAAGGCCCCTCCCTCGCCGGAGCTTAGCGGCAGGTTCACACCTCTTGCAGCCCCAGCAGAGCCTGCTCAGTTGCCAGCTCCCACAGGCAACCCAGGCTCAACCACAGCTACCGGCCTTGCTCTCCCCAAGACAAAACGAAAGGTGTTTGTTGTGGGAGACTCCATCCTGTGGGGGACTGAGGGGGCAATCTGCTGCCCCGACCCCTTAGCCTGGGAAGTCTGCTGCTTCCCGGGGGCCTGCATCCAAGACATTGTGGAGAGGATCCCAGAGCTCCTCCAGCCCACAGACCACTATCCCATGCTCCTTATTCACGTGGGCACTAATGACACAGCTCGGAGCACCCCCAGCCAGGTCATATGGTGCTACAGAGATTTGGGAGAGGGGCTTAGCGGTCTGGGAGCTCAGGTGGTGTTTTTGTCGATCCTTCCAGTATCGGGCTATGGGCGGAGGAGGGAGAGGAGGATCCACGCAGTGAACCAAAGACTGCAGAGCTGGTGTCATTGGGAAGGCTTTGGCATTCATGACCACAGCCCGCTCTTTGGTGAGAGAGGCAGCAAGCTGCTGGGAAGAGATGGCCTCCACCTCTCCCCCCTGGGGAGGAGGCTCTTCTCAGCCAAGCTGGCTGACTTGCTCCACCAGGCTTTAAACTAAGCCCGCTGGGGTTGGGGGAACTACTGCCACTGCTGGCCCGCTCAGCAACCCTTGCAAAGCCAGCAGACCAAGGCACTTAAGGGAGCCCACCCCTGCCCCAGCCCTGGCACAATCTGTGGGCAAGGCAAGAGCCCCCAAGGGGACACTTGCCTGCCTGTACACTAATGCCAGGAGCCTGGGCAACAAGCAGGAGAAGCTCATCCTCCTACTCAGTGCAAAGAATTATGACGTCACTGGGATAACGGAGACCTGGTGGGAGTCCACCCATGACTGGACCATGGGTATAGAGGGCTATACCCTGTACAGGAGGGATTGTGTTGACAAAAGGGGCAGGGGTGTAGCTCTCTATGTGAAGGAAAGCTACATGTCCCTGCAAGCTGATGTTGGTGACTGGCATGGACAGCTAGAGACCCTCTGGGTAAAAGTTCATGGGGAATATGGCACAGGGGACACAACGGTGGGAGTCTACTACAGACCTCCCACTCAAAGTCCTGAGCTTGACCAGGAGTTCGCCCAGGAACTGACTGAGGCCGCTTACTCCAGGACCTTGGTTGTCATGGGTGACTTCAATTACCCGAACATTTCGTGGGAAGATCACTCAGCAAAATCCGAGCGGTCACAAAGCTTTCTCTCGTGCGTGGATGACCTCTACCTGACTCAAGAAGTCTATGTGCCAACAAGAGGCAAAGCGCTGCTTGACATGGTACTGGCTACAGGGGACAACCTAATCGGCGACTTAGTGATTGATGGGAAGATGGGTGACAGCGACCACGAGCTGATCACCTTCACTATCCGCCGTAAAGCTGGCAAGTCAGTCAGCAACACAGAAGTCCTTAACTTCAGAAAAGCCAACTTTGACAAGCTCAAGAGGCTTGTCGGTCAGGCCCTCAGGGACCATGACCCCACAGAGATGGGAGTACAAGAAGAGTGGTTGCTTCTCAAGGAAGCGATCCTCAATGCACAAGCTAAATCTATTCCAACACGGAAGAAAGGCAGCAAGAAGGCACAGCAGCCCCCCTGGCTCTCCAGAGACCTAGCGGACCTCCTGTGGCTAAAAAGGAAAGCCTACAAAGGATGGAAGATGGGATTCATCTCCAAGGATGATTATTCTGCACTGGTCCGGTCCTGCAGGGAGCAAACCAGGAAAGCCAAGGCTGCAACTGAACTCCAACTAGCTTCAGGCATCAAGGACAACAAAAAGTCCTTTTTCAGATATGTGGGGAGCTGGAGGAAAAGCAAGGGCAATGTTGGACCCCTGCTAAACCAGATGGGGCAACTGACAACTGACGCCCAGGAAAAAGCCAACCTATTAAATAGGTACTTTGTGTCAGTCTTTCATCAGTCCCATGGGATGCCCATGCCTGCTATGGGACAGGGAGATCCGGGTGATGGGGATCCCCTATCCTCCATAAATGCTGACCTCGTGAAGGAGCATCTTGAGAAGCTGGATACCTTCAAGTCAGCCGGCCCTGACAACCTGCACCCCAGGGTACTCAAGGAGCTGGTGAGCGTCATAGCCCAGCCCCTGGCACGGATCTTTGAAACTCCTGGTGCTCTGGTATAGTTCCCGAAGACTGGAAGAAGGCCAATGTGGTGCCGATCTTCAAGAAAGGGAGGAGAGTGGATCCGGCTAACTAACTACAGGCCCATTAGCCTGACTTCTATCCTGGGGAAGATCTTAGAAAAGTTTATTAAGGAGGCCATCCTTGAGGGACTGGCCCAGGCTAACATCCTAAGGTATAGTCAGCACAGGTCTGTTGCAGGTAGGTCTTGTTTGACCAATCTCATTTCCTTCTATGAGCAGGTGACCTATCACCTGGACGAGGGAGAAGAGATTAATGTCATATATCTTGACTTCAAAAAAGCTTTTGATCTGGTATCCCATGATCACCTCCTGGCCAAACTGCCCAGTTGTGGCCTTTGCTCCACCACGATCCTCTGGCTGGGTAATTGGCTCCGTGGTCGGACCCAGAGGTTTGTTATTGATGGCAGTCACTCATCGTGGTGCCCTGTAACCAGTGGGGTCCCTCAAGGCTCTGTCCTGGGACCCATACTGTTCAACATCTTCATTAATGATGTGGACATTGGAGTCAGGAGTGGACTGGCCAAGTTTGCCAATGACACCAAACTTTGGGGCAAAGCATCCACGCCAGAAGATAGGCAGGTGATCCAGGCTGACCTGGACAAGCTCAGCAAATGGGCAGATGAGAACCTGATGGTGTTTAACACCAAAAAATGCAAGGTTCTCCACCTTGGGAGGAAAAACCTGCAGCATCCTTATAGGCTCGGCCGTGCTACGTTGGATAGCACTACAGAAGAAAGAGACTTGGGGGTCATCATTGACCGCAAGATGAACATGAGCCTGCAATGCGATGCTGCGGCTAATAAAGCGACCAAAACTCTGGCTTGCATCCATAGATGCTTCTCGAGCAAATCCTGGGACGTCATTCTCCCCTTGTACTCGGCCTTGGTGAGGCTGCAGCTGGAGTACTGCATCCAGTTTTGGGCTCCACAATTCAAAAAGGATGTGGAGAAGCTTGAGAGAGTCCAGAGGAGAGCCACGCGCATGATCAGAGGTCAGAAAAACAGATCTTACAATGATAGGCTGAGAGACATGGGACTCTTTAGCCTGGAAAACTCCTGCAAGACCGTTTCAGGCTGGACATAAGGAAGAATTTCTTTACTGTCTGAGCCCCCAAGATCTGGAACAGCCTGCCATTGGAGGTGGTTCAAGCACCTACATTGAACACCTTCAAGAGTAAATTGGATGCTTATCTTGCTGGGATCCTATGACCCCAGCTGACTTCTTGCCCTTTGGGCAGGGGGCTGGACTCGATGATCTCCCAAGGTCCCTTCTAGCCCTGATGTCTATGAAATCTATGAAATCCACCCCACTGGAGGAGGGCTGTGGGCCTTCACATCTCATCTCCAGCCTGCTGACACCTAAGAGAGAGAACCTCAGAGTGAAGCCTGCATCCTAACCAGACGTAGTTTGACTCTGATGACAGCCCTAGGATTGGTAGATATAGAATTGTTTGATTGTTTGTATCGTTGCTTTTTTGTTCTTAATCTGTATCAATAAATTTGCCTGTTAGCACCTGGCAGGTGTTGTGGTCGATCTGAGGGTTGTGCTCACCCAGTACAAAGGTATAAGTGTTGTGTTTAAATCCAGTCTCAACATAGACAACAATTTCAGACACCGAGGAAAGGTTCTGCCCTTCGCTGAAAACACCCATTGAATGAGTATGGGGAAGAGGCAGTTGTCTCTGGCAAAGCTATACTATACCACTGCAATAAGCTGCAATAAGAACTACCAAAGTAACAAAAGAACAAGGGGACAATCAAGAGCACAGAACATTGCAAACAAAGGTGATAAAAAGTGAGTCAAAGATGAATATTAACACACATTTCTTTGGAACCAAAAGGTTCCATTCCCTATGCTCTGAGACTGAAAAAAATATTAAAATTCATCCTTTTTTTGGATTACAATCTGATGACTGGCCCAGAGCCAGGTTTTGGTTTTTTCTAGTCCTGCTATTTTGTTTACAATGACTTTCTCTTCTTATTCAACATCAACAGTAAGAATGATTTTAGTGAGAAAAAAAAATGAAATGAGCTATCACAGATACACTGTCTAGTCCAGATACAAATAATTTATTTTTCTTCATTCTTAGCACACAGGCATTCTTGAAATGCTATTATCTTGTAAAAAAGGTCTTTTGGTACCAGCTTATGATGGGATGGCAGGGTAATGACAAAACTGCTTAGTTTTGATTCCTCCTCCAGGGGGAATAAAGCAAAAGTAGAGACTGGATGCTGATTTGGGCCTCACTTGGGAAAGCAGGGAACTGCGTAATAGTAACTGCTTTGGGAGAAGAAAGGGATGCCCTATGGGTCCAGGGCTGGGATGAGGGCCCAGACTCCATCGCGAGTCACCACAGGTTTGAAGTTGTGACCTAGGATTTTATTTTATTTTATGGCAAAGTAAATAATCTTTTTAGGTTTGCTGTAAATATTACCTTCTCACTACATGAACAATAAAACCTGTAGGGAAAAGCACAATAAGCCTGGTAGAATGTTTGTTTTCTGTTTATTTGTGTGTTGGCTGTTCCACCTGTTGAATCACTTTGCTAGCTGTCACAGCTATAATCACCAATCAGGAGATTCCAGAGGGATATAGGCAAGCTGGGGATATGTGAACAGGAACAGGAATAGGCACTCAGCCATCTAATGCAAAAAAAAAAAAGAAATGTATTATTTCATAAAATGTCCTAAGTCAAAATCATCCCTGATGTAACCATATTTACTCTGATGTTCATCTCTTTTCTTTTTATTCTGATTGAACAAACTCATTTTCCTCTGAGTTTTGTATTAACTTTAATAGAGTTATGCTGGGGATTAATTTAGACTAGTATTTTTATGTACACACTTAATCAGTAATGCTGTCTAATTACTGTATTGTTTCTCTTAATTTTACTTACCATACTTTGAAGTTCTGCCAAATATCTTTTAGATGTTTATAGGAATGTTTAACATTTGTTAATCTACATCTTGAAAAATATGGGTAGTTTGGAAAAACCTGCCATATTGTTGCCCTGTGGGGTCAGGCCAACTCTCAGGTTCTCAATATTGCACTGTTAGACAGGAGGGTGTGACACATTTGCACATATACAAATACACAAATCAATTGGGTACATACACACACACTACCAACTCAGGCACATACACATCCAAACTAGCTTAGGCACATGCATACCTATCACCAATTCAAGCACATACTCTATACACCCCAAAAGTTAAACAAAAATCAATTGTCCATACCTGCACACTCAGTACACATACACAGATCACTAATTCATATAGCATACACACATTGATATATACACACACACACACACTCACCAGTTCACACATATACAACCCACTTACACATACACACAGGTGAGTTCCTAACTTGGATGGCACAATATGTATGTGTGTGCTGCAGGTACCTGGGATACTTGCGGGAAGGTTAAGGTGAGAGAGTTAAAGTGTAGGGAGTGAAAGTTGCTAGAACCAGGATTAGAACTGGTGGACTACAGAGAAGCTGGCTGAGGAATTGAGGCTTGGGGTTACTTAAGGTCAAGTAGCCCCAGGGTTACTCAAGGTCACTGGTGCAAGGGGAAAAGCCCGGTGGCAAGGAAGAGACAGTCAGGAAAGGGAGAATTGCAGAACCCTGGGAGTTTGGGGTTGGAAACTGAAGAAGACAGCTGAGATGAGGGGGTAGGGGGGACAGATAAGTGGTGGCAAGGAGGAAACAGTCAGGAAAAAGACAAAAACCCAGCTTGGGGTTTCAAAATAACAGGCTTATTAAACAGAGAACACACTACACAGCCCCATGCAGTAACTGGTTCACACACACACGCACACACACAAGCACTCACAATGGCAGCAGGAGAAAGAGACTCAGTAGAAGGGTTGAAGTCCAGGTAGGGGACAGAAACAGAGTCCAAGTCCTTGGTTGAAGATGGGGTAGGGGTGATAGTTACCTACCCAGGCTGGAAAGGGGTCCTTATCCAGCATGTGTTGTCCAGAGGGGGGTTGCCGGCAGGGCCTTTGGGTGGATAGGTGGTGTGGCATGGTACTGGTCCAGATGGAGAGGGCATCCCAAGGAGTCAGTCTTCACTGCCCCTTTTTATGGGGCAGACTACCTCTGATCTCCTATGGGGAGGGCCTGTTTAGGCAATGTCAGTCCTGTCCCAGAAGGCTCCAGGTGTTCTTACTGAGCATGTGCAGCCTTGGCACAATTGTGGGTTGTTTCATCTTCTGTTTCTTGAATGCTGATGAGTGGTTCCAAGGGCTGGGTCGTTGGTCCAGTTATTGGTGTTGATGGCTCAGTCAGTCCGAGGGAGCTATTTTTAGACCTACTGCCATTGTCTCTCAAGCACCCTCATTCATATTCATTCATTCAGGAAACAAGTTACATAGGTCAGGGGACATAAGATGGAGGCTTGACATTACAAGATGGAAACTTGACATGATTTATGCTAACTTACATATGTAGGCCTAAGACAGTAATCACATAATATAAAACCAGTAAAAAAAATCAATACACACTTAATAATTATCACTTATAAAACAGTGGATATCTATATCAAAATAGCATAGCATTTATATGCAAAGAGGGGAGAGAAAACTAAAATTTATTACCTAAAATAAAATGTTAAAGCTTATCCTACACCTTAGCTTACTTATACTTATATATAGGGAATAGAGAGGGAGAGAAAAAATCAGAAATGGTTGGGGAAAGGGAGGGAATGCATATTAAAATTTAAAAAAAAAAAGAAAAACTGGGGGTTTAGCTACATATCTGAAGCCAAAAAAATTGCTGTGGTTTTGGGAACTTCAACTATGTTAATATGGTATTTTCTATTTTTTGTTCTAGTGCCTCAGAATCTATGAAAGATGAGAAATTTCAGTATTATTACCTGCAGCACAGCCCTGACTAATACCTGAACCCAGCTATGCCAGGAACAGTAAGATATAGTCACTATCCTAGGGAAATTGCAATCTAAATGCAAAATATAAACTATCAGGTGAGAAAATAGAAGGATACTTATTTTATTCCCATTTTAATGATGGGAATGGAGGCACAAAAGACCTTATTTAAGTTCCCTATGCACAAAGTGACTTAGGCACCTAAAGTGTCAATTAGACAGAATTTGATAACTGATGAGGAGCAGGACAACCCCATGAGTTTGGTATAGGGAAGTCTTCAACAACAGAACTAAAACTGGATATGAGAAACCCTAGTAACCCCAATACTTCTCTGGAAACAATTACTGATCTGATTGTTTGGAGGTACTTCTTCAGAGGTTCTTCTACCAGGCTGAAGTGTTCTAGTGTGTAGAGAAGGCAGCAGAGGGCAAGATGGATGCTGAGAAAAGTAAAGCTTACAAAGCTAATGACTGATGAGATAGATGAAGCTTGGATATGAATGGTACTTGAATCTGGGAAGGTAAATCTGTTGTTCACATGTGGGTGATATGGCAGTGTCCCAGCAGTTCTAGTACCCAGGGTAGGGGGAAAGCAAAAGGACATATGCTGCACATAGCAAATAGCAGAGGGGAATGGAAATGCTTTCTGTGGTAGGAACTACAAGTAGCAACATCATAGTACAGAACCTGAAAGGTGGCATGTGACAATCCAGAGAGAAAAGCATTGTGACCATGTTTGCTGCAGAGATGAAATAGAAAAAAAGGGGGTGGAGGAGCATCCTGGGGGTGGGGGGCACAGGGAACAGGGCATAATGATAGCCTAGAAGGGGAAGGGGGGGAGGCAGCAGGATTCATACCTTTCAGTCCTCCTGGCCCCTGCTGTCCTGAAGTGTGGCTGCTCCAAACATGAGCTAGCACCAACACTGATCAACATGTATGCAGCTTACAGTGGAAGATGAGCCCTTGCTCCTTCATCACCATTCTTGTTTTCCCTATTCAAATCCTTCTGGATTACCCTCCTTTGGTGCTGACTTGACCCCTGACTTATCCCCAACAACTTTCATACAATTATAGAAAAGTAGGGCTGGAAGGGACTACCAACCATCTTCGCAAGGCAGAATCATCCCTATCTAAACCATCGTATTTTTAAAACTGCACAAACTACCCCCTTATACAACTGTAAGTCATAATGCCCCAAAACATCAATAAAAGCTTAAATTTTCACAGGTAAATTGAAGGGACAAGGGCACAAATCAATGTCTTGCTACTCCAAAGACAGGAAGTAGTTCATCCACTCTTGTCAACCAGGGTTAAATAACACATGGTTCCTATTATTCATTCTATACATTCATATAAAATTTTAATCTCCTCTATTGTCTCATCATAAGCATTAGTATTAGTAACATGTGGTCACTATGCAGCCATGGCCTTGCCCTTTTGGGCAACCTCTAGCTGCCCCAGAATCCAGGTCCCAGTGCTTACTGGGGATCTGGCTACATGCAAACCATGTTGCATTATTATACCTTTGCTCAAAATTGGCATGCTCTGTGACCTCATAAGGACATGGGCCTAGGAGAATTCACCTCCCAATTCTTCCTCATGGCTTCACTTCCAACTAAGTGCCTAACCTTAGCATGGAGACTGGAATTGTAGAATGTGAGTGGCTGAGGCACCCACTGTGAGTTCTGATACAGGTTATCAGTGCATTATCTCATCTGTGCCTTGCACCTTTCCTAGAATATAAGTTGACCAGATATCTAGATATGAATGGGCACGAAGGCTAAGTACAAACAATCAAAAAGCCTGAGACTGAGTTGATTCATTTTTGTAGGTTAGTCTAAGCTGCAGGGATTGACCCAATAAGCAAATAAACACACATTTACTTGTGATTCAAGAAATGCAGCTACATGCCTGCAGTGGCTTAAGCCAGAAGCTAGGGGTTGCTAGAGCATGCCTGCCAACTGCTGCCAAAGAAAAAGGACTGAAGCTCCAAGGCTTTTCACCCCTTGTGCCTCAAACAGAGGGGGCATGGCCCCTGCTCTGCCTGGGCAGGGGAGGTGGAAGATAGTGGCATTGCATTTGTTAAAGATTAAACAAGAATAGTCCTTTCTCTGAAAAACTAAAAACTGAAATGCTGCCTAGCAGCGTATTCCCTTACTTTTCCTTTCCTACTGCCCTGGGTCTCTGGGATTTGCAGTCCACAACTACAGGAGCAGGATTCTGCCGGGTTGCTCATCACTTCCTCTTCCTAGTTCCAGGTGCCTCTGTGATTTGTAGTCCACAGTCATAGCCAACACTAAGTTTTAGCAGGGCAGCTCTGTACCCGGGGGAATATGAATTTAACCTCCTTCCCTGGCCCCAGCCCCCAGCCAGATTTTTCTTGGGGGGTGGGGATGGAGCAGACAACACAGCCTAGGCCACGGCTGAAAAGCATGATGGGATGCTGGGGATGTTTAAACTAGTTTCAGCCATTTTGAACCTGGTTTATGTGCACTGAACTTATGTTCTGTTACAGATTTAAACCAGTTTCTGATACCTTAAATTGATTTATGTGTAACTTCTGTCCCCAGCCAAAGTGTATGGAAAGTCTGGGACATTTGAAATGCAGTAGAACTGTTTGAATCCTTCCAGGCTTTCTAAGAGCAATCATTCATTGAGAGGATGCTGCAGCACCTTTATCTGACTACTTTTTGGCTTAGTGTCTTCAGACCTGTGTCACAGGCCAGCTAGGTGCTGTGAGTGTATCAGCCGTTAGGCTGCTGGGTTCGGGATCGAGGAGGCGAGTCAGGTGAATGAAGTAAAGGCAAATTTACTTATAGTTTAGCATAAGTAAATAAGTAAACTTATGCTAAACTATAAGTTAACAGAAAGGTTAACTTGCCACAGTTAACAGAAGGTTAAGGGTTAATGTGACAAACAGCTAGTACAGTAATAAAAACTAATAGTGAATAATAACAACAGATAGACAGAATGACAAGGAGTTCCCACATGGGTTTGGCAACTTATCGGCAGTCACTCTATGCCAGATGCACGCCAAGTTGTTCCAGTGAAGGTAGGCATCCCTGATTAACACTGTCCGAGGGGTCACCAGGAAGGTCCTTTGGTCAGGATCCAGTCCTCGCTCACAGTGGGAGTCCGGGGTCCAGACTTGGTACAGTGATGGGCCTTCTGTCCCGTCCTTCTAACGGGTCACTTGATATGCACATTCCTTTATGCCTTAGCTTATGCTAATTTGTTGACTTTAGAGCCACTCACAGTCTTGCCCTGTAGCTGTTACCCTATGGGATCAAAAGGTGTTAGAAATCATCATGAAAGGTTACTGCCCGAACTTGGACTGCCATATTGATTAGGAGCCATCTGTGGTTCAAGGTGAAAACAGTTTATTGTGACCCATTTTTTTCCCCACTGATCTACTGGGTCCCTGGCATTTTCCCAAAAACCTTAGAAACAAAGCAGCCATGTTTATTCCCTCATTGTATATACCAGTGATGAATGTATTTGGGAGCTACTAGGCATTTCAATAATTTTAACAAAGGGCAAGCAATCTATAGCCCCTGGGCCAGCCTGCAAAGGGATGTTATGCCCCCCTGAGCATATTTGTATGAATATGCACCATCTCTGGCTGCCTCAAGGAGGACAAGATGTGTTAATCTCGACTGCTGTTAATGAAAGATTGCCAATCCTTGCTCTAGCGCACAAACCTGTAGGGACCCAGCTGATTCATACTCAACATTTCTACTGTATTCTGGAATATGATTTAGGAATATTACCGAGAGAATTTCCTGTAGTTGAAATATAAGAATGCATGTAGAAAGTGGTATGGTGTTCAGATGTGCTGTGTGTGGAAATCTCCCTTCCCACTATGCTGCCTTTTCACATTTCTGGCTGATATATGATGATCACATGTCCTCCTTTTCCAAGTGTCACAATAGGCAAATCCTTGGTGAACCTTGCTTCAGGTGACTTCCCTGAGATCAAAAAGAGTGTGGGAAAACTGCAAATGGACACACATCTCTTGAGTTATAGTCCAGGGCCTTAGGTACAATACCATCTGTTGTACTAATTACTTTCTGTGGTGATAATTTGAGTCCTCTGAGTAACAAAGACCTTTCCTGCTATATCCTCCTCCTGACTAATGTAGGTTTGCCCTTGTCATGTTAGTTAGGAACATGGTATTTACATTTCTACTAACTCTTCCTAGATACATTAGTCATTCTTTTAATATCAGCCCCAAATGAAATGAAATTAATCTCACCCTCTATGGCTTGGTACAGGAATGTGAAGTCAAAACATTCTTAATCTTAGTCCATGTAGATGTGAGCCAGAGAAATAGCATAGTCCAAGTTACCACAAAGCCCAGATTTAACTAAAGTACTTGTTTAAAGGGCTATAAATCTTTCCATCTTCCAATAGAAATCTATAAAGCTTTATTTCCTGGGTCCAATTACTTTTTTCTTTATAATTAAAGTTTTAGGAGAAAATAGAAATATTTTTTCAAAAAGGACATATTTTCAAAATGGAGCTGTGGAGAATCCAAAAACTTTCCAAAGTTTCTAGATCTCTACAGCTATAGACAATTTACCCTTGGTAAAACAGCTGTCAGATGAATGCCTCCCTGTACAAATCAGGTGCTATATACAGATCTTGACTTGATCCATGCCTTGTGATTGAGCAGACAGGTCTCTTCCCTGCAATCAATGTCAATTAGACACTGCTTTTGTGTAACTGACAATCCAATAGGACTAAAATAAACTCCCAGAAGCCCTCAGGTAATGAAAAATTACCTACTTGAAAAAGAACTAGTCATACAAAAAAGGATTTCAGACATGATTCATTATCTCTACAGTTGTAGAAAACAATCCATTTTCCAAGTGAACAACTGACCCTGTCTCAAGATTTTTTTTTTTAATTTCTATTAAACATGTCTTGATTGATCGTCATCCATATTCTGGTACAATTTATTAGATTTGTAGTATATCTGCTATTTCTGTGTGGGACGGGATGAAGGCATTTCACTAGGTTATGGACTTTAGAAGATTCAAAAGGTAAAGTTAGAGTTAATGGTGTCATTCATTTGACAGAACTCTCACACTTCAGTGACTCCTCCTTGGGCACAGAGCCACAGTTCCTTAAGCTTGCTTTCCTTCTGCTCCTTCTGCTCCTAGGATCTTTTTTTGGATGGGGTCCCAGCATAAATGAGACCGTTAGGGAGGACTTATGCATAGTTCGATGTTTAGAGAACTTTCCTGAGAGGTAGTGTAGGTGTTTAACCCACAGAAGTTGAGGAGGTCTTCCACTTTGTGGACAAGCACGGTAACCACTATATCATGCAAAAGTCATGATACCATCACTGTTACTACAATAATGACATCTCAAAAATATCATCCCTGTACATAAAGGGATAACAATAAATGTCTAAGTACAGGCCAGGCTTTCATGTTGTGAATTCTAGTCTCTGTCACATAGGTACTCATCTTCAGCCTTAATTTATATATGTAGGTTCAGAAGAGAGGTAGGATTTCAGGCACACACTTCTACTGAGTGTGTCCTATTGGTCAGTTTGGGTACCCCTCTTCCCTCTCTCCCTTCCTTCACTCAATATACTGAGTGTTGTGAATTCCTTTCCAAGCCATCTAACTCCACTTTACTCCCACTCCTGGAAACCGGGTACCTAAATGTTAGAAAAGCTCAGCTTCACCATTTCCATGTCCCTTTCCTTACGATCTTACTCTCCAAGTACTCAAAGGATGTTGTAGCTCTTCACTGGTAGATAAAGCAATTGCCGTCAGTTATTATTAATCCAAACTTCATGCATCATTCAGTAAACTACAATCATCATGTCAATACACAATTGCATGAAAGCATTATGATCCAAGTCTAACTCCTCTTTTGGCACTAAGTAGCATTTATACAGCTAGCCTTAGCTGCATAAATGGCACTTGGGGCCACAAACACTTTTTGTGCCTCCCTGAGTAATCCCAGTCACTTCTGCACCCAGGTAGGCTCTGTGTAACTTTTGATAGAGAAGGAAAGAGACAGAGGAAGAAGGAGGAGTGCTATGTAGAGAAAAGATGACTAAGTAAGACTGATGCTATGCTGATAGGAAGGAGGCCCTGGGTTCTGACCTTTGCTCACTGCCACAAAATGAATAAAAATTATCCCACTGCTGTTTATCTATTTAAAAGGTAAGGTTCAGTAGGACAGCTTCAAAAGGAGATCTGAAGAGAAACCTGGGCAAAGCCTAGCCAAAGTTTAAAGGACTTTGCTGTAAAGTAAGAATAATTGTTTCAAGCCCCATCTTAGTAAGGAGGAGGCCTAGAATCCTGGCTCTTGTGCTAAAATATGAGAGGTTAAATGCCCCCTCCCTTCTCGGTCATCTTACTTTGATTAAATACTTGTGTAATGCAAGCCTATTCCACTGAAGTTGGAAGCAGACTTCAAACTGTGAGTAAGTGACAAAAAACTGAAGTCATGTGGCATTTTTACATGTGCTCTGATGTGTTCTGATTAGAATTATATTAATCAAGTCTGCTGGAACGTTCTAATCAGCACGTATATTATTTTATGGGGTCACAGCATCACAAATTTTAAGAACTCCTGCACTACAAGATAAAGATCATTATTAGACATTGGATCAGCTCCCATGGATCACTCTGTGACAGACTATGGGTTTTACTGTGATGTTTATTGAGATTTTATTGTGACATAAAATTATAATTCTTAATACAGCATTGGTACAGACTAATATTAAGAAATAGAGTAGTCTGTCAAGAGGCTGGGGTCGGGAAGGGAACCCCCCCCATGCAGACCCAGTCTGGCCCCTGCAGCACCCCACCAGCAAGTTGTGACAGAGGCCTCACAATGGGGGGACTCCATTCTCCCCCCCGCCCATCCCAGCAGCTGCTGACAGTCACCAGCTAGCATGGGGATGGGGATGGGGAGAGGGACTGGCTTGTCAGCCTCCAGGGAGGCATGTGGGAGTGCCCCCCACTGCAGCCAGTGCAGGCAGGTTGTGAACTCCCCCACCAAACAGTGAACATCTGGTCAGTTGGCTCCTGCTCTAACTTATAACACTTTGAATAAAGTACAATAAGTTAGAGTGTTTCTGCCAGGAGCTTTTTGAATGTCCATATTTAGATTCATAGATTCACAGGATCCAAGCAAGATAAACATCAAATTGACTCTTAAAGGAGTCCAGAGTAGGTGCTTGCACCACCTCTGGCAGCAGTCTGTTCCAGGCCTTGGAGGCTTGGACAGTGAAGAAGTTCTTCCTTATGTCCAGCCTGAAATGGTCTTGGAGAAGTTTGTGCCCATTTGACCTTGTCACCCCTTGGGGCGCTCTGGTAAACAGGTGTTCCTCCAGATCCTGATGTACACCCCTTATATACTTCTGGCTGCCACCAGGTCCCCCCTGAGCCTGCATTTTCCCAGGCTGAAGAGTCCCATAGCTCTCAGCCTGTCATCATAAGGCCTGTTTTCCTGCCCTCTGATCATGCACATGGCTCTCCTCTAGACTCTCTCAAGCTTCTCCACATCATTTTTGAATTGTGGAGCCCAGAATTGGATACAGTACTCTAGCTCCAACCTCGCCAAGGCCGAGTACAACAGGGGGATGACATCCTGGGATTTGCTAGAGAAGCATCTATGGATGCAAGCCAGAGTTTTGCTCACTTCACCTGCTGCAACATCACATTGGTGGCTCATATTCATCTTGTGGTCAACCATAACCCCCAAGTCACATTTGGCTGTGGTGCTAGCAAGCGTAGCCCTGCCAAGCCTATAAGCAAACTGTGGGGTTTTTTTCCCAAGGTGGAATACCTTGCATTTTTCAGCATTGAAGGCCATTAGGTTTTTGTTAGCCCATTTTCTGAGCCTGTCAAGGTCAGCTTGGATTACCATCCTATCCTTGGGTGTGGACGCTTTACCCCAAAGTTTGGTGTCATCAGCAAATTTGGCCTGTTCACTTCTGACATCAATGTCCACATTGTTAATGAAGATGTTGAAAAGAACAGGCCCAACAAAGGAGCCTTGGGGGACCCCACTGGTCACGATGCACCACGATGATTGATTTCCGTCAACTACCTCAAAGCCAATTCCCCAGCCAGCAGACTGTGATGTAGCCAAGGCCGCAGTTGCCAGTTTTTCTATAACACTATCATGGGATACCAGATTGAAAGCTTTTCTAAAGTCAAGATATATGACATCAATCACTTCCCCCTTGTCCAGGTGATCAGTCACCTCGTCACAGAACCCATGCTGGCTATCCCTCAGGAAGTTACCTTCAGCCACTTTGTCAAGAATGGTCTCTTTCATGATTTTTTTCCAAGATCTTCCCTGGAATAGAGGTCAGGCTGATGGGCCTGTAGTTCCCCAGATCTACTTTCCACCCTTTCTTGAAGATAGGCACCATATTGGCCTTGTTCCAATCTTTGGGCACTTCGCCTGAGCACCACGAGTTCTCACCACTTAGTCTGGTACACTTAGCTATTGTGAATTCTTGCACTGTTTGCCATTCTGAATCAGATACCATGGGCGCATGTAAAATAAGGATAAGGTATATTGGCAAAAAGCACACATCTAGGTGCACATGAGATCACCCAGCTACTGATTCTGTGCCCTGATGCTGCTGACCACAGCATGTGTGAACTTGCAAGTGTTTTGTGCTGCTCTCTGCCAGCTTAACTATGTAGCTCATACTCTTTGGTTTGGCAAGCTAGGTAAGGCTAGATATGATTCATAGCAAAAGAACATATTTTTGGCTAACAAATTTAGCCAAATTCTTTTTTATATTACACTGTATGAATTTTAAACACTAAAAAGATAAGGTGTTTTTTGTCCTCATGTTAGAATGGAGCTACAGTGCACAACTGAGATCATGACAGTGGTGATACATTTCTATGCCAACCTCCCCAAGCAGGCTGATGGTGGCTTACAACAAAAACAAGGTAAATCATCCTATGGAACATAAGGAAGGAAGTAGTCCTTTAGGCATATAGAGCCCAGGCCATTTAAAGCTGCCCAAGTATCAACCAACCTTATTGTTGGTCGCTTGAGAGAGCTGGAACAAAGAAGGGTAGAGAAAATTGCAGCAACCAGTATGAATAATACAATGAAAATATACGCCTCTACCAACAGTGTATGCATTCAGCTTAGGTTTCATTATAAACGTATAAATTTACTGTGTGTATGTTTTTATATTCAGAAGAAATTCACCTTTTTGGAGTAAAACACCCATATATCCCTCATTTTACAATAAGCTAGGCTTAAAGAATCTCTTAAAAGTATATACCACAATTCTCATGGGCAAAATATATGATGATCTTGCTGAACGAATAAAATGAGGCAACACAGGAGCTAATAAAAAAGCTCTAAAAATTTTGTCAACAAGTCTCAATAGGAAAAAAGAGAGCACAGAGAGCTAACGCACAGACTAGTTGTAAAAAAATGGTAGTATGCAAACATTCAGAAAATAACGTGTGGACTGCAGGCTTATGGACAAGTCAACAAGGAGAAAATGTATACTGTTACCAGATTTGACCATCACTTTGGGGTGCGCTCATTTATTAGGGATACATTTTTAGGATCTTTGTAATTCTATCAATGTACTGCTTGTGTTACTTGTCTTTCTATACGGAGCTGTATCTCTCCCTTCTGCAACTCCTCGCTCCCAATAGAGCTATCTTGCAGGACTCAGTTTCAGTGGGGCTGGGTTCCTCCAGCCACCAAATCAGTCATAAACACAAACATACACAGATTAATGTGACACGCCTGACCCGGCTGGGTTGATCAGCATGGACAGGCTGACACCCTCATATGCCAGGAATCAGTTAATTAAGGCAACAATAAAGTGCAGTAAGACACAAGCATACAGATGAACAGAATACCTCTGAATCCAGCTGGGTGTCCAGCTGACACCCTCATGAGCCAACATTCAGTTCATAAGGGCATGTCCAAGACAAACTGGGTCAACCAGCCCATACAAGCTGATACCCTTATGTGTTTCAAACTCAGCACATCCCAATCTTTTGCCCTAATTGTCCTAGTAGTGATAGCCTCTTGATAAGCAGAACCCACAGTTTTTTTTGTGGACTTCACAAGGATCTTTAGTTTAGATAAAAGAAGTGTTGCTGCAGAGCAAGTGGGGAAGAAGTAGAGAAGGAAAAACATGCCCAGTTACTACCAGTTTGACTATAGAAGTTATTTATTGGTGAGTATATGAAATGTATAATGGCACTAGTAATAATATACATGCAAGGGAAAACAATCAAAACAATTACAATACTACCCTGGTTTCACTAAGTATTTGGGGAAACTTAGCTCCAGTTTAACTAGTACAATTCAGGTTCAGAAATCTATGCTTAGAGAGAAGAAGAGAGAGAGAGAGAGAGAGAGTGAGCTGGGGTCTCACCAGTCCAAGGCACTCAGTTTCCAATGCTGACAGGTAAAGTTCTTAGCACAGTCCTTGAAGGAAGATGATTTGTTTCTTCCACCTTCTTGAGAACAACAGCGGATGGTGTCAGAGAGATTTCTCTCTTGAAGCACACTGTTTGCTACTTTTACACTTGTCTTATACCCCTAGTTTAACCTCTTCAAAGCATTCTTTTAATTGTGTAAATCAAGAGGGTCCGAAGCCATAATTGAAAGGGAAAATCCTGTTATATAAACAGTCTAAACTGAAACGAATTACCTTTTTCAGTGACAAGGGGTTATCTGGTTTGGAACATCTCAAGAAACTGATTAACAACTAGGAAACACATTAAGTTTTAAGGAGTAACCAGACACCTAGAAGCCAGCTTGAAATTATTATGAATAGACGATATACTGGATGGGATACTACATTGTTTCTTCTCAGATGCCTTAGCTATGCTTGCAGCATCAGGGTTTTGTATTTTTTACCTGTTGTGAACAAGCCTCAGTTTAGCATGACTCTCAGATTTTACTGTAGTTTTTTAACAGACTTAAGGGGATTATTGAAGTGTTCATAAACTTTGTAGGGGGGACTTCCACCATTTGTCCTGGGAAAAGTATGACAGCATTTGTGGTCAGAGCTCCAACAGGCTGGATGCTGTAATGAACCCTTAACCATTGCTCAAATGTTGCCTATACCCCCTCTGACTCAGTTTCTTGCCTCAGCATTCCCTAACCCGGCAACTGAGTTTTAGTCAATCAAGTTTAAATAGGCCTCCCATAATGGGACCAGGGAATCTTTTCTTTTGTTTAGTTCTGGTTAGATGAGGTATGTGTGTGTGTGACTGGGGGGTGGGGGGGAAAAAGAAAAAATTCTTTTGTAAGTCCAGCAAACTGGGTACCAGGCCTCCCTTAAAAAAACAGACCTGACAGATAACAATACATTTGTATCTCTGCAAAAATTTATACCATTGTGTTGCGGGGCACTCCCGTCCCCCACTCCTAAGGAGGCACAACCCTGGGAGGGGGAGAGGTGTAGCAGAGCACTAGGGTGCTCGATACTAAGAAGGGCTGCTGCCAATCAGCTGGGCAGCCCCAGGTGCCGGTTGCCATAACAACTAAGCAGGTCATGTAGCCAGAAGGGGGCAGGGCCAGGCCCTTATAAACAGCCAGGCCAAAGCCTAGCTAGCAGTTCCCTTCTGGCAGGAGCAGGAGCAGGAGCAGGAGCAGGAGCAGGAGCAGGAGCAGGAGCAGGAGCAGGAGCAGGAGCAGGAGCAGGAGCAGGAGCAGGAGCAGGAGCAGGAGCAGGAGCAGGAGCAGGAGCAGGAGCAGGAGCAGGAGCTCTGCGGCAGAGCTGAGCGGCCTGAGTTTGTAGTTGCAGCCTTACCTTGCTGACCAGCTGCAATGATGCTAGGGAGGAGAGAACCCTGAAAGGAGGTATGGTGGAAGCCCTGTTGGGGGCTGGGAGTTTGCATTACGAGCGGGAAGGCTCTTTGTTGGTTGTGTTATAGCCAGTAGGCTTGGATTTCAGTTATAGTTACACCGGAGGACTGGGTGAGGCTGTAGGGGTGTGAGGAGGCCTCACGGGAGCTCCCCAGCAACTTGGGGCTTCCCAGTGCCCAGCAGGGGCACAGTGCCAGTGGAGCACAACTGTTTGCGCCAGAGTGGCACGGTGTATGGGGTTTGGACCCCAGCCCATGAGGCCGGCAGTTTGCCCAGTGGGGCAAACGACCCAAGAAAGGGTCAAGGGGCCAGGTACGGCTATAGCCACCTGAGCCCCAAGCGTGGGAAATGCATGGCGTGAGAGGCGCCGGTATAGGCCCTAGAGTGGGCAAGGCCCCAGAGTGGGCGAAGCGCGAGGAACATGGTATAGGCCCCAGAGTGGGTGGCAGGCATGGTGAGCGTGGCCAAAGACCCCAAGAAGGGCGAGTGAGGCCCCAGAGTGGGCGAGGAGGCACGCATTGGCCCATAAGGCTGGGGTGAGAGTACCCCACTTTGGAACGGAGGTGATACCAGCAAGGTGTCGTAGGTGTAAGTAGGCAGCCTCCCATAGTGAACCTCAACATCAAAGATGTGGCAGGTGAGTAGAGGGTGCTGGATCACCTTAACTTGACATGGCAGGGGGCGCTAGCGGGATCACGGATGCCCCTGCGCCCCACTCCATGACACACTGAATCTTATCTTATTGGTAATCTTACCTTATATTTCTAGGTTGCAGAACTATGCTGCCTTACTCCTACTGGCCGGCCAATAGTGAGCCTGTTACAGATCATGAAATTAGGCATTTCAGCACCTAAATCACATCAAGAATCCTAATCCAGTAGGTATTCTGAGACTGATTGAAAAAAACACAACTAGTCTTATTATCTTTAAATGCAGTTAAAGAAGTAGGTGATAATACCACCACTATCCTCTCCCTGCTTGTCCCCCCCACCGCAGCTCCATGCTCACAGAGATAAGGATCTCAGGCTGGGAGATAAGCATCTCCCAGCAGCAGCCCCACAGTGGCAGAGCCACTACTGGGAGATAAAGGTCTCCCAGTCCGAGCCCTGTGACTGTGGGGATCAGGCTGGGAGATCAGGGGCCCATCCCTACAGTAGGCAGGTCCTGGGGGCAGGGACCTATCTCCTGCCCCTGGTGAAGGGCTGAATGGAAGCAGATTTGGCTTCCATCCAGGTGTTTACAAGGGTATTATGGCACCATTACTAATGCTGGGTAAATTTGCTACTTACATTTGCAGGTAGCAAACTTACTTGGGATTGGGGAGATTTACTGTGAAGTAACCATGTGCACTTGTAGACCCACATGCTTATGTCACAGTAAACTATGCTAATTCAACATTAAGTGTCTTGTGTAGACAAGCTCACGAAGTGAGACCTGGGTTCTGTTCCTTCCTTAGGCTGATAGGTATCAATCCCAAATCTTGCAACTCCCAGATCTGTGCTTTAACCACCATGTTATAGATTAATCTGGCTGGAGACCCTCAAAGGCACTGTGAAAACTAAAGCACTGTGAAAGCCACCTACTAGATGCAACTCAGCTACCCTAGGATGCCTCTGTTGTTTGTCTACCCATGCAGGATCCTGGTGTAATTTACCAATATAAGTAATGACAATAAAAAAAGGTGTTGTCCATCCAGCCTCTTCTAATTCAGATGATTTTTTTTAAATGAAACACTCTAGTTGATATTTATTTTATTCCATTACAATATGTAATTAGATTCTCTGTGTTGGCTTCTTTGTCCTTGGGAATCAAGCAAGTACTACCTTTCACATTACTTCTCCTGATTCAGTTTCAGAGATCACTCAGATCTACCCTTGTAAGAGGTCATCAAATATATTTATAATTCTGTGACAATGAGGTCTGAAATTTACCTCAACCTGTTTTCAGAGGTAAACTATATTATTTTCTGTGATCCAGTATACTTAGATTTTTCTTTGTTTGTGATGCACTAAGTTTGGGTACATTTTCTATTTCTGTTATGTCTTTTGTTTTAGAAGTGGGCATTCATTGTCATATAATTATTATGCAACATTTTTTCTTAAGCTTATTTTAAAGTTTTATCTGAAGTGCTACAAAAGCTGGTAACAAAGTACTTTTACTTTGTAACACAAGTTTCTGATTCAATATGCCTTTATCTTCCTCCTTTTTATTTTCCCCTCCAAGATATCTCCTAAATGAACAATGAGGTTCACAGAGGCAACCTGAAGGCTGAATAGTTAGTTATTAATATGTTCTAGTGCCTTTCCTGGGGAAGAGTGTGTACAATGATTCATTCAGTCCTTTGTTCCAGGTACTATGATGCTCATCAACAAAGATTGCCATAGAGATATGGAGAGTTTTATTTACTACCTCACTATGATTAGACTGAGGATAATAGATACTTATGATTTTCCCCCAAAACCTTGAAACTTAAGTTAGTAGTCTATGTATTTTCCCAACCTTTTACGGTCATTGCAGAACTCAAGTGTCTATGCTTTGTAACAAGAGATGCATATAGACTGTTGACTCAGAAGCAGTTTTTGAAACTTTAGCAGTAGCAATAAGACTTCGTATTGTTATTAGCTTCATATTATTATTGATGTTACTGTTATTATTAGTTTTGTGTAGCTCTATAAGCTACTTATTAAGTATATGTATTAATATCTGAAAGTTTTATACTGTTCATATGGCCTCATGATACACTTTCCCCCTAAAATTAATAACAGTATAATAAAAGTAAACCAGTATGCCCCTGCTGGATTTCATGGAGCATCTGGTACACCTCCACTTCCCACCCCCACTTTGTCTGCTGGAGTAAGATTTTTTTTTTTTGGTATGAGGAGTGGGTGACTTAGAGAGGTTTTGGAATAAAAAATCAGTTAGAAAAGTAAGCATTATTATTGTAGAAAGTCCGTCTTAAAGAAGGAGGGTTTTAGTGCTTCCTAAACATAGTCATAATCTAGATATTCCTGATCTTCTCTGCCAGATTGTTCTATATCATTAGAAAATACATTGTCTTAGGTTACACAATTTGCTTTGTTTTAAAAGACCACCACTGCTTGGAAGTTCATAGACCAAAATTCAGTATCACGTAAGTGAGGTTTGATCCATTAAATGCTGTAAAATATAGGACTGTAGCCTTAAACTACTATCTGAGGGTGAACAGGAATCACTGAAGAAACATTATCAGCTTGATGCGCTTACAGTGACCTGAACCAAGGTGATGGCAGTCAGCCATTTTCTGTTCCAGCCAGGGCCTGTACAACAAAAAGTCCTTCTATAGAGCAAGAAAAAATCAGGCTCCACTGTGGGGCTCCTACAGAATATGGAGAGGAAGCCCACAGTCAATCCCCATGAAAAGGAAAAACTCTTAAATACATACTTTATGTCAATATTCCTGAAATCAAATGGGGGCGGTTCACCTGACCAGAGGCCCAGGGAATATGGGGAAGACAACAGACTACATGCAATCAGTCCTCATCAGGTGAGAGATCTCCTACAACACTTGTATGTTTTCAAGTCTGCTAAGCCAGATGACCTGCGTTTGAGAGTCCTGAAAGAACTGGCTGAGATTATAGCAGAGCCACTGGCAAAGTTGTTCAAAGAGTTGTGGAGCTCAGGAGTCATCTCAGATGCCTGGAAGAGGGACAAAGTGGTGCCTATACTTAAGAAAGGGAAGAGGGATGATCCTGCAAACTATAACATAATCAGTCTGACTTCAGTCTTAGGTAACACTTTTGAAAAATTTGTTAAGGAGGCCATCAGTTACAAGCTGGTAACTGATACGGTGTTAAGAAGAAACCAGCATGGCTTTGTTGAGGGTAGATGGTGCCTGACAAACCTGGTGTCCTTCTACAACCAGGTAACTGACCATTTGGACACAAGGTTAATGTCATTTACTTAGACTTTAGTAAACCCTTTGATTCTGTTTCCCTTGTGATTGTCTTAACCAAACTTGGGGGTACTGGGCTGGACCAGCCTACAGTGAGGTGGGTGGACAGCTGGCTTAGAGACCAATCTCAGAGAGCTGTAATCAATGGGATGGCTTCATCCTGTCTCCAGTGGTGTCCCCCAGGGATCAGTGCTTAGGCCCATACTCTTTAACATATTTATTAATGACTTGGATGAGGGGGTGGAAAGCTCTGTGACTATATTTGCGAATGATACCAGGCTGTGGGGAAACACAGGCACCTCAGAGGATGGGGTAAAGATCTAGCATGACCTTGACAAACTAGTTTTATGGGCAGAATGGAATCACATTAGATGTAACATTGAGAAGTGCAGGGTTTTCCATGTGGGTAGGGTGTACCTTCACCATAACTAATACGATGGGTGGTGGTCCATTGGCTGGCACAGCATCTGAACAAGACCTGGGGTTCACAGCTGAATGAAAGAAGAACATCAGCCAACAGTGCAATGAGGTTGCTAGAAGGGCAAACAGAACTCTAGTATGCATCAGCCAATGTGTTGCCAATAGATCCAGGGAGGAGCTTCTCCCTCTGTATTCAGTGTTGGTGAGGCCACAGCTGGAGTAGTTCTGAGCACCACACTTCAAGAAGGATGTGGATAAGCTTGAAAGGGTACAAAGAAGGGCCACCTGTAGGATTAGAGGCATGGCAGATAGGCCATATGAGGAGACACTCAGGGAACTGGGCCTGTTCAGTCTGAGTAAGCCAAGGCTAAGAGGTCACTTGATAGCCACCTACAAGTATATCAGGGGCAACCTTCAAAATCTTGGGAAGCAACTCTTCAGGAAGGCACCTCAAGGGAGGACAAGAACCAATGGACATAAGTTAATAGATGGTAAATTGAGGCCAGACATAAGGAAGAACTTTTTCTCTGCAAGGGTCACCAGAACCTGGAACACAGTCCCAGAAGAGGAGGTGCAATTACCATCTTTAAAGGTGTTCAAGATGAGGCCAGGCAAGCACCTTGTTAAGCTCGTCTGAGCCCAATAACTTCCTGCCCATGGCAGAGGACCAGACCTGATGATCTGGCAGGTCCCTTCCGGTCCTTTGATTCTATTATCATCTTCACATTCAGCTCAGATACAAATCAATTATAGTAATTCAATTGGAACCAACAAATGTATGGATTACGGAGTCAAAAATGGAAACTTTGGAGAGTTAACCAAGAAATTGTTTTTATCTTCCATTAAAGGCTTCTTTTCATAGAATCAAAGGATCAGTCTTAGTTGGGTCTATTAGTGGCAGGTACTCTTCATCCAACAGTTAACTTCCTGTAAGCCTTTTGACAATTTGTAGTGGCAGAGGTTTAATCAGCTGAAAATAAACTAGGTACAAGATTGTCTCTGGCATACTAAGTCAGTCTCTTAGTGGTCTTACATAGATACTGAAGAGAATGATCGAGCCTTTTGGGACCTGCAAGGGAGAGCCTTTGATAAGGAAGAGTTATCTGGCACTGTTATCAAAGTTCTGAAAAGATTTTAAGACTTCTAGTCCTCCTGTGTTATATGGATGTGTTAGAAGCACCTTGTGGTCTGCTGTGTAAAAGAAAAGAGAGGTTGTTTGACAGCATGAGCATAAGGTCTTATTGTGCCCAAGTCCATGAAGAAGTCTAGAGATAGTAAAGTATCTCAGAAGGCTGGCTGATGGCAAGTGTTATTAGAAGCTGGTATTTTCTATATTTTGTCCAGGAATGAGCAGTTGGAAATGGTGGTTGAAGAGCTATTAAGAGGCAAAGCTGATTTCTGGAGAACTGGGTGAACTATTGCAATTTTCAAGAAGTATACAAGGTGTGATTTTTCTGAGCCAGACACTGACTATTTCCATTATTAGTGAACATTGCCAAAAATAGCACTAATCAGTTTTACAAGATATGGATTTAATATTATTTAGGTATAATGGGTGAAGCAAATTTGAGAGGGGCAAGCCAGATAGTACAATTTGGTCAGATGTGGACTTTTCTTTCCTAGATAGCTCTAGATGTTATTATTATAATGTTCCTGACAACCCATAGCAGTTGGTACTTGGATCTAGTGCTGGAATAAATAATTGACTAATTAGCCGAAGTTGATCTACTGGTCATGATTCTATGTTAATTGTACAGAAAAAAATGGTTCATTTTGCTTGCTTTGTAGTAGCACAGTAAATATTGCTTCTATCTGTATTGTGGAAGAATTACAAATATTTTTTCCTTCCATATAGTCTTCTGCAATTTGCCCATGAATTTGGTCAATGTTTGGGCTAAAAGCATTAATTATAGTAGAGAAGAGGTGTTTTATATATGTAGGACATAGGAAGGAATAGTACCATGCTACCTTGTTCTGGCTAGCCTCAGCTGAAGTATTCTGTCTAGTTTGGGGCGAATGTCATTTAAGAAGGATGAAGAGAAACTCTAAATACAGTAAGACAAAAACAGTGGGAGCAAGATGCCTAAGGAGGTTCTAGGATCACCTTAGAGGCTTCTTTCCAGGAAGAGGTGGCTAGGCATCGATATGGGATGATTTAGGAACAGTGAATCCTCTATACATGAAGCAATATGGATTAAATAACTCTTCAGGTCCCTTCCAACTCTATGATTCAATGACTGTACTATATTATTAACTCATTGGAAGTCTGGTGTAGTTGTGTCAATTGTTTTCCTAGGACGAACTGAAAACATAGAGAATTCAGGAATCTTCAGGATGAACCAGATTTCATTGCTTACTACATTTGTGCAGGGATACCAAACACTGAAGAGCAATGTTTTGGTAACAGCTATTCAATATCCTGTTTCAGTAATATCCAGGCCAGGGGTGAAGATCCAATATGCATCGGATTGCATATGTAGGTAAAGAGATTGCCTGGGAGAGAGCCTATATGGGCAGGCTAGGAAATCAAATTATTTTGTCTTACTGTGAGTTGGTTAGGTCCCAAATCATGCTTAATACTCCATGTGTCTACAGCTAACCTTGCATTAAGCAAAATGTCCTTTCTTCTGTTCTGTATAATACTGTTTCTGACTAAATAGCTGGCTGCAGGTGCCCCACTTTAAAATTTAACCTAGTGTGCAGTGTTCTTGGAGGACTGCAAAAATGGCAATCTTCCACTATCTAGTGATTATGATTATTTGGAAATGTCATAGGATTTCACATGTCTTGATAGTACTGTTGTTCCAACTCTCTGGTTTCCAAGAGCCTGGCAGTATTATGCTATACTGAAATCCTGTGACTTGCATCACTTTTTTAATGGGTCTAACTGGAAAAGGATGGTTTTGGAGGAGCTGTGGTGAGAGTTGGGAGAGGCATTTCTCCCTTCTCCTTCTATCCTCTTTGTAGATGATTTCCTATAACACTTTATCTTTTTTGACAGACATAGTTCACTTAAATTATTTACACTGCACAGTAGTGCAAACAGATACCTTCATTAGTTGTGTACCAAAAATATTCTTACTTCTAGTTTTATTCAGCACAAAACGTGATTGTTTCGTTCAAAATGAGAAGTCAAGGGAAATGAATACCAATGTGCATTCACAATTATCTTGTGAGTAGACAATTTAAAATAGATCTTAAAGAATGGGCAAATGGAGGCAGGTATGTTCCTCTATGGCCTATAGCAAATATTACAGCTAAAGCTGGTCAAAATTCAGAGTTCTCACTTCATAGGAAATTCAGCATTTTGGCGTTTAGGAATGTCTGACAAATAGACATTTTCTGTGCAAAGGGAAATCCTATAATTATGCACTTAGGGAAAAAAGCTAAAATGTATTTGATGAAAATTTTTTTTCTGAACAAAATGGAGAAGCAGCTTCCCAATCTAAAGGACTTTCTCAGCCTGCCCCTAACTCTGAGGGTGTCACCAGACTGTTCCCACTCCCAGTTTGCTCTTAACTCAAGAGGATTTCTCAGTTTGCTTTAATCTGCACAAGGCCTCCCAGGAATCAGGGGAGGTCCACCAAGGATCCCTGAGAACCCAGCTTGAATAGGATTCCCAGGTCTTTCTAGGACAGCCAGTCTTCTGACTATACAGCTGAAAGTTTGGAAGCCCTGCAACACTCAGCTGAATAAAGCCTCCAGACTCCACAATATGGACCTTGGAAATACTGTAGACTTAACTCTGAGGTAGTCAGTATGGTAGACCACTGAGTGCCATCAAATCTATTAAAAATAACAAACAAAATAACAAAAAAAACCCCAACTGAATGACTAATGATATTTATGCAAAAAAAACAACATGGAAAATCAGCCATTTCTGTTTGTGTATCCAACTGGCACAGAAAGTACTGAAAGATATCCTCTGCTGCTGAGTAAATATATTTCACCCTTAACATGGAACTGACGAATTGTCTCAGGAAGAAAAGGTAGCTTAGTTTTCATACCCATTTTTGCTGATGCTTCCAACAAGATCCCAACCATGAAAGCACCTTTGTGATTCAGTATCCAGGTTGTAGCCATATTGGTCTAGAAGAAAAAGCAATCAGGGCGCATGGTAGAGGTGATTACTTTTATTAGAGCAACTAGATTTTTGCAAAAAATTAAAGGGATTATAAAAAGTGATTTTTCTGAATATTTTTGCCAAAAATTTAATGTAGATAGATTGTAGATATGCCCAAGATAATTGCCAAGATCACGCTTCTTTCCTATTTGGAAGACTAGTTATACTTTTCCCTTGCTCCTAAATCCCCATTTTTCCAGAATTTTTTGAAACAACGTACGTGATACTGTAAAACCATAACTCAACTCACTCAAGGCAGTAAAGGCTGTATAATCCATACTAATTAAGATGCATAGTATTTCTATTTTTCCCATTATAACATTATTTACTTTTTAGAAGAGTTTATACCTAAATTTCAGCTTTTTTTGGTCAAAAATGTTTACAAAATTAAGATCCAGATTACCTATCCACTCTAAAATAAGAATCCCTGATTGAAGAGGATCATGTGAAAGGGAAATCTGACTGTTCCAATAGGTTTTATCCAGACACCCAACAAGATACAGTCCTATCTCTGAAGTTTCTGGCAATTACCAATGTTTAGGAATGTTAGACCATCATATCCTAATAACAAATCAAAGGAGATAGAAAGAAAGAAAGAAAAGATTTTTCTGTCTTTGAACTGTTCAATCAATACATCAGTTTTCTTTTCCTAAAACTGCATCTTCCTTGCTAATCCGTTTTCTCTTTGTTGCTGAATACAAAATAATTTCTCCTCAAGTAGAGACAGATTGACAATAATCAAGACTTGCCAGTATTATATCCTGCTTTTGCTCCCATTTGAGTCAATGGAAATTCTGACATTAATTTCTCTATTAGGAGAATCAGGAATGTTTTACATATTGCGTTTTAAGTTGCAAGCAAATATTCAGAATCTTAATCAAGACTTTTCTGTATGTCTCCCCTAGCCAGTTATCTCCTCTTCCTAGTCTACCTATTCTTTTATTTGTGGAAACAGGAACACTCTGGATATTTATTATCAATGGGATTCTTCTACTTCTGTTTCCCCTTATTTCTGATATTATGTATATTCCCTAAATAACAACAACAATTATTGAATATAGTAAATATGTCTGCAAATCCAAAGTCTATAGAACATTAAGCACACTTCTGTGGTTAAGGTCACAGCAAAATAAAAGCAAATCTCTATAACTTTATAACTGAATTAATGTGATAGGGAAGATTTTTTGTTTTTCATTTTTAAGAAAATAAAAAAATATATTTTTGCTAGTTCTGCTGTTTCTTTACTGAAGTTCATTCAGGTTTCATTCCAAACACAACAGTGTTGAGTACAAGTTTTTGATGCAATAAGTAAACATTAATTTGCTTTAAAAGAAACCAATACTTTTCATTGTGTTGAAAAGAAAACACTGCTATTATTATCAGCTGCTATAGAAAAGTTATTTATTTTAAAAACAAAAAGCAAAAACAAAATCCTACAGAGTAAGCCTAAATGATGTAAATGTATATTGGAAAAATAGGGGCACTAGATTAAGAATTACTTGCTAGAACTACTTTAAATAAAATGAAAAAAGAATGCTGCTGAAAATGCTGAAATGTTAATTATTTGCTGGATTTACAGAAACTAAAAAAAATTGGTATGCACACAATCCACAGTAGGACATTGTGCATATTTTTTCATTCTTTACTGACTACTGTATATAAGAAGGTAATTACAAACATTAATTAATGTTAGCTTGGATGGAGACTGACATTCTATCCTACTGTCTTTGTTTTCCCCTATATTAGATTAATTTTCCTGTTTTAGCCAACACCCTAGTTTCTTGTTTCAAAGCACATAAAGCTGGCTTTCCCAGGGATAACAATCAAGGGTGAAACAAAATATACCAGGGACAGAACGTGTTTCATTGCAGCTGCAAATTCTGAAACTGGAGAGAGAAAAAGATATACCAGGAGAAAATAAAAGGTTTCTCATTGGGCACATATACATGAGATATTTACTGTAGTTGCCGAATTAGCTCCACAGTAAAGTCTCAGCATCTACACACATGCCCTTTTAGGCCACAGGAAACTAATTAACTGTGCTTTAGTACTTATAGAATCATAAAATCATAGAAGTAGGGTCGGAAGGGACCTTGTAGATCTTCAAGTCCGACCCCCCCACCTGGGCGGGAGAAAAACTGGACTCAAATGAGTCCAGCCAGGTAGTCATCAAGCCTCTTCTTAAAGACCCCCAGGGTAGGAGCCAGCACCACTCCCTTGGAAGTTGGTTCCAGCTCCTAGCCGCCCTGTGAAGTAGTTCTTATGGATGTCTAATGTAAACCTACTCTCCAATAATTTGTGGCCATTGTTCCTTGTCATGCCAGGGGGTGCCAGGGGAAATAGTGTCTCCCCCAAACCCTTCTGGTCCCCCCTAGTGAGTTTAGAGACAGTCACCAGGTCCCCCCTCAGCCTTCTCTTGTGAAGGCTGAACAGGTTTAGGTCCTGCAGTCTTTCACTGTAGGGTCTGCCCTGTTGTCCCCGGATCATGCGGGTGGCCCTCCTCTGGACCCTTTCAATGTTGTCCACATCCCTTCTGAAGTGGGGCGCACAGAACTGGACGCAGTACTCCAGCTGTGGCCTGACCAGCGTTGCATAGAGGGGGAGGATCACCTCATTGGCTTTACTTGAGATGCACCTGTGGATGTACAACAAGGTCCAGTTAACCCTGCCAACCCTGACCTCGCATTGTCGGCCCATGTTCATCTTGGAGTCAATAATGACTCCAAGATACCTTTCTGCCCCCTGTGCTCTCAAGAAGGGAGCTTCCCATCCTATAAGTGTGCTGCTGGTTTCTACTGCCCAAGTGCAGCACCCTGCACTTGTCAGTATTGAAACGCATCCTGTTTATGTTAGCCCACTCCTGTAACCTATCCAGATCTTGCTGCAATCTTTCCCCCCCCCTACTAGCGTGCTCACCTCACCCCAAATTTTGATATCATCAGCAAATTTAAACAGGTTGCTTCTCACCCCCTCGTCCAAATCACTGATGAAGAAATTGAACGGCGCAAACCCAAGGACCAAGCCCTGTACACAGCAGTACTATCCTTTGACAGCATTATTTAGGGCATTGCAATGCACATGAAGAAGCTGACAAGGTTGGCTGGGGCATGATGGTTCTTCAGTGCAAGGGCTGCCTGCTAGCTAGCCCTGCACTAGAGCACTCTTGTGCCCAAGCCTCTACAGCATGTTAAGCCAGTTTAGAGTAGCCCTGGGCTGGAAGGCTGACCCCAGGGGCCCCCTGCTTGAATGTGGCTCAACATGCTAAAGTCCCAGGAGCATGTAAAGATGCAGCACCTGGGAGCAATAAATTGCATTGTATTAATTTCACGTGTAGATGTGTCCACTGGGAGGGCACTGAGGACAACCTCCCCTGGGTCATGGTTGCAGCCTGCATGCTGCATAACATCTGCAAGGCCAGGATGGAGGAGGCATGGTGGGTGAAGGACACCTGGCAGCAGGAGCACGACCTGTGGAAGCAGTGACAGCAGTAGGTTCCTCCCTCTCTCGTCCCCCCAAACTACACACCCATACCAGGGGCCAGAGCAACAGGTGTGAGAGGTGCTGGCCAACCAACTCCTTCTGCATTCCCTGCTTAGCCCACCTGGGCCCCCTCCCACAGACCCCCCCGCACCCTCTGCCCACCCCAAGCACCGCGCTTACTACAGATACATCTCAGAAGCACTGGCTTTTATTCCCCTCACATCAGACAGATGTCCCCATCCCCCTCTCTTATTACCAGATTTGCCCATCACTTTGGGGTCTGCTCATTTTTAGGGATACATTTCTAGGGTCTTTGCAATTCTATCAGTGTGCTGCTTGTGTTACTTGTCTTTCTATACAGAGCTGTATCTCTCCCTTCTGCAACTCCTCGCCCCCAATAAAGCTATCTTGCAGAACTCAGTTTCAATGGGGCTGGGTTCCTCCAGCCACCAAATCAGTCATACACACAAACATATGCAAATTAATGTGACACGCCTGACCCAGCTGGGTTGATCAGCATGGACTGGCTGACACCCTCATATGCCAGGAATCAGTTCATTAAGGTAATAATAAAATGCAGTCAGACACAAGCACACAGGTGAACTGAATAACTCTGAATCCAGCTGGATGTCTAGCTGACACCTTCATGGGCCAACATTCAGTTCATATGGGCATATCTAAGCTGAACTGGGTCAATCAGCCTCTACAAGCTGATCTCTTTATGTGTTTCAAACTCAGTACATCCCAATCGTTTGCCCTAACCATTCTAGTAGTGGTAGCCTCTTGATGAGCAGACTCCACAGTATTTCTGGGCTTCACATGGATCGATGGCTTAGGTAAAAGAAGGGTTGCTGCAGAGGAAGTGGGGAAGGAGAAGTAGAAAAGGAAAAACATACCCACTTACTACCAGTTTGACTATAAAAGTTATTTATTGCTGAGTATATGAAATGTATAATGGTACTAGTAATAATAGACATGCAAAGGAAAACAATCAAAACAAACAAGGTGGAAATGGAACTGGGACTAGCTACCTGGATCAAGGACAACAAGAAGTCCTTTTTTAAATACATAGGGGGTAAAAAGAAGGTACTGGGTAACATGGGGCCGCTGCAAGACATGCTAGTTTTGTCGTTGGACCAGATGACAAAGCTAACCTATTTAACAATTTCTTAGCCTCAATTTTCCTGAGCAGGGACCGAGGGAATTAGCGGAGGTCATTGCAGGACCCCTGGCATGGCTTTACAAGCACACATGGTGCTCTGGTGTGGTGCCAGAGGACTGGAAAAGGGCCAATGTGGTTCCCATTTTCAAAAAAGGGAGGAAGGAGGACCCAGGAAATTATAGGCAAGTTAGTCTTACCTCGATCCTGGGTAAGCTTTTTGAGAGAATTATCCTGGCGCATGTCCATGAGGGACCTGCAGCGGAGATTATGCTTGGGGCAACCAACATGGGTTCATTAGTGGCAGGTCCTGCCAGACCAACCTGGTAGCCATCTATGACCAGGTCACAAAATCCTTAGACATGGGGGCAGCAGTGGATGTAGTCTTTCTGGACTTTAGGAAGGCCTTCGACACTGTCTTGAACTCCATTCTCATTAAAAAACTAGGGGACTGTGGTGTCGACACCTACACAATCAAATGGGTCACTAACTGGCTGGAGAGCCACACCCAGAGAGTGGTGGTGGACAGGTCATTTTTGGCCTGGAGGGGTGTGGGCAGTGGGGTCCCTCAGGGCTTAGTCCTCGGGCCCTTATTGTTCAACATCTTCATCTGCAACTTGGACAAGGGGGTAAAAAGCACCCTGTTCAAATTTGCAGACAGCACTAAGATGCGGGTGAAGTGGGCATGCTAGAAAGGAGGAATAGGCTTCAAACATACCTAGACAGGTTACAGGGGATGGCGGATGAGAACAGGATGGGATTCAACACTGACAAGTGCAAGGTACTGCACCTGGGGAGGAAAAACTAGCAGCATACCTACAGGCTGGGGAACTCCCTTCTTATCAGCACAGAGGCAGAAAAGGATCTTGGAGTCATTATTGATACCAAAATGAACATGGGCCAACAGTGTGGGGATGCAGTCAGGAAGGCCAACCACCCCTTGTCATGCATCCACAGATGCATCTCAGGCAGGTCCAAGGAGGTGATCCTCCCCCTCTATATGATACTAGTCAGGCCGCAGTTGGCCCACTTCAGGAGGGATGTAGACAGCATCGAGAGGGTCCAGAGGAGGGCCACTCGCATAATCAGGGGGCAGCAGGGCAGGCCATACAAGGAGAGGCTAAGGGTCCTGAACCTGTTCAGCCTCCACAAGAGAAGGCTGAGGAGGGATCTAGTGGCCATTTACAAACTAGTCAGAAGGAATCAGCAGGCATTGGGGGAGTCCCTGTTCTCCCGAGCACTACCAGGAGTGACTAGAAATAAAGGTCACAAGCTTGCAGAGGGTAGATTCAGACTAGATATCCGGAGGTGCTACTTCACTGTCAGGGCAGCTAGGATCTGGAACTAACTTCCAAGTGAACTGATGCTGGGTCCTACCCTGAGAGTCTTTAAGAGAAGGCTGGATGAACATCTTGCTGGGGTCATTTGACCCCAGTACTCTTTCCTGCCATGGCAGGGGATTGGACTTGATGATCTGCTCTGACCCTACCAACTATGAAACTATGCAATTACACTACCCTGGGTTCACTAAGTATTTAGGGAAACTTAGCTCCAGCTTAACTAATACAATTCAGGTTCAGAAATCTATCCCTAGAGAGAAGAAGAGAAATATAGAGAGAGCAAGAGCTGGAGTCGCACCAGTCCAAGGCACTCGGGTTTCATTGCCGAGAAGTAAAGTTCTTAGCACAATCCTTGACGTGAAATGGTGTGTTTTATCCAGTGGTGTAGGCAGCGGAGTCCCCCAGGGTTCGGTCCTTGGGCTGGTGCTGTTCAACATCTTCATTAGCAACCTGGACAAGGGTGTTGAGAACACCCTGTTCAAGTTCACTGATGACACCAAGCTATGGGGTAAAATGAATACACCAGCAGGCAGGGACCACATCCAGAAAGACCTGGATAGGTTAGAGAAGTGGGCGGATCTGAACAGGATGTGGTTCAACAAGGACAAGTGCAGGGTGCTGCATCTGAGGAGAGGGAACCAGCATTATGGTTATAGGTTAGGGGCTGACCCTCTCAGCAGCACAGAGGCAGAGAGGGATCTTGGAGTCAGGATTGGCTCCAGGATGACTATGAGTCACCAATGCAACGAAGCAATAGGCAGAGCCAACTGCACCCTGTCATACATCAACAGGGGCATCACTAACAGGTCCAGAGTGGTCTTGCTCCCCCTCTGTGCAGCGCTGGTCAGGCTGCAGCTGGAGTACTGTGTCCAGTTCTGGGCACTGCACTTCAAGAAGGATGTGGAGAACCTGGAGAGGGTCCAGAGGAAGCCACTCATATGGTTGAGGGCCTCCATGGCCAGCCCTATGAGAAGAGGCTGAGGGACCTGAATCTCTTCAGTCTCTGCAAAAGGAGACTGAGCGGGGATCTTGTGGCTGCCTACAACTTTATCAGGGGCCACCAGCAGGGACTCAGGGAAAGTCTGGTCACCAGGGCCCCCCTTGGAGTCACCAGGAACAATGGCCACAAGCTGAGGGAGGATAGGTTTAGGTTAGATATTAGGAAGAACTACTTCACTGTAAGGGTGGCCAGAGCCTGGAATAGGCTTCCCAGAGAGGTGGTGCTCTCACCTTCCCTGGAAATCTGCAAGAGGAGACTGGATAGGCACCTGGCTGGGGTCTTATGACCCCTCCCACCCCCAGTGCTCCTTCCTGCCCATGGCAGGGGGTCGGACTAGATGATCTGTCTAGGTCCCTTCCGACTCATGGATTCTATGATTCTATGATCCAGCTTCTCGAGAACATCAACAGATGGTGTCAGAGAGATTGCTCTCTTGAAGTACAATGTTTGCTGTTTTTACAGTTTTTCTATACCCTCAGTTTAGCTTCTTCAAAGTATTTTCTTAATTGTATAAATACTTGTTTTCTATTGACAAGAAGTTATCTGGTTTGAAACATCTCAAACTGATTAATAACCAGGAAAGACATAAGGTTAAGAAGTAACCAGACACTTAGAAGCCAGCTTGAAATTCTTATGGATAGCAGATATACTGGATTGGATACCTCATTGTTTCTTCTCAGATGGCTTAGCTATGCTTGCAGAGTCAGGGTTTTGTATTTTTACCTGTTGTGAATAAGCCTCAGTTTAGCATGAGTCGTCATAAACTTTGTGGGGAGGACTTCCACCAGTCATCCTGGGAAAAGTATGACAGCATTTGTGGTCAGGGCTCCAAGGGGTTGGACTCTGTGATGAACCCTTAACCATTGTTCAAGTGTTGCCCATATGTCCTCTGACTCGGTCTCTTGCCTCATCATTCCCTAACCCAGCAGCCAAGTTTTAGTCAATCAAGTTTAAATAGGCCTCCCATAGTGGGACCGGGGAATGTACAGACCAAGATGCCTATTAAACTTTTCTTCTGCTTAGTTCTGGTCAGATGAGGTATGTGAGTGTGTGATCGGGGGGGGAGGAGGGGAATAGAAAAAGTCCACTGTAAGTCCAACAAGCTGGGTGCCAGGCCTCCCTCAGGAAGACAAAGCTGACAAGTAACACTCTCCCCAACAAACAGATCCCTTCCACCACCCACCCCACCCACCAACAACAAAACACCCTCTTCCCTGTGCAAGCTATTTACAACAATGTGCTTTGTGTGCCATCCTGGGGTGGGGAACTGTGGGGTGGGAGCACCTCAGTGACAGAGCCTAGGGACAAGCAGCAGCACTCCAGGCTCTGGCTGTTCCCCCACGGATACATACACTGTGGCAAGCCCAGCATAAGGTGGGCTCATCCAGGAGTGATGGCAGCTGGTGGTCCCCTTGCTTGGGTGGCTTCCCCCTGTGGCAGCCAGTGTCCAGGGCCAGCAGGGCCAGCATGCAGTCCTGGCCCTGCTGCAGGCAGATCTGGCTCTGTGCCTGCATGGAGCTGGAGTGAGTGGTAGGCCTGGCCCCAGGCAGGAGGGCTGGGTGATTGGGACCAAGGGTGGGTCAGGAGTTCATAGTTGATGGAGGCAGCCTGCTTCTGGGCAGTGGGTGGCCTGCCAAGGGGCAGGCAGGGCTAGGGTTGGGGGCTGGGCAGCAGGTGGCACAAGGATGACTGCCAGGAGCAGGACAGTGTCTAGCACGTGGCATTCATCATCTGTGGCCTGCACTTCCCTGGCCAGGACCACAGTCTGCTCCCACAGAGACTCCACCTGCTCATGATCCAGGGCCAGGAGCTACATCTGGAACTCCTGGTCTACTTGGTCCAGCATATCCTCATGGGCCATGTCGTTCATCCACCAGGGCCATGTGTTCACCAGCTGGTCCTCTGATGCCATCATCAGCCAGTCCAGGAGGATGGTGTAGTCCTGGGTCCACCTCTGCCAAAGTCTGTGCATCTGCAGGGCTCTGGCTGTTGGCAACAGCAACCCTGAGCCTGAAACCCAGCTACCAACTGTATCCTCTTCCCCTGCATGCAGCTGCAGGACCTGCAGAGCCATGAGAAAGTAGCTATTTATGACTGTTTGCAATATTTGTCAGCTAAGATGCTCTGTACCAGGGCTGTGCATTGCCTGGCCTCAGATCGAGATCAGGCATGCACAGGTTCCCTGGGACCATAGTAAGTCAGTTGGGCACTGCCAGGCCCAGGTGACCACTGGCCAAGTCCCTCATCCCTGCTTACTCCCCAGCCCCATTCTTACAGTGAGAGATACCAGGCTCCTGGCAGCACCTGCTGCCACAGCTCCAGACCCTGCTGCCCCACCTCTCCTGCAGGCCAGTCACTCCCCTGTGCTGCCTCCAAGCCTATGGTACACAGGTTGGAGGAATGTGGGACTCCTGGAATAACATGTGAATAGTAATCAGCATTTATCTTTTGATCTCTGTAACTATCATTCAGACTATCTTTGATTTCACAGAAAAGAACATTCTTGTTCACCAAGGAGTGCAGTCTTATTAAAGATTAATTTAGAATCATATTTAAAAATTAAATATGTTTGTGCATTAGATGCAGAATGATTCAACACAAAGAGAAAAAAGTTCTGTTAAAAAAAATAAAAACAACACATTCAGCTGAACATAGAAATGCTGACCTCTTTCCCTGTTTCTACCTGCTGAACTGTAAATACTTCTGGCACCGTTATCAGCAGCTTGGGCAAATTATCTCACACTGAAATAAGCTCATAATTTTTGCTGCTGCTCTTGCTGTCTTTACCATAAACCATAGTTGCAGTACACAGTAATCAAAGTGTTTTTTTTTTATTTCTGTAAGACTTGAGGATTAAATGAAGTTCTAAAAAGACAATATTATTCATACTGTAAAATGATTAGGGGAAAATGCCACAGGACCTCCTAATGGCCTTCTCCTTTTTGTATACTAGAAACAAAAATGCTGCGTTGAAGTCATTAACATATTAGATTAACCTAAAAACTTCCAGTTCATTGGCATGTTGTCAACAGATGATATCAGGTTTAGTTTGAACAGTTGAGAAGAATGCATTGTAGCAAAATAAGTTACCTGTTTCATACTGTTTGTACTATACTAGGAAAAAGTTACTTGTGAAAAAACAAGTTTACTTCAATATTGTCCAATATATCTGACTACATTTGTATGAAGTACAGGCATAATAGAAAAAGCCCCATGTCACTAGTGCCACTCAAGTAGTTTTAGTTGGTTGCCTATAGTTATGGCTGCTCTGCAACAAAGCCCAAAGCAAAATGGTCAGAACCAAAGAATGGAGACCCCAAAATAAAAATAATATAAAATAATGTGCCTGAGAGTATAACCCTAAACTGTGGAATGGTTGTTATAGCTTGTCACATTATTAGCACTGTGAGTTCCACTAAATTGTGGGCCAACCTAAAAGTTTTAGCATTTGCTTTCTGTAAGTGACTGAATAGTTCCAATGATATACTAACAATTGACTATGCAAAATCTGGCAATAATATAATAACAGTTGACTATAAGGTTTTGGTTATTTCTTTCAGTATTTCTGTTTTTACAGGAAATACAGCAAGAATGACCCACTGCAGGGCTTTATTTATTTCTAGTTCCAAACCCTGCTAAAACTCATGGATTCAGCAAAGCATGAAAATGGAAAATAATGAGCACAAAAGCATGGGAACAAGCAGATTCAGTTCAAAACTGGTTCCAGGAATGAAAAATGTTTCAAAAGTTGGAGGACAAAAAAGGGCCCTTGTGTTACATACTGGGTTCACTCATTTAGTATCCTGCAAAGATTCTAAGAGAGCTGTTATTCAAGGTAGATAGGCACAAGTATTGATATCCAAGAGACTAATAGAAAAGAACAAGGAAATGTTAGACAGCTATGAAGAGAGTTTATCCATAAGAATTTCCTAGCTGTCTAAGTTGTTCCTGACCTACAGAATGGCTTCTTACAAGTCACCTTACTTTTCCTTTGCCTTTTCCATCCCTGAATACAGATTCCCTAGGATGGCTAATTCTCTAACTGTAGTAGCACTGACATAGTAGCTTTGGCTAAAGTTTGTTCTAGCTTGGCTAAAGTTTAATTAAGCCTCTAGCTGTTTGTATCAATACTCCTCCATTTCTCCTAATGGTCAACTTCCAGGGTGGTCAGACCTTTTCATAGCCTATTTTGGCCCTCATTATGTTCTGTTAACAACTGGAGATAATCATCATTATTGTTATCATCATCGATCATCATCAGTTATCATATCTATTGATTTTTAGTCAAAGGTTTCGAATAGGGCCCACTTCATGATTGAATAGGGCCCACTTCACAATCCCTTTTTGCTGCTATATTTATAGTGTAGCACTGACCTATAGGGCTGTACAAAGCTTCAGTCCCTGATTCAATTCAGCAAAGATTTGGCCCAATTCAGTGGACAAATCTCTGAATCCAAATCGAATCAGAGGTTCCTTTAATCTCTCCAAATCGAAGCCACACCCTCCGAATCAATCGGAAAGATTTGGAGATTTGGGCATAGACACAGCTTTAGATGTTTTTTCTATGTACCTGTATGTAGCAGGGGTGCTTATTATCACTGTGATGCTGGGATGCATGGAGTATCCCACAGGAGCATGAGGGGATCACAGCATGCTCGGCAGCAGACCTGGAAGTGGACTGGAGGGAGCAGCCATGGTCCCCCTGTGGCAAATGGCCTAGCCGGGAGTCATGGGGGGGGCCCCAGTATGCTCCCTGGCAGACCCAGAAGTGGACTGAAAGTACTTCTGGTCCACTTCCCGGTTCACACTGAGCACATGGAGGGGCCCTCCTGTGGGATGCTTCATGTGCCCCAGCATCGCAGTGATTATGAGCCGTGCCTGCTACCTCAAAGTACGTAGAAAAAACTTTTAAAGCAGTGTCTGTGTCCAAATCACTGATTCTCCAAATCAGCATCGAATCTTCAGATTCGAATTTAGCTGAATCAAATCAGGGACAGTGATCCAAATCAATTAATCAAATCACTGTCCCTGATTTGGGCCAAATCTGAATCTGAATCTAATAGGGCCCATTTCATACAACCCAGTCTAAGTTAGTTCACCTCAAGGCATTTGTACACATGCATGCACTGCAGCGCTGGGCACTTTTAAAAGAGCCCAATGCTGTGGCACATACATTTGTATGAACAGTGAAATGGTGGTGGTGTGCTTCTGAACTAAAACACATCAAAGGTGTTTTAGTTCAAAAGCGCACCACCACCGTTTTCTGCATGCTGATGTGCATTTCACCATTTATACAAATGCATGTTATGCAGCGCTTAGAGCATCAGCTTATGTGCCTATTGTGCTCTGATTAAGCGGCTCTGCTCTGACACTGTATTTTCAGTGCTCCAGAAAAAACAAAAGTACATGTATAAATGCCCAAAAGGGTTAATCTTATCTAGGAAGGTGTTGGCCCAATCTAGCAAATGTCTGCGTGCATTTGCAACACAGTCCCATGGCTGGGAAGGCCCAGCTGCTCACTGCAGCCCCAGGGCTGTGCTCTTCTTGCCCACCAACCCCAACCAGGCTATTTTTAGCCCCCAACCCCTCCCCCATAAGCAGACAAGCCACCAACTTGCCACCCCACCACAAACCTGTCAGCTCCCCACCCAATGAACATATCAGCCCCTCCCCCTGCCCCGTTTCTTCCCTCTGGCTCCCCACTTTTAGCAACAGTGAATGGTGGATGCACACACTGCTTTTGGCAGCAGTGGATGGCTTCATACAGCACTCTTGGTCAACAATAAGGCTGCTTAAAGCAAGCCACCTAAAACCTAAATGCTTGTTCGCACCCTGTAAAGATTTTAAAGTGTTGAAATATATTACCTAAAGAGGCTGTGGAATCTGCATCAGTGGAGATTTTTTAGAAGAGGTTAGACAAAAATCTGTCAAGAATGATTTAGGCCTGTATGATACGATCTATGACAGAGTAGATGTAGCTGTCAAAGTCTCTTTCAGCTTTATTTTATATGAGTCTATGAAAATAATGCTTACACTATTTTGTATAGAGAGTGTCTTCTTCCAGGTAGCCAGAATTTCAGTGCCATGTATGTTGTTCCAGTTAGGAGTAACCAGTGCTTTAGTCAGGTGTTTCTTCAATGCATTCTTGGTTATTTACAAATAATATATGGTCTCCTGTGTTTCCTGAGGCAGAATCAAAGACATGCTCTTTGACCACAGTTCCAAATCTATTTCATGCAGCACTCAACCAAAACAGCTTTCTCCAAGGGATTTCTCAGGTCCCTGCTTCCAATGTTTTATCATGTTCTGTCGAGTGCTTGCTTGCTGTCCTTTTTCTCAGTTTTGTCCTTTTTTTGCCCTTGTGATATATAGGCAAACCTTCACAGGGCAATAGCCAGCAGAAAACCTTCTGCCCATATATGCCTTGTATTTGTCTGCTTTGGGTGGCATGTAATGACATTTGGGTTGGAGCATTCTGATTTTTTTCAGCTATCGAGTTCCATAAGATAATGAAACTCTTTCTTGCAATGTTCTTACACAAAGGGTAGAAGACTTATCCCCTAGCTTTTTTAGTGAGCTTTAGCCCAGACGGTAATATTTCTCTCTCTCTCTTTGTTGGGACATATGAGTGACTGGTTATAATTTCATAACTTTGAATGTTGTTTTAAATTAAAACTTTTTTTTAAAAAAACACCTAAAATGTCATAAATAGCCTTTGATATGTCACTATTTTTCCAAGGTGGACTTCAGATATTCTCCAAGCTCTTTTTAATTTTCTTTTCTTTTCAAAGTTTCCCCACAGACTTCCCATTTTTCATAGCTAGATCTGGGTCTGTCTAAGCCATAATGCATCTCAGGTGACAACATGCCAAATCCTTTCCCAATGTGTTTAAGGTGACATGACAATATATTATACTGTGTGATGTGCGTTGACACCAATGTGACCTGATGCAATTTAAAAAGAAAATAAAGGGTTGGTTTTTTTCCTTTCTGTGACTTTCAACCTACTTCTAAATGAAAGTAGAAAACTTTCATCTAGTTTATTCATTGGTTGCTAATCAGAGAATTCATCTGACATCAACTTCACTGGGCCAGCCACATCATCCAGATGTCTGACCCCAGACACCCAAATCAAGTTTTATTCTCCCAGCTCAGCCAATGTGTATGCTCAAGAGGAGGGCAGAGAAAGTGATTCAAGGACATCACCAAGGCCAACTTGAAAAAATGCAACATCAACATCAGCTTATGGGACACTATTGCCCAGGACCACCCAAAACAGAGGAAGGGTCTACTGCAAGGATCTCAGTACTTTAACACTTTACAACAACAGGAGATGGAAAAGTGCGAGCAGGAAACAGGACTGAATCAAGAGTCCGGACTCGCCAGCCCCACACAGAAACATGTGCCCAGGTTGTAACAGAGTCTGTCAATCCCAGATTGGCCTTGTCAGTCATCTTTGGACCCACAATGGAAGACAGTCATCTTCAACTGTGAGGGACTGCCAAAGAAGAAGCAATCAGAGAATAAAAAGATTCACAAGGTATTTACCAGAATTTATCTACAGCTCTAATAGAGAAATAAAGAAATACTTAGCGGGCATAGTGGTGCTTGAAACTTTTGTAAGTGTATTAAATGCCTTACAAAGTGAAATAGTTTATATACCAACTATTATTGAAAAAGGAAAGAGACTTCAATTTCTTTTTTAAAAACAACAAATAATCAAACAAGAGGAAGGCATGATTTTTTTTTTGCTAATGGGTTTTAGTTTAAGTTAGAGATTTCTTTAAAGCTAAATCATATTAGTCAAGATCCTAGTCCATTATCATCCCCAGAAATAATATAACGTGTGTCCCCACCTGCAGGGGTGTTCACTTGCAGCAGCAAAAAAAAAAAAAAATTACGCCACTACTTTTTACCACCTTGAATGCCCATACACATGCACTTTGTACAGGGCAAAATACCCTGCTTCAGGGAAACTGTTTCCCTACTCCTCCCATATCCCAGCATCCTGAAGGATCTTGGATGGAATGAGAAGGGAGATGCTCCAAGCTTTTGTGTCTGTTGGTGCATGTTCTGTAGCATGTGCCATTCTGCGTTTTTCATAGCATTTTTTTTTGCTACCAGGATTTCTCAGGAGCAAATTTTGCCCTCACATTGAAAATTTGCAGGATGGGTCACATTTTAATGTGCCATGCCTGTGGTTTGTGGCATCGCAAAGAGGTTTGCAATGCTACAAATCTCACATACCTCGACATCTGGATCTGGCCAGAGTTGAATGAGACTACTTGAAAGAGAAAGTGTGGAAGGAACATAACTCAAGTAATTAAAACACATATTCAGCTGAAAAATAGAGAGAAATGAAATCTTCTATTGGCTTAAAATGCATGATTATAAAGAATGTGTTTATTTGTGTTCCTTTTTTTCTAAAATGCTCACCTTTGTTAATCAGTAGAGTTGCACAGCAAATTAAATACATTTAGGTGCTGAAACTGACCTCATTTGCATTGCTTTCACACCAAAGTAATTTCACAGACTTCAGTAATTTCACTCTTTTTTTTATATGAGCCCAAAAAATCCAACTCAGACTGTAAGGGCCAGATCCCATTCCAACCATTAGACACTTATATGGAGTTAGGAACCTAAATGTGATCCTATTCCATCATGCCCAAGGTCCCTGAAAAATAAACTAATACCATGGTGGCTCACCTTTTTAGCAGGTGTGCCACAACATAAGCTCCACTTTCCCTGCATGTCACTCTGGTCCCCACCCATCACACACAAACCTGATTGAACTTGCACCTTGGAGTACCAGAATGGAATTAGAGGGGTGTAGGTTGTAGCTGTGTTGGTCTAAGGACATGGGCAGACAAAGTTCTTTGGGTAAATAAGATATCTTTTATTAGACCACCTCATATAGTTGGAAAAATTCTTCTTTTGGGAACAAAAACCATTCATCAGGTAGAGGGTCTCAAGTCTGTGGTATCACGGAGAGGAGCAGCAACAGGATGCTGCTGAGAAAGGAGGTGTCACCACCAAGGTGTCACCAGCAAGTTAGCCTTCCCCTGGCTCTGCAATGACTGTCATTTTATGTGGTGATCAAGGATCCAAAGCCCTTAATTTGGAAGCAACTACAGGGCCAGGGAAATCTTAACCTGGCTCTTGGCAGTGATATGTCTTTTTGCAGAAGCATCCTGCTGCCTCTCCATTCCACATGGGCTCCATGTGGAGGCTTGAGCCCCTCTGCCTGCATTCTGGCACCTCATTTATTGACCCCCAGGAGCTCACATGTTTCCCATACCAGGGATGCCTACAGCACACATGATGCAAATTGGCCACCCCAGTTTTATTGCTTTGCCTCTCTTGAGCTGAGAAATAAGAAGAAAAATAAAATAAAAACATTTCTTGTAAACATTTTAAAGGGGTGTGGAAAAACACTGCTGTTCACTAGTGATGCACGGGGTCTTTGGCAAGGGAGTGTCAGGGCTAGGGTGTTCATGTTCCTGATAAGCTGCCATAAATTTATTTTCTGGCCACTGCTGTAATGTGTATCTTTACCCTGTGGCAGCCTTAGTTAAGGCACCTTCTGAAGGTGCGACTAAAGAGAGTTTCAGTGATGGGTTTGTCATGTGCTCAAAGACAGCTTCAGGGCTTGCACTTCCCTCAGGACAGAACAAGCAAGGCCCTGACCTCCTGACAGGGTACTGCCTTCAGCACCAGATTCCCTCTGCTAGCTGGTGCCTGCATGCCTGGGCACAAAGCAGCACTCTGGCAAGTCATATGAAGGGAGATTGAAAGAGGTAGGCATGTCCAGCTTGCAGAAAAGGCACTTAAGAGGGGACATGATTGCAGTCTTCAAACACCTGAAGGACTGCCATAAAGAAGAGAGTAAAACACCTTTTCTCTTTCTCTTTCTGCAAAGAATAGGGCAGGGACAAATGCCACAGTTTTGATTGGATATCAGAAAAAACTTCTTCACTGTTTAAACAGTGAGACAGAGGAACAGACTGCCTAGAGAAGTCATGGACTCTCCATCATCGGTGTTCAACAGGAGATTGCACTGGTCAGGGATGATATAGGCACAACTATGTCTATGTTCTATTATGGGTATTTCTCATGCTTCTGGGCTTTGCTGGTTGCTACAGGGGGCCAGGAAGGAAATTTTCCCTTTCCTGTTCCTGCGTGTGCCTAGTTTTTTAAAATCCTTTCTCAGAAGCATTGGGTGTTGGCTGAATCCAAGGCTAGGGATTGTGACTGGGGTGTGCCAGTGCTCCTGCCAGAATATAAACCCAGATGTCCTTGGCTAATGGGTCTTGGCCCCTTTGCTTAAGCTCAAACTGACTAAAATATGTGTGGTCAGGAAGGAATTTTACCGCATGGCCAGACCAGTATGGACAGTAGGGAAAGGGACAGTGGTCACCATGGTCCCCTTGCTTTATATGTGGAAGATTAGGGGGTTATGTTTTGTGTTGTGTCAGGGTTGACTGTACAGTTTTGCTAAGGGATTAGATAAATTGGATTTATATAGGATGCTTTAAATGGGTCCTGCCTCAGGTCTCTTCCAGCCCTAGATTTCTATGATTCTATAATCTTCAGGACCTTGAGATGTGGTGCCTTAAGAGACCATGACACTAACAGGGACCCTGAGGTTGCCAGCCAACTGGGCCCTGAAAGTGCAATTGGAGACAACCTTATTAAGAGAGCTCCCTCTGAAGGGAATGCCAGTGAGGGGTGTGCAGTAGGGCTGTGTGAAGCTTTGGTCCCTGATTTGATTCCACAGAGATTCATCCTGATTTGGTGGTCAAATCTCCAAATCTAAACTGAATCAGAGGACCCCTTTTTTCTCTCTGAACCCTCTGAATTGATTCGGAAAGATTCGGAGATTTGAACATAGAGACAACTTTAAATGCTTTTTCTAGATCAGGGCAGGGGCTCAGCATGCTGCAATGCTGGGGTGCATTGAGTGTCCCACAGAAGCTCAGGGGGCTCCCCGGCATACTCCCCAGTGGACCCAGAAGTGAACCAGAAGCACTTCCTGTCCACTTCTGGGTCCACTGGGGAGTGTGCTGCCCCCCCCAGCACCCTCTCAGCTCAGTGACTGGTGCCTCCTGGGAGGGGTACCTGGGGTCCCCCTGTGGCTGATCACTGAGCTGGGGGGGGTCACCAGAAGTACTTCTGGTCCACTTCCAGGTTTGCTACCGAGCACGTGGCGCCCCCCCCCCCAACTCCTGTGGGATGCTCCATGCACCCCAGCATCACAGCATTCACAAACTGCTCCTACTACCACAAGGTATGTAGAAAAAGCTTTTAAAGCTGTATCTATGTCTGAATTGCTGATTCTCCAAATCAGCATCAAATCTTCAGATTTGGATTCAGCTGAATCAAATCAGGGACAGTGATCTGAATCCATGAATTGAATCACTGTCCCTGATTCAGGCCAAATCCAAATCCAAATCGAATAGGGCCCACTTCACACACCCCTTACTGCACAGGCTGCCCCAGATGACCCCAGGGACACCTTGCAGGCAGTGAGGACTCTGTTAAAGGGAAACATGGCAAAAGCTGATGACCTTCAACTGCTCCCTTTGTGGCAATGCTACTCAACATAGAGTTGAGCCATAAAAGTTCAGTTTTGTAGCCATTTATCCTGTGATTCCTTAATTTTGGGCATATGTGTTCTCCCATTAAATTACTGAATGCTTGGGAACTCATTTTAAAATTACCTATAGAGCTGAAGGCTGAGTGATTTTTTAATTGCTAAAGAAATGTAATATATTACCCTCCAGCAATGTAATTCTAGTAGTATCTTGCAGCAGTTGTGAAATTATATAGGAAAAGGGGTAAAAAACCCAAAAAGTTCTGTTCATATTCATTGTCCTCAAGTCATTTAATTAAAATTATTAATCCCTGGATACATCTGGTAAATCAAAATCTATTTTCACTTAATTTATGACAAATTACAACAGTAACCAGCCAATTTGACATTTGTATGACTCAAATCATGAAATAAAGCAGGTTATACCTTATGGACGAAATAACCTTTTCCATTTTTTCCTCAGTCCTTATTTAGGGCCAACCTACATGATGAAATATATTGAAGTAGTTGTTCTGGAATTATTCTGAAATGCTTATGTTTATGATAGTCTTTGTTTGAACACATGCTCCAAAATACTTTTTTCTGATTTAAATTGCTCCTCTTACAAAGTGGATCACAATAACAGAATAACTTTTCTGTAACAATGATTGCAGATCAGGTAATTCAGTAAATTTCCAAATTCAGACTTCCAAAAAGTTTAGTCTACTTCCAAGTGGGTCAAGTGAAACTGCTCTACAATTAAAGTGTCCATACAGCAGGATATACTGAAATAACCATTCTGGAATAAATTTCCAAGTATAAAAAACATGCATTAAAGTAAACAAGAATTTTAACAGAATTAATATGGACAATAGCTTCAGAACTTGTTTTATGTAGCAGCACCAATTTGGATATAAGGGAATGCAACATGAATAGAAAATCTTGCCCTGTTACCACCAAAACCAATTTAACAACACCCTGACTGGGTACAAAAGAGATCTAAATATATTCCCCAAGAATGTTCAAAGGATCACTGGATAAAGAGATTTCTGGCTGTTTAGAAATGCATATCATGTCTTTGCTCTTCGGAACAACTGGCTTAAAAAAAGGAATACAAGGGAAAATGCATTGCAAAGTGAAATAGCCTAGGCAGGGGTGCAACACTCATGGATCCAGATTCACCTCCAGCAGTTGGCGGCAGGGTAGGTAGCATCAGGGAGCTGTGGGAATTAATGCATCCATTGCTGCTATGTTAAGCATGCATGTTACCAATGTACGGTGATTGAAAAGTCTCCTACGGTGACAAAAAGTCATAGTTTGTCTCACCTGAGGACAGAGTGAAGGGGAATAAGCTGCGCCAGTAAAAAGGCAGTCAGTATAATGGCAAAAATGCCAGTATAAGCTGCATTCAAATTAGAAACACTTTGCCAAGAGTACACCAGTACTCTTATATATAATAAAAGCAGTCCTACCCTAGGAATGGCTAAATCAGACCTTTGTTTTCCCAGCCCATCCACTACTGGTTCTCAAACAACTCCCTAGCTTCACCCAACATCAAAGCAAACCCTGGCTGATCAACAGGAGTCTTCCCATCTCTCCTGTGGCTGGCGGGGTGAGCTTCTGGTAGGTACCATATGGGACCCAGCCCTGACTTAAGAATAAGTGCAAAACTGGTCAACTCATCCCTACTGCCACATTTTTCATAGAACAACAACTCTCTTTCTGAACTCAGTCTTCATGTTCAAGGGACATTTACAAAACACTTTCAAAAGAATGTCCTGGAAACAAAAAACCATTAGTTTACTAGGCACCAGGGACCAAGAACCAGGTAGATAATAGAGACATTGTCTTCATGATAATCTACCTGATTCCCAGCTAATTTCTCTGCACTGCACAGGTGATAACCCTCTTGAATGGTCTTGCTCTTGCACTTAACAGGTTTTCCTTTCTACTGCATTTCTTTTGTCTGTGTCCTCTATATCCTACCTTTTAAATACAGTGTTTTACAGAGGCCTTTGTTCTATCTGATATTTAACTCAAGGTGTTCCTGCTTTCTTCTCAGACCTGAAGAACGGTATTTGGTGTCCAAAAACTTGTTTATATCCCCTCCAACTATATAGTTGGTCCAATTGAAAAAAAATACCACCCACAAAAATCCCTGCCTCCCATATATTTCTTGGACCATCTTGGCTACAACATCACTGCAACAAAGCCTTTTTATTTACCGTTTTGAGGACATGAGAAGACACTGGTTTGATAGACCCCTTTGCACACTTGCTACTGTCCAACCAACCTCCATTATGTTGCATCCAATATTTCTGAAACAGGTTTCTTTGCATCCCACCTTACTCTATCGTAAAGGATCAAGTCAGACTGCTCTCTCTATTTTTTTAATAATAGCAAATTTAACTAAACCTTACTGTGTTGGAAAGTTGTCATTTTTCACCAGAATGTAAATTGTATGTTTTTTTCTAAGATACTTGAAAGGTTTTCCAGAATGAATACAATCACTTTATAACAAAGTCATCAAAAAACTCTCTAAAAAGAGTTTTATTTCTAATAAAAAGAGTTACAAATAAATACAATTATATACTACTTTGGACTTACACTGCTGAGGAAATCTAGTTTTTTAGAACAAGGTGCTTGGAGATACCTAAGGGGAAATATTGCAATTAAATAATTAAAAAGGGCCATTAAACTACTAAAAGGGGTAATTTCCTCACATGTGCAAGAGCCCTTAGTTATGTGTACCAGGACCCTCTTATTCTATAACTATGAACAAGACTTTTGACAAAATATGTATTTATATTCTTACACCTGTGTTTACACATGGACAGCTTTATGTTGCCTTTTTAAGGGTGAGGAGTTCAGGTTCTGTTAAAGTATTTGGTCAAAGGCTAACTAAAAATCTTGTATTTATAAAGATATACTTTTGCAATAAAAATTTAAATTTCAAAAGTTTTGCAAGTTTCAGCTAGTATATAAGCATACACATGCGCACACATGCAGCAAGAGAACAGGGAGACCAAACAGGGCAGTTTGCCAGCAGTTTTCTAGAAGCAAGAAGAGGAAGATGAAGAGGAAGAGAAGCCAGGCAACAGGCACCAGATCCTGCTCCTGGAAGGTAAATGAGCCAACGCTGTCTATGTCTGGCTTGGTAAGTTGGTTTGGCTATGTGCTTGGGCCTGCGCTCTGAGTGAGTGCTAACTGATTGCTGCCTTTGTCTGACAAAAGCCCTAACAAGGGAGCAGAGCCAGTCCAGACCTAGGAGAGTATAAAAAGAGACACCCCGAGTAACCAGGGAGTAAGTAAACAGGCACAGCAAGCAAGGCAGTTTGCAAACAATTTGTGAGTCAGTTTGCTGCCCTCTTTTTGAAGGGTAGCCTTTAAAGTAACTTCTTTAATTAAGAGTAACTAACCAAGGTATTTTATGTAAGTAGCTACAACTCATTAGTTACATCAGTACTTAAGTCCCTGTTTAACTAGAGATCAGAGTGAGTAAGGAGTTCACTAGGGAGTTTCCCCAGAAACTCTCCTCATACCTTCCTTCACTGTAAGCTCAGTGAGAAGAATCAGGGTAGCAGGGTAAAGGGCACCTTTCAAAATCAAGAAGCAGTGAATAGGCCAACTTACAGGGGAGTTTGCTAGGGAAGGTCTGCTTGGAGAGAGGAGCAGGAAAAGGTAGGTAGTAGATTTAAGAGACTCAGATGGCTGGAAGGCATTGCAATGCCAGACCCGCTGCCAGCTTTTCTTCCGCATGCAGCTGTGAGGTATATGTCCAGGCAGGACCACTCACCACTGAGGCCTCCACCCAGGTCTTGGTTTGGTGTTGTGGGGTCCTCACAGGTCCTTTCCAGTGACAGCCAACTGGGACAGTGCCTGAATGTGAGCGGTGCTTCCTAGTGGTGTCCCTCAGGGAACAGGCAAAAGAACTACAGGAGGTGGCCAGGATTTGAATCATCATCAGCCGTGAGGAGTTAATTGATTTGATGCTGGAGACCTCTAGGGCTGCAGAGGAAAGTCTGCCAGAAGTGGCACTGGAGAAGGAAGAATACAAACTGGAAGCTGGAAGCTTGTGACTTATGACAGCAAGGAGAATCTTCATTCCCATCAGCAGTGGTTTTCTTGGAGAAGATATGGAGTCCTAGCAACAGAGGGGAGCAGCTGGCTGGGGTGCAGGGTGCCTCAGTGCAGGGTCTCCACAATGTGCAGAGCCCTGGGCTGTCTTTGGCATGCTTTGCACCACTTTTTTCTCCTGGATTTTTTTTTGTTACCAGGAAATGCTAGTGGCCAATTTTCATAGTTTCATAGTTTCTAGGGTTGGAAGGGACCTGAGTAGATCATCTAGTCCAACCCCCTGCCATGGCAGGAAATAATACCGGGGTCAAATGACCCCAGCAAGATGTTCATCCAACCTCCTCTTAAAGACCCCCAGGGTAGGAGCCAGCACCACTTCCCTTGGAAGTTGGCTCCAGATCCTAGCCGCCCTGACCGTGAAGTAGCGCTTCCTGATATCTAGCCTAAACTTGCCCTCTGCCAGCTTGTGACCGTTATTACTGGTCACTCCTGGCAGTGCACGGGGGAATAGTGACTCCCCCAATGCCTGCTGATCCCCCCTGACTAGTTTATAACAGGCCACTAGATCCCCCCTCAGCCTTCTCTTTTGGAGGCTGAACAGGTTCAGGTCCCGTAGCCTCTCCTCATAGGGCCTGCCCTGCTGCCCCCTGATCTAACCTAACCACTTCAAATTAGCACTGCCACGCATGATTTGATGTGCAATGTGTGCAGTTTATACCATCACAAAGAGGTTTGTGGAATCACAAACCCCATGTGCCTGCATGTCTAAATTTAGCCATTTAGTCTGGAGAAGAGACAACTGGGAGGGCGGGGGGGGGGTGGCGTTTAATAGCAGCCTTCAGCTACCTGAAGGTGGGTTCCAAAGAAGATTGAACTACACCAGGGGTGGGCAAAATGCAGCCCCTGGGCTGAATGCAGACTGCCAGGCCATTCTATCCAGCCTGAAGGGCCCCTAAAAAATTTAGAAAATTTATAGTGACCTACCCCTGACTGCCTGTCATGCGGCCCTTGATGGCTTGCCAAAATTCAGAGAGTGGCCCTCCACCCGAAATAATTGCCTGCCCTTGAACTAGACTGTTTTCAGTGGTGGCAGATGACAGAACAAGGAACAATGGTCTGAAGTTGTAGCAAGGGAAGTTTAGGTTAGATATTAAAAAACTCTCACAAGGAGGGTAGTAAGGCACTGGAACAGGCTACCCGGGGATGTTGTGGAATCTCCATCCTTGGAGGTTTTCTATACCTGGGTGAACAAAGCCATGGCTGGGATGATCTAGTTGGGGATGGTCCTGCTTTAAGTAGGGGGCTGGACTAGATGAATTCCTGAAGTCCCTTCAAACCCTAATTTTCTATGATTCTGTGATTCTGTTCTCTACATATTGGGCACATCTACACATGCATTAATGCACCGTAGTTACTGGGCATGTCTACACTTGCACCTGTGGCTCCATTGTTACTGCACCATCATTTAGTACTTCCTTTCCAGTGGTGTAAGGTTAGTCTCTATATCACCATAGCAACACACAATACCAAGGGAGCATATTGCTGGAGTGATATAGCAGCAGTGTCATGGTTTTTGCCCATGGACACTAGGTGGTTGTAGCGCATTGCTACAGCAATGTAGTGTCACGTGTAGACATACCCACTGTGCATTAAGTTTAGTACCTGTAATAACAGGTATTAACTCAATGGGTAGTAAACTGTGCTAGTGTACAGTAGCATCAGCACATACCTTTTTAGTGATGCTATTGCCCAGAGACTAATTCTACTGTGCATTAGCATGGCTGACGCATTAAGGTACAGTAGAATTAGTCTCTACATTTAAATTCTCATGTAGACATGCCATATATACACATATATATATTTATATATACACATACACACATACACACATATGTGTGTGTGTGTATATATGTGTGTGTATATATGTATGTGAATATGTATGTATATGTGTATTTATTTATATGTATGTATGTGGGGGGCACGTGTGTGTTTATGTAAGTGTGTGTGTGTGTGTGTGTATGTATGCGTGTGTGATCTTTTTATGAGGCTGCAATACAATAAAAATGATTCTTTTTTTTCATTAAAAAAATTGCACAGATTAAACCATGTTTTAACAAAGAAAACAATGTAACCCATTACAGCTTAAACCTTATATTTTCCTAGTGGCCACAGCCTGATCAGCTACATCAGGCTATACTTGGAGCAACCCTGCTGAAGTCCACATTATCAGGTAACTAAGAGCAGATTTTGCCCATCAGCTCTGCATGATGAAAAAATAGGTGAAATATATAATAAAAGCCATGAATATAACAAAAAGCATTTCAAATGTAGCTATAACTTTATTCCCATACACTAGCATGAAAACATACTTTATCTGATGAAATAATTATATTACAGTAGACACTTTGATGATATTTAACACTTTAACAGTGGAAAAGCTCACTCTCAAAAAAGAACGTATTTAAACATGGCATGCACCGAAACAACATTTTAAATTAGAAGTCATTTTAAATCAGTGGACAAACTCCCATAAACTTTTTGGGTTTGAAACTGTACGAAAAGAGGTCATTTTTTCATAAGTGATTTATTTTCATCAATGTCTCAATTGATTCTGAGGCAGCAGCAGAGACTGAAGGTTGAAAACTCAAGCAGTGTATATTGGGGAATAGTAGTGAATTTAAAAAAGGAAACCGGTGATGTTTTATGAAGATTTGGGTGTCTGTCCTTCTACCAAGGGTCTGGTATAAAGAATTAGGTTATATGGCTGTAAGAAGAGCTTAGCTTAAATTAAATCAAATTTAAATTCAGTGTAAATCAGGCCGGCAGTCCCAGAAGTGTCTTGTTGAACAAAGATCCTTTTTGCCAGGAAAACCAAGCAAAACAAATGAATGAGTCCAAAGTGGTGATTTTCATGATGGGAACTAGTGAATATTGAGATACAATTTGTATTCCATTATGACAGATCACTGATGAAAACTCTCTCTCAGATTTAGCTTGGCAGTCATTTATTAGGAGTCTCTAATGAATAACATATATAGTAGACTTGTTAAGTATAGTGCAAGCTGACAGTTCCATCTAAGAATGAAGAATTTATGAAATGCACTCTACAGTGAGTGAAAGCTTTTCTGCAGCAAAAGTCTATTTTTCTGTATTAATGGAGTGTCCAAACATTTGATAAAAGGAGTCTACTTATGGGTGACCTCAACTGGCTATTATTATATGGATATAAGACTAGTTAATGAAGAAGAGATCAAGCACTGAGGAAAGATTTGCTCAGATATGTAGTATGCACATATTATCAGACTCATTTCGTTATTTAGAGAAGATAATGAAAAGATACACAGTAAAGTGTTTGTTTTTGCAATTTACTGCTTTTATTGTTAGTTTCTATCTACTTTTACAGCAAAGATAAAAACTGAAAAAATAAGCTATTATTTCAATTATTTTCAGATAAGCTACATTTTTCTATCCCAACATAATATAGCATGTATAGCTTAAAAAATTATGCTCTGTTTTCAAACAGCTTCCCAGGGAATAGGTAGCTGGAAATGAGGTTAACAAAAGTCCATGCTGAAGGTTATGTTAAGAACAACTAAAGGATGGAATTAAACTAGACACAGTAAGAAGACTTTTTTATTAGTTTTTACAACAGGAATTTACATCAATTAACTCAGACCAAAATGCAGCATTGAAACAAAAGTAAAGACATCAGCATTATGCAGACGTATTTTATTGTATTTTATTATGTAATACAATACAAACAAAATATATAAGCATGAGGAGTGAGTGATCAATGGAACCAGATTTTTTTGTTTAAATTCTTTTTACATTAGATGTACTCTTTTGTGTAAAACCCTTCAGGAATTATTTTCATGTTCTGTTGAACTTTTAGACTATATTCCATTTAAAAAAATCCACTATATTAAAAGAACATTATGGCTGCCCAATTAGACACACAAAAGTAAAAAAAAAAGTCTGTATGTGCCACCTTAATTGTTCCCCTTTGCAATTATGCATTATAAAGAAAGACAGAATTTTCAAACAAGGTTAAGTGAAGTTACATTTCCAAATGTATCTAAACAAAAACAGCTTTGTTTTCACAGTTGCTGAGCACACCAAAACGTCCATGAATTCCAGTTTAAAATACAGTGCTCAACACTGAAAATTATACCAGGGCTCTTCCAGTTGCAGGTAGGAGCAGAATTTAAGCACCCATATTTGCCAACTTTGGTTACCATCTTTAATAACATTATCATGTATTTCCCAAATAATATTCTGTTATATTTCATATCTTTTTTAAATAATGCCATAAAGCTTTTCAAACCATGAACATCTGTATTTCATTTAACTTTATGTAAAAAAAATTGTTTACATGAGTTTCTGGTGGAAATTATACAGATGAGCTATATGCATTTAAAATCATCATCATCATTATACCATATTAAAAGCCCAATTTAGTGAAAAACCTGCTGAGTGCTAAGCACTGAACAAATACAGAGTTAAAAAATGGAATAAAAGCTCTGGAGAAATTAAAAATGCCAAACCCTACTTACTAGAGTAAGTTAATCAGGACTTGGTCTAATTTCAGTCAAGACAGTTTTCTGATCTGGTAAAGAATTGACTATGAAGATGCCAGAATAGGAATCAGGTATTCTTTCTTTTTAATTGTTTTGTTACTAGGGGTCAGAGCAATGCTGCAAGGATGACTTGAAGGCTCCTGGCTAGCATTACATTTATCCTGTGATTCATATGCTAATCATATAATAAATTGTAATGTACTACAATTTAAGCAACTTAACACCTGATAACAAGCCTCAATAATGATGATGCAGCATCAGAGATGTCACTTGTTAAATGTAGAATATCTTTATAAGGTAAGGCCTACTGCCACCTGGGGATGCCCACCAGCCACCAGGCCAAGCAGACACTGGAAGATATCGTCAATGGGATTGTGCAGGATGCCCACAAGCTGGACTCATCCATGCTAGCCCCCTGGGAGAAGATAGACACAGTGAACACCTTCCTCATCCCCCACGTCACGTTTATTCTGAGGGGCTCGGTGGTCCCCAAGACCCGCCTCAAGAAGGCAGATACAGAGATTTGGCAGCTGCTGAAGAAGTGGCTGCACCTGCCTCTAAGCAACGAGATTCTGCACATCCCCTACCAGCAGGGAGATGCCAACGTCCCCTACATGGGAGACCTCTGCAACATTGTGGTGGTCACGCACTCGTTCCATCTCCTGGCCTGCCTGGACCCCACGGTAAGCATCATCACTGCCAACTCCCTCAAGATGACCTGCAATAGGATCACGAGACAGCCAACCAAACGTGACTTGGCCACCTTCCTCACTGGAGGGCGAGTTCAGCAGAGATGGCAGGGACTTTGCCTCACTGTGGAGCCGAGCCCACAATGCCACATGCCACCTCGGGAAGCGCATTGGTTGTGCCTGGACCTGGACTGAGGAGCACCGGGTGCTGGGAGTTTCCCTGCAACCAGCCCTGCACACTGACCGCATCACCATGACGTCCTGCATGAGGACCTTCCTGGAGCGGTTCCTGAAGGATGTCATCTGAAACGTATGCCAGCGACCTGAGGGCCAAACCTGACCAGGGCAAGGTCTTCAACATAACCTTGAAGGGGGACTCCAGCAACTACTTCAAGCCCAGTAGGAGCTTCGTGCACTTCACGGACTGGTGCTTCCTCCACCGCACCCACCTCAATTGTCTGTCTCTGAACGGGGCCATCCGCTTCAGCCACCAGGACAAGAGGTGCCGACAGTATGGCTATGAGGTAAAGACCCTCCCCCATGTGCTGTGCAGCTGCAGGCTGCATGCCAGAGCCTGGCAGCTCTGCCACAATGCTGTCCAGGACCACCTGGTGAGGGCCATCCCGGCCACAGTGGTGGAGATCTCCGTGAACCATACCATCCCAGGCTGCGAGAGCCAGATGCAACCTGACATAGTGATCACAAAGAGGCCAAGAAGGTTGTGATTTTGGACATGACTATCCCTTCCAAGAACTGGTGCCAAGCCTTCTCCTGTTTGTGAGCCCAAGCATCAGTGAAGTACACTCCACTGGCTGACATCCTTAGGGGCCGTGGCTACAACGTGGTGGTCAACGTGCTCATTGTGGGAATGCTTGGAGCCTGGGACCCCAGCAACAAGAGCTTCCTGCATGCCTGCCACATCTCTCGCCACTAAGCAAGCTGATGTGCTGCCTCATGGCATCCAACACCAGCTGCTGGTCCCATGATATCTACATGGAACACATCACGGGCCACCACCAGTACTCCAACCCCACCAGATGAATTTCTGCCGGACTGGACCCAGAGGGGACCGCCTGAACCCCCCTCTGCATCAGATGGACTTCACTTTGAGAGGATTCTTCAACAATGGACCACCCCACTGCACCCAAATTGGACACCCAGTATGGACTGAGACACTTTCTTCAACCTATTTCCTCTACCATTGCAAACCATTGTACAGGTTTGTGTGTATCTATCTTCTTTCTCTATCAGCGTTGTGAACCCCCTCCCTCCCCTTCCTCCACCCCTGGGCTTAGTTGGCTAACATTGTATTTTCTGTAACCTAGTTGCATTCCCCTCCTCACCGCCATCCCTCTAATGTTAGTCCCTTGCTCAGGCAATTTGTATTTCCCTACTGGCTTTGTCCTGTCTTTGGATTCACAATCCTAAACATCTACTAATAAAATTCTATCTTTACAACTCATTTGTATTGCACTTTAATTTGAATGTGTTGCATGTTACACATAAATAGTAGGGCTGTGCAAAATTTCACCCACTGTTTCATTTCGAAGCTGTTTCAATGCATTTCAAGCTCTAAATAGTGCAATTAAAATGAAACAAAAGCCATCAAAAAAGGTTTGAAATGAAACAAGGCTACTTGAAATGTTTTGAAAGGTTCAAAACGTTTTGAGTTTCGAAGCCAGGCTTACTTGGCTTCAGTGCTGGTACCAGCCAGCAGCACCAGCCTCCTGTCATCCGGTAGGCAGATAGGGGGCTGCCAACACCCCCAGGAGAGCTGCAGGGGCTGTGTTGGACTGCTCCCAAAGATGCAGGCCCCTGATCTGCCTCACAGACCACAGGAGGCTGGTGCTGCCACCTCGGAGCCCACACCCAGTGCCAGAAAGTTCAGTGCTGCTGCTGGCCCCAGCTAGCAGCACCAAGCTCCTCTCATCCAGCAGGCAGATCAGGGGCTTTCCTGCACCCCTGGGAGGTTCCAGAAGTGTGGGCCACTGCACAAGCTCATTTGCCTGGGCTTGCCTGCAGCTGCCCCCAGGTGGCAGAACTATCCTCCTCCAGGTAAACCAGGGGCCCGCACCCTTGGGAGCAGTCTGGCACAGCCCCCCCCCCCCCCCCCACCGGGGGTGTGGGTGAGCTCCTGATCTGCCTGCCAGAATACAGGAGTCTGGTGCTGCTGGCTGGGGCCAGTGGCAGCACCAATCTTCCTGGTGCTGGGTACAGGCTCCCAGGTGGCAGCGCCAGCCTCCTGTGATCCGGGAGGCCCCTGCAGCCTTCCTGGGGGTGCAGACAAGCCTCCAATCTGCCTGCTAGCCTGGTGCTGCTGGCTGGGACCGGCAGCAGCACCAATCTTCCCAGCACTGGGTGTGGGTTCCCAGGCAGCAGCACCAGCCTCCTGTGTTCCAAGAGACAGACTAGGGAGCCTACACCCTCGGGAGTAGTCTGGCACAGTCCCCACAGCCTCCTGGGGGTGTGGGCAAGCCCCTGATCTGCCTGCCAGATGACAGGAGGGTGGTGCTGCTGCCTGGGAGCCTGCACCCAGCACTGGGAAGATCAGTGGGATCAGCAGCAGCACTGTTCTTCCCGGCACTGGCTGCAGAATAGCCTATGGGCAAAGCATTGAAACAGCATAGAAACAGCAAAACTGTTTTGATGAAATGAAACAGAAAAATGCTTTCCAAACAAAATGAAACACTGTTTTGTCAAAACGAAAGTCGAAGCAGAATGGTGCTACTTCACACAGCCCTAATAGATACTGCTTGGGAAGGTCCTCCCTGAAGTTTCTTCCTGCAAGGGATTCTCTGATTCATGTTGAATTCTGCTGCTCCAGAGTTCAGCAGCAGGAGACATCATATCTAACCAGCCCTCCTCCTCTTCCCCAATCAGCCTTCAAAGCTACTTCTTTAAGAAGCCATTTAGCACCCTGTGAGGGCCTGAATGGAAAGAAATACATAACATGACATAATTCACTTGGAGAGGCATAATTTACTTGCACAGAGCATGAATCTGGGAGAGGGGGAGGAAATTTATTGGGAAAGCTTCAGGCAGACCAAGATGGAGAGAGAGGAAAGACACATATAAAAAAGCACCTCATAAGGTGAACCTAGAGAGTCTGAGCCTGCTGTTTCCCACCCCATCCCCCCTATATGAGTCTCCCCTGTTGTGCACCAGGGTGAAGGAAGCAGTTCCTTCACGCAGACAGAGCCCAACTGACAAGCTGATAAGCTCAGAGTTCACTTCTCATTAGCAGCACAGTTTAAGTTGGAGCAGGTAAGGGGGATGACAGCCCCTGCCAACAACTCTCCAGTTCATCTTGCTGGCAAGCTCTGACAGAGTAAGTTCCCAAGACACCTCCCTTTGCCCCATACATATCTTCCCCTGTGAACATGAAGCAGGTTACATGGCATGATGTTTGCACTGAGTGACTTTACCTGTTGGATGGAAATCTGCCAGGGGCCAAAGCTGCCCAACATATTAGAATCATTAGCAGGCATTATATGTGATCAAATAGCTGAAATACAAACTTAATGTTAGGATTTTAAAGATCATCTGAACAAAAATGAATAAACACTGAAATGTTACAGAATTAGATAGATGCTTTGTTTACATTTCCATATAGGCAGGGATGTACTTGGTGACACTAATATATTTAGTAATGAGTGAGCTTGAAACAAATTTAGGTCAATAAAATCTATCAGTTCAAAGATATCAAAGTTATGAGAGAAACATAGTTACCTGAGGAACACTGTACATTCTTCAAGACACGTTTATATTTTTAAAATAATAATAAGCTAAGTACATAGTTCTTTTGAAAGATCAAATTAACGGCTAGGGATTACTGTCTAGTCATTTGGCTTTTGTCAACTTCTTATGGATACATTCCCAGAACAAACAGTAAACAAAATATTCCAGTAACAGTATCTATTATACATCACATAATCTGTGAGCAGAAAGACTCTCAAAGTAAGCCAGACAAGAAATGTTGATGACTCAAGGTCAACAAGAAAAATTCATATGACAGTTTCACTCATGCCAATAAATAATTGACATCATTGACTTAAACCTCTTACAAAATATTTTTAAAAATGCAGCTTGCTGCTGCATTTCTTCCTTATCCCACCTAATACCTGGTTTTCTCCGGTTTCTCCTTGACATGCTTCTTGAACACCTCCTGTTCAGGTAAACTGAAAAACCTATCGGAGCTATTATTTCCAGATACCTACAAGAGAAGAAATAAAAACAGAACAAACAGAAATTGAAAAAAGACAAAAGCCTCCTCAGAATGAAACTCACCCATTTAAAAATATTACACACTATATTCTTGTAACATAACCATAATATGTAAGCTATTGTCTACCTTGGGGTTCCAGAGAGATCATGCTGCAGCAGAAGGCTTCCAGAGGAGCTTGTGTTGATTCTGGCAAATTTACTTTTGTGGATCATGACAAGTTCATGAGCCTCAACCATCTTTATAATGGATGCTACATATACTGCTTCCCTCAATCTATACAAGCCAGGGGACAGGGAAAGAAAATCCTGAAACCATGGACTCACTTCCCTCAGCATTTCTTTTAGTGGCTAACACTGCCCAGTAAAACCAAGGCTGACCATTATATAAGTGGGTATGAGATTGAAGCCAAGAAGACTTATGTTTTGCCTGCTAATGACCTTGGGTAGTGTTTTCAAAGGAACCTATGAAGGAACTAAAACTAGTATAGATACTGTAGTACAGCCTCTAGAAACTATACAGGTGTGTAGCTAGTGTCTTCCAGTAGAAGTCTTGTGATGTAGACAGGTCTTTACAGTGAAAGTAAAGAAAATGTGGCATGAAGCTCCTTTAGGGCCATTTGAAAATCCCAGACCTGTATTTTGCGAGTGTATGTATTAAGGATTACCTATCAATGTAGTAAGTGTAAAGAGTTTTGAAATAATCTGTTGTTACTGTCAGCGTAGATTTTATTTGTATAGTTTCATAGTTGGTAGGGTCGGAAGGGACCTGAGCAGATCATCACATCCAACCCCCTGCCATGGACAGGAAGAATGTTGGGGTCAAATGACCCCAGCTAGGTGATTATCTAGCCTCCTTTTGAAGATGATTTTAAATTATTACAATTGAGTATATCCTTTAAGAAAAAAACATTTCCAAGGTCTTAAGAAAGGAAGATACAGAGTTAATTCTTAGAATGTATGGTTGTCCAACTCCTGCAGACATCTTGAATATATAGTGTGAGAAGATTAACTGAATGAGGGATCATAGCAGGTCATTCCGTAGTTCTCTACAGAACCACCTGGTGATTGCATTTATTCTTTTCTCTAGTCCCAAAATATGCCTTTTCACCCTGTTCTCAACAGATCTAAACCCTTATATGACAGGACAAAATATACTCCTCGAATATTATATTTAGATAACAAAAAAGCATGCAGAGATACTGGAAAACAATATCCTTCTATCTTCCATCTTTTTTACCTAAGTGTGTCATGCAAAGTAAATATTCCTTGGGTCTAAACAATGCTGGTTGCATTCAGAATAGGAGGTAATATACAAAACTACAAAACAAGAATACTGTTGTTTATTTATAAAGTTCCCAGTACATTGTTGCCACCCAACAAATAACGGTCCAAATACTGAAGTTCATATTTTTCTTTGACTCAGTCCTTACAATCGAAAGAAACATTCCCTTTCACTTAAACAAAAACTTCAACTAAGTAAAGGTTAAGTAAAAACCAAGTCAATACTTCAGGATTTTTTTCAATAAAAATAAGAATATGATTTAGGAAGTTGAGTGCTTGCATGGAGTCATTTGATGAAGGATTCTGATGCAGAAATAAAAAAATCTACAAGGAGTGCTTCTACAAAGGAAGCTAAAGAGCTGATTCTGATTCTCCTTCAGTACAAAGAAATAGAGCAACACAATAGCTACTTCACAAAAAAGAACAATAGATGCTAACCACAGCCAGACTTCCTGTGAAAGGATTGTTGGAGAATGAAAAACAGCTGCAAAATTGTTCAGGAACATCTATCAAGCAGTTACACACATCTGTGTGTGCTGCTAAGCTGCCAACACCACTTAGTGTCTAGGGAGAAATAGGTGAAGGTCTGTAAAATCAGTTGTTTCCTTAGTGTGGGATCTGTTTGTGAGAACTATTAGCAAGACAGCTAAGACAAAAAGAAGCATGTTATAAAGTATTCCTTGGATAGTATATCGACTTGGCTTCCATTTACGAAAATGGGTCAGAGGGCTAAGCACTTGTTCTGCTTTCAGAGGATACAGATGATATGGCTTGAGAATTTGGAATACTGTATGGATATGATTTGCATTTTACAGTAACACGTATATCTTTTACCCCTAAGTCATAATGGATTAAAGTCTTTGTAAGAGGGGGAGGGGTGCAAACTTACATGTTCCAGTGCTGGGATGTACATTTTCTTAAGAAAAACTAATATTTTTTACTGGCTTTTTAAAGGAAAAAGAAAAAATTAAAAAGATACCCAAGGAAAGACACATAGCATTTTAATGTCATCCCCCATCTACCAACCCACAACTTCATTAAAAAAATTATGAAGTCCAATTGACTGCCCACGCTGGTTGCAGGCCTACTGGTGACTGATCAGTCCAATTTCAGAAAGGTAAATCCTACTGCAAAGGTTACATGTATACGGCTGATTGCTGCTAGGTGCGGGTGTGTCTTTCTTTCTACTCCTCTTCTCCTCGATGCTGGCTCAGCACTGACATGCAAAGAAAGCTGTTGCCATTTTGATTTGGAGCCACCAGGCATTACAATCTGCAGCTTGTGTTTCCCAGTTTGTGGTCAATACCACGGGCAGAAAAAGGACCTCATCAGAGTGTCCCTGATGTGCTTGCGTGGGGCCCCTCTCATATTTCCCTCACGTCAGTTCCCCATATAGCACAGCCTTTGATAGGCAGTTGTCATCCATCCAGGCCATGTGGCCTGCCCACCACAGCTGTGTCTGCAGGAGAATTGCCTCAATACTGGTGGTATTGGCTCTCTGTAGCACCTTCACTTTGGTGACATAATCCTGCCAGCATATCTTGAAACTGGTGTGGAGGAAGCACTGATAAAAGGGCTCAAGGAGGTGTACATGGCAGCAATATAAGACCCATGACTCAGGAGCGTACAGTAGGGTGGAGATAAGAACAGCTATGTACAACTTGACTTTGGTTTGTGCCTGTAGACTGTGACTATTATAGACCTGCTTGTGTCGTACATACAGGGTGTACAGTGTGAATTAAGAAAAAGCCAGAATCTTATCAGGGGATAAGGCACAACACCGTATTTATTAGAACAGAAAACATGCAACATAAAAAGAATAAAGAACAATAAGGTTATTTGCTTCACTCATTCCCATGCATATTCATTCACTCATTCATTCATACAAAGAAAAAAACACACACACAGAAGTTAGACAGTCCTGCAAAGGTTAAGGTGTTACCAAGTTTCAAAGTTGCTCAAGGTCAGTCTGGTGGCTGGCCAGGGTGACCAAGCAAGTTAGAGTCAGGTCTTGTTGGACGCACCCAAAACTCCTTCTTGCAGGTGGAAGAGACCCAAAGTCTTGTCTTTGTGTCTATTCTTTATAGTAATAAATGTCCACATCAACCTATGGATTCTGCTGAGTCAGATGTGAAGGCTGCCCTTTTTGTCCTGTTGGCAGCCTGGGATTGATAGGTCGTGTTCTTTTGGTGTTGTGGTCTGCAATCTTCAAGGGCCTTCACTCGCAGTCTTCAGCTATCAGGATAGAGCATGATTTAATATTTGGTAATCCTTTACTGCTGACTCTAGGTCACTGCAGCTCTTAACCGTCAAAGCACAGAAAGCTATTTTCACCTGCTGCAAGAGGCCTGTCTTTCTGTGTTGCTGGCACATATGTCCATCATTTATTCTTTTGTTACCTCTTTCCACATAAACCAGACATATCCACACACACCAGACATACCACAAACCCTTACACAAGCATTTTCCTTATACTAAATTTAAGTTCTAAAGTCATGAGACCAATAGGTCAAATACATTTATGCTAGGCAATAAGAAATTTAAAATAGATGGTGAATTCCAAGCACTAATAATGACTGATCAAATTATAGTAAAAAGTAAATCATAACCAGATAAACTTTATCTTAATGGTTAAATCTTTTCCTTATATAAAAAGAGAAATAACAAAATAAACAGTCAAAGCAGTTATAGTCACTGCAATACTACACTTGTAGGGTCTACAGAAGGCACTGCTAGCTTTTGAGAGTCTGTTGTCTACCTCCTCATCGATCGTGGCATCATACAAGATGACACTCCCCAGATAGGTGAACTGCTCAACAGCATTAGGTCAGTTCCTTTGATATTCATCTTTGGTGGCACATAAGCTTGGTATGGAGCTGGCTGATGAAGAACTTCAGTCTTCCAAAGAGTTGTGATGCAGTAGTAAAGCAAGTGGTCATGTGCTGCAGATTGTGTTGGGCATGCGCCACAATCATCTGCAAACAGAAGTTCAAGGATGAGTTGTTGTGAGGTCTCTGTGTGAGCCTGTGGCTGTCTGAGGTTGAAGAGGTTTCTGTCTGCCCAGAAGCAGATATAAACACCTTCCTCACTTTCCCCAAGATAGTCCGATGCTCGCTATAGCATCATGGCAAAGAAAATGGTGAACAAAGTAGGGGTGAGTACACAGCCTTGCTTAACTCCATTGTGTCGGGGTAAACTGAACAGAATGAATCGGGCCCCAAGGTCACGGTGGGCTGGGGTGGCAATCAGATATGGACAGGTGGGATTAATGGCGTAGAGTCAGGAGATACAGACCCGGAGTAGATTGAAATGAAGATGGATTTATTTAACTTATGCTTCAGGCGTAGGCAGCGATGTCTTCAGTTACAGTTATAACAATAAACAATGAAGGGGTCTGTTGGCCCACGAGGTTCAGTCCGAAGACCTAGTCCCAGGGCTGGTCAACAGCTCATTAATGGGGAATACAAACAATAAAACAAAAACTGTAACTCGATGTATACGGTGAGTCGCGTGATGCCAGTCCCGCAGGACAACGGTGAGAAGCGGTGATGTCGGAAGCCGAAGTCAAAACCAGGTGAGTCGAGCCAAGATTGCAAACAAAGTTCAATGGATGATCCGGAATCGTAGTCGGTAGTCAGTGCCAAGGTACATCAGAAGCCAGGTGAGCGGAGTCAAAGCCGTAACACAATAAGTAATATGAAATGCCAAGCGAAGGAGGCGAAGGAGGAGATCTATAGGCCCTAAAGCCTGACTGAGAGATAGTTCCTGCAGCAGCAGCCTCTGTCCTCAGCTAACGCGACCTCCCCCCGAGGGAGGGGTTCACTGAACTTTTATATGAATTTGGTAGCCAATCAGAACCCTCTCCGCAGAGAAATTTCTAGTCAGATTACCTCATGTCAGGTTCTGACTGAGCATGCTCTCAGTCAGAAGCTGACACAATCTGAGCATGCCTCTGTGGGGAAAGTAGGTCAACAATGATTGACAGGTCCGCAGGTCACCCAGGGGGCAAGGGCTGGGTGAGCCTTGGAACTTCCCACTCACAGAGTCAAACCGCGCACGTCAGTCCAGCTCTTCTGTGTTGGCAGCATATACTCAAAATTTTGCTCTGACACATTGGAGATCAGGAAGGAACCCAAGAGGTTGCTGTTGTACTTCACTTGTCCATGCTGACTGTCACGGTCAGTTGCCTGACCATAATGAGGAACTAAGTTAGGCATCCAAGCTTCTTGAGACTCTCCCAGAGGCCATTTCAGTGTCAAACACCTTATTATGGTCGATGAAAGTGATGTATAGCCGCCTTGTTCTTCTCCTGGCACTTTTTCTGTATTTGTCTGAGCAGAAATACCATATCTATTGTGCCTCTGTTTGCTCGGAAGATACATTGGCTCTCTGGAGAGTTTCTTCTGCTACAGCAGGCACCAGCCTGTTGATGAGGATTCTAGCTAGAATCTTCCCAGCGATGGACAGAAGGATGATCCCTTGGTAATTGGAACAGTCTGACTTGCCACCTTTATTTTTGTACAGGTGATAGTTACAGTGTCACACAGATCTTGTGGAATGTGTATAGCTCCCAGCAGTCTATAAAGAGTTCATGGAGCTTGGCATGTAGGGCAGAACCATTGTATTTCAGGGCTTCAGATGGAATTCCATCAATTCCAGGGGCTTTGTGACTTTTTATCTGGTCTATAGTGGTCAAGGTTTCTTCCAGTGTAGGCCATTCATCTAGTTCCTCCTTAACAGGCAGTTGCTTGACTCAGTTGATGGCAGATTCACGTATGCGCATTCAGTGCCAAAAAGACTTTGAAAGTGCTCAGACCATCAATCTATGACAGAGTCTCTGTCAATGTGTAGGGTCCAGCCATCAGAGCTCCTCAGTAGGCTTTGAATCAGGAAGGTGGGGCCATAGGCAGATTTCAGTGCTTCATAGACACTTCTGGGGTCTCCATTATCAGCATATAGCTGCATTCTTTCTTTGCATACTGCAGTCTTTAATTACATAATTCCATACTTTTTGATAGCATTCCTGTCTCATACAATACACAACATGGATATACTCCATAAATGCGAGGTCAGTCAATATTTTATATTAATTTTATTTTTCAATAAGTGGCCTGTACTTTATTTACTGCACTCTTGGCTTACCCTACAAGATAGATTTCCTCATGGGCCTTTTATGAAACTCATCACTATAATATCTGAGTACTTCATAAACCCACTGTGAGGTGAGAGGGTAGTACCATCCCCTTTTTTACAGATGGGGGAGTAAGACAGATAAAGTAACCACCAATTTTTGATGCTCAGTTTGCAGTGCTTGGCACTTCATTTTTTGTGTTATAAAAGCCTTTTAAATATGCTTGCACAGACCAATTATATTCATCTGTAGTTGTGAGAACTCACCAGTTCTCCAGCCCCAGGTAACACATATAAAAAGTTTGGTCTACGTGACTTGTCAAAATCACACAGGAACTTTGTATCAGTGGTATGGAAAGAATCCAGTTCTCTAGAGCAGGATTCACCAGTCTCAGAAACCAGTTCTTTCTCTTTGTGCAGATCCATGCCTCATATACTACACACCTTCCAATTTCAACAAAAAATGAGGCGGGGGTCCTACAAAGAACAGTTTGCTTTATTACACACCCTATTTCATCTCCAGAGTGGATCCATTCTTTGAACTGAATGAAGCAGTTGTCCTATAGAAACAATAGTGTGTGACCATACAATTAAAGGATGTATCACAATGCATATGCCCAAGAGGATGATTTAAGGTTCCTCAGGCAACCTTAATTCTGGTAATTTTTAACTTTTCAGTGTTTGACTTTGCAAATTTAAGAAAGCTTTGTTCATATGAATGTGTATAAATTCCTAGCTTTTTAAAACAGTAAAAAGAAAAATGTGGCAACATATTGATATCCATATTCACAGGTCTCTTTTAATTGAGCTAACAGAGTAGCTGGTCGCAAGGGTGTCATCTCTAAAAGGACCAGTAATAAAAGACAATAAGTTACACATTTTGCCAGCTAATTTCACAGCTACTATTTCCTGCTGTTTGTTTCTACAGTACTCAGGAAAACAGGTTTTGTATACATTACTTTCATACTAATAGGATTGTTCCAAAAAAGAAATATCTAACTCTTCAACTATTACTTCTCCTAACAAAACGATCTGGCAAGGCCACAAATAGTGGATATCCACTCTGTCTAGTATATCCACACTGTTACCTTTATCAGCCAACAGTGTAATCTCATTAATAAAGACCAAGTTAATTCAGCAACAACCATTTTGCATAAACCCATGTTGACTAATTAAATTACCTTTCTAAGATCCCTATTAACCACGTCCCATGACAAAAATTCAATTAATTTTGCCTAGGATCAGATTGAAAATTACCTCAGTCAACCTATTTCTCCTTTTTTAAATAGTAGTACAACAGTTGTTGTCTTCTGGCCTCTTGGACCTTTACCAGCATTTCATGTCTTATTTCATAGGAATTTCAGTGATCTACAGCATTTCATCAGGTCCTTTCAAGCTCTTGGATGCAAAATATCTGGATTGGTTTATGTACAAACACCTTATTTTAGTAGATGCTTACTTACTGCTAGAATGAAAACTGTTTTCTCATCATCAGACATTAATATATTTTTTAGTATTTTTCCCAAAATATAGAAACAGAATATGTACTGAATCCTCCTGCTGTTTCCACATTGTTATCAACAAGTCCACTAGTTTCATCTAGTAATGGTCGAATAACATCATTAGAATTCCTTTTGTTTTCAATATATTTCAAACTGGTCCTTCTTTTAGATCCCTGCTTTAACACCAAATTATAATGTCCCAGAGATATGAAAGTCATATCAACTCAGGGAGTAAGTTATTTGCAACACTGAAAACCAAAAGGGTTAATCTATACTAGTATCAGACAGGACAGTTGATTACTGTATTACTTATGGTTGAATACGGAGGAGCTCAAAATAGAGAAAGTCTATAGATGCAGCTATTGACCCCAACACAGACTAGAAAGATAAAAGGACCAGGACAAATTTCTCAGAGATGAACCAAAACATAATGTAAGCAAGATAAAAGGCAACTTTTACGTAGCCCATCAGCATCCAGCCAAGTGAGGATTCCAGCAGCAATTTCAAAGCCACCAACATAACATAACAGCCTGAGGAGCATGTCAGGGTACAAATTCACTTGTTAGAATGCAAATGGCTTAGACAGCTTGCCATCCATATTTCTAAAAGCTTTGACAATCAAATGACTAAGAGGAAAAGGAATGAGAGGAATATTATACAAAGCCTAATTAAATTGTAATATAGCACAAGCCTCTCTCATATGTTACTTCAAAGGAAAAATATCTGAAAAAAAAATTACTACAAAAGTTCCTTTTCTCTTACTTGTTGCTACAGTTCTGAGTATGGGGATTCCTGCTAAGCCCTTCTTCTCCAACTCATCAGTGTAGTAGTATGTAAAAATACCATTAGTAAATACAACCAGGGTATCTAACGTGTTTCATCTGGAACTAATCAACGCAGACAGGTTGCACAAACTTTAGTCCTGGATTGAGGGCACTGAAGAAGATGGACCAATATTCTGAGATGACACATCTTTCTTAGATGTTTGTGTGGATTATTTAGGTAACACACTTGGGACAAACCAAACAACAGACCGAGGACTGGAAAGTTGTACGTCTTGCTTCTCCTTTCTTTTCTGCACAGGGTTGTTATCCAAGCCACTATCTACCCCAGTGGTTTTCAGTGAGGCTCAAGGCACCCTTAAGAAAATTCCAGCTCTTAGTTTTAACTCATTGTTTTAACTATGTGAAAATAATAGAGAATTTTTTCTGTTGCAAAGAACTCAGAAAATCACAACAGGTCAGAAAGTTTTTAACACTGTGGATATCTATTTGGAGTCAATTTTGTGAATCATGTTTGTGCACCTACTTTGCTAATGTTGCATGGCTCCCTACAGCACCCTTGGACATTTTTACATATGTACAAGGGGATGTGGGGAGGGGTGCTTTAATTAATGCTGCTCTCAGAGCCACTCTAAATAAAGCACCCAGAATGTCTTCAAAATGGCAGCAGGGGTAATTTATCTAAAGCTTGTCATACGAGCTTTAGTTCAAGTGCCCCCATGGTCATTTTGAAGTGTGGGCATGGCAACTGGCTCTGGGGGGGCCTCCTGACTCTGGGGGGGCACCAACGACCTATTGCCGACCATGGGGGGGATCCCCAGTGGCTGATCACCGACCCCAGAAGTTCTGGCAGCTAAACCGGAAGTGCCACTGGTGCTTCTCAGGGGGCACCAGCCACCGCTCCACACTGCCCAGCCAGCGAGGGCCAATATCAGGGGGTGCCCATCCCCCCTATGCGTCACTTATGAATGCAGGAATGCTGATACATGAGATGTGGAGACTGGCTGGAGCATGGTAATTACCATGCTCCAGCAGACTTGATTAATCAAGTCTGCTCCAACGCACACTGTAATTACAGTATATTGAAGCAGACTGCGCTCACATACAGGCACCCCTTGATCTCAAGGCACACCCTGGTGCCACAGTATGCTGGTTGCTAATCACTGATCCACCCTTTCATCATTTTTTGGATGAAATGTACAAATTCTAACCTTACCAGTATTTCAAGTGCAATTCCCAGTTCAACAGTTTGAATTGGTATGAAGTCTTCTTCCCTATTTCCATACACTTTGGTGACATCATCCTGCCAGCAGATCTTCTTTATTAAGAAGCTAAAACTTTGTGGAGGCAGCACTGATGAAAGTGGACCTAAAGCATCCTAAAACACTCATAGAAATGCTGCTTCATTGTGTACAAGTTTTATGCAGATGCTACCAAGTGGTTGGAAACCTGTGTGCAGTCTTAGATAAATCACATTTTTGATAGTTTTTTCCCCCTCTACATTTTCATATTTTCTGTAGTCAGTGTTTGGTTGCTTATTTTCTATGCTGGAGACTATTCACAGTCAGTATGTCCAAGTACCAAGTATTGATATTTGCTCCCACCATAAAGCTATGTATGCAAGTTCTGTAACAAAAAGAGACCCAGGTATAATTGATTCAGTCTTCACCAGCTCTAAGAAATTGGCCTGCCTGTGTCTGTATAAAGAAAGAATAAGGAAAATGAATGGCATATTGGTCTGAGTAACTACTGAGAAGGAAAGAATGTCTTTTATAAGCAAAACGTTATCTAAACCATGGATCAGACTCAGATGAGAGCTTGAATAGAGGTTTCAAGCTGCACCCTGGCAGGATTTTGATAGATTTCACATCACTGGCTGAACATTTTTTTCCACCTGTCACAACAGTATTTGTAAACTGTACTGCCCAGTGACTGATGATGCCAATGGTAAACAATGAACAGAGAATGCAAGAAGGGATGAAAAGAAGCTCTGTTGGCATAATGAGGAGAAACAATCCTTCATCATCCTATCAAGGCTACTGCTTTGTGAGTTATACATCACTGTCATCTACTTTGCAGTCTGGGATGAGTAGTACACAATAAACTCATTAAAATAAAATGTTCCCAATGTTACATGCATCTATAATTGGCAATGGGTTTGTTTTTATGGCAGTTTTACTGAAATACTTGTCTTTGTGTTATTGAATGAAATTTATCTGTGTAGATATAAAACCAAGCCATGCTTATGATATACATTAATATGTGAGCAATAATAAATGAGAGGTTCACTTTATTTGATAGTTCAAATAAGTTTCAAGGCCATTTTGCACTAAACATAATGTTTTCTCACTACCTTTTTGCAGGACTCAGAGGACAGCAGCACTCTACTGGGTCTCATTTCTCGCTGAATAATTTAAAATGAATGAAGATTGGTTTATGATTTGCTTCCCTATGAACCTAACAAGCTAAGGTTTAATAAAAGATTTAGTGACTTCAACAGTCTCTATGCCAATCAGGGAACTATAAAAAGGCATAAATCTGAAGTTAAAGACTTTTTATGTCATGTAAGTGGATAGAGAAAAATTGTTCATTTATGGGACAAGTGTTCTGTCCACCCGCATGTCACTATCCTTTATATTAATACCAGTTGCACCAGCAAAGAGAATAGAATCCTTTAATTATTGATGAATATTTTGGCTCATACTGCCTGTTTTAACTTTTATAAAACAAGGTGGCAAACATTTTTTACTGGGATAACTATAGAATTGTTGTTAATTAAACACTAAATATGATTTAAATTATGTATTATGAGCTGGATCCTTAAATCCGTCAATGCTATAAGAGTTGAGGATTTGGCAATATGTTATTACCCAGAAAATCATTTCAGTATATTAGGTTTATAGATTGCTGTTAACAGGAAGAATTTGGAGACTTCTAATTTTAGCAGTAATCATTAACCCTAACAGCTTACTAATTACTGGAATTCTTGGCAGACATTTCTTTTTCATAAAATACACCACATTTCGGTGTTAGCCTCCCTCTGTCTGCGTGTGTATCTATGGGGTGCATCTACATGTGCCCCTATGGCGCCGCTGTTATTGCGCCACTATTTAGTACTTCCTTTTGGAAATACTAAGTGGTGGGCACAGTAACAGCCCATACTGTGCTGTACTAGAGGTTTACAGTTATTTTTAGCCACTACATCACTGTAGCAACATCCACACAAAGGGCCCGCACAGGGAAGCTGCCTGCTGCTGGAGTGTGGCCTGGTCATACTTCCCCTGTGTGCACAGGAGCAGCGTGGGCAGCATGCAGCGTTCTGCCCATCGCTGCAGTGCTGCCCCCGCCTGCAGGGGAAGTGTGGCCAGGGCAAAAAGGCGGTCAGAGCAGCAGACAGCTTTCTGTGCCTACATGCTGTGCCCTGCAGCACTGAGTTCCACACGCTGCTTTGCAGAGGTGGCGGGAGAGGGCAGCACAGTGGGGAGCACGAGCCTGCAGTGTGCACCTGCCCTGCCCCTGGCCCTCAAACAGATCTAGGGGGCACAGGTCCCCCCTGCTCACCTGGGAGTGCCCCGGGAGTCCTGCTCCTGCTGCAGCAGCCACTGCCTTCTGTTGGGGTCAGGGAGCTGCGGACCTGGGTCCCTGGCCTCATAGCTCTGGCAGCTGGGGCCCACCTCCAGCAGGGCTGCAGGGCAGGGGCTTTGAGTGGGGGGGCAAGGGGCACAAGCAGAGCTGGGGGGAAAGGGCACGAGCAGGTCTGGGGGGGCTGTTGTGGGGGTCCCACACAAAATAAATACACAAGATGAAAAGTAGTATCAGAAGTTATTTATTGTCACCAGGTTTACAATTTTTAGAAAATCTGGTACTTACTGTAAAAAAAAGGGTAACATTTATGATTATTAGCTATACTAATATGCAGTACATGCTGCCATGTACCCCCTGCCCTCATTTTGTTTTCCTGGCATGCCGGCACTCCGGCACCTTCCAAGGTAGACATTGTGGTTTTTTCAGCACTCTGGCCAAAAAACATTGCCTACCCTGGATTTAAATGTTATTATAAAACAAGATCCTAAAGTGATATTATTATCAGCTAATTTTTTGTACCAAAATTATATATTTTCTCAAAAAGCAAAAATCCTGAACCTCACACTGCACCTCCTGACTCAAGGCAAGCATTACAAATTATGATTTATGGAAAGTAATGACTGGTCTCCCATCTCTACACCAAAAAAAATACAAGTGAATTTTAGGCTCACATAATGCTCCAATCCTTTGTACGCATTCAAGAACCATGGTCTCACAAGACTATTTCCTTAGCCCTGTATAATAGGAAAGTTAAAACATAATGAAAGAGCTGCATTCACAATTTGGAATTATACGAAAAATATTCCTATCAATCTCATTCCCATTGACTCTAGGCCCCTTTTTTTAAAATCTTGCTCAAATTTTTTTTTTCACTTCCAAGAATATTTTATTTCCCTGTTGTTACTCTCCCCACATGTTGGTGATATCCCCACACCTCACTCATGCTAAGGACTCAGTCTGACAGTCCTTTGCTTGGCAGAGCTGTCCTGTGTTTCAGCCAGATAATCACAAGAGAGTATTGCGAAGTGTTGCCTGCTGTGCTCTCAGCACAAGGTAATGTTCTCCTATTAGCTTCTTATTTAGGAAGTATAATCAATTTTACCAATCATTACCTTGCAAGCACCAAAACTATAATGTTAACAGGCAGAATTCTATTTCATTATTTGAGCCCCAAATGGCACTTTTCCAGCCACGTAAGTAGCATTTTTGGCACTTATGCAGAGTTTGTGATTCTATTACTCATGCAATGTGGATGTATAAGCACTGAGTGCAGCATGAGAAATTCTGTCAATGTGTAGTACACAAATGGCTTCACCGCTCTTTGCATGACATCAAGTTAAGTTTCTCTATTGCACAAGGTGTTGCCAGTCCTAATAACAAGGCTCCTCATCAAGACATGGGATCAGGAATGCATAACACCCTGAGGATTTTCTTACACCTCGGAAAAAATCTGAGTAAAATCCTGGTTCCATTAAAGGCACTGGAAAAGCTTGTACCCTTCTCTTTAAACAATTAATGTAAATCTAGTGTAATTATAAAAAAATGATGAGTCAAATTGCAGTTTCTTTACAAGAAAGTTTCTTCTGTCAGAGTACTGGATAAATGGAAGCTACAGATCAAATCTAAGTTTCATCAAAGGCTCTGTACATATGTTCAAGTGAGCTGGGATAATTCTCCTTTTCTTTTTCTGATACATACTTAGCCAGAAAGCCCTGAACAGACAGCTGAGCTGCTGTGCAGCCAGGGGAGGCTGGTGCATACTTTTCAGCTTGGTCTATAGGCTCTCAAGTCTGTCTGACAACAGATGACAGAAGCACATGGGGCCCTGACCCAGACTGCTTCAAAAACTGTATCTCCCCACAGCACAATGAGGGGAATGTGAAGTGGCACCCTGCTCACTTGGAGCGGTAGAAACTAGCCACGGCTGGTTGCCTGCAGATGTGCTGGAAGGTTGCTCTGACATGCTGTAATTACAACATGTCAGAGCAGACTTGATTAATCAAGTCTGGTGGAGCACGGTAATTAGCGCAGTTGAGAAGCCTCTACGTCTTGTGTATCAGCATCACCGCACTTTCAAATGGTGGCAGGGGCCCTTTAACTAAAGCTTATTAGACAAGCTTTAGTTAAAGTGCCCCCACCACCATTTTGAAGTGCAGGGGTGCTGATACATGAGCTGCTGTGGGTGCTTTAATTAGAGGGGATCTTGGATCCACTCATAATTAAAGTGCTTCACTCCTGGAGCGCATGTAAAAACACCCTGTCTTTCAGGACCTGGCAGGGAGGGGGAGCGGGATGAGGAGAGGAACAGGACTGGGAGCAAATCATGCTGGGATGTGAGGCAGCTTCTGTCAGAAGGCACACATATAGAAGTTCATGCTCCCAAAAGAGCAACCTTGGTTATTCCCTGGTTATTTTTCTCCTGGGGCAGCAATTTTTGCTCTGAGAAAAAATCCTGAATATCTCTACAGTCAGGGTTTCTACTGGGAGAGCAAGTTTCTACTGACTCTCCCAGTAGAAATTCAATGTTTGTGTGTGGCCTAAGTCAACTGAAGTTTACCAGTGACTTTAGTGGGACCAGTATTCATCTGGTATTTGAACATCTCCTCTGACTAATTTGTTACATACTTACTTGATATTTTCTCTATCTCAATAGCATTACCAAAGAAGTCTTTAGCAGTACAGACAACATTTTTAAAACTGTTTTTCAGCTGATGGGATTATTTTTCATTTACAGAAAGTTTTAGCTTCTTAATAAAGAATAAAAAAATTAGTTTTCAGCAAAAACACTATCCGTAGAAAAATGCATGCTTTCAAAACACCAATTTTAGATAAAAATTAGCAAGAATGGACAATTGTCATAATGAATAACATTTTATTATTAAGCATATCCCAAAACCCATTAGCAGTCACATTAACATCACATCTGCAAGTATAGTATCTCACTATGTACCCTTGCTTAAGCAGAATCTATCTAGTTTTATTATTTTGCAAATTAAAGTCACTAATGAAACATTGTTTTGAAAGATTATATTTTATCATACTACAGATTACCATTGTCTTATTTATATTTGATTTAATTTAAAATACAAAATACTTTCAGGAAAGGGACTCAGACATGTACTGTATATCGTATATCATTCACTTTGGTTAATAACACTGAACATTTAACTTTGTCACTAAGGAATCATAGTGATATTTTAATTCAGATTTAAAAGCTTGAAGACTTAATTAGTGCTTTCAGAAGAAACCTCAGAACTAAATCATATTTGAGTAAGTAGAAGGATGATGAAATTAGGTTGTAAAAGAATCTCCCGCTGTAATTCCCAAAGCAACTGGTAAATATGTTTATCTTATGCTGGTTTGGAACACAGACTACTGATATTACCTTTTTATATGTACATGCTATATAGGACTCTGCTACTCACCTTTAAAACAGTCAGTACTACAGGCTTCATCACCCCAGAAAGTGAATCCAGGACAAACACTAACCTCTTTCGATACAAATGGAGCCAAAGAGCCCAATACCATAAAAGACTGAGGAGTCCAGAGCTTTACTGGAAAACATACTACCTCTGTCTCAGCAATGTCATTTTTACCCCTCACTCCTTTGTCTCTTTTTGGATTACCATTTTCAATTGCTTCATTTTTTTATATTATCTTAAATGAAAACAGGGTATAAGATATATGCCAATACTTTCATATGGGCCCCATCTAGTCACTTGTACAAAAATGTGTGCACTCTTTAAGAAATGCCCCATGTATTGTAGCTGCAAGCATGGGAACACACACTTATAAATGTTAAAGCTATATATACCTGGGTTTTATAAAGTCAGAGCACATACATTTCTGGGCACAAATGGAAGCTGCAAATCTCACCCAGAACTGCATTTAGGGTGATATAAGTGATTACTGTACGTAAAAACAGAATCATATTCTTGGTAGATATGTTCACTATGCATATAGAGCGGGAGGTTGCTAAAAAGCCAAAAGAGGTACAAATTCTAACTCAGATCATTGCAAATAAATTGAATTGATATGAGAAAGAACATGAATACAGATTTTTTTTTCTGTTGCTTATATAAGTTTACTAAGAGCCTGGGGAAATAGGAAAAGGATTTGATGAAAAGACATTTCATATATTTACATGATGGATAACATGGTGGAACACAATCATTGGTCATTCTTGTTTAGAAAAGAAAGAGTGAGTAAACAAAGTGTAGAGGGGGAAGAAGAGAAACTGCACTTTATACCACTGCTTCTTCTAGTGCGTTTGATATCTTAAGACAGGGCCACAAGGTGGGTGTGTTTGTGTGTGTATATATATACACACACATACATATATAAATGTGCTAACTAAAAAAGTTTAAAATAGTTCTGTTTCAGACCACCACATCAAAACAAAGAACAAACTGAGTTATCCTTTAGGAACCTCAGTTTTGGGAGACTTATGATCAAAGTTTCTTATACTTATACTAAAACATAATTAGAGTTTCTAAAAAATCATAGACAGTATTCTAACAAAAAGGTATTGCATGTGATATGAGGTGAAGTTAGAAAACCAATGGCTTGTGGTTGCCAAGGAACCAGTGATCCTGGCTTTATCATATTCAGCTTGGGATAACAGAAGACAGTGCCAACAAGCAATATATACAGCTGGTGCTTCAAAAGGACTAATCATCCAAAAATGTAGAAAATTGAGGGTAAAATTAAATTGGGTGTCAAAATTTACACAGAAAGCAATGTGAATGAAAAGTGAGAGTGTTGTCATAGGAATGTATTAGATGACCATGGAACTAAAATTTCCCAATCAAAAAAGAGGGCAACTGAGGTACTCATTCTGGTTCATCAGTGAAGAGATAGCAACAATTAAAAATAAGCAAGTGAAATATGAGAAATAAAAAGTAATTAGTATAAATAAGAAAGGGTTGCTAGAAACAGCAGAGAAAGTTACATGACTGAAAACCTAAGACTAATAGCAGGTGCATATGAATATAAATTATATATATTTATATTATAAATGTTGTATTTGATGTCATATATATATATATCATCTTAAGTGGCTTTTAACCAGGCGAAAAAAGCTGCAAATAGATGACTCACAGTCCTAAATGAGTATAACTCTGACCAGTCAATGAAAACTTTGACCCTGAATGATTCATGACTAAAACCATATGCATATAGACTATGACCTAGAATATATCTTTCTATGTCACCAGTTTAGGCACATGGTCAGTCAAACATAATCCTACACTGCCTTACAGGTACCCATGATGTGGCTATTCTGGCCACCCCTCTGACTTTGATTACTGTGGAATCATGGGAACTCATCCTAGTGAAAATAAGTTTTAAAGGAGCAAGTGCCCCCTTCTTTCTTTGATTACTCATCATACAGCAGTTTACTAGCTCATAAACCCATTGACAAAGTACCATGTCTTATTCAATGAGTGAGATGTTGGGAGGGAAACTCAAGGATACCCTCAATATCATTGTCCTCTCAGGCAGGGGCAGGCAATTATTTCACCTGGAGGGCCGCTTAATGAGTTTTGGTGAGCTGTAGGGGGCTGTAAGGGTAGCCCCACCCCTTGACAGGTGCCCTGTCCCCTGGTCATCAATTAGGGTCAGAAGTCCTGCCACCTAACCCCTGACCTTAGCCACTGGAAGTCCCTCCCCTCACCCTAGAAATACTCCATTTGGGAAGGGGGTTTCCGATCTTGGAACTAGAAAAAAACAAAACAAATTGTATACTAAAAATCAAACGTCCACAATAACATTTTTTTAAAAAATATTTTTGTCCTGATTTGTCTGTGTTTTTATCATGTATATAGAGGTTATTGCATAGTAGCTCAAAATGAAGTCTTACTCTTATATAGTGCAGAAACATGGGTAGGTGTGGAGGGTATGGGTGGGTGTATATGGAATTCATGAGGGGTTGTGGATGTGTGTGTATGTGGGGTGTGGGTGGGAAGGTATGGGGGCTTGAGGGAGGGTCTTTGTGGGAATGTGTGGGTGTATGAGTGTAGGTGGGTATGGGGTTTGTGGGGTGTGTGGAGGGAGAGGGTGTCTAGGGGTGAGTGTGTGGGTGCGGGATGTGCATTGGTGGGTGTGGGTCCATGTGTGGTGGGGTGTGTGCATGTAGCAGTGAGCAAGAGGTGCATTGAGGGGTGTGGTGGGTTATGGGGTTTGTGGGAGTGTGGGGAGGTTATGGGTGAGTATGGTGTTTGTGGGGTGTGTGATTATGTGTGGGGGAGGGTGTGATTGTGGGGTTTGCAGGGGAGGGTTTGTGAGTATGGTGAGGTATGAGTGGGAGCCCCCCACATGGGTTCCCCTGAGCTAGTCAATACCCAGCCCTGCCCTGCAACAGCCCAGAGCCCACATGCCCTGTGGTGCCTCCCCACCACTGTCAATAGTGCTCAGCTCCAGCCTTCTCCATGCTCACTCTGGACTCAGCCTAGTGGGAGGGCATCAGCAGAAACCCATGCCATAACCCCAACCTGGTGCACCCAGTGTCTGCTCTGGACTTGCCTGCTCATGCTAAACAGCAGCAGCATCAGTGCCAGCCAGGGAAAAACTCCCTCTCCCCGTCACTGCTCCCTGCTGCAGGTGCCTGAAGCCCACACAGAACTGCCCTGTGTCTCCACTGCTGTCACCACCACATCTGAGCTGTGCCATGGGGCAGTGGTGGCAGCATAGAGGAGCACAGAGCAGCCCAGCATGGACTCTGGGTGGCTGCAGTAGGCGGTGCCAGCCAGAAATAAGGGGGAAGGGCTGCTTTTCCTCTGTGCTGAGCAACAATTTCTGCTCAGCCAGCACTGCAGCTGCCACTGTTTAACATGAGCAGGCAAGTCCAGAGCAGATGTGTGGCATGCTGGGTCTGGGCTGTGTCAAGGGTCCCAACCAGTTGCGTGGGGCTGGAGTCAGCAGTGGTGGCAGAGGAAAGAAGCTGCCACTGCCTGGTCTGCCTAGAAAGGCAGTCCAGCTGTGAAGCTGCCCCAGCCCTGCTGCATGCCCAGAGGGCACCAGGACGTGCCACAGCCAGACAGTGCTGGACCAGGTGGGAACCACTGGACCTGCCACGGGCTGAACAAAGCCCCTCCATGAGCCTCCAGGCTGTATGTTGCCACCCCTGTTCTAAGGCAAGAGGTCCCTTCACAACATTCATGCGATGCAGAGGTGCTTTCACAAAATTACTACAATCAATGTCTCCAATCAATTTGTTGAGGTGAATTCCAAGAGCTGAAAGTCAGTCAGTAAGTAGCATTGGGTCAAGGGAAAGGACCTGAAATGTGGCCGGAAAAATTGAAGGGATGCTAACTGCGACTTAGGTGCCAAATGGTGCCCATGCCTGCTCTACAGCACACTGTTGGTGATCCAGACTGTGCCCAGCAACTCTGAGAACAATATTGGTAATACCAATGTTAGTAGCATGGAGTAGGGCCACAACGAGGATGAGGGTGCTGGGGAACCCAAGCTACTGATGAAAGCTCCTCATGTAATGAGGAGAGTAATATCAGCTTGTGCACACCTCCGGGCACACAGCAGGGCTCTGGATTTAGCCCCAACATTGAACCGCTTCTCTAAAAGAAGCACCATAATGCCTTCCCTGGATGGCTGTGAGAGAGGCCCAGGTACGGCTGCTCCCACCTCCAAGTGCCTTTACCTCAGGAGCACTTTTAGTTTAGTGTTTTCTTGGTGCATAGAGGGAAAATGTTTACATTATCAACCCCTGTTAAGCCAAATCATTAGAGACCTGCTGTGAGTACTCCTTGGCCCCCTTCAATGTCGGCTTTCCTGGGACCCTGGAAGTATTTCCTTGAACTCGTAGGCAGCAAAGATAAATCTATTCAAATGGCATGTTCAATTATCAAATCATTTACACAGAACTCTACTGTAAATTCTACTGGGCCCACCCATCAGGGCCAGATGGTTGGCTTTGCAACTCTCTGTCTTTCTGCAGTAACCCCTCCCCTCAGAACAAGAAGAAATCTGGCCAAAAGGCTTCTACATATTCAGTTCTCAAATCATTTACACAGAACCATGCTGTGAATACTGCAAAGCTCCAACCTTGCTGAAAGCCTTGACCTCAAGGTCCTAACACAGTTTGGTTGGCACACTGCCCAGCATTTCCTCTTTCTGTCTCCTGGCAGCAAGCATAAACCTCACCAAAAGGCTTCTGTCTTTTGACCTCTATTCAATTCAACAATTTTTTGCTGTAACTGGTCCCAGACCCAAGCTGCACCAAGTGGTCTGTCCTGGGATGTGCCTGCCATATTGTCAGCACTATAATCACTTCTTTCCTACTCTCAACCTCTCTCAGGCAGAAAGCATAAATTATTCTAGGAGCTGCAATCAATTTAATTCAACAGAACTAAATGCTATCCCCTCACCATTAAACTTTCATTGAGCAGCACAAATTTCCTTGTGTTCCCTGGAAGTGTGCATTGATAGCACAATGACCTTGAACTATAATTGGTTGGTCTAAGTAATCAAGTTTTAGATGCAAATAGTGCTAACCCGTACCCTAATGGTGCAGGCAGAAGTGCAGCTCCCAGCTGTAACTCAGAATGATTTCTGAAAACCATTACCCCAGACCAAACAGAAGTTCACCATTGGTTCCAGGGAGAGTGGAATTGAGCTGTGGCTGGGAGCCTGCAGCCAGGTTCCTATAGCAATGGCCAAGGCTCTCTGCCCATGCTCCCTATTTTCAGAATGGGAGAGGGGAACGGCAGCAGAGGGAGTTCATTCTTGGGTCTCCAAGCTTGTGCCGAAGGGTGGCGTGGGTGCATTGAAGCCCCCCACCACCACCACCTCAAGGGGCTCCAATACACACACCACACCTTGGAGGAGGGGGGGCTGAAACCCCCCCAGACTGAACTCCTGCTCCCTTTCCCCCGTCTCATTCTGAAAACAGCAATAGGTTGGGAGCTCCACAGACACAAGTTAGAAAAGATGCTACACTTTGAAACGTCTTTATCTGATACCCATAGGAGATGTGTAGGGGAAGCATGGGGGGAATGTACCCCCCAAAGAGTGTTGGTGCCCCCCCCAAGAGCAAGTGCTCCGGCTGGTAGGAGAGCATGGAGAGTGCTCATGCCTTCCCTGAAATTGGCTCCAGGACATTGGTGGTAGAAGTGCAGGCGGCAGAAGTCCCAGCATTTCCGCCACTGCCATGCTGCTGGCACACTTGGTGACTGGCCACTGGGGCACTCCCCCTCCCCAGTTGCTTCGAGTGGCCACTGGGCCCCCTCCCCCGTAGTTATGCCCCACTGTTGCCCCTCCCCATACTCAGGAGCCACCAGTCACCCATGCTAATATCTCATGTAATGAGGAGTCAGATTTTTCACTTAATGAGTCACTTTTGAAGCTGTTTGCAGCTGTGCACTTGTGTTTGGTCACAGCTATAAACTGCTTTCTGTGCCCAGGTCAGGTGAAAATGATTACTTATGTCTACACCTAAGATTCCTAGGGTGTGCTGATTTGTGTTTGTCTTCTATTTCATAACATATGACTGTCCTCATCCTTTGCTCCATAGCATCCTAGTGAACAGTAGCATTACATATCTAGAGGGGTTTCCCATTTGTTCTTGTAAGCACCGCTTCTGCTCCTTCTTTTTTATGTGTTTCAGTAGAATACTCTTCAGGATCTGAACCATCTGGGTAATCAAGGAAGTGTGATTGGAAGTGGGTATAGCCTTTTTCTTTCTTTACCACCTCCCAGAACTCACAATGATACTAGAGCAGGGGTGTCCAACCTTTCTGAATGTGGGGCCGGATCATGAATTTTTTATCACCCAGTGGGCCGGCAAGGCATATTCAAAGACCTCACAGGAACCAGTATCACATCACCCCCTCAAAACAAAAATGCAGTGTTTACTTTCATTTCCTATCACGCACCTCAGGCCTCAGAAAACAGCATGGAGGGCCACATGGTGGCCCACGGGCTGTATGTTGGATAAGCCTGTACTAGAGGCATGCACACCTCAAGCAATGAAAAGAACAGTAGCTATTGGTCACAACATCCCCAACTCTGCTGGAAGTTCACCAACACTACAGTAAAGCCAAAGTCATTGTCTAGGGGTATTTACCATCACTGTGTTCTCTGAAGATTGGGACAAGACTCTGAGAATAACAACCCAGAAATTAAAGTGATATTAGGAAATGATTTTCATAGATTTGTATGTAATAATGACCATTTTTTTAAGTTCTTGCCTTCCAAGATCAGCATCTACAGCACCAGGAACCTCCAGGTTGCTACCACAGACATTAGCTTAGCACACAGTGAACAGAAGGAGGAGGAGGAGATGTTTGCAAAGTTGGTAACATCATTGGATAGGAAGGTGAACACCACCAAGGACTAGTAACCCATCGGTAACATACTGGAGTTGGAGACCCTTGGGAAAGAAATGAACATTTTCTGGATGGCTGTGCACACCTCACAGATTCAACATAAGAATTTCACTTACAAACTGGTTTGCCATAGACTGGTGACAGCTGGAGGTTACCAACTTTCTTTTCCCTGTCACCATTACTTCTCTACACACAAAGGGTAGCTTGCTTAGCTGCAGGGCCAGCTCTTCACAGATCACAAGGAATGTTGCCTTTGTCATTCTTGTGTCACTACTGATCATCCTATAGCCTGTATCTATAGCACCACCCATTCCCACCAATCCATACTTCTATGTCCTGTCTTGCCTGGCTCTAGGAAATCAATTCACCTAGCAAAGGGATTGTACAGTTGAGGTTTATAAGCTAGTTGCCAAATCACTCCTACTATGCCATGTACATTGCAAGGACCTGCTAACATTGTGCATTAATGAAGTGGAGAAGCTCAAGGTGTTACACAAATTGCCAATTGCTCAAATCGCGAGCGAGACTTTATAAAGGGGGATAAGGCAAGGTGCGGCGTTTATTGATTATATGAGTTAGACATACAGGTTCAGGCACACCATTCATACAAACACACACAAATCATACATTATTACACACAGGCATACACATACACAAAACATCCATCCACACATACACCAGATATAGTTACCAGCAATAGTTGCTCAATATCAGCCAAGGGTGGCCAACCTGGGCTTATTGAGTAGATGATGATGATTTGAAGATAGCAGATTTAAAGATAACAGCTGCAGTGGGGTGAACAGATGCATCTGTGCTCTGATGAAACAGGAGTAGAGAAAGAGACTCACCCAACTTGGTATTTTCAAAGAGTTATTTTACAGGGACTGGCATCCTTTGTTTCAGTGCTTTGGGGGTTTTCCATACCCAGCTTGTTTTCACGGTTGTTCTTCTTTTGTCTTCAGCTTATCTTAGCCCTGGAGTATTCTTGTTGCCCATCTGGTAGAATTTCTTCTTCTGTTATCTTCTGTGTGCCCTCAAGCTTCAAAGGAATTCTTTAACCATCTATTAGTTAGTTACTGGCTGGTAACTTACATTTGGCTCCTTGTTGCTTACATAAACAATTAAATATTCTTCTCCCATCTCTATGCCATTCTCTTACCATTCACCCTTTTACAGACACTCATCCATAAAAGATATGCAGAGTTCATTCACTTATGTCAAGCAGGATACAAAATGGAGTTTTCAAGTTGCTTACAGGACAAGACTAACATGGTTATATTTTACTTTTATTACACTCTATGTTAACATTAGCTATATTAGTTTAGTTCATGCTACAAAGGCAGGGGGGTTCCACCCATCATAAAGGTACTGGCATGCATTGTCTGGTATTTCTCCCTTGCTTTTGATCAGCAGAAGTATAGGCTGAGTCTTCCAAGCTCCTCAGGCCCATCTTCCAGCAGACCACAAGTTGCCAGGGAACCATGACCACAAAAAATCTAGGATTGTTGCCTCCCTGCCACCTGTTGTCAAAGCACTATAACCACTGCCTTATGTCAATACACTTGATTAATAAAATTAGGTGCAAGCTGAATGTTTCTTAACTCCCCTCATGGCATACCTTTCAAGATCTATCCAAATCATTTTAACTCTGTGTGTTTAATTTTGATATGCTTCCTGCAAAGCATTCTCAGTTACAGTGGGGAGCTGCAGTTCTGTCTGTGCTCCTACTGGTGTGGTGTCAAAGACTCCCTTTCTGAGGGAGACAGGAATTTCTAAGCTTGGGGTTGAGGGGATTTACTCCAGGGATGTTAACACTCTGTAAATTCATGGACTGTCAGTAATAATTCAGGCTAAAAATGCCTGAATGTAAAGTCCATAAAAAATCTAGCTGCCTGTATGTGGCAGGACCGGCATGGCTACCACGCCTCTGGACTTACTGGGAATGCAGCCATAAGCCCAGCTGAAGCTGGCTCTGGCACGAACACCAGAAATCAAGGAGCAACCTCCCCCAGTGTGGGCATACTTTGTGTGTGCGTGCCGATGCTAATTCATGGGTTCAGCTCCTGCAGGAAGTTTAAAGCTGCATAAAGCCAACCACAGCCAGAACTGGAAGTGGTTTCCCATCAGCAGCCAGAACAACAGGGAGAGAATACATGTCCTGGAAGGGGTGATCGGTAGCAACCTTTGCCAGAGAGGCTGGCATTGAGACCTGACTCGAAAGAGTCATACAACTCACCTGTGCAAGGCCGTTGGGATCTGAGCAGCAGTGAATCCAGCTGGAGTTCCATCTGACCTGAAAGACAAGAAGAAACAAGAGACTGGTAAAGAAAACCATGAATGAAGAGCAGGAGTTGTGGTAGTTGCATCTCCTGTGTTCCTTATTGGGGGATTACTTTTAGTTGGACCATGTCACGCAGTAGGATGGGATATTAAAAGCAAAAAAACCCTCTGACCTTACCAGAGAGGACTTGTGCAGGCCAAAGAAGCCACCTTTCATGTTAAACACCCATGAACCATCAGGGTGGTGCTAGGCAGGGTGTAGGGGAGGCAGAGCCCCATATTTGCACACCAAGAGCTGGGGCACCCACATACCACTAAATTGGACATTAACAACCCTTAAAATATTAAGTGTCATGCAAGTCATGGCAGGAAAGAAATTTTGGTGGTCCTGGTAGTTTGGCCTGAGGACAAGCTGTTGACCTGTAAGATGGAAAACAACCCAGCCCATGTCAGAAAACCTAGGTGAGGAGCCAAAAATAGACATGGAAAGTTACTATTACCCTGTAAAAATTCTAAGCAGTCAGAGCTTGTTTGACAATTACTGGTTGGAAGGAAGTTTGGTGCCATATTGCAGGACAGAAAGTGCAGTGGCACCACCTGGTATCTTATTAGGAGCAGAGCACCCTGCAGAAAGTGTTCTCTTAGTGCTTTGTAGATGCCTCCCCAACAGCCATGTGCTGCTACTGCTGGTGCTTTCTGAGTCCTGCCAGCTGCCTGTAATACTGTTAGGTCACAGGTAGACTTCTTTGAGGTCTGTTCAGGGACAGGAGGAGTGGGGCCTGTGGGAATAAGTCTGGAGTGGGGGGGCATCATGATCCAGGGTGTGGCTGGTATCAGGGTGTGAGGATGAGTAGGGGACCCCTTAGGGTAGGGGGCAGCATGCTGTAGAATCATTGCTATAGTCAGACAGGGTTAGCAAGCCCTGATTTTTTTTTTACTGCAAAATTTTTACCAACAACCAAACTTTTTTTACTTTTTTACTATGGATTCAGTTAAAACCTTAAATTTGAACCCAACCCTTCTAAGCAAGGTCTGGAAGCAGGATGGAGCCTGGCAAACATTTACATCATGTAAAATATAGATTAGTAAAAACATATGTAAGTAAAAAGAAGTTTGGACGTCAGTAAAAAGTTTGCGGATTGTCAGTTGGCAACCTTGGTTTACTCCCTAAACTATTCTACTTATAAAGCTAGGAAAACAAGAAATAGTCACAAAGTGGCAAAAAGATGGAAAAACTGAAATAGAATGAGATGGAAAAGACATGTTCTGGCCTTGAGGTTTCAATTCTTTGGGTGATAATATATTTCCGATGTGTGTTTTGCAGTGTAAAGCCCCAGGCCTAGTTCTCCTTCACTTAAGCCATTTTACTCCATTAAACTTTTGACTTCATTAAATTTAACTGCAATTATAACAACATAAATCTCAGCTGCATAAATCAATAGTACTACACCAGCATAAAACAATGTGGGAAGAAAATCATATCATTCCTTATATATTCCTGAGATCTCTAATCTGAAAGGTAGTGTTAGAAAAAGTTATGCCAGAACCCCAAAATTACCATTCATATAACAAACATACTAGGATGTTGGGCACTAGGAAGATACCTAAAAACTGGATAGAGAAATGGGCAGTGTTTTATCAATAAGAAGGGAACCTAAAATTAACTATAATCTATTTGTCCTCTCAACAACTGTGAACAATGAGACAAAACAAACATCCTGATCTTCAGCAAAAAACATTATTTGATCAGGACTTATATTATCCTGTCTAGAATGATTAGAAATGTAGTTTTATCTGTTATTTTTATTTCTTTCAACAAGAAGACCTACAAAGAGAGTAAACTCCCTCTCATTACTCAACAATGTCTTTGATACCCTGGATCTTCCAAGTGTGTTTCTTCAAAGAATAATCCAATGACTTTTTCCAAATAAAAGCTCTGTAATGAAAAAAATACCTTCTTTCTAATTTTTCACACTATGGCTGAGCTCATTAAGATAAATTAAATTTCATTTTCCCCTTAATAATTTGCTTCCTACTCGTATATCTGACCTGCCTCATAAAGTCATTTTCATTGTTCCTAACATCAAACATAAAACTATTTTTAAAAAATTAAACTAGTTTTGATTGTAAATAACTAAAAAGCTCCACTCTTCTCACACATACAGTGCGCTGAATGAATATAACGCAAACTCCACAGTGTTGTCTGTTTATGTCTCTACTCAGGGTCCAACCAATCACCATAATTGGGGTCAGGAAGGAACTGTACTCCATGATTAAATTGATATGGACAGCGGGGGGGGAGGTTGCCTTCCTCTGTAGTAGGGCATGGACCTCTTAAGCATTTATTGACATTTTATAGGAGCAGAACATTGGCTGCCATGGTTCCCCTACTTTACCTGTGGCTAGTTAGGGTGTTAGTTCTATGTTATGTCTATGTTATGTCAGGGTTGTGGGTAATCATATGTAAAGTTTAGATTATGGTTCTATTGGATAATTTGGGTAGGAGGGATCCTATGTCAGGCAGAAGGTTGAACTAGATGACCTCTGGAGTCCTTTCCAGCCCTACTTCTCTATGACTCTATAGCCGCAACCACACAGGATTTCCTGGTAGCAAAATAAAAGTGCTGGGGAAAAAAAGCAGCACAAAGCATACCAAAATAGTGTGCACCAGGACAAAAGGAGGCCTGGTTCTCTAGTGCAGAGGTGCCCAACCTGCAGCTCCAAAGCCATGTGTGGCTCTTCAGAAGTTAATATACATCTCCTTGAATCTTTGCACAAGTACACAACATGATGTAATGGCTATGGAAACTGGTCACAGTGTTCTTTTAAAAATATCTAAGGAGACGCATATTAACTTCCAAAGAGCTGCATGTAGCTCTGGAGCCACAGGTTGGCCACCCATGCTCTAGTGCAACGATCTGGCTGCTGGCCAGGCATCCCTGCTGCTCTATTTGTGCTCCTGCTGCTCTAGCATGCTACATGGTGTGTAGATTTCATAGATTTCATAGACACTACGGCTGGAAGGGACCTCAGAAGATCATCGAGTCCAGCCCCATGCCCAAAGGGCAGGAAATCAGCTGGGGTTATAGGATCCCAGCAAGATAAGCATCCAATTTCCTCCTGAAGGTGTTCAAAGTAGGTGCTTGAACCACCTCCACTGGCAGACTGTTCCAGACCCTGGGGGCTCGGACAGTAAAGAAATTCTTCCTTATGTCCAGCCTGAAATGGTCTCCCAGTAGTTTATGACCATTCGACCTCGTCATCCCTTGGGGTACTCTGGTGAACAAACAGTCCCCCAAATCCTGGTGGTCACCCCTGATAAACTTATAGGTGGCCATCAGATCACCCCTTTAGCTTTTCCAGGCTAAAGGGCCTCATGTCTCTCAGCCTGTCGTCATAAGGTCTGTTTTCCTGACCTCTGGTCATGTGCGTGGCTCTTCTCTGGACTCTCTCAAGCTTCTCCACAGCCTTTTTGAATTCTGGAGCCCAAAACTGGACGCAGTACTCCAGCTGCAGCCTCACCAAGGCCGAGTACAAGGGGAGAATGACATCCTGGGATTTGCTTGAAAAGCATCTATGGATGCAAGCCAACGTTTTGGTCGCTTTACTAGCCGCAGCATCGCATTGCAAGCTCATGTTCATCTTGTGGTCAATGATGACCCCCAAGTCTCTTTCTTCCGTAGAGCTAGCCAGCGTAGCACTGCCGAGCCTATAAGGATGCTGCAGGTTTTACTTCCCAAGGTGGAGAACCTTGCATTTTTCGGTGTTAAACACCATCAGGTTCTCATCCGCCCATTTGCTGAACCTGTCCAGGTCAGCCTGGATCATCTGCCTTTCACCTGGCGTGGATACTTTGCCCCAAAGTTTGGTGTCATCAGCGAACTTTGTCATCACACCAGATGACAAAGCTAACATGTTTAATGATTTCTTTGCCTCCATCTTCCTAAGTAGGGACCAGAACAGCCACCTCCCTGCTGGGGCCCCTCAGGTCCCACGAGAGGCACACGAGGGCCAAGGGTTAGCGAGAAACTAGTTAGGGAGCTTCTGGAGGGACTGGATGTATTCGAGTCAGCCGGTCTAGACGATCTCCACCCTAGAGTTCTAAAGGAATTGGCTGAAGTCATTGCAGGACCCCTGGCACAGCTTTACGAGCACTCATGGTGCTCTGGTGTGGTGCTGGAGGACTGGAAGAGGGCCAATGTGGTTCCCATCTTCAAAAAGGGGAAGAAGGAGGACCCGGGAAACTGTAGGCCAGTTAGTCTTACTATTTGAGAAAATTATTTTGGCACACATCCATGAGGGGCCAGCAGAGGATTGCATGCTTAGGGGCAACCAACATGGGTTCATCAGTGGCAGGTCCTGTCAGACCAACCTGGTGGCCTTTTACGATCAGATCACCAGATCATTAGATGTGGGGTAGCAGTGGACATAGTCTTCCTGGACTTCCGGAAGGCTTTCGACACTGTGTCTCACCCTGTTCTCATCAAGAAACTGGGGGACTGTGGTGTCAACACCCACACAGTCAAATGGGTCTCCAACTGGCTGGAGGGCAGCACCCAGAGGGTGGTAGTGGATGGGTCCTTCTCAACCTGGAAGGACATGGGCAGTGGGGTTCTGCAGGGCTCGGTCCTCGGGCCCGCACTGTTCAACATCTTCATCAGTGACTTGGATGACGGGGTAAAAAACACCCTGTTCAAATTTGACACTAAGGTGTGGGGGGATGTGGGCACACTAGAAGGAAGCAACAGGCTTCAATCGGACCTAGACAGTTGCAAGGGTGGGCGGATGAGAATAGGATGGGATTCAACACAGACAAGTGCAAGGTGATGCATCTGGGGAAGAACAACCGGCACCATACCTACAGGTTGGGGAAATCCCCCCTTGTCAGCACAGAGGCGGAAAAGGATCTTGGAGTCGTCACTGACTCCAGGACAAATATGGGCTGGCAGTGTGGGGAGGCAGTCAGGAAGGCCAACCGCACCTTGTCATGCATCCACAGATGCATCTCGAGCAGGTGATCCTCCCCCTCTATGCGGCACTGGTCAGGCTGCAGTTGGAGTACTGCATCTAGTTCTGGGCGCCGAACTTCAAGAGGGATGTGGACTGCATGGAGAGGGTCCAGAGGAGGGCCATTCACATGATCAGGGGACAGCAGGGCAGGCCCCATGAGGAGAGGCTACGGGACCTGAACCTGTTCAGCCTCTAAAAGGGAAGGCTGAGGGCGGATCTAGTGGCCTGTTATAAACTAGTCAGGGGGGATCAGCAGGCATTGGGGGAGTCCCTGTTCCCCCGAGCACTGACAGGAGTGACCAGGAATAATGGCCACAAGCTGGCTGAGGGTAGGTTTAGGCTAGATATCAGAAGGTGCTGCTTCACGGTCAGGGTGGCTAGGGTCTGGAACCAACTTCCAAGAGAAGTGGTGCAGGCTCCTACCCCGGGAGTTTTTAAGAGGAGGTTAGATGAACACCTTGCTGGGGTTGGTTGACCCCAGTACTTTTTCCTGCCATGGCAGGGGGTCGGACTAGATGATCTACTCAGGTCCCTTCCAACCCTAGAAATTATGAAACTATGAAACTTGGCCAGTCCGCTCCTGACTCCAATGTCCACATCATTAATGAAGATGTTGAACAATATAGGACCAAGGACAGAGCTTTGAGAGACCCCACTGGTCACAGGACACCATGATGGTGACTGCCATCAATTACAACCCTCTGGGTCCGATCACAGAGCCAATTTCCCAGCCAGCGGATCATGGTGGACCCAAGGCCACAGTTGGCTAGTTTCACCAAGAGATGATCATTGGATATCAGCTGAAAGGCTTTTTTGAAGTCAAAATATATAACATCAATCTCATCTCCCTTGTCCATGTGATAGGTCACCTGGTCATAGAAGGAAATGAGATTGGTCAAGCAAGACCTACCCACAATAAACCCATGCTGGCTATTCATTAGGAAGTTGGCCTCGGCCAGTCCATTAAGGATGGGCTCTTTAATAAACTTTTCTAAGTTCTGCTCCAAGATAGAAGTCAGGCTGAAGGGTCTATACTTAGCTGGATACACTTTCCTCCCTTTCTTGAAGATAGGCACCACATTGTCCTTCTTCCAGTCTTCAAGAACTACACCAGAGCACCAGGAGTTTTTAAAGATCCATGCCAGGGCCTGGGGTATGATGCTCACCAGCTCCTTGAGTATCCTGGGGTGTAGATTGTCAGGGCTAGCTGACTTGAAGGTATCCAGCTTCTCAAGAAGTTCCTTCACAAGGTCAGCATTTATGGAGGGCAGGTGATCTCCCCCACCCAGACCTCCCTGCCCCATAGAGGGCATGGGCATCCCATGGGACTGATGAAAGACTGATGCAAAGTACCCATTTAATAGGTTGGCTTTTTCCTGGGCATCAGTTGTCAGTTGCCCCATCTGATTCAGCAGGGGTCCAATGTTGCCCTTGCTTTTCCTCCAGCTCCCCACATATCTGAAAAAGGACTTTTTATTGTCCTTGATGCTCAAAACTAGTTGGAGTTCAGTTGCAGCCTTGGCTTTCCTGGTTTCCTCCCTGCAGGACCGGACCAGTGCAGAATAATCCTCCTTGGAATAATCCTGTCCTCCATCCTTTGTAGGCTTTTCTTTTTAGCCTCTGGAGGCCTGCTAGATCCCTGGAGAGCCAGGGGGGCTGCTGTGCCTTCTTGCTGCCTTTCTTCTGAAATGGAATAGACTTAGCTTGTGCATTGAGGATCACTCCATTGAGGAGCAACCACTCTTCTTGAACTCCCCTCTCCCTGGGGTCATGGTCCCTTAGGGCCTGACTCACAAGCCTCCTGAGCTTGTCAAAGTCAGCTTTTCTGAAGTCAAGGGCTTCTGTGTGCTGACTGACTTGCCAGCTTTATGGCGGATGGTGAAGGTGGTCAGCTCATGGTCGCTGTCACCCAGCTTCCCATCAATCACTAGGTCGCTGATTAGGTCATCCCCTGTAGCCAGTACCAGGTCAAGCAGTGCTTTGCCTCTCGGCCCATAGACTTCTTGAGTCAGGTAGAGATCATCCATGCACAAGAGGAAGCTTTGCAACCATTTGGATTTTGCTGAGTGATCCTCCCACAAGATGTCCAAGTAATTAAAGTCACCCATGACAACCATGGTCCTGGATCATGCGGCCTCAGCCAGCTCCTGGGTGAGCTCCTGGTCAAGCTCAGGACTTTGGCTGGGAGGTCTGTAGTAGACTCCCACTGTTGTGTCTCCCATACCATGTTCTCCACAAATTTTAACCCAGAGGGTCTCTATCTGTCCACCCTTGTCACCAATATCAGCTTGCAGGGACATGTAGCTTTCCTTCACATACAGAGCTACACCCCCTTTTGTCAACACGATCCTTCCTGTACAGGGTCTAGCCATCTATATCCATGGTCCAGTCATGGGTGGAGTCCCACCAGGTCTCTGCTATCCCAATGACATCATAATTCTTTGCATTGAGCAGGAGGACAAGCTCCTCCTGCTTGTTCCCCAGGCTCCTGGCATTTGCATACACGCAGGAAAGTGTCCCCTTGGGGGCTCTTGCCTTGCCCACAGATTGTACCAGGGCTGGGGCAAGGGTGGGCTCCCTTAAATGCCTTTGTCTGCTGGCTTTGCAAGGGTTGCTCAGCAGGCCAGAAGTGGCAGTAGTCCCCCCATCCCCCAGCGGGCTTAGTTTAAAGCCCGGTGGAGCAGGTGAGCCTGTCTGGCTGAGAAAAGCCTCCTCCCCAGGGGGGAGAGGTGGAGGCCATCTCTTCCCAGCAGCTCGCTGCCTCTCTCACCAAGGAGCGGGCTGTGGTCATGGAAGCCAAAGCCTTCCCAATGACACCAGCACCGCAGTCTTTGGTTGACTATGTGGATCCTCCTCTCCCTCCTCAGCCCATAGCCCGAGACTGGGAGGATCGACGAAAACACCACCTGTGCTCCCCAAATCCCTGTAGTGCCTCATGACTTGGCTGGGAGTGCTCTGAGCCGTGTCATTGGTGCCCACATGAATAAGGAGCATAGGATAGTGGTCTGTGGAGCTTTGGGATCTTCTCTGCAATGTCCTGAATGTGGGCCCCCAGGAAGCAGCAGACTTCCCAGGCTAAGGGGTCGGAGCAGCAGATTGCCTCCTCAGTCCCCTTCAGGATGGAGTCTCCCACAACAAGCACCTTACATTCTGTCTTGGGGAGAGCAGGGACGGTAGCTGCAGTTGAGCCTGTGTTGCCTGTGGGAGCTGGCTGTTGTGCCCCTAACGCCTTGACCTTGACTTGCGAGCCTGGGTCGGCACGACCGGCTTGGCACGAAGAGGGAGATTTATGACCGGGCAGGTGGGTAATAACGGTGAGCAGGAGTCAGTATAGTTTAAACACAGCATATTGGGTATACAAAAGGTTTATTTTACTTATGCTACTGATGTGCTGCAGCGTAGGCAGAGGAGTTGATTTATTCAGTTACAGCATGCAGATATCATGTTACCCAGCATTTACAGGGTGGGTAAGAGAGTTGCTTGTTACAGATTCTGAGGGATTCACATAAGCCGTTGCAGTCTGCAGATTACTGGGAGCTCTTGATAAGAAAGATAACATCAGAGATAGAGAGATAGACGGGCCGGCAAGACGGAGATACACCAGAAAGATCATGTAGGCGGAGAGATGCACGATCTGTTCTTCTTGAGTGTATACACAGTTCTCCGTTCTCTCCTTTGGGTGGAAGATCTTTCAAAGTTATATTGGGCGAAGATGACCAATTACTATACACTAATCATAAATAATTAATGAGTTGGCACTTGTGCTGTCTTTGTTTGCTCAGGTTTCATAAAAAAGGGGGGTTATTTTTACTTGGGTGGTACTGGTTCTGTTTGGTCACAGGATGGCGCGCATAGTATATTTAATTAATTTTACAACTTCACTGAAGTCAGCTAATCTCGTTACTATAGGTACTTTATCTTTCGAGCTGGGCTGTCAAGGTCAGTTTCTCTCTTTCGTATAATAATTTGAAATGAGGCACAGACAGGGGTGTGTATATGCAGCACTGTTACAAACTAAAGAATAATAGTGTGAAACTACAATTACAGAGTTTGTTGTGTTAGCTTCTGACCCTTTGCCATCTGACCTTTTGCCATCGGCATCTGAAATCAAAGACTTTGATCTTTGACACTAGCAACTCAGCAGGCTCTGCTGGAGCTGCAAGAGGTGTGAACCTGTTGCTAAGCTCCAGCGGAGCAGGGGCCTTGGTGCAGCAGGCCTTAGGGCCCTTGACCACCTTGGTCCATGCCCCTGACTGGACAGACTGGACAGAGTGGGAGGTCCCAGAGTCCTCCTTTGTCCTGGAGGGAGATGGTGGTCTACCCTCCGGCTCCTGGGGGAGAAGGGCCTAGCAGTAGGAGTCAATCTCCTGCTCACAGTCCCTGATGGCACATAGTCTCTGGACTGTGACCTGGAGCTCCTCCAGCTGGTACGCCAGAGATCCCACATGGGACCAGACCCCACACGGAGAGGTGGCCATGCTCCCGGGCCCCAGAGCCTGAAAAAGGGACATGCAGCCCCCACAGCCAAGAGCCAGGGGCTCTGTCTGCGTGGAGCCTGGAACCATGGGCTCTGTCTGGGTGGCAGTCTCTGAGGTGCTTAATGGGGGGGCCACAGAGCCCAAGGTGACCCTCGGGGTGTAGCACATGCCCATCCGTGTTATGCCTCTGGTAGGCTGGCCATGGCTGGGACTGACTACCCTGGTGGGTTCCTAGGCAGGGTCTCGGGCCCTCCTGCGCTCCCTCCTGCATGAACTCTGTGCTAACTCATGCGCCGGCAGACAGCACACCTGTTTGTGCAGCCTGTTCACACAACTCTGGTTGCATGGCTCCCTGGGGGGCTGGGCAAAGTAGGGGCCTGGGCAGGGGCTTGACCCGGCCCGGCTCTACGCAGCCGCGTCCTCCCACTCAGAGAGAGAGGGGTTAACCCCTTCCCACCATGAGCCCCGCTTGCCTCCGGCTGTGCTGGGGATCAACAGGGGGCTCTGCAGCTGCTGGGGGGTGTCTGAGGGGCTTCAGGGGAGTAGGGGTGTGGCGGGCTTTCACCTGCACATCTCTTACCACTCCGGAGCCTAACTGGGCTTTTTTGCTGTTTGGCGGGCCCTTTTGAACTGCACGCATGCGCAGTGGGCCTGCTGCCAGGGAAAGCTGTTCTCAGGCAAGGGAGGGGGGCCTGCCCAGGATTTGGGGGGCCCTACCCTACTGGAGGGGGACTAGTGAGTACCCCTCCTACTTTTCTCTCTCCCTGGGGGCTTGGGCCAAGTAGGGATCTGGGTGGGGGCTTGACCCAGCTGGGCTCCACACAGCCGCCTCCTCCCCCTCAGAGAGAGAGGGGTTAACCCCTTCTCACCATGAGCCTCGCTTGCCTCCGGCTGTGCTGGGGGTCAGCAGGGGGCTGTGCAGCTGTTGGGGGGTGTCTGAGGTGTCTGGGGGGGCTTCAGGGGAGCGGGGACATGGTGTGCTTTCACCCGCGTGTCTCTCGCCACTCCGGAGCCTAACTGAAGTAGGAAGTAACCAAATGCATGGCAGGACTCGCAGCTGCCTGCTGCTGAGTCCACAGGGCATCCAGGGCCTGTTCTGGCCCCACAGAGGCACCGAGGACCAGCTGGGCTACCTTAGAGCTGGGCACATGGGCCAGCTGTGCCACTGCTCCAGAGGCCTGACCATTGAGGCCTGAACCCTGGCAATCAGACCCAGGACCTCTGAATGAGGGTCACCCAGGCCACAGCTACAGGCAGTACTGAGTAGCAGGAGGCACGAGAGTCCACTGCAGGCAGCATGAGTGACTGTGGGGAGACAGGTAGGAGGACCCAGCCACAGGAGTTTGCCCAGACCAGGCACCAGAAACACAGCTGGTGGCCTGAAGAAGTTACTGACCTCTGAGCCATTTGGGGCCAAGAGGCTACACTGCAGCAGTTTGCCCAGGAACACCAGAATGGGCATATTTACCAGGCAACTGCTACACAGAAGACCAAGTAGAGGTATGCCAAAATATAACAGCAGTGCAGGAGCAAAGCCAAATCATTGTACAGGAGAGGAGTGAAGCTTGCAGCAACCAGCCCTGTGACCCAGCTGGAGTTCCCAGAGGCAAGTTCCTCCTCCAGATCTGCAACAACACAACCACCCAGCCATATAGGGAGTGACAATGAAGAGAGACTCACACCACAGCCAGGACCCACTGCTACAGCCAGCCCTGAGGCGATGTTGGAGTGGCAGATCCCCCAGTTCCTGTGTGGCACCATTAGGAGAAAGGAGGAGCTAGAGGAGTGGTCTGGAGTGTCACTCATGCCAGCAGAGGCCACACTCACCCCTACCTGAGGCCAGGTCTGGTTCCCCCTCCCCAGTCTCCCAGCCACAGCAATCGTCTGTCACCACAGCCTGGTAAGTCCCACACAGGGTGTGGAAAACTGGGACCCTCTCCCTGCCACCCCTGTTTTCTCCTGCACTGCTCCTCCTTGTTCCCAGCATGTGCCCCAAGTCCATCTCTGCCACCTCCCTCTCTCCTCTCCCAACACTCACTCCTCTGCTGTGAAGGGGCCTCCTTCCCAGCAATAGCAAAACAACCTTCCCCCTTTGCCAGCACTCCAAGCTGGATGGAGCTGATCCTGACCATGGGGCATTACCATGGTGGCATTACCAGGCTCACATGCCTGTTAGGCTGCAGTTCTGCATCCACTGGAGCCTGTGGCTGAGAGCCTGGGGGTCATGGAATGCCACATCTATCCTGGTAGGGAAGAAGCAGGGGGCAGGAGACTGGGCTGGCTGTGATGATTGTCTCCAGAAGGATCCTTCTAGGTGAGGCCCTGCAAAGCTAGGAGTCACTGGGCAAGGGCAGTTTGCCCAAAGTGGCACAGTTTGTCCCATAACAAAGTACACATTCAGGCACACGCACTGGGGCATAAATTACCAGCACAAATTTGTGCCACTTCTATTTGTGCTGCTACAAGCACACACCCCTGCATGTGTGGACGTGGCCTATAACTATTTGTTAATGACTATTTAATGACTGTGCTTTTGAAATCACATTATAACAAAATAAAACAAACAAAAATCACACACATGCCAAACTAACCATGGACCTGGTGGAAATCAGACAGACCCCTTCTGACATCTCTTCAACTACAGTCCAGTCTGCCCATACTGAAATGTAATCTCCTGTTAAATTTTTCCATAGAATTATCCATAGGACCATTTCATATTTTATTGCAGTTTCCTTACATGTTTATTTCATTTTGTGAAAAATTCTGACATTATATGCAAATATTTATCAATACTGCAAAAGATCAAAATAAACACAATGTTATGAATATTTTGCCTAGTTTAAGTCTTTTGTCAAATCTTCCCAGTGGCAAATACACAATAAGACAATGGCTGAATAAATTGAAAGGTCTTTTCCACAAAAAAAAAAATCATATAATTATTTTGTATTTGGTGAGCATTGCCAGAATGGCCAATACAGTACAGAAAAAAGACAGGAAATATGAGACCTGCTCTCAAGGAGATAATTCACAAACAAAAAAAATCTATGGCTTTCCTGAATCCAAGCTTCCGTGACTTCATTTGGATTATAACAGTTTATGCCAGCTGGGGTTCTCCCATAAGGTTTCAATATTACCATGAAGAAAATGTCATTGGATAAATTCTGGACACTGTTTAAGTGAGAATTTTGTTACTGGCTTCAGTAGTGCCAAGATACCAACAACTGAACAGAACTGAAAATAAAAACTCCTTAGTAATGGAATGTAACATCTGTTTCTCACTGGTAGTTATTCAGAAAAAAACATTTCCAGTACTTTGATTTGCAAAATATGTTCCATATTTCTTACAGAACAGACTAGAAGGAATACTAAGGTAGGCAGAAGTACTAGATAAGAAAGCTCTGTAAGAGAAAAGACATGCACATTCTGTCCTTATGGATTTCTTGCACGGCATTGGAAAAGTCACTTAATTTTCTCCCTACTTCAGTTCCATTGCCCATCAGCTTTGGATGACAGTATTTCTATACTTGAGAGGGCCATAGTGAGAATAAGTTTGTTACTATTTTTGAAACATATAGAAGCCAGAAAGAAGAGCGCATAAAAACACCTAAAAGCAATGGGAAATGGTATCCGTATGCAGATGAGGTCAAAGAGAATACTAAGCTTCATGTAATAAGCTTCATGTGCAATTAGCTTCAAGTGGTCACTAGAAACATTCTACATCTGCCTGAGGAATAGCAATTTAGTCACAATTTAGGTACCTCCCAACACCAGTTTGCATCACAATGGAAGTTAAACTAAGTTAGATACTCTCTGAGCATGAAGACATACATAAAGATCATATAAGCCAAATTGGAGGTGTCTAATAAACCCATCTACCTAAGCAATTTCCCTGCTTCTGGAGCCACAGGCAACTGGTAGGAGGGGCACGGGGGTGGCATGAGACTCGGCACTACTTGGGATGGGGCAGGATTTTTGCTGCATAGGCCAGTGGCATTTGGGGAAGGGGTGGTACTAAACCACAGCACAGAAGTATACGAGTGGATATGGGGCCCATCCCCAGGCCCACCCACAAACTGTGCCCCGCCCCAGACTCAGGAGGTATCAGTCACCCCTGCCTGGTGGAGGGTTAATTTGGATCATTTTTATGATGAAAACACCTAAATCCCACCTGCATCCTGCTTAGGCACCTAATAGAATAAATAACTTGGTAACTCAGGGCCCCTCAGGGTGATGGTATGTGATGCATGAGCCAAACAGTCACACCTCCTGCCATGCCACATGTGCATAACAGGAGGTGTGATTGTGGCATCACACATTATATCTCATCATGCCTTTTTGCCAGGACAAGGAGAACTTGATCCTGGGCTCCCCTTGCACCAGCCAGAAGCTAGTTCTTGCAGCTGGGAGCACTTTCAGTTGAAAGCCATGGGGACACCCCATGCTCCCCCAAGGCTGGGGTACCATAGCAGCAGTGATTTTCCAGGCCCAGGGGTTTCATACACCCTTGAGGCTCAGGAATCACAGCTACCACAATTTTCCATCCCTGGGGGTGTCACACACCCCCAGAGCAGCCATGTCCTACCAGAACTCAGCTGGGTACTGGTGTTACATAAAATTGCCAATAGCTCAAATTAAGAGTGAGACCTTAAAAAGGGGAATAAGGCAAAATGTCATGTTTATTGATTACATGAAGAAAATACATAAGCTTGGACACACAAGTCATACAGACATACACAACCATACATACGAACAGACACAGACAGACATACAGACAAAACCACTCCAGTAAGATGTTATAGTTACCAGCAGCTGTTACTCAATATTAGCACTGGATGGCCGGGTCAGGCTCATTGAAGATATGAGCAGGGCTATACAGGCATGCGTGCCTGTGCTCCATGAGGATGCAGACAGTGGTTTCCCCACCTTGGCTTATTTGCATCTCACTTTTATAGGGATTTCAAGTCTTTGTTCAGCATTGGTGTTTTTCCATGCTCAGTCTTTAATTAGAGGCTGTTTCTTTTTGTTATCTCAACCTGGGGTCATTCCAGTAAAGTTGGTTATCTCCACTGAGGTCATTCCAGTAAAGCTGGTTATCCCCACTGAAGCATTTTCTCCTTCATCTCTGTCTTGAAGCATTGTGTAGTTCAAATAGCAGGATATGCAAAATTCCTTCTTCTCTGCACCTGATCACAGACGAGTTCTTCAGCCATCCATTAATTAGTTTACTGTCTGGTAACTTATACATTGGTGCCTTGTTGCTTACACAATCAATTAAATCTTCTTCTGTTTTCATGCAAATACTTACCATTCTTTCACCATTCACCCTCTCACACAGACACTCACGTACACAGGGTATACAAAGTTCATCTACTCATCTCAAGCAAGGAAACAAGCACAAAATGGAGTTTTAGTTGTTCATACAATCATAGAGGTTGATCAATTCAATACTATTATCATTTAAACATAATAAATAAAGCAAAAATTCATACTATACTGGCAGCTGCTGGGGCTGAGACTACTCTCAATTGCAGGACTCCCAGCCCCAGCTGGTCATGGTGCACCTCTGTAGCTGGAAGTCTTGTCAGCTAACAGGGCTCCCATCTGCATGGAAGACCCTGTTGCATGTGCACATGAAAGCTTGATAGCAACCAGCTATAAAGTTAGTACACATTTCCAGTGTCTAACTTCATAACTGGTTGGAGCTTTTTATGGTGTAATAGGTGCCTAGCATCCACACAGTGGCTCGAGAAACATTGCTTGACCGCTCCTTCATACCTGCCCAATGCCTACCACAATTTAGCCCTCTCTTCTAATAGACCCTCTTCTTTCCACTAGCTTTGATACAATATACATAAACTCTATAGAAAGGAGAAAATGAAAGAAAATACACAAGAAACAACAGTCAATAATAGTAGCTCATTTGCATATTGGCTTTGTGTTCTTTAACACGTCAATTTTCCTTTGCCTTCTAGCAAATGTTTTTCATTGGTTTCCTTGTGTGCAAAACAATCTTTTGGGTACAATCTCTAGATAAGAGCTGAAGATGCAGCATGAATCCAAGAATAATAGGAAACACAAAATCACTTTAATTCCACACAAAGATATGCTATTTGCTATTAGATCACAAGGAGACACAGCAAATGCTGCTGAATTGTTTTTCTTGGTTGCATGTTGTAGAATCAATTGTTCTTATAATTTCATTGTCATTCCCAACATCATAAATCATTCAGTAAGCTGAACTATGAAAGAAATTGCCTAGATATTTTTATTTATGAAAGATATTGAAAAATATTGTTATGATGACTCTTTTATTGTTTAATAATTTGTAATAATTAAAAAAAGACTGACATTAGGAAAAAAAGCCAGCTAATATTAAGCGTTTTCTTTGGGTTGTCTGCTTTAAAAAAACACAAACTTGTTCCTTACAGAACATATAATTCAGAAGATATTATAGATTATGAAACAAACAACTATTCACACACAAAAGCATGTTCTAGAAGCCAGATGATTTCCTCATGGAGTTTCAGTGACAATCCTGAAATCACTTATGTATGCAGACATAAAAGTGCACTTAGTAACTGTAATTACAGCTTTTACAACAGTCTAATTAAAGAGCATATCCATCATATATATTATCTTCTTGGCTGGGAACATTATAAATCAGCTTAAAGAAAAGCAGGCATCCTATTTCCTCTTCCTCCCCATCTGCTGATTCTTCAAGCTACAGCCTGCAGAGGAAAAAAAAATCTCCCAAGATAGAGACGTGAGAAATGATTTGACTTCCTGTTCCCTTAACTTATTGACAAGGGGTAAGAAAAGCCTTTGATGTTTTTTTACCCTGCCTATTGTACTGACTCATATTTTTTTTCTTTCTACTCCTTCTTCTGTCTGTCTATATACCTCTCTTATCTCTCAGGCTCCTTGGGGTGGGAGCTGTCTTTTTTGTTCTGCGTTTGTAGAGAAGTCAACATATAGGGATCTGATCCATGATAAGGCTCCTAGGCACTTCAAATAAATAAATAAATGATGGATGTTGATGATGATGAACTGTTTAATATAATTACTTTCTATGTATTCTAATGATTAATATTACAATGCAGTTGGAAGGAAAATACTTGTGGATGGATAATAATTTGCTATTGTAGGATGTCCCATATTATTTTTATCAGTCCTGAGCTTATTGTTGGCTCTGGACTTAGGACCCAGATGCCTTGTTCCAGGGACCACCCTCAAACCAGCCATGACTTTTCTATTCAATAATAGGCAAATTTATTGATACACAGTGATAACAGACAAGAAGCAATACAGACAATCAAGCAGTTCTATATACTTCCAATCCTAGGTCTGTCATCAGAGTCAGAATACATCGGGCCAGGATGCAGGCTTCACTCTGAGGCTTTCTCTTCGGTGTTAGATGTCAGCATGTCAGCAGCCTGGAGGTGGGATGCCAGTGGAGTGGATGATATAGGCTGGTGATGTGTCTTCTGTCCATGGTGGCCCCAGTGACTCCTCCTGGGGATGGGGACCCTTTTCAGGGACTTCAAACCCAGGCTCCTTCTTGGAGCCACTCTAGGAGAAGAGGAGACCTAGGGATGGGGGTGGGGACACTTTACTGCTCCCAAGTCCTCTTTTGTATTCTCCTTCCCTCCTGATGACTCCTCATCTGTAGCTATCACTGATTGGTCTCCCTGTGTATTTGTCACACTGTCCATGTCCTGTGTTGTCAACACATTCCAAGCCCATCACATGCACACTCTTCCCAAAACAGGAATTTTAGGCCCCCTTCTTTGGCCTTGCAAACTCATGCCCCCTCATCTCATGTTATGGAAGAGTGATACATGCCCCCACTTCCCCAGGCTGTGTGTGTATTCTCTGGCCTTGTTGTATTAGACAGCCAGTCTGCCTGGAAGGCTGTGTGAAACTGTGTGACCCAGGCTTTTTAGAAACCAGCTGCCCCTGCTGCCCATCCTAAACCATTCTAAGGCATATACATATGCCAATTTCCAAAAAGCAAACCTTTAAATACCATTCTAAGCCATCACTTATGTTCAAACTTTAGTCAATGAAAATACTTCATCTTGATAGTTTTATCTATGTTTCTATTCATTGTTGACTAGTACTTTATCTTCAATGTTTTATCTATGTGTATAGTCATTATGATCTAGATTGTAGCTCTAAAATTTGTTCTGAAGAACTAGTAGTATATAAGTGCACTGTTCCAGAAGCAAACCAAGGAGCAAGCTACCCATAGTTTTAGAAGAAAATAAGTTATTTCACTGTTTTCTAAGAGCAGCTTATTCTCCTTCACCTCTTTTTCCTGCCTTACCCTACCCTATCTACCCAAGCTACTGGAGTTGGTGACTAAGATGGATAAAAACAGGGATCTTCATGTTCTGTCTTCCTACTATTTCTTTTGCACTTATTAGTTCAAGACAAGGGTGTAGAGGCAAATAGTTTTGGTCTACTCCTGAGTCCAGAACTACAATCTGAACCAGACAAAGCAATGAATGTCTTACTTCCCCGTATTCACTGGTAAGGCTGACTAAAGGCCATGAAAAACCTAGATTTGTTTAGGCCCTTAGTCTCAGGTCTTTAAACTAAAGGCCTAAAGGAAAATAAGTCCTTTAGTCAGTATTTGTTTCTTTTAGCTAATAATCTTGGTAAATTAGGTTTTGGAGCCAATTGTTTCATGCCTGGCAAATATGGTGCTCCTGTGGGACAAACTAACACTGTGATGAAGGCAGAATCCTGACATTACATAATATCTTGGACGCAGAAAGTACATCATAAAATGCATCCATCAGCATAGCAACTGTGAACATCCCATGAACACAAATACAGAATGATAATTGTACATAATGAGCAGCAGTTCTATCCCTTCCCAACTGACCCATCAGGAACAATTGGGAAATTAAGAAAATTAATATTCAAATGTCTCAATTGTTTAGATCTAGTGAGGCAAAGTTGTAACTGAATAGATTAGTGTTTTCTACACTCTGAGGGCTAAGAATGTCTGGACTGTCCTGACGTGTAGAGGGCTCTCATTTAACAAAGGGGCTATTTTTCATTAAACCCTAAAGAAAGCTTGCCAAATTTCTTTGATGACACATAACTTTCATGGCATGTAACAGCAACCACAGACTGATTGATCAGAGAGCTATAGAACTGAAACATGACATGTTTAATATCATCTTGTATCTCCACAATCAGACAATAAAACTAGCCACTAGAGCGTTTTAAGAAGCTTCACTGGAAAATTTGAAATGGAGGTGGGGAAAGAGGTTTTGCAGTAAGTTAATGTGCAAGACTAATGTTGTTGACATTACATAAAGGGTAACTGACTGGGAAAACTAGAAACAGGCTCACAGCCTTCACTAAAGAATCAAAATGAACTTATGATGAATTAGATTGTTAGTAACCATTTGCAGATAATATCTGATTTACATTTTAAGAACAAGAAGCACATCACACTATTAATGAATTCATTTATTTAATCCTATATGTATTACAATACCTCCATTTCAAAGACAAGAAAAGGAAGACATGGAGAGATACAAATGTTTCTATCAAAATTATTCAAGTCAACAGCACAGCCAGGAAAAGAACAGACAGGTCCTAAATCAATGTTCTCTCCACTAAATGGCATGACCTTTTACACTTCCATTCTTTTATTTCTGTGTGCCTCTCCACTCTGGGGTTTCAACCTGGACCAGACATGGTGGTTTTGTATAAAAATTCTTTGATGAAGGTCTACTCTTATGTATTTCTGATTTGTTTTAGATAAAACAAATGGACCAGATGCAGTTTTCTCTCTAGATTTTCAGACCATAAACATAGAAATGTATTAGGTGTTTAAGTTAATGCATCACTAACAGACATGAAGTAAGCCACACTGTAAAGAGAAGCATTATTGTATTTCCCTACCAATCACAGGTTTGTCAGCTTTTTTATTAAAAAGAAATTGCGCCTTCAATTGGATGAATCTTCAGTCTCAGCCTGCAATGCACAGAGCTTATGTTCCTTTAAAAAAAGGCAATGAACATAGTAAGCAAAACGGCACATAGGCTTCTTGCAGATGTTGAAAAAAAACAAACAAATCATGCCCTACTGGAAGAAGCATTGCATTACTTTGATCCAGCTCTGCAGCATCTGTATACGTTGGGCACTTCAGCAGGGCTTCTGGTGCTTTCATCTAAAGCTGCTTCAATCAGCTATTAGATGAAAGTGCCTAATCTATACAGATGTCAGATGAGCTACATCAAATTAACATGATGCTTCTTCTGGGCATGTGCAGGACTCAGCATAGGAGCATGCCGAGTTTAAAGCAAAGCGCCATTTTAGGGGGCTTTTTTTAACGGTTGCAAGCAGCTTTAGTGTATAAAAATGTCAGATATAGCTGAAAAAGAATATACACTAATTTAACATTAAAATACCTTGTGGCCATATTCCTTTCTTATTATATCTACTCCAGTGATCTTTATTCTGAATACTAAGTTTCCAAGGCAGAGTAAAAATCATGCTAGTAGAGACAGCCCATGGAGGGAGCCATGGCACTGGTGTACAGATTGGTTCATGGAGGGTCCAGGAGCAGACTGGACCTCAGCGGCTGCACAAGGCAGCATGGGTTCCCAACCTCACATGAGGCAGGAGCCCTCGATGCATGGATTGGTGCACAGGGTGGTGCATGGGGCAGGGAGGGCCCCCATCCTTTCATGAGGCAGGCACCCCTTCAGTGCACAGGGCAGTGCACAGGGGGCTGAGGGAGGGCTGACAGGCATCCTTGGCTGCACGAGGCAGCTCAGGCCTTCCAGCTGCGAGAGGCGACCTGGCAGGTTGACCACCCCAGCCCTGCATTCACCCCACAGATAGAGACCAGTCTAGCTTTCCAAAGCTGCTGGAAGTTGTGAGTGACCCAGGAAGGAGATTTCTACAGGGGAGGAGGGGCTCTCCCTGTTCGGATGATCAAAGGAAAGTCCCTGACAAGGAGAGGGAACAATTTCCCTTTGGGAGTAGAGAGAAACCTAGGGCCTCACCTGTTCATTAAGGGTGGGTTCCATGGTTAAGGAGCCCCTCCTAGCTGTGACCTAGGGGAGGGTGATGGTGTTCCTTTAAGGTAGCATCAGGTCTAATTTTACTGTATTTTTACCAGATAGCTATTTCTATGGGTATGCAGTATAATGGCTGCCCTTTGAAAGCAGTCCTTGTGCAATCATAGCCCTGCTGAAATTAATATTGAAAAAGCCCATTGACTTGCAAGGATTTGTCCCTCAGATTTTTTTCCTAAGGCAGTCTCAGGACCTGATCTTGGAAGCAGGCAAATACCTGCAATTTCCAATGAGGTCCCTGAGACCTGATGGTGTTCATGAACAGTTTCTAAAATGCTAATATCCAAAGTGTCATGGAGCTGCAAGATAGCCACATTACTATGAGTGCCCCAACTTTTTAATATTACATGGTGTGCATATCTAACGTCTCAAACCTAATATTGAATTACATCCCTATGTTTATAACACTGTTGCAAAAGATTGCGGTCCATTTCTTGGAGGCCACCAAAATCACAGACACACACTCATTAGCAGCACAAAAGGTGTATTTGCAAATAGGGTCAGAGCAGAGTCAAAGACTCAGATTACTCCGAACCCCTAAGGAATTTTTGCAGGCTGTATTTATCCTTCTTCCTCCTGGGCATGTGTGCAGAAACAGGAACTCTTACAGCTCATTTCCGTTTCATACAAACATATATGTGGTTACATCACTACATCCATCGCATGTACATTATAATTAACTACTTAAGTATGCAGGGCGGAGAAGTAAATATGCATCAGCTAATTGCGCATGCTCAGAAAGTTCTTTAGGTCACCAAGAGTTTAAACCCCCCCTTTCAAGGACACAGTCAGTTGAATTCCAGCTTCTGTAATCTGCATGAGAAAAGCTAGGGGGAGGCTGGGGGAGAGTCTGTGATTTAGTATAAGAAGAACTGTGGCAAGGCTGGCCAAGAAAAAAGTCCTTGGCAGTGTTTTTGCTTATCAGGTGTGAGATGCAAACTGTGCATTTCTAACAATACTCCATTTCTAACAACACCTTCTAAGTCTCCTAATCACCATTCCTCCAACTTCTGTACCCATTGTGATAAACCTAACATAGAAACAAACCATTAGAGTGACCCCATGAACCACTGAGTTTAGTCCCTGCTATCACAAGTCACCATGCCATACAATCATGACACAATCACCCCCTCTTAGCCAAAGGCTAGATATAGACATTCAAAAAGCCTGAGGCGCAATCAACCTAAGTTATATATTTTTCTGTAAGCAGTGTAGTTTAGCTCGGTAGCAAACAAAACACATAGTCACCCTTTGGTGGGGAGTGTGTGGGGGTGGGTAGGAAGGGAGCAAACCTTGGACCTGTTTCTTTTTTTCTTTTTTTAAGGTAGAGGGTTTCTTCCCCTGGTGCCATTTCTTTTTTGGGCACATTTGCTGTGCCATTGTTATGTTCTGGTTCCTCACGTTGTTGGGATTTTCATGGTAAACTTGCATCTTTAATGTTGCATTATGAGAGGATTGTAAGCTGCTCTATTTAGCCTGCTAGGCTAGATCACCCATAGCCAAGCCTCCCATATGGGTTCTTGCATGGAGCTGTTGCAAAGACTCTATACCTGAATTTATTGTGTTGGTTATCAGTATGTATTGCTATCCCATTTGATGTACTATCACTGTGCATATTCTGTTATTGTTCCACCACTGACAGATTTTCCTCTGTTGATTTGCTGTCTAACCTGTGTTTTATCATTGAGTGTCCCCATGCTTGCTGCCTGGAGGACCCTGTTGAGGTCAAGAGCTGCATACTAACCAGGAGGTCACAGAGGATTGGGGCCTGTGCCTGAGTTCAGGGTTGACAAGAGTTATTGTCTTTGTAAACCTATACTTGTAAATAGCACATTACCAGGGACACCCAATGATACTTAACTATTTACAGGTTTAATGATACAACATTGTATAAATCTTATAAACATATACTTATATGCAAATATACAGCAAAACCCTCAGGTTTTCTTTATTTATTTTAAAATGCATTCCCTCCCCTTCCCCAACCATTTCTGACTTTTTCTTTTCCTCTCTATTCCCTATAGATAAGTATAAGTGAGCTCAGACTTAGGATAAGCTTTAACATTTTTATTTTGGTAGCAAGTTTTTGGTTTTGGATATCCACTGTTTTATATTGTATAATTATTAGGGTTGTACTGATTTTTACTGTTGTATATTGTATTATTATCATTTTTGTATTAATTTTTATCATTTCATATGGATATTGTATGGTGTAGGCCTGTGTTTGTATGTGAACCAAAGTCATGTCAAGTTTCCATTTTATATGTCAAGTTTCCATCTTGTGTCCTCTGCCCAGGCATCCTCTGTGTCACAACCGTGTGAGTCACATATCCCTCCCATGTAAATTGGTTCCCAGATGAATGAGTGTGATTGGGAATTATTGAAATACAATGGTAGCAGGCCTCTACTGAATGGCCTGTAATGACTGGGCCATTCATCTCGCACTGATTCATCCAGGAAACACAGACCTCACCCAGCAACACAGACAAAAACCCAGCATTTGAAAGACAAAAGACCTTGCAAAACCAGCAACTCTACCATTGTACCCTACTTTACAGACACCCGAAACTGCACATCCCTGCATGGAGCACACATGCTCAGTATGCCAAGGGATGACCCTTGCCTGGGCATGCCTCCTGTCACTAGGGTCACACAAGGTCTGCCCCTATAAAAAGGGGCAGTGAAGACAGACCCAGTGGGATGCCCTCTCCATCTGGACCAGCACCATGCCACACCACCTATCCACCCAGAGGCCCTGCCAGCAACCCCCCACCCCATCCAAACCACTCTCTGGGTGCGGCCCTTCAGCCAATTTGTGACCCATCTGACTGTGTAGGCATCGACACCACAGATGCATAATATTTTAATGAGGATGGGGTGAGAGACAGTGTCAAAGGCCTTCCTAAAGTCCAGAAAGACTACATCCACCGCAACATCTGCATCCAAGGCTTTTGTGACCTGGTCATAGAAGGCCACCAAGTTGGTCTGACAGGACCAGCTTCCCATGGTCCTACTTTCCTGTGATTGCAGGATGGCTCAATGCTCCTCTATAAATGATAAATCTATCCAAGCTAGATGAAATGAGTACTTTGAGGCAGTCCTGAACCATGAGTCAAGTGTGGTGGATACCACCATAAAGTCCCTTTCCAACACCTTGCAAGAGTATTTCTCACCAACCCTCCTATCTAACAAGAAGTCTTCCATCAAGGAAACCAAGAACAACAAGGCTACTGGACCAGATGGCATACCTGTTGAAATCTAAATCTGTTCCAGAGCTAGCTTAGTCTGAACCTGACTAACAATGTCCAGAGGAAATACTACAGGGTCACATTGAAGGCATATCTCAAGAAAGCGGGTGCTGACATTAAGAGTTAGGAGAACCTACCTGCTAACCAACTCCAGTGGCACCACAGCTTCAACTAAGTGGCATCTCATCTCATGCTAAAGCATCTTGCCCTCAAAACAGAGAAGAGAGAACAGAAGGAAAATGAGAAAAATCCTGACCTGTGGCCTACTATCCCCCATGGAAAGACAGGTCTGTAGCTCAAGGCCTAGACTCTTAAGTAACTTCAACACTCATCAATGAGTTACAGTAGAGATCATCCTTGGATTGAAGGATTGCTAATTATTATGGTTATCTGTACTGCATCAAAAATAACACTCAAGCTTTCTGCAGTTATGAAAGGAGACTGGACAGGCACCTTGCTGGGGTCACCTGACCCCAGTTGTCTTTTCTGCTTCGTGCAGGGGGCTGGACCCAATGATCTCCTGAGGTCCCTTCCATCCTTACAATCTATGAATCTATGGACTTAAAGACCAGCCTTCTGCAAACTGAACAGCTCCCACGGAAGTTAGCTTCTGAGTGTGTACTCAGGGTTGGACCACAGGACTTGGATACAGTGACACCTAAATCCAAGTACCTACCAGCTAGTGGGCTCTTGAGCACTAAGTTAGGCACTCAGGTTCTGTGAGAGGCATAGTAAAAGTCAGGCACCTAAGAAAACAGCTGAATGGAAACTGCCCAGGCTAACTGGGAGTGAAAGGAAGAGGGAAGGGCAGGCATTTGCTAAGTTGCCATGCCAGTATCTCTGTTTCTCCTACTGGAGTTACTCTATTTTATAAAAATAATAAAATAGTAATTGGGTCAAAGTACTTGAGCCAAAATCTGCAGTCCATGGATCAGGGATGTGGGAACCTAAAGTTTAATTTCCTGCTTTAAATCAGAGAAAGCATAGATTTGAACCTGGTTTTCTTATATAATACACTTATGTTTTAAGTACTAGGTTACTGGGTGTTCTATGGGGGAGCTCTCTAGTTTGTTTTCAGAATGGTGTCTATCTCCAGGAGAATATTAAAAACTCATAATCCAGAATAAAACAAGGTATCTATCTCTAGAAAAGTCAGCTGCTTCATTCCTAGTGTGGCATTTACTCTGCTGGTTTCTGAAGATACTTTCCTTATACTGTCTTCATGCTTAGAGGTCTTGGTCCTGAAAAGCCAAAGTCCTCAGCCATCACACTGTTCTAAGCTATCTTTTCTTTTTATGCAGTCTGCATCCAGCTCTTTGCATGCCTATAGGAGCTGACTACAGGCAGACAGTATGAAAATACTGCAAGACTTAAGCATGAGATTGGGTTCCGAATAGCACTTTAGCTGTGGAACAACATCAGCTCCAAGGCATGTTTCACATGCTCAGTGGTATTTCTTTATTTTTACTTCATTACATAATATCTGAAGGCCTTCCATAAGCAAGAGAAAAAACACCTTTTATCTCTTGATGCAGAAAACAAGACACAGACCAATGACTTGAAGTTGCAGCAAAATAGATTTAAATTAGACATCAGGAAAAACTTCTTCACTGTTAGAATAGTGAGGGGATGGAATAGACTGACTAATAGGGCTGTGTGAAACATCACCATTTCATTTTGACTTCTGTTTCAATGGGACAGTGTTTCATTTTGAGTTTTGTTTTGTTTCGAAACCACTGTTCCATTTCATTTTGTCAAAACTGTTTTGCTGTTTCAACACTGTCTCGAGATTTCACCCATAATCTATAATGGGGAACCACAAAGCTGCCTATAACTTTGTCAGTTCTTGCCTGATTCAGATGGAGCTTGAACAGACAGTAGCTCCTTCTGAGGCCATGAGCCTGCCAAGTTTCAAGGACATAGATGTAAGGGTTTCTGGGAAACTGAATCTCAAATTCTTGAAAGCAAAACTTGTGTTACGTGTGCCTGTTAAGGCACAGCAGGACAAAAACTCTGGAGATGGTAGCCCCTGCTGATGTCAGAAAGCCTGCCAAGTTTCAAGGAGATAGGTGCAGGGGTTTCTGAGAAACTGCACCTCAGGCTGCTGACAAGCAAAACTTGTGACATGGGTGACACTCTGTGTAAGGTAAGGCATAGCAGGGTAAAAATTGCAGGGATGGTAGCCCTTGCTGAGGCCATGAAGCCTGGAAGCTTTCAAGGAGAGAGGTGCAGGGGTTTCTGGGAAACTGCACCTCTGGCTGCTGACAAGCAAAACTCGTGACATAGGTGACAGAAAGCAGGCCTGTTCAACTAATGCTGCCTTTTTATGCTGTTTTTCCATCCCTCCCCCAGAACACACCGGCCAGCTACACAGTCAATATGAGAGCAGTCCTTCCCCCTCCCTCTCCTTTCTTTCTGTTTCCCTGCAGGCAAGCCCTGCTTGAGTTTCGAAACTCGAAATGTTTCAAAACTTTCAAAATGCTTCAACTGCCCTCATTTCATTCTGAGGTTGTTTCAAAGCCCTTTGTTTCATTTCAATTGCACTGTTTTGAGCTCAAAATGAGCTGAAACAGCATCAAAATGAAACAGTTGGTGAAATTTTGCACAGCCCTACTTCCTAAGGAAGTTATGGAAACTTTGTCATTGGAGGTATTCAGAAAGAGGCTAGATTAGTCATGGGTGATTTAGACATAGGTATTCCCATGTTCTACTATGGGTATTTCCCATGCTTCTGGGCATTGCTGGTTGACATGTGGCGCCAGGAAGGATTTTTTTCCCCCTCCTGCTACTACATGTGTCTGGGAAAAGTGGGTTTGCCTTCCTCAGAAGCACTGGGTGCTGGTTACAGACAATGTTGAGGATTTTGACTGGAGTGTGCCAATGCTCCTGTTGGGTCTTAAAACATGGAGGTTCCTGGCAAAAGAATCCCCTCCACTCAGGGCAGACCAACTGCCATATTTAGGGTCAGAAATTAATTTTACCTTATGGTCAGATTGGTACAGACTGTGGGTGTTTTTGCCTACTTCTGCAGCAAAGAAGCCCTCTTCCTGGGATTTCTTGAGTTTATTTTTTTAACAACCTTGCAACATTGGCCATGGTAGTCCCCCTGCTTTACCTGTGTCACATTAGGATGTAAAGTCTTAAAGTCATGTCAGGATTAGCTGCGTAGTTTTGTTAATAGGTTAGACAGCGGATTTATATAGGATGATTTGGATAGGGATGATCCTGCCTCATGCAAAGGGTTGGATTAGATGACCTCTGGAGATCCCTTCCAGCTGTGCTTTTCTAGGATTCTATGATTTGCTGGATATGGCCACATAAAGAGGTAAATAACAGTTGGTGTACCTGTGATGACATGGGCCACTGCAAATTGCATTATCCTGTGCCCTGAGAGAAAGAGCCAAAGTTGCAGTCTTTCCCTCACTCACAAGATACAATAGATCATATTTATCTTGCAGAGATCAAGGTACATTCTTTCCTTGCAAAATGCATATCAACTGCAATCCCTTTTGTGCCTTTGTTAGATCTGCAAGCTTATAATGCCCTTAAGAGTTCCTGTGGGCATGGCATTCCACTGCCTTAACCTCAATCTCAGCTGTCCCATTCTTTAAGTTTGAATAGAACTGATTTGGAGCAGAGACGTGAACCCGAGTCTCCCAAATGTGAGATCAGCTTAACACTAAGATTTTAGCTATTCCAGCACCTCCATGTCTCTGGGCCTGAGAAATTAACAGTTCAAAGGAAAAAAAGTTTAATAATTTTTTTCCAACTAGTTATACAACTTATGTCAGTGTGAGCTAAATAGCATATGATTGTGGCCTTCACTGAGTTTCCATAGTTCTTCATTAGCTGTATCATATTGGTTGGGGTTTTAAAATAGGACAGTTACTCTCTTTGTTAAAAAAAATCACATGGTTTAGTGCATAAGGATTCAATAGGGACAATTAAAGGTTTCTTACCATGTACCTTCACCTCAGCCAATGCAACACAACTGTCATTTTCATATAAAAAAATTGTAAGTAATATTTTATGCCACTATTAAGTACAGGTCAAGGGCAACACCATGACAACTGGTGTTTTTATTTGTCAGACTAGGAAATCTTAATGATGACTTCAAAGATTGAGTGCTTGGTACTACACTTTTCATTATGTTAGACTTAATTAAATATATAAATGTGAAAGGTATAAACAAATTAAATGTCATTCAGTTTTCTTCCATTTTAAAAAAAAAACCAGATTGTTCTTGACCTGTAAACAGACTTGCAGTTCATGGTAAAGGAACACTCAATAACTTCATCTTGCATTAATCTAAACAAGAGAAAAAACATTTTATGACAATGAGTGTCACTTAATGCATCTTCCTGTGGGATTTTTGGTGCCACCTGCAGAATGTCTATTGGGTTTTTATTATTGAAAATTACAGACACAAGTATTATTTTAAAAAAATACAATGTCCTTCACAAGAAGTAAGTATTAGGTACGTAGTTGTAGCTGAAGTTTTAATAATTCAAGAACAAATGATAACTTAGGGTGTCTTCCTGTCTGTATAATAGAGAACCAAATTCTGATACAAAAGCACTTATAAAGTGAGGTTCCATGAGAAAGTTAGCAGTAAGAAAACGGGTGCATCTGCACATGCACTTTAATGTGCATTAGCCTATTTTAATGTGCATTAAAGTGTCATGTAAAAACTGTGAGTGCACTGTTCAGGCTGCAATTAGAGTACTGCATCCAGTTTTGACCACCGCACTTTAAGAGGGATGCGGAGAATCTTGAGAGGGTTCAGAGGAGGGCCACTCATATGGTCAGAAGCCTGCAGGCAAGGCCCTATGAAGAGAGACTGAGGGACCTAGATCTCTTCAGCCTTGGCAAGAGAAGGCTGAGAGGTGATCTTGTGGCTGCCCATAAATTCATCAGGGTAAGGCAACAAGGAATAGGAGATGCTCTATTTACTAGGGCACCCCCTGGAGTAACTAGGAACAATGGCTACAAATTGAAGGAGAGCAGATTTAGGTCGGACATAAGAAAGAACTTCACAGTAAGGGTTGCCAAAACCTGGAATGGGCTTCCAAGGGAAGTGATGCTTTCCCCTACCTTAGGGGTCTTAAAGAGGAGACTGGAAAAGCACCTCGCTGGGGTCATCTGGCCCCAGCGCTCTTCCCTGCCCAGGGCAGGGGGTTGGACTTGATGACCTACTGAGGTCCCTTCTAACCATAACATTTATGAATCTATACATGCAAAGAGGCTGCTCCAATGTGCTGTAATTACAATACATTGAAGCAGACTCAATTAATTGCTGGAGCATGGTAATTACCATACTACAGCATCACATGTATCAGTATCCCCCTGCTGAAAAATGGTGGCAGAGGAGCTTTAACTAAAACTCATTCAAGTTTTAGTTAAAGCATCCCTACCACCATTTTTCAGCATGGGGATGTTGATAAATTTGATGCTCAAGGTGCTTAAGCTATAGTGTCCATCGGAGCCACTCTATTTAAAGCAATCCCCCCCACACACACATACGCCTCCCAGCTCACATCTATAAACGCCCTCTGCTTTTTACTTAATGCGTATTAAAATAGGCTAATGCATACTGGGCATCACTTTAAAAGCATGCTCTTTAGTTAATGCACCTTAAGCCAGGCTAAAGTGCATTTTCCTAGTACATCACAATGTAAGGTTTCTGTACACCTGCTCCAGTATGCTGTAATTACAGCATATAGACGCAGACTCAATTAATCGAGTCTGCTGAAGCATGGTAATTGCTGCTGTCTAGCAGCTTCCTACTTCCTATGTCTCATGTATCAGTGTCTCCACACTTCAGAATGGCAGTGGGAGCACTTGAACAAAAGCTTGTCAAATGAGCTTTAGTTCAAATGTCCCTGCAGCCATTTTGAAGCGCAGGGATACTGATACACAAGACATTGCTGCGTTTTTGTCAAAGCAGCTCTTGGAGCTGCTTTCATTAAAGCAACACCACCCCTTTGCGGCACCCTCAGAGCATGTGCAAAAGTGCCCAGAGGTACTAGATTTAATGTACATTAACTAAAGTGCATTAATGCATGTGTAGACACATCCACCATGAATAAAAGTGAGGAAAGGCCCTTTAGAAATAGAACAGGTATGGGGAAATGACTAATCTATTTTTCTGGTCAGGTATAATTTATTATGCCCTACCTATTCAAGCAAAGGCAAAGAAGAAAAAATATACTGGGAAAAAGAGAAGAATAAGAACTTTCAACCTTGCAGGCTGGGGAGAAGCTGCTTCTATGCTAAAAAAATCCTGCTTCTGTATTTAACCTGTCAAGAAACTCAAGAGAGAAGGTTCCAGTTTAGATTAAACCTAGTTTTATCACGTCTCTACTTTTTTCTCACCACTGGATGGTGGAGAAAGGAAATGTACAGACTATACTGATTTTATTTTTTGGGAAGGGGTGAAATCAGAATGTGAATAGCTAGAAATAATATTCAGCAATTACATACTTTTATGTAACTGCTGAATATGTACATACTTTTATGTAACATATATGCAAAGCACTCCATATATGTAAACTAATCGACCGGTTGTCACACTTGTGTTTGAAGTTTAACTATTATTATGTCTTTTGGAGAAACAATTTGGAAAAACTGAGACAGAAGGATGAAATGGGGTAGGCAAGTATTTGGACTGGAGAGAGAAGAGATTTAATTGGTGGTGGAGTGTGATGTTAGAAAGACTGGGAAATACAGTCAAGGGATCATCTTCATGTGCATATTAATTCAAACCAATACATTCCGGCACACATGACACTGGAGTTTATTGCTTCTAGGCACAACGTTTACATGTGCGACTGGGACCACAACATCCTGAACTGAGTCAAAGCAGCTCTCTTCCCTCTGCCCATCAAAGAAATATATCTTCTAGCCACATACCACAGTGATACCAGCATTTCAAAGGCATTTCAAAGAAATGGGGAACTCTCTTCCCAAGAGACAGAGGATTCAGGAAAAGAAGGGCTCTGGTAGGTTGGATAGGTCAGTGATTTTAGATTTCAAACTTCTGGATTCTCCTCTGATCACTAAGAGAGTGCTTACTAATTGTGTGGCAGGCTGGCTGGTGGACTCATTGGCAGCCCAACTTGTTGGCTTCAGCCTGAATGGCTTAGGCCAATTCGTGGGGGCATTACCCTTCCCCACCAATCAGGAAGAGACAAGAGGTAGGTTTGCCCCACCCTGACCCAGGGGCAAGGTGAAGAAGAGGGCCTGAGGGAAAACTAACCCTTCAGGCTTTCCCATTGGTCACTTTTCAGTCTGGGGGCAGAACCTCCAAAAGGGATAAAAGCCCATGTGCCCAGCACATGGGTAGCTTTGACAAGGGATGACAAAGAAGGGCTGCAGAACAGCTGCTGGAGCTGACCAGTGGAGCAGAACAGTTGCCCCAGAAGTGCCCTGAAGATGCCTCCACCAAGCAGAAAGCAGCAAGCAGCTGTGTTCCAGCCCTGCTGCCGAGGGAGCTGCAGCATCAATGCACAGATTGGTGCGTGGAGGACCCAGAGGATGCTGCAGGGATTCCATGGCTGTCCCCAACCCTACAAGTGGCAGAAGCCTCATGGTGCACAGGCCCAGGAGGGAGCCCCACAGTGCACGGGCCCAGGAGGGAGCCCTACAGTGCACAGAGTGGTGCACAGGGCCTGGGGAGAGCTGAAGGGGCCCCACAGCTGCATGAGGCAGCACAGGTCCCCATCCCTGCAAGAGGCAGGAGCCCCTCAGTGCACAGAGTGGTGCACGGGGCCTGAAAGCAGTGACAGGCCAGGTAGCTGCAAGAGGCAGCTTGGGCCTTCATGCAGCAAGTGGTAGCAGGATGGAGTGACCATGTCAGCAAAAAGGGGAAGCTCCACAGAGAGAGAGAGAGAGAGAGAGAGACGGAGCCTAGCCTACCAGAACTGCTGGGAATCTTGAGTTACCCAGGAAGGGGATTGCAGTACCAAGGAGGTGAAGAGATGAGGATTTCCATACAGCAAGAGGGGCCCTCCCCTTTTGGTGATCCAAGGGAAACCCCAAATGAGGGGAAATGACCCCTTTGTGGCAGGGGGAGTTAAGGGCCCTGTTTGTCAGGGGCTGGCTTCATGGTCACTGAGCCACACTAGTCATGTGGTCTATGGGAAGGTAATAGAGTTTCTTTATGGTAACCTGTTCTTTTTCTCTGGCATTATTCCTTCCTTTTGGGTGCAATTGCTGTACCATTGTTGTTGTCCTTTTTCCTTATATTGTTGGGACCTTCTCTGTAAACTTGCATACTTTAATGTTGTATTATGAGATGATTATGTGCTGCCTTGTTTAGCCTGCTAGTGGTTCAGTTGCTTAAGGGCCTACTAAAGCATCCCTTATTCAACATTTGCTTTCATTGTATGTGTTGTCCTTATCATTGAATCTTATGAATGTAATCTCACTTATGTGTGTTTAGAGTTTAGACTATTGTTTTATCTCTGCTGGGTTTAATCCATTGACCTATTGTTTAACCTGTGTTTTACTGTCGATTGCTCCCTTGCCTTCCACCTGGAGGGCCTGCTGAGGGTACAGGCTGTACACTAACTGGAAGATCACTGAGAGTCAAGGCCTATATGGTATAGTGCCTTCGTCTGCCATACCCAGCTGAGATTGCCTTGATATATGTTTAATAAGAGTTTCTATGTGTGTGTATACTTGTTTTATACATTTATTGATACTGCACTGTAAATTAAATCTGTAAATAGTTAGACATCACTGTGTGTCTCTGGTCTCTGTTCTGCTCTGCTCTCTAGGGGAGAGAGGTGAGCTGGCCTAAAGTTAGGCAATCATGCTCCCACAGCACATTCACACCCTCTAACATCCTTTCAATTGAGGGGTACGAGCCGCATACCACCCAGGCTACAATTGTTATTTATAATTTGTATTGCAGCAGAAACAAAAGGCCACAACTAAGATGGAATTCATCATGATAAGCAACATGAAAATGTACAGAGAGAAAAGGTTCCTATTCCAAAGAGCTAACAATCTAAGGCAGGTAAGAAGTGGAAGGGAAAAGTGAAGGACAGAGGGGCAAAGTTCTGAGAACAGACCTAGTCTATATTGCTTCCCTCCTGAGTTTAAACATTTTTTTTTCCAGAAGAGAAAAATTAAATAGTTACTCATTCATGAATGTTTCTGGGTTCTTTTTTAAAAAGATGTACCCATGAAAACGGAGTCTGATAAATTCCATTTAAGATGAAAAGGCCAACGGATATCAGTTTGGCACTTACATAAGCAGTAGATGCATCTACACATGACGCTATATTGCTGTAGCATTATGCTGCAGTGACATACTTTCCACAGGATCTACACGTAACCAGCAGCTTCTTTGCCATAGTAATATGCTCCCCCAGTGTATGCCACTATAGCAAAGTAGCTGCTAATAACCATGCATCATGCATACAGCACAGTATGGGCTGTTACTGCACCATAGTGACACATGTAGACATACCGCAGTAGTGACTTCAGCATAGTGACACATGTAGATGTACCCAGTGTGTCAGAATACAGGGGAATTTTATTGAAACCAGTGCCAATCTGGTATCTCATTAAAGAGAGAGAATGGAATGAAAGAAACTCAGGTATTGTGGGAACAACAAAAACTGGGTTTTTTATGTATCCTTTGTAAAGCAGAACAACTTCAAAGACAATTGAACTATAAGTGTGATAGGATTAGATTGTAGTAGATCCAGATGCCTCTGGTGTGATCTGATGCTCCACAGTGGTCAGCCCTCACCTGCCTACCCATCTGGTGTCCCAGTGACCTAACTACCTCTCTTCTTCACCATATTTGTTGTTAATGACAATTAAGAAGTAGACCCTCAGTTCTGCCAGGGGGCAACTTTAAATGTCTCTCTCCCAAGGTTAACATCACAGAGCCACCCCTGGTCTGGTCCATACAATGTTTACTGTTTGTGGCTCAACACCACCCACTTATTAGTGTCTTAGGTTTACCAGTCCAATCAGATGCTCTGGTTCAACAGTTATTACCCAGTCTCTTCAGGGCCCTCTGAACCAATCAACAATTTCCAGGGCCCTGTGTCTCCTGATTAGTCTGCAGGGCATTTCCCTTCTCCCCACCCCTTCCCACAAAGTGACACACCCTGTCTCAATTTCCCAGGGCTTACTAACCCTAATATCCAGCAAATAATAACCACACAAAGCACTCAGTGGCCCTCAATGGCTTCCTAGCTCCTATCCATACAGTCCATGCCATATGGCTTAGCCTCCTGTTGTCAGGTTGCCTCTAGGCTCAGTCTCCCTCTGCTAAATTTCTCTTAGCTCTGGCCTTTCCTTAGCACTGTCCTCTATTGCTGCTGGGCTTTCCTCCAGCTCTGGCCTTGCCCCAGGCCTACTTATTTGTTCTGTTTGCAGATCCTGGCTTTGCTTAGCTCTAATCAGCAGAATCTCCTCTCCTTTCCAGTTCCAGTTCCAGGGCCAGTCTGTCCAGCTCATAGCAGCTGGACTTATATATCCCCCAGCACCCGTCCAATTCAGCTAGGGCAGTCCTGCTGTCTTAAAGGCTCATACCCCTTTTCTTCTGTCTTTTTGTAATGAGTTCAAGGGCCTCCCATTACACACATTTGTCATGCTAAAAGTGAAGTTTGCTATCAAACCACTTGATAAGCACATCTTTTTCCTGAGTATGTATAGCCAAAAGTTGTTCCATTGAATGCATAATACCCCGCATTTAATTTTTTCCATTACTATCATATTGGCTGAATTTCTTGGGTATTTTTGATGTTTCTCACCATCCTTGTCAGAAATGTCTAATTTAAATAATAGTGTAATATATGCAAGTTTTGTCACATCACTAATTACTCTATTCTTTGGGATTATAAATCATAGAATCATAGAAAAATTAGGGTCAGAAGGAACATCAGGAGGTCATCTAATCCAACCCTCTGCTCAAGATAGGACCATCACCAACTAGATCATCCTAGCCAAAGCTTTATCTAGCCGGGACTTAAAACCACCAAGGATGGAGATTCCACCACGTCTCTGGGTAACCCATTCCAGTGTTATATTACCCTTCCAGTAAGAAAATTCTTCCTAATATCTAACCTAAACTTCCCTTGCTGCAATTTGAGACCACAGCTCCTTGTTCTGTCATCTGCCACCACTGAGAAGTTTAGCTCCATCCTCTTTTGAACTCCCTTTCAGGTAGTTGAAGGCTGCTATTAAATCCCATCTCCATCTCGTCTTCTCTAGTTTAAATAAGCAAAGTTCCCTCAGTCTTTCCTCATAAGTCATATCCCCCAGCCCCCTCACTATTTTTGTTGCCCTCTGCTGGACCCTCTCCAATTTGTCCACTTCCTTTCTATAGTGGGGAGCCCAAAACTGAACACAGTAATCCAGATGTGATCTCACCAGTGCTGAATAGGAGGGAACAATCCCTTCCCTTGATGTGCACACCTATTGATACAGCCCAGTATGCCATTAGCCTTCTTCACAATAAGGACACATTGCTGGCTTATATTCAGCTTACTGTCCACTGTAGCTTTCAGGTCCTTTTCTGCAGAGTGGCTGCCTAGCCAGTCAGCACCAAGCGTGTACTGGTGCATGGGATTGCTACATTGCAAGCGGAGGACTTTGCACTTGTCCTTGTTGAATCTCATGAGATTCCTTTTGCCCCAATCATCCAATTTTTCTGGGTCACTCTAAATCCTAGCCCTACCTTCCAGCATATCTACTACTTCCCCCGGCTTGGTGTCATCTGCAACCTTGCTAAGGGTGCACTCTATGCTATCTTCTGGGTCATTGATGAAGACATTGAACAAAACTAGCTGTAGGACTGACCCCTGGGGCACTCCACTTGACACTGACTGCCAACTAGACATCAACCCATTAATTACTCTGAGCCTGATGCTCCAGCTAATTTTCTATCCACCTTACAGTCCATTCATCCAGCCTGTACTTCCTTAGCTTGGCTATGAGAATATTGTGGGAAACTGTATCAAAAGCCTTGTCAAAATCAAGGTATATCACATCCACCCGTCTCCCAACATCCACAGAGCCAGTCATCTCATCATAGAAAGCAATCAGCTTGGTCAGGCATCACATGCCCTTGGTGAATCCATGTTGGCTGTTCGTAATCACTTTATTCTCCTCCAAGTGCTTAGAAATGGATTCCTTGAGGATCTGTTCCAGTGTAACAACACCTTAGCACTTTAATATTGAGCCATATTCAAGTATTTATTTTTGGTGCATTTTGTAACCTCTTCTGAAGGTGAAAATTTGGCATTCATCCCTCTCTCTTAATTATAATATTTTGAAATGTTGCAGTTGTTGCAGATATAACATTCTAGTTCATCATTACTCTGAAATAATCCAAGCTAAAACTGAGTAAACTTGTCAATTACATAGTGCATCCACCCCAAATCAATGGGACCTAATAATTGCCAAAAGCCCTATTGCATTATTTGCTCTGTAGCAATCCTTACCATTTTTGTGACCACTAGGAGTCATATCCTGTAAGCCTCACTCATAATAATTTCTAATGATGATTATATTGGTAAGGAAAATTATGTATGGCTGAACATCACATCAAAGAAAATAGCATGCATTTCCTCTCCTCCTTCTAGCTCTGCTTTTACAATGGAATAAGAACAAGCAATTGATGCAAGTAAGGGTGTTGTTATACTTGAACAAAATACATGTTAAAGGCCCTTAAACCAGGACTGTGCATACATTAGGGCAGGGAAACGTGTGTTAAGGAGCCTGTGAGTGTTTTATAAATAATAGTTTTTCATCAAAGATTATCTCTAACCGGTTTTTGGCAGCTCATGCTACAGTCATGTGCGACTGGTCCACAGGCCCCAAGCCAGTAGGAAGTAGTCCTCCAGCAACCCAGGATGCACCAATCCCAGCTGTACTATCTTCCCGTACAGTGACAGCAAGAAAACACCTAAAGGTAAGAATCCTACCTGCTTCCCATTTTGGGCTCTTTCCATCCCCTGAGGATCCCTCCATCCCATGCTTCCAAACCAAGATTTATCCCCTGCCCCCTTAGGACTCCTACTCTGTCTCTGCCTCACCCGCCCTAGGGCTCATTCCTGCCCCATAAGGCTCCCCACCCCTAGTATCGTCCAGTTTACCTGCACTCCCAGCACTATCTGGGAGAACAGGCAGGAAAAGGAACTCTTCTGCTTGGCCACACTACTGCCACCATGCTGCTACTGTTTCCCAAGCTGAGCCCAGCCCAGAGAGTGGCAGCAGCAGTGGTGGCAGATGAGTTCATCTTCCCTGAGGTAGTGCCAGGAGCTTCAGGTGATCCGGGAATTGCCAGAGGTCAGTGAGTGGGGATCTGGGGTGTAGGGGGGGATGGCCTGGTCTGGGAGTGCAGTTGTTGGGGGTGGGGGAGGGCATGGCACAGTGAGTTCAATCCGGGCTGGCAGGGGGAGACTGGGCAGTACAGTGGGCCCAATTTGAGTAGAGGGGTGGTGCCCACCCTCTTCCATCAGCCTGCATTGGCCCAGCCTCTGAATCAAGTGGCACCTGCCCTCTCCTCCCAGATTAGACTCACCATGCTACCCACCCCTCCTACCACAACCCTAAGTTAGACCCACTCCCACCCCTACACCACAGTTACCTGATCACTAGCCTCAACCCCCAGCAGTTCCTGGCTCATGTGCAACTCCTGGCAATGTCCTGGCAAAGCAAGCTGGGAAGAGGAGCCTACCTGCTGTCAGTACTGCTGCTGATCTCTGGGATGGGCTCACCCCAGAGACCAGTAGTAGCCCAGCAGTAGTGGCAGTGGTGGTGGTGGTATCTGGGCAGGTTCTCCTTTCCTGTCTTTTCCCCTCAGACAGAGCTGGCTGGCAGTACAGATAAGGCAGAGGACATCGGGGCATGTATGAGCTCCAATGGCCAGGGGGCATAGGGAGAATCCTGAGGGGCAAGGAGGGAGCTGTGGTTGTGGAGGGGAAGTGGCCAGCTGAATGTGGGATGTGGGGCTGGAGAGGCTAGATCTGGGGGTATGAAAGTCATCAGGGATCCAGTCAGGGCAGGCAGGAGCTGGCAGTCCCAATGGGACCCTCCCAGCCCCCAGCTGCCAGCAGATGTGGGTCACTTACCCTGCCTCTGAGATCAGGCAGGCTGAGTAGGCACAGAGCCAACTGGGTTCCTTGCCCTGCCCCTGCTCACCAGTCCTCCTAAGGGCAGGTGAAAGTAGTGCATGTTACAGGGGGTATTAACCCTTAACATGTGACTTCTCAAAGCACATGCTCATTTTTACATTACATTTAGCATGTTCTAAGTGTAATGTGTAAGAAGGCCTCATTTTACAATCTTTTTCTGTGTATTCAGGTTGGAAATGATTCAGGACCAAGCAGCAGATGGAGAGATAAGGTCCATGAAATGCAGCTGCCCAAGTGATAGCTCAGTTGTGAAATTCTACACAACATGGTCCCTGGCACCATGTAATCTGTTGCCAGTGGTATCCACAGAATTGGGACCAGCAACTGCTCCTCAGATTAAGTCCCAGAGCCCTGCTCCTCTCTCCCCAGCTGAAGCCTGATCATGTCTGGACAGGGGCAACAGATTACATGGTGCCAGGGACTGGGAGTTGAGCATCTATGCAATAAGCTACCACATGTGATTTCCCTGGGCCCAATACCATTTGAAATAGAGCTCTACAAATGTAGAGTCAAACTTCTGAAGCCCATAACTGAAAGTGATTTATCGATAAGCAAAAAATTGTATGTTCATTAGTACAGGCCAGCTGGAAACGTGTAAAGTTTTGCAATGGTACATAATGCATTCTTCAAATGTAGAATTTCACAACTGAGCTATCACTTGGGCAGCTGCATTTCATGGACCTTGTCTCTCCATCTGCTGCTTGGTCCTGAATCATTTCCAACCTGAATACATAGAAAAAGATTGTAAAATGAGGCCTTCTTACACATTACACTTAAAACATGCTAAATGTAATGTAAAAATGAGCATGTGCTTTGAGAAGTTACATGTTAAGAGTTAATACCCTCCTTGCCCCTCAGGATTCTCCCTATGCCCCCTGGCCATTGGAGCTCATACATGCCCCGATGTCCTCTGCCTTATCTGCACTGCCAGCCAGCTCTGTCTGAGGGGAAAAGACAGGAAAGGAGAACCTGCCCAGATCCACCACCACCACTGCCACTACTGCTGGGCTACTACTGGTCTCTGGGGTGAGCCCATCCCAGAGATCAGCAGCAGCACTGGCAGCAGGTAGGCTCCTCTTCCCAGCTTGCTTTGCCAGGACATTGCCAGGAGTTGCACATGAGCCAGGAACTGCTGGGGGGTTGAGCCCAAGACTTTAAGTTCAGGAAGTGGGGGATAAACGCACATTTGTGTGGTTTGCAGACTCATAGAAATGTATGGATTTCAGAGCCTCTATCCATTCTGATTTTTCTTGATCTCAATGGAGGCTTTAATACTGAAAATAGCACCTTTAAAATAATTTTTTTACAAGTCTCCCATAACCTCATAATTTGTTGGATACTCCTCTAAAGATCTTTTTGAGTATTTGTCTTCATCTTCTCTCCCACCTTCTGTTGTCAACCTCATGATTCTGACCAGAGTTCACAGTTTCTAGTTTCATAGTTTCTAGGGTCGGAAGGGACCTGAGTAGATCAACTAGTCTGATCCCCTGCCATGGCAGGAAAGAGTACTGGGGTCAAACGACCCTAGCAAGGTATTCATCTAGCTTCCTCTTGAAAACCCCCAGGGTAGGAGCCTGCACCATTTCTCTTGAAAGTTGGTTCCAGATCCTAGCGGCCCTGACCGTGAAGTAGCACCTCCTGATGTCCAGCCTAAATCTACCCTCTGCCAGCTTGTGACCATTATTCCTGGTCACTCCTGGCAGTGCTTGGGAGAACAGGGACTCCTCCAATGCCTGCTGATCCCCTCTGACTAGTTTATAACAGGCCACTAGATCCCCCCTCAGCCTTCTCTTATGGAGGCTGAACAGGTTCAGGTCCCGTAGCCTCTTCTCATAGGGCCTGCCCTGATGTCCCCTGATCATGTGAGTGGCCCTCCTCTGGACCCTCTCCATGCTGTCCATATCCCTCTTGAAGTGTGGTGCCCAGAACTGGATGCAGTACTCCAACTGCGGCCTGACCAGTGCCGCATAGAGGGGGAGAATCACCTCTTTGGACCTGCTCGAGATGCATCTGTGGATGCATGACAAGGTACGGTTGGCCTTCCTGACTGCCTCCCCACACTGCCAGCCTATATTCATCTTGGAGTCAATGATGACTCCAAGATCCTTTTCCGCCTCTGTGCTGACAAGAGGGGAGTTCCCAAACCTGTAGGTATACCAGTTGTTCCTCCCCAGGTGCATCACCTTGATTTGTCTGTGTTGAATCCCATCCTGTTCTCATCCACCCACCCTTGTAACCTGTCTAGGTCCAATTGTAGTCTGTTGCTTCCTTCTAGCATGACCACATCCCCCCATATCTTAGTGTCATCAGCAAATTTGAACAGGGTGCTTTTTACCCCCTCATCCAAGTCACTGATGAAGATGTTGAACAGTGCGGGCCCGAGGACTGAGCCCTGTGGAACCCCACTGCCCACTTCGTTCCAGGATGAGAAGGACCCATCCACTACCACCCTCTGGGTGCCGCCCTTCAGCCAGTTGGTGACCCATTTGACTGTGTGGGTATTAACACCGCAGTCCCCCAGTTTCTTGATGAGAATGGGATGAAAGACAGTGTCGAAAGCCTTCCGGAAGTCCAGGAAGACTATGTCCACTGCTACCCCTGCATCTAATGATTTGGTGATCTGATTGTAAAAGGCCACCAGGTTGGTCTTACAGGACCTGCCACTGATGAACCCGTGTTGGTTGCCCCTAAGCATGCAGTCTCCAGCTGGCCCCTCGTGGATGTGTGCCAGAATAATTTTCTCAAACAGCTTGCCTAGGACTGAGGTAAGACTAACCAGCCTATAATTTCCCGGGACCTCCTTCTTCCCCTTTTTGAAGATGGGAACAACGTTGGCCCTCTTCCAGTCCTCCGGTACCTCACCAGAGCACCACGAGTGCTCGTAAAGCTGTGCCAGGGGACTTGCAATGACCTCGGCCAATTCCTTTAGAACTCTAGGGTGGAGATCATCCAGGCCGGCTGATTTGAATACGTCCAAACCCTCCAGAAGCTCCCTAACTAAATCCTCGCTAACCCTTGGCCCAGGTGTGCCTCCCCTGGGGCCCAAGGGGGGCCCAGCAGGGAGGTGACTGTTCTGGTCTCTACTTAGGAAGACGGAGGCAAAGAAATTGTTAAACATGTTAGCTTTGTCATCTGGTGTGACGACCAAGTTTCCCAACGTGTCTTGCAGGGGCCCCACATTACCCGGAACCTTCTTTTTACCCCCTATGTATTTAAAGAAGGACTTCTTATTGTCCTTAATCTGGGAAGCTAGCCCTAATTCCATCTCTGCCTTGGCCTTCCTGACCGCCCCCCTACATCTCCGAGCTACTGCAGTATACTCGTCTCTAGTAATGTCCCCTTCTTTCCATTGGGTGTATGCCACCCTTTTAGCAAGGAGACATTCCTGGATGCTTTTGGTGAGCCATGTAGGCTTGTGTGCCCTCCTGCTCCCTTTGATCTTCATTGGGATTACCTTCCTTTGGGCTTGGAGGATCATCTCCTTAAGGAGCGACCACTCTCCTTGGACACCTGGCTCCCCTCTGGGACCTCGGCGCTTCCCCAACTATCCTCCTTAGCTCATTGAAGTTTGCCCTCCTGAAATCTAGGGCTGCTGCCTTACTGCAGGCCTTCGCCACCTTGCGCTGGATGGTGAATTCCAACAGGCGATGATCACTGTCGCCCAGGTGGTCAAGCACCCGCAGCCCCCTCACCAGGTCATTACCCATGGCCAGCACTAGGTCCAACAAGGCATCTCACCTGGTGGGGCTGTGCATCTCCTGGGTTAGATGAAGGTCCTGCACTCTGGCCAAGAACCTACATGAGTGGTCAGACCTGACTGACTGCTCTTCCCAGCAGATGTCCAGGAAGTTCAGGTCCCCCATGACTACCACATCCTTAGACTTCACTACCTCAGTGAGCTGACCTAAGAATTCCTGGTCAAGCTCTTCCCCCTGGTTGGGAGGTCTGTAGTAGACCCCAACTGTTAAGTCTCTTTCCCCTTGACTGCCTTGTACTTTAACCCAAGCACTTCAGAGTGCCCCTCCCCTGACTCCTTGCTAATTGACAAGGATGTGTATTCCTCTTTGATATAGAGTGCCATACCCCCACCTCTCCTTCCTATCCTGTTCCTCCTGTACAGCCTATAGCCCTTGACATTCACCGCCCAATCATGCATTGAGTCCCACCACCTTGTTCTATAACTTTTTTCTATAGACAGTCGCATCCATTGCCTTAGCTATTATATTATATTATAAGCTTTTTGGAACTAATTTGTTCCATTTGTACTGGGCTTAACATGATGGGGTCTGTGACTGCAGTTCTAAGCAGGACCACAATAAGAATAGTCTCAATAATAATATTCTGCATGCTATTTGAAAACAAAAAGCAGAAAGAGACAAGATCCTTCTGTTCCTAATTGAAAGCCACAAGCGCTGGCGACACGTAGAGGGTGCATGGTCTCATGTGGACCCTTTGAGATATTGGTCTTTTGACCATAATTTGCCTTCTTGGACACTATTGACAGCTCTACCAGTCTCTCTGTAACTCAAGCTAAATACCTGCTTTCTCATTTTTGAACCAGTTTTGCTGCTCTCCTAACAATCTAAACAAATCCTATCACTTTCTCTGTAAATGCATATCTTTCCTTTGTGATCCAATTGCTAAATCCTTACGTATCTCCCTAATTAACTACTCTAACCTCTTTCTTTTGGGCCTTCTTCCTTCTCTCTCCCATCTACCTATCTATCTATCCATCTATCTATCGACTAACTTAGTAAATCTAAGTTACTTGTGTGTTTATCCATACTGGATTAGACAATCTAGAGGTCATTGCTATCTTCTCTGATACCAGAAGTTTCTGTATCAAATTTTACAGAGTTCCACTAGTCTAGGGTTGACTGATACATTCTTTTCTTAACACAGTTGTCTTTTAAAGGAGAGAATATTATTTATTTAATTGAGAAACTACAAGTATAGATTTGAACCAAGAAACCTCTGCTGCACTGACAACATGCTGCATTAAAGCCTCAGATGAAAATGTGATTAAGAACAGGAAAGAAGGGGAAGCTCATAGAGAAGACAAAAAAAAGTAGGCTAGTGTTCTACTTAGTAGATAACCTGGCTACTACTTAGTAGATAACATGGCTTCCCATCAGCTCCACTGAATTTCCTGATAGCTCTGTTTTAATTAAATCAAACTACAGTGTCCTACAGTCAGATCCAGAGCTATAAATAAAAGTGAAAGTTGCATCTTGGCACATGTCCCCGGAGACTGGGTAGCACAATGAGCTCCCACAGGCAGCAGTAACATTGGCAGCAGCAAGAGCATGGTAGTGGCAAGCAGGGAGCTCCTGCAGGCAGCCGTGATACTCTTGTCAGAGGGAGGTTTGGCAAGCGTCAACCAGTGGTTGGCAACCACCCACAGATGCTGCCAGTGGTGGTGAGTGGCGACTGCCCCCAGGCATCACCGGCAGTGTCGGCAGTGTCTTTTTGCAGGGGGTGCACCGCCACACTCGGGGTGCATGTGCACCCACGTGCACCCTCTATACATCGCCAATGGTGGTGGGCATTGCACGCCATTGCGATATAAAAGAGGTTTCTTTCTCCCTAGCTCCATAGTAATTTAGACATCATTCTAGAAACAAGCTGCCTTCTTTAGAATGTTGTGGCTGCAATCTGAATTAGGGGATGTGGTCAAACTAACCTTGATTAATCTTGTAATCTTAATCATGTAACTCGTACATAAAAGAAACATTAAGATAAGTTACTGAATGTCAGTATTCTGCCAGAAAATCAGTCTCAGCTTCCTTTGTTGGCATAGAGTATTGTCAATATTAATCCACGTTAAGCAATTGTACGATATTGTAAAATTGTATCCCTCAAGCAGATGGCACTCCAATTATTCATGTTTGCAGTAGCCTTTTTTTCCTAGAGAGAAAGCTAATCTGACACCGTTTTCAGACACCAAAGCCATTTTTAAAATTTGAGTTAGTAAGTTAATTTTGAGGGACTTTTTAACCCCTCTACTCTGATACAATATGCAAATTAAGAACAATTCTTTAGGTTGGTGTTTATTGCTTTTTATTTCCTCAATATACCATCGGCTATGTTTTTGCTATACTTATATAGGTAATTTCTGCTATACACATCGCAGTCTCTCTCCAACACATTTACACAATTAGTATTAGAACTACAAAGAAGCAAGACTCTTTAATTTCTTCTTGAATTGGATCTAACTTGTTAAAAAGTTTCAAGTCAGAAGTCTCAATATATGTTCTGAAATTATTTTCAGAGATTAGTGAACATGTACATGTTTAAGAGCTTTAAATCCTGTACAGTATTACTTTCAGGGAAAGTTTGTTCAAAAGTAAAAGTACAAAGCTTTATTTCTGAAAGCAAATTTTATAGGAAGTCCTGGCAAGACCCACTACCTCTAGCACAGAATTCCCAAATTTAAGCACCAAGAACATGGTACTGTTTTCTATCTTTCACAGTAAAATAGATACAGTCCTAATTATTTTTATGGGCTATGATGCTAAATGTATATTTTTTTCCATGCAAAGACAAGCAACAAAATCTAAGTATGGTAATTAAAAGTTTATGTTACAACTAAAAGGAAACTACAAATGCTGGACTAACATTAGCACTGAGTTACCAGAGCCCAAGGGTCCCACTGGCAGAGACATCTTATTTCTCATCAAGCCAACTTATTTCCCAAGACACTGAGCAATCTAGGCTAATGAAAAACCATGTCCTTGTATTTTCTGAATAGTATCAAGATTTTTGTTTGTTTTCTTTTTAACAGCTGTTAAGAAAAGAAAAAGAACAACATCAGTAAGTGAAGGTTTTTTTCTGACACACAGCAAACTTGATGAGATATTTCCTTCTTAAATCTGAGATTTGAACTGTGGAATGGTCACACTTGTGAGGCAAATTCATCTGGTGTTGATATATAATAAAGGGGGGGAAATGCATGGAATTACTGTCTTGAATTATTACCTATGAGCCAGGAGACAATGGATAAATAGCAACAGAGTTTATTAAAAGAAACCTATGCAAACTAAACATGCAGGATGAAGCAGGGAAATTCTTCGTTGTCTGAATGCCTTCAGGGGGTGGCTTTAGTAGCAAAAAGGGTCCTGTGCAAACCCAATGGACCATAATAAACTTCATATTAGATCTGTGAAAAGCTCTGTATAACAAAACAATATTTTGTCACTTTCCAGATATTAAAAAAGCTTCTCCTGGAGCAGATTCAGATGATCTTAGCCAAGCCCACTATGACCAAGAGGTGGCTAAACCTGGCTCCCCACAGTTGCTTATCTGAGCAACTAATATGAGGAACCCAAAGACCAACAGACTGGTAGGGGTACCAGCAAGACAGTGAGTCATTTTCCAAGTCTGACATCCCTCAGATGAAGAGCTTGAACCCTGATCTGTACACAACACTCATAGGTCTGGGATATCCCAGTTTTTCCATAATTTTATCCCCCATGATATTTAAAAAGAATATGGCTTGTACCTGGCTACATATCTGTCAGTGGAAACCCTAGAGAAAATCTGAAGTCCCTGTTGCTTGGTATGTGTCCACTTTGTTGGCCATGAGCTCTCTAAAGATGGATGAGGCAGGTACTGGAAATGCCTGAGGAGATCCAGCCACAATTCCAAACAGAGGGATAGTGCCTGGTCCCTAGGACCCTTGTGATGATGTCAGTAAAGTCAATCATCATGTTCACAGCATATGTATGATAAATCTATTGATAAATAAGTGAGGATTGCCTATGGATTTCCTAAAGCTCACACCAGTATCCAACATTGTAGTCAGAACTCAAGGGAAGTTCACAAGTTAATGAAATCCCAGCATGTTCCTTGTCTGGGCACTGATGGCATTGGGAATGCCATGTATTTAGTTGTATTCTGGATAAGGACATCCACAAATTGGCTGAGGTCATTATTTGGTTCTTTCAATTGGTTTGCATAGCAACCTGCTGAAAGGAACCTAAAATCAAGCTTCTAAATCCTGTGCAGAACTTCTTGGGATGGAGAGCATAAAACATGTCACATAGGTACTAGAGAGCCTTGGCCATGAGTTAGCATTGCTGGATAGACTTGCACACACAGACTCTGGAAGCCCATATGTAAATACCAGTGGAGCTCCGGTCAGCCTAGTGACCGCACTGCTTCTACAACGTTGTGTAAGCATTCTCTGGCCCCACACCCTCACTCCACCCATGTCAATTCTTCTCTGTTCTCCACCCCATGCCCCACCTGTTGCCATCCACAGGAATTCCTCCCAGCCACTAAGCCCTAGATAGAGCTTTAGATAAAACTAGAGAGTCTCTTTTCCCCTTTCCCTGCCCTTGTCTGACTAATGCAGACAAATGTACCCCACTCTATATCCCCCCTCTACCCTACCTCCTCTAAGACACTTCCTGAACCTACTAACATTATCCTCCTTCATGAGTCCTACCACTCATCTGTCTAGTATGCCCTGAAATTACCCTTCTCTTTCTCTCTGTTTGGCTCATGCTCGTTCAGTAAAACTTGCCCTATATCTGTCTGGTGCTCTCAGCTAAGGTGAGAAGTGAAGATGTGGGGACATGTTGTGATCATGCCTAGTGATTTCTGGTGTTCATAGGCAGACTAGAATGAGGTGTACATTGCTTCTGGGACCAGAGATTCTTCCAGGAGAAATTGAATGTCTATATGAGAACTAAGTGAATATAGAGGATGAGATCTGGGCATGCATACAAATAGTAAATATTCTATGCTCTGCTAATTTCAGGTAAGTGGCAAACATATAACAAACTACTAAGTCATCTGATTGAGGGACTTACAGAGGGAGAAATAGGATTGCACAAAATGACAGGCAGCTACCACTAGTGTGCTTAGGAGGCAAAATAAGATCTGTGACTAAGGCCTTGTAGAGATATTCAGTTTCTCTTGGGAGGGTTACTGCTTCCCCAGGAGAAATCATGAGTAAAAAGATGTCCAGGCTTTTTTCTCAAAGTAAAAATTCTCCAAGATAAAAAATAACCTGGGAACAACCATGGGCAGTCTGGGTCATCCAATCAGGCTACTCCCTGTTCCCTGCTCCCACCTGTTGCCAGGCAGACAAAGGGAGTCTGCATAGAATGCTGAGATGTGTGCACAGGGGCCCCTGCATGTACAGTGTTAGCACTGCAAGCTTGCTACTCTCAAAGCCTCAAATCTCTGTACACATGGCTCTGAAGTTACTCTACTGGGAGAATGTAGACAAGGTTCTTTGGGTGAACCTGATATCTTTTATTAGACAAACTTAAATACTTGGAAAACAATTATTAAGCAAGCTTTCGGGTTCAAAAACTCTTCGTCAGGCTAAGGAAGTTTCTGCAGTAGGTGTGTGCTCTTCTTGGATGGAATGAAAAGTAAAGAAGTCAGAAGCTGGGCTAGTATGCATACAAGACACGCAGTCAGTGAAAATGTAGATTGAGGAGTCAATGGCACAGGCTGGGGGTGGGGGGGGGGAGGAGAAGAGAGAGAAGGGGGATGAATAGTGGAGAGATACCTAGGGAGTCAGACGTCAGGCAGGTGTCATAAATCCAATGTCTATATTTAGTCCATGATTTATAGTATCCAGGAGGTTGATGAAGTGGAGTTCATAGGCTCATCTCTGGGAAGTGTTTTGTAAGTTTCCTTTGAGGATCAGGACTGAGAGATTGGAGTGAGAATGGTTTTCTTGTGAGAAATGTGCCCCCACAGGTACTTGGGTATTCCTGTCTTTGATAGATTTCTGGTGTGCATTCATTCTGGTGCACAGTTGTTGTTTGGTCTCTCCAACGTATTTTCCATCAGGGCATTTGGTGCATTGGATGAGATGTATTACATTTCTGGAGGTGCAGCTGTAAGATCTGGGAATGCTGATTGCTCTGTTGGTAGGTGTAGTAATTGTGGGGGTGGTGGAGATGTGTTGGCAGGTTTTGCAGTACTGTCATGGCATGGTCTGGATCCACTCGTTGTGTTCTGGGCTTGAGGAATTTTGCTTCTGGTGATGAGGTTAGCGAGGTTTGGTGCTTGTTTGGTGCTAGGATGGGTGGCTCTGGGAAGATCTTTTTTAAGAATAGGGTCTCTTTCCATTATGGGTTGCAACTGTTTGAGGATTTTCCGTACAGGTTCAAGGGAGGGATGATATGTCATAACCAGCAGTGTGCGATTTGTGGGGGGTTTTCTTCTGTACTGCAGGAGTTCTTCACATGGTATCTGGGTGGCTCTTTCAAATGTGCAATCTACCTCTCTGGAGGAGTGTCCTTGTTGGGTGAAACCTTTTTAAGATTGGTGAGGTGGTAATCTCAGGTGTTTTCTTTAGTGCAAATTCAATGGTATCTGAGGGCTTGGCTGTATATCACAGCTTTTTTGGTGTGTTTAGGGTGAGCGCTGGTTCTGTGCAGATATGTATGTTGGTCTGTGGGTTTCTTGCATAATGTAGTCTGTATTTTATCATTCTGGATACTGATCATTGTGTCTAAAAAGAAGATGTTGGTGCTGGAGTATTCTAAAGAAAGTTGGATGGAGGGATGGTGATTGTTCAATTTCTGACGGAACTCAATCAGAGATTGCAGGTTTTCAGTCCAAATTATGAAGATGTCATCAATATATCTTAAGTATAATAAGGGTTTGATGGTGCAGTTCTTGAGAAAGTCTTTCAGGTGGCTCATAAAAAGGTTGGCATAGTGTGGGGCCATTTTTGTGCCTATAGCTGTTCCCATCGTCTGGAGGAAGTGTTGACTATGAAAAGTGAACTCGTTGTGTGTGAGGATGAAGTGTATAAGGTCAGTAATATCTTTGGGTCTGTATTCTGAGTTGTCATATTGTTCCTGTAGATACGTAAGGCAGGCTCGGATGCCGTCCTGGTGTGGGGTGTTGGTATATAAGCTGGCAATGTCCACAGTGGCTAGGAGGGTGTTGCTGGGAAGGTGGTCTATGTTTTTAACTTTCCACAAAAAGTCTGTAGTGTCTTGTATAAAACTTGCTTTGTGGGTGACAAGCAGTTTTAGGATTGATTCAATGAAAACTGATATTTCCTCAGTTCTCTACTAGGAGAGCAAACCTGAAAGAACTGTCCCAGATTATTTGAATGTGTGTACACAGCCAAGGTCTTCTGTTAGGTCTGGTCCTAACCAACTTGATAATTCTTTATTATGTGCATTCTTTATTATGTGCAGATATGTATATTGTGTATTTATGCACTAAATATCTTTCTAATTTTGTTTTTCAATCACAGCATTCCAAATATTTTTCTTCAGTTGACTGATATGTTTTTAATATATACTGTTCTTTTACAGCTCTGAGCATTTAAGCTAACCAGATTTACCTTGGCTTTTTAAACTCAAAATCAAAACAAAATCTTTCCCAGATATCTTCTTCAAGGACAAAACGTTGCATGGTATTATAGGAAACCATTAAATGCTGATGTTTTATACTAGATATTGAAATGGCTTATTGTTTCCATTTTTAAAAGATATAGACATAAGTAATGTTGCATTTGTATAATGCTCGAGAATAATTACGCTACAAATCCATGTTCAGATAATATTAAGCAGCATATTTTCCAATTGATGCACAGGGAATTAGCTATAAAAGCCCTATTAGTGCTAAGTGGAAATTGTGATGCTAAATCTCTATGCATCACATTAAAGCTTTACCACTAAGGGTCTAACTGAATCCAGAAAAAATAGGAAATTCAGTGAGAGGGCATTAAACTTTTTTCCTAACCTAAAGTTGTAGTGTTTCTCCAAATAGTTGTCAAAAATAAAAACAATTAAATAAAATTTTGTCAATAAGCACCACATGTAAACATTTTTTTTTGTATACCTATTATGAGCATATGACTCCCTTGGACAGATCTTGAAAGACAAGACAAACAAAAATTGCCTGCATTGTAGACTTCAAAATCTCATTATCAACAGGTAACAAGGAATAGGACCTAAATATTTTTTTTCTTTCAGTGCAGCGTTTCAGCCATTTCATACTTCTCCAAATCTAAAGGTAAGCCTACACTGAAGTCACTTTACAACAGTGTAGAAAACTAGATCAGGTATCCAAAGCAGTCAAGATGCATCAATCTGGAGCTCAGCAAGGGATATGAGTAAGTCTGAAAAAACTACTGTTGCTGTCAGAGTTAGATTATTGGTTTAATTAAAATATGAAAATGTGGAATAAAGATACTTGCTGTAGAACCTCAGTCAAATTCAAGAACATGGAATTCCTGAACTTTGTTAAAAATATGGACATATCATTATGAAGCATGTAGTCCTGGGGTTAGCTGAATGTATATAGTAAAGAATTTGCTCAGAAAAAGAATTAGATGAAAGAAAAACTTCCCTACTTAGCATTGTACAGCTATAGAATTACACCAGTGAAATGGAAAATATCCCCTGATACAGTTTCCTCTGAAAGAGACATCAAAATACATGATTTTCAAATATTTGACAAGAACAAAGGATCACTAATAAATTTATGATACTCAGCAAAAATGTAGCAAAGAAAATATTACAAGAAAGAAACAAGGCAATTTCCACAGTTAAAATGAAGACTCTGAGAATTTGGCCAGATGGACACTAGCTGGTCAAAGCAAAGAATAATCCGAGTCATCTTGCTTATCAGTGATCACAAACAAAAAACAAATCTTCGAAGTAATTGTAAACATCTGCTCAGAGAGCTATGAATTTGGCAGAAGAAATGTGAATAGAAGAAAGACCACAAGTCAAAATTAATGCACAAACAGAACCCTTTAATGGCCATGAAACTGGCCGATAAAGTAAGCCTTTGAAGAAGTAAGATGCTAAGCCCTTCCTATATGCTACGTAAGTAGGTCTACTGTGGTTCCTGGGTGGAAATAAAATAAAAGTATACAGAGGAATCCATTAAAAAAGCTACAGTCAGGTGAAATGTCTCTTAATATTCCCTATTTCTGTATTTCATTTCTGGTACTAACAGGAAGGTTTAGAAAGCCATCTTGTGCATGAAAAAAAATATTACAATGAGAGGTAGATTTTACTGATAAAAAAAAACCCTTAACACCACTTTCAGAAATTATCTGCAAAGATTTCTGGGGGTAACAACATACATAAATAAAGACATAAAAGAAAAGAGAAATCTTTATAGGGAAGGTAATTTTTCATAGACCATCAAATCACAACAGCCAAAGAAATATGTTATTTTTCAAGTTTTATTTGTTCTACCTTTGTTTCTTTATGTTTAGCACTACTTACATTTAAAAAATAAATAAAAATGTCACCATTTTTTTAAAAGCTACACATACACACACACACTCACACACACACACACCCTAATAGCCATTAGGCCCCTAAATTAGATCTGATTCAAAGCCCTTTCAAGTCAGTTTATATACACTGTATTTGGGTTTGTTTTTTTTTACTTCGTTTTGGATCAGTCTCATTGTGTGATTAGAAAACTTCCAACTGACTTGAAAGGGCTTTGAATCAGATCTAATTTAGGGCTTTAATGTCTATTACATTTCCTGAATCTCCTACTATGCTATTTCTCAGGTTGGTCAAAATACCGTAGTCATCTGATATTTTGCCTTTGCTTATCTTGTATCATATCTAATGTTTCCACCAGAAAAAAGGAAGACATTGTATTCACCAGCCAGGTGTAATCAATTACACTTGTATTCCAGTCTTCAGAGCTGACCACAAGTGGAGTAGGCGCTCTCTTTCTGCCCAAGGAAGAAGCCATAACTGCCACAGTAATGACTGATAACAATAATTATCCAGATTATGCTAAAAAACATGCATCTTTTACTATTTCCCATTCAATTTATTTTCTGTTAGCAGGTATTGGCTGTATTCAGCTGGGGGAAATTAAAGAGTTTTCTCAGCAGAGAGCCTTTTAGTTGGTAATTAACATTTCCATCATTTAAGAAATAAGATATGAGGAAAAAAATGGTTGCAATTTACCTACATGTTTGTGTTAAATAAAAGCTTTAGATTGTGTGTATTTATTAGGGAGTTCTGAAGAAAGAATGCAGTTAGAGTCACTGGGTACATTTAATAACATCCATAAATCATGACAGAGACTACATTTCATTTCCCATCTATTCTGATTCCTGATTTGCTGAGCCATGTGTCATTGTTATACTCAGACATTCTTCACTCTGGTCAGACTCATAGATAGATAGGACTAAGCAATATTTTTTAAGTGTTCCTGATTTGCAATATAACCTTCTGACTTGATTTTCAAAAACGCTGAGCAACAAAATCTCCCACGGAAGTCAGCAACATCTGCCTGCGTTCAGCACCTTTCACAATGAGAAAGTGGACACTTGCAGGGCTGCTCAGATTTCAGGAATGTGTTCGAAACAAAAGACAGTTTAGTTCCATTGTCCATTACAAAAACCGACATATATTATATCCATGTCTAAAGACTAGCTTCTTTTTTAAAAATCATATCTAAAATAGTACAAATCACAGTTTAATGGAAACTTAAAGAAGGCAAACGATGGCTTCAGTAATTTCATTTTCAGCAATGGTAGAAATATTTAACCCTTTGTGTTCTTCTATTTGGAAAACAAAATTAACTTCAACTTTCTCTATTTTTCAAAGTTAGCCTAAGACCATCTTGTAATTACAGCAGCTCTTTGCCTCTGAATCTTTTTTAAAGAGATTAAAATTTGAAGTAAGAACAGAAGACAATGCTTTTATTTCCTTTTTTATCATAGGTTTCCAACCCGCATAAGAGAGGGAAGATTACTGCTAAAATACAAAATCGTACGTTCCTTTTAGAAACACAAAGAACAGCTTTCCAGCTTTCTAAATCAATCAGTTACCAATCATTATACCTATAATAATACCAGTGTAAATTATGCCAGCTTTTCTAAATATATCTGACAATAATTCCTTGTGTGCGTACTTGAACTCCATGTTCAGGGCAAATGGCCGTCAACCATCCTTATTATGCATAAAAACTCTTACTGATCTTGATGGGAGTTCTATTCACAGAGAAAAGTCCTCAAAATAATGGTCTCTAATTAGATTTTTATATAGCAAAAGAGACAAATTTTAATTAAAATAATCGTGTCCTTCCATAATAGACAGAAAGAATTTGGAAATTCAATAATTAACTCCACCTCCTTAACTCCCTTGGTTCCTGAAAGGCCCTCCTTGAACTCTAAGGGCAGAGCAAGTGAAGGGAATGCAAGCAATCTAAGGGAATCCACATTAAGGCTAAGTGAGTCAGTATTGACTTGTGTACATCCCTTTTATGTTATGGACACTCTCCTAATGGAGAACAGCAGCTGTGGCAGTTGTACCAGCAGGTGAGCCCATGAGCCATAGCCAGAGATCCTGGTTTTCTCTGTTTAAAAATCTAAAATGCTCTGATTTTTAAAAATCTCATATTCTCAGATGCACCGGGAAAGCAGGGGTCACAGGCTAAATGTCAGGGGGATACCCCACCCCTCCAGATTTCTTAACCCAGAGTGGGGTGCGAGGTACAGATTGTGGGGCATGGGACATAGGGCTGCAGCCTGTACCAAGCCAGCTCCTAGGAATAGCTGCCTCTGTGGCCCAGCAGGCAGGATCCAGCACAGGAGGGAGTGCCATGCCATCAGGCCACCAAGGTGAGACCCAGCAGTGGCATGGAGTTGTGCCCTCCACTGCTGCTGGGCAGGTAAAGGACACCTCATCTTGGCAGTTATGGTGGCATGGTGTTCCCTCCCATGCTAGGTCCTGCCTCCTGGGCATTGGCAGTGGTCCTGCCCAGACCTGGTCCAGTCAGGTTGCAGCCTCATGCCCTACTGTAGGTGATGAAATCTGGGGGGGGGGCACATGCCCGCCAACACATAGCCTATGCCTTCCAATACCCAACACATTCCCTGTGCTCCCCTGCAACCCCCATGTGTTGCCTATTCCTTCCCCACCCCAGCACTCACACATTGCATATGTCACCCCACCCCCATGACTTACTGGGAGGAAATGCAGGAGTTGCTCTCCACCACACTGCCTGGCTGCCATGTGCATGTGGGCACACACATATGCATATGGCTCTCCCTGTCCCCTACATCCCAGTTTCCTCAGCCCCAAGCAGCTCCTTACAGGCTGGAACTCTATCAGCCTGCAAGGGAAATCCTGCAGTTTCCTGGGTAGTTCTCCTTTAATGCAGAATATCCATATTTTGCTGCATTTTTCCAAATCAAATGCAAAACCTGGGTCCCTGGTCATAATACCACAGTTGAAGAAGTCTTTCAATGGACAAACTAAATAGTAGGGAGAGAGATTAGACCAGGTTTTTTGCATAAAATGACCTCTCTCAGATCTGGGAAAAGAGACAGAAACAGCTTAAGCTAAACACCAGGTAAAATAATTTCTTTTGTTTACTTCCATTATACAAGTGAAATAGCCACTTAAAATAAAGGAGGAAGGTAGTTAACATGGATAAAAGAAATGTCATCAGGAGCAGCTGTAGACTAAGTAAAGAATACTTGAATAGATAAAACAAATTATGTAAATAAAACTATTCAAAGGGAAAGAAAACTGGCATTACTTGGGATGTATGGAAATGTTAACAGAGGAAATAGGGAGAAGTTAAAGTGTAACAAGCCATAAACCATTGCCTGTTTCAAGTCTAATGTCATTAGGGTCCAGTAAAATTAGGAATTTTTGCTCTTCCTTTAGGTAGGGATATCAAAGATATGGCCCATTGGCCAGATCTGGTCCACAAACTCTATCATTCATCTTGCAGTGCTGCCTGTGGATCTCAGACCGGTCTGAATACCATGGCCACACATGGGGTGCATGCTAAGTGTGGCATGCAGGTCGGGTCTGGAGCACATACTGCCTTCAGTATCTATGCCAGACCAGCCTCATGTACTAGATCTGGTGCTAGGACACATTTGCCATCTCAATCTGGGTCATGAACTGGCCCTGTGCCACTCATCCAGCCTATGGATCAGCGTTTGTATAGCCCATGAGGCCTGATGAGTTTGACAGCCCTGTTCTAAAAGTAGGTTTGCCATGAGCGCAAGGACTGTGAGATCAAAGATGGAGTAGTTTTTCTGTGCCAAGTGTTCTCCCACTGATGATTTGGGATTTCTCTGCTCTTCCAGGATTCAAAAGTCAGAACTTTTGCAAAACTTTGAGTATAAAATAAACTTTTTAAGAGTCATTTATGAAGGGCACATTTGTTGTTTTCTAGATCTCCTACTGTGTTTTCTCCTTGAAGTGGCACATCAAGCTGAGATACACTGGTGCCAAATATGACACTACAACTGTAGCTATGTATTCCTTGTCACAACAAAGACATACAACTTCAGTAAAGAAGGTATTTGGTTTATGAAACAAACTCTTTGAATCATTTTATTTTCAGAAACTTTTTGTCTGAAAAATCAATAAACATTTCCCAACTAGCAACTAAGATCCATGTTTGTTTTGTACATAACCAATCTAAACAGTGTTGCTTACAGAAAACTATGCAACTTAGCTTATTGTACCCATATTGGCAAGATACAGACATTCAAAAAACCTGAGGCAGATCTAACTTTCTTCACGACCAAACTTCTGTATCTATGCATGCAGCTGCATATCTCATTGCCTTCTTTTCTGCATTCCTATATCTCTTAACAGTGATTACAATCATTCCCATTTTCCCATGATACTCTAAGCTTCATATCAGAACCAGAGGAAATGCCTTTTTGATAAAAATGATGAGTGTTGCTTCTCAGCATCTTTGATAAATATAGCCTTAGTGGGAAATGCAAATATACAGCAAGCACAGAAATGACAATAGGGATTGCATGAAACTCAACATTATTTAGTTATAGACCAGTGAACATTATGCTATTGAAAACTACACCCTGACACACTAACTTATAACATGCTACTCTCAGGGATGCCTTTTTGCATTACTGTTAAAATTAACAACATCTGTATTTTTCCTACTAAGCAGTAAACAACAGTATTCTCCCCTGCCTCCCAGTACTTCCTGCTTTGGTGTACTTTATTCCTGCTCCCTGATCTGCTACCCAGTCTATGTAGAGCTTGTCCCTGCTTTCCCCTAGGTCTCTCTCTAGTGCCTAATCCAGCCCCCTCCACTTTTAGTCCCCGTAACTAACCTGCATGTCTTTAACCTAAATCTAATCAGCCTCCCAGAGATACCCTCAAGTACCCTCTCTCAATGTTGCCTGGTTCAGTGCTGCCTGACAACATGCAGTAATACCAACTCTTGTGAAAATATTGCAAGACTCTCAATTTCCAAGTCAAACTATCTCTGACTCATGATCTCATGACAGAACCCTCAGATCTTGGGATTTCTTCTTCTGGTGCATGTAGAGAGCACCCAGCTGGTAAGCTTTTGGAAGGGAAGGGGTGGGGGGCAGGTCGAGGCCCACACAGTGAGGGAGGGAGTGGGGTACTGGCTCCGGTGAATGGGCTCCAGGGCTGAAGCAGGTCATGCAACAGAGCCGCAGGCAGCTCGTCCAGAGGGGTGTGGCTCCCTGAAGCTGCGTGCATCCCCAAGGGAGGATGGGGGGCATGTCCCACCCATGGGGCAGAAATGGGCTGCCTGCTGTGGACTGGGGCTCTGCGCCCTGCTGTCTTTGCCACAGGAACCGTGCACTGGCTGTGCCACATGTCCCCTGCCCACCTGGTAGGTGGCTATGGTGTCACACAGGTCCCAGGGCAAAGGCAGCAGGGTACAGAGCCCCAGGTCACAGCACAAAGCCTGCCTCTACCCTGTGGGGGGCACATGCTCCCCATGCCTCTCCTGGGGGTGCACACAGCCAAAACAGCCTCTGGGCAAGCTGCCCACAGCTCTGTGCATGACTCACCCCAGCCCCGGGGCCCATTCACTCCAGCCACTGCCCCAGCCCCGGGGCCCATTCATCCCAGCCACTGCCCTACTCTCTCCTTCACTGAAGGAGTCTTGATCTGCCCCCCACTGCCCCTTCCCCTCCACTTATCAGCCGGGTGCTGTGAGTATGCATGTGTGTCCATGTATGCATGTGTGTGTATGTATGTGTCGGTGTGCCTGCCCTTCACTCCCAAGCCACAGCCCGCCCAGCCCTGCTATTGCCCCTCACTCCTGACCCACAGTACCCTGCATCCTTCCAGGTTGTGCAGGGACTCCCCACTTCCCTGGCTCCAAACCCCATGCACACCCACAGCCCCCCACCTTCACAAATAACACCCCCCTACACACACACACTTCAAAAATAGCATCTCATGATTTACATGCAAGTTATCTTGATTTTTAAGAGTTTGTCTCATGATTTTTGACACAGTGGGATTGGTTATATTGAACTTGATACTCTCTGGCCACATCTACACTAGTGGTGGACTGCACGGTTGTTGCTGCACAGTCATTTAGTACTTGCATAAGCAAGTGTTACATGACTGCATAGTAACCAGAGTTACTGTACAGTACCACCTCCTCATAGTTTTTTTCAGATGCTACTGTGCAGTAGCAACAAGCTGCTGTACAGTAGCTTGCAGGGGTGACATGTAAGGGGTGCACACAGGTGCACATGCACCCCCTGAACGTGGCAGTGCACCCCCTACAGAAAGGCACCAGCTTGGTCAGCGCTCACCACCCTTGGTCGGCACTTACCATATGCTCCCATCCCCCTGCCGCCAGTAGCACCGGCGCCATGTGTGGGAGCTTCCCTGCTTACTGCTGCTGCGCTCCCTCCACCGCACTTCCCCCCTGCCAGCGCAGCCATGCCCCTCGCCCCCCTAGCCACCAAGGGCACATGTCATTCATGGTAGCTTGTTACTACTGCACAGTAGTGGCACATCACAGTTAGTGCCCACCAATGCTACTGCATACAGTAGCTAGTTGCTACTGTGCAGTAGTGTGTTGTGTAGACACACCGTCTAGCTATGATAATGCTGCTGCATCAGGAACCAGCGGTAAAATCCTGCAAGAACTGAATCTGAAGAAACATTTTAATGCCACCTTAAGAGTGCTAAGTTAAACAGAGAAATTTAAAAATGTGTGATTTTTAAATTTAAACTAACTCAGCTGCCAAAGCTGAATTTATACTGTACACTAAAGCATAATACATATTTTACAGCATCAGGTCTAATTTTATCTTATTCTTATTAAATAGCTATTTTTATGGGTACACAGTATAATGGCTGCCCTTTGAAAGCAGACTGAATGAAATCCTAGGCCTGCTAAAATTAATATTAAAAAAACCCATTGACTTGAAAGGATTTCTCCTGCAGATTTTTTTCCTCAAACAGTCTCAGTCCCTGAGACCTGATGGTGTTCATGAACAGTTTGTAAAATTCTAATGTCCAAAGTGTCATGGAGCCGAAACAGAGCCACATTGCTATGAGTGCCCCAACTTTTTAATATTACATGGTGTGCATATCTAAACCCTCAAACCTAATATTGAATTACATCCCTATGTTTATAATACCTCCCAAGTCTCCTAATCACTGTTCCTCCAACTTCTGCACACCTTGTGATAAACCTAACATAGGAACAAATGATTAAGAGAGACCCCATGAACCATTTAGCAGTCCCTGCTATCACAAGTCACCATGTCATAAAATCATGCCACAATCACCACCTCTTAGCCGAAGGGAGACATGCAAAAAGCCTGAGGTGGAATCAATCTAAGTTACATATTTTTCTGTAAGCAGCAAAGATTAGATCGGTAGCAAACAAAACACACATTTGCCCTTTGGTGGGGAGTGGGGAAGGGGGTGAAGTAGGTAGCAAACCTTAGATTTGGTTCTTTTTTTCTATTTTTAAATCAGTCTGTGTATGCTGAACTTCTGTTCTGTTATGGGTATAGATGAGTTTCTGATCATTTATGCGATAAAAGTTTAATGTCAGTACCTAGCCAAATTCTCTAAGTGAATATCAGTTTTGAAGGTGTACATATGTAACCCATTATAATTCATCCATTGGCACCAGTCCTTGAGAGAAGGGGAGGACTTTATATGCATTTAGTCTATATTGTCTACTAATGGATTTAGAATATGAAGACTGAAAGTAATGAGAATAGGTAAGCATGATAGAGTTATTAATACAAATGCTTTCAGCTGTGATGTGAAGCAAAACAAGACTGAGTGTACTAAATTAGCTATTGCTCCTTGATACTTGCTGAGAAATTGCACAGAAATACTGTCACATTATTATACTCTTTACCCAAAGATCAAATTACATACCTGTCACCTGAAATTTACTAAGAAACTTCCTTTAATACGTTTCCGTATTAAACCTTACAGTGATACTTTCTGATATAGAGAACAATGCTAGGGAATATTATACAGAAGAATATTTCTCCCTTCAAAGCACCATCCCTTTATGTCTCTTTTGCAAGTTCCACATTTAAACATGAATAACTGATTTCTCAGTACAGTGGCCAAAACAAAACATATTCTGAATCAAGGAAAATAAAGGATTTGAACCTGAGCCTCTCACATGTTAGGTGAGTGCCCTAACAACTGAGGTATAAACAATGAGACTATTATACTTCTCTAAGATTGTTCATGTCCTTATACTACCAAACTACATGTCTGTCTCATTATCAGGGAAATCAATAGGACAAAAGTATTTTGAGTGATCAGAAGTGATAAAAACCCTTCCTATTTTCTTTTATTAGGGATAGTTAAATACTTAAAACAAAAATCCAAATTCTTTTTTCACTTGCACTGTTTATACCACAGTGCTATCCATACCAAAGCCTTTAACAAAATTGATTGGCTTTTGATATAGTTTGCATCTGTATATCACATGGTTATATTTTAATAATTTCAGCAGCTAGCACAGTTTCAGAGCTGAGGAGAGCAAGCAGTTGTCTTCCTCTAAAGATTCAGTGTTCAGTATTCCTGAACATGCTTCTATAACCTGTCTGGCTGGTCCCTATTTTTCTCTCAGTTCTCTGTGATATTGCAATGTTCAACATTGCCCTTGTGTCCTAGAAGCTGAGATAGTATAAAACATCTCTGTAGACTATCTTGAAGTACACTGATACAAAAGCAGTTTATTTCAGTAGTAGGTGAGGATGTAATCTTGGTAAAATAACACTACCACAATTATGTGGACAGAACTAAACTATGGTAATTATAACCATTTAAGATATTGTCTCATATTGTCAAGAGTGACAAGATTCAGTCAGAAGACTCATTGAAATGAATGGTAAACGTGCAACTAAAGTCTTTAGTCAGCTTTGAAAATATCAGCCATTGTGTTTTAGCTGGTTACAGCTTCTGACTAGATAATTCCATGAAGTTGCCCTTGCTTGATACTGAAGAAGGTATGAAGAAAAATCAGGCCCTGAAACTCTGTATTTTACAGAGCAGAAGTAGACAGGCCACTTTGCTGAGTGCTTTATTGGCATCCTGCCACTTTCTTAATGGTGGCTGATAACTATACAGTTCTATGTATCATTTTTCACAGGCCATTCAGGACAATCATTTTCTCCTTTGGACAAACATATCAGTTCAGTGCAGTAACAGCTTTGCCAAGCAAAGCTAAAAATAGGTAGAAGAATGTGACTTTTATAGTTACAAAGACTTAAAGTAAGGTTTAGCTTATTGCTATATCTTAAATATTACAAACTTGTATTTTGGTTAATGAGGAAATCAAATCAAAACATTAATTGAAACTATTTGAAGATAAAGTTGTATATTTGATAATAAAATATTAAAAACATACTTCACAGTAGGCTTGTGTCTGGCACATTTAAACTTGTAGAAAAGGTAAGATGCAATCAGTTTAAAAGCCTCTCTGTTAAGGCTATATTCAGGATATGTCATTTCCTCTGATGCATGCTATATTTCAGTTCCCTAGGTGGAATCTAATGGATGACCCCCCCTAAAGTAAATTTACAAATGCCTCAACCTACAGAGAGTTAGACTTAAGGAAAGCATGGAAGAAATGCTGTTATTCTGCATTCATTCTCTCCTGAAAGCTGTGTAAGAAAATGGTAGGTACATGCAAGCTAGCTACCTCCATTGTAATATGGGAAAATCTCTTTCTGCCTTCATATATATAGGGCTGAATGCTCAACTGGATCCAGTATTTCTATTAATTTTGGTCCATATTCTGCCTTGATATTTATGAGGAACTAAAAGAATTGTTACCAAACAGATAAAACAGAACCTCCCTTGGTGAACTGGTATCCTAAGTAAAGAATATTTTGGTTATCTGTGCTCATCTTTCTTCCCCAAATCAATAAATCTCTCTCTTTCTCTTTGTTCTACTACTTGTTGCATCTTACCCTACTTATCTCATGGTCACCATTTCTTTTCTCACCCCTATCTGCCCTATTTCATTTTCTTTCTCTGCTTTCCAGCATCAAGGCTAGGAATTTGACTCCAGGTCATCAGCCTTTCACCTGGAGCCCTTGCCTTTAAAAGGTGCCACTCCAAACACAGCAGGCTTTATTTGTAGTTTCTCTGCTGCATAAAGCAAACTTCAGGAAACCCCAGCATTTGAGCAGCATAAAACTGTACCTTCTCAGAACCAAACCCTAAAAAACATTAGGCATATAAAGTGAAATGTAAGTAGAATGTAGATGACTACAGTCAAGAGGGCAATTCATAAAGGTCCCCACCTAATCATCGGGGTGTGTGGGGGTCTATACATGCTTATATTTTTATCTGAGAAGTTCCTTAGGTGCTTAGAGTTCTGCTACCGTAAATGTTCAGGAGCACTACCATTTTGTCTGACCTAAGCAGAGGCAACACAGGAAATTGTGCTGACCATTGGAGCAGAGAAAGAGAGAGTTACCTGCATTTGAGTGGCAGCTATTCATCTCTTAGCAACATGAGCTTAGACTCCCACCCCAAGGGATACTCTTGGTTTGCTCCCACCCACTGGGATAAGATTGCACTTACCATGGCAAAGCTTCTGGGGATAGATATCAATATGCACTCCTTCTCCACCAGATGCACTGCTGGCCACAGTGCTGCTCAGTCCAGCCGTGCCTACCAAGGGAAAGATTCTTGGGAGGGTGAAGCCCAAGCTGGCATCCCTTCTAAGTCAGCACCCAAAGCTGGGGCCACTCTTGCTCCACCCCAGTAAGAACTAAGCATCTCAGCACCTATCTCACACCATCTGAGATTCACAAAAAAGATTCTCTTATGCCTAACTAATGGGAGTCTAATCATGCCCATGCCATGCCTAACACACTCCAAAATATAGCAGCCATGGATACATTAATTTTAAGTCATGGTGGAAATACCTTTTGTTTTTGTAATTACCTACTGGTTAGAGCACTCACATATAAAGCAGAAGGCCTTCCTCAGGCCTGGTTATTACGGTACTCTTCTGGGTTACAAGAAATGTGAGTTTGAACCTCTTCTGGCTGAGGAAGGCATAGAAACAGGCTTCCTTCTTCATGGCAAGTATGCCAACAGCTAGAGAAGGACACAAAAAAAAGTCCAACACTGCTGTTACTGATCCTATTATGTAATCAGACATGGTCCATCCAACCAAATGATAAATGCTAAGAGTCAAGAGCATGGATAGATCCAGGATTTTGAAAAGGGAAGTGCAGATGGTATGGTACATCATTACATGAAACACAACACACATTTTTCTCCAGGTAAAAAGAAACTGGAAGGATTATTCATATGCAAGAATCTAGGGTTATATTATTCCATTTAAAACTGATTGAGGTAACCCATGGGACTATGTGATATTCAGGATAATGTGAAATCTGAAATACTTCCCTCCACCTCCTGCTCTCAAGTCAGTGGTACTGCTGCAGGCAGAGGCAGGGATGGGGCAGCATGGTGCATCTTTGGTAACTATTCAGGCAGCTAAGGAAGTCAATGCCCCATTAAGGACACATTGGTCTTTACTTCACAGGTGTTGACAATCATCTCTTCTTTTTAATGGGTATTCCATTAAACAAACTAACCTATTATATGGCAGTTTCACTGTCTGCTAGGGCTTCCTATTACAAGCTCATGCTGCTTCACCTTGCCTCCTCAAGCTCCAAACCTGGGGCTCATTTTAATTTTCATTAGCCAACCAGGACCAGCCTCTGAAATGTGCGACTGTCCCAGCCAAATCGGGACATATGGCAACCTTAAAATCAAAGCAAAAATTAATATATTATTTGATTGGAACATGCATTAATTTGCTATATATTCTGTATTTAAAAACAGAACAAACTAAGCAAAAATATTCAAAAGATGTGTTTCCTTAGGCCTGCAGTTATTAGAATTAAATGCACATCTTTTTCAGATTAATAAAACAAAATCTCAAGCCTTCCTGTGCATTCTGAGGTATATCTAATGCGTCACTGGAAGTTATTTCCACACCTGAGTCATGTTTCCATATCTGAGTTGATTTTTTTAGCTAGAGTCTGCAGGGCTGTGAAACAGGAACTACATTACAAGTAGCAGCTAAAAGGTAGTAGATTTGTATAAGAAAGAGTAACTTAATTAGTGGAACATTAAGACTATTAAAAAGGAGAAAGGGTCATTAACACTAGTGGAATGAAGAGTTTAGAAGGATTCAGGTAGATTATGATGAGTCAAGACTTCTTCCCTGCTGTCTGAATATGAATGCTGCTGCCACTGCCTGGAAGGTTCTTTTAAACTTTGAGTTGAGCAGGACTGGGGGGGCACAACTTCACCTCTTTCTCTCCCACCCCAAATCTGCTGCTGATCAGGAGCACCTCAGAATATGACTTCAGTCAGAAGAGTTGGGATGAGAATGATTGGTAATACAAACCAGCTGGTAAGCGCAAAAATTAGACCTAAGGGTCAGATGACATAATCCAAAATGCAAGAGCCAAAGTCAGGAACTAGGAGCTCTGGAGTTGGGCAGCAAGCAAAAAAGTTGCATTTGTGTTGAGTAGCCAGCAGACCTTTGCCACAGGTGGGCTTAACTAAGGGCTCCTTCAGACAATCAGGGGACAGACAGGCATAGCCAGCCTTACCCATCCCAGTTGGCCAATCAGGCCAGGTGAGGCTGCTTGTTAGAGTTTCTAACATCATGTTTTTAAAAGGCTGAAAATAAGGCTAGTTGTGAATATCCAAATATGGAACTCAGATATTGAAGTCCAGGAAGTGATTCTTGTGAATTCAGCTCACATTTGAACCTAATTCAGAACTGCAAATAAACCCAGGAGACAGGTTTTCAGGCTGACCTTCTTTTAAGCATTTCCTATTGACTGGTTCAGGCATTCCACCACTCTGCTTGATGCCAAATGTTTTTAGGTACCTAAGTTGCACCATTCAGTGGAGAGAATTTAGACACCTCGGTGGACCATGAGCATCACCATGCCTAACTTAAATTTCCTTCATGCATATTGCTTTATTTTCATTTTAACACAGAATAATAATCTAAAGAGCTCAGCATTAGAAACAACAATCTAAGCAGTAGACATGCACCGATACATTGGTCCAATATCAGATTGGCACTGATATAAAGGAAATTGACTGTATCAGAAATTGGCATGATGTGGCTGATAAATGGTTCATGCATGAATGCAACTGCAGCACAGCATGTAGGCAGTGAGGAGCACAGCCCAGCAGCTTGGAGAGATGTGTCCAGCTGGTAAGTCTGTTGTGGTACAAGGGAGGGGAGAGGGAAAGAGTGTGGTAAGACAGATCAAGGCCCCCATGGTGAGGGAGGAAGTACGGCTGGGGCTAAAGCAGGTGCTACCCAGCTGGGGAAGGGCAGGCATGGGATGGAGCTGCAGCTCATCCAGGGAACATGGGACGGGGACAGCTCCCACCACTGCGTGTACCCTCAGAGGGCAAGGGAACCATGTGCCCCTGGAACTGCAGGGGGTGGGATGGGCTATATCTGTGGGCTGGGCCCTGGGCTACACCAGGATTTTCCCAGCAGGAGTTGAGTTGGATTGCATTCAAGGAGGGGTGGGCAGCGGTGCTGGAAGGGGTGATTGCAGCAAATTTTGGGGTGGCTGCAGCCCTCTCTGTAGCCCCTCCCCAGTGCTGCCACTGCCCACCCCAAGGGCAACCTGGCCCAGGCCCCTGCTGGGGAGATCCTGACACAGGCCCAGCCCCAGCCCCAGCCTGCAGCAGCAGCCCACCTCACCCTGTGCAGATCCAGGAGCCATACCTCCCCATGTCCTCCTGGGGTGCATGCAGTGGTGGGAGCTGCCCCCCGTCCCCTCCCCCATGCATTCTGGAGAAGTGGTGGCTCCATCCCACACCCCACCCCAGACAGGCAGCACCTGCGCAGACCCACTCCCTCCTTCATCAAACTGCCCCCACCATCCCCTTCTTTCCCCCTACCCTTCCACCACAACAGACTTACCAGTTGGACACTGTTCTTCAAGCTGCCAGCCTGCATATCAGAAATTGGATCAGTTTCAGCTGATTTGTCTCCTTAAAAATTGGATAGCAGTATCAGCCCAAAAATCTCTACCAGTGCACACCTACTAAACATTTATTCTGCGACTCTCCTGACTAATTCCAGTTTTATCTCCAGACTAATTAAACATGAGTGATACATCACTGTATATTGCTCTGAGCACTTTCAACCAACAGAAACACAGGCATTGTTAATAAAGTTAATTTAGTGTATGTGACAGTCTCAGGACACATTTAACTCTTTAGTTAATAGGTTTGAGTCACACTGCATGGAATGTAAATGGAACATGAATGGAATATAAAACATGTTTTTGGACTTTCTCTGCCTAAAAATAAAGTTTAAGATATTTGTCCACCATAATGAAATGGAGAAAATTTCACTACTTTGGCTTAATTTAGGAGAAAATACTGTACAAACTAATCAGGTGAACCTAAATATCATCTTTTGCTATATTATCATGAAACAGCCAAAAGTGGCATAAGGCTAATTCAACACTTTCAGGCTCCAGTGGATCCCACAGCAGCAAACTAATGGATATATACCTTGTAAATGGGCTTTAAGTACTTGTGAATTTATTGTTCTCTGGCATTTATTAGCTCTATCAAAAATACATTAATACTTAGCTGTGATACAAACCTAATAGAAGTTGGTTCTTACCATATGTATTTTCAGAACGTAGCACTTTGTAATACATTAAAATTTCTCTGCAGGCATTATAAGCTGCTGGAGAGTTAAATAATAAGCTTTTCCTCATTATAATGCCATTAAAGACTGAAGTACCCCCTCGATGTGATTGATGGACTAATGGAACAATCTGTGTTTAGTGCTAATGTATCAGAGTCCATTTTTGTTACCTGCTTTTTTTATTAAATTTTTTGTCCAAATTTTTGGTCCAGACTAATTATGTATCTTGTAACTTCTACAGTAGGGATTCAGAACTCTAACTGGTAAAATCCAGTGCAAGTATTTTTTCATTGTTAGAATTCAGTAAGAACAAGTTACTTTAGTGATTTGACTGTGGAGTCTACTGATTTATGTTGTGCCTGTGGGAGGAAAATGGCCAATAAGGAAAAAGAAAATGTTTCTTTGATTAAAGTGCTGCTGCCAAAATTTATCCAATGGACATTAAGATACATGTCAAACTACTATATAGAGAAGTTTCCGTTGCATTGTTTCACTGTACTGTTTATCTTTATACATCTATCTTTCATCACAGGCTATTTTGAAACATTTTAAATTCAATTTGTGCTAATGTGTTATTTTTTCCTTGTTAAGGACAATTGATAGGCTTGTCACCAGTACAGATTTAGAAAACAAAATGGTTAATTATATGCCAGGAGCAAAGATGAAATGGTGGTTGGACAGATCCTGAAAAAAATAAGGAATAATTTCCAATAGTTATTCACGGAGGGAAAAATGACACTTCAAGATTCCCCCTGGAAAGGGTCCAGAGGGACTACAAACCTGGAGAAGATTCTAAAAAAAGTGAAGTTTCAGGTGATTCTTAGCAAAGTGCTTCTAGTTCCTAGAGAAAAAGGCATGACAGAAAAATGAGAATGGGCAGAGAGGTCAAAGACTGGAACTATAATGCGGGTTTGGAGATGTTTGATCCCTGGGATATATTCACTGAAAAAGGACTCTTCAAAAGATGGAGTTAGTTGAATAGCCTTCTAGTTTTGAGTCCTGCATAACTGATTACAAGATCATCAATTGGGAAATGAAGGAACAAGATTGGAAGAGATACTTGTGCACTCCACATGGCAAGAGTAAAGGAGAGTATGGAAGGATAAAGATATATTAGTGGGCAGGAGGATGGGAGGAAAGGAAAAAGGAAATGCTAATATTGATGAGAACAGTAATCAGGCTCATGACTGTAACAGGACGTATTTTAATCTGGCTTGGATACAGGGTACGGTCAGTAAGCACACCTTCAGTATTTGTATCAAATCCTAGGAGGCAGGTCAACAAAACGGAGGAATTTTAACTTCCAGGATGTGAAACCAGGCAATATAGGGATAACAGAAACACTGTGGAATAACCAGCATGAATAGAACACAAGTAGCAGGAGAAGCATGCTATCCATCACTTCTACCAGAAAAGACAGAAATAAAGGTAAAGGTAGCATGATAGAATTGTATATTAATAATGTGCTGGGCTGCAAAGAAATGAGGAAAAATACACGGATGAAACAAAGTCCATCGGGTTCAAAATCATTTTATAGAGGATGGTAAAAGAGTTTCTGTTGAGGTTGTGTGAAAGTCTGCTACAGATAGATTCCCACAGTTGGATTTGGATCTGTATAGATATCTCTAAAATATGATTGGAAAGACTGTAATGTCAGATGATGTCATAGCTGTGAAGGGCCAGGAAAAAATGTGACAAGTAAGGACTTTGGGAGTGATAGCTTTTGTTGGATCAATTGTATAGCTGAGAGGGACTTGACAAAGCATACAGTGATACCCAACATCTTGTTTATGTCCCTAACCATGCAGTTGGTCCATTAAAAGATATCAATCACCTACAAAAATCCTTTCCATTGAAAAGCTACATATTCTTGGCAATTGTGTCATTATGGTATCTTCACAGATACAGGCTGGAGAAGACAAGCTACTATTAATGGTGGTACGTATGATAGCTAACAGTTTTCTTCAACAAAACGTCATAGAATCAAAAAGAAATAATATTTTCAACTTGATTTAGATAAGTAATAAGGACATTACAGAAGTATTGGTTATAGTAAATATCCCCAAACTGAGTGATCGCAGGCTGATCCAATTACATTCAATCCCATTGAATTTAAATTTAATTGAATTAAATGTTACTTAGGTTTCAGATTTCCAAAGGCAAACTCTGATGAACTAGGAGAACAGGCTAGTGCAGACCCAAATTTCTTTAACAAAAAGTTGCTAAAGTGAACATAAATTTCTGTACTAAGCAGAACCAAAATATTGGAAAGAACTCCAGACAAAACTGGATGAACAACCACCCAAAAGAAGATATTGGTATTAGAAATGAGCAAAATGACTGATTAGCAAAGAAAGCTACATCTTTAAGGCCAAGAAATGCAGAGATAAAGTGAAAACTGCAAAAAGTCAAGATGAATTTCACTTTGCAAATGACATAAAATAGCAAAGTGTTCATTAAATATATCAGTAAAAAAAAGGGTACAAGTAAAGCAGTTATGCTGTTAGGTAGTAAGGATCTCACAGAGACTTAAGATAATTTAGGTGGGGCCCAAAAATTAAATTTATACTTGACTTCAACTTTCTACACATATTATGATTTCATGAAAGCAAAAGTAAAGCATATGATTGAAATAGAAATGACCACAAGTGAAGTGGAAAACATAATCAAGGAGCTTCATGTACATAAGACAAGTAGACTCAATTTTCATCCCAGAGTTCAGAAATCCTAGTAGATGAACGTACAGGTTCACTAGCAAGTGCCTATCAAATTGTGGGGTGCACCCCTATAACTGAATATATTTAATGAACACAGGATGGATCTAAGGGAACAGACATTGTCTGACATCGTATTTAACACAAATGGTGAGTTAATATATGCTGCTACCCTCTGTCATGTGTTGCATCACTGATTTTCCTCTTGTGGCAAAAGGTAGTAATAGGCTCTGATGCTTTATTTCAACAGATGTCTGCAGCTTGGTGGTTGGACAGTACAAGTTGTCTGAGCTGCTCACGCTCTCCAGCCACCTCCAGAAGGGTCTCTGGGCATCACTCAAGCCTCTGAAGCACCTACTTGAGTTTCCTTGCTTATAAGAAAGCACCCCAGAGAATCCTGGGGTGTCTTTCCATAAGTGAGAAAATCAGAGTTCCCCACTATGCAGACCCCACCTACAGATGTTGGGGATTGAAGGAATCCCCTGTAGGGAATTTCACTGCATGCATCTGCAGTGGGATTTCTCCCCTCCCCACTTGCAGAAACATTCCCTGAGTCAGGACACAGGTACACACACACAGGGGAATCCCCTGCAGGGGATTTCTTTGAGCATGTCTGCAAGTGCAGAGGGGGGACCTCCTAAATTCCCCACTTCCACCTTGCAGACATATAACCTGGGCTGGGGCATAGATATGTGTATCAGGGACTTGCAATGCAGCACCCAGAAATATCTATCAATGTCTGTGGATTGCAATCACATGGGCCACACTCCACAAAAGATGTCTGTTTCTATCCTTGAGTCATTAACAAAAAAGGCAACTGTGATACTGAGATGCATGAGGGAAGGTGTTTCCAGTAAAGGGAGGGCAGTTATAGCATCACCTGGTGAGGCCTCTTCTGTCATGTTGTATACAATTGTGGTCAACCAAGTTAAAAAAAAAGATGAAATGAATCTACAGCAGGTATGGGGGAATTACTATGATAATAGTGTTGCCCTGTCAGGTCAGGCCAGCTCTCAGGATCTCATTATTGTGCTGTTAGACAGGAGGGTGTGACACAATTGCACATATACAAACACACAAATCAATTGGATGCATACACACACACAAACACACACATACATGCACTACCAACTCAGGCACATACACATCCAAACTAGCTTAGGCACATGCATACCTATCACCAATTCAAGCACATATACTATACACCCCAAAAGTTAAACAAAAATCAATTGTCCATACCTGCACACTCAGTACACATACACAGATCACTAATTCATATAGCATACACACAATGATATATATCTACACACACATACACACTCACCAGTTCACACACATACAACTCACCTACACATAGGTAAGTTCCTAACTTGGATGGCACGGTATATATATATATGAATTATATGAATTAGAACCAGTGGACTAGACAGAAGCTGGCTGAGGAACTGAGGCCTGGGGTTACTTAAGGTAGATTGGGACTGGAAACTGAGGCAGACAGCTGAGATATTGGGGATGGGAGAGATGAGTGGTGGCAAGCAGGAGACAGCCAGGAAAGAGAAAAAGACAGCCAGAAACCTGGGAGCTTGGGGATGGAAACAGGCTGACAGCTTAGAGACTGGAGTGGGGCAGATAAGTGGTGGCAAGGAGGAAACAGTCAGGAAACAGACAAAAACCCAACTTGGAGATTCAACATAACAGGTTTATTAAACAGACAATACACTACACAGCCCCATGAAGTTATTTGTTCACACTCACACACACACGCACTCACAATGGCAGCAGGAGAAAGAGACTCAGTGGAAGAGCTGGATTCCAGGTAGGGAAGAGAAGCAGAGTCCAAGTCCTTGGTTGAAAAGAGGGTGGGGGGTGATAGCTACCTGTCCAGGCTAGAAAGGGGTCCTTGTCCAGTAGGTGTTGTCCAGAGGGGGGTCACCAGCAGGGCCTCTGGGTGGACAGGTGGTGTGGCATGGTACTGGTCCAGATGGAGAGTGCGTCTGAAAGAGTCAGTGTTCACTACCCCTTTTATGGGGCAGACTACCTCTGATCTCCTATAGGGAGGACCTCTTTAGGCAATGTCAGTTCTGTCACAGAGGTCTCCAGGCATTCTTACTGAGCACATGCAGCCTGGCACAATGGTGGGTTGCCTCATCTTTTGTTTCTTGAATGCTGAGGGTGGTTCCAAGGTCTGGGTCGTTGGTCCAGGTATTGGTGTTGATGGCTCAGTCATTCAGAGGGAGCTACTTTTAGACCTACTGCCATTGTCTCTCAAGCACCCTCATTCATCCCCATTCATTCAGGAACCAAATTACACAGGAGGAGTAGTTGTAAGTCATGGGTTACACAACCAGGCCTGGGGACAGGAAGGAGACTTGACAAATAAAATGGAAACTTGACATGACTTATGCTAACTTACATATGTAGGCCTAAATCATATAGTACCAGTAAAACAGTAATACAGAACAGTAAAAATCAATATAAACATAATGATTATACGATATAAAGAAGGAGAAAAAACAAAACAAATAAAACTTGCTACCAAAATAAGATGCTGAAGCTTATCCTATGTCTTAGCTCACTTATACTTATCTATAGGGAATAGAAAGGGAAAGAAAAAGTCAGAAATGTTTGGGGAAGGGGAGGGAATGCATTTTAAAAGAAAAAAAAAGAAAAACTGGGGGGTTTTCTACAATAGAATATGAAAAACTCATCTTTCGATAGGACAGATTGACTTCTTTAGCCTAACAAAATGAAGCCCAAGAGGGTATGATTGTTGTTCATGATTACATTAAAGGGATAACAACCAATGAGAACGAGGAGCTACTGAAGTGAAAGGATAATGATAACATACAAACTAATGGATACATGCCAACCATGAATAAATATAGGCTGAAAGTTAGAAGAAAGTTTCTAGACACTAGAAAAAAATGTAGCCACCTTCAAAGAGCTTGATAACTTATTAAATGAGATTATATCAAGTGGTACAATGAACAGGACCAGACTAGAACTTAACTACCCAAGAGATCCCTTACAATGTTATGTTTCTATATATTCATATGATTTTTTTCCCCCTTAAAGGTCTGATTTCTTTCTGCTTTTCAATTGGTAGATAACATCATGGCAGGATTTCAATAAATCTTCACAGAGACACCTTACATAACTCTTGTTTGGTAAATTCTCATTGATTTTAATGGGAATGGACTTAATTGAATATTAACCCTTTAGAAACTGGGGGTTGAACTAGGTGCCCTCCTGATGTCTCTTCCAACTCTAAATTTCTGTGATTCTAAATCCACACTGTTTGTGGATCAGCCATAATAAACCAGCTCCTAAATGCCATGATCCTAGAGATGGATCTACACAAGTGTTCAGCATACCTACCTATAGTCCATTTACTTGTGAATTCAATTGCTGGTTCATGGCTTAGGTGAGTAACAATCCCATTTTTTCAGGTGAGTTCTCAGTTTAACTATCACTTTTTATGGACTCTGAAAGTACCCTTTCATCACAGATCCTATAGTTCTCATAATCAGGCTATTTATTTACTCAAAACAAAATTCTTCAATTTTTTGTGAGGCAAGGATTTTTTGGTGGTATCTTGGGCCAGCTGTGTAGTTGGGAGAAATGTTAGACAAACTTTGAGGCACAGCTTGCACTTCTTCATATTGAAGAATATTGACCTGCAGAATGGCAAGCTGTGTCTGAAAGCTTGCCTAACATCTCTCCCAATAATGCAGTTGATCTAATAAAAAAATCACAAAAAGGTCCTTGCCTCATATATTTCCTGGACTATCACAACTAAACTGTTGCTCAAACCCTACAACAACATGGAGGATACAATTTTATGTGCATGTATAGTTTTATTAGGTTCTAAATATATATAATTAGTGAAAGACATGGGAAAGAACTTATTGCGAGATTGCACTTACATAGATATTCTTTAATTCTGATCTTAAAAAGCTGTGTTGTTTGTCATCACACGAACGTACCCAAGCCTGAATCTCTTACTCTCGGTGCAGTGCTTTTTAAAACGTCCCTAATGTTAGTAATAAGAAAAGACAATATCAACTTCCATAGTTAAACACTGTAAGACAAGCACGGTGAAAATAACCATTGCCGCTTAGTTTGTACTTTGATTATGCATGTGTGTCAGACCCACAAGACAGTGTGAAATGCCGCATGCCTTAAGGGTGTCATATTTTACACAATGTCAAGCTAAAGTTTCCTGAAATATGACCCCTTGTCAGAATGTGGCCTTGACATTTACAAAAGACCAAACTAAACAAGTCAGAGAAAATCAACTTAAAGTACATTAATAGCTAAAGAGAAAATATAAGGAGATTTTGTACCAGGCACAATCCTGCTGTTAAGAAAATTATGGGCAGAGCCAAGAGGCTGGAAGTTAGTCCTGGCAGGATATGGCACTAGTATGAAGCAACTTGTCTTGGGCTAAATACAGACAGTCAAAAAGCCCGAGGCTGAATTGATTCCATATTTGCAGGTTAGTCTAAACTACACAGATTAAATTGAAACAGAAGTCTCTGGCATTTTCAGTCCAGAATTACAGCAGCAGGACTCTGTAGGGTTACTCATCGCTTCCTCTTCCTGCTTCCTGGTGCCTCTGGGATTTGTAGTCCACAGTTGCAGCCAGGAGCAATATTGAGCTGGAAAAGGTGTGTTTAATCCCCTCCCTCACTCCATCCTAGCTGAGATTTGTCGGGGGGGGAGAAGCAGTCCCCCGTCCCCCCCGTGGACTGAGCTGATTCCCCAGCTGGGCTTGCCCCGTCCCCCCCATTTGTCAGCTAGCCCTCACTGCTCCGACTAGGGAGCAGAGGGACAGGGCCAACACTGCTCTTTGAAGCAAACAGCACAGCCCAGGGCTGGAAAGTCTACTAGGGGCCTGTGCTTTAACTTGAACCAGGAAGGGGTCTGGAACATAAGTTTCATAAATTGGTTTCACCCAGATCGCTTAAGTCTGATTCTACATTCAACCACGTTTATCTTAAACCAGTTTCAATCATTTTGAAACTGGTTTATGTGCACTGAGCTTCTGTTCTCTTAGAGATTTAAACCAGTTTCTGATCACTTAAACTGGTTTATATGTAACTTATGTCCCTAGCCCTGGTGGTTTACCTGTCTTTAAAATTAGAAATAACATCAGTAACTGAAAAGGGAATTTTCTTTTGAGATGATTATCCAGTAGCAAACACAGTCTATGTGAAAGCAAAATGTTTCTTCAGGAAACTTTTGATTTATCTATTACATTTTAATTTTTTTTAGTAGAAAAACCGAAACTGAACATTTTTCTGAATGCCAGTTTAACATTAATTGGAACATTCTTTTTTTTGAATGGACCCACAGCGTTTTAGTTCAAGCAGTTCAAGAAAAACATCAGACTGAATTGTCTTTGTGCTGCCTCATCTTATGAGGAGTTGTATTTATGAAGCTTGATGTCAACAGCCTGTATGGGCTGAGCTTACTTGAAGGACTTCATCTCCAATATATCACTGTGTAACAGGGTTGTGCTCTCTTAGTATGGGTCTGGGCAGCAAGCCTCTCAGCCAGGAAACTCACCCAGGTATAGGGAATTAGGAGAAGCGGGCCCACATGGACCAGGAGGGGGAAATAAAAAGCACTGGCAGCAGCCTCTCAGGGCAGTTGCAGAGTCAGCAAGGCACTAAATATTGCTCTACTGAGCTTGAGACCAGCAAAGGCCAAGCAGCAATCTGGAGGGGTTGTGAGGACTTTTTTTCTGTTCATTTATGTTGTTTGCATGGAAGCTGTACGTGCTTCCTTAAAGACCTCTGAGAGGAGCCTGGAAAGTTGTGAAGCCCCGGGAAGCTTAAGGAGAAAGACATATGGAACAAGCAGGTGATTGCTCAGAAAATTAAGTAGCATTTTATTTGTTGAACTTTATTTCTGATTTGGATTTTTTACAATTGAAGGATGGCTCCATGGAGCTATAGCCTACCTTGGGGGACTCTGAATACTGGGTCCTTAGCTAAAGCCAACAGTGAGTAAAAGTTATTGGCTCAGGGTGCCCAATCAGACATGCCTAGCTCTGCTCTGCCCAAAAGCCATCCATGGCTGCATATACACTGCAACCAAGAAGGGGGAGTAAATGACATAACTGCAAAATCTCCATGATATGGAGATAGGTAGGGCAAATTTGCTTCTTCAAACTATCTGGCAATATTCAGATTACTGAAACTGACATTTTATCAACAAATAAACAACCATAGCATATATAATTTATTATAAAACATTAGACAACTAATGGGACTGGAGGACATTTTAAGTGATATTTTGTTTACCATTCATTGATTGAGTATCCAAACAGTTATGTAGCCCAAATTATTAAAGACCTCTTAATTATTCAGGGTTAATCTTACTTTTGCAAGCCACATTCTTAATGAACTGCAAACCCACTGTACGTCCTACAATGAAACCACCACTCTTAAACAAACTCCAGTTTCAAGATGTTGCCCAAAGTTTCCCCAAATGTACTGACAATATGTTTGCTCCATCTTTATAAGAAAAGAACCTGTGTTAAGCAACCAAATGTGCAGATCCCTGCACAGGTCATCTTCGAAGGGGATTCACTGTATATGAATATATTATACATCACACTGTGACTGCCCTATACTTTAAATCATGAAATGGTAAGAGGAGATCAATTAATTCATTTTCACTCAATTATCTAGTAAGGACACGCACAAATTTTAAAGCATGTTAATCATGCAGTAAGTATGACTGAGGCATGCACCTTGCTCTGGGGAAGCTCCAGGCTCCCACTTGCCTCTCTGGCACTTTGTGATCTTCTCCTCCCCTGTCAGTCACAACTCAGTTCACTGGTAAAGCTAATCAAAACATAAACACTAGCACAATGGCTGTATAACAAAAATCCTCCCCACACTGAGCCAGTACTTCCCCACAAACTATAAGTCCCCCTTGGCTTTTTCCTTACAGTTCTTTGGGGCAGCTTGGGTGCCAGACAGTTAATCTCCTACTGCCTTCTGCCTGCATGGCCAGACTGTTACCACCCACAGAGGTTCCCACTCTGGGCCTGATGACCAGTCTGGCTTCCCCTTCCAGGCTGAGCTGTGCTGCCTGTAGCCTTCTTCTTAAAGAAACAGGAGCTCTGTTACACACCCCGCCCCCTTTCAAATTCTAGATCTGCCCATGGACAGTTCAGTAGACAATGAGACAGCCTTCTATTAAATTTGGGAAACTAAAGTTTTTTCCTAATTCTACACTAAAAAACAACTGGAAACTCTGTCTTAGGCAGTAGGATGGTGGTTCCTGTAGGAAAATCCAAGAATAGCATGTCAATTTCAAAGTACATTTTCTACATCAAGAGTGATCAACCTGCAGCATGCATGCCACAAGTGTCATGGACAGCCCCGGTGTGTACACCATGGCGAATTGGAGAGGAGACAGGCAACACAGTGCTTGATAAGGGAGCAGAAAACAGACCAGTAGATTGGGTAGAGAACACAGGGCAGGGGGCAGAAAGAGCAACAAGGAAAGGAAGTGGCATTGAGGAGAGTGTGGACCTCATTTGTGGCACATCTGCCAAAAGGCTGGCATCCCACTGCCCTACATGCAGTATTGTACCAAATACTGCAGTGATTTGTCTCCCCCTCTCTATCATTCTAGACACAACTCCCCAAAAGCCAGCAAGATATGATATCACAGTATCAGCAGAGCACTATCAGAGTGATCGACAAGGCTTTAAAAAAACTGGGGAAAGAATAGAATTTATGGCTACAATCAGAAAGCTTGATTTACCAAAAATTAACAATTTTCATACTAAGCTTGATTCAGTCAACTTCCACAATCTGATTTAAAAAACAAGGTCAATGCATGTAATCAAATACAAAGAGAGTTAAGAAGAGTAAAATATAAATAATCAAAGGAAAAAAAGGTTAGAAAGTTACAAGAAGAAGCCAAGTATAGAATTCCCTCTCTTACCTTTACATGGTTGCAGTTAAAATGACCTCTGAGGCATATAATGCTGAAAAAGAGATGGAGTAAACATAGCAGCTACCCCCAAAAGTACAAATGCTAACGGTGATAGCTGCAAGATGTAAACACTGTCTACAATAGTACATTAATACTGTCTTCAGAAAGATGAAAGACTACATTCATTATCAAATTAAACTTCAGGAGGTGACATTGTACATATATGCTACAGTAGTATTAAGGACAACTGAGAAAAGCTTTTCAGGTAAATGTTTTGCTTAACCAAAAGATGTGGATATGGTGACAGTGAAGTATTTTATGAATTCACGGTCATTTTGTTGACTTGTTTCAAACAGCATCCTCCTTCCCCTCCTCCTCCCAATCTTTCAGAAAAGAAAATGCAAAACAACATATGGTTCTTTAAAAGTTGACACAATATTTCCTTTCTGGTTTTATATTAAAATTTACAAATTTCAAACCCAAATATTTCTTACTTCAAATACATCAGATATTTCAAGAAATTTGATATTGGGTTAACCCTGAATTTATTTTTATTTTTTGGTAATTGCCAGTGACCTAAAAATATTCATGATCTGCCCAGCTCTTTATATTAGGTTAAATAAGATATTATGGCCATGTCCAGATGAGTGGAGCCATGTAGTATGTGACACTGAAAACATGTCTGTGGCACCACATACCGTACATTCAGTTGTTCTCTGTGCTGCCCTGGAAGGGAGGGTTTGGATATTCAAAAATACCTGCAGAAAAAAAAGTGGAGCAGCACACACAATGGCAGTGCACACCACTCAAAACCAGAGCGAAGCCATGCTGCAATTTCAGGCCAGGCTGCACACAGCAGAATCGCCTTTTCTGCAGCCCTGGGAGGCCTTCAGGATCCCAGATAAAGCTTCTAGGGCAAGCCCAATGCTGGCCTCAGCCTCCCCTTCCCTATGTGGGCTAACTTGCTGGGGGCCAGAGCATGCACAGCACAGATGTTCCCTGGGGACAACTAGCAGGGTCACAAGGTGTATCCCTGTTAGTTGTCCCTGGGGAACCAAACATCCACACCACATGTGGACACGGCTTATGATCCCAGATTTTAAGCCAAAGGACCAGGGAAGCAAGTTACAGCCACTTTTTGGAATAAGTGGAATATGATACTTTATAACATATTTGTGTGTTTCTTTTTCTGATGAGTATGACTAGGGTTACAGTAAAAGTCAAAGATTTCCCACAGGAATATTTTTCTATAGAAAAATACTGGTTTTATAAAATTATACTATTTCTCAAGAAAGGAAAGGGTTACTTTCCTAAATTGATATGAATAAGAGAGAGACCTAAATTATTACCTGGAATCCAAATGCTTCAATCTTTGTTGAGGCAGGGAATCTAAATATTAGGGGTGTGTGAAATAGACCCTATTTGATTCAGATTCAGATTCAGCCTGAATCAGGGACAGTGATTCAATTAGTTGATTTGGATCACTATTCAGATTCAATTTGGCTGAATCAGCCATAGACAGAGCTTTAAATGTTTTTTCTACATACCTCAAGGTACTAGGTGTGGCTCATGAAAGCTGTGATGCTGAGGAGGATGGAGCGTCCCACAAAAGCATGGTGGGGGGGCCATGTGCTCGGCAGTGGACCTGGAAGTTGACTAGAAGTACTTCCAGTCTACATGTGGATCCACTGCCGAGCGCATAGGGGACCCTCTCCCCCGCCCCCCCGCAAATGCCTGGTTTGGCAGTCAGCTTTGGGGGACGGGACCTTGGGTGCCCCCTCAGACCCAGGAGGCACCAGTCACTGAGCCAGGGGCCAGGGGGAGGTCCCCTGCACACTCCATGGCAGATCCAGAAGTGGACCAAAAGTGCTTCTGGTCTACTTCTGGGTCCACAGCCAAGTGTGCTGGGGACCCTGGTGCTCCCATGGCACACTCCAGCCACCCCAGCATCTCACTGTTCATGAGCCACCTGGTAGCTTGAGGTATGTAGAAAAAACATTTAAAACTGTCTCTATGTCCTCATCATCAAATGTCTCTGAATCAATTTGGAGGGTTCTGATTTGATTTGGAGAGATTAAATGGTCTCATAATTCAATTTGGATTTGGAGATTCAGCCATTGAATCAGGTCGAATCAAATCAATGACTGAAGCTTTGCACAGCCCTACTAAATATAGACTTGAAACTAGATTTGAATTTTGCGTCTCATCCATTTTTAATCTAAATTTTTAGAAATAATTAAGATTGCCTCAATGGAAAGGGTAAACATCAAAAGACTTCAAATTTATTAATTTATTATTAAGAACTGGTTCACTCAGGCCCAATTTCAGCCAAGTACAGTACAAAGTTGTTAGCACTAAACCATAGAACACAACGCTATCACTATTATTACAACAAAATCTCTAGTGGTTTCTAGCTCATGCTATTAACAATGAAGGCAAATCTCTTATTTCTAACAATGAAGCTTCATCAGGAAGCAATCTTTTCCACATATAACAGAGGCAATAAAAGGTGCTCAGGTGAAGAATCTAGTAATAAAATAGAAAAAACATGGCTTACAGTAGTACTATTATTAACAAAATTGTTAGTGGGTTTTCTAACATCAGTAATGGGACTGAGAGAATTCATACGCACAATGCTTAGTGTCACGGAGTCACAGAGGTGCCCCGTGATTCTGAGGCTGATTGGCTGAGCTGCCAATCACCCAGGGAGCTCAGGTGCCTGGTTGCCAGGCCAACCAAGTGAGTCACATGACCGGAAGAGGGCAGGGCCTGGCCTTTATAACCAGCTTAGGCCAGAGCCTGAGACACAGTTCCCTTCTGGCTGCTGCAGGAGCAGGAGCTCTGCGGCTAAGCTGAGCGGCCGGGGTTAGCGGCTGCTACTTCATCGCGCTAACCGGCTGCAGTGATGCAGGGAACAGGATCGCCCTAACTGGAGGTAGGATTGAGAGCCCTGGTGGGGCTTGGAGTTATTAGGCATGTGGAGCCTTTGCTCATGTTATAGCCAGATGGCTTGAGTGTTAAGTTATAGTTTACTTCCGGAGGACCGGGGAGGCTGTAGGGGAGCGAGGAGGCCTCAAGGGGAGCTTCCCCACAGCTTGGGGGTTCCCAGTGCCCAGTTGGGCATAGTGCCAGGGGCACTATTGTCGGTGCGATAGGGCACCATATTGCGCCGGCGAGGCGCGGGGTGCGGGGTTACAGACCCCGGCCCATAAGGGCGGTGTTTAGCCCCGGAGCGGGGCAGAGACAGAGCGCGAGAGACGCAGAGTCAGCCCCGAGAGGGCAAGGCCCAAGGCGGGGCAGAGACAGTGCGCGAGGCACGTGGAGTCAGCCCAGAGGGGGCAAGGCCCCAGCGGGGCAAGGCCCAGCAAGGCGACCTAGCCAGGCCTGGCTAGCGGCCCAAGGGCATCGAGCCTAGGGGGCGATAGAGCTAAGGCCAGGGCGATAAGAGCAGCCTAACTAGCCATCAAAGGGCGCCGAGAGCAGGACGGCGATAGCGCCGGTCCAAGGGCGCCGAGAGCAGGACGGCGATAGCGCTAAGGCGAGGGCGGCGAGAGCGAGCCGGCCCGAGGGCGCCGAGACTAGAGCCGCGATAGAGCCGAGATCCGGGCGGCGAGAGCGTGCCGGCCCAAGGGCGCCGAGGCTAGGGCGGCGAGAGCGTGCCGGCCCAAGGGCGCCGAGGCTAGGGCGGCGAGAGCGTGCCGGCCCAAGGGCGCCGAGGCTAGGGCGGCGAGAGCGTGCCGGCCCAGGGCGCCGAGGCTAGGGCGGCGAGAGCGCTCCAAACGGAAGGCCGAGCCGGCGGTGAGCCAGGCGCCGGCTAGAACCCGGCCCAGGGGGCGCCGGTAGTGAGCGGCGCTGGCGAGACGACCCAGGAGGTGCCAGCAGGTAGCTGGCTGCTAGCAGGACAGGCCCAAGGCGTGGGAACGGGCCAGAGATTGGGGCCCGAGCCAAGGAGGCGCCAGGTGGGCGAAGAGCCCGGTGCCCGAGAGTGAGAGCAAGGGCACCCGAGGGGCGAGGGACCATACAAGCGTCCCCCAGAACAGCTGCGAGGCTTGGGGCGTGCTAAGGGGGAGGCTTGGAGGCACGCATTGCCCTTAAGGCAGGACGCTTATCGAATCCCCGTCTGGGAATAGGGACGACTAACAAGACCGTCCATTAGGGAAACTGGCAGCCTCCACATCATATATCTTAACATCAAAGTCGTGGCGGGCGAGATTCTGAGGGTGCTACGTCACCCTAACGTGACGGTAGGCGGCGCTAGGGAGCTCACGGCCGCCCCTAGTTGCCGCTCCCTCACACTTAGCATTCCATTTTTTTCTGTGGTCATTTATACAAGAATAATAGAAGCTTAAAGAAAAAGAGAAATGTATATATCTTTAGCATTTATGACTGAATAATCGCAGCTCAGAAAAAGCTTTTTAGGCCTTTTGTTCCTAACATGGAAATATTTAGTGTACAGTAATTTTCTATGCACTTTGCATATGCAATACTATTAAAAATAAAGTGTACATAACCAAGTTTCCATAACCAAAAGTAAATAGAATCATAGACTCAATGAGTCGGAAGGGACCTAGACAGATCATCTAGTCCGACCCCCTGCCATGGGCAGGAAGGAGCACTGGGAGTAGCAGGTAAATAAGGTAATTTTAGCAACTCACATATTTTAGGTATGTGTCATTTTGTTAATATTGTATGTAGGTTTGTAAGATAAACCAAGTTACAGGGTTTCCAAAATTAATATAAAACTGAATTTCAATAAAAAGAAACAAAATGTAGCTCATAGAAAAAGACAGGTGCTGTATCTTGAGATTTTTTTAAATTACTTAAGACTTTGGGGTACACCTCTAAAACATGCAAGTTGCTTATATTACCTCATTTACTAGTGTTTGTGGAATACCGCATTAGAATCACCCTTCAATATTAAGGTTGCTATAGAAATTAATATGTTTTTCACCTTTCAACATCTGCTATAGTCTATAGTCTTGCAGAAATGGAATTCTTATCAACCAATACTTTGTTAATATTCCAAAAATACAGGATGCAAACAACAAAATATGTATTATCTTGGGGGTGCAGGCAGGTGTAAGGAGCACAACATGGGATATGTAATTACAAAAGAGGCGAGTAATTTATTCATATAGTTTACAAGTGACACAGATAACAAGTAACTACTACTAGGTAAGAAGAAACCAACATTATTAACTCTTACGATTCAAAGCTAACTGAAGCCCATTAAAGCCTTTCCATTAATCAATGAGCTTTGGATTGGGCCCTAAAGATCTTACAGAAAATACAAGACTGACACAACGATTTATTTTTAATTTGTTGTATGCCACACTTTCACTTTCCTAAATATCATTCAGAGGCACTTTGTGCTTCTTTAGTTTGAGTAGTAAGCTAAATAGCTGAAGAAACAAAGATATGCTAAGATTCATCTTCAGAATATACTGACTATTCATCCAGACTATGATACATTTACAAAAGAAGTAGAAAAGTACTCTTAGCATTTCTTCATTTTAGTTATAAGGGGGAAAATGCCATTTTAATACATAACATAGGGGTGGCCGATCTGTAGCTTGCATGCTGGCACATATACCCACTTTTTGTGGCACCATGATGATCAGACAGAGGGCATGAAAAAAAGCAGAAGAATCAGGCAGGCAGCAACAGAGGTGGATCCAGAAGGGGTTCACTAGTGCAGTTGCACCCCCTTTTACTTCCTGCTCCACCTAAACTTTAAAACCAACTGACTGGTAATGGCAGCAGCTTTTCTATTTAGACAGCAGCAGCAGGAAGACAGTCACTTGAATTTATGGTTCATTAAATTCTACCTACATCCTTCTAAACTCTTCATTCCATAGGCATCGATGGACTTGATGTTCCAATAATCAATCTAGGCTTTCTTCTACAATTCTGTTGTCTGTTAGCCACTCCTGGTATTAATGCTTCTTTTTCACATCCATGCAGGCTGTTTTTAACTCATCCCAATCAAGTCAGAGTGAAGCAAAAACAAATATTAAGCTGAATACTATAGCCCTATGCCATCGTAATAAAGCTTCTAGTTTCCTTTTACCTGGAGAAAAATATGTGTTGTATTATAAGGGATGATGAACCACACCATCTGTACCCCACTTTTCAAAATAACGTGGGAAGCAGTGTGACAGCCTGAGGAAAGGGCGAGAAGCAAAATAGATCTGGCTTGGAGCAAAGCAGCCCATTGGGGAATGTCTGAGAAACAGACAGAGCAAATGAGCCCCATATTTTTGTGCATATTTTTTTCTACTTAAGGCCTAATACTTGCAGGGTGCCTAATACTTACAGCTCATTCTAGGTGTTCCCCAGCCAGCACTTGGAGGGTGTTGTGGGTTTATTGGAGCCCTCCTGAGGTGGGGGGCTCCAATACACTCACCTCACCCTGCAGTGCCAGCTGGAGAACCCTCAGAATGAGCTCCCTCCACTCCCTTCCCCCCTCCCATTCTGAAAACAGAGCCTGGTATGGGAGGGGGAAGAGGCATTTCCATGGAAGAGTGGCTGCAGGCTTGCAGCTGCTCTAAACACTCACTGGATTGCCCAAACCCAGGGACCCAAAAGCAAACTTCTGTTGGGTTTGGGGTATAATTGTAACTCATGATATTTCCCATGAAGTGCCGTGAGTTATAACAGGGAGCTGCACTTCTGTCTGCACCTTTAATTCTTATCTGTCTAGAGGAAACTTCCCTCTAGTTGATTAGGACTTTAATGCTTTTAGTCTATGAGACAAAGGTAAAAAAAACCCCAAAGTCTGCATCTTCTAAGGCCATGTAGAGGCATTGCGTTTCTAATAGGAGAACTTTTCTCCTGGTAGAAACTTTCCATATGCTTGACTCCTTTGTGATTATGAGGAGTTGAAAGTAGTATATTGGCTCACCACCCTTCAATGCAAATGTGACAGGTGGGTGGGGCCAGAAGTCCCACTCCCTTGGTCCAACCCCTTTCCCCGTATGTGGTGTGTGACATCACCAGCCCCACCCCCTGACTCCATTCACATAGGTGTGACATTACCAACCCCACATCCACCCCCAGTCATGTGGTGTGTGACATTACCAACCCCACCCCTAGTCACATTGTGTGTGACATCAGCAACTTTGCCCCCAACCAATGTCACATGATGTATGATACTACCACTACATGGTCCATGACATCAGAAGGACAGCCCATGCAGACCCCCCAAACCCATTCCCTCTTGCTGCAAGACCCACCCTAGACCACATGGTACAGTTATGACCTATCAGGTCCCAGACTGCTCTAGCCCCCCAGAGCACAGACATGGCCTATGGGGTGGCAGTGGGGTGGTGTGACCCCTCCAACAACCCCCCTCACCCCCCAACCAATTGGCAGGGGTTTCAGAGGCCTCAGACCTTCCCAAGAATGATGCTGAACCAATTGGAGCAAGTAGAGGGGTAGGATTTAGGCTCAAAGACCACCAGGTCTAGCAGCTTTCCCAGATGACCACTCTGTTTATCTGAGACCATGCTAAAGCAAGCAGGGGTGGATATGGATTCTGTCACTATGCCTGTAGGCCCACTCACCACAACCCCAAGATGGCCTCATAGAAAGTGTTACTGTAGAAATAGTTTTAAGGAGAAGGCCAGGCCCCTAGCCCAAAGACTCTTTGAGATGCCTGACCCTGTTCAGGAAGACCCAATGAACAGGCATACAGAGGAGACCCAGGCCCCTGAAGCAGATGCTGAGAATTTGGAAGATGGTATCTTTGTGCCAGAGCCTACGTGCAAAGTAGAGGTTATCGCAGAGGAGAGGCCAATAAGAGACTTGGAGTGTGGTTGTTTGGGCACTTAAATTTTGATGGTGGTGGTGTGGGTTCACTTCATAGCATGTGTGTGTTTGGAAGTAGCTAAGGACTGATTAAACAGCAGCTAACTGACTCCTTTATTTGAACTCCTGTGCAGTTAGATGAAGCCTTTTTAATGACTCCAGAAAGCCTACTCACTAGTACACACATACAGCTGACACTAGAAGGAAGCGTATGCTTCTGCAGTGAGCAGAGACCAGATGCAGCTGAAGAGTTCAGAAGACAATTAGGCATTGAATCATCAGGTCCTATGGGGTGGTGGGGTGTGTATTGTAAAGATAAACCAGACCACAGAAAAAATAACTGACCTGTGTGTCCAGAGCTCCACATATTTTAAAACTACAGGGGTGGAGTTATCTTTTAGTTTTGACTGTTTTAAAAGTTATAGTTTACTTTATACATACACTATTTTCCTTGCTGTATTATTTAAATGTTAATACAGAGGACTTACTTATTGTATCATTTCATTTATATTACAGATTGCTTATCTAGTGGGGAAACCCCATGCAATTGTACCACAGCAAGGTAAAAATTATTTTAAAATGTTGGGTTTTTTGTGGCTGTGTTAATATAATCACACTAAGTTATAACAACTGTTTGTAACTGTTTGTTTTCAAACAGAGCCTCATCTAAAATAGAAAAGCAGAACAAACACATACAGCCATGTTTTTATCCAGTAGTAAAAGGTAATTTTTCCAAAATCAGCTCTTGAAACTTTTTGTTTCTTGTGAGAGAAGTGGTGTGTGTATGAATGAGTCCCCTGTGAATACAGAGGGTAGGGTTAAGCAAATTTTAAATTTGTAGTGCGTGAGAAAAGTGAATTGTCAATGCTAAGATATAAATGTTATATTTCCTAACTGATCACATGCACCACTCCTGAAGAAGAGCAGGGGCCAAGGCGGAGACCTCTAAAAGAACAATAAAAAAACAACAGAAATGCTCAGCCTGCAGATCACAACACCCAAGGATCAGAAGACCATCAGGAAGAACAGAAGGGCATGGTTCCTCAGAGGAAAACACGCCGCCTACCTTTGAGAAAACCATATGTAAAAAGACAAGGATTCACACCCCCAAAACAGGTGATCTGGGCCCCATGAATAAGCAACCCAGGACTGTTGCTCACACAATTTAGAGAAAGAGGAGAATCTTTCTCCTTTTTTGAAAGATCATGATTATTGTGAAAAAAAGAGATGGGGGTTGGGGTGGTGCTGGCATCTCAGAAAAAGCGCGCAGAGTGCTTTGAAAGATCATGATTACTATCAGAGCAAAAGGGTAAATTTTACTCAGAGAGGAGGTAGTCTGTGTAACTCGGACAGTAGTCATGGCCTGTATTATAAGAGGAGGAGTCATGGTAAATGTGGGGGTAAGAATGGGTGGCTAACAAGCAAGTGACTCACAAGGCAAAAAGTAAGGGTCTGGTTAAAGAGGAGCATGGGAAAGGCTAAACACTGATTGAGAAAAAATAAGAGATCCCCTAGTAATGGTGCTTTAGAAGACCCCTCAAATGCTTCCCCTCCTCCTGGGCCTGACCCTCCACCAGGACCTACAGAGACAGAGAGGGGAGATGGTGACTACAATTTAGGAAGCCCTTTAGAGGGTCCCTCAAACATTCCCTGGCCTTCCAGACTTGACCCACCACCAAGACCTGAGGGCTCAGAGAGTTGGGATAGCGAATCTGGTGTAGAAGGCAGTTTAGAGGAGCCCTCAAGTGCTCCCTGGTCTGAATCAGCAGAGGATGTTTTACCGAACATACATATGGTACGGGTGAGAAGGCAAGAGTGGTCTGTAGCCAGGTTTGGAGGCATGAGGTACACTGAGGAGTTCCATTTTGTGAATCTGGAGTATGTGCTATTACATGTGGCATACAAAGCCATAGGCAGGGGGTAGAAGAAATTGTATCAGAACTCCACAAGAGATTCACTGGCAATGACTATGCCCAGTTATGTATTCAGGCAGATAGCATAGCAAACGGTTTATACTCTCAATCTATCACTATAAATCAGATGACTCCAGAGCTGTTTTTAGAATGATTCAGTAACCTGTTACAGAGCCAGAGAGAAATATTGCTCAATTCAACATTTTGGCTTGTTGTGGTTGTTGTGAGAGGCCGGGGCGGTGGGAGCCATAGAGTTATAAGGTCTGTCCCCTATTCCCAGATCATTTCTAAAAAGATGAAGTATTTAATCGACTTGAATACTTACGATACTAACCTGTGCTTGGCAGGCAGTCTATTGGCTGTTACAAAACATAGAGGGGCCAGAGATGCTGAACTGCTAGATGGTGCCAAAGAACTGCATAGGAAATTAGGCATGTCTATATATCAAAAGGTTATGTTCCATCAAGTACCTTTGTTTGAAGACCTTGAACAGGTTAAAATTCACATTGTGATGCAAGGAAAAAAATGGGTGGAGTTTATTTAAAACGCAGGATGCACCCAGATACCCTGACAACTGTTTTCTTCTGCTGCATGGTGCACAATATTATGGTATTTTGGATGTGAAAAAAGGTGTTTGGCATGAGAAATTATTGCAATCTTTGTCAGACATTGTACAACCATAGCCACATGTGCAGGTTCCAATGAGCCCGAACTTGGCTGAAAATGTGGGCAGGACACAGAGATGTCCTAACTGTAAGCTGTTCTGTCATTCCAAAAAGTGCTTAGAAAGGCACATGGCCCTGGCCTCTGAAAAGTAGATCAAATGTCTGACTAAAACTCTCTGCGATGAGTGTAAATCTTATGTGGACAAAAAGCACTAGTACAAAGGGAGGCAGCGCAAACAATGTTATGGAAAAGTCATGAATGTAAACAAGGACTGGTGCTTTATGCACCAGATTAAAGAGCCTGAAGAAGGTGAGGGGTACATTTTTAATGATTTTGAATGTGTGCAGGAGATAGGGATGCATGTGCCCAACTGCATTTTTGCAATGGAGCTTAAGATGGAGGAAAAAAACCTCAGAAAGTCGCAGGCAAAACCCCCCAAAAGGCTTGTAAAGCTAAGCCCAAAAAGCCAGAAAGCACTTGGGAGTTCAAGGGCGAAAGGTATCTGCCTGATTTTATTAAGGTCTTTATAAATAAAAAGTTCAAGGACTACACCTTCATAGCTCACAACACTATAGGTTACAGTGGTTACTTTATTGTTAGCCAGTTATTGAAGGAAAAAATGGAGGTAAAACTAATCACCCAGGGCAGTAAACTCATGTGCATTGAAGTGACCAGTCTAGGCATCCATTTCATAGATCCTTTAAACTTTTTGCCAATGAAACTTAACAGTCTTCCACAGGTGATGGGTTTTGAAGGATGCAAAGGTCATTTCCCACATTTTTTTAACACAGAAGAAAACCAAAATTATGTGGGGCCTCTCCCAAAAGTGGAGTACTTTGGCATTAAAAATATGATGTCCGGTGAGAAAGAACAGTTTTTAGAATGGTATCAGAATAACTGTGATATGACCTTTGACATTCAAAAGGAGCTGGCCTATTATTGTCAGCAGTACGTAAAAATTTTGAAAGAGGCCTGCTGCCTTTACAGAGATGAGATTATGAAAATGACACAGTAGGTAGACCGAGTGAAAATAGATGGTGAACTCCAAAACATAGAACGCTGCATAGATCCTTTCCAATACATCACGCTGGCCTCTGTCTGCATGGCCATGTACAGGTTTATATTTTTGGAACCACAGACCGTATTGCTTCTCCCTCCAGACAACTATCACAGACAGAAAAAGAGGTTTTCAATCCCATCTATCCACTGCCTAATGTACATTATGGAGAAAGAAAGCATCCAATTTGCTCCTCAAGGTGTTCAATGTAGGTGCTTGAACCACCTCTGATGGCAGACTGTTCCAGACCTTGGGGGCTCAGACAGTAAAGAAATTCTTCCTTATGTCCAGCCTGAAACGGTCTTGCAGGAGTTTGTGACCGTTTGACCTCGTCATCTCTTGGGGCGCTCTGGTGAACAGACGTTCCCCCAGATACTGGTGGTTATCCCTGATAAACTTATAGGTGGCCATCAGATCACCCCTCAGCCTGCGCTTTTCCAGGCTAAAGAGTCCCATGTCTCTCAGCCTGTCATCGTAAGATCTGTTTTCCTGACCTCTGATCATGCACGTGGCTCTCCTCTGGACTCTCTCAAGCTTCTCCACATCCTTTTTGAATTGTGGAGCCCAAAACTAGACGCAGTACTCCAGCTGCGGCCTCACCAAGGCTGAGTACAAGGGGAGAATGACATCCTGGGATTTGCTGGAGAAGCATCTATGGATGCAAGCCAGTATTTTGGTCGCTTTACTACCCGCAGCATCGCATTGCAGGCTCATGTTCATCTTGTGGTCAATAATGACCCCCAAGTCTCTTTCTTCTGTAGTGCTATCCAACGTAGCACTGCCGAGCCTATAAGGATGCTGCAGGTTTTTCTTTCCAAGGTGGAGAACCTTGCATTTTTCGGTGTTAAACACCATCAGGTTCTCGTCCGCCCATTTGCTGAGCCTGTCCAGGTCAGCCTGGATCACCCACCTATCTTCTGGTGTGTATGCTTTGCCCCAAAGTTTGGTTTCATCAGCAAACTTGGCCAGTCCGCTTCTGACTCCAATGTCCACATCATTAATGAAGATGTTGAACAATATGGGTCCAAGGACAGGGCCTTGAGGAACCCCACTGGTCACAGGACACCATGATGAGTGACTGCCATCAATTACAACCCTCTGGGTCCAACCACGGAGCCAATTTCCCAGCCAGTGGATCGTGGTGGACCCAAGGCCACAATTGGCCATTTTCGCCAAAAGGTGATCATGGGATACCAGATTGAAGGCTTTTTTGAAGTCAAGATATATGACATCAATCTCATCTCCCTGGAAATTCAGACAGGATCACTGTTTGGCTGTCAGAAGCACTTTATTTTGCATGGCCACTGGAGAAAAAGCAAGGGGCAGCTAGTTCTCAACAAGAGCAAAGCACAGACTCCTTTATATACCAATAAGTCACATACAGGTCAATCTGCCCTGTAACACACTCTTGGCAGTCTGACAGCGACTCATGTTGTTGTCTTGCTGGAAGTGCATTTTCTCAAGCTGTTTCCCAACAAGCTTATCCTGAAAGTCATCTTGTTATTCCCACTCGGCCTTCACCCATATCCCCCATCCTGCCTCAACACATATACACTTCTTTCAGTACTTTTCCATTCTTCATCATAACATACCCAACTTGATCTGGGAAACCCTTCAGACTCACATTGGGACTAGTAAACATCCGCCTAAAGCTGGAACATCTTTATGAAAGCCATGGCTGAGCTGAATGTACCATCTTCTCTTATGGGCAATGCTGTGAATCGTGATCATCTGGAATGCCTGACATATGCCTCAGACCAACAAACAGCAACAGCACTGCCTAAGAAGCCGAAAAATGTCTCTAAAAGCCATTGTCTCTCCGTGTAAAGTTTTACGCTTTGAATTAAACTATTCTATACTGCTATAAAGTTTTTGTCTACAGTGGATTTTTTAAAATGAAAACACACACACCGTTTAAACAGCAACAGCTTTATTTACATAGCATCAGCTGAGTGTTTTATTTAGACAAAGCGTTTGTGAAATGTATAGCAAGAAATACATCTGGGTATGTTGAAACATGTTTTGAGCAGGTTCAGCAACATGGAAATTTTTATATTTGCTTTTTACAAAATGTATCACCACCCTATCATTTAGTGCTAAATCGTTGGAATAATACAATTTTAAAATCTGTTCAAACGATAGTCCCTTGCTATGGTGGTGCAGGAAAAACGCACAGTGGTATCCACAGGCAACCGATCAGGGGTCTTGTAACTGTTTCATCTGAAAAGCAGTGTCAGTAGTGTTCTTGTTTAAAAAGAACCTAATGCTTTGAGGAAAGAAAGCATCATTTGGGGGGTGACCATCTGATTTGAAAAATTCCCCGCGGTTCCAGTACTCCAGGTAAGTAGCCAACCAGTGTTCTCTGGGTTGATTATGCGGGTGCGTGTTGACAACTAAGCTCAGGGGCCTTTGAGACAGTCAAGTCTTAGGAAGCCAGTTGCAGGGGAAAATGTCTAAGAAATTTTCTTTGGCAGAAGGGTCTGAGGATAAAACCCAGGCAAGCTGTTTGGTGTCTATCTTTACATGTAGTCAAACAGGATGATTCTCTTCTGATTTATTTCTATGACATTGTCAAAAACCCCACACACGATCATGTTATCCATGGTGGGCAAAGCTGCAGCAAAGCATATTTCTGCTCTCAGGTTCCCGGTTTTAATCAGTGAATGATGATCAGCCCACTCCTGGTCAGGAGACAGGTCAAAGGCAAACAAGGTGTACCCCAGAGCAAACTCCTCACAGCTGACTATCAGAGCCCGGTCTTTCATATGCTTACCGGCTGTCCGTACCAACTGGGTGTATTCTCTCATGCAGTTACCGTTCTCAAAATCTGGTTGTAGGGGCTTTGTCGGGGTTTGTTCTCCATCGACATAGAGGGCCACAAAATTGATATTGTAATGTTTAAAGCTAAAGGGGTTCTTAGCATAATTCCCGCTAAAGGCATCATTATCCACAAACCCGATGATGATGAGTTTGGGCAGCTGCCCCAGAAACAGATTCTCCTGGTCGCTGACTTGACTGCTGGCAGGAGTGCTGAACACTTTCATACCCACGCAGTCTATGGGGTATTTAGTGTTGGCCATAAGCAAGGACTCAGCGTGACCCAGTCGGATGCCAGGGACTACCTTCATTTTTCACAAAAAGTGAGGTGAATGTGATTTTTAGTTTACATTGGTCAGCCACCGCAGCGCCCATCAAACAGAAAGCATCTTTGCTGCATGTCAGTTTAATTTTCACATCCACGTCATTCAGCAACAGTTTTTTTTCTTGAAAAAACAAATTGTTATGGAGATGACCAAGCAGCTCTATCTTTTTTGCTGTGGTCTGTCAGGTTTGCCCATCTCCAAAACTTGTGATTACCAGCATCCCAAGCAACCATTTCATGATGCCTGGGGAGTATCTTTGTAAAACAGGCTGGCAGAAAATTGGGTGGCAAGGATGTCATTGATGTAATTGAGAACGAATTCAATGAAGGTTCAGTAATGGTAACAGTTGTTGCTCTGGCTTATGAGACGATCTCCCAGAGTGACATCCAGCTGACTGAAGACAGAGGCCAGCGAATAATTCACCAGATCCACTGCTGCCCCGGCATCAAGATCAGTTCCATTGCCTTTTACAATCTTGGAGCAAAGGTACAGCAGCATGTTGTTTAAATCCATGTAATCTTCACCACTCCTGGCTATGAAAAAATCAAGGGGCCCAGACTCAGTAATAGCCAAGAGTGAGGGGATCTCAACATACAGGCTTTTCTCAATGCAGGTTTGCACAGGGGCTTTTTGAAACACATCCAGTTCCGATTTGGTGCATTCTTCAGACCCACAGTGAACGAAGGCCATGGCAGTTAAAATATATTTCTGTTTCCTCCAGGAAAGCACCCCTTCTTTCTCCCAGGCTGATTCTTGGTTTTTTGTGTATAGCTGCCCTGTCAACTTACCTTCTTCTTTTTAAGGGGTTGAGGATGTCCTGCACATCCAGAGTGTGGTGCGTCTCTCTTTCTTTTAAGGCTCTTTCTTAAAATATACACAAGGCCAGACCCCTCCTGCTTTGCTGGCTTGACCACCTTATCCAGGACTGCTCAGGAAATGTGACCGATCTTGTCTTTGCCTACGTTTTGTGCCGCTTTTTTAGCACGGGGCTTAATAATCTCCAGACCCCTTCTCAAAAGTAGAAAGGCTTTTCTAAAAAGGCTGTGAAATATGCCCTCCACACCAGGCCCATACATCATGGGCACCCCCTGATATGCAGGAAGATGATACCCGGCTTGGGCTTTATAATAATTTCTGTACAAGTTAGGGTCCCTATAGTTTCTTACCATCACCATCATGCTTTTACTTATTTTATGATCTCAAAGTTTTCTGGGGGCATAGGTGCAGCTTAATGATCACCTTACTGAAGTGAAATGAGATGCATTTGTTCTTATCCACCTTTATTTCAATGCTGATTGTGTCAATGCGGTGCCGACTACTGGGGACATAATGCGGCTTGTCATATGTAATGGTGACAAACTTGTTGTTGCTCCCACAGACAGAGACACAGCCTAATAAAGGAACCAAAAAGTCCCTGACAAGTTGATGATCCACAATGTCCGTGTAGCCATACAGCAAATTGAACCCACCTGTAATATCAGGTGGGAAGGGTGATTTTTTAACAGAGGACCCAGGTAGCATTCCCAAAATAAAGGCTAGCTCACCACACATATAAAAAGCATAAAAGTTATCTTTGCCTTTAAGTCTCATTTTTCCCATCACTTGATCATAGTATATAACTAATCCGGGTGGAGTGGGTGGATGGTAATTGTATCATTCATAAGATCCAGTAAGTCTGTAATGATTGTATAATACCCCTGAGGCAGCAGGCAGTCCCATTTTTTAGTCCCAGAAATGATTTTGAAAGGGGTGTCTTCATTTATGTTGTTCCAGTGGTGTGGGTATTGTATTTCTGCTAGCCTTATCTCCTGGTTCCCCAGCAGATCCAGAGGTTTAACCAGCTGTATGGTAAAGTTCGAGCTGGTGTTCTGCAGAAAAATCCTGGTGCAAGCTTTGCTGAACAAAGTGATGTAAAAGCCACCATCACATCTCAGCCTTCTGACTGAGGTACCCCTATATGTTACAAACTTGGTTGGCTTCCACCCAGCTGTTAAATTTAGCTGGCCACCCCAATCATTCCACCAACAACTGCTTCTTTCTTCCCTTTCCTTTCGCTGCTAGAACTTTTTCAACCCTGTCAACTCTGTCCTGTTTGGGGTTCACTTTTTATGGTTCTTCAGGGTAAAAAGAACCCTTGATAGGTTCGTCTTTGTAATCTCTTGGTGGTATACAGGCATCTGCACACATCTAAAGAATTCATCCACTATGAAAAATCTCATCGGTGAATGTTTGTTCATAACTTTTTTCAAACTTCCATTTGGTCCTAGCCACCCTCACATGGTCTCCTTTTCTAAACAGGGGTGCTGCTAGTTTTATTTTAAAATAGTACTAGAACCTGTACATGGTTTTCCACACCCGTGGAGAGTTTGAGAAGTTCATGTCAACAGGTCTGGAGTGGATAGTTCTGTGAAAAATGTGGTTGTCGCTCTTTATAAATTCTGGTAACACATCAATGTAGTGAAAGGTGTTGCGGGCTGTAAAATACCTCCACATCTTTGATTTTAATGTTCTGTTAAACTTCTCTACCACCACCACTTTCACTTCACTATTCATCACAAAATGGTGAATATTATACTGTTTTAACAATCTGCTTAAAGACTTATTTAAAAATTCTTTCCCCATATCAGTCTGTAACTTTTGAGGTACGGGGCCCTCTGTAAAAATGGTTTTAAAGGCCTGAGCTATTTCACTACCTGATTTGTCTTTTAGACCCACAGCCCAGGCATACTTTGATAATATGTCTATTGCTGTTAAGATGAACTTAACCCCACGATTGTACTTGGAAAACTGCTGCATATCCACCAAATCTTCCTGCCATTGTGCATCAATATCTGAAACAACAGTCTTGTTTCTTTTAAAATGTCTTCTCTCCGGTTTATGTAGGGTATAAGCTTCCTGATCTGAAAGCCAGGCAGCCACTCCACTTCTGTTCAGAACCTTATTCTGTCTTTTGGTGGCTTCAAAAAGTGTGTTCACCCAGCTAAAACTTCCAGCTTCACCAGGAAAGTAATAAACTTCCTTTAATATAGTCTCCTGTGTAGACATGTCTGGTAATCACTGTCCCCACACCTCACCCCATGCTAACACCTGTGTGGTGTATTCAAATGCTTGAGAACAAATTTAAACCATGGTAAAACAAGGTTTATTAAGCAGGTAAGAAATACAACATTAACAGAGGTGTTCAGCCTTGTCTTGAACAGCTGTTCAAAAACAGGTCACACAAGAAACTTTCTTCTGAACAGGGGCAGGATACTTTTTTATTTGAAAATAGTCCCCAGTACACCCCTGCTCTGTGACCTCCATGGGGCTCATAGCCCTGCTCGGTAATCTCCACAGGCTCAAAGCTGGGGTGAACGGTCGTTGTCTTTGGACAAAAATGTTGCATCAGTCTTTGGTCTTGAACTGCTCTCTTTTGGACATGAACAAAAACAGTTCACGCAAAAGACCTGTACTTTCAGCGGGGTGCCAATGTACATGTTTAGAAAGCTCTCTATGAAGGCATTGTCTACCTGAAACAACATTGTTATTAACACAGGCCCAGACAGTTATAAGAAAATCACCCCCACAAAAATCATCGAACTTATCTACCTCAGCAGAGTCCCTTGAGACAGAGCTGTCCACGCTCTCCATAGGCAGTTGTGATACAGACTGCTTGAGTTCTGTCATGGTCCCTGGTCTTTTTTTGGTAGACTTGGCACCCATCTCACACTTCTGAATCTCCTCCATGTCTCCCCCTGCTTGCCTTAGCATGGTCTCAGAAAAAACTGAAGGGTTGGTCTGGGGGGCTGATAGGTCGTAACTAAAGCAGTCTGGGGCCTGATAGCTCATAACTGTAGCACATGGTCTAGGGCAGATCTTGCAGCACGAGGGGGTGGGCTTTAGGGTTCTGCATTGGCTGTCCTTCAGATGTCATGTACCAGGTGGGGGTGACTGTGGGTGGGGGCGGAGTTGCTGATGTTACACACCACGTGGCTGGGGTGGGGGAGGGCCTGGTGACTTCACGTACCACGTGACTGGGGGCAGGGCACAGGGCTGGTGACACTATGCACCATACATGGGGAAAGGGGCGGGGCACCTGTCATATTTGCATTGAAGGGCAGTGAGCCAATATACTAGTGTTGAATAGCAACTGCCTTTGTGCCTTCCCCAGACTGGAGAAATTCTGGTCTGGGGAAGGTGGAGAGGTAGGGGTATTTCTTTGTAGCTTGACTCAACCTGATTAAGGAAAAATTGATCTGTTGCTGCCCCTTCCACCCCACCAAGCCTTCCACAGACTGTGAGCGTGGAAGAGGTCCAGCTACAGCTTCCGCTACCCCCTGGGTCACACTATGGGACTTTGATCTAGAGAAGGTGCAGGAAGCAGCAGCTTCCAGAAAGGGAAGAGAGGAGCAGCTGCTGCTCCCCATTGGTCCCCAGACCACAGCATCCTCCCTATATCCCCCAGTGTCCACCCTCGCTTATATCTGATCTGGGGAAAGCCTGAGGAACAAAGGAAAGGGGCAATTGCAGGCTGGAAAACCTGTACACTCCCTCTCCTGGAGAGATTTCTAGCACTGGAAATTTTTCAGAAATTTGCAGTGCTAGAAATGAGTGGTTGTTCATACCCTAGATGAATTAAGTCTAAAACAACCCAAGTAATTACCTAAGAAGAATCTCTTGTTTTCTGTGCTCTCTCTGCCTAGCATCTCTTGAACATTTAAGTCCTTCCACTGGGTTGTAGGTGCCTCCTCCTGCCCTCTTATCAGTATTCAAGACCTTCTCAGTCTTCACCTAGCTTCAAATTCCTTTTAAAACTTTCTTCTTAATGGCAGGATTTTCCTGGTGTTTGTTCACAATTTCTATAAAGAGAAGCTGCAATAACTCAAGCACAGAGCAGAGGCTGATTCAATTCCAACTGATAAATCCGTATTTCAGATGGATTCCAATTAGTCACAAAGTCATGCTATGAAGGGCAAGGTAAAGGTGACAGACATTCACATACAACAATGAATCTGTGTTGCACCTTAAAAGCAATAACTTTAATACATGGAAAGTCTAGATATTAAAGGCATGAAGTGGAAGCACTCAGGACATGTAAGAGAGACCAAACTGAATACAGCTACACATAATAGGATGCTTGACAAGAAAAAAACCAAACTTTACAAAAGGTCACCTTTGAGAAACAGAATTGCTATTTACTGCAACAGTCTTGTGACATGCAGAGGAAAATGTACAAAGAAGTACTGGATAGAGAATGTACATTGTCCATTGAGCATGAGACAAAAGATAACCTCAACAGCACCATGTTTTATAGATTTTTTTTCCAGAGAACAAGTTATCCAGATATTTCTTGACACTCAAACTATATAAGATGAGGAAGAAAGCAGAGGAATAACTGTCCAAGTTATTCTAATACACATCAAAAACCAACTAATATTTTTAATTGTTTCACCTCAAACTGAGCCCTAGATTAATTTATCTTGGTCATTTGGTATCAGCATCTACTATCTTATCATGAAATAAAACTATATAGTTTCTAATGTCATAATCTCCATCTTTTTTCTTTTGTCCCATTTATGCCAGTAAGCACTACGTGTAAAGAGCAATACAATTCAATGTGTCAAATCAACAACATTTTTAAGCATACAGGAACAATCTGAAGAAGTGTAGCACTTTTTTATTTCAAGAAATAGTCATATTTGTCTATTCTAGAATAATCACATTGCCTTTCAACATAGCAGGTTGCCCATTCATAGCTCTGTGCTCCTCTTAAAAAGGAGCAGAGCACCTGTTTACCACACTTCTTCAAGATATGAGCTAGGGAAAGAATGGTGAGAGAGATCCAAGCTACTGATTTTGCTTTTTCTGAAGCAAAGCCAGGGGCTGAGAAGCAGAGTAACTATGGAACAAGAATTAATTTAACAGGTCAGGAGCTGACAGAATGCCTGAGTGAGTGACTGCATATGGATACATGCAAATTACTGTACGTGTGGCATATATGAAGGCCTAGACCTTTCTAATGGTCAGAAATATAAAGAAGTTATTGTGAAGCAAGAAAATTCCTTGCCAAAAATCAATCTGACCAAAGGCTACCTCAACATCCAAACTATTAAACTCTTAAGTCCCGAAATTCTCCTGGAAAAGAATGCTGCATAAGTGAAGAATTAAGATCTAAAATCTATTTATACAAACTTTCAGGACTAGTGTCCTTTCAAAGCTAAGAAATATCTTGCTCTCATGGTTGTCTCCTCACAATCCATAACACTAACATGAACCAAATGAAGTTTTGATATTGGAATTGTACTATAACCTGCCAATTATGAAGTTCTCAAAAACAAACTTAACTTATAAGGAAATGACAGTGTTGGAAATACACTTAAACTTCCTTACTTATACGAAGGCCCCAGTTAATCAAGTCTTTAGCAGTAACATGGCCACACATTCATGCAATTAAGGGTGCCAAAAAACAGGGAATAAGCCACAAATTTGTGATGCATAGGGTACCTCTACATGAGACACATTAAAGCACATTAGCCTAAGTTAATGTGCATTACAGGTGTGTGTCTACAGATGTGCATCCTTAACGCACATTAACTTCAGCTAATCATGCATTAGCAGGTATCAGATTTAGAAACAATGAGTTAATGCACTTTAACATGTGTAGGCATGACCTGGAATTAACTTTAGTGCTGGATCTGCATTTTTCTGTGATTAAAATGAAACACTCTCTCTATATAGATATAGATATATTGCAATTATACCATAACCTGCTAATTATGAAGTTTTCAAAAACAAACTGAACTTATAAGGAATTGACAACATTGGAAATACACTTATAATAGATCAAGCTTCCTTACTTATACCAAGGCCCCAATTAATCAAGCCTTTAGCTATACAGAGAGAGAGGCATTTCATTTTAATCACATAAAAATGCAGATTTTAGGTTTTTTAGTCATAGAATTTTTTTGGGACGGTTATTAGAGAATTCTGGATTTTTTAACAGAGAAAGCCAGGTGGCTGGTTTTTCTCATGCCTAAAACTGAACATGTGATAAGTGCCTATCAGCTGATTGGTGTTCCCAGTCTCCGGTGTGCACCAGAATCTTGAAGGCCTCTCTAGCTGGTGCTGGGAGCACCAGGCAGTAGACCAGTGCTCCTAGTCTCAGGGGAGCACTGGAGTCTTGAAGCAGCAAGTCAGCTGCCCAGTGCTTCTATGGCATGAAGCGCTAGCCTTGTGACGGGCTCTAGTGCATTCCTGCAGCTGGGAGCACTGATCACTCAGCTGCCTGGAGCTCCCAGCCACAGTTAAACCAGGCACCCAGCTTGCTACTTGCCCAGGAACTTGATCCCTGCATCAGCAATAAGGTGCCAGCGGGATCTGATCCCCAATCCCAAACTCCTACAAGTGTGACATGGCAGAAGGCGTTGTTGGGATCATGGATCAGATCCCATTGTGTCTTTAACCGAACGTCTGTCAGGGATCCAAGGTGTTGCATATGACACTGAGCTAGAGAAACACACAGGTTCAAGTAATTTTTAAACCATTTACTGCTCTGCTAATTAGAAACCCAAATCTGAAATGGGGGGATAAAAATGAGATAAGAAATGTCAAGGCTTCTGCAATAAAAAGAGCTTTATCTGAAAGAAGAATGTGCAAACATCTCATAGCTTCTGGTTAGGAAAAGGCAGTTGCAGGTTTCTGGCACAACTTATTTATTTTTGCAATGCTGTGAAGTCAACAATATCTTATCTGAGAATGTGATTCCATCCTCTCCCCTCGCTGGGTATCAAGGGAAATAGTTTCATGGCAGGGAATTATAGTACCTCAGAGACTGCTTATAAATTCCTGATGGCTCTTGAACAGTTCAACAATTCCTAAAACAAAGTGAAAAAAACCCAAGAAATGACTTCCAGTTCTACCCTTGCTCCCAGGAAGACCAATTTCCAAGTTTTCTGATGAATGCTTCTGCTCTGTCATGCATATTGCATCCCTGGAGAGAACAGTTTGGTTCATTTAGCTGCCCAAAGATGTCAGCAAGGTAGGCTAAACATGCCACAAATGTGAATTACTTAAGGTGTCAGCAAGGAAAGATTGCTGGCTCATCAGGAAACCTCCCAGTTTTGCGCTTAGCTTATCTCTTCAAATTAACACATTTTCTCACAAGAACCACCTTACTTCAGTGTAAGAGAGGAGCCACATAATCATAAAGTAATGCTAAACACTGAGATTTAGTTCACTTTACAGCTTTAAATTACACTTACTCCATAAGCAACTTGATGGAGGACGTGGCACCAAAATTTAGACATCTGCAGAGTGGCAAGAGCTGGGTAGTGTGTAGAACAAAGAGGACACAATATGTTGGGTACCGTGTGCTGGAAGTGTGAGATTTCACTATTATTCTTTCTTGTTATTGTGTTGGCACCATCTGTGTGGATTAAAAAATGCCACACCCACTGAGTGTGGAAATCTTTGACAGCTTCCTGAAATATCTTAAATGAGCATTCTCCTGTTGTCTGCCTTGTCATGGCTTTACAGCAAAGCAATCTTTCTTTAATAAAACCTAGAAGCTCTCTAGTATTAGCTGCATCAATTCATTCATCAGGTTGAATTGTTCAATAGTTGCTGTTCCTGAGATTTGAAAGTAGTTGCTCTCAGTCATCAGCAACTAAATCAACAGCATGGCACAAAACAGTATCCTTTGACAACAGCCCTATTTTCAGTTGTGTGGCAGCTTCAAGTTCTCTAACTTTTGAAATCTTTTCTGTCGTACACGGTAGGTTAAGATCTTCTGCAGTGCTCTCTATGTATCACTGCCCTGTGATATGTAGACATACCAGATAAACTGACACCTGAAGGATATTTGTGTTGGCATTGCCAGTTTGAGTAATCAAGTTTGTGGATTATTCAAGGCTTTATTTTTTTCTCAGAAAAAAGTCCTCAGGCTTATCTTATGACAGATGTTACCAAATGTTGCGACAGCTCTAAAGGCTTCCTACTCTCAGCAGCTGCAACATCAGGATGCACAATAGGTTGTGGTATTGAGTCAGTCAACAGGAAACTATATATCAACATTTGTCATCATATTTCCTTTTTTCTTTTGCAGCTGTCATTGGAACAACTTGGCACAACACCTTTCTGAGTGTGATCCATTGTTGCTCAAATCTCCCTGGCCAGACTGGAGCTTACTTCATGGATTCAGTGGTGCTCTGGACTAGAAAAAGACGTTTCTTGAAGGACATCTCTACTCAGCTCTGGGGCAGGCACCATCTGCATAAAGGCAGATAGCTGTTATGCAGCTCTGCTGTCACAGTCTGCCCCTCTGCAGGACAGTTCACCAATACTTCCTAATGTCTGGTTAAGCCCTGAAGCCAGGAAGTTTTTTTCAGAATAACAGAAAACTCTACATGTCAGGTAAAAGGGGAAACCAGGAGGCAAAGCTGAAAGGAAATGAGTTAACCCCTTGAGAGAAATAGGAGTATGGGGAACTGAGGAACCACAACACAATCTGCCTATTCTCTCAAAAGTAAAAGGGTAGTGAATTCAGCAGACTGAAAAGTTTCAAGAGGCTGTATTCAGATGAAGAGATTAGGCAATCCATTGTCAAAAGCATTTGCCTGAAATCATATCAGGGGCTAGGGGAGATAATGATCCTTGGAGTCCCTTGTTCTAGCAGCATATCATTTCCAATACATTTATTTAATGACATTTTTAATAAAATAAAGACTTTTTTTCTTTCTTATGAATAAATTATCTGAAACTAGCTTAAAGATCTTTTCAGTTTAGATCTTTAAGCCTGCATTGAAAGAATTGCTTTTTATTTTAGAAAGGAGTTTTTTAAAACAATCATAAAAGGCCCCACATGTTCTAGGCTAATGTTAAACAGGGATGTCAGCATTTAGATATGCCTGAAGTTGTGCTTTCAGAGCTTTTTTTCAATAGCTAAAATGGACATAGAACGTACACTGTCTTGATGCTATGAGACAGCTGCCCAAGATGCCATATCCAAGGAAAAATGCATGCAGTAAATCCATAGGGATCCTTGAAGAATACATTTCAAAATATACCATGGACATGCTCTCCTGCTCCTGTCAAGCTGAAAGAATGGAAGGTGAGCAAGAAAGCCATTTGGCAGAAAAGGAGCCAGGCAGCACAACAGTAAGGAAAAGTACTGGAAATGGTCTGAGATTTTAAATGTTTAATTTCTGTTCTCACTAACACCTGCACAAACGAACAGCAGATCATGGCTAAAAACTGGATGTTGCCTTCCATTTAAAAAATTCCCCTCCCCCCAAAAAAATATTAAAAACTGCCCCTCCTCCGCCATTTCAGTGTTTTCCAGCCTTACGTTTATTTCCTCTCTCCTCACACTCAAAGAACTATCATTGTTTCACACTGAAATGGAGTGAAAGAACAGAAAACAAGAAAAATGATAGATACAGTAGAGAAAGTACATCTTTATTGTAGAGCAAATCCATAGGATCAATTTTTAAAATAAGTTCATGTTTGGTTCAAAAAGTTTGTTTCCTCTGGATTTCTTCTAAATTTACCCGGGTGAATATACAATGCAATTTGTTGTTGTAATACCTATTTGCACATGCATATTCTGCAGGGATAGTATAGTTGCAGGTGTTTAATGTGGTCTTTAAGGTAAGCAACTTGTATTAATGATACTGACTACAGAAACACATTATTTTGCCCCATTATTTACTTCTGTTAGCATATTTATAAATGTCAAAAATCGGCATTGAACTAGCTACCTCACTGTGTGATTTTACTACTAATATGTATGGCTTAGATTTCATATCATTACTGGAAGTCATTTCAATTTGTTTGTGAAACCTAGTTAGACAATGAAAAAAATGACAGCTGAAAATACAGCTTAAGATTTCAGGCGGATGGAAATATAAGGCTTTTTTCTTTCTAAAATACATTGCAAATATGTATTAACAATCACTCTTCTAAAGAATGGAAAATCAATGGAGACAAGAAAAGAGAAATGTATTTTAAATCCATTAAACTTTTTTGAAGCAGTTGTATGAGACACTTTTAGTTCAGTAGGGTATAGTTTTCTATCAGAGACACAAGGGGTGTGTCTACACACAAAATGAATGCAACACAATGAACTTTGGCACATATGGCACCAGAGTTTATTTCTCCCTGGTGCTGCATTTACACATGCGCCTGGGACCACTGCATGTTGAACTGGTTTGGAGCAGCCCCAGCTGGCAGAGGGGCTGGGGGGGGGAGGGGTCAGCCTGCCAGCCCTTGGCTGTTCTGACCTGGCTCAGTGTAGAGCAGAGGGGCTGGCTGGGGCAAGAAGGTGCTCCAGGGTAGGGCTAGCCAGCAGGCAGTCCCTGCACTGAAGCACACTTGTGCCCCAGCAAACCAAATCCAAATCTACACATGCATTCTTATGCAGTAAACAATGCTGCTGCACAATAGTACTTGTATTTAGAAGTACTAATCTCCAGCAGTGTTTATTAATTTACTTAGACTTAACAGGGCACACACATAGACACTGAGACTACTGAAGACCTAATTAGGCAGCTCTACAGTAAACATCCCTACCCCATTAGTGGATTGGGGCAGGGGCTTGGAACCTGCTCTACCCCTGCAGCTCTTTCCAACCCCTGCACCTTAATCACCCGATCAGGACATGGGTCTGGGATCAGGACATGGGTCTGGGACCAGGACAGTTCCCAGCGCCCGCTCTGCGATTGTGGGGCAGGGGCTGGAGAAGGAACACAATGGAGACCCTGGGCATGAATTCCCCACCCAGCCAGGGGCTCGCTGCTAGCTGCCCCGCTGGTAGGGACCTGTCCTGTCTGCTTATCCCTGAACTACTTTGTCTTCATGTCAAGGTCCATAGCTATTGCTTTATATATTCACTTTAAGCTCTTTTATGTATCTATAGTCCCCTGTTCTCATTCTAGATTTTGGCAAAATTCTTCTCTAGCAAGGGATGGACGTCAGTAAAAGTGCAGTAAGCTGTCTTAAATTTTCCATGTTGTAAGAGCATACACAAGGTACTATGCTATTAATGTGCTGAAAGCTTACCGAGCAGTAAAATACTGTACCGTGGGCAAATGTACATGAGACACTACTGTGCAGTAGAGCTAATTACTGCACAGTAAGCATCACTGTCTACACATGCTAACCCTTATTATGCAGTAATTTGCTCTACTCAGCAGTTAAGTTTCTACCTGAAAATGCAAGTAGCAAATTAACTGCCAAGTAACTATTCTGCAATACAGCACATGTAGATGGCTGACCAGGAGCAAATTTGTAACTGGTCAACTGGGCAGTAGGGGGCAGGAGATTGCTCCCTGCCCCCAGGAGATACCTGCTGCTGGGGCAGGCTCTGCCACTAGAGCCCAGGCAGAAACAGTGTCCCCCTTCCCCAGCAGCAGGGAGCTCCCAGTCCCTGCTCTGTGATCACAATCATGGAATGGGGGCTGGGAGCTCCCTGCATGAGGAGAGTTTCCTGCCTAGCATAGAGACATTGCAGGCAGTCCCCAGCCAGCTCTGGGCTGAATGTGCAGACTTTCCTGTGCAGCCCAGGGCTGACTGGGAACTGTTCTGATCAGGGGCAAGCCCCAGCCACTCAGAATTTTTCAAGTGATTGAGGCATGAGGCTTGGAAAGAGCTTTGGGGGAGGGGCAGGTCCTAGTCTCATGCCCCAATCTGCTGGTAAAGCAGCTAGCATCAATCCCTGGCTGGGTCCCCACAGCTCTTTCCAAGACCTCCGGCACCACACTCCCTGCCAGGCCATGGGCTAACACATGGGGGAGTCTAAAGTCTACAGCTCTGCTGTAGTGGGGTGGTGCAGAGCCAGAGAGGGCAGGAACAGACTGTTTCCAGGAGCAGTAAATCTCCTCCCAAATCCACACACATGTAAACAACTGCCTAGGGTGGGTTTACTCTAGAGTAAACTAGTCTGGAGTAAACTCACCCCACAGCATAGGCATGTGTAGATTCATAGATTCATAGACATTAGGGCTGGAAGGCATCTCAAGGATCATCAAGTCCAGCCCCCTGCCCCAGGGGCAGGAAGTCAGATAGGGTCAAAGGACCCCAGCAAGATAAGCATCCAAGTGTTTCTTGAATGAGTCCAAAGTAGGTGTCTGCACCACATCTGGAGAGAGACTATTCCAGGTCTTGGGGGCTCAGACAGTAAAGAAATGTTTTCTTATGTCCAGCCTAAAGTGGTCTTGTAAAAGATCATGACCATTGGTCCTTGTTTTTCCTTGGGGCGCTCTGGTGAAGAGACATTCTCCCAGATCCTCATGAACACCCCTTGTGTACTTATAGGCACCACCAGGTCCCCCCTGAGCATGAGCTTTTCCAGGCTGAAGAGTCCCATGGCTCTCAGCTTCTCTTCATACGGCCTATTCTCTTGCCCTCTGATCATGCATGTGGCTCTCCTCTGGACTCTCTCAAGCTTCTCAACATCCTTCTTGAATTGTGGAGCCCAGAATTGGATGCAGTACTCTAGCTGTAGCCTCACCAAAGCCAAGTACAGTGGGAGGATGACATCCTGAGATTTACTAGAGAAGCATGTATAGATGCAAGCCAGAGTTTTGTTTGCTTTACCAGTTGTGACATTGCATTGGTGGCTCATGTTCATCTCCAATGACCCCCAAGTCTCTTTCAGCAGTGGTGCTAGCAAGCGTAGCACTACCAAGTCTATAAGTATGCTGAGGGTCCCCCCCCACCCCCCGAGGTGAAGTACCTTACATTTATTTATTGAACATCATCAGGTTTGTGTCCACTCACTTACTAAGCTTATCCAAATTAGCCTGGATCACCAGCCTGTCCTCAGGTGTGGACGCTATGCCCCAAAATTTTCAACACAGACAAGTGCAAGGTGATGCACCTCAGGAGAAACAACCGGCACCATACCTACAGGTTAGGGAACTCCCCTCTTGTCAGCACAGAGGCGGAAAGGGATCTGGGGGTCATCATTGACTCCAAGAAGAACATGGGGCGGCAGTCAGGAAGGCCAACTGCACCTTGTCATGCATCCACAGATGCATCTCGAGCAGGTCCAAAGAGGTGATTCTCCCCCTCTATGCGGCATTGGTCAGGCCGCAGCTGGAGTATTGCATCCAGTTCTGGGTGCCACACTTCAAGAGGGCTGTCGACAGCATGGAGAGGGTCCAGAGGAGGGCCACTCGTATGATCAGGGGACAGCAGGGCAGGCCCTATGAGAAGAGGCTACGGGACCTGAACCTGTTCAGCCTCTACAAGGGATGGCTGAGGGGGGATCTAGTGGCCTGTTATAAACTAGTCAGGGGGAATCAGCAGGCATTGGGGGAGTCACTGTTCCCCCGAGCACTGCCAGGAGTGACCAGGAATAGTGGTCACAAGCTGGCAGAGGGTAGGTTTAGGTTAGATATCAGGAGGTGCTACTTCACGGTCAGGCCGGCTAAGGTCTGGAACCAGCTTCCAAGAGAAGTGGTGCAGGCTCCTACCCTGGGGGTGTTTAAGAGGAGGTTAGATGAACATCTTGCTGGGGTCATTTGACCCCAGTATTCTTTCCTGCCATGGCAGGGGGTCGGACTAGATGATCTGCTCAGCTCCCTTCCGACCCTAGAAACTATGAAACTATAACTATGAAAATTTAGTGTCATCAGTGAACTTCACCACTGCACTTTTGACACCAATGTCCACTTCGTTGATAAAGATGTTGAAGAGAACCAGTCCAAGAACAGAGCCTTAGGGGATGCCACTGGTCATGGAGTGCCATAATAACTCACTGCCATCGAGCGCTACTCTCTGGGTCTGACCTCGGAACCAATTTCCCAGCCATTGGAATGTGGCATAGCCAAACCACAGTTGGCCAATTTTTCCAAAGGGAGGTCATGGGACACCAGATCAAAGGCTTTTTTAAAGTCCAGGTATATGACATCATTCTCTTTTCCCTTGTCCAGGTGATACATCACTTGGTCATAGAAGGAGATGAGATTGGTCAGGCAAGACCTTCCCATGACAAATCCATGCTGGCTATTCCTCAGGATGTTGCCCTCAGCCATCTTATCCAGAAGAGTCTCTTTGATAATTTTCTCCAGAATCTTACCAGGGATTGAAGTCAAGATGATTGGCCTGTATTTCCCAGGATCTACTTTCTGCCCTTTCTTGAAGATGGGTACCACATTGACCTTCTTCCAGTCTTCAGGTACTTTACCTGAGCATCATGAATTTTCAAATATTTTTGCCAATGGTTGGGCTATGACACCTGCCAGCTCCTTGAGTACTCTAGGGTGTAATCTGTCAGGACCAGCTGACTTGAAGGTGTCCAGTCTCTCAAGGTGATCCTTTACTAGATCAACACCAATACTGGGTATAAATACACCATGGTTGTCCCATGTCTTGCTAGGCAGGGCGATCCCATTGGACTGATGAAAGACTGACGTAAACTACCCATTAAGTAGATTCGTCTTTTCCTGGGTGTCGGTTAGCAGCTGTCCCATTTGGTTCAGCAGGGGTCCAATGTAACCCTCTCTTTTTTTCCAACTCCCTACATATCTGAAAAAGGACATTTTGTTGTCCTTGATATGTGAAGCCAGGTGGAGCCTTAGCTTTCCTGATCTGCTCCCTGCAGGTACAGACCAGTACTGAGTACTCCTCCTTGGTGGTAATTCCAGACTTCCATCCTTTATAAGTCTCTTTTTTGAGTGGAGGAGATCCTCCAGTTTCCTGCTGAGCCAAGGGGTTTGCTCCATCCCTTTGCAACCCTTCCTCTGAGATGGGATGGCCATCCCTTGTGCTGTCGGGATCACTCCCTTGAGGAGCAACCACTCCTCTTGGACTCCTCTTCCTGTTGAGTCATGGTCCCTTAGGATCTCAACAATGAGCCTCCTGAGCTTGTCAAAGTCAGCTTTCCCAAAGTCAAGGACTTCTGTACTGCTGACTGACTTGCCAGCTTTGTGATGGATTGGCTCATGGTCACTATCACCCAGCTTCTCATCGATTTTTAGGTCACTGACTAAGTCATCCCCTTTGGCCAGTACCAGGTCCAGCAATGCTTTACCTCCTGTAGAGGTTCCCAGTAAGCTTTCATGGACAGGACGTATACATATGTGCCCAATAGGAGCAAATTTGCTCCCAAGGGGAGCAGTTCATCACTGCTCCAGCCCTGCTGTGCCCACCCCTACAGCAGCCAGGAGGAGCTCCATAGGGCAGGAGGCTGGCATAGAGCACCCAAGTCAGGCCCTGGTTTCCAGGGTGGCAGGAGGGAAGCTGTCTCAACTCCAGGGCAGCTGCCTCCTAGCCCCAATGCCCCAATGCAGATCAGGGCATAGATCTGGGAAAATGTCCCCCTTCACCAGCTGCTGCTTCCCAGCCCTGTGCCCTGATCAGAAAATCAGGACCTGGGGCTGGGAAAATATCCCATACCATGAGCTGGGAAGCAGCTGCCCAGGGGAAGAGACAGTTTCCCCACCTCCTGCTGTATTAGTAACCAGGAATAATTTGCTCCCAGTCAGCAGTCTACACATGCGCTACTGTGCAGTAATTACTGTGAGTTTAATCTACCAGCTGTATTTACAGGTAGTAGGTAACTGCACAATAGACTAATCTACTACACAGTAAATACTGAACACATGTAATGCTTTACTATACAGTAGATTAGTCTACTGCGCAATGAAACATCTTGTGTAGACACACCCACAGAGAAGTATTGTTAAAAAGCTAACTCACTGTTCATACCCTATCTTATTGGGCCTATATCTAAGACATATTTTTATTTAAAACTGTAGAAAGTTATCAATTGTGTGTCATCTTATTAAACAATAGATTTTAATCCATTTTTTCTAATCTTTGTCAAATATACATAAATGTTATTTAAGCAACTGCATTACTAACTCTGGCTCTCACTTTTGGGGTGCTTAACACATCGTGATTGTGCAAAGGCAAAAAAAATTATGTATAGCACAAAAACTGTAAGGAAACAGATTTCATACTCAGCTGCTGTCTCCTGAAGAGCATGTTGTGTCCTTGAGCGAGAACTGTTCACTTGTGCTTCTTGCCAGCTCCTTCAGCTCATACTTCAAAAATTAGGCATTAGACCACAGAAAATAGACAGACAATTTAGATTTTTTTTTTGTATTTTTCTTTATTCTGGAAAAAAATTCAGGGGAAAAAAAGCCAGATCTGGTCTACACAGTAAATGTACTGGGTCCAGAAATGGTGCCCATAAACATGCCACACTATTCTGTGTATTGCCTCCTAAAATGAAAGCAAGTATGTTAAAATTGTGTAGCTTCGGAAGAGGGCTAATTTATCTCTGAGGTAGGCTAACTGCTTCTGTTGTTCAGGAGTTCTAATTAACCAACCTGTAGTGTTATCTGAACGCAGGTACATAGCTTCTGGGTAAATGAGCAACTTGCCTAAAGTAATGCAGTGTGTCTGAGGACAGCATTGCTGGGAACAATAGGTTTATAGTGTCATATTAAGAGTATTAGTCTGAAATACCAAGATTCATTTCAGTTATTTGTCAGAGTGGAACTGTATCTCATCATTGACAAAACCTATGGGACAAGACAGTTCCTTGCTTGAATGTATCACATTTAGAACCAGTCAAAAATTAAAATAATATTTCTAGTGAAAATTCCAGTGACATTTGTCTTTGTTCCAAACTGGAAAGAAAAACAAAGAGGTATTGATTCCAGAAATAGAAAGAAAAAAAAAATGGAAAAACTTCTATTAAAAAGAGTTGAAGTGTTTTATTTAACCATTTCCAATTAAAATGAAATGCTAAACATTTTGATTGGGAAATGCTGTAAGTTTGACTTGTTGAACAAAACAGAAGCATTTCATTTTGACCGGCTGTATCCAATAGAAAACTACATTTGCCTGTTCTGCCACAAGGCCTCCTGGAAATTGTAGGTCAGGTGCTTCATGCCCATATGGGCCATATTACTTCACTGGATTATATTTCTCCTTCTGCATCACAGCTGTTCATCTAGAGGGGCCACTGTAGTGAATCACATGAAATTAAGTGAAGCGAGGAGAGAATGGGGGCATGGCCGCAAATTATTGTCATACTGACTTGCATCAAAACAGTTTATCACTTCAACAAAAAACACATTTTTCTAGGTAAATGACAAAACCCAAAACAAAATGTTATTCTGTTTTAACATAGCATTGAAACCATTTTCCAAACAAAATTTCATGGAAATAACACTTTCCAATAAACATGAAGGCATTGGGTTTTGTATCAATAGAGGACAGAGTAGCAGAAAACTGGAATGTCCTCTATGATGGCCACTCTAGCGAACCACCATACTCATCCTTTCCTTTCTCCTGCTGCTAAATTGGAGGGGAAGGGGCAGATGGAGGGGGAACAGCAAGCAACAGTAGGCTCCAGAGCTGTTGGATAGCAGGGACACCAGACTGAGCAGCTAGTGAGCTCATCAAGCTCATGGCACATGTGAAGCTCTGGCAGGAGCTGTACAGACCTACCTCTAAGAGCTTACCAGCACACAACATCACAGCAAGAGGCTGCAGCAATGCAGCACATTTGCAATGATCTGTCTTCACTGAGCATTCACCACACAGCTGAAGAGGGGTGTGGCTGCACCCCCATGGCTACAGTCCTGGATCCACCCATGTTACTAATAGATCTAGAAATCTAACATTTATACTTCAAGCACTTCTCCACCAGAAGTGGACATCCTCAACTGGAGTGAGACTCCTCCAATGGAGTTGGGAAAATCAAGTCAAACAAAGTGTGTTTTTGGCAGGGGTGGGGAGGGAGCGGGAGAAATGGAGATATTGTTCTAGATAGGAGGTCAAATAACTGCAAGGGTTAGGGGTTCAGTTAAACCAAAATGCCATCAACTTGTCTGAAACTATCTGGCAACACCTTACACAGTGTGGGTCATAATTCCTCTCTTAATCGTTTGCACCCGACAGAGGGTTGCTTCCCCCCACTCCCCCAACCCCTTCCCAGCTTGTTTCCAGTCTACTGCAAGGGGTCCTCCCTTATTATGTGAGGAGGAAGGCTGAGAAATAGGGGTTGTCTCCTTTCTATAACATATATTAGAAGGCCTCAGAGAAGTAACTGTCTTCTCTTGAACAAAAGAGTGGTCTGTCACCAGTAGCCTTTGCTACAGAAACCTGTACTGCTGTGACTGGGAAAAAATCCCAGCCTAACTCTCTGAGCATTGAGAGAGGGCTGAAAATGAGTGTGTACTCCCCTACATGCACATAGGTTAATATGCCAGTCAAGTACCCCTAGAACATCCTCTTAAATAACGCTTCCCATGTCCTATATGCTTCCTCTCCCAGTGCATGATGGAGGACCTCAAAGATACCACCTTTTCTTTCTCACCAATTCAAAGACTTTTCTTAGCCTTTTTGAGGTTGCAAGGATTAATGTTCTAAAATGAATGCTGAATGACAACTGGAAATTACAGAAAGATATTTTCCAATACATAAAATGAGGAGAGAGAGTGTTTCAGTCTGGAATAAGCCAATGATTAATCTAATCAATTATGCACCTCAGGAAAGTTGCAGATCTTAATGAAATTACAGTCGTTGCCGCATTCCTTCCCATTCCATCTTACTTACGCAAGCTGTTACAATGTTCTCAGCATATTTACAACTCATTTCCTGAGGTAGAATGTTATATAGCAAATAATACAAGAAAATAGATTAGATTAGCAGTTGCCAAACTGGAGTCCACAAAGTACTCGTTAGTGTTTTTCAGCCTTGTCTCTAACTGGTCCATAACACCCAGCACTAACTGGCTGACGATGTGAAGTTGATTGTCCTTCTTGTTCCCAGCTGTTAAATCACATTCAAAGATGTAAATAGTACATTAAATGCTTGCCCATATTAGTGCTCCATGGGAGCAATTGCTATCTATAATTGTCACAGGAACTTTATTTGACAGTGAATGACAGAGGAGCTGGTCCATGAGACAATCGTTTTTTTTTATGATGCAATGAACCCTGAATGTTTCCTATCCTTCCCCCACTGAGCTTAGTGCTCCACATCCACAGATTTTTACCAGACTGTATCTGCTTGGAGGAAATTTATGAAGAAAGTTATAAGTTTGTATCTACTCCAACATATTTGTTCTGCTCTTAGCTTGTTTCAATGAAAGTGCATGTTTCTGAGAATGCACCATCTCTTTTGAAATAACAGAAAAAGAAAAGTGAGCCTGGCCCTTATTGATAAAAGCAATTTTTGCTTGCAATTTTTGCTGTGTGGAGAATGCAGCTAGTAATAACATCATTGCTGCATAAGAAACAGAAAACTTTGAATCCTGATATTGGCAGGTGGTAAAAGGTTTTCCTCAAAGACTGAGACAAGTATTTGAAAAGAAATCCTGGTGTGGTATTACACCTCTTACACTAATTAGGAACACTGATTGAAAGGACTTTTCCCTTTCTACATGGAAAAAATATTATTCACATTGACAGATATAATGGAAGATTAGAGAAACTGGTGTGCTAGAAGTGTGAGAAGCAACAACTATGTGTGTTGTTTTAATTTGCAATATTCACTCTACAGAATGCAGCCCTTTGTAGTATACTGATGCCAGATGGTATCTCAGAAGACTTTTCTGTCTAAATATCTGAAGTAAATAGTAAATAATGTCATTATCATTATGCAAAATCAAAATGATGTGAGGCATTCAGGTATTTGAAAGTAAAACAACATAGTACTTTAAAAGGTTTTTACAGAGCTGACTTTCATTTATACAATAGAAAAACAAATCAATTCTGCTTAAAAATAACATAAGCGATCTAGTAATTGAAGCAATCTTTACAATACAGCTTGTGCAGTGACAGGAGGAAATGCAAGGCATTTTTTATTTTGCTAGAGAATGGCTCAAAGGCAAAGCAAGCATAGCCCTTTGAGACCTGCAATAACCTACAATGAGGGCAACAGCCATCATACAGAAAATATAACAGATGGCAGCATGGTTGCCTCACTCTTAGATACAGGTTACTGAACAGATGCCTTTAGGGCTTAATATTAGATTTTTTTCCCCCTCCTTTTCTAAGACCATGGCATAGCTTTGTGCATATGCCATGTATAAACCAAATGTAAAACACCATGGGGAAATGAGTAAATGTACAAATGGCAAAATGTCAACAGAAATTCAAATTTAGAAAGGATAATGTAATTACCACTGTTAGTAGTATAGACTGAAACATAACCTTATCTTTTGAGGTTCAGTGTATCTTTCACACATTATCTTGAGGTATAGTACAATAGTTCAAAAAGCGCATATGAAAAAATCTATTATAAAAACTCCATCTGCTTTGCTACAAAGGTCAGCCTACCTGATAGGCAGCAAGTCATCTCTTTCAGTTGCCAGCTGAAAGCAGCAACACTAGAATAGTGAGAAAAATTGCTGTACTTAGTAAAAATGAAGACTGTTATATATAAGTAATATTTGAAGGTATCCAAAAAGCAAGTCATGTAGTAGCAAATAAAGGTTCTATCACGTGTATCTGTCCCAACAAACATAATGAATAGATTAACAAGTAACACCAGATTCACAGCTTCAAAACTTCTTTTTCTTTCTCATGGATATAGGTTGATTTGACCAGTGCATCCATGCAGGGTGCACTCAGAATCTATCTAGTGGTACATTGAGGCTAAATATAAAGAAGTACTAGGCATTGAAAGGCCTGGATTGAAAGCTGGATCCGATAGTAAGACCTTCCTTTCTGATAGGAGGCTAGGAGTTTTTAGAAAAATGTTTTTCCACATTTCCTTTAGTACAATTACAGTTGTGTGTATACAAAAGCAAAGATTCACATATAAATTGAATTAGCCCCTCTCCTCAACACAGAACTCTTCCCTCTTCAGAAGGGTCTTTTTAACAAAGATTTACTAAATATAACCACATTGATTCTATCAAAATGATATTCCTCCATCTAGGGAGAAGTAGCATTAGAAAAAAGAATTTGGCCTCTATATTTTAAAATTGAAGGTATATGGAGTGCAATAAAGTAGCAGTAATGTTGAGTGCGTGAACTCTTATTTGTCTAACATTTTCCATCTGGAAAGGGAAAACTAGTTCTTCAGGAAAGGGAAGACATAATGAACACTCTCATGTGGTGGTGTTTTGTTCTGTAATACCTGTTGTGTCTTGCATTGCCTTGCTGAAGACATGGGTATAAAACAAGGGAATTTGAGTGCCATAAAATCGTGATTACTGTAGCACAATTTCCTTAGAGAGGAAGAATAGTCTTTTGTTAAAGATTGTAGCCTGATTTCAATTTTTACTTTGCTGCAGATATCCTAGAACTTTGTATAAGCTATTTTTTTACTTGGTCTCCTTGGGCATGTCTACATGAGACAGTACATCACTGCAGCGATGAGCTACGGCAATGTAGCTTGTCGCTATGGGGACACAGCATTGGCAGACATGAAACATGAGGCTGATGCTACTGTGCAATAGGGTCAGAAATGTTCAGTAATATTGGTTACTGTGCAGTCAGTCGCACATGTAGACATGACCCTCATTTGGAAAATATGGGTAATAGTACTTCCATAGTTGCCTAAATGTCAGGGAGCATGAGGTGCAATGGTGCTGAAGGCCAATGCTAGTACATAAGGAAGTTTTCAATGTCCCATCTTGCAAATCTGTTACATGGTTTTGATAGTGTCAAGAAGCAGCAATTCAATGGATAAAGAAATAAAGTTATCAATAGACCAAGAGGGAAAGGAGAAAATTTAAGCACTTTTGCCTCTGAGGCTTTGTCTAAGTTGCTTCACATTTTATTTTGTCAAAACACTAACTGTTACCGTAGCTTTTTCTTACCATTACCTGATAGTGGGATCCTCAGTATTTGGGTAATTTTAAACTAAATTGGGTGAAGTATTTGCATATCAGTCAGAGTGGGAAAGGAAATGCTGGGAAAAGGGAATTTTTTCACTAGCAGAAGGAAGTTTCATGCTTAGTGTTTTCCCCTATTTCTAAGTACTCGGATTCTATAGGGAAAAACAAAACAAAACAAAAGTAATGGACTTGGATTGATTCTGTAATAAATAGCTTTCATTTAAACAGTACAGTCACACCTGCTAGATTCACAGCTTGGAGACCTATAACATGAGCAGTTTAAGCTGGAAAGGAAAGCAAAAAAGGTGGCTGTTTCAGAAGGATCAATATTAGGCACAATGCTATTCGTCATGTTCATTAATCATTACAATGAGGTAGTAAACTGTAGTGAATGATATATGTAGATTAAACTAAACTAGAAGGAGAAACAGCACACCAGGGAAGAGAAAATAAAACAAAGAGACTTAAACAATTGAAACACTGGTAATAATTAAAGAAATAGATTTGACCTGGGAAAAAAAGAATCTAAAACCTTTTCAGTAGAAAAGAGATAGATGCATTGCACTAATGCCTCAGGACAACTGGAGACGATAGTGAAAAGAAAATTAAATAGGATTTTGCACTCCAGTATGTCAGCACAAAAGTCAAATGTAAATTTACAGGGAAGATATAAATGGTCATGCTCAGATCACAAACCAGGGCTCAGCGGGGCTTGTACAAAATTGTAGCAAAACACCCAGGTTTTTTTTTTCTTTTAAAATGCATTCCCTCCCCTTCCCCAAACATTTCTGACTTTTTCTTTTCCTCTCTATTCCCTATAGACAAGTATAAGTAAGCTAAGACATAGGATAAGCGTCAACATTTTATTTTGGTAGCAAGTTGTATTTGTTTTGGTGTTTTTTCTCCTTCTTTATATTGTATAATTATTATGTTTATATTGATTTTTACTGTTCTATATTACTATTTTACTGGTACTATATGATTTAGGCCTACATATGTGAGTTAGCATAAGTCATGTCAAGTTTCTATTTTGTTTGTCAAGTCTCCATCCTATCCCCAGGCCTGGTTGTGTAACCCATGACTCACACCTACCCCTCCTATGTAACTTGGTTCCTGAATGAATGGGGATGAATGAGGGTGCTTGAGAGACAATGGCAGTAGGTCTAAAAATAGGTCCCTCTGAATGACTGAGCCATCAACACCAGTTCCTGGACCAATGACCCAGCCCTTGGAACCACCCTCACTATTCAAGAAACAAAAGATGAGGCAACCCACCATTGTGCCAAGCTGCACATGCTCAGTAAATAAAAACACCTGGAGCCCTCTGGAACAGGAGTGACCTTGCCTGAACAGGGCCTCCCCATAGGAGACCAGAGGTAGTCTGTCCCATAAAAGCAGTAGTGAAGACTGATTCCTTGGGACGCCCTCTCTATCTGGACCAGCACCATGCCACACCACCTATCCACCTAGAGGCTCTGCCGGTGATCCCCGCTCTGGACAACGCCTACTGGACAAGGACCCCTTTCCAGCCTGGATAGGTAACTATCACCCCCACACCATCTTCAACCAAGGACTTGGACTCTGCTTCTCTTCCCTACCTGGACTCTAACCCTTCCACTGAGTCTCTTTCTGCTGTTGCCATTGTGAGTGCATGCGTGCGTGCTTGCATGTGTGTGCGCGCGCATGTGAACCAATAACTTTATGGGGCAGTGTAGTGTATTGTCTGTTTAATAAAACTGTTATTTGGACCCCTAAGTTGGGTTTTGCTTTACTATGGTTTGGCCCTGCTCCAATCTCTGCTCCTCGCCCCTCTAACTTCTGTCTCATTTCTCCCTCTTCTGCTTCTGGCTCACCGCCACCTCCGACACCTGTCCTGAGCACCTCTCTGCCTCCAGCCCCCCCTGTTTCTTTGCCACCGTCTTATCCCCACTGCCTTTTCTTTTTCCCCTGAACAACCAGGTTTCTGCTTCAGTTTCTTTCCTCACTGTCTCCGCCTTGCCACCACTTATCTGCCCCTCCCCTCCCCAGTATCTCAGATGTCTGCCTCAGTCTCCAGCCCCAGTCTACCTTAAGTAAACTCAAGCCTCAGTTCTTCAACCAGCTTCTCTGTAGCCCACTGGTTCTAATATTGGTTCTGGCAACTTTAAATCTCTTTCACTTTGTGAGGGGGTGGGGCCTAGGAGCAGCTGTGTACTCCCTAGCGCCCCCTACCCTCACGTAAGTGGACTCAGCACCCTCGGATTCTTGCCCGCCATGACTTTGATGATAAATAGATTTGTATGGGAGGCTGCCTTTATCCCCCCGGTGAACAGTGTGAATGTCCCTGCCCCTACTCCGTATGGGGTACCTCTGTGCACCCCTTGCCTTAAGGGTTATGCGTGCCTCCTACCTCCCCTTTAGCACACCCCAAGCCTTGCATTTGTTCCTGGACATTTATCCTGTCCTGGTCCTCTGACCAGCCCTCACTGGCACCCCTTGGGCTCGTCCCACTCTGGTGCCCCTCTCCGCCAACCCCAAGTTTGTCCACTCCCTGGCGCCCCTGGTGCTCACCACGCCCCGATGCCAGTCTCCAACTTCCCGAGGCTATCACGCCGGCTGGGCCATCTTCCTAAACCTTTGCTAGTCACTCTACTGTCCGAATTCTGGTGGATACTGGGTTGGGCTCAGGCGGCCGGAGCCTTACCTCGCCTCTCCGACCCTACTGGGTTCTTGTCCGAATACTAGTGGATACCGGGTTGAGCTCAGGTGGCCAGAGCCTTACCTGGCCTCCCCGACCCTACTAGGCAATGTCCCCTGTTACTGGGTTCCTAATAATCAGAACCTGCCCCACTCTGGGGCCTGTGCCGCGCCTCTCGCGCCCGCTGCCCCACTCTGGGGCCTGTGCCGTGCCTCTCGCGCCCGCTGCCCCACTCTGGGGCCTGTGCCACGCCAGCACTCCTTGTGCTGTGCCCACTGTGGCACTGTGCCCCTACTGGGCACCAGGAACCCCCAAGCTGCTGGGGAATCCCCATGAGGCCTCCTCTCACCCCTACAGCCTCACCCGGTCCTCCAGGGCAACTACAACCGAAACCCAAGCCAACTGGTTACAACATAAACAATACAGAGCCTCCTTGCTCATAACGTAAACTCCAAGCCCCTCTAGGGCTCTCAACCCTACCTCCCTTTAGGGTGTCCTCGTCCCCAGCATCATCGCAGCCAGTCAGCACGGTAAGGCTGCCCACCAACTCAGGCCGCTCAGCTCTGCCACAGAGCTCCCACTCCTGCGGCTACCAGAAGGGAACTGCTATCTGGCTCAGGCCTGGGCAGTTTATAAAAGCCCGGCCCTGCCCCCTTCTGGTCACCTGACCTATCTGGTTGCTGCAGCAACCAGCACCTGAGCTGCCTCTGGTGATTGGCAGCTCCTTAACCCTCCATTAGTCACAGGACATCTCCTTGATCCTGTGACACACTCCCTACACTTTAACTCTCTCTCACTTTAACCTTCTCCCAAGTATCCCAGGTACCCAAAGCACACACATACACACTGTACCATCCAAGTTGGGGACTTATCTGTGTGTATGTGTAGGTGGGTTGTATGTGTGTGAACTGGTGTGTGTGTATACACACACACTAATATATGTTGTTGTGTGCATGATATATGAATTAGTGATCGGTGTCTAACCTTTGGGGTGTATAGTGTATGTGCTTGAATTGGTAATAGGTATGCATGTGCCTCGGCTGGTTTGGATGTGTATGTGCCTGAGTTGGTAGTGTGTGTGTGTGTGTATGCACCTAATTGATTTGTGTGTTTGTATATGTGCAATTGTGTCACACCCTCCTGTCTAACAGCGCAATATTGGAGATGCAGAGAGTTGCCCTGACCCCACAGGGCAACAAAACCATACAACACCTTGTGCATGTAGTACAGTTGCACTGGGCAGAAAGCCACAGTGGACACAACTGCACTAGCTTCCAAAGTGAGATCAGTTTAGCAACATTTACAAGGCACTGTGCTTGGGTCAAAAACTCTCTTATGCAGAGCTGATAAGTCCTTCTCCACAGTGACAGACTCTGCTTCAGGATCTAGCAGGCACAGAAGGTCAAAGAACTGCATTCCTTTCAATTTTTACAGTGGAGAGAATGCTTGCTCATTAGTCAATGCATAAACAGTCCAGGCAGCAAGCAAAAGAGAGTGTGACTTGGTAGCCTAGAGGTTAAGGCAATCCCCCAGGAGGGAGTCATAGTTTCTGCTGCTGATGCTTTTAAACCAATAAGCATATAATACAAAAAACACAGAGGGCCAAGATCCCAAACTCCCCTTCACCCTATCAAGAGAATGCCTCTCCATTGGGATAAAGACACACACCCTTATTCTTGCTCTTTTTCTGGTCCTATGAACCATATACACTTGTCTTCTCAGTGGCCGGCTCTAACAGCAGTAATGGAAAGCCCGCCCCCGCCATCCAGTTTAGCACATAGCATTGTGGCTAGAGCATTCTTGAACCTGAGACATCAGAGTCATCTTACAAGCAGTCCTGAGTTAGTTGCCTAAGCTTTGAGGAGTGGAAAATATAGCCGTACCCCTGCATCTAGAATTTTCATATAGTCATAGTTGTTAGTGGCTGGAAGGGACCTTACTAAAACATTGGGTCTAGCTTCCCTGCTCTTTAGCAGGAAAGACTGCTAGGGTCAAAAGACCCCGGGAAGGTGGGCATCAAAACACTTTTTGAAGATTGCCAGGGTAGGTAGCTGTAGTGCCAGGCTGGATCAGCACTCAACTTGTAAAGAAGTTTTTCCTTATGTCCAATCTGAAGCAATCTGCAATCAGTTTGTGACCATTGTTTCTTGTCTTCCCCTGGGGTCCCTTGGTGAACAGGTGCTTTCCCCAGGCCCTGATGGATGCCCCTAATATACTTATAGGCTGCCACCAATTTCTTATTGGCTAACTGTAGACACTTCCCTGCTCAGCATTTAGGCACTCTAAACCATCCTTGGTGGGTACTGAGGTGTTTCCATTCACTGTATAGAAATGATTATATAGGATCACTCCATAACTAAGTAAAGATACCAACAATTGAATTTCACCCACTGTCGTTCATTTCTGGGTAATGACATGTGTGAAAAAGATTCAAAAGAGCCTGGTAATGTTATAAAGGGCAAGGATGAAAGCATCCTTCCCAACAAAAGAAAAGGAATAGTTTAGACTTGGGCAAGAGCTATAATTATGAAAAATGAGAGGGTTATAAAAGTGAAAATTACAATCTGGAGAGCAGGAAAACAATCTAAGTGATCTGTAATGAACAATGAAATATTCTCCTAACAAGAGTGATAAAATACCTGTCATATGGAGCAGTTGGACAGGACAAGAACAAGAAGAGGTACTTTTGTATATGCAAGAGGACAGAGCACATGATCTAACAGGTCTCCATAAAATATATATAATCTCCATAAAACAGATTCCCACCCCCCTCCTTCTACCGCCACAATTTATGAATGTCAAAATCTGTTCTACTGATTTTGAGTAGATGTGCCCAAAACTAACCTTGATGTTATGCTATCTAATTTACTGAGCAACGTTCTTGTAGAGCTCATTTTAGTTTCAGAAAACCCAATGTTTTCATGCTTCCAGTAGACCATGTACATCCATTATTAAGTGTGCTGTAACTTAAATTCTGAGCCATCTATATAAAACCTATAGATGTTTACATATACCACAACTATGTATATGCTATGGGCATGGACCAAATGTCTACAAGTGACACTACTAAGATACATGGTGTTTACACGCCTGCTTTTCTCTGCTATTAGCATTAAAAATGCATATCAGCTACTGCTTCTACCACAATGCCTGGTAAACAAGGCTACAGAGATATTGAATATCTCCTCTTTAAAAGCAACACAGCACACAGATGGAACTCATTCCAATTTCTTTGATTCAGTACTACCAGAGACATTCTTATCCACCAAAATGGACTATGGAGAATAAGACAGCAGAATGCAATTGAACATTTGGATCCACATAAAATACAGTGATAGCTTCTAAAATGTAGGTCACTGAATGACTCTTTTTTTCTGAAATTTTTCTTACGACCATCATAGCTGGCCTGGGAAAAATGATTTCACACAACCAAACAGGGAGAATTATCATAATTTTCATAAGGCCAGAAAGTAGTCTTGGAAAAGGACAAGGACTAAAGCAATAAGTACAACCATTATGATACTTTTAAAGCACTTAAAATAACAGTAAGAAAAATATACAGATGCACAGTAATGATGCACATTTGGTTTGAAACTTTTTATAAGCAAGTATTCTCCCACCTATAGTTTGCATTACTCATCTCACAAAGACTGCTTTCTTGAGGGTTGCCTGGCCACGTTATTGTTAGAATGACAAAAAAGTTATTTCAGAGAGCTTGGAACTGTTTGATATTGCACCATTTGTGCTTCAAGTCAGAAACAAGCTTTTAAAGGTTTGAATACTAGTCTCTTGAATGTTGTATACTTGTACAATCCATTGTTTCACAATTTTACCAGCAGCTATAGGAAGGAACCGACAACACTATGGACAAATGACTAAATTCTTTACCAGAAGGCTGGAAGATGGAGGATCAGGCCCTGTCAGGTACTGAGCATCCTCAGCTCTCAATGAATCCAAGAGGAGCTGAGGTTATTTAGCATCTTTCAATTATTTTGGGTGATCTGACCCAGGAACTGTAAGTTAATCATAGGAATATAGACAAGGAGGGCTGGAAGGGACCTCCACAGGTCATCTAGTCCAACCCCTGCCTAAGGCCGTATCATTCCTATACAGACCAGCCTATACAAATCTATAATCTGACCTCTTAGTATAACTACACAGTCAACCTTGACAAACCACAAGACATAACATCCTAATCTACCATAGATAAGGCAAGGGAACCACAGTGGCTTCATATGACCTTCAGTTTGTTAATATATGCTCAAGAGATCCCAGGAAGAGGGTCTCACCCCACTGCTATACATGAAGGCAGCCCCCCCACACAGTCCATATCGATTTGACCATGGGATAAATTTCCCTCCTGACCCCAAAGATTGCAATCAGTCTGACCCTGACTGAAGGGCAAGACCCTCTAGCCAGAAACTTCCGGCTTTAAGTTCATGCAAGAGTCATAGCTCAGCCCAGTCAAAATCTCCAGCCTTGGTTGCAACCAATACCTCTGAAGAAGGCTTAACAAAACCCCTGTCACATGTAGCAGGAGGAGGGGGTGGGGAAATTTCCTTCCATGCCCATGAAGCAATCAGCAACACCCAGAAGCATGGAAAATACCCACAGTAGAACATAGGCATAGCTACATCAAGATCATCCCTTAGCTTTGGCTGCCCAACCTCTTCTTGAACACCTGTAGTCATAGAGAGTCCACGACTTTCCTGGGCAGTCTAGTGCTGTGCCTTACTATTCTAAAAGTGAAGAGGATTTTTCTAATGTTTACCCAGAAAGTACAATATCTTTGTGGTACTGTTGAAATGATGCAGCTGTCATGCTTCAATAAAAGATATCACCCACAAAAATTCTTGCATGTTTCCTGGAGCAACTGAATGATTGGGACAGATTTGATTGGGAATCAAAATAATGTGAGGCATTCAGATTTTTGGGTAACATAGTACCCTTTCTTGGGTCTCTAGGAAAGAAGCAGGCATGGCAGAGCAAAAAAGCAGATGGAAAAAAAGCTTGTGTAATACTCCATATGTAAAAAACAAAAAACCCCCACCCAAATCTTGATGTATAAAAGAAATTATCAGGTAGCCAATGGACAAGAGATGTAGTAAAAGTCTGATGAGTGGAGAACAAGATCTTCAGGAGGGTTGTTATCCAGGTGATACTATTTTATGACTGATTTTAAGCCCTGAAGAGTTCCTCAAACATTTCTTGAAAGACCTAAATATTTTGATAAATCACAAACGTCCTTACATTTTCCTTTTTTTTTACTTCTAATAAAGAAATGAACTACGTTCAACAGTGGATGGAGACCAAAGCCCTGAAGTAAGTGAGGAGGCAGATGACTTGCAGGAAGCACGAGTAGGAGGGAGTAACAGGGGAGGCCTTCCCATTCTTCCTGAGAAAGTAGGGCAATTGTCTACTTACCTCAGGTGTCTGTACATGAATGCACAGAGCTTGGAAAACAAACAAAAATAATTGGAAGTCCTTGCACAATCATGGAACTATGACATGATTGGAATAACAGACACTTGGTGAGATAGCTCACATGACTGGAGCACTGTCATGGATAGATATAAACTGTTCAGGAAGGACAGGCAGGGGGAGGAGTTGAGCTTTATGTAAAAGAGCTATATGATTGCTCAGAACGCCAGTATGAAATTGGAGATAGGCCTGCTGAAAGTCTCTGGGTTAGGGTCATAGGGGAGAACACCAAGGGTGACGTCATGGTGGGCGTCTGCTATAGACCAGGAGGATGAGGTGGATGAGACTTTCTTCAAACAACCCACAGAATTTTCCAGGTAACAGGCCCTGGTTCTCATGGAGACCTTCAATCACCCTGCATCTGCTGAGAGGGTAATACAGCAGTGCACAGGCAATCCAGGAAGTTTTTGGAAAATGTTGGGGACAACCTGGTTCAAATGTTGGAGAGGCCAACTAGGAGCTGTGCTTTTCTTGACCTGCTGCTCAAAAACAGGGAAGAATACGTGGGGAATGTAGAAGTAGATGGCAACTTCACCAGTACTGACCGCAAGATGATTGAGTTCTGAATCCTGAGGGAGGGAAGGAAGACGAGAAGCAGAGTAAGGGCCCTGCATTTCAGAAAATTGGATTCTGACTCACTCAGGGAACTGATGGGCAAGATCCCCTGGGAGGCCAGTCTGAGGGGAAAAGGAATCCAGGAGAGCTGGCTGTTCTTTAAAGAAAACTTAAAGAGGGAGCAAGAGCAAACTATCTTGATGTGCAAGAAGACTAGAAAGTATGGCAGAAGACCTGCTTGGCTTAGCAGGGAACTCTTCAGTGAGCTAACACACCAAAAGGATGCTTACAAAATGTGGAAACTTGGATAAACAACTAGGGATGAGTATAAGAGTATTGCTCGGGTATGCAGGGATGAAATCAGGAAGGCCAAAGCACATCTGGAGTTGCACTAGCAAGGGACATGAAGGGTAAGAAGAAAGGTTTCTGCAAATATGTCAGCAACAAGAAGAAGATCAGGGAAAGTGTAGGTCCCTTGCTGAATGGGGAGGCAACCTAATGACATATGATACAGCAAAGGCTGAAGTACTCAATGCTTCTTTTTTACCTCAGTCTTTACAGGCAAGGTCAGCTCCCAAACTAGAGCACCTGGGACAGCACAGTTTGAGAAGTTAGTGAGCAACCAACAGTGGTGAAGGAACAGGTTAGGGACTATTTAGAAAAACTGGATGTGTATAAATCCATGGGACCCAAAACAATGCACCTGAGGGTGCTGAGGGAGTTGGCCACTATGATTGCAGAGATGCTGGCCATTATCTTTGAAAACTCATGGTGACTGGGAGAGGTCCTGGATGATTGGAAATGGGCAAATATAGTGTACATCTTTTAAAAAAGCAAGAAAGAATGTCTGAGGAGCTACAGACCAGTCAGCCTCACCTCAATCCCTGGAAAAATTGTGAAGAATTTCATCAAGGAATCCATTTATAAGCAGTTGGAGGAGGAGAAGGTGACTAGGAACAGTCAGCATGGATTCATCAATGGCATGTCATGCCTGACCAACTGGATTTCCTTCTATGATGAGATCACAAGCCCTGTAGATGTGGGAAGAGCAGTGCATGTGATATACTTTGACTTTAGCAAGGCTTTTAATACAGTTTCCCACAACATTCTTGCAAGCAAGCTAAGGAAGTATGGGTTGAATGAATGAACAGTAAGGTGGATAGAAAACTGGCTGCTGGATCTTTGGGCTCAGAGGGTAGCAATCAATGGCTTGTTGTCTAGTTGGCAGGTGGTGTCAAGTGGAGTCCCCCACTAACCTGGAAGATGGCAGAGTGCACCCTCAGCAAGTCTGCAGATATATCCAAATTTGGGGAGTTGTAGATACACTGGAGGGCTAGGATTCAGAGTGATCTCAACAAATTGGAAGATTGGAACAAAAGAAATCTCATGAAGTTCAACAAGGACAAGTGCAACGTCCTGCACTTAAGACAGAACAATCTCATGCACCGGTACAGGCTGGGGGCTAGCTGGCTGGGGAGCAGCTCTGCAGAAAAGGGCCTGGGGGTTACAGTGGAAAATAAGCTGAATTTGAGCCAAGAGCATGCCCTTGTTGCCAAGAATGCTAAAGACAGCCTGGGCTGCATTAGTGGGAGCATTGCCAGCAGATCAATGGAATTGATTCTTCCCCTCTATTCAGCACTGGTGAGGCCACGTCTGGGGTACTGTGTCCAGTTTTGGGTCCCCCACTGCAGAAAGGATGTAGACAAATTGAAGTCCAGCAGAGGGCAACAAAAATGGTTTGTGGACTGGGGCACATGACTTCTAAGGAGAGGCTGAGGGAACTGGGCTTATTTAGCCTGGAGTAGAGACAACTGAAGGGAGGTTTAATAGCACCTGAAGGGTGGTTACAAAGATCTAGACTGTTCTCAGTGGTGGTAGATAACAGAAAAAGAAGCAACGGTCTCAAGTTGCAGCAAGGGAAATGTGTGTTAGATAATTAAAAACTTTCTCATGAGGAGGATAAGAAAGCACTGGAACAGATCCCCAGAGAGGTTGTGGAATCTCCATCTTTGGAGGTTTTTAAAACCTGGCTAGACAAAGCCTTGCCTGGGATGATCTAGTTGGTGATGGTCCTGTTTTGAACAGGGGATTGGACTAGATGACCTCCTGAGGTCTATTTTAACCCTCATTTTCTGATTCTATGATTCTAAATGATGCTCCAGACTAATGCAGGGAACTCCTTGGTTTGACATTCAGGCACCATCCTGCCGTGAGCCAGCATAATAAATAAAAATCTGGGGTTTGTTTTTAAATAAATAAATTAAATGGCTGGTGATAAAATCCACCATCAATTACATGCCTCATCTAGTTGAGGAAAGGTACACTGACTTTGGTAGAGAGTTGGAACAGCAGCAGAATAAGAGCCTGCAGGCACAGTTGATTCTACATTTAAAGTAACAGAGGCATGCAAGACGAATTAGAATATATACAAAGAATTCTCTCATTCCCATCTCCCCACACCAAATATTGAGTATTGATGTACTTACAGCAGTCTTAGGAGGCAAAGAAAACACACACACACTGCTGAATATTTTAAGAAAAGGCCATCTGGCTGAAAATGACATTTTTTCCCAGTTTATCATTAATCCCACTCTCTTGTTTTCATAAGCAGACTTTTCAGGCAGTCTGCTTCTCCAGAAAACTATTCTAGCTGTCTCCTAAATTCACATAAACTTTTCACTGTAATTGTCCTTTTTCATATGTTCAATAGACTATGCTTTCAACAGTTCTGCCTTAGTCCTTCATTTACTTCTGCTCTCCCCCATTTTTAAGTTCTGTCCACTTCCATTGTGAATTCATTACTACAATACAGAAATAATCTCTAGCAATACAGTCAGTCTCATAATCACATGCTGAATATGATTTTGCAAAGTTGTAAGTAAATAGCAAGTATTTTATAATATCCATACATTTCCCCAAACTAAAACAATCTTTAAAAATAATCACAAATATAACGATTACAATTCAAAGTATAAACTTTCTTTCCATTTTTCCTAAGTATATACAAATGTCTTTATACCATAGGGGAGGGAAGGAGTGGATTGTATGCCTTAATTATCTGTTCCAAGCACCTTTGTTAATCTACAAATATATTGAAAAATGCCTGCTGATACTTTAATAAATGGTAAGCCATGTCACTTGACCATATGTTTGAATGGTTGATTTATCTTTGCATCCAGAACACAGCTGAATCTGTTCCTGTTCCCTGTTTATTGCCAATGTAGGGACAAATTGTGCCCAGTAAGCACTGACTTAAGTAGAGGAAGCAATACTATCCCTATGGGAACATCTGATGAGAAATTTTGCCTTCTATAAGCTCTCAAGGCCCAGAGACTGGTGTTATACAGAATAAATGCTGAAGCTTGCATCTTGTGCTGAACTCAAACCCCTCCATGAGCCACAAGTATGGAGGAAGAAGTTGGTCTGTGTTCTCACTTTCCTCCTGCTTATGCTAGAGGAAACAGTCGTTTTTTCCCTTTTCTCTGCTTTTACATGGGCCATGCAAGGAGGAAGTTTCTGTTCATTCCTCCCGCTTCATGCACGTACACAAGCCAGTCACAAGATATATAATTCCCCCACTCTCTTTTTCTCACTGGATGCTTTTCAGTTACCATGGTTACATCCCCTGAAGGGGTTTAATCACTAATAAGAGGATATTTCCTGTGAGTAATATGTATATTTCTTTTATAAATAACTTCATTTAAAGGTTACTGCCACAAACAGAGCCTGGTCCTGTACTCCTTACATGAAACAGAGCCTACAGACTTTCATCAAGGAAAGGGTTGTGGGCCAGGTAAGGTGAAGAGTAGAGACCACACTCATTAAGCAAAGTTTGTTGGAAAACATTTTAGCCCATTTTCTATAGCATTGATTCTGTTGTTCAGTAAAGCTGTCCTCCTGCAAGCAGATCCACGTATTGGGAGCCTTATGCTGATGCAGAACAATATGCTGCAAAAAACCCCAAGCACCTCACTACCTAATCAGATTGCAGGGTTAAAGTTCATGTGATGTCCTTGTTCTGTGCCTGACAGAAGTCATGAAAAGCTTTGCAGCAGAACTGGGACAAATCCACTGACCCTGAAGACATAGTCATGGGGAGACGGGATATTTACTTCAGATGCAACTGATAGGCTTGTATGCTTTGTCTCTTATGTCATGGAGGACAGTTTGATTACTAGGGGAGGGATGCACGTTTTCTCAGTGAAGCAATGATTTTACATATTTAGTAGCCAAAGCATCACTGTGGCAGGGTGGAATTAAAACTGTGATTGCTGTTGCAGTGTTGGGCCTCTAGCAACAGATATGTAGCAGTTCTGTTTGTGCTTCACATGTGGGAGAGGTTCTGTCAACCCACAGAGCATTCTCTTAGTCTTTAGACAGAAGAAATCCAGGGCCTTTGTTTCAGACAATATACCATTGATGTTTATGGCAATTTGCCTTAGGACACCAAGCTTGTAGCTTGTAACACTAGAAGCACCATAAACATTTTCTAAGTGGTCACTAAATCTAATCATGACAGAATAACTGGATACAAGTATTTCTTAGTAAAATCTAGAATGCTATCATTGGCACATCTGTTCTTATTTTCCAGCTTCCTCAACATTTTATTATTAGTTAAATACAATATTCTGCCTGTTGGGTATTCCCTCTTTCTTTAACATATTACATAATGGAAAGTAACTGTGCTAGAACATCTCCTTTAAGAAAAGCATCCAGTTTTTCCTTTAACATTTCCAATAATGAACAATCAATCACAACCCTTAGGAAGTTGCTCCAGTGGTTAATTAACTGCCTCCACTATTAAAAATTTATGCTTTCTAGTCCCAGCTTGTGTAGCTTGAACTCCCAGTGATCAAATCTTGTTCATGTTTGTCTGCTAGGTTGGAGAGCTCATTATGATCACATTCCTTTCCCCCCCTAAGTGACCCTTTTGGACATCCTATTTGAATTATAAATAACTGAAGTAGGCAGTCATAGGTACAGTAGTACCATATACAGAGAGGATATGGTGTCCCTGTAACTACTCTACATGATCCAAGGATCTTATTAGCTCACTTGGCTACAGAGTCACACCAGAGTTTATATTCATCTGGGCATCTACCATGTTCCCTAAATGTCTTTCAGAATCACTGCTTTCAAGAATAAAATCCCCCTTCCTGTTAGCGAGACCTTAAAGTCAAAGATTTTTAATGAAATCACGTATTATTTGTTTGCATTCAGTTTTCTGATCTCTTCAGTTCACTCTGAATCAGTGACCTGTATTCATTGTATCATCTACAAACAATTCTTTCACACCATTAATACACACACACACACACACACACACACACACACACAATCTTAAATAATGTAAGAATGTATGCTTGTGGGAGTCCAGTAGAAATTACAATGACAGTTGGAGACCTGTCAGATTTTAATCCATTTAACTTGTGCTATGTTGATTTGGTATCATTCCAGTTAACCAACTGATATGTGGTTCCAAATCAAATGTCTCACTGAAGTCCTGTGCACCACTTTTAACTTTATCAATCATACTTCTAATATAATTTTAAAAATGTCTGACCATCTCTATTTTCCATAAAACAATGTAGATTGGCATTAATGACACAATCCTCTTTCATTTTTATGTCTTTTGTTAGCCATTCCATTGTTTTACCAGAGTCCTATAATCTTACAAGTCACCCTGTTTCCTTCCATCCCTCTTTCCTCTGTCTCATAGTTTGTGGGTGGCAAGTTTTATCTAATTCTTCATGGTAGTTTCTCTTTAACTCTAAGACATTTTAGATCCCTGGCAAACTATTCTTTTATACCATCTAGCCATTTCCTGCCTCTCGGTTTACTGCCCTCTACCAGGTCAGAGATCTTTAAAAGGGATTATCCTTCCATCTGGCAGATATGTCTAAACAACTGGTGCTGTTTTCCTTTAATGTTCCAACATATTACATGTTACATTTCCTCCTTGCTCTGTCAACCACTATCTCTTTCACACAGGTCTTTTCTGTTTGCCTTGTTTTCTAACATAGTCTCACCAACAGACCACAAACAACTGAGTCTAATATTTAATTCCAAAGACCATCAGACTCCAGGCAACAGCCTTAAAAGCCCATGCATAGATCAGGATAGAGAACACACATATTCTGGGTAATCTGACTTTTTGTTTTCAGAGATAAGGGCATCTCCCCATACCAATGTCAATCTCTTCACAATCTGCTTAAAGCAACTGGGTACATCTGCATGTACAATTAGTGTGATGCAATAAACTTGAGCACAGTTTTCACTGGAGTCAGCTGCTCCTGGGTGCCCCATTTATACACGTGTCTGGGACTGCAGCATGTTGAGCCAGTGTGGAGCAGCCTCAGGCTCGTAGGTGGTCTGTGGGGGTGCAGCACTGGACTTCGAGTGATAGCATCGGGTGGCAGAGGGTCTAGCTGGGGCAGTAGAGTGCTACAGTGCAGGGCTAGGTGGCAGGCAGCCCCTACGCTTTAGCACCCTCATGCCCCAGCCAGCTCCTATCACAATGCACGTGTGAATTTGATTACATGTAAGTACCCCACTGGAAGATGTTAATGCCCTGACAGTACAATCTTATGGCAGAGTGAATTAATCGACTTCACCCTAATATTGGCACATGTGTATACTGTGATGCTTTACTGTGGGGCTAATTAGCCTGTTCCACAGTAAAGCATGTGTGTAGATGCACCCATTGGGTGCATCCAGGCAAGTGGGCATGTACTTGTTGTGGCATCTCAAACCAGTTTAATACACCACAAGAGGCATGCTGAGAATGAAAAAATGTTCCCTATACTACATATTTACAGTGCAGGCTCTAAATTTGATACTTGGATTTCCAGGGTTTTTAAAACAAAAAAAACCTGGAAAAAAAGTGGCACAGGGCATGGTTCTGCAGCATGTCCTGAAGAAAGCCAGGGCTGGGACTTTCAGAGATGCTCTGGCATCTGGCCAGAGCATCTCTATGGTGCTCCTTCTGCCCTAGCATGCTGCATTAGCATGCAGGGCTAAAAGAAGTGGGGCAAAGCTGCAGTGTGACTCAGCTCTGGCTGCTGTGCCAGGTAAGCAGGGACAGGGGGTGAGGGGGAGGGGACTCTGTGGTTTCTGTGTGGGGTTGTGAGTGTGGGGACTGTGGGGAGGGGTGGGGGTGGGATGTGGGGTGTGTGGCATTTGAGGGGGGTGCTTGAGGGGGGGGCTGCCACACTCCTGCTTCACCAACCCTCTGCAGCACATAGTCCCTGGTGCTGGCAGCAGGAGCCAGCTGGGCCATTCCTGCTTCAACACTGCCCAACCCATGATCTGTGCAGGGGAAATGGTCCTGCTAGCATGCCTTTGGACAGGACTGGCGTGGCTCCTGCCACTACCTATGGCTCCTGTTCAAAGGCGCACACTAGCAGGGTGGGCTGGGCTGGGCTCATTCTCCATGAGGTCAGGTAACAATGCATGGCCACAGGGCTGTACCTACAAACAGGCCATGGCCCTGATGACATGGCTGGCTGCTGCTGCCAGCACTGGGGCTATGCACCAGTAGGGGGCAGAAATGTACCAGCGCCCCTTCCACCCCACAGCCCCCACACCCACCCCAACCCCCCACCCCTCTCCTGCAAATGGCACAACCCCCTCCCCTACCCACACACCCTAGACTCCCCACATCCCCCACACCACCCCCACACCCACCCACATCTCCCTACACACTGCAAATCCACCCTACATCTCCCCACAACCACCCACACCTCTTCCAACCCCTCTCCTGCAAATCTCATATCCCCCCATCACACAGCCAGTGTGCAGAGCTGCCAGACAGAATGAGACCTCCTGGCAGGAGCTGTGGCTGCAGGGGCAGCTGTTCCCACATCCTGGTTAGTGAAGGGGTCACGGGAGCTCTAATTTTTCTATGATAAGGAAACCAAAAGCAAACATCAAGGCATATAGATATTTATAATTTATTTTATTAGGATGATAGAGGGACTGGTAGGCTTCCCAATTGCTTTAAAATTATAAATATATCAATAAAACATTGCCCAACTGATCAATTTCTCTCTCTCTCTCTCTCTCTGTAAAATATATATATATATATATATATATATATATATATCTCGATCTATATTGACCAGTTGGGCAATAAAACATTGCCCAACTAGAGAGAGAGAGAAAATTTGATCGGTTGGGCAATGTTTTATTGATATATTTACAATTTTTAAGCAATTTGGAATCCTACCAGTGTCACTATCATCGTAATAAAATAAATTATGACTATCTATATGCTTTGATGTTTGCTTTTGGTTTTCTTATCATAGAAAAATTAGAGTTATATATATATGTATATATGGAGAGAGAAATAGAGAGGGAGACAGAAAATGCTCATAGATTTCATAGATTTCATAGACATTAGGGCTGGAAGGGACCTCGGGAGATCATCGAGTCCAGCCCCCTGCCCAAAGGGCAGGAAGTCAGCTGGGGTCATAGGATCCCAACAAGATAAGCATCCAATTTACTCTTGAAGGTGTTCAATGTAGGTGCTTGAACCACCTCTGCTGGCAGACTGTTCCAGACCTTGGGGGCTCAGACAGTAAAGAAATTCTTCCTTATGTCCAGCCTGAAATGGTCTCACAGTAGTTTATGACCGTTCGACCTCGTCATCCCTTGGGGCGCTCCGGTGAACAGACATTCCCCCAGATCCTGGTGGTCACCCTTGATAAACTTATAGGTGGCCATCAGATCACCCCTGAGCCTGCACTTTTCCAGGCTAAAGAGTCCCATGGCGCTCAGCCTGTCATCGTAAGATCTGTTTTCCTGACCTCTGATCATGCGCATGGCTCTCCTATGGACTCTCTCAAGCTTCTCCACACCCTTTTTGAATTGTGGAGCCCAAAACTGGACGCAGTACTCCAGCTGCGGCCTCACCAAGGCCGAGTACAAGGGGAGAATGATGTCCCGGGATTTCCTCGAGAAGCATCTATGGATGCAAGCCAGTGTTTTGGTCACTTTACTAGCTGGAGCATCGCATTGAAGGCTCATGATTATCTTGTGGTCAATGATGACCCCCAAGTCTCTTCTTCTGTAGTGCTATCCAACGTAGCACTGCCGAGCCTATAAGGAAGCTGCAGGTTTTTCCTCCCAAGGTGGAGAACCTTGCATTTTTCGGTGTTAAACACCATGAGGTTCTCGTCTGCCCATTTGCTGAGCTTGTCCAGGTCAGTCTGGATCACCCACCTATCTTCTGGCGTGGATGCTTTGCCCCAAAGTTTGGTGTCATTGGCAAACTTGGCCAGTCCACTCCTAACTCCAATGTCCACATCATTAATGAAGATGTTGAACAGTATGGGTCCAAGGACAGAGCCTTGAGGGACCCCACTGGTCACACGGCACCACGATGAGTGACTGCCATCAATTACAACCCTCTGGGTCCGACCACGGAGCCAGTTTCCCAGCCAGCGGATCGTGGTGGAGCCAAGGCCACAACTGGGCAGTTTGGCCAAGAGGTGATCATGGGATACCAGATCAAAAGCTTTTTTGAAGTCAAGATATATGACATCAATCTCTTCTCTCTTGTCCAGGTGATAGGTCACCTGGTCATAGAAGGAAATGAGATTGGTCAAACAAGACCTACCCGCAACAAACCCGTGCTGGCTATCCCTTAGAATGTTAGCCTGGGCCAGTCCCTCAAGGATGGCCTCCTTAATAAACTTTTCTAAGATCTTCCCCAGGATAGAAGTCAGGCTAATGGGCCTGTAGTTAGCCGGATCCACTCTCCTCCCTTTCTTGAAGATCGGCACCACATTGGCCTTCTTCCAGTCTTCAGGCACTACACCAGAGCGCCAGGAGTTTTCAAAGAGCCGTGCCAGGGGCTGGGCTATGACGCTCGCCAGCTCCTTGAGTACCCTGGGGTGCAGATTGTCAGGGCCGGCTGACTTGAAGGTATCCAGCTTCTCAAGGTGTTCCTTCACGAGGTCAGCATTTATGGAGGGTAGGGGATCCCCATCACCCGGATCTCCCTGTCCCATAGCAGGCATAGGCGTCCCATGGGACTGATGAAAGACTGACGCAAAGTACCTATTTAATAGGTTGGCTTTTTCCTGGGCGTCAGTTGTCAGTTGCCCCATCTGGTTTAGCAGGGGTCCAACGTTGCCCTTGCTTTTCCTCCGGCTCCCCACATATCTGAAAAAGGACTTTTTGTTGTCCTTGATGCTTGAAGCTAGTTGGAGTTCAGTTGCAGCCTTGGCTTTCCTGGTTTGCTCCCTGCAGGACCGGACCAGTGCAGAATAATCCTTCTTGGAGGTGAATCCCGTCCTCCATCCTTTGTAGGCTTTCCTTTTTAGCCACAGGAAGTCCGCTAGGTCCCTGGAGAGCCAGGAGGGCTGCTGTGCCTTCTTGCTGCCTTTCCTCCATGTTGGAATAGATTTAGCTTGTGCATTGAGGATTGCTTCCTTGAGAAGCAACCACTCTTCTTGAACTCCCATCTTCCTGGGGTCATGGTCCCTGAGGGCCTGACCGACAAGCCTCTTGAGCTTGTCAAAGTCGGCTTTTCTGAAGTCAAGGACTTTTGTGTTGCTGACTGACTTGCCAGCTTTACGGCGGATGGTGAAGGTGATCAGCTCATGGTCGCTGTCACCCAGCTTCCCATCGATCACTAGGTCGCCGATTAGGTCGTCCCCCATAGCCAGTACCAGGTCAAGCAGCGCTTTGCCTCTCATTGTCCCATAGACTTCTTGAGTCAGGTAGAGGTCATCCACGCATGAGAGAAAGCTTTGCGACCGCTCGGATTTTGCTGAGTGATCTTGCCATGAGATGTCTGGGTAATTGAAGTCACCCATGACAACCAAGGTCCTGGAGCAAGTGGCCTCAGTCAGTTCCCGGGCGAACTCCTGGTCAAGCTCAGGACTTTGAGTGGGAGGTCTGTAGTAGACTCCCACTGTTGTGTCCCCTGTGCCGTATTCTCCACGAATTTTTACCCAGAGGGTCTCTAGCTGTCCATGCCAGTCGCCAACATCAGCTTGCAGGGACATGTAGCTTTCCTTCACATAGAGAGCTACACCCCCGCCCCTTTTGTCAACATGATCCGTCCTGTACAGGGTATAGCCCTCTATACCCGTGGTCCAGTCATGGTATAGTGGTCTTCTGTTTTAATTGTGGAAGAACATAATTTTGGGGTATTTTAAAGAATGCATTTGGGATTTTTAGCAAAGGATTTGTAGTTTTTAAATAGGGAACACCAAGATTCATGCTAGTGAGGCAAGTGGCAGGACCCAAGCAAAGGAGCTCGCTTTGGGCTGGCATCTGGGACCTTGTTGGAGGGCAAATGAGGTAGCTGATCTCCTTGCCAGTTGGAGCCAGGAAGACATGCTTTGACAGATCAAAGCAGGCCACCACACTAAAAACGTCTTCTGAGTGATAGCTACCAGGTAGCAGGGTGGGGGCACACATAGCAGTATTGCTGCACAAAGGCCAATTGTGCTGCCATGGCCCACTGGCACCTGGCCCAAAGGTTCAGATGCCTCTTCTGTGGTGCCCATGCCACTGCCCAGGTAGCTGTACTGTTCCTGTCTGGGTCAGGCAAGTGCATAGCCTTGGGACTGAATGCTGCTGCAGGTGGCAGCAGGTCATAGCCAGGCAGCTGCCCCCACTGCCAGACTTTTGCAGTAGGTAGAAGGTGTAGGGAACTCTAGGTTAGGGCTGCTTCAGCAGCCCAGCTGGCACAAGGGTCTAATACCAATTGGCTGGGCCCCAGGAGCTCCTGTTTATTTGTCTATTCAATTAACATTAGTTCTAAGGCTCACACAGCTAGCTGGTAGCCCCTACTGTACATGGGCTAATGGGTAAATGAAACAACACAATTCTGGGGACAACAGAGGCAAAAAACAGAACCCTAGAAGCTCCTGAGAGCAAATAGCTCTGGGCTTTGTGCTAGGGCCAACACAGGGCAGGTTTTTCTACTGCTGGGACCAGCATTGGTGCTGGCCTAGGCTTTTATCTCCCCCTGGCTGAAAATTTGCGAGGAGCTGGGCAGGGACAGTTTTCCCTAAGTGGCACTACTTGCCCCATACCAGAGTGTATGTTCAGGCACATGTGCTGAGGCAAAAATCCCTGGCACATACTTGCGCCACTTTTCATAGTTTCATAGTTTCTAGGGTTGGAAGGGACCTGAGTAGATCATCTAGTCAGACCCCCTGCCATGGCAGGAAAGAGTATTGGGGTCAAACGACCCCATCAAGGTGTTCATCTAACCTCCTCTTAAAAACCCCCAGTGGTTCCCTGCACCACTTGTCTTGGAAGTTGGTTCCAGATCCTAGCCGCCCTGACCGTGAAGTAGCGCCTCCTGATATCTAGCCTAAACCTACCTTCTGCCAGCTTGTGACCATTATTCCTGGTCACTCCTGGCAGTGCTCAGGGGAACAGGGACTCCCCCAATGCCTGCTGATCCATCCTGACTAGTTTATAACAGGCCACTAGATCCCCCCTCAGCCTTCTCTTGTGGAGGCTGAACAGGTTCAGATCCCGCAGCCTCTCCTCATAGGGCCTGCCCTGCTGTCCCCTGATCATGCGAGTGGCCCTCCTCCGGACCCTCTCCATGCTGTCCACATCCCTTTTGAAGTGCGGTGCCCCGAACTGGACGCAGTACTCCAACTACGGCCTGACCAGTGCCACATAGAGGGGGAGGATCACCTCTTTGGACCTGCTTGAGATGCATCTGTGGATGCATGAAAAGGTACGGTTGGCCTTCCTGACTGCCTCCCCACACTGCCGGCCCATGTTCATCTTGGAGTCAATGATGACTCCAAGATCCTTTTCCGCCTCTGTGCTGACAAGAGGGGAGTTCCCGAACCTGTAGGTATGGTGCCAGTTGTTCCTCCCCAGGTGCATCACTTTGCACTTGTCTGTGTTAAATCCCACCCTATTCTCATCCGCCCATCCTTGTAACCTGTCTAGGTCTGATTGTAGCCTGTTGCTTCCTTCTAGTGTGCCCACATCCCCCCACATCTTAGTGTCATCAGCAAATTTGAACAGGGTGTTTTTTACCCCCTTGTCCAAGTCAGTGATGAAGATGTTGAACAGTGCAGGCCCGAGGATTGAGCTCTGCGGAACCCCACTGCCCACGTCCTTCCAGGTTGAGAAGGACCCATCCACTACCACCCTCTGGGTGCAGCCCTCCAGCCAGTTGGTGACCCATTTGACTGTGCGGGTGTTGACACCGCAGTCCCCCAGTTTCTTGATAAGAATGGGATAAGAGACAGTCTCGAATGCCTTCCAGAAGTCCAGGAAGACTATGTCCACTGCTACCCCTGCATCTAGTGATCTGGTGATCTGATCGTAAAATGCCACCAGGTTGGTCTGACAGGACCTGCCACTGATGAACCCGTGTTGGTTGCCCCTAATCATGCAGTCCCCTGCTGGCCCCTCATGGATGTGTGCCAGAATAATTTTCTCAAACAGCTTGCCTAGGATCGAGGTAAGACTAACTGGCCTATATTTTCCCGGGTCCTCCTTCTTCCCTTTTTTGAAGATGGGAACCATGTTGGCCCTCTTCCAGTCCTCCGGCACCACACAAGCGCACGTGCCTGCGTGTGTGGATGTGTCCGTTGTGTCCCGTATGATAAGGTTTTCCACATATGTAAAGATGTCTGTATTATCTACCATACTATAAGGCAGACCCCATCTACATGTTACACTTAAAGCGTAATTAACCATTTAATCACCTAATCAGTGGTCACCCAACCACATTCAATAAATGGTGTGATAAAAATAACAAACTATAAAGTTAGTCCACAAAATACCTGAAATAACATTGTACCTGCTTCCTTTCACACCATTAATTTATGTGACTAGGAGTCCCTGTGGCTGGGAGCCCTGTCAACTGATCAGAGCTCCCAGCTGGGGACAAGGGGAGTCATGTGCATGGCCAAAGCCAGGAGCTCCCAGCTGAAGTTGGCTCCCAGAAGTCGCACATGCCGCTGCGGCTGGGAGCCCTCTTGGCTTCATGCACTCCTATGGCTGCAAGACTGACCAAAAATGATGCAGTGTCCCAGCTGCAGGGTTGCTTAATGCACCCCCATGGCTGTGAAACTGCAACTGATGAAGCATCCCTGCAGCTGGGACACCACATCAGATACACTCTCACAGCTGCTGAGGTGCATGGAACATCCCTTTACCTGATACACCACATTTTCTGAGGTCTCCATGCTGCAGGGACTCCTGGGGCACCCCCACAGCTGGCAGCCCGGGTCAGCTGATGGGGCTTCCCAGCTCAGGAGCTTTCTTATTGCTGGTACAGGGGCAGCCTGGTTCTGGGGGACCTAGCATATCAAGAGGAATGGGATCAGGGTGGTTTGGGGGACCTGGTGTGTCCATGGGCCGGGATTGTCCATGCATGGGTGGAGGAGTTGGAGGGTTAAAAATAGCCTCGTTGGGGTGGTGGAGTTGAGTAAGAAGAAGTATAGCCCTGGGTCTGGGGTGAGAGGCTGGGCTTTCCCACACCCAGGATTATGCTACAAAGTTCTACACCCATTCTTGGGACCCAAACTACAGTCACTCATCTTACTTTAAGCCATGTGATTGTATGTCAGGTCCCATGTTTATACACCTTTGCCAGTGCCAAGAATGAAATCTAAATCAGTCAAGGGGGAGGAGGGAGGAATTAGGAGGGGACAGGGGAAGTTGTCCATCCAAGGTTATGCCAGTACATGTTTGGGTTAGAGTGCACATAGGTTAGCCTGTTCTATGTAGTCCCTCTCCTAAGTGAACTAAAGTTAGATCAGGCTGGCCTTTTTTGAACATCTGTACAGATCAGCACTTAGATCAACTTAACCCCAATTAGGCCAATTTAAGTGTAGGGTTGGCACATGGGTGAACTAAGTTAGATTGAGCAGCCATCTTTTGCCCAATCTAACTGTTGGCACTGGATTTATGACTCAGATATCTTGTTCCAGGTGGAACCAAACCCTTAGACTGACCATGACCTCTCCATTCAATAACAGGTGAATTTTACTGAGACAGATAAGAATAATGCAAACACTTCTATATGTACCAGCCCTAGAGCTGTCATCAGAGGATAGGTACATCTGGCCAGTACATGAGCTTCACTCTGATGTTCTCTCTTGAATGTCAGATGTCAGCAGCCTGGAGGTTGGAGGCTGATGTCTCTCCTCTACCCCACAACCCTGCAATGGGTTGGATGAAACGAACTGGTGGTATGCCCTCTGCCCATGGTGATCATCGGTTCCCCTCTTGGGACTCTTTGCTGTTTTGATATCCCTCCTTTTGTATTCTTTTCCCCTCTATGATGACTTTTCATTTCTGACTATCGCTGATTGGTCTCTCTGTGGTCAACATACTATCCACATACTGTCCTGTCAGCACGTTCCTTTCTTTCACAAACTCTTCATATGCACACATCCTAATTTGGGCTTTCCCAATGTCCTCCTAATTTGATCTATTCCTCAAAACCAGAAATCCTAAGAGCCCTGCAGTTGGACACTGTGACCCGGTGCCCCCTTATCTCATGCTATGGAACAGTGTGGAACATGTCTTTAATTTCCCAGCCTATGCGTCTGCTTGTTGCTTGCCTGTATCAGACACAGAGGGTCTTAGAGAAACTGTCTCATAGACAAGTTTTTTAGAAATCAATTAACCCTTGCTATTGACCTCAACCATTATTCTAATGCATATCTACTTTACCTATAAGCCAGTTCCCCAAAACAAATCTCTAAATACCATTTTCTAGCCATCACTAACCTCCCCAAACATGTGTATAGCTTGGCACTTATGTCAACCTAACCCTGATTAGGTCAATGTAAGTGTAACATCTGTACATACCCCTACTCTCCAGCTGACTTTTAAACCCCTTCCACCAACTAGTAGGTAGCCACCAACTTGTTAGTAGCCACCAATCTAGTAAATGAACACAGTATTTCACTGTGGATTATATGTAAATGTTAATGTTTCACCATACACAGTTTCACACAGGCAAGTGATTTCTACAACAAATTATTTTTCTGCTCAAATTTATTTAAGAAGCACTATTCCAACTCACTGTAAGAGTATATTTTCAATATTACTGACTTCAACACTTATTCCACAGTCATTATCATAGGTTCTTTCCAGCTTATGCTGTTAGATATGAAATAAAATCCCGTCCTCCTTTAAACCCTCATACAAAAAAGACCAGATTTCTTTTGCAAATATGCTCCTACTCAGAATCCTCCATAGCTGAGGGAGAAGAGAGGGTGGTAAAGTCCACTACCGTAAAACTTCATATATACATATGGGGGAAGAAAATAAAGGGTGCCTACAAACATTCAAGGCCCAATTCTAACTCATGGCATTTTACATAAAGCAACACGAGTTAGAACCTCCCACCCCCAGCCCAACAGATGTTTGCCCATTGAATTTGGGGGGGGGGGGGGGGCTGAACCTTGTCTGCACCAGCCCTGGCCAGCAGAATGGGGCACTCCAGCAGCCTCCTTGGAGCCTGCTAAACCACCTTTCTCCCCAGCTCTGTCCCCTTCAGCTCCAGAGCTGTCAGTGGGGGAGGGAGAGGGAAGGGGAGGGAATACCCAGCACAGAGATGCCAGCTGCTTTTGAATAAGCAGAGGTGAGGGGTGAGGCAGGGTGAAACAGAGTTCCTTCACCTCCCAGCTATCCCTACTGGGTTATTGTGAGAAACCAGGAAAGGCTCGCTTGGCAAGGGAGCTCCATTCCACCCCACCCTCCCCTCAGTTCTGGCCATTCAAAAACAACAAGGCTTCCCTTCCCCAACCTTCCACCCAGGCCTCTTGACATCAGCAGCACAGAGCTTCTGGCTGCTTTTGAATGTCCAGAGCTGGGGAGGGGTGGAATGGAATGGCCCAGCCCAGCTCCCCACAATATCCCAGCTGAAGTAAGTGTGTGTGTGGGGGGGGGGTTGGTGGGAGGCCTGTGAGCTCTCTTCCACCCTGCCTCCACTTAACACTGGCCATTCAAAAGCAGCCGGCAGCTCTGTGCTGGCTTCACCCTCTCCTTCCCCCTCCCTCTCCCACTGACAGCCCTGAGAACAGGGCTAGGTTGGTGCTGCCAGTGCAAGTACCAGCCCCATGTGAAAAATGACCCCTAGAGGGAAAATAAGTTCCCTAAGGCACTCTGCTTTAGACCACCTTAATCTAATACTTCACTTGACCAGGATTAATTTTTCATGCAATCGGCCATCTTAAAAGCACCAATGCATGTGTGTTATGTCACAGCTGTAGAGTGCTTTCAGAGGGCCCAATCACACAAAAAAAAGTCACTTGTGTAAGCATCCAAAATTACCATTTTTTTTAAAATTAATTCAGACTTCAGAAATGGTAAACATTATTTTCAGCCAATTTTTCACAAAATGTATTGAGACAAAATATACAGTATGTTCAGTTTAATTATAGGGAGACAGGCTACCCACAACTTAATTTTTTATTTGCATACGTTATTCTGAACAGTACCTATAATTCAGGAGGCAAAGCATAAGTTTTCTTCCTTAACTACTAGAAATTCTTAATGAAATGCTGAAAGAGGCAAGGATTCTTTTGGGTAATATCTTTTATTGACCCAACTTTATACTTAGCATAAAGTTAGACAAACTTTCAAATGCAAAGCAGTCTTCTTCAGGTCAGTTTAGCATTCTACACATACATGAAAGTTCTGTATGTAATAGTTCAGTATACACTGGGGGAAATATTCAGTGGATGCAAATTGTCAGAGTTCCAGCCTACAACACATGAGTCTGTGCCCTTAGCTCTGACTGTATATGACTATGACAGTGAAAGAATAGCCAGGAAAAAAATTAGCTAGGAATTTTTTCTTATTTAAATGATCAGAACATTTCCAAAAGAGCCTATTTACATTCATGCCAATTCACTGGGAATTAAACAGGTTTTGGAAATGTGTCAATGTAAAAAGTTCTGATAAGATCAGAAGGTTCTAGTCATCTTCTATTGATTACAGCATTTCAGTTCAGGTTTCAAAAAGACTGTTCTGATTATCTTATCTTATATTATATCAGAAAGAAACATTTCTATCAGCCCTAAGTAATATCTTCTTCAGAGATATAGGCTGTAGCCATATTGGTCTACAGGCAAAATGAATCAGAGCTCATGGCAGAGGTGATATCTTTTATTAGACCAATTTGATAGCTGCAAAAAATATTCTTTATTTTTAAGTTTTTGGGCACACACAGCTTTCTTCAGGCATAGGAGAATGCAAAGATCATAAAATATATCAGCTTTCAGGTTCCAAGGTGGTAAATTTTCTTCCTTGTAAAATTAAATGAAAATTTCATACTTAATTGCCCATCGTTCAATAATGGCAGGTATCTAGTCAACATAGACATATTCACTACTGAAAAACATACATTCTTTCCAATAATGTACTTTTGAGTGCACATTAATATTTAAGTTCATTTTCTCTGAAGTTTTTCTGCTCAAATGTATTATGAGGAAAATTAGTAACAAAATTGTCATGAGCAAACTAATAAGAATAACTTAAAATCATGGCTATCAACAGTAAATAATACATCACAGTAACAGGAGATGACTGAAATTATCAACTCAGAAAAAATAACTTCTGAATATTACAGCTTTCTCAATCTTTCCCAACCCTGCCCTCCCTCCAAAAAAGTTAACAAAAAACAACAAACTCTTTTGGGTTCTCCTAGACCACATGGATTTTGGTGCATCTTTGATTATTAAGAAGATCCATGCATTCTTCAGACTTGCAGTTCTGCTGAAAACTGTATTTCCTCATACATCACTACAACTCATTTTAGAGATAAACTTAAAACTACATATCTAAAACTGAAATATGCCCAAACTGCAGTTCTTCCAAGGAAGAGAAGGAGATGCTAAGCCTGTGAATCTGAGATGAGACAGTGTAGTAAGAATGTAATAACCTACCAGATCAGTCACATATGAAATTTCTTCCAGAATTTCTTGGTAAATTTGTCTGGAGAGTATTGACTGACTAAAAAGGTTTAAGAACTTTCTCATGAGAACATCAAGAAAAATATTGTATAAGACAGGCCAAAAAAGACTTGGGTAAAACAAATCCTTTTTTTTTTTTTAAAGACAAAACGAAACCCAACCAATCAGAACAGGCAGTATAAAACAGTTCACTCAAATATGAACAAAAACAACATTTTTACATAGATTTTTTGGACTTAGGGCCTTGTTACATGTTGTACTCTGAGCTGTTCAAATGTTGATTGGTGTTAATGCTAGCTCAAGTTTGGAACAGTCGCACCTTAAGGCTAAAAACCTTCTCTGACTGCACTCACTTGCATCGCTGTGACTTGCCACTAGAGGGCTGGCAAGCAGGATCCCGACTAGGGGCTACAGCTGTGAGTTGCCACTACAGGCCTGGTGAGCCAGGACAGGCTCCTATCCCTGCTCCACTTGGGGGAGAGGGGGAAACATGAAGCTTGGAGGTAGGTGTTTGGTAATGAAATGGGAGTGGCGGGGGTGAAAGGAAGAAAGTCATCCACTAAAGGATAAAATGAAAATAAATAAAAATAAATTTAAAAAGAAATAAAGGGGAAGTAAATTAAAGAACTTCTCATGTTTAAATAAATTGGAATTTGGGATTGGGGTGCTGGTTGTGCTTCCTGGGTGGCTGGGAGGTGCAAGCAGTGAGGAAGGTCTTTTTGGGGAGCTACTGCCCCTGCCCAGCTCATGGGGACCCAATTGGTGTCTTCCCCTGACCCCTCTCCCCACTCCAAGATCTGTCTGTGCCCTTCAACCTGGCTAGCTGACATGTGCTCTTCAGGCTGATTGCATGGGTTTGCACCCCTGGGGGTGGGATGGTCACATGCCCAGGGGCAGGAGGGGGAGTTGGCTTAGTGTCAGAACTACCCCCTGGGTGGGGTGGAGCGTTTGTCCACACAGAACAGAAGGGTGGGGGCAGGGACACTACAGCTTGGGATGCTGGAGGACTGCAACTTGAGTGGCTTATCTGGGGTGGCCACACAATGGAACATGAGCTCCGTAACAGAGATCAGCGCTAAAGCTGCCCTGGAGTGGTATAACTTTAAGCCACCTAAAGTGTAATTAAAACTAGTTTCAGATGTTACTGTGTGAAAAGCTCCAAGAGCCACCTAAAAGTAACGTGTAAGAAGACCCTTAGAGACTTAGAGAACGCTTGTGTTTTAAAATCTCACAGCAATTTAGGGATCAGGGATTAGTGTAAAATATATAGTGATCTGGGTTTTTCTTCTTTTCAGAATTACACTCTCAGATTACATATTATCTGTAGATCCATGATCCAAATAAAGAGGACCTAATAGGAAATCTCTATTAAATCAACTATTGCCTATTTGGTGGCCTACGTATAAGTGAATTAGTGGTCTCAAGCTAAACTTCAAGTGAATAAAAGTTGGTGTTACAGAAGCCACTTTCATCCTTTCCTTGAAGCTTCAGCAGACAACTGTAAGCACACAGACACTGAGCAGTCTTCCCATGGTTTTAGGTATGGTGCTCCATAGATGACATTTTAGTGTGTTGTTAATGTTTGGGGAGAAACAGACTTGAATTTCAGTTTGTCAGTACCAAGAAAGAAAAACATTATGTTAAACAAAACAGTTGCAGAAAACACTGGTTAACATATAAAATATACTGCATTATCACCACACATCCAATCGACTTTCTGTATTTCAATCCTGTATTAGTCAGTAGAAAAGGTCAAACATTTATCTATTCATGAAAGGTGAAGCATGCATCTAGCTTGAATTCATATTTTCTTGTTAAAAGGAAGACAGATCATGTCTATTAAAGGGTTTACATACATGTTAGACTTAGGGCAAAATGGGCAAAATAAACAGAGCAAGTGTCAGCTTTGAATATTTGTAGAGGAATGACAGAAATGGCCTGAGGTGATATAATGTCTTTCAATCCCCCTCATACCCTGCCATTCCTGCTCCATAAAAGTAAGGCCTTGTCTATAAATTAACAGCACCAATTAACCCACCCACATTAATTAGCTTAATCATTCTGATGCATCTCCGCTGCTTTTGGGGTAGTAGGCAAATTGCCTAAAGCAGTGCAGTATGCCTGAAGGTGCCATTACTAGGGTTGGTAGGTTTACCATTTAAACACAGTCTGAAAAAAAAACAAGCAAACAGACAAAAATCACTCTGTTCTTTTTACTTTAAAATACAGCATCAATATTCTGGCAGTTTCCCACATAGATGGTACCAAAAATTATAGTCCCAGGATATACAGTGCTGGAGAATGCAATATACTTACCTTCCTGGCTGAAAAGCCGTAGGTTTTGGCACACACCAATGAGAATGGGGAATAACTCATAAAGTCAAGAGAGTGTAAAATCATTTTAACTGAGGGAATAATCAGACCCTGTAGGCAAGGAAATGGTAATGGTTTCACACTTCAGATTTCATTTTTGGAAAGTCTGATTGATTCTTTGTTACAGGCAATGTATCTGGTTAATGTCCTTATCATTCTTCCCGCCCCCCCCCCCACTCCAGCAAAAAGCTCAATATTTCCCACTGATACACCATTTCAGCCCTACATCCATATTAATCTGCTACCACTCAAAATACTTTTGACAGGAAAGCATACAATGAAGGTTTGAGAAACTCCCATTAGCGTCAATGGATGCAGAATCAGGCCCCTGGGATGATAGGATAATTCTACAACTGGATGGCAGGAAAGACAAAGAAACCATTCTTCCAATGAACCATGGACAGATGGGAGCTATTGCAATGCTGATTGAAGGTCAGCTAGGTTCACATGCTGCCTTTGATGTACACATGAAATTCCCAGTAATGACAATGAGGACTGCACATGTGAATTGAGGAGTTAAAGCCCATTTTTAGCGTGCCTATATAAAAGAATTATTGTCACAGGGTTGAGATATTCCTGCAATACTGTATTTCAGCTATACTGCATTTATTTTAGGCGTTCCATGAATTCACTGACCAGTTACTGTCCTGTGATACTTCCAAATTAACAAAGAAAGGAAATGAGAAAGTTCTTTTTAGTCCAATTTCTATTTCTGTAGCTGTAATACTTCAGAATACGTGAGGAGTTATTATTTATCATGTGGTTAGGGGATTAACTAGGCTTCTTTTTCTTCCATTTGACAGGCAAATCAGCTTGCCTAGGCTGTGAAGTGTTTAGTGATAAGATTCTCCTGTGTGTGCTGTCATTAATGTGTCGTTTTCTGACTGGAAGACATATGAATGTCCCTCACACCTAGCAGATTTTTTTTTAAGTAAAAGTTCCGTAAAAGGAATTAACAAATTAGCTCTTCTGCCGGTATAATGACAATTCATTGAGCTGCCATGAAAGAAAGCAGCCAAAAGAAACAGTTCATAGCATACAAAACTTGCAGCACTAAACCTACAGGCAAAGTCATGAAATGTGGTGAGATTTGCTTCAAATCTATAGCCAGATTTTCAGATACATAGTCCCTTCTTTGCTCAGACAAAATTCTAATGAACTGAGCAAGGATTTTAAGTTGAATAAAGCGCTCAGGGTTTGGTTTATGGATGTCAAAGGCTTGTAAGAGAATGAGTCAAAGTACTACCTTTGTAAAATATGAATAATAGCACAGGGAATTCATGATATCCTTGTGATTCTGCATACAACATAGTATTTAGATACAATCTGCTGATTTTTTTTCATCTAGGTAGAGCTCTCTCATTCTATAGGCTTTTGTTAGTTTTCGTTGTCACTTGAAAACACTTTTGTTTCTTGCAGTAATATGATGTGTGCACAGACATGCCAACTATCATGAAGACCTAACTCCTCCAGGGAGCTATAATATTTCTTTGGGTCAGCATATAGGCATACTTCTGGATTAAATACAAACTCTGGCTTTTATTCCACTCATCCTCCCATGTAAACACATCTGCTCACAAGAGCAGATAGAGCAAGCACCTGGAAACTTTCATTTCAGAACATGATAGAAAATCAGCTGTGGGCTGAATTAGTTTGAACAGTAGAAGGAAGGAAGGTGATTGCCAATGGCATTAGCAAGTTAGAGTCAAGCACAGTAAAAGTGCATATGCACAATGAAAGGGAGACAGAGTAAAACAGATTTAGCAATAAACCTAGACTGTACCAAGATAGATAGCATTAAAATATGCTCTCTGTGCCAGGAATAGCCTCATCAGCAAACAAAATCATTAATGTAGGCAGTAAAATTCTTCATTGTGAATGAAGTGAATTTGGATTGGAACAATTCTTGAAAAGTCTGCTCCACTTTGCCTACTTTATTTTTAACTCTCCAGAAACATGGATCACAAATGTTATGACAAATGGTGCTTAAAACAATAGGATTAGTTTTGCCTCTTCATCCCTAAGCATTGTGTAGAACTATGATATTTCCATTGTCTTGGATGAGGAGCTCCATTTTTTCCTGGAGAACAGAGGCAGTTTTACTTTATTCTTAATTGTTAACAGGCTGAATTGTTCTCTCTCAAATTTCTTCTCCTCTCTTTCAAATCCAACACCCTTAAAATGCCATTTTATAGAAAAGAAAGACAACCAAAACTATAAAGCTTCTGCACCTGGGGGCATAACTAATATGAGTTTATGAAAAAAACAGGGAACTAGAAGATGTTTCATAACCTCTGTTTTAGGGATGACAACCAGTGCAAACCAATATAAATACATGTTGCATATATTGATGAAGCCAATTAACTTTATTCATACCGATAGCCCAGTTGCAGCAAACAGAACCAACTTTACCCTTCAGCATAAATGGAACCATTCATATTAAAAGCAAAGCACTCTAATACTGTTGTCTTTACATCAGCCATTATGTCTTTCAGTAACACTAAATAAATGTGGCAGATGCCAGCCACATTACAAAATGCTAGTATGCACCATCTGTTCCTTCTACCCATATTTTCTAGGATCCCTCTTCTTTTTTCCAGAGGAAAATAAAATTCTTGAAATAAAAATAGTTGTTCAAACATCTGAAGCTTGAGTTCATTAATTGGCTATTAGTGCTCCCTAGCTGGGATGATTCTGATTATTAATTCTAACAGATATTCGTCTATAAATGCCTGGAAAAGCATGGCAGAAGTTCATGTTGCATAGCAGCGTAAACCTATGTTATGAAGTAAGTTTATTTCTGAGAAGCAGAAAACCTTGATTGTTTTCCCACTTATTGTAGTATAGGTTAGGGCAACACCATTGACCTCACTGGACTTCCCGCAATGTTCAAGGAGATTCAGGCCTGATTGTAGGACATGTTATAAGCTAGATGTAATCACAATCTTTTCCCTTTACTGGGTAGCTGACTCAACAAAGAAAGAGCATAGGGCCTGATCCAAATTCTATTTGAACAGTAAATAATATAATGGGGCCATAGAAAAGTAGGACTAGAAGGGACCTCACAAGACCATCTAGCATAGTCTCCTGCTCAAGGCAGTATTGTCCCTGACTAAAGCATTCCAGCAAAGTGTCTGGCCAACCTACTCTTGAAAATTGCCAGGGATGGAGATTCCACAACTTCTCGAGGTAGCCTGTTCTAACACTTGACCTCCCCCTCACAGGCTGAAAGTTCTTCCTAATCTCTAACCTAAATTTCCTTATCTGATTGATTGTGAGCCATTTGTCCAGTCTATCCAGGTCATTATGAATCCTAGGCCTGCCCTCCAGGTTCAGCCAACTTGGTGTCATCTGTAAATTTGCTAAGTGTGAACTCAGTCCCATAGTCTAAATAAAGAAAATGTTGAACAAACCCAGATCTGAGACAAACCCCTAGGGAATCCTTGATACCTTCCCTCAACTAGACATTGAGCCATTGAAGATTACTCATTGAGCATGATGATCCAACCAGGTATGTGCCCACATTATAGACTGGATGAAAGGACTGTATTTTCTTATCTTGTTAAGGAGAATGTTGTGAGAGACAGTGTCAGAAGCCTTGCTAAAGTCAAGATATATCACATCCACTACTCTTCTTCCATTCAGAGAGCCTGTCACCTTATCATAGAAGCAAGTCAGGTTGATCAAGTAAGACTTGCTCTTGGTGAATCCATGCTAGCTGTTCCTCATCACCTTGTTCTTTTCTAGGTGCTTCCTAACAGATTCTTTGAGGACCTGCTTCCATTATCTTTCCAGATATCGAGGTTAGGCTAACTGGTTAAGTAGGTCAAAGATGGCCAAACCATCCTTAAGAAAAGAAAGGAGGGGTATCTGGGAAATCACAAAGATGGGCACTATATTTCCCCTTTCCCAATCATCCAGGACCTTACCTGATTTCCACTAGTTTTCAAAAAGGAGAGCTAAAAGCTCTAAAATTACCTCAGCCAATTCCTTCAGAACCTTAGAGTGCACCTCACCTGGTCCCACTGACTTAAAGGCATCTAGCTTCTCTGAGTAATCCTTAACCTATTCTTCTACTACTCTAGGCTATTTATCTCCTTGTGTATCATTGCTGTCAACTGCTTTCGTCATCTGGTATCTGCCCCTTTTTGCAAAGAGTAAAATGAAAAAAGGAATTATATACTTCAGCCTTCTCTACCTCATTTATAACTAGAGTGCCTTCTGCAATCCATAAGGAACCTATGGTTTTTCTAGTCTTCCACTTAATTTTGACATACTTGTAGAATACCCTTTTTTTTTTGCCTTTTATTTCCCTTGTCAGTTGCATCTCAAATAGTGTTTCGGCCTTCTTTTCTTTCTGCATGATCATGCAATACGATCATACTCTTCCCTAGTACTATGACTACATTTCTATTTCTTATAGGATTCCTTGTCAAGTTTCAACTCATTTTCATATTGCTGTGTGGCAATGCTGGCCCCCTGTTTTGCTTCCATTGTTCTGTTGGGATAGCTTGCTGCTACACCCTTAGAAGGGCCTCCTTTAAGTACAACCTGCTCTTCCAGACTCCTTTTCCCCTCAGACTTGCCTTCCAGGAGGTCCTTCTCATTAGTTCCCTGAGTTTGTTGAAACCTGCTTTTCTGAGTTTAATAACCTTATTTCAGTGCTCTCTTTCCTCCCTCTTGTCGGGGTAACCAAATGAATCGGGCCCCAAGGTCACAGTGGGCCGGGGTGGCAATTGGAACATGAACAGGTGGGATTAGCGGCGATGGAGTCTGAGTGGCACGGAAGCATATGGTTTCAAAATAAGATGTATTTTATTTACTCATGCTTTGAAGCAGAGGCACAATTCTTTCTTCAGTTACAGTAAAATAATGAACCACAAATGACAAACAGGAACTGTAACTCGGTGAAAACAATGTCAGAGTCGTGACGCCAGTCCGATGGACAACGAGATGGTCGAAACAGGAAACCGAGGTCAGGAACCAGGTAAGTGAAGTCGATGTAGCAAGGATGATCCGAAACCGTAGTCAAGTTGAAACTTGTAACCAGTCCAGTAACCAGAAGATCAACAAAAAGAATCGGAACGACAAAGTGAGTCGCTATATGGGGTATGAGAAAAACCGGGGGATCGAATCCCAGTTCTCAGTCTGCCTTGCAGTCCCTGCCTTAAGCAGCCTCTGCTTACAGAAAGAGCACGGTCTCCTCAGACTCCCCCACCAACGACACACCACTAACAAATCCAACTAACACCTGAACTCCTAAACAACCCACATGCTCCTCTCCCACCACCCACACCCAGGTGGGGGCTCCTGGGTTCTTTATAGTCACCCTTTGGCCAATCAGGGCGCTTAGTTATAAGAATGTTCTAGAGTGATTACCTCATTCTGTCACTCACTAGGCATGCATCAGGACAAGCCCTGTAAAGCAACAGAGCCTGCGCAAGACTGGAAGGTACGTCAGGGCTGATTGACAGCTCCTGAGGTCACCCAGGGGGCACGTGCTGGGCACACTGTGGAACTTTCCATTCAGGACTGTTTTGCACATGGCAGCTTCTATTCCCTGTACTGGCAGCACAAATTCAAACAAAAAAAATTTCCTTGACACCTGTTTTAGGAATGCTATCATTTCATGGTCAGTGTCATCTAAGCTACCTTCCAGTTTCACAGTCTCAGCAAATTCCTCCATGTCTGTGAACAGCAAGTTAAAAAGAGCTTCACCCCTAGTTGGCCTTTCTGCCATCTGTATCAAAAAGTTATCTGCAACATTCTCCAAGAATGTTCTCGACTGCTGGTACACTGCTATGTTTCCCTCCCAGCAGATGTTCTGATAATTAAGGTCCCCCCAAGGGAATAAGGTCCTGTGATTTGAAAGCTTCCATCAGCTGTTTAAAGAAAGCCTTGCCTAACTTCTCTTGGTTTTGTCACTTGTAGCAGACACCCATAATGACATGCCCGCTATTGCTCTCCCCTCTCACCTTTACCCCAAAGTTTTCAACAGGCCCCCCTTCTGTCTTGTGCTGTACCTCAGAACACATGCAGATTGCCTTTATGTATAAGGCAGCACATCCTCCATTTTTCCCTGTCTAACCTGCCTGAATATGCTGTACCCATCAATGGCCATACTCTTTGTGAACTATCCCACGGCATCTCTGCAATCCCAATGATATCAGAATACTGTGCTTGTGCTAGGACCTTCAATTCTTTGCATTTGTTCTTTATGCTTCTCACAATAGTTTATAAACATTTCAGGTATCTAACTTTGTCCCATCTTCTCCTTGAGAAATTGCTAGGGCTTCCTTTATTGCTTCCTCTTACTACATTTTTCTCCAGATCTGCAGGCTCTTTACTTAGATTTTCAGCTATTCTCCCCTTTTATGGTGAAAACTTTCAGTGAGTGTGTGTTATGGGTATATTCTCAAATTGCCATGTTTGTTGTTGAGTGTGCAATTGGAATGGTTTGCCTCTAAAAACCACCCTACTGTTGTAAGTATGATGTTTGTTAAAATCAATTATTTTGCACTGGTACAGCTCTGTCATTGCAGCTATATCCATGTAATAATACTAGCATGATCTACTGCACCAGTGTATCAAATAACCAGCACATATCATTAGGCGATCTAATTTAGGGTAGGAAACACAAATACATTTACTCTACGATTAAAATCATGTCATCTTTGAAATCAATTGCAAAACTTCAAAGGATATCAATAGGGCTAGGATATCATCCTATGGGTTTGAAATGATGACCCTGGTGAAAAACTCCCCAGAAAAGAAACAGCTAGGTAATACCAAGTTACTCCTCAACTTCATTAGCAGAATATCAGCTGTTAATAGATATGAAGTAGGCTGTTGGTGTTCTCTCAGGAAAGCAGTGCTGGGCATCGGAATTTGCCCAATTTACCTACCCACTGGGCTTGTCTACATGTGCATATTAATATGATGCAATAAACTTGTTCTTATCATGCTGGGGTTTATTGCTCCCAAGAGACCAAGACTGTAGCACATTGAGCCAAGTCAGAGCAAATCTGGCTATAAGGCGGCCTGGAGGTTTAGCCTGCCAGCCGAGGACTGCTCTGACTCAGGTCAACGAGCTGCAGAGCAGCTGACTGGGACATGAGGGTGCGTCAGTGCAGGGCTAGCCAGCAGGCAGCCCCCATACTGAAGCACCCTAATGTCCTAGCCAGCCAGGTTAGTGTCCACACATGCACTGATGCAGAGTAAAAAACTCCTTAACTCGATAGCATTTGTATTTACAAGTAAGACCCTGCTGTGGAGTTTATTAGTTTACTCCAGCTTAATAGCCCCACCCATGTAGATGCCTTGCATGTATAAACATTTACTGCAGAGCTAATTAGTCTACTCTGCAGTAAATGGCTTGTGTAGATGTGCCCACACAGAAGTATATTAAACACCACTTTTATGCCAAAATAAACGTCCACTATTGCAAAGTATTTGTAGTCAAAGAACTGTTGCTGTTTATTTGCCTACAGAGATAAAAAACAAAACAACTTTCTCAAAAAAATACAGTGCAGCTTTCTTTTTTTTTTTTTGGAAAAAGATTTGGACCCTTATGACAAATCGGGATGATTAGCATGGACCACATTGCAAATAGTTCTAATATAGTGTGGTTCTGGTTCTGAAAGAGTTACTTGCTCTTTTTTAATATGTTAATGATATCGTCTCCCATCTTTTCCTCCTTTTCCCTCATCCTCCACAAAAGAAAAACTCTCAGAAGCCATCTGTAAGTAGGTTGATGTGCCTGCTGCCATGCAGTTCTGCTTACCACCTAAGAAATCTTTCCGGTAGTCCAAACAATAGTACACAAGCAGGCGTGGGTTCCTCCAACCTCGCTCTCTGGCTTTCCTCTCTTGAGAGCCCCTCAGCCAGTGCTCCGAACACAGAGCAACAATCCTTGATCCAAACAAGGAAATAAATAAGTAAAGCAAACCTTTAGCCTTTCTCCAACTGTTAAGAAAGGGCCCTTTAGCTCTAGCCCTTCCTAGAGGCAAGTTGATTTGAGTTGCAGTCTACTTCCTATCAACACACTACTGCTGCTCCCCACCCCCCAGGTCAAGTTCCCTGCTCTGTCCCTGCCTTGGGCTTTAAACTACTAGCCAATGCTCCACAGCTGGGCCTCTACCCTAGAGATGATTGCCTCCTTTAAAAGGCAAGACTGCACAGTTACACCACCTTGCAACTGTAGGCTTTTTCTGTCTTTACCTTCATCAGGAAACCATTCCCTATATAAAACATTTTAATGTTTACATTTAATTTCATTTAAACTTCTTGGCTGCTACCTTTCAGGACACATGCCATTCTCCAGAAGTGACACTGTGGTATATAAGAAAGGTCATTCAGTTCGGTCACATATTTCTCATGTAACATACAGACTGATGCCCTTTACAACAGCCAAGGTAGCCATAGTAATACCAATCTGTTTGGAACTTTCTACTTTGTTCCATTGTTCTGCCTTGTCTCATCTGTTGTCTTCTATGAGCAGTACACATAATTAAACTGGCAGTAAATTCCCATGTTTTTAATGTCTGACTCATTCAGTTTTTGCTGGCTTTATAAAGCTCTCAATTCTCTCAAACATTCTTCTGTTTGTGGGGTAGCCCATGTTCAATATTGCACAAAATATAAGAAATAGCTTGTGTTTGTTTTTTTAATACTTTTTTCCCCTGTGCTCCAAGGACTGAACCACATTTCCTTGCATATTGCAGTAGATGAGAATGGCCCTGGAGCAGATGGTTTGCTTCTGTTACCTACACTATATGATGAATGCGAATCACAGCAGCTGACAACAGCTATCAGAAGATCCACAGGGAGGCTAACAATTGCTTCAAGTGAACATACAATGGGACTCATCTCAGTGGATCAGAGAATTTCACAATAGAGTTCTCTAGAATTTAGTTTGCTCTTCAGCTACATCAGTTATTGCCTCAGAGACTTATACAGCAGGCAGTGCTCATTCTCACAGAGACCTATACAGCAGGCACTGCTCATTCTCATTCCTTGGTGCCAAACATACCTTGTTCCCCAAGAACAAGTTTGCTCTTCTTTCAAATAATTTCAGCACATTTTCAACTTCTGGTTCAGCCAACCCTTCCCAATGACAAATATTATGAATTCACACCCTTTCCACTCACCCACTGCTGCCCTTCAAAAACTGCCCCATCTTTGCAAAAGCCTCTGTATCTTCATTGTCTAATATGGCTCAAAAACCAGCAGGAGAAAGGTGAGAGAAGAGAGAACAGAGGGAAAAAAATGAAGAAATGAAACTATTTATATTATATTTAGAATCAAGTGAAATAGAAGGATAACTAGTGAGCTGGAAAAGACCATCCACCTTACTTTTTCTTCTGCACCTCTTCAAGCTTGCCACTATTCACTAAAATTCAAGCTAAGCTCTTTATAGAGAACTCTAGGTACCTACCTTTTCTCTGTTTAGGAGACATAATAAACATAGAAACCCAAAGACTACCCAAAGGGGATGATTCTGTCTAACTCTACTTGGTCTGTGGTATAACACTGCACAATGACCATATAAAAAGTATGTGCTCCATGTCAGTGAACTCCACCTTCTACCAAAACTTACGCTGCTTCCTGTAGTTTTGATGGGTGTAACAGGGAGTCAGGGGGCTGAACCCTGGCAGTGAGGTAAGGGCAGGCCTAAGCTGAGAGGACACAGGGTTAAAACAGAAGGAGCTGGGACAAGGGCCAGACCAGCCTAAGACTCAGAAGCCAAACCAGAGAAAGTGGGCCTATGTTAGCAGTCTAAAGCAAGAATAATTAGTGGGCTAAAGCCAAGAAAGCTGAAGCCTGTATGGGCTGTTGTGTGGATCTAAGGTACCATCTACAAGGCATGGGCATTACTGCAGGTGTGAATGAAGGCCATGTATAGCCCATAAGGCTAGAAGGGCACTAAAAGAGCCAGGAGGCCCTCAACAGAGCCAGACTGGGCTCACTCTGGGACCCTGGGGACAGCCCCCTTTTCATACTAAAAATAATTACATCAAGGTGTGGCAGGAAAGGAAGAAGGGAGGGTACCCAAGAAGCTGGGTTGGAGGGGAGCAGAGTTGGGGGGTCATCAGGGGGTGTCATAGCCACTGTTAGAGGCCAGGACCTGCCACAGCATCTTCTCTGAAACTTTTCACAGGAAATTAATTTCAAACTACTAATAGCTGAACTTGAAAAGATTCTGAAATCTGATACAGATGGAAAACAAAAATTTGGAGGCTTATTGAATCCTTTTTGGTCTAGAAATCTCTTAAGATTGCTATATGAGACTTTTTTGAATAGTCTCAGACTGTGGCTGGAATAGCAGTAAATTAGTATTTATCTCTAACAGTGACAGAATAGTCTCTGTGGCATTGCAATTCTTTCATGCCTGGATCTAGCTGAGGATGGCTATTGCAATTATTCACAAAATTTAATAAAGAAAAAAGTTAAACAAGCTTTATTAAAAACAAATTCTGGCCTGCATATAGTTTGACTTGTGGGGGAGAAAAACACAATAAAAAAAAAGCAATAAAATTCTATATAAATTGCTTTAGTTAAAAAACCCACTTCATTAAAGGCCACAATAATGAGAAAATCAAACATATGCATTTCAAAGAAAGTAACAGAATTTAAGAGATATTGTAATAAAATCAGAACTGAATGGGGGAAATGAGGGTGATGAATGATTTCCCATTATAAATAATATTCTGTTAGTAACTTGTTAGGGCCTGATTCTTCACAAACACAGCAGTATAAAATATCAGTAACTTCACTGAAGTCAGGGGAATTTGCAGGGACAAACTACTTGGTAACTGGAATTTATTAATTTTATGTGAGTTTTCAAGATCAATAGATACCATCCCATTGTAACATGCCTTGGAGTTCCAGTAATACACAGAAAAAACAGGCTTTAGCCAATAAGGTCATGCTAATCCTTTTGTTTTTTAATTCAAATGTGGTTCCCCCTGCCCTAGTATTGACTAGACAGAGAAAAAGAAGAAAGGGACAACAAAGCCCCCAGGGGAAGATCCTACCTAACCAACCACCCTTGCTTTTCTTTTTAAGAAACTGCAGCAAAGGTCAATAATAGTAAGACATATGACCTAATTATTAGGACTTTTTAGAAAATGTTTGACAAATTTCCAGTTGACAAGCTTCCACCTGAAAAACAAGCTCAGGAAACAATAAAAGGTTGTTTTAAAAGCTAAAAAAGAAATACACTCTGCTGTGCTTGTAAGAAAGGTTTCCTTTAGAGTCAAATGTAAGTTCCCAAGGAGTCTGAACTTTGCCATCTGTTTTTTCTTAAATCATATACGATGATCTTTAGCTGAACTGCAGAAATACATCTGTTGAGTATGCAAAATGTTGGCAATGCTAAACAGTTTGTATTCCTGAAGTTGATCCTGGGTGTAGTAGAAATGAAAGTGTGACATGGGAGAAGTATTATGGAGGTGGAGGACTACAGTCAATAACTGTGGAGCCTGTGCCCACTGGTACATGGAATAGTGACACAAACTGGAATTTTAATTGTGTACATCCTCAGCAGGCAATAATGTTACAAAGGAAGTCTACAGTAGATGGGTTATCTCGAAATGTAGAGAGACCAGACAGAATTTGGAACAGGAAAACAGGGTTGTGTTGCTTTTTATTTTTTTGCTGCAAAATGCCACTTGAAACAGACTGTATTAGATACAATAGCAGTAGTAGATTCAATAGTTGAAATGTCACCATCTCCAGTCAGAGCAGACAGACTAAAAGGGTTGCCCCAAATTGAATTAAGATAATTTGAGCAGAAGAAATGTTAGTATGTCCTCCAACCACGTGACATGTTTTGAGGGATAGATCCTAGAGTAAAGAGGGTTGTAAGATATCCATTTAACTTTCCTTTTCTCTATGTAAGACTCAAAGGGCATATTTGCACATGCTATTAATGTGATTGAATAAACTCTAGCACAGTTTGTGCTGGCATCTATTGCTCCTGGGTGCCATATTTACATATGCGCCTGGGACTGCAACACATTGAGCTGAATTGGAGCAGCCCCAAGGATGCTCTGACCTGGCTCAACATGCTGCAGAGGGGCTGGCTGGAGCACAAGGCTGCTACAGTGTGGGGCTAGCCAGCAAACAGCTCCTGCACTGAAGCACCCTTATGTCCCAGTCAGTCCTGTCAGTGTCCACATATGCATTGCAGCACATTAAATAATGCTGCCATAGTATAGTACTTGAGTTTACAAGTACTAACCTACAGCGACATTTATTAGTTTACTGCGACCAGATAAAGCCTCACCCACAGACGCTGGGACTTCACTGCAAAGCTGATTAGGCAACTCCACAGTAAACATCTTGTGTGGATGTGCCCAGAGAGAAGCAATAAGATCTGATTGTTCCATGATGTAGGAAAGAGGATTAGTTAGCCTTTTTGATGGATACAGTCATTCAATGTGTACGAGCATTCAAATGAACCACAGGAAGTTTTTGCAGCTTTGTTCTTCCAGTAGGAAAACCAACTGGTAGAGCAACGTATAAGTGTTTGAGAGTCTGGGCAGGTGCTGTGCTCATGACTATGATGGGCTGCAGCCAAGGGGCCCCTGTACTTACATCCCAGAATGGTCTGCAGGCTCCTCTAGCTGCCAGAGGCTGCTGACAGCAGCTGAGTGCACGGGGCAGTGATGATTGGGTGGCTACTGCAGGGGACCATGTCCTCCTGGAGAACTTCAGCTCACAATCCTCCTTTCCTTTTTAAGACTTTGAGAAAAGACACCCAGTATGTGTCCCTTTATCATATTAGCTGCAAGCATGTCTGTCTCTATACCTGCACCCTGCAACAGATCCATACCTCGCTCACAGGAACCAGTGGACCCAGGACCTGTGCTCCAGACTATCAAGCAGTGTTTTGGGGCTCATTGGTGGGAGCAGATTGTCCTGGGCACCTGGGAAAACCAGCTGTGACTGCAGAACTTCTACATGGGCTGGTCTTTCTTCATGGAGATTGTCACTGAGTTGGCTCCATACATTGAATGATAGGACATTCACATAAAGTCACCCCTGCCTCCACTCTGTTACCAACCAGCTTCGCATAGGGAAATTCACAGCCAAAGCAGTGCTCCAAAGGTATGCCTGGTCATGTAGGACATGCTGGTGGACCATGTCATCTGCCTTGGCAACCCACAGGGGGTCATTGCTGGCTTCTGCCAGATGGGCTTCCCTAACTGCAACAACCCAGCAACAGCACCCACATCCCCATTATCTGCCTGCCTCAAGACTGTAGAACTCATCAACTGCAAGGGATTCTTCTCCATCATGCTGCAGTGCATTGTGGATCACGATGGCTGCTTCACCCACATTTCACCAGTTAGGCAGGAAATGCCTGTAATGCTAGGGTCTTTTGCAATTCCACTCTTGCTGAAATGATAGAGAATGAAGACTATGTACCCAGGACCACAAGCATCGAGGTTGGGAAGTTCTCATCCCACCCCCATCACTAAGGATCTGGCCTATCCACTCATCTCCTGGGCATCTGGACAGCAGGAAGGAGCACTTCAATTGCTGGCTCAGCAGGTAACACATGACCATCAAGTGTGTCTTTGGGCACCTTAAGGCATGCTGGAGAGCTTTGGGTATAGGCCTGAATACAACTGAGAAGTATTTGTCATGCTTCATCACCTCTGTCTGTACACCCCACAAGATCTGTGAGGCTGGAGGAAGGCCTTTGACAAGGCCTGGACCAAGGAAGTGTGGCACATGGAGGAAATATGGTATGTGCAAGAAGCGCAGTGAACAGGGGCAAACCACAGTGCACCCACATCAAGTTATCAGCACCTAGGGAATATCAATCAGTGGGGGAGCATCAAGGTAGCCCTGATAAATTATCTTCTGGCATGCTGTGACATGGGACAGCACCCAGATGCATGAGGGTAAGGCGAGAGAGGCTCAGGGGATCTGGAAGCCTTGGCTGGCTGAATGGATGGGGAAGCTGCTCAGAGTCATTCTTTTGGTTTACAGAACCATTATTTCCCTTGGGGCATCACAAGAGGTCCAGGGTGGTGGAAGTCCTGGCTAGATGAACAGCAGCATTGGGTGGAAGAAGCACCCAGATGTGTGGGAATATGGCATAGAAAAGAGACATGGTTCAGTTTCCATTGTTCTCAGCAGTAAACCATAACTTTATTAAAAACTATAGAACATCTCTAAAAGAGTTTCTCTTTCCCTTGTCCCAAACTACAAAATGAACAGTGGGAAAGGGAAGGGAGGTTGAGGAGGATGGGAAGGGTGATTAGAAAACTGGGGGTTTGCCAACAGGACAGCCAAACACACCTCTTCTCCTCACTTCTTGTAGCTGGTGTGGCTGGTTGTTCCTCCTGCCATCAGTCTCCTGGGTTCTGGAATCTTTAGCCCTGATTCTCTTGTTTCTTTTTCTCTTCCTGCTATCTATACCACCAGTCAAGGTGCCATGGGATCCATCCCTCCCTCCCACCCTCCTTCCTAAGGTGCTGAGTGTCGGACCCCTGTTTCCCACCCTGGGAGAAAATCTCTTCATAGAGTGAGCAGAACCAGGATGGCCAGGGCTAGAAAGATACCTCACGAAGACAGGCTCTGGCATCTCCCTGGAAAAGAGTGGCAATTCCTTCTCTGGCTGGTCCTAGGTCACCAAAAGACAATCCAGAACCCTCTCCAGAATCTCCCTCTCCTTCCTCTAGGACTCAGCCAGCACTTCCATGGAGTGGGTACCTGCCTTCAAGTACCACATGGTCATGTCCATCTCTCCGTCTTGGCCCTCAGCTACCCTCATGAAGGCATTTTCCACCCTCCACATCTGGCAGCACTTCTCCTGCAACTCCAACAGGTGGCAGCACCAGTCATCATTGGTGTATTCTTGGCACTCAGGCATTGACCAGAGAAACAAGCATCTCCTCTTTGCTCCATCTAGTCCTTGGACTTCCCTCATCTGCTTAGCAGCTGCCCAACCCTCAGTCTCCATTGCAGCCTCCATGTGGTACCCTCTCTCATGCAGGTGTTCTCTTTGAAAATAGAGGCAAGAAACACAGAGCTTTGCTAACTTTGTCAAATGTTTTAGATAACATGGGTATAACTGGGTATAACTGCAGAAGTTTCATCCACCACCACATCTCAGTCAGGCACTCTTGTAGCAGCAGGAGGTGGAAATGGTAAGTACCTCATCTCCCATCCCTCTGTCTCTATCAGGGCTGGGAACTACACTGTGCTTCCCCACCCAGAATTTCTGAAAGCCATTTCCCACAAGAGGTTGTGCTCTGTCTAGGCAGCAGGCTCTTCTGCCTTCCAGAAATGGTTGCCTATCAGGGAGGGGGTTGGACCCAGGCAGAAACTTGTTCCTTTCACTCTTCTGTCCTCTGGATGCATGCTCCAGCTGGATTTTTGGTTGTGCACAGGGACTGCTCACACACAGGACACAGGTGGAACTCTCCAACCGTTCCCCTGTCATAGCAAGAATTGCACTTTCTTCCAAACATCTCCCTGGTGGACATTTCTCATTGCCAAAGGAAGGAGCTTTACTACTGTGCAAGGAGGTCTATGGTAAAAGGGCTGCTGAAAGGGGCTGGGCTTTGCTAGCCCTGATGCAGTTGGGGGGAGGGGCTCAGTTGGAGCAATGGAGTGCAGCTGAAGTCATGGACTATTTCCTGGGGTTTGGGGGAGCAAAAAATACACACTGGGATGCTGAAGGGCAGTGCAGAGGTCTCTAGTGGAAGGGTAAGGGTACATACATTTCTCCCTCTGATAGAAATTATATTGGGGTCCACTTACCTTGTTAGTCATAGAGAAATTCATGGCCAGAGAGGTCCAGGATGTGTGTACGCTTACCCCTTTGTATGCTTCTCACTTGCTATATTGACTCCAGGCAAAATCCCCAGACTTGGCTGCAGCCAACTCATAGTGCTTCTGAGGAAGGAAAATAAAACCCCAACAACAATAAAAAACAAAAACCCTGACACACACTAAGAAATTCCCTCCCAGACCCATGTGGAAAAAATTGCCTCTCATCCACACGTGTAAACCAGTAAAGCCCAGAAGCAAGGGGCATATCCATAATATAGCATAGGCATAGCTACTCCTACACCATCTCTGACCAATGCTTGTCCAACTTTTTCCTGATAACTTCCAAAGATGGAGGTTCCACAACTTCCCTAGACAGTCTATTCCACTGCCTCACTGTTCTAACAGTAAAAAGTTTTTCCTGATACCCAATCTAAACCTACTTTGCTACAACTTCCAGCCATTGGTCTCCATTCTGCTCTCTGCAGCAAGAGAGAAAAAGGTGTTTTCCCTCTTTACGGCAGCCCTTCAGACATTTAAGGACTGCTATCCTACTCCTTCTTAAGCACCTTTTCTACAAGCTGAACATTGGCTATTTCCTTCAACCTCTCCTTGTACAGCTGAACTTTCAAGCCTTCTTATTATTTTGACAACTGCCTTTTGACCTCCTCTAACTTTTTCATGTCCTTTTTAAAATGTGGAGCTCAAACCTGCACACAGTACTCTAAGTGAAGACTATCCAGTGCAGAGCAGAGACACTATGATCTCCCATGTCTTTTACTTAATGCTTCTGTCGAGATGAAGCCCAAAACCACAATTACCTTTTGCACAGCTGTGCCATATTGCAGACTCAGACTGTCCTCTAACATGTTTGCAATCTTTCCTAGTTCTGTGTCATCTGCAAATTTGATCAAGAAGCTCTCTGTTTCAGCATCTAAATTGTTAATAAACATGTTGAACAGCACAGGGCCCAGGACAGACCCCTCTGTGGACTCCTCTTGCACTCTCCTGCCATTCTGAAACAGGTCCATTGTAATTACTCGTTGCTTGTGGAGCCAGTTGTCTATAGAGTCAGCTGTCAACCCACCGTATAGCAGTTTTGCATAACACACATTCCTCCAATTTGTTTATGAGAAGGAAATGTAGCACTTTGTCAAAAGTCTTGCAAAATTCCAGATACACTATATGCACTTCATTCCCTTCATCTCTTGTCAACCCCACAATGGGCCTTAACCCATGGTACAGATTTGAGTCAAAAAGGAATGTCACATTTTTGGCATAGTTTTTTCTTAGTAAATCCATGCTGGCTGTTTGTGATCAGCAGGATTAATGATTGTTGCAGCAACAGGACACTGGTTACCACTGTCCCCCTGCTTTTCCTCTGGCATGTTAGGGTATATGTCAGGGCTGACTGTGTAGTTTTACTAATAGGTTAGACAAGGATGTATATAGGATGGCTTGGATAGGAATGATCCTACCTTTGGCAGGAGGTTGGACCTGATGTCCTCCAGAGGTCCCTTCCAGTCCTACTTTTTATGATTCTATTTTTCTACCAGAACTGCCATTTTTAGTCCAAGAGAAATTGTGATTCTACCACTAAAAATGTACTTCTTGTACCTACTCTAAATAACTGAGTGGCTGAAAGCATTCAGACCTAACTGGTTAAGAGATCCACTAGTCTTACTCTTAGAGTCAGAGTTTTGTACATACAGCTAATCAAATGTCTGGCTTTTGGCTGATCCTTATTTCTTCTGTTTCTAGATTCATTAAGAGGAAAAACTAAAATTAAAATATCTGGCTTCAGGATGTCTGGAGGAACTGATTAAAAAACAGCAGGAATGATTGCTATCTGGCTGCTATGGGCACTGACAGATGCGCAGGTTCCCACTCTAATTCACTGAGTTTCATAGAAAGCACAATGAGTTAGAGCAAAGCCCCTGATCCAACAGACGTTGAGCTGTTGGGTTGGGTGGGTGAGGATTAAGCTCCACTTGAGAGCTCATCCAGGAGAGGAGCCTTCCTGCAGCTTCTCTCCCCTAGCCTTGCCCTTGTCTCCCAGCTCCCGTGCTGTCTGCAGGAAGGGGAGGTGCAGAAGGGTCAGGAAGGGAGCTACAGGAGGAGGTGGGAGGGTGGGATAGGGGGGTGTAAGGTAGGGGGGCTCCAATCCAAGCACTTCCCCCATCCAGCTCAGCCTAGGGTAACCATAGCCCACAGCTTCCTCCCCCTCCCTTCTCCCCCTTTCCCTTCCTGCAGGCAGCACAGGGGGAAGGTCTGGGCTGTATCAGCCTAGCCCTGATTGTATGAAGGATTAACAGAAGTTCTCTAAGGTGCTCCACTTTAGAGTGCCTTCATCCAAACTCTCATTAGATGAGGGTTAATTTGTCACGCAATCAGCCACTTTTAAAATGCTTTGCGTTGTGCACTTCTGTCATAGTATGGCTGTAGAGCACTTTCAGGGGGCTGATCATACAACAAATGTCACTTCTGGCAGCACTCTATGTTACAATGTGATCATAATCAGTGGAATCTGATATGGTGCTGGATGATTAGAGGAAGGAAATGTTTGAAATCATCATCAGTTTCTCTGCAGCTACTTCACTTGGATTTTTCTGGATCATCTCTAGTTGACAGCAATAAGACATATATTTTACAAAATAGTTAATGCTATTGAAGGTTTTGCACCAAACATTAAAGGATGTTCTGCAAATTTAGGTGCCTTCATTATTGGTTGTCCAACTTCAGACATGGTGGGCGCCTTTACACGTGCAGTGAGGCTGCTCTGACACACTGTAATTACGTTTCAATTAATCGAGTCTGCTGAAGCATCATAATTACTGCACTCCATCAGACTCTAGTGTCAAATCCATCAGTATCCCCATGCTGAAAAATGATTGTGGGGGTGCTTTAGCTAAAGCTCGTTCGATGAGATTCAAAGCGCCCCCGCTGCCATTTTTTCAGTGCGGGGACCCTAATACATGTGTATGCTCCAGGTGCTCTGCAAGCTGCTCTAAGTAAACTGCCTCCCTCCCGCCCCCCACTCTCAGAGCACATGCATAAATACCTGATGGGCCTGGTTTTCAGAGGTTATGAACACTCAGAGCAACACTGAAGATCATGTGACTTGCAGGTGCTTGCCTCTTCTGAGAATCAGGCTCTTGGCATCTAAGAGCTTCATGTGCAGAACTTACATTATTCAAAAAAAAATTAGAGGCAACTGTTTAAAATTTAGCCTGAATTAGGCAGTGAATGAACTAATAAGTACGGTTGAATCATGCAGAAAACTATTGCTGGGTAAAATGGTTGGTGAATTAATTTTTCATGAAGCTCAATGAAAAAAGTCAGCAGCATGAATGTCTGGTGAAGACTAGCCATGTGAAATGCATGTTATTGGCAGGCAGAACTACATGCTAGTCTTGGTGGTTGAATGCAAATATATGACATAGAAAGTTACTTGTTTTTGTAATGTGTCATGCTAATATTGGATCAGAGTTGCAGTTCTACTGATTTTGTTAAAATGAGATTTGTTTGCGGAGTATTATTCAGCTACTAAATATCTACATGCTGGACAGAGTTTCTGCCAAGGTTCAGTCTTTGGTTAATAAACTTATTTAAAGCACATTTGTGTCAGTAATTGGAGAGTTTATTTATTTATTAGATGTCTCTTATTAAATAGGTGATTTTGTATATCTCGACATTCACTGAAGTTTGGACTTGCCTTGACTTATGCTCAGGTACACATGTATGTAGCCCAATATGTGTACAGCCTACACGTGGCCATGCTCAGTCTATGCATGCACATAGAGTAAGTGCTAAAAACACCCAGGTATGTGTCAAACCATTTAGGTGCACATTCCATACAGTACCTGAAATTTAAGTTCAATGCTTTGACTATGCAATTGTATTGCAATCCAAAAATAATAAGAAACTATTAGAAGTCCAGGATAATTTGCTTATGACTTTCCAAGCAAAAGTTCATCAAATGCTTTAACACTAGCATGCTAACTTGGAAAAGAAAAAAAGAATTAGGCTTAACACACTAGATAACCCTCCACATGGGATTTTTTTGTACTGTTTTAATCATGAAAACATGCTGTACAGAGGAAAAGCTGCAGCTTCTGACATGCATGTTGAAATATGCTGCAGCATAGTTTCTCCTATCCCAAAGGTTGATGACTGCAGTGGTTACTTATGTGTAAAGTGCAGCTCTGGCAACTTATTCAAAGGCTTATTTCAAGTGCAGGTGGAGTGTCAGAACCATTCCACACAGTTCCTGTGTTAAAGTACTAGCTATATACTTGAAACAATAAGAGAACTTTATAAAGCAAAAACACTGTAAAGCTTTTCCTCACTCCCCAGAGCAATACAAAACAGATTTTCTCCAGGCTTCATGCTTTTACTGTCCTGTCTTTATTTTGCCAATAATATCTGTAAAGGTGTAGGGGTGTTTTTTGTTTATTTGTTTTTTAAAGTGAGAGAGGCTATGATGGCTTCATCTGGTTTTGAGAAAGCTTGGCTAGGGAGAAGAACCTAATTAATCATCCATATGGGAAAAGAAGAGAACATTGCAGTCTCCTGCAAAGGAAAAGAGCTTTTAAGGTTGTAACACATTGCATTTAGTGATGCCAGAAGTTGAAGGCCCTGCCCACAGCTTGTGTTCTTAGCCTATGAACTAGGGAAATCTAGGGGGAGGAAAGAAGAAAACAATTACACTCATAGCAAATCAACACTTTGCAGCAGGGCTAATCTATCCAGCACAACTTCATTCCTCCACAAAATCTATTACATGGGAATAATGAAAGACCCAACATGAAGCCACAGTATGCAACAGAGAGAGAGTTCTGTGAATCTAACTCACATCTGTACCATGGGTTGAGGCCCATTGTGGGGTTGGACAATAGGATCTTTTTTGTATTGCACATACATATTGGTGCAAAAAATAACCTTCTACAGCAGCAAAGAGTAAGAGTGATCACTGATTCTGGTGAAATCCAGTGGGCCAAATTTTTTCCTTATACTAGTATAAAAACGAGAGAGAGAGATGAGGAGAAACTTCATTCCCGTGAGTGAAGCAAAAACTGGTGTAAAAGAGAAGCCAGGTTAAAGCATGTCTTAAATTGAACAGAAAAAGAAAAATAAACTAATCAAAGGGAAAAAATGGCTTCCTCTTATTCACTTTCCCCACACAAAACAGCTATAAATATCACCAAGCAACAGCTACCTCAGCAGCTGGTACCTGAGGTGTAATCCAGGTACCAGCTGCAAGTCTGCCACAGAATCAACTTATTCTATAAAAAATTCTCAAGCCTCTTACCTGTTAATTTATTTTCAGGTTCTGAAATACACGAACACAAAGGTTATTTTTAAGTATTTTTATACCAACTGTAAAAGGAGATTTTGATAATACTTGTATTTATTACTCATGAAATAATTGTAAGTTCAGAGTAAGAGTGCTATGTAAAAAGATAAAGTTGTAACACTTTGTGAAGTAAACAAAGGATGGTAACATAGATTTGATCCTTTATCACTTGGTAAATGGAATTATTTCAGATTTGCATTAGTAGTCACTGAGCCAGAGTCAAGACTTATTTATTATTCTTGCCCTCTACATGTGGACTATGCAGCTAAACCATTCCTAGCATGCAGCCAAAAATACAAAAGTACAGTTTTTCCTCACTTTATGCGGTACATGTGTTCCTGGAAAAACTGTGCATAACTCAAATTCACGTAAAGGGAACCCAGTTTATAAGGTAACAAATAGCGATACGTTCCCACGGCAGTGAAGGAGGGAGTGGGGCTGGGGCTGGGGCTAGGAAAGGGGTGGGGGGAGAGGTGTGGCACAAGCAGGTGGTGATGGCCACTCCTGGGGCTGCAGCAGGGAGCAAAGTGAAGGGAACTGTCAGTGGGTGCAGGGCATGGGACGGCAGGCATGGCTCTTGCTGCCATGCACACCCCGGGAGGGCTGAGGGGCTGCGCCGGGCTCTTCCAGGGAGGAGACCTGTGTCCCCAAATCTGTGCATGGGACAAGGGCAGGCTGCTGCTGCAGGCTGGGGCCAGCGGTGGCACTGGGCTCTTCCTGTTGGGCGGCTGGGCTGTGCTGTGCTCCAGGTGGACAGTGACAGCTTTGGAAGGGAGGCTGCGGCCACCCGAAAATTTGCCGTAGTCCCCCAACCTCCCCTCCCAGCACTGCTGCCACCTTCCCTGAGTGCAGTGTGACCCAGCCCCCCATGAGGAAGAGCCTGGTGCTGCTGCTGGCCGCAGCTTGCAGTAGCAGCTTGCCCTCATTCTGCGTGTAGATCTGGGAGCACATGCCCCCCAGGAAGAGTCTGGCATTGCCCTCTAAACTGCAGCCCTCCCACGGTGCACATAGCAGCAAAAGCTGCACATCCCCCATCTCATGCCTTGCACCCATTGACAGGTTCCTTTGCTTTACTCCCTGCTCCAGCCCCAGGAGCGGCCAATGCCCCCTGCCTGCAGCTGCTGGGCTGCACTGTACTCCTCCCCTCACCCCTTCCCCTAGAGACTTACCTCACATACAATGAACTTTGGGTGTAAAAAAGGGCCATTGTATAAGAGAGAATCCGCATATACAGAACCCTCATAAAGTGAAGGAAACCTGTATGTAGCATACACTATTAATAGCATTACTAGGCAACTATTTCTATGGTCTGCCATAAATGTTAGAAAGGTCCTCTGAAGTCCTTCTTCAGTGTGACAGAAATTCATGCAGAACTTCTGTGCTAACCACTGGCACAACTGCCTAAGGATGCTTGTGTCATGAAGATGCTGAGTGGTAGTTCTGTCTCAATATACTCTTACTTTATTATGGAGCATGATGGAATAAGGTTGTTATTTGAATTAACTCGTTCAAAGCCTTAGTTCAGATCCAGGTGAAAACACCATAAAGATCACCATGGCTAGTCCACAAATTATTATAAATGTCACACATTTTAAATGAAGACCTGGGAAGAAATACTGATTTTTTCCTGCCCTCTTCTTTTTCCTCCTTCTCTCCAATGATAGGGACACAGGCTGTTAGTACAAGCCAAAAGCAGAAATTCATGAACTAACCATAACTGGTATTCCACCCAAAATGTTTAGTATAGCAATAAAAAAACCCTTAGAATATCTGTGTCTTACCATCCAGTTAAGAATAACATCCCCCCCAAACATAACATCCATATTAATATTTTTAAAATGTTGACATGTATATGAACTAAAATGAAGTCAAACAATTTTTAGAGGTCAGCAACTTTTCAAATGCAGGAAGTCCTCTACTTCCTTTATGATCTCGGCATTACAGGTGTTTGTACACGCCATGGCATATGATCCTCGTTAATTTACCGTGCCTTAAAAATTTTAACCCAGGTTATTTTGGTGCATCATGTCTATGTTTGTATGCCACAGGCTTTGGAATGACTTAAGTCCCATGTGCAATTCCCCACAGATTCCAGTAGGCAGAGCCAAATACCAATCAAATTTGTATCACCCTTCCCCTGCTTCCACCAGCAGAGTAAAGCAAAATCCCTGACATTTGGTCAGGGTAGGGGTGGCAGGGGCAGTGGCTACAGGGCAGGAGGGTTAGAGGTTGCTTTGGAGGGCAGCAGGGAATTCCATGGCCAGCCAGGCAGTAAAGCGCTGTTGCCTGTGCTCACAGGGGCTGAGTGGCCTGGAGATGCTGCCCGGGGGGAAAGATGGGGAAGGGGGGCTGTAGCCAGGCTGCCTGGTGCAGCACAGCACCCCATCCCTGTGCTGTGTCTGGGAGGGTTTTTTAAATGCAAGCCAAATGTCCAGGATTTCCTCCCCAGTCCATTTTCAATATGACCGCTGCTAGGTAGAACTACAGTTCTCAGAATACCTAGCATGGTACATGCACAATAAAGGAGCTGAGTTTGAGATTTTGCTTTGCTCCACTGGCGGAAACAGCAGTGACATCCTATCAGAATCATAAGGCTGGGGGTGTAGGAGGCTGTGAGTCAAGAGTGAGGGGCACTGGACTAGGGGTCAGGATTGTGCATGTGTTCCTAGAAATTTCTCCAGTGCAATAAAGTTGCATGTTCATCTCTGGGTGGGATGGGGGGTGGATGGAGGGGAAGAAATTCTTTCAGGTGGTAATTGCCCTCTTTGAAATGCAAAAGGTGTCCTTCCTGCTTTTTTACATTAAAAAGACTGGAGAATTATTTCTCCAAGACAGGAAAAAGTGTATGGCCATCAACTTTAGTGTGTTCCTAAAGTAAGAAACAATATCAGATAATCCCAATCCCAGTGCATTTTTAAAATGTAATAGTCATATGCATTTGCCTTCCTGACGTGAAGGCTATGTACTATAATTAACGACAATACATCATGTGATGAAATCTCCTGGAATAGACTCAAACAGAGTTGGCAACCCTATTATTTGTGAAGCTCCTAGGACAAAAATAACACCCAAGAATCAAACCTGTGATCCAGTCTAGAGGATAAAGCACAAGTTCCTACTGCTCAAGAGTGACTTTGGATCATCCCTCTGCCGCCTCCCCCTGACTGAATTCAGCACCTAGCCCTGACTTTGTTTTCCTTTTCATGGAAAGTTTTTACATTTCAAAGGGCAATTATCACCTTTCTCAAGCTGAGCTACATCTCTTCTCAGCAGACAGGCAGAGAGATTTTCTTCCCCTCCTCCCTATCCCCTGCCTCCCATCACACCCATAGTATGAAGCCCGGACAGCTGTAGTTCTGTTACACAAGGGGAAGCTTGTGGCACCCCTCCCCCCATGCACCCCTGGGATGGGGCTGCTGAACTGTGCCAAGCAGTCTGGACACAGTTCCACTTTCTTTTCCTTCCCCCTGGGCAGCATCTCCTGGCCACTCAGCCCCTGTAAGCACAGGCAATGGCCCCCTGTTGCCCAGCCAGCCATGAAATTCCCCGCTGTCCTTAGAGGCAACCCCTACCCCTCCTGCTCTGTAGCAGCCCCAGCCTCGGCCCCCAGTGGGAGCAGGGGGAAAGATAAGCAGGAGCCAAAAAAATAAAATAAAATAACAGCAGCAAATAACAGATGTACCCATTGGCCAAAGGCCTGAACTACAGAAATAGCGCATTGCCACCTGGTGGCAAAAGAAGCTAATTATAAGTCTTTGAGACACTGGGTGTTTACACACTATGAACCATAAATACAGTGATGTAAGCAGCGATGACACAAACTAAAACACATCCAAACAGCTTTAGTTTAATGCACCAAAAAGACTTGTAAAGTGGTAGGAAATCCCGCTTGTGCAAACACAAATGCAGTTGTGGCGGCATAAATGGCAAATCTCACAAACGCCCTGTAAGTTAGGAGAAACTTATTAACTTATGAATCTCCCAGGAAGTTAAGACTATCATTGAAGTAAATAACTAAAAGGGAATTAGAAACTTACCTTATGTCTACATCTCCTTAATAATAAACTACACTTGCTAGGAGATTCATAAATTAGTCAGTTTCTCCTAACTTTTAACTAGGGGATAAGTAGCCAAATCTGAGTAGTCACAAGTGAAAGCCACTTTTAAGTTACTGTGTCCTCACAAGTGCTACATTCCTTTTAAGTAAGTTGTTAGGATTTCCAATGGCATACCTATTTTTTGTATTGCAGAAAGCAGAACTGCTCTTTGATTAGTGCTCCAATAATCTACTGGGAAACAATGAGTCTTTCTTGGCACATACAGGAACTGTAGGAAGGCAATGGAGAATGATCAGCTGTCCAATTATTAGCCTGTGTCTTCACTTCAGACTGAATAGATAACCATACTAGGAAAAACGGGACCTGAGCTCTCGCTTGTATCACCAACCAAGACTGCTTAAAAACATTCAAATGATCTAGGAGAATTCTCCCATGTTTGTTCTCCTGGTAGAAAACTTATCCACAGCCATGTGTATAGTGCTGACCTGTACAGCCAGGGGGGACAGTACACATATCTCATCTTGCTCTGCAGGTTCCCTTAGTCTGCCTGGCAAAAGATAGCAGCAGTGCATTGGGCAGCCCTGATTGGCTGATGCGGATTGCCCATGGTGAATCTGTGTTTCCCTGCAGCACCATGTGGAGATTATGAAGGGGGCACGTCCCACTCTGAACATGTTCCAGTCCAGCAAGTGACACACTGTCTCCCTAGGAATGGTATTAGGAAGGATGCAGGAGGATTTCTTTCTCTTCTGAGAGAAGCCAAACCAGGTGCAGACATTCACTCTCCCAGGAGAAACTGTCTTGGGAATGTTCCCAGGTTATTTTTGTCCTGGAGTGGCTATTTTTACCCTGGGTGAAAAAGCCTGAACACCTGAACACTTGTGGTTTCTCCTGGAGGAGCAGTGACTCTCCTAGAAGAATCTAAGGCCTAAGCCAGCTAATTCTGGGCTTAAGTCCTACCAAAGCTAGGTAAGAAGGTTTTTGTGGGAAGAAATTTAGAAAAAGCTCTAAGGAAAAACATAAGTTACCTCTCTAAAAACACATACTCATATGTTTAAGGGTTTGCCTTCCTGTAGAGTTAATTTGAATCTCATACACACACAGAAAAAACCTCTCTCATCCAAGCTGGTGGTGCTTCTCAGTCAAACTGCCTGATCCATCAAGGGATGTTGACTCAGACTCAAGTGATAACAGCTTGTTAGCTGCTATTATGATCAAATGTGCTGCTTCAGTGTTAATATGCAGCATGGTTGCTCTTATTTGAGCTAAATCATGCAGAGAGGAGTTAATATAAATGACCTGCTCCTAAATTCACTTAATGGTGAAAATATAACAATGACTAATGCTCGTGAAAATTTTACACTAGCGGTTTTTCCACCCCTCCCCACACCACATGTAGTGAGACTACTTGGCTATTATAAAACTATGCTTTTAATGCAAATAAATAGGAAGGGGCAACTGGATACCCCTGAACTATAAAAATAACATTTCCCAAGGGAGATGAAGGTGCTTAGGTTTTCTCTCACTACCACTCTTTCCTTCCCGCCCTTCCCCTTCCTACCCTTCTCTTGCCACCTTCCTTACCTCCCTCCTCTTACTATGACATGACCTCCCCTTTTTGTTCCCAGGGCTGGCTACTAAGGGCAGCTAGAGTAACAGTGGATGGAGGCTGTGTGGACCCCTGTCCAGACAAGGGCCATGTACTTGGGAGTCTGTTCTTCCAGTGATTCTGTCCTTAGTCAGCATACTCCATCAGGTTATGGCAGGTGAAACCAGGGATTGTGACATTTCCCTGGTTGGAGTGAGGCAACCAGTGGAGGAATGCTGAGAGGGTTAGCACACAAGCCTCTGCACTTTAGGCAAGAAACCAAAAGGGATTTCACTCACATCATAGAAATAGCCTTCTCATATAGCTTCTAATCATGACAACCTAAACAAGGAAATATAAAATACACCAAGTTAATGTATATCCATTATAAGTCTACTGACTTAAGTGAAGTTAATTTGGATTTATACTGGTATAAACAAGGTCAGAATCAGCTCTAATTATAATTTTATAAGAGTGAATATTCATACTTAGAAATGAGACAGGCACACTTCTGCTACAGACATACTACTCAATCTACCATATTTTAGATGGACTTTTCCTGCCAGTATGACAGGGTTGCTCAACCTCTGGCCCATGAGGCCATGCCATGTAGCCTGGGGTTCTCTCCAGAGGTTAAAAAAGTTGGCATGGGGGGAGCAGTGGCACTGTTAATTGCAGCTCCCCTGCTGCCAAATGCCTGAACTGTGGGCTGCATGATGTGCCCCTATGTAAAAGACTTCCCTGGCATGGAGTAGGGCTGGTATGTGGGGTCAGGCCAGTGCGTGGCCGGATCCAGAATGCTTGGTCAAGCTGGCCTATGGACAGATGCAGTGCAGAGCATTTGAGCTTAGGAACTTGAATCTGGTGCATGAAATTAGACTGTGTGGCATTGGGCCAGTGCATGCGGCAGGGTCAGCACACTGGATCTCACCCGTGGATCAACCCTGCATTCCGGATCCGGCCCATGGACTGACTCTGCATCACTCCTCTAGCTCACAGTGCTAGAAGGTTAAGCACAACTGAACTATGATAGTCTCTAGTTCACAACAACAGCTAATAAGAGCAACAACTTCCTATCAGCAAGATTTCCTCTGGGAAACATTTCCTGCACTATGTATTTGGTTGACCCTCCCTGTAACAGCAACAGCCACCTGGGAACAACATAGCGTCATGGCTCTGTTGCTATTATCAGTCATTGACTGAAACAGCAAAAAACAGCAGGGTCACTGAGGCAAGTTGCAATGTTTTGGACCATTATTGTAGAATGCAATACCTTTAAAAATGTTAATCTTGCTAAACTTTGAAGCACTCTCTTCACAATATTCATGTTGCCTTTACTTCACCTCAACACCCATAAATGCACAGTCATAACAACAAAATAAAATAAGCTGTTTTACTTCACAAGGATTGAAACATAATAAGAGATTTCAAATTCAGAAAAAGTATAGTTTTTTGAGTTAAGAACATTAGAAAAATGGAAAAAGTGAAAAAATAATTTTAATAAAACTTTGCTGATGTTGATAATTCCATAACTCATACTTACCTTTTCTTCAATGCAGCATACTAGTCATTGCTAGCTTTATTTCAAAAGCATGTTTGTGTCCTTGATAACATAGTCATTTCAAGTGAAGGTTTGTGTACTTATATCCTTTTCCCTTTTCAACAGACTGGCATTAATTGCTGATAGTTTCTAGCAGAAACTAGTTTGTAAGAAAAGGTATTCTGCATATTCATAGAGTACCCAGGGAGTCTGAACACTGTTGAGCACTGGAGAAATGTAGGCCATTGACCATTTTCATTGAGAAGCATCTGTGCTATACTTGAAGACTTTTTCACAGTTGCAGACTTATTCCATGTTGACAGTTTAGCAAGTCAGCTCATTGAAACCTTAGTCAAATTTTCAGCATGATATCATGTGGAGAACTGCTTCATTTCCAGTAGTGATACATAGAGAGGATTTTTTTTTCAATGCACATATGTGTTCTCCTGCCCAACCCTTATTTTTAGTGGGTTGTACAGACTCTTCCTTTGTCCAGTTAGAAACTGAAAAGCCAGGACAACATAATGCTCAAGTTTCTCCTTTGGCTTGTATATCAATACCTTTTTAGTTTTTTTTTAACCCTTCAAGACTTTTTTGTACACTGCCTCTTTATCATGGATATCACTTTCCATAATGAGTCAGCAGAACTTCACTTGGTTTAGTGTAAGTGGGAACTACTTTTATCTGGGCAAGAAACAGACTCTCTTTGTATCCTTATTTTAATTTTTATTGTAATTAATTCCTATCATATTTCACCCGTATTTAGAAACAGAACATGGGGATACAGTGCTCCACTAGGATACAAATACATGGAAATAGAATATACGTAACACTGTAACCATGGAGAAACCGAAGTATAGCAAAGATGCCTCAATGAAAAAGAAAATGGCCTTTGTCTTTCCATGAACCAGTGAAAACTGGAAGTGAAAGCTATCGAAGTACAGGCCACAGGCTGATGATACTTTGAGGAAGGAGTACAAAGTGACAGTGCAGTTGCTGATCATTGAGGCACTTGGAGCATGAGACCTGACCAACAAGAACATCCTGAGAGCCTGCAGAGTACCCTGCTGCTACTAAAAACTGATGTGGCATCTCAGGGTACTTGGCGCCATCTGATAGTCAAGGGACATCTACATCAAACACATTTCTGTCTATTGCTGGCACAAAAAGACTTGTACTCTCACGCCTGCTGGAAGTGAGAGTTAGGGGGCAAACTGAACCCCACCTTCCCTGACATACCATAGACTTGTGAAGATTGTTAAGGCTTTCTGTCCCACCTCACTAACTGTACACTTCCTACTAAAGCCAGTGATTAAGAATTCCTTAGTCTTATAACTTTGTACCAATGTGGTTACAAGGTGGGGTCCTGTGTCTCATTTCTCCATAGCATTGCACTGCAGTTTCCTAACTATTTTACCCTGGGCTAATGTAGGTTGCATGATTAGTTCTGACTCTTGGTCCTAGCTGCATGCGTTCCCCATGGCTGGGAGACCTGTCAGCAAAGGGGGCTCCCAGCTGTGGGAGCCTGCTTCTTTGCAATGCAGGGGGAGCCCAAGGTCAGGCTCCTCCACCAGCAATAAGGTATGATTGGTTCTAATGCACGGCAGGTGCCACGATTGCGTGGCTCACATACTAGATCCAATTAACAACTTTACCTGCATGTAGCGGGGGCCTGGGATATCTAGAATTTTAACAAAGACAAAAAGTTAGGATTTTTTTGCCTGTTTACTTATCACAAAACAAGAAAGACTAACATTTCATGGTCTTGTTCTCATTGCAATGAATCCTCTTCCATTTTTAACAAATAATTGACTTGTCAGTTACATATTTGTGCTTATGGTATTTAGAACAAAGCATATCTATCTGCCTTACCTTGAAGTATCAAACAGATGAGTAACTGAAATAATGAATAAAAATGACATTTACTTTCTAAATTAATGATTCTCAGCCAGAATCGTGGGGTACCTGGGGGACATGTCATCTTTTGAAGGGTGCTGCAAGATATGAAGAGATGGACAGGTGTAAGAGATAAGTACAGGCTCAGGCTTGGGATCTATCTAGCTGCTGCCCTGCCCCCACTGCCCAGTCCATCTGCAAGGAAGTGAGCACTGAAATAAATTAGCTTTTGAAATAGGGTGCTGCTGTATTCACAAAAGTTATGGAGAGAAGTCCTGAGACAAATGAGAGGTATCTCATGTCTAAAAAAGGCTGACAACCTCTGTGCTATATAAGGTGATGTTTAGTTTTCAAAGAGAATTAGATATTTCACACTCTTTAAAACAAATGTAACTTACCAGTTTCATCAATAGCAAAGGAATTTTTTCCATATATATCCTCCTCAGCAAAGCACACAGACCTTTAGTTCGTGTCTAATCTCCTCTCCTTCCCTAGAGTTCACACCACTGAATAATCTCAGGCAATCCATTTAAAATTCTTTCCATATGTACATGCACAACTCGAGGTAAAAATCTGGCCTTGCACATGGGCATTTTACTATTTGTATTTACTACTTTTCATACCTCGTTTCCAATAGCATTAACATACTTCCTGCCCTTGTTCATTTATTACACCAGCCTGTTCTGCCCTGTCCTAAATTAGATTGTAAACTTCGTGGTCACTCGCTCAAGAGGTGCCATTAAAGCTCCCTAAGTCATGCTAGCTAGAAGGAATGATAAGGGTACTGTATCCCACTGATGCTACTCATGGGGAATCAAGCAGTCATTTCAAAATCTCTACTTTTTGTTACTGAGAGTTACTGGGCAGGAGAATGATTTCCCCAGTAAAGTTAAAGAGGGTTAGACCAAAATGTACTTTTGTGTATTCGTACTGAGAAAGGTGTCATTCCACACAGGATGTTGGAGTGGATGACCAGGGAGTTTTCCCCACTAACTCCTTGTGAGTGAAGACATCAACCACACTGCCATTGTTTGCCTATTTAAACCAATGAAAATGTGTTTGCTGACCTATACCTTGCATATGGGCTTAAGCTTCTATTTCACGCAGGAGAGTACACAAACACCAGCAGGCTCTCCCTATATCTGGAGAATGGTGTTTGTGCCCCAAAACTTGTAAAGAATATTTTTTCCAAATAGTTAGTTGGTCTAATAAAAGACATCACACTTACCCGAAAAATCTTGTTTTCTTTCCGTGGCTTTTAAACTGTTCTAGCTAAAGTCACATTTTTTCTTTCAGGTTTCTTGCCACATAATCCTTTTACCATATATATCGTAGAGTCTCTCTGGTTCACCTTCAAGGCTTTCTATAATCTGGTGCCTGCCAACCCCTCAACCCTCATCTCTCTCTGTGATGCATTCCTCCTGTCTGCTGCCTTCATTTGCCTCACTGATTTCTGACTTCATTCCTGTCTCAATGACATTACCTAATGGAGCAGTTTCCAATCAATAAACTTGTTGGCATAAGAACAAATGGGTATAAACGAGCCATGAATAAATTTAGGCTAGAATTAGAAGAAAGCATCTAAACATGAAGCCAGTGAGATTCTGGAACAACCTGCTAATAGGAGTAATCAAGCAAAAACTCCACCTGCTAATTTTAAGATGAAGCTTTAGCAATTTATGAAATGTGCTGGAGGATGTTTTTGTCTAAGAGAGCAGAGGACTGGGCTTGGTGACCAAGAAGGCCCTTTCTGGTCCTATGTTCCATTCAGTCCTTCAGAAAATCACTGGTCCAAGGCAATCAGTTAGCATGGGGGAATGTAAAGGCATTGTTACACCTTACCATGAGTCACACAAACGTTGATGCACGGTAGTGCTAGCTTGAATTTGGAGCAGTCACACGTCAGGCCAATGGGGGCCTGAAAGACTGAAAAGGAAGAATCCTGCCCACCTCCATTTCATGCTTCCCCCTTGCAGGTGTCCCCTTGTTCGCTGTTGCTCCTCTCAGAGCTAAGCCTACCAGAAAACAGCAGTAGTGGCTGGGCATGCAGGTTGACCCATCCCTGCCTGCTCCCTTGGGACAGACAGCATAGGTAGCCACAAATAACTAAGGGAGGGGCAGAGAGCAGTGCTAGAAAGATGGGCAGTGGGTCCAATCTGGGCCAGCAAAGGAGAGGAGGCAGGTGGGGTGTTTCCATTAAGGTGTATCCTACAATGGCTACAAGAGCTGGGTAACAGATCAGAGATAATCCTGCCCTGGAGTGACATAACTTTGAGCTGCCTAACAAGTGCTCAAAACCAGTTTCAGGTGTTAATGCGTGCAGCCGCCCTACATTATTGTGTAACAAGGCCCTAATTTACTTAACTCCAATAGTTCAGGTAAAGATGTCTAGGCAGACCTGCTTTAGCCTTCCTATTTTCAGAACATAGAGTTGGGAGAAAAGATGGTGGTATTGCCTTGTATGTCAACAACACATACACTTGTTCACTGTTTCAGAAGAAAGAAGATGGCAAAGCAGAATGTATTTGGGTGAAGATGAAAGGTGAAGGATGTGGGACCAATACATTGATGGGGATTTATTATAGGCCACTAGTTAGGAAGAGGAGGTGGATGAGGCACTATTCAAGCAGGTGGCAAATCTGTCCAAAAAGCTATAGGATGGTACTGCTGGAAGACTTCAGTTTTTTGGATATCTACTGGAAGAACAATGCAGCCAAACATAAAATGTCATGTTGGTTCTAACTTGTGTGGAAGACAACTTTCTACGCCAGACAGTGGAGAATACAACTAGGGGATCATCTATCCTGACTCTTCTCCTGACAAACACGGAAGAACTGGTGGAGCCTGTGAAGGTGATGGACAACTTGGGAGGAAATGACCGTGATATAATTGAATTCCAGAACCTGAGTCAGGGAAAGCATGAGGTCAGCAAATATAGGATATTAGATTTCAAAAAGGTGGATTTCATCTGACTCAAGGAGCTAATAGGCACAATATCATGGGAGGACAGACTGAAAGATAAATGCTCCCAGAAGGGCTGGGAGCTTCTCAGAGGCACAGTATTCGATTCCCAACAAGAAAGTATTGAGACACGATAGAAGCACAGGAATAATGGTAAGAGATCAATGTGGCTGCACATGGAGCTTCTAAATTGCTTAATATTCAAAAGGAAAGCATACAAGCAATGGAAGACATCACCAGGGAAACATAGGTCACCAAGGAAACGAACCAAGAAAGAGTTGTAACCTGCAGGGATAAAATCAGGAAGTCAAAGATAAAGTATGAGTTGCACCTGGCAAAGGAAGTTAAGGACAACAAGAAGAGGTGCTGTAAGTGTGTTGGCCAGAAAAGAAGGACAAAAAAAGTTTCGGGTCCTCTGTTAACGAGCCAGGGGAAACTCCTAACCAAAGATGCAAAGAAGGCAGAGCTACTCAATAGCTATTTTGCCTCAGTCTTAAAAAAAATTAAGCAACAACCATACCCCATAGGGATTACCTGGATAAGGAAGGGGGCAACCTGAGTGAGAAGATAACAAGAGAGACTGTCAGAGAACTTTTGCTGGGTCTGAATAAATTTGAGTCAGCAGGGCCAGATGAGCTTTATTCCAGGGTACTGAAGAAACTGGCAGAGGGAATCTTGGTGCCCTTGACAATGATCTTCGTGAAGTTGTGGGAGATAGGTCAACATAGTGCCCCTCCTTAAAAAAGGCAAAAAGGAGGGCCCAGGAACTACAAACCACTTAGCTTCACCTCAATACCTGGGAAGTTACTGGAGCATATCCTATGGAAGGCTATTTGCAAACATAGAGGAGGAAAGGCTGATTGCAGGCAGCCAACCTGGATTTACAAAAAATCATGTCAAACAAACTTGATTTCCTTCTTTGAGAAAGTAACTACTTGGGAAGGGAATGCTGTGGATATAGTGTATCTGGAGTTCAGTGAAGCTTTTGACAAGGTCTGCATGACCTTTTCATAAACAAAAATGAGAGAAATATGGGCCAGACAAAACTACTACAAAGTAGATAGATAACTGGCTCAATAGCTGCAAGCAAATGGTAATTATTAATAGGTCCATGTCAGAATGGCAGAAGGTTTCAAGTGCAGTCGCAGAGGAGTCTGGTCTGGGCCGAGTGTTGTTCAAGGTGTTTATCAACGATTTGGATGGTGGCATAAAAAGCTTCTTGAGCAAGTTTGCAGATGATATGCAACTGGGAAGAGCTGCAAACACATTGGAGGATGGAAGTGCAATTTGGAAGGGTTGACATATTGGAAAGGTGGGCTAGAGCTAACATGATGAAGTTCAGTGTAGACAAATGCCAGGTGCTATGCTTCAGGGGGAATAATGAAAAACACAAATATAAAATGGGTGACACCTTGCTGGATGGCAGCACAATGGAAAAGGACTTGGGAGTTTTGGCAGATCACTGACTCAATATGAGTATACAGTGTGATACAGCTGCACAAAACGACAATGCAGTTTAGGAATGCATCAAGAGAAGTATTAGGTGCAAGACATGGGAGGTGATAATGCCTCTTTACTCGGCACTGGTTATGCCTCATTTGGAGTATTGTGTACAGTTTTGGGCTCCACATTTTAAAAAGGATTTGGAGAAGTTAGAGAGGGCTCAGAGGTGGGCAAGATGATTAAGGGCTTGGAAAGAAAGTCATATGAGGAGAAGCTTCAGCTTGCAGAAAAAGCACTTAAGAGTTCATGGTAACAGTCTTCAAATACTTGAAGGGCTGCCATAAGGAAGAGGGAAAGATCATTTTCTCTCTTGCTACAGAGAGGAGACGGCTGCAAACCAATGGCTTGAAGTTGCAGCAAAATAGGTTTATCCAGAAAAACTTCTTCACTGTTAGAGTGAGACAGTGGAATAGACTGCATAGAAAATATATGGACTCTCCATCATTAGAGGTGTTCAAGAACTAGTTAGAGAGCCAGTGGTTGGGGATGATCTAGGTGTAGCTATGCCTGTGTTCTACTGTGGTGATTTCTGATGCTCCTGGACTTCTCTGCTTGTTCTCCCCCTTCCCCCTCTGCCTTTCCCCTTCTCTTCTGCAACATAACATAGGGGTTTTAAGCTTTTCTCAGAGGCACTGCATGTTAGCTACAGTGAAGGCTGACTAAGGTGTGCCAATGCTCCTGCTGGGACCAAAGCCAGAGGTTCCTGGCCAAGGCATCTGGAGGTTCTTGGCTAGGGGGTCTTGCCCCTCTGCTCAGGGTCAGACTGACTGCCATATTTGGGGTGAGGAAAGAATTTTACCCCATGGTCAGATTGTTATGGACTGTGGGTTTTCCCCTTACTCTTTGAGGGAGGGGCGGGGGGGCATGGCCCTTTACCCTGGATCTCTTAAGCATATATTGACAATATTTCATAAAAGCAGAACATTGGCTGTTGTTGTTCCCCTGGTTTACCTGTGCAGGTTAAGGTGTTAGGTCTGTGTTGTGTCAGGGTTGATGGTAATTTTATGTTGAGTTTAGATTATGGTTTGTATAGGAAGGTTTGGATATGGATGATCCTACCTGAGGCAGGGGGTTGGACTAGGTGACCTCTGTAGGTCTCTTCCAGCCCTGTTTCTTTATGTTTTTATGATTCCTGGTGCACCTGTAATATATATTAACATGAATAAGCATTTGGGAAATATCATGTTATCAAACTGGACCTACAATATGGATTTACTAATCCTATGCACTATAGTACTTAAAGGACTAAAGAAGTCTGATTGCATCAATCAAATGTTAATATTTAAACCTTACCAAAATAACTCAAACAACTACAGAACTTTCACAATTCAAACTTTCCTGATAGCCACTTATAAGTTGCCTTTGCCAGTGGCAGGCTACAATTAATAGGAAACATTATACCAAGTTTGCAGTGTCATGCCAACAATATCAGGATATGAGGAAGACTGAAACAAGAAGGGGATGAGACATAGGTGGGAGCAGAATGCCCCAAGGGCCACAGCCACCGCCTTTTGTTGTGCTCACCACAGGAAAAGCCCCTTCATCCAGGAACCTTGCTATCTCCACAATACAAACAGTGGTATATAGGAGGGCTTCCCTGCCCTGCCTGACACAATGACCAATTTGGGTCTGGTCCAACCTGGCCCCTCCTTATCCATCATGGGAATCAGTGTTATCACTGCAATCATAGCTTCTGAGCCTGCTTCCATCCCCTCATGGATCTACATCAGACTCACTGAGGTGCTGGCCTACTGGTATTGTCCTGGCAGACTGCCTGAGGCCCTCGGGCCATATGTTGTGCATGCCTGAGACTGATTATAATTCAAATAAATGAATGTGTTCTTTACAAAAAACAAGAACTTAAAACTGGGAAAATATTCCGTGTAGCTACACTTTCCTCTCTAGGGGGTTGTATATTTATTTTATATTTCCACCCTTCCTCTACCTACCCCTTATGAAAATACAATACTGTATTTTATTTTATTTTTGTAGTTTTTCTCTAAGGAAACACTCCCAGATGACCCTGGAACTTCAGTGTTTGTACCTTTTACTGAACCTAGTTTTCTAACATGACTTCTGTGAGTCTATTCTTGCTGACAAGCTAGGACACAGAAGGACTAATTTGTGCTAATGTCATCTCATTCATTTGAATTTAATCTGGAATACCCAGGAAGGAAAGAATTCGGTACATTTTATTCTTTGCATTACCTTCAACTACAGAATAATCTTCATAATCTACTCCCATCTCTCTTTCCTTCTCTTGTATGGCATCAGATATCAACTTCCAAATCTATGAGCCACTATGTGGTATAATCACTCAGCGTGTAGATTCCATCTACCCCATCTGGGAATTTTTAAAATTGCAGCTGTTGATTAAGTGCTGTGCTGTTGGTTGGACATGGCATTCACACAGGAGCTGTCCAAGATGTTCATCTTACGAAGGGCATTTGAAACCCCTGTATCCAAATCTCAGTCTGTTCAGCTTGACCCTCGCTTCTCCATCAAGGTCACACCCAATGGGGGACTCATTTGGTATCTATATTAAATGCTGTAGGAATAGTACTGACCTTTCCCAGTGGTCGGTTGTGGACTTTATGTACAAATGGTTTACAACTTTTGAGCCTCTTAAGCCTCTGTCTGTCTGGGTCTTCAGTTAACAGTTGATGCAGTGGGTGATTTTTGTCATATCTTGCCTCTATTGCCAGTAATGGTGTTAGGGTTTCTCTTCTTATATCGTTAGTCTAATGCCAGAGTACAGGGAGTACATCTGTGCATGTGAGTAGGTTGTGCACCTTGAGTCTCAGTGCACTATAAAGCGCAGTGTCAAGGGTGACAAATTCTGGATAATATGAAAGCACAATATTTTGCTGAGGCATATACCATTGCAAGTGTGGTGGTTTTGAGCATTTTAAAGTTGGTACCCCATGTCATACTGGCTAAACATCTTAAGGCAACTACCCGTGCAAAGACTTTACTGTTGACTTTTTGAATTTGATGCTTATAGGTGAGGGAATGGCTTAATTCTAGGTAGGCTTGGGGTATACTCATGAGGAAGGATATGATCACCTAGTCTGATGCATTCTGCATGTTCTTGGCTTGATCATTGTCCAGGTGGAAGACTGATGATACTGATTTAGCAATGCCAAACTTAAAGCGCCACTTGTGGAGATAGTTGGTGATGAATTCCATGTCAGTACCCAGTGTCTTTTCCAGCTCTGTCATGCCTATTGGCTACTATGGTGACACTGCCAGTGTACATGTATCACTTAGATGTTGTATGTGGGAAGCGTGAGGTATTTTGGTGCTGCTGCTGTACACTGAAAAGTACTGGTGCTACCACTGATTTTTCTAAGTTCAATGTCTCTTAAAGTTTAATGGTTAAGTACATTATGAATAAATATTCTCGAATTCTCCTAGGTTTTCAAGTAACACCATAAGCTGCATGAAATGCATCTTTAATTTGTCAGCTAATATGCATTTGTTATTAAAAAGTAGAAGAGGATTACTATATCAGCCAATGATCATAACTACTTATCTCTAGCTGTTTTATTCAAAATTATTTTATATGGAGGCTTATTCAACCTATAAGAAATTGGTCTGTGGAAAAATTCAGCCAATATAATAAACACCTTATTATACTTAATTAAGAAAATAACATGTCTCTTCACCCTTATTTTTTTTCATAATGGAAAAGAATAGTAAATCTGGTGTGCAACACATTATGATAAAATGATGACAAAATAATAACAATTCCACATTCGCAGCAAATTGAGAAGAAATTAGATACGAAGAAGAAAAACATTTCTTATGACTTTTAATTTAATCCCGAAACCCTACTGAAATGTAATGAAGCATCAGGACATGCCTTTATATAACTGCATATATACCTGAATAGTTGAATGACTGTGTAAATGTATCTGAAAAATAAAACCTTCATCTTTCTCTTTTGACAACTAAGACAAAAATTCAAAATAATTGGCTATACCATTAAAAATTACACTATGCAGCTAAAGGTTGGTTACAAGAGTCTTTATTTTGCAAACTATACATAAACAGTAAAAAAGAAAATGCATTATACTTTTTAATATTACATAAGATAAACATTAAATTTAGTATTTAATATGTAGAAATCAAATGCAAATAATAAACTGATTTTCCTTTCAATTAACTGCAGATGAAAATTAGGGAAACCAGTGATCAACTGTTGAAATTATACAACCTGCAGTATGTTACACAGGTTGTTTCAATTTTATTGTGGGTGGAAAGCCATAGGTCTGATATGCATGGAGGTGATGGAGTTCTGAAATGTCTACACGATTAATTAACATGCTAACATAAATACAGTGATTAAAGTAATTTTCTCTACAGTCAAATCTTAAATGCTACGCTACACAATAATCATAATCTAGTCCACATGGTAATTACATAACAATAGGAAAAAAAATAAAATAACCCATTTTCTTCATTCCAGCAGCAATACCTATACTGGTATTATTTTGTTAACTGGGTGTGCTTAGCTATTGCCTAACGTCCTATATCGGTATGCATGCTAAAACCTTTCTATTTCTATTTTGCAAGGCACCTTACAATACTTTCTCTAAAGTTCTGCACTAACAACAGAAAAAGACATGAATTAAAGAAAAAGATGAAAAACTATTTCCTGAAACAGGAAAATAAAATTATAGTTAGGGGTTACTTAAATTGTCTTGAGTCAAGTGCTGTCACTCTCAAGTACAATATAATATAAATCAAGTGTATTTGAAAAGTTTTCCCATTTAAAATATTTTATGCAACTCTGGTTAAGAAAGAGACAAACAAAAGAGGGTGAAATAATGCTGCTGCTTCAGTAAACAGTAAAGTCTATATAGAGTTCGATGTCAAAATAAAAATTTAAAAAAGGACAACAAAACTTCAGACTTGCAGAATCAATTCTTGCCTGTGTTTACAGCTTTTAAAAGACATTCCTTCATAAACTTAGCCATTTCCTGATCAAAAACATAACTACAAATGCAAACAGAAAGAAGGAACTTACATTATTTTCTCTTATAGTCACATTTTCTCCACACCTTTGGTTAATTAAAGGTTGGTGAGATGCTACTTGTGCATTGAAGTTTCTACTGCAGTAAATGATTGGTCCAGGTCATGTTCAATTTGAAAGACCACACGGCCTAAGTAACTGCTAAAGTTAATGAAACTTTAACATATATTAGAGCACAAAGTCCCAAACAATGGTAAATATTCCTTATGGAAGTTTTTAAAAGTTTGGTTGTCCTTATGATGTTCTGCACGTTTATTTTCTAGTAGCACATCACAATTATTTCTTCAGTCTAGACTTCCAATGTGTTTTCTTCTGCTCAAAGGCATAAAAAACCTCAAAAGCACATAATATAATGATTCTTATTTAAACAAAGTCTATGACTCCAGCTGTAATATTTGAAATAATCATACAAAATATACATATTTTTAAATCCTTTTGATCTTGCAGAGCAAAGGAATTTTCTATGAGATGTCACCTTGTGATTTTTAGAAAGGTACAATTTGTTGACCTCTAAAATCATCAAATGTATCCATCATGATCATCATCATCCACATCATCATCCCCTTCATCCTCATCATCATCATCAATTTCATCTTCATCATTCATCACATCGTCTTCATCATCTTCATCATCTGTCCATTCATGGAAATCACCACTGGCAAAATCACCTGAGGTCTCTAAATCAATAGCTAAAAAAGTATAATAGTTACCTGATACTACAGGAACTTGGGGATCTATGGATTCATGTCAATTAATTGTTTAAAATAAACAGTTAAGTATAAGGTAAAAAATAAATGAATAAAGGCTCAATATTTTTCTGCTGTCTATAAAAGGAAATATTTTTTCCCATAACATATTTAGAGTATGGAACTTACTGCCACAGGAGGTCATTCAGGCCACAAATGTATTAATGTTAAAAAAAGATAGGAAATGTATATAGGTATGAAGGGTATCTAGACTTTTAATCAATGATGATAAAATTTGGAAGGAGGACTAAATACAGTTTCAGGGCCTAAACAAATCTTTAGTAGAAATCAGAAAGTGTAATGTGAGAGGCAGATTATCCAATTTCTGCCTACTGCAGGGTTCTTCCACTTCACTTTGAAGTACCTGCTGTGGGCCAGTTTCAGAGAGAGGACAGTGGACAACATGGACTTGGTGTCTGAAGCAGTAGGACATGTTCTAGCTATGTTTTATTTACCTTTTCTATTAAGCTATGTATCTGTGCCAGTGTGTCTTTTTAGTTTTATGTAGCAAGAATTTCTTTTTCTATTTAATCCTCAAATAGTGCTATATTCATTTACATGATTATATGACAAGGTCCACTTAGTCGGTGCTTTGAGTGGATTTAGAGAAATCATCCGATTTGATGAAGAACCTATTTGTATCTGGAGTGGCTCCTGAGAAGCTTCTTGTAATCAATAAGTAGCAGAAAACATATCTATTGGAGCAGCACGAGACTTGTGGGAATTTCAGAGTCAGTTAGTCCCTTGTAGGGTCCCAAAATATTTTATTAAAAAACAGTGTTACTGGCACCCTTGAATTCTGGTGGCAGGTTTGGGATGCTTGGAGTAGTAAAGGTACAGGGATTAAGGGGGATTAGGAAGTGATATACATGGAGACTTCTTTTTAAGTACTTCAGAAATTTATACCAAGTTCCTGATAACTAGGCTTTAATTAAACAGTTGTCAAATTGAGTTCAACAGAATGCTGAATATACAACCTGATTTCATCTAGATGCTAGATATAGTGCCCTGACTACTAGGATTACTGGACTAAGTGGGTGGGTCTACCACCTATTCTCTGTACAAGTGATACTTGCACATTTTAGAAGTGAATTTGGATTTGGCACTAAAAAGTAAGGTCACTGATTTTAGAGGGAATAGGAAACTTATTCTAACAAACAGGAAGAATTTTACAACTTACCACATTCAGCAGCACCAGTTGTTCTGGATCCTGTTACCTCATTACCATATCTGTCAACACACCAGCACTGCCCTGTACTTCCATGACACTGACTTGGTTTGTAGTACCCATCTTCATCACATAATGGGATGTAATAGTTATCTGTACAAGGTAAACCAATGCTCTATATTATGCTAGATGCTAAATGCAAAAACTCCCCCCTCCCTGGTTTATTTACATTCTATTATTAAGCTCAGCTATGAAGGGTCTTACATGCAAACTCTTTGTTCATACTCTAGAGATGAAGGGAAGATACCAAATATAATGAGGCTATCTTTGACTGACCCTAAGGATGACCATTCCCACTCTCTATGTTCTTTAAAGTTCCTTACTGATTGTCTGAGGGCCTTTTTCCACGTTAAGTTTAGGTGACTTCTGGAGCTCTTAACCCCTGGACTGGCTGCACATGAACACCTTTTTCAGTAGCTTAAAGAATTGTTATTTGTCATATAGTTACACCCTTCCAGGGCAGAATTATTTCCAATCTGCCTAATTTTGTTCCTATTCTATCGTGTGGCCCCTTCCCACAGCTATTCCATTCAAATTGAAGTCCTCCAGTATCCTAGAATGCAGTGGCCCCTCCTGACTCAGGGTGAGCAGGGATGCCAAGGTGCAGCAGGGCCAGGCATGGCGCCTTACCCCCAGGGACGTCTGGCAGAGCAAACACCACAGACCCCAAGTACCCAGTGGCTGCAGTGCCTCCTGCTGCTTCCTGGACCAGCTCTGCTCCCAGTGTGGATGGTGCAGGTGGTAGGCATGACCTGAGCTCCAGAGAAGAAAGGATCAGGCCCCTTGGAGCTCAGAGTGAGTGAGTGCCCTGCGTCCCTGTGGTCTCAGTGCAACTGAAATAGTGGTGGGCCTGCTCTTTGCCTGGTGGGAGCAGTGAGTTACTTCTGTTCTTAGTCCTGCCTCTGCTCACCAAGCTGCTCATGGCAAGTCACAGCTGTACAGAAGAAGGACAGTCAGAACAGGTTTTTTACCTTACCATGTGACTGCTCCACTAAGCCGAACAACACTAAGCTGATTAACATTTGTTCAATTTACAGAGTAAGATTGAAGAAGGCCCTGAGATCTATTCCTTGCTGTACTTTAGTTGGGAAAGAGGACTCTCTGAAGGTCGCAATTAAGTACCTGATTGCTACATCCATGATTGATGTAAAGGGGAAAGGACAGCTCAGATGCCTAAATGTGATATTCAACAAGTGAAGTGCAATAAAAGTTTAAAAATCTCCTGAATAATTAGGACCAGATTTTGTGGAATAGCAGGTGTATCCATTCCTCTCAAATAGGAAAAGGCTCATCAGTCTTTATTTATTTATTTAGTCATTCATTTATTCATTCTGGTATTTTTCAGTTTATTCAGGGACCTATCCATTTTTTATTACCATATTTGAGAATGTGACAATAATGAAGCCCTAATGAATGGCCATTAGAGGAAAGAGCTGTTGACAGAAAGATGAAGAGGCTGGTGAGATCAAGGCATGCATCTCCATCTCATTTAGCTCCAAGTCTCACCTATACTGATGCATGAGTGCTTTTTATATTACATAGTCTAGACATCTATTTAAAACTAAAATGTATTGAAGCTAAGGTAAAAGCAAAAGTCCATATTGAATGTCAGTATTCATTTTATTAAACTCTATGATAGAGACATCTTTCAAAGTGAAGATTCATTAATGGAATTACGTTGGTTCTAAAGAAAGATTGTGGAAGGCATTTTAACATGCCAGAGGACCTGAGACTTCCAAGATTTTCTCAAAGATTTTCTTTTATTGATACAAAATATATAATTTATCATATTCTCCTGCAATTGTGTTGACTCCAAAGTGATTTGAGTAAAAGACAGGAAAAAAATATATTTGGCTTCATAAAACAAGCAAAAATACATGCATGGAAGCAGGAAAACAACCATATGTCAGGGACCATATCTGTAAAGGAAAAAGGGACACTTAGTTTTTGGAGCAGACACTCTCTTTAAAGAGTAAATGTGGAAGAAACTGTTCTCCAAAAAGTGTAGCTTTTTTCTTCTTTTTTTCCTATTAATTATCTGCCTACTAAAAAGCAAGTTTCTTTTCAAGCTGTGTCTTCCTCTTGCAGTCAAACTGTGTTCTAAATAATCCTAAATAATGTCAGTCACAACTTAGATTAAATCTTGTCCACACAGAAATAATGACAGTTTGGCTTCAGGGGACCAGAATTTCACTCCCTATTTAGGCATGTGCCGGAGCATAGTGGAAGCGTGGTTAAGGCAGTTGGGTGCCCATACATGTGCTCCAAAGCATTCTAATTAGAATGTGTTGGAGTAGACTCAATTTATTGAATATTCTAATTCGAGCACTCCAGCATCATCACAGTGTCATGTCTATACGCAGTGCAGGTTTAAAAAAGGCCACTGAGGTGCTTTCAATTAAGGCTCGGTGAATGAGCTTTAGCTGAAGCAGGGGTAGGGCAACTATTTTGGCTGGAGGGCCGCTTAATGAGTTTTGGTGAGCTGTTGAGGGCCACAAGGGTAGCCCCACCCCTTGGTCACCAGAAGCCCTGGCCCTAACTTTTGACCTTTGCCACTGGAAGTCCCTTCCCTTGCCCCAGAAGTACTCCTTCAGTGCCATCTTGGAACCAGAAAAAAAAATCATACACTAAAAATAAATCAAACATCTACTACTACATATTTTAATTTTATTTAAAAAAATAATGTTGTCCTGATTTACGTGTGTTTGAGTAGTGTATATAGAGGCGATTGCATAATAGCTCAAAATAAAGTCTTACTTTTGTATATTGTGTGGGAGAAGGGGAGGTGTATGTGGAGGGCTGTGAGGGTGTGTGTGTGGGGGGTACGGGTATGGTGGCAGGGTGCAGTGTGTCGTGGGTATGTGTATGGGGTGTGGCAGGGTGTGGAGGAGGCTGTTGGTAGGTATGGTGGGGTGCATATGTGTATGTGGGGGCGTGGGAGGGTGTGAGTGTGTGTGGGGAATGTATGTAGGGGTCCTTGGAGCTGCACATGGTGGCAGCGTGTGGAGCTTGACTGGCCCAGACACATAGCACACAATTCCCAGGCTGCTGGCCAAGTCCCTCGCCCTATGTGGCAGCAGCACGCAGACCAGCCCAGCCTGGCCCCATAACGCACAACTTCCACCCAAGTCCCTGGCCCTACATGGCTGCAGTGTGTTGGATTAGCTCAGCACAGCCCCCTAGCATGCAGCTCCTCACAATGGAGAGCACTTTTACGTGTGCGCCAGGGGTGTGGGGGGGCAGCACTTGAATTAGACAGGTTCTGAGTGTTGCTCTAATTAAAGTGCAGCAGTGTCTTCTGTATCAGTGTCCCTGAGCTTGAATATGGTGGCGGGGACGTTCCAACTAAAACTCGTTCCCCTGTAAGATGCAGGAAAGGAGGACTAGGAAACAGTTATGGGGTCACCAGGCAAAAGCCTCTACCAGGCAGAGGCTTCTTGTCTCCCCCATTCCCTATTTCAGGTTATTAGTGTTTCAGTGAACTAGAATGCACTAACTAATTATTTAGCTTCCAAAGTTAAGCTGCATAACACAATAATATAGTAATTAATAGAGATGCACCAATAGACGTTTTTAGGCCCAATACTGATGGCAGATTTTTAACAAGTCATATTGGCCAATACTGATCTGATTGCAAATATGCAGCCAGGCAGCTTGGAGAACAGGTCCAGCTGGTAAGTCTGTTGTGGAGGAAGGGGTGAGGAGGGAGGGAAGCGGCATTGGGGTGCAGATCGAGGCCCCAGCAGTGAAGGAGGGAGTGGGGCTGGGGCAGGGGCAGGCACTGCAGAGTTGGAGCAGGGCATGGGAAAGAGCCATGAACACCTCATCCAGGGAGTTCAGGGAGGGAGTGGCAGCTCCCACTGCTGCAGGCACCCCAGGAGGGCATGGGGATGTGTGCCCCAGATCTGCACATGGGGCGAGGGCAGGCTGCCGCTGAGGGCTGTTGGTGGGGCACCAAGCTTTTCTTGGTGGTGGGGCTGGGCTTGGGGTGGGCGACAGTAGCGCTGCAAGGGGAGTTATGGGGGGATGCTGCAACCACCCCAAAATTCACTGTAGCCCCCCTCCCAGTGCTGCTGCCGCCTGCCCTGAGTTCAGCCTGGCTCAACCCCCCCCCCTCCCCCCACTGGAAAGAGCCCAGGGCTGCCGCAGCTCCAGTCCCAGCCTCAGCGGCAGCCTGTCCCCACCCCATGCACAGATCTGGGGGGCACACCCCCCATGCCCTCCTGGGGTGTGCACAGCAGCTGCAGCCACCCCTTCCCCATACCCTTTGGAGGAAACACCGCTCCATCTCTTGTCCTGTCCCAGCCGTGCAGCACTTGCCCCTGCCCCACTCCCTCTCTCACCGCTGGGGCCTCGATCAGCCCCCTACATGCCCCTTCCCTCAGAACAGACTTACAAACCAGACACAGCTGCTTCCCATGCTGCTGGGCGGTGCTCCTGGCCACCTGCAGGCTGCGCACCTGCATGGGGCATTTATCTATGACACTATCAGCTACATCAGCCAAAAAAAGACATTGCCGATTTGTCAAATTTCCTTATATCGGTGCCAACCTGATATGGGACTGATGTATCGGTGCACTTCTAATAATTAATTTCATGGATTTGCAAACTAAACCCTATTTCCTGCAAACATACGCACATGCTCCATGAAGATAATCTGCTGCAGCTGTATAGAGCCCTAGTACTATCAAGAGGAGCTCCATACAGAATAAGTTCTAGAATCAGTTTGTAAGACACTATAAATTGTAACAAGGTAATTTGTAAATGTCAAAACAATTTGGTAATAATAAATGGATTAAGCAAATTGTAAATAAAAAAAAATATTTTCAAATATAACAAAATGTATGTAAAATTTAAAATCACCATTCTGATCAGTAACATTGTCTCAAGTTATTTTGGTTGCGTCTTTTGTTCTAGTTTTTAAAATGACATCTAGGGCTAAAATGATTTTTTTTATTAAATAGTTATGAAAACACAGCAGTTGTGATGTGTGCAGCAGTTCCATGTATATTATGGAATTTTTCCCCACAAAGATTTCAATTACTTGCAGAACATTACAGATAAACTATCAGCAGAAATGTTATCTTAGGACTACCTTTTTGCCTAATAACTATAAAAATGTACATTGTATTAGGGTAATAAAACAGATGTAATATCTTTTGGTAGGTAAGGTAATAAAACTAAGTTTAATAGCTTTCAAAAACGTCATAAATTTTCTTACTGGAATTTAGTGTGGTCTATCTTTGTTGGATTAATATTGATTTTATGTTGCTGTTTCACTAGGGTTATTTATGTAAGCAATAAAACCTTCAAAAAAATGATCTATGACTCACCAAGGAGCTTCTTTCCCCCTTGCTGCTTCTGAATGTTGCTGAGTTCTGTCTGGCAAGGTGGGTCTAAAAAGATATAAAAAATATTAAAGAGATTACGCTAGATCAAAAGAAGGAAACCTGATTGACTGTTTTCATGATTTGTTATATTTGAAGATCCTCCTAACATCTGGTCTTAAGAAATCTATTTATCCTTCATCAAACGTCATATTTGGGCATGGTGGTAAGGTGGTTAAGGTGTCACAGTCATCATAGTCATCTTTGGTGGACTACCTAGACAGTCTGTGGACCCCCAAAGGTCCATGGAACACAGGTTGAAAACCACTAGTCTTATAAACACTTATATTTGCCCCGTTTGCCCTTATTTTTGGGGGGCGGGGAAGTCATGTTTATATTTCCCATTTCATGTGCTCAAATACATCCTCGCTTCCTTTTTAATTTGAAAGTAGACTTACTTTTGTAAATCTACAGCCACTTGCACCTGAGAATGAGTGTTATAACATGTACCAGACTTTGGAATCTATTCGCCTTAGGAAATGAGTACGTGCATCTGCTTTGATTAAAAAGAGAGATAGGAGATTTCTAGACAATCATGAAACAGGACATGTTTGACAGATGGCCAAAATTGTCATGTGCCAAGTATTATATGAGAAAACCTCTTTATTTCAACTGCTTTTTCATGTGCTATAGCTGTTTCAAGGAAAAAACCTTCATTAGCTGTTTATAGTCTCCTCAATGTATTTTAAATTAACAGTATAATAATATAATATTAAAGCAACAGTACAATATAACATCTAATAACACACTGCAACTTCTGTGGAAACCAATAGGAAGACTGATTTCAGTGAGTTGAAGCTGGCTTTAAATGCTTAAACTGAAGGAACTACAATGTAAATACAGCTAACAGATGTGTATGGTAGGAAATGTTCTTGTAAGACTAAATCCCTACAAGATAAGAATGTTTGCATTATACAATTGTAGATAATTTTATTAGTTCTAATGGGAGCCATACACGTCATTAAAAGGCAAAATTTGATTGAGACACCAACAGCCCTTTAAATCATTTCACAGATGTACTGATGCTGAAAGCTGCATGAGTGTCAGCAAAGCAAAACGCTATTATTAACAGAACTAGTAGTGGCACTACGGTTTCTCTGTTAAAATTTGTGAGATTTTGTATTTAATATATTAATTCAAGACACTGCAGTTTCCTTTATCTACACCAACAAACTAATGATTGAAGTTTAAAAATAAATCTGAAAAATAAACTAGGATCGGGAACTCTGAGGTAAAAAGTATAGATACAAATTCAGTTCCCTAAATATCAGGCTCTTTTCTTTAAAAACTTCAAACTAACCACAAAAATATTCTCTAAAAAGCTGAATGTACTGAAGGTATTTAACTAAAACTGGATGTGAATGAACGTAAGCTGCTGTGCAGCGAGTCAGAAGGTAAAAGTGCAAAAAACGTTTTCTTTGTATGCTGTACACTAGAGTCTACATTACAGAATCAGTAATGAAAAGTGTGTCCCTTTTCAAAGAGGAGGCACTTTGTGGCATAAAGTCTTAGCTCAACAGAGGTTGCGGAATAAATGATTAATTGATGTCCATCCCTTTAGCCAATACCCTACTTAAAATCAGCAGAGGTGTCGTTTCACTTAGGATGGGGAAAAATAATACTCCAGTGCTGTTAGTACTTTAGGTTGTATACAGAAGTGTTCTGTCCATGTTTTACAGTGCTATAGATTTAGAGCACTTTTTACAGCACTATAAAGTTACATTACTTTTAAACATGACAGGAGTGCAGTGTTTGTGGGGGAGAGGGGAGGACGATCTCTGAGCCTCCCTGAACTTTTCAGGCTAGGAGGCAGGGGACACTCTGCAGCCTCCTAGGGCTTCTCCAATGGTCGGAAATTTGACCAGCGAAACAGAAGTTATTTACAGTGCTGTAGGTTGCTAAAGTGCTGTAAAATACAGTGCTTCAAATTTAATACCTCATTTACCAAGGGTTAATTTAAAGTGCTGTGCCCATTTTTAAAGTGCTGTAAAGCTGTGCACTTCTACTAAGTCATGGCAATAAAGCACTTTAAATGATAAGAAAGCAACTTCTGTACACACCCATAATGCACACCCCAGAATTCCCATAGAGTATGAACTAGATATCCTATAGTCAACAGACTACGAAAGAACTCAAGAATCTCAGTATAGGCACAGAAAACCCCAGGGTGCACCCCTGTTACACAGGAAACAATGCAGAAGTGAGGGTCTAGTGATGCAGGTAGGGCTTTGTTACAGAAGTCCTCTCACATGGGGAAGGTTATTCCATGGGCTCCTAATGTGGGTGCCAATTACCTATTGGGCAGTGAAGAAGTATTTTTTAGTAACAGTATAGAGTCATGTTTGGTACAAGGGCAAGAATTAATCTGTATTATTCATGAATTCTAATTTACCAGAATATATACAAACTGGAATCTATGATGACTGGTTACAGAGAAGAAGTGGTATCACCCTTACAGTTTGAATGTCATTAATAAAAACTTTTAAGAAGTTACAGACAAAAGACTTCATTAAAGAAAGAAGTGTAAACCCACTGTATTGGTACCAACTTCAGCTAGCCAGGAATTCATTCAGACTGTATAACAATTCTTTTTGGGATTAAAGTCCCTGAAAGTAGACTTATAAAGTACTGTTCACAGGAATCTTAATGCTAGAAAAAAATTTCAAGGGATGCATTTTTCGTAGATCAAATGCTGAAGTTCTCTGCTAGTAAACCTAACTAGAGTCATGGGGTGCGTCCACACATGCAAACACGTGTACTTGTAGCAGCTCAAATAGAAGTGGTGCAAATTTGAGCTGGGGCTTTTTGCCTTAGCACATGTGCCCAGGCATACACTTTGTTGTGGAGCAAATTGTGCCACTTGGAGCAAAATAACTCTGCCTGGTTCCACCTGGATCTGCAGCCAGGGGGAGCTAGAGCTCAGAGCCAGCTCCTGTGCTGGCCCCAGCAGTATAAAAACCTGCCCTGGCTCAGGGCTACTTGCCTTCAGCAGCTTCTGGGGTTCACCCCCCACCCTTTTGTTTTTGGTCACCCCATCCGCAGCCCCACCAAGTCCTGGGACCTCCTGGTAAACCTCCTCCTGGCCCTGGCCAAGTGGGCCCTGTACTTGAGGGTCTGGCCAGGAAGGTACCCAGAGACTGTGGGGCCGCTTTCCTCTCACCTGTACACATTTCTGGGCAGAGTACCAGTGGGCAGCATCCACTGGCTCCTTGGATGCCTTTTAGGACTGGTGGGTGTGGCTCTACACAGTGTCCCCCTCAGGTACACTCATTTTCATGTTTTGACCCTTACATCACTCCTGTCCTGTTTTTTGCCTTTGTTGTCCCAAGTATTTTGTTGTAGCAGTCACCCATTAGCACCCATACAATAGGGGATACTAGTCAGCCAGGTGGGCCTTAGGGCCCACGGTATTTGAATGTTATGAATAGACAGGAGCTTCTGGGACCCGGACAATTAGTATCTGGGGATGCTACCCCTTGTACCAAATGGACTGCTGAAGCAGCATCCAAAATTCACTTTTTAAAATACCCCAAAATCCACTTTCTTCCACAATTAGAGAGAAAGAGGGAGGGGCATTGATCAGATAGACAATGTTTTATTGCTATATTTACAATGTTAAAGCAATTTGGAAGCCTACCAGTGTCTCTAGCATCATAATAAAATAAATCCTAAATATCTATATTTTAATGTTTAGTTTTGGTTTTCTTATCACATGGTGGGTATGTGATGGGGGATGCGGAGTTAACAGGAGGGGGGTGGGGAGGAGGGTGAGGGGGTGTGGAGGGATGTTGGGGGGAAGCGGGTCAGTGTGTGGGTAGCTCTGTGGGAACTGTGGGTGTGGGGATTGCTTAGGAGGGGTGGGTCCCCTGCCTCCCCACAGGGCAAAGCCCCCCCATAGTACATGGACTGCCCTGCCTGCAGGGTCCCATCCCCTCAGGGGTTACAGCCCCCCCTAAACCCTCCATCTCCAGCTCCCTGCTTGTTCTTCTGCTTGTCTCCAGTCCCCTGCTCATTCCCCTGCTTGTCTCCAGCCTTGGGAGGCAGAAGATGAGCAGGGCAATGAGCAGGAGGCAGGAGACGAGCAGGGGAAGGAGCAGGAGGCAGGAGACAAGCAGGGGAAGGAGCAGGAGATGAGGAGGAGCATGAGCAGGAGGCAAGCAGGGGAATGAGCAGGAGGCTGGAGATGAGCAGGGAAATGAACAGGAGGCTCCTGGAGAGTAGCTGGAGATGTTCCCCTGCTGTCTCCAGCCTCCTGCTTGTTCCCCTGCTCATCTCCAGCCTCAGGAGGCTGGAGACAAGCCCCTGGAGACAAGCTGGAGATGTTCCCCTGCTGTCTCCAGCCTCCTGGTCATCTCCAGCCTTGGGAGGCTGGAAATGAGCAGGGGAACAAGCAGGAGGCTGAAGACAGTAAGAGACCATCTCCAGCTCATCTCCAGGGGCTTGTCTCCAGCTGCCTGCTCATCTCCAGCCCCTGCACACACTCCTGCTCTTTCTTCAGTCCTCCAGAGGCTGGAGAAAAGCAGGAGAATGAGCAGGAGGCTGGAGATAAATGGGGGAGTGGAATGGAGATGATTCAGGGATTTGGCTCCAGCCTCCTGATCGCTCCCCCATTGGTCCCCCACACAGTTCCAGCCTCCGGCACTGCCTGTAGCTTACCAGCAGCAGCAGGGCACAACTCCCCCATGTGGCGTGTGGCAGCAGGGCTTAGCCTTGGCTGTCTAGCACTCACGCTGCAGCTGCCAAATCCTGCAGTTGCGGCCTGGTTTGGCAGGGTGCCTGTGCTGTCTGGAAGCTCAGGGGTGCTGCAGCTGTCACCTGGGACTTAGTGCTGCTCAGCCCGAGTGGCTGGAGCTCTGAGACAGTGTGGGGCGCCTTGGTGAGCTGGGTGCACCTGCATAGTGGCAGCAGGGGTGTCAGGTAGCTGGGGCTGAGTCCCACAGTCCCCAAGCACGGGGGCTATGCCATGAAGCCCCAAGCAGCCCCAACCACTGCTGCTACTGCCAGTGAGTGTGTGTGTGTGGGGGGGGGGCTGGGGCTGTGTGAGCAGGGAGTGGGGGAACAGATGGGGGTGGGAGGAATGAATGGGGGTTGGGTCCAGGCAGGCCCCCCACCAAGGTCCCCTCCCCCCCTCCTCCACCCCTTCTCACTTACCTGGCATGAAGCTGGGTCCAGGTCCCTGCAGCTTGCACCGCTGCCTGCCTTGCATGGGTAGGCAGTGTGCTTCAGCACTAGGGCAAGGACCAGCCATAGAGATGCTCTGGCTGGCTACCAGAGCATCTCTGTGAAGGACCGAGCCTCTGGTTGCCTCAGGCCATGGTCCCAGACTATGCCCTCCCCACTTTTTTCCCCCAGGGTATTTTTTGACTCATGGATATCCAGGGGTCTAATTTTGCCCCTGCACTGCAAATCTGCAGTGCAGGAACTGTTTTTTTACTCCTGTATGTGCCTCTTGCCGCATCTCAACGGGGGTTGAGATGCGGCAAGAGGCATGTGCACGCTCATCTGGCCATGCCCATGGAGCTGTGTTATGTGGCCCATGGGTCTCAATGAGGGGCTGGTAATTTTGCAGTGAGGCAAGTGACAGTGGGACCTGCTGCCAAAGTCCAGCTCATGGAGCCCTGTTTGCAATATGTATCCATAGCAGGGGACAAAAGACAATTACACTAAGCCCACACCTGCCACTGTCACTGCTTACTCGACTAGTGAACTAGTCTGCTTCCTCCACACCTGAATCTGACTCAGGGGGTGGGGAAGTTTGATACTCCTGGTTTACAGAAACAGTCAATGAAGACTTTTATATATAAACCAAATATATTCCTTTTTGGTTGTTTTTGGTTATAAGTGTTTGATGGAAACTGAAGTTCCTCAACACCTTGCAGGAGAGATTCAGCATCTTTCTATCATTCATGGTTATTCTGGTTATTAGTTCTTAGCAGTGAACTTCAACTATTGCTATCCTTCATATTTCATACAGGTTTGAACAATAGTCTTTTATGTATTGTCTCTCTCTGGTTGTGTCTACATGAGATGTTACCACGCCATTGCATTGCTGGGCACTAACTGTGCAATGACAACACTGTGCAGTAGTAACAAGCTTCTGTGCAGTAGCTAGTTGCTACTGCACAGTAGTGCCAGGCAAAAACTGCGTGGTGATGGCACTGCACAATAACACCAGTAGCTGTGCAGTCATTTAGTACTTGCATAAGCTTGTTACTTATTGCAAGTCATTTAGTATTTGCAATAAGTAACAACTGCACAGTGGGCGGATTGTGCAGACGCACCCTCTGACATCTAGAAAGGGATCATTATTTCTAGGGTTTCTGTATTTAGTGGTCTCCACTAACACAGCAAGTATCTAAAGCATAACAGAAACTTCCAAAGAGGAGGAATGCACTGAATGGGAACACACTTGATAGATGGAAAAATAAAAAAAATAAAGTCCCTTAAATTAGACATAAAACTACAAATACCAAAGTTGATCAGGGCAGTTTAAAAATTACCCATGGAGTCTAAATCATCCTTACTGCTTATAACCATAAAATGTGTAATTAGAAAATGAAATAACATGAATCAATAGGAAAGACTGCAGCACATAAAACGTACTGACATAAAGTATATCTTTGAAGAGGATCTTGCAAGATTTTCACTACCAGAGCACAAGACTGCCAGAACTCTCTTAGCAGTTAAAGCTTTTGGTCCCAAAAAGGAGTGACAGCAAGACAGAACTTGAGCTCATGCCACCCTGACTCATTAAAAAGGTTTATCCTCTTTATCTTCAATCAGTTCCTTTGACTGAGTGGGAGACAAAACCCACTCAGTGTGATACCTTGGCTGATTTTGCCACTTCCTAGCAGTGGCCTTGCACAATTTCAGTAAAAACTGAGGAAAAGTTGAAAGAATCTTCCTCATTTATGGTCACTGTGCTCGTGTTCTTCTCAAGTGGAAAGGAATTTGGCACAAGATAAGTCTTTCTGTTTGCCTAAGTCCAGATATCAGACTACACCCTCCTGATCCATAGACAGCCCTTACTCAAGTGGCTGGAGTTGCCTAGGTGAGAGGACAGTCATGTGCTAGTTCTATTGGAGAATATACTTCATAAGACAGTGGTATGAGTTGTGATAAGACCTTCAGTGCAAGAGACAGCTACTGAGCCAAAGCTTCTTACGTCTGGAGTACTGACTCTTGAGGTATAACATCCAACTGTGTCAAGAGTGCTACCCCTGCCAACAAAGAGAGAAGGATGATTCAAAGCTTGTATTTGGGACTTTAAGGGAGCCACACAGAAGACTAGGATTTTTTATTTTTTAGTTCCCTGACCCTCTCTGCTGCCAGATGCTGAGAGAGTAGAGGGGAGGGGGAATTTGGTGATCTTCAAGGAACTGCTGGCTCATTTCCTGCTGTGGGTGGATATAGATTATCCACTTTACCCAATGACTAAGACAATATTATCAGTGACTTCAAGTGTAGTATCAGGTAGATGCCCTCAGCTTCTGTGTTGCAGGCCCAGGATGTTTTGTTGGTTAGGCCACCCTTTTGTACTTTTGGGGGGTCTGGGGCAGTGTAACTGTGGGCAGCAGTGGCAGGGAAATTTATTTCTTCATGTTCTTGTCTAACCAATATGTCAACTTCACAGGTTAACCATGTGAAGCACTCTGGATCAACATCACATGAAACTTAAAGCAGTCTCCTCAGCTATTTCAGTGACAGCTTGTAGTGGTATAATACACTTCTTCAGTGCCAGTTATAACTGTGTCTAAGCAAATGCATCTCAGGAAGATGACAAAGCAAGTACAAATCTTAGGCTTTTGTCACTCTTCTGTTCAATAGGCTAAATTTGAAGCCACTGAAGATACTTGAATCCTTGTTCGATACTAAATCCTGAAAAACAAGAGAGGGCAGCGAGGCATCAAGGGCAGTATCGGCTGTGGTAAGCAGCAATAGACGGTGTTGCTTCTTACATAATTTGGAAAGATAGCACCTTGCTCCTGGCAATCTAGTGCTAGTACCTCTTCTGCAATGATCCCTTAGCCCCAGAAAATTAAAACAATCTAATCTGCCAAAATGAAAAGACTAGTAGTGCCTCAGCATTCAGGTGAGCACTGTAACATTATGGTAGAAATGGAGTGCTTTACTGCTTAAGGCAGGCACTTAGATAAACACATTTACATAAAATGTTGCCTGCACATGGAGGGAAACAGAGGCCAAAGAACAGAGACAAAAAAGAAAATGTTGATCAAATTTGGGAACTGAAGTACCACGGAAATCCACTGAAGAGTCTTGGACAAGTATTTCAGAAATACTAAACCAAATGGACTGGAAACAGCACAGAGACTGAGGAAAAATCTGTCAAATACCGAGATCTTGAGAAGAGTTGGGACATGTTAGTAAGGAACAACTGCTGCGGAGTTCCTTTCTTGCTGAAGAAGGAAATGACTGGACTATTTTAGAAGGCAGAACTTATAATTAGGTAGGGATGATGTGCAGTGACCAACTGGGGGGCCAGTTACACCTACTTTTCATTACCACTCCCTTTAAAGATAAAAGATGCTCTCAGAACTTGAAGAATACTTCCAGTCTTGCATTACAAGACCAAGACAAAGGAGGAGGATTTTGGTCTGATAGTAGGTTTAGAAACAATTACTTATCTTTAAAAATGTATAGGCTCATGGTATGTTATCTGGCTTGCATTCTTGTATTTACTTTGAACACAGCCAATACAACTACTGAGAGCAGTTATCAACATCTGTATATGATACTTGAGAGTAGTAAAACTTCTCAGAAAACAACAACAGAATCATGCATAAAGTGCTGGCTATGTACATACAAGCTTTTTATTAATGCAAGCATACTTTATTAATATTATAGGGAGGCAAACAAGTCTTCTCTAGCTAGTAATACTATCGCTATAAATATCTCATTTAAGACAGTTATATATTTAGATTGTGCAATCCAATAATACATAAAGGAACACCAATAAATAACCAAATTTTCATAAAAATAAAAAATTACTGATGTTTCTGTGACTTGTTCATACTATAGGAAGAGAAGACTTTTGAATAATATAATGGTTAAATGACTAATAGCAGATAGGTGACAACTCTCATCTCATACTGTACTTGGGGAAAGTGAAGAGAAGGTAAGTGTTTTCATCAGATTTAATGTTCATAGAGGGTGGGAGTGCTTGGAAGTGTTTTACTGGTGAAAGATTTGCTGGAACTACGATTTCATTTGTTAGGTGTTTTGAAGAAAACTTCACTACAGAGAAAGCAAATCTGTGGGTATCACTAGCAACCTAATTTCTTTTAAATCAGGACCTTTTGAAGGTATCATAAGCAAGGAACAGTATGGAAAAACCAGCAGGGGAGAAAACAATGTTGTAATGGCTGGGTTCTGTGGTGAGGAAGAGAGCTGGCAGACTTATCTAAATTGTTAATGTTTTTATCTGTATGACTAAGTGACATTTGATCATTTCCTGGGTGAGTCCTAAGCAAATGTTTCCTAAGCATATATTTTAAAGATTCAGCTTTATCTGGGGGAAAAATATATTGAAACTAATCTAGGGAAGTGCTATTTGCATAACCCAGGTGAAATATAAATTGTACATCATACATACACTGTATGAAACTGGCAACAACACTGGCCCACAATGACTCCTAACCAATGGTAAGATTCATCTTATGTGCTGCAGCATGGCTGCACCTTTCCCAATAATTGGGTAAGAAAGCCCCGTCACATTATCTGGTAGAATGATCTCTTCTGAGAAACTTTTCATTCTTTTATGGAGATTATGTTTACTTTAAACATAAACACAAATTTGGCACTCCGTGGGTGTGTCTGGGGTTGTCTGACCCCAGCTGTCTTTCCCGCTCATGCAGAGGACTGGACCTGATGATCCTCTGGGGTCCCTTCCAGCCGTATGATTCTATCTACATGTGCAATTCATTTGAAGCAACAAATTCTGGAGCAGTTTGGAGTAAACTACTCCTGGGCACCGTATTCACGGCTGCCTGGGACAGCAGCACTTTGAGTTGGGGCAGAGCAGTTTACACAATGGCCAAGGAGGAACGGGGGTCAGTCCTGGACTCCAGGTGCCAGCATCAGGTTGCAGAGGGGCTGGCTGGGATATGAGCAGAGTACTGCAAGTGTGTAGCTGTGTCTAGGCAGCAGGCAGGAGTCTGACCCCCTGCTGGCTGGCTGACTGGTTGCAATTTATGCCCATGGTCAGCATCTACACAGGTATTTAACTGCAATTAATTACCCTGCTGTATGATAGTACTGTACCCGACAGTACTATGTTATAGCAGCATTAATTAGTTTACTGAAGCCTAATACCATTGCATGTGTACATGGTGATGCTTTACTCTGCACCTAATTATTGTACTCTGAAGTTAAGCGCATATGTAGACATGGCCAGTGGTTCTAGCAGCAGAATACTTCTAAAATTGCAACTGAAAAGACAGTCCTATTTCAAAGTAAATAAGATTTCTTGAAAGATGAAAACTTGATTTTTATCAAGTTTGATTTTTGAGTTGATATCTGACAGCAGATTTTAAGCAAACAAGAGGACAGTTAGCTCAATCATGTAAAAAGAACTGGGGCTTTTTAAATTCAAATGTGAGGGTTTGAAAGAGACACTGATAAGATTAAGATACATTGGTTTTGCATCCTCAGAGCTCCTTGGGAAGGTAAGTTTTGAACATATCTTGCCTACTTACTGCCTCTGCTTGCATGTTCTAAAGTTAGAAATGTGGCTGTCAAGATGCTTTAGCGGCATCCCAACAGAGATGCTGAGAACAGCTGTAGCAGAAACCCCCAAAACTGCTACATCATTACATTACTGGATTTGGTGTATGTAAGTGATAGTGAATGGGCAGGGCAGGGAGTGTTTGAAAGCAGACTTCCAGGGGAGCATCAGGGACACAAAACAGACTTACCTTAGTTTTCTAAGTTGGTACCAAGGGCCAATTTAATTCTCAATTCTTAAAGATTAACTGGGCGCGTTTCATGTGCAATTAATGCTATTTGGCTTTACTGGGAGGTAACATTACTCCATATGTGGGTAGTAAATTTAGTGCACAGTAGACTAATTTACTGCATACTAAGCGCCTGCATGTGTAGATGGTTAGGTTAGTCTACAGCATAGTAAAGTGTCTTGTATAGACACAGCCACTCAGTGGGTGCATTTACATGTGCGCTGGACTGTGCAGTTGTTACTCCACAATTATATAGTAATTGCTTAAGAAAACACTAAATGACTGCACAGTAACGACTGTTACTGTGCAGTCCTGGTGCCGCATGGGTCATTTCCAATGCTACTGCGCAGTAGTGTTGGCATTACACCTTGTGCCTGCCAATGCTATGCCTTCATAGTAATGAGTTATGTCACCAAGGTTTTTGTTACAGCGATTTGTAGACACAGCCAGTGGGAGTCGGAGACCTGATTTTTTTCCCCTCTAAATCATCTGCTGAATAAGAAGCTGAATATAAATATATAAATTTCTGTCCAGCCTCAGCCAATAGCCAATGGTGAGGATTTTTTTAAAACCTTATTAAAATTAATTTGATTTAATAACTTATGGAAGATATTACATAGCTATAAAAGTGTTTTTTATTGTTGATTTAATTTTCATTAGTGGATAGTTCAGAAATGAACTGCCTATAGATATTATTAACTTGTTTTTTTCTAAATAATTTCAAGAACTCAACAAAATGTTTCAGCTAGGTCCTAAAAATCAATGGCTATAGTGTCAAATGAATGAAAATAACATTTTGCAGGATGTTGCAGTTGATTCAGTTATTTTAATAGGCTCACAAAACAGAACATTAAAATGCCACAGCAGAGCAATAAAATGTTTATTTTATAATGTGGGCAAAACAGATAGAGGGAGGATTAATGCTGATAATTTTGTTCTTTCATTTTGGTTCCTCTTTTCTCTAAGTGTCTGCTGGAGGTTGGGTGGAGAAGCAATGCTGCTATAAAAGCATTAATTGTGATTTTACATTTTATTTAGCATGTCTGGGATGTATGGCAACATTTTCAGTGCAGCTTGTTTTTTACTTTCTTTTCACTGTGTATTCACAGTAGTTCAAAACCTTAAGACAAATTCCTAAGATAAGCATTTAAGAACTTGTAGTTCACTATAACCTTTTTAACATGTGCAAAAATGATAACACACTACAATCAGGTCAGTCATCTGCATCTGCAGGTTATTCTCATCTTTTACCTTGCTGTCTCTGGAAGCAGTAGCACCACTCATTGTTAGATATCAAACTGTCCTTGTATGTGTCACAAGAATTGAAGAATGCCTTGGTGCACTGTTCATTCTTGTCAAGGTAAATGCTTCCAAGCTCTGACTGGTCCAACAGCAGGTCATAGTTCGTATCAAGCCTGTTAAACATCCAGCCAAGGGAGTCCTTGCAAATTGGCAAAATGCTGGTATCAAATCCTAAGAGGCAAAAATAGAAAGTAATTGGATATCAGTGAAAGATATAGCTCAGGCCAGGAAAGGGAGTGCTGTGTTCTGGATACAGTACATAAAGCTGTATATAAAGAATATACAAACTGTATTTAAAAGAAATCAATAATTCAGCTGCTAAAGAATTAATCTCACCACCCGCCTTAACACATTTAAAACATAAGAGCTTTCTTTCCAAATGTGATACGTATGACACACATTCTGTAGAATAACAAATGATCTATGGTGGTTTTCAGGAAAGTAATTCTCTTGAGGGACTTTAGTGACATAATAAATCAGAGGAACATAGCTCCAGTGGTTTGTGATGCTCACAGAACCAGTAAAATATGAGTAATTTCCATATGACACTCTGCAGCCCAGTGGTTGCTTTCTGTAATATATACTCAACACTCTTAAGGTTTGTGACTCTCAGCCTTAGGTACACTAAAAAATATTACACCTTATCTATAGTCTGCATGAAAAGACCACTTTAAAAGAACAAGCAACTTATTTCTCCCTCTCACACAATCATTTTTCCCTTTCAAGTCCCTGGACCAACCACATTCTTTAACTAGGGCTGCAGACAGTTTACAGATAGCATCTGTGGCAGGCCTGAGCAGACCAAAACATGAATTTATGAGCAGCAACATAGCTACTAATGTGAACTTTTGTTGCCTCCACCATTTTCTTTTAGGGGCAATCTGTGTGAGGCAGTAGTGTAACTGGGGGTAGGTAAGTGAGGGACTAGCCTCAGGTGTTGGAATAGATACAACAATGCTGCTACTCTGACAGCTACAGTCTTCACTGCATGGAGTGGGACCAGGATCCAGGCAATAATACAGGGTCAAGGCAGTTAAATGATGAAGGAAAAAAGAGCAATGAATGAAGATGGGGGAGAAGGGTGTCCCCCTGCTAAATTAGGGACTTTAATTATTTGTTCAGCATGGCATTTAGCAGTGACACCTTTTTTTCTTAGCTGCAGGGGCCTCAGAACCATCCTGGTTTCACCCCCTGGGTCTTTCACACTAGTTGGCCTGTAGTTTCTCAGGGCACAAACCCTACCAACTATGCCTCTGGCCCCATCATCCCTGCAGTACCCCACCTCCTGTCCCAGGCACCAAAAGGAGCTTGCTATGCCTCTGGTATGAAAGTAATTTGTGAATACGGTGGCAGTCATTTTAGTTATTCCACAAATGACTGCTGCTAGGACAAGCAATAGAACATTTATTTATGTAACATTAGATTCAGTGATTTAAAGGTATCAAACTTGGTAACCCTCCTTTCACTGTTAGCATAGCAATGTGCTTTTCTTTGACTAAAAAAAAAAATATTATAACCTCTTGATATAGTTAAAATATAAACAAATCTCATCTACAAAAATCTCAAATAATACATGCGTTTGGTTTTCTGTACAGAAGAAAGTTGATAAAATATTTGAGTCCTGAAAAACGCAAGTTAATTGATCAAAGATATCTGAACCTGAAATTCCAATAAACTGCTCACAACTCCTACAGATTTGACTACTTTTATCCATTTTTAGCCAAAAAAAACGAAGCTCAAATGTGTACATATGCTTAGATCTTAAGTTATGGATGTTTCAGGGAATGGCACAACTCGGCCATATAAAAAATGTGGCCAAAATCAAATACTCACTAATGTCATTATAACAACAAAAATCAGTAATGGATAGCATGGCTCTGCTGGTACATTCTGGCCCTAATCAATTGTGACACAGCGTTTGTTTCTGGTAAAATGCAACACTGGTGCCAATCTTGAAAACATAAATCAATACTCTCTTAGAGGATCTTTTCCGGAACAGGACAGGGTATAAGGGCCAAGAAGAAAACTGCAGTCAGTGGCAGGTCAATTTCATATTTTGAAAGACTTCTTGTAGCATCCATAATACTTGATAAGAATTAACAAGTTATTTCTCCTGGTAGAGTTACTTCAGAGATTTGGCTAAACTCTAAGGTTCTATTTGCTGAAAATGTCTTGTTCTAGTATAGTATGATCCTGAATGTAAAATGTGGATTCAGGATTACCTCTACAATTTATTAAGACACTAGTGTGGTGCACTTTCTACCTCCTCCTAACTGTATTGACACAATACAAAGAAATTCCAGAGAGAACACAAATGAAAAGAATCATATTTCTGGAGTCACATGAAGAATTTCAGACCTACAATACTGATATCTACTGCAAGTAAAAACTTCATTTCTTTCCACCACAAAAGTTAACACTGCCAAAACATATTAAAGGAGGAAGCTGGAAGTCTAGGGAAATGGCAGGAGAGAGGACTCCAAGATGAGGGTGTCTTGGGAGATGGTTTGCTGGAGGATGGATTGCTTTATTAATTGGATTTTTTATATTAGTTTTTGAATGAAATGCTAGAAGGGCAAAAATTTGAACATGGATGAAAATTTGAAAATTTATTATATACACATCACTAGCTTCCAGGTTCCATTTCAGTAAATCTCAGACTACAAACTCTCATTACATTCCTCAACTGGCCAAGAGGAAATAAACCCATTTAATTGTACTTCATTTGCTTTCCATTAACTGGCTTTTGAATCCCCTCTTAAAGACACCAGCTCACACACTGCATTGAAAGAAACATACTGTATAAATCATATGCAGGCTTAGACTGAACTTTCTTCCTACAGAGTTCCTTCATCATTCCTTCTTGATTACATCTCACATCAGCTTGCCATTTGATCCAATTCTAGATTCCTATTCTTCAAAATTTTTCTTGCTTCTTCTGTGAAGGGCTATAAAATGGGGCTATATTGGTGAGTTCCCAGTGCATCCTAACTTATTAAGTTTATTCTGGGTATGAGTGGAATTTAGAAAGAGATTAATTAAATTGGACATGAGGGAACTGACTAAATTGTTCAAGATGAAAGCAGCAAAGATGAGGTATTTTTTGTATAACTTTTAAGAAGTACATTTAGCACAAAGAAATATGTTTTACTCTGTTTCTTCAGAGAGATAGAGTTAAATGTTGAAATATACTCTAAAACGACGTTTTATGATATTATGGATTTTAGGAAAGGAGACATAAGAATTAATTCAGGCTTTACAAACATTTCAACAGAAGAAAATTGACTAACAAAATTGTGCTTGTTCAAAATCTGAGAAACAAGACTGATCTAAATTTTAACTATCACAATATTGTATATTATAGCAAGATTTGGCAAAATTAAATAAAAAAATAGAACTAGAAAGAACCACATGTCAGCCATTGACTCTCATTCTTGGTATTTCAGGCAACAGCATCATATAATCACTTTTAGAAACTGACCAAGCTCTGTTTTAAAAGTGCTTGAGTACCTTGCCCCTAGACTTCTATTGGAAGACAATCCTAAACCATCACTGAAGTCATTGCTAAAAACCACCTTCTAAGGTCCAGGATACATGTGTTCATGGCCAGATAATACCCAGTTGTTCTTTTGCCAAACTTATCCTTTAGTTTAAATAGTTCTGGTGCTCATCCTTCATTTTGCTAAGCTAAAAATAGACTACATTCTTTTGGTTATCCAGGTACAGTACTCATATTTGTTAATTTAAAGCTGGATTCTATATCTCTATGCCACACAGCAGGTACATCTACATGAAAACTTGAAATCAGAGCAAATTCCTGCACAGTAAGCGTCATCCCTTTCTACGCATTCAGATGCTTACTACGCTGTAATTTGCTATAATTGCAAATAAATTTGCTACCTGTAAATACAGATAACAAATTTACTTGGGAGTAATTACTATGTGGTATGGCATGTGTAGATATCCAACTGGGAGAAAATTTGTTTCTGGTCAGCTGGGCAGCAGAGGGCAGGAGATTGCTGCCTGCCCCTGGGAGCTGCCTGCTGCCAGTGTGGGCTTTGCCACTGGAGCCTAAGTGGGGACAATGCCTCCTTATCCCAGCAGCAAGGATCTCTAAGCCCCCAGTCTGTGACCACGATGGTAGAGCCTGCTCTGGCAGTAGGCAGCTCCTGGGGGCAGGGAGCAATCTCCCAGCCCCTACCAGAAGACAACTGTCTCTCACCCTGTTCTCATTAAGAAACTGGGGGGCTGTGGTGTAGACACCCACACAGTCAAATGGGTCGCCAACTGGCTGGAGGGCCACACCCAGAGAGTGGTAGTGGATGGGTCCTTCTCACCCTGGAAGGACGTGGGCAGTGGGTTCCGCAGGGCTCGGTCCTCAGGCCCGCACTGTTCAACATCTTCATCAGCGATGTGGACAAGGGGGTAAAAAGCACCCTGTTCAAATCTGCTGATGACACTAAGATGTGGGGGGACATGGGCACATTGGAAGGATGCAACAGGCTACAGTCAGACCTAGACAGGTTACAAGGGTGGGCAGATGAGAATAGGATGGGTTTCAACACAGACAAGTGCAAGGTGATGCACCTCGGGAGGAACAACCGGCACCACACCTACAGGTTAGGGAACTCCCCTCTTGTCAGCACAGAGGCGGAAAGGGATCTGGGGGTCATCATTGACTCCAAGATGAACATGGTCCGGCAGTGTGGGGAAGTAAGGAAGGCCAACCGCACCTTGGCATGCATCCACAGATGCATCTCGAGCAGGTCCAAGGAGGTGATCCTCCCCCTCTATGCGGCACTGGTCAGGCCGCAGCTGGAGTACTGCGTCCAGTTCTGGGCACCACACTTCAAGAGGGATGTCGACAGCATGGAGAGGGTCCAGAGGAGGGTCACTGGTATGATCAGGAGACAACAGGGCAGGCCCTACGAGGAGAGGCTACGGGACCTGAACCTGTTCAGCCTCCAAAAGAGAAGGCTGAGGGGGGATCTTGTGGCCTGTTACAGTCAGGGGGGATCAGCAGGCATTGGGGGAGTCACTGTTCCCCTGAGCACTGCCAGGAGTGACCAGGAATAAACGGTCACAAGCTGGCAGAGGGTAGGTTTAGGTTAGGTATCAGGAGGCGCTACTTCACGGTCAGGGCGGCTAGGGTCTGGAACCAGCTTCCAAGAGAAGTGGTGCAGGCTCCTACCCTGGGGGTGTTTAAGAGGAGGTTAGATAACATCTTGCTGGGGTCATTTGACCCCAGTATTCTTTCTTGTCATGGCAGGGGGTCAGACTAGATGATCTGCTCAGGTCCCTTCCAACCCTAGAAACTATGAAACTGTCTCCTGGCCCCATGCTCCCTAGGCTGGTATCAAGGGGGAGCCTAGAGCTCATGCTGGCTTCTGCAAGGGGCGGTACAGGGGCAGCAGGGGTGGGAACAAACTGCTGGCATGAGCAGCAAATCTACTCCTGCTTCTCCACACATGTAGATGCCTGCCCATCTATAAAGTAACCCATCCTGAAGCACTTGCATGAGTAGAGAGCATTGGCACATGTAGAACAAGGGCTACCACTGTTGTCCAGGGGCAGGCCACAATGATCCAGATTGTGTCCAAGGAGGGCTGATGCCAGGACTTGAGGACCACTGTCATGGTATAGCATGGATAATGTGCCTATCCAGCTATCTGTGTTACAGCAAACCCCCTCAGAAAATTGTGCTGAAGCCCCTGTTTCCCCAGCCACATCTGGCCAATGGGTTACGGTTTGCTTACCTCTGGTCTAAAAGTCCTTGCAGTGTCAATGTAGCAGCCTTCAACTACCTGAACAGTGATTCCAAAGAACATGGGGCTAGATGACAGAACAAGGAACAATAGTATCAAGTTTTACTTAGGGAGGTTTAGGTTGGATGTTAGGAAAAAACTCTCTCACTAGGAAGGTGGTGAAGCACTGGAACAGGTTACCTAGAGAGATGGTGGCAATTTCATCCTTCAAGGTTTTTAAGGCCTGGCTTGACAAAGCCCTTGCTGGAATGATATAGTTGGGGATAGTCTTGTTTTAAGCAGGGAGTTGGACTAGATGACCTCCTGAGGTCCCTTCAAATCTTAATTTTCTATGATTCTATAATTCTATTATTTCTTATTATTCCAGCACTCCTGGTTAATCATTCTTTCTCTGTGCAATGAAAATCCCTTTGAATTTTGTCATTCGCAAATTTCATGGGCAAATTTTTATTTTTGGTGCCAAATCAGTAATGAAAATATTACACAAAATCAGTATTAACAGAGACCCTTGAAAAACCTCACTATTAACCTCCCTCTAGCCTAATACTTCCCCATTTAATATTACCTGTTTTCTTCCCATAATCTGGTTCCTTAATCAGTTTACAATTCTTTTACTAATCTACATTTTCTCCCATTTAATAAGTGATTTTCAAGGGGGTATTGTATCAAATCTTTCACTAAAGTCCAGAAAAATGAGACCAACTGAATTCCTTCCTGTGGAAAATCAGTTATCTTATCAGTTATGAAGTTAATTAGGTATAATTTACTTTTGAGAACCCCACGTCGCATTTTATGCCATTTTACATTTGCCTCCACAGTTTAATTGTTGTTTAAAGTATTGCATACAACTGAGGTCAAATTAATGGAACTGCTTCAATAATTTCCCCCCTTCTTAAATATAGGTATTTATGCGAAGCTTTGGTTGCTGATTTGATTTGGTGGAGACTCAGCCCAATTTGGCAGCCGAGTCTCTGAATCCGAATCCAGTCAGGAGCCCCTTTAATCTCTCTAAATCTATTTAAGGAGATTCAATGATTTGGACATAGACACAGCTTTATGTTTTTCTACATACCTCAAGGTACCGGGTGGCTCATGAATGCTGAGATGGTGGGGTGGATGGAGCATCCCACAGGAGTTGTGGGGGGGAGGGGTCCCCAGCATGCTTAGCGGCAGACCCAGAAGTGGACCAGAACCACTTCCAGGTCTACCGTGAAGCATGCAAGGGACCCCCACCTGCCCCCCAGCTCAGTGACTGGTGCCTCCTGGGTCTGGGGGGAGGGTCACCTAGGGTCCTCCTGCAGCCAGTTGCCAAGCCAGTGGATCCAGAAGTACTTCTGGTCCACTTCCAGGTCTGCTGCCGAGCACAGGGCAGGACCCCTCCAGTGCTCCTATGGGACACTCCATCTGCCCCACCATCTCAGTGTTCATGAGCTGTGTCTGGTACCTTGAGGTATGTAGAAAAAACATTTAAAGCTGTGCTATGGCCGAATCACTGATTCACCAAATCAGCATTGAAGCTTCAGATTCAGATTCAGCTGAATCAAAATCGGGAGAGTGATCTGAATCAGCAAATCAAATCACTGTCCCCTGAATAAGGCAGAATCTGAAATGAATATGGCCCGCTTTGCACAACCCTAGTATTTCATTTTATTCTATTCTCCAGCAGTATAGTACCCAACCTTGAATTGATACTGATTTAGCAAACTTTCTGCCAGACCTCTGATTTAATATATCGGCCCTTTCAGAATTCTGGGATGTAGATGAACCTGATAGAGTGCATTAATGCTTTCTGAATTTTGCTTTCACATCAGTTGTGGTAATTTTCATTTCCAAAGCCATGGTAATTTCCATTTCCATTCCCTAATTTTCATTTCATTACTAATTACAGAATGCCTATGCCCCTATCATCAGTATCAGTAAACTTACTGACAATTGAAGGAAAATATCTATTTAGGTTTTAGTACACATCTTGATCATCTTTAAGCTTTATCCTGTCTTCACTACACAGCAGTCCCATTTGTATTTTCCACACTCCCATTTTTTATTGCTAGGGAACCTTTTGCTATTAGTTTTGCAAGATATATTCACGTTTGACCTTTAGTAATTCTCACTTCATGTCTAAACATCCTATTCCTGATGAATCTCACTAGCACAGTCAGTTTCATGTCACACAAGACTGAATTGGCCCAATGGTTAATTTTCAGCTATTTTTCTGTCTTGAGGATAAAGTGTTGATCTGGGTACATTTGCTAGCTAGAATACCACTTTTCCAGGCAATAAGTTCAGATATTGGACTTCAGTAAGAATTCAGTTGAATTTAGGGATAGGGATATCTTTCCTTATATTTGCTGTTTGAGGGTGTGGTTTGCAGTTTAAATTTAATTGCTATTAATTCTATTATTACTTGATGGCAGTACCCAGCCCCTAAAGTCTGTGAGAGATTTACTTGATGTGAAGATGAAAGGAATGAATAAATAAAATCTGCACTGACGATAAAATGTACTGTAAGTCCTAAGTGTTATCCATTACTACTATAGCCTCTGCACATCCAACAGACTTTTAAGTTTAAAACTTCTCATGGAGGATTGACACTTAGAAAGAGATGTACTGTAGGTACTATGCTGAGCATAAGGCAACAGCAACAACATATTCTGGGGAGCAACTGAGTGACAAAGCAGACTGGTGATTCATTTACCACAAATTTAAGGCAATACAATAAAGCTTTGTACAAGGGTAGCAGTCATGTCAATCAGAAATGCTGCAAAAACATTTTCTTTTTGCTCAAAAATGGATGACAAAAAATGGGTACGTATAGAAACCTTCATGCAGAATTCCAATATTACTCAGCCCTTTATCACATAGGTTGATTTTTTCCCCTGCCTCATGTGCTGAAGAAATGCATCATATTTCAAACTGTATTTAACTCGCAAAGTATAGGCTTGTTTAGGTCAATGTTATGCATCCAAGACTCTGTAAACTGTATATAATGACCAAGCACTGGTCTTTGAGGCCTAATATCAGGACGGTAAAAGCATGGGGTTCAATGTAGATAAATTCAGGGTGCTGCACCTGGGAAGAAGGAATCCATAGCATACATACAACCTGGGGAGCTCCCCCCTTGTGAGAACAGAGGTGGAAAGGGATCTTGGAGTCATTATTGACTCCAAGATGAACATAAGCTGCCAATGCCAGACTGCAGCCAGCAAAGCCAACCGAATCTTGTCGTGCATCCAAAGATACATCTCAAGCCGGTCCAAAGAGGTGATACTTCCCCTCTACATAGCATTGGTCAAGCCACATTTGGAGTACTGCATCCAGTTCTGGGCACTGCACTTTAAGAAGGATGTGGCCAGCCTTGAGAGGGTTCAGAGGAGGACCACCCGCTTGGTTGGAGGGCAACAGGACAGGCCCTATGAGGAGAGGCTGAGGGACCTGAACCTGTTCAGCCTCAGCAAGGGGGCGATTTGGCGGCTGCCTACAAACTCGTTAGGGGAGATCAGCAGAAAATAGGAAGGGTCCTATTCCTCCCAGCAGCACCCAGGTTGATGAGGAACAGTGGCCAGAAGCTGCTGGAGAATAGGTTCAGGTTAGAGATTAGGAGGTACTATTTCACAGTTAGAGTGGCTAGGATCTGGAACCAACTTCCTAGGGAAGTGGTCCTCGCTCCTACCTTAGGTAAATTCAGAAAGAGGTTGGATGAACACCTGTCTGGGAGCATGTGCTCCTGCCAGTGGCAGGGGGTCAGACTAGATGATCTGTTCAGGTCCCTTCTGACTCCATACTATGAAACTATCAACAATAAACAATGGAAAAATCAAGTGCAAATGTGCAGAAAAAATAAGTTACTAGAGAAATTAAGGAAGATACTATATAGTGCTGTGTACTATAATGAAATGGCCACTTCTTAATAATTAATGTTGACATTTGCTTTTTACTTTAAGCCCAAGTTTGTCAAAAAATATACAGGGGTGCACTGGTAGGGATTTTGGGGGCTGACACTGATAGCAGATATTTAAGGAGGCATATTGGCCAATACCAATCCAATATAGCTGCCCCCAGGTAGTAAGTCCAGTGTGGTGGAAGGGGAGGGGTGAGGGAAGGGGTGTGTGGAGGGAGCAGATCAGTGCCCCCTGTGGTGAGAGAGGGAGGGAGCAGGGGCAGGTGCTGCTCAGGGGGGGCGGGAGCATGGGAGGGATACTCAGCTCATAGATGGGAGAGGCTCTCACTGCTGCTTGCATCCCAGAGGCAGGGGGTGGGGGGGAGCACGTGCCACCTGGATCTGCATGGGGCAGGTGGGCAGGCTGAAACCAGCGCTCCACAGGGCTCTTTTTAGTGGGGGCTGGGCTCGGAGTGGGCACTGGTGGCATTGGGAGGGACTGCAGCCACCCCAAATTTTGCTGATGCAGCCCCGGCTCTTCCCAGCATGTGGGTGGAGGCTGGACACAGAGCCAGGCTGCACCTGGCAATATGGGACTTGGAGCACAGCTGTGGTGAAATCTGGGGTGGCTGCAGCCTCCTCCCAGTGCTGTTAGAGCCTGCTCTAACCCCAACCACAACGAGAATAGCTTCACAGAATGCTGGTTCCAGCCCACCCAACTGCCCTGTGCAGCAGATTCAGGGGGGTTGTAAAAACAGGGTCATCCCCTCTGCTCCCCCTCCTGGGGTGCAAGCAGCAGTGGAAGCTGCCCCCCCCCATGAGCCACACCTCTGTCCCACGCTCATGCCCTCTCCTGGGCAGCGCCTGCCCCTGCCTTCCCTCACCTTGGGGGGCATTGATCTGCCCTCCCCACACCTCTTCACTCTCGCCTCCCCTCCTGACTTATCAGCTCTCCATGCTGCCAGCTCTTCTCCATGCTGTGCTGTGTAGCACAGGCATTTATCAGCCAAATTATCGGCCCCATCAGGTCGATATCTGATCAAGCAAATGTTCTTTATATTGGTACCAATCTGATATTGGACTGATGTACTGGTGCAACTCTACAAATATAATATTCCATTCAAATTCTGATGTGGGCTCTGTAGCAGGAGGAAATTTCATGCCCACATCTAGGATGACTCACATAAGGAATTTCTGAGATATGGTTCAGCAAGACAAAGTTGATGAACAAAAGACAATCTTAAAAATATGAATTAAGCGAACACTAAGAAGCCAGAAGAGAAAACTAAAGAATCTTTTTTTATTTTTTAACCAAGGTAAATAGGATGACTTTCAAATCAATAACAGGATTTTAGAGGGGTGAGGAGGCAACATTATTTTTTTAACTATTAGGGTTGACAATACTACCTATATCACAAGATAGGTCATTCAGTGCTCTAGAAACGTTTACACTTACTCATCCTACTAATATAGTGGTGGCAAGTCTCTGACCTCCAGAATCTGGTCCATTGTACATAGGCTTGAAGACCATTAAGATCACTTAACATCTTATGTTCTATTAATATTATTCATAGGACAAAAATGTATATGAAGATAACTTGGTTTATGTAAAATAGTGTTTTTGGCTAGATACAAAGAAGACCTATCATACACACCATTTTTCAAGGAAAGATTGGATGTTTGTTTATTTTTTATCATGGGCAGAATGTCTAACTTATTCATTCCTTTGGGTGGAATAAAATGCTATAAAAACAGAGGCAGATATGTGTATAGGGAAAATTATGACGCTCTGTGAGAAATTCCACAAAACTATACAAAAGTATGATGGTTCAAACAGTGGTCTCTTGTGAAATATATGGGAAGAAAATTGGAGGAAGATGAAATTAGACTTCCTGAATTAGTAATACTGAGTACAGAGTACCAGACTATCAGGTAATAGCTCCAGAAAACATTAGGGAAGATTTAGTCTGAGTTCCATGCAGAAAGTGATGAAGTTCTTCAAATCTTATGTACTCCAATTTCAGAAGGCTTTCAGAGTTTTCACTAGGAAGTTATCCAGCTCCAGAGACTCACCATGTTGTCTGTGAATGTCAGGGTGATCAATGAGTGAAGCAAACTACTAAAAAACAGAAAGCATCCAATGTTTTCAGTTTCTCATCTTTATGAATGAAGAAACTATGTTCTTGGTACTTAGTGTGGTGTGGAACAGGTTTTCTGTGTTTTAGACTTATTTTCTTGAATTTTGATGATTTGAAGAATCAGAGGAAATTATGTTAACCAGAGGAAGTAGAAATAGTCTGCTTTCTACTCCCCAAATTAATCAAGAACATGTATTTTGAAGCCACCATCTTTTTATACTTTTGATGCTTTCAATGCAATTGGTATAGGATGGGTCCCACTCTGAGGTGAGCATGAAGACCTTGCCTTGGTTAGGTTTTGCCTTCATGTCACTGGTGTACTTCACTCAGATGGTGTCCTTCAGGAACCTCTCCAGGAGAGCCCTCATGCAGGGGGTTAAAATGATATGAATGGTACTAAGGGGTGGGAGGAGCAAGGCCCCCAGTTGCAGCCGAAGTGCTTCCCAAGATGGTGCATGGTGTTGCAGGTTCTGTTCCACAGCGAGGCAAAGTTCCTGCTTGTCTTTGCTGAACTCTCCTTCCAGTGAGTTGCTTAGGAAAGTGGCCAAGTTGTGTGCAGTGGGCTACCACACGATCCTCTTGTGGGTGGTCTCCTTCAGGGCACTGATGGCAATGTTGCTCACTGTCTTGTCCAGGCAGGAGATAGAAGGCATGGATGACCATCACAATATCGCACAGGTTGCCCATATGGGGCATGTTGGCTCCTTTCTGCTGATAACAGACATGCAGGATCTCATTGCTGGCCTGAAGTGGCATATGCAGCCACTTCTTCAGCAGCTACTAAATCTCAGAGTCTGCCTTCTTGAGGGAGGTCTTGGGAACTGCTAAGCCCCTCAGGATGAATGCGATGCAGGGAATGAGGAAAGTGTTCACTGCATCTATCTTCTGCTAGGGGGCAGCAGGGATAAGTCCACCTTGTATACATCTTGCATGATCCCACAAATGGTTTCCTGCTTCACCCAATGTCTAGTGGGCATCCCCAGGTAGATGTAGCTCTTGCATACCTTAGCTGCTTGCCTTGGATGGTGATGGAGTCCAGGTTATTGCTCTTCTTCTTGCAGTTGACATGCAGGGAGGTGCACTTTGCAGCACCTAAGGGGAGCATCATCCACTGGGCTGCCTCAAAGCTGACATCCAACATCCTCTGAAGCTGCTCAGCATCATAGGTGAAGAGGACCAGGCTGTCTGCATATGCCAGGATGCTCTGCTTATGTTCGCAGAGGTTGAGTCTACTGGGGCATCTCACCACCACTCCAAACAGCTCCATTACTCGGCTGAATATGGTGGGGCTGAGCAGGCAGCTATACATTTGACCTTATACAAAAAGACTCTTACCATAAGAATAAGTTAGTACAGCCCATCTGAGTAAAATACATGGTAATGTAAGCACAAGCCCCTTTACCACTGACTTTTTTTCAAGTCATGAAATTGAATATATTTTAACTTCCTCTTCACTCTCACATTTCCAATGATTCCTGTTTCTTTGCCAGGCTTAAATATCTGGCAAACATCACCAATGGGGCCCTAAATGATTCACTCAGAATCCCTCTGTTTCCCCATCCTTCAGCCTGGTGCATGTGATTAGTGTGGCCCTGCCCTCTTTGAGGTGAAGCTGGACAAGGTTGCCCTGCATCTCATCTGCATATAAATTTTTGAAGCATCCAAGAACTCATGAGAAGAACACGCATTTCTAGTCATGAATGGGGGACTAATTAGCACACAGATTTTTTGTGGGGAAGAGAGGGGGTATCTGGAGTACTGAGTAGTGTTGCGCTGTGAGATCTCTGTGGCTTGAAATACTGTTGACTTTGGTGAGGTCTGGCCCAGTGAGCTATATGCAAACTGCTATAGCCATATTTAATTTCAAGGTTGTTGTTTTCAAATTGCTCTTAATTTCCATGTGCTCAGGGAGAACAGGGTATGATATTATGGAGAGAGGAAAGGGGCTGCCAGGGGAAAAAGTTGGGGGCAGCAAAGGGACTACCTGGCCCCAAAGACTTACTCTCCTAGCTGTAGAAGTGGGATTCAGACAAATTCAAGGCAAAACTCCAATTAGATTATATACCTGGAAAATTATAACAAATTTATACATTTTCCACATACATATTCTAATTGGAGGGAGCTTATAATCAAGGTTGTCTTCTATTTGAGCAAATACGGTATTTGTATTTAGGTAATAGTTTTCTCTGTCTTTTGATACAGTTTCTTTAACATATAATTCTCTTTATTTGATTGATTAACCTAGATTCAGGCTCTTTTATCTGGATATTTCACTTAGGAGTTTTCTGTCTCTTGTGGGAATCATATGAACTTTGGGTAGAGTCAGTAACATTCTGCCTGGTCTCGATCTGACTCCAATATTCTACTGACATATTACCACCTATGAATTCAAGAAAGCTGGAAGCTGCTACTTGTACAGCTGTTTATTGCTGGTTCCATTATCACCTTGATATGGCACATATCTGCCTCTGTCTTGAAGGGACAATGAACAATATGTTGCCAAAGTGGAGGTAGAAAGTGGGAGTGTGGGCAGCCAGTTAAGACTGCGTGGGAACAGTCCTTCATTCTAAAATTCATGGACCCTGCTTAATTCCTTTTCACAGCTGTACCACCTTAAGGGAACTTTTATCCCTCAAAACTAATCTTTTCATTGCAGATGCACATTCCACAGACAGACAGACTGACAGAATCATTAGATCCTGTATTACTTTCTGCTGCATTGCTTTATGTAGAATTACTGGAAGCCCCACAAGATTGCACATATAGGGAAAAGGATGAGGTGAGAAATTCAAGCTTATTTCAGAGAACAGACTACTTGGGCAAACTGCTGAAATACGTCACACTGCCATGTTGCTGAGGAAACTAAATTGAAAGATTTGAAGATACTATAAAAATTGAAGATACTACCATATTCTCACAAGTACACAGTGTTGAAAATTCCTGCTATTTTTTTAGCAAGTCTTTGCTATCTAAAGTTGTTCTCTAAGCCATAGGTTGTGGACTTGGATTGGTATGCGAGAAAAAAAGAAAACAATACTAAGAATTTTATAATCTTCAGGTGTAATGGAAAAACTTGAAAATGCAATTAGAGAATATGCTGTATATCCAATATCCTCAACACAAATGTAAAGAGCCTTAAATATATACCTGATTAAGACAATCGTATGGTCTTTTTCACGGGGATTCTAACTGAAGGACATACAGATTGTGGGAACTAGTAGGAATATAGATGTATACTGATACAAGCAGGCTGTTGGAATGAGTTAATTGCTCAATTGTTGAAAAAATGATAAATGACATGTTGGAAAAGGCTGCATTGACTTCTGTACTCTGAAGCAGCAGTGTTGAATGCAGGTTCATTATATACTGTTTTTACTCAATTAGAAAACAAGGTTTTTCTAATCTACCCTCTCCCCCCCACTCCTTGCCTTACAATTGACCATAAGGTGGTGGGGGGGCAGGCACCTGCTGCAGCTCCAACCCCAAACCCAACCCAGGGACCTGGGCTGGGGCTGGGGCTGGAGCTGGATCTGGAGACACAGGTCTTGCCTATCCCCCACTTCTGCCTCTGCATGCCCTGCCATTCCTCCCTGACAGCCACCACTCTTCCTCTCTGCTACATAAGGGGGAATTGGGACAGCCTGAGGCTGCAGGGGGGGGTGGAGGGAAGGCACAAAAGGTGTCAAGTGGGAGGACAGGCAGTAGGGGGCAAGGCCTGCCCCCCAACCAACCCACACTCCCTGCCCCATTACTGGCCCTCTCTGCCTACCCTACCACATGCCCTCCTACTGACTCCCCCCCACTCTGTCCTCTACTGCCTACCCCATTACTGCCCCCCTAATTACTTCTACCCCCCATCAGCTGTAGTAGTGGGAAGGGGTGAATTTAAGATGAAACCCCAATAATTAGATTACATATATGGAAAATTATTATAAATTTATAATTTTTCCATTAGCAGAATTTAATTATTGGGTGTTCATCCTACATTCAGGGTCATCTCGTATTCAGGTAAGTACGGTAAGATCTTTGAAATGTTGTAAAATAAGTTCTAATTCCTAGGAGTTTTCCAGAAACATGTCAACATTATTTTTTACACTTGAAGGGCTTTTTTTCCCCAATAATTGGAAAATGAATTGCCTTAGAAAATGTACACTAGTTAAACCAATTTTGATTAACACACTGCTCACTCCTACCTAGCTGGCAGTGTACATAGTCAAAACTGGTACGTTTGAAAACACAAAAGGGACCTCAAAAGGTGATGTAGTCTAATCCCACGCTTCAGACCTGATCATTTCTGTCTAAGCCATCCTAGACAAATATTATCTAAGCTGACATTAAAAAACCCCCCTCAGTTTGAGAGTTCTTGTAATATCTAACCTGTAACAGGAGACTCTTACTCCTGTTACTGGTTAGAGTGCAGAGCCAGTACAGGTTGCAGAAAGCCTGTCAATAAGAAACATAGCCAGTGTGAGCAGTATGGGAACGTGGGCTGCAGGAACTAGCCTGCAGACTGCAGGCAGCAGAACTCTGGGCTGCCAATTATTAGGGAGTTACCTTTACCTGGGGCCTGTTAAAGCCAGGTCAGATATTTGAAAGGGAAGAAGAAAGGGGCTACGCAAGCATGATCCTGAGGCTAGAGGCTCAGACTAGCTTAGATCCTCAGAAAGGGAAGCAGATCTGCTGAGTCTTAGGTTATGTAGTTGATCCTTTTTTCATATTTTCTTGCTGACTGGAGGTGGCTACAAGATATGGTTGGAAGCCAGAGCAAGTATGTCTTGAGAAGGCACTCTGTGATTTGAGCCCTGCAAGGGGCAGAGACAGTAGGGGAGAAGCCCTGCAAGGTAGATAAAGACAGGGCCAGCAGGCCCAGTGAATGAACTGGAGTGATACCTGTGTGGCTATAGGGGCAACTGGGGGCCATGACTATAGCCCCTAAGGCATGGTTAGGGCCAGGAGGCAGGGCCAAAGCCCAGTCTAGAGAAAGGAAAGAGAACTATGGGTTGGAGCCCTGAGAGATTGTACCAGAGAAGTCAGAGTCCCAAGATACTGTGTTTAAGGGTGGACAAGCCCCGTGAGACTGTGTTTGAAGGTAGAGAAGCTCCAAGCACTGTGCTGAGAGGGAAGGCAACAAAGGGTGCTGGCCTCTAGAAGCAGCCTCCCAAGGTAATCATACTGACAATAGGGTGTGGAAGGGGAAAGACGGGAGGTTAGGGAGGCTGGAAAGCACAGCAGGTGGAGCTGACTGCCAGGGGGCATCAGGCATGATAACCTGAACCCCAACCCTGCTCAGTGGCTGTTTTTATAATTTAGGCCCATTAATTTTTGTTCTGTTCTCTGCTGGCACAAATAACAATTGTTCCCCATCCATTTTAAAACAAACTTGTATTTGAAAACCATTATCATATGGTCTTTTCTTCTCTAAACAATACAAATTGTCCCAGCCTCACCTGGTATGCAAGGTTTTCAAGGCCTTTACCATTTTTTTTTTCCCCTTTGGATTCCTAGCCATGGTCCACAGCTTCCTTAAAAAGCAGTGTTCAGAACTAGACACAGGGAAGCCTCCACTTTGCTGAACAGAGAGGAAGAACCACAGACAATAAATTACATAAACACTCCTATGAATACGTAGCAATTCATTTTATCCTGTTTTTCTTTTTTGCAACAATATTATAACACTGACTAACATTCAGCTCGTCATCCATTATAATCCCCATATTCTTTTCTGCAGGGGTTATACTGGATTGCAAACTGAATATAACAGGGAACATTTCATTTGTTTAAGAGAGCTCACCTCCTCAGTATAATCAGTCACCTAAAGTACATTAACTGAGCACTACATAAAATCTCCATAAACAGTCTTTCAAGACTTCTAAGGAACCTAAGTTTAAATGAAGAAAGTTATTTATCTAGGTAGGTTGTCTCCCTCTGGTGGCATCTACACAAGAAGCTTACTGTGGTGCTACCTAATTAGGTCCACAGTAAAGCATTACCATCTCCACATGCAGAGCTATTAGGCCAGAGAAAACTAATTAACTCTGAGGTAGGAGACAAGTGCTATTCTACAGTTGAGTTATTTACTTCATTACAATGCATGTGTAGATCATGACTGGGGCTGGCTGGTGCACAAGGGTATTAGTGTGGAGCTGCTTGCTGCCACCCTTGTGCCACAGCAAGTCCCTACTCAGCATGTTGAACTAGGGAAGAGTAGCTTTAGACTGGCAGGCTGACACCTCAGGTTCCCTGCCAGCTGGGGCTGTGCCATGCTGGCTCAGTGTGCTCCTGTCCTGGGAGCACATGAAGATGCTGTGCCTGGAAGCAATAAACTCCATTGCATTGCATTAATTTCACATGTAGATGTATCCTCTTAGTAATTACTTTCTTCCTTTACCGTTACATTTCTGCACCAACATAGCTTGGGATAGGAAGCACAGAAGTAACCACTGAAATGAACAGGAGAAAGGTTTGAAACAAACAAGAGGATGTACTTTTTAAAAACACAGTACATAATTTACTTGTGAAATGCACTGCCACAGAAAGTTGTAGAGGCCGACAGTATAACCAGAGTGAAAAAAGAGGGATTAAACAAATTCATGAAGGACAGCTATTAAATAGACCAGTCAGGGATTTATTCCTATGACATCTTTCAACTAGTGATGGTTGATGTCAAGGAGGACATGACAAGGGAAGGATTACTAGACATACTCTATACATATACTTTGCCCTCTAAAGCAGTGGTTCCCAAATTCTAACAGATAGTGCACTACCAAAGTAAAATGATACAACATTCAGTACCACCAGCAAATTTTTCAGTTCAACGTTATGCACCACCAGCAATTTTTTGTCATATAAAGTAATTATAATAAATCTGTTAACCCATATCACTAACAGGTTGTCTGCATACCACTGGTGGTACTTGTACCACAGATTAGGAACCATTGCTCTAAAGCATCCACCACCATCAGAGACAGGACACTGGGTTACATGGATCATGGATCTGACACAGTATGGAACTTATGATCTTAAAAGGAAAAACTTTGGCTCCAATTAACGATAAAATCCATTCTTAAATTTAAGATGGCACTGAAGCACTTTGTGGAATTGGGGCAATTATGGCCCATGACCAAGAAATTAATTTCTAAAGTATGAGCAAAGGACTTTTGAATTCAAATTACAAAATGCCATTTTTCATCTAAACTTTTCATAGCTAAAGCAAAAATGAGAAAAAGTAGAAGATGAATGGAGAAAACAACACCAGATATCTTAGATAAATACCACAAACATATCTTTATAGCAATTAGAGTATTTTTTATTTAGGCACTGGTACCGTATATTTATGGGCTACAGGGTGGAGTGGGGGGGAGGCCTCTTTAATTACAGCGGCTCTAAATCCCATTTTAATTAAAGCACACGCAGTGTTACGTGTATTCAGTGTCCTGCACTTAAAAATGGTAGAACCAGAGCTTTAACTGAAGCTCATTTGACAAGCTTCAGTTAAAAGCACTCCTACCACCATTTTGAAGTGCAGGGATGCTGAATACACATAATAAGGAGGGTGTAGTGCACTAACTAGCATGCTCCAGCAGACTTGCTGCAGACTTAATTAATCAAGTCTGCTCCAACATGTGCTAAATAACACACACCAAAGGAGAGGTCTATCATGTGTATAGCTACTCTGAGATACTACACTAACTTGTGCAATATAGTTTTGACAAGTAAACTTTGGGGGAACAGAGCATCAGAAACTATGTTGTGGGAAACCTTTGATTCAATGAGTAGAGCAAAATTAAAAGTTGGAAGAGGGGACAAGAACCAATATCTGAATAACAAACTGAAGTCAGGAATTGATCAGTTACATTAGGGTCAGAAAAATAAGTAAGGCACACAAGAACCAGGGCAGGAACTAGAGACAAGGTCAAGCAGAGCACAGGAATGGAACTGGCAAAGACAGCTAGGATCCACAACCCTATTTGAAGACCAGACCTTTTTATTGTGTTGTGTAATGATGAAGAAGATATATTGAGCACATGCTTGCCAGTGTTTTGTTCAGCTTTTGAGACTGACTCTGAAGAAGAGGCATGCTTACAAAGAGGAAGGATTTCATGAAAAGCATGACCTTCCCTGATTATATCCTGCTAAAGCATGCCTGAGGTCCTGGATCTAACTCTTCACACAGGGTATCCAATTATCTCACCTGATGATCTGAAATTTGTTTACATGTTCTAGATTTATGAGACAGGTTTTACACATATATATGAGTGTTTTCTATGAGTGGAAGGAGCCAACAGAAGTATTTAAGGTTTATTCAAATTACTGTTCATTCATGTACTGGAAAGACTGATATATAACACTGACATAACAGCATCTTCAGCACAACTTTCATGCCTCAGCCAAGTCATTCCTAAGGGAAAACTTATTTCTTGGTTCAAAATCACTACATCAAATACAGTCCCTAAAAATTGTCTTGTAGGACAGGTGGTTACTTCTCAGCGGCTCCTTAGAAAAATAATCTACTTTCTGGGGTAAACCTAATGCTTGCCTATTTATTAAATATGCCAGCACAAATCTTAGCATAAGTTATGGTAGATTTTTTTTTTTTACTGTTTAGGTAAGAATCAAAAGAGCATTTTGGGCTTACAGATTACATTATACAAAAAGTATTTGTGTAAGCTGCCAAAAACAATACAAGCAAAGCAATTTTTTCTAATATCATTTTACTGCCCAGTATAGGAAAAGGTGTTCACAAAGAGTGCAAGTGAATATACACATTTTTGATAAATGGTTATCTAGTATTAAAGCTCAACGATGGGCCTGTATGTAAACTGATGAAAAAAAGAATATGAAAGAAAGAATCAATTCTCATCACTATAAGATGTGACATAATTTTTTTTTTATCTCTCTGCCTCTTGCTGGGAAAGGCCTTAAAATATTAAATTCATAACAATGTGGAAAAATAGAGACAAAATGTAAACACTACTTGACAATAGCGAGTCTGCTACCATCTGAGACCAGATTCTCAATGCTCACCAGCTTGGCCTTGTTGTTTCTTTGTACTTCCCCATCTGCCCCTCTTATTTTGTACATTATTTTGTCAGAAATTTTCTTTTTTGTCCTGTCTCTGTATAGTGTCTAGCACATTTGACCCTTATGGGAACTAATGATACTGCCAGGGGCAACCCTGAGCAGATCAAAAGTGATTACATGACTCTGGGTGCAAGAATGAAGGGGACATAGGCCCAGATGGTGCTCTTTTTTAGTCAAGAGTAAGGTCTGGCTACAAACAGATGCATTCTGGAGATAAATAAATGACTGCATATGCATAGATGTATGAAGCAACCAGGATAAGCAATGGCTTGGAAGAGGACCCTTTCACTTCTAGAACTGGACATAAGCAAGGATATTCAACATCGGATAAAACTAGGGTTGCTTCTGGATCTCTCCAAAATTGTGTTTTCAATGATTACGACATCAGGACCTGAATCAAGCATCTCATCTACCAGGCTGTTGTCATCCCTTTCCTGTTGCATGAGTGTGAAACTTGGATGACATACTGGACATGCCTGAAAGCTTTGGCATGTTACTATTAGTGATGTCTTTGGAAAATCCTCCATATCTATTGGAAAGACAGAAGAATGAATGTCAGGGTTCTGGCTTAAGGAAATAACACTAGAATTGATACCATGTTTATATGGCACCAGCTCTGTTTGACAGGACCTATCATAAAGATGCCTGACAACTGGCTCCCGGACCAGGTCCTATATCCCAACTCACCAATGGGCACTGCTATAGATGTGTGGAAAAAGAATAGATTGAAGGACACTTTGAAAGCCAATCTAAAGAAATGCAATATTAACATCAATACCTGGGAGACTCAAGCACTGAACTGTCTCCATAGCATGGTGATGTAGGACAAGGCTTTGATCATTTCAAGCAAATTCATTATGGAGGTGGATAGACCAGAAAGAAACAGGAAAGAGCTGTGACACAAACATCACCAGGATCTGCTCCTTCCTCCTGAAACTGTTTCCCATGTCTGCAGTCAACTATGAGGATTTCAGATAATCCTCCTCAATCTTCTACGGATTCACGGATAACTCCCCAGTCTACTGGAAGACTATCATCTTCATATTGAGGGACTGTCAAAAATGCCAACAGATGGTTTTACAAGCAAGGTTTTGCCTTTTTCAACTATGGGGTGGGGTTCCAAGAAGATGGATTAGTGGGAGGAGATGAGGTCCACCCGAAGAACAGAGGGAAGAGTGTCTTTGCATACAGGCTTGCTAATTTAGTGAGGAGGGGTTTAAACTAGGGTCTTCAGGGGATAAAGACAAAAGCTCAGAGGTAAATGAAGAGCCTACCTGAATTAAAACTTAATGTTCTCAGAGAGAAGATAGAAAGATCAGTTAGATACGTGAAGTGTTTATATACCAACACAAGAAGCTTGGGTAACAAACAGGAAGAATTAGAAGTTCTGGTACAATCACAGGTTTATCATTTAACTGCTATTACAGAGACTATGATGGGATAGTCCACATGACTGGACTATGTTTATGGATGTGTTTAGCTTGTTCAGGAAGGATAGACAAGGGTAGAAATGAAGTGGTGTTGCCCTATATATAGGTGATATACACGTTTGGAGATTCAGTATGAAATGGAAAGGAAGCCTGGTGAAAGCCTCTGGGTAAAGGTCAGAGGGAAGAGCAGCAGGAGGGATGTCAATGCAGGGGGTGTCTGCTACAGGCCACCAAATCAGGAAGAGGAGGTGGATGAGACTTTCTTCCAAATCACAGGACTTAAGTTTCCATGGGAGACTTTAATTATCAATATGTCTGCTGGGAAGGAAATGCACAAGCAGACCAGCAAATTCCTGAAGTGTGTTGATACGGATGGTAGAGAGGCCAAATAAGGAGGAATCTCTTCTTAACTTGCTGCTTAGATAGAGGGAATGAATTGGCTGCGAAAGTGAACCTGGAAGGTAATTTGGGTGACAGTGGCCACATAATGATAGAGTTCAAGATCCTAAGGGGAGAAAGGCAGGAAAGCAACAGAATAAAGACACTGGACTTCAGAAAAGCAGACATCAACTTAGGGAACTGGTTAACAGGTTCCATTGGAAGGCAAGTCTGGAAAAGGAGTCCAGGAGAGCTAGATGTACTTTAAGGAGACTCTTTTTAGGGATGCAGAAGCAAACTATTCAGTTGCAATGGAAAAGTAGAACATGAAACAGGAGGCCAGCCTTGCTAGACAGCAATTTTTTAGTGAGTTGAAACTCAAAAAAGGAAGCCACGAAAAGTGAAAACTTGGTCATAGTACTTGGGAAGAGTATAAGAGTATCACACAGACATGCAGGGACAACTTAGCTGGATTAGCATTACTTCTTGGACATTTGGTGAGTAGAAATTTCTGCTCACATCTCCTTGAGGAAAACAAGACACTCAATGTATGTCATAGACGGTGTGCTTACATCCCTAAAAAGGTCTTAGTCTAACCAGAACTGGACAAATACAACTTATGTTTTATGTTTTTTCTAATTGTAATTATGGACAAGAGGACTTTCTTTCTAATTTTTTCCCAGAAGTGTGTTCTTCATTTTGGCTTCTGCAGTGGCCAGTTCATTAAAAAGGAATCTTTCTTCCTTCTAGGAAACTTGCCATCAAGTTGACTATTTCAGGATGCACTAAATTCTATAGCTTGTCAGCAATTTCTTTGCAATTCAGGGTACCTGGCATTTTCTTATACTGTAAACCCTGACGTCAAGATCTTCAAGGAAACAAGAAATGATCTTTAAAACTATAATTCTTTCTTATCTCCAGTAACTTTGAGCATTATTCTGTATACAAAACATGCAAAGAAAGAGGCAAGACAGACAAGGTTATTTTGCCAAATTCTTACATAGCCATATGTAGTGGGGTGCCATATGACACCCAGTCAAAATAATAAGGGGAAAAAATAAAACATTACATTTTGTCTGAATAATCTCAGTTGCATCTCAACCTGCACAGGTTCTCTGAGATTGCAGCTGTCAGAGTTTTTAAGCTATAGAGTCAAAGCAGGACCTTGACATTTTCAGGGTTATCTTTTTTTTAACTCATCTTTTCTTTATTGTACTGAAATCAGTTTACCATCCTCTGAAATCCCAATGTATTATCTCCTTCTATTATTTCTGACTAAGTGGATTACAAGTGACTGTTTTTCATAGCTGTAATGTCTTCTTTAACTTCCTCAAAATCATTAGTATATTACCATTTAAGAAGTCAAGTTCTTTATGGGCCATTGGGAGATCCACTTTATCATCTTCAGCCTCTGATTCTTTAGTGATCTAATATGAAAAGGTTGACAGCAGGTGTTCCTCAGAGACAGTTTGACAGTTCACAAAATAGGGATTTGTACATTTCTTTCTGCTTGTTTACTAGGCAGGCATTAATCCCTTGCATTTTCCTCAACAAAATAAATACATAAATAAAAATAAACCCATTAACATTATTTTAATAAAGCAGCAAAAATCTCACACTCTCTCTTTGCCTCAGTTTGTCATCTGTCAACTGGAGTAACAATATTTCCCTTTTTTTTTTCTATTTGTGTTGCTTATTTAGACTCTAAACTCCTTGACTTAAGGTTTATGTGCTTACACAATGCTTAATATAATGGGACTTCTCGGTACACCCTGAATACAAACAATTACTAATAAAACTACCTTAACAAATCCACCTGGATTCTGAAGAAGTTTCAAGATTTGTAAATTAAGTCCCACTAAATGTTAGAATTTTTTTAGTTTGTAATATTGAGAAGTACTAATCTCAATAAGCAAAATTACAGCCAAATACAATCTCATAGGAATAGGTTAAAAAAGCAATGGTCTATACTTCTCTCAATTTTTAGCATGGTATTTGTACTTCCACTGTGACAGTTTATAAATTACATTCATGCCAATTTTTTAATTCTTTTTTTTTGAGTAACAATTATGATTAGAATAGTCAAGCGTTGAACTACTACTGCTTGATAGCAGGAACAGACTATGGGCCCTGACAAATTATATTTGTTGCATATTTATATGCAAATATCCATGGGCGGATTTAGGATTTTGGAAGGTACAGTGCACATAGTGAAGCAAATCATCACATATAACACCACACGCATTTTTCTCCATGCAAAAATAAACTAAAAGTTTTACTAATATGCTAGCGACCTACGGCTAGGTCATTCAGTTTAAGATTGATGTAAAAATTAATATAACTTTATTGGAATTAGTTAAAATCAGCCCGAAATAGGAACAAGAGCAGCTAACGGACAGAAGAATTGCAGAAGACAGGCTAGCTTAATTAGTGGAACACGAAGACCATTATAAAGGCTAGATGGTCACTAATACCTGTGGATTGAAGAATTTAGAAGGAACTGGGTAGATTTTAATGAGACATTAAGCCAATTAACTCCCTTACTGCTAGCTGAATAGAAATGCTGCTGCCACTGCCAGGCAGTTGCTTTAAAACTTTGGGTGTAGCAGGAATAGAAGATGGGGCATGCAAATGTAGTAGTGCAACCTCTCTCCCACCTTCCAGGTCTACCCTGAGAATAACTGGCCACATGTTAAGCTTATCGCAAGATACTTCCATACCACAAAGAAAGTTACTGTTTCAATAAGCAACTTCTTTGGGGCCGATATACCATTTTTATTCAGGGATAATTTGGTTTCACGTCTGGCATGTTATGTTTTGTCATTTGATACTTGCATGTAATGGGCAAGAAGTGTAACGTGTTCCAGGGTCCTATGTGTAAGAAACTGAAACAAGGCTACCAAGAAACCATCAGTTTGCAAGCAGTACCCTGGTGGAACTAGAAGAGTTCCGGTTTTTTAGGACATGTCTGCACAAAATAATCCAGGAGAGTGCAGAGATACCTAAACTATCTTGGAATGAGCAGCACAACCAGATTTGTGCAGCACTCTGCCCAGACTAATATATCTTGCCTCTAAACAGGTACTAACACATTTATACATGTTCCAGTACCCAGATTAGTTCAGGAACCTCTACTGGGCATTGCATTGCACAGTGTAAATGTACTCTTAATAATTCTCCAAGCAACAACAAACACTGGAACTGGAAAATCCTAAATTAAATAAAAGATACAGAAAAGATGTCATGGACACTTCTGTGGAAGAGGGAATTTTGCATGCATGTATATGGTTGGACTAAATGACCTGAAGATTCAAATTGTACATGCACAATTCTATGAGTCTATGAATGCTTTTAAAAAATTAAATGCTTCTAAGCAAGGAAGATAAACTATTGCCAAAACAGGGATTTGATTTCCTCTGAGAAGAGTAGTCAATACCAAGTATAGGTTGGAATCGTAAGGACTCAGAATGGGAGGTTTTATCTTCAAGCACATGTGTTTAGGAAGTCTTTCCAAAGTCGGTGCCCCCTGCTTTAACTGTTACATGGCCTAAAAGGCTAAGTACAGACAATCAAAAACCCCACGGCTGAATCGAGTCAATCTTCACAGATTAGTTTAAACTGTGTAGACTGAACTAATATGCAAGTGAACAGACCTTCACTTTCAATTCTGTAAATGCAGCTGTATGTTTTAATGTTAAGCAGCTAACATTAAAAAAAAATTGCTGTTCAAATAGTCATAAACTTTTATCACATAAATAAAGCCTTGTGCAAGGAAAAAGATATCAGAATTTTTCTTCTCCTTAAAGACTATCTGTAATATTGAAAAAGTTAACTTCCAGACTTCCTATAAGTAATAACCAACATTTCAACACCTCTACCCCAATTTTTAGGTGCACGAAATACAATTTTTGAAATACAGTTTTTCATTAATGTTTTGACAATGCACTCAGTACTTATGATTCATTTTTGCCACAAAAAGACAATAATAATAGACCCAGTGCAAACAAGCAGAATGTTGAAATACTCAAACTGCATCAAGCAAATGGCCAGTAGTAATAATCAAAACTGATTTACTTTCATCTCACAAACCTGTTGACTTTAAAATGGTAAAAGAAACATTTAACCATTTAATCACCCCCTAAGATTTGTGATCAGAAAAGAATAAAATTAGACAAAAATGCTATACCTGGAATACCTGATAACACTTCCCCCCAGAGCCATTAGCTTCATACAATACAACAAACATAGAATCATAGAAAAGTAGGGTTGGAAGGGACCTCAGAAGGTCATCTAGCACATGGAGAGATGTGCAGGAAGAACCATGATTTACAGCAATCCCCATGACCTAACACAAGTTCTCTGTTGGTTCCAGGAGGTTGAGGGATTGAGATCCAGTTTGGAGCCAGCTGCGTGTCTGCAACCTCTCTGCCCTAGTCCCATCCCATTCCCCCCCCCCCGTTTCCTCTCCTCTCCCCAAGCTCCAGTGCTGTCTTCAAGACAGGTGGTAGGGAAGAGAGGGGAGGGAGTTCAGTGTGGGGTTTGCCCGGCCTACGCTGGACAGGTGGATTGGAGCTCCATCTGCTCAGGCTTGCTTCTGACAGAGGTTAATCAAGGCACTCTGCTTTGAAGCACCTCATCTGATCCTCATATAATGGAGTGTTCATTTGCCACAGTATCAGGCACTTTTAAAGCGCTCTGCTGCCATGCACTTCTGTCAATGCATTTTCAGGAGGCTAGCTGGGTGACAAAATGTCACTTCTGTCAGTGCCTCCAGTTCAACCCTGTGTTCAAAATCAGGACCATCCCCAACTATATCAGTCCAACAAAGGCTTTGTCTAGCTGGCCCTTAAAAACCCCCACGGATGGAGATTTCACCACTTCTCTGGGTAATTGTTCCAGCACTTCACTGCCCGCCTCATGAGAGAGTTTTTCCTAATATCTAACCTAAACTTCCCTTGCTCCAACCTGAGACCACTGCTCTGTGTTCTGTCATCTGCCACGACTGGGAATAGTCCAGCTTCATCCTCTCCGTAACCACCTGTCATGTAGTTGAAGGCTGTGATTAAATCCCTTCTCAGTCTTCTCTTCTTTAGACTAAATAAGTCAGTTCCCTCAGCCTCTTCTCAGTAATGTGCCCGAGCCCTTTAACTATTTTTGTTGCAAGTTTTAGGGCTGCTATATCCCTGTGTTTTCAAGGCTTTTAATAAGAGCTCTGCATTAGCACAGTCTATTCCTAAAAGTAGATACATACATGTAGGGTATTTTTTCTTTTGTTTTTTATTGAGCTTTTAAGATGGATGTTCCTTAGAGGTCACAGGCACTATTTATGATACAGTATCAAGGTGACTGCAAGAGATTATAAGCTCCACTAACACTCGTGTAAACAATGTTAAACTGTAGAGCTTTTAGTCAATATATCTAAGAAGATGACTATTACCTCTTATATTATATATAAAGTGTGGGGACATGAAAATACAAATTTAGAATTTAATTATGGCCTCACATTAGAAGAATAATCAAATGAGAGATCTTAAAGCAAAGACAGTTTATAGGAAAGATGTGAAGTTAGGGCCCAGACAGGCCTCAGAAGCCATTGGTCACATTTATAAGTGAATATACTAATTTGGTTGTAGATTAATATAAAGTATGACAGAGTTGGCAATTTTGTGCAATGGACACTTTACATTTTTTCATCCACAGGGAGAGCATGGACTTACAATAGGAGAGACATGTCACCAGCTTATGTCTGAGAAAGTTGTGGACAACAAGAGTGGGATATTTCAGTTGCCTGTAAAATATGTGCTAAGACCACAGAGACAGATTATAGTAAAGAGCTGCCTCTCCTTTTCTGTTAACTATTTTTTTCCCATTTGGCAGATATATTCGATTGAAAAAGCAAGGAATGATAAATACGATATATTATGTTAGGAACTGAAAAATCCTGGGGTAGAAAAGTGTAATCTAGGCATTATTTGTGCTGCAATAGGATTTCATGACATGAATATCATAATCACACTGTGTAACTGGAAACTGGTTCAGTTACAAAGACCATGGGTATTTCAGAAAGCAACACTGCTGGGTACTTCTAAGACACTATATAAGATGATAATAGCATTCCAAAACTCACTAACACTTTCATCTCAACTAGCTTGGCATCAGTGTTGTTCCCCCTATGATCCTGGGTAGTGAAGAGATAAAACCAATATGAATATTATTCTATTTACCCAAATATAAATGACCCCTGCATATAAGACAACCCCCCAATAATTAGATCATTTATATAGACAATATACAAATTTGTTATAATTTTCCAGGTTTAGAATCTAAGTATTGGAGGGTTGTCTTGCCATGGAGGGTGGTCAAGTGGCCCCCTTGCCTTCTGCTCCTTCCACCTCTTTCCCTTAAAGCCTTCCTGCCCTCCAGCCACCTGCACCCTGTCACCCCCTGCTCCCCATGGTCTTTGCCTCTTACTCTACACCCCCCTACCCAACTTCCTGTCAGATGCTGATGCTCTGCCCTACAGCATGGAGCACAACACAGGGAAGCTAAGCCCTTACTTGCCCACGCAGCAGCGTTGGTGCTACTGATTGTCCAGGGAGGGGAAGGAGTTTCCATGTGCTCCATGTCTGGGAGAGACCCCAGCCTGAGCCAGAGCTGTGCTGTGCCTGATAGCAAAGTGGAGGGAAGAGGGTGAGCAGGGGTGCAGAAGCTGCAGAAGGGAGGTGGATGGAAGGGCAAGAGGCTGCTGTGGGTCTGATTCTGACCCCGATGCAGAATCAGGGCCAGAGTCATTGCTACAGGAGCTGCCTGTTTCTCCCACCACTTTGCATGAGAATATAAGATGAGGGGCTTTTCCCCCCCCAAATGCTGATTTGTGGAAAAAACCTCTTTTTATGTTTGAGTAACTATGGTAATAGATTCAAATGTATTACATGAAAATCAAATTTTGGCACAAGCACCTACTTACAAACAGGAAATTGGCTCATAACAACAGGCTTTTGAAGCCTGTTTCAATTCATACATGGACTCAAATTCTGGCCATAAAAGGGCAAAGATGGCTTTATAGAATCTAAATATTTATACCAACATCTATCTTTTCCCATAGCTGTGAGAAGTGTTAACCCCCTAATAATTGCTGGCTCTTACTTTGTGCAAGCCTTATGTTTCTAATAACTCCAGTTTCTTAAATGGGGGAATCAAAATCTTAAGGTGAAATTCCTATCCTACTCAAGTTGGTATTGACCAATATTGGCAATTAGCATTGATTCAGTAAGGAATCCTCCCTTCTTTAAAAGGTTAATGTGAAACTTTCTAAATATTTTAAAAGATTATTGGAGTTCAATATTGTAATTTTGTTAAAAAATTCTCACATATTATAAAAATTCACAATTTTAATTTTGGGGCCTTTCATAAAGCTTGACGCCTTATTAAGCTGTATATTGATTTCTTTATTTTCTTTTTAAAATATGTAAGGTATTTTTTCGGTTTTTTTTTATTTAGCTTTTAAGATGGATGCTCCTTAAAGGTTGTAGGCAGTATTTATGATATAATATCAAGGTGAATGTAAGAGATTATACACTCCATTAACACTTGTGTAAACATAATGTTAAACTGCAGAACTTTTAGTCAGTATATCCAAACCCTCTTGTCTTTTTTAACTCCTCAAATTGAAGATTTGTAGAAGAGAAAGAGGCTGAAGTGCTTATCAGACAAGATGGCTACCTATTTGCATTAGATTATGTATAAAATGTTAATTAGGAATTTTACATTCCCATGGGATAGTGGATCCCCTTACCTGAGAGACTGCTGACTACTTACATCTTTTCCCCTTACATGTACTACAGCAACTAAGACCTGCTGACTTCTACTTTTGTCACTTCCTGGTGTTATACTCCTAAATATATGAGGTCCCAGGGGCAAACCCTCCAAAGGCATAATCAGGTTTGCAGGAAGCTTTTTTTTCAATTGTGGGTTCTTAGTTATTCAATGAACTCCATGCAAAAATCAATCAGACGTGGTGTCAGACAAACTTTGGGACAGTGTATGGCTTTATTGGTTTAATCATATCTTTAAAGGATTGATGGCCAAACAGACAGTTTTGTAAGGTTATTTGGTTAATTATATGTTTTTAAAGAGACTAGTGTTTTCATATTTGTCCTCTTTAATTATTTTGTGGTAGGAAAGAAATAAGAACCAGTCATGCTGTAAACTCATAAATGATTTTTTTTTAGATAAAAATGAACTCCCCCCACCTCCCAAGCTTAATAAAAATATATATGGTTTCTACCTTGAAACATAATTCTATCCAAACCTTGCAGAACATGAAACTATTCCCTGATAAAACAAATTAAGGGTTTTTGGTTGTAGTTCTGTTGGTCTAAGGATATAGGTAGGCAAGTTTCTTTGGGAAGATGTGATATCTTTTATTAGACTGAGTAGCAGGAAAAAAGTTCTTTGCAAGTTTTCAGGCACAAACACCCTTCTTCAGGCATAGGGAGTCTCTGCTGTTTTGAGCTATTCAAGGAATGAAAGAAGCTGAAAGTGTGACAGGATGTCAGTGAGAATGTAAACAGGTGGAAATTAGGAAAACAAAGGGTAGGGAAGGGATCGGGGAAACGAGGGGGAAATCATGTCAAAGGTAAGCGAGGGAGACTCTACTGTAGTTGAATTCTTCAAGGTAAAAAAGAGGCTGTGAAAAAGTAAACAGCTAGAAATTAGGAAGATAAAGGAGGGAAGGGGAGGAAGAGGGGGAAAGAAAAGTGCAGGCACCTAGTGAATCAGATGTCAGGTATGTTGTAATGCATCATAAATCCATGTCTATATTAGGTCCATGATTTTTTGTATCTGATAGAATTAAGAAGTGAAGTACATAGGTTCATTTATGAAAAGTGTTTTGTAAATTCCCATTGAGGATTAGAAATGAGAGATCAGCGAGGGAGTGATTGTCTTGTGAGAAGTGTGCACCCCACACGTTAATTGGATATTTTTGTCTTTGATGGATTTTTGGTGTGCGTTCATTCCCATCCACAGTTGTTGTTTGGTTTCTCCTACGTAAGTTCCATCAGGGCATCTGGTGCACTGGATGAGATGTATAACATTTCTGGAGGTGCAGGTATAAGATGCAGTAGTGGTGAAGGTTCTGTTCTGGGGTGTGGTTATAGTAGGAGTGGTAGAGATGTGTTGGCAGGTTTTGCATTTCTTGTCCTGCCATGGTCTGGATGCATTAGGTGTGGTTTGAGTCGTATGGAGTTTGCTTCTGGTGATGAGGTTAGCAAGGTGTGGTGCTTGTTTAAAGGCTAGGTATTTCTGGAAAGATCTCTTCAAGAATTGGGTCTTCTTTTAGTATGGGTTGCAATTGTTTGAGGATTTTCCACGTAGGTTCCAGGGAAGGGTGATATGTCATAACTGATGCGATTCATGGGGATTTTCTTTTTGTACTACAGCAAACCTTCGAATGGTATCTGGTATGCCTGTATGAAGTGGTAAGTATTTGCTTTGTATTTGGATTTGGCTAACTTGGAGGACAGTGATTCGATTTGGAGATTCGAATTACTGTCCTGATTTGATTTGGCTGAATCAGATCTGGAAGTTTTGGTGTCACTTTGGATATTTGGCCATAGACTAAACAGGCTAGCACAGCTGCCTCCAGCTGATAAGTCTGTTGTGGGGGGTGGGGGAGGATTAGGTCTGGGGCTGGGACAAGCTGCCAAGCCAGGGCAGGAGTGAGTGTTACTTGGGAAGGGGGGGAGAGTGGTATGGGATGTGGGCACAGCAGCACTCTGAGCGAGGGGGTCTGCCCTGCTGCCACTTGCCCAGCTGTTCTGGGGGGGAAGGGTGAGGGAAGTGCAATGCAGGTGTGGCTTGCTCCAGGCAGAAGGGGGAAAGCAGCAGCAGGGCATAGCCCCTGCTCCCAACGCTGCCATGCCCACATCCCCCCACCCTTCCCTCAACCCCAACAGACTTACCAGCTGGAAGCAGCTGTGTCACCTGCCCGTTTAGTTTATGGCCGAATCACCAAATTGATTTAGATGCTTCCAATTGATTCAGAGCTTTAAATAGATCTCTTGATTCAATTAGGATTTGGAGATTCAGTCTCCGAATCAGGCCGAATTTCCTACGAATCAAATTGGCTTCCAATTCGCGCAGTCCTAGTATCTGGATGGCTCTTTCAAAAATAAAATTTCTCTCTCTTGCGGTGTGACCGTGCTGGGTGAAGACCCTTTTCAGATTTGTAAGGTGCTGATTTTTTTTTAAATTCTTTTTTAATATATTATGTTCTCATAATGTTATTGTTATTTTACCTTGAAAAATCACTTTCAGAAATACCATTTCCAATTACATGAAAATAAATGGAATTATTTTTGTTAGGGAAAATGTGTATAATGTAAAAACAATAATCAAACAAAGGTAAAAATGTGACTACTTTAAAATACTAACAATGGAGGAACAAAAAGCAGTCAGTGGTGGGTAAGATCCATAAAACATATACAGGAGGAATTCATAGAGAGTTTGCTCTTCATATTAATGAAGGTAGAGGTTTAATGCTTACAAAATATAATCTGACTCTGGTCCACAGCAGGACATTATTCTTGAGAGAACTGCTGCCTGCTATAATTGCTGTTTTAAACAAAATCCTAAAATAATTACATAATTTGAAATTTTACTGTTTTACTACAACAAGAAATCTCTTTACATTTTTAAGGTAGTTCAAAACCATATGGGCCCCATACTGTTTCCACTTCATTAGTACTTCTGACTCTTTTTCTGTTTTGGAGAATATCCTTGAAAAATTCCTTTTTTCTTACTCATTCCTTTTCCCTATATTCTTTTGTATCAACAACCACTATGAAACCCACTAGTGGTGACAACCACTGGTAATTACAAACTTCTTTGCATCAATGTATTCCAATGTGGACTAGTTGCTCAGAACCCCTCATTTGTTTTTTTCTGAAACACTTCCTCACAGGGTTACTAATTATCAGGCTTTATGAAACCATTTCTACTGTGTTACTATTCTAATTCAAACCTAGAGCTAAATAGCAGCTTTATGAATAATAGCTTCCACATAGTCTCTCACTAGACAAAGTTCTGCCAAAAAACTCTTAAAGATTAAAGTGAATGCTGAAAGTTGATATTAAAACATATTTCTACTTCCTGAAACACATTTAGATAACAAAATGAATCCCTTAAAGTAATAAATTAATGTTTCCTTGCTTTTGCTTCATAAAACATAGCTTTGAGATCACTGGAATAATTGAAGTCTTAATAAAGCAAAAACAAAGTGCAGGAAAGTATCAAAGTAAAAAACTCTTACTGCTTCTTTCAGGCCTTTGTACAATTCTGGTTTTCTTGTTCTGGATTCCGCTTTCATGAAGTGCCTTAAACCAGTCTCGCAATCTATTTGCAACTTCTCTAAATTCCAGATCACTGCACACTGAAAAACAAGCAAACAAATGTGAGATTTTTATTACTTGTATTTCCTGTATAAGTGATACCTTTCAAATGATGTTAAAAAGTGAAAAAAAGAGAAATATAGTCTCTGTTTTTCCTCCTAATAGGAGTTCAGTCTTTCAATACTCAATTGCAGTCTTAAAACATAACTTTAATTAGTATAGGTAATATATAAATAATTTTCCAGTATATCTTTCATCTGTATGGTGTTGTTCATCTAGAAGATACTAGAACACTTTATAAGCTATTCTAGCTACATATAATATACATATCCACACAGAAGCACTCCATTTACTGTGGAAATATACTAATTTCTAACTTAAAACAGGGCAGCTACTTCATAGCACTTGCTTTAGGTCAACAAGTGAAGAGCAATTTCAAATCTAAATGAAACAGTAGGTGGGAACTGGAGTAAACAGAGTAAAATAACCTAAACTGGCTATTAGCTAATATACTTAGGAAAGGTGTGATGGGATTTTTATGAATAAGTGTCTAAAGAAATTGACATATAAACAATGGGCCAAGACTTCATTGCACATCAGTTGTTCCAAGGTAACAAGCTTCCATGTTTATCTTTACTTCATAACAAATGGAAGCTAACCTGCAGCAATTTACCCTTTTCCATTGAGGGCTAAGCTACTGCATTTCAGCTTCTACTTTCCATGGGAAGGAGAAAGCACATGGACAGTTGATACACTCCATTTCCTGGATCCATTACTCTAACACACTGATGTCAGTAGACTCCAAAAGAGGACACCTATAACCTTCCACACCTCTTCCACACAAAGTAGATGTTATGCTTGGGGCCAAGAGAAGCAGCAGCATGCATATAAGGGGCATGTCTACACATTCATTAATACATTTTAGGAAGTGCTTGCAGATGTGGAGGGAGGCTGCTGTGGAAGGAGTGCATCACAGCAGACTTGATTAATCATGTCTGCCGGAGCGTGCCAATTAGCATGTTCCAGCAGCCTCCATGTCTCATGCATCCATGTCCCTGCACTTCAAAATAGTAGCAGGAGGCACTTTAACTAAAGCTTGTTTGACAAGCTTTAGTAAAAGCACCCCTGCCCCCATTTTGAAGCACGGGAAATCTGATACACAATTTGTGGGTGCTTTAGAGCAGCCACACCCCTACTCTGAAGCACATGTAAAAATGCCCACTACTGTGAGGTACTAGAAAAAAGCGCGTTAGCCTATTTTCATGTGCATTAACTAAAGAGCATGTTTTTTTGTGATGCTTAAATATGCATTAAAATAAGTTAATGCATTTTAAGGCATATGTGTAGTCATGCCCATGGTTAACATGCTGTTTATTACAGGCCCAACAAGGGACAACTCATGCAGAGACAGGGGCTCATATAGCAGGCGTGCGGGGCCCCGGGGTCAGTGCCCAGCGACGCCGGTGAGGGGCGGCTGGCCCGAGCCAAGGCAGCAATAGTGCAGCAGGAATCAAGGTTCAAAATAGTTCAAAATAGTTATGGGAAACACAGATGCCTCTGTTCTAGCCTCTGATTAGGATGCACCAGTGGGCCCTTTCCTGCCCAGAGCTAATACCATAACCCCATAATATGACATTTTAAGTTAGTATTGACTCAATGGAAAGATAGTTGTTTATAAAAATCAACAAGCAGTATTCCAAATGCATGAACTTGTTGGTTTCTACCTAATTACTACCTAAGCTCAGAACTGTTTTACCTTCTGAAGTCTCACAACCCAAGGTAGCATAGCTTCAGGCTAAAGCTGATGTTCATTTGCTGTATATAAGCCTCTAGTTTTATTTGCATTTGGCACATGCTGTTGTAATGCATGAGACTTACTGGTAATATGTTGTGTACATTGTATTTATCTGAATGGCAGCTTGGAACTTGTTCTTTTGATTTTAAAGTAAAACTGAAGTGAATCAGTGTGCCAGTAAAGGAAAACCCCTGATACAATTGACAGTATTTGTATATTTGCTGTTTATTCATTCTTTGCTCAGAGCATCGCTCTTCAAACTTTGATACTTCTTGTCAATAATGTCTATATGGAATTTGTGCACGCATTAGTATATATCAAAAAACAACCACTTGAATTTCTTCTAAAAACATGTTTTGTGCTCTCTTCCTGTGAACCTTACACAGACTTATTATTCTTCCTCCCATGTAATTTAGTACACAAATGGAATCAATACCAGTATTGGTCTGTTGGTGATTAAGCTCAAAAACATCGGATACTAATAACAGGTTGAAAATGCCCTTCCCAACTTGGATAAATTAAATACGTTGGATATTGTTAGTTAAGATTGCAACATGATGGCACTTTGCTTTTACCAATCCCAGAGCTGGCAATAATCTAGTATGAGCAGCTAGGCATCTATTGGACAGAAAATCCAGGTACTTTGTTTGTGCGGTGTGACTAGACAAATACCATGGAGTGTTTCTTTTTCACCACTGGCTGGGTGTGGATCAGAGAAAGATTGAGAGATTAGGAATCAAAGTGTTTCTCTGGTGGAAGATGCCATCTGTCATCAAGTATTGGGAATGAAGATGTTACTTTTTTATAGCTCTTGTTCTTTTTAATTTGGTTAGGTGTCTAGATAACATGGACTCCCTTCATTCTTTGGATCTCTCATATACTCAGTATTTTGAAAGCCTATACCTTCTTTCATTTTTAAACAAGGTCTTATATAAAAATTAAGTGTCAACTTTGATCAATATGGTATCAACAATGATTGTGGTGGGTATGGTCAGGCATAACAGTTACACCAGTATTAAGGTATGCTGGTATAAGCTGTTCTGATATAATTTTCCCCTTCTGTGCAGCAGAAGTAAAGCTCAATCTTCTATCTGTTTTATTTAGGTTTAAAGTTACAGAAACTTTGCTCACTTACATTGGCATAGGGGAGTATAGATGTGAAAATTAAATAAGAGCTGAAACATGCTACTAAGTGGCAAGTTTCCCCTCCCCTTTTGAAGTTATAGCTATCTATAGGCAGCAACTCCAAAATGAATTTAAGCTACATGGATTCCAAGGGCACGTCCCAAGCTAGAAAAACACTTGCATGGAACATGAACAAATCCTCTGCCATCATAGATGCAGAATCTTAAGCACAGGGGAAGGAAGACAATGATAACATCTACCATCCACATTAGATTATCTCATGTCAGTGGGGCTCTTATTCTTTTAAAGTTTTGTTGCTGTCCATTGTTGGAGGCAGTAAGACATAGTGTGATAGTTCCTGAATAATATGATTTGATGAGATGCAGTTTAAAGATCATTTTCAGGGGCTGGGTTTCTGATCATGAATTAAGGCAAATGCCTCAAAGTTTACAGAATATAAAATAACTGAACTTTTTTCCAAACTTTGTTGTTTCATGTTTACACTTTAAATGATAATTTGATTCCAAAACAGAGAAAGAGAATGAAAAAATTATCATTTTTCGCTGTCACTAATTTTAATGATTTGGATTACTTTAGGATGGGAATAGATCATCATCTTCAAAAATCAAGGCAATGCAAAACAACCTGATTACAAACTGTCAATTGCCTTTTTAATGCCCCATAGCTACTCAAGTGGTTGAGTCAGCTCTTAAGCATGGCAGGTAATTACATTTACAGTATTATGAATTTAAATGCACAGTGCATATTTGGTTTGTGACACACCTCTGATATGTCAAGTAAAAGCAGATGTCTTTTATATGTGAAATTTACAAGATAGATACAGCTTACCTTTACTAATGCACTGTTAATAATTTAAAATTGTGGTCTACATTTCCCAGCAAAGATGCAAAACAGAGAGCTATAAAGAAATCCTGCACTTCAATACTAAACTCAAGTATTTTTACAAATAATGTACTGTTCATTTACGAGCATGTTAGCAAGTAATTTAAACAATAGAAATTGTTAGCAAATCTAAATTTTCAAAAAATTTTGATGGTCCATCAGCTGTTTCAAAATGATTTGAAATGTTTTTTTCATAGTAATTTTTGTTTCTGGAAATAAAAATACATTTTTTCAGTTTTAGATTTTGCAGGGATCCCCTCCTTTTTGCATGTTTTTTGGGGGGGACAATCAAATTTTAATTTTCAACTAGTCAAACTGGAAGGAGTCAAAAGGAGAGCAACAAAAATTATCAGAGGTCTACAAAACATAACATATAAGGAAGGGCTGGTCCTTGACTTCAGAAAAGCCGACTTTGACAAGCTCAAGAGGCTTGTCGGTCCGGCCCTCAGGGACCATGACCCCAGGGAGATGGGAGTTCAAGAAGAGTGGTTGCTTCTCAAGGAAGCGATCCTCAATGCACGAGCTAAATCTATTCCAACATGGAGGAAAGGCAGCAAGAAGGCACAGCAGCCCTCCTGGCCCTCTAGGGACCTAGCGGACCTCCTGCGGCTAAAAAGGAAAGCCTACAAAGGATGGAGGACGGGATTCACCTCCAAGGAGGATTATTCTGCACTGGTCCGGTCCTGCAGGGAGCAAACCAGGAAAGCCAAGGCTGCAACTGAACTCCAACTAGCTTCAAGCATCAAGGACAACAAAAAGTCCTTTTTCAGATATGTGGGGAGCCAGAGGAAAAGCAAGGGCAATGTTGGACCCCTGCTAAACCAGATGGGGCAACTGACAACTGATGCCCAGGAAAAAGCCAACCTATTAAATAGGTACTTTGCGTCAGTCTTTCATCAGTCCCATGGGACGCCCATGCCTGCTATGGGACAGGGAAATCTGGGTGAGGGGGATCCCCTACCCTCCATAAATGCTGACCTCGTGAAGGAACACCTTGAGAAGCTGGATACCTTCAAGTCAGCCGGCCCTGACAATCTGCACCCCAGGGTACTCAAGGAGCTGGCGAGCGTCATAGCCCAGCCCCTGGCACGGATCTTTGAAAACTCCTGGCACTCTGGTGTAGTGCCCGAAGACTGGAAGAAGGCCAATGTGGTGCCGATCTTCAAGAAAGGGAGGAGAGTGGATCCGGCTAACTACAGGCCCATTAGCCTGACTTCTATCCTGGGGAAGATCTTAGAAAAGCTTATTAAGGAGGCCATCCCTTGAGGGACTGGCCCAGGCTAACATTCTAAGGGATAGCCAGCACGGGTTTGTTGCGGGTAGCTCTTGTTTGACCAATCTCATTTCCTTCTATGACCAGGTGACCTATCACCTGGACAAGGGAGAAGAGATTGATGTCATATATCTTGACTTCAAAAAAGCTTTTGATCTGGTATTCCATGATCACCTCTTGGCCAAACTACCCAGTTGTGGCCTTGGCTCCACCACAATCTGCTGGCTGGGAAACTGGCTCCGTGGTCGGACCCAGAGGGTTGTAATTGATGGCAGTCACTCATCGTGGTGCCCTGTGACCAGTGGGGTCCCTCAAGGCTCTGTCCTGGGACCCATCCTGTTCAACATCTTCATTAATGATGTGGACATTGGAGTCAGGAGTGGACTGGCCAAGTTTGCCGATGACACCAAACTCTGGGGCAAAGCATCCACACCAGAAGATAGGCGGGTGATCCAAGCTGACCTGGACAAGCTCAGCAAATGGGCAGATGAGAACCTGATGGTGTTTAACACCGAAAAATGCAAGGTTCTCCACCTTGGGAGGAAAAACCTGCAGCTTCCTTATAGGTTCGGCAGTGCTACGTTGGATAGCACTACAGAAGAAAGAGACTTGGGGGTCATCATTGACCACAAGATGAACATGAGCCTGCAATGCGATGCTGCGGCTAGTAAAGCAACCAAAATGCTGGCTTGCATCCATAGATGCTTCTCAAGCAAATCCCGGGACGTCATTCTCCCCTTGTACTCGGCCTTGGTGAGGCCGCAGGTGGAGTACTGCATCCAGTTTTGGGCTCCACAATTCAAAAAGGATGTGGAGAAGCTTGAGAGAGTCCAGAGGAGAGCCACGTGCACGATCAGATGTCAGGAAAACAGATCTTACGATGACAGGCTGAGAGCCATGGGACTCTTTAGCCTGGAAAAGCGCAGGCTGAGGGGTGATCTGATGGCCACCTATAAGTTTATCAAGGGTGACCACCAGGATCTGGGGGAACGTTTGTTCACCAGAGTGCCCCAAGGGATGACGAGGTCGAACGGTCACAAACTCCTGCAAGACCATTTCAGGCTGGACATAAGGAAGAATTTCTTTACTGTCTGAGCCCCCAAGGTCTGGAACAGTCTGCCAGCAGAGGTGGTTCAAGCACCTACATTGAACACCTTCAAGAGTAAATTGGATGCTTATCTTGCTGGGATCCTATGACCCCAGCTGACTTCCTGCCCTTTGGGCAGGGGGCTGGACTCGATGATCTCCCAAGGTCCCTTCCAGCCCTAATGTCTATGAAATCTATGATTACTGGAATTATTTAGTTTGGAGAAGAGAAGACGGAGGAGGAATTAAATAATAGTTTTCAAATACAAAATAGGTTGTTATTAAAAGGATGGTGAAGAACTCTTTTCTCTGTCACCAGAAACTGTAACAAAGGAGATCTGTTTTGGATATTAGGATGAGCTTTCTATACATGAGGGTGGATCAAGTGCTAGAAAATATTACCTAGAGAGATTATAGAATCTTTGTCATTGGGAAGGTGTGGAATTGTTTATACAGATCCCATGCAGAAAAGGGGGCTAAGTTAGATGATATGGAGTTCATCTAACTCCTTGAGGTCTTGAGGTCCCTTCCCAATCTATTTTTTTATGATTCTACGGCTTTCCTATTGCTGAAAATAAAGCAGCAGAAGAAAGCAAATTCAGATATGGACATACGATGTATTATAAAAATACACCAAACAGGAGTTCATTTCAGAAAATCTCTTTATCTTCTGTGTTTTTGTAAATGACAAAGATGACATAATGATAAACTCCTTATCTAGTATGTGTCACTATCCATCAATTTGAGTAGTTATTCCTGAATATGGTACTTACCTGAACATTCTAATGCATTATATCGTTCTGGTCATTTTGGCAGTACAACACAACATAAAGAAAAAAGTAATTAAAATAATGAATACATTTTGATTACTAGGGAAAAAGACCAATAATATTTTAATTAAAACAAATAAAATGGGATGAATGCGCTTACTGGAACACAACATATTTCATTATAAAAACTGAAATGTAACAGTCATTTATAAGTACACAGAAATGAAGAAAATAAGATTAAAAATATTTTGTATGCATGTAGGATTCTTCTATCTAACTTTCACCCTTTAGAAGGACTGACTTCCTTGAAGGAGGGAAGAGATTGTACTATTTACTTTAGGGAGACAGTTACTTATGCTTAAGAATAAAAAATAAATACCTTTGTTTAGAGTTACATTTTATATCAAAGTAAAGGTTGGAATTCTCTAATGCAGGGCTGTCATGAAGCTTTGAGCAATCTAGCACCCTCCTCCTGGCTGCTACAGCTGGGAGGGAGTTGAGTGGCAGCCGAGCAAGAGCCTGTGGACTGCATGCTAGCCCTTTGGGCCTACACATGGCAGCCCTAACCTTACCACAGGGTATGAACACATGTAATTAAAGATCCTTTCACATAAGGGTCAGGAACAGACATAACACTTTTACTGTTATAAGCAACTGGAAATTGGTCTGTACACATAACGTATGTTCGACACACAGACTGGTTTAAAAATGGTGGGACCAGATCTAAGATTTGCACTGCCCTACCCTCACAGGGCAAATGTGTGTTCTGTTTGCTACCATTCTATACTATGCTGCTTATAGAAAACAGTGTAACTTAGCTGGAGACTGAATTGAACATTTTGAATGTCTGTCCCTAGCTAAGATTGTTGCTTAGACCTTGTTGTTCAGGCTGGCACATGTTCATTTATTGGCATAATGGGATTTGTTCCCCGTTTCCAACAATTATGCCTCTTGTCCTGCCCAGTTATGGCAGGATGGATGACTGAGATCAGAATTCAGATCCCAATCATGCCACTCCTACTTCCACAGGGTCCCAAGGCTGAAACTGACCATCAGCTGATTGTTGGTCTCAGCCTCAGGACCACATCAGAACCAGTTCAAAACTCTGGTGCATTTTTAGGGCTGAGACTGATAATCAGCTATTTGTAGGTCAAAACACTGGGACAGCACTGGGGCCAGTCCCAGAGCCTCATCTTGCATCTGGCATTAAACCACATAGCAGGGACCATGCTGTAGCAAAACCCCCAGTTTTTCTTTTTTGTATTTATATAAAAATGCATTCCCTCCCCTTCCCCAACCATTTCTGACTTTTTCTCTCCCTCTCTATTCCCTAGATAAGTATAAGTAAGCTAAGATGTAGGATAAGATTAACATTTTATTTTAGGTAGTAAGCTTTATTTCTCCCCTCTGCAAATAAGTGCACTGCTATTTTGATAGATATCCACTGTTTTATAAGTGATAATTATTATGTTTTGTATTGTTTATTTTTTTACTGCTTTTATATTAGGTGATTACTGTTTTAGGCCTATATATGTAAGTTAGCATAAGGCATGTCAAGTTTCCATTTTGTTTGTCAAGTCTCTGTCGTGTCCCCAGGCCCGGTTGTGTAACCCATGACTCGCACCTACCCCTCCTATGTAATTTGGTTCCTAAATGAATGGGGATGAACGAAGGTGTTTGAGAGAACATGGCAGTGAGTCTACGAATAGCTCCATCTGAATGACTGAACCATCAACACGAATACCTGGACCAATGACCCAGCCCTTGGAACCACCCTCAGCATTCAAGAAACAAAAGATGAGGTAACCCACCATTGTGCCAAGCTGCACATGCTCAGTAAGAAAATCTGAAGCCCTCTGGAACAGGACTGACCTTGCCTGGACAGGCCCTCCCCACAGGAGATCAGAGGTGGTCTGTCCCATAAAAGGGGTAGTGAAGACAGACCCAGTGGGACGCCCTCTCCATCTGGGCCAGCACCATGCCACACCACTTATCCACCCAGAGGCCCTGCTGGTGACCCCCTCTGGACAACACCTACTGGACAAGGACCCCTTTCCAGCATGGCTAGGTAGCTATCACCTCCCCACCCCCTCTTCAACCAAGGACTTGGACTCTGCTTCTCTTCCCGACCTGTTCCAGCCCTTCTACTGAGTCTCTTTCTCCTGCTGTCATTGTGAGTGCTTGTGTGTGTGTGTATGAACCAATACCTTCATGGGGCTGTGCAGCGTGTTGTCTGTTTAATAAAACTGTTATTTGGACCCCTAAGTTGGGTTTTGCTTTATTATGGTTTGGCCCTGCTCCAATTTCTGCTCCTCACCCCTCTAACTTCTGCTTCAATTCTTCCTCCCCTGCTTCTAGCTCGCTGCCACCTCCAACACCTGTCCTGAGCTCCTCTTTACCTGCAAACTTCTTGTTTCTTTGCCACTGTCTTATCCCCACTGCCTTTTCCTTTTCCCCTGACCAACCAGATTTCTGCCTCAGTTTCTTTCCTGGCTGTCTCCTCCTTACCACCACTTATCTGCCCCCCCAATATCTCAGCTGTCTCCTTCAGTTTCCAGCCACAGTCTACCTTAAGTAAAACCAAGCCTCAGTGCCTCAGCCAGCTTCTCTGTAGTCCACTGGTTCTAATCCTGGTTCTAGCAAATTTCACTCCGTACACTTTAACTCTCTCTCACCTGAACCTTCCCCCAAGTATCCCAGGTACTCCAAGCACACACATACACACTGTACCATCCAAGTTAGGAACTTACCTGTGTGTATATATATGTGTGTGTGTGTGTGTGTGTGTGTGTATGTGTGTGTATATATATAGATATGTGTGTGTGTATATGTGTGTGTGTGTGTGTATGTATATATGTGTGTATATGTATGGCATTGTGTGCATGATATATCAATTAGTGATCTGTGTCTAACTTTGGGGTGTATAGTGTATGTGCTTGAATTGATGATAGGCACGCAGGTGCCTAGGTTGGTTTGTAGATGTGTATGTGCCTGTGCTGGTAGCTTTTGTTTGTATGTACCTAATTGATTTGTACATTTGTATATGTGCAATTGTGTCACACCCTTCTGTCTAACAGCGCAATATTGAGATCCTGAGAGTTGGCCTGACCCCACAGGGCAACAATGCTATACATTTATTTTAAGGCATAATAAAACCTGCCACAACATTATTACATGTATTTTGTAGAATAAGTTTGTAGCTTATTTCCTACTTTATCGCACCATTAATTGCATGAATGTCTGGTTAATCACGCCTTAAATGTAACATTTGCCAGAGGCCCTAGTGCCAATTTTTAAATTTTATCCAGACATCTTTTGATGAGAGTTTCATGCCCTAACAGCTTACAGATTTAGCCTTGAGCAGTCACCTAGGAAGCAGTAGAACCTGGTTCTAGGAATGCAAAAGGAATTTGAGCCTCTTAAATCTGCTTCCCATAACAGTGTTATAGGTTATAACCACCAAGCTACAGATTAGGCATAATGCAGTCCCTTTTCCAGCCCTCCTCTTTAAGCTGACCTATTGCATCTTGCATCCAATACCAATTGGATATAACAAAGAGAGAACAACAAGGACATTTCTGCTCCATTTGTAAAAAGGACTCATGCTAAAACACACGCCTCCTGCCTATCCACAGCAGCATCCATGTCACTGAGCTGCATGCCCTCTGACTTCATGGATCAGAGGCAGGCAAAAACATGGGCAAAATATAGCCCATGGGCTGAATCTGGCCCTCAAGGCCATTCTATCTGGCCCACAGTCCCCCTAAAAATTTTAGAAAATTATTAATTATTAACTACATGTGGCTGCCTGTCAAAGATGATAAGGCACCACCAGCAGCAGGAGAAGACGTCGGCAGGAGCCAGTGGCTGAGCAGCAAGGCCTGCTCAGCCCTGCCCCACCTACACTCTCCCTCTCCCAGCCCACAACCAGTGGCTTCTGGCCTGGTAACTCTTTGGCTGTTCCCCACCCTCCCTCCAGCTGAGTGGAACATCAGATAAGATCAGACAGAGGAAGTGGCAGAAACTGCTGCAATTAGCCCAGGCTGTGGGACCTGGGCTTGCCTGGATCCATACTGTCCCATGCAGCCAGGAACTGCATGGTACTGGCCAGGGTGGGCTGAAGCCAGAGTGGTGGGCAGACAGGTGGGGATGGGAAGAGACAGGGGGCAGGTAGCAGCAACGAGCAGGGGGGAACAGGAAGTGGAAGCAAGTGGGTGGGGGGTGGTTGGAAGCAGCAATGGGTGGGGGAAACAATGGTGGCCACTGGGAAGTGGTGCAGCAGTAGTGGGAGGGTTTGCGGGAGGGAAAGTAGGGAAGCCACAGTGGAGGTGGCAACAGGCAGAAGTGCGGAGCCCATGTTGGTACCCTCGGGCTGGCAGGGACCCAGGTTGGACAGTAGGAGCATAGAACCTGGGCCTGGTGTTGCCTGGCTGCATTGCATGAGATTCACATGCAGTCCATGAGAGCCACACATGGAGCTAGTGTCCCAGCCTGTCTCTCTCTCCCTCTACCAGCCACCATGACCCCACACCTTCCCACAGGCTCTACCTCAACCACATACCCCACACCCATCCACACCCACCCTCCTAAACTCCAACCACACAGACCCACCCCCAACCACATCCCCCTACACACAACCCACACACAATATAGAGGGCCTGTATTTTGAACTATTATGAAATTTCCTCTAGATACACTATGCAAGCACACATAAATCAGGACAGACATATTTTTAAATAAAATTAAAATAAGTTAAAGTAGATATTTTATTTTTAGTGTATGATTTGGGTGTTTTGTTTTGTTTTTAGATTGAAGACAGCAGCACCCTCACTCCCAGAAGTACTTCTAGGGCAAGGGGAGGGACTTCTGGTGGCAAAGAACACGGGTTAGAGGCAGGACCTCTGGTCCCAAGATGGTGACCAGTAGGTGGGACACCCATTAAGAGGTAGAGCTGTCCTTGTGGCCCTCAACAGCTCACCAAAACTCGTTAAGCAGCTGTCCAGCAGAAATAATTGCCTGCCTCTGTGTTGGGTCCTCCCTTGAATGACTGGTGAGCCAGATTCAAAGACAGGGCTGTAGAATGTCTAATTTGTGAGCTGATAGTTAGTTACTGTGGTGGGATTCAGTTACTCCTCTGGGTAAAAGGGGAATAGAACCTTTCTAAGTAAGGACCCTAACCATCCATGTGTTGAGCTAAAACATGGGAGGATCCCTCACCATTATTTTGTTTCTGGAAGATATAGGCAGAAGCATACAGGCATCAAAGGGTGAAACAATCTAAAGCTGTTTATAGGAGCCAAAAATGACACTTACAGAGTTGGGTATATGTGTAGGTATCTTTACCAATTACACGTGTAAAGTGAAACAGAATCTAGGTGAATCTGTCAAATGTAAAAGAAAAACATCTCTTTCAGAAAAAACGAAATGAAAGATAAAACAAATTATGGCAACATAACTTTAAAATGATGAATTCTACTGTCTCCTCCATCTGAAGAAGAATACATAGGAATCAAAGCCTAGTAAATTGTTTAGAAAATGTTTCACTGACTATATGGAACTACTTTAATGTAGGTTTATAATGATTTTAAACAAACAGCTGCATATAAGGTATGTTGGTATAATAATTAAAGATATTACATTGTCTAGGTTGTCTATCTTTTTAGTGTAGCCAATACAATTTCCAACCGAGCTGGAAAATTATGCTAAATTGGAATGTACCAAATATGTTCATTTCTGTAGCTTTAGAACTGTATGTAAAAAAATATTTCTCTAAAGTTTAAATAATAAATGGTATTATGATTGATGTTGCAAAGAAGTGTAGATATTAACAATATAGTATAAAGGTTGCCCTCATCACCCCAATGAAAGTAAGGTTAAAGACTCACAAAAAAAATAGAAATTATATTTAATTATACAGCAGTTTTTCACATTAGTAAAAACAGCTAAAAGTGCTCCACTAGAGCTGTCATATTTATTCACAGCTAATTGCAAAATTTGATACAATTCCAAATTTTCATTAAAGTGCTTTTTGGGGTATGCATGAATAGCAAAAAGCAAGTTCCAGGCTACCTCAGGATTACTGCTATGCCTAAATGTTCTTTTGTATCACTGTATTGTATAACTACGTTAATTTTTTTAAATGAATATTAAATGTGTTATTAGGAGCTAATATGTTCATACGATTGTAGGAAAGCAGGGCTGCAAGGGACCACATGAATTCATCTAGTCCAGTCCCTCGCTCAAGGCAGAATCATTTCTTATTAAAACATCCCAGCCAAGTGTCTGTCTAACCTGCTGTTTTAAGTTAACAAGAATGGACATTATGCAATTTTTCTAGGAAGTCTGTTCCAATGTTTGACTGCCTTCATAATCTGAAAGTTCCTCCTACTCTCCAAGATAAATCTCCCTGATGCAGATTGAGGCCATTGCTCCTAGTCCTGTCCCCTACAGCCACACAGAAAAGCCCATCTTTATCCTCTATGTAATACCATTCAGGTATTTGAAGACTGTTACAAAATTGACCCTCAGATTTCTCTTTTACAGGATAAATAACCGTAGCTCTTTCACCCTTTTCTTCCAGGCCCCTAATCATTATGTTGCTCTGGACTCTTTCCAAACTTTATGCAACTTTCTTGAAGTGCAGGGTGCAAAACTGGATGTAGTATTCCAGGGGAGGCTTCACCAATGCTGAATAGAGCAGAATAATTTCTCTTGATTTGCAAGCAACATACCTTTTAATACAACCTAGAATGCTGTTGGGTTTTTACTTATTAGCTAGCCAATTGCCTATCAAGAATGATGGGGGGGGGGGTAGGGGGCAGCTGGGGACGCGACCAGCATCTGGCCCTGCTCCCCCACACCTTCAGGGCCAGGCCTGCTCCCCTTCTCCCTCTCTGCCACTTTGGGGCTGGGGCCAGGACACCCCCCCTCTGTCTGCTGGCCCCACCCTGCCTCCGTCTGCTCTATTGCCACTGCCTACAGGTTGGGGGGCCAGGGCCAGAAGCTCTAGCCTTGCTGTGGGAGAGACAAGCTCTGATAGCCTGTCCACTCCATCACCTGCCCGGGAGGTGGGTGGGAACAGAGGCCTGGGGCCAGGCTCACTCCCCACACCTTACCCCTACCATTTTGGGACTAGGGCCACTCCCTCCACCCCCACTCCATCAAGGCAGGCCTATGTTCCCCCTCAACAGTTCAGGTTTGGGGCCGCTCCCCATCCCCCTGTTGCTGCGGTAGCCCTGACCCTCTTCTACCACCCTTGTGCCACTGCCACCACCGCCATGGAGGGGGAGCACTCCCCCTTTCCCCTACTCCACTGCTGGGCCATGCCTCCCTCCCCCCCCCCCGAGCCACTGTGGGGCCCAGCACCCCTCCCCATACCCTCTCTGTTTTGGGTCCAGGCTAGTTTTATTTCCTACCCCTCCCTTTTACCTCATCTATGCAGGGTGCATATTGGAAAAAATAGTCCCTTTTCCCTCCCTACAGTTGAAGCTGTAATCAATGCATTTCTTATATGGTCAAGAGAGAAATAACAGGGGGAAACACGCTTAAATAATTGATTACTACTCCCTTACACAGATAAGTTGAGGAAAAATCCAGCTATGAGAAGGCTTAAATTCTTTTTAATATTTAACAATGCTTATCATATCTCCTTAATCACTTTCCACCAAGTTATATTTATTTTAAAAATCCCTTTTTTCTCTGACTTGCATCCAGTTGTCAATATGTTTCTGTGATGAGATGCTCAGAAATATACACAACATATGGTCTTACTAGAATCCTGCAGAGAAGTACTATTATTTTTGATCTGTGCTACATCTCTGCACATACAGCCAAAATTCAAAGTAGCCTTTTTTCCTCCAGCATACTGAAAATTCATATCTAATTTCTTGCCAAGGATCATTGGTATGTTTCTTTACTTCATTTTAGCATTGCTATTCCATTGAATAGCAGTTGGATTAAATACTTAGCTATAATAGGTAGTATTTCAAGTAAGAATTTCATTTTATTAATGCCTGCTCATATTTGGATTCTTTCAGTCCTTTCATATTACTTTTCTATCTTCCCTGGTGTTTGCAATACCTTTCAAATTAGTATAATCTGCAAAATATGATTAACATGTTATATACTCCTGCTTCCATATCATTAAGGGAGATGTTGTATTAGAAAAGATCCTCTCAATAGAACTTTACAGGACATCTCTTGCAACATGAAACATTTCATTTTATTTAGCACCCTAGAGACAGTTTTTAATCCAACCCTATATAAACAGCTTTATAACAATGCATGTGCCTGCTTCTAAGTACAAAAATACCTGCAACCAATAAGAGATTCCCAAGATCATATGATAGTTACTTCTTTCTGATCAATTTATCCATCAGGCTTTATCTGCCCACAAAGGCCAAATTCCAAACTGTTCATTTTAAATAAACCCTTTTCATAGAATCATAGGAAAACAAGGCTGGAAGGGACATCCCAAATTAATTTAATGCAGGACCTGCTCAAGGCAGTATCATCCCTGACTAAACCATCCCATCCAAGTGTCTGGTCAACTTGTTTCATTAAGAGATTTCTTTTGAAATATTTATTCAATTTTACTAATATCTAGAACAGGGGTGGACAATTATTTTGGGTGGAGGGCTGCATCACAAGATTTGGTGAGCTGTCAAGGGCCGCATGGATAGCCCCACCCCTTAACAGCTGCCCTGCCTCCTGGTCACCATCTTGGGACCAGAAGTCCTGTCCCCTAACCTCTGACCTTTGTTGCCAGAAGTCCCTCCCCTTTCCCCCAGAAGTACTCCTTTTGGGGAGGCAGCTTTCGAACACCCTGTCACATCGTCTGTGTCATAAGACCCACCCACCCAACACCAAACTGCCCTACTTGCCATATCTGTCCCAGAATCCCCTGCCAAAATCATATGATCCCTGACATCAGAAGGTCTACCCCTTGACTAGGAAACACTGCCCAACAACAAGGCCCACCCTTATAGTGTATGGCCTACTCATGAGGCCCCAAGAGTTCTGGCCTCTAGGCCATGAGGCACAGGCACAACTTACTAGGTAGCAAGGGGTTTTGATCCCTCTAACATCCTGCCCCATCAGTGGGATTTCAGGGGCATTAGACCTGCCCCAGAATGGTGCTAAACCAATTGAGACAAGGATGGTACACACAAAGTCTTTCAGAGCAAATCACTTAAACAAAGTATAGATAAAGTATCATATACTAAAAATCTGCAAGCCTGGACCTCCATGTGGGGCAAGGAGCCAGCCAGGGCCAGTCCCGCAGCACCTGGTTCCCAGCTACAAGGTCAGGACCTCATGGCCAGCAAGGTTTCCTAGCTGCAAAACAGGGGCTGGCACCACACAGTGCAGCAGAAGCCAGCCCAACCTGCCCCTCCCCTCACCTACAGGACAGGACCCAGCTCAGCCCCTCTTTACCTGCAGGCCAACAGAAGCTAGCCAAGCCTCCCTTCCCTTCACCAGTACTGGTCACCAGACCTTTCCCACAAGCTAGAACCCAGCCCACCCCAGCCCATGCGGCAAAAGCTGACCAACCCCCCCACAACTGGCACCAGCATGACCTGGCCCATCCCAGCCCATTCTCCTCTCCCCCTTGCCCATGGCACAGCAGAAACCAGCTGAGGCCCAGGTCCCCTCACTGGCACAGCCCCGTCCAGTGCTTCAGGACCCATCCGATCCTGAGCTGCAAGGGGCTCAGCTGCAGCTTTTCCTCCCCAGTGCCAGCCTGGCCAGACCCATCCTGTCCCCTCCCAAGTGCCATGGGACCAACACTGGCCCAGCCACAGCTCGTCCACATACTGCTGGGGACAGGACAAACCTGGCTGAAACAGCAGGGGCTCAGCTACACCTTCCCCCTACCTGATCCAGCTGGTTCTAAGAGGCAGGAGACTCTGCCATTACTCTTCCTGGCTGGTGCTGACCTGGCTGGGTCCAGAAGGTCCCAAGCAGCATGCAGCCAAAGCTGTCCCAGCCACAATTTCCCCATGTGCTGCTGGGGATGGGATGAGTCTGGCCAGGTCAGCACCTGCCAGAAAAAGCAGCAGCAGAGCCTCCTGCCACTTGGGACCAGCCGGCTCAGGTAGGGGGAAGGTGCAGCTGAGCCCCTGCTACTCTGGCCAGGCTCGTCCCATTCCCAGCAGCACATGGGGAAGCTGGCTTTGGCCGCATGCTGCTCCAGATGGGACAGGCTTGGCCAGGTCAGCACTGGCCAGCAAAAGTGGTGGTAGAGCCTCCTGCCACTTGGAAGCGGCTGGCTCAGGTAGGGGGAAGGTGCAGCTGAGCCTCTGCTGCTCCAGCCAGGTTCGTCCTGTCCCAGCAGCACATGGGGAAGCCAGCTTAGGCTGCACGCTGCTTTTCCTGGCTGGGGCCAACCTGTCCGGGCCTGTCCCATCCGGAGCCTTCCCTGCATGCTGCTGGGCATGGGACAGGCCTGACACTGGCCAGCAGAAGTGGCAGCTAAGCCATGTGCCTTTAGGGACTGGCTCAGGAATGGCTTTCCCTTGCCAGTACCAGCCCAACCCAAGCTGCAAAGGCAAAGTCATGGCTTCCCCTTATTTCAGCCAGCCCAGCTGGTCCCAAGTGGTACACAGCTCAGCTGCCACCTCTCCTCCCTAGTGCTGACTGGGTCAGGGCTGCATGTGGCCCAGCCAGTCCAGCTCCTGCTTCCCCTCCCCAGTGCCGGCCCAGCTTGGCCTGGCCCAAGCAGCAGAGTACAGGGAAAGCCTGCCCAGCAGCCATTTCTCTGGGCTTACTTGCAGGGCAGGATCCTTGTCAGTCCTGCACAGGAGGCAGAAGCTGGCCCAGGCACTCCTTCACCTCACCAGTGCCACAGGATTTGGCCCAGGCCCCCTGCCCCTCTCAAGCTGCAAACATGGCCTGATCCAGGGGCAGGGTGAGGCCAGCTGGGTCAGGCCTTGCAACCAGAACCCAAGTAAATAGATTGAGGTGCATGCAGCCGGTGGCTGGTGCTGCCAGCCACCACTGGAGGCTTTTAGACAAGCAGCCACCATTACTTAGGTTTTGAAGAGGCTCCATGGGCTAGAGGGAAATGCTTGGTGGGCTGGATTGGCCCGTGGGCCATATTTTGCCCACCCCTGATCTAGCGGATTCAATATTGGACACAAATATTGAGGAGATAGAAGATGATGCAAATTAAAAGTAGGGTAGAAGATGCATTATACTTTCTTATACCTTCTCAGATCATAAATTAAATAAACAAAATATCTGGGATATCAGCAGAATGGGCATAAACAATTCTTAGAGAGCTTAAGATAACATAAGAAAGAGACTTGGGGGTCATCACTGACCACAAGATGAACATGAGCCTGCAATGCGATGCTGCAGCTAGTAAAGCAACCAAAATGCTGGCTTGCATCCATAGATGCTTCTCAAGCAAATCCTGGGACATCATTCTCCCCTTGTACTTGGGTTTAGTTAGGCCACAACTGGAGTACTGCATCCAGTTTTGGATCCCAGAATTCAAAAAGGATGTGGAGAAGCTTGAGAGAGTCCAGAGAAGAGCAACACGCATGATCAGAGGGCAGGAAAACAGACCTTACAATGACAGGTTGAGAGCTATGAGGCTCTTTAGCCTGGAAAAGCGCAGGCTCAGGGGTGACCTGATGGCCACCTAGAAGTTTACTGGAGTGACCACCAGTATCTGGGGGAATGTTTGTTCACCAGAGCGCCCCAAGGGATGATGAGGTCGAATGATTATAAACTAATGCAAGACTGTTTCAGACTGGACATAAGGAAGAATTTCTTTACTGTCCAAGGCCCCAAGGTCTGGAATAGCCTGCCATCGGAGATGGGTCAACTTTCAACACCTTCAAGAGTAAACTGGATGCTTCTCTTGCTGGGATCCTATTACCCCAGCTGACTTCCTGCCCTTCGGGTGGTGGGCTGGACTCGTTCTTTTGAGGTCCCTTCCAGGCCTAATATCTATGAAATCTATGAAATGTATGAACATCTGAGAATCAATGTAAATTTTAAAGGATCTAAGGTCACTTCTGATTCTGACCTTGTAAGACCAGCTCTACACATTGCAGGTGTTGCATCTTAAAACCAGCTACATGTGCAAAACCCTCATCTCATGTTGTGTACTAACTTTATAGCCTTGCCCAGCTTGAAACCCCTAAATCCTGAGGATTGAGGCTTAGGCGATAATGGCTGGTACAATCACCCATCCCCTTCAGTTGAGGGGATCGGGCTCCCCCTGCACCGACAGTAAAGCAAAATGGGATCTAATGTGTGATCCCAGAATCATACTTCCTGCCATGCATGTGTGGAATCATGAATTGGATGTGTAGAGGGCGGCATAGTCTAAGAGCCTAAACAAATAAATATAAGTAATTCTCAAAGGTAAAAAGGCTCCTAAAGTGAATCAAAATTGATGCAACATACCACTGAAGACTAGGAGAAAATTATATTAGAAAGTTTCACTTTTTGTAGACATTAGTTTAACTGGTCTAGAAACTCCAGTTTTTAACTTCTCTTGAGGACAAATCTGAGTGCCTTTGAATCTGCAACAGTAGGTTGTTCATAGTGTAATAGCACTGCATAATACATGGGTTTTATAAGTGACAATTTCATGTATATGTCAGTGACCATAAGGCCGTACAAAATCTGGTAAAAACATTTTGAAATTGTTAAAAAAGCTTAAAATATCTTCTTCAGTAAACTTAAAAACAACTTTCAATAAAATGAAATGTCAGACTGCAATAGTGAAAAGGAAATAGGTTACAACAGCACAATAGAAAAAATCAGTATTAATGACTCAATGGGCATTCATAGTTACTGATTCTGCAACAGAAAATATGCAATAAATAAATTACTGTCAGCTAGAACGCAGAAGAGAACAAGAGCTGGTAAAAACCTAATTGATCTGGTGCAATTTTTTTCTAAAATTTTATTTAATGATCTGAATTACAAAACCCTCTACAAATATATGTATATTTTTGTTTAAGTTTGCTTTACAGTTCCTCCCAAATGCAATAAAAATATTTACCTTCATATTAAATAGTAGTGTAGACTGCATTATCTCATTTATTTCTCTAGTGAAGGAAGACTACAGCTGATGCAAACGCGATTCTAAATCAGGCCATTGCTGCCTTTATGATTAAATCGAGTTGACTCCAAAAATGATTAACATTTTTAAAGATTAAACTACGACATCAAAACCAACCTCACAACCTTGGATATAATCATATTTAATTAGGAAGAGACTGAAACATTGGGAATGTCAATGCTAAGGTAGGCAGTGTAGTTCTGTTACCCTTATGAATATGCATGTAGATACATGCTTCAATTAATTGCTCTCGCTTGGTTTCTTAAATAATACAATACCATAAGAACCTGCATTTTCCTTCAATCTCAGATATTCCTCATACTTTTTTGCTATCCTGTACTATTTGTGTATCCCAGAAAAAACACCAGTTCATTAAAAGTAATGTATATACAAGTGAACATTAAATGAGGGCAGGGTTCCTGCAGTGCTCTGCCTCTTTTTCCAAATTCATTCTTACATGGCTAAAGTTTTGGTTTTTTTTAAATATATGATCACAACCATTATGTGATCATAAAAGTCAAGTCTCTGCTTAGTAATTTAGTTGGGGCACAGATTTAATTATGAATGTGTAGGGCAAGATCCAGAATAGTTCTGAAGACACCTATTTAGGAATTTGGAAGCATCTAGATGTCTTTCCCCCAATTCCCATACAGAGAGCTGAGGCACCTAATCCCTTTTGTGTGGCTCCTCCTCCTAGAAGTAACTGTCTAATATAAGATATAAGAAGATAAGCTTAAGTGAATACTTTGGTTCTTGTCCTTAATGTACATCTGTGACATTTTCTTAACAAAGGTTTTTTTTAAAAATAGAATTTCCTTTTTTTTTTCTTTTTGAAGAAAAGAAATGTCGTTGTGTGGAAGTAACTTAAGCAACAGATGAAAAAGTAAGCACTACACTTAGGCTTTTTTTTCTCATGCAGAAAGTTTCAACTTCTGGGGGGAAAATAATAAATACCAAAATATTTTAGCAGAAAACATTCTATACTTACTGAATATTTATTTCTTAATATATATGTTAAGACATGTTACTGCAGTGCCTCCAGATGGGCATTTCATATTTCCATTCCCTTCTGTAGGCTGGACTTCTTTTTCTAACTACATATGCTCTGATCCATTATAGCCTCACTTCTTGGCGGCAAGATCCAGTGAGAAATGATTAAAGAACACAGACATCATCAGATAAATAAATCAGACATCTTCTGTAAGTCTTCATGGTGGCATTTAACACAAAGATTTCTATTCTGGCTTTGTAACGTATGATGAAAATTATTATTACAGTTTTTGTCTAATACCAAGAACTAATAATGGTGTAAGATGTTTTAATTTGGGTAAACCTTCCACAGGTGGGGTTAAATTGTGGGACACTGTCTGGGGAGCATGTTCTATTAGGTATTATTTATTTTAAGATTTTTATCTGTCTTTATAATTTATTTGTTTGGTTTTCTGTTGTAAGCTACCCCGAAATTCATTTAGGAAGTGTGGTATATATATCTAATAAATAAATAAATACAATAATATTTTGGATTCAGTTTTTTTCCCCCAGTTATGTAAATTAGGTAAACCTTATTCACAAAAATGATATTTAGTTAAAAGCTCAATTTTTCATCCAAGGACAGTTTCAATGATAATTTTGCAACCTACCTTTGCGCACACTATCAGCCTGACTCAAAGCCCACAGAAGTCAAGTGAAGGAAAGCCACTAACTTCACTAGTTCAATCTTTAACCAGGTAAGTCAGTCACACACATGTAATTTCCTTCAGTTAGGATACTAATAAAACATTCTAAAACAATTTTATATAAAGTATATGCAAAATGATTCTTAAACCCTTGGTCAAATCAAGCATAATTCTCAAGGGCATTTTTGATTGAGATCTATTTTCTTAAAAAACTTCAGCATTGTAAATACCTCTTTCTTAGATGTGTAAAAGAAAAAAAGCTGAACATTTGTTTATATTGGATTTTTTCCCTTTTTCTTCTTGTCTCACTCTAAAACAGATGTACAAGTTTTAAGTTTTACTTAAACCTTTCATCAACCTTCCAAAATATTTAGGCAAATACCACAATTTCAAAGCAATTTTCAGAATGCAATGAATGATCAGGCTAAAAAGTTAGGCACTCTTAAAAATAGATCTTACCATTATTTCCCATAACAGGATTTCTTTCAACATAAGACTGCATAAGGAAAGCATGTAGCATGCTAAAAAGAACCTGTAAGTTACAAACACTGGCAACTTACAGAACCACTAGTTTATTTCTGTTTTTTCTGTTCCTATCTACAGTCTTCCTTTTCTTTAATAATTGTCATCAAATCACAATTCTTGACATAGCCCAAACACTTGAGAGGTGAAAAAAGATGTATAAAAGTATATCCTACAGTTCTCATGTTTTGAGGTTATACGCTGTTATAGAATGTCCATATTCAACATTATACTCTATACTGAATAATTTTAATTCTTCATTTTGGAATTTTTAGGAACTTTTCTTACCAGTGATCTCTTTCTGAAAAGACCTGCTACCAAACTGCTTGCCATACATAGGTCTACACTGATTTTAAAGTAGGTCAAGATGACGTAATTCAGATCTATTGAGACTATTATTTCACCTGATAGATTGGCAGATGAATCTTTAATGGCAAAAGACAGACAGTAAAGGTTGTAGAAGGTTAGACAGTAATCAAAAAATGCATATTAAATCAGATGAATCCACTCAGGAACCTGCCAAGAAATGCTTCTGTTCTTGCCTAATACCAATGCAAAGTATTCTCGCTCTTACAATCAATTCTAGTAGCCATTAAGAGAATTAGTATGGGGTAAAATGAAGTCACCAGCTCAAAGGTTACTTTATTCTCCTGCCATTTGAAGTAATAAAACCTGACTGACTTTATAAAACCAACCTATATAGCTACAGAACAAATCAAAGAATTTGAGAACTCCTAAGTACATTATCCAGAAATATTTTATAATAAATATTATATAAATGTTAAGAAGAACCAGCTGTTCAATTTCTTTTCACATAAAATAAATGTTAGGCTTTGTGCTAACATTTGAACACAATTAACTGATTGGAAGCAGAATATTTCAAATAGCTGCACATTGTATATTCCTTCACTGCTTTTAATCTGTAATTTAAGCAAATGCATATGTAGTCATACTAAAAATCATAAAGAAAAATGAGATGGGGGAGTGATGTATTTTATTGCACCAACCACATAGGTGGGATAAAGCTAGACAAGCTTTCAAATGGCAAGTATTCTTCTTCAGCCACTTGAATTAAAATGCCCCTACTCCCCCCACCCTAGAGCATGTATAAAGATGCCCATATATTTGAAACTCCATTTTCTGAACATTTAGCAGGTCCTGATTTCTGAAGGAATATGCAGAATTGTTTCTCCTAATGTGTACTTTTTGAACAATACACAAAGTCACCGAACTGAAGGCTAAGCACATTGAAATATAGTTTTAACACAGTAACTTTCATAAGTTCCCAAATGTGCTTCAAAAGCAAGTTCAGGGGAAAAAACATACCATCATGTAGCGTGACTGGGTATGAAAATAAGGTGACTATTTTTATGCAATATTTCACAAAGCGTTAGATCTTAGAATCTTCCTTTAACAGAAAAGGAAAACATTGCTCAGGAGAGAGAGGCTGTGTCTTTTTTTGTTACTTTCAGAAATTAAAATGAGATACTTAACTTCCATCTGGACATCCAACAGAGATGAGTACAACAGGCTTCAGTTCAGAGCCTAATTCAAAGGAAAGAGTCTCTGAAAGTTGTGAGGAAAGCCAGGAAGGACAAAGCCCTAAAAAAAGCATTAAAGTCGACTTTAACTGTACAAACTACTGCACAGGATGTGACAGAGGTTGCCAAATGAATCATAGTATGACAGGGCTTGAAGGAACCCCAGGAGGTCATCTGGTTGAATCTCCTGCTCCAAGCAGGATCATCACTGTCTTACCCAAGTGTTTGTCTAATCTGCTCTTAAAAACTTCCATGGACGGAGATTATACAGTCTCTCTAGGCAATCTGTTTCAGTGTTTAACCACCCTCACAGGTGGGAAGTTCGTCTTAATATCCAAACTACATTTCTCTTGTTGTAAGTTAAAACTTTTGACCTGTTGCCTGTGGCCACCAAGAACAGTTAATTTCCTCTTCTTTTTACCATCTTTCATGAAATATAACACGGTGGTCCAGCTGGTGATCTGTGGAACTGCATGTTGCCTGCAAGGGATTATGTTGCAGCCTGGATGCTGCTTCCCACATTGCTCCAGCTACAACACAACCAGAACCTCTGGGTTCCCCCTCCCTCCTCCACCTGCCACTTCCTGCTTCTACATGAGGGTGGGGCAGCACAACACGCTAAGCTAAGGGGGAGTCTGGGGGTGTGTGCGAGAGGAACAAGGGGGAAGGACTGTGCCTGTATGATGCAGTGGGTGATTAAGGCTCATGGTGCAGCAATGCAGTGGGTGCCCACATAGGCATGTGGTGCAGTGAAATGGGTAGAGGGAGTGTCCATGTGCACACAGCCTGGTGGGTCATGCCTTGCTTAGTGTGGCCTATGTGGCATGCTGGCCCCACTTGTGCATCCCAATGGAGTGCGTGACCCCCAGGGGCTTAGAATTTGGACTGCCTTGTCTTAGACGCCTGATTCAAATCCTTCCTCAGACTTCTTTACTGCAGACTGAATATGCCCAATCTTTCCTTGTAAATCAAGCTTTTTAGCCCTCTAATCATTTTGTTTCTTTCTGCTGTATGTTCCAGAAGTTTGGTGCCCAAAAGTGTACTACTCACCGATGTGGAGTGGAAGAAACACTCCTCATGACTTGCATGCAACACTCCAGTTAATATATCTCAGTAAACTCTTATCTTTTTGTTTCAACAATAGCACACTGTTGATTCATGTGCAGGTTGTGGTCCACTCTAGCTTCTGGGGCCTTTTTTTTTAGTACTGCAACATGGCTAGCACCTCCCCAATTTGTATTTGTACCTTTGATTGTTTATCTTAATTGCTGGACTTTGTACTTGTCCTTAGCGAGTTCTTCCTAATAATTTTGGATCATTCCTCTAATTTTTCAAGGTCATTTTGATTTCTAACCCTATCCTCTGTAGTGTCTGTTACCTCACCCAACTTGGGGGTAATATTATGAGTATTACTCCCCTAAATGGTGAATTCCCTCATATGAAGAACAAAACTAAAATTAAAGTACAGTGAAGCATGCATTGCATGGTGTCACCCCTACATTTCATGAGAGATTCTCCTACACTACATAAAACATTAATCCTCATTAAAGGTCATATGAGGATTAGAATGATGCTTCTACATTTTACCGTTACTTCTTAATACTAACATGTGGAATATTGTATAGAGCAGCACTCACGCTATCAGTACCATGTAAGTTATTTCTACAGAAATTTAGATATGTCTAATCTTAGACAGGTGAATAGTCCAATTTCCTGTAAATTAAACAATAGATATAGTACTTATATATTATACAGAAGCATTTTCAATTTTGTATTCTCTCCCAAAAATAAGCAGAAAAAAATTCACACAATGAACGTGTCAGTAAGTATCAGTAAATGTGGCAGAAGTACAAACTTTTACACTTGAAAGTAGAAAAAAACCCAGTCATTTTAGTTATTTTGTTCATAGCCTCATTTGTTTAATTAGAGTAAAAAAGCCTTCAAATTGGAAAAGTTCCAACAAAGTTTACTGGCCATCTGTTACCTTTAGAGACTCTGATTTGGGGACATACCTTAAAATTAACAAATAAAAGCATTTTGATTTCCTCACTATTTAACTAAACATAATGAATTTTCTACTCTAGTTATTCTGTGTTATGAGATAATTAATACAAATACTGGAGATATCATATCAGGGAATTGCAGCTGCTTTTTCTTACTACTTCAAATTAATGTTCCATACACACATTCTGCTCATGATTAATGTATCATAAAATTTAAAATGATTTCAATTAAATTACATTTTTATAAAATAAATCTGATCTTATTGTGTGGACACAATTGGTAACACCATTAAAATTCAAATATGCTGTCCACGGCTGAGTACAACTATAACTACAGAAAACACAGTAAAGTTTTAGAAAACGTCCAATTTATGCCCCAAGCAGTCTATGCAATTGAAACAAAAACATGCTAAAAACTTATAATACCTGCATATTTTACATAAGACAATGCTCATTTCCTTATTATCAGTTAGATGATATACTGTAATATCAGGGATTCTTTTGTAGCCAAAAAAGTTACCCTCTTAGCTTTCTTACTACTTCATCTAACACTCCAAAGGGGTTTCTGGCATGCTGAGGGACACATGAACAAATGCACAGTAACCATCTTTCCCCATATGAACCTGTTTTTCTCCTTTAACGTCTACTTTTTAAGTTGTAGTCACTTTCGTTATATAATCCTCCCCAATGACTGATGATAATCATACTAAATTGATTACAAAATTAAAAGCAGAGAATACATTTAAACATTTTTGAGTTATAAATAATAATCCCTAGTTATCTACTTAAATTATTAGTATCTTCAAACAAACAAACAAATAAACCTTTAAATGTATGCAACGCTAAACAATATTTTAGTCAATAGTTTTATTGTTGTTTTCCCATTCACTCTACAAACAGTTTTTATTACCACATTTCATCATATTGTGGGACAGGGAACTGTCTTATCAATCTACAACATGTCGTGTGTGCGCACACACACACACACACACACAGAGGTTATAATACCTATCAAAATATAAAAATATACTCAATTGCAAAATGCTGTTCAATTCTTCCTTGCACTTCAAAATATGCTTTTAGCTTCAAAGCAAGCCAGTAGTATTTCACACCAAACACATTATTTAAAATAATCTGTTTGTGTAATCAAGATTTTTCTGCAGTGCCCTCCCAAGCTCCTTCAATGAAAATACTGTTTATTTTTCAAACATCAGCGTTACTTAATATTTCAAAACTCAGCTTTTTCTTCCTATTGTGTCAACTCATGTGCAAAAAGTCTGGCTCAGCATTAGTTAAAATAAATATGCCTTAAAGTTTCCATTATGGTAAATTTTTGGTATGTCAAATTTCTTGGAATTTTTCAGAAGTGAGCTAGTTCATGAAAATAATTACATGGATTGTATTGGTTTTCATGTAAAAGACATTGATTTGAGAATGAACTGTATTGGTTTTAAATTTCCCCTGCTATTTAAATCCCTTTACGGAAACAGTCATGGGTTAAGTCCCTGCCCCTAATCACGCCCCATTCATATTTATGCTACAAAAAAGCCCTTCCCATCTAAATGGTGAGAATGCTTGCTCAGATTGCCAGGGAGTGGCCATCATCTAGGTCCTGGAGAGAAAGTGGGTTCCTGCTTTGGCTCAAGATACCTTTCATTTCTTTACCCTCTTCCCTTGCAATTGTACATAAGCAGGGACTTAAGGAAAGTGGAACAGAGTGCCATTTCAGGAATGCTGCATTATCAGCTTACTGTATTCAAACAATGCTTGGTAGTTTAGCTTTTTATGGTTACTGGAGTTGCTTCCTCCCTTTAATATTAAAATTAAGTAAATTGTTGTTTGGCACTTAATTTGATTCACGTGTCTAGGTTTATTCTCTTGCAAAGTCCTATAAAACAAACAAAAACCAAAAAACAGTGGTCAACTCATCAATAGCATCCTCCTTACTTGTTAAACCAGTTTATTGAGGGCCACGCACATTTACTCCAGTCACTAGGCAGTCAAGTTTAAGTTCAGGCTCAAAGGATAGAATCATTTCAACGTATTTATTTTTGTGCTTCCTAACTTCTGCCACTGGAGACTCAAGTGGCAAGATCACGTAGCAGCAAAAAGGTCTACATACACATGTTCGAATGACCTCAAATATTCTCCCAGGTTTATTCTCTTGGTAGAAAACTTAACAGAGATGCCTGAACAGATATTCAAATGGTGAGCTCTCCTGAGAGCTTGCAGTGCTGATACTGTGTAGCCAGGGGGACCCTGTGCATACATCTCAGCATGTTCAGCTGTCTTCCTCAGTCTGCCTGGCAACAGATAGCAACAGTGCTATAAGGCTGCCTTGACTGCCTGACAGGCTGTTCAAGGTCAGTCTGTGTGTCTCTACAGCACAATGGGCAGGGGGTGTGACTTGTTCCTTGCTTGACTAAAGTAGTGGAGTCTGAGGAATAACACTGTTTTTCCAGAGGCAGGGTTATGTGGTGGGAGCAAAGTACCTGGAAAGCTGGAGGACTGTGCCATGGCTTCTCTCAGAATGGTAAATTGTACTTTCACTTTCCTAGGAGAAATGTTCCCAGGAGAGATTTAACCTTAGTTGTTCCTAGGTTATTTTTCTCTTGGAATGGCCATTTTTCATCAGGATTGTCACTGGCTGGAGCGACTAACTTGCGGAGCCCTGAGGAAGTGGGCGGCACCTGCTCGAGTCGTACCCCTGCCGTGGGGAGAAATAGCCCAGGAAGTACTGCCAACAGGTTAAACTTGCCTGTAGGTTCTGCAGTGAAGGAGCAGGAATGGCACATACCACCAGCACAACAATGTAAAAGTACATACTCCCTACACATTGGAGGGCACACAGGGAGTGAGGTAGATAAGAAGCACCCGGAAGCAGAGAGAAGCCAGGCAACAGGAGGCTGAGCCCTGAGCCCCAAGGAGCTGGAAAGGGAAAGGCTCTGGAGTGCGGCTACAAAGGGAGCCTGTCAGAGGTGGGCTCAGAGAAGTCCTCACCCACAAGAGTGAACAAGCTGAAGGAGTGCAAGCAAGCACAGGTTTAAAGATGAGGCAGGTCACATGAGTTTGAACCACACCAAGTGCCAGACACAAAGTGACACGAGGCAACTAGCTTAACTTCTGTTTGGTGTATTTCTTTTTTTTCCTTTATATTGAGAAACTGGGCATGCAAGAAGTACATAGTTGTATGCCAATAATTTTAGTTATATTTGATCCAAGTTGAGAAAGGGAGATTTTGGACTAAGACTTGGCTGATAACATTGCCACTTCAGTCTCAGTTGCAGAAAGGCAAATTTAAAAAAATCAACACCTGGTCTTTAATATTTATTATTTCAACTGACAGCATTGCATACACCCTAGTCTTGAAGGCAGCAAGCTGTGTCACGAGTCTCACAATGGGAAAGTACCACTCGGTTTACAACATGGGTGGCATATGGACGAGGGGAGGTGGAGCCTCAAGAAATACCCCAAAAAGGGAGAACTCAACTTTTGAAAGGACTCAAACCACACATTATTTTGGAGCCTCCATTTTCATATAATTTCTTCCTTTTTTGTATGTCATTAAGTTGTGGTGGGCGAACAGAGGGGAACTTCACTCCCTCCCTTTTGGTAAGACCCCAGGAGGGTCACAAGTATGAAAAATCCTTAATATCCATACATTTGTGGTTTCTCCTGGGAGAGCAGCATCTTTCCCTAGGGAAGCTGAATGTTTGTACATGGCCAAGGTTAGTGCTGGTGGTCAGGAACCATACGATAATATATCTAGTGTAAATTAATAATTTAAGAACTTGATTCACCTTCTCTAGCACAAAAAGTACATGGAGAGCAAAACTAAATCAGAGATATATAAGCTTTCAGTGCTGAGAAGTGACTTTAGGAAGTCTAGAAAGTACAAATCTACCCTACTTTCTGCATGACTTCAGACTAACAGAACTAACCACCTCTTTCATCTCCATGCAAAGGCCAGAACAAAAATGCTGCAGTGCACATGATAGAAAACAGAGCCCTGGGGAAGTTATTCAATTTGGAACTAAGCCTATATAGGGTTGTTCACAATCAGAATTAAGAGTGATAAAAGTAACAAAGCAGTGAAGATGTGATACCTGTAAAAAAAAATCTGAAACCTTTCCACATTTTATGTGTAAAATATAGTGGCAATCTAGGTCAATTACCCCTTTTTAGTTTATATGCTAAACTCTAGGTGAACTGATTATCAATGCCTGACGAGCTTTATTAAATCTTTCTGATTTGTATGTGGTTTTTCTTTTACATTCAAAAAGATATGAATTCATTTCATCTAGTCTTTCTCCTCTTGTATTTACTACAAATAACAACATTTGTGACTGACAATGACTTTACATAACTTCAATCAAAACAATGGAAAGGGGACTCTAGGGGAAAAGAAACAATAACATTGTTCCACAAGTATTTCAATAAAATTGTTCTGTCGAACTAACTAAGAACAGAAGATAGGAAATTAAAACCTGATATGAAAAGTACCCTGACATTTTTAAGAGCATTAATAAATGAAAGATAATTGCTACAAAAATCTGGAATCAATTGAGGATATTATTAATATTAATATTCTCCAAATGGTAGGCAAAGAAAAGATGGTTCTCAGCTTGTTGGCTGTGTAGGAGGGAACCTAGAAAATGTTTTAAAAATCAAAAACACTTCAATTCCTAGCTGTGAATAAGATTTATGAATCTAGGAAACCACTAGTAGAATTTGTATTATTTTGTGAATTATGAAAAAAAGCTTGTATCATTTATAATTAAAAAAAGGAATTGCTAATGCAATGCTCTGACAAATAATCAACCTGACTTCAGTATGAGACAGATAACACAAGTTTGAATGACCAAAAAAATTAAAGTTGTGGCTACAATATTTTGGTAGGATAGCCAAATCTGCCAGTGGTTGAGAATCCAATTATTTTAGGCATATTTCTAGGCTTTTCTAATATAGTTCCTAAGTTTGTCTTATATTTGAAGAACAATGTTACAAACGATAATTTTTAAAATAAGTGAGATGAGACTGCATGCGGCTGTAGGCTGAGTTCTTAAACGAGTTGGATCACTTAAGTGGAAGGAAATACTTGGTGAGCTCATACACTTACTCATATAACACAAAATTACGGGATCTCCATTTGTCCCTGATCAATTGGCCAGAGCATTCTCTCTTTCAGAGTGAGGTTGTATTTTCTTCATTTTATGATTATATTCATCATTTACCTCTGTGGCCACAAAAAAATATTTTGTACCCTGGAATTCACCAGTTGTATTATAGGAAATGTGCTAGGGAGCTTCCTCTTGAATGTACTTTTGCAAAAATAATGGTGTATTATATTACAGTTTGGAATTATTAGATATATAAATATGAAGCATCTTGTTAATGTTTTTCATGTTGAGACTCAACAAAAAATCTTCAAAAAGGAACATTCCTCCTTTTTGGTGTCTTTTTTTTTGGACTGCTTTAGTTTCAAAATTAAAAACTGGTGCATCTCCAGAGGCACAGTTTGAGAACCTGAATAAAGATCTAATATAACTTCAGTATATTAATATTTGCCAACAAAGACAACATATTATGGTGCCGGGATGGACAGTACTTTTACCTGAAAATATTTTCAACAGATCAGATCTGCAATATAAATTGTTATATAAATTATTTGTATCTCCATAGTATTATGCATATTTTAAGTAATTACTTCCCATAATATCCTCATCAGGTTGAGCAGTGAACATGAAAGAGGAGGTGGTAATAAATTCATTGGACGTCTTGGAAAAGAAAAATAATATATCATGGTTCTCACCTTTTCTCTCCTTTTCTGTGCTAGACCCATGTTGGACCCCTGCTCTTTAAGACCTGTTTTTATTTTGCAACAATGACAAAGTAGTTGTGATGCATTAACACCAATTCACTGCTCCTACTCTGAGAACCTCTTAAGCTCTATGCCTGAAAAGAGGCATTCAGAGGAAGCTTAAGGCTGGTCAGTGAACTGCTCTTCAAGGACAGAGATGCATTCAGCAAAGCTCAAGCAAGTGATTTGATACTTTGCCACAAGAAAGTCAATAAACTTGCATGCTGAAAAGAAGTCTAGAAGGCTCATTTTTACATAATAAAATAGTTATGAGGTGTGAACTGTCAGGTTTACCTGTAAGGAGTCTAGAGGTTCTCCTGGCAGGCTGCACCATAGATGCTCCTGTGGCCCAAGACAAGGCACCTCCTACACTTGCCAAGCCTTTATAGCAACACTGCACAAGTTCAATGTTTGCTTTAAAGCTGTGTGCTGAGTTGCATTCTGTATTCTGCTGCAAAGCATTTTTAGTTTAGTAGGCCACTCAGGTGCCCTTTTCACTTCAAAGTCCAAAAAGCTGATTCTAGCAACATGGCTTTAATCCTGCTGCTGTGTTGATTGGAATGACCGATTGGATTACTAGAAAAGGATAAGTGCTCATCTGTAGAAACAGGATAAAGGGAGATCTGGGTAATTACAAACCAATTAGCCTGATCTTGATGTCTGGAAAGATCAGGAATAAGGATCAGGAATCAATTGTGAAGCACCTAGAGAAGAACAAGGTTATCAGGAACAGCCAGCATGGATTTACTCAGAGCAAGTCATGCCTAGACAACCTGATGTCCTTCTGTGATAACATGACAGTCTCTCTGGATGGAGGGGAGCACTGGACAGACACCTTGACTTTAGCAAGGCTTTTGACACTGCTTCCCATGACATTCTTCTTAACAAGTTAAGGAAATACAGGTTTCCCTCGGTTTATGCTTTACATGCATTCCTGAAAAAAGGAGCGTAACTAGAATTCGTGTAAAGGGAACCCACTTTACAATGTAACAAATAGGGATAAATTCAAAGATCTCAATTGTACTGACCCCCAGACCCATTTCTACCACTTTTACAAGACAATTTTGGTACTCGCCAACAGGAGACAGTACACACAAGTACAGGGTGGTGGTGAATGTTACCATAATGGGGGTGGCAACTGCAGAAACATGTGTTGCAGACAATAAGCGAGGAGCACAGATCTGCAGAGGGGACTATATCTTGGAGTGCATCACTCCCACAATGCACCGAAGTTCTTCAGGGATCTGTCCTGGGTTCACTATTGCTTGACATCTTCATTTAATGACTTGGATGATGGGACTGAATGTAGGCTTAGCAAATTTGAGGATGGCACCAAGCGGGGTGGAGTTAGAGGGCAGGTCTAGGGTCCAGAACGACCTTGGTAGATTGGACAAATTTGTCTGCCATAAATGAGATGAGATTTAATAATGTCAAGTGCAACGTCCTGCACTTCGGACAGCATAAATACAGGCTAGGGCTGCAGTACTGCAGAGAAGGACCTGCAGGTTGGTGGTCCAGATGCTGAGTATGAGCCAGACATGTGCTACTGTCACAAAAACACAAAACAAAAACCAACAGCATCCTGGGTTGTATTAACCCAAGTGTTGCTTGGACACTGCGGGAAGCAATTCTTCCACTCTATTCAGCACTGGTGAGGCCTCGCTTGGGGTCCTGTGTCCAGTTTGAGCTGCACACTTCAAGAAAGATGCATACAGTTTGGAAAGAGTCCAGCACAGAGAAATAAAAATGATTAGGAACCTAGGAGGTAAGACTTAGGAGGAAATAACTAGGGTTATTTAGTTTGGAGAAGAGAAGACTGAGGGGGGAATTTGTTAAATCTTCAAAATCTGAAGGGCGGTTAAAGACAGGGTAGAGATGGGCTTTTCTCTGTAGCTGTAGGGGGCAGGACTAGAAACAACATCATCAAATTGTGGTAGAGGAAATTTAAGTTAGAGATTAGGAGGAACTTTCTGACTACATGGTCAAGCATTAGAATAGCTACCTAGAGATTGTGGAATCTCCATCCCTGGGTATTTTCCCGAGTAGGCTGGATGGACACTTGGCTGGAATGGTTTAGTTAGGGACAATCCTGACTTTAGCATTAGACTGGACTAGATGATTTTGCACGGTTGTTTCCAGCCTTACCTTGTTACGATCCTATGTTGCTCCCTTCTTGACTTCTCATTATGTTTTTTTCATTTATAGCTCAGATACCATCCAGGTAAATGTGAAAACAGCAACGCCAATGCAACCAAGTTTCAAGAAATAATTGTAGAAAAAGTTTGGATTTTTTCTTTTCCTGTAGTATACATTGTTAGTGGACAGAAAAAACCAGAAGCTCCCTGTGTACATATCCTTTTCTTATCAAACAAAACTACCAGAAGTAGGGTGGGAGGGAACATCTGTAGTTTGATCCAGTTGTACTGAAGTGCTATTTCTTTTGAACTCTTATAAAGGGCTGTTCCTCAATATTTACAGTATCATGGATTGCTCAGTTGACTGAGCCACTGAAAAAAGGAAATGATTTAACTTGCAACTTCTTTTAAAAAACATTAACAAAGTCCAAAATAATGGTGCAATTGCCTATTCCTCAATTGTAAGCCTAGGTGGCTTTTGCTATATGTAGGGATCTATCCAAATCTTGCCAAAGTGCACTGCACAGAGGCTCCTTTAATTTTGCTCATTGCTGCGCACATTCCCCTGCCAGAGATTGGCCGAGGGACCCCAGCTGGCCAGCTTCTCAACTCTGATTGGCCAGGAGGCAAAACATGTGGTTTTAAATACTTAAAACTGCGTTTTTTTACCTCCTGGCCAATCAGGAACAAGTGGCAAGGCCATCAGGGTCCCTCAGCCAATCAGCAGTAGGGAGGGGAGGGGAGGCATGGTAAAAAGAGTGAAATTAAAGGAGCTGCTGCAAAGTTCACACTTCTGGATTGATTTAGGTAGATCCCTAGCTATATGTACTGACAGCCAATATGATGCTAATCTATCTGTTTTTTTCTGCAGCGTTTTGTGAGTTTCTTTATAAAACAGATGTGTACTCAGCGCTTGCTCCTTTTGTTGGTTATACACATGGCCAGAATCCTTTGATATGCAGTGCAGCAATTCCTTTGGTTTATTGTGGAAACTGACAAGAACTCTGGCCTGTGTTTTAATTAGAGTTGACTGCAAGGGAAAGTCATGGATCAAACAGCAAATCCACAGAAGGAAGAATAAGAAAAGGAGGAAGATCATAAATGCCTTTTTGCCTGGCTCTGTAGAACAGTGTCATAAAAATGCTCTCTATCAGGCTGTCAAACTCACCCAGGGCCACAAGCAAGATCTGGAGCATAGGGGCTCCTCCTGGGCCATATCCATGGGACCAGCAGCAGCAGCGGAGTCATGTTCAGGTGGCAGAGCAACGCTGCAACTGAGCATTGGGCCCAGGAGCAAGCAGCATCATGAAGTTGCATTTAGGCAGCAGCATGAGTCCAGGAATGGGAAGCAGTGCATTCAGATGTCTGCACAGGTCCAGGGACTTGCTTCCAATGGCCATGTTCATTGAGGTCCACAGACCCTGAATGCTGTGCCAGGCCAAGTCAACTTCCAGTAGCCTACTGGACTACCAGTGGGCTGCCTGCAATGATTTCACAGGCTGTGTCTGACCCATGGCTGGATGTTTGACACCCCTGCTCTATACCACTATTTAACTTGCCATGAAAGAGCAAAAAGCAGCAGGTACGTTTCAGTAGAGGAAAACTAAGATTTTAGGATGCAGCAAAATGGTATCATGGACCAATGCCAGGCTCCATGGTTTCAGATTTACATAGTCCACAGCAACTGACTAAGACAAATGACACAATACGTATGACTTCGTTATTGTGTCAGGCGCTTTGCTGAGTTAGCCAGGTATCCCTGCATACACTCATGCTGAGCTCACATTTTCAAAGGACATTCATGCTACAATGATGGCTAGAAATATACATTTTAGTTTTACTGAAAGAGGAAAGGGAGGAAAAGTCAGTATAGTCACAGTGCTCCTCAAATCAATTTATGATCTCCAGGACTACTTGTACACATGACAGGAGTCTAGACCTCTAAATTGAAATGGTAGATTTTAGTTGTGATGATTAAAAACCCACCGTTTCAATACAGGGGCTTCCGTCAGTGTTACGGTGAGGGGCCCGATCCTCTTCCCTGCCCTGCAGGCGCTGCCCACCTCTCTTGCTGCTGGAGGGTGACCTGCCTGTGGGCTGAGTGGCCACTGAGCTGCAGATGGCCCCAGTCCTTCCCTCCATGGAGGTGGTGCCCTCTGGGGCCACCTGAGGGGGCTGCCAGTGGAAAGAAGATCCAGGGCCCTCTGCAGATCAGGGCCTGCCATTAGCTCACACCCCAGCTGCAGGAGAGGTGGGCAGGCTCGGCAGAAAAAAAAAAAGAGAGAGAAAATCAGGTCTCTCACTGCTTTTCTTTTTTCCCCGTGTGACTTGCCACCGGGCTGTGCAATCCCTGAGCTGCAGGGAGCCTTAGTTCTTCCCTCCGTAGCAGCTTTGCCCCCTGGGTAGAAGGCTAGCTTCACAGACGCTGCCCAAGCTGGCAGGCACTACCCATCTCTTCCATGAGCCCACACGCTGGAAGCCCACCGGGTGTTGCTCCCCATGCAGGCTTGGGGAAGACATAGATCCAGAGAGTGCTGCCTGTGAGCTGGAGCAACACCGGCAGAGCTAGCACTTTGCCCGGGCAGGCCTGAGAAGCACTGCTGCCATGGAGGGGAGGACCGGGCCCCTGCAAAGCTCAGGGGCTGCATGGCCTAGTGGCAGCTCATGCAAGCAGACTCCACTGTGGGGGAAGGAAGTGGTGAGGGGCCTGGTCCTTCCCCCCATCACCTGCCCCCGTCATGCCTCTCTGCAGCTGAGGGGTGAGCTCCTGGTGGGCCCTGAGCTGTGAGAGGCCCTGGACCTTCCCTCCATGGTGGTGGCACCCTTGGGGCCACCTGGGTAAGCAGCCAGTTGGTGCCTGCTAGCTGCCTGCCTGGGTGGCCCCAGGGGATGCTGCCACAGCAGAACGAAGGACTGAGGCCATCGGCAGATCAGGAGACACGGCCCACTGGCAGCTCGCTCCCTGGCTGCAGGAAACATTGGCCTACTCCATGGAAAAAAAAGGATTGGGTCCCTCACTGCTTCTGCCTTTAACCTGCCTCTCCTGCGCCAGGAGCAGGTGAGCTGTCAAGGGCTGCAATGTTACAAATAGCTATGTTGAAAACTAAACAACATGTGGATGTGGTTATTTTGCAACGTAGCAAATTCATTTCAATTATTAAAAAACCCCGGCAAGTGTACAGCACAATGCAAGTAAACCACAAAACCAGCCAATTTTTGTCACATCTATAAGCGCCCCAGGAGGCAGGACTTCCTGCAGGGTTTCCTACTATCTAGACTAGAACACTGAATGACTGGGGAGGGGGTAAGTAATAGGTGTGCCGAACAGAGATGTCTGTAGCTGGTAAAGGAATTTTGTCGACATGCTCCAAAGCTGCTCCCACCCAACCTTCCACAACCAGAAAAATTATTTCATTCTTACTTCTAAGTTTTCAAATAAGTACATTTGACAGAGACAATGTTGTAAACAATGTCTGTTTATATCCCTCTTACCCTAATCACTTAGTAAAAATAAAATAATCTATTTACTGGGAGAAGAGATTGCACTGACTCCAGACATTTATTAAGAAAATCTTCATTCAGAATGTTTCCTAAATGCATGAAAATAAATGCTCAAATACAACATTTGTGCTTAAGAAAAATCTCCCATTAGATTTTTGCTAAACAGTTTTGATACATGCAGAGAAATAAAATATTCATCTTTTATATCTAGATATACTGTCACATATATAAAGACTTTTCAAGGTACAAAATTTGGACAAGACGAGATGCCAAGTAGTAATCTATTCAGTCATAAATTTGCTTGTTAATCACAAAGCATGAACGATATTTGAACTAACTGGATGTGTTGATTATCAGCTCCATTGCCTTCAGCTGAAAAGAACTGTCAAATGTCATCAACTATGAGCCTCTTTTCTACTGCATCTTACACTTTGCAGCAACTATTACCTCGAACAACAACATCACTGTTCTATGCTGCTTGGAAGATTCATGAAACTGAGACTGATTAAACTGTCAGTGATGACATCAGCACTTTGTCAGAAAGAGTCTGAAAGTAATTTGCAAGTAGATGATGCCTGAAGAAATAAAATAACAAACGTTTCATCTTTTTTAATAACCAAGTGTCTTCTGATGCTTTTTCTAAAGATAATGCATAAAAGCCAAGAAAAAAGATTCAGTTTGTAGCTGGATTTCATTTCTCTTATATTTGTATGGTAACAACTATTTTTGTTCTTTTTCTTTCAAACTAGTATTTAAATACTTTGCTAGCGATCATTCAGAGAGTTATATATTTTAGTGATTTCATTCATGATTCTATTTTGTTTTCATTACATTACTCTTTAAAAGTGTTTCTTTGTCCTTAAGAGATGACCTAAAGTATAAAGAAACATGAATTTATATATTAGAGAGGTGATACACTGATTATATTAATTACATAAAATAACTAGTCCAGTCACATATATAGAGCCTGTGAGTTTTTTGGGAAGGACCTTTTTTATTTTTGAAATTCATAACTGAGATGCTAAGGAAGACATTTAGCCTGGGAGTCACTTTCTAATTTTGGTATTTGGCAGCCATCTTTTAAAATCGTGGTCATGACTAGCAAGATGAATAGATGTCAGTGCCTCAGTACCTGTGAGGCCAATTTTGATTTTCTAAATTACTTTAAATAGGTATTTTGCAATAACTTACAAACTTCCATTGTCTTTTGATGAGTAATGACCCATTGTTTGGCAGCTCTTTAAATGCAAAACTACAAAATTACTGACGGCTTTTTAAGGCACAACTTTAATTTTTAATCTTTTAGTGAATAAAGAAAAGATGAATAGTTAAGAACAATGGATGACAGAAGTTTCCTATGAACCAAGAAGCCAGCACTTTTAGTTGCAGCACTGCCAGAATCAACTAAGAAAAAACCTAAAACATTTGATAACAGTGTGCCTGTCATATGTGAAAAAACTTCAACATCCAGAAAGACCCCATATGGCAATTCTCCCAGGATACATGGAATAAACTTGCAGACAAAGCTCAAGAATTAAAGGACTTAGGCACAAGTTTTGATACTCTTTATGAGCAAACACAGATTGAAGATAATCCAAAGAAAGTGTATAAAAACTAAGTTATGTGTTGTAGGGGTTAATCTGAGCTGTGCACAAGAGGCACAGAATTTGTTACATGTTGCAACAGAGACTGCTGCAAGTTACTGATGAACCAACTGAGTTGTGAGTAAGTAGTAGCTGAGGATCTTCCTTGTTAGTTTCTTCATGTATAATTTGTGAGGAACCCTTGGAAGGGAAGAACATTAGAGAGTCCCTAGGTGATCTGTGAAATGTCACCAAATTGAAACAGACCGTGCTTGGAAAACTTTCATAGGTGCAATCCAATATGTTTAAGAAGAGAAAAAAAAGGAATAGTTTACAAGCCTGAATTACTTACTGTACCAGTGATGGTGGAATACTGAAAGTTGCAGCACTGGGTATATGTTATTATAAAGACCGCTGAAAATGATTTTGCAGACTTATCTATGGTAAACATGTGACAAAAACTAAAGAAGAAAATCACTGACAATGGCAAAAATGGGTAACAGAGAAACAGAATGAGGCTTTCCGGCAGTTCTGTGCTTCTCTTGTTGAGAGTCTAGAAATCCAAGGTATATACACTTTGAGATGTACTCTTCGTGTGTTGTAGTACTGCAATAACTATAATTACTTTGATTGCGTTTATTTTTATTGACTATAATTGTTTTGACTGTTTTTTATCTTTTTATATAGAGAAAAGATTTAACCATTAAGCTAATGGTTATGATTTATCTGGTTATGATTTACTTTTTACTATAATTTGATCAGTCATTATTAGTGCTTGGAATTCACCATCTATTTTAAATTTCTTATTGCCCAGCATAAATGTATTTGACCTATTGGTCTCATGACTTTAGAACTCAAATTTAGTATAAGGAAAATGCTTGTGTAAGGGTTTGTGGTATGTCTGGTGTGTGTGGATATGTCTGGTTTATGTGGAAAGAGGTAACAAAAGAATAAATGATGGACATATGTGCCAGCAACACAGAAAGACAGGCCTCTTGCAGTAGGTAAAAATAGCTTTCTGTTTTTTGAGTTAAGAGCTACAGTGACCTAGAGTCAAAAGTAAAGGATTACCAAACACTAAATCATGCTCCATCCTGATGGCTGAAGACTGCAAGCAATGTCCCCTAAAGATTGCAGACCACAAAGCCAGAAGATCATGACCTACCAATCCCAGCCTGCCAACAGGACAAGAAGGATGGCCTTAGCGTCTGACTGAGCAGAATCTATAGGCTGGTATGGACAGTTAATACTATAAAGAATAAACACAAAGACAAGGTTTTGGCTCTCTTCCACCTGCAAGAAGGAGTTTTAGGCACGTCCAACAAGACCTGACTCCAACTCTCCTGGTCAGCCTGGCCGGCTACCAGACTGACCTTGAGCAACTTTAAGAACTTGGTAACATCTTAACCTTTGCAGGACTGTGTCAGTGTGCACGCATGCGTGTGTGTGTGTTTGTTTCTTTGTATGAATGAATGAATGAATGAGTATGCATAGAAATGAGTGAAGCAAATAACCTTACTGTTCTTTATTCTTTCCATGTTGCATGTTTTCTGTTCCAATAAATGCAGCATTGTGCCTTATCCCCTGATAAGATTCTGGCTTGTTTTTAATTCACACTGTACACCCTGCATACACAACAGTATGAGCAGCTACAAAGAGTTGATGAACACCAACAAAGGAATCCAAAATACTTGTGATAGCAGACATGCTCTATGATCTCTGTGCAACAAGCCTGAAGATCATTTAGGAAAAGACACTGGGTTTCAGTGCAGGTATCACAGACATGAATCGTCCATAGTTTTTTTCCCAAGTAGAAAAGGGCACGTGTTTAAAGTGCAATGAAGAGTTGAGGTATAGGCACTCCAGAACTGATATGGAATGTAGACAAACTTCTTTACTTGAAGCACTGGATGGAGGCTGGAATCCTATGCCCATGTGGGATCAACTAACTGAAAGAGACTCAGTGACATTCACAATGTTGTGGCATTGCTTGCTAATTCTTGTTCTACATTTGAAGAAGGATACATACTGATTGCACAATGACTGTATGGCTTCTGTCTGAAGGATTCTTGCATCTAAATACACGAAAGTGATAGCCAGTGCAAGAAACATTATCTAGGTATGTTTGTATGATGGATGATAAGGAATAACTTATCCAATTATTATGACGGATAATAAGGAGGAACTCATCCAACTTCATAAGGAAATGAAACTCAGCATTTCTTATAATGATGTTCTTGATAAACTTGCAGCACAGGCACTGCAGAGACACTTACAGATCTGACCATAGTTCAATATTTACAGTGAATACACCACAATCATTTTGGCATGGTCAGGTGCACAGGCGACTGGTAGCAGGGGTACGGGTTGGGGGCAATTGCCCCCCGCCCCCGAGATTGGCCTCCAGAAGTGGAGCATTTTTTTTTTTTGCCGCAGTTTTTTTGCAGAATGAACTAATTTCAGATACAACAATCTTGATATACCAAAACCTGGAGTTGATAAGTCTACTCTTCCCAGTTCCCACCAAAAATTATGGGAGTAGCAAATTACATGCTCAAGTGCAACCATGAAAATTGGAGGTTAGTTCTAAGGGAATACTGGCACACTGATTAACTGCCCATGCACTTCTCTGAGTTATTCAACCACACAGAAAGGTTCCAGCATTTACTGGATATCATTGCTCTCTTGAAAGCAATGTCATGAAGTGAGAAACATACAACGTTAATTGTTGTACACAGCCTCCAAGCAAAGAAGTTGGAATAGATTTAATGGATTAGTGCGAAAAAGTTGCTGACCTGAAGAATATGTCAGTGATATAGTTGGTTGCAGATCAAGTGGTGTATAGATATATTGAAGAGGCCATTTGCTAAGATGAGAAGAAATGTTCTCATGTGAAAGGGATACTTGGTGGGTTTCACACAGAAATGTCTTATCTCAATGTTCTAGGAAAAAGGTATGCAGGTAGTGGTCTTGAAAAATTAGCTGTTGCTACAGGTTTTATGGTGGCAGGAAGTGCAGATAGAGCATTTTCAGGTAAATACTATAACACAGGACCTCCACAAATTAATAACAAAAGGTTTACTGAATATGCTAATCCACAGATACCTCCAGAAGACTCCTCAAGCAACTGACAGCTTGAAACAGTTGGTAGATCTCACTACAGAAAACAGACATGATGAATTCATCAGTTCCCCTGTTTTTCAGGAATTGGTATGTTCAATGTTTGAAGAAGTGTTCAGCTGTGAACCAGATATGGCCAAGTATTTTCTGTCTTACATCATTGCTTTTGAAATCCTCTTTTAACATTACCATTGAGGAGTGGAATGAATTTCAAAGAGTACTTATCAGCTTGCCATTGAATGCTTCCACTGTTAGAAGCTTATGGAAATGTCAACTAAGATCCTATCCTTGTATTACTGGTGAATAACAACATTGAAAGAAGACATGTACACATGGCTGCAATGTTTTCATTTTTGATCACTGGAAAGGCTTACAAAGCAAACTGCCTCCAAACCAGGTCACTGAAATGACCATGAACAAAGAATCCAAGAACAGAAGTGGGGGCTGGACTGGATTTACCAAGAATCTATCCATGGCTGCAATCAACATACTCAGTAGACCTGGTATTATGCAGTTAGGGGAACAGCTAAAACAGGTGGATCATTTCAAGCAGCTGTATCACTGTGCAGACCTGGGTCCATCAAGAATGGAGACAGACTGCAAGGTTGTTGATGCAGGTGAAGACAGCTCTGGAAGAATGAGACAGACTCATGGGCTTCACTCCCTTTGCTCTGGAGAGCCAGCAACAGAAGACGTAAGGAAGAGTTCTCCACACAGCCTATGATGAGGGTAATGTGGTGATGGAAAACATTCTGGGGAGACTCTTTTCTGGAACTCAGTCAATACATGACACTATCACCAGAAGGAAAAACAACACCTTTGCGAGAAAGACAGCTGCAACCAAGAACAAACAAAAGTGTAGGAAAATGACTGACCATACTGCAATGAAACAAGTCACTGACTTTGCAATGAAAAATTACTTCTGTGCGCCTTTCGCTCTTCACAGCAGATGGGAAATTCCACAAACCTATCAAATTAAATTTTGTACATTGATGAACTTCCAGTCGCTCTTACCACTATCACATTATAATGTATTAATAGATGTTGGAATTATATGGAATAAAGTCCCACTAAGCAAGACATGGTCTGAATATGTCCTCAGTCTCTTCAAGTATGTTACTGGCTGATACCCACAAGCATTAACAAAGCTTATGGCAAAGAACTTTTGAAAACTAGTACAAAACTCCATGAGCAGCAGCTTTACTCAAAGTCCTTCAGGTTTGTTCCCAACACATACCATTTCTGACAATTGCCTACTGGAGCATCCTGGCACTCATTTCTTTCAAAGCATTCTAACAATATGAGACTGCAATGTTTCCTCTTGAATTATGTTCTACTTTCACCATGCTGACCTGTACTTCACAGTGAATCTCATCTGCTATGATTTAAAATCTGGAGAATATGATGTGTGCTTTGTATTGAAATCTCCATGTGAGACTGACATGAGGATGTTCTTCCATGCATCTCAATGGATAGTTCCTGCTCCATCATTTTTTATTTTAAAGATACTGATGTATGGGTTGTTGCTTCCTATGTCAGTCAGGTGACTGAACAAGATATGTACATGTAGAAGAAGAAACCAGGAGATGCACCATCATACTACTACTGTTGCTGGTTATTTCCAGAACATGATGTAGCATCTGCTGCTCATGAGGTTTATGGATTCACTGGAGTAGACACAGGGGGAGGTTTCTTTGTGCTAAAGTGATATCAATAAAACGAATCTTATAGTCAAAATACTTGATTTACATGGAGATTATGCAACAACTTGGAACAACCTGGAAAAAATGAGAAGCTCATGAAAGATCTGTTTGATAAACTGGCTTTATTTACTGTCACAATACTTCACAATGATCCTGCAGGCAATAGTCTGTCCACTGCTCAAGCACATAAATGGCAGCAAATGACACACTCTGATTTTGCAAGACTTCCTTCAGACCATGACTCCTTCAAACAGTACTGTGTCTGAGCAAACTTGCAAGTATGTGAATGGAGAAATTCATAACATGCACAAACTCTTGAGCCAACAAATTTTGGGAGGACGTCAGTGCTGAAAGTGTAGGGACCTTTGATGCATACTAAAAGTGGACTGCCAGATGGAGTGAAATTGCCTCAAAACAATAAAAATGGAAACTTGGAAGAGCCAGTTAAAGCTACTGTTCTAGAGTTATCTGGATAAGATAGTGACACAGAAGAAGAATACCTAGATTAAGAATATCCAGTGTACACCATGTTACATATTCGACTTTGAATTGAAGTATTTTACTTTACTTAAATATATTCCATAATCATTTGTACCCTTGTTATTAAATATGACTTTGAATAAATAAATAGTAAAACTTTCCACTTGAAACAAGTAATCTTATTGTGTTACCAAAAAAGTGGTCAGTATTGATGGTTTTGCATTTAAAAGCTTAGAGATGCCAAACAATGGGTCATTACTCAGCAAAAAACAGAGTTTATAAGTTATTGCAAAACCTATTTAAAGTCATTTACAAAATCAAAATCAGCTTCACAGGTACTGAGATTTTGACATTTATTCATCTCGTTAGTCATGGCTGTCATTTTTAAAGATGGTGGCCAAACACCAAAATTAGAAAAGTGATCCCCAGGCTAAGTTTCATCCTAAGCAACTCAAAATGGATTTCCAGTCATAAAAAGGTCCTCTGAAAAATGCATAGACTTTAGGTATCTGACTGGACAAACAGAAAGGTATCTTAATCTCAGTTCTTAGATTATAATCACATTTTAGTTTTGCAGGTTATAATCAAGTCTGGAGCAAAGAACATGGTTTAATGGTTATGGTACATGATTCAACAGCATACTTACTGGAATCAAATTAATAAGTAAAAGCAGCAAGAAAGTGATATATTCAAGTTGGGTTTCAAGTTGGTACATTTCTTCATAAATGAATAACACAAATGTTATTATATAAATAGAAAATCTGTTTTTTTTAGTAGGACTTTTGCCAATGACTTCAGTTTAACCCATAATTTTCCCAAAGAGTGTGAGTGAAGATCTAATTACCTTGTAGTTACAGAGCTGTTCCTGGGTAGAAACTGATGTCCTGTTTGTGGTGGAACAAACTGCTCTGTTCCAGGGCAAAGCAGTTCCCATTCAGATGTCCCTCACAGGTGCCCTGGGAGAAAAACCAAAATCTGTTGCCACAAAAAAATGTGGTAACAGCTTGTCCTGGGACACTGCAAAGCATTTGGACACATCTAGTAATAGAAGGATGAAAGACTCACAAGGCACCAGTTCTGCCCTAACCCCAGTCCCAGTTTGCCCCAGGGCATGCATCTGCAAGCATGGAGTAACAAATCTTATGGAGTTCCCTTACTCTGCAGTGTGAAAAATGCATCCCAGAATCCCTGATTTTAAGGCATATATTTCATGCTGCAGAGCAAGGGAACCCCATGGGGCTCTCTGATCCTTGCCTGAAGACTTACACATGGCACCAGGGGCCATTGTCCTGCAGAACCCCTGAAGCCCCAGGAGCAGCAGGGGCCCAACCTTGTGAGACAAAGGCCTTGGGCAGTGTCTGTACCTGCCAATTGCACCTGGATGTGCACATCTGTGCCTGGACACATCCTGGCATAGCTAATCCAGCTGGTCTTTCCTTTACATCCAGTGCCAACATGAGAGCAAAGGCTGGACCCAATGATCTGTAAGGTCCCTTTCAGACCTTAACAGCTATGAAACTATGAAAGACAAATACTTTTTATGTAAAATGTATACCATGGTTTTCTACAATAACCTCAAGACCAGTATAAAAACGCCAAACCTGTAGTTGATCACTGTCTATATTTCCTTAGTTCTATCAGAATTAGGATTTCCTCTACTTAGTAGAGAATATTGTACATGGATTAACAAAAATATCTACATAAAGGCATAAGTATTTATGCAATCCTTAATCCAATCATATAAAAAAGCAGTGCATAATATATTTTGAAAGCAGGTCACTAATGAGTTATTTATGACTTAGTGGAGGATGGTAAATTCTCTGAAAACACTCACTAATCACAGTGAATATGTATTTTTTATAAAATCAAACTTAGTATATTATTTTTATTAAAGTAAGAGCAAACCAGCAGGAAACCTTGCTGAAAGCTGCAATATTGAACTGAATTAAAAACCAATTACTGTTATTTTTCTCCTTTCTGTTTAACTTTTTTTTCCAGATAGAATGGGATAATATGAAGTGCTTACATTTGGGGTTTCAGGAATGATTTTACAGTTAAGTGCTACAGAATTTAAGACATTTGATATTTTAAGCAGCTCACACTGAATGTCAAATGTGTATACAGAGGCCACCATCTTGACCTTGCAATAATGAAGTTAATGAAAGATTTTTTTCTCCCTTTAATAGGGTTAGACCCAAGACACTTGTAAGTGCCCCTCTTCCAACAGTATGCGTAAACAGCAAGGCTGCACTCAGCTTCAAGGTCAGAAGCACAAATGCCTAGAGGCTTGTTAAGAAGTAAAACAGAACAAAACAGGAGTTCCTGACTGGAAGATCTGACAAAAGCCAGGACCAAAATACATTCAGAGAGTCAGAAATCTCAAAGCCAGATGTGACCATTATGGTCATGTAGTCTCGTCTCCTGCACGACACAAACTTTCACTTAGAAATTTGTAAATCAAACCCATAGCTTCTGACTGTGGAGTAAATGGTCTGTCAAGGCTATAGTAGGGGAAAAATGATTAGGAGTTATAATGGATCACAAACTGAATGAGTTAACAAAACAAATGTTGTTACAAAAAGGCTAACTTCTTACTGGAATGCACTAAAATGCTGTATGAAAGCCATGAGAAGTGTTTCATTGTATTCAGCACTGGTAAGGCCTTGTGAACAAATTGGAGAAGACAGCAGTAACAGTAACAAAAATGATCTGAGGTCTCAAATACATGACATGAGGAAAAATTGGAAGATTTGTGATTATTAGTCTGGAGAAGATATGACTGAGAGGAAAAGGATAAAAATCTTTAAATGCAAAAAAGGGTTTTTATAAAAAATATGTGGATAACTTTTTCTCTGTGTCCGCTAGAACAAAACAGGAAACAATGGTCTTAAACAGCCCTATGGAAAATTTAGCTTAGATATTAGGAAGACCTGTTTAACAAGGAAAGCAGATTTGAACTGGTTGGGGTTACTTTACTATAATTTAATATTCTGGACCTTCTAAGAGGTTAGCATTAATTCTCAGAGCCAGAAACAGTGTGCTTTGTCTGCTCCTATCCTGGAGAAGCATAAAGTAGTGATACTGTGATACAGGCCATGTACAGATGCTCTGTTTCTATCAGAACTGCTACTATCCTGTTAGAAACCATGGGTGTACAGACATCCCTGCTTTTTCTCCCAGAATAAGAATGGTGGATCTGGGAGAAAAACAACTCCAACCAGTTAGAAGTTGTTCTCAGGAAAGTTTCTCCAAGGAGAACAAATGTTTGTACTCTCTCCAATGGCTTAACTCCTCCTAGGGATCAGGAAGACTGGAGCTGCAGGGAAAGGCTCCTCTGCCTCCTGGGCACTAGAGTCACCTTGATCTGGGGAAGGCATGGGGGAAGCTGCTTCTGCTGTAGACTAGAACAGGAAGGGAGGAACAGCTGCTGGACTCTAATGCATCAGTGTCCCCAGAGTGAAAAGCAGGCAGGAGGTTTTGATCTGCACTCCCTCCACTCAGATCCTAGTGTTTGGAAGCCAAGCAACAGGAACAGCACTGTGAGCCCCCTGCCTACTTCTCACATAGGATGGGAATGGGAGGACTGGAGCAACCCATACTTTCCCCAGATTGGGATCACTCCAGTCTTGGGATGGTGCAAAGAGCAGGGGAGGCAGGGTGGTTGCAGGCTGAATGCTTGCACTGCTGCTTCTCCCAGAATTATTTCTGGTGGGGGAGATGTTCCACCGCTAGCCATGAGCACTTCTTTGTGGCCCTAGCTTCCTCTCCATCTGCACTTTTCCACCTCTATGTCTGAGCATGCAAACATAGATGTCACTCTTCTATATTTTATTTGTTAGCCTCCCTTTCAGAGAAAGACTCAGAGTGGCTTTCAATAAGCAAATACAGTAACTTAAAGACAGGAAAACAACAAAAGAATGAAAACCCCTTAAAAGGGAACTCAACTATCAAGATAAAACAGAAATACCCTAAACAACACTTAATGCTAGCTTTGTTTTGTGAATGCCTGCCCAAATAGGAAGTTCTTATTGTGATTATAAAAGACGACCAGGCTCAGTCGGGTGAGCCTCAAGAAGGAAGGCGTTTCAGAGTAGAGGAACAACTGCAGTGAATGACCTTCCATGCATTTTGTTCAAGTGAATTTGACATCGTTATTGTAGGAGGTTGTTCTTGGCTGACCTTATGGATCACAATGGAGGATAAAGCAGAAGACAATCCCTTAGCAAAATAGGGGCCCAGGTTAGTTAGGGCCTTATAGATGAAAACCAGCACCTTGAAGACAGACCTCCAGGTTCTGCACCAGCTGTAGCTTCCAGACAATTTTTAATTAGAACAAATAGTAGTAGTTCAGCCTCGAGGTTATGAAGGCATGAATATGGTGGCCGGATCACAGCTGGATAAAAAGGGTCACTAACTTCTCACCAGATGGAGTTGACAAAAGGTGCTCTTAACTACAACCACCACTTGAAGATCCAGGAGCAGCAGAGGATCCAGGGGTACCACAAGTTTGCAAACCTGAGTGACAAGGGGAAGCTGAACCCCATCAAAGGTAGATCTCTCAGTCCACACCAAATCAAGTGATCTACCCATCACCATCACTTCTGTCTTGTCTGGATTCACTTTCTGCTATCCTGCATGCTCCCACACTCCCTCCTCAATAGTTTTCTCATCTGTTCTCCATGCTGAGTAAGTATAGTACAATAGTTTCTTTTTCTTTTTCAAATCATGATGGATAAACATTTCTTTAATGTTAAAACATTAATTTTTCATATAAGTATTTTTTCTTTTTAAAAATGAACAAATTTAAGTTGCAAAAGCCTACTCTAAGACCTAAGTTTTCTATACTCTATTAAGATCAATTATTTTAAAAGAAATATTGGAACAAAACATACTTGTTCTTACATGTTAAAGAAAATCAAATTCCTGAACTGTTGGAAGGCACTGGATAAGCACCTAAAATCTGAATTTGCTGAAGTATTATACTAGCTTTAGACAGTTGTCATGTCTATAATGGACACAGGAAGAATTTTTTTTTTCTTTTCATTTACTAAACTAGTTTACTACAATAACTCTTTCTAACTTGAGAAACTAATTGGGAATTACAAAAAGGAAACGTTTGTTTTCCTCTTCCATATTATGCATACAAATTACACATGAATGACTGATTAGTTTGAAAAGCTTCAGGGAGCTTTTAGTTCTAAAATCTTGAGGTATACGCTAACCAGAAACAAACAGTTCAATCCACAAGATTTTCTTTATTTAAAGAAAAAAAGAACTATATTTTAAAGTGCAAAATGTGTTTTGATAAACTTATTTTTTAAAGTTTGTCCAATACCTTTAACTAGAAAAAATGGATTTAGAAACACGGTTTTGTGTATTTAAATGGAATTCCAATCTCCATTAAAATTCAGCTTAAATCACAAGTAAAACAAAAATCTAGGAAATAAGAAATGTGCTATTCAAATTTTGTAACAACAATGCAGAGTTAAGAATTTCAATAAATGTATGTTAAACTGTAAGTAAGAAAGAAGTATTAAATCTAAAAGCTATATTACAAGCAAGATTTAATGGTTGCCAACAAGTGAGAAGAAAACTTTTGTACAAAAAATAACTAAAAAGTAAAAATACAAAATGAGATTCAGTTTGTTGATTTAAATCACCATTTCCTGTTTACTCATTTAAAACATAATTATAATTGGTGATTTCAATCAATTTGTATTAAATCAGCCCACAATTTAATAAATATTTTGAATTAATTATCATTTTTGGTCATTACTTTTCTTAATTGAAAATGTTTTTAGCATGGACTAAATATATAACATTTTCTTTTTCAAAGAAATGTAGGTAAATTAATATATTTGAAAATAGTCACCATTACCCATTATTCTCAACAGAACTGCGGCCACAGATTGTGCTTCAACATAGATGATAACCATCTTTCCTTCCCTACTGGCCACACCCAGGAAAGATGTTCCATTCTGTTAGGAGACAGAGAGGAGTGCTTTTAAAATTAGTAGGCCTCATAAAGACCTTCAGTTTCTCCTGGAAGAGCTGCAGCTTTTCCAGGAGAACAAGTGTAGTTTTTTCTCCTAGAGTAAAAATGTCTGTTCCAGAAAAAAATAGCCAGGGAAAAACCAGGGCTAAATCACCCTCGGAGAGTTTCTCCTGGGAGACTGAATGTCTGTACATGCTGTGGCTTCTCGCAGAAGAGAAGATAGTCCTCCAGCATTGTCCTCGCTGCCCATACGAGGGAGACAGTATATCCATGCATGTCTGGATTTGTGTGGACATTTGGTTCCCTGGGGAACCAAACTGGTCCATTTAGTTCCCCAGGGAAAAGCAGCGGTAGTGCACCTTGCACCACTGATACTTGTCCCCAGGGAACACCTATGCCATGTGTACTTTGGTGCAAGGCAAGTTGCCCCAGGTGGAGTAGGGGAGGTGAGGCCAGCACTGGGCTGGCCCCAGGAGCCTTACCTGGGGTCCTGAGGGCCTCCCAGGGCTGCAGCCATGGCAATTCTGCCACACAGAGCCTGCCTAGCAGTGGAGCATGGCTCTGGGCAGCCTGGCTCTGCTTTTCAGCAGTGTACACTGGCCAAGCGTGTGTTGCTCCAGGTTTTTTTCTGTGTGTTTTTTTTTTTTTAACTCTGGATATCCAGGTGGTCAAAAAACCTTGTAGAACACTGCCGCACCCCCCACCCCCCTGGGCCCAACGCATGCTTGGGCAGCACACCCTTGCAGCGTGGAGAACACTGAACTGTATGATATGTGGCACTGTAAAAGTGTTTGCAGCATCACATATCACATGACTGTACTCATCTGGATGCATCCTATGTCACTTACTGGATTCTGCTGCTCTACTGCAGGCAGCAGAACAAGTCCTCTTCACAATCTCTACATTGTGCTGTGGGAAACACAGGCTGATCATTAGTAGTCTAGGTCAGCCAACCGGGGCTACCCTACGTACCAGGCCAACCAAGTGAGCCTGCAGAGCAAACAGAGGTATGCACAGGGTCCCCCTGGCTGCAGAGTCACCATTGCAAACTCCCTACTCTTCAGCATATCAGCATTCAAATGTCTGTAGACATGGCTCTAGGAGAACAAACTGAGGAGACTTCTCTGAGAATATTTATATGTATGTAGGCAGTATTCCTTACCCCTATATTGTACTTCTTTGAAATTCCCCCACTACATTCTTGTCCTGACAACCTAAATTTCTTATAAAATTCCATCCCAGGAATAAAATTTCAATGGACTTGGTTTCTTCTGGAAGAAGTTAATTGACTGAAAATCTAGATTGAACAGGAAGACGTGATGTCTTAACCTTAAGTATGCAGTGACTACCATAAAACCCCAGGTTTAGTAGTATATATTAGCCACTGAAATTCATTCATTTATATTTAAGGACATGTACATTATTATGATAAGTCAGTCCAAACTGAACTTCTCAGTCACATTCTATATATTACACAAAACATTATGGTTGAGAATTGATGAAGCTATATTTTCTTTGGGCAGAAGTATTAATTAATCAGTGCATTTATATTTATGATTTTCTAAATGAAGGCATTTATTATATGATTAATGAGACAATAAATTAGAGCAGAGGGGGGCAAAATATAGCCTGCAGGATGGATCCAGCCCACCAAGTGATTCTATCTGGCTCACGGTTGTCCTCTGAAACTCTGCCCTCCTCCCTCCCCCATGCAGTAGGTGCTGGCTGCAGGAGCAACAGCTCTAGTTCCAGTGTCCAGAGAGCCACCACCCTCCCAGCAGGAGGCACTGGTGACAAGAAGCTGGAAGCTCCTGCCCAGGCTTCTGCCTTCTCCCCACACCAGGGACTTGCAGGCAAAAGAGGAGGTAAAGGTGGAAGGGAGCAGGAAGTTGTGGGTTGGCCAGCTGGGCTAGGCCAGAAGTGGAAGAAAAGTATGAATGAAGTGCACCCCCCCCCATAAGAGTCTTAAAATGCCCTGTGGTGACTTCAGGGAGTGACAACTTTGGGGCATAGTGTCCAAACCTGAGGACAGGCTAGTGGTACTAAGCTTATCCAAGTCACCTTGTAAGTGGGTGGACACAAACCTGATGATGTTCAATACTGATATATGCAAGGTACTCCACCTTGGGGAAAAAGCCCCCAGTATGCTTATAGGCTCAGCGGTACTACACTCGCTAGCACCGCAGCTGAAAGAGACTTGGGGTCATGACTGACCACAAGACAAACATGAGCCACCAATGCGATGTCACAGCTGGTAAAGCAAACAAAACCCTGGCTTGCATCAATAGGTGCTTCTCAAGTAAATCTCAGGATGTCATCCTCCTGCTGTACTCAGCCTTGGTGAGGCCGCAGCTGGAGTACTGCATCTAATTCTGGGCTCCACAATTCAAGAAGGATGTTGAGAAGCTTGAGAGAGTCCAGAAGAAAGCCATGGGCATGATCAGAGAGCAAGAGAATAGGCCTTATGAAGAGAGGCTGAGAGCCATGGGACTCTTCAGCCTGGCAAAGTGCAGGCTTGGGGGCACCTCTTTTGACCCAAAGAAACTCCAGTCATCCTTCCTAGGTGCCAATGTCAATTTGGAGGGAAGTGTAGCTGTCCTTGACATAGAGGGCTACACCCCCAGCCCTTCTATCTGCACGATCACACCTGTACAGGGTATAGCCATCTGTACGTTCTGTAACTCATAACAGCTCATTGAAATGCCCATTGCTATGGGTTTGTTTCTTTTAAAATATTTTATAGTAGAAGTTATATTTTTTTTTTTTTAGAATTTTAGTATATTATTTGCTTTTTATTTGTAATTTTTTAGAATGACATCTTTTGAAACACTGTGCATTTGCAGCCTTTGACAGCTTATCAAAACTCGGTAAGTGGCCCTCCAGCCCAAATAATTACCCAGTCCTGAATTAGAGATTAGTATATTTGTAGATCTTCTGCTCCCCAAATTCATACCAATTATAAAAATGTATACTAGACCATATAACAGAAATCTGTATATATAAAAATTACAGTTAAAGTGATATATCAAATGATTTTGTACATCAGGTTGTTAGCACCAAAATTCCATAAACATTTGTTGGTCTTTCAGTGGACCTATTGAAATACCATACTCTTCCAACTGATCCTGCATATAAATTGACAACAAATGTTCAGGTTCAAATTTAGGAAAATCAGCTTTTTCCCTGACTATAGCTACAGCTAATGGCCTTGAACTGCAATTGCTTTTACAAAAGCCTGCAGGAGAGTCAAATAATCAAGGGAAAGACTCAAAAGACTAACTATACTAAAATACAATAATAAATACTGCACTCAGAGGATTTCTGATTTGGTATTTTTATTTTATGTGCAAAAATACTGCAAATACAAATGTCAAGACTGGGAAGCTTGATTCTAGGTCAATCCCTACTGTAAATCAAAGCAATTTATATGGCTTTTTTGGGGAGAAAAAAAGGTAGATGTATCATCAGAACATGCAGTAAGTACACTGGTAGTTTTAGTGTATTTTTTGTTATACAGGTACATGTATTTTAATGTAAAATACAAACAGCGAAAACTGTCATGAGACAATTATCCTGTTATTGTAGAAATACATTCCCCGGCTCATCAATACCAACAAGAATAAGAGGGAGATTTGCTCCTGGTATGTTTGTTCTGGGGTCAGAAGACGTCAGTTTCTACTGTTATTTATCTGGATCTTCAAAAAGAACCTAGCATAGTTCAGTCTACGAAGACCTCCATAATATTGAAAACACAGCAATAAAATATTAGTATTTTATTAGTGTTTCTATCTCAGTGGGACAAATATCTGTTGGAATGGTGATGTTCACCTAATGTCCTTTCTCTGGACATGTTTCAGTGCAAACAAGATTAGTTTGCTTCAGCTTAAATTCAGCAGCTTAAACACTGGCTTCACATTTGAACTGTTTGATCAACCATGCATGCTGAGAAGAATGATTAATAATTAATTACGTCGTCTAAGCAAGTGTGGATTATCTGCATCAATATCAACTCCCAAATATTCATAGGAAATGTATACCAAACCTTCTTACGGGTAATTAAGAATGTGGACTTCATCAACTTTCTGCATGTATCCTACTCAACAGGCTAGGGGAATAAGATGTGTTATACCACCCCTTGATCCTGACTCATACAAGCCAGTGTGCCTCCCAAATAGTCCATAAGAGTTTACCTTTTAACATCCACATTTATTTTCCCATCTATTTTGTGCAATCCCTTCCTCCCCCCCACAATTTGGCATGTGATTGCTTTTTTCTTGAAAGGTGTTGAAATCAGCAGAACGGTTTTTGTTTGACAGATTCAATTTATATCAGAAAAAAACAAACAAGCCAAGATACATTTCTTTGCACACTCTGGGAATAGTACTAATTAGTTATCTGCTACCAAAGTCAAAACATGGAGCAAAGTACCTTGGTGTGAAATTTACAAAAAAAAAAGTCCCCAAGCACTCAGGCTTAACTCTCTCTGGGCCTTGTCACATTTTACACTTAGGCTGTATTAACTACACTTAAAATGCAAGCATCTGCACTTTTGAGAAGTAAATCACATGCTAAGTGAAGTCATATTTTAACAAATTTAGGATTTTGTGTGTGAGAAGCATCTCCAGATCATATTAAGTAAGCATGTTCAGCTATTGTCAGACTGGTAGACATTTTGTGGGCTTCACCTAGCCATGATATCTGATATGGATCTTTTTCCTGTACCAGACTTCCAATGTTGGTCCCAGATCTGGTAGCACAGGAGCCAGTTCAAGACTCCAGTGCAGTGGTGGGCCAAGACCAACAAACAGCAAGCCGTGGATAGAAGTCTGTGTTACAGATCATAGTAAACACTACTGTGCAGTGACTCAGAATATGTTCTAACTTTTAATATGATGAAGTAATGGTTACTAAGCTGCAACTAAAACACATGCTAAGTATCCTATGTGACAAGGCCATCAGAGACAAGTAAGCATAGCAAGTGAAGAGAACAATAAAAGATACAAGGTATATACATTTGGGGAGATTAGGAGAAAGCTAGAGAGTTAAAAATGGCCACCCAATCTAAGGTAGGTCAGGATGGGGGGAGAAGGGGGTTCTCTGGGGATTTGAGGAGATTGGAGGGGAAAGTAGAGTCTGTGGTGGGGGGTTGATGGGATCTGGGAGGTTTTGGCAGGGTCAGGGTACAAGTAGGGTGTGCAAGCAGCTTGGGGAGGCTAAGTGGGGTCTCTTAGGATTTGGTGGAAATCAGGGGACTAGTGGAATCTGCAGCGGGGGTTAGTGGGGTCTAGGAGGTTTTAGTGTGATCAGGGGAGCTAGTGGGGTCCATGGGGAGGTTAGGGAAATAGCAGGGACTCCACCCCAGGGACTATTTTTGGCTCCCCAAGCCCCTCACTCACAAACAGTACCCCCCCACTCCACCTGCTGCCTCCTCTCTGCACCCTGACTTACTTCCTTAGCTCCTGGCACCAACAAACATGGATAAAAATGATACCAGAAATGGTTTCTGGTATGGGGGGTTGCAGATTCATAGGGGGCTGGCTGGTCCACAGGGCAGGGACTGGGGGTGGGGTGCAGGGCTGACAGGTTAAAAATATCCCAATGCTGGGGTGGAGGGGAGCAAAAATCTAAGGGAACTTTTATATGTGCCTGGGCAGGTGGGGGGAGTAGCATGGCTTTTTAATTAGAGTGGCTTCAAGAGCCAGTTTAATTAAAGTGCCGCTACATCTTGTGCATCAGTGTCCCCATGCTTTAAAATGGTGGCAGGGGCACTTGAACTAATGCTTGTTTAACGAGCTTTAGTTCAAGTGCCCCCACCACCATTTTTAAGCCTGTGGACTCTGGTACATGAGACACAGGAGGCTGCTGGAACCCAGCAGACTTGACTAATTGATTAACTGAGTCTGCTCTGATGCACTGGAATTCCAGAGCATAGGAGCAGCCTCCACGGTCGTGTATAGGTGTCCTTAGACTGGGGAGGTCTTGTGTTACTTAGGATTCAGTAAAAACAACTGTACTACCTATAATTTAACTTAAGTTGTATTATGCCTTTACCAGATCAGAAAAACTTTTTTTTGTGCTAAAAGCTTGTCTAGCATCTCTCTCAACTATGCATTTTGTCTAGTTAAAAAAAAAAAAAGCTTACCAAACAAATCCTGCTTCTCACACATTCCTGGACCATTGCAATTACAAAAGACATTAAAAAAAATTACTGTTTTACATTAGTCACCTGAGAACCAAGAATGGGAATCCTGTGCTGATGGCATGACGAAAGCATCATGTTCTTCCTTTGCTGTTCTGATTTTCTTTCCTCTTCTACCTTCAAGCATTTTTCATTCCTTCATATGGCGAATCAGTTGTGCCATATGCCAATGTGCATGTGACTCATTAGTAATGGTGTCATATGCTAATAAGCCTCACATGTAATATGCAGTATTTATCCATTTTGATTTCCCAAACCTCCAGAAAGAATCTTCTTTGCTATAAAATATTAGCTCTATTTCTTTTTATTCAAAGGACATACTTGTATGGCCTAATCCTTCTTAATTTTATTCTGCTAAATTTAGCCTCCTTGAAAGCAAAACACTGCATTTTTTACATGAAAGGGTGAAGGATTAGGTTCTTTCTATATTTCATAGAACTTTTCAGATATCAGATCTTCAAACTAACTTGTGACATTCCATAGAGAACCATATTTTATATATATACGTGGAGAAAGAGAGCACAAGAGCGTGCTCAAGACTGAATGTGACAGTTAGAGTGAAGGTGAGCGTGTAACTTTAAAGGTCATCATGAACATAAAAATTATTTAAAATTTCTGTTTCCATGCATAATACTGATTATTTGTGTCCATTTGACTTCATCTCAGAATACCTCATCAGTTAATACTTTTTAAAAACATGCTCAGGAGAATCTTAAAGTCTCTTGACCAGTGTAAATGATTTTATCTGGGCTTTCTTATTCCCGAAATGATTTTAAATGCTCCTCTACTCTTAAAACACCTTGTCCAACCTAACAAAGCACTTCTTTGGTTTAGAAAACTATCCATCTGAAGTACAAAGCCACAGACAGTGAGAAGCCAGAACCGTACTGTGGTTGACTTTAATGAGATCTCCAGGCATCACAGGCAGGTGGTGTCAGACCTCATATTTGGACAGGATATGTTTTTGCAGGAAGAATGAGACAGATGACAGAAATCATTATTTGTAGTCTTGTTTCTTCTTCGAAGAAATAAGAGGGAAATGGATCTTTCCATTAGTGAAAAATTTTAAGGAAGTATGAAGGAAGAAAAAACAATTTGACTCCTCCAACAACTTACAGCCTGAAATAGTCCATAAGTGTATTTGTGCTATGTGGATAAAGAAGAAGGGCCAAAATAAAACAGAATTTCCTGTTTTTAATTTTTTATTCTTTGTATTGCTTCATTTGATCTATGTTTTTGCATAATCATATATTATGTTCGGTTTACTTTTATTTAAATTAGTGGAATGTGTAATTTCATTGTTTGCTTTTACCAATAATTACAAATTACGTAATTTTATTATTATATATGTAAGCCCTGACCCTTGTTTGTGAGCAATTTAGCAGAAAGGGTAGGACCACTTCAAACCCATGAAAACCAGATCGAGAGAGCTGGATTGAACTACAGTCCCCAGACTGCTTTGAGGGCTGGTAGGAGAGGAAGTAGAAGAGGTCCAGGGGTGTGAGCTGTTTTGCTGAAATCCATGTACAAGGAGCAGGGGAGAGGGCTTGTTCCCTGATATATTTCATGTACCATTCAAAGAAGTCCCAGGGAAACTGTGGAGAAGCCTGATCTGAGTGACGCTGGGAGAAGGATCAACTTCCTCACTGGGGAGATAACAACAGAGAGAGAATCTGACTGCTGCAACAGAGCAGAACCTAAGCGAGATGCACTTAAAAGGTTACAGAAGGTAGTGAGATCAGTGTAACTGTGTGGCAGTGAATGTCCTTGTGCCATCTGGGACAGATAGGGCTGTGTGCGTAAGGTGAAGAGTCTTACCCTGAGCGGTCCTTGCGAGACTGTTCCGAGTTGGAATTTTAGGGCATTTGTACACATGCTTGCACCACAGCACCGGGCGCTTTTAAAAGCACCCAGTGCTGCAGCACATGCAGTTGTATAAGTTGCAAAATGCATTTCAGCACTGAGAAAATGGTGGCAGCATGCTTTGTAACTAAAACACCTCAAAGATGTTTTACTTCAAAAGTGCACTGCTGCCATTTTTTGTGTGCTGATACACATTTCGATTATACAGCTGCATGCAACACAGTGCAGTACAGAGTAGACTCAATTAATTGAGTTTGCTCTGACCCACCAGATCTCTGGTGCATCGTGGGATGAAAAGGAATGTGTATAAATGCCCTAAAGTTTTATTGTTGAAAGGGGTAGTTTTGTTATCAGGCTTCCATGCTGGGTTTCATGGAGTATATTACAAATTGCAGTTCTAATGTCTGTGTGTATAAATAAATCCAATGTGTTTGTAGCCTTTTGTTAAAACGAGGTACTCTTGGGAGAACCTAAGTCACCACAGCCACACACCCGCACTCCCTTGTGAGAGGGTTTCATATATTATATAATTGTACTGTTAATTCTATTATATTGTTTTAGCAACAGCTGTAAATAACCTACTGCTAACACCTTGTCCAACTCTCTGGGATACAGCTTCAATAGGCTGACTAGTTTTATATAAACAGACTCATGGTTAAGATCTACAATCTTCAATTTAAAAAAAAAAGTCTTTCTTGCCACATTTTTCAACTTATTATCATCTTTAGAACTGTTCATACCTATCGGAAAAATAGGACCTTTAAAAACTGCTTCAGTCAGAAATTCTGACTTCAGAGGATTTCTAAAAATAGCACCACTGTAATTCTATATCCTGGATCAGACCTTCTAAGAAATATAAGATATCATCATCACAATTCCAAATAAATGTTACGTTTTTCATGCATGAATAGCAATTGTATTATGGGGCAGGAGAAGAATCTGTCCTTCCTCTTCTATTCAAAGTATGAACCCACCATCCCCGAGTGAATTAATGCTAATGTTACTTGAAGTTCTGTCCACAGATGCAACTTCATGAAGAGATATGCCATTCAAAGCCATTGGTAAAATTTTAAATGATTTTTAAATAAGCTTTCCCCATTGCTAATTTTAAGATATTTTGTGACTTTCATATGACCATTTTGACTAGAAATTCTTAGGGGTGCACAGCCATAGTAATAGCTTGAAAGAACAGTTCTTCATCCTCACTATTCCCAGCCATCTATCAAAAGGTCTGAGCAGCTTCTTCCTTTTCTGTGCTTCTCATGGTGATCAGTCCTCAAGGGGTGCTAATTCTTTGCTTACAGCCAGTTTCTTTAACAGAGCTAGCTCACAGCAAGCCACTGCTGCCATCTCCCTCACCCCATCCCTCCGCTGACTGTTTTCTATTCCCCCACAGTGCTGACCCTCCTGCAGAAATACCACAGACGTCTCCCACCACATTACAACAGAAATCTGCACCTTGTAGGCTGGATCAGATTGTTTGGTGGGCCATATATGACTCATGGACTATAGGTTGCCAACCCCTATTCTACAGGTGGCACCAATCCTGCACAATAGATACTTGCACAAAACTTTCCTCAAATTGTGTTTCAATGCTCAATTCTACTTCTACCAAGAAAGGACACACCAAAGCATCTAAGCCTTTAAAATAAATTTTCTTGTCTCCGGTTTTCCTTTTTCCAGACTGCTGGCTTGTTATCAGAACACCTATAATCATCTAGGCTTCATCTGAAGTCTACTTTGGACAGGCCCATTGACAATGCGGTTTGCTCCCAGGGGACCCCAAACAGGTCTAGCCCATCCCCATGTCTCTCTATTATTAAGGAAAAACAGGCTTGCTCTTTTAAATCTTTCCGAGTTTCTCTGAACACATTTTTCTCTACTAACTTCCAAGGGTGCACATGCCCCCAATTTTCTAGAATATCTGGATTTGGAATAAGGCTGTGCCAAATCATAAATATGCCTCAGAAGACTGATAAATCAGGTTATAGGTTAAAAACAGAATTCTGATGCCCAAGACTCCTTCCCTAAATTCAAAGATATGTTGAGCCCACCTACACATTCAAATTAAAGCTGAATAGAAACCAGCTAAAAAGTTTACACATTCTCAATAACTAACTTTATACCTGACTGGCTCTTTTTATAGCTGGATGGAAACTGTTATGGTGTGATGATTACTTTCCACATATGGCTAGTTTAACTGTATTATTTGATTAGCCAGTGAATTGGCTAATCTATGTAATATGTGGCAGCGGGCTTAGAAACAGATCTGAGCTTCAAATCTCAGGCACATACATTTTAGGTTCACATCTTTATAACACTAAACATTGCTTCTTCTCTTTTAAATACATGACTAATGCCATAGCAATTGATATACTGTGTTACCAAGCTAAAAAAAATAAAGATGTCAAAAATAGCTGGGTAACAAACAATTTAGCAAAGTAAGGTATTGCTTACGGTGACTATGGATAGCACAGGATGAACATTAAAAAATAAAAGAATAACTCTCTGTTTAGGACTGTATCTAGAACTGATCATTATGAGAAAATTAGTTTCCCATGAAATGGGAACAGTTATAAAGAAATCCAAGTTACCCCCTTCCCCGTCCACCCCTAGCTACACCTATTATATTAGAGCCAGGAAATTATTTGGAACCATTTGATCAGATGAAGCTTCTTTTAGCCAGCCTTCAAGATTCTAGCTTTACTTGTTGTTAGGAACTTTTAACCTACTCTATTGATTACATCAGTAGAGTCTAAATTCTATATAGTGAACTTATAAGGCATCCCAGAAACTGCTCACCATGCAGGTACCAGATCTGTAAAGAGCTAATTCCAAAAACACTGAGACTCAGTGTTCTACTACCACCACCACTGTGTCTGCTGCTGCCATTATAAAGACTGTGCTGCATAGCACAGACATGCAAGTAAGTGGCCTAAGTGATCAATCCATGGGCTAATGCACTGATAATAACAAAGTAATAAAGCTTAATGAAGTGTGAACATCTGCTTCTATACAAAAGGCAAAGATTTTTTAGGGCAGTGGTCACCAACCAGGGGATCTCGATCCACAGGTAGATCTTGGAGCCCCTTGGAGTTGATCCAAGTCTGGGGTGGGGGGGCTGAATGCCTGCGTGCATGCCCGTGCATGTGTGCCTCAGCCCAGTAGGTCAGTCTGTGGGGGAGGGAAGGGGCAGGGGCTAGATTAAGGCCCCCATGGTGAGGGACAGTGCCACAGAGACAGGAGCAGGTGTAGTTGAGTGGGGCCCCAGCCAGGTAGGACTTACTTGCTGAGGAGGTGCACCCCCAAATAAATTTTCTCCCTCTGCTTTGATCTACACCCCCCTTCTCTCCCCGTACACTTACCTAATGGGCAGTAGGGGTCAGTGGGTGGCAGTGACACAAGGTAGATCTTGGGTTGCTTTTAAATGCCAAAGGTGATCTCCTACTTAAAAAGATTGGATACCACTATCTTAGGGTGATCTCTTTTACTGAACTAGATAGGTAGTCGGGATAGAGCTCAGCAAGTTTTCAAATGCAAGCTATATTTCTTCAGGTCTCATTTGCATCTATATGCACACTGAATGTAGCTCCTTGAACAAGACAAAATCAAGTTTAATGAGGTGACGAGCTGAGCCACATTGTTTTAGCACAAATAAAAAGGAGCCAATGCATTCAAATAGTTTCAAACAGTGCTCTTTAATATAGAGATCAATATGATTTAGCAAATGACTTGTGCTTCTTGCACAATTTAAACGGTGGCTTGTGTTAATCATGGGTGCCTTAAATAACTGAATGACTTACAGGGGTATATGATAATTCATTTAGTGTCATCTAGGTTAAGTCAGACAAGACTATGGTGATCATCTCCACTTACATGAAAGAGTTTTCTTTGATCACAAGTATGTTGGATTTTCTTCCTAAAGTCTAGACCAGGGGTTTTCAACCTTTTTCAATGAGTGTACCCGAGCAGCCGGGTGCAGAGCAGGGAGGGGGGCAGGTTGCTCATGGTCAGACTTGGAGGTGGGGGGGAAGGGGAGCAGTGTGCGGTCAAACGTGGAGTGGGAGGGGGAGGGTTGGCAGCAGTCACATACAGAGCAGCGGCACCACAGGGTGGTGGGTGGCAATGGCAGCCACCACATGTGAGCTTCCCCCCAACCATGTCTGTCCACAGAGGGGAGCCTTTGACCTCGCCCTCCCGGCCCTGCTCCTGGAAGGCGGTGGTGCAAGGTAGTGGGTGGCACCATTCCATTCCCGCTTGCCCGCACGTACCCCCTAGGGCCTTCCCAAGTACTCCTGGGGGTATTCATACACCCAGCTGACAACCCCTGGTCTAGACTCTAGCTTCATCTACTTGTAGTAGCTTTCTAATAAATGATTAGCTAACAATTACCAAACAAGAATGCTCCCAAACAGAAATCCATCCATGCATCCATCCTTGATAAATGAAAGTCTAAGTAAACTAAGAAGTCAAATACAACAATAATGTCTATGGGAATGATTTACCTGCCTCTGAACTCTTTCCAAATCAATCATCAAAATGCAATAGTTTCTGATCCCTAACAACATTTGACATTTTCAATCATAAATATCACCATAAAGCCAGAGCCAGCATAAATATCTATGCTTACTGTTGGGTAGCATTCAATTCTCAACCTCCAGCTCACTTCAAGAAATGTTGGTTAACTCACACGAGGTCTCTCACAGAATACAAACTACTGTGGTAGATAACTGTTCCCTTGCCCCAAAGAAATCAACAGGATCAGTTGAGCCTATTGTTCTTTCCAACCTATTTTCTGTAAGTTGTGATGTGCCACATTATACCTGATGACTTCTGACTTCATGTACTTGATCCAAAGCCTACTGAAATCAATGGGAACACTCCAATGGCTTCCAACGTAAATGTATCAAACTCTATATTCACACTCAGGCAGATGCAGTTGGAGCTGTAATAGAAATATCATAAGTGTTTATTCTTTCTTTTTCAAATGGACTAAACTACAGAATCTCAAAAGACCCATTGCTCAGTCCAAAACTTTTCAAAGGGAGATATGTTATTGATACCGTGTCCCTTTCTTTGAAAACTTATTCTGTCATATATTTCCATTGCTTTATATTCTTCAAAAGAAAAGAACATAGGGAGTAATTCTGTTTTCTTTGTCTTTGGGGCAGCTTCTCCTTGCCAGTTCAGTATTCATTTTGTTAAAACTGTATGCTGTTTTCCTCCCTTGCCTCTGAAGTAGAACTTTTAGAAATAAAGTAACTGAATAAAACAGAATGATGTGACCTCTGGGATATCCTTTAAAATAAAATCCTCTTAAATTGTGCATGCAGAAATCCTACAGGGAATGATCAACTTCTTCAAATGTTGACCTTAAAAGATAATTTGAAAAAAATCCTGATTCTTATATGAGACAGCAAACTGGATTATAAACCTGTTTAAAACTTTCATCTACTCATTCATTCAGATGAGATAATCCTGCTGAAAAGGCAAAACTATGATAATATTATAATCACTTATCCCCTAAAAACTCAGTTTACATTCATCTTTGTTTAATGATTTCAAGTCATCCCTTTTACCAGTAGAGCGCAATCAGAGTTGCAAGAGTTCATATACATGGTAAATCTTGACATTAATAATAGTAGAAACAAGGCAAAAACCTTTTTTGACCGGATTGGTAATTCAATGGGCATTCATCAAGAATGCGTCTCTGACTTGTCTGCACTTATGCCAATGTCAAATATTGATTTTTTTTCCATTGAAAAATTATGTCACTATTAGTAATCTCAATACAAATCTGTTTTTCAATAGCCTGAATTTTAGGAAATAAATTTGTGTTAGAGTTGAATGCTCTTCATTTAGCATTCAGATAATTATAAAGGTGATGCCATGCTAATGAGGCAGAGCTTACAATTTGATACAACTGAGTAACTGCTGATGCTTGCTTGCAAGGTAGCTACAGTACTTGATCTTGCAGTATCAGCAAGAACTGCAGTTAAAACGGATGCCACAGTTAATTTCATGGATCTAGGTGCCTTCAGGGAAGAAGCTGATATTCTTTACATGAAGAGATTAATGTTTTATTTAGTAGATTTATGGCATGTTAGAGTAATCTGTAGCTGGACTATAAAAATACAGGGGAAAAAAATAATACAATGAATATTGTATTCCAAGAAACAGTTGTAAAATCCAGATCTGACTAATTATAAGAAATCATTTACAACCAAAATATAGATTATTTATTCAACTATTTTATTGCATACATTACAGCACTCAACATCACACCTTTTTTTTTTAAAGCGGGTGAAGGAAATGTTATCAGTCAAAAATGTGAAGTATGCTTACTGGCAGGGAATTTAAGAGACAGCTAATACTAATATATTTTTCACTTAGTTTTTACTCATAAAAACTCAACTTTGTGTCTCCCAACCTTCACAGGAAAGCTATGTTTTTCTAGTAAATAACTAGTCACAGTCACATACCCAATTTACTAGAATCCAAAATGAGTTTTTTTCCCCATTCAACATGGTGCCACCAATATCTCCCAGACTGGGGGCAGAGCCAGAGGCAGAACCATTGTATTGGGTAAGCAGTGGCAGGAGTGGAAAGGAGGTGGGAGAGGACACAAGGTGGAGGGGCAGGTAGCAGGAGAATAGGAAATTGCAGGGGGGCAAGTGCCAAGGGGCAGAAACCAGCAGGGAGCGAATGGCCATGAGAGGCAGGCACCACAAGGGCAAGTGCTGGGGCTGGTTTTGTTCAATATTTTCATCAACAACTGGGAAGATGGGATGGAGTGTACCCTCAGCAAAGCCTACAGATGACACCAAGTACTGGGGGGAGCAGTGCTTGTATTGGAGGGTAGGGTTAGGATTAAGAGAGACCTCGACAAATTACAGGATTGGACCAAAAGAAATCTCATGAGGGTCAATAAGGAGAAGTGCAAAATCCTGCACTTAGGACAGAACGAATCGCATGCACTGGTACAGGCTGGGAACTGACTGGCTACGCAACAGTTCTGCAGAAAAGGACCTGGGGGTAACAGCGGACGAACGGAGATTTTTTGGGCCAATACCAATGGCTGATTTTTAACGAGCCATATATGCTGATACTGATCTGATTGCCTATAATGTGGCTCAGCAGCTTGGAGAGCATCGATATTAATGGCCAATAAGTCTGTTGTGGGGGAAAGGACATGTGGGGGGAGCAGATTAAGGCCCCCATGATGGAATGGGGCTGGAGCTGGTGCTACCCAGCTGGAGTGGGACACAGCTATGGCTTGTCTGGGGAGTGCAGATGGGGGGCTGCTCCTGCCATTATGTGCACCCCATGAGGGCACAGGGGGCCTGTGACCCCTGGAGCTGTGTTCAGGGCAAGGGTGACCTGCTGCTGCGGGCCAGGGCTGCGGCCAGAACCAATGCTAGGCTCTTCCCAGTGGGGGGGCTGGGCCAGGCTGTGCTCAAGGCAGGTGGTGGTAGTGCCGTGAGGTCTACAGTGAATTTGTGTGTGGCTGTAGTCTTCCCCCCATCCCCCATTGTATGAGGTATCAAATAAAGATGTTTGAAAATGTAATGTCTTCTGTAACTTGCATCTGTGAAACTCCCAGCCCATCTCTGTTTTCAGAATGGGAGGGGGAAAAGGGAGAGAAGGAAGTTCAGTCTGGGTGTTTTTTTAGCTGCCCCCCAGAGGGTGGGGTGAGTTTACTGGAGCCACTCTGAGGTGGGGGGAACTCCAATTCACCCACCCAACCCTTCAGCACCAGCTGGGGAGCCCCAAGAATGAGCTCCCTCTGCTGTCTTTCCCACTCCCATTCTGAAAACAGTGAGCACTGTCAAAAAGCCCTGGGCACTGCTGTTGGAACCTATGATGTTCTAGCCAGCAGCTAGACTCATCTCCCCCCTGGAACCAATAATGAACTTCTGTTTGATCTGGGGTAATGTTGCAACTTAGAACACTTTGCAAGAATCATTCTGAGCTACAGCTGGGAGCTGAACTTCTGGCTGCACCCAGTATGATACCGAAAGGAAGTGGAATAGCATCCAAACTCTGCTTACACCCCAGAGAGGTGTAATCTATTAGGTATACTTTAAACAGTATGCATGTTTAAAATGCCTACTATAGCATAGCATCAACATGAATACAAAGCACAAACAGCCATGGTCACATCAGGCATTTTTACACATGCAAGTGCCACAGCTTTCAAAAGCACCCAGTGCTGCAATGCTTGCAGTTGTATAAGCAGCGAAATGTACATCACCACTGAGAAAATGGTGGCAGTAGGCTTTTGAACTAAAACACATAGAAGGTGATTTAGTTCAAAAGCACATCAACACCATTTTCTGTGAGCCTGTGTCCATTTTGCAGCTTATACAACTGCACGTGGCACAGCGCAGTTCGCATCAGCTCGTGTGTGGAGAAGACTTGATTGAGTCTTCTCCAAAGTGTCAGATCTCTGGCACATTGCAGGACAAGAAATTATGTGTATAAATGCCTATTCTCTCAGAAGTGCAGTTCCTAATGTATAGCTCAACCAAATGCCCAAGCTCGACAGAGTGCTGGAAGTTTAGATGCAGCCTTGTGCTTAACATTTCTTATGGGATAGTTCTAGGTGACTCCCCGAATGGTTATGAGAGTTCCGCTGATTTTATTTAATGATTAATAAGATCTTAAAGTTAAATATGTGTTTATAATACTGGGTCTCAATTCTTCTATCTTAAATCAGAACCTCAACAAAAAAGAACAAGTGGGGAGAATGATGGTGATGCGTACAAGGCCAAAACAATATTCATTTTTGCATTTTCTTTGGATCAAGGCTTAAACAGTTTTTTATGACAAATCTTTTCTTCTAAAAAAAAAAATCAAAGATTATTTTTTAAAATTGGTAGCATATATATTTTTGCAGCAATGACAAAAGTAAATGAATACCTGTTTTTATTTCCCTGGCTCTCAATCATCCATGTAGAATCTAAAGTGATATTTTGAACATGATTTTTTTTTACTGTACATAATAGAAGAATTGATTTTTTAACAGTTCTTTAAGTAAGAGGAGGGTTGATAACAACGTAGAAAAGTAGCGCTGGAAAGGATCTCTGGTGGTTGTTTAATTCCACACCCTGCCTAAGGAAGAATAACATCCCAAGCAAATCCTTGTCTAACCTATTACTAAAACTGCAGGCAACTCTGTCACACAACCACAAAACACAGCTCCCTAATCTGCTACAGGTAAAGCAGGGGGCAAACAGTGGCCAACATCCTGCTGCTGCAAGGGTTGTTAAAATATTCTTGAGAGATCCAAGGAAGAGGGCTGCATCCTTCTCTCCCTCCCCCACAACATAGGAAGGCAAAAACCATACCAATCTGTCCATGGGGTAAAATTCCTTTCTGACCCCAATTGTAGCTGATGGTCTGACCCTGAGCCAAGGGACAAGACCCTCTAGCCAGGAACCTCTTGGTTTTAGTCCCAGCAGCAGGAACATTAGCACACCCCAATCAAAATCACCCAGCCTTGGCGGTGGCCAATACCCACTGCATCTGAGGAAGGCAAAAAAAAACAAAAAAAAGGCCCTGACATGCCTTAACAGGAGGGGGAAAAGTCCTTCCCAGCCCCAAACAACAACCAGCAAAGCCCAGAAGCCTGGGAAATACCCATGCTAGGGTATAGACATCCGCTAGATGACCAATGCTTGTATAAACTCTTCTTGAACACCTCCAGTGTTGGAGATTTCACAACTTCCCAAAGAGTCTATTCCACTGCCTCACTGTTCTAATCAGGTGCATCTATACATGATACTATCATCACAGCAACACGCGATGATGATGTAGTGTCTGCGGGCAAAAACCATGATGCCATTGTTGCATCTCCATAGCAACACATTCCTTTATTATAGCACATTGCTACGATGATGTAGGGGATAAAAATAACCGTACGCTGCCAGCACAGCACAGTATGGGAAGACAGTACTAAATGACGGTGCTGTAAAAACAGCGCCATAGGGGCATGTGGAGACATGCCTACAGGGAAGAACTTTTTCGTGATATCCTAATACTTTCCTTATACTTTGCTGCAACTTTAAGCCATTGGTCCATGTCCTGCTCTCTCCTGCAGAGAGAAAAGGCATTCTTCCTCATTTTTATGCCAGCCCTGACATGCTTTTAATGGCAGCCTTGGCAGCTGTCACTTCTTTCTTGCATAACAAGACTTCGGCACATATGGCTAAGAGTCTTTTGTAAACGTTAACTTTGAAAAAGAAGGTCTGCCCAAGAATAAAACAGCAATTTAATTCTTTATTCTAAAATCTGACATGCATCATAACTAAAAGTAACTAAAAGCCATTCAGAGAGGGACATCTTATCTCTAACCTCATTTCTTTGTGCATGTTGATTCAGGTTAATAAACAATCACTTTTTACATGTGCCCATTTTAAAGTGATAACAAAAAAAAATTAAATATCAGCCAACACAAATTTGCACTTATACAATCCCAGGTTCAACTAATAATTTTAGCTTTTGAAATACAGCCATTTCTGGGAAGATACTGCAGGTTTCAGCAGATATGACTACCCAAGTTGAAGGCCCATGAAATAAACAGGGAAAAAGAAATGGGTAGAAATCAAATTACTTAAACTGAAATTTGAAAGAGACTGCTGTGGGATTGTTAAATACAAGAGGCAAGACTTCTGTTCTTATCTAAAAGAAACCCAATACACTGTCCGGTTTAAAGGCAGAACCCTGCTGACCAATAATATTGCTTCTAGGTCTCTGACTCCTGTGCTGCTCTGACAGTCTGTCCTGCTGATAAGACAATTAAAGCGTAAGTGGCATAACTGCAGATCATATAAATGAGACAATGGAAGGTATGGGCAATTAACCTAACTGCAAAGAATTACCTGCCAAAGTAGCCATTTCCCTACTAATTACTTATCTTTTATGACCAGTAAACATACTAATATTAAAAGTAATTACATGTTGAGAATATAAAAAGAGTACAAATAAAAATGTTGTTGTAGCCATCTCAGAAATGGAGAGTGAAATGGGGCAGCATTTTGTTAAAATGAAATATGTACAGGAAGATAATGCTGATCCAGATGCTTACCATACAGTCTGCATTTTTAAATTTATTTTCAGTAGAACTGGAACATACTTATAAAGCCTTTAATGTATCATAAGACTGCCGAAGCCTCCCTCATTTACATAATTAAGGCAATTATAACTATTATAATTGAATCCAACACCACCACTTCAGTGGTCTGAACTATATTTAAGCTTCCATAAATCCATAAATGCTGTTTGGTAGAACACAACAGAAGCCAAGAAAAACATTCTAAATACTGAACTAAAGTGTGTTTTTATAACTAGCTGAAGTAATTTAATAAATATAATTGTCATAAAGTCTGACAGTGGTAAATAAGTTAGTTCTATAACTATTTGGTCATTTGGGGACTCCAGTATTTAAATGTAGTCACTAGCTAATGCTTCTATGTTCATGTATTGATAAAAAATACAATTTTTAAAATAACTGACTACTTTATTCCAACACAAAAGCTTCTCTTAATTTTCTTCCCACCCTGATGCAGTGTACATGCACACACACAAATGGACAGAAACACATACTTATATGATTCAATTAACACAATAAGATTTATATAAGGATTTTTGTCTTTGTTTTTCCCAAAGAAAATTTAGTCTTCATATTTTTCACTATGAAGAAGGATGAACACACACATGCACACACTGCCTACGGAATATATCCAGGCTAGTCACCTTTTTCAAAGTAAAAACATTCACATTACTCTTCTCCACACTCAATTTCCTTTCATATAAACGTATATGAATACACTTTAGCTAGTAAAGGAAGTAAATTTACATGATAATGTCCTAAATTACATCATCTACCTTGAAGGGTTTTTTAATCTTATATGACTAAAACAGAGTGACTGTGTATGACTTGAAAGTCAGAATTTATTTAAGTTGGCATATGTCTCGTGCTAGTTATAGTAAATTGGATATGCTCCATCAAAGGTGTTTTAAAAATTCCAGTGAGGCACAATCTGTAAATACAGTAGCCACTGTAATGGTGGAAGTCAGATTGCTCCTGAGTGTGCTGTTGATTTATAGCAGTGGCCGATAGTGGAGCCTCTGGCAGTCAATCCTGGGCTGGGGGAGGCTGAGCACATGTGTGCATGCATGCATGCACAGCCCCCTCCCAGACCAGCAGGTCAGTTGGCGGGGGAACGGAAGGAGTGGGGACCAGATTGAGGCTCCCACGGTGAGGGACAGAGTACAGGAGCAGGCTAGTGAGTGGGGCCCCGGCCAGGCAGGTATTGGGAAGATCAAGCCGGAGTGGCTCATACAGGGCCTGGGGGGGATCCCGCTGCTGTATATGCCCTGGTGTGGGCTCCGGGTAGCATGTGCTCCCCCATCCCTGCCCAGCGGAGGCCTGATGCCACATGCATCCAGCCACTCCCTGGCCAGCTGCAGTGGGACTTGGGGTGCAAAGCCCTGCCCGCAGTGGAAGATGCTTCTGCCATGCATAGATCAGGGGGACATGTGCCCCCCCCAAACACAGGGCAGCAAGGGCAGCTGCAGTAGTGGTGAGGAGTGGGGCTGGAGCAGGGGCAGGCCCTGCACAGCTGAGATGGGGCAGGATGGAGCTTCTTGGGGGGGCATAGGTACTCACCCCAAGAGGGCACGGGGGGGCGTGTGCTCCCAGAATTGTGTGGGGTGGAGTGGGTTGTAGCTGCGAGCTGAGGCAGAGCTGTTTCTGGCATAAACTGGGGGCATGCTCCAATTGGGTCAGGTGGCAGCAGCGCTGGGAGCAGAGCTATGGGGGGGCTGTAGGAACCCAAAAATTCTCTGTAGCCCCTCCAAAACTCCCTCCCAGTGCCACCACCACCCAGCCCTACCACAGCGCAGCCCCAGCCTCCACTGGGAATGGCTTGGCGCCACCTCTCAGCCCCAGCCCACAGCAGCAGCCTGCCCTTCCCAATGCAGATCCAGGGCACACAGCCCCCATGCTCTCAGGGGGTGGAGTGGGGAAGAGGCTGAGGCTGGGATGTGGTGCTGGGCTGCTCCTAGCAAGGCTGGGGCTGGGCTTCGGTTGGACCAGGTGGCAGTGGTGTTGGAAGGGATGGGCTACAGTGAATTTTTGACTGTTGCTGCCCAGCTCAATCACAGCATGGCCCCAGCCTCCACCGGGAACAGCCCAGCCCCAGCTTGCAGCTGCATCCCATCCCGTCCCGCTCTACCCTGTGCAATTCTGGGGGCACGCCCCCCATTCCTTACTGGGTTGAGTGCCCCCTGAACAAGCCACCCACAGCTCCATCCTGCCCCTCCCACTCCAGCCCCACTCCCCTCCATCACTGCTGCTGGGGGTGCAGATTGAGGCCCCAGTGGTGAAGGAGGGAGTGGGACCAGGGCTGGGGCCTCAATCTGCCCCCAGAAATTGCCCTTTCCCTTTCCCCCACAAACTTTCCTGCTGGAGAGGCTTGCCCTCAAATAATTGTTTTCTCCCTCTGACTCAATCTGCCTCCCACTTCCCTCCCCACAGACTTACCTGCTTGGGGGGGGGGGGGGAGGGCGGGCGGCAGCACAGGATAGAGCTACAGTTCCTTTTAAATTCTAAAAGTGATCTCTGATTTATAATGTTTGGAGACCACTGATCTATAGGCAGTCACTAACCTTGCTGCAAAACACCCAACCTAATATTATCTATTGTATTTGTAGGCTGTGCATCACTGCAGTTTGGAGACACTTTTGACTTCATATTCTAGGTCAGCATTTTCCAACCACTGTGCTGCAGCACACCGCTCTGCCGTCAGGCATGAACGGGTTGCTGTGGAATTTTGGGGAGCTATGCCCTCCGTCTGTCAGTCCATCTGCAGCAGCAGCAGGCAGCGGGCATGGCTCCATCCAATGATTCAGTTGCTGCACCACCCTATAGCCAGTGATTCAAGAGCTCCGCATGTGGCCACAGTCCCCACTCGACACACATTGCACCTGGCCATGCGCCACCCCACATCTGGTATGCTGCAATGGGTTTTTTTTCACGTAAGTGTGATGTGGAACGGAAAAGGTTCAGAAACTCTGTTCTAGTTTACCAGCCAAATTCTCCTTTGCTTAGCAAGAACTGGAAGCCACTCACCAAAGGCTGCCCACAATGCTAGTATGGCCCTGAAAGACAAGAAAGAGAGAAGACTGCTGCTTGGAAAGAGAATTATAACTGTGAACAAAGAAATTGTCTCCTTTTATCTGATCCCTACGTATTCAGGTAAACAGGAATGTGTGCATGTTCTTTGTAAATAAATAGGGCTGCATCAAGAAAATATTTAACTCATCATAAATTTTTCTTCCTGGCAGTAGCAATCAGTGAGAAACCTATTATAGATGTGAGTATTGATAAGAGAAGAAACATGCAGAATACAAAGAGATTTGGTGAAACAATTAATTTACATACATAATGCTATTGCTTTCAGTTTCACATTATTTCTTTATAGGCATGGTTTCTTAAGTTAAAGATTTAGCTCCTACAAATGCCTTCTACATTATATAATATAGGGCAGATTTTTCATAAACACATAATATGAATGTCTGCTTGTATTTCAGCATATTTTTTTCTTTTCAACATGATATTATGTACCCTGGAAGCCTTCCCCTTCCTCCACCTTTTTGCCACAATACTGATGCCTCCACTATTACTTGTATGAATAATACAGAAATTACAGTAGTTCTGAAATTGTATCCACATTTTGGAGGAGTAAATGTCTGTTGTCATTGTACAACTGCTGCTATTTTCTCTTTTGAATAATTAGTTCTACCATTTCCAATTTATGACATACATTTATAACTGAAATATTTCTTCTTCATGGTTCTGGGAGTGCACACAACATTTTTCTCATGTCTCTCCACCCAATACTCTCCACCCTGTCCAAAGAAAGAAGATATCTTAAAAAAAACCCTATATTTTAAGATGTAATATTAGAATTAACTACTGTGGTTGGTCAAAAAAAATGTTTTCAGAAAAAAATCCATAAAACAAAAATAAAACTCAAATAAAATATTGAACACCACCAGCACCATAGACCACATCTCACCATCTCTAGGTCATAGTCTTTCTTACTATAGTGGTTGTATTTTTCTATAGTATGTCCCTGTTGGGTTCTGTGTAAGATTCATAGATTCATAGATGCTAGGGTCGGAAGGGACCTCAATAGATCATCGAGTCCGACCCCCTGCATAAGCAGGAAAGAGTGCTGGGCCTACATTACCCCAGCTAGATACACATCCAACCTTCTCTTGAATACCCCCAGGGTAGGGGAGAGCACCACCTCCCTTGGGAGCCCGTTCCAGACCTTGGCCACTCGAACTGTGAAGAAGTTCCTCCTAATATCCAATCTAAATCTGCTCTCCTCTAGCTTGTGGCCATTATTTCTTGTAACCCCCGGGGGCGCCTTGGTGAATAAATACTCACCAATTCCCTTCTGTGCCCCCCTGACGAACTTATAGGCAGCCACCAGGTCGCCTCTCAACCTTCTCTTGCGGAGGCTGAAAAGGTCCAGTTTCTCTAATCTCTCCTCGTAGGGCTTGGCCTGCAGGCCCTTAACCATACGAGTGGCCCTTCTCTGGACCCTCTCCAGGTTATCCGCATCTTTCTTGAAGTGCAGCGCCCAGAATTGCACGCAGTACTCCAGCTGCGGTCTGACCAGTGCCCGATAGAGGGGAAGTATCACCTCCTTGGACCTATTTGTCATGCATCTGCTGATGCACGATAAAGTGCCATTGGCTTTTCTGATGGTTTCGTCACACTGCCGACTCATGTTCATCTTGGAGTCCACTAGGACTCCAAGATCCCTTTCCACTTCCGTGCCACCCAGCAGGTCATTTCCTAGGCTGTAGGTGTGCTGGACATTTTTCCTCCCTAGATGCAGCACTTTGCATTTCTCCTTGTTGAACTGCATTCTGTTGTTTTCTGCCCACTTGTCTAACCTGTCCAGGTCTGCTTGCAGCTGTTCCCTGCCCTCCGGCATGTCCACTTCGCCCCATAGCTTAGTGTCATCTGCAAACTTGGACAGAGTACATTTCACCCCCTCGTCCAAGTCGCTGATGAAGACATTAAAGAGTATCGGTCCAAGCACCGAGCCCTGCGGGACCTCACTGCCCACACTCTTCCAGGTCGAAACCGACCCATCCACCACAACTCTCTGGGTGCGACCCTCCAGCCAATTCTCCACCCACCGGACTGTGCAGTAATCCAAGTCACAGCCCCTTAACTTGTTCACCAGTATGGGGTGGGATACCGTATCAAAGGCCTTCCTGAAGTCCAAGTATACGACATCCACCCCTCCTCCTGCGTCGAGGCGTTTTGTGACCTGGTCATAAAAAGAGACTAGATTGGTCAGGCACGATCTACCTGCCACGAACCCGTGCTGGTTTCCCCTCAGCATAATTTGTCCTGCCGGGCTCTCACAAATGTGAGCCTTGATGATTTTCTCAAAGATTTTGCCAAGGATGGAAGTGAGACTGACTGGCCTATAGTTACCCGGGTCCTCCTTCCTCCCCTTCTTGAAAATGGGAACCACATTGGCCCTTTTCCAGTCCTCCGGGACTTGACCCGTGCACCACGAGCGTTCAAATATTCCCGCCAGTGGCTCTGCAATGATGTCGGCCAGTGCCTTCAGTACCCTCGGATGGAGCTCATCCGGGCCTGCCGACTTAAAGGCATCCAGTTCCTCCAAGTGACCCTGCACCACCTCAGGGTCCACGCATGGAAGTCTGGTGCCTTGCTGCTGCCTCCCTACACTCCCAGTGAGAGACTTGTCATGCCTCTCGCTTAGGAACACTGAGGCGAAGAACTCGTTGAGGAGTTCAGCCTTGTCCCCTCTGTCCGTCACCAATTGTTTCTGCCCATTTAGCAGGGGTCCTATTCCTCCCTGGGCCTTCCTTTTACTCCCTATATATCTAAAAAACAATTTCTTATTGTCTTTTACTTGGGTTGCCATCCTCAGCTCCATGGTAGCTTTGGCCTGTCTAACTGCCTCCCTACAAGCACGAGCAGAAGAGGTATATTCCTCTTTGGTGATCTCTCCCTGTTTCCACTTTTTATGTGCTCCCCTTTTGGCCCTTAGTCTGCCCTGGATTTCTCTGGTCAGCCAGGGAAGCCTCCTGGCCCCTTTCCCTCTTTTACCTCGCACGGGGATCGTCTCGCTTTGTGCTCGAAGGATAGCTTCCTTAAGGCACAGCCACCCTTCTTGGGCTCCCATCATTTCAAAACTACTACTCTGCAGTGCATCCTTCACTAATCGCCTGAGTTCGCTGAAATCAGCTTTCCTAAAGTCCAGCACGTTCACCCTACTGGTTACCTTACCCACTCGACGCCTTATGTTGAATTGGACTTTTAGGTGATCACTGTCCCCCAGATGGCTACCGATCTGTAGGTCCCCTACTATGTCATCCCCCGTTGCCAATACCAGAGACAGAGGCTTAGTTAGGCACCCTTGACAGAGGTTCCCAAGACTTGGGTGTGGGGGAAGGTAGTAAGACTCCAAGTGCTGGAGTCTTACCTTCCCACACATGGGCTGCTGCTGCTGCCACAGTGCAGGCTCTCTAGGTGAAGATGGGGTTTGCAAAGTGAACCCAGCCATAGCTTGGGGGTTGTTACCTGGATGACAGGTAAAATTGCACGTTGGCTACTGATAAAAAAGGCAAGAGACAGGTCTTACAGTCTGTTCCTTTATTGTTTATACACCAAAACAGAAAAACAAATACTTATCCCAAAGTCTATCTGGCTATCTATGACAGCACAACATAGATTTTTACCTATTCTGCATGGGGAGACTGGAGAGAACAGTGACATGCAGGCTGGCTGGAGGTCTTCTTAAATTTGCTGAGTTCTCCAAATTTTTCTCCAATGTATACCCTATATTTATAGATGCCTTATTCTAATATTCTAAAAACTGTTATGATAAAGTTATGATACAGCATATTTGCATTATTTAATTTAAGGTCTTGTGCCTCATTTAACTGAACCACATTACTGGTGTAGCTGGACTTATTGATTGCTTCTTTTACTTTGCTGACCAAATTGACTGTTATGTTTTCAAAGATTCACTCTATAGTCACTCAGAACAGGCTTCAGGACTTTATTAGCCATACTTCTGCAGCTTGGCCTAGGTCCCTTGAAAACAGCCAATATTGAAAACAGGAGATGCACTGCAGTTTCCTGGAACTCCAGTTTTTGGCCACAGATCTTCTGTGTCCCTCGTGTGTGAAAGAGGGGCTGGTTGATTTAATAGCTTCAAAACCTGTCCCATCTTTACTGGTCAACACTATATCACAGGGGCAGGCAAAATACAGCCTGTGGGCTAAAACCAGCCTGCCAGGCCATTCTAACCAGCTCATGGGGACCCTAAAAATTTTAGAAAATTAATATTTATTTGCCCCGGCAGCCTTTCAGAGCTGACAAGAACCAGGGGCAGTAGGACCCAGGGGGAGCCTCAGCAGGACTGAACAGCACAGCCCCACCCACCCCCAGCCATTTCACTCCCTTCCTGCCCCTGCCCTGCTCCAGCACCATGTGGCTGCTGGCTGCATCACCAGACCGGGAGCATGGGGCTGCGTGCGTGTGTGTGTGCAGGCAGGGGCAGTGTGTGTGTTGGGGGGGAGGCAGGGGCTGAGTGTATGCATGTGTTCATAGGCTGGGTCCCATATGCACACCCCACCAAACATATGCCCCCCCCACTGCCCTCACCCCCCTCCACACTGCCATACACACAGACCCCACATCCCCTCACACACCCCAGGTACCCTCACAAGTGCCATACCCACCCTCACCCCACATACCCATACATCCACAGCCCCCCACAAACCTGTACTCACCCCTCACAATATACAAGTGCCATACCCACCCTCACCCCACATACCCATACATCCACAGCCCCCCACAAACCTGTACTCACCCCTCACAATATACAAGTGCCATACCCACCCTCACCCCACATACCCATACATCCACAGCCCCCCACAAACCTGTACCCACCCCTCACAATATACAAGAGTAAGACTTCATTTTAAACTATGTGCAATCACCTCTAGATACACTACACAAATGCATGTAATATCAGGACAAAAATATATTTTTGAAATCAAATTAATAAATGCTGTAGATATCTTCTTTTTAGAATATAATTTGGTATTTTTAAGGTTCTGAGATGACAAAACCCCTTGCTGAAAGGAGTGCTTCCAGAGGCAAGGGGAGGGATTATTGGTGGCAAAGGTATGGGGTTAGGGGGAGGGACTTCTGGCTACAAGATGGTGACCAGGGGGTGGATCATCTGTCAAGGGGCAGGGCTACCAATACAGCCCTTGTCAGCTTGTCAAAACTCAGTAAGCAGCCTTTCACCCAAAATAATTGCTTGATGACATTATTTTACAGGCAAGGTTCCCTCTAAGGTGTGCGCGTGTGCAGCTGTGCACTAGTAAAAGTCTGGCCATGAACAAACTTTTTCAGGCCATGCACCCACCCAGAATGGAGCTGGGCTGTGGCATGGGACACTTATTAAAGGTAAGCTCCTCCCCTAGGGGAGGCAGAGGCAGGGGCTGGCATGGGCTTCACGGGCTCTGGGGAACTGCTCTGCTCCCCGCATCGCTTTGGGGAGCAAGGAGGCACGTGGCATCAGGGTTGGGAAGTAGAGCAATTCCCAGAGCTGGTGGAGCTTGCAGAGCAGTTCCCTGAAGCCGGTGGAGCCTCACTTGGGGCAGGCAGCAGCTCCTCCCTGAGGTGAGGCAAGGCAGGATTGGAGGCTGGGGTGGGGGCTGGTGCAGGCTCCACTGCCCTGGGGAACTGCTCTGCGGGCTCCAGGAAGTGCTCCACTCCCCAGCCGTTATGCTATGTGCCTCCCTGCTCCCTGAGGCAACACAGGGGAGTGGAGAAGTTTCTCGGAGCCCGCATCAGCCTCCAGGCCCCAGTCCCCAGTGGAGCCTCACTTGTGGTAGGCAGGCTCTGGCTCTCCGGGCCCCAGCCCTCCAGCCTCCAGGCCCCACTGCCTGCCCCAGGTGAAAAGTGAGCTTACCTTTGGTACGTGTCCCATGCTGCACCTAAAGGGGCATGTGGGGCCAAAGCAGAGCGCTCACAGACCGAAGTGGTGTGCTCACAGACTGCTATTCCTTAGAGAGAACATTGTTTACAGGCACCTGTGTGTGCAGGGTTTGTTGAAGCTTCTCTATGTGAAACCATAACATGAACCATGAGTACTGTGGTGAGTCTTTTGGTGGCACAGTGCACCTAGATGAGCTTCACTCAAAAGATGCATGGGTCAAGTAAATATCCTTGGTCCATGCTTTTTCACCTAAGATGGTGGAGCTATACATGTTGATTCTTCTTGGAAATCGAAGTAAGATTTATATATAGTAAAATCTCTGTTATCTGGCATCCCCAGGGTAAGGGGATTGCCGATTGATGTAAAAATTCTGTAATTCAGATAATGCAGAGTGGTGGTGGTGGCAGGGGGTGGCCGCACACAAAGCAGGGGTTGTGGTGGCAGCCATCCACGAAGCAGTGGCAGTGCAGGGTAGTGGATGGTGACTGCTACCACTGTGTGCAAGCTTTCCCTAGCACCTCTCTCCTTGTCTGGCTAGATGGCCGGAAATTTAAATGCTGGGTAGTGGAGATTTTACTGTGGTAAACATATCTGGACACTTGAGTAATAAACAATAAAAATGTCTCCATTAAAGTTTCTGCTATTTTACAAATACAGAAATGAATGCCTGTGTTGGTCATGAATTGCAAATTCTTATACAATAATAAAGTCTTATTATACTAATAACTTCCCTTTATAACATATCATATTCCTTCTGTATCATTGGTAATCATTTTTAGATTACAAATGAATATTGCTAAGATTATTACTGTAATATCCTAGTAAAAATTAATGTTTATAAAATATAAAAATACTAAAGTAATAAAATTTCTAATTAAACAATAGCATTCTCCATTACAGAACTATTGTTCAGAAAATGGGCTATGAGACAATTATGCCACTGAGAGAGATTCTTAATGAACAGCATGGTCCAATATCAAAGCACAATTTAAAGGAGGAAGAAAAAAACACTGATGGAAAAGGCCACCATTTACAATTTTTGTAAATGAGCAAATTAATATGTCTCTTGGCCTGCATACCAAGGATTAATATAGTACTGTGATAAACTGATTTGACAAAATGTTTTTTAGAAATGCTATCCAAAACAAAATGAGTGTTTACTCTCAAGTTAATGTCTACTGGAAAAACAATTAGATTAATAATAATAAATTGCATTTCTATAATCACTTTCCCATTGCACCATGTCAAAAAACTTTAAAACATTCCTGAATTAATAGTACAGATACTGTTACAAGAGATTTATAGGGCAGATTCTACTCTCATATCTACACAAACAATTCTTTCTGCTTTCAGTGAAAGCAGCGTGCTTGAATTGCAGCCAAATCTGACCCAATTTTTATTTGAGACGTTTAATAAGCCTTCCTGGAAAAAAAATGTTGCAGAGTAACTTTTATAGCATATCTATTTCCTGAAATATATTAAAGTCTTCTTAAACATAAATAAGTTGGATGGTATTTTGGAAATAAGCACTATAATATGACACCATTTTCCTTCTATTGTTTCCAGCAACTGCAACAGAAATATTCTGGTTATCTTAGTACTGGACTACGATATATTATTTCTATATAAACTGCAACTGAAATATTCTTTTTTCCCCCAATATACTAGTGTAGGAGATTTCAGTAAGTTGATATCTTAAGCTGAACCAGAAATGCAGATACCAAGTCAAACAGTATAACTAACTGGCTAATGCACTAAGGACATATTCAGCCATTATGTAGGAAAGGTTTCTCACGGACATACCTGACTTGATTCAACACTGCTGCTTTTAAGAATGCCAATTATTAAGCTTGTTTTCTTAAGTTGATATCTGAAGTGCCACCTATTTTCCAAACTGAAAATCAGTATTGCTAATTTAATACAGGTTACACTTAATTTTGTAGAAAAGCCACCATTATTTTTACAACAGGTATGTCAGTATTCAAATAGCACTTAGGGGAATCACATTTCTTGAAATATCCTCAGACCTCCATTAAGTTCAGTACCGTATTTGTAAATGCAAACCAAACCACACTCTACCCTTGAGAGGCCACTTATTTATTGGGTAGAGGGTTTTTTTTAATTTATTTTGTAAGGTACAATCTTAATATGGGATGTACAGTAAGTGTTCATACTTTTAAGGTGGGAATTTAGCCCACTGTCTAACAAAGATTCTTTATCTAAGCAACCCCATAACTAATCATTGATATTATCAGGTTAGGCTGGTCCAATGTTACATATTTTTCATATATGATTTTTATTCCATATTTGTCCTGAAGACAATCTTAGAGATGGAATGAAATGTGCTGTTTGTCCTTGAAAGGTAATAATACAAAGCAATCATTAAAGGATGATTAAAACAGTGTTCCTAGGCCTAAAAGTGCATGATTATAGTTTTGGTAAATTGTTTGACTTTCTAATTTAACACAAACAAAGCATAAAAAAAGCTCTTTTTGACATCTACACCCATATTATGCGAGTAGGGTTTGAATTCATATATATTGAGAGGATGCTTCTATGTGAATAAAGCATTAGAGGATTTCTGGGAATTCTGTTATGCAATTTGTTTAAAAACAAAAACCTTTCATTGTCTGTACTGATTATCAAGGTACTGAAGCTCACAAAACACAACAGAACTCACAGTGTTGCTAATCCAACTGAACGTGTTTAATTCAAGTCTTCATATGTTTTGTTATTTAGCTGACCTACACTAAATAAGGCATCTCTGCAACTCATTTGATAAAACTGCCATTAACACAGTGCCACTACTCCTGTATTACTGTACAACTCTGCCTGCCACTCTACATCCATATGCTTAAAGCCCTTCTCATGTGATAAATAATGGCATTTTCAATATTTTGCCTTTTGTCATCATAGCAGCCCACGGTTACTGTAAAAAAAGGTATAAAACATTTGCTAGCTATTCACATCACAAATCCTATCCCTCCTACATAATCAGTTAATGAAGATTCCTTTCTTTCAGAAAGACTCTTGCAGTGCAAACATCAGATGAGTTCTGGCCAAAAATCCTTCCAAACAGTCCAGTGAATGAACGCTTCCTTCTCACTGGCTAATTGCCATGGAGTGGGGCGCAGGAGCGGCCGTGATCCCTCTAGCACCCCCCTACCGTGTCAGTTAGGCAATCCAGCACCCTCTATCCTCGCCCGCCACGTCTTTGCTGGTAAGTGGTTCAATTAGGGAGGCTGCCTTTTATCTTTTAATCCACGGTATTTGCTGAACTATCCCGTTCCGTATGGGGTGACTTGATACACCCCAGCCTTAAGGGCTGTGCGTGCCTCCTACCTCCCCTTTAGCACGCCCCAAGCCTCGCTGCTCTTCTGGACGTTGTCAGGTCCTTCTTGAACTCTGTGCCCTGCCCGGCGCCCCTGGGCTTGTCACGCAACCAACGCCCCTCTCTGGCGCCCTCAGGCTTGCCACGTGACCGACGCCCTTTGGCTGGCACCTCCTGGGCTTGTCACGCAACCGACACCCCTTGCCTGGCGCCCCCCTGGGCTTGTCACGCAACCGACGCCCCTCTCTGGTGCCCTTGGGCTTGTCACGCAACCGGCACCCTGCTACGCATTAGCCCTGTCGGGCTTACTGGTGGTGCTTTTACCCACTGGGGTCGGCAGCCCAAGCCTTTCCTGGCCCCTCTGGGTTCCTGTCAATAATAAGTGTCCAATTAGGCTCAGGCAACCTAAGCCTTACCTGGCCTCTCTGGCCCTTTTGGGTCCTGTCAATAATATGTGTCCAGTTAGGCTCAAGCAGCCGGAGCCTTACCCGGCCCCTATGGGTTCCTCGGGGTTCCTATGACCGTGGAAACCCTCCGGAACACCTTCTAGGCCGCGCCTCTCCTGAGGTCATACATCATACATGCCCCTCTTGGGGTTGCTTCTTGCTACCGTGCCCTGCCTGAGGCCTCTCTTCAACACGTGCCCACTCCCACGGCTTCTCGGCACCTTCCCCGGGCTCTATATAGCCATGGATTCGCCCTCACTGGGCTAGTCGCCTTTACAGCACCCACCCTAGGCTTTCACTCGTGTGGCTCCCACACCTGGAGCCCAATACGAGTCCCTACAGGCTTCACTGTGGTGCTAGGACCCTCGGGTGGGGTACTCTGCCCTGCTCGGGTCTCTCACTATCGCCCATACAGGGCTACCCGCTGTGTCGCCTTGGCACTGAACAGCTGTGCCGTCCCAGGCACCACTCGTTTGCCCACACAGGGCACCAGGAACCCCCAAACAACTGGGGAGCTCCCGTGAGGCCTCCTCGCACCCCTACAGCCTCACCTGGTCCTCCAGTTAGCAATATCAAACAGGGAACACAAAAGCTGTGAGCCAACCGGCTGCAACATAAGAATAAGCCTTCTGGCTATAACGTATGGTCCAGGCCCCACCTGGCTTTCCAGTACAACCTCCTAATCAGGGTTCTCTCCACCTGTGCCATAATGCATCTGCTCAATCTATCAATCTGCTCGCCTTGCCTCAGCTCGACTCCCCTGCAGAGATCCTGCTCCTACGGCTGCCAGAAGGAAACTACTAGGTAGGCTCTGGCCTGGGCTGTTTATAAAGGCCTGGCCCTGCCCCCTTCTGGCCACCTGACCAACACGGTTGCCCCAGCAACCGGCAGCTGAGCTGCCCTGGAGATTGGCAGCTGTCCTCAACCCTTTTCTAGACACAGGACACCTTTGTGACACTAATGAACATGGGAATCATAGTCATTGTTCACGTGGAAATAACTAGTCCATAAGAGGAAAACAAAATATAGTCAGTCCTTCTAAAGTCCTAGTGGAAGATGGCAACATAGTCAAAAAGCTATGTTCCCAAGGGCAAGACACCACTCTACACCACTGTCCATAAGCTGCTTTTGGACAATGGCACTCAATATCTAAGTACCTTTAGAGAATGGTATCAATCGCATTCAATACGTAACTCCTAGAAGATGTGGTAATCCCATATCTTTCTTCACAAGAATGCTCTTTGAGATTGTGTGAAGAAATACAGCTGCTTCTTTTTTCCTACTAATGCATGCTCAAGGAATTTGGTCCAGAGAGGAAAGACCACATTGGACCAATAAGAGTTTTACTTTATCAAGGACATCTGGTATACTGAATATTAATTTACACATATAATAAGGCTGTAGTCACTTACATAAAAAATCATGGGAGAACCAGAAGTAAGTGGCTGGCTCAAAAGGCAGCCCTGTTGAGTGGAACAATTATAGTGTCAACCAGAGCCAGTCACCTCCAATTCAGACTGGTGCAACATTCTGGAGTTCTCTCTATGAAAGTTATGTTGCAGCCTGTTCATATTGCTCCCTGTACCCTGGAGTATGTACAGCCAATATGTGCTTACCTAGAGTTTGTATATATAAATATATGAGACAATTGACAACGATGAAGAACAAATGAATTTAAACATTGCATATATTTTACTACCTATTTACATATTTGCTTTCATAGACTAACCTTCTTAAAGTAGAAACTGTACAATGCCCAGCAAAAGGACTTTTCATTCACATCATACTTTAATAAAAAAACAAAACAGTAAATAATTTATAAGTACAAAATCACTTTTGCTTGTTCACATTTTCTCTGTGTCACATCCTGTATTTATACTCTTTGCTTACTCTAAGGTTCCCTACAGCACATGGTTGCCACCAGCATTGATATTCTTTTTTGGAAGTTCATTGAAGCATTTAATAAACCTGACCCAGTACTTCCTGTAGTATACATCACATATATTTTCCAAATAAGTACAAAAAATAGACTAAATTTTTATGATTGCCATGCCTTAACACAGGGTACTGATGGAGAAATTTAGTCTCTAGTTTTATAATTAATTACCCCATGAGAAAGGAAAATAGGTTATTCATTAGGGCTGTTCAAAGCTTTGGTCCCTGATTCTATTTGGTGGAGATTCAGTCCAATTCGGTGGCCAAATCGCTGAAACTGAATAGAAGCAGAGGACCCTTTAATCTCTCCGAATCAATTTGGAACCCTCTGAATCAATTTGGACAGATTTGGCCATTTGGATGTAGATACAGCTTTAAATGTTTTTTCTACACGTCTTTAGATAGCAAGGGCTCTGAACACTGTGGTGCTGGGGCAGATACAGAATCCCACTGAAGCATGGGGCGGGCTCCTCAGTGTGCTTGTCAGTAGACCCAGAAGTGGACCAGGGGCACTTCTGGTCCACCAGGGAGTGTGCAAGGGGGGTCCCTGTACCCTCCCAGCTCAGCAACTGGTGCCTCCTGGATCTGGGGGGGCACCCAGGGTCCCTGACTGCCAAGCTGGGGGAGGGGACACAGGAAGGTCCCCCAGTATGCTCCTTGGTAGACCTAGAAGTGGACCAGAAGTACTTCCAGTCTGCTTCCAGGTTCACTGCCAAGCACGTTGGAGAGCCCCCCATGCTCCTGTGGGATGCTCCATGCACCCCACCACTGCAGCGATCATGAGCTGCACTACTACCTCAAGGTATGTAGAAAAAAAACCTTTTAAAGCTGTGCCTGTGTCTGAATTGTAGATTCTCTGAATCAGCATTGAATCTTCATATTTGGATTCTGCTGAATCGAATCAGGGACAGTGATCTGAATCAACGGATTGAATCACTGTCCCCAATTCCGGCCAAAATCAATATGGCCCATTTTGTGCAGCCCTATTATTCATATATTTTCTTCATTCCCACTTCTTTCAAACTAGTTGCAACTTAGTCTTCTATGACCAAAGAATAAGATTCATAATTTATTTGATTAGGCAGGTACCCAATGTTCAAATCCAGTAAAAACATCTTTTAATTTGAAAAAAGCACTTACTGGTTAATTGTATTTCACTTAGTAACTGCCTTTCTGTATAATTACATATTTTGTTTCTTTTGTTAGCTTTTATCTAGATAGCAAGAATTGTCAATTTCAGGATAAAACATTAATGAAAAATACAGGTCATTCCACTTTAAGTCTCTGGTATTCTTTTTTTTTATTCTGTATATTATCAGCTATTCACATTAACAATTTGTAGAAATGACAAGGAGACTGCAGTTAATTGGAGAGGTTAATGTGGCATAAGGCTGAATAGTGGGTCAGACACATTTTCAGAGGTAATTCCACTATAATTACAGCTGTCACATTCATTGAACAAAGTTGAACAGTCACCAAAGTACAGAAACACAGTTTCTATAAACTTTAAAATGCATTTTTACTTCCTTTTCAAATATGCTGAATGAAGAAATGATACGATACAGGTTTCCAAACTTATAAAGGAAGAGCTCAATAAACACTTGTTTCTAAGCCTATCTTTATTTATTTTCTTTATTTCTTTCATTATATATAGAGTAATTTCAATAAAAGTGGGCAATCAGCACGTGTTATCTCCTGAATAGACTGCTTGAACATTATTTCTCTACTAAATATGCATCAAAGATAAATGGCATTGTTTTCTTCTTAAAGTCAGTTTGTTTATTTATTTTTACGTATTTTGCAGTCTGACCTTTAAAATGTAATTGGTAATATGAATAAGAAAAAAGGGTTTTGCATTTCATTACATATTTTTTTATTCTTGAGTAATGCAAGTGACTTTTAATCAAATACAAGCAGAAATTTAACTTTTTTGTGACCAAATTATGATTTAGTATCATCAAGACTGTTCAATTTATACATTTGGTCATAAATCATGTAAAGAATGAAACCTTAGAAGAAACAAGTACAGTCAAGATAAGGTATATTTTTAAAACCGGATTAAATTAATAAACATCACTTTATACCATATTATTAAAAAAAGAGGGAAGGCACCTTTTCTCTCTTGCTGCAGAGAGGAGGACCAGTGGCTTGAAGTTGCAGTAAAGCAGGTTTAGATTGGATATCAACAAAAACTCCTTCACTGTTAGAATAGTGAGGCAGTGGAATAGATTACCTAGGGAACTTGTAGATTCTCTATCACTGAAAGTGTTCAAGAAGAAGCTGGTCAGGGATGATCCAGGCAAAGCTATGCTCTGCTACAGTATAGGTATTTCTAGGCTTCTGGGCTTTGTTGGCTGCCCTTCCCCCTCCTCTCACCTACATGTATTGGACTGTTTTTAAGCTCTCCTCAGAGGCACTGGAGGTTGGCTGCGGCAAAGGCTGGGAATCTTGACTGGGGTGTGCCAATGCTCCTTCTGAGACCATAGCCAGAGGTTCCTGGCTAGAGGGTCTTGCCCTTCAGCACAGGGTCAGACCAATCATCACACTTTGGGTCAAGAAGGAATTTTACCCCATGGTCAGATTGGCATGGACTCTGGAGGATTTTACTTTTCTCTATAGTGGAGGTCCTGGGTTCTTTTGAGCACATATTGACAATATTTTAAGAAGCAGGACATCGGTTGCTATGATTCTCCTGTGCCAGGTTGGGGTGCTACTTACGTCTTGTGTTCTGAAAAGGTTGACAGCATTATTATGAAGAGTTTAGATTATAGGCTCTATAGGTTGGTTTGGAAAGGGATGATCCTGCCACAGGCAGGGGGTTCAACTAGATCGATGTTTTTCAACCTTTTAAGTAGCAAGTACCCCCTAACTTCTGAAAATTTGAATAAGTATCCCAACACTCACTCAATTTTCCAGGGGATTTCATATTTACAGACTGTTTGCTATGATGGAAGAAGGGCTGTGTAAGGCCGTGATATGACAGATGTCTGATCTGGTATGGATAGGGTTGTCACCTTTTACACCAGGGGTGCACAACTCAAGTATGTACCTGGGCTAGAGGTGATGTTGCCCAAAGGTAGGAGGGCTGAACCCAGTGCCACACAAAGCATGGCACGCCAAATGATTACTGGGGGATTTAAAGCACTGCACATTGTGTGGTGCACCAAATTTTTTGCCGTGGTTTTGAGAGGAAAAGTTGGCGATAGAGGAAAAGAAGGCAAGAGTGTTGGGGTACCCAAATACCCCCTTCTTGTGTGTGTCGTGTCCCCCCCGGGGTACGCATACCATAGGCTGAAAAACTATGAACTAGATGACCTCTGGAGGTCCCATCTAGCCTATTGCTCTATGATTTTTATGGTTATTTTGACTTTATCAAGTTGAAAGTTAATGTACAAGGTAAAAAAATTCTTAAACATATGAACAGGAACATCAACAATATTCTTATCATTTGGGTTTTTGGCCATAATTTATAAAGTTGAAAATATTCAATATTACAAAATAATACATTTTTTTAAAAGAACTTAGTCAATGGATTAATGTATAGCTATTCTTGAATTAGTTTTAACAGATTCTTCACTTATAGTACAAAAAAACCCTCTTATTCATTTCCCAAATGGTACTGTCACTTTCAAAACCTCCCAACCTAGCCACCTTAAAAGATCGCTTTCCCATGCATAATAAGGATTCTTCCCCTAGAATTTTTTTTACATATAAATATCTGTTTTTTAAAGAATGCAAATTTGAAGTTGTGTAATTTTTGTCAAATTCATTTTATTTTTATTTTTTTTTATTCAAACTGCAGTTTGGTTATGCAGGGGTCATACAAACTGCATTTGAATTTGTTTTGTTTTAAGTCAGTTTCCTATGTATTAATAAGCTGAACAAAGCATGTTGGTGTAATCTTTAATTTAGTACTTGCAGGAAAAAAATATGTATCACTTGGATCTGGAAGTGTAGTGAAAAGTGCATGAAGCAATAGGTGGTCAATGTGAGTCAATTACTTGGAACAAGAGAAATTCATACAAGAATGTACAGGAAAAACGTAATGAGTTAGATTTAACAAAATGGATTAAAGGACAATCCATTTTTATGAAACATCATCAGGCATACTCCAGATTCCAATTTATTTTTGCAACAGATTATTTTAAACAATAACATGAGACCCTGCTAAATAAACTTGGAATAGCTTTAATTAACAAGCATTTCAATAATTTTCTCTACCATACCACTATTAACCTACTTAATTTTCCCTAATGGAATTTCTGCTATTCTGATTTTAATCCCCATGTGGCTGAATGACAACACAAATTACGTAGAGTCAAGGTAGCTGGGTGCCAGAGACCAATACTTCAGCTTAAAATTAGTATGCAAGTACATGTAACTTATTTATAACATTGCTAAGAAAACATTATTGATATTTCAGGAATATGGCGAATTTTGAGGTGGCTATAGCTCACCCTGTAGCCCCTCTCCAAGTGCCACCACCACCTGCTCCGTGTGTAGCCCCAGCCCAGCCCCCCTGCCAGGAAGAACCCCTGCCAGGAAGTCCCAGCCCACAGCGGGAGCCTGCCCTCACCCCAAGCACAGATCCAGGAGGCACATGGCTCCCATGCCCTCATGGGGTATGTGCAGCAGCAGGAACTGTGCTCACCCATCCCCATGCCCCCCAGATGATCTGCTTGTGGCTCCATCTGGTGCCCTGCCCTGCCCTGCCCCCCAGCTGGACAGTGCCTACCCCAGCCCCACTCCCTCCCTCACCACAGGGGCCTTGGTCTGCCCTCACCATGCCCCTTCCCTCCCCTCATAACAGACTTACCAGCTGGACGCTGCTCTCCATGCTGCCGAGTTGTGGTCCTGCCCACCTGTGGGCTGTGTGTATGCAAGTAGAACTTATTGGTGACATTATTGGCCGCATCAGCCAAAAAAAGCCAATTGCCGATAATGTCAGTTTTTCTTTTATCAGTGCCGATATGATATGGGACTGATGTATTGGTACACCTTTGCTATTTATCATGTGAATGTTCTAGGACGGTGATTCCCAACCCAGGTGCCATGAGATCTTTTCAAGGATGTTGCAGGGTGCCACACTATGGGTATGTCTACATGTGTACATGTAATGCGCATTAGCCTAATTTAAGGTGCATTAAGGGCACGTGTCTACACATGCATGTCCTTAATGTGCCTTAAATGTGGCAATTTTAGATATTCAAGCCTACATGTGTTAATTCACCTTAGTGGGTGCACTTGTAGACATGTGCCTAAATTGCCTTAATGCACATTAGGCTAATACGCCATTAAGTTTTGGTGCGTGTAAAAGCACGTGGAGAAACTTACCCAATGTCAGCTACAACTGATCTACAAGATGAACCCAGGTGCTTAAATTGATTCACAAGATAAACTCAGAAATTTCAAATAGGACTGCATAGTGTCAAGAGCATTCAGATCTCTTGCAGTCTTTCTGAGTTCTTTGAAAAATAAATATTGTTCCTTTATTTTTCTGCAGTCAAAAAAAGTGAAAACAAAGAGCTGGCATTTTCCAAATCCTGCCAAAAGCCTGTTGAAGGGTAACTTAAGCTTAAAAATGGTTGGGAATGAGTAGTTTAGGATAACTTTTATGAACTGAAGCAGCATAATAAAACATCCCCAACCATTTCAGATGTCCTAGATTATTCTCCACTGTGAAAAATATAAATCAACCTAGCTAGATACCTTTTCATTGTTTTCAAATAAACATACATAGCTTACTGCTTGTTCTTGGAACGTTGCATACTTTTTATGTAAATGTAATGGTAAAACCTTTGGTTAGTGCCAAACTAAGGTTCCCCTGTAATACACTATGCCTTTCCAATCTTAGCCAATATCAAATGTCTGAAAACCGGGTAAGAAAGAGTTATAATACACATCCAGACAACCTACACTCTCTGGATTTTACCTAGTTCTCATAAAGCCAATGAAAATGATTTGCAGGCATTCCAGCTTTATCCACTATATTAAATACAGCTGTGTTAAAAGGTGAGGGGATTTGGTGGAGTAGTGTGGCAGAGCTGAGATCGAGATATGAGGTCCCCTGAGGGATCCTGACTCTCCAGCAAGATAAGATGAGCCCCTCTACCTGAGTCTAGTGTGTTTGATCAAAAGGAAGGAATACTTTGAGATTCCTTCTTCAGTACCCTATTAGATAAGCTTTGTCAGTAGCATTCTTCTTATGAAGATATTCAGCAGTTAGGTGGGGGATGAGTATGGTCTGTGGGTTTAACTGAGGATAAATATAATTTTGGATGGTGTTATGTACATAAGAAGTTATAAATGGTAGCGAACAATTGTAAAATTTAGCTGGAGTGGTGTAGGTTTATATGGTGAGCCCAGGGCAGATAGACAGCCCCTGTTCAGTATAGTTCAAAAGGTAAAGGGGTAATATATATGGTATGCACATACTAGGACACTACACGTTAGGTTGTGAGTGTGGGGACTACCTGGGCACAAACCACAACAAAACAAGAGAACAATAAAGAAAAACATCTCTTCTTTCTTCATAAACAAGACAGAAACAACAACAAGACAAAATAATACTGATAAAAGAAGGAAGCACTTTAACTGAAGTCTTCTAATAGGGTTTTAGGCTGCTAAGAATGCCTCATCGGTATCTAGGCAGTTGAAAGGAACTGAGGATCAGATTCCTCATGCAACCTTGTGGGGCACATGGATGGACAGGGCTGCAGCTTGTTCTATGATCCAAGAGCTGAGGATGCTTAAACATCCACAGTAAGGATACATAGTAAAAGGAAATTCTGAATTACAAACACTTCCCACTACTAAGCAACTGAATGTACCTTGGAATCTGTTTGACTGCTGGATACAAGATGTGTGCCTATCCCAAGTGATAAACTCGTTTGTTGAATGCCAAAAATCAATGTGTGGTTCCCCAGAGGATACTCAGTGCCATGTTAGAGCAGGGACTGAGACAATTCAGGGCAAGATCAGAGCCATGGTTTGATCCCTAGAAACACACGCACAAAAGTGGTAGAATCTGACCAAGTTAAAAAGAGCTGTTCCGAGAGAGGACTTTCTCAAGATCTACTTTCTAGAATTACCCCAATTTAGAACTACAGTGAGAGAGCCCAAGTTTCAGTGCAATTTAATTCTGTGGTTTTCAGAGGACTTGGGAACAGGGATCTGTGAACTCAGAGATAACTACAGGAAAACTATTACAACAGCACTATAATGATGACTAAAATATTAGTTGATACTCAATTCACTTTTACGTTTCTCAGGTTTCTTGGCCTTTGGCCTTAAAGAAGTTTCTACATTCTGCTCAAGAAAACCCTGTACTTTGCTTGTCCTGACAACCTGCCAGGGGAGGACTAGTTTAAATTCTCTTCGCTTGTTTGTTTTTTCCTTCATACAACTGATCCCTGTATCCTTGCAATATGAGAGGTGATGAGCTGTATGAGTCTTCAGAAATGGTTCGTTCCTATGCGTAGTAATGAAAAAATCCATCTTGAAGTCAATACAATGTACCTAGATATCAGCGCTAATAACAGGCCATGCTTGATAGAGCAGTCATTTAAGGAAAGTAAGCATTTGGAGAAAGCAAAGCGAGAAGGGAGTAAGGGCACAGATTTGCAATGTTCCTGCTAAGTAAACAGAAGGCAGGTGGTCTTCAGATTTGTCTATAGTCCAGAACAGCTTTAGTTCAGCAACTGATAGCCAGCATTTGGTAAAGTCGCACTACAGACAGGCCCTAACCACAGTTAAGAACATGCAGATTCTTGTACTTCTCACATTAATAGATTTTATCCTGCTTCAATACTTTTCACCTTGGTGAGTAAATGGTGGGAAATTTTTTTCAACCCAGTAAACAGGAACCAAAAGCGATATTGTAAATTAATGCGATTAAAAACATTAAAATCCTTTGTAGTACAGTAGTTTCCAGTGTAAGGAATATTTAATTATATTCTTAGCGTATTATTGCAGAAAAATAATTTCAGCTCAGAAAATACAGTGGCCTAAGTGATGTTTTAGTGCAGATTTGTAATTGGTTTTGTGTGCATGCACATGGCTCAGTGTTCATTGTGATTACTTAAACTCATTGTTTAAAAATAATTAATTGAATCAATCTTTTTCTAACTGCAAGAAAATTCTTTTCATCAAAGGCTGAGGATTAAAATGGAGGTGAGGTGTTAAGAATTCTCTTACACAATAATTTAGGGTAGTAAGTGCAAGATAACAAATTAGCTTCAGAAAATATTAACGTAACGCCTGCAAAGCCTATAAAATCAAGGAGGTTTTCTTTGTAAATTTGACATTTCATACATTTGCACTGAGGAAATTTGGTACTATAAACAAATAACATGTTTAAATGTGATTTCAAGTCTGAAATACAAAGACAGTCTGTCCTGAATTCTGTCTAAAATTTCACTCACTTAAACATATTAAATACTCCTTTGTGCCCCATCCCAAGCCTGAGACAATCCTCCAGCATCTTGAAATGCATATCATGTTGGTCTAACATATATCAGCTTACCAGAACTACAATGGGCTGTTACCAGCACCTAAGCATCACTGAATTGTAACAATGCTTGGTCACATTTTTTTTCTTCAGTTATGCAGAAACCAGATACCCTGATGTTCTTATCCTCTAAAAATTGTCCTGGCATCTTGTTTCACAAAAATAGCGATGTTTTCTTATTAATATCTCATAAACAAGCTCAGATTCCCCTATGGCCCCCTTGTTGTAAATCCACAGTAACAATACAATTGCTACTACAGGTAGTTTAATATTTAAAATTATTCTTTTCTAACTACTTTCTGCCCTGCATTTTTCATTACCCCTTGTCTTTTGCCCTTCAGAATGAGAGCTGCATGGACCAAAGACTATATTTATTTGTGTGTTTTCCAATGCACTAAGCATATTAATAACAAGCAGGATTGATCTCAATGAAATTTCATGCAGAAGTTTGTGTCAGAAAAATAGTGTTCTAATGTAGCCCCCATTTCAAATCCATTACAGAAAAAAGTCCTCCATTTAGTGATCAACATACTCTTCCATGAATGAAATTATATTCCTCCCTTAAAACAAGCTCTATTTAAAAGAAGAAATACAAATTACCATTACTCACCCCTCTTATCATTTCTTCCTGTACTTGCTACTTTATCTGAAGGGCAAGGACAACGTCCATCACACTTCACTGAGATCTGTTTTCCTGAGACACATGCTTGATATTCTAGTTTGCACTGTAATAAATAAGAGTGATGATCATTAATGTAAACATATTTTATAATATAAATTCCAACTCTTTATTTACTATGGTTATACATGCTTTGAAAAACTACTGTGTAGTATATATTATCTTTGCATTTATATTATCTATTAACAATGGAACCAAGTTGTAAAGTTATGTGATGTCTGAGGTGGTGGTTGTTCTGAGTTCACCTCTGTTATTAATGCCTTTATGCAATTACACTAATTTAACAATATGGACATATTCTACTCAGACTATATTAATTCTACTTGCATTATCTATGCTAAAGATCAATAAGGAAATCAAACAAGCCTATGGGGAAAGGCTACAAGACCTGAACCTGTTCAGCCTCCATAAGAGAAGGCTGAGGGGGGATCTAGTGGCCATTTAAAAACTAGTCAGAGGGGACCAGCAGGCATTGGGGGAGTCCCTGTTTCCTCAAGCACTACCAGGAGTGACTAGAAATAACGGACACAAGCTGGCAGAGGGTAGATTCAGACTAGACATCAGGAGGCGCTATTTCACTGTCAAGGCAGCTAGGATCTGGAACCAACTTCCAAGCGAATGGTGCTGGCTCCTACCCTGGGGGTCTTTAAGAGGAGGCTAGACAAACACCTTGCTGGGTAACCCCAGTACTTTTTCCTGCCATGGCAGGGAATCGGACTTGATGATCTGCAGAGGTCCCTTCCAACCCTACCAACTATGAAACTACAAATTCAACATCAATCTAGAACAGGGCTGAATTTAAACCTGAGGCAGCACAGCAAGACACCTTAACTAATCTTCCACCACTCCCCAGCAGGACACCACAGAGCTAGAGAAAAATAATGTTCTACCACTGTAAAGAAGATATGGACTTTCACAAAGACATGTGTTCTTATTACCTTATTTTCTCACATGCAACGTGCACCTTGCCCTCAAAGGTAGCCCCCTTGAGCGGGGTTTAAGTGGGGAAGATGTTTTCTTTGTTGGAAAAAAACATGATTGAAGATACTTCACATGCCATCTATCTGCCAAGATGTGTGCAGTTTGTATCTGTTTTGGCGAGCTAAAGTGACAGTGTCTCATGTTATCCCTCTTACAGCCATAGCTGTTAACTAAGCACTATAGCTTGTGCAGCTTCTGGCAGAATCTTGATGACGACTGTGATATGGAAACACTTTATTTATTAGAATATAAAGAACTAACTGTCTTGCTACTGTCCATGCAACAGTCTGGGGCCTAACCTTGTATCACACAATAAGTCCAGGAAGAGTGTCACACACAGTAATCCAGGAAGTGTGGCACCCCAGGAGAAAGTCTGAATGAGGCAGCTGTCACCACAGTTGTCCATGACTTGGAAAACATTTTTTTTTCTATATTCCGTCTTCTAAAAACAAGGTGCATGTTTTATTTGGGTATGTTGTATGCAAGAAAATATGGTATCATTTGCCTACCAGCTTATCTGTAGAATACTCCCTCAGTCCACTGTTATGGAAAAAAGATATTAGTCATGTAGAAACAGCTTTGAAGGGGTGAAAGGAAGACTAAAAATATTAGTAGGGAGAGTATTTAGTCTCTCAGGAGAACAGAGGACTCCCCCATTCTCAGTCAAAAAGACAGTCATCCCAATACCCCTAGAGGTTTAGAGGATTCGAATTCTTTAAATCCTTGGCAAATCAAATCAAAACTTAATATTGATATTTTTGATGCACCATTAAAACTCAAAGTGATTCACCAGAACCTATCTTACACGTACTAATTTATTTTCTATTTGGATTTTTCTATTTGGAAGCTCCAGCTAAATCCAAATGCAGAATCAAATGACTAGATTGCCCTGAAAACTCAGAAGTGACTGTTAAAGGCTGCTTTGACTTTTTTCCTTAGTATCTACCATTAATAAGGGGAGGAGTTTCAAAGAGCAGAGGTATTTAATGGAAGGCAAGTTGAGATGAGCTTGAGGATGTGTCTCATTATTCTGTTGCTGACACAAAAGTACCTACATGCACTCTCATTACAGGTCAATTCATGGGTCTTTGTCAGTTTTTCAATACAGCTGGTCTTTTCAACCTGCCACACATGTCCCCACAGGCTTAGTACAACCTGTGTGCTATCATTAAACTGTAATTCATGGCAAAACAGTATCAAGACAATGACTGTTAGAAGAGTAAGAAAAAATAGATCTCAATCAATCCTTTTGAATTTAAACAACAATTTGGTTGGCACTGGACATTCTAAGTGGCATCTTTTGGTGAAAGGCAGGAGAAACAGGGATAAGGGACAAGAAAGACCTCACCACTTGTGCACCCTGAAAAAAATAAAAGAAGGCCCTGTACTCAGATCACAACCAATGTGTGTGTGCGCACACACATACGCACACATACATATATTCATATACACACATGGAACTTACTGCAGCTTTATCTTTTTAGAAAGGATCAGAAAGAGAAAAGAAAACAATAAACAACAACAGTACAAAACAAAACAACAAAAAGAACCCACAGTCCATTCCTACAACAAAAAACCATCAACAGTCTGGCATGCAATCATTTTCTGCTTTTCAAAAAGGTGCTTGCCATAGATACAGTGCCCATGACACTTTCTGTTGGACTCCTAGTAAATTCTATACGCATTTCTATTTAAGAAAAAAATCATATTTTCCTATCTGTGAAATCTTAGTGATTGTCATTGTTCCATCTTAATTGCTTCCAATCTTACAAATAATGTTTAGATTTGTGAGTAGTCCCATTGAAGACTGCATTGCCTTTATTGACAATATTCACTTCAATTGGGCATGTACATAAATCTTGACAGGATCAGAACCTTATTTATTAGATTTAAGGTTTAAGACCATTGTAGAATAAATAACAACACGGAATACTTCTGGGAAGAGTTTCTCTCTGTTGCCAAGATACTTTAATGGATTCCAGTACTTCTATTTATTCTATTGAAATAGGTACTCCATTTCTAAGATTAGTAAATTTTTTGGGTAAAATTTTAGCTAAAGAATTAATCAGTGGGAAGTCCTGAATACTTTAGCAACAACACCACGTGATGCTATTAAGAGAATATTTACATTTTTCTCCGTAACTATTCACCTTGGTCTCCAGGCTAAGAAATGACTTCAATACTCTACAGGCAGCTTGCAAGACTCAGAAGCTGGGTACAGAAATTACACATAACCCAGTATAAGTGATTGGAAACCAGTTCAAACCTGTAACACAACAGAAGTTCAGGGAACATAAACACTTTCAAAATGGCTGAAACTGGTTTAAAGATAAACCTGGATGGATGTAGTATCAGGCTCAACTGATTTCATTTAAATCGGTTTATTGAACTTCTCTCCCAGATCCCCTCCAGATTCAAGATAACTCAGACCCACTGCAGACATGTGGCTGCATTCTGGAATCAAAAGGAAATGTCCATTTACCTGTCTATTGGTTCAATATACCCAGTTTAGACTTGTGAAGACTGAACTGATTCAACCTCAGTTTTTTTGACCATCTGTACACAGACAGGAAGATCAGAGTCTTCACTTTAGCCACAAGCTACACAACAATACAGTTTTAACACTTGAAAACTACAAAAGGAAGCCTTCTCTAATGAAGATTGTGAGGATAAATGAAAAAACAAAGGATACCAAAGGAAAAGAAATGGGGGAACACCTAGGGAATGCTTCCCCTTTGAGAGAAAAAAACAAACACAACCGAATGTACTCCAAATGCCTGTCATGTATCAATTTGATTAAAAATACAAGAGTCTGCATTAGGGACTTTTCTGGCCTATAAGGAAAGGCTGAATCCTCAAAGTAAAGTTCATACAGCTAGTTTTACATATTGTTTTTTAATCTCCCTCACCTCTTAACTTCATACACTTGTTGCTCTCTCCTGTTGTAAACTACTGTGCTGCTTATACAACTTGAACTGCTTGAATTTTGCACATTGAGTTTTGAAATAGAAGTATAAGTACTTCTGACTTCATAGTAATATACTGCATAGCACCTTTCTTAAAAAAAACCCACTTTTATATACATATACAGTTTCTAATCTATCAGAGCCTCTTGGCAATACATTTCAGCATGAAAAATTGCTTGCTTTCTGCACTGTCGAGATTCTCCTAAAAAATTCCAATTTGTACATTCTGCTTCCATTCTGCCTACTTGAATTCCTGTATATTTTCAACAACATTCTGTACTTTTGCTATATTTTGCATAGTGAACTGGAGAGAGTCAATTAAAATTTATAATAAAACACATTAAAGATTCGCTGTCATCTTGAGGTACAAATTATATATTTTCTTCTTACAATGAAATTGGAAATAGTCATATTTATGGGCCAATTACTACTGTGTATGTTATTTTAATACCACATTTACTTCAATATAGGACAACTATGCATATAAGATGAGAGCCCAATAATAAGACACTACATATGGAAAAATTCTAATAGTTTTCCAGGTATAGAATCTAGTTATTGGAGGTTTGCCTTGAATTTGTTCCTCTTCTATTGCTACAGCAGGGAAAATAAATCTTGGGTGAGGGGGGAGAAGGGTCAGGTGGCTACCTTGCCCTCTAAACCCCACCAACGTTTTCCCCTGCAGCCCTTTCCACACCGCCCCCCCCCCATTATTATAACCTGTTCTCCCAGAGCACACAGAAGTGAGGAGCTAATTTGAAAACACTAACTTCAATATAAACTGACCTACAGTAATTTGCATATACTGTAGTACCAATAGACTAAATTTATACAGAAATGGTGCATCCTACCTTTTTTTGAAGCTGCTGCAAGTTTGAGTACAGGTACTCCATAAATACACTTTTAAGGAGAACGTCTGTATTTACATATATATTGTACAGACTATGCTTGATATTAGTTTGGAGTCTAAAATCTCATGATTTATCTTTCACTTCACAGGGCTGAGTCCCAGCAGAGACAACAGTGTTTCAAGCCATGGTGACCTCATAGCTCATCACTACTTAATGCGCGAGTGTATTCCAGACATACCATGTGCTAATTAGCCCCCACTCATGACTTGAACCACGTGTTCTTGCCATGAATCCTGGTATTCTCCAAAAATGTATATGCAGAAAAGGCTCAGGGCAACCAGTTCCAGCTCATGAAAGGTGGGGCCACACTAATCATATTCATCAGGCTGAGGGAAAGGGTGACAGAAGTATTCTGGGTAACTGTTTGGGACCCTGTTTGATTATGTTTGCCAGACATTTCAGGCTGGTGAAGAAACAGAAATCATTGGAAATGAGAAAGAAAGGTCCAGGCTCAACAGTGGGAGTGAAGAAGTCAAAATGTAAGCCATGTAGTGGCTCACCATGACTAAAAAAAAGCATCAGCATTGAGTGGCCCTACATGGAATGGGCACTACCATATGTCTTATTCAGATAAGCTGCACTAACCTAGCCTTGTGGTAGGTTCCCATCAGCATATTTACCTGTGTTTTAGAATCACATTCAGTGTTGGCAGCATTTAATCGACTGCCTAGCTTGTTTCAATTACTTAGCACATCCGCATTTTGGTAGTATTTTACTGATAGATGATGTATTTAATTATATTTTCTTGTATAAGATCATAAGATGAGGACCCTTTTCCCCCCATGCTTGTATTCAACTAAATATGGTATATTTGAATTCTATGCAAATCATGGCTGCTGCAGTGTTAAAGATGCTAAGAAAAACAGCTAAAAAACCCACCAGCTTTGCTTTAAAATAAGTGTATGCTACAGGTACTTAGAAATAGAAGGTAAATTGATCCCTGTGTAGCCTATAGGTACCACATACATATAAATACACAGTAAACTGTTAAAGAACATTTTGCAGATTACAAAATTAAATAATCTTTCAAAATTAAGAAATTATAAAATTAAGGCTTTCCATGCAACTTAATTTGGATGTATTGGTTCATAATCAACACTAATATATTATAAGAATAGTGTATAATTACACAACCACTTACTATTTTTTCAACAATGCAATCGCCTTAGATGCACATATCATGCAGATGGATTGTTTTGTTACAGAGACTGTTTTTTGTAGAATCCTACCTCATTTTTTCAGAGATTGGGAACTATGCAATGAATGAGGCAGGGAATTGCAAAGAAAGAAAGAGAGCATAGTGGTTAAGGCTGCTACATGCTGCCCTAGAGAACTGGATGGTATCCCTGGCTTTTCCACAGAGTTCTTATTAGATGCCGGGCAAGATACATAAACCAAACTCTTTGCAGGTGGTCATTAACTGTATATTCTCAGGCCTTGGACATGCATGCATTTCAAAGTGCTGAATGCCCTTTGCTGAAGTGCTACAAAATCACACAAAAGACACATTTTCAAGCCAGTGGGTGATAGGGAGATGCTCATTTTCTCCTTGTATCCCCAGGGGAGCCTGCTCCATTGCTGCTCCCAGACCAGAGCACCAGCACTCCAAGTTCCCAAAAGCATGGCCAGGGAGTGAAGAGAGAAGCGATCCTCACCCTCTCACCACCTCTGCAACAGTGGGGGTAGGGCTGATCTGCTTTTGACAGTTGCTGCTCCAGTTTGATCACTGACAATAATCACTAAAAGCCTGCCTCCTAGCACAGGGGAATATGGGCTGCCTTTGACAGACATTACTCCAGCACCCATTTCTCAGAGCAGCATCTCTCCTCATCCCCACAATAGCAAAAGCTATCTCTCTGCCACTGCTGCCATGGTGGGAGTAGCATCTATCCTCAGTGCTGCAGTAGCAACTTGCCATGGTGTGTAGAGCTGCAGTTAGAAATCCTGGCTAACTAAAGCACTGCTATGCATGAGCTTTCAGGGATCTAGCTTCTTTTTAGGGGAAAGAAGAGTGGAGCACTGTGGGATGCTAGAAGACCAAAACATACCTTGTAGCACTACAGGGAACATTACATGTAGCACTAAAAATTGTTTGAAATAGGAACATTTTTGTGGAGGTTCTGCTACACTTGCGGTGATACAGATGGTGTGAACGTATACACACTAGCTTTTTGTGGCATTAAAAAGGCATATTATATATGTGTATATCGTTCTCACTACAAACATAACATGTACAAACACTTTAGTTGCTTGGTGCCTGTCTGGAGACCCTGGGATATGAGAGCTCAGCTCTTCACCAGATCTTTATCGCAACTGAAGTGAGCTGGAGCTGTGCTTTGGACATAAAAACTGCTATGTAATGCCCAAACTCTGAAAATTAGGTCACAACGTCTCAAACTGGGCATTTTAATTGGATAAATCTAGACTTAATTTTTCTGTCCCACAGTCACCCACCAGTCATCTGATAATGGTGTTATGAAAAAATGTATTTAAATACTATAGAGCTACATTAATTTTCTCATCAGCTCTGATAATTCTGTCTTCATAGCAGGATATGAATTATGTATAGTAAATAATACATGGAGGCATTCATTGAGCAATACATAACAACATAATATTGAATAGTTGCTCATTAAAATGAGTATGGTTCATCCTACACAGTGAGTCAAGTAGGATCCTGTGGAGGGAATAGTGTGTGATCATGTAATTAAAGACTATCAAACTGCATACACAGAAGGAAAGCTGTTAAAATAACATGAACAACCTTAATTTTGGTATTTCCTAACTTTTCTGATGCCCGACTTTGCAAACTTTAACAATGCCCCCTTTGTTTTTAGTTGTGGGGGTATTTTTTCCCCACTGTAATATCATTGACGTTTAAGAAAGAAAATGGAAGAAAAAAAAAACAACACAGTGGCTGTGTCCACACGAGCACAGATGTTTGTTTTCCTGGGGACAAGAAGCAGTGGCATACCTTGTGCCACTGCTAGTTCTTCCTGGGGAATGCCTGTGCCATGTGCTCTCTGGTGCATAGCAAGTTACCCCAGGTGGGGTAGGGGAAGATAAGGCCAGCATTGGGCTGACTCCAGCATTGGGCTGACTCCCTGGGTCCTGGGAGCCTTCCGGGGCTGAAGCAGTGGCGGTCCTGCTGCTCAGAGCCTGGTCGGCAGCTGTAGTGTGGCTCTAGCCAGCCATGCTCTGCTTTGGGTACTGCGTGCTGTCCCCACGTATGCCAACTTGCTTTTTTTTTGCACAGGTTTTTTGACCCTGCAACTTCCTGGGGTCACATCCACCCCACCCCTATGCACTGCTAGCTTGCAGCACAGAGAACACATAAATGTGTGGTATATGGCACCTCATAGCTGCGCTCGTCTGGATGTGGCCAGTAGTTCCATTATGAGGCAGCAAATCACCTCCCACATGGGTCATCAAATGGCAGAAAACTAGATCCACCAGTTAGGTCTCTTGTACCAGAGCTAATGGAGTAACTGAAGGTTGTAGCTTTACTTATACTGTGAGATTTTTAAAATGCTTTGGGATTGAAAAGATGTATAGATGTATATAATACTTTCTCACATACAAACACACACCTTTTTCTAAAAATCAGTTACTGGAAATTGTAGTGTGCTTTATAAGTGAGAAATAGGGTAAAAGCAGTTTCTGTCTTACCAGACAAAAGCAACTCATATGGAGCAGAACAATGAGCAGCTCATAGGAAGAACAACAAGTAGGTTTTGTTCTTTGCTACTCACTATAAAAAGATTTTTTCTTTGCTTTGCATTGCAAAGACATGATGCATATTTTATTCCTTGGTATGATGTCTGAGAGAAAATACAGTATGCATACACACACATATGCACACACAGGATACAAAGTTGAGCAACTAAAAGGAAATGTCAAGGGTAAGGCCGTTTGTACAATCATAATTCCTTTTCGGGTATGAATTAGAATGCAGTCTTTAATTACACATGACATTTTTCCACACAATTTTAGCCTTATCTGGGGGAGGTCTACACTAAGATGAAACATATGAGTACAGACTGTGTAAGCATGCCTGAGCTATCTCACCCAGGAACTGTAGTCACAGCAGCAGGGAAGTCAGAGACGAGATACCCAGGCATTTACCTAAGGTAGCAGCCAGCACTGAGTGCCATATTACTACAGTTTCATACTGCTACTAGTTCAATGAGAGTTTTGGAAAAGCTATTTTCAGCAGATTAGTCCTACTGTAAAAAATGCATGAAAGAATGCAGGTAGTGTTTTGACCAAGAAACAAAAGGACACGTGCTTACTGAACCAGGAGGTTAAATAGTTTAATGGCCTTTGTGCCTGAAAGAAAACTGATGATACATTGTTTATAAAGCTGTGAACTAGAGAAAGCAATTTACAAAGCAAACTGAAAATCTGTATGCAGCCTTTGCTTTCAATTCTTAGAAAACTCCTTCTCCTCCAGCACCCTTGCCCTCTTTCTTCAGTATAATGTGATCTAGCAATTTAAAAAGCAGGACAAGAAATCAGGTCACCTAGCTTCTAATGCCACCTGATTGTTTATAACCTTGAGGAAGTCACTTACTGGCTCTGGGCCAAACTTCCCATTTGACATTATATGCAAATAGGTGCCTAGAAATACAGATATATTCCTATCACATCTGAGATTTTCAAACACGCTAAAGAAATCAGAAGCATGTCACTGATTTCTTGCGACACAGTTACCCAACCTGCTTAGGAGCTTTTGAAAATGTCAGTAGTGCATATCTCCAATTTCAGCCAAACACCTGCATTTTTCAGCACATCAGTACCTTTAAAAACCTAAGCCTCTGAAGCTTATTGTACTCATTTTACACACAGGAAGTTACATACATTTACCAAACACCATCGCAAGCCTCTCAATTGCTTGTTATTAAGGCACTTTTTTATAGGCCTGGTTGAAAGTCTCCCTATTTCAGAAAATACCAAATAGTTAAGTATTATTAATCAATAATCAATTGTTGCAAGTTTAAAACAGCAACATAATATTTTACCAAATAAAGGTACTTAAAAATAGTTTTCATATATAATATCAATAATAGACTGTAAAAACAAATATTTTATATACTGCTTTTAGAATATGTCTCCTTTTTTAAAAAAAAAAGGACAAGTATTCCCATTAGAAACATATAACAAACAAGTTTTTGAAACATTAATGTTTCATACAATCATAGAAAATTAGGGATGGAAGGGACCTCAGGAGGCCATCTAGTTTAGCTCCCAACTCAAAGCAGGACCATCCCCAACTATATCATCCCCATAAAGGCTAAATAATTCAAATAAATGTTCCTATGTTACGCATTTTCTTCTCATTCTGCATCAAGTATACCCACACTAATATAGCTACCTTGAAACTATATCTGAAATACAAGCTTGATGCGTGTGAGTGTATGCATTTTAATACTCTGTGTGTGTGTATATAGATAATATATATATCTATATACACACACATATACATTTTTTTTTCCTGTGTGCACACAATAGTTTCATAGTGCTTGGAGTTGGAAGGGACTTAAACAGATTATCAGGTCCAAGCCCCTGCTGCAGGCAGGAACGAGTGCTGGGGTCAAATATCTATCCAGCCTCCTCTTAAGACCCCCAAGGTAGGACAAAGCACGACCTCCCTTGGGAATTCATTGCAGAGCCTGGCAGCCCTAACCAAAGTAATGCTTCCTGATGTCCAGCCTAAACCTTCTCTCTAACAATTTGTGGCCAGGTCCCCTCTCAGCCTTCTCTTGTGGAGGCTGAATAGACTCAGGCCCTTTAGCCTCTTCTTAGGGTCTGACCTGCTGCCCCCTGACTATGCAAGTGGCCCTCCTCTGGACCTTCTCAAGGCTAGCCACATCCCTCTTGAAGCATGGCACCCAGAACTGGATGCAGTACTCCAGCTGAGGCCTGACCAACACCACAGAGAAGGGAAGGATCACCTCTCTGGACCTGCTTGTGATGCATCTGTAGATGCACGACAAGGTGCAGCTAGCCTTACTGACCACTTCCTTGCATTGGTAGCCCATGTTCATCCTGGAGTCAACAATGACTCCAAGATCCCTTTCCGCCTCTGTGTTGATAAGAAGGGTGTTCCCCAGCCTATAGGTGTGTTGCTGGTTCCTTCTCCCTAGATGCAGTACCCTGCACTGAATTCCATCCTATTCCCATCCGCCCCCCTCTGTAACCTGTCTAGATCTAGCTGGATTCTGTCCCTCCCCTCCAGCATGCCCACCTTGCCCCACATCTTGGTATCATCAGCGAATTTGGACAGCATGCTTTCCACACCCACATCCAGATCACTGATAAAAATGTTGAACAGTACAGGCCTCAGGACCAAGCCCTGGGGAACTCCACTGCCCACAACCCTCCAGGTCGAAAATAACCTATCCATCACCACTCTCTGGGTGTGACCATCTAGCCAATTTGCCACCCATCTGACTATGTAGGCATCAATGCTGCAGTCACCTAATTTTTTAAGAGATGTGGGGAGAAAGAGTGTCAAAGGCCTTCTTAAAGTCCAGGAAGGTGACATCCACCTCAACGCCCTCATCCAGAGACTTTGTGACCTGATCATAAAAGGAAACCAAGTTAGTCAGGCAGGATCTGCCCTCAATGAACCCATGTTGGTTGACCCTGAGCATTATTTCCCCTGATGGGCCCTTGAAGATGTTTTCCTTGATAATTTTCTCAAAGGTCTTCCCAAGGACTGAGGCAAGACTGACTGGCCTATAATTACTGGGGTCCTCATTTCCCCCCTTCTTGTAAATGGGGACCACACTGGCCCTTTTCCAATCCCCTGGTACCTGGCCAGAGCCCCACAAGCACTCAAAGCCATGCCAGGAGCCCCACTATGACCCCTGCCAATTCCCTCAGCACCCTCAGTTTAAGAGGATCTGGACCTGCTGATTTAAAACACATCCAGCCCCTCCAAAAAGTTCCCTAACTAGGCTGTCCCTGACCTTAGGTATGGCAGTGCATCCCATGGGTCCATCTGTAATCCTAGTGGGGGAAATGTCCCAGTCCCTGTTCAGAAATACAGAGGCAAAGAATTAATTAAAGAGGTCAGTTTTTTCATTTGCTGCAATCACCAGATTGCCAAGCCTGTCTGTAGGGGCCCCGCATTATCCAGTGCCTTCTTCTTACTTCCTGTGTATTTAAAAAAGGACTTTTTGTTATCCCTAATTCTGGTTACTAGCCCTAGCTCCATCTCTGCCCTGGTCTTCCTAACAGCCTCCCTGCAGTCACAAGCAATGGAGGTGTGATCCTCCTTGGTGATAGCCCCTTGCTTCCACTGTTTGTACATCTCCTTTTTTGCCCTCAGGCATCCTGGATGCCTTTGCCAAGCCATGGGGCTTTTTAGCACTCCTGTCTCCCTTGGTACACATTGAGACTGACTCCCTTCAAGTTCGGAGGATCGTCTTCTTGAGGAACAACCACCCCTCTTGGACTCCCATCTCACTGAAGCTCTGAGACCTCAATGTCTCTCAGTGTTTAAAGAATGCTATTAAGGTTGCAAAGGCAAGCATTAAAACCTAAAAATGTCAGCCTCTAGCTTCCAGTCAAACTTTGTTGCCTAACCAGCCCAACTTTTACTTCACCACAGTCTCTCTCTGTCCAAAACACTTCCACCCTTCTTACATTTATACCCAAGCTTAGCCAGCACCATTCTACAACTGCAGTGGGAAGGAAAGCCCTGCTCAGTTCTAGGCTGGAGTATACCCACTGTACACAGAACCTCAGGGAATTCATTTGCTAGTACTTAGGAGATGTCTACCAAGGATACTAAAAATAGGATTTTTTTTTTTTTAGGGGGTATTTTCATATTATGAAGGTGATTTTCAGAAATTTACATTCAGGATCCAAAGCATTTGTGTGCAATAGTTTGCAGGGAAAGCTTTCCCCTTTTTGTTTTTTTCCCCCATAATCTTCTTAACAGCCAAACAACTTTGCCTAATATTTCCCCCAAAAGAAATCAGCCATGGCAGATACCCAGCATACAAAACGTTACCTGAAATGGCAGTCATAGGCAACTGAAAAGAGTCTACTAATGGCGCTGAACATTAGTAACAGGCAGTGATACCAGTCCACCTCCTCCCACTCCTCCTCCGCATACCCCAAACACACATAGTATTGAGTGCAGGGAACTTTTGTTAAAGATTCAGCTCAACTGTTAAGGCACATTGTAATTCTACTTTTGGATGCAATATAGTTCCTTAAACTATCCCCACTGATTACATTACTAATTAATCAAGTTCAATTTACCTAATTATAGCAAAGTTGAAATATTTATAAGTCAACGAAAGTTATAAGTGAACTAAAATATCACATAAAGGGCAGGCTCATTAATCTTTAATTACATAGAAATGCAAATAACTTGTAAAGACAGACCTAGTTATCCATGATTGGTTATGTTAATACCCAAGGCCCAGATCCACATGAGAACTTAATGATCTTGAATATTGCCAGGGCTAAACTCTAGGTACTGGACTATCTAGGTGGAATATTGAAATGTGAGTTAAGTAAGTAAGGGTGGTATTACAGGTTACCTTTAAAACATTCTAATCCTGTGGACTGTTCGGCAGTGTTAGAGAGAGCAATTGCAGGTTAAAGCTGTCTCTGACCTGTACAACTGTGACTTGCCACTAGAGGAACTGGAGACCAGGAGTGAGTACACGCATTGTAAATGGACTTAAAATAAGATGACTTAAGTAAGTCAATTTAAGTTAAGCCACATAGAACATACATATGTACAGCTCCTTGACATGGTTGCAGCCATCTTGTGAGCTAAGTCAACTTAACTAATGTGACTCAAGATAATACACCTAGAAGGTGTTTTATTTTCATAGACATTTGGGCTGGAAGGGACTCCTCTTTATCTTCAAGAGGAGACTGGATAGGCATCTGGCTGGGGTCTTATGACCCCTGCCACCCCCACATGGCGGGGGGTTGGACTCAATGACCTGTCTAGGTCCCTTCTGACTCATTGATTCTATGATCCCGGAGGATCATCAAGTCCAGTCCCCTACCCCAGGGGCAGGAAGTCAGAAGGGATCATAGGATCCTAGCAATATAAGTATCCAAATGTGTCTTGAAGGCGTTCAAAGTGGATGCTTGAACCGCCTCTGGCAGCAGTCTATTCCAAACCTTGGGGGCTTGGACAGTGAAGAAGTTCTTTCTTATGTCCAGCCTGAATCATTCACAGTGGAGTTTGTGACTGTTCAATCTTGTCATCCCTTGTCATCTCTTGCGCCACATTTAAGTCAACTCTGCTCCACATGTGTGTGCATGCTCTGACAGTTAAGTCAACTTGAAAAGGTTAAGTCAGCTTAACTGTCAGTTGTACACACCCCATGGATGTGGCAACAAGCCAGGATTCTATCCTTCCTCTGGGAGCAAAGCCCTGGGGATTAAGTGTGGCAAGAGTATGGAGCTTAGGAAGCGTGTTTCTGCAGGCTCCATGTTCCTGGCAGGGGAAAAGGCAGGGAGGAGGCTGGGGAGGAAAACCATACCCCTTGCCCTCAATTCTCCTGGCTAGGGGAGAGCAACCTGGATGTGAGACAAAGGCTTAGCCCTCTGATGGTAGGGCTGTGTGCCTGACCCCCAGCCCAGGGGCCTGGATTGGGTCTCCTGGGGTTCTGGGTGGCAAGTTTGTCAGAGGTACAGGAGCTAAGAGTTGTGCATTTTGGGATGCTGCAGAATGGTCACTTTATCTCTGTGGAGCAGATTAACAATTACTTGGCCCAACCCAGGTAAAATCGTTGAGATAACCCTTGTCCAAAGTAGCATAATTTAAAGATGCTTTAGAGGGTACTCAATACAGATTAACACCTTCTAATGCATGGACACTCTGACATTGAGTGCCATAAAATGGTTTAAAGGTAACCTGTAACAACACCCTTAGTTCCCTATACAGTAAATGGAAAGTTGGGACTAGGACTTGGACTCATAATATCCAGCACCCTAAGGGTGAAGTTACATGTTATGCTTAGATCATACTAAATCTGTTGAATGTTAAATGGTATTAACCTAGGATTAATACTATTTCTTACTGGCACACCTTTCACTTCCCACTAGAGGGCTAGTAAGCAGGAGTATGGGTAGGAGCCAGAACAGCTGAGCTCTATCCCTGCTTCGGGAGAGAGGGCTGGGAGTAGTATACCCTGGGATACTGAAAGACTGCAAATTGCTTGTTTTATTTCTGTGGAGCAGACTGAAGTTACTCTAACACAAACTAGGTAGCAGACCCCAGAATTAACCCTCACCTTAACCTTTGGCATAAATTTGAGATGCTAAGAGGGAACTCAGAATGAGTTAATAAGCCTTAATATGAAGATGCTTGTGTTTTAAGTGCCCTTAGTATATGGTTTAAGTGTAATATATTACTTCACTGTAACTGTGGGGGTGCCTAAGCTAGTTGGTAGAAAACATCTAAGAGTTAGTAAGTTTGGAATACTGCCATGTTCTTGGTCTCATCCAATTCAAAGTCGAAGCTTCCACCTGCACTTAGGCTCCAAGGCATCGTCTTTGGATATAGACAACTAACTCATTCTTTTCTTTTAAAACGCACTGCCCACTTTCATATACTAGCCTAGTAGTTGGACTACTCACCTAGATAAGTGGGACACTTGGGTCCTATGCTTTTCTCAGTCCGAAGTGGTTCAAAACCACATCTTTCATGAAAGCTTTCTATTTACCAGGCTAGAGACAAGGCTGGGGTGGGGGACCCTCTCCTACAGAGCTCTACCATTGTGCGGAAAGGTATGTAAAATTAACAGGGCTAGAGGGAGAGAGCAAAAGAGGGAGCATGACTAGTACTAACTCTATGGGAAGAGGGAGTTTTAGCCTCTGACTCATACTACTAACATCATTCATGCATTTTCTTAAATACCTGTAATGCAAAAGGCACAAACAGCAATGAGGAAACTGCCCTTATCTTTTAACTACAGCATGGGGAGAATGGTGAGACCATCTGGACTCCTACATGACAAAAGTTCCTCCCTTGTATCACTGAGTCTCTTCTCTGTCCTGTCAGTTAACTGCATAGAAAGCCTAGGCTCCTAGCCTTACCAATTAGGATTCCCAATTGGGGCAGAAGCCTAAAGATGAGGAACTGAAAAATCAGTTACCCTTGTTGTTTTTAAGTTGCTCTTAGGCAACTACAGTATATTTTGGAATCTGGCCCTAATCATCTAAAACATTCAAACTATGCCATGTGGTTTCCAAAAAAGAAGCCTGCAAAAGGATTCAGATTCAGGTCAAATAATGGTCAGTACATGCTCTAAGCTGTTCACATAAAAGCATATGTATATTCAAAATGTAGAGAGTCATTTAAATACTATAAGTTACTTGAAATCAGAGCATCTTTCATTCATTTCTCCTCTGTTCTTTGTCAATCCAACATGTAGGACAGTTTATTTTAAATCCATGTACTACAGCTTGTTGTAAATGGTGCTGGACACTTGGCATTCCACCTGTCCCACTAGAAAGAATGCTTTTTAAGGAAATTATTGTTTCCATCTCACTAAGGCATGAAGTTCCCTGTAGTAAAAAGGAAATTTTAATAATCTAGGGTATACTTCTCTTTCCTTTAGCTATAAATAATTCCTCTTAAAGTAAAGGGGAGGTATTTATATGTATGAAGACAGCTAGACCAAGGACTCCATCCAAATCATCCAAGTAATTGCTTTTGATATTTCACTACTTAAACAATATTTTTGTTCAAATTTAAGACAGAAATCAAACAAACAAAAAAGCATTAAAATCAAACTAGCTTACAGCCAACATATCTGTACTTGTTATGTTTTAAAATAACTGTTTGATTCTCCCACTGGCAACCTTTTGTTATTCAGACTCCCCGCAATTACCTCTTACTTCTCCTTCCTAAATTGTCTTTGTGCTCCATGAAGTGTTATTTTTGTTACTTCTGTTGGTTTTCTGGAAAACCTCTCGACTCCAAAGATCTGTTTCTTAATTTAATTATTTTTAGGTGACTGTAATCTTTATAATTCATATTTTGCATATCAATGCTCACTCCTGTTCTTTCTGGACTTAATTAGTCATACAGTCTTTCTGACATGCCATCTTTTTATCCAGGAACATATTAGCCAAATGTTTGTCTGAATGTAGCCTCCAAATTAATATTAAAAAAGTGGACACAGATGAGCCTTGTTGTAAACATTGCCATGTACATCAGGAAAATGCATTTTGGAGAGAAAACCAGTTGTACTCTTATAGGTGGCTTCGTTGAAAAAAGAGAAAATGTAGTAGACCAGTTGAAAGGTCCATAAATGTATGGATTGAGAAAACAGGCCTAACAGCAATGCCTAGAAAGGAATCAAACTGAGGAGGTCTTCTCTTTGTAAAAAATCAGCTTAAGTTAGGAAGGATCCTTCCCAAGATAATACATGAAGATGGAAAGAGGAAGCTAGACTTGGAGGGAGAGTATGTGTGTGCGCACATGCGTGTGTGCAGACACTCTCTGGAGTATGTGAACATCTAAGACTGCAACCATCTGAAATGGTCCTGATTAATCCAGGTCAAACCCAAGGACAACAGAGGTGTGGCATAGCTTTCTATGCATACAGACTAAGTACAGATAGGCAAAAAGTCCAGGCTGACTCGATCCAAACTTCGCAGGTTAGTCTACTCTAAACTGTGCAGACTGAATCAATAAGCAAGTAAACAGGCATTCACTTTTGATTCCATAAATGCAGGCACATGCCTGCAGTGGCTCAGGACAGAAGTTGGGGGGTGCTAGAGCATGCCTCCCTGTTCAGCTGGAGCAGACAGCTTGGGCCAAAGGTAGCCCACCTACCCTGTGAGGGAGGTACAAAGCATCCTGAGATGCTGGGGGACTGTAAGTTGACTTGAATCTAGAGGGGATCTGGGACAGAAATTCAATAAACCTATGTAACCTAAATCATTTAAGTTTGATACTACATCCATCCAGATTTATCTTAAACTGGTTTCGGCCATTTTGAAAGTGGTTTATGTGCACTGAACTTGTGTTAACAGATTTGAACCAGCTTCTGAGCACTCATACCAGTTTGTGTCCTTAGCCACTGAGCTTTCAAGCTACTAGGTGGTTAGGAAAAGCACAGACTTGTTCCTGATACACATACCCCTAAAATGTCTGGCAATTAACTTCAATGAGCCACGATTAAATTACAGACATACAAAGCATTAGCAGAGGAGGGGGGGCATACTACTGTGGTAATATGAACCTCGAGCAGTGTTGAACACTACATATATACAGTACAAAGGGTGTGCCTTATGAAGGTATACCAACACATTCAATCTATATTTTTAAAATGACATATCTACCCTGAACACACAACCTTGGGTATATAAAAGGCATAGGATATTTGTGCCTGAGCAAAATTCCAATACACTGCCCATTATATGTAGATAAACAATACAAAGATTTCAAATCTGATTTTGCTTTTATTACTCAAATAAACTATAATATATGACAACAGACTCGCACTGTATCTTCTCAAAGCTGAACTTACCCTTCCTGAAGGAAAAGCAGATATGTCATTAGTCTGCTTCTATATTATTTCAATTGTGGACATTTTGAAACATTTAATATGGAAATAGAGTGATTCGGAGAAAGATTCCTTAATACTGCAGATATTTTATCATCTCACAGAGTTAGTAGCTGCTAAATTGCTAATCCTGCTGCTTTTCCCTTTTCCTGTGACAGCATGACTAGTTTTTATAGGACTACTGGTATAACAGAGTATTAAATTGCTGCTATGGTGTTTGATGTTGGCACTTGAAACTTTTCAGTATTTCAAGTCTGCACTAAGTGCTTATGTGACCTACATGAACAGTGTATAAGAATATTTTCCTTAGAAGAAGCTGAACACTTTGTTCTGTTTGATTACTAAACTAATTGCAAGTTCCAATAAATTTTAATTTGAGTAATTGCATTTTTACCTCAATTACAGTCCCATAGCTTTTCATATGCTTATTATCCCATTAAGTGTCAAAGAAAACCTAGAACAAGATAGCTTAGTAACATTAAATATGTCTTTTTTATGCTTGCTACATATAACATTGTTTCAGGACCTTTCCTGAAGGCTAAAAACTGAATTAATTACTAGGGAAATTTAAGATCAATCAAAATGTGCAGCAAATGACAATACACAGATATTTATTATACCTCTTCATAAGGCTATAATGGAATGAGGTGACAGCAAAGACAGACTTAGAGTAAGAGAACTTAATTGAAAGATCTATTCCTTCTTGATGAGCACACATTTAACTCCCATTAGAGTTAAGAGGAGTTAGGGAGGCACATCAAAAGAAAAAGAAAAAAAGGCAGCAGACCCCCTTGGTTCAGTGCACTTGAAAGTGATGTTTAATTTAAACAAGCATAAAAACAAACATTAAATTGGTATTAAAAAAATTACAGAAAATAGAAGAAGCATGGCAATTCAAAAATGGTGTTGTTCTGTTTTGAATGCAAAATAGTGTAACTATGTATTGAATCCTTTAAGTATCTAAACAGAATTGGCATATACAATATGCAGGAGTGGGTAACACAGATCAGAAATAATCTGGTCCATGAGTGGCATAACTTTGAGCCACCTAACAAGGGCTTAAAACTAGTTTCAGGTGTTAAAAGCTCCAGGAGCAACACAACATTATCATGTAAAAAGCCCCTTAAAAAGAAGCAAGATCTGTGAGGTTTAGTAATACCTTTTACCGAGCCATATGTTAGGAAACATGTTAGAAAAGCTTTTGGACACAAAGTGCCCTTTATTGGGCAGGTTCAACCTATGCTAAATTCCAATTAGAATAAACACTTTACAGAAACTGCCTATGTTAAGGAGTGTGAGCATTTAAAAATGGAAATCAGCAGTTAACCTCTGGAGCAAAGGGAAGTTGTTAGAAGGAGTTACAAAACAAGATAAGAAAAAGACTTAGGAAAAATTACGCGTTCAAGAAAGAATAAAAATGTGTGAATTTAGGAATCAATCTAGATTCAATGTGTGAAGCAATATAGCATTACAAAATGTAAGAGGAAAAATCCAGTGGTTGCCATCAGCTTTCTCCTTTTTAACTTTTCCTGACTAATTCCTGCCACCTATTATTTTGACACTCTTTAAAGCCCTAATCCAGAGAAGTCTTTAAGTCTACATAAAAATGCTTTGCTAGACCACGATCTAAAATATGTTTCCTTGCATCTTGAACTTAATGCGCACACACAGAAGCTGAATCTGCAAAACTTTCATTCTACTTCTAGTTCTTTCTCCTTCTCCAGTACCCTCAATAGTCACAATTATCAGCTTCTAATCACTTAAAATGTGTTCTCCTAGTTGACTCCTTTTGGAATTCTGCCTGTCATATTTAATTGCTCTCTCTCCACTGAATTCTTCTCTTCTGCCCACAAACAGCCTCTTCCTTTCCTTTTTTGGTAACTAGAAAAAAAAATCTTGAAGTGGACCTGCCTTTCCAATTATCACAGTATCCTCTTTGTAGTATGTTCTCTCTACTGAAACCACAGTCACTAATGAGCTCCTGCTAAGTTAGTCTGAATCAAGCTTCTCTGTTGTTCTTTTTCCTCCCCGCTGCCATCTATGTCTTCCCCACTGCTTTCTTGGGTACACTACTTTGCACTCTCCTAGGTCTCTAACTATCGCACAGATCTGAGATGATCTTTTCTTGTCTCACATCCTCTTAAATATATTTTTCTATTGGTTTACTTTGGAGTCTGTTTCTGCTCTTCTCTGGGTATGTCTTAGGGGGCCATTAGGGGGCAGCAATGAACCACACAGCTTATTGCTTATTGCTGTGCAGTTTATTGCTCCTGGGAAGCTACCAGGAGCACATCTGCATGTATGCCTGGACCCCACCACATTGAGCTGGCTCACAGCAGCCCCATGGGCAGGGGGCCCATGGAGTCAGCTTGCCAGCCTGGGGCTGCTCCAACCAGGCTCAATGTGCTGCAGAGGGGCTGGCTGGGGCACGAGGGTACTTCAGTGTGAGGCTAGTCAGCAGGCACCCCTGGCACTGAAGCACCCACATGTCCCAGCCAGCCAGTTGGCACCTACACGTGTTCTGCTGTGCATGAAACAACACTCCACAACAGGGTAGGAATTGTATTTATGAGCCCTACCCTGCTGTGGAGTTTATTAGTTTTGTGTGCCCTAATAGGGGTGCACATGTAGACACTGAGACATTTACTGAGTAGTTAATTAGCCAACAGCACAGTAAACATCTTGTATAGACAGGCCCACTATGACCTCATCTGCTCCTATATAATTATTGTAAGAGAAGCTATTATATTCATCCATGTTCACAAAGGTCTCTGCACTGGGCTATAGTTCTAATGTAGACATTCTCAAGACATCGCCGATTCTCATGGAAGAAGTTTTTTCAGCTGTTACAGAATTCTAATTACAGTATTTTAAACACAGATTTAAAATAGATGCAGTTTGGTTAGTTAAAGCTGTTTTTAGCCAAATTCATTTCTCATTTATTTAACAGTCTTCCAGTGGGGACATATTTGGTCCAACTTGATAGTTTGGGAAATTAACACTATGCAATAGGAGCTTTAAGCAGGTTTCATAGATTTCATAGACATCAGGGCTGGAAGGGACCTCGGGAGATCATTGAGTCCAGCCCCCTGCCCAAAGGGCAGGAAGTCAGCTGGGGTCATAGGATCCCAGCAAGATAAGCATCCAATTTACTCTTGAAGGTGTTCAGTGTAGGTGCTTGAACCACCTCTGATGGCAGGCTGTTCCAGACCTTGGGGGCTCGAACAGTAAAGAAATTCTTCCGTATGTCCAGCCTGAAACGGTCTTGCAGGAGTTTGTGACTGTTCGACCTTGTCATCCCTTGGGGCGCTCTGGTGAACAAACGTTCCCCCAGATCCTGGTGGTCACCCTTGATAAACTTATAGGTGGCCACCAGATCACCCCTGAGCCTACGCTTTTCCAGGATAAAGAGTCCCATGGCTCTCAGCCTGTCATCGTAAGATCTGTTTTCCTGACATCTGATCATGCGCATCGCTCTCCTCTGGACTCTCTCAAGCTTCTCCACATCCTTTTTGAATTGTGGAGCCCAAAACTGGATGCAGTACTCCAGCTGCGGCCTCACCAAGGCCGAGTACAAGGGGAGAATGACGTCCCGGGATTTGCTCGAGAAGCATCTATGGATGCAAGCCAGCATTTTGGTTGCTTTACTAGCCGCAGCATCGCATTGCAGGCTCATGTTCATCTTGTGGTCAATGATGACCCCCAAGTCTCTTTCTTCTGTAGTGCTATCCAACGTAGCACTGCCAAGCCTATAAGGATGCTGCAGGTTTTTCCTCCCAAGGTGGAGAACCTTGCATTTTTCGGTGTTAAACACCATCAGGTTCTCATCCGTCCATTTGCTGAGCTTGTCCAGGTCAGCCTGGATCACCCGCCTATCTTCTGGTGTGGATGCTTTGCCCCAAAGTTTGGTGTCATCGGCGAACTTGGCCAGTCCACTCCTGACTCCAATGTCCACATCATCAATGAAGATGTTGAACAGTATGGGTCCAAGGACAGAGCCTTGAGGGACCCCACTGGTCACAGGGCACCACGATGAGTGATTGCCATCGATTACAACCCTCTGGGTCCGACCACGGAGCCAATTTCCCAGCCAGCGGATCGTGGTGGAGCCAAGGCCACAACTGGCCAGTTTGGCCAGGAGATGATCATGGGATACCAAATCAAAAGCTTTTTTGAAGTCAAGATATATGACATCAATCTCTTCTCCCTCGTCCAGGTGATAGGTCACCTGGTCGTAGAAGGAAATGAGATTGGTCAAACAAGACCTACCCGCAACAAACCCATGCTGACTATCCCTTAGGATGTTGAACTTCACTAATTTGCATTTTTGTTGTCAAAATCCTGTTTGACAGTCACCACACAAATTAATTTTTCCAAGAGACAGTGTTTAAATCATTTGGGCTTTTTTTTTTTTTTATAAGAATGACTTAATATCTGTGGGCCAGTACAGATCATCACAATAACTTCAACAATATTTATTAAAATGTTCATACTGTTTTCAGTTTGGTTTGCCTGTCCTACATTTATAGTATAGTAATTCTAAAGTAAACAGATTTTATTCTTAATTCTTTGAAAAATAAACTAAGAGTTTATTTAAAAATAAATTCCTACTTCTTGGACCAAATAATATTTTCATAAACAGAAAAAAACTCAAAACCCTTTAATTCCATTAACTGAACTACTTCTATTATATTTTTCCCCCTATTATTCAGTGAAATATTTTGCATTAACCAAGTGTATCATTTTGGGAGAAATAAAAAGACAGAGAGACATTTGAGAGTTCAAGTCCTATCTTTATCAGCGTAGCTGAGGTAGCACCTTTTTTGAGTCTAATCAATGTCAAGCAGATCCCGGAAAAGATCAAACTATTGTGAGGACAAACTAGAGCATCATTGTCACTGAAGCAAGTATTGTTTATATAAGGACAGATTTGAAAACAAGACGACAGAACAGAAAAAAAAATCAGTCACGAAGATCAGTCCTTTTGCATCTAAGATTATAACAAAATGTGTTACACACTCTGTGAAACCTTACAATTAATAAATATGGTATATTATGCCTACACCTCAAACAATCATTTCTGATTACTTTTAGATCTGCAGCTTTGTCAAGAAATAGCTTAGATTTGAGATGTAATATATCCTTCAGGCCAATGATATAGGAAACTACTATTCCTGACAGCAAAGGCTGAAATGCAATGATTCAAAAAGTAGTTGCAAGGGAGCTGAAGAGTTTGCATCCAGTCAAAATGCAAAGGACTAATCAATGAACACAAATTACAAGGATCCCGATATCAGGGACAGGAGAGATGTAGCATATCAGAGATACAGAACCTGGAATTTTTGGTACACCACAGAGGTGCTATAAAATGGTTTGGGCACAAAAAGTAAAGTCTGAGGACATTGTCTGACTATCACTTTTTTTTAATGCTAGATACAATTAATAAAAAAAGTCAGGGAATGTTCCAGGCATCAGGATCAAATTTTAGTGACAATCAAAAACAGAAGTTGGAAATGGTATCTATAGGGAGCCCCTAGCATATGATTTGCAGACCCCAAACCTGCAACCTCCTCTTTCTACAGACCAAAAAAACCAAACAAACAAAAAACCACACACAAATGATCAACTTCCAGTCTAAAAAAGTCCTAATATCAAATCGTCTTCCTTGATATACTTCTCTCCTCTTCTAGCACAGTCTAAAACATGGACACTTAGAATGATTCATTTCCTACATAACAAGCAAAGAAAAAGAGTATTTGTTGAGAAGAGGAAGTTGAAGGAGAATGTAAAAAAGATGTGAAGAAAGCAGTCTTAGCAGGGAAAAATACACCCCCCCCCGCCCCCCCAGATATGGGGAAGGGGAAAGTGGTGGGGAGGGGCAAGTGGGTAGAGACATCCAGAAGCTATGGTATGGGTGAAAATGGGGGGGGCAACACTAATTTGGGGGAGTGAGAAGGACACAAAACTTGAGGCTTTGGCTCACATTATTAACAGCCAATTAGTCACACTGACAGATTTATTTTTCAATGTTTGGAATGTAAAATTTATATTTCACAACCAACGGATCCTGGGGATTGTTAAATGATATCCAGGAAGTGGCCACTATACAAAGTTCATGGACATGGAGTTGCCAAAAGGACTCAAACGGAAAGGATAATAGTCATGTTTCATGCACTGCTTTTAGCAAGGTTATGCTATTGCATTGTACTCAGCCTTAGTTATATGTCCTTTTTCCCACTTTTTGTGCATTTTTTTTTTTTTAATTTTCAGGTCTTTAAAGAACTCCTGGTGCAGCAATATTTCTTTTCTCTAACCTCCTTGCCCACACAATATTTTTTAGTAACTGTTAGAGGTCTCCTCTGCTAGTATATAAGGCAAAAAAAAGGCATAAAAAGATAGTTATATACATTTCTATAAAGATTTGGGGTGATATGGGGAAAAGGCCTCATAAGATCCTGGGAATCATTCAGGAATGATGGATTATATTTGACTGAAAATGGATTGGGCATAGTCCTAAAGGAATTCAAGCAGATGTTTGCTTTTATTTATGGTTTTCCTGCAGAGTTTTCTGAGGAGCATCTAAACTATTTCAGACATCCCTTTGTGATATTTTATGGAGGCTTCAGTTTGCAGGAGCATGGTTTCAGCTGCATCCTGTTGGGGAACTGAGCAGGGGTACAAGAAGATGATTTTGACATGTTCTACCATCACTGGAAGAGTTAACTTGCTATCCAAAGGCACAGCCAGACTGGGTGCAGAGGCATAGCCAGACATCCCTTTCTGACCACATGACAGGGGACCTGAGGCAGGGACATTTTTAGGTTCACAAAAAAGGTAAGAATTTCCCCTCCATTTTTCCTGTCCCCCATTTTCCGCTGCTGCCATCTCAGGAGGCAAGGGGAGCACCTATCCTGCTCCATCCGGCCTGTGTGGGGCCTGGACTCAGCCCATGGTGGTGGCAGTGGTGTGGGTGTGTGGGTTCCCCCTCCCTGCCTGGTTTCTCCAGGTGTTTTCTGCCACCCCAGGAGCAGGTGGGGAAAAAGAACCCACTACTGCCCATGCCAGTGTCTCAGGCTAAGCCCAGACCCTGCCCAGCCCAGCTGATACAGCTTTGGAGCTCCCCTTGCTCCTGGGACAGTGGGGATGGTGGCAGCAGCAGGTGGGGGGGAATGGCAGGATGGGGAGGACACACATTCTTCTCAGGTGTGTCGGAGCAGAGAGGATGAGAATCCTGCTCCCATGATGTAACATCATTGTTAAAGCCAGTAGGCAGTTATTTTTGAAGAGAAAGAGAGAGAGAGAGAAAGAGTCAAGATAGGAAGAGTCAGTCTTCATTACAGTATGCTTTGGAAATGAAAGAAAGAAATGAAGAAGGTGATGGATTAGCCTCGTTAAAACAGTTTAATTGATTCACTCAATCTCGTTCTCACAAAGCTATTTTTATTTACCATTACCAAATGAAAGGGCTCAGATGCATTTGGATCACTAAACCCTCACAAGACACTGATTTCAAGTAATATGAAATAAATAAGCCTACAGATTCTGACCATTTAATACCTACAGCTTTACCTCAATATTTTCCAAACTGGAAAGAGAATGTCAAAAGCTCAGGCACGTGTCCCAAAACACCACATGAAGATGACTAAGAGATGGAGTTCAATCAATTTAACTTTTATAATATTGTGTGCCAAAAAGATTAACAATACTAATGCTTATGTCTAAAAAAATTAGTACCATTCTAAACGTGAAAGTATTAAAATAGGAGAGGATCCATGAAGTTAGTCATCATAAATCTGGTTAGCAAGACTTTTACAGTTAGGAACAAAATAATGAAAATAGTTATTGCCATGATGTCCTAATCTTCCTGGTCACATCTACAACTCTCGTGAATCACACACACACACACACACACACACACACACACACACACGATGACGTTTATTCAACTGTAAAGTATCATCAGGAATCCACACCTACCACACCTAGGCTTTACCCTTCCTGGATATCTTTTCTCTTTCCTTTCTTTTTGATCCCATCCCTTAGATTTAGTCAGTTGGGATCCATTACATTTTTGTAAAATAATATTCTATACTTATTATATTCATTCATATAACTTTAAAAGGCCAAATCTGTCTATTTATAATTATGATCATCACTGGAATTTTTCAGCTGATTCAAAAAATCATTATTGTTAAGTGCTACATCAATATATACCATTCTGGGAACAACTGCATACAACTGTATTCATGCCATCAATCAGGCATGCTTTTCGCAGATAGGAGAGAGCAATTTTGCAAAAAAAAATCACTCTTAAGATGAAAAGGATTTGACATCCTTGAGGAAATTGCTCCAAGCCACAAAATTGATCTGGGGCTTATTGCCAAGACTATGCTGGAATGAAACGAAAATGCAAGTGGAAACTCTTAAAATGAAGCAGTTTGTTCCTGCAGTGTTTTATTTTAAAAATATTTACGGCTTTGCTAATCAATAACTTCTAGGGCTAGATTCTGTTGCACCTACACAAGCTGCGTAGTAGATTAAAATCTACAGGTTAAATTAATTAGCACTCAATTTTAAGACTAACAGAATCTGCCATATACTTATGAATGATTAAAGCTATATTAAAATACACAATTTCTTGAATCCTGATAGCTCCTGAAATTGTGTAGTTCACACTGATTAGAAACTGAGTGGTCTATTTCATTGAGTAAACTGAGAGAAATGCAGAAAGTAAAGAACTGCAGAGAATGAAAAAGGAAAATAAAAATAAAGAAAGAGAAAAGTAAGAGCTGTGTAACATTATTTTAGTAACTAAAGCAAAGGTGTGGATTCTTATTTTATTATTAAATATTTCATTGTGTATTTCCCCCTTTTCCAGTCATTCTATCAATGGCATTTAAATTCTTTAACTTTTTTCTTTACATTGGTTGCATGTTACTATTAATAAGGCAAATATTCTTCTATTACACAGCACAAACCATAGTTCCAGTGAAATCAGTGTCAGGTAGGTGAACACTCTCTGGACTTCAGTTTGAAATTAACCTCTCCTGTGTGGAATGTTTACTAGTTATGATCTCCCTTACGTTTTGGAAGCACAAGCGTATTTATTCTTTCTACAATTAGGTAGCTCAAGCAGCAAACAGTACAGGTTTAACCTGAGAGAGAGAAGGGCATAATATTCCCAAAACAGCATCCACTGGGAAATTATACGGCTATACTGCCTAGTTCTATAACACTGATACTGTTTATTGACTTGTGTTTAGAAAATGTATTGTGCAATTTGAAGTAGTCATTGACAAATACATTTCCAGTAAAAGAAAGTAGGTATATTACACTACAATACTAAGCTCTTACTGAAGCTTGATGACACTATCAAAATGAACTTTGCCTGGAGTGAAGGGACAAAAATATTAATTTTTATGTCAATTTAAAGACTGATAGCTCCTGAAATAACCTTGAATGGACCTCTGTTTTGATCATGGGTGACTGGTGCCTCCAGAGTTGGGGGAGCATCAGATCGTGAACCGGGGGGGGGGTCCCCCAGCAGCCAATCGCTGACCGGGGGGGGAACCGGGGGGGGTTCCCTAGCAACTGGTTTCACGGCTGGTGCTTCTGGGGGGTGCACAGCCAATCTCAGGGGATGCATTGTCAATGGTTTTAATACACATGCATCATAAAATTTGGGCAACTGCAGAACACTTAACAATTAAAAAAAAAACCCTACATTTTTGTAAACTAGTATAGATTACCCATAGTTATTTTAAAAAAGCTTGTATACATTTTGCTTAGGCCTAGATTTTCTCCTTAGCTTTGTGTAAGGAGGAACACACAATTCAGTAGCCTAAGGGAAAACCCTGAACATGCACTGAGGCACAATCCTCCTGTTCCTGAGGAGTGGCAATTACTCCTCAAGCCAGTTTAGCAAGGCTAATTGGCATGTTAGTAGAGAAGCAGGATAAATGTTCCATCCATCCCCTGCATGTGGGGTAAGGAAAAGAGTACCAGATACAAGCAAACATGTGGGTACCCTATGCATAGGGCCCTATCAAATTCATAGTGAAAGTGGGCTGTGCAGCATCTCCTTTAATTTTGCAGGTTCTCCCATGTGTCCCACCCTGCCAATTAACAGGGGGGCCCCACCACTTGTTCCTGATCAGCAGGGAGGCAAAGACTGCATTTTAAAAAATGGCATTGTTTCTGCCTACTGGCCAGTCAGCAGCAAGCAGCAGGCCCACTGGCTGGGGATGTGGGGAGTATGGGGGGGGAGGGTGGTGGCAACATAAGGGAATGTGAAATATTAAAGAAGCTGTTGCATAGCCCACTTCTACCCAGAATTTGGTAGGGTCCTACCTAAGCAACTGCATGTGTATGTGTCTTACCCTTCTCTGTATCTCCCTAAAATAACGTATGTGCCAGCCCACAAATGAAGACAGAAGGTTCACTCAAGAGAACCTCTTACTAAATACAGATCCAATCAGCACAAATATGGCTGGTAAAAATCAAGCCTTAAGTGAGTTTTCACACAGAATTACTCAAGTTTGACTTATTTACTTATGACACATCTGAGCTCAGTTAAAATGATTTCACCACTAACAGCTAGTTGTACAACTCTGGGTGTATTCACTATGCACAATGTAAATGCAGTATATGAAAAACACAGGCAAATAATTTCATTCAGTGTTAGCAGTAGACATATTTCTGTGTAAATATGGAACCACTGCCATATTTCTCAGTATAAATACATTTATAGAATCTTGACTTTCCATCTGCACAAATTCCCAGAACTTGTTACAGTGAGGCAGGCAGACTTATGTATGTCTTTATTTATTTTTATTTCATTATCGCTGCTAGTAAGTTATCTGGAAGTGTCTTACAGCCTGTACTCAGTATACTGAGATGCTTCAACAAGAAACAAATGTGAAATCACCATCAAAATAAAAGACAGGACAAATGGAGTTGTTTAGGAGACACTCAAACATATTTCTGAAACCAGAAACATCCTTCCTTACTTTTCTTTCCCATCCCATTGACAAGCTAAGAATACACTGTTCAAAGTACTGTCAGGTACATGTGTTAACTGGCATCCATGGGGAATGGGGAGTGCTGGTTAATTAAATATGCCAGTTACCTGAGAGATGTCTTTGCCTGTTCAGGTCGCCGCCCTTCCCACCATGTCTGGTGCACCAGAGCTTTCACTCTCTGGTGTCAGTCTGCCACGTGACAGGAAGTGTGGTCCTGCACAGGCTGCTTTGCCCTGAGCCGTGGTGAAGTGGGACTCAGTGTACATTTAATACTAAAGCAAATGCTAAATGACTGTGCAGTAACAACTGCGCAGTAGGGGGCATGTGTAGACACACCCAGTGAGTAATAATAGGTGGATAAATGCCTAGTTGGGAGAAGGAATCAGGTGGATCTCCCCAGGGGTCTATCCTGGGTTTGGTATTGTTTAATATGTTCATAATGATTGGACAATCGGATCAACAGCAATATAGTAAAGAAGATGTCACCAGGCTAGGTGGAGTTACAGATACACTGGAGAGTAGGATGACCTGGATAAACTGGAGAAATGGTCTGCATTTCATAAGATGAGTTTCAACAAGGACAAGCGTAAAGTCCTACACTTAGGGTGGAATAATTGCATTTACAACATACAGACTGGAGAACGATTGGTTAAACTGCGGCATTACAAAGAAGGTGTTACAGTAGCTCATAAGCTGAATATTAGCCAACAATGTGCTTTTGGAACCAAAAGGCCAGCATAATGACCATGACTACATGAGACACAACTGCACAGTGGTTACTGCGCATCTATTTAGTAGTTGCTTATACATATAGAAGTACTAAATAATTGTACAGTAACCTTAGTTACTGCACAGTAGCACTGGTGAATGCCTTTTAAGTGATGGTACTGCACAGTATCCTAATACTACTGCACAGTAGCAACTTTGGACAGATTTTGCCATGTGACGCTACTGAGCAGTAGCATCAGGCAGACGCGTCCACTGAGTTGTATAAGCAGGAGTATCACTTTCAAATCAAGGGAACTGATTCTTCTGCTCCATTCAGCACTGGTGAGGTCTCATTTGAAGTACTACGTCCAGTTTTGGGCTCCAAACTTCAAGAAGAATGTGGATAGTTTGGAAAGAGTCCAACACATGGCAACAAAATGATTAGGGATCTGATAGGCAAGACTTATCAGGAAAGTCTGAAAGAGCTACGGTTATTTAGCCTGGAGGAGAGAAGAGTGAGGGGGAGATATGATAAGACTTCAAATACTTGAAGAGCTATTATATAGAGGGTGGAGATGGGCTTTTTCTCCATGGGACAGAATGAGGAGTAATAGCCTCAAGTTTTGCCAGGGGAAATTTAGGTTGAAGGAACTTTCTGACTATGAGGGTAGTCAGACACTGGAACAGGCTACCTAGAAAAATTGTGGAATCTCCAAATTGGAAACTTTTAAAAGCTGGTTAGACCAAAACTTGGCTGGAATGGGCTAGGCAGGGGAAAAAAAAAAAAAATCACACCTTGAGCAAGGGGCTGGACTACATGACCTTATGACAGGGGCAGACAATTATTTTGAGCAGAGGGCCCCTTACCAAGTTTTGGCAAGCTGTTGAGGGCCGCATGGGTAGGTCCAGACCTTGACAGGTGCCTGGCCCCTGGTCACCATCTTGGGACTGGGAGTCCCACCTAACTCCTGAGCTTTGCCACCAGAAGTCCTTCCCCTTGCCTCAGAAGTACTCCTTTCAGCAAGGGTTTTTGCCATCTCAGAACCAGAAAAATACCAAAATTATATTTTAAAACATGAACAACTAAAACATTCATGAATTTGATTTCAAAAAAATGTTTGTGTCTTGGTTTACATGTGTTTATGTAGTGTACATAGAGGTGATTGTATAGAATAGCTTAAAATGAAGTCTTACTCTTGTATATTGGGGCGTTGGCATACGTTTGTGGGGGGCTGTGGGTATGTGAGGTGTGGGTGCATCTGTGGGGGTGGACAGGTGTGGGGTGAGAGAGCATGTGGGTGGGTATGGGGTTTGTGGGGGACTGTGTGTGGGGGGAGGGTGGTTGGCATGTGTGAAGGGGTGTGGGTATGGGATTCTGCATGTATGGCAGTGTAAGGGGGGATGTGAGTGTCTATATATGGTGAGGCGTGCGTATGGGACTTGCCCTATGAACACACACACAATCCCTTCTACCTCTCTCTCTCTCAGTCCCTTTCTACTCACACGCGCACACACACACACACACACACAGAGTCCCTCCCTACACACACACAGTTCCTTCCTACCCCCACACAGTTCCTCCCTACACTAGAGCCAGGTGCCACTAAAGCCATGCACGGGCAGGAAGGCAGGGAAATGGCTGGGGATGGGGCAGGGCTGGGCTCCTGCCTCCTGCTGCCCGCTCCCCCTGGGTTCTACTGCCTCTTGTTATCTTTGACACGTAGCTAGGAGCAGATAAATATTTTCTAAATTTTGTAGGGGTTTCTCAGGCTGGATAAAATGGATCTGGCCCATGGGCCATATTTTGCCCACCCCTACCTTATGAAGTCCTGTCTAGCCTTACTTTGTAATGATGCTATGATTGCACTCTATACTACACCTGCCCCTACTGCAGGGGAGACATGGCTTACAGACACAAACATTGCTGAAAAAAGGTTCAAAATTGGCCTCTCCTAAGAGAGTACCCAGGAATCTTGCCTGCTTCCACGTAGGAGGACTGGGAAGGAAGAAGCAATAAGGAGGCATTTAGGGACTTTGAAATCTCTGTTTGTTTTGTTTCCATCTCAAAGACTAAGGCTTTGAGTCCATTTAGGACAGAAGGAAAAAGAAACTCGCTAAAAGAACTAACAGTAGAGGCTCATTGTGGCACTTGTACGGGGGAATGAGGGACAACAGTAGGGATCGAGTGTGATGTTTAATACCATACCTTTACAAAAAGTTCAGAATTTGTTGGTAATCTAATTTCATTGCCATTTTGCTTGTCATTTATTTTAAAGTGAAATTTGGGGGGGACAGTCTGCCTTCTACTTTGTGTATGCAGAGACCAGCCCTGAGAACTAAATGCTGAAGAGGGCCTCTAGATGACACTATGACAGAAATACTAAATAATATCAATGGAACACTGGTCAGTAAGAACTCATTAGGTTTCAAAATCATATTTTTTTTCTATATTATACACACATACCAATTACGCTTGACTGCGAATAAGCATATTGCTCAAAATATTATAGGTTATATAAAAAACTGTCAATCTAAAGTGATCATAAATCACAATGCAGACTTCAAAAATAATGTGACTGGATTAAAATTATGAAATTAAAAATAATAAATGGAGTTCTATTCCTTTGTCTTCCAGTTCCTAAGTCTTTAAGGGGCACTTATATCAAGAAGGACACAGACAAGCTTGAGACAGTCCAAAGAAGAGCCATGCGTATTATCAGAGGAAAAGAAGGCTGAGCTTACTGCTACACTAGCGGGGTACATCAAGGGCTCAGTGAGCAACTGTTCACCAGGGCATCCAAGGGGAAAACCAGGAGTAATGGCCACAAACTCCTAGAAGATCAATTCAGGCTCAACACTAGGAAATATTTCTTCATAGTCAGGATGTCCAGACTGTGGAATAAGCTCCCTCCAGAGGTGGTGCAATTACCTAACCTGGAAATCGTCAAAAGGATACTAGACAGTCACCTTGCTGGGGTCACCTGACCCTCAGTTATCTTTCCTGTTGGACCTGATGATCTTCCAAGGTCTCTTCCACCCTTACAATCTATGAATCTATGAAACTGACCTGGTCTAGTCCACTGGTACACAGCTTTCCTGGTCCTGTCCAAAGCCGTGTGTTAGCAAAACCGTGCAGGAAAGCTGTGTGTTAGCAGGGCCAGGCCCGTTCAGCATGTACAGAGCCCAGGTCACACACTGCTGCATTGCCACTGGCTGTGCCTACAGCCAGGCCACAGCCTTGATGGCTGCTGCTGCAGGTGCTGCTTGAGGTGGGTGGGGGGCAGGCATGTGGCAGCTCCTGCTTGAGACCCTCTGTAAACCTACCCACAGACCGCACATCCCCCCCACAACTTTCCACACCCCCCAGGACACCCCCCCCACACTCCTCACAGCCCCCTACATCCTCCTGCCACTCTTCACACACCCACACCCACAAACCCCCCAACACTCATGTCCCTACTTAGTCATGACTGTGCCCAGTTCCTGAACCTTGTCACACTTCTGCTTGCCCCAGCATGCTAAGGGTTCATACCCCATGTGCTGGGACAGCAGAGGCACCATAGAGACACTCTGGCCAGAAACTAAATTGTGTCTCTGGAGGACCCCCTCCCAGATTACCTCAGGGCATGGTCCCTGACCTGCCTCGCTCTTTTTCCCCCATTTTTTATTTTGATACCTGGATTTCCAGGTATCAAATTTTGAGCCAGTGCTCAAAAACATTTTTTGTTCCCCGAGTGCCTCTAGACATGTCTTAAACTGCTTTGAGATGCAGCAAAAGGCACGTGCGGGCTTGTCTAGACACGTCCTAAGAGGGTATCTAGCTTGACCTATTTAAAGATATATTATGGCCCCATGGATTTCACAGATCCAAATACATATATGGCAATGTGTTTCCTTTTAGCAAAGTATTTTTTTTTAAAATCTACATGGAACTTGGATGATGATTGTAGCAGGAGGGCACCCTATGGTCACCGTGCTCTCCCCTAGTGCCTCTTACCTTGTCCAGTTTGTCTACAAAGCACCCTTAATTCTCACCCGCCACATCTTTGATGTCCAATGTATATTGTAGGGAGGCTGCCTCTGTCTCCCAGGACAAGGTTTTCCTCCTGTACATTAGCCCTGTTTCGCTAATGGGTGTTCCTCCGCACCCCAGCCTTATGGGCTATGTATGGCTCCAACCACCCCTTTACCACATCCCAAGCCTTGCTGATGTACCAGATGTTCTTTGGTCTTACTCCTGTCACTTGGGCTCTCCACAGCTGCTTCTCGCTGCCCCCTCTCTGAGCTGAATTTAAGTGAGGAAGAATCAGCACATAGGTAAACTGAAGGTCAGAAGTTCCCAGAGAAGCCACTTCAAATTGATTCTTTCCACAAGATGCTCATAAATTATACAAGATGAAAAGCCAGGCACATAACTAAGACAGTGGGCATCTATAATGGGGAAAGATATGTGGCCCTGAGAAAGGTGTCAGAAAAGCAGATATCTGTTATCAGTATGATAAGAAAGAAGAGTGACTTGATGCTTACAAGGAACTTTTAAAATGGTTTCAAGCAAACCTAAAAGCTCATGGGCAGGACTGTGACTCAAGATGAGACACAAGCTAACCACTCATTTTTAGCCCAAATCTTGCAGTTTTACCTTCCAATCTTCTCTTCCCAAGACATGTAAAAAATGACATCTCCTTATGGGATAATGAAATTGATGGTGACTGACTCTGTCTAAAGAGGCAGCATCATCAAGAGGTAGTACTATGTTCTGTAAGAGGCTATGAAGAACAAGTACCATGCAAAGCTGAGTTGAAGAGTGCATCTTTTCTAGGACAGTATATTGCCACATACACACATCCCACATTGCAGTCACCAGTGACAAGACGTGATTTTGAAATGCTTCCCCATTCAGCCTGTCCACTAGGTGTGGCTCCTTCAGGCTTCTATTTATTTTACCTCTAGTAAAATAATGTTATTGCAACAGAGTAGTAGTTTCTGGATATGTAGCACAAGGACTTCTACAATATGGGCATAGCCAACATGCAGCTGTGTTGGACCAAATATACTGATATCGGGGGACTACATTCAAACATAAAATGGTATTTCTCTCTGTGTAAGGGAAGAAACTTTCTGAATGCTCCTCATACCATATGTTACTGTAGTCAAATGAACAACAGGGGTCTATGACAATATTATATGGTACAGCTTCAGGTATTATTGTCTCGCCTGCTCTTACCTGACAAGAACAGACAAGACTGCCCTCAATTGGCTTCATCTGTTTTTCCTCGTATTATCTCACAGAATAATGTTTGCCAATAATTTTCTGCTAAGAATTTTTGTAATGGAATACTATTCAGTTTAATGCTGCCAACCCATTGTTTCAAATGTATATATGAATTCTGGATGGGTGGGGGGAGGCACTCCAATACTCCATGTGGTGAATACACCAAGCTCTATATTACCATTTCCTCTAGCTTGGGTAGTAAGGATGAGAGTTTTTTTTAAAGTTTAGACATGAATGAGAACAAAGTCTTTCAATATTGAGCCAGGAAAAAACTAAGACCTGTTTTAAACTGCAAGATTCAATTAGAGATTTTGACTAAGGTTATAGTCAAGCTGGGCACAAGCATGAAATGAATGTAAGGGAGATGTCCATCATTTTTGTTAGTAAGGTTTATGACTTGAGGATCTAGTTAAATTCCTTTTATGTCTGGTCTCCGAGTTTAAATTTTTTCTTCTGAATACAGTCGAGGTTTTTGTCATTTTAAGGTTGCCTGCAATGTGCTTCACCTTAATCTACTAGGAAACTTAGTATTAGTCCAGAATAAAGTAGCTTGCCTATTATTTGCAGTATTTTACTGTAAATGTAACCACAACACCTTTGCTCCAAATTCTGCCATGGCTGTCTATCACATGTGGATGAATTTTAATATGCTGGTTTTGTTTTAAATGGTCAGGGACGTATCTAAATGCTTGACTGTCTGTGGTCCTACACAATTATGCCACAATTCCAACTGGTGAAAGTTTATTAGAGGGAACTGTGAACAGGTGCTCTCTGAGCCTAGGGGTTCACTCTGAGCAGGTCTAAAAAACTCAGTTTCAATGTTCTTGGCATGCAAAACCCGTATCTTGAAGGGCTGAGCTGGGAGGGAGTGGGATGTTTAACTCAGTCTGAGACAGGGGAATATTATAGTACTACATATTTTTGCTAGCTATTACTTTTTCCTTCCAGCAGATTTATTGTCATTGCATACTTTTTTTCTTACAATGCATTGGATTCTTTTGGTAGGTATTGGCTTGGGACAGGCATTTAAAAAAACCAAGCATCTATTTAAATAAAAATAAATATATACTTTTATTATATATCTGAATATTTGGGGAGGTTTGGAGAACAATGAACAATTCAGTTCTTTTTTTTTCTTACCTGAGAAGAATATGTGTGACCATCTGATCCACAAACAGGATTGGTATAAACTACTGGACACTGCTTGCAGTTTGATGAAATGGGACCACCCCTCCATTGTTTATGGCCTAAACCAGCCTCTTTCATACTGTAAGTAAACAAAAAGCATGAATCTGATAAGCAATGATAGTAAAAAAAAAGAAAGAAAAAAGAAAAAAAAATACAAAACCAGGTTTTTTTTAGCATTTGTAAAAAAAGAAAATCCTCATATTTTCATTTATTATTTCTCTACATATTGAAGTAGTAGTCCATAAGTTTCTAGTGGTTATCAACATATATTTTATACACTCTCTTTTTCAGCTGTGTTACATTGTGCCCCAGTGATTTCTGAGTACTTCCATGATATTTAAAATGCTGAATGCCATTTAGTAAATAAGACATAATTAAGACAGAAGATACGGTGACTGTTATTGTGCTAGTGAGGAAAAATAGTTTGAAAAGAAGGGGAAAAATGGAGCTATTATCAATACTTGTGTTTAAGACTTGCCAAAGCTATATTTGACATTCTGAAGTAGAATCATTAAAGGACACACAGAATACTATGTACTTTCATGGTCCTTTTTTGTTTCTTTTTTCTGCTTCTGCCCCTTGTAATCCAGATTCACCAGTTGTCTCTGTATGAAGAACTCAAAAACAGCTGGTATACATACAAATACATCTACATATGTATACCATCTCTAAGCTCTATAGACCAATATATAGAAAATAAGCTAAAATATACCATCTTAAATGCAAAACTTACAGTGGCTGTTAAAGTTAATGATCTATAACAACTAAATTTATTTATTTATGAATTTAGATTCCAATTTTGTGAATCGGGGACATGGTTCATTCAGTTGTAAAATCCCCTTGTATATTCTTATCTTTTTACACAAATAAAGATACTAAAATAATCAGTAATGACTTCTGTTATTTGTCTACTTAAAATCTTAATGAGGAACAAAAGAAAAATGCAATAAATTTGGAATGCATTCTCAATCCATTGAGACACATCGACAATTGAGTCTCCAAATGCATCTTCTGAAAAAGTCTGTAGGATTACAGTTGCTTGAATGGGCTCCCAACTTCGTGTAATTCCATTGCTTGGTTCTCAAAGGGTTTCATTTGGAGATGAACCAAATGGCTCTGCAGGTAATCGGTGAAGCACAGTTTAAGAATCACTTATCTAGACTGATAAATTGAAATTAAATTATAGGAAACACGCTTGTACAAGCATCTTTCAATTTGTTTGTGGAAAAGGAAAAAGCACAATACACATATGCCTGATGCTGAATTACCAGATTTGGGTCAAAGCATATTGACCTTGTTCTGTTGCTAGCCCTAGCTATGTTAAGGCCTCGTGTAAAGATGTAAAATTGCAGGCAAGCAGTATGCTGGAAGTCATTTTTAAACTCGAAGCAACTACAATGTAAATCTTGCAGTATTGCAAATGCTGTATCAGCAGGATGTTTTAATCAAGCAACCTGCCAAGTTAAGGAAATGGAAAAGTTTATAAGTTAGGTTAAGCAGGAAAGCCTCGAGATAACGTAGCTTACAAATGTTAATAGTAGTGATTGGTGATACCAAATGTACTAGATACAGTTGTGCTATAATAAATAAATATAGCTTTGTTAAGTTTCTAAGGTAAGTTGTAAAAAAGCAATTTTGTCAGAAGTCAGCCATAAAATAAAGAGACAAGAGATTTTTCCTTTCCAAAAACTGCAATTTTCACAGGGACATAAATAATTGACATCTCCAGGGCCATGTAAGAAGTGAATTAGTCCAGTTTCCAAAGTTTTACTAAAACATGGAAGTTTAATGAACCAGAGTATATTTATTTGTGTTAACCTCATAAAGATGGGTATACAGAGTCGATGGAAAACTGGAGAATTTGAAAGACCTGCTGCCAATCTGTATGCTGTACTCCTTCTCCTTTCTGAATTACCCCAGGCAGTATAGCTTCCAGGATTCAAGTTTCATTGGCAGACATTGATAAACATCAATTTCACCTGATACTCTCAAAGTGACAGAAAAGAAAAAATATTTCCATTGGTAATCACTGAAATGTACATAAAAGGAGATAAAAAATAAATTCAGAACAGAAATAGGGAAATCTGGGTCAGGGAGTAGTGTATGTGCATGCACACATGCATGCAGCAGCTACTGCAGAAACTGGGGGCTGTGCTGGTAAGGTTGTGCCTCTGGAGCAAAGACGGGGGGAGTTGAAGGGGCAGAGCTGGTAGCAGCAATAAGCCCAGTGCTGCCAGCTACTCACTCTGCCCAGGTCCCAGCTGGGGCAGAAGCCAAAATCCTGCAGAGCCTGGGACAGCCCCTGCCTGATCAAGACAGGGGCCAAAATCCTGCAAAGCCCAGGCAAGACCCTATGTAACAGAGGCAGCGGCCAAACTCCCACAGAGGCTGTGCCAGGCTCTGCAGGAATTTCACGCCTACTCCATCTGGGTCCTGGGCAGAGCAAGAGGTCAACAGCACTGGGCTCGAGGGCACTACCAGGCCTGCCCCTGCAACTCTCCCTTCCCAGCACAGGCTTACTGGAATGGCCCCCAGCTCCTGCAGCAACTGTTGTGCATACATGCATGCACGCTAAATTGATAACCCCTCACCCCCCTGCTAATTTCACAGAGTCCTGAAGAGTTCAATTAATAAAATCAAAGTAAATGCTTAAAAATAAGCATTGATTTTAGCTGTCAAAATAAATAAGTAATAAAATTCCACCAAGCATAGGTATAGGTGAGAATCTAGATGCTGCTGTCCTGGTTATCGGGGCAAGTACTGGAATAAGTGTATTTCTAGTGCTTTTAGAATGTAAAATAGTAGTTCTCAACTTGTGGGACATGTGCAGCCCAATCTGCACGCTGATGCAGCCCTTGTGACATCCTGTTAAATGGATACACTGGAAGTAAGTTGTGTGGGTGCAGCCCACATAACACATTGAGATCTGTAAATGTGACCCACACTGGCAAATAGGTTGAGAACCACTGATGGAAACAATACAAGGTCAGGCTGTAGACATATTATTTGCTTCTTGCCAGTAGCCCACCAATCCGTAAAATAAGAAATGGCTGCTTAACACGTCTGGAGTAAAAGGGGACATTAAAGTAAGTAGAAACATAATTTACATGCATATTTGTACTTACAAATATTTCGTGTATTTACATTATGAAGTAATACAAGTAAAAGGCGTTTTAATTTAAATGGAAATTGGGTCCACTTAGGGATGCCAGAGTCAACAGCAGCTTAAATCGGCAGCAGCATTTGTGTTCATGCAAGATAAACTTGCCCAGGAAACTGGTAGTGCTAGCTTCGCAAACAGTAATATGGGCATAAACTTTTAGATGCATAGTTCCAAAATCAACAAAATACTTACAAACTTATTTAAATTTCTTTACTGAACTGATGGCATAAATCTGTAAATATGCCTTGGTTTTGACCATCTTGACTAAAACATTCCTGGAATTCTCTTCTGACTATTGAGTGATTCAGAACACAGTTCATAACTCTATGAATTTCTCTGCATAGAGACCAGTGTTATTTGAAAAGTATGTAAAATACCAATGATTTCATTTTACCTGTAACCAAGACAAATTTGAATCAGTTATTGATGAATACCTAGTACACTACTGTACTGTGACAACTACTTCCCCTCCTTTAACTTTTCTTAACGTTCTAAGTTCTAAGTTCTAAGTTTTCACATGTGCACCAGGCTATGATCATGTATCTCACTAGTCTTATCCCTTTGTCCATAAAATATAGAATGTTTTCAGATTCTACCCTAGACTGACTTTATTCACTGAGTTTGCAAGCCCATACACTCAACATAATGGTATTTCTTTGTCTGAATGTCATACAATAACTTAAATGCTGCATCTCATCAATCCCACTGTTTGAAGGAAAAGTTTTAGGCATCAATAGGCAGAACCTTCTTGAACTTGGTGGAAGTCAGAAAACTAAAGAGAAATGAGGAGACACAGAAGCCAGGGGTATGGAGGATGGAGAAGGAAGATATTTCAAGTCATTTGGTAAGTAAACCCAGCAGCTTCAGTCAGAGCTCTATATATCAAAGACAAGACTGATGTTCTGTTTACCATCTTCCACCATAACAGTACCCACCATAATGGCTTTGCCCATCCTCACACTTGATTTTAAATGCCCTGAATGACTTCTCTCTAAGACAAATATAAAATAGATTTTAAATTGCTTGGTCAAAGATGGTGAATGGGAAACAAGCAGAACTCTTGGAACTTGGAGTGAGGAAAGAAGAACACAGAGCCTTTTCATGGGGGACTTTGACATAAGTGGAATGGTGGGGCACAGAGAACACCTCAGATAGGAATGAGAATGAGGAATCCTAGTTTGGGAAGGAGGAGGTGGAAGGTACAGACAGTTTCCAAAAGGGGAGAGAATAAGGAGCCACAATGTAGGGGAAATGGGAGAATGGAGGGGACAAGGTCCCTTTATGAAGAGAAATCAGGATGGGGAGGATCAGTAGAACTCCTGGCAGAGGGAGAGATTGGGAGAAAACAGAATGGAAGGCACAGAGAGAGGTCCTGATTTATGGTGAAAGAAGAAATGTACAGGGACACAAGAAGCCTCTAGTAAAGGGGAAGTGGGATGAAATGGGATAGGGACCAAATCGAGGTCCTGTCATGAAGGGAAAGGGGTCCAGGGTCTCTACAACAGAAAATGATAGGAGGTTGATAACCAGGAAGATTATGGAGAAGAGAGGAAAGACATTTGTCTACAGGGGTTTCAAGTATGCACAAACCTATCACAGTTATGGGAGAAATGCAGAAAAAACTGTTTTTATATATATCAAACATATATACACATATAATAAAGATATAAAACACACATCTATATACACAACACATATACTCGTATACATGCATAAAATAACATCATATATAACAACAAAAAACAAATTATTCTATACAGTATATAATTCTTATATAATAAAGGGCTTAGTCCATCTGTCTGTCCTTAACACTCTTGGAGCACTCTGGTTAGTGAAACAACCAATCAGAGTGTGGAGCACTGCCATGATGGCAGGGACAGAGGCCAGTGGCACTGGCCTTGACCCCCTCACGCCCCGCTCCATCCTTGTTATCATGGCAATGCTCCATTGCCTCTGAGGAACAGGGCTGGGGGGGGCGAGGAGGGTGAAGCCAGCAACACTGAAGGTGGTGGTGGCACAGGTTGCTGGCAGAGGGCGATGAAGGGGAAAGACTTCCTCCCCCCGACCTGCTCCTGGGATTTGGAGGTGGCACGTGATGGTGGGTGGTGGCTATCCGTCCCTGCCCCACCTCTCTGTCATTCTTGATGAGCAATGCGCTCATTCTATATATACTTTATATTATATAGATGTATTCTATATTATCTATATTAGATAATATTCTGCATTATATGTGTGTGTGTGTGTGTGTGTGTGTGTGTGTGTGTGTGTGTGTGTAATACAGAATACATTTTTCAATGAGAATCAGTGCATACAGAAAGAAGAAAAGGCTGGGTTGTCCAGTGGTTAGGGCACTAGTTTGAGACTTGAAGGTACGGAATACCTGTGTTACCATAGTAAGTCACTTGCTCTCGATATGTATCAGTTCCTAATCTGGAAAACGAGGGTAACACCACTTTTCTATCAGAGGGATGTTGTAAGGATAAATACCATTAAAAAAAAATGTGGTCCTTAGGTGTTCAGCTGATGGGAGAAAATTATCTCAGCTATATATGGGAGATCCTAACAGTACAGTGATATTTGAAATATATTTTAGAATGCTGATATCTATCCAATATCTAATCTGTTTGGTTGGCTTTTGGACATATCAACACCAAGAATTAAACAAAAATAAAATAAGCTGTGTCTTACTGAAGTTCTGGAACACCTAAGTATGCAAACATTTTTAATTATGTAACAATGGTTTCCATCCTTACACTTATTAATATGAACTTGTAAACAACTATTATTTAATGCAACTACGTGAATTGTCTTTTAACTGTTTTCAGGGTTCTGAAATGTACGTAGCTTTCCCATATTGAATGAGAATATGCACAAGCCCTTGACACATGACAAGTTAAAACAACATAGTATCATACAAAACAGATATAAATATTGCCACATGACAATGACAGCATGTACTGACACAGAGAATTAATTTCCTTACTTGGAAATTCCGTATTATGAATGTAAAGCAGTATCCCCTCCTCAAGAAACACGTTCTAAATAAAACATCTAGCTATAGCAACAATTATTAATTAGCATGGTAGGGGGAAAAGTCAGCACATATAATGGATTAGTATACACTTTACCAAAATTTATCTTCAGAATATCCTTAATAGATACAGAAGGGGGAAATCTAGAACGACTATCCTGTGCACAAACTTAAGTTGTTACTCTGCGACTGCACTGCTGCAACCATAGTTCTTTCTTGTTTCATGTCTTCCCTACTCTATTGCCACCCCCTCATGGTGTGATGTAAAACAAAGATTGCAAGTTCTCCAAGGCACTGCCCATATCTTTTTATGTCTTCTTTGAAGTACCTAGTAGACCCTTGGGAGCTAAAATAGCTGTTATTATGATGCTGCAAAATACAAAATTCCATCTCAGCTCTTGTAGACCAATATCATTGCTAAAAGAAGTAAAATTAAGTATATAGACAAACGCATCATGGGATGCATTTTTAACTTAATTTTGCTGGCAACATTTATGATTGCATCAATTTGCACAAAATTGTGCATCTGTGTGTAGACTAACTGCACATATAACTGGATAGTTAGGCATATAATTAGACAGCTTGCTGAATTACCCAATCATGCAAATACCTGTTTGCATGCATAAATGTATGCACAGTGATTTCACCTATAAACACTGCAAGTACAATTCAAGTAGCTCACAGCAATCAGATTGGTATCAGCCAATATGGCTATATACTAAAAGAGTTTGAAACTCTACTCAGCAAATAATATATATATAAAATAAAAAAAAATACACTGGTCTGCACAACAAAGATGGACAACATGTTTGATTGCAAAGGAACAAATACTTGAAAATTCTTGACTTAAATATCAGCAAAAGGAAAGTTTCTGAAAGAAAATGGGACTGATTATATGGTTGCTATATGGACCTCAAATATGATTTGAGGGACACTACACATTTTTTCTCCCATGTGACTACTGTTGCACTTCACTTACAAAGAAATTTCAACTTACTAGTCTTTAAAGGCTGTCTGATTGTGTCAGCCAGCATGGAATTTCAGGGACTTCTAGATGGCAGCATTATTCACAATTATTGCAAAACAAGTCTTTTGGTATTCCTTGGAAGTGACAAAATCAAGTAAAGTAATTCTGCTATGATATCTGTAGTTACACTGCACTGACCTGTCTGTATATTGGGTACCCTAAGAAAAGTAGATGATCTGGCAAGGAATGGATAATCCACCAAGTTCAGGCTATATAATTAAACCCACATGAGTTGTTGAAAAACAATTCTTTAGAAAAAAATCACATCAGATTCAAGCACTTAACATCCTGAATTCCCATAGTGCAGGAAAGAGGGTCTACCAATGGATCCACAGAGTTTGAATCCTGTATAAGCATGCATTTATGTCTTAAAATGTAAAGTTCTCAAGAAGTCAAGTTTGGAAATTATACAAAAGCTATAATTCGTCAGAATCACTAAACATTGTGTACTCCGTACCTGCCACATATTAATGGTCAGGTTTGTATGGAGAGGGAGAATATTGTATGTTGATATGAACTGAAAAAGGAAAATGAGGAGATAAAAGAAAAGTTCTTGAAGAACTAGTATTCAAATATCCACCACATTCTTTTACCTATGTGAAGCATTAACGCTGCCTGTCTAAACTATGTGGCTAAATGCTCTTTTGATTACAATGGTTAAAGTTCTACTAACTCCCATGGAATTTACCCAAACACATTAGCACAGAATCATACCTGTGGTGTTTGTAGAGAAAAGTCAAGGGGCTTTTTAAACTGCAACTTACAAAGTTTATGGAGTATTTAGAGCAAGATGTATATTAAGCAAATAAAAACATTGTAAGATTTTTGCCCCTCTTCCACAAGTGAAATCTTCTCTGTCTCAGAATGGTTGCAGAAGGGACAAAATGCTGCTAAGGCACTGTTTTTGGCTTTGAGATATGTCTGAGAAATTAGGTGTGAAGAGACGACCTGGCTAAAAATAGACAACCACTTAATCACTGGTTGATTGCCCTGAGTTTTGACTCCCATCAAAACAGGCCTGGGCAATCATTTACACATGCAACTTGAATGACAATTATGTCAAATTAGCCTTCATTGTCCTGGGGCAAGGTGTAAATTTGAATACTTCACAGGTACCTGAAGTGGGACAATGAGTGTGTGTTCCCCTGAAAGATCCCAGGATAAAATTATTTGTCCTGGGGTAAACTGGTTTTCTGTTTTTAGCTTCTGATGTCCCTATGTAGCAGCAGCCAGGCTCTTTAGGGAAATGGGGCAGTATGGCTAGTTTGAGAGCTAAAGGGAAACCTATAGGCAGCAATGGAGTGGGCTGACCACTGGGAAAGTTCAGACCTAGTCCTACAGCATTTTATACCAACACCAAACAAGTCTCCCATTGGGCATGATCTTGTTAGAGAACGGTGGGTCAAGCTAAACAGGCTGAGATATGAATACAGATGCTTCACGATAACATGTCACAAGATGAACGCCTTGCCCTATGTGAATGCAACACAGCACAGTGCTTACATTGAAACCTGAAATCTTTACAAATGCTCATATAGGGCAGATGGAATCCGCACATGAAGCCATAATACCTGACAGTAGACATGTTTATAAGGGAGACTATTGTGCAATGGTTTCTGTGCATTTATTTAGTACTTGCTTATACACATACTAAATAAATGCGCTGTAACTGGAGTTACTGCAATAATGGCATCAGTGAACACCTTTTAAGTGACACTACTGCAGAGTAGTGTAATACTACAGTGGAGTAGCATCTCAGCACTGTTATTGACACACAATACTACTGCTACTGTCTTGTATAGATACATCGAGTGGTTCATAGATTTTGAAACTGATATCTGAAGTCATAAGAAAGAAAAAAGGATGAATGAGCCATTACAGGTGCACCACTATATTAATCTATATCATATCAGCATCAATATAAGGAAAATTGACAGTATCAGCAATTGGCATTTTTTGGCTGATGTCACCGATAATGTAGTTGATAAATGCCCTGTCCATGCACGCAGCTGCAGTGCAGCACACAGGCAGCCAGAAGCACAGCCTGGCAACTTGGAAAGCAGTCAAGCTTGACTGGTAAGTCTGTTGTGATGGAAGGAGCAGGGGTGGAGGGGCATGGGGGGGCAGATTGAGGCCCCTGCAGTGAGGAAGCCAGTGGGGCTGGGGCAGGTGATGCACAGCCAGGGCGGGGTGTGGGATGGAGCTGCAAGAGGCTTGTCTGGGGGACAAGGTAGAGTTGGGGGTGGCTTCCAGCGCTGCACGCATCCCTGGAGGGCATGTGCTCCAGGATCTGTGATCAGAGTGAGGGCAGGCTGCGGGCTGGGGCAGCCTGGTAGAGTCCCCTCACTGGGAAGAGCCCAATGTCACCCCAGCCCCAGCCCACAGGAGCAGCCTGCACTTGTCCTTGCATGCAAATCTGGGGGGACACTCCCCCCATGCCCTCCCAGGGTGCTTCTAGTGGTAGAAGCTACCACCCCCTCCCTGAGCCACACCAGATGAGACACTCACAGCTCTGTCCCATGCCTCACTCCTGCTTTGCAGTGCCTGCCCCGCCCCATGCCGGCTCCCTCCCTGCCCCCCCAGATGAGCCACTTGTGGCTCTGTCCAATACCCCACCCTGACTTTGCAGCACCTGCCCCATGCCCACTCCCTCCCTCACCATGGGGGCCTTGATCTGCTTCCCCATGTCCCTTTCCTCCCCTTTTTCCCTTCCCCCACAGCAGACTTACCAGCCAGACCCTGCTCTCCAAGCTGCCCAGCTGCATATCAGCATCATATCAGTATCAGCCAATATGACTTGTAAAAATATGACCATCGGTATCAGTCTGAAAAATCTCTATTGATGCATCCCTATGAGCCATAAAACTTTAACCAAAGACCATAAGCTCCAGCACTGTGGAAGCAGACAGAAGCACAGCTGCCTGCTGTAACTGAGAACACTTCCTGAAAAGTGTTCTAAGTTACAACTATCTCCTGGAACAAACAGAAATTTACTGTTGGTTTTAAGGAGGTCGGGGTGGAATCTACCTGCTGGTGTCCCATAGCAATGGCCCCTGCTAGGCTGCAAAGTTTTCAGAATGAGAGGTGGGAAAGGGACCAGAGGGAGTTCATTTTAGGGGTTACCCAGCTGGCTCTGGGGAGTGGGGTGGGTGAACTGCAGCCCTCCACCTCAGGGGCAAGGAGCTCCAATACAACTGCCCCACCCTCCAGCAGGAGCTGAACCCCCATCCCCAGACCAAATTCCCTCTGCCCTCTTTGACTCTTCCCATTCTGAAAACAGCAACAGGCTGACAGGCAGCACAGGCAGAAGTTACAGAAGACACTATGCTTTGAAACATCTTCACCTGACTCCTCATGCAATGAAGTTGCCTGCAGCCATGCACTTCTGTTTGTTCATGGCTCTAAACTGCTTTCTGTGGCCAGATCAGACAAAAATTGTCATGTCTGTCTGCACCCTGTAAATCAAATAACTCTCACAGAGGGTCAGACAGATCACTGAGTAAAGCCCATTAACTTTGGTTTGTTGTAAAGGAATACTGTTTTAATATGAATGGCAATGTAATACACCAATAACTACCAAATACAGCAAACTTTTTTAATAAAGCAGATATTTTAAAACTATTTTGAGTAAAACTTCTTAAACTTTCTTGGCTTAATATGTTAGAATTAGGGGAACTAACCTTATTAAAAATACTTTTTTAATGGGATAGGAAAATAAAGAATACACTGCAACTTTCCTTATCGAAACTTACATAGTCTGTGGAAGAGGTACCTACCTTTCTGTTCAAATTTATCTTGGCTCTGTAGTTTTCACTTGTGCTAATGAGCTTTCAGTCTATGGCACTTGACTATGGTTTCTATTTCCATACGCAAGACAATAGGTTGGATTTGCCTAAGTTCCCCCCCGACACACACACACACACTAAACATTACATCCAAGATGCTCAAAAGCATTTAGCTCCTAATTCCCATTAAAGCCAACAAAAACCTAAACAGGCATCTAAATTACTTAAGAGAATCCAGACCTATCTTCAGGAAATCAGAGAGGCAAATTGCTTCATTTCAAAATTACTTCCTTTCTCCCCTCCTATTGCTGCAAGCATATGCACCAAACGCAAGCCCCCTGGCAGATGTCACACTTAAGATGCAATCAGTCTCTTAATTGTGTCTTAAAAAGTAACTCAGCCACACATTCAGGAAATTAATGGCACTGCAAAAGGGAAACCAGCCCCCTCAAAATTATATTAAAATGTGCAACATTTTTGTGGTCATAGAATCATAGAAAGTTAGGGTTGGAAGGGACTTCAGGAGGTCATTTAGTCCAACCTTTGGCTCAAAGCAGGACCATCCCCAACCTCCAAGGATGGAGAGTCCACAACCTCTCTGGGTAACCTGTTCCAGTGGTTTACCATACTATTAGTGAGAAAATTCTTTCTAATATCTAACCTAAACAACCCATGCTAAAATTTAAGACCATTGCTCCTTGTTCTGTCATCTGCCACCACTGAGAACGCCATCCTCTTTCAAGCCCCCCTTCAGGTAGTTGAAATCTGCTATTAAATCCCCCCTCGGCCTTCTCTTCTCTAGACTAAAACCCAGTTCCCTCAGCCTCTCTGCATAAGTCATGTGCCTCAGCCCCCTCACCATTTTTGTTCTCTGCTGGATTCTTTCCAATTTGTCCACATTCTTTCTGTAGTGGGGGGGCCAAAACTGAACACAGAACTCCAGATGTGGCTTCATTAGTGCTGACTAGAGGGAAATAATCACTTTCTTTGACCTGCCAGCAACACTCCTACCAATGCAGCCAAGGATGCCATTAGCCTTCTTGGTAACAAGGGCACACTGTTGGCTCATATTCAGCTTATTGTCCACTGTAACCTACAGGGACCTTTTTTACAGAGCTGCTGTCCAGCCAGTCTGCCCCCATCCTGTATTGGTACGTGGGATTGTTCCGTCCTAAGTGCAGAATTTTGTACATATAATTGTTGAACCTCATGAGATTTCTTTTGGCCCAATCCTGCAATTTATCAAGGTCAGTCTGAATCCTAGTTCTACCCACCAGCATATCTACTATTCCCCACACCTTGGTATTGCTTGCAAATTTGCTAAGGGTGCACTCTATGCAATCTTCCAGGTGATCAATGAAGATATTGAACAAAACTGGCCCCAGGACCAATCCCTGGGGCACTCCACTTGATACTTGCTCCCAACTAGACATCAGGCCATTGATTACATGCATATGGCAGCCAGGCAGCATGGACAACAGGTTCCACAGCTCCCTCCAGGTAAGTTTATGGGGGAGGGGAGGGCAGACTAAGTCCCCTGTGATGAGGGAGAGATGGAAGCAGGGAGTGGGGCAGGGCTAGGGGCACTGCCCAGCTGGGCCAGTGCATGCAGGGCCTGGCTGGGAGAGCAGGATGAAGCCACAGGCAACTTGTCCAGGGGATAGTGGGGGTGTGCAGGGTGGGAACTGGTACTGTGTGCACTCCAAGGTAGGGAGGCATGGGGGGCCACATGTGCCCCAAATTTGTGTGTGGAGCAAGGTTGGATGCAGGACATCCGGGGAAGGCTCAGGGTTCCCTGCCCTGCTGCCCTTCCCCCCCCCCAGGCCTCTGCAGCCCAGCAGGCAGAACTTGGCACAGGAGAGCAGAGTGGGGCAGAAAAGCTCAGTGCCACTGCTGGGATCCCCACACTGGCTGTGCTTCCATGGTGAGGAGTCTCCTGCCAACTTGGCAGCCCCGCTGGTGCATCTTGCCATGGTGCCACAGCCGTTGCGGGGCTCCAGGCCGGAGCACTGAACCTCCCCACCCTCCCATGCTGGGTCTCACACTGGGCTGTAGAGGCCCCCTGGAGGGGGGTAGCAGGGTGGGCAGCCCCAAGTCTGCAGCAGGCAGCCTGCATCCCCCCTCCCCACCATGGATGCCACTCCAGCTGTACCACTCATGGGGGAAAGGGCATTGATCTTGTCTGCATCGTTTTGGACTCACAAAAAAAAATTCTAATGTTTAAATCAGGTCATGCTGAGGAAAAGGTTAGAAAGCACTGCACTAGATATTCAATTAACTTTCCTCCTGATATACAATTAACTTTTCCATGATACACAATTTAACTTTCCTCCTGAAAACTTAGCACATAGTGAACTCTCAATCTATCCTGAGCTCATAAAAGGCACCAAGCTGTTTTCATGTACAGCATCATTTCATTTCCTCCTATGTAGTATGAACTAGTTTTCTGAAATCATCTCCAGTGCACTGAATAGCAATGATGTGTTTGTAGGAAGGATCCTGAGGATTATGCTAACTGATTCCCCAATGTGTCTCATATTTACATATAATAATTTATATACGATCACTTTCCATTCAAAATTTCATTTTTCCCCACTGCTTACAGCATTTTTTTTTAAATCTGGCAAAAAGAAACCAGTAGGGCCAGAGAGGTATCTTTTGTCTCCCTAAATTCTATTCATATTAGGTTGAAATTTAAAGTTTGAAGAATTATTTCCCTTTTTTTCTCTAACACTACTTTTTTCCAGCAAGATAAAATAATAACCAAGCATGATCTTGTCTCTGTCACCGGTTCCTTGCATGGACTCATATAAATCTTTGATTCAGTATATTTATTTGTGAAATGAAAGTTACTATACAATACTTTTTTGCACAGGAGGTGTAGATATAAATTAATGCATGAGGGACTTCGATACTCTTATGATGAATTCCTTGGCTAACTAGCTGATCTACGTCTACATTGGCTAGTAATCACAAGATAATCTGAATAATGAACGATAATCACAATGAACAACTGCCATAATATCCAAGTACTAAATGAGACAAAATGTGGTCAAATATAGTATGTAATTATATAGCTAAATACCACATCATAGTATACATGACCGAAGGAGAATTAAAACTGCTCAAAAAAAATCATTCTGACCATAGCTTTCAGTTGCTTGATTGGGTATGTATATAACATTGCCTGATGTAGTTTGTAAATGCAATTTATAAAGATGACTCCATATAAGCAGGGAATAAATTGTGATAAAGTGGAGTGTACAGGTTTTGCTAGTATGTATTTTGGATATCTACATTCTTGATGAGGGGCACATATAAAGAGATTAACTATAGCAGATTAAATATTTTTTAAATAGATTAATTTTATTCTTGAAAAATATTAAATGCACTAACAGTGTAAAATAACATTCAGCTGATGTAATCTGAAGGAGACTTATGTGGAGAGAAGATGGCAGGAGATCCTAGACATCAGCCACTACTAGATAACACTCATCTGGTTTGTTGTAAAGGAAGAAAAGTTTGTTCTTGTATCTCTATGAGTCTCAGAAACATAGAAGATTCCTTATGATTTTCCATGTCAGAAAGCAGAAGGATAAATAGCACCCAATCACCCCAACCTTCCTTGCAATTTGGTGGGGAAATGTTACAGATAAATTTCTAAAGGAATGCTCCTAAATAGATTTTAAAAGTATTATAAGTAAACAAACAAGCAAGAACACAATCCTTTTATCCACCCCTCAAAAAACCCATACTGAATATTGTCACCCAGTAAACAACAGAATGTTTCATATAAATTCCTATTTAAAAAAAAATGCATTTCAATGGAAGCTAAATTGACCACTCTCATATAAATTCCTACATTGTTCCACTGCTGACAGGGGCAGAACAGCATATAAACAGTCTAGGAAATAATGAAGTATTACTTTTCAAGTAGAAAAATTGGAAATAACAGACAAATGTAAATACAGTAACAGCCACCCAAGAGCCAGGTAGTTTACCAAAGGGGTTAATTTTACTAAGATATTACTGAAGAAAACAAATAGATTCAAAGTGTATTAAGAATACAGTCCATAAACACTATGCCAAACTACAGGAAAAGCTGTGGCTCAGTCTCTATGGACACCTCTTTAAAATGATTCAAAATGATTTAATTTGATGGCATATCACAAGGATCATAATCATTGCCTGTTCAGATAATAGCTTTCTGAGTCAGACCCCATGAGATTTACCTTAGCCGTGGTTGATGGGTATCTGCAAACTTATAAAATAAATCTAGCCAAATGGAGAAATGTGGATTGGGGAGGGAAGAAGGTGGAAGGGAAGGACAGGAAAGGAGTGATGCTCTAACATAAGAAAAGTGATATAAGGTTGATATAAAAGTAAAACTTCAGTAAGAAAGCCTCTGTATATCAAATTCATTATTGAAGTCACTAACACTAGATAATTGGCAGTATATAGGTATATAGATGCGTGCAAACATGGTGCATACACCCACACACGCACATGCGCAAACACACACACACACACACACACACACACACACACAGACAGCCACCGCCTTACATTTTCCATCTGCAGAAAAATCTATGGGAGAGGCCTCTCAAGGAAAATTTCCCCAAATCATTTAATCAAAGAGAAAGGGTTTGTGAAAAAGGCCAGCCCCATATGGAAAAGGCCACGTCCTGCTTCCAAAACTGACAAATCCTCACAGAACAATATGAACCCACAGAGTCTAAGGTACCCAAAACCTTCTGATCCCCTAAGCTGTGTGCCTGGGAAAAATTAATCTACGTTTTTTTTTTGCCTAATTTGTGAAGGTAGGCCATCCTGCCTACTACTTTCTCAGGTCTCTCAGTCTCCACCCATTTTCCAGGACAGACTTGAAACCATGCAAGAGAGCTCTGGAGACACCTGGGGAGAGCTAAGAGACAGTGTCACAGACGGTCCCCCAGTCCAATTCAAACAGAAGGGGGATCACAAAGGTGATTCTCCTTACACAGACCTAGGAGAACGACCTATTTTACTATTACTTAATATTACACATTTTAAATCCATTTATACAGATAAGCTAACAACTTACATTCACCACACTGAGAACAGGTTTAAACGTTGAACTAATTTACAAATGTAAGGTAAATCCCTTAGACTACATGTTAGTCACCAAAGTAGATCCTCCAGCACACAGAGGAAAACAAGAGATCATTACAATTCAAGTTAGGTTTCTTGGGTTTGTTTGTTTGTTTTTAATATTTCATGGGGAAACAAACAAAAAAAATCACATAACAAAACCAAAATTTAAAAAAAACTTCCTGATTGCATACTAATACAGTGTTATGTTCTTGAGCGTGTAGAAAACCGTCTTCTGAACAGCTCTGAAAAAAGCATGGAAACCAAACCCATTCATTTCAAAGGTACATTGGCTCTGGAAACTAATGAACGCAATTTAAGTGTCTGCTCTGTTAGTTTTCCTGCTGCTCTTCAGTTCATTTTTATAGAAATATCTAACAATTATGTTTATCTGGCTGGGAGAGATTTTCTAAAATTTGAAAATAGACCCATTAGGCCCAATGGAAGGGTAGCACACAACACACAGACACTAGCTTCTATTTTAGGGAGGAAGCAAGCAGAAAACTGATGGATGCAAACAGAAAAGCACCCTTGTGGTGACTACAGATGGTTCAAGATCTTCAGCAGCAAAACCTGCACAGGAAGCTTATAGAGGCTCATTCTGAAACCACCTCTGCTATAGTCCATAAAGTCTTCCACCCCCTGAAACTCTCATGCTTTTCAACAGGTGGCCCATTTTCCAAATACTTATTGAATTTCAGATATACAGTTTGCTTGAAGCTGCAGGGAAGCAAAAGGTTTTTCAATCACTTGTAAACATCTCATGTAAGTTCAAAAGATTTTTTTGATTTGGCTAGCTAACAAATGACCTAAAATTATGAGTGCAGTAGTCTTTCTGAATCACTTCATTTCAGAAGCTTTGAAAGAGACAAAAAGGTGTAGGCTTATTTGAACCTGAAGCCAAGCAAGATAAGGCCAAATGCTAACTAGAATAAGTTGACTTTTGGTGCATTGTTGTTATCAGTTATTTTTATTCCTGTAGTGCCTGAGAGTAATGCATGCCTGTTGTATTCAAACAAAACACTGTTATATTCAGACCAGGTATCTAACTAAGCAAGGTGGTAGGAAATGCTAAAAAAAAAGGTATGGCTTAAATCTGGTTTCTTTCAGAGATTGAGGCCTCCAGATGCTCAAGTAAAGCTGTGATAGGATCTCATGCATGATCCACACAATCATGCCTCCTGCCATCAGCACCGTACCTAGACTTCTGGCAGCCCTGAGTGAACTTTTAATATTGGGCCCCCCTTTGCCAGAGATGATAATAATACCACTGCCACCAATTTTTGGTCCCCCTTTCTGTTCGGGCCATGGGCGGCCATCTGGTTCACCCATGCCTGTATTTGGCCCTGCCTGTCATTTTACATGCATGGTGAGAGGCATAACTGTGGGATCCAGCATCAGATCCAATTACACCCTATTGCTGGATTGTGATCCGGGGCTCCCCCTGCACCAGCAGGTAGCAAGCTCCTATGGCTGAGATTACTTTGTAGCTTATTCGTTGTTTTAGCACACCATTAACTGATTGAAAGTTTGGTTGGGTTGCAACTTAAGACATGATTAACTGGTTAATCATGCCTTAAGTGTAATATGTAGATGGGACTTACACCCAGCATCTGTTTCCACAGAAAATATAAGGGCAGCTGTCATTTTCGCTTGAAACAGTGCTAGAACCATCATCCTTTTATATTATAGGCTGAGTGTGCCTTCAAGGCAGGATTCCAGATTGCAAATCTTAAGTAGACTGAGGGGCCTCCCTGCAAACCTGAGTGGCTAGATTCAAGGCCTGAACTTCTCTGCATTTCCAATTAGCTAGTTTCCAAGCAGCCACATCTTGAGTGTGTTTTCTTGCTCATTGTGTAGGTTGTTTTGGATATCATTCTGAAGTGCCAAATTCTCTCTCTAGATATGACATCGGGGCCCAGGACCTTACGTAGCTGTTTAGGCACCTAAATCTTTTATGCAATCTGGACTCTAAGCCCTTCTTTCAAAAACTGAGGAATCAGGCCTTTCTGAACAGAGTGGGTCCAGGAAAGGAGCCCTCACCCATATATAATAACCCAAGGGTCATATTACTCTCCATGGATGTGCACTGAAGAATGAGCCCCTCCTGTGAATCAAACTCATATGCAAACTCCAACCTACATTTCATTATGTGCACGGTAGTCTTGGCTATTTACAACAGTGCAACAATGTATAGAGTGGTTAAAAAAAATGGTATAATGAGACCTTTGATTTCCTAAGTAAAAAGCTGATCCTAGCCATTACTTCAAGCACACTATTGCTAAATGCCAAAGAAACAGTTTTCAATGGCTTTTTTCCCCATTAAGATTTGTTCAGCAAATAATAAATTCCAACTTATCCTTCAGGGTATTTTCTGCCCTGCAAGATGAAAGAGAGAGCACTCTTGTGGAAGGTCAGGAACACAAACTTCCTGCAGGAATTTCTGCAGAATTTTAAGATTCAGCAGTTTATGCAAGACGCATTTAAAAACTAACATGAGCTATTTATGAAAGCAATAAATAGCATCTGTCAAATGATATTAAAGTTTTAAAAGAAACATCATGCATATACATGTTCCGCCCTTCACATACAACAATTTTTAATTTGCCAGATTTTCAAAATTACCTAACAAGCTTTACCAGAGGATATTTTTATGAAATGAATTAAATGCATATGTATATTTTTGTAGTTTTATGCCAGTGAATCTCAATGAGGATTATACGAGACTTTTTTAAGGTTGGCCTGGAGTGCCTTAAAATATTAGCACTGTTATATGAGCAATCATCTATGCTTGATTCACAAGATAAACCCAGAGATTTCAAATCATAATCTATGGTGTCAAAAACATTCTATGCTACTATGGTCTTTCTGAGTTCTTTGTAACAGAAGAATTGCTCTATTATTTTTCATAGTTGAAAAAAGAGTGGAAGTGAAGAGCTGATATTTTCTGAGGGGTGCCGTGAGTCTAAAACCACTAAGAAACAGTGTTTTATGACGTTCTGCCATACTACATTGCAACGACTAGCAGGCTATGTATTGCAAAGTTTGCAATTAAAGAAAAAGCTTATTCATTTAATTTCAAAAGAACATGAGCTTCATGCAGCTGTGGAAAGTAGAAAGTGAAAGACATGCACTCAGGATACTATAAAAGATGGAGAGGATGCCACATACAGGAGGTTTAGTATTTAGTGGGAGAGAGCAGACTTAATTTTTCAGAGAAATAGATGCATCTAAAAGATACATATATTTGGGTATCCTACTCTTGTGCTATGAGTATTTGCACCAGAGAAATACCAGAATAATGTTTTGCTACTTTTTAGTAATCCTGAGAATAAATCATCACACCTATTCATCCACACACAGCACACGTTCTGACAAGCTCATACATGCAGTTTATGCCACCTCAGAACTGTTTGAGGTGCTGCAAACTGCACATGGTCCATGTGCACCCATTTGCTATGCTGCTAATTTGCAGCACCATGCCGAAATTTGACACCAGGAGATCCATGCCAGAGCACACGTGCAGTGGCATGCTCTGGAACAAAAAGCAGCAGCACAACTGTGTGCCACTGCTATTTGTGCCACAGGAAACATACACCCCTGTATGTGCACACTTGTCTCGGTGCCCTCTTAGGGAACAAATAGACATCACCAAATTAAGCTAATCTGCTGTGTTTGTTCCCCCTCACAACAGATGCACTTCATTGGACAAGACACAGGTCACCCACTGTCCTTCCTACTGATCATGAGGGACGACAGGTGATATGGTCTCCCCTTACAGAGATGTGCCCAAGGGAATCTCCAGGGTGCATCTCTGTATGTGGAAAAGCTGGGGTTTCTCACTTAGAAATGCAGCACGGAAGTTCCCAGGAGTATAATCTCTGTAATACTGGAAATCTAGGCAAGTACTTGTAGGGCTTGTGGAGCCTGTTCTTGTGCAAGAATTCCTGGGCATACAGAATCAGGCCTCTCAAGCCCTGAGAGCACCTGCCTAGGGCAACTGAACAGAGCACGCAGCTCCACGCAGACCACGTTCTCCCAATATACAGCAAAAAAAGTCTGCCAAAAAAGCGGCATATTATTATTGCCTTTCATAATGACCACAAAGGTATCTGAGACACGACAAAGGGGATGGACATCTATTTGCTTCCGTTATTGTTATGGCAGTACAAAGGCACCATCTGTTTCCAGTCTTAGGTAAACAGAAGGATTAGAAACTGGAAAAAAAAAAATTAACATGCATGCCCATTATGTCACACTGCTGGTTCAGAAGACAGACTCATGACCTTGTTTCTACTTGTAGAGATATATATACCCCTAGACACCACAGTTGCAGTTATTTGATGAAAAACACCTCACTGTAAGTAAAATTAGTATGCCCTAAAATATGGAAGCAATGTAGAAATACACAGGTGAGCCAACAAAAATAATGAAAATTACTAATGAAAGAGAGAGAGAATGAACAACTTCATATCACAAAGATGAATGGCTGTCATAGGATTGTTTGACATGTGGAAGATCAAAGGGATTTATGATGTGGTGTGGTGCCAGAGAACTGGAAGAGGGCCAGTGTGGTTCCCATCTTCAAAAAAGGGAGGAAGGAGGACCCAGGAAACTATGGGTCAGTTAGTCTTACCTCAATCCTGGGTAAGCTTTTTGAGAGAATTATTCTGGCACATGTCCACAAGGGGCCAGCAGGGGAGATCATGCTTAGGGGCAACCAACACGGGTTCATTAGAGGCAGGTCCTGTCAGACCAACCTGGTGGCCTTCTACAACCAGGTCACCAAATCCTTAGATGCAGGAGTAGCAGTGGACATAGTTTTTCTGGACTTTAGGAAGGCCTTCAACACTGCCTCTGGGGGACTGTGGTGTCGACGCCTACACAGTCAAATGGGTCGCCAACTGGCTGGAGGGCCACACCCAGAGAGTGGTGGTGGATGGGTCATTTTCAACCTGGAGGGATGTGGGCAGTGGGGTTCTGAAGGGCTCGGTGCTCAGGCCCGCACTGTTCAACATCTTCATCAGTAACTTGGACGAGGGGGTAAAAAGCACCCTGTTCATATTTGCTGATGACACTAAGATGTGGGGGGATGTGGACATGCTAGAAGTGAGGAATAGGCTACAATCGAACCTAGGTAGGTTACAGGGGTGTGTGGATGAGAATAGGATGGGATTCAACACTGACAAGTGCAAGGTGCTGCACCTGTGGAAGAAGAACCAGCACCATACCTACAGGCTGGGGAACTCCCTTCTCGTCAGTGCAGAGGCAGAAAAGGATCTTGGAGTCAAAATTGATGCCAAGATGAACATGGGCCAGCAGTATGGGGATGCAGTCAGGAAGGCCAACCACACCTTGTCATGCATCTATAGATGCATCTCAAGCAGGTCCAAGGAGGTGATACTCCCCCTCTATGCAGCACTGGTCAGGCTGCAGTTGGAGTATTGCATCCAGTTCTGGGTGCTGCACTTCAAAAGGGATGTGGACAACATGGAGAAGGTCACCCAGAGGAGGGCCACTCACATGATCGGGGCAGCATCTGTTCAGCCTCCACAAGAGAAGGCTGAGGGGGGATCTAGTGGCCTGTTACAAACTAGTCAGAGGGGACCAGAAGGCACTGGGGGAGTCCCTGTTCCCCCAAATGCTACCAGCAGTGACTAGAAATAACGGTCACAAGCTGGCAGAAGGTAAATTCAGATTAGACATCAGGAGGTGCTACTTCACTGTCAGGGCAGCTAGGATCTGGAACCAACTTCCAAGCGAAGTGGTGCTGGCTTCTACCCTGGGGGTCTTTAAGAGAAGGCTAGACAATCACCTTGCTGGGGTTGTTTGACTCTTTCCTGCCATGGCAGGGTGTCAGACTCGATGATCTGCTCAGGTCCCTTCCAAACCTAATAACTATGAAACTATAACTGTGAAACTATGAATATGGGAAAAGGGCAAAGAGTAAACGAATAAGTGACAGAGGAGGTATGGTGGAAAGTAAAATGGTATCCTGATTGATGTTAGTAGAATTTTTATCATTGCAAAGTTTTGTCCTGGAGTGCATAAACAAAGTAGATACACTAGCGGGGACTGAGTAAAATCTAGAATTGGTGGGGACAAATAGAAACAAAGCAAAGATTTAAGAAAAAGGTGGAAATGGAGAATACAAAATGCCATGTTGTGTGTATTTAAGTCTAATGTTCAATGTCACGTAAGCACAGTAACAAACTATTTTGTGTGACATGGAAAACTGAGAATGGGGAAAAGATACCCTGCTTTTTATACCAGTTTCACTGACAAGAGCAAACTGTTCATTAGGAAAAAAAAACTGCCAAAAGGCTATAGGTCCTCTTGAATCAATACCTGCATATTTGTCTGTTGTCTCTACAACTATTGTCCTATAATCGATTTGATTAAAATATACTTGTATGTGAATTGTGCATATAACCATGTGTGGAAGAAAGTAAATAAAATGGAAAGAAAACAAATAAACCTGATACTATCTTTGTAGGTCAATAGGTTCTACAGATGCTTATGCTTCTTATATATCATGACATTGCTTATTATTTTATGAATATGCTTATCATATATTATGCTATTGCACAATAGATAGTAATCCAGGGGTGGGCAAAATATGGCCTGTGGGCCGGATTCGGCCCGCCAGGCCATTTTATCTGGCCCACAGAGCCCCTAAAAAATTTAGTAAATTAGTATTTATTTGCCCCAGCTCCCTGTCAAAACTGGCTGGAGACAGGGACAGTAGGACCCAGAGGGAGCCCTCAGGAACCCTGCAGGCTTGAGTACGCCAGCCCTGCCCAACCCCAGTCAGTTCCCTGCTTTCCTGGCCCTGCCCTGCTCCAGCACCACTTGGCTGTGGCTCCTGGCTGTATCCCCAGACTGCAGAGCATGGGAGCGCACTGGTAGGGGTGTGTATGTGTGTGCGCATGTGTCGGTAGGCACGGGGCAGAGTATGTGTATGTCTGCAGGCACAGGGGCAGAGTGCGTGTGTAGGCACAGGGGCAGAGCGTGTGTGTTCATAGGGTGAGAGTCCCACACACACATCCCTCCATACACATGCACCTATGCTTCCCCTTGCACTGCCATACACAAACCACAGCCACCCGCCCCCCATACTCACCCACACCCAACATACCCACAGCCCCCATAAACCTATACCCGCCCTCCACAATATACAAGAATAAGACTTCATTTTAAGATACTGTGCAATCACATATGCATACACTACACACACACGTAAATCAGAACAAAAATATTTTTTGAAATCAAATTAATGAATGTTGTAGACTATCACTTTTTAGAACATATTTTGGTATCTTTCTGGTTCTGAGATGGCAAAACCCCTTGCTAATGAGAGTACTTCCGGGCACAAGGGGAGGGACTTCTTGTGACAAAGGTCAGGGGTTAGGGGATGGGACTTCTGGTCACAAGATGGTGACCAGGGGGCAGAGCACCTGTCAAAGGGCAGCGCTACCCATGCAGCCTGTGACAGCTTGCCAAAACTTGGTACGCGACCCTCCACCTGAAATAGTTGCCCACCCCTGTAGTAATCACATACAAGAGTGGACTCTGCCTTAAAGTCCAAATACCTATTGCAAGTTGAATAACCTTATGTCAAGAATTCCAGGTCTTAACAATAAAAAGACCATAGGATGGGTTATATAAACTGGCAATCCAACTGAATTAACATAATCCAACTAAATTAACATGACAAGATTAAGTATGTGAAGAGAGGCTATATTATTTTCATGCAAAGTTCTTCAAGAAAAGTGAAAAGATAGAGGATGAAGATCACCTTTCTCCAGTGATGGGAGGCTGCCTTCCCATCACTGGAGAAAAAAATCATTTAGGAAAGTGATCCAACTTCAAAATAATATGCTAAGGTAAAAGGTGTATCTTGTCATCATAACAGCTATAGTAAGGGCTCAAGGTAACAGAAGTAAAGGGTAGCATCTCTTAGTTTAGCATTACAAAATTAATAGTTCTGGACAGGCTTCATTTATATTTTGCACAAAGAAAAATATAACCTGAAAGTCACTAAAAGGTAGACAGTTTTCATCTTAGAAGAATGAAAGGCATGCTGCTTGTTAATAATTCCAAATGTATATATTCTAAACACATATAAGTAAAATATGACTGGGATTAAAGATGATTTACTTACTTATGATGCATAATGCTAGCATGAAGCAAGAAAACCACATCAGTATTCAAACTGACTATAAGTTAAATATGTTTTAGTATTTACAAGAGGTACTTTTAAGAAGAAACCAATAAATACCATTATATAGGCTAGTATCAAATTACATTAGTTCCTAAGAAACTGAGTAATGAGATTACTTCACTGATGCATTTGTAATAAGGAAAGAAAAATATAAGTAATGCAATATACCATTTTCATTCCAAGTAATATAACAGAATAAAAATTATGAAATTTATATATAACATCGGTAGTTCCTAAATTTACAAAATCTGGGGTATTATACAAGGCATCAGTGGTACCCTATTTAAGAAGTCAGCCACATTCCTTCAAAACAAACCTGTACGCTACAAAATTCTCACCTGTGGCTCAAAGTAGTCACTTCTGCACAGGGTGCATCCCTACAAGCATTCACGTGCAAGGTTGTGCATTCCCTATGGAACAAAAAAGGAATAGTACATATTTGTACTGCTGTTATCTGTTCCCCGGCATGCCCCTGCATGCGCACACCGGCATGTGGCAAGTTGTCCTGGGTCGGGTAGGGAAGGCTGGGGCCAGCACCTGGACCGGCCCCAGCAGCCTGACCTGGAGTCCTGGGGGCCTCCCAGGACAGCAGTGGTACTGAGCTGGCCACTCAGAGCATAACCAGCAGCCAGAGCAATACTCTGGCTGGCCAAGCTCCCTTTCTGGTGGCACATACTGCTGCACCATGCCACTTTTTTAGTGGCCTTTTTTTTTTTGGACACCGAGATTTCGCAGAGTTAAAAAATCCAACCCCACCCCTCCCCAAAAAATAAATAAATAAAAGCCTCACGGCAAATTATCAGTAGGGCAAATGTGTACATACACCACAAATCACATGTGTGCACTCATGGGGACGTGCCCCAATAGTCACACTTTGCAGCTGCACCGGCTTATATTTCAAACTAGGTTAATGGTCCCTCTTGGATGGTTGTCCTTTTTGTGAGGAGATACCCATCTCCCATTCTCATATGCAAAATTCACTCTGTCAGATCAGCAGCTGTGCTATTCTCTCTGGGAAGACACAGTCGTCCTGCCACATGGACAGCCAAAGTCATTGCTACAAAGTTATTAAGTGATGCAGGCTTGTCACCAGTCATCCTGATCTAGTCTTCCTGCTAGGTTCAGTTGAAGGAAGCTGAGAGAGTGAAATGACTCTACGTAAAACTCCCTCATTAAAATCCAATTTATTTTTATCTCCACATTTTCACATTGAAAAAGACTTGCAGTGACAGCTAATGGCAAAGCAGCAGGTGCAGGCTCACTGGAATTTGCAGGGCAAACCTGCATGCAGATAGTTCAGGGTATATGGTTGATTTTTACTTCACTGAAGCACCAATGGAAATTGACAGACCCCAAAGTGATTGGGAACATACCGAAGGAACTAGTAAAGAGATGCCCCAAAAATCCTTGGTTAGTTTACTGAAGTTCACGGAATCTGGCATAAACAGTCAAAATAATAAGAGAAACAAGTATTAAGAATAAAAGAAACAGATACATGTGGGAATGTGGGAACACTCCACAACAGAGTCAACAAGTAGACCTAAGGGGCATGTCCCCACAAGCATGCATGTGTGGTCTGTGGTATGGCAAGGCGCATGTGGCCTATGTGCACGTATTCACTGCTAATTTGCAGCATGGCAGGGGGGTTTTTGGACACCAGGAGATCCTTGTGTCAAATAAACCTGCAGCAGAAAAAAGCAGGGTTTTGCATATGGCTGCAGCGTGTGCCACCTGGAACTGGAGCCTATCTGGTCAGAGCCACACTGGTTCCTAGCCAGGCTCCACATGCCCAGATTGCTGCTGCAGCAGCTGTGAGACTCCAGGTAAGGCTGCTGGGGCCAGCCCAGGTGCTAGCCCCAGCCTTCCTTGCTCCACCCAGGGCAATCTGCCACTCACAAATACGTGCTGCCTCTATTTGTCCCTGAGGAAATGCACATTCCCGCTCATGGGGATGCACCCAAGAAGAGCACTGAACTGACTGATAAGCAGCTTCAATAGAATTAGAGGAAAAGGGCTTGAAGGGACGTCCAGATGTCATTTAGCCCAACCCCCCAGGCTGTCAGGATCATCCGCATGCAAAACATCTTATAAAAATCTACTGTATAACCTATTAGCAAAGTTACTGAGTCAGCCCTGACATGACCACACAACATAACACCCTAATCACTTCAAGAAAAATGTGGGCAGACTAGAAAGAGACAAGTGGAAAGGAATTAAAAATAATTGGAAGCCTGGGAAATATAATTTATTAGGAAAGGCCAAAAGAACTAGGGCTATTTATTTTGGAAAACAGAAGATTGAGAGAGTAATTTGATAACAGTCTTCATATACCTTAAGGGTGGTTATATGGAGGATGGAGATTTACTATTCTCTGTGGCCACAGGGGACAAGACAAGGAACAATGGCCTTAAATTCTTGAAAGGGAAATTTAGGTTGGATATTGGGGAGGATATCTGTCCCCTCTCCTGCATCCGTTCATGCTGGTTTGATAACAATGATCCTGAGGTGACAACTCCTGGTTCGAAATACATCCTTCACCACCGTCATTACTAAAAGCAAAGCAAACTATGTATAAGGGAAACACAGAGAACTCCAAACTATGCTGAAAACCAAGGAAGACAAGTGGTAGACAAACATGGAAAGTGGCAATTGCATGATGATAAACATGATAGGAAGCCTATAGCCCCTTGTCTAGTAGCTCACTCTGATGAAGGCTGCACATGGTAACTGGCAAGACAGACAAGTCCTGGATAGACAAGTTGATCATTTTAAGAATCTCTTGAATCTCCACTGAGGCACAGAAAATGAGGTCATCTGCCAACTACTACAAAGGACAACTGTAGAGTTGAAGAATCTTCAAGTAGAATTGTAATTTCTTCAAAATCTTCATTACCAGAGACAATTAAAGCTATAAAGTTTCTTTCTCATGGCAAATTATCAGCTTCTGACAAAAGTTTCTGCTGAGACATATTAAACTGGAAAACTCCATGTAACCAAGTCAAAACTCTTCCCAACTGAGCAGTGAAAATAAATCAACCTACAAGAGTTAAGATAAGCATCTATCTCTTTATACAAAAAAGGCAGCAGATACATGCCTGACAATCATAGATAAACTTCCCTGCTGTTTTTCCTAGGGAAAAACTTTTTCTTGGATTATCTTAAAACATTGTGTCAGACACATTACCAACAACAAAAAAAGTAATCTTACCCTGTAGTATAAGTTTAAAGGAGTAAAGGTAATATTGATATGTTTTTTACCATGAAAAACTTCAGGAAAAAAAGCAGCGAGTACAAAAACTAAATCTTTAATGTATTTCTGCTTAAGCATTCTCAAAGAAAGCAGAAAAGAGCTGATATTATGGAGAAATAAAAATATTACAATACCTCAGAAAAAACTGAATAGGCAATATGCCTTGTTTTGGTATTAATTTATTAGTTTGTGCTAATTAGAGTAAAAGTTTGTGAGGGGTGAACAGATCCAGCTGAGTTCTGGGGTATCAACCACTGCATTGCTACCCCTAAAAGAGTTAATTTGCTGCTATCAACAGGGTAGAGAGTCAAAATTACGAATTAGTGAATCCTACTTCACAAAAGGCTGACAAGGAAACTGTTCCTGGCAAATGACTTGCATGATAAAAGGCATGTATTTAAGTCTACAAAGATGATGGAAGACATGATCAAAAGAAAGTAATTAGAAATTACTGTCTTATAGGTTAAATACCTCTATAGTACTAAGGATAATTTAAGGAAAAATGGAAAGGATATTTTGGAAGGATAATTACTCGAAACTATGATATTATTCATTAAGGTTACCAAGACTAAGAAGAAGCAAGGGCTGTGAAATGAAAAATACTATGTATATTTGATATTATTTAAATCAAAGCAAACTTACATAAAATGAGGAACCAACATAAGAAAAATCCTCTTTCATAAGCCTATTCAAAAGGAAATGCCTTCTAAATAGCCCCAAAAGTTGATGGTTCTACACAAGTGGTGTTATTACTGATTTCTAGAGGATCACACGTTCTAAAACAAAATGTAATTCTGTTTTTAAATATTAGGGAAATCTGCCACCACATTGATTATAATGATTTGTCTACTTACTCATTGATAGAAATGATGAAAATATTAATAACTCCACTGTTTTAAACCAACTTCAGAGTAGAATTAGTTCAGCATATGGAAGCCATAAAGCTCGTGCTTGCTTTGAAACAGGCTACACCTTTATACATTATTTGAAATAACAGTGCTCAAATTATTAGACACAAGGTAACAGTGAAATAAATCAAATTTTATAACAACATATATAATTTTGGCCTAGAGTATATATTTTCTCTTTAAACTTGACTCTTGGGAAACTAGCTAACCCAGCTGTAAGCATATAGTTGGCCATTTTAGTTGAGGAACCAAAGTTAACAGGATAATATGCCAGTTGAATCATCCTTCATTGTGATGTTGGCTACAGCCACTGGCCTGTTTTAATCATGCTAGCCCAATGGGACACTAGGTTTTGGAAGACTTTCGGTTGTTGAGAGTATATTACATTTTATGCATAGAACACTTCTGATTTCCTTTTGACATTTTAAATGCTTACATAGAAAAGCCACCTCACTGAAGTTATCTAGCTATTGTAAAGTTTTGCATTAATTGATTGGAGCTCTGGTAATTAACAAGATATTAAACTGTCAAAACCTGTTAGGGAAATGCACTAAAACACCCTAAACCAGAACAGAACCACTGCCCCTCCCCCATATTTTTCTACTACAAATGTAGGTAGACACCATACTACAGTTTATCCAAGGATATATAAAACTACAGTTCTTGCAGCTATTAACTTCAGTTACCTGACTGAGTCTGGTCAATAGAAATTGTTCCTCAAGTTTAATTGGGGTCACAGTTCTGATCTTATGTTAGTGCAATTCCACTTACCTTACTTCAGTATACTTTCTCCTACTGTACGATGTGGAGACACGAGCATTTGGAGCCCTTTCAAAAGGGTAATGTTTTAGAAAGATGGCAATTGATATATTCTAACTGTTACATGTAAAGGAGTACCAAATCCACTTAGCTAACCTGGTTGACATTAACTGGCTATCAAGCTTCAACATACAACTTTAATTAATCTGCACCTTCTCTGCAATTGCCATTACAAAAGTACACCACTGTAACTATACCCCTAGATAAAGCAGTGTTAACATTAGAGCAGGTTTGTTGCATTTAATCATTCACAGCTCATGTGTCCACACCCTTAGAGACTGTCTTACCAGATTCAGACTCTTCATCAGGTATCTGCTTGCCTCTAAAAATCATAGGTGCTTCCTTGTTTTAGGAGAATCTGACATAATATGATTCCTCCAACAATATGATTCACCAGAATGTAAAAAATACAAAACAAAGCCACAACCGTATCCACAAACTAGATGTGTGATAGCACTATTTGTGACTTTGAGGGGAATTTTGTCGTTATGCTCTTGAAGCAACCACAAAGGGATGCTTTTTATGTTAAGAAGCAGAAGTATTGTGCACTGGCATAAAAAAAAAGTAAGGTGCACCCTTAATGCCTTCTGTCAGCAGCCATAATGAACAATGTTTTGACTCTATGTTGATTCAAGAGCCATATTTTTAAAATTTAAGTTTGCTGTTTGATCATGCTCCATATGTCGGTTTCGGTGGGAGCAGGGACAATGTCAGATCAAGCAAAATGAATGAATGAAAAAAAAAAAAATCAGGGTTTTTTTGGTTTAGCATTTTAAAAACAAAAACACAACCCTGAAACTGAAAAGAACATTTCCCCCCTCAAAATTCATAAAATGTTTACCCTAGATATATACAAGATTTCAGTTTGGATTACATTTTAAATGAAGTTATATTACAACTCCATCTCCAAGATGCTTTACCTCAAAACAGGCTATCATTTATTTGAGGTTACGTCTGAGGCTGCACTTAATGGTTAACTTATATTAAAGTCCTCTAACATTGCTATTTTCCTAGTTTTATACTACTTGATAAAAAAAAGTGGTATACAAGTGCTGCTGTAGTAGGAAATTCATATTAAAATATTAAAATAGCTTCATTTTTAAACCTGAATGTAACACTTCTATAAAATTATATTTACCAAGTTACTGTAGGTTTATAGACTGTCTTTTTACAGACCATGTCTATGCAATTTGGGAAAATTTTGAAAGATGGTGGTTTACAAAATTTTATCTTCACTGTATACATGGTGCTTTTTCTTAGGCCAAGAAGAAAGGTTATACTTGTAGTGCTAAATACACCATTTTAGTCCTCTAAAATGTATGGTGTCCATTGGTGACAAGCCAATCAGTACATATTTTTATTCTCTGTGCTCAGCTGTCCTTGGGAACCTCAGGAGACAGGGCTCCCCATGAAGTACATTCTGGATGCAGAGCACTAGTAGTATACATACTTCACTACACTTTGCAGGCCTCCATACAACTGAACACTCAAAGGTTTGTACGGACATATCATATGTCATATTTTGGTGACATGGCACTGCAAATTTCCCAGAAAGTCTTCGTTCTTCAAATGAACACGTTTCCAAACCCTTACAGGCTACCAAGTGCTGAGATAACACACACGTGCTCTCGCTCTAAAAGCAAGAGTTTTGGAAACGCACCATAATTTTAAAATTAAAAACATGAAAAATGACACGTTCAAAATACTGCTTAGCTATATTATAAACTAGATTCAGTTTAGCATCAGAAACTTAGCGACAGCAGAAAAATGTATCAGATTTTTACACTCATTTCAATAAATATAGCAGAAGCAGTGAACATCTCTAGAAGCTGCCAACTTACAGCAATATCTTGAACTCTGCATTTTCCTCACTATCTGATCTACATAATGAATTTCCTGCCCTCCACTCCAACTGGTAGTACTATAGGCAGGGAAATATATCACACTCCTTAGGCCAGTCCACAGTCTGAGTTGAACAATGCACTGAATGATGCATTTCAACTGAAAAGTAACAAAGTTCAACTGTCAGCAACAGCAACAATTTGGCACCAGCTGTGAGAGGCTTACACCTGTAGCTGTATTGGCCCTATAGTATGGGAGTGATGCTGAGGACAGTACTCCACCCCAGCTCCCTAGCATCCAGACAATTCAACCGTGGCTGAGCTGCTGCTGAGCACAACCCCCTACTTCCATGGCAGAAATCAGTTTCCTTCCTTGAGATGCACACACCCCAACTTTGGATGTTTAATTTTTGAGAAAAAAATTATGCAAATAAATGAGATATGTGCAAAATATATGGAAAAATCCCACAACAAAACTATGACAAATAACAATGCAACTAAATGAACAGATATTAATAAAGATCCTCAAAATAGTTTCCTTATATAAGGAAAGAAGAATCAAGCTTTAGTTTTTTAATATGTTGCTAAAAATTAAAATCTTTTCTACCCACAAAGAGTTGTTACAAACATTAGCCATGTTACATATTTATTCTGATGCAATATTTTGAAATTGGAAGAAATACAGAAATGCAACATCACGGAAAAGGATATCAGCAGTGGGGAAAAAGGAGAAAATGGTATCTGAAATTATGTGGTTACTGAACATTGACAGACCAACAATAAGACAATAAACAACAAACCAATAAAGATACTTTTTGGGGGATTTGATATTTAAAATCATTTAAAGGGAGGCATTGGTTGGGAGAAGGGTAACATGGAAGCTAATCGGAATGACTGACCATGAAATGATCAAGTTCAATCACAAGGAAAAGGAGGAAGGAAACCTGAAGAACAAAGACACTGGAGTCCTTTGTCCAGTTTTTGGGCCTCGTGCTTTTAGAAAGATGTTGACAGTTTGGAAAGATTTCTGCACACAACAACAAAAATGACTATGGTCTGGGAGGCAAAACCTATAAGGAAAGGCTGAAAGAATTAGGATTATTTAATCAGAAGGAGAGAAGTCTTAAGGCAGGGGTAGGCAAAATGGCAGATCTGGCTGGCAGCCAGACTCCACTTCCCAGCAGCCCCTCTACCTGCATGGCTGGGGCCATTCTCCATGGAGACCCCAGCCACAGCTATGCTGTGATAGCAAGGCTGGGTGTGCCATGGAGACAGGCCCCAGCCATGCTGACAGGGTGCACAGCAGGGCAGGGTAGGACAGGAGGCTGCTCTGGAGCCCGTGAGAGCTTGTAGTGGGGGCAGGTTGGTTTGGGCCACAGCAGAGCAGCTGCGGCTGGGATCTCCATGGAAACTGACCCCAGCCATGCTGGCAGGGGATGAGGATGGGCTTTTCTCTGTGGTCACCTATACACAAGCGGCAAAGCTGCTTCAATTCTCCAGCAAGTAATTACTGTGCTCCAGTAGACTCCTGTTAATGTGCAGACACTCCAGGTGTTAAGACAGAGGCGGGCAAAATACAGCTTGCATGCCAGATCAAGCACACCAGCTGATTGGATCCAGCCCTAGGGGTGTGCTTGCCAAATGACAGAATCTGACCCGTGGCTGCCCCCACAATGTTCTGCATTGGGCCAAGCCCTGCCCAGGGCATCCAGCACTGCATCCCTGCCTGTGCCTGCCAGCCCCAGTCCCTACAAGTGTGCACAGTTTACTGGCAACGCTGTCCCTGGTGTGGCTGCAGCCTCTTGGGTACTGTTCAGCACCCAGATCCCTTCACCTCCAGCAGTGGTTGCTCCTTCTGCTCCTGCTGTGCTACTCTGGGTGGGGAGGAAGCTTGAGCCAGGTGGCTCCTGCTCCAGTGCATGGAGCTTCAACTCCCAGCTGCCTTCCACCCACTTGGCACAATGCATGTGGGCAGCTGAGTGGGTGGAAGGCAGCTAGGAGCCAGAGCTGGAGCACCACATGGTGGGGCAGCAGCTGCCCAGCTGAAACTTCCTCCCTGCCTGGAGCAGCACAGCAGGGGCAGGAGCAGAAGCGGGGCATCACGGAGATGAGGGGAGCTAAGGAGCGCCCGGACAGCTGCAGCTGCAGCCACGCTGGCAGATATCCTGCTGTTAAGCTGTCTGTGCTGGCTGGGGCCAGACTGATGGGTAATGGTAGGAGCAGATTGGGACTGGCCCTATGCAGAGCACTGCAAGGGCATGTGTGAACTGCACTGCATGCACCCCCTGCCTCCTCCTCCCTCTCCTTATTCCCAGTTGGCTCCTAGGACCTAATACCCAGGAAGCCCCCTCTATACACGTGCCCCCTCTGCCACACCACACACACCCCATGCTCCCCCTTACACTCTGCCACAGGGCAGGGGCATGCAATGAGTGGATCAGCCAGCTCTGCCCTGGGTCCTAGCCCTGCATGTCATTGCTGGCATAACTGGGTCTCTGCCATGGCCTCAGCCCTATCTTCATCCCACAATCCCAGGTCTCCATGGACTGCTAGAGGGGTAGGGAGCTGCCTTCAGGGCCAGGGCCAGGATCTTGGGGTAGTGACAGGACAGGTCCAGGGCCTAGAGCAGAGCCATGACCTGCTCCCTGCATGACCCTGCCTGCAGAACCCACACCCATTGCAGGGACGCATGGGCCAAGGATTGCTGCTTTGCCCCACCCTGTCACTACCCCATGACCCTGCCCCATAATCCTGCCTGCCCACACATCCTGCTCCCAAACACTGCACCCCTACCCACATGTGAAACACTACGCCTACCTACTGCATCCCCCACAGGGAATTTTGGTGAATTGTTGCTGGGGGGGGGGTCCCAACTGACAGGGCCTGTGGCACCTCGGAACTCCATACATGGCCCCCGGGTCCAAATAATTACCCACCCATGTGTTAAGAGCTGTAGGAACCACGCAAAATGATCAGGTAAGAAGGCCTTTAGTAAGATTTCTTTACAAATCTAACAACACTTAACAGCTTTCTCCTCCATGTTTAACTTTGAGATCACTTGAAAAGAAATGTGAATATTTTGCATAAGTGTTGTCTAAGTTAATCTAAGTGGGTGACCTTTTCATAATGCAATTTTGTAGTCATTTCTCTTTGATTAATCATTTCTTAAAAGTTTATTTTTCTATTTTATGATGCCAAATTAATTAATAAACAGCTCTTGATCATAACATGTTGAATACATTTTTCTCTTTGTCAACATTTTTAGGGTATCTCTCTTTAAATTTAAACCTGTTGGTCATTATTATCCGTGGTATCCCCATCTCACTTGGTTAAAGAAATTTACAGCTGCATATGCACAAACAAAAAAGTGAGTTTCATTTTTTTCAGATTTTTTCTAAAAAAGAAAAACAAGTTATCTGATTAGAAACAATTGGGCATGCATATCCCACTCAGTTAAATGACTGTAGAGTGATATCTTTTAAGACTTAGTTTTTTCCCCCCACACATTGAAGAATCCCCTACATTTTGAGCCTACCAAAGCTGAGATGCCAAAATAAGAAACCAAGCCATAATCTGATAAAAATAATATTTAAAACCTTTAAAAAATACTTCAATTATTATTATTATTTTTTAGCATAAATGACATTTTTCTTGTACCCTAGTTTTCCTGAGCTAAATCATAAAGGAAAACTTCCAGTGCATAGCAGTGAGGCACTTAAACACAGACTTCAATTCCATGTAATGTGATACCATGTAAAAAACCAAGAATGGATCATGTGGATAAAACAAAATTTGTTTTGTTCAAAAAGAATCTCTGGCTGGATGACAAGAGAGGTCAAGACCAAGAGATTTGGGTTGGGTTATGGAGGAAGACCTCTGACAATTAATGAAAGAAATAATATTACTGTTTCACCATGGGAGATTTTAGCTTCTTAGCCATAGACTGAAACACATTATCACAAAATGATTCAGTAAATAAAATGTAAGGTGGGAGAGAGGGAAGAATGGAGGGAGGGTGACAGAGATTCAGTTTCAAAATTCAAAATAGGAAACTTTGGTCAATTAAAGTTAGTGACATCACCTGGACTAAGGAGTTCAAGCTTTTAAATGCATCAAGGACATAATATTCAATTCAAAAGTGCTAATGCTACCAGGAATCTGTATGCCAAGCAAGGGCAAAAAACTTATAAGGAAGGAGGTCCAGGCCTGACCAAATGAATAGACACCCCAACAAACAAAAACAAAAACTAGATAGAGGAGCAATGGAAAATAAAAAGTACTGCTAGCTGCCCTATGAATGAATGACAGCTGTGTCTCAGAGGTAAAGAAAAGGGATAAAGTGAGACAGACCTCAAAAGAAAGGATATTAAAACAGACCACAAAATATTCTTCGAAGAGCGAACAGAGAAAAAGGTAAAGCTGAAGTGAGACCACTATTGTAATGAAGATGGGGAAGAGATTAAGGAAACTAAATAAGTACTTTCCCTCCATTTTAAATAACAACAATGAAGTATGCAACATGAAGAAAGACAACACATCTAATGGGAATAAGGGTATGGAAATGGAAATTACCACACCTAAGATCAAAACAAAACCTAAAAGAGGTTAAGCACTCAAACTCTATCATCTCCGTCTCAAAATTCTGAAAGAACCTGCACATAGAATCACAGGTTTGGTAGCAAGCATATTTAATTATTCTGTCAAATCAGGGGTGCTCCAATCATATAACTCATACATCATTAATAAACAAATGACTGCATGTATGTGGTATCTAGAGAGAAAATGAAGACATTAAAATCATAAATCAAAAAAGCAAAATTAAAATTTTTGTAACATGATGACTTTTGTTGGTTGTGTTTTTTATATAAAAAACAACCAACAATGGTAATTATCAGAGGTAATTATCAGGTATTTAATGTGCAAAGAAACAAGAAAATGTGATAGAGAGGTAGGTGACATTAACTGAAAATCAACTATGGCTCACCAAGGCAGCGTTGACTCAAATAATTTTGATTAAATATTACCAATAGGAATGTCCCCTTCATAGTTTATTGTCTGTTGGGAATAATTATTGGATTATGTTCACCAGAAAACAGCTAATTTTCAATTACAGACAGGGAGTTGTACCTAATTGTTCAAATAGAGTGTCTGTCTCAGACGATTTCTTTAACCATGATAGAAGTAGAAGGATATGACACCTTGGTATTGTTTAGAAGTCTGAAGCCAGTGCAATTTTTACGCTACGTATCTCTCTCATAGTTGCATACATTCAATGGTGACACCATTTTCATTTCTGCTGTCAGTCCTGCTGTGTTCCCAGCCCTTTTCTTCTTAATGCAAATCAGTCAGTGTCTGCTTGAACAGAATCTGAAGAATAAAAGTCTTTATTTATAAAAACCACAATAATCAGTGTCAGAAAATGATTTCTGTTTTCTTTTTAAATGTGAATATTTTAAAATATTTTACACTTTTACATGTAAAAGTGCCCATCGACACTACTATGCATTTACCTTTCTAGAGTCACTGGCTAGGTCAAAGGCTGGTTACTCAGAGGTAAACAGGTAACAATATTAATAACCTACAGGAAAGTACTCATTTTAGCCCATATTGATTTACTTATGCTAAAATGCATTTGCAGGGAACCACATTCAAAGAAAATGTTGGACTTCTAGAACTGATAGTTTTAATATATTGGATATCTGTTCTTACTCAAGGGCTACTACCCTATCTATAAAGAGGGTGGAAAACCTAGTTAGAATATACCCAAAATCTGCATGAGATCCTATTATATTCAGATTATTTGTTGTGATTTTCACACCTTTGTGAATTACTACAAGCATGAGACAATGGTACAGAGAAAAAGAGATTAAAGTTTATCTCCCCAGGGAACTTTGAGAAAAAAGAAAACCATGCTGAGTAAAGAGCTATAGCCTGACAACAGGAAAATGAGACTGATCACTCTTTTTTAATGTAACAAACAGTAAGTGGGGTAGTGATCCGAGAGGAAGATAAAAATTACAAAATACGTAGGATATACCACAAAGGAATATACAGTTGGGGGTTCCATAGAAATGGAGTCTTTGGTAAAGGTTGATAGCAGTCAAAAGTATGAAAGTCTTCATGTTAAAGCTAGAAGACTGCAACTACAACTGAAATCTTTAGCATGTTAAGAGGAACTCAGTATTATATACAGTCCCCAAATCTGAGTGCTATCTTAGGCATGGCCTTCTCTCAGGACCAAATCAGTCAGATTGGCTACGTCTAAACGAGCATGAGCGTGGTGCCACACTTGTGGAGCCACATACTGCATGTTCAGCTGTTCTCCATGCTGCTGGATATCCAGGGGTCAAAAAAACCCACACAAGAATACAAGTGGAGTGGCACACATGGAGGTAATGTGAGCCACTCAAAACCAGAGCCTGGCCACCTGGAGCCAAGTTCTGGCTGTTGGTGGCTGTTGGCCAGGCTCCAAGCAGCAGGATTACTGCTACTGCAGCCCAAGGAGGCCCCCAGGACCCCAGGTGGGTCAGAGACTTCCCTGCTTCCTGGTGAAGGGAGGAAGTGATGGGAGAAAGGGAGAAAGCCACAGGTTACAGAAGCCCCCAGGGGTATAGTAGGGGGTTAGACATCTGTCCACAGCTGAAGCACTCCTTTTTTGAAGCACACTGAAGTGAAGCTTTGAAGTGCTTTAAACATCTGTTTTGATCAGTCTCTCAAATTTTCACAAGGTCTTGTTCTCATTTTACATGAGACTTAAAACAAACATAAAACGATCTTAAAGTATGCATACGTGTGTTTTCTGTGGTTGGTTCTACACGAGATGCATCATTAATCCAGAAAACCCACCAGATCGTCTCCCTTCAGATCCTCTCTTTACTATTCATTTCTGTTGTGATGTTTCTGAAACACTTAAATAATGGCTGGGCAGCAGGTATACTGGGAATGCTATTAATTACACTAATGGTAAACATCACATTATTATCTTATGCTTCTTTCATCTGTCTTCTCTCATTACAACTTGGAAAGGACCTTTTCTGGGTCAGGTAATGATTTTCATCATATTTAGTTAAACTACATAGTGAAAGGAGGCCCCAGTGAGACCTGCCGATGCTATCTCAGTACTAAAAAGAAAAGGGAAAGGGGGAAGGGGAGGGTGAGGGGGAGATTTCTTATGGATATTTGGATAATTTCATATTAATATACATTATACACTGAAAATACTATACACTGTAAATACAGCTCTGGGAATGGACATCAAGCAAGTTCTGGTAACTGAAAAAGGAACATCCGTCCATAGACGGGTGTTACATAGTCAATATTATGGGCCCATGCCAGTAGGTGGTGGTGGGTACAATTAATACAGTATCGCAATGTACAATCAGTACAATATCCTAACAATGACCATGGGCAGGTGGAGCCATTTGGATTTTGCAAGCCATTTGCCAAATTTCATTGATCTCAACTGTCATGGCTCACAACGATTTAAATACTTCCTGCTGTTCCACTCAGAAACAAGTGACAGCTCTTGGTATCACATTAAAGACAACCTGTGCATACAATCTTTGTTTAGCACCTCCTTAAGGCTTGTTGCACTGTTGCTCTGACCACCTCACCTTTAGTAGCAGCCTTGAACTTAACCTGGCATTGTTTACATTGAGAGCAGGCCCTCTGCATTTGGTAGGAGAACTAGAAGAGATACTCAAGTATGTTTCTCCTTGCATTACCTTGTTTTGATGTGGCCTTTTTGCTTAGTATTTTTATTTATCATCTATGAACAAGGTGCAGGTTTTCCTGAACTTGGCATAGTAATTAAGTTGTAAAAATCATCTGTTAGATTTTAAAATGATAACTTGCTTTAAGGTATGTAAAACTTCCTGTGTATGTTAGATATATTCAGAGGATCACAGAAAAGTAGGGCTGAAAGGGACCTCACAAGGTCATATAGTAGCTCCCTGCTCATATAGGACTATCCGTCACTAAACCATCCCAGCCAAGTCTAACCTGGTCTTGAAAACCTCCACGAAAGGAGATTCTACAATTTCTCTAAGTAGCCTGTTCCAATCCTTGACCACCCGCACAGTCAGAAAGTTCCTCTGAATCTCCAAATTAAACTACCCCTCCTGAAGATTAAAGCTATTGTTTCTAGTCCTGTCCCCTACAGACACAGGGAAAAGTGCATCTCCATTTTCCCTATAGTCACCCTTCAGGTACTGAATCTTCCATTAGCATTCTCTCTCCCAAACTAAATTACCCTTGTCCTTTCACCTTTTTCTCTTAAGTCACATATCCCAACCCCCTAATCGCTTTTGTCATTCTGCTCTGTACTCTTTCCAAACTGTCCACATCCTTCTTGAAGCAGGCCACTAAACTGGATGCAGGAAACATAGAAATATTATCATTAAGTTACCAGCATGCTATTTTCCCTAACATAGGCCCTCCAAAATTGAGGTGCATACCTTAAGCAGGGAATCTCATTTCTGTATCTGAATTGTGGTACAGGGGCACTGTAGTGGTTGTATAAGGATATTGTAATGGCTGCCAGGGCTATCATTCTTTCCCATTCATGGAAAGAGGGGAGAAGTACACTATGTGGGAGTTGGCTTTAACCCTTTTACAGCCACTGATGAATTGGCAGGTACAGGAGAGGGGTTAAACTGTGGCATTTGCCTGAGCAGTGATGGTCAGAATGCAACCATGTACTCAAGTTCCCCAGGATTCAGCCATGACTATAAAAATATGCTTTCCCAAGCCAAGGTGCATCTTATTTATGGGCATGTGATAGAGAAAATATGGTGTTATATTCATGGCATCTCTTCCTTGTTTTGCAAAATAATGATAGTCTATATCCTGGCTGTTCTTTACACATCTGTATTAAAGTGACCTACATCCTAAAAATACTTCTTTCTGAAAAGGAAACAGTTTCAGAAACATATTAGAGAACATTAAAACAATATTTTTCCATCTGCCCTGGATTTGTAAGATATCATACCATAACAAATAAAAATTGTAGTGTTATGAACTAATTTACCACCCCAAATGGTTGCAAATGATACCATATTCAGAGTTATTGTTATAGATTATGTTTTGTTTGTATTCTAATATCCATAAAAATCTATACATACTTCTTTCAGATTCATGTATATTAGGAGCTATTTTTACAAACAAGATTAAATAAGCAAATCTTATTTTTATATGTCATATTTCTGCTCTTAGTGAAGTTTAATTTGGAGTCAGGAAGACTACATTATTCTTAGTTTAGTTATATTCTGGAGACAGTAGATGCCATATAGTTCTGCTTGTTATCATACAGCAAGAGAAGCTTCAACTGAAGACTCAGAAGCTATCCTCTTTCTACATGGGTCCCTATAAGTGACACTAATGTAAAACTTTAATATTTACCTTCTCAGTGTTAAGACAGGATAACATCCCAACTTTATGGAATATATGATGGTCAAATGTGGTGCTCCATTGATATAACTGATATAAAAAGCACATGTAGTTACTGGGAAGGGTTAATATTAGATTACAATTTTACACCTGCATTGCTGCTTCTATTTGTTGGAAATGGAAATGAGAGCTTTATGGAGTGTGTTATTGTCAACATTGTAGCTTATATGAAAGTGGTAAGTATGAACATGACTTTTGTGTTACTTTTTTAAGCTTTTGGGTTGACAAGGTATATTCTCCACAAACTTAACTGTCAGCACCTTAAATTGTTATTAATAACCTAAAGGCCCCTAAGGAAATTGAGCTTTCTTGTACCAGACACTAGGTATAACAAGTCAGTCCCTGACCTCAATGGTTTGGAAGCCAAGTCCTGCTTTGTGACAGCATAGGCTGCCTGTACCAGGCGAAGCCTCACTGATTTTGCATAAAACAGATTATAGCGTTTAGGTCATTACATAAACTATTGGTGTTCACTAAACAAATTATTCTTTAAGAAATCTTACATAGGGTCTGAACGCTGCAAAGACATGTGCTAAAATGATCCCCTGATCCTATGCAGTATCCCACTGGGACTCTACATAGTGTAATGGTACCTTTATAGACTATCCGTTTACAGAAAAATAATGTTCCAGGTATTCCTGTGGACTTCTTGACTACTACTGAAATCTGACAGACAGGCTTTAATTTACTTCTTGATTTTCTGTTTTTCAGATCAGCTAAGATAAGAGCAGATAAGATTTTTGAGAAATTCTTCACTCTGGTTGTTTCTCAAGCACAAAAAAAATACATCAGGAGAAGTTCATACTAGCCAATAGACTGCTACTAAATTAGTACACAGAGGGTGTGTCTACAAAAGACTCTCATTGCGCAGCAGCCTAATAACACTGTGCAGTAGCATGCCAGGCAAAACCCATGCTAATGCGCTAGTGTGCAGTAGCATTAGGTTACTGTGCAGTTAGCATGAGTAAAAAGCCGTGCACTGGTGCTACTGTGCAGTACAGTCAGTTAAGGTGCATTGATTTAGTATTTGGTTATGCAAGTACTATACTTAATGTGCGGTAATCATGGTGCATTAATGAATGTGTAGATGCACCCAATATTGAATTAATATTCAGGCTGCTGCTGTGGGAAGAACATCAGTAGAATTGTGAGGGACAGCACCATAATTACTCATAAGGGGAAAGAGAAAGGAAATTATAAATATGCATAAATATGACAACGCAGTAAAGTTACTGCTATTAATATAACACCGACCATGTCCAAAAAACTTTACAGGAGAACAGTAACAAGGTCCCTGACCTGGGGGCTGTACAATCAGAAATTGATTTTATACACTTAATCCCTTTAAATAATTGTCCATTATGCTCTTCAAAAATATTTTGACAATATTCCCTCCCCTCTTTATTTTTGTAGAGAAAGAACACACCCAGTGTATTTAGTTTAAATAAATCAGTGCACATCTACTGTTAGAGGATAATCAGGCCTCTGCAAATGTTTTGATCTTAATCTCAAACCAAGATTCTGACTCCATAAAATCCTCCTGAACCAGAGATAATACTTCTCAACAACTTATAGTACTAGGCCTTTTGTTTGTCATTTTAAAGCCAATGCTATGACTTTTCTGCCTCCTTTTTTAAACTAGATCTTGTTCAACAAAATTTAGTTAAGCAGATGTAATTATATATTGCTTCCCATACTGTAATGGTCACAGTGCTGTCTATATGGTCTTTGATCTGTGATTATACTCAACTGCCTGCTGGAAGGATTTAACCAAATGCAAACTGAATGAACACTTACAGAGAAACATATAATTTAGTAGGCACTGCTAATGTTTGAATAGAGAGCATCATGTACCAAGCTCAATTCATACATTCAACAATATGTTTTGCCCCCATGCAGTCATGAGAACTTTGGTGTCATGACACAACTCAAGGCAGCTATCCAGTCTGGTGCCTGTCGTTTCTGTTGCAAAAGAAAAAAGATTCTGCATAGTATATTTACAGATTAGAACAGTGTTTCCCAAACTTTTCCTCAGCATGATACTATTTATGGTCCCATTGCCTCAGCATAGCCCCTCACTCTCAACCCACAGCCCCGCCACCCCGCAACCTCATCCGCTGATGTTGCAACCCCATTTGCGGTTGCAACCCACAGTTTAGGAATCATTGGCTTAGAAACTATAAAACTATAAGCAACCATCATCATCATCCAATCAGACTTGCTATAGAATCCTATTTTACCTTTGCTGAAAAAGCAATTACAAAAGTTCTGTTTCCCACGTAGCTACTTGTAGGTTGTGATCAAGTCACCATTTAACCTCTTCTTTGATAAGCTAAATAGATTTTGCCCTGGAAATCTCTCACCATAAGACACATTTTCCAGCCCTTTAATCATTCTTGTGGCTCCTTTCTGAACTCTCTGTAATTTATCAACATTTTTCTTCAATTCCAGATACCAGTCCTGGGCAGCTATTCTAGTATCAGTCACACCGGGCCAAAAATAAAAGGTAAACTGCAGGAATGGACAACCCATAAATCATGAGCCATATGGAGCTCCCAGGCAGTTCCTGAAGGAAAAGAAACAGTAAAATAAAGCTATTCTTTTTCTCTCTCTCCTAATTTAGTATCTATGTACTTCAGATTGTCTTTGGCTCTTGCTTATTATGTACTGTGAAAAGTTATGTAATAATACATTTATTATTTGAATTCAGCTCCATGCACAGTTTATAAGTTTTGTGTATTGGCTGTTCCAAGACTTTGATTTGTGGCTAGAAGGGCTAAGAAGCCTGGCTCAAAGGACACTGATAAAACATTATTATCTTATAACTAGTATAAAGACCCATTTAAACTACAAGGTCCTAATCCTAAACACTGTTCTAGGTTGTACGTTGTATGCCCATTAGCATAATGTGGCTACAAAGCAGCTGAATCACCAGCTGAAAATGTCCTCAGTATGTGGGATGAGACATCATAAAGCTATTTGCCATTTCCTTCAGCTCCTGATGTAGATGCTTGCTGGAGGCATACCTGGAGAGTAATCTAGAACATCTGCAGTCCTCCAGTACCCAGCAACATTGGGATCATAACCAGAAGGGTGCAATTAGGAAACCCTTGAGCATTTTTTCAGCAGATGAGAGGTTCTGCTTGCATTTCTGCACTTTCATCCTTGTTGACAATACCACAGATGACAAGCTGCATTCTTGCAGTTAGTTTGCGAGTCCCTAGCTATTACAAACTGGCTCACTAGAGTTACGTGTGCCTATTTTATAACTATATCTAACTATAAACTGCTGCTAAATTAGTTATTCATAAGCATTCCAAAAGCTGCTTTTACATATATATGCTTTTAAAGGCATTGTCCAATTTTGTGCTGGGCATAATTTTCACTACTTCTGGCCCAGGTGCATTCCTGAAGAGTTCTCTAAATTAGACAGTATCACTTAAATGTCCGAATGGCTCTAAAGGCTCTAGTCACACACTGATTCTATTTATTCCTTCACTATGCTTATGATTCCTAAGTTATTAGCATTGTCTACAAATCCAACCAAAATTATATGTTAGAACAGTTATACAGAGAAAGATTTTGTTATTCACCTAATACAGCGGGGGCCAACCTTTCTGGCAAGTTTAAATTTTAAAGTTTAAAGTTAAAAGTTTAAAATTAAGCCACGTGCCCTCTCCGAAAGTGCCACTCCACTCTCATTCTCCTATCCAACATGCTGCTTTGCTTTGTTCCCTGTTCCATCTACCTCTCCGCTGCCTGCCCCTTTCCTGATCTGCCACGTGCCACAAAGAGGCAACCCATGCCACCTGTGGTATGCATGCCTCAGGTTGCCCACCCCTGACCTAAATGCACATCCTTTATGTTGCTGGATGAAGACTCCAAGGTTTTATGCTTCTCAGTGAACAATACTACAGAGCTCCTCCATCTTTTAAACAGAATACAGAGATCTGTACATCTGACAGATTGATAATTATTAGCTTAGGTGTTCTATTTGGCACATAGCACAAGTCATGGGTTTATAATACAATTGAGATTTTTTGGACTTTTTGTTTTTCTTCTTTTCAATTAAAGCTAGTAGTACATACCATTGGCATTACAAAAAAGCAGATACTCAGTGGGCACATCTACATGAGACACTGACTGTACAGTAGCCTAATAATACTGTGCAGTAATGCATCACAGTACAGACAATGTTAATATGCTACTACACAGTATTATTAGGTTACTGAGCAGAAGCATCATTTAAAAGATGTTTGCCAGCACTACTGTGCAGTAAGGGTGTGTGAAATGGGTCGTATTCAGTTTGGATTTGGCCTGAATCAAGGACAGTGGTTCGATTCACGGATTTGGATCACTGTCCCAATTCAATTTGGCAGAATCTGAAGATTTGATGCTGATTTGGAGAATCAGCAATTTGGCCATAGATATAGCTTTAAATGTTTTTTCTACATACCTCAAGGTACCAGGCATAGCACATGAACTCTGCGATGGTAGGGCAGATAGAGCATGAGAGGCCTCCCACATGCTCGGCAGCGAACCCAGAAGTGGACTGGAAGTACTTTCAGTCCCCTTGCAGGTCCACTACTGACTGCACAGGGACCCCCGCACCCACAGCTTGATTGGCCACCGGGGGACCCCAGGTGCCCCCCTAGACCCAGGAGGTACCAGTCACTGAGCTGGGGGAGTGCGGGGGAGACCAGTGCTTCTGGTCCACTTCTGGGCCTGCTGCTGAGCACCCTGGAAACCCCTCCCCCCATGCTCCTGTGGGATGCTCCATCCACCCCAGCATCACAGCATTTATAAGCTGCCTGGTACTCTGAGGTATGTAGAAAAAAAACATTTAAAGCTGTGTTTATGTCCGAATCATCGAATCTTTCTGTATCTCTCTGAATCAATTCAGAGGGTTCTGATTAGATTCAGAGAGATTACAGGGTCTCCTGATTTGATTCAGATTTGGAGAGTCAGCCACTGAATTGGGTCAAATTGCCACCAGATAGAATCAATGACTGAAGCTTCGCACAGCCTAACTGTGCAGTAACACTGTGTAACAGGGAACCCTACCCTTGTCACCAGAAGACAGATCGACCCCTTAAAGGCCAGAACTTTCTGGGCACAGAGTGCCAGTAAGGAAGGGGTTAAATGCTGAGCCTGGCCAGCTAGTTAGCTGACCGGAAGGGGCAGGCCAGGACTATAAAAACCCTGGGCAGAGCGGCAGTAGGGCCAGCAGCCAAAGGGGAAGGAGTACATCCCAGAGCTCCATGGAGAGGCTTGATGAGTGGTCTTAAGGCTGGAGGAGGGGAACTACAGAAGCCCCAGAGAGACGGCAGCAACCCTAGAAGAAAGACTGTAGCTGACGGTGGGGAGCTGAAGCACAAACCCTGGGCAAATGTAAGCTGGCATGCTGCCTTCTTTAATCACATTTTTGTTGGTAGCAGTTATTGCTCATGGACAAGACTTCATATTTCTTTTTGTTACTGAATAATACCAGTGGCTTGGGTGAGTCTATCTGGGGAAGGAGACGGCCTCATTGGGACACCATGACAGTGTGGGGACCTGGCGCCAGTGTGGGTGCAGGATTTGGGGTGCATTACCCCGGAGAGAAGGCGCCGTGTTAGGGGTACATAGGCCCTGGCACTAGTGTGGACATGGGATTTTGGGGTGCACTGACCCGATCTTAAAAGGCCGGGGTGGTCTGGTGCACCTGAGTGGCAATTTTTTTTATTTTTTTTGGACTGAGACTTGCGGTCCCCTGGGTGTGGGGCCAGTGGCCAGGCCTCTAGGCCAGGGAGGCCAGGATCCAGATTGGAGCAGAAAAGAGGGCCACGAGCCTCAAGACAATGAAAACTAGAGCCTCGGAGTCCAAACCTTGTTTGGTCAGTATAGATGGGGAGGCCTAGCTAGAGAGACTGGGGTCAAGGCCTGTGGAGGCAAAATACTCCAACCTACGAAATACAATAGGCAGTCTCCTGCTTACAAGAACATCAGCATAATAATTTCCATCAAGATGTGGCAGGTGAGTAGAGAGAGGGACATAAGATCTTAAAGGGGACTCCAAAGGCACCCCAGATACAGCACGGATTAACAGGGAAGATGGAGCTGAGGAGGGCAACCTGTTACACACCAGTTACTGTATATTTTTTAGTACTTGCTAATACAAGTACTAAATAAATGTGCAGTACCCACTGCACAGTAGCATCTTGTGTAGATGTGCCCAGTGCAACTTCAGGGGGCAAATTAATAACAGCAGACCCCAGCTTACTTCAGTTGCATTCTTGTTCCTATTAGACTCTTTATGGTTCCACATTTTTTTCTGCCTTATGCTTAGTACAGTTATTCTTCTACTTTCTGTTTATGTTATGCACCACTTCATGTATCATCATGTCCTATGTGACACCAAATGATGGAGGCAATGGTGACAGTAACAGCTTATTATGTAGTGTAAAATATACTTCAAGTAATTTTTCTACCATAAAATACAATACGCTATTTTGCATTATGATGATGCAACTCAATTGCAAAATTCAAGCAGTAGGGAATTGTGCAGAAGTAGTAAGTTGCTTTATTTTTCCTATGATGCATGCACAGAACTAGCCTGAACCAATTATAAAACTCAAGGAGGAGCATTAAGAACTCTCTCTCCCTCTAGTGACTAAATGCAGCAATTCCAAGCCAAACATTGCATCCATCATACAGTTCCAGCCATCCTTCCAAACCACTTGTGTGCAGGCTATTTAAGTCAGATTTAACAGCCTGAATGAATGACACAAAATGTTGTGGGCACCTTATAAGCATTCCTTCTAATAGTCATACTTTCCCTCCACATTGCAAGCTCTCCCATTTGCAGTAATGCTTTACAAAACGTTTCCCAAAATCTTGCCCTTGCTTTCCCTTAATGGTACCTAACTCCTTTACTCACCACTGCAGTCCTGAGACCACTAATACTGTCCCTCACTTGACAGTTCAACTTTTTCATCTGCCAGCTTTGATTAATTGTTCTCCCACACCCCCACAAGTGTTCCACCTTTTTTTTCCCCTGAAATGGCAATAATCTTTTATATGTACATACTGCATTATAGAAAACTGCAATTTTATTTCTACTACATACCCAGGAAAATCATGATTTTAAATTAGCAACCTTGGGTTTGATTCTGCTCTCTGACTTTTCTAAATTGGCCATAATTCTGCTGAAAATCTCAGAGCATAAAAAGCAGCTTGGATGAACAGAATCAGGCCCATTATATCAACTTTCCACTGGCAAGTACTGATAAGCAATAAGGCTTGACATGGGCCAGCTGCCTTGGCAATTCCAATGTTAACACTACTTGTCCTTCATTCTGCAACCAGAACTCATTATCTTTCTAAAGCCATTTCAAAAGGATCAGGTACTCTTTTAGCTTTAGTTATGAACTCAAATCAATATTGTGTCCCAAGACAAAAAAAAAAAAGCTAACTTATGCTGTCTGCTCATTAAGTAGTGAAAAATGTTCTTTGTATTTTAGTTAAAAATGAAATGCTGAGATTAACATTAACCCGACTGTAACACAGGCTATGATGTTTTTAGATGGCACTTGTTAATAATGTGCTAGAGCAGTACATGTAAGCTGTTAACAACCACTTTAATCCTTGGGAATTTAAGATGTACGGCAGCGTATCAGTACATGTCAGCACAGAACTTGTAGATTCAGGCTCTGGTTAATAGCTCTGATGCATTTAACAAAAATACACTTCATAAAGATATGTTGGCAGTTAGCTAAATTATCTTTAATCTTCTCAGTACTCTTTTCCTAAAATAGAAGGAAAAGTCGCAGATCATCAACTCTTTTCCTGTACTTTTAGCTGTAACTTACTAGGAAAAAAATCAAAAAAACCAGCATGACTTTCAACCCAGAAAAGGCTCTCTGCTGATTTCATGGAGGAAACTAAAAATGAGTAAGCAAAATTGACATGAAGGTATGCTCAGATTCATTTTCTAGCAGGAGGTAGGTGTTATGATGTAGGTGGCTGAAAACTGGATAGCCAAAATACATACAAACAAGGCTTTGCTGCAATTTACTGAATTCTGTGGAACTGTTGTACTGGTCATTAGAGGTCAAACAACCCTCAAGGGATATTTTCAGCTGTTACAGAGGTCTTACTAGCTCTGTCTCTCGAGTCCGTTTATATTCCCCCTCTTCAAATCTTAGGTACAGTAGTTCATCTCATGAGACATGACACCATCTATATAAAGCAGCACTTTTTCTCAAACCCCTATATTGGTTTCTGTTTTTCCCTACTCTCCATGTGACACTTATGGCACTTATGTTATTACAGGAATCTGAACATGCTGATCTTCCATTGTCATGATCAATTTGACATTATAGCTTAAAGTTTATTTTCCAAAAGTCAGTACTAATCTTATTGCCTTCAAGGGTCTTTGGTTACAAGAATCAGATTGGTTACATTTTTGAATGCCTGCAGCGTTAGAAAATAATTTCTCACTTTTCTGTGTACAGTAGTTGAAAAATGTTAAAAGCTTTAAGGAGTGCCAATTTAAGCACATTACAATTTCATGCACTTGCTTTGACTTCCTTGTGATAGGTATGCTAACATGCACTGACAGACAGGAATACTGTCAAGTTAAAAACAAATTTTCTTCATTGTATTATTACTAAAATTACAAAGGTACAAGTTCGACGATTTAAAAAATTCCAATTTATTCATTGCTATTTGAGATACTGTTTAATTCTGGGACTTAGACAATGAAAACTGATGGAGTCATCATTTTTATTATTTAAATGTATGTTTATAGATATTGGTTAGTTTTCAAAACTATGCACAATGTGGTAGTACTCTGGCTCTAAATGCAATAGGAGAATGTTTAAATCCAAACAAAATGTATTTTATTAGCATTTATATAAACAGGTAAAATTATGTTTTTCAGGATTTGCAAAAATTCTTCTTTCAGCTCCCATCTCTAATTGTGGGACCAAAGAATTACGTTACCATGTTCCTTTAAAAAAAATGTTTCACAGACTCATGCTTGCAAGATAAATACATTGCATTTTATCCACATGGCTAACTCCTCATTAAAAAAATTCTCCTTAGTCCCAGGCAAACCAGCTTGATTAAATACATTCTACTCTTCAATGACTGAAGAGGATTTCAGTGAAGTTTCTCTCCAATTTCAATATTCTTCATTTTATTAACTAGAATTTGCAATCATTAAGCGTTTGGATTTTTTTTTTTTAAACTATTCACCAAGGATTCAATAAATTTGTGCCAATGCACAGTTCTGTTCCCTAACACAAATTGCAACACACTATTTCTCCAGTCAAATCACCAGGAATGTTTGTCTTCTCTACCTTGTATTTTGTTTAATCAAGATTTGTATGTAACTGAACAATACACAGTCATGCTTATCATAAAAATGCATGTTACATAAAGGGCAAAGAGTATATCAAGGCAGAGTAGGGCAAACAGCAGCAAAACTACAGGAACAAGATACTGCCAAGAACAAGAATTTTCTCAAAGAATCAGAGAAACAATAACAAAAGCAATAACAGTACTTAATATGGCAGCACTGAAAATGTGTGCTTTGAAGGTTTTTGTTGCTGTTATTGTTTTTTCTTTAAACTGTCACATTTCATTGAGTTATAAAACCACACTTCATATTAATAATAAACCTTTGAAATCATCCTAAAAAACTTTACAAGTCATTTTGAACCATTTGGAAACATGAGAAGGCAGAGGTATTGGTCCTCTTATGCAGTGACTTGTTCCTAAATTAAATTGTGCACAGAAGCATTGTTGCATTTGCACACAATTAAGGCCTTCAACGGTATGGCACATACCAAGAACACAGGCAGTTACCTGTGTTAGTCTGAACCAAAACCACAGTTATCTGATTTGCTTTCCTGCTTTATTTTACTTTCTACAGCATGTCTGTACAAAGCAGCTTATTCGCCAATTTCCCTGTAACCCCAGAGCTGAACTGATGTTCTGTTAAGTTGCTATTTAAAAGCAAAGAAACTAATCATAAACCTCACTTCACATTCACTCTTACTATGTGGCAAAGCTATGATGAGATGGCTGTGATTAGGGAGTTAAAGAGACGCAATTTTCTACATAAATAGTATAAACAGAAACTGCTGTGAGGCTGATATTCTATGCTCTGCCATGAGGCATAGAAAGTATTTCATAATCCACTTGGGAAAACATCAGTTCTGTACAGAAGCATCCTTTTTATTTTAAATCTCCTGCAAGGAAACTATATACAGTAAAAGCTTTTTTAGCCGGCATGAGTGGGGTAAGGGGGGGTGCCAGGTATCTAAAAATTCCAGTTATCTGAAAGTTATACCTATCAGGGAAGACAGGAGCACAACACAGCCACCCCCACCAGGAAGAGCCCAGTGCTGCCCTGGCCCCAGCCCGCAAAGGCAGCCTACTACCCTGCCCCACACAGATCCATTTCTTTACTTTATTGCACATGCCAGATAGACTCAGCAAAGATTCCAGTTGCTAACATTAGGATTTGTGGGGGGGAGGAATACTGGAAATTCTGGTTAACAGACTATTCCGATTAGTACAATACTGGTTAACACAGTTTTTATTGTATTAGACTATCTAGTTTGGTTTAATTTTAAACCAGTGCTATTTTTCCATCCAGTATGTTGTTCTAGTTTTAGACTCTGGCCATTTCCATATATAAAATCTAATTATTGGGAGGTTGCCTTAATTTCAAGGTCATCTTAAATTGGAGTAAATATGGTACTCTAAGTCCTGGCTCCTGTGGACCATCGTCTTTATAACAAACTTTTTTACATTGGAAAACTGTTATCAAATCCACCTTTAGTTTTCTCTTCTGTAGATTAATTATTCAAGTTGTTCCACTCTTTCCTTTGTATGTCACATTTTCTACGTTTCTAATCATGTTTGCTATTCTCTTCTAGAATCTCTTCAATTTAGCTATATCTTTCTTAAAGTATAGTGCCCAAAATTTGACACAGTACACTATATATTAGCTCTCTTTTGAAGTGGACAACTTTAACTGAGCTAGTTCTAAAGACAGGCTGCAGCTTCTTACCTGGCTGCTGCTTCTACTCCACCACATTATTGCTGCTGCCTCTCCACCCTCCTTAAGTACCATACTCCTTTGTAGTGCTAACCTCTTGCAGAAATACCACAAAAAATCCCCCACTTCTGAGTCACTTGGTAGTTCACAGCTTGCTGTTCCCTGCAGTGCACCAAATAAAGCTTCACCAATGCTGAATGAAGTAGAAGAATAGCTTCAGAGTTGAAGGTAACACTCTTATTGATACAGTTCAACGTGCTATTTGAACCAGTTTAAAATGGTCTCAATACACTACTTGACTTAACCATGGGATGTTTAGGGCTTGAAAGCAGGTTAAAACTGATTGTCAGGTTGCTAGGATGTATGGGGAGACCTAGGAGACCCACTATTGATAGTTCACATTGATGAATTACGTCCAGCCATACAATGGACACCGCAACACGCCTTCAACGGACATTTCACAGATACCAGCGGCTGCTCCAGCACAGCATTCTCAAATCTCTGACACACAGCAGACACCCATAAATCAGTGAACTTCAGAAAGCTGGCTGCACTCAGCAGGAGCTCCAAGATGCAAAGAGGAGATGCTGGCACTGAAAGCACAAAGACGTTCACTCACCTTATGAAAAGTTGAGGAAGGACCCATTGCCAGACAACTATGCTTCCAGACTACCTGTCACAATCACTGTCCACCTCTACTGTGGACGAGTCGCAGCTCATGTAGCACACCAGACCCCGCTCACAAAGACTGCATGTATGATAAACTGAACTACTTGCCTGTATATCATCGAGAGACATGCTTGCATAGGTGGGAGGTAGGAAGGACCAACCTACAGGCAAAAAGGAGCTGCTGGAGAAGGGGTGGGTTGCTCAATTCAGTTCACTGCAGCTCAGCAACCAGCACACTTACACAGCTCTCCATTTTGAACCTTGCAGAGGTAACTGCTAAGCACATTCTGTGGCACACCCTGAATGCCCTACATTTTCCAGTCCAGGGGAGGCCCAAACATTTATTCCCTGAAGATATATAGCTGCTGAGCTCCTTTGCCAATAAAAATGAAACTTCTTTATCCAGGGAGCAACTGTGATTATCTAATGGGACTGTGATAGCAAAGTTCTACCCCAGTCTGGGACAGCAACCAGTTCCAGCTCCTAGCATTCACTCATTTTTGACTACAGAAAGACAACAAGAGCAATCCCCCTGTTGCAAAGAACTCAGAAAGACCACAGCTGGGCAGGATGGTTTTAACACTATGAATTCCTATTTGAAATCACTAGGTTTATCTTGTGAATCATCTTTGCACTCTTAACAGTATTAATACTGTGTGCCATCCCGCAGCACCCCTGAAGGAACCTCAAGGCACCTCAGGGTGCTGCAGCAACCTGGTTGAAAATCACTTGATTAGTGTGTACATAATTGGCTGAATAACTATGAACAGAAAGCACTTGCATAAATGGGTCAATGTCAGACTGGCAGGAGATTTCAAGGGGGCTGCACCAGGGTCTGTTCTGGGTCCGGTGTTTAACATTTTTTATGAATGATTTAGATTCAGAAATAGAGAGTTTTGATCAAGTTTCAGATGACAACGTTTTGGATTGACAGGATTGGAATTCAAAAGGACCCTGACAGATTGGAAAACTGGGCAGTAGGCAACAGAATGAAATTCGATAAGAATTAATATAACATGCTACATCTAGAGAGGAGAAAACAAATACCCAGATACAGAATAGGAGATGATTGGCTAATCAGTAACACTTCTGAGAAGAACCTTGGGGTTACGGTGGATGACAATCTCACTGTGCAGCAGTATACGAGGCTGTTGCTAAAAAAAGCAAATGCAATTTTGGACTGCATTAAATGGAAGTATTGTATGTAACTTCCTAAACCTCTGAAAGCTGGAAGCTGCAATTGCAGATGAGCAGGGAGTGCCCTGCACCCTCAGCATCCATTCTATCACTATGTCAGAATACTAGGCTGGATGAATTTTCTATAAATGACATTTCTTATGTAAGACACAGGAGATGATAGTGCCACTCTACACAGAACTGTTTACAGTCAGTAAAGACTACTGTGTGTAGTACAGGGCTCTACAATTCAAGAATGATGTGGAGAAACTGGAGAGGATGCACAGGCAAGGAACAAAGATGATAAAGGAGTCGGGATGCAAACTATACAAGGAAAGCTTGAGAGAATTACATGCATTACATTTGGAAGGAGGGGGTGGGGCACACAACAGCAATTTTCAAATATTTGAAAGGCTGCTGTAAAGAGGAGGAAAAACAATTGTTTTCTCTTGCCTCAAAAGACAGTATATGAAATTTAAACTGTAGCAAAGCAGATTTAGATTCAATTGTCAAATTTCTTGCCCAGGAAAATTTCCTTGCCTTGTGAAATTTCCTTCATTTAAAGTTTTCAGGAAGGAGAGTCAGCATCTGTCTAGAATAGCTTAGGAATAAGGCATTGTGCATTTGTGTAGGGAACTGAACTAGATGCAAGGTTCTTTTCAACCTCCATGATTCTACCATCCTCCCACACAATAGCTGGCACCTGGCAGGTACTAAAGATGTCCTCAAGTCTCCAGCCAGTATCTAAAGAGTATGTTTATCACCACGCTTGCTGAATCAAGATGGGGGGGAAAAAAGCCTCCCTGAATTGTGAGCCCTCTGTCCCAAGGCAGCCTGCTCAGGTTGACAGGAGACTGAACCCCAGCAGCTCTATGTAATAGTAGGAAGATCTGCATTCTCCTGAAGGCAGCATGGGATCATCCACATCAGCACCATCAAAAGTCTCCAGACACAAACAAGCAAAATAGCAGTCATCCCTGGCCCAGCTCCTGTCTATGTAAGCCAAGCCCAACCAGACCTAAGGAACAATATATCAGTCTTTATAAACACCTAAGCGCTCTAGGGCGGGGTGGCTCAACTTCCAGATAGTGAGGCCAAATACAGCCTGCGGAGCCATCTCAACTGGCCTGTGGGGCTCCTCAGAGGGCAGCAAATTTGGCAGATGTGGAGTAGTGACCCTCCTCTTGCTAAATTCTTAGACCCCCAAGCCCTGCACTGCTGGTCACAGTAGAGCCATCCCCCGTCTACCATATGTGGAACAAGGCCAGGCCATGCCCCCTTCCCCCTGTGGGATAAGGCTGAGATCAAGACACGCACCCTTTTCTCTTCCGATCCTGGCTCCCATCATATTTGCTATGCAAGCCAGTTTGATTCCAACAGCAAATGTAATAAGTTTATACTCAACTCCATCATCCAAGTCATTAATGAACATACTGAACTGTTCTAAGAAACATAATAAACCCCTATAGAGATCCCACAACTAAGACCTCCTGCAAGTTTCACATTGAGCCATTTATGACTACACTCTATGAGTCTGCAAATATAACATGCAATGACTTTTCAGATACTCCTTGAGTATTCAAGTATGAATCGTAACAGGTCCTGATAATATAAAAATAATCTAGTTTATCTTTTCCAGCTTTCTTTCTGTACTCTAGGTTGAATATCTACCCATTTGACTTCAAAGTTAATGGTGCCTAATATCTGACACTTTTAGGAAGACACGTTTAATAATATATAAAATATAAAAAATATGTAAATAGACATTTAATATTAAGTAAGGGACCTACACTGCTATGCTATTCTTCTTTCTTATAATAAATTTACGGTTATTTTGGTTCTGAAGCTTTGGTTCTTTTTAAGCCCCTTACTAGCTGTGCTATAACATTTTTGATTTTGTCCTGATGTGTTCATGTTACACTATCATATTTCACTTCAGTACATGGTTTCAATTTTTTGTAAGACTCCTTTAAAGTTTCAAGTTGCTGGGTAGCATACTGGCTTATCCAAGCAAAAGCTGGTCTCTTGCTATGCTTCCTTTGCGTCAGGAGAGCAAGCTGTTTAAGAGTTCCCCAAGCCTGCCGCTTGAAGTCCAGTAATTTTATTCTGAGGTTGCCTCATCTTGGTCTTTCTTTTCCTTGGATCACAAAACTCAATTCTGTTGTGATCTTGAACTCTAACATTTCATGATTACTAACAACCGATTTGCCTTCCACCTTCAGATTCTTGGCCAGTTTCTCCTGAGTTATAAGCACAGCAAGTAAAGTCTCTCTACCATCTGTACATATCTAAGAAGGTGTGCTCTCTTGTATGCCCGATTGCAGTGAATTGAGTCACCCAAAAGCCACCTCTTTCAAGTACCATCAGTAAATCAAGTCTGCTTGGCAAAAATGCATTGGGGTGGGGGTCATTGTTGGCAGCTGCTACTCAGTTCTGCAACCCCCTCCTTCTTGAGCCTGAATCTGAACATCTTTCACAAGAGCTGAAAACCTCTCTATTGAGGCAGGCATTCAGCAACCAGAACGAGGCACGAATGTTTAGTGAATCTCTGCTTTATTTTATTATTTTGTTTTATTTATGCTAAGTGCCCTTTAAGCTGTTTTATTAACATCTTAAATGATATTTATTTATTCTTTTAATCTAAGCTGCCCTAGACCTTTGCTGGGAAGGGCAGCATATAAAACACATAAGCAAAAGAGAACAAAATAAACAAAACAAAAAGCCACCTCAAACAATCTAAACCTGTGGGACTGTCTGTGTACTGCTGTATTATCATCCCAACACATATCACCAGAATTAAAGGCCTCTAGAACTACTTGGTTTGGGGTCCTGCGATTTGCATGCTTCTGCTACTTGTTTTCCCCTTGTTCACCTGAGTAATACTCACCCTGCAGGATCAGGGTGATAACATTGGTTTTACATTTATCTTGTATATACTTCATGATGAAAGAAAGCCTCAGTTTTGATAGATTTTTTTTCTTAGTAGTATCTGTTTGCATTACCATAGTACCTACAGAACTGGGGTTGCCAACATTCAGTTTTATGATTCTAGGCCATAACCATTCTCAGTGTATTTAAAAGCAAAGGATTCCTTTATATACCCTTTTTACAAACATTTTGTATTTTTGTCAAGAGAAAGCAACTCTCCTTTTGAATTGAAAATTCTCGAACTGAAGGAAGAAGGTTGTTCATTTACCTTTTATTTTCCAGGAGAAAATAAATGAAAGCCATTTTTGATCCATTGGACAGCACAACGTAACATTTCTGAACATTACGTTGTTACATTATCTGCTCTCACTCTAGGACTTTGCCAGTTTTGACTTCATAAACAGTAATTTCTTTCTATTTTCCAGTGTACAAACAAAAGTGGTTTAAGTTAAGAGAAATATCTTCACTACTGGCAGAAAGAAAAGAAAATCAATGTTCAAGTCTCTAATTTCTAGTCTGCTTTGGTTCTTCCCTATACAGATGTGTTTTGTGTATTAGCAAAAGAGTCAAACTGAAAAAATGAAAAAGTGTTTCAGTCTCGTACAGGTTTATATTAGAAATGCTAAGACTACATATCAGTACGTATATTTCTCTCAATCTGCATACATTTTTTAGATTAATGTTAGTGGAAGTTACCTAAGAACATGAAGAAAGAACAGACTCCCAAGAGGTTATACTCTAGATGCGTTTCCATCTCACATCTACTAACATTAATGAAATAAATATATACAAACTGAGGGGAGCTCTGTGTTATGACCAGGTCAGTAGATGTTTTTCCTTTAGAAAAGAAAGCACACAACAGCCATCTAAAAGCTATAATATCCTGCTTATTATAAAATAATTATAAATTTTACTATAAAAACTGAGAGTGTTTTCTTCATATGTTAAAGTATGGCTAACACATTACTTTCAAAAAATAATTGTAGACTGTAAGAATCATTCACAATTGCATAACTATGCCACTGAACTAATTAACTACATAAAGCTATATAATGTTACCAGTGTGAATAAAGCAGTGTTGCCTATTACCCATTAACCTATTACAAAAAGATTACTATAAATTCAGCTTACGTGCAGCATCATTTCTTGTGCAAACAAACAGATAATACAACAAGCTTGAAATCTTTCCAAGCTGGCAGACTGGCAACACAAATTATGCAGAGAAACAGAAAGCCTTCAGTAGATATAATACAGCTTGGAGCATAAGAATGATTAAGTGTTTCTGTACACAACTACAAATCACAGTAATGAATCAGACTAAAATTTCCAATAAGGGACTTAACTGCACCAGCTGGCCTTCTTCAGACAGCAGTGTTATAATGTGAAATGATGACATTCTAAATAGCAGTGTTTGCAACTTTTGGAAAATCTGCCGAAAGCAAGTCCATTGTTTTGTTTAATGAAAAACATAATACAACCTAAAGATATATAAGAAAAAATGAAATACAGGAAATAGAAAATATAGAGGGCGGAAGTTAAAAGATACTTTTCCTTTCTTCCCTCTTTTTTATAATTAGCTAGAGAATGAGCCTGATTAACTCACAGTGAAAGGAACGCAGAAATCTCATGCAGACTTTAACATGGTCTGACTCAGGCTTGAACTGAACAATTAAGATTTTAATTGAGTGGTTAAGAAAACCAAATCTTATCTACATATATTTAAAATAAAATCCATAAAGCCCTGCTCTTTTTGAGATCATATCCATGGGTAGTGGGGAAGGAGCCAGCTGCTAACAAAGGAACTGCCATCTATGAGCTAGAAATATGAGGACGTTACTTATTCCCAGAAGTTGATTTGCTTGTTAGCAGCTGCCTCCTCCATCACCCTATCTATGAATGCCAGACTTTCAGAAAAGGGGACAGACAATCATGTATCCAAAGAAAAAAACATACCTGCTACCTTAGTCGCAATACTGTTACAACTTGTAATATGAGTTGCATTAGATTAGGATTCATTCTACCCCTAAAATGTATTAATCTAAAATCTGTGCACATCATCTCTCTCTGTTTAAGGAATATTATAACTGATTACAGTAACATGGAAATTAGTGGCAGTTTAGACTAAAAAGGAGACTCCAAATACTTCAAACAAAAAAAAGGGTAGTTTACAATATGAACCTCTACTCCCACAGATGCTGGTGTCTCATGAAAGGAGAGTATAACTCATGAGAGCAGAGGCAAGAATTTTCAAGAACAGTGTCCCCCAGCAAATGTAAGCCAATTTGTATACAGACATATATTGGCTTGCGTACATTTTGTATGCATCAATCTTTATCCTGCACTATACTACCATTAGTTAAAAATTTGTCTTCAGAATGCTTAAGAGGAATGTGTGTCTATTTTCTAGCAGTGAACAGATATCACAAATCTATTCTTTCACATTATAGTAAACAATATATTAGCATGAGGCTCCTCAGAGGCTAACCAATGGCTTATTAATTTTAAATATAAACATGCCAGAATAATTCTGGTATGTTACATATTTGGTAACAAATGTATTCCTGATTTTCTGTGCTATATTAATTTTTGCCCATGTTAATGCACATCCTATGCACCCACACACATGTAAATACATGAAGCATTTCTGGTAATGGAAATGCAAGGTTGAAAGCAGTTAAGAGTACTTTGGGCACAGAAAAGGGATTATTAGTATAAGTAGTAAAAGAGAGTGGATAGAAGATAAGTAATTGATCCTAATCTATATGTAATTTTATTATTCTTTAAAGCACAGTTCCCACAGATACACTTTCAACAGTAATGGGTTTTAACAGAAAAAGCAATATAACTCAGGTTTGCATATTCTTCACAAAATTATACCAGAGTTTTCTTTCAGAATGTACCCCTTAAACAACTTCATCCTCATTTTAGCCTAGATCAGGAAGTTTCTCACCTTGTAAATTTGTTAGACAGATCAAAAATTCTAAAAAAGTCTCTATTTGAAAACAGATGCCTCTTATGCTGGACATGTGTTCTCAAATGCAAAGCAGCTGGATAAAGCCTAATACCAAGAGTTCCTGAGTGTATAGAAGAGCTCCGTGCACATTTTACACCGCTGTAATTTAGAGCCTTGCTGTATTCAGCTCTATTTGTGAATGTCTTGTCTCCACTCACCAACACTTCACATTTAATCAATCTGACTTGCCGGAATTTTTAGCAATTGATGCATCATTTCCCAATGGATAATCATAGATTAAAGACATTTTCAAAAATGTCTGAAGTGGAGTTAGAGTAAGGGTGAAATTGTCAAAAGCACCAAAATGGCAGAAGAAGCAAAGCTAAACTGAATTTGCAAGTGATATATTCCCTTCAGAATCTAAGTTCCATTGAAAGTTGTTAATAGTTTGACGCTTTGAAAACTTGATCCTTTAGTTAAATTGCTACATATGTAAAGTAGGGACAATATTGTTATTCTACTTGAAATATGTATTACAAATGTGATGGCATTAAGTATGTGTAAAAAAAACTTTAAAAAAAAAAGGAATTTTTTATGACTTTTCTCCTACTAGATGCCCATCTCATCCATCAATCATTATTACTTCTTAGGACATCAAGTGCTTAATCACACATTTGCCAAAGAATGGCCAGAGAGATTAAGTGCTGTGGGTACTGAATAGAATGGAATCAGTATTGCTGTACTGTAGCATTTAGAAATTTACTCTAGATTTTTGTCACATCATCCATCACAGACAAGGTTAACCAAATCTCAAGCTCTAAGCCACAAAGCTGATCACCCCAAAGCTGAAAAAGCAATGTTTTTTCCACATCAGAGTACCACATAAATCACTAGGTGACCAGATACACTGATAAGACCACATAAATATGTAATTAGAAAGCATTTTCTACTTCCCTCTTCTCTGTTCTTCAGAAGCGCTTGCAAGAGGCAGACTTCTAAAGACAGAATAATAAAGCAGATGGATCAATGATATGATCCAGTACAACAATTGAACATTTCATTCATTATAGTTTTTTTCTAGGCCTTTGGGCTAAGATCAATTGATTAGTTAGTAGTTGAACATGAAATCTACTAGGAGAGCATAAAGGCACAGATTGGCAAAAGGATGGATTGAGTCAGCAGGGTCTAATCTTTTTGGCAGGTATGTCACACATAAGCTCCACACCCTCTCAAGTTCCACTCCAATTCTCTTTCCCTGCCAGATTTTATACTTTTTTTTTCTCCCTACCCTATCTCCTGTGTTGCCTGTGCCCCCCGCAGAGGCTGCCTACACACTTGTGGTATTCATGCCACAGGTTGGCTACCCCTGAATTAAATGACTGAAAAGATTTTACAATTATTAACTGTTTTGAGACCGTAATGTGGTATTCTTAACATGCTTTGCAAGTGACCATGCAACTCCCTAGCCCTGGCTCTAGGCATTTCTTTGCATTGCCCCACTGAGGTGCCTTCTTGGCATCAGAAAGAGCAGGGAGTCTTTTCAGGTGCTGAGGCTGGAGTCCATTTTTGTACTTTGCTGGGTCCTATGCAAATTGGCTCATTCCCAAGTAATACACCACTCTGGCAGGCTCCCACACACAAAAAGTCCCTTCTTTCCCCATGTTCAAGCTAATCAAGGAAACTGAGGCATACCACATCATTATAACAAACATATTTCACTGCAATAAAACCACAGTCTGTCATGGTGATAACATGAATTCAATGATTGGTAAATAATGACATGCTACCATAGCATGCCTATACCCCACTAATATACTTAAGAGTGTCATATCATATTATAGTCATATTTTAAACTTGTTAATTTTTATTGATGCCCTGTATATGCAAAAGGGCCTCTTTCTGAGTTTTATCTGGGATACTACTACTAAATCACCTCTCTCACAGGGATTCTGTGCCTACTGGATGCTAAGTATTGGTATTAGAGGAACAGGTAAGGGCCTGGAAGAGAAAATAGAATACTAGTAATACTAGCAAGAATGACATAAGATCAGGAAAGTAAAAAACCGGCACTGAACAAAAATTAAAGACACCTTAGAGAAGAAAACAAGGTAGAGAGCAACAGATACCAGTTGTGAATATGGGAGAGGAAAATAAATGCTGCTTTTCAAACAAGAGGTGGAAGGGATAGAAGGTATATAAAACCAAAGTAATACACCATACTAGGGAAAAAAAGGACGGAAATACAGATTTATCTAAGTCAGAGAATGGAGGGAAAAGAGAAGAGGGAAATGACTATAAAGAAAGATGTCTGGTAGGGCTGTGTGAAATTTTGATGGGTGTTTTTTTTTGAAGCTGTTTCAACAAGTTTCGAGCTTGAAACAGTGAAATCAAGATGAAACAAAAGGCTTCAAAATTAAATGAGGGAACTCAAAATGTTTCAAATGTTTCGAAACGTTTTGTTTCAAAGCAGCCAGGTGGTGGGAGGCAGGGGAGAGGCAGGGCTGCACTCCTAGCAGCTTCACCAGCCCCATGGAGCTCAGCCCGGTGGCAAGAGACGGCAGAAGAGCCAGTGGTGGAGTCACTCTAAGTGCAGCCTGGCAGTAGGAGGCTCCACAGCCCCACAGAGCTGAGCCTGGCAGCAGAAAGCGAGTGCCAGAGCCGCTCCGAGCGCAGCCCTGGCCAGTGGCTCTCCTGTCACCTCCCAGCCCCAGGCTCAGCTCCATGGGACTGAGTAGCCTCCTGCCACCAGGCTGTGCTCACTAGGGCTGGGCCCCAAGTGGCTCTGCCACTGGCTTTCCTGCCACTGGGCTGATCTCCATGGGACAGGTGGAGCTGCTTGGAGCACAGCCCTGGCTCTGAGCTGAGCCCTGGTGAGCACATCCCAGCAGCTGGAGCCTCTGCAGCCCCACGGAGCTGAGCCTGGTGGCAGGAGGTGCCGGAAAGCCAGTGGCAGAGCCGCTTGGAATGCAGCCCTGGCTCTCAGCACAGCCTGGACAGTGGCTCTCCCCCACCTCCCACCACCAGGCATAGCTCCATGGGGCTGTGGAGCCTCCCCCTACCAGCCTGCACCTGCCAGGGCTGTGCTCCAACTGGCTCCAGCACTGGGTCTCCTGCTGCTGGGCTGAGCTCCATGGGGCAGGCAGAGTCACTCAGAGTGCAGCCCGGTGCCGGGAGGTGGGGAGAGTCAGGGCTGTGCTCTGAGCAGCTCTGCCAACCCCACAAAGCTCAACCTGCCCTCCCAGTGCTACCCCTGCTGCAGTCCCAGGAGCAGCCAACTCTGCCTGCCTGCAGCCACTGGGCTGCATTGTGCCCTGAACTCCCTGGCATGGCGCAGGCCAGCGACTGCAGGCAGGCAGCATCTGGCACTCCCGGGGCTGCAGCAGGGGTGGCACCATGCTCTCCCCTACACTCAGGGCAGGCCACAGCGATGGAAGGAGGGATGCTGCCACCCCAAAACTTGCTCTAGCTCCCACCACAACCTGCCCTCCCAGAGTGGGCCTCCCAGGGGGCACAGGCCCCAGATCTGCACATGGGATGACAGGAGGTTACCAGTGCTGCCTGGAGCCAGTGGCAGTAGCAGTCTTCCCAGTACTGGGTGCACACTGCGCCCAGAGCCGGTCCCAGGTGGTAGCGACAGCCTCCTGTTATTGTGCGTTCAAATCTGGGGGCCCACACCCCCATGAGGGCTATGGGGCCATGTCAGACTCTTCCTGGGGGTGTGGATCCCCAGATCTGCACACAGAATGACAGCAGGCTGCTGCCAGCGACACAAGTTTTGCTTTCAACTGGTTGAGGTGCAGTTTCACAAAACCCCCTGCACCTAGCTCCTTGAAAGTTGGCAGGCTTCATGCCCTCAGTAACCAGTTTTCATCTGAATCAGGCAAGAAATGACAAAGTTACAGGCATTTTATGATGCCACATTATAGCCTATGGGTGAAACATTGAAACGCGTCGAAACAGCTAAACAAAGTGATGAAATGAAACTGTCCCTTCGAAATAGTGAAACAGAAGTCAAAATGAAATGGTGCTGTTTCACACAGCCCTAATATCTAAGGTACATGAAGTTCTGTCCCCTTATATATGCCTTGGGTCCCTTCTACACAGGCAGGTAAAGGCATGATTGAATCTAATGTGTGATCCACACAGTCATGCCTCCTCCCATGACACACATGCATTGCAGCAAGTATGACAGTGGAATCATGCCAATTAGATCCAATCATGCCTTACTACCCGTGTAGGGGAAGCAAGAAGCAGACACCCACAGCTGGGAGCCCCCTTTGCTGAGAGGACTATGCACAGCCAGGACCCAGATCCCTGTATGGACCCAGGGGTTCCACATATCCCCGCACCTTCAAAAATCACAGCAGCCACAATCCCCAGGTCTCCAGAGTTGATCCCTGAAGTTACAAGTCCTGTCAGCTGATGGGGTTCCCAGCCACAGGTGAAACCCTGCTACATGTGCAAATTGAAGTTGCTGATGACACTAAGGTGTGGGGGGATGTGAACATGCTAGAAGGGAGGAATAGGCTGCAATTGGACCTAGACAGGTTACAGGGATGGGCAGACAGCAAACAGCTATAAGGTTAGTATGCATTTTCAAGGTTTAACTTCATAGCTGACTGGAGCTTTTTAACATGTGATAGCTATTTTGCATATGTAACAGGTCTCCAGGTAATTGTATAATTAACCAGTTAACTGCATGATACCTATAAAATATAGAGCAGAATTAGGACCTGTAATGTGTAGAAGGGGGCCTAGGATATTACAAATTAAAATAACTGGTTACTGAACACTTGCATTGTTCCATCTACATATTGTGACCACTTACTACTTAGACTTTAAAATCAAAATAACTAGGGAAAAAATGTACATCACAATTCAACAGAATGAACTAAAAAATGGTGGGCAGATGTGCTGGATTCGGACTTCCCAAATCATGGCTTTATATGAAAAATAGTTTCATAGTTTCTAGGGTCACAAGGGACCTGAGTAGATCATCTAATCCAACCCTCTGCCATGGCAAGAAAGAGGACTGGGGTCAAACGACTCCAGCAAGGTATACATTTAACCTCCTCTTAAAGACCCCCAGGGTAGGAGCCAGCACCACTTCTCTTGGAAATTGGTTCCAGATCCTAGCCGCCCTGACTGTGAAGTAGCGCCTCCTGATATCTAGCCTGAATCTACCCTCTGCCAGCTTGTGACCATTATTCCTGGTCACTCCTGGTAGTGCTTGGGGGAACAGGGACTTCCCCGGTGCCTGCTGATCCCCCCTGACTAGTTTGTAACAAGCCACTAGATCCCCCCTCAGCCTTCTCTTCTGGAGGCTGAACAGGTTCAGGTCCCATAGCCTCTCCTCATATGGCCTTCCCTACTGCCCCCGATCATGCAAGTGGCCCTCCCCTGGACCCTCTCCATGTTGCCTCTTGAAGTGCGGCACCCAGAACTGGACGCAGAACTCCAGCTGCGGCCTGACCAGTGCTGCATAGAGAGGGGGAGGATCACCTCTTTGGACCTACCTGAGATGCATCTGTGGATGCATGACAAAGTACAATTGGCCTTCCTGACTGCATCCCCACACTGCCGGCCCATGTTCATCTTGGAGTCAATGATGATGCTAAGATCCTTTTCCGACTTTGTGCTGACAAGAGGGGAGTTCCCCAACCTGTAGGTATGGTGCCAGTTGCTCTTCCCCAGGTGCATCACTTTGCACTTGTCGGTGTTGAATCCCGTCCTATTCTCATCCGCCCACCCCTGTAACCTGTCTAGGTCCGACTGCAGCCTATTCCTCCCTTCTAGCGTGTCCACATCCTCCCACACCTTAGTGTCATCAGCAAATTTGAACAGGGTGCTTTTTTACCCCCTCATCCAAGTAACTGATGAAGACGTTGAACAGTGCGGGCCCGAGGACCGAGCCCTGCGGAACCCCACTGCCCACATCCCTCCAGGTTGAAAATGACACATCCACTACCACCCTCTGGGTGCGGCCCTCCAACCAGTTGGTGTCGACACCACAGTCCCCCAGTTTCTTAACGAGAACAGGGTGAGAGACAGTGTCGAAGGCCTTCCGAAAGTCCAGGAAGACTATGTCCACTGCTACCCCTGCATCTAAGGATTTAGTGATCTGATCATAGAAGGACACAAGGTTGGTCTGATAGGACCTGCCACTAATGAATCCACGTTGATTGCCCCTAAGCATGATCTCCCCTGCTGGCCCCTCGTGGACATGCACCAGAATAATTTTCTCAAAAAGCTTGCCCAGGATCGAGGTAAGACTAACTGGCCTATAGTTTCCCGGGTCCTCCTTCTTCCCCTTTCTGGGGATGGGAACCATGTTGGCCCTCTTTCAGTCCTCTGGCACCATACCAGAGCACCACGAGTGCTCGTAAAGCCATGCCAGGGGTCCTGCAATGACCTCAGCCAATTCCCTCAGTACTCTAGGGTGGAGATCGTCCAGACCATCTGACTTAAATACATCCAGTCCCTCCAGAAGTTCCCTAACTAGTTCCTCGCTAACCCTTGGCCTAGGTGTGCCTCCCCTGGGGCCTTTTATTTATTTTTTTAAATACTACTAACTACAAATTGAACGTGGCATGAACTGCCTATGAACCAGTTTTTTTCCAGCACTGGAGCATGTTGGCATTTTGAAAATTTAAAGGAAGCAAAAAAAAAAAAAAAAAAAAAAAATCTTGGAGATCATCCTCAAAATCGCATAGTCAACGAACTTATTTTTCTTCTCATATTCATCCTAAAGAGCTACATAGTTGGCACTTACGTTAAAAAATTTAAAACAAATAAAAGGCCATAAAACATACTGAAGACAACTTATAATTTAAGAAACAAAAGCAAGTGCCACACACGAAACACCATCCAGTACACAGATAACTCCACACTTTCCTTACAGAAAGGACTGTTGCATTTGATCATTTTTGGCTAAAGCATTCTTATATGTATGCAAGATGAGAATAAGGCTTTTATGTTTTATCAGATTCTACTAGGCTTGGTCAGTGCAAGGTTGCTTACTCCGCTGTAACACGTCAAAGAAACTCTAAGGATGTCAGATCTGGTTGTCTGGCCCAAAGCCGTGTTTTCATATTCTATGTTTCAATCTACCTACTCTGGAAATTCAGCACTTGGTACTTTGCCAATTCTTGACAGTTTGGAGTTGAATTTTGGCATAGTCCTGACAATGACAAAGTTTTAACTGTGTGTAACCTCATTTGTAAATTGTCTCCTGTAGCTGAACAGATATGACACAAAAACAAAAGAAAAAATGTCAAAGTAGGGAAAGGTGATGTTAATCAAGACGTTTTCCTTTTTTCTGTCTACTTGCTAGACTTAAATATTGTTATTTTGATAAAATGCATTTGGACCACATCCATCCAGTTTCATATACAAGTAATCCTATCAAACCTATGGCATTGCTCACATTTAAAATTATGTACATGTTTAAGTACTTTGCTGGATGGCAGCCCTGCTCCCTTTTAAGGTTTTTTGCTCCAGAGGGCTCTCCTCCAGCTGTAGTACATGAATCATTGAAGGAAATGCACAAAAAGGCAATGTGTATAAAAATTTGTATAAATAATCCCACCAGTGTTCCTCTACTCTAAGTCGTGTAGTTTGTGCAAAACTTAGTTTATACACATTGAAATAACCTTTGTCCACAAGACAATTCTTAGAGAGGGCTAATTAGCAGGATAATGCATATTCTGTACTCCTGTGTGAAAGCATAATAATTTCATGGAGCATTAAGTTAGTGCAAAATGTTGGACGGAAGCTCAACTGTGTACAAGTCTGAAGACTCCATCCTAGATTGATATGCATCATAGCATGGCAGATTAGTTTATCTGCATGTCCTATACTTCTCTTGGATTGCATCAATTGGACACCATCTCCTTGTTTAAATCTTGGTGTTCTGCCTGGAACACATCATTTGCACGTGCACATCCTTGAATTCAGTACCATTCCACTACAGTTAGTGTATCTTACATACACACCCCAACCAGAGCCATTCAGAGGCTCTTGGGAGGAAGGCAAAAGAACATGCAGTCTTTGAGAAGAGAAATTTCACAACTTTGATGAAGCCAACACTGAAGAGGAGTTGCATCCTGGAATGCCCAGTCATACTTTATTACAAAGCATGGTGACAAAAACAGTTTGCTAGAAAGCCGGATGGGATTTTATCATGCGATAACACTATTAACTGATATTTGAAGGTTGTGCAGAGACAACTGAAATTAGTGAGGGGTCTAGGACCAACAGACACTTGCATGAAAGAAGGGATTTTGCCCAGAAGCCAGGATCTCTTTGCAACACAAGAGCACAAGTCAGACTGAGAGAATACTGGTACTGACACACAGCTTCATCCAGTGAGAACCTTTGACATTAACTACTATGATATATACCCATGATACCTACTTTTATATATATGAGTGGTTTTTTCTAGGTGCCTGATGGATAACACCATGATGGGAGGATGTTGATTGTAGCTTTTCCAAGTCCTATCCTGCAACAGGCTTACCTTCTCAACATGGGACTGCATCAGGGTGGCTGACAAGGGAATCCATTCTAAAAACAGACTTACTAAGTAAATTTAAGTTCTGTGGCCCCCACACAAATATTTCTTGGCTCCTTCCCAGCTGCCTATACTGGCAAACTCTTCCTATTATCTGGTTGTGACACTTCTGCTTTTGTGGGTTCCTTGGTTTTTTGCCTCTCCCAGCACTGCCCTGCTGTCCCCACTTCTCATATTTTGTATGAAAAATTACTCACTCCTCTTTATATATTACTCTGTGCTGCCCTTTCACAGCATCTGATAAAGTAAGCTTACATTCTCAAAATCTTAAAATATGCATATACACACCCACACCCACAAGCTTCAGAATATTTTATTTAATTAGTCTATAAGGTGCATATTTAGCCTGCCTTCTACCTAACTTCAGAATACGTCTATAAACTTCTCTCAGATGACTAACTACTTCTCTAAACTTCCTTATCTATATGTTCAAAATGGTGATCAGGTAAAGGAATTAGAAACACCTCTGCTTTCATTTCCTATTCCCATTTTCAGCATGTTCAAAATGGAAAACTTGCACTACCCAGCCCTCTTCGGCATGCCAGATTCAGATGAAAACCCTAGCATGAAAATAAGTTTACTGAATGGTGTAGCAAGTAGGCACCATTTAAATTAGTTTGTCTCAGAGTTTGATCAATGCCTTGCTTGAGGCTACAGCTTTCAGAGCACTGTATCATAGTATTGATAACATAGCATTTCATAACTCCACAGGGTATATTCACAACAGAATAAGGCATATTCCACATCATTTTATCATTGCATGTTAAGACATATTTCACAGCATTCCATTTAGACATTTTTCCTGGCACAAAATCTAGCATTTAAGCAGTAGCTACATTCCATTTGGAATGCAGATGAAAAGAGGTAGAAATAGTAAAGTATCAATATGGCAACAGCCAGGGGGCACTGCTAACCCTTAAGATTTCAAACAATTATTATTAAAGTCACTATCACAGCAGATTTTGTGCACATCTGAGATATAAAATGGAAAATGAATGATAGAGAGTATGTTACGGATCCAGCATTACAAGGAAGAACTGTTTTGTAATTCCTTTCCAAGCCAACAGGAGGTAACTTTCTTGTAAATAACATCAGTGGTTCCAGAGATTTCATAGATTTCTAGGGTTGGAAAGGACCTTGTAGATCATGGAGTCTGACCCTCTGCTCTGAACTTTGTTTATCCTTCTTAAACAAAGTTTCTTTCCTGATCAAGTATCAGCACCATGTTTGCTAGCATAAGAAATGATTGAAAAGGTACATTTACATATAGAAATGCAAACAAGTCCACCTCCAGCTTCCATCTCTCAATGCCTGACAACCACCCACCACTGTGGCATTACAGGCAACCACTGGCCCTCACATCTTCATGATTAAGGTAAAGTGAAAGAGGGTGAATAAACTGAAAGGACTCACTGTACAGGAGAAGATATGGGGATAGCATCTCAAAAACAAGGGGAGAACAAAAATACATCTCTGATGCCATGAAAACTTAACAAAGAACCATCTTTGTCTTTCCACAGCTTGTGCTCCTCTAGAAAAAGGAGAATGATCATTGCTGGAGCTCACAGCCAGACAAACAGCTTCTCTGGAAAATGCTTTGAAGCAAAACTTCATCCTCTCTCCACCTCCAGCATAGCACGCTATCCATGAGCAGTTCCTGGACAAGAGACTCTGAAAATTTCTGCATCCTAGGATCAGAAATTCACCGTGACTACACTTTCCTGGTCTACAGATGACAGCATAAGTCACTTTGAACCCTTCAACGTTGCTGGAGCTTTGCTTTCTGCTGCAGCATTCCAGCTCTCATGTGAACAGCAGCATGAGCAGACAGGAACACCACATCAACTCAGATTACAAACTAAGAGGTCAAATTTGCAATTTTGAGATCCTACGTTAAGAAATTTGAACTTTGTACTTGTTGATCAATTCTTACTATTGTATCATGTATACCAAAGCTATGCTGTTTTCAGCGTTCCATTCGCATTTGCGCTTTACTAAAAATTGCTGCAGCAAAAGTGCTTCTATCTGCACTTACAGTTCTATAAAATAAGAGGTTTTAAAATATTCTTATTTGTATAAGTTTATCTACAAGACTGGATAAAAGAATACTTCCAAAAGACAAATGGATAATCCTGATGCTTCATTTTTATGATCTTTAATATTTGTAAACTATTACATGAAACACTCACCACTATGAAATGTTCATAAAATGAACATGAAAAGTTAATATAAACAAAGAAAATAAATATAATTTCAAAAGGCAATTAATAATATAGTCCCTATACCATATTCATGCAAATTTTCATGTAATTACATGGAGTTGTATATTAAAAAATTGTCCCCAGATGTTACTATCTTTTAAGATTCACTAAATAATGAAAATGAATATCAGTCTTCATACAGTTCATTAAAATGCTACTATAAAAGTAAAACTGTCCCTGTTCCCAGAAAAAGAACATAGTGCACCCTTGATCAAGTGCCCCTGGTGACTACCATTTTAGAGAGGGCATCTCACTGTACTGTACTTAATGATCTCAGAGTCTCTGAACCTCCCTGCCTTCCTGAGTCCCCCTACCTCCCCTCACGTTCCTCTCACAGGTATTATGCAAAATATGAAGTTTTAATGTATAGCACATACTGCTTGTGAGAGAGCTTTTTGATAACCCAAATGCAAACAAAGTATTAGAGGATAAAGTGAGTTTTTCAGAACAAGGGGAATAACAACAGTAATCATGTTTAAAGTGACAGCTATCAGAACAAACCTACTTTTCCATTAAATAAAAAGTGCTGTGCCTTGTCTAGTAAAGTGTAGCATCATGACTGACTCGCACTAAATCTGCCACAGTGAATTACTAGGGCATGGAGCATACCGGAGAAACATTCCTTTCTCTATATAAGCACAGCAGTCTAGTGCTGGAAAAGAAAGAATGGTATTATGGGTTCCATCAATACTTCAGTGTAATTTGGAAACTTCATGTGTATGTCATCAATAAGGTGCCTGCACTGGCAGTACCTTTGTAATAGCTGTGACCACTACCACCACCACCACAACAGCCCAGTCCATCTGTTCTCTCTAAATTAGTTAGCTACTGATTGGCAGCAATCAGGGTTTCTGAGCTTCCAGATGGTGATGGCCACACACTTCTGGACAATTAGGAAAGCTCTCACTTTGGTGTACTATACTACAGCTCTGGGCAGATCTCCAGAATAGTGCCCTTTATCATCATCCTTACACTTTTCAGCCACACCACTCATCCCAAGCCTGCAGCATAATCCATCCCTGCCAGCCAGCACTTGCTTTATGACTCCAGAAATGATTCTGCGCCAAGGGAAAGTGATCCATGAAGTTCTTCCATATGCAGCTGGCTCTTTTTCTCATTCACCTCCTCAAACTCCTGCTGCTGCTGCTGCTGCTCCTGGCAGGGTTGCTGTTGGTGCTGCTGCCAAAGCCATAGCAAAAACTGCTCGGTAGACAAGACTCGGACTTACAGAACTAAAGCCATCCAGCTACATCTCCACAAGCTGCTGCCTATTTGTAATGACCGCTATCATGGCACAGAGCACTGTATCATCCATGCTAGCCAATAACATTTTGAAAATGGCTAGAGAAAAGAGATGGAATGTATAGAAGGAGGGATCATCGAGGGGAAGGTGCAGGGAGACTGAGAATATTTATGAATAATTGATGTTTGTGCAGCACACACGACTGCTAAATTGGAAACTATTTAATAAAAACAAAAGAAAAACACAAGTGTTAATTAGCCATTTGAAATAATTTATGATTGTGTATACAACATAAATACAACAGAACAAGCTTGGTGGCCTTTGGGTGTGTGTATCATTACCTCAGAGGAACAACTTATCACAAGAACAGGAGAGCTAGAGAATTATAAATAACTGAAGATTGCTAGAGGGGGGAAAAAGAAAGACTTCCTAAAAATAGAGAATTAAAGCACCTATTAATGTATTGCAAAAGAAATCAAAAGGGTTTCTCATCTTGGCTTGTTCAGTTTTGGAACTCTTGCCTTTTACACCAGAAAAATATTCACTTAAACCAAATTAAAAGTACTATTAAAAAGATATGACAAAAGACCATACTGTAATGACACAAGTTAAATTGCTCATTAGGTTCCTTTGTAAAATGTCTGAAAAATCTGATCTTATACCCATCTTTTTTTAATGAGCACTTTGATTCATGTCATATGCCTTTCAGTTCAGTCAGTCACATAACTTGTCTTTTTATGATCAGCTAGGTAAGGAAACAATGTTACATTGGCTCCAGCTGCTTTTGAAGCAACCTTTTGACCAGTATCTTGTGGAGTTTTTGTACACCTGTTCTTAAAGGGCTACATACAGATTAAGTGTTAAAATGTTATGCTGTTTGCCCAACAGAATCAAAGTCAACCCATCAGGCTATGTTGCCAATTACTGAAGGCAACAGGACATAGTAAAATAATGCAACTGGCACCATTCTGAACTAACTTTGTGCACCATAGCTCCAATCAGTAGGTACCCATTTCCAGCTATACAAAGCCAGGTGTAGACTTTTGCACAAGCCCAACTGAGACTCACATTCATGTCTGAGTGACTCTGACACCAGGGTGTTCACTAAATGGAATGAACTTACAAAAGTTACCCTACACAGCAGATTTGATATATGGATTAAGAAAAGAAAAAACAAAGTCTACTAGACAGCAGGCAAATAAAAATTTAAGAAATTACAGGTCAAATCAGCTGCTTAAATTATTACAGCTTTATTGAAATCAATTGAACTGCCCAGACCTACACATTCACTCCTGTGTGCGTTGTAGGATTTATGTTACACTAATAACATTTTTATCTTAAGACCTGGTGTCTGTTTTTATAGAGAACCTTTTACTAACAAAACAGATTCCCCACAATGTACGTAATCAAATCTTGGTCAAGAATGAGATATTTTTTGAATAGTTGACTGACATGCTTTTATTAAAATAAAATATTGTGTGAAGACTGTACATTTATCAACACCAAAAGTGTGTTTCAGTGCAGGCACTAAGGAAAACATCTGGGCTAGGAATAGAAGTTACACATAAACCAGTTTAAGTGATCAGAAATGGGTTTAAGCCTGTAACAGAACAGAAGTTCAGTGCATATTTTCTGCTATTTTGAAACTGGTTTAAGATAAACCTGGTTGAATGTAGTATCAGACTTAACTGCTTTGGGTCAAACCTGTTTATGAAACTTCTGTCCCAGACCTCTTCCTGGTTCAAGTTAAATCACAGTCCCACAGCATGCTTTCCAGCGCTGGGCTCGGCTGTCAGCTTCAGCAGAGAATGGTTGAGGGGGCACAGGAAAAGAGGCAGGGATTGTACCGCCCTCCCCCAGGCAAAACCCAGCTGAGGTTTAGGGACAGGGAGGGAAATTAAGTCCACCTTCCCCTGAGTACAGAGCTTCCCTGCTGCTAAACTTACTGAAAAACTTACTACTGGCTGCAACTGTGGACTACAAATCCCAGAAGCACTTGAAAGCAGGAACAGGAAGTGATGAGGAACCCTAGAGAGTCCTGCTGCTGCAATTCTGGACTGAAATCCCAGAGACCTTGGGGGCAGCAGGAAGAGGAAGCGAACACACAGCCCATGCTGGCTACGTGCCAGACACGTGCATCAACGCCCCCAAGTTTCTGGCTAGAGTCACTGTAAACATGTGGTTACATTCCTGAATTAAAAGAAATAAGCGTTCAGTTGTTTGCCAGTTTAATCTCTGCATTTTAGAGTAACCTGCTAAGACTAAATCAATTTAGCCTCAGGATTTATGATGGTCTGTACTTAGCCCTGAAGAAAATCTTTTTAAGAGACTAGAACTTCCCAGATGGAAAATAATAATGGTGAAATATACCAATTCAATACAAGTTAATAAAACATTATAAAAGCAAAATTATAATTGCATTTTGTTATACATTCTTATTATACTTGAATCAATTATTTAGCATTTATGGAACAGAATGTTAGTATTATCCCCACTCATTACCACAAAAAGTGAAAAAGTTTGTTTTGACAAAACAGATAAATGTCAAAATGTTTGACTGATAAAATTATCCCAGTTATTTTGTTCTAACTGAAAAAACCCCTAACAATATTCTAAAGCTAGACACATATCAAATGTACTCTTCTTGCTTCCCATTTTAAACTAGCATTTTACCTTATTTTGTTGGTAACTCCTAAAACAGTAGCTCCTAAGGAACTTTACAATATTATAGTCATTCACTTAAAGTGTTTGCTATCTGTTTGTTTGGATAGTTATATATTTTTAATGTCATTTAGAAAACTTATAAGAAAGATAAAGCAGTGCAATTACTGAAACTGCTCCTAACAAACTAATTCTTAATTTTTTTCCTACTTCTGAACAGCAAAAGTCTCTTATTATTTATTATGTTGGCAGCAAGAACTCCATTTCTATTTTCCACATAGCAAAATCAATAATTTACGCAAAAAATATTCAGCCTTGTCCCAGTTCTTAGTAAATAATTAGTGGCATGCTGCTGCAGTAAGGTTTTTTTCCAACTACCAAGTGAGAAAATTATCAGTTTTACTTATTATTTTTATACTTTAAGATTATAAAATTATTTAAAACTCAAATTGTACTTCACAACTTCCTTAAAAACATTTTATCTGAAATCAATATGTAAGTTGGATATACATTATAAAGAAAAAAAATATTGTTTGTTGATTAATGTGTTTTACAATATAATTCACAAATGCATTTGTAATACTGTATACTTTATCTCTATTTGTTCACTTTCTTGTTCATAAACAAAGGGTTTAATCATGTAGTCATTACTTATGTACATACAGTTCCATGAACTAGAGCAAAAGGAACAGCATGAGAAGGATATGAGGCCTGATCATTTTCTAAGTGCCATCTGACTGCAGATCACAGAACACAAGGATCTCTATACTTCTGAATGGAAGGTGTCTCATCACCACTTCCTTAGCCTCTGGTGGAGGCCTTTCATAAGGTCCAAGAGCTGTGTTATGTAAGGATCAGAGATTGGTAGGTCTGGACTTGGGGATAAAGGGAGGTGCTGCCTTTCCCGGCAAGGATTTAGGGAAGCTTTCAATAAAAAAACCCCAACAGATGAACTTAAAAACAGGACAGTGATAAGGGTACCAAAACACCTCAAAAGGGAACTAGTAAATCAAGATAAAACAGTAAGTTCCTTGTTACACAATAATTTTAGGTAGCCCCTGGAGTTCTTAACCCCTGGATTCTCTACACATTAACACAAGAATCTAGTTTTAAGCACACTTCAGGCAGTTTACAGTTCCACTACTCCATGGCATGTTACCCAGCTCGCTTTCCATTAATGTGTGGTCAGGTTGTAACATGTGGTTGGATTCAGGAGTAGGGTCTGGGAGGGTGGGTGAGAAACAATGTAGGGGGCTGGGCCAGATGCCCATGAGCTGGGGCTTCCTTCCTGGAGTAGGGGAAGTAGCTGCCCCAAAAGTTCCTTCCCTCACTGCTCCCACCTTCCAGCCACCCCAGGAAGCATGATCAGCACATTTCAATCCCAAATTGCAATTTATTAAAACACAATACCTTCTTTAATTTACTTCCTCTTTATTTCTTTTCTTTTTTACTTCTCTTTCTTTCATCCTTCAGTGGCTGACTTCCTTCATTTCATTGTCTTTCCCCTGTCTTCATTTCCTTTCTACATCCCATTTCATTACCCACCCCATCCCATTAACTCTCCACCTCCAAGCTTCATGTTCCCACTCCCCACCAACCTTCCCAGCCCCCACCCCCACACTTAGAGCAGGGATGGAAGCCTTTCCTAGCTCAGCAACCCTGCCCTGTAGTGGCAACTCACAGTTGTAGCTCTTAGTCAGACTCCTGCTAGCCAACCCTCTAGTAGCAAGTCATAGCTGTGTAGGTGGGAGACAGTCAGAGAAGGTTGTTAGCTTAAGGTGGGACTGCTCCAAACTCAAGCTAGTTTTAACACCAACCAACATTCATTTGAGCAGTTCAAAGTGCAATATGTAACAAGGGCCTAATAGAGCCTGAGACGATTTCTTTTCCTGTGCAACTTCCCCGAAACCTTGTGGGAACATCTCCTGGAGTAACTAATGGGACCCAGAAGCAGGGAAGCTGGTATTTAAAAACTTGAGTGGACCTGTGCAGGGGGTTCCCTGTTTATAATCTCTTCTTTATAACATCTCCAACCCCTCATCCCCTGTCCACCCACACCCTACCCCCAGCTTATTTTGTTAAGAAATTCTGTCAAGAAAGACTAAAAGTTTCAGGAGTCCTCTTTGGTGATAGTGCCTCCCTTCCACTGGGTGTACGCCACTTTTTCAGCAATCAGACATTCACAGGTATTTTAGTCTAGACAGTAGAAGGCACTACTTCACAGTCAGGGCAGCTAGGATCTGGAACCAACTTCCAAGGAAGTGGTGATGGCTTCTACCCTGGGAGTCTTTAAGAGAAGGCTCAATGTTTACCTGGCTGGGGTCATCTGAGCCCAGTTTTCTCTCCTGCCCATGGCAGGGGGTCAAACTAGAAGATCTACAAGGTCCCTTCTGACCCTACATCTATGAATCTATGAGTCAAACCAGCAGCCCAGATCAAACACTCATCCAGACCAGTAATAAAAAATGGAAATGTGATGGAAAAGTTGTGGATGAAATGTTATTAAAAGCAAATATTTAGATTACCCATCACACACAGTATCCTTCTGAAGTAATACCAATATAAATATATAGATATAGCCTGACGCTGTATTATTTTTCTTACCTAATTTCTACTGAGATAGAGAAAGAACAATTTCTCCTTCAATCCAACCTATCAGGAGAACCTCTTCAGGAAGAGAGCACAAAACAATGAAGATGGCCAAGCCATTCTTCTAGGAGCTAGAGGCAGTGATCTAATTCTGAGAATGATTTTAGGGCACAGATCTAGGAGACAATTTGGCGTAGTTTTAAATCTATACAGTTTGTCATTATTAGTGCTAAATAAACAAGTTTCTGCTATTGATAATTCACAGCATAAGTTTGTAGGATATTCAAATAAAGTATCAGACAGAGTCACCTTTAGGTACAATACCAGGGACAGCAGGGAAAGTGAACTGTTAAGGAATTTCCACAATATTAACGTAATATATTTATACAAGTAGCTTAGGAAATTTCAATTGGTCTAGAAGCCTCATCAGCACCTCACTACTATACAGAAAGCTAACTCTGAAATATAAAGCAAGCCCATTTTTCATTACTTTTTCTTCTTATGGGCAATACTCTTTCAGACTTACAATTGTATTTCCATAATTATGATGTCCTTTTGCATTTGACATTGACGTATTTTCCCCTATGGTATACATACACTGAAATGAGCACAGCTAGATTTGTTTAACAATAATTTTTTCAACTTATATAATGCCTGATCATACCAAAATCTCTAATTTTACATCATCATTGTTGGATGTCAACAGCAAAGCTCTACAAATAGTTTTTGCTAATTGACTGCAGCTGCCTAGCTAAGAAAGCTTTAAAACATTGCTTTTTACATTGCTAGTATGAAAATACTAACTTGCTTGCTTGAACAGCTACAAATGGGTATATTTAAACAAAACTAGATATTAGGAAGCTGAAAACATTCCCTAGAACAAATTTTAAATTTTATTTATTATCTGAAAAGCTTGAAATTGTCCCTTTAAATACAGTTTCTACTAACCAACAAAAAACATTATTATGCTAATGGTTAGCCATTGTTAGGGCTCATCTCAAAGTACTTGAGGCAGTGGTCACCAACCAATCGTGGAGCCTCCAATAGTTGATGCTGGTCTGTGGGGTGGAGCAGGGGGCTGGGGGGTGGAGTGGGGAAGTAGATCCTGGGGTGCTCTTTACTTACAAGCAGTGATCTTCACCATAGAAAGGTTGGACACCACCGATTTAAGGGCATGTTTAGTTTTAAACATAGTTATGACTTATTGAAATGCTTACGTTCTTTCCCAAACAAAGCACTATTTTAAAAAGAGAAGTTTGCAAAGTTTACAAAAGTTATTAAATATTTTATGTATGAAACTCTGTTCCATGACTATTTTAAGAGGAAAAAAATATCTGTTCTAATCCTATGCACAATGTACCTCATATTTCCTTATATGTAACTGGAATGGAATTTAAAATGGCACTACATTCAATGAAAACCAAACTCAAGTTGGGAACTTTGGCAGAAAAGGCATACCATAGAAATATGGGGCCTACTTTATTTATTAGCAGCTAGACAAAGACATGAGAAGTAGTTTAACAGATAAGAATGTTATGTATTTTAAAGAGATTTCAACTCTTAAAACACCAAGTAAGACCAATGAATCACATAATAGCAAGGAGCAGTTATTGCCCTGATCCTTTTTCTTAATTAGGATGAGTGTAAAAAACATTTATCTGAATAAGTGTCACAATGCAAGTTATTCAAGTTTACATAAATAAATCCTATAATGTACTATGAAAAAAAACACAGGAAAAAATCATAATAATTTATTTGGCCAAATTATTTTTAAAAAAGCAAATCTCACCAAAGACTACAGTACAGTACAGTTGAGCTACTATATTTATAACATCTACAATCCTTAGTAGTTAAGCAGTAAACTATCAACAACATTAACTTTAAACTTTTACCTGTGTGTAAGTCTCCGATGACTAATGCAAACAGCAGTCTGCTGATCTTGAGCAACGCATACCTTATGACGGCTACATTTCATCTTTAAGCATGGATCTTTTGCTGGATCCAAAGCTAAAAACAATTACAGAAAAATATTTTTTTAAAAGTTCTCTAATAAATGTACAGTAAAAAAAAAAAAAAAATCAGTTGTCTCAGCCTTTTTATTTCTATACCACCTAGGATAGCAAGCCCATGATTTTGGATAGGGGTGCCTAGATACTACCATGATGATACTGCCATGGCAATACTACTACTACAACTACTAAAAATGTTGTAGTCTATTTAAATAGAGCATATTTTCCACTGATTTTCCTATTCATATCCCCTTTATTATAAGTTACTTGTTATTAATGCAGCAGTTGTAGCAAATCACAATTTTCTTCCAACTCCTTCAACAGAGCTAGGCAGAATGCAGCACATTCAGTGATGTTTGAACCTGGGCTTTGTAAAAATCTTCAACTTGGAATTGACAAGGAAAACAGATAAATCTGGAATTTATCTGAATTTCCAGATAAATTCAAGGAAATTATGAATTTTTACCAATAATCTGCAAAAATGATGTTAATTTAAAATTATTGTAACTTATAAAAATCACAAATGAAACAAGAAATTCAAGAGATTTTTAAGGCTATGAGGCCTTGTAGACCTCATAATCAAACTCCCCAAAGCCATGTATAACGCAAGACCTGTGGAAAGTTAAGGCAAATCAATCAACAGTGTGAAGACAACATGCCTAAAGTAAAGCATGTTAATCCTCCATGTGGATGATATCATTCATGAATAAAGTAGCTTTAGATCACTAGCTGCAGCTACATTCTTAATTTATATACATTGACTTCACACTTCATTTTGTTCTTCTTCACTGCCCTGGTGATCTTCATATAGACAACCATCAACAACCTGTTTTTAAAAAATGGTAGCAAACGAGAACAATGACTGCAGGAAGAGTACAAAGGATGCTATTCCTGGAGACGTGGTGAATTATTAAATCAATCAATGTAGGTCTGAGGAATGTGAATACTCATGCCTTACTTCTCTTTATCACTGTATTAGGTAGAATGAATGGAACCGAGTTGAAACTTTTTGTTACCTTTCATAAATTGATCCACCATCCAGTTTGCCATTTTGTTTGTAGTGGCAAGCTGCAGCTTCATTGATTCTAATAATAATAATGACTGTACTAATTTGATTTAAATGATTATCTAAGTTTAAATATTTACAAATATATATTTTTTTTATTCCTCAGGAGTTGACGCACCTTATTGTGATCAATCTGTTAAAATGAATTACGTAATCAAAGACTAAGTTCAGTCTTGTTTAACACTGCCTTTTACCAAACTAGCTTTTTGACCTAGGCACAATATTACAAAGAAACAAAATAGACCAATTTTTACAAATAAATAATTTCATACACATTCTGTAAGCCATGTTTGGTATGGAAGAAATTACTGTTTTACTACTTCAAACAAAAGTGCCATGTGAAAATGCAGTCGGAATTACCAAAACATTTTTAGGAATAAATAAAAAGTATTTTTGAAAAAAATGGTTGTAAATAGTACATTGTGTGTCAAGAGCATAGCGAAAGAAATAATATTTCAGACTGATTTACTTGCATTAGCTATTATGCAATTATGAATTGCTTTTCCAAAAATTCTGAGACTATATGAATTTCAACCGAACCTCTGGATTAAACATACTAAAAGACTGCCCACTTGAAGTGTATAAAAGTGACTAAGATGATCAAGTCACATAAATAAGGAGAAAAAAAATACTGCAGACAGCATAAGTAGATGCCAAATGGTTCATACCATCAGAAGGAGTGATGGAGATGTAGACCTACACAGTTAAAAGTGTGGTTGTTAAAGGTGGAGAAAAATTTGGCAAGTGTAACTAGCTTAAAGAAAAGAGACCAAAAAAAAAAATCTGTATTTGTTTACATGACACTTTAAGCCATCAAGTAACTGTAAAGTGTGAATTTGGCTTGTCTCAATATCTGGGTAGTTGAGACCCAATAGAGGTAGACTTCACTGTACTTGCAGACACTTTGACCTCAGAACTCACCCCAAATCTCAGAGTACTCTGGGAAATTACAAATATCTTCCACAATCTTTAAGCTATCCATTTTCCCATCGAAATAACTTTTTGTGTTTTACTCCAGTTTCACTAACCCATAACTACGTGTATTCAGTTTCAGTGATGCACTAACGCTATTTCCAAAATGGTTTGGCTTTAAACCCAGAAGCCTCAACACATCTGGAAACACAGCAAAATCACACATAAGCAGCCTACTAAAAAAGCCATAAAACAAAGGGCAAGTCATCATTATGGAACTTCCATCCTTCATTGATTTTGAAACCCACATTTCCCACCCTGTCTCATTAAAAAAAAAAGAAAAGAGATGGGCAGATATTTCTATTACATTGTTCCCCAATCTACATTCATATTTTGTTCAGTTTAAGTAAGGAGGCCACGCACAAAACTCCATTGGTAGTGTAGCAGATAAAGGAAATCTACAGGGTTATATAACTGTCCACCAACAAAACCTTAAAAAAAATAGAAACAATTGTTTCAGTCCCAATAAGACAAAGTATGCAACTGGATTCTTATGCTTCCCTGGGCAGACTATATAACAGGATTTTTTTTTTTTTTTTTTTGCATACTTTACTTATACAGAATGATTTAGAGCTTTAGTGATTATGAAAAAAAATCAACCCTTTAGCTTGATGCTTTTGATACATGGCTAATATAATACTCAGACACAATAATCTTTTATCAATTTTTTTTTGTTATGTTTTCTACATAGAGACTTTTAAGCCTCAAAAAATAGCTTCAGTTGCCTCCATATTAAGGTAAGTCCTAGATCACTCTGAAGTATTTCTCCACAAAACAATTTTCAGCAAATCAATTTTGTCCTGTTTTAAAGTCATAATGGCGAACTAAGTCGCTTTTCTTTCTTACTGTAAGGTGAAAGTAAAACATGGATGAAAAGCAAAATGTTGATAAGTTATTACATTTCTTTATAAAAAGAAATAACACTGCTCCATTTGCTTCCCAATTAAAGACTATATCCTATAAAACCTGCTGTTTTAAGGTAAATTAACCCCTCAAAAATTTCTAATCGGGATGCCAAAAATGATTTTTGTAACCGAATAACCAAATTGAACTCTAATTTAGATTAATCCCAAAGAGCACAAATGGCCTTAGAATGCCCAGAATATATTCCAACACAAAGTTGTTTCTTGGGATGGTTCCAACACAAAGTTACTTAACACTAAGGGTATGTACAGACCTTGGGGAGGTTATATCAAGTTAAAAATGGGCACCCAATCCAAGGCAAATTGGGATTGGCAGGATATCTTGTGGGGATTGGAGGAATAATTAGGGTCCACAGGGCTGCTTAGGGGAATCAGGGGGGACTGGTGGAGTCCGTGGGGGGTTGGGGAGATTGGGGGAGCAAGAGGGGTCCATGGGATGATTGGTGAGTTTTGGGAGGGTTTGGCAGAATTGGAGTGCTGGCAGGTCCACAGGGAGCTGGGGGTGGGGTGACACACAGAGGCCCTCCAGTACTATGTGAGAGGCCAGGGGGCAGGAAAAGCATACTCCAGGGCTCTACTGGGAGTTGTGCAGAAGAAATTAAATTAAATCAGTCTTGCCAGACCCAATCTAAATTAGATTACCTCTGAGTTAGGGTTAAATTAGGTGGGGTCAGCCATTTTTAGACCAATCTAAACTTCCTGAACTTTTGTACAATTTACGCTTAGATCAATCTAACTAGAGATTTAAGTGTAAGATCTGCACATGGGCCAAATAAGTGAGATTATGTGGCTATTTTTAATGTGATAAATCTCTTAAGCTCCCTGAGCATCTGTACCTAGCCAAACTGAAGTTTTCTGAGTTGTTTTGTCCACATATATTCTCACTAATTAGCTAGAGTTTAGAATGAGAAACACTCCTGCAACTTTTGCTTTAGTATCCATAAAATGTACTGTAGCCATTTCTCTCCTAGTGTCCGATACAGAGGAAGTACAGGGCACACACTTTCAGCTCTTCAGTCTCCTTTCAACTTCAGAAACCTATATTGTGTTGATTATGCAGAGGAGCGGAAGAAGGGAAGGATGTGAATATACATGAGGACCATATATTTTGAACTTAAGTTACTGGTAAGTAACTTTGTGTAACTGCCATATACATATTCTATGAGTGGGTGACTCAAAAGCCGTGCCCACAGGACTAGTGATGGTTCTCAGATTACATCTAGGTGAAAAACAAATAGTACTATCAAACACTCTGCTAAGCATGGCATCTTCTCTGGGGGCTTCCTCAATGGTATAATTTATAGGAATATCACAACGTGATGTTGTTCAAGTACCCTGAACTCTGGTGGAATGTGCCCTTATCACTGACGCCGATGGATGTTATCAGACTTATAGTAGTTTTATACAGTCCAAGATCCAGTTGGACAACCTCTGGGCTGCTATTCCTGCACCTTCAGATACTAATACAAAGACCAACGAAGACTTTCTGAACATCTTTCTTTCAGTGAAGGAAATAAAAAAAATGATTTTTCAATGTTCAGCAAATGCAAACCCTCCCCACATGAATGAGGCTTTAAGAAGAACTTTGACAAATTCATCTGGTACCCTAAAAGAAAAATCTGTGACAAGTTTAGGCAAAAATGTAGAAAGAGTCCTCAGGGTTTATCAGGGCACAATGTAACAGAGGGCGGATCTACTGTAAGGACTTCAAATCTCACCTATCCTTCTTACTGATACAGGATTATAAGAAGTCAGGCTGGAAGAGACCTCATGAGGTCAGCTGCCCTGATAAAGTAACCCTCAGAACTCATCCCAGGGTTTCATATCAGAAAACCAGTTTCATGGAGAATGTAGAAGACAGCATGATGGCATAGGTTCAAGTGGTACTTTCATTTAAAAAAACCCATAAAAACTGACGCCCCAGTTAGGGAAATGAGGGTAGAGACCCTAGATAGTCTCTTAAGATATCTATGGACTTGTCAGGAGAGAAAACACAAGTTATCTTTGAGATTGCTGATGGATGGCCCTTATAAGTGAACTAATGGAAAGGCTGCTGTGCTTAAAACCCAGTAGGCAGTCTAGGTGGATGATGGGTCTACTCAGGTTGTTCCTCACACAGCACCAGGAGGGAAGCCTAGTTCATATCGCCAGGTATGTATACCCACTCAAGTTCTTGCTGTGATGAACAAAAAATGTTTCCGATTGGAACCAAACATGCTTTTGCTATGTGTGAGAGCCATCCATCATTCAGGCTGCATGACAGAGGGAGATGAAGACTCTTTCCTCCTCTTTCTGTTAGCAGATTCAACTTTAGTGTCAGTATTTTGGGGTCTTGTGACAAAAGGAACAGGAGATCCTGATACCTACCCCGGGCAATTTTTTAAATACATGTTCACCTCTTCATGAGTTTCTAGAAACTGTGTGTGTTAATTAGGACTAATTGAACTAAGATTATTCCACATGAAGAAGGGTCTCTGGATTCTCCTATTCTTGCATTCATAAAATCCTGTGGAAATGCAAAATGGCAACCAAGGGGTAGATATCCTTGATGGTAATAGGCTTTCTGAATGTGGCCAGAATTGTTGGAAACAACAGATCAGATGCAAAGCCAATATATTTGTCCAAGAGGAAAAAAAAAAAAAAAAAAAAAAAAAAAAGGTTATTCCACCTGCTCTCTCTCATTCTTACCTTATATGATTAACAGACTGAACAACTGTGGAGAACATGAGTTTCCTCCAGTAAAAGCCACAGCTATCTGGTCCTGGAAATCAGGCTATAAAAAGACAGGCTTGGCTGAAATCACACATGATCAAACAAGTCTGGGTAAGGCCATAAATAAAAAATACCATGCCTTCATCCCAAGAAATATAGACAAGTTCATTCAGAGAAGTGGGAAGAACACATCAAATTACCAGAAATGAAGCCACAAAATGGTGCTGCCTGGTGTTTTCAACATATTTTCAGAAGGGATGGAAAGACATCAACAAGCACCAAGCCAAAGCTCAAGGGCTGCAGGTGAACAGTCTGTTTTTGCTTCAGGTCCAAACAGACTTCCTGTGCAGCAAAGGTGCTTTTTGAGAGTAGGCAGTGAAAAGAAGATGACTTTTCAACATACCCTGAGGCTTGATGGCTGCTAGGAACTCAAGAGCGTTGGAATACAGTCTCTCACCAAGCAAGAAAGAATCAAGGAACAGGAAATCAAAACCATCATTTATCCCCTAGGGATAAGGGAACAAGAAAGGTACCTGGTATTACAGGTACTAAACTTAATGTGCCGTAATTACAACACATTAATAAACGTATAGACATGGCCAGTTAAGTCAAGATAGACAAACAAAGTATGACGGAAGAATCAGCACAGTACTGATTTACACTGCTTTCACTTTAACCTGTTCATTTCCATAAATGATAAACATGTCAAACATATCATGCCACAAATTGCATACAAAATGGGAAACCAGCCACAAAATGTACCACATTTAATGTGGAACATTTTAGAGGCTGGTTTCTATTATTGTTCTATTGGAACATGTGGTATGAACATGCGAGCACTTCAGAGAGTCCAAGACTGGAGGACTACCTCCTTCCCTCAGTGACCTTGAATGTCCTGTGCTTCCAAGGGGCAAGGGGCAATTGTGTCCCATAGATGGTCCATGCCCACTATTGCCCAATAGTGGGATCAGGCAGGAGGCAAACCCTGGTCTGATACACAGCTACGTCCCCATCCCTTGAAAAGGGTGTGGTGCAGCATGGCAGTTTGGAACCCTCCCCTGATGCAAGACTGCCTAATGAGCTCCTCAACAGATATGAGGGGAAGCCTGGATCAGGGATGGGTCCCCAATCTGAGGTTCTCCACAATGATTAAAATGCATACTATATTTATAAGCTGGTTGCTACCAAGCTTTAATTTGCACATGTAGCAGGGTCTTGCCTGTAGCTCGGAGCCCCATTAACTGACAGGACTTCCAACCACACGGGTGCATCTTTGCCCAGACTGAACACTTCAAGCCCTGTGGATTGCAGCTGCTTTGATTCTCAACGCACAGCAGAGGAGGGGTGCGAAACGCTCAGCCCACAGGGCTTTCGGTTTAGCTCCTCACCCACAATGATGACCGAGAGACCCCACAACTAACAGGGCTCTCTGCCCCAGCTGTGCCTGTGCATGAGGTGCAGCCCAGACATTAAGAGCTCTCAGTCCCAGCTAACTGTGAGGCGCAGCCCAGACCAGGAGTCTCAACAGTTGCCTGGTTCTTGGTTCTAGCTGTGAGTGAGGCACAGTCTGGTCTGGGAAACCCATCAGTTGCAGAGTCTCTTGGCCCCAGCTATGCGTGGCCCCTGCAGCTGGGAGCCCAGGATCAGGCTCCCCCTGCACCAGCAGTATGGCACAATAGGATCTAATGCACAATCCCACAATCATGCCTCCTATTGTGAACATATGGCATGGCAGGAGGCACGATTGTGTGGATCATGTCTTACAACCAGTTATGCCTTTACCTGAATGTGTACAGAGGGCCTATGATGCTTACATTTTAGTTACAATACTTCATTTACTGTCCCTTTTTGCCGAGGCCTTGCCATCATTTTTCAGTATTGATACTCATCCTATTCACTTTCCTTCCATGTCATCTCCTACACACACCACCTCCATTTACTTACTGTAGAAAAAAGTGAATATGGGAGACAGCATTGTAGCAAGACCCCCAGTTTCTTTTTTTTTATTATTATTATTGCATTCCCTCCCCTTCCCCAACCATTTATGGCTTTCTCTCTCCCTCTCTGTTCCCTATAAATAAGAATAAGTGAGCTCAAATTTAGGATAAGCTTTAAACGTTTTTATTTTGGTAGCAAGTTTTTGGTTTTGGATATCCACTGTTTTATATTGTAGTATTATCAGGTTTGTATTGATTTTTACTGTTGTATATTGTAGTATTATCATTTTTGTATTGATTTTTATTGTTTCATATGGATATTGTATGGTTTAGGCCTGTGTCTGTAAGTGAACCAAAGTCATGTCAAGTTTCCATTTTATATGTCAAGCCTCCATCTTCTGTCCTCTGCCTGGACAACCCATGTTGCAACAATATGATTCATTGTACCCCTCCCACGTAAATTGGTTCCCCAATGAATGAGAGTGATTGGGAATGACTGAAATACAATGGTAGCAGGCCTCTACTGAATGGTCTGTAATGACTGGGCCATCACCTTGCATTGATTCATTCATGAACCACGGACCTCACCCAGGAACAGAGACAAGACCAGCATTTGAAAAACAAAAGACCCTGCAGAACCAGCAACTCTCACCATTCCAGACACCCGAAACCGCACATCCCTGCATGAAGCACACATGCTCAGTATGCCAGGGGCTGACCCTTGCCTGGGCATGCCTCCTGTCACTAGGGTCACAAAAGGTCTGCCCCTATAAAAAGGGGCAGTGAAGACAGACCCAGGGCGGACAATCTCTCCATCTGGACCAGCACCATGCCACACCGCTATCCACCCAGAGGCCTTGCCAGCAACCTCCCTCTGGACAACATCTACTGGACAAGGAGCCCTTTCCAGCCTGGATAGGTAGATATTACCTGCACACCTCCTCCTACAATTTGAACTTTCTCTTTCTCCGTCTCTCTCTCTCTCCTCCTGGACTTCAGTGGACTTCAGCCCCTGCACCAAGTCTCTCTAACTCCTGCTGCCATGGTGTGTGTGTGTGTGTGTGTGCGCAAGGGAACCAATCAGACGTTGTATCACCATCTCCCTTGTTCAATAAAATCCCTGTCATTTGCAACCCAAGTTGGGTCATGTTTTACTAAATCCTAGTCCCTTCCTTATCTTAAATTCCAGCCTCATTCTCTCTCTCTCTCTCTCAACTCTAGTCCCCTCCCCCTCTGCTAGTTTTCCCATCTCCTCCCAATTCCATCTCCCCTTTTCTGCCACCTCTCATCCTTCCCTGCTCCTGCTGCCTTTTCCCTGTGACTCTCCACTCTCCTTCTCTGCTTTCCTGCTGCCCTGCCGCCTGCTGCTTTTCCTGTGATTTTCTGCTGTCAGTCTCTGTTTTCAGGCTTCCCCTCCACCTTCTGTAATCTCCCCCCCCCCCCAGCTCCTCTTAGCTGTCCAGTTCTCTCCAGCTTCCAGCACCTACTGCCACTCTCTGCAACTTCTCTAGCTGCCCCAGAGCCATCCTCTGGCTCCCCACACCCAGAGCCCCTCTTACCACCCACACTTTCCCTTAGTCACATTTTTCCCTCTCCCCACCTACCTTTTCAGCCCCCCCCCCGCCATAGCTGTGTTGGCATTGCTTTCCTGTTCTGCAGGCTTTGGGCATCATCTTTTAATCACTTAAGATCAATTAACCTAAAGTTACCCCCAGCCTCAGTTCTTCAGCCCAGACCCCTGTAGTCTACTGGTTCTAATCCCAGACCTAGTAATTTTAACTCCCTACACTTCTACTTTCTTACCTTAACCTTCCCCCGGTATCCCAAGTACACCAAGCACATGCATACATACATACACATCACAACACACAACTTAGGAAATCACCTGTGTGTATGTGTAGGTGGGTGGTATGTGTGTAAATTAGTGAATACACATATACATATAGATATCATTGTGTGCATGTGTGTGTGTGTGTGTGTGTGCACGTGCGCGTGTGTGGTATATGAATTAGTAATCCATGTATTTGTATTGGATGTGCAGGTGTTGGTAACTGGTAACTGATTCTGTCTAAATTTGGTGCGTGTAGCACATATGGGCTTAAAATGGTGATAGGTGTGCATGAACCTAGACTAGTTATTTTGAACGTGTGTGTATCTGAGTTGCTAGTATGCGTGTGTGTGTGGGGGGGGGCATTGTGTGCATGATATACGAATTAGTGATCTGTGTCTAACTTCTGGGGTGTATAGTGTATGTGCCTGAATTGTTAATAGGTATGATGTGCCTGGCCTGGTTTCAATGTGTATGTGCCTGAGCTGGTAGTATGTGTGTATATGTGCAATTGTACACCACACCCTCCTGTCTAACAGCACAATATTGGGATTTTGAACATTGGCCTGACCCCTCAGAACAACAGTATTAGTTGCATCCTTTGCAGTTGTGAAAATAGATGTTAAGGGAGACATAAAACAACTTCAGCTATGGATGCTGTTTTGGAAATTCAGGACCCTGACCCTCATTAATCAAAGACCCAGTTCTGTTTCCAGAATTTCTCCACTAGTAGGGAATTTTTAAGTGATTTTCTTTTGCTTCCTCTCCCTCTCCCTTCCCCTTTCTCTGTGTGCAAGTGCATCTCCATATGAGCAGACATATATGATCCAGATGTGCAGGTGCTTGCAAACAGACCCAAAGATAAGTTTTAAAACATTACCACCAACTTTATTTTTAATGCACCAGGCATTTTTTCAAGTTGATTCACTGTACAGTTGTAAAACTTCCACTAAATAGCCTATAACTTGCAGTAGACTCGCCTTAGTCAACCCACAGGACTTAGCTTAAACTTTGAATACCTGAGAGGCACAGCAGGTGCCAAAGAGTCTTCTCTGCTGACTTCAGTCAGCAAAATTCATAGATTCATAGATGCTAGAGTCGAAAGGGACCTCAAAAGATCATCAAGTCCTAGGAAGGAAAGAGTGCTGGGGTTATCTGCAAAAGAGATGACTATCCAGCCTTCTCTTAAAACCCCTCAAGGTAAGGGAGACCACTACCTCCTTGGAAGCCCATTTCAAATTTTGGGCACCCTTACCACAAAGAACTTTTTCCTGATATCTAGCTTAAATCTGCTCTCTGTCAGTTTGTGACCATTCTTATTTGTTACCCCAAGATGTGCCCTGATGAACAGATCATCTCTGATCCCTTGCTACATCCCCCTAATGAATTTGAAGGCAGCCACAAGATCAAAAGATTCTTAGGTCTCCCCTTTAGTCATAAGCAAAGGATGCAACATCAAAATCCCAGGTCTTGTTTACTTCTGGGAGCTCGCCCTTTAGCTTCTCATCCCCACTGCCTCCAAACTGTCAAAATAAAATCCTTGTAAACTTAATAAATTTAAATCATACAATTAAAACATACCCACACCAGAAAATGTGGTGGCCCTGCAAGATCCTCTGGGCAATCTGGTGGTTACACCAGAGGAGAAAGCAGACCTCTTTAACCAATTCTTCATCTCTGTTTTCTTGGGCAGGGACTGGGACTTCCCCACCGTGATGCAAGACGGACTCGAGGGGAACGCCTCCAGACCTCAGCTTGGGGAGGACTGGGTTACAGAGCTTCTGGAGGGGCAGGACGTGTTCAAATCAGTGGGTCCAGATGCTCTCCACCCCTGGGTGTTGAGGGAGCTTGCAGGGGTTATTTAACGGCCCTTGGAATGGCTTTACGAGCCCTAGTGGTGCTCAGGCCAGGTGCCAGATGACTGCATGGTAGCCAACGTGGTCCCCATCTTTAAAAAAGGGAGGAGGGAGGACCCAGGCAACTATAGGCCCATCAATCTTACCTCAATCCAAGGGAAACTCTTTGAGAAGATCATCATGGAGCACATCTGTGATGAGCCGGCTTCAGAGATCATGCTCAAGGGCAACCAGCACAGTTTCATTTAGGGCAGGTTATGTCAGACCAACCTGATTGCCTTTTATGATCAGGTCACAAAAGCCTTGGATGAAGGTGTTGCTGTGGATGTAATCTTTCCGGACTTCGGCAAGGCCTTTGACACCGTCTCCCACCCCATCCTCATTAAAAAACTAGGCAACTGTGGCATTGATGCCTACACAGTCAGATGGATTGCAGATTGGCTCAAGGGTCATACTCAGAGTGGTGGTGGATGGGTCATATTAGACCTGGAGAGAAGTGGACAGCGGAGTCCCCCAGGGCTCAGTCCTTGGGCCCACACTGTTCAATTTCTTTATCAGCGATTTGGATGATGGGGTGAAAAGCAACCTGTTTAAATTCACTGATGATACCAAAATTTGGGGTGCGGTGAGCACACTAGCAGGGAGGGAAAGACTGAAGCAAGACTTGGATAGGTTACAGGGGTGAGCTAGCAAAAACACGATGCGCTTCAACACTGAGAAGTCCAGGGTGCTGCGCTTGGGCAGTAGTAACCAGCAGCACACTTATAAGATGGGAAACTCCCTTCTTGAGAGCACGGAAGCAGAAAAGGATCTTGGAGTCATTATTGACTCCAAGATGAACATGGGCCAACAATGCGAGGTCACAGCTGGAAGGGCTAACCGGACCTTGTCATGCATCCAGAGGTGCATCTCAAGCAGGGCCAAGGAGGTTATCCTCCCCCTCTATGCAACACTGGTCAGGCCACAGCTGGAGTACTATGTCCAGTTCTGTGCGCCCCATTTCAGGAGGGATGTGGACAACATTGAGAGGGTCCAGAGGAGGGCCACCCGCAGACCCTACAATGAGAGACTGCAGAACCTGAACCTGTTCAGCCTTCACAAGAGAAGGCTGAGGGGGGACCTGGTGACAGTCTATAAATTCACTAGGGGGAACCAGAAGGGTTTGGGAGAGACCTTGTTTCCCCTAGCACCGCCTGGCATAACAAGGAATAACGGCCACAAGTTGTTGGAGAGTAGGTTTAGATTAGACATTCGTAAGAGCTACTTCCCAGTCAGGGCGGCAAGGATCTGGAACTAACTTCCAAGGGAAGTGGTGCTGGCTCCTATCCTGGGGGGTCTTTAACAGGAGGCTTGATGCCTACCTAGCTGGGATCATTTGAGCCCAGTTTTTTTTTTTTTTTAAATCCCGCCCTGGCAGGGGGTTCAGACTTGAAGATCTATAAGGTCCTTTCCGAACCTACTTCTATGACTGTATGATTCTATGATAATTAGTACCCTAATTGTGTAAGAAATACAGGGTGAACCCAAACCCCATGTCTTTACCCATTTTACTCCCAAGGGGAAAAATGTTTCTTAACCCTTGCCTTCCTCACCCCACCACCCTTAAAAAAAACCCAGCTGTTCAATCTGACTTGCAGTATCTTAGAATATAGTTCCTTTACTACAATTACAGGAAGGTGGGAAAAGGGCTACGCATGGATATCCAGACCAGCCTGAGGGCAAAGAAAAAAAGCATACTGGCATTGGAAGCAGGGGCAGGAACAAAGGAGGAGTACACTTCCCTGACCTAAGATTGTAGGGATTTGGTGAGGAAGGCTAAAGCAGCACTGGAGTTTAGGTTAGCTTCTGGGATTAAGGATAACAAAAAGTCCTTCCTCAAGTATATAGGTAGCAAGAAGAAGTCTTGGGGTAATATTGGATCCCTACAAGGCACGGCAGGGCAGGGCAGTTGGTGATGGACACGCGAGAGAAGGCAGAACTCTTCAACAAGTTCTTTGCCTCCATGTTCCTGTCTGCTGACAATGGGCTGCTATCGGGTGACAGCATAGAGAGGCCCGGGAAGGATGCGAGTCCCCCGACTGTTAGTTCAGACCTAGTTAAGGATTACCTGGTGGGCCTAGATGTGTCTAAATCAGCGGGCCCGGATGACCTTCATCCACGGGTGCTGAGGGAACTGGCTGGTGTCATTGCAGAGCCATTGGCACGGCTGTTTGAGGACTCCTGGTGCTTGGGCCAAGTCCCTGACGACTGGAAAAGGGCCAACGTGGTCCCTATTTTCAAGAAGGGGAGGAAGGAAGAGCCTGGCAACTACAGGCCAGTCAGCCTCACTTCTATCCTGGGGAAGTTTTTTGAAAAAATTATCAAGGGCCAGATTTGTGAGAGCCCTGCAAGGGAAGTGATGTTGAGGGGTAACCAGCATGGGTTCATGCATGGCAAATCCTGCCTAACTTGGTCTCTTTCTATGACCAGGTAACAAAGAGCTTAGATGGGAAGAAGTCGATGTCATCTTGGACGTCCAGAAAGCCTTCAACACAGCGTCCCACCCAATTCTGGTGGGCAAGCTGAGGGATTGTGGCATTGACGAATATGCAGTCACATGGGTGCCAAACTGGCTCCAGGGGTGAACCCAGAGGGTGGTGGTGGACGGGTCCATGTCAACCTGGAAGGGTGTGGGCAACGGAGTCCCCCAGGGCTCGGTCCTTGGGCCAGTGCTGTTCAACATCTTCATTAGCAACCTGGATGAGGGTGTGGAGAGCACCCTGTTCAAGTTCGCTCATGACACCAAGCTATGGGGTAAAGTGAATACACCGGCAGGCAGGGACTGCATCCAGGTAGACCTGGATAGGTTAGAGAAGTGGGTGGATCTGAACAGGATGCAGTTCAACAAGGACAAGTGCAGGGTGCTGCACCTGGGGAGAGGGAACCAGCATTATGTTTATAGGTTAGGGGCTGACCCTCTCGGCAGCACAAAGCCAGAGATGAATCTTTGAGTCAGGATTGACTCCAGGATGAATGAGTCACCAATGTGATGAAGCAATAGGCAGAGCCAATCACACCCTGTCCTGCATCCACAGGGGCATCACTAACAGGTCCAGAGAGGTCTTGCTCCCCCTCTATGCGGCACTGGTCAGACATCAGCTGGAGTACTGTGTCCAGTTCTGGGCACCACACTTCAAGAAGGACGTGAAGAACCTGGAGAGGGTCCAGAGGAGGGCCACTCATATGGTTGAGGGCCTCCGTGGACAGCCCTATGAGGAGAGGCTGAGGTACCTGAATCTCTTCAGTCTCCACAAGAGGAGACTGAGGGGGGATCTTGTGGCTGCCTACAACTATATCAGGGGCCACCAGCAGGGACTCAGGGAAAGTCTGGTCATCAGGGGCCCCCTTGGAGTTACTAGGAACAATGGCCACAAGCTGAGGGAGGATAGGTTTAGGTTAGATATTAGGAAGAACTACTTCACTGTAAGGGTGGCCAGAGCCTGGAATAGGCTTCCCAGAAAAGTCGTGCTCTCACCTTCCCTGGAAATCTTCAAGAGGAGACTGGATAGGCACCTGGCTGGGGTCTTATGACCCCTGCCACCCCCAGTGCTCCTTCCTGCCCATGGCAGGGGGTCAGATTAGATTATCTGTCTAGGTCCCTTCCGACTCATTGATTCTATGAAGGGAGAATGAGGAACACAGAGCAAGAGACTCAGAACTCACACATGGGTGCTTAAATTATTGATGGGGGTACACATAGCCAAACAACTGTTTCCTTCTGGAGGAAGGAATTTGAGTATGAAGCCCCTTGCAAGGGAAGTAATTCCCCCTTTCTTCCCATAGGCTTCTCCTCCCCTAAAAGAATTCATCTATCAGTTCTCTTACTTGATTATATATGTAGGGTTGGAGAGGGTATTCCATTAGGATTAGAACAACCCTCAAATATTTTGACTCAATGCATCTCTATTTTTTTACCCTTCCCCATTTTCAAATGTGAATTTGCCAAGAAAGTTTTCCAGTACTATACAACACTGATTCATTTGTCATTTCCCACGTGACAGTTAGTACCTCATTCATACCATGCACTTCCTCCTATAAATCTTGAGAGTGTCTGCCAAAAAGATTTCTTTTAATAGAGCTATTCAGAGCAGATTAAATTTTGTACTAACCCACGTTATGCATGTTGGATGCATTTAAAATGAAAAGATACATATAAAAATATACTACTTGTAAATGCATAATTTAAAATCAGGTTTAGTATTATAATTAAAGTATTGAATCATACTCGTATTTTTCAATATATTGATGTTTCATTTCAAGACTTATCTGTACTATACAGAGGTTGGTTAGACTAACCTTTCAGTTTCATGATTCACACCATGCAATTATAGATGAGACTGGCAGCACCAATTATTAGTATGGGCATTCAATGTATCCTTTTTAAGTGGCTTGATATTTTGACAAACTTTAACCACTTGTGCTGAAATTTTCTATGCTGAGCATCTGCTTAAGGTTAAACTGTTTCAAAAAAACTAAACTGCTTTTGAAACTAAAGGCTGAGCTCTTAGAAACTGTTAAACCAGTTAAACTGCTAAAACTGGGGGTTGAAAAAAAATGTGTCGTTTTCCAACATTATTAAAATTCTACAGATCTTCACTTTATAAAAGTCTAGCATCCCTGTGCTCCAGACCAGGGATTTAGTACCTGGCATGAAACTGGCCTCTGTGTTGTAGTCTTGTTGTGTTGTAGACTTGTAGACTGTCCCAATGAAAATTTACTCAAATCTGGCCATGCCATATAGATTTTTTTTTTAAAATTGACTTTAGCATATCTAAGAGTATACTAGCTAAAATTTGCAAAGATTTTGTCTTCAATGAGCATACTTCATTCCCTTAGAAACCATATCACAGATTAACTCAGCCAGTATCAATTCAAGGATATAGAGCAAAGCTGGATTTTTCCTTGTAACTGAAGTCTGAGAGGCTCTAAGCCACCTAAGGTGACGGAGACTAGAAGTAATCTGAAGAAGGAGAGAACATAAATTGAACCAAAGGAAAAGATGAGAGAGAGAATAGTCTGATAATGGCTGGGAATGAGAAGAAGCATAGGGAAAGGTGAAACTGGTTGGGCAAATGAATTCAGAGCATAGGCAAATGGAGGCACCAAAGACTGTTTGGGTTGAGATGCAGGAACTGATAGTCAGTCAAGAAGGCTAGAACTAGGAGTCAATGAAAAGAATGATGGGGAGAGAACAGTGAGAACATATGAGGAGCTTTGAGGAGGTGAGAAGACTAAGATAACATGGGTTAGTCAAAAAGAGTGGACTAGGAATCAGCAGAGAGGAAATGGGGACAGTGTTAGGGCAGACGACCAGTTTCACAAGAGAGGGATGGGATTGCCTAAGCAAGAGTCTTGGAAAAAGAGGTTAGGACGGCAGAGAACTGGAACATAAGGGATCAATCTTTGCAAGAGAAAAGTCTGTGATCAAGAGAACAAAATGTCCTCTATAGCTTGGAATACAACACAAGTTTCCTGAATTTCACCGTTCCTGTCACAAAAAAAGTCCCTGAAGAAATTGTAAAACATTAATTTCCTCCCCATACGCACCTAGTCAGTTAGCCAGTTAATTCAAATGTCTGAAGTCTGAATAGCAGATCTAAAGCCTGTTGATGACCTTCTATTAATGTAATGCTACAAGTATAAACTTGGGTGTTGTGAGGTTAGTTCTTTTAAAATCTAACACACACACCAAAACAACATTAAGATTCCAAAGTCAAGTACATAAAAGAAAATGCCAGAATTAAGATCGTGCAAAGTTACTTTGATTTCTTTTGTATGTGTGATTTATAATATACTATTTAAGTGATCATATACTGTTTCTCCATTTCTCTCATTTTTTGTTGAAAAAATGTTAATATATGTCTACTAAAAGCAAAATTCCCATTTTCCCCATTTACCTTCATGTTCAAAGTAAACCTTAAAATTACAGTATAAATGTACAGTATAAATATTCTAGGTTTGAATTGCCAGGTGTTGGTACTATAAGGCTGACTAAGCAAGTGGCATGGAAACTAGAGCCAGCATCTCATCATTAATTACAATTTTGACAACCGATTTTGTGGGCCTAAATGTGATTAAATATAGCTTCAAGTCTTTGGAGTGACTTTCTTAGTTCAGAAGCTTGCAGAACAACATATCCAACTGGAAAAAAAATATTCAACTTATTATAAACAACACAAAACAAAAAAAAGAACGGAATCATTAATAATTTTTCAGTGCAGACAAAAAGAGCCATTTATGTAATTACACCATAATAGACAGGTGCACTCCAGCTGCTTTACATTTCTACAGCCTTGAAAAACAACCATAAATCACTTTTAGCAGGCTAGTTAAACAGGCTTTATATGGTTTATGGTTTTGATGTGGTTTGCTTTAAGTCTTTGTCAAAAATACTGAACACTACACAGAAGCATCTCAAAAAATGCTGTATGGATTTTAAAATATTTAATATTCACATACATATATATTAAAAATTAGGCAACTAATAGTGCTTTATGATATTCACTAAGGATGCTTGCAGATGTTAAAAATGAACAAACAAACAAACCAAAAAAAAGTGCTTTCCCTGGAGCAGCAGCACATTAGTTCAACCTGGCATTGAACTAACATTAGTTTGTTTTTAATGATTCAAAGTCTGTACAGATTGGGGGCTTCTGCGGGGCTTTAGGCACTTATCTAATAGCTAATTCAATCAGCTATAAGATAAAAGCACCAAAAAAGCCCCACTAAAGAACCTGATTTATACAGATGTCAGACAAACTGGGTACAACTAACAAGCTGCCTCTTCTGATCATGGGTCAGCACAGGAGTACATAGAGTTTAAAGTGCTGGGGTTTTTTTGTTCTAATGGCTATAAGCAGCCTAAGTTTCCAGGACAAACATGGTCCGCTTTCATTTTTTGCACATTCAGAACATACGATGAAGCAGACCTCGTCACCAGGATAAACTAAAGAATTCCCCTTTCTTCATAGCATAGAAAATGACTCAGTTATGCACACTGGAGATTCTTCTTTTCACTTCTAAATTTATATTATGTTATTGCCAATTAGGGCAAAATTTTATTTCCTTTTGTATGTTTAAAAGGCAGTTTTCTAGCCACGTTAAGTGGTGTTTTTGAGAACTTTGTATAGGTAGCAATTCATCTTCCTTAGCAGTGAGGAAACATGCATATGCACACAGAGACTGAGCACCTGTGGTCAACTACACACTAGCTAGGCAGGTACATACAGCTACATCAGTAACTGCACTTCAAAGTGAACCTAGCGGGTTCATACAGTTCAAATGCAACAGGATGCTGCATTATGAGGCAAGTGGCTTTTATTTATAATTTAATGGGGTGTAACGGGGGCCTGCTGTGGGCCAATCTAACCGTGGCCTGCCCACCTGTTTCTGGGCTAACCGCCCACCTTCTCACCCACCACGTCTTGTTGGAATTAATTGGTTAATGGATGTTAATAAGTGGGAGGCTGCCCATTTCCTGCCCCAATGCCAGGGGGAGCTATCTGCATCTCCATTCCTTCCCTACACCTCAGCCCAAGCCACACAGATGGCATCCAAATGTCTGACAATCACTGGACCCCACTGGGCCCCCAAATCCTCTGGTTTGAACCCCTTTACGATCCCTCCAATCAGGCAGCCTCATCTGCCTTCATCCTGGGCAGCATAGCTCCCTGAACTGCATCCCCTTTGGGTGTGGTCCCTATGGGACCTCTGGCTCACCAGCCTGGGCCCACCTCCAGGCCATTCTGAACCTCAGGCCCTCAGCTCTTAGGCGTTCCTTGAGATGGGCCCCTGGCTCTTTGAACCTTCTGGTCCTGGCCCCAGCATTGACCAGTAAGGGGAAGTTCAGACAGGTCTGAGTCCATGGCCCTTTTCTTTCCCTCCAGGAGTCCACCTTCCAGACCCTCAAATCAAGGGGTAACACACCCGGTTGTGGGGGCTACAGGTTAAGGCACCCCAACCCTCCTTTCACTGGGGTGGTAACTGGCCTGGAATTTCCTGGGGGCTCCTGTGCTACTGGAAGCCCCACCAGGTCATCCACTTCCAGCAGGGTGCAGTTTTAGGTTGTACCCAGGACCAGGAGCCTCCTTACCATCCCCTACAGCTTCTCCTTTACCTCCAGATGACAAGCAGCCCTCCGACCAGGCAATGTTGTTGCCTGGCCTCCAGCAGCAGAACTGCCCTGTTTATATGGGCAGCCCCCAATTCAAAATGACTGCCCTCATCAGGCACCTGGCAGCTCCAGGCCCTTAAAGTGGCAAGCACAAATGGTGCCCTGCCACACGGGGGCATATGGAAAATAGTACATAAAATAAAATGATATATCAAATAGGTGGTCTAATTTATTTGCACTTCGTGCACACTCTACTGGCAATTCAAACTTTTTTGACCCATACTTTTACCAAGGTGAAAATCAAGAAATTGGCAGGCACTTTTACCCAGAGCAGTAATCTATTCAGAGAATAGGTTTTGTACAGATTGGACCACTTCACATGAAAACACTCATAGATTAGAACACTGGTTTATTTATGGTGTGACTTATCTAGATCACTATGAGTAGCAGTAACCTCCACTAGGAAGAGATAGATAAATGAGAGATTTAGAATTAAGATAAAATGAGTAGGTATTGACACCAAGGAACAATTACTCAATATCTTTCTCAATACATATTACATTTTCAGCTTTTTGAGGCAAGAACTTCTTTCATTTTGAGACTGTACAACTCAGAGTCCATTTGAAACCTATCATAAACAGAACTGATCATCATTCCAAGAATTATTTCCCCAAGAATGGTACCCAAAGCACTGAAGTATTTGAGTAAGGTACACAGATCTTGTAAGGCAACACATTTTGTTCAGTAAAACTTAATTTAGATTCAACTCAGAAGAAATCCATTGGTTTAAAGGCAGTTGGGCATTCATATATGAAGCTTGAACATGTGATTGAATAGGACAATTAAAAAAAAAAAAAAAAGAGTTATTCCATTCCCTGCACAGGAGAACTTGTTGATAATGAAAGGATATATTGAGGACACTTTTTAACTTTAGTAGGGAGGAGGAGGGGGGCAGGTTGGCTGAGAATATGAAACAAAGGTCTTTTAGTGGTAAAAACTTATTTTTAAAACCATAAAAAACTCCTGAGGATGGATGTGAAATCAAGAAAACACCTAGGGTATGGACACATGAATGCTTGAAGCCTTTTCAAAACAGAGTGTTTCACAATAACAGCAACTGGTATGTTCTAAGTGTTATGGGTAAATGTAGCAGTACTTATCCACTTTAACACTCCAAACACTAAAACTGGAGAGATGTTGCTACATTTGAATCTCTCTCCACTTGTTCACACACAACAATCTGAAAGTACCCACTGCTGCTTTGTGAAACACTCCCCTTCTAAAAGGGCTCTAAGCATTCATGTATCCACACCACTACATGTACACTAACTCTTACGGACAACATCATGAAACTGTAAGGGCATTTTGTTCAGAAAAGGATTGGCAAGAAGATGAAAACAGAATTTCAAAGAAAGCATATAAATGGTTCTCAGAAGGGATACCATAGTTTTTTTTTCCATTTTTTGTTTCTTTTTAAAGATTCTAGGAAACTAGTAAGGATCTCATCTGGAAATTAACGTAAAAAGGAGTTTTAAACATTGAACTTTGTGAGAGATTTCTCTGCTAGTTGTTACCACCCCCTTCCTTTTGTTGGAAGACAGAGGATGCAAAGGCACATCACATACAGGTCAGTTAAGTTCTGAAATAGTCCACACCATCTAAATTGATGCAGAACATTGCGCCAGGGTTTTTTTGTTTGTTTTATTTTGGGGTTTGTTGTTTTGTTTTTGTTTTGGGGTTTGTTTGGTGGGTTGTTGTTTTGGGGTTTTGTTTTTTTTTTTGTGTGTGGGTTTGGTTTTACAAATCCTGGTGCAGAAACTGAGCTGTTCCTGGGAATGGATTTGGTGACTTTCTCAGGCGATGAAGCAGACCTGAAAAACACGTTCTTCCTGACCAGTCCAAAACTAGGTTCTTCCTTTCCTGAACTACTTCCATGTAAAAGACCCAAAATAAAAAGCAAAGACTTGTTCATAACTCTTTCTAGGTAGTACTGTAGTCTATTGCTTATATATATTTGGTACCAGCTATAGATTATGAAATTGTCATTCTCCACCCCCCGCCACCTTGGAAAGAGGTAACAATAGAGAAAAGAGTGGTCTCATTTACGATGCATAACAACCCTGTGGAGTAGCCATTTTCTGAGCCACCTGGGACTTGGATATTAATGGTTCTAGATTGTTTTCTGTGCCTATTACAACAGAAGTTTCTCTATCTCTTGAAATAATTTGGAGGTTTAGATATTAAGTTAAATGGTGCTAACCAATGTATTACATATTGCTAACAGAAGTAGTCAGATAGCTCCAAGTTCTAGAAGTGGATAGAGAAATACCATGAAAGATAAACAACAGTATATGGATCCACAAGAACAGTGACTGATTTTATGATTCCATTAGAATATGGCTGTTGGTATTTCAAGCCACTCTGAGAAAGCTATTGCTGTGATGCAGGTGTCCATACACTTCCAAAAGTTTAACAAGTGAGTAAACCTTGATGACTACTACCTTGGTGACATTTACTGGAAGAGATGGCCCTCAACTGGAAGAGATTTAGCTAGAGAGAAATGGACTTGAAATGAATTAAAGACATTTCAAAAGGGAGTGGACAATGACAATAGAAAGACTTCTGCCTTGACTTTAAAGGAGGAAAGAAATTGCCCCTTGCCCCTGTTGTTTGGGGATCAATTATGAAGCACTGAGTACTGAAAAACAAAGAATATTTCTCACGCAGTTGTTTGTCAAACCAGTGAATTTTATTCATTTGTTATTAATCTGTTAGCCTCTTGTATACTTTGTTACTGTGGTGAAGCCCCAATACAAATAATGCTCTTATTTTTTTGTCCATGTTTGAACACAGCATATATAGAAATGGTTTAAAAGGGATAAAATAGCCTGATCCGTTTTGGCACTAGCTATATCAAAATTGAAGAAAGGGAGATATCTGTAATTCCAACAATTTTGCTATGAAGAGAAATAGAACTGAAGTGGTGGCATGGCCCACAATATATAAAAGAAAACTTCAGTGTGCAACAACTTCTTGCTCATGGGAGATGTCTTGCACAGGCCATGAAATATTGCACCTGCTTCAGGCTTCAATACACTGACGAGGACTGTAGGCTGGAAGCCTACATAGAGTCTCACTTTAGAAAAGATAAAATGGAGGATTTGAGGGAACTATGAACTGGGTAGCCTCACCTCAGTACTTGAGACATTACTAGAGCATATTCTAAGAAAGGCCTTTTGCAAAATTCTGGAGGAAGGAAGACTGATAATAAGGAGCCAGCACAGATTTATGAAATAAAGTATCAAACACACTTGATCCACTTCTTTGATAAAGTAATTACTTGGGTAGTATAGGAGCCTGGGAGCAGTCTGCCAGCTCAAGGAGCCTGGGGGCAGTCTGCAGGCTTGCAAGGGTTACAGCTCAGTTGATGGGTGTAAGGCAGGGGCGGGCAATTATTTTGGGTAGAGGGCTACTTACTTAGTTTTGGCAACCCACCAATGGCCACATGACAGGCAGCCCAGGGCAGATAAATGTTAATTTTCTAAATTTTTTAGGGGCCCTGCAGGATGGATAGAATGACCTGGTGGACCGCATCCAGCCCCCGGGCTGCATTTTGCGTAAGAACTGGTTGCAGGCTGCCTAGGCAATGGGGCCAACTGAGAGAGATAATTACCTGGTAAGATGATAAAAAGGCTCACAGGAAGGGAAGACAGAGACAAAGAACAGTGTTAGGTTCCTAGGGAGAGGAGCTATAGGCAAGCAGATATCTGGCAGCCTGGAAGCTGAATGCCTGAGAGTGGAGAGCTGCAAAAGGAGAATGAGATAGGTCACAGATCATGGTGAAGCCCAGGGATCATGCCTAGAGTGCTTTATCCTGAGAGATGGCCTGAGATTTTGAAGACAACAGTGAGATGTGAAGTGACTGCTGCAAGTGTGTTGAGAGACTGTGGATATTGTAGGTATGAACTGACAAAAGACACTGTTTACAGTGTTCAGTGTTAATCTTGAGTGTGTCCTGCCAGAAAGGAGTTTACCAATGGGGAATAAAGACTATGAAAAGACTGTAACCAAAACAGCAAAAGACTGAGTAAGCAAGTTAATCCTAAAGCCGCTACAGGTGGATGAAGGAAATACCTGGACTTCAGCAAGGCTACTTACAATGTCCCACATAACTTTCTCATAAACAAATCAGAGAAATGTGGGCCAGATAAAGCTACTACAAGGTGAACAGGTAACTGGCTCAATAGCCACAAACAAAAGGTAATAACTAACTGATCTGTGTCAGAATGACGGGAGGTTTCAAATCAAGGGGGTCCATCATGGGCCCAGTGCTGTTCAACATGTTGGTTAATGATTTGGATGCTGGCATAAAAAGCTGATTAAGCAGAAAACACAAAGCTGGAAAGGACTGTCACAGGGACAAAAGCATGGGCTAGTGGGAAACCATGCCCACAGAGAAGCACAGGGTGAAAAAAAAAAAAAAAGAAAAAACAAAAACTCACCACTTGCAGGATGCCAGGGAAACCAAGAAGCACACTGACAAGAGACACCCATGCAGTTCATCAGCCGCGCCAATTTGCAGCTGGGGTCAGGTGAGATCAGCAAGAGGTGCTGCCCAGTGAAGATAAAAGCCGGCCTCAAGAATGTTGGAAAGGGGATGCCGGGAGTGAGAGAAATGGCAGGGGATCGCTGTGCCAGAGGCATCTGGTTGTGGCAAGGAGCCAAAGATCTGGTGCGGAAGCTAGTTGCAGCGGCAGTAGAGGCTGAGAGAGATCCCCACACCGGGGTACTGGCAGGGATCAGAGGAATCAGCAGAGAGTCCGGCAGCGGTGGCAGAAAGAGCCACTGGAGAAGCTCCTACCAGTGGCAGCCGGCACCAAGACACCAGACCGGAGGCAGATCTGGGAGGAGAGAAAGAAAACCCCGGCTGGGGTGAAAGTGCAGGTCCCAACTCAGGGGACACGTTAGCTTAGGGGCACTTGGTGCAAGGGAAACAGAGGGCCCACAGTTCCACAGTTGCCCCTCCTCTTTTCCTTTGCTTTTCTTTTCCTCCTTTGACCCTTTTTTCCTTCTTTGATTCGGGTCATTCCTGGTGTGTATGGTTTTGTCTGTGTGGGTCTTTTTGTGTGCTTCCTTTGTCTGTTCTATTTTTTTTCCCTGCCTAGAGCAAGTTAACTCAGCACCCCTTGCTGGATTTGGGGGGACTAGAAGCCCCAGTTGAAGACCAAAGACAATGTGCGAATGCGGCGACTAGCAACATCCATCACAGAATGCTTGGGGCGTCAGAGGGGATAATCTCAAAGGCAGAGTGCCCTTAGATCTTCTGGGTCTAGTTGGAGCCCAAGGTGTCCATCCACAAAGGAGGAAGCATAGGAAACAAGGATGACACCATCTAAGGGCTAGCCACAAAAGATTCTGAGACTCATCTCGAAGCTTGGAGTATGGCCAGGGTGTAGGGAGGTGGATCCCCATGTACATCCACCAAGGCACATGACAACTCTGGAGGCATCCTCAGTGGGGACCCCCTTCACTGAAGATCCATCCGAAGTTGTGGCAGCCGAGTTTGGGGGCTGCTCCGGAAGTGATCGAGGAACCCTCCAGGGTTCACATGAGGCTACTTGGTGCACAAGACCAGGCATCCACGCCAAGGCGGCACAAGAGTGGATCATCAAACAGAGACGGGTACAGACTGCAAACATATTGGAGAATGTGAGCGCAATTCAGAAGGACTGACAGATTGGAAAGTCAGGCTAGAGCTAACAGGCTGAAGCTCAATGCAGACAAATACAAGTTGCTACACACCTCAGAAGGAATAATCAAAACCACAAATATAAAATGTGTGACATCTGGCTGGCTGGCAGCACTAAGGAAAAGGTCCTGGGAGTCTTTGCAGACTTATACTGAGTTTGTGATCTGCCATGTGATGCAGCTGCACAAAAGGAGAATGCAGTTTTGAGATACATCAATAGAAGCATTAGATGCAAGACACAGGGAGGTGAAAGTGCCTCTACTTGGCACTGGTTAGGCCTCATCTGGAGTTCTACATGCAGTTCTGAGCTCTACATTTTAAAACAGAGGTGGAGAAGTTAGAGAGTCCAAAGGCAGGCAACACAGAAGATAAAGGGCTTGTAAAGCAAGTCATGTGAGGTATGTTCAGTTTGTGCAAAAGGCAGGTAAGAGGGGACAAATACTTGAAGGGCTGCCACAAAGAAGAGGGAAAGCACCTCTTCTCTCTTGCAACAGAGGTGAGGAGAACACAGAACAAGGCCTTAAAGTTGCAGCAAAGTAAGTTTAGGTTGGATATCTGGAAAAACATTTTCATTGTTAAAACAGTGAGTCAGTGAAATAGATTGTCTGGCAAAATTGTGGACTTTCCATTGTTGGAAGTGTTCAAGAAGTGTTTGGACAGTCACTGGTCAGGGATGATCTAGGTATACGTATGCCTATGTTCTACTATGGGTATTTTGCATGCTTCTAGGCTTTTTTGGTTACCCCCATCCATTTCTGCTACATGTGTCACAGTGTTTTGAAGCTTTCCTCAGAGGCACTAGGTGTTAGCTACAGAAAAGGCTGGAGGCTTTGACTGGGGTGTGCCAATGCTCCTGCTGGAACCAAAGCTGGAGGCTCCTGGCTATAGGGTTTTGCTCCTCAACTCAAGTTCAGATTGTTTGCCATATTTGGGGTCAGAAAGGAAATTTTACCTCCTGGTCAGATTGCTACAGACTGTGATTTTGTTTGATTTTTTTGCCTTCCTCTGTGGGGGGCCCTCCACCTAGGATCATGGAGCATGTATTGACAATGCTGCTTAGCCAACAAGACACTGGCCTCCATGGTTCCCCTGTGTTACCTATGGCAGGTTACAGTGCTAGGTCTGTGTTGTGTCAAGATTGATGACAGTCCTATGTAGGAGTTTAGATTATGGAGTGTACAGAATGGTTTGGATAAGGATGGCCCTGCCTTAGGCAGGGAGATGGGACTGGATGACCTCTGGAGGTCTCTTCTGTCCCTGCTTTTCTACAATTTTATGATGGTACTCACATACAAGTACAGGCAGATCCATAATTTTGAAATGGGAGGTTCAAACGCTTCAGGAGCAGTGACCACCACTGCCAGGCCAGCAGCACCATCAGGGTAGGCAGACCATGGCATGAGAACAGCAGCCAGGGGCAGGCAACTTAAAAAGTTAAAGTTCCCAAAACAGGTAATAATCTCCATTCCTCCACCCTGTCCCACTCCATCCTCAGCAGCATGCCTCTTTCCCTCCCACCCCCTCTTCCCCCCCCAATGCCCACTGCTAACACAGGGGTGGAGGATCCCCAGAACCTATTTACAGCTCTGCCCCTCTCCTCCCTCTTCCCCCTACTGTCCTGGCCACACCTATGCCACTTCACTGGGGTTTCAGGGAGGCTACATTGGGAACCAGGTCTCACTGGGGAAAATAGCAGCAGCAGGTGGCAGATCCTCCACTCTGAGCCTACTCTCAAGCTGTCAGGGAACACCTGAGAGACTGGGCAGGGAGAGGGAACTCTGCCTGGGCCTTTCCCCACCCGTACCACCTGCTGAGCCCAGCTGGAGTGAGGCAGAAGAGGCTCTGAAGCCACTTTGCCCCCAGATCAGCCAGCAGCAGTGGCAGTTGGGGGTCAGGGAGAATGAGAGGGGAAGGGTAGAATTCCCAGGATCCCCCAGTTGCTACTGTCATGGCAAGGCCTGAAAGGAGGGATACAACCACACCACTTGACCCTCTCTTGATCCACCGATATGCAATTACAGTTAAATACAAAATTAGCTCCAAACTTAGCCAGTCCCTGTACATAGCTATGTCTCAAATAAAAGTCACAGAAATGTAGAGTTAAAAAGAACTTTTAAAATATAGGTTTCATAAACATTCAGACTGAAAGGGACCTTGGAAGATTATCAAGTCCAGCCCCCTGCCCCAAGGGCAGGAAGTCAGTTAGGGTCAAAGGACCCCAGTAGATAAGCATCCAAACATGTCCAAAGTAGGTGCTTGCACCACCCCTGGCAGCAGTCTCTTCTAGGCCTTGGGGACTTGGACAGTAAAGACGTTTTTCCTTATGTCCAGCCAAAAACAGTCTTGGAGGAGTTTGTGACCATTGGACCTTGTCATCTCTCGGGGCGCTCTGGTGAACAGATGTTCCCCCAGATACTGATGCACACCCCTGATGTACTTATAGGCTGCCACCAGGTCACCCCAGAGCCTGACCTTTTGTAGGCTGAAGAGTCCCATGGCTCTCAGCCTCTCCTCATAATGGCTATTCTCTTGCCCTCTGATCATGTACGTGGACTCTCTCAAGCTTCTCCACATCCTTCTTGAATTGTGGAGCCCAGAACTGGATGCATTACTCCAGCTGCAGTCTCACCAAGGCCAAGTACAGTGGGAGGATGACATCCTAAGATTTACTTGAGAAGCATCTGTGGATGCAAGCCAGAGTTTGGTTTGCTTTACCAGCTGCAACATGGCATTGATGGCTCATGTTCATTTTGTGGTCAATCGTGATCCCCAAGTTTCTTTTGGCCATGGTGCTAGCAAGCATAGCACTGCAGAGCCTATAAGCATGCTGCAGGGGGTGGGGGGGGTTCCCCCAAGGTGGAGTACCTTGCATTTGTCGGTATTGAATGACATCAGGTTTGTATCTGCCCACTTTTTAAGCCTATCCAAGTCAGCCTGCATCACCAGCCTATCCTCAGGTGTGGATGCTCTATGCCAAAGTTTAGTGTCATCAGAAAAACTTGGCTAGTCCACTTCTGACACGACTACCCACATCGTTGATAAAAATGCTAAAGAGAATAGGTCCAAGGATGGAGCCTCGGGGGATACCACTGGTCACGGAGTGCCATGATGATTCACTTCCATCAACTACCACTCTCTGGGTCTGGCCTCAAAGCCAATTCCCCAGCTATTGGACTGTAATGTAGCCAAGGCCACAGCTGGCCAATTTTTCTATGAGGAGATCATGGGAAACCAGATCAAAAGCTTTTTTAAAGTCCAAATATATGATGTCAGTCTCTCATCCAAGTCCAATATCAGCTCATCCAAGTCGCCTAAAACACTCAGGATCAAGTATAAAACTTAACCACCCCAATAGATATCTAAAATGTTCTTCAAAGCCTTCATAACCTCCCTACGCAGTTGTCTTACAAATTCACCATTCTAACAGTTAGAAAGCATTTCTTAATATCTAATGTTCATCTTATTTGCTGCAAATTATGCTGACTTTTTCCTTCCTTTCCATCAATAACTACGGAAAATAATTAATCACTTCCAAACAGCTTCTCCTCCATTTTTTCCTTCTAAACTAACCCAACTTAATTCATTCCACCTTTCCTCACAGTCAGATTTTCTAAACCTTGTAACATTCTTCTTGTTCTCTGCTTGATTCTTTTCAGCTTCTCTGCATCTTCCCTTAAATATGGCAACCAACACTGGAAACAGTATTTTAGCTGTAACCTCATTATTGCCACAAGCAGAATAATTTCTTCAGGTATCTTACATAAGGCACTCTTGTTATAAAATGAACGTACTTACCCCACTTCCTGAGATGGGCAAGTCAGCTCTGGCTTCAGGTTCTCCAAACAGTTCTATTCCTTTCGGAAACAGCTTTCAACCCACAATAAATCAGACCTACCAAACAACCATGAACAAACATACAAAACCTTCTATCCTCCTTCGTATATCAGGAGAGGGACAATTTTATCTCTGGACTTCTCCCTGATATGCTAGCCTGCTCTCTTCCTCCTCCAAGATTCCCACCTGCAGTTCTTAAGCCTCTTGATGCCTCCATCCTCACTAGTGGGTTATCACTTCCAGCTGCCCCCCTTCTCCCGCCCCAGCCTCCCAGAAAAGCACAAAATCATCTGCTGAGTACTTGCAGCTGGATTCCAAGCCCTTGAGGAGCCAAGCACCTCCTTACAAGCTGCTGTGCAAACCTGCTTTATGAATGCTTCTTTTGGAAGATTTCCTAGACTCAGTATACTTGGCTTGCCAACACACAACCAACTGAGGAATTTACTCTGTTACAGTTCCTTGGAATCTGGCAATATCTTACTGCGCTATGGCAATACTAGATATGAATCACTGAATACAGAAGAGTCAATTACAAGAAATGTCAAAATCTCTCTTCATGCCAGCAAAGTGATTCAGTGAGCTACAATGCACTGTTCAAAAGCAATTGATGTTGGGAACTACAACTGTAGTAGCAGTAAACTTGTTTCTTGCATTTTTTTCTCCAAGCATTTTTGTTTGGTTCACTTGGCAGGTTACCAATGAAATGCCTGGATAAAGCAAATTGTTCTATCTAAGCAATGTCATTATCAAAAGGAGCTACAGGAATTGGTTATAAGATTATGCCAATTCTATTTAAGTCCGTGTGTGTGTGATTTTTCAGCTATTCTTAGAATTTATGTAGTGCTTATTGATGGCATTTGAGGACTCAAACAATACTTGATTCAGCTGGACACTGCAAGGGTTATCTCCATTTCAACGACAGGGAAAGAAATACAGGGGGCAAGATCACCAAGTTAGTCACTGAAAGAATTGGCATCAGATATCTGGACTACCTGCCTTCCATTTTTCTGTTCATTTCACTAGATTCTACAACCTAGATGTCTATGGCAAATGTATTTTTATTTTTTAGGTTTTGTTTTTTCTTTTTGTGGGGAGAGGGGGAGAGGCCTGTAATTGAAAATTTAATATAATGTCTTGGAAAAAGAATAATATTCATACTGTAAAATAAATGCCAGGCTTTTAGCTTGCTATCCCCAGTTAATATATTGAGTTTTATAGATCAGTTTAATCATCTGGTAACTATAGGTCACTGTCATTAAATGATGTTTTCACAGACTGCCATCAAATTACAGATGATATGATTTAAATCCTCAAGTAACAGTGACACAATAACAGTGATTACTCATTTTCTGATGGTCACAGCCGAGTTCAGGTAACTAATGTACACTCGGATCTCCCTTTATGTACAGGTTGCATTCCATAAAAACCTTGCATAAAGCCAATTTGCATAAAGTGAATCCATTATTACATGCAGTTAATAGGGATATATACCAGCCTCACTCTGCTGCCCCCCACAAACCATGACAAATTCAAAAAGTAATCGCACAATACAATAACTGCTGCACAGGCAGGCTACAAGCTCTGCACTACAAGCAGTGGCATGCGCTGGGGGTGCATCACCAGGGCAGTGCACGGCGGGCTGGAGAGGCACCCACGGGAGGGAAGCAGGACAGTAGGGAACACCAGCTGCTTGTCACTCCTGGCTCCACCCTGCTTCCCTTCCCTGGGTACCTCTCAAGACCTGCAGGTGCAACCCAGCGTGGCTGGGAACAGTGGAGCTGCACACAGAGGCTACGAGCTCCCTGCTGCACTGGGTCATGCCCACTGGGCTGCGGAGGCACCCAAGGCAGGGAAGCAGGAAGAAGCAGGCCCATGTGGAGAAGGTGCTCACCCTGTGCTGCAAGCAGCAGTACATACAGTGTGGCCAAAGCAGCATGGGGTGAGCACCTTCTCCACGCGGCCCCACTCTTCCCTGCCTCCGAGGCTCTGCAGCCCAGCGGGCATGGCCCAGTGCAGCAGGAAGCTCAAAGCCTCTCTGCACAACCCCACTGTTCCCCACGCCCACCATGCTGGAGAGGCACCCAGGGGCAGGGAAGCAGAGTGGTAGGGAATGGCAGCTGCTTGTCCTGCACTGTCCTAGTGCCCTGCACCCCAAATTTCACCACAGCTCTGCTCCCAACCACACACCACTGCATGGCACAGCCACGGCTGAATGCCCCTCCTCCATCCAAGCACAGGGAGCAGAGCTGTGGCAAAATCTGGGGTGGGTGCAGTGTCCTCCCAATGATGCCAGAGCCTGCTCTGAGCCCAGCCCCCAGAAAAATAAAAAGCCTCACACAGTGCCAGCTCCGGCTCCACCCCACAGATGCAGCCCAACCCGAGCTAAGCAGATCCGGGGATCAAGCAATGGCAGATGCTGCCCCCACCCCATGAGCCAAGCCATCATCTCATGTCCCCCCTGCCCCAGCTGGGCAGCGCCTGCACCTGCCCCCTCCCTCACCACAAGGGATATTGATCTCCCCACCCCGCCCACATCCCTTCCGACTTACCAGCTGGAGGCAACTTTCTAAGCTACCAGCTCTGCTCCATGCTGCACTGCGGCTGCACACAACACAGGCATTTATTGGCCCCATCGGGCTGATATCCGATACAGACAATTTTCTTTATATCAGTATCGATCCGATATTGGACTGATGTATTGGTGCACATCTACACAAACTAAATTCACACAGAGACCAAAGTGTACTGTTCAAGAATACAGACATAAAGGGCTAAGTTTTAAATTTAAAGTAATAAATACTACTTACTAAAACATTAGAACTTAAACTATTCTGTCAAACAAACATGCTATTTTATATGGTAAATGTAATTCCATATCAGATTTTACTTATAAAGTGTTGGTTTACTATGACTTCATGAGAATAGTATTATATCTATTTTTTTAATTACCACAGAGAACAACTCCGATCAGTTTTCAACATCTATATTTGGGTGCTTTCCTAGTGCCAGTCTTAGTAACTTGCCATGAAATCTCACAGTCCAGCTGCATTTATTTTAGTTCATGCATCACTAATAATAATAAAGGATGTGTATAGGGAATTAAATGCACAAACAGTCTTCCAAAACTGCTTGTAGTGCTATTAGTTTTCTCACTGTGTGTGTGTGTGTGTGTGTGTGTGTGTGTGTGTCTATATCTATTTTAAGCAGAACAAGCAGATACCAGCAAGCATATACAGAAAACAAATGTCAATGAAGGAATCATTTTTTTACTCATTCACTTTACTGCAGGGGCAGGCAATTATTTTGGGTGGAGGGCCGCTTAACAAGGGTTGGTGAGCTTTCAAGGGCCACATGGGTAGCCCTGACCCTTGACAGCTGCACCACCCTCTGCTCATGGAAGTCCCAACTCCTAACCCCTGCCCTTTGCCACTGGAAGTCCCTCCCCTGGCCCCAGAAGATACTCTTTTTGGGAGTGGGGTTTGCCATCTAAACCCAGGAAAAAAAACAAATCATACACTAAAAGTCAAACACGTACTATTACCCGTTTTATATTTATTCTAAAACAAATTTTTGTCGTGATTTGTGTTTGCATACTATATATAGAAGTGTTTGCATGCTAATTCAAAAATAAGTTCTTGTATATTGTGTGTGGCGGGGTATATGTGTATGGTGGAGTGTGTGATGGGGTACATGTATGGTGGGGTGTGGGGAGGTTGTGAGGAGGTGTGGCTGTGTGGGGGGGAACATGGGGTGGGTCTGTGGTGTTTATTGAGTGTGAGGGAGAGTAGGAGGTATGGGGACTCCCCGCATATACCACCCCCAACCCCCTCATGGTGAAGTAGCAGACAGGAGGCACTCATGCCTGCATGGGGCAAGGGAGGGCAGTTGGCTCCAGTGCATGAAGCTTCCCTCCCATGCCACGTGAGTGCAGGGGCTGCACATGTGCAGTGGGGAGTGCCAGCAACAGAGACAGCCCAGTAGAGGCTGCGTTCCTCACTGCGACGTGCAGCACTGGCTGGAACCTCACGCAGCCGAGCACCAGCACCGGGCATGAGTGCACCAGCCTGCTGCTGCTTCCTGTCAGAGATGCACACCATGTGGGGAGAGTATATGGGGGAGCTCCCACCCCCTCCACCATCCCTCACACCCACACACTGCCCACCTAAGCTCCATGCTGCCACTGCCCCCCCTAGGCGCAGGCTCTGTGTTGCCACCACCCCAGTCCCATGCTCCCAGCTGCAGCTCCGCCCCTGCCCCCACCACTTCCCTACCTGCTGCCCAGAACAAGAGGAACACCAGGGAAGTGAAGTGGGTCCCCATCAACTGCAACAGTGGCAGCAGCAGATACCCCCACCATAAACTGGTTGCAGCAGCACCCCTCCTCCCCTGTAAGCTGTTAGCTGGCTGGGCCTTTCTGCCCATGAAGGTGTGAGTGCAATGCAATAGGGTATGTTGGGGGAATGTGTATATGTGGGGGCTTTGCTCCCACCCTTGTGGGCAAAATGGCTGGGAGGGATACAATTCACTGGTGGGCACTGCAGGCCAGATGAAACTGCCTGGTGGGCTGGATCTGCCCCGCGGGTTCAATTTTGCCCTCCCCTGCTTTACCAACTAGACTATAAATTAAAGAAAAATAGCTAAGCAAGTATAATTAAATGTGACTTCTTATCCACAAACAAAATTCAGTTCTTTTTAAGTTGGTTACCAAAATATTTTCAACACATACAAGGTGAAATTTCCTGTGAACATACTAACATTCTTGAGTGTATCCTTCTACACTATTAAGATTAATGAGGTCCAACCTCTTTACAGAGTGCAGAACAAGCAACCAGAGAAAAAAGTTACATTATTTTAAATCTGAAGACCAAAATTCAAAGGGAAGTATTACCAGATTGGCAGCTCACATTTGAGTCGGTTACGTGAAAAAATTGACTTTAGGTTAAGGGGCATTTATAGGAGATAGAAATATTAAAAAAACAAACAAAAACCCAAACTGCTACAAGAAAAGAGCAACAGATATCCAAGAGCCTAATCATTTCAAAAGTATCTTTTAGCCTTAGCCCTGATTTCAACCACTTTATTTTCAACAGAAATGCTACAAGTTTTCCCCCATAATTTCTTATCCTTGGGTTTTACCTTAAACTTCTCTCTCTAACACAGTGGTTGGCAATGCTTCCCAATGGGGGACTAGAATGACCCAGCTCAGGTCCGAGATGGGCCAGCATTGGGACCCAGTTACTGGCACTTTGTCTTCCCTCCCAACCATGGCACAGCATAAGAGAAGCACAGCACCATCTAGTCATGGTGAGGCATGGGTTGCATACAAATGCTCTGTGAGCCTCCAACATGTGGACCACAGGTGGCTTGCCCCTACTCAAATACATATTCATGCATACATACACATACATAAAAAGTGAAAATCTACTTTTTCCCCTTTATATTCACCTAGTGCCCTATAGTATGCAGCACATAATACATAATTATGTGTTAATTGTATTTTATACTGCCCACCAACTTCAAATTTTTCAACATGGTATAGAGATTTGTATTAAAAAAAGAAAACAGAGGCCAGAGCAGTGAATCGGGCAAAAGAAGGGGATCCAAGTAGGAGAGTGTAGGGATAATGCGTGGCATGCCTGACAAAAAAAGGTTGACCCCCATTACTTTAGATCAGGGATCTATAACCCCAGCACCAATGCCAGAGCATGGCACACTAGGCCATTTTCCTCGGCATGCTGCAACTAACCCTGGACTCTGGGTAGCTTTTGCTGGCAGCTGCTCAGAGCCCAGGCCAGCCACAGCCAGGAGGCTGCAAACAGCTGCATGGGGATCTGCTGCCCTGGCACCAGTTCCATGGCTGCAGCAACTGTGCATGCACCTTTGAGCGCATGGCCAGGAAAGGGCCTGGGGCAACACAACCCTGGCTCCTCCCCTACCAGAGGTACATGTGCAGCTGCCACCACCATGGAGCCAGTGCCAAGGCTGCAGAGCCTGGCACAGCTGTTTGCAGCCTTCCAGCCACCTGCTGCAGTTGCCCAGAGCCCAGGCTGGCTGTAGAAGGCAGCAAACAGCTGAAGCTCCAGAGGCCCAGCACGAGCTCTGTAGCAGTGGCAGGCACACACACAGCTTGCAGTGCATGACAGGAAAGAGGCTGGAGCATGCAACCCTGGATCCTGCCCCCACCATCCACCCAGAGTTACATGCATAGCTGCCACAGAGCCAATGCTGGGGCTGCAGAGTCTAGCACAGATGTTTGCTGACTCCTGGCCACCTAGTACAGCAGCCCAAAGAATGGGATGGCTGCAAACAGCTGTTCTGAGCTCTGGAGCCCCAGCACTGGCTCCATGGTGGCAGGTGGTAGTGGGTAGACATGCAGCAGGGAAGGGGCTGGGGCAATGCAAACCCAGCCCCACCATCCACCCAGAGGCATACATGCAGCCACCACCAGAAATGAGGACTGGGCCCCTTGCAGCTCCCCCAACTCTGGCACCCCAAGTCACGGTGTGGGTGGAGGCCGGAGTGATTTTGACACTCCAGCCAAAAATGTTGCCAACCCCTGCTTTAGATCCTTCTGAAGAACTGGAAAGCGAGTTTAGGTTTTGATATCTAGGAAGCCACTTTTGCTGGAGAAGAAATTAAAATACTCCCCAACACCCCCCATTTCCTAATCCAAAAAAGGCGCAAGTGATTTAGGGTTTGTCCATACATCAAGCTCTTCTGGATTCCAGATTAATTTAACAACACAAACTGGAAGACACTCTCCTCTTCCACAATACCTTGATCTATTCTAAAAGTGGACTCAATTAGACTGGGAAATGACATATTTCAGGATAAGAGTACCAATATCTTTATTGCATCTTAGATTTCATAGACATTAGGGGCTGGAAGGGACCTTCTGAGATCACTGAAGACAGCACCCCACCACTACCACCACAGGCAGGAAGTCAGCTGGGATCAAGTGATCCCAGCAAGAAAAATATCCAGACATTTTTGGAAAGAGTGCAGAGCAGGTGCCTGCACCACCTCGGGGGGGGGGAGGGGGGAGTCTGTTCCTGACCCTGGACACTTGCACCATAAAGAACTTTTCTCTTATGTCTAGTCTGAGTCAGTCTTCCTGGAGTTTATGGCTGTTAGACCTTGTTATCCATTAGGGAGCTCTGGTGAATAGCTGTTCTCCCAAGACCTGATGTACCTCTCTTATATAATTGTAGCCTGCTACCAAGTCACCCCTGAGCCTTCTCTTTTCCAGACTGAAGAGTCCTAAATCCCTCAGCCTCTCCCCATACGACCTGTCCTCCAGGCCTTGGATCATATAAGTGGCACTCCTCTGAACTCTTTCAAGCTTTTTCACATCCCTCCTGAAGTGTGAGGCCCAAAACTGAATGTAGTACTCCAGCTGCAGCCTCACCAAGGCCAAGTAAAGCAGGAAGATGGTTTTGCTTGAGATGCAACAGTAGATATACACCAGAGTTTGGTTTGCTTTGCTAGCCACAGCATCGCATTGGTGACTCATATTCATCTGGTGGTCAATCAGGACCCCCAAGTCTCTTTCAGTTGTGGTGCGAGCAAGCATACCACTGCCAAGCTTGTAACTGTGTTGAGGGTTCTTCCTACTGAGGTGAAGCATCTTACATTTATCAACATTGAACACCATCCACTTTTGGCCAGCCCACTTTGAGAAACTGTCCAAGTCAGCCTGTATCCCCAAGCTGCCCTGCAATGCGACTGCCCTCCCTCATAATTTGGTGTCATTCACAAACTTTGCCAGTTTGCATCTGGCTTCTGACTCCAGATCATTAATGAAGATGTTAAAGAGTACCAGCCCAAGTACTGAGCCCTGAGAGACTCCACTGCTCCCCCTGCACCACATTGATTTGGCCCTGTCAACTAGTACTCTTTGGGTCTGACCCTGAAGCCAGTTACACAGTCAAATGGGTCGCCAACTGGCTGGAGAGCCGCACCCAGAGGGGGGTAGTAGATGGGTCCTTCTCAACCTGGAAGGACGTGGGCAGTGGGGTTCCGCAGGGCTCGGTCCTCGGGCCTGCACTGTTCAACATCTTCATCAGCGATTTGGATGAGGGGGTAAAAAGCACCCTGTTCAAATTTGCTGATGACACTAAGATGTGGGGGGACATGGATACATTGGAAGGATGCAACAGGCTACAATCAGACCTAGACAGGTCACAGGGGTGGGCAGATGAGAACAGGATGGGTTTCAACACAGACAAGTGCAAGGTGATGCACCTCGGGAGGAACAACCGGCACCATACCTACAGGTTAGGGAACTCCCCTCTTGTCAGCACGGAGGCGGAAAGGGATCTGGGGGTCATCACTGACTCCAAGATCAACATGGGCCGGCAATGTGGAGAGGCAGTCAGGAAGGCCAACCGCACCTTGGCATGCATCCACAAATGCATCTCGAGCAGGTCCAAGGAGGTGATCCTCCCCCTCTATGTGGCACTGGTCAGGCCACAGCTGAAGTATTGCGTCCAATTCTGGGCGCCGCACTTCAAGAGGGATGTCGATAGCATGGAGAGGGTCCAGAGGAGGGCCACTCGTATGATCAGGGGACAACAGGGCAGGCCCTATGAGGACAGGCTGCCGGACCTCAACCTGTTCAGCCTCCAAAAGAGAAGGCTGAGGGGGGGATCTTGTGGCCTGTTATAAACTAGTCAGGGGGGATCAGCAGCCATTGGGGAAGTCACTGTTCCCCCGAGCACCTCCAGGAGTGACCAGGAATAATGGTCACAAGCTGGCAGAGGGTAGATTTAGGTTAGATATCAGGAGGCGCTACTTCACAGTCAGGGAGGCTAGGGTCTGGAACCAGCTTCCAAGAGAAGTGGTGCAGGCTCCTACCCTGGGGGTGTTTAAGAGGAGGTTAGATGAACATCTTGCTGGGGTCATTTGACCCCAGTATTCTTTCCTGCCATGGCAGGGGGTCGGACTAGATGATCTGCTGAGGTCCCTTCCAACCCTACAAACTATGAAACTATGAAACCTAGCCATTGGGCCATAAGATGATCAAGGCCACAGTTCCCCAGCTTAGCCATGGGAACATCGTGGGGAACTAGGTCAAAGGCTTTCTTGAAACCCAGATATACGACATCACATCATCTCCTTTGTCCAGGCCTCATCTCACCTGATCATAGAAAGAAATGAGGTTGGTCAGGCAAGACCTGCCAATCACAAAGCTGTGTTGGCTGGCCTTCAGAAGCTTTCCTTTTGATAGTCTAGTGTTGATGGATCCCTTGACAATTTTCTCTAGGATTTTTTCAGGGGTGGAAGTCAGACTGATTGGTTTATAATTCCCCAGGTCATCCCTCCTCCTTTTCTTGAAGATAGGGACCATGTTGGCCTTTTTCCATTTTTCCAGGACCTTCCCTGAGTGCCATGAATTTTCAAATATTTTTGCCAAGGGGGATGCAATGATGTCTGCATCTGAAAGACCCAATCTGTTTTAAATTTATACGAAACTTTCTTCTGGATTTTCACATATAGACAAGTTTTTAATCTGGAAAAAATGGTATTTTTTAAATATTTAATGCCTTGGTTTTAGTTACTTTTGATATCAACTATCATTTCAACACACCCCACTTTATATATGCCACTGCACCCTAAACTGTCAACCCAACAAATTCCTTCATGTTCTAATAAAGTACAAAACTATGACATAATTAACAATATTCACTCCGAAACTGTCAGAAGTGAGACTAAGTGAAACTGAGATGAAGAGAAGTTCATTTGTCCCTCAGAGCTATTTTTGTGCAACTTCAAAACAGACAAATACGTCAGTTTGCATTGTGTTCCCATTTATAAGATTATCTTCATAATCATAAAAGCTGGAGGCCTCTTTTTCTCCTAACTAAAATGAGAGTTTAGATTCTACAACACAATGATACAGCCACTAACATTTGGCAATAAATGGGAGAGCTCTAAACCTACCCAATCCATTTTTATAAAGGCTTCAAAGATTTCTTTTTAGCTAGAACGTTACAATTGACTTCTTAAAATGGGAGGGGGAAAAATAAGCTTCTAAAACTGTTATGGTTTCAGCTATATTAAGTATTGTTAAGACTTTCAAACAGTGCATTTGCTAGGGGCTTATTTTGTTAATTAAAGTTTCAAAATCATGTATAAAAGCAGGAGGCAGGGAATGATGTATACATATCATAACCCCCAAGACACTGATTAAAAAGTAACAGAAAATGTTTCACAATGTGTTTATTACTTTATAGCCGAAATAGTTAAAAGAAACACTCAGTAAAATAGCAGATACATTGCTGCTTTGGTTTGCTGAGAAGGCAAGGAACAGAATTAGGAGCATTTAATGAAGTTTTCTAGATATATTTGGATTTGTTACCATTACATGCTAAGGAAGCAATTACTATATACAGAAATTGTTTCAATTATTACTAATGGATCTATTTATTTATCATTCATACTTCACAGGGCAACACAGCAGGGCTGCCCATTATCTCCTCTATAATTTCATTTGGTGCTAGAGCTTCTGACAGTTTGGCATTATCCAGGATATCAGTATCATCAAGGTTGGAATGGGAAATTGGAACCAGCAAGAATTAACAGAGCCATCTTAGTCCACCATCTCAAGTGGAGTAGCTGAAATCACTCCAAATTTACTTCTTAGGAGAATCTTATGCAAATTTCCAGAGACATGACAAAGATTTTCAACAGACATCCAAGAGACTATACTGGCCCCATAAAAGCCAATGAAAGAACTAGATCACAGGTTCTAATCAAAATGAACACAATCCCCACCACCCCATCTATGTTTTCCAAATGATTACGATTAATAAGCACTGTGCAAAATAAAAGCCAGTTAGATCATCTGCCTATCATTTAACTAAGACCCTTCTAATCTGTTTGGTGGCTCATGAATGAATTGGCCTACTGCTCCAACTTTTAGTGGAGCAACCTGGCTGCCTTCTTGGATTTGTCTGATCCTACTACAAGGCAGGGCAGGGCAGTTGGTGACGGACACGTGAGAGAAGGCAGAAATCTTCAACAAGTTCTTTGCCTCTGTGTTCCTGTCTGCTGAAAATGGGGTGCTCTTCAGTGATAGCATAGAGAGGCCCTGGAAGGATGTGAACCCCCCCCACCGGTAGTTCAGACCTAGTTAAGGACTACCTGGAGGGCTTAGATGTATGTGTCCAAGTCAGTGGGCCCAGATGACCTTCATCCATGGGCGCTGAGAGAATTGGCTGGTGTCATTGCGGAGCCATTGGCATGGCTGTTTGAGGACTCCTGGTGCTCAGGCCAAGTCCCTGACAACTGGAAAAGGGCTAACGTGGTCCCTATTTTTAAGAAGGGGAGGAAGGAAGAGCCTGGCAACTACAGGCCAGTCAGCCTCACTTCTATCCTGGGGAAGATCTTTGAAAAAATTATTAAGGGCCACATTTATGAGAGCCCTGCAAGGCAAGTGATGTTGAGGGGTAACTAGCATGGGTTCGTGCAAGGCCGATCCTGCCTGACTAACCTGGTCTCTTTCTATAACCAGGTAACAAAGGGCTTAGATGTGAGGGAAGAAGTCAATGTCATCTTCTTGGCCTTCCAGAAGGCCTTCGACACAGTGTTCCACCCAATTCTGGTGGCCAAGCTGAGGGACTGCAGCATTGATGAATGCACGGTCACATGGGTGGCAAATTGGCTCCAGGGGCGAACCCTGAGGGAGGTGGTGGACGAGTCGATGTCGAGCTGGGAGGGTGTGGGCAGCAGAGTCCCCCAGGGCTCGGTCCTTGGGCCGATGCTGTTCAACATCTTCATTAGCGACCTGGACGAGGGTGTGGAGAGCACCCTGTTCAAGTCTGCTCATGACACCAAGTTCTGGGGTAAAGTGAATACACCAGCAGGTAGGGACCGCATCCAGGCAGACCTAGATAGGTTGGAGAAGTGGGTGGATCTGAACAGGATGCAGTTCAACAAGGACAAGTGCAGGGTTCTGCACCTGGGGAGAGGGAACCAGCACTGTGGTTACAGGTTAGGAGCTGACCCTCTCAGCAGCACAGAGGCAGAGAGGGATCTTGGAGTCAGGACTGACTCTAGGATGAATATGAGTTGCCAATGCAATGAAGCAATAGGCAGAGCCAACCACACCCTGTCATGCATCAACAGGAGCATCACTAACAGGTCCAGACAGGTCTTGCTCCCCCTCTATGTGGAGCTGGTCAGACCTCAGCTGGAGTACTGTGTCCAGTTCTGGATGTGGAGAACCTGGAGGGGGTCCAGAGGAGGGCCACTTGTATGGTTGAGGGCCTCCGTTGCCAGCCCTATGAGTTTGAGGACCTTTTATGACAGGGGCACCAGAGAACCCCACCAAGTCATTTCCTACACGGATAAAGTATAAGGGAGAAAATCTACTTTTTTTATAGTTCCTCAGAAGTTCCCAAAGATAATGTTAACAACAAAAGACTTAAGGAAAAGAAAAACAGGATTCCCAGGAAATTTCTGCCAATGTGGTTAAAATTTAAAAAAAATAAGTTGTTGACTGAAAGAAAGAAAGAAAAGTATGATTACTGGAATTAAAGTTGAAGTTCTAGACAGCAAGATAAGCATCAGAAACAAATCCTTCAGCTTCTTGACATGTAAGGTTCAAATTTTAACTACACTGTAAAATATCTCACTGCCCGGATCTATACAAGATGCTGACAGCATAGTAGACCATTACTATTGTGCAGTAGCGTTGTGTGGCATGAAGTGTCATGCAACACTACTGCCCAGTAGCAATGAGCTACTGTGCAGACAGCGTCACCTAAAAGCTGTTGGGCGGCGCTACTGCACAGTAATTCTAGCTACTATGCAGTCATTTAGTACTTGAGTATGCAAGTACTAAATGTCTGTGCAGTAATGACTGCACAGTCAGCATCTCATGTAGACAGCCACTGTGAAGCAATATCTTAAGCGAAAGTATAAGATGTCTGCTTCTCATAGAATAAACTTAGTGACTGACCTCCCTGCTATCTACCATACAACTCTGCTGCTTCCCAGATGGTTAAAAAACTACAACAGTGGTTACAAAACTACAAAATAATATGACTAACCAAATCTGTAGAGTTGACACACTTAAAAATAGCATACTTTATTCATGGTGAGAGGATGTAGGAGAAGCTATTTTTCCCAATTTGATCATACTACGTGAGCATGGTAGTCATGCACATGCATGCATATACCTGTGTGTATATATATATACACACATATATATATACACACACACACACACACACACACTCTTCACTATTGTAACTAATGGCACCATCTATGGTATACTTTATTTAGCCTAACCAAAATACTAGATAAAACAATGGCTTATATGAATATCATACACAAAGGAAAACACGTACTTAAGGGACTGGAGGAAGACTGTGAACTAGAAGCAAAATAGAAGTTATTATACATAGTATATTATATAAAAGAACAAAACTATTCAGAAAGGAAAACATATAATTATTACCTGTGAAGTACTAAGAATTAAAAAAAAAAAAGATTCACCCTAACCAGTCAGCTACAGAGTTCTGCTCCCTCTTGCTTAATCTCCTTCTGGCCCAATGACTCTTGCATTTCTGGCTGTCCAGTGCCACCACCCATACTATTCTAAAATACAGTGGTTAGTAGAGGTGCACTGATACATAGGTCCCATATCAGATCGGCATCAATCTAAGGAAAATTGATTGTATCAGCAATCGGCTTTTTTGGCTGATGTGGCCGATAAATGCCCTCTTCATGCACAGCTGCAGCGCAGCACCCCAGGAGCACAGCCCAGTAGCATGGAGAGCAAATGGGTCCATTGGGAAGGCTGTTCTGAGGGGAGGGGCATGGGGAGGAATTATATCCCTTTATTATGACAATTAACTGAATATGAGCCAGCAGTGTGCCCTTGTTGCTAAGGCTAATGGCAGACTGGGCTGCATTAGTAGGTGTATTGCCAGGAGGTCAAGGGAAGTGATTCTTTTCCTCTTTTCAGTGCTGGTGAGGCCACATCTGGAGTACTGTGTTCAGTTTTGGGCCCCCCATTACATAAAGGAATGTGGACAAATTGGAGAGAGTTCAGCGGAGGGCAAAAAAAATGGTGAGGGGGCTGGGGGACATGACTTTTGAAGAAAGACTGAGGGAACTGGGCTCATTTAGTCTTGAGAAGAGGAGACTTAGAGAGGACCTAATAGCAACCTTCAAGTTCCTGAAGGGAGGTTAAAAAGAGGATGCTGCTAGATTGTTCTCAGTGGTGGCAGATGATAAGACAAGCAGCAGTGGTCTCAAGTTGCAGCAAGGGAAGTTTAGGTTAGATATTAGGAAGAATTCTCTCACTAGGAGGGTAGTAAAACACTGGAACAGGTTACCCATCCATGGAAGTTTTCAAAACCCAGCTAGACAAAACTTTGGCTAGGATGATCTAGTTGGGGTGGTCATGCTTTGAGCAGGGGATTGGTGTAGACGACCTCCCGAGGTCCCTTCCAACCCTAAAATTCTATGATTCAATGACTCCGCACAGCAGGGTAGAGTGGGGTGAGCAAGCTTCATGTAGCCACCACATGCTCCACAGTGCCAGCAGAAGCAGGGGTGGCAGCATGGAGTTGTGCCCCTCGCTGCTGCTGAGCAGGCAGAGGGAGCCTCGTCATGGTGGTGTGGAGCTGCTCGCAGCAGCACCAAGCTTCCCCACTCAGCCTCACCATGCTGGGTCCTGCCCACTGGGCTCCAGGGAAAGGGAAGCAGAATTGGGAGCCCTGAGCCTGCAGCAGGCAGCCCACATCTCCCCTCCTCCCCATAGCTTCCACTCCGGCTGCGCTACCCATGGGGGAGGGGAAGCCAGGCTCTGTGCACTGGCTCCGAGGCAGCAGCCACCACCTCTCACATGTGGCAGCCAGAGCTCAGGCACTGTCTTGGGGGGGAAAGGGGCTGCAGACCTGGGTCCCTGGCTCTGTAGCCCTGGCAGCTGGGGACCCCTCTGGCAGGGCTCCAGATGAGGGGGGTTGTGGATGGGAAGAGGCAATGGCATAGACAGGGCACCAGCATATTAGTGCTGCTCAGCACCACAAAGCAGTAGGGGGGGAGATGGGACAGCTGCAGCTGGACCCACATCTGGTAAGTAAAGAGGGCAGGGGGAGCTCTGATTTTCCATAAAAATCAAACACAAAAATTTATAGGTATTTAGAATTTATCTTACTATAGTAATTGTCACACTGATAGGCTTCCACATTGCTTAAAATGGTAAATATATCAATAAAACTTTGTGTTCAATTGATACATACATACACACACATATATACACATATACTGGTGTTTCATTTTAATCATGGAAAAATGTGGATTTGGGTGGGAGGGTGGTTAATCAGAGAAGTTGTGATTTTTTTTTTTAATTAGAGAAAGCCAGGATCATTGCTCATGAGTGACTGAGCTAACTCATTAGCGGGGGGGGGGGGGGGGGGGGGGGGGTGGAGTTTCCTGTCTGCTCCTATCCCACAATAAGTGAAGCTAAATGCAATGATTTGCCCCTGAAAGAAATGGGTGGTAAATTATTGACGTCTATTGTTGTTACTGTAGCTGCTTAAATAAATTAAGCAGGTACAGTAAATTCCTTGGAGTTCATCTATAAGTATTCTCCCACGTTCCTATTTTAAAGCAGTATAATTGTTTCGTCAGTCCACTTTCAGAGTCCCAGGACTGACTATCTTTGTTATTAAAGATTTCTCAATAATTCTTATTAATATTGGATTATAAATGATCTTATTTTTAATTTCACTTTTACTTTGCTGCTCTGTCTGTTATTTATATGATAATTGTAAAACGCAAAAAAAAAAACCCTGTTTACTTGGGTGCATAAATTTATCCCTATGAAGAGCTGAAGAATTAAACATTGCATCCTAAAATATGCTTATTACCAAAAATAATTCAATTTTACCATTACTAGAAATATACCAGAAGTCAGCTAATTTCTGGCTTCTACTTATGGGTGATGCTATTCTTCATACAGCTGAAGTGACTGCTGAAATAATAAACTGGGAGAAAATCCAGAATTGCTGCAGGCAGATAATTCATGATACAATTACAGGCTTAAATCAGAAGTTTTGTAACTGTAAATATCAACCAGTTGCTTTGGCCTTTTCAGATTCTAAACATTAAATAATTACTCTCACTAATGCTTTTTTTTTTCATTCTAAAGGGCAACAAAATTAATTACTACTTGACTTGTGCAATGGGTACTTTTTCAGAACTACCTTGGTCACTGCAGTTTGCTGCCCAGTTCCTGTCTGACTGAGCTCCACCCCAAGTTCCCCCAGGTACCCAGTGTGGTAGACATACCCATAGCACTCACCACGAGGAGGCCCATCACAAAATGTAGCTTTGGCTGCTTTCTTTCTGAAATGAAACATCTGGAGATGGTGGAGGTAGTCTACTTATTTTTTTAAATAGAATTATAAAAAAGTAGAACTCAAAAACCCTCAAGAAGTCATCTAGTACCACCTGCTGCTCCCTGTAAACCATCTCAGTCAAATGTGTCTAACCCACTCTCATAAATATCCAAGTATATTCTATAAACTTTGTAGGTACCTGTTCAAAATTTTAGCTACCCTCCAAGTGACAGCTAGAATCCAAACTAACTGTCCCTTGTCCCATTACCTCTTACCCTGTCTCCTACAGCCACAGTGAATGGTCAATCACCATTCCCTTCCCCATAAGCAACATTCATGCATTTGAAGACTTATCAGATTCCCCTTCTGTCTTCTCTTCTACAGACTAAATACCCACAGTTCTTCCAATCTTTTCTCATAAGTCATGTTTCCTAGCTCTCAAGTAATTTTATATTCTCTGTTGGACTCTTTCTAATTTCATAGACTCAATGAGTCAGAAGGGACCTAGACACATCATCTAGTCCAACATCCTGCCATGGGCAGGAAGGAGCACTGGGGGTGGGAGGGGTCATAAGACCCCAGCCAGGTGCCTATCCAGTCTCCTCTTGAAGATTTCCAGGGAAGGTGAGAGCACCACCTTTCTGGGAAGCCTATTCCAGGCTCTGGCCACCCTTACAGTGAAGTAGTTCTTCCTAATATCCAACCTAAACCTATCCTCCCTCAGCTTGTGGCCATTGTTTCTGGTGACTCCAAGGGGGGCCCTGGTGAACAGACTTTCCCCGAGTCCCTGCTGCTGGCCCCTGATAAGGTTGTAGGCAGCCACAAGATCCCCCCTCAGTCTCCTTTTGCGGAGACTGAAGAAATTCAGGTCCCTCAGCCTCTCCTCATAGGGCTGGCCACAGAGGCCCTCAACCATATGAGTGGCCTCCCCTGGACCCTCTCCAGGTTGTCCACGTCCTTCTTGAAGTGCACCGCCCAGAACTGGACACAGTACTACAGCTGATGTCTGACCAGCGCCGCATAGAGGGAGAACAAGACCTGTCTGAACCTGTTAGTGATGCCCCTGTTGATGCATGACAGGGTGCAGTTGGCTCTGCCTATTACTTCATCGCATTGGCAACTCATATTCATCCTGGAGTCAATCCTAACTCCAAGATCCCTCTCTGCCTCTGTGCTGCTGAGAGGGTCAGCTCCTAATCTATAACCACAATGCTGGTTCCCTCTCCCCAGGTGCAGAACCCTGCACTTGTCCTTGTTGAACCGCATCCTGTTCAGATACACCCACTTCTCTAACCTATCCAGGTCTGCCTGGATGCAGTCCCTACCTGCCGGTGTATTCACTTTACCCCATACCTTGGTGTTATCAGCTAACTTGAACAGGGTGCTCTCCACACCCTCGTCCAGGTCGCTAATGAAGATGTTGAACAGCACCAGCCCTAGGACCGAGCCCTGGGGAACACCGCTGCCCACACCTTTCCAGCTCAACATCGACTCGTCCACCACCACCCTCTGGGTTCACCCCTGGAGCCAGTTTGCCACCCATGTGACCATGCATTCATCAATGCTGCAGTCCCTCAGCTTGGCCACCAGAATTGGGTGGAACACTGTGTCGAAGGCCTTCTGGAAGGCCAAGAAGATGACATTGACTTCTTCCCTCACATCTAAGCTCTTTGTTACCTGGCCATAGAAAGAGACCAGGTTAGTCAGGCAGGATCGGCCTGGCACAAAGCCGTGTTGGTTACCCCTCAACTTCACTTCCCCTGCAGGGCTCTCATAAATGTGGCCCTTAATAATTTTTTCAAAGACCTTCCCCAGGATAGAAGTGAGACTGACTGGCCTGTAGTTGCCAGGCTCTTCCTTCCTCCCCTCTTGAAAATAGGGACCACATTGGCCCTTTTCCAGTCATCAGGGACTTGACCTGAGCACCAGGAGTCCTCAAACAGCCATGCCAATGGCTCCGCAATGACACTATCCAATTCTCTCAGCACCCATGGATGAAGGTCATCCGGGCCCACTGACTTGGAAACATACATCTAAGCCCTCCAGGTAGTCCTTAACTAGGTCTGAACTACCGGTGGGGGGGTTCGCATCCTTCCAGGGCCTCTCTATGCTATCACCGAAGAGCACCCCATTGTCAGCAGACAGGAACATGGAGGCAAAGAACTTGAAGAGTTCTGCCTTCTCTTGCATGCCCGTCACCAACTGCCCTGCCCTGCCCTGCCTCGTAGGGGTCCAATTTACCCTGAGACTTCTTCTTGCTATCTATATACTTGAAAAAGGACTTTCTCTTATCCTTAATCCCAGAAGCCAATCTAAGCTCCAGTGCTGCTTTAGCCTTCCTTACCAAATCCCTACAAGCTCACGTCAGGGAGATGTACTCCTCCTTTGTCCCTGCCCCCTGCTTCCACCGCCAGTATGCTTTTTTCTTTGCCCTCAGGTCAGCCTGGATATCCATGCTCAGCCATAAAGGCTTTTTGGACCCTTTTCCCGCCTTCCCGTGCAGAGGAATTGCATCCTACTGTGCCCCAAGGATAGCCTCCTTGAGGAAGGACCACCTTTCTTTGGACCCCCATACTAGCTACACCCTGGGCTCCGAGTGCCTCCCTGACTACTGCCCTGGGCACGTCGGAGTTGGCTTTCCTAAAATCAAGCATCTGCGCTGTGCTAGTTACCCTGCCTACTTTTCTCTGAATAGCAAACTGGATTATTTCATGATCACTGTCCCCTAGCCTCCCTTGTACTAGCACCTCCCTCACCAGGTCGTCCCCAGAGGCTAACACCAGATCCAGTATGGCGTTTTCCCTAGTGGGAACTGCATGAGTGTAGGTCCTGTACACACGTCAGGAACCTTCATGAGTGGCTAGACCTAGCTGACTGCTCCTCCCAGTTGATGTCAGGGCAATTCATATCACCCATGACCACAACATCCTTTGCATGCACGGCCTCCCCCAGCTGCCTGGAGAATTCCAGATCCAGCTCTTCCCCTGATGTGGTGGCCTGGAGTAAACCCCTACCACCAGATCCCTCTCCTCCCACCCTCCATGAAGTTTGACCCACAAGGTCTCAATTAAGCCTTCCTCTGGTCCCATTTGGAAGGTAGAACTGGTATACTGTTCCCTAACATAGAGCGCAACCCCCCGACCTTTTTTCCCCTTCCTATCTCTTCTAAACAACCTATAGCCCTCTATGTCTACTGCCCAGTCAAAAGTTTCATCCCACCATGTCTCCACTAGGCCAACCAGGTTGCTTTTACTACTTGCAAGCAGGAGAGCAACCTCCTCCTGCTTGTTCCCCATGCTTCTTGCATTAGTGAAGAGTCACCTTAATCCCCCTGTGGGAGCCCTGGGCACCCCCCCCCCCTTTCTGGGAGACAACTGGTCCCTTGGTATATGTGTGAGTTCTTACCTGGGCAGGTTCTACACCTGGTTGAGTTATCTCTTGCTCACATTTTGTCCACATTTTTTTTAACTGCAGTGTTCAAAATTGGACACAGCTCGGCAACGCTAAATAGAAATAAAAAACCACTTTCCTTAACTTGAAGTGACACTCAATACAGTCGAATATATTTATGAGGCTCTGGATCCCAATGGTTGAAGAAGTCTACCTATAGACTGGAGTGAGGTGCTCTGAAGAAGGGCAGGCTTGCAGATGCATCCAAGTGCTTCAGAACCATGAAGAAAACTACGGTGAAAATGCCATCAAGAAGTCTTCTAGTCCAGGACTGAGGCAGTATCATCACCTTCTAAGTTAGGGCTGGCAACCTATAGCCTACAGAGCCACTTCATTCAGCTCACAAAGCCAGGGGGGTTCTCCAGCATTTTGACAGCAGGGGGCTTCACTGGTGTGGGGCCCCTGAAGATATCAGAACCTACTCTAGCTAAAGTGTTTCAATGCTTAAATCACTAACATGGTTAGAAGGCTCTTCTTATTATGTAAATTCAAATCCACTTGTTGAAGTTTAAGACTACTACTTCTTGCCCTGCCCCCAGTAAACAAATGTGGAATGTAGACAATATATTCAATGCAACGTACCCGCCTGAGATGGTGATGTCAATTTAAATACATTACTGGTATATTTCTGACATCATGCACCTACACATTAGGATGCAGGCCAGGGTATGTTCTGGATAGTCTGAACCTTTGAACCCTAGGCATGAGCATGCTTTGTGTGAATGAGTAGTGTGCTAGGCACAAAAAATGGTGTGTACCATGTCCAGTGATTGGTATCATATGCAGGAGTGAAAAGCATGGGAAAATGGTCTGAGGTGATAAGGGACGTGATCGGTGTGTTTATTGACTGATGGCCGTCTTGAGATGATGATGAGATAATGGATGACTGACAGGTATGGTCCGACTGGTACTCTTAAAAGAAGTCTGCACCCAAGGTATGAAAGACTGTGGGACAGATTGTGTGGAACTGTGTTCACACAGGCATAGGTGAGAAAGAATCTGAGTCTGTGACTGAGTAGTAAAGAGATATAGCTATAGATATACTGGGATATAGATATACTGGACAACAGATCCCGATATAGATATATTGGACAACCAACCTTGACATTCTGGCTATCAGGTGAACTAGGCCTCCAGAGCCTGGAGTCCAGAGGGTGGTGTATCTGCAGCAGTCTAGCAGCTCACAGAGTTGATAGAGAGTCTCCTTTTGTTGTCAACTGCAATGTAAGTATCTCTGCTCCTCTGATTTTGGAGTGCAAGTCTTTCAGATCTAAGACTCCGGGATTAATCTCTTTTCCTGACAGGATTGTTAAATTGATGCATTTTGTGGTTAAGGGATTGTTGTATTATAGTTGGGAATTTTGTATATTAGTTGATTAATTATGTTTAAGTAATGTAAATTTGGTTTCTACTGTTTGTCTGTTCTAATACAAGTTTCTTGTAGTTTGCCTTTGGTGTGGTTGTGATTTTTGGTGTTAGTCTTTAAAGACACAAGGGTGGCCACATTGAGGGGGCAATTTTATATGGTGTTGGGCCCCCAGTAGATCTTTGGGGAACAAATTAATTATGACTATTTATCACCCCTTTCCATGGGTGAGAGCTTATTAGGAGTGTAGTTTGTAGGTGCGACAGTGCTGTTGTCTCTCAGTGCGAGTTCTCCTGCTAACAGGAGGTTCCCCACTCTGTGGGTTCTTAGGCTTCCCATGCTGACGTACTTAACTTTTCTAATGTTTTGAATAGAGACCCTGGGCTCCATAATGGAATCTAGAGACCAGACACCTACAATTTAAGTGATACAAAACCCAAATAGATCCAGGCTTAGCAATTTTATAAGAATGTAATGTTTTCTCCATCATAACTTAAAGCCAGTAGTCAGTGCAGATAAAAGACCAAAAAGGCAGTCCTCCAAACCAAAGAAAGCACTTTGCAGGCTAACTTACCTTTCTTGAAGTGGAAGAAGGAAGATTCAATGACTGAATTTAGCAAATGACCCCCAGTACCACTGTCTTTCCCATCAATACAGCTTCACAAATTGTGTGATCTCATGGTACTGGATTCCGACAGAACCTATAACCCAACCCAAAGAGTTGCAAAGGAGGACTACAATGCATTAAAGATGCTACTTTAAGATGTGGGACAAAGATTGCTACAATGGTAAATTGAAAAGAAAATGTAATATATCAGAGACAGAAAGAAAAATGTTGAGGGACTGACAAAGAAGGAAAGGAGAACATGGAAGTTGGTTTTATAATTGCAATAGGAAAGAAAAGCAAACAATTCATTTAAAGTAAGAACCAACCAGAGCCTTTTGCCACAGGCATAAACAAATATCTGACTTGGGGTCACAGGAGACCCCAAGGGTCTCAGGGGAGGAAAGAAGGAGGAGGGAGCTAAATCTGATTATTTGAGGGGGGGTTGCCCAATGTGATTTATAATAAAATACATGATGTGGTCTCCATATTCTACTCATGGTGCTGATTACATGATATAAAGTATCAATTCAACAAAACAAAAACAAACAAAAATAGCTACAAAATCCATATCTTGACATACCCCATAAAACCCCCCTTCAACAGCCCCCAACTTTTCAGCCACTTGTAGAAAAGATGTACCCTGGAGGGTACTGTAATCCCAATATCCCTTCTATATACAACCAAAGGTAAAAGCCTGCCCCTTCTCTCTGGGGAGGACATTCTACTACTCTTTGCTTGCTTAGCGAATCAAGGTGGGGTTCAGGTCAAGCAACACAACCCTCAATAACTACAGCCATGACACACGGAGAAAGGTAATCAATTGCTCTATATCTAGTTGGCAGCTAGTATCAAGTGCAGTGCCGTAGGGGTTAGTCCTAGGGCTGGTTTTGTTCAATCTCTTCATCAGTGATCTGGAAGATAGCATAGAGTGCAACCTCAGCAAGTCTGCAGATGACACCAAGCTGGGGAGAGTAGTAGAGGGTAGGACTAGAATTCAGAGTGACCTGGACAAATTGGAAGATTGGGCCAAAAGGAATCTCTTGAGGTTCAACAAGGACAAGTACCAAGTCATGCACTTAGGGCAGAATGATCCCATCCACCAGTACACACTGGGGGCTGACTGGCAGGTCAAGCACCTCTGCAGAAAAAGACTCATAGACTCATAGATGTAGGGTTGGAAGGGACCCAAGTAGATCATCAAGTCTGACCCCTGCTCTAGCCAGGACAGAATATTGGGCTCATATGACCCCAGCTAGGTAATTGTCAAGCCTCCTCTTAAAGACCCCCGAGGTACGAGCCAGCACCACTTCCCTTGGAAGTTGGTTCCAAATCCTAGCTGCCCTGATTGTGAAATGGTGTCTTCTACTGTCCAGCCTGAACCTACTCTCAAACAACTTACGGCCATTATTTCTTGTTACTCCGGGAGGTGCACACGTGAATAGGGTCTCTCCCATTGCCCACTGGTCCCCCCCGGTAACTTTGTAGATGGCCACCAAGTCCCCTCTCAGCCTTCTCTTGTAGAGGCTGAATAGGCTCAGGTCCTGTAGCCTCTGTTCATAGCCCCCCAGATACCCCCTCAGCAGCTGCAGAGCCCCCTGCCGACCCCCAGCACAGCCGGAGGTAAGCGGGCTCATGGTGGGAAGGAGTTAACTCCTCGCTCCCTGGAAGGAGGCCACTGCCTGGTGCCGGGCCGGGTCAAGCCCCCGCCCAGGACCCTACTTGGCCCAGCCCCCCAGGGAGCCATGCGACCGGAGCCGCGCAAACAGGCTGCGTAAACAGGCGCTCGAGTTAGCATGGAGTTCGCGCAGGAGAGGGCGTGGGAGGGCACGAGACCCTGCCTGCAACCCCCCCAGCCATAGCCAGCCCCAGCCGTAGCCAGCCTACCAGAGGCATGACATGGATGGGCACGTGCCGCACCCGAAAGGCCCCCTCGGGCTCTGTGCCCCCCCCATTGGGCACCTCAGAGATGGCCACCCAGATGGAGCCCATGGTTCCGGGCTTCACGCAGATGAAGCCCCTGGCTCTTGGCTGCGGGGGCTGCCTGTCCCTTTTTCAGGCTCTGGGGCCCGGGAGCATGGCCACCTCCACTTGCTGCATCTGTTCCCTACTGGGGTCTCTGGCGCGCCAGCTGGACGAGCTCCAGGCCACAGTCCAGAGACTGCGTGCCATCAGGGACTGCGAGCAGGAGATAGACTCCTACTGCCAGGCCCTTCTCCCCCGGGACCCGCAGGGTAGAGCACCGTCTCCCTCCAGGACTAAGGAGGACTCTGGGACCTCCCACTCTGCCCAGTCAGGAGCATGGACCAAGGTGGTCAACAGCCCTAAGGCCTGCCGCACTAAGGCCCCTCCCTCGCCGGACTTTACCAACAGGTTCGCACCTCTTGCAGCCCCAGCAGAGCCTGCTCAGTTGCCAGCTCCCACAGGCAACCCAGGCTCGACCGCAGCTACTGGCCCCGCTCTCCCCAAGTCAAAGCGAAAGGTGTTTGTTGTGGGAGACTCCATCCTGCGGGGGGCACTGAGGGGGCAATCTGCCGCCCCGACCCCTTAGCCCGGGAAGTCTGCTGATTCCCGGGGGCCCGCATCCCAGACACTGCGGAGAGGATCCCGCAGCTCCTCCGGCCCACAGACCACTACCCCATCCTCCTTATTCACTTGGACAACAATGACACGGCTCGGAGCACCCCCAGCCAGGTCATGAGGCGCTACAGGGATTTGGGAGCGGGGCTTAGGGGTCTGGGAGCTCAGGTGGTGTTTTTGTCAATCCTCCCAGTCTCGGGCTATGGGCTGAGGAGAGAGGAGGATCCACGCAGTGAACCAAAGACTATGGAGCTGGTGTCATTGGGAAGGCTTTGGCTTCCATGACCACAGCCTGCTCTTTGGCGAGAGAGGCAGAGAGCTGCTGGGAAGAGATGGCCTCCACCTCTCCCCCCTGGGGAGGAGGCTCTTCTCAGCCAGGCTGGCTGACCTGTTCCACCGGGCTTTAAAATAAGCCCACTGGGGGATGGGGGGACTACTGCCACTGCTGCCCGCTGAGCAACCCTTGCAAAGCCAGCAGACCAAGGCACTTAAGGGAGCCCACCCCTGCCCCACCCCTGGCACAATCTGTGGGAAAGGCAAGAGCCCCCAAGGGCACACTTGCCTGCCTGTACACTAATGCCAGGAGCCTGGGCAGTGCAAAGAATTATGACATCATTGGGATAACGGAGACCTGGTGGGACTCCACCCATGACTGGACCACGGGTATAGAGGGCTATACCCTGTACAGGAGCAACTGTGTCAACAAAAGGGGCAGGGGTGTGGCTGTCTATGTGAAGGAAAGCTACATGTCCCTGCAAGCTGATGTTGGCGACCAGCATGGACAGCTAGAGACCCTCTAGGTAAAAATTCGTGGGGAATATGGCACAGGGGACACAACGGTGGGAGTCTACTACAGACCTCCCACTCAAAGTCCTGAGCTTGACCAGGAGTTCACCCGGGAACTGACTGAGGCCGCTTGCTCCAGGACCTTGGTTGTCATGGGTGACTTCAATTACCTGGACATCTCGTGGGAAGATCACTCAGCAAAATCTGAGCGGTCGCAAAGCTTTCTCTCATGCGTGGATGACCTCTACCTGACTCAAGAAGTCTATGGGACAATGAGAGGCAAAGCACTGCTCGATCTGGTACTGGCTATGGGGGACGACCTAATCGGCGACCTAGTGATCGATGGGAAGCTGGGTGACAGCGACCATGAGCTGATCACCTTCACCATCCTCCGTAAAGCTGGCAAGTCAGTCAGCAACACAAAAGTCCTTGACTTCACAAAAGCCGACTTTGACAAGCTCAAGAGGCTTGTCGGTCCAGCCCTCAGGGACCATGACCCCAGGGAGATGGGAGTTCGAGAAGAGTGGTTGCTTCTCAAGGAAGCGATCCTCAATGCACAAGCTAAATCTATTCCAACATCGAGGAAAGGCAGCAAGAAGGCACAGCAGCCCTCCTGGCCCTCTAGGGACCTAGCGGACCTCCTGCGGCTAAAAAGGAAAGCCTACAAAGGATGGAGGATGGGATTCACCTCCAAGGAGGATTATTCTGCGCTGGTCCGGTCCTGCAGGGAGCAAACCAGGAAAGCCAAGACTGCAACTGAACTCCAACTACCTTCAAGCATCAAGGACAACAAAAAGTCCTTTTTCAGATATGTGGGGAGCCAGAGGAAAAGCAAGGGCAATGTTGGACCCCTGCTAAACCAGAAGGGGCAACTGACGCTCAGGAAAAAGCCAACCTATTAAATAGGTACTTTGCATCAGTCTTTCATCAGTCCCATGGGACGCCCATGCCTGCTATGGGACAGGGAGATCCGGGTGATGGGGATCCCCTACCCTCCATAAATGCTGACCTCGTGAAGGAACACCTTGAGAAGCTGGATACCTTCAAGTCAGCGGGCCCTGACAATCTGCACCCCAGGGTACTCAAGGAGCTGGCGAGCATCATAGCCCAGCCCCTGGCATGGATCTTTGAAAACTCGTGGCACTCTGGTGTAGTGCCCGAAGACTGGAAGAAGGCCAATGTGGTGCCGATCTTCAAGAAAGGGAGGAGAGTGGATCCGGCTAACTACAGGCCCATTAGCCTGACTTCTATCCTGGGGAAGATCTTAGAAAAGCTTATTAAGGAAGCCATCCTTGATGGACTGGCCCAGGCTAACATTCTAAGGGATAGCCAGCACGGGTTTGTTGCAGGTAGGTCTTGTTTGACCAATCTCAAATCCTTCTATGACCAGGTGACCTATCACCTGGACAAGGGAGAAGAGATTGATGTCATATATCTTGACTTCAAAAAAGCTTTTGATCTGATATCCCATGATCACCTCTTGGCCAAACTGGCCAGTTGTGGCCTTGGCTCCACCACGATCCGCTGGCTGGGAAACTGGCTCCATGGTTGGACCCAGAGGGTTGTAATTGATGGCAGTCACTCATCGTGGTGCCCTGTGACCAGTGGGGTCCCTCAGGGCTCTGTCCTGGGACCCATACTGTTCAACATCTTCATTAATGATGTAGACATTGGAGTCAGGAGTGGACTGGCCAAGCTCGTCGATGACACCAAACTTTGGGGCAAAGCATCCACGCCAGAAGATAGTTGGGTGATCCAGGCTGACCTGGACAAGCTCAGCAAATGGGCAGATGAGAACCTCATGGTGTTTAACACCAAAAAATGCAAGGTTCTCCACCTTGGGAGGAAAAACCTGCAGCATCCTTATAGGCTCGGCAGTGCTACATTGGATAGCACTACAGAAGAAAGAGACTTGGGGGTCATCATTGACCACAAGATGAACATGAGCCTGCAATGCGATGCTGCGGCTAGTAAAGCGACCAAAACGCTGGCTTGCATCCATAGATGCTTCTCGAGCAAATCCCGGGACGTCATTCTCCCCTTGTACTCGGCCTTGGTGAGGCCGCAGCTGGAGTACTGCGTCCAGTTTTAGGCTCCACAATTCAAAAAGGATGTGGAGAAGCTTGAGAGAGTCCAGAGAAGAGCCACACACATGATCAGAGGTCAGGAAAACAGATCTTACGATGACAGGCTGAGAGCCATGGGACTCTTTAGCCTGGAAAAGCGCAGGCTCAGGGGCGATCTGATGCCCACCTATAAGTTTATCAGGGGTGACCACCAGGATCTGGGGGAACGTTTGTTCACCAGAGCGCCCCAAGGGATGACGAGGTCGAATGGTCACAAACTCCTACAAGACCATTTCAGGCTGGACATAAGGAAGAATTTCTTTACTGTTCGAGCCCCCAAGGTCTGGAACAGTCTGCCAGCGGAGGTGGTTCAAGCACCTACGTTGAACACCTTCAAGAGTAAATTGGATGCTTATCTTGCTGGGATCCTATGACCCCAGCTGACTTCCTGCCCTTTGGGCAGGGGGCTGGACTCGATCTCCCGAGGTCCCTTCTAGCCCTAATGTCTATGAAATCTATGAAATCTACCCTGCTGTCCCTGGATCATGCAAGCAGCCCTCCTCTGGACCCTCTTGATGCTGGCCACATCTCTCCTAAAGTGCAGCGCCCAGAACTGGATGCAGTACTCCAACTGTGTCCTGGCCAGTGTCACATAGAGGGGGAGGATCACCTCCTTGGCCTTGCTTGTGATGCATCTGTGAAGGCATGCATGACAAGGTGTGGTTGGCCTTACTGACTGTGTCCTCACATTGGCAGCCCACGTTCATTTTGGAACTGATAATGACTCCAAAACTCTCTTTCTGCCACTGTGCTTTCAATAAGGGAGTTCCCCAGCCTATAGATATGCTGCTGGTTCTTACTGCCCAAGTGCAGTACCCTGCACTTGTCAGTATTGAATCCCATCCTAGTCTCATTCGCCCACCCCTGTAACCTGTCCAGGTCCAGCTGTATCTTGCCCCTCCCTTCTAGAGTGCCCACCTCACCCCAGATCTTGGTGTTGTTGGTGAATTTGAACAGGTGCTTTGCACCCCTTTGTGCAAGTCGCTAATAAGAGATTAAACAGTTCAGGCCCAAGGACCGAGCCCTGGGGGAACCCCACTGCCCACATCCCTCCAGGTCGAATATGACCCGTCTACCACCACTCTCTGGGTGCGATCCCTCAGCCAATTTGCAACCCATCTGACTGTGTAGGCATCAATGCCACAGTCACCTAGCTTTTTAATGAGAATGGGGCAGGAGAAAGCGTTAAAGGCCTTCCTGAAGTCCAGAAAGACTACATCCACTGCAACACCTGCATCCAATGATTTTGTAACCTGATCGTAGAAGGCAATCAGGTTGGTTTGACAGGACCTGCCCCTAATGAACCCATGTTGGTTGCCCCTGAGCATCGTGTCCCCTGCCAGTCCTTTCCAGATGTGCTCCTGGATAATCTTCTCTAAAGAGCTTCCCCAGGATCAAAGAAAGACTAACGGGCCTATAGTTACCTGGGTCCTCCCTCCTCCCTTTTTCGAAAATGGAGACCACATCGACCCTCTTCCCGTCATCTGGCTCCTGGCCAGAGCACCAAGAGTGCTTGTAAAGCCATGCTAGGGGCCAGATGTGGGAGTTACAGTGGACAATAAGCTGTATATGAGCCAGCAGTGTGCCTTTCTTTCTAAGGCTGATGGCATACTGGGCTGCATTGGTAGGCATGTTGACAGGAATTCAAGGGATACTGCCCCTCTATTCAGCACTGGTGAGCCCACATCTGGAGTACTGTGTTCAGTTTTGGGCCCCCCACTACATAACGGATGTGGACAAATTGGAAACAGTCCAGTGGAGGGCAACAAAAATGGTAAGGGGGCTTGGGGACAAGACTTATGAGGAAAGACCAAGGTAAATGGGCTTATTTAGTCTAAAGAAGAGACTTGGAGGGGATTTACTAACAATTTTCAAATACCTGAAGGGGGGTTTGAAAGAGGATGGAGCTAAACTGTTCTCAGTGGTGGCAGATGACAGAATAAGGAGCAACGGTCTCAAGTTGCAGCAAGGTAAGTTTAGGTTAGATATTAAGAATAATTTTATCTTTAAGACTCAGGGTAGTAAAACACTGGAACAGGTTACCCATAGAGGTGGTGGAAGCTCTATCCTTGGAGGTTTTCAAAACTTGGCTAGACAAAGCTTTGGCTGGGATGATTTAGTTGCAGATGATCCTGCTTTGATCAGGGAGTTGGACTAGATGATCTCCTGAGGTCCCTTCCAACCCTAAATTTCTATGGTTCTAAGTAGCTTAGTTCTAAGACATAAAGCCCCTGAAAGAAAATTTATATAAACAATACTATATATGGGTAAGCCTAATGACAAATCAGTCGCATACTCTCCAAAGAGTGAAAACATGCAGGTACATAGTTTACATTTGTATTTTTTTAAATAATCTTAAACCCCTGAAAACTCCCCCTACAACTTAAAATACAAAAATCTGGCCAAAATGATATAAACAAGCCAATGATGTGGCAAGTCTGAACTTTGGTTGTTCCTAACATGTTTCAAACCAAATGGCATTTTCTTGTGTAAATAATAAATTTGTTTTGTATTACTAATTTGACATAAAAGCACAATTTATATGGCTATTTATTTTATACTAAAGTTTTCATAGGGGTGGGAGATGGACCGTCAATCTGTTTCAGTAGTTCCCTCCCTGAATAATAACCCGGTAGAAGCCACTGAATGAAATGGGCATTTTTATGTGTGTTCCTTTCATGGCACCAGGTGCTTTGAATTCGCAAACCACACTAACATCACCTGTGCTGTCCTCAGCAGTATAAAAAGCTGCCCTGGCAAGTAGCTCACTCTCAGGAGCTTCTGAGGCAGAGCCAATTAGTACCCAGATACATTACCCCTTGTGCCAGCTGGACTGCTGAAGCAGCCCTAAGAATTCCCTGCACCCTTTACCCACCATAACAGTCTGGCAGTGGGGGCTGATGCCTGGCTGTGACCTGCTGCCACCTGCCAGACCCAGATAGGGACATCACAGCCAACAGAGGCATCTGCTCCTCTGGGCCAGCTGCCAGTGGGCTGTGGCTGCAGGGTTGGCCTTTGTGCGGCACTGCTGTATGCCCCTGCCCAGCCATCTTGGCAGCTATCACCCGGAAGATGTTCCCAGTGTGGTGGCCTGCTTTGAACTGTCAAAGCATGTCCTCCTGGCCCCAACTGGCCAGGAGGTCAACCACCTTCAGCTAGGTCCAAGATGCCAACTCTGAGCAGGCAGGGTCTTAACACTTGCCTCCCTAGCAGGAAGTCTGGTGTTCCCTACTGGAAAACTGAAAAATCTCTGATTAAAAAATCCCAAAGTCACTCTGTAAAACACCACAAAATCCATGTTCCTCTACGATTAAAACAAAAGATCGCTATACACATATCTATAGAGAGAGAGAAAGAGAGAGACTGAGACAGACAGAGAAACAGCAATCAGTTGAGCATGTTTTATTGATATATCTACAGCAATAAAGCAATTTGGATCCCTAGCAGTGTCTCTATCACGATAAAATGAATTCCAAATACCTATATATATTTTGCTGCCCCCCCCAACAGGGGCTACATCTCCCCACCAGGGGCTACAGATCCCCACCACAGATAAGCGCCCCCTCACAGGCTACCCCCTACCTGGCCCCATTCCCTGCCAACCCCTGCAGCCCCCCCAATGGCTGCTCCACCCAGCCCCAGCCCCCTGCTTCCCCAGACCCCCCGAATGGCTGCCCCGCCCATCCCCACCCCCCGCTTGCACCCCAACCCCCTGATGGCTGCCCGCCAAACCACAGGCTCCGGCACTTTAAACAACAACAAAAAAAAGCCTCTACTCACCACAGAAGCAAGACCCCTGCCTGGGCAGCACGGGGCTAGGGCTAGGGCTGTCACCCTGCCCCACGCTGTGCTGGGGTGGCGAGCCCCAGCGACCCAGATGAGCAGCTAGAATTGAGCTAAGTGCCAGGGGTCTGTTGTTGTTTTAATTGTGGGCACGCTGGGGTGGAAAGGCAGGGATCATGGCCTCGGGGGACCTCGGGACAGGCAGGGGGTGGGGCTAGGCATGGAAGGGCTGGGGTCCCCCCCCATGGTCCTCTCCCCCCTCCTCCAGCCCCCCCGACTCCTTACTTACTGGCACTGGAGCCCTGCTGCTGGATTCAGAACCAGGGTGAGGGCCAACCACAGAGACACTCTGGCAGCCAAAGCATCTCTGTGGAGAACCCAGCCTCCAGTTGCCTCACAGACTGTGCCCTGCTCCACTTTTTTTGCTCCATTTTTTTTTACACCTGGATATCCAGGGGTCTAATTTTGCCCCTGCACTGCAAACTGGCAGGAGGGGAATCTTTTCCCATTCCCACACATGCCTCTTGCAGCATCTCAAAAGGGTTAGAGGGAGTGCAGGAGACAGGTGCGGGCTCGTCTGGACACACCCATGATGCGCAGAGCTGCCAGAGCACATTAGTTTACATGCTCTGATGTGCTAGATTTCCAGTGTGGATTGTTCTCCCCTCATGTGTGTAAGTGCCCAATGAGACCACTATTTCTGTAATAGTCTTCCCTCTGTGCTTGCTGTCAATATACTTTAGGAGATAGTACTGGACTATCCAATTATCATCAAACTGAAAAACTACCATAAAACCACAAATTAATGCTAGGTACTTACTTATCACTAATAACTGAGTGGGAGTCAAGTTAAAAGAAAACAGTTGTTGTATTCTCATAAGAAAATCTAAACAAAAGCAAAGAGACACTTGAGGATTTCCCTCCCAGCTTTTCTGTCTTACCTTCATAACTTTGATTTAGAACCATAGGCAAAATACACAGTGCATTTATCACAAACAGAGTTTCTAACAGCAGTTATGACAGCATTATTTTCCTGTCTATCAGAAAAGTTATACAAGCCTTTGTGTGCCCAGGAATACAATTCATCTTCCTGGAATAGAGAAAATTAAAAGTGCCTAATTGCTGATTGCATGGCACTTATCCGCTGGGCTTCTTGCCCAATTTATTCACAGCAGCACTACTTCTATAAAGTGACAGTTTCAGAAAACATTTTGCTGTTTAGAAGTTAGGTTTGACTAAATTACTCAGCATTTTAATTTTATTTAACAATTAATTGAACAATGACAGATTTGAAAGCATGCACAGATATAGACGCTTATTTTTTGACAGTCTGACACAGATCACTTGATCATTTCTGAGGAGTAAGGGGGTGGGGGAATAATCAGTCACTACTAATTTCCTTTCCCCACTCCTAACAACCCCACCATTTTAGCTCTCTCTCGAGCCTTTTTTTTAAATTTTGTTGTACTAAGATCTAAAAAACAACTGGGATATAAGGAAACCATCCAAACTGAAGGCTTCTACTTTTAGTTAGACCTGTGTAAATTCAGAATGACTCCACTGAACATATGGTGAAGATAATGGAGAATAAATCTTACTCCAGATCTATACCTAATTAACAAAACAGTGGTATATCCATTGCATACAAATAAATTTTTAGTAGACCCTTAGTAAGAACCCCACTGGTTTCAGAAACCACGCTTATAACAAATTTTGAAATACTTCACATCACTATCATCATAGCTTGATGACTTGAAAATAAGACATGGAATGAACATTTTGAATCTACCACTACCAGAAAAAACACAAAACTCACCTGAACTACTACTTTAAGTGACTAACCCAAAAAACCCAAAGTACAAACAATTAAAAAACAGCACTGACAATGAAACTGGTGGTACAAACCAACTAATAATAAAATGTGGTTTAACTATTTTCATTTCCTTGATGAAGCAAACAATTTCTACCTGTAGTTACGTAGTTTTATATGAAAGGCAAAAAAAGAAACTAACAAATTACTGTATTTCCTATTTGGAAAAAAGGATATTGTTATTGTCATTATTTCATCTCTTATATTTTAGATCATTGTAAAGCTAAATTAAAACAGACCTGAAAATAAAATGTCCTAATTATGCAACATTATCTAACAAAATAGAAAGTACATTCCATGCACATTTGAAAACAATTCTACTATTGCACAATTTCATCTGCAAAAATATTTGAGATCAAACTGAATAGTATAGATCTCCATATAGTACATGGTCGGCAGAACTTCAAGAAAGCTGAAATCCTACCCTGCAGCACAGTATACAGATCACATTAATGTTTTGAGTCAGCAGGGTCTTTGTACACCTCCTGCTCAGACAGGCCATCTACAAAGTGTCAAAGACACTATGGGGAAAGCATTCAATATGGTGCACAGGGACATACACAGCTCTAAAGTCCTGTAGGCTGAAATACTGAAATTAGCAAGAAAAACTTGACATGCTTCAGTGTACTAATGCATAAAGATGCTCCAGTGTTACAAGCTAACAACCAAAGAACTACTGAACCAGTAACAACTGTAGATGAATTGAGACAGCCTTTAAAAAAACATAAAAGCTTAATGCTTTCTGGAATTATAAACATCAAAAGTTTCTCTTTATAATGGTGAGTCAGAAATTCCATGGAATTCCTGTTTTTTTTACAGTCATGAAAGCATTTCCAGATTGAGAATGAAATGTCCCAGCACCCATACTATCTACAATATTCTGTTGTTCCTAACTTTTGTGATTCAAGTGGTTATGTATGTGTATTTTAATTCAGTTTAGCCGACCTTACCTATTGTTACCCTATCAACAAGAGCCTAGAATAAGAAGAGTTATATTAAGAGGTTTCCAAATGCTTCAAGGAAAGTGCAAAGTGGCAGAGAGATGGCATTCTAACACAGTCCTAAGAATTTAAAGACGATCCAGTGCACAGTAATCATAATATACGTTAGTGAACAAAGCGGTCCAAAATTAAGGCTGACAGTTCTGCCTAGGACATCTTATTTACTGATCACAATAGCTTAAAAGATGATGTATGATGTATGAGGCTGGATATGTACAGAAGTGTGATACATGAGAATGAATAACAAATTATTAATAAATAGGTTATGTATCTGCATTACTATAAAATAACAGCAATTATATTCTGACTGACATCAGCAAATATGCATGTCATTTGGGAAACCTGTCTCATTTTAAGTCGTGCTAAGGTTGCATAAGTAATAACATGTAGTACATAAATGAAAGCAAATCACTAAAATAAAGCAGAATCAATTACTATATGAAATGTGCATACAAGAAAGACAGACGAAGTATTCTCTTTCAGTGCACATGTTAACAGGAGCTATACAAGCACTGTGGCTGGCAATTAGCAATCAGTTCCAGCTGTGATGGTATAAGAAAAAAGAAGAGCATAGTGCCCAAGAAGGAAATGGAGGACCCTGGTAATTATAAACTAATCTTCAGTAACTATTTACTGTAAAAGGAGCTTACTAGAGCAACTTATAACACAATCAATCAAAATTCTGGAGGATGAAGGAGTGATCACTAGTAGTCAACATGAACAAATTATGTTAAAATCAAATAATGTCAAACCAACTTTATTTCTTTCTTTGATAGAGTAAATTATTTGGTAAATAAAATGAATGTAGTAGACGCAACATACAAGGGATGCAGCAAGGGATTTTGACATGGTCCCATATAACAATCTCATAATCAAGGTAAGAAACTCAGGGTAAACAGGATTACCTTTAAGTAGATATATAATTGGATGAATAACTGCAAGCAAAGAGCAGGCATAAATGGACTGATGTTAAATTAGCATTTAGTTAGCCTGACTTGAATCTAACACAGATAACTACCTCCCTGTTCAAGAAGGTCTTAAGTCAGGTTCATATGGGTGTGGTTCTATATGTTGAACAACATTTTTATTACTATTCTGGGGGCGGGGATAGTCGGTATACTGATGAAGTTGCAGATGACAGCTAAGTGGATGCAAACTCCTTGGAGGATAAAATTCAAAAAGATCTGGATAAACTGAGTGACAGCCAAAAAAATTAAGATTAAAAACAAATGAAAGTAACTACATATAAGGGAGAAAAATCTAATGGGTAAAATGGACTGAAATGGACCAAAAATTACAATGAATCACATACCTAACAAGAATCAGCTATGTAATGCTATTGTAACAAAAACAAAGGCAGTGGGGCTCAAATATAGAGGAGCACTGCATGCAAGCCACTGAATATGACTATACCAATATAGTTGGCACAGGTTAGCCATCAGCAGGAGCACTGTGGCTAGTTCTGGGTACTGTAAATGTTGAGAAATTAGAGAGGATCCAGAAGCAAGTGACAAAGATGACAAGGGGACTGGAATGCAAGCTTTCACAGAAAAGGCTCAGAGAATGTTTAGTTTGATGAAAATGGGATATGGGATAGCAATACTTAAAAAGTTGCCATAAAGAAAAGGGAAAAAGATCATCTTTAGAGGTGTACCAATATATTGGTCTAATATTTGATCAGCACCAATATAAAGAAAACTGACTGTATTGGAAATTGGCATGATGTGGCTGATAATTCCGCTGAGAAATGCCCGTGCATGCATGCAGCCACAGCGCAGCACACAGGCAGCGAGAAGCACAGTCCGGCAGCATGAAGATCTGCATGAGCTGGTAGGTCTGTTGTGGTGGAAAGAGAGAGAAGGGTCATGGGGGGAAGATCAATGTCCCCCGCAGGGAGGGAGGGACTGGGGCAGGGACTGGGGCAGACGCTGCCCAGATAGGGCAGGGCAGAGCTATGGCTCATTCAGGGCATGTGGGGCAGGGGAGGGGCTCTAGCTGCTGCATGTGCCCGAGGGCATGGGAGGGGCATGTGCCGCCAAATCTGCATGGAGGGGCAGGGTGGGCTGCAGGTTTGGACTGGGGCTGGGGCTGTGCTGCAATCTTCCAGGTGCGTGAGAAGCGGGGAGGTTGGACCAGGGCTGCACTCAGGGTGGTCAGAGGCACTGGGAGAGAGGGCTATGGGGGGGATACAGCAAAACTTGGGGTGGATAAAGCCCCCCCTCCCATAGCACCCTTCCACTGCTGCCACCACCTGCCCCAAGCACAGCCGAGCTCAGCCTCTGCTGGGAAAAGCCTGGCACAGCCCCTGTCCCAGCCTGCAGCTGCAGCCAGCCCTTCCCCATGCAGATCCAAGAGGCACATATGTCCCCACCCCCCATGCCTTCCCATGGTGCATGCAATGGCAGGAACCACCCCCCACCCATGGACAAGCCATGGCTCTGCCAGAGCCCTGCCCTACCCCAGCTGGGCAGAACCTGCCCCAGCCACACTCCCTCCCTCACTGCAGAGACCCTGATGTGCCCCTCATGGCCTTTCCACTACAATGGACTGACCAGCTGCATGCAGCATTATCAGAAATCAGACCAGTATTGGCTGATACGCATCCTTAAAAATTGGCTATCTGTATCAGCCCCTAAAATCTCTACCGATGCACCTCTAATTGTCTTCCCTTGCCACAAAGGACAATACCCATGGAATGGGTTTAAACTACAAGTGTAGTTCAAAGCAAATTTGGATCAAATCTCAGAGGGAAAAAGTCACTATTATAAAAAAGTAGGACAATAGAGCTGAGTAGGAAAGTTATAGAACCTTCCTTCCTGGAAGTTATCAAAAACAGGCTGGGTAGGCATCTGTCTGTTATGGTTTAGGAATCTAGCATCTGTACACAAGGCTGAACTAAACCTTGAGGCCCTTTCAACACTATAGTTCTAATACCACAAATCGATCTTGTTTAGCCATCTTTCCATCTACAATATTGCAAAGATTTGAAGGGCAGCAAAATACATTTTTATCATCAGTAAAATAACCAGAAAGGATCAATTACTGCACACCAAGGAAAAGCTGACTGCCTGTGAATACAGCAGTTTACACACTCTTTAGTTAAAATTGCATCATAGGTTGATGATTAAGGAGAAGGTGGGGGTGGGGGGAGGGCAAAAGGGGAGAATAACTTATCTTGGTTGATTTTTCTTGATTATTTTGTTCCCTTCCTCTTTTGCTCTGCTGATTAACCTGGAGAATGAACAATATATGTACTCTCCCTGCTAGTCATTTTACTAGCTATTTTATTAGTTACAGATGGTAACCCAGCATTCAATGGTCTATATATGGATGTTATAGCCCAGTTCAGTCCAAACCAAGGTATTTAGGAGAATATAGTCCCAAGGAATTAATATTTGAATACAGATATTATTTTGAAAAGTGAAAGATATGTGAAAGAAGCAAAAAAGGAACATGGGGGACAACAATAAAGTCAGCAAAGAAACACCAGACAAATCAGAGAAGCTTTGGTAGCAAGACCCTAAGGGAGGCAGGGGTGAAGGAGATAAACCAAACAACATCTGGAATAAAGGACCAAGTGGAAGTCCTGAAATTTAAGAGCCAGGGAAAAAAAATGTTGTCCCTCTTATTTTCCAGAGTTCAAGAAAACTCTTTGTGCAATCTATGTAAATAAACAGATTAAAGATATGATTCTATCCTAATGGAACTCTGCCTTCTCCTAAAGGAAACAACCTGCCAGGCTCATAAATTTTCACTGGTTGCACAGCCAAAAAAGGAATAACATCTGCTATTCATTTTTCACGGAATATTCCAATCCTCAGCAGGAATACATTTGTGAATTTGTTACAATTAAACAATGCATATATCCTTTGAATTGTCAGATGTACTCTAAAGTAAAAATCCCAATATCTAATTATTGCTTATGTAATAACACTATATCGCTGGTTAGAGAAGATGCTCTCTAAGCATACAGATTGCACAAATGGCAAATAATTTCTTAGAACCAAGTGCACAAACATTCAGGAAGCCCAAGCCGAATCAATTCCATCTTTGCACGTTACTCTAACCTGCATAGATTGAACCAATTTGCAAGCAGATAGACATTCATTTTTGATTCTGGAAATCCAGGTGCATGCTCACAGTGGCTCAGGCTAGAAGCTGGGTGATGCTAAAGCAAGCCGTCCCTTCCCTTCTTTAATGCTGAGTGGGGGGTGGGAGGACAGGCCCAGGCAGGATGATATCATTAGGGAGTGGTTAAAACCCCAACCCTGGCTTGCACTGTCCCCAGCTGGCATGTGACTGGAAGGAGAGGAAGAAGCAGCCCTTGCCAGGCTTTTTCCTGCTTGCCACTCAAGGAGTGGGGAGTGTTGCCAGACTCCGGCCCTCAGCTAGCTCTCTGAGGCAAAATGGTGGTGGGAGGGAGGATCTGCTTTGTGGACTGCATGCATATGTTGATGATACTGGATGAGCATTTCAATCTCCCTCTCCCTGCTGCTTCTTATTGTCTGCACCTCTGGACAGGAAGTGAGTGGTACCAAAGTCTCTGAGTAGTGCCTGTACTGTCTTGTTCTTCAGGGTGTGCACAGCCACTTCCCAAAGAGCTGATGAGGGTAGTGTGACAGTGTGAACTTGTTTGTTCCACGCAGATATGCTGCCATCTTGTTATTATCTTGCTAGCTAGTGGTTCATATTTGGCTAACTCGCGAAGTGACAGCACTGACAGGCCCCATTCATTGCAAACCAGGTCATTTCTCAGACCTCCGTCTGTCCCCATTGAACACCGACAGAATGTGGGACCAGGAAGCTACACTCTAACCAGGCTCAGTAACAGATGTGCAGAAGCAATCACCAGCATTAAATCACTGCATAGTGAAACTTCATTTGATATAAGGGTTTCAGGGTGGGGCATGCCTTTCAATCTTTTGTAGAAATTGAAATTCTCTACAAAAAAAAATAAAAGCATCTCTCTCATTAGGGATTTGCAATGCATTTGCAAGCTACTGGCTTCTTGCTCAGGAAAGAAGAAGGGAGAGCTGCAGCCCTGACTGGCTGACTGACATTCCCAACTGACCTGCTGAATAGTTCCAGAAAGCCCCAAGTGGACACTTGCTCTGTTTACCTCCATTCCAGGGAAATTGGAGACACACACACACACCCCTCTCAGCATTAGCTAGCAGGGGGCGGGGGGGGAGGTTGTGGCCAGATGCTGGCTGGGGTCCATGCCATGGGAGAAGGGAGAGAGGGGGGAATCCCTGCTTGAGCAGGAAGCAGCAAGGGGGAAGGGGGAATCCCTGCTTGAGGAGCAAGGGGGGAGGGGAAAGGGAAGCCTAGCAGACTCTGCTGTGACCCTGACAAGCAAATCCTTGCTGCAGTCCCCCACTCCCTTCTCAACCAGCCAGAGCAGTAATAGTGCTTCAGCTAAGTAGGAGAGGCAGGACCAGCCCTGTTCTATGAAGCATACAGCACAACACAGCCCAGCACAGCCTAGGGCTAAAAAGCGTGTTAGGGGGACTCTAATTTAAATTAAACCAGGAAGGGGTCTGGGACAGAAGTTCCATAAAATGGTTTGACCTCAATCAGTTAAGCCTTATACTACATTCAATCAGGTTTATCTTAAACCCTTTTTGGCCATTTTGAAACTAGTTTATATGCATTGAACTTATGGTCTGTTATAGGTTTAAACCAGTTTCTGATTACTTAAACCAGTTTATGTGTAACTTCTGTCCCTAGCCTAAGTGTCCTGAGGAATAGATCTATTAAAAGGTAAAACTCACATAGACACATGGAAACAATTTTGAAGTCTATTACTTAATTCTTTACAAAATTACTGGCAAGCCACAATAAAAACCTAAAGAGTTTGCCATGGTTTTGGAAATCTGTCAAAAAAGTTCATCTAAATTTAGTAGAGAGAGTGGCAGTTAACTGCAATAGTCCGGCATTAGGCAAAAGGCAGGGGAGGATCATACATTATTAGCTAACCTGAGTTAATCCTGCCTATTTTCCAAGTTTAATGTTAGGTATTCCAGATGGTGACATCTGTTGATAAATTTCAGGATAAATTGCAAGTAGCTTCCAATCATTAAGGTGATATTTGATGTTAGGAATCCAGATCAAAACTAAGGACAAAATATTTTCAAGAAAACACTGTAAAATTAGTTAGTATAAACTTGTGTGATAATACAATTTTATTGTGATAATCCTTTCTATAAGTCCTGGAACCCTATGTTAATTGATCTGTATAAACTTCTGTAACATCTTATTTAAAACAGTTGAGCTGCATTTTATTCACAAATTTATTAAACTCAAGCCTGTATTTTGAAGGATTTCCGAAAAGTCTGGTCTGATAATCAGTCATTTAAAAATCACTCTTCCAAGTGTGTTTTATACCTTATTTATTTTGCCAGGTTATAATATCCTTTAGTTACCCTGGGGAGATCAATTTTAACATTGAAATAGTTAAATGGATGTATGCAATATATAATTCTTGGTCACTGGCATTATTATGGAACTTGGTTGATGAAGCACAAAAGGCTATAAAAACATAGTAACCAAAATGTAAGAGCTGAAATTGCTTCAATTTCATTTCGACTGTAAACCTGGGTAAACCCATATCTACTATAAGATGCTACTATAATAACCAAATACAATGCAGTCATGTGTTCCAAAAAAATATTTTACTGCCACAACAATACCTTCAGGGTGGTTCATCCTCCATGAAAATATTTCATAATTTATCTGTTTCATGAAAATATTTAACCTATCCTTCAAGATATTTCCCTTGAGGAAAAAGAGAGGTGGTCTCTTGCTTCAGGAATTATGCAAATACCTTTGTAGATACAAGTCTATTCAATAGCTACTACGGTTGTGTGGAGCAGGCCATATTCGATTTGGATTCAGATTCAGCCCGAATCAGGGATAGTGATTTGATTCATTGATTTGGATCACTGTCCCAGTTTGATTCAGCCAAATCCAAATCTGAAGATTTGGTGCTGATTCAGAGAATTAGCAATCTGGCCTTAGACACAGCTTTTAAATGTTTTTTCTACATACCTCACGGTACCAGCCACAGCTCGTGAATGCTGTGTAGGGTGGATGGAATGTCCCACAGGAGCTCAGGAGGCCCTCCTGTGTGCTCGGCAGCAAACCCAGAAGTGGACTGGAAGTACTTCCGGAAGTACTTCTGGTCTACTTCTGGGTCCTCCGGGGAGCATGCAGGGGACGTCCTGTGCTTCCCCGGCTCAGTAATCAGCCATGGGGGGACCCCAGGTGCCCCCCCAGACCCAGGAGGCACCAGTTGCCGAGCAGGGGGGTGAGATGGAATCCCCCGCATGCTCCCCGGAGGACCCAGAAATGGACCAGAAGTGCTTCTAGTTCACTTTCAGGTCCACTGCCGAGTGCACTAGGGACCCCCATGCAACGCTGCCATAGGATGCTCCATCTGCCCCAGCATCTCAGCCGCCTTGTACCTTGAGGTATGTAGAAAAAACATTTAAAGCTGCATCTGTTTCAATTCACTGAATCTCTCTGAATCAGCTTGGAGGGTTTCAATTCAATTCAGAGAGATTAAAGGGTCTCCTGATTTGATTTGGAGATTTGGCTGCCTTGTTGAGCCGAACTGAATTAGTAACTGAAGCTTCGCACAGCCCTAATAGCCACACCATTCAAGCTTTAAAACCAGTTGTGTTCTAAAAATAAATGTTATTGGTATTCTTTTCCTATGTTTTATTCCTTGTGAAAGTTAGAACCGATAAAAGTTTTGCTTTATTTTTTTTTAACTTGGTAAAAGAGATCATATTCCGTGCATCATTTTCATCATCATGATTTCAGCTTTACATCTCTCTTAATACAGAATAATTAGCATAACACAAAAGCAGAATGCCTATTTCATGAAACAGAATTATTTTTTTCCAGACAAAAAAAAACCTAATTATCTCTGAAACAACAGAAAATTATATTTTAATAGCTCAAATGGATAGAAGCCATCAGATATGTAGCACTAAGTGTCCATGGATACAAACTCCTCTTCCTAGACTAAGGTCACTGGTTTCTTCAGAAACAGAGAATCAAAATATTTTCAGTATCTTGAAGTAAACACATTTTGAAGTACAACTTTTACAGTAAATGGAGGTTTAAATTTTAATAATGAGGGTGCATGCTCATCACAATGTCTGGGTGGTTGTGTACTATTAATGCCAACAGAACATCTCATATCTGTCCATGTAAGCAATTATGCCACATATCATAATAACAGAAATGCCTTTTAGAGTAAAACAAAGTATACAAGCAAAGTGAAGTGAGAAACTATTAAAATTAAATTCTCATTTTATGATTTAGTAGGTTAGAAGTGGTACAGCTGTGATGGTCCAGGAAATATGTGAGAGGGAACAGATTTTTTATACATCATTTATTGGCCCAATGACATAGTTGAAAAAATGCTGGACAAAATTTCAGGCAGCAGTCCTTCCACACCTCTCAACACAGGTTAAAACTAAATAGCAGAGGAAAAAGTGCTGTGTTTAACTCCATGTAAATGCAAACAGTCTTCTTGGAGGAACACAGGAGGACTGGAAACTAAGAACAAAGAGGTTATCAGGAGTAATTATAAAACAAAATAAGTATTAATGTGGGATTAAATGAAAGAGAACATTTTAGACAGAAGAAGAGGAAAGTTCTATGGCCCACAAACAATAAATGCAAGGAGCAATGAATGCTTGTGGCAAGCTAGATGTGAAATTCAAGGTAAAAAACACAAAAATGATTTCCAAAAAAATTCAAGAAGAGCTTAGGAACTCAAACAGAAAGCTGTTAAATGTAATACTACCTGCATGGGAAATTTAGATACATTATTTCTTGAATCTTCTACAAATCATAGTTGATACCAAAGAACATAAAACATTATCTGTTACGATCAAGCCAATGTGTATAGATCTCAAGGATTTATGCATTAAAAGTCACCAACCTTTCCTTAACGTCCACACTACACAAAATATTGCTGTGGTCAGAAGTTGTATTCATAAGGGACTTGAAAACTGCTGACTTCCAACAGAGTGTACATACACTTTTCAAAAGATGACACAATAGTGGGCACACTATTGTAACAGCAGGACTGGCTTGGAAAAGTAGCTTTAATATGTATGACTTAAACAGCGTTTGGATCTATATCTTGTAGTTAGCATAAATGTTATCTCTGGTAGGGAAGAAACCAATGGATTCACTGATGGCAAAGCATTACAAATATACTACTTTTAATAAATCAATGGAATTTCATACAGAAACAGCAATCCAAGCAGTCTGCCCATTTTCAACAACTGCAGGATCATGGCATAAAAAAAGAGGTGGGATGTTAAAATATTACAGATTCACGAGTCATAGTTTCAGCCTGAACCAATTTAGAACTACTAAAGTACTTAATCCAAAATCTCAGGTTTATAACGAGAACAACTATATAACCTTAACTAGAATAACTACATAACTTGCAATTTAAAATAAATATTCACAGCTGTTGCTCCTATCACCAGGCCTACTATTTTCACTTAATTACAGCTTAGTCTTTAAGAGCTCAATATTACTAATGTTGCACTGTTTTCTGTAAAAGCCACTGAGAACAATAATTCCGTATTTCTAGTTTACTATTGCTGGGAGTTGTGTTTTTTTATCTTTTCTTTTTCCTTTTGGATTGTGAATGATTGTGGAATGATCACCTGCTCAGACTAGATATTCTTATTTCTTCTCTATAAGTTTTTTGGTTATATTTTAGTGACAGTTTGTGATGTGATGTGGCCTCAGTGTAATAGCTCTTATTTTTTCACTTACATTTTTTAAGACTGAATTTTTAGAAAGAGTTAACAATTTGTTATGGTGAAAATATATATGTAGCTATACAGATATTGATATTTCTATCTATATATATAGCTACATATATATATAGATATATATGAGTGAGAACATTAGCATATTAATATAGTAATTCATATTAATACTAATATATATGGGTGTGTATGTGTGTCTGAAAGGCAGGGAGTTGGTGAGGGAGGCAGGGAGTTGGTGAGGGGGCAGGGCTGGGGGGTTCACTGCTGGTAGAGCCAGGCTGCTAGGGTGAAAGCTCCCACCTCTCCCCAACCCATGAAGACCCCAGCTGGGGACCAGGGTCATGGTGAGGTTCAGGAAGCCCTAGCCAGGCTGGGAAGCAGAGGCTTTGCTGCCTCACCTCTGTAACAACCCAGAGGTAGGGTTGCCTGGCTTAGCTGGAGCAGATGAGCCCACCCTGCAAGAAGGGTATTATGAGGGAGCCACAACGTATCCTGGGATGCTGGGGGACTGCAACCTAACTTGTGTCACGAAGGGATCTGGAACAAAAGTATGATAGACTGGTCTAACCTAAAGTGATGCAGTCTGATACTACATCCATACAGACGCATTTTAAACCAGATTCTGCAATTTTTAAATCAGTCTATGTGCACTGAACTTCTATTTTCTTACAGGGTTAGATAGGTTTCTTATACCAGTTTATGTGTAATTTCTGTCCCTAACCTTGGAGGATAAAATGTATGCCTCAGTGGGTAAGATGCTGAACATTCTAATTTCAATACAGCAAATACTTAAGCATATGCTTAACTGAAAATAAGCAAGTCATGCTGCACGGTAAAAAGTGAACCTTTTTACTGTTTGTTATTTCTGTTTATAAAAATACTAAACAGATTTGAATTATAGACTATTTTACTTATGATGCAAAAAAGAAATATCAATTTTCTATTAAGGGAGCACAGAATAATACATACACACACACACATATACATATATATACACATACATATTACCCAATCGCCCTTCAAGAATGATGGGGGGCGGAAGGGAGTGGAGGCTTGGATAGAGTGCCGCCACCTAATGCTCCATGCTGATGCTGTTCTGCCTCTTGAAGGGTCTGGGGTGGGGGAGCCGAGTGCTGCTGGCCTCGGCTCCCACACCTTCTGTCCAGTTCTCAGAGAAGCTTCAGAATCATGGCAATGCTCCCCCATGCTTGGAGCACTCTGATTGGCTGTATCGGAGAATCAGCGATTCACCCATAGACATAGCTTTAAATGTTATTCTACATACTGAGCCCAGAGTGAAGGGGATGCCCCCCCGTGCGCTCCCCAGAAGACTCAGAACTGGACCACATGTGGTTCTGGTCTAGCCCCGCTGCACTCCTGTGGGATGCTCCATCCACCCCACCATCGCAGTATTCACAAGCCACCTGGTACCTTGAGGTATGTAGAAAAAAGATTTAAAGCAGTGCCTATGTGCAAATCCCTGAATCTTTCCACATTGCTCCAAATCGATTCGGAGGGTTCCAATTCAATTTGGTGAGATTAAAGCAGAGGTGGGTAAAATATGGCCCGCAGGCTGCATCTGGCCCACGGGGCCATTCTATCTGGTCCACACAGCCCTTAAAAATTTGTGAAAATTAATATTTCTCTGTCTCTGGTTCCCGTCAAAAATGACAGAAACCAGGGGCAATAGGGCCCAGGGGAAGCCCGGTGTGCTCCTGCAATAGCAGGGCCCACCTGGCCCTATCTCCCCAGCCTGGGACCACATGGCTGCCCTGGTGCTGGAAACTCTGGTAAGGCGTGGGGGTGAGGGCAGGGGAGGAGCTGGTGTAGAGCGTAGGGAAAAGCACCCCCCCTTCCCCCCCTCCGTGGCTGGCGCTCCCTGCTGCAACCACTTGCAGCCTGCGCAGGGCTGTCCTGAGCAGGTACAGGCCACCCTACATCGGCTGCGAGCACTGCAGCGCGGGGCACCAGGCACAGGGCAGGTGAGGGGCCACTTTCCCCCACACACACACTTAGCACCAGCTTTAAACCTGCCCCTGCAGCCAGTCTGGGACCCACATCGGCTCCAGGCTCGCCCGTGGGGCTGCGCATGGTGGCAGCAGCTGCGGCCCTGCCGCTTGCCGTGCTGGGCAGTGTTGGCTGATGCTGCCTGCCCAGAGCTTGCGCACTGGGCAGCCCAAAGACAGGAGTGGCAAACGCCACCCAGCGCAGCAAGTGGGGGGGGGGGGGTCACCTTTTTAAAACTAAAAAGAAATCAGAACTACCTATTTTACTAATTTTCATAAAGAACAGGAAGAATATTAAAAAATAAAATACAAATAGGTTCTTCACAAGATTCTATAAAGACGAAAGCAAAAATATGAATATACTTTTTTCTTTTTCTGAAAAAATGTAAGTGTGTCTATTTGAAACTGTAGCATGAACAGCAAGTTATTACTTAGGTCTAGAAAAGAAAGGATACTTTAATTAAAGACCTGGATTCTTAAAATCCATTGCATCATAGTAAATGGCAAATTTATCTTTTCTGCAATTGAGTTCACGATCATTTATCAGCATTTTGATTTTGTTGCAGCTTGCGCATTTAGTACATTCTTTTATAAACATTTACAGATTAGTTCCTAAAAAGGCAACTAAAAGTGAAATAAATAAAATCCAAAAGTAAACCCTGGTGTTACCAATACAAATGTGAAACTAAACATTTAATTAAGCATTGAGATCTATCAGCCTGGAGGTCATAGGCATTAGGGCTGGAAGAGACCTCGCAAGATCATTGGGTCCAGCCCCCTGCCCAAGGGACAGGAAGTCAACTGGGCAAGATCAGCATCCAAGCGATTCTTAAAGGTATTGAGAGTGGGTGCTTGCACAATACTTCTGGGGGGCGGGGTCTATTCCAGACTCTGGAAACTCAGATGGTAAAGAAGTTTCCAGGTGAACAGATGTTCTCCCAGTTCTTGCTGCACATCTCTCATATATTTATAGGCTGCCACCAAGTCCCCCCTAAGCCTTTGCTTCTCCAGGCTGAAGAGTCGTGAACCCCTCTAGAATGGCATTCAAATCAGTAGGATCTAGACAGCAGCAGCATTCTGCATTAGCAGATTTGGATGTGGGATTAGGATTTAGTTCTATTTTGTGCTAGATTAGGACCTATAATGTTTTGTCCTCAAGAAACTGTTCTCCCATTATAATGGCCAGACTGCTCAGTACTGTAGCAGGGGTGTTATAATAACCTCATGTAACAGATTCTGGGTTTGATCCTGATCTCATTTAAAGCTTTTTTCCATCTTCTGTGGGAGCAGAATGGGTAATTTATTATATATTTGTATTTTGCCCTTAAAAAGGTAAAATTTGGCCCTTAAAGCAACAGAGCACCATCATCTTTCTGTTTAGCAGGTAGTTATTTGCACTTTACTAGATGACCTTACTTAAGGGAGAGCAGCTGCCTCATTGAGAATTGTAATGATAAAGACATAGCAAAAATTAGGTCCTAATCCCACATCAAAACTGCTAATGTAAAATGTTGATGCCGTCTAGATATCCCTGATTTCAAAACCAGACTAAATGGGGTTCAGAACCCAAGCTAATAGATTTCAATGCTTAATTAAAGATTAAAATGTTGATATTAGTCAAAATATGACAATAATTTAAGAAAATTACAATTATTCCACGCATATGGATATTGAGTTGATAAACGTAATACCTAATGCTTAAAACCTTACTTTAGATATCCCTTTAAAACTTGGCTCTAAAACGATAAATAATTCAAGTGATACAGCACTAGTCTTCTGCTACCTTTTCCCTTTCTCTTGTAGATCTGAAAGAATATTCTTGTAAGACTTAGTCCAGGGTTTTGTTTCCAAAAAGATTAAATGGAAATAGATTTGGGTTACAATATGAATATAATCCAGTTAGACTCAGTGTTCCATAGTGGTTTACAAACTGAATCAAATGAGATAGACATTTCATTCCACATCCCTATTAGGAGGTATTTACATCCGTAATTTAAAAAAGAAAATACTATCCTATTTAATACACTGTGGATGCACCTACACATGCCACTATGGCACAGCTGTTACTGCCTGATCATTTAGTACTTCCTTTTAGCACACCAACTGGTACTGTGCCATGTACATGGTTATTTTTAGGCACTACATTGCCATAGTGATGCGCTATAATTGGGAAGCATGTCGCTACTGTGATGTAGCTGCGGCATCACGGGTTTTGCCCCTGGACACCATATTGCTATAGTGCATTACTGCAATGACATAGCATCACATGTAGATGAGCTCTCTTTGGTAGAGTCAGCCAAGTACTGAATAAGTATGAAGGAGTACAAACACATAATGGTGTTAGAGGTGCACCAATACATCAGTCCGATATCGGATCGGCACCAATATAAAGAAAATTGTCTATTTAGAAAATCAGCCTGATATGGCCAATAATTTGGGCAAAAATTGGGCCATGCATGCACACAGCCACAGTGTAACACATAGGTAGTGAGGAGCACAGCTGGCAGCATGGAGAGCTATGCTGCAGCTTATAAGTCTGCTGTGGTGGAAGGGACGGGGTGTGGGGGTGCAAATCAAGGCCCCAGCGCTGGGGCTGCGGCTGCAGCTGCCTAGCCAGGGTGGGGCGATATGGGATGGAGCTACAGCTTGTCTGGGATGTGGGAAAGGAGGGAGAGAGCAGCTCCCACTGCTGCATGCAGCTCATATGGCAGCTCATTCACTCATGCAGCAGCTCCTGCCACTGCTCCTGCCACTTGTCCAGGAGGGCATGGGGGAGCGTTTGTCTGCGTGGAGTGCATGGCACCAGCAGCTACAGCAATTTTTGAAGTGTCTGCAGCCCTCTCCCATAATCCCCTCCCAGCACTTCCACTGCCACCTGCCCAGCACCACCCCCAACCTGGAGCTGCATCCTGCCTTGCCTGTACCCCATGCAGATCTGGGGCACACACCATGACCCATGCCCCCTCAGGGTGTTCACAGCAGCAAGAGCCACTCCCCCCTCCCGTGCCCCCTAGACAAGCCACAGCTCTGTACCATGCCTTGCCCTGCCCCAGCTGGGCAACATCTGCCCCAGTCCCAGGCCCAATCCTTCCCTCACCGCAGGGGCCTTGATCTGCCCCCTCCACGTCCCTTCCCTCCCCTCTCCCCTTCCACCACAACAAACTTAGCAGCTTCACACTACTGTATCGGAAATTGGATCAGTATTGGCCAATATGCCTCCTTAAAAATTGTCTATCGGTACTGGCCACAAAAATCAGTGCACCCCTAAATGGCATAGAATAATACTGTATGCTTGCAACAAAATAACTGGCTACACTAGAATGCACCATAACAGTTATAACTGCTAAAAAGCAACCTCCTCTGTTAAAAGGTGAGTACACTCATTCACTAGACTTGGTCTACATTTGTGTGGCTCACTAAGCCATGTGCACATAGACAGGGATTAACACGTACAAGTGTTTACCAATCCTGTGAGCTGTGCAGAGAAACTGAAATATTAACTCAGAATAGCAGGGAGTTTGACAGGATCGGGGGGGGGGGGGGGGGGCGGGGGGAACTGGCAGGTCCATGGGGGTGTGAATTGTCTGGGCATAGGAGAGGGTAAAGAGCTAAAAATAGCCTGGTCAGGTGGGGAGGGGTAGAAGGGAAGGGAAGGGCACAGCCCCAGGGCTGAGGTGAGCAGCTGGGCTTTTCCAGCCCTGGGGCTACACTCCAAACATGTACAGCTGTTCGATAGATCAGGCTAACCCATTCTGAACCTAAGTTACTTCACTTACTCTGGTGAGTGGCCAGAGCTGGCGGAGCAGAGGGGGGCGTAGCAAGCAGCCAGAGCTGGTGTGTTTGGCAGTGGCACAACCAGCAGAGCCCTGCAGCGGTTCTGCATGGCAGCCACAATGGGGCCTATACAGCACTGACCACGGGGCCCCCCAAAGTGCAGGGCCCAGGGCCGTCACTCTGATTCACACCCCCCTAGGGATGGCCCTTCAAGCTGGAATGTATAATTCTTCATATTCTTAGTACCCTTAATTAATTGTAACTTCTAATCTCATCCTAAATATCACCATTACCAAATGCTTAAACCCAAAGCTTTAGATAGCTTATAAACATTTTTAAAAATCCCATCCCTGTTCTCCAGGCCTAATCTTCTGTAGCTTCTCTCTTTTCCCTGTGAAAAATGATATGAAAAACTGTGAGGAATAATTATACTGCTGTTGCCACTGCTGTACCTGTTTTTATTGACAAATACAGGGGATGTTACTTGTTGGGGAAGTACTTTTCCCCAATAGTAAATTCAGTTTTCAGTTGCTATAAAACAGTTTTCAGTTGCAGGCATTGTTTCACTGTTGCATCCTAAAAGGTGAGAATGGCCATCCAACTAAAATGTCTAATTTTGTGGCCAAATGTAACAGGATTTTTTTTCACCTGAACAAATGGATTCAATTTACAAATACTTAAATGTCATTTTATTAGTATTTTTAGTCTAATTTTTATCATCACATTATTTTCCTAGACCATTCCTAGAACACTAGGGCCCCAGTGATATAGTACGGGTTCATTGAGATGGTTGTCTATTTTATTTTTTGATCTAGTCAGTAATATTATTTTCACTCAGAAAAATAATAAAAATGTAGAAGTAACTGATTAATTTGGAATGTCTGCATGACTACAAACACAGAGTAGCAAAAACCTTCCTAGCCAATTCTTAAGAAACAATTTCTTCTTTTGGCACACTCCCTCCCTGATCCAGTATCAGTGAAAACTAAGGTTGGGCATTTACTGTCCAAAGTTAATTACCTGACAAAGAATGTAACAGGGCTGGCACATGGAAATGGAAAAGTGGTGTACTGGCAGGAAAACATCCCATAATCTATATGCAATAGATTTGTTTTTAAGCAATCTTTTCTTCATTAATCTGTCAAAGCAAATATTAGGACAGCTTTAGTTATTAAAAAGTGCCTTCCCAAGCTAACACTGCTTGGTCTTTCAATTACAGATCACATAACATGAGGTGGATGAAAGGATGACTGAAAGGAGACACTCCTATGCTTTACTCCTGATGCATTCCCCCTTTAATGTTATTTTTTCAGCTATCTACCAGATCATAAATAGAAAACAGAGAAATGCAAGGAAATTATACAATATCCAAAGCACAGTACATTAGCAGTGTTCAAACAAAGAAAGACATATAACCCTAAAATGTATACCAAGTGACAGATGACAGACAGCATGTGATCTCCAGAAACAAACAAACAAAAAAGGATCACTAAAGTCAGGAGACACAGACAAATAAAAACATCTACTCAGCCTCCCTGCATGGGAACTACTAGTAAGAATGACTCAGAGAAAACAGCAGATGGAAGATGTAACAAGAAGCCGGGGACTCCCTGTTACTTTAAGAGCAGTCAACAGCCACAGGGAGCCCCAGATGCAGGGAATTGCTTACCATCAGCTAAGAGAAGCCAGGCAGGGAGTAAACTGCAGTTTATCCCATGAGAGGCAGAGGCCGGAGAGGACACTTCAAGCCAGAGGTCAGGGACGGCCATACACTGGACTGGGGCTGAGAGCCCAAATGGGACACTTGCACAGAGGCTAGAGAGGGCCACATATTGGACTAGGGCCCAGAGCCCATCTGACCATAAATGGTTAATACCTGTTAGTCATGGGCACGGCCAGAAGAGAGGTCGGAAGCCAAGAAATGACTCGCAAGGCTAATGTTGCTATTGTACCAACCTGACCAACAGCGGACCAGAAGTCACTTTGGAGCATATGCAGCCTCCCTTTTCCCAAGTTAAATAATTCCAACAAGGCATGGAAAGCAAGAGAGCAAAAGGGGAGGATTAAGGAAGCAGAGTGGAGCACGAACTATTCAGTCTATAAAAGTCACCAACACCAGGCCTGGGGACACAGACAGTTACAGAAGAGATAACAGACATGCCCTAGAGACCAAAAGGCAGGAGTGATATGGCTCTAAGGGTGGGGGATCCATGACAACGATGTCAAAAAAAGGAGTGATAATTAAAAAAATCCCTCTTGTTGTGGATTCTTAATCACTTTTTCCCGCTGATCCATGTAGGCAACAACTGTACTGTGAGGAATTAAATTAATATGAAGCTACAGACAGGAGGTTAAAAGGGTTTGGGTAGTGTTCCCATTGAAAGGAAAGCCCCAGGCAGAAAGATGGCTGCATTGTATAAGTAAGCACCTGGGTGAGAAAACTGACTCAAGAGAAAGACTCTAAATTCTGGACTCACTGTTCAACAGAGATATTGAACTACTAGCAGGAAACAAAGAAAGCACAACTGCTCAATGACTACTGTACTTCATTCAGTTTTCACAACAAAAGGCATGACCAAACAGAAAATAAAAATTAATGCAAAGAAGATTTGCAGTTCACAGCAAATAGAGAGCACATTAAAGAGCTCAAATCAGCAGGGACCAATGGAATTCACCCCAGGGTGCTACCAGAACTAGCTGAAGAATGTTTTGAGCCAATGGCTACAATATTTGTGAAGCTGTGGATGACAAGAAAGGTGACTAGAGATAGCCCGACACAGCAATCATCTTTTAAAAAATGGAAAAGGAGGACCAGAGGAAACATACCAGTCAGCCTGACTTCAGTACATGAGGAGTTACTGGAGCAAACTATTTTTTAAAAGTCAATTTGTAAACAAGTTCAGGGTGAAGAGCTGATCATCCACAGCCAACACAGATTTGTTAAGAATAAATCATGCCAAACCAGCCCGATTTCCTTCTTTGACAGAGAAATTAGTTTAGTGGAAGATGAGGAAGTACTGACCATGGTATACTTGGCCTTTACTAAGGCTTTTAATACAATCCCACGAGATTCCTAAAAGTAAATTGAAAAATTGGGTGCTAGATAGAAATTGATGGAGACCAAACTGACTGAACAATTCCAAGCAAGAGCTAACTATAAACAGAAGGTCTCAGGTGGGGTTGAAGAGGGATCTGTTCTGGATTCAGTGTTGTTTCACATGTTTATTAATAAACTTGGATACAGGAAGAGAGTGCCTCCTGAGGAAGTTTTCAGATGGCACAAAACTGCGAAGGATGATAACTGCTTTTGCCAGTAGGATGAGTAGGCAAATGCTTGATAAATTATAAAACTAAGTTATAGATGAAAATGAAAATTCCAGAGACAAACATAAGGTGCTATACTTATGAAAGAAAAACAATGAATGTGTCAAGCAGGGTTCCCCCACCTCCCAATAAAAGCAAAAAAAGAGAGGAAGATGGGATGTGGTAGTGCCACTCTATTAGCTGGACCTTGGCCAGAGAACTGTGTGCAGAAACTAGAGAGGATCCAGGAGTGAGTGACAATGGATGATCAAAGGGTTTGGAATGAAGGCCACAGGAGGAAAGTTTGTGAGGCCTAGAAGTGTTTAGTTTAGAAAAAATGGAGATTAAGGGGTGTGCGATAAAAGTTTTCTAATACCTGAAAGGCTGCCATAAAGAAGAAGAAAAACAATTCTGCTCCTTCCATTTCAGAGGACAGAACATGAAGTAATGTGTTTAAAACTGAGCAAAGCAAATTTAGAATAAACCTTTAAAAAAAGCTTCCAAACTGGATGAGTATCATCAGAAGCAAACCCTCTACTGTTCAACAGACATGAAAAATGGGGCACAGCCTTGCCATCATAGATATGGGATGAAAAATTTTCGAGTGCTTTGTTTTTCTGTGGGAAATTTTCCATTTCTAAAAATTCATTGTTTCATTAAATGCATTATTAACAACGAATGGATGCCAATACAATATTAGGCAAGCTTGGCAGTTTCAAAGTTGTAATTAATATTTTAGGTGATTATCCCTCAGAAATGTGTGACAGAGTATGTATATGTTTTATTGATTTGTAAACAGGAGGGTAAATACACTCATATAATAATCCAAACCAAAAATCAGGTTATGAATTCACCTAGTTGGCTGTGCAGGTTAAATTAAACCCATATGAATGCACTGCTCAGCTTGTTCGTATTTCTCAAAATCTCTTCCTTCTGGAGAATCAGTCAGAAGCACAATTAGTAAAGAAGATGCAGTGTGATGAGAAGTTGCCCTTGCCCATAGACTCATTGGTAAAACCATCATTTAGTGAAAGAGAATGTGGTTCAAGTAGTTCTGAATCAAATTTGCCTCACTGTGATTCTGAAATGGAACTAACAAGTAGTGCAAGTGATTTTATAGATAGTGACAGTGAAACTGGAGGTGCCGCAATTACCTCAGTGGAAGAGAGTTAAACTCTGTTGAAGTAGATGGGTGGACAACCACGGCATATCAGGCACAGACCTTTGGGTGTGCTAAAATTAGTGTCAATAGTTTTCAGTGCCTACATTTTTTTCCCCTTAAATTTAAACAAGGGAAGTGCATGCTCTTGTGTATTGTCTTTACATTTTTACAAGTAGTCCAATAAAAATAATTTCTTTCCACATAAAGCTTTGAGCTTCTTTGAATACATTTCAACCACATTAAGCGTGCTATATTTAATTTTTGTTCTAATCAAATATTTCAGTTAAAATACTTGTGGCTAAGTAAGTTCTAATTACTAAATATAAGTCAAATAAGCATGCTAAATCAGATCACGCTCTATTTAGGGCAGTGGAAAATTTTCCAATTCAAAATTTTCCAGAAAAACCCACATCTCTGCTTGTCATAAAAAGATGCAAAACCTGTGCATATCTTCACTGTTACAACAATCAACACCTACAACAACAAACGCATCAAAATCCATGGATCCTACACAGGCCTATCCAAAAATTTGGTGTCATCTCTCAGTGTACCAAATGCCCTGATGGAAAATGTGTGGGTGAAACTAGACTAAAACTCACCAGAATGAATGATCACAAGAAAATGAAACAAGGCCCATGAACACACATAGGAGAACACTTTTTTGAAGAACAGCCACTCACTTTCCAGCCTCACTATCCTGGAGCTCAAGGGAAATTTACAAACCATCTTCAAGAGGCAAGCCTGGGAATAAAAATTCATAAACTGGCTGGACACTAAAAACCAAGGACTAAATGCTGATATTGTCTTCAAGCAATATTACCATCTCCCTAATTCCAGATAATCTCTTTCTTCACACTATAGATGATAATGACACTCTTTCCTTTTGAAAGCTTTTGAACTTCCACTAAATCAAGCTATCCTTTCTCCTGTGATTTGCTTGTCTGCTACCCCTAGGAATTTTCTCTCTCCTTCCTTTTCACAACCCCGATTTCTTTTTTAATGTGCACTCTGTCTGCTTTACCACTCACACTTGGAAAACGCATTGTATTCAAAAGCTTGTCTGAGTCTATCCCAACCAAGCAGTTGGCCCAGTAAAAAATATCACCCATAGAAATCCTTTCCTCCTCCACATTCACTCAAGTTATTCTAGAACCATAATGTAGTATTCTCACATCTCTTATCCATCTATATCACTTTTATTTTCTCTACAGAATGCTCCTGCAAACTAAATGTTATATAATAATAAAATACCTAGGAAAAAAAAAGAAGTGTTGACACTTTAGTGGTTAATAAAGAATAATAACCTGCCCACTCACAACAGTTGCAACTATAGTTGCATTTCACCATGACTCAAGGAGATACTAAGGAACCTACTCATTTCAGAGAGAATATTCAAATGATCATTATTCACATATTAGCAACCTTCTGGCAGTATCTACTGAGCATGACAAAACTACAAACATTGTTCCTCTACAACTCACTCTCTCAACTAAATTGTAATTAAAATACATACGAGTAGGACAGCAAATGGCAACTATTTGATCTAAGGCCTGTCCAGGTTCCTGCTGCAAAGCATAGAAACTTCTAAAAAATTACAATTAAAAAACACTTGAATCTCTTTTACATATATATAAAATGGGAAACAAATCGGGCAACCTTCAGATGATAGTTATTGTTCTTCATTCCATGTTCCAATAATTGTGATGGTAGTGAATATAAATGTATCAACTTGTGGCCCTTTTTAAATAAGCAACATTGGGGGTAAAAAGAATGCACAAATGTATCAGTTTTATCTGTGTTAAATTAAGAAAATAATATATTACAAGTTATTAAAAATATATTACAGCTATAAATTATTTAAAAGACAGAAACTCTTACCTTGATCAAACGGTTTACCCGGGCTCCATGTGCGGAAATAATCATCCTGGAGGAGAAAACAACAGCCACATTTAGTATGATATAAGAAATCAATACATACAGATGAGTACTCAAAGGAACAGAAAATACAAAAGATAATACCAACCTCTACTTCCTGCAGAGGGCAAGCAGAAAGAGAAACAAAGAAGGGAAAAAGTTATAGTTATCAAAATGGAACAAACAACCTCTATGGAATACAAAAGTCTACCCACAGGCTTACAATACAATCTACATGCCACTCCACTCATTCAGTCAAAGTGTGGTAGTCAAATATTGTTTGTTTGTTATTTTTAAACAAATATTGTTTATTAGTTTTAAAGCAAACAACACAGAATGGCCAAATAGTACATACTGCTGCTGCTTATATAGCACTAGAATGATTTCTATACGTCATTCCCCTAGGTTATCAGCAAACAAGAATATTCAATAAAAACGATCAAGATTGTATCACATTAATAACAAGTTTGCCAAAAGCAAAGTCCTAGAGCCTTCGGGGTGAAAAGTAGACTACAAAATAATTAAACCTTTAAGAATTAAATAGGAATTGTAACTGGAGATTTTTTCCTCCAACATAGATCATTTAATTGACTATTTAAGGAAAGATACGCAACAAAATTATTCTGAATTATTAAATTTCAAAATAACCAGCAAATCACCTGCCTCCTGATTAAGTTAAGATTAGTATTAGAATTTGTGTGTGGAAATATAACTTGAATATTTAAACATCTTTAAGAAATTTGGTAAGAAAATTACAGTTTAAATCAAATGCAAATAAACAGTTCAATTCTATGATGCACCCACTGTCAATAGAGATACAGAAAGAAGATTGACAAGGATGTGACAACTCTCAGCAGTACCATACAACTGATTATGGCTTTTCCAGAACAAGGACTTAAAATAAATTTCACTCAGTATTAGAACTACCAGAACTAGGTCAAAGTATCATAGTAAATACAGGGCAGGTTGCCAACAAATGGGGGTGGGGTTTAAACCAAAAATTACAAACATCTTGAAACAAACACCAAGGTCTTCTCACAATACGAAAGACAAAACACATCCTTCTCCAAGAAATTAGGTTAAAAATCTATCAGCTGACGAGACAAATATGAATAACACTTAGTAAGTCCATCAGATCTGTAATAAACAAGGATGGTATAATCCAGGTGAAATTGCTATGTATTTTCTTCAATTTATGCAGAAGTATATTGTGTGTCAGTCAGTAAGATTTTTATCATCGACTTCAGTACAGCCAGGCTGTCACCCTCAGCCATTTATACTTACAACCTACCTACTAACTAGCTTTCCAAACAGATATGCATGGGTGAGCCCAAATGCCTGTGCAACCCCCAGTAAATTCAAGAGAGCTTCACTATGTAGGAGTTGACTGCAGGACTGGGGGCCTAATAAAAACTGGACCACTCCAGAAGTACAATGCACTTTAGTATATAATGTTACAATGCATATAATAATGAATTAAAAACTACAAAGCCATTAGTCTAATTTATTTATAAACTGCTGTGAAGACGCAAGTTATATATATTTCATAATATTCTGTATAGTTACAATGTGTTCTTGGTATTACAGGCATTTTCTCTCTCTCAGATTGAGACAAAAAGGGATTATTTTCAATGGCAACTTATTCATAAATTTCTTTTACTTTTTGTACCCACTTCATTTTTTGAAATATAAAATAAGGCGTTACATGAAAATTACCCCTTTCATTTTCCAAAATACTTTAAAATGTTAAGCTGTTTTATGAAGGGAATTAAAAAATAAATGTTATTCTAAATTCAGCAAACAAAAACAGAAATATATATGTTACTAATCTTATCTCTGCTACGATTCATATGCAGTAGCCACATCTACACAAGACGATGGCTGCGCCGTGACTTGTTGCATGTGAGGATGCTATTGCTGCACAGTAGCATCACATGGCAGGACACGTGATGCAACACTACCGCACAATAGTATTAAGCTATTGCACAGCCAGCATCACCTAAAAGCCATTCAGCAATGCTACTGTGTAGAAACTCCAGTAACCCTAGCTACTGCAGTCATATAGTACTTGTTTATAAAGTACTAAATGTACTAAATAGCGCAGTAAAGACTGCACAGTCAGCACCTTGTGTATATGAACTGAATTGCTTTTTGATGTTGGAAATATCTTCTTCTAATGTGCAAATCTGAAATACTGTATAATTTATAATGTACAAAGGAGAAAAATACTGGAATGGTACTGCTGATAAAAAAATACCCTAATTATGTCATTTTTATTTGTTACCAATTTATGTATTTTCATTCATTCTGTACATATTTGTTTATACCTGATGTTAACTAACATATGATAAACTTGCTGTTATTTTTTTCCATGCCTCAACTTGGTGGCAATAATTTCACCAAGTATTTGATCCATTCATTTAATACACTTATTACTAAGATGTTGAAACACTATCATTAAAGAGCTGCTTTTGAAAAGCCAACAAATGTTAGCATGTCAGTACACTTCTTGTATACTAAGAAGCAGAAACCATCAAATACTTGCATCAATCTACAGAAAAATGTTTCTAGCAAAACACAGCATTATACACCAATTCAATCTCATCAGTGAACGAATGAAGTTTGTTTAACCTTTTCTTTAAAGTAACTACAAATTGAGTATTTAAGACTAACCTAAAGAATCAAGGAGGATCTTCATGCCAGAATAGAAGCAGGACACGTTTATAAAAGTTAATATCAGTGTAACAGGTTGGCCTTTTAGGGTTGGATCTCACTGCTGGTCACCCACCTCTTCAGGGCTAAACCTCCGTCTCACTCGCCTGCCACACCTTGATAAAAAATATGATTGATGTTTCTAAAGCAGGAGTCAATCCATTGCTCACCCTCCTGATACCAAGTGCCTTGGTAAATGCTCCAACCTTCCCTTACACATGTCCCATGCTACTAGTAAAAGCAAAAACTTCATGCTGGAAGCCAAGTTACCTTGCATTCAACATTTACTCTTCATGTGGGAATAAGGTTTGCAAAGCACTTTGAAGATTAAAAGAATTAATATTAAGGCCCTAACTATATACATTTTAAAATACTCACCTATTAAAATGCTGCATTTCTTCCTGAATAATTTATCACATAAACTTTAATTCACCATCTTCTTTCCTTTGCAACAGACAGAAAGCATGCTCTTATTACATATCCTTGTTGTTAGATATGGTGGCAGCAGACTATCTACAACGCATACCCACATAAAAGTTCTCCAAAGTTCTGATATTCAATGAGTCACCTCACTGTATTGCTCTTATTGAACTTTTAATAAACTGCTCATTCATTTGTATTTCCTATTAAAATTAGTTGCAAAGTTTCAAGATAACATTCATCTGCTTCTCACTTAGCACAATGCACCAATCATCATATTTGATTACATACCATGATAAGTTGCAAATACCATTGTAGGATTAGTAAGTCTTTTTATTATAAGCAAGGTTGGTGGGCAATTTTAGTAATAAAGAATGCTGACACATCCATTATAAAAACACTGGAAAAATATGAGCAAATGAAGAGAAATGTAAAATGGGCTAAAATGTTCTATCTTTAGTATTTCCAGACTGAGGTCCCCAGGAATGCTTTGGTGACAACAATAGATTCTCATTCCTTTCTTGAAATGTAATCTCCCTTCAGTCAGTGGCTCATCTAAGGTGTTGATCTTCAGCCCATTAGTCTGTGCTACCTTGTAAAACATTATAATGTCTTTACTTCAGCTAAAATTTGACCATACAAGACAAAGAAGGTCTACATACCCTTAACAGCAGACCCCAGTATGCTGCTAAGAAACTGACCACACTCACTTATTTTTTTTATGCACCACACACAGAAAAATGTCACATGGCAGCTTTTTCAACTGTGTCCAGGATATTTTCAGAACCTTTATCTTGGGCATTCTTCTGAGAACATCAGTGAACCAGACGGGACAACTGACAACTGATGCCCAGGAAAAAGCCAACCTATTAAATGGGTACTTCGCATCAGTTTTTCATGAGTCCCATGGGGAGCCCATACCAATCACGGGACAGGGCGGTCCGGGTGAGGGAGATCCCCTGCCCTCCATCAATGCTGACCTCATGAAGGAACACCTTGAGAAGCTGGATACCTTCAAAGTCAGCCGGCCCTGACAATCTACATACCAGGATACTCAAGGAGCTGGCAAGCATAATAGCCCAGCCTCTGGCATGGATCTTTGAAAACTCCTGGTACTCTGGTGTAGTGCCCAAAGACTGGAAGAAGGCCAATGTGGTACCTATCTTCAAGAAAGGGTAGAAAGTGGATCCGGCTAACTATAGGCCCATCAGCCTGACTTCTATCCTGGGGAAGGTCTTAGAAAAGTTTATTAAAGAGGCCATCCTTAATGGACAGGCCAACACCAAAATCCTAAGGGATAGCCAGCACAGGTTTGTTGCAGGTAAATCTTGCTTGACCAATCTCATTTCCTTCTACAATCAGGTGACCTATTACCTGGACAAGGGAGAAGAGATTGATGTCATATGTCTTGACTTCAAAAAAGCCTTCGATCTGGTATCCCATGATCACCTCTTGGCGAAACGGGCCAATTGTGGCCTTGGGTCCACCACGATCCACTGGCTGGGAAATTGGCTTCGTGGTCAGACCAAGAGGGTAGTAATTGATGGAAGTCAATCATCATGGTGTCCTGTGGACCCATATTGTTCAACATCTTCATTAATGATGTGGACACTGGAGTCAGGAGCGGACTGGTATGGTCACTGATGACACCAAACTTCGGGACAAAGCATCCACACTAGAAGACAGGTGGGTGATCCAGGCTAACCTGGACAGGCTCAGCAAATGGGCAGATGAGAACCTGATGGTGTTTAACACTGAAAAATACAAGGTCCCCCACCTTGGGAAGAAAAACCTGCAGCATCCTTGTAGGCTCAGCAGTGCTACACTGGCTAGTACTATGGAAGAAAGAGACTTGGGGATCATCACTGACCACAAGATGAACATGAGCCTGCAATGTGATGCTGCAGCTAGTAAAGCAACCAAAACGCTGGCTTGCATCCATAGATGCTTCTCAAACAAATCCTGGGAAGTCATTCTCCCCTTGGACTCGGCCTTGGTGAGGCCGCAGCTGGAGTACTGTGTCCAGTTTTGGGCTCCACAATTCAAAAAGGATGTGGAGAAGCTTGAGAGAGTCCAGAGAAGAGCCACGCACATGATCAGAGGTCAGGAAAACAGACCTTACGACGACAGGCTGAGAGCCATGGGCTCTTTAGCCTGGAAAAATGCAAGCTCAGGGGTAATCTGATGGCCACCTATAAGTTTATCAGGGGTAACCACCAGTATCTGGGGGAACGTATGTTCACCAGAGCGCCCCAAGGGAAAACTACGTCGAACGGTATAAATACTGCAAGAGCATTTCAGGCTGGGCATAAGGAAGAATTTCTTTACTGTCCAAGTCCCCAAGGTCTGGAACAGCCTGCCATCGGAGGTGGTTCAAGCACCTACATTGAACATCTTCAAGAGCAAATTGGATACTTATCTTGCTGGGACTCTACGACCTGAGCTGACTTCCTGCCCTTCGGGCAGGGGGCTGGACTCTATGATCTTCCGAGGTCCCTTCCAGCCCTAATATCTATGAAATCTATGAAAATCACTGACCTACTCCACTACACAACCGAAAACACTACCAATACAGCCTTTTTTTACATCATGTAGTGTGGTGGTAGCAAATAAGCAAGGTTCATCTCTTGGTAGCAGTCTAAAAAAAATCCAATAGATTAAGTATAGACATAACCAACAATAATGTGTGAACTGCACCAATTTTCAGTGTATACATATATGAATTCTGGAAGATATTTAGATACCAGGATACATCTAGTAACTGACAGAGAACATTTAGGTCTCTGACATGTTTATTTAATGGTGCAATGACACTTATGACCCTGGCAAGTATATGGCAGAAGGAGAAATTTTGGGAAGAAAGTCCAGATTCCAATTGCATCATTATTACATGTTAGGGCAGGGGGAGCACAGGATCATAAATCCAGGTACCCTCATGCCAGGACTGGCAATAGGCTCATTGTTGGCCTCATCCTGGATAGCCTGGGGGCCAGTTCCAGACCTGTGCTATCAGCTGATTTTAGGCCCCAGCCAATCCCAGATCTGGTTCACCCAAGGCTGTCCAGGCAGCCAATCAGCTGATTGTTGATCCTGGCCCAGAGCCATGGGTCCCGTTCAAAATCTGTCCAAGCCAGTACCAACAATCAGCTGATTGTAAGCCTCAGTGGGTTTGAGGGCTTCCCCCAGCAGGGATTCTGGTGGGCTTTAACTTTCCAGCAGAGGAAGCCCTGCAGCTACCCACACCTGTAGCCTATAATCCCTCCCCTCAACACCAGGACAGCCCTTTACCCCACTGAAGAACAAGGACCACTCTTGGGACTGGTGCTGACAATCAACTGACTGTCACCAAAGATATTGGGACAGCCCCTAGCCCATTGAAGATTAAGGCTGTGTCAGGGCTGTGCCAAGAATATTGTTAGCAGACTAGTTGGAGATTGGGGTTGTCCAGGGCCAATTCTGACAGTTAGTCAATTGTTGAGCATCTACACTGGAGAGACCTGGTGTGCTGATGTACCACATGTTCAGATTAAGGCACCATACAAACCAGACACAAACGTAGAATATTTGTAGAATATTAAGGCAGTTTGCCATTTATGGCTCATTAAATTCATTGCACATGTCATTTATACTAATTAACATATTAAATGTGACAAATGTAATGTACAGTCGTAACCTCAGACATTTGAGTAAAATTTTGCTGGCATATATTTGTTGAAAACTTATCTACTATCACCTTCTTAAATATGTTGCAAAGTTTAAAGAATGAAGTTAATTTTGTTTTTGACATTCTTGTTTTCAAGTTGTCTCATTTTAGTTTAACTGGCACCACAATTATGGGTTTTTGCATTATCAAATCCTATTATTCCTTAGGGATGTTAGTAGTATTTCATCCTGTAGGGTTTACACAGAGGATTTTCTAATGAAAAAACATTCAGTAAAAACCAGTAATGCTGTGCTAAAAGAAGTTTAGTGTCCATACACAAAGTAATATAAATCTGGGAGTTCCTAACTTGATCACACAGCAAAATGAGTTATGATTCTTTAATATGTTCTCTCACAACCAAAACCCAAATAGATCTTTCTCTATAGGCAAAGTGATACTGTTGATGTGCTTTTCTACCTCAGTACCCTCCCACTACTGCCCCTTTCCTGTCCAACGAATTAAGAAATAAGACAACCATCTCATTTTTGCATATGGTTTTCCAAGGAGAAAAGTGAAAATCTCAGGAACTCCTTTGACACTTTCAACAGAGTGAAACTTTTGATGCTTGCAGACTCTCAGATCACTGGAACAGCAAAGGGGAGAAAAGATAAATTACTACAGAGAGGCTGGGGATAGTATTTGCAGGTCCAATTAATTTCTCAGAAATAAGAATTCAGTCAAGTACAAAACATAGGTTATTTGTCCCTGCCTAATATGTTGTCTGTATCCACCAAGACATTGATCAAAAACAGAAACATTTAAAAGCTAACTGCTATTCACTAACAAGAAACATTAATAGCCACATAAAAAATTAAGGCAAACTAACAAATCATTATGTTGTGGTTAATACATATTACAAAACAGAAAATGTACAGCTATGACCAATAATGTAGAATAACATATACACATCACAGAAATGAAGGACATTTCATCATAAATTAAATATCTATCATTGGTCTACATAACTCTGGGTATAACTAACAGCTATCATACTGGCTTACTATAGTTTATTTTACTGCCATTATTGTATGAGACTGTTGTAAAACACACTGCTAGAACATGCCAATAAAAAAACTTTATTCTCAAGTTCTTGTCAACAGAAGAGTTACAGAACAGGAAACAGCAGTACAAGCTAGCCTTCTAGGAATTTGACTGAGATAACCAAACTCATCCCAACTAAGACATCAAAGGTACAGCAATAAATTTCAGGCGCTATCAAAGTTGGATATTAAAGTTAGACTTACTGTGGAATGATTCCACACCTCTACATTATCTGGTTTCCAGTTACTTTTCAAGTAATGATCTTTCCCCCACCTCTATTTAGCACTTATGAAATCTAAAAAACTGCTGCCTTCAGACTTTTGTGCAGGTCACTGCACATTCTTGGATGGTGAGGCAAGGGTCACATTCTTGCCTGTCACATGCCAAAATGAATAAATTATTTCAATGCCCAAAGTTGAAATACTGGTGCAAAAGATCACTGAACAGTTGTTTAGTTCTTCTATACCACTGCACTCTTAAAGCATGCGCTGGATGGGACAGGCCGTGCCAATGAGCAGTGAAATGATTTACCACATCATCAACCTTAATTTTTGTTGTTGATCTCTGCAAATATTAATGCTATTTGTTCAATAATGTTTCCTTCATTATTTCTCCTCCATTAACCTTATTAACCATCACAGAGAATCTTATAAAGTGAGCTGTTGCTGACAAAAGCGTGCGTCTCTGATTCAGTTAGTCTACCCTGCCTTTTCTAGTAACCTTAGTGATTTTGCATTTTCTGGTTTCTCAGGAGATGAGCGGAGAGTTCTTTGAAGGGTATCTCTGCATAGACACACTTAAGGGAATCAAGGAATGCACAGTGAAATGTTCCAAATATTTTTATTACCATTTCTTATACAATCAGCACCTCATGATAATTAATAATCCAATCTTACTAAATTAATTCTTACCCAGAACTCCTCAACCACTTTATTCCTGAACATCAGAGCCCAAGACTGGATAGAAAACTATAAAGCCAATGAAAAGGGGAAAAGCTACAAATACAGATATTCCTGGAAGATATCCTCTCTCAAATCAGGGAGCACCTGCATATTCCCCAACTAAAGAGTAGCAGTTCTGAATCTAAAAGCTAATCCTTCTTAATAATCTTTAGTTTCAGAAAGCATTCCTCTTGACAACGCAGTCAATAAATGATCAATCACTTTCCAAACAGAAACTAATGGCCTCTTAATTCCTTAATAGTGGGGCAAAGGGAAAGAGAAAAGAAAGATTTCTACAGCAGAATTTAGATGCAACCTCAGTGGGAAATTTGGTCTGATCAAAAAATTTTGATCATGTGGAGACTTACAAATGAAAAGTGGTCAGCTCTGAGGGTTTGAAATTTACAGGTAATGGGCCAGATACTACTCCATCTATATGGTGCTTCCATGGATTTAGGCAGACAAGGTTCTTTGGGTAAATCTGATATCTTTTTTATACCAACTCAAATAGTTGGAAAAATTTTTCTTTGCAAGCTTTTGGGTACAAATACCCTTTGTCAGGCTAAGGGAGCATCTGCAGTTGGTGTGTGCTCTTCCTGGATAGAATGAATAGTAAAGGAGCCAGAGGCTGGTATGCATGCAAGAAAGCCTCAATGAAGACGTAAATTGAGAAGTCAGTGGGTAAGAGACAATCAATGTAGCTGGTAAAATAGTGGAGACATACCCAGGGAGTCAGATGTTAGCCAGGTTATAATGTGTCATAAATCCAATGTCAACATTTAGTCCATGTTTTTTTGTATTCAGTAGGTTGATGAAGTGAATCATAGGCTCATCTCTAAAAGGTGTTTTGTAAATTCCCTTTGAGAATGAGAACTAAGAGATTTGAGAGAGAGTGGTTTTCCTGTACAAAATTTGCCCCCACAGGTAATGGGATATGCTTGTCTTTGATAGATTTCCTGTGTACATTCATTCTGGTACATAGTTGTTGTCAGGTCTCTCCTACACATTTTCTGTCAGGGCATTTGGTGCACTGGATGAGCTGTATAACATTTCTGGAGGTGCAGGTGTGATATCTAGGAATGCTGATAGTTCTATTGTGGGATGTAGTAATTGTGGTGGTGGTGGAGATGTGTTGGCAGGTTTTACATTTCTTTTCATGGCATGATCTGGATCAATTTAGTTTGTTTTGGGCCATAGGAATTTTGCTTCTGGTGATGAGGTTAGCAAGGTTCAGTGCTTGTTTGAAGGCTAGGATGAGTGGTTCTGTGAAGATCTCTTTAAGAATTGGGTCTTCTTCTAGTATGGATTGCAATTGTTTGAGGATTTTCCATATAGGTTCCAGGGAGGTGTGATATGTCATAACCAGTGGTGTTCAATTCATGGGGGTTTTCCTTCTGTATTGCAGCAATTCTTCACATGGTATCCGGGTGGCTCTTTCAAAAGTGCAATCTCTCTCTTTGGAGGAGTGTCTTTGTTGAGCAAAAGCCTTTTTGAGATTCATGAGGTGGCAATCTCAGGTGTCCTCAGTGCAAATTCGATGGGAGCTGAGGGCTTGGCTGTGTATTACAGCATTCTTGGTATATTTAGGGTGATTGCTAATTCTGTGCAGATATGTATGTTGGTCCATGGGTTTCTTGTATATCATGGTCTGTATTTTATCATTCTGGATACTGATCATCGTGTCTAAAAAGGAGATGTTGATGCTGGAGTAGTCAAGAGATAGTCAGATGGAGGGGTGACGATTGTTGAATTTCTGATGGAACTCAATCAGAGATTGCATGTTTTCAGTCCAAATGATGAAGATGTCATTAATATGTCTTAGGTATAGAAAGAGTTTAGGAAAATACACTTTGAAATAGGCAACAGAGCTGAAATGCCTAGTCTTTTTGTTCTCTTAATATGCATATCTGTTTAATAAAGTATTTTTCTATATAGTTTTGGTCATCATCAAGGTACTTGAAAAGACTCCTCTTCATAGCCCACCTAACTCAATTTGAAAACTAAACAGCATACAAAGTAGATAAAAAATATACATCTAGTTTCCAAGCCAAGCATAACCAAGAATGCAGCACATAAACTCCTAATCAATTACTTATAAATAGCACATTGTGTGGCCAGGATATGGGCACATACAGTATGCCTTGTATCCCTTGCTTTCCTTGAACCTAAACCAGAGTTGACAAGCACACTTTCTGGTTGCATGAGTTGGATCAACAAACAATCAGTGTTCTGGCTCCCTTCTATGCAAAAATAATCTCCTTTAGCCTCATAGGCATTGTGGAAGACTTAGCAGGGCATACTCTGATGGACAAAAATTTCAACACTGGCATCTAAAAGGCCTTGTAAGCCACAACATTGTACTTTCAGACTACCAAATTCATGCTTCACCACTATCCTCCAACTACTAAAGATGTAACTACATTTTCTCGTGGGTCCATTTGACCAGGGTATAGTTTCAGAAGCCATGGTAAAAGAAGGTATATCATGGTGCAAATGTCTCTGATTCATTCTTGGAAAACACTATTGTTCAGATTCACAGAAGTTTAGGGCTGGGAGAAACTGTGTGAGATCATCAGGTTGATGTAAGGTTCTATTTGTCTAAGTATATTAATACCAAACCTCAGTATCCTGGCATCACATTCCATTCCTTTTTTAATTTTTTTTCAATGAAGTACAAAAATGAGAAACATTATATCTCCTATCTTCAAGAGGAGACTGGATAGGCACCTAGCTGGGGTCTTATGACCGCTCCCACCCGCAGTGCTCCTTCCTGCCCATGGCAGGGGGTCAGACTAGATGATCTGTCTAGGTCCCTTCCAACTCGTTGATTCTATGATTCTATATGACACATATACACAACACACACAATATGAACAATGTACATGTCACCATAAGTAATAAAGTGGAAAAAAAGAAAAAAAGGAGGAAGCAGAAGGGATAGGAGAAGAAAGAAATATGCAGACTAACATTTAAATTACCACAGCAGTCAAAGAATTCATTCCAAAGTGTACTAAACTTTTCAAAGCAGTTACATAATTTTTTCCATAAATGCCAGCTGTACCATCTCATCATACCAGATTCCAACCTTTGGAGAAGTCTTACTCTTTTAATGAGGTAATTTAATCTTGCAGGTCACTAATAAGGCCTGCTGTAAAAGTGCAATCAGTTTAAATTCCTTAGAGATGTAACCAAGAACATGCATATTTGCCAAAGGTACTGTGTTCAAGACCATTTTTAGTCTATCATTTCTTTAAAAAAAAAAAAAAAATTATAATAGGGCATGACCAAAACATCTGACCAAGCACTGCTTACATCTCCAGCATATATCTAGTGGCAGTATATCTAATTGTTTAAGTTTAGAGGTACTCCAGTGCAGACAAAAAATGATCTTTTGTCGCATAAGATGAAGTAAAAAAAAAAATTGTTGATATACCATGTAACATTTTCCTACTAGAAGCTATTCCATAAGCACAATCCATCCACTTTCTCCAAATCAGTTTGGGGGACCCATACTTCCAAAGGGATTGTATCAAAATAGAGGCCTTCCAACATAATGAAGGCCAAAACTTCTGCAACTTTGCCAATTTTTTCCCAAGTTTCTTGGGCTCTTTTGTGAGCTGCAGCCCAATGGTTTACCGTTAACAAGCTCATTACTGCATTGTTCAAATAAAGCATCAGTTACACCTGATCCTGAAGAATATTTCAGTTCCCTGTACCTCTTATTTCCTATGGGGAGAGCAAAAAAGGGGGTCATAACAGCTTGGTGCCCCATGTTAGGACAAACTAACCAAACTTTTTTGTGGACAGAGCAACACTTTGGAATCAGGGGGCATGACTCATGGCTTAAGAATGGTATTTAAAAGGTTTACTATAACCATTCTTAAGCCATATACAGTAAAAGCTCTGTTATCCAGCATCCCCTGGAAATGGGGGATGATGGTTAATTAAATATGCCAGTTAATCAAATATGCACCATCCGATGCACTCCCTAGTGTCAGTGTGTCAGAAAACAGGGAGGGGGGCCCTGCACAGGCTGCTTTGCCTGAGGCCATGGTCCACAAGGAAGAAGTGAAGAAGAAGAATTCTGCTCGCAGCGGTGAAACCGGAAGTGGGAGTTTCAATTTCACCTTTGCCACATCCCTCAGCAAAATGGCAGATACTAGTTAGTGGAGATTTCCAGTTGGTAAAGTGCTGCATAACACAGCTTTTGCTGTATGCGTGCGCGCGTGTGCACACACACACGCACGCACGCACACTAGAATGGTTCAGGATGGGCAGCACGGGTTAATTAATTTCTAAGAGTCTGGGTGTCACAGTCTCACACAGCCTTGGAAGGAGACAGGTTGTTTAACACAACAAGGACACAGTCTGAAAAGCAGAGGGAGTATGTACTATACCACCCATAACACAACATAAGGTGGCACCAGCTTGCAAGGCCAAAGAAGAAGGCCTAGAATTCTTGTTTTGGGAAGGGTGCATGTGATGGGCTTAGAACATGTTGATGACACAGGACATGGAGGTGTGATGAACACAGAGAGACCAACCAGTAATAGCCATAGATCAAGAGTCATCAGGAGGCAAGAAGAATACAAAAGCAGAGACTTGAGAGTAACAAACGATCCTCAGCCCAGGTCCCTCCTCCTCATCTTTCCCTCCTCCTCCCCCGAGAGGGGTCAATGTTCCCATCACCCAGGAAGGGTCCCAAAGGCCACCCTGGACAGAGGGCACACCATTGACCCGTTTCATCCACCCCACTGAAAGGTGTGGCCTTTCCATCCCACCTCCAGACTGCTGACATGCTGACACCTAATATCTAAGAAAAAGCCTCACAGTGAAGACTACATCCTGCCCAGATGTATTTTGACTCTGATGACAGCCTTATAATTTAGTACATATATAGAATTGCTTGATTGTTTGTATTGCTTCTTTTCTGTTATTACTGTGTATCAATAAATTTGCCTACTGTCAAACGGTAAGGTTGTGGTCAGTCTTAGGGCTCCCAACAAGGCCTCTGGGTCCTAAATCCAGAGAAAACAATTACCTCAGACCTTAGGGCTAAGTACAGACAGTCAAAAAGTCCAAGGCTGAATCAATTCAGTTTTTGCAGATTAGTCTATGCTGCAAAGATTGAACCTCTAAGCAAATGACTAGGCATTCAATTTTGATTCAGGAAATGCAGTCACATGCCTGCAGTGGCTCAAGCCAGAAGCTGGGTGGTGCTAGAGTGCATGGGCCATGCTTACTTCCTCTTCCTGCTGCCCCCAAGGTCTCTGGTATTTGTAGTCCACAATCACAGCAGCAGGACTCTGCAGGGTTGTTCATCACTTCCTCTTCCTGCTTCCAAGTGCCTCTGGGATTTGTACTCTACAGCTGCAGCAAGCACTAAGTGTGCCAGTAGGGCAGGGTAGGTCAGTACTCTGGGGAAGGTGACTTTAACCCCCCTTCCTGGCCCCAGACAGGGTGTGGGTTGTCCCTAGCAGCCTTGAAAGTGAGATTATGTATCTGGTCCATGACTGGGGAGGTAGTTAGGGAGTACCTCATACCTTAGAATGATTGCTTCAGTCCGCATGGTGGCCTTCTATTGGAAGAAAAGTGCAAAAGTATGTACAGAACTACTTACAAAGAGCAGCAGTTAAGGCTAGCCAAACAAAAAGAGCCTCCCCTACAGCCACACAGGGTACATGGCCTAGGGCATATGGTCTAGATACAGGGCCCTTGTCAACAATATCAAAAGGGGAATATATAATTACTTGTCATCATGGATGGTTTTACAAAATAGATTGTGTCTTTCCATGTTAAAGCAAATCCAACAGTGAATCCGGCCAGACGCCTGACTGACCACATGGTTCCTGAGGGAGAAGGGGGTATATCTACTATCATAGAATCAGGAAACAGTTCCTATTTTACAGGGGAATTAATTCAGTTGATTTACAAATGGCTTGGCATTAAGCAGAAATATCATGTGCCATATCACCCTCAAGCCAGTGGAAATATGGAACAATGTAACCAGATGAATAAATAGGCTTTGAAGGACACTGTGTCCAGCACAGAGGAAAACTGGAATGTGGAATTGCCACATATCTTAATGGCCCTAAGAGCGGCAAACAATGTGTCAACTGGCCTCAGTCCTTCTGAATTAATGACTGGGTGGCAGATAAAAGTGTCAAAAAGTCTGGTGTCCTAGTTCTGGAGGAATGGAAAGCCACCGTCTCCAAAAATAAGTCTGTCAAACAATAAGCTGCAAAGCTAGATGAAGTGAGTCAGCAAGCAGTTCCACATCTAGGCAGGAGAGAAAAGAAATTGCAAAAAAGATTCTTGCACACTATGGGGATAGATCTGGAAATTGGAAATCAGGTCATGGTAAAAAGGTTTTTGAAAAAGGACCATGCCTTGTCGCCTCAATGGGAAGGCCCCTTATGTGATTATGGACAAATTGAGCCATACTACAGAGTAGGTATGCAAACGTGGGAAGGCCAAACTTTTGTAATGATATCACAGGGGATAGTTAAGACCATTCCAAGAGAAATAACTATGAAGAAGGGGTGGGGAACACTGGAGAATAGTGGCTTTTTTTGCCAGAAAGAGAGGAAATGTGTTGAGAAATAGCAGTAATCACCACAACTTTCCTTTATAAGGATCTTTGCCTATATAATCTGAGACCTAGCACAATTCTTCATTACCACCTTTCACTAATCTAAACAGGAGCCATTGGTCATGACAGGGGTGGACAATTATTTTGGGCAGAGGGCCACTTACTGAGTTTTGGCAAGCTGTCAAGGGTCACATGGGTAATCCCATCCTTTGACAGGTGCCATGCCTCCTGTTGCCATATTGTGACTATAATTCCCACCCCCCAACCTCTGTCACCAGAAGACACTCCCTCTGCCCTTGGAAGTACTTGTTTCAGCAAGGGTTTTTTCCATCTAAGAACCAGAAAAATACCAAATTATATTCTAAAAAGTGAGCATCTAGAACGTTCATTAATTTGATTTCAAAAGATATTTCTGTCCTGGTTTACATGTTTTTGTGTAAAGTACAAAGGTGCTTATATGCAACAACTTAAATGAAGTCTTACTCTTGTAAACTGTGGGGTGTATAGGTTTGTGGGGAGTGGATAGGTATGGCGGGTACGGCTGTGGGGTGAGGGAGCATGTGGTGGTGTGTGGATATGTGGGGTGTGTGGCTATGGGGTTTGTGGGGGGGCTGTCTATGAGGAGATATGGGTGCGGGTGCATGTGTATGGTGGGGTGTGAGCATGGGACTCACCCTATGAACACACACACTCCCACCCCACACACATTCACAATCCCCCCCCCCCCCCACACACACACTCTGTAGGTAAAACTAAATGGGGTGGAGTGATGATCTCATTTGAAAGTTTACTAAAAAACAAAGGAGCTCTTCAAGAAATAGTAATAATTGAGGATCTTAATGTACCCAGAAGTGTTAGGAACATTGTACTTGATTAGGATGTCTTCTGGGTTCAGCTGCAGAACTCCCTAAAGATTCTAAAGCCGATGTCTTCAGCAACCACTGCATCTGAACCAGACAGTGCACTTTTGTCAGACATTCCTTACCACCTGGCAAAGAATAAAATCAACTGTTTTTGAGAATCTAAGTGCAGCTCTACTTACAAGTGCAGAAGAAAGAAAAGTGAAAGACTTTATTAACAGCTGGGAAGAATTTTGTTGCCAATCAATTTATGCTGTTGCAAATCTCTTGGATCCAAAATTCAAAGGCAAAAATGTTAGTGATGATAGCACTACTACTGCATTTGACTGGATTACAAAACAAGCAACACACTTAAGACTTGATGCTGGAAAGGTACTTTCAAATGTTGCAGAATACAGAACATCTTCAGGTATTTGGTCCAGGAATGCAGGCTGAGATTCTGCCAAGCATATTCCTCCTGAAACATGGTGGCAAGGCCTTTGCATAACAAAGCCTCTGGCTCCTCTTGCTTCTCACCTGCTTCTGTTTCCTCCAACTTCTGCAGTGTATGAAAGAAACTGGTCTATGTTTGGAAATCCTCACACCGAATCAAGAAATAAGCTAACATGTGAAAGAGTGGAGAAATTTGTCTCAAACCGGGCAAACCTTCAGTTTTCAGAAGTCCAGGAAGATGATAAAAACGAAGGATCAGAAGAAGCAGAAACGGCTCATAGCGATAGCTCAGAAAATAAGACCGATTAGACAAAGTTTCATCTCATTGAATTTGTATTCAATGAGCCTTGAGTTTTTTCCCCTTTTTTCACCACAGTTCTTTTTCTAAAAAGGAGTGCTTTCTGTATCTGCTTAACACTGTGGAGGAGACTAAATCCAGAATATACAATAACTTTCTTTGTTTTACTATAATGTTGATGGTTTCTTCTATTTTCAACTTTAATTTTTGCCTGCTTCTTATAAACTACCAAAAACTAAGAGATGTTAGGTTCCTTAGAGTTCAGCAATTTGTAGCTCCATTTGTAACAAAAAATATAAAAAATTTTGAAGTAAATTCAATTAGTAAATTTGTAATTATTGTCTGAATAAACTATACTTTTACATTTAGTAAATATACCTGTGATGTATTATGTTTAGTCTCTTAGCGTATGTAAATCACAATCACCCAGATTAGGTCTCAGCTTACCAGATTTCATTTTTTCGGTGATGACCCCAGTCTCACCTGCCATATCTTGTTGTTAAAGGCTTTTGTTTCATTTTTTACCAGGAAAATTCAATTTAAACTCCACTAGACAATGAAGGACTGATCTATCTCCTTAAGGTTTTGACCGCTCTCAAAAAACAATCTGGTTGACTAAAAAAAATGAAAAAAAGCTTAGTGTATTCTTTATGATAAGGTTCTTTTATTATCCATCAATCTCACTTATTTTTTTTTTTTTACACATATTTTTTTCTCTTGTTTCTTATGTATCTCGGTATCTCAGGTTGAAGGAAAAGACAGAAGCCAGTTTCCCAGTCTAGTGAACAACGCCCTCTCCAGGGGAGGTAAGTATTCTGTCCATGACCCTGTCGAAGCAAAACAATGAACTCAGGCAGTATCAACAGAGGTGAGTTCCTGTCTTTTGTTTTCTTCAAGGATATAAGAAAAAAACAAACCAAAAAAAGGGTGCCTTCCACTTTAAATCCTCCAAAAAGTGTCAGGTTTATTGTATTTATGTTTGTTGTTTTTTTGTTTGATTGTTTTTTTTACAATGTGGCTCCAACCCGATTTGACCGTGTATTAATAAAATAAGAACGGTTTTACTTGTTACAGTAGGGCTCAGCCGTCTCTTCTCAGTTGTCCCTGTGTTTTCCGAAGTAGCACTGGCTCCTGGATCGCATTCCCAGCAGTTAAATGTCAGTCAATATCTTCTGGCTCAACACAGTTCTCCATCTTCCCCAGCCAGCTGACATCCGACTCCTCTCCCACCCTGCCTTCCTTATCAGCTCTCTCCTCATTCCAGCACTCCATGTCACTCATCTTGTTTTCCTCTGGGTTTTTTTCCTTCTCCCCTCCCTCCAGGGCCACTCCAGTTTCATCGGACAGCTGCTCCAGAAACATGGTTCTTGCTGGTATTCTGTCCATGCCCATACCAGCTCTCTCACCTCATGACAATATCAAACATGATAATTTTATGAGCAAACCAAGTTATACATAATACATTTTGTGTTCTTAAAGTAGCAAAGTGAACTTAGATCTGTAAAGAGTGCTAAGAAAATAAATATTGCATATTTTAATTTTTCCTAATTTTCCCATTTTTCTCTTGTAGGTAGGAATATACAGATACATTCTTAGGTAGAAAGTTGTTATATAGTTTCGGCTAAATAGCAGGGTCACAATCCAGCTCTTTCCCCCAGATCAGTTAAACAATAAGAGAGTAAAGACATTTAAGAAGCCCCACACCATATAAATATAAATTATCCATTCTGCTAGTTTTTGTTCCACTTCTACATGTATTATTAATTCTATCACAATATGGAGTATTACTGGTTTTGCAATATCTTTGACATGAGAATGAAGTTTTGGAGACAAGATCATGTAATAAAATCTCCTTTGTACAGAAACAAGTTCTTTCAGCACAGAGCCATAAGTAAAAATAACAGGCCACTGCTGATAAAATGCTCCTGAAACTATAAAACGTGCAAACTGGCAACAAGTCTGTTATCCAGCTGAAATTTAACAATTTCTCCAGTGAAGGTATAATGTGTCCAACCACTAAACATCAGAGATATAGTTCTACAATATAATCAGTACCAGAGTTAAAATTAAAAAAAAAAAGATGTCTCCTTTTGCATAGTCTTTATGCATTAGTCTAGTCTCCTTCAACTACCTTCACACTCTTTCCCATGCTGTTCTTTATCTGGGGCACAAGGAAAATAAACAAGCAAGAAAATAGTAGATTAGGAAGAACTTTCTAACTGTAAAAGTGGCTAAACAGTAGAACAGATTACCCAGAGAGGTTGCTGAATCCCCACTAATGAAAAAGTTTAGCTGCAGGTGAGACAAACATTTGTAGATAAATTGTCTATCTATTCCAGCTCCTTTCTGTAGACTGAATCACCTGCATCTAAGCCATTCCAGACAAGTGTTTTACCATCTTTTATCATCAGTTCCAAGACCTGTTCTTCTATGATTCTGTAAAGACATCGTGGCAAAGAGAAGCCTAAGCATGTCAGTGGGCTCACAGGGCTCAGGTAGGCCACTGATTCCTGTGCATATGAACCATAAAGGGTAAAGATACATAAATTTGTTTGTTTGTTTTTTTCCTTATTAGCAGATAGGTGAAAAAACCCAATCAAAACCATTATCCTCATCAGGTCAGAGACCCAATATGCCAATTCAAGAAGTGTGCTGTGACAAATTAAAGCATAGTATATGGCATTTGTCCACTTCCTGTATTCATCATATAGGAACCCCAGTTCCATAATCAACCAAAACTAGAAACAGAATTTCTATTCTAGGACAAAGATTCCCTTAAATTATCTGGGGAATGGAGTTGGGGCTCCTGGTACAGTTATGAAACATCTCCTTTTCCTCATGAGTAGGGAACAAGAAGTGAAAGAGAAAGTTCACTAGGAGTGAAAAGCAAGGAGCTGACAGTAACCTTTCACAAAGTGACATAATTAAGGAAGGAATCATGATATACACCAGTTTTTCCCAACCTTTTCCAAACCAAGGCACACTTACTTTACTAAATGTTTTCTGTGGCACACCATCCTCCCCCACCACCCAGCACCTTATGAATATTTAAACATTTTTCTAATGTATGACTTTTTCATTTCTATTGCCAGATAACTGCAAGATTAATTCAAGTTGTGGCATAACAAAACTATGTCCCCCACATCTATTTTTTACCATATTTGTGGGATCAAAACACTAACCAAAATGAAATGTTTGTTAACCTCACTGATTCAGCTGAAGTGGCAAAGGCAAAACTTAACAGACTTTTATTTGAATCTATTCATAAACCTGCCAATCTCTGAAGATCCATCTCATTCATAACTGCAAAACCAAAACTGAACCAGTGTTTTGAACACCTTCAGTTTTCCCTAATTATAGCTTATATACTGTATATAAGCTACGCTATGTATAATTATAAAGTCATTCAAATAATCACTCTTTGAATTCATGTTGTAAATACTCAGGCATACATTTATTTTTAAAACTCACAGTTGATGGATTACTCAAATGCATAAAGAAAAGCACATGCCTAAGTATTTGTGAGATTGGAGCCAAATTTTACCCATATAATTTCTAAATATATCTGTTTTGACATTTGAATATTACATAGTAAACAATAGTGCAAACATTTCATAGAAACTCTTATACTCCCCTGTTTAAAGTACCTTTACAAAGTCTCTTTTTCTACATTAAATCTCTTATATATAATCAATGTTTTTGTTTTTAGCACCCATTTTCAGTAGTCCTATGACTTTTCAGGCTCAGTGCAGATGTTTTCAGGCTGTTATATCAGAGATAAGTACAAGAAGGTGTGAGAAAAATTGTAGGCTGTTGGAAGAGGTTTTTTCTTTTTGTTTTTCTACCATTAAATTAAACATGTTAAGAGGGATAAATGTAAAAAAGAAATACTAGAAAAACTCCCTTCCTCTGCCTTAGACCTAGCTGAGTGCTCCAAAAGCACTCAAAACATTCTAAACAGCAAGCGTAAAGACATGTGTGATCAAAGAAGCACTCAAAATGGTTGAAGATTCAAAAATGATCCTCCAAAATTGAGAAATAACATGTTGATGTGATGCATCTTGCTTCTGTGCCATGATGTCTTTGTAGAACCATAGAAAAATAGAGTTTGGAAGTGATGGTAAGCCATTTGTAGACAGAAGCACTTCCTGAAATGTCTATATACTCCACAGAGCAGAAGAGGGGGACACAGTTTTTCGGCATGCCACAGTGCTCCAGCCTGTCCACACCTCCTCCACCCCTCCTCCCAAGACAGCAGTGTGAACAGCCAATGAACATTCTCCTATGACTTCAGCTCTCATTCGTAGGTTCCTGTGGCCAAAGAGGCCTGCAAGGAATCAGTTGTGGGTTTCCTCTAAAAAGTAGATCTTAGCTAATTATGAGAACAGAAGAGTCAAAAAGGGAATTTACATCTTATTCCTCCTTATCACCAGTCCACTAAGAATGAAATTTTCTAAGCATGTCTTAGCCATATTCTAAGCATAAGCAAACTGTACTTTGAACTTACATATTTTATTTTGTAAAAAACCCTAGCTTTCCAAGGTCTCTTGAGCAAATTCAATGAGTCCCTCAAACATTTATGCCCCCAACTCAGAGGGCTCCAACTACGGACATTCAAATCTATTATTATTATTAACTATGGTAAATATTGAAAAGGTATTGAGTTACCAGTGAAAGAGTCTACCATGGCTCTTAGCAGCGACTCCTGCTCTCACATCAGCACTGCTCCATAGAGCTCAACCCCTTCTAACTCTATTCCAATGTCCCAGACTTCAAAATCCATAAGGCACATCTATGGGGGTAAGGGAGGAGAGATCAGAGCGGCACTCAAGGAAGGGTTTTGGGGCTTAACTTAAGGCATTCTTGCCAAAAGATTGGCTACTGGTGATGCAGTCTGTGCCCAGCTACAAGGTCATCTTTTCCAAAAGTCTTCTATAGGATGTGACCTTTTTTTTCCTTTTGCAAAAGCCTTTAGAATACACTTCATCATTGATTGTGTACTGAAAACCACAGGTTTTCCTCAATTTATGTCGGTTTTTTATATGTGAATTCACTCTTATGCGATGAGCATATTTAGACCCATAATTGGTTATAGTATATGCAAGGTAAATTTGCTCTTATGCGATCAGCATAGACCCCCACCCCTGCCCAAGCAAATAAGTCTGTGGTAGGGGGGAGAGGAAACGGCCATCGCCCTACTCACCCAAGCCCCGGCTGTAGTGGCCCAGGAGCAGAGATGAATGCAGACAAGCGGATCCCAGGCACAGAAGGGACAGACAGAGCATGGTGCAGCCCAGCGGCTGCAGGCTGCTAGTGCTGAATGCTCCTGGGCTCACTGCAGGTAGGGCTGGGGTGAGTGCCGCTCTGTTCCTTCTGCTTTGCTGCCTTGTGCAGTCCTGGGAGTGGCACCCTCCCACCGCCCTTTCCCTAGTCTCAGCCTCACACTCTCCCTCCCTCACTGCCATGGGAACCTATCCCTATTTGTTACATTGTAAAGTAGGTTCGCTTTATGTGAATTAAATGTATGCGCCGTTCTCCGGGAACACATGTACCGCATAAATCGAGGGAAAATGTATATGCCAATGGTTCTTAAACTTTTTTGACACCAGGAGCCCCTCGTTAAACTTGAAGTACCCTGCAGAAATACCAGCTCTTAGGTTCTTGGTTTTTGACTATGAAAAAAATAAGAGCAGTTCTTCTGGTGCAAGGAGCTTAGAAAGAACATGAGTCAGAATGTATTTAACACCATGGGTTCCCATTTGAAATTTCTGGGTTTATCTTGTCTATCCCAACAGTGCTAATATTGCACAGCACCCTGCAGCACCCTTAAGAGCATCTCAAGAGACACCAGGGTTTGCAAATACATGCAAACAGAATCCTTTAATTTAAAATGTCAGTAAGTTAAGGGGATGGTGGAGAATCATACACTGCTGTAAAAGGTGAATTAGTAAAGACTGGTTAGCCAAACGTGAGGTGTGTCAAGATGTGTTTTAATCTCTCCCCTCTGTAGAAGGCAGAAGAAATCATCTTTAATTGAACTGACACTTAGCCTCCAACCAACCATTCACCCAAACGGTCCGGGAACAGACTATGCAGCAGTGTTAACTTGTATAAAAATCAGAGAATTTGATTAAGTCTTTAAGTAGGAGTCTGGGAGAAATAGGAGAACTATAAAATATACTGCAAAGACATACTGTTTTATAGGTTTAACTATTATGAACTTATTTTTTTTAATTAAGGTGTGAAAATATAATATTCTGAAATAACTGAATTCCCTTTGCAAACCTATTTGGTTAAGCTAGGCTGCTGCTCAGAAGGAACTAAAATAAACAGTAATGTTTTATCTCTTTTGAGCTCCTTCTAAAAATGTATACGTCCTAACTCAGAGAAAATAAATATTTATACCTATTGCTTGAAGGTCAGTCTATTAGCAAAAACAGCAACAGATATGGAGAAAGTAGAGTCTGGAATGTGAGCAATCACCTAAGTAATGGACTCACTCTCGGAGAGAAAGCTGTAAACCATTCCAGTCACCTTCTCACCCCACAAATCACAGCCAATCCATAGAGCAATCTTTCAGTCAACTGCAGGAAAAACACTAGTATAAACTCACATCTACAAATGAAGTGTCCTGGAGTAACACAGCAGAACAAGACAAAGACAAATGCAAGAGGCAGCTGCAGGTATTTCAGAACTTAACAATACCTGTTTAATTTACTCTGAAATGAGACAGTTACAGCTTTAAGTCCTGTGCCAAATTTGCACTCATGCTCAACCTACCAAAAGTCCCCATAAGAAACAAAGCCATCTCAATATTCCAAAAGGGGTTTTTTTTCTTTTCTTTTCTTTTTTAAAGAAAAGATTATATCCTGGTTTGAAATTTTGGGTCCTGAAGAAACTTGACCCAGCTCACCATGGTACCAGGCAGCACCATCATGAGACAGGTAGCATCTGCTCTGGGTGTGCCATCGCCCAATAAGGGAGCCCACTGGAGTGTATATTGTGCCAACTACACCACCATCAGTTTGAAGGGGGAAGGAGGTAAGGCTGCCAAAGTGGAAGCACTATAGCCACCTTAGGGTGCAACAGTACATATACAGTGCTGCAGCCATACTAGAATTTTTCTGTCCAAGTCTGGGTTGGACATAATTATATCCGCTTTAAATATGGTCAAAACAGAACTCTCCCTTCCCTCTCCCCCCTCAGGGGGAAGTCCAGATAATGTTGTTTTCAAGCATGATCTGGAGTGAGTCCTCCTATCATCAAGACTCATACTCCATGAATAAAACAAGCTATTCCATTCAGATAGTATTCAGTGATACTCATCTGAATCCCCTACGAAGTGAGGCTCCTTTATTTATCCTCCTTTCACTCCCTCTACCCCCCACCTTTTTTTTTTTTTTTTTTAACTATAACACAAACTTGATTTGAGAATTTAAAAAAAAAATCTTCCCTTCCCTATGTTTAAAGAATTTAAAGAAAGTCTCCATCTCTTATTTCTTTAATTTCATAGCACATCCATACCACTTCAGGACACACTCATTCTCCTGCATCTCCCCATTTCATTGGATTCACACAGATGTGGTATAATAGTAGAAGAAGGTAAGCAGCATGAGAATGTGGTCAGACACTTAATACTGGCCTTTGTAGAGGAATGAATAGGAAAGTCCCAAATTTGCTTCCATCAGCTAATCTTCATTTTGGGGAAATAAAGGATTGCATAATTGTGTATTTATTTTTTGTGCATGTGTTTCCCAGTTTCTGTACCCAGTTTCATTCTAATTTACTGCTACCTTTTGTGCAGGCCTCCAATTTGCATTTTCAGTTTTAAAACTGGTCTTATAGTATGAAACTCAAGCTCCTCATTGGGGCGTTTGTTCACCAGAGCGCCCCAAGGGATGACTAGGTCGAACGGTCACAAACTCCTGCAAGGCCGTTTCAGGCTGGACATAAGGAAGAATTTCTTTCCTGTCCGAGCCCCCAAGGTCTGGAACAGTCTGCCAGCGGAGGTGGTTCAAGCACCTACATTGAACACCTTCAAGAGTAAATGGGATGCTTATCTTGCTGGGATCCTATGACCCCAGCTGACTTCCTGCCCTTTGGGCAGGGGGCTGGACTTGATGATCTCCCGAGGTCCCTTCCAGCCCTGATGTCTATGAAATCTATGAAATAAAAAACTGAAACAACTGCATTCAGTTCAAAATTTCCACAGCAATCAATGACACAAAGGATGACATCTCCAAATAAAAACAAGCAGTGGGTCCCGAAGAAAATTTCTAAAGGTAAAAAGGTGCCATTTTTACATATTTGTGTACAAAATAATGAGAAAAGCAGAACCACACTACACATTCTTCATGCAGCATCAGCAGCCCTTTAAAATATCTATATACCATATACAATATAGAACAGTTCTAATTTAGTAACAGATTTGTTATGTAAAAATGCTTCCTAACACAAGTCTGCACAAAACAAAAAAATTGATTTTGAAGGATTATAGGATTTTCTAAGGGCAGAAGCCAATTTTTTTTATTGCATCTGACCTTCTATATATATAAAAAAGGAGGGTATTGTTCATATATTTTTGGAAATGAGCTTTAAAGTAAACGTAGCAATTCTGATACAATATGGACATACAGGGAACAACACAACACAAAAACATTCCTATTAGTATTTGGAAGACGCTATGGATTCAATCTTTATATATAAATGACAATTTCATACTATTAAATTAATACCTCAATTTTTGTTCTGTTTTTTTCAGATGCTCTTGTATTGCATAAAATACAATGGCATGCTTAGTAAAAACATGCAAGTCATTATTTTTAAATAATTATTCTATGACTTTGAACTGTTTTTTTTTTAAATCAAAAAGTATATCATCATGTTCTGTGTAAAAAGACAGTTTATCCAAATAAATTAATTATAGCTATGGCTTTGGCAAACACTCTGCTTCAGTTTACAGCCAATTAGAAAGCTGCACACAAATCGCCTTTTTGAAACAAGTAACTATTATATTATGGGCATCATATTGTTTATAGGTTTTTATTTAAAAAAACACATTACATGCAGATGTGCATAAACACATATTAAAATGTATAGAAAATTAATTACTTTCTCCTTTTATAGGAGATTAAATTTGTGCTAAATGCCAGCTAGTAGAGGTTCCCAAACTTTTCTTATTGTGTATCCCCTTCCAGATTTACCAGCTTCCGTATAGCCCTACCAGCACGTTTTACATTTTAACCACTTAAATGCCAATTATTATTCTAATGAAAATTAAATCCATCATTACACAATTTCTCCTGCTTACTACCCAGAGATGTCTTGCTTACCTCCATGGGTATGCATACTACAGTTTGGAAACCTCCAAGCTAGTAGACAAAACAGCTTCCAAACTTACAGAATTGAATAAAGATAACCTCTTAAACTGCAAAGATCTATACAAAATATCAGCATATCAATTATACCAATATTTTACTGATAATTCAACCTTGCCTTATCTATTATCTTTTTACTCTATTACTCTCATTTACCATATCGCCTTATAAACTATTTAGATTTAGAAGCTCTTTAAGATAAGTACCATTTATTTCTAGATCTTCCCTGAAAGAAGATCTATATCTTAAACATAGTTCTAGGTATATCCTCATCATTATCATCCTCCTCCTCATCATCATCAATGCCCACCCGCTAGATAGTAATATGCAGTGCACCATTAGGGAAAAGTTAATAATTTTAGGATGGCCTGGTCACTTAAGTGAAGACAATCTAGAGCCTCAAGGAGACCACCGAGTCAGAGGAGCTGTCCATAACCTGTTATACTGTATTGCAAGGAAAACAGCGTAGGCCTTAGGAACCCTAGAAATGGAGCCTTCCCCCATTCATTCAAAATGCTGTATAAGTATGAAAAGCAAGGATTAGCCAAAAAAAAGTTTGGTCTGAAAAATGAAGGCTCAGGTTGGCAATGTGGCCCACAATAATAAAATATAGGTCTCTAATCAGCTATACAATACATTCCAAATACACTTTGGATTAACACAGGGGAAGAAAAAATGTCTTACCCAATTTAAGACTAACAAGTTTGGCCTTTTATTTCTATTATCAAAAAGTATAGTAATGAGAAAAGTGGAAGAAGAAAGACTAGTTTCATTTAATTTGGGGGGAAAGTGTATTTTACACATTATATCAGAAAAAGAAAGCCACAATAAGCAGTAAACAAGTGCATTACATTTTCAAAATTTTCATAGCATTAGTCCCACTGACTGCCGTTGATCTAGTTACGAGTAATGGGGAGTGTATACACAATGGCACTGTAGCATCCATTTACAAAAAACCTTGATGCCACTGCTACGTCACTGTAGCAACTCACTCATTATAGTGCGCTGCTATGGTGACGTAGCAGCCAAAAATAATGGTGTGTGGCCAGCATGGGATGTTACTGCACCATCTCTTAGTACTTCCAAAAAGAAGTACTAAATGATGGCGCAGTAATAAAGGTGCCATACAGCCACATATAGACATGCCCATAGTTATGCGAACTGACAATTTGCAGGTTTGTTCTATTATTAAACCTCTTCAACATAGCATTTTCAGAAGATAAAGAGTTATAGTGAAATTACAGAAGCCCAGGAAACACAATATGTGTGCTACCTTGCTTTATCCTTTGTCATTAAATTGGATCATGCTTGTGAAAACTTCCAACACCAGCATTTTTCCAAAAGAGGAGCTAAAAAGCTAAAATAAAATTCAAAACAGAAGCAACCAAGCACGTTCCAGGAATCAAGGGTCACCAAAGCTACCATCAAGGTTTTGGTAAGCTTCTAGTGTTATTGCGGCTTTGAGAGTCATCATAATTTTGTTATCATCCAATCCTCAGGGCTGGGCCAGGCCAGCTCCCGTCGAGTTGTGGGGTCAACCACTGCAGTCAGGGACCATGCAGCACTGGCAGGGAAGTGGGGAAAGCAGCAGCAGGCAGAGGGAACAAGTGGGTGTGCGGGAGTGCAATACTTGAGCAGAAGCGCGAGACCTGTGCTGGTGCACCAGAGCCAGGACCATGAGAGGGGCCATGAGTGGGGCTGCATTGCCAGACTGTGAGAGCTTCGCCAGTACCCAAGGGCCAGGAGAGAGAGAGAGTGTGAGTGTGAATGTTCATTCATAGGGTGTGTTCCACATGCACTCCACCCCTCGCACTGCTATACATGCAGACCCCCATGCCCCCTCACACACCCCATCAACAATCCACCACAAACCCCATACCCACCCACATCCCACATATCCACACACATACATCCCCACATACTCCCTCACCCCACACCTATCCACCCTACCCCCCCACACCTCACACACTAACAGCTCCCCACAAACCTATACCCACCCCTCCCAATACACAATAGTAAGACTTCATTTTAAGCTATTCTGCAATCACCTCTATGTACACTACACAAACACATGTAAAATCAGTACAAACATATTTTTTAATCAAATTGATGTTGTAGATTTCAATTTTCAGAATATAATTTGCTATTTTTCTAATTCCGAGATGGCAAAACCCCTTGCTGAAAGGAGTACTTCTGGGGGCAAGGGGAGGAATGTCTGGTGGTAACAGACAGTGGTTAGAGGGCGGGATTTCTGGTCACAGGACAGTAAATAGGAGACAGGGCTATCCATGCAGCCCTTGACAGCTTGCCAAAACTTGGTAAGCGGCCCTCCAGTCAAAAGTTACCCATCCCTGATATAGAGTATGTAGTTGAATTTAAAAAATCAGGCAATGAGAGAATGCAGCAGTTACAGCAGATTTCAATTTTATTAACATACATTATGCAATATAATAGTAACATACAAAATTGTCAAACCAAACATTAAACTCAAGGAGCATAGGAGTTAATGATTAAATTTAAACAAAATATAAAATGTGTTAACACAGAAATAAATGGTTAGAGCAACCAAACCACTTCAGCTCTACCCTGTACTGACACCATGAAATAAGGTTACAATTATAATTAAGGCACTTGGTATCCCAAATTAAACTAAACTCATTTTCAAAGCATCTCAGATGTTTTCTGTTCTTTCATTATGGGCATTTTCACACATGCTTTATGGGTGGGGGGGCATTTTAATTAGAGCAGTTCCAAGAGCCGTTTTAATTAAAGCAAGAACAGCATCTCATGTATCAGCTACCTGTGCTCCAAAATGCTGGCAGGCGTACTTTGACTAAAGCTCAAATGATCTTTAGTTAAAGCCTTTCCCACTATTTTGAAGTGTGGGAACACTTATACAGAAGACATGGAGGCTGGAGAAGCACGTAAATTAGCATGCTTCAGTAGATTCCATTAATTAAGTCTGCTCTGATGCATTGTAATAACAGTGTATGGGAGCAGTCTCCCCACACATCTACAGGCACCCTAGGCTACTACCAGCAGAACTACGGTTGTTTGGGGAAAGTAACTGAAGTTGCCGTGTTATATTTCTAATGATTTGACAATAAGAAGTATTAAAATTTTTAAAATATATATATTTTTCTTATCAATTTCTGAACATACTTCATGGCTCCTTTATCACGATACATCAGTCCAACGTAGCCAAAGCTTTCTGGACATTCAGTCTGTCTTCACAGTCTCTTTTCATCCTCAAAACAGTTTAGGGAAGCTAGAACATACATGTCGCCCTCTGTCCCCTAAAACCCAAATGTGATGCTGCAGCTAGTAAAACGACCAAAATGCTGGCTTGCACCCATAGATGGTTCTCAAACAAATACAGGAATGTCATTCTCCCCTTCTGCTTGGCCTTGGTGAGGCCACAGCTGGAGTACTGCGTCCAGTTTTGGGCTCCACAATTCAAAAAGGATGTGGAGAAGCTTGAGAGAGCCCAGAGAAGAGCCACACACATGATCAGAGGTCAGGAAAACAGACCTTACGACGACAGGCTGAGCGACATGGGGCTCTTTAGCCTGCAAAAGCGCAGGCTCAGGGGTGATCTGATGGCCACCTATAGGTTTATCAGGGGTGACCACCAGTATCTTGTGGAACGTTTGTTCACTAGAGCCCCCCCAAGGGATGTCATAAAGTTATAAACTACTGCAAGACCATTTCAGGCTGGACATAAGGAAGAATTTCTTTACTGTCCAAGCCCCCAAGGTCTGGAACAGCCTGCCATCGGAGGTGGTTCAAGCACCTACATTGAACACCTTCAAGAGTAAATTGGATGCTTATCTTGCTGGGATCCTATGACCCCAGATGACTTCCTCCCCTTCGGACAGGGGGCTGGACTCATAGTTTCATAGTAGGGTCAGAAGGGACCTGACCAGGTCATTAAATCCAACCCCCCGCCATGGCAGGAAAGAGGACTGGGGTCAAACGACCCCAGCAAGACAATTGTCTAGCCTTATCTTAAGGACCTCCTGGGTAGGAGCCAGCACCACTTTGCTTGGAAGTTGGTTCCAGATACTAGCCGCCCTGACCGTGAAGTAGCGCCTCCTGATGCCTGATCTGAGTTTATCCTCTGCCGGCTTGTGACCGTTATTTCTAGTCACTCCTGGTAGTGCTCCGGGGAACAGGGACTCCCCCAATGCCTGCTGCTCCCCTCTGACTAGTTTGTAACAAGCCACTAGATCCCCCTTCAACCTTCTCTTGTGGAGGCTGAACAGGTTCAGGTCCCATAGCCTCTCCTCATAGGGCCTGCCCTGCTGCCCCCTGATCATGCGAGTGGCCCTCCTCTGGACCCTCTCCATGTTGTCGAAATCCTTCTTGAAGTGCAACGCCCAGAACTGGATACAGTACTCTAGCTGCGGCCTGACCAGTGCCACATGGAGAGGGAGGATCACCTACTTGGACCTGCTTGAGATGCATCTGCGGATGCATGGCAAGGTACAGTTGGCCTTCTTGACTGCATCCCCACACTGCCGGCCCATCAATGACAACTCCAAGATCCTTTTCTGCCTCTGCACTGATGAGAAGGTAGTTCCCCAGCCTGTAGGTATGGTGCTGGTTCTTCCTCCCCAGGTACATCACCTTGAACTTGTCAGTGTTGAATCCCATCCTATTCTCACCCACCCACCCCTGTAACCTGTTTGGGTCCGATTGCAGCCTATTCCTCCCTTGTAGCATGCCCACATCCCCCCACATCAGTACATTTACTGATTTAGTGTCATCAGCAAATTTGAACAGGGTGCTTTTTATCCCCTCATCCAAGTTACTGATGATGATCTTGAACAGTGCGGGGGCCGAGGACCAATCCCTGCGAAACCCCACTGCCCACATCCCTCCAGGTCAAAAATGACCCACCCACTAACACTCGCTGGGTGCAGCCCTCCAGCCAGCTGGCAACCCATTTGGCTGTGTAGGTGCCAACACCACAGTCCGCCAGTTTTTTAATGAGAACGGGGTGAGAGACAGTGCTGAAGGCCTTCCGAAAGTCCAGAAAGATTATGTCCACTGCTACCCCTGCATCTAAGGATTTTGTGACCTGGTCATAGAAGGCCACCAGGTTGGTCTGACAGGACCTGTCTCTAATGAACCCGTGTTGGTTGCCCTTAAGCATAATCTCCCCTGCTGGCCCCTTGTGGACATGTGCCAGAATAATTCCCTCAAAAAGCTTACCCACGATCGAGGTAAAACTAACTGGCCTATAGTTCCCCAGGTCCTCCTTCCTCCCTTTTTTAAAGATGAGAACTACGTGGCCCTCTTGCAGTCCTCTGGCACCATGCCAGAGCACCACAAGTGCTTATAAATCCATGCCAGGGGTCCCGCAATAACCTCAGCTAATTCCCTCAGCACTCTGGGGTGGAGATTATCTGGACCAGCTGATTGAAATAGATCCAGTCCCTCCAGAAGTTCCCTGACTAGATCCTCACTGACCCTGGGCCTAGGTGTGCCTCCCCTGGAGCCTGAGGGGGGCCCAGTGGCGGGGGCTGATCCGGTCCCTGCTCAGAAAAATGGAGGCAAACAAGTCATTAAATAGGTTAGCTTTGTCATCTAGTGTGATGAACAAATTTCCTAGCATGTCTTGCAGGGGCACGTTACCCAGTACCTTCTTTTTACCCCCTATGTATTTAAAAAAGGACTTCTTGTTGTCCTTGATCCAGGTAGCTAGTCCCAGGTCCATCTCCAACTTGGCCTTCCTGACTGCCCCCCTGAAGCCCCAAGCAACCACAGTATAGTCCTCCCTGATGAACCCTCCCTTCCACTGGGTGTGTGCTTCCCTTTTAGCTAGGAGACATTGTCAGATGTTTCTGTTGAGCCATGGGGGCTTTTGCACCCTCCTGCTCCTTTTGATCTGTGTTGGGATTAACTCCCTTTGGGTTTGGAGGATCGTCTCCTTAAGGAACAACAATTCTTCTTGGACACCTGGCTCCCCTCCCCTCCAGCACCTCAGTGCTTCCCCAACTATTCTCCTTAGCTCATTGAAGTCCGCCCTCCTGAAATCTAGGGCTGCTGCCTTGCTGCACGCCTTTGCCACCTTGCACTGGATGGTGAATTCCAGCAGGCGATGATCGCTGTCGCCCAAGGTGGTCAAACACCCGCAGCCCCCCCACCAAGTCATCGCCCATGGCCAGCACAGGGTCCAACAAGGAATCTCCTCTGGCGGGGCTGTCCACCTCCTGGGTTAGATGGAGGTCCTGCATTTTGGCTAGGAACCTATGTGAGCGGTCAGACCTGGCTAACTGCTCTTCCCAGCAGATGTCTGGAAAGTTCAGGTCACCCATGATGACCACGTCCTTTGACCTAACTACCTCCATGAGCTGACTTAAGAATTCCTGGTCTAGCTCTTCCCCTTGGTTGGGTGGTCTGTAGTAGTTGTATTCTTACCCAGAGCACTTCAGTGTGCCCCTCCTCTGACTCCGTGCTACTTGATGAGAACTCATTGATCTTCCAAGGTCCCTTCCAGCCCTAATGTCTATGAAATCTATGAATGTTGCATCCCCTTGAACTAAGAGCACAAATGTTCCTGCCTCATGTTCCCCATGCCACCCAACATGCATATGTACCAATTTTCCCACCTTTTACCTCAAAGTTTTCTGCATGCATACACTCATACCAGTCTCTTCCCCTGCTTCATGACACTGACACACAAATTAATTGATACACTCTCTCAAACTCCCTCCCCTAATCTTCCTATTAACTAGATATGGTGAACAGGTAATTTTTAAAAATAAATTTCTGAATTAGCAGTATTTTTCCCATTATTTTTCATAGTTAAAAGTATATCAATCAGATGCATTTGGATAAAATTATTCTCCTCTGGAGGAAAAAATAAAGTCTTGTCCTTTTTCAAAAATATAAAACTGTTAAGAGGAACTGAAGTTAAATACCCATCTATTAAAACATGCCTGTAAGAGGTGGCAGCTCTTTAGAAAGAGAGCAATTTTACCTGCAGTTCTCTATATGTGAATATGGTCAGCTCCATAATTTTCACTTATGGACTAAAAACAGACAGTCAAAGAGGCTGAGGCTGAATCAATTCAATCTTTGCAGGTTAATCTAAGCTGTACAGATTGAATTGATAAAGAAGTGAACAGACATTCTGTGGTGATGACACCGCCAAGGACCAAAACCTACATCCAACGCAAGAGTGGAGAGGGATGCAGGGGCCACAGGATGTCACTGAGGATCAAAGACATGGCAGGAGAGATGATGCTGCCAGAAGGCAAGCCACGCCACTGCCAGAGAGAAGGGAACAGCAGCAGCTATGGCGTGCTGTGGATCTGGAACATTCGGCTGCACCAACATGGACACACTTTATAGCTGCATGCCAATGCTGGCTTTCCAGCCGGCCCTCAGAGAGGGGGATAAAAAAACTCCACAGGCTGACATTTGGGGAGGACCAGAAATGAGTCCTCTGGAAGGCCCAAAGCAGCCAGGAACAAATGACTGCCCCAGCAGAGGTGAGTGGTGCAAACCCAAGAAGAGGGATGCACAGCTAAAGCTGGCTCGGAGGAGCCACGATCCTTACCTTTCTTGAGACTGTGGATCCCAGATAAAGCCGGTGGAGACTGGGACAGTGGTGAATTGGTGAAGAGAGAAAGAAGAAAGGAGGCCAAACCTGTAAGTAGCCATCGGGGAAAGGGAGAGTGCTTAGGAGTAAGGTACCCTGGGATGAACATTAGAACAAATCAGGCTGACACAGGCCCTAATTAAGGATGGTATACAGTCTGAGCCAGGGCTGTAAATAGATATGGGCTAAGGCCCAACCATCGCTGGCGGACTTTGTTTTAGCCTCAGTCAAGGATTATCATATCTTTGGTTGATGTAAAGGTGAAGTGCAGGGGAGGTGGAGCCCCAAGATGGAGATCCAGGCAAGGAAGCCAAAGGAGGAAACCAGGGGAGGTAGGATTCAAGAACATCCTCCCAGCAATAACCTAAAACAACAGGACATGGTGGGCAAGAATCCCTGGGGATCTTTCAAGGTATCTCACTGGAAGGCAAGCTGTCGACTCGAAAGGAGACAGCTGCGTCCAAACGGCCAAAAAGGCAAAGTGCTCAAGTGAACATCACAGGAGGTTACACATTCTTTTGTTTTGGATTTGAAAAATATACCCACATGCCTACAGTTGCCCAGGCCAGAAGCAAGAGGGCACTAGAGCAGGCTCCCAGCTTGACTGAAGCAGATAGCTTAGGCCAAGGTGACCCCACCCACCTTGTATAGGGGAGGTTTGTGGGGGAGATGCACAGCATCCTGGGATCTTGAATCTGGAGGGGATCTGGGAAAGCAGTTCAATCAGCCAATTTAACCTAAATCAGTTAAGTCTGATTCTACATCCACTCAGGTTTATCTTAAATCAGTTTTGGCCATTTTACAGTAGACTGAATTTCTGTTGTGTTACAGATCTGAACCAGCTTTTGATTACTTATACTAATTTGTGTATAATTTCTGTCCCTAGTCATGGAATTTAAAGAAGAAAAATTGCCACTACCTAAAAGTTTCCACACAGGATTCCAATACGTTTTAACCACAGAGGAAGTTTGAAGCATCAAGTAATTAACCACTGGAACACACTACCTAGAGGTGCTAAGGAATCTCCATCTTTGGAAGTTTTTGAGAGCAAGTTAGACAAGGACTTGTCTGAAATGGTTTGAGCAGGAGTTTGGAGTAGATGACCTCCTGATTTAGCCAAATTTTCTATTATGCTATTTGTACTGTTCTGTTATTAAAATCAAATAAGATAATGAAGCAATATGACATCAAATGCTAAATTTCTTAAATAACCCATTGTGAATTTAGCTTTAATTCATACTAATTATCCAATTACTTCTAGAAAACACATTTTGTACTCAAAGAGTAAGTGAAAATTTGTGGGAGGATGTGCTGTACTGGTATTCTTCATAAAATAAAAGTACAAAATTTGTGAATCTCTACTTTGCAAGCAAAATTCAAAACAGTCTTAACCTCTAAATGACATGGTGCTTTTGAGGTAATACTTACATTTTACAGCAGAGAAGAAAAAGAGTTATCAAGTTGTCTCTCAAATGCTGTAGCTGATTAACACTGGGAAAGGAACAGAATTCTGACCTTTCGGGCAGATTACATATTTAAGTTCATATTATGAAGATCAGCTAAAAACTAACTAAGAAAAACTGTGACAATTTCTAGGGGTGCACCAATAAAGATTTTTTGATCAAATACTGATGGCCAATTATTAAGGAGTCATACTGGCCAATGCTGATCTGATTGCTAATATACAGCCCAGCAGCTTGCAGAGCAGTATCTGGTTGGGAAGTATGATGTGGGGAAGGGGCGGATAAGGGGTAGAGAAGGAGGGGGAGCCGATCGAGTTGCCTGCAGTGAGGGAGTGGAACTGAGGCTGAGGCAGGTGCTGCCCAGCCAGGACAGGATGGGGAATGGGACACAGTTGGCAGCTCATCCAGGGAGCACAGGGAGTGTGGATACCACTTCTATATGCACCCCAGGGGAGCCATGGGAAGCGTGTGCCCCCCAGATCTGAACACAGGGTGAGGGTAGGCTGCTGCTGCAGGCTGCGGCCAGGGGTGGCACCAGGCTCCTACCAGCTAGGGGGCTGGGCTGGGGCTGGGAGTGGTGGGCCTACAGGATGGGCTGAAGCCACCCAGGAATTCACTGTAGCCCACCATGTAGCCCACCATACCAGTACCACCAATGCCTGGCCCAATCCCAGCTCAAGCCCAGCCCCCTGCTAAGAGCCTGACACTTCTCCACCCCTAGCCTGGAGCAGCAAACCTACCCTCACCCCACACAGAGATCCAGGGGGCACCCCCCCATGGTTTTCCCAGGATGCGCATAGCAGTGGGATCTGCCCCACACCCTCCAAACAAACCTCTTGCAGCTCTATCCTGCACCCCATCCTGGCTGGATAGCACCTACCCTAGTCCCACTCCCTCCCTCACCACAGGGGCTACAATCAGCACCCCCCCACACACACACCCCACCCCTCCCTCCACCTCTTCCCCCCTGCAAACAGACTTATCAGCTGGACACTGATCTCCAAGCTGCTGGACTGGCTATGTGCATATTGTGGTTGTGTGCACACCTGCAGCATTTATCAGCAACATTATTAGCCACATCAGCCCAAAAAAGCCAATTATGTCAATTTTCCTTTTATTGGTGGCAATACAATATGGACAAATGTATCGGTGCACCTTTAATAATATCTGTTTTCTGCCATTTGTGTACCACTAATTATATTCCTAAAACCTAATTTAGTAAACACATTTTTTCCTTAGAAGTCATTATCACTCGTATGTCCTCTGAAAAATCCTTTAACATTTCAATATTATTTTCCCCATTAGAAGTACAATCTATCCAACTCATTCTTCTGCTGATATTCTCTCACCTCTTATACTTCAGAATATTCCTTTCGTTTCTTTGCCTTGCGCTGCTGCCAACCCCCTTCTCCCAGGCCTGCCCCCCCAACTGTCCACTGTAGAGCACCAAATATGGTTTGTTTTTATTTAATGCATTTTCTTTTTACCTTAGGACTATTGACTGTACTTTACCCAACTCGGAAGCTCGTTTTTCGTCTGTAAAACTTTCCCTCAAAAGGAGTAGCTTACCTTCTACCATATTCTGCCACTTTGTTCAAGTGAAATTAGGTCCATTTTTAAAGTGTTAAATTTACTATAAATCTGAAAATGACAAAGCCATTAGAGAACTATAATCAGTACCTCTCCCAAAAGTAACTCATATACTCTGTATGAGTGTACAGACATATTCAAGATCTCTGAGAGAAAATAGCCACTCCACCAGGAAAAATAAAAGACTAGAAACAACAAGGTTAAATAACTCCAAGAACAGCTGTTCCCAAAAGAACAAAAGCTTGTATATGTACTCTTCAGAAAGAAGCCACAGCATCCCAGGATGTCTGGCTCTCCTCCCTCCTCATCTTCCCCCCAAACTCAAGTTAATATTGTTCACTGGACTCTGCTGCTTCAGATCACAGCACAACCACCTTACAATTCTACATTGTCATGCTAGGAGACACAGCTGCCTCCGAGCAGTCTGGGTCAATCAGTCAGGCTGTCCTGTGTACTACTGCCATCCATCTTCAGGCAGACTGAGGGAGCTTCAGAGTATCCAGAGATATGTGCACAAGAGTCCTCTGGCTATGCAGTATCAGTACAGCAAGCTCTCTGCTCTTCAAGTATCAGTTTTCAATCAATCAACAGGAATGGTGCTTCGAGGAGGGCTTTGGCTTCCTCAGCCATGACCGGCACATCACGACGAGAGACATGCTGGGATGGGATGGGCTCCACCTTTCCCCTAAAGGTAAGCGTGTGTTCTCTTCTAGGTTGGCGGACCTCCTCCGGCGGGCTTTAAACTAAGCTCGTCGGGGGAAGGGGAAGATGAGGGCAGAGGAAACATCAGACTGCCAGACCAAACAGCACCCACAATTACAGCCCAGCCCAGCCCAGCCCAGCCCAGATCAATGAGCGAAGCGAATAAACAGGTAAGAGATAGGGGCCAGGGTAGCGCTGGGACTAGGGGGTCAGTACACACACCCACAGGAGGCCTCAAATCCCTCTACACCAACGCTCGTAGTATGGGCAACAAGCACGAGGAACTCACCCTCCTGATGGTGGACACCATACCAGACATAGTGGGGATTACGGAAACGTGGTGGGATGCAACGCATGATTTGGCAGTGAATGTCAAGGGCTATAGGCTATACAGGAGGGACAGGATAGGAAAGAGAGGTGGGGGCGTGGCGCTCTATATTAAGGAGGAATACACATACTTGTTAATTAGCAATGAGTCAGAGGAAGGGCACTCTGAAGTGCTTTGGGTTAGAGTACAAGGCAGACAAGGTGAAAGGGACTTAACGGTGGGAGTCTACTACAGACCTCTCAAACAGGGAGAAGAGCTTGACCAGGAATTCTTGGGTCAGCTCACAGAGGTAGTGAAGGCTAAGGATGTGGTAGTCATGAGGGGCCTGAATTTCCTGGACATCTGCTGGGAATAACAGTCAGCCAGGTCTGAACACTCACGTAGGTTCTTGGCCAGAGTGCAGGACCTCCATCTAACCCAGGAGGTGCACAGCCCCACCAAGGGAGACTCCTTGTTGGACCTAGTGCTGGCCACGGGTGATGACATGGTGAGGGGGGTGCGGGTGCTCGACCACCTGGGCGACAGCCATCATCGCCTGCTGGAATTCACCATCCAGCGCAAGGTGGTAAAGGCATGCACTAAGGCAGCAGCCTTAGATTTTAGGAGGGCAGGCTTCAATGAGCTAAGGAGGACAGTTGGAGAAGCGCTAAGGTCCCAGAGGGGAGGGGAACCAGGTGCCCAAGGAGAGTGGTCGCTCCTTAAGGAGACGATCCTCCAAGCATCCAAAGGAAGGTAATCCCAACGAGGATCAAAGGGAGCAGGAGAGCACACAAGCCTCCGTGGCTCACCAAAAGCATCCAGAAATGTCTCCTTGCTAAAAAGGAGGCTTACACCCAATGGAAAGAAGGGGTCATCACCTATTCTGTAGTTGCTCAAGGATGTAGGGGGGTAGTTAGGAAAGCCAAGGCAGAGATGGAACTGGGACTAGCTTCCCAGATTAAGGACAATAAGAAGTCCTTTTTTAAATACGTAGGGGGTAAAAAGAAGGTCCCGGGTAATGTGGGGCCCTTGCAGGACACGATGGGAAACTTGGTTGTCACACGAGACGGCAAAGCTAACATGTTTAATGATTTCTTTGCCTCCGTCTTCCTAAGTAGGGACCAGAACAGCCACCTCCCTGCTGGGCCCCCCTCAGGCCCTGGGGGAGGCACACCTGGGCCACGGGTTAGCGAGGATTTAGTTAGGGAGCTTCTGGCGGGGTTGGACATATTCAAGTCAGCCGGCCCGGATGATCTCCACCCTAGAGTTCTAAAGGAACTGGCCGAGGTCATTGCAAGTCCCCTGGCACAGCTTTACCAGCACTCATGGTGCTCTGGTGAGGTACCGGAGGACTGGAAGAGGGCCAACGTGGTTCCCATCTTCAAAAAAGGCAGGAAGGAGGACCCAGGAAACTATAGGCTGGTTAGTCTTACTTCGATCCTAGGCAAGCTGTTCAAGAAAATTATGCTGGCACACATCCAGGAGGGGCCAGCAGGGGATTGCATGCTTAGGGGCAACCAACATGGGTTCGTCAGTGGCAGGTCCTGTCAGACCAACCTGGTGGCCTTTTACGAACAGATCACAAGATCACTAGATGCAGGGGTAGCAATGGATATAGTCTTCCTGGACTTCCAGAAGGCTTTCGACACTGTCTCTCACCCTGTTCTCATTAAGAAACTGGGGGGCTATGGTGTAGATACCCACACAGTCAAATGGGTCGCCAACTGGCTGGAGGGCCGCACCCAGAGGGTGGTAGTGGATGGGTCCTTCTCAACCTGGAGGGATGTGGGCAGTGGGGTTCCGCAGGGCTCGGTCCTCGGCCCGCACTGTTCAACATCTTCATCAGTGATTTGGATGAGGGGGTAAAAAGCACCCTGTTCAAATTTGCTGATGACACTAAGATGTGGGGGGACGTGGGCACATTGGAAGGATGTAACAGGCTACAATCAGACCTAGACAGGTTCCTTGCTTCAAGGGTGGGCAGACGAGAATAGGATGGGTTTCAACACAGACAAGTGCAAGATGATGCACCTCGGGAGGAACAACCGGCACCATACCTACAGGTTAGGGAACTCCCCTCTTGTCAGCACGGAGGCGGAAAAGGATCTGAGGTTCATCACTGACTCCAGGATGAACATGGGCCGGCAGTGTGGAGATGCAGTTAGGAAGGCCAACCGCACCTTGGCATGCATCCACAGATGCATCTCGAGCAGGTCCAAAGAGGTGATCCTCCCCCTCTATGCAGCATTGGTCAGGCCGCAGTTGGAGTACTGCATCCAGTTCTGGGCGCCACACTTCAAGAGGGATGTAGACAGCATGGAGAGGGTCCAGAGGAGGGCCACTGGTATGATCAGGTGACAACAGGGCAGGCCCTACGAGGAGAGGCTACGGGACCTGAACCTGTTCAGCCTCCAAAAGAGAAGGCTGAGGGGGGATCTTGCGGCCTGTTATAAACTAGTCAGGGGGGGATCAGCAGGCATTGGGGGAGTCACTGTTCCCCCGAGCACCGCCAGGAGTGACCAGGAATAACGGTCACAAGCTGGCAGAGGGTAGGTTTAGGTTAGATATCAGGAGGCGCTACTTCACAGTCAGGGCGGCTAGGGTCTGGAACCAACTTCCAAGAGAAGTGGTGCAGGCTTCTACCCTGCGGGTGTTTAAGAGGAGGTCAGATGCACAACTTGCTGGGGTCATTTGACCCCAGTATTCTTTCCTGCCATGGCAGGGGGTCAGACTAGATGATCTGCTCAGGTCCCTTCCGACCCTAGAAACTATGAAACTTTCTCTTCAGGCATCTCTGGATGACTTTTTCTACCAGGAAATCAAACCTAAAAACATATGCATGCAGCCACAGTTCTGAACAGCAGCTCCCCCCCTTTCATGCCAAAACAAGTTTAAATTTGTCTAGACCCTGAGATATGAATTAGTACCTCAGAGAAGAGTTCCACTGACTACTTTTAGTTATTTCTTTGCAAATGAAAAACATCTTCCTTACAAAAGCCTATTTCTCCTCAAGTGGCCAATATCAAAATTCTGTTCATTACATTAGTGAAATAATTCTGTTCCTTATTTTTAAAAAGATGTTGTCTGCACCCAATTTCCCCAAGTTTAATTTACCCTTTCCTTGGAATCTACTTCCTTTTGATCCTTGGTTACTCTCAAACCACTCAGTTTTAACCTCCGACTGGTTCCAGGTTTCCAAAGAGAGAAACAAAGAAAACCCATAATCCTATGGAACACTGAGTTAATGAGTCAATAGGTAACACTCTTGCCTCTGAAACAGTACAGTGAACTAATAAACAAGCATGTATTTGATACCTAAAGCAGAAGCTTAAGAGCGTGACACACATGTTAAACAGAGACTGGTATTTAAACTATTTTTGAACCAGAGATTAAATCCACCCTGTCCTTTCTATCTTTAACATGATATCACTATTGCAATGAAGCATTTTTCATTCTAGTTTTCATTAACTACATTGACACAGATTCAATAAGGTGTTACACTAGCATCTACCAGCATAAACCTAGGTACATGGCTCTAGGCAAAATTTGTTTGAGAGGAGAACGCTGTAACAAAAATCAGCCATAACTTCAGTCTTCTGTGGGAAGACTGCCATTCATGACTAGACATAGCCTGGGGACAAGCTGAAATAACATAAAATGAATAAGTGGCAAAAAAAGACAGGCTCCTTGTTATATTAATTTTATTGCAGTGTAACTCCATAGACGATTGTATCCTGTAAATGAGAGGAGAGTCATATTCTCTGTATTTGTATGTCTCATTGGCAGTGTCCTCTCTTAAAGCTGTAGTCAATGAAACTTGGCTGTGACCATCCAAGAAAAGTAGTGTAGACTTAGCTGATCTCAAGAAAACATGAGAGAAGAATAAACGAAAGGATTAACCATACAAGTAACTATGACTCAGTTCAAGAACCGAGACATACAGTATAAAATCACAGAAAGTTAAGGTTGGAAGGGACCTCAAGAAGTTGTATCTAATCTAATCCCTGCTCAAAAAAGGACCATCTACAACTAGATCTTCCCACCCAAGGCTTTGTCTAACCAGGTCTTAAAAACCTCCGAAAATGGAGATCTTCAACATCTTCATCAGCGACTTAGACAATGGGGTGGAAAACATGTTTTCCAAGTTTGCTGATGGCACCAAGATGTGGGGAGAGGTAGGCATGCTCAAAGGGAGAGAGGCTGCAATTAGATTTAGACAGACTACAAAAGTGGGCGGATGGTAATAGGATGGGCTTCAATGTAGATAAATGCAGGGTGCTGCACTTGGGGAGAAGGAATCCACACCATACATACAAGCTGGGGAGCTCCCCCCTTGTAAGCACAGAGGCGGAAAGGGATCTTGCAGTCATTACTGGCTCCAAGATGAACATGAGCCACCAATGCCAGACCGCAGCCAGCAAATTGAACCGCACCTTGTCATGTATCCAAAGATGCATCTCAAGCCCGTCCAGAGAAGTGATACTCCCCCTCTACGCGACATTGGTCTGGCCTCAATTGGAGTACTGTGTCCAGTTCTGGGCAATGTACTTTAAGAAGGATGTGGCTTGCCTTGAGAGGGTTCAGAGGAGGGCCACCTGCTTGGTTGGATGGCAACAGGGCAGGCCCTATAAAGAGAGGCTGAGGGACCTAATCCTGTTCAGCCTCAGCAAGTGGAGGCTGAGGGGGGGATTTGGTGGCTGCCTACAAACTCATTAAGGGAGATCAGTAGCAAATAGGAAGGGTCCTATTCTCCCCAGCATCACCTGGGGTGATGAGGAACAATGGCCAGAAGCTGATGGAGAATAGGTTCAGGTTAGAGCTTAGGAGGCACTGTTAGGGTAGCTAGGATCTGGAACCAACTTCCTAGGGAAGTGGTCCTTGCTCCTACCTTGGGTAAATTCAAAAAGAGGTTGGATGAACACCTGTCTGGAGTCATGTGATCTCAGCACGTGCTGCAGCCAGTGGCAGCGGGTTAGAGTAGATGATCTATTCAGATCCCTTCTGACCCCTACTATGAAACTATGAGATTCCACAACATCTCTGGGTAGCCTGTTCTAGTGCTTTACTACCCTTGTAGTGAGAGTTTTTCCTAATTTCTAATCTAAATGTTCCTTGCTTCAACCTGAGCCCATTGCTCCTTGATCTATCATCTGCAACTACAGAGATGAATCTAGATCCATCCTCTTTGGAACCACCCTTCATGTAGTTGAAGGGTGCTGTTAAATCCCCTCTTAGTCTTCTCTTTTCCAGACCAAAGAAATCCAGTTCCCTCAGTCTCTCCTCATAAGCCATGTTCCCCAGCCTCCTCACCATTGTTGTTGCTGTCCAATGGATTCTCTCCAATTTGTATATCCTTTTTGTAGTGGGGGCCCAAAACTGGACACAGTACTCCAGATGTGCCCTCACCAGTGCTGGATAGAGGAGAAGAATCACTTCCCCCAACCTACTGGTCCTGATAATCCAGCCCAGTATGCTGTTAGCCTTTTTCACAACAAAGGCACATTGTTGGCTCATATTCAGCTTATTATTCACTGTAATCCCCAAGTCCTTTTCTGCAGAGCTGCCACTTAGCCCATTGGTCCCCACCCTGTACTGGTGCATGGGATTGTTTCATCCTAATTGCAGAACTTTGTACTTGTTCAAGTTGAACCTCATGACATTTCTATTGGTCCAATCCTCCAATTTGTCAAAGTCTCTCCGAATCCAAGCCCTATCCTCCAACATACCTGCTACTCCCCACAGCTTGGTGTCATACGCAAACTTGCTGAAGGTTCACCCCCATCCCATCTTCCACGGTGTTGACAAAGATATTGAACAAAACCAGCCCCAGTACTGACCCTTCGGGTACTCCACTTATACCGGCTGCCAACCAGACAGAGCTATTGACTACTATACTTAGAGCCTGCTAATCCAACGAGTTTTCTATACACATTACAGTCCATTCATCCAGCCCAGACTTATTAGCTTGCTTGCAAGAATGTGACACTATAGTCTGATAGTATTATATTGTCTCAGTCTAGAATGATGGTGACTTCAAAAATCTTTCATGCATTCCTCCAAAAGAATTAACTCTTGAAAGATGTGCAATAGATATGCATATGCAGGTTTATGCTCAATTTATGTGCTACATGCATTCCTAGAAAATTTTGCATGAACTGAATTTGCATAAAGGGAACTCAGTTTACAATGCAAGAAATAAAGATACAATCTGTGGTGCTACGGTTGGAACTAGGGAAGCGACAGGGGGAGGGGTGCGGCACAGCCCATCGGCAGCTCCTAGGGCTGCAGCAGGGAACAAAGTGAAGGGAGCGGTCAGTGGGTAGGGGGCACAACATGGTTCTTGCTGCTACGTTCTCCCTGGGAGGGATGCAGGCTGTGGGGGGAGGGGGGTGTGCTGGGCTCTTAGCCCTGGGTCTGCATGTGGGATGAGAGCAGGCTGTTGCTGCAGGCTGGGGCCAGCAGTGGCACATGGCTCTTCCCAGTGCTCGGGGCATGTGGCAATGCTGGGAGAGCTGCTGTCACCCAAAAATTCACTGCAGCCCCCCCAGCCTGCCCTTCCAGTGCCACTGCTGAGTGCCAGAAAGAGCCCCGTGCTGCTACCAGTCCCAGCTGGCAGCAGCAGCCTCCTCTCATCCTGCATGCACATCTGGGGGTGTGCACCCCCAGAAAGAGCCAGGCACAGCCCCCCCAGTGAGCAGCCCTCCCGGGGTGTATGTAGCAACAAGAGCCGCATCCCTCCATCCTATGACCCACACCCACTTACAGTTCCTTTTGCTTTGCTCCTTGCTGTAGCCCTGGGCCTCTGCTTCTCCCCATTCACCATAGCTCCTGCTGCAGCAGCCCCAAGCAGCTGACACCAGCTGCCTGCACTTGCTGGGCTGCACTGTGGCTTGAGCCCTCCAGGACTCTGCTTGTCCCCAACTCACCCCAGCTCCTGGGCTGCACCATGCCATGGTGCAGGCAGGTGGTGTTGGCTGCTCTTGGGTCTGCTGCAATAGGGGCTGGTGTGACTGGGGACAAGCAGAGCCCCGGGGTGTAGCACAGCTTACCCCAGCCCCTGCTGCAGTGGCCCTGGGAGTGGCCAACACCAGCTACCTGCAATTGCTGGGCTGCATCGTGCTCCAAACCCACCAGGGCTCTAGTTGTCCCATTCACCCCAGCTCCTGCTGCTGTTGGCCCAGCAGCAACTGACACCACCTGCCTGCACTACAGCATGGCACAGCCCAGGAGCTGGGGTGAGTAGGGACAAGTGAATCCCCAGTGGGGGGGTGGGGTTCAGGGTACGGTGCAGCCTAGCAGCTGCAGGCAGCTGGCATTGGCTACTCCCAGAACAGCTGAGCAGGGGCTGGGGTGAGTGGGGCCCTGGCCCCATGGCCCTTTCCCCTCTCCCAACAGATTTACCTGCTTGGGGGTGTGCCTATGCTGATCGCATAAGAGTGAATTTACCTCCAATATAAAGAATTTGGGGTATAAAAAGCATCATCATGAGTGAATTTGCATATACAGAACCCACATAAATTGAGGGAAACCTGTATTATAAAGAGGGTGCTTATAACTTTGTCTGGGAGGAGAAGGACAGGCACGGGTATGGGACAACTCTAATAATTAGATTCTATACATGAAGATTATAACAAGTTTATAATCGTTTTGAGAAATACATGCAAGATTTTTTAAGTTTGCACCCATGTACAGAACGTAATTATGAGGGAAAGGAGGAGAAAGGGTTCGTGTTAAATTCAAATTCATCTTTGACTAGTCATCTTAAAGAATTATCTTAAATTCATCCCCCAAATGCTGTGGTAGAGAAAGCAAATTCTGGCCCTTTACCCCCTGCCACCTCAGCCCTTGCCCTCCCCATGCTGGTGCCTGCCCCCCTCCCACATAAATACATAAGCAGCTGCTTCATAAATATATGCATATCCATTTCAGAATATGCTTTCAGGAGTTAACCTTTTTTTTTTTTGGACAAATGTGCATAAGATTTTTGAAGTCAGCATCTGTGTACAGAATATAATTATTGGGTGAGAGGGTCATCTTAATTCAAACATTGGATTTGGGTAACTATGGTACCCTTAAATGCTTTCATTCATAAGGGCACCTCAAAGTAAAATAAATATGAAAGCAAGCACTTAATCAGAAGTTTGGGAGGGGTGGCTTGTTAAGCCTCAAAAATATATGTTACCATATATTTTATTGTTTTTAATACAATAAATGTTTTAAGAAATGGGCCATGAGGCAGTAATTATGTTGCTGTATCACCTCACACTTGCCCAGTGTGAAGTGATGAATTCCTTGAACAGAACACAGAGATGAATCCATAAAAATTAATATGTAAAGGCTTCCAGGTATAATATGTAACGGCAGCTACTGGCATGCCTCCAACACTTCCTACTAGTGATTTCTGGAACAATAATGACATCTTCAAAAATGCAGTAGACCTTAAAGACAGACCAACAAAATCAAAGGAAACAAAATACTTTAAAGAGCTAATTTCTATATATGGCTATTTAACACTCTGCAGATCACAGATTCAATATTTAGAAAATGCCACAAACAACGTATGGCATGCCCAAACTCCCTAAAACGCAATATCCTACCTTTCAGCATATTGGGCAGTCACCAATGAATTTTTTGTCTTCGCCATGCAGGGTAAATGCTCATACCCATCACCATTCTAAAGGGGCCAGAGAACACATTTAAGGGCTTTGACGAGGCAGGGCAGAAACTTCACTATAGGACTCCTTACTTTGCTCTGGAGGTGATATAGACATGATTAAGTGTATACGAGGGCAGCAAACCAAAAAAATTCATATATTAACTGTATCTATTTTGTGTGTGCATATTCCTAAAGAGTTAGAAACTGGAAAAAAAAATTCAGTAAAATTTGTGGGGCTGCCCTCTTTTTCCCTCTTTGTATTCAATTTAAAACATTAAACTCTAAACTTTGCTGACAAAATGTACACAAACACCTTTTAAATTCCTACAGGCTCCATTACCTCCCTTCCCTAAAAAAAGTTTGGTGTAGTGTCCTTGTACTGAGAAATTATATATATATATAATTTCGTATATATATTGAAGTTCACTATATGCATCTTGCGCCAGAACAGTGTCCTAAATGCATTTATTAAGTATCTTTTTCTCCAGGGTTAGCTTCTGCAGAACCAAAGTATATGATTTTCATAAAATATGAACTTGCCAAATCGTATATTTTAGTAATATTCAGGCTCAGAGTCATATGTACAGGAACAAATTAAATACTGTCACAGAGTACCATGTTTAGCTGAATCCAAGTCAACTTCAGAATTAAGATGACCCCCGCCAACTAGCTTCTATAGACAGAAAAATTATAAATGTGTTATATATTGAAGGGACATCCCACCACAGCTACAATAGGAAAAGCAGCTGCAGGGCAATAGGCATCTGAGGGCACAGGCAGCCCCCTTGTCCTCTGCCCCTCCCACTTCTTCCCTTTGCAGTTAGTTAATCCCCCTGTAGCATCTGCTAGGCCTATGCGAGTAGGCAGCTATTTGATCCAGCTTCAGATTCGGCCACTTCAATGCCAGCAATCCGATCCAGAGCTCCAGACCGGGCTTCCGCTTTTGATCTGGCCAAAGTGGCTTGACAGCTGGCAGGCTTCGTGGTCTCAACAGGGGCTACCATCCTTGCAGCTTTCACCCTGCTGCACCTTAACACACAGTGTCAACCCTGTCATGAGTTTTGCTTGTCCACAGCTTGAAATGCAGTTTCCCTCAAAGCCCTGCATTTATCTCCTTGAAACCTGACAGGCTTCGTGGCCTGAGCAGGGGCCACCAGCCCTGCAGTTTTCAGCCCGCTAAGCCTTAACACACACAGGGTCATCTGTGTCACGAGTTTTGCCAGTCAGCAGCTTGAGGTGCAGTTCCCCACAAACCACTGCACTGATCTTCTTGAAACTTGGCAGGCTTCGTGGACTCACCAGGGGTCACCACCCCTGCAGTTTTCACCACCCTGTGTTGAAACACATAGACGTGACATGAGCTTTGCTTTCAAGAATTTGGGGTACAGTTCCCCCCGAAGCCTCTGCACCTATCTCCTTGACTTGGCAGGTTTCATGCTCTCAGCAGAGGCTACCATCCCTACAAGTTTCATCCAAATCAGACGAAAAACAACAAAGTTATAAATATTTCATTATACCCTATGGACAGATCTCCAAAGCGGCTCCAAAGCACTTCGGAGCTCTGAACCACTTCAGAAAGCCAAATGAAGCCAGCGCTTTGATCCGGACATGCTGCTTCAGATGCTGAAGACTCTGAAGCATCTCCAGATCTGAAGCAGGGTCCAAAGCCTCACACAGTCCTACTGTCTGCATCCTCTGCCACCTGTCTTCCTGTCTGCCCCCACAGCTTCAGTCCTTGACCTGCTGCTCCCTGCAATCCCTGCCTCAACCGCTGCTCACAGACTATGCCCCCTGCAGCCTCTGCCAATCCTCCAGCCTGTAAGCTCCCCACAGGCTCTGTCCCTTTACCCCCTACTCCCCATAGCCTCTGCCACCTTACCCCACTAATCCCCACGACCTGCACATTCTTTCCCTCCCTATTCCCCACAGCCTCTACACCCTTGCCTCTCCCCCTTTTTGTCAAATGCAACTCATGCTCCATTCCCTTCTGGAGCACAGAGAACATGGAAGCATAAGCCCTGTAGCAGAATCCCAGGGTTGGAGTTGCACCACTGACTGGCCATGGTGTACTCACCATGTGTAATTCATGGTGCTGGTCCAGCCCTCACACTAGGATTTGGCACATGGGACTAGTTTGTGGGCCCAATTCAGATAAGGCTTGAATCCAGCACACAGGGCCAGTTGAGGAAGGGAACCACATGCACTGAGCACCCCAGAACAGCTCTGCACATGACATGCAATGCAAATCAGACTGCCACCAAGCAGTGCGAGGGGCTGGGGCCAGTGCATGTGACATGGGGTGCCTGGATCTGGTCCAAGACCTACAGACAGCACTGTGGGCTGGATAATAAGGATCCACAGGCGAGATTCAGCATACAGACCATCTCTTTCACCTTTTCTAGCCCAGTCCATGTTAGGCCAAGGGATTCAAAATGAGCTAGAATTATTCCAAGCCATCATCCAAGATAATTTAAACTTGAAAAAAACAATCTAAAGTAATATAATGTTATTTATTCATTCCCCAGGGTTCTCAGCTCTGCAAGGATGTAAGGTTGAATGTATGGCTGCTCCAGATGCAGTAAAAAGAGCAGAGAAAGGAAGTTCCATGTTAGTTTGAAGTCAGCATAAGGCAGGGTAGAGATGGACCATTAGACTAACTGAATCAGAGATGTATAAGCTGTCATGAGCAAGAGCTTCATCCTGAATAAACCAAGCAACAGGGTTACCATCCAAGATTCTTTTACCTACACATCTACCTACAAATGGTATCACCTGCTAAAAGTGTCCATCTGCTGTCTACAGATGGGGTAATCCCTACTTGAAAGAATGAAGGGAGCACCAGTCTAACATCAAATCCAAAATCACAGAAAAGTCTATGTCAGAACACTAACTTTCCTGGACATTCCAGCACTAACCTTAGAGCTGTTCTTAGACAACAAAACTTTAAAAGCCCTCTAACATAACACTGCAGAACAAGAAGTCATCCACCATTTAGACTGAGTAAAGTATGGTCTAAGAAGGTACCACAAATTCCATTCCCATTACACGAATTAGTTTTTGTGACCCCTGTTGTCCCTGCTGGATTATTATGTATTTGCCTCTCTTAGCACCGCTCCCCTCCTGCTCTTCCCCACTTTCATCCCTTCCCTGTTTTTTTAATTCAAATTACTCTATTTTATAGCCTGTTCTGTGCATGTCCTTTCATAGCACCTGATAAAGTAAGCTCATGGAAGCTTATGCATTTCTGATTAAGTTAATTTATTAAGTACCTCTCTTGCCTTCTTCAGTAAAGAGATCATCATTAGTATCTTTCCAAAGGTATTACTATTTTTGCCTCATTTATTCAGAATAAATAAACTTAATAAAGAGCTCAGTATTTTTGTGGAAATGTCAAGTCCACACATCATTCGTGAGATCTGACCTTTTAAAATACAGTTTAAAATGTGTTAATTGAGGTCTAACCCATACACAAATCTTCAATGAATAAAACAAACAAGTTAGAAAAATACATATGGGATGTAAGAATGACAAAAAACATCTTGCATTCGACAACTTATCTAACTTGGACTACATAGTTGGTCCAATTAAAAATATGACCCTAAGAAATCTTTGCTGCTTAAATATTTTCTGGACCATGAACATCACTCTTACACTAACTGTTATTTTGAATTGTAATTGAAACACTTCCATGATGGAGAACATAAGTAGTTTTGTATAGTTTTCCCCACCCCCAGGGCAAGACTTTTTCTTTCCCTGTCAACTGATATGCCTGTTTGACTATACTGATCTCATATCTGATGGTGTGGACACATGTTTGGAGCCATTTCAAAAGGGCAGCATCTGTTAAATTCTAATTACTACATGTTTGACAGCAATTCAAATGTAGCAAAACTCCTCCCACTTTAAAACACCTTGCATCCAGCGTTAAAACTGAAAAGGTTTCGCTACATCTAAATCATTTTAACCTCATCCGCGTGTAACAATTACAATTTAACAGATGCTGTTTTTTAAAAATTCCCTTCTTGAAAAAGTGTTCCAAATGTACATGTATGCTCACCCTAGAAATGAGAAAGACTGACAATTAAAAAGAATTAGTGTGAAAAGGTCAGTGTCAAATGAACAGCTGCAAAATTTTAGACCCCTCCTGATACCTGAAAATAGTCAGGTCAAAGAGGAGCCATCAAATTAGCCAAATACCCTGACTCTCTTTACATTCCTAGTACCTTGGCCCCCAGCTAAACCATTTTTATTGATTTATCATATAACCCATAATTTTTTAAGCCCAGAGTCAAGGCCACAAGCTATGGGTATTTTGACCATCAAAAGGTTCTACCCCCTTCTTATCTGCCCATCTTCTTACTTACCTTATTTCTTATGGAAATAATGTACGTCCTTGCTGGAAATTGCACTTTTCTCCTTTTTAATTATGAAGACTTCAACTGTTACCCCAGACAAATTTGGAAAAAAACCAAATATCTTAATGGCATTTTTTCAGAATGTCATTTTATTTTTGCACTACATACATACACATACACACACACCCCCCCTACTTAAAACATTAAAATGGTTTTCTAAAAGCCTGATAAAAACACTTTTTGCTACATTAAGCTGCTAAATGTCTTCATGAAAACAACATAACTTGTTTTAACTTTCAGATATCACCTATCACTTGCAGGACTAAGAATTTATTTATTTATTTAAAGACTGAAAAATTAACCTGAAGAAAGATCTATGATTGTCATGTTCTTGGAATATACAAACCCATAACAATCCCATTTTGTGCTCCATGATGTTGAAGTATGTTTCGTAGGAAAAATAAGATCATGATCAGGCTTAATTATTCTTTCAGCATTTCTTTTAAATTGCCTTTTCTGTTGGCTTTTCCTTCATAAATCTTCAAATAAATGGAGTTCTCTAGCACCAAATCTTGCATCTCAGTGAAGTCCTTAGAATAAATTTTCTTTTCTTCTGGGGTGGAAGAAGAGAAAGGGAAGAGATGAGGGAAATAAAGAAGCCCTGTGTGTTCAATGTTTCTAAATCTCCATACAAGAGGTCTACTCAGTGACATATTTCTTATTCTTAGTCTATCTCAGCATTTACCACTGCTTTTCAGTCGAATCTACTAGCAATGGTCAGGCAGGTCCTTGCATCTGAGATGGGAATATTAGACTAGCATTAGACTAATAATTTAGTTTGCAGATGTTGCAGCTTTGGTTGCCAGCAGTGAATCTTCCCTGAAAAATCTCTTGGGCATGATTCAGTAAATCTGCAAGATCTTTGGGATGGAAATTAGTCTCAAGAAGACAGTGAGCACATACTAAGAGGTTCTCAAGCTGTGTAGACTCAAGGCATCCCCTTGTAAGACTCAGGGCAACTTTGCAAAAATGTGTCAGCTCTTAGCTTTCGTTCTTTTGATTCTGGAAAAATAACACACTATTTTTTCTATTGCAAAGAACTCCAAAAAACTATACAAATCAGATTTGACTTTATTTTATCGGTATGGATTCTTATCTGAAATCACTGGGTTTATCTCATGAATTACGTTTATATACCCAAGTGCTAACTTCACATGGCATCCCACAGCACTCCTGAAAGTATCTCAAGGCACCCCAGGGTACTACAGCAACCTGACTGATAATCACTGCTCTAATGTTTATTGTTAAATCACTGCTTTAATGGTTATTTTGGTTCAAGTTTTTACTGCGCTGCTCAAGACAAAAGTGGATGCATGAGAAGGAAGTTGGGTTGCATTTGGGAAGATCTAGTCAACAGGAAACAAAGTGAAGGAGGAGGAGGAAGTGGGGTGGAGCAACAGATGCAAGAGGATTGTGGGGTTCTGCAGGAGTCAAGTAAAACTGGAAGGGCTCCCACCCAGAACTTCACCTCAGGATCCATGTCAATACTCATGCATATAATCCACCCTCATACCTAAAGCCAGACTAGATGAGATATGATGACAAATTATCTAGGTGTGGAGCAAGAAAAGTAAACAGTAAGCAAGGAAGATGCAGTGCCAAAATGTTGCTGCTTTCACACAATTTGTGAAGACAAATATTCAATAAATTTGGATAAAGGTATATTTCTTTGGAAAGCACCTCATTCCTAAACAGCAATGCAGACAGCTATGTAAGAAACATATATTTTCAGGGTAGAAGGTGCCACTGCAATCAACTAATCCAACCTACTGAGTAACAGGCACTGAATCTTGTTATACCTTTCCTAGAACAAGGATGGTGAGTAAAGGTACTGTGAAAGTTTTTCATCTTCACAATACATGAGAAAATAGCCAAGTTAAATTAGTGCAAATGAAGAGGTATTCCCTCAGATCTCCTTCAGTTTCCTACCCATTTAGAAATAGATGTAATATGAAGAAACAAAAGCAAAAAACCAGTTGCGGTCTCCTCCTCCTTCCTCTTCTCTCTCTCCAGCCAGGGCTCACGTTTTTCCCCTCTGTCTGCTGCCAATGTCCTGTCACAGTTTAAATGAGATCCTCAGAAAGCTAGCATTCATTCACTGTGATAAATGAAAGCCTTTCAATATTCCTCATGGAAAGGCATGCCTGTCCATCTGTTCGATACTATGGCACCTGCTGCACTCGAGAGGAACTACAAATAGATGCCTAGGCAGAAGAGGTGGATGATACAATGTGAACCACAAATGCCACTTTGGCTGCCAGTAAGAGATGGTCCCAGCTCATTGGCACTAGCACAATATCTTGTAAAATATCTCTAGCCAGCCCCCTCCATTTCAGAAGCAGCAGCTGCTCCTATTCTTCCTGAAGTGTGAAGGAACAGGGAATGTTCTCACTCCAAACAGAAACTGCTGTAGGACTGTATATTATTGTTTCTGGGGCCAGTGGTGTCTTGAACAACCAAATGCAATTATATCTGCCAGGCTTTTCAAATGCCATAGTCTTGCCTCATTTCTGTACTGGCCCTTTTGAATTGATACCTATCCAGCTGACCAGTCCTTCTCCCTAATGCCTTGGCCCCTTGAGGTGTGTTGAGTGAGGTTGCTGGATTAAGGTGACAAAACATCAAACAGCTTTGGCGGTCACTCTGCCTTTATTGTTTTCTGACTTTGTGAGCTATGGGACTACTTGACAGATTGACAAGCAGGTTGTGTCATGCATGCTCCGCAGCTGTTTTATCATCCTTGGCATCCCCTACCTTTTAGAGTAGAATACTGTGCCAACTCTGAAGACCCAGAAACTGGCAGAAGCAGCAAGGGGGAGTTCCCAATTTTATATAGAAAATCATAAGGGTTAGGGTCACAAGCCAATTGGCCAAACGGAGGGAACAGGGAAAATATAAAGAAACATCAACACTGTGATAACATACATTCAGCATCTTAATTCCCTTCTCCCCCAACCCCCCCCACACACACACACACACGTCCACAGTGTGCCCAAACATGCCTTTAGTCCCTATAGCACTCAAACAGCAGCCCACAGCTCCATCCAAGTTCGAATTCAGATCCGTCAGTCCACAGTCCTGGCTGACCAAGCCAGTGAGATCTCTAGCTCCACTGTGCGCTCCTCTGGGTAGGGCTGACCAAGTTCCATGTGCACACAGATCTCTCTTCCCCTTACTCCAGCCTCAATCTCTCTGCCCCTGCTCGAGACCACAGTCACTGCAGCAAGGAGCCGGGGCAGAGCCACGATCCACTGCCTGCACACCCCTGCCCAGAGTGTGCAGACGGCAGATAGCAGATCTGTCCTGATCCTGGACTAAGCTGCCCACGCCACAGGATCCCAGCAGCTCCAGAGCAGACCCCTTGCCCTGCTCTGCCAGCATGGCTGTGGCTGGTCTCCATGGCAACCCCAGCCTTGTGCTATCACAGCACTGAAGCTGGGATCTCCATGGAGACCAGCCCCAGCCATGTGGGCAGGGGCTTCTGGGAAATGGAGTCTACTGCCAGCCAGGTCCAGCCCATGAGCCAGACTTTGCCCACCCCTGAATTAAGCAGTTGCTACCTCGCACAGCTGTATAGCTAATAAAAAGTGCACGTAACTTACTGAGCTGAAGGTATCTTCTCAAAAAGTTGATGACGCACATAAGCAGCTAAAAAGGTTCTGCTTTCTGCCTATACTCTGCTAACTACAAACAAAACTTCAAATCATGAAAACAGAAAGACAAGTGGCATGCATTGAGCCAGTCAAAACAGATGAAGTGTGACAGACTACAGGAAAACTTCAACCAAAATAATACATTCAGACAAATACAAAAAAGACAAAAAGTAAACTTGGACTAAAAGAGGTGATTTAAGAATAAGTCATTCCAAAATATCTTCTTTGAGACAAAATCAATATGAAATATAATCAGTTTTGATTAAACTGTGTCAAATTTACAGAGTTATTTTTTTAATCAGTATGGTTATATGAAATAAGTAGGAAAGACAGCAAATTCTTGTATAACTCTATTTTCAATATTCATACATTTTCCTTCCTAGCCATGTAAATAAGTACATAATAAAATCTTGATATTTGTACTACATAAGCATTTTCCTAAAATACCTTTAGTAAATTAAACGTGCATTTTATTATTTATATTTAATAGTTAAAATGGTTAATTTACTTTCACAGCAACATTGAACATAAATCCTTTCACTGAAATAATTTCCTATTATCCGAGTATAGGAAATTTTAAAACTTCCAGGAAGCAAAGTTAGTTGCAGTAAGTATACTTAGAAAATATTTGCACGCACTGCATATTGAGGCAGGTTTTAATGCCTTCCTCTCCCAGCTCCCCAGTATAAATAGCATAAGGGACAATATGTTTCTCTGTCTTTTGCAGAAATTCTTTGAAGCACAACAGTTATTTAGGAAAGTAATCCAAATATTATGATTTTAAATTGTAAGACTCTTTGTACTATAGTGGACATCCAAGGTTGAAATTAATAATTCTGCATCAGCTAGAAAAATACCTTGAGACATCAACTATACTTCACAGTTATTCAAGAAATAGAAATCTAATTTTCTGCCTTTTACCATCAAATTCTCACAGCTCATTCAGGCCAGGTGTTGTACACTGAAAAATACCGATGTCCTAAGAACTGCAACTTCCTGGGTCAGATCAAAGGTCCATCTTCCCCAGCTTCCTTCTGGTTTCTCTTCATCTCACATGCATCTTCCACCTTTTACTAAAGATTTCCAGTAACACAGTGGCAGACAGTGGATGCTAAAAAGGGAGAGTGAACTGGGTATGACCAAGGTTTTATCCACTGTTCCTATCTCACTTGCAGCCTCCAGCATTTAGGGCAAGTACAGACAGCCCAAAACCCTGAGGCTGAGTTGATTCAGTCTTCGCAGTTTAGTCTAAAATGCAGAGATTAAACCAATAAGCAAATTAAGAGACATTCACTTTTGGTTAGGGAAATGCAGCCACATGTCTGCAGTGGCTCAAGCCAGAAGCTAGAGCATGCCTGCCAACCACTCCCAAAGGGGAGGGAATACAGAAGCCCTCCAAGACTTTTCTCTTCTCCCTGCTGGAGCACAGGGGGTGCAGGCAAAGCATGGGCTGGGGCCTAGCTATCTTTATTGTACCACTCCAGTTCCCTCTGTCCTTCTTCAGACTCACTGGAACATCCTGTACTCCCTGGAACTACCTCTTTCTCCCTTTCTAGCTCTCTAGCCTCTGTTGGATTACCTTTTCTCTCCCCAGCTCTCAGAGCCTCCCTCTTTTTTTTCTTCAGGGACACCCATGCAATAAAACCATTAAAAAACCTGTAGTAGTCAATGCAGGTAATAAGTCACCCATTACCACTTAAAAACATCATAGAGAACCAATCAAGGCATAGACACTACAGCAGGGGCGAGTAATTATTTTGGGCAGAGGTCCACTTACTGTGTTTCAGCAAGTCATCAAGGGCTGCATGACAGGTAGCCCAGGGCAGATTAATATTCATTTTCTAAATTTTTAGGGGCCCTGTGGGCTGGATAGAATGGCCTGGTGGGCCGCATTTAGTCCACCCCTGCATTACAGGCATAGAAATTATTTACAGCACCTTAGGAAATTATTTACAGCAACACCTGCTCATACCAAGCTCCACAAAATCTTCCCTGAAAAAAACAGCAGGGTAGAACTCAGCCCACTTAACCTCTGTCATCACAACCAGAACTGAGCTTAACAGGGTCCTGGGCACTTTCTGGTAGGTAGGCAGTCAGGTACATTTTCATTAACCAGTTTAAGATCCAATCAACAGCATGTTTATAGGGGCATCCATCCCCAAACTCATGTATAAGAAAGCAATATCCGTGTGTTATTTTCCTAGATATATCTAAAGACGAAACAACGTTGTCTTCTCACATCCTCTCCCCAATGCTGTCTTCTCACATCTTCTCCTTAGACTTCTTCCTTAATATCATTTTGAGAACATTCTAAAAAATTAGTTATCACTCATTTATCAAATGTTTGGTATAAGGGGAAATAAAGAAAAAGTAGTATCTATAGTTTTCTAAAAAAGCAGTGTGCTGAAAAATAGGTCTCACAAATCCAAATCCTACATTTCACTACATGCAGGCACCTATGGTACATGCACAGAGAAGCCTCATAAAAAGACAAAAGGGGGTCAGCCAAAGCCTACATGGAGGACATCTACCTCCAATTGCTTGTTGCTTCATCAATTCTTGCTGCTGACAATGGGTAATCTACATATCTAAATTATTTATTTATTACTTTAGATTTTAAGAGACCTGAGCAGTAACCTACTGCACAATTCAAAATATACGTGTAAGACTCTTCATCCCACCCTGATAGATAAACTAGCTACCAGGTAATTAATGAAGAATGAATACAATAAACTCAAGGCCAGTTTATTCCCAGCTACTCATAGTAATACTGTGCAAGTGAAGCCTATATTTAGATGCCTGGATTAGAACTATGCAAATAGTTCCAATAATGTGCTAACTGACTGTAAAAAAAAAAAGCTGAAGGAAAAATTAGGTCCTGTCCCAAAAGGTTACAGTGCAAGTGCCTGGCATTTCCAAGAGTGGGGGTTGGGAGGGGAATTTTGATGAAAAAGTTACTGTTTGTAGTTGAAAACCAACAGGATCAAGAAGTGAAGCCATTCCCCACATATACACTGCGCAGCAAAGCAGGATGGATGAATGTGCAGCCAATACTGACGGTGTCTGTAACAGTCGAGTGCTTTTATGTGGGTGTGAGGTAGAAGAGAGCATTCTTGGTCAAGGTGATCTGGCCATCTCAGGCAATGAATCTCTAGAGCTGGACTATCCATCTTCTGGGTCAGGGAGGTTGCACTCCACAAAGGTGGGCCACAGACCCAGGAGCTGCCTACCATATAGCAAGGTGGATGCCAGCTCTCCCCCCACTGCATGTGGGCAGCTCGGCTTCCCCCTCTCTCAACTGCATGCAGCACATGGGCTACCCAGAGCCCCATCCCCTAATGTACACACAACCTATCTTGCTCATCTCCTAGGCAAACATGCTTCAGTCAGCCCAACAGCACAGACAGTGCAGGTCCCCACAACCCCTGCCATGTGGGGGCAAGACAGGGCAGAAGGATGCCTCCCAGCCATGTGCACCACCCACCTGCAGTGTAGGCAGCATGACTCCTTTCTCTGCAGTACAAGCAGCTAGGGCATTCCAGCTCCCTTTTGGTCACCATAGAAGAGGCAACCGGTAGAGAGAGGAGTTGAGCTGGGCAGGAGCCCACAAGCTGCAAGCTAACTCTTCAGGGGTCCCATGTGGCCCATGGACTGCCACTTAAGACAGCCCTGGCTCTAGAGATTACTGTATGCAGTGAAAGCAGGATCATATTTAAGAAAGTCTACAAAACAATCTTCCTCTTCCAAGAAACCTTTTCACCATAGCAAAAACCTTAACTGTTCTCCCCCTCTGCCCCCAATTAAAAATAAAGATAGACCTCTAACAAAACAGATCAACCATCCAATCCAAAGCAAAGACCAATCTAATAGAACAAAGGGTCTTTTTACCTCAAAGGACCAAAGAGAAAGTGAACCACCTGAAGTCCACAAGAGTAGTAGAATAGTTCTAGCAGTGTTTGGCACTTTACAAAGAAATTTAAAAAATAAGGACCATCAGAGTCTGCAAGCAAAACAGGACTCCTTATAAAGGAAGAGAAGAAGGGAGAAGATGCATAATGCCTCTGTTTAGCTATGGAACCCAGTATACCAGTAACGCAAAAAAGTTGCCTACGTCACCTAATCTGATAACAAGACTAGAACTTATTGGCCTTTTGGAAAAGCTCTTTTCTAAGAAAGAACCGAGAGCGAGAGGGAGAGCAGTAGATCAGATCCGCTAAAAGGGTTCCAGGTACTTCTAATCACAGACCCATATGAAGCTTCATTTATTTCTTGGCTAACTGGTTTGGTGAGGGGGGAAAGAGAGGGAGGGAGGGGAAAAGGAGGGCTGGGTAAAAAAAGATATACAGCTAGATTTTGACAAAGAAACCTAGAGAAGTATGGGCTGGACAGAACTACCATTATGGGGATATGTAACTGGGTGAATAGCTATAGGCAAAAAAACTGACTATTGAGGGATCAGAAATACATAGTTAGCCACGTTAATGTTAAATCTGCAGTCACTTCATAGGCTAAATAATTTAGAGAGGCATACATTTTTATAAACAACAGCATGCTTGATTGTATCCAATGAAATAAATTGTTGCTTACAAAAGCTTTTGTTTCTGAGTAAGTCTATGAAGTGCCACTCCACCCTATTAATGGATCAAATGTCAGTTAGCAACAAATCTAAATTCACAGAAAAGCTATACTGGGTTCAACTTTTTTATTGTTTTAATCAATTCGCTGGCCCTGTATCCAATTTTGACATGACACAAATTGGGAAGTATTGTAGACACTTGAATAACAAAATTAAAATTCAACGGGATCTTGATAAATTGGTGAACAAGCCTATTGCCAACAATAGTGTAATGTGATATGAGAGCTGTAAAGGACTACTACACCTTCAAAGGTTTGTCAGTATTTAAAAAAAATGAGCATCTGCAATGAAATTAAAAACTCAAGGTACTTTGTTACCTTGTTTTACTTTTTGTATTATTTTTAATACACAAAGCCTTGAAGAGACTCAATTACCCAAACTTGCAATACCAAAAAGAATGACATCAGGCCTCCTATATGGCACCTCCATAAACTGTAAAATAACCCAGGGGATAGATCTCTGTAGAAAAATCTTATCCTTTGTTGTGTAAGCAAAATGGCTTCAATCATTATACGACTTAAAAGCAGACACAAAATTGAAAACAGTGCCTTCATGAAATAACAGCTTTGTCCTGTATTAATGACATAGCTCAGACTGTCAGAAAGCAACTGATTTCAAAACAAGGAAAGCGGATTACCTGTCAGTTGATGCCAGGAACTGCTATCTCTGATGCTTCAGCTTCTAGCATTTATGAGATATTCAATAGAACCATCAGCAACATACATCTTGCTCTTTTGTAAAGCTGTTGCAAACACCCAACAAGAAAATTCTCATTCAAGACACAAAGATTTCTACACTCAGTTGAAGTGGCATGCTGCAATCCAAATAGATAATGCTAAATCTATGACAGGTAAAACTAACTGTTCAGTCATATGGATCTAAAAATTTACACCTAATGTCTCTCGGCTTCAGCTTTTTATATACTGCCAAGCTCTTGCTGCTATGACTACACCTGGGAAAAAAATCTACCTCAGGTCCTCAGCTTGCCTATCTTCATAATAAACTCTAAAGACAATGCAGTGATTTCTTGACATTTTGCAGTGCTCTGTTAATACCGCTTTTCAGTAAGTTCTCTTTCCCACTGGAGTCACAGGTTCTCAAAGCAACTATTCCTAATTAGCAGCCAATCAAACACAACTTCAAATCACGTACTGGACTTCACACTCTCTCTTTTGACCCTTCATACTACACTACTTCCAATATACCAGCGATCATGAAGCTGCACATGCTCATCACTAGAGGTAGACCATTTGGAAATGTATCTGAAAATGTTTCTTTGCCTGGAGTCATTTACTAATGTGTGAGGGAAATTAGCAAAAACTACAGCTCTGGTCCAGTTAATGAAGTTGTCTACCATAAAATATACTTAAAAATGTGAGGCATTTTAAAACAGTTGCAACATGACACAGTACCAAACAAAATCTGTTTAACATGCAATTAGTATGAAACAGTGGAATTATATAGTTAATATATGTGTTTTTGCCTCAAATGAAAAGACGTAAATCTCAGATACAGAAATAGTTTGTGGTTCGTGGAAACAAAACTAAGTATTTTAAAAAAACAGGTGGTCTTCCTCTCTCTATTTAGAGAGAGAGAATGCTATAAAAATTATGCTTAAAATTACTTCACTCACATTCTTGGCACTAGTTTCCTGGAAGCCTGTTTAAAAAGGTGCACAATATATATATTCGTTTTTGTAGCAAGTGATTCAAGATTCCGCCCCCCAACTTTATCCTATCCAGGCAAAATTAAATAGATCTTTTAAGGGCCACCCATTTACACCAATGTACATGACATGTGTGATGAACAAATAAAGCATTTCTGATGTTTCCAAAACAGCTGACAGTCAACTGAGTGGTAGATTAGATTTACAAATAAAAATTTTGCTAACGTGACTTAAAGGAGATACAGGAGATAATACATCTGCTAGGGGCAAATTCTGCCCTGTTCTTTCCTCTAAGGTTACAAAAGGCCTTCCTGTGACAGAACTTACTCTGTTACTGGAAAGCTTATACAGGAAACACCATCTACTCATATAGCATGAAAACCACTTCCTATGCGGTAGAGAAATTTAGGGCCTGTCTGCCATCATTGTGGTGGTTCCCAGTGAGGATGGAGGCAAAACACAACTCACCCATGCTCTAGCCACCATACCTCTTAAGTGACTAGGTATAAACAATCAGAAAACCTGAGGCTGAATTGATCCCATATTTGCAGGTTAGTCTAAACTGCACAGACTAAACTGAAACGGAAGTGAAAAGACATTTACCTTTGATTCAGGCAATGCAGCCACATGCCTGCAGTGGATCAGGGCAGAAGCTGAGGGGAGAGCATGGCTCTCTGGCTGTGTGTACACTTCCTCTTCCTGATGCCCCTGAGATCTCTGGGATTTACAGTCCAGAATTACAGCAGCAGAACTCTGCAGAGTTGCTCATCATTCTTCTTCCTGCTTCCAGGTGCCTCTGGGATTTGTAGTCCACAGTTGCAGCCAGCAGTAAATTTGCATGGGGAAGGGGTGTTTAATCCCCACCCCCAACCCAGACCCCAGGCAGGGTTTACCTGGGTGGAGAGGGGTAGTCCCCCCATGGACTGGCCTGCATCCGCAGCCAGGCTTATCCCCCACCACCACCCTTGTCAGCCAGCCCTCACTGCTCCATCTAGGGAGCAGAAGGGCACGGTTAGCCCTGCTCTCTGGAGCAGACAGCACAGCCCAGCACAGCTCAGGGCTGGAAAGCATGCTGGGATGCTGGGGAACTGTGATTTAACTTGAACCAGGAAGTATTCTGGGACAGAAGTTTCAAAAACCAGTTTAACCCAAATCAGTTAAGTCTGATACTACATTCAACCAGGTTAATCTTAAACCAGTTTCAGCTTCTGTTCTCTTACAGGTTTAAACCAGTTTCTGAATGACTTAAACCAATTTGTGTAACGTCTGTCCCTAGCCAGTATGCTCAAACCCAGAAAGAATCAGTGACCTTGCTGCACCCAGTCTTAGGTCCATGAATTCCAAGGGCCTTGTTGAACATTACACTCAGGATGCATTATTTAGATTATAGTAAGCATCATTACAACTTAAGAAGTTTTCTGAGAAGCAACATGGTGATTACCACAATCTAAAATAAAAAATGTCCTAAGCACCAGAGCCCTTGAACACTCCAGTGTGCTATGGTGTGTTGCAGGTGCTGGGAATGACAATCATTTGTTGCTCCCACTCCCTCGGCACTGCACTGGAGTCTTGAACTGGCTCCCATGAAATACGAGGGCTGGGAGCGACAAACAGCTATTTGTAACCACACCCTCTGCACTGTACTGGAGCCCTGAACTGGGTCTGATGCAATAAGGGTAGAGAGCAACAAACAGCTGTTTGCAGATCCCAGCCCCCTAACCACACCGGAGTTTCCTGATTGTGTTACCTCCATGGAGCAGTTGAACATTAGCTCAACACTCCTTAGGTACTATTATTTGGAGATACTCCTGGCTGGAAAAATCCTAACATTTCTGGCACTTAGCATGTGTACTTCTGTTTGAATGCTCAGACACTAGCAATTCAAGTTTTGTTAACATGTCCTAAGTATAACATGCAAAAAGGACCTGAGAGTAGTCTCTGAGGGATAAGCCCAGAGCTGCCACATCACTCAAACTCCACAGCTGAAGGTGTTTGCATACCCTGTCACCAAGGAAAGTGCAGTCTCATTTTCACCAGGATGAAGCCCTGGATAGAGTAACTGCTACATAATGACCTGGGGCAGGGATGACCCAGCATGTGTGGTTGCTCAAAAATGTAATATGTAGTACACACATATGCACATGCATATGCTAGGATTTAAGACCAGGCAGTTCAGACTTCAACAGTTTTGGCCAGGAACATTTCACAACATTTCTCCTGATCTGCTTTACAACTACCGCAGCAACAATTGAAAAGAAAAATTAACATTTTGCAGAAACTGAAAATATCCTTCCTTTCACAGAGGCAAAAGCCTCACTTGGTGATAGAGAATGGGAGAATCAATCCTACCATTTAAAAGGGGGGAAAAAAAGACCACTCAGGTGCATTTAGAGCTAGACCTGTTCCTTACGTACATGTTTGGAAACAAATTAAACGTAATTTTTTTTCTTTCAAATGTAGTGATCAGGTACTTCATTTTCTTGAAAAATATTTCTTAAGGCATTCAGGAGACAGTTATACAATTACTTTAAAAGAAGGGACCACTTTCTTATTAGATATTGCCAGTTCTGAAAGTACAATCTTAGTGTTAAAATTCCACACTGAAAGATCACACACACACACACACACACACTCACTCTCTTATTACTGAATTGTATTTTAAGATTCTACTTTCAGAACTGGCAACATCAAATAAGAAAGTGGTCCTTTTATTTTTTTAAATAAATGTAAGGGTACATGCAGATCTATATACATATGGAGACCTATATGCCTACACATGTATAAGGAACAGGTCTAGGTCTAAAGTGCACCTGAGTGTTTGGCACTTTTTCTAGCCCCCTCCCCATGTAGGGTGAGCAGAGCAGATCCTGAAGAGGCCTGCTCAGGTCAGTTACAGCTGCCAACTCGCACTCCAGTCTTGTCCAAGTGCTAGATGACCTTTTTGTAACTGCAGCATTTGTGCCAGTTCATAAGTAGGAACTTCCAGACCTCACAATCCTGCTCCCGTCACCAGTAGCTGGTCAACAAATGATGTGAGGATTTTACTGGAAAAGCTGTTCTCATAAAAGATGCTTGAGCGTGACTTATCATGGAGAAGCTGCTGCACATCAGTTTCCATGCAGCTCTTGACAGAACAGGACCTTGATCCAATGGCAAAGAGACCAAGACTCATAGGGACCTTGTTCCACTGCAGCCTTCATCCATCTTTGCAACTATTGAGATTCTAACATCTTCTTCCATCTGTGCAACCACTGAGGACTTACCGACCCATGGCTGGGGGCTGGGCAGACTTATTATAGTGGCAACCTGTACTCACCATATAACAGTACAAAGGAATGTGTGGGGCTTTTCAGGACAGAAACCGTTGCCATCTGCTGTCCTTACCACATCTTAGTGGTGCTACCATTGCTTGGTCAGCAACTGTTTATTCATCAGTTACACCTGCTTATTTCATAGTTAACCTTCCCCAAAGGTCATTCCACTATCTGCCACCTGTGGACATACTGGGAAGCAGTACGCCTGTGCACCACAGAGCCAAAACTAAGACCACCCCAACCTCACACATGGAGCTCCAGTAAACTGATCATGAAAACAGACCTTCAGGCAAATCATCAACATCTTTACAGAGGCATACAAGAAAATGGGACTGCCACTTAACATTCAGAAGACTAAGGTCCTCCACCAGTGAGCTCTTAATGAACAGTCTCCAGCTCCAGTAAGTCAGATCCAAAGTGAGACTCTGGAGAACACTGAGTATTTCTTGTGCTTTGGAAGCCATCTCTTGCAGAAGGCTGACATAAATGAAGAAATCCAACATCACCTCAAATGTGCAAGTGCAGCCTTTGGAAACCTGAGGAAATGAATGTCTGATGATCTTGACATCAGATCTGAAGCCAAGCTCATGATTTTATCAGGCAATCATGATCCTCACCTTGCTATACAGACCTGAGATATGGACAATGTACAGGAGACACCTAAACCTGTTGGAGAAGTACCATCAGTGCTGCTTGCAGAAGATCCTCTGAATCCAGTGGAAAGAAAGAAGCACAAATGTTAGAGTCCTCCTGGAAGCAAACACCATGAGTACTGAGGCAATGATCGTCCAACATCAATTTCATCAGGTCAGCCATGTCATCCAGATGTCCAGCTCCATATTCCTGAAGGAATTTTTATTCTCCCAGCTCAGCCAAGGTGTACAATAAAGAAGAGGACAGAGAAAGCACTTCTTAAAAATAAATACATCACTTTCAACTTGTTGGAGCCCATCGCCCAGGACTGCCCCAAATGAAGGAAGAGTCTGCTGCAGGGATCTCAGTATCATGAAACCTCACAGCAAACAACAGGAGATGGAAAAGCATGAGCAGCAGAAACATGTTGTGAACCAAAATCAAGAATCCAGTGTCATCCACTTCACATAGAAACACATGCCTGAGCTGCAGTTGATCCCAGATAGGCCTCATCTGTCATCTCTGAACACACAGATAAGACAATCATCCTTGACTGTGAGGGACTGCTGAAGATATATATGGGTATACATATATGATCTCTTTCAGTATATTAAAAAAAAGTATCTTTCATACCTTGAAATCTGAGGACTCAAAAGGTATTGTTCTTCTTTGTCTCCTTCCATTCAATTTTTATTTGGCCCTCCACCTGTTACCAAGATTTAATAAGGTATTTTTCCCCTTGTACACTTACAATAGGTAGTGTTCAATGTTAAAAATACTATGATTATTGAACCATCTTTCTTTACAAGAAAATAGATGGGTCCTATAATGACAGTCGATAAGTTTTGTTCTGAAAAAATTCTGATGTGGCCATCATTTTATTCTTATAAAGCCAGGGAAATTTATATTATAATACAATGGTTGTCAACCAGGGGTACGTGCTCCCCTAGGGGTACCTAAAAAGGCCCTAGGGGATATGAAGACCTAATATGGTTGATAAATGCCACGTGCACGCATGCAGCTGCAGTACAGCATGCAGGTGACCAGGAGAGCAGCAGGGTCCGGCTGCTAAGTGTGTTTGTGAGGGAAAGGGTGTAGACTGTAGCAGTATAAGGTTCTTTGGGTGAATCTGATATATTTTATTAGACCAGCTTACATAGCTGGAAAAAAAATTCTTAGCAAGCTTTCAAGTTTAAAAACCCTTTGTCAGGCTGAGGAAGCATCTGCAGTTGCTGTGTACTCTTCCTGGATGGAATGAATAGTAAAGATGCCAGAGACTGGAATGCGTGCAAGAAAGGCAGTCAGTAAAGATGTAAAAATTGAGGAGTCAGTGGGTAGAGAAAGGCTGGGTAGGGGGGAAATGAATGTAGCAGGTAAATAGTGGAGAGGTACCTGGGACATCAAATGTCAAGCAGATTATAATGTGGCATAAATTGTATCCAGGAGGTTGATGAAATGAAGTTCATAGGCTCATCTGTGAAAAGTATTTTGTAAATTCCCTTTGAAAATTAGAACTAAGAGATTGGAGAAAGAGTGGTTTTCTTGTGAGAAATGTGCCCCCACAGGTAATTGGGTATTCTTGTCTGTGATAGATTTCTGATGTGCATTCATTCTGATGCGCAGTTGTCATTTGGTCTTTCCTACGTATTTTCCATCAGAGCATTTGGTGCACTGGATGAGATCTGTAACATTTCTGCAGGTTCAGTTGTAAGATCCAGAAATGCTGATGGTTCTGTTGTGGGGTGTAATAATTGTGGGGACGGTGGAGATGTGTTGGCAGGTTTTGCATTTCTTGTCATGGCATGGCCTGGACCCATTCAGTGGGTTCTGGGCCATGGGAAGTTTGTTTCTTATAATGAGGTTAGTAAGTTCAGTCATTGTTTGAAAGCTAGGATGGGTAGTTCTGGGAAAATCTCTTTAAGAATAAGGTCTCCTTCTTGTATGGGTTGCAAGTGTTTCAGGATTTTTGGTATGGTTTTGAGGGAGGGGTGATATGTCATAACCAGCAGTGTGCGATTCGTGGGGGTTTCTTCCGGTACTGGAGCAATTCTTAACTTGGTACCTGGATGGCTCTTTCAAACATGCAATCTCTCTCTCTGGAGGAACGTACTTGATGAGTGAACAATAAGTGACCTTTTTGAGATTTCTGAGGTAGTGATCATGGGTGTTTTCCTCAGTGTAAATTTGATGGTATCTGAGGGCTTGCCTGTACATCACAACTTTCTTGGTATGTTTAGGGCAATTGCTGGTTCTGTGCAGATACATATATCTGTCTGTGGGTTTCTTGTTTAACATAGTATGTATTTTACCAAACGACGAAGATGTCATCAATATATCTTAAGTATAGCAAGGGTTTGATGGTGCAGTCCTTGAGGAAATCTTCTTCCAGGTGGCTCATAAAAAGGTTGGCATACTGTGGGGGGAAGAGGCCTGGGGGGCAGGGGAGGGGCAGACTGAGGCTCCAGCGGTGGGAGTGGGAGTGGAGCTGCCCAGCCGAGGTACCAGACTGAGCTGAGCAGGAGGCAGCTCCTGCCAATATACGCAATGTGGGAGGGCATGGGGGAGTGTGCCCCTGGATCTGCACATGGGGTGGGGTGGGCTGGACCAGCAGTGGGGGAGGGAGGAAGTAGGGCTGGGGTTGGGGCTGCACAGCCAGGGTGGGGCATGACTCATGCACCTATGCGCACCCTGGGATGGGACAGGGGGTGCATGCCCACCAGATCTGTGTGCAGGGCAGGGTGGGCTGCTGCTCTGGACTGGGGCAAGTGCCAGGCTCCTCCTAGCAAGGGGCTGGGCCGGGCTGCGCCATGCTCCTGGTGGGCATCAGTGGCACTGAGAGCTGGGCTACAAGAGGGGCTGTAGCCACCCCAGAATATGCCATAGTTCCCACCCTGTAGCCCCTCCCACCCCAAGTGAAGAATGACCCAGCCCCCTGTCAGAAACAGCCTGGCACCAGCCCCAGCATGCTCTGCCTCGCATGCAAATCCAGGGACACGTGCCCCACCAAGCCATCTCAGTGTGCATGTAGCTGCAGGAGTCATGCCCCACTCCAGCTGTGCAGCCTCTTCCCCAGCCCCACCAATCAGCAGCAGGAAGCAAAGCCACCAGAGCCCCTCAGTCAGAGGCATAGCAAGCCATAACTTTAGTTAACTGAGTGGCATTTAATTTAAAAAATGAATTTACAGAGCAGCCAGACAGTAGTGAGGGGAAAGGGGAAGGAAAAAGTCAGCCAGGCGCTGACAAGCCTGAAGCTGCACCTAGGAGTTGTTGTAGAAACTTTCAGGCACCAACTGTCCTTTCTCAGGTGATCTGAAGAACACCACTCCAACTTTAGAAAGGTATTATACAATAGACATCCATAGTATGCAAGTCTTTGACCTCTTAGTATTTGCACACCTACAGTACCTATAATGCAACGGCTTTTAGATGAAAGAGAGTTGATCCCCTGACCACTAGTGGACATTCAAACCCCAGGCTCATTTTTCAAAGAGTAAAAATTGTGAGCTGAAGCATCAAGGACCATTTCCATTCAGCTGATCAAAATTCTACACACCTAAAAATCTCTCTTCTCAAAGGGTATCATTCTGCCAGCAAGAAAAAACACAAGGAAGTAAGCAGAGGAGCATGTCATGGCAGCATGTGGCTGTAGTCTGTTTCATTGCCCAATACCCCTAGCTATATAGGAGTATTAGCCTATATGTATCTATAAAGCACTTTCTGGTGATTAGCTGGGCCCAGAGGGGCTAGCTAGAAATCAGAGTCACAGATGAGGTAGCCTGAGCACATAGGTAACTTGTAACTGTTGATGATGGAGGGGCATGGGGCTACAATTTAAAGGTTCAGGTAAAAAATGGGGAATGGAGGCAGAGACCCCTCCCCCCCTCCTTTGAACTGCTCATTCTCTCTTTCTGTCTCACAGCAGTGCCTCTGGCCAAGAGGGGATGGAGCTGCAACGGTTTCTGCCTACTGATGCTGGGCTGCCTACTGATGCTGCTTACCCTCCCTCCGGCCACGGGAGCTAGAGCAGCAGCAGCACAGCCACTTTTCAAATACCCCTTACACATGCTCTAAAGAACCCCCAAAATACAGGGGGCATGTGCCCCCGAACACAGCACCTATGCCTGGGCAGTTATGAAAAGCAACAAGAATAATTTGAAATACAGAAAGACTACTTTAGAAGAAAAACCAAAGAAGATGAGACATGCATACAGATTAGTGCATAGAGAGGTTTATTTACCCTTTCTTACAGTGCACTGACTTAAATCTAGAGCATGCTATTTATAATGCATCCTGCTTTTTACAAAACAATATATTAAAGAAAAACTAAAGTAAAGTCATCTTGATCTGGTTGAAGTGATACTGAAAGGAAAAATATATCCTATTCCAATTTTGAACAAAGAATTTTTGAAGAACCATACACTTTATTTGTATTTCCTGAAGACCACATGTACTATGCACAAACTGACTTTGGTTTTTCAATTAGCAGGTGTCAGTCAAGTGGTACAATTATTTCATGATCAAATACTTAAATTGCAGCATAAGTTATAATCAATAGCTTATATCTCCCTGAAACATGATTGTTTGGTATGTAAGAATCACTAAATGAGCCAAATATTTTCCCCAGAAAATAAAGAGAGTAACCTTTTTAAGTATCTGTACTACTCAAAGACTAATTTATCATCTTCTTTGTATAGCTGACCAACAGAAAATTAAAAACAAAAATTAATTTCTACCTATAAAAAAATGTTTTCATACCTGAAGTTTGTTAAAGCCATTAAACATCCCATTCTATGATATGTTCCTTTGGAATATACAGGAATAAATATTTAAAAGATAAGCATACTATAATGCATATCTTTCTTGTTATATATATGACCAAAGAGTTGTTTGGGTTTATTTTTATTCTGTTCAAACTCACGTACAAAATCAGACTGAGAAGCCTGAGCTCTACTGGAAGGATGATTAGCACACCATACACACATGCATAGCATTTGGAGTGGCACTTGTCCCTGCTTTAAAAGCTATTCTATTTAAATGCTGGAATACGAGACAGATTGCTGTAGTTTTCTGAGGAAGTCAAAGATCTGATTTTGATCTATAAATCCCAAGTTGCTTTTTGTCTGGTTGTTTGTTTAAGGTGTTAGATATTTCTCTTCAATCAATATTTTGTTTTAGCTTGCGTTCTCAAAATATGACAACCAGCTTACAGAATAAGATGCACACTTCTTAAGTAGTAAAAATAACATTGTGTTCCATAAATGCTATTCAGCACTTTTATAAATTTTCATAACACCAAAATCTCAGAGTCAAGACACTGGAGCCAGCACAAAGTTATTTTCAGATTTTCTCTACAAAGAAAAAATTCAAGGTGGTTTAAACCTGGCAAGATAACTTTCCTTCTGGGCTCTAGCATAAGGGAGATAACTAGAGAACTTCTTGTAGAAAGAGCTCCTGAACCTCCTGTGAAAGACTACACCACTGGAGCCATTCCACCACACCCCCATTACATTGGTAGATTTGCAAGGTAGTACTTATGAAGAAGTCTTGAGACCCGTTAAGCAGATGAACAACAACAAAGCAAAAGGTCCTGATGGACTATCAGCTGAAATTTTTAAGCAAGGTGGAAAAAGGTCTCACCAATCACAAATTATTATAAAAATCTGGAAACACGAAGAGATTCTCAATGACTTGAGATGCCAGAACTGTTACTGTATTCTAGAAAGGAAATAGATCAGATCACAGCACTTATGGTATTGCAGTCCTGTCTCTGACTGGGAAGATTTCCACCTGCATCCTTATCAATAGATCCTCTCCTCAAGGAGATTCTATGCAAATCCTAATGTGGTTTCAGACCAGAGAGATAGTAGATATGATCTTTATTGCTAGACAGTTGTAGGAGAACGGCTGTGAGAAACACTAAGATCTTTATCTGGCCTTCATTAAAGCCCTTTGGTTCAAACAATATGAAGGCCCTATGGAAGATCCTCATGATCTGGATGCTTACCAAAATTTGTTATCACCAGATTCCTTTTTGATGATGTGACAGAAGTCATCCTAAACAATGGCTCAGAATAGGACCCCTTCACTATTAGAACTGGGTTAGCAAAGATGTAGGATTGCATCAACATACTTTTCATCTGTATCACACCTATTCTGCATCTCATTGCTGACAGACATGCATATGGAGTCAGCATCCAATATTGCATGGATAAGAATTTCTTTAACATCAACCATTTATGTTCCAAATCCAAGATAACCAACATTTTCATTACTGATCCTCAATATACTAAAGACTGTTGTGTGTGCTCATGGGCACTCTTGATTGCTTACGTGAAGTGTATAAAATGCCTGGATGCACTATCAACTTCACAAAAACCAAGATATTTCACCAGCCCACCCCAAACCAAACTGCTGCTCTTCCACACATCACAATTAGAGGACAATCCTTAAAGGGTGTCTAGTATCTCTTCTCCTACCTGGATAGTCACTGTTCCCCCAAAACATAAACAGACAACAATATTCAACATCAGATAAAATTCACCAGTGATATATTTGGATGTCTCCAAAATAGTGTTTTCAATATTCATGAGATCAGGGCCCAAACCAAACTTCTCATCTACCAATCTCTTGTCATTCCTACCCGGTATATGGGTGTGAAACTTACGCAACATATTAGAAAAGTCTTAAAGTTTTAGAACATCACATCAACAATACCTTCATAAATTCTTCTCAATCAATTGGAAGGACAGAAAACTGAATGCCATCATTCTGACGGAAGTAAACCACCAGCTTTGGAACCATATTTATATGATACCAGCTCTTTTGGACAGGACATCTCCTATGGCTGCCTGACAACTTGGCTCCTACACTACCAACTCACCAATGATCAGCACTCTAGAGGTAGAAAAAGAAGTGATTCAAGAATACACTGAAAGCCAATCTGAAGAAGAACAATATTAACAGCAATACCCAGGAGACTCAAGCACTGAATCATCCCCAATGGAACCACAATGCAAAACAAGGCATGGATTATTTCAAGCAAACTCGCCTTGCTATGGAGTTGGATAGATGAGAAAAAAGTTGTGACTTGACATCATTAAGACCTACTCCTTCATCCTGGAACTGCGTGTCACATCTACAATCAAACAAGCAAATCTCAGATTGGCCTCCTCAGTCACCTATAGAGTTCTGTATTTACTGGAACACTATCATCCTTATATCAAGGGACTCAATGACAAGTATAGGTTACCTAACTAGAGAACGTATGTGTTCCAGCAATCAGGAATCACAAAAACAACTCACAGGACACAGGTTTTCAAATGTAAATTAATAGAAGCCCTAACACTTCTGAGCCACAATAAGAATTATACTACTCCAGAATCACAGAGCTGAAAGACATCCCCTGACCCCTGGCCTTGCAAAGAGAGTGACTTCATAGAGTCACTTAGTCCTTAAATTTTCATTTTTATTTGTTTGTATGTGTATTTAATCATGCAAGTAGTTTCATGTACTGAATTAAATTTAATGATCCACATTAAATCTGCCCTTTAACATTGCTTCAATTCTTACATATGTAGGAAGTTATTTAAGTAATAACCCAGTTGTGTGAACATTAATTTATCATGCACTGCATTATATAAAGCAAGATGTTTAGTTACTCTTTCCTTTGATTCTCCCAGAAGTCACCGAAAAACACACAAAAAAAAAAACTTCTCAGGTACTTTCCATTTGTTTCTAAAATCCATAACTAATATTTCACAAAATAAAGTACAATATGGTTATCAAAGAACATCTAATCCCCAAATAAGCTAGCTTCCTCCCAGGGAAATCATGCACTGTTCAAGTAGTAAACATCATGCAACACATCAAAAGATAGCTTTGAAAACGGTATCATATTCATAGATTTGTCAGCAGTAAACCACCCGTGGCTCCTTACAAAAATATATGATTATGATGAAAAATTACTAGCTACTATGAATAATATGATCCTTGCTAGAAAAATCAATGAGTCTATGTTGAATTATGCAAGAAGCAGAGCAGATGACAAAAACATAGGAATGGCCTACATCAAGGGAGTGTACTTGCACTTAAGCTATTTCACATCTAGACCAACAACCAACCAATTCACCCAAGCACAACACGTTTTATTTATTCAGATGATTTTTGTACCACCAGCTAATTATGTTGGGATAGGTTGTGGCCCCAAAGGGTGCCTATACACAAGTATGGAAGCTGTTCCGACACACTGTAATTCCAGCACACTGGAGCAAACTCGATCAAGTCTACTGGAGCATTGCAATTACTGCACTCCAGCAGCCTCCCACATGTCATGTATCAGTGTCCACCCACTTCAAAATGGCAGCAGGTGAACTTTATCTCAGCTCATTCAATAAGCTTTAAATAAAAGTATCCCCACCGCCACTTTGAAGCATGGGGATGCCAATACATGAAACTCTCTGGGCACTGTAAATAGAGCTGCTCTTGGAGCTGCTCTAATTAAAGTGACCTCCCCTCCCAGAACACATGTATAAAACACCAAGGGACACTAAAAAAAATAATTTAAGGGGCTCAAAGTGTTGCCAGACTATTGCATGAAAAATCAACTATATGCCAATCTAAATAAAACACAAAGTTAGTCTCCTCCAATTTTGGAATCCAAATCAAATAAAAGGTAACTCTTCCACCTTTGAACTGAAATACTAGTAAGCAACTCAGCCTGGCCAGAAATAGAATCACCTTCACCCACTGCCTGAATCCTATCTACATTAGACTTAATACTTTTGTATAAAGCACATATAAAAAAAAGATTGAAGTGTAAGGACAGTCCCTGAAACAACATATTAAAAGCTCATCAACTCCAAATAGGAGCTGAACCCAACAACACTATGAACTACTGTACTTGCACTTTATCATTCAGCAACTAAATACACATGTCCAGCTTGGGAAAGATCAGTACATGTAACAAAGCTAGACACTGTGTTGAACAGAAGTTGCAGGTATATTACTCGATGCCTTAAACCAACAAGTGTCAATAGTCTCCATCTACTTGATGGAATTACCCCACCAGACTTCAGGAGAATAGTAGCATGCAAAAAAGAATATACCTGGGAGGTTGAAGACAAGAGGCACCCACTACATAGCCACATCACGGCTTCCAGTAGCCTTTAAAAAATAAATAAATTAAAAAAAAAAAAAATCACAAAAAAGTTTCCTCTCTACAATGCAGCCATTCAATGAAAAACCAACAAAGTCACAGGAATAAAGATGTCTGTAATCATAACTAGAGATGACCCAGAAGGAAGTTAGGATGAATATCAAAGTTGCCAAACATCTCTCTTCAGGCGCGGAGCTTGATTGGCCAACATGGAGAAGTTTGAACTATCTCCAAAGAGGGGGTTGGCAAAACTAAAGTTAACAGGCAACTGTGGGGATACTTTAATGATGCCAACACCCTGTGTGAATGTACAGGACATTTTTAGACTACAGAGGAAACTTTCAGACTACTAGTCTGTCTACATATAGGGGAACCATACACCAGTGAGTACCTCACTAGGGCGACAGGTCCCGAATTTGCACATGGTGACAGTACACAAGGATAAGGAGGCAGGAGAAGTACAATACTTATAACCTTTGTTTCAAGACACAAAACAGTAAATAACTTCATATCCATTGACTCTTTCTTTTTCTTTTTTTCTAAGAGTTCTTTGGAATACAATGTTGAGTTTGTTATGGAAAGGGGAAGAGGAAGAAGTTAGGTTTTTTGGTGGGGGAGGTGACAGATGCAGCCTCTGTATACGAGAGAGGTGAGAGCTCAGAGGGGACATGTTGGGGAAGAAATTTCCCCTGAGGTAAGGTACAGTGGTGGGAGTATGTGGGGTGCTGGGAGAGTGGAGTAGGAAAAGAGCAGTTGGGAGATGTGGTTAGGATTGGCAGAAGAGTTTGTATGTGTGACAGTACTCATAGAGAGGTAGTGGTAGCATAGCAATGTCAGGGGTGGGAAAAGAGTTGGAGTTCTCTATTTTTTTCAGTATTGTTTAGGGAATTCTCTCCATGTTGTTTGTTTATTGTAAGCCACTCTGAGCTTTTGGATAGAGTGGAATATAAATCTAATAAACAAATCACTTTAATTTTGGACTACTTTCACAATCTGTTTTAAAACTAAACTAAAGTATCTTTAGTATCTTCTTAAAGATATCCACAAGAAATAGGAGACATGAGATGAAGGTTTAAATGTCTGAACTGCTTTTATTTAAAAAGCTGGGAAATAGAAATTAAGCCACCTGAATACAAAGAAAACGTTAATTAGCTGGAGCAGAAAAAATAAAGCAGCAAAGCTGAGGAGGGCTTCCTGATCCAAAATGACCACTTGTCAGCCTAAGCAAATAATTCATATCAGTTCAGTGCAAAAGCTTTGGCGAAATCTTTCACAAGTTCCATTCAAGTGTTATGTCGACAGCAATATAAAACTCTAAAATAAAGACACCTCTTACTCTCTTTTCCCATAACCTGTGGGAATTTCTTAGCATTTTCCTACTGATTCAAGAACTTTAGTTGCAAGCAGATTCCTGTCATACTTCCCGTGGTTGGATACAGCTTGTTTCTTCAGCTCTATACAATGTGAAACTAGATGGTACTAGCCACCTGCAAGCTTTCAATTGTTTTGGCATCCTGTGCCAAAAGGACACCAAAGTCAGGCTTCAACACAGGAGATTCTTTCATTTCTTCCGCTGTACTTTTTTAAGTTCCTTACCCCAAATAGCTTTACACCAACCAATAAATATTTAAATGTCTCACATGGGAAAGAGAGACATACACAGAGAGACCAGATGAGCAGTGTTTTACTGCTAGATTTACAATGTTAAAGCAATTTGGAAACCTACGAGTGTCTCTATCATCATCATAAAATAAATCCTAAATATCTATATGTTTTGGTGTTCGCTTTCAGTTTTCTTAATCACCTGGTAAGTATGTGATGGGGGATGTGGGGTTTGCAGGAGGAGGGTGGGAAGGTGTGTGGCAGGATGTGGATGGGTATGAAGGGATGCAGGTTAGTGTGTGGGTAGGTATGGGGAGACTGGGGGGACTGTAAAGGGGCCTGCTTAGGAGTGGATCGCCTGCCCCCCAAAGGGAGCAGCCCCCCCCCCACACACACACAGCACATGGATTGCCCCCTGCAGGGTCCAACCCCCCTCCTGCAAGGTACAGACCCATCCCAACCCAGCTCCAGCCCCCTGCTCACTGCCCCACTGAGCTGTAGCCTCCCCACTTATCACCCTCCTGCTGGGCCCCAATCCCCCACTCACTCCGTGCCAAGCCCCAGCCTTCCCCCCACCCCCGCTCACCCACAGCGGTGATCAGGGTGCTGGGGACCTCTTGGCACAGCCACGCCATGTGGCAGGGGGCAGCACAGCTTGTCCCCAGACACCTGGCACCCACGCTGCCTCTGCCACACTGTGTAGCTGCAGCCCAGCTTAGCACTGCATTTTTCTGGGCAACTTCAAGCTGTCACCTGGGGTCCTGCATCACTTGTGGAGACCACCTACTGTGCTGGCCCAGGTCCTGTGTGCACAGGCCCCGTGCCATCAGGCCAGGCTGCATCTATGCATGCAGAATCTGGGCCAGCATGGCAGGCAGTCCCCATGAGCAACACAGGGCTCCAGGTGGCAGTACAAAAGCACATGGTGTCCTGCCAAGCCACAGCTGCACAGTGTGGCAGAGGCACTGTGGGTGCCAGGTGGCTGGGGACAAGCTGTGCTGCTCCCTGCTGCATGTGGGGGCTGTGCCACAAGGCCCCCAGAGCCCCTATCACTGCTGCCAGAAAGTTGCGGGTGGGCGGGGGGCTGGAGCTAAGCGGAGGGGCTGGCAGGCAGGGCTGGGGCCATCTGGGGGGTGGGCAGGGGACCCAACCCTCCTGAGCTGCCCCTCCATGGTCCTTCACACCCTCCTCCAGCCGCCGCAACCCCCTACTTTCCTGGGATGGAGGCCCAAGTCCAGGTCACAGCAGCCTGCACCGCTGCTTGCCCTTCACAAGCAGGCAGCCCCAGTGCTGAAGCATGCAAGGGCCACCCATAGAGAGACACTCTGGCTGACTACCAGACTATCTTTGTGCAGGACTCGAGCCTCCGGTTGCCTCAGGCCCCACTTTTTCGCTGTAGGGTATTTTTTGATATCTGGATCTCCAAGTATCAAATTTTGACAACAGGCTGAAAATATATTCCCAGCACGCTTCTTGCAACATCTCAAACTGGTTTGCGACAAAAGAGGAACATGCATGCTCATCTGGATGTGCCCCTGAAGCATGATCACATGCCTAGCTTTAACCCACCGAGTTGCTCCATCAGCATCTCCAGTTTCACCAAGAGCCACCAGTGCTACACAAATGATAAAGTCGGTGGCAGTCTACTACAAACCCCCTACCCACAGTCAAGACCGTGACCAGGAGTTCACCAGGGAATTGGCTGAGACCACACAGTTCCAGTTTATGGTTGTCATGGGAGATTTTAACTACCCAGACATCTCATGGGAGGAGCGCTCAGCCAAATCCAAGTGGTCGCAAAGCTTTCTCTCATGTGTGGATGAACTCTATCTGACGCAGGAAGTCTACGGGCTAACAAGAGGTAAAGAGCTGCTTGACCTCGTACTGGCAACCAAGGATGACCTAATCAGCAACCTAACAATCGAAGGGAAGCTTGGTGACAGTGTTCACGAACTGATCACTTTTACCATCTGCCATAAGGCTGGCAAGTCAGTAATACAGAAGTCTTCAACTTCAGTAAAGCTGACTTTGACAAGCTAAGGAGACTTGTCAGAGAGGCCCTAGAAGGCCACAACCCAATGGAGAGGGGAGTTCAGGACGAGCTGTTGCTCCTCAAAGGAGCAATGCTGGATGTGCAAGCAAAGTCCATCTTGTCTCAGAGGAAAAGAAGCAAAAGGGCACAGCAGCCCTCTTGGCTCTCCAGCGAACTGGCAGACCTCCTGCATCATAAAAGGAAAACCTACAAAGGATGGAGGACTGGAAACGCCACCAAGAAGAAATACTCTGCTCTAGTCTTGACTTGCAGAAAGCAAATCAGGAAAGCCAAGGCTACAATGGAACTCCAGCTAGCTACAAATATCAAGGAAAATAAAAAGTCCTTTTTAAGAGATGTGGTGAGCAGGAGGAAAAGCAAGGGCAACATTGGACCCCTGCTAAACCAAATGGGGCAACTGACAACTGACACCCAGGAAAAAGCAAACTTACTAAATGGGTACTTTGCATCAGTTTTTCACCAGTTCCATGGGACGGCCCTGCCCACTATGGGTCAGGGAGGCCCGGGTGAGGGAGATTCCTTGCCCTCCATCGAAGCTGGCCTCATGAAGGAACACCTTGACAGGCTGGATACCTTCAAGTCAGCCGACCCTGATGGACTACACCCAAAGGCACTCAGGGAGCTGACAAGCATCATAGCTCAACCCCTGACATGGATCTTTGAGAGGTCTTGGCACTCTGGTGAAGTGCCCAATGATTGGAAGAGGGCCAATGTCATGCCTATCTTCAAGAAAGGGAGGAAAGTAGATCTGGCAAACTACAGGCCCATCAGCCTGACCTCTATCCTGGGGAAGGTCTGGAAAAGATTATCAAGGAGGCCATCCGTAACAGACTACCTGAAGGCAATATCCTGAGGGATACCCAGCATGGGTTTGTTGCGGGTAGGTCTTGCTTGACTAATCTCATTTCCGTTTATGACTAGGTGACTTATCACCTGGACGAGGAGAAAGAGATTGACATTGTATACCTTGACTTTAAAAAAATCTTCGATCTGGTATCCCACAATCACCTCCTCGCTAAACTGGCTAACTGCAGCCTTAACTTCACCACGATCTGCTGGCTGGGGAACTGGCTCCACGGTAGGACCCAGAGTGTGGTGGTCGAAGGGAGCCAATTGTCTTGGTGTGCTGTGACCAGTGGGGTCCCACAAGGCTCTGTCCTAGGTCCTATACTGTTTAACATCTTCATCAATGATGTGGACGTTGGTGTCAGAAGCGGACTGGCCAAGTTCGCCAATGACACCAAACTATGGTGTAAAGCATCCACACCTGAAGATAGGAGGGTGATCCAGGCAGATCTGGACAGACTCATGAAATGGGCGGACGAGAACTTGATGGTGTTCAACACCGAAAAATGCAAGGTTCTCCACCTTGGGAGGAAACACCTGTACCGTGTTTATAGGCTCCTACGCTGGTTAGCACTACAGATGAAAGGGACTTGGGGGTCATGGTTGACCACAAGATGAACATGAGCCTTCAGTGTGATGCTGCAGCTAGTAAAGTGAGCAAAACGCTTGCTTGCATCCATAGATGTTTCTCAAGCAAATCCCAGGATGTCATTCTCCCCTTGTACTCAGCCTTGGTAAGGCCGCAGGTGAAGTACTGCGTCCAGTTTTGGGCTCCACAATTCAAAAGGGATGTTGAGAAGCTTGAGAGGGTACAGAGGAGAGCCATGCACATAATCAGAGGTCAGGAAAACAGACCTTATGATGAGAGGTTGAGAGCAATGGGGCTATTCAGCATGGAAAAGAACAGGCTCAGGGGTGATCTGGTGGCCACCTATAAGTATATCAGGGTGCTCATCAGGATCTGGGAGAACATCTGTTCACCAGAACCCCCCAAGGAATGACAAGATCAAATGGTCCCAAACTCCACCGTGACCGATTCAAGCTGGACATAAGAAAGAACTTCTTCACTGTCCAAGCCCCAAAGGGTTGGAATAGACTGCAGCCAGAGGTGGTCCAAGCACCCACTTTGAACGCCTTCAAGACACATTTGGATGCTTATCTTGCTGGGAACCTATGATCCCTGCTGAATTCCTGCCCCTGGGGCAGGGAGCTGGACTCCATGATCCTCCCGGGTCTCTTCCAGCCCAAATGCCTATAAACTCTATGAAAAACAGGTCTCTTATAAAGCACACTTGGTTCTTTTACACTTGTATAATAAATAAGAAATGTAATTTGGTGTAATCCTTCCTATTAGTTCAATAATTACATGATTTTAATTTCTTGTCACTTAGAATGTACCTATATAAGCCCATCAAAAATACAACATTCACTAAACAATTAGATGGCTTAACTTTTATGCTACAGTTTTCTTCATTATCCATATACTTAGAAGATTATTAAGAAATTTCTTTAATATTACATTAGTATAATGAAAAATATTGAAACTTTATTTCATGATTTTGTGCGGAACTCTATAGTTTACACTCCCTCAACCATACATAATTCATATACATTATTAAACAGAAATTAGTAGATGTGTCTTTGCACAAAAAGACTGTACCTGTCTACCATTTAAATAAGCTGAATTGCAATTCAAATATTATTTCCTAGGTAAAAAACATTTTGCTTAAAAAGAATACTGAGAAACAAAAAATGAAGCTTAATAGCAAATCCAATTTCATATTTAATCATAAGCAGCCATCATCATTTTAGAGAAACTAGATTTTAAGCATTAATTATAGATACTGCTTTGTAGGCAAAGGTTAATCAGCCATTTTATAACTACTCTTCAAAAGCAAAATATACATTTACCTTGCACTTGTGGGTCAGTAAATCTTTAAATGGATGTATTTTTACTATTGAATATGTCTTTCCAGTAATGCAATAATTAGTAGCTAGTCTATATAGAATAATTCTTTCTTCCTGAAATAATGCATTTTTGAGCTTTCACATAGTGGCAATACTATATTAGTAGAATAACCTGCCTGATAAAAGCCTGAAATCTTAGCTTCATAAGCACTGAATGATAAAAAAAGGTTACTGATAATTTTTTTAGCTGTAAGCTAAAAAATGGCCAGGGCAAATTTGAAAAGTAGAACAAGACAAACTAGCAAGTTAAGGTCCTGCTGAGCTTATAGGGCTGCAATTACTATATCAAGTTATACAAGTCTGTCAGAAGACAGATACTGAATGAAGACCCAATATTAAGATTTTTACAAGATGCCAAAAAAGGCCAACGTGGCGGCGAGAAGCCCCCACAGGCGCCAAGGATGCTAGGGGCAAACCCAGGCATTCCCGAGCGGGGTGGGGGGAGCGAGCAAGCACCCCGTACACTGGCAAGCTTACTGCTGGGATGGGCGGGAGCAGAGTAGGAGCTGCGTGAGCAGGCATTGCACCGGCTGTTCAAGCAGCTGCTTTCTGGATGGGGCGGTGGCCAGCTGATTGCGGTAGCTGATGCCACCACCACAGGGAATTTAAAAACCTCACTGGAAGCCAGCAGAGGGAAGAAGGAAGCTAGCAGGGAGCACACCAGGCAGACAGGAACTCCAGAGGCTGGTTGTGTCGGCCCAGAAGGCACTGCCCCACGGCAGAGGAGGAAGACCAGTGTTGTGCATTAGGCTAGGGACAGACAATCCCCAGCCCCTCAATTTTGGAGCTTTACAGAGGCATCTCTCTTGGGAGGGAGGACACCAGATGCCTGAGGCTCAGCCCCTTGGGATCAGGGGCTGAGGCTCCAGATGTATCAACATCCAGGCAACAGGCTGGGTCGCCAAAGCTAACGCCAGATCCCAAAATTAAGGGGCTCATGGAGACCGTCAAAGCAATGAGTGGAATACCCGAGCAGTTGGCAAGTGGACGGGGTGTAGGGGAGGTGGAACACCGAGGACCACCATGGCACGCTTCAGGTCGATAGGGGAAGAGAACACCAGTTAATCCCCTCTTTCTTCTCAGATACCAAGTCATGGCAGGAGAAATCAGGGGACCTCGACCAAGGAAGGGGGCAGTGTTGTACTTACAGCACCCACTAGAGGCGTGAACAGTGGTGCATTGGCCAGGAACATGAACTTCCGCAGTAGCAGATCAGTGATCCTGACCTGGGTACAGTTAGTCATGCAGCCTCCTGCTGTAGCCCATACTGAACTTCTGACACCAGCCATCCCAGAAATTGGCCAAGTGCTGGAAATGCAGTAGCTACAGGGTGCCCACCAGCAGGAATGGATGCAGCAGAATACAGCCCTGTTCAAGATGCCGTGGATGACAACCCTGAGGCCTACACTGAAGTGTTTGAGAGGATGGCCCTCCAGACTGAGCTGGACCTTACTCAGCAGGCCCATCAGTTGGGCACCCTAGTAGTGGACAAAGCCCAGGCAGCATATCGGGCACTATCAAGGGAAGAGACCCATAACTACAACACGGTGAAGGCTGCGATCTTATACCAGCTCAGGATTTCACCTGAAAGCCATAAACAAGCCTTCTGAGCATGGAAGTCAAAAGAGGCCAAGAGGCCCCACAGCTTACTGCAGTACCTGCAAGACACGTTGAATAAGTGGCTCCCTGTGAGCCAGTTTAACCAAGACAGGGTCATAGAACACGTCCTGCTAGAACAATTCCTTTGGGACCTGGAGGAAGACACTCAGATATGGACAAGATGACACCAACCGTGGAGCAGCAAAGAAGCCCTCCGCCTTGCGGAGGCACTCTCCAGCTCAGAGAATGAGCATAGTCGTGGGAGAAGCCTCTGTGCCCTAACTGGGGGCATGACCCAAGAAGAGGAAAAAAGGATAGGGCCTCAGAAGAGAACAGTGAGAGACATCATCTGTTGTTGTTCTGGTCTTACTAGTCATATCACAAGGAAGCGTTAGCTTGAGCGAGCTAAATTGCAGATTAGTGACACCTCCCTTTCCTAGAGAGAGACCGAGGGAAGCCGACCAAGGCGTGCTCACGGATTGTAGTTTTGGCACGCGGTTACAGAAGGGAGACTAAGAACAACCTTTACTGATGGCCTGGATTGGGGATTGGGCAGTACGAGCCACCCTGGATATGGGATGTTCATAATCCCTACTCCATGCATATCTAGCTCCAAAACCAGGTGTGAGGGATGCTGGACCCCTGGTGATGACCTGCATCTTGGGGGGTGAAAAGCACCTCTGGAGTTGCTAACTCCCTCTGAGAGTAATGGAGTTCTGAGGTGAGCTAGGGGGCAGCCTGGCTCCAGCATTGGCCTGTGAAATGATCCTAGGCAGAGACTGGGGACCTATTTGCATGGTGCTACAGCATGTGAGAGCAACCGAAGGAGAGAGGAAGCAATTACAGAGAGGCGAGGGCTGGGCAGGAGAAACATCATTTCCTTAAACCAAAGCCAATTTTAACACCAAAGCTAGACAACTGCATTTTGAATGCAGATCTTTTCAGGGATGTTCACAGTTAGGTTTCCACAGAACCCAATCCCCATTCAGATGCCCCCAAACTTTCTAGGACTGCCGATATGGTACTTGGAATAAAAAGCTCACTGCAACTGAAGAAAGGTGACTACACATTCTCAACTTGAAGCACAATATCCAAGCGTAATGATTTTGAGATGTTCAGAGAGAAAGTGCCAGCATTAAGCAGTTAACTGATAACACCAATGTGACATGTGAAGTTTAAAATAAAGAGATGGAGAACAATTTGGCCTTGGAAACAGTGCATTATTGAAACAGTAAAACACAGCAGCTCTTTAATATCTTACTCAATTATCTGTAAAGTAGAAAGAGTAAGGTAGTGAATGCAAACCCTTCCTGAAGTTTTTTCTCTAGCGGTACAGCTCAGATTTATTCTGTGAAGTTGGTCTTTACATAATACTATATTTAAAAGGAGTGTGAGGATAGAAAATGTGGGAAACAAGTAGTAAATAGTAGCTTGGAAGGGAGGAGAGAAAAAGGGATCATAGACCAGGTCTATGCACTGAAAACTGGTGGATGGATAGGAGTAGAAGGAAAAGACAGATAAAGTTGCTGCAAGACAGAAGGATTTAAATCTATTAATGCACATTCCCCTCAAATCTGAAATTGAACCTTAAAGTCCAGAGCCACTACATTTCTTTTGCCGTCAGCAAACAACTCTGAACTCAACTGTTTTAAGTTTCATTGCATTCTACTGGTTATCTCACGCTGAAGATAATAGCCTACTGCTCCTACCAGTTTACTCAGTTGCTAAGTGCAGACAATCAAAAAGCCCAAGGTTGAATTGATTCAGTCTTTTTAGATTAGTCTAAACTACAGAGATTAAATTAAACAAAAGTGAACAGACATCTACCATTGATTTGGGAAATGCAGCCACATACCTGCACTGGCTCAGGCCAGAAGCTGGGGAAGGGTGGGGCACTTGAGTATGACTCTCTGGCATGTACCCCGCATGGGATGCGTGTTCCCTTCCTCTTCCTGCTGCCCCCAAGGTCTCTGGGATTTGCGGTCCAAAAACAAAATCACAGCAGCAGGACTCTGCAGGGATACTCCTCACCTCTCTTTCTGCTTCAAGGCGACTCTGGGATTTGCAGTACAAGTTGCAGACAGCAGTAAATTTGAGTGGGGAGAAGGGGTGTTCAACCCCATTCCTTGGCTCTAGACCCCAGTTGGGTTTTGCCTAGGGGAGGAAGTACCACCACGCCCCAAACTGGGCTGCATCCACAGCTGAGCTTGCAACCCATCCCCCCCACCACACACACGCCCTCTTGTCAGCCACCCCTCACTGCTCCAGCTAAGGAGCAGAGGGGCGGAGCAGACAGCCCAGCCCAGCCCAGGGCTAAAAAGCATGCTGGGATACTGTGATTTAACTTGAACCAGGATGTGGTCTGGGGTAGACATTTCATAAACCTGTTTGATCCAAATCAGTTAAATCTGACACTACATTCAATGAGGTTTATCTTAAATCAGTTTCAGCCATTTTGAAACTGATTTATGTGCACTGAACTTCTGTTCTGTTACTGGTTTCAACCAGTTTCTGATCAATTAAACCCGTTTGTATGTAACAAAGTAGTAAGCTCTAGGCTATGACCTAAAATCAGAGATGTCAAAAGGTATGGCCAAGCCATGTCATTTGACACATGGAACTGCTTTTGAGCAGGAAGTTTCATGAAGGAGAAGCAGCTGTAGTGTTAATTGCAGTGGCTCTCAGAACCATGACAGCTACCACTCATGTGTTGCTACCAAATTTCCAACCCACAGGCAGACTTTTAGGGAGATCCAGAGTGGTGCACTGATTAGAATGGACAAATCATGCTAATTACCTCAGGAGAGAGGGAAGGGGGCTTGCCCCATCAGGCTCAGGAGTACTAGTGATGTGACAAGACAGAAATTCTGTATTTTTTCACTGAGTTACCAGCTGAGGACTGTAGGATCAAATCCAAGGAGTTTTGTGAGGGAAAAATAAAATGTGATGACATCTCTCTGGAGTATATGATAAATGTATTTGCACAAAACCAAACTAGGTTTACAAGAAGAAATGTTGGTACAACTTTGAGTACCAAAGGTTGCTTTCAAGGGTGACTTTATAATATTAAAACTTTTTTTTTTGGGGGGGGGGGGGGTTGGATAGTACACATTTTCTTTCCCAATTTTATTTTGATGTTATGAATTTTACAGAGGTAACTGAGTGAAACTGTTTGGCCTGCATTGTATACATCAGCCTAAATAAGCTAAAGGTCATTTCTGGACTAAAAATATTAAATTAAGAACACATTTACTGGAATTTTTATTCTGTTCTGGTCGCATTTCAAATGGGAAAAGAGGAGACTGACAAGTAGCTGAGGCTGAGGGGCAGAAATAGTCTGAGAGAAAAAAATTGGAAAAGGAGTTTGTTCATTTTCATGCAATAATTTTCACAGATGTGTTAATTATACCGTTTGGCTAATAGGTTTTTTTAGCAAGAGCACTACTTTTTACCAATTTCCACTCAGAAAGTAAATCTGACATCTCTCAGAATGACAACGTTGACAGTTAAATTAGAAAGAATTAAAATATAAGTTTTAATTAAGTTACATTATATGATTCCTTATCTTCTGGAGCAGCTGCCTATAGTTGAAGTTAAGAACAAATGCTACTTAGATGTATGTTTTTTTCTGCCAGTGTTCAACTACAAGTTTTCTTACATTTTCATTGGAGGCCTCTGGTATTGGCCCCTATCAAACAGAAAATATCAGACAAAACTGGCCTAGTCAAGTATGCTTATTCCAAAGCATGGGTTAGAGAGGGCATACATAATTCAAAAGCAAGTCTAGAAAGAAAATAGGACAATCCTTAATGAAACTAAGAAACTCAAAGAGAGGAAAAAGAAGAACTTAGTTCAATGATTGTGGTTTTGTCTTTTTAAATTTGGTTTTGGGGTTTGTTGTTTGGGGGGGGTTCCATTTGGTTTTTCCAAAAAGAGATTCCTTTTACTCCTTTTATTTAGTTAAAAAGTTCTTATATAATTTTGCTACAAAAATTAAGAACCAATTTACTTCAGAGTTAAACTTCCATCACATAGAAATGGTTTTTATTCACAAATTTCTCATTTCACAACAAAAGGGGGCCAGGATGAAGACTCCAGCAAGGGTAGGGTGAAGGAACCACACAAAAATATAAATATCAACTTATATAATGGTGTCGATGTGGAGTGCTGCTACGGCCCCTGCCCAGGGGGCGCCGCCTACCCGGGGCTTGTCTGAGGCCTCCACCCAGACAGAGCTCATATGGGAGTTGGCATCCCCCTGCCCCCTGACCTGTGGGGGATGCCCAGCAGGGCCGGGGGGGCAGGAATTGGGGTCCCCCACACCTGTCCTGTAGGCACCCATCTTAGGGCCCTGGAGGCGAAGGTGAGGGAGCTCCAGGAGGAGGTTAGCAGGCTGAAGGGAATCAGGGAGGTGGAGGATGAAATCAAGGGGTATTTTCTCTTCCTGCAGGGCCATGCATCCAAGGAAGAAGCACCCCGGGAGGTGCCCTCTAAAGCAGAGTGGCAAATGGTCACCTCCAGAGCCAGGGATGCTCACAGCAAAGCAGTACCAGTTCCTCCAGTCTGGCTGGACAACAGGTACGAGGCCCTGGTGACACTGCAGGAGAAGGAAGGAGAGAAGGAAACCTCCGGAGAGGAGGCAACTCCACACTCTCCACACTCTGATCACACTGAAGGAGCTAAGCAGACCCGGAGGAGGAAACATCGAGTGATCATCATAGGAGACTCCATCTTGAAAGGTACGGAGGTTCCCATCTGTCACCAGGACCCCTTGACACGCAAGGTCTACTGCCTGCCTGGAGCAAAGATTCAGACTGTGATGGGGATGATGCAGGCCATGATCCAGCCCACCGATTACTACTCTATGGTCCTAATCCATGTGGGCACGAATGATGCAGCCAGGAGAAGCCCTGATCACCTGATGACAGACTACCACACTCTGGGGGGCATGCTGAAGGAGACAGGGGCACAGGTGGCATCTCTTCTGCCCTACTGGTGAGCAGACGTGGAAGACAACGCAAAACCTGTATCCGAGAGGTTAACTTGTGGCTTCGGGAATGGTGTCTCGAAGCGAGCTTCAGCTTCCTAGACAACGACCCACACGTCAGGACAAGAGACATGCTCAGGTGGGATGGACTTCACCTTCCCCCAAAGGTAAGCGTGTGTTCTCTTCTAGGTTGGTGGATATCCTCCAGCGGGATTTAAACTAGGCTCATTGGAGGCATGGGAAGATGAAGTCAGAGGAAACCTTGGACCACTAAACTAAGCATCACCCACAAGAACAGCCCAGCCTAGACCGACAACAAACAGAACAAATGCCCAGCTAAGCAACAGTGGCCCGGATAGTACTGAGATTAGGGGGCCAGTACACACATCTTCAGGAGGCCTCAAATGCCTCTACACAAATGTGAGTAGTATGGGGAACAAGCAGGAGGAACTTACCCTCCTGCTAGCTGAAACCAACCCAGACATAGTGGGGCTCACCAAAACGTGGTGGGACCCAACGCACAACTGGGTATTGAATATCAAGGCCTATAGGCTGTACAGGAGGGATAGAACAGGAAGGAAAGGTGGGGATGAGGTGCTCTACGTCAAGGAGAAATATACATCCTCAACAAGTAACACAGGGTCAGAAGAGGCACACACTGAAGCGCTCTGGGTTAGAATACAAGGAAGTCAAGGAGAAAGGGACTTAACAGTGGGGTCTAGAACAGACCACCCAACCAAGGGGAATAGCTAGACCGGGAATTCTTAAGTCAACTCATGGAAGTAGTTAGGTCAAATGACGTGGTCATCATGGGTGACCTGAACTTTCCAGACATCTGCTGGGAAGAGCAGTTAGCTGGGTCTGACCACTCACATAAGTTCCTAGCTGAGATACAAGACCTCCATCTAACCCAGGAGGTGCACAGCATCACCAGGGGAGACACCTTGTTGGATCTGGTCCTGGCCATGGGCGATGACCTGGTGAAGGGTCTCCGGGTGCTCAACCAACTGTTAGACAGTGATCATCACCTCCTGGAATTCACCATCCAGAGCAAGGTGGCAAGGGCATGCAGAAAGGCAGCAGCCCTGGACTTCAGGAGGGCAAATTTCAATGAGCTAAAGAGAATTTTTTGGGAGGCACTGAGGTTCCAGAGGGGAGAGGAGTCAGGTGTGCAAGAAGAGTGGTCATTCCTTAAGGAGACAATCCTCCAAGCCCAAAAGGGAGGTAATCCCAACAAGGATCAAAGGGGGCAAGAGGGCACAAAAGCCCCCATGGCTTACCAAAAGCATACAGGAATGTCTCCAAGATAAAAGGAGGCATACACCAAGTGGAAGGGAAGGGCCAACACCAGGGAGGACTATACCTCGGTTGCTTGGGGCTGTAAGAGGACGATCAGGAAGGCCAAGGCAGGGATAGAACTGGGACTAGCTACCCGGATCAAGGACAACAAGAAATCCTTTTTTAAATACATAGGGGGTAAAAAGAATTTACCAGGTAACGTGGGGCCTCTGCAGGACATGCTAGGAAATCTGGTCTTTGCATCAGACAGCAAAGCTAACCTATTTAACAATTTGCCTCCCTTTTTTCTGAGCAGGGACTAGGTCCCCCCCCACCTGAACCCCCACAGGACCCAGGGGAGGCGCACCTAGGCCTAGGGTCAGTAAAGACCTAGTCAGGGAATTTCTGGAGGAACTGGATGTATTTAAATCAGCTGGTACAGACAATCTCCACCCCAGAGTGCTGAGGGATTTAGCAGAGGTCATTAAGGACCCCTGGCACAGATTTACGAGCACTCACGGTGATCTGGCATGGTGCCAGAGAACTGGAAAAGGGCCAATGTGGTTCCCATTTTCAAAAAAGGGAGGAAGGAGGACCCAGGAAACTATAGGCCAGTTAGTCTTACCTCGATCCTCGGTAAGCTTTTTTAAGAATTTTCCTGGCACATGTCCACGAGGGGCCAGCAAGGGAGATTATGCTTAGGGGCAATCAACATGGGTTCATTAGAGGCAGGTCCTGTCAGACCAACCTGGTGGCCTTCTATGACCAGGTCACAAAATCCTTAGATGAAGGTGTAGCAGTGGATGTAGTCTTTCTAGACTTTAGGAAGCCCTTCCACACTGTCTCCCAGCCCATTTTCATTAAAAAAATAAGCTGCAATCGGACCTAGACAGGTTATAGTGGTGGGCAGATGAGGACAGGATGGGTTTCAACACTGACAAATGCAAGATACTGCACATGGGGGGGAAGAACCAGCAGCATACTGACAGGCTGGGGAACTCCCTTCTCATCACTGCAGAGGCAGAAAAGGATCATTGATGTCATCACTGATGGCAAGATGAACATGGGTCAGCAGTGTGGGGATGCGGCCAACCACACCTTGTCATGCATCCACAGATGCATCTCAAGCAGGTCCAAGGAGGTGATCCTCCCCCTCTGTGCGACACTGGTCAGGTCGCAGCTGGCGTACTACATCCAGATATGGGCGCCGCACTTCAGGAGGGATGTGGACAACATGGAGAGGGTCCAGAGGAGAGCCATTCACATGATCGGGGCCAGCAGGGCAGGCCCTACGAGGAGAGGCTAAGGGACCTGAACCTGTTCAGCCTCCACAAGAGAAGGCTGAGGGGGGATCTAGTGGCCATTTACAAACTAGTCAGGGGGGACCAGCAGATATTGGGGGAGTCCCTGTTTCCCCCCCGAGCGCTACCAGGAGTGACTAGAAATAATGGTCACAAGCTAGCAGAGGGTAGATTCAGGCTAGACATCAGGAGGCGCTACTTCACGGTCAGGGCGGCTAGTATCTGGAACCAACCTCAAAGAGTAGTGGTGCTGGCTCCTACCCTGGGGGTCTTTAAGAGGAGGCTAGATGAACTCCCTGCTAGGGTCATTTGACCCTAGTACTCTTTGCTGCCATGGCAGGGGGTCGGACTTGATGAGCTGCTCAGGTCCCTTCTGACCCTACCAACTATGAAACTATGAAACAAATCTGGCATCAGAAATTTTTGAGCAATCTGCTGCTTTTGATAGAAGTAGGGGGTCAAAGTAACACTGTTAAGGGCACTGTTAATGTAAACCCTGGAGTGAAAATCCTTGATATAATAAATGAATCTGCCACAGAAATAGTCAAACAAATCATTACTGTTCATATGAAGGAACCTTTCAATTTTTCACTGAATGGAGGAACTAATCTGTCCCTGGTAACTAAATGCTTTACCCACCAGAAGGAATAATTATATTATCTAACCTATATGAAAACCTCTGTCCCACGATTCAATTTTTTTTTAATACAAACTTCCCCCACTCCGCACAACACTTAATTTCTTTATAGCCACAAGATAAACCCATATACTAGCAACACCACACAGACACTCATTTCGACTATAGTGTGTTAGTGTGGCTTTATCATTAGTAACTGTACGGCAAAATGTGCACATCTAAAAAAAAACAAAAAGTGCCTAGGCTTCAATCAGCACTTAATTTATTACTTTTAAAAACTTACCTCTAGAGGTACTCAAGCATTCTTCCAAAAAGTATAATATATATAATTTAAATTTACTACTACAGTAAAAGCTCTGTTATCCGGCATACCCCGGGAATGGGGGATGCCGGATAACAAAATATGTTGATTAATTGAGCGGCCCTGGCCACCACTTCTCCCACCACATCTGGGGCAGCCCTCTGCCCTTACCACAGCATGCCGTCCCTCCCATTGCATCACTGCCCATCCTATGGGCCCCATGGGACAGGAAGGTGGGCCCTGCACAGCCCCAGAAGCCTGTTATGCATGCCCCCGTGCTGTGGGGCCTCGGCAGCACAGGCTGCTTTGCCTCCGGTCATGGGGGCTCGGAGAAACCAGAAGTGGGAACTTCCGGTTTCACTTTATCTTACAAGCCAGCATGCCAGCTTGTAAGATGCCGGATAGAGCAGCTTTTACTCTATTACTCATACACACACAAGTGCACACACAAGACAGTCTGGATGGGAGGAGAAAGCAACTCCTATACTTCCCAACACACTTCTTCCTCATCTCCCCAGAGCAAGCATGCGGCTCCAATCCTCTTTCATACATCACCCAAAGTTGGGAAAAAGCTTCAAACACTTGAACAATTTCTCGCTGGGCAGGTACATCACCATTCCCTGACATACTCAAAGAAAGGAACAGTGACCAAGCAGTATTAAAAAAATCACCTCCCTGCCAAAAAAGAGATAACTAGCTAAATAGTTATAAACCACACTCCAATTCTTTCCATCTTAAGTATAATAAACTCTTTAAATACTCACTTACCTATTTAGAAGCTGGTCATCTAAAAATATATTCTATAATCTGTTTCTTAGTATGTATTAAATTAGGAGACAAAAGGTTCCTGTTGTCCAGATGTGTCCCCCAAGAGGGTCTGTTTCAAGAACTCTGACTGAAACAACCGTATGAAAATGAAGAGAGAAAGTCATGTAGGATGAAGACAAGTGGAGAGAGGGGAAACTGGTAGGAAATGATAATTCCCAAGTGTAAAGTATAAGCTGTCACAACGAAACTGTTACATTTGCCATGCTTCTAAAGCAATAGAAGAATAGCAAAATCATTGCATTTTTAACCCCATGACATTCAGGATTCAAGTCACAGTGATTCAACTCATTTTCATCTTCATAAGAGCATGCAACTATAACAGTTACATCACAAGAGCTGAAATGCACTCATAAGAGACAAATTCTCCTCCCCTTTCAAAGCAGTTTAAAAAAGTTACATCTATCCATAATCGCAGCATGCAATTACTGGCTTAAGTTTTTATCCACCCCCCAATAACTTCATGAACAATATCATTCAAAGCAGTATAGTATTTACCCTAAATCAGGTTTACACCAAATCCAAATTGTGGGCTTTGTAATTAACTCAATTTAACAGCCAAATTAGTGGATCAAACAACCTTTGTCAACTAAATGACAAGAAGTCCTTGTAACTAAGGTTCAAAGCAATGTTGACCAATGTAAGCAACAATGTATTTGCAGGAAAAAATGGATTTATGAATACAGAATTATCATAAATTGTCATATTCCATCCTTCCTCCTTCAGCCACAAAAACAAGGCACAAGAGAGTAAAACAGCTTCAGTCTCTCTGAAAAGCTAGCACCAGCATCAACAGATATCTTAGTTCAGCAGATAAGCATGCCTATTTCCACCTCCCCAGCCCGCCACAATCTTCCGCATTCTTGACTCCAAGCTAAAATACAACAGAACTTGCTATGCATTTTCTCCTTGCCAAAAATCAAACAGAAAGCCTCCAATTAAATATTTTCCCATGGAGTATTTGCACCTTATAGATAAGTAACCAGGAGTGAAGGGGAAAGGAATTAACATCTGCACAAAAGACAACTGATTGCAACTGAACCCAGGCAACAGATGCATTAAGGGAAAGAGAGAACAGTTTGAAGACCTCTCTGTCTTTCTCTATGGAAGAAATCTATCCACAGGAAACCAAATTAGCCTGCAGTGTATTTCACATTAATGCTAATAGTCCTGGAATCTCCAAGCAGCTAGTGAGAAAATCCTTTCTTACACCCACAACAGACTACAAGACTACGTCCTGCTTATCATAAAATAGCTGGCTGCAGTGATCAGTGTTCTTTTATTCCAACTCTACTATAAAGCTTTTGACAGCTTTCAAAAGCTTGTCTGATGGTAAAGTTATACATTATACTTAGAACATACTAAATCTGTGGAATGGAAAGCCATGTTAAAGTTAGAACATGCTGTGAGCACCTGCACATTAAGAGTTAATACTATTTCTTGCCTGCATGGCTCTGACTTGCCACTAGAGGGCTGGCAAGCAAGGCATGGCTAAGAACAAGACATCATGGGCACGTCCACACATGCAAGCACATGTGCTTGCAGCAGCTCAAATAGAAGCGGTACAAATTTGAGCCGAGGCTTTTTGCCTCAGCGCACTTGCTTGGACACGCACTTTGTTGTGGAGCAAACTGTGCCACTTGGGGCAAAATAACCCTGCCTGGCTCCTCCTGGATCTGCAGCCAGGGGGAGCTAGAGCCCAGAGCCAGCAACTGTGCTGTCCCCAACAGTATAAAAAGCTGCTGTGGCAAGTAGCTCAGGGCTACTCGGTCTCAGGAGCTTCTGGGGCCCAGCCAATTGGTACACTATCCCTTGTGCCAGCTGGACTGCTGAAGTAGCCCTGAGAGTTCCCTGCACCCTATCCACTGCAGCAGTCTGGCAGTGGGGGCTGCTGCCTGGCTGTGACCTGCTGTGCACCTGCCAGACCCAGATGGGGATTGCACAGCCAGTAGAGGAATCTGCCCCTGTGGGCCAGCTGCCAATGGACTGTGGTTGTAGGGTTGGCCTCTGTGCGGCACCACTGCCACTGGCCATCTGGGCAGCTATTGCCCGGAAGATGTTCCAGGTGTGGTGACCTGCTTTGAACTGTCAAAGCATGTCCTCCTGGCCTCATCTGGCCAGGAGGTCAGCCACAGCCACCTGGATCTAAGGTGCCAGCCCTGAGCAGGCAGGGTCCTGCCACTGGCTCCCCTAGCAAGAATTCTGGTGTTCCCTATTGGAAAACTGAAAAATCCCTGTTAAAAAAAATCCCGAAGTCACACTGTAAAATACCCACAAATCCATGTTCCTCCACAAGTAAAACAAAAGACCACTATAAAGAGAGAGGGAGACAGAGACAGCAATCAGTTGGACAATGTTTTATTGATATCTACAGTGTTAAAGCATGTCTCTTATAATAATAAACTGAACTCTAAATAAACCCCACACAAGGGCTATGGCCCCCCAACAGGGGATTTGGCCCCCACAAAAGGGCTACAGCCCAACAGGGGCCAAATGGCCCCCACAAGGGGCCGCAGGCTTCCACCTCCCCTGCAAGGCCCACATGCCCCACCCCAGCCCCCTGACTGCTGCCCCACCTGGCCCCATCCCCCACCAGCTGCTGCAGCCCCCCCAATGGCTGCCCCACTCAGCCTCACCCATCAGCTTTCACCCCCAGGCCCCCATAGCTACCCCCACAACCCCAGGCACCGTCACTTAAAAAAAAAAAAAAAAACAGAAAAAAAAAAACTGGAAAAAGCCTCTGCTTACCTTAGAAGCAGGAGTGGGGGTCTCCAAGGACTCCTGGCAGAGCCCCCCAGGCAGTACAGGACAGCAGGGGGGCAGCAGGGCCTGGGCTGGGGCAGCTGGGACTGTCCCTCTGCCTGACACTGTGTGGATGGGGGCCCCAGCCGGTAAGTGCCAAGGGGTTGCTGGGGAGGGCAGGGATAAGGGGGTTTGAGGGGGATGGTAGGGTGAGGGGCAGGGCAAAAAAGTGATCGGGGGCCTCAGGGAGTCGGTGGGGCCAGCAGGGATCCCTCCATTGTCCCCTCCCTCTTCCTCCAGCCCCCCAACCCCTTACTCACCAGCACTGGAGGCCTGGCTGGTCACGTGTTTCAGCACCAGGGCAAGGGACCAACCACAGAGACGCTCTGGCAGCCAGAGCATCTCAGTGGAGGACCCAGCCTCCAGTTGCCTCAGTTAAAACTGCTCTGCTTTTTTAAACTTTGATGTTTTTAGACCCCTGGATATGCAGAGGTCTAATTTTCTCCCCACAGTGCAAACCTGCAGCACTGGGAACACTTTTTCATTCCTACATGTGCCTGCTGCCATGCCTCAAAGGGGCTTGAGATAGGGCAAGAGGCACATGCGTGCTCATCTGGACCTGCCCCTTGCTTTCATCCCTGCTCCAGTGAAGAAGGGACTGGGAGAAAAGCACTCCAGGATTCTTTTTTTTTTTAAGACTGCAAATTGCTCATTTTATCTCCAGGAAGCAGACTGAAGTTACCTTAACACAAATTAGAGAGCATGGTCCAGAGTTACCCCTCACCTGAAGTGGCATATCTTCAAGACACTTATAAGACACTTAGAACAAGTTAATGAGCTTTTAACATACTGATGGTTATATTTTTACTGCCCTTAATATGGGCTAAGTATAAACATGTAATTTCACCCCAAGGCTATCCAAACCATGCTGCTGGTCCAATGAGAAATACTACTAATCCTTAAACTTATAAACTAGTTAAAGTAGGTCCAGAGTTTAGGAGTTCTCCTGAATTATTTCCAACACTGCTGTCAACCCATCATTGACTAAGCCCAGGACAACTTGGCTTCAGTATTTATGTTTCTCTTACCTCCCACCAACCTTACAGTAGTTTCAATAGACATGGGCATAAAGCCATCAGTCCTTACAGAATTCTTGTTAAAACAGAATACTGCAGTCCATCACAGTAGTGTAGGCTAATATCCTTAGCCATCTGTTACAACTTACTACAGCTTCTCAGTGCAAAAACAGACACAATAATCTTCAAGACACTTAATGGTTTGAATCCAGCATACCTACACACCAATACGGTTGGCAGCTTTTATCCGCAGGTGCTATCTACTGAGTAGCACTATCTACTGATAAAGTTCTGATCAGTAAACAAATTTCTTGAGGTCTCTGCAATGTTGTGGAATTAATGAAGAGCCACAGAAACACCTTAGCCCAAAACCAAAAATAATTTTAGAAGCCTCATCTAGCTAGAAGGGTGGGAAGGGGGTGACGTGACAAAAAGAGAAGTCCTCTAATTTCATGGAGATCTGAAGGGTGCCAAGATACCTTAGTGCTTAGGGAAAATAACCTTCAGGAAAAAAAAGATACAGCTTCACCAGTATTGATCACTGACAGCACATCATCCCAGCATTCTGATCACTGGCTTCACAAAGAAAAAGTAGGCAAAGGTCAAAGTTGTAGTTATGGTCTTATCTTGGATTAACTCTCCTGCCCTTTATAGGATTCACCCCAGCAACCATATTTCTTCATAACATCAACCACAAGAGCAATAATTATAGAAGTGAGAACACTTTCTTAGTAATCATGCCAAGGCTTTGTAACATCATTAAAGATGTCTGTAGTGATCACTAATGTCAAGACCTTTATTTTGAAGTTTGAATTCAAATGAAAGTAGGAGAAATAGAGGTGGTGGGTAAAACAAAACAAAACAAAATCTGAAAACTATATGCAAATTAAAAGAAAGAAGGATTTTTGGTTGTAGTTTTTAAAGTTGCCTATTTCTCACAGAGAATGTGGAAAGGAAAGGAAATTAGGTCATAGCCTGTTTGTGAATTTAGTTTATCTTATTCAAAGGCAATCAGATTACTATGGTGATGGATGCTATTAGAAAATCATGGATGAATGGATACAAGATTAGTTTTTCTAATGGTAAATGCCATGTTACCAATACCCGTTTTTCAGAATTCTTTTTGATCACAAGCTGTATTCCTCCTGCGATTTAGAGCTCAGTTTAATAAAAAATTCACATAGCCTGTGTGTTGCAGGAGCTGGCAAAAGCCACAAAAAAACCCTTTTTCAGTACTTCCATCACCCTGAAGATTTCTACCGTCTCCATCTGCATTCAATTTCTAATAAAAAAAATATCACTCTTGGGGTCTAAATTGACTGGCCTCTGTCATGACTGAGGTTCCCCTAATCTGTAGTAAAGCCTCCCATACCTTATGTCAATCTGATAGTTCATACTTACTTCAAGTTTTAGAACTGAATTCCCTTTGTACTTTCTACACTTCAGTTATTTCCTCTGCCCCCACCTTTTCTACTAGGTAACTCCAGTTGTTTTCCTGAAATTAATAGTTTAGTACTATATAATTTTTTTTTAAATCTAACATACTCCAAGAAGAATTAACCTGTGTTAAAGTGTCATAAAGCAAATCACAGACATAACTCAATTGTCCTGTATGTTCCTTCAAATTAGCATTAAATTCTTAACTCTCATGAAAGTGAATAAAATATTCATTTTTCCTAAACAACTGCATTTAACTCATCTCATTGATCAGTACAGGTGTTCTACAAATGAAAAATAAGAACTTTCAAGCAACTAAATATAACAAACCTAGTATGAAACTAGTGACTTACAGCTTAAAACTCAACCTAATCACCTAAAAAAGAGAAGAATCACAAATTTATTGTTTAATTATACTGGCCAGCTCTGCTGCTCTTCCGTAAGAGAATAAATAAGAAACTATAGCTTCTGGTTTCATTGCATCTGCACGTGATGAGTAATAAATAAAATTTGGGCTACGGATGTGAATGAAAATAAAAACAAAATGTATTCCACACCCTGCAGCTAGGAGCCCCAGCCTGGCCACACATTCATTTAATGGCATGTTAGTAAAACAACTACAAAGATATCACACATTTTTTGTCTAGTAACTTTGTAGCTTATCCCTTATTTTACCAAGCTATTAACTGTATTAATATATGGTTGGGTAACAACTTAAGATGTGATTAAGCAGTTAATCACATCTTAAGTGTAACACATGCCAGGAGTTTTAATTGCTTAACGCTATGCCAGCCCCAATTTAACTTCTTGTTTACAATGTAACAAACATGTTATTTGCATACTGCTTAAATGAATAAACCTCAGGTTCATATAGCATCCTTCACCTTTACTGTCTACTTTGCAACTTAACTGTAGTCTGCTTAACTGTATAACTGGTGAAATTGATTAGGAGTTGTCAATTGCAAGATTTCTAAAGCAGCCCTGAAATAGCTAATAGGAGGTTTGGGAGAGTGCCTTATACAAGATAATGAGTCTTAACAAGGTATGAAAAGCTTATATTTCAGAATTCAAGTAAGCATATACTCTAAGTACAAAGCCTTTTTTCCAAGTCTGCAGGCTATGCACTTCAGAGCACACTGTATTCAGCATTCCATCAACAACTGCGAAAACCCTTACAATTGGAAGTTTCAGTGAAAGTGAGCAGGAAAAAAGTGGTTCTCAGTGAACTTTTAATATGTGAATCTGCATAAATGAACACTAATTATGTGGTCTTAGTTTGAAAAATAACCAAATCTGCCCCCACTCTGAGATAGAAAACAGACACCAGACCCAGCTGGTTCCTGCAGCTCCTTACAGTTGCCAACTTGGTCTGGCCAAACAGAAAATTGACTACGAAGATTAGGCTCCCCATAGCTGCCTGGTATAGGGCAGAGAAAATGTACATAGTTTCAAAGAAGTCCAAGTCCAGCATGCCAAAAATGGTCCCAAGGTTAGCAAAAAACCAGCCACAGCAAGGGGTACTTGAGGTGGGCAGGGAAAAGTATCTCTACCTCATTCCTTGCAGAAGAACCAGGCCATCGATGCCACCCAGTCTAACAGGTAGCAATGGTACAGTAGTCAGGACCCCAGGTGGCAGATCTCAACTGGAGGTCACCAGAGTGTACCAAACCAGGCAGATCTGCTCTAGTACCACTGTCACCTCCAGGTTGTGTCAAGATGAGCAGCAAGGAGACAGGCTTAGCACAGTCAGACTGGCCATGTGTACAGACTTCTTTAGACAAGATCTCAAAGTGGATCCTCTTGCTCTTACTGGACAGTGTGTGCTCACTGTTAAGGTGAACACTAATTTGTGAAGTGAACTAATACTTAGCATTTTAAATGCTTTGAAAATGTAAAGTTCCATATCAACTGGTCTCACATCTGATCCTTATGAACCCAGGTGGTAAAAATTGACAAATGTATCGCAATTCAAGAAATAGAACAAGGCAGAATTCAGAACTGAAAAAAAAATTGATAGGAATTCTCAATGTATTTGAATTTCTGCTTCTGTTTGTTTTTCTACTACTCCAACTCATTTCAGCAAATGGGTCTACCACCAAAAAGATTACGAAAACAGTGCCTTTCAATCAAATGTTCAGAAGCACTCATAAGAAGTAAATTTATATCTATTCATACTAGAACTAGGGAATTTTGGGTTCGCTTCATCGCAAAATCTTTACTGTGCAATATGGAAACTAGAATATCATTTGATGTGTATATTCAAGGAAAACTAACATGCTCAACTTGAATTTTAAAAATACAACCCTTAACACAGCAAAAAACTTCAAATAACGAATACACCTTAAAGTTGTCCACTGTTTCTAGAACTATGTATTTTATCCAATGATTCTTTAAAGGCTTTATAATAATCTAATGCTATGAACCAGCAGTAGGCAGTCTTTTAAAGACTATGGGCCTAACTGACCCAGTCTGGGTCAGAGGTGGCGCTGGGGCTCATCTATTCTATAATGCTCATGAAGTTTCTCCATCTTTCCTTGAATTACATAAAAGTAGTTCAGAAGCTCTACATTTCTGGTCTCTTACCTTGATGAGCCAAATAATTATATATATTACTAAACACTGAAAGCATTGTACAACACAGAGACCCTCTGAGTTAAAATCCATGGGGAACATGGCACAGGGGACACAATGGTGGGAGTCTACTACAAACCTCCCACCCAAAATCAAGAGCTTGACCAGGACTTCTCCTGGGAATTGGCTGACGCCGCATGCTCCAGGACCATGGTTGTCATGGGTGACTTCAATTACCTGGACATCCCACGGGAGGATCATTCAGCAAAATCCGAGCGGTCGCAAAGCTTCCCATCACACATGGATGACCTCTACCTGACTCAAGAAGTCTAAAGGCCAACGAGAGGTAGAGCGCTGCTTGACCTGGTATTGGCTACTGGGGATGACCTAATCGGCAACCTAGTGATCAATGGGAAGCTGGGTGACAGCGACCATGAGCTGATCACCTTCACCATCTGCCGTAAAGCTGACAATACAGTCAGCAACACTGAAGTCCTTGACTTCAGTAAAGCCGACTTTGACAAGCTCAGGAGGCTTGTCAGTGAAGCCCTAAGGGACAACCACCCCAGGGGGAGGAGAGTTCAGGAAGAGTGGTTGCTCCTCAAGGGCACAATCCTCAATGCACAAGCTAATTCTATTCCAACACGGAGGAAAGGCAGCAAGAAGGCACAGCAGCCCCCCTGGCTCTCCAGGGATCTAGCAGACCTCCAGAGGCTAAAAAGAAAGGACTACAAAGGATGGAGGATGATATTAACCTCCAAGGAGGAATATTCTGCAATGGTCCAGTCCTGCAGAGAGCAAACCAGGAAAGCCAAGACTGCAACTGAACTCCAACTAGCTTCGAGCATCAAGGATAACAAAAAGTCCTTTTTCAGATATGTGCAGAGCCGGAGGAAAAGCAAGGGCAACATTGGACCCCTGCTGAACCAGATGGGACAACTGACACCCAGGAAAAAGCCAACCTATTAAACATACTTTGAATCGGTCTTTTATCTGTCCCATGAGGCACCCCAGCCTGCTACGGGAAAGGGAGGTCCGGGTGAGGGCGATCCCCTGCCCTCCATCAATGCTGACCTCATGAAGGAACACCTTGACAGGCTGGATACCTTCAAATCAAGACAGACCTGACAATCTACACACCAGGGTACTCAAGGAGCTGGCAAGCATCATAGCCCAGCCTCTGGCACAGATCTTTGAAAACTCCTGGTGCTCTGGTGTAGTGCCCAAAGTCTGCAAGATGGCCAGTGTGGTGCAAATCTTCAAGAAAGGGAGGAAAGCAGATCCAGCTAACTATAGGCCCATCAGCCTGACTTCTATCCCGGGGAAGATCTTAGAAAAGTTTATTAAAAAAGCTTTCCTTAATGGACTGGCCCACGCCAACATCCTGAGGGATAGCCAGCATGGGTTTCTTGCAGATAGATCTTGCTTGACCAAGCCCATTTCTTTCTATGACCAGGTGACTCATCACCTGGACAAGGGAGAAGAGATTGATGTCACATATCTTGACTTAAAAAAAAAAAAAACCTTCAAACTGGTATCCCATGATGACCTCTTGGCAAAACTGGCCAATTGTGGCCTTGGGTCCACCACGATCCACTGGCTGGGAAATTGGCTCCGTGGTCAAACCCAGACAGTAGTAATTGATGGAAGTCAATCGTCATGGTGCCCTGTGACCAGTGGGGTCCCTCAAGGATCTGTCCTTGGACCCAAATTGTTCAACATCTTCAGTAATGATGTGGACATTGGAGTTAGGAGTGGACTGGCCAAGTTCGCCAATGACACCAATCTTTGGGACAAAGCATCCATGCCAGAAGACACGAGGGCGATCCAGGCTGACCTGGACAGGTTCAGCAAATGGGAAGATGAGAATCTGATGGTGTTTAACACCAAAAAATGCAAGGTTCTCCACCTTGGGAGGAAAAACCTGCAGCATCCTTATAGGCTCGGCAGTGCTACGCTGGCTAGCACTAAGGAAGAAAGACTTGGGGGTCATCATTGACCACAAGATGAACATGAGCCTGCAATGCAATGCTGCAGCTAGTAAAGCGATGAAAATGCTGGCGTGCATCCATAGATGCGTCTCAAGCGAATCCCGAGATGTCATTCTCCCCTTGGACTCGGCCTTGGTGAGGCCGCAGCTGGAGTACTGCATTCAGTTTTGGGCTCCACAATTCAAAAAGGATGTGGAGAAGCAGAAGCTTGAGAGAGTCCAGAGAAGAGCCACGTGCATGATCAGAAGCCAGGTAAACAGACCATACAACGACAGGCTGAGAGCCACAGGGCTCTTTAGCCTGGAAAGCCGCAGGCTCAGGGGTGGCCTGATGGCCACCTATAAGTTTATCAGGGGTAACCACCAGTTTCTGGGGGAACGCTTGTTCACCATAGCACCCCAAAGGAAGACTACGTCGAACGGTTATAAACTACTGCAAGCCCATTTCAGGCTGGATATAAGGAAGAATTTCTTTACTGTCTGAGTCCCCAAGGTCTGGAATAGCCTGCCATTGGACACCTACATTGAACACCTTCAAGAGCAAATTGGATGCTTCTCTTGCTGGGATCCTATGACCCCAGCTGACTTCCTGCCCTTCAGGTGGGGGGCTGGACTTGATGATCTTCTAAGGTCCCTTCCAGCCCTAATGTCTATGAAATCTATGAAACATAAGTAAGCTTCACTGAAATAAATGACATGATTTGCAGAGTACTCAGTATATGTAAGGATACCTGAATTGGCCATCTGATATGATCTTTGATGGGGCAGAAAATAAGACTGGTTACATTGTATTTTTCACTTCAACACTTGCCAAATATTTAGTTTACGAAAAAATATCACTACAGTAAGAGTTTACACATCAGCTGTACGTAAACTGAACTGCATTGACTTTCTAGCCAGTCTTTCTTTTACACTTCCCAGTGTAAGTGAAGATATGAAGCAGGGGATGTGAATACTGTCTTATCTTACCTTTATTGCCTTAAACTTACAAAATAGCTTGACTTAATACCAGTGCATGTAGAATCATAAACTGGGGTTTATGATTGACCTATGCCTCTTTAATTTTTCACATAAGTTCTGAATTGTTAGGCGTGGTATTAGTTTAAGGAGACGCCAAATATTTTTTCATAGTATGATTTTTCAAGAAGTTGCTCCTCAAACAATGAAATGGTGCATAGGCTGAAGAAATTCTACTGGTACAGCCAGGCCTAGAGATCTACACATACAGATTTCCCCTGGATTCCTGGTAAGGAATCTCACAAAATAGGTAACCCAACCCTGAGGATTTTTCCTTCTTTCCGATGAAGTTTTAAATGAAACGCTTTAAGTTCTTCTAAACATTTTTTTCATACTTCTGTAATGATTAAAACCTTGGAAACTCTTCAACTTTCAATGGCAATAATGTAATCACCTTTTTATCATTTTTTTCCTTCTCATGGTACACATGTGCATACATGGATATATGCAAGCATGTTTCCAGAATCTGTTTCTTACAAATTTTCTTCCTCTCTATGAGGTCTTGTATGACCATTTTTTAGAATTAATCTGATTCACACCGTCATCTCATGTATACGCATCTACGTTTTCTCAGTTTCTTACTCAACATTACGATCCAAAAGTATTAAGCAGATCTAGCAGACCAGTTCTGTTCTCTGTAAAATAAGAAAAATACATACCACATAAAACAGACTTCAATGACTCATTGAGGGTGTTAATGAGAGTTTAACTAGACCCTCCAAAAAGTTGGTCTTACACAGAATTGCATGCATATTAAATAGAAAGGCCCCAGGGGTGGTTATCATGTAACTAGGGTGACCGTACGACCCAGTTTGGCCAGAACACTCAAAGATTCTGTTGCCAGGTCCCAGCCAGTTGGTCAAAAGTCATAAGCCAGAGTCCAGCAGGGAGGCCGAGTGGCATGCTGCTAGACATGCATCACTGCTCTTGTGCAGAAGCAAGGCAGGTGGACTGGAACAGGTGCCAGCCCCCACACATGAGGCACATCCTTCCTCCTGCATGGGAGCTGTAGTACCTGACTGGCATACCATGGCACTTTGCCTCTGTCTTTTGTGGGACTTTTAACCAACCGGCCTGGATGGGGCTAAGGAATTCTGGAGTGTCCCAGACAAACTGGGATGCAGGATCACCTTACCCATGTCTACACAAAATGCTTATTATGAAATGGCTACATCATTTCTGTGCTACGATGGTCCACAAATTATACAAGAGACAAGGGATTCTTAAGGTGATATATTTTATTGGATAAACTATGTAGTTGGAATACAGTTAGGCAAGCTTTTGAATGCAAGACATTCTCTCTCATGAAAGAATCCCAACTACATAATTGGTTCAATAAAATATTTCACCCTAAAAAACCTTGCACCTCTTGTGTCTGCAGGGCCTGATGGACTTCATCGCAGGTTACTAAAGGAACGGACAGAGAAGATCTTGGAGCCCTTGGTAATGATCTCCATCAAGTCATGGGAGACAGGCAAGGTACCAGAGGACCAGAAAAGGACCAACATAGTGCCCCTCTTTAAAAAAAGGCAAGGAGAAAGACCAGGGAACTACAGATCACTTAGCCTCCCCTCACTACCTAGGAAGTTACTGGAGCATATCCTAAGGAAGGCCATTTGCAAACATCTGGAGGAGGAAGAGCTGGTCACAAGGTACCAGCATGGTTGTCTGAAAAACAATTCTGTTAAACTTTGACAAAGTAAATTCTTGTGTGGATGAAGGGAATGCTGTGGATACAGTGTATCTGGCTTCAGTAAGCCTTGTGACAAGGTCCCACATGACCTTCTTATAAACAAGTTGGAGAAATGTGGACTGGACAAAACTACTACAAATGTAGACAGACAAACTAGCTCAATAGCCACAAGAAAAGGGTAATTATTAACCAACTTATGTCAGACTAGCAGGAGGTTCTGAGTGGACTCCCATAGGGTCCTGTCCTAAGCCCAATGCTGTTCAGTGTGTTTATTAATGATTTGGATGCTAGCATAGAACACTTCTTGAGCAAATTGCCAAACAAAGGTGGGAAGCACTGTGAACATGGAGAATGAGAGAGCAATTTCAGAAGGATCAACAGATTAGAAAACTGGGCTGAAGCTAACAGGATGAAGTTCAATGCAGACAAATGCAAGGAGGTATAATTCAGGAGGAATAATCCAAAATTCTAATATAATAAAGGGTTTAGCCCTTCTGTCTGTCTGTATGTAATGCTCTTGGAGCACTCTGATTTGTTACTGAAACAACCAATCAAGTGCTCCAAGAGCGTTACAGACAGGAGGCAGCAGCAGAGCACCACCATGATGATGAGGACAGAGAGGATGGAGCAGGGGGGCAAGGCCAGCAGTCCTCCTCATAGCCACGCTCCCAGCGCTGTCCAGTGCACCCTGGCCTCACCCCACAGCAGCAGTTGGCCCAGCCAGTGTATAGATCCAGGGGTATGCACAGCCATGCCCTCCCAGGGTGCATACCACCACCCTCCCCGTGACTCCATCCCACACCTTGACTGTGCAGGACCTGTCCCTGCTCTAGCTCCAGTCCCTCACAGCTGCTGCAGCCACCCGCACTGCCCAGCATCTGGGGGGATGTGCCCCACACATCTGTGCACAGCTGAGGCAGCTGCCATTGCGCCCTGAGCCCCATGCAGCCTGCCTGGGAGAAGCTCAGAATCATGTGCATCACACCCTGGGCTAAGCCTCATCTTCTGCCCACCCAGCAGCTGGACATACATGGCACCAAGCCACTTCCAGGCAGGCTGCAGCAGGGCTTGGGGCACAAAGCCCAGCCCACAATGGTAGCTGCCTCCGCCGTGCACAGATGGGGGGCATGTGCTCCCTGGGGCCTCCACCAGGGTGCATACAGCATCAGGAGCCCCCACACACCCCTGGACGAGCCACCCGGGCTCAATCCTCCTTCCACCCATCCAGCTGGGTCCCTCTCAACTTACCCCTGCTCCTGCCTCTGCAGCACTCTGTCCCTCACTGTGGGGACCTCAATCTGGCCCCCACCCCTTCCCTCCTCCACAGACTGACCTGCTGGGCTGGTGATGCAGTCCGCATGTGCATACAAATACACACTCTGCCCCCCACTCCAGCCTCAGCTAGACTCCAAGATCTACCGGTCAATCAAGATCAATCCAGTTGGTGATCACTTATCTAGAGCGTTATGTGCACTTTTGGGCACCACATTTTAAGTAGGATGTAGAGAAGTTAAAGAAGGTCCGGAGATAGGCAAAGATAATGAAGGGCTTGGAAAGCAAATCATACAAGGAGAGGATGAAGGCACTAGGCATGTTTGGCCTACAGAAAAGGTGCTTGAGAGGCAGCAACTATCTGAAGTGCTTCCGCAAAGCAAAGGACGAACACCTTTGTTCTCTTGCTGCAGAGAGTAGGACGTGGACCAATGGCTTGAAGCAAGTAGGTTTAGATTGGATACCCAGAAAAACTTTGTCACTGTTAGAACAGTGAGGCAGTGGAATAGGCTGCCTAAGGAAGCTGTAGACTCCTCATCACTGGAGGTGTTCAAGAAGAGGTTGGACAGCCATTGGTCAGGGATGATCTAAGAGTAGCTATGATCATATTCTACTCTGAATATTTCCCTGTATTTCTAGGCTTTGCTGATTCCACTCTGGGATGAGAAGGAATTCCACACATTCCCTCTTTCTGCTACATGTCAGTGTTTTGGTTTTGTGTATGCCTCGGGTGTTGGCTGTAGCCAAGACTAAGGACCAACAAGGGTATGCTATTGCTACTGCTGAGACTTAAAGCCTGAGGTTCCTGGCTAGAAGGTCTTGCTCCTCCACTCAGGGTCAGATCATTCACCATATCTAGAGTCAGGAAGGAATTTTAGTTCATGGCCAAACTGGTATGGACTGTGGGGGTTTTTGCCTTCTTCTGAAGTGAGATCCCTCTACCTGGGATTTCTTTGAGTATTTTAGTCTTTTACAGAAGCTTGACACTGGCTACCATGGTCTCCCTGCTTTACCCATTGCAGATTATGCTGGTATGTCTTGTTTTTCATCAGGGTTTACAGTAGTTTTACTACAAGGTTAGATAACAGATTTGTTGGATGGTTTGGATAGAGACAATCCTGCCTCAGGCAGGTCATCCAGTCTAACTCCCTATGGAGGTCCCTTCCAGCCCCATTTCTCTATGATTCTATAGAAGCAAATACTCATGGGGAGTACCTTTACTCAAGTTGAAATGAAGTGTCTTGGTCCCAACTCCTTTTCCTGTATTCTGCTTAATTTGTATCAAAGCCTCCACAGCCATGGTGCTACATTTATGGTTTAGGAGACTTTCAAGTTACAAACTCACAAGTGTTTTTAACATAAACCCTTCCCCCCCATTAAAAACCAAAAAAAATAGAGATCTTCTTACTTGTTCCATATTTTAACACTCAATATGGAACATTAAAAAGTAATGAATACAAATGATACATTTTAAAATTAATTAACCACACAGTAATTTTAATACCAGAAGAGTCCTTTAGTCCACTATCCAAATTCCAGCAAGATGCTTTAGACGGAGGTATCAGAAGCTATGTATTGGAAAATTACAGAAGAGCCAGCCGATACAGGAAGATTTTCTTACCTTCTGTAAAGTAAATCTGACATATGCCCTGAAGCATACCACTTAATATTATATATTTACCTAGCTAAATAGCTATGAAATGTTCATTATCTGTAGAATATCCATTTCTAGTTCTTCTCAAACCCTATCAAGTGAACTGACATAGTTTCTAAAATAGATTTATTGCAAATCAGTATTTTTATCCATAACCTCAGATTCCATAATAATTAGGAGAAAGACTCGCATAATATGAAGAACTGAATTTCAGATGCAGAATCAGAACTGAATCTTATAACTAATGCAAGGATTGCATCCAATACCATTATGTTTTTACTTCATACATTATTAGGTAAAACTTGTAAGTTGAGCATATTTTTTTCTTCTCAGTTCCTTCCAATTTTCATAAATAACCCTATTAATTTCAACTGAATTACTTCTGATTTTATACTGAAGAAGAATAAGGCTTAATTATCTTTAATTGGGATATTACATGTTTAGAAAGTTATTCCAGCAAAATGCAATATTAATTTAAATGGGGAAAGAATATAGTTAGCACAGAAAAGAGACAGGCCTATGCAGTCACTAGGTTACTTTCTTCCATCATATCAAGGGATTTTTTTCCTCTAGACATTCTTAAACCTTAATTTCCACAGCATTTACAGATCAAATAAACCAATTACTTCATTTATGCAATTTATCCATTTAAAGACACTACGATAAGGTGGATAAAGAGTGGCATGTATATAACTAAAGAGTATTAAGCAACATCTGAAAGATAGCTGCAGAATAGCTGTACAGTCTTCATCCCCCAGTGAGCACTGTTCATTTGGATGCTGTCCACAAACCTTTAACTGTAATTTTATGCAACTAAAATAGGGTTCCTCTCCTGTTCCCCTCTGCTTCCCAACCCTACCCAACCCCCAATCTGGGACAGTACATTTGGTTTAAGAACTCCAAGAGGATGTGTGGCACTTTGCGGGTGCATGTGCAATGGATATTCACAAATAAGATTGAAAAATGATCTTTCAGGGCTTCCAGCAAGCTGTTTAAGATGCACAGAACATGCAGTATATATTACACACATACCCACCATAGGTATTTATGAAGGCTTAGACTACAGACAATTTAGCCAGGGTCTAGCTGCCTTCAGCCGAAAATAGCCACAACATGCAGAACTGCTGGAGAGCCCTCCCCACAACACACTTTTCCCTTCCTCTATCCTCCCAGGTGGGGGGGGGTGGGGTTTGGGGGTGGAGAGGAAGCCTTATACCAAAGTTTTGGACTAATCCCAAACTGCACCATTATTTAGAATTTGTAAATTATAATCCTTTCCTGAACTTTCAGCTAATTGTGTGCAACATCTAAAGCAACAAGGGTAGTAGTATTTGTGGCTTAAAAATCAGCAGTTCTCAAGGACTGTCCTCACATTTCATATTAAAAAGCTCACTAATTTTTCAAAGTGCAAAAATAACCAAATTCATGTAATACTGCTGACATAAGCAACATTTTGAAAATGTAGGGAAATATACAATTCTTAAAGAATTGCAGGGAAAGGAACCAGCTTCTTCATATCACTGCATTTGAAGTATCCAGATGCCTTACAAAAACAATATTGAGTCTCTGGGAAACTCTAGCTATTTAATGTAATAGGAAATAGAGTCAAAATCCTTTTGACAGAGACAAGCACAGATAAACAAGCATCATTTGTAAGTGTTTCTCAATCAATTACATAGATACTTTATTGTAGATATTTCATACATTTCTGTCAGTAATATTGATCAGGGTGGATCACAACAAGAGCATAAAGTCTATCTTAGCCAATTTTCACCTTCAGCTTCTCCATATTCAGCAAAACTTGCTCCTGCAATAACTTGAACAACTCTTGCTCTGTTGAAAACTTTTTAGTAGGTCATCAAGAGAGTCTTGAAGCTTTGATCCACCACAGAGATGTCAGAAACATTCACATAATCTTAGGAACTCTTTAGCCAAGCCTGGAAGTGGAAAAATGTCACTGCTGAAACTGTTTATGTAAAAGCCTGCAGCCACAATGAAAGTTGTCTCATTTGATTTCCCATTTTCTAAACTCCAGCTATCAAAAAACAACAAGAATTCTGAAATTAAAGCTAAAACTAGAGTTTTAATATATGGACACTTCCTTCCCCAGCAATCTTTTAGAAATATTTTTTCCCCCTAAAACTCACTTGGAGTAGGATCCAGTCAGAGTAGGCAGGACCCAGAAGTCCAGCCCAGCCAGCCACCCCACCCAGAAGCCTCTGCCTAACAGAGCCTTCTGGCGTGGGCCCCTGGGACTGTTTTAGCCTCCCTGCACTGAAGGGAAATTCAAGTAGGAGTTGGGGGGGCAGGGGACAGCCACGGGGATTGCCCCAGTCCTTGGGGCCAGGCCAGCCAGCTCCTGATGAGTCCCACGGTCTGGCCATACAGCCAGGAGCCACATGGTGCAGGAGCTGTAGGTGGAGGGCAAGGAAGTGGTGAAAGCAGCCACAAGCAGGGGGCAGTGGCAGTGAGCAGGCATGCAGGGTCCATACCAGTGTCCCAAGGCCAGCACAAGAGGGATGGCAGGAGCTCTGAAGCTGGGCTGGCTCCCCTCTGCCCCTACTGGCACAGCCCATCCCTGCTCCATACAGTCCTGCTGACCCAGGCAGGGTGCTCCCCCTCTGGGCCTCACCAGCACTGGGCCCAGGACACCAGCACAGGCCCCATGCTCCTGCCCAACTGTCACTGAGCTCCACACACCCGCTCACTGCCACTCCCTCACCCCACCCCCCACCTGGAGCCACTTTCACGGCTTCCCTGCACACCCACTGGCCACTCCTGTACCACAAGGTTTCCAGCTGCATCATCAGACTGGGGGAGGGGGGGGAGTTAATGGGGCAAGTCCCACATGCACACCCCACCATAGACATGCATCCCCCCAAACTGTCATACATGCAGACCCCCAACCCCAATCCCCCTTTCCCACAAGCCCCATAACCACCCACACCCTGCATATCCAAACACACCCACATGATCCCTCACCCCACATCCCCATGCCTAACCCCTAAACCCTCCCACACACCCACAACCCCCCCACAAACTTATACCCATCCCTATGTCCCTCACAATATACAAGAGTAAAACTTCATCTTAAGCTATTGTGCAACCACTTCTGTGTACATCACACGAACACATGTAAATCAGGACAAAAATATTTTTTGAAATCACATTAATGAAGATTGTAGATGTTCAACCATTAGAATATAATCTGAAATTTTTCTGGTTCCGAGACAGCAAAACCCTTTGCTGAAAGGAGTACTTCCAGGGGCGAGGGGAGGGATCACAAGATGGCAACCAAGGGGCAGAGCACCCTTCAAGGGGTGGAGCTACCCACGGAGCCCTCAACAGCTTGCCAAAACTTGATAAGCAGCCCTCTGCCTGAAATAATTGCCCATCCCTGTTATAAAACTAGCAGTTCTGCATCTTATGTTCTTCCCATGTGTGTTCCTTGCTTGCAGTGGTACTGGATGCTGGAGGAGTCTTTCATAGTGCTGGACTCCCAGACTATCTACTTATATGTTTGTAGATGGTTGTTTCCAAAACATCTGTAAGATTCTGCCTCAAACCCATCCAAGACAGAAAAAGTCCTTTATGTGGATGTAATGGATATGGCTAGGTTTAATTTACAACAGCAACCAAACTAAAACAAAAATGACACTAAAACTAACAAAAATCTACTTAAGCAGCATCAGAGAATCAAGCCAAAGCCAAGTTTAGAGTTCACCATGTCACACAAGGATATTCTCCTAAATTACATTTACTCCTGTGGTGTTTGGTGTCTATTTGTTACCAAGGTGAAGCTGGATTCAGTTTTGTCATTTTCAAATATACAAGTACTACATAGTATGTAACAAAAACATAATTTTGACACATCTTTATATTTATAGCCACAGTTGTTTTGCAAGGCAGCAATTAACTTAAGTAGCCTTTAACTGTCCACACACAAAAGATATGATTGCTGATAATTAGCATTTGACAAGAGTTGTTTACTCTCCAATAGTTCCTGCCAGAAAATGATTAATGTACAACTTTAAAAAAGGAGCCCCAGGCCTCAAGTATAACACCTAAATATGGAGAGAACATTTCCCATGCAAGGGAAATTATGAGAGGGGATGAATATTGGAATAGCAAATCTCCAGGTCTGAAAGGATTTACATATGCTTCTGACAGACAAGGTTCTTTGGGTAAATGTTACATCTTTTATTAGACCAACTAAGTAGTTGGAATAATTGTTCCTTGCAAGCTTTTGGGCACAAATACCCTTCTTTAGGCCTAGGGAGAGTCTCCTCCCTATGCTTCTGCTCTTGACTGGATCAAGAAAGATTTCTAGTTTGGTAAACTTATACATACAGGAGGGTGGCAGAGCAGCAACGAAGTCATACGAATCCCAGCAAACAAGTGAGTTTTCAAACAAAGTAGGTAGCAAAAGACCAGATTCAAACATAAAAGGAACATATGAGTAATATTACGATTCATCTTGACAAAAAAGATGCACTCCAATGCATTTAAAAGCCACAATACAAATCTATTTTAAAAAGTAAATAGTGGATGTAGGTCTTGGGTGCCACCAGGAAGGATGGAAGGATTTTTTTTTCCCTCTTCTGGGTGGAGGGGGAAAAGGGAGCAGCAGAGGACAGGGTAGAAGTGATAAGTACACACAACTATGCCAAGAAACTTCTATCCTAATCTAAATAAATGATTATTTCAAATTTGAGAACAAACCAGTTGCAAGCCACCATAGTTACCTAATCCTACTTGTACCTAGGAATGACATCAGGTATTCTGTCTACTATCTGTATATACTTCTTTCAATTAGCTTGTGACCAGAACTAGGGTTACCATATTTCCAGTTCCAAAAAAGAGGACATCTTCCATATTGCATGCTGGGGGGGGATGACAGTGTATGGCTGTGAGGGGCAGCAGTATGTCCTGGCCCTGCACATTCTGTTGCTCCTCATTCTAAACCAAAGCCCCTCCAGCTCTGTTGCTGCCCATCACTCCCAACCCAGGGACTCCCGGTCCTGCCAGTGCCCCTCACTCCCAAGTCACAGTACCTTGCCTCCCCTGGGCCATGCTGGTCACTCCCAACCTGCAATCCCCCCATCCCTGCTGATGCCCCTCACTCCCAACCCACAGCTCCCTGCCCCACATTCTGGACCCACAGTCCCCCCCACCCCTCACAACCAAGCCACAGCCTCCTGCTCCCTCCATCTCCTGGCTGCCTCACCCCTGCAACCTCCCTACCCCCTACCACTGGCCTACTGCCTACAACCCAACTTCCTCCACAAGTTGCAGTTCCACACCCCAGGGTGACCAGATGCTGCTGCAAGAGGGAGACAGAGGCAGGAGCTAGGACCCAGGGGTGCGTTCTCTGCTATGGCAGAGAAGCTAAACTGAACTTGGAAGGTGCTAGGACCCTGTGGACATTTCCTCTGCCCCCAGCCACCACCCAGTTCCCAGCTGCAGCCAGAGTGCCTGGGCCGCTTCTTCCAGTGCCTGCAGGCATCCACCCCCCCACCCCCAAATACACACAGCTCAGCTGAGCAAAATTCCAGACATTTGATCAGATTAAAAACAACCACCACCACCACCCACCCAGATGGAGATGAGAGGATCAAAAGAGAAGATTCGTCCAGGAAAACCCAAACATACAGTAACCGCACAGAAGCAAAAAATAAGTCAACTCTACAAGGATTTCTGGAGGTGGGGGCGGAGGAAAAAAAAAGCCAAAAGTGCTTCCATGGAGCATTTTGCCCACATACAAACAACAAATATTGCTTCCCTTAGCCTTTAACTGATAGATTATCTCGTATTGGTCCAAGTGTTTAAATTTCTACATGGAGTTTCTTGGGACAGCCTAAAGTAAAAGAGTAGAATTTGGGAGGATGGAGGAAAATTAACTCCCATTAACTCCTTAGAAGCCAGTTTAAAATTGTAAAGGTTTTTCTCAAGGAGGCCATGAAAGAGACTGAACTCTTGCTCAGTTCTTTTATCAGACATCTTCAAAAGCAGTTTAAGACACCTGTGGAGAATTTTTTTTTAAATCTCCAGAGACGTAGATATCAACCAGAAGCTAATGCAGATTTTTGTTGCAGAGGGAAGCATCCTTAACCTAAAGAAGATGGTTCAGTCCAGTACAGTACACGAGAAAGATCCTGGTCAGATTTTTATTTTTATTTTTTTAAAGCCTTGACTACAAATTTACGGGTGGGACAGAATTGGCCTAAAACAAATAGCAGTAACTGAAGAACATTTCAATAAGGATTTAAACTTCTTTGTACCTCCATGATCGATTTGTCTGATATCTTAATACCAGAATGTTAAAATGAGTGGTCCACTCTGTATGAAAGAATGGGCTAGTCTTTTATCGTGACATCATAAACAGCAGGCACTTCAGCATCAGGGCTGTGCAAAATGGCAAACTTTCATTTCAATTTCAGATTCACCATTTCAAAGGGACAGTGTTTCATTTTGCTGCTTTGAAGCGCTGTTCTGTTTCATTTCACCAAAATTGTTTCGCTGTTTTGACATTTCAGCATTTCACCCATAGGCTATAATGGGGAATCATGAAAGTGCCTATAACTTTGTCATTTTTTACCTGATTTGGATAAAAACAGTGGGGATGCTAGCCCTTTCTGAGGCCATGAAGTCAGAAAGCTTTCAAGGAAATAGGTGCAGGGGTTTCTGGGAAACTGCACTTTGTCATGGAGTAGGGTCCTTAGATATGGCTGTGTCCCTAGGGTCCTGTGACTGTGCCAGTTCTGCCCTGCGGGCACCTTCTCTTCTCACCTGCTGCCAAGTCTTGTTGGAAAAGATAATAGATAGGGAGACTGCCCTCGAGCTTCAGCTCAGTCATGGTCCTAATGGACCCCACTAAACCCTATAGGTTCCTAGACACCTTGCTGGGAGACCTGAGGGGTATGAAGCATAAAAATTGAAATGATTCCCCCCCCTTCCCCATAATTTCCCTCGCTAAGACACTCAGATCCAGATCCAGATCCAGCTCTTACTCCGGCTAGGAAGTGAAATTGGGTTGGAAGAGACTGTAACATGGGTGCTGCTTGTTGTTGCAGTGGTGGCATGATGCTGGTGCTTGGGGTTATTATTATGACAGATGTTACTGGAAGGGATGCAGACACTGTTCCCATCTCCTTGGTGCCACTAGAAGGAGAAGCAGTATGGCTGCTACTTATTGGAAATAGGCTGCGTCTAAGTTGGGGGGAGGGGAATTAGAGCTCTCCCTCTGTCGCCTCTTTCACTCCATCCAGAAGAGAGGCCACTTGCCTTTCCAGCATGCTTCATGTTTGGTGTGCTGGAAAATCTATGCATGTTTCTATAATGTAATGTATGTATTTATGTATAAATATATGTTCTGTAATACACATGTTGTGCTTTCCTGCACAGTCAATGCAGACTGTCAGGGAAAACACAGATTTCTCTGTAGTTTTTTCTCCACATAAAAGAATAGTACAAAAGGATTTGGGGAGAGGAATAATATTGAAAGAAATGGATTAGGAAAGGGTATTAGGGTATTTCAGAAAGGAACAGGCTAGCAAGTAGGAAGTGAGAGCCTTCCTGATGCTCCTGAAGGACACAGCTCAGTAAGCTAACAAATGGCACAGGTGACAAAGCTCATTTAAAACAATGCTTTTATGCTCCTTCTCTGTCTCTCCTCCAGAGCACTGGGATTGGACAGGACCTCAGGGAAGGATCACAGTTACTGACTAGCTACACATGTCAATATCAGAACAATTTTTCCTCCCTGTTCCCCCTCCCTCTCCTTAGCTTGCATTTTTGAAACATTTCAAGCGTCCTTCTTTTGTTTTGAAGCTTTGCAATTAATTTTGATTTCAGTGTTTCAAGCTTCAAACGCCTTCAAAATGGACCATCCATCTAAGTTTTGCACAGCCCCATCGAGCATCAGTTGGGTTTGGGCATTCTATAGAAAGCATCCATTTTTGTAGATGTTTGAATGGCAATACGTAACATATTGCATATGATCAAGGTGAGGAGTATGCCTCACAGAAGTTACTCACAGAATCACACAAAGGTTGGAAGGGACCTCAAGAGGTCACATAGGTGGCAGAATGCGGTGGGGGGCTAACTGGGGTCAGCTCCCTGCCAAAACACAGGGGGCAGCGGGTCTTGCCAGAAGGCAGCCCAGCCACAGGCTGCTGCAGCAAAGGAAGGAGAGCGAACACTTTGATACTCTGTGGTGCACGGCCAGGATTCCAGCCGGCCCAGCACGCAGGTAAGTTTCTTTCTTTAGTTGGGCTTGCAGGGGGGGAAGCAGATCGAGACCCCAACAGTGCAGGAGGCAGTGAAGTAGGGGCAGGGGAAAAATCATTCACCCCTGCCCCACTCCCTGAACTACACAGCCCAACCGGAGCCCCATTCATGGTGAACAGGGCCAGGGCCAGGCCAGGTTGTGGGACAATTGAAGCCTAGCAGCTTGTCCAGAAGCATGGCGCGGTGCTGGGGAGGCAGCGGGATGGGGGGGGGGGCAGGGGACACACCAGTGCCCCTGTGATCTGATCTGCATACAGCAAAAGCAGACTGCAGCTGCAAGCTGGGCTCTGCCTGCTTCCAGCCTCCACACCTCACTACCATTACTTTGAAAGTGGTGCAGCACAGCCCCACACGAGTCCCACTGTGTCCAATGGTGGGCTTTCCTCCAAAAGTCCTGCCCCATCTGTGGTAGAGGCTGGTCTCTATTGGTCTAGGTATTGTCAATCTCTGGAGCTCATCACTTGTCAGAGCTGTTTTTCCTTTTCTTCCTGTCTTCTACACTAAGGCAACTTTAGCACCGTGGCAAACAAGCCAAAGTCCACCGCCATGTCTTGACGACCCCTCACACATGTCCACAATCTCGCCTGCCACAACTTGTTGTTACAGGACAAAACAGAATGCTGGGGTGTGTGGGTTTCGACTGTGGCAGGAAGCCACCTTTGTTTCTCCCCAAAATCTCTGCCTGGTGGCAATTTGATTAGGATGGGCCCAGCCGAGGAGACGCACCTTTACCCCATCTCTTTAGGTAACCCGAGATGGAAACATTGCTGAGGGAGGGGGGAAACCTCCCTCTGCCTACGCAACTGGTATCACCTACCTGGGTGAGGGGCTTCTACCTAGTGGGCTAGAGTCTACCTGGCAATTAGTGATGTATTTCAAATTGGTTGGCCAACAGCTAACAGGTGCTGGCCTCCATTGGACTAGGTGAACGCGGTCATAGGGGCTTTCTAAGTTAAGACCGCCCAGAAGGAGGGGGCAGCAGCCATGCGGGGGACTCAGACTTAGAGAGGAGCTTTACCATCTGAAACTGGCTCTCTCCGCCATAACTCATTAGCTAGGAACAGCCTGCCTCCAGAGGAAAATCTCCAACAGCCTCTGGATGATGCTTGTGAGTAAGCTACTTGAGATCTGATTAGGTATATAGCTGGCAGTAACAAAAATGCATGATCAAAAGGCAACCTCAGCTAGACTGTTTTGCTCTATGGGATTTCTATAATATTGCTCTATCTTGTACCCTATTTTCACCCCACACCCTGTAATCAATAAAGTTCTCCTTTGTGACTGGCATAAGATACTTATTGAAGCGTGGGTTTAATTATGCCTAGGAGGCCCCTTGGGTCTGTGGACTAAGGGAAACTATTTTTTGACCCCCGACTTGGGGAAGTGCCCCAAGTGCTTGTACTGTGTCGAGTACCCGTTGGACTTTTAGGCCTGTGTTTCCCCAAGGACACAGAGCTTAAGAGGGTCCCCCCTTGGGGGGATGGCAGCTTACATTACCCCGGGACTCTGCGGTGGAGCTTGAAAGGGGGTCTGTCAGGGCTTAGGCACCCCTGGAAAGACGCGTGGAGTCCAGAAGGTGGACGGGTGTAGTGAGGTGGGAGGCTCAACGCAGGAGCTCCCCCTACTGGCCCGCCACATTGACACTTTGACTCTTGCAATTTGTCTTAGCTTAGTGAGGGCTCCAACAACCCCTACACCCTTGCCCCTTCCACCAGGTGGTAATTCAATTGTTTCCGCAATCTACCTTTGAGCAGTAAAAAAAGAAGTGCTCCTTGGATCTCTAGGTCCCCATCCTCTTTAGAACAAGGCTTCCCCACTGATCAGTGGCAAAACAGCCCCACCAGCAGGGCCCCTCCACCAATTATGCACGGGCAGGAGTCAGGTAAGTGGCAAAATGAAAAAATATTGAAGAAGCTGCTGTTGTGTGCACTTCCAGCAAGATTTACAGATTCCCTACTGATAAGTCATGTCTCCCATGGTGATTTAAATAACAGGGACCAGAAAAAAAATAAAAAGAAAAATGTGAAGATCTACAAATTAAATACATGCTCACCAGCAAGGCCAAGATAAGTATTACTTTATGGGAATGCAGGTCTTTAAACAGCTAGTAAGCCAATAATTTTAAGTAGCGTATAGAATGTCAGCCAAAAGTGTGTTATGTCACAATTGTCAAGGACTCCAGACTTCACAACATTTAGCAACAGAGGGTCACCTTTACAATGAAAGATATGGGGGAAGCAGTGTTAAATCCATTCTCACTTAAGATTCCAGGCACTTTTATTGAATTCCCATTTTTGTATCAACATTTCTGTTAAATATGGCAAACATCCATTATGCAGCCAAGTCTGCCATAAACTCAGCAGATCTTCGGTGGTGACTACATGTTCTCTTGAGACACTAAAATATAAAATAAGGATGTCTAGTCATGGAACACATTATCCTTGCTGAAGCATCATTGCTGGGCAAAAATTTGGCAATTTTTAAAAACTCCCTTCTATATTTTGCACATGAAATGAAAGGAGAGTGGCTTGCATACAGAATGAAGAGAAGAAGCAGTCAGACATGCTGTGACCTATGTACAACCTGGCAATTTACTGCACCTGAGGCAACTACTTCTGTTAGCACATTCTGCAGTAACAATACTGACAAAGTTAACAGCTTTATGAACATACCTTCCAAATGAACTGGGGAGTTGGTTGGAATAATGAACTAACTGCTGTCTTAATTAATAATTTATAGCTATAAAGAGTAGTGAGTTTCATCTTTTGCCTAACATTCAAGTTTGATCATATATCCAATTATTTTTATTTGTCTAGTGAAGGAATTTATGAAGGAGAAAAGAAAATGACACGACATAGATAAAAGTCAGCAGTATTAGCTGTTGCACTGAAGTGCCTCTGTCAATCTGAAGTGACAGTATTATGATCTAGATTGTTTTATACATTCCTCTCATTCAGTTTTGAGAGAGAAGAATATGATGGAGTGAAATAATAGTTGTTTATCATAAAAGGAAGGGTATTCTTAATGTGCAAATTATATAAGGCCTTCCTGTTAAAGACATCTTTATTATATGCAAACTTGTGCTACGCCAACATATTGTGCCTATTACACTGTCTTTTACATGTTAAACGGTTCATAAAATGCCTCACTAGAATGCCAGCTTCTCTTTCCACCATTTGTTAAAGGAATACAATCTCTGTCAAATGACAACGAGAGTGGGTGGCATGCTATTAAGTAGCATGTTCCAAATTTAAATATTAATAGTTAAATCAACACTGCAAATCAGTCCCCAAGTATTAAAATTTAAAAATTTCCCTTCAGAATTATCTGTCCACATTTCTCTTATTCCCAAATAAGTCCAGCATCATTTTCCTGACATTATGCCTGAACCAATGATGTACAACAGTCTACCAATTATCATATCAAAATCCTCAGAGACCTTAGTTAAGAGCTGCACTGATCCAAACAAAACAAAAGGGTCTCCCCTCTGGTCTACTTTTACTTGAAGTTTATGTTCATGAGCCTTTGCACTATACCATCATGCCCTTGTCCCATATCTATTCTGAAACATCTATACCCCTGAATTAAGAAATGAAAAATACCGGTATTACTAATCATAGAAAGAAACAAGTTTGAAGGAAACTGATAAACTTGCAGAAAATCTATTCATGTGTAAAGTGACAAGTGAAAGGGTAAAAGTGAAGGGTCTGGAAATCAAGATAGCCACCTTTTTCTCCCCCTCCCTCCCTCCCACTCCCAAGAACTAATGTGGGTGTGCATACGTTTTCAGTAGGAATAAAGCAAAACAGCAAGCAGTACACATTCCTATTATGTACAATACATATTTGCCCAAGATCTTACCATCCCAGTAATAACCTAGGCCACCAAGCCTAACTTAGAATACCCTAATCCATTGTTCACCTCCCATGTTGGTTCTGCTGAACAACTAATGCCCATCACTTTTATAAGGTTCCTTTATTTAAAAACTTACTTGTGACATTATAAAGACCAGGTGATCATTTCATTCCCATACTTAAACTTTGCTCTAGCATAGGCTAGGTGCTCATAGTCCATTTCAGTAACACACATCTCTTAGTATTACCATTAAATATAAAGACAAAGGATTTTTAAAAGGTATTTTAAACACTATAAATCAATCAGTGTATTCTTTCTATATTGACTTGTTTGCAAACGGATTTACTGAAATAGAAAAGAAAGTGCAGGACTTCAGAACATTTACACTCCACCTGATTAACACATATGGAAACAGTCTTTATTTTAATTTTCCTCTTCAGATAGTTTCAATTGCACAATAAACTGAGGAAAACTATAAAAATTCCTAGTATGATGCACACTATAAAACTGGAAAAACAATGCAGAATTAAGTCCCTAATCATACACTTGTAACTAACTAGCAAAACTGAAATTTGGTCATTGGACATATCTAAGCTATACACTCTCCCAGCTTTCCACTGATAGCTGCCTATTCCAAATCTTTTTAATGTCACAGTGGAAGATAATACCTATAATTAAAGTTGTTTCAGGTGTTGATGAGGCACAGATACAACTCCTGGACTTGTGTCAGCCACATCAGCAAAGTCCCTCAAGTAGGCTCAGTAGCTCCTATATTTATAACATTGCTCCCCTGAGTTATGATTGGCTTTCAGGGTCATGATATGTAGGACATTAAGGACAATTTTCCAGTATGAATGTTTTCTATAGGTTTTCAAAAACCCTACTAACCATGCTCATCATATCCATATTCATTTTCTATACATCAGGAGCTCAAAATAAAATCCATTCTTCCTCTCCACTGCCCTGTGCATTCTTTGAGCTGAAAATTAAATTACTGTATAACCTGCATATGTTATGTTAGTTTTCTTTTGTATCTGTGCTAAGCAGGAATCTCATGACACACACCTAATGCTTTCTCTGCTAAACTGATTAGGGCAGCAGTTCCCAAACTGACAAATTGCACACTACCAGTTTAAAATGATATAACCTTAAGTACCACTCGTGAATTTTTGTTATATAAAAGTAATTATAATAAATCTGTTAACACATAGCACTGACAGGTTGTCTGGTATACCAATGGCACTGCCCTGTCCCAGCCAACCAGCAGTTTCAAGGCAGGGCTGTTCCAGCTGCTGCTGTGGCCATCCAAGTACCGCTCAGCTTCTCCCACCTCCAATGGCAACTCCTTGCCCTTCTCATGCTCCTGCTGCACCACTCCAGGCAGCAGGCACCACAGGGAAGTGGTGACAATTGTAGGAACATATGCCCATCGGAGGGGGGAGGGGAGAGACAAGGGGCTACTGCTAGGAGACTCCTACCCCAGTATATGGGGCTCTAGCTCCAAGCTGCTTTCCACCTATTCAGCCCACCACCTGCAGGCAGCCAAGTGAGTGGAAGATGGCCAGAGTGTTGAAGGAGGAGAAACTGAGCAGTCCCACCGGAAAGCAATGCATGCTGGCCAGGGCTGGGGCCATTGGAAGGTGCAGGCAGGAGAGCAGAGTGGGCTGCCCTGGGTGAAGTCAGGTAGAGCTTGGCTCCATGCAGAGCACTTCAGGCAAAGGGGGGGGGGGCAGGGGAAGGGGCAGACCACACCCATACTGCACTGTCTTGACTTCCAAAAAGCCTTTGATCTGGTATCCCACGATGTTCTCATGAAAAAAATTGCAGGATCGTGGGCTTAACTGCAAGACAGTTAGGCAGGTAGGAAGCTAGCTGTGGGGTAGGACCCAGAGAGTTCTAATGAACATATGTATTCCTGGCAAGAAGTAGCCAGTGGTGTCCCTCAGGAGTTAGTGCTTGATCTAGTGCTTTTCAACACTTTTATCAATTATTTGGATGTGGGGGTGAAGAGTTCACTGGTCAAGTTCACAGATGACACCAAGTTATGGGAAAGCGTGGTCACACTTGAAGACAGACTTCAGATACTGGCGGACCTAGACAGGCTGCGAAGTTGAGCAGATCGGAGCCAGATAAAGTTCAACAATCAAGAAATGTAAAAGTGCTCCACCCAGGGATGAACAGTCCCCTACACACCTACAGGCTTGGCGGTGCCAAACTGACCAGCACCATGATTGAAAGGGACTTGGGGGTAATAACTGACCACAGTATGAATGAGCCGGCAGCGCAATGCTGTAGCCAGGAGAGCAAATAATACTGTAGTATGCATCAATCGATGCATCTCCAGCAAAACCAAGGAAGTGATTCTTCTGCTCTACTCAGCTTTGGCAAGACCACAACAGGAGTACCAAGTCTAGTTCTAGGTGCCACACTTTAACAAGGACGTGATAAAGCTTGAGAGTCCAGAGAAGGGCCACTGGTATGACCAGAGACTTGCACTGTGGAATGAGCTCCCTCCAGAGGTAGTGCAATTGCCTACCCTGTAAATTTGAGAGAAGACTGGACAGTCACCTGACCCCAGTTGTCTTTTCTGCATGGTGCAGGGGGCTGGACCCAGTGATCTTCCAAGATCCCTTCCAGCCTTACAATCTATTAATCTATGCCTGGACGAGCTCTGCTGTATGCATCCCTAGCCCCACCCCGATCAGCTCCTGGGACCTAGCATGCAGGCACTCCCCCCTCCACCCTCAACCACCATACACACACATGCTTATCCCCCACATACACACCCCCACAAGCCCACCCACAATATACAAGAGTAAGACTATTCCGAGATATTGTGCAATCACCTCTATATACACACTATTCAAAAAAAACAAACAAGCAAAAACAAACAACAAAACCAGCAAACATTTTAATTTTTTTAAATGTTATTTATAGTAGATGCTCAACTTTTAGTATATGATTTGCTATAACTAAAATTTGCTTAAAGTGATATCTTTTCAAAGACTGTGTGTGCAGCCCTCCACACCAAAAAACTCATGAAGTAGCCCTCCAGTTAAAATAACTGACCATCCCAATTTAAGGGTACACAGGCATCTTGTAACCCATTTTTATGTACCTTAGCTAACCTCATAGAAAAATGTACTTAAAAAAAATTTTTTTTTTAAAGTTACTCATGTGTTTTTATGCAACTTTTTTTTTTTATTATTAAAAAAAACCAAAAAAACCAATGGAGCATTTTCCAAGAAGTGTGGGGCACACCTGCCTTAGTGGGGTACAAAGGGTTCCTGGAAGGGGGAGGGGCACATGCAAATAATGGCCACTGATTCTCCTACTGGGAAAAGCTGCGGGGGGGGGGGAGGGGGAGTCTGGAAATCAGCACCAACTGAAGTGGGGAAGTAGAAGAACATGAGAACTGAATTAAATAAGTGGTCATTTGGGGGGTAGCCACCATGGTGGGGGTGAATGGTTTTTCTTCCTTTAAGATGTTGCTAGCTCATCCTAAAAAATCAGCCTTCTAAAAAGAGAAGCAGTCTACAGCTTTATGTAATAGTTGGCTTTAGTAAATCTTTTCATAGATGATGGGACAGCAAAAAGGTCTTGATTTCTTATGCTCCAAATAGTTTGTACAAAGTCAGGTGTTAAAAATACTTAAAACGTACCTCTATTTTCTATCCCTCCTAGAATTACATACAATTGGTTCTCAGTTAGAGACCCTTTTAGATTCCAAAATCCTGTCAAATTAAGTGATGTAGCAACAGCTCAAGAGTCTTAGCCTATTACCATCAGACTGTACTTCAGCTCATACAGTGCTTCAGCTTGGACACCAATAGTAATGTCAAAAAGTTCTATCAGTGTTTTACTTATTCATGTTCTACCTCTTTTTCCTATAGCTCTTTTTTGGACTCAAAACACCTTACCATTTCTATTAGTTGAAAAGAAGTTTTTTACTATTATTTTGTCCCGTTGTGGGAGAATGTTGTTATGAACTGCCTTTCCCTAAAAAAATCTGCAAAGGACAGCCATTGAAAACAAGAGAAACTTATCTAGTAACAAATCTTTACTATAGTTTCGTTGCTAATGCTACCTGTCACTTGTTTCATTCCCACTGGATTCATAGATCTGAAGATAAGCAAATGAAATTGGCCATACAGGACAGGGCAGTATCCCAACAATTTATATAGTGAAACCAAGCGTCAAGTGAATATAACTAGAACTGCATGGTCCTTGAAGATTTTAAAATGTAAAGCTCCCTTGTCTGTAAGAACAATGTTAGGGAAGGCCTGGTGAACTTTACGTAGATAAATGAGGTGATGAGAACAGGAGAGGACAAGAGCATGGGGTAAGGAAATTACAAAGGAAGAGAGACAGGACAGACTGGTACAGTTGTCAGATATTCAGTAACCAGTAATGCCAACTGTCACAAAACTATTGCAAGACTCAGGATTTCTATGTAAAAAAATAACTGACTCATGATCTCCCAATCAGTCCCTCAGATCTCTGGATTTTCCCAACTAGTAATAAGCCCGTGGAGGGGAAAATTGAGGCCTCTGCAGTGAGGGAGGAAGTGGAATAAGAACAGCAGCAGGGCTAAAATGAGGCCCCAGGGTCAAGGCAGGTTGTCCACAGGCACGGGAAGGGGAGCTTGGCTCCCCACAGCAGCACGCACCCCCAGGGGAAGCATGGGAACATGTACCCCCCACCCCTGGGGCAGAGGTGGGCTCCCCATTGCAGGCTCGGAGCTCTGCACTCTGCTGCCTTTCCCCTGGGAACTCAGCTACTCAACACCAGTGTGTTTCCTGCTGCCAGATGGGCAGGAGACATGCTGCATTGCAAGCCCGCCCTGCCCACCCAGTAGATGGCAATGGCATTGCACGGCTGAGCTCCTGAGGCAAAAGCAGCAGAAAGCAGAGCCCCAAGCCTGCAGTGGGCAGGCTGCCTCTGCTCCAAGGACACATGTACCCCCTATGCCTCCACCAGTGGTTCATACTGCTGTGCAGAGCTCCCCCGCCTCCACGCTTCTGCATAGCCTGCCCAAGACCTGGGGCCCAATTCACCCCTATCACTGATCCTGCCCCATTCCCTCACTGCGCGGGCCTCGAGATGCCCCCCACCCCTTTCCCTCTACTTACCAGTTGGGTGCTGTCTGTCTCCTTACAGCCCCTCACATCTTCACAAGCAACTCCCAGCCCCCATACACACACTTCGAAAATAGTATCTCCTGATTTTTAAGAGTTAGTCTCGATTTTTGGGACAGTGGGGGATAGCAATACTGCCATACTGTTCCGCAGAAATTGTATCACTTCAGTAGAGAGAAAGTGAGAAAATTTAAAGATAGCTATTTGTATTACAGAAGTATTCAAAAGGCCCAAAAAAATTCAGGACAATGCCATCACTGACCTAGGTGCTGTACAAAAAATACACATCGTGAAGATGGAACCTATACCAAGGTACAAATAAGACAGGAGGAGGAATGGGATGCCCAAGGTTAATACTAATGAGTTAAGCTGCAATCAGCATAGGTGCCTCATGGATTAGTTTAGGAAGTCAGTTGGCTTCCCTCCAATGAATGGTTTTAAAATCATTACTAAATTGCTGCATTCACTTGTAAATGATATCTGAGCACCTTCTCTGTCCTTTGTGCCTTTCAAGATACCAGCAATATGATTGTGGTTCTTGTTGGTATGGGACTAATTCTCCCTACTCATGAAAAATGGAAAAGTCTCCAGAAGTAATAAAATACACCAGGACAGGATCAATTCCCCACTTATAGATAGACCTCATAGTTGGTTGAAAAATTGAAATTCTAGGAAAATGATCACATTTCAATGGAAAAATTAAGACTTTTGCAGAACCTCCCCCTCTTTGCTCTAACTAGTCAAAGCTTTAAAAAGGGGTTAAAAAGATAAGCTTTGGTATTCCTAGCACTTGAAAATTAAATCCAGAAGTTCAGGTATACAAACACTACCTTTAAAAAGGCAAGAAGTACTTCATATACTAAATGGGTACCGTAACTTAAGAAAGAAAGAACTGACTTGTATTTAAAAACTCGACAAGACCTTTACTAAAACAAATTCTACAAACAGCGTTATGAGTTAGAAACGTATAAATATGTTGGAGGGGTAGGGGGGGTGTCCAGGAACCATGAAGAAAATGCCTAACAGAGCACATCTGAATACTTCTGTCAAGTTCCTAAATTAATCCTAAAAGGAGCATCCATGCCACATCCTGCCCCCGCCCCAATTTGGGATCCAGCCCTGGCTAATCGCATGCTCTACCCCTCCTGTTAAAACTAGGCCAGCGGGAACAAAGTTACGCAAAAGTAAGAGTGACAATAGAAAGCAAGATCAAGTCCAGCGATTAAGGCACTCCCCTGCAAGGAGAGAGTCCTGCATTATTTACAGATTATTATCCACATTCCAGGATTATTTACAGATTTTTCATTAGGTAGTCATTGCCTGAGAAATGGAAATAGTTCTAGAATTGGGATGCAAGTGAAGCATTACATATACCCTGGTAATTAGGGACCTGCAAGATGTGTGTGTGAATACACTCAAACTGACAGTGCCACAGAACACAGGTTTCAGTTCCAGGACAAGTGCCCTTACCACAGGCTACTATGAAAGTAGCCACTACCATCTACCTTTTTTTGGCACTGAATCTAGGACTCTTGGTTGCTTTCAATGTCCACATGTTAGACATACTTAAAGCTTACTTATGAGATCAAGCCCCTCCAAAATTATCTAAGATGAACCTAAAAGACAGTCTTAGATGATAAAAATATGCCTGTAAACACTGAACTAAGCCAAGATGCTAGCAACTCAGGGAACAGACAATGGCTGACTATTAAGAACTTAAATAGGCTGGGGGGGGGGGCGTTGAATGTAGGTTCCCAAGATGTCTTGGTAGTGTTAGTAAGCTGTTGTAACCATGATGGTCCAGGAATTATGAGAGGCAAGAACTTAAGTGATATCTTTTATTGAACCCAAAGCATGGTGATTGAGAAAAAGCTAAACACTCTTTTGAATGCAAGTCTGAGAAAGAAGCAGGGACACTGATGATTAAAAACAGTGAGTAGGGTTGTGAAACTGGAGAGAAATTCTCAGAGAGAGCAGGCAAATGATTAGCAGAAAAAAAGTAGTTTGGTTAATGGGAGACCAAGATCAAATGGGAGAAGAGTCATTATCACCTGTAGTGTGAAGGAAGAATTTCAGGATTCAGTTAGATTATAAATAGGTCAAAGTCAGCATCAGAGTTCTTAGTTCATGGTTGTATGTGTCAAGCCATCTTACAAACTTGATTCCAAACTTGCCTTTAATGGTTAATGAAGGGTTTTTGCAAGTTATTGGATGACCATAATTCCCAAAGTCTAAAAAAATGGGCAGTGAGACTGTTCCAGTGAAAATAGGACTCACCACCACCTTAGTGATGACTACCTTAGAACTAAGCAGAATTTATACATTTAGATTATTTTGTGAATATCACCTCTAAATGCACACTGAGCAAGTTCTACAGACATACCTGGCCATTTTTGGTCTCAGCTTCATGCTCTGAATGGTTAAGCTTATGCAGGTCGACTATGCACTGGCCAAACATGTATCTGTGTACATGCACACTTAGCTCTGGTTCACACTTACTTGAGTTCAAAGTCAGAAAGAAAAAAAAAGTGACTGGGAGGAAGAAGAAAGGAAGCTGTTACATGTTTTAGCCTCAATAATTGGGCGTTTAGGGGAAGGAGTGGCCTACCTGTGGCACATGCACCACCATTGGCACATGTACCCTCTATGGAGCATATGGCAGACAGAGGGGAGAAAACAGGATTAGAGCAGCAGGTAGGGAAGGAAGCAGAAGCCAGAGCAGCAGATCAGGCAAGGAGCGTAGGCCAGGAAGCAAAAGATACAACAGTGAAATCGGGCAGGGGGAAGGGGACTGAAGTAGCATTCAGGAAGAATTTGGGGCTAAGCATTACTACACTCCTTTTTATCTAGATGAGCCCAGTGTTTACTCTGGCTAGGGACAGATATTCAAAAAGCCTGAGCCTTATATCAATTCAATCTTTGCAGGTTAGTCTAACCTGCCTAGGTTGAACCTATATGCAAGTGTATAGACATTCCCTCTGGATTGAAGAAATGCAGGCATATGCTCAGGCTAGAAGGCAGGGGGCACTAAAGCAGCCTTCCTTTCCCTTCCAGGGCTGAGCTGGGGGGGGGGCATAGCCAGGCCCTGGCAGGATGCTCTGATTCAGGAGGGGTTTAAACTCCCACCCTGCCTGCAGAGTCCCAGGCTTTTCTGCGCACTGCTCAAGGAACATGACTGTTACCAGACCCTAGGCCTGGACAAGCACTCTGAGGCAAAGGGGTGAGGGGGCCACAGTGCATACATCTGAAAGGCCCAGTATAATCAACACATCTCCCTCTCCCTGCTTCTTCATACTGTCTGCAGCAAACCTGACAGATAAGGGAGGCAACAAGCTGATAACAGCATTCAGCAGCCCATCAAGAAATCAAAAGCTTTTCATTAGCTCAAGTTCTTCTTAAACAGCTTTTTCCAAGGAAGGAACAGAGGAACATTACTAGCTGATCTGTTGATTAGATCTAATAAGCCCTAAACCAACAGTGTCCTATCTCAATGAATTGGAACATGCACACCTCTCAGCATTAGCTAGCATACCACATACTGGCTAGGGTCCGTCCATGCTGTGGGAGGTGGGAGAGAAGGGGGATCCCTGCTTGAGCAATGAGCAGCAAGGTAGAGGGGAGGGGGAAAACAAGGGAAAGCCAGGCAGATCTTGCTGTGCCTCTGTGCTTGCAAATCTCTGCCAGAGCTCTGCTTGGAGAGCAGAGGGGCAGGACAAGCCCTACTCTCTGCAGCAGACAGCCCAGCCCAGGGATGCAAAGTATCAGGGTACTCCAATTTAAAAATTTAAACCAGGAAGGGGTCTGGGACAAACATTATATAAACTGGTTTAACCCAAATCAGTTAAGTCTGCTACATTCAACTAGGTTTATTTTAACCCAGTTTCATCCATTTTGAAACAGGTTTATGTGCACTGAGCTTCTGTTGTGTTACAGGTTTAAACTAGTTTCTGATCACTTAAACCAGTGTATATGTAATGTCTGTCCTTAGCCTCACTTTCCTGGAACTGAATTTGCTTGAGGCTTGCTTACAGGGGAAGTTTTATTACAGAGACAGTTGGAATTTAAGCTGACAGTGAACTAGCTACTTCTAGTGCTTTAACCACAATCCCATAGCTTCTGCATCATCCGCTCCCTTCACCAGAACTCCTTCTGAAGCTGAGCACTGACCACTATTTTTCATAACTACTGAGCAGAACAAATGCAAGAAAACCCAGTAGGGAATGTTCTGCCCCAGAAGGAGATTGGCTTCAGCTAAAACCCAGGGCTCCTCACTTCCAGGCATCTCACTGATCTATACACCCTCCAGCTTGTTCTGTTCCTCCTAACTCCAAAATCAGCCTCAAAAGGAGTACTGGAGAAGGGACTAGATAATGCCCAAGCTATGGGATGGTGGTTAAAGCACTAGAAGCTCACTGTCAATTTACATTCCCACTTGCTCTGTAATAAAACCTTCCCTGTAACCTGCCCTCAAGTAAATTCAATGCCTGGAGAAAAAAATAAAACACGAGCCTCAGAAACATAAGATGGGGTATAGTAAGGCCCAGGTGCTCCAACTACATTTCTTCCAGCTTTTTTTCCTTCAATAAAGGGGATTTTTTTTAGATAGCTAGAAACACCAGATCTGAGCAGAACAGTAATACACAAGATATCTCCACCTCCACATTATTAGCTTTCTATTGTACTGAGTGCTTCTGACCTAGCCCTGGCATAGTCACTATATAGCCATTGGACAAACTTTTGGTTTGCACTAAAACACTTTTGTAGCAATTGCTAGTTAGTGGTCATACCTATGGCAGAGCACTGCACTAATCCATTATTTGTATTCGTCTTTAAGACAAGTTTCCACTGCAGAATGAAAAATTGCTAGACAACATTAATAGCCAGCATAAAGAGAAACAGAGGGAGTGATTCACAGTAGCAATTACCAGGGTTAGTCATTTTGGCAAAAATAGTAAAATCTCTTATTTTAATTCTGAAAAGATAATTTCCTTCTACTCTCATTAAACAAACAGATATATACTCTCTCCCACAAGACACTTCATTATAGCAGAAGGAAATTAACCACAAACCCACACAATATTGCTTCTGTGTAGGTCGCCTTCTCCCGCCTCATTTCTCACAAGACTACTGCTTTTAAGCATAAGTTACGATTTACAATAACTATATGAATAAAGCATGCACAACTAAACCAACCTAGCTCATAAAAAGGCATCCACTAAAGTTTGGTTAAATAGAACTTAGAACACTTTCCCCATGCTTTAAATATATAGTTGCAATCAGAGGACAAGTCAACAGCTTATCTGTTTTTCCACTTGCTTATTCTTGCAAATATATTTTCTGCTTACAAAGCATATTAATAGCTCAATCTAGCAACTGGCATCTCACAAGATTGCTGGTCTTGATAAAATTTGTTAGGGGTGCACCGATAAAGATTTTTTTTTGGCAGAAACCAATGGCCGATTATTAGCCAGCCATATTGGCCAATACCAATCCAATAGATGATATGCAGCCTAGCACCTTGGAAAGCAGCATTCGGCTAGTAAGCCTGTGGGAGGGGGAGATTGAGGCCTCTATGGCAAGAGAGGGTGTGGGGGTTGGGTAGGGGCAGGGGCTGCCCAGCCAGGGCAACAAATGTGATACTGCTGTGGGCAGCTCATCTGGGCAGTGTGTGTGGAGGCAGGGGGGAGGGGACAGAAGCTCCCATCACTGCATGACACCCCAAGGGGAAGCATGGGGGCATGTACCCCCTGAATTTTTGTGCACGGGGAAAGGGCAGGCTGCTCACTGCAGGCTCAGGGCCAAGGGCTGCACTGGCCTCTTCCCAGTGGGGGGCTGGGTTGGGGCTGAGCTCATGGCAGGAAGGCAGACGGCAGTAGTGCTGGGATGGGTAGAAGCCCAGCGCAAGCCCCCCTGCTCCCAGCTCTGCTACCACCTGCTCCATCCCCACCAAGTCCAGCCCCATCTGCCAGGAAGGGCCCAGCACAGTCCCTGGCCTCAAGCTGACAGCGGGCAGTCTACCCTTGCCCCACACACAAATCCAGGGGGAACAGAGCCTCCATGCCTCCCCAAGGGTGCACACAGCAGTGGGGAGCCACTACCCCTCTCCCACCCTGGACAAGCCATCCACAGCTGTCCCACACCATACCCTGACTGGGCAGCACCTACCCCTGCCCTACTCCCTCCCTCACCATGGGGACCTCAATCTACACACCCACACACCTTCTCTCCCAGACTTACCAGCCAGATGCTGATCTCCAAGCTGCTGGGCTGCATTCCTGGCCGTGTGCATGCTGTGGCTGCACACACACACACACACACGTGGCATTTAAAATTGGTGATATTAAATTGGCTACAAAGGCCAAAAAAAGTTGATTTCCAATAATGTCAGTTTTCCTTTTATTGGTGCCAATCTGATATACTGGTGCACCTCTAAAATTTGTAGTGTCAGGATGTTCACTCATCTCAACAAACAAACAAACTGATGATTTTATTTTTACTTTAGAAAAGAACAACATTCACATGAATGACACAGGTACTAAGAAGTTAAAAATACCATTTTTACAATCTCTAGGTTGAATTACTGAGGATTATTAAAATATCTACTATCTTGTTATTGTCTGTTAGATGCACAATGCCTTAACTTCTTGGAACATGCATTTGGAAAGCTGAAAAAACAGTCAGAGGAAGGTTTAGTACAGGGGCAACCCCCAGTACACGTGCCAAGCTGGCATGCAAAGGTATTTTGCTTAGCACACATGCCTCGGGGGAGATGGTGGGGCCCAATTCTGGTTTTGGCAGTACAGCCCTGGTCCCTTCCCTACCACCTGCTCCAAGTCAGGCATGTACCCACTGGCAGGAACGAGCTGAGCTAGTGCTCTGCAAATCCTGGTGCAGCTGCTTTCATACTCCCCACCACCTGCTGCAAGCAGCCCGGGCTCCATGGCAGGTGCCAGGGGCAAGCCCAGAAGCTGGACCAGCTGTGGCAGGCAGCCAGAAGGCTGCAAGCGAGTGCACCAGGGTCCAGAGTCCCAGCCCTGCTCACTGCTGACAGTAGGTGCATACATGCCTGGGGGCAGATGGCAGGGAAGGAACTGAGGATGCACTGCCATAACAAGGATCAGGCCTGTCGTGGTTACCCCACTAGCACACCAACATCTTAAGTCAAGGTTACGTGGGTTCTTGGCATTCTGCCCAAAAAAACATTGCCAGCCTTTGGTTTAGTATCTGAACATTTAAAAGTAAAATACATTGAATTTAAAGCTTGTTTCAATAACTGGGTTTAGCATTTAGCTAGAGATCAACAAGAAATCAGCTGCTAACTGGAATTTTGAACAAAACACTGAAACACTGGTAAAAGTTTAAAAAAATACAAGCAGTTATACTTTGTAGGCTGAATTCACTTTGTTAGGGTGCTTATATAGCCAACTATAACCCCACCAAAAAGGAAACCTCACCACATTATACTCAAAATGACACCACACAGAAGTAATACCTTCCTTACTTTAATTTTTATTTAATCTTTTTAATTAAAAAAAAGAAATACAGCCAGGAAGTGTATCATCAAGTACAAATTCCAGTATTGCTAAAAATGGTAAGAAACTTAATGCTTAACACCATGAAGTTGTCAGCAGTAATATATCATATGTCTAGTTTTCACTCCAAGTTTTCATCATGTATTTTATATGACTCTTTTGATGGTCTGTTACAGTACACTAGAGATCATTTTTATTCCCAGGTCACAGTTCCATCTTGAATCCAATAAATAACCTTTGAGAGCTTTCCATGTACAAACAATCTCTCAGGTGACTTTCTTTCAGAAGGTGATGTGTAACACTTACTACTACAAACCTTTGAGCATGCAACTTTTCTTAGAACTCTTCTGAACTAAATGTTACTTTGTTCCATAGAAGATAACATTTCTATGAAAATGAAGTGGCTAGATAGTTCAAAGGTACAAGCACAAATAATAAAAAAAAGGTCTTGGCACTTTATATAAAAATAAATAAAAAGTACAGTACTGGGGTAAGAGAGTGTTGTTATAGCCATAATGGACCAGGAAATAGGCAAGGCCATATTTATTATTAGGTTAAGCAAAACACTTAGGTAAGATGTTTTAGAAAAAGTTGATTCAAAGTTTCCCAGTCTGCCTCTCCCAAATATTTAAAAGGAAATGGGGAAGAGGGCGTAATCATAAAAAACATGCTGTACAAGTGATGACTACTCTCGTCAGGGTCTCAAATGTATGAGCATAGTCCTGTGAATCAGAAAGTTACTTCTTTTTGGTCTCTTCACTTCAAACAGCAGTGGTCACCAACCTGGAGCTCATGATCAACTGGTCAATCCGGGAACTTTAGATCGATCCTGGGCTGCAAGGAGGGGACAGGCGGATATGTGTGCATGCTCACACCCACCACCCCCAACCCCAGCAGGTCTATCAGTGGGAGAGGGAAGCAGCAGCACCCCCCACACACACACCCCCGTTGTGCCCCTGGATCACAGAGACTTCCAGACCCAGCCAGGTTTGGGCCCAATGCCATGTGCATTCAGCTACCAGGCCGATGCAGCTCAGTGCAGAAGCAGCATCCAAGCATGATTGGGCCCCAGTCTGACTGGGTCTGGGAAGATCTGATTAGAGAGGCCTCAGGGGCCTGTGCTGTACCCCACTTTTGCTCAGGATGGAGACAGCTGTTGCTGTGGGCTATCTGCTGTACCCCAAGCACAGGTGGGGGGGAGGGGCCTCCGCCAGGCTGCACCCCGCAGCAGAAGCCCCACCACTATGCCCCTAGCATGACTAGGGGTGCAGAAAGGTTGAGCAGCCCCTTGGGTGCATGTGGGATCTGGGTTACAATCCTAGCTACATGTGTGCCCTTTCTCCCCTGCTGTAGCTGCCCAGAGCCCCCAGCACAGCTTCCCTGCAGCCCTACCCACTTCCTCAGCTACCTACAGTTATAAACTGTTATTTCTACATTTTCTTTCAGCTGAACTTTGCCTCCTTGCCCACCCAGTGGTGGGACACACAGCCTAGTGGGGGCATGGTAGATCCTGGAGTGACCTTTACTTTCTAGAAGTGATCTTCACCATAAAAAGGTTGGAGACCACTGTTTTACAGAAATAAGCCTCTGGTACCCATCTTCATCAGTTTCTCTTGAGTTCTGCCTTCTTCTGAAGGCTGCTGTTTTTAATGCAGTCCAATACCTTTATCAGACTTGGTTTTTCATGCTTAAAGACAAAAAGGTCAGTAACTGTCCTAAACAGCATTTTTTTATTATTATTATCTTGCATTTTATTGGCACCCCTTCTTAGGGAGGGAGCAAGAATCAGTCCTCTGTGTATTCAACATATACAGAACCAAGCAGTCTCCTGGAGTTGGGACTAGGGATTATCTTTCACTTTCTAATACAGTTCCTGACTCTTAGAGGGCACTTAAAAGTTGACCCATCAGTATTTGCCCAAGGTCCTCCACAATCTATGGATTTTTATACACGTGCTCTGGGAGGCCTTTAGGGTGGCTCTTGGAGCTGCTCTAATTAAAGCGTCTGGAACATCACGTGCAAAATCAGCCTCCCTGCACTGAAAAATGGTGGTATTAATTAAAGCCATTACTCAATGTGGGAAGGCTGATATGTGATGCTGGAGTCTGGTAATTACCATGGTCCATCACACTCAATAAACTGAGTGTAGAGGTCCACCAATACATCAGTCTGATATCAGTTCAGCATCAATATAAAGAAAATTTACTATATCGGAAATCACCTTTTTTGGCCTAATGTGGCCAATAAATGCCCCGTATATGTACAACTGCAGCATGCATGGGGCCAGGAGTGCAGCACAGAAGCTTGGAGGAGTCTGTTGCAGTGGAAGGGGTGGTGGAAGAGAAGGGGTGTATGGGGGGGGTGGCAACAGATGGAGGCCTCTGCAGTGAGGGAGGGAGTAGAGCTGGGGCAAGCACTGCCCAGCTGGGGAGAGGTAAAAGAAAAAGCCATGGCTTCTCTGGTGGGCATGGGGAGGGGATGGTGGCTCCCGCTGCTGCGCATATCCCAGGAGGATATGGGGGGGGGGCGTGTGCCCCTGCATTTGCGTGGAGTGGGGCAGCTGCCACTGAGGGCTGGGGCCGGGGCTACAGGGAGGACAACAGCAGCGTGCTCAGGGCAGGCAGTGGCGGTGCTCGGAGGGGGTTTTTGGGCAGGGGGGCTACAGCCACCCCAAAATCCACTATAGCCCCTCCAACCACCCCTCCTAGCACCACTGTTCACCCCGCAGCCCACCCCAGCCCCCATCGGAAAAAGCCCAGCGTAGCCCCTGGCTCCAGCCCACAGTGGCAACCACCCAGACCCCATCCACGCAGAAGTGGGAGCCGTCCCCATCCAGACAAGCTGTGGCTCTGTCCTGCACCCTGCCTCAGCCCCTGCCTCACCACAGGGGCCTCCGTCTACTCCCCATACCTCTTCTCTCTTCCCCCTCCCTTTTTACCACAACAGTCTTACCAGCCAGACACTGCTCTTCAACCTGCCAGGCTGTGTATTGGAAATCAGATCAGTATCAGCCAATATGCCTCCTTGGAAAAATAAAAACAAAAACAAAAATCAGCTATTGGTATCAGCCCAAAAAATCTCTATCCATGCACCCTTGAGTCTGCTCCAACTTGCTGTAATTACAGCACATCAGAGCAGCCTTAATGCAAGTATATAGGCACCCAAAGTGTCTGTGCCCAAGGTAATTTCCTGCAACTTGCCATCGATAAGAACTTGGATGTTTTGGGTTAAGGGAATTAAGCTATTCCAGAAGCAATGAAGATCAATAGCAAAGAAAACTTTAGCTTAGATGCTTCCATATATAGAAGTAAACAGCTAATCCCTAGTCAATGTCACAAAATACATGCAATTCTGGCTTCTCCAGGAAACAAGTGCTCTCATAGCTATAACATTTTTTTACCAGTCATACTAAATTTGCAACAGGTCTGATTCACACCATATTTTGGTACTGAATGTCCATTTGGCAGTTTAATGGAAATCATAAACAATTCTCTAGATTATACCGTGATAGTTGGGCAAAGGAACTGCCTTTAAGAGGGATCTTAGACAACCTCACAGAGGTTTGGAACTATTTAACACACCAACTCACAAAATGTGCAATAATTTAAGCAGTTCTGTAATACTCTAGGAGTTGAAGCATGTTCATCCTAACATACTGATGATTTAACATAGAAAACGTTCCATGAATTGGAGACTAAGAAAATCTCCAGTCCCTGTTACACACATTCAGGGCCTTCTATTAATTAATAAATAATCACAAAATTATGTGGGTGAAAAAAAAATTAATATATCTTTGTTTAAACATTTTATTAAACACTTTTTAAACAACTTGTGATAAAGAAATCCATGTATGCAAAATATAAAATGCCAGGTTTTATACATCTTGTTTGAATAAAGAAAATGTGAGGGAAAAGAAAAAAAAAGAGAAAAAAAACTTGAAACTGAACACCTAAGCTTTCTTTTAGATTATTTTTTAAACAGTCGGGGCAGGAAGTACCAGGAACTAGCTATTACGTCATTTGTCTAGCCAGTTGTAGATTCAATCAACACTATTTGCAGAACTGCTATAATTGACTAATATTGGGGGGAGGGAGCTAACATAGATAGCCATTTACCCTTGGTCATCAAATCCCTCATGCAAAAAGAAAATCCTACATTTCAATTGCACAAGGTACAAGGCAACAAGAATTTTATTAAAATTCTATTTTTGTGTTCTAGTCCAGGGCTGCTCAACCACCAGCTCATGGGATGGGCCAGATCCAATCCATGGCAGCACCCTAAAAGATCTGTGGGGAGCCCTGTGGCAGCTTGCCAGGTGTTCAGGTCTGGGTAGAAGCAATGTGGTGCTTCCAGAGACCAGTCCCGGTGCACAGGCTCAGACAAAAGGTGGTATGTGGACCTCACAACCCAAGCTTCACATATGGAACCAGCAGAGATGGTGGGGGCAGCTCTGGCCCTGGGGCCCAATCCTGGTGTGCAGACACGTATCCAGCCCACAGACAAGCCCATACCCTTCATCTGGCCTGTCCTCAGCCACGTTGGCTCCGCCACTGCTCTAAGTCCATCTACAGGAAACAAAAACAACAAGCAGACATTCCATGATCCTATGATTTTATAGAAGAAATATTATTTTAAAAAAAAAAAAAAAAAACCCACAAGGGACTCTCAACCTGCAGTTTGAAAAGTTACACTACTTTCTCTTCATCTCATACTAAGATATCAATTAACTGGTTATGAATAACAAATGTCATAATTAATCTTTCTAAAATAGCACAGTGCTTTATTTTCCAGAGCATCAGAATTACATTCTTAATGTAACAACAGCTAGGGATGGACCTATTCTATGAAAAAGAACAGTCTAGAGATTGCCCATAGTGAAAGGCAACACATTCTATGCATACTGTACCTGGCAAAGGATTTAATCTAGCCAGGTAGCTTAGAGCAGCAGTTAGGGAGTGGTTATTAGGGCATCTCTACAGCAGCTCCAACTCCTGGCATTCATGTAGAAGGGTGATGCATGTGGAGTCATCATGTTATACTTCACTGCGGTGCTTCTTAATATAATACTCTGATGGTACAGACATCCTCAAGAAGTCTTTCAACAATAAAAGGTTTCCAGTAACCAGATAATATACCTGGGATATTTTTCTCCATTAAATTTAGGTCCCAACCCTGCAAAATTTTACATAGATGCTTATTTTTTCCCCTCACTTTTATTAGTTTCAGTGAAGACAGATGCTAAATGCTGGTCGTCTTCCAAATATAGTACATTTTTATGAAAAGTAATTGTTTTCAACAGATTGCAATTTTTCCCCCCTCTTTCTACTTTTCTATTACTGTTTGAAAGAAGTATGTAAAGAAATAGTTGAGTCATTTATATTTATGAATGATTTGCCACAGTTAAAATATGTCTGTTAGGATGTTGTGTTGTTCTTTTCTCCTCCAAAAGGCAAATGCCCTTTGTTGTGTTGATCTTTGGAATGACTCACAGCTCTCTGAACTTACGTTCTCCTCCTGAAATTTCAAGTTCCTATTTGTATTTTCCCATATACAAGCAAATATACCATGCTGATAGATTTTTGATGCTTGATAATTTTGAAATTCTTAAGAGCACATAAAAGAGTCACGGGACAAATAACTAGGAAATGACGCTATAGGAGTTATACACTACTTCTCATATTTAGCTCGAGCCCCTCACTCAAACCCGGGAAAACTCAAATTTATCTAGGTGTTCTACATAAACAAAAGCTTTCCTACTTGTAATCAAGTGTTAAATTTAAACAGGGGTTTTTGGTTTTGGTTTTTTGTTTTTTGGTGGAGGGGTTGTTCGTAATACAAACAAAGAGGGGATCAAGCATATACCTTAAGGGAAATTCAGCTATTAACGCTTAACTAGGAATCAAACCCAGAGTCACAGTCAGCTCAAACCAGATCGCAGGAACAGCCACCAACAAACAAACCACATGGAGCTACCACCTATCCCAGTCAGATAAGAAAGGAGTGCCTCCCCCTCAGGCCCCAGAAGAGGCACACCTAGGCCACAGGTTAGCAAGGATTTAGTTAGGGAGTTTCTGGAGGGGTTAGATGTATTCAAGTCAGCTGGCCCGGATGATCTCCACTCTAGAGTTCTAAAGGAACTGGCCGAGGTCATTGCAAGTCCCCTTGCACGGCTTTACGAGCACTCGTGGTGCTCTGGTGAGGTACCGTATGCAAAATATAAAATGCCAGGTTTTATACATCTTGTTTGAATAAAGAAAATGTGAGGGAAAAGAAAAAAAAGAGAAAAAAAACTTGAAACTGAACACCTAAGCTTTCTTTTAGATTATTTTTTAAACAGTCGGGGCAGGAAGTACCAGGAACTAGCTATTACGTCATTTGTCTAGCCAGTTGTAGATTCAATCAACACTATTTGCAGAACTGCTATAATTGACTAATATTGGGGGGAGGGAGCTAACATAGATAGCCATTTACCCTTGGTCATCAAATCCCTCATGCAAAAAGAAAATCCTACATTTCAATTGCACAAGGTACAAGGCAACAAGAATTTTATTAAAATTCTATTTTTTGTGTTCTAGTCCAGGGTTGCTCAACCACCAGCTCATGTTCAAATCTGCTGATGACACTAAGAAGTGGGGGGACGTGGGCACACTGGAAGGATGCAACAGGCTACAATCAGACCTAGACAGGTTACAAGGGTGGGCGGATGAGAATAGGATGGGTTTCAACACAGACAAGTGCAAGGTGATGCACCTCGGGAGGAACAACCGGCACCATACCTACAGGTAAGGGAACACTCCTCTTGTCAGCATGGAGGCGGAAAAGGATCTTGGGGTCATGATTGACTCCAAGATGAACATGGGCCAGCAGCATGGGGAGGCAGTAAGGAAGGCCAACCGCACCTTGGCATGCATCCACAGATGCATCTCGAGCAGTTCCAAAGAGGTGATCCTCCCCGCTCTACACAGCACTGGTCACGCCACAGTTGGAGTACTGCGTCCAGTTCTGGGCGCCACACTTCAAGAGGGATGTTGACAGCATGGAGAGGGTCCAGAGGAGGGCCACTCATATGATCAAGGGACAACAGGGCAGGCCCCATGAGGAGAGGCTACAGGACCTGAACCTGTTCAGCCTCCAAAAGAGAAGGCTGAGGGGGGATCTTGTGGCCTGTTATAAACTAGTCAGGGGGGGATCAGCAGGCATTGGGGGAGTCACTGTTCCCCCGAGCACTGCCAGGAGTGCCCAAGAATAATGGTCACAAACTGGCAGAGGGTAGGTTTACGTTAGATATCAGGAGGCGCTACTTCACGGTCAGGGCGGCTAGGGTCTGGAACCAACTTCCAAGAGAGGTGGTCCTGGCTCCTACCCTGGCGGTGTTTAAGAGGAGGATAGATGAACATCTTGCTGGGGTCATTTGACCCCAGTATTCTTTCCTGCCATGGCAGGGGGTCAGACTAGATGATCTGCTCAGGTCCCTTCCGACCCTAGAAACTATGAAATCTCAGCTAGGGCTGCCATGACAGGGTTTGAGGCTGGGTAATGTCATGCCAGGTCATAAGCAGACAAATCTAGGGGTTACCTCAGGGTCAGGAGAAGTAGCCAGGGCCTAAAATGAACGTGCCAAATCAGAGCATAGGGAAGTCAAAAAGCCAGAATATCTGTCTAGAGAACCAAATCAAAGATCCAGAAGGTCAGAAGGCTAGCTGGGTCAGGTATCCAGGGGAAAAAAGTTGAACCAGAATTAGATCCAGAAGGTTAAACGAAACTCAGGGTCCATGGGGAAGCCAGGTCAGGTATCTGGAGAGCCTGTCCAGAAGCTAGTAGCAGCACAAGACACTGGTGAAGCAGCCACAGAGCCAGAGCCATTCACAGGGAGATTCCTATGTAGAATCCTTCCTACTCCTCACATCTATCATCTTCGGGTTGTTTTTGGTTTTTTTAAAGTGCAAAAACAAAAACACACCACAAAAAAATAAAACAACACCACTCAGGACCATCCCGCTGCCCACCTCAGTGAGGGACAAACTTCAAGTGACATTTGTATAAAACTTCAGAACAACAACCATTTAGGTGTCTGCAAATGTTATGGTTTGAAATAATGTAGCCTTGCTGTCTCAGATGAGCATACCTGTGTAGTGGTCTGCAGCGCCCGAATGGATGCAGTGCCACATACCACCTATTCAGTGTTCAGTTGTTCTCCATGCTGCAAGGGAGCAGTGCAGAGGGATTTTTTGATCCCTGGATCCTAGGGGTCAAAAACCCAAAGCTGGAGCCCGGCTAGCCCAGACCACACTCCACTGCCAACCAGACTCCGCATAGCAGGACTGCTACTGCTGCAGCCCCAGGGAAGCCCCCAGGGCCCAGGTAAGGCTGCTAGGGTCAACCCAGCATTGACCCCAACTTCCCCTACCCCAGCCGGGATAGCTTGCCACACAGAGCATGTGCGCCCCAGCATTCCCTGGGGACAACTAGTGGCGGCACAAGGTGCACTGCCACTAATTGTTCCTGAAGAACCAAACGTCTACGCATGTCTAGACGCAGCCCCAGAGGACAAAATCTGATCCATCTGCCCTTTACAACTGTACACTGTATACTTAAACATCACAACCCCCAATCACAAATAATGAAGACAGGTTTGCACTAATGCTAGCAGTTACTCATTACTAATCAGTTACCATTACAGAATAGTATCAGTCAAATATGCAGAACATAAGCATGGTTACAAGAGAGTTATATAAAATACTACGTTTAACCCAATGGGGATATACAAGATTAAATTTTAGGTTAGTTTCTGATATTTTGAAAAATGCAGTGCAACCTAAGCTATGGATCAAGTATTCAATTCAGCAGGGCAACAAGGGCTTAGTTATCTTGGCAGCACTATAGGGATCACATCTTCAAAGGGTGAAACCTTTAATAGTTTTCCTAGAGTAGTAGACAAAAAGGGTATGCTAGAAGTCAGGCATGTCAGTCTTCCATCTATTTTTCTTCAATGCTATATACTGTTGGGTGTTAAAAGGAAAAAATTCTTCTCTCATGTATCCTACATGCCTCTTATACTACATAAGAGATGGCTGCAGCAAACAAGATCCAATTCAATAGAATTTTGTATTAGTTAGACATTGCAACTGATCCCAGCAATGTAGTCTTTTTTCCCCCATGTTTAGTATACAAATATTACTTTCCATTGTTAGTTATGATCCCATACTATATGTTTGGAACCCCTAAACTCCATGTCTTAATAAATTAACCTGCTCTAGATTCCTCCAAGAAGAAACCTTCCTTAATACAAGAGAGGGAAAACTAGGATGGAGTCTTGACAACATCCAAAACTACAACACAAGAATCCTTACAGTAATTAGACGATTTACCTGCAGCCAATTGTTATTCATATGAGGAGGACTATATTGTAAGTGTTCTTAACAAAAAAAACCTCAAGAGGAAGTGAACCTAGATGAGGTTTATAGAGCAATCTGAAGCTGAAGAGTTAGGTGGATTTAATATGAAAGGACACACGCAAGCACAAAAAAACCCCCAAAACCGCAACACCACTCAATGCAGAGAATCTCAAGGAAAAAAGTTACATAAAAAAGTGAGTGGTGGGCTAATAATTTTAATTCAGGAACAACAAGACAGACAGATTTAAGCAAGAACCAAAACAGGCAGAAAGGAGCTTACAACAGCCAACAAGAATTGCAACCTTGGGGCACGTTCCCATATGCAGGTCTGCACATTTGCCAGAGTACAGATAGCAGCAGCACATTTGTGCCACTGCTGTGTGCCCTAGGGCATGCCCCTGCCTGCATGCTCCTGTGCTGGCCCCAGCAGCCTTACCTGGGGTCCTCCCAGGGTAGCAGTAGCACCAATCCAGCCAAACCATGCCTCACCAGGCACATACTGCTGTCACAAGCGCTGGGTTTTTTTGGCAGCCTTTTTTTGGCACTGGAGTCTCCCAGTGCCAAGTTTTGGCACTGTGCTGCAAATAATCAGTGCAGCAAACAGTTGCATATGCATCATGTGCAGTTTGCAGCACCTCAAAAAAAAAAAATCGCTTTGCAGTGCCACAAACTGTATGTGCATGCTCATCTGGACACACCCTACAATTTTATCAGAAATGTTGGAAAAGAAGAAATTACATATCTGTAAGATTAAGTGATAGCAAGATTCAGCAACTGAAGTGTGTTCAACTGAGAAGGAGGAAGAAGAAAGAGAGACAAGTCAAATAAGCCAGGAACGCTGAATATGGGTGACAGAATTGTTCTCTCTCTCAAATCTTCATAGGTTGAAGAAACAGAAATTAAACATCTCTTCCTTGTTTTTTCTTTCTGTAGTAAAACCACTTGCTTACTTTATTTTGTGGGAAAATTATTTTTAAACTAACCTGTTTTTCTGATTTGTGTGTTTGTTTCATTTAACTGATGAATGGTCAGAAAGGCAACTGCTGAAATAAGCTCACCCCAAAAAAGACATTTGATGCTCCTTCATAATCACATTTCAACACAAGCCTGTGGCCTCCAGTACTAAAAGCTATATGAAAGTATAGAGCACCAAGCGGGGGCGGGGGAGGAAGCACTGTAAAAAAAAAAAAATTAAAAGGTCAATCTAAATATTATGATGATTTTATACATGTAATCAAAAATTAAAAAACAAAAACAAAAAACAAAACCCACACAAAAATAGTTATTTTTTCTTATTACCAGATTAACAAATGATCCTCTAAAGCTATATAAACAAACAACACCACACTCATAGGTACAGACAAAAAGAGAGTTATGTGAATTCCCATTTGTCTCAATAAGCACAATAGGTCATCTAGATAGGCTATACATCTGTGAGACAGGCACTAGCATGCCTCTGGGTATATATGCTCTTACAACTTGTTCTGTTCCATTCATACAATAAAAATGCACTGAAGACAGTACTACTTCTGCTATATGAACACAAAGCTGCAATAAAATATTGTTTGTAAAAAGCCCCTTCAGTTACTCCAAAGCCTTTTCCCTAGAATGCAGTCTTAGTTACTGTGGGAAAGGAAAACAGACACAAGAGAGAAGAAAAAAACCCAACAGAAATTGAGAGATGAAAAAATTAAAAACATTTGAGAGAGACAGTAAAGCAAAGCAAAATATTTAAACAAAACTGAATCCTTTTCATATTTTATCATCTACATTTTTAACTTTACAAGTGAACATTTAAAAAAAAAAAAAACACAAAAAAACCCAAGCCAACCACTACAATGTTATGTAAATGAAATGCTGGGATGAAGAACCCTTGTTCTAAAGAGACTTTGCATATCTCAGTTTTTCCTTGCAAAGCTAGGATCATCACATTACACTTTTACCAGCATAAGTGATAAGAAAGTGGTCTGTACACATAACAGAACACACAGACTGGTTTAAAGATGGCAGAACACAGCCTAAGATTTGCCCTTGCTCCCTTTACCTCCCCTCCAAAAACGGTGAATGTGTGTTCTGTTCACTACTGATCTAAACCACACCACTTACAGAAAACTGCCTAACTTACGTAACCCTTCTGACAGGCACCAGTTAGCAGCAACAATGGCTCGGTTCAAATTCTGGAGTACTCAACAAGTCTTCACTGTGGCTAGAGACCCCACCCAGAAATCTGGGATCACTGAATTTGGCATTCAAAATAAAACCTCTTCTTCACAAGCAGTGTAAACACAGAGGACTTTTATTACCGAAAAAAAAAGGAAGACAAAATGTACATTTTAAAAACACTATAAACTACAAAGTACAGTCTCTAGTTTTCACCCCCTCCAGGGAAACTCCACCTATGCCCAGGCAGTCTGAGACATGTGAGCCTACCCAAGGATTAGTTCCAGGGACCTGCACCCCTATGCATGCTACTGGGTGAATGCAGAGGTGGCTGGCTCCAGCACATGGAGCTTTCCTCAGGTGGTATGCAAGTGTAGTGGCTGCGCATGCGCAGCGCTGGCAATAGAGAGGCGGCCCAATAGGGGTTGTGCTCCTTACCACAATGTGCAGTGCTGGCCAGAGCCACGCGCTGCCAGGCACCAGTATCTACACTGGGCATGAGCTCCTCAAAGCACCACCTGCTGCTGGGCCATGGGGGACTGTGGGGAGAATCCCCACCCTCCCCCACACTCTCACCCTACCCACCCAGCCTCTGCTCTCCCACCATCCACAAGGCATGGGCTCTACCTTGCTGCCAGCTTCAGCTTCAGCGTGCCCGCCCAGCTGCAGCTGCCCCTGCCACCCCCATCCCTACCACTTCCCTACCTGGTGCTGCGAGCAAGCAGGACACCAGAGAAGCGGAGCAGGTCCCCCAGCAGCTCAGCTGCAGCAGTGACAGCACCAGCCCTGCCTGGTAGCTGCATACTGGCCAGGCCAGGCTCTTCTGCCCACAAGGGTGGGAGTGAGGTACAACAGGGTATGTTAGTAGGGGATGTGTATATGTGGGTACGTCACTCCCACCTTGTGAGTGGAAGGGTCGAGTCGGGTACAAGTAGTTGGTGGGCACCATGGGCTGGATGAAAGTTCCTGGTGAGCTGTCCTGGGCTAATGACTGTACGTCCTAGGGGCCCCTCATTGCTCCCTAGGAGGCTATAGGATGGCAATTTCCACTTCCACATGGTGGTTTGGGGGGGGGGTGCACAGCACCCCAGAATTACTAATCCTAAATCCCACAGTTCCAACTGGGGCAAAAAAAGTGCAAAAGAACTCAAAAGGGAAGCCAGCCCCAAACTGCAGAAGGACTCAGCTACCCAGCTAGTTTAAGACATGTGAAATACTACAGCCACAGCAAAAGCAGGGACCAGGCTCCAAATCCTGAGCCATACTTTACCAGGATTAGAGCCTGGTGGTTTGCTCCAGGGATTAAAGTACCCTCACAGTATTATTCCACCACCCAAAATCCAGCAAAGCAAAGAGGGGACAAAAGGGAGAGGAGAGGGAGTCCCAGACCCAGACCCAGACCCAGACCCAGACCCAGACCCAGACCCAGACCCAGACCCAGACCCACTCTCTCTCTCTCTCCCTCCCCCCGCCCTGTACCTGAGGGTTCCCCTTTGCCTTGGTTCTTCTGGATGAGGCACTCCCAGCCCCCAATTCCTTCTTCCTATGCACCTGGCATGACATCACCCCAAGCATTCAATCAGGGGCTTCCAGGCTTGAAGTTTTTTCCTCTTAACCAATTAATTTAAATAAGAACACTGCTCAGCTCAGCCAATGTGGCTAGGGGGTCTGATCCTCCCTGCTGTTATGTGACTGAAACTAATTTATTTTGTTATTTACAGTACACAGCTGGGTGTCCTAAACAAAAGCCATAGATATCAAGACACAGGAGGGGGCTATTCTGCCCTCATGCTAACAGCCCTGCTTCTTTCCAGATCACAAGCAGCCAAGATGCAGCAAATATGACTTAAATACAGCACATATAAAAAAGAAATCATATTTAAACTGAATGCAACACTTTGCAGCAGAAACAAAATACCTAGCAACATGAAACTAGAAGACTTTTCCAGTACAAAGTGGCTTGTACATTTTGTATCCGTTACACTTAGATCAATTCCACCTCAGGCTTTTTGAATGTCTGTACCCAGCCTGAAAAACAGGTCACAAAAATCCACTTTGCAAAGGAGATTGGTAGTTAAGTTGCATAATGGATATGAAAAGCCTTTAACTGGCTCTACAAGCTCATGGACTTGGGACAGGGAGTCCTGAATCTAGTACTGATTACATATAACAAACAAGATCTTGGTAGATTTATTTTCTTGGACACCAGAACTACACTGCTGACATTTCCAGGACTTTAAGAGATACTGCAGCCCTTTAAAAAATTGAAGTCTTTTGTAAAGGAGCTATTAGACTTATGTTCCATATATGAGAAATCTTCCTGCTATTGTACACATGTATACTTAGTGGTTACAGTAATAAATTGATATACACAAAATTAATGTAACTATATTTAATGATGCTTGCATCAGGATATACTCCATCCACAGAATACCTAAAAAAGCCATTTCCAAATACCCCACGTAAGTACAAAACAAAAACAGAGGCTTGTCAACTCTTTCCCCTATAAAAATGGATAACAAAAACAAAACAAAAAAAGGTTCATAAGGCTTTCATTTTTATTTCTAAAGGGTACTGGAAAAAAAATAAATCTCACTGCCAAAATTGCACTTAATCGCAAAATTTTAATCAGCAACTCAGCAGTGTAAATGCAAAATAACAGCTTTCTTAATGCATGGAGTGAGTGACAACAGAATCCATCAATTTGTTAATATGAGTATGTAAAAGGTCACTATAGTTTTTGCTTGTGCTAAATAACTAAAGTCTTCTGCCTAGAATGCACTGTTTTTGCAAACGATTTCTATTAACCCATTTTTAAAAATAAGAGAAGTTAAGGTATGGTATGGTGGGGAGCATTCATCTTGCCCTCCAAAGCTTGACTAATTCTATCCCAACCTTACTATTGATCCAATAAAAGATAGCACCCTAAAGAATCCTTGCTTCTAAAAATCTTTAAAATTTTGGCTTTTGACATTTCAAGGAGTTAAAAACAGACAACATCCTAAAATAGTTTAATCATTAACTAGAAATGAAGATCAGATTTTCAGTTACAAACAGTAGGCCAGACTTACCCCGGTGCTGCAGAGACCAGTCAGAAGCACTCCACCGAAGTTAGCGGAATAACTTCAGATTTAAGCAGCCTGGTAAGAAGTCAGAATCTAGCCCATTATATAACAGACTATGTATGTGTGTGCGTGAATGCATATTCATAGCTAGATTACATGGGTAACTCAAATCAAATGTTCACAGCCCATACCCAAAGGGGTTCCACTGAGATATTTTTAACTACTGTACATATCACCATTAAAATTAGAGAACACATCTGGCTTTGACGACATACAAATAAATAAAGTGAAGCTCAAGCAACAAAGTGTTATCAGAGCACCAAGCCATACAGCCTTATTCACATGTGTGTGATAGATATGTTTTGGACACGTGAAAGATCACTAAATTTAAACACAAAGCAATACACAAAAGTGTTAATTCTGAGCAATGCATGACCTGAAATTGGTAATAACCGATTAAAACAGGGACATGAATTGTGTGACCTAAATCAGAAGCTGAAGCAGAAAGTAAAAGCTGCAGCATTAAGTCCTTACATTTATAATAATGCTAGTGTAATTCTAAGGCACAATTACACTTAAGAGCTAAGTACTGCCAGTCAAAAAGCCAGCGGCTGAATCAATTCAGTCTTTGTAGGTTAGTCTAAGCTGTGTACATTGAACAATAAGAAAGTGAACAGGAATTCAAGCTTGATCCCAGAAATGCAATCACTTGCCTGCAGGGCTAAGACCAGAAGTCAGGGGGCACTAGAGGCAGACAGCTTGGGCTAAGGATAACCTGTACCCCTTGTGAGGGGAGGCTCAAGGCATCATGGGATGCTGGGAGAGACTGAGTTAAACTTGAATCTAGAAGGGATCTGGGACAGAAGTTCAATAAACCAATTTAACATAAATCAATTAAGTCTGATAGTACATCCATTTAGGTTTATCTTAAACTGGTTACAGCCATTTTGAAAGAGGCTTATGTGCACTGAACTTCTGTTGCATTACAGGTTTGAACCAGTTTCCAGTCATTTATACTTGTTCATATGTAATTTCTGTCCCTAGGCAAGGTGACTTAATAAGTGAGGTAAACAAACAAACCAACCAACCTCAGGGTAACCAAAACTTTAAGCATATTTAGGGCAAATTAGTTCATATTATGTTATGTAACTGGGGGGAGGGGGGAAGAGACCCAGACTACAGTCACCCTGCAGTCCAAGTTCAACTTTTGACACTTAAATAACAAAGTTAAAAAACAACTTTTTATAAAAATGTTAATGCTATACAAAATCAAAAATATATACAGGTACCAAACCCACGTGCAAATGATCCCCAGAGCATCAAGTTTCTCTTCCCTCTGCTTCTACTTTCTCCAAGGAACAGACCAAGATTGTCCTAAGTTAACGTCTTCACTCAGCAAGCTTCAGCTCCACTGCCCTCACAAGGAAGTATTTGCCACCCCGGAATGGTCATCCCCTTGGGTTATGAAACGAATTATGGAAAGGGGGACTTCACAGGGTACAACTGCTACAAGTGGAGGCCCCAGGGGGAGGGCAGCAGGGTGGAGAGCCCTTCCCCACCACCCTCCATGGGCTCCACTCCAGCTGTGGTGTCCATGGGGAAGGGGGAACCAGTCTCAGCACTCCACTCGTGGGAGGCAATGGCTGCTATGGCCAAAGTGGCAGCCAAGGCTCGGGCATTGCAGAGGGAGGGGCAAAGAGGCTTCAGACCTGGGTCCCTAGCCCTGTGCGAGAACACAAGAAGGGGTTAAAAGGACAATGTTTACCTTGCCTGCAGGGACTGAAGCAGCCTGGAGAGCTACTGGAACAACAGCAGAGAGGACAGGAGGCAATGCCTTGTCCCCTTTAAGCAGCAGCTTGCAAGTGTATAGGAAAGCTTAGCAGCTAAAAAGGGACAAGACCAACGAGAGCAAGAGAAAATCCAGTGGCAGTGGAGGAGTATGGGTATTGGGTCAGAGCCCTGAGGGAGGCACAACAGAAGCCTCTTAGGGTGTCACAGATTTGATAACAGAATTCCGGAGCAGGAGCAGGAGGCAGTGTACGCAGTTAGTACAAGAGCAAAAAACTCTCCCCTAAAGCTTGTTATCAGAAGGCAAACAGAGAGGAAATCTGAAACTAAGGGCATGTGTCGATGAAATGTGGGGCACGTGCGCATGACACTTTAAAGGAGGTTAAATGCTTTTGCACTGCTTTAACATCGATGTTTGCATGTGGTGGCATGGTGTGCAATAATTCCAGCCACTGTAGCACATTTGGCAGAGTAATGCGCCTTAAAATGACTTTGGGGCACAGCAAATTAAAACACCTCCAAGGAGTTTTAGTTTGCTGCCCTACAGCTGTGGAATGAAGCACTGGGCTCCGTGCAACTCAGACAGCCCATACAGAGAGCCTGGCAGCAGCTGAGGAAGACAGGTACCACTGAAGGGGGGGGGAGTGGTGAGCCTGATCTCTCAATCCCCTCTCTCCCCCCCCAAAGTGAATCTAAACTATCAAGAAGAATCATGCTAACAATTTTGTTGTGTAATTCAATTATAAAATTTGTAATTGTCACTAGTATAACTATGGCAAAATAGTAAAAAAAAAAAAACACCAAACAAACATTTTGGATGAACAAGGGTCAGAAAGTATACACCTTAAGCAGTATTTTAAAGACACCAAAACAATTTTCCTGCTTGGCAGTAAATGTTCATAAAATGCAACATAAAGGCTTTCTGCTTAAGAAAAATCAACCACATCCAAATAAATACTTAAGTGGTCATAGCCAGAGCTTCCCAAAGACTGACTTAGGTAGCTTATGTAGAGTTTGAGAGACAAGTGTATTTTTATAAATACACATTAAAAGGTATAAGTGCATTATATAAATGAATTAATTAATAATCCATTATACTGTAGGCAGTCTTCCCAGGATTATAAATATTACAAGAGAGAGAGGCACACAACAGTCGATCCTTCAAGATCATGGTGTATGCATGAGAGGTCACCCAGACCTTCAAACACATCCACTTAGGCAAGACCATGGAGGAATAGAGGTTGCCAGGCCTTCCATCCCCTCTTCAGGCCACTAAGACAGAACCCAAATGCCAGACCAAATCCAGATGTTTGGTGCCTTCATGGCTGTAGTTGTACAAGCATCTGGGAATTGAACCCAGGTCACCTGTGTACCAGACAAAGGTTCTACCACTGAACCACAGGGGACTCCCACAAATATTACAAGAAATAATTCTACAAGTTACATTACATCAGAATACATAAAGTTAAACTCCAAGGTTAAACATTAAAATATTCTCTTGTAAGCATTTAGTTGTTTCTAAACAACATCTGTTACATTTTCTACCCAAGATGTAAGAGAACACTAATAACTTTGATATTTCCTCTTTCCTAAAGTCACAACTCGGGGACTGAACATATTGTAGCTGACAACACTGCACACTTAAGATGGAAAACTAGAATTGTCAACAAATTCTAAATTCCATTGTCACGGTTAACCCATATTACGCTTACACAGAGAAATATTTGAAGCAGTACTTGTCCAATTAGTGGGAATAAAGGAATCTGGAAGTGAGCTAAATTTCAGGGATACCATGAAGTCAGAGCTGCGGAATTTTAGTAGCATTTTTAGCTAGATATTTAATCATTTGACCTTTTAATATCTATTATAGACAAAGTGAAAAATTTAGTGACCACAAAATTTTGGTGGGCTGCTTTTTTTTATGTTCAACTTTAAACATGTAGAACATGATTTCAGATGTGTCAAGCAGCACCCGCATCTTACACAAAGGTGCTTCCTAAGAAAAAGATAATACACTCCATTACCTCTACTTGTGGCAGGCTCACAGCTAGAGTGGTTCTGAGTTTAAAACATGAGTCAATTAGAATACCTTAAAGAAAGAGTAATTTTTCCCCAGGAAAGAACAATACAAAACCAAAAGCCACAAATATACAAAGGGATGGGGGGCAGGGATATTGAGTAATGGGAAACAAGAAGAAAAGAACCAATAGGCTTGACCGTAGCAAGCCGTTTTTTCTAAAAGTGAAGCAAGGATGGCCACAGAAGTACAGACTCTGTGGAATCTCTCTGTCAGCAAATTCAGATGTTACTCTGCCACCAACCTTCCAATAAAAGACCCCATCAGGACCTCATTTCTTGAATACCCAAACAGGGTTCTTTTTTTTTTTTTTTTAAATCGGTACACAAGTGTTATGATTCACAGCAAAACTGCAGCTGTAAACTCACTACCTCTTTTGACACTGCCCAATATCAAACATTTCTCCACACACATTACCTCCAGCAATATTGGCTGGTTTTGAGTCCTATTACATAACCCCTCTCCACACACTGTGACCAGCTGATAAAGTGATGGGGAACAGCTTATTCAAAAGCAAGTAGGTTTTATGTATCCATAGGAACATTACAAGCAGAAATACAAGGGACAAGCAACAAGAGCCTAAGCACATCTAACAAAATTTAGCCATTCCTTGTGAATGGCAATTCCATGCAAGTTAGGACCCTACCAAGCATTAAAAGCTGAGAAATTTGGGCTGAACACATGTTCCAAGTCCTATCAGTCTTTGCACTTGAAATAAAAAACAGTATTTCCCATCTATGTAGCAGTTAAAAAAAAGCTGGAGTACCTTGAAAAAGGACAAAATGGATTCACCATCATTTGGAACCTTTAAAATAAAATTAGAGGTCACAGAAATTTCTCTTAGAAATTGAGCATTATTGAATGGATTTTTAAGACTGGGAAGCCAGTTCAAAATGATCTCTTCCAATCCTCATTTGCTACCCAACAGCTTCCAGCTGTGCCTTTTCAATTTGCTGTGACCCGGGAAAACATGCACCAGCCAATTTAAAGCCCTGTAGTGCAACACAGCTGCCCCACTAGACCCTTGATCATGTCTTTACCATTCTATACATTCAAATTAAAAACAAATACAAACAAGCCAAAGACATTTCACATTAAATGTGGTTTGCCATTTTATCACATGATCTACTAGGTGACTGTATCATGTTATAACTTAACATGAAATGAACACATTACTCACAGAAACTTAATGTCTGCCTGGGTCCTTAGATGCCAGACTGGTGCATTTTGGTTACATGCTTATGGCCAAATTAAATTACTAAAGGTATAGTGTAGAGTAAGTTTAAAGTGGACATTAGGAAGAGCTTTGATTATGGGAGTGGTTAAGCAGTGGCACAGACTATTGGAGATGTTGTTGAATCTTCATCCCTGGAAATTTAAGAGCAGCTTAAACACACATTTAACTGCAATGGTTTAATCAGGGATGATCCTGCACTGAGCAGGGGGCTGGTCTAAATGACCTCATTTAGTCCCTTCCAACCCTACCTGCCTATAAATCTATGAATTTAGGGTCAGAAAGCTACATTCTCCCAGATTTGAATGGCAGAGATGCATTCCTCTGCAGCATGGGCACAGTTTTCATCTGTGGGATTACCTGTGCACATCACACAACAGTTCCCTACCACTGCAGGAGCATTGGTGCTACTTTAGTCATTCTTTGCAGGGAGGAGTGGGGAGTTGTTTGTTTGTGTGCTTCAGATAAGCAATTTAGTCTCCTATGGATTGAAATGTTTTTAGCCTAGCAAAGTCTTTGGGCTCAATATGGTGTACCTAGGAGAAACAATGGCATACAAGATGTAACAGAAGACTGGATAATACAATGGTTCCTCCTGGCCTTCCTACAACTACATTATTGTGGAGACATCCTCTGGTTCCTGAACTTGAATGAACTGCTGTATATAAATTTTGCCTTACAGACACAAAAGTGTTACTTAATATAACAGATTCTGAGCATTGTTCATTTCAGCACTGACTGACTGGATTCAGTCTTTAACCAATGTGTTTGATATGTAAGGGTTAGTTCTACAATTAAGCCAAGAAAACAGTAATCAAATAGACATGTAAACTAAAAATGTATCTCCTATATTGTTCTCAAAAAGTAGCGAAAACAGCAGCCCCAATTCACTATTTAGACATTATAGATTTAAACTCAAAATTACATTAATATGCTTTTCCCTTGCATTTAAGAGACAGGTCAAAATGAGAAGAAAGTTCTCCTCTTATCATTGCCAAAACAGCTTTCATACATAAAAAGAATTCCATCAGCAACACGTACTCAAATTTCAGTGCTACTCTTCTAGCTAAAGACAGCTTCAGCTTTTTAGAGGGCCTCAGGGTCCTTGCTTTCCTAAATGGCCACTCAGAAAAATGAAGGCTTGCTTAAGAAATGCCACTTAAGACAAGTTCAGAACAGAACAATCCTCTGCTGCTCTAGGACAAACAAAAAGAAAGCAAGCAAGAGAGCATGATCACACAAAAAAAAAAAAAAAAACTGTCTTGCAACAAAACTTGAATAATTTAGCTTTGGACAAGTTCCTCACCTCAATGCGAGTGATCCAACAATCCTGATCAGCATCACCTTTCAGATTCCAGCCCTTACTGCTTTGCTTCAGAGCAGAGATAAGACAAATACAACAGTAACAGTAGATTAGAATACAGGAGGTGAAATCCTCTCCCACAGTTAAAAGTCAACGGGAGCTTTACCAATGACTTAATACAGGCACGATTTTATTCCAGATTTTCCCGTTTCCCATGTTTATTCCTGTACCTTGAACTAAATGTCTCCAATAGGTCATTATTCGCAAACAGCAAAATAATCAGACTTACTTGTATGGAATAGGGAATGCAATCAGTAAATGTCGCCAAGAAAAAGCTAACAAGTAATAAAAGATAATTACTATAAAGTAATCAAGTACGGTACATTGTTTTACTATTACAAGTTGTTGCAAATAACTATCATCTAAAAATTAATTATTAAAATACCTATAAAAATCAAATGATTATTAGCATATATAGGCAAATCCTATTCCACCTGTTCAGTACATTAAGTAAATTTAGTATGCCTAAATGTGATCTTTCCCACCTTGTTCAAGTCCCTGAAAACCATGACAAAAAAGCAACAAGGAAGGAGTAACCCAAGTCTTGCAGCAAAGGTGATAACTTGTTACAGAAATAGAAGTTTAACATTTTAAGTGATTAAGTGTGACCTTATTCCATTGTATCCAGGTGCCTTATTGGGGAACATGGTCTGGTGACATCTCCCTTGTGTTCCTCACCCCACCCCTCACCCTCCTTCTGCGAGGGGCACATGGCACCATAGGTGGATTCATGCATGGGCCAGCACAACTGGTCCTGGTGTCCAGATCTAGTGCATACCTGTGGGTGGGGGAGGCTGCGGCTCCTACCTCAGGCCTGGGGGGGCAGCACGTCCCATCCTGCTCTGGCTGCTGCTCCTACTGTGCCACCCAGGGATGAAGACCATGGCTACAGAGCAGGGCACAGGGCCAGAACCCCAATGACTCTTAATCCACCTCTGTGGACAGTTTCATTTGTCTTGTACATTGCTTTCCTGATGCTGTGCAGGGTCAGAATGGGAACAGTTGTAGCACGAGCCAGCATGGACCTGCCTACTTTAGGCTGAATCTGCAAGCCTTAATGCAGGAAAAGTATATGCATGTCACAGCCCTCCCAGTCCGGTTGTGCACGGGGTAGTTTTACCTAGTAGTAGTATACCCAGTTGAGAAAGGTAATTTGAGCACAACTGGTTTTTTAATGTGGCAGCACCCCACATGGTTAGAACTGTTGTAGAGGAGTTTTGCAACTGTAAAGGTTGAGAATCTCTGTTCTAAGAGTAGCTATGCCCAGGGTGCTGCATAAAGATCAACAGCTGGAAGTCCAGTGTCCACCCTCCTCCCCCTGCCACACTGCCCCCACAGCACCAGATCACAAAAAACAGCTCTCCAGCCCAGAACAGCTGGATATTGGACAGGGCCATGCTCACCAGCAGCAGAATGAAGCCAAGCTCCACAATTGGTTTAAAGCAGCTGGAATAAGTTTGTGGAGAGGATGAAGAAAAAGGGAGTTTATGCTCTCTAGTTAGAGGGTGTGATGTCTAGTTGCAGAGCAAAATGGAGGGCATTTTTTCCCCATGCATCTCAGTGTGGCTCGTTGTCACATGAAACTGTCCTCCCACTTGTTGCTACAGGTGTTGGGTGGGGGGGTGGGAGGGGCAGGGTATGCCTTCCTCACAAGCACTGGGTGTTGACTGATATGTGCCAGTGCTCATTCTGGGAAGGAAAGCCAGAGGTTCCCAATTAGAGGGTCTTGCCCCCTACTCAGGGTCAACCCAAAAATTAACATTTCTTTTCTTTTGATCCCAGAAGTGGGACCACATGGTCAGGCTGGTACAGACTGTGAGGTTGTTTGCCTTTTCCTGTAGCAGGGGGTATGGCCCTTTTCCTTGAATTTCTCAAGTGCATAAAACAACCCCTGTAGCAACAGGACACTGACAACCCTGTACACCCACTGCTTTATCTGGGGCAAGTTAGGAATGTTCTTGGCATTCGGGGGAAGTATGTCTTGTAGTTGTGCAGTGGGATCGATGTCTAACCTATTCCTAAAGATATAACAAAGACTTTAATGGGATGGCTTGGATAGAGATGGACTCCAATCCAGGAGGTGGGACTAAAGGATCTCTGGGCCACAGACAGAAATTACACATAAAACTGAAGTGATCAGAAAGTAGTTCAAATCTGTAACACAACACAAATTCAGTGAACATAAACCACTTTCAAAATGGCTTAAACCAGTTTAAAATAAAACCCAGATGGATGTAGAACCAGACTTAACTGATTTAGGTTCAACAGGTTTATTGAACTTCTTTCCCAGATCCCCTCTGAATTCAAGTTCGCTAACAGTCCCCCAGCATCCCAAGATGTTTTTGCACCTCCCATGCACCACTCCTCCCCCACCCCCACCCCCCCAGCACACACACCCCAGTGTGATGGGAAGGCTAGCCTGGGCCCAAGCTGTCTGCTCCATTTGAGCAGGGAGGCATGCTCTACTGCCCTCTGGCTTCTGGCCTGGGCTACTGCAGGCATGTGCCTGCATTTCTGGAATCAAAAGTGAATGTCTGCTTACCTGCTTATTGTTCAATCTATGCAGATTGAATCAATTCAACCTTGGGCTTTCTGACCATCTGTACTTAACCCTGGAGGTCCCCTTCCTACTTTTCTACTATTATTAGCACTCTGCATTACCAAGATAAATGTACCCAAGATAAATATGGCAGGTTCTGGTAGTGAACATAATCAACTAGAGATTTGGGGAAAAAAAAAAAACCCACAAACCACTTTGGTTTTAAAAATTACTTCTAAACTTCAGACATGCCAGTTTGCAAAAAATACTACAGCAAGTACAATTTTCAATGTCTGTACTGGTGGTGGGGGGGAGGGAATACAGTGTAAAAAATTAACAGTTTTATTCTCAGATACTGTGATTTAGGAAGGGTTTTTGACATGAGAATGATTTGCTTTTTGCCATGAAAAAAAAGTGTTTAAGGATCAGTCTAATGTTTATGACTAAAACTAAGTATGCTGGCTCTTCAAATAATTTAATTTTTGGAACTTTAGACATAGCATCTCTGCAGTGGCTAGCAGCAGAGAGTAACACAACCATGAATGACAAATGTAAGGGGAAAAAAAAAAAGGAAAAAGTAAAAAACCACACACTTGGTCTTTTTTGCAGGGGTGGGATGGTTACATATTTATTTCACTTGATAGTAGATCCCAGTTTCAGTCACTCTTCCTGCTCAGTGAAAAAAATTAAGACTACCACAGAGAACTCTTGCAGCTTCTGCCCCTGCTACTACCTACTGCAGTTTTACAAAGCCATTTAACACAACACTAAAGTAGGCACAGACAGCAAGAGTCAATCCCAATAAGATTTAGTGGTGAAACTAGATAGAGTGGATAACCATATTCACTAAACTTATAGCAAGTAAAATAAAAATTATTGTTTAGAGAAAGGGAGATGAAGAAAGATGAAACAATTATCTGCTTTACCTTAGTTATGAAGCCAAATCTAAAGCATATTACAATTTACTTAAATCCTAAATATCAGCCTTATAAAGAACTTCTGAGCTAATGACTTCCATGAGAGTCTAAACATTTAAAATTAAACAGTCAGTCATTCTGGATTAGTAGACTGTTTTTAAAGAAAACAGGTCTCATTTTAAGAACTCCACCAAAATTGAAAGGAGGTATTTGCAGCTGAAACTTAAAAACACACCAAGAGAAAACCAAATACACGCAAAACAATTTTTATATAGTGTAAACTGCTAAAGGTGCTTCCACATTTTCTCATTATCCAAGTTTTCCCCATCTTTTCTTTAAAAAACCCCATAAAAAAAAAAAGTCACCCACTCTTAAAAGTAAGGAGCATATAAAGACAGCCACTGGTTGTTTAAATTTTCAAGTTAAGAATACTAGGTTTTTAAAAAAAACAAAAACAAATAAACAGAAAAAGTGGTCACTTATAAATATTAGATAGAAAATGGTCTTACTGTGTCATTTGAGCTTTCACTATTTCAAGAAATGTTTCCTTCTCCTACAACTGAATGAATGAAAACATGGTCTTTCAAACTGAAAGAAACCAGCATCACTACAGAACAGCCCAAAAAGTTTACACGTCTGAACATTCACCTGTCATTTGGCAAAACAGACTCAAGTCCCTCATCTGAATCAGGAAGAGGCAGAAATTAAGACATTAAGGCATTTCAGGATGGGTAGGGGTGGGCCTCTCAAATAGGAATGCCATACAGTTTCTTGATACTGGTATATTCCTCCAAGACGTTTTGGTTTCCATCAGGCATGTCAAAAACTCATAACCCTGCAGGCTGGATTTGTGACACAGACCACTACACCATCCACACTGGATCCACAGATTGAGCCACTGCCACCAGATTGTGCAGCACAGAACCAGAGCAGTTGCCACCAGGGATCTGCTGTTTCTGGAAGCCTCTCTGCCACTCCAGGATACAAGCTGGAACCGATGCCCTGTACAGAGCACAGGCACATCCAGCTCTCTCTGCATGCTGCCTTTAGGTCACTAAGCGACCCATGGACAGCATCAGGAGCTAGATGATATGGCTCCATAGGCTGGAATAAGCCCCTGGGACATTGACAACTGTGGTTTAAATGATTCAACGTTTTGGGAGATGGAAGAAACATGCTATATTTAAATGAGCAAATTAGCAGCTATTGCAGGTCAGAAGAAAAAAAAAAAAGTGTATAGTGCACCTAACTTACAAGTCAACCATAATACAAAAGGAGCAAAAAAGCACAAGTAACTTATATTTAAAATGTTGACATGACAAGTTAGAAACAGTAAAGGAAAGATTAGGGATTGCTTTCTTGTCCAGTTCCAAGATTTATTTCACCTGAAGTACCTTTATTTATGGTTTTTTCTCCTCCTCTTTTCTCACACATCCATATGCAATTGCTTTTACACTATAAAACACACTCCAGGATTATGGTCGACCGAAAGCAGCTGCCTTGGTGCTAAGTATTTCAGAGGCCAGAACTAGCTTAAGTTTTCTTCCTACTCTTTCAACACAAAAATCTGTTACTTAATAAATGAAATCTTGATAGATAACCTGTAAGACAGCCATTTTCATACTGTCCTTCAAAGCTCAGAACGATGAAATGCAGTGCTAAGAACAGTTGAATATTTGAGACAGTGTGACACCGTAGTACATTTCACATTGTCTAAATCTACACAGACATGAGGAGGGGAAAAGGACAAGGGTTTTCTCTTGTCTACATAAAGAAAAACAAAAATAATACACCAATGTAATAAGGACAAAATTCAGGAGGCAAACAGAACAGGACTAGAGAACAAACAATGAAACACTGCGACAAACAATGAAACACTGCGACTACAGCCGCTGCCCAAGAGGCACTGGGCATTCTGCAGAGTACGGACCAATATTCACCCAGGTTGGGAACCTCAAGACCTCTGCAGAAGAAGAATAGCATTTAAGAAAACTGAATTAGATTCCTAGCAGTAAAAAGTAAAACTAAGATTATAATGTTGTTTACATTTTCCTTTTGAATTACATTATTCATGCAGTCTTAATATCATGCTAGCTGTTCAATACCACACCTTATCTGAATGCAGTCTTCATTTAAAAGAATCAAACCACTAACACACACGTCCTCCCATCCTTGACACAACACAAACTTACTGGATTTGCTTGCATACCATGCCCCCAGATAAGACGTTCACCCTTGTTTTGGGGAAGGCAGAATAGAAGACAAAAAGATTTTTCCAGATTTACAGCTGTCTGGGACAGGGACAGAGCCTAATCCTAAACTGTCTGATCAGGAAAGGGAGGGTGAGCTGAAGATCTGGTTCTGTCCCTGTTCCAATTCAGCTGAAAAAGGGTTAAAACTGCAGCTAAAGCCGAAAGTCTTCAGAGAGTGAAGTCTTCTACCCCATCCTCCATGCATCTACTCAAGAAAAAGAAATAGCATCCATCTCCATGCTTCTATTCTGGGCAGAAAGAAACCAGTTTTCCAGCTTAAAAGGCATGCACTCTAATTTCAGAGGACTAATTTTTCAGAATAACGGTGCATATGGTATGCAAATAATTACTAGCAAACTATGGCTAAAGTAACTGCTGTAAATTACAACTAGCCCGTAAAGGTTCAGTAGCACAAAAAAAACAAAAAACAAAAACAAAAACAGTTCTATAGTCAGGTATTTGAGGCCAAAGTCTGCATCACAGACTCAACCAAAAACATTAGGAAAAATATATTTTTTAAAATATATAACAACTGACCTTACTTTATTTTTAAAAGCTCAGCACCATGTATGCTCTCATTTTAAACAAAATGCCTAGCCTGTCCTACATCAAGGAATCCTGATTTCCTGTCACTTCCAACAAATTAACAGAGACTGAAGAGGTGGTTGTTTAATCATTTTCAGGTACCCAATATTCTACCACAGACACCAAAATCTTTCAGTGCCTTCCCATTGTTACCAAAACAAAATGCAAGAGGCGGGAAGGCTGCCACAGCTCCCCTCAGGGCCTCTTTCTAGATTCACTAAAGGATCTGCTACTTGACATGGCATGGAAGCATCGGGTTCACTTTTCCTGAGGACTTCAATTTCTACCTAGATAATGCCAAGGATCTCTCTAATGTCTTTATTTACCCAAGTAGTGCAAAGTCCTATTCATCTCCACCTCCTGTACACTGTATCAGACTAACAGCTCAAGTTTTCCAGCCCCTCACCAAGGAAACATTTGCTTAGGAGTAGAATGTTGTAATGTAAATGAAAGCAAAAGTTGATAAAAGCAGTAGATTTCATATAAATAGTATTTTCAAACTCAACTAAAATGATTAAATAATCCTAAGTGCCAAAGTCAGCAAGTCTTTTTTGCACACTTCAAATAAGAAGGGTCTTTGGAACCATGCTTCAGCCACTGAAATTTCAATACATGGTAGTTTGTTATTTAAGCTACTGCAATGAAAGCCTACTTCCCAGTTACTGCTCAATTTTAATGACTGTGGAAAGGTTTCCACTATACAATGACAACAACAACGAAAACGGAACCCATGGAACAGCCAGACTTCACCATATTTTAAATATCTTGAATGGCTGGTGGCTCCATCCTCAAACTCAAATTCTTCAGTCGATCAGCATGTTTTGAAGGCCCTGTTGGCCATTATTGCTTAAATAAAATATCTAATTCAAATTTGGAACAGTGAAACAAAAAGGTGCTCCCCAAATTTAAGAAGTTCATCATGTTTACAGAGATAACTGTCATTGTTATCAAGAAGCAACCATACAAACTAACTATTAAACAAGTTCCAATACAGAAGTCTATACCTTCCCAATTTAATTCTAACAAAAATGCTACAATATGCATCAGATACCTGTATAAACAAAAGCAGTATCGGTGAAACGAGGGATGGCAAAATCATCTTGTGCCCTGGGCTGGATCTGGACCATGGTGATCCTTGCAGGCCAGATCCAACTCTGAACATGAATTAGTCCAGCCAGGGAGCACATGGTAAAAGCGGTAGTAGCTCCAGTCCCAACCCAGGGCATCCAGCAGCTCTGGCTCAGGCACAGAATACACAGCAATGGCAGTAGTTCCAGCATGGGGCAGCAGCTGGGGAGGTTGTTCACTGCCACTGCTGTGACTAAGCAGCTGGAGGATGACAAGCCATCACTCCCAATTTCCGGTGACCATTTGATACTCCAGCTGGCCAAACACATTAGCTCTATGGTCATACACTTAACACCCCTGACTTAAACAAAAATAAATGCCACTCACCTGAAATATTGGGCTCTTAAAAAAAAAATAATAATAATAATTAAAAAGCAGACAAGCCAAGAAGAGAGTCTCATCTCAAAAACACAGTACAATATAACTGGAAGGGAAGAAGAGGGGAAGTATGATGAACATTTTTGGAACCAAGAGATGAGGACTAGAAAAACACCAGGTTTCATCAAGATTTCTTCTGACATGTTGCTTACTGTCACATATTTCTAGCATTGCCAGTAGGATGCATTTGATCCACAAACCAGGTAGAGTGTTTAGAACATTACAACCATGAGATTGTAGAGCATAATGCTATTATTCACCATTGCCAAAACTGATTGCACACTTTTTTTAAGCTTTTCAAGTTGTATCTTATGTAAAATTATACCGGGGGGGGGTGGGGAAGAGGAGGGGAGGTGTCTCTTGCTTATATAAAATACAACTTGAAAAGCTTTAAAAAAAGAAGTGCGCAATCAGTTTTGGCAATCATGAATAATAGCATTATGCTCTACAAATCTCATGGTTGTAATGTTACAAATATTAATATATATATATTATTTATAAGTAAAGCTGACATGAGAGAATGATTTGCCCCTGAAGCAGCCACTTTAATCTAGTTCATCAACTGAAAGCACCATAAATCCAGCAGATCTGGCCAACAAAAGAATCTGTTGCATAGCACCTGCCACACTACCATCATTCCAAATCAGAAACAGATAGGATTTAGTTAAATGAAATGGAGACGTGTCTGGGTCCTTCCCGAATTCTGACCTTCTCTCAGTGTTACTGCAGCACTTACCAGAGAGCTGGAAGCCCGCATAAAAGCACAGCAACCCAGAGACTGCTTTATTTCATGCTGGGTATTTGGTCTGCACCTAGTCAGCAATTAGACTGAGACAGTATAAAAATGCTTTGAGTCACAGTTAAGCTCTACTTTCTCCATAGCTGTCCAAAGTCCAAATTAGATGCAGCCTGTAGTCACATACTTTGGTCAGATACAATCGCACAAGAATAAGAATGTGTACTCATCAAAAGATCTATACAAGTCTTTAACAAACATTCTATTCCCAATTTTTGTGCAAAATAGAATCCTGATGACATCAACAGGGGTACTGCATACAAATCAAGGTCAACAGACAAACCTACTTCCAACATGCACCCAGCTTCCCACTTTTACAGCAAGGTAACTCTGAATCTGTCAAAAGATGAAAATCTACAGTGAAGACATTTAGTCAAAAAGGAAGAAAAATAAGAACCAGTTACATGTTAATCCATGAGGAGTAATAAAGATTCAGTAATGTATTATTGTTATTGCAACGTTAATGAATACAATTCTATTTCTTAAAAAGTTCTCTATAGTGCTGACACCAGAAGAGTTTTGTTTTTTTTTTTAAATGTTAGAGCAGATTTAGTTTTATAGTTTAAAAATATCCCATGTTTATAAAAAGTTCTTCCAGAACTACCCTACATACTCTTTCATTATAAATTGAAAATAAAATAACTCTATGAAAATTGAAGCAATAAGCCAGAAGGGTTATCATCTTCCACATAATCAATCTTGTCAGTTAACTCATAGGTTGAGCTTCAAAATGTTTCTCTACATCCCAGTATTCTACATCAGCCACACATCTGCTAAGGGTTTTAAGTAAGAGGACAGCTTGCTTCTCTAAATAATGCTATAAATGAATTCACAGGCTTCATACCTGACTTTTCTATTTTAAAATTATACAAGGGTTACCCCTACATATATGTTTCAAGTATATTGGTTCTGTGTTACTCTGTCCTAAGGCAGCAGGCAATATTTTGACCTCCCTTAGGGCAGGTCATTACAACCTAAGACTTCTTAAATCAGTTTAAAGTTCTGAGGGAAGCATAGTAATGTCAGCAAATTTACTAAGTATGCCATATTTTACAGCTTCAGTAAAATACTTCTACCAAGAGTTATCGTTAAAAATGGACAGCAATTCATAGCTGCCTGTATCTGCACAGCAATCTACCTACAAGAGTTAATTCATATTAAAATCTATGCCAGTTATATTCCATGAATTACTAAAAAGCACCAAAAGCTAGTATTGTGTTGTACTGACCTGTAATGCTAAGATGTTCAATACCAACAAAATTAAAAACACTACATACTAAACCTTACTTTGTATAAGAAAAGTAAAACAGCTCTATAAAAACAAATGAAAAGAACATATTTGTAAGGACAGCCTAAAAAAAGTATTTTGCACACAGCATTTGTTCAGAACAGTTACCTTTAAAACCCATGAGGATCACTACTTGTCAAAGAGTAAATTATCTGGCTAATATCCAGTATATGCCAGTAGGCACCCAAGAGACAGATATTAGTTTGTACTAAGCATCTCTAACATCACAAAATACACTTCATATAAATGACCAATTGTCCAATTATTTTAAAAAAGAAAGCCTTAAGTAGTTCTCTCTCTCCATTTACCATATCAATCACATATTTCAGGAAAATAAATAAAACAAGCTGATTTAGAGTATGGCAACTTAAAATCTTCTGCACTTGCCCCCTCCAGACCACCCCAGGTAGCTAAGAGCTATTCAAAAGCAAAAATAAAAACTTAGCTTTAACACAACATTGTTTTATGTTTGTTAAGTATTAAGAATCAACGGAAGTGAATTTTCCCATTACTGAAACAGTAGATCCGTTTCTTAGTCATATAGCCTAAATTTTCAAGTTTACATCCCTCATGCAAAATATACATCAAAGTACAGTAACAATCTTCTACAAACAAGTGAGAGTGCACATGGCTCCCTTAGGATAGCAAAAAAGAATTTCACCGGAACCATTTGACTCCACTATAGCAATACATCATCACTGAAACTAGAGAAGGAACTTGTTGATACTGGAGTCCCAAACCAGAACATCCCAACAATAGAACAACAGGAATCCAATGAGCAAACAACATGAAACGAACACTATAAAATACACTGGACTTCATATGTCAGAACTGAAATTCAAAGAAAAATAAAAAGCAGCATACCAAAGATAATGGAAAGCATTCATTCAAGGTCACAATGAAGACAGCAAAAACTTGAAACACATGACAACTCTGTAGATTCACTTGTCATGCCAACAGGAAATAAAAGCGGAAGTGTTCTCTCAAAAGGTAGGAGCTCTTGGAGAAAGCTTTCACAAACTGATGTCCATAGAAAGAACTAGAGCTAATGGTCAGACATATAAACCATCTGTAGCCCATTTTAAACAGGCTGTGTAGTATGATCTATTTTTGAAGTACCTTTCAGAAAACATTTTAAGAAAAGGAGCAGCACCATACACAAACATCCTGTTACTTCACCGATACACCTTAGGACTTCTTACCGCTGCAAAGTGAAACTAAAGATTGAGTCAAATGCAAGGTATTCACAATACATTTCTGGAGTCAGAAAAGTGTTTTGCAGGAGAGAGAGATATGCACACTATAATTTTGAATAGCTGCCATTAGCCTTATTTCAGGGAAAGAAATCACTGCCCTTCCATTTTATAGAAGGCATGATTTAAATCAAGAACCGATTTATGAAGTCAAATCTGATTTCTGTTAATTGCCTGCACACAGGCAATGGGTTTTTCACCATTCTGTTCTTTTACTTTGCCCCTTCAGCGACTCTTGCAAGTTTCATGTTCGGCTACATTCTCTGCCATTCCAGCACAGGGGGGTGGGGGGAAAATAGCTGGCCAGGTGAGAAATACCCCAGTGAACACACTCTTGACTGGCTCTGGATGGCTGCCTACCTGACATGCCAAAACACTGGCAATGGAAGAGGGCAGTTTATTACAAGTCTCCTCTCAAATCAGGTGGAAAGAATGACAGACATGTCACAGCCAACAGCCCAAAAGCAAACAGATGCCAGCCCCCCCACCACACAAGCCTCCCTTCCTAGGGTAATCCTTGCAAAGGCATCCATAGGCAGTGGCACACCTTAACCCTTTTTATCATCATCACAGCCTTCAGCATAAAATTGGGCAGAGAGGAAAGAGCGGGGAAGGGGGGAGGTGGGCAGGGGGAAGAGAGAGAAATGCCCATTGCGTCTCAAAAAGTTAGTCACCTGAACAACAGATCTGGGCTCTTACAATGGGGCAGGTGCCTCTTCCCCACTGGCAGACCTGGCATCTCCTACTCCCCGCCCCACCCCAGAAGTTCCCGAAAGGGTCCATTAGACTGATCCTCCAGCAGGGCATGGGGGGACATTGCTGAGCAGGACCCTGGGGGGTGCATACAGGCAGGCAGATGCATATGTGGGGGGGAAGGGGAAGGAAGGGGTGCAGGACCCTGGTGGAAGGCAAGGGGGGAATATGTGGGACCCTGGTGGGAGCAGGCGGGGGTGTAGTGTGTGGGATCCTTCTGGGAGTGTGTGGCACCCTGGTGGGGAGGGGGAGGTGATTCCCACAGTGAGGGAACATCTTTCAGCCCAAAGTTGAGCCCGCATCTCACCGGAGGGGCTGTTTTTGGCCACGCTGGGAAGACCGGGAAGCAGGGCACGGACGAGCCCCCCGGGGCTCGTGCCAATTCGTGCCCGCAGCCGCCCCGGGGCGCGCTCGCCGCGGCCGGCAGGTGGGCGCGGGCGGGGGGAGGGGAGCCGCGAGGCGCCGAGATGGATCAACTTACGTCTCGGAATTTGTTCCACTGCCCGACCTCCTTGTCGTACTGGGAGATGGTGGTGAGCCATTGCTTATCATCCAGAAAATTACCGCCGGCCGCCGCCGCGGCCGCCAGCGCCTGACTGCACCAGGCTGCTGCACACACGCACATGAAGGCTGCTGCTACCTGGAGCATCTGTGCAAGGACACACACAAAGCGGGAAGGGGGGGGAGGTTACCCAAAATATCCCGGGAGCTCGGGGCGGGATGGAGGGGGGGTGCATCCGTGTACCCCCGCCCCTGAAAGGGGGATAAGGGGGGCCAGCCCGTCACCTTTGCTGCGAGCCCCGCACGGCGCCGGCTGCGAAATGCGGCTCGGCTCTGCCGCCGCGGCTCTTTCTGGAGCTGCCGCACGCGCCGCCGCCGGGAGCCGGCCACTCAGCTCCGCGCGCCCCGCCCCGCCCCGCCCCGCCCCCGGCGCGGCTCGGCTGCCAGCTCGCCCTCCCGCACCCGCGGAGCCGCGCCCCGCCCGTGCCCCGGCCCTCCTCGCCCTCCCGCCGAGAGAAACTTTCCCCAAGTTACCGCGCTTTGGGGGCCTGTGCCTCACGCGGGCCACAGGGATGCTCTGAGGAAAGCTGCCCCTGGGCCGGCCCTGCCCCGCCAGCCTTCCCAAGGGATGTAGGTGCCTCAAGGCGCAGGCAGGCGCTTCTCCCAGTGTCATCAGGCTTCTGAGGCAGCAGGCCAGGTTCTTTGAGGAGGTGAAGTCTCTGGTATGAGACCAAGTCATCTCATCAAAGAGATGGCATCTCCCCCAAAAACCTGGCCTGCTTGCATCCTTAAACCAGGGGTGGGCAAAACCGGGCCCCCGGGCCTTAAACAGGGGTGGGCAAAATGCAACCCATAGGCCTGATACAACCTGCCAGGCCGCTCTATCTGGCCCACAGGGTTCCCCCCAAAATTTAGAAAATTAAAATTTATCTATCTCTGGCTGCCTGTCATGTGGCCCTTGATGGCTTGCCAAAGCTCAGCAAGCAGGCCTCCACGCAAAATAATTGCACGCCTCTGCCTTAGACCAACCAAAAATCAGGCCTCGAGGCTCCCCCGCTGCACAGGAGCAGACACCCAGTGCATCTACACATGCACTCTTGTAGTGCATTAGCCTAATCCAGTGTACATGAAAGCATCACTAAGGGCATTTGTACACGTGCCCACACCGCAGCAGCAGGTGCTTGGGAGAGCGCCCAGCGCTGTGGTGTATGTAGTTGTATAAGCAGCGAAATGCAGTTGTATAAGCAGCGAAAGTGGCAGCAGAACGCTTTTGAGCTAAAACGCACCAAAGGTGCTTCAGTTCAAAAGCGCACTGCCACCATTTTCTGAACGCTGACATGCATTTCACTGCTTATACAACTGCATGCGGCACAGCTCATCAACTCGTGTGTGGAGCAGACTTGATTCATTGAATCTACTCTGAAGTGGCAGATCTATGGTGTGTTGCAGGATGCAAATGTATGTGTATAAATGCCCTAAGAAATTTATTCTCTTTCACCTGTTCTAATGTGTGTTAACTAATGTGCATTTTCTTAGGCACTCACACTGGAGGGCATTTATACATGCTGCGATGCTCTGGAGATCCAGCACATTGGGAGCAGACTCAATGAATGGGAGCTCCCACATAGGAGCTGATGGGCCCTCTACCACATCACATGCATTTGTATAAATGGCAAAATGCATGTCAGTGCTGGAAAAATGGCAGCAGTGCACTTCTGAACTAAAACACCTTTAATGTATTTTAGTTCAAAAGCGTGCCACCACCATTTTCTCAGTGCTGACACGCTTTTTGCCATTTATACAAATGCACGCAACACGGCGCCGGTCACTTTCAAAAGCACCTGGCGCTGCATCGCACACTCATCTAAAAATGCTAGGAGGTACTAGATTCAATGCACATTAACTAACACACATTAATGCATGTGTAGATGTGTCCCTAGGTGCTGTTCAAAATGCCACCAAAACCCTTTTATAAAATTGACCTTAAAGCAAAATTTGGGGGGGGGGAGTTGCAAGTGAGCGGTGGCACCCTTGCTTTATTCCTGCTCCACTAAAACTCTAGCTAAAAAAAAACCTTTACTCAGATGTGGTAATACTGACTCATGCTTAGAAATGAGCCATGGGGAAGTATTGAAGGCATTGGCTAGCTTTGATTTATGACCCTGAATAAAAAAAAAACAGAACACTGAATGGTGACTGACTTGATCTTTTGACTTTTTTCACTTAGTTTGTTGAGGATTTTTTTAAGTATCAAATCTATCAAACAACTGCAGTATTGGAATGTGCACTAGTTTTTACTGTGATCTTAAATGGACTAATACAGTGGTAGCCCCTAGCATATTAGTAATGCTGCTAGTTCTTCTTTAACTGGAGACAAATGTGTATTGTGCCATATGTGATGATGTGCCAACCCATCTGCACCCTCCCTTTTCAAAACCCTAGATCTGTCCATGATAACCCCCATGGAGATTAACACGATTTAAGTTCCTAAAACCTGGCTCTGATTTACTTCTGCAAATGTTACCCTAAGAGTTCAGTGAAATTCATAGAAACTGCCACACTGGATAGTATAGAAGGGAAGGAAATGGCCCTCGGATCCTTCACTGAAGATGAATGACACTTTCTACTCCTCCCAAAATATTTGGATTACATTCACTGCTATGTCCAGTTTTATTATAGGCATTATAATAGTTATTTATAATATTTTGTTACAGGTCATTATAAATGCCCAGGTCCTCTTTGAAATTTGTTTCATTCTTGACCTCGGAGGTATCCTGTAGTAATGAGTTCCACAATCCAATTGTACGGTGTGTGTGAAAAAGCATTTTCTTAACCAGCTTTACATTTGTCTCCTTTGTTTAATCATTTTTTTCCTGTTTCATCTTTTCCCATCAAAAGATGGAAATACAGAAACTCCTGATCTATTTCTCCATACCATTAATTATTTTGTACCAGTACCCCTCCCCAGCAAAGTCAAATACTTCTGTAAGGCAGAGAACCCAAGTCTTTTAAAATTCCTTTTAAATCAGAGTTTTTTCAGTTTGCCTAATCATTCTTCTTACTAGTAGTATTGTGGTACCTACTCGATCAAGATCAGACTGTGCTGGACATGAACAAACACAATGAAAGGATGATTTTACCCCTGAGTTTGCAAAATGAACAAGCACAAGCCAATCCTACAAATAAGACTGTGTTAAACTTTACTAGGAACAGAGCTTCTCTGAACCTCATCCAAATCTACAAAATCTGTTTGAGACAGCATCATCAGTACTGCATACAGTATTCCAGAAGAGGGCAAACCACTGATTTATGTAACAGTATCATAATACTTCCTCTATTATTCTCCAACATAATTTTTTTCTTTTGCTTGCCTTTTTAGTTTATTTCCATTTTTTTAGCCTCAGCTGTACATTAATCAGAAGTCTTCATTGAACTGCAGCCATGCCCATGTCATTTCCCCGAATTGATTCAATTAATTTAGAATCCAGTAAGGCACATTAATTGTTCAATTTCCTCTTCAGTGTTCATTATGGTGTATTTAACAACACTGAATCTCATCTGCCACCGTGTTGACCATTTGTTCACTTTGCGTGGTTAGCCTCGCTGATGTTTCTTATATTCTTCTCTAGATTTGGTTAACCAGGATGTTTTTGTGTCATCTACAACGTTTGTCATCTAACAACTGCTTTCTCAGGTCCTTCATTTATATATGAAACAATGTAATTTTATAGAGTTTCCTCTATAAAATACTAAGGCAGTGAATTGTTAACATTCTTCTCTGAGAAAAACTGACCTATTTTCAGTTATCAAATAAGGAACTCAACTAAAGTCTGCCAAAAGCAGACTTACAAATTCTTTACACAAAACTGATCCAATTTATGATACCAAAACAAAAGGCAGGCATTTTTTTTCAACAGTTTTACACCAGGTTGTGTTCTGAAAACAAAACAAAATGAATAGGCATCAAATCCCCGCGATGCAAAACAGAGTGAGCACACCCAATGAAAACAAATAATTGTTGCACATAGCTGTCCAATTGTAAACCATGTTCCCAATCCTGAAAAGACTTTCTACTGAGGGTCATGTTTACTATTGCTTACAACAGTTAGTAACCCCTCCATAAAGTTAAAACTGAGCGGACAAACAGACTTTATATAGAGGTTAAAAAGGGATTATTGAAATAGGATGCCCAGTACTGGACTAGATAAAATAAAAGCCCCCCAGGATGAAATTCAAAACTTAGTTAGGTACATATGTTTTCTATATAATTCATGGGGATACACTAGAACTCAGATCATTTGTATCCAGGTGGTCAGCAACCTGTTTAATTCTCAACATGTTGCTGAATTAAGGACAAGCTGCCCAGCTATTTGCTGTGGCTTTTACTTCACAGGGTGCCACTTCTTCTGTCAGCTGGAACTCATCAGCAGTCCCGCCCAGCAGATCAGAAAAGTAGCCCCCTTTGAAATAAAAGTGGCAGCAGCTGAAGAATCTCAGCAATCCTGTGCAGCTGTTAGAAACAATGCTGTATACTCCCATTTACTTCACAAACCTTCATCTTCACATGTCAGGACTCCTGAAAAGTTTCTGGATTCTACTGAGCTCAGTCATCTTATCAGGATGACTTGAAAAAACTACCCACTCAGCTAAAGCTAGCCAAAGAAAACACAAAGCACGGGGATATGTTTTGTGCCTTATAGTTGTGGGCAAGACTTTGAAGTGAAGATTTTTAGGAATCTTTGAGTAAATGCTTGCCTGAAAACCCAGGAGACTGAGCTTTATAGCCTAGGAGGTCCTTTGTAGTTCTATGTCTGAACACTTGCCCTCTCTGAAGGGTCTAAACATTCAAGCACCTCTGTCCATTCACGGTCTAGAATCAGCAATTTATGGCCTTCCAGCTGGATCCTGCCCATGAAGGTCTGATCTGTTCCACGTTTTATTAACGACATGCTGGTCCCCTGGTCCCCTGCTGCTGCCAAACTGCCACATGTCTTTTGCTAACAACCAGTCAATCACCCATTACCACTCTGTCCTCGCTTTATGCAAAGGGCTGCACTCTCACCCCCCTAATGCAGCCTTCCATGAAAAATGTGCTGCCAAATTTAGTCAGTCCAAATTCTTGCTCACCAAGCACTTTGGTGGCATATTTTTTGTAAGGGAGGCTTCATCAGCCAAGCAAAAGAGCATAGAGCAGAGACTGCTGGACAGCAATAGGGGGTCAGTGGCCTGCAGTGGAGGCCGGGTTGCAAGCATTAGGCTGCCTTTAAAAAGGTTGCCAAGCCCTGAGCCTGGATTCCAGTTTTAGGCTATGCATTTGCAAGTATCCATTGAAACTTCAGCATGGTTCATGTTTTTCTTTTGTAATACTGCAGAAATGGGAGGTGATGATTAGGTGGTTAAGGTTCTCACTCAGGAAATAAAAGAAGTTAAACCTCCTCTTTGACCTGAAGGAATTCAAGCCTACATCCTCTACTTTCCTCTACTATCACAGTGTGGGCTAGGCTGGATGTGGGAATGAACTGGATTGGATTGCCCACAAGAGAGAGGCTGACTTTCTAATCTAGAAATTAGGGAGTGGGCAATTATTTGGGCTGGAGGGACACTTAGGGAGTTTTGGTGAGCTGTCATGAACCTGGTCAGCACCCCCTCCCCCACAACAGCTCACCAAAAGTCCTTTAGTGGCCCTGCCTTGTGCCCAGCCAGGCAGATAGGATGGGACCAGGGGTGGGAAGGAAGCAACATCTGGGAGCAAGACGGGTGGGCAGGGCTGGGAACTTGGGACCATGACAGCACAGGGCCAGGGCCCCAGGTAGAGCCACAATCCACTCCTTGCATGTCGATCCAATGGGCACAAGTGCTGCAGACAGGGGTATGCAAACAGTGGATTGCAGCTCTACCCCAGGCCCCAACCCCACAATTTCACTGCCCCATGATCCTGGGGTCTCCATGGAAACTGGCAGGGACCTGCATGGGCAGGGCACTCACCTGGTGGATGGGATGGGGCCACAGGTGGGTGGGGAGCAGCATATGAGATCCAGGATCTGGGGGCCATGACAGCATAGGGCCGGGGCTGGGGCAGAGACATGATCTGCTCCCTGTACATCCTGCCCACAGAACCAGAACCCATCACAGGAATGTGCGGGGAATAGATTGTGGCTCTGCCCCAGGCCCTGCACTGTCACAGCCCTGCAATCCCAGCTCCACCCATCCATCCCACTTAGGGAAGCCACTCCCCGCTACCTGCAGTCCTACTCCCTGCCACCTGCAGCTCCATCTTATCTGCCCAGCTGAGCACCCTGCCCACATGGGTCCTAGACTGGTCTCCATGAAGACCCTGCCTACCCACTCCATCAGTTTGTTAGAAATGGAATATTGTTAGAAATGGAGTATTGTTAGAAATGCACAGCTTGCATCTTGCACCCGATAAGAAAGAAACACTGCCAAGGACGTTTTTCCTTTCCCAGCCTTGCCACAGCTTTTCTTATACTAAATCGCAGGCTCTCCCCCAGATTCTCCCTAGCCTTTCTCATACAGATTACAGAAGCTGGAATTCAACTGACTGTGTCCTTTAAAGGGGGGGGGGTTGAACTCTTGGTGACCTATAGTAGTCTCTGAGCATGCTTAATTAGCTGATGCATATTTACCTCGCCGCCCTGCATACTTAAGTAGTTAATTATACTATACATGCGATGTATGTAGTGACGTAACCACATGTATGCTTGTATGAAACGGAAGTAAGCTGTAAGAGTTCCTGTTTCTGCACACGTGCCCAGGAGGGAGGAGATAAATACAGCCTGCAAAATTCCTTGGTGGGTTCAGAGTAATCTGAGTTTTTGACTCTGCTCTGACCCTATTTGCAAATACACCTTTTGTGCCATCTAATGAGTGTGTGTCTGTGATTTTTGTGGCCTCCAGAGAAATGAACCGCTTTATGCATCAAGTTGGTGGAGAATGGCAGCAGCAGCTGTAAAGAGCTGCCACCACTGGTGCTATCTGGAAGTGAGTCTGGCTGCCACACTGCCCCAGTTCCACTGTGTACTTGGGGGCAGCAGGACCAGCCACATGAATCCCAGCCAGGGCTGGGCAGGGCCAAAGGACACACTGTGGGATGGGCAAAATCTTTTGGTGGCCTACAGGCTGTATTTTGCCTACCCCTGGGTTAGGGCACTCAACTGGGAGGGAGAGTCCTGAATTCCAGTCCCTGTTCTCAGAACTGTCTCTGAATTTTTTTAATTTAACAGGTCTTGGGATACGAAACCAAAAATAAACCTGAGAGCAGAAATGAAAAACCTGGGCAGGATCCAGATTCCTAGTTCCACAGGTTGGAGCAGTTTTGGGCATGCCCAAAAACAGAACTGCAGACTCCTAAAGAACTTTCAGATGCAAAAGAGATATGCTTTTTGAGATATGCTTAACTATAAGAGATAGTTAACTGAGGTTCTTTCAGGAGTAGACAATTACTGCAGGGAGGGCCTTGAATTGTAATTTTGGATTCAGGAGCCTACAAGTCCTAACTTAGGCACCCAAGTCCTATTCTGAGTTACAATCTCTAGTTTTGAAAAGTAATACTGCAATCACCTTTCTGGTTTTCAGCAATTCTTTTGGAAAAGAAGATGAGTATCCAAATATGCAAAACATTTTAAAATTTATCCTTTTAGTTTATGTTTAAAAAAAATCCTTACTGAATATTTGAAGTGTCATCAATCAAATATTAAGGTATCATATTTTGCATAAAATACACATCCCCTTTTCCTGAAAACAGTTGATGGAAATTGGGGTATGCATTATAACTGAGAAAATATGGTAAGTGCAACTTCTTCCACTTAAGTTTGGCTGGGCGGAAACAAAAGTAAATACATGGGATCCACAAGAAGTGGAACAGTGAGCAGGCTCAGCTACCTATGTGCTGTTACTGAGTTACATACTACAAGGAAAGATCTTTGCATCATTCTCCCTTTCAAAAAAGAAGGCACATCTTATACCGGGTTGTGCTGCATATAAGAAAATATTGTAATCTGTTTTGTTTTTGATAAAACTATATTTCACATTTTCAGACTTGGTATTATCATTCAGTACTTCAGGTAGTGGTGCATCATCTCATAATTTGAGAAGCTATGTAAAGTAAGAAGAGTAGCTGAGATCTGCTTTGAATAAAAATTCTTAGGAAAGGTAGCTCTGGAGTGATTTGGGGTTTAAAAAGTTTCTCTATGCATTGTCTAAAAAGTGATCTTCCACACCTATGTCTGCAGTTACTTCTGACAACAAATACTACATGATCAATTATCTACAATTTTGCCTGAACCAAGCTATTTGAAGCCTTTAATAATTCTAAATGTATTCCTCATAATTTTAAGCACTCTGATCTCCACGTAATTGGTTTAAGAGCCTCATTTTGATCAAGGACTTTACACAAGTTGATAATTCCATTTATTCAAGCACATATAAAAATGATACTTGATTGAAAGGTCATTATAAAGATACAAAACTAAGAAGTTTCCTTTTTCTCATAAAATCTCATTCATTTCAATGAGACAACATATTGAGAACCATTCTTTATTCAGTCTAAAATAAAATTTAACATCTAATGAACAAATTATTTTTTCTCTTTTTCTTTATTTCTGCTGAACCTAGCAGAGGAGAACCCTAATATATGTCAGAGATCCAACCAATACTTCAGTAACAACAACAGCAAAAATAACTGCTGTCCAATTTTAAGTTGGGCTCATAGGCATTACGAGCAATTGCCAGGCCTGGGCAAATAGGGAACTATTTGATTCGGATTCGGATTCGGATTTGCGTTACCCCAAAGTTTGGTGTCATCTGTGAACTTGGCAAGTCTGCTACTGATACCAATGTCCACATCATTAATAAAGATGTTAAAGAGTATAGGCCCAAGGATGGAGCCTTGGGGGATCCCACCGGTCACGGCACACCATGATGATTTACTTCCATCTATTGCCATTCTCTGGGTCTGACCTAGGAGCCAATTCCCCAGCCATTGGACTATGATGTAGCCAAGGCCACAGTTTGCCAATTTTTCCATGAGACGATCATGGGACACCAGATCAAAGGCTTTTTTAAAATTAAGATATATGACGTCAATCTCTTCTCCCTTGTCCAGGTGATATGTCACCTGGTCATAGAAGGAGATGAGACTGGTCAGGCAAGACCTACCCACAACAAACGCGTGCTGGCTATCCATCAGCCAGTTTGTCCAGAATGGTTTCATTGATAGTGTTTTCCAAAATCTTCCCTGGGATAGGGGTCAGGCTGATAGGCTCCCCCTACCCTCTTTGTTCACCAGGTGTGGGTCCAGCTGCAGCTGTTCCCTCCTGCCCCACACTGCTTTGTGATGCTGAGCAGCCCTGATATGCTGGTGCCCTGCCTATGCCATTGCCCCTGACTCCCCATCCACAACCCCCCTCATCTGGAGCCCTGCCAGAGGGGGTCCCCAGCTGCCAGGGCTACAGGGCCAGGAACCCATGTCTGCAGCCCCCTTGCCCCCCATTACAGCACCTAAGCCCTGGCTGCCGCATGTGAGGCGGCAGCTGCTGCATCGGAGCAGAGCACAGAGACTGGCTTCCCCTCTCCGGTGGGTAGCACAGCCAGAGTGGAAGCTATGGGGGGGAGGGGGATATGTGGGCTGCCTGCTGCAGGCTCGGGACTCCCCACCCTGCTGCCCTGCTCCTGGGACCCAGCGGGCAGGGCGCAGCATGGCAGGGCTGGATGGGGAAGCTTAGTGCTTCTGCCAACGGCTTCACACCACAATGAGAAGGCTCCCCCTGCCTGCCCAGCAGCAGTGAGGGGCACAACTCCGTGCTGCTACCCCTGCTTGTGCTGGGCAGAGGGACCGCACCATGGCAGTAATGGCAGTGTGGAGCGCACGGTGGCTGCACAAAGCTTTCCCACACCACTGTACCCTGCTGTGTGGAGTCATCGAATCATGGAATTTTAGAGTTGGAAGGGACCTCGGGAGGTCGTCTACACCAACCCCCTGCTCAAAGCATGACCACCCCAACTAGATCATCCTAGCCAAAACTTTGTCTAGCTGGGTTTTGAAAACTTCCATGGATGGGTAACCTGTTCCAATGTTTTACTACCCTCCTAGTGAGAGAATTCTTCCTAATATCTAACCTAAACTTCCCTTGCTGCAACTTGAGACCACTGCTGCTTGTCTTATCATCTGCCACCGCTGAGAACAATCTAGCAGCATCCTCTTTCAAACCTCCCTTCAGGTACTTGAAGGCTGCTATTAGGTCCCCTCTCAGTCTCCTCTTCTCAAGACTAAATGAGCCCAGTTCCCTCAGTCTTTCTTCATAAGTCATGTCCCCCCCACCCTCACCATTTTTGTTGCCCTCCGCTGAACTCTCTCCAATTTGTCCACATCCTTTCTGTAATGGGGGGCCCAAAACTGAACACAGTACTCCAGATGTGGCCTCACCAGCACTGAAAAGAGGAGAAGAATCACTTCCCTTGACCCCCTGGCAACCTACCAATGCAGCCCAGTATGCCATTAGCCTTAGCAACCAGGACACACTGCATAATTCCTCACCATGCCCCTTCCCTCACAACAGACTTCCCAATGGACCCAACTGCTCTCCACGCTACTGAGCTGTGTTCCTGGCCAGCTGCGTGCTGCGCTGCGCTGCAGCTGCACATAAACAGGGCATTTATCAGCCATGTTTTCAGCCACATCAGCCAAAAAAAGCTGATTGCTGATACAATTTTTCTTAGATTGATGCTGTTTTAATATGGGACCAATGTATCAGTGCACGTCTACTAACTACTGTATCTTAGAATAGTATGGGTGGTGGCACTGGACAGCCAGAAATGCAAAAGTCATTGGGCCAGAAGGAGAACAAACAAGAGGGAGCGGAACTCTGTAGCTGACTGGTTAGGGTGACTGGTTTTTCTTTTAATTTCTTAGTACTTCACAGGTAATAATGATGTTTTCCTCTCTGAATAGTTTTGTTCTTTTATATAGTAACATACTATGTATAATAACTTCTATTTTGCTTCTAGTTCACAGTCTTCCTCCAGTCCCTTAAGTACGTGTTTTCCTTTGTGTATGATATTCATATAAGCCATTGTTTTATCTAGTATTTGGGTTAGGCTAAATAAAGTATACCACAGATTGTGCCATTTGTTACAATAGTGAAGAGTGTGCGTGTTTATGTATATATTGGGTATATATATATATTGGGTATGTGCATGCATGTGCATGACTACCATGCTCATGTAGTGTGATCAAATTGGGAAAAATAGCTTATAGATTCATAAAAGTAGGGTTGGAAGGGATCTTGTAGATCTTCTAGTCCAACTCCCTGCCCTGGGCAGGAGAGAAAAACCAGGCTCAAATGACTCCAGCCAGGTATATGTCAAGCCTCCTCTTACAGACCCCCAGGGTAGGAGCCATCACCACTTCCCTTGGAAGTTGGTTCCAGATTCTAGCCACCCTGACTGTGAAGTAGTGCTTTCGGATGTCTAGTCTAAACCTACTCTCTAACCACTTATGGCCATTATTCCTTGCTACCCCGAGGGGGTGTTCGGGGAGCAAGGTCTTTCCCAAACCCTGCTGGTCCCCCCTAGTGAGTTTATAGATGGCTACAAGGTCCCCCCTCAGCCTTCTCTTGTGAAGGCTGAACAGATTAAGGTCCCGTAGCCTCTCTTCATAGGGTCTCCCCTGCTGAACCTGGATCATGCGGGTGGCCCTCCTTTAGACCGTCTCCATGCTGTCCACATCCCTTCTGAAGTGTGGGGCCCAGAACTCGACACAGTACTCCAGCTGAGGCCTGACCAGTGTCGCATAGAGGGGGAGGATCACCTCCTTGGCCCTGCTTGAGATGCATCTGTGGATGCACGACAAGGTATGGTTAGCCCTACTGACAGTGACCTTGCATTGTCAGCCCATGTTAATCTTGGAGTCAGTAACGACTCCAAGATCTCTTTCTGCCACCGTGCTCTCGAGCAAGGAGTTTTCCAGCTTATAAGTGTGCTGCTGGTTCCTACTGCCCAAGTGCAGCACCCTGCCCTTGTCTGTATTGAAACCCATCCTATTTTCATTAGCCTACCCCTATAACCTGTCCAGGTCCTGCTGTAATCTGTCCTTCCCTACTAGCATGCCCACCTCACCCCAAATCTTGGTGTCATCAGAGAATCTGAACAGGCTGCTTTTGACCCCGTCACCCAAGTCACTAATAAAGAAATTGAACAGTGCGGGCCCAAGGACCGAGCCCTGGGTGACTCCACTGCCTACTTCCATCCCATCCACCACTACCCTCTGAGTATGTCTCTTCAGCCAATTTTTAATCCATCTGACTGTGTAGGCATCAATGCCACAGTCACCTAGTTTTTTAATGAGAATGGGGTGGGAGACTATGTCAAAGACCTTGCATCCTCTCACCATGAATAAAGTATGCTATTTTTAACTGTATCAACTCCACAGATTTGGTTAGCCATATTAGTTTGTAGTTTTGTAACCATTAGGCCTCTGCGAATAGTGAACTATTCGATTCGGATTCAGCGAATTAGGATGCCAGGGATTCAATTCAGAGATCCAAATCACTCTTCTGATCTGATTCAGCCGAATTGGCTTTGGAAGATTTGGAGCCAATTTGGAGATATTTGAAGATTAGGCCATAGAGTGTAATGGGGAACCAATTAAATATCTGTATCTTTGTCATTTTTTGGCTGATTTAGACAAAGGTGGTAGCCATTGCTGAGAGCATGAAGTCTGCCAAGTGTCAAGGTGATAGGTGCAGGGGTTTCTGGGAAACTGCACCTCAAAGTTCTGAAAGCAAAACTCATGTCACATGTGTGTGTTAAGCCACAGTGAGGTGAAAACTGTAGGGGTAGTAGCCCCTTTTGAGGCCACAAAACTTGCCAAGTTTCAAGGAAATAAGTGCAGGGGTTTCTGGGAAACTGCACCTCAAACTGCTGACAAGCAAAACTCATGACATAGGTGACACTGTGTGTGTGTGTTAAGGCCCGGCGAGGTGAAAACTGTGGCCATGAAGCCTGCCAGCTGTCAAAGAAATAGGTACAGGGGGAGTCTGGGGTCTGGGCCCTGCACCTCTGGCTGCTAAGAGGCAAAACTCGTGACATGGGTACTTGTGCAACTGTCTCTCTCTTGGGGGGAGGGGGGGCGCAAACCTACTACAGGCCTGGCAGCTAGGCCCTGCTGTGGTCACAAAGCCTGGCAGCTGTGTCTGTCTTAGGGCACAGGGGGGTGAAAAAAACTACTGTAGGCCTGCTGGGCCCTGCTGCAACCACAAAGCCTGCCAGCTGTCAAGGAGATAGGTGCAAGGGGAGTCTGGGTTCTGGGGCCCTGCACCTCTGGTCACAGGCAGGTAAAACTCATGACATGGGTGGGTGACACTGTGTGTGTGTTCATGTGCACCCTTCCTGGCACAACATGGCAGTGTTCCCCAGTGAGGTCTCCTCCTCCCCTACAGCCTCAGTCTGATCAACCACTGTAAACGACAGCAGGTGAAAATAACTTGGCTGGTTCAACACCAGCAGCACCAGCAGCAGCAAAGGTACCCAAATGGAACCAGCAGGGCCTTCTTTCCTGTCAAGTAGGAACACCTAGTGCATGTCTGTTAGGTGTGCCCACACTGTATGACTCTATGTGTGTGTGTGTCTGTATGTATTTGTGTTCAGGTGTGCCCTTCCTGGTGCTGGGGTCTCTGCACAACATGGCAGTGTGCCCCTGTGAGGCTTCCTCCTCCCCTACGGCCTCAGCTCAGTCCACCACTGTAAACGGCAGCAGGTAAAAATAACATAGGTGACTCAGCAGTCAGCACCAGTAGCACCAGCAGCATCAAAGGTACCCAAACAGCACTGTCACACAGCCTTCCTTTTTATAAAGGAATTGACAACAAGAAGTAAAGATGCTGTGTTGGATATGTTACTCGTGGTGTGTGATGGCTTATCTTATTATGTTTTGGTGTTCTTATGTTTCTTTGTTCATTATGAAAAAAACTGGAATAGTTAGAGAAATATATCTTGGGAAGCTTTTGGGCTGAGAAAACCTTTGTCAGGCTGAGGAAGTACCTGCAGTTGGTATATTTCCTGGTCCTGGATGGAAGCAATAGTAAAGAAGCCAGAGGCTGGGCTGGCACACAATGCAGACAAGAAAGCCAGTCAGTGAAAATGGAAATGGAGGTGTCAGGGGGTGAGGGACAGACTGGGAAGGGGCGGGAATGCAGGGGGAAGGGGATGTAGCAGCACAGGTAAAAGTGCAGAGGTGCCTGGGGTGTCAGATGTCCGGCAGGTTGCAGTGTGCCAGAATTCCACTGTGTATATTGAGTCCATGAGTTTCTGTACCCACTATCTAGGAGGCTGATGAAGTGCAGTTCATAGGCCCAGCTCTGAAAAATGCTTTGTACATTCAAACAAGCACCTAACCTCATCACCAGAACTGGAGCCAACTTTCTACAGCTCAAAACACAAAACCTGCCAACTATCTCCAGTACCCTCACAAACTGCACATCAGAATCTATCAAAGACAACAAAACCCAATTACCTGTGGGGACACATTCGTCACCAAAAAACCACTCTGCCTCCAGTCTCTCAGGCCTGATCCTGAGAGGGAACAAATTACAAACTGCTTTTCACAACCTGACTCCTGATTATGATTCTTAATAATAACGCTATAAAACTATATGCTGTGTCTTGTCTTCTTCTTCTGAGCCGTGATGTTATACGACTAATCAATTTGACTGTGTGACTTCTTCTGTCTGTTGCTACTTGTTCTCTGTGTTGTTGTATGTGTGTGTACTGGACCCTGGTATGCTGACTCCTAATTATGATTCTTAATAATAATTATATATGGTGTCTTCTTCTATGATGTGCTATTAATGCGAACTTCTTGTTCTTCTGTGTAGTGTACCTATGGTAATATATCTCCTTCTTGGACTCTGAGTTGTGTTGTGTTTGTTAATATCTCAACCTGAATCTCTATCTCATGTCTTCTTCTGTGTTGTCTTTAGTCTGTATGTAAACTAACTATAATAATATTAATAACTAATAACTACTATATATAAACTGACTCTCTTCTTCTTCTATGAATATCTGATTTTTCTGCTTCTATGTGTGTATAAGTGTATGCAATGTGAGCCTCCCTGCACAGTGATGGATCACACTGCCAGGAAAAACATTGAGCTTTCTTTTTTTAAAGTATTGCAAAAAAAAAAAAAAAGGAGAACAAATATGAATTGAAAGAAATTAATTGGATAAGTATTAATTAGAGAGATTCTAAGCTAAGCTATATCCTATCCAATCCTTTCTAACAGCAAAAAGTAGCAGGCCACTGACTAGAAAGCAAGCCAGTAGCCACAGTACCTATGAGGCACTGTTGCTCAGACAGAAACAGCTCAGGAAAGGAACAGAAAAGCCTGCTTTTATCCTGTTTCTGTGTCCCTCCCCCTAGACACTGTGATTGGAAAGGCAGTCAGAGAGAAGTCACAGTCACTGGCCAGCTAGAGATGTCAGTCCTTCCCCCCCTGCTTCCCCTCCCCATCCTGCTCTCCCTCCCTCTTCTAAGTTTCTGTTTCCCCATAAAAACTGCCCTCCAAATTGCCAGATCTTTTCCAAATTGATTTGGAGGCTCCAGATCGATTCGGAAAGTTTTAAGTGTCTAGTGATTCACTTTGGATTCAGAGATTTGTCTTCCAAATCAGTCCGAATCTTCTCCGAATTGAAGTGCGATCTGAAGCTTAGCACAGCCCTAGCAATTACCCTTTTGATCATTAGATCAAGTTAGTAAATACTGCTGCTACTAATCCAATTAATCTCTTTTTCCCCCCATGGTACAAATTTGGAAATTCCATTAACTTCATTGGTTTTTTGTCGCCCACCTTCTCATAACGGAAACTTGCAAAAGTAACGTCTTCTGGAAGTAGCTTTTATAGTTCATTTTGTTTAAAAGTGGTTTATTTGAAATGCTTTAAACCTGACATGTTGACTTAGTTTTTCTTTGAATGTTGGTGTGCCTTGCAGGGGTGCTGTGTAATATTAGTGATCCAAATTTGAAATCATTTGAGTAAGGGATCTCCAAAATAAAATCCCCTAAAACCAGCATTTTTATAACTCAACTAATAGTTGGGGGGGTCTTTTGTTTGTTTGTATGTGTCCTTACGTGGCTCATACTATGACTCTAATCCTCTCTAAAATGACTTATTTCTTGTGCTCTATCTAGATGACACTTTGTTGGAATTGTACTGAAGAATTAAATTAGACATTCCAGACTGAAATGTTAGTAGTTCAAACTATGTATAATAACATGCATATTTTTAGTACTGACAGTGGTGTGTCTTGGCTGAGTTATTTCCTACACATGAATTTCTGCAGGCAAGCTCCAAACCCAGACATATTTCTGTAAGGCAATCCAGGGTATCCCACTTGGTGTCTGGTGTGGTTGGCATCTTAATTTCTGAACCTTACGTACAAGTTTGTGTGGGAGACCTGGCATGAGAATGAGGAAGACTTCCTCAGGAACAGCTAGGTTAGAAGATACTGCTTGGTAGTATAGATATATCTTATAGGTCTGGTAACAGCTAAAGCAAAGTACTATCATAGCACTTAAGTGGTATAAGGAGATATGCTTTGGTTAGGGAATCTGTGTTGTGTTATACCCTTGCACTGCAAGTAAACCCTTGGCAGTTCTCAAGCAATATGTTGTGTATATTCTGAAGAGGCTAATTTCAGAAGTCCTGCCCTGAAATTAAAATTTCTCATTTAGATCCTGGTTTTATTTATAAGTATTGTCAAAGAAATTAAACACAGATTTAGGGAAGATATAGACCCTATTTAGCAAATAGGCTAATGCTATCATCCCAAACAATAGAACTGAATTTGAACATAGAAAGGCAGAGTTAATTAGTCATGTTTGATTTATATACAGCCTGCCTAATATAAGATGCTCATAGCATTTACATATTCCTATTTCTTTTTTGTTGCAGAACTAGAAAATATTGGGCGAACAGGAGATGACCAGAGCACTGAAAGGAAAAGTGTATGGCATGTAGGAGGAGGGAGTATTGGAATGGTGCTGGGAATGTGAAGGTTAGGAGAGTGCAGGGAGAAGGATAGGAGGGAATGGGTGGTAAGAAAGGGGGCTAGGGGTTCAGATTATGAGCAAAGGAAGGAGTTTTTTGCACTGAGAGTCTACACACTGGAACATCAGGATGGAAGAGAGTTGGTACTTGTCTGACTTACATCCCCTTCTTCCAAATGAAAATGTACCACTTTCTGGTCTGGCCAGGCCAGGCCAGTAAGCTGAGATCCTTTCTTTCATATCCACATCTCTCAGGCAATGGGTGAGAACAAAACACAAATCACAGAGGGAGGGGAGAATCAGCCCAATGAAAGAAAGGAGAGGGACCCACTCTCTTTGGGGCCCTACTCTCTGGGGGTCTAAAACTAGCATCCCTTCTCACTATATGGCCTGGAATCTAGTGGTTTCTGTCCTCTGGGGGAACTGATCCCTTCCACTTGTCCCTACACATGGATACTAGGAAAGCATCCATATGCAGATTCGGGTTATATTACCAACCCACAGTAGCAAGTAATTACTCCATTCACTTGTGTAACAAGTAGGATTTACACCCTGAGCAAACCATGTGGAAGAGCAGGAGGGAGCAGAATGCAGTTCCAAGAGGCAGGGGAGGGGGTGCATGGGACCCAAGAGTTTGGGAGAGGAGGGATATGGGAGTCTTACCCAAAACAGTCCCCTGCTGCTGTTGCTGCCACCATGTGCTCTGCCTGCCCTGGCTCTCACTCCTAAAGCAACAACAGTGTGGTGTTTGTGCGCACACTGCTGCTACAAGAGCTATACTGTGGGGCTGCTTTTGCTGCTGGGGCTGCTTTTGCTGCTCTGTGGAGGTGGGAGATGATTTTGATGTCCCCCCTAAGTCAGTGAATAAGGCTGGCGCCCCTCTCATCTACCCTTAGGTATGCTACTAACCCCACTAGTCAAAAATAAGTCAACATGCAAACATCCTGAGCTTCCACTGGTTTTAAAAGAGGTAAGCTTCTATGCAGATAACTAAATTAGACCAAATTTTTAATAGTATTCAGCACCCAGAAGCTCCAGTTAAGACAGTTGGTCTGATACTCAGAATAGGACTGTTCCCAACCTACTGGGCTTATATTTGGCCACTAATTTTGGTGTATAAATAGATTTTTTTAAATGCATACGCAGTTGAAGTTGCTCACTACTTTTGAAAATCTGAGAGAAAAACATGGGTATTCAATTCCAAATTGACAATGGTACTCAAACTAGAGAGGCATTTTTCCAGGCATAAGTGGAAAACTTAGATTTTTAAAAACAGGCATTATTATAATCTTTTAAATTTGTAGTAAGGGTGTAACTATCCAATTATAATAAATGCAGTAACCAGAGATTATTTAAATCCTAGGTTTCCTAGTCAATATTATTCAATATTTCTAACAATACCACCTGAAAACCAAACAGAACTAGTAAAATAAGGAAAGAATGGGCTATGAGCAATGTACTTACCTTCTTGATCTGAGACACCATTGGTCAATTCACAATGCAAAGGGTTTGTTTTTATTATTTTCTTATTTTACTATGTGTTATCTGTGTCTACATAAATTAGGCATAGTGACAGGTCAGTTTGTTCTTTGTACTTTATGTAGTAATTACCCCCTTTCCAACAAAATGTCATTACTAGAGACTTAAGATTACCCAGTGGAGCCTTGGGGATATCCAGAATGTGGAGCATGGCCAACTGTAAACCTCTAAAGACCATGAAATATGAAAAAAAAGGGTATAAAAGGTTTTACAATACTCCTGCACTGAAGTAACCTTACCTTTCATCCTGGATTTGGCAATGTCAAGAACTTTAGAGATGCAAAGGTAATAGAGTCATAGAGAAGAAGGGCTGAAAGGGACCTCTATCTAGTCCAACCATCTGCCTGAGGCAGGATCACCCCTATCCAACCATCCCATACAACTATAAACATACATAAGACTACCATTACCATCAACCCTGGCTCGACATCGACCTAACACGCTAATTGCCACAATTAAAGCAGGGGAACCACAGCAACCAATGTCCTGCTTCTATAAAATGTTGGCAATACACATTCAAGGAAGGCAAACAAACCCACAGTCTATACTAGGGGTGCACTGATATATTGGTTAACTATTGGATTGGCACCAATAAAAGGAGAAATAACGTTATTGACTATTAGCTTTTTTTGGTCATTGTAGCTGATAAGTATGGCCATGTAGCCAGAGCACCCTGGTGAACATAGTCCGGTCCCCACACTCTGCTGCCAGCCTGAGCCCATGGCAGACTACAGGTCCTGATGAAGAATGGGAGAGGGCACCGGGAAGTGGTCACAGGGTGTCACATGAGGGACATTGCACTCTGCAGGGCACCCAGCATCCTTGCAAAAGCAGATTCTCCCTGGCAGCTGGGGAAACTTGGCTATGTGGGACCCACTGGCACTGAAGCAGCAGCACTCTGTGGGGCTCCAAATGTGCCTGGCACCACTGCCCATGTGAGCGTGCACCCAGCCTGTCCAGGAAGGCAGCATGGGCTGCACCGGGAGCGGGGCTGTGGGTAGGAGCCCTGGGCAAGGGGGATGATGTCCATGGGAATAAAGCAGTCACTGCCTTCCTCATCAAGGCCTGGAGCAGGCAGGAGGCATGTGTGTATGGGTGCTTTAATGCAAAACAAATAAACAAAAAGGTTTATGTCAGTAGTTTAAAATGTCTTCCACTATCTGTTATCGCATCAGGCAATATGGTTGGTTAATCATTGGTGATCGCTATCGGCCAAGAAAATCTTTATCGGTGCACCCCTAGTCCATACCATTCTGACTAAGGGGTACTCCCAAAACCATATTTACCTTTTGTGTGGCTGCATTACACTGCAGACTCATACTGAGTCTGTGATCTACCAAAACTTCCAAGTCCTTTTCCATAGAGCTGCCATCCAGCCAGATGTCACCCATTTTGTATCTGTGTTTTTGATTATTCTTCTAAAGGTGTTAGCACTTTGCATTTGTCTGCACTGAACTTCATCCTGTCAGCTCTAGCCTGACTCTGCAGTCTGTCATGATCCTTCTGAATTGCACTTTCATCCTCCCAAGTGTTCACAATCCTTTCCAGTTTCTTGTCATCAGCAAACTTGCTTAATAAGCTTCCTGTGCCATCATCCAAATTATTAATGAACATGATGAACAGCACTTGGACCAGGCCAGATTCCACTCAAAACCTCCTGCCATTCTGACATGGATCTTTTTAAATACCTTTTGCTTCTGGCCAGACAGCCAGTTATCTATCAACCTTTAGTTATTTTATCTAGCCTACATTTCTCCAATTTGTTTATGAAAAGGTTGTATGGGACCTTGCCAAAAGCGTGCTGAAGTCTGGATACACTATATCCACAACATTCCCTTCATACAAAGTAGTTACTTTGTCAAAGAAGGAGGTAAGGTTTACTTGACATGATTTGTTTTTCATAAATGCTGGCTGCTTCCAATCAGCCTTTCGTCCTCCAGATGCTTACAAATGGCTTTCCTTAGGATATGCTTCAGTAACTTCCCAGGTGTTGAGATAAGGCTAACTGGTCTGTAATTCCCCAGGTCCTCCTTGCATTTTTAAAAGAGGAGCACTACATTGGCCCTGCCCTGTCTCCCATGACTTCATGAAAATCATTGCTATAAGATATCCTTTGCCAGTTCTTTCAGGACCCTGGGAAGAAGCTCATCTGGCCCCGATTACCTGAATGTAAACAAATATCAAGGTAAACAAAATATCAAGGGTAGTGGTACATTTTCCATCTCTCCAGGTTTTCAATTAAAGATGGAATACTTTTCTAGAAGATGTTGTAACACAGGCAAGGGCCCCTGTTACTTTAAAAGGGCCAAGCCTGGGAAGGCTGAGAGTCGGATAAAGGTTTGGGGCCTGAAAGCCAAAGGGTGCATTGAGGTCAAGAGAGCGAGAAATCCATAAATACAGCCCATCAGGTCTCTGGTGCTCTGAGGCATTGATAAGGCCAAAGGTCCTTAATATAGTGCTTGAAGGACAAGACTGGGCCAGATGGGTACAAGTACCAGCCAGCCAAAGTTGTCAAGGGCTCACCTGGGGATCCTGGGGCAGCTTCCCTTAATATCATAATAGGTGAGGAAAAGGGAAGACACCCCAAGGAGCCAGAACGGGGAGGCAGAAGTCACATGGCCATCATGGGGTGTAACAGCTTCCCTGGGCATGGTCCTACTACAGATGCTTTCTGTAAATACCCAGTTATTAGGCTCAGTATGGAAGTAACTGAATGAAAGAGTATGGGCTGTATTACAGAACATTAGACAATGCATTCCAAAGGTCTAGCCTTAAAAGAAGAACCTATGATAAATAGATATGAGAAAAAACAAAGAGAATTATTTGTGTAGTGCTGTATTCTTCTGATTTCAATTCTCACATTTGTCTCTATGCACAGCAGCTGGATGTACTCTTAGGTGTGACTGTGTTGAATAATACTGTATTCCCAAAGGGCTCTGTTGCCTGTGTAAGTGAAACAGTGCTAGTATTTTGGACCCTGTTAGGGTATCACTCAACATAACTGTAACTTCACAGCAACAAATGGGTATAGGCAGGCCATGCCCAATTTTAGCTGGATATTACAAGAAAGAACCTGCAGAGCAGCATGATTCTACCACGCTTTTCCATGAGTTACTGGAGGCAAAGAAGCCTAACTACTCATTGTTTTAAGAGGGAGCCTGACTATTTTATAAAAGGGATCATATTATACAGTTCCTGTGATAGCAATGGACTGGATTCAGTGATTTGGGAGGTCCCTTCCCATTCCAAGTCCCTATGAAAGCACATGTAGGTGCTTCAGCAAAGGAGGGACAGGGTAGCAGAGATATTATATCTATGCCCCCAAATCTGGGAGGGGGAATAGGATATGGAGAACTTTTTCTCATTTCTCTGTAGTATACACAGTAGTAAGGGTTAACTTCCTTACTAAAGAGTGACGTCATCCACAGGAAGTAGCCAATTGACCATTTTGAGTCAGGGTTAGTTTTTAAAATAAAGGCTTAATGAGAACAAAGAATCTTCCTGCTTCTTCCTAAGATCCAGAATAACACATGGGGTCAGAATTGGCAAATCCTGCCACCAACAGGAAATGAAACAGGTGATTCCCAAGTGATGGATCAGACTCTGGTAGCAGCTGTATCCAGCACAGAGCAGAACCAGGCACCTCTACCTGCAGCAGAGCCCACTACAGCATTCAGGCTGGCTACAGAGACCATGCAGGCACTCAAAGTTGCACCACTGGAACAGCTTGATTTCCAGTCCCCTGGAATGTGGCCTCGATGGATCAGGCATTTTAATTGCTTCAGGGAAGTGTCAGGCCTGGACAAACAGTTGGAAGCTGACCAAGTGAGCACTCTTATCTACTCTATGGGAGATCAGGCGGATGAAATTCTGCTGTCATTGCCTCTTACAGATGCAGAGAAAAAGCAATATGCTACAGTGATATAAGCATTAAGTGATCATTTTCTGGGCAAAAGAAATGTGATTCATGAACAAGCTAGATTCAATCTCTGTAAACAGGAGCCTTCAGAATCTGTGGACAGATTCATCACATCTTTGTATACAATAGCCAAATCCTGCCAATACGGGGAGCTTAAGGAGGAATTAATTAGGGACCACTTAGTTGTGGGGCTTCATGATACTGAGTTCTCACAAAGATTACAGTTGGACCCTGATTTAATGCTCCAGAAGGCCATCACACAGGCTCACCAATAAGAGCTAGTTAAAGAGCAATAAAGAGAAATCAGGAGTGATTCTCAGTCCTGTCAGGCATTAGTTAATATGGATGCAATGCACACTGTAAAGAAACTAAGAACAAATACAAATAGAACTGACAGGCACACCTGTCAATGGACAGTCAATGTCATTTCAAATAGATACAGTAGCAGCAGTCTCAGCTATCCCTGATTCTTACTACAGCCCACATCGGGATAGGATTCTCTTTACCCTTACTAAACAGCATGAGGACGAGGCAAAGCAATGGGGTCCTTTAATGCAAAGATGACACTGAAGTGGAGATGTATAGACCGGGAAGTCTATGTGATTCATAATCTTGCCGTGCCTTTATTTGACTTACCAGCTATATAGGCACTGCAACTTGCCCATCTACTATTTGAAATAGTGGACCAGAAATCCTTGGAGCAGTACTACAGAACCAAATATTCAGTCTTAATTGGTCTGGGAAAAATGCCAGGTGAATATCAGATAAGCCTAAAAGCTAATGTCATCCCATATGCATTACCTACTCCAAGACAGGTACCTTTGCCACTAATGGGCAAAGTTAAAGAAAAGCTAACACGCATGGAGGAAATGGAAGTAATTACAAAGATTGAAGAACCTAGTTGGTGTTCTGGGATGGTGGCTGTGCCAAAACCCAATGGTAAGATTAGGCTATCTGTTGATCTTACACAGCTGGGCAAATACATGTGCAGAGAAGGACACATTTTTCCTTCCAGGGAACACACCTTGGCTCAACTTTCAGGAGCTAAAGTTTTCACAAAAATGGATGCTTGGGCAGGGTTCTGGCAGATTCCTCTAGCCACTGAATCATCCAAGCTCACAACTTTTATTTCTCCACGTGGATGCTACTGGTTTAAATGTCTACCTTTCAGAATCTCATCAGCTCCTGAATTCTTTCAGTTTCACATATCACAGATACTGGATGGCCTAAAGGGAGATGGCCTGAGAGGCTTTGCCATGCCAATGATATTTTGATTATTGGGACCATCAGTATCCAGCAAGGCACAACATGATGCAAGAGTGGATGCAAAACTCAGAAAACTCCAAGAAACTGGGGTTACACTTAATGAAAAGTGGACTTTTGCTACTTTGTAGCTCATGTTTTTGGGACATGGGATTATACCACACAGAATCTAACCAGATCCATCAAAAGTTGCAGCCGTCAAGGGGTTTCTGGATCCCAAAGATGTCCCCAAATTACACAGATCATTACGCATAGCCACATACTTGGGCAGTTTTGTGCTAAATTCAGCAACAATAACAAAGCCCTTAAGAGACCTCTTAAGTGGCAAGAACATACCATTCTGGGGACTGCTACAGCAGTTGGCCTTCAATGAGATCAAATCTATACCCTGTTCCTCCCTGATACTGGCCCAATATGATCCAACATGATAAACTTGCAGCAGACCCTTCATCACACAAGTGTTGTACTGCTGCAGAAGCTTCATCATACAAGAAGAGTGTTACAATGTCTGGAAGCATTGTGAATCTTTTGTGTCAAGACCACTTGCTTCACCTGAAACTTGATATGCACAAATAGAAAAAGAAGCACTAGTAGCAACATGGACATGTGAACAACTCAGAATTTTCCTTGTGGGCCTGACTTTTACTTCACAAACTGATCACCAGCCACTTGTGTCTGTTCAGAGACAAACCTCTTAATGTACTTCCACCAAGAATCCACAGATTTCGCCTTAGAATGCTGAAATTCACCTACAATATAGTACACATCCCAGGAAAAGATTTCCAAACAGTTGATATTCTTTCTAGGACACTATTACAGACTCCTCTGTCTCCAAAAGAATGCCACCAGGAGTGCCATATTGCTGTTCACGTGGATGTTATTATGGATGGGATGCCCATATCTACTTCACTACAAATGAGAATTTGGAAAGCTCAAGAAGCTGATTTCTCTTGCCAAAATACTGCTTGTAAGGATGGCCTCAAGTAAAATTCAAGGACTGTGAACTAGCAAAGTACCAACAAGAGAGACTCAATCTCCATGCTGTCACAGACGTAAGTCTTGTTCCACAACAGAGTACTAATACGGAAATCCTAAAGAATATTCATGATGCTCACCAAGGCATTATAAAATGTCAATCCAGGGCTTGCCAGGCAGTTTGGTGGCCCTCTATCTGTGATGACATACAGAACTGGGTGGCCAGTTGTAAGGTTTGCACTCAATCCTGGCTAGTCTATGTGGAGCTATGCTTCATAACTGATTTTACCAGATCATCTGTGGCAGATGTTGGAAGGATTCTGTTTACCTCATTGATATTGATTTTTATTTCTGTTACTAGGAGATGATACAATTACAGAGCACCACAACAGAGAGAGTTATAATGACTTTAAAGAGTATGTTTGCATGCCATGGCATATCTTCACTTTTAAGAACTGATAATGGCCCACAATTTTATGAAGGTGTGTTTAAGCAGTTTGCAGCCCAGTATGACTTTCAGTATGTCACCAGAAGTCTGCATTTGCTTTGTAGTAATGGAGAAACAAAATGTGCAGTGTGGACAGTGAAGAATTTGCTCTAGAAGAATGAAGATCTCTATAAGGCACTTTTGATCTGCTGTTCAATGCCACTGGAGCATGGGTGAAGTCCAGCTGAGTTGCCTATGAGCCATTGACTCCATAAAACCCTCACAAGTATGATCAATGACTTGTTTCCAAAACTTGTTGATCAACAGGAATTTCGAAAGAAAGAGAAACAGATAAAGGACCATTAAAGATGGAACTATGACGCTAGGCATGCTTCAAGACATGTACTTGCTCTTTTTCCCCAGCAGGAAGTTTGGATCCAAGATCCAGGGGTCCAAGGCACTGTCCAGGCTAGGACAGATACCCCTCATTCATACTGGGTGGAGACACCTAGTGGTCTTCTCTTTAGGAATTCAGAACTTCTCCACCAAACTCCACCTGTTTACCACAGTAGGTCTGGACATGACTCAGTTTCACCAGAGAGATTGGACCTGTGAATTAGTCTGGTCTAAACAAATAGATGTACCAATGTTTCTGCTTTGTTTAGGTTCCTTTTGCAACTAAGTGTGTTTGCAACTAAGTTTTCCTCTGAGAAAGGGGGGTGTAATAGTAAGGGTTAACTCCCTTACTAAAGTGTGAGGTCATCCACAGGAAGTGACTGGCCTACCATTCTGGGTCAGGGGTTATTTGTTACAATAAAGGCTTAATGAGAACAAGGAGTCTTCTTGCCTCTTCCTAAGATTCAGAATAACACAGTATAGGAGGCTCATAGAGGCTTATTCACATCAATTGAATATTATCGGATGAGAATACCCCACAGAGATAAATGCACTAGCTTTGAGAGATGGGAACCAATCCATTTGTCTTGATGAGTGTTCTCATTTTCCTTTCTTCCCTCAAGAATTTGGAATATTGGTGAAGTGTTCCTAGTGTATACTGAGAGAAGTAGTTAGCGTGGTAGTCTGAAGTCAGGCAGAAAGCAGTGGAAGGTGGCACCTTAGGCTAACTTGTTCAGAAAAGCGTAAGTTTTGGTAGGTGTCAACATACTTCATCAGATGCTATGATGTTCTTTGATAAGGTGAAAGGCTCTCTGGATGTAGGGAAAGCAATAGATATAATATACCTTGACTTTAGCAAGGCTTTTAATGCTGTCTTATGACATTCTCACAAACAGATAAAACAGTACAAAACTACATCAAGGTGGATACATATCTGGCTGGATCATTATACTAAACAAGTTGTCATCAATGACTCAATGTCTAATTGGGAGGAGGTCTGAAGTTCCTCAGGGGTTTGTCCTGGGTCCAGTCTTCTTTAATATCTTTATTAATGATTTGGATAATGGGATTGAGTGTACACTTGGCAAATCTGAGGATGACACTACATTGGGTGGAGTTGCAGACACTCTCGAGGGCAGAGACAGGATGTAGAATGACCTGGCTAGTCATGATCCACAGTTAATCAAATGAGATTTAACATAGGCAAGAGCAAAAAGTCCTGCACTTGGGGCAGAATAACTGCATGTACAAGAACAGGCTGGGAATAACTGGCTAGACTGTAATACTGCAGGTTTCAGTAGACCATACACTCAATATGAGCCAATGTGCTCTTGTAACAAAAACAGCCAACAGCACACTGGGTTGTAGTATCAGGAGTGTCACTTGCAAATCAGGGGTATTCATTCTCCTACTTTATTCAGCACTGGTGAAGTCTCACCTGGAACGCTGTGTCCAGTTTTGGGACCCATGTTTCAAGAAGGATGTGCACATTTTGGAAACAGTCTAGTACAGAGCAACAAAAAAGAGTAGGAGCCAGCCTGGGAAGCAAGATTTATGAGGAAAAGCTGAAAGAACTAGAGTGATTTAGTTTGGAGAAGTGAAGACTGAGGGAGATATGATAACAGTCTTCAAATATCTGAAGGTGGTTACAAATAGGATTAAGATAAACTATTCCCTGTACCTGTAGGGGACAGGACTAGGAGCAATGGCCTGAAGCTGCAGCAGAGGAAATTCTGACTGTGAAAGTGGTCAAGTATTGAAACAGGTTACCTAGAGAAGTTATATAATCTCCATCCCTGGAAATGTGTTAGATCCGGTTGCACAGACACTTGAGTGGGATGGTTTTGTCAGGGATGATTCTGGAGTAGATAACCTTGTATAGTCCCTTCCAGCCCTATTGAAAATACTCTCAAATACAATACACATTCCACATCAACAAAATACTTTCTGCTTTTCTCCCTCTGAGCAAGTCTGAAACAGACCATCCTGTTTTTTTTCTTCCCTCACAAGGTTACCACCATCTCTTAAGAAATGTTCCTTTATTATCAACTTTTAAAACATCCACACATTATTCTAATCATTGCTATTGACTAAATAGGTAAAGGGTCCTTTTAAAATTCTTCTACTACCATTATTTCTTCTTGAATGATAGTTCCTCCCAGCTGGAGATTTTCCAACCACATTGTAGCCTCCTCATCTTGGACAAAGTCCTTTTGGGATGCTAATTAACTTCCTTTCTATTGTTTGATCTCCTTGATCACAGGCTATTGTCTGCTTCTAGTTCTTGTTTTTTTTAAAAAAAGGTTCCTAAAATTCTTAACAATAATTCTGCTCTAAACTTAATGTGACAGGAAATGTTCCCCTCTATCCCACTACATAAAACAGAAACCAAGATATTTACATTCTATAGGATTCAATATAGTCTCATTTTCTGTCATTTTTTTAAATGAAAATATTTATCAAAATCATTAACAAAATTATCAAATTGTCTGCAAATACCAGGGATATTCTCTAATTCAAAACAGTTTTCTTAGAAAATAAGTTATATAAAAATTTCAGGTTTATTGTTATAAATAGCTCAGGAATATTTAAATTAATATATTACTTTAAAATGTCATATGCATTTCACAAATATAGAAACTTTTTCTAACTTTTTTTTTAAATTAGAAGGTTCACTTTAGAACAAAAAATTGCATGAAAGTGATTTTTTTGGTAAAAAATTACTATCAGTTCTACCTAGCAGAAACCATTATAGCCGTAGAATAGGAACAAACATTAAATGGTTAATATTAAATATTAAATTTGGACAACCCTTCTTTAGATCTTAATAAAAGTCTGCAATGATGATTTTTTTTAAATATGTATTTAAGGGCACAAAATTTTTCAGAAGAGTAGAATATTAGAGAAACAAAAACTCAAATGCTTTTTTCGAGGCTTTAAAAAATGTTGTCCAAGCACGGGTAGACAAAAGCCTCTCCCATTAGGCACCACTTTCTTCAGTGTTGTGCCTTGAGGAAATAGACTATTTCATTTAAACGGCACAAAGGTAGGCTGATGAGCGACTTTGTGTAATTAGTTGGGTGCATTATTTTGATCTTTACAGTTTGGCTAAACATTTCAGGAGATAACCTCCCTCTATATTATTCAGTGGTCAATTTTTACTCTTTTGACCAAATGGGACTGCATGTATGATTCAAAGCAATTCTAAAGTGTACCTTATTACAACTTTTTGGAATCTACTATGTAAATATGTTAAAATAAAACATTAGATTACAAGCAGCTGTTGCCTTGATAAACCCAGCACATTTGATGAAGACTGCTTTATCAAGGATACTATAAGTCCCATTATAATATGAGATAAAAAGAAACTTTACATTTAGATCAAAAATCTAAATTCTGCCCGGTTAGTCACATTTCATACCACCTGCTCCCAGTCCCATCATCTGTTGTTTTACCAATGGGAAACTTTCATAATTGCATTACATAATTTTATATTAATTGAACAAAATGTTCTTCTGCATAAATATTTCTTTTTCTGATATCAGATGCTTTACTAACAATGCATTACACTTGAGACTATGCATGCAAATACAATAAAGAAGATTTGAGTACATGTTATTTTTATGGGATTTGTAGGCATTACATACTGCATGCCTTATCTTACTATAGAGTCGTTTGCAGACAGGAAGTGATTATGCCATTATAAACAGGTTTTTTTATAAATACCTAATAAAATATTTTCTATGCCTTTAAAGCAAGTTTTTTTTTTATAACAAACATATTAATTTTACTTATTGTCTGTTTTAGAAGTAAAGAGGGAGTGTGAATCAATAAATCTTGCAGAAATAAAATAATCTTAGGATATAGTGCTGAATCAACTCCACACATTTATATCAAAACATTGATTTATGTTGGTTGCTATGAGTCAAAACATTTAATTAACCCAATTTTGTAGGTGATCTCCAGGCAGAACTATTATTCACTGAACACACTTGGTGTCTCTCCCTCTCTTACTTGCTGTCTTGCAGAATCACAGACACTTTTCTAATCCCACCCCCTTCTTACTCCCATCTTTCCTGATTTTCTATGTACCTACTTCCAGTTTCTCTTCTACTTTTAGTTTCTCATCTCCCCTCCCCCCACCGCCCCAATCTTATCTTATGCCATTCTGCACTGAGTGACTGCACTGATTTTATCTTCTATTCTGCACACTCACACATTGCCTTTTTATTGTCTTAATATTTCTTATATGAAAAATGCTAGTTATTACAGAAAAATAAGACATAACATATAGAAAAGTACAATATAAAAATACTGTGTTAATCTATGTATTTAATGGAGAAGAGGAAGCATATGGAAACCACTGCCACAGATTGCAAGGGACAGGAGCTGACCATGTAGGTCCCTGCCCTCTTTTCAGGGAACCGGACCAGAAGCTATCTTTCCCTTTTACTGCTGTTCTGACCTGTTGCATATGTCTAGCACATGACCCTGTTTCTTTTTGTTTCTGATTCTCATTGTCTTATCTAAATAGATATTGTTTAAACAAGGATTTTCCTTTCAGTATGAGTTAAGTTGTAAATTAAATCAATACACTGTACTGTGTTGTTATAATCGAACACTGGGTTGTCAAACATATCGTCTGTGGGATGCATCCAGTCCACAGAACAGTGTCATCTGGCTCAAAGGGGCCAGGAATTTGGGTGTGGGGCAAGCAGAAGCAGGGACTGCCACGGAAATTCAGGGCATGATGGAGACATGTGTCAGCAGCGCCCTGTGTCACTGCCACCACTCATCCTGCCACAAGAGGCAGGTCTGGATGTAGCCTAGGGAGCTGGGAAAGTTGGACACCCTTGACAGCATCAGAGTTTATCTTTTTTGGCTTGAGAGAGGTGCTAAGCCACTCAGAAATTAGAATAAGTGCATCCCCTTGGTGATTTTAGTGGTAGACTTATACATGTATAACAATCAAAACTTTGCAAGGAAGATGAGAACTTAGATGAGATCTTTTCAGGCTAAGGACAATCTACTCTTCTGTGTCTTTTGTACAGTTGCCTAGCACTATGGATACATTATTCTAGCCAAATCCACTGGGCACTAACATAAATAAATGCTAATATTATAATAAAACAGTATTTTAATCAATTCAGAACTTTTGTTGCAAGAAAGTCTGAGACTAAGAACGAAGGCAAAAGGGAAAACAACCATCTGAAATGAGGGGGAGATGACACAAGCAGAAAATGGCATTTCAAAACAGAAAGAACAGACAGACCCAGGAAATTATTATAATGATAACGACAGTAGTTGAGCTGATAGTAAATTCCTATCAGAAAACATTTTGATTGAAATGGCTTTTTCAAGATTAAAATTTTCTGTTACAAGACATATTGTTGATGTTTTGGCTGATATATTCTAATTTTCATGTGACAAAGAAAAATTGAAATTTCATTTAATTTTATATGTCTACACATACTAAAACATATCTCAGTTCATCAAAAAAGCAATCAAAATGACATTTCAAGCCTGCTCAGCATTACAACACCTTAAATAGCTGTTATACCTGATAGGAGTTGTAATTTAAGCCCCTCATTCCTTCATTCTCTATTGGCCAGACTGTGGCTAAACTACCTCTCCCATATTGAACCATTGTCTCTCTCAGACCAAGCTACTATAGTCCATCCTGGAAGTCTACACTCCCATGGAATATTATGGGAAATAAGAACCAGACTCCTTAGGAAGACAGACAACAGGAACATTCAAATTATATTTACTATGAGCTATTTGTTACAGCTGCAGTCTGTATCTAACTAAGTTGAAACAAAACATTCCATATTTTTCTGCACAGATCAAAAGTAAATGTTTGGATTTAGGAAGTCAAAGTGTTTCAACTGGAAATGGCAACATTAAGCTTCCAGACCCCCAAAAAAGGAATATTTTGTTCTGAGAAAAATGTTTAGAGTTTCACTTTTTCATCTCAATTTGGGACTGTGACAGGAGTGAGCCCCAGGGATAGCCATGACACTTGGTGGTTGCATGGCTGCTGCCCCTCCAGTCCCTCAGAGTACCCTCCCTTTTCTCTCACCTACCATGGCTTGATGGAATAATTTGAAAAATATATAATAAAAAAATTATAATAATATTTTATAATAATAATATAATACAGTAAAAGCCACGTTATCTGACACTTTACAAGCTGGCATGCTCTATTAACTAGCATGCCAGCTTGTAAGGTAAAAGCAAAACTGGAAGTGCCCACCAGCTCTTACTATGGCAGGGTCCCCCACTCTCTGGCCTCAAAAGTGTTGTTGCAGCTTCAGCCTTCCTGGCCTCAACCCCTTTTCTCTGGCTGGGTCCCTAGCATAAAGCCCACTGTCCTGGACCTCAACTTCTGGGCTCCAGCCCTTATCTCTTGCTCTGGGCCCCTTAACCACTATCTTTCCATCTAGGCTCCTGGCCCCAGGTTAGGCTGCTTGCCTCTCCAGCCCTCAAGCCTCTGGTCTCTGACCATGGGCTAGGCTGCCTAATGCTGAGTACCCTGTCAGGCACCCCTCCATGGTCTCCTTGCCTTCCAGAATCCAGTCCTCCAGTTTTAAACACACACACACACACACACACACGCACACACACACACACACACATGCATAACAGAAATATCAGCAGGCTGCTTCTACAAAATCCATCCCTGCTCTGAGTCAATACTCTACTCAAGCTGCACTTCCCAGTGCTAGGGTCACTCTCATGAATAGTTTGGGTATGGAGTGCCATTTGTGGACGTGCTCAGTATTTTCTAAACTGTGGTAACTGACTTTCATGACACAGTGTGAATCAAATATCAATTCAAATTAAGCATTAATAGATGATCATTGACTATCATGGCAGGTGGTGCTGGCTATACAGGGCGTATACATTTGACACCCCCTTAACAGACCCAATTTACAGCTTCCATGTGTGAGCTTATGCAGTTGGAAGTAATTACGAGATGATAATAAACTTGTTTAAGCACAGGCTACATTACTACATTTTTGTAAACTGACAGTTAAAGTGCTGTTCCAGAAGCGGTAATGGGTGCAATTGACCTGAGTGTCGTTGGCACATTTGACTTTGTAAAGGTGTTACTTTGTCTGATAACCAAGCCCAAATGCGCTTCTCTTGCATGGATTGATATTTGCAATGCTTATCTACTTATCTGAGTTCCTAAGGACTGTTTTCCCTAAAAGCACCACTGTATATACATCTTAATTATTATAGTTAAGTTGCCTCATTTGGACTGCCTCAGTCTGCATTAAATTTTATCCTCATTTAATGAAGATTAGTTAATTCTGACTACAGATGTCCATGTGTATATAGTGATGGCTGTAGTCTGGATTAAGCCTAGAAAAATGTAACGTCTAGATACAGCCCAGAAGCTCCTTCCTGCAGTCCATTTCCCTGGGGAGTTCCTCTCCTTGCAGCATGCAAAGTCTGACTGCCCTCTCTGGCTCAGGCCCTGAATTTTATATACCTTGTAGTCTTGTCCCCTTTCTGCTGTGTGACTTCCCAGCCAAGCACAGGAGTTTCACCTTTTTAATGAAGGGCCAGCCTGTGCTCCTGCTGTTGCACCCCCGCACAGCCGTCTTACGTTGCTGCCTTTTTAAAGTAACAGGAGCCCTCAATACAAATTTAGAAATAGTGAAACTTCCAACAGAACAGAAATCCTGAGTTGTTTTTTTGTTGTTGTTTAATTTTGTTTTTTAATGCAGATCTTTCTGTTTATATATGACCAGGAGTTGTTTTCCCCTTTCTAGTTTCCCCACAGAATGAACTAAACGAAATACTACATTACCACAGCACCCTACAGACATTGAAAATGTTTCTTTTCTAATCATCTAAACTAGTGGTGCCCAGTCTTTCAGCCCTGTGGGCTGGACAAGTGGTGCAGGGTCAATCTGCAGGCCATCCAAGCTGGGGCCTGATCTGGCACTTAGGGCCGGTGCAGCCACAGCCCAATCCAGCATGTGGGGCCGGCTTGTACGACATGGCTCTGCAGGCCTGATTTGGTCCATAGGCCAGGGGTTGAACATCACAGATATGGAGGTTGATAAAACATTTTCATCTTTAGTCTGTGACCAGCTAAGCAGTTACTGGGCATGTCTACTCCTGAATGTATGCATGCCTAACCTTAATGTACCTTAGCCTAAGGTGTATAAGTTGATTTTGGCGCATGTTTACGTGTGGATGCCTTAAGGCACCTTAACGCAGCTTGCTGGGCAGCCTGCCTTGGTCAGCACCTTAGATGGCCCCTGCAAGCCTGTGGCAGTGTAGCCAGGTGGTACAGCCCAACACTGGCCAAGGGGGTGGGACCCTCCAATCCCTCCAGATGCAGTCAGTGCAGCCCTGGTTTAAACCCCCTTCCCGTGTTCCTGCCTCCCCAGCATCAAATGACAGTGGGTTAGAGCCAAGTCTGTCGGGCCTTGTGCTGCCTCTAGACAATCCCAAGAAGAATTGGTGGATGAGTGGCGATTCTGGCAGCAGTCAGTGCTGGATTTAGGCTTAAGCTACAGTTTAGGGCCTCACAATACGAGGGGCCTCTAAATAAGAAAAAAACCCTGAGTTAATATCAAGTTTTATAATAATCTGTTGGTAAATAAAGGAGATATAGGAAAATGACTATCTAAATATAGACATTTTCATTTTAATATGACAAAAAAAATATATATATATAGCTCCACTGTTGTTATTCATATTGAGTTCATCAATTTACGTTAGATTATATTTTTTCTTTGTGCCTTCGCCTTTGTATATATGCAAATATAAAGCTTTCATATTTATATTTCCAGTGCCTTTCTGTGAGAATAATAAAGTATTTTTTTTATCGTATGGGGCCCCTGAAACTTGACATAGCTTAGGGCCTCAGCATGTCATAATCTGGCACTGGCAGCAGTCTTCTCAGTTGGTGTGTGGGTTTCCTGGCTGGGCAATGCAGCCCTTCAGGGGCAGGACACCTTGCTGCCCACCCAGGATTCAGGTGCCCTTAGAAGCCTATGCTTGGGGTCCTGCCTGGGACAGCAGGGAGACTGGAACTGCGTCTGCACCCAACGCAGCTTTCTCTGATCCACCCACCTCTGTTCTGGGCAAGTGCCTGGCCTCTGTGCTGAACACTGCAGGTGGGAGAAGCAGCGTCAGCTCCTGGGGGCTCTGCACAGCTCAGGCAGCATGGATTGGGTGCATTGTGGGTAAGGGCTCATTCTTGGATCAGGCAGGCCAAGGAGAGAGCTGAACCCTTGGCCATGTTGTGCCCAGCCTGCCTGGCCTGAGCCATGCACAGTTCCCAGGAGATGACACTGCCTTTCCCACCCACATTGTCCAACATGGAGGCCAGGTGCTTGCCTGGGACAGAGATGGGTGGAGCAGGGAAAACCATGCCAGGCACTGGGGCCAGATTCAGTCCCAACCCACCTGTTGTCCTGGGCAGGAGACCCAACAAGAGCTTCTAAGGGTGCCTGAAGCCCAGGTGGGCAGCAAGGTGCCTCCTCCCTGCAGGGCTGTATTTCCCTGCCAGCAAACCCATGCTGATGGAGAGGTGTGGAGGAGCCACTAGCAAAGGCCCTGCCCACACTGCTGTCCCCTTGCCCTGTGGGGAGTCATGGGGGGGAGCCTATCTGTTGTGCTTTGATAGGAGCCCTGGCACCTCCTACCCCCTCTGCCAACTTATTGTACAGTGACAGGAACTACTGGTACCAAAATTGCTGTTACAGCTCCAGCTTCTGTGCCGTACAAAACAGAACCCACTGCATCTTCTTGGCGGCATCCAGTTGCAGCATGGGGCTCCACAGGCTCAGCTCTGGCCTACTCAGTAACATAGCATTAAGGCACCTTATGACAGCTACACATGGTTTAAGGTACCTTAACTAATCGTGCCTAAATTTGATAGTTGCTTTATGCAGGTATTAAATTTAGGCACGATTAGCCTAAAATAGCCATTGTTAAGGTGCATTAAGGGTGCATGTGTAGATCCATGCCCTTAATGCACTTTAAAAAATGGCTAAAGAGCCTTCAAACACTTTGTATAGATGTGCCCACTGTGCTTTACCAACACATGGTCTCATTTGGCCATTTTTGACTTTTTGGCTTCATTTTTGCAGTCTGTTATAATTCAGAATGAAGCTGCCAAACTTAAACGAAATCTCCATTTGATTCAGAATGTTCAGAAGTGAAAGCAGGTAAGAACACATAATTGCAGTAACCAATTTTCTGTTTTTAATCCCTATTTGATCAGAGAACAAATTCAAGGTTTTGGTTCCTTCCAAGGACTGCCTTATGTTATTTGCTTTCCTTTGTGGGACTATGATTTCTCACAACAACTACATTCCACCAGGACAAAGGACCTGTCAACCACCAGGGTGTCAAGAACGTGGGGGTCAGAACTTTCCCAGAAGTTGTTACACAATTGGAGGTCACACCCAAAACATACTGGAATGACCAGACATTTCAACAGACCCAGAAAAAGTAGCTTCCGATTTATATTGGTTTTCATGTTCTAATCATGAGAAAGATTATAAAATACAGATTAACTATTTATTGTCCTACATCTAATAAAAATATAACCCAACATTTTGTATAAGACATTTCAATTTCCATCATTTCTCAAAATCTAACAAATCTACACTGTATCAATAAAAGAATGAATCTGCTTGATCAAAGACCAGGTACACAGATGTTAGTGACAAGGCCAATATAAGGGCCTTGTTACATGGTAATTTTGGGTGAATCCTGGAACACTTAGCACGTGGATTGTCCTCACATTAACATCTAAAACCAGTTTTAAGCACTCCTTCTGCAGCCCAAAGTTATGCCACTTCAGGGCAAGGTTATCTCTGCTTCAGATTACCCAGCTTGTGTTACTCTTAGGTAGCCAGAGGCTAAGGCAACACAAGTGCAGCCTCTGGCTTTTCTACTATTCATTCCATCCAGGAAGAGCACATACCAACTGCAGATGCTTCTTCAGCCTGACAAAGGGTATTTAAACCCAAAAGCTTGCTAAGAAGAATTTTTCCAACTACTTGAGTTGATCTAATAAAATATATCAGATTTACCCATAGACACTTAGGTATAGCACTCTAGGCTATACCTTAGTGTGAACACCCCACTGGTCTCCTCCTCCCCTGCTGGCCCAGATGGGGCCCCCTACCTTCCCCAGTATCACAGATTCCCACTCACTGCTCCCCTTCTCCCTCCCAACTTACTTGTGGCTGCCTATGCAATCTGACCTGGGGGAGCAGGCAGGGAAGGGTTAACCTGCCTGTCCAGCTACCACCATAGCTCTTTAGGTGTGTTTAACCTAGAGAAGAGCAGCAGCCTGGCCGTGGTGGCTGGACAGGTATGTTAATCCTTCCCTCCATGCTACTTTGGGACAGCAGCATGGTCAGCCACAAGTAAGGGTGTGGGGCTGGGGGAGCCCTGGGAGTGGTAGGGCATAGAGGGGAACCTTGAGGAGCAGTGTGGAGCCCTGGTGAGGGCAGGTGGGACCAGGAGAGCCTGGAATTGGAGGCAGGGGGGTTACCTTTAGTCCTCCAGTCCTAAAGTGCGACTGCTGGCCTAAAGTGTGACTGCTCCAAACTTGAGCTAGGACTAACATAATTCAACATTTGTGAGGCTCACAGTGTAAGGTGTGCCAAGGCCCTAAGCATGGCATACAGCTATAGAAAATTCAGCCAATTTGTATCTTTTTTTCATTGGCACCTTTATGTTTTTAAGTTAAAATATTTATTCTGATCTCTTCTTACCTGTTTAAAATTGTGAGGTGCTAGTGAAATCCATAACACTAGAATTTTTTGGCTGTATTAAAAAAAAAGTATCATCTTTATCCTGTAAATGATCTGTCATGAGCAGACATTTCTGCTTGTGCATTAACTGTAGTTGGACTACAGTTCCATCTACATTATGTTAATTATAAGACTGTGGTAGCCCCAAACTAGAAAACCTATGTTATAATTATGACAGTTTTCACTGAAAAATCAGTAGGTTGAATTCTACTTTGAAGCTGCACCTGTGTAAATTGAAAAGTAAAAACTGAAACCTAGTGACTTTAGACTGCACTGTTGTTAATGAAAGCAGATTTTTGTCCATTGTAGCTATGTTTCTAAATTGTAGAAAAATTTAGACAGATTTCATGATTCTATTTGGAAATGCTCATGCTTAGCAAATGGCTAAATATTACAAGACTGGAAATTATGCTTTTATATTCTCCATGTGGTACCAATGTATTCATAACAAATAAGGATACCCCTTTTAATAAAGTACCAAGGAAATACTATAAATAACATGGTTAACATTGAACATTTATTGGATTCTTTTTCTGCCCTTAGCTCAAAGAGTATCAAATTATACATTTCTTCAACAGTACTTGGATAATGCAGAAGTCAAGGGAAGGATTACTAATGTTAACTTATGATTACAAACTGACAATGAAGATTAAGAACATGACACTCTTATGAGAACATCTATTGAGTACTAAGCAGGAAAAAGATATTTCATAATCATCTTCCAGTACAGACAAGGAATCAAGGAGAATACATTAACACACTCTAATTCCTCAAGAAACATTCATCTCCTCTTAAAAAAGACAGAATTTTAAATAAATTATTTTTTAGTGAATTTGTAGAATAAAATCATAGAATCATATCTTCAAAAGGGCTCCATTAAGAAATTATTAATGGTCAGCATATTTTTTACTTCTTAATATATACCTGTACAAACAGAGGCAGCAATTTGAAAAATAAATAAATGTATCTCCTCTTACTATCTTAAAATAAAAACTGTTTCTAAAATGCTGCTGCCTATGCTCTTTTCACAATGTACTTTGTTGAGGAGTGCCCCCTAGTGATTACTAGAAACCACATAAATAACATTGTTGACACTAGCTGAGATGAACGCACTCATCTTATATCGTTAAAACGTGATTAACACATGGTGCATTGTCCCATGCAGGATTCTTCATTTCTGTTTGACTACATCACTAACAATTAAAATGGCTGCCCTCTAATAATTGGTTCTACACATTATATTAAAGGGCATCATGAATATCTAACTAATAGAATGCAATGGGTATCTTGTTCTTTATCTATAGTATATAACATCCTATGATAGTAACTTTTTTCCAGCTCATAAAGCTCAGCTTACAGTGATTGGATTTTTTTCTGGCAAAGTAGTATGATTATTGGCATTATTTTAGGATTCCTCTTCGTTGATAATCTAATGTGAAAATGACAGTAGGGATCAGTGAATGCTACATTCTTAGTAGAACTCCTGTTTTAATTATTGGAATTTCGCTGATGAATCACAGACCTCAAACAAACTTCTATCAGAGGCTTGCAAGCCAGAATTTGAAATTAAAGAACACGTTGATGTATCTTTAAACAAAAGCCTGAAAATGATTGCAGTTTAGCTCAGTTGGGTAGAGCGTAATACTAGTAACATCAAGGTTGCATGTTGGATCCTGGTTGAATTAGATGATCTTTTGAGGTCCCTTCCAGCTTTACTTCTCTATGATAATATACTTGGGAGTTTTATGGAAAATTACTGGACATATTTTACCACTAACTGCTGACAATTTGGACAACAGAATAAATTGAAGAGGAATGTATATTTCATTATAATCTACCTTAAGACAGACAAAAGACCACTCATGTACAGGATGTAGAATGATCTGAATATTGAAGGACAAAACCAGGATACTTGTCACCCTGAGCTGATTGAGTTTTAAGGAGGGGAACAGTAGCAAAGCAGCTCATTTCTTTTTCTCAGTCCTAGCTTCTAAGCTTCTCATCTCACTTTCATGTTCCCTCCACAGTAATTCAGGCTCCCTCTCCTTCCTTCTTCAAGCATCCTCATTAGCAGCAACCTGTGACTTGATAAACCATCCAAACTATGCTTTGGTTCATAGCCATTGAACACATACATTTACATTTAAATTTGGTGATGCTACTGAGAAATGTTAATAATATAACAGGATTGATAAAATTAGAAAAATATAATAAATTAGATGCTTCTCACACTTACATCATTGATTATATTCTTGCTACTTTAGGTCTTTCCCATACTATATTTCTAGCATGATTTTCACAGCCAATTTTCTTATGAGTAACTGAAATCTGAAATGAAGGCTCAACACCAAAGGAAGGCTAGGTTTCTCAGTTTTCAGATGGCATAAAACTTTGGCTTTAGTTCTGTATACTTCTCAATATATCAGTCACAGTCATTAGTATATAACGTTAACATCTGATGTCTTGTGAAAACATGCTACACATCACTGAAAACCTAAAATTCCCTACTTTTTAACAGTAGGTGCCTTTGAAAGCAAAAGCACCCACAAGGCACATCTGCATATGCATTAATGTACCATTGTTACTGAGCATTAAGTTTAGTACCTGTAATAACTGGTGCTAACTCAATGTGCAGTAATTAGTGCTACTGCAGTCTTTTAGTGCCTCTTATGCACAGTAGACTAATTCTATTGTGCATTAGCGTATTAGCACAGCTTTTGCTATGACGCACTAATGTACAGTAGAATTAGTTTACTGAGCATTTAGCATCTCATGTAGACACACCCACAGTGTGCCAAACAGACCAGAAACACAATTACCCAGAGACAGTCAGTATAGTCTACCCCAGGGTGTTAAACTCAGCAGGCCCTGCAGGGAAGATGAATTGCATGGGGCTGGTCCACAGGCTGGATGAAATATTTAATGTTTTTTAATAGGCTTTACAAATAGGGTAGGTATAAGATGAGGAGTGCAGCTGGCACCAAAGATAGGGAAGGAGATAAACAGACTAGGGTAGTAGAAGAACAGGTTAAGGATTACTTAGAGAAGCCAGATGCTTTCAAGTAGAGTAGGGCCAGATGGGATTAACCCTAGGGTACTGAAGGAATTGGCTGAGGTAATTTCAGACCCATTTTCTTTAATCTTTAAGAACTTGTGGAGGTTGGGTGAAGTCCCAGATGCTTAGAAAAGAGCAAATCTAGTGCCCATCTTTAAGAAAGGGAAGAAGGAGAATCTGGGGAATTACAGACTAATCAGCCTGACCTCAATACATGGAAAGATCATAGATAGTTCCTCAAGGAATCTACTGAGACATACCTAGAGGAGAACAAGGTAATCAGGAATAGCCAACATGGATTCACCAAGAGCAAGTCATGCCTGACCAAACTGATTTCCTTCTATGATAAGGTGGCAGGATCTGTGTATGGGATAGAGTAGTAAATGTAATACAGGCAGTCCTCAGACTTACAATACAGTTGGTTCCTGAAAACCGCGTCTTAAGGTGAAACGTTGTAACTTGGAACTAATTTTCCCATAGGAAGCAATGTTATAAATGGGGGGTTGGTTCCTGAACCAAGGCCCAATACCCTATTTTCACTAAAAATAACCAAGAAATTTGTAATCAATCAATTATAGATGCATAATATAGTTACATTAATGTATTTATACTGTAAATAGCAATCATATTGATTTGGAAGGACTTCTTTGAGGCGACTTTGCTGGACTTTTTGAAGGGTGCTTGGCTGGAGTCTTTGCTGCAGGTTTTTCTGGAGTCTTGAACTTATTCACTGGTGTGGCGTTGCATCAGATAAAGCATTGTAAAGTTGCAACTGATGTCATAAAGTTGAAACAGGGTGTCAATTTATAAACATTGTAACTCAAAACATTGTAAGTCGAGGTCTGCCTGTATACCTTCCCTCTAGCAAATCTTTTGACACTGTCTCTGACAACAGTCTCCATAACAAGATAAGGAAATACAAACTAAATTAAAGTACTTTCAAGTGAATACATAACTGGTTGAAACATTGTACTCATGAAGTAGTTATCAATGGTTCAAAGTCTAGTTGGGAGGAGGTATCAAGTGGCATTCCTCAGGTTTCTGTCCCAGGTCCGGTCTTGTTTAATATCTTCATTTATGATTTGGATAATGATATCAAGTGTATGCTCAGCAAATCTGAAGATAACTCCAAATTGGGTAGAATTGGAGACACTCTGGAGGGTAAGACTAGGATTGAGAACGACCTGGACAAACTAGAAAAATGGTGTACAGTAAATCAGGTGATATTCAATAAGAACAGATGAGAAGTCCTGTTCTTGGAATGCAATAGCTGCATGCACAAATACAGAGTGGGAAATGACTGCCTAGGCTGTAGTACTGCAGAAAAGAACCTACTACAGGTTATAGTGGGCCATGAGCTGAATATGAGCCAACACTGCGGTCTTGTCACAAAAAGATCAACAGCATATTGGGTTGTATTAACAGGAAAGTCACTTGCAAATCAAAAGAAGTGATTCTTCTCTGTTCATCAATACTGAGGCCTTATCTGCAGTCCTATGTCCAGTTTTGAAGAAGAATGTGCACAGTTTTGAACAAATCCAGCACAGAGCAAAAGAACTGATTAGGGGCCTGTGGCAGGTCACCGTAGGTGCCTGCCACTTCAAGGGCCTGAAGCTAGCAGCTGACAGGTGCCTGATGAGGGCAGCCATTTTGAACTTAGAGCTGCCCATATAAACAGGGCAGTTTTGCTGCTGGAGGCCAGGCAACAACATCACCTAGCTGGGGGGCTGCTGGTATCATCTGGAGGTAAGGGAGGAGCTGTAGGGGATGGTCAGGAGGCTCCTGGTCCTAGGTATGACCTAAAACTGCACCCTGCTGGGAGTGGGTGACCTGGTGGAGCTCTCAGTGGCACGGGAGTCCCCAGGAAATGCCAGGCCAGTTACCACCCCGGTGAAAGGTGGGTAGGGGGACCTTAACCCTAGCCCTCACCTTCCGGTGGGTTTGCGTTCCATCAGAGGTAGTTGCGGGGGTGCAAGCCCTGAGGAGGATAGTGGGTGCCAGGTACAGCCGAGGCCACCTGAGCCCTGCAGGGGTGCATGAACCTGTGAGGGAGAGCTGTGGCCAGCTATGGCCAAGCCTGCCTGAGCCCTGCAGGAGTGCAAGACCCCATGAGGGAGAGCTGGGGCCAGGTATATCCAAGGCTACCTGAGCCCTGTGGGGGGTGCAAGACCCCGAGAGGGAAGGTTGGTGGCCACCTGAGCCCTGTGGGGGTTTGAGACCCCAAGAGGGAAGGTTGGGGCCAGGTACAGTTGTGGCCACCTGAGCCCTGTGGGGTGCGAGAGGCCATGAGGGAGAGCTGGGGCCAGGCATGGCTACAGACACCTGGGCCCACCAGAGAGCAACTCCCCCCTCCCCCCCGGATCCCCAGTAAAGGGGGATGAGATCTGTAGCCCCAAGTGAGGGGCGATGTGCTAGCCCCAAGGGAGGGGCAGAGTTGTGGAGCCCCAGTGAGGGGGTAGCTCTTAGAAAGGGGCAGAGAACTGGAGCCCTAAGTGAGGGGGGGTGATATGGAGCCCCAAGTAAGGAGGGTGATGTGGAGCAAGGGAGTAGGCCCAGGTAAGTCTCCAGATGCCTGAGGCTGAGATTTGGGCCAGAGGCCGAGTGAACAGGGGGATCAGCCTCAGAGCAAGAGAGGCAAGTGATCCCAGTAAGTCCTCCACTACTGGGAGGCAGAGCTTGGGTCAAATGTAACATCCATAGTAGCAACACAACCTGCTGCCCTGGGGGCGGGGAGTGAGAGTCCCCTGTGAGACCCTGGGGCACCAGTCATGGTGTGAGGTACCCCAGCTCCCCACGTCCAGGAAGGGGGACCCAGAGAGAGTGTGGGCTAGTGAGGCCGGAGGTAAAGTGCCCCCTCAACTGGCCCATGCTGGGGCAAGGACTGAGAAGGGGCACCCAGAGTCATGGGCCTGGGACCCCACCTGGCCTTTGAGGTGAGGCCAGGGCCTATGTAGGGCCAAATGTTCTGAGTAGGGACCACGCCTGAGAGGGGAGCCAGCTATGTGGAGCTTGGCAGCCTGGATGAAGGCAGCATAGGCCGCTGGAGTGGGGGGACTGAAGGAGGGTCCTATGAGGAGGATTCTGGAGCCTAGTGTGGGGCTAATGTTCTTGTTACATCTGGATGCCAACTGTGAGGCTCGGGCTGCGGTGTAGGGAAGGAACAGAGCCACAGATAGTGCCCATGGCATCAGGGCAAAAATAATGGGCAGCCTCCTGCCTTATTTAACAGCTTATTAATTTTCCAGCAAGTCATGGTGGGCAAGACAGGTAGGCGGCATGCCCGGAGGCAGGTGGAATGCCAGCGATGGCTGGCCTGAGAGAAGCCCACTTTGCCACAGGGCCTGGGAAACAATTTTTATGAGGAAAAGCTTAATAGAAAGGTAAAAAAAAAGGTGGGGGGAAAGATGTCATCCTGCAGGCAACTCATTGCCACAAGTGGCAACAGTGTTTTTCAGGTAGAGGTGAGTGATCTACCTGTGTCAGAAAAGTCATGTTGCCAATCTGACAATTAGTGCATGTAGCCACCTTATTGACATCCAAGATAGCCACCATGAATTCTTATTTCGGTCAATATTCCAGTCCCCACTAGAGTTAGAAAAGTAAGTCCAGTGACAAAACCAACATTGTATGAACCAAGGAGATCAATCATAACACCTCCGTCATGGTAGCTGTTTTAGATTCCAAGATGGCTGCCACCATTTACAGTTTTGTTCAGTAAAAGATACTCAAAAGGTTTGCAAAATTTCTACAACTCTGTTCTGTTTCAAATTACCTGGGTATGAAAACCTCCAATGGAGACTGTCAAAAAGAGACTCGCCCTTATCACCCTTAAGCAAACGTCAAAATGGAGCTGATAGCATCACCGAGTCCAGTAACGTGCAGGAGGTACAACTCAGAATCTACAATATGGATCACATGTTTCAAAGTAAGTTTGCCATCAATGATTAGCCAAAGTACCAGGGCACCCCTAGGAGTAACTAGGAATAATGGGTACAGACTAGTGGCAAGTAGATTCAGGGTAGAAACTAGGAAAAAATTCTTCACAGTAGGGGTGGCCAGAATCTGGAATGGGCTGCCAGGAGAGGTGGTACTATCACTTAACTTGGAGATCTTCAAGAGGAGGCTAGATAGGCACCTGACAGGGGTCATCTGACCTCAGTCCTTTTCCTGCCTGGGGCAGCGGGTTGGACATGATGATCCTTCGGGGTCCCTTCCGACTCTACAATCTATGGATCTATGAAAGTACACCTTCTGGAATTGCAAGAATAAATGAGGCACTCATTCAATGTAGGGTAGTTACTGAATTTGACTCTTGTTATGGCAGTATTTTTGACAGACTATCATGTTGGGTTGGTCCTGCACTTCAACATTCCAAAAGCCTCAAATGGCACCATTCTTGCTACACTTCTTTTACACACAAAGGACATATTGAGAGATTGTTAAGAAAGTTATGCAAAGTAGAAGATGAAAGGGAAGCCCTACCAACAACATCAGGTAAAGAACACACTAGAACATCAAGCAGATCATCTACTCCAGCAGTTGATTGGAGGTTGTGCATAATCTGCCAGAAACAGTCTAAGAAGAAGAGATTGAGTCAGGTGTTGTTTGAAACAGCCAATGCAATACACAAGTTGTTAGAGAAGAATGAAGTGTTGTATTGCTGAATTGGTATCAAAGAGCTAATTGGTATTGAAGACCCCATGCGCTCAGCAGCGGGCCAATTAGTGGACCAGAAGTATATAACACTGCGCCTATTTCTGAATCACTGAATTTCTCCAAATTGATTCAGAGGGTCTGATTCAATTCGGAGAGATTAAAGGGTCTTCTGATTTATGTTGAATTTGGAGATTTGGCTGCCAAATCAGGCCAAAGCTCCACAGAATCCAATCAGTAAGTGAAGCTCTCCACAGCCCTACTGGGTAGCATATGGATTGACATCTGGGAGAACAGTGACATAGCAGAGTGGATAGCATTTAACCTGTTTTCTGATGATACTTCACCATTATCGATTGTTAGATTGTGCCCCATGCTGCCAGCACCAGCACCTGACCATGACACCATTTGGACTTTCATCATACTATGTAAAACAACTGCAGTACACCTAGGACAACACCAAGCAGTCATAATGTTTGATCAGGCATTGTATTGCAAAGAGAATGAACTTGTGTAAGCTTGGCCAGAAGAGACTAAAGGACTAATCATTTGACTGGGAGATTTCCATTTCATCATGGTTTGTTTACCTAAGAGCAATTGATCACATTTTGCCGCTTCAGGGCTTGAAGATTGTTGGACAAAAGTGGATTATTTTCAGAAAACAGAGCCACCAACATAATGATAAGAAAATCATACAACTGTGCTATCAGAGCATACAAGATAACATTCAAAGCAATATGGCATATTTTGATAAATGAATTCATTGTGGGGTTGTCCAGTTCAAGCAAAGGATTAAATTATGATGTTGTTGACCAGCTTTCCAATAGCACAGCTGTTGAATTCAGAAATCATGACTGCAAAGAGGGAGGGAATGCACTGAAAGAACTGTTAGTACGTCTGCCAACGATTGTCACTCTGCTTCAAGAATCTGTGTCAGAACACTCCCTCAAGGTATGTTTAAGTACTGCATGAACTATCTGGAAGTAGTCAATACTCTCCTGTGCTTCATCAGGGTTGAAGATGAAGGAAACTGGCATAAGCATTTATGTACCTTTGAAGAAATACTTCCACTGATAGCTGTGCGTGATCATACCAGTTTCACAAGCTGGGGTCCAATACATCTTGACTGTATGAAGGATTTAGTGAATTTTGCTTCTATCATGTATGCCATGTTTGTAGAAGGAGGATTGGGGGTTAGGACAACTAATCTCCCAACTGTAAACAGTTCAACTGGCCAAGTAATAAAGCATGTTAACAATATTTGCAAAATTGCTGGTGGCATAGTAAACATAACACACAGCAAATCAGTTAGATAACCATGGGAGATGTACTACAGTGAAAGAGGTCACCTAACTGTGATGGTAAATCAAATGTTGGGATCAATACAACAACAGCTTTCAATCATAATGAAAGACAAAGGACACAACTGAAATGAGATTACAATGATGTCAAGTTGCTGCAAGAGTAGTTTAAAAGTTTCCACTTGTTTAAGGTTTCCAGTGATGAGCTGCTATGCATTTATCTGGGAGATGTTGTGCCAGAAGATATTGCATTATACATTCTGAATGCATGTGACAAAGGAAGAGAGATAATGTATACCATTATTTACAAACATCTTACTGTAGATGCTACCTAGAACCTCTATGCAAACATCTCAAAATCAAAATTGAAAACCTTCAAGGATGTAAAGTCAACTATGGGACAATGCAGCAAAATGTAGAATTCAAAGGAGATCCAGCAAAGGCTATTTGAAGCAGCTGCAGCAGGTAGAAGGTTCAGCGTGAACTGTCTTCTACAGCATGAACTGTCTAAATATTCTCTGTCACTTTTTAAACCTGACAAATCACTCACCTGGCTGACAAAGCAGCCTTGTCATGGATCTCGATTGAAGATAAAGCAGTAATTGTTCTGCCAGATGCTACTTCTGAGAAATCAGCCGTTAATATTGATGGCATGGCTCTTGTACAGAAAATAGGAACGCTGAAAACTGCATGAACATTTGAAGATTTGGCTGATTCCTTTGTGCAACATGCATTTGCCAGCGATTCTAGCACATACAATGGAGTCAATGTTGTCTTTGATCAATACATACCACCATTCATAAAGGCACGCACTAAAGTATTAAAGACTCAAACTACTAGGATGATCCCCAAAATCATTAGCATCAGATCTCTTCCATTACTGGCATCATAGAGTAGTTTCATACTGTAGCCCACTTATGGGTGCCAATTCAGGATATCCACCTCTAGAGGCCCCCTAGCATGAGACCCCCCACCCCTTCAGTTGTATCCAGTAGTCTGACCCACCATGCCTTGATGTTAAAATTGGTAGGGAAGGCTGCACAGAGGGCAAGGCAAACTTTTGAAGAGGCAGGCCCTGTCTGGTCTGAGGCTCCCCACAGGCTTCATCCCAATTTTGCTCTCACTGAGGCCTCTAGCTTGGGGCCCACTGTTCAAGACTGCAAGCTCCAGGCTCAGCTCTGGTCACTTCCCAGGACCTCAGGTTCCAGCACCTGCAATATCTTCTACATAAGAAAGCTAGAGGCCTAAGTCATAACTTTCCCCTATCACCTTATGCCTACAGTCCAGGCAAACTTGGCCTCCTTTGGCCCTCCAGCTTCACAGGCTGGGCAAGCCTGGCCTCATTCAGCCACAGAACACACTCTAGTCCTTATCCTCTGTCCACTCAGTGCAATTCTAAGTTTGAGGTGTCCCCATTCACCCTTTTAAGTGGTCCCTGCCTCCCCTACAGCCACTACCCAGCCCTCTGGGGGAAAATGAAAACCACAAAATTCAAGCACCAGTGCAGGTTCAAAGGAATGTCCCACATGGGGTTTGCCACACCCCTTGGTAGTGGGCTCCAAGTAGAAAAGAAAGCAAAACAGAAAGAGCTGAGGGTACTTAGCTTGCTTCCTATGCAGGGTCCCAGCTTCTCTACACTCAGGACTCCCTCTGAGTCTTGTCTCTGGAGTCTGGACTCCAGTCCTCACACCTCGCAGAAAAGGTTCTGTCTCTGATGGCTTCCTCAGCCAGACTACCTCCCCCAGCCTGAGGCTTGGGCTTATACAGGGCTCTCTGGGTCATAGGACCCCATCTACTTCCCCTCCCTGGGTCATGAGGCTCTGCCTGCACCTGGACCCAGTGGCTATCTTGCTTTATGTTTCCCTGCCTGTGAGTTTGCCTGTGGGGTCACCACTGGGACACGGGTAGAAGAGAGACAGGGATAAGGTGGAAAGAAGCAAGAAGGAAACTGCAGCAGGGAAAGAATGCACTGGCTAACACACAAAAAGGTAAGAGAGGAAAAGGTGGAGGGAATCGGGGTAAAGGAGGGGGAAAGGGCCAGTTACCTCTGGATCCCTTTCCCATTCTAGTAATAGGGTAGGGCCCCATTATACATATCTTTACCAGCAAACAAAGAAAACCTAGTTAATTTTCAAAGTGAGGAATTTCTTAAGGAATCACACTGTTGTTTCTGAAGTGGACGAGTGCTTGTTGTGGTGGTTTAGCTGATGGAAAAGCAGAGTGCTCTGGCTCATGTGACATTTTGTATGTGTCCTTCTGCCACCTTGTTAGGATGCTACATCCTCACAGAGAGCTCCAAATATTGGAGATGGAGGTGATATTGGGATATGATAGCATGCTGTCCAAGTTTGCTGATGACACTAAGATGTGGGGTGAGGTGGACATACTTGAAGGAAGAGATATGCTGCAAATAGATTCAGACAGACTACAGAAGTGGGCAGATGAGAATAGGATGGTGTTCAACATAGACAAATGCAGGATGCTGCACCTTGGGAGAAGGAATCCACAGCATACATACAGGCTGGGGATTTCCCCTCTTGAAAGCAAAGAGGCGGAAAGGGGTCTTGGAGTCATTATTGACGCCAAGATGAACATGAGCCGCCAATGCCAGACCGCAGCCAGCAAGGCCAGCCATACCTTGTCATGCATCCAAAGATGCATCGCAAGCTGGTCCAGAGAGGTGATACTCCCCCTCTATGCGACTGGTCAGGCCACAGTTGGAGAACTGCATCCAGTACTGGGCGCCGGACTTCAAGAGGGATGTTGTGAGCCTGGAGAGGGTTCAGAGGAGAGCCATCCACTTGGTTGGGGGGCAATAGGGCAGGCCCTATAAGGAGAGACTGAGGGACCTGAACCTGTTCAGTCTCAGCAAGAGGAGGCTGAGGGGGGACCTGGTGGCTGCCTACAAAATTATCAGTGGAGATCACCAGCAAATAGGTAGAGCCCTTTTCTTCCCAGCACCACCTGGAGTGACAGGGAACAATGGTAATAAGCTGATGGAGAATAGGTTTAGGTTAGAGATCAGAATGCAATATTTTACAGTTAGGGTGGCCAAAATATAGAACCAACTTCCCAGGGAAGTAGTCCTCGCCCCTACCTTAGGCAAATTCAAGAGGAGGTTGGATGATCACCTGTCTGGGGTCTTGTGAAGCCAGCATTCATTCCTGGCTGTGGTGGAGGGTCAGGCTACATAATCCATTCAGGTCCCTCCTGACCCTAGCTACTATGAAACTATGTGTGATTGGGATATTGGGATATGTGTAGTTGATTTGCTGAGTGGATATGTAAGTGAACACTGTTCACTGTTCTTGAACCAACTTTTACAACAACTAACTAGAAGATATTTGAACCATCAGACTTCACTCAGACAGGAGAAAGTAAAGGTCTGAAATAGGCAGATCCCTAGAAACCTTAGGAGTAGCCACACCTGCTGAGAAGGCTTAGAATGGGAGTTCATATATTATTATGATCATGTTTATTATAAAATTAAGTCAGAATCAGGAAAAAGTAGCTGTTGCGCACGTAGCATTTTTTTGCAACTTGAGTATTTCCACCATTCAGTCACAGAAATGAAAGCAATATAGTGTAGAAATACTTACATTTGGGTAGTGGGAGCTTCTTAGACCTTATTGCAAGCAAATATACCTGATGAGAAGTGACTACAGTGCAGATACATTCTTGGGCAGCTTGAAATTTACCCACAATCTTTTCAGGCATAGCATTAATTTTATTATCAGCAGCCACAAATAAAGTGTTTCAAGTATAAACTGCCTGGAAGAAAACCTGCACAGCTTCTATAAAAAAGGATGCACCAACATAAAAGACAGGATGTGCCCACAAAAGGAGATATATCAGATAAACTGAAAACAGCCTAGGTATTACATAATACCTCTGCTGTTAATAGTTCTTTGAATATAAACATGTTTGACTGAAAGTCAGTGGGGCCACAGGACTACTCACAGTTGGTAAAGTTAAGCATGTGTGTAAATGTTTGCAGGTTTATGAACTTTAAAAGTGGGTCAAACTGTTTTGGAAGTAAAACACCCACACTTCCAAGGGCAGAATTTAGAACACATAACAGGGCAATTTCTCATGCTTTGTTCACAAATTATCCAGTGTTCCTTAGAGATACTTTGAAGAATTATGCATAGTGGGAAAATCCAGAAAAAGACCAGTTTAGTAGAAACCACCCTAGTATAATATGTCTTATAGCTTGTAAGCTCTTGTTGGCTATAGGCCAAGAGTGTTAGAGTCTGAATAAAGTAAAAATTGCTTCTGACATATGCCACAAAGCAGCTTTGAAGAGCATTAAACACAGAAGGTGAAATTCTCAGCCTCTGTAGCCACTCTGTGTTCAGTAAAGTATCATATCTTACTGGGAAAGAACTTCTGTAGCATAAGAATTAAGGAAGACAGTCACAGGCTATTGTCTTGTAAACCATGGCGCAAGGGGTAGGGCTGGTGTGATGCCACAACAAGCAATGCAGACGGTAGTTCTGCAGCTCACTGGGTTCTCCAGGAAGCATCCTATAACTTAATATAGACAGTTTTAGGATTGTCCAAGTCAGGGGTAGCCAATCTGCAGCATGCACATCACAAGTGGCATGAGCAGCTGCTGTGTGTGGCATACTCACCCCAGGTGCTCACTAAAGGCCAGGGGACATAGAACCTCCAGCAGGGAGGAAAGAAGCAGGGGTAGGAATATTTTTCTCAGTGCCAAGAGCTAGGTTCCCTGGACCTGAAATTGCTGTGGGATTTAGGACTTTGGATCCTCCCTCTTCTAAAACTCTGGTAGTTGAAGGGTCAGAGAAGGGATAACTTTGCGTTTGATGGTGGCATCTTTTGCAACAACATCCTACTTTCACTTGGCTCCACGCAAGCTCAAGCCTCTCTGCCTCCATTCTGGTGTCCCAGGGTGTAAACACTGCGGGGCAGGGATCAGAGTGACATCCAGAGAGGGGTCAGGGTTTAATTTGTGGCATGCCTGCAAAAAAGGTTGGCCACCACTGGTCAAAGTTATAGCATGGCCCACTGTGGCTTCTGGAGCGGCCCAAAATCAGGAGGATACAAAAGTTGCTTTAAGTAATGTTAAAGCAACTCTGCCTGAATAGTTTGTCTCTACTTCTGTAATAAAACAAAATATTTCATTCCCATATAGCACTTTTTTAGATATTACTTAAAAGAACTCTTTTCCTAGGCCTAACAGGTAGCTGGAATATAGAACACTACCTGTAATGACATATTATTATTAATTTTTTACCATTAATCAATTTTCTAGCTAGAAAGAACTTAAGTTGACAACTTTAAATTTAGCTTCTGTGCATATTGGATAGAGTATTAAGCTCATAATTAACAGGCTTTGTCTCCAAAGAATGCAGGACAGCTAATGGATGGCAAGTCTATTATAGAGTTAATCTTGTAAGAAGCCTCTCTCAGTACAATCAGCATTAATGGATTTATTTTTTCAGTGCTGAGAGAGAGTAAAGCATTAGCTACTTGTTTGACATCAGTGCAGAGATATGGGTCTCGAGCAGCCTCTAAATATTATCATCATTTTAATGTCACTAGTGGAAAAAAAAATTGAAGCAGTTCTCATCTACTTCATGTCCCCCACAGCAGTCATCTCACTGTCTCTCTCTCTCACACACACATGAATACAGACACACACTTCTTGTCTTTCTCCTGTTTCCATCTACTGTCCATCTCATTTGACGCTCTCAATCACCAGCAGTTGAACCACTGAACTTTATAAATGAAGGATCCAACAAAAAGCTTGCTCACAGAAGAGAGGGTGAGTGAGGGTTCTCTCAAACCAGTCTGCCTTGCTAAAGTGAAAATAGAAACTTTACTGGTTTTGGATCAAAGTGTACCCTAAAAGTTTTAAATAATATTTTTGCAAAGGAATTTAACCTCCAAAATCCTTATATTCATTAAAACTTCACTCTGACAGATGTTTTGAGTAGATATAACAGACCTAAACAGCAGACCCCAGAAATACATTTCTGCCGAAAGCAAACTAACTACTGATTCTCTCAGGCTTCCTATTAATTAAGTCTATTATAGAATTTCCACCAGTGAGTTTTTACCTGGACAGCCAGCTAGTTAAGATGTCAAGATGAAAGCAAGACTGTCAGGGCTTTTTAAAATCAGTTTAGGAAAAAAATTAATTACATTTAAATGTTTCCTCCCCATTCCTACTCTCTTTTTACTACTGATTTGCTTCAAACTTGAGTTTCTTTTTATTTTTGGTCTCTCCAGGAAGCTCATTTTTACATAGTATACTTTAAGTCATAAAGGCCCCATCCTGCAATCTAATCCTCACAATTTACCCTTCACTCCTATGAAGAATCTTGTTTAAGTTACCAGGATGGTGACCAGGGCCAAGCATTCACCTACCTATTCACAGAACCATCATCAAATAAGTAGAGCTTGCAGTGAATTTTGGACCTGTTTCTCTCTACATGTAATGATCAAACCAAATGGGCTATGTCAGCCTTGTCCAACTAGAGGCCTCCAGGTCAAGTGTGGCTCTTGCGATGTTAAACTGCATCTGCCAGGCTTCATCTTGTAAAGCCTTTACAATGGGATGGAGAGCATGGAAAAATTCAGTAAAAGGGGTATCAATGTAACAGCATCTTAAGAAAAGGGACATCTCGGTAGTAATCAGCATAGGCAGTGGCCTAGTTAATTCAATAGATATTGAAACTTTGGCCAACAAGCTATCTAAGGGACCGCATGAGATTAAAGAGCTACAAGTACCCATTACCTCTGCTTTCGCTAAAATAGCAACACAAGAAAGGTACGCTGCTCGTATTCTTCCAAAATGAGAAAAATTAAATGATATTGATCATCGTTTATTGTTAAAAGCCACTGATGCTTTGCAAAATGATACTTTGCCCATGTCCTTTGTGCAAGAACAGTCATGGATACAAATGGTATTGCTAGGCCTGATAAGGCAAGAATATTCAGGAGAAATACCTCTAGAGATCAGACATATAATGTGGGAACAGGCCACAGACTTAGAAAAATCTTTACAGAACTGGTGGAAATTAATTTATTTTGAATATTCCACAGTTGAGAAGAAATGTTTGCAGGGGTAATGACCATAGCCTCTGCAACAAAAAATGGTTGTCATCTTAGGCATCAGAATTAATTAATCTCTGCATATACCTGAACTTAATCACAATTAGGTAAGAGTTTATAATGAAGACTGGTGATCAGTGGACGCTACTGGAAATGTAGAAGAATCTAATTTGGGATTCAGCTATCCACAGAGTATTTTGGTTGGACATCCAGTTCTATAATATCAAACCATACTATGCACCAGTACAAGGTTATTAAGGTAATGCACTTCAATCATTCTATAGTGCATAAGGGCTCAGAGCATTGTATTTGTGTGAATACACTGTGTCCAAAGGTGACGATAAAAAAATTGCACTTGTGAAGTATTTAAGATTCACGGATGTGATATTACAAGTGAATTGCCATAGTAAATAGTTTTAAAAGCTAAGAGAAACTTTATTATTTACCAAGACTTGGAAGTAATTCATCTAGGTATGGATTTCCAAGTGGTGCAAAGGTTATTGAAGCATCCTGAGCTGAATGAAAAGTTAAAGAAGAATGAACCTGGTGCCCATAATCTTATAACTGAAATAGAACATGACAATGAAACAATCATTAAGATTCTGAATAAGGTAGACAAAATTGGAAATCACAGTTGGTGGGAACAAATGTTTGGGTGGTCTCCATTAGCCACCAGGATTATGAATGCCTTGCTGTATCTGCTGGTGTTCATTTTTGTGTGTCAAGTGATAACATTAGTATGTATGATAATAATGTGGTGAGTGTGGAGTAAATGGTATACATGAGTGAGGATGCTAATAAGAGAGAGAAGTGTATAAATAATGAAAATGTAAGTTGATGAATTGTTGATAAGATCTTTTGAGATGTTCATTACTTCTGTTTGTTAATGTTACATATGTTCAAGGTTATAGTACCTGTCATCAACAGAAATGGGTCTTGAGATAGCACTGCTGGAAGTATTCTCTGGTGCTGCCATGACCGGGCATTGACCGTAACCAGGAGTCTATGGCTTGAGAACTCCATCATGAGATCAAAATGTGATGGATAATTCAGTGAGCCTTTACTACCATCAAGGAGGGGCCTGTAGACACCTCTAGTTCTCACCCTTGACTATGTTTCATAGATTTCATAGACATTAGGGCTGGAAGCATCCTCAGAAGATCATCGAGTCCAGCCCCCTGCCCGAGGGGCAGGAAGTCAGTTGGGGTCATAGGATCCCAGCAAGATAAGCATCCAAATTTCTCTTGAAGGTGTTCAGTGTAGGTGCTTGAATCACCTCCAATGGCAGGCTATTCCAGACCTTGGGGGCTGGGGCAGTAAAGAAATTCTTCCTTATGTCCAGCCTGAAACAGTCTTGCAGTAGTTTATAACTGTTCGACCTCATCATCCCTTGGGGTGCTCTGGTGAACAAACATTCCCACAGATACTGGTAGTCACCCCTGATAAACTTATAGGCAGTCATCAAATCGCCTGCTCTTTTCCAGGCTAAAGAGCCCCATGGCTCTCAGCCTGTCATCATAAGGTCTATTTTCCTGACCTCTGAACATGCGTGTGGCTCTTCTGTGGACTCTCTCAAGCTTCTCCACATGCTTTTTGAATTGTGGGGCACAATACTGGATGCAGTACTCCAGCTGTGGCCTCACCAAGGCCGAGTACAAGGGGAGAGTGACGTCCTGGGATTTGCTTGAGAAGCATCTATGGATGCAAGCCAGTGTTTTGGTCACTTTACTAGCCGCAGCATTGCATTGAAGGCTCACGTTCATCTTTTGGTCAGTGATGACCCCCAAGTCTCTTTCTTCCATAGCGCTAGCGAGCGTAGCACTGCCGAGCCTATAAGGATGCTGCAGGTTTTTGCCTGCCCTGGCAGGAAGAGTATCAAACACCCTGTGGGATACCAAGACACCTGATTGCCTTGAATCATGATGGAAACCTGATTGATGAGTCACTTGCAAAAATTATTGGCCAAAGTCTGATTTACATGAATGGGATGATCACAAGGTTTATAAGTTGTGTGATTTGTATGTGGGTAGTCTCCCACAGCCCTTTTCGTCTGGCAAGTGTGACCAAATAAGTCAAATACACACACATACACACATTAATGTGACACCCCTGACCTGGCTGGGTTTATCAGCATGGACAGGCTGACACCCTCATATGCCAGGAATCAGTTCATTAAGGTAACAATAAAATGCAGTCAGACACAAGCACACAGGTGAACAGAATACTAAATCAGGCCGGGTGTCCAGATGACACTCTCATGGGCCAGCATTCAGTTCATTAGGGTACATCTGAGCCAAACTGGGTCAATCAGCCTATACAAGCTGATCCCCTTATGTGTCTCAAACACGGCACGTCCCAATCTTTTGCTCTGACTGTACTAGTAGTGGTAGCCTCTTGATGAGTGGACCCCACAGTATTTCTGGGCTTCACAGGGAAATTTGTCTTAGATAAAAGAAGCTTTGCTGTGGAGCAAGTGGGGAAGGGGAAGTAGAGAAGAAAAAATACACCCGGTTACCACCAGTTTGACTATAAAAGTTATTTATTGCTAAGTATATGAAATTTATAATGGTACTAGTAGTAATAGACATGCAAGGGAAAACAAACAACAACAATTACAATATTACCTTGGTTTAATTGAGTATTTGGGGAAACCTTGCTCAAGCTTAACTAATACAATTTAGGTTCAGAAAGCTATGCCTAGAGAGAAAAAGAAAAAGAAAGAGAGAAAGGGAGGAAAGACAAAGAGAGAGAGAGAGAGAGAGAGAGAGAGAGAGAGAGCTGGGATCTCACAATTCCAAGGCACATGTGTGATTTGTTGACAAGCAAAGTTTCTAACACAATCCTTGAAGGGAGACGATCTGTTTATCCCAGCTTCTTGAGAACAACAGCGGATGGTGTCAGAGAGATTTCTCTCTCTTGAAGTACGCTATTTACTGCTTTACAGCTTTCTTATACCCTTAGTCTAGCCTCTTCAAAGCCTTCTTTTAATTGAGTAAATCAAGAGGGTCCCAAGCCATAATTGACAGGGAAACTGATAAATAACTAGGAAAAACACTAAGTTTTAAGGAGTAACCAGACACCTAGAGGCCATCTTGAAATTATTATGAATATAGAAGATATGCTGGAAGAGATACCACATTGTTTCTTCTCAGATGGCCTAGCTATGTTTGCACTGTGAAGTCAGCATCAGTGTTTTGTATTTTACCTGTTGTGAATAAGCCTCAGCTTAGCATGACCTTCAGATTTTACTGTAATCTTTTAGACTTAAGGGGATTACTTGAAGTGTTCATAAACTTTGTGGGGAGGACTTCCACCAGTCATCCCAGGAAAACTATGACAGCATTTGTGGTCAGGGCTCCAATGGGCTGGACACTGTGATGAACCCTTAACCATTGTTCAAAGGTCGCCCAAAGCCCCCCTGAATTGGTCTCTTGCCTCAGCATTCCCTAACCAGGCAACCGAGTTTTAGTCAATCAAGTTTAAATAGGCCTCCCATACTGGGACCGGGGAATGTACGGCCCAAGATGCCTATTAAGCTTTTCTTCTGCTTGGTTCTGGTTAGATGAGGTGTGGGGGTGGGGAACAGAAAAAGTCTTTTGTAAGTCCAGCAAGCTGAGTACCAGGACTCCCTGAGGAACACAGAGCTGACTGGTAACAGTGTGTGTATGTTGTTTAATGAGTTTGGAGTGAAAGTGTGAGGAACAGAATTTACCTGGATATCCCGGGGAGCTGCTGGAGAGTCACCTGGATTAGCTGCCCTCCAGGACAACAGTGTCATTGGATTTGGTAACATATTACCCACCCTGAGTTTGAGGTTCTCAGAACTTGCAAAGAGAAAGGAGTAGAAATCCTTGGTATAGTGATTGCTATCAGTTTGCTATCTTTCAGTTCACTTTGACGGGCCTTGCTGCTGCAGTATACTAACCCCTAGTATCTGTAGTAATTGCAAACTATTCTTTTGTCTGTCTATATCTTTGTATATATTTTCTTGTTTACCTATTTGTACTGGTTAATGTTGTTGTTTGTCATTGTTTACAAACTTTCCTCATGGTTTCTTCTTTACCTATTTGTAGTGGTTAATGTTGTTGTTTGTCACTGTTTACAAACTTTCCTCATTCAGCTTTGTGTCTTCATGCATTCTGATGTATTCTGATGGTATCAGATGGTGCTGGACTGTAAACCAATATCTGATAAATTGAACCCTTAAAATTTACCAACCCTCAGAAATATTACAAAGCTCACTTGAGGTTCTGAAGAGGATTAACAACCCTCTGCCCCCTTTATTGTTGATTAGAGACCCTCAGGGTCTTCAACATGGCATAGGCATGCACATAGGATGCCTCCTTTGTGTGGCAAGTCTGCACGGTAAAGCCCTATGTGGTACAGCAGTGTGGCTCATGTGAGATGTTGGGGACCCATAGTGGTGTAGTAGTGTGGATTCATGTGCAGTGGGGGGGTGTAGTGTGTTGGGGCCCATGCAGTGCAGCTGTGGTGCAGTATGTATGCTGGGAGTATATGGCTGGGGGACCTTCAGCCCCAAGCCGCTCAAAAGTTGGACAGACCTACTCTGGATTCTGCATTTCAAGCCCATGCCTGCTTGTGATTCCACTGCAGGTAGATAGGGATATCCTTTCTCACTGTTAGTATACTGAAATTACAGTGGGAACCTGCCAAAAATATCACTTTGTTAATTTACCAGAATTATTAGTGTTCGGTGGATGGGGAGGTAGTGCTCAGCAAACTTTGTACTAAGAAATGCTGAATTATCATTACATACTGTGATGCATATTTTTTTCATGTCAATGAAGAGTTTCTCATTATCTGTATAATGTTAGAAGATGGTCCGTAGCTTACATGAAAACTAGCTAGCCAGATTAATTTTCCAGTTTGGTAAACTTCTCTGCCTCAAAGTCTCTATTTCCTATTCAAAACACTTTGTGACATAGCTGTGTTAATGTTAGGTAGACTTGTGCTATTAAACTAAGTCATTACTAAATATGGATTTACATAGTTGAGACTCATAACCTGTGCTGAAGTCAAAACCATGCATACAAAACAGGCCCATTAATATCAAATGGATGTTCTGGTCTTGTTTTTTTTTTTAAAAGCCTTTGAAATATCTGCTCTGCCAAGTAACATGCAATTTGTAAACACAAAGTCAATGGAGTTACTTCAGATATGAAATTTACCTTTTTTATTCCATGATTCCCCTTAAACTATTTTTAGCTAAAGCTTTGTTTTCTCTCCCCCAAAGACATTTAATACATTATCTGATGTGATATAAACTGGCAGAACCAAGAAAGTCAAAGTTCGGTGTAAAACTCAGGGGCATATTCTCTTAATACATGCAAGGGCAGTAAACTGGCAGTATATAGCAGAAAAGAAAATAACACGCTGCTGGTTCTTAACCTAAGCTGCTACTTTTTATTCTTCTATGAGAACCTGTGGTATGGTTAAAGGGCATTTCATGATTTTTGCTAGATTTTGGCACAATCATCATATTTGAATCTTTTGTATTTAATTTCTAACACGCAACATGGGTGGACCGTCAATCCAGAAGACTACTGCTACTGAAAGATTCATGCTGTGCTTTGCACTCTGCTATATTCACAATTTCATACCTAAGGAGAAAGTAAGGATAAATTGGTTTGGCAGCTTAGTTTGGCACTCTTGTAACTGAATGTTGTGCTGTCTTATTATTATTCCACTGGAATGGAGAGGACTATGCCTTACGGGAGACAGTCTTGGTTTCCTGGCTCCTCCTCCAGGCTTCCTATCTAGTCTCCAGTAAAGCAGATTGCAGTGGTTCAGCATGCACAAACAGCAATCACTTCCTGCCTTTTTTTTTGCTTTTGCTGCTTGGCCTTCTTGTTGCCTTTTTGTTGCCTTCTTGTTGCTTTGTGGACACTCGGAGGAAGACACTTAGAGGAAGACACCTGCCCAAATTCCCCTTTGGTGCAGCATTATTCAAACTGTATTGCAGCATCAGAGCTTAGTGTGCCAGGTGTGTGATACTGTGCTCATACCTTGTGATACCTTTCTTGATCACAATTCTTTTCTGACAGTCCTTCATATACTCCAGTTACCAAAACTGTAGTAATCTACTGTAACCAGGTTCTTTCTGTTATTAAAATCAAACAGATCTCCCAATCTTTTTACAGAATGCAGCTGGGATTTTCTTAGGCTGAAGACTCTGTTTCTGTCGTCAAGTATTATGGTCTCTGCACATCTCACAATAGTACAGTCTCGGGTTGGCTTTCATACTTGGCCAGTAAATCTGCTTCATAGCTCATCTCAGGTATACACCCATCATCAGGTGTGAAGCATGTGTTCATCTCCTGATGTCTGCTCTTAAATCTTCTAGAATTACTAGTTAGACCCTTTTGAACAAAATATGCCAAATATATTATTATTTGTGTTGTAATGGGGTGCCATTTTTCTAGGCATAATATAAACACAGAACAACAAGATGATACTTGTTTCTTAAGAGTCTTAGGGTCAAATGTTATTTTAATTAATCCACCTAAATGGCATGTGCACAGCTGTGTAACTATAGTTTTTTGCATTTATATGCAGTTTGGGATTCCATTTTGCCATGTGGCCCAGGCCCTTTAAAGTACAGTGGATCAGCTTCAACAGGAAGGCTGGAGCATACCTGGCCCTGTGACTTGAGCATGTTGCTTGGAAGCAAGAAATGCAGGTTCAAACCCACTCTGGGTGAGGGAAACTTGGAGAACCCAGGTCTTTTGCTCCTTGGGTAAGTACTCCAACCATATGACTAAGTGGGAGGACTCTCCTCCTCTCTTTGCTCCTCGTAGATTTTCTGTGATTAATATTTTTGGCCTTATGCACGTACCTAGATGCTCCTATTCCACTGCACAGTTCCTTGGCTGGAACACAGCCTGCCTGTACATGATCACTGGATTAGGAGTTGCTATAGTTTTGTATCATGGTCCTGGATTGCACTTCCCTTCTATAAAAAACTGTTATCAACTTTCTTCTTAATTTCATAGTTTCATAGTTTGTAGGGTCAGAAGGGACCTGAGAAGATCATGAAATCCGACCCCCTGCCATGGCAGGAAAGAGTACTGGGGTCAAATGACCCCAGCAAGGTGATTGTCAAGCTTTGTCTTAAAGACCCCCAGTGTAGGAGCCAGCACACACTCGTCCAGTTGCTGATGAAGATGTTGAACAGTGCAGGCCCAAAGACTGAGCCCTGTGGAAACCCACTATCCACATCCCTCCAGGTCGAAAATTACCCGTCCACTTCCACTCTCTGGGTGAGGCCCATTTGACTCTGTCGATGTCGACACCACAGTCCCCTAGTTTTTTAATGGGAATGGGGTGAGAGACGGTGTCAAAGGCCTTCCTAAAGTCCAGAAAGACTACGTGACGCCTGCATTCAAGGATTTTGTGACCTGGTTGTAGAAGGCCACCAGGTTGGACTGACAGGACCTGCCTCTGATGAATCCATGTTGGTTATCCCTAAGCATAATCTCCCCTGCTGGCCCCTCGCGGACATACGCCAGGATAACTCTCTCAAAAAGCTTACCTAGGACCGAAGTAAGACTGATTGGCCTACAGTTTCCTGGGTCCTCTTTCCTCCCTTTTTTGAAAAGGGGAACCACATTGGCCATTTTCCAGTCCTCTGGCACCACACCAGAGCACCATGAGTGCTCGTAAAGCCATGCCGGGGTCCCTCTATGACCTCTGCTAATTCCCTCAGCACTCTGGGTTGGGGATCATCAGGACCTGATTTAAATATGTCCAGTCCCTCCAGATGTTCCCTGAGTAGGTCCTCACTGACCCTAAGATTTGCATGTGTTTGCATTTGGCAGCAGCTGCCACTGCCATCCACCACCCTGTGCCACTGCTCCACATCTGGCTGTGTGCCCCCCCATGCTCCTCTCCCCCACAGCTTCGCATCCAGCCGCTGGGGGTACACTTCATAAAAAAGGTTGAAAACCCCTGCCCTATACCTAGCCTTGAATTTACTTGAATATGACATAGAATTACTTTGGGGAAAAATCAGGTGTAAAACTCCATTGGTGTAAGTGTTGTATGCTTGCATTTATCTTGTGCTTAAGGCAAACAAATACTATTATTTGCTACCTGACACCTAATGCAAGGTACAGGCATTGCAGCCCATTGCATGCAGCTCTCCCTGGATAACTACTCATCTGTCTGCTCTAAGTTTCAGTGTAATTTATATTGATGTATCCCTAGCAGACGACATGCCTCCAAAAAGTTGCGGAACTGAAGTCCACTCCATTATAGAGTGGAATGGGCTCTTTTACTCTGGTTGGCAGCCAGTCTAAGAATGGAGTCCTGATAGATGGATAAATGGGGGTGTCCAGACGAGCATGGATGTGTGGTAGATGGCACCACAAGCACATTTGCAGTACCACATACTGCACAGTTAGGTGTTCTCCACACTGCAAGGACGTACTGCCCATGTGTGTGCTACTCAGCTTGGTTTTTTCATGAGTGTTTTTGACTCCTGGATATCCAGGGGTCAAAAAAACCCACGGGGGCAAGAAAACCCAGAGTAATGCATGCACAGGCAGTGTGTCCCACTGAAAAGCAGAGCTGGGCCACCTGGAGCTGCATTGTCGTTGTTAGCCAGCCTCTGCCCGGCAGTATCACTGCTGCTGCAGGCTCAGGGGAGCCCCAGGACTCCAGGCAAGTGCTGGCCCCAGCCTCCCCTACTGCCCCCAGGGTAACTTGCTGCACATCAAAGCATGTGTGGCATGGGCATTCCCTGTGGACAAGTAGCTGTGGTGCAAGAAGCACCTCTACTACTTGTCCTTAGGGAACCAAACATCTGCGCTCATCTGGACATGGCCATAGATGATTTCCTTTGCTCTGGTACCTCCTGCAGCCAAGCTGGTTCCAAACATACCAGCACCTGCCTTACCTTTGGATTAAAACAGCAAGGGTGAGAGGGGGACACAGGTGTGGGGGAAGCTCAGTGTCTCCAGATATACTGTCCAGGCTTTTGCGCCCTGGAGAGGTCACGCCAGCTTTACTGTATCTTTCAAGCAAGGATTATGTTCAACAAGCTGATGTCTCACTCAGCATAATTCTGTTGTCTCATGGGACAGACAGATGCCTACTACTACTACAAAACTGGCATCCAGGTCCTTGGCAGCATTCACTGCTGCTTTTCATTTCCTGGAGTAGCTGCACTATTTCAACACATTCTGTTTCTCACACCCCTTGAAGACATATGCTGTGCTGATTTCTTTCTGCCTTTTATGTGGCTTTCTGCAACATACTTATTGGACATTCTTAATCTCATTCTGCACTGCTTCTCGGGTTACTTTATCAGGAGCTTGGATGCTTATTTTGTACTAGTCACTGTTATTTTATTGATCATTCCCTTCAACAGGTAAATGCCCCTTCTATATTTTAAGTATATCTCTAAGGGTAAATCTGATTCTATCAACTCTCTCCTTTAAAATGGTATCACATGTCCCTTAAACGATATGGTCTGTATTCAAAAAATATTGTACACCTCCAAAGTTTCACATGGATTCCAGATTTGTCAGCTTTATAGGTGCTTACCTATTTACCCCTTCCTCTTCTTTAAATTAAAAAAATCAAACCAATCCCTCTATAGCTGCATTCTGTCTAAGATTACTGTATGAAACACTTGTATCAGTTGTATCAGCTATTCATTCTTTCAGGCTTTATTCCTGGCAAGATCATTTCAGCTGCACCAGTGTTTCATCTTCATCCCCCATGGTCAACTTTGTATACAAAATTCACTTTTGTTTTCACGGTTTCTGTCTCTGTGTAGAGTTTATTTGTCTGGAAATTCAGCTTTCCTGATGGCCTAAATTCCTTCATGCCTTGCTTCTAAGACCTGTTTTGGTTATCTGATGTCCTGAGTGAGGAAGAGCACAATCATCACTAAACTGACCTACTGCCACCATAATTTAGATACTGCATACAGGGTAACAGCATGAAAAGGCTTCCAGTCAACTGGCTAATAAAATGATTTACAGACATCTATATTCAAACCATGTGCAGATTGACTTCCTGATGCTTTCTCTAAAATCTTTGTTCCCACAGTCTGTGTTCTTCCCTTCAAGTTCCATGCAGGTTACTACAATGCCATAATTTAGAATAAAATTTACTTAGTAAACTACCTCTAAAACAGAAAATTCTATTTTATGTTTGGGTTTCTTTTCTCTTTATTGTGAAGAAAACACATACTCAAATAGAGCAAAGACTAAAATGGATATTCATGCTTAAATACTTTGCAGCACTCATCTCATTGCTTAACTGATTGCCCAGATTTGTGTGGATAAATGTGAATGTTTGTCTGTGCATATGCTGTACATAGTATATATCTTTATGAACTGCTGAATTCTGCATACTAACCTCTCTCTTAATTATTTCCATTTTTAGTTCAATGGCAATTTTGAAATACAAACCAGTCCATTCCAGTACAGAAACAAATGCAAAAAACTGTAATCTTCACTGATTTGAAAATAAAATTTTAAAAGTTGAAGTCTTTATTAAAGATTAAAATCAAAGAAAATAATTAAATGAAGAATTGTTCTGAACAAGTTTTGCTGAAATTTGGCAGGCACATTTCAGTGTTTTCAAGTATGTATTTTTCATTGACAAAGTTGTGTGAGAAAATTTCCACCCAGCTCTAAATGGCTTTTTTTCCCATGAACTTAAATAGGATTGGGATAGATCTCTTTTAAAGAAATGTAAGGCTTTAGCAAAGCTCAGTGAATTTATCTAATATTATTTTTGACCACTGCAAGTTTCTGTGCTGCATATTTAAATTTATCTTGAATTTAGTTTTCCTTGGTATGCTTGTCTTTAGATAGCTCACAAAGTACCCAAGTACTGTAATCTTACTGGAAGTAAAATATACAACCTGGAAAAAGTCAGAAAATATCAACTCAGGAAATAAAATAATAAAATAATATCAACTCAAATTAATAAAAGCACAATATACTCCAGAGTGAAATCAGATTCCAAGTTATTAAAATAACAGAAACTGAATACAAGTTGGTCCATGGCAACTGGAAGGACTCTAGGGACCACATGTAGTATTATGAGAAACTGAGCAGCGTGAAGTAGGAATAATTCATGAAAAACTAACAAGGTGGTGTTAATATAGAGCTTATAGAACAAATATAGTATGATATTTACTACTACTGCCATTTATGTCATTGTCTAAATACCATTATGACTGCTAATATCATTCTCAAGAAAGGATCAAAGATACCATTATTCTGGATTTAAAATTATGAAAGGAATAAGCAGAATTTTAACCAAGATTTTTTTTCCTATACAATGGGTGTGTCTACATGTTAATTAGTACTTGCATAATCCAGTGCTAAGTAAATGTGCAGTAACCAGAGTTACTGTGTGGTAGTATTTGTGAACACCTTTTAGTAATTTAGTAGCCTAATTATACCGTGCAGTAGTGTATTAGCACTGTTTGTGCTGTGACGAGCTACTTAACAGTATTATTAGGTTACTGTGCAGTTAATATATTGTGTAGATGCTCCCATTTTACAATACATTGAATATTTGAGGTACTTCATGTGCTTTCAAGACCTTATATGAAAGAGGCTTCCCTGCAATTAAACCAAATTAGAGAAAGAAGGAAAGAAACCTGGTTTGTAAAACTTATAATATGAGCAATGGGATAGTTACATAGAAAAGTAAAACCACTATTGAGAGATGCTGAGAAAGTCATATAGTTTCTATGTGTTGACACATACACTATTGCCCAATCTGTAGTTTTAAACATTCTTTAATGTTATTTAAATATGTTCATTGACTTGGAAAGTTTATGAGATCCTGTACTCTTCATATTTAATAAATTCCAGAATTGTTTAATTGGTGATTTTTCACAGGCTAAAGACCAATGTCTTACAGTAAAATGCTACTTTTCAAAGTAACAACTGTGAAAGGTAAAAAATAAATGAAAGTTCAAGGGACCTCAGTTAGCATTTAAGCTCTGGAACTGTGATTGGAAGACATGCTGTGAACATCATAATCTAAACGCATGCTTAGCAACTTTGCAAATAACACCAAGTTGGATGAAGTTACAGACACTTTGAAGGGTAGACTAAAATACAGAATGACTGGATGGGCTGGAAAATAGGTCCACAGTCAGTTAGATGAGCATCAACAAGGACAAATGCAAAGTCTTGCAGTTGGGATGGACTAACTGCACGTCCAAATATAGACTGGGTAATGACTGGCTAGGCTGCAGTACTGCAGAGAAGGACTTAAGGTTTACAGTGGACCTTAAACTGAATATGAGCCAATAGTGAACTCTTGCTGCAAAAAAAAGAACACCCCAAAAGCATATCAAGGAAATGACTATTTTGCTCTTTTTAGCACTGGAGAGGGCTCACTTGGAGTTCTGGGTCCAGTTTTGGACCCCACACTTCAAGAAAGATATGGACAAACTGGAAAGAGTCCAGTGGAGAGTGACAAAAATGACTGGAGGCCTGGGAAGCATGACTTATGAGGACAGACTGAAAGAACTAGGAAGATTTAGTCTGGAGAAGAGAAGACTGAGGGGGGATTTGATAACTATCTTTTAATATCTGTAGGTGATTACAGAGAGATTGGAGATGAGAGAGGTTGGAGATGAGAGAGACTATTTTCTGTGGCCATAGAGGACAGGGCTAAGAACAATGACCTCAAGATTGGACATTTGAAGGAACCTTCTATGAGGGTGGTCAAGCATTGGAACAGGAGAGAAGTTATGTAATCTCCATCCCTGGAAATGTTCAAGAGCAGGATAGACATATAGCTTGATTGGGATAGCTTATTTAGGGATGATCCTGCCTCGAGCAGACGGCTGGACTAGATGACTTTTCAAGGTCTGTTCCAGCCCATCCTCTGATAATATATCATCAGCATTACTTATGAACAGATACAGCTTTTGCAAGGATTGAGAGGTTGGGGGAAAGTGTGGATGGTGTATATCCCCCAGGCTACTATACTTAGCATTTGGGCAAGCAGATGTCAAAGTTGGCAATCTGCTAGCCCTACCCTAAACATTTTGGGCCAGATTCTATTTTACATAGGCATAAAAGTGGACCTAAGATCCAAGTGTGATCTTATTTGACCCTGCTCAGGTCCCTGAAAATCACTCTGCAGCTCAGTGTCATCTTACCCTTAAGACTCAGTCACAAAAAACAGTGACTAGGAGGAGGACCCATCTATCTTTTGTATTAACAGCTTTTCAGGGGCTTGAGCTTGGTTGTGTATGATTGCACTTATACACATAATACATGGAATAGAATCTGACTCATGGTCCATATTCCTTTTTAAAACAGGAGGGCAGAGTAAGTAAGAATGTCTATTGGGTAGATCTTTAGCTCACCTACCTATTCTAGCCAGTTCCTTATTAATACCAAAGGTAAGTGTGAATACAGGAGCAGTAAGAGGAAAGGAACAGGAATACCTTAGCAAGATAAGACAAGAAAGAATCAAGTTGTCAGTCATCTTATCTTTAATCAGACACTCTGTTCATTGCCTATCCTTGGTTTATATGTGCTGCAGCTTGTATTATATGTAGAGATGGCTTTGACTCTCTAGTGATTTGCTTCTGTACTTGTTATCTTGGATATTTAGAAATACCAGAGATTCAGCAAAACTTGGAAGATGATGTAAAACCTGTCCCTAAGTCCTAGTGGTACTTACTGTTGAAGACGAAGAGAAGCAGATAATTTGCTGCCAAACAACAGGAAAAGCTATGCCTCCTGGCAAAAATCACACAAGAAAGTCTGAGGCCCCATCAAAGCCAATATTTGACTTTCTCCTCAATACTTTTTTCTATATTTCTAGGTTATGTAACATTACAAGGCAAGGAGTTCTGTTATGTGGAGACAAATAGACCTTTTACTCAGAATACCTGTATTTGTAGAGAGAATTAAGGGAATAATGGATGCAAGTTTCCTGCTAACAATCAAGAGAAAGATGCCTGTGATGTGCCCTGGGGAAGCAGAGTAAAACCACTTCCCACTGGCATGGCAGAGCTGTATGCATGAAGAAGCTTAAATACCACATGGAACTGAGGCAGGAGCAGTGAGAATCCATTAGCATTTCACACCATCTTTGGTGGAAGGAGAACATCAAGCAATCTGGGAGTCCCTTGCACATGCCCCTCTAACAGCAGTCCGAAATAGCCTTTTCTTCAAAGATGTTGCATCAGATTTATGCAACTTGGAGAGATGGAGAAGATTGATAATATTATACATCCACAACACATAGCATCACTGTGGCAGAAGCCAAAGGTAGAATAGAAGAAATTGGAAATCATCAAAAAATAAATAAAGAGGAAGAATGAAAGGGCCAAATGTTGGACCTAAGAAGACTAAGAACCCCTTCACTCTCTTTCCATGCACTGTATTTTTCATCCCTTGCTCTATCTTTTCTATATTTTATCCATTAATCTTGTCTGCTGTTCAGAACATGGCCTTCCCTTTGTATCTGACAAAAGAAACACACATTTTACTCCATACTAATAATAGCAAAAGTGGGAAGGACTATATATGCTGATAAAAATGGGATCTCTGTTTAATCAATGTACTGAAGGTAAAATTAAATTTTTATAATTCTCCATAATGCTTGCAATCTGAGAGTGAGCCTTTGGAGTTCATTGCAAAGGATGTCATGATGACTTCAGTGGGTCTATGACAATTTATACATAGCGAAGATTTGTCCTCTGGAGTTGTCAGCATCTGTTATATGATTTCTAGTGAAGCCAGGTCTGTGCTACAGTTTTTCTGGCACAGTTAAGCGGCAAAAAAATGTATAAAAATAGTTTTCCCAGCAAAAACTGCCTGTGTATATAGATCATATTGGCAAGAGTTCCTTCTTCAGTTAAACCAGGAGGTGGTTTAAATTTATCAGATAAAGGTTTTTATGTAGTTAAAAGGTGGGAGTGAAACCTTAACTCTACTCATTCCCATATTTCAGACAGTTTAGCTGAGCTGTCAAGAGTGGTGGGGCGTGTGGCACTGAGTGGCAGAAGAGTAGTAATCAGATTGTTCCCTCTCTGGAGAAAGAAGGTAGAGAACTGTGATGCTGGGAGTCATTATTCCCCTTGTCCTCTACTCTCAAACAGATACGCTGACAGTCTGATTCTACACAGTTTTAATTTATACAGAACTGCTGAACTTTTGTTGATGTGCTTTATCACACATTATTGGAGTGTGTTTCTCTTACTTCATTACTGTGTGTTGTAAGAAAAGGAACTAAATAGTGTATAAGATGATTACTATGGCTATTATTTTTTCTTGTTTCACTCTACTTAGAATTTCTTTGGTTTTCCTTAATATCCTCAATTTTATAAAGACAGCATTTGACATTATTAGGCCTCATTTCCTTACACCAATATAAACCTAAATGGTGAAATCAGTGAAGTTACGTGTTTTCCACTGGTGTATTTGCAAGGTAAATCAAGCCTACTGTTTCAGTCTCATTCTGTTGCTAGCTTCTCATTTTAACAGGTTAGAATTAGCAGAGCCCTCACTTAGTATTGAACTGAGTCGAACACATAGTGATGAAACCAAAGGCTCACATTCATAATTTATCCATCCAAGAATAATATCCATGTTTTAATCTAATAGAATATTCCTCTCTTAAATCTTCAATGCAAGGTTACGTCGATCAGAAAAAAAATGTTGCTTTCATCTCTAGGGAGCAAAAATCTATATTTAATATGATGAAATGAAACATCTAATTGATTATTCATAGGTTCAAGAGTAACCAGTTACACGCAAGTGAACATTTAGTATTCCTTTTTTACATACAGATTATGAACAAAAAGTTAGAAGCTGACCTCTTGTGAAAACTTTTGAAAAAATGTTCAGGCTTTTCAAATCATGAATTCCACTCTAATGGGAGAGGGAAGATCCATCTTTCAGTTCCTTCTCCCAGGACTGTTTATGCATTTTACACTATGCAGTCCGTTTGTTAATATATAGCAACAACCTTGGGAACAGCAACAATAAACCAGGTCTCCTCTTGCCCAGGGAAGTGTCCTCATCACTAGGCAACAAACATGGGCTCTCTCTTGTTTGTTCTCCTTCAGACCCTTTGAATCCTTGGACTAAGATACCCCACCTATTCTATAGGCCGGTGATCAAGGCATTTCTGTAGTAAGTACAAGGTATATGGTAAGTGACGACGTGTAGAAGGTGCATGGGGGTGCATGCCCTGAGAGCACCAGTGCACCCCCTGATTGGCTGCGCTCACCACTTAGGCGATGGGCGGCGGGGGCAGGCAGGATCACCGGTGCCCGCCCTCCCAGAAGCAGCTGCAGTGATCAGCCACAGCAGTCAGCCACAGGGGAACTCCCTTTGGGCAGCGAGATCAGCCACAGGGAGACCCCCAACCCTGCAGTGAGACTGATTGCAGGGGGGGTGGCACATGCCCCCACTAAGGGGACACCAATCGCCCATGCATATGGTTAAGGTTGTTTCTGAAAGAGCAGGGAAAACCTGGGTTTTAGGGCATTTCCTAGATAAAAGATCTGAACTATTATACAAAAGGTGGAAGCCACAAACTCCACCAGCTCTGTCTGAGTATGGTCAGGTAATGAATTAAATTCTGTCAGGTGTCAATTTAGTGTCAGACGTATTCTATGAATGCTCTCAGCAATGATACATAAGTGAAAGTTTGGTGTGTAGGTGGTTTATCTAGCTTGTTTCTAAGCATATACTTAGGGAATTTTCCAAGTCAAAATGATCTAGGTAGCCAAGTAGTTTTGAGGGTGCTGGCGAGAGCAAGATTTGGATCACTTTACATGACTCACATGCCCAAATTTGGCCCAAGTACTATTTAGAAACATAGGGCTGGAAGGGACCTCCAGAAGCGATCTAGTCCAACCCCCTACCTGAGGCAGGACCACCCCTGTCTAAACCATCCTATGCTATCTATAATCTAAACTATACGTAAGACTACTGTCAGCTCTGACGCAACGCAGACCTAACACCCTAACCTGCCACGGGTAAAGCAGGGGAACCATGGCAGCCAATGTCCTGCTTCTATAAAATGTTAATATATGCTCAAGAGACATGCCCCCATTACAGAGGAAGGCAAAACCCCCCACAGCCCTCACCAATCTGACCATGGGGTAAAATTTCTCTGTGACTCAAAATATGGTGATTGGTCTGATCCTGCATAGATGGGCAAGACCCTATAGCCAAGAACCTCTGGCTTTGGTCCCAGCAGAAGCACTGGCACACCCCAGTCAAAGTCCCCTACCCTGACTGTGGCCAACACCCAATGCCTAAGGGGGAAGCTTAAAAACACCCTGATACATAACAGAAAAGGGGGTGGCTGGGCAACTAGCAAAGCCCAGAAGCATGGGAAATACCCACAATAGAACATAGGCATGCCAAGATAATCTCCGACTAGTGGATGTCCAACCTCTCATTGAACACCTCCAGTGATGGAGAGTCCACAACCTCCCTAGACAGTCTATTCCACTGCCTCACTGTTCTAACAGTCAAAACACTTTTCAGATATCCAGTTTAAACTTACTTTGCTGTAACTTCAAGCCATTAGTCTGTGCCTGCCTCTCTGTAGCAAGAAAGACAAGGTGCTTTCCCTCTTCTTCATGGCAGCTCTTCAAGCATTTGAAGACTGCTAGTATGTCCCCTCTTAAATGCCTGTTCTACAAGCTGAACATGCCTGGCTCTTCATATGATTTGCCTTCTCTGTTGCTTGTCTCTGGGCCCTCTCTAATGTCTCCATGTCCGTTTAAAAATGCGGAGCCCAGAACAGTATGTGATACTCCAGATGAAGCCTAACCAAAGGCACTATCACCTCTCATGTCCTGCACCTAATGCTTCTATTGATGCATCCCAAAAGCTTTAAATACATTTGAGAATGACTGTCTTTGAACCCTTTATATCAAAGCTATAAAAGCCAATCATTCCTTTGGCTTAGATGGAAGAGAATTTGAGCAACAGAAAAAGGCAGACAAATAGAATATGTTGTGGGGAGGTGATAAAATTTTTATTGGCATGAATTTCAAGTGTCTGCTTAATTCCCAAGCAGTTAACACAAGTGAATGGGGTTGTTTCAGGCAAGTGACAGTAAGCATTTATAGCACATCTTTTCATCATATATTTTTGTAACAGGCAGTTTACGAGGCATTTATGTTCCGAGTGTCCTATGTTGGGCTCTGCCTGAACGCTTGAGATTGTCCCAGCAGGGACATCATATTTGTAGTCCAGTATTATCCCCAGCAAGGGGATGCAAGATTCAAAAATCAGTTAGGGAGCCCAGGAAAATTCCAGCCCAGGAATTGGCTAGGCAGCTCCCCTTAAAACTGGAGTGTCTCCCCGCCCCCAGGGTGGAAGGAAAGAGGCATGTGCTGAGTAGAAGGGCTGGGAAGAGCCTGCAGTATGGTTCCACCCCACAAGTGCATGCTGAACCCTTTGTGAGTAGGTCAGAGGCCAGTGGAGCACCTGAAGGGTCATGTGGGAGAGAGCAGACCCCTAGGATGAGCACGTGGAGTTCATGAACCAGCTTCACAAATTCCTTGGGGCACGGACATAGCCTCAGGAAGCACCTAGAGAGCAGGAAGGCGATTTCTTGTTGGACTTGTAGACTTGGGGGGTTGGTAAGAGTGTGGTAAACCCCCTGTGAGAGTGATTGGGAAAAGGACTGTGGTTGTCCTGGGAGGAGGGGCATGAATTGGGGTGACTGTCCCGTGTCCTGTGCTTTGGGGAGCCCTGCAGAGCTGGGTGGGGCAGCTGCAGCAACTCTATGCTGCTGTTGCTGGCTTCACATCCAGGTGCTCGCCCCCTCTCCCCCCCTTGCCACTGCTGCCACTGCAGATGGTGGTGACAGCTTCTTGGGTTTGGGGGCATGTGGGATCAGAGCAGGGCCGGGGCCCTGCATGGGCTGATTTGCCCTGGGTCCCGCACCCTGCTCAGGCCAACTCTGGTGGCAGGACTGGGTCAACTTGGCAAAAAGAGATGCTAGCTAGGGAAAGTCTCCAGGTTGTCTGCATGGGCTAAGACCCAGGGAAGCCTTGGTGTGCCTGAGTGCCTAGAAAGAAAGTGAGCCCAGAGGTGCTGCCTGGTCTGCCAGCAGCAGCTTGTTCTCCCTGTGTGCATTTAACTGAGTAAACAGCTCTGTGAGCTTGGAGAAGCTATGCCCAAGCAGAGAAGGAGGCCTGGAGGTGTGTGGGGAAGAATTTGTGTTTTGCAGGGGTTTGAGTGGAAACAGCCTTTGCAGACTGCAAGATGGATGGGCCTGAGAGGAATAGATTGAGACAGCCAGAGCCCGCAAGAATGTGATGAGAGGACTGAGGGACTGCCCCTCTCTCCATTCATTGGGCATAAGTCAGAGTGACTGGCTATTAGTTGTAAATAATTAATGAGGGATTTAATACAATGAGTATTTAACATCGTGCCCAAGTTATTAGCTTTGTATTTGTTCATTTGATCCGCCCTTAAGTGTAAATAGTTATCAACTGTTTTTACTGTATAAAAACTCATCCTTGTGCATTGTTAATAGATTTTCAAACTTTTGATATTATTTAATGTTCACTTGCATATAGCAATTACCTCCTGTATATAATTAAGTTCTATAAGTAGTTATTTTCTGAGTCTGCAAGGTCTTTCCATTGTAAAGGGAGCCTCTCCTTTCAGGAAGCCTCTGGCCACTCCTGGGTGAGCTGAGGGTGGTTGTTATGACTAAAATTTAACGTCTAAAATCAAACCTAGCTAAGGTGTATGTGTCTGAGAGTTTTTATGTACTTATGTATGTATATCTTCATTATGAAACTCATCAAAGTACAGAGACTTAAAGTTGTGCAACACATGGTGTTTCACTGTGGAAGAGATCTAAAGAACTTTGCTTGTTATAGTTTGTGTGGTTAATTTTGAGTCTTTACATTTGAATCCAGAAACCAAGAAGTCAACCTGAAGTAAACCTAAGGCATAAACACAAATATGTATCTGGATTGTGATCAAAGCCACATGAAACTCCTGCATTCTTAGATTTTGATTCAAAACTATATGCTTCTTTCTCATTCTCATTCCCTGGATACAGCCACAGGAGGCAGAAGATATGGCATATCTCAACCTCTTTTATCTTTTACTCCTATTTTTCCTTTTACAAAATGTGAATGTGGAAAGTGAATCTAAATTCCCTCCCATCCTCCAAAACTTGTCAGGTCTTCTAGGAGAATCTTTTTCACCTGATTTACCCCAACTCACCATATCTATGGGAAGAAAGGAAGGTTTCCCACTCTCTCCATTTTGAAATCAGACCTTTTTAAGAGAAGGCAAGCTGCTTTTCCTATTGTGCTACAGCAAATTCTATAAAGTGCTGCTATATCCTTTAAATGTCTACTAATGATTGCTTTATATCAGAAGCTAAAAAGACTTCCACTGTCAAAGAAAGTCCAGGGATAGGGAAGCAGCATTCAATCATCAAAATGGAACCAGAATATCAAACAATTGCTGGAAAGTATTAAAGAAAAGCTGCAGTACAACTATTTTTTGTGATCATCTAGATCGGGGGGCAGCAGCATACATGCAGAGCCAGTGGATCCAGCTTGCAGAGCTGCAGGGTAAGGCCTGTGACCAGGCCTCTGCCTACTCTGGAACCGAGCAGTGGGAAGATGTAGTAATGCTGCTGTTGCTTCTCTCCACCCCTTTCTACCCTCCTTCTTCCCCAAAGCTACTGTCAGCATAGCTTCTAGCCAGGGAGGACCTGCAACAGGGCCAGGAAACTGAAAGCTGCGGCCACACTGATACCACTTCTCCCTGGCCCCTCTCCTCCCAAACTTCTTGTGGTGAGAGCAGCTTCCAGCCATGGCTGAGAGAAGCAGGTGCCGTGTTGAAGCAGTATTCAGTTCCCCAACTCCAACAGTTCCATTCTGGCCACGTGGCCCACGTTGGATCCAGAGCTTGAAAAAGGCTGCCAACACCTGATCTCGACCTAAGCTGGTTACTTGAAATTGGAGAAAATACTTCAAAGACACTTTATTCTTCATACATTCTTCATTATTGCTATGCAGGGCTGTTGGGGGGGGGGAGGGCAAGTCAGGGTGACTGCCCCAGACCCCGCACTTTGGTGGGACCCCACACAGAGCCAGGTGGAGCAGCTGTGGTGACTCCATGCCACCGGCTTCACCTCCAGTTGCTTGCTACCCTCCTCCCCTGCTGCCACCGCCGCCACCAATGGCAGTGGAGGATTCTTTGCATCCAGGGCATGCCGAATCGGGGTGGGGGCAGGGCTCCGTATGGGCTGATTAGCTCTGGGCCCCTGACCCTGCTCGTGTCCACCCCGTTGCTGTGTAATCCAACTGCCAAATATAAGTAAAATATACTGGATTTTACCAGAAATCTGAAGCATATAAATGGGAAACTTATGCAGCCCCAGCCTAGGAGAATGATTAGCAGGGATCCAGGTTTTCCATTTACCATGGAAAAATGGAAAAAAAATGCAGATGTCCCCCTTTACCCAATGAAAATGTGGATTTCACATTTTAATGGAGAAGCCCATGGATTTTGCACTTCTGCAAAGAGCTCTCCGCAGGTCAGCAGAGTTCCAGCCTGCAACAGGCTGGGGGGGACAGGAAGGAGGGCAGTCAAGCAGTGGGTGCCATGTGCAGGTAGCCTGAAGAGCAGCTCATGCAGGTAAGTTGGGGGGGGATTGAACCCCCCATAGGGAAGGAGGGAATTGGGGAGGGCTGGGGCTGCTGCTGAGCCAGCAGGTGCATGGGGCTTGGGGCCCAGGGCTGCAATGCACAGCCACAGGGCCCCAGTGGGGAGTGGCATGGGACTGCAGGCAGCTTGTCATGTGGGCAGGGCTGTAGGACCAGCTCCCCACCCCTGTACACAATATGGGGGGAAAGGAGACCCTTACCCCCCAGATCTGCGTGAGGTTGGGGTGGCTGTGGGATGCTAGCTGTGGGCTCGGGCTCGGGCTCCCTGCCCTGTTGCCCCTCTGACCCTTCTTCAGCCCAGCAGGTGTTACCCGGTGCTGCAGGGCAGAGCAGGGCTGCACGGGGAAGCTCGCTGCCACTGAGTACACACTGCCCTGGCAAAGTGCTCCCTCTCCACATGGCAGCAGCAGGGGTGGCAGGATGGAGTTGTGCCTCTCACTGTTGCTGTGGGGGCAGGAGATGCCTTGCCACAGCAGCATGGAGCTTGCAGCAGCATGGAGCTCCCCCTCACAGCCCTGCTCTGCCCTGTAGTGCCAGGTTGTACCTGTTGGGCTGCAGGGGCTGCTCCCCCCTCCGAGCAGGTACCAAAGCGGGGAGAAGGGCTCTGTGCTCTGCTCTGATGCAGTGGCCCCCACCTCCTGCAGGTGGCAGCTGGGGCTTGGGCGCTACTGCAGGGTGCAGGGGGGCTATGGACATGGGTCTCTGGCCCCATAGCCCTGGCAGCTGGGACCCCCCTCCAGCAGAGGGGCCTGTGGCAGTGTGAGGGGCACAAACAGGGACAGGGAGCTGTGGAGGGGGTAGTGAGGTCACCAGCAGGGCCAGGGAGCGAGGGGCCTGGACCTGCTTTCTGTGAGTGAAGGGGGCAGGGGGAGCTCTGATTTTCCATGATAAAATATCAAAAATCAAATACTAAAATATATAGGTATTTAGAATTTATTTCATTATACTGATTGAGGAACTGGGAGGCTTCCAAATTGTTTTAAAATTGTAAATATATCAAGAAATCATTGTGTTCAACTGATGCCTATATATATGTTTTAATCCAAGATTAAAATGAAAGGCTGATCTATCTATCTATCTATCTATCAGCCTTTCATTTTAATCTTGGATTTTGGGGTTTTTAAATCAGAGAATTTGCGATTTTTTATTAGGGAAAACCATGATCCCTGATGATCAGGTAGCATATGGGACTATTCTAGAATTGGAAAGAGAAAGAAATAAGGTTTTCCAGCCTTTCAGTGCGTCATCCATTTAAACACAATCCAGAAGAATCTTCCTTACACCACCCGTGTATTGTCACAACTCAAATGACATAAACAGCAGTTCAATATATGGTAGTTCCTATGAACTCTGTGGCCAATACATGGGAAAGTTTTTGTTGTATTCAAGTCAAGGCTTGCTCAGAGTGCAGAAATTAAGTTGGTGTATTGGATGCTTGACTTGCTGAGTGTGAAAGAAAATAATTTATTTTGGGAGGGGGGGGTTTAGGCACCATAGAGAAAAAAAGGGAGCTAATCTATAGACACTTCATTAAAGACTGAATTATGAAAAGATTACTATACATTCAGTAAAAGTTATCTGAATGGAAGAATTGGTTTCTGCCTGGAAATATAGGGACTACACACTGTCCAGACTGAAACAATGACCAAACCCTTATTTGCATTACACCCAAATTTGAGAGAGAGAGAAACAGAAATAATTACCTTGCTTTCTACAAATGCTAGAGAGAGATATTCTACAAGTGATAGAGAGGCTTGCCTTCTATCTAGATTCAGTGGAGCTCAGGAACGGCCTCTTCTTTCTGTACGAACAGGGGCAAAAAAGTGCTGGGAAGATGCATGAATTTATCTATCTTCACCAGTTGTAAAATCCTGGAGCTCATACACCCCTTATTCTACGCTGTAGAGGATGATCTGTGTGGCATGGCATCAAACTTAAATTTATTTAGGCTTGGCCCTAATATTAAAACTAGCCTTGAATGTTGTAGTTGCTTTTTTTTTAAGGAATGCCACAGATCTGAGAATGAACCATGTGGCCAGTATTAATTAATGAGGTTTTTTGTTTGTTATAAGAGAAGTGCTTATATATTCCCATCAAAAGTGTGCAAAAGACCTGAATGCTGCAGGCTGAAATCTACTGTTGCTATATCAGAGGATTATCTGGTTCCCAACAGATACCAATCAGCTGCTGAAAAGGCAAGTTGTTAAAGGAAAAAATATGATAAACAGAAAATCCATTATGGAAACATAATTCTACGACATTGTGACTTATGCCTTTCACAGATAGTCATCATGCTGTGGGTACATAATGATTTTTAAAAAATGAGTTTTTCTTGCTAATAACAGAAGTTTCTGAGGGGCACAGTATGAGCACAGAAATATATTTTACAGAGTGCTGTGCTAGGAAGGTTCAGGGAATGGAAAAGATATTAAATTAAGACTAATTGATATGCTGAGAGGCATTTCCTAGGTAATATTACTTTTAAAAATCTTTTTCTGTGTTGAGGTATTTAGGACGCCTTTTTTATGTTCACTTTACTGGGAATGTTTTGGAACAAGGATACTCTTAAGGCAGAAATGACACAAAACTCCATTGTTTTTAAAAGAGTTGAGAGAAACTAAGCAACATCTATAGCTTTGTTGGTTTGCATCATCTCCAGGGAATATCTTACAAATTACGTTATGGGATAGGGAATGGGAGGGAACTGAAAAAAATCCATTGTGATTAAGGATAACCAGCATGTGTTCAGGCCATGGAGGTCACGCATAAGTAACTTGCTGGAGGCTTTTGAAGATATAACTGCTATGATAGATAAGGGAAATTCCAGAAAACTAGTTTACTCAGGTTTTCAGAAAGCATTTTACAAACTTCTACATCAAAGGAGAAATGGCCAAGGCACAAAATCATATAGAATATTAGGTAAGAGTGCTGGATAGAAACCTAATTTAAAAAAGTAGCGACAGTGAATTTCTAGAGGTTAAAGATTTGTTTAAACATGAAATATTTCAAATACTTACTCAAAGATTATTCCTTTTTATTTTCCTTTAAAGGAAAAATAATGAGCCATTTACCCAAATTAAATAGCTGATATGAAGACTGGAGTCAATAGACCTTCTTTCTTCCCATTCTTGCAAAGAAGAGGGTACATCAGATAGTTGGCATATGGAGAGTGGGAAAATGGATTTGCCACCGATTCCATTGGTATTCATGTTTTTAATAAGCTAGGCAAGTGTAAATGTAAAGAAAAAGTTCCACTTTATAACAAAATTCCATCTACAAGCTGGCTGGAGTTTCACATGGTTTTGTTACCCAGGCTTCATACTCCTCTACTATAGAGATCATGTTCAGAGTTAGTACCACATACTAACTGCTAGCCTCTTTGCGGGGGTGGTCACTGATGAAGATATTGTTGTAGATGATGTATTGCTCCTGTCACCACTTGTGTTGGGAAAGATGGCTCAGAAAACATTAATGCCTCCCACTTCATCAGTTAAAATTGCTTATAGCCCTCTGTATCTGGGTTTCTATTATCAACAAGGGGATTTTTTTTTTTTTAATTCCAGAAGAAAGTTTAGTATAAACTTTGCTTTTTCCATCATTTGCTGTTTTTTATCAACTGAGAGAAAGGTTGATTTATGGGCCTAAATAAAGTCTGAATTTACCTACATTATCCTTTTCTGGCATCTGGCCATTGTGCCCAAATTCTGGTATAGCAACAACAATAATAATGCTCCAGCGCTGAATTAACACACAGGAATTGCATGAGGTTAGGGTTATTACATATTTACAAAAGAAATACAAATACTAATAATGCACAATAATTCTTATAATTTACCATCTGTACTGTCTCTATAATTCATATTTAAATATAATCAATTAATATTCAAGCAATCTGGCTAGAGACACTAGCTTACTGGCTGGTGACTATATATTAGCCAGAACTACTTTCACCTCTTCACAGTATAAGAAAATATGAAATAAAGCTTATCTAGATTGTTTGGCCAATTTACTATACCTGTAGTACTATTACCTTTATTTATTAAATCCCCGCTATCATCCCCTTATAATTTACCCAGTCCAGTTTGTCTCCCATTTGAATCCCCAAATGATCCTTATTTTTATACTCTTTACACTTTAGTCTCCTCCTCATTCTCCCTACCATCATTATTTACCCAGTCCAATTTACCCTGTAAATTTACAGAACCATTTGGATCCCTAAGCAGTCCTTATTTTTTGTACTCTTTACCCCTTTTCTAAAATGCGGAGATTCGCTGTAACCCTCAGATGGAAAAAGGAATATTTAACCCCCAAGTAAAAAACTTCTTCCTGGGAGGTTTCTGGCTCCTACCCCTGCAGAGTCATGGCACTATATTATAGTTCATCAAATACTGTTTTCTGGGGAGAGTTGAAAGGAGAATACCCTTTCAAGCCCCCCCTCCAGTCTCTATGTTATACTATATTTATAACCCTCCCCCAAAACCACAGACACATCTCCCTCCTCTCAACTGCCGACAAGATACTTATGAGAGTCCTCCCCAACCAGCTGACCAACCATCTAAATGACCTACTGCCTGAGAGCCAATGAAACTTCTGAAAAAGATGCAGAACCAACAACATGGTGTTTGCAGCCTGGCAGCTTCAAGAAAACTGCCAGGAACAGAACGTTGACCTTCTCCTCACATTCATTGACCTACCCAAAGCCTCCAACATGGTGAACTGTGAAGGCCTCTGGGAAATCATGAAGAAGTATGGATGCCCTGTAAAATTCATCAATATGGTTCAACAGTCTCACAATGGCATGATGGCATGCATCCATGCAAATGGTGAACGCTCCAACTCCTTCTGGACACAAAAGGCATCAAGCAGGGCTGTGTGCTTGCACTTACCCTCTTCAGCATGATATTCTCTGCCATGCTGTTGGATGCCTTCCAAGACAATGACCTTGGTATGGGGATCAGGTACTGTTTTGATGGAGACATCTTCAACCTGAACAGGCTTTGAGCAAACTCCAGTTCTTGTCAGCCTGTGACAAATCCAGACTCACTATTAACATGAAGAAGACCGAAGTGATGTTTCAACTTGTACCTGGCACAACACCCCAGGAACCATATGTCTCAGTTAAAGGCCAACAACTGTTGATGCTCAACAAGTTTGTCTATCTAGGCAGCATGCTCCCCCGTGCTGTCCACATCAATGATGAAGTCAACGCAAGACTAGCAAAAGCTAGCATGGCCTTTGGCAGACTCTGTAAGTCAGTCTGGGACTGCAGAGGCATCAGAATATTGGTGAAGTTGAAGGTACAGAAAGTAATCATTCTCCCAATTCTTCTTTACGCCTTCAAAACCCGGACCATCTACCTACATCATGTCAAGAAACTAAACCACTTCCACCTGTGCTGCCTGTGAAAGATACTAAAGGTGAAATGGCAAGACAAGATTCTGGACACTGAGGTGCTCGGAAGATCAGCTCTCCCTAGTATTCACACTCTACAAAAACTGGCACAGCTAAGATGGGCCAGCCACCTTTCAAGAATGCCCAACACTTACCTTCTGAAGAAAATCTTCTATGGTGAATTGTCAAATGGAGTATACCCTTGCAGTACACCAAAGAAATGGTACAAGGAGACCCTAAATGTGTTCCTAAAGAGTTTCAACATAGACCCAGAGTTGTGGGAGCAAATTGCTCATGACTGTCTTTCCTGGAAGTCATCGATCCAGAACGGAGCACTGGCCTTTGAACAGCAATGCACAGCAGAAGCAATGAAGAAATGTGTGGCCAGGAAAATGAAAACGTCGTGTACCCAGTCCTCATCACTTTTCTTTCCCTTGCTGCAGCAGATTGTTCAAGGCAAAGATTGACGGTATGCTTAAGTCACATACGTACCCATGTGACCTAGCCTCCACCCCCTCTTTCTCTTTCCTCTCTCTCTTTTCCTCCATTTCTCTTTTATCCCCCCCTGTCTCTTTCCCATGCTTTTGGGGTTAGCAGGAAGAGCTATGGGTGTGGCTGCTGATGTGTGACACCCTGCAAGACAAGTCTCATCAGTGGGGGTTGCCCTTGATTCCTGGGGTACAGGCTAGGGGTTGGGAGTGGCAGACAGTGGAAAGAGCAAAGTAAGATTCTCCTCCTGGCACACTTAAGTGACACCAGCTAGATCAATGATTCTCCAACTGGTTTAGCTTCAAGACCACTCTCCATATCTTTTCTAAATTTACATCCATCTCATTGATTTTTCACTTGAAGCACCAGGAAATTTAGACAAGTGTACCACTAATTTTAAACCAGAAAACAAGTATGCCCCAGGCATCGAATGTTTTGAAAACACTGACCTACAAAGACAATTGCCTTTGTTTTCCACTGTAGGAAGAAGTGGACTATGTGCTTTAAATATTCTGCTGGATCTCCCTTCTCCACACCTTCTGGGAGTCCTCTTATTGTAATTTTATAAAACATGGGAGAAAAAATATCAAATAATTTTAGTTCTCTGCAAGCTCTTTTTCTTTTCAATCATCTTAATTTTATTTTGCAGCTTTATTACTGATTGCAGATTTCCCTCCAATTTTATTTCCAAGAATCTGACCCTGTCCCGAGTTTCTTTTCTCTGCTTTGATTTTATTAAGCTATGCCTACCTCCACAATGTCAGAAATCAGAGCTTTAAAATCCTTTTACTTAAAGTCCTTTCTGGTTAAAGTTGCTGTTTTGTCTTTTTTTCTTCTGTTTTCTGCCTGTTCTGTTTCCCCACGCAGCATCCATCTTTGATTCTGCAGACCCTAAGAGCTATTCTGAATGAAGATCTTCAGGAGTTCCCTCTGTAGAGGCAGCTTTTCAAATTGGTCTTCTTAAGTGGGGGACATATTCTACAAACAAGAGAAATGTTGTTTTCTGGGAGTCGGGGGGCCAGGGATCAACAATGTTTGCTGATTGTGCCATGTATCCCATGCAGGCCTAGCTTCAGGCAGCCAGCTTCTTTGGAGACGTTATGTGATCCCCTAATATTCACAGCTCTACTCACAGAAATTTCAGGGGAAAATGAATACATACACTCTTCTCTCCCTCATACATTTCTCTTTACATGCCCTCATACTCATAGTTCTCCCACATCTACAACATATTAACCCTCCTCAGTAGTTCCATCTCAATAAAGGGAAAAAAAGTTTCATAAACCTATTCACAGGAGGAAAATATATCAGCTTATCTTATTCCACTTGTTACTGAAGCTGAAAAAGCTCTGACCCAAATAAGCATGTGCATGTTTCACACAGTTACATACATACACACCCACCTACACACGTACTTATGCATACATGCATGAACACACACATGCTCCTTGTCTTACATTTTCTGACCCCTAAGTTTCTGATGTACCAGATGTCATTCACACATCTTCTATAGAGTAATGTCTTCATTGCTGGGCTCTCATACTTCAGAGGAAGATCCCTTCTCACTCCATTCACAGATATTTGAAAGTTGGGCCTACCCATCATAAAAGGTGTAAAGTACACTTGCCACTTACTTCCCTCTGAATTTTGAGACTCATTCCTCCAACAAGGGGAGTTGGAAGGAGGAATATATCTATAGATGATTTGGTGGGAAGACATTAACTTCTCCCTTATGCACTTAAAAATTCAACCAAAAAGTCCACAAAAAAGTATCTTATGCTGCAAAACTGGTGATGCAAGTCCTTAGGCTTAGGCTCACAGCAAGCTACTGCTATATTGGGAGGGCTTCCTAGATCAGGTGTGTCATAACTACACAAAAGCTGAGCATTATTCTAAAAATAATTAGGTATTTGATGCAGAAGCAATATCTTTAAGCTCATCCACAGCTTGTCTCCTATTCTGTTCACACGGGGAGTCTTTCCCTGGGTGGAAAGCAGACAGTAGAGCAGCCATAGCTTCTGTCCTACTCCAGGAAGTGGCCGGCAAAGGATACATACGCACTATGAGCAATTTAATTAGAAGCTATAAGAACTGCCCCTGAGGCAGGCAGTATTATTTACCTGTCTTTGGTAGGGACTGGCTTGATTCAAGTACCTAAGTTTTAAGTCACAAGGCACAGTTCATGGAGCATACCGTCTATTCAAATCCAACAGATTTTTTTGTAACACGGTTTCCTTAAAAGCTACACTTTAGATTCTGAAGGCCTACAAGTGGGTCCTAGCCCACAAGCTGCCTGCATTTCTGGAGTGTCTGAAACCCCAACTGGAGGTGACTTGGTAGCCTCTGAACTCATCACTTGCTGCTGCCAGTGATACGTATGGCATCACCATGACCACCACAATGTAATGGAAAAAATAGGAATACCCAGTACCATAGGAAGGGAGTGGACGAGGAAGGGGGTAAGAGTGGCAACTGCCCTGGGCACCAAAGCAAAGGGGTACCAACAAGTGCTGCCCAGCCAGGGTTGGGTATAAGACAGAGCCATAAGCGGCTCATTTGGGGGGAGGGTGCAGAGATGGGGGAGGGAGGCTTGCACCACTGTGTGCATTCCTGGGCAAGCATCGGGGTGGGGGGTGCCTCCCAGACCTGTGCGCAGAATGAGGGCAGGCTGCTACTGTGGGCTTGCCCTGGGCACCAAACGTCTTTGCTACGGTACTGGAAATACCCACTCTGATGTTCCAGGATGAGATAAATGGTTTCCATTCCCAAAAACAGAAAAGTTAGTATGAATAAAATCACTAAATCCTTTGCAAATGAAATCCATCAAGATAGGTTGTTGCCTATGAAAGCTCAAGCCTCTCTGAACCAGTTAGCCTCTAAAGTGCCACTGTGCTCTATTTTCCACCAAGTGCAATCTGAAAGAAGAAACAGGACTTTCAATTTCCCAGAATCCTGAGAGGAGCATGATAAAACCAAGTAAATTTTTAAAATACCTTCCTTGTTTAGAGCCCCTACCAAAACAAGAGGACTCCATTTCACTTAATGTACACTATTATAAATACCATGGCATTAAAAGAAATATGGGGGTTCTTTCACGGAAGAAAAAACAAATCCCCAATGTATGTTAGATGTTTTTAAAGGTATACTTTCCCTGTATTCAGCAATTCCTCATCAGTCTCTATGTACATGTATTAGGAGTTAAAGGACAAATTACTTTTCCAGTCTAGATCTGCAGCTGAATTAGCTTATGAATCATCTTACTGATATGCCACAGAAACCCACAGAGAGCCAAATTACAGAACTGTCAAACTCTTTTGATGATTAGTACTCTGAGGGAACTCTAAATTGTTAGATCACATCCCCGGTGGTCCTGCTACAGGAAAATTTTCATATAAAGAAAGGCTTTTTTTTTTTTTTTAAAGTTATTCCCGGAATTCTTTACAGACTTGTCCTTACAACTTCAGTCACTATATACTTCTTGTTTCTGTGAACTTGTTATACCCTTTTCTCAAAGTCATTTTAACATACTGTGCGTGGGTATATGTGTTTGTGCATATATACTTTTATACAGACATTATATATACACATATATGGTGACTTTGAAATATTTAGTAGTTCTAAATATTAATACCAGTATTAATGCTAGTAATTAATGCACACACTAAATACAGCTACTTCTTGCTTAACGTTGTAGTTACGCTCTTGAAAAATGCGACCAAGGGAAATGATGTTAAGCAAATCCAATTACATCACAGTAGCTACCTACTAGCAGGCAGCAGCCAAACAACGTTATAACCGAACACTGTGTGATTTTAAATGAGTATGTTCTCTAATAGATCAGCAACGAAATAACAAAACAACATTAACCAGGATGATGTTAAGTTAGGAGTACCTATAGTACATAGACTATATATGTAACCTATGTATAATATAGTATGTGCTATATACTAAAACTACACCGCATGTATTATATAAGTATAATGCATGCAAATATATACTACATACAAATATAGCCATGTTAATATATATTAAAAATGATTGACTTTTTATGGTTACATTCATAGAAGCTAATCCCTGTTCACTTGTATCATAAAAAAAAACATACAACATGAGTATGATTCGCAGTGCAGAAGGGGAGGCATAGATCTCCTTGCCTGACCTGCTTGCAGAAAGCAGGGAGGATGCTCCCTTAGAAAGTATTAAATTACATGAGCGGCTAGACACAGCTCAAATGGCTGGGTTCCAGTCTCCTTTAAAAAGATACTAGCATGTGTTTTCTAGCAAATTGGGTCAAATGTAGGAAGTGATATTCTAAATAATCACAAAGGAGAGACAGCCAATATGCAGCAGGGGTTACTGCACCTCAGAGAACTTGTGGGAGCAGATGCAGGAGGAAATAAACTGGGGGTAATTACCATATCTACTCTCCTTTGGGCTTTCACCCCAAGAAAGACAAGGGGGAGGAGGGAGGGAAAAAGATTGTGTGGATTACAGAAAGTGTAAAGCTGTCACCATTCCTGAGGCTTACCCTAGCAGTAGGATAGATGATTTGCTGGATCCCCTCAGCAAAGCACAAGATACTGGAAGATCCCTTTGGATGAGGATATCCAAAGAAAGTCTGCTTTAATCATGGACATGGGACTGTATGAGTTAAGTTTTCCCATTTGGGCTCATAAATGCAGGGGCCACTTTCCCGATCAACCCAGTGCTGGCCAGCACAAGATTACATCAACAACATCTCTATCTACTGTGACCACTGAGAAGAGCATGAGTCACATGGAAACTGTATTGAAGAGACTTGGAGAAGAGGGTCTAGCTGTTGAAGTGCCTGCATGTAAAATGGGTGCAGCCAAAGTACAATACATGGGTCACCAGCTAGAGGGATGACAAATACTCCCTGAGGCCAGTAATACTCCGCAGCCTTATGGAAAATGGTGTCCTGGGTGAACTTGTATTTTGGTGCCCCCGCCCTCACCCCCCACATCAAGTCAGTGGTACTGCAGACAAAGGCAGCTGGACAGGGGCATTGGGGATAGTGTGGGGACATGGAGCAGCATGGTGCACAAGACAGGTGGGTAGGCAGGTACCACTGCTGCTGTGCAGGATTAAGGTGGGTGGACTGGAGCAGGCACCACCTGCCTTCACATGCCAAGCCTCGCTCCTCCTGAGCAGTGGCTAGAGATGGGGGGCAGGCTGGCCTGGACACCATTCTTCCTGCCTGAGGTGGGGGGATCAGGTGGGGTGGGGCAAGGTAGGGGGAGAGTGCTGCTGTGAGCATAGGTTGCTCACATGTATGTGTGTGCGTATGCACGGTGCTCCTCTGAGCATATTGTCCTGGCAGGTGCCCACATCACCCAGCCTCTGCCTGAGTCTTTGAAAGGACAGGCCATTAGGAATTGGCCTGTGCCTTAAAAAAAAAAAAAAAAAAAATGAAATCAAGCCCAGTCCTTCAGGGGGCTTGCAGTTTTTACAGGAGATCTGTGAAGGGGTTCTGTGAAATTGTTGCTCCTATGCAAGAAACACAAACCAGATAAGGTGGTTTTGACAGAGGCCTGTCAGAAGGGCTTCAACCAGGTGAAGAGGTCCTGTCCAAAGGACCTATTTGGGTTGGTCCAGATAAAACCTTTGACCTATGTGCTTATGCATCAAATGCAGGCCTGGGAGCAGTATTAACAAAGGTAGGGGATGGGGACAAGAATCATCCTATTGCCTTAAATAAAAAGGCAACTTCGTAAACAGAAGTGTTCATTGACAGAAAAAAGAATGCTTTGCCATAAACTTGGCTATTAGACAGTTGAAGCACTATTTCTTCGGATGCAATTACAGAGTCTTAACAGATCATTTCCCCCTGGTAAGGCTCCACAAGATGACAGGGACCAATGCTAGATTATTGAGAAGAAATCTGAAGCTTCAAGAATTTGAAAATTGAAAGTGTCCATATAAAAAGTAAAGAATATAGTAGTTCATGCATTATCCCCCTTATCCAAAGATGGGAAGTTGCATTTATCCTTTGAGTGCATAATCAAATTAGAGTGATTCTTCTATCAGGAAAAAATCCCCTCTGCTGAGAACTGGCTATACCTGTGCAAGATGGGTAAGGCTAAGGTGCCACAGGACAAGGAGTTGGACCCTTGCACATCTCAGCTGGTTCTTAGAGGCTAAGCAGCATACAGCACAAAAGAGGTTTGGGGCAGAAAGGCACCCCAACAGTGTGAGAACACCTTGGGAGTGTTTCCTACTGCATATTCAACATCATTCAGAACCAGGGTGCATCACAATGGTCAAAAAACCCCCCATAAACTGTAGATTTGTTTTATGCTGATAAACAGAATCAAAGTGATCACAATCAGATTTTGCTGTTTTTGTTTTTTTTTTTAAGTTTTATGGCAGCAATCCTTTCTTCCTGCATTCACAAAAGGTGATAGAACATAATGCTTCTCCTACCAAGATTGTTAGGTAATATTGTTGATTGTAAGTTTCCTTGCTGAGCAAAACAAATCTTTATCAAACCTGATGAAAGACATGCAGTTCAGAATAATGACTACACTTATCATCATCTTTTCTTTAGAAACGTCCTCTTTTTGTTTGGCTTGGCCCATTTAATCTAAAGCCTCCCATGGCTGCTTATTTTCGATCACTTTAAACCACCATTCTTTCCTCTATAGCACCCCAATTCTCTGTTTTATAGCACTCCGTTTTGTAGTCTAAGTACTATATAGCTGGGGAGACGTGGGCACACACACACACGCGCACACACACACCCACACACACAGAAAGAGAGAGAGAAAGTTCTTGAATTCACCAAGATTTTGCCTGAAGTAAAATGGCTTGCAGTCAGGTTATACAAAAGGATTGCATTCCTTATGTAAAAAGCCATATACATTGGTGCTTCCACAACCTATTTTGAGAAAGGTCCGACTAAACTGGCAGGCAACCATAATGGGTTGTTGATATCTCCCCCAGATTTCCTAGCAAAGCCAACACGCAAAAATAAAATTTCCCTAAAAGTTAATTTTGGCTGCATACTCCCTAGGGAAAAGAGCCACCAAACACAAAAAGTGAAGACCAAAAGCCTGATTCATCATTGACTTGCATCACAAGTAATTTGGAAAAGCAGGACAACTGAGTGTAAGTTTATGTGAGGAGTGAATTCTGCATTAGAAAGATTTTTACCCAGGTAGAAAAGAGTATGGTATAAGAGTATAGAGAAATGGGATATCAATGTTATTATCTGAGGAATTCGCAGTCATTGAGAGCACCAGAGGAGGTGGACATGTTCTGCAAACAGTTTGAGGCTCATATGCAGCTCTGTGCTCCACACTACCCTAAGTGTTTTTTTGTCTTGCCTTGTGCTGGCCGTATGAGCTCTCTGCTTCATCTCACCTAAGCTTCTACTACTTCCAAACCTACATGAAAATTTGAGGAGCCTGGCCCTATGCATTTCAATAACACGTCAGTACGTTAGTGATTTGACTTAGTTTAATTCAACAAGCAAGGAAGTAAAAGACATTTTCATTAAACTGTATTTAGTAAACAAGATTATCATGCTTATTTTAAAACAAACAATGAAAATTTAGGATGATTACTAAACCACATCGTTGTATTGTTCCATAAATTGTTATTGGTTCTTGAAGCAAAGGAAAAAATATTTTTTCTTCTTCTAGAATGCAAATAAAAAAAACCCCAAACCACTGTGATTTGAATAAAGACATTATTATTTAAAATCAATATTAGTAATTTTACTTGTGACTTGAATTAGCTCTCTATTATATTTCTGTAAATCTAGAGTGACTCAGCTTCACTGGGGTTACTTCAGATTTAGACTCGTGTAACAGATCTGAGTCATCCCTTCTTTGATTGAAAGGCTGTTTGCATATTACTATATTGTGCTGTATTTGTTCCATATTTGTCTTGTCAGAAAGGTTTAAAACAGCTGCTAACAAAATCAAATTAAGTGTTTATATAGATAGGCAGAGATAATCACTTTCTATTTCAACCCCTAATACACTGTGCTGATTGTCAAGATCGCAGGTACATTTAAATCAGTAGATGACACCAAGTGGATTTAAAAGCTTTGAGTATAATCGTCATTCTACACCATTCTCTTGCTTTGCCTAAACAGTGTAAGTTTTTTTTTTTTTTTAGATCTACTCTTAACGAAAGAAATTGTAGAACATGATTTCCCATATGAATTATCACATTTCCTGTGATTAAATTTTGGCTAGTTATTATGTTATCCTTTTCTTTTGACAAGTACAATTACAGTTGGCATGTGCACCCAAATTGTATTTCATTTTTCTCAAGCAGTAGCTCATTATAGGATGGGGAAAGTCTCTGGTAAGAAGACATAAAAGAAATACTGTACAGATTATGGCTAGCTATTGGTACCTAGCAATTAAAAAAATGTAAAACAGGTGTCACTGTTGCAATATAAAATTAAAAGAAAACAGGAAAGCCTAAAGGTAGGAAGAACACCTTACAGCTAGACGAAGAATACTTCCCAATACCTAGCCCAAGTATCAGGACTGGGCATTTGAAGTATAGATAAGACCTCTCCCTCAGGGCTTTGAGATATTCAACCATTATTGCTGGGCTAATCCACTAATATAAACAAACTCTCCAACCTGAACTCATCCGGTGCACCATTGCGCAGAAAACACTGTAAAAACTGATTTCTACTCTATGGCCAAGAACCTCGGGAGTGAACTGATCCTATTTCCAAGGCACTCCTGAATATCCAAGGCAAAAATTCTCTAAAATCATCATGGAATTGAGTCATTTTGCAGTAAATATTATATTCAGCATTTTTAGTTTGTTTTGGAGCGACTCCAACGGTTCCAATAGCTAATTTGCGCACATGCATACAATATGCACTCTCCTTACCCATGCATTCCCTGAATGTAAGCCAATCTTCTTGAAAACTAGTTTAATAAAGTGTATAGTACCAACTACAAATTCAAAGGATCTTCTAATGAGCTGAAGATGTTGCAATCCTCTAGTGATGATATGGGATCCTGGTTTTCTTTCACGAAGTCTCTGATAAAACCCCCCAAATCTGCAATTGAAATGAAATGCCACTATATGTAGAGAGATAGATAGATAGATATCAATTGAACACAATATTTTACTGATATATTTACAATTTTATAGCCATTTGGAAGCATCCCAGTGACTCAATCATTATAAAAATAAATAAATTCTAAATACCTGTAGATTTTGGTATTGAATTTTGTTTTTTTGACCATGGAAAAATCAGATCTTCCCCTTAGCTCACAGAACACAGATCCAGGCCCCTGACTCCCAAGACCTCCAGCCCTGCTAGTACTCCTCACTCCCCACTACATCTCCCCAGCCTCTGCTGGTGCCCTCCACAGCCCCCCTAGCCCTGCTGGGGCTTCTTGCCCCCCACCTCCAACCCCCTGCCACCCAAGCCCTGCCAGAGGGGGCCCCAAGCTGCCAGGGCTATGGGGCCAAGGACCCAGGCTTAGAGTCCCCTGACTTCCGCAGAAGTGCCCAAACCCCAGCTGCCACCTGTGGGAGGCAGCAGTGGCTGCTGCAGCATAACAGAGTATGGAGCCAGACTCCCCCTCTCCTTTGGCCAACACGCTCAAAGCAGAGCCCATGTGCGGGGAGGGTGTAGGCTGCCCACTGCAGACTCATCTAGGGGGGCATCTCCCCCACTGCACATACTCCAGGGGGGACTTGTGCCCCCCAGATGAGTGTGTGGGGCAGGGATGAGCTGCCTGCCATAGGCTCAGGCTCCCTGCTCTGCTGCCCTCCCCCAGGGCCTCCACAGCCCAGCAGGCAGGACTTAGCACAGCAGGGCAGAGCAGGTCTTGCTGCTGCAAGCTCCATGTCACCCTTGCGAGGCATCCCCTGCCTGCCCCATAGCATCGAAGGGTACAACTCCACACTGCCATCCCTGCTGCTTCTGGATGGGCAGGGGGTACCTCACCAGGATGACATGGAGCTTGTAGTGGCAAGGAGCTTCCCTGCCCAGCCCCTCTTTGCCCTGTCATGCCTAGTCCTACTCACTGAGCTGCTGAGACCCCAGGAGAGGACAGCAAGGAGTGGAGCCCAAGCCCGTAGCAGGTAGCCCACCCCCACCCTGTGCACAGATCTGGGGGCATGGTTCCCTTCTGGCCCCCCAGAAATATGTGCAGTGTCTGGGGGCCACTCCCTCTCATCCCCCACATAAGCCACCCATGGCCCTGTCCTATTTCCTCCTGGGGCCCTGTGGCCACACATTGTGCCCTAGGCCCCAAGCACCGCCCGGCTGGGCAGCAGCTCCAGCCCTGCTCAATTCACTCTCACCCTATAGGGGCCTCAAATCTTGCCTGCCCATCAGACTTACTGCGGGAGCTGTTCTCCAGGCTGACTGGTGGCCATGTGCACACACATACACATGGTGACCCCAGCCTGACTGCCCTCTTCCCGCTCTCCCCAGCCCCTTGCAGGCTGGAACTCTGCCAGCCTGCAGAGAGCTCTTTGCATTTCTCCATGTGTTTTTGCTTTGGTAAAAGGAGAAATCCATATTTTTATCCATTTTCCACAGGAAATGGGAAACCCAGATCCCTGGTGGTGATAGTGTTTCTGTGTCTCAGGGGGTCTCCTTGGAGTCTAAGTGATGCAAGGCTAATGGCAGTAGCAGGAGAAATAAAGCCATGTATGGGACTGATTCTTGCAGCCACAGAGAGGCTAATTTGTAGCAGCCTTTCTAGCCAGTGTTTCTTTCCTGCTTCCCTGGGCCAAGTTCCAGGAAGATGTGTGTAAGGGGGAAGGTAAGGCGGGGCAAGGACAGAGTTTCTGACCTTGGGCAGAGGGCAGCTTGTGTTTTGCACTTGGAACTGGGGTGTCATGTGAAAACTGTTCAAAGAAGGGGAGGGAGGAGGGTTGTGAGCAATGAAGTCAAATTAAAAAAATGCTGAAAAGGACTTCAAGAGATTATCAGGTTCAATCTTCCCCTCTAGGCAGCAGAGGCATAGTGACACAGCTGGATGCCTGGGACAGCCACTGCACACAGGCCAGCTTCCATTGCTGCTGGAGCTGCTCCCCTCAGCCCTGCCCAAAGGTCAGCAGCTGGAATGGTTACTCTGGCCGCCCTACTCTAGTTACACCACTTCTGGTGGGATCTTTTCTATCTAAACCATCCCAGACAAAAATTTCTATCTAACCTAAAGAGGGAATAAGTACATGAAGAAAAGATTTCTGAGCAAATGGGCAGGCAAGAAAAAAATCCAAAAAGATAAAGGTTGGAGAAGCCCAAGCTAAGAGATGGATCATCAAGGAGCCTGGAGTTAACTGGAATTAAGTATATAGGCAAACTGGTGTTGGAGAAAGTTGAGAGAATGGAAAGAGACAGCTGGATTTGAGAGGAAGAAGGCTGGAACTAGGAGCGAAATTTAAAGAGAAGTGTCCCATTTTTCCACACTGAAAACGATAAATGGAGGAAAAAAAGGCACTTTTCCTTACTTCCTGTGTAGCCCCCACCAAAACATTTCCCCATGACCTTCCTCTTCATTTCCAACTACACTGAATCTCCCATTATTTCAAATATGGGCGGTCTTTAATAATAAGCAAGTGAGAAGTGGTGACTTCTGCTACATACAGCCCTGACTATAGCTGGAAGCTTTATTAATAACAGCCATTTCAAAGGAAATTAAAGCATGAAAAAAAAATGTACAAAAATTATTCCCATTAATTAATCAATAGGTCTCAATCTAGTTAGTCATCATTTAGGAACACAGCTAAAATCACCTATGCATCTTCAAGATCATTCCCTGCCAGAAAGTAAGTTTTACCATTGGTTTCTATGGCCCCCTCTATGCATTACATGTATTATGCAATTAACTGTTTAATTGTGCAGTTAATTTAGGCCAGCTCCATGTGCAAAGTAATTATCATGCCATGAAAAAGTCCATCCAGCTATAAAGTTAAAGTTGGAAAATGTGCAGCTATCCAGCTTTAATTTGCATATGTAGCAGAGTCTCTCCAGGAGCCCCATCAGTTGATGGTGGTCCCCAAAGCAGGGGTGCCTGCACTGGGTGTTCTGCCACTAAGATGACTCTCAGCCCAGGCAGCAACCTGCAGCTGTTGACCCTCAGTCCCAGCAGCTGTGGGGTGCTGCCAGAGATGCAAATCGCGTTAGCTATAGGACTTCCAGCTTCTGGAGCTTGCTACTTGCTGAGGCATGGGGAGCCCAGGACCTCAAACCTGGGCTCCCCCTTTACCAGCAATAAAGCGTGATAGGATCTAATGCTGGATTCCACAATCATGCCTCCTGCCACTCTCTTAGAATCTGTCTTTAATTTCTTCTCCAAATTCTGCTCACCACATGCACTATTTGACACCAGAGCCTTTTAAAAAAAGCTACACAGAAAGATAAGCATGGCTGTACAGTGCAGTGTTGACACAGTCTAACACTTAAAAAAAAAATACATTGCAAATCCTGAAATAATTGGTACTACTTCTCAGGCCTAGCATTTCATAAGCAATAATCTTTGTACCAGAAAATGTATAAAATAGAACCATCCATATTGCCAGAACTGGTAATTATAGACATTACAAGCTGGAATGCACAAAGGTAAGCTGGTTTTCAAAAAAATGTTGATTTTAAAGTTTCTTCAGAATTTGGCCAACTTTTTTTTTCCTCCCTGACAGATTCTGACTTGCATATAAATCTAGTCAAGCAGCATTCTAAGCCTCTTCTTTTCCAGAGGTAACTACCTGTTATTAATAGACAACAAAATGTATATTTGTTGTATTCACAGCATTTTAAAACTTTTCTGCAACCATTGCTGCTGAAGCAGTACCAATAAAACAACATATTTCAAATTTTAGGAAGTGAAATAATCTCTGCTTTATCTGTAGCCATAAGACTTGATAGGGCATTGTTACACCACGGGCAAAAACTGCCATGCCTTTGGCTCCATAAATGGAGTTAGAATTTTTTTTTTAATATTTGGAGAATTGACTGAACTAGGAAAATCACTGGGGAACTAAAATACCAGAAAACAAGGTTTATAAAAAGGATAGTCAAAATAATGCAGCAGGAAGGATAGTAATATTGGTGAGGAATGATATATTGTGGGGCATATAGAGAAATGATTTATGTATTTGGGTTGGAACAGAAGAAGTCTGGATAGAAATAAAACAAAAACAGGCTGGCACCTCTTGAATGTTGCTGTATATCCATGAGACATCAAGGACTATCTGAAATCTTACTAAGAAAGCCAAAATTATTACCACAAAAGATTTTAATTATCCAGATATTGATTGAGATAACAATTGTATAAAGTCTGAGGAAGGGAATATCTTTCTCAAGAAAGTTATTTGCAGATAGAAAACTCAAATCTTGCTATCACTTCAAATCAAAAGTGCTTTCATCCTTAGCTTAAAAGCAAGCAGAACTAAACTCAGTTTTTACTGAACAGGTTATATATGGTCATTAGGCTATCTAGAAACCCATTCAGTGAAACAGATCAGAGCGACACAACAATTTTGAAACTAGAAAAAAACATCTAGCTATAATATCATCACATAATTTAGTATAAAACACTGAAACACTCATCAGAATAGGTACCAAAGCCAGCAAAACATTATTTTATTTGAATAGCAGTATGTAAAATGCTGTACAGCAATGCTAGGAAGACTGTATTGTAAGGGATATCAGGCAAAGAAAAATATGAAAGGAATTGAAGACCACTGAAACTCATACTAGCTAAACCTAAAAGAGAACGGGGCAACAGAGATTAACGTCATCAAATATGTTTGTAAAAAGTAAAAGCAATCAGCAGGATTTTTTTTTAATTCTCAGTTAAGGGTAAGGAGGATTTGGGTATTTAGAAAGCAAATCAGAAACAAATTAATGAACAATTAAGCAAGAAGAACACATTGTTATGTTATATGGAGAGGACCAAGCAATAAAGCAAGAACCTTTCATCTGTATACCCCTGAAAATTCCTTGTTTCCAGAGTGCATGTATCCATCAACAGAATGTAACAAGTAACCAAACATAACCCTATTAGTCCCAAAGCATCCCATAAGTATTCTGGCCTGAATTTGGATCTATGTACGCATCAGAAATGGGCTGTCTTTCTTAGAGAATGTAGAGAAGAGGAGGTAAAAATATACCACTTATTTTCTCTTTTATTCGTACTCTCCAAACACTGCGGCATTTCACTGTTGCCTTTAAAAGATCTCATTCATTACTGAACTGAAATATGGTTGGCACTAATCAAACCATTTTTATTTTGAGGGACCATCCAAACCAGAACCCCAGGCTGAATTTGAGAGAAGTTTGGATGTGGCCCAGAATTTTGCTAAGAGGATTGTCTTCAAATTATTTATTCATTTTTGGAAGAGAAATCTTGATTTCCATCATAAGACTCATTCAGTTTAACTAGCCCTGTTATCTTTTTAGTTTAGCTTTGTTTTTCTGTCATCTTGCTGACGTAAGAAATAAAGCAATGCCTTTCTGGGTTGCTTCTTCCCCTCAGGCTGGAGACAAATACCTCTTCTAGGTCTTTTGGAAAGTATTCTAACACATTTTGCCACTAGTGTTGGGACCTGGTCGTCTCAGAGAAGAACAGCATACATCCAAATCCTTAAAACAAATGGATTCTGGGGAACTTACTGAAGCATGAAGAACCATATAGGCTGTATGCTTGTCACTGAATCTTGGCCCCTCAGCCCCCTGGTTAAAACAATGCACTTTTTAGGAGGTCTTCTGTATGGTAAGAAATTACATTAAAAAGATGTAAAAAATATATATTTTGCATCTATACAACATATTCAAGAAGGAAGCATAACTAATTAGCCCATGTGTCACATCCATGAACATGTCTGCTGTACACAAGAGGAAACAGAAACTGAGAAGTCAGTGAGTCTAAGGCCACACAAACAATGAATGACAGAATTATGGACAGAAACAGATAGTTTCATAGTTGGTAGGGTCAGAAGGAACCTGAGTAGATCATCTAGTCCAACCCTCTGCCATGGCAGGAAAGAGTACTGGGGTTGAACAACCCCTGCAAGATGTTCATCCAGCCTCCTTTTAAAGACCCCCAGGGTAGGAGCCAGCACCACTGTTCTTGGAAGTTGGTTCTAGATCCTAGCCGCCCTGACCGTGAAGTAGCTCTTTCTGATGTCTAGCCTGAATCTACCCTCTGCCAGCTTGTGACCGTTATTTCTAGTCACTCCTGGTAGCGCTCAGGGGGAACAGAGACTCTCCCAACGCCTGATGGTCCCCTCTGGCTAGTTTGTAACAGGTCACTAGATCCGCCCTCAGCCTTCTCTTGTGGAGGCTGAACAAGTTCAGGTCCCATAGCCTCTCCTCATAAGGCCTGCCCTGCTGCCCCCCGATCATGTGAGTGGCCCTCCTCTGGACCCTCTCCATGTTGTCCACATCCCTCCTGAAGTGCAGTGCCCACAACTGGACACAGTGCTCCAAGTGCAGCCTGACCAGTGTCACAAAGAGGAGGAGGATCACCTCCTTGGACCTTCTTGAGATGCATCTGTCAATGCATGACAAGGTGCGGTTGGCTTTCCTGACTGCATCCCCACACTGTCAGCCCATGTTCATTTTGGCATCAATAATGACTCCAAGATCCTTTCCTGCCCCTGCACTGATGAGAAGGGAGTTCCCCAGCCTGTAGGTATGATACTCATTCTTCCTCCCCAGGTGGAGTACCTTGCACTTGTCAGTTTTGAAACCCATCTTGTTCTCATCCTCCCACCCCTGTAACCTGTCCAGGTCTAATTGTAGCCTATTTCTCCCTGCTAGCGTGCCCACTTCCCCCCACATCTTAGAGTCGTCTGCGAATTTGAACAGGGTGCTTTTAAACGCCTCATCCAGGTCACCGATGAAGATGTTGAACAGTGTGGGCCTGAGGACCGAGCCCTGCAGAACCCCACTGCCCACCTCCCTCCAGGTCGAATAAGATCCCTCTACCACCACTCTCTGGGTGCGGCCCTCCAGCCAGTTAGTGACCCATTTGACTGTGTAAGTGTTGACGCCACAGTCCCCTGGTTTTTTTTAATGAGACTGGGGTGAGAGACAGTGTCAAAGGCCTTCCTAAAGTCCAGAAAGACTACGTCCACTGTAACATCTGCATTCAAGGACTTTGTGACCTGGTCATAGAAGGCCACCAGGTTGGTCTGACAGGACCTGCCTCTAATGAACCCATGTTGGTCGCCCCTAAGCATAATCTCCCCTGCTGGCCCCTCATGAACATGTGCCAGGATAATTCTCTCAAAAAGGTTACCCAGGACCGAGGTAAGACTAAACAGGCCTATAGTTTCCTGGGTCCTCCTTCCTCCCTTTTTTGAAAATGGGATCCACATTGGCCCTTTTCGAGTCCTCTGGCACCATGACAGAGCACCATGAGTGCTTGTAAAGCTGTGCGAGGGGTCCTGCAATGACCTCTACTAATTCCCTAAGCACCTTGGGGTGGAGATTGTCAGAACTTGCTGATTGAAATACATCCAGTCCTTCCAGGAGTTCCCCAACTAGGTCCTCTCTGACCCTATGCCTGGGTGATCCCCCCCCTCCAGGGTGTACGGTGGTTCCAGTCTGGGGGTGACCCCGGTACCTGCTCAAAAAAAATGGAGGCAAAGAAACTATTAAATAGGTTAACTTTGCTGTCTGGTGTGACAACCAGATTTCCTAGCATGTCCTGCAGAGGTCCCATGTTACCCAGTACCTTCTTTTTACCCCCTATGTTTTTAAAAAAGTACTTCTTGTTGTCCTTGATCCGGGTAGCTAGTTCCAGTTATATCTCCACCTTGGCCTTCCTGATGTTGCCTGACATTGCTTTAGTGCTTTCATGAGAATTTTTATGGTGACAAAAATGGCAAGCAAATACATATTTCTGCCTTCTCTCATGCCACATCAGTGACTGCAAGAAAAGGCAGTGAAAAATTGTACGGCTTTATTGTGGCAACCATCTATTTGCCCTTTGGTGTGAGAATGTAGGGGGCCAATCCTGTACACCCTGGGTATGATCAGGCCCCTCAAGCACTCAGAACAACTGCCTAACTGCCTCTGCTTACAGAGACATGCCACAGGGAATCGCAGGGCACCTCTCTAAAAAGGGGAAAGTCAGGTTTTCCCTGCTTATGAAGATCCACTCCAGGATTCCCAAAGTGCATCTCCATAAGTGGGCAAAGCCCAGTCAGGGAGCCTGGTGCCTGAGAAGGGCAGACACCCAGTGCCTGAAAAGGATGGGTGCCAGGGCCAGGGCCTGAGAAGGCAAAACAGAGGGCTGCAGCCCAAAATCTAGGTCTGACACAGCAGCCCTGGGCTAAAGGGCCCAGCTAGAGGAAAGGGGTAGATGAGAGTTGATGTCTAATTTGCAATGCATGAGCGTGACTATGAGGGCAGCTATGGTCATGAATCCTTTAAAGGTGACAGGTGTCCTGGGGCACTGGTGGGCCAAGAGGGACCTTTTAGCATGTAAGGGGCAAGATTGGGACTAGCAGGATCAAAGAGGGACCACCTGGCTCAGAGACAGACAAGGGCATGATCTGGGACCCAAGGGCAGTCTCCCTTTTCACCAGTCAACTCATTACATCAAAACATGGTAGGCAAGCAGCAGCCGCAAAGACACCGGGGGTGTCATGGCCTCCCCTATCTATACTGACCAAGTGAAAATAGCAGCCTCTGCAAATAATACTTTCGGTCATGCAAGAGCTTCATGTCAGCAATGAATCCAAGAATATTCCAGAGTGACAAATGGATACAAATATGGATACATAAATTCAACCCAAAGAGATGGCACCATTCAAGGCCTTTCCCTTTTCCCTCCCTGGCAAAACATAGGCTGTGTCTTGCTCAGGTCAGCTTTAGCTAGCTCCTCAACTCTTGTAGTTGATAAACACTTTCTCAGGGATTACCCCTAATGCAAATAATTTAGAATGTACACCTTGCATGCCAATGAGCTTTAGTTCAGCTAGGAAATGGATTCAAATCTCTTTTCATAGTTAAAGCAAAAGATAACCTTGATTCAAGATGAATGAGGTGAAAAACAAGGCAAAGAATAAATGCACAAAAGGCAGTTAGCCAACCAACTCCCACTGACTTTGTGCTTTTTCAGAAATAAAACCATCTATTTCAAAGAAATATCAAGAACCAGATTCACTGGTACACTTAATTGTTTGAGATGCTTCAGTGATGCCAAATCCATCTTAGTTGTCCTGTTAAACCATGTTTTTTGACTGCTTTGCACAGTGCAGTTGGAGCACCCTGGCAAATCAGCCTCCAAAAAAGTTTCTCTTTTGCTAATAAAACATTATGTACACACACATGTCCCTGTGCCAAGCACAAGTAGGTAGCTTACTGAGGAAATGGAGGAAGGGAAAAGATTTCTGTGTCCCAAATGAGCTGCAATTATTACCATAGTCTTGAAGATAAAGTCACCCCTACGATGGGGTGAAATGGCTAGTGGCCTCTTGAAGCAGTGGTTTTACTGCAGCCTGTCTTTGGGTTTACAGTGCCGGCCCCAGGCTCTATCTCCCTCCTGGCTGCAGATCTGGGAGGAGCTGGGCAGGGTTATTTTGTCCCAAGTGGCACAACTTGCCCCACACCAAAGTGCACATCCAGGCACATGCACTGTGGCAAAGATCCCCAGCCTGCATGTGTGGATGTACTCCATAAGTTTGAAGGAGTCCCCATGGTACACAACCATAAAGGTACCAAGGACATAAAAATGCATATTCCAAGGCATTAGCAGCCCAGATAATATTCAGCCCATTGTTAATTTTAAAAAAGCTTACGAAAAATAATTTAGCATTATTTCTTTATTATAAAACTAGAAATGGCTCTTTTAGTTACATGACTGACAAGCTACTAAAAATATAAATGGAGAACTGGAAACCAAGATAAAGACATGATAGCTCTATTGAGCAAATATTATAGGTTCCACTTTAAAAAAAGAGAAATGATGGGGTATTTAGAATATACACTGTTTTCTCTCTGTTTTTTTTTTAAATTTGTTCTAAATAAGATGTTATAGTACACAGATAGCAATGGAAATGGGTCTGGAAATATTAACAAAAACAATATAGACAAAGCACTAGGTTGAGGAGATTTCACTCTCTAGGGGACTGAAAGGGAACATGACACAGGCCAGAAAACTGGCAAAAATGCAACTGACATCATTACTCAAAAAAGAGTTAAAAAAAGTGAACGCTTCAATTATTTCACCCAAACTAATACAAAAATATTGTGACACCCATTTAAACAAGGCCCTGAAAAGGGTATAGACCTACTAACAAAGAAAGGTGTAGTGTGCCAATAAAAAAAGTGACCTTATGAGGTCTACAGTGTAATTAGAGTAGTTACTTTAGACAAGCCAGCTCAGTTAATTGCATTTCTTATGTCATGGCTAAAATTGGATTAAAAGCTTTCTAGAGGAGAGATGTCACTGGGTGTTTTCATAGATGTGACTGAAGTTAGACTAGAAGATAACCAAGGTGGCTTTACCCTAGCTAGCAGAAGCCACAGCAGCATGGAGCTCAGCCTGGCTGCTTTATCTTCCTTCTCACACAGATTTTGCAGCCCACACCGAGTTCCAGGATGCCACATGCCACTAGGGTATTTCTGGTACAATGCCTGCAGTAAAGATGGACTCAAAGAATAGATCTGATAAAGGTGAAGGAGGAAGATAAGTACTCTGTGGGAATGGTTTTTCCTTCCCACATAACTTTCATACTCATTTCTTCATCTTTAGACTTGGCCTTTGAAGTTAGCAGAAGCTTTGGGGTGTTTAAAAAATGAAGGCTAAGACTCTGTGCGTCAATATGCACTCTCCTCTCCAAAGGCATTGTTTTTAACCCTTGGCTCTCAAGAGGGCCTTGGAAAGCTTAACTGTACAATATTTGTAAAGCATTATTCTTAAAGGATTAGTTCATTTTCTCTATCCAAACACTATCACTGTAGATTTCATAAAACAGCTGAGCCCTACTGAAAGAGAATAGCTTTTCTGGAGATTTCTATTATGCAGCACACAATTATAGACCAGTTAATCTAATATCAGCTAGGCAAAAAGAATGACAAACAATTCTGTGGCACTTAGTGAGAGAGCTCCTTGGAAAACACGTGCTGACAAAGATCCAGTGTGGATCTTACAGATAAAGGTCTCACTTAATTAACTTGTCGGATATCCTTAAAGATCGTATCATCACAGCAAGCAAGTGCATGTAAATGGTGTATACTTACATTTTCAAAAGGTATTTGATAAGGGCCTACACTGAGGATTAGTCACTAGGACAAGAAAAAAGGAGCTTGACAAGCAGCTTTTCACTTCTATGGAATGAGCAGAAATGCAAGGAACGGTAACCAACGGCTCAGCTGTGAGACAAAGTTGCATGGCTGTGAAGAGGAATAATGGGGTGAGGTCTGTGGAAGTTTCTAACTCTAGTATGGACTACCTGCATCATTATCATAAGGGGAAGGGACATTGTTTTTTGTTTTGTTTTGTTTTTTTACTTTCATTAATCTTAATTATAAAAAAAAAAAAATTTAAAAAGCCCAACCAGCCCAAAGCAACGAATTAAAAGCACAGAACTTAATATGGACCTGGTCATGAAAACAAAGAATCACCAAAAAACAACAATTCAAATAAAGTGAGAATGAGGAAAACCCTTGTACCTCCCAATTTCCATGTACCCGTGATAATACTTTAAGGACCAGCTAGCCCTCCTTCACAGCACACACTGCCCCCCTCAATGGCCCAGTGGGATGCAACCTGGTCACAAGTTACTTTAGGGCAAAGTGTTTAAACTCAAAGACCAGATGCATCCAAACTTGGAGCCATAAAATGTGGAGGGTGTCATTAGACCTAGCAAGCTGGTTTCAGCAGCTCTTCAGCGTTGTCGTCTTATCCTGGCCTAGGAAGAAGTTGTCCAGGCAGATTATATACCCCCGGAGCTGCCCAGTGAGGGATCTCACTGAAGTCTAAGTCCAGCGCACCAAAGAGAGCCTTAAGGTCAGCAAAGAATGGTTACTGCTGGAGGGAACTTGCTACAAAGCAACTACTTCCTCACATCTGTCTAATTGCTTAGGAAGGAAGAAAGTTTAACTGAAAATGGAGAAATAAGCTACATTAGGAATAGGAGTTTGCTTCCTCTTTGGGCAAATGGAAGGTGAAGTGTGGTGGCTGTGACCAAATTATGTCCAATCCCCCTGCCTGTCTCCTGAGGGAGAGCCCTTTATTTAGAATGGATTGCAGCAAGACAGTCTAGCCCTCAGTAGGAGGCTGAAAAAATAGTTTGAAAGAGATGAGCTTGCTGGACCAAGTGACAACTCGTTACAAAAATGTATTATAGTATGTTCCTCTCCGACAGCATATGGGGTGGATAGACTATCATTATTCTGCCATCTTGTTATTTAAAATTATTTCAAAAGTTGTGACACTTTCATTTTGAAATTCAAAACAGCTCTTACACTATGAAAAACTTTTTTTGTTTTAAAGTGCTGAGGATGGGAAAAGACAGCAAACCAAGGTACCGGTTTCACCTCCCATACCTGCATTATGTGAAGAGCTGAATTTCATCTTTGAGAGGATGCAGAGAGGGCATGGAGAAGTAATTGGTGGTATTTTACCTTCAGGAAGCCTGACAGGAGAGGAGTCTGGAGAGGTGAGGGTCTGTGCGCCAGTTTTGGTGTTGGAAGCTAGGCTGGGATTGGATGAAGACCATGAAGAGACCAAGACTGGGGAAGGAGACTAGATGTGGATGAGGAGACCAGGGAGTAGAAACAAACAGAGATGGGAAGTCATAGTCATGAGAGTTTGGACCAATGAGACAAGGAGTAGGGGACGGTAAGAGGGAGTCAGGCTAGAAAGAAGGGGGAAGAAGGGTCTGTAAGAACACTTTCTTCTGAAACCCTGAAAGGTTCTCAAGATTCAATATTCCTCCTCTCCCAGTGAAGCTAGTATCATCCTATCTTGTGCTGGTTTGAACTGACAACCTATTGTTCCTCTCTGTTACTTTGCTAGCTCAAGTGTCAGAGGCCCGTGTCCTGAGGTTAAAAATTCCAATCCTCTTTATGACCTGTTTGTTTCAACATGATGCCAAATAACCATATTGCTATTTTTGAAGCAAACTGAAAAAAAGAATGAAAAGAAATCATACCCCCCCATCCACATTAGAAGGGCATTAACATTGAAAAGTGAAAACACTCAAAAAGTTAGAGATGGCAGAATAAGGCAGACTATGTAACCTCAGTCCAGCCCCTTGTGTGACTGTGTACTTAGACTTATTTGGTTAATTCCCAACATATTAATTTCATTATTGAAATAAGTCAAGAAGCTTGGCAGCTTGTGTTTTGTAGGACTGTACCTCTTTTGTTTCAGAGTAGTAAATGAGGCTGGGGATTGCAGGAAGAAAAAGAATAGTTTTATGGTTAAGGTACTTGAATGTCCCTGCAGGAATTGGATTCTGATATGCTTTCCACAGTTCCTATGTGATGCTGGACAAGTCATACTTTAAACTACTTGTAAAATCTTCACTCTCTTTAAGCCCAGATTAACACTTTTAGGTCTGATGTACAGAAGTGCTAAATTAAAGTTGATTGGAGATTTACTTTGAATATAGGAATGCTCTATAAATACCCTGATAGGGGCATTTAAGATGGGAAAGAAAGATAGCAGTTACTTCTGATCTCAGTTTGCCCATCTGCATAATGGAGATAACGCTTCTCCTGTTAAGATTTAATCTGTCATTGTTTGATACATCCAGATTTTGCAGTGATGAACATCATAGAAAAATGCTTTCAGAAATAAATAATTTTGTATTCAGAGCCTGGTTTGAAAAGTAAAGCAAATAATGCATGAGGCCAGACCTTGAATAATTAGGATAAAAAAAAAAAAATTACAGTAGCTGCTTGCTTGGGAAAGAGAACCTCTGGAGAAAAACAATAGTCTGTAATCATAGTAGAACTGTATCATAATTCAGATGTATGAGAAGCTGAATTTACATTGCTCAGTCCACGTTGTTTCTGGCATTTCCTAGCTTTTGTGTGATTGACTTTGCAATAATAATATTCCTTTAATGTTAATTTGTGTGTATAATCATCCTTCATTCAGACACACATGCTTACATCTTCCCAAAGGGCCAGGAGTTCCTCTTCCAGAATCAAATATACTAAAAGCATCTACTGCCTTCTAGAGAAGTCCGACTTTGAGACGTCACCCCAGTAATGTCAGCAGCATTGTAGATGTGGGGATGATAGGAGGAGGACCTATGAAGTTCATGACAGATTGACATTTGCTTTGCAGCTGTGTAGATCTGAAGTGACCTTCAGCCTCTCCTTTCTTTCATATGTGCTGCTGCTCATAGTAATGGGAACATGAATCACAAAGCAGCTGCAACCTGCTGCCTCATACCACACCTGTACCTCTAACCCCTCCATAGTAGGCAGGCAAAAGGAGGCTACAAAGGAGTAATTGCTGCCATTTTAGTTCCTGTTTTCATGTATATAACCACTTGCTTTTTTAAAAACATTATTTCATGAAAAGAGTGTCAAAGTGGTAAAACCTCATGAACCCTGTGTGCACTGTGCTATAGAAGTACTGGATGACAGCTAATAAAATACATTTTCTAGCACTTATTCAGGCTGCTAGTAAGAACCTAACCGACTGGTTAGCTTCTGACTCTCAGCAGGCTACATGACCCTCAAGCAACAGAAACATTACCCACACACAATAACAGATGATACTCCTTTAACATACTCTTTAAACCTATGAAGAATTATACCCTCATCACCTATTGGTATCAATTGTGCAGTGTCAAATCAGTTTAAGAAATAATTAGTTCTCCATTGGGATACCATGGATACAGCATATTAAACACTACATATACACAGTTTTCATTTACAAGCAAATCATGTAAAACCATAAACACATTTGGGAGTTGAACTAAAAAGTACAAGTCCCATAAATAATTGAGCTGCTTCAAATATGTGGATCCTTTAATTACCCTCCTGGTATAAGCCTCTAACAAAGGATGTACATTTTCCCCTCAGTGTTTCATAGGAATAGTTTACCAGAGAGAATACCAAAGTTTTATTTTTTTTTTAATGTTTTTTGGAGAAAATTTCTGTTACCCATTAAGCTTTATTTCACAATATGAAATCTTAATAGATTTCTGCCTGTGCTCAGTGAAAGCAGAGGCAGCCCTATAAGTTAGGTTCTCAGACACTGATATTTACACAAAGGGAAGTCATATTTTAACCATGGGGGCTATAGAAGGACTTCTCAGTCCTACATTTGGAAGCCAAAACTAGTGCTTTGGCACATAAATATCCTTTCAGTGCACCAAAGTGCTGACTGGAGCCTCTACACATGGGATTTGGATGCATTGTTTATGAATCCATATTTAAAAACTGGCCTGTTTGTCACTGAATGCTGCTTTATCTTGCTACAATGATATCACAAGGCCATATTAAAGAACAAAACAAAAAACCATAAAAGAAAAGCTATCTCCTGGGTCCTCAGCTTCTGTAAATGGATGTAGCTTCACTCAGTTCAGCAAGACCAGCACCAAACTTTTATTCCTACAGTTATATAAACAAGAAACAGCATTAATGTCTTGTCCTTATCCTCAAGCCAAGGATAACTCAGTCACCTGAAGAGGGATATCTACCTTCTGATGGAAATGTGAGAGAGGAAGGACTCCTGAAGAGGCAGAGGGGAGACAGCTGCTCATCCTGAGAGTTTCTCATTATCCCAAATAGCAAATGTGTTCTTTGGGGAAGACAGCAAAGAAATAGGTCTCTACCCTCCAGAGGACTTTACTTTCTCTTCTGTACTCTCTCAAAAGCTCCCCACACTCTCCCTACAATTTACAGCTGGAGCAAGCTTGTATGCATGCCACATAGGCTGTGTCTTTCTTTCTGACAAAATGCATAGATACTAGAGCATGTGAGACAGAAAGAGCAAAGAAAAAAGCCTACAAATTGAGACATAGATGGCCTGTCCACCTCAGTCCAAGCCAGATTTAACAGAAACCCCAGCTGGTGGAAAAAGAAGTGGGGGGGGGGACAGAAGGGGCATGGGAGGGCAGATCAAAGCCCCGCAGTAAAGGAAACAGTGGGGCTTGGGGCTGGAGCTGGGACAGGGACAGGTGCAGGTGCTGCACAGCTGGAGCAGGGCACAGGAGGAAGCCATGAGCAGCTTGTCCAAGGGGGGTGGCTCCCACTGCTGGTGCATCCTGGGGGAAGCACTTAGGGGTATGTGCTCCCTGGATGTGTGCATGGGGTGAGGCCATGCTGCTGCTGAGGCGGTGCTGGGCCAGGGCTGTGCTTGGGGTGGGCTGTGTTGGTGCTGGGAAGGTGGGTTGGGGGGGCCATGGTGAATTCTGGGGTGGACACAGCCCACCCTGTAGCCCCCCCTAGCAGCCCTGCTGCCCATCCCCCATGGCCCCTGGCCCCAGCCTGCAGTGGTAGCTGACCCTTGCCCCATGCACAAATCTGGGGGTGGGGGGCCCATACACCTCCGTGCCTCCCCCAGGATGTGCCAGCAGTGGGACCTACCCCCTACTCCCCCCGTGCCCCCAGACAAGCTGCTCATGGCTCTGTCCTGTGCCCCAGCCTGCCTCAGCTGGGCAGCACCTGCCTCCATCCCCAGCCCTAAGCCCCACTCCCTCTCTCACCATGGGGGCCTCAATTTGCGCCCCCATGCCCCTTCATTCCCCCTTTCCCCCACAGACTTACCAGCCAGATGCTGATGTCCAGGCTGTGCACATGCATACAGCATTTATCAGTGACATAGGCTACATCAGCCAAATAAAGCTGATGGCCCATAATGTCAATTTTGCTTTTATCGGTGCCAATATTATATGAACCGATGTATCAGTGCACCTCTAGATATAACCTTTTGATGTACTGAGGTGGCAGCGGGCTTGTTAATAAATTCACATTTTGTTTTTCCTGGTCAAGTAACACAGTCAAAAAGCATCTAAATGACCTGTTTGCAATCAAGGATTTTGGCATTTACAATATCTAATTTTTAGGTATCCAGAGTGGAAGCCAAAACCTAGAGGTAGTCATGTAGAGCCAGACTAAAAGAAGGATTTATGCATACTAGTTGTTACAGTTAGAATACATGCTCTTTTTTTCCCCTCTTATGCACATTAGCAGACCTAGTGGTGGGCAGAGTGGGGGCTGCTGCTCCCTAGCCACTTTCTAGTGCTCCATGCACCCTGAGCCCATAGCTACTAGACCCTGGAGCCCCTCTGCCTCCTTTCTAGCACCTCTGCTGCCCAGGGCACTAAAGATACTTTTTATGCCTTAACTGCATTTTGTTAAAGTACCATTTAAACATCCATATGAAGACCTATGTGCATTGCTACATTTAAGTCTAAATGATCCTATTTGTTGAAATATACAACCTAGTACATGCTTGGAAGGTCCAATACGTTTTGCTTGGTATGTCCTCATCTTACACACATGCATGTGCAAAAGAAATACTGTTCCGAGTGAGGCCACAGGTCCACCTACCTTGGTGCCCTGTATCTTACAGAAGTAAAGGTCAAGGCAAGAATTTATGCAGGGCCTACCCAGACTGATCTGTCTCATGTTTCTCTTCCCTTGCATCTTCCAGCACTTACAAACCTAATTTGGAAGTTGCAGCCCTACTATCCTGTTTAATACATGCCATTGTTTGATAACCTTGACCATCCTTGTTTCCCTCCTTTGTACCTCTTTTTAGTTCTACTATAATCTCATTTGAGGGTGGGTATAGCCATCCTGAATGCAATATTCAAGGTGTAGATGTACCATGGATTTATGTACTAGCATTTTATAATGGCATTTTCCGTTTTATTTTCAATTCTTGTGTTAACAAATTCCTAACATTCTGTTTACCTTTCTGATGGCCAATGGACACCGTCTTCAGAGAACTAGCCACAATAATTCCAAGGTCTCTTTCTTAACTAGTAACAGCTAACATACATATGTTGTATGTTAACATGCTGTTCGCTCTCCCAGCCGAAACTCTCCTGGGAATGATTTAACTGTAGTTGTTGTCAGTTTATTTTTCTCCTGGAGTGGCATGTTCTTACTCTGGGAGAAGAAATCTTAATATCTGTAAACTCGTGTATGGGCATCTAGATATCATGTGCCACTATTGTTGCCCCTTCACTCAATTTTATGAGGTTTCACTGCAGTTTTTCCATAGCCAATGTTGTTCATTTACAGTCCTAAATAATTTGATGTCAGCTGCGGATTTGGCTGCAGCACTATTTACTTGCCCCTTCCCCCCTCCCATTTCCAACTCATTTGAGGATGTCTTAAACAGAACAAGCATTTGAGAAGGGAAAGGCGCACAAGTTTAGCACCCATCATGAAGAAGGCATCTCACACCAAATACCTATGGGTGTGAGCAAGATCCTCGCATGGTAATACAATTGGCTTTTGTGAGAGAGAACTTCCATGAACTACTTTCTGCCCTCCAAAGCAGGAGCAAATGCACAAAAAAGGTAACAAATACAAAAGTTGGAAATGGCATGAAAATCATACGAGACACAGTAAGATGTGATCATATAGTATTTAAAATAACAACAACAATTAGAGAAAGGAAAGCTAGTTACAGCTTTCCTCAGTAGTTCAATGGAGAGAGCTGAGGACGTGGGCTGTGTTTTCTGCTCTTGACAGGGGCAATCAAACTGCATGCAGTATTCACTGGAGCACTTAAACTTCTGCCTAGTTCAAGTAGTAGTGAACGTGGAGGCAACACAGTTATGCCCATGCAACAGTTTGTGCTACAGAGTCCTCAATCATCAGCTGCGAGTCAAGGCTGCAGGGCATACATTTTACTAAACTCTAGAAGAGTTTCTCTAGAAGAGAAACAGGGTCACAAGAAGGCCAACACTAAATACTAAACGTAAGTGTACATCTCAAATCAAGGACATAAACGAGGCCTATGGGTAACATCTCTATCTACTCAAAACCTAGAACCTGACCTGAAGGTAGTTCAAAGAACTGAGCAGGTTTCATTTTTGTTGTAATGTGGTTTGTAGTTTAAACCAACCTTTTTTTTTTTTTTAAAACTTCTTAGAGGTTAGGGTATAATTATGAAAGATCAGGGGCACCTCCTCCTCATCTGGCCACATTTAAAAAAATTAAGCCACTATAACTGCATTGTGTGTGTGGGCTCAATGCTGTCAGCATGTATTAGGCATTCTCAGAGCATTTCAACCTGACTAGACCACTAGGGAGATATGGGTATCATTCTGCCTTGTTTTTGGATGGTAACTAGGATTAGGTATGAGCTAGACACCTAAGACTGGTAAGTTTGGGACAGTTCAGGGTATGCATACAGGCAGAACTTCAGGCACCTGATGAACTCTGAAGTCAGAGAAGAAGATCCTCAGAGAGTTTCGGTGCCTCTCAGCACCTGCTAACCAGAGTGTGTGCATTTTTTATGACATTTTGGACATAGATGCTTGATGTCTGCCTAATTTGGGTAAATCTCCCCCTTTTTTGCAGGGAGGTTGGAGGACAGGAATTTGTTTCTTGGAACCTAGATGTCGTTGAAAACCAAAATGATATAAAGTAAGGTACTGAGGTATTTTTGGAAGTGTTCCTCATTTTTTCCAAGAATTTTCCAGGTTGCTCTGCCCACTGTAACATAGGAAGTGTCAGCATTTAGATAATTCATTCAAAATACTGCTGGCAATTCTGTGAAAGCTTGTATAGTAGAGAGAACTACAGTCCAAGCCATTTAATAGAATTATATGGTGATGGGAAAAAGGGGGAGGGGAATACACAGAAAAGAGGGTTTTAAATCCCAGGCAAGTAAGGAACTTAAGATTCTTAGGTTAGTATGAATAGCTGCAAAGATCCAGTTGAAAAGAGTTGGTGTCGGTGTGTGATGTATCTTATTTTTTACATTCGCACATAACTAGTTTTTGTTTAATCAGCAACAGAAGTGATGTTTTGTTTGGAATAAGATTTTATTTGGCCATGCTTAGAAAGAGAGATTTAAGCCATAATTACATTGGATGCTCTTCAAAAAGCAAACAATTTACACATTCTGCTAATCAAATGGCACATTATTCCTTCTATTCCCCCCTATTTATTCATAAAAATTCTTATTAGCATTGTTTAGAGTATAACCCAAGCTATTTTACTCAGAGACATGCTCATTTTGCCCTTACATGGGACACAACTGCTGGCAGGAAATTCCCCTCCACCTTTGAGATATAAAGCAAATATACGTGCAAACACCATCAGTGGTAGCTAGTCTGTACGTGAACGCAGCAGTCAACATATTGCCAATTGCAGAAGCGCAAACCAACAGATCAGAGAATCTAGGTTTGAAATATGTAATAGAAAACATAATAGAAAACCCTTCCTTCCTAAATCCAGCAAAGGAATGAACTGTAATATTAAAACCATGCTTTGCAAAGGGAAAATTCACATGATGTAGCCAAAGATGCAGTTTCTAAAAGAATAATTTTTAAGGCCCTAATCCTGTCATTTGTCCTATGCAAGCATACCACCTTGCTCAAGCAAAGCCCATTTATTTCAAGGGTCAGCAAGTACAGATACAATTCCATGGCTGGGTCCTAGGTACACAGTTATATGTAATGAAACATTTTGGGGGGATTACTTCAATACTCCACTGTGCTAGGAACTTCAAAGTAACCCAGTCAGAGACTGGCCTTGTTAGGAAAAGTTGACAATCTAAGCAGACAAGACAAAGCACAGGAAGGGAATCAGAGGTGTAGAGTAGTGAAGTAACTTGCTCATGCTCTTAAATTCCAGGTGAAAATGTGGCCTATCCTGCCTCTCCATTCAGAATGAAACCCAATCGCCTACACTCATAAAGTAAAACTCTGGAGTATCTCGTGGGATAAAATTATGAGTCATGATTTCACTCATTTCTGGTGTGAAATATGACAGCTCTTTAAGGGCATGGAAGAGCAGCAGACAGGAATGCATGATGTTTGCAATGGAATCAGATTATCAAAAGTTCACAGTCAAGCTGTCTGTTCACATTTGCACCCTCATCAGGGCTGCCTTGCAAATTAACATACATGTGCTTTGCTAATTGTGCTGTTATTTGTACTATGTAAACAGTTTCAAACAGCTCCCTTCACCCTTATTAGAAAACTATGAAACAGAGGGAAAATTAGTAGCAGGTGACTGCCATAGTAACAGAGCAAAAAACTTTCTTTTATCTCTGTTCCTCCACTCATCCCCATTCAAATACAGAATGGGATGAAAAAAAACAACACTTAACATTTGGGAAGCTCTATGCAGAAGAAAAGGGTCAACTGCATTCTCAAAGGCTGTTGCACATGTTTGGATATGTAGGCAAATTTATGAGGTCTCTTCTATATTTACTTGGATAATAATGACCTGAATATATGGAAATCCCTAATGAACCGTGAAACCACTGAACAACACAAAAAGATCACCTACCCTGATGTCTCCGCATACTCTGTAGGTTACTTCCTGGTTTTGACAGCAGCATAAGGCAATTTACCACCTTAACGAATCAACTTTGCAATTTACCACCATAACAGATCGATATGCTTATTCCAGCTCAAATTTTGTTAAATAGATTCCAAGGCATTTAAAAGAAAACACCACCTCTAGTTTCTTTCACTATAAAAACCAAACTAGTTTCTTTCTTCTATTCTCTGAAACCAATACCCTGGATTTAGCTGTCTTGATTTCCAAGCTATTGATGTTCAATATTGCTGAAAAACATCTAAGCACCCGATTGCTTATAATTTTGTGGATAAAGTTATTAGCTATCATATGGTGCTGCTTTTAGTATCTGTAGAAAGAAAAGGATCACAGAAGGTCAAATCTGGGGGGAAAATATTTGGGTGTAGAAGTTGAGAATAAAGAATAATTCCCTAGTCCATATTTTAATTTGGTGGCTGTACATGGATATTGCACTATGGCAACTGCATTTTGCTATGATAAGAGCTGTTGAATGTGAATTTATTTTTGAGTTTTGTTTCTGTTTACCAGCATTATCTGTCATCAATATCTGTAGAATCTTCATATTTCAAGAATGGTCTTAGCTTTAGTTTTGGCTTCAAAACTGTAATAATCATGAAGAAAAGAAAGTAACATTTATTTTATTAATTTGAAAGTACAAAAGCCAGTGTAGTACTATTTAATTCCTAAAAATCTATTGTTACTGAAAAGAAGATGTTTGATATCAGATGCTTCCATGTGTACTTTATTCTGGGTTATGATCTTAGAATCATAGAAAATTAGGGTTGGAAGGGACCTCAAAACAGGAGGACTTGTTCAAAACGGGACCATCTTCAACTATACCATCCCAGCTAAGGCTTTGTCTAGCTGGGTCTTAAAATCCTCCGAGGATGATGGTCAGAATATCCATTATTTATTGTCTCCTTAGCAGTTAATCTAAATAGTTTTAAAGGGTTTTCATACATTCTACATCTGCTTATCATTCAGGCAGTGTATTTCACACTGAAAGCAAAATATCAGCAGCATCTTGTTTCACAACCATTCTAATTCAATGAAAGGTAATGTTTAGGGTGATCACCTTAAATGAATATCATACTAACCACATTACTGTAAATAATAGACTATTCAGCCTAAGAGAACTTGCCTCCTCCATGTCTAATATGAATCATCGAAGGATAAAAACAAGGAAGTGCTTTTCATATCAAGCAAGATATACATATATATGGCAAAAAAATCCAGTGGCATTAATGGGATTTGTGGGTGTGAAAAGAGAATAGGATTGAACCTTTGCTTAACACTTTAGTTTCTAATTTCCAGAAGAAAGCCAACATCATTATTACTTCCTAAAAGAAAGGCATATGCGCAAAGAAAGAGACCCATATGCTTCTGTGATCTTAAACTTATTGAATACTGTCCCTATGTGCTAGATTCTAATCTAAAACATAGCTAATTGATGATAAACAAAGCTAGTCATTTATTTAAAAAATAGCTCAACACAGATTTCTCTCATGACACATTAAATATGATAGGCAGAAGTGGCAGGGTGCTAATTACTCTAGTGATGTGCTCCATTTTCTAAATAGTGAGAACATCAATAATTCATCAGAAGTGGCTGCTAAAAAATTTAATGTCTGACAATCCAAGCCTGGCAAATAGGAGGATAATCTTTTGTGTCTAGTCATTGGCATTCAGACTTTCTTTTCATTATAAAATATAAATGCATTGTTCCTACTTGAGGCGGTTTAGATTATAAAAGATGGCAGATGTATAATGTGTCTAGTTTTGATTGTCTGAGGTAGTAAGGCAGAGCCCAGATGAGAGAAATGCAGATGTCACATATTTAATGAAAATGAGTTTTACAAATACTTTTAATAAAGTCTGAATGGTTTCTGCTAATAGAAACAGTCCAATTATGTGAAACTGTCTATAGCAATATAAAAATATGGAGTAATCAGATAGTTTCACTGGCTGAAAATTGTATGTCTTAGAAAATGTCCCCACTTATTATGGAAGAGGTTAATTGGATGCATCAACATTTCATGAAAATATCATTAATTACAGTGATCCTAAATTACATTGTCAAAATGGACTTGTAAAGTGACATCTATACTTATGCAAACTTTTAACTTTTGCAGTAATAATGACACAATAAGTAATGAGAATACTTTGCTTATAGTTGATGCATATGTATTTGAAAATTGAAAGTTAGAAAGATTTTGCTTCCCCTTTAATAAAAAATAAGAAAAGTTAGCTAGAACATAAAATTTAACCACAGATGTAGCCAAAATCACTAGGACCCAGATCAAAGGTATTTGGGAGCTTGAAATCATTGGCAGGTAGTACCTAATTAGGAAATAGTTGCCTACATACTGTTGTGGATGTGGATCTACATCCCTGTTCTGCTTAAAAACTTTAACTGAAGAATTCAAACAATTTATTTCTAACAGTACAATGCTTAAACATCAGTTAAGCAATGGTATTTTATCCTTAATGCTTCAAACAAAAATCTTAAATGAAGGTCTTATAAAACAATCTCAATGTATATACAAAATTGAACATCTTAAACCCTTGAATCCTTAAATCATTAGTATTTCTAACTTCATGATTTTCCTAAGCATAAGTCAACAGAGAAAGTTCTATATTGTTTTCTAAGTGCCAGATATAATCCTTCTTTCAAATTTAGATTTATCCCTAAGGATAAGTCTACAATTTTTGAAAATGCTTACTGTTGATACCAGTTAATTGATTTGCATTGATTATGTACAAGAATGAATGAGGTTAAGAATGTGTTTGAACTATTTGCCACATAGTATACATACAGCATTTTTAATTTCTTTCTGAAGGCAAAATTTAAGTCCACTTCAGCAAAGTTCTCCCTCATGTTATGACTGGAAATACTTGGTCAAACCAGTATGTTTGGTTTTAGATTACAACAATTCTTATTTCAAGTGCAATCTCTCCTCAGGGAACATAAATTACAGTTCCAGGGCAGGATTTAAAAAAAAAGATATTAGTGATTTGAAGTGACTCAATTTTGGCATGCTTCATTTGAGGCAAATGAAAGGGGCCTGATTTTCAGACAATGAGTATTCAGGCCATTTATGGTGTTTCAAGGTGAGAAGTGGGGCACGTAAAAATCACTGGTTGCTTTTAAAAGTGTAAGCCAAAAGCAGCAAAAGGGGAATTGTTTGATGATCTGAGAATGGAACCAAACTCACTCTATATATATTCTCTTAAAACTGGACACTATCTGACACATAATAGAAGACCAACAATCTTATGAAATCAACCAGCTATACAGACAAATATTAAATGCACTGTGCACATAGCAACATAATATCAAGAAAAGCTACCAGGGGAATTTAAGATTATTTCTAGTTAACTGTCATCAAAAGTAAAGGATTAAAAAAAGAGTGTGGAAAGGTTCACCCAAATTTCTGTTTGCATGATGGTGGGAGGACTACAACAGGGGGGAAGGAAGCCTGGAAATGGTCTGACTAGCTCTCTGCAGAAATGCGTATCCTGAAAAACTCAATATAATTGAAAGATTAAATGAACCTGTGCATATCAGATCATGTTTATATTTAACAGCATTCCCCCATTGAGAAAGGTCCACATTTTACAATTCCAATGCCTCAATAGCTGACTCAGCAATTCAAAGCTTTTAAAAATCTATCTGTGAGGGAAGAAGCACAGGGTGAGGAGAAAGCAACCAGGAACTGCAAACAGTCCATACTTACCACGGGTGAAGAAAGGAGCTCAACTGGAACAGGGAGCATGCCGCCATGTTTCCACAGTGAGTGCTCCTTCCAGACTAGTGGTGGGAGCACAAGGAAAGGTATTTCAAGCCCTTGAAAGGGGCAGCTGGGGAGAGACCATAGTATCCTGGGAAAGAGGCTGTAAGAGGACTCTCCAGCTAGCAGTTTCCTGTGGCAAACTGCAGGTGAAAAGAGCTCACCAAGTGGCCAGAGGATCACTGATGAAACCACAGATCCCCAGGAACCTGCAGCTAATCTAGTCCAACTGCATGCAGATTCAAGTGGAGGCAAACTAAGACTGGAGCTGATGTTGATGGACTATTGCAATCCCAGTGCTAGCAGCGCAAATTGGTCTTGAGCCAAGAATGGGGTGTACTCACTGCCTAAACAGAGAGCTCACCCTGCAGAGGGAGAGAGCCAGCACAGTGAATGAGCCTGTGGGCCTCCTGGGCATGACTTTGATTCTTTTTTTTTTTTTGTCTCTCCTTCCTTCAGAACAGGCACTAGGGAAGGGCCCCTCCTCATAAAGTGCTGCTTGCTCTGGCACAAAGAAGTCAAGTCAGGAGGAGCTGATGTCTGAACAGGATTGTTGTCCCTGTAAGAAAGCAAGATAATGTAGCCCCAGGCTCACGACAAGAGGAGACAGTGGTGCCAGCTGGTAGCTGTGAATCAATTTAAGTTGATTGAAACATGGATCCTTGATGAATTGATTGAGATTGAGTGAATCTTGAACCCTTAATGATTGGGTTTGAAATTGATTGACTCATGGACCCTTAATGAGTTCATTGAGAATGACTGAGTAAAAATCACAGTTTTGGTGAGTGAAGAGTCTATCCAAATTTTATTGAAGCAGCTGACAGGGAATTCCTGGAGGAGAGATTGTTCAGAACTTAATCTCTACACACTCCTTTATAGTTGCTAGACCAGACCACTACAGAAGTAGTCAGTGCCATTCCTATTTGGAAAATAAGTAATTGACTGACAGTGTCCCATCCCATTGATGCAACATTAAGATCCAGATGTGTGCCATCTAGGATGTGGTAAAGGTGAGATGTAAGGGGTAAAGGTGAGATGTAAGGGGAGGTGGAGCCCCATGAAGAGAATCGTCTGAGGAGACAGGCCTGGACCTCTATCAGCTGACATATCCAGCTCCCAACATTAAGAAAAAATAACAAGGGACGGTGGGTAAGACCATTACATTGGAGATCACTGGTGGTGGTGCTGACCTTCAGCCTGTTGGTACACTCTGGTAAGACGTTGGGCAGGAGAGGGTTGAGGCCATATTGAACATACCCCTGACACAATGTCAGTGATTTAAATGCTGTGGTCTGGTATCTGACCAACTTCTACAGTGGTTCCCCACTGAAAGATTCTTTTTTGATTTGAGCTCATTATTGGGTCAATGTTTAGGGTAAGAAAGAACATTCTTATCCTCCTTTAAGGTACCTTATTATTTTTTTTATACTTGACATTTACCAAATCCTTCCTATATACTGTAGTAGTGACAGCCTACACTATTAGTGTTAAAGCATATAGGGATTTCTATGAGCACTGAAACATGAAGACATCTGGAAAACACAGGAAAACCTTTAAAGTTTGCTGCATATTATATGAGTGAAGGAATTAGCCTTCATGTGAAAAAGAAATAAAATGATGCAAAAAACCCCGAAAGAATGGGGTTTCAAGAATGGTTAAGCTGTCTTTCTGCCTCCCTCCTAAATAACTTCACTATTTTTTCTCAGTTTCAAGCATAGAAGCTGGCTTAGGTGAGCAGGGCATGCTGAGAAGCAGTGTAGACATACCCACAAGGTTATAACTTGCTTAGAAACTCTTAAAGAAACAATGTTTTTTATGTGTGGGTGGACTTTTGATATTCTACCTATTGCAGGGAGAAGTGACCTTCTGCCTTAGTATGGCGGCAAGGAGAAGTATATTGTTTGAGGTGCAGTCATTAAGAATAGATATAAAAATGAATTTTTAAAGAGAGGTGTTCAGGATTTGTATTTCTGCTCTGAGGTAAATCTACCATTTAATACATTTTGTAAACTAAAAATTGAACATTTCTTTTCATAACTGAAACATGTCACTTTGAAAGTATGCTTCCAATTAGTTGGTCTCTTATAGTATATTTAAATATTTTATTAGGTATGCACATTATATTAAATACATAAATACAGTAAATATATTTTAATATAATTGCTAAAACAAAAAAGAATGGAAACATTGCAATTTTCTCCATTTGTAAATATATTAAAAATTGGCATTTACCCCTTAAGTCTTAATTTTTCATAGCACACTGCTCTGTTACATATTTTTTTCAACCAGCTCTAGTTCTGAACACTTGTATCTAAGGTTTTCCAGCCATTTTCTTATGAACAGTGCTAACAACTAGTATTATTTGAATAAATGATTTTTTGGCTCAGATCAACCTGCAATGTTTCTCTTTCTTTCTTTGAAAAAATGAAAACAATTATTTTCTATTTTTGGCAAGTGTAGCAAAAGAAAATACTTAGCCATTAAAATAAATCCACCCCTCCCCCTTTTAATTTATTGTTTACATAATAATCTACTTTGGTAGGGTATTCACCTCAATTGTGAAGATCCATATCAAAATCCTCTTTGGTCTAGAGGATTTAAACCTCTATTTCCTTCACCCCAGGAGAAGACCTTCATCCCCACACTAAAATATTCTGGGGTGGGTCACTTGCCAAAGCAATCCTGTTGAAACCATTCTGCTTTGTATAAAAGCTAAGTACAGAGAGTCAAAAAGCCTGAGACAGAATTGATTCAATCTTTGCAGGTTAGTCTAGGTTGCATAGATTGAACCGATAAGCAAGTGAACAGACATTCACTTTTAATTCCAGAAATGTTGCCATAAACCTGCATTGGCTGGGGGGTGCTAGAGCAGGCCTCCCTTAGCTGGAGCAGATGGCTTGGGTCAAGGCTAGGCCACTCACTCTGTGAAGGAGTGGCGGGGGAAAGGTTGCTGGGGATATGCAAAGCATCCTGGGATGCTGGGGGACTGTGAGTGAACTTGAATCTGGAAGGGATTTGGGACAGAAGTTCAATAAACCAATTTAACCTAAATCAGTTAAGTCTGATATTACATCCATCCAAGTTCATCTTAAACTGGTTTCAGCCATTTTGAAAGCGGCTTATATGCACTGACCTTTTGTTGTGTTACAGATTTGAACTGTTTGCCAATCACTTATATCAGTTTGTGTGTAATTTCAGTCCCTAGCCCAAAATTGTAAATTTTCACTGGAGTGGGAACTGGAACCCAGGTGCCCACTTTGAGTGGGTGTCCTAACATAGAAATATTCTCAGAGATTTTTTCTAGCCCAACAAATATTTATTTTATACTAACTTGTAAAATTTTAACAAGTGAGATTGAAACCCAGTTTAGAATACCCTATAGTGTGGCAAGTGGGATACTGTCTTGGAGAGTGGTAAATAAATTCACTCGGTTTTATTAACAGCTTAAGTAGACAGGAACATTCCAAGTTGAGACATTGCTATTATCCACAAGAAGAAAGACAAGGCAGCAGAAACATGATTTAACTAGGCCAAAACATTATTAATTTAACATTTCTTGAGAAACTGCCGGGCTACAATTTATTCGTGAGGTTCAACCTTCCTTCATTATGTGGGATAGGAGTCTCAAAAACCTTACTCATTTCAAAACTAGCCCTCAGCACCATTCTTCAAACTTTACTCCCACACTCCTGTTTTAGGAGTCAAAATTTGGATGAAATGTAGCCCTTTACTATACCAGATATAAAGACCCCAGACTGGTCTAAATTTCTTAAGACATCCCCTTCCCTGATTCAGCTTTCAATTCTGATTTATCAGTGAAGTATTTATACTAGACACATGTTCAGGCACTAGACATCTAATCATCAGGCTCCTGGGCTGCTCAAAGGAAGGCATAAAAATTCTTCCAGCAGTGGCCAGTCCAGCACTGTTTTTACTCATTCTGCCACTGCTACTTTGTACATTGAATTTTTAAGCAGCAAACATATTCCAGCTTTGTTTAGGATAAGGATAACATTATATTTTTCTTTCTGGATATGTAGCCATAAGAAGGCCTGAATACTGCATGTAGTTCCTCAAATTCAGTTTCTTTTAAAATAAGTTTCATTCTGTTTTTATTATCTCCAGAATAAGTACATACTGAATATAAATTTAACAAGGTAATTTTGAATACGTGACTAGTGCCCACTTTCATACCTTCATATATTTTTCAGAAGTACCTAAGCATTTTTACTTTCTTATTCTGCTGTACTTAAGCCATTTACAATGTAAATATCTGCCTTTTATGTCTCAGCAGGTGGTTAAAACTTCACTTTCGTGGTAATTTTAAAGGTCATCTTCACTAGGCGACATTAAAGAAAATCATCTTTCACAGATGGTTGTTTCCATAGCAGACTGCAGAGAATCTGCCAGAATGTTACTGTGTTTTTGTTACCTTTGGGGAGCTTTTATTATTTAGCTGTCATCATTAAAAATTCAAAACAGTGATTGGTGAGGCAAGCTTGAATACTTTCTTTTCCATTTATGGCTAAATAGTTGTAGTGAAAAAAAATAAAGAGGAGGAGGGGTTGCCCATAGGAACAGTCATCTTTAGTTTCTCTAACAGCTGCAAAATGTGATCAAAACCATCTTATCATTGTTATAATTTTTCCCTAAACTTTACCTCACAAAACCAAGTAATTTTAAGGAGCAACAAAGAAGCCACTCAAGTGGTATATTAATTAAAATGTAGCTGTATTGTGATTCATGGACAATCTTAAATATCTTTTTATTTCCTTGGCTTCAGTGGTATAACCCAAGAAGCTTAGGTGGAGAAAAAGACTGGACTGGCATCAGGTTACTTTCTGCAGCTATTTTTCTTGCTTTGATATCAGGAAATGTTTTTGGCATCCACACGCATTTTACTCTGGTTATAAAGGTCTTGCAAAGATGGGGCAGCTATATCAGAATAATCTCGTCAGCTGGCAACAAAGAACATTTTTTTTCTGGAGTCGTATACCAGGTATTGATCTTCTGCACACATTTTGTTGTCACAGTTCATAGCTGATTAAAAGGTTTACAGAGAGATCAGGGTATAGGTAATGGATCAACAGTGCTTTCCTCTTTTATTACTGTTTTATGAAGTCCCCAAAGTAGAATCCAGAATCTAGTTTTACAGTGCATGGAAAGAGTGAGTAGCCACAACAGCCAAATGAGTAGCCACAACAGCCAGCACACTGAATGAAGGGACTACTGAACAGCAGGGTATGTTTTAAAGCCTACCTCTCTCAGACACCTAATTCTAGCTATGGAAATACTTTTATCAGTTCATTATTCACAGCCCAGAACCCTTTCCTAGAGTTAGGCTACTAAGATGTTGTTTTCATAAAGGAAGCAGAAGTCACTTCTTTTCTTGGAGGAGGAGAGGGTATGAGGATGCGTGTGGAGATCTGGGTTCAAACACATCACCAGCGTACGTGGATTCAAACCCATATCTCCCACTTCATAGGCAAGTGCCTTAATCACAAGGCTTTAGACTGTTCTGCGGTGGAGGTATGTTTGATTCCTATTGTTTTTCATATCATTTTGATTTCTATTTTGCCCAGTGAATCTTGAATTCTTTTTTGCAAAGTAGTCATATCAGAAAGGGTAGACCATAACCCTAAATCTCACTCAAGACCACAGCAGAGCCATGTGAATACTTTACTTTCCTTGAAGGCGGGAAAAATGGATTTCAATGTCTTCAAGCCTAAGCAAACAGAACTAAGGTCTCTAAGGTCTTGGATGAGTGTGTTAACTACTAGGGAAGAAGTCAGCAACCTCTTAAAGCTGTAGGCCAGAATGACCCAGCTGCTGCTATCCTCTCTCTCTATGGTGGTATGAAAAACTGCCCACTACCACTGTTTTCCCCTGCTGTGAAAGCCCCACTTGTGCAAGCTGGATCAAATGGCTCCATAGGCCATATCTCATAGGGGTGTGTGAAATGGGCCATATTCAATTCAGATCTGGCCCGAATCGGGGATGGTGATTCAATTAATTGATTCAGATCACTGTCCCCGATTTGATTCAGCTGAATCTGAAGATACGATGCTGATTCAGAGAATCAGCGATTTATCCACAGACACAGCTTTAAATGTTTTTTCTACATACCTTGAGGTACCAGGTGCAGCTTGTAAATGCTGTGATGCTGGGGTGGATGAAGTATCCCACAGGAGCATGGGGGGGCCCCCCATGTGTTTGGCAGTGAACCCGGATTTGGACTGGAAGTGCTTCTGGTCTACTGGGGAGTGTGCTGCGGGGGGAGCCCTGCACCCCCCTGTCTTGGTGATCAGCTGTGGGGGGACCCTGGGTTCCCCCCCAGACCCAGGAGGTACCAGTAGCCAAGCTGGGGAGGTGTGTGGGGGCCCCCCACCATGCTCCCAGAAGTGGACCAAAAGTGCTTCTGGTCCACTTCCAGGTCTGCTGCTGAGCGTGCTGGGGAACCCCCCGCACTCTTGTGTGATGCTCCATCCACCCCAGCATCTCAACATTTACGAGCCACCTGGTATGTTGAGGTATATAGAAAAAACATTTAAAGCTGTGTCTATATCCAAATTCTTGAATCTTTCTGAATCAATTCAGAGAGTTCTGATTTGATTCAGAGAGATTAAAGGGTCTCCTGATTTGATCTGGATTGGGAGATTTAGCCACCAAATTGGGCACCGAATCTCTGCCGAATTGAATCAGGAACCAAAGATTCACACAGCCCCAATATCTCACTTGGAAACCATAGGGTGCCAACCCCTTCAGATAAAAGGGTTTATGACCACACCAAAGTTTTGAAGTACCATGGTTATGACTGCTGTGCTTTATGCAGAGCTTATTCCTGTAAGTATAAATTATGCATGCTCACAGTATACCTACTGAATTATACCCCTCAAGGGAAATAGGGAGAGATGCATCTAATCTGAGAAACCCAGTTATGCTTAAGTATGAGATGCCAGTCTGTTCAGCTCTGTCAAGATAAAGGCAGTCTGGGTATCAGTAGAAACAGTCTATTAATCACTCAGTGAACTTTACTAATGAAAATGTAAATGCCTACAGATTTCTAGGCACCCACATCTTAAAGGGTAGCAAGGGGCATGGACCATCATCTTGGATTTAAGTGCCCAAATGCCACCTTAATTTCATTTTAAATAAGGCCTTCTTTGGACCTGAACCTCACTACTTATTATTGTGCTCTTTTTGCACTTTATTTCTTCTTTTTTCATCGTTTCTCTTACATTTGAAACCAAATTTATATAGATGTTTAAAAATGCATAGGTTTTCATTCAGGGAGCTTCTGTGCTGCGTAAGGCTCAAAAGTCTACCGATCCTGATTCAAACAGAAACTGAACTACTCAACAGAAAAGCTGACTTGTTGGAAAGCAAACTCCTTAGTACCTACCTGTTCATCCATGCTCCATATCAGAAAGTTCTGGAGATGAATACCTGTATTCCCATAACTTTGGTTTACAGGAAAATATAAAAAGCTTCAGTCATTTTGAAGAAAATAAGAATCTTGGTTGATCTACCTAGTTATAATTATAGCTCATTCAAATATGCTTGAATTACCTAGCAACTATATACACACAGATAACCTCTATAAACTCACTAGGGGGACCAGCAGGGTTTGGGAGAGACCCTGTTTCCCCTAGCACTTCCAGGGTAACAAGGAATAATGGCCACAAGTTGTTAGAGAGTAGGTTTAGACTAGCCAGCCAAAGGCACTACTTTACAGTCAGGGCAGCTAGGATCTGGAACCAACTTCCAAGAGAAGTGGTGCTGGCTCTTACCCTGGGGGTCTTTAGGAGGTGGCTTGATGTCTACCTGGCTTGGGGTCATTTGAGCCCGGTTTTTCTCTCCTGCCCAGAGATCTACAAGGTCCCTTCTGACCTTACTGCTACGAAACTATGAACCTGTATTGCTCCTCTCAGACTTTTCCTAATATACAATTACTAATAAGGGCAACTAGTGAAAGTTATTAGTGAATGATCGCAAGGTTAAAAAAAGGCATGTATGAGTATTTTATATAAATCTTTCTATTTTTAATGTACCTGCCAGTCAGTACAGTATACTATAAAATTCAGCCATGTCAAATATTATTTTTTCTCCTTACCCATCTTTTATGTCAAACAGGAAAGGACACCTATGCCATCTATGCCTCTCAGATCATGGCTTAAAATATCCAAGGCATACTTACTGCAGGCATGGCTGGACAGAGTCAATGCAAGTGATGATCACGAAGAAACAAATATTCCTTTCCAAGGTACCAAAGAACAGGATTTTGTTTCAAGGTTCTTTTGTTCAGCCAAGCCTCTGTGGCTTAACAGGCCACGAGTTATCTCAAAATGTAGTTAGGGAAGCCAGTTTAATAACCTTTTTTGCAAAAAGGACCTTTTCAGAATTTTTCATAATGAAAACCACTTTGAAATTTTGAATTTTTCCATTTCAATGAAATATTCCATAATCAGATTTCAAGTGAAAATAACACTTCTCTATTTTTAGAGACATTTTTTTTTGCTTCCAAGGAGCTGTCAGCTCCTACTGTGACACAATTCCAGCAGTCAGACATAATGACTATTAACCAGATTAGCTTTATTCACTGTCACCAAAGTGATCAGCCCGGTAAACAAAGAAGAAATATTCAAAAGTGCACAAATCCGGAGTCTTCCTAAATTATGCACAACTGGATTAGTAGCGAGTCCAAACATTAACTAACACACAGTTAGTTACATATGTACACTCCCTGATCACCAGGGTTCCTGGTTTTATCCATTTAAAAACTGTAAATTCTCTCATAAAAATTGCAAATTATCTGATTAAAACCCCCAAAATCTGCATTACATTGCAATTAATATAAAACACCACTATATATTTATAGGTATCACTTGAACACAATTTTTTACTGATACATTTACAATTTTAAAGTAATTTTGGATGCCTGTCAGTGTCTCAGTCACTATAATCAAATAAATTCTAAACCTATACATTTTGGCATTTGATTTGGGGGGGTTTTATCATGAAAAATCAGAACTCCCCCTGCCCTCCTCACTCACCAGGACATGGGTCCAGCTGCAGCTGTGCCATCCCCACCCCTGCTTTGTGGCACTGAGCAGTCCAGATATGCCAATGCACTTCCCATACCATTGCCTCTCACTCCTTACCCACAACCCCACAGCCCTGCTGGTGCTCCTTACAACCTTCTGGAGGAGGCCCACAGCTGTCAGGGCTATGGGGCCAAGGACTTAGGTCCACAGCCTCCTGCCCCCTCCCAGCAGTGCCCAAGCCCTGGCTCCTGCCTGTGGAAGTCAGCACCTGCTGCAGACCGAGCAGTGTGGAGCCTGGCCCCCTATTCCCCATGGGTGGCAAGGCTGAAACAGAGCCCATGGAGGGGCAGATGCAGGCTTTCAGCTGTGGGCTCAAAGCTCCTCACCCTGCTGCCCTCCCCACATGCGACCCAGAGACCCAGCATTGCAGGGCAGAGTGGGAGGAAGTGGCTTGGTACTGCCACTGGGAGTCCTACGCCCCATGGCGAGGTGCCTTCTGCAGGCCTAGCAGCTGCAGGGGGCATAACTCCATGCTGCTACCCCCCCTGCTAATGGGTGGGCAGGAGGCAGCTCTTTATTGCAGTGCAATGCTCCCAGTGGTGGCACTGAGCCTCCCCACCCCACTCCACTGTGTTGCACCAGAGTCCCACACACTGGGCCCCAGGGGAGGTTAGCAGGGTGGGGACCCTCAAACCCACAGCCACCAGCCCACATCTGTCCCTGCTCTGTGCACAAATCTGGGGAGTGCTCACAGTGGCGGGGAGCCACTCCTCTGCTGCCCCCTGGACAAGCTGCCTGTGTCTCCATCCCACTCTGTGATTGGGCCCAGCAGCTATGCATTCCTACCATGGCCCCTCATTGAATGAGCTTTAGATAAAGTGCCCCCACTGCTATTTTGAAGTGTGGGGATGCTGATACAAGAGGCATGGGAGGATGCTGGAGCATGGTAATTACCATGCTTTAGCAGAAACAATTAATTGAGTTTGTTCTGAGCATTGGAATTACAGCATGTCAGAGCAACCGCCCTGATCTTGTACAGACACCCTAATAGGTTAATTATCTGGGAAGTGTTCTAGTTAGCTTGACCAAAGCACTGTACAGAGATGGCTATGTTGTTTCTGGCTTGGAAGTCTGGCTTCTGGCTTGTGCAGGGGGAAATTAGAAGGATGCCCAGGCAAAGAGAGGCTGTGGACTTGCATTGTAAGTGAGATAAGTATTCTGTGTACTTTTCTTATTTGTTTTCTTCCTATGTGGAGGATGCCACACAAAGGTGAGGTGACCCCCTGCAGGACATTGCTGTGCCCAGGGACAGGCTTTGGCATTTGGGGTTATTTTCATTTTTATTCCCTGGAGGACCAGTTTGTGGCTGAAAGGGAGGTGGAGGATACAGAAAAGTTATAACTGGGGACACTTTGAAATCAAAGTTCAGTTGAGCAGACACAGCATGGAGACTGGGGTAATATTTAAGACTACTAGCATGTGACATGGTGAATACCCAGAGTTTTTGGAATCTGGGGGGTCACAAAGCATTACCAAAGCTGAAGCCAGTGGCCCTGAATAGTGGGCCCTGAGCTAGAAGTCTCTACTAGAGTAAAAGTGGGATGGGGAACTCCAACCCAGACTCAGGCCTATTCTGTTAAGCACGTCTTACCCTCCAGGCAGCCTCCCCCAGTGGCAACATGTAGGGGGTGTGCGTGGGTGCATATGCATCCCCTGAGCTTGGCAGTGCACCCCCTGCAAAAAGTGCCACTGACACTACCAGTGGCACCTGCAGGTGGTCGCCACTCACCACTACCCTCCCCCCCTCCCCACTGACACTGCCGGTGGCATCTGCAGGCAGTCCCTAATCACCAGTGGCTGCTGCTGCTGGTGGCATCTGTGGCATCTGTGGGTGTTCACCACCTCCCCCTCAACTTCTGACAGCACTGTGGCTGCCTGCAGGAGCTCACCATTGCTGTGCTCCCACTACTGACATCACTGCCACCACCTGCAGGAACTTGCTGTGTCCCCCTAGCCTCCAGGGGCACACGATGTTCATAGCCTCCCCTTTTGAGTTTATATCAAGATGTGGCAGGAAAGAACACTGAAAGGCAAGAAAGAACAGAAAGTGCATGCACTGGGAAGCTTTTCAAGGTAGGAACCCTGTAGTGACACCTGTGGGATGCCTACAATATGTATGCCTACAAAACTGGGACTTCTCCCAGACTTTTTTCTTGGTAGAGAAACCCCTGAACAAATGCTCACATAATGAGCCACTGCACAACTGGGGGGCTTGTGCATGTATTTCAGCATGTTGTTCAGCCTCCCCTGATGAATGGGGATAGATGACATCAGTACACAGGGCAGCCGTGATTTGCTGACCCAGATTGTGGGGATTGTGGAAGGCCTCCCTGCTTGGCTGCAGTAGTAGAGTACAGCTCAAATGATGGACTGTCTTTCTGCACCTGTAGGGAGATGTGGGTGCAAATCATGCTGGGATGCCAGAAGACTGCTACAACTTCTTTTAGAAGACAGTACAGAAGTTTCATCTTCCAGGATAAACTCTCCCAGAAACTATTTAACCCTAGCTGTCCCTGTGTTGTTTTTTCTCTTGGAGCAGCCATTTTTGCTTTGGAAGAAATTCTGAATGTCTGTACACTTATGGTTACTTCTTGGAAACCAGCAAGTCTTGCAATAGAAACTGAATATCTTTACATGGCCTATGACTGCAAATAAGCTCCTGCAGGTAAACCCACACACCCAGGTGAAGCTACCTTGAAGTCAGTTAGGTTTTCATTTGACCTCCAAATATGTTGTGCTGATTGCATATGTATAGACTAAAATGATCCTTAACAAAGCCTATAAATGTGCCAATAGGCCAACACTGCTACCAAGTACATCCCTGAAACATGGAAGATACTGAATTTTAGCTATTTTGGATTTTAAAATTCATTACAGAACAACAAGGACATTTTTTTTACCTCCCTGCCTGCCATCCGAAACCTCTAGGGAAGGAATTCTACCTGATCAACACATCAAAGAGCTACTCAACACAACTCACAAAGACACTTTCATGAACCCAGAGGGACAGATTTCCATCTTCAACTCCCTCTGTGTAAAAATGAAGTTTATTTACTACCTATGGGCACTTTTTACCATCTTGTACCATCTACACTTTTTCCAGAGCCTGACAAAAGGACTTTGAACCCGAAAGCTTGCAGAAAAGGACAATTTTCTTGCCATTTTCTAGTTGGTCTAATAAAAGGTATCATTTTGGAACCAAGAGTTCTAGTTTTTTTGTATGTCTAATAGGCAAGTGAAGCATTTGAGCAGCATCAGTTATCTCATTACCTGGATATGCAATATGGATATATTGTATATAAACAGTAAATATACTTATCTATTGTTGGAAAAATGGTGATCTCACAGATTGTTCCAAAATTCTAGATGTTTTTGAGGGAAATGAAACCACAGTGCAGAGCGATTAAGGTAGATTGAATTGTTGAACTCCCGTAATGGCACTTTTTGATCTGGCCTGAAACTCAGACAGAAAAATATATCCACTTTTTCCATTTCCTTTTCAGGCTGCCCAAATTGTCATAGTTACTGTCTGGTGCTATCTTCAACAGCCTTCAGTGCACTGGAAAAATAAATTGTTAAAGTCTGGCAAAGTTTGATAAGAGAAAATTCTCCAGTTGCTAGAAAGACACTTATAACTATCTTGTGGCATTTGTCACAAAATATGCAAAAAATGTTGTGGTCAAAACCTCTGTCTCAGGAACTTCTCTTTTATTGATAAATGTTATATTTAAGAACTCAATTCAAGAGCACTTCTACTTCTGACATTATAAATATCTACCATTTTCTACAGTAAAATAATCTTAATAGAAAAGCATGTAAGGAGACTGAGGATCAAATCTTAAATTTTACCACAGATTTTTTTTATGGCTACAGGTGTGTTGCATAAATGCCCCATGTTACATTTTCTGTCAGTTAATAACTAATGCAACATAAATCTGATTATCTGAAAATCTTCAGGGAAACCTGGCAATAGACCAAGGAAGGGAAAGGGGGTCAAAACAGAGGAGCACACAGTGTTATAGAAAGCATTTCTCTTTAAAGAGGCCAAAAAGAAGAGTAAAACCACAAAATACACACATGAGATGGCCAAATAGTGCTTTAAAGAGGGTGCTAATGGACGGCCTCCATGAAGCATGTCTACATCACCTGCTCAGAGTCTGTCCTGTGCTGCTCTTAGGTTCTCCATCTTGGGCACACCTCTCACTAAAGTGGTTATATTGCCCCATTTCTGGGATATGGTATATGAGAAGCAGACACAAGGGTTTGGCTTTGTAGAATGCTTCTGTGCTTGGTAGTGTGGACATGACCCTAATATCCGAAGTCTCTTTAAGCAGGCAAAGTTCTTCTTTGGGACTTACGGTTTCGGGACAGAGAACTCTCGTCACCAGAAAAATTCTTGTGCCTTCTAAGCTTGCTGTAAAGGACAGCCTGGTTAAATGTTCCCTGCCTATTTTAGTTCTATTTCTATAATATACAACCATACATAGTGTAACCTGGGTGGTATTCCAAGAGGTACCCCCTCTCCAATCGAAGGGATCAAAGCAGGTGCACAAGCACTGTGGGAGGTGTAGGGACTCTCTTCCCCCTATAGAGCAGAGCCAGACCACCAATGGGGCCTTAACTATATACCTTTTAATGAGAGAACAGTAGTGGGAACATAACAGGCATAAACCAGGGGGCATAGGGGACACTACAATGCCTCGAGGGGGCAGGATTCAACAAAGGTTAGACACTTACAATTATTGAGAAAACAGGGTTAACAAAATATAAAACACAACAGCAGAACAAACAATACTGGTTGGTGAAATATAAAAGGCACAAAATACAAAATATGTCAAATAACAAGGAATATAGGGCCTAGGGACCTGGGGGGGGGGGGCGAGAGGGAAAACACAATGACCCCTTTCCACTGCAACAAGGATTTCTCCCTGTTACTTCACTCACCCCAAGTCGCCCCAGGTGGGACTTGCCACATGGAAGATTTGAGTTTAGGCAGAAACTCTACCACACAGCCACCAATGCTGACACTGCTCCAAGCTGCAAGGGGTCTTGACCTTCCCTCATGTCAAGCTGCCTGGTCTCTGATTGGAGGAGCTGGAAGCAGAGCTGGGAACCTTTCAGGTCACTGCTCAGCTCCTTATTGGAGCTGGGGAGCCTCTTGTGCTGGCCACAGCCTCTCATAGGGGATCCTGGAGCCCAGCTGGGAGCCTCTCCTGCCAGCTGCACGATGTGCTGCTGAGGGTCCAACTGCTGCCTGCAGGTCCCACTCCTTCAGGTGCTTCTGGGGCAACTGCTCCCACCCTTCTGGACCAGCTCTTGCCAGCTCTTCGAAGCTCCTTCCTTGTGCTCCCTCACTGGTCTCCCGAGTCAGCCGCACTGTCCCTTTTATGCCCCTCCTGGTGACCCAAGGGGCCAATCAGGGGACATGGAGGGTGAGTCTCTGGGGCCTGATTGGTGAGTAAATGGAATCCCAAGTCCTCCAATCATCTTTTACCCCGTCAAAACCCCTGGGCCAAATCATTACCAGATTGGTGAGGAAAGGGAATCCCAAGTCCTCCAATCATCTTTTGCCCTTTCAAAACCCCTGGGCTACGTCACTGCCAGCTAGCCCGTCACATCCTCCCCCACGGAACCCTTCACTGTCCCCATACCCCAGCTAGCCCATTACAATAGTAAATCTGTGTTTTGATTTTCCCACAGGGCCCAACTTTCCCTAGTGCTGGAAAGTCCCTTTTTTGTCAACAAAGTCCATTAAAATAAGTGTGTTTTTAGGCCAAGAAGACTTGGACTACTTTAGCAAAAATTATGACTAGGATGTTTTAAAATAACATAAATCACACTTTTTATATCATTTGAAGCTTCCATAAAAGTGGGGACACTTGCAATGTCACATTCAACTTTAACTGGGGTAGGGAAGGCATTGGGGCTGCAGGGTAATTCTCTCTCTCTTTAAACCCATGAGTCTTGTCTCTTTTGCTGCACAGTAACCCAGATTTAACAGACTGACTCTAGCTGGTATCTGATGTTTAGAAATCTCTCCTGGGAGGCTTGAACTTTTAGACTAAGAGAGAATTTAAGTCAGGTCTCCAGCTTCCAGGGTGAATGCTTTAACTACTGAGGTATGATATGAAATGAAGGTAGCGGCTTGGCTACAATCCTTGATCTTAGATGAGAGCCAGTTACCTGCTCCACAAGGAGCCAGCTTAGGTGCCTCACCCCAGGCAATGGTTTTGAGCTCTGAATCCCAATTTGACATGTCTTACAGAGTTTGGCTTTAAAGCCCCGTAAAGAACTGGGATTTCAGACACACTACCTCTTTCAGTTTTTCCTGTTTGCTAGCTTAGGGGTTTTCTCACATAAGAGCGTGCTAGCTTTTGTAAGTTGCACCCCAGGGTGCATAGCTCTCCCCATGCTTTGTAGAGGAAGATGAGACACCGTAACTGAGGATGGTGGATTCCAGTCCAGATGCCAGGTGGCTAAAAGGTGTGAGACAAATATGAACACCTGCTAATGAGTGAGAGACTGGAACAGGGCCACATAAATATGATACACAGACACTTATGTATCATCTATGATTATAAATATGATAGTATAAATAAGAAGAAAGATATGCTTAATTTCTGCTTACAAAAAAAGCATGAGTGTTTTGTTTTTGATTTGATATCTCCAGTACAAATTACGAGAAAATAATGTTATCTTTTTCCATTTTCCCCTATTCCACCTTGCTTATTCTCTCTTTTCTACAAGTGAGGCTTGTTCCATTTGCATTCATTCTAATTCAACCATCCTTCAGTCTCACTGTCCACCTTCCAGAGAAACAGCACAAAATGGGATGACTGTTGTGAGGGTGGTACCATCCAGCTGTTCTTTTACTAGTTCTTCACTCAGTTGTACTCTGGCTAACATTCAATTTCAATTAAAAAGCCCGAACTCGGGAGTACATCATTATTAGATTGCCCTCCCCATTCACAAACTGGCCTCCACTTCCCATGGTTTTGGTCTTCCTTTTCCTTCTTTCCTTTCTTGGTCTCTCTTTTATTTCTAAAATATCTCTAGTGGGCTTTTTTGGTGCCTCTTACATCCCATGCATCTCAATTTGTGCCTTGGCCTTTCTGACTTTCTTTCTGCAGGTCTGTTCAATACTCTTACTCTTATCCTTATCATATGGCCAAGCAAAGGCATAACAAGAAATTCCTGCCCACTGGATGGCAGCAGCATTCTTATGCCCCCTCAAAATTGATGCCCAGGGTTAGGGCTGTGGTTGTTCAGCCTTTCTTATGCTACTGTGGTCAGGTTTTCACTGTTTGCAATCTCCATTTTAAGTTTTTACTCAAAGAATTTGTTGTTTACCTAGACTAGTTTCCTCTTACACCATTGTTCTTCCTCACTATTATTAATTCATTTTAGCCTGCCTAACACTAGGTTGAAATTAGACCCCAAATTCTGTATTGAAGGTTGTGAATAAAAACTGCTTAGAAGTGTTTGAAAGTCTAACGTAAGCATGCAGGTGTGTGTGGGTTTTGTTTTTGGTTGGTTTTTTTTGCAGGGTTTTTTTGGAACAAAGGACCTTAGAGGAAGCGAGATCTATTATATTTCTTGTTCAGATACTGTATTGTACAGGAAAGAGATAGTATCCATTTAAATAATTTTGAGCCCTCTAGCAGCTCTTATGATCATGTATGTTTCAAAAGGCATCAGGTCCCTGCCAGAGCAATAGCTATTGGAGTGCATGTTATGTGCTTTGTAAACATGGTTATTCACTCCCATTATGTCTTTGCAGTTCATTCATATTTCAGATATAGTGTCTCTTGCTCTTTACACAATGTACACAGATGCTTGTCCCCCACCATTATTTAGTCAGCAGTCTATTCTACAACTGCTTACTGTGAGGGAGCTGTTAAACAGATACTTTGTGAGGGCATCTACATGAGATGCTTACTGTGGAGTTGCACAATTACTTCTGCAGTAAAGTGTCTCCATCTACACATGCAGAGGTATTAAGCTGGAGTAAACTAAGCAACTCTGCTGTAGGTTAGTACTACCCAATATAAGTACTATACTATGGCAGAGTTATTTACTGTGCTGCAACACACATGGAGACAGTGAGTGGAGCTGGCTGGAGCTTGAGATCTAGATGGCTACCCCTATACTGTAGTACCCTTGTGCCCCAGCCAGGTTGGAGCAGCCCCAGGCTGGCAGGCTGACACTCTAGGCCCCTGGTGACCAGAGCTGGCTAGAGCACAAGGTGTAGCTGACTAGCCCAGCACTGTAGTACCTTCGTGCTCTAGTGTGACAAAGGCACCTTACAGGCCCAGTACTAATATAGCCAAACCCTTGTCTCTGGCCACACCGCCCACCTTATTTTCCTGCCACACCTTGTTGATAAATGATTGTGATGTTAAGTAGGTGGGAGGCTGTGCTTCATGCACCCAAAGGACCATGGGTGATAAGTACATGCTCCTACCACCCCTACACACATCTCATGCCTGGCTGATTTCTCACAGTGTGTTCCACTTCCAGTTTAAAGCTGGATCAAACTGGACATAGGGTTGTGTCTCTCCCATGTCGCTTTCTCATGCCACATACACCACTCTCATTAGGGCCTCTTGCACTCCATCATCTCTCACCCAGGCTCTTGCATACTGCCTACCCAGGCCACACTCACTCTGCCCTACTTAAAGAGATCCTCAGGTTTTTCTCTCCACTCCTCAGTCAGCCCTGGCATGGTCTCTTGGGCAGCCCTGGCATGGTCTCTTGGGCCTCTCCATGACCCTCACCCAAACAGGACTGAGCGATTGCTCAGCTATGGGCCTACTTTGCCCCTGGCCCCTCACCAGACCACTACACTCCTCACTTGGGACAAAACTACACTTCCTACTCTCTGAGGCCTGGGGTCTTCCACCCCAACAGGTTCAGGTGCCTCTCTTCCTTAAGCATGCCTGACTTTCACTCCACCCTCTCCCTGCGTGCGTATCTTACACCCCTATAACTCAGGTACTGCTCATTCAGCATACCTTGCCCCCCTCCAGGGTCCAATACCCAATAGGACTCAGGTACAGCTTCTCTGCATGCCTGGCCCACATTAACTCTCCTAGTAACCCACTCAGAGGTGGGGACAGGGGTTTAGGTGGCCCTAACCCACCTTACACTGGGGAAGTTCTTGGTCCTGGTATTTGCATAGCCCAGCCATACCACAAGCATGACTACCAGGCCTCCCTATCCCAGTTTGGTGCAGTTTTAGGTCATGTGCAGGACCAATGAGGTATCCTCCTTCCCCATAGCTTCACCCTTACCTCCATGATATTCCTCAAGAAACTACTGAGTAATATTACTCCCTAAACAACTGAACACAAAGTGCTCTGTTTTATAACAGACCTTTCCCAAAATGGCTGCTCTCCAAAATGGCCACTCTCATCAGCCACCTGGCAGCTCTCTGCTCCAGCCCTTAAAGTTACAGACAACTAAAAGGGTGTTCTGTCATACCCAGCCAGCCCCTCTCCAGCATGTTAAGCCAGATTGGAGCAGCCCCAGGCTGGCAGGCTGACACTGTAGGCCCCCTCCCAGCCAGGGCTGCTCTGATGAAGCTCAGTGTCCTGTGGTCCCAGGTGCATGTATAAAATGCTGTGCCCAGGAGCAATATACTCCAGCATGAACTGACAGAATTTATTGCATCACATTTAATATTCACATGTAGTTGCACCCTGTGATATTACTTTGTAACAAAAGCTTCAGCTTGAAAGCTAGAGAGCCCAAAAGATAGAGGGTCCAAGTGTGGCCAACATCCATAATAAAGAATCACCTTTGTTTCCTTAATCTCTGTCCCTTCTCAATTGTACAAAGGCCATGATTCACTGCTTCATATCAATGGATTTATTATATTGGACTTGTATGCAGTGGCATGAAAATGATAGAATTTTGAAATGTTAACAAAGCGACTAAAATGGGTTTTTACCTACTAATATTTTATTACTGAGTAACAAAGATAACCTAACATTTAGGTACCCAATTTAAAGGAAACTTACAGCTTTTCTCTCAGATACATTTCCCCATTCTATTTTTTGGAGTAAGCCTTTCAAAATTATAAGAAGCATGTTTAAAAGCTTAAAGATAGTTAACAAAGAAATCATTTTAAATTGGCTTCAGAGAATCTGCTCTAATTCAGAGAGCCTGGTCAGAGTCATCTACTTCTAAGTCACTTAATGATATCTTTAAACATACTATGGATTTAAAGAAGTGAACAGTGTTACAGACGATCAGGACACCATCTTACTCCCAGTGACAAGTTCAAGGTAATGATGGATGACTTGTCAGTAAAAAAACCTTTCACTATGGCTTTTGTACTACTAAAGGAAAGTGCTAGTAAAATACAGTAAGCAGATTAAGGTTTCAGAAACATCACTGTGGTTTGGATGTTAAAATTATATAGTAGATAGTACAAAAACAATCAGATCTTATAATAAGAAAGAACTATAAAGTATGTAGAAAGGGCACATTCATGCAGCCTTAAGACTGAGACAAAGGCAGGCATTTCAATATTAAAGTTGCTAACTGCATTCTTACTTTTCTCCCATGTATGCATGCAAAGAATAATTACATGATAATTCAACATGCAATACTAAATTTTAAATACTTTCAGCAAATGGTATAGAAAAGGGAACTGTTAATTTCCATTACATTTAATTGAATTATTTGCTAAGATGTATAGGTTAATTTCTCAGACCTATTACTTCAGTTTCACCATGTATTACACTAGCAGATGTGGATTCTTGAATATTTGTCTTTGTAAGAGAAATTCCTAGTTGGTGTAGAGCCAGTAATACCATTATATAATAACCCTCTCTTAGCCTCTAGTGCAAAAGGCATTTCTTCTGGAAAGATATTCTACCTCCCAGTGATAGAGCTGCTAGAATGCCCCTTTAGCATGATGGGATTAAGTTAGAACAGGTTCTCTCTTGGCTCAGTGCCTTTTGTTTTACAGACAAAGATCCTGATTTTTATCCATTATGAGTATAGGTTAATTCCATGGTCTCACTTGTTTGTGGTCACAGACAGTTGCATCTTATTGGAAAACTCACAATTTGTTCAAAGGTGCCCTTACATTACTATGTACATTTCCATATTTATATATGTGCTTTTTGTATTTGTTTACTAATATGTAGGTAACAAGGAATTAAGTGAAATGTTAAGAGAGTTTATTGTTTCAGGGACAAGGATGTTGTGTACAAGTAACAAAGGGGAAAAGAAGAGGAGAAAATGGGAGAGATAAGACAAGGAAAAAAGTGTGCAAGGCATATTTTACCAAAATATTCAATGAACATGAATGCTGCAGCTAGTAAAGTGACATGCTGCCACAAGATAAACATGAGCCTGCAATGAGTTGCAAGGGCTAGTAAAGTGACCAAAATGCTGGCTTGCATCCATAGATGCTTCTCAAGCAAATCCTGGGACATCATTCTCCCCTTGTACTTGACCTTGGTGAGGCAGCAGCTAGAGTACTGTGTCCAGTTTCGGGCTCCACAATTCAAAAAGGATGTGGAGAAGCTTGAGAGAGTCCAGAGAAGAGCCACGCACATGATCAGAAGTCAGGAAAACAGACCTTACGACAACAGGCTGAGAGCCATGGGGCTCTTTAGCCTGGAAAAACACAGGCTCAGGGGTGATCTGATGACTACCTATAAGTTTATCAGGGGTGACCACCAGGATCTGGGGAAACATTTGTTCACTAGAGCACCCGAAGGGATGACGAGGTCGAACAGTTATAAACTACTGCAAGACTTTTTCAGGCTGGACATAAGGAAGAATTTCTTTACTGCCCAAGCCCCCAAGATCTGGAACAGCCTGCCATAGGAGGTGGTTCAAGCACCTACATTGAACACCTTCACCAGTAAATTGGATGCTTATCTTGCTGGGATCCTATGACCACAGCTGACTTCCTGCCCTTTGGGTGGGGGGCTGGACTCTATGATCTCGCGAGGTCCCTTCCAGCCCTAATGTCTATGAAATCTATGAAATCTTCCGAGGTCCCTTCCAGTCCTAATGTCTATGAAATCTATGAAAAATTTTCCAAATGACACCACATTTTTTGAAGTGGTGGAGCCTACTAAACATGACTGTTTCCATAGATGCCAGCTGTGCCATCTTGTCATACCAGATTATGACCTTTGGAGTTGTACTACTTTGGAAAAGTAGGAACATAATCCTGCATTATCACTAATAAGGCCCCCTGTAGGAGTGCAATCTGGGAAGAATTCAGTTTAAATTTCTGGGGTTATACCCAAGAACATACATATGACAAATGTATTAGGGCGGAGGTCAAAACCATGTTCATTCTGGTTATAACTTATTTCCATACAGTATTAATAATAGGGCATGACCAAAATATGTGAATAAGCATTGCTTGCAATGGATCACATCTCCACCATGTATGTACTGGCAGTATATACAGTAAAAGCTCTGCCAGTTAATTGAGCTGCCCTGGCCGTCGCTTCTCACACTGTGTCTAGGGTGTCCCTCCACTCCTTCCACAGCATTGTCGCTGCTCCTCGCGGGACAAGGAGGTGGGTCCCGCACAGCCTTGCACAGCCTGTTATGCCCCCAGGCCATGGGGGCTCAACAGCACAGGCTGCTTTGCCCTGAGCCATGGGGGCTCAGAGAAACCACAGTGGGCACTACCCATTTCACTTTATCTTACAAGCGGGCATGCCGGTAAGTGCAGCATGCTGGCTTATAAGATGCTGGATAACAGTGTTTTTACTGTATACGGTTTGTTTGGGGGAGGAGGGGCTGTGTGTTTGTTTTTAATTTAGATGGAGCTCAGCGCAGGTGAAAAATGATCTTTTGTTGCATAAGACAAAGTCTATGATCAATTGTCAAAATGTAAATATTGTGAATTGCTGATTATTATTATTATTACTATTATTATTATTATTTTCACTAGGTCTTCATTCCATTTCAGTTGTAAATAGTCTGTATCAGATCTATTCTGTAACATTACATATTCAAAGGCTAAAAATAGGCATTGCCAAATGAAGCTGATCAGCTGTGCCATGATCCACTTTATCGGGTGAAGCACACATCATCTCTTGATGGTTTGGAACAAGGAGTGGTGTGTTTTCCTGGGACTTGAAGGGTCTGGTCCTGCATGCCCTGGGAATTCCCAGGCAGGATTGGGCCCCTCAAGCCCTAAGAGTGCCTACCTGGCTTTGCCCACTTACCTATAGGCATCCCCTGAGATCCTAGGGGGTGAGTGTGGGTAAGCAGAGAAAATCAGGGTTTCCCCACTTACCCAGATGAGCCCCCAGGGTCTCTAGGGACCCATTTGGTAAAAGGGGAACATGTGGTTTTTCCAGCTCACCTAGAACTTTTCCTGGGATTTCCTGACTTTCTTTGCTTATCCAGATGGGTCCCCTGAGTTTCTGGGTGTGGGCTGGGCTAAGATGGTTCCTAGTGGAGGCATGGGGCATGCCTCTATGCTGGAACCTGCACTGGCTTCCTCTGTTTACAGACACCAGCCCTGGAGACTGCATGTGGGTCTCTGTAATCTTGGGACACCGACTTCCCCACTTAGAACAGCACCCTCAGATCCCCCAGGTGCCTCTCTGTATGCAGGGCAAACCCAGGCAGGTACACTGGAGGCTTGAGCACCTGCCCAGGGTGGTTAGAGAGTGCAGAGTGCTTTTTGCTCATGTCTTTGCTCACTGTATTCTTTTTTTGCCACAAAAAATTTATGGTGGTAAAAATGAGACATCAGGTCTCTTTCTACTTACAGAGTGATTGCACAGAATGGGGAAGAGAAGCAGATTTTGAAATATCTGTAGTTTAAGAGGCTTGTGCATCAGCCAAGTTCCTTGGGGAATAGTCAAGATCCCAATAGCAATCAGGAATACATATGTAACGCATGAAAGTGTAGCACTGCAACAGTTTTAGATTGAATCCAGGGCTAAAAAGACTTGAAAAATGGCTTTATACATAGAAGGAGCTTTCATAACTCAAAAAATATGAACAACTTTCTGGGAGAACTTTAAAAAATAGCTCATGTATAAATTGGAGCCAATCATAAGGAATTTCACTTCTGAGTTAATTACTGGATAAGGCTTAACGTAACTGAAAGAAAGGTTTTAGAATGAAATACTCAATTCACAATAACAGACATAAATTGTTCTTTTCACTGACATACAACTAAAGCAAGATGAAATTCTAGGTTTTAATTCAATGACTGTTGGGGGTATACTAGAAGTACTGTTCTATCTAATCGTGTTCATCCTAATCTAACATTACCAGTTAAACATGTCACAATATATTGTAGTCTTGCAGATTTTCCTTAAAAATTAAGGAGTCCATCTCTATGGCCCCAATTCTTCAGATTACTTCTTGTTCCAATTATTCCCAGTTAACACAGATACTCCTTGGGTTACTGCAAGTTAGTGTCATTTGGAAGTTATATGTTTTGGGACTGATCTGAGGGCCCAGACATCTTCAAGCTACAGAAGAACAAAAGGGATATTGTTTGCATATACAGTATAACTCCCAGCTGAGTTGTGCTGTATATTTTTCTAGTTCAAGATCAGCTTGGTTCCCCAATCTTACCACAAATGAACAATGAAATATAACTCTACTATTAGGAAAAAACAGTCACTTACTAAGTGCACTAGTAGAATTTTACATGTCTACTGCATACAAAAACATTTCTTGGGTGCAGAATTTGCTCTTGGAGTAACCAAGTGCTGAATTTAGCTAACTCAGTTTACTAACAGTAAGTATCTGAGAAATTACACAGGTTGATTGGTAGGACATAAAATATTACTGAGGATAACTATACTATTTTGAGACGATTCTCCCTTTAGCAAGTGTTTGAAGACATTGCATGTAGTCGTCTTAAACAGATACACAAATGTGAATTCAGGTGCAATATAGTTTGTCTCTTTGTTGGATATATTTAACCCAGACTGCTTATTTCAGTTGTTCTAAAGATGTCTCTCTCAGGATGTTCAAAAAGTAAAAGTTTTAAGTTTTATTTTAAGGTCTCCCACTCCCACAGTGCCCCCAGCAGTTGCCCCACTCCTACCCACAGACTAACCCAAAGCCCTCCACATCTACCCACCACTTTCTCCCACACCCCTTCCCACCACCTTCTTGAAAACACCACTTTTTATATTGCTGGGGACAGCACAGGTGCTGGCCCCAGGCTCTAGCTCCCCTTGGCTGCAGATCCAGGAAGAGCCAGGCAGGGTTATTTTGCCCCAAGTGGTACAATTTGCTCCACACCAAAGTGCATGCCTGAGCATGTGCACTGAGGTAAAAAGCCCTGGCTCAGATTTGCACCACTTCTATTTGAGCTGCTGCAAGTGCACATGCTTTCATGTGTGGACGTGCCCTATATGGGCACTAATACATGTGCCTCGAGGCTGCTCCAATGCACTGTAATTACACCACATTAGAGCAGACTTGATTAATCAAGCCTGCTGAAGTGTGGTAATTACTATGTTCCAGAAGACTCCAGTGTCTCATGTATCAGTGTCCATGTGCTAACAAATGGTGGTGGGGGCACTTAAATGAGCTTTAGTTAAAATGTCCCGCTGTCATTTTTCAGTATGGGGATCCTGATACATGTGACACTCCAAGCACTTTAATTAAAGTGGCTCTGAGAGCTGCTCTAATTAAAGCATCCTCCCCCCCCGCCCAGGCATATGTATAAATGCCCCATGTGAGTGTGGTGAAGTGCAGATTGTGAAGCACATGCTTGTTTGCTGACTCCTTACTGAGACCTGAACACAGGAGAACTTTGCTGCAGCAATGGAAAGAGCCATTGCTTGTGCATGATTCTGGAAAAACATAGTTTATGACAAGAACACGAGAAGTAGTAGTAGTAAAGGTTTCATATTATCCTAAAAGTACCATAGGTAGTTTGAAAATTTTAATAAGCTATAGTTTATACTTTTATAAAGTAGGTTGTTAACAAGTCACAACATTTTAATCAGATAAACCCTGCATTTATTAAGTGACCTTCTCTGTTCGTAACTTTTTAGTTAATACTATTGTTTGCACAGAGATTTAGTCTGAGGTATTTTGCAGACTGATTTTGAATAGACCTCTACTTCAATAAATATGAAATATGTGACTAACCTGAAGTTTCTTTCTTACTATGTGAAGCATTTTCCTGGCTTTGCAGCTAATCAAATTTGCCATGATCCCCTCCCTCCCTATAGCAATAGAAGAAAATCATATTGTTATTACTATCATCTTCTGTGAACCTATTAAATAGAATGATTCTGTCTTTCCAACATAAAACACCTTCTACAGCACTTTCTGTAAGTTCGAGAAAACAGATAGCACATTCACACGGTTAAAAAATCATTTTAATCATCATATTTTCAATACTCCCTATAAATTTTGCCCTTAATCTTTCCTGTGTCCATAGAAAGAATAAGTATTTAAAGTCCTATTATCAAAGACTGTGTAGCATACTGTATGTTATTCAGTAATGATTCAAAAACAAGGACAGTGAAAGAGGTCTGCTTTAATCAGTGCCTGAGTTTTGTAATTGATTAGAACTGAGTAACACAGGCTTTTGTACAACAGTGATTCCACATGGCCCTTGACAAAGGCTCTTAAAAGTAGAGTTCCCTACATCTTCTTCCTTCAATCAGACATAACAGTAGCAACAATTAACAAGCAATTTTAAGAAGAAGAACATTACAAGTATCTATAGTTAATCTAGTTAAGAACTTTCCCTTTTAACATATTTTTTATAACTCTTCTGCAGTCAACATCCTGCTGCCTCTTAGCCAGAACTCTTCCATAAATTGAGACAAGACACCTGGAATTGGCTGTCCCTATATCTTATACTGCTTGCCCCTTTTATTTTCTGCAGGTCTTATGTTGATATAGTCAGAGTCCATATTTTGTCTGAGACCAGAAAAGTTTTTATTTTGTTTTACTCTCCCTGTCCTGTCCTGGTCCCTTCTTCCCACCTTATTTTTTTTCCTTTTCTTTTTGAAATTTTTATAATCAATATCTGGACTTTCTTTACTGCACTACTGTCAAATGCTCTAGAGAGAGTCTGCTACCACCAGAGTTTCCCAGGTTGGTATTCAGTTTGCAAATTATGCATTTGTACCTGCAAAACAATCTTAGTAAAACTGGCAATAGCAGTTTTATATCCAGTTTCTACTAACTTTACTGCCCCCCCTCCCCACCACAACAATAAAATGTGTATACTCCTTGGAAAGGGCCAAAGTCATCATCTTTATTTTAGCATGTTAACAGTCAGTCCTTGGTAGCATCTGTGTTGACCAAATTATTGTAAGAGAACTATGTTAATATCCTTCTTGGATGTGTGTGTGAACAACAGAGCTTTGCAATTATTACAGTAGCATCTAAGTGTTGCAAAAATGTTGTGGTTCGTTTCTCAGGAGGCAAAGAACTCTCAGACACACACTATTAGCAATACAAAAGGTATATTTGCAAATAGGGTCAGAGTGAAGACAAAAGACCACACTCTGCCCGCGAGGAAAACTCTCAGCTGGGTTTTATCCCTTCCCTCCTGGGCACGTGTGCAGAAGCAGGAACTCTTACAACTCATTTCCGGTTCATACAAACATATATGAAATGACGTCACGTCATCCGTCGCATGTGCATTATAATTAACTACTTAAGTATGCGGGGCGGATAGGCTTATATGCATTAGCTAATTACGCATGCTTAGAAAAGCTCTCCAGGTTACCAAAAGTTCAAACCCCCCCCTTTCCCAAGGACACAGTCAATTAAATCACAGCCTTTGTAGTTTACAAGAGTAGAGGCAGAGGAGTTTGAAGGTATGTGTGATTTAGTGTTACAAAGAGATAGTAAATTAGCGAGATGTCCTTGGTGGTGTTTCTTCTTATCAGGTACGAGATATAAACTGTGCAGCTTTAACAACACTCTATTCACTATACATTTTTAATACTAGTTCTATTTTAATAATATTTCTAACATAAGGACTAAGGTCTTTTTTGTTAACTCCTCCAGTGTCTCAGACTCAGATTATTAAGATTTCCACCCCATGTCTGATGGATGTCTTTGCACAATATCTTTTACAGGTTTATGGTACAGGTAGCTAAATTTGGCAGTTTTTCCCCCCCATAAAGCTCATTATTCCAAGGCATCTTTATACCCCTCTGTGGCCTGCTGAAGCATAGGTTGGAGATAGCCTCAGTCTGTATAGTTTCATAGTTTCTAGGTGTCCGGACCAAATTTTGAATGTATGCTGGCAACACAAGAGTTAAGTTTGATCATGCGCAGAAGAGATGAGCTCATGGAAAATTCCACAGCGTGCCCAGCATGTGCCCCCCGGGTGACCTGTTGCCCTGTCAATCAAGCGTGACCTACTTTTCCACCATGTGCATGCTCAGTCATATACAGAATCTAATCAGAGGCATGCTCAGTTTGGCTAAGAGCATGACTTCATAGAACTAGAAAATTCTTCAGAGCAAGCAACCTGATTGGCCACTTGGTTGCTATAAAGGGCTTGTGAGACCCCACCCTTGGGTTCTGTCTGTCAGTGTGGTGGTGGGTGTGTGAAGGGAGACGGTGCTCGACCTGCAAGCTGAGGCTGCCTTGGCAGGGACTGTGAGACAGGGAGAGATCGATCCAGAGAGCAGAGGCTGCGGCTGCAGGGACTGCTTTTCTGGAGGGCTTCAGGCCCACCGGTCTCCTCGTTGCGAATTGGCTATTCGATTCCTCTTCATTCTCGTATTGATCTCCTGGCTACTGGGCTGATTTTGGCACCGATCCTGACCATGATTCTGATCAACCTGACTCACTTCGACTACGGCTTCATCTCATCATATCCGGCACTGATCTCGGCATCGTTCTTCACTGTCTTCGACTGTTTCTTCCTGTCATCCATTTGGACTGGCGTCACGATGTTCTACGTGTTACAGTTTTGTTATTTGTTCTCCTATTTCATAAGCTGTTGACCAGCCCTGGGACTATTAAGTGGGCAGCCGCACCTCACCTTCGGGGTAGAAAGCAAGGGCTCACTCAGGAACCCTGTGGGCCAACAGTCTCCTTTGTTGTTCGTTCTGTTCGATGCAACTGTAACTGAAGCAGGCATCTCACCCTATGCTCCAGAAGCGTAAGTAAATAAAACCCACTTTATTCGAACCCGCACAAGTCCGCGTACCGCTCAGAACTCCTCGCCGCTAATCCCGCCTCTTTCGATCCGATACCACCCTAGGCCCACTGTGACCTTGGGGCCGCCGTTCCCCGACACTAGGGTTGGAAGGGACCCGAATAGATCATCTAGTCTGACCCCCTGCCATGGCAGGAAAGAGTACTGGGGTCAAACGACCCCAGCAAGCGGTCAAATGACCCCAGCACATCTTGCTTTGGTAATTTTTCTCATAACTAAGTGTATGGTAACTAAGTGGTTGGTCTTTCCACTTCATTGAATTTACCCTGTGGGGTTTTGTGTGCTTTTTTTGTTTTTTAAGCTTTAGCTATGCAACTTCTGGCTCTTCCCGATGGTCTCAGAGTTTCTTGTTATGTTCTTATTTTTGCGGATCAAAACACCAGCTCTATAGATTGTAATACTTTCTGTACCATCAACATTTGTTGTATTTTCTGGTGAGGTAGCTCTGGTGCCAAAAAACCCCATATGACCATCTGAGGAGAATTGCTTCCAAGTTGGGTATTGATTATATACAAAAGTGTACAGCTGTTTTTGGGGGGTGGGGGTTGGTTTTTTTCTAAGGATGAATTTTAAGAACACTGGTTATAAATAAAGTCTAGAAAAATACTTAGCATCGTCCAATGACTTCGTCTCTTGTAGGAAGTGGAAAAGGTTTAAATAATTATTTCATTATTTGGGGTCCCCGTGGTGATCCTGACAACAACATCAATAAATTGTACCAACATTTCTTTTCCATAGTGATCAATTTTGGCTCTTCTATTTCCTCTGTGTTTTTCAGAGCAGTGAATCTGATGCTTTTGCTTGTTTTTTTCTCAGAGACTCTGATCACCTCACAAAATTGCAGGATTGGCTCTTAACCCTAGATCAGATATAAGCCCTTCTATATTTTCATGTCTCTGTTTTAAAGCATATCAATTGTGCTTCAGTTTTATAAGGAGTACAGTGATCTTCAAATTTCTTTGATATGGTTTCATAGTAAGCCTTCTCTTTATGACTTAACTGAAAGCTATTAAAAAGATTAAGTGCTTCAGAACCAGTTATTGTTATAAATGTATAAATGAAGCTATCTTTTATGCTAGCTTCCATTACTTGGAGATTAAGTACATAGCAGTGTTTAAAACAACTTATGTAGTACTCCAGGCTTCTGGACAGTTTCAGTTTTGGTGAGGCATTAACTACTTGATTCTTCCTTTCAAGTTATTTTCTTTGTTCATGGTATTGCCTTGTGGGGTCAGGCCAACTCTCAAGATCTCAATATTGTGCTGTTAGACAGCAGGGTGTGATACAATTGCACATATACAAACACACAAATCAATTAGGTGCGTACACACACATACACACAAATTACCAGCTCAGGCACATACACATCCAAACCAGCCTAGGCACATGCATACCTATCACCAATTCAAGCACATACACACTACACACTAAAAATTAGGCAAAAATCAACTGTCAATACCTGTACCCTCAGTACACAGATCACTAATTCGTATATCATGCACACAATGATATATATATATATATATATATATACATACACACTCACCAGTTTACACACATACAACCCACCTATACATAGGTAAGTTCCTAACTTGGATGGTACAGTGTGTACGTGTGTGCTTGGGGTACCTGGGATACTTGGGGGAAGGTTCAGGTGAGAGAGAGAGAGTTAAAGTGTAGGGAGTGAAAGTTGCCAGAACCAGGATTAGAACCAGTAGACTACAGAAAAGCTGGCTGAGGAACTGAGGCTTGGGTTTACTTAAGGTAGACTGGGGCTAGAAACTGAGGCAGACAGGTGAGATATTGGGGGGGGGGGGCAGATAAGTGATGGCAAAGAGGAGTCAGCCAGGAAAGAAACTGAGGCAGAAACCTGGTTGCTCAGGGGAAAAGGAAAAGGAAAAGGCAGTGGGGATAAGACCGTGGCAAAGAAACAGGGGGTTTGGAGGCAGAGAGGAGTTCAGGTCAGGTGTTGGAGGTGGCAGTGAGCCAGAAGCAGGAGAGGGAGAAATGAGACAGAAGTTAGAGGGGCAAGGAGCAGAGATTGGAGCAGGGCCAAACCATAGTAAAGCAAAACCCAATTTAGGGGTCCAAATAACAGTTTTATTAAACAGACAACATACTACACAGCCCCATGAAGTTATTGGTTTACACACACACACACACACACACACACACACAAGCACTCACAATGGCAGCAGGAGAAAGAGACTCAGTGGAAGGGTTGGAGTCCAGGTAGAGAAGAGGAACAGAGTCCAGGTCCTTGGTTGAAGTGGGGGTGGGTGGGTGATAGCTACCTATCCATGCTGGAAAGGGGTCCTTGTCCAGTAGGTGTTGTCCACAGTGGAGTCACCATCAGTCCTGTTCCAGAGGGCTCCAGGTGTTCTTACTAAGCATGTGCAGCCTGGCACAATGGTGGGTCGCCTCATCTTTTGTTTCTTGAATGCTGAGGGTGGTTCCAAGGGCTGGGTCATTGGTCCAGGTATTGGTGTTGATGGTTTGGTCATTCAGAGGGAGCTATTTTAGACCTACTGCCATTGTCTCTCAAGCACCTCATTCATCCCTATTCATTCAGGAACCAAGTTACATAGGTGGAGTAGCTGTGAGTCATGGGTTATACAACCTGACCTGGGAACAGGATGGAGACTTGACAAATAAAATGGAAACTTGACATGACTTATGCTAACTTACATACATAGACCTAAAACAGTAAACACACAGTATAAAAGCAGTTAAAAAAAATCAATACAAAACATAATAATTATCAGTCATAAAACAGTGGATATCTATATCAAAATAGTAAGGAACTTATTTGCAAGGAGGGGAGAAAAAAATAAAACTTACTACCTAAAATAAAATGTTAAAGATTATCCTACACTTACTTATACTTATCTAGGGAGTAGAAAGGGAGACAAAAAGTCAGAAATGGTTGGGGAAGGGGAGGGAATGCATTTTAAAATAAATAAGAAAAACTGGAGGTTTTGCTACAATGGTACACTTGGTACTGTAACAAAACCAAGTTCTGTGGCACCCTCTGGTGAACGCATGACTCCTGTGTCCTCCAATTCCTTGGTGGTCTTCCCTTTTACTCATCTGCCATACCTTAATGTTGTTTGAAAAGAAAAGGCTGGAAGGCTTCCCTCAGGGTCCAGAGGGAGTCCAGTCCACTGTCAATCTGTCTTTGTTCAATCTGTCAGAGCCATACTGGTCCTATGGTTCCCCTAGACACCAAGTGCCTTAAGGACAATGTTCATGGTCTCTGTCCGCTCCTACAGCCATGCCCATACATTGCAGATGGTACATGACATCAATTCAGTGGGAATGCTCATGCCCTCTTGCCGCCAGGACGTGACTAGCTGTTCTTGGGCCGCTCTTCCCTGTGGGATTGGTGTTATCCCTTGTCGGTGCTCCCGCTGCTGCCCGAGCGAATGTTCTCTGCCCGACTCCTTGACCCCATTCCCGCCTGCCACGACTTGATGTTATCAGTGTTAGGGGTCAATTGTTGTGCATGCCCGTGGCCCAGGGTAGCCCGGCAGTCACACTCGGGGCTCCGCCACTCCTGCACCCTGGTATCACACCTCCTTACAGTGCTGTCAAACTGTTAGCTGTCTTACTCTAGGATTATTACTGAAATAGGGCCAGCTTCCCTTCTGTGACTGAGACTATACCTACTACCGGTCTAATGCCTCTGTCTGCCATCGTTGAGGATACCCTCTGTAGTACTATGGGGCGATCCCGGGTCTCCCTGCCAGTTGCCTCTGCGGCGATGCTCCCGTGGCATCCCTGCCTCTTCTTTTCCCCGTCCGGGGTGCTTCTCCCCTCGTGCTCCACTGTTCTTGCTGGTCCAAGCGGCGAGGGCGTTGGGAGCAGCATCTCCCCCTTCTCCCCACCTCCTGTGGTGTGTGCCGCCATTTTTATTCGTGCCAGCCGGCACTCCGCGCTTGCGTCACTGGCTGGCCGCAGCTGTATAAACAAGTGGCTGACGAGCCGCGCGGGTTTTGCCTCGTGGTCTCCCTTCCCCGGCTCAGGAGTTGCCGGTAAGTATCTTTGCATCCCAGGACATAACCCTCCCCCCGCCAGTTGCCTTGTGGTGGTTTTTCAGGGTACCGGTTGGTGGCACTAGTGCCTCGCTGTATGACGGGCTGTTGTAGGCTGTCAACCTTCGGCTCTGGGTCTTCACCACACCTAGACAAGAAGTCAGCCATTACGTTATCCTTTCCTGGTCTGTACTGGACTTGGAACTTGAAAGGTTGTAATGCTAGCGCCCAGAGCATGATCCGCGCGTTGTCCGTTTTGATGGAACGAAGCCACTTTAAGGGTGCATGGTCGGTGATAAGGGTGAACTCCTGGCCTAGTAGATAATACCGAAAGTGTTCCACCACCCACCGGATAGCCAGGCATTCCCTCTCTATTGTTGCATACCTGATCTCAGTGGACAACAGTTTTCAGCTGGCGTATGCTACCGGTCAGTCTATGTTGTCATCGCGTTGTGTTAGAACGGGCCCAATGGCAGTGTTGGAGGCATCGGTCTGTAATGTGAAAGGTTTGTTAAAATCTGGTGAATGTATAATAACATCATCGCAGAGGGCCTTTTTCAAGGCTTGGAAGCTTTGGAGAATTGCTCTCATCCAGAGTATCTCTTTCCAAGGCTGCCCCTTCAAAGCTTCTGACAAAGGTGTGGTTATTTCAGCGAATTGTGGCACGAGCCTACGGTAATAATTTACTAGGCCTAAGAAGGACCTTAGTTGTTTAAGTGTGCATGGGGCCTGGAAGGTCCGTATAGCCTGGACCTTATCTTCCAGGGGTCGAATGGTCCCCTGGCCCACCCGGAAACCCAGGTATTTGGTAGAAGTGTGGGCGACAGCGCATTTACGTGGGGTCGCCGTTAGGCCCTCCTGCCGCAACTCAGTTAATACAGCCCTTAGAGTGCGTAAGTGTTGACTCCAGGACTGGGTAAAAATAACAATGTCGTCGATGTATGTGGCCATGTACTCCACGTGCAGTGCTAGGAGACGGTCCATTAGCCCGTGCACCGTGCAGCCCGAAAGGGATTCGTACAAATTCATATAAACCCCATGGGGTCCCGAAAGCAGTCTTAGGTTGGTCACAGGGCCACACAGGTATCTGCCAGTATCTTCTTGCCAGGTCTAGCATTGTTATAAATTGGGCTGCTCCGATTCATTCTATTAGCTCCATTACCTGAGGCATGGGGAAGGCATCGAATGTAGCGACTGAGTTCAATTTACAATAATCGATACACAATCGTAGTGTTCCATCGGGCTTTTGCACAGGTACGGGGGCACTTCACCAGGGGCTTCAAGAGGACTTGATGACGCTGAGGGCTTGCATTTTTTCTACTTCTGTTTTCACTTCAGATGTTAGGTGATGCGGCAGAGGCCACCATTGGTCCCTAACTATGGTTCCCGGAGGCGTCAGAATTGGGTGAAACGCATTCTTCACCTTCCCCGGGTTTTCTGAAAAGACCTCCTGGAATTTCCTGAGGAGCTCCCATACTTCTTTCTTTTGGGCCGGTATGAGCTCGGTGCCTATACGAAGCTCTTTCATCGACTCGGGAGTTTTCACTTCAGATGTTAGGTGATGTGGCAGAGGCCACCATTGATCCCTAACTATGGTTCCCAGAGGTGTCAGAATTGGGTGAAACGTATTCTTCACCTTCCCCGCGTTTTCTGAAAAGACCTCCTGGAATTCCCTGAGGAGCTCCCATACTTCTTTCTTTTGGGCCGGTATGAGCTCGGTGCCTATACAAAGCTCTTTCATTGACTCGGGAGTTTCCTTTTCCTTGTCAGGTTCTTGTAACCTCGAGTTCTTGGACAACTTGGTCATGAAAGCGGCCCAGCCCTCAGGCTGGTGCCACTCCCGCAATAGGTTGACATGATATATTTGCCTGGGTCTTAGATGGCCCGGATGATGGACTTCATAATCAACTGGACCAACTCGCCGTGCAATTTTGAAGGGGCCTTGCCACTGGGTCAGGAGTTTGCTAGGTGAGGTGGGCAACAGGACCAGTACCTTTTGTCCAGGTTGAAATTCATGCTCCTTAGCATGGGCATCATATCTTTCCTTCTGAAGTTGTTGGGCCTGTCGTAAATTACCTGCGGCTAATTCTTGCGCATTCTGGATCTGTTGCTGGAACGCCTGCTGATATCTTGAGGGATTGTTGATAACTGTCGGGCCTTGTTCCCATCCCTTACGAAGAATCTGCAGTAGTCCTCGTGGCTGATGGCCCATACCAATTCAAATGGGGAGTATCCTAATGGCTCGGAAGGGGCATCTCTCAGTACCAATAAGGTTAGCGATAGCATCAGGTCCCACCGCCGTGGGTCCCCTTGTATACACCTCCTCAGCACCCTCTTCAGCGTTCCATTCAGCTGTTCTACCAACCCATTGGTTTGGGAGTGGTAAATGGATGTCCGCAGCTGCCTGATTTGCAGGGTCTGGCAGGCTCCCCATAGAACTCCAGACATGAAGTTCCTGCCCTGGTCCGTAAGTATCTCATGGGGAATCCCCACGCGAGAGATCCATTTCACTAACTCTTCTGCTATTTTTCAAGCCGTTACTGTTCTCAGGAGTACAGCATCAGGGTATCTTGTGGCATAGTCGATAAACACCAAAATGTACTGATACCTATTGCTACTGCGTGGTAGTGGCCCTACTATGTCCATCGCGACTCTTGAAAAAGGCAAGTCGATTATCGGCATCGGCCTCAGAGGGGCACGAGGTGGTCTTCTCTGGCCTTTTGGCAGACGGGGCATTGCACGCACCGGCGGGCTATGTCCTCACCTATTTTAGGCCAAAAGAACCACCTTGATATTTTCTGTAATGTGCGGTCCCTCCCCAAGTGGCCTCCAGCTGGACTGGCATGGGCCAATACCCACACAGCTCTCCGGAAACATTCCGGCACCACTAGTTGCCTCTTCTCTTCCTCTCCAGCCCTATCCAACAATACCCTATAGAGGAGGCTGTTCATTACCTCAAAATAGCTGTCTGGGCCTGCCCCAGATGTTTTTCATGAGGATCTGTCCATGGCTTGATCCCAGGGTCCTCGCAATCCCGGGTCTTCTTCCTGGGCCTGCCTAAACTGCTGGCCACTGGCGAGGTCACGTAGATTGACAAAAGACTCTTCCGTCTCATCCACAGGGTTGTTCCCCTCTCTGGCGTCGCCAAGCCAGCCTTCCCAGGTTCTCAGGGCTCTCTGGGTGGTCTCCACATCCCGCACCCTGTCCATGACGTCATATAGAGGGGCCCAGTCTCAGCCCAACAGCATGTCGCAGGCCAGACGCAGGGCTAAGCCCACTAATAAGTCTCCCTGGTATTTCATAACCCAGAGATCAAGCCACGCTCGACGCATAGCTTGGGACTCCCCATGGAAGCACACAGTGTTCACTGGTTCAGCCCAGTGGTTCCGATGTTCCTTCACCAGACTGGCTTTTTCAAGCCATCAATTTACCATCAATTTACCATCAATTGGGCACACCCGGAGTCTAACACAGCCTTTACCAAGCGGCCCTCAATCCAAGCCTTTACTACTGGGCGCTGCCACACCAGGCCCTTGCCTCCAACCCCATAACTGCAATCCATCGGATTGCCTTGGGCAGGCTCCTTTCCTAGTTCTATTCCTCCCCTCGGGAAACTATGTGGTGCCACCTTTCTGCAGCCCTTTCTGGACACTCTTGTGCAAAATGCCCCCCTTGTCCACAGTGATAGCAGACCTTGATTCTTGGGGCCGGTTTTCTGCTGCTCAGCTTCCCTGGCAGCTGGCGCCGGAGGTGTGGTCCCATGCCTCTCGCATGGGTAGCATGCCTCCGCAGCTGTGAAGGCCTTGGCTAGTTTTAATGCTTCATCACAAGAGGCGGGTGAGTGCTGACGGACCCATCTCTGGGTCCTTTCCTCCAAGTCATTTAAGAAGTGTTCTAATATAACCTTATCAACTATCATAGCAACCGTACATGAAGGCAAACTAACCCATTTCCCAAAGAGATCTCATAACCATTGCAGGAGGAGTCTCAGCCGTCTCTCTTCTGCCCCTTTCTTGGCCCTAAAAAGCCATCGATAATGTTCTGGACTGATTTCTAATCAGTAGAGAATGGCTGCCTTGACAGCCTCATAATCCAGGGCTTCCTCACATGTGAGAGCCCTATGCGCTGCCTGGGCTTTGCCTACCACCAGAGCCCCTAACTGACTTGCCCATAATCGTCTATCAAGGCCAGTGCTAACCGTGTGTCATTCAAAGGCCTCAATGTAAGCCTCGGGATCATCCTCTGACATCATCTTTGGCATCCATGAAGTGGACGAGCTCTGCTGCATCCAGTCTTGTTGCCATTCAGGCTATTGGCCCTCTCAGCCTCTGCTACTCACATCTTATACCCCAGCTCCTGTTAGGGGTCAAAGCTTGGCATGCCTCTCAGAAGCCCTGTGGCTCATACCCCTGCCTATGGCAGGGCTCAATAGCATGCCTTTCAGGTATCTCTGTTGCCTCCTCTTTAGCCCTTTTAGCAACACTTGGACTGCCAGCCTAAACTAGAAAAACAACAAGCTATTGCTTATAACAAAAAACTTCCCTCACTCGGGGTAAACAAACAGTTGAGGAGCCCTCACTACTTATGGCTGTCACTGCTCTGCCTCCTTAGTAACTGGAGCCTCTGGCTCCCCGTTACACATACCATAAGTTGTTCAGGAATTACTCAGAGTCAAAAAGTCTGACAGAGATGTGCTTCATTCACTCTCAAAATTCTAACCGAGCAGGACTCAGTAACGTGAGCCTTTGTACAACGTAATAGTAGTTCACTTACAACTTTCACTAAATGATACAGTAGAATTAATCATAAAATTATATATTATATAATAAGAAAATTACATGATTTCTGGTTATTGGTAAAAGCATACTATAATTATATAGTCTACTAATTTAAACAAAGTAAAATTAAACATATGTGATGATACATAAAAATAAATAAAATTAAGCAATATGAAATAGTAGAATAAAAAAATTAAAACAAGGAATTCTATTTGATTTTTGGCCTTTTAATTTTTGTGCAAGTAGTGCAAATACCAAGCATAGGACAGAATGTAATATGTTAGAGAGGAGCCAAATTGGTTTTTTTTTTACATTAGCCAAGTACTTAATATTTCCACTAATGGAGACATCCATTTCCCTCTTGTTTCTTCAATGAACAAAACCACAAATAGAGATTTAGGTAATCTATTTTCCTGTTCCTGCAAGAAAACACCCTGTCTGAATATGGAGTCTGACACCACGTACCTATGATGCCTGCAGATCTCATTAAAGTGAATTGCAGTTTTGTAATGGCCTCTCATTGTAGTTTTGTCCTTCAGATGGATATCTGGGCCAAAATAATGTTTTATTAATTTAAAGGGGATGTTCAAGAAAATCTTACTGCCTGTATATTTCCCTGCATCTTGGCATCTTCTTAAATTTATATCTAGTTTTAAATATATGGGAAATATTTGCCAGCACATTTCCCAGGCCATTTGTCTGGAAGGGAGCATAAATGAGTGTTCGTACAAGTCATGGCATTTGAACCTTGTTAATTTACCATGCCTTAAAAATGTTAACCTGGGCTATTTTGATGCATCACATTTGTTTTTGCACACCACGGGCTTTTGAATGAGTTAAGTGTCATGTGTAATTCCTCATGTATTCCAGCAGGGGATCTACCCCCAGAAATGACTTTCCTAATAAATTACAGTAGGAGGCACATGTAAACTGGCCTCCACAGTCCCTTCCCCCTTCCCTCCACTGGGAATCTCACACTAAGTCTCCCCCACGCCCTCCCACCTGGGCACAGTCACCCCAAAACCCTGCCACTTGCAACTGCCTGGGCTCCCAGTAGGCGACCCCATGGTGACCCTGACAACAAGCCGTATGAATCATCCCCTCCCATCCCTTTCCCTTACAAAGTAATGAGAGTTTATATATATGACTCTATTGTTTTTACTATAAAACTGATATGATATCAGAAATGTATGGGATTGAGAGTAGTGAGCGGGTGGTGGCAAATGTACAGGATTGAGAGTAGCAAGTGGGTGATAGCAAATCTTACTTTTCTGGATATTTAGGACTACATTTTCCAGCATTCCCAAGCTGCCAGGTCTTGGAACAGTTTTCATGAGGATGTGCTAATCAATGGGGCTGTTTCCCCTGCTCCCCTTCCTTGCCCACTTTCCATTGTGAATCTTTTTGTTTAGTGTGACATATGGCTTTTGGAGGGGTATTGAGAAATTTTTTTGAAATGGTGGGTTAAACATGGTCTTGGGGTGGAATATGTGCCCCCTCCCCACACTCCTAACCCAGACTGTTCAGTTGCTCTCTGAACTCCTAAAATGAGGCTGTTTACTCGCTTCCGATCCACCCACCTGCTGGCCTCCCCACCCCAGTTGATCACCTAGAGGTATACTTAACCCTTCCACCCATGGGACATGATTCAGGCTGGCTAGGTGCCTGTGTATAATGAGCCCCCCATCTCCCCCAAACCACTGCCAGCCTTGAAGCAGTAACACCCTACCCAAGTCCACATCCCCCCACCACCCTGCTCATCCTCCCCTCCACCTGCTACCTTCCCCTGCACACCCCTGCAGACAGATACAGATGTTCATTTTGTAATTTGTACAAGAATTTATTGTAATCGAAAGGGTAAGCACTACTAGTTTCATAGACAGTGGCGGGGTGGAAGGGACCTCGTGAGATCATTGAGTCCAGCCCACCTGTCAGAGGCAGGAAGTCTTCAGGAATCAAATGGTCAAAGCAAGATAAGCATCCAAACACCTTTTGAATGAATCCAGATTAGGTGCTTGCACCACCTCTGGGGGGAGCCTGTTCCAGACCTTGGACACTTGGACTGTAAAGAAGTTTTTCCTTATATTGAGTTTGAATCAGCCTTCTAGAAGTTTGTGGCCATTAGACCTAGTTATCCCTTGTGGACACCTGGTGAACAAGTGTTCTCCCAGGTCCTGATGCACCTCCCTTGTATACTAATAGGCAGCCACAAAGTTGCCCTGAGCCTTCTCTTTGCCAGGCTAAAGAGTTCCATGTCCCTCAGCCTCTCCTCGTAAGGCTTGCTCTCTTGGCCTTTGATCATATGGGTGGCTCTCCTCTTGACTCTCTCAAGCTTATCCACATCCCTCCTGAAATGGGGGGCACAAAACTGGATGCAGTAATCCAGTTGTGGCCTCACTAAGGCCATGTAAAGCAGGAGGATGATGTCCCTGGTTTTCTTGACATGCATTGGTGGATGCATGCCAGAATTTGGTTTGCTAGCCTGGCCATGGCATCACACTGGGGGCTCATGTTCATCCTGTGGTCAATCAAGATCCACAAGTCTCCTTTGGCTGTAGTGCTAGTGAGCATAACACTGCCAAGCCTATATGTATGATGCTGTTTTTTTCTCCCTAGGTAAAGTACCCTGAACTTGTTGTCAGCATCCATTAATTTCCATAATATGTGCTGCCAGGCAATTGCGCACAAGGGCTGCCTGACCAGCTTCTCCTTGTGGATATCTCCTTGGTTCCTGGCCTGCTGCCCAGCCACATCTTTGTCTGGCTGCTGCCTGTTGAGCTTCTTCACCCCATAGCTCACTGAAAACTTCTCTGCGGGTCTCACAGATCTGGTGGAGCAGGCAGGCTGCCACTACAAAGGCCATGATATTTTCCTCAGTCCAGCTCAAGCCGGCAGTTAAGTGCCCTCCATCGTCCTTTCAGTCAGTCAAAGGCACATTCAATAGCCATCCTGCAACTGCTCAGATGGGAGTTGAAAACCAGCTTCTGTGGGTCCATAACATTCCCTCCATAAGGTTTCATAAACCAGAGCTTTAGGGGGTAGGCAACATCTGCTATTACAAGCAAGGAAATGGCAACACCATGGATCACTGTCTTGGGGACTCCAGTTGCATAGTGCTCTTTCTCCACGTAGTTCTCCACGAGGCCAGGGAGGAGAGAGCTTCTGAACATGTGCGCACCATGCACGCTGATGGCCCACTAGGTAAAAATGTTTGTCAGCCAGCCCCGCTGGTCCACCATGGCTTACAGGATCATGGAGGCAAATTCTTTACTGTTTGTGAAGGACTTCCCCCTCCCCAGGGGGACTGCACTAGGATGTGAGTGCTGTCTAAAGCCCCCATGCAGTTAGGGAACCTCATGGCATTGAAGCCATCTATAACTTCTTAAGGATTCCCCAGGCAAATAAAGTTGTTTGCAGCGATGTCCCACAGCAGGTGGCATACCTCATGAGTCACCACCCCGGCCATGCAGGGAGCCATGCCAAACTGGCTCTCAATGTAGCGGAGGCTGGACAGGGTGGCCAGTTTCATGATGGTCATTGCCACCCTCTTGTCCAGCAGGATGGCCCAACACATGTTAGTGTCCTGCCTCTCAATTTGTGACCCCAGCATTGAGATGATATGACAAAATGTCTCCCTGGTCATTTGGAACATCTCCAGCCACTACTGATCATTCCAAGTTGTCAGCACAATTCACTTCCACCATTCTGAGTTGCTTTCGTGGTCCCAGACTGTGTGGATGCTGCTCGTGAGGTTTCTCAATAGAGCTCAGCTTCCACTTCTTTGCATGCCTCTTGTTTAATGTTGTTTAACCACCCCAAGAAGGGTTTATTTGGAAGAAAAGTCTTCTAAAATGAACTTCTTCAGGTTATCTGATAGTGATACAAGCTCTAATTATTATCCAATCGTTCAGAATTTTTAATTGAGCTAAAGTGCTCAGTTGAGTATCTCCATTTCAGACTGTATAAGTCCCTTTCACCTTGCCCCCATCCCTACCTCCCCAAGCCTAGAGTTTGGTAGAGATGAAAGCTGCCTTAAAAAGAATGAACAATGATGTCAGAACCCCATCATTCTACTCCATTCAATGAAATTGACTCTATCTTAGATCAACAGATCTTTTAGTGATGCCAATACTAAGCCCACTAAAACCACCAGTACAAACAGACATCACTTCCATCACCAGCTATGACTTATTTTTAAAGAGTGACACCCATGTTTCTTCAGGAATCAGGGATTAAGCTAAAATAAATGTCTCTTTGTTTGCACAAAATAATAACTAGTTACAGTTGACCTTGTGAGAGTCTTTTAAGGGAACAATGGTCAAAATTCCTGACTTATATTTCAAAAGTTTCTGTTAACATGTATAAGGTGTAGTCCTCTTCCTTGGTTCTTTCCAGCATATTTTAACAACCTTTGTAGCAGCAGGGCATTGGCCACCATTATACCCCTACTTTACTGTGGCAAATTAGGGTGCTATGTCTTGTGGTTGTGATATGGTGGACTCTGTAGTTTTGTTAATGGGTTAGATAATGGGTTTGGATAGAAATGGTTCTGCCTCAGGCAGGAAGTCAGACTGTATATGCCTCCAGGAAATCCTTTCTAGCCCTACGTTTCAATAATTTTATGATTCTAAATATGAAGAAGACTGACAAGTGAGAGAAGTCCTGGAAGTTAAATATAGATTATTATAAAGAATATTTAAGTGTTTAAGCATGAAGGATGAGACCTGTAGATGTGGATGCTTATCCTTGTCATCAGTGAACTCTACAGAGGTGATGAGGTTTTATTCATTCTGAACTTTTGTTCTGCTGTTCTTCCTCAAAAAATAGCAATTTTCTTCATACCTCTATCTTTCCCTAGTGCATCCCAGCCTCCAACAGTCACCCAAATCTTCATATGGTGATGAAATGACTTTCGCCAGTATTATGAATTCATTCTAACTTGCTTTGCCTCTGTAGGTTTCCTCCCCAATCCCTGTACACTTTTGTCCCCCCACCAACCCATTCTGGCTCAGTCTGACCCATCTTCTTTGCCTTTGATCAGACTTTAAACTGTCAGAAGGATGATACTTAGATGATGCGGTGTGCGTATGATAAATTATATGAGACAAGAAAAAACAGACAGTCAATGCGGCATGTACACTCAGATCTGTAAAGATTTCTTTTAGTAACAGGGCACATCTACAAAACACTTTTACTGTGGAGCTGCCGAATTAGCCCCACAGTAAAGTCTTAGCATGTACGCATGCCTCCCTCTTAGATTGCAGTAAACTAATCAACTCTGCCATAGGTTAGAACTTGCAAACATAAGTACTATCCGAAAGCAGTATTCTTTAGGGCACAGCAATGAATGTGTAGACCGTGGAGCTGCCTTGGGCATGAAAGTACTTAAGTGTGGGGGCTGCCTGCTGCCTTGGCCTGCCCTGGAGCACCCTCATGTCCCAATCAGCCCCTGTACAGCATGCTGAGCCAGGTTGGCACAATGATAGACTGGCAGGCTGAGCCCTCAGGTCCCCTTCCAACCAGGGCTGCTCCGACACATCTCCACATGCTGCAGTCCTAGGCATATGTTTTTAAACATGGTGCCCAGGTGCAATAAACTCTGGCACAATATGCACCAGAGTTTATTGTTGCATTTATTTCATGTGTAGATGCAGCGACAGAGAAAGAGTGAGATACTTCATGCAAAACTTCCAACTTCCATTCTCAAAAAAATATCCCCAGTCTTTCTCCCATATGATCCTCAAGAATCCTGAAACAGCTCCTGAGTATTATCCATGTGGGGACTGACTGTTTATTAAGGACTAAATCCAAGGCAACTATGGTTAGTGGAAAGAACACTTCATTAGACAAGGATATCTGTTGTTAAAGCATGAAAGAGCAAGCGGAATGATCCAAGCTAAGATGGCATTAGTTCCCATAGTTCCTCCACTCTTATGCTACAAGGGATGACAGGTGCTATCTTTTCATATGAGGGAATCCTTTTTTTGTTCTGTTCTTCCTTTGTAACATTCTTTGCAATACTGCTCATAGAGCTTCCCTAAAACTAGTGTCTGTGGCATTCCTCTTTCATTAGTTTCTTAAATTTTGATCCCTCTGCACATTTTTGCTGTCTTTAGGGACTGTTTGATATTCACATTGGGACTAGAGGCTTCAAATATTTTTTTAATTATGCAACATCTTTTCTATGCAACTTAAAGAAAACCATGGCTTTCTTTTAAATGTATTGTTTGCTTTCTTCTACAAGTGCTAATTGCCAGAAACTTCTTGAGTAATCCATTCATGTGCACCTGTTTACCAAGCCCCAGCCCATGTTCTATGGTGTAGCTCATTCTGGTGAGCTGAACAGTACTTGTAAATAACCCCTGATTGCCTTTATCACAGTTTATTTCCTCTGTGCCCATATTACTTGTTAAAATCCATCAGTGAAAAAAGAAACATTCCATAGCAATTACTTCTGCATGCATTTAAACTGTCAACAAAATGGGCATAACTCCATGGACAGCAGACGCTCAATGTTCCCTTTCCAATTTCTAATGAAGCTGTCTGTTAGTGTCTAAAGAGTGGTATGTAGACTGCTAGTCAAAAGAATATGTGTAGCTATGATTCAGGTTGATAACTTTTAACAATCCTTCTTATTTTGAAAATGCAGTACCAAATTACTGCAGAATCTCGTGGTGCTTTACCAATAAGACTTCTATAGTATTTATTTTTAACTGGCAAATATAAATAGATAAGGTTCTTCAGGCAAGAAGAAAATAATGCCCGATTTGCTCCAATACTTGTGTGTGTCAAAAATATGGATATTTAGCTCCTTAAGAAGATTTACAAATAAGTAAGGTTTTCAACAAGCATCGTGAAAGCCTTGAAAGGTCTGCCTACATGATTTCTGCAGTTCTGAGAGCAACACTGTAAGCAAACCTCATCCACCCATTCCCACTGTGCATTGGCTGGGAATGAGGCAGTAATGCCACCCTGAGGATGCCCCCTCACGTGCCCAACATCATTTTCTAGTACACTGGAGGTAGTGGACGGAGTGCACTTAGGGCAGCTCAGTCATTTCCACATTTGGTACATGTACAATAGGATGGCGGGGAAGGGGGGGTGCATGATTCTCAGGAGCACTCACAAGAGCACCGAAGAAACAGCATAGCTGTGTCCTAAAAAGTGCCATAAGTAAAATCCAGAGGCTGCTATTTTAAGACAAAAAGAAAATGTGCATGCGAGCAGATTAGCGAAGAAAAAAGGGAAATGATGTTCAATACATGTGGAATTAGCCTGGACAAAGATCCATGATCTGGAATTACACCAAAGATTTCTGGTTGATCTTGTGACTAACTCCTTGATCTGGAGAAACAGGCACACAATTTGGGCAGATCACTTGTTGCATTGCTATTTAGGAGTTCCGTCTCCAATCATGTTCTGGTTTTGCTATGTAGTCAACAAAGTTGTACGTTGTTCCTGTATTTAACTGAATACAAGAGTTCCTCCCCTCCCCCCATCAGCATGGGGGGAAAAAGATCCCCGTCTTACATTCACATACAAAGACACCTCCTTGAATACATTGTCTATTGTAAGAGGGAGCCAGAAGGCTTCTGTTACTTAAGAGGAAACTACAGACAGTTTGAATTGATTCGGGGAGGGCTAGCTAAAGAGAAAGCTAACTGCTTGTAAACTTTTAGCTAGATGCCAGTAGGAAAAGGCACAGGAGGGCAGGCAGTCAGGCTGCACAGAAGCAAAGGGCTGCAAACAGCAGTTAAGCAGAAGCAAGGGAAGGCAGGCAGGTCAGTAGGCTCAGGATGAATACACCTGTGTGTAGATGCAGAGTCACCCGACTTGGAAGGGACAGAACTTAAGGAGCACATAAGCCCAGGGTCTGAGACTGGGCTGCCAGTCTGGCCCTGGAAACTGCAGAGGAAGGAGCTCTAGGAGAGGAAGACTGCAGGAGAATGCCTAGCTGACTCCTGAGCGGCAAGGGGAGTGCAACTAAGGCAGTGAAGGCTTGCAGTGGCATATGCCCCAGGGTAGGGGGAAGTTTGATTCTATGGCCAGCAGGCTACGAGTTTCAGTTATAGCCAATGTGCTTATGGTTTCATTTCAGTTTTATATTGGTGGTTGGGACTATCAGGGGTGGAGAGTTAAAAAAACCCCCAAAACTTGCAGCAGTTTCAAATAGGTAAAATGCATCAATACTGGATGAACTAAGTGTATGGGTTAGGGAGGCCATTGGTTCTGTTTTTAAACCCGGTGTCATCCCCTGTCCATTTCTGAATGAGGAACACACAGGAAAGTCCTGTTTTTCAGTTCATTGGTGGAAATGCATGTCAATCATTTGCTTTTGTGATTCTCTTGCATGTGCCTAGAGGTGGGGCAGTGCACAGCCAGGAGGGGTGGGGTTCTGAGCCAGCCACAGAGGAGGGACCTGGTGGCCCCAGTGCTCACTGCTGATGGGCCAAGGCAGCCCAACCCTCACCAAGCAGCTGACCTATATTCCGGGGATCTGTCAGTGGCCACCATACTATGTAAGTGCAAATAGTATATAGCCCCAGGACAGGCATGTTTATTTCAAAGCCAGTGTTTTCGAATTTCTCCCTCACTTCCATGTCCCCAGGGAGAGCAGGGTGTGACAGTAAGGGGATGTGGGGGAAGGGTTTGCATGGGGAAGAAGTTAGGGGGACCAAGGGCAGAGGGGCTACCTGCCCACTCCCCTCACTATAGCAGTGGGAGGGGGTCAAATTCAAGACAAACCTCCAATAATTAAAGTCTGTACCTCAAATTATATCACTCTTTTACATTTTCCATATATAAAATCTAATTATTGGGGAGCTGTCATATATTCAAGTATATACAGGAAAAGGGTAAAGCAGAAATTTTTGAGAAGCGGACTGTCACCCAAAAAAGTCATTCCTCTTTGAACCTGTTCATTTTAGGGTGAGATTATACATTACAATTAGATCAAGTTATTGTAACTTAATATGTTATCATTCAAAGCTCATTAACTTGTGCTAAGTGCCCTTTAGATGTCTTAAAGTTATTCCACTTTGGGCAAGGATTATCTTTGAGCTCTACTACCTAATCTCAGGTAAGCTAACTTCTGGGTGTTCACCTGAAAACAAACCACCCATCTGCAGTCATCCAGTATCCCAGGAGGCACTGGTCCCAGATGGACTAGCCATCATCTAGGACTGTATGGCCCTGAACTGACAGCTGGAAACAGCTGGCAACAGGTAGTTGGGGATGCGATGAGTGGGAAGAGTATGTATGGTAGTATTGCCAAGAGTCAATACTAGGCTCCCATTGTACTAGACACTGTAGAAACACATAGTAGTAAGGAGTTAGTACTCTAAGAATTTAGTTTTAAGATGTCTACTAGGCATGATGCAACTCCATGCAGAGGTACTCATACTCATTTTTCTCATTTAGCCTGGATGGAGCATGCTAATCAGATACCATGGCTATGGAGCTTCTGCTACTTTAATGATTTTTTTTAACCATTAGCTCAGGTACCTCCATTAGTGCTCCATTGTGCCAAATACACACACCCTTCAGAAAGTATGCTCTGTGAAGCAAGTGCTGTCTCCTATTTTTTTGTCCAAGTCTAATACAGGGTGACCTTAATATTGACTGGCAACTCATTTAGATCTAGCTTGTGTACGTCTACACAACAATGCATTATGTCATGTAGGCATACTGTAAATCAACAGGAATATGGAAGGGAAAACAGAGGGAGGCGCAGAGATTAGACCAAAGTTGCAGATCAGTGACTAATCTGGGAATGGAACCTATTTTCTAAATTCTGCCAAATGCCCTAGCCACTGAAGCATGCTACCATTTTGAATACATTAATAATTGTATCGATAGGTATGCCATAAAACTAAAGATAGCAGTGTCCAGTTTTGACATTTTACCTGAGAACCTTGCAATGTTGCTGGATCAGCATTTGTTTTTCACAAATAGTTTATTTGACCTTACAAGTTTGGGTTTTACAGTGAGACAGCTGTCAAATCCAAATAGAAACTGGAAAAGAAAGTGTTGATCTTTATCAGATTATTCACTTGTACTGTATCTTCCTTTGCTATTTTTTCAACCTCAGCACTATTTCTGTATCAAATTAGTTTTTAAGCATGGTGGGTTAAACAATGGATAAAACACAATAAAAATCAATATAATAAAGTAATTTAGCATGAACACAAGTACTTGAAAAACTGATATGTTTGGTTTAGCATTTGGTATAGAAATCCCCACCCTGTATCCCCTCTCCTTAATAATCCGGTATGATTATAGATTTTTTTTAAATGGTTTTTGCTTTCATTATCCTTCATCATAATGCTTTCATCCCAAGGACTCTATCTTAATCAGTATTATAGAGTATCAAAACAAGTAATAATAGTATTATATAGGTTCATATCCTACTCTTATTCATAGATAAACTAATGAAACCCTTGGTATTTTATTTGTGCTTCTCAGAGAAGATTAGAGTGTCATATTTGAGGTCTTTTCCTGCAGTCTTTACTAAGGCTCAAATCCAATTCATGATCATGTGCTTATTCCTGGCTTAGAGGCTTATTCAGTATTTGGCTGTGGAAGTAATGCACAATGTTTGCTGATAAGTCAGGCCAAAACCTGATATAATAACACCTTTTAGCTTGTTAAAAACAGTAGATCACCATAGAACAGTGAATTTCATAGAACATTCTATGATTCCAGACTATGGAAAAGAGACAAAAGCCTTAGAAATGGAACAAACAATAGGGGAAAAAAACCCCAAACCCATCATACTGACAAGAAGATTCTTTTTTGATTTTGCTTAATGCCACTCATCAACTGTAGATTCTAAGTCAAGGAAATACCATCAGATGCTCAAGTCTTTTGTCTGTCTGTGTTATTCAAACACAATTTTTCATCAACTTCAATTTGTTATAAATTCCTTCCTCTTCCAAATATGTCACTGGGATTTCTTTATTTGTTCACTGAAAGGCCTTCTATGTTTGTCAGGGGAACTTTATAGTTTTGGCATTCCAAGCAGTTGACTAAAATCTGCATTGTTCAGATTTATGATGTTCTCAGCAGTTTTCCTGAAATGTTTAGCTCTGCAGTATGCTACAGCTCACCAGCAATAAGGAAATAGCGCCACAAAAATCACAACACTTTTCTGGATCACTTCTATGAGGAACTTATAATAATGGGTTAACAAGTTTTTGGTGTCTTCATCAATCCTTTTTTTTTTAAAGCTTATTAACAAATGCTGTTGGAGACTACATTAACACTATTGATGAAAAATTGTTAATACCACAAAACCTTTTTTCACACATGACTTTGCAGACACAAATAACTTCACTGTAAAAATGCACTTATTTTCTATGGGCCTTACAAGATGGATTAAAATCCATGTAGTTGATATCTTCTACTTCTGGCAAAGTACTTTTAACTTACAACAGTTTTCCAGCTTTCTTACAAGCTTCAGCCTGGTCTTTATCAAACTTGGAGATTCCCTTCATGTAACCTGCTGTTGATTGTGTTAGTTTACATGTGGATAGAAAGTCTAGATTTACTGCCTATAGCGCTATATTAGTAGATTTGTCTCGGGTAGTATTTTACGCAAACATCAACTGTGAAGTGAAATAAAAATTTTGTAAATGCTGCCAGTGTACTGAGAGTAACTGAATTCTTCGGTGAAGGCTTTGATAGTCAGTGGGTGTGTCTACATGAGACACTTTACTGCGCAGTAGAACCAATTACTGTGCAGTAAGCGTCCACACCTACACATGCAGATGATTACTGCACATTAATTGCTCTAATCTCAAGTAAATTTATTACTTGCAAATACAAGTAGCAAATTTATTCAAAATTACTTACTGCACAGTAAGTGCTCCTGGTCAGCCAGGCAGCAGGGGGCAAGAGATTTCTCCCTGCCCCCAGGAGTTGCCTGCTGCTGAGGCGGGCTTCACCACGGAGCCCAGGTGGGGACAATGTCCCCCTGCCCCAGCAGCAGGGAGCTTCCAGTCCCAGCTCTGCAATTGTAGGGCTGGGAGACCCTTATTTCCCAGCCTGAGCCGCATGGTCATGGGACCGAGGCTGGGAGATCCTTCTCTCCAAGCCTGAGCCCCATGGCATGGGTCCAGTGCTGGGCTGGTGTAGGCAGCTGCCAGGAGCAGGGAGCAATATTCCAACCCCTGCCAGGAGACAGCTGTCTCCTGACCCCTGATCTAGCACCTGGGGGGAGCCTACAGCTCCCCCTGGCTGCTGTAGGGGCCTATTGCAGGTCTGCAGGGCACGGAAGCAGTCTCTTCCTAGGAGCAGCAAATCTGTTCCCACTTCCCTGCACCTGTAGACATGTGCCTGGAAGGGCTTACTCTTGAGTAGTTTGCTCGAGAGTAAACTACTTCCAGACTATTTGCATGTGTAGATGCACCCACGGGGGCACAATCCACATGGCAAACTGCAGAAACTAAGTAGGAAAACTACTTCAGGGAATAGACTTCAAAAGGCACTGAGGGAGTTAAATCTTGATGACCTATGAATCTCTGAAAGATCCTTCATTAGAACCTTATTTTTCTATAGTGTTCTTGAACAATATACATCCTTCACAAGTTTGGGAGATAAAAAAAACGAGCCTCTTACAGAATCTCAAACATACTATGCATAAATTTGCTGCAAAAATGGCTTTGGTGATTATGTTGGTGTGCCAATTCTTTTCTTCCAGTATTCAAAATATGTTTCTGAACCCCTTCAGATGTGCCTGACATACTTTCAACAAAATTTAAGTGACTGAAAAGCCAATTTTAATTAATTCAGCAATGCCCTGTCACCTAAGTGTGTTCATTGCTATATTTAGCCAAAATGTTTCTTTGACTTCAGTCAATCCTACCACTATGCCTTAGCTCAACTTCGGGAATCTACACAGCAAATTGCAAAAACTAAGCAGTCCTTGTGACTAACAGCTGTACCTATGTTTCCTTTTGCTTCTCCATCTACCAAAAGACTTATTTCTTATTATGAACTGAACTCATAGACATTTCCCTTATGCTCTTGCCTTGCTTTGCCAGATCTTATTTTGCAAGGGTCTTGAAAGGGTCATGGAAATAATGATCAGTCTGTGATATTCTTTTGATTTTTCTTTTTAAGTGATGTTGGCTCTGACTTTTCTAAAGCTGTTTCAATTCAGTCCTTCTCAGACCTAGAATTCACAATGTCTGCCAATGCTGCGTGATGACGCTGATGAAATGTAGTCCCAGCTTTCCTTTTTTTTTAAATTTTTTTTTTGGGGGGGGGGGAAGGGAGGGCATAAATCAACATGAAACCATAGCCATGTTTTGACCAAGCATCATCTGCTCTGTCTCTTAGTGCCCCAGTTGGAGATAAGTGGGCTTGAAAAGAGTATACTCCATCTTCTATAGTCAAGAAATAATCATGCTACGCTTTGATAAAATACATCTGGCATATTTTGCAATTATTTATGAGCTGTCAGGAAATTTCTTTGACTCTGATTTAGAATGGGATTTGTTCTACTATGGCCTTGTTCATTTAACTGGAGGGACATTTCTAGGATTGTTTTCAACTATTACTGATACTACGTCTACCAATGGTGAAGTAGGTTGCAAAGTATTTGCAATAAATTGAGGCAGTATCAGTAATGCTGCTTCAGACTCAGATGTTGCCAAGTCTATGATATCCAACTTTACCAGACTCTGTGACATTTAGTGCATTTACTTTATTCACTAGTCCTCTACATCTACCATAATGACATCATAACATAAACATCTGAATTGTTGTGTCTGACCAGATCCTAATCCTTCACTTGCATGAGGAACTTGTGTTTTTTTAATTATTTGGGTGTTTTTTCCTTCAGTAATAACCACCCACATTTGTTTTCCAACATATCTTGATGCTCTCTATTTTAAGCATCTTGGGTCTATTTGTAGCATCCCTATCTGTGCCTTTTATAAGAATCAAAAAAGACATACTTTTTACTGGATGTCAGTATCCACAGCTATGGGCTCAGATTTGGTATGCCTATGTGCTTCTTGTGAATTGTTGTCTTGGATTCCATAGATAGCATTCACACAGAAGACCATGCAGCTTTCTGGGTAGCTTTTGGTCTTATTTTAACAATAGTTCAGTATTGCATTTCTTGTATATTTCTTAAGATGGGTATTTTTGCAGTTGTTTGCAAATGCTGACATACAGCATGAATGATTTTTTTTTAAAATATGGTTTTCAAATACTAATATTCCTCCTATGGCTTTATGCCTGAAACAGAAGCAGCTGAATTTGATGAAGATGCTTTTCCTTTGTTCCATGACTTTGTGGCCACCAACGGACCAAAACTTTCCCCCCAGTGGATTTGTGTGCATCTGTAATTTCACCTGTGGGTCATGTGTGAAGGACTAACTCTCAATGCCATTTTGAGGCTTATAAAAACAGATTTTTATCTGACAGACAGTTGTGGTGAATCTTTGCCAAAAGTAGACGGTATGTGCTAATATTACTTTCCTTTTTCTAGTGTTTGCCAGTACTTTGAGAGGCATGATTCACTTCCACTCAAACCATCAACTACTAGTCCCTACCTGTGCTATGTAGACAATGATAATGTATTCAGATACAGCTCAAAGTAATTGAGACTGAAAGTCATTATTCTTGATATCTGTTCAGCAGCCTACTCTAAATGAAACTGATTGACTGATCTAAATCTAGTTCCTAGTGGTCAGTTACAATGCCACAACTGACATTTAACAGAGAAAACAAGGACTAAATAAGAAGGGGAAATGACCCACTTACTCGCCTTTTGACATGGTTTCTGCAGAATGACTGAATCCAGAACCCCTAAAACGACACTTCTAAAGCTTGGCCACCTGCCCCTGTGCAATGTTAAATAACAGTTGAAGGGAGGCAAGACAAGAGTCTACAAATAACTGAAGCATGTGTGCATGAAAGGAATTATTAAAGGTGGCACACAGCAATTGTAACTGGCATTAACTGCATAAAATTAAGGAAAGAGAAATTTAGAAATTATGTCAGGAAAAGCTTCCTGACAGTAATGTACATCACAGTGTCAAAGAGCCTCCCAGAAACCATGGCAGAAACCTGTCACTTCAGACTTCTAACTAGACAGGACAAAATATTAACAAATGTACTTTAGAGAGAGAGACGGGGAAAGATTTATTAAAATTGTTCAGTCTACTACCTAGCATTTTCTGAAAGGTATTCAAAGTCAGCCGGTTTTAACAGAATATACAATAGAGTACCTTTTCACTGAAACCTTGTATATACACAAACAATGATCCTCTCTGACTTTTATTCAAATAGTTAATATTTGTAAAGCTTCTGCAAGTATAGGTCACCTTCACAGGAACAAGAGAATTAGGGGTGGGGAAAAAAAACTAACAAAATGTTTGTCATCTGGAGGGAGAGCGGTACTCCCTGCAATAGTCATGCATTAGATCAGAGCTGTCCAGCCTCCTAGCGCCAGGGGCCATGGCCTCCTCTGGCTTTCCCAGCCATAGGCTTCCCTGCTGCACTGCACTATGAGCTCCTCCAGTACTGCTTGCTGTGGTCTCTTCCACCACTGCCCCACACATGCAAGTGAGTGTCCCCACACACTGTACTGTGATCATATGCAGGGAGCCCTGCTCCCTGCCACTTTGGCCACAGGCTTCCTTGCTGCATCACACTGGTCACCCTTGGCCTGGCACTGCAGGCTGGGTTGCATTGTGCTGTGCCACTCTCCTCCAAGGGGTGGGGTCAGGAAATGAAAGTCAAAAAAAGGAGGGGAAGCCAGAGATGTCTGTTGCAGTGGCAACTAGAGCTATAAGGGAAGTGGTGGCTGTGGAAAGCCTGGGGGCTGTAGATTAACCCCTCATGGACCACATACAGCCTACAGGCTGTTAGTTGCGGGCAGCCTTGTGGTAGATGATCCACATGGCTGTAGCTACCTGTCTATGTGGTTGTGACATGGAGTTTTAGAAGGCATTTATAGATGTGCTCTGGGAAGGAGGGGTGGTGCTTTAATTGCAGTGGTTCCAAGAGCCACTCCAAAGCACCTGGAGTGTCATGTGCATCAGTATCCTCATGCTGAAAAATGGTTGCTTAACAAGTGAGCTTCAGTTAAAGTGTGCCTGCTGCCATTTTTCAACACAGGGATGCTGAAACACACGACACTGGAGTGCACTTGAGTGTGATAATTACCATGCTCCAACAGATTCAATTAATCGAGTCTGCTGTGATGTGCTGTAATTACAGCGTGTCACAGCAGCCTCCCTGCATGTGTATAGGATGGAAGTTTCTGTTGAAGTTATGAAATGGGATTCAGGATTAGTTTATAAAGGGCTGATATGAGAACTCATTTGATGCATGACAAGACTTTATTTACTACAACTATTCACTGTTAAATGAGCCTAAAGCAAATCAAAGTCCTGTATATTTAGCTGTAAATATGATAATACCTCACCAATACAGGCAAAGAGGCAGTTGCAGTCTTGTCAGCTTTTCAAGGCATGGATCCATTCACCAGAAGATCAGCTGGGCACAGTAGGAGTTAGTGTCAGAATGATTTTTCATTCTTGAAGTGCACCCTGTGAGTTGCTTTGGTCCTCTTTTAAACCTTTCCGTTCAGCATCTTCAAAGCATTTTTGTATTTGTGTAAATCAAGAGAAAAACCCAAGCAATAATTAACAAGAAATCTTGTTAATCAAACTGTTCATTATTGGTTATCACAGGCCATGTCTACATAAGATACTCACTGTGCAGTAGCTTGTTACTGCTGTGCAGTAGTGTCATGGGGCTTCAACCATGACGTGATGCTACTGTGCATTAGTAACAAGCTACTGAACACTAGTAATGAATTACTGCAGAGTCAGCATTACTAGGAGGCTGTGTGGAGATGCTACTGCATAGTAACACTGGATACTATGCAGTCACTAGAATCCTTTTTTTGACTTTCACTTCCTGATCCCACCCCATGGAAGAGGGTGACAGAGCCTGCTGTGCCAGGCCAGGGGTGACCAATGTGATGCAACAGGGAAGCCCGTAGCTGAAGTGGCAGGGAGCAGGGATAACTGTGCAGTCATTAGTATTTAGGTATGCAAGTATTAAAAGACTGCACAGTAACAACTATCTCATGTAGACACAGCCACAAAGTCTCAATTTTGATTGAATTACTTTCCTTAGTAACAGGAAGTTATCAATTTTTATCAAGTTGAATTATATCAACAAATTGATTAACAACCAGGAAAAAACACAAAGTTTTTGAGGAGTTGTCCTTGGAAGATCAAGGGAACAACTGAGGCAAAACAAGATTAAATCAGGAAAAGACACCTATCATAACCCATATGGAGAATGTCTCTTCCTGCACATAAATATGAGTTAATTGCAAAGAAATATTTACTATAATAATTAATCAAAGATAGACACTTCACACACTGTCAAATGCCACATACATAGAGCCCTGCTTAAAATCATTATACTTATAGTAAAATCAGCTGGAAGTGATGTCTCATTATTTCTTTTCAGAAGGTTCAGGTGCAAACTTACATCCTCTTGGACTATGCAGTTGTCATCACTATTTTGTACTTTAACTTTTGTGAGTAGGCCCAACTCAGCTTAAACTTCACAGTCATAAGTTTATTGATAGCATTATTGTTTAAAAGGTAGGTGAATTATGTTGGGTTTGTATAGATAAGGCCATCTTTGTGCTTCCCAACTTGTGAGGAGTGTTACTTGCTGAAAGGTCAGGAACTTGGTTATAGTATTCACTAAAAATACTAACAAAAGCCTTATAAATAATACAAAGATATCAAAAAGAAGGAAAAAAACAGTGAGGAAAGGAAGAACAGAAGAAAAGAGGAGTGGTGCTGCATAAAAGGAAAAGCTGAAAAGCAAGTAAAATAAGCTCTTTCTGAAAGCAAAACTGGCAGTGCATGCATTTGGTAAAATACTAAATGAAAGTGAACAGCAACAGGATATGAACAAGATTACACAGTAGACTGGGTAGCAAATTGGCTCAAGGGTTGCACTCAGAGGGTGGTAGTGGATGGGTCAGTGTCAACCTGGAAAGATGTGGGCAGTGGAATCCCTCAGGGCTCAGTTTTGGATGAGGGGGTGGGAAGCACCCTGTCCAAATTCACAAATGACACAAAATTATGGGGTGCAGCTAATACCCTAGAGAGAAGGAACCAGATCCAGGCTGACTTAGACAGGATGGGGAAGTGGGCAGAGAGCAACAGGATGCAATTCAATAAGGACAAGTGCAAGGTGCTGCATCTAGGGGGGAAGAACTGTCATAATACCTACTGGCTGTGGCGTGGAGGGTGACCTTCTCAGCTCCACTGAGGCAGAAAAAGATCTTGGAGTCACTGTCGACTCCAGGCCAAACATGAGTCACCAATGTGATGAAGCAGTTGGCAGACCCAATCATGCCTTGTCATGCATCCATAGGTGCTTCACAAACAGGTCCAGGGAGGTGATTTTCCCTCTCTATGTGGCACTGGTCAGGCCACAGCTGGAGTACTGTGTCCAGTACTGGACACCGCAGTTCAAATGGGATTTCGTCAACCTGGAGACGGTCCAAAGAAGAGCCACTTGCCTGATTAGAGGCCTGCAGGGAAGGCCCTACAAGGAAAGGCTAAGGAGCTTTAACCTCTTCAGCCTCTCCAAGAAAAGGCTGAGAGGGGACCTTGTGGCAGCATACAAATTCATAAGGGGAGAGCAACATGAAGTAGGCGATGATCTGTTCACCGGGGCACCCCCTGGAGCAACAATGGCTATAAGCTACTGGAGACAAGGTTCAGGCCGGACATTAGGAAAAAGTTCTTCACAGTCAGGGTTGCCAGAATCTGGTATGGGCTCCCAAAGGGGGTGGTGCTCGCCTCATCCTTGGGGGTTGTCAAGAGTACTGTACAGGCACCTGGCTGGGATCACATGACCCCAGGGTTGGTGTTTCATTTCTTACCTGCCAGGGGCAGGGGGTCGGACTAGGTGGCCCACTGAGGTCCCTTCTGACTCTAGGAATCTATGAATCTATAGTGGTTAAAATATGCTGAAAAATTTGAACAAATATTTCTTGGAAATGTCTGCAGTATCCATACAGCTCTGTAGGAGGCTCAATGCGAAAAGATATTAAGATTTAATTTGATTGCTGTAGTTCTACAGATGAAGACTATGCACTTCTTCTCTTGAGGGTTTTTGGCATTTCACATGCATGCCACTGTTATGACCTAATTTTTCCCATGGATACTTTCCTGCAAAAAAGCCTATTAAAATCGATGAAATAGACATGTGAGTAATTCCAAACAGAACTGAACCCAAGATTTTAATTTTAAGGAAAAGACAGGAGACTGTGTGACATAAGAGCATAAAAAAAAAAATTCTTAATACAACAAGGAAAGCAAAAATTGTGAGGAACCCATCAAAGTCAGTGGGACTAGGAATATGCAAAATACATTGTATTGTTTGGAACAAATAAAGTTTTAATTTTTACTCCTTAAAATTTAATTAGTTTTAAGGAGTATATGGCAATCTGATCTGCCCTATTCTGCCATTTATGTTTGAAAACTTTAATTTTTTTTAATTACATATTCCAAGTTTCATTGAATTTTCTTTTTATAAATCTATATTTTTAGAAGTATAAATGGTCAAAAACTGTTATTTTACTGAAAATATTTTTTAAAAAAATCAAGCAACTCTAGATATATAATGTTCTAGATAGGAATCTCTGTTTGAACTGTATTTCTTGATATGTTTACAAGTGCATGTTGTCACAGAATATTTTTATTTGGAAGCTGTGTATTTTATAAAAACTAGAATTGATATTTACTTGAAACAGGATTATAACATGACATTCAGAATACCTTGTATAAACTCAATCAATCAGAGTTCAATAAATAATATCAAGCACTGCTTTATGGTTTTACACCTTTTGTTATAATAGGAATAATATGTCTGTGATGGTGACCTTTATATCATGGCAACATTCTACTGCATTAAAAAATATTAATGTGCTAATACAAAGACAGAGTTGTAAATAGGATAGAAGATTTTGATAATAAGATTTTTGAATCGCCATATTAGCACAAGAAATATGTTTCTCATTTGTAAGTAATAATATGCCATTATTATCACTGTTTTCTCTCTCTCTCAGCATGCGATTGTTAACAATTTGGCTTAAGAATCTTAACAGCTCAGTGTTGTAAATTGAAGAAATATAGCTCCTATGCCTAAAGTTTGTAGGGAAGAAGATGGGCAGTGGTAAACTTATCAGTAGCATCTTGTATTTATTTACAAATATGTCTGTTTGTCTGTATAAATCTTAGATAACCATCTCCAAAAGGGCTTTGACCCTAAAATTCACATATTTCATAGAAGATGGGTAAATTTGACAGCATGATTGTTCAGCAAGGAGCCAGGTTTTCCACTTCCCATGAAAAAACGGAGAAAACCACGGATTTCCTGTTTTTATTGAAGAACAAAAACCCATGGATTTTCCCTTTTAGCAAGGAAACCCACAGATTTCCCACTATTGCAAAGAGCTCTTGCAGGCTGGCACAGTTCCAGCTTGCAAGACCTGATTGCAAAAAGGGTGGGAAACTCCCAGCCCTGTCCAGAGGAAGAGGAAGAGGGAGAAGGGTAGGGCCTGAGGCTCCCAGTCAACCAAGGCTGGGCTCAGGCTTACTCATCTTCACCCCTCACCCCTGAAACCAGGAGGTAAGTGGGGCTTGGGGGTTGTGGGAGCGAGGAGGGGTGCATTGGCTCCAGGCGGCACACCTCGGTGCCTCCCTTCCCCTCACCTCAGCCCATGCACCAGCTGGCCAGCCAGGGGGGGTTTGTACACAGTGGCCAACACCGCACTACCATGCACTGTGCCGCTTTCCCACAGTGGTTGCAAGGCTCCACCAGCAAGCAGCACAGTGCATGGCAGTAGTGGTGCAGTGGCAGCCACCATATGTAGGCTGTATACATACCAGCCAGCTGGCTGAGCAGGCGGCTGGCTGGCTGGCTGGCAGGGGGTCAGGGGCTCACATATGGTGGCTACCACTACACCACTGTTGCCACCCCATGGCCAGCCACATGGCTCCACAGGCAAGCAGGGCTGCAGAGTGATGGTGTGTGCTGTGTGCAAGTCTGTGCCACTGGCCAACTGGCACACAGCTGCCACCACTCTGTGCCAGCTCAACAGGCAAGCAGCAGCGGTGACAGTGCAGGACGGTGGTGGTGGCAGCTGTGTGCCAGCTAGCTGATGAGAGAGGAGGGGGATGGGGGGAGGGTTTGCACACTGCTGGCCACCACTACCTCGTGCTACTGCTTGCCTGCGGAACTATGCCCATGGACGGGGTAGTTGGGCAGGTTTGCACATGGCAGCCGCCACCCTACTGCTGCAGCCTATGCTGCCTTCCCATGGCTGGCCGCATGGCTCTACAGGCAAGCAGCAGTGCAGGGTGGTGGCACTGCCATGTATGAGCCCCCACCCCGCCAGCATGCAGCTGGCACCACCCTGCGCCAGCTCCACAAGCAGCAGTGGTAGCATGGGGTGGTGGCGGTGGCACCTGTGTGCCTGCCACTTGGAGGAGGTGGGGGGCTCACACACGATGGCCCCCACCACCCCATGCCTTCACTTGCCTGTGCAGCCATGCAGCCAGCTGCAGGAAGACGGACCGGGATGCAGTAGTGCGGTGGCGGGCGCCTTCTGCAAACCCTTCTGCCTGCCTGGCTGTCACATGTGTGGCCCGTAGAGGAGCACCCCCGCCCTTGTCCCTCAGCCCTGCTCCTGGGAGCAGGTACAGGGACTCCCCTCCCCCCTTCTCTTTCTGCCTCCCCCAGCCCCATCCCTTTCCCTCACCCTGCCCCACCCCTTCTTCCCTGTACGTGAATGAGTTAATTGAATGAGCTTGCTTGCTTACATTACTGTTGGGATTTGGTGTGTGCTATTCTCAAGGTCCCCACATGTCTTTTAACTAAGATTTTTCTCAGCATGTCTGCCCTATCTCTCCTGCCATGACTTGATATACCAAAAGGAGGAGGGAGGATTGCTGGCCTAAAATGCTATGACTTCTCTGTACATACTGTTCTGATTTTTGAGGCCCACTGATAGACCAAGGCAATCAGCTGTCTGGCTTCAATTTGGTTCTGTACATATTATCATACAGTGGATGACTAGCCCCCTGTACTCAGCCTCTGCTTCCTGGGAAGAGACGGATTGATTGTCTCCAGCAGTGGGGAGCCCCGTCTCAGGTTTACCCCTATTTATCCATAATATTATCCTTAGGTGGGCTGCAGGACAATGGGTTTTGGGTTTCTCACGGATCCCGTGTCTTGCAACTCCGCCACTCAGTCATCTTCGGGCTCTGCATTTTTTTCCAGATTGAGTAACTGGTAGCTCTCTGAGCCCTGCCACAGCATATTGTTCCTTCTGGATTCAGGCAAGCAGAGAGACTCCTCCAAGCCTCAAAAGGAAAGAGTTCCCTACTCTTCTCCTTTGCTCCTGCTAGGGCATAGACCAAGAATTTTTTTTTTGTCTGTTTACTCCTTCCGGTTCTCTCTTGTCTTCCTCCCTCTGCTGCAGTTGTTGTTGGGAGTATTTTTAAAGCTGGGTGTGTGCTCTCTGTCACACACCCAGCCAGCTGGAACTGACAGGAGCTGCTAAATCTGTGTCTGTGATCTCCTCACATCCTGTTCTTTCCGTCTGCAGCGAGGTAAGTGTTTGTGGTCGGAGCAACTTCTCCAGCACTCCTTATAGTATTCATGATCCTTTTCCCAGTTACTCAGAACATTTTTACAGCAGGCAGCACGATCCTCAGTTCCATGCCCCCCCTCACACACACACTTACCTGCTGGGGTGGGTGTCAGTGTCTGCATCTGTATGTCTGTTCCTGCATGTGTGGGGCTGGGGAGTTGTTGTGGGAGGAGGGATTGGGGGGCTCCAGCAGCACCAGGTAGGGGATTATGGGGGGCTGTTAATTTTAAATTATGGATTTGGGGGTTATGGGGTTTTAGGGTGGATTATGGATTTGCAATTTGTAATTGGGTAAAAAATCAAGATCCCTGTTGTTCAGTCCAAAACTCACTTTTACAGGACATGGACAGGGGTGGGGATGTGACCACACCACCTTTTGGCTGTACAGTGCAAGAACAGTGACCGCTCTTGGTTCAGTGGCTTGTTCACTTGGCTCCCCGGCCAGAGCCGATGCAGATGGTGAATGCCCTGCCCTTTTTCTCCTGCTGCTGGGCAAAGGGACAAGGGCAAGTAGCAGTGGTATTCACCCCTTGGGTTCTCCAAATGCACCACAACATTGCCTCTGACCAGGATCTGAGCTAACAAGATGCTGAACTCAGCAAGTATATGTTCTGCCCGGCTGAAGGAGATGTGCAGCTACACCCCATTAATCCATCCCTGCCATAAGAAGTCACTGCAACAGGATTCAGAAAAAGGTTTAGGTTAAGTCAATCCCTAGACCTCATATGAAGGGGTCTTACAGGATCTGCCTATTTGGTTCTTACATCTTCCTGTGAAACATGTCATACTAGTCACTAACAGAAACAGGATGATATCCTATCAAACTGTGTGTCTGATCCAGAACCTATTCCTATCTAATTCAGAAGCTTCTAAAAAGTACACCACACCAGTCAAAACGTGGTGGTTGCTCGAGCCTTAGTACCTTATTCAGCTGTACCATGAATTAATACAATTTAATCCATAGTTATGAAGTCCCATATCTGTAGCATCTAGCCTTTACAGGACACAATCAATAAAAATATGCACTTACTAAAGAGTCATTACATGAATAATTTGACAGGTTTACCCCCAAACTTTAATTCTGTTAAGAATACTTTAATCACCTTTAAGATAGCACCCCTTATGCAAATACAGTCCTTGTAACACATTTTCAATTTCCTTTTTTTTTAATTTGTGTCCTTTTTAATTGTCTCATCTAAATGCATATTTTTTTCCATTAAAAAGGCTTAAGCAATGATGTGGGAATGATACTCTTCAGGGGCTTTTCGCTTTTAAAGTCAAGTCACCTGTACATTTTATCTTATTTAATACTTGAGTGAAGACCTGCCATTAGGAAGACCACAATATATATATGACTTGTTATCTGAATACAAATGGAATATAAACCCATACTTTAAAACTGACTCATTAGTAGGCCTCTAGGAGGAGTTAAAACTTGATTTATATTAGATCCCTGCAGATTATAAGGCTGTGACAAACAGTTCTCATTACCTATACTATGACTACATTTTATCTATTACAAGCTTCAGGGCAGATCATTATACAATTACATTATGCTCATGACAAACTAGGAAAAGTAGATAAAGTCCAAGAAGAGATCTCATAAAGTTACCCACAGTTTAAAGAAAAGAAGTTATTATCAGCATTTTTCTGAATGATGTCATATTTGCTGTGGGAACATATTAATACTAACCTTTACAACAGACATGGTTTCTTCCAAACAACTTTCTAGCTGATAAGAAATTAACTTTATCCTGAAAAGTCATATTGTTGTGAACCCATCATCCCAGAAACTGGAAGGGCAAAAAGGTTTGAAAATGATTCTGATATATTCTATTATTTGGGGCAAAAAGTATTTTTTGTCTCTCATATATACACATATACATATACATACACACACACACACACACACACACACACACTTATTTATATTTACATTAAAAATAAAATCAGGAGAGATTGCATTTCTTAGGACTTTCCCTTAATCTGTATAAGAACCTCTCTTGGTGTTTCTCAGAAAGCCTTTTTTCCCCCATTCTCTCTTCCCTCATATTTTCTAATATTTGATGATCCAACACAGGAGAGAAAGAAAGTAAATATAGCAATGAGAAAGAAATGAAGAAAAATTCTGCCAGTTCTAAATGCAATCAGATGCCAAGGAAAGTTAGCAGAGCTGAGTGTGTGGCTTGTGATGATTTTCTTAATTCAATATGAGATGACAGTTCAAATTTGAAATCTCACAACCAGCAATTTGTAGAAATCATCCTTAGTCAAGAAAGTTTCCAGGAATACGGGGGTAGGTAAAATGGAATACATCTCCTCAAAAGTACAAGAAATTAAGACTGTTTGTGAAGAGTAATTTCTCTTTAAAGAAAAGATATCCAAGCACTTCTTTATCACCTCCTTCCAACACATATACACTATTCATTAGCATTCCAGATCACAAACTGTCCAAAGAACACTTTCCAACTTCAGATCGGGTTTTGCACTTGCTTTCTCAATTGAAATTCGTTCTCTTGGGACCATTTTTGCTCTGTGAGTTATATCTCAATCAACAGATAATTCACCAAGGCGACTCTGTTTGAATTCTTGCTTCATCTAGTTACACTCAATAGAACATAGATGTCTGTGATCATTAAAGGCCACTGTTTCTTCTGACAGTTTCATGGAAGAGGTCCAGAACCACTCAGTGTCTGAATTTCATATTTCCCTGAAATTGGAAATGCACACTATGCAATGAAATGACCTTTTCCTATTTTACCCCACATATCAAAGATTCCTCCATAAGGATGACAGCATAATAAAATATAATGGGTCAAAGATATGAGATACTTATTTTAAATAGTTGAGGGCTGTTCTCTGTGCTTTCCATAGTTCAATATTTAATGATTTGGAGATAGGGAAATGAGAAATCGTTTTAATCTGAAGAAACCGAACAAGAAATATGCTATTATAAAATAACAACACAAACTCAGTCGTTTAGCCCTGAAGCATTTCCAAAATACTTTATAAGCAATGGGGAAACCTGGCCCTCTCATCTATGTCTGCAGTAGCTACTGGAATTAATTTTCTAGTATAGAAGAGAGAATTTGTGAAGCCCATGCAGAGAAATGGTTACCCAAACTTCCTAGTAGAGTGAGCTTGGAAGTTTCATAGTTGATAGGGTCAGAAGGGACCTGAGCAGATCATTGAGTCTGACCCGCTACCATGGGCAGGAATGAATGCTGGGATCAAATGACCCCAGCTAGGTGATTATCTAGCCTCCTTTTGAAGAACCCCACGGTATGAGCAAGCACCACTTCCCTTGGAAGTTGGTTCCAGATCTTAGCCACCCTGACTGTGAAGTAGCGCCTCCTGATGTCTAGCCTGAACCTACTCTCTATCAACTTGTGGCTGTTATTTCTAATTATTCCGGGTAGTGCTCGGGGTAAAAGACCTCTCCCATTCTCCGCTGGTCCCTCCTGGTAAGTTTGTAAATGGTTGCCAGATCCCCTTTCAGCCTTCTCTTGTAGAGGCTGAATAGATTCAGACCCTTTAGCCTCTCTTCATAGGGTTTGATCTGCTGCCCCTTGACCATGCAAGTGGCCCTCCTCTGGACCCTCTCAAGTTAGCCAGATCCTTCTTGAAGTGCAGTACCCAGAACTGGGTGCAGTACTCCAACTGCGGCCTGACCAACGCTGCATAAAGGGGAAAGATCACCTCCCTAGACCTGCTTGTGATGCGTGACAAGGTGCAGTTAGCCTTACTAACTACTTCCTTGCATTGTCCATCCTGGAGTCAACAATGACTCCAAGAACCCTTTCTGCCTCTGTGCTGACAAGAAGGGAGCTCCCCAGCCTGTAGGTATGCTGCTGGTTCTTTCTCCCTAGGTGCAGTACCCTCGACTTGTCAGTATTGAATCCCATCCTATTCTCATCCACCCACCCTGTAACCTGTCTAGATCTAGTTGTAGCCTGTCGCCCCCTTCTGGTGTGCCCACCTCTCCCCACATCTAAGTGTCATCTGTGAATTTGAACAAGGTGCTTTTCACCCCCTCGTCCAAGTTGCTGATAAAGATGTAGAACAATACGGGCCAGAGGACAGCACTGTGGGACTCTGCTGCCCGCATCCCTCCAGGCGGAAAATAAACCATCCACCACCACTCTTTGGGTACAGCCCTCTAGCCAATTTGCAACCCATCTGACTATGTGTGGACAAGGTTGAGATGCATGTGGTACCAGCAAGGTAGAGGGCTCTTCCACTGCTGCTGCTGAAGGGGAGATGGGCTAGCCATGACTCCATAGAACTCTGTTTCATCATCAACACTAGGATGGACCTGGAGCCAGACAGCAGTGGCATGCCACAATGACATTTTTTAGACATTTTCTCCCATTGAGGCCATTCCTCTCATAACTGGCCTGCATATACCTGTACACTTGGGACTACTATTATCATCATTATAAGTGTATTCCTCAGTCCTGACACATTCTTAAAATGACATATCCATTACACTTAATTTCCTAAACGTTGTATGAAGAAACACACACAAGTCTAAAATGAACTATAATAGCACAGATAACAATAATCATAGATGGTATTGTTTTCAATTGATGAAATGCAATCCAATGCTCTAGGCTTAAAGAACCCCATCTTAAAAAAATACAGTAAAAAAGTTCAGACAGAACCATAATCAATATTAAACATTATACAAAAACTAAATCAATGCCCTCTGCTCCCACCTCAGCAAAAAGACATCTTCCTTATTGAGCCATAAAGCCTTGCCATACAATGGAGATGAACTAAAAAAGGAAATTTCATGAGGCAGCTTCTTTTATAAACCAGGAATAGGACAAGGATCTGTGTGGGCTTTAAAGTTGCTTGTGTTGATCTTTTAGGAGAACTTAACTATGTTATTCTCCAAGGCTTTGTAAGCAATAATTTCCACCCTCTACATACCCAAAATAAGAAATAGTAAGACATTAGAAGCGGAAAAAGCCATTAGATCATCCCAGCTAGGTTTGGATTTTCTGACTTTTCCTTCAAATTGTTTAGAAAAAGATCACATGTGTACTGTTAATAGGGTTAGCATTTAAAGGCATAATGAAATGTCATGAAGGGATGCCTGAGTTAATTCTACATGTGCTAAGAAACAGTAGTGTAACTGAAGGAGCAGAGTATGACCAGAGCACTAGCCCTGGGTGCTGTCTTTGTGGGAAGGTGCAAAAATACCTGTGACTACAGCAGTGTCTCAGGCACAGAACTGCACTGATACACCTTGGCAGCAAAGTATATTCGTCTGGTGAAGAACCAACAATATGGCTCTACTGTGTCTAATACCTGAGCTATGTCCTGTATCTGTGCACCCCAGCATTGTATGATGTAGAAGTACTTATATGGATTTAAAGTAAACTCAGTGTTGAAGTGAATAGTAATAAAACTCATACCTTTGCTTGTGCTATTGTTTAGATGAAGAAAGCTTTCTGCAACAACATTTTACCAAGAGGGCAATGCATCAGTTCACACAGTGAATGCAGCCTTGCAATGAGTAAGGCAAGAAACTTATTCAATTATAAATGAAAGCTTGAATTCTATCAGCTGTAGTACTATCAGGCAGTGACAATCAACTGACTCAAGCTGTGGGAACAGAGCACTCTTGGCAACAAGGCCCTGCTGGCAGAACCCATTGCCAAGAACAAGATCAGGCTGGCTCTAATACTCACAGTATCAAGTTGTGAAACATACCTTTTCAACACAGACTTGTTCTAGGATCAGTGTTCTTAAAAACCACAGATACACAAATTCACCACCTCCCTATGCCTTTGCCCTGGAAAAATGGAGGGTAGAGATTATGACTCCATTCTGAAGTTTTATGCTCCTCAGGAATATTTGTCCCAATTACAGCCACTGGTGACCAGTCGTTGTCAGAACTGCATTAGTATAAGCCATTAATGTTGGCAGCCAAAGCCACAGTTTGCACTCATGGAGCTTAACCCGGTTTCAGGCACTGTTGAAGCTGGCATTATACAGCAGTACTCCCTGAGTGTACGGAAAGCTTGCTCCACTCCCAAGTTATCCCTAGCTGCAACTAAGGCTAAATATCAAATGCCAAAGAGAAAGAATATATAACTAAGGTACATTTTCACATAAAATTAATTTAGATTAAGTTAAAAGCAGTTCTTTGCTGATATTTGTGCTGGTTAAAACCTCATACAGAAAAAGTAGCATACTTTGCAGAGATTCCAGGTAGATATGCATTATAATATCTGGGAAACTGAGCTAATTGACAGGAACATTATGCAGGAAGTAAAGCAAATAGGTAAGCAGCTCCACTTTCAGCAGTGGTTAATAGGACCCAATGGATGTATCTACATGTGAAATCAGTGCAAAAAATAAATTTTGGAGTAGATTGATCCAGAGACAATTGCTCCTGGGTGCAGTGTGTGCCCACAACCACAGCAATTTGAGCAGGGGTGAAGCAGCTACAGGCTAGCAGAGGGTACAGGGGGTCAGCTCTGGGCTCCAAGTGGCAGCATTGGATGGTGGAGGGGCTGGGAGGAGCCAGGCATCTGGTCCCCAGCTGGCTGGGCTGAGTGGATGTAATTTGTACCAGGTGGTCACTGTCTATGTGTGCATTTAATTGCACTTAATTGCCATAAGGTAGTATTGTCCCCAACAGTAACTGTGGATGGAGTTAATTAATTGACTTAATTACTTTGCTGTTCCCATAGGCTGGTGGTATAATGTGGAAAGATGCCCATTTTTGGCCTGATGCCAGGCGCAGTATCTGCAGCTCTGATCCTCCCCTATACCGCAGCCCAAGCCTCGCAAATGGCATCACAGTTGTTAACATCTCCAGCCCCACACTGGGCCCCTAATCCTCCAATCTGGACCCCAACTGGATCCTCCAATCAGGAAGCCTACTCTTCCCTTATTCTGGCTCCCTGTACTTTCCCCTCTGGGGTGGTTCCCCTCCCCCCCAAGACCTTTGGCCACACAGGCCCTGGCCTCACCTCCAAGGCAAGTCAGAACCCCAGGCCCTCAGCACTGGGCATCCCTCATGGTGGGCCCCTAGCCTTTTTGACCCTTCTGGTCCTGGCCCCAGCACTGACCAGTTGAGAGTGCCTCAAGTCAGGCTTCTCGAACATCTAACCCACTTTCTCTCATGGGTCAGCCTTCTCAGCCCTACTACAGGGTTGGCCACCCCATTGTGGGAGCTGGGGTTATTAAGGCACCCTGACCCACCTTTCACCAGGGTGGTATCTGGCCTGGCATTTCCTGGGGGCTCCAATGCTACTAGGAGCTCCACTGGGCCACCCATCCCCAGCAGGGTGCAGTTTTAGGTCATGCCCAGAACCAAGAGCCTCCTAGCAATCCCCATAAGTGCTTGTCTTTACCTCCTGGTTGTTCCTGCTACAGCTCAATTAGGCAATATTTCTGCCTTTCTGCCAGCAAACTGCTCTGTTTATATAGGTGACCATGATTCTAAAATGGCTGCCACAATCAAGCACCTGCTGGCTGGCAGTAGGCACCAACAGTACCCTGCCACAATCTAGTATGGATAATACTCTTAAAAAGTATTCCTGAAAGTATTTACACTTATGATACATAATTCTTCCCTGTTTATATACCTGTAGAATCTTCTTTCTAAGGTTCATTCAGAAAAGCAAACCTTCCAAATGCTACCTGAAGTATCCATCATTCTGACAAGGGCAAAATAAAGACTATGTAATGCATAAAAATCACAGAATTAATGTCAGTAAATAATATATTAGTTTTTTTGGAAGATTATAAGGTACAGATGGGGAATATTTATTATCTTTGGTAAAATGCTCACTTGGGGTAAACTGTAAGAAAATTGAAGATTGTAGTATTTCAGGAAGTGGCATTTGTATCCGTAGCTACTCATAGAAAATACTAATTTGCCTACAGATTATTTATACAATATATGAAGCAGAATTCAAAGTGATTGAAGAGGCTGCCAAATACCATATTCTGCCTTCAGGATATAGATGATGCCTTTAAAACTGGAGATAGACTAATTAATCTTGAACTGTTGGCGGATGATATATACGACAATATGCTTTAGCCTGATAGCACTTTGGGAAGGCAGAAAGACAATTAAAAATGGAACCACAATTTTCTTGACAGGACAGCACAGAAAAGAGGGTTTAATATACAGGTATGTGAACACTGTAAATACCACTTAAAATAAAATTTGAAATTGAATTGAATTTCCACAGCCCACACTATGATTACAGGACAGCTAAATTAAGAATGATGGAATTTATGATTCTGGACTATGTGGTGCATATGTAATCAGTTGAAGGAATTGTTATATTTTATTAATATAATTCATGGTAGTCACACCTCCAAAACATAAACTATGCTCATTTCTCTAATACATGTGTTGGCAAATCACCATTATATCAGCTACTTTACTTTAGCAAGGCAGTCAAGATGTGTCTATACTAAATCGGAAGAGCAGTCTTATTCTGCTGTAACCCCAGTACTGTTAAGAAATCTAACTCTTTATGTTATAGCTAAACTTAGATTAAAAGTTTTTTTGAGTAGTCACCATGTTTTTAGGGATGTTTATGCAGAAGTCACAGATGTGACCACAGATTAAAGTAGAGATGCCCGGTGCCCATTTTACATTTCTAGTAGCCACAGCAGAAGCATAACTAGTAGGGTTTGTGTCCTAGGTGAAACCCTGCTGGAGAATGATGTATGTGTGCGCATCACAAACCCCCAAACAGGAGGGGATGGTGAGTGGGAGGAAGGTGGGGGACATGGTTGGGACTCAAAGTCCATGACTGGTGCCTCTGCAGTGCTGTCTTCCCACCCAGTTGTTGCTCCTGTAGCAGCAGCATGGTGACCCTGAACCTAGCACAAGGCTGCTGCTGTTACTGTGGCATAGTATCCCTAGGGGGCCAGCATGCTGGTACATCCACCAAGTTGGTGCCTGGGTCTAGCACCCTACTTCTCCATCAAAAGTTATGCTACTGAGCCACAATAACATGTGCTAATTTACTGTTCTTCTTTGGTGAGCTCTGTACCCATGCTAAGCTCCATGCTACCATGGCTAGTTTGCTTTTGATACTGGAGTGGGCTAGTTTAAAGCTAGTATGGGTACTTTTACAGTATAGTAAAGTAACTTCTGTAGAGGGCTTGACACAATTTAGGTAGCAGTGGCAATGGCCAAGGCGATTTAAAAAAAAAAATCTTAAACATGATCTTAGCATTTTATTTAGGAGTCCAAACAAGTGGCTTAAGTTTCAAAAGGTGCTGAACAACCACAGATTTATTGGACTTTTGAATGTAGGAATCTAATATTAAGCATCCATTTTTTAAAAGCTTGCCCTTGGCAAAGATGTCTGCTCAGCATACTGACAGGCATCACATCTTGGGGTATGTCCAAAGCAGCTTTCCAAAAATGAAAGTACAATGTCTGGTATGTGACAAGGAATGGGAATGAATGACTCATTTCTTTTAATTTCCCAGTAGAAAGAATTTGTTTTATTCCTGTGTCAGAAATTGTAGCTTGCATTGTTCCATGTGATGTATTATGTTACCACATGTAACCCAATATAAAATGACACTTAAGAGGTGTTATCTTGTTTGCATGTAAAATTGAAATTGTTACCTGCAAGTTAACCTGCAGGTAATCGGTTTTCCTACAACAATCCATATGGGAGGTTTCAGGCAGCAGATGTCTCATATATTGCTAGTATCATCTCCTACCGAATCCACCATCCTTGTTTACAGTACCTAAAGTACATTCTACAGTGTGGTGTTTAATGATATCTGTATTTCAAATGAACAATAAAAAAAATGAAAAGTTTATTCACATGCTAGGAACAATGGCTACTTTATGATTATTACCAATATGATATTTTACAAGAGTCTGTCATTTTAACTGAAATAAGATATTGTTCTAATATGACATCATATTTCCACCATCTCATTTTCAGCTGCTCAGCATGGGAGTCAGTAAGCAAGGATACATGCTGCTAATAAAGAAGAAAATCTTTCATTTATTATTCACCAATCTCCAGAGTTTCAGTACAACTCAGACTTAACATACTTCTCATACGAATTATTTAACACTTTGCCATTCAAAACTTTTACAGTTGAAGCAGACACTAAAGATTTCTGAATGTACCCAACAACTGCTACATAAAAAGTTATATATGCAATTTGCATTTGTAGGAAATGCTTACACAGTCATAGACTTTTTCTTTGGGAAGCAGAAATAATTCTGGAATGCTTGCATCTTAAGATGAAGTTCCCAGGACAGAAAGGAAACACTGAATACAATGTAAAACACTACATAGTTCATAAATTGCATTATTTTGGGGAGGCTTCTGGGACTTGGGGAATCACCCAAAAAGCAGGGTCCTTTTATACTTGCCCTTCAACAATGGGCTGGAGAGGGGGGAGCTTCCCTGGAGAATCCTTTGAGTTGCTCCTTGGGTTCGCTGGTCCATGGGAAGCTGCTAGAGAGCATGGGACCTTCTGTGTTTCAAGGAGCCCCTTGTTGCTCCCCACAATGCTGTAGGGCAATCCCCACTTTCATGTGCTGGCCTTGAGGGGTTAACTGTGGCTCTAGACAGCATGCAACACCCCTACAGTCCTAGTCCCAATCCCAGAAACTGCAAAAAGAAAACTTTGAACAACAGGTCTACCTCACTGGGCCTGAACTGAGCAGTAAAAGCTGGCCAGGCCTACAATGCACGGACGCCTGAACTTATAGCTGGGGTTCAGCCACACAGCTAAAATTAAACACCATAGCTGCAGAAACTGCTACAAAATAGACCAAGGCCTATGGTTGCGGCCTGGACATCTGGTGTCAGCTATACCCTATGCTGAGACTTTACAATTACAAAACAGAGGGGGCCAGGCCCCTGTAGCCAGTAACTACCAGGGCCTATTCCTAGGTAGTCGGCTCCAGTGATTAACACTCCCATGGTGTTAATCCCACTTAAGGCCGGTGTATGCAGTAACTACCAGGACCCATTCCTGGGCCATGGTGCTAACCCACTTAATTAAAAAAAGAAAAGAAAGAGGGAGAAAATAGGAGTCTCAAACTCCAAAATAGACTTTCTCTCTCTGTACCCTAGGCTTTCCCTTCAAATAGTGTTTTCTTGCTTCTCCAGCGAGGAGAAAGGAAGACTCCTCAGATGAATAAAAGCCCCAGAACCTTCATGAGTTGTGCTTATAGACCTGGTGTGGCATCACCCAAGCCTTGTCCAATCCAGGAAGGGCACATTTCAGTCTTTCTTCCAACCAATCTGCCTGAAGCATTCTCTGCTTCCTCTGGCCAATGAAGCTAGAGGTTTTACATATTTTCTCTAGATACAAGCCCTAGCTTGCCACGTGCTGAGCACATGGCCAGAACAACAGGGGCCATCTTGCCCATATCAAAACACACACACTGGTGTGTGTGGGTGTTACACTAATAATGCTTTGTTTATTGGGCTTTTACTCAAAATCAGATCTTACATAGACTGACCAGTGGTTGTGTATGCCTGCATCTTCTGCTGAGTGGATGTAGAATTCCTCTAGGCTGTAGAAACAATACAGCCTAACGTATGGACAGATATAGACATTGTACTTTTACCGGCATAAGTAATTGGAAACCAGTCTATACCCGTGACAAAATAGAAGTTCAGCACACACAACAAGCCTATGCCCATAACAAAACAGAAGTTCAGCACACACAGGCTGATTTAAAAATGGCAGACCTTAGTCTAAGATTTGCCACCTCCCACCAAAGGGTGAATATGTGTTCTGCTCACTACTGGTTTAAGCTATGCCACTTAAAGAAAACTATGTAACTTAGATAGATTTTGCCTTGGGCTTTTTGAATGTCTGTACCTAGCCAATAAATCCATTCGTATTTCTGTCACTAGGGGTGACTTTGGGTGAGGTAGATTAACTCACAAGAGTGTTGTAAGTCTTAAAAAATGTTTTTGGTAAAACAATTTGTGGATGAAATGCACCACATATTTGGGATCAATTTTCCCTGTCCCTGCAAATACTTAATACCAATAATCAGACCTGTCAACATCATTTTGTGATGACAAAAGTAATCATTGTGTTCTAAGTACAAGTGAAAGTTGTGATAGACTAAATATTTAACTTTGAACTTTGAGAAAGCCAATGTTTTGTGACGAACTTTCTGTTCTGACAATCAGATTTTATTCATAAAGAAACAGAGAAATACAGGAATGGAAGGTATACACAATGTTACACAAGTTCAGCCTTTGTTTGCCTGTTTCCAGCTCAGGGCAGCCTTTTGCTCCATTCAACGGAGTCCTCCATCGCCAAGTCCTGGCTCCTTAAATGGTATTTTCAGTGACCCCACAGCAGAGGCACACATAGAAAAGCACTGGATGCTGTTGTTTCTTTGTAGAGTTTGTTACTAGTTTTTAAATGAAGTAGATGCAACTCCATAGGGATATCCTGGCTTTACTCTACATGCTGTCTGCAGTAAGCATTGCCTGAACTGAGGAAGTAAGAAGGAATGAGTTTGAGAGAAGAAAAAGATGACAGCTCAGTGATTCTGATACGTTGATTCTACGTAGGGATTTTGAATGCATCTATCTAGGGGATTGGCTGGACTGGAAATAGCTGTTAATGGGTTTAAAAGAAGCTGAGTGAGAAGAAGAGAGAAAATATGAGTATGCTTCTCATATTGAAAATATGTATGCCATGGAAACCAACCAGACTTCACATTTAAATCATTTTTATTTGAAAGTGAGTGTCATGAAAGTGATTATAAAATAGTAATGGAGAAACATCATGAATATTTTATCCCCACATAGAACTTCAGCCATGGGAGAGCTTGTTTCTACCAAAGGAACCACAACTCAGTGAAACAAAGAAAGCTTTTATAAAGAAGCCTGTGTGAACAAACAAGACAGTTCTAATTTCTGTGAGAGTAAACAGAAATCCATCTGGAACATGATTGTCGTTAGGAGCTCAAAAATGCCATTCCAAAACCACAGGTAGAGCTAGAATGTGATTTAGCTCTGGAGAAAGCAGCAAAAGCTAACTTTATTAAACATAGTTCTAATACATATATTAAATTGATTTAATCAATTTAAATTACCTGCCCCACACTGGCCAATGCCACTGCCCTGGCCCTAGCCCTGGCTAGAGCACTGGGTACTGCTCATCTCCCCCAACCTCCAGTGGCTCCTCCTCCCCATCTTCCTTCTGCCCTAATGAACAGTTTTGGGCAGCAGGTAGTGCGGAGATCTGAAGGCAGCTGTGGGGATATGTGCTGGGTACCACATACCCAGCCAGGTTGTGGGGGAAGCTGCAGGCAGGTGGTTCCTACTCCAGTGCATGGGACTCCAACTCCAGCTCCTCACTGCCTTTCACCCACTCAGCCACCCACAGGTGGCTGCTCATTATGCCAACCAGCTGCAGCAGAAGCATTGGGGATGTTGGCTGGGCCAAGGCAATATTGTTGGTAAGTATAGGGCAGGCGTGGGAGGAAACATGGTAGGGGCTACCCTTGGTGGGAGCAGGAGGGGCTTGGCCCCATGCGAAGCTTCTTGAGGGCAGCCACTGACTCGATAGGGGGGCAGACAACATCTGCATCTGCACATCAACACCTAAGCAACCTTTGCTGCACACTTCCCCTACCCCCATCCAGCCCCTGGAACTTGACACACTGGCAGCCCACCTTACATATGCACACACCCACCCACCCATTCCACTACCTACACACCTTCCCCACACTTGTTCCACCTCCACCCTCCCATGCATGATATGCAAGAATAAGCCTTTATTTTGAGCTATGATGCAATTAGCTCTATATATATTACTAAAAAAAAATCAGGACAAGTTATTTTTTAAATAAAATTAAAATTTGTTATAGTAAGTGTTTGATTTTGGTATTATTTAGCTATAATTTATTAAAATTATATATTTGAAGAGATTTTGTGTCTGCAGCCCTTGACAGATCACCAAAATGCATTAAGTGGCCCACCAGCTGAAATAATTGCCAACCTCTGATCTACATTCCTCATCACAACTTGGCTTTTAATCCGAGTGCATTGACTTCACTGGTGTTGGAACTGTTTGTAAAACATTTTTCACCTAAAGCTCTCAAAACACAATGAAACACTGAATTAGCCCAGATAGATCACTTGCTATTGTAGGTTTCTCTTAGCAGTGGTAGCTTGCTCAGATCTAATTCAGCTACCTGTACACAGCCGAGGAAACCTGGGGAAAAATAAGCTAACAGTTATATCCACAGAGGGTGTGTCTACACATTCATTAATGAACAGTGTTCAGCGTGCATTTAATTTAGTACTTGTGTAATCCAGTACTAAATAAATGCACAGTCTCTGAAGTTACTGTGCAGTACCACTGGCCAACATCTTTTAAGTGATGCTACTGTGCAGTAGCCTAATAATACTGCACAGTAGCACAATTAGCACTGTTTGTGCTGTGACACGCTACTGCACTGTATTATTAGGTTACTACACTGTTAGCATCTCATGTAGATATACCCAGAATTACTTAAATTACTTAGAGTTAGCCTCCATGTTTCTCACTCTCATCACTGACTTTAGGAAGAAAGACTGCTTCATTGATGAGTTGAGTTAAATGTTAAATGTTCTGAACTCAAAGGGTTTTCCTCCTTTTTTTGTCTGATAATTTTGAAATTCCTGTGCTCATTTCAGATTAGTAATTCAACATTAAATTTATACATCACACTTAGATCATTCTAAATCTGTTGAATTTTAAGTGGTTTTAAAAGACAGAACATGCTGTGAAAAAGGGCAGGTTAAAGGTTAATAACATTTCTTGCCTGCATAGCTCTGACTTGCCACCAGGGGTAGGTACGACAGTCAAAAAGCCCAAGGCTGAATTGATTCAATCTTTGCAGGTTAGTCTAAACTGCACAAATTACACTGAAACAGAATCGAACAGATATTTACCTTTGATTCAGGAAATACAGCCACATGCCTACGGTCACCCAGGCCAGAAGCTGCAGGGGTGCTAGAACATGTCTCTGGCTGTGTGTTCACTTCCTCTTCCTGCTGCCCCTGATGGCATTGGGATTTGCAGTCCAAAATTAAAGCAGCAGGACTTTTCAGGGTTGCTCATCATCACTTCCTCTTTCAGCTTCCAGGTGCCTCTGGGATTTGTAGTCCACAGTTGCAGCCAGCAGTAAATTTGAGGGGGGGAAGGGGTGTTTAATCCCCCTCCCTGGTCCCAGACTCCAGATGGGGCTTCCCTGGGGGGGGGGGGCAATCCCACCCCCCACAGACTGGGCTGCATCCCTAGCTGGGCTTGCCCCCCTCTAACCTCTTGTCAACCAGCCCTCACTGCTCTAGCTAGGGAACAGAGGGACAAGGCCAGCTCTGCTCTCTGGAGCAGACAGCACAGCTCAGCCCAGGGCTGGAAAGCATGCTGGTGTTGAATTAAAAATCGTGGTTCGTTTCTCGGGAGGCGGAAAAAAATCTTCAGCTACAGACACACTTTATTAGCAACACAAAAGGTATATATTTGCAAATAGGGTCAGAGAGAGACAAAAGATCAATCACTCTGCCCCCGGGCACAATCATTAGCAGGCTTTTATCCCCTCTCTCCTGACCACGTGTGCAGAAGGAGGAATTTTTACAACTCATTTCCGGTTCATACAAACATATATGTAAACATGTCGCTTCATACGTCCCATGTGCATTATAATTAACTACTTAAGTATGCGGGGCGGGTAGGCTTAATATGCATTAGGTTATCACGCGTGCGTAGATGGGACCCAAGGTTACTCAAGGTTCAACCTGAAGGCAAAAATGGCATTTGCTCTTATCTTAGCCTAAGAATGTGGGGGTCATGAAAGAAAGTGTGATTTAGTGTAACAAAGAGATAGTAAATTTGCAGAACAGAGAGGAAGTGATACCTTAGTACAAAGGGCCTTTTGGTGGTTTTTCCCTTCAATTTCCAACCCCCCCCTTCCCTCTCCCATTAAGGAGACAAGGAAGGGTAGCAGCTGTGTTTTTTTTTTTCTAAATCTGCTATTGATAATGCATTTTTAATAATATTTCTAACACTGGGATGCTTGGGGACTGTGATTTAACTTGAACCAGGAAGGGGTCTCGAACAGAAGTTTCATAAACAGGTTTGACCCAAATCAGTTAAGCCTGATAATGCATTCAACCAGGTTTATCTTAAACCAGTTTCAGCTATTATGCACTGAGCTTCTGTTCTGTTACAGGTTTAAACCAGTTTCTGATCACTTAAGCTGGTTTATATGTTACTCTTCTCCCTAGCGCAGAGGGCTGATGAGTAGGGACATAGTTGGGAACCACTTCAAAGTTGACCTATCATGGCCTAAATTCTTTGTTGAAAATAGAAGTTGTAATTTTATAACCACAAAACAGACCCCCGTTAAAAATGGATAGAGCATTGTTCATAGCCATAAGCTTTATCTCTAAGGCAGCTCCTTCTTAGCATTTGATGAAGTAAGATGCTGCTTACAAAAAGCTTATGCGCCTCTGATTTAGTTAATGCAAAAGTGATAAGGTGCAAATCTACCCTGTCTTCTGTCTTTACAATCTAAACAATATTTAGAGTAATTTTCAGTTCTAACAAACTTGGAAATTTACTTTCCAAAAAATTTATTTCACCTATTATTTCCTTTATCCTCCCTAAGTGAGTTGCAGCCTGTGCACAGTAGTACAACAATTATTTAAGTTGTCTGCAGGCCTTAAGTGATCTACAGGCCAGGCAAAGGGAGAATTTCACTATGTTATTATGGAAGAATTTTGTGTTTGAATCAAATCGTTGGATGAACCATAGTTGCTGCTGCAGCATGTTGCTTTTACAATATAGGTTTAAAACACTCTTAGCTGGCATGGAGAGGATGACCCACACTGTATAGATGATCTTTCAGAGCCACAGAGGCCACATCTCCACATGCACATAACTGCAGAGTAGACTAATTAACTGAGCAGTAAAGCATCCCCATCTACATGTGGGATGCTTTACTAATTAACTAATTAACATGGTCCTAAGATAGTATTTTTGGGGGTACTACTATCTTATGGCAGGGTAATTAACTGTGATTAAACACACATGTAGATGCTGATCATGGGTGCAAATTATGCCCAGTCAGCCCAGGCAGCAGAGGAACAGACTCCTGCCTGCCAGGTAGCCACACAGTTCCACATTTTCAGCACCTTGTTTTCAGATGGCTGCTATCCTGAGTGTATGTGTAGATGTTGTGCCTGGAAGCAGATTATTCTGGCTCTAACTGCTCTGGAGTTTATTGCTTAAAATTAATTGCATGTGTAGATGCACCCAGGAGATTTTCCAACTACTCTGCTCCCTACTGCTAGAATATCTAGGAAATGGGTACATTCTTAGGAAAGAAACTGGGTTATGCTAACCCAGGGTGCTGGTTTTGTCATCTACAATGATCCACTTATAGGGGAAAAGAATTTTCTGTCTCATCATAATAATCCATTCCATCTGTCTGGCAGGTCCTGTCTTTTCTATGGCACAATTTATTACAACACTATGACTCTGAGGTTGCAAATTAAGCATTATGACTTCAGTAAAAGACAAAGGAGATTGTTCAGCTTCTTGAAATGCAGAACATTTCTAACAATGTACAAATGCAGCAAGGAATATTTCAGACTATTGTTCACATTTCTGCACTGACATTCATCCAAGTATTTTATAGCTCTCTACTCTTGCAAGAGCCCAAGGGGCACTGGAAGAGTACACAGCTCTTCACAATATCAGTTTGGGTAAAGGGCATTTTTTAAGATACCCAAAGTGAAAGGGGGAAGGTGGATGAGTCCCTGAAGGGTGATGAGTCCCTGAAGGGTGAGGGACAGGAAATTTGAGGTTTATATGGAATTGATAAAAAGTCGTCATTTCCCTCTTTCTCAGTGCTGTATAGAATCAAAGGCTGCAGACACTTTCTGTCAGATTCGGCCCTGTGTTCCTCTATCTGCATATGCTGTAATTCTTTTAACATACCTTTGTTCTATCAAAGTCAATCCAGTATGGCCAATGCATACAGATTTATCACTGCAACATGCTCATTCTATATATAAGTTTTAAAGAAATAAGCAATATTCTTTGAGAAATATATTTATATTGAAACCTTACAGGTGATATATTTGAGTAAAAAATATGTTTATTATTAAAAACATCCACTCTTTCATAGAACACCTATGGAATCAAGTGAAACATTAATGAGCAAAAAAGTCTAGACCTTTTGTATGTTTTATTGGTTCTGCTTTTCTATGAATGGCAGAAGATATAAATATTATTGCTAGCCTTAGGGCTCTCTTCTTAAATGCTTGTCTGGATCAGCTCATATTGTGAAAAAGTGTCAGCAACTGTGTTAAACCACTGCAGGCTGAAACTGAAAAATGGCACAATAATATTCCAACCAGTGCATACAAGATCAAAGCTGTTAAAAAGGAGTGACAGGTGGCATAGACATCCCAGGCCTCTGACTCACTAGAGGTATAACAATTAAAATAATCCCAATAAAGACACTGTAAAAAGCTGCAAGTAGCCTATTATAGCTTTGACCTCAGGGTTAGTCTGCTGATAGATCATTTGGCAGCTTAGCAAGATGAAAAGTATAATTGTATTTTATTTCCCCTTCCAAACCTAAAACTGGACATGTACCTTTCCAAAACATTTTGATATTTTAATAAATAATCAAAATATTCAATAATTTCCATGCAGTATCCAGTAATTGTACAGTATTACAAGGATGTGCTGCCAATTTGCATCAGACAAAGATCTGACTTATTGTCTTTCAAATAAACCAACAATTAACCATTTGTTTCTCTTGTTTGGGCAAGCAGTCCTTGGAAGAATTAATGAAAACTACTTGAGTAAAAATGACTAAACTGGATGAAGATGCAGAGGCTCATATTGCCTATTTGTACTGAAATTACTGTCTTATTCAAGACATTGTAATGTGTAAACACTGGTCTTCCAAAAATTCAGGCTGTTTTATGATTGTTTTTAATTTAAAATGTCTCAATCCTTGAAGAAAGGTCTGTAACAAAAGGAAACCATTCCATTTTTCTATACTTTGCTAAGTAATTCTCTTCAGGTTTCTTTTGTACCTGCACCTACAATAATATTTCAAAAGGGCTATCTATCCTAGGAGGCTGTATTCACTTTAGGGCAGTGGGAGCAGCATTTTGTAATACATATCAAGGTGGATACATCCTTACTAGATATTAGTGTTTTTCTCAAGAGAACGTTTATTCTGGAAAGAAATATGATCATAAGATAAATAATTAGGAAAAAGAACACTTTCCTTCTCTTTTTTCAGCACTGTACACATTTAAATTTACTTATTGATTATTTAGGGTATAGGGTATGGTTTGTCCTCAGTGCATTCAGTGAGAATAATATTAATTGTGATAATATCCAAAAGGGTGCAAGTGGCTTAAGAATGCAAAATGCTGAAAGGAAAGAGAAAAACGAAGTCAAAGGAATGAAATGGAATTTAAAGGAAGGTATTTGGATTTTTAGGCTGTAAAGAAATTATGCTATAGTTTTTCTTGTAACTGTGACCTTTTATTTATTATTTTAGAGAGAAGCATGGCTACTTGTCCATTCCTTTACATGAAAAAGTTGTTACAGAGGCTGAACTGGGAGTTGAGTATTATTCTAAGAGCAGCACTACAGAAGATGACTACCCATACATGACTACCCATTTGCAGGCATGGACAAACTCTATTAGAAAATTAACTTTTAATCTAGGTTTGTGTCTAGAAAGGCTAGGTCTATTACTCTAGTAACTGATGGCACGTTGTTGTAAGAGTCTGTACAAATCATAGAAACTTAGGGTTGGAAGGGACCTCAGGAGATCATCTAGTCCAGCCTCCTGCTCAAAGCAGGGCTATCCCCAACTGGATCATCCCAGCCAGGGCTTTGTTAAGCCAGGCCTTAAAAACCTCCAAGGACGGAGATTCCACCACCTCTCTAGGTAACTTGTTCCAGTGCTTCACCATCCTTCTAGTGAGAGTTTTTCCTAATATCCAATGTAACCTTCCCTTGCAGCAACTTGAGACCATTGCTCCTTGTTCTGCCATCTGTCACCACTGAGAACAGTCTAGCTCCATCCTCTTTGGAATCTCCCTTCAGGTAGTTAAAGACTACTGTTCAATCCCCCCTCAGTCTTCTCTTCTGCAGACTTAAAAACCCAGTTCCCTCAGCCTCTTTTCATAAGTCATGTGCCCCAGCCCCTGAACCATGTTTGTTGTTTTCTGCTGGACACTCTCCAACTTGTCCATATCTTTTCTATAGTGGGGAGGACAAAACTGAACACAATACTCCAGATGTGGCATCAGCAGTGTTGAACAGAGGGGAATAATTACTTCCCTTGATCTGCTAGAAATTGTCCTACTAATGCAACTCCATATGCTGTTAGCTTTCTTGGCAACAAGGGCACGCTGCTGACTCATACCCATCTTATTGTCCACTGTAACCCTCAGTGTCCTTTTCTGCAGAGCTACTGCTTAACCAGTCAGTCCCTGGGCTGTAGCAGTGCATGGGTTTCTTCTGTGTAAAGTATGGGACTTTGAACTTGTCCTTGCTGAATCTCATGAGATTTCTTTTGGCCCAATCTTCCAATTTGTCTAGGTCACTCTGAATCCTAGCCAATATATCTACTACCTGCCCTCTCCCCTCACCCACTTGGTGCCATCCATGAACTTGCTGTGGGTGTACTCCACCCCATATTCCAGATCGTTAATGAAGATGTTGAACAAAACCATGCCCAGGACTGACCCCTGGGACACTCCACTTGATACTGGCTGCCAACTAGATATTGAGCTATTGATTACTACCTGTTGAGCCTGATAATCCAGCCAGCTTTCTCTCTACCTTATAGCCCATTCATCCCATCCATACTTCCTCAGCTTGCTTGCAAGAATGTTCTGGGAAACAATTTCAAAAGCCTTGCTAAAGTCAAGATATATCACATCCACTGCTTTCTCACACCCGCAGAGCCAATTATCTCATTGTAAAAGGCGATCAAGTTGGTCAGCCATGACTTGCCCTTGGTGAATCCATGCTGACTGTTCCTAATCGTCTTCTCCTCCTCCAAGTGCTTTGAAATGGAGTCCTTGAGGATTTCTCCATGATTTTTACAGGGAGTGAGGTGAGGCTGACTGGTCTGTAGTTCCTTGGATGCTCCTTTTTCCCTTTCGTAAATATGGGCACTATGTTTTCCCTTTTCCAATCATCTGGGACCTATCCTGATCACCATAAGTTTTCAGAGATGATGGCCAATGGCTCTGCAATCACATCAGCCAACCCCTTCAGCACCCTTGGGTGCATCCCATCCAGTCCCATGGACTTGTATATGTCCAGCTTTTCTAAATATTCTCTAACATGTTCTTTCACCACTGGTGCCTGCTTACCTTCTCTCCAAACTTTTCTGCCCATTGCTGTAGTCTGGGAGCTGGCTTTGCCTGTGAAGACTGAGGCAAAAAAGGCATTGAATTCTTCACCCTTTTCCTCATCATCTGTCACTAGGTTGCCTCTCCCATTCAGTAAGCACTGTCACTGATTTTTCTTTTGTTGCTGACATACTTGTAGAAACCCTTCTTGTTACCCATCAAATCCCTTGATAGCTGCAACTCCAATTGCGCTTTGGCCTTCTTAACTTCATCTTTGCATGTACGAGCAATAGTCTTATATTCCTCCCAAGTTGTTTGTCCAAGCTTCCACTTTTTGTAAGCTTCTTTTTTGTGTTTAAGGTCACAGAAGAGTTCTTTGCTCAGTCAAGCTTGTCATTTGCCACATTTGGTATTCTTCCTGAACATCAAGATGGTTTGCTTCTGAGCCCTCAATAAAGTTTATTTAAACTACAGCCAGCTCTCTGGGACTCCTTTCCCCCTCAGACCAGTCTCCCAGGAGATCCTGTCCATCAGTTTCCTGAGGGATTCATAGTCTGCTTTTCTGAAGTTCAAGGTCCATACTCTCCTGCTCTCCTTTCTTCTTTTTGTCAGGATCCTGTACTCAATCATCTGATGGTCAATGCTGCCCAAGTTGCCATCCACTTCTACATCCCCCACCAATTCTTATCTGTTTGTGAGCAGTAAGTCAGGAAGAGCAGTGTTCCTTGGCCTCTCCAACACTTGCACCAGGACGTTGTCTTCAACACTTTCCAAAAACTTCCTGGATTGCCTGTGCACTACTGTATTGCCCTTCCAGCAGATGCCAGGGTGATTGAAGGACACCCATGAGGCCCAGGGCCTGTGATCTAGAAACTTCCACTAGTTGTTTGAAGAAAGCCTCATTTACCTCATTTTTCTGGTCTAGTGGTCTGTAGCAGCCCCCCACCACAACATCAACCTTATTGCTTTCCCCTCTAACCTTAACCCAGAGACTTTCAACAGGCCTATCTCCAGTTTCGTACTGGAGCTCTGAGCAACCATACAGGCTCTTTTACTTACAGTGCAACTCCTCTTCCTCTTCTTCCTTGCCTGTCCTTCCTGAATAGTTTGTACCCATCCATGACAGTGCTTCAGTCATGCAAGATGTCCCACCAAGTCTCTGTTATCCAATCACATCATAGCTTCTTGACTGTGTGAGGACATCCAAGTCTTCCTGTTTGTTTCCCAGACTCTATGCATTCATGTACAGACACCTGAGGTGACTAGCCAATTGCTCTACTTTCTCAGGAAAAATGAGGCCTCCCCTGCTGCCCACTCCTGCTTTTGCATCCTCTAGGTCCCCCACTTCCTCACTTATGTCAGTGCTTTGTTCTCCATGCCCTGTCAAACCTAGTGTAAAGCTCTCCTCGCCAGGTTAGCGAGCCTGTCTGCAAAGTTGCTCTTCCCTCTGTTCATCAGGTGGATCCCATCTCTTGCTAACAGTCCTTCTTGGAACAACATCCCATAGTTCAAAAACCCAAATCTCTGCTGGCAACACCACCTGTATAGCCATGTATTGATCTGCAGGATGTGTCTGCTCCTCCAAGGGGCCTTTCCCTTGACTGGAAGGATTGCGGAGAACCTATGCTGCCTTCCCTTTTAACCTCGACCCCAGAATGCTGTAGTCACTCTTGATATGCTCAAGGTCACCCCGGCAGCATCATTGGAGCTGACATAGATGAGCAGAATGGGATAGTAGTCAGAGGATCGAGTCTCCTAATCCTTCCATGACATCTTAGATCCAGGCTCTGGGCAAGCAGCAGACCTCATAGAACAAGAGGCCAGGAAGGTAGATGGATCCCTCTGTCTCCCCAAAAGGGAGTTTAAAACCACCACCACCTGTTGCTTCTTCTTCATGGCAGTGGTCTTGATCCTTCCCACCTTGGGGATTCCTGGCCTGGCGTCTTCCACCAATGGAATGAGCTCCTCCTTCTCTGTCACTAGTGCTCCATATCTCTTCTCTAGGCAAACCACTGCACATGGGGATGACAACTTCTTGATGCCAGAAGATACATGCTTCTATCTTCCAGGGAGTCCATGCCCTCTTCCTTTTCTAGCATCTTCTCTGGCAGTCCTTCCTACATAGTCCAAGAAGTTTCCTCTAGCATGGAATTGATGAAGTCCTCATGGCAGTGGATGTTTCAGATGCTTGCTACTTCATCCTATAGCTCCCTTGCCTTCTCCCTGAGGGACACCACCAGAAGGCACTGCTCACATTGGAGGCACTTCCCCACCTGGTTGACACGGGAAGGAACCTGCAAGTCACAATCTACACAGTACCAAACCAGGACATGTGTGGAAGCCTTGACAGTGAGCGGTCCTGCCTGGACAGACACCTCACAGGTGGCAACAGGAAGAGCTGGAAGTGGCAGTGGCTCTGGGCTTGTGACATTCTCCAGCCATGTCTCTGGGTCTTCTGATCTGCTGCCTCTCACTGCTTCTCTTTCCAAGCAGACCTTCCCTAGCAAACTCCTCTCTAGCTGGTCTGTTTGCTCTTCTTTGATCTTAAAGGTTCCCTTTTGCCTGCAACCTCTTTCCTCTCAGCAAGCTTACAGTAAAGGAATGTGAGAGAGAGTTTCCAAGCAAACTGCTCCTTGCTCTAGACTCTAGTTAAACATGGGACTTAGTCTTGGTCTAGCTGCTGAGTTTTAGCTGCTAAAATAAAACCATGTAGGTTTGACAGTCCTAATTACTAGAGATGCACTGATACATTAGTCTGATATCAGATCACTACCAGTAAAAAGAGAATTGTCTATATCAGATATCAGCCCGATGGGGCCAATAATTTGGCTGATAAATGCTTATGCTGCATATAGCCGCAGCATGGTGTGGGGTGTAGCATAGAGGGGCATAGGATGGAGACATAGCGCAGCACAGCACGTGGGATGGAGGCACAGTGCAGCTTGGGGGGGCGCAGCATGGGAGGGCACAGCATGGGGGGGCATGGGCATGGGAGACACAGATTGTGGGGTGGGGGGCAGCTCCCACCACTGCTTGCACCCTGGGAGCCACGGGGCATGTGCCCCCAGATCTGCACAGCAGGCTGCAGCTGCGAGGTGGAGCACTGTGCAAGGCTTTTCTTGCCATGGGCTGGAGTGGGCTCTGGCAGTGCTGGGAGGAGGCTGGAGCCACCCAAAATTTCACCATAGCTCCGCTCCCAGCCCTGTGCCATCACCTGCTGCCCAGTGTAGCTGTGGCTTTTCCCAGCACTTGGGTGGAGGCGGGGCATTCAGTCAGGGATGCACCAGGCAGTGACATGGGTCTGGCAGCAGAGCTGTGGCAAAATGTGGGGTGGCTGCAGCCTCTTCCTGGTGCCACTGGAGCCTGCTCTGAGCCCAGCTCCCGGCAAGAAAAGCCCTACACAGCACTGGCTCTGGCTCCACCCCACAATTGCCGCCCACCCTGCACCACAAGATCGGGGGGCACTTGTCCCCTCCTGGAGTGCAAGCAGAGTTAGGAGCTGCCCCACCCACAAGCTGTGCCTCAGTCCTGAGCCCCCCCCCCAAGCTGGGCATCTCCTGCCCCTGCCCCCTCCCTCACTGTTGGCGGGGGCATTGATTTGCCCCCATGTCCCATTCCCTCCCCCCTCCTCTTCCACTACACCAGATTTACCACCAGATGGCAGCTGTATCGGATCAGTATCAGCTGATATACCTCCTTAAATATCAGCTATCGATATTGGTTACCAAAATCTCTACCAGTGCACCCCTACTAATTACATATAAAAAGAATCTTACCTTTTAGGCTCCTCTTCAAAGAGGGAGACAGCAAACTGACCTGTGAACTGACTAGCAAACTGCTTGGAAACTGTCCTGTTTGCTTCTCTCTGTTCACAAATGACCATCATGGACCTTATACTCTGATGGAATGAAGCTGTTTTGCATAATGCTGGAGCTAGCTTCATTTTCAATGGGACTATTAATTTAGTGTAAGACTGTTCTCCCATAGTACAAGGATAGTGTAGGGCAGGTCTGTCCAACTTCTTAGAAGCCATGCAAGCTGCATTACTGGGGGCTAGGCCCCCTGGGCTCCATGGTACTCTGATGCACCCTCACCAGCTGCATAGGTTGCCACATTTCCTGAACCCTTTTTATTTCTAGGAGGACTTATTCAATGTAACACAGTTAACTATGACTGGAAAAATCTTTTTTTTCCCCTATATTTTGCCTTCCAAATACAAGGTATGTGTCTTATTTGGGAATCTGTAGTATGTGAAAAATATGATAATATGTTTTTTGTTTATATGATTATAAATTGAATCATTTTTAATCATAACCATTTGCTTGATATGCCTTTCCCACAATGTTTTGTCATTATGTTTTAAAATGTACTTTTTAAGTTAAGCTTATTAATTAAAACAAAAATCTGCAGACCAAAATCAGAAGGCTAAAAGGCAAATATTTCTGTGTTCATTTCAGTTTGCCAAAGCTTTATATAACCAAATAGTGATTACTCTTCAAACAGGGGTGTTGTTTGCTTTCCTTTTTGGAGGAAAAGCTAAGTAAAATTGTAGTCAGTGGAGCTAGCAGGGATAGGAGAAGAGGCATTAGCTCTATTTTATTTAGGTAAACAATCCTGATGATATACAATAGTATCACTGATGTAAGCTGAGCAGCATTTTGCCCAAAAATATCTGTGAAAGAAAGTATGTCAGGAAAGGAAGACCTCATGTCTAATGTTTGAAGAAAAGCAGATCATATCAGAGAAACTGCTCAGAAACAATTTGTGTGTATTTAGAGATTATCCCTGTAATTCTGGTGAAACGTGTGGGAGTGTGGCATACCTGCTGTGTACCATATGTGCTGATGATGTTTCTCAAGGGCAGGTTTACCTTCCATATCTGACTTCTAAAAATCTTCTCTGTTTATCATTCATGAATTACTATTATTTGCTCTCTTTTGACAGTTTTTATTCTTTCTCACTCCTTTTCTACCCTTTCTTCTCATACAACCACCTTCCTTATATAAAAAGCCTGTTTCAAATGATGAATACTAATTCCAGGCACGTTACAAGGAAGAAAAAGAGTGCAATTTTTTTCTGTGTAACCTACTAGAAAATTGTCCTTTGCAAGGTGTAAGACAAATTCTCAATGAGCACACCCCTAAAGCTCATTAATGGCAATATTTGTTGCATGTTTAAGTCAGCAAAGCTTCCTGTGCTTTATTTGTAATCATTATTCTATAACTCATCTTAATTTTAAGTAAATGCTTCTCACAGGAAACAGGCTTATTAAAACTGATAGCTGAAGAATATTCTAAATTCAAAAAGTTCTAATTACTTTTTGTCATGATTTTTAAAGTAGATTTTAAAAATACATATACTATACATATTTACTAGGGGTGTGCAAAGTGGGCTGTATTCAATTCAGATTCGGATTTGGCCCAATTTGGGGGACAGTGATTCAATTCACTGATTCGGATCACTGTCCCAATTTGATTCAGCCAACTCTGAATCTGAAGATTTGATTCTGATTTTGAGAATCAATGATTTGGCCATAGACACAGCTTTATATGTTTTTTTCTATGTACCTCAAGGTACCAGGTGGGGCTGATGAATGCTGAGATGGTGGGGTGGACGGAGTGTCCCACAGGAGCATGGTGGGGGTTCCCGATGCATTCGGCGACAGACCCCCTGATGCCTCCCCACTCTGCAATCAGCCACAGCGGGACCGCCCCTCCCCATACCCAGGAGGCACCAGTCGCCGAGCCGGGGGGGGCGGGGATCCCCCATGCACTTTGTGGCACACCCAGAAGTAGACCAGAAGTACTTCTGATCCACTTCCGGGTCTACCACCGAGCATGCAGGGGACCTCCCCACACTCCTGTGGGACACTCTATCTGCTCCACTATCTCAGTGTTCACAAGTCACACCTGGTACCTTGAGGTATGTAGAAAAACATAGAAAGCTGTGTCTGTGGCCAAATCGTCGACTCTCTCCAAATCAATTCAGAGGCTTCTGATTCGATTCAGAGGCATTAAAGGGTCTCATGATTCAATTCAAATTTGGAGATTCAGCTCCCAAATCAGGATGAATGTCCTCCAAATCGAATCAGTGACTGAAGCTTCACACAGCTCTGATATTTTATTCTAGGTTGCTGGAAAATTAGGGATAGATTCTTCAGTGACGTAAATGAGCACAGCTCCATTGAAGTCTGAGTGTGGCTTCCTGGAAGTGACTTCATGGAAGTCATTTAGTTAAGATGACTTATCTAGTGCTCAGAACATTACTAACCTTTTAATTTATACTATATAAGGAATATTCACTATATCCTGAACTGTCCTGCCTTGTGCCTATATTATTACTCATCTGTGATAGTCCAACATTGTGCCTGATGCTTTGCAGAAGCAAAAACAAAAGAAACCCCCATAGTTTGTATACATTCTTTATTTATCATCTATACTAGCAGGTAAATCAAATGTAAAAGAAACCTATATAGCCAGACAAAGATATGAGTGTTCCAGATTTTTCTTTTATTATAAATTAGATGTATAACAGCATTCACAGAGGGTTAACAGTGGTAGGTCTGGTGGAAGGAGTGCCTATTAGAGGGTGATTTGAGTAAAGAGCTGGCAGTCACATTTCATATAAGTAGGAGGAATGCCAAGGGTAAGGGACAGCATGGAAGTCTAAATGAAGGTGAAAAAAAACCTAGGGATGCGCCAATATGAAGTTGGAGCAAAAAGAATGAAAACCCATTGAGGCCAGAAAAGGCAACTTTTTTGGCCTGATTTCCAGCTTTATCATTCTGGATAATACTATGTAAATAGACATCAGACTGGAGAGGTTTGGAACCTGGAAAGATAATTGGGATGGTTCAGCACCTATATACTTTCTCCTTTGCCTAAGGCTAGGTCTACAATTTTTTTTAACTATCTTATTACAAATCTTAAAGTAGTGTTAGAGTGATATAGTTGTGATAGTCCCAGAATAATGTGAGAAGCAAAGATTTTTTTTATGGTGACATCTTTTATTGGGCCAACTGCATGATTGAAATAAATTTAACCAAGATTTTAATGCAATGCAATCGAGACCTGATGAAGAAAGCTTGTCTAACTTTATTCCAGCCATGCAATTGGTCCAATAAAAGATATCACCCTAAAAAAATCCTTGCCTCTCACATAAAAATCTTAAAGACATTATAAGCAGTTATTAACTGAGCGTGTGACATTTGCAAGTATTTTGTATTCTGTTTCCTTCAACTACAGTAAAGCTTTCATTATTCTCTTTATGTTCTTTTTACACATCATATGAAAAGGTTCTGGCCATAGATATCTCTTCCTAGTCTAATGATTGTCTTGGTCCTTTATTTTCCCCTAATCATTATGGCATCTGAAAATATCTGTCCTAGTAGAGCTGCTTTCTGCAGACAATTGAGCAGTGATTCTCTATCAGGTTGTTGTGTCACCCTGGGGTGTCTTGGGATCCTTTTAAGGGTGTTGCTGGGTGCCGTACAATATTGCTACATGATTCACAAGATAAACCCAGAGATTTCAAATCTGAGTCCATGGTGTCAGAAACATTCTAACCTGTTATGGTCTTTTAGTATTCTTCCCAATAAAAGAATTCCTGTTATTTTTCTGTAGTCTAGAAATGAATGAAACCTAAGAGTTGACTTTTTCTGAGGGGTTTGTTGAGTCTAACAAGTTGTGCCTTGAGCCTTAAGAACCACTGCCAGAGTTATCCTTAAGAACCAGAGTTGTCCTTGAAATGCTGGCCATCGGCTTGCATGTAGTTAAAGGGGAATGGTTTCCCACACTATGAAACTTTTTTTAAAAAATCTATTTTTTTTTTATCTCCTGCATTGAAATAAAACCAGAGCTTTCTGAAGTGTTCAAAAAGGAGAGGTAGGAAGTGAGAATGATATATAATTTAGCAGTGGGATACCCTAAGTATGATAGCCAGGTTAAAGTGTCTACTCTGTCTGATTCCAGTATGAGTGCCCTTAACACCAAACTATTTGTTATTCTTTGGTAGGTCTCTCTATCTGTTCTTTACCAGAAATTCCATCTATTATCATTGTTCATGGAAACATTTTTGGTTTAGAAAAATCAGCATTTTCTAAAGCTCCAACTTCTTCCACAGTACCCACATATTAGTTGTTCCAAAACGTAATTAGCTAAGTTACCTTCATTGATTATCCGGCTATCAGTAGGCTCAAACAGTATGTCAAAAACTTCTTTGGAATGGTTCAGATTTACTGTGGCTTGTAAAATAAAAGTGCTGGTAAAATATTACTCATATGTCACTTGAGAGAGAGAAGGCAATAAGGGAATAAGAGGCTTAAGTGTCATTATAACATTAAGTACCTTTCTCTGTCCCACTTGCAGATACAGAGATATACCCTCTCTTCAGTTTATGAGGAGACTGTGCAAAATTGATTCAGAAGAACTTCATCATGCACTGAACATTAATGTCTCTGGAGCTTTTTTAATGTCAGCATCAGATGTTCTTCAAAACTTAATGGATTTAACATGGTCTCCTCTTCCCTGACCAATTTGCATCTTTGAAATTTTGTGCAATTAAATTTCACCCAACTTCTCACACTTTGGTGATGATGAGTAATGGACTAAGGAATCCAAAAGCAGGGATTATAAAAATGCCTTGAGAATAAAATCTATATATGCTTGCATATACATTTTAGGTCATTCAATCATTCTTTTCTGGTGGCAAGTAGAATTTGCAGAGAAAAATTGCCAGTGGATAATGAATGTGATGCCTGGTGGTCCTATACCAACACTCTGTTATAATATCAAGCTCAATTAAGGTCACCTTGATGTAAAATTGATATTATAGAGATAGAGAAGGGGCAATGAACAGAACCTTGAATGATTCATATATTTCAAGAAGGTTTTTACACAGAATAGATAGTGAAATAAGGCCTCATCTTCTACAAGAGAAGAGACTGGATATGAAATGAGATACATAAAGAGGTTAAAGGAATATAAAGGATAGTGCTAAAAATAAATTTGGGGTGAATTTCCAATAGAACGTAAAAATTAATTCACAGTTATGTTAATGGGGGTCATACCTCTATTTTTTTGATGCTGTGATGAATACCTGTACTGATACTGTATAAGAAATAGGTAACAAGGGGCACAAATTGAAATAATCACAAAATGCAGTTTTGGACTGCTGACATAGCTGAACTGTAATGACCTTGACCAAAACTCCATATCTTCTTTTATTAAATGGAAGGGTGATAAGGTAATACAAAATTCAATCCTGATGGTCTGATTTTTCTATGTAGTCAAGAGAGCTAGAATCTCTTCTTAAATGAAATGTGAAAATCTCATGTAAACCACAATTCCAGGAACTGAAGCTTTTTGAAAGATACAAAATATTGTGAGGGTTGGCAACACTGTACACATTCCCAGGAAGCTAAACAAAATTGTGACTGGAAGGAGATTTTTATGAATCTGAAGATTTTGTAGTAGAATTACACCATTAGAATGGCAGACAATTCCAAGTCCACAGCCTCCACTCAAGAATTCTTAGAACTAGAATTCTCAGAGCAAGACTTCTCTTAACTAGTTAGGCAGTGGTTAGATGATGCATGTACAAGTCAACTCGGAGTCAAAGACCAGAAGCGTCTCAGAAACAGATGCATGTAGGTCAGATGACAACCTGGAATCTACTTCAGTTCCCAAAAGGTGTTTAATAGGTTCCTTTCTCAGAAGACCAAAGTTTCCATGGGCCGTAACAGTGGATTAAATTTAATTCAAAACAGTGCAACACCAATTAAGATGGTGTGGGAGATAGAAGAGATCTGGGAATTGCAGGAAGCTCCTTAGAATCTGTTTATTTCCCCCTTAAAAAAACAGTTTACTATATCTTTCTTGTAGGTGCATCTAGAGATGCACTTTTTGCCTAATTAGTAGGGACGTGTGAAATGGACCATATTCGATTTGGATACAGGCCAAATTGGGGACAGTGATTTGATTTGTTAATTCAGATCATTGTCCTAATTTGATTCGGCCAAATCTGCAGATTCGATGCTGATGTAGAAAATCAGCAATTAGGCCATAGATACAGCTCCAAATGTTTTTTCTGCATACCTTGAGGTACCTGGTGCGACTCATGAATACTGAGAAGGTGGAGCAGATGGAACATCCCACAGGAGAGTGGGGGGCCCTCGTGCTCAGTGGCGAGACCAGAAGTGAACCAAACGTACTTCCAGTCCACTTCTGGGTCCACTGCCGAGCATGTGAACGACGCCCCATACTCCCGTTCGATGCTCCATCAGCCCCAACATCTCAGTATTCATAAGCCACCTGGTACTTTGAGATATGTAGAAAAAAAATTTAAAGCTGTGTCTATGTCCAATTCATTGGATCTTTCCAAATCCCTCCAAATCGATTCGGAGGGTTCCAATTTGATTCAGAGAGATTACGGTGTCTCCTGATTTGGTTCAGATTCAGAGATTTGGCTGCCAAATCAGGCCAAATCTCTGCTGAATCAAATCAGTGACTGAAGCTTCACAGAGGCCTACTAATTAGCTCCTCAGTAAAGCATCACCATCTACACGTGCTCATATTGGGGCACAGTATTTTAATTAACTATGCTGTAGGATAGTACTATCTGGAACAAATACAGCAGAGTAGTTACATGCACTGAGATGCACTTGTAGGTGTTGACTGGGGCTAGCTGGGTTGGAGCAGCCCTACTCTGGCAAACTGACCCAATAGGCCTCCTAGGCCCTCTTGCCAGCTGGGGCTGCTCTGCCTCGGCTTAATGTGCTGTGGTCCCAGGTGCAAGTTTACACTCTGCACCTCAGAGAAATAAACTCTGGTGAAAACTGCACTGGAGGTTATTGCTACATGCTAATTCCACATGTAAATGCACCCTGCTAGAATTCTTTTCCCCCGTCTTACCCTTCCTTCCTATGCAAACCTTGTATGAAAAATGCACTTTAAAAGCAAAAATTTCCAGTTTTATGGGTATGTGTGCATGTAAACCTATGGCGATGTAGCGATGTACTATGTCACCAAACAGTGTGCTATGGTGGCATAGCGATCATGATCACCAGCTATGTTGCCATAGCAGCATGCTCCCCAGTATAGAGTGCCACTATGGCAACATAGCAGCAAAATTTAACATGTGCTGTGTGCACAGCTCACTAACTGCCCATACTGCTCTGTGCTTTAGTACTTCCAAAGGGAAGCAATATGAATATACAGTGACATGTAGACTTCCCACTAAGCACTTTTTATTGTTACCAATGGAGAACTGAAGACTATAACCTTTCTCACAACAATAAAACATTCTAAAACAGTGTAGGAATGTTGTTATACAGTGCATAGATATAAATGCACACATACATGTGAAGTTTTTGTCTATCCTGTACATTCTTGATTATATTCCATCACTTAGAGGACTGAGATATAAAGTGCAGAGCAGTTGCAACATGATATAATGCCAAGGTCCATAATGAGTGAATAAAAAACTAATATCATAGGAAATTTTTATGCACCATTTGAGATGATAACTCATACAATTAGGGAAACATTTTCATTTAGAAATGACAAAACATCCTTTCCACAGTTTGGATTATTATTACATTTTACAAACATACAGGAACTTCAATAAACAGTTATTATTTCTTCACACCTCCATTGTCATCATATGCTTTCTTAATTATGCTAATTAGCTTATTCAGGATTTGTCATATTTATTGTAAGTGAAGTGGATTTTATATTCAGAGGAGGTGTTCAGAAGCCTTTTTTCTGTGTCCCATAAAAGTAGCTAGCTGCTATTAGACTTGGATTCTTTCTGCAATCCATGTAAGCCCTGAAGAAGAAATAGGATGTAAAAAGTGTCAGAAAAAAGGTTCATTCATTGTTATTAAATCAAATGGCTGACAGAGTACTGTTAATCTGGAGCAGAGTTGAGGAAACATTTTACAGCAGGATGGTTCCTTTGAGATAACAGAGCTCACAGCAGATTCAGACTCCAGTGTAAAAAATCTTATTACAAATTACAAACAAGAAAATGGGACAAGGATGACCTGGCTTGTGTGCATCTGAGAGACAGATAGTATAGGAAACAGTGCAAAATGCAAAATAGATCATATTGATTACGAAATCATGTTTTAAAAATTAAGACATAACAAATAAGAAAATAAGGATTATTGTCTTTATGCATTTGAAATGAAATGACTGAAACAAAAATCTTACTATGAAGTTTTTTCCAATATAAGTTTTGAATAAAGATATTAGTTTGAAGAGACTTTAGCTTTTAAAGGCACCTTTACATTATTAAAAGGAGAACATTTAGAAATTGCTAAAAAAATGGAGTCTGGTTTAGGAATGAGTTGCTAAAACCTAATGTTAATAGAATTTTTTTCAAAAGATAAATAAAAGGAAAAATATCTATTGGAGTTGCAAATATTAAATCTCATTATTGCAATGTTGAGCTGCTTCAGAAAATCCTGTTTCTGAGATGAGAAAGAAATTTTTCCTTCACTGCTAGACTGGCTTTGCAAGAGCGGGGTCTTTTTCCACCTTCCTCTCAGCGGGTGGACTGGTCAGGTCACAATCTGTTTATGTTACCATAACCTGGCAGGTGTCCAGCACAGATGTACTTTCAATAAAGAATAGTTGGCGAGGGAATGGGAAGAACATCCTCTCATGTGGAATGGAATTGGGGCTCCTAATACTGGAATACAAGGAAACCATCCTTTCCCCTATCCCTTTAACTTCCATGTGAGGGAACAGCACTGTGGCTATGGCAGTGGCTGAGACCATGCTAAAGGATGGGAAAGGCATGGGACCACAGGCAGTCTTTTCTTAGCCTAGACAGATTATGAACCAGCATTAGATATGTTATTGCTAGATATATTTTTAAAAAATGAGGCCTGGAACTGGTAGTGTTCGAGTGATGTTGTCACTGTGATGGATCAGGAAATATGTGAGGCAAGGATTTTAGTGAACCATAGATTTTATTGGCCCACCTGAATGTTTTGGATAAACTTAGACAAGCTTTTGAATGCAATATGTTCTTCTAATGCATTGCATTCAAAACCTTGTGCAAGTCTATCGCAACCATGCAATTGGTCCAATAGAAAGCTTGGAAAGTCATTTAACTGAGATGGAATAAAGTAGGTATGTATGGTCAGGCTGCTGCTGCATTCCAGTGACTTCTGGGGATCCAAAGATTAAGCCCTTTGATTTCAAATAAAATGGCAGTGACCCTATAAAGCATAGGAAAATGGAGATTCAGCTATGACTGATGATAAGTTTTTAATACACAGGCAGCCACATGAATAAAAAATGAAATGACGTGTTTACTTTCCACTTATGTAAATTCCAGCAGCAGAAGATCCACTTCTTACAGACTACATTTATAAAGTCCAGTTTAAAATCTATACCTGGTGACTACATTCTTCTTTCATTTATGCCCCAAATTTAAATTTAACAAGGCCAACGCTGAGCTCCTTGTCTTCCCTCAAAAACTCTCAATGTTTACCTCTTTTCTCTTAATCGTCATCCTTTCCAACACTCAAGTAATTATCCTTGACTTATCCCTACCCTTGTCCTTCTAAGTCATACTCATATCATGTTATGCATTCCTTCTCGATGTCTTTAAGATATGACCTTTTCTCTCAGTCCTCACAATTAGAACTCTAATAAGGCCTCCATTTCCTGGCCCAACTACTATAGCCCTTCATTTTACTGCCCTCCCTTACACGCTTCTCCATCCCTCTTGAGCCCATTCAAAACACCACTAAGATCATTGAATTTGTCTGTCACTTTGACCATAACAGCCTTGGTTTTTCATCTTTATTCAAAGGTCCTACTGAAGTCACTATGAGTTTCCGCTGACTTCAAAAGACTCTGAATCAGGCTTGATGGCCCCAACTCATACTTTGTTATATACTTAATACCTCACCTACCTCGCCCCACTTAAAGAAAATTCTGAACAAACCAAAGAGTCCACTGGAGAGCAACAAGACTGATAGAGTATTTAGAACACAGGATCTGTGAGGAAAATTTGAAGGACCTGGTCTAGAAAAATAAAATTTGTAGGGGAAATGGTAACTATCTTCAAATATCTAAAAGGTTGCTATAGAAGGACAGCGATTAAATGTTCCCTATAGCCACTGTGGAAAAAGTTGGAAGAATGGGCGTAATGTACAGTAAAGATTTAGGCTCGATATTAGGAAAACCTTTTTAATTATCAGGATGATGAAACATTGAAACAGGTTATCGAGGAATGTAGTAGAATCTCCTTCAATGGAAGTATTTAAGAATGAGTTATGCAAACATCCCTTGGGGATGATCAGGGTATACTTTACCTGCCTCAATGTAAGGATTGAACTAAGTCCCTGAAACTATACATTTCTACATTTGTTCGATTGTACCAAACAAATTCCATACAAATTACTGGGACTCAAGCATTAAATGAATGGATTATTGATTCAAGGCTTAACTATTTCATTCCTTCATTGCATCACGTTCAAGATTCAAAATCCTGCTTAGCTCTGTCCCCTATTCAGCTAGTGTCATGCAAGGTTTCCCTTATGCCAACCTCATTAGCTAATGGATAACAAGTTTTAGGAGTGATTTTAAAAATGAATATAGTGGTATTACTTTAAAAACAAAACCTGAGTCACTATATGAAATATAGCTATTACTAAGATGCAAGTCATTTCCACTTTGGCTATTGCCAGCCTGTTTGTAGAATATGAGATCCTTTTCTGCTTGCAAGGCATCTAGTAAATTGTGTGTATGACTAGACATAATATATAATCTAAGACACTGTCTTACAAAGAAGTCAGACTGTACTGTCACATGCAAATTTTACTTTTGTTCTTTCTTTTGTTGTTTCTTTCAATTTAAAGTAAGAGCTATTTAAACTGAAAGTCTATGATTTCTCTCTGGATGTGGAAAATTACAGTAATAATAATATTGTATGCTTAGTTATTTCAGTTAAGAATTTGAAGGTGGTGTACATTTATTTCAGCCCCACAGTGAGACAAACAAGAATTGATATAGGAGCAGGCTGATCTTAGCTACTTATAATACAATAGCTTCCAAGACCTCATAACCTCTCTTGAAGATAAGAGCCTACAGTCCTCTCTCCATAAACTAAACAAAGGTATTTTCGCTGTTTTTAATGTGCAGCTGGAGGAGCAGAAGGAGGTGGTGGTAGTGCTACTTTGTACTTAGGGTACTTTCTTGGGTGTTAGAAGATGAGGTTTGAATCTTTTCAGGCAGAGAAGGGACTTGCACATGGTTTTCCTATGCCATAGGCTTACTGTGTAGAAGGGGGCCTGAAATGTTATGGTAAAGAAGTCAGGTGCAAAAGAAGTGTAGGTAGTTCTAATATCTAGACAAGAATTCTAAAAGATTTCAAGTTTGAAACCTCAATTTTCCTATATACCACAATGTAGTTATTTCCCTTACAGTCCCAAAATGTCTTGCCTGTAGTCACACAGGAAGTGTATGCTGAAGCTGGAAATTGAATACAAGTCTCCTTTGTCCAAAGCTCCTCTGTCCCTAAGTACTGTACAATTCATCCTTTCTAGGATATACTTTATTTTTTAAAATCGTTGAAATAAACCATAATTAATATTTTTTCCACTCTCCAGGGAATCAAAATATATCAGACTTATTAATTCATAGTTTCATAGTTTCTAGGGTCGGAAGGGACCTGAGCAGATCATCTAGTCTGACTCCCTGCCATGGCAGAAAAAATTACTGAGGTCAAACGACCCCAGCAAGATGTTCATCTAACCTTCTCTTAAAGACTCCCAGGGTAGGAGCCAGCACCACTTTGCTTGGAAGTTGGTTCCAGATCCTAGCTGCCCTGACCATGAAGTAGCACCTCCTGATATCTAGCCTAAATCTACCATCTGCCAGCTTGTGACCGTTATTCCTGGTCACTCCTGGCAGTGCTCAGGGGAACAGGGACTCCCCCAGTGCCTGCTGGTCCCCTCTGACTAGTTTGTAACAGGCCACTAGATCCCCCCTCAGCCTTCTTTTGTGGGGGCTGAACAGGTTCAGGTCCCGTAGCCTGTCCTCACAGGGCCTGCCCTGCTGTCCCCTGAATACGCGAGTGGCCCTCCTCTGGACCCTCTCCATATTGTCCACATCTCTCTTGAAGTGCAGTGCCCAGAACTGGATGCAGTACTCCAGCTGTGGTCTGACCAGTGCCACATAGAGGGGGAGGATCACCTCCTCGGACCTGCTCGAGATGCATCTGTGGATGCATGCCAAGGTACGGTTGGCCTTCCTGACTGCATCCCCACACTGCTGGCCCATGTTCATCTTGGAGTCAATGATGACTCCAAGATCCTTTTCCGCCTCTGTACTGACAAGAAGGGAGTTCCCCAGGCTGTAGGTATGGTGCTGGTTGTTCCTCCCCAAGTGCATCATTTTGCACTTGTCGGTGTTGAATTCTATCCTATTCTCATCCGCTCACCCTTGTAACCTGTCTAGATTGGATTGTAGCCTATTCCTCCCTTCTAGTGTGCTTACATCCTCCCACATCTTAGTGTCATCAGCAAATTTGAACAGGGTGTTTTTTACCCCCTTGTCCAAGTCACTGATGAAGATGTTGAACAGTGCGGGCCCGAGGACCGAGCCCTTCGGAACCCCACTGCCCACGTCCCGTCAGGTCGAAAATGACCCATCCACCACCACCCTCTGGGTGCGGCCCTCCAGCCAGTTGGCAACCTAATTGACTGTGTGAGTGTCAACACCACAGTCCCCAAGTTTCTTAATGAGAACAGGGTGAGAGACAGTGTCGAAGGCCTTCCAAAAGTCCAGGAAGACTATGTTCACTGCTACCCCTGCATCTAATGATTTGGTGATCTGATCATAGAAGGCCACCAGGTTGGTCTGACAGGACCTGCCACTGATGAACCCATGTTGGTTGCCCCTATTCTTTACTTGCATTAAGTAAAACAACCACTCAGAATGAAGCCTTCTTTAGATTTTGTGGCTGTAGGCCATGAACAATGTGCACTTTTTTGAATCTTTTAGAAGTTTGAGTTCTGCCAGAAAATTATAGATTGTGTGAAGACTTTGCCAGTGGTTCTTGTAACTGCTGTGAGCCTGATGAGATATGCCAGTGGACTAATAATTTTAGTAAGGACTGAAGTATGGGCTTGAGGCAATGACATGCTCCAGAGACTGTGCTGGCAAAACTTTTCTTTTCTAAGACCTCAAATAGCATTTTCCTTGTGCCAAAAACATGCTTGAGGTTTTCCTAAAGTTCTAAACTCTGTCAGAACAGACTTCAGAAATTAATTCTCAGGAGTACCACTGACAAATGCAAGTGAATCAAGACTCACTAAAATTAAAAGGAAAATGTATTCAAACATTTTCAAATTATATGAATAGGAAATAGTCAGACAAAAGAAAGATTTAAAGATCAGATTGCCCTAAAACAATACTAATGGGAAGTTAAAAGAAATACCACAAAATCTGCAGTTACATTTCCAGACCTAAGCTGGAGTCTGTGATATTTTTCCATCATCCAGGACTGGCTTGTTTTAATCCATTTTTACCCTCACTAGCTATATAGCACAGAACTCACTATTCTCTAAACACTGATTGATGATGTATTTGCCAACTGATTTTCTTATGGATCAGGCCTTAACATTGTTCATTTGGATTTGAATACTGCTAACCTAAGCCTTTATCTTTCCTGTAGTCTGACTTTTTACTGGGCACATATGCACATGCAATTAATTTAACTTGATAAACTCTGGTGCAGTATGAGTCAAAGTAAACTAATCCTGTTTTCACCATCTACACATGCATTTAAGTACAGTAATTTTCGCCGCTCTCAGATAGTACCCGTGGTCATATCTACACATGCACTTTACTGCGCAGTAACTTACTGCCTAGTAAGGCGTCACTATTTATACATGCACTGCAACTAAGGCCCAGTAGATTAATTTACAACACCATTGGATAGTTCTGCCAGACACAGGTACTATCCACCAGTGGAATAAACTACACTTAAATATACGTGATGTTGGGATTAGTTAACTTTTGACTCAGACTGTGCTGGAGTTTATTCAGTCACATTAATGGCATGTGTAGAGTAACCCTGTGTCTGATGGAACTATATGATGGCACTGTAAATTAACCTAGCTGTACCCTAATTGTGGCACATGTCTAGACAGCAACCTTTTACTGCACAGGAAATTAGACTACTGTGCATTAAAATGCATGTGTAGATGTGCTCATTGACACATACTTCTGTTTTTATTTACTTACATTATTTCCTAAAAGAAAAAAGGAAAAAAAATCCCTTTTGTCATTATATTGCAAGGTTTCTTGGACATATATGTTTCTTGAATTCTTTAAATTTTTGTGAATTTAAATAAAGTTTATCATCTAAATTACAACATATTACAAACAAGTTAACCATTTGTGGGGGGTTTTAAAGTTAAAAACATCATATTTTTTTATTTCCATTGCTATGAGTGAGTATTGTTGGGCATTGTTTTAAAAACCAAAAAGCCCATAAGCTTTCCTTTCCATAATGTACTGTATGAGAAAGGAAAGATTTTTCTCTTGACCAGTTCAGTCTCTTCATATCACAGCAGGCTGTTTCTGGCCAAGAGAGAATTCCCTGAGATGGCATAAAGCTAGTTGAGTTGTTTAACTAGCTTCTTTGCCACTTCTCTCTACTCTGCCAGAAGTGACATGCCAAGGGTGGGAAGGAGGCCCTAAACTAAAACCTAGCCTGAATCTTGGAGCTGTGTAAGGGTAGTACAATCTGATCCAGTGTTTGGGCTATGATGGTCAAATCCAGTCCTTGTATTTTAAGCTTATGTTCCATAACAGACAATGACTCAGGGTATGTATCTCAGGGTATGTATAAATGGTGACACACCTGAGTTGGAACAGGGTTGTCTAGCTTCTAAGTGCCTGGGCGCCATGTACCATGCAAACTGCACTAGTGGCTGCTGTACCCTGGGCGCCCTGGGCAGCCTGCTGCAACATGTGCCACATGGGCTTCGCTCTCACATGCTACTGCATCATTGTGCACACACACAGCTGCAGCCTCACTCTCCACTTCCCATGCTGTGCTGCACTACCCTGGGAGGTGGGGGCAGGTGGCAGCCACTGGAGGAGGGAGTGGGAGCCTGGAGACTCTGGCTGCAGCCACAGTAATAGGGAGAGCAGCAACCAGGCAAGATGCTGAGGTCTACAACTTCAACCCTTGTGAGGCACCATGTGGCCCCAGGATGGCAGTTGCCTAGCCCTAAAGTAGAAGAAAGAAGAGAAGTGATCCACCGGTGCATGGATGGATGCATGGCATTTAATTATGGTGTAAACTATTCCAACCATTCAGCTGAAGTAGACTTCACAAAGTAAATCTACAGTACCTCTGGGATCTATAAGGATCCAGAATGGCATTTCTCTAAAGACTAGTTCAGTATTAAAAATAACATAGTTCACCAACCAAGTAGTCAACTTTTATCCAGGTACCAGAATTGCTTTTTGCTGAGAATGTATTTAGTCAAGAAAATAACAATGAAATCATATAGCAGGGTCAAGGTAATAGCAATCTTTATTGCCAGAAATACATATACAGGGTAGGTGGCTTAGATGTCCCTAAACACTTAATTAAGTGTATTTTTCATGTAAATTCCCAGTGCTCCTTTCATTTCTACACATAGAAATTGTTACTGTGTCTCTAGGCAACTGGCCTCAATGCTATTAATTTGCAGGACAGAAAAACAACAGACCATGTCACTGAGCTGTGAGAATGTTATCCAAAGTACTTTAGCTCTTGGGTTTTTTTTCCTATTTTAGTTTCCATTTATTGGAAAAATAAAAATTAATTGTATTCTGAGGCACTTTCCATAAAAGACTATACATCTGAACTAACATAATGCTTTCTGTACAGGTAATTCAAAGCTGTTTGTAAATATTATTGAATCACATTTAACAACATACCAGAGAGCTAGACCGGTGTTATTATTCCTGTTTGCGCAGGAGGGTGCCAAGTGTCTCTGTTCTTGTACTTCACCCTGATTTTCAAGGGTTGTAAAAAAATGAGGAGGGTTTCTTCTTTATTTTCTCAGAGCCTTCTGGTTCTAGAACTGGTGGTTCTAAGTAGAGTCCTCTATGCTATCTATCTCACAGAAACCTCTTGGACTGTTGTAAACATGAGGAGGTTCACTACTGTACTTATATACCAGACTGCTGACTGATGTGTGGATGGAACAGGGAGGGAAGGAAGAAGTCTTTGTTATTCATTTCTATGAATAGCCTAAGTGCTGTTATACTTTTGTAATATCAACTTTTCAATGCTACCTATGGGTTTCTGAATAGCACTTGTGAAAATGAGTAAAATCATGTCCTTCCATTATGCTTGCTAAAGCAGCAGTGCTGCCTGCACACTCAGAAAAGACGAACTAAAATATGGACCATGGAATGAAGATCTGTTGAAACTGAAGATAAGAAAGCACAGCAATAAGGAATTTTCTTTCCTTCAAAGGAAAACATTTAGAGAGATTCCATGAGTACATGGAAATCACCAAGAATATTCATGCAAAGAATAGCTATTAATAAAAATGTTGCTACAATTAAATGGTAAGCTGGATTCTATGCATGTCAATACAGTGATAACATAATGGAGTATAGAGAAGTTTGTCTTGTTCCTTGTTTTTGGAAGAACACATTCTGTCTTAAGAGAAAGAGTAAGCATAGAGACTATCCCTCTATTGTAGTAGTTAGGCTACTGTCAACCCAGAAACACACACAATACCAACTAACAGGCCAAACCTTGAATCACCTAACTCCCTAAGTGCCCAGAAAAATCTACCGGAAAAAAAAATTATCTGAATGGCTATTTCAGGCATGGCTATACATGAACCTGAAAGCTGAACTCTCCTAAGGAATTGTGATAATCATTAGAGTTGCTTCTCTTGGACATAGTCTTCCCCATTGTACAGATGTCAAAGAAGATGGATGGAATAGACCATAAGTTAAAGCTGTATGTAATTAGTTAATAGCTGAAGGTGCCAGAATACTGCATTTACTTTTTGTTACTGTGGACTACAAGTTATTTCCTGTATGTAGCTCTTTACTTAGAAGTTCTTAAGTGAGCCACAAAAAGCCTAAATTTCTCAGCTGAAAGGTAAACAAGAGACTGAATTTTAAAACCAACAGCTTCGGGTGTACAGGAAAAATAGGTGCTCACTTCTGCACTCATATTTCGTGCACTTGGGTTCCTAACTTCCAGTCTGCATTGGAGTTACCAAATTTATGTATCTAATAGAGGAGAATGGTGGAGTAGAAGGTCCAGAACCTTGGGTTCAAGCCTTGCTCCAGACTTGTGCCAAAGTCTGTAAATAGGCAACTGCTCATACAGGCTGAGCAGTCAAAGGTGGGTGGAAGAGCTGCTAGGTATATTACTCCCTTGTATGCTAGCTTGTAAACTAGTAACTATATCACTCCCTTTGGCTTTAGAGCCTGGTGTGTCTCAGCCCTGCTTCCCTGATAGGTGACTGGGCTTAAGATGGACCTTTATCCCAACAAAATATAACATTCAAAGGGAAATGAGAATTCAGATTCACTTGTCTGTTTGTGCCTGGGCTTCTACCTCCTGACAATGTGGTCCTTGAAGAGTTTTAGTCTACATTCTTAAAAAAAAATTAGATGCAAAACAACCCAATTAAAAGAACTTTAAGGATGTGATATCAAGTGCTCAAAAGCTAGGCAATGCCAAAATTAAAATTGCACTGCAACTTCAGTTTGGCTTCTTTGAACATGTGTATTATACTACAGTCTTTAATGACCTAATATGTAATTTGCTATAATTTTTAAAAAGCAAACAAAGGGCAGAGAGAAAAATCTATCTTATGGAATTTTATTTACCTCTTACCTGCATTGTGTCTTGGATAGGTAATTTTAGATCCAAATTAATCCTCTTGAACAAGTGGACCAAATGGTAGGGTAGCTTACTGTCATCTTCTTTGTGGGCTAGTCATCAAAAGAAGAGTGAAACACACAGTATCAGGTGGTTTCTCTCTTATCAATTATATAACAGAAGAATGATAGGACAGAAATTCTAGGCTCTCGTCCAGGTTTGAGAGAAAAGTGATTAAGTACTGCTTTGGTTCTACTTCCCTCAGCCCATCTTCTTTTATTTCTGCCCCTCTCCTTGCTCTCATCTTCTTGCATGTAGGTCAGCAGTTCCCTCCTTTTGTGCACATACAACACTCAGTTCTGGTCCCTGGTGCCACAGTGATCCCTGAAAGTCAGGACAAACAACTGTACACAAAACCTGCTGAACCCCTAGAGTCCTGGACTGGACATGCTAACTGCTAATGGAATAGTCAGACAATTTAGCCATTTTCTGAAACTTCACAAATTTGTAACTCAGCCATGTGTAGGTAGGTTTTCATAGTGACAGCATTTTTCAAAATCTACTGCTACTGCCTGCTAAATTTCAAGTTGCTGCTCCAAAGTAAAGAGGCGCTAAAAAAGAAAAGTCTAGTTATAAGGAATTATTAATGTTGTCTGGCCTCAGTCTCAAAAATGGTTAAATTGTTTGTGTGGAAGTTTAATAAAACAAAAGCAAAATATCCTTGAACAAATTTTTAGCTGAAAAGGTTATATTTGGATAATGTATGACCTACTGAAGATAGATTAGATCAAATGGAAATAGTTAAGTAAAATTTAACTATAGTCTACTCTGCCAGCTTTCTCTATTAACAAGGGCTCTTTCAACAAGGGCTTTGCCAGGTTGTACAGGAGAAAAATGCTGGCAGTATGTTGAACTAATTAAAGTTACATTACAGCACCACCTGTCAGAAGGATGTCAGATGAGTTGGTAGAACACTTATCTTTGTGAAATATAATGTACGGAGGAAGAGTCACTAGAGCTTGTGGGGGGAGGGGGTAATGGGAGGGGTCTCACACTGTAAGCTGAAGACATTGCTTGCAGAAATAAAAGCAAGTTAGCAACATGATGTCAGAGATGTCAAGTAGCCCCTGGGTATTAAGTGACTCAAGATGAGGCTTTATCAGTGTGAGAGGATGACATATAAGTTTGATAACACAGATTCATTTTGAGGGCAAAAAGAACCATTAGTCTAATCACCTTTATATTGTAAATACCCTGTACTGATCCAAATATGACTTGTGTTTGGCTAAATTATGTTCTGGGCAGCCATCACGCTTTGTTTTGGGAGCATCATGGGATGGAATATTTGCCACTTCCTTTGGTGATTTGTTCCAATGGTTAATCACTCTCATTTGAAAAGCTGGAGCTTGATTTAGAATTTAAATTAGTCTAGCTTCAAGTTCTTACCCATGGTTCACATTGTACTTTACTTAGATTAAAAAACTCTTTATTATCCAGCACTCTTTCCCCCTTAAAGGTTCTCATATACTATAATCAAATCATCTCTTTTTTTCCTCCTGTTTTGATAAACTGAGCACGTTGAATTCTTTGAGCCTCTTGCTGTAATCTAGTTTCTCGAGTCATTTTTGTGGCTCTTTACTACCTACTGACCCATTTTTGCAAAACTAATTTTTAAAATGTGGAAACCAGAACAATGTGCAAAATCTCATTCTCACCAATGCCCTATATAGACATAAAAATCACCTCTGTACACCTACTCCCTAATCTTCTCATTCTGCATCCAAGGATCAGATTATATTTTTTACCATAGCATCACATGTTCAATTATTTATTTACTAAAAGTCTGTGCAGCTGGCAGCCCACAGGCTGCATGTGGCCCCTGAACAGTTAGTACATGGCCTGCAGGCTCCCACCCTGCCACCACCCCGCCACTGGTTTCTGTCCCAGCTGCCAGAAGGAGGCTGAGTGCCCAAGATGTGTGTGGCAAAAGCAGCTGTGGTATCTGCACTGCAGGTGGATGGTATGTGCAATTGGGAGGGGGAATGGGGATTGTGCGTGGCAACTGTACGAAGTGGGGGGTGGCCTGCACAGCTGCATGGCCAGAAGGCAGATGGTAGTGGGGTGCCTGCATTGTGCACGTAGCCTAGAAGCAGTAGTGTCCTCCCTCCTAGCTGTGCAGAAAGTACCCTCCATCTCCTGGCTATATGGTGAGAGTCAGGCTGCTTGCACTATATGAGCAGCCCTGTGTGAGTGGCTGAGGGGCAGCGTACAGCCTCAAGGTCTATGGCCCCCAGCTGCCTGGAAGTGTCACAGCCCTGATTAACTATGACACATCAGTTCTCTTTAGAGACTCTGCTTTTCAGGACAGGCTCCTGACCTCAATATTCAGAGATGGCCAGTATTCCTTGTTCTTATGCCTTTGACCTCACCTTTGGCTGAATTTTGTTTAAATGGGACCAGTTAACCATGCCTTCCTTCTCAGACTACAGTGTCACCATAATCATGTGCTTTTCTACCAACCTTTGTGTTCTCAACAATTTTTTTCAACCATATTTGCATCCAAAGCATGGACTGGTAAATAGTACTGGGAATAGTACCAGTCCCTATGGAAAAGCACTAGAAATACTCCCAGGAAATGAGAGCCTAGGAACAGAGGTAAAATATTGTTGGGTTATATTTAAAAAGTCACTGTTGTCTACAAAAGCATATGCATTTCTGAACAGGTTAGTCTCTAAGGTGCCTCCTTGCATGGCCTTCTGCCAGTTCACTCATCACAAAAGATGCCACAGCTTGACCCACCTAATCATCCCTGCCTGATTGATGGATCATGGAGCAAATTCTGTTTCAGATGCTCTTTTGCACTAGATATCTGCTCCATATAATAGAGAAGAAAGGGGAAGGGCATTCAGGGAGCTGAGTGAAGCTAGCTGACTCTCTTCTTGTTCAAGGGAGTTTTAAGTTGCCTCAGGGGAGTGATATGCCTCAGGGAAGCACTCCCCATCTAAAAAAAAGCTCATACATGATCTACTTTAGCCACATTCCTTGTTTACCCTCTGCACTGGGACTGGGAGAAGGACTGGCATAGCAACCTGTCACATGGGATCCCTGCCACCAACAAATCTCTCCAGACTGGGAAACCTCAGCAAGGATGCAGCAAGTTACTATCTTCCTTTTGCACCTCCAAAATACTCTGAAAGAGGTCTGGTAAGGTGTCAGTCCCAGATAGCTTATAATGGCTAACTAAGCATATATATAATCCTTATGGAGTATAAAGAAACAAATCCTTTATTATTTACACATATACCTGACCCAGTATAAACTACTCTGCTTCCACTGAACAAGCAACTCAAAAGCATTCTGAAAAATAAACATTAAAGGTTATGTTCAAAATAATGATACATGCAGACATTAAATTTGACACTGTGAATTCTGGGTCAGGTTCATATTTTCTATACACTCTAAAATCAGGTAAGTAAGGAGTCCCAACCTGTATGTCTTATCCACTTCAGATAAAATACTATTGTATTACAAAACCATCATCATGCCAAATACTACTCATTGCAACAAAGACTGTGAATCAAATAGGAAGGGGTGTTTCTTGAAATTCACAAGCAATAATGACTCCAGTTCTCATTCAGAATTTTTTAGGATCACTGAGTTCTTTTCAGGGTGCCCTTAATAGACAATCTAACTTGTAAAATTGGATATGAAAAAAGGAAAACTTTATTGGAGGGAATAGGAACACAACATCAACTTGAAAAAATAAACCAATGGTATGGATGATATATAAAACATTTTCCCCGGAGTAAGTATGGCAGTAGATTAACTTGAGCTTCACCCACTATTGTGATCATCAAAAAACCAAATGTCCCTTTACTTTTTTCCGCTTTCCCATCTGCTAAGCTCCATACACTGTTTGGTATCAGCAGGTAGCATAGGCCAAGAGTTTCAAGCGGGACTCAGGCAGACTCCCAGTCACTTGGAAAATGCTGCCTGGCCCTGCTCTGAAGCTAACCCCTGTAACCAAGTTATTGTGATGTCATATATATCTTACAGAAAGATAGGAGGACCTCAACAGAGTTCAATCATCTCTGCTGCTTCCAGAAAGAGCTACTTCAAAGGGTCCTTCTCAACAGTTAAATGAACTAGTAGCACATAGGATCCCTGAGTAGATTTCTGAGCAGGTTCAGATTTCAACCAGTTCTGAGCTTGCACACAGTGATGGCTCCTAAAGTGTCACTGGTAGAACCCTTAAACCAGTGGTTCCCAATCTTCTTATACTGCAGACCGGCAAACTATCTCATTTACACATTTGAATTTATTTAGCATATTTACATTTAATTTACATCTTTAAAATTAATTTTTATGTGGGGGTGGGGTGTAGTGAGAATTGGATCAGGTTGGGGCACCGCAGCTGCAGGCACCAGGGGACTCTGCAGGGCAGGAGACTGAGTAGGCAGTGGCCTGGGGACCCAGCTGGGAGCAAGCAGCACAGCCATCTCCCAGTCTTCTGCCTGGGGCATTTCCTCAACAACATCCCCCACGGGTGGGGCTGGAGGGGTCCTGCCCAGCTCAGCACAGACCCCACGACCTGCTGCATGGGCAGCGTCTCACTAGGTGTGGCCATGATAGCAGGAGTGGGACGGGGCTTATGGAGCCGGATGCCTGACTCTCAGGGCTGCCCCGCTTTAACCTTGCACTTGACTGCTGGCAGCGGAAGCCATGACCCAGCAGCCAGCCTGCTGCAGCCCAGTACCAGGCCACAGCCTGGTAGTTGGGAACCTCTGCCTTAAACCAAAGCAGCTTTCTCTACTGCTTCACCAACATAAGGGAGCAAAGATGCCCTCATCTTGTAGAGTTTCAGGCCACACAAACTACATCTATACAGCTTCAAAATCATAAGACTCATAAGACGTCATTTTAAGTACCAAAATTGGTCAAGGTGGACCACATCACAGCTTGAACTGCCAAGGACAACGATGCTGGGCCTGGATACAGATAGATGCCTTAATTCTGATCAGTAGGAATGGGGATACTAGCATAACTGTCAGCAACCCTGTGGCACTGTCTTTGTAGTAGGGGGACAAAAATAGCTGCAGCTACAATAGCACCATAGCAATCATTACTGTCCCAAGTATAAGAGCTGGCTGAGGCACGGAGATCTCCTGCTATGCATCTAGTGGCAAAATATCTTGCCTAACCTAATTAGCTTGTTGCATCTAAGGCAGGAGCATCAGTTCTATTTTCTGTGCACATTAAAGGGTTTTGATAGCCATATGTATCCAATGTATTCAGGAGTTTTCCTAGCAAATGAAATTAGGAAAAGAACAGTAGGCCTCCAGTGTCTCACACAAAATATTGCTGTTGTGATAACATATGAAGCTTTGAGATATGCCTGTCTCAGAAAAATGCCATTTCTTTAAACAGAACTAGTTTATGATTTAGTATTAGTGACTGGTTGAGCCTTTTACTGAAACATGACAGGCCAAGCCAACATTTTTGAGCGGGTCCTGCATCTACCCATCTTCATCTACACATCTGCCAGAAGCAATACACACAATAGTCATGTCCATGTATTACACAGCTGTATTTGGGAGCACTGTAGTCTGAGAGAAGAGAGAGCATGGTAAAGCCTAGGTAAACAATAGAAAATATCAACAGTGACCTGTAAAGAAAGCAATTTTACACAAGATGAAATACCCAGTGCAGAACAACAAACAGCACAGGGAGTGGTGCACTGAAGTCCTGACTTTAGGCCTCAGAAGGAACAATTTCTTTTGGGGGTTTTTTTCTCCTTTTTATAGGAAGCAGCATTTAGAAAAGAGAGTAGATAAAGAATTCCAGCTGCAATGAGAGAGGAGAAAAATCTCAAGGAGAACAGTGGTATCTGAGGGTGCTTTTAACCTATCAACAGGCAAAAAAGAAATCAATGGTCAGGTCAGTTATGGGCCACTTTCTTTCATCAGAGGTAAGTACATGCCACCTGCTGGGCAGGAAATGTAATGGCTCTAAATGTTCTGCACCTGGTGATATTGCAGCCAATGGTACACTCCAATTAGGGACCCAAGCCTGAGAATCGACTGCTCTCTTTTTAGTAAAACTTTTTTTTAAAATTAGAAGAATTCTTACAGGTTTTCTCTCTAACTTGTTTATCTGCCACTTGGCAGTCGACCATTATGACAGGGGGGCAAATGCAATTAATTTCCTCCTTTGTTTGTAAGCTGGATACTAAGTACAAAAAGTATTTTTTTCCTAGGCATCCAACACCACTTTTAACACAGACCAAAAAATCCGTTTTGGCACATCCAAATTTGCTGTGATATTTAATGTTAGACTAAGTTTGCATTTTGAGAAATGTATTCTGAAACAGGCAGGAATATTTCGGATAAAACCATATGCAAATCAGCTTGATATAGTTCTCGCTCACATGCCCTGATGTTTACAGGATTTCAAAGGGTGTCTCACCCCCCTTCCCTTTTGATAGCTTTATTTTGCAGTCTTCACAGTGCCTCATAGCTTGTGAATTATTGCATTTGCTTTATTTAAAATAATAAACTAGGTTTATCAGGTAAAAGCAGATGCTAAAGCTAGATTCAGTAATTATCACATAAAATGGATCCATACATATGTATGACTTTATCAGGTAATAACAGGTACTGAATATTTATCCCTCCAGCCACAATGGCTACATATTACAAATTTATGACTCTTCAGCATCTACTGTGCAGTTAGCTTCCAGCAGTCTCAAATGGACAAATCTCACCTATCTCTCCTGGGCCTATGATGAGTATTTTTTTTATTACCTTCACTTTGTATAACTGCAACTAATCACACCATTGTGGTGCCCTCAAATACACACACACACATGCATAAATAAATACCCACCAACTTCAGCTTTTGCTGCCAGGGAACTGTTTGTGTCAGGAGGTTAACAAACACGCAAATTAAAAATACTGAGAAGAGAAGCAACACTTTCAACTCAAACAGAAAAGCTTTTGATGTCACCTTGAGGTTTTGCACTTTAAACATCTCATAAATTTCTCATGATGATGGTCTGAATTGAAATTCCCAGAGTACATTATCAAATATCAAGTTTTTTAACACTGGATCTCCATAGGATTCCTTGCATTTTACAGAGTATAAAAATTACTGTGTCCCTTCTTACATAAGACCCATGGTTTCACATTAGGTTCCAGAAGGCTAAAATCTTAGTATTCGGATTGCCTCCAAATCAGAAGCAGAAAATAAAGGTCCCCTAACTAAGGTCTGGCACAATTACTGCACCACAGAACTTTAATTAGAGCTGATCACAGTGCTATTAAGATTAGCCAACATTTGCATCTTCCCATAATAAGATTCCATTCTTAGCTTTTCGTGACTTTTGCCAAATTTAACCATTTGAGTGGAGGGAAAGGGCAGGAGGTATCTAGTCTCGGGGAAATAAGTAGAAGATGCTGTGGCCATTATTGCTGTCCATCAATTTGTTAATCCAACAGGCACATCTGTGTAATGGAACTAAAGGTGCTGATCATTCATATGGTACACATAGGCAACAGTATGATGATCTTTGATGGAAGGGGGGGGTTTCACTTTGCTTTTTAGAAGCCAAAACTTGTTCTTGAGAAGAATCCAGGTTATGTAGTTAATGAGACTGTTGCCTTTACCTCATTCATTGCGACAGTTGGAAGGTAGGTAGTGAAAGAGGCAGGAATTGTAGGAAGAGAAACACTGGCCCTTTGCTGAGGTAGCTGAATGCTTCCTTGAAGAAATGGATTCCATACCTGCCTCTGCCAAAGAGTTTCTATCTAAGGCTAAGCAAGTCTTTAAACTGGACTCTTCCTGCATGGTAAGTAATAGGGGTGTGCAAAGCAGGCCCTATTTGATTCAGATTCGGCCCAAATCAGAGACAGTGATTTGATTAGTTGATTTGGATTACTGTCCCTGATTTGATTCAGCTGAATCTGAAGCTGAAGATTCAATGCTGATTCAGAGAATTGGCAATTTGGACATAGACACACCTTTAAATATTTTTTCTACATACTTCAAGGTACCAGCATGGCTTGTGAATGCTGCAATGCTGGGGTGCATGAAGCATCCCACGGGAGCATAGCGGAGGGCCCTGCAAGTGCTCGGCAGCAAACCTGGAAGTGGACCAGAAGTACTTCCATTCCACTGCTAGGTCCACCGGGGAGTGAACTGGGGAGCTCCCCGCACCCTCCCCAGCTCAGCAATCAGCTGCGGGGGGACCCCAGGTGCCCCTCTCCTACACCCAGGAGGCACCAGTCACTTCTGGTCCATTTCTGGGTCTGTTGCTGAGTGCACTGGGGAGTCCCCCATGCTCCTGTGGGATAATCCATGTGCCCCAGGATTGCAGCATTCATGAGCTGCCTGGTACCTTGAGGTATGTAGAAAAAACATTTAAAGCTTTGTCTATGTCCAAATCACTGAATCTTTCCAAATCTCTCTGAATCGATTCAGAAGGTTCAGATTCGATTCAGAGAGATTAAAGGGTCCTCTGGTTTGATTTGGATTCGGAGATTTGGCCACCGAATCAGACCGAATCGAATCAGGGACCGAAGCTTTGCGTAGTCCTAGTAAGTTACTTTGCGCTCCTCCTCTCTGGATGCCTGATTTTCAGATGTGCTAAACATTTATAGCTATACCTGAAGATGGGCAAATTAAACTGACAGGCAAAAACTGACTTGCTTGGCCAACTTCCAGAAAGAAGGGAAAATAATTTATACTTTCAGAATTTCCTACAAAAATCAACATGTTCATTCTCTGACACTGTTCCTGAATTGTATGTGCTATATTCCCCATTACAGAGAAAGGAAAACAGAGTCACAGAATAAGAAATGAAGATTTATTCAAGAGAAAAGTGTGTAGTTCTCAAAAGATTAAGGAGTTAAGCCTATAGAATGATAAAGCAGGTTTATTCAGAGAGCACTACCCTGCCTACAGTTCTGCTGTTCCCTCCTGCAATCCCTGGCAAATGTAATACCTTTAAGCATTACGTATAAGTTATCCACTAGGGGTATGCAAAGTGGGCATCATTCAATTCAGATTTGAATTTGGCCCGATTCAGGGGACAGTGATTCGATTCACTGATTCAGATCACTGTCCCAATTCGATTTGGCCAAATCTGAATCTGAAGATTTGATTCTGATGTGGAGAATCAGCAATTCAGCCATAGACACAGCTTTATATCTTTTTACTACATACCTCAAAGTACCAGGCATAGTTTGTGAACACTGAGATAGTGGGGTGGATGGAGCATCCCACAGCAGCACGGGGCGGGGCCCCCTGAATGCACAGTGCCGCACCCAGAAGTGGATCAGAAGCAATGTTTCCTCTAAGGAGTAGCAGTCCGTGAGTGCACTGCTTCAGTCCGTGAGTGCACCACTTCAGTCCCGCCTCCCCTTTTTGGCACAAGTGCGGTCCACCAGTAAGCATCCCAAAGTAAGTGGCCAGGTGGGAACAGGCAAGGTTCGGCCATCAGACAGAGATAAACTCCTTACTCCTCATACAGGGCAGGCAGCGGCTCCTCCCTGAGGTGAGGCAGGGGCAGGGACAATGACAGGGACAAGGATGGGGATGGGGATGGGGATGGGGCTGGCGCAGGCTCCACTGGCTCCGGAGAACTGCTCTATGGGCTCCACCAGCTCTGGAGAACTGCTCCACTCCCCCATATTACCTCAGGGAACAAGGAGGCAGATGGCATTAGGGCTGAGGAGTGGAGCAGTTCCCCAGAGCCAGCGGAGCTTTCACCAGCCCCGAGTCCCCATCCCTGCCTTGCTTCACCTCAGGGAGCACCCGCTGCCTGCCCTGCATGAGGCTCTACCAGCTCCAGGAAACTGCTCCGCCAGCTCCGGGGAACTACACCACTCCCCAGCCTTGACACCATGTGCCTTCTCACTCCCCGAGGCAATGTGGGGGAGCAGAACAGTTCCCTGGAGCTGGCAGAGCCTGAGGAGCAGTTCCCTGGAGTTGGTGGAGCTGGTGCTAGCCCCCAACCCCAGGCTTTTCCCCATCCCCATCTGTCTCCACCTCTGTCCCCGCTCCTGCCCCCACCCCCACCTCCGCCTTGGGGAGGTACTGCTGCCTGCCCTACATGAGGAGTGAGGAGCTTACCTTTGCTTAGTGTCCCATGCCAACCTTGTGCCTCTACCACACTCTGAACCCAGCTCCTCTCCGGGCAGGTGTGTGGCCTTAAAAAGTTTGTGTGCAGCAAGATTTTTACTTGTACACAGCCACACACATGCACAGCTTAGAGGGAACACTGATCGGAAGTACTTCCGCTCCACTTCTGGGTCTGGCACCATGAGCACAGGGGACCCCCAATGCGCCCCTCCCAGCTAAGCAATCAGCTGAGGGGAAACCCTGGGGCCCCCCCAGACCCACAAAGCACCAGCTGTAGAGCCAGGAGGTGGGATGGGGCTCCCCACACACTCTGCAGCAGACCCAGAAGTGGACCAGAAGTACTTCTGGTCCACTTCCAGGTCCACTGCCAAATGCGCATGGGACCCTCCCTACCCCTTGCTCCTGTAGGGCACTCCATCAGCCCCACCGTCTCAGCATTCATGAGCCGTGCCTGGTACCTTGAGGTACATAAAGCTGTGTCTATGGCTGAATCATCAAATCTCTCTGAATCGAATCACAAGGTTCCAATTTGATTTGGAGATATTAATGGGTGTCCTGATTGGATTCAGATTTGGAGATTCAGCTGCTGAATCAAGCCGAGTCTCCTCTGAATTGAATCAGTGGCCGAAGCTTCGCACAGCCCTAGTATCCACACATTTCCCCACTTTACGTGTAATATATTCCCATATAATACTACCATTGGCAGTTTAATTCAACACTAACAGGCCTCTACTAGTCTTTGTTGGCTTTTTTGGTCTAAGTGATCTTCTTATTTTCTCATCATTCTCAGTCCTTATTGATTCAGTTCTTGTTTGGTTTCTTTGTTCAGATGGCTCTACTTTTGTATCATTTTCAATCTCCTCTGTTGTTTCTTGTTGTTTGATGTTAGCTCTGTTTTTGTTGGTGAATCTCACGATGCTGTTTTTCTCTTCTCCCCTTTACAAGCTTCACTTGTCATCTGTTCTTCTTAACAGCTGTACTTCTAGTGTGACTACTTCATAGCATCCAGGAGCTACTTGCTGGGAAGCTAGTGCTTTTTGTTTCCATGTTTGTCCATCTGAAATAAACATATCTTTGTTGTGCAGTTGTGGTAAGTCCCTGGAACCCCTGTCATAATACCATTTTTGTTTGAGTTTGTTGTATTTTTAAAATGTTTTCACTTCTTGTTTTTCATTCTGATGAGCATCATCCACAAGATTTGGCAGGTTGGTTTTGAGTTTCCTGTTAAACAGCATTTCTGCTGGGGAAAATCCATGTTTCATATGTATTGTCCTATAATTTAAGAAATACACATAAACATTGGTGTGTAAATCTTTAGTTTTTTTCAACAATTTCTTCCCTATTTGTGCTCCATGTTCCACCAGACCATTGGATTGTGGGCATTTAGGACTTGAAATGTTGTGACAAAATCCATATTTGTTTGCAAACTCTTTACATTCAAGACCGTTGAATTGAGGTCCATTGTCTGTTACCACAATTTGTGGAATTCCAAGTCTAGCAAAAATCTATTTGATGTAAGTTATGACATGGTTTGGTGTTGTGTTTTCAAGCAATGCAAATTCAGGATGATGAGAATAAGAATCCTGCACCAATACATATTTTTTTCCTGCATGTATGTAGAAGTCAATGCATAAATAAGTCAATGCCCACTTGATACCATGGAGCTACAGGCTTCTCCATGACTGCCATGGGCTCTTTTCTTTGTGCAAATCTGTACAGTCCTTTACAGGATCTTCTATGTCATTATTTATATTGGGCCAGTTTAGAGTACCCCTTTTGCATTTTTCAATGCCTAGATTCCCCTCATGTATTCTGTTTAACATATCTTACCTTGGAACTGCTGGAACAACAAGTCATGAACCTTTGAACAAAATGCCATCCAGTACTGACAGCTCTTCCTTAAACTGAGAGTAGGCACTAGGCATATGTTTTCCAGGCCAACCAGCACAAATAGCTGTTATCACTTTTTGCAATGTGGTGTCCTGAGCGGTAGATTCTGCGTTTAGTGCCCACTTTTTATTTGTGATAGGAATCATTCTTATAATTAGATTAACATATATTATGTGAAGTCTTGAATTCTGTCATTTTTTGTGGTGTCATATGCTCTGGACAATGTGTTTACAATACGTAGAGGTTTTCGTGTACTGTATGCCTAGATCATACATTTGTAGTTGAAAGAAAAGTCTCTGTAATCTGGATGGCATGTGTAATAACCCTTTCTTTGCTATAGTTACCAAAGACTTATGATCCCATAGATGAATATATTACATTTCTTAAAGCCATATACCAAAGATAAACTTCCTCTCTTAATTTGTGCACATAGGCACCTTGAATTTCAGAGTGCCTTAGATGCACATGTTTTTGAAGCAAAGCTTCTTCAGTGCCTTCTTTAGAAGCATCTGTTGACAATTTAACGGGTGTTTTAGGGTCATAGTATTTTAGTAGTGGAGCTTTTATTTTTTCCTTCAAGTTTTTTAATTCAGCTTCATGTTCATGTTTCTATATCCACTGAGCATTGTTTTGTAGGGGTTGTCTAAGGTGTTTGGTCTGCTCTGCTATGTTAGGTAGATATTTCCTTATAAAATTGATGATTCCCAGTAATCTTTGCACTTCATCCCCATCTGTATGGGGTGGCATATTTGTAATGACTTTAACCCTTGCAAGATTGATTTGCATCCCTTCCTCAGAGAACTTTTCTCCCAGATCTGTTATTTCTTTGACCCTGAATTTGCATTTTTGTTTGTTCAGTTTCAGACTTGCTCTGTGAGCTCTTTCTAGTGACTTTCTTAGCCACACATCCTGTTCTTCCATAGTATTTCCTCAAACTAATACATCATCAATATAACCATAGTTCAATGAAGACCTTCAAAAATTTGTTGCACCTTTTCAGTGAAATTCTTCAGATGCAGAATACAGTCCAAAAGGAAGCCTGCAAAAAAAATACCTGCCAAAGGGCATATTGAAGGTACATAATCTAGTGCTATTTCTTTCTAGGGGAACTTGCCAAAACTCAGAAGAGGCACCCAAAGTGGATAAATATTTAGCTTTTGCCATATTATCAAAAAGCTCTCCCATGGTAGAAATGAGAAAGTGCTCTCTTTTGATGTACCTGTTCATTTGCTTAGGATCCAGACACAATTTCAAGGATCCATCTTTTTTTTTTTCTATTACGACCAGTGAATAGTTTCATAGTTTCATAGTTTCTAGGGTCGGAAGGGACCTGAGCAGATCATCTAGTCCGACCCCCTGCCATGGCAGGAAAGAATACTGGGGTCAAATGACCCCAGCAACATGTTCATCCAACCTCCTCTTAAACACCCCCAGGGTAGGAGCCTGCACCACTTCTCTTGGAAGCTGGTTCCAGACCCTAGCTGTCCTGACTGTGAAGTAGCGCCTCCTGATATCTAACCTAAACCTACCCTCTGCCAGCTTGTGTCCGTTATTCCTGGTCACTCCTGGCGGTGCTCGGGGAAACAGTGACTTCCCCAATGCCTGCCGATCCCCCCGACTAGTTTATAACAGGCCACAAGATCCCCCCTCAGCCTTCTCTTGTGGAGGCTGAACAGGTTCAGGTCCTGCAGCCTGTCCTTATAGGGCCTGCCCTGTTGTCCCCTGATCATACGAGTGGCCCTCCTCTGGATCCTCTCCATGCTGTCGACATCCCTCTTGAAATGCGGCGTCCAGAACTGGACACAGTACTCCAACTGCGGCCTGACCAGTGTCACATAGAGGGGGAGGATCACCTCCTTGGACCTGCTCGAGATGCATCTGTGGATGCATGACAAGGTGCGGTTGGCCTTCCTTACTGCATCCCCACACTGCCGGCCCATGTTCATCTTGGAGTCAATGATGACCCCCAGATCCCTTTCCGCCTCCGTGCTGACAAGAGGGGAGTTCCCCAACCTGTAGGTATGGTGCCGGTTGTTCCTCCCGAGGTGCATTACCTTGCACTTGTCGGTGTTGAATCCTATCCTATTCTCGTCCACCCACCCTTGTAACCTGTCTAGGTCTGATTGTAGCCTGTTGCATCCTTCCAGTGTGCCCACGTCCCCCCACATCTTAGTGTCATCAGCAAATTTGAACAGGGTGCTTTTTACCCCCTCATCCAAATCGCTGATGAAGATGTTGAACAGTGCGGGCCCGAGGACCGAGCCCTGCGGAACCCCACTGCCCACATCCCTCCAGGTTGAGAAGGACCCATCCACTACCACCCTCTGGGTTCTGCCCTTCAGCCAGTTGGCGACCCATTTGACTGTGTGGGTGTCTACACCACAGCCCCCCAGTTTCTTAATGAGAACAGGGTGAGAGACAGTGTCAAAAGCCTTCTGGAAGTCCAGGAAGATTATATCCACTGCTACCCCTGCGTCTAATGATCTGGTGATCTGATCGTAAAAGGCCACCAGGTTGGTCTGACAGGACCTGCCACTAATGAACCCATGTTGGTTGCCCCTAAGCATGCAGTCCCCTGCTGGCCCCTCCTGGATGTGTGCCAGCATAATTTTCTCGAACAGCTTGCCTAGGATTGAGGTGAGACTAACCGGCCTATAGTTTCCCGGGTCCTCCTTCCTGCCTTTTTTGAAGATGGGGACCAGGTTGGCCCTCTTCCAGTCCTCCAGTACCTCACCAGAGCACCATGAGTGCTCATAAAGTTGTGCCAGGGGACTTGCAGTGACCTTGGCCAGTTCCTTTAGAACTCTAGGGTGGAGATCATGAATGAACCCAAGCAGTTGGTTGCTCCACTTTTCCTATTATGTCAATGTTAACTAATCTCTCTATTTATTTTTCAGTTTCTCCCTTAGTACAAGAGTAACATTTATTGGAGCATATACAGTGGGAGTATTTGGTTTTCTTAATTCTACCTTGTACTTAGTTGACAGTTTCCCTATGCCTTGAAACACATCATAAAACTCTTCTTCTATGTTCTTGCTTTCTAGTTCCATCAATGGCATCCATTCTCTTAATCAAATCTAGCTGTACAAGTTCACAACCCAATTATTGGCACTAGCTTTCCTGGGACTGTTACAAACTAAAATTTTACTATATTACCCTTTTGTTTAATGTACAGTGGACAAACACCCTTGGTTGCAATTGTGTTACCATTACATGCTCTAAGTATCACTTTCTGCGTCTTATAGTCCACAGGTTTAGTTTTTATTTTTTGAATAATGTGTTCTGGTATTACATTGACCTGTGCCCCTGCATCTAATTTAAAAGTTACCATTAGTCCATTGGTGTTCAGGGTGATTTTCCAGTCCTTGGAAGAATGAACTTCTTCTTGTATTGTGCCAATGAGGAATTCTTCTTTTTCCTCATTGCACACAGAATGCACCTGCTCTTTTTGTGTATTGAATCCTGCTCCTTTCTGCAAACTCTTGCAAAGTGATTGAATCTTTTGCATTTGTTGCAGTGCTTAACAAATACAGGGCATTACATAGGATTGTGGTAACCCCCACAGCATCTTCAGCTGAGTGTGCTTCTTCAAGGATTCTCTTTGGTTTCCATTTGCCTGCTTCATAATGTGGTCCTCCTTTCTGTATTTTTTGCACGGTGCCTTAGGTTTTTGCAGTCTTGCAATCCTGTCTAGTTCAGCTTATTCTGTTGTTTTTCCTCCAGCTTTTGCAGCCTGGCACTTATTATCTCAGCTGCTTGGCACATTCTAACTGTCTTCCCCAAATTAAACTCAGGATCCTCTAGCAGTCTTTTCAGGAGGCTTGTATCCCTTATACCCAATACTATTTGGTCTTTGGTCATGGATTCTTCTAGGCCTCCGAAGTTGCATGTCTGGCTCAGCAGTCTGAGGTCTTTGATAAACTCCACTATTCTTTCACAATCTTTCTGCTGTCTCATGTGGAACTCATACTGTTCAAAGGTTTCATTTTGTTTGGATATATGATATTCCTCAAACTTTTTTATTACTGTGCCATAGCTTTTCTGTTCTGCTTCTGACAGTTATAGACTATTATAAAGAGACAGAGTTTCTGGGCCTGCTGTATTTAAAAAAACAGCTACCTTGAGTGAATCCTCCTTCTTTGTAGCTCCACTGGCCATCATATATATGGTGAAGCTCTCCTTAATTTTCTTCCACTTTTCTGCTGCATTGCTGGACAGCTTTAATTCCTCTGGAATTCTGAGATGCTCCATTTTTTTCTTCCTTTGCACCCCACTCCTGGTACCAAGTGTAGTTCTCAAAAGATTATGGAGTTAAGCTTATAGAACAATAAAGCTTGTTTATTCAGAGAGCAGTCCCCTGCCTACAGTTCTGCTGTTCCCTCCTGCAATCCCTGAGCAAATGTAACAATTTATACATAACACCCTTAAAGGTATCCACACACAAAAGAGGGGGATAATAAATTAGAATTTCTGCCCTCCCCCCCCAGTCTTTTTTCAAAATAAAACTCATACAACTATGTAATTATTTAATATAGGTAAAACCTTCCCTGAGGTGCCTTTATTAAAAAGCGTACATCCCTATGTAACCAGCCTAGACTTTTCTGCTAAGATTGTTTGCTAATGAAGAAAAGCTAGAGGCAAAAATGAGATCAAAATAAATGCTGAGTAATTTCTCATTAGTATTTGAATAATTTTAATTTTTCTGTTCTAGTTACAGGGAACAGTAGCAAATTTTCTTTTATGGGCTTTCTGTTACCACCTACCTCATTGATAGACAGATATAATATAATTGTGGGTTAAGTAACTTTATTTAGTTCTCACCCTATTTAAAAATCCATCCTGCTATTTTATGTTCTGTTATAAGCAGCACCCTAATCCTTGGACCCCCGTGATTTTTTTTTTTTGTGTAGCACCTACTACTAACAGCTGAGCCATCAAATTAGCTTTTTTAGATCTTTAAAGAAAATAGAAATGAAAAATGTAATATTTTCTTAATGATCTAAACATTATGAATATCAGCAATATATTAGGTACTATAAAATGGGATTATGATAGGTCAGTAATAAGTAAGGATGTAATGTTTCCTTGAATATAGGTAAAATGAAAGGGAGATTTTGCATCAGTGACCTCTGCATGGAAATGCTGAGGAGTGATAGTATTTCTAAAATTTATTAAGAGAAATAACAGAAAAGGGTACAGTTTTCATGCTAATGCAACATAGAGGTTGATGGCTTTTCCATTTTAATTGAATCTGATGCAAAATCCCTCTGATTCATCTTTATGCTTTTAAATTAGAACAATTATATTACAGAGACCTGCTGTCCCATTACTGAATAATAGTTGACTTCTTACAGTGACTCCTGTGCTATACTGCAGTGGTCTGCACTCATAGTCCATGGCAGACAAGTGGCCTGTGATATCTTTTAATGTTGTTGGAGGTCATAAGAAATTGAACAATTAAATTTGAAGTCGACTCGAAAACCAAAACATTGATTACTCATTATATCCCATGGGCCAGGAAAAGCTGGGAACCACAAATACAGTGAAAGAACAGAGTCCAGTTGAATTCTTCTCAGTTACATTGGATCACTAGAGGTCTAAGCTTAAAACATATTTGTGATATTGCTCCTTTGCCACTAACTCTCAAATGTATTAGCTCAAATTAGTGCCTTAGTTATTATCCTCATTCTTGTTGAATATTGTTTTCCCAAAAAGCAGACAGGTGCACATTTTCTTCTCTTCCTTGACATGCCTTACCTTCTTCTATTGTAGCATGAACTGAACTAATGTAACTGATGTTAACATAAAGTGTAATAATAGTGAAATATAACCATGTTAGTCTTGTCCTGTAAGCAACTTGAAAACTCTATTTTGTATCCTTCTGCTTGATGTAAGTGATGAACTCTGCATAGCCTTTATGTAAGAGTGTGTGTAAAAGGGTGAATGGTAAGAGAATGGCATAGAGACAGGAAATGAAGATTTAACTGTTTATGTAAGTAAGAAGGCACCAGATGCATAAATTACCAGCTGGTAATTAACTAACAAACGGCTGAAGAATCCCTTTGAAGCTTGAAGGCACAAAGGAGATAACAGAAGAAATGCTGCCATGTGGGCAGCAAGAACACTCCAAGGCTAAAATAAACTAAAGACAAAAGGAGAACAACCACAAAAACAGAAGCTGGGTATGGAAAAACCCCAAAGCACTGAAACAAAGGATGCCAATCCCTATAAAAGAACACTTTAAAATGCCAAGTTCAGCGAGTCTCTCTCTTTACTGCTGTTTCATCGGAGCACAGATGCATCTGTTCACGTCACTCAAGCTGTTATCTTCAAATCTGCTATCTTCAAATCATCATCATCTACTCAATAAGCCCGGGTTGGCCACTCTGGGCTGATATTGAGCAACTATTGCTGGTAACTAGATCTGGTGTATGTGTGGATGAAATGGTTGTTTTGTGTATGTGTATGCTTGTGTGTAATGATGTGTATGATGATTTGTGTGTGTTGGTATGAATGGTGTGCCCAAACCTCTATGTCTAACTCATGTGATCAATAAACACAGCACCTTGCCTTTAAGCCTCACTTGTGATTTGATCAAATGGCAATTTGAGTAACACTATACCCATCTCCCAAATACTTGATTCTTGAAAGCTTTTATCCATTAAATGGATAAAAGCTATCAATGCTCATGTGATAGCATAAAGACTTGGTCCACTGATTGTTTAGTATGCTTAAGAGTTTTGCTACACATCTGTTCAATGACAAGTCTACTGAATAAGACAGTCACTTAGGATGTGGGCAATCTTGATTTGGAGCAGGGTTTGTAGGGACGCATGAGAGCTTGTGTAGCTATATGTACAGCACTTGGTTGAAAGTTAGCTATCTATGGGGTTAGATTGCAACTAAGTGGTGGTTTTCAGAATACTACTGTTATCCAGATAATGGATCTGTGATCCTAAGAACCTCAGAAGATCTGAATTTAACTCGTTTATTCTGGTTGTCATATAATAATGATTTCCAGGCTCCCTCCATGGAACTCAATAGGATTTTGTCACAGTCTTCAGTGGAATCAGGATTTTCCTATAGATTCTATTCACCCATACAATACTTGTCTTGGTAATTAAGGTGATTTTAATGAGATCCATAGAGTATGAGCATCCTATTCTTCATACTATATTGGACACTTTTCATCTCAAAAGTACAGAAATACTGGGTTCCTTTCCAAAACCTGAAATAATAATTTTCTCATTTGTACTCATAACACAGTGTTTTTATTATTAATGGTCATGTTGAAATACTAATAACTAAATCTGGTAATGAAATATGTATGTTGATACATAAAGTTATCCTTAAAGCCAATACATTTCAGTTATAATATGTCACATAATTTGTGACTTCATATTTTGTACCAGCTTGTGGTAGAGTAAAGAACAAATCAAGCATTTGTCACTAATTAACATTGTCATTATGTTTGTTTAACATGTAAATTGTGATAATGAGTGGAGAACCTTCAGCATTTGGAATAACATACTGTGTTTATTCTCCATCACAGAAGGATGTTTATAAACATCCAGAAGTGGGGGTGTCTTTGTAGTGGCGGTCAAAGAAGGATGGATGAAGATAACAAGAGAGAGAGAGGTTAAAAATCATAAGGCATGATAATATCTTTAGTTCTCTGCATTACTGAGTGGATCCATGATAGAATATTAGAGTCATGATCTGAAGAATCAGTGTGGCATTCTAGTCTGAAATTAAAGATTTATATAAAGAATTCATATTTCACTACATATTCTATTTTGATTGAGGCTAGTCTGCCATGTTTACCAAGTTTTTACTTCGATATCATTACACATTGGTGGCACAGGATTAACAATGAACCGTTTTCCAATGAAACATAATTGTGATAAAATTCAATTTTTTTTTTGCAGAAAAAAAAAATATTAGCTTTGACAAAATTTAATTGCACTTCTGGCAGGTTTTGATAACTTGAAAATGATATTTAGAGGTTTGCTGTTGAGAATTGGCTTGTAGGTAAAATAGATATTTTTGCATTAGAACAATAGTTCAGGGAAATTCCAAAAGTTAATTGGTTTTAAAAGCCTGTTTATGACAATTTCCTTCAAGGCCCACTGTGTCTGACACAGGCAAGCAGCAAGCAGACACACATGATGGGAAACTGAAGACATGTACCACACTGCTCCATAACATAACAGTGTACCCAGAGATAAGGGATGCTGCAGGTCATAGTGCCAAACTGCAGAGCCCTTGGGATTTTTGGTTTTGGTAGAGGGACCAAATTAAGATAAACTGGTTAATGACCAAATTAAGATGTGTGCATATACTGAGTTTGTGAAACAAAGGAATATGATGTCAGGACAGAACATAGGCAGTATGATGACCACAGGAGACCAATCAACAATGTCCAGAGATGTAGAGTAATCAGAAGAGAGAAAGAATACATGAGGAGAAATTCCAGAGCAGCAAAGGGCCCGGGCCCCAAGTGGGGAACCCAAGGCTACCATGGATAGAGGGCACACCACCAGCCCATCTCACCCACTCCACTGGGGAGGGCCTCAGCCTTCAACCTCCAGGCTCCTAACATCTGATGTTCAAGAAAAAACCTCAGTGAAGCTCACATATTGGCCAGATGTCCCTTCCCTCTGATGACAACTCTAGCACTGGTAGATATAGAATTGTTTGCATTATTCTTATCTGCTGTAACTGTGTATCAATAAAATTTGGCTATAATCAAATGCAGAGGTTGTGGTCAGTCTGAGGGTTTTGGGTCCACCCAGAACAAGTTATCTGGATCACAAATCCAGTGCCAACATGTTCCCAATGAAAACTCACCTTATTTCTTACCACCTTTCTTCTTGAACTGCTCTGGAGCTAAAGATCAAAGAGTCTATGTTCTAAGAGCATGCTAATAGCCAAGTGTCCAAATTCCTATCTGTTAATCTAGGAGCCCTTAGGATTGTCATTGGGCTCAAGTACATCAAAGCTTGCAGAAGAAAAAGGGGAAGGATCTTGGAAACCCCACATGATTAACTTAAGGGAAAAGAACCCCCAGAGCAGTGAGGAAACTGAGGCAAAGAAGCAAATGTAGGAGTGTAACAGGGGGCAACTCTCAGGGCCAGGTCTCATGCTGGCCCACTCACCTGTCTCTATGGGGCAGTCTGCCCAGTCTTTCCTACCATGACTTTGCTGTTCCTGTAAGCTGGTGGTATAATGTGGGAAGCTGCTCATTCCCAGCCCTGATGTTAGAGGGTGCTACCTACACCACAGTCTATGCCTCACAGATAGCATCACAGCTCTTAGCATCTCTAGCCCCAAAGTGGTCCCCATAATTCTCCAGTCTGGACCCCAACTGAATCCCTCCAATCAGGCAGCCTACTCCACCCTCATTCTGGGCTGCCTAGCTCCCTGCACTCTTCCCCCTCTTAGGTGTTCCCCCCCGCCCAGGACCTTTGGCCACACAGGCCCTGGCCTCACCTCCAAGGCCAGTAAAAAACCCCAGGCCCTAGGCTCTAAGCTCTGGGCATTCCCCATGGTGAGCCCCTGGCCCTTTTGACCCTTCTGGTCCTGACCCCAGCATTGATCAGTCAACAGTGCCTCCAGTCAGGCATCTAGCCCACTCTCTCACACTTCGTTGGCCCTGGTATGGGGTCACCCACCTGGTTATGGGAGCTGGGGTTATTAAGGCACTCCAACCTGCCTTTCACGAAGGTGGTAACTGGCCTGGCATTTCATGGGGATCCCATACCACTAGGAGCACCACCATGCCATCCATCCCTAGCATGGTACAGTTTTAGGTCATGCCCAGAACCAAAAGCCTCCTAGCTGTTCCCATAAGCTCATGCCCCTACCTCCTAGGTCTTCCTGCTACAGCTTAGCCAGACCATGTTTCCACTAGGGCTAGCAGCAGCAGACTGCAGCCTTTATATACTAAGTTCTCAAAATGGCTGCCACCATCAGGCACCTGCTGAATGCCTGACCCAGCCCTTAAAGTGGCAGGCACCAGCAGTACCCTGCCATAAGGAGTCTTGTATTTTAGCAGATTTCTTTTACTGTCTGTGGTTAAAAGTAACCATTTTAGAATCCCATTTGAAAAGTTTGAGTGTAATGTGTTTGAGCTGCCTTCTGTCTCTGGAAATGCAATCATAACCCAGATTGCCCACAAGGTTAGAGCTCTGGAATAGTGTTTACTGAATCAAATAGGGAATCTTGGGACAGTTATGGAGAGATAAGAGTTTGTGCTCTAGTAGCATGCTTAAGAAAGGCCAAAGAAACAGAAACTAAGAGAAGCTTAGAAATACATGGATCCATTGTGACTGGACCCAAACAAAGTATCCTAGCAATTATATAACACAATTTCCCCCCCAAAATTGATGGTAAAGTTGCTTCCTTTCCAAATACTGGTGTGCCCCGGTTTGTAAAAAGGTGCAAGGAGTCTTTTATTTTCTTTCATCTTTTTTTGCAAGTGCCTGACATATCTATAGTCTCTACACACAGGAAAACATAGAGGCTATTGTCTCCAAATGTCTCTGGTATGCAAACAATCTATGGAGGACAGAGAAGTCAAAGAATCCAAACTCCATCTCCCTTTAACTCCCGCAAAGTGAATTGATAGAGCCAAGCAAGCTTCTCCTTCCAAATGGTTAGTACAGTATATCAACTTGCCCTGTAAAGTAACACTGTGAATGACTGCATTCCTGAAACAAAAATCCCTCCTTAGCCCATGGTGGGGAGATCCAGATCAACACCACACAGAGCTTTGTATATAATTTAGGATACAAACTTGAGACTAGAGTGCAACCAATGCAGTCCACAGTTTTAATAATGATGAATTTTGACAGCATAGCTCTGAAAGGATGAGATGGACTACAATTTTGTATTTGTAAGAGGGACATGAAAGACATTTTCTTTTCTAAATTCTCCCAGTGGTAATATTTCGTTACAAGGAGAGGAAATTATTTTTTTCTCCTACACATTTTTTCCTATGGTTTACATTATCATTTGCTAAATGTCTTATAATACTCTATTTACTTTAGTCTGTGGCCTTGAGACCTTCTCGTGGTTTCTCCCCTTTACATATTTTACAAATAAATCACTGTAATGGACCTATTTTTCTTCCAACTAGTTTTATTTGTCCTATATTTGAAAACAGAATACCTGCATTTATCACTAATCAGCATCTGAATATGCAGAGTATCTGCCAACTACTCTCAATACAGCACAGAAAATATAGAGTATCAGAGTTTTAAATTCATCACAGAAAATCCTTTTAAATGTGTAATTGAAGGCCATAAAGACATGAGCATCAATCTACACGATTCCTTGCAAGACCCTCACCAGGAAAGGAGGGCTCAATCACTTGTTAGTCATCTGAAGAACTCTACATTTCTGTGTGGATTACCACCACCCAATAATATAATTCCTGCTACAGAATTATATAAATACAGTTTAGCTTATTTCTTAGAAAAAGAACAGTATTCATATTAGTGGTCTCTAAATTAAACCTGTTTTGTAAACTCCATGGAATTGTTTGGGTTTTTTTTCAAAAGTATTTCTATAGTATTCTTTTCATGAGAAGACGAGAAGGTCACTGGCTAATTGACAGACCAGAAAACAAAACAAAACAAAACCAACTGATTGGTATTGCAGCAATATCAGGATAATTAATGATTAAAGACAATGGTTTGATAGTTATCCAATTAGTCTCTTTAACTGAGTATTTCAATGTAGTCTCTTCCCCACATTGAATACAGTGGACTTCTGTTGGAAACATCATTCAGAAGAATTGCGCTGTGTTTCTGGATTACAAATGAAATGATGGCATCCCTGATTTTCTAACATGCTCCTAAGAGCATAATTATCAGATGGAAACATGACTGCATTTTGCCAGGGAGGTCAATTCACATGTAGCTTGAACACTTCAGGGTGAGTCTCAGGCCAGGATATCTTGAATATTGGACAGATCCAGTGCACACTATCTGAAATAGAGTTCTAATTGTTCTACAGACTCTCCAGCATTTAGTCAATCAGGTTCTTTATTTAGATTGTAGATTTTGTGTGTCATTTATACAACAGACCTTTCTAGCCAATAGAAAAGAGACAGGATGTGCTTCCTTGCACACCTTTATCCTGACCCACTTTGTCAAATTACCAAGTCTTTTTTTTTTCATTCCAATTACTTAGAGAGAGTTACTTATGTTTGTTCACTATTATGAACCTTCAGAATCTGGATTTAACCTTAAAGTGTAAAATTATATTGCTAAAGACTTTCACAGTGTTTCAGTGCTTAAGGGTCTGAGTGAATAGGTGACATGTGTAACCCAGATTAGAAAGAAAGGTAGTAACTTTACACAAAGTGAATGAAAGACAGAGCTTCCATATCTAGGTCTAAGCAGTTCCCAAATCCTCCTGTATTCAGATGATGTACAGATAGTGGGTGCAAACACCAAGAGATGGTAAAACAATATCAGAGAATCACAAATTAACTGCATCTAAATTAGAAAGAAGATATTAACAATAAACATCTTATATCCTTGAATGAAACAGCAAAACTGAGGATGAACCATGCTGTACTGCATATTAGGCAGGGTTAAATCACATTTTTCCTTAGAGAGCTGGAGAACTGTGAGTGATTCATGGTCTGCTACACTGCTGCCATATAAATTTGCTGAAGGCCTTATGAAGGTCTTAGAAATTGTTTTCAGCTATATCAGTTGGGTAGTGATGGAAGATATATTAAGGGCCAGAGTCAGATTTCCATTTGAATAGGACTAATTGTTCCCACTCAGGACACCACCAGATGTGGCCATTTTTGCATATCCTTTTAGGCTTTGACTTATCAAACTAAAACACTGAAGGTACGTTTCCAGACTCCTAGATTTTAAATAGTATTTAAGTATGCTTACATTTTGGAAGCCAGTTGGGATACAAACCAGGCAAATTATAAGCATAATTTTAGATTTGGCATCAGAGGATTACTTCATTCACTGAAAAAGATGGATGGCATCTAATGAATGAGGCAGAAATCCAAAGAAGAGGTTGGATTGTGTGCAGTGAATGAGAAATGAGGCTCCACATTGAACAGATTAAATATAAAATATTGAACAGGTGTCTCATTTATTGCACACAATCCAAACTTCAGTCTGAACAAGGCAGGGGTTCTGCAAGAAAAAACAACAAAACCACAGATCTTCAACTGGTGTAAATCAGTGTTAGTGTATTAAAGTCACATCTACCTGGTGGTATGAGGAATAATTGAGACACAATGAGGAAATTAAGAAATGAAGGTCAAATAGGCAACCTGAACCATGGCATTTCCAATATTTAAGGTGATTTAACCAAACTGCTTTAAAACTTAATGCAGATTATTTTTCCTTCATGTCTGACATAGACAAGTCCTTTGAGCTAACACAATTTACCTTTATTGTGATTTTTATATTCTTTTCAGCTCTTCCACAGAAATCATGAATAAGTACAAGACCAGCTGTTTCAGTTTTCCAGAGTGCAATTTGTATGTATTTACCACTGTTTCTCTAGGGGGCACCAAAGCAGCAGAATCCCTTAAAGGCACAGGCTGACAGACATAAGAAAGTGATCAGGGTCAATATAAAAATACCCTTTATTAATGACCTATCATTAGCTATTAATATTTAAGATTAAGATTTGGTGTCTGACAGCAATCAGTGGCCACTGCCCATAGCCTGGCAAATATATAGAAGTGCTACATTTACTGCATTGCTACGAAAACTGAAACTTGACAAATGTCATATCTAAATATGTTATTCCTTTCTAAAGCATCATGAAAAGATAGTTGATCTCTTTCCTCCTTTCCACTATAATTACTATATACAAATGTAAGCACTGAAAAGCAGTGCTTCAAAAAATGGTAAAAAATCCATATGAAATGTACTGCTCCTGAAAAGATATAGAATTGCAATCATTCCTCCTCTGTTCAACAAAAAGTGTGAGAGCCTGAATAGGTACTGTTGAATTCCTTAGTTTAAATAAAGATAGCAAATCATCTAAATGCTCTGGGGCTTGCTTTTTCATTATTAAAAAGTCAGGTACATAAGCAATTTAATTACGTCAGCCAAAGCAGTGTGCATTTTGTTAACATAAAGAGAATAATTTTGATCATATATTTTTGTAATATCACCTCTTCATTGTTTGGGAAATGTTCTGAGTACCAAATGTAAGCCTATATTATTCTATTCAAGTTGCTTTAAGCTGATTAGGTGGTCAAATATTGCCTACTTAAACAAGACAAGGTCTATGAGATTAATCTAAGGCAATGTAATATGCCATAGATCAGAAACCAAAGGGCTTGTGCTACGTTTGCATGTTACCAGGGCAATAAAATCAAGGGAAGAAAGCTATGTACTGCTACAGGTTTTCCAATCGGATAGAGGGTTGAATTAGAGATAATTTAATGAAATATTTATTATTGAGTACAAGATATGGTTTTTGCATTTTCCCAAAAGAGGTTCCTTTCAAGGTAGTATTGATTAAACCACATGCATTATTGTACTATGTTCTCGGTAAACACTTATCAAAGTTGTTATATATTTATAAAGTTATGATACACTGTTGAAGTATTTTATTTGCAACTGTAAATTTTTACTGTCTCGTATATAAGTGGCTACTAGGGAGTAGAAATATATAATGTCAATCTAAAATTATGACATTAAAACTGAAGTTAACACACTGTTATGTAAGAAACATTTATGAATGTTTTGTATATAGGAGGCATTGTCTTTACTTGACTCTTTGCATAACTGACTTTTCTTTGGAAGAAGCTCATGTTCATAATTCTGGCATGGCATTTTATCAAAAGGTAAATATTCTGTGACCCCCATTTCTGTAAAATTTGAGTGCCACACAGTGGTAATAAAGTTCTCCTTGTGAAACCCCTGTTGGGTAGGGAAATGATAATGTCTCCATTTATGGAGAAAAAACTGGGGTACAAAAGGACAGTTAGGCACCTACTGGAATTTCAGATTCCCACCTCAGCTCCTATATTTGAGATACCTTGGGTGCATACACATAAAGTAAGTTGACTTAAAATAAGGTGACTTTAAGTCAACTTAAGCCACATCGGAGCATACATACATACAGCTTCTTGACATGGTGGAAGCAATCTTGTGAGCTAAGTCAACTTAACTAATGCAACTCAAGATAATACACCTCAGAGATGTATTATTTTGTGCTGTATTTAAATTTAGTTAAGTCGACTTAACTGTCAGAAAGTTATAACATCTGTATGCACTCCTTATTCCAAGAGTGGAAGTTTAAACCTTCTGCAAGATACCTGTGTTACCTCTACAGGGCATAGGAAGGGATGTGCACAGCCAGTATGCTGAGCAGGAAGCTAGGTAAGCTAGCCAATAAGAAACACAAAGGGCAGAGATATGTCTGAAATCCTGCCCCTCTAGCTTTCCTCTTGTAGTAGTTAGGAAACTCACCTAGGAGGAAGTGGGAATAGTCTAGCCTCTGCTCCCAGGATTGCCCTTGCATACTTAAACTCACTTGGGTTCTGGTCCCTACCTTCTCTGTTGTATGCAATGAATCTTTCATGTAAAACACAGAAATGATGCTGGGATCATAGATCAGAATCTAATACTTCTCTGTCTCAGATGAATGCCTAGCCACTAGGCTACAGGATAACATCCTAGTTTGTGTTTTCTCTTCCTGTTCAGTTAATCAGGAGGCACTCTCCTAAGAAATGTCGAATGAATAGCACCTAGAATTCAGGTCGCCCATTTATGTACCAGTGCTCTAACCACTAAGACATTGCATAAAAAATGTATGTTACCACCACCACCACCATCATAATTTTCAAAAAAAAGTGGTCACGTTGTACTTGCTCAGAAGGCTGATTTCTTTTAGGGTGTGTTAGCCTCTAAATATGGCTACTAAATCAGGAATCCAGAGTACTGTAAATTTTTTAGCACAGCAAGGACTTAGTCACTACATTGTTCAAACTTGGATGGTACTGGGTGCACACTGTATCAGAACTCAAGGTGCCTGGTAAATGTTAGAGTAAAATGGGGAGGCATGTAGTGTCTTTAGTTGATCCTAGGTTTAGGAGGCAGGTGAGAAGGAGACTTGAACACTTAAGTCTCTTTTTAGATCCAGCTTCTAGGAACTTTTGAGCATTCTATTTGCATAAATACCTAGGAATGAGAGCAAAAACATTAGGACACTGATGAATTAAGACACATATTTTCATGACTTTACCCATATAATAGCTGTTTAAGTACAATGCACATAATTTGTTGAACCATGGGATTACAAAGCCAGTTTCCCAATTATGGCCCCTTTTATGTTAATTATTAATACTTACTTTTTCTATTATCTTAGCTCCCGGGAGCCCACATGGACAGGACTCCATTGTCCTAGATACTATACAGACACTGAATAAAAAGACCAGTCTGAACTCTGAAGAACTAACAATCTAATTAGAAGGCAAGAGATAGAAGGGTGAATAGGAGACTGTATCAGGCATTTGTTGACATTACATTTTTCTAGGATTAATCTGGACTACAGCTGTCACTTGTATACATGTGGACATCTGTAATCCAAACTATATTTGGTTCCAGTCCAAATTAACTAATCCTCATTGAATAAGAATTAAAGATACTGCAGACTAGAACAATCTGAACCAGGCAATTTAAATGGTATTAATTAATATGTATATATGGTAGGTGTCTAGGGCTTGCCATTGCCCATGCCCACCAACAGGTATAACAAGTTTTGTGGCCCTGATTGTGAGTGGTGGGCAGTGTCCAGTGCCCCCTGCCATTTTGACTGCAGAAGTGCAGAAATTTACAAAAACCTCTCTGGTAGTCAATGACTGTCTAGTAACCCTTAATTCAAATTGAAATTTGATTTGAACTGTGTGATGCAAATCAGTTGACACAGTTTAGAAAATGGCGAGCACATCTATAGATGGCCAGGGTGGCTGACGTATCTGACCAACTGAAGGTAGCAGTTAGCATTCAGCACTCAGTGTGATAATAACTGCTATGGATATAATCCATGAGGAAGCCTGAAAATAAAGAAATGTAGCCTGGGTAGAGCATCATGCTAAAGCAGCTCCGCTGATTTCAGTGTCCAGACTAGCTTGATTATCTGCAGAGCACTGTATTTGACATGTAGACATGCCCATAGATGCAGCCTGAGGAACCTAGAAAGAGATCCAAGTTATTCCTCACTTCCCTATAACCTGGAAGTAGATCATAGTTTCATAGTTAGTAGGGTCGGAAGGGACCTGAGCAGATCATCAAGTCCGTCCCCCTGCCATGGCAGGAAAGAGTACTGGGGTCAAACGACCCCAGCAAGGATTTCATCTACCCTTGTCTTAAAGATCCCCGCTTGGAAGTTGGTTCCAGATCCTAGCCACCCTGACAGTGAAGTAGCACCTCCTGATGTCAAATCTGAATTTACCCTCTGCCAGCTTGTGACCATTATTTCTAGTCACTCCTGGTAGTGCTCGGGGAAACAGGAACTCCCCAGTGCTTGCTGGTCCCCTCTGACTAATTTGTAACAGGCCACTAGATCCCCTCTCAGCCTTCTCTTATGGAGGCTGAACAGGTTCAGGTCCTGTAGCCTCTCCTCATAGGGCCTGCCTTGCTGCCCCCGATCATGCAAGTGGCCCTCCTCTGGACCCTCTCCATGTTGTTCACATCCCTTCTGAAGTGTGACACCTAGAACTGGATGCAGTACTCCAGCTGCGGCCTGACCAGTGCCGCATAGAGGGGGAGGATCACCTCTTTGGACCTGCTCGTGATGCATCTGCGGATGCATGACAAGGTGCGGTTGACCTTCCTGACTGAATCTCCACACTGCCTGCCCATATTCATCAGTGATGACTCCAAGATCCTTTTCTGCATCTGCACTGATGAGAAGGGAGTTCCCCAGCCTGTAGGTATGCTGCTGGTTCTTCCTCCCCAGGTGCATCACCTTGCACTTGTCAGTGTTGAAACCCATCCTGTCGTCTGCCCACCCCTGTAACCTGTCTAGGTCCAATAGTAGCCTATTCCTTCCTTCTGACGTGCCCACATTCCCCCACATCTTAGTGCCATCAGCAAATTTGAACAGGGTGCTTTTTACCCCCTCATCCAAGTCACTGATGAAGATGTTGAACAGTGCGGGCCCGAGGACTGAGCCCTGCAGAACCCCACTGCCCACCTCCCTCCAGGTCAAAAATGACCCATTCACTACCACTCTCTGCGTGTGGCCCTCCAGCCAGTTGGCCACCCATTTGACTGTGTAGGTGTGGACACCACAGTCCCTCTCAGATCGTTTGAGAGTATTAAAAATATATAAATGTATTATCAATTAGGAGAATTTGTTTTTGGGTTAGTTGAAGTCTTTTTTTTCCCCTTGAAATGGTTTTTCTACAGAAAAATAAAACCCAGAATTCACCTCCATATTCAGAGATGTGCATGAGGCAATGTAATGATTAAATGCAATCTCAGTATCAGTGACATCTGAAAGCCAATCCTAAACACAACCCATGCATCACATTGAATTAACTTGAGAAGGCTTTCGTTTAGAGCGGGGATCAGCAACTTATGGCCCATGGGCTACATCCAGACTACAGAGCCACTGGATCCAGCCCAAGGAGTTACAGGGCTTTCTCTGTGCACATCCCACACTGGAGCTGAGCAACGAGGAGCTGCACTGAGGCCAGGGGGCTGGAAGCTTTGCCCATGCCACTGTTGTCCATGCTGCTCTCTGCCTCCTCCTCAAGGTGGTGGTATGAGTGCAATTTCCAGCCAAAGGGGAGCTCCATCAGGGCTGGCTCCTCCTCCCTCCCACACTCACTCTGCCACTGGCAGATGAGCTGCTGAAGTAATTCAATTTGTGACAGACCAGAGCTGGGTTGTTCTGGCCCAACTCCTTGAAAAAAGGTTCTGCTCCCAGTTAAGACTACTAAACACACTCTGTAGGAGTAAATATTTAGTTGTAACAAACCAACTGCCTCCAAGTGCATGGGTGGTAGTTCTCGCATTTAAACAGGAAATGGTTTTCCCCTCCCATGAACAAGACAAGAAAAAAATTCCCGAACCTGAATAAGGATGAAAACAGCCCAAATCTTCCCAACTGAAAATCTTTAAAAGAGAGATTTATGACTAGCAAAAAGTTTCATTTTGATTTTGCTGATTTTTTAGTGCTTTTCCCCATAATTAGTGTAAGTTCCAACTTGAAAATAAAGTCTCAGGTAATCAGAATTTTTCATTTTGGCAAAACAAAATAGTTGGCAATTTTGAAATGTTTCTCAGACAATCTTGAAATAATGCCAACCCATCCTGTAAAAGGTTGTTTTTATGAATAACCGTTTTCTAACCAAAAGTCAATTAATCAAAATATTTTCAGCCATCTCTTTAAATACCTGCATGATTGCATTTTTACTTTCTTTCCAGATCCTCTTTTCCCCTATTCAGTTCAGTAAATCTAAACATACATTGCTTCCCCAGTAAAATCATGGCTTGTCATGGTTTGCTTTTTTCCTCTGCTTATGCTATTCCCACAATGCTTTGGGATGCTTTGTGTTTTCTGAGCTCTGGCATAACGTCAAAAGTTGAACTAAGTTATTAAGTGTAAATCTGAAATACCTCCACCTCATATTTATACAAATGCAAACTAAAAGCAAGTTTGGGTATCATGTCAGTAAAATCATTACTAGTTTGAGTTTTTTGGAGGGGTAGTTTTCAGATGGGAATTTAAATTTAGGATTCACTGCCCAGATGAAAATAAGGCAAAAGGTGGATTGTTTAAATTTAAAGTATCTTAAGATAATGCAACAGTACTCAGAGGTACACTTTTAATGCAGGTTTGTTTACAGTTAACATATATTAACCTTGTTCATTGCTTCCCTGATCTGCAGACATCTTTCTCTTATTTTGCTGTTTACAGTCTCAAACCTCGCTGTCTAAATGCTCTGTTGAATTAATGCTATATATTATCTTATACTTTGTAGGAGTGTGAGTTGTGCTTTATATTAAGCTTACAGTTATATGTCATTGATAAAGGGCTCGTAAATATTTAATAGATGTTTAATCAGTTGATGCAGAGTCCAGGAGTTCATTGGTTCATTACAACCAAGTCTGATAACCACCTACACTACATTCTACTACTGACCTTATCTGACATATCTCTAAAGTCTATAACATGTTAAGGATAATCATTTCATTCAGTATTTATCCATCCTTAATGCATCAATTATAAATTAATATGAAGCATATATGCCTGGCATTTGCATAGTGCAAAGAACCAGAAGGCAAAAATATGTATGTGGTGTCTTGTGCCAGGTCAAGGAAGCAGGAATCATGAGTTAGAAAATAGAGCAAGTAAATGACAGGCCAAAATGATGTCTGTCTGGAGCAAAAGTATGGAATATTTGTATATATTTGCAGCCACATGCTTGAGAAAGATTTAAGTTTCCCTTTTGTCAGAATTATTGGTTTGATTTCAAGTGGATAACTTCCATTTATAGCAGGGCTCACTGTTTACTGACCAATATCCATTTTTCCAGGCTCTAGATGTGGTAATTTAGACATATAACCATCTGTTTTCTCTCCTCTAAAATATGTTCCCATCTGTATACTCCTAGTCTGCTCTGCTGGTAATGATTCAGACTGTTTCCTGGGGACTGTTTCCCATTTCCCTTGTATTCTACACTGGATAATTTATTGTGCTGGTCTAAGGGCCTGTGTCATTTGGCTTGGAATATCAGCTGTTAGAAGTGTCATAGTCCAAGGAAGGAATTACATAGACCTAGTTTCAAATTAAATCTGCCTTCGTACAAAGTAAGGGGATCAAACATTGACAAGAATGATCTTCCTTACAGAGAAAATAATTAGATGCCACAGTACAGGACTACTCACTCATTCACTTACTCCCTGACAGGAGAAAGAGCTGGGGGATAAGGCTGTGGAATAGGTAAGAATAAGCAGGACATTCACTTGCTCTTACTGGGGAGAAAAGCTGAGTTTACATGGGGCAGATAGTAATGCGCTGCAGATATAGGCCTGAAGTAAATTACCACCTTCACTAGGAGCAAGAAGGGAGCGCAGGAACAATTGCAACCCAGAGATCAATCTTAGGTACGATGCCTCTCGGGGCTGCTTCTTGGTTTGTTCATGTTACATATGATCCCTCAAGGGATCTAACTTGCCTGTTCACTGCTAATTGTTCATGTTGGCTGTAATACAAACCCAACAAAGCCTTAAATATTCCCCAAAACATATCTGTACAGTGAGGTAATGGGATAATTTCATCCTAAACAGGGTTATGAGTTTTCCATTTGCCATGGAAAAACACAGTAAAATCCAGATTTTCTCATTTTAAAGAGACAAACACAGGAAACGGTAGGTTTGCCCTTGCAGGCTGGCAGAGTTCCAGCCTGCAAAGGGCTGGGGGCAGTAGGAAGAGTGGAGTTAGGCAGGAGGCGTCAGGTGCATGTGGATGCATACACGTGCACATGGTCACCAGGCAGCCTGGCGAACAGCTCCCACAGGTAAGTCTGGCAGCAGGGGGGTGGAATTGAGGCCCCAGCAGGGAGGGAGGGAGTCGGGCAGGACTGAGGCTGCTAACCAGTTGAGGTGGTGCATGGGGCTTGGAGCCCAGGGCTGAAATGCTTGGCTGCAGGGCCTGGGTGGGGAGCAGGACATGACTGTAGGTGGCTTGTCTGGGGGACTGGTTCCCTTCCACTGCACACACTCCCGGGGAGGAATGGGGGGCATGTACCCGCAGGTATGTGCACAGGGCAGGGGTGGGCTGCCTGCTGTGGGCTTGGGGCTCCCCACCCTGTTGCCCTCCCCTTAGAGCCTCCAGAGCCCAGCAGGTGGGACCAGGTATGGCAAGACAGAGTGGGGTGGGGAAGCTCTGTGCTTCTGCTGTGAGCCCTGCACTGCCATGGCATAGTGTCCCTTGCCCACCTGGCAGCAGTGGCAGTATGGAGTTGTGACCCTTGTTGCCAGATGGGCAGGGGGTGCCTCATTGTGGTGGTGTGGAGTGCCCAGTAGTGGCAACGAGCTTCCCCCCCAGCCCTCCTTTGGCCTGGCATGCCAGGTATCATCTGCTGGGTTCTGGAGTTCCTGGGTGGAGAGCAGCAGGGCGGGGAACCTGAGCCTGCCGCAGTGGGTTCACATCCAGCCCCTCCATGGGCTCTGCTTTGGCCATGCTGCCCATGGGGGAGGGGGAGCTGGGCTCCATGCTCAGCTCTGCCACAACAGCCACAACTTCCCACTAATGGCCAGGGCTCAGGTGCTACTGCAGGGGACAGGGGGCTGCGGACCTGGGACCTTGGCCCCATGGCCCCGGCAGCTGTGGGCCCCATCTGGCAGGGTGGAGTGGGGGGGGGCTATAAGTGTACAGTGAGGGGCACCAGCAGGGCTGGGGGGCTGTGGGCTGGGAGTGAGGGGCAATGGCATGCGCAGGGCACCAGAATATCAGGGCTACTCAGAACCACAAAGTAGTGGGGGAGCGAAGGAACTGCTGCACGTGGACCAGTGTCCTGGTAAGCAACGGGGATAGGGGGGAGCTCTTATTTTCCATGATAAAAAACCCCAAAATCAAATGGCAAAAATGATAGGTATTTAGAATATATTTAATTATAGTGATTGAGGCACTGGTAGGCTTCTAGATTGCTTTAAAATTGTAAATATATCAATAAAACTTTGTGTTCAACTGATACCTCTATATATATATATATATATATATAGTGGTGTTTCATTTCAATCATGGAAAAATGTGGATTTGGAGGTTTTAAAGCAGAGAGGTTGCATTTTTTTTAAAAAATCAGAGGATTTGTGATTTGTAAAGAGAGAAAATCAGGATCCCTGAGCATAAGTTACACTCATTCATTTACTTATGGAAAACATCACAGTATATTGTTTATGTATTTATATTGATATGTCTCCTGTTCTTAAATGCATTTTGTGTTTGCTTCACATGTAATACATTTTCCTAGAACCCTTATTGTAACTTTAAATTACCTTGCAAAAAGGACAAGCACTATAGTTTCCTGTCCTGTCAGAAAAGTTTGTTTATAGTTTGAGTTTCCCCTTTTAACACCCCCCCGCTCATTTTTTTTTTTTTTGCTTCAAATGCAGCTTGTTCCTCAGATTATTGAGGAAATAACAATAAACATTAAAAATTCAGTTCCATTTTTCAGGTTTACAAACAGTTGCAACAGAGAGAACCTGTTTAGTTTCTGAAAATATATAAGGTTTACAGCTCTCTTAGCTTTATTTTATTTATTTTTTTGGTCTGCCTTCTTTGTTACTTATTTGATTTTGTAGAACATGTGGAATTAGGAAAAGAGTTTCCTCTGGGTATGTGATTTTCCGGTAAGAAACGTAGGCAAATAAATTGCAAAATAGTTGCGTAAACAAATGGAAAGGTTTCTACATGGATCTTTGAAATGTATGTGTAAAACACTGAAACTTCAGGACTTCACACTAAAACTGTCCCATACATCCAAGAATATGATCATCTGATTCCGGCACTCTTTCCTGCCTAGGCAGGGGGCTCGGACTCGATGATCTGTTGAGGTCCCTTCCAACCCTAGCATCTATGATCCATCTGATGACTAACATTTCTGAAAGGCATCACCTATGTTTACTACAGAGGGCATTGTGAATTGTGTTCATGAATATTAGGGCGGTGCGAAGCCTTGGTCCCTGATTCAATTTGGTGGAGATTTGGTGCAATTCAGTCATCAAATCTCCAAATCTGAATCAAATCAAAGGACTCTAATCTCTCCAAATCGAATCAGAACCCTCCAAATTGATGCAGAAAAGTTCAGAAAGGTTCAGCAATTTGGACTTAGACACAGCTTTAAGTGTTTTTACTACATAACTCTAGGTAGCAGGCAGCTCATGAATGCTGTGATGGTGGGGCACATGGAGTGTCCCACAGAAGCACGGGGGGCTCCCCAGCATGATCAGCAGCAGACCTGGAAGTGGACCAGAAGCACCTCTGGTTCACTTCTTTGTCCACTAGGGAGCACACAGGAGGGGAGGCCCGCACCTCCCAGCTTAGCAACTGTTGCCTCCTGGATCTGGAGGGGGCACCTGGGGTCCCCTCATGGCCGATTGCTGAGTAGGAGTGTGGGAGGGCCCCCCAGCATGCTCCCTGGCAGACCCAGAATTGGACCAGAAGTGCTTCTGGTCCACATCCAGATTTGCTGCCAAGCACATGGAGGGCCCTCCCTGCACTCCTGTAGGACGTTCCATCTGCCCCAGCATCTCTGCATTCACAAGGCATGCTGATACATCAAGGTATGTAGAAAAAACAGTTAAAGCTGTGTCTATGTCCAAATTGCTGATTTTCCAAATCAGCATTGAATCTTCAGATTTGTATTCAGCTGAATTGAATTAGGGACAGTGATCCAAATCAACAAATTGCATCACTATCCCTGATTCGGGCCAAATCTGAATCGAATAGAGCCCACTTCACACACCCCTAATGAACATGCAACAGTTAGCTCTTATTGTGGTACAATCCTTCCTTAGCACATTAATAGTAAAGTTTGTTCTTCATTAAACTATTGAATAATAAGTCCATTAGTTTGTAGGAAAGTTCAAGTCCAATGGCATCCTCCTCTTGACCAAGTGCACAGAACATAGACTGACCAACACCCTGTTCCACCAGAAAAACAGGCAAAAGACATCATGGCAACACCCATGATCTAAGCATTGGCACCTGATTGATAGTTTCATTGTTCATACCTAGGATCACAAAGATGTCCACACCACCTGAGTTATGCTAGAAGCTGATGATTCCTGGACCAATCACCAACTCATTCACTTGGTTATAGCACTCAAACTGGCTCCCAAATGACAGTTGAAACAGAAGCAATCCCAATGGAAGATGAATCAATCAAGCAACACCTCTTTCACCAGTTCTTCAATGAAAAAGTGGAATTCCAACCAACAACAATGGGAAAATGTTGGCAATGCTTGGGGTGCCTTCAAGTCCATCATCATCAGTGCCTGTGAAGAAACACTTGGATTTTCTACCAGCATATTTCTAGACTTGTTTGATGAGAATGACCAAGAGATCCAAGAGCTAATTGACCTTGAACGTGCAAGATCTTCTGTGCTGGGCAGAATGACATCAACTCTAAGCAAAAGAAATTAAATCTCCAACAATTCATGGCAGAGGTCCAGAGGAGGACCACAATATAAAGAACAGATGGTGAGAAGACAAGGTGAAGAAGATTTAACATCTTGCTGACATCTATGATATGTGCAGTATTTACAATGCCAAAGTCATCTGTGGTCTGAGCACCAGGGACCAACCCCCTTGAGACCTAAGGAGAGAGGAGACCTGATCAAGGAAAGGGAAGCCATCAATGCCTGTTTGGAGGAGCATTTTGAAGACCTTCTCAATAGAGACTCTGTTGTTGATGAGAGTGGTCTCAATTCCATCCTGGAACTCCAAGTCAGAAACGATCACAAAATCCTTCCAACCCTTGATGAGGTGAGCAAAGCCATCAAGCCAACGAAGAAAGACAAGACATCTGGAGATGATGGAGTCCCTGCCAAAATTTTCAAGCAGGGGGGAAAGGAGCTCACATCATAGCTCCATATCCTCATGTTAAAGGATTTGGAATGATGAGAAGTTCCAGAAGACCTCAAGGATACTATGATTGTGACAATCTTCAAGAAAAGAGACAGGTCTGACTGTGGACATTACAGAGGTATCACCTTCCTGTCCACCACAGGAAATATCATTGGGAGAACTCTCCTGAACCATCTCCTTCCTCTTGCTAAAGAGCTTCTTCCAAAATCACAGTGTGGGTTTAAGGCATCAAGAGGCACAACTGACATGATCTTCATAGCTTGCCAGCTGCAAGAAAAATGCCAGGAGCAAAATAAACCTTTTGACGTGGCCTTTTTTGACCTCACAAAAGCCTTCAACTCTGTCAACTAAGAAACGCTGTTGAGGATCCTTCTGAAGTACAGGTGTTCACTGAAATTCATCACCCTTCTTTGCCTGTCCCATGATGGTATGAGAGTTGTAGTTCTCAGTAACAGATCTACCACAGATCCCTTTGAGGTTAAGATGGGAATTAAGCAAGGCTGCATCATTGCTTGAACACTCTTCTCAATATTCCTTACCACAATGCTACATCTGACCACCAACAAGCTTTGAGTCAGAGTAGAACTAAACTGCCAAATGGATGGTAAGCTGTTTAATCTCAGCCAACTTTGAGCCAAAACCGAGATTACTCCAACCTTAATCATTGAGTTCTAGTACGCTGACGATGCTGTAGTATGTGCTCACTCACCTTGAGCAATTGTTGACATCCTTGCAGAGATGTACAAGGAAACAGGACTGACACTTTACATTCAGATGCTCTTAATGAGCAATCCCCAGCTCTAGTAATGCAGTTTTATGGTGAGATTCTGGAGAACATCAAGTATTTCCCACATCTCAGAAGCCATCTCTTGTAGAAGGTTGACATGGATGAAGAAATCCAACATTACATCAGATGTGAAAATGCAGCCTTTGGATGCCTGAGGAAATGGGTGTTTGAAGATCACAACTTAAGATCCAAAACCGAAGTCACGGTTTATCAAGCAATTGTGATCCCCACCTTACTATCGGGAGCTGTTCTTGGAGACATACCATCAATGCTGCCTGTGGAAGATCCTTTGAATCCAGTAGGAAGACAGATGCACCAACATTAGCATCTTATCTCAAGCAAACACCACAAGCATTGAGGTGATGATCATCCAACATCAACTTTGCTGGATCAGCCACATCATCTGGATGCTTGACTCCAGACTCCTGAAGCAATTTTTACACTCCCAGCTCAGTCAAAGAATATGCTCAGAGAGAGGGGCACAGAAAGTGCTTCAAGGGTACCTTTAAGGCCAACTTGAAAAAATGCAACATTAACATCAATTTGTGGGAGACTATTACCTAGAATCTCCTCCAATGGAGGAAATGTCTGCTGCAAGGATACCACTACTTTGAAACTTTATGATGATAACAGGAGATGGAAAAGCAGGAGCAGCAGAAATAGTAGGTTGCAGATTGAATAAACCATCCAGACCCATTGAACTCAAATGGAAACCCATGTGCCTGAGTTGCAATATTCTGTCAATCCCAGACTGGTCTTATCAGCCGTCTTTGGACTCACAGATAAGACAATCATGGAATATAATCATCCTCAACTGTGAGGGATTGCTAAAGAAGAAGAATATGGAGGATCCTTGCTTTTGTAAAATGTTCATGATTTTGAAATAACTTTTGGCAAATATTTGTAAATCCACATTTAGTAAGGTTTTGTAAAACATATATCAGATTTGACTCATTAGTTTAGTATCAAACATATTAAAAAATACCATTGTAATGTCTAGTTACCCTAAAAGAAGGCAACATTTGTTAAAGGCTTTGGACAGATGTTAAATTAAAGGTATGATGGGACCCTGCCATACCACATGTACATGGCAGGCGATGCAATTCTGGGATCAGGGATCAGATCCCAATTGGGCCATACTGCCAGTGCAGGGGGAGCCTAGGATCATGCCCCAGAAGCCCATGGAACCAAAGTTCCTAGACACAGGAGAGCACACGAGCCAAGGTCTCCAAGGCCCTTGCTACATGTTACATGTATTACACAATAATCATGCAATAAATTTGCACCAGCCAGACATGCAAAGTAAGGCTGGCCAGAAATGCAAAGTAATTATCATACAACTAGCTGACTAATCATGCAATAAATTTAGATTATCCACCCATACAAAGTAGCTATTACACAATAAAATTACTATCCAGCTATAAAAATGGCCAACCAGTTATAAAGTTAGTGCTTGAATCTGTGTAACAACTCTATACCTGGTTTTTCTCCAGCTTTAATTTGAACTTGTAGCAGGGCCCTAATGTGCTTTCTCAGCTAAGAGACCCAATCAGCTGACTGGTGCTCCCAAACTCAGGAAGGCACTGGAGTCTTGAAGAGCTCTAGTCTGCTCCCAAGGATGGGAATGCTGGCCACGTGTTCTAGGCATGATGGGAAACAGCTACAAAATTATTACACATATTTTGTGCAATAACTTTGTGGCTAATTTCCTGATTTATCACACCATTAACTGAATGAATGTGTTGTCACGTCAATACTTAAGGCACAATTACTGAATTAATCACATCTCTAAATATAACATCCATCAGGAGCCAAAGAGACAATAAACACTGTCCAAGAGACAGACAGATCAGACAGTTTTCATTGTCTATTTGATAATATTTTAGTTAACCTCTGCTTATCTCATAACACTTTTAGCCCATTTCATCCCACTTTAAGTAATGGATCAAATTGTTCTTAGTCAAGATATGCTCTGTTTATACAGAGCCTTGCTCCAGGATTCCTTTGTGGATTTTTAAAACAACTTTGAAGTATCATTTTTAATAGTGAAAGGAGAGTAATTGGTAGTTTGTGTTGATATCATTGCTCACTAGAATTTTCTGCAATGATGTATTGGTCTGAATCCTTATGGAACTGATCTGGAAACCTTCAAAAATCTTTTCTTCCTCTGTGATTCTGAAATAAAGAGTTGTTAAGGGCAGCCTGTTTCTCAGAGCAAAACTTAATGAGTCAGTGTCCTTGTTCATTGATCTCTTCCAATCCACATCTTGCCATTACATTTTGATCAAATCCTCTTCCCACACTGTAGCACTTGAAATCCTCAGTAATTAGCAGCACATCTTGTTTTGGCACAGCATCAATGAAATCCTTTAGTTGGCTAGAACACAACAATTTTATCATCCTTGGCTGCTGAAGCTGATATATTGGCTTGAATAGTATTCAGATTTACTGAAGCTCCTTTTGAGGCAAATTGAAATAAGCCTGGCACTGTCCAGATTTTATCAGAATTGGAAGGGAGATGAATCTTTATTCAACATAAATACCAATCCTTTCTCAGCTCTCTTTCTCACTTTTTGCCAGTTGGACTTCAAGATGCCTCTTTTCTGGAAATATTTACATGGTAAGACTGTGTTTTGCTATTCATTGCTTAACTGACTTTTTATTTTTAAACATCAAGATCTTGAAAAGTGTCCTACCAGCAATTATAATATCAGATCATTGGGACATCAGTTTTTGGACACTGTTAATATATATGTTAATATATATTAATTCAGGAGAGAGATGAGAGAAGGCAAAGGAGGAAGATTTTGGAAGCTGAGGTGAAGGGTATCAGACTCAAGGTAAACCAAGGCAACCATGGGAAGTTAACATAAAAACTGATCTGGAAATGATAGGTGAAGATGCAACAAGGTAGAAGGAAACTGTCATCCTCAGAGAGCAGATTTTATTTGTGGAATTATTGAGAATTTTACAGCAAAAGTTCATAGTCTCATTCATAAGGCTGCTACAAGAAGTAAGCAGAACATATTTATGAGAATACTTTAAATTTATTTTCAAGAAGATGGTTCATATTGCATACAAGGAAGCAGGCTATGAGGAGTAAATTTGTGGATTTTATAGAGAGTAAGTCAAACAAACTCATGATCAGAAGGGATCACCTGTGTATTAGTTGCTTGGAAAAGTTACACCTGTATCATTCAGAATTCGTAGGACATGACAAATTTTTCTTCTTTTTCAGGATTTAAAAACACTCAAATCAGCCAGCAGCAAGTTTTTTTTATGTTTCACTCCCTTCAGAAAAATCTACTTGCAAAAAGTGGCTGGATTTAGCAAACAGGAGGAAATACCAATCTTTCTAGTTAGACCTCACTATGCTAAAAAAAGAAAATCACCTTTAGCTGTTTCCCTTGACTGCCTTCCTCTTATCACTTGTTCTTCTACAAGATGTGGTCCTTTGACCTTTTGAATTGTCTGTCCAGAGTTGTAATTAGATTTCTGCCCTCACATACACATTTCCAGTTCCTGTATCAGGTATGCACATCTGAAGACAAATTTGGCCTTGAATAGAGCAAAAGAAATAAAATATGTAAAAATTCATATTATCAAAGAGACAGTGACAAGAATCCATTCCAAATAAAAGTCAACCTAGTTGCACAGATAGATACTAATTGCATTTATAAAGGATCTTCAAATACTTAAACCACATAAACTAAATTCAGATTAATAAACTTGTCTTTATATGGCAAATTGCACTACGCACTATCATAGTGTATTTAATTTGATTCGTCAGGCTCTCCCTGGGGCCTTACTGAAGTTGTGGTTGCTGTTCTGGGACTAGCAGAGTAATATGCAAGGAGAGTTAGTGAGCTCTCAGCTCAGATGTGAACCTGTTTTTCTGAAATGCTAGTAAAGCAAAATAAGGAATGAATATTAAAATTTGGGTGTCAGGAACATGGAATGGCTTATAGCTAAATGATTAATTTCGTACAAAATAAATTTTAACAACGAACATCTCTGCCCTTCTGCAATCAGGGTCTGATGCTGCAAAGTAGAGCACTGTAGCCCCAACCTAGCAATCGATTAGTGTGGAAAACTCCCATTGATTTCAATAGGCGCATTTAAAATCTCATTCTTGGTTCTTTCTGGATACAATCCAATTTCCAGTGAAGCCAAGTGGCTGGCTTCAGCTACGCTGATCAACTGACCCCTTAGAAGAACAGAACCTAACTCTAGTAATCCAAGTCAAGCAAATATTATATCAGAAATCTGTTCATATCTACTAGAAACATTGGCTATGATCAAAATCCATGGGCTCTGCCCAGACTGGTCTTCACTGAAGTCTGTGGGAAAGTGCATATTTCATAAAATTAAACATATGCTCAATCAGTCGGAGCAAGGTTACCATGCGCTATTTGAAGGACTGGGCCATGTTCCCAGAAAAGCAAGAGGCGTCTGGTTTTCAAATACAGTTGATTCATTCTGAAATATTCAAACATAACGTATAACATGTTTGATATTATAATGTTCATTCTTTTGTTTTATAAATGATTTTGTAAAATTATTCTTCTTATACCATAACTGAAAATTGTGTTTTATGTCTTCACTGAAGTATATATTTTGAAAAAATGTATTATTCAGAGTAGGGAACAATTCCATACAACATACATAGTGAAATTTATTAAGTGAATTTGCTTTTAAAGGTGTACTCAGATAAATTTCAGATTCTTCCCATTACCCAAAATCATACTTAGGAACCTGTTGGTTTCTAGAGTTCTTTTAAAGTTATTCCATATAAAGTAATGTACCATATAAAAAGAATACTGTTTTGTCCCAGGACTCTGAACCAGTGAAAGAAACAATTTGATTAAATGGCAGTACTATAAGATGATTTAATATGACGATCCTCCAAAATGTGAGTAATGCTTAGTGTATTCTACAAAGTGTTTTAGTTCACTATTAAGGAGAAAAGACCAAAAGAAACCAAAAGAAGCTTTGAGTAATGACTAACTGTTGGACTAGGCCCAACACATACATTTTAACTTCAGCGTTAATCCTAGACTAAAAATCGCAAGACTTCCAGTTTCCTGTTTTATGACTCTAAGAGAAGTTTCATGATTTTGAACACTTTTCAGGGAAATATAGCAGTGAAGAGCATATGGCTATGTAAGTTTCAGGCATCTTAAGCAAGCAAATGTGCACCCTAATCATATTTACTTGGCTATACGAGTTAATAAATGTACAACCTGAACTGGTTCTGAAGTTGACAAATACATAGTATTCACAGATCTTTTTTTTGTCTATAGCTAATGAAGGAAGAAGGAAAAGGCAAGAAGGTTAACAATTTAGATGAATCACTGTCAAAATTATGTTAGTTAAGCTCCTACAAGAAAATCAGTTAAATGTCCTTTGAATTGGGGCTATTTTATCTATAGATCAACATACTTTATGTACAGTAAAGCTGAATTTTCCTAATATAATAAATAATGTGTTGGAAAAATGAATGTCTCCAGTTTTATTTCCTGGAAATTTATAACGCTTCACCTTTTGTCAGAAGGGTCATCTTCATTTTTTAAATGGAACCATTTCCATTTTTGTCACCTGGCAGAAAATAGTAAACTGTTGGGCATGTTTGTTAAAAAAATGTTGTGTTTTTCATCGTAATGTATTTTTTTTAAAAAGACCACAAAGGTTACTTTGTGAATAGCCTAATACGAAATGCATAAAAAGACTAAAAACATAAACCATCAACATTTTTTTAAAGAAAGCATGTTTTCCAGTTAAATGGTACATTTTATAAGAGAGTGAACATTTAACCATCTTAATCCATTTGCATTCTGTTGAGATAAGTTATCAGGAGTTCAGTAATTGAATTTCTTTCTAATTTATATAGAGTCTGCCTGCAGGGGACACATTAACTGCTAGACCCAAGATTACATAAACTTTAAAATGTTCTGCTAGAAATCAAATAGCAGCGAGCCAAAACAAACAGCATATACCAATGTTTTAAGCTAACTGCATTTTAAGTTCATTTGTTGAAAGTTTATTCTTGGAATCAAACTTTCTCAGTTTACTATACTGTGATATAACTATGTTGAAATTTATATCAAAATTTTATGGACAGGACAATGCACGTTGTTTTCTGAATTGGAATAATTAATTTGTAGCTATGCATGCCACAGCTACAATCCTGGGCCTGGAAAACTATTGTTCAGGTAGACTGTCTATCTGTCTAGTTAGAATTAACATGAATTCTGCATGGGGAGTGGGCTTGCAACTCCAAACTTTTGTAAACTAAATTTGATTAGAGATTCTTTATGTGGAAATGTAAACATGATTACAAGGAAAAGGGGAATATCTAAAGTACTTTAATCCAAGAACAATCAAATAAAAATGAAATGGGTCATAAATCTTTTAACACACAGGGCTAGATTCTCAGATGGTGTAACTTCAATAGGATTATGCTAAATAAACCAGCTCTAGATCTGTCTTTGGTTTCTAAGGAGCAGCTGCTTGGTCAATACTAGGCTGGCATCTCAGCTTTTTGACAATTCCCATTGATCTGAAGAACAACTTCCTCTTTTATTTTCATACAGCTAATTTGGGAATGATCGCAGTGAAAGCCTGAAGACTGTCTTCTTGGCAGTGATGTATCTGAGAGCATTCTCCCAACTACCAGGGGGGTAATGATTTTAGTAGACATTGTAAGCTAAGTCTGTTTGGATTTGATGAACTCTTCTACAACAATAAGCTCATTGCTTTTAGCAAAACTGGGGAGCACTATTTAACTGTCAAAAGCAGCACGTAGCAAGGGGAACTACCACCCAGCATAAGTGTGTATCTAATGTGGTACAGTCACCTTTGAGCACTTTATGCTATTGATCTGCTCTGTATTTCCCATTCCTTGAGCGAAGCCTTTCTAGGAATAAGTCTCAACATTATTTGTCTCTGTTTCTGTGTTTGACAAATTATTGCAATACAGATAGGAAGTTCAGCGCAAAAAGGCCAGAAGTCAGGAAAAGTGAGTTGAAGGACTACCACATGTCCTGTGCTTTTGGTCTACAGGAAGGGGCAAGTAAGGAGGCAGGCTTAGCCTCAAGCCCTGAAGTTCAGCAGAATTTCTACAAACAAGCTGGAGTTAGGAGTCAAAGAGTGCGTCTACACGTGTGCCATACAGAGCAGTCGTTATTGGGTCTGCGCAGTCCCAGCGCTGCATGGGCAGTTTCCAATGCTACTGCGCAGTAGCATTGGCATCACAGTTCATGCCTGCTGATACTACATCACCATAGCGATGAGCTACAATAATGTAGCATCTCATGTAGCTGTGCCCAAACTTAGGGGTTTTCAATGCAGATTGCCAGCTGGCACATGTTTGATAATGACCTCATGGTAAAACCTAACTTTCAGTGCAGACTCTGTTGTTGTGTGTCTTGGTCTGATGTATCACAGCTATAGCCTGCTTCTGACTTTAGGTTCAGAAAAATGTATATAATATGACCATATGTATAGTAGAGACAGTGTCCCTCTATTATTGATTTATTTTAAAGTATCTAGAGGCAATGTCCACCTCCGGTGATACGTCTAGATTATTCTATATGTTCAAAATCTGTTTATAGCATAAATCTGCCAATTTTGTGCCACAGAAATCAGTGAAGTGTAGAAACTGAAAGGTACTATATTATAGCTAGAAGAACATTTTGCATAGTAATCACCTTCAGGAACAGAAATATCAGGTAAATATGACCTAGTATAAAGGACTGTGAAAACCACAAGTAAACTAAATTGTTGCAAAAAGGTAAACTAAATTAAGTCTGTTCAGTTGTTATTGATGAGGTGGTTGATCATTGATTGTTGAAAGATTGCAAGTGATGAATCCTTTAAAAAGTTATCAAAAGTAACAATGGGAAAATGAAGCTTTATATCAGGTGTTATAGAGATCTCATTGCTTATATTCAGTAAATTAAACTGGTTTGTTCTTTAAATTTTTGTTGGTGTCACAATCCATAACACAAAAAGACTGATTAATGAATGGATTAGACTTGACAATATAGCACCTTATTTTTTCAGATCAGTGCCATGAACATTACTTATTAAACTTATTCAGCTCAGCTTCGCTTTTCACATTATTAAATTACCATTCATTTAGAGTCCTACTGGAGGTAATATACTACATAAAGTAGCTTGTAGATCTTTGTTAAATAATTGTTCATTATTCATCTATTTTTATTCTTGCTATTTTCTCATCAACAATTGTTTTTTTAAATTCTCAGCTTCAAGCCATTTATTTAGTCTGGCCAACCTATTTGAATCAAGATCTAAATCACTGGATTATTAGGTTTATTTCTCCCCTCGTTTCTCATTTACACTAATGAACAGGTAGTATATCTAGTTAAACCAAGGAAGTTAAAGCAACCCAAAATAGTGTGAGAAGAGCACATTTTCTTTTTTAACACTATTTAATAACAAATCCAACTTATCAAATAATAAATTTAACATTTAAAGATATCTCCAATCCCCTAAAATATACATGAAGACAGAAATTATCTTCCATCAACAGTGCTCTCTTAACCCAAGTCAGTGTCCACAGGACTCTTGTATTCGTTCCTTCTCTTCCTTTCCATCTCAGACAGTTCCTGTATCTTTCAGTCAGTGTTAAGTTTTTGTGTTTCTTCATCTTCATATTACAATTCACCCCCTCCTTTTCTTCAGACTATCCATAATAAAATCTGTATCTTCTACTCATCTCTGCTTTTAAATTTTGAACTTATTCCAAATTTGTTCTTAATTACTAAAACATGCATTTTCCTACAATATTCAAAAAAGAGTTTCAAACTTTCTGGTTTAGAGGCAGGAAAAGACCCTTCGTAGCAGACTTCAAGAATTTCCACAAAGCTTCTAAGCAAGCATCTTTTTTTGTTCTCCCCTTATCAAGAACACTGACTTGATAAGATTACTTTTCCATTACTAAAATATCCCAAAAGTTTGAAACCAGTCAGTAAGTTTAGAGGTCTCTCTCAAGCTTTTGCAAATGTACTTCTTGCAGCCATAGAAGATGAGAGATCAATTCCTTATGAATCTTACAAGTTTCCAAAGTTCTCAGGAAAGAACACTAATGAAGAACCTGATAGCTCACATCCTGTTATTTCCCTCACCATGTCTTCAACCTTCTTCTAGAACAGTCTGATTCTGGGACATGTCCAACATATGTAGTAGAACCTCCCAACGGATCACACTCCCTCTGACATTTTTCTTTTCCTGTATCATAAATATGTTTAATTTCCAATGGCATGAGATAGTATCTCTATATATGCTGTGACTTCAATGAGCTAAGAAGATTAGTAGGAGAGGCATTGGAGTCTCGGAGCTTCAATGAAATGGGAGTCCAAGATGGGTGGTTGTTCCTCAAGGAGATAATCATCTGAGCTCAAAGGGAGTCAGTCCCAATGCGTACCAAACAGGGCAGGAGTGCTAAAAAGCCCTCATGGCTTGGCAAATGCATCCAGGAATGCCTGAAGGCAAAAAAGGAGGTGTACAAACAGTGGAAGCAAGGGGCTATCACCAAGAAGGATTACATCTTCGTTGCTTGTCACTGCAGGGAGGCTGTTAGGAAGACCAAGGCAGAGATGGAGCTAGGGCTAGTGACCATAATTAGGGATAACAAAACATCTGTTTTCAAATACATAGGGAGTAAGAAGAAGGCACTGGGGTAACATAGGGCCCCTACAGGACAGGTTTGGCAATCTGGTGATTGCAGAAAATGAAAAAGCTGACCTCTTTAATGAATTGTTTGCTTTCATATTTCTGAACAGGGACCAGGACATCTCCCCCACTAGGATTACAGACAGACCCAGGGGAGGCACCACCACGCTTAGGGTCAGGGACAACCTAGTTAGGGAACTTTTGGAGGGGCTGGATGTGTTTAAATCAGCAGGTTCAGATACTCTTCACCTGAGGGTGCTGAGGGAATTGGCGGGGGTCATAGCAGGGCCCTTGGCACAGCTTTATGAGCATTCATGGGGCTCTGGCCAGGTACCAGAGAATTGGAAAAGGGCCAATGTAGTTCCCATTTACAAGAAGGGGAGGAAGGAGAACCCTGGCAATTATAGGCCAGTCAGTTTTACCTAGGTCCTTGGGAAGACATTTGAGAAAATTATCAAGGAACACATCTGCAAGGGCCCAGCAGGGGAGGTAATGCTCAGGGACAAGAAACATGGGTTCATTGAGGGAAGATCCTGCCTGACTAACATTGCTTCCTTTTATGATCAGGTCACAAAGTCCCTGGATGTGGGCGTTGAGGTGGATGTCATCTTCCTGGACTTTAAGAAGGCCTTTGACACTGTTTCTCACCTCATTCTCTTAAAAAAACCTGGGTGACTGTGGCATTTATGCCTACACAGTCAGATAGGTGGCAAATTGGCTCAATGGTCACAGCCAAAGAGTGGTGGTGGATGGGTCATTTTTGACCTGGAGGGAAATGGGCAGTGGAGTCCCCCAGGGCTTGGTCCTGGGGCCTATACTGTTTAACATTTTTATCAGTGATCTGGATGTGGGTTTGGAAAGCACGCTGTCCAAATTTGCTGATGACACTAATATGTGGGGCAAGGTGGGCACACTCAAGGGCAGGGACAGAATCTGGATCTAGACAGGTTACAGAGGTGAGCAGATGAGAATAGGATGTATTCAATGTGGACAAGTGCAGGGTACTGTGTCTAGAGAGAAGGAACCAGCAACACACCTATAAACTGGGGAACACCCTTCTTGTCAACACAGAGGCAAAAAGTGATTTTGAAGTCATTGTTGACTCCACGATGAACATGAACTGCCAATGCAAGGAAGCAGTCAGTAAGGCTAACTGCACCTTGTCATGCATCTACAGATTATCACAAGCAGGTCTAGGAGGGTGATCCTTCCCCTCTATGTGGCATTGGTCAGGCTGCAGTTGGAGTACTGCATCCAGTTCTGGGTATCACACTTCAAGAGGGATGTGGCTAGGATTGAGAGGGTCCAGAGGAGGGCCACTCACATGGTCAAGGGGCAGCAGGTCAGATCCTATGAAAAGAGGCTAAGGGGCCTGAATGTATTCAGCCTCCACAAGAGAAGGCTGAGAGGGGATCTGGTGGCCATTTACAAACTCACCAGGCGGGGCCAGTGGAAATTGGGTGAGGCTCTGTTCCCCTGGGCACCACTAGGGGTTACTAGGGATAATGGCCACAAATTGTTAGAGAGAAGGTTCAGGCTGGACATCAGGAGACATTACTTTAAGGTTAGGGTTGCCAGGCTGTAGAATGGACTCCCAAGGGAGGTGGTGCTCCCTTCCGACCTTGGGGGTCTTCAAGAGAAGGCTGGATAGATATTTAGCTGGGGTGTTATGACCCCAGCACTTGTTTCTGCCCAGGGCAAGGGGTCAAACCTGATGATCTGTTTAGGTCCCTTTTGACCCTAAGCACTGTGCTACTATGATACTATGATATATAGGATTTTAACATCATTTCCTTTTATTACTATGCAGATGGATATGCGAAGATCATTGTTGCACATGGTCTCCCATTCTTCAGCACTGATTTCTGATCCAAAGTCCATAGCTCATTTTGTCATATGCAATGTTTAGAAATCATTATTTTTAGGCTAACTATCAATACCTATGAGATATACTGAGAACTTCAACATTTTTTTAAATAGACTGAGATTGAATAGACTGAAAAAACTCCACTGAAATTAATAGAAGATGGGGATCAACTACCTTCCTACATTGCATCGCTGACATTATGAGAAAGTTTGCCTGTTTCTATACCATAAGAGCTCTGTTGGCAGTAGATCCGGTGTCTATAGGGTCTTCCAAGAAGACAGGTTGATAACAAAGGGGCAGACTAAGAACCAATCTTCTGGCTGGGAGTTGAGCATAATATTAGCATCCTTATCCTGTACAATGCAATTGGTAAGAAGCTATCATATATGCCCTAGAACAGTGAAGGCAACATTTTTGGTAGACACACCACAAAGTAAGCCTCACCCTTCCCCCTACCTTGAGTGCCATTCCCATTTCCTTCTCTGCCCAGTCAGTTGCTCTGTTTTCTGCTCCCTGCCCTATCTGCTACTGTGTTCCCTGCTCCCTCCCCAGTGTAATGTGTGTCACATAGAGAAGTTGCCCATATCACATGTTGTCCACCCCTGCCCTAGAAAAATATAGATTATAGCACAGATAAATGACCTTGAGTATGCAAAAAAATGGTGAGACAGCTAAAAGAACTCATATGCACATGGCAGTCTGGCGAGAAATAAGATGTCTGGGAAAGTTCCCACAGAATTCTGCAAATCCACTTTTTTTTTTTCAATGGAGCTTAGGCTACAAGGTATTAAGTAGGAATTGGCTTTACCCTGAGAGATACCATGTTTTTAATAGTTCCTAGGTTATGAGCCATTAGTGAATGAATCTTTCTACGGGTAAAAGGAAAGAACACAATATATACAATTAAAATAGGCTAGAAGACAGCAATGATATACTAGGGAAGGAAGATGGGTAGATACCAAAAAATAGAGAATGAGAGCCTTTATGACAGAAGTAATGACCAAGGATTGAGTTTAATGATATGCATGACATTTTAAGACTGTTGCATAAAGAATATAAAAAGTTGATACCAAGCAGGAGACCATCAATTATATGATAAAGAACACTGTAAAAGAGTGCAAAGGAATAAGTCCAAGTGTGAAGAAAGAGGTTAATTTAGTGAAAACTATAAACAAACCATTAATGATAAATTGTTGGCAGTGTTCACAGGAGGACTGGGGGGCAAGAAAGGTAGGGATGCCTTCAGAACTGGAGTCAGTTTCACATTTAGAAATATAAGCCAAAAAATGCCAAAAGATCAGTGAAACAATGCAAGAGACAGCACTTCCATGGCTTGGTGGAGATGATGGAGCAGGGTAAAGGTACTTATTGGTTAAGTGCAGCTATTTGGGGAGAGGTTAGAATGTATTAAAAATGGCTGCCTGATCTAAGGTAAGTCAGGATGGTGGGGACTAGCAGGGAAGAGGGGGCTGGGGGGCAAGCAAGCTTGAGGAGGAATTGGGGGACTGCAGGGGGAATGGCGGAGCAAGCAGGATCTGTAGGAGTGACTGGGGGAATTGAGGGTTCAGGTGGCATCTACAAGGATCATGGGCCAAGCAGGAAACATGGGAGTGATCAAAGTAGCAGGCAGTATCTGCAAAAGGGACCAGGGTGATTGGGGTGGCAGGCAGGATCTGTGGGAGCAATTAGAGTGGCAAAAGAGTTCCATGAAAGGGACTGGGGGGATCAAGGGTATAGGTGGCATTTGTAGGCATGGCTGGGTGGGAGCTGGGATTTGCAGGAGGGATTGGGGGGAACAGGGGTACAAGTGGTGTCCACAGGAGGATTGGGGGGCAACTAGGTTCTACAGGGGTACAGGAACAATTGAGGTGGCAGGTGGGATCTGAAGGAGTGATTGGGGGGGATTGGGGGGCAGGTAGTATCTATAGAAGGGATCAGGAGACTGTGGGAGTGATTGGAAGGGATCAAGAAGAATGGGGGTTCAGACAGGATCTGCATGAGCAATCGGGAGGGGTTGTGGGGCAGGTGGGATTCATGGGGTTGCTGGGGTCTCAAAGGGTTTGGCAAGATGATGGGGACTTGCAAGTTCCTCCAAAACATTTGGTGGGGGGGGACACCAGGGGCTGTATTTAGCTCCCTAACCCCTGCCCCAGTAAACCTACCCCCTATCCCTCCTCCACCAATACTTACTTCCTTGGATCCTGGCATTCGAATACTGATAAAACCTGAAGCATCTTGCAGGATGGGGGGTTTGGTGAGCTGCTAGCTGGTTCATGGGGGTGGAGTGGGGGACAGGGAGTGCGTGCTAGCTGGTCCAAGGGGTGTAGGGGGCCTAAAAACAGTTCAGTCCCAGGTGGCTGAGTAGGAAAAGAGCAGCCCTTGGACAGAGGCCAGTGGCTGGGCAGGTAACTGTACTGAAGTTCAATTCACCAGTCTGACCTAATTCAATTAAGTTCTACAGGTTGAGTGTATGTCAATCCAGGGTTTTCTTAGAGAAGATTCTGCCATTTTAAGACATCTATATGCACCAAATTTCTATACTATTACAGGTTTAGATTGCTTTCTGATCACAGAAACTGGGTCTAAACGTAAGGTCTGCACTTGGGCAAACTAAGTTAGATAACCCTGTCTAACTCCCCCTAACCTCCACAAATGTCTGTACTTAGCCACTATGTGAGGGTATGTTATAATGGTATTAATGTATGGAGGAAAGGATATCAACCACGGGTGAATTTGATAAGGGAGGAAATGGGTATCATTTAGTTGTAAAAAATCCAACCATGTAAAGATTGAAGGAGTATTTAGTAAGTACTTGAATCGTGAAATTGATAAAGGTGCTCAACAAATAGCCATTTTCTAGACATCCGAGTCACTTGCAAAAGAAACAAGCTTTGAAAGATTCAGGAGGCAGTCTGAACGCTTGGGAACAACAAAGCAGCAGGTGCTGACAATATTGACATGGAGTTATTAAAAACAGGAGACATAAGCTGACACAGAAACTCATTTTGTTGGTTGGAGGTTTTGAAAAATTTCAGAGGAAGGGAAGTGGGCCAAGGTTTAAAACAAGGAGACAAAGTGTAATATAAGAATTTCAGGGTATTTTTCTCCTCATTAGAGCCTGTAAATACTCTCTCACCCACTTTTAGCTGGACTTACTCTTTTGACAGAGAAGATAGTGGGGGATTGTCAGTGTGAGTTCTGGCATGATAGATTCACTGTGGATAAAATATTTTTAGTTCTTCAACTACACAAGATAAGGTGGGGCTACTGATGAAAACACAGATAGGTCCCTCCTCCCCCCTAGATTTTAGTATTTGTATAGCACATTGTGTTGCAATGAAAGAATTTGGAATTCTTCATAAAATTATTAGGGAGGTTCAATTTTGTGGACTTCATTCAAAACCTAGAATAGGAGTAAAGACTGAAATTTCTGGACAATCTGCCATCAGCATCAGCTTAAGGTAGGGAAATGTACTGCATGATAGTTAGAGATGAAGGACAGGAAAAATCAGACTTCATATCAATGAAGATAAAAATCAAACACACCGTCCTAAGCCAGTGAGGAGATTTTGGAAAAGCCTGCATAGCTGCTGGTGACAACAGAAGTTAATAACGTAAACATTTTAAATACTTAGGAGCAGTAGTTTCTAATAACAGTTCAATGAGGGAAGAAATTAAGGCATTGGTACAGAGTAAGCAATCCTCGTGCTTTATTCTGAAGAGATTATTTAGCTCCAAACAACCACTGCAAGAGACGAAGCTTTGGGTATACAATATTATTAAGGTCTCTTATTTTACAAAGAATACATAGGCAGGAGAAGGAAGAAAGAAAACTCAGTGCCTTTGGAAATAAAGTATGTAGCTAGATTTTTATGTCAAGAAGGAAGAAAGATCTGCCTAAACAAGAATCACAGAATCATAGAATCAGTGAGTCGGAAGGGACCTAGACAGATCATCGAGTCCGACCCCCTGGCATGGGCAGGAAGGAGCACTGGGGGTGGCAGGGGTCATAAGACCCCAGCCAGGGGCCTATCCAGTCTCCTCTTGAAGATTTCCAGGGAAGGTGAGAGCACCACCTCTCTGGGAAGCCTATTCCAGGCTCTGGCCACCCTTACAGTGAAGTAGTTCTTCCTAATATCCAGCCTAAACCTATCCTCCCTCAGCTTGTGGCCACTGTTCCTGGTGACTCCAAGGGGGGCCCTGGTGAACAGACTTTCCCCAAGTCCCTGCTGCTGGCCCCTGATAAGGTTGTAGGCAGCCACAAGATCCCCCCTCTTCCCACAAGAAGAAGATGGATAGATAATATTGTGGAAGATCTCAGAAATCTTAATGTGAATTACCAACATAAATAACAAATGCCCTTGACAGAAAGTCAGAATTAGTTCATAGGGCAAGGAGCTCAAGGGTCTATCAGATCAGGGAGCAATGGGGAGCAGTATTAGGGGGCTGATTTTTCTAGACAGCTTTAAACATTTCCTAATATAACTACATCGTATGATTTATCCAGTCACACAATTTAAGTCATCCCTAAATGGACTGGTTATACGTGAATCAGGAAGTCTCCCTGGTTATTTGTGTATTGTACTGCCACTGAAATGTATTAAATGCAAAGTGAAACTGTTCTATTTGAACGTCAAGGCAAGGCTATAATTTCTTTTCTGGATCTCAAGTGCTTACTGAATACTTTGTTTAATATTAATGTTATCAAAAGGCTTTACCAGGCCATGTAGAAGATTTACCAAGCTGTTCCACTGGAAGAGAAATTATGGCAGAACAGTGACTGATAGAAAATGTTATTAAGATGTGTTAGTAGCTTCCATGTTAGTATTTATCTTTTTTTTTTTTTAATTGTAAGAGGAACTGTGATGTTTCCTGCTTAAAATTCTCAAAAAAAATCTATGTCAAATATTGTATAGATAGACTGTGGCAGCAGAATTTATTTTTCCTGCAAGCAGAAGGATTTTCCAAAGCTGTTTTTGAGGTGGGGCCTCAGGTAAGCTGATGCTCATTTTAATTCAAGTTTTTTTTAAAAAAATTGATACATCCTCATCTCAAAAGAGGCTTATCCTGGAAACCTGAAAGGGAATTTTGTGTTTGTTATTTGCTTTTTGTCTTTTAAAACAAATTGTGAAGCTATAGCTTTCAGGGCCAGTTCTCCAATGGAAAATGTGCAGGAAGGTATTAGTAAACTAGAAATGTTAGAAGACACTTTCAGGCATCAAAACTATATCTGCTTTCCAAGTCACAAATTCAGAGCAGTGTGTGAAGGGGAAATTAAATGAACAAAAGCTTAGCCCTAGCTATAAAACCATTCATTTCACTGGAGTCAACTGATACTTTTGCAGGTGTTTGCCATAAACCACAAGTATTTCTGTTCTGGAGTATCTGGACAAAAGTAGCAGGTAACTCAAGTTGATTGACAATCAGTTAACTTGAGTTCAGAGCAAAAGCTAGCTTTGGTATGTGCTGGAGGATTAATTTTCCTTCTATTTACTTCAGTTATTTCCCCACTGGAGTACACAACTACAATTGAAAGACATGGTATCTGCCAATTAAAAAACTGAACATGACTCAGAAAAGCAGTTTCTCCCTGGTATTGTAATTATTTCACATCAAAAGCCACTACAAGAATGTTTTCTTATGGCATGTTACCCACAACTTGAAAGTTTAATTTTTTGACAGATGGTTTAAATCACAGACACTGAATGGTCCTTTCTGCACTGAGATAGCTTAAATTATTGTCCTGGAACAGGCAAAGATCTTAACTGTGTGACCACCAGATGTGAAGAACAAGCAATGATGATTTTCTTGACAAAACATATCTATGGTAAGAGCTACTCTGTAGTTCTGCAGTTTATGAATTACTGCACTGTTTCCATGGTTACCTCTGTCCTCAGCACAAGGTCAACTAGTATCATGAATGTTAAAATTACAATTCCAAAATAAATATAACTACTGGATATTTTCATGTTCCCACCCCATATCACTGAACTCAATTATTTTGCCTGAAATACTAGGGAGTTCTAACAGATTCAATTCTACGCCTGATTAAAACAAAATCCTATGCCCAAATGTGCTTCTGCTTAAATTTTGCATTACTCTTTTAAGAGAGTTCCTATTAGGAAAAAGTGACTTTTTAACAGTAGCATTGCAGGTTCCATATATATTTGTGTCAATGATTGCTACATTAAATACCAGATTCTTGGCCCAGCTAAATTCACCTTGCATCACCAAGGTGTTTCTTAGGGATATTAAACCTGACCTACATAAACATTTTTCCAACACAGGAGAATCCTAGTCTGGTGAAAGTTTTAATTCAGCACTTCTTTCTTATCCCATTAATGCAGTCTAGAGATTAGGCCAAGTGGGGATACAAAGGCCATCTTGGGAATGACATAAAGTAGGGCCAGGCTGTGGTCTGCTAATCCTCAATTCTAATATATAGCAGCCCTGTGGGTATTCTGGTTTATGCTCAAACCTGGCTAAGCTCTGGGCCAATAAAAATCAATGAAGATATCAAGATAGCTTAGAGCCACCTTTGGCTCCTCTCCTTACTTGTGCTAAGCAGGAGTTTGGCACAGATGAGAAAGACGTCTTAAATGTACTCAGTCTACAAGAAAGCTGACATTTTTTCCTTTTTGTCAAACTTACAAACTCACCTTGGCTCTGAGAGTCTTGCTGTGGCCTTTCCTACACTCTGATAAATTAGATTTTTCAGGCCAAATGTTGAAGTCAGCTCCACCTGTGTAAACCCTGGTCTTAAAACTGTGCCTTAATAACACACAGTCTCACTTTGCTGCATTGATGTATTGGGTTAGAACTTAGTAAACATTTTTTATAAGGATTCACAAAAAGGAAGAAAAGCCTGCTTTTACTCTCAGCTGTGTTGACTCAAGACAAAATTGCAATCCCTACAAAATGCGTGTGTAATTAGAGTACTCAAAATGGAGCAGATCTGCTAACAGTAATGGAAACACAATGCAGGGGTGATAGTAGAACACTTGTCAGAGGCTCCTGCACCAGAAACTTCCTTTTACTTTTTGAACTGAGAATTAATCTTTGTTTAGGGGGGGATCCCTGTTGTTACCTTTCTCCTTTTCAACCACCATTGATGTTTATGTCCTGATTTATGACATCAGACTGGCAGCACATCAGACTTGCTTTTTCACAGCTGTCAAGATGCATCAAGCTTTCACTCTGTTATTTGGATTCTTGTTAAACTGAAAGCAGTCAGACTTGCTGGTTTGCTAGTCTTTGAATATGAGGTAGTATTATAGAAGCAGCCTTCAGATATTTACCTGGAGACACTGGGTCAGATTTTCAGCTATTGCAAATTGACATCGTTTCATTGGCTTCAGGGAAGCTATGCTGATTTATCCCAACTGAAAATTTGGCTTAGTATATCATGGAGGTCAGTGTGTAAGCTCCTTTCTCCATGGTGATCATTTAAAAGTGTGGTGCTCTGTAGTACATCTTTTACTTGCGCCCCTGTAACAAGCACACATGTGGTGTTTGCTCTTTCTGATGAAGCTGTAATCATGATCTTTCATTCTCTAATGGAATTTCACCTTCCTAGAACTGACAGGACTAAGCTAACTTGACATGGTAAGGCAAGCTTGAAGATGTTCTTTTAGTATTATAGTGCACAAGAGATACAGACATGTATACAGACCTTGGGAAGGGACCCAAAACATGTCCTTGGGGAAAGAGAGGAGGAAAGGAACCCAATTAAACGAGTCAAGAAAAAGTCAATGAATAAGCAGTAAACTGCTTATCACTGTTCCTTTGCTTTCTAATAATAGATTAGAGCCTAATTTGATGCTTCTCTTTTAGAACAATCCCAGTTCAACTTCTATAGCATATCCTTTAACTTCTAATGCATTTTTAAATAGGATTTTCTCTCTCCTGCTACAGCTGTTTCATATATCCTTATACTCTGTCACAGTTTGAGACCTTTGGTATCCTTCATTAGGGAACTGATCAGCCAACTGCTGAACACCTTCTACTCCTGCTGATTTTAGTTTGAGTTCAACATGTTCTGCAGAAAAAGCATTTTCAGTGTACAATAATTCATAAACTGTAACTGCATATGAAAGTTAGTTTAAAATGAGACAAACTGAAACAGTCTTTGATTTCACATGCAGTTCTACTATAAACAGCAAGTTGTAAGATTTTCCTACATTTGCTTTTGATGTTGACTGATTATTTTCTAAGACTTAAAATAAAATTTAAAAAGAAACGTAAGAGGCACCACTAAAGAGGAATTTCATATACTGTAAAGTATTGTTTGGCTGTGTCCTTGTTTTATTAATTAAGCAAGCTAGCACTTTGTTAGTAGACAGATTCTTAGGGTCAGAATCCATTTGCAGTTGCACCTGAGGACAGAGATAGGTCTACAGTGCCTTGTTGAAACATCTTTACCGAGTTATGACTTCACACTCTCTATTTGCTAGTCATGAGAACAAAGAGAGTTGCAAGTCACTGGGCATGTCTACATGTGAGCTTTAATGCACAGTAGACTAATTCTACTCTGCATTAGAGTGTCACAGCAAAAGCTGTAATACACTAATGCAGAGTAGAATTCGTCTACTGCATTAAGCATCACACCACCCCAGCTTCATTGGCTACCAATACAAACAATAAAACACTTTTCATCAGTGTCCTAAGACAAAGGTTTCAAAAAGTGATGCCCACCCAGCTATTCAGGTTCTTTCTTAGATTTCTCCATTTTTCCCTACATTCATCGTAAAGGTCAACCTTCGACTTCAGCTAAATTGAATGTTTTTTCCACTGCTATTAGCAACATCATTTTTCCAGACGTTGTCAATGGGTGCAAGATGATGTTCCATGTATTTGTATTCCTTTACAATATCATGTTTCCAAGGTAACTGCACCCAAGAGATCCACTAATAGCTAAAAGTGGAAAATAATATAACTTCCATTTTAAAATTACTTTCTTGGAGGGGTACAGGAGTTGCATTCCGACAAAGTTTTTCTTTTATAACCTTGTTGCACTCTCTAACAAAGTCAGGGAACTCAGAATTTAATGTTCGGGCATTATATGTAGTCTCCTTGGCAACAGATAGAAATGACATATATTATAGTGGTGTATTATATTATAGTGCTGTTAGCTTAAACAAAGGACACTGGATAAGACTTTCAATTGTTTTTGGGGGTGGTCAAATTCCTACCCATAGCAATGAGATTTTTGCCCAGTAGTCAAACAAATTTCTACTGAAAATGTTAACATTTGTGAATGATTTGTTATTTTTTTCAGAAATCAGGATTAACTTTCTTCTGGAAAAATGTTAACATTTTGGTAAGAAATCATGAAAACTAAACTAGTTCAGATGAAACCCAAGTAGTTTGATTCAAAAGTCAAACTACAGTACCTAATGGTATTTGGAGTTTGAGAGCCTTATTCATCTGTTCTCTGTGGGCTGAGATCGCTGGCTATATTACATCCCCTGTGATCTATTTGTAGAAAGTGCAATTCCATGTTGCCCTTTAAGTGCAACTTGTTGCAAATTCTTCCTTTTTGATAAGGTAATATACGATAACACTTTTTAGACATTTGGGACCTATGCAATGATATAGATCAGCATCACATTATACAAATTGATAAGATTTCTTACTGGAATATCATCTGAGACTCACTGTAGTATTGCTTATGAACAGGTGCTGTTTCCTAAGGATAAGATGTATGCATATATGCAACAATTTATGCATACATGTGAGGCCACAATCTTTGGAAAAAAAAGATAGAATCACTATCACCAGCGAAGAAACTTCTTACATAAGAGTTATGTATTGCTTGGATTATCTAAAACTGGACTGGAATAAATACTGGAATATATATTATAGGGATTTATTAAGGATTGACAAGTACAGACGACATAATTACATATGTGTTTTGTCTGATTCTCTAATATATTTTATAAGCAATGTGATGCAAAGGCTATACAGAATGTATAACTAATATGAAATTAAGAACTTCATATTTTTAGTTTCCATTTATTCCTACATATTCTGCTTGACATTTATTTGAAAACCAATAAATAGAAGTAGGGATTTATCAGTCTTGGAATGTTTGGTTTCTATAGGTATATACAATTTAAGTAGGCATGTACAAAGACATATAACCCCACATTATTTAAGTAAATATCTAAAGGCTGAGAAAACACTACTTTTAATTCCTTTTATACCTCTTCACTCTGCTCCACATAGTTATTTACTATGTTTGTCTCAAGCATAACTTTTCTGCTGTGATCTTTATGACAAATATGAGCATCTGCCAAGAACCTCGCCACATGAGGCACTTTGAGAGTACTCTATAGTTCATTGTATCATAAAACAGGAAAACAAGTGACTTTTTTGGCACCTGTGCTTGGACATATAACTTATAGCATAATTCAAAATTATGCTGACTGGCTCAGCATTTTTTAAATAAATCCAGTGCAACAGGTCTGTCATTTAAATGTAGAAATATGCTGCTGATTCTGAGTCACTGTAAGCAGATTTTTTTTTAACAGAGATTCATAGATGGTAGGGTCAGAAGAGACCTCACCAGATCACCGAGTCCGACCCCCTGCTTAGGCAGGAAAGAGTGCTAGAGTCAGAAGACCCCAGCCAGATGCCTATCTAGCCTTCTCTTAAAGGTAGGGGAAAGCACCACCTCCCTTGGAAGCCCAATCCAAATTTTGGCCACCCTTACTGTGAAGAATTTTTTCCTGATATTTAGCCTAAATCTGCTGTCTGTCAGTTTGCGACCATTGTTCTTTGTTACCCCAAGAGGAGCCCTGGTGAACAGAGCATCTCCAATCCCTTGCTGCATTACCCTAATGAATTTGTAGGTGGCCACAAGGTCACTTCTCAGCCATCTCTGGCAGAGGCTGAAGAGGTCCAGGTCCCTCAGTCTCTCCTCATAGGGCTTGTCCTGTAAGCCCCTAACCATACAAGTGGCCCTCCTCTGGACCCTCTCAAGTCTATCAACATCCTTCTTGAAGTACCAGAACTGGACACAGTACTCCAACTGCGGTCTGACCAATGCCACATAGAGGGGAAGTATCACCTCCTTGGTTCTATTTGTCACGCATCTGCTGATGCATGATAAAGCTCAATTAGCTTTCCTGATAAATTCATCACACTGAGGACTCATGTTTATCTTGGAGTCCACTATGACTCTGAGATCCCTTTTCGTTTCTGTGCTGCTGAAAGGGTCACTTCCTAGCCAGTAGATGTGCTGGATATTTTTGCACCCCAGATGCAGCACTCTGTACTTCTTGTTGTACTGCATCCTATTGTATACTGCCCAATTCTCTAACCTGTCCATCTGCCTGCAATCATTCCCTACCCTCCGGAGTGTGCACTTCACCCCACAATATAGTATTGTCCACAAACTTGGACAGAGTATACTTCACACCCACATCCAAGTCACTGATGAATATATTAAAGAGTACAGGTCCAAGGACTGAACCCTGCAGGACCCCACCACCCACATCCTTCCAGGTCGATACAAACTCATCTACTACCAGTCTCTGGGTACAACTGCCAAGCCAATTTGCCACCCACTGGACCATGTAAACATCTGTGTCACAGCCTCTTAATTTAGTTATGAGAATAGGATGAGATACTGTATCGAAGTCCTTGTAAAGTCTAAGAAAACAACATCCTCCTCTACTCCTGTATTTAAGCATTTTGTGACCCTGTCATGAAACGAAAGCAGATTGGTCAGGTATCATCTACCTGTTATGAATCCATGCTGGTTTCCCTGCTGCACTATTTTTCCTGCTGGACTCCCACAAATATGATCCTTCATAATCTTTTCAAAGACCTTTCCAAGGATGGAGGTGACACTGATCGGCCTATAATTACTCGGATCCTCCTTCCTCGTCTTCTTGAAAATAGGGACCACATTGGCCCTTTTCCAGTCCTCTGGGACCTGACCCAAGCACCATGAGTGCTCAGACAGCCATGCCAGTGGTTCTGCTATGACACCGGCCAATTTCTTCAGTACTCTCAGATGCAGCCCATCCGGGTGTGCTGACTTGAACACATCCAGTCTATCCAAGTGACTCTGCACCAAGTCAGCTTCAACAGGTGGTGGGCTGGTGTCCCTCTGATGGCCATCTAAGAACCCATTAGAAGACTTACCTTGAGACTTGTTCAGGAACACTGAGGCAAAAAACTCACTAGATAGCTCAGCCTTGTCCCCCCTCTCTGTCACTAATTTTTCCTTTTTGTTCAGTAGGGGTCCTAGGCTGCCCTGCACCTTCCTTTTACTCCCTACATACCTAAAAAAGACTTTTTGTTGTCTTTAATTTGTGTTGCCAGCCTCAGCTCTATAGTTGCTTTGGTTTTCTAACTGCCTTCTTGCAAGTGCAGGCCAAGTAAGTATATTCCTCCTTGGTAGCTTTCCCCTGCTTCTGCCGCCTACATGCCTTCTTTTTTGCCCTTAGGCTCCCCTGGATTTGCCTGTTTAGCCCAGGAAGTGTTTTGGCTCCTTTCCCCCTTTCCCTCATACTGGGATAGTGTTGCTCTGTGCCCAAAGGATCGATTCCTTTAGAAACGACCACCCTTCCTGGACTCCCATCTCACCAATACTCTTATCTTGCAATGCATCAATGACTCCTAAGCACACTGAAGTTAGTCTTCCTAAAGTAAAGCACTTCCAGCCTACTAGTTACCTTACCCACCCTACACCATATGGTGAATTCGATTGATTGATGGTCACTGTCCCCAAGGTGACCACGAATCTGAAGCTCTCCTACCAGGTCCTCCCCGTTGCTGATGCCAAGTCCAGTATGGCATTCCCCCTAGTGGGACCGTATACCTTCTGCATTAGGTGAAAGTCCTGCACACAGGTTAAGAACTACATGAATGGTTGGATTTGGCTGACTGCTCCTCCCAGCAGATGTCAGGGTAGTTTAGGTCCCCCATGACAACCACATCCCTAGACTGTACAGCCTCTGAGAGCTGTCTCAAAAATTCCAATTCTAGCTCTTCCGCTTGATGTGGTGGTCTGTATCAGACCCCCCCCCCACCAAGTCCCTTTCCCCGTGACCTCTATGTATCCTAACCCACAATGACTCAATTTTCTCCTTCTCTGCTCCCATTTGGATTACGGTAGATGTATAATGCTCATTTACATAAAGAGCAACCCCACCTCCTTTCCTCCCTACCCTTTCCCCTCTGTACAACCTGTATCCCTCAATGTGTACTGCCCAGTCATGGGTAGGGTCCCACTAGGTTTCTATTAGCCCTGCTAAATCGAAGTTATTATCTGCAAGTAGAAGTGCAAGTTCTTCCTGCTTGTTCCCCATGCTCTTAGTATTAATATAGAGGTACCTGAGCCCTCTGAATGGTGCTTTGGTGCCCCCTGCTCCCCCATTCTGATGCCCAAAGGGCCCCTTGGTACTCACCTTTACAGATATTCTCTTGACAGCCTAAAAAGGAATTATAGCTGTGCCAGACAGAAAATAATGTATTATTAAGCATTTGCTACAAAAGAAGTTAAAACACAGGTTGGTTTTGACTCATAAAGACTGCTCTCAGTAGGCTAGCTTTTACTACCTTTGTTCTGATTTCCTGGAGGATGACTAATATTTATGACCCAGGCCCTTGTTGGAATATGTGATAAAAATAGTACAACAAAGTTTGAAGAAAATGATATGTTATTATATTTTATATTATGATTTCTTACACCTTGTAAAATTTTAGAAGCTTCATAAATATAATATATTTAGTCAGGCATAACATATAGAAGAGGAAGTTATATCTGTGGACAAACTTTGAGGTTATATAGACACATTCCAGATTTTTTATGATATTGTAATATTTGAAAAAGTCATGTAATATGACTATGATGTCAGAACCCTGAATGTATATGCATTGTAGCCATAACTACTTATTTAGTTTACACACACAATGTTATTAGTTACATTAACATCAAATGTTAACAGTAAAAGCCAAGCTATATAAATAAACAATAATAATAGTTAAACAATATAAGAATTAAAAAATGTACTGAGTTATTGTTATACTGAGTGACTAAGTTAATAATAATTTATCCCTAAGATGTGAAGTATGAGGTTGAAATAAAAAGAAAAACAGAAAGTTTCCATTGATTTAAAAATAATTTACGGTTCTTGGCATGTTTCAAAAGAAATCTTGATGTTTTGTGTTGTTAATGATAATAAGGGCATTAATGTTTAGACAAAGAAAAGGCTTTCAAAATACTATAGATAAGCAGATAAAATATTTTTAAAGGGGGCAGGAGACAGTAGGATTGAAGATGGGGACTGATATGTCTACGGAGTGGGGTGGGTTCATAGGTCTGTGGAGGATGAGGGGATTGTGTGGTTGAGGGAGAATTGAAGGGACTAAAAATAACTCAGTTAGGGTTGGGGTGGGTTGGAATAGCACAGCCCTGTGGCTGGAGTGTGTGGCTGGGCTTTCCTAGCCTTAGGGCTGCAATATGAACCTGTATGAACCTGCTTAGGCATTTGGGAGCTCAAGTTAACCCTTTCCTATATCAGGTTAACCCAGTTTTCAGTAATGCCAATACTCAAGTGAACTAACTTAAACCAAGGACACCATTTTTTGGTGTGATTTAAGCCCTTTGAATGCCTGTACAACTAAGCATTTAGATAAACCTAACTGAGGATAAGTTGATCTAAATGTAATGCTGTATGCACCCAATGAAGTTTATCTGCTGTTGTGCTTGCCATTCATTTAGCTCCATCTCTAGTTTCTCATATTTTTATTTGTTCAGGATGAATCTAATAATTATTAGTAACCTGCAAGTGCTATTACTTCCCAGTTGACCTCTATTCCTAGTAAATGCATTTAAAAACATTGGTTCTAGCGGGACTATACAAATATTTATAGTCTTGGAAATGGAGATGTAGTCAACAGTCTCTCACACTCCAGCAACCTCTAGTTTTTGGAACACCCTCTTGGAGCTGTGGGCAGCTAACCTAAATTAGAGCAGGGCCCTCTAATTTATTTCGGAGATGGGATTAGTGCCAGAATGGGGAAGTGGGAAGGTTGTTCGAATCTTTTTTATATCCATTTCCCTAAAATATTATGCAATATGAACTTTCATTTCTACCTAGGAGAACTTTTACAATCTTCTATGCCTCATAAAAGGTGTTTGTACCCAAAAGCTTGCAATTAAAGACTTTTTTTGTGAAAATCTAGTTGGTCTAATAAAAGACATCACCTCTATCACAAGTTCTGATTCCTTTTGCCTCTAGACAAATACGGCTACAACCTGGATACCTCAATACGCTTTAATTTTCTGACTAGTATGAGACAATTTGCCTATCACTTAGGTACACTATCCTATATTTCTATAGCAAGAAAATCCTCTTATGGTATTTAGAATCTGTTTCCACTACAATTGGGTTTTGATGGACAGGTAACGTAAAGTCTCTTCTAATGCCAGTAAAAGCAGTTATATTAGAAAGCAGGTTAGTGCTCCTTGTTGTAATGGAATTGTCAATTAACTAAACCATCCATCTAGGTATCAGGGCCAACAGTGATCTTACTGCTCATGACAGTGTGTATAAATGTTTGGTTTTAATCAGACACAACCATCCCTGATTACTTGATATTAAACACTGAAGCAATCACTGAGATACATCTTCTGTGTTTACCTTGAAGTTGGCCAAATACATGGACACGTTACATGCATAGAAGAAAGAAAATTCAGCTAATCCAGCACAGGAAAAACAATTTAATTACAAAAACCTGAAAATTACAGAATTTTGGAGATGCTTCCCATGTTGCATACCATCAGCAATCTGTCATATCTTGTCTATTCTTCACCAAACAAATGAACACTCAGAATTCAGAAATTCTGGCATTTAGAAAGTAAAACTAGTCTTTGGAACCAGCTATTCTGTAAAATTAAAGTATTGTATGCTATACTGTTTATGTAATGCACATGGAATATTGCCAGAAAAGATAATTGATTTACTTTATGATTAAAGGAAGGTCACATGACTCACGAATGGTCATTTTACTATACAGCTCAAGATTATGGGTTGTCATTGATAAGTGAAGTATAAAGTGTCCTTATTTTACCCTTACAACATATACCTGTTGTATAGTATACTACTCCCAGACCAATAGATCAATGGGAAATTGCCTGGGAACTTCATGAATTCCTTTGGAGCTGACTACTGTTCAGTAAGTCATCTCTGTACATCTATATCTCACTCTAGGCATTATGCTGTCCTTGATCCACACATGAAATTACCAGTAAAGTCAGCAGGCAAGTAGCCTACAGATTAAAGGTGCAATCAAACCCTGTTTCCCATAGTCGGAATTTTTTAGCTGCCTACATTTTTTCATTTTCTTTTAAAATTATTGGCTTGAGATTTTAGGTTATTATTATAATTTGCTACAGGGCAGAGTTTATGAGTATTCCATTTTAGCACATTGTGTACTGTGTTAGGATATAGTCAAGCTTCAACATTTATTCTCATTTATTTTAATCTAGTTTGCTGTACTTGTTGTACATTTATGTTGGGCTAAGATCCAGTTTCCCCTTTTTCAGGGCAGTGTGGAACTGTAACTTCAGGTCTGGGAAATGAATAATGGGTGCAACATGTTTTACACTTCCCATTGGAAGCAGAATTTTTATGAGAATTTTTGAGAAATGGGTAGTGCAGGTCAAATATGGGTACAGAGTAGAAGCACAAGCACTGTCTTAGAACAGAACTCATTTGGAGATATTAGCTCCCTGCTTATACCACATGACAGGGTAACATACTGTATGTCCTGGTGCTCAATAAAATAAAGTATTTTTATAAAGTAATAATTCTAATAACATTATAAGTCTTGCAAAGGATAGCTGGATTCTTTGAACATATTGTTGGGAGCCTAGAACACGAATCCATTCATGTAATATGCCCACTTTGCATATTGCTTGTAACATATAATTCTGGAGCAGTAGCAGCTACCGCAGACATCAAGTGATATTTTTTGAAGTGGTGTATAGAGGGTTTTAGAGAGTTTTTTAGCTACACAATTACCATCTTTCTAGAAAGCATTCAAGCCTGGGGTTTATCCTTAATTTTCAATGAGTGCTGATATGTCATGAATTTCAAAATAATCATTCTGGCATAAATATCTGGAAATAATTATGCAACAAATTAAATGCCTTTTTCTGTTTGTTAGTCATTTGTTATACTTATGAATAGAGTCATTGTTTGTAAAAATTCACTGTCTAGTTACCAAAGAAATGTCAGTATAGGTTCATTCTTATTTGTTTTTTGCTTTCTGTAATGTATAAATAGTCAATTAAGAATCACTTATTATTTCTGGTCCATAACCAACTCATTGAATTTTTTTGAACTGAAGAATGACAAATGACAAACAGTATACAACACGGTTTAAGTATGCATATTTAGATGACTGAAGATTCCTGCTAAATTCTTAACATTTTTTTGATTCACAGAATAAGATTTACTCTTGTACCAGCTCATGAATAATGAATTATATGCTAGCATGGTGAGTAGCAGCAGAAAAAACTCAGTGTTTTTATGTACTATTTATGTACATAAGTCATTTTATGTACTATTTAGCTGGCTCTAGTTGCCACCTTGCACTCTTAAGAAGTATAACATAGAACAGAGGATTCAAGAACTATTATTTTGATCATATATTTGAAGAATCCTTGAACAGTATAAATTAGAATCCCAATTTGATTTGGGATTCCAAAAAATTAGGCTCAGGAAGAAGCAAAAGTTATACATAGGAAACAAAAAATTAGCCCTAATGGCACAAATCCAAAGGTGCCAAGCATTAGATTTTTTCTTAATGTCATTCAGGAATATTAGGTATAATCGAAACAAATGTTCACTTGGTTTTAATTAAATTAATCTGACATTCTAGTCATTATTCTTCACTGGGTTTTGCATACAGAGCATAGATTATTCATTTTAACTTTAAATTATCTTTCCAAAGTACCACTTAGAAAAAATTGATATAAACCATATTCCAAAAGATTTTCATTCAAAATTAAATAAACGGTAAGTAAAACCTACTGATAATTTACACATAACGATCTCCTTGGGCATCATGGAAATGAGAAAGAATTATTGGTAATTTTAACTTTTCCCCAGTAGGTGGCACTAAGCAATTTCAACATTTCTTACTAAATGAACCCATTCTGGGCCAGATTCTCAGCTCAGTCAAGATAAGCTGATTTACTTTTGCTTAACAAACAGGCTACATATGACACAGCATGTAATTTAATCTGGAAAGAGAGTGGTTTGAAAAGGGCATTGATTCCAGAGTTGTAAAAAGGAGTCTGAGTGAGAGACTAGGTAGCTAGAGAGGAATCGAGAAAAGGAAATTGAAATCGAGCAGGAATGTTAATAATACCACAAGATCTGTGGAGTCCTATAAGGTTTAGAAAGTACTTTTTAGGACCTGTTAAATCTGCTTATACAAAAGGAAAGGGAGCAATGTGTGTTTGTTAACCTGTTAGCTAAGCATATTACTGTGGAGAAGTGTGAAGCAAGAATAAATGAAACTTGTTTGAGTTATTCCTCCAGCTCCCACTGAGAAAAGAACAGTCACTGAGGTAATACAGAGCATGGTAAAGATGGTTTACAACAAAATATTGCAGTTACAGATCATGCCATTATAGTTTAAAATGTAAGCCTTAATGTCTATACTTGAAAATGCCACACTAGATGCTCTGTGCTGGCTGGTAAAATACGAGCTGCCTTTTTTCAAATAGAACAGATTCTTTTCACTCATTTATAATACGTTGCTCTAGCCTCACACAGGTTAATTATAACTTTTAAGGGCAGAAAGAAAACAATTTTTTAAAATTGCAATCAGTTTGCCTACCTGGCATCCATTCTATCTGTAGGATGGAAAACTGGTTTACTACTTAAGAAACTAATGCAACAATCACTGAAGTCAAAAGGGGGACTAATAGGGGGCACTGGATTGAGTTTTTTATGACTTTTGATGCACTCAAGCTGCCTTCAAAGGCCAATAAATAAAATCAAGATTGGCTCCTTGGATACTTCCAAATTTGATATTGTGAAACCTAAAATAGACTTCTAACCCCAGTAAGATAATTCATAGAAATGGAGTTAGTCACTTAACTCCCTGTACAGTCAATGGGGACAGCTAGGCACCTTCAAACAATTTTTCAGAGTCCCTGACACTGAACAGGGAAACCTACCAAGAGGTAGCCAATGTGAAACAATAAACACAGGAGTGCCTGAATTCTCTTTCCTTCCTATAGCTTAGGCACCAGCATGCACCTAGGATTCAGAGCAACTCTTCCTCTTGAGACAAAACTGGTGCCCATCAGTTTATAATACCCAAGTGTTCCCCTGGGTTCTAGGCCCTCTTCAGCTAGGGGATAGTTCAATCCACATCTCCTACTTTCCAAGGAAGTGCCTTACCCACTAGCTGACACTGACAAAGTGGAAAACAATGTTCATCCATCCCTGTTGAAGGTGGGCCACTATGGAGAAGAGATTTCAAGGACAGTAAGCAAGGGGAATCCTGTTTCAGTAGCCCAGTAATTAGCACATTCCCCCAGCAGGTATTGAGAGCATCTGGGTTACAGTCCTTACAGTAAAAAGGATAAATATCTTGGGAACAGGGACAAGAACTCAGTCCCCTTCTCTTCCTCTCAGCTGAGTGTACTAACCATAAGAGTACAGAATTAGGTTCCATGCTCTCTGCTTTTCTTCTGGCCCCATGAATGTTGTATTTCTTACTGCACAATCATCTAGCCTTAGCAGAAGGGTTGGAGGGCATCTCTTGTTAGATTGGTCTATATTATAGCAGTTAGGACACACCAACTCGAGCTGAGGAGAAATTATGCTTTCTAATTCCTGGGTGATGGCTCTAATCAGTACAGTACGATATAAAAGAATGAAGGGATGGAGACAGCATTACAGCACAGTCATGTGAGTCTTCTCATGAACATGTCTGTGCCTTATGTGCTTTTTACTGAACTCAGTTGTATCGATCTGTGTCATGCCTGGTCTGAGCCTACCTACTTAATCAAAGAGCTAAGCAGAATTAATGTGCCCTCTTACCTTCATTCTGGATTGCAGCGGAGTTTCAATAGGCACCTAACTGGTCAGACTGGTGTGCCTAAGAAGCTTAAGTTTAGTTACCTAGGATAGGGACAGATATTCAAAAAGCCTGACCCTGAATTGATTCCATCTTTGCAAGTTAGTCTAACCTGGATAGGCTGAATCACTTTGTAACTGCAAAGACATCCCAGAAATGTAAAGGCACATGCCTGAAGTGGCTCAGGCTAGAAGCTGGGGGGTGCTAGAGCAGCCCTCCCTTCCCTTGAACAGTACTAAGCTGTGGTGGGGTGTGGTCAGGTCCTGACAGGGTGCTTTGATTAGGGAGGGGTTCCCTCCCCCTATGACCAGCCCAGTAGGGAATTGATAAAAGTGATAACATGCTGGAGGCTGGAGGAGGAGGTGGTGGTGGCAGTGGAGGGAGTCTTTACATGGCTGGTCCCAAAGAGTGAGTAGGGGGTGAGGGAAGTCCATGTAAACACTCCCTGAAATCCATCATGCCTGACAGGCAATTAACTAGTACTATTATAACCATCTCAAGTGAACTTCTGTATGTTCCACAAATTATCCAAACTATTTCTTGAGGTCTGGTTGAAAATTCTGACAGAATCGGGGTTGGGGGGGAGGGAAATGTTGTTTATTTGATTTCTGTAAAAAGACAATTTGATAACTGTGGTCCATTCAGTTACCTTAAAATACCCTCAGATATGCCTATACGACTGTGCAGATTGTTGACTATAAATACAGCCATGCTGTAGAGCTTTAATGTTTGAAATTCAGTTGCTTACAGGGGCTAATCAGCCTTCAGATCATAGGAACACTATGTAGCTCTTACACAGCAAATAAATTGAGGCAGTGATATGCATGGCCTTCTAATCAAGCAATAACAATGAAGTGCAACAATCAAGTGGCTGTAGCATAGCCTGAAGTAACAACTCAAATCACACTTCTGGATATGAATGGTACCTTTCAATCAGCCTATTAAATCTCAATATAAATTGTCAGATAGACACATGCAAACCTTCTTACTTGTAGTTATCAGATTTGCAGTGTGTTCTCAATTAGTCTTTTCTAATACATTTTGAGCTGCCAACATGTGGGTAGGCTTTTGCTTTCCAAAATGTCAAGTGCATATGAACTCCATTGAACCCCTAGACATGTGACAAAAACTATTTTTACTCAATGATTTCCATTTCTGTCATTTTTCATTGATGTTAGCAAATACTTTATTTGCTTCTTCAGAGTTTAAAGGGAGGGAAAGAAATGTGCAAATATATTATAAGCATGAGTCTATTTCTTCTCCCACTGAAATTCAAAATCCACTTTTCTTGAGCAATTACTACAGAGCCACAATTTCTAGTGATCAGAATATGATTTTTATTTCTGTTTAAAATGTCAGTAATAAACTGCTTAAGAACTAAGAGTTTGACCCCTTTGTTTTAATATAATATCAAGGTAGTATGAGTTGAATGGCCCTGGTGTTTTCTCACATATAAGCAATATTAATCACAACCACTTATCAGTGAAGAAGACATTATTTGTTATAGACCATATGTATTCATATTTTTTCATGATAGCTTAAATATGGAAATAGCCTGTGCAAAAGGTGCAAAATGCCCTGGTCTGAGCTGTAGATTGTTCAGACCTAAATATTTCTTTCAGTGATATCTGTAAAGAAAACTAGAGAAGGACAAATCTGAATCCCTTTGAATTGTCACTTATTTGGAGAGCTGAGCTTTAGTAAAATCTCTTTTAAGATTTTGAAAGAAGTGTTTTTCATTGCTGGCTTCCAGCTGAGCTAGAATAAGAAGTGCAGCAACACCAAGAGAATGGCTTTTATCACAGTATTACTAGGCCACATCTGTAGCAGAAAAACCATGACAAAATCTATTCTAAGGACATCTGCAACCCAGTTTTGGAAATTCATGATGGTTGATGGTTGAGATGTATATCTGAAACTTTGGGTGTTTATCTGCTCTGGAAAAACAAGCCAACATGTTTGAGGTTCACAATCTGCTAAATAAAATGTATGGCCATATCTAAAACAAGACTTTCTGAGTACATGCTAAGGGTGTGTATTTGCCTTGTTAGCTTGGGAGATCAGTACCTAGTTTTGAGTAATAGGGTTTAGCTAGTCCAGAGGTGGACAATTATTTTAGGCAGAGGGCTGCTTACTGTGTTTTGGGAAGCCATTGAGGACCACATTATAGGCAGCCAGGGGCAGATAAATATTAATTTTCTAAATTTTTTAGGGGCCCTGATAGAATGGCCCCATGGGCCACATTTTGCCCAGCCCTGAGCTAGACCATATCCCTCCACAGCAAAGTCTTTCTATTAACCATATCTTCCCTGTTTCTGCACTCACCAGTGTATGTCTCATTCTATGTGCTTAACCAGTCCTGGATTGTTTCCTGAACCTTATAGGCAGAACCCTGTCCACATGTCACTGGCACGAATGGGGATTTGCCTGCATGTTTCTCAGTATAGTGGTTGCACATTAGCCATTACACACTGCTTATGTGTAATGCAGGCTACAAATGCAAGGGAAATTACGAACAATACATTTTATATTTAACAGAAAGATATATTTCGCAGAAAATAACAGGAAAAATGTGGAAGCATAAAGTTAAATATACTTAAATGGTGGATGCATTGTGCAGCTATAGGATGCTACTGATGCCTACAAGAATATTTTTATAAACATCGTGTAACTATCCTCATGATCCACTATATAAATGAGTTATAACAACAGCGCTGTTGATCCTGTGATCTCAGAGTGAATAATAATAGTGAATTTTGCCTCATGATACCAATCTGCTAGTAAATAAGATTGATTATCTGCAAGGTAAAACAACCACAGATTATGATGCTGATCAAAAGCTTGCCGAAGCTTCCACTGTGATAGGCATTCAACATGCCCTAAGTGGTATGCCCAACAATGAAGAAATGACTGCTGACTCTTGCTTCTATGTCTTTAAAACAGGATCTTTTGTCTTTCTTACCACTGCCAAATTACCATTTTTTTCTATCAGCTCCTGTTCTCAACAAGATAATATTCACATGCCAGATGCTCATCCTTGCTTTTCACTGGAGTAAAAAAGAGCATTATGTATAGAGCATTATGTTTGGGCAGGTAAGGGAATAGCTTCTAAAAATCTGTTCTTCTCCAGCTTGTAGAGGGAGTGAGGAAGGCAGGAGAGAAAATCTTTATTGTTGCGCCAGGTGATTTATGTTGTACCAACTAATAAGTTAGCTTATTATAAGACTCTGAGAGACAATGGCAGCATTAAGCCTCTTAGCATTAATCTACTACCTGGGCTAGTCTTGAAGCAGCTCAACAAAATGTTTCAACAGGCTTGTGACAATCCAATCTATCCCCTATGTCAGGAAGGTCCAACTTCTAAGTGGCCAAGAGGCTGCATGCTGCACAGGCCATGACCCTGCCCAAATTTTTGATTTAGGTAGTAGGTAAAGGGGTAAAATGTTACCAAAAATGTTACCAAAATTTTGTTTTAGGTACTAGGTGATTCAAGATACAGGCACAGACACTCAGTCTGCTCAGGGTATTGGATTTATTAAATATGTAAGTAGACAATAGGGCTGTGTGAAGCTTTAGTCGCGATTAGATTCAGAGGAGATTCAGCCCAGTTCAGCGGCCAAATCTCCAAATCCAAATCAAATCAGGAGATCCATTAAAAGGTCCAAGTGGAATCCAAAGCCTCTGAATTGACTTGGAAAAGATCTGGAGATTTGGATTGGCCAGGGAGAGGCAGCCACAGCTGGGCGGCTGCAGGTTCTGCCATGGCTTCTCCAGCTGTGCTTGCCTCTCCCTGGGTAGGGGAAGCTGTGGGAGAAGCCCCCATGGCTGCGCACCCAGCCCCATCCCCCGCCTAGCCCAGCCTCCCGGCACTTAATAAAATAGTCCTGCACTCACCATCTGCAGCTGCGGCAATCAGGGCCTCTGGGGGTTCATGGCAGAGCCCCTCCTGTGCAGCACGGGGCGGTGGGGGGCATCAGGGATCTTCCCTCCCACACCTGGCACCCACATGGCAGCTGCCCCATGACATGGGAGCAGCGTGGTATAAAGACAAAGTACAAAGGTGATACACCAGACTGGCTACCAAGATGATAACTGAGCATGCTTGAATCCCAAAGCGTTCTCAGAGCCTGATCAACTCTCAAGGCTTGCTCTGAGAGTTTCTCTCAAGACTATATGTGTGTGTGTGTGTAGATAGATAGATAGATAGACAGATAGATAGATATCACCCTGGCTCACAGGGCAGGGCAGGAACCAGGCAGGGGCTGTTGTAGCTGGATGGCTACGCACACAATAAGCATGAGACAAGTCACAGAGACCTCTGTATTGGCAAAACAGAATGCCACATATGAACATATTCTGATTATAGGTATCTGTATAGAGACCAATCACAAGCTGATCATGAGTTGCGAGCATGAGTACAACAGTGTGAAAAAGTGGAAAAATACTGCAGAAGCACAAACAGAAAATGGGACTTTCTCTATATAGAGTATATATAAACACACACACGTGTGCGTGTGTGTATACACTATATATATAAAGAGTCCCATTTTCTGTTTGTGCAAAAAGTGACAAAATTTGCCTATCAGCACTTGTATTTACACAAAACTTAATATTTTTCCTCTTATCCTGACTAAATGGAGACAGGAGACAAATAGGCAGCAGCTCAGGAGATATCCTGCATCCTTACTTTACTATTGAATCTATTAGACTCTAATCAGTACGCACTCAGCATTTATCTAGAAATGTTCCTCTGTAATACTGCTTTGGAAAAAACCAACTGGAAAGCTATCCAGTGTAACACAATGGGTTACAATTATTGCTTAAATGTTGATGTGTCAGGGAGGGTTACTAGCAACCTATATGCCATCTGAAATACACGGCATGGCAGAGAATAACCCGGGAAATCCAGTAATAGAATGAAAACTCAGTCGTCAGTATCTGAGTGAGTTCCTGTCAGTCACGCTTGTCTGTGCCTCCTGCAGAAGAGGGAATATTTGCTCAGACTCTCATATTTATTTGCCTGTCATGCTTGTTTTGATATTCAGCTGACAATCTGCACAGAATGACTGACACGAGCAAATGCTGACGGGTGTCAGCAGTGAAATGAGATGACGACTGATTGTATTACCATTTTAAATGCCCTGTCTTACTCTGCTGAGTATTATGATTTTGCTCTTCCCTTACCTGTCATGCTTGATTAACTAGTTCCCACTGTAGACTTGTGATGGTTCAAGTTGCACTCAGCCCTCCATTTAGCATGACAACTGCAGTTTCCTCATATTACAGCAACAATCTGCTTTCCTTTCCCTTTTCTTCTAGAACCCTTACATTAAAGTTCCTTAATTTAAGTTTTAAATCCACTTATCTTTAGCAATTATTACAGAGCCACAATTCCTAGTGATCAGAATATGATTTTTATTCCTATTTAAAATGTTAGTAATAAACTGCTTAAGGAACTAAGAATTTGACCCCTACAGTCTAGCTGAGCCTTCTTTAATAAAGAAGGTCATTGGTGTTTGTGTGCATGTGTATGTGTGTGTGCGCGCACATGTGCACACATGCATGTCATACTCTGCCAAACTGCATCTGCCTGAGTACTAGGAAGTCATTTGCCGTTATCTGTGTATTAAACAGGAGAACATAGCATGCTTTGAGAACAGCCCTTAAACTAGCACACTAAAACAGGAATATTTTTCAGTGGGGTTGCTGAGTGTTCAAAGGTTTCTTTGAGAAAAAAATCAGGTCATAATATATCAGTCCATAATTCTCATCAGGGTTTAGACATCAGGCTAGCAATATCTAAATATTGCCTGCAGCAAAAGTAAAAGAATTGTCTCTCTTTGCATGTGTAATTTATAGAATGACAGAAAAATTGAACAGTACCTTCAAACACGTAATGGATAAGACTGGTAGTTTAGGTACATAGATTTTTGTTTTAAAATTCAGTGGTATGATCAGCTCCTGCAAAGGACAACCTGCTTTGGGTATGGTAGTACAACCAGATGATTTTAAAAGATGCATTTTAGAGGAATATTAATGATTCATTTCAAGCAAAAGCTTCAAAGTCATTTTAACTGACCCCTTGCCTATTACTGGCTGAATGCTTTGTGAGCTGTGCTGTGCCAACACCCAATCCATTCAACATAGCTGGGAAAGGCAAAGGAAGGAAAGGGAAGATTCTTGATGGTAACATACCTTCCCTACAGTGTACCTGCCAATTCAGCTGCAACAATGCAGGGGGGTAAATAACCTGTATCAAGAAAAATGGTGGGACAAGGTAACTAGGTTCCTGGGGTAGTGTAGCTCACTGCCATCTTTACCCAAGCTTTGTAGTTACTCCACAAGTGCAACTGAGACTGTAAAGTATTAAGCAATAGACCATGCTTTCCTGTTTCTTGGCACAATGTCTAATACAATGGGGACTCAATCTGTTTTTGCTATCAGAGTAACAGAATATCATCTTAAGTCCCCAGTGTTTCGTGTTCATCTTTGTCATCCGATTTTCTTGATGGAACTACTACTATCAAGGACCCTGTGACAACATCTTGCAATTTATAGGTTTTCTGCAGCTCAGTGTGCTGAATATGTCAGCTAGCATCTTCTTTTCCCCCCTACTACCTGCATTCTGTCTGTTCTGAAAATAATGTCTTTTTAAATCCCTTCCTTCAGCACATTTTAAAGGCTTAGCAGCTATGAAAATGGTTAGGTATATCCCTGAGCCTGCTTAACCCAACACAAGCTCCTAATGTGTGTTATGAAACTCTGGGTGCCTTTACATGGCTCTGGGGTGAGGGGAGGGGCATTTTAATTAGACTGGCTCTTGGGAGCAGTTCTAATTAAAATGCTGCAGGGTCTCATGTATTCAGTATCCTACATTTTAAAATAGCTGCAAGGGTGCTTTAACTAAAGCTTGTTTGACCAGCTTTAGGTGAAGTGTCCATATGGCCATTTAGAAACAAGGGATGCCAAATACGTGAGATGCTGCAGCATGCTGGAGCATTCTAAGTAGAACACTCCAGGAGATTCGATTAATCAAAAGCATTGGAGCATGTGTATAGGCACCCAAAGTGCAGATATTTCAGATGGTGATATCTTTTATATGGACCAACTATGTCTTTCAGATAAAGTTAGATAAACTTTTGAATTCAAGATATTTTCTGTCAGTTGGTCCAATAAAATATATCACCCTCGTGTAGCCCAGGTGCACCCAGAGGGTGTGCCCTGTCCTCTGTTGACAGTGGTGGTGGCCAGGCGGGGTGCTGAGGAAGGGGTCAGCTACTAGAGCGGCTTCCTCCCCTCTCTATAGAGCTAGGCCAAAACCAATACTTAACTATGTACAGTTTATTACAAAAATAAATACAGATGCTTAACATAAAACATAGAATATTTACAGGGCTTAACATATAATACTATATATAATATTCTACAAGTCACATATAATACCTAATCAGAACCAAATAACTTACAACCTATACAAAACAATTAACACATACGGATATTAGCCTATATAACCCAGGTCACTTAATCACAATATTTCTTTAAACCTTTACAAATATTAATACCAATATACCCACTGAAACATTAAAACATGTAAACCATATGAACCCCCTTAAAGAATACCCCAATCTATATAGCCCTTAACAAGACAACCTCAAAATAGGGCGTGCACTCAGCACCTCCCAAATGGGTTTCCCTGAAGGCCTTCCCCTTTAGGGCCCTGGGATGTGGACACACCCCTCCTGCAATGGAGGGTAGAGGTGGCAAACCCTCCTTACCCATGTTATCCTTCCCTGCAGAGCCCACTTCCCCAGTAACTACACTTCTTCTCTGGAGAATTCAAGGCTTGCCCCCTGGTGGCTGATCCTACATGAGTCTTTCTCTGGCGGTGTCCTTGGCTCGCCTCGATGGCCTGGCACCCTGCACTGGGCACCCAGAGCTCTGTCTCTCACAGGAGCCAACACCTTGCAGACTCTGACTCCCTGGTCTCACACTGGGGATTTTCTCCTTTCCTGGGCCCTGCTCTGGGCACTGGGGCTCTTTTAGTTAAAAGTGGAGCCACACTGCAGGGCTCTGGTCACTCGGCCTAGGGCTAGGGCTAACATGAGCAGCTGCAAGCTGCTTCCAAGGTGGTTCTCTGTGTGCTGTCCTGCGCACTGGGTGAGGCCCAAGCAGCCACAAGCTGCTCTCAGGGCCAGCTCTCCATGTGCTAATCTGCACAGTGACTGCCCAGCCACTTGCTGGGTTTGCAGGCTCAAGCTGCTTACAGCCTGATCCCTGTGCACCGATTTGCAGCGTCCCAAGGATGACCATTTCTGGAGCTCCTCGCCATCCTTCATCGTCTCTCTCCACAGTGCTGAGCATGCTCCCCTTTTATACTCTTCAGGGGCTTTACTCCCGAAGTTCTCCAGACCTGGTTGGTGCAATTCTGATTCAGGTCCAGGTTTTCCTTGCCCCCTCCCTTTTGAAAAGGGCAGGGCATTACTTCTCTTGTGCTGCCTCCAGACTGGTGGGCAGGCTCCAACAATCAAACAGCAGATCCTTGATCCTGGGACCCAACCAAGCTCTGAAAAGGTAAGCCTGCTACGCTCAGAAATCCTGGCCTCTCACATAATGTCTGGATCGTCGTGGCTACAAACCCACTCTAACACTACCAGTATTTCAGAACATTCCTGTCATGATTGAACTGACAGTAGTTGCTGAATACTTAAGATGCACTTTAAAAAAAAAACCCAAATAAAATATCAGGGATGGGAAGGAGGGGATTTTTAAATGGCCAAATTAATTTATCCTCTTTGTCCTATATTGCAGGTATGTTTTATCTAAAATACATGTATACTAATAAAGGTAATTCATAAAATATCCAATGTCTCTCCCAAGCCAGGGCAGCCCAACAGGCTATTACAGAGAAGACATACCCATTTCTATAGTCAAGGGTACACAAGAGAATGATGTAGTTTCCATTGCATCAGGTTGCTTTTTGGTTGTAGTCTTCAGCGTACATCCTCAGCAAGGTTCATACTTACATTTTCTGACCACTAGTGAAATGCCCTAAACACTTTCCTCCCACATGCTTAATTTGGAATGGAAATGTGGATGATATGCATTAAGGATCCAATCCTATAAAAGTAAAACTCATATATATGAGCAACCAAAACAAGCAAACTGTAAAATGTGTCATCAGGCATGTCTACACCATGGCAGCAATAAGCCTTATGTGAGCCATATCTGAGCACATGTGAGACCTACTCTAGGCTACACTCCAAACTGGGAATATGCTGGTAAATATGTGCAGTCACCCCCAGCAGCTCCTCCATTATTGCAGATGGAGATCTTGATAACAGCTTTACCAGTGTCTCTGGGTTTCAAGCATGGGAGTGGAAATGTGTGGCTGGGAATCCTTGGGAATGGCCCTTCTGTAGAATAGACATTTGCTAAGTGAGTTAAATTAGTTTCACTTCCACTTTCTTCTAGGATCTCAGTTTGTAAGTTTATCCTTGTTAGACTCGTGTTGCCTTACACATCAGTGAATTAATTCCACAGTGTGCGAGTGACTCTAGCTGAAGAAATAAGGCATTTAGGAATTACAACTGGTCAAAAAGGGATAGGACAACCATGAATATTTTACAAGTATTTTCTGCTCTACTTTAAAATTAAAACTATGAAAACAACTCTATGATCACAAGAATGGACTGGAGAGAGGGAAGGGGTTTCTAAAAGTTCCTCCTCAAAACCATATTTAACCTGCAATAAAGAATTGAATATTGTGTTATCTTTTGAATTTCAAAATCCAGAATGTTGCCAAAATTTCAGATTCAAAGTTTGACCAGTTCTAATACATCATGCCCTGGCATATTAAACCAATAGCTCAGGTATTCTAGTATTCTGTCTCCAGCAGCAGACAATAGCAGAACCATAAGGAATAAGACACAAGACTGCATTCTATTGACAAAGAATTGGAAGTGTACTCAATTTTTTTCATTATCACATGTCATATTTCTTATACCTTTCTAATGCATTTCTGAATGGTTTCTTGATTCATGTAATTTTGAATCATCTTGAATCTTGCCTAGAGTCTGAATTAAATGATACATTGAACAAGTTGAATTCCATACCTTTTTATGCAGTCTGGAAAGAAATATTTTACTTGTTTTAGTTATATTGCATTTCAGTTTCATTGGATATTATTAATCCTAATATTACTAGAAAAGGGTTAATAGCTTTCAGGGTCTCTCCTAAAAACACTTTCACCTATCTGGAAATGTAGGTAAGTATACTACATCTGGCTAGCTTGATTGTAAGGTTTCCCACTCACTGCTGGGATGACATTTACAGTCCTTCTCCTCTTTTTGACCTTTCCTCTCCTAAAATTATGCAAAAAGCCATATATATACCAAAAAAATTAATGTTTTCTGGTTTGGGCACAAAATCTAAATTTACAAAATATTCACCATTTTTCCACTGTGGTTTGTGAACCTTTTAAACAAATGTTATCTAATTTTATTTATCTGGTGTTAATCAAGATCCAGCAGGAGATATTTGATTCATTTGAATTAAAACTAAGTCCAACTGTGAGTAAAAATTACTCAAAACTATATGTATAGAAACTGACCAGCATTTGATAATAATTCTTGCAAAAGGACACTACTGAGCTGCATTACATTGAGTTAACTTTGATAACAAGAAGCACGTAATACCAAGTGGATCTTTATCAATATTGGGTGCATCCATATGAGATGCTTAATGCTCAGTGGACTTATTCTACTGTGTATTATCATGGCTGGCAAAAACAGTGCTAATGCACATATAGTTTCATAGTTTGTAGGGTCAGAAGGAACCTGAGCATCAAGTCTGATCATCAAGTCTGACTCCCTGCCATGGCAGGAAAGAGTACTGGGGTCAAATGACCCCAGCAAGGTGTTCATCTAGCCTCCTCTTAAAGACCCCCAAGGTAAGAGCCAGTACCACTTCTCTTGGAAGTTGGTTCCAGATCCTAGCTGCCCTGACTGTAAAGTAGCACCTCCTGATATCTAGCCTAAATCTGCCTCTGCCAGCTTGTGACCATTATTTCTTGTCACTTCTGAGAGTGCTCAGGGGAACAGGGACTCCCCCAGTGCCTGCTGATCCTCCCTGACTAGTTTGTAAACAGCCACTATATCCCCCCTCAGCCTTCTCTTGTGGAAGCTGAACAGGTTCAGGTCCCTTAGCCTTTTCTCATAGGGCCTGCCCTGCTGCCCCCTGATCACATGAGTGGCCCTCCTCTGGACCCTCTCCATGTTGTCCTTGTAATGCAAGACCTAGAACTGGACACAGTACTCCAGCTGCGGCCTGACCAGTGTTGTATAGAGGGGGAGTATCACCTCTTTGGACCTGCTCATGATGCATCTGTGGATGCATGACAAGGTGTGGTTGGCCTTCCTGACTGCTTCCCCACACTGCCGGCCCATGTTCATCTTGGAATCAATAATGACACCAAGATCCTTTTCTGCCTCTGCGCTGATGAGAAGGGAGTTCCCCAGCCTGTAGGTATGCTGCTGGTTCTTCCTCCCCAGGTGCATCACCCTGCACTTGTCAGTGTTGAAACCCATCCTGTTCTCATCCGTCTACCCCTGTAACCTGTCTAGGTCTGATTGCAACCTATTCCTCCCTTCTAGCATGCCCACGTCCCCCCACATCTTAGCATCGTCTGCAAATTTGAACAGGGTGCTTTTTACCTCCTTGTCCAAGTCGCTGATGAAGATGTTGAACAGTGCGGGCCCGAGGACTGAGCCCTGCAGAACCCCACTGCCCACATCCTTCCAGGTCGAAAATGACCCATCCACCACCACTCTCTAAGTGTGGCCCTCCAGCCAGTTAGTGACCCATTTGACTGTGTGTAGGTGTCGACGCCACAGTCCCCTAGTTTTTTAATGAGAATGGGATGAGAGACAGTGTCAAAAGCCTTCCTAAAGTCCAGAAAGACTACATCCACTGCTACCCCTGCGTCTAAGGATTTTGTGACCTGGTCGTATGCACAGTAGATTAGTCCAATGGACATTAAGCATCATATAAAAAGCATGCATCTGCACTAATGCTCAATATCTTTAGTCCAGTGGGCATTAAGCATCAGCTAAAAAGCATTTATCTGTGCTAATGCAAAGTAGTGCTGATTATGGCGCATTAATTTAGACTAAATTGAATGTGCTGTAATTAATTATGGTGCATTAATGAATGTGTAGACATGTCCATAGGCTACTAGGTGGCACAGAGAAACTGATACTTCCTGAAACTTCCCCTTACTCTTGAAGTACAGAGAGGTAGTTAGTCCTGTTAGTATCAAGACAGGCACTGAGCTGTGGATCATGAAAGCTTATGCATCTCTGATTCAGTTAGTCTAAGAGATGCACCTCTATCCTGCCTTTACCCTTGAATATTTAAGTTGCCATTGTTGTTTTCACAAATCTTCCACAGCCTAAAGGCAAGATAAAATTTCTCAAAGATTAGTAATAATTTTCATAAATGGATTTTAAGTGGAACCCCTCCATATTCCCTCTCTTTCACACACATCTACAAAAAGCAAGAATAATGTTATAGGGTAAATTTTGCAGTTTTATAAGACTGTCTTAAACATTTGTGGAAATATTTATGGATGTGACTACTTATGCATTGTAATTTGTGACTTCACAACTGAGGGATGTAGAACTGTGTAAGTGGTTTTCACTTGGCTGACAACAAGAAAATAGTTGTCTTGGACTGAGAAAGTTTTCTTGTAAAAATGTAACTTGGCATCCACAATCATCTGTTTCATTCTTGTAACCTTTCAGACAAGAACGTTGTTTTTGAGATCCAGGTAAATACCAAAGCTAAATTTGGATGCTGAAAGTGTTAGAGGACCTTTAATCAGCAAATTAGTGCACAAAGGAGATGTGCAGTTTTTAATCTGTTTATCATTTTGAATATATTGTTGGAACATACGTTTGCAATTAAATATCAACTCTCATGACATTGTACGTTTCAAAAGTTTGTTGGGCAAATCTAAAGGGCATGCCATAGCTTTCCCTTTCCTATGCAGAGTGTAACGGTATTTAATGTCAATGAGAGTTAAGCATGGCTATGGAGAAATATTATTAATTGTTTAAATGAACATTTTATATAGCAAATGTATAAGAAGAGAAATATTTATTCTGCAGTGATTTATCTGAGACCATGTAGGCATTCTTCTTACAATTTCATATAGGATCATGATAGCTAATGATCAGGCCTGCCCTCCAGACACTGGACCACACCACTGCAACCAGTTGCTGCCCCAAGCCATCACCCACTGCCTAGGCCTGATTCCCCCTTCCCCTCCACCATCTACTGCCAGCCACTGCCACCGGCTGTCACCCACCAGACCCTGTCTGATGCAGCAGGGCAAGAGTTTCCTTGGTGTCAACTATTCTGCCCGAGCTCAAATTGCTGCTGTCCTGAGTATATGTATAGACACTACACCCGTGAGTAGTTTACTCCAGCTCAAAGTACTCCAGAGTATATTGTTTCAAATTAGTTGCCCGTGTAGATGCACCCAGTGAGAATTTGTGCCTAGATGTTATGGTAGGTGCACTGGGCTCCATCTGTGTCACAGTTTTAAAGTTTCCTTATTTTAATGTTGGTAATGAAATCTTCTTGAAGCTAAAATGTGTCCATATGATAATTTCAATGTTCCTGAACATCTGAGAATGTTGAAGTGCTTAGTTTTCATAAAAGGTGTTGAAATGAAACATTCTGACATTTCCTAAGGCAAATGTTTCCATATTTTGACAAATTTTGAAATAGATGAATTTCCTGCAGTTTGGACATCAGTTATCAACCTGCTTGACCAAATATTTTTTACCAAACATTTAGTATGTACTTAAATCTCTACAATTTGTTTTAAAACATATTTTTGTCCTTGTGAAACAGTGTACTACACCACATAGAGACATTACTTCTCTTACAGAACTCTTACAGAATTTCTCTTACATTACTTCTCAGAGCAGGAATGTGACCTGCCCTGCTCCTCAGGGCTAAGTACAGAGAGTGAAAAAGACTGAGGCTGAATCAATTCAATATTTGCAAGTCAGTCTAAGCTGCATAGAGTCAATCAATAAGCAAGAGAACAGACACTCATTTTTGATTCCAGAAATACAGCCACATGCCTTCTGTGGCTCAGGCCAGAAGCTGGGGGTGGTGCTAGAATAGGCCTCTCTGCTCTGCTGGAGCAGACAGCTTGGGTCAAGAGTAGCCTGCCCACCCTGTGAGTGGAGTGGAGGGGTTCAAGAGAGGTGCAAAGCATCCTGGGATACTGGTGGACAGTGAGTGAACTTGGATCTGGAGGGGATCTAGGACAGAATTTCAATAAACTGACTTAACTTAAATCAGTTAGGTTTGATACTTCATCTATCCAAGTTTATCTTAAATCAGTTTTGGCCATTTTGAAAGCAGCTTATGTGCACTGAACTTGTATTGTGTTACAGATTTGAACAGGTTTCTGATCACTTACACCAATTTATGTGTAATTTCTTTCCCTAGCCTCGGTCTGGGCTACCTAAGGAGGAGGGAGATGAGAAAGGAAGGAGTGGGCTATAAAGTGGATGAACAGCTATAAAGCAGCAGTTACTCTCTTGTGTCCTGAGTGACAAGCTGGACTTGATTTCATGGACCGTACTTGCTTCAGTGAGGCCATGAGGCAAAACTGAAGATTAATGAAGCAGGAATTTATGAGCTGTTGGATCCCTCCTTTAGGTCATCTTGAAAGAGCTATACTCTTTGGTTTATCTGCTTTGGCTTCACTTAGTGGGGTTCCTTTACACTCCTACAGGGGAACCAGAGTTTCTACTGTGATTTGCTCTCAGTCTTAAAAAACTCATATTTTTACATCTGTTGCTTATAAATATTTCTAGATGGTGGGTTTTTTGGTTTGGGATCTGTTAATTGCTTTATCTGAGCTCTGTACAATATCCCCATAGAGAACAGTTTCCCCAGACACAAGCTAGAAATTCCCAAAAACACTGGGAATCCTTGGCTGCCTATTTATGACCCCTTCACAATATGGAGCCATGAAAGAGAGCCAAGGTGGAATTATAGCAGTAGAAATAATTTCTTTTGAATAAGTAGTAAACTAAAATTTATACTTTGAAATTCATAAGCAAAACCATAAAGTATCCAGAGTACTATAAGGTTGCTTGGATATGAGTTAAGTCTGTGGACTGAGGACAGTATAGTATGTGCTCCAAAATAATTACAGAGCAACATTTATACTTTCCTGATAACTTAACTTATACCTATGTGATCCTTCCTTTCAATTGGTATAATCTTAGTATTTCCTCCATTGATGGTTTATGCAAGTGTCAACACTACGCTTCCAAAGAACGTAATTCAAATTGGATGGGAAAAGGTACCAGGTATATCATTCAGCCTGGAAGAGGTTAATCTAGGATTAAAATATGCTTTTTGATACAGTGTAGCTAAGACTCACTGTAATGAATCTAGATAATGATGGTCCCCTCAGTAAATAGAAGATGTACCGTATCATTTACCTCATAAAGCATGTTTTATCCCCTGCATTTTTAGAGTTTATGGATCTCTTTAGATCAAATAACAGTTACTGACTCTGGGTGGATTAAAGTTTAAGATTTTTCAATATGAATGATAAAAGGCTCATTTTCTACCTTCTACAGTGAAATGTTAAAATGCTGGTAAAGGCATAAATTGTATTAAAATGGAACATTCTGTGAATAACTTAACAGCATCAAGGGAAGGCAAGAAAATAGTACATTCATTTTCTCATTCACTTACAAAATCTATAAACTATAGACACCTCCAAGAAGTGTTAGATATCCTTTGCATTAAGAAAAAGAATTGCTTTCAGATTAAGAATTAATCTGCAAGAGTTTGGCAAACTGTTAGCTACTTACCATTTTTTTAGGTCTAGAAAGCAGTGAGACTTCCAGCCATTCTGCTTCTGTGATCTCATCATATTTTATGGTCTAAACAGAGCTAGCCCTAATGAATGTCTGGACAGAGAAGAATTCAAGATTATTTAAAAGGAAGCACTCTATAGGGCTGGCCAGAAAAGTTTCTGGTGCTCAGAAAATTTCATTTTCTTGAAAGATATTTTGGTCAGAAATGGACCAGAATCAGTATTTCTGAAAGTTTTGGCTAGCTGGAAGTTTTCCAGACACTTCAACTACTCAGTGAAATTAATGCTCTTCTCCATATCACTGAACATACCAGAATGTTAATGTTCTTGAACATCTGCAGGGGGTTATTGTGGCGACCAGATCTCCTTCTCAGGTGTAGACCTGCCAGCTTTTGAACGTTCTGGCAGCAGGGCTAATCTGCCAATAGACTGCCGAAGATCTAGCAACAAACTATTTCTAGAGTCTTCTGCATCAGGGCATACTTACCAGGATCCCAGGCTGATTACCTTTGGAATCCATCCCTTTATTCTGCATGAACCCAAGATCTTTGAAACATTTCAGTTGCAAAGGATAAGCATTTTTGATAAAACTTTTTCCGTGGGAACATTTCTGACTTGCTCTTGGCCTCTTCTTTTCAAGTGAGTATTGAGCTGATACCTTAGCTCTGTGCTTACCTACCTCACTTTGAAGGTGCATATAGGTGTGACAATTTTTGCCTGATCTGGCCCCAGAAAGCGTTCTACAGCTGTTACCAAACACAAGTTGCATGGCTGCAGACTGCTTTAAAAGGTCCCAGTCCCATGACAATGTGAACCCTGATTGCATGAGGGTTCAGATGAAGATGCTCCAAAACTGAGCACCTTCATTAATTTGTGTCAGTACAAGCTGGGAGCAGGACTTGGCTGATGCAGCCAATCCCTGCTCCCAAGTCTTTTCAGAATGGGAGGAGGGGAAAAGGTAGAGGAGGGAGGTTGATTCTGCGGGTATCCCAGCTGGTGGACTGGAGCCTTTCCCCCAGCCTGCTCCAATCCACCCTCCCCACTCCAACACAGCTGGGGAACCCCCAGCATGGACCTCCCTCCCCTGCCTACTCTCCCGCCCATCCTGAGATAGCGCTGGAGCTGCAAGACAGGGCTAGAGCGAGGGGAGAGAAGCTTCAAATGTGCCTGGATTGGCTCCAATCCTTTACCCTCCCAACCCAACAGCTAATGTCTAACTCAGGAAGATGAGTCTAACCCTTTGTGCTTTCTGCAAAATGCTATGAGTTAGACTGGAGAACTGTATTTCTGTCTGCACCGTAAGAGACTTCACTCCCTTTTATTGCGTCTGTTCCATACAAATTTGGTGCCCCTTTCCTGGTTAAAAATTATTGAATTGATGTTAGAGAAAGTGTTACTCCCCCGAAGGAATGAAAATATTTCAAGTGTAAATGATCTTCACTTGCATTTGGGCTCTTTTTCACACATTATGCTGAACCTTTGGTAGCTGGCAGGTTGAGAGATGTGTCTGTGCTTCTGGAGTTGCTGGGTTTTGGATGATGAGAGGTAGAATCAGTCACACCTACTTTTGTTCACTAAAATATCTTGTAACAATTTTTGTAATGTGTTATTCTAAGGCACAAGCTGATAAGAGAAGGAATGGTACCATGCAGAACAAACATCACGCAATGAGAACTTAAATTGCAATACAGCAAAAGAACTGTATTGCAGTTTATTAACTGGTCATTAACTGGAAGGTTTCAAAGAAAAGTTAAGCTTGAAAATATGTTTTGTAAGAAGAGGAATAAAGAGATATCTTTGATTTTAAGGGCTTTGCATGGGGGTTAACCAATAATTTGGTCCATGATATATATCAGAAACAAATCCTGCAGATGGGGAAATCATCTCAAAGTGATTTAGTCAAACACATTCCTTTCAGTCAATGAGAGCTTTTCTGAGCAAGTCTTGGATTAAAAGCTGACTGAAGACCATATCTGATGCAGTATAGAGATCAGTCCTTGAAGAATAAAGCAAATAAGTGAAGGAGAATATGTAATGTTTTTCAAAGACTTCTGACTTGCACAGTAGCACTGGATCTGAAAAAACATACCCTGTACCGGGCTTCTTAAGTGGTATGGCACAGAAACACAACTAAAGGTATAAGGAAAACTTCTGTGGTCCTTGGATTGTGGGCTTTCAGTCTTTTCTAATAAATAACATTCTACAGCCTACAAAAGCTTAATAAAAATGCAAAATAAAATGTGTTCTTGTTCCATACCTCTCCCCACTCCTGGCCACTCCCCCAGCACATTATTCAGTTGGTAAGTGTATGGGGTGCATATAAATGATAATCTACTGCCCCTACATTCCTGGTGGATTGATAAGTTTTCTATGAGCTATTTCTCACTCTTTTAAGATTTCTTTACCTCCCAAGAGTAGCATGAATAAGGAACAAGTATAGTGGCTGCAAATACTAAAGATGTTGCCCTATTTGAACAATTCTGGAATTCAGATGGTGCAACAGAAAAACAAAAAGGATGTCATTAATGGTTGTACATGCAGAATCTATATAAAACCACAAAATGTGGTAAGATGTGTACAGCAAGTTAAAGTCAAGGAGAAAAGGAAATCAGAAGAGTGGAATTCTAAAAAAATGAGCCGATAAGGTAGACTTGGAGAGTTGTGTTGCTTTTGCTGGTTCCTGTTTCAACTCTGTCTGTGGATTTGTACATCAGTTAATAACAGTAAGGGTGATCATAGGATCATAGAAAAGTAGGGCTGGAAAGGACCTTATGACATTATCTAGTCCAACCTGCTCAAGGCAGATTTGCTTCTCACTACATCATCCCAAAATTATATATTAATCTTGGGTCTGCTTTTTGCCCATTTGCCTTTCTAATAGAAACAGTCCTCTCCTTGAATCAAAAGCATGCTAAAAACTTGCTTCCATGACAGCATGAAGTCTTAACAACCTTTGAACACACAAACAAGTTAAGCAATGGCTGCCTGAATTAATAGAAGACAAGGAACATTTTTCTAAATACTCATTTAAATTCACTGAGTCTGTCATGTTTCTTTGCATAATTTTGTGATGTTACTCTAAGTGTCTTTTTGATATAATATAGCATGACACATTTATGTAACTATACAATGAAGTGCGACCAGTATAAAAAAAATACTTCTTAGCTGGTGTAAACCAGCAAAATTATGCTGCTTTCAGCAGAGCTATACAAATTCACATCAGCTGCATAACTGGCCCATAGCTTTTATTCATCTGCTGTTCTGATAACAACATTATTATTTCAAAATTTTCCTCAATTAACTGTGCCATTTAGAAAACCTGGTATTTCTGAGATATTTGCAATTAGCTCATTAATAAGAACATCTGAATTTTCCATGACTTGAATGGAGAAGTCATATAATTTTTAGCATTCCTTCCACTTTCCAGGACATGTAAAGTTGAAAAGCATAATTCAAACAACATTACCTGTGCTCCTTGGCCAGACACCAAGCAAAAATAAAACCGCTTGGTTCACTTCAGAGAGATATTTATGCAAATTCTCTTGTACAAAAGGAAAAAACTTAAAACATTTTCCCCAAATGAGAGCAGATAAAAATTATTACTGCTGGGGGCTATAGTATTCTATTAAGCTTTCACCTTTCTGCACATTAAATGTGTTCTCTCTATGGGAAGAATTATACAACCACAAGGAATAACAGTAATATCATATAAAATAATTGTTTGACATGAGGTCCCTGGTTTACAGAATTGAGTTTCTGTCAGTTTGTATAACTAATGTGCTAAAATGGTTTAAATAATATTGGCAACAATAAAGCAAAGGAAAATGTAGACATCTGGTCATCCTAAGCAATATGTTGCTGCTTATTTTAATACACACATGCCTAAGGATATGAGCATAGCCTTTTTATTTTGGCTCTTCTTTCTTGCATCTCCTAGCAAATGCAGGGCAGATTAAATCAAAGTAAGGACAAGGCACCTATACTGCCAGGCAACATCTGGCTATTGGAGATTTTGGAGGGATTAATAAGTGTGGACTGCTGTTTTCCTACAATGAATTGGGGTCAGGAGAATCCATGCTCTTCATGGATATATTGGGAGTACCTGTGGCATATCCATATTTCATCTTTCTGTGGTGCATTGGGAAAACCTGAAGAGGTCTTTGCACTAGTGTATGTGAAAATAGAGAATCCTCCCATGCTATTGCTAAATGTTGTGGGATTCAGTAGGTTTCTGCCTTCAAATGCCAGGGATTAATGATTTAGGCCAAGATACGAAGGTACTGTCAGGCTGTATCTTGCTTGTTCCTGTTCTGTCCCTATGATGCTGTTCCTCTTGGCTGCCCAGTGAGATAGCTTCAAGAGGAAGACGCTCTTAATCCTGTTTAGTTTGTAGGCTAGTGCTAAGACACTGTCCTGCGATGTGGAAAAGTATGGTTCAATCAAGGGAGATGGGCCAGAATCTTGAGTCCCTCGTGCTGGGTAGATGCTTTAACTGAGTATGACATAGAGACCAGCAGCAAGCCATGGTTTTGCTCATCTACAGTTTTTGGGGGTTGCAAACTATTTCTGTGCCTCCAAAGCAAATTAGAACTGTACTGGAGCATAAATGAAGTTAGACACTTCTGTGACCATATTGATCAGAGAACTCATAGTAGGGTACACATTTAAAATGCCTTTATATGCAGGGAAAAGTAGAATATCTTCTCATGAATTAGATGCCACTTACAATTTTTCACCACTGCTAAGATGAGTAAACTCACCGCTGCTAAGATGAGTGATACTTAGATATCTAAACACTAGAACAGGATCTGCTCCATAGCATACAGTAATTTCAGTGGGTGCATCTATAAAAGATGCTTAATGCACAAAAGACTAATTCAACTGCACATTAGCACACGGGCAAAAAACCATGCTAATGCACAATAGATTAACCTAATGCACATTAACGTCACTTAAAACCCAGTGCTCATTTGGGTTAATGCTCAGTAGTGCCAATTATGGCACATTAAGTTGGTATCTGTTATTACTAAGGGTTCACCAACAAGGATTTCTGGGGCAAAAATGATGGTTGATTATTAACCAGCCATGTGGGCTGATACCAATCTGATTCCCAATATGGAGCCCAGGAGCTTGGAGAACATTGTCTAGCAGGTAAGACTTTTTGGGGGGAAGGGACATGGGGGATGGAAGGGGCATGGGGGGGGCAGATCAAGACCTCCATGGTGAGGGAGGAAGTGGGGCAGAAGCAGGTACTACCCAGCCGAGGCAGGGCAGGGTGCAGGATGGAGCCATGGACAACTCATCCAGGAGGCACAGGGTGGGGTGATGAGGGACAGGTAGCTCCCCACACTGTGCACACCCTGGGAGGGTGCATATGTCCCCCCAGATTTCTGCATGGGGTGAGGGTGGTCTTCCCCCTGAGGTCTCTTCCCAGTGTGGGGATCTGGGCCAGGGCTGTGCTCAGGGTGGACAGGTGTGGAGTAGACAGCACTGGCTCTGGGAGGGGGAGTTATGGGGTGGGCTATAGCCACCCCAAGATTCACTGTAGCCACCCTGTTGGTCCCCTCCCAGTGCCACTGCCATCTTCCCTGCCCCCACCCACCCTGGGCCTACAGCCCTGGCCCAACCCCCTTCTAGGAAGGGGCCAGTGCAGCCCCTGTCCCTAAGCCCATAGCAGCAGCCCACCCTCACCCCACACACAAATTCAGGGGTCACATGCATGCAGTGCCTACCCTTGGAGTGCACACAGTGATGGGAGCTGCTTCCCTTCCCACCCCCTCACACCTCCAGATGAGCCACCCATGGCTCTGCCCCATGTCCTGCCCCAGCTGGGCAACACCTAGCCCTGTCCCTGCCCTTGCTTCAACCCCATTCCCTCCCTCACAGTGGGGGCCTCATCCACCTCCCCATGCCTCTCCTCCCCATAAACTTACTGTCCTGATGTTGCTTTCCATGCTGCCAGGCTGCACTCCTGGCCATGTGCATGCTGTGGCTGTGCACATGCTTGTGGCATTTATCAGTGACATTTTCAGCTACATCAGCCAAATAAAGCAGGTTGCCGATAATGTCAATTTTTCTTTTATCAGTGCTAATATGATATGGACCAATGTACCGGTGCACCTGTAGTTATTACAAGTACTAAACTTAATGTGCCATAATTATGGCACATTAAGGAATGCGAAGATATACCAAATATGATAGAACATAGTACATCACAAACGTTTTTATAAGGCATTTTAATAGTTTCATAGATTCATAGATTTCATAGACATTACGGCTGGAAGGGACCTCAGAAGATCATCGAGTCCAACCCGCCGCTCAAAGGGCAGGAAGTCAGCTGAGGTCATAGGATCCCAGCAAGATAAGGATTCAATTTGCTCTTAAAGTGTTCAATGGAAGTGCTTGAACCACCTCTGATGGCAGGCTATTCCAGACCTTGGGGGCTCAGACAGTAAAGAAATTCTTCCTTATGTCCAGCCTGAAATGGTCTTGTAGCAGTTTATAACCATTCGAACTCATCATCCCTTGGGGTGCTCTGGTGAGCAAATGTTCCCCCAGGTACTGGTAGCCACCCTTGATAAACTTACAGCTGGCCATCAGATCACCCCTGAGCCTGCACTTTTCCAGGCTAAAGAGCCCCATGGCGCTCAGCCTGGTGTCATAAGGTTTGTTTTCCTGACCTCTGATCATGCATGTGGCTCTTCTCTGGACTCTCTCAAGCTTCTCCACATCCCTTTTGAATCATGAAGCCCAAAACTGGATGCAGTACTCCAGCTCCATCTTCACCAAGGCTGAGTACAAGGGGAGAATGACATCCCAGGATTTTCTTGAGAAGCATCTATGGATGCAAGCCAGCGTTTTGGTCACTTTACTAGCTGCAGCATCACACTGCAGGCTCATGTTCATCTTGTGGTCAAAGATGACCCCCAAGTCTCTTTCTTACGTAGTGCTAGCCAGTGTAGTACTGCCGAGCCTATAAGGATGCTGCAGGTTTTTCTTCCCAAGGTGGAGAACCTTGCATTTTTCAGTGTTAAACACCATCAGGTTCTCATCCGCCCATTTGCTGAGCCTGTCCAGGTCAGCCTAGATCACTCTCATGTCTTCTGGTGTGGATGCTTTGCCCCAAAGTTTGGTGTCATCGCCAAACTTAGCCAGTCTGCTTCCGACTCCAATGTCCACATCATTAATGAAGATGTTGAACAATATGTGTCCAAGGACAGAGCCTTGGGGGACCTCACTGGTCACAGGGCACCATGATGATTGATTTACACCAATTACCACCCTCTGGGTCTGACCACGGAGGCAGTTCCCCAGCCAGTGGATCGTGGTGGAGCCAAGGCCACAATTGGCCAGTTTTGCCAAGAGGTGATCATGGAATACCAGATTGAAGGTTTTTTTGAAGTCAAGATATCAATCTCTTCTCCCTTGTCCAGGTGATAGGTTACCTGGTCATAGAAGGAAATGAGATTGGTCAAGCAAGACCTACTTGCAATAAACCTGTGCTGGCTATGCATCAGGATGTTGGCATCGGCTAGTCCATTAAGGATAGCTTCTTTAATAAGCTTTTCTAAGACCTTCCCCGGGATAGAAGTCAGGCCTGTAGTTAGCCGGATCCACTTTCCTTCTTTTCTTGAAGATAGGCACTACATTGGCCTTCTTCCAGTCTTCGGGCACTACACCAGAGTACCAGGAGTTTTTAAAGATCCGTGCCAAGGCTAGGCTATAATGCTAGCCAGCCCCTTGAGTACCCTGAGGTGTAGATAGCCAGGGCTGGCTGACTTGAAGGTATCCAGCCTCTCAAGGTGTTCCATCATGAGGTCAGCATTAATGGAGGGCAGGGGATCTCCCTCACCTGGACCTCCCTGTCCCTTAGCAGGCATGGGTGTCCCATAGGACTGAGGAAAGATTGATGCAAAGTACCGGTTTAATAGGTTGGCTTTTTCCTGGGCATCAGTTGTCAGTTATCCCATCTGGTTCACCAGGGGTCCAACGTTGCCCTTGCGTTTCCTCTGGCTCCCCACATATCTGAAAAAGGACTTTTTATTGTCCTTAATGCTTGAAGCTAGTTGGAGTTCAGTTGCAGCCTTGGCTTTCCTGGTTTGCTCCCTGCAGGACTGAGTCAGTACAGAATATTCCTCCTTGGAAGTGAATCCTGTCCTCCATCCTTTGTAGGCCTTTCTTTTTGGCCTCAAGAGGTCTGCTAGATGCCTGGAGAGCCAGGGGGGCTGCTGTGCCCTCTTGCTGCCTTTCCTCCGAGATGGAATTGAATCAGCTTGTGCATTGAGGATCGCGCCCTTAAGGAGCAACCACTCTTCCTGAACTCCCCTCCCCCTGGGGTCATGGTGCCTAAGGGCCTCACTGACAAGCCTCCTGAGCTTGTCAAAGTCAACTGTCCTGAAGTCAAGGACTTCGCTGTTGCTGACTGTCTTGCCAGCTTTACGGTGGATGGTGAAGGTGATCAGATTGTGCTCACTGTCACCCAGCTTCCCATCTATCACTAGGTTGCAGATTAGGTCATCCCCAGTTGCCAGTACCAGGTCAAGCAGTGCTTTACCTCTTGTTGGCCCATAGACTTCTTGAGTCATGTAGAGGTCATCCACGCATGATAGGAAGCTTTGCAACCACTTGGATTTTGCTGAGTGATCCTTCCATGAGATGTCTGGGTAATTGAAATCACCCATGACAGCCATGGTCCTGGAGCATGTGGCCTCAGCCACTTCCCAGGTGAATTCCTTGTCAAGCTCTTGACTTTGGGTGGGAGGTCTGTAGTAGACTCCCACCATTGTGTCCCCTGTGCCATGTTCCCCATGGATTTTAACCCAGAGGGTCTCCAGTCATCCACCCTGATCACTAATGTCAGCTTGCAGGGATGTGTAGCTTTCCTTAACATAGAGAGCTACACCTCTGCCCTTTTTATCTACTCAATCTCTCCTGTACAGGGTATAGCCATCTACACCCATGGTCCAGTCATGGGTGGAGTCCCACCAGGTCTCCATTATCCCTATGACATCATAATTATTTGCATTGAGCAGGAGGACGAGTTCCTCGTTCTTATTCCCCAAGCTTGTGGCAATTGTGTACAGGCAGGCAAGTGTCCAATTGGGGGCTCTTGCCTTGCCCACAGATTGTACCAGGGCTGGGCTCCCTTAAGTGCCTTGGCCTGCTGGTTATGCAATGGTTGCTCAGCAGGCCAGCAGTGGCAGTAGACCCCCCTGTCCCCAAGCGGTCTTAGTTTAAAGCCCGGTGGAGCAGGTCAGCCAGTCTGGCTGAGAATAGCCTCCTCCCCAGGGGAGAGTGGTGGAGGCCATGTCTTCCCAGCAGCTCGCCGCCTCTCTCACCAAAGAGTAGGCTGTGGTCATGGAAGCCAATGCCTTCCTGATGATGTGAGCACCAGAGTCTTTGGTTAACTACCTGGATCCTCCTCTCCCTCCTCAGCCCGTACCCTGAGACTGGGAAGATTGAAGAGAACACCACCTGTGCCCCCAGACCATTTAGCCCCGCTCCCAAATCCCTGTAGCGCCTCATGACACAGCTGGGAGCATTCCTAGCCATGTCATTGGGGTTCACATGAATAAGGAGCATGGGATGGTGGTCCGTGGGCTGGAGGAGCTTAGAGATCTTTTCCACAATGTCTCGGATGCGGGCCCCCAGGAAGCAGCAGACTTCCCAGGCTAAGGGGTTGGGGCGGCAGATTACCCCCTCAGTTCCCCTCAGGATGGAGTCTCTAGTTATTTTTTGCTAGCAATATCTCCTTTTAATATTATACAAGAAATATTAAAAGACTGATAAGTTCATAGTTTTGATCTTTCTTTTTTGTGTGAGTGGGAGCAGTTTGTCTGATACCCAAATGTTAAAATCAATAAAACACAATTGGACTTTGTGTAAATGGGAATGATGTATTTTTATCTTCAAATTCTGCAGATTGCATTTTGCAGACCTACCATGCATCACAGCTGGACATAGTTTTCACTCCTCCTTTGCTGTCATATCTGTTCTATGCCTATCTGAAAATTGGAATACATTACATTCATATTTTTGCTTGCTTTCAGCAGCCATGCCAAACAGTTTGTGGTGGGCAGATCCACTAGGGGCTGATACCTTATTAAAAATAGAGTCTAAAGCAAAATCTTTAAATGTTACTATGTAATAAACAGATTCAGATATAAATCCTGATGAACCCCGAGTCGAACTTACTCCCTGAGAAGTCCAATCAAGTTCAGTGAGATCCTAAATGAAGTAACTGTTCCTCAGGGCCAGTAAAAGTATTGGAATCCTGACCCTATTATGAAACTTCTCTGGAGTATATTTCACCACCCTGACTGAACACCAAACTTAGCTGAAACCAATTCATATGAGTTTGTTTAGTTATAAACTCAATAGAGACCCATTTTAATAGAAGAACATAATGTGCATGACAGTACAGTATAAGGGTATCTTTTAATGAGAAAGAATGCTTCCAAGAAAGGATAGCTGCTGTAATTGCAAATCTGAAGGGCAACTGTCACAGGGAAGGATGGGATGGGGGGTGAGAGGGGAAGAGGGGGAGTAAACAGTGCTTTTTGTAAAGGTCTAATTACTTATATTTTACATAACATTCAGCTAATTCAGAGATCTAAATGTCATATAGGGTGTTCATTATAATCACCATGGAAGGCTTTCAGCCTCTAACTTATCAACAAATTGGCAAAAGAATCATGCTTATCTGTTTCTTTCTTTGCAGATGCAATGAGCCAAATCCTCACCATTACTTACTCAAAGTCAAAGGAATTATGTCCACCTTCACCAGCTAATTATCTGGCCCAATATGATAAATTTTTTGTTTATTTTAAATCTAAAGAACTAGTGACAATAATCTGTGATTTTCCTGCCAGTTAATAGACTGGACTTCAGCTGATGTGGAAATATCAGTAAAATGAACGGTATATTACGTCATGTGAACAGGAACAGCGCACAGGGCAAGCAGTTTTCAGGCAGCTCGTTTTGTCAGTTTGCAAGTCAGTTTGCTTCCCATTGAGGGGAGAAGCTTGGTGTGAGGAAGTAGAGGAGAAGGAACCTTTGGGGCCAAAGAATAGTAAACAGGCCAGCTTCCAGGTGAGCTCACTAGGGAAAGCATGCTTGGAAGAAGGGCAGTAAGAGAGAAGAGGCAAATTAAGAGATCCAGGGAAATAGATGGAGGACATCACAATGCCAGACCCACTGCCACTGCCACAGGTTTGCACCTGTGAAATTTCTGTCCAGGCCGGACTGCTTACTATTGAGGCTTTCACCCAGGTCCAGGTTTGGTGCTGTGGGGACTGCAGCTTACAGGTTCCTTCTGGTGGTGGCCAGGTTGGGGAGTGCCTTCAGTGTGCACAGTACCTCCTGGTGGTCTCTCTCAGGGAACAGGCAAAAGAGTTACAGGAGGAGGTGATGAGGCCCCAAAGCATCCTCTACCATGAGGAGTTCATTGATTCAGTGCTGGAGGAGACCTCTGGGACTGTGGAGGAAGAACTGCCAGAGGCAGAGCTAGAGAAGGGAGAGGACATGTAGTACCAGGAAGGGGGATGCTGAAAGCTTGTGACCTCTGGCAGAAGGCAGAAATCTTCATCTCTACCTGCAGCAGTTCATCCAGAAAATAGATATGGACCCCTAGCAACAGAGAGCAAGAAGCACATGCCATTGGTGAAGAAGGACTAGCCAGGCTTCCCTAAGGTGAGAAGGATTGGAAACAATGCTACCAAGAAGAAACAACAGGTGGTGGTGGTTGGAGACTTCCTTCTGCAGGGGATGGAGGGATCCATCTGCTGACCTGACCTGTTGTGTCAGGAAGTCTGCTGCTTGCCCTGAGCCTGTATCCAAGATGACAAGACTCATCCAGCCCTCAGACTACTACTGTTCATCCATGTGGGCATCAGTGATGCTGCCAGGAAGACCCTGAGCAGATCAAAAGTGGCTACAAGGCTCTGCATGCAAGAGTGAAGGGGATGGAGGATCAAGTGATCTCTTCAGTCCTTCTAGTTAAGGGAAAGGGCCCAGGTACATTCTGCAGATCAATGCATGGCTGCACAGGTGATATCACCAGGAGGGCTTTGGCTTCTTTGACCATGGGATGATGTTCCGAGAAGAAGGACTGCTAGGAAGGGATAAGATCCACCTGATGAAGAGAGGGAAAGGCATCTTCTCAGACAGTTTTGCTAACCTAGCGAGGAGGGCTTTAAACTAGATTTGCTAGGGCATGGAAACCAAAGCCCTGAAATAAGTGCAGAAGTGGGTAAGTAAGGAGGAAGAGTAAGCAGGAGGGGGCAACAAGGGAGGTGTTCTCATTCTTCCCAGGAAATCAGGGCAATTGACCTTAGGTACTTGTACACAAAAGCACGGAGACTGGGAACAAGAAGGAAGAATTGAAAGTTCTTGCACAGTCAGCACTATGACATGATTGGAATAACAGAGACTTGGTGGGATAACTCGCATGACCAGAGCACTGTATATGATTATAAACCCAGAGCACTCCTCCAGATGGGTATAAACTGTTCAAGAAGAACAGGCAAGGGAGAAGATAAGGATGAGTTGCACTTTATGTAAAAAAGACATATGATTGCTCAGAGTTCCAGTATGAAACTGGAGATAGGCCTGTCTAAAGTCCCTGGGTTTGGGTCAGAAGAGAAAGAAATAGGAGTTATATTATGGTGGAGGTCTGCTATAAACCACCAGACCAGGAGGAAGTGGTGAATGAAGCATTCTTTGAACAGCTAGCGGAAGTTTCCTGATCACAGGTCCTGGTTCCCATGGGTAACTTTAATCACCCTGATATCTACTGGGAGGGCAATACAACAGTGCACAGGCAATCCAGGAAGTTTTTGGAGAGTGTTGGGGACAATTTCCTGGTGCAAATGCTGGAGCAGCCAACTAGGGGCTATGCTTTTCTTGACCTGCTGCTCACAAACAGGGAAGAACTGGTGGGAATGTACTAGTAGATGGCAACTTGGGCAGCAGCAACTATGAGATGTTGAGTTCAGTATCCTGAGGAAAGGAAGGATGGAAGCAGCAGAGTAAGGACCCTGGATTTCAGAAAAGCAGACTTTGACTCAGGGAACTCATGGACAGGATCCCCTGGGAGGCCAGTCTGAGAGGGAAAGGAGTCCAGGAGATCTGGCTGTACTTTAAAGAAACCTTTCTGACAGTGCAGAAACAAACCATCCCACTGTGCAGGAAGACTAGCAAGTGTGGCAAAAGACCAGCTTGGCTTAGCAGGGAACTCTTCAGTGAGCTAAAACACAAAAAGGAAGCTTACAAGAAGTAGAAACTTGAACAAAAAATTAGGGAGGGGTATATGAGTATTGCTCAGGCATGCAGGGAATGAAGTCAGGAAGGTCAAAGTGCAATTGGAATTGTAGCTAGCAAGGGACATGAAAGGTAACAAGAGGGAGTTTCTACAAGTATGTCAGCAACAAGAGGAAGATCAGGAAAGTGTGGGTCCCTTACTGAATGGGGGAAGGTAACCTAGTGACAGATGATGCAGAAAAGACTGAAGTACTCAATGCCTTTTTTATCTTGGCCTTCACAGGCAAGGTCAGCTCCCAGACTACTGCACCTGGCAGCACAGTTTGGGAGGAGGTGAGCAGCCAACAGTGGCAAAAGAACAAGTTAGGGACTATTTAGAAAAGCTGGACATGTACAAGTCCATGGGGCTAGATGGGATGCACCCAGAGGTGCTGAGGGAGTTGGCCAATGTGACTGCAGAGCTGCTGGCCATCATCTTTGAAAACTCATGTGATCAGGAGAGGTCCCAGATGATTGGAAAAGGGCAAATATAGTGCCCATCTTTAAGAATGGGAAAAAGGAGGAACTACAGATTGGTCAGCCTCACCTCAGTCCCTGGAAAAATCATGGAACAGATCCTCAAGGAATCCATTTCTAAGCACTTGGAGGAGAAGAAGGTGATTAGGAACAGTCAGCATGGATTCACCAAGGCAAGTCATGTCTGACCAACTTGATTGCCTTCTATGATGAGATGACTGGCTCTGTGGATGCAGGGAGACCAGTGATGTGGTATACCTTGATTTTAGCAAGGCTTTTGATAAGGCCACAACATTATCTCAGGCAAGCTAAGGAAGTATAAGTTGGATGAATGGACTGTAAGGTGGATAGAAAACTGGCTGGATCATTAGGGTCAGAGGGTAGTAATCAATGGCTCAATGTCTATTTGGCAGCTGGTATCAAGTGGAGTGCCCCAGGGGTTGGTCCTGAGGCGGTTTTGTTCAACAATCTTCATCAACAACCTGGAAGATGGCATGGAGTGCACCCTCAGCAAGTCTGCAGATGACACCAAGCTGGGGTGGGGGAGAGTGGCAGATATGCTTGAGGGCAAGGTTAGGATTCAGGGAGACCTTGACAAATTGGAGAATTGGGCCAAATAAATCTCTTGAGCTTCAATAAGGACAAGTGTAAGGTCCTGCACTTAGGATGAAACAATCCCATGCACCAGTACAGGCTGGGAGCTGACTGGCTGGGCAGCAGGTCTGCAGAAAAGGCCTTGGGTGTGAAAGTGGACAGTAAGCTGAATATGAACCAACAGTGTTACCAAGAAGGCTAATGGCTAATCTTGTTACCAAGAAGACTAACAGCATCCTGGGCTGCATTGGTAGGAGTGTTGCCAGCAGATTGAGGGAAGTGATTATTCCATCCTATTCAGCACAGGTCAGGCCAGATCTGGAGTACTGTGTTCAGTTTTGGACCTCCCACTACAGAAAGGATCTGAACAAATTGGACAGAGTCCAGCAGAGGGCAACAAAAGTGGTGAGGGAGGTGGGGTGCATGGCTTATGAGGAGAGGCTGAGAGAACTGAGTTTATTTAGTCTGTAGAAGGGAAAACTGAGGGGGGATTTAATGGCAGCTTCATCTACCTGAATGGAAGTTCAAAAGAGGATGGAGCTAGACTGTTCTCAGTGGTGGCAGATGACAGAACAAGAAACAACATCCTAAAGTTACAGCAAGGGAAGTTTAGGTTAGATATTAAGAAGAACTTTCTCACTAGGAGGGTAGTAAAACACTGGAACAGGTTACCCAGAGAAGTTGTGGAATCTCCATCCTTGGAGATTTTTGAGACCTGGCTAGACAAAGCCTTGGCTGGGATGAGCTGGTTGGGGATGGTCCTGCCTTGATTTGGACTAGATGACCGCCTGAGGTCCCTTCCAACCCTCATTTTCTATGCTTCTATGTCTATATGTAATCAATCTTTTAAATGTTCAATATATGAAAATGTCATTATTTTAATATTTTTTTCAGATATTTGGACGGCAAAGATGATCTGTAGGTCAATGTCTGGTTAGGTTAAGGGTCTGTGTGTCAAGTCTTCAAGTTGTCCAGCAGGTCATTTTCTTAGATGGAATGCAGCTTTTGGCAGTCACTAGTATTGAACTAATAATGCTTATTTAATGCTGCAACATTAGGAAGACTGAATCCTCTCCCCCTGGTTATACTCCAAGTTTGGCTTCCATGAAAAGACTGCTTAGTGGATTTATTGGCCTCAGAAGTTCCTTATGAGATGGTGCACTCTTGCAAAATCCAGCTCATACTAGAACACAACAGAACCATACTGGCCCCTCTACAGTAGGAGCATAGATACCTAGTTGAGCTGTCCTCAAGTTGGCATAATCAGGGCAGAATGGTGGCTATGCCACAATTATCAGTTCAGTATAGTCTTCATTTTGCTTCTTCCAGAGCACAACCACAGAAAATGATAATATCTTATAGAAACAATTGCACACTAGGCTCTTCCATGAGCCTATGTATGATTGCAATGATCACTGAAAATATTAAGAGCAGTATTTGACAGTTACATTAAATTTCTGCCCCTTCCATATCCTCAAAAATGCAAATCGTACGTTAGTAAATGTGACATACGTTCATGCACAGTTTGATGATATAATTGTATACATTTTTCTTGCCTAATTTTGAGCTTGGTCATATACTGAAATGTTGGCATAACTTCAACTTACTTGACTATAGTCAGCCTTTCACTGTAGTCAGCTCATCCACTCCTCCTCGTAGGAGGTATGAATGAGCAAAACTGAAAATTTTAGACAAATTTGGGGAAGACTGAGCAGCTTTCCAGTTTCTACAGCTATTACCACATATACTATAGGTAACGCATAGGGAGGGCACAGGAAGGGCATGGGAGGCACGGGGGGGGGCAGTTGCCCTCTGTGAGATTGGCCACCACCAAAGCTGTTGCTGGCTTCTGTGGGCAGTTGCCACTTGCACCCACCCCTGCCCCACCATCAACACAGCTGGTGGTGTCTGCAGGCAGTCCTTACTTGCCGCTTTCCGTCTGCCACCCCTCCTACTGTTGACACCGCCAGCGGTGGCTGTGAGCAGTCTCAACTCACCGCCGCCAACACCAATGCTGGCTGCTGTGGGTGGTCCCTGCTTGCTACTGCCAACACCAATGCCAGGGGCTGCGAGCAGCCCCCGCTCACTGCTCACCACCCACCACCATGGTGCCTCCCCAGTCTGGGAAGGCACCAGTCGTTTATGCTGTTACCTGATCATCTTTTGTTTCTTTAATGAAATCTCTTTGGAAAGTAAATCCTAGACACTTGACCTAAACTTTGGTTGTGTGTGTAAGACACTAAAGATTCATTTTTTGAATATAGCAAGAACGTTTCATTCATAGTTAGTTAGTTAGTAGAGTCGGAAGTGACTTGAGCAGATCATCAAGTCTGACCCCCTGCCATGGCAGGAAAGAGTACTGGGGTCAAATGACCCCAGCAAGGTGATTGTCAAGCCTTGTCTTAAAGGCCCCCAAGGTAGGAGCCAGCACCACTTTGCTTGGAAGTTGGTTCCAGATCCTAGCTGCCCTGACAGTGAAGTAGCGCCTCATGATGTCTAATCTGAATTTACCTTCGGCCAGCTTGTGACCATTATTTCTATTCACTCCTGGTAGTGCTCAAGGGAACAGACACTCCCCCAATGCCTGCTGGTCCCCTCTGACTAGTTTGTAACAGGCCACTAGATTCCCCCTCAGCCTTCTCTTGTGGAGGCTGAACAGGTTCAGGTCCCATAGCCTGTCCTTGTACGGCCTGTCCTGCTGCCCCCTGATCATGCAAGTGGCCCTCCTCTGGACCCTCTCCATGTTGTCCACATCCCTCTTGAAGTGCAGCACCCAGAACTGGATGCAGTACTCAAACTGCAGCCTGACCAGTGCTGCATAGAGGGGGAGTATCACCTCCCTGGACCTGCCTGAGATGCATCTGTGGATGCATGACAAGGTGCGGTTGTCCTTCCTGACTGCATCCCCACACTGCCGGCCCATGTTCATCTTGGCATCAATGATGACTGCAAGATCCTTTTCTGCCTCTGCACTGACGAGAAGGGAGTTCCCCAGCCTGTAGGTATGCTGCTGGTTTTTCCTCCTCAGGTGCATCACCCTGCACTTGTCAGTGTTGAATCTCATCCTATTCTCATCCGCCCACCCCTGTAACCTGTCTAGGTCTGATTGTAGCCTATTCCTCCCTTCTAGCGTACCCATATCCCCCCACATCTTAGTGTCATCAGAAAATTTGAATAGGGTGCTTTTTACCCCCTCATCCAAGTCAGTGATGAAGATGTTGAACAGTGCGGGCCTGAGGGCTGAGCCCTGGGGGACCCCACTGCCCACATCCCTCCAGGTCAAAAATGACCCATCCACTACCACCCTCTGGGTGTGGCCCTCTAGCCACTTGGTGACCCATTTGACTGTGTAGGTGTCGACACCACAGTCCCCCAGTTTTTTAATGAGAACGGGGAGAGAGACAGTGTCGAAGGCCTTCTGAAAGTCCAGAAAGACTGTGTCCACTGCTACCCCTGCATCTAAGGATTTGGTGACCTGGTTGTAGAAGGCCACCAGGTTGGTCTGACAGAAACTGCCCTTTTTCACTAATAAATTATCAGACACTGAAAATGTACTTTAGGTCATTTAAAGTTTTTTTTTCCTTTAATGTTTAGGTCATTTTAATTTTTTTTCTTTAACGTACAGGCAGAGAGATGCAAATAATTGTCCCATATATTTTTTAGAATATTCCTAAAAGAGCTTTTCTTCAACTTATGTTCCATTTACTTAATACTATTTTAAAGGTTGTATGAAATCTCATTACAGATGATCTGCCTTACTCTGGAGAAGACTTTGCCAAACCCTGGGGGCTAGAGCAGTCAAGCCTGTGCAGATCATCGCTGATCTTGTCTTTCTCTATGCCTTTCACCAGTCCTGCTATTCATCTATTCTATCACATGTCTCATCTGCTCCTTCTTACTATTTAGCAGATTGGAGTACAAGAAATTGCTCCTTTTCAGCCCTCTGGGAACATCTGCCTTGTATCTTTTCACCTCAGTGACCTTGTATCTCTTTTCAAATCTCATCTGGTAAGATCCTTTGTCTGTTTCTGTTAATTTTCCATCCCTTTTGTTATTAACTATAGGGCTAAGTTCTTTAATTTTTCATTATTTTTCATAAACTGCCAATTGAATTTAGTAGGTGTTATATGACATGTCCTCCAGAGAGTGTTCATGGATAACATGACAATCTGGATTTCTAATGAACCCACTATGACATTTATATGAGCTGATCTACAGCATATGTTAGGATGTATATTTGCGTACCCATCTGCTTATTATTATCTTGTCATCAGATGTTGCTGCTAGGAATGTTTGTTACACTTCTTGGGTAGGTTCCCCTTTACACCTGTCTTCTCACAATAAATCCTGCTTCATACACACACACACACACACACACGTACACATACATACAATATTGTGTATCTATTTAGTGTGTGTATATACACACACACACATATACATACAATATTGTGTATATATATATTGTGTGTATATACACACGCACACATATTTTTTATACACCCACATATACACACATATATGTATGAAACAGGACTTATTGTGAGAAGGCAGGTAACATCCTGTTTGGGATAGATCTTGCACCTTACAGACCTGTTCAGTCCAACATAAAGGCAGTATTCAGGATTCACAAATATCTTTAAAGAGCAAAAATCATCTGTAGTATGTAGATTTCTGTTTGAAAAGAAAGAATTCTCAGTTATTCCCTTTATCTATAATAAGACTAGCAAAACTATAGGTTTTGCTTACCCTTAAAGTATAAATAACTTTTGAGCCATAACAAATAAGTTGAGATTTAACAGTCATTAAAACTGGTATAGAAGTAAAATGGAAAGATAAACTGAGAATTCATGCCCTTTATTATCAGATCAGGCAAATATTCATAGATGGTATTGAGAATAAACTTCTTAGTGTATCAAAACCAAAAGATTTCTAGAAAAGAAACCTTTAAACTATCTAAATTTTAGAGGTCAGTGGAATCATTCCTAGATACACACCAGTACAATTAAGAATAGAAAATTATCCACCAAGTTTATTTAATTTGACAAAACTTTATTTCTTTAATTTTTCTCCTACCAGCACTGTATCCTGTATGGGTCCATCAGTTTACAGTGACCTTAATTATAGCTGAGGCCCAGTGCTTAAAGGAGTCTGAGAAAAGTGGAGAGTCTTACAGTCATCCCATATCCATCCAAACACCTAGCCAACAATTCTGCCCTCCAGGCCTCACATAAAATCTGCCCGCTGATCTTTTCTGACCCCTATGGCAGGGGTATCAAGCTCAATTGGTCCCATGAGAGACATACAGTCTTCAGGGCTTCTCCTGAGTCAAACAGCTGACCTCCGGAGGTGGGATTAGCAGTGACAGTTTTAACCCCTAGGTGCTGGTCCACCGGCATAGAAGCTCTGGCAGCTGCAAGACTTAATGTCACTGTTGCTCATCCCACTGCCACAGAATTGTCTCCACAAAGTGGATCTTCCCTGGGAATTCAGTGGTGGGATGAATCACCGTAGCGTTGATTCCCAGGGCTACCAAGTCATTGTCTTGATGGACTCAGGACACAAACCGTTAATGATGCTACTGTTCAGTCCAGAGCTGCACAGCTGCCTTAAAACGAGGAATCTGGGGGCAAGCCAAACAACAGTGGCATTAACCTGCCAGTTGCTGACTTCACCAAGAAAGCAGGAAGTATGTTTTATACCCCTCCATTAATATTCTTTCCTACTATACATAAATTGATCCTGCTGAGGTTCATCATCCTCTTCCCAGGCTTGTGGTGGGGAAGCTGCACAGGGGCTCCCTTTTCCCCTTTCAGGCTGGGTGAAGTAGTTCTTCATCCCTTCACCTGTTTCCTAGATCGGGTGTTGCAGAGAGGGAGAACAGAAGATGGCTCTATTGTTTATAGTATGTGTGTGTGATAGGTGGTGGGTGGAGAAGAGAGACTATGGAGCTGCTTAGCCTGCTAAGCTTGTTCTGATCCCTAATACCCCTTCTCTTTCAAGCAAGAATGATGCCAGGCTGCTGAGAGGAAGAGGGAGGACTCTCTATGCCTCTTCAGTCAATCATGATTGGCTGCCCTGTTCTCTGAGACAGAGCAGTGAGGCAGGCAGGCATGAAATAGGGCTCCCCCTTTCACTTGGCAGCATTAAAAACATTCATCGCTAAGCTGCCCGTCATTTTTTAGAAGTATCATTTCCCACGTCTGCAACCTGTTGCAACCTGATGTGGTTTAGGCATTGCAGATGTCTCGCTTGTGAGCAACATTCCTCTCACAGCAAAAAGAGGAGGGAGAAAATAAACCATCAAAAGCATACATACCAAATACAACTAAGCTAATGTGCTGAGGATATTTAAGTCATTAGGTACAAATAAAGAACCAACATCTCAAGTCATTACTCATTAGTGCTAATAAATATGGTATTCAGTTTTACTTTCCAAGGAAAAGGAAGTGAAATCTGCATAATGAAGGGCTAATTGACAGAAGTGTAGACATACACAGCAGCTAAACTCAGTGAAAAGGCAAATTGACGAGCCTAAATGTCAATGATGTTGTTGTTCATAGCAGACTTCTGGTATTAAATTCTGTATATGTGCCTTTAGGGCCTGTTTCTGTTTGCCTTGCATTCCCACAGGTCCCTTTGAAGTCAGTGGGAATTTGGGGTGTCCCAAAAATACAGGAGCCAGAAAATACAAACTACTTGTGTAGCAGGCTTGCCTTTTGGAGCTTGGGTTGAGTCCCAGGCTTGAAATCTTGCTGTTTTGATTGGTGGAGCTCATCCCCCAATCAGGAGGCAACAAGAGGAGTTCAGTCAATTTCCTGAGGGGAGGGGGAGAAGAGTCCCTCCCTAGGTGGACCTGACTGAAGACTGCAATACTCAAGTCTGGAAGACTTCAGGAGTGGAGCCCTGGAGCGTATAAAAGGAGCTGCGTGCCCAGCTGCAGGCAAGAAAGCAGCCTGGCACAGGGGACGAGGACCATCCTCCAGGCCTGGGAGCCATGAGTTTCAGGGAAAAGAGGATTCCCACAGGGGAGGGGAGTCCCCCTCCAGGTTAATTAAGGGCTCCTGAAAGGGGAGGTCCCACTGAGAGGGCCCCCCTAAAGTTACCAGCTTTTTTGTAGGTCTTGGGAAAAACCCAAGGGCATTGGGGTTTCCCTTCGGGATTGAGTTTATCTTTGGGGTTTATCTGTTTCAGATCAAATGCTTACCTGTATCTGGAGCACTGGTAGAAGGTTTTATGTCATTTACCCAGAGGGTATTGTTTATGTTACTGGTTTAGATATCTTATATATATACACATTGTTCATATGTTTATATCCATGTTCCTTTCCCTTGTGATAAGTTAATGCAAATAAATGTGTATATAGTTAAGTCCCCTGACTGTCCTGGCCTAGATCTATCGGGACAGAGGAAAACTGAGCAGTCTGCAGTTCCCACCCCACAGCACACCTGCCAGCTAACAATCCCCTTCATTTGGAGAAGGGGAGTATATACCCAAGTTACCTGGGCAACACTCACTGTCAGTTCTCTAAAGATGAAATTCATTTTGGTGGAGGAGGGTGACAATAAGTCCCCTCCAGCATGTAAGAATTGTTCTGAGGTGTTTAGGGTCTGTCTGCTGAGCAGCGTTTAGCAGGAACAGTTTGCATGATATTGTATGAAATCTGTACTGGAGGTCAGGACAGTCAGGAGTGGTCTACATTTTATAATAATCCAGTGATTCAGATATACAAGTCTATAGCTGGGAATTTCTGAAACACCTGAAAGAAACATAGCAACCCTATATCTTGGTCCTTGGGTTACATATTGTATATTGTCCTTCACTCAGCTTAGGTGAAGTCCCAATATTTGGTAAATTTCCCCTTTAGTATGCATGTTGGGGTGGAAAGTAGTTTTGGAGAACTTCTAGTTTTGAGGGTTAAAATAAGATAAACATTATGAAGCTTCAGCATTAACATCTCAGTCTTGTACCACTTAACAAGCTAGCTCTGCTGCCTTTTCTGCAAATGCCATATATTACAATTCTGTTATATAAGGCCAAGAAGAATTTGCAGAGCACATGGGGCTTACACATCCCTAAGCACAATACAGCTACAGGAGGTCTCTGCAAAGTTATCTCAGATGATCATTTTAACAGAGGAGACCTGTATGGGAGAAGGAGCAAGATGAAGGCTACCCAAACCATAAAACTGTAGGAGAGACAATGAAGTGACTCTGTTAAAAGAATTCTGTCTTTTAACTTTGCTGGTACACTGTGTTGTACAGCTAAACTGTATCTAAGCTGTAGGAGCTAGGATTTAGGCTTGAGGAAATCTACCCTGGGTCTTCAGGCTGTCTGTAAACAGATGCAGAAGACGACGCTACTTCATTTTGCATTGCAGGGATGCAAAATAGGAAGTTATTTGCAAAGATGTCTTCAACAGTGGTGGAAACCATTATTTTAATGAGAGTTTTGATCCCACACAAAAACACAGGCAAAACCCCCTGGTCATCAAAGAAAGTTTCCTATACAGAATTGGCAAGTGGGTGAATACATTTGTCAGTCCCTATCCTCTGCTTTGGTAATTACACAAGAATATCTGTTAAATTATATCCTCCAATCTTATCAGCAGAGTGAAGGACATTCTTATTCTGAATATCAAAAGAATTCATTATGATATGTCACTTGCTATGAAGTCTTTTTTTCTTTTTGTAGCAGACATGAAAATGAACCAAAATGCAAATTTCATGTATTTTACTTCAGAATGCTTTGTAGAATTAAAACCCCCTGAACAGCAACTGTGATATAATTTAATATAATAACACTTTCCATTAAGTGTCACAAATTATACACTAAATGATTTAAAATTAAGTAATCACTGTAAATGTCATTTGATTATATACATTTCTTATCTAGCAACCCCATTCACTTTACTTGTTAAGTGTCTGTCTGTTAAATTCCTGTTATAATAATATAGAAGTGTGTATGTTTGCACAAACCTACAAATATTCATTTTTATTTGATAGTTTGCATTAAAGCTATTAATTCACAGAACTAAATTTCTGAAGTACAGTAACATTCAAGAGTGCTTGATTTAGAAGCCAGAGTCCTATTTTTAAAAAGTGATTTAGCCTTGGAACCTCAAAGGGATTTAAACACATATCTTCCTAAAATGGAGATGATATCCACCTTCCTTTACTTTGAAATCTATCTTACATTTTTTTTTCAAAATCTGAGTGCTTAGGTCCCGCACAGTTTTTTCTGATGCATCTGCCTGATGCAGTCTAAAAATCCAAAATGTGTTGTTCTGATGAAGAGCTTAGAGAAATGTTCTCAGCCATCTTAAAAGGACTCATAAAAATCTTATGCATAGAACACAGTGCCTGGGAACCTATGTCACATTTTAGAAAATAATGTATCCAGATGTGTGTCTCAGATGAGTTTGTGAACAGATGAATGCTGGACTTAGATATTATCATGTATACAATATTTTCACTATAGTGTATATATTGCTATTTCTACTTTTATTGTATGTATGAATTTTCTATTATGATTCACCAGTTTCTTCTATAGCTATAAGTCTAACTGATTAGAATTTCCTTTACTATTAATACTAGTCTACCAGTGTCTTGATATAATTAACTGCATTCATTTTAGCCGATGTGCAATGATTTCAAAGCAAAAACTCCATTGATTTCAGTGATCAGTGGATCAGTCCCATTATGATGAGACATTTTTTTTAAAAGGTTAAACAAAAAGCTACATTGTTGTAGCCCTTTAATTGCAGTGGAAGTATAGATGAGGAGTGCAATAGCCATAGTCCTCATGAAGGCAAGCCACAAGTGCAGCCCTGCTTTCACTTAGCTTTCCCCATTGCCTCTTATTAGTATAGCTATGTAGGTAAAAAAACAAACAAACCCGCCTCCACTGAAGAAATCTTGTTCACAATTCTGCCATTTCTCTATTGCATGGTACAAGTCTATATCATGCTAAGCATAGAACTGTGGTTGATAGGCATGATTGAAACCCAAATGAGGAAGCTTTCAAAATATACCATATTTTCTTGCATACCGCACACAACTTTCCCCAAAAATATCAGCCACTCAAAATTGGTGTGTGCCCCTCAAGTGGGGCATCTGATTTTCTGCTCAAAACAGGTATACCCTGCTTTGATTCCAGCTACACAGTGGAGCAGTAATGGCATTAACTACTCAGGGATCTGAGGGAGTAAATTGACTTATTGTTCTTCATTCTACTGGCATTACCAAATATTTTTTCCTTTTTAATGGTCTTGATGCTCCACTAATCAAGATAGCCTTTCTTAGGGCAATTTTGTTGTCTGTTAGTTGCTCCTGGTCTCTCTTCTCCTTTCTTCATAGCCCCAAAAACTCTTTAGCATTTTACAGAAGAATAGATCTACCCATGGAGACCAGTCTTCAACAGCAACTAAAGTTACAACTTTCAGTTAAAAAGGAAAGTAAGGAAGAGTCAGCTGAAGATTATGTTCTATCCCTGCTCTATGCACCCATTTAAATCTTGGAGGTGGTGGGGAGGAGAAAGCTTTTATTCTTCACTCCACCTATCCAAACAAGGTGTGTATTTTATTCTGGGACATTTTATAAACAAGAAAATGTGGTATATACAAATAATAATAATATTCTGTATGATGGAGTGCATTCATGCGTGTGACTACATATTTTGTTATTATGAATGCACATATATATTCATAATATGCACGGATATATGCACAGGTAAATGTTGATTTTCTGACTATCTTGCTGATATCTGAATATTTAGAGCTAAATAGCTATGGTTAAAATACAGATATTTGATCTGATATGAATTCTTGATTCTGAGAACATAAATTTTTATAATCAATTAGGTAAGTACAGTAAGTGAAGTCTACTTATATAAATGTTTCTATATATTTGTATCATGGCATTGCAAAGCTGTATGGTAAGTGAGAATGTAAAGCATGTACTTCTAACCCAATATTTTAATACACCTATGAATTTTTTAACATTTTTTTCAACTTCCTTCACAGTTAAAATCCAGAATCAGCACTGTACATAACTTTAAGAGTATGAATAATACAACTTGGACTTCTTGGTGCTTAAAATTAAATACCATATTACTTAAAATATAAGATGCCCTTGAATTTAAGACTCAATCAAATATTATGGTACTCAATTATAAAAGAAATAAAACAGATCCTCAAAACTCATCTATGGTGCATGTAATAGGTTTTAATTTCACTTTTCAATTAAAATTTAAGATGAGGACAATCTTTAGAAGAAATAAATAATTTTTTAAAAGTTGAACATATATTTGAAGAAATATGGTACCCCATTAAGGGCCTAAGTAATGAAGCTGCTAATCTATCCCATTGTTTAGAATTGTATATTTCTAAACTTTAATGTCTCCATTTTGGATTCTGATACATCAGATAAGTCAAAGGCTGATAACTTGAAATGCTAAAGTAATTACAACTTTTACATTCAAAATACATGTTTTTCTTTTGCATTCCTTTGTGAATAGAAATATGCAGAGATTACTACTTGGAATATCTTTCATACAAATGGTTTATGGAGAAAATAATAAATAAGTTTTTAAATGTTCCATTTTTACAATCTTCATCACAACATTCCAGGAAATACAATGCTGAACAATCTGCCAGAATCAAAAAAGAAAATCAATAACAAGCAAATTAACTAGTTTGTACTATACTATATATGTGCATGTGTATTTGTGTGAAAATCTTTATGTAAAAGAGCTGTGTGATTGCTCAGAGCTCTACTACAAAACTGAAGTTAAACCAGTTGAACATCTCTGGGTCGGTAGGAAGAATACCAAGGATGATGTTGTGCTTGGTGTCTGCATTAGACCACCAGACCAGGAGGATGAGGCTTTCTCCAAACAGCTAACACAAGTTTCCTGGTCACTGTCCCTCATACTCCTGAGGGACTTTAATCACCCTTACATCTGATGGGAGGGCAATACAGCATTGCAAAGACAAGCTAGTAAGCTTTTGGAGAACATTGGAGGCAAATTCCTGGTGAAGGGTTTAAGAGGCCAACTAGGGGTTGTGTTTTTCTTGTGCTCACGAGTAGAAAAGAACTGGTGGGAAATGTAGAAGTGGACGGCAAGTTGGGCAGCAGTGACTGTTAGATGACTGAGTCCAGAATATTGAAGAAAGAAAGGAAGGAGAGCAGCAGAGTAAGAACAACGGACTTCAGAAAAGCTGACTTTGACTCACTCAGGGAAATGATGGGCTCAATACCCTGGGATGACAATCTGAAGGGGAAACAAGTTCAGGAGAGCTGATTGTATTTTAAAGAAATCTTACTGAAGGTTCAGGAATGAAACATCCTGATGTGTAGGAAGACTAGAAAGTATGGCAGATGACCAGCTTGGCTTAGCAAGAACTCTTCACTGAGCCAAAACACAAAAAAGAAGCTTACAAGAAGTGGAAACTTGGACAAAAGACTAGGGAGGAGGATAAGAATAGTAGTCAGGCATGCAGGAATGAAATCAGTAAGGTCAAAGCACAATTTTAGTTAGAAAGTGACAAGTTGCAGCTAGCAAGGGACATGAAGGGTAACAAGAAGGGTATCTACAAGTATGTCAGCAACAAGAGGAGAATCAGGGAAAGTGTGGGCTCTTTAATAAATGGAGAAGGCAACCTTGTGACAGAGGATGAAGAAAAGGCTGACGTACACAATGCTTTTTTTGCCTCAGTCTTCACAGGGAAGGTCAGCTCACAAATTACTGCAGCACAATTTGGGGTGGGGAGCTGCCAACAGCAGCAAAAGAACATGTTAGGAACTATTTATAAAAGCTCGCTGTGTACAAGTCTGTGGGGCCAGATGGGATACACCTGAGGATGCTGAGGGAATTGGCTGATGTAACTGCACAACTGCTGGCCACCATCTTTGAAAACTCATGGATTGGAAAGGATCCCAAATGATTGAAAAAGGGTAAATATAATGCCCATCTTTAAGAAAAGGAAGAAGGAGGATCTGAGGAACAGGTCAGCCTCACCTCAGTCCCTGGCAAAATCATGGAGCAGATCATTAAGGAATCAATTTCAAAGCAATTAGAGGAGAAGAAGGCGACTAGGAACAGTCAGTATAGATTCACCAAGGGCAAAGCATGCCTGGCCATTCTGATTGCCTTCTATGATGAGTTTAATGGCTCTATTGATTCAGGGAGTCCAGTAGATTTGATATACCTTGACTTTAGCAAGGCTTTTGATACAGTGTCCCTGCAATATTCTCACAACCAAGCTAAGGAAGTACAGGTTGGCTGAATGGTTGTATGGTAGGCAGAGAACTGGATGAAGCATCAGGCTCAGAGGTTAGCAGTCAGTGGCGTGACTGGTGTCAAGTAGAGTGCCCCACAGGTCACTCCTGGGGTTGATTTTGTTCATTAGCTTCATCAGTGATCTGGAAGATGGGATAAAGTTCACCCTCAGCAAGTCTGCAGATGACACCAACCTGAGGGGAGTAGTAGATATGCTGGAGAGTAGGGCTAGGATGCAGAGTGACCTAGACAAATTGGAGGATTGGACCAAAAGAAATCTCATGAGGTTCAATAAGGACAAATGCAACATCCTGCACTCAATACAGAATAATACACCAGTACAGGTTGGGAACTGACTGGCTAAGCAGCAGCTCTACAGAAAAGGACCTGGAAGTTACATTGAACATGAAGCTGAATATAAGCCAACAGCATGCCCTTGTTGCCAAGAAGGCTAACTGCATATTGGGCCTCATTACTTGTAATGTTGCCAGCAGATTGAGGGAAATGACTATTCCCTTCTATTCAGCACTAGTGAAGCCATATCTGGAATACTGTATCGAGTTTTGGGCTACCTACCACAGAAAGGATGGAGACAAATTGAAGAGCATCCAGTAGAGGGCAATGAAAATGTTTAGGGCCCTGGAGCACATGACATATGAGGAAAGGCTGAGGAAACTGGACTTAGTCTCAGAAGTGATGACTGAGCAGGGATTTAATAGCAGCCTTCAACTACCTGAAGTGGGGGGGTCCAAAGAGCATGGAGCTCAGTGGTTGAAGATAACAGAATAAGGAGCAATGGTCCCAAGTTGCAGCAAGAGAAATGCAGGTAAGATATTAGGAAAAACTCTTTCACTAGAAGGTTATAAAGAGCTGGAACTATTACCCAGAGAGGTTCTGGAATCTCCATCCTTGGAGGTTTTTAAGACTCGGCTAGACAAAGCCTTGGCTGGAATGATATAGTTGGGGGTAATCCTGTTTCAACTAGGGGGTTGGGACTACATGACTTCCTGAGGTCCCATCCAACTTTAATTTTCTATGATTCTATATTCATACAGTTCATACTAGGTGTGTCTACATTTCATAGATTTCATAGATTTCATAGACATTAGGGCTGGAAGGGACCTTGGAAGATCATTGAGTCCAGCCCCCTGCCCAAAGGGCAGGAAGTCAGCTGGGGTCATAGGATCCCAGCAAGATAAGCATCTAATTTGCTCTTGAAGGTGTTCAGTGTAGGTGCTTGAACCACCTCTGATGGCAGGCTATTCCAGACCTTGGGGGCTCGGACAGTAATTCTTCCTTATGTCCAGCCTGAAATGGTCTTGTAGTAGTTTATGACCGTTCGACCGCGTCATCACTTGGGGCACTCTGGTGAACAAACGTTCCCCCATATCCTCATTAACTTATAGGTGACCATCACATCTCCCCTGAGCCTGCGCTTTTCCAGGATAAAGAGCCTCATAGCTTTCAGCCTGTCGTCATAAGGTCTGTTTTCCTGACCTCTGATCATGCGTGTGGCTCTTCTCTGGACTTCACATCCTTTTTGAATTGTGGGGCCTAAACTGGACGCAGTACTCCAGCTGCAGCCTCACCAAGGCGGAGTACAAGGGGAGAATGACATCCCGGGATTTGCTTGAGAAGCCTCTATGGATGCAAGCCAGCGTTTTGGTTGCTTTTCTGGCCGCAGCATTACATTGCAGGCTCATGTTCGTCTTGTGGTCAATGATGACCCTGAGTCATCATCATACAATCATCATAGAAGTAGGGTCAGAAGTGACCTTGTAGATCTTCAAGTCCGACCCCCTGCCTGGGCAGGATTAAAACTGGGCTCAAATGACTCTAGCCAGGTAGGCATCAAACCTCTTCTTAAAGACCCCCAGGGTAGGAGCCAGCACCACTCCCTTGGAAGTTGGTTCCAGATCCTAGCCGCCCTAACTGTAAGTAGTGTGAAGTAGTTCTTGCAGATGTCTAATCTAAATCTACTCTCTAATAATTTGTGTCCATTGTTCCTTGTCATGCCAGGGAGTGCTAGGGGAAACAGTGTGTCCCCTAAAACCTTCTGGTTCCCCATAGTGAGTTTATAAACTATCACCAGGTCGCCCCTCAGCCTTCTCTTGTGAAGGCTGAACAGGTTTAGGTCCTGCAGTCTTTCAATGTAGTGTCTGCCCTGTAGTCCCCGGATCATGCGGGTGGCCCTCCTCTGGACCCTTTCAATGTTGTCCACATCCCTCCTGAAATGGGGTGCACAGAACTGGACACACTACTCCAGCTGTGGCCTGACCAGCATTGCATAGAGGGGGAAGATCACCTCCCTGGCTCTACTTGAGATGCACCTGTGGATACATGACAAGGTCCGGTTAGCCCTGCCAACCGTGACCTCACATTGTTGGCCCATGTTCATCTTGGAGTCAATAATGACTCCAAGATCCCTTTCTGCCTCTTTGCTCTCAAGAAGGGAGTTTCCCATTCTATAAGTGTGCTGCTGGTTTCTACTGCCTAAGTGCAGCACCCTGCACTTGTCAGTATTGAAACGCATCTTGTTTATGTCAGCCCACTCCTGTAACCTATCCAGGTCTTGTTGCAGTCTTTCCCTCCCTACTAGTGTGCTCACCTCATCCCAAATTTTGGTATCATCAGCGAATTTAAACAGGTTGCATTTCACCCCATCGTCCAAATTGCTGATGAAGAAATTGAACAGCACAGGCCCAAGGACCGAGCCCTGGGGGACTCCGCTGCTCACTTCCCCCCAGGTCGAATATGACCCATCCACCACCACTCTCTGAGTATGACCCTTGAGCCAATCTGCAATCCATCTCACTGTGTAGGCATCAATGCCACAGTCACGTAGTATTTTAATGAGGATGGGGTGGGAGATGGTGTCAAAGGCCTTGCTGAAGTCCAGAAAGACTACGTTCACGGCGACACCTACATCCAAGGCTTTTGTGACCTGATCATAAAAGGCAATCAGGTTGGTCTGACATGACATGCCCCTAATGAAACCGTGCTGGTTGCCCTTGAGCATCATCCTTGAAGCCGGCCCATCACAGATGTGCTCCTTGAGGATCTTCTCAAAGAGTTTCCCAAGGATAGAGGTAAGACTGATGGGCCTAAAGTTGCCCAGGTCCTCTCTCTTCCCTTTTTTGAAGATGGGGACCACGTTAGCTATCTTCCAGTCATCTGGCACCTGGCCCAAGCACCACGAGCACTCGTAAAGCTGTGCCAAGGGCCCTGCAATAACCCCTGTTAGCTCCCTCTACACCCTGGGGTGGAAAGCATCTGGACCTGTTGACTTGAACATATCCAGCCCCTCCAGAAGCTCTCTAACCCGGTCCTCCCCAACCTGAGGTCTGGAGGCGTTCCCCTCGAGTCCATCTGGCATCACAGTGGGGAAGTCCCAGTTCCTGCACAAGAAAAAGGAGGTGAAGAATTGGTTAAAGAGTTCCACTTTCTCCTCTGGCGCAACCACCAGATTGCCCAGTGTACTTTGCAGGGGCCCCACATTACCCAGTGCCTTCTTCATCCTCCCTATGTATTTGAAAAAGGACTTTTTATTATCCTTGATCTTGGATGCTAGTCCTAGCTCTATGTCTGCCTTAGTTTTCCTGACAGCCCCCCTACAGGCCCAAGCAGAGGAGGTATACTCCTCTTTGGAGATAGCACCCCCCCTTTCACTGGGTGTACGCCACCTTTTTGGCAAGCAGGTATTCCCAGACGTCCTTGGTGAGCCAGGGGGGCTTTTGGACACTCTTGCCCCCCTTGCATCTTGTTGGGATGGACTCCTCTTGGGCCCTGAGTATCATTTCCTTAAGGAACGACCATTCATCCTGGACACTGAGTTCCCCTGCCCTCAAGGACCCCAGGACCTCACCTACTAGTCTCGTCAACTTGTTGAAGTTGGCCCTCCTAAAGTCTAGGGCTACCATCTTGCTGCATGCCCTTGACACCCTGCGCTGGATGCTGAATTCCAGCAAGCGATGATCGCTATTGCCCAGGTGGTCAAGAACCTGGAGGCCCCTTAGCAGGTCATCGCCTGTAGACTGATGAAAGACCGATGCAAAGTACTCATTTAATAGGTTGGCTTTTTCCTGGATGTCAGTTGTCAGTTGCCCCATCTGGTTCAGCAGGGGTCCAATGTTGCCCTTGCTTTTCCTCCAGCTCCCCACATATCTGAAAAAGGACTTTTTATTGTCCTTGATGCTTGAAGCTAGTTGGAGTTCAGTTGCAGCCTTGGCTTTCCTGGTTTGCTCCCTGCAGGACCGGACCAGTGCAGAATAATCCTTCTTGGAGGTGAATCCTGTCCTCCATCCTTTGTAGGCCTTTCTTTTTAGCCTCAAGAGGTCTGCTAGGTCCCTGGAGAGCCAAGGGGGCTGCTGTGCCCTCTTGATGCCTTTCATCTGAGACAGAATAGAATTAACTTGTGCATTGAGGATTGCTCCTTTGAGGAGCAACCACTCTTCTTGAACTCCCCTCTCCCTGGGGTCATGGTCCCTTAGGGCCACACTGACAAGCCTCCTGAGCTTGTTAAAGTCGACTTTCCTGAGGTCAAAGACTTCCGTGTTGCTGACTAACTTACCAGCTTTACAGCAGATGGTGAAGGTGATCAACTCATGGTCACTGTCACCCAGCTTGCCATCAATCACTAGGTCACTGATTAGGTCATCCCTAGTAGCCAGTACCAGGTCAAGCAGTGCTTTGCCTCTTGTTGGCCCATAGACTTCTTGAGTCATGTAGAGGTCATCCATGCATGAGAGGAAGCTTTGCAACCTCTTGGATTTTGCTGAGTGATCCTTCCATGAGATGTCTGGGTAATTGTAGTCACCCATGACAACCATGGTCCTGGGGCATGCGATCTCAGCCAGTTCCCAGGCGAACTCCTGGTCAAGCTCTTGACTTTGGGTGGGAGGTCTGTAGTAGACTCCCACCATTGTGTCCCCTGTGCCATGTTCCCCATGGATTTTAACCCAGAGGGTCTCCAGTCATCCACCCTGGTCACCAACATCAGTTTGCAGGGACACGTAGCTTTTCTTAACATAGAGAGCTACACCCCCCACCCCTTTTATCTACACAATCCCTCCTGTACAGGGTATAGCCATCTATACCCGTGGTCCAGTCATGGGTGGAGTCCCACCAGGTCTCTGTTATCCCTGTGACATCATAATTATTTGCATTGAGCAGGAGGATGAGCTCCTCCTCCTTATTCCCCAAGCTCCTGGCATTTGTGTAAAGGCAGGCAAATGTCCCCTTGGGGGGGCCCTTGCCCACAGATTGTGCCAGGGCTGGAGCAGGGGTGGGCTCCCTTAAGTGCCTTGGCCTGCTGGCTTTGCAAGGGTTGCTCAGTGGGCCAGCAGTGGCAGTAGTCCCCCCATCCCCCAAATATGTTACGCTATGTACATGTTACACTATGTCACCATAGCGATGCATTATGGTGATGTAGCTTGTCATTACCGCGACATAGCATCAGCAGGCACAAACTGTGATGCCAACACTACGTCACCATAGTGACATGCTACCTCACTATAGCACATTGCTACAGCGATATAGCTCCTAAGAATTACTGTGCACTGTCACTTAGTACTTCCTAAAGCAAGTACTAAATGATGGCACAGTCATGGTGGACATGTATAGACATGTCCAGTGTATCAAACATAACTGATCACATTTATAAAAACAGTAATCCAAGAACAGTCTTATTAAGAACATCACAGAAGTCTAAGGGTCTTCTGAAGTCTATTCTGAAATGGGTATAAATCATATAAAATACCACAAGTAAAAATTTCTAGATACTAAATATAGAGATACTATGATCATGGAATAGTTGAAGCAATGTAATGTACTTGGTATTAAAGTTAATAATTTTTTTTAAAACATAAGAAAAAGCATGGACTTGAAACAAATCATTTCTGTAAATGAACACAAATGGTGAATCCTAAACCTAAGAATCTTAAATAATTATGAGGTGCATTTTAGCTCAGGTTTCCCTTCCAAGTCAGCCTCCCCGACCCTCTGCCTTTCTTTCCCCTCCCTAGCTGCTTAATTGTTACAGTCCCCCTGTTGTTTCTTTACTACTTATTCATGCAAATAGTAGCAGAGACCCCCTGTTCCAATTAGCTGCTGCAGGTAATGCTCCCAACTCTATTTCCAATCTGTTGTTTCAACAGGGGAACTTCAGAGCATATTTAGAAGGGGAGCTTTGTGTTGAGCGTTCATCCTCCTTTTGTTCCTTTATGTATGTGTGTTTTGCACACACACCCCTTCCTTCTTCTCTTACTCTTTTTTTTTTTAATTTTGCCTTCCCATGAACACCTTTATCACTAAACATTTTTCTCAAAAGCATAAAGGGAAGAGGATAGCACAGTACCACTGCTACATTTAATTTTATTTCTATTTCCTGGAACAGTGCACACTCTTCAGTACCTGTACTCCAGTCATATTGCTATTCTACTCTTCTGTTTCTCGCTATCCTGTATTGCTTCAGAAGTCACTCCATCTTGCTTATAGCATGATGTTTGTAGTTTTCAAAAGAGGGAGATTCAGAACATAGGTACCAACTGGGAGAAGGGTAATAAAATAGGTCTCTAACAGTCTCCCCCTAGTCTCCCTCCACTAAGTACTTTTTAATTTTGACTTTCTAAAATCACTATTAAGTCCAAAGTTTAACTTTTTAAAAGTCAATGGGGTCATCTTGAACGTGATGCCTTTAGAAAGAGCTACTCCTGGAAAAGTACAGCAGTGGCTAAAACTGCTCAGTGTAGGAAATTCAGGTCCTGCTATATTCTGCCAAAGCTACAAGTGACAGCAGCGACTTCTTGAAAGCCCTACTAAAGAGGGAATTACTATAATTTAGCTTTGTGGTCATAGGGGAATATGATACTATTGCAAGGTCATTACTGGACAAGTAAGGGCACAACCAATGAAAACTAAACAGCTGAAAGAAACATTTTGTATCACCTTATAAACGTAGCTCTCTGTGGAAATGTTCTAGTCAACACAAACTTAACTTTGCCCACAATTTCTAATTGTCCTTCATCCATGAAGATGACCCCAGACCAATTAATGTGATTTCATTTATCTTTAGAAGAAAATTAGGCAGCTCTGAAAAATACAAATAGTAATATCAAGCACAAAGTATTCCAAGGCTTAGGTAAAGCTAGACAGGTCTGCATCTCAAGATAAGAATTTTATGTCACTCTGTGACATATTTACAAATGATTTAGCTAAAAAGATGTTTAAATACACTAAGGTAAATAGGATGAATTTGGAATTTGTTCAAATATTAAGGATTATTTATTGGCATTATTGAACTCCTAGTTTTCAACCAGCATTTCACCATGTCAGGTTCTGTGTCAACCCAGAATAACAACAAACAAGATGGTGCCTGCCCCCAAAATGGCATCCATTACAACTGGAAGAACCTATTAGTCCAGAAATGGCTAGGATAATTATTGAAATGCCTCAGACATATTAATAGGAGGTAACTGCAACAATTATGTGACTGTCTTGTTTGTTTTGAAGTTCCCTGTCAAACACAGTTTTTTCCAATGGGTTTTGTTCTGGTGGGGAAAGGGTAAATGGCTGTATTTCAGAGGAGCTGGCAGTGGTCTGCTTATTGCACTCTTCTCTCTGGATGGTGCTGGAAGATCTCTTTTCCTTAGAAAGGCTCATTCTAGAAGCTGGATGGGTGGACATATAAACAAGGGACCTGGGGACTGTATGTGTATTTGCCTGTTTGAGCATCTGCCAGAATGCAACCACTGAAGCCTGCTGGTGGGAAGCATCAGAGCATGGAAAAAGAGGGAGTCTGCCACTTGGCAACTATTACCTGCTAAGGGCCATCAGAGAAAAGGAGACCTCTGGGGACAAAAGGGAGTTTTGCTGCAGAGACTGACCATTCCTGCTGAATGGGAGAATGAGAAGTAAGCAATGGCTAGATGGGAGAATGAAAAGTAGTAGGAGTGTGTTTAAAACCCTTATGATCTGTCCTCCTCACTTACGCAGTAGTTTTTTTCCCCTAATTATTAAAGTTGTGGGGGAGGGTAAATTCCTAAATTTAGCTGTTCTTTAATTAGGTATCTCATCTCACAGGGAGATTGTATTTTCCTAACTTTGGCCTGTCACAGTCACCTACTACAGTAAAGCCCTGCAAGATGAGAAGGCCTAACTTGCCCTGATCCAAAATGAGTTGTAAGTAGTCTCCATTTCAGAAGAAGAAGGTCTGTAAATGGATTCATAGAGTCTCTTCAGAGTACCTGAAGTGGAAAAGATGCCACCTTTTTCCTAACCTCCCTTAAAAATAAGGTGGCAGCAATTGGCAAGCTCAATCCTTATCCAGATAGACTTGATGCCTGTGAATGACCATCTGGGAATGCCTATTAATAACAATACCGTGCCATGTAATTTACCATTTAACAATATGGGTGGACAAGCAGTAAAACAGCACCACAGGATAAGCTCCATAGAGCCTTGACCTCATTCACTGTACCTGTTATTATGCAGAGAATGAGGCAGAACTATAACATCAGGGGTAGAATCCTATTTCACCTTATTCATCCTAATGGCAGCTTCTTGGCTGTGTAACTGCCAAAGTTGTCACTTTTGTACAATCCAACTCCATATGCAGTGTACATATAAGCATCCAAAATGCAGTGGACTCCATGCTGGCCAGGTAGGCATGCAGTTCTTTATTCATGTACACTGTGTGAGTATAAATCATAAAATTGTACCTGGCAGCCACCCATGAGTAGTGGATGATGAACACCAGAAAAGGAGGAAGGCCCTCTCACATTTTCGCCTAATAGTCAAGTGGTTGGGGAACTTGCAGGCTCTAGGCTCCCCTTAGCCAGAGGGGGTTTGAGTCTGATTTCTTTGATTTAAAGCACTGCTTTAATTATCACACTACATCGTTAGGTGTTATCCAGTCCCTGGACAGTCAGGATGGAGCTATGTGGAACTACACAGAAGCAAAGAAGCTAAAGGAAGTTTGTTTGAATGAGCTGAATGCTGCTGGGGAAGAGAGTAGGTCCTGGCTTCTACCCTGGTTCATGGCATCCAAAGCTCTTAATCCATGTTTTCCAATGAATATTAAACAAAAAAAGTGTAGTGGCTCAGCTTTGATAAGACGGTTGGATGAAATCTAACCTGTAGCCTGTAGTCATAGCATTATGTTAGAAAAACTCTAGAAGGAGGAGACTACAATTGGGGCTGCTGCTTTCTGGGCAACTAGCCTAACTATTTGATTAGTCGGCTATGACAGGGCTGTTCACACACCCTGCAGGCCAGAGATCTCAGAGCCACATACCCCACAGATGTCCCACTAAAGTCCCTCCCAATTGCATTGGCAGACCAGCTTCCCCTCATCTGCACAGGTAATGTGAGCCCATAGAGAGATTGTCTAGAGAGGAGTGAAGTTTTCCCTGTAGGTATTTCTTATTTAGTATATAAAAGTTATTCTTGAGTAACTTTTAGTATCTCTTTTCTTTCTTCTTAATGTACCAGCTAAAGGAAAACAGAGCCAGTTAAGAAAGTATCATAAAATGATCTTGCCGATAATGAAAGCCTTTTACTTTCCAAACGTTCATTATGTTTCACTCAGGTAGTATAGGCAATATATGCACATTAAACAGTTTAACTTAAAAAGGCAAGTAAGTGAAATCAGATATACTTCAGCACAGCATAACAATGGATAGGTTAATGCATTAATAATCTAAAAGTAATTTTGCAAAGGGATAAAGATTTATAGGGGGTACATAATGTATTGTGTCTAGTGCTAGGCATATGAGATAATCCGACATGGGAAATTCCTCATTTGGTTACCAGTCCAATTGAAGTTTACATCTAGTATAATGATTTCATCAATTTCCCATTTCATAATGATCCATCTGTACATTTATGAGAGAGCATGCCATCAGTTTAATCATTCTAATACCTCATCACATTTATTATTTTAATTCATATTAATGAGGGGCCCTCTCAGCAAATGGCTTAATAAGGATTATTGGCTGTTGTTGTTATCTAAATCATTGACAGCCCTAATCTCCTGAAGACTTAGGCCGGATAAATACTATGAGCGTCTCTTGGAAAATAGCTTTCAGATATCTCTGTGAAATTATCTAGGCTTGGGGGGTTGTCCAGTCAGGGGGCAGGTCAAGAAAGCTAAGGCGGACATAGAACTAGGACTAGAGTCGAAGATCAAAGATAGTAAACGTCCTTTTTCAAATATATAGGGAGGATGAAGAAAGCACCGGGAAATGTGGGCCCCCTGCAAGATTCTCTGGGCAATCTAGTGGTTGCGCCAGAGGAGAAAGCAGACCTCTTTAACCAATTCTTCACCTCCTTTTTCTTGTGCAGGGACCTGGGCTTCCCCACCGTGATGCAAGACAGACTTGAGGGGAATGCCTCCAGACCTCAGGTTGGGGGAGGACCACGTTAAAGAGCTTCTGGAGAAGCTGGACGTGTTCAGATCAGCGGGTTCAGATGCTTTCCACCCCAGGGTGTTGAGGGAGCAGGCAGGGGTTATTGCAGGGCCCTTGGCACAGCTTTATGAGCACTCATGGTGCTTGGGCCAGGTGCCAGATGATTGGAAGATAGCCAACATGGTCCCCATCTTTAAAAAAGGGAGGAGGGAGGATCCGAGCAACTATAGGCCCATCAGGCTTACCTCAATCCTAGGGAAAATCTTTGGGAAGATTATCAAGGAACACATCTGTGATGGGCCGGCTTCAGGGATGATGCTCAAGGGCAACCAGCACGGTTTCATGAGGGGCATGTCATGTCAGACCAACCTGATTGCCTTTTATGATCAGGTCACAAAAGCCTTGGATGTAGGTGTCGCTGTGAACGTAGTCTTTCTGGACTTCAGCAAGGCCTTTGACACCGTCTCCCACCCCATCCTCATTAAAAAACTAGGCAACTGTGGCATTGATGCCTACACAGTGAGATGGATTGCAGATTGGCTGAAGGGTCATACTCAGAGAGTGGTGGTGGATGGGTCATATTCGACCTGGAGAGAAGTGGGCAGTGGACTTCCCCAGGTCTCGGTCCTTGGGCCGACGCTGTTCAATTTCTTTATCAGTGATTTGGACGACAGCGTGAAAAGCAACCTGTTTAAATGTGCTGATGATACCAAAATTTGGGGTGAAGTGAGCACGCTAGTAGGGAGGGAAAGACTGCAGCAAGACCTGATAGGTTACAGGAGTGGGCTAACAAAAACAGGATGCGTTTCAGTACTGACAAGTGCAGGGTGCTGCACTTGGGCAGTAGTAACCAGCAGCACACTTATAAGATGGGAAACTCCCCTCTTGAGAGCACGGAGGCAGAAAGAGATCTTGGAGTCATTATTGACTCCAAGATAAACATGGGCCAACAATGCGAGGTAATGGTTGGAAGGACTAACTAGACCTTGTTGTGCATCTACAGGTGTGTCTCAAGTAGGGCCAAGGAGATGATCCTCCCCCCTATGCAACACTCCACAGCTGGAGTAGTGCGTCCAGTTCTGTGCGCCCCACTTCAGGAGGGATGTGGACAACATTGAGAGGGTCCAGAGGAGGGCCACCCGCATGATCCGGGGACTACAGGGCAGACCCTACGATGAGAGACTGCGCGACCTGAACCTGTTCAGCCTTCACAAGAGAAGGCTGAGGGGGGACCTGGTGACGGTCTATAAACTCACTAGGGGGGACCAGAAGGGTTTGGAAGAGACCTTGTTTCCCCTAGCACCCCATGGCATAACAAGGAATAACTGCCATAAATTGTTGAAGAGTAGGTTTAGATTAGACATCCGTAAGAACTACTTCACAGTCAGGGCGGCTAGGATCTGGTACCAACTTCCAAGGGAGTGGTGCTGGCTCCTACCCTGGGGGTCTTTAAGAAGAGGTTTGATGCCTACCTGGCTAGAGTCATTTGAGCCCAGTGTTCCTCCTGCCCAGGCAGGGGGTCGGACTTGAAGATCTACAAGGTCCCTTCCAACCCTACTGTTATGATTCTATGATTCTATGGATAGCCCAGTCAGGTGGGAATAGTATAGTCCTGAGGCTGGGGCAAACAGCTGAGCTTTCTGAGGCCCCGGGCTGTGCTGCAAACACACACAACCATTAGCGAGATCAGGTTAACCTGATATTGATCTGAGTTAGTGCATTTCCTCAGGTGAGATAACTTAGATGGAGTACACTCTTTTTGGGGTGATTTAAACCCTCCGAACACCTGCATGGTTGGTCATTTAGAATGACTTAATTCAGGTTAGGTCAGTCTAAATGTAACACCTATACATACCCCATTGCTTCAATATATACTTAAGTGTTTTACCAAATAAAGATAAAATTTATCACATGCTTAATCTTAAGATTATTTCAGACAAGGTTCTTTGGGTAAATTTGATCTCTTTTATTAGACCAAGTCAAATAGTTGGAAAAATTCTTTTGAGCACAAATACACTTTGCAAGGCTAACAAAGCATCTGCAGTTGTTCTGTGCTCTTCCTGGACTAGTAAAGAAGCAAGGGACTGGCATGCATTCAAGAAAGCCAGGCAAGGCTCTTTAGGTAGATGTGATATCTTTTGTTAGAACAACTGAGTAGTTGGAAAAACATTGCAAGCTTTTGGGCACAATCACCCTTTTTCAGGCATAGGAAGTCTCTGCTGTTCTGAGACTTCAAGGAATGAAAGAAACTAAAAGTGTGACAGGATGTCAGTGAGAATGTAAATAGGTGGAAATTAGGAAAAAATGTAGAGCAGGGAAGAGAGAGAGAAAAAATGAGGTGGGGGATGGGAGCCAATGGTGTGTAAGGGAGACTCTACAGTAGTAGATTTTCACTTTATACTCCTAAAACCACATTTAAACATGTATGCTAAGCAACTGTGTAAATCAGGCCAACTATTTACATAGCTAAATATGGATTTTTGAAACTCATATGTGGCATCCCAGTTTGAAAATTTCAGCTATTTCTTTTCTGATTTTGTGCTATTTAGAGAGATTTCCTGCCATTTTTAATACTGTTTCAAACTATTTTTTCACCAAAAATGTCTATATGCCTATATTTGGTACTATCACATGAAAGAAAGTGACATTATTAAATAACAGTAGAACAATACCAATTTTTTATAAACATACAAAAAAAAGGCATGCCTGTATTGGTTCATGCAATATTGTTTACATGTTCAATGAAATTCGGAGGTACAACAACTATGGGTAGATAGCATTAATGTTCATGCATATTTCAGCTACAACCCACTTGAAATTTATCTTAAAGGATCTAACTCAATCTAGAAGAGAATCTGATTATCTGGTTACTTTCTTGTTGGATACCCATGTTGAACAAGGAGAAGGTAAGGCTGGGTGGCAGCTTAGGGACTAATTGGATCTGACAGACATGAGCTTTTGTAAGCAACAACTTACTTCCTCAGATGCCATAAATGAACTTGCCAAAAAGAAAGGGTTTAAAATAGAAAGTAGTTTAAATACAGGAGGGGAGCACTGCTAAGAAAAGCAAAAAGTGGACTGAGTAGTTCAACAGAGATAAACAAAGCAGTTGACACATAGAAGGACAAAGGATTTAATAGCTGTTGTTAATAGCTAGTCCTAGTAATGGGATATGAATCCATACTCTCTGTTGAGATCATGCTTAATACGATTCACTCTGTGGATAATTCCACATTTATGTTGGTTTTTAAAGTTTTGTTGTTTAAGGAGAGCTACCGAGCAGTGATAGAAAATACAGAGTTTAAAGTGTTCTGCCCTGGGCTTTTGTGCGTTTCTAGAATTGATATCAAATTTGTGTCCAGCCATTCTGTTTGTCTCTATCAGCCGTGTCCCCTTTTCCTTTCCTTTGTATTTACATTCCTTTCTTTTTGTATTTACATTCCTTTCTGTTTAAAACCCTTTCCTTCTGCAAGTCCATTCATAGCATGTGAGGAAGTAGTCTGTTACCTATGAAAGCTCATGCATCTCAGAACTCATTAGTCTCCAAGGTGTCAACCCGTCGACTACCTTCTGCCTGACTTTGTACTAACATGGCTAACTGCCTCTGTATTGAACAATTTAACATGTTTCCCAAGCATCTTGTTGAACAAGAAGCAAAAACTTAAGCACTGCAGAGACTTCAAGAGACAATTAGTGAATCTCATTTCTGAATTTCATGGCTTTTGTGGGATTAAGTCTTATACTCTTACAGTAACACAGTTTTCCCTGATCTAATTATACATTGCTTTTAACTGGAAGTGACAATTAAAAATGTCTCTTTACTATTATTCAAAAGAGAAACTTACAAGGGGCACAGAACCTGAAGAACAATTGGAAAACAGCTGCTGTTTAGCATTTTCAGTAAAACTTCCAGATTCCTAGTAGGTATGCTTTAGAAAAAGTCAATTAGTAATTTAAAGCAGAACAGAATTCATCAGTATCTATATCCTCACCAGCATCAGGGGAGTTTTCATTTAATTAGCAAACTTGCAGTGGGGGTTTCCTTTGTATGTTTCACAATTAAATTTACATTACACGGGCATTTTTTAAAGCATTACAAACCTCCAAACAGTGATAGAGAGCAGTGTGTCCATCATTTTTATCATAAATAACATGGACCAAGAACACTGGTTGACTTGTCAAATTAGTCAGTGAAGAGGGAGGATATTCCCTGACTGGGCTTCTGTTATGCAGCTAGAGAACAAGGGAACACTCAGATATATGCCTCATCTATGCAATGAAATTACTAGAGTAATACAAAGCCATTGCACACTGGTGTAATACTATTGAAGATACTGAAAACTATGCAGCTGATCTGTAGAAAGTAAACTATATCCTTCTGCAACTGCCCAGAGATTACCAATTAATGTCTGGACTGGGGATCCAGCAAAATACCAAAAGAAAAAAGTACCAGAAGAAGAGCAAAAGCAAATCAAATCTTTCTAAAGATACTATTTATTCTATAAGAACACATACCTACTAGATGAAGGGTGCATCTACACATGCAATTGATGTGCCTTAAGGCTACTGTGCAAGGTTACTGTAAAATAAAATAAGGCTCAGTAAGTTTTGCCAAGGAATGTGTCTACATGTGTGTCCTGTTGGGCGCAAATATGCACCTAATGGGTACATCCACACATGCAGGCATGTGCGCTTGCAGCAGCTCAAATAGGAGCAGCACAAATTTGAGCTGTCAATTTTTGCCTCAAGGCATGTGCCCAGACATTCACTTTGGTGTGGTGCAAGTTGTGCCACTTGGGGCAACATAACCCTGCCCAGCTCATCCCAGTTCTGTAGCCAGGGGGAGCTAGAACCTGGGGCCAGCACCTGTGCTGGCCCCAGCAGTGTACAAACCTGCCCTGGCAAGCAACTCAGGGCTACTTGCCTTCAGGAGCTTCTGAGGCCCAGCCAGTTGGTTTCTGGGGACACTACCCCTTGCACCAGCTGGACTGCTGAAGCAGCCCTGACCTGGAGTGATCCCTAACCTTCTGCCCACTGCAGCAGCCTGGAAGTGGGGACTGCTGCCTGGCTGTGACTTCCCGCCACCTGTGACAGCATCCGCCCCCTTTAACCTGCAGCTTCATAGCTGCAAGCCTACCAGACCCAGTACTCTGCCATCTGGGTAGTAATCGCCCAAAAGATGTACTCCTTTTGATGGCCTGCTCTGAACTGTCCAAGTATGTCCTCTTGGCCCCAAATGGCCAACAGGTCAGCCACCTTGTCTGTCCCCCAGCTGGGTCTCCAGTGCTAGCCATCAATAGGCTCCTCTGCCCAGGTCTCGCCACTTGTCTCACCAGCAAAGATCCTGGTGTTCCCTGTTTAAAAAATTCAAAATTCTCTGATAATAAACCCAAATTCTCTCATTAAAATACCCAAAATAGTGTTCTTTTGCTATTAAAATGAAATGCCACTATATATAGAGAAATCAGTTGGACAAAGTTTTATTGATATATTTACAAGTTTAAAGCAGTTTGAAAGTCTACCAGTGCTTCTATCAGCATGATAAAATGGATTCTAAATATCTATATACTTTGGCATTTAATTTTGGCTTGACATAGAAAAATCAGAGCTGCCCCTACCCCCTTTGGTCACCAGTATGTGCAGCACTGAGCAGTACTAGTGCCCTGCCCCTGCCCTTGCCCCTCACTCTCAACCCACAGCCTGCCCCCCCACCCCAGTCCTCTCGCTCCTGACCCACAGGACCAGGTATGTGGGTGAGATGTTTGTGGGAGTGGCTTGGGGTTGTGGGGTTTGTGGGGGAAATGTGAGTGTGGGGGGACTGTATGGGGGGGCTGCTCAGGAGAGGTGGGTCCCCTGCCCCCTGCAGGGCACAGACCACCTTCACAGCTCATGGACTGCCCCTCCCATCACAGGGGCTACAACTCCCCCAACAGGGGCCAAAGTTTCTATGCATGTCCCCCCACCCCCTACTTACCTGGAATGGAGCCGGGGTCCAGGTCCTGCAGCCTCCACTGCTGTTTGCCTTGCATGGGCAGGCAGCGTGCTTCAGTACCAGGGCAAAGGGCAGGCATAGAGACAATCTGGCACCTACCAGAATGTCTCTTTGGAGGCTCTGGTTGCCTCAGGGCATAGTCCTGGACCATACCCTGCTCAGCTTTTTTCCACCATGTTTTATTTTGATACCTGGATAGCCAGGTATCAAATTTTGAGCCCCTGCTGCAACTATGCAGTGCAGGGACCTGTTTTTGTTGCTGCTTCATAGTTCCCTGGCCACATGCTTCTCTGGCCCAGAGCAGTCTGCAGCTGGCATGGACCTCCAAGTTGTTGTCCCCAGAGCCTGTGCCCAGCATGCCACACCTGCTCCTCTCCCAAACCCTGGTAGTGATGACCAGCACCATGGGCTTCTGTTTGCTGCTGCACTCACTGCATTCCATAGTTGCAGTGACTATCTCCCAGGTGGGCCTCAGCCCTGTTCACCTTACCTTGCTGCATGACCAGGCACAGGGCCCAGTCTGTGGCCCAGTGCCCCAGGACCATTGGCTACCAGCCCCTAAGCTATCTCCCATGTCATAGCAGGGACACTGTTAATATTTAAATTGTCTTTGCCATGGGTGCTGTCCATGAATTCCTGGGGCTCTGGCCCTGGTGCTTCTGGGTCTGCCCTACCGGCTGGGACTGGTGGCACCACATTGTCCAGCACACCCAGGATGATGACCAGTCATCTCTGGACCCCTTTTGAATGACTCATGCCATCTTACAGGAGCTATTTCACCATCTTGGCCCTCCAACTAGAGACCTGGTTGGCCGTTGGCAAGCCCACCACACCTACAAGCCTGCGCAACTTTTGCCACCTGTTTGAAGTGGGCAAGGCAACCACTGGGGAAGCTGTCCTGGAAGTCTGCCGCACCCCCTAGGCTCTAGGCTGCACCGTGCTCTGAGTCACTGACCCCTGGAGGTGGTGGTGGGTTTCTAAGCCCTCAACCTTTCACTGTGGATTGGTCCCTTAGATAGCACTCATATCTCCATCACCTGCCAACCTCAGGTGGGACCACCCATACTGGTGGGGCTTCCACTCAGTCATGCTGTAGGCTGTGGTGGACCACTGAGATGCCTTCACAGGCTTCAGCACTGGTTGGGCTGGCAGCACCCACAATGCCTGGATCTTCCAAAACTCCACTCTATCAGCCCCGGTGGAGAGAAGTCGCCTTGCACCAAGTGTCCTAGACCTGAAGCTGGTCAACGTGACTTCCCACCCCTCCTCATCAGGGACTCTGCTTACCTGCTGCTGCCATGGCTCACGTGCCCCTACACTGGCCAGCACACTTCAACGGGTAACTGGGCCAGAGCCACCCTTTGGTTGAGTATGCCTTTGGGCACTTCAAAGGATGCTGGTACACCCTCACCACCAGCCTCAAGTTCACAGAGGCCAGAATCCCTTGGGTCATTGCTGCAGCCTGTGTGCTGCACAACATATGTGAGGCCCAGGGGCAGTTCTTCTGTGAGACCTGGGCAGAGGACGCACAGAAGGTGTAGGACACTTGGCAGTAGGAGCATCAGGTACCGTAGCAGTGGCAATGAGGATTCAGATTTTCTCTATGCCCTCTATGCAATGTGGGTTCAGATTTTCACCCAATCAGCCATTTTTAAGTGGTCTGCAGCCATACATTTGTGTTTGATCACAACTATAGATCACTTTCTGTGGCCAGATCAGGGGAAAATTGTCACTTCCATGGGTGACTGGTACCACCCTAGTCAGGGGGGGCATGTGCCCCCCCCAGCAACCAGTCAGGAACTCCCGCAGCCAATCACACTGACTGGGGGGGGAGATCCCCCCATGGCTGATCATGCTGACTGGGGGGGCAGTGTCCTCCCACAGCAAAACTTATCAACTGGTGAGTGGCCATGCTGCTCCTGAAAGTGGCCAGGGCACTTGTGGAAGTGGCCACGGCTCTTCTGGATGCAGCTGCAGCCTACATCCGGCATTCACACACCCCAGCTGGCACTTGCAGGGGAATCACCGATGCTCCCGCCTGCTCCCCCGCCCATCGCCTGAGCAGGGAGCGCAGCCTGACAGGGGGTGCATACATCGCCACTGATCATTTCTGTCTGTGCCCTTAGATCTGTGATGTCTAACTGAGCTCCATTCAATCCTGGCACAGCTTCTATTTATATACACGAAACTGAAAGGGAAACTCATAAAATGAACTAAAAACTTCACTATAATACAGACAAAAGGATTCTGAAACCAAAATTTTGATGAGTCTGGCAATCTTGATAGAACAGATACTGAAATATAGTCTGTGATATAGTATTTAATACAGTATAGGGATTATGCAGAGGGGGCACTCTTGCTTTTATAGGATCCATTTGTTCTCAGATACAAGAGGTATGGACTTTAAGTGTGTTTTAAACCGTGCTTCAAAACATAAATGCATGGTGAGATGTATGTAGCTTTGTGAATGAAAAATGCCATTGCATGGAAAATGTTATGAGGATACAAGTGAAGCGTTTATTCTAAGACATTATTCTAAGCATTTATTCTAGGAAATTAGTAATAAAAGGAATGAATAATATCTGTCAGTGTGATTTCTGAGGTATATAGACTTGTGCATGCTTTTCAGTGTTTTATAAGTCTGGGCCCTCTTTGGTTTGAATCCTGCTCATGGTCTTACTAGTAGTAACTAAAAACTCTTGTTGTATGATGTCTGTTTGGAAAATCACAGTGAAATGAGCCTGTAGTTTTACTTCAATTCCTGATGCATAGAATAAACATCATAAAAAACATCCCCAAAGATACTTACTCTAGGCGCAAAGAATTAGAAGAGGCCCAAGACTGAATTGCCCCCTGCTCTTAGTGATACTATCATTGGCAATAATCTAAGTGGTGCAATCTGTGGTAGTTGATATACTAGTTGGCTATATTACCTAACTTTTCTATGAACCTCCAACCTCAAATACCTCTTTTAGGGAATCATTTTTTGGGCCCAGCAACAGTTAGTATAGTGCATCCCAGCATATGATTCCAATTAATATTTGTATATAATTTATTTCTCTTTCAAATTCTAATAGTTTGCGGTTAATATTTTTCATATGATCTCCACTGAAGCAAATCAAGTAAGTCAGGAATTACCAGGCAAATAAATTTTGATGCTTCATGGTTTTGGGTTTTACCAAGAAATGAAAGCTTGTAGGATTTCTTATACAATCATTTGCTGAAAAATACTTTATATATTGCCAAATAATATAATGCTTTGAAAGTGTTTCCATCTAGTAGAACTATTTGTTGTGTGACAGTTAACTGCACAGATTAAATGTAACCATGTAATATAATTTGTATGCACACAATATGTCGATATACTTCAGAAATACATAAATGTAAATTTCAGCAAAACAACCGTTCTGGTTTTTCATCTTCCTTTTCTTTGATTCATACAACCCACACTATGGTTTTCTCAGGCTTGATGTAATTTTGCCTGGGAATGAAATCAAAAGCTAAATTAAAAGAGTAGTCGAGACAGACTGCATTTTCAGTTTGCTTTCATTGTTATTTAATGACCTAAATAGCTTCTCCCTTTTTAATATTGTTTTCTCTGGTTTCTGCTGTAAAGGAATAGGAAGCAGTGGCAGGCATTTACTTAAAAGCTCTGGCATTATCTACAAAGCAAACACACACAAAACACACTCACACTTCATACAGTGGAAATGTGACTTCTTGCTCTGCCATAGCTATAGGACCAGCATTTAGAACGCAAAGCCTAAACCTGATAGGAAAAATCTAATAAAATGTTTGTTTCTTGAAGTCTGAATATTCTCAACAGCAGTCAGCTATTGAAATCCCATGTAGAGTCTAAAGCCAAAACTGTACAAATACTTTCTTAGCCTGAATTAAATCCTTAGAGTGTGACGTTGAAGAAGTATGTTGTCAGCCATGCAGCATCCTCAGAAACATGCATTATCCATACTAAATGGAGTACTCATAAAGTACTCTCTGTTTCTCTCCTGAAAATAAGTGGAAGGTTTTTCTGGTGTGGCTCTTGCTAGAGGATAGAGTAATTTAAAATAGCATGCAAGGCAAAATGTAAAATGAGAGATTTAAAGAGAATTACAAAACTAGCTTTTAATAATTTAGCCTTTTTTATGTAAGTCTATGCAGAAACTGAAACATTGATCTCTAGTTTGCTGTCCTAATGAACAGCCCAATGTAACATTTTTAGGTGGTTTTATAAAGTCTTTCTGTTTCTTTCATTAGAGAACCTCTAAAACGTACTGGAAATGCTTACAGAGAAGGCCTCATTTAACTGACCATTTCACAAAATTTATGGCAGCAGGGCCACATGTCCTATTTCCACTGATTAGGGAAGGTTTATGGAGATAGAACCAAAGGAAAATGGAACCAGCTGAGCTCTGTTCATAAATAGTGTCAGCTTTGACAGGGTTTACAAAAGTGTTTATTAAATACAAGACCTTTTTCATACTGATTGCTATATTCTATCTCGGGCACTATGGCACAGTCACCATATTTCTACACACATAACTGTTGAAGTGTTGGACTTCTATTCGGTATGATATCCTTCTGTTCCCTCTTGTAATGCTGAAAAAAAAATCCTAAAAACAAAAAAACTCTTTAGCTGAGTAATTTGTTCTATGATGGAAGTGTCTTACTAAAACTATGATCCAGCTGCATGGAAGAGGCGAAGAAGAACTGAAAGCCTGAGAGATACCATAACTATTTCAAAATGTGCCCCTTTTAAGTGTTTTATAATGAAGCTATATTTCCATATTTATCTGAAGCCAGACAAACAAAGCAAAACCTACCATGAAGCTGTTCAGATGGAGCTAATGATGTTCTCTTGGCCTTTTGTGCAGACGACATATCACATTGTATAGTGGAATATATACTGTGAAATGTGGGTTGTAAATAATCCATGCATAAAAAGTATTTAGGAATGATTCAAATATTTCTAGCAAATTGGGTAATTCTATTCTAAAATATTATTTATTTCAGATGATTTCTTGTCATGTTTATGATGCATCTTGCTGCAGTATATATTTTATTATGTCATTTTCACATCTTGTTACTGTATATTGATATACAATTTGAAGTTAACTACCATAAAATAGCAGGCTTTAAAATAAAGCATATTGTATCATACAACAACTAAGGTGTTACAGAGAACATTTATTTCCTGATCAAGTGTCATCATCCCTGAAAAAAAATTACTTGTGTTTTCTGACTGCTCTATTTACCTTTGCTATGTCAGTAAACATGTTTTTGTTAGTTTTTCAGTAATCAAACAACAGGCTTTTAATGTTCAGTCAACTATAGCTTTCTGTTCCTATTGATGCAATTCATGGGACTAAAATAATACAACAGCTCTCCAATTTGAAGGCATGTGTTTCTCAGCAGGTAGAAGACTCTTTATATCGGGGTGGGCAATTATTTTGGCTGGAGGTCACTTAAGTTTTGGTGAGCTATTGAGGGCCACAAGGGTAGTGCCACCCCCTGGTTGCTATCTTGGTACTGGAAGTCCCACCCCTAATCCCTGATCTTTACCACTGGAAGTCCTTCCCCTTGTCCCCAGAGTACTCCGGGGGAGGGGGGCGCAGGGGTTGCCAACTCAAAACCAGGGAAAGAAAACCCAAAACCAAATCGTATACTAAAAAAAGAAACATCTACTATGAATTATTTTAATTTTATTTTTAAAAAATGCTCTCTTGATTTATGTGCATTTGCATAGTGTATCTAGAAGCAATTGCATAATAGCTCAAAATACAGTCTTACTCTTGTATATTGTGTGTGGGGGGGTAAGGGGTATGCGTTGGGGGCGTGATCGGGGAGTGTGTGTGTGTGGTGCATGGGGTGTGTGGGAGAGGGTAGGGTGGGTATGGAGGGAAGTGGGTGGAGTGGGGGTATGTAAGAGGGGGTGTGTGCAGGTATGGTGGAGGATGGGAGTCTGGAAGTGTGGGGGGGCTATGGGAGGGTGTGGGTGTGTGTGGGGTTATGGTGGAAGGATGTTGGTGGCATGGAGGGGCGGTGGAGTGTGTGTGGGGGAGAGGTCCTCAGAGTCTGTAGAGTGTGTGAGTCTTGGCCCCATAGCACGCAACTCCCTATGCTCCCACCCCAGTCCCCAGCTGCAGGTGGTGGCAGTGACTGGGGCCAGCCATGCCCAGCCCAATAGCATGCAGCTCCCATGTTCCCAACCCAGTCCCCGGCTGCAGGTAGAGGCAGCATACAGAGCTGGCCCCATCCAGCTCCATAACACCTAGTTCCTACCCAAGTCTCTGGCTGTACATGGTGGTAGTGTGTGAGGGCAGCCCCACCCAGCCAGTAGAGCTCCCACCCAAGTCCCCAGCCTCACCTGTGGCAGAGTATGATGTCAGCCCCACCCAGACCCATAACATACAGATCCCCATCCTCCTGCCTGAGTCTCCAGCCGCATATGGTGCCTGCAAGTGGGGCCAGTCATACCTGGCCCCATAGCATGTGGTTCCCACCCCGGTCCCTGGCAACATGTAGTGGCAACTTGCAGGGCCAGCCCTACACTGCACAGCTCCTGTGCTCTTGCCCGAGTCCCTGGCTGCACACGGCTCTGGATGGCCAAGCTTCTGTTTCTGGTGGTACATGCTGCTGCCATGTGTGCCAGGCTGCTTTTTCCCGAAGCAGGTTTTGTTTTGTTTTTTGACACTGAGATGTTTTTGTGCCATGCTGCAAATTAGCAGTATGATGAATTGGTGCACGTGCACTGTGTTCAGTTTGCAGTGCCTCAACTTTGAGGTGCCACAGACTGCATATGTTTGATCTTCTGGGCATGCCTGTGGTGTCTTTTACCTGCTAGCTATACAGTGGCTGAGCTATGGCCCCTTTACCTCTCTGTCCATCTGCTTGCACCAAAGAGAATTCACGCTTGGCTATATAAAAGGGATATAGTACTCTGGGCTATACCTCCTTAGAAGTACCTGTGTTCAATGGACCTAAATCAGAGACAGAGGGTGATATAACCTGGGCCCCACCAACATGGAGAATAGAGATATTTACTATGGGTATAGGTCACTACTGAGTTGGAGCAATAAGGAGCAGGGAGAGGATTTTGGCTCTCTATATGACTGTTTCTTTCCTTGGCTGTACCTTGAGTAGTGAATTTACTTCAGGCTTTGTCTTTGTGACAAAGCCTAGCCCTAAGTATTCATTAAGTGCAGTGAAGACGAAAAATACTGTTAAAGCACTAGGAATGAGGAGAGGGATAAAAATGAACATTTTTACCTGTTAAAACATTCATTATAATTCTATCTTCTTTTTTTGTGTTGGAACATTTTGTTCTGACTTTTGAAAAAATTTTGTAAGATTCCTCAGGCTCTATTTTCTTTTATAAAAATAAGAACATTATGATGCTACTCTGAGGTGAAAGAATGGTAAGTAGTTGTTGACCCTAAGCTTAATTCTTGGAAGCGAAGTAGGAAGAAGAGCGGGAGTTGTTGAATAGGCAGGATAGGAAAGGAACCGATTAAGTGGTTGGTGAGTGAATCCCCAGGTGTGTACTATTCATTTTTCAAAGCAAAAGAACTATTTTGGTCTTTCTGGGATGCTACATGTTTCAAATGCGTTCAAAACACAAAGAATAAAAGAGCCTAAAGGTTATATACAATTCTGCCTTTATCTGTTCAAAGGCAACAAATACTACAACAGCCAATCTGAGAATTCTAGTACTTACCTAAGACAATGGCTCACATGGTAGACAAAGAAGTCAGTGAAGGCTTTGAGTAGATTTGCACCCAGATGTTCAAAGTGGGCTTGCACAAAAAGAGTTTCTGATCCTCTTTCCCCACAATCGCTCAATTCCAATGCTTTGGAGGTGGGGAGTGGGGGTGAAAAGACAGACAGACAAAGTGAAAATGAGAGTTTCATTTAAGTAGGAAAAAATAAAATAGAAGGTAGAAGAAAGAAAGCACTGATAATTTGAAGGGCTGAGCCAGACATTGGTGTGCAAAGCACAGCTTGATGTTTTCATATTTTCCTCTTTTATTCCCCAGCTCAGAAGTGAAGGACAAATTCTGAGATGCTGTAAACTGTTATGGCTCCACAGGAGTCAATGGCACCAAGAACTCAAATGAAGGATCAAATGCTCAAATTACTAAATGAAGAATCTGGTCCTGCAGAATTATAGAAGATACCTCACATTTTCTTTCAAACATTATTTGTGCCTATTTGGCTATAACCTTAAAGGAAAGAAAAGGGGCGGGGGGAACAGTTCAAAGCAATGAAATGCACATTCAGTGACACACAAAATTCACACAGTGTAAATACTGTGAAATTAAGTTAATTAAATATTTAATTTTTTACCTTCAGGTAATAGCCCTCTCTTACTTAATCACATCATTTGTAAAAACAGTGATCTGCTATAAAACCAGTGACCTTTCTAGCCAGAGGTCTCCAAAATGTGGAGTTCACCCATTAAAGGAGTGCAAAGGGCTTGTGGTAGGAGTCTGCTTTTCTCTCCTTAGTCTTGGCCTGCATTTTTAAAGGAACCAATGTTTTTCTGTCTTGGCAAAAAAAGAAACTTTCAAAATGCAAAACAAGTATAACTGCTGCAGAGACTTCTGCCTGAATTTAAAGAGTCTAACATGATGGTTTTCAAGTCTGAATGGAATACATTCAATGAGTGCTAGCTCAGATGCCATTAATACTATGGCAGCACAGTTGACTGCTCCATTGGTTACCAGAGAACACGTGAAAAAGAGGAATTATCATATAATGAAGATCTTCATTCATTACATTTTTTAAAGTGTGGAACATTGTGACTGACTAGATAGGAAGAGTGTAGAGATTTGTTACTTTTATTGTCCATGAAGAGACCTCGGATTTTCAACATTTAGGCAATATTGTGGTAGTCCCTGATTGGCGAGAGTGAATTTGGCTTAGATAAAAAGTATGGGGGGAAAGAAGGCTTAATATTAGAGCTTGTTAGTCACTTGTTAGAAACTGTAAATCATTTTCCATCCCTTACAAGTATTTCATATTTGCATGAAAAGCGTACCATTTCCAAAATGATTGTCATCTCCAGGTACTGAAAAGCACCTGATGTCTCATGGAAAATATTTCATTAGAACAGTTCTGTCCATTTTTATTTTCTGATTGTTTTCCTCCTCCATTTTTATCAGAAGGGACATTTATATGAAAACAGTATCTTTTTGTCATCTATTCCTGATGCTTATTTCTCACTTGAAGTCACAATTATCTCCATATAAATCAATAAATTGTTCACTCACAGCCTGGTTCAAAGCTCGCAGAAGTCAACATTAATGTTTCCATTCACTTTTATAGGCATTCAGTGGAAGAGAATTTTATTTTGGAATGTGTGAACAGATTGTTAGCTAGAGTGTTTACTTGAATTATAGATGGTTACAGACATAGATGCTAATTCTCATGTGAAACTGAAGTGGCTCGTTAGTACCCACAAAAATTGGTGAAAAATGCAGATGTTCCTCTTTACCCAAGGAAAACACAGATTTCTCATTTTAACGGGGAAAACCATGGATTGTGCAGTTTTGCAAAGAGCAGAGTTCCAGCCTGCAAGGGCATGGGAGGGAGTGGGAGGAGGGAGGTCAGGCAGGGAGCACCATGTGCATGTATATGCACATGACCTCCAGGCACACTGGAGAGCAGCTCCCATAGGTAAGTGTGTGTGTGTAGGGGGGGAGTAGAATTGAGGACCCCATAGGGAGGGAGTTGGGCAGGCCTGGGGCTGCTGCCCAGCCAGGCAGTGCATGGGGCTTGGGGCCCAGGGCTGCAATGCCTGGCCACAGGGCCCCAGTGAGGAGTAGGACAGGACCATGGGCAGCTTATCTGTGGAGCAGGGGTGGGTGAGGCTGGCTTCCTGCCATGGTGTGCACTCCCAGGGGGGCAGGGGAGACCTGTGCCATCCAGTTCTGTGCATGGGGTGGGCACAGGCTGCCCACTGCAAGCTCGGGCTCCTGCCCTGCTGTCTTCCTTCAGGGCCTCCACAGCCCAGCAGGTGCGACTCAGCGCTGCTTGCCACTGCAAACTCCGTACTGCCCTGGCGAGACATCCCCTGTGTGCGTGGCTGCCACAAGGGTGGCAGTGCTGGGTTTTCCCCTTACTGCTCCTGCACAGGCGGGGGAGGTATCACCAGGGCAGCACAGAGCTCACAGCAGTAATGAGCTTCCCTGCATGGCCCTGCTGTTCCCTGCAATGCTGGGTTGTACCTGAAAAGATTCATAATGGGAGACTTAAGAAGCTCAACGTAGTTTATTAAAGAGAAGGTTAATGGATAATGTAACAGGGTATTCTGGGCCTTTAAGGGGGGGAACAGATGGCCCTATTGCATAAGCCTAGTTGCTGGAAGTTAGCTAATCACAAAATATCCCTCTAGTAGCTAAAAACTCAGAGATGAGAGAAGACAGTGGTGCTTTGGGTGAGGGAACAGTTTGTGGCCAGGAAGCTGACTTGAACCCAAGTAAGTTGCTACTAAAAACTCCAGCACAAAGCATGCAGCAGGGGCTGATGACCAGGGATCCTGCTTTTCTCTGATTTCAAAAAAATCCCCAATTTTCATTTTTTAAAAAGTAATGCAAAATCCACATTTTTCCATGTTTAAAATGAGCCACCACTACATAGTGGCGTTTCATTTTAATTATGGGAAAATGTGGATTTTGTGTTGCTTTTTTTTAATGAAAATTGGGGATTTTTTTTAAGTCAGAGAAAACCAGGATCCCTGCTGATAACCAAGGAAGTAGGGCTGTGGCAGCGCTGATAGATGAAGCATCTGAAGTTCAACCTGGAGCAACTGGAGACAGCCCTCACTTGCCCTCCTGCCACAGATCACCATTATGTGGCAGGCCTCTCCCCCTCAGTCATGCCAGTAGTCTGCTGGGCCAGATGAATCAGTTCCATGCACCAGATCCAGCCCATGGGCCACAAGCAAGTGACCTAGTGTACATGGGGGAAAAGAAACAAGACTATCCAGACTTTGTTTCTTGCTTCCTAAGCAGACCCTTAGCTGCAACCTTTTCAAAAAACCTAACTTTATTTCAGGCAAAGAAAAAAATCTTGTGATCATTTTTTCACCACTTGCAAATATAATGACAACATAGCCTCTTTGTAGCTTCCTCGTCCTTTTTTTTTTCAGAACTTGCACTAATGTAGCTCTGCCAAACAATGAAGGTTTCCCACATGAATATGTTTTTTGGACTCCCTAAGCACAGGAACAGCTTTCACAATTAGTCTCTGAATGATTAGCCAGAGAAGTGGTACCCTGCTAGAGGTACCATAGTACTTTGTAACTCTAAGAGGATGAATGTGCACTTGGGGCTCTTTTACTTCTGTATGCTCCAGTAATGCTGTACCAATACAAACCCATTCCAGATTTAAATGGGATGTTATGAGGTACAGAGAACAGTAAAAATGAAAGAACATTTCTTATCCAGAAATCATAGGACATTCATTGCAACCTTGTGCACCATCATTAAATCAGAAGGAGAAAGCCGGCAAAGAAAGGAGCACTGACTGTGCAGCTGTCAACCATATGATCCTTTTAACCTGTCTGCTTTCATTATTTTTCAGAAGATGAAAAACTACTTTGAATGGCAAGAAGAATATGGTGATACTGTGTTTATGAATGCACATATTCCAAAAATTGAAAGTGACATTTTATTCTACACAGTGCTAACCACAGAGCATTATTTTTCACCTTAGGTACAGTTCAGCTGCAAACATAGACACCTTTTGCATATGGAGAAAAAAACTTTACATATATATATACACAACTAAGGAAAATGACAGTGTTTGGGAATTGATTTTACAGCAAGAAATCCAAGAAGCACTTGGTGGTCTGGGGGAAAGGGAGAAAGTGTTTGACATGATACAATCCAGGTGGTCAGTACATGTATAACAGTTCCTAAGTCTCAGAAAGAGTCATTTGAGGTCTACTTTTATATAAAGGAATCCAGTGACAAAGTGGATTTATTTTACAGATAATAATACATCATGGAACAAATTCTGAAGGTAAAAGGATGAAAGCAGACTAGGAGTCTCCTGGGCTAGGAGTAGATACTCCCCATACTCACTGCCTGGTGCAAATCCAGGGCTAAATTCATCAAGCAAATTCCTCAACCTAGTGAATATTTATAAAATAATATTTGTAGATATATTTATATATTATACATATAAATATTTTTTAAATGTTCAGTAGACTAAGAAAGCTGACTAGTAAATATCTATTTATATAAAATGTAAGTATTTATAAATACTATAAAAAATGAAATATATGTCTTTATAAATATTCACTAGATTGAAGATTAGTTTTAGAAGAAGAAATTGGGAGGAAATGCTCAATATCCTGTTGGCTAGAGCCTTCTCCTGAGTGGTCTGGGAGGCCAGAGTTTAAATCCTTGCTCCAAATCAGAGGATAAGGTAATAAAGTAGTAAGTCTATTTCCAGAGAAATGCCTGACCCTTAGGCTAGTGAATAAAATGACACTCACACAGCCTGGTAGGTACATTTCCAGACAAAATAGGCAGTGGAACATCTAAGTGATGGATAAATGAACAGATTGCAGCAAGTTAAAAGAAGCAGGGGACTTGCATGGAGTAACTGACCATGGCAACTGTGTGCTCCCTTTTATCCTATTAGAAGTAAAAGCTGAATCAGCATAATTTAGTGCAGTGTCCATTGGGCACTTATACATGAGCATCAAGGCTACTCTGAACTGCTTGAATTCCAGAGTGGGCACATAGACATGTGCCCTTTTCAGCATGAAGCCCTCACCTCTATTTAAATTGCACAGTGTTAAACACCTAAACCCTTTCATATAAATACATTTGGAGGAGGAAGTGGGGGTGCTGCTCCCCCTTTTCAATTCAGAGGCTAGACCACTGGTTTTCACCTTTTTAGATGTAAGGCACCCCCTGTTGGACTTGAGGCACCCTCAGAAAATGCCAGCTCTTAGTTTTCACTCATTTCTTCACTAGAGACAAGTACCACATGGGTAAGGCAGGGGAACCACAATTGCCAATGTCCTCCTTCTATGAAATGTCAAAATATGCTCAAGAGATCCGGGGTAGAAGGCCATACCCCTGCTACTGAGGAAGGTAAAAAAACCCAAAGTCTTTACCAATCTGACCATAGGGTAAAATTCTTTCCTGACCCCAAATATGGCAATTGGGTTGACTCTGAGTGGAGGTGCAAGACCCCCTAGCCAGAAACCTCTGGCTTTGGCCCCAGCAGAAGTACAGGCACATGCCAGTCAAATTCCCCAACCTTGGCTGTAGCTAACATCCAATGCCTCTGAGGGAGACTTAAAAATACCCTGACATATATCAGACAGAGGTGGTGGGGCAATCAGGAAAGCCCAGAAGCATGGGAAATACCAATAGTAGAACACAAGCATAGCTACAACTAGATCATCCCTGGCCAGTGGCTGTCCAGCCACTTCTCAAACACCTTGAGTGATGGGGAGTCCAAAACTACCCTAGTCAGTCTATTCCACAGCCTCACTGTTCTTCTAGTGACTAAGTTGTGGTTTTTGTTGTTTTCTTGGGGAGGGAGGGTTGTTTTGTTTTTGTATCAAACATCAAGCTACTCTGCTGCAACTTCCAGCCATTGACCTGCATCCTCCTCTTCTCTGCAGCACTAGAGAAAAGGTGCTTTCCCTCTTCTTTATGGCTTCCCTTTTATTATTTGCATGTTCAGCTTGCCCCCTTCCTTAACCAGATAATCCCTGTTAGGTGTATTGCTGCAGCTTAAAATTTTGTGAAGACTAAGGCAAAATAGCTGTTGAGTACTTCTGCCTTCTTTGCATCTTTGGTTAGGAGTTCCCCCTGGCTTGTTAATAGAGGACCCTCATTGGTCCCTCTTTTGTGACCAACATACTTACAGAACCTGTTCTTGTTATCCTTAACCTCCTTTGCCAGGTGCAGCTCCTTCATTATTTTTGCCTTCCTGATAGAGCAGGTCTGTTCAGCTGCAAAGTGGTCAGGGGAAATATGCCCCATGGCCACACCAGCAAGGCCACACACCATAAGGTAGTACTAGCAGGTACTATGGGCTCCCCAAAGCTGCATGTATGTGTGTGTGCAGGCACTCCCCACCCTGCTGCACTGACTGTGCATTCAGGTACACCCCTGGCAGTGCAGCACCCTGCTTCATCTTCAGCTCACTGTGTGGTCCCTATGGCACTGTGCTACACAGGCACTCTGGGATGCCAGCTCCTTTGGCACCACAGCCTACTCCATGCTTTACCATACTGCTCTGCACCCAGGGATGGAGGCGTGCAGAAGCAGCTGGGGGAAAAGGAGAGTCCTGGGACCCCAGATGCTGCTTCAGCCAGAGCAACAGGGGCAGCAGTGGCTGGGTGGGAGAGCAGGGGTCACAAGTTAAGCCTTCATGGGCCACATGCAGCCCATGAGCTGCTGGTGGGCAGTGTGAGGTGAAGCATTCACCAAAGATATGGGAGATCCAGGTTCAATTTTTTCCTCTTCCTACAGAGACTTGAATCTACATCTTTTTTATGTATTCTGCTGTATTGTGTGTACCCCTTAGGAACTCTGACAACAGGTCTTTGGAAATACTGGCTGTGTTGTGCAGAAGCTCAGAACAGACACTGAATGATTACACACATGGTATTGAGAGTAAAATGAACTAGAACAATACCCTGAGTGGAAGAATGCAGCAGTTAAATCCCTGAAAAACTTAAATCCTGTGGAAATGCTGGGGAGAACTAGTGAAGGGTTAAACAGTGCTTTATTCTATACCTGCATTTAATGGATGCCAGGAGAAAGGAAGACTGAAAGTGACTGTATTTCTACTCACATCCGCTTCTGAACTTCTAATGCTTTCAGTGATTTTCAGATTTTCAGGCTTAGTTTCAAAGACAAACTTATCTGTGGCCATATAGTTGTGATAACTCTCTGTTCCAGCTGGGAAAGAGTCATCCTTCTTATGGACAGTCATCGACTGCTGTGTTTGCAGGAAGCTGACTCCACTCAAAAACAGCTTTCAAACTAGCAAGCCAAACAGTGGTGAACTATCTGCATAGCAAGCTTCCAGATGAGCTCATAGACCACCCTGATCTCAGCACCTTGCCTTGATTTTGGTCTTTACCATTCTTTCCTATTCCTCTGTTCCTGGTATTCATGTTTGACTTCTGGTATTTGGCTCGTTTCTGACAAGGACTCTCGGCTCCTGACCCCTGCATAGCTGGGCTCTGGCATTTTACCCTAACCTGCCTCTTAGCTCCTTCCTTGGCCCCTAGTAAATGTCCTGATCAGTAGAGATGACTGCCCTCATCCTGGTTACTGGCAGTGGTAGACTTACAATGTCCAGCAGTTGTGCTCTCCAGCATGCTATGCCACCCTGAGCAGAATACCTTCTCTTCCAGAAGCAGCATAGCCATCTTGGTGTGGCAAAACAGCACAGGGATGGGCTCATTGGCATTGTTACTCAGCCATGCTAATTAGTCCATTCAAAGCCATGGATATGGCTACACGTAATAATGTTTTAAAACAAATTACAAGAAAGGTATCTTCCCCAAGGCTGAACACTTTATCTGTGCCATAGACCAGTGGTACCAACCATTTATGCCTGGCAGGCTGGATGGGCAGTGCCAGGTCCCTCTGCAGGCCAGATCAGCCAGTGGGCCCAACCCAGCATGGGGGGGCAGGCGTGGTGAGGGGCGCCAATCCAGAGTACAGGATTCATAGATTCCTAGATTCATAGATGCTAGGGTTGGAAGGGACCTCAATAGATCATCGAGTCCGACCCCCTGCATAAGCAGGAAAGAGTGCTGGGCCTACATTACCCCAGCTAGATACACATCTAGCCTTCGCTTGAAGACCCCCAGGGTAGGGGAGAGCACCACCTCCCTTGGAAGCCCGTTCCAGACCTTGGCCACTCGAACTGTGAAGAAGTTCCTCCTAATATCCAATCTAAATCTGCTCTCTTCTAGCTTGTGGCCATTATTTCTTGTAACCCCCGGGGGGGCCTTGGTGAATAAATACTCACCAATTCCCTTCTGTGCCCCCCTGATGAACTTATAGGCAGCCACCAGGTCGCCTCTCAACCTTCTCTTGCGGAGGCTGAAAAGGTCCAGTTTCTCTAGTCTCTCCTCGTAGGGCTTGGCCTGCAGGCCCTTAACCATACGAGTGGCCCTTCTCTGGACCCTCTCCAGATTATCCGCATCCTTCGTGAAGTGCGGCGCAAAAAAAAAAAAAATCATTTGTGAGGGGTTTTAAAAGGAATTCCCAGCTACTAAGATCTCCTAGTAAATTCATCCCGAGCCTCAAAACTCAAGGTGGAACTTGAAAAATCCTGACAAAAAACCCCCTCAAAAAACCAAGAAAACTCATTAGCAAACCCTTCCTTTTCTTCCTAATACTAACCAACTTCCATATGCTCTAGCATTCATTAATTAGCAGCAATCATATACAAACTCAGGAGTTGCATAAGCAAAAGAATACACAGTCTGCTTCAAGGTCCAAAGACTGTTGTTGAGAAAGTACTCAGCTTCCTTGTTGCCAGTTGACTGTCCCAGAAAGCCTGGAACACTAAGTGCTTCTGAAGTCTTAGTCTTAAAAGCAGCCATGTGTGTGGGGTCAGAGAAAAGAGCAAGTGCTATAAAAGTGCTATGAAAGTCCAGTCAACAGAACAGGGAGGAGTTCTTGTCTAGGATTACCCTGGAAAAGGAACAGATAGTGATCATGAAGCCTAGGATGGGCATAGCCAGGGCCAATTCTGGGCATGGAGTGGGTGCAGCTACAGCCCAATGCAGCCATGTGGCAGCAGCCCAGGGCTCAATCCAACCATCTGGGAATGCTATGCCTAGGCCTTGATATAGCAATGTGCAACAGCATAGTCCAGTTCCAATCTGGCTATGTGACAATGACCTGGCCATGCCCTGATCTGGCAGTGCTACAAAGTCCCAATCTGGCTACATGGCAACAACCTGGCTGGGCCCTGATTGAGATGTGAGGCAATGGCCTGGGCTTGGCCCTAGCTGATCCAGCCATTCAGCAATGGCCAGGCCCAGATCCATCCCTATTGTAATAGCCCAAGCTGATCTGGCTGTGTGGCACTTGGAAATCTGGCTTGCAAGGGAAGTGGTGGCAGTATTAAAAATTGCTACTATTGCCCTGCCACCAAATTTCCCGACCTGTGGAGAGACCCATGGACTAGATGCCACAGCTTCATGGCTTGCATTTGGCCCATGGTCTGGGAGTTGAGTAACCACATGCTGGACATTTCCTTCTTTGCTAAAAAAAAATGAGTACTTTAAAAACTGCATGAATAGAGTTGCAAATCTTCATAGTTTCATAGTTGGTAGGGTCAGAAGGGACCTGAGCAGATCATCAAGTCTGAACCCCTGCCATGGCAGGAAAAAGTACTGGGGTCAAACGACCCCAGCAAGGTGTTCGTCCAGCCTCCTCTTAAAGACCCCATGGATAGGAGCCAGCACCACTTCACTTGGAAGTTGGTTCCAGATCCTAGCTGCCCTGACAATGAAGTAGCGCCTCCTGATGTCTGGTCTGAATCTACCCTCTGCCAGCTTGTGACCATTATTTCTAGTCACTCCTGGTAGTGATCGGGGGAACAGGGACTCCTCCAATGCCCGCTGGTCCCCTCTGACTAGTTTGTAACAGTCCACTAGATCCCCCCTCAGCCTTCTCTTGTGGAGGCTGAATAGGTTCAGATCCTGTAGCCTCTCTTCATAGGCCCTGCCCTGCTGCCCCTCTGGACCCTTTCCATGTTGTCCACATCCCTCTTGAAGTGCAGCGCCAAGAACTGGACGCAGTACTCCAGCTGCAGCCTGACCAGTGCCGCATAGAGGGAGTATCACCTCCCTGGACCTGCTTGAGATGCATCTGTGGCTGCATGACAAGGTTTGGTTGGCCTTCCTGACCACATCCCCACACTGCCAGCCCATGTTCATCTTGGCATCAATGATGACTCCAAGATCCTTTTCTGCCCCTGCACTGACGAGAAGGGAGTTCCTCAGCCTGTAGGTATGCTGCTGGTTCTTCTTCCCCAGGTGCATTACTGTGCACTTGTCAGTGTTGAAACCTATGCTGTTCTCATCCTCCCACCCTGTAACCTGTCTCGGTTTGATTGCAGCCTGTTCCTCCCTTCTAGCATGCCCACTTGCCCCCACAACTTAGTGTCGTCAGCAAATTTGAACAGGGTGCTTTTTACCTCCTTTTCCAAGTTGCTGATGAAGATGTTGAACAGCGCGGGCCCAAGGACTGAGCCCTGGGGGGATCCGACTGCTCATATCCCTCCAGGTCAAAAATGACCCACCCACCACCACTCTCTGGGTGCAGCCCTCCAGCCAGTTAGCGACCCATTTGACTACATAGGTGTTAATACCACGGTCTCCTAGTTTTTTAAGAAGAATGGGGTGAGAGACAGTGTCAAAGGCCTTCCTAAAATCCAGAAAAAAAACTATGTCCACTGCTAGCCCTGCATCTAGGGAATTTGTGACTTGGTCACAGAAGGTCACCAGGTTGGTCTGACAGGACCTGCCTCTAATGAACCCATGTTGGTCACCCCTAAGCATAATCTCCCCTGCTGGCCCCTCGTGGACATGCGCCAGGATAATTCTCTCAAAAAACTTACCCAGGATCGAGGTAAGACTAACTGGCCTATAGTTTCCTAGGTCCTCCTTCCTCCCTTTTTTGAAAATGGGAACCACACTGGCCCTTTTCCAGTCCTCTGGCACCACACTAGAGTACCACCAGTGCTCTTAAAGCTGTGCCAGGGGTCCCGCAATGACCTCTGATAATTCCCTCCTTTCAATATCTAGATTTTTCACTCCATTTTGTAGGTGGGCTTTTGAAAACAATAACATTGATCAGAGAGGGCTATGATATTAAAGCATTTTAGTCAGGCTCTTGGTGTCAGCAGTTCAGTTCTGCTCTGATTAATTTCAAACATAAAATCATTTTCTTTTCTGAATAAGAATCTGCAAGTTTGCAATTTTTTCCTAAAAACATGCATTCAGCTGGGTTAAATAATGGTATTCCTCAATGACTTTACATTTACATCACAAGAAAAGAATTGTTAGTAAATTAGAAAAAATGAATCCCAGAGAAAATGTGAATTGCTATTGACCTACATTGATGCTCATCCCATACTTTTTAATCTTTTGTTAGCCATTGCTGACTTTGCTGAAAAATGATTTAATGAGTTTCATTAGTGTTTTTCAAAAGCACATATGCAAGTACTATATGAATAAAATTAGAAAGGCATTTAAATGCCATACTTTCATTTAATCTATGATGAATTAAAGTAGACCTTTTAATTGTGTTTTGATTTTTTTGTATCATCTTGGGCTCCTTGACCCCTATTTATGAGGCTGAACACTGGATAGCTCTTCATCTTCACCATACCGAATATGAGACATTACCTAACATTTAAAATAAATTACAAAACCAAAGTCTGTGCTGGATGTTTTGAATGAGTTCCTTCTTCAAAAATATCTTTTGAAGGAAAAGATAGAGTAAAGCAAAATGCAGGTCCACTTTCTTTGAAGAGCATCAGAACATGCCTGGAGTAGTATGACTCAGTTCCTGAGTACCTCTGTTAGTACTTCAGTGGAAAGCTCAAATTAAAATCAAAGATTGGCTTTCTGTACCTTTGCCTTGGTAAAATAAATTGTTGATTGTACCACTTATATGAAAGCACTGTCTAAAGAGCAGGTCTGAACCCAAGCCTTGGCTCTGAATTAGTACTGAAGAGCAGCTCTACCAGGTTCACCCAATGCTGTCTCTGAAGTGAAGCAGACAAGTTTTATCAACTTATTTGATGACTCCTGATTGGTTAGTGTCTTTTTCACATCCTTTCAAGTCCTGGAAACACTAAATCTTGGTGGTTTCTGGGCATAAATGATTTTCTAGGTTATCCATGTATATTTATCAGGGAGCCAACAAACACATTCAGAAAGAGATTGAACCCAGTAAAAAAAGAGAAAAAGGAAGATGTTTGTAGATCATTCATTCCTGATGAAGGTCTTTTGGCCAGAACATGCAGCGAACTTTATTTTTATTTCCAGCCTGTACTGAAGGCTCTTCTGTATGAATGCATTGATGCAAGACCCTCTAGACATAGTTGCCAGATCTGTTATTTTTAAGGATAAAAGATTAAAAATAAATAAATAAAGTAAACCATTTCAGAAAATGGAGTGCATTATAGTACCTATTGCTATGGAATTTGTTTACTTCTCACTTGAATAAATCTTTTCTCAAGCTCTTTATGTATATTCTCTGCAGATTAAATTTGACCTTGAAACTTGGCCTTGACCTTTTAGTTACCTTGATTCTAGTGACTTTGGGAACAACGTATCATTGCATCTCATACAAAATGAATAAATACAAAATTTTCAAATTGTTTTAGAAGGTAGAGAGAAATGAATAATATCTGGGCAATGATATTTACCATAGCTATATTGTCAGAAGAGTTTAGTGCAGAAACCTGGAAAAATAATGGCTATGTCATTTTGTTTGTTTGTTTCAAACAGCCATCGTTAGGTCATTTTTTGAAAATACACTCTAGGGCTTACATGGCTATCAAGGCAACTGTTAGTTAGCCGGAGACCTGCTCCTGATTATTTTGAAAGGTCACAATGACATTATTGTCAAATTTCATAGAAAGGAAAGGATTGTTGCCATCAAAGTAATTATTTATTTAAATATCAAAACATTAAGTGTTTCAGAATGAAACAACCTGATGAAGTAATGTGGCAGCAAAAGGGACAGAACAGTTTTACCCCTCTGGGCAAGGCTTGAGTAGTTTTACACACTTTTTTTTATTTAAGTAATATGCTTTGATACTTACTGTTCTTAAAATGATTATGACTATACAATACTCTGTTCAGAGGAACATGTCGTCTCCAAAGGAATGCTTGATTCAGCTGAACAGAAATGGCAGGTGTTATTTTGCATTACAATGGAATCAGTAGAGAAATCCCCTACAATATGACCATCAGTAGTACTAGTGCAATTACCATCAGCGTCATTACCAGAGTTCTGGAATATCTTCAAGGTATATGATTAGTAGTTATGGAATCCATTAAAATAGCTATTGATTCTATTCACTATTTTAAAAAAAAGATTTAAACCTGAATGCAGCACATGTAATTGCAATTTTGTATTATCTGGCAAATGTTTCTCCTCCCTCTCTTTTTCTTTTACAGAGGTGTATTGAATCTCTGTTATTTTTCCCTCCCACCTTCCTCTTCATTAGTGAGACTATGCAAAAGACTTGGTAGAGAAAAACGCATTCTTCAGAATGCCAGAATGCTTTAAGAAAAACAATATGATAATTGGAACCTGCCTTTCCCTTATCATTCCTTCCTCCTCTTCCTCTTTGTCACTGACATCAGGGTTTTTTACCTAAACTAGTGACCATAGTCTTAAGTCCTCTTTTGCTCCCCCTCTTGTCTCCACTTTCTCTCTCTGTTATTTTAGCATCTTACTCTTCACTCCTTGCTATTCTGTGGTTTCCCCTTTTCTAATGAAACTCACTTTGACCCAACCTGCATCTCTACATAAAGCTTCACTGAATAGATGCTTGTTCCCCTTCCAGTTGACTGAAAAAGTGTTCGCCTGATCTCTAATGACTTCTGCTTAGTGAAATCTCACTCTTCCTTATTGCTTCTTGATTTCATTTTTGTTTGGACACATTTTGAACATAACTTCAGGTCTTCAAAAAGATTAAATTATCCCACTAAATTTTATTCTCTTGTCCTCCTCTTTAGGACTTCATGGGAGTCTTCAATTTTGGTGTCTTATTAATACTGCAGACAACAGTTGGCCAATAAAAATGTATGTAATTAGTAGACACTCTTTGTATTTTCTGTGAGATTTCATTTCTGCCCCTTATTACATGGAATATAGCTCAGAAGACTCAATTTTCAGAAACAGTGGGGAATGTTTGTAAAATGTTATTTCTCTTTGTCCTCTTAGATTCTCCGCATCCATCTATATGCTTTCCATTCTCACTATCTGCATCTAATAATATAATGCTTGCCAATTTTCATTAGGTTTGAAAGAAAGGCATCTACTAATCTGCACAGATATGCTGTAGAAATGAAGGTGAGTGTCTCTGTATCTTTTTGAAGAAAGCATTAACTCTTCAACTTCTCTCAACTATGAAAGTCAAACTCTTCTCTCATCCTTTTCCCATATTTAATCTGAAAAGAACCTTGCTTAATACATAATCTTTTCTTTTTTTAGTTCTGATAATGAAGTCATCAAGGTACGTATGTTTGTGGAGGCCCCAAGTCAGTTGTGTGTTTAAGTATGTGCCTAAATGTATTGACTTCACTGAAGCTACTTACTTGTTTAAAGTTAAGTAAGTGCATAAAAGTCAGAAAACAAATGTGTTTAGGTACATAAAGGTATGGCTTGTACCTCACGTGATTAAAAAAGTATGTCATCATTTATGGAATGTATTTGGTAGCCATGCTGGTCTGGGACAAAAAGAAATGCAAAACTCTAGAACTCTTGGTTCAGAGATGATACCTATTATTATAGTATATAACTGATGATACCTACTTAGTATACTAGGTATGATCTCTGAGCTAAGAGTTCTAAAGTTTTGCATTTCTTATAATCTTTTATACAATTTATATAATCATGTTAATTATATCATCCTATTATAAGGATGATATAATCCTGTTAAGTTTTATACATTTCTTCCGTGATGACATGAAAGCAACTGTTCAGTTTGATGGGTCCACTTCCAACAGCTTTGTGGCAGGGCACTGTTTGTGCCTGCCACTTTAAGGGCCTGAAGCCAGCAGCTGGCAGGTGCCTGATGAGGGCACTTATTTTGCATTCAGGGGTGCCCATATAAATAGGGCATTTTGCTGCTGAAAGTCCAGGCAACAACACTGCCTGGCTGCAAAGCTGCTGGTATCTACTGGAGGTAAGGGAGGAGCTGTAGGGGATGGTTTAGGAGGCTCCTGGTCCTGGGCATGACCTAAAACTGCACCCTGTCAGGAGTGGGTGGCCTGGTGGGGCTCTCAGTGGCACAGGAGTCCCCAGGAAATGCCAGAGCAGTTACCACCCCAGTGAAAGATGGGTCGAGGCACCTTAACCCCAGCTCCCACCTTTGGGTCGGTCAGGTGACAACAGAGGTAGAGGGGGCCAGGCACAGCTACAGCCACCTGAGCCCACCTGAGGAGGGAAGCCCCAAGACCCCGAGTAGAGGGGGAGAAGAAATAGAAGGCTGAGGGTCCAGTACACATACAGACCCTGAGTATTACCCTGAAAGGGGCCCAAGTATGCTTAGACCCAGTCAGGTAATTGGCTGGCCACTACCCCGGTGAGGGTTGTGGGAGAGGCCCAACAGATGGTACATCTGCCACCCAAGGAATGGACTAGCTAAGCCTAGGGCCAAAGGATGCCCACTCCAAGAGGGAGCAAGGCAACATAAATTGTCAGCATGAGTGTCCCGGGGAGCTAGAACAGGACTTACCAGCACTGCCGGAGGAGCCTGCATGGCGCATCTGCCACTTGTTTATGCAGCTGCAGCTGGAAGATGACGCCATCGGGAGCAGACAGCCGATGGGGATAAGAGCGGCTGCGGAAGAGCAGAAGGGAGAGGCGGAGGAACTGGGACCGGGTCCAGTGGAACGGGAGGCTGAGAGCCCAAGAGCGGGGCAGACGACAGCATCCCCAGCATGAGGGGCAGAGAGCCCCAGAGCAGAGCAGGCGGTGGCTCCCACAGTAAGAGGGGCAGAGAGCCCCAGAGCAGGGCAGGCGGCAGCTCCCCCAGGAAGAAGGGCTGAGAGCCCCAGAGCGGAACGGATGGCGGTTTCCCCAGAAAGAGGGGCAGAGAGCCCTAGGGAGAGGCAGCAACCCACTCAGCCAGAGGAGAGAACAACAACAACAACCAGCTGCAGGGCCTCAGATGAGCGGAGGTGGGCAGTAAGGTTGGAGACAGACCACGAGGCCGAAAGAACGGCCGACAAGGGACCTGCAGGTCATGAACTTGAAACCTGCAAGACCCCCAGGTTGAGTGCTGGAGTGGCGTTGCGGGGACGTGACCCTATGAGAGGGGGCGAGGACACGGGGAGCCCCAGGAGGATATAGTCGGGTGGGAGTCGCCGCCAACTGGTCGGGTTTAGGAACCCCTAGGGGGCACTAGGGAGATTTAGGGCCAGATATTGCCCAAGGGGACCCGGGGAGGTCCGAATAGTAGCCACAGCCGGTAAACGGCTGAGGAGCTGGGCTTTAAGTTGTTTATAGGTTTGTTTCTCAGTTAAGAGTACCCCAGCAGGGACAGCTGAGGAGTCACTTAGATGAAGATAGGATTAAGCGTACGTTAGAGGGGCACAACCGGTGCTGTGACCCGGTGCCAGGTCAAGAGGGCATAGGAAGGAGAGGACGGAGCAGACTGGCCCACGAGTGATTTGACTAGGGCAGGGCAGACCCAGGGGAGCTACAAGTCCACTGACAAGAGGTCTGACCCACGAGAGAGGGGGAGCACTAGAGGTGGCGTGAGGTCAGGGTACAGGGTTGGCGGAGCCCCGCAACGTGACTGCTGAGGGATCCCAGGCCGTGGAGTACCCACGAACCGACCTTAACTGAACTTAACATCAAGTCATGGCGGGTGAGAACTAAGGCGGAGACTGGGCCGTAAGAGATCTCTCCGAACCCACAGCGATCCAGCGTGCTCAGCAGCGTCTCCTCCCACCGAAGGTGAACCACCTATGGGTGAGGGTCCCAGCCCAGCAGTCACAATGAGAAAGAGACCCTGTGAGAGAAGGTGGAGTGAGTGAGGCCCAAATGAGAGGCGGGTGGTATGACTGTGTGTGTGACTAAGGCCTGATGGTGTGGCCTAAGCATGCTCCGGCTGTAAGCCAGGGGCGCTGTAACACCTGGATGCCATCTGTGGGGCTTGGGCTGTGGTGTAGGGAAGTTATGGAGCCGTGGACACCCCCAAACATAGAGGCGCAGTAATGGGCAGCCTCCCACCTTATTTAACAGCATATTATTATTCCAACAAGGCGTGGTGGGTGAGACAGGCGGACAGCATGCCCAGAGGTAGGTGGGGGGCTAGCTGCAGGTAGCATGGATACCCACTTTGCCACAAGCTTCAAGGTGAAAAGTGGATTAAAGCAAGGATGTGTTCCTGCCCCCACACTCTTTGGAATCTTCTTCTAGGTAGTCCTGAATTGCATGTTGAAAGACATGGAAGGTGGGGTGTACCTCCATCCAAGATCAGACAGGAAACTCTTCAACCTGCCATGACTTAAGGCAAAGACTAAAGTTAGAAAGGTGCTTATCAAGTTATCAGGGAGCTTCTATTCGCTGATGATGTTGCCCTTATAGCCCACGATGAAGACCTACTACAAGAATTCATGGATTGGCTCTCTCAAGAACTTGCCAGGCATTTGGTTTCACCATCAGCATAAAGAAAACAGTTGTACTAGGACAGGGAGTTCCACAAGATCCATCAATCATCCTTAATGAGAACCAGCAAGCAACAGTATTCTAAAAGTTCAGCTACTTATGTTCTATAGTAACCACCAACCTCTCACTGAATGAAGAGCTTAGTCTGCAGAAGGTGATGCGACAATTATCTAAAAGAGCATGGAACAGCTCAAAGCTTACCATCAAGACCAAAATGGTAGTGTACAAGGCTTACATACTCAGCACTCTCATGTATGGTGGGGAAACATGGCCAGTTTATGTACTGAGAAAAGGTTAAAGATGCTGCATATTCAACATCAAATGGCAAGACAAAGATATCAACACAGAGGTTCTTCAAAGGGCAAATTTATTAAGTGTGACAACCCTACTAAAACACAGATGACTGAGCTGGCTAGGCCATCTAAGCAGATCAGAAGTTGGACACATAGTTCCATGCATAGCATGTTCTTGGGTATCAGAGGCAACAACAACAACAGGACTTCCCAAGCTCACTACAAAGACAGATGCAAGTAAGATATGAAGGCAGTTGGAATCAATACTGACCAATCAGAAACTGTGGCAAGTGATCATAACATGTAGGTGTCATCATCTCCACTGGGGCAAAGTCCATGGCAGAAATTGACTCCAAGAGCTTGGAGAGAAAAGAGCCCATGGGAAGCAAGCAGCTCTTGAACCACTCACCCATGACATACTTTTGTAACCACTGCTACAGATCATGCAAATCTCAGATTGGACTATTCAGTCACTTGAGATACTACAAACCATCTACATCATAGGCTGCAATATCCACCGTCTCTGGGAGATGAAAGGATTCCAAAGCAATAATCTTTTAGGCATCTACCTCCCATTTAACTGGAACACTGAAGGTGTATATTCTCTTCATTGTGGTAAAAAGTAATGTAGCAGTGAAAATGCTATTAGTGAGAGAAGGGCAGTGCTACGCAGTGCTTCAGAAGTGTTGCTGCTCTAGGCCCCTGAAACAGCTAAGTGCTTCCCTGTTTGTCTCAGCTATGGTCTGTTATTACATCCCTGCATACCACTAATGTTCCACTTTTTTTCTCAAGTTTTGCCTGTGACATTCTGTGTGAACTGAACAAGTTTCCTGTGCTCGAGCATCAGGGTCTCCATATTTGATTCCTTACTGAAAGCCTGCTTTATTTCTGAGGTTTACTAACACCAACCCACATCAACTTAACGCCATAAGTCAGTCAATAATAAGCCTTCACCCACTTAACTTAATGATAATAATACTATATAGCAATATCTATGAAGCCCATCTTTGTCTTTTTATTCTTTTAGAGCCAAAGGCTTTTGGCCAAATCTTAACATTGTGAACTGTAAGTTCATAGGATCAATAGGGGTGCCTTGATTCTCCATGATGTAAAGTAACAGCACAATATGGATATCTAATATATTTTAACAAAAATTTTATTAAAGGGTTATTTATTAAAATAATAAACCCTGAAAGATCAAGATTCACAAGGAAAATTACGACAGATTTTCAACGATACCAGTTTTTTTCCTGCTCACTTTCATGTTGGCTGTAAAGAAAGGAATAAATAAAAATGTATTCACATACTAAATGATACTGGTAAAGATAATGTGAAAAAACACTTTGAAAAAGGTCTTGAACCAGTGCCTAGGTATTCTTTATATGGCTGCGCAATATTTTGCAGTTGAGGATAATTGTCTTATCTGTGTGTCTGAAGATGGCTGATGAGGCCTATCTGGGATTGACAGACTCCACTGCACCTTGGGTATGTGATGGGTGGTACTAAATTCTTGATTTGGTCTGCAACATGCAGTTTCTACCGCATCTGCTTTTCCATCTCCTGTTGTTGTTGTGAGGTTTTGAAGTATTGAGATCCCTGTAGCAGACTTCCTTTAATTTGGGTGGTCCTGGGCATTAGTCTCCCATGAGTTGAAATGAATGTTGCAATTTTTTAAGCTGGTCTTGAGGATGTCCCCAAAGCACTTTCTCTGCCCTCCTCTTGAGAGAATGCCTTGACTGAGCTTGGAGAATAAACCTTGCTGTGGGAGTCTGGACTCAGATGCCCAATGTGAAATCATTAGATCACTCCATCATGAATAAATGAGAAACTGTGAGAACTATTGAAGATTCTGCAAAAAGAGATTAGTGTTTCAGCTGTTGTGGTAAAATCGATAAAGGAATGTAATGAAGTCTCCAAAGATACAGTCAGGAAATTCATGTAATTCAGTGGTGCTGCCTTTCATTGCCCAACAAAGATAATGGTGTAATATGCCAGACAGCATTATATAACATTTAGATACCAAGAATTGTCACTATGTCTCAGATAAAATAAAAGTATCATCCTTCTTCCAAAACTCTGCCCAATCCAACCTCTGTCTGATGTTTGATTATGTTCAAGTCTAGCTCCTTTATGTTACTGTTTAGGTTCTGAGGTCTCCATACTTCATGGAAGGCACAGCTGTAAACAGAAATGCTGGAATACTACAAGGGAAGCTTTCCAGCATGAAAGGAAGTATCAGGACACTTCTAAACCAGCTTCCAGGCTTATGATGGTCAATTATTGAGTGAAAGGTTCAGGTGAATGTCTAATTTTTGGTTCATAGTCTGAATCAACCCCGCCCCCCCCCGAGTATGACTTAGAATGCATGACTACACAGGGAATAAGAGCTCTGTGTGGGTTACCAGAACCTTGAGCCTTGGGGCACAGAAGTAAACAGACATGTCATGAATGCTTCTTCCCATATTGTGTGCCTAGATGGGTTGGAGTAGATCAGTAAAAGGTAGACCTGACAATGCGTGTATATGCATGTTAGGAAGAGGCGGAATAATTTGCCCTTGGTATAGATCAGTGGAGATTTATTAGGGAATTAAGAGAACTCTCATTCCTGTGTTCATTTGGATAGTTTATGCTTTCTGCTGAGCCTTGGGAAGCAGAAGAACCCAGGGCATTACAGCCTGTGTTTCAGAGCCCAGAGAAAAACTGTTGCTGGGACCCAATTCAAGGAGAAGGATAAAGGGTTTCAGAACTGATTTGCGTTGGGTGGAGCCAGGCTAACTGGCCACCTGCTACACTCACCACCCAGCATTAGAAGTGACTCAGTAACTGATTGGCACCAGATTATTATAAGGAGCAAAACTGATGCAGGAACATTTATTGTCAAAGTTGAGATCACTCCAAGAATTAAAAAAATACCAAAACCCTAAAACAATAGAGGGTCTATACCGATGCTTTACTCCTTTCTGAATTCAAAAAACCAGTTTGTGCATTCAGAGATTGAGGCAACACGGAGGCACAAACTTTGTAACATGGGTATTAATTTGCTATTAACTGTGGTTGTAGCACTCAACATATTCATAGGTAGGTTCAAAAGCGTTCTATAATAAATGCCAATTGCAGCAAAGTTTGTAGCTGCATTTTAATGAAATGATTAGAGGTGCACTGATACATCAGTCCCATATCATATCAGCACCAATACAAGGAAAACTGACATTTGTCAGCAATTGGCTTTTTTAACTAATGTTGCCGATAATGTCACCAATAAATGCCCCATGCCTGCGTGCAGCTTCAGCACAACACATAGGCAGCCAGGAGCACAGCCTAGTAGTATGGAAAGCAGTGTCCAGTTGGTAAGTCTGTTGTGGGGGTAGAGTCAGGGGGATGGAAGGGATGTTGGGGGATAGATCAAGACCCCTTCAGTGAGGGAGGGAGTGGGGCTGGAGCAGGGGCAGGTGCTGCACAACTGGGGCAGGGCTGAGCATGGGACAGAGCCATGAGTGGCTCATCTGGGGAAGGTGGGGGAGCCGCTCCTGATGCTACATGCACCCCAGGAAGGCATAGGGGGCGTGTGCCCTTGGATCTGTGCGTGGGGTGATGGTGGGATGCCACTGTGGGCTGGGGCGAGGGCTGCACTGAGCTCTTCCCAGAAGAGGGGCTGGGCGGGGCTTCACTTGGGTAGGGCGGTGCTGGGAGGGAGGCTATGGGGGCCTACAGCCAACTCCAAAATTCACTGTAGCCCCCCTCCCAGACCAGGCTCCCTGCTGGGAAAAGTTCCCTGCAGCTTGGCCCAGGCTCCCTGCTGGGAAAAGTCCAGCACCTGTCCTGGCCTCAGCCTGCAGCAGCACCCTTCCCTTGCCCTGTACACAGATCCAGGGTCACATGCCCCCATGCTGTCCCAGGATGCATGCAATGGTGAGAGCTGCTCCCCACCCCCATCCCCACACCCCCCAGAGAAGCTGCTCACAGTTCCATCCTGCAGCCACCCACCCTGGCTTAGCAGTGCCTGCCCCTGCCCCAGGCCCAGCTCCACTCCCCCCCTCACCACAGTGGCCTTGATCTGTACCCCCATTCCCCTGCTTCCACAACAGATTTACCAGCCGGATGCTGCTGTCCAAACTTCCGGACCACATATCAGAAACCAGATTGGTATCGGCCAATATGGCTTGTTAAAAATTGGCCATTGGTATTGGTCCAAAACCTCTATCGAGGCACTCCTGAGTAATTATGGGGTCATGAATTAGATCCCATCATGCCCTACTTCTGGCACCGGGAGAGTCTGATCCTGGGCTACACCTGCACCAGGAAGAATCAAGCTTCTGTGATTGGTAGCCTCCCAGCATGGAAGTGCATGGTGGCTAGGAAACCACAGCTTGGAGGTTTCAGGGATGCACATGGTTCCCCCAAGATTTGATCAGCTGATAGGACTCCAAGTCACAGGGGCCCCTGGCCACATGTTCAATTAATGGCATGATAAGAAGCATCTACAAAGTTATTAAACACATTTTGTGGGATAATTTTTTATCTTATTCCTCTTTTTAGTACACCATTGATTGATTGAATGTGTGGTCAGGTGTCCACTTAAGGCATGGTTAACTGGTTAATCCACCTTATGTGTCACATGGTGATGAGGCCTCTTGTTTTCATTGACAACTGTTTATGAGAAACTCTTTCAAAGCAAAGTTCTTTTTAATCTGCTCAATTTTTATTCCTACTTTATACTCTAACATCATTCTCTCTCAGGGAACTTAAGTCCCTAATTCCTTGCAAATGCAAGTAAAGCAGTTGCTAGGCAGAGATCTGTGATCTAGAGAGCACTGTGCTGCAATATTTAGCTGCACTGTAAATCAAAATCTGGACAAAATTTGTTGAAGTTCTAGTTTGAAATTCTTCAGCTACATAATGGAAAATTTATTGTACAGAGTGGTGATCATACACTAATCTGACTCATTCTCTGGTCCAGTTGCTGAACTTGTCAGGCACAAAAACTGAATGCAGGATATCTGGTAAACATTTCTCCAGGTGACATTATTTTGTTAAAAGCTTTGAGATGTGGATCAAGAGTGCTTCTCCTCTCATGTGTGAGGACTTCATGATCCTATTTTAACAGCACATTTGGTCATAACCAGTATTACACTTACATCCAAATGGTCATAGAGCAAAACAGTATAAAGATGCTGTTTCCTGGCTGGAATCACAAAGCTTACATATATCAACAATAATAACTGTTGTTGTAGCAGTAGTAGTAGTAATAGTAATAATAGCTTTTGCCTAGCAAGCATATGCCTCACAATATTCCTCTTCAGCAGTTGTGTATTAATTGAATAGTAACAAGTAAGGGTCTCAAAAGTTAAATAGTTTCCTGAGGGCACAAAGCAAAATAGAAGCAAAAGTGCGAAGAGAAGCCAAGTACTTTGACTCCAGTTTTCTGCTTTAACCAATAAGAAACACCTAACAGCACACAAAATATTCATGCATGCACACCTAAACAATCCTTTTTCAAAGCACCTTAGAAATAATTCTGAAAAAATGCTTTCCCTTGTAACAATAAGGCAGAATATTGCATAGAACTATACAGAGCCTTGATTCTTCATGGTCTGTGTATATAACCATTTGTATTCACTTCGAATCAATACAAGTTGCATATGTTCTTTCAGTAGCGTATCAATACACTTGCTGTAATGAACTCTAGAATCTTTATTGGCCACTAAAGCTCACTATGCTTGTTAAAATCACAGCACTGATCTGACTACACTATGCTGTTGCCACCTGGAATTATAGCAGGAAAACAATATTAGCATCACTAGTCCTCTATCTCAGGATTTAGATTGAAGGTAGCATGCTGCCAAATAATCCCCCTCTTTCATCAGGCAAATTGTATCCTGATAATTTTAAGAACTTGGGTTGAAAGAAGGTTTGATTTCTGACACAACTATGTACTTTCAGTCTTTTCATTCAGGCTAAGCTTATATTGCCTTTTCCTTGTAGCCAGATTAATAAGTATTTTATCAGAGATTCTCAACTATAATTTTAGCCTAATGATGGATAAAGACAGTGATAACTTGCATTGCTAAATTTTGCTTGGCTGTATAATACAATTTCATGGCTTCATGAACTTCCTTTGTTACTTTGTGCATCAAAGTTAATTAGTTCATTATATGGGAAATACATTGTTAATGCAAGAATAAGGATGAGATTTTAATTTTAAAAAAATCCAGAATGAGGGTTTCCACAGCAACTTTAGCCTCCTAGTCCTTTTTGTCACCCCATTTATACATTCTTTGCATTCCTTCATGCAGACAAGATCATCCTGGTAATGAACCTCTCATAAATAAAAGGAAGAATTTCTATTGTTATTTCTGTGTTTAAGGACTTGGGAAATATTCCAGTATTATGGGAGTGAAGCTATATATTATATTTACATATAACACACGAGCACAAATAATTCTGATCAAACAAAAAAAAAAACCCCCATGGAGCAATATATATTTTATTTTGAAAAAGATTAAAGTTAGTCTATAGTGGCTTACAGTAACCTGGAGTTTTATATAACTCTAGACACTTCAAAAAAAGAAAGCTTTTATTTGTGACCTCTGATGATTGCTGATATGTGTGGAGTATGCTATACTTCATCTGTTCTGCTCTGGAAAACAGGAGCCAACAAAGACTGTAGGATCTGTTCAGGAAATGTAAGTTAGGATAGGCAAAGCCTCATGTACTCCTGATGGTTAGAAAATGGTATTTAGGGGTTTCCTTTTGGGAATCAGCTTGTAGGTAAAGTAGATATGCATTAAAACAATGGTTTATAGCAACAGCAAGGGTTAATTAGTTTTAAACAGCCTGTTTTTACAAAGTTTCCTTCAAGACCACTGTGTCTGATACAGGCAAGTCACAAGACATACAGGTTGGAAAACTGAACACATGTACCACATTGTTCCATAACATGAGATAAGGGACTCTGCCGTGTTGGCCAGGGCACAGCATTATCAAATGGAGAGGTCATGGTCGGTCTGAAAGTTTGGGGGCTGCCCGGAACAAAGTATCTGGGTCATAAATTCAGTGCCAACACTCCTACATGCTTTGTTCTCCCACAGAAAAGCCAAGCGCTGTCTTATCTTTTATAGGTATCTAAGAGCATAGAAAATGCCATAATTTATTAGACTTAAATATTTCTTAGTACCTATTATTGTAGGCTAAAGTGTATGCTTAGCTTCATATGTGCATAAAATTAAGAATATACATGAAACTTTTGGGGAGGAGGGGGGCAAGCTGTGGCCTGGGATTTGCCTGGCTTGAGCTGGTTGGGGGTAGAGGGGCAGCTTTGAGATAGGGAAGCCTCCAATCCACTCACCCCCGTTCCAACTCAGGCCAGACAGAACCTAGCCCACAGCTTGCTCCCCCTTCCCTTCCTGCAGACAGCACTGATGATGAGGCTGGGCTGCATCAACCCAGCCCCAGTCATGCAACGGATTGACCCTGGGAAACAGAAGTTCCCTAAAGCACTCTAAAATTCAGTTCCTTCATCTGAACACTTGTTGAATGTGGGTTAATTTTTCACATGATTGGTCACTCTAAAAATACTCTGCAGCTGTGCATGTGTGTCATGGCACGGCTGTAGAGTGCTTTCAGGGGGCCAGTCACATGACAAATGTAACTTCTGTCTGTGCCATTAAGGGCATAGAATATTCCACCATGTTGGCACAATGTAAAATGGTGTTTAAATTCTATTTCAGAATTTGGGACACTACTACCCTAGAACTATATAGATTAATGTTATTATTTAATCATCAGTACACCATTCAACACAGTATTATAAAAGTAATGCTAATGTTCAGCTAATAGCACATGCATTAATAGATGTCTGAATCCATGAAGATAAACATTTATTCATAAGATAGTGATAAATAATCACTTCCTGAAGAATATTTCAAAGAAACTGTTCCCTCTTAGTTAGAATACAGAAGCTGCTAAATACCTTATCTATTGGCTATACCTGTGTAAGCATGGGAGAAAAAAAATTACATTTCATTTCAGAAGAAAAGACAATGAGTATTCATAATCGAACAAATGAAATAACATAGTGTGCTTGCCTCTCAACGAGGAGGCATGTTCTTAAAAAAAAAAAAAAAAGCAAACCAAAGACATAGGGCATGTGTAGATGAAATGGGGGCCCTAAATTGAAGTGGTGGGTTTTTTAAAATACTGCTTCAATTTAGGACCTTTTAAAGCCCTGTGTTGTGCACACACCCCACTGACTTACCTGCCTGTCTGGCAGTGGGATGGGGACTGCAAACTGTTAGTGGATGGAGGGGTCCCTGGGCTGCGGGGGCGGGGTCTAATGCTTCCCTCCGTGGCAGTGGTGCCGCCTCTCCAGGCAGCACCTGCCCGCAGGCACCCGGCTTGGGTGGTCCTGAGAGGCACCACAGCTGTGGAGGGAAGCACTGGGCCCCCACACAGCTCAGGCGGGGGGCTCCAGGTGGAAAAAAAAAAACAAAACTCACTGCTTTTTTGGGTGGAGCCTGCCTTCCCAGACTGTTGCCAGGCTGCCTGCAGGGCTTCCTGCAGAGCCCTTCTGCTGCACAGAGCCTGGTGCTTCATTTCACAGCTGTAGGAGCAGCAAACTTAAACTCTTCAGAGGAGTTTAAGTTTGCTGTGCCCCAAGGCATTTAAGGCACAATGCGCCACCAGATTTGCAACAGTGGCTGTAATTCATGCACAATATGCCGCTGATGCATGCAAAACACTGACACAATTAAAGCAGTGCAAAAGCATTTAGCCTGCTTTAAAGTGTCGTGTACACGTGCCCCTCGTTTTGTCTACCTGTAAGTACAATAATCCATGAGAACCAAAGTGCTCTGTAAGGACCTTGCAAAGGACCAGAGTTAACAGGGAACTGGCAAAGCGAATTGAGTTTTTGAATTTGGGAAATAAAATTCTTGTTGCTCATTTCTATTCCTTTTTATACATATAATTGGGGGGAAAAAATCAACATGGTAGAAATGAATGCCAAAGGGGGAAAACTTAGAAGTTGCATAGCAGAGAATGTAGTCAGAAGAACAAAAACTAAATATTCCATATACTCAATTTTCTCTTAGACTTCTACTGAATACTGACCAGAGCCAATCTGGCTTAGCAAATTAGATCTGACAAGATCACAGCCCATGGAGAAAGTGTGCAAGCTGGGCGGGGGGGGGGGGTTGTTTTGGTTTTGGTTTTGGTTTTTTTGCTCTTCTAGTCAGTGAACCCTGAGTAAAATGAGCTACACAATTAGCTGACTAGACTAGACATCAAATATATATATAATCCTTAAGAGTTAAATCCTAATATTGTTTCAAAATAATCTTTTGAAACAGCTATTATTACATAACAAGAAGAAAAATAAAACTTATAATGCTTGAATCTTCCTACCATATCACAAAAATCACCATGAGAGCCTAGAAAATAGCTTGCCTTCTGGTTCTTTGTTTCCGTGTCTGTACCCTAAAAAGAGCTTATCTTGCTTACCTTAGCCAAGCAATGGCTGAGGGAGATATGATTAGATCAAGGATGTGAACGCTAGAGGTATATAACTGCTAGTTAAGTTAAAGGAAAAGGTTGGTGCAAAAACAAATGGGAAGAAGGTAGCCAAGAATTAATTCATGCAGAATTTAGCATTTGGACTAACCTTCCAAAAATAGGACAAGAAGCCTAGATACTTTTAAGATGGAGGTGTAATAAGTTTATATGGTATGGTTGCCTGCTATAGCAGCAAAGTGGCCTTTACAACCCAGGAAATCTCTTCTAGTTCATATGGCAGTGAAATAATAAGTGGCACTTATTAACAGCTGTTTCCTTCTTCTCGGAGAACAGTCAGGTTTTCTATGAGTTTTTCTAAAGGATGGAAGAGACAAAACTGCTAATAAAAATAGATGATTTAAAAGCAATGGTAACAATGGGTAAGGATTTTCTTTGGATCTTCAGAAAAAATAACCAACTAGGAGAAAGCTAAGAGGAACTAAAAAGGTGGAAGCAACCTTTTTGTTTTTAAAGAAAAGCTAACATTTAAAATTTGAGGGTTTAAAGGTAAATTCTTAAATTGGGCGAAAGGTAAATTCTTAAGCCCAGCCTGCACAATTTCTCCATGGGCTGCACCTTATAGAAGTGGCCTAATTTTCAAAGATGCCAAGCACTTACAAATCTCTAGTGGACAACTTTTTTCAGAAAATCTATTAAGAGGGTTAACTGAAAAAAAACCACGGGACCTGCCCTACCACTGAACTTGCCAGGGTTATGTAGTAATGAGTAGGCTTCCACCTAATGATGGAAGGCAAAGCTTAGTAATGTGAGAGGGCAGCTTAGGACTTTGCTAATGCATTCACTGGGTAGTCTCCAGAATCAGAACCTCATTGTGCATAATTCGGCATGGAAATCAAAGAAGCAGCACCATTTTATGCCTGCTATAGTTGTCTTTGACTAGCAGAAACCCTGAGAAGGAGAGTGAGCAATACTGATGTTCCAGATTTGGATTGCTCTAAGAGAGTAGTTCTTACCCCAGATAGAGTCAGGGCACCCCTTCTCAACATTGTTTGAATGTGTCAGAATCCCCACTTGCAAACCACTATGGTATTCAACTTACCTCAGTGGTTCTCAACTGGGTGTGACAACCACCAGGTTAAACTGCCCCGTATGCCTGTTGTAGAGCCAGCTGGAAAGGGCTGTGTCATGCCTGCACTCCTCTTGCTCTGGAGTTCTCTGAGCAGCCTAAAGCAGGCATGAGAGCTGATTCATGCTGTAGCCCGTCCCAGTCTGACCATGCACAGCATCATCTGGAAAGAGAGGTGTGCGGGACAAGTGGAAGTGTCTTGTGAACCTCTGTTTCCATGAAGACTGCGGTGGGGGGTTGGACTGGAAAGACCTGTAGCCTAAGCCAGCTCTCCTGCCCACTTTAGAGTTATCAGATAACTCAGTTGAGAACCACACCTCTAATATGTAATACAGGTGCTTGTAATCCAGGGGTATGCAAAATGCAGCCACCAAGCCAAATGTGGCCCACCAGGCCATTCTATTTGGCCTGTGGGGCCCCTAAAAAATTTAGAAAATTAACCTTTATCTGTCCCTGGTGGCCTGTCATGTGGCCCTCGATGGTTTGCCAAAACTAAGTAAGCAGCCCTTCCCCTGAAATAATTGCCCGCCCCTATATGTAATCCAACCAGTATTTTCATTCCTGGTCTACAGACTAGCAATTTAAGAAAACTATTTCTTGCCAGATGGAATTGTGCTATAGGATTTCTGTCTTTGAAAGCTGGTGGGAAGGGGAGAAAATTATCAGATTAAATACATAAAAGTATTAGAATCCTCCCCATGAAAACATGAAAAGCATTGGGGGGGGGGAGGGGGGGGATTCTTCAACCAGAAAGAGTTTGAAAGCTTTCAAAACAGAAGTGTTTACAATAAATATAAGCCTACCTGGTATGAGCTGTAATTCTCCATGAGAATGAGTTGTCATTATGATTAAATTTCTGGAATACTACTACTCAGCATGCACCATAAAAAGGAGGTCCAAACAATTCAGTATATTCTTAGACACACACAAAACATGTATATTTAAATATGTACCATCATGGCAATAAGGTATGCTCACACCATCTGCTCACACCAATCATTCTACAGTTTTTTATATGATTCTATCACTGCATTGTGCTATTCAGGGCATGGCTCTGAGTTAAGTGAAATCTGTTATAAATACCCCACTGACTTCAGCAATGCCAAGTCAGACTTTTTGGAGACCCCTCCTATATCCACCAAAACAGGAACAATATTTTTTTCAAAAGCATCTCCATAAATTGGCTAAAGTTCCAAAGTGAAAAAAAGTCTTCTAACCCATTTCCAAAAGTCATTTAGGCTATGTGCAGACAGTCAAAAAGCCCAAGGCTGAATTGATTCAGTCTTTGCAGGTTAGTCTAAACTGCATAGATTAAACTGAACAGAAGTAAATAGATATTTACCTTTGAGCCAGGAAATGCAGCCATATGCCTACAGTAGCTCAGGCCAGAAGCTGGGGGGTGCTACAGCCTGGACTGTGTTTGTTTCCTCTTTCTGCTGCCCTAGGTGTCTCTGGCACTTGCAGTCCAAAATCACAGCACCAGGACTCTGCAGGGTTGCTCATCACTTCCTCTTCCTGCTTCCAGGTGCCTCTGGGATTTGTAATCCACATTTAAAACCAGCAGTAAGTTTAAGTGGGGAAAGGGATGTTTAACCCCACTCCCTCACCCTAGACGCTAGGCGGGGTCTCCTGGCTAGAGGTGGAGCAGTCCTACACAGCAAAGTGGGCTTCATCCCCAGCTGGGCTTGCCCCCACCACCCCCTTGTCAGCCAGCCCTCACTGCTCCAGTTAGGGAGCAGAGGGGCTGGGCCAGCCTTGCTCTCTGGAGCAGACAGCACAGCCCAGCCTAGGGCTGAAAAGCATGCTGGGATGCTGGGGGACTGTGATTTTACATGAACCAGGAAAGGGTCTGGGAAAGAAGTTTCATAAACAGGTTTGACCCAAATCAGTTAAGTCTGATGCTACATTCAACCAGGTTTATCTTAAACCAGTTTCAGCCATTTTGAAACTGGTTTATATGCACTGAGCTAGTGTTCTGTTACAGGTTTAAACCAGTTTCTGATGACTTAAACTGCTTTATGTGTAACTTCTGTCCCTAGCCTTAGAGACCTGGGAGCCTCACTGAAAATCCATTTAGGAACATTCAAAAACATTTACCAGACAGAAATTTTGGCTTAAAGGTGGGGAAAAACTACATGAAGAGGTTCTAAAGTGAATTTCTCAAACCAGAACAGGTGTCTAAACCAGACCAGAAGAGGGAGAAAGTGACTCTGGATTTTCAGAAGGTTGTGAGAGTGATCAACAGAATTTAAATTCATTATCATCTCACTAGGCTCTAAGATACCACCCATAACCAGAATGAAAATAAATTGCTATCCTGGTGCTTTTCTGTGGAAAGGTAGTTTGTTTCTGTCACAAATAACACATCTTTCATAGTAGAATAATTATGTGAGCACATTTTATTATTTTTGGTACAAAATGTTCTCTTTTTCAAGTGCACTAGTTATTACCTCTGAACTAAATTTAGATGACATTCCAATATGTTGTATATTTCTTTAATGACAGTGTTTTCTAAGTACATTTAGAGCCTGCAGAAATGGAAAAAACACAAGTTAGTTACAGTGTGATATATGTGCCTATGTTTCTGACTCTCGCCTCCCTTATTTCCACTTTGAAGGCCAAGGTACACTTGTACAGCCTGTTCTTTATCATAACAAATTGTCTGAGTCAACAGGGTGGATCTATTAATTGTTACATTCACTTATGACTAGAAATACGACAAGAGGAACAGCAGTAAATTAATTGTTTGTAATGGTACATTCAAGGTCAGCAACAAAATACATGCACTTTTGTACTGTTCTGAATTGCAGAGCTAAAGTACAATCAAATTTTCTCATATCAAAAGGACATTAATCTTGTAGAGGTGTACAAAGATGAGTTCATGAGTGAAAAGACAGTTATCAGAGACCACTTTCAATCAGTGATGAAGAAAATCTAACTACCTGCATTTGCTATTATCTTTTGGACAGTTTCTGGAGGAATGAATATCTCATCATTATAATGATGTGATTCGTAGTCAGTACATTATTAGCCAAGAAAGATGCTTCAGATTGCTGGTGTGACATGCATACTTATTTGTTTAAGTTCAGTTACATGCCATTGATCAAGGAATACAACAGTGATGGTGGCTAGACAGAGGATGTTATGGCTCTCTAAAAAGTGATATGAAACAAGTTTTGTATATTATTGCTAGGAAGGCCCAAATGTTGTATAAACTACCCATTGTCCCCTTATTTTGTTCTGGAAAGGAAACATACACCTATGGATATACACCGTTGATTATACACCTATTTTTATTAAATCAGTATTAATTGTTTTGAAAGGAGTATAATCTCAAGCAGCTTTCTGTTAAATGGGGTATCCATAAAATTTATCCTGGTGTAATTAGAGTAGAATAATATTTTTATTAATAGAACTGAAAAAAGTGATCTATTAAATGCTATGCAGTGTAAGTGTGTTGATTATATACTTAAGTAAGTATGTGTACATTTCCAAGTTCTTTCTTTAATGTATGAACCTTCTAGCAAATTCATGGCCATGGCATGGGCAGTTTGGTGAGAATCACATGATGGGACCAGGACTACAGTAGCAGTGAAAGCTGGTTAATAAACAGGATATTTTCCCCTTCATATATTTTCATGGGGACATTTTCCTACCAAAAACTGTGGTAAAAAAATAAGATGGTTACTCATAGGATGTTCAGAATATATCAACAGCACATTTGTTTACATTTCAAAATATCATATCTTTCACTTCAACCACTATGATATCTATACGTAGGAAGAAAGTTTCTACCTGTAAAATGGTCTCTCATTTGTACTAAGAACTGTAGTAAAAATATAAGTATTTCTTTTTTATAAGCCTGGAAAAACAGGATTTTTTTTCCCCATGACTATCATAGAGCAAGCAACTCCTTTTGCACCATTTTAACCATTGTCTCACACCCTGATGTTCAAAGGCATGCATCTTTCCACATGCTAAGTGCTTTTATGTTCCAAAATTGTCACCCAGTGCTGCATTAGTACAAATATTATTATTAAATGAATTTTCCCACACCTGCTTTGCTCACACAATAATTACTGTCATCTAGTGACAGGTCCCAGTGTTTCCAAGAATAAAGTATTATTCTACTTTGTCTAAAGAACTTTCATCATTGAACAATTTCCAGTACCCCAAAGTGATAATGGCATGCCTGCTTTCTAATAAAACTAGATTTGTTGATGCACATAAGCCTGGTGGTTATATATAAAACTCTTTTGAAAAGTTTAATACAATTCTTGTGAGAGGATTCAAAGTATGTAGGACATAGCAAACAATATTTATGGGTAGATGTACATGGCATTTGCTTGGGGATATATTAGTAGTTATGTTCAGCCTTAGTGCTTCAGGAAAAGTGCCCATAAATTGAACACTTTCAGCATATAATTGACAGAGATTATAAAAATATTGAATAAGATGATTTATAAATGTCCCATATTTTGAGCATATTATATGTACTTTTGTCACATAAAATAGGTTTACTCTAAAACAGTAGCAATAATAAACACTACTTGCATATTCAAATATAGTGCAAAATACTTAATATTTCCAAATGATAGTGATAAAAAAATGTAATTTCCATTATATCAGAGTTAAATGTCTCTGATATAAGCAGAGTTTGCCTCTGTATACCAGGTTTAGACTGTGTACAGACATTCAGGAGGTCAACAGAAGGTTAGATCATATTGAAATGGCCACCTTGATCTAACTTAGTTCACACTTGCTAGGTGGATCTGTGAATCCCCACTTCAGAGTCTGATTGCCCTCCCTGATCCCTCCAAACCCCCGCTACTAACCCCCCTTCCCCCATCCTGACTTATCTTAGTTCAGGTGGCTATTTTTCACACAATCTAACCCCGCCCCAAACCTCCACAAATGTCTGTATACAGTCTAAGTTCTCAAGTAGGTATTTCCATATTTTTTCAAAAGAGACCCCAGGCTCAGACATGATGGGGTCAAGGAGTTGGCCCTTTTTATTATTTCTTTACCCTTAACTGGTATGAAATGGTTGGAATATCTCCAATCATGTAACTAAGAAGTGTAGGCAAGTACCCTGCTGAATCAGGGCCTTATTATTTTACTGGTGTTTAATTCATTCACAGTATTTTTTACTCCACTGCTGATCCTAACTGAAAAACCTGTCTGAACCAATAATATTTTATAACAAAGAAGTAGATATAATGAATAATGTAAAAATGAACATGGAGTCACAATGTTTATTTTAAGAGTATATTTTAAATACTTACAAAGAATAATACATGATTACTCCATTGTTACTGCAAGTTAGGGTGTCAATAAGTTGTTTCCAGGTGTTATATGATTTTTTAATACTTTCTTACTAATACAATTACAATTACAATTACAATCACAAACAAGTTCACATATATGTGCTAATTAAATCTATTAGTCATTCATTAACCCTTTAAGAACTTTGTAATAGTCTCCTTTTTATATAGAGTAGGACTCCAGATAGATACTGAAAATCACTGTATGTTTGGCAGCTGGGTGTCTGTGAGGAGGGGCTGCCACATGGCGGTGCCCTGCTACTCCAGGAGCAGGAGGAGCTGCTCCAGGAGGTCCAAGGAGGTCACTCAGGTCATTCAGAATGCCTCCAGCCACTGGTCATCATCCCAAGCCTGCTGGACAACATGCAGCAGGCAGACCCAGAAGCAGTGTGGCTACAGGCCCTGGAGGGAGAGGGCAAGGCTGGTGGTGGCATCCAGCAGCCCATTGTCAGCATCCTTACCAGGGTCCAGCCCACAGGATGGGGTCCAGGTGATTGCTGTGTGGTGATGGTGGCAGCCCTGGGACAGCACAGTGTGGCCACGCAGGTGGTCGCTGTACATGGTGGAGTCAGTAGGGCCCATACAACCATGGACCAGCTGGTGATTGGCACAGTGAGCCAGAAGGAGCCCAGGATACTGGGCATCACTGCCAAGGGCAAGGGCATGGAATGGGGAGGCAGAGGCAGTGACAAGACAGCTGCTGCATCCTGCCTCTGAGTTATGCATGCTGCCCCTGGTCAGGGAGCAGGGAGTAGGGATGGCTTTTCAATATGGCTGCCATCTCCCCTTGGTGGTAGCAGGACCCCATTGCAAGGCCAAAGGAAGTGGGAACAGTTTGCTGCTAGGAGCAGCATATCTGCTCCCACATCCCTGTATGTGTAGATACCTGCCCAGGTACCTGCAAGTGAACTGAATCTGAATCAAATACATGTGTAGATGAACACAGGGGATTGGCTTTTGGGTGCAATGCTTTCCCTGTCCATGTTCTGCAGTACCGTAACTAGAAAATGATATAACCTCAGCCCATACTCAGATCTATGTCTTAAAACTCAATCTATCCATTAATGAGTATGGTACCAAATCTGCTGTTTCTCTTTCTTTGTCCCTTATAACTAGGTTAAGAATCACATCTTTATCACCTCTTTTAATATTCATGTTCCAGCTAACATCCAAACTGACCAATGAGCAAGAGTGAACAATGGAAGGCATTTGAAATGATCAGTGGAACAAAGATACACTGCATAACATGAAATTATTTTGCTAATGTGCAGTCAAGGAGCCTTAAAGTCCCAATCAGAGCATTTCCAACCATTCAAAATTAATTTAACTGAACAACACTGAGTTCCTGTAAAACTCCTTCCTTCAGGGAGTTGGGCAGACCAGAACCAGATGAAATTTAACACTTCCAAGTGTAAGGTACTCCATCTGGGGGCAAATAACCTTCAACATACATACAGGCTCGGAGGTGACAGCCTGATTTGCACCATGGCTGAAAGGGACCTAGAGGTAATGATTGACCATTGCATGAACATGAGCTGTCAGTACGATGCAGTGGCCATCAGGGCAAACAACATGCTGGTATGCATCAACCAATGCATCTCATGTAAAACTACGAAAGTGATACTCCCACTGTACTCAGCACTGGTGAGACTGCAGTTGGAGTACTGCATCCAGTTCTGGGTACCGCACTTCAATAAGGATGTGGCAAAACTTGAGAGAGTCCTGAAAAGAGCCACTCATGTGAGGCAGGCCATCTGAGGAAAGGCTGAGGGACATGGGCCTCTTTAGCCTAAAAAAGAGAAGGTTGAGAGGGTACTTGATAGTGGCTTACTGCTATATCAGAGGAGTATATCAGGAGCTTGGTGAAAACTGTTCACTAGGGCACCCCTGGGGAAGACCAGGACCAAGAGATATAAACTCCTGGAAGGCTGCTTCAGGCTTAATACCAGGAAAAACTCCTTCACAGTCAGGGTATCCAGACTGTGGCATAAACTCCTTCTAGAGGTGGTGCAGTCACCTACCCTGGAGGTTTTCAGGAGAAGACTGGACAGTCACCTTGCTGAGGTCACTTGGCCCCAGTTGTGTTCCTGCCTAGAGCAGGGGGGCTGGACCTGATGATCTGCAAGGTCCCTTCCAGGCTCTAACAATCTATCAATCTATGATGGAAGCAAGGTTCCCTCTAAGCTGTGTGCATGCTCAGCCACACACACTTTAGAGCCATGCCATGCACGAGCTCATTAATGCCATGCACCCACCTAGTGAGGAGCTGGGTTGCAGCTTCAAGAGGCAACAAGCTGAGCGCGATAGAGGCACCAACACTGGTGTGGGAAAACTTACCAGTCAGCTCAGGCAGCCTGCTAGAGGTGAGGTGAGGCAAGACAGGGACAGGGGTGGGGCTGGGAAACTGCTCCACTTCCCAGCACCAGCACCATGTGCCTCCTCACTCCCAGAGGCATGGCGAGGCAGGGACTGGGGCTGGCATGGGCTCTGCCAGAACCAGAAAACTGCTCCTCTTTCCAGTCCTGATGCCACATGACTCCTTGCTCCTGGAGGTGAGGCAAGGTGAGGCAGGGGCTGGGTTTGGGGCTGGGGCTGGGGCCAGGGCCAGGACCAGAACTGCTGGTGATGCAGGGGCTGGGGCCAGGACCAGGAAACTGCTCCAGTGACAATGCGGAGGCTGGGGCTGGGATTGGGAAAAATGCTCCCCAACCCCAATGCTCTGCTCCCAGAGGCAATGTGGGGACAGGGGCTGAGGTTCCTGGATTTGAGGGGCCTTCACTAAAGTATTCTTTTGTATGTAATGTAAGTGGAGTTGTTAATTAAATTGAAATTTCCAAACTGCAAACTAAATAACAAAGCAACATGCTGGGTACTGTAGAGGGAAAATTAAATTTATTTTGAAGTGTTTTTTATTTTTTGACTATTTCATTTAATTTTTTTAATATTTGTAAGAATTGTAATTCTAGTAATGGCAAAACACAAACCAATATGATATTTAAAGAGTTGGGTGGGTCTGTGCTCCCAGGGGCTAGGGCTAGTGTTAGCTTCTTTTCCTATCATTCTAGGAAGGCCAATATCTTCTCTGCAGCAAGGAACATCTTTATTTTCATTTTACAATGTCCAAGTGTAAGTGTGAAGAGGGTTAATGCAGTGAAACAGCTAAGAAGAACAGCTGCTCAAAATTCAAAGAAGACTGGTTGAAGGAGATGTTTGAAACTGACATGCTACATGCATCTAGTCAGCAGCGCATAAGTCTTGGAGATATTTTCCGGTATGGTGAAAGTGGAGCTGTCTCGTGTACCATCTGCATGCATGCAGGTGCCAATAGCATTTGGACAACCATAAAAAAATGGACTGACTGGGAATTAGGCTGTTTGAAACTGGATTTGACACACTAGATCCACACAGATTCTGTGATGAAACTACTCAATCAAAGCAGAGGAATCCTGAAAAGTTTATTTTCTGAAACACGTGAAACATGGGAAAATAGGATGGAGCTGTCTGAAAGGAAGCAATCAGATGCCAATGACGTCAAAATCTTAATTGATAATGTTCTCCTTGCAGTGAAGTTAAATTTACTGATGCAATCAGTGCAGAACATCCACAGTCACTTTGGCAAATATGTTAAAATTCCTGAAAGCTGGAGAAGTAAGAATTATGCATTTGAATTTATTGACTGCATACATTTTGTAATTAATCAGGACATACTGAATGAAGTGCATACATTGCCCTTCCACACTTTGATAGTTGACAAGAGCACAGATATCTCTGTTAGCAAAATGTTAATATTCTATGTAAAATTCCTAAGTATGGATGATTTCACTCATCAGACCCGGGTTGCTGGAATTTTAAAGCTGACAGCTTGTGATAGCTCTGCTATTGTAGCAGCAATTAGGCAATTTTATGTTTACAGCAACTTAGATATGCAAAAGATGGTAATGTTTACCTCTGATGGTGCTTCAGTAATGCTTGGAAAGTGCAATGGTGTGACTGCAGTACTTCGACAGTCTATTCCACATCTGCTCGAGCAGCACGCAGGGCACACTGGGAAGACTTGGGGATTGATGATGCTTGGAAAGATGTACCTTTGATGAGGTGAATTGAAACTCTACTACAGACCATATACACACTTTTTAGTAGGTCTTCTGTAAAAAAAATCTAAGTTTGAAGAACTATCTAAGGCTGCTGAGTGTGAAACAGTTTCATTTAGGCCACTGAATGAGGTGAGATGGCTTTCTATAAATTTTGCTGTTAGTGCCTTGATGAAGGATTATACTGTGTTGACAGACTACTGTGCACAACAAGTGGCTGAAGACAACAACCCAATTCACAAATACTGCTTGGACAAACTGCGGAAACCAGAATATCTTGTTGCACTGGCCATACTAAATGTCTTAGGTGAACTGGCTGAGCTGTGCAGAATGCTTTGATGAAGTTCACTAACAGCAGTAGAAGCATTTCAGTTTGCCAAAGTTAGAATTGCCAAACTTCATTCACAGTATCTTGGTGAGACTGTATATTTTTCTGAAGGTGTTCAAACCTTACCATCATCATTTGAATCACCCGTTGACACTACATCAGTTATTCAATTCATTAAGCATACATATGACCCCATGGACAACAAATTTCCAAAAGGCGAGTTGGAAGAATGGTCAATTTTCAATAAGGATTCTTTTTCCTCTTCATCAAACAGAAATGATTTCTCTTCTGGCCATGAGGAGCAGAAAACATTGACAACAAGATATAGCACCCTGCTAAACAAATCTGTAGAAACTTTTAAGAAGGATCTATGCAAACAATATTTGGACTTTAAATTAACTGTTAGTGAGAAGATGAAAATTGGGGGAATAAAGACCTTTGAAGATATGGTCACCTACACACTACAACAGGAACAGTTTAGCAAACTGTCATTACTTGTTGATATCTGGGCCACTTTCCAGGCATCTAGTGCAAATTGTGAGAGAGGGTTTAGCTTCATGAATGCAATAAAAGCAAAGTCTAGAAATTGTTTAGAAGTTGATAGTCTGGAAAAGCTGATGCAAATTAAACTTCATTTAGCATCAGGAAAGACTGTTAACCTGGACACTGTAAATTCTGTTTGGAAAACAGAAAAAGGTAGACGGGAGTCACTTTGGTAAATAAAGGTTATAGTATCATCTTTTGTTGTTATACTGTGTTTATACTGTGGGCACACGCCGAAAGGGAGAGGCGGGACCAATTCAGGAACAGACCGAAGCGGCGTTCTCACAGACCACTACACCTTAGAGGGAAATTGGATGGAAGGTTTCTGTTAACACACAGATATAACGGAGCCTATCCTCTTCTATGGTAAAATGTCATACCTATATTGAAGTCCAATGGCTCTGGACTTCCAGCTTCAGGGGTGTACTGGGAGCCATCAACTGATCCAGGCTCCCAGCCATTGGTGTCACAGTAGAGCTCTTGGCTCCAGCTATGGCCCTAAGCCTGGGAGTTCCAGTCTACCACTGTTCCTGGCCAAGGGGACATATCAGAGTCAAGGGCTCCAACGCACCCCTGCAAGAGGAAGGAGCAGTTCATCATGGCTCCCAATCTCAGGGACTCATCAGAGCCTTTGACTCCAATGGGTCCTTGAGTCTAGAAGCAGCAATCAACTGATCAGCACACTCTGCTTCTGGAGAGTATGGGAGACAAGAGCTCCCATGCATCTGAAATCTGGGAGCCTCAATCAGCCTGGCTACATGTTCAATTAATGGTGTGATATTTTGTGTAATAACTTTGTGGCATCTTCCTTGTTTTATCATACCATTAATTGTATTGACATGTTGTGACAGCTGAAAAGTATGCCTATGTGATAAAGGTGCTTGCTGAAGGCTCTATGAAGATCAGACCAAGTGTTTATCTGCATTTGTTTAGATATTAAGCTCTTTGTTGTTGCTAAGAGCCTAATTAAAGTTTAAGACATAGTAAGGCCTTGTATAAAGTAAGGCCTAGTAAATTTAGCAAAGCCTTGAAGTAGTAAGGCCCTGTGGTGTAGTTAAAATTACCTTATCAAAGGAATTCAAGGCTAGTACTGCTATTGGTCAGTCTAAGGACAGTTGAAGTAAAAGGAATCTGAGTGGTTGTATGTTATCAGTACCATTCAGAAGCTATAAATTAGCTGGAATATCTGAAAAGCATTCAGAAGGAAGATACAGCTCTGTGAAAAGGATTAGTTAGCTGTTACCTGTATCAGTGGGCCCACGGACCTTAAGGAGCCTAAGAACTGAATTCCAGGGTCCTTCCCAGTACCTCTCAGACAGCACTAATTGGGGACGTCTGATTTCACTGAACTTTGTGGAAAGAGAAACTTGTTGTACAACAGGCAGAGGGGACTGCCAATAAGTTGCTGATGTAAATTATTCTTGTCTGTCATTGTTTGTCTCGTTACTACACGTAGTTGTGTTTTTGTTAAGTTAATAAACTTTTCTTACCTTTCTACCCCCGACCATACTCTCAATCCCGAACCCTACTCAGGCAGCTGGGACAACATGTGGCTGGGTAACTACGTTTAAGTGCAATGTGTTCCAGAGACCTAAGGTTCATTTTATACCCATCTAAAGATAAGTAAAAACAGGAAATCTAAAAGTTAATCCATTCACTCATGCAATTGCCTTAACATAGCATTAGGGTTAGCTTCTTTTGTGTATTAAAATTTAAAAGATCCAAATATAATTTGGAAGTTCAGACCACCTTGAGATGAACGAGATGCTGAGCTAGCTGCCATGCTGACAAAGATAAGCTTTTCAGATATAATCTGTTTTCCTATTGTTATTTATAAATATCACTTCAGAAAGCAACAAAATACTCCAGACAGCACATTTTAAGTGGCTATTGTACTTCTGGGATAGTGACATTCCTCAGTCTATGCCATGACTTAGAAAACATACAGTAATGCACTGACACATATTATATTACTTAAGCAGATCTTTAGTTATTATTTTCCAAAATCATTCATGGCAAATCCATTTGATTTAGTCACTAATTCCTCTGGCAGGTAAGAAGCAGAATGAAGAATGCTGATAAAATGTGCAGTTCCTATATGAAATGTTGCATAAAACTTAAAGATTCTAAAAGGACATAAATATTTTAATTGCAAGAAAGATAAAAAAATTGAAATTATAAAGAGCTATAGCTTTTCTGAAGCTTTTCTAAAGCTTTTTAAAAAGAAATCTTCAATATTTAAATTCTTCATAACATAATTCTTAACATGCAATAGGAATTATATTATTGGGAAGAACCCATCTGTCAGTATAGCTGTTGTAGTGAAAACAAAATGTTGCAGTTCTACTGACTTATTCAATTAATTTCTGCTGCATTTGAATGAGTGATGATGCAGGTACAAATGTCACAGTTTTTTATACAGTAAGGGAAAAATGAAAATGCTATTCAAATCTAGTGCACAGTTACACTGGTACCATGGATAGCTATTACGGAAGTTTGGATGGTAATGCCATATATCAGTATGGCATAAATTTAACTTTGATTCAGAAAAGTAACTGAGCTTCTGCCTAACGCCATGCTTTTTCAGGATAGCAATAAGACTCATATACAAATCCTGAATAGAATATTTTCTGTAATTCTTCATAAAGTTAACAAAACGTGTTGTATATAATGTATGTAGTCCAAAGCTCTACTTTCCTTTGGGTTTTTTTGACACCTCAATATCCAGGGGTCAAAATAGCAGAAAAAAAGACCTGAAGTAGCACATACCCAGGCAGCATGCACTGCTGAAAAGTGGAGCTGGGCCACTTGGAGCCGTGCTGTGGCTGATGACCATGCTCCTCTCAGCAGGATCTCTATGGCTGCAGCTCTTGGAGGCCCCCAGGACCCCAGGTAAGGCTGCTGTGGCCAGCACAGTGCTGGCTCCAGCCTCCCCTATGCCACCTGGGCAACTTGCTGTGAGCCAAAGCATGCATGGCGTGGGCATTCCCCAGAGACAAGAAGTGTCTTGTCCCGGGGGAATCAAATGTCCACATACATCTGGACACACCCAGTGTGACAGAATATTCCCCCCTATGTTGTTCTCCATCCATTTTATTGAATGACTATTAAAAGCAAGGTGTGATGTCTAATCTGTGGTTTGGTATTTAGAACACTGTTCTGGGAAGTTGGAGAGATGTAATTTCAATCCTTTCTGAATAAGGAAGAAACCTAGTAACTGGAACCCCACATCCTTGGCAAGTGTCATAACCATTCAGCTACTGGGACTAAAACATGGGGGTGTCTTCCTTCTGTTCCTTCCCTGGCTTACTCTCATGTGTGCATACATGTCTGGTCATTGTATAGCTGACTATGCATGTTCTGTGCATGTGCCCATTTCCATATCCATGGCACAGAAGTAGGCTCAGAAACACCCAGGCACACAACTACATCAAAAGAAAAATATAACTCAGTCCATAAAGTTTTCTTGTTAAAATAAACAAGTGTGAGACCTTGCAAAAAAAACACATTTTTTTAAATTACATTTTTGCACTGAAAAATGACAATGAAATATATTACTAAGGAATTAAGGCAAGTAAAACCTTTGGGACTGGAGATCTAGTAGTAATAGCAGTTATAATCGATTGCCTATATTATTTTCTCCATACTGCTTACTCCAGTATATATTCCCTGTAGTTTATGTTTCAATCCTGAGCTGGTTGGCCAAGCTCTAGGGATAAGGGGAAATGCTATTTCCATGCTAATTCATGCCCAAAGGTTGGTATTAGGAGTGTGCAAAATGGGCCATATTCAATTAGGATTCAGATTCGGCCCAAATCGGGGACAAAAATTCAATTAGTTGATTCAGGTCACCGTCTCTGATCGATTCAGCCAAATCTGAATCTGAAGATTTGATGCTGATTCATAGAATCAGCAATTCAGCCATAGATACAGCTTTAAATGTTTTTTCTACATTCCTTGAGGTATCAGGCATGGCTCATGAACACTGAGATGGTGGGGCAGGTGGAGCATACCACAGGAGTGTGGGCCAGGGAGGGCACATGCTTGGTGGCAAACCCTGAAGTGGAGCGGAAGTACTTCCAGTCCACTTCCAGGTCCACTGGGGAGTGCACAGGGGACCCCCCACACCCTCCTCTGTGACTTGTTGATCAGCTGCAGAGGGACCCCGGGCTCCCCCCAGACCAAGATGCACCAGCTGCTGAGCCAGGGAGGTTGCAGAGGGTCCCCACTTCGTGCTCCCTGGTGGACCCAGAAGTGGACTGGAAATTCTTTTGGTCCAATTCCGGGTCCACTGCTGAGCATGCTGGGGACCTCCCCATGCTTTTGTGAGACATTCTATCGCCCTAGCATCTCAGCATTCACGTACCGCTTGGTACCTTGAAGTATGTAGAAAAACCATTTAAAGCTGTGTCGGTCTGAATCATTGAATCTTTCTGAAACTTTCAAGGCTTCTGAATGTCAGAGGGTTCCTATTCAATTCAGAGAGATTAAAGGGTTTCCTGATTCAGAGATTTCAGATTTGGAGATTCAGCCACCGAATTGGGCTGAATCTCTGCTGAATCAAGTCAGCAACCAAAGCTTCTCACAGCCCCAGTTGGTATGTCTGATGAGATTATTGAAAAGTTTGCCAAAGGCAGTAGTAACTATTGTGAATTAATAATAGGATAATAAGCTGTTCACTTAAGTTACTAGTCTGAATTTGGTCCAAGACAACAGTGACTGTATTTCATCTTGGCTGGTTTGTTTCCTTTATGAAATAAATGGAAGAGCTCAGTTTAGCTACTAGTACATGCAAGTACTACACATTAGAGGTGGTAAGAAAACAGGATTTTCTTTCACTCAAAATATTGACTTTTCATCAAGAAATCAAAACCCAAAATATAAACCAGCCAAAACACAAAATATTTCATCCCCAAAGCAAAAGGTCTTGAGTTGAAAATGTCAGCCAAGTGCCATATGTAAATTATAATTCTGCAGATTTGTGCTTCTCTGTAGACTGAATTATATCTCCCAAGATACTCTGGTCCACTAGAGAAGATACAGTGTATCCCCCCTTGGTGAGTTACATGGTGCACCCTGGGGGGCCTAGCCCAATGAGGAAAATGAGACATGACACAGAAAACAGCAATTCCCATGAAATACCATAGTGGCATTTGTCATCCCTTAGAGAGTCACTTTAAAACAAAACAACAACAAAACCATAAAATTTTCTAGGAACATTTTCATTTAGTCCAAAAACCTCACTTCTGCATTGCAAAAAGTTTCTACAAAATGTTTTTAACTGCTCTTACAGTGCTTATCCCAGAGTCATATTATCACTGGGAGGGATGTTGACAGCATGGAGAGGTCTAGAGGAGGGCCACTCGTATGATCAGGGGGCAGCAGGGCAGGCCCTATGAGGAGAGGCTACGGGACCTGAACCTGTTCAGCCTCCAAAAGAGAAGGCTGAGGGGGGATCTTGTGGCCTGTTATAAACTAGTCAGGGGGGATCAGCAGGCATTGGGGGAGTCCCTGTTCCCCTGAGCACTGCCAGGAGTGACCAGGAATAATGGTCACAAGCTGGCAGAGGGCAGCTTTAGGTTAGATATCAGGAGGCGCTACTTCACAGTCAGGGCAGCTGGGATCTGGAACCAACTTCCAAGGGAAGTGGTGCAGGCTTCTACCCTGGGGGTGTTTAAGAGGAGGTTAGATGAACATCTTGCTGGGGTCATTTGACCCCAGTACTCTTGCCTGTCATGGCAGGGGGTCGGACTAGATGATCTGCTCAGGTCCCTTCCGACCCTAGAAACTATGAAACTATGAAACTGGCTCTCACTGCCAATCTCAGCACAGTAGGTCAGCACATATCAGCACTGGGTGGGAAACCATTTTCCTTCCTTGCAAGACTTCAAAAAATGTTTGTATCCTGTATCAGGATGAAGAGTCAGAATCTCAAATATTTTCATGAACTAAGCACCATTTTTGTCCATCCAAACTACAGTTATAGTGGATTAGCATGGAGGTGCAGCAGATGATTTCACTGGTACTGCCTCTTCTGTTCTATGCTATGATTCTTATCTGGCCAAAAAGGGGATTTCAGTATATGAAGGTTTTTGGCTTGTGTTTACCTTTGCACTTAAATTCATCCAGCTCATCCACAATATGTCAAATCATACTTGTAAAGGTAATTTAATATGGTATTAGTAAATTAATATTTAACGCTCATAAATGTCCCCACTGTATTGAGAAGGAAACCAAGGCTCAGATTGGTTAAGAGACTTTTCCAAGGTCAAGCAAAGCCAAGAATATAAGCCATGTTACCAGATTCCCTGCCCACTTGCTCATACCTTTTGCTCTGTCTAGTATAGTAAGGAATTCATTCACTTTTTAAAAAAATAAGATTTTAAATACGTATTTTTAAATTCTATGGCAAACCCAGAAGACTTACTTTTATAATTGCAATGCTATAAATGACTTGTGTTGGGTACCAATGATAAATTAAATTTGGGATTCAGCTGCTAGCCTCAGTAAAGATTTATAAAAGTGCACAAACAACTTAGCATGGATATTCTGTCAATAAAACATGCAGAATGTTTTACTGTATATCATGATCATGCACTGATGTTTGTAGGCGAAGAACTTGAAACGTTTTCCTTTAAGCCCAGTATATGATTTCCTCCCTCTTTGGAAAAGAATCTAAGATTACATAATTAGCTTTTGATCATTTATTTCTGACATTCAGCAAATAGCTATTTGGTTTGCGTTGCAGAATATTGAGAGAGAGGCAAAAGTCAAATATTTTATTTGCCTTTATAAACATCAAGTAAATGACAGGGATAATTCCTTAAATGTAAGACAAAAAATGCAAGAGTGCATTAATTATTGATTAATACAAAAGCATATTCTCACAAACAGAAAACATGATTGTGGTCATACATTATAATGATTAATGACTGCTTTCCAAAAGGCTTCTAGTTTGCCTTAGCAAAATATAATCATATAAAGATTAATTAATCTAAAAGCTTTAGAAAAACATAAATGGGCAAATCAGGTCAGCAGTGTGCCCAAATCTGTACAAAGGGCAGCTTGTTTTAAAATAATTTAATGAATTTGACCTCAATTATGGCCTGAAAAGCCTTCAAATAAAACCCAGTTTAGCAAAGGCATATTTGACATAGCTTTTTCTTCATCTTGCCTGTGTATTTTTGTGAAATAATACCCAACACCAATGTTCTTGTTCTCTACTTCATATCAGAAAGTGTTTGTGTTATGTACTTGTACAGTAGTACGTTTGAAAAATAGGCACTTTAGCACAGCATCCTATCACTTTGTGCTGTCTGGGACTAATACACAGACATTTAGCATCAGGAAAGACTGTTAACCTGGACACTGGTAACAGGGGCTTGTTACAAGTTACACTGGGCATGTCTACACATGTGCCCAACTGTGCAGTTGTTACTGCACAGTCATTTAGTACTTGCTTTAACAAGTTGTTTTAACAAGTAACTGCCATTACTGCGGTCCTGGTGGTGCACGGGTCATTTCCAACCCTTTTGAGCCGTAGTAATGAGCTACTGCTCAAGACACTGACAAGTACCATCAGTGTCATGGTTCATGCCAACCAATGCTACATCGCCATAGTGATGAGCTACACCACTGTAGCTCATTGCTACGGCGATACAGTGACTCATGTAGACCCACCCACTGTGAGTTGCACAAAGGTTGACTGGTTTAGTGCTAGCTTGGAGCAGCCACACCTTTAGTCTAGAAATCTTCTCTGACTGTTCCCTACCTGCACAACTGTTGGGAAGCAGGAGCAGAGGAAGCAGGGTGCACGTGTGCCACACATGTACCCACCTTACCTCGGTAGCAAAGGCAGCAGCTGCAGAGAAGACAGCAGTGGAGGCAGCAACAGCTGATTTCCCCCTAAGGTAAGTGGGGCAGAGAGTACAGTGCAGCTGAATTGGATCTGGAGGGTTTCCCCTCCGGAGCCCTTTTAGCTCACCTGACAGGGAGCTGTGCTCCCCAGCTGTGTGCAGGAAGCGCGCGTGAACAGTGCGTGCAAACAGGTGTGCTCTGTAAGCATGCAACAGTGTTTGCGTAAGGCATTCGCGTAAGGCAGGTGTGAGGTAGCTGCCCAGAGTGGCACCTCCAGTGAGCAAAAGCAGCAGGAGACATGGTGCAGATGCGGAGCGTCGCTGCCAGGGTCCCTGCCCGGGCACAGCTGCCTGCCATGGGCTCTTCTGAGGCCTCCACCCAGACAGAGCACATGGCGGGGTCAGTGGCCCCTTGCCCCCCCGTCTGTGGGGGGGGCTCAGTGGGATCCTGGGGGGGGTTGGTGGTCCCCTTGCCTGCCCCTCCTGTGCATGGCTTAGGGCCCTGGAGGAGCATGTGAGGGAGCTCCAGGCTGAGGTGAGCAGGCTGAGGGGGATCAGGGATGCAGAGTATGAAATTGATGCCTATTTCTGTTCTCTGCAAGCCCGGTCGCCCACTGTACAGCCCACACAGGAGACACATCCAATGCAGGAGTGGCAGAAGGTGTCCAAATCCAGAACTGCTAGGCCTAGAGTGGTGGAAGCTCCCCAGGTTCACCTGGGGAACAAGTTCAATGCCCTGGCAGCTGTGATGGAGAAAGACAGTGAAATTGCCTCTGGTGGGGATGATGCCACTCCCCACATGGTAAAGAATGGGCAGAGAGCAAACACCAGCAGGCAGCAGGAAGAAATGCCGGGTCCACATCATTGGAGACTCCATCCTATGAGGACTGGAAGGTCCCATCTGTCGGCCTGACCCCATGACGTGGGAGGTCTGCTTCGTGCCTGGGGCTCAGGTTAGAGACATTATGGAGAGGATCCCAGCCTACATCCAACCTGCAGACCAGTACCCCATGGTTGTCATCCACATGGGGACGAATGACGTGGCCAGGGGCAACCCTGACTGCATCATGAAGAATTCCAAGGCTCTGGGGGACAAGCTTAAGCAGACGGGGGCACAAGTGGTATTCTCCTCTCTTCTTCTGGTGAGTAGGCGGGGATGACGACACAAGGCCTGCATTGGCTTATGCAGTTGGTGTCGCCAGGCAGGTCTTGGGTTCTTTGATAATGACCCATGCTTTCGGGTGGGGAGCTTGCTGGGGTGGGATGGGCTTCACATCTCTCCTAAAGGCAAGAGTGTCTTCTCTTCCAGGTTAGCTGACCTCATACGGCGAGTCTTAAACTAGCTTCCCCAGGGGGAGGCGGGGCCTGCAGGAAGACAAGGAGACAGACACCACCCGAGCAAGACAAGTAACAAATGCAAGGAGTGCCCAGGTAAGAAACAGGGGTCCAAACAGTCTCCCAAATCAGGGGGTGGCACATACAGCTGGGCAGGGCCTTAAGTGCCTATATACCAATGCTCATAGTATGGGGAATAAGCAGGAGGAACTCGCCCTCATAATAAGGCTTACAGAAACTTGGTGGGATTCATCCCACGACTGGACAGTTAGCATTAGGGGCTATAGGCTTTACAGGCGTGATAGAAAAGGAAGGAAAGGCAGGGGTGTGGCGCTCTATGTCAAGGAGCAATACACATCCTTTGCCAGCAAAATGGGGTCAGAGGGGCAAGCGGAAGTGCTCTGGGTCAAGATACAAGGGGGCCATGGGGAGAGGGATCTAACAGTAGGGGTCTACTACAGACCCTCCAACCAAGGGGAGGAGCTAGACGGGGAATTTTTGGGCCAGCTTGCAGAGGCACTTAAGGCAGGAATGTAGTTGTCATGGGTGATTTAAATTACCTGGACATCTGCTGGGAGAAACAGTCAGCCAGGTTGGACCTTTCCAGGAGGTTCCTGGCCAAGATACAGGACCTCCACCTAATTCAGGAGGTACTCTGTCCCACCAGAGGAAATGCCCTGTTGGACCTGGTCCTGGCCACAGGCAATGACCTGGTAAGGGGCCTCCAGGTCCTTGACCACCTGGGGGATAGCAATCATCGCTTGCTGGAATTCACCATCCAACGCAGGGTGTCAAGGGCCAGCAGCAAGGCGGTAGCCCTAGACTTCAAGAGGGCCAACTTCAATGAGTTGAGATTAGTGGGAGAGGCGCTGGGGTTATTGAGGGCAGGGGAACTCAGTGCCCAAGATGAGTGGTCGTTCTTAAGGAGACAATATTCAGGGCTCAAGGGGTGACCATCCCAACAAAAAGCAAGGGGGGCAGGACTGCCCAAAAGCTCCCCTGGCTCACCAAGGGTGTACGGGAATGCATGATTGCCAAAAAGGCAGCGTACACCCAGTGGAAGGGGGGTGCTATCTCCAAAGAGGAGTATACCTCCTCTGCTCGGGCCTTAGGGGGGCTGTCAGGAAAGCTAAGGCAGATATAGAGCTAGGACTTGCGTCCAAAATCAAAGATAACAAAAAGTCCTTTTTCATATATATATAGGAAGGGTGAAGAAAGCGCCAGGAAATGTGGGGCCCCTGCAAGATCCTCTGGGCAATCTGGTGGTTGTGCCAGAGGAGAAAGCAGACCTCTTTAACCAATACTTCACCTCTGTTTTCTTGGGCAGGGACGGGGACTTCCCCACTGTGATGCAAGATGGACTCAAGGGGAACGCCTCCAGACCTTAGGTTGGGGAGGACTGGGTTAGAGAGCTTCTGGAGGGGCTGGATGTGTTCAAATTAGTGGGTCCAGATGCTTTCCACACCAGGGTGTTAAGGGAGCTAGCAGGGGTTATTGCAGGGCCCTTAGTACAGCTTTACAAGCACGTGGTGCTCGGACCAGGTGCCAGATGATTGGAAGATAGCCAATGTGGTCCCCATCTTTCAAAAAAGGAGGAGGGAGGACCCGGGCAACTATAAGCCCGTCAGTCTTACCTCAATCCTAGGGAAACTCTTTGAGAAGATCATCATGGAGCACATCTGCAATGGGCCGGCCTCAGAGATGATACTCAAGGGCAACCAGCATGGTTTCACTAGGGGCAGGGCATGTCAGACCAACCTGATTGCCTTTTATGATCAGGTCACAAAAGCCTTGGATGCAGGTGTTGCCATGGATGTAGTCCTTCTGGACTTCAGTAAGGCCTTTGACACCATCTCCCACCCCATCCTCATTAAAAAATTGGGCAACTATGGCATTGATGCCTACAGAGTCAGATGGATTGCAGATTAGCTGAAGGGTCACACTCAGAGGGTGGTGGTGGATGGGTCATATTTAACCTGGGGAGAAGTGGGCAGAGGAGTCCCCCAGGGCTCAGTCCTTGGGCCCATGCTGTTCAATTTCTTTATCAGCGATTTGGATGATGGGGTGAAAAGCACCCTGTTTAAATTCGCTGATGATACCTAAATTTGGGGTGAGGTTAGCACGCTAGCAGGGAGGGAAAGACTGCAGCAAGACTTGGATAGGTTACAGGAGTGGGCTAGCAAAAACAGGATGCGTTTCAATACTGACAAGTGCAGGGTGCTGCACTTGGGCAATAGTAACCAGCAGCACACTTATAAGATGGAAAACTCCCTTCCTGAGAGCAAAGAGGCAGAAAGGGATCTTGGAGTCATTATTGACTCCAAGATGAACATGGGCCGACAATGTGAGGTCACGGTTGGCAGGGCTAACTGGACCTTGTCGTGCATCCACGGGTATATCTCTAGCAGGGACAAAGAGGTGATCCTCCCCCTCTATGCAACACTGGTAAGGCCACAGCTGGAGTACTGTGTCCAGTTCTGTGCGCCCCACTTCAGGAGGGATGTGGACAACATTGAGATGGTCCAGAGGAGGGCCACCCACATGATCCAGGGACAACAGGGTAGACCCTACAATGAGAGACTGTGGGACTTGAACCTGTTCAGCCTTCACAAGAGAAGGCTGAGGAGGGACCTGGTGACAGTCTATAAACTCACTAGAGGGGAGCAGAAGGGTTTGGGAGAGATCTTGTTTCCCCTAGCAACCCCTGGCATAACAAGGAATGATGGCCACAAGTTGTTGGAGAGTAGGTTTAGATTAGACATCCATAAGAACTACTTCACAGTTAGGGCAGCTAGGATCTACAACCAACTTCCAAGGGAAATGGTGCTGGCTCCTACCCTGGGGGTCTTTAAGAGGAGGCTTGATGCCTACCTAGCTGGGATCATTTGAGCCCAGTTTTTTCTCCTTCCCAGGCAGGGCGTCAGGCTTGAAGATCTACAAGGTCCTTTCTGACCCTACTTCTATGATTCTATGATTTGCCAATAGGGCCTGGTGATCAGGGGAAAGACTAGGACCTGTACCTCTGAGTTGCCGTTAGAGGTCTGGTGAACCAGAACAGGATTCTATCCCTGGTCTGTGGTTTGGGGTGCGGTGAGGGATGGGTTGAGGGAGGTTGGAGTCCCTGCTGGTCCACTGACTTGCCCGGGAAGCAAAAGTCCTGCTTCCAGGTGCTGGGAGGCAGCAGGGGCTTGTGGGCAGTGACTGATCACTTGCTGGGATGGGCTAAAGGGTATAAATGTAAATGCTACTCATTCTGTTTACTATAAGGAAATTAAGTTAGAAAATGGTGCTATGGCTCTTAATGAAGTTTAATATACAGTACAGTGTGACGGGGTCTGTAACAGGGGGTCTTTTTGGGGCTGATTTTCCTGTAGCCCACCCACCTGTTTCTGGGCTAACTGCCCACCTTCTCTCCTGCCATGCCTTGATGATAATTAATTAATTGATGTTAATTAAGTAGGAGGCTGCTCATTTCTTGCCCTGATGCCAGAGGCGTTATCTCCAGCTCCGTTCCTCCCCTACACTGCATTCCAAGCCTCACAGATAGCATCTAGATGTTATCAGTCACCCTGACCCCACACTAGCTCCAGAATCCTCCTGGCAGGACCCTCCTTTGATATCCCAGCTCAGGCAGCCTACACCGCCTTCATTCAGGCTGCCAAGCTCCTTGTAGCTGGCTCCCCTCTCAGGCATGGTCCCCACTCAGGACCTTCAGCCACACATAGGCCTTGGCCTCACCTCCAAAGCCAGGCACGGTCCCAGGCCCACAACTCTTGGTGCCCCTCGCGGTGGACATCTGGCCCTTTTGACCTTCTTGGTCCTGGCCGCAGCATGATCCAGGTGAGGGGGCACTCTACCTCAGGCCTCACTAACCCCACACTCTCTCTGTGTCCCTCTATTGGGGCTCCACAACACGTACCCCCCAACCTCCGATGTCCTGACCCACCCAAAGGTGGGAACTGGGTTTAAGACACCCTGACCCGCCTTTCACCAGGGTGGTAACTGGCCTGGCATTTCCTGGGGGCTCAAGCGCCACTGAGAGCCCCACCAGGCCACCCACTCCCAGCAGGGTGCAGTTTTAGGTTATACCCAGAACTAGGAGCCTCCTGACCATCCCCTACAACTCTTCCCTTATCTCCAGAGTGTTCCAAGAAGTATCACAGCCAGATGATGTTGCTGCACCCCCAGCCAGCAGCAAAATGCCCTGCTTATATAGGCAGCCCTGAATCAATCCTTAAGGTGGCAGGCACAAACAGTACCCTGCCACAGGGTGCTTTGGGATAAAGATCAAAAGATGCCTTCAAAGCCTTGCTCTGGGGTGCTATATGTTCCCTACCAAGCCTGATTTGAAGCTCAAGGAGGGAAACAGCCACCAGATTCTTCATAGGGCTATCTTTGGCTTGGCTGGGCTAGTTGGAAGGTGGGGAACTTGTGGGGAGAGCCAAAATGCACTCGTCAACTGGTCAACTGCCAAAGGCTGGAAATTCAAACTTTCTGGCCAGGCATATATCTGTTATGATCATAATTTCCCTGATCCAGGTGAAAAACAAAACAGATCCATGAATGATTTCTACAAAAAAAGAAGGCTTGGGGAAGGGTTGTCTCTCTAGATTTATCATGGAAGATTGTGAATTTCTGGCAATGTGCTTGCAGTTTATGCCCCATAGTAACTGCCAGTGTGGTGGCAGGGTGCATATACAGAATGTGTCTGCTGGGAAAGAAGTCAGACTAGCAGTAAAGCTATCAAAGGCACACAATTGTCTGTCCCATCCCTACATAGCTACACATGCTTCTCCCCCATCCTCCACCCTACATAGCTACACACAGAGGCCAGAGGGGAGTGTATGGGGAACCTGTGCGGTGCATGGTGCAAACTACAAAACAAAATTGTAGCATATACAGGGGGCTGACTACAATTTCTCCTGGTGCCTTGGGGTACTGTGGCATGCTGGCTGCACCTCACCCCAGCCTCACATGGACTTGGGAGGTGCATCTGCATAATGGGATGTTCTGACTCTGCACTGCTGGGGAGTTGAGTCAAAGCTTAGTAGCTTTCTTTTCATTGCACTCCCTCCGTGTTAGGGTGCAGGCATCTTGGATCCCAGTGGTGTTTCCTGCCCCGCCCTGGGGCAGCTGCCTCTTTCAGATATGCCACTTGGATCCTCACTCTCTGCTTGCCATCCAGTCACCCCGAGGGGTGGTGGCATCACAGGGGTCATGGTGGCTGTAATGTGGGGAGGCACGCATATGGCATGCCTGTGGAGCATTTCTATAGTCCCAGTGAACACCTGGTGGTAATTGCTAATCAGGGATGGATATGGGGAAATGGGGTACATGTCGCCAGTCTCCATGGTAGCTCAGGTCAGCTGGACACAGGAAACAGACTGTGCCTGTGCAGGAAACAGGCCAGGTGTTTGTCCAATCTCCTCTTAAATACCTCCAAGGAAGGGTACAGCACCACCTCCCTTGGAAGCATATTCCATATTTTGGCAGCCCTCATTGTAAAGAATGTTTTCCTGTTGTCCAGTCTAAATTTGCTCTACTTCAGTTTGTGGCCATTGTTTCTAGATACCCCCATGGGCACCCTGGTAAACATTGTATCCCCTATTTCTTGCTGTCCCTTCCCCGCCATCCCCTGCCCCTGATGAGTTTGTAGATAGCCACAAGATCACCTCTCAGCCTTCTCTTGTGGAGGCTGAAAAGATTCAGGTCCCTCAATCAGTTCTCATAGGGTTTTTTTCTGTAGGCCTTTAACAGGTGGCCCTCCTCTGAACCCTTTCCAGGTTATCTACATTCCTCCTGTAGTATGGTTATCTACATCCCTCCAATCATTGCTGCAGCAGTAGCTGCCATGGCCACAGCATTAGCTGTCTTCTCTATAGTTGTGGCCATGGGAGTTGTCCTGTCTATAGTTGTGGCCATGGCAGTAGTTGCCCTCTCTATGGCTGTGGCTCTCCTAGGATGTCAGGATGTCACCTGCTTCTCCCCAGCCCCAGAAGACTGCTGAAGAGCCTTTAGAATGGATGCTGTCTCCTCCTACCTGACCCTATAGCCAGAAAGCCAGTTCTCAGCAGTCTCTGCTCACCACTCAGATGAGCCTGCAATGTCATCAACAAGTTGATCTCAGTGCTCCCTCCTTCACCTTCAGCTATGGGACTCTGACTCAGATTGTCCATTTGAGATCATGTGGCACCATCTGTACTGCTGAATGCAGAGGCTGCTCTTCTCACCATGAGATTTCCTAGGGATTGAGACAAGAAGAAGAACAAAGAAATGGCTTTGAGACCATTTTCAGTGGTTCAGCTTGACCCTATGTGCTGGCCTGATGTACACTTAGCCATTCATTCAGTCCCACACAAATGCTGGCAAAACACTACAAAATTTAGGATAGTATGAGGAGTAAATTGTACTTGCCTTGCTCTGTCCAGTCACTTTCATGGGAACAGGAAGACAAGAGTACAACTCCACCATGGTAAGTGCCCTCTTGGCTACCTAATTTAAAGGCACCATTTTATAACTGTGTTGCTTTCCTTATAGTAAAGAGCAAGAGCAGCACTTTCACATTATTATTCTTCTGTGGGAAGAGGAGTGACTTATAAATCATTAGAGAGAGAGTGGGGCTGGTGGGCAAGTTAATGGAGCTAGGCAGAAAGTGCAGCCAGCACTTTTTACTTGTTTGGATTATTTGAGGACTCCCAACCCTCACCCCAGCCTCAGACAGTCACAGACTCAGCTGGGCTCGGCAAACCCCTGTACTCAGAGCATCAGTCAATCAATTAATCCTATAATCAGCATCGCCTGTAATCCCAGGTCCTAGCTAGCCCAGAGCACCAAGTTGCCCATCTCCAAGTTAGGACCCCAAGACACTCCAAACTATGAACCACCACTCAAAGGCCCAAGCCCACCCTCAAGCTCCTATCCCTCACCCTTCAAAGCTCCCAAACCAACAATAGCCACTCTCTCCCCAAACCAAACCCTCACTTACCAGAGAGGTTTCCTGCAGGAAGCTCAAATTTCTGTGTCATCTAAGTTGTCACCATCCTCTCCTGGGCCCATTTCCTGGGTCTTCTCAGTTCCAGGTTCAGCATCAGGGCTCAGGAATAGGGTCAGAGGACACCAGGTCCTCAGAACTTTCTTGAGGATCTGCAGATGGCTGCTGGGTAGAAGCTGCCTCACAGCTGTCCTCGTCTTGCTGGTCACAGTGGACTAGCCCTGAGTCTGTGGACTGTACACCAAAGAGACACAGCATGATCCCTCTCAAGGATCTCTTTAAGCTCTTCAAGGAAGCGGATCAGGGTCCTGGCTTCCCCAGACACCCTACTGGCACCCCCTCACACAGAAGGATTTCAGGGACTTTATCTTGGCCCTGACCTGGAGCCAGTTCTGCTGATGCCCCTGTGACACCAACTGGGCTGCAATCCTTTCACAAGTCACCTGATTCTGTCAGTTTTGTTTAGTCCCCTTTGCTGTAGTTGCAATGGTCCTCTCTTCTCCCAATATCACAACGAGGTCCAGCACCTCAGCTCAGCTCCAGTTAGATGCCCACCTGATGGAGTCCCGGGGAAAGGGGGTGGGTAATCCTTTGGTTCATGCTGGCTGAGTTGGAGGTTGATGGAAGAAAAGTTTGTGCTTGCTAGCTGGATAGCTGTCATGTGCTCTGCAGGATGTTTGCAAGGGGCTGAACTGCCTGGGGAATGTGAGGGTCACATCCCTGGGGCTGGAAAGGGAAGATGGCTTGGCACCAGAACCAGCCCCTGAGCAGTCGAGGTCAGGGGGTGGAAAGTTTGCCCACACAGAACAGAAGGGTGGAGGATGCCACTGCATCTTGGGATACTGGAGAACTTCAATGTGAACAGGACATCTATGGGGAGTAGCCACAAGTTAATGGAACAAGATCTGGGCTGCATGGATCAGAGGTAATCCTGTTCTGGAATGGCATAACTTTGGCCACATAATATGTGTTTTAAGCCATTTAAAGGTGTTAATTTGTGCACAATCCAGGGGTTAAGAGCTCCAGGAGCTACTCAAAATTAACATGCAGTCATGTGATTTTTTAAATAGGTTAGTCAGATAACATTTTAGGGGGGTTGATGCAGCCTAAAAAAGGCCTCATAACCACCATTTTGCTTCCAACCATTTTTTCTATTTCTAGCACACATTTTATCACCTACCTTTTTATTATGTGACATCCAGTGGTGTCATGCAGTTTATTTCCAGGAGTTACAATGATAACAGGATGCCATGGGAATTAATGCTTGTACAGTGCTGGAAACTAGTGCTGCTTCTGGGGGGAAAGTAGCAAGCTTCTATGTTTGTTAGAAACATATGTAAGTGATACAATAGCACAACTCATTGTTAACATGATGCTGATGTTCCTCAAATGCAAATGACATCATAATTAATTATATTATTTATATTGTTTTAGTACCTAAAATGTTCTAGACCAAAATTAGGATATAGTCCCTGTTGAAAATAGCTTACAATTTAAATAGACAAGACAAACACAAATAGATAATATACGAGCAAAATATTAGTCATGCATCTTGCTAATTACTCCTTTCCCATAAACAACATTTCTACAATGTTTCCCTTCCTCTTCCTTTTTCTGGGTCCAAATTGTCCCATCAGCCTGCTACTTTTTTACCCTGTGCTCCCCACAGATTAGTATCAGGTTCATGCCTTAGAAAAAGAAACAACTGTGTGGACAATATTTAGTATGTGTTAAATGCACTTAACATGCTAGCAACCATACACTCAAGCAGCAAAATACATGCTGAGTTCACTCATATGATAGCAAACTAATGACTTTTCATGTAAGGAGTATCTACAGATTGCATTAAAACACACATGTTCAGCTACCATTGGTCTGCTCCTTGGAGATAGTACAAGTCATTTTCAGTTCTTCAGCATCCTAGGAAGTACTGTTTCCAGGCCTCCCATTCCCAATCTATCCACCTTCTAGAATTCTACTGCCCAGAGAGATGGTGCAGGCCCCAAGGCAATACCATGACTCACACCAGGAAGGCCCTTGGGGCATCAACCTGAGCATCCATTGAAACCCTGAAGGTTTGCTGAGGTCTGCCACTTTTGCTAGAGTCATTCTGTATGAACAGCAATCACCTAGCTTTGTGAACTGAATTGAACCAGAGAATGTACTTCTTTGACCCCTTCAGGAGGGCCATTGACTGGAATCATAGCAAGGTGCCGGACCTCATCAAGGGAACGAAGGGTGACTGACAAACCCAGGATTTACATGAACACATTCCAGCTCAAGTGGTGGCTCAGGGGTACCAGCAGAACTGGCAGCAGATCTACATGAAAATTAAGTGCATGAAGTCTCAGTATGTTCAGGACAGGGACACCATCAAGGTCTTAGGTGCTGTGAGGACCATGAAGAAACTGTCCAGGGTCCTCAAGAAGGACTACACTATTGTTCCACGCCTGTCAGTCCAGGTCATGAGCTTCCAGGTTCATGATCACTTGGGGAACAAGATACCAGCCTGGGCCAGGAGGAATGAGCAGAATCCAAGTATGGGCCAAGCCAAGAAGCTAGGAAAACAGTTAAAGACCAAGGCATGAGAGGTCTGGTTAGGTACTTGAAGCGCAGATGCAGTCCACACTAGCTTCACAGGTACTGAAGTATGGAGTGGTCTGGTGCTGGTACTGGAACCGTAACTAAAGCCAAAGCCATAGCCCAAGTCAAGACAGACCAAGGTCAAAAGTCAGGGCCTGAGATGTGGTAAGCTGAGGGTTAATCAGGATCAGAAATCAAAGTCAGAGCTTGACGTTAAACCAGAATCAAGACCAGAAAGCTGGAATGAGGGCATGCTGACGACCTATCAAAATCAGAATCTGGTGTCAGAGCCAGGAGTCAAAACTAGACAACCAGCAAAGAAGTGCATGGAGGATCAGGACCAAGAATTTTTGCGTGGAAAAAGATATTGCAGTTTGGGCCTAGCTTTTAAAGGCTGGAACAGGTGTGGTCTGTGACTTCAGGGGTTTGGCTGTCCTGATTTCCTAACTCTTCCCAGCTGGGACCAGGTCATTGTTCTAGGCTTACTGGAAATGGTGCTTGTTCAGGGGATGAATACTCCTGATTTTGTTTGGGACCATCAAGGTCTAAGGTTCTGTTTTATCACAATAGGTCTGAGAACTGGCCAAGTCAGGAAACTAGAGGATAAAGCAGAGCATGAAGTCAGAGGGCACAATGGTTAGGAGATCAAACAGGGAGCAGGGTCTAGGGACAAGCTAAATCAAGAAGCCAGAGGCTCAGGCAGAGCGTGGAGTCAAAGAGTGAGCAAGGTCAAATGACCAGGAGATCAAGCAGACAGCAGATGTGGAACAGAAGCCAGAGGGAACAGCAAAGCAACCTGGGATCAGTTTGAGCCCTGTTACCCAGACACTTCCTGTTCCAGGCCACAGGTTTATATGGGGGAAGTGGAAAGTCAGACAATTCCTACCAGGATACATAAGTTAGGGAGAGCTTAGATAAGACTGTCATCAAGCAGGTAGAGATGGACAACCCAGCCAGGAAGAGGAAGGAGGAGGGGGGCAGCTCAGCACAAAGGTCCACAAATGTGCCATGGAACATCTTCAGTTGTTACTAGCACTGATCATCATCCCAGGTTCCCAGCACAAATTGTCTCCATCAGTTTGAGCTCACTCACAGTGTGCAGCAGAAATGAGCTGATATCTGATATTGGGCTTGCAGCACCCTGGCTTGCACAGCACCATGTTGTGTCTTCTGCAAGTAGGCCAGCATGATGTCCATGGCAGCATCACAGTCCTCAAAGTAGTGCCTCAGCAGAGCAGGAGCTCACACTGATGAAGCATAGAGTACCCATGGATTAGAGTAGGCAAGGCAGAGATTTTTTCAACTTTGCCATGTCATCCCAGGGAGCCCCTGGACATCCTATCCCAGATGGGACAATTGGTCCAAGACAGATTGGAAATCCTATGCCAGGCCAAGGAGACACTGGAATTCAGGTCATCAGTCAATCAACACTTTCTTCTGCACTTAACTGTTTTCAGCTACTGTCAAAAATATGGGAAAAAGTCACTCCAACATGGCATGCTGGGGTGCCTACTCACTGGCCCTCTAGTAGCAGAGTACAAGCTGAGCAAGTTAGGTTTTGTAATAAACATTATCCTGTGCCCACTCAGAACTTGTTCTAACTTTAGTAGCATGTCTCGTTCAACAGATTTAACACATACTAAGGGTGTTTTTACACCTGCTCCAGGGGTGGGGAATGCTTTAATTAGAGCGGCTCCAAGAGCTGCTCTAATTAAACACCTACAGCATATATCATCCCCACACTTCAAAGTGGTGGTGAGAGCACTTTAACTAAAGCTTGTTGAATGAGCTTTAGTTAAATCACCCCTGCTGCCATTTTGAAGTGTGGGGACACTGATACATGAGACATGGAGGCTGCTGCACCATGTTAATTAGCATGCTCCAGCAGACTCGATAAATTGATTAACCAAGTTTGCTCCCACGTGCTGTAGTTACAACACATCTGAGCAGCCTCCCTGCACATCTACAGGCACTGTAAGAGTCCTGTGCACCATGGTCCTTAAAAATCAAAGATGCACCCTCCCCAGTACACACACATACACACACACCCCCTCCCATCAGATCATGTCCATAATATAAAAAGTGCCTGAAAGACCAGGAATTCCTTGGACACAGGGGCACATATGACTTCACTTGCTCTTATTTCCTGTCTTTCAGTCTTACATCCTAGCCATCTCACTGTAGAGGTCCTGGAGCAGTTCCTGAGACTATTCATTCTATATGCTTCTCAGAAGAAATGCATCATGTTTGTTAAAAGCAAAAAAAGAAAATCTACCCAAAATGTTACATAAAAGATTTGATAAATCTGTCTTGTTTCAGTAGCAGATTGTCCACTTTTAAACATGAATTTCTCAGTCCAAATTTAATCATACATTTGTTTGTATAACTCTGCACACATTCACACAACATCCCAAATATTTCAATGTCATCTGTTCAGAGCCAGTGACTCACATTGTCTCTTGCCCTGCATATTGTCTAATCTTTTGTTCCTGGTTAAAGTAGATATAAAATACCACATCTCAGATTTATGGCCACTTTTTGATTACTTTCTTCCTGTGTAAATGACAACACAAGGAGTTAGACCATAGGAAATCAGGCTGAATACCTGTCTCCATGCATACAATAGACAACTACATTCAGTACAGAATTACATTCTGAACAAGTCCATTGTAGTCAACAGGATTAGCAATAGGATATTGCAGTGTAATATAGGAATCAAATTATGACATTATTTCAAAGCAATCCAGAGAACTGCTTTACATCCAGTGATGTTGTGTAGCTATACTGATGTTTGGTGGCAATGACAAACCTGTGTATTTCCTTCCAAATATATGAAGAAAAATTAAACGTTTATAGAAAATGATAGGCATGTATATTTTTTTTCAGTTTCTTACACTTCAAAATTGAACTTGTCTACCTTGCAGACTATGGATGATCAACACTGGTGGACTTATAACAAAAATGTAATGGATGACAGAAGGGAAGACATTTTTATTCAACTTGTTTAAATCTGTTTGCATGCTGTTCTCATGTGACTCTTAGTATAATGGAGCATCTGCCTACAAGCATATAGAGAAGAGTTTCTGTAATACAATTTCATCTGCCAGCTCTCAGGCCTGCAGGTAAATTTGCAGACCTCATGACTGAAGTCATCAGAGAAATAATTTAGCAGACCATGAAAACCTCTGAATGACAATTATAAGACTTACAATTTAAGAAACAAAACATTATAAGAGAAAAAATGTATGGCCTTAACTTAGCAATGTTCTTAAGAACATAATCAATTTTAATTATGTGTAGAATTGCCCTTTGGGACATGGTTAAAGTTCAGGGTATACATAAGTGTTTTTTGCTGAATCAAGTCTTTTCATGTTATATATACTATAATGACTCCTTTCCAAGACACTTCTAGTAGTCCTTAGCAAATCATATTCATATAAGGATGAATTAAATTGTTGTTATATAAACTACTTCATCAGATGCTATGAATGCTATAGTACACTGTATAGTACATATATATTATATGTACTGTATAGATCATTCATAGCATCTGATAAAATAGGCTGTAGGCTATGAAACCCCTGCCTCCTGCTTCTGAATGATTTAGTCTACAAGGTGCCATCTGGTCATACATTTTACCTATATGTTATATTGTTAGTGAGAGGATGGAGGAGAATATAGGAGGAAAAAAGGAGGCAGGAGACATAATTTTTTTCAAACAATTAAAAAACTAACATATGGAAACAAAAGGATAGAATAAAGTTAGGGTAAGATAATGGCATGTAACGTTCAAAACACTTTACTAGCTATGCAGTTTTAGCTATTGTAAAGAGTTTATAAGGGTGTGGGGAGGGGAAGAAACTCATTAAGAACTCCTGTACAGGCATTTTAAACTTGTAGCTTATATACATACAAAAGCAGAACCAGGAGTGTTCAAAGGGAAAACTGAAACCCTATCATTAGCATGCCTTTTTCTTCCATATGGGTATACCGGGCAACTGTGGGGAAAACTGTCTTAATAACAATCGTGTAGTATAGGAAACAGCACTTCATAATACTTTACCAAGTGTTCTTCTTCACGTATAATTAACCTGGACACTGACTTATCTTTGGAATCTGGAATCAAAGTTCAGTAGAACTTCATGAGGATCATTCTATAATGATATTTTTTTAACCTTGCAGCTTTTAGTCATCTAATCTAGAAAGAAAGATATAACCTGTCATCCATATTTACAGCTAAAAATCCCTATTTTTAAATACTTGTAGTGAATTTTTCTATGAACTAAAATGTATTAATTGATAATTCATCAATGACTTGCAAATAGCAGACATACAATCTGTCCTGGACACTTTGTGAACTGAAAAATAAACATTAAAATAATGATTTATTATATACTGCTTCCTTGGGCTGCGTAAAACAGCACCATTCCAATTTTATTTCCATTTTGATGATTTGACGGAACAGCGTGTCGTTGAGTTTCGTTTCCTTCTAAAAGCACTGTTCTGTTTTGTTTCATTGAAATTGTTTTGCTGTTTTGACACTGTTTTGATGTTTCACCCACAGGTTTTTATGGGGAAACAAAAAATGTAGCAGGTAGACAGATCAGGGGCTCACACACACCCCTGGAACGGCTTCAGGGGCTGTGCTGGAGTCCTCCCAGGGGTGTGAGGTTCTGATCTGCCTGCCACATGAGAGAAGCCAGGTGCTGCCACCTGGGACTTGCACCAGGAAGAGCAGTGCTGCTGCTGCTCCTAGCTGGCAGCACCCACTCCTCTCATCCTGCAGTCAAATCGGGGGCACGCACCTCGGGAGGACTGTGGCACAGCCCCCACAGCCTCCCATGGGGTGCTGGCCAATATTCCCTCTAAGGAGTAGTGGTCCTTGAGCGCACTGCTTCAGTCCGTGAGCATGCCACTTCAGTCCTGCCTCCCCCTTTCGGTGCAGCGCAGTCTGCCGGTAAGTGTCCCAAAGTAAGTGTCCAGGTGAGAGCGGGCAGAGTTTGGCCACCACCCTTCTCCATGCTAACTGCTGCCCAGAGCAGCACAGTGGAGTGCTGTGGCCCAGCCATGGCCCTGACACAATTAATCGATAGAACTGAAAGAGCGGCACTGAGGCCGGCGTGGGACACTTACCTAAGGTAAGCTCCTTACTCCTCATGCAGGGCAGTCAGCGGCTCCTCCCTGAGGCAAAGCAAGGCAGGGGCAGGGGCAGGGGCAGGGGCAGGGGCAGGGATGGGGACACGGATGGGGACAGGGGCTGGGGGCTGGCATGGGCTCCGCTGGCTCTGGGGAACTGCTCCGCTCCCCTGCATCACCTCAGGGAGTGAGCAGTCTCATGGTGTCAGGGCTGGGGAGTGGAGCAGTTCCCTGGAGCCAGCAGAGCTTCATGCAGGGCAGGCAGAGGCTCATCCCCAAGGTGAGGCAAGGCAGGGCTGGGGGCTGGGGGCTGGTGTGCACTCTGCTAGCTCCGGGGAACTGCTCCACTCACCAGCCCTGATGCCATGTGCCTCCTCACTCCCCAAGGTGATGTGGGGGAGTGGAGCAGTTCCCCAGAGCCAGCAGAGCCTGCACCAGCCCCCAACCCCAGTCCCAGCCCCCAGCCCCATCCCTGTCTCTGTCCCCAGCCCCAGCCCCACCCCTGCCTCACCTCACCCCACCTAGTCTCGGGGAGGAGCTGCTGCCTGACCTGCATGAGGAGTGAGGAGCTTATCTTCAGTAAGTGTCCCACACTGGCCGCGGTGCCTCCGCCACACTCCATGCCCAGCTTCTTTCTGGGCCGGTATACAGCCTTAAAAAGTTTGTGCAGAAAGATTTTTACTTGTGTGCGGCCATGCACACATGTAGCTTAGAGGGAACACTGGTGCTGGCAGGTCCCTAATCTGCCTGCCAGCTGACAGGAGCTGGGTGCTGCCACCTGGGGCCAGTGGCAGCCAGGGTTGTCCCTGGGGGAGTGAATCAGGGCAATGGCCCCAGGCTTTGGTGGGCCCCGCACAGCAACTCTGCACTGCCGCCAGCTTCACATCTGGCCATTTCCTACCCTCCCCGTCCTACCGCTCACTACCCTACCCCTGCTCAGTTCGTGCAGGGACCTGCCCCTGCCTCAATCCTGAATACCACCAATGTGGGGGGTCAGGGATATTCAAAGAAGCTACCACCACCAATGTGGAGTGAGTGACCAGATGCAGAGCTGGTGCCAGCAGCAACACAGAGTCACTCCGGCAGGGCCCAGGGTGGTCATCTGGCAGGCAGATCAGGGGCCCACTGGCACCCCCAGGAGAGCTATGTGGGATGTGCCAGTGGTGCACGCCCCTGATCTCTCTGCCAGATGACAGAAGCCATGTGCTGCTGCCTAGGACCAGCAGCAGCACCAAACTTCCTGGCGCTGGGTGCGGGATATGCCCAGCACTGGTCTGTCATCTGGCAAGCAGATCGAAAGCCCAGCCCCCACAGCCCTCCTGGAGGTGTGGGCAAGCCCCAAATCTGCCTGTTGGATGACAGGAGGCAGGTGCTGCTGGCTGAGACAGGTGCTGAAGCCAGTAAGCCTGCCTTTGAAACTTGAAACATTTCAAAACTTTTGACACGTTTTGGGTTCCCTTGTTTCATTTAAAAGCTCTTCCAAAGGTTTTTGTTTCATTTTGATTTCACCATTTGAAGTTCAAAGTGCATTAAAATAGCTTCGAAACAAAACACTGGGCAAAATTTTGCACAGCCCTACTGCATCCCTATCTTGCCCATGAGTTTTATATATATTTTTCAATTCAACCTGGGCAAATAAATTGTAAATTTAAACTATGGTGTAAAGGATGGGACAGGCATTCTGTTAAAACAAAGTGGATATATATACAAGAGTTGAAAATGAGATTATACAATTATTACAAAAAACCCCTACTTTAATATATTCTTATTATCAACCTTTTAAAAATAAAATTCTCTCCAAAAGGCTCAAATATCCGATAGCTATGAGAGAAGGCTTAATTTTTCTGTATATAATCATTTAAATTATGTTTCTCAAGCACTAAAACATCTTCACTCAAACATATAATTTTGTACTAGGCTTGCAGCAAAAAATATTCATAGCAAATCTTTTCTTTTTATTCATCCCTCTTTAAATCTTCAAGATGAAAAAGGACCAAGATATTTTGAAATTTTAAAAATTATGTTAACATTTTTCTTTTAATAATTCTACTTATTTTATCACAGTTGCCCATGAAGGGCCCAGTCAAGATGAGAACCATTGTGCTAGGTAGGGACAGTGCAAACATAAAATACAGCAATAATCTCAACATATTATACAATAGAAATTTTCAACCCCCTGCTGCCCTGCAACTGATCTAATCCTCACCACATGCACAGCCCTACAGTCACTGTGTAGTCCTCAAATTTGTGTGACAACAGATAACATAGCTACATTTGACTACAGAACTTCACTAAGGCAGATTTGCCTCAGCAGGTAGCACAAAGAGAGAAGAGTAGGGTCTTTGCAAAGTGATTTCTGGAACTATGGGAATGTTTTGTGGTGACTTGTCCTAGGCCCAGTGCTGTTCAACGTGTTTATTAATTATTTGGATGCTGGCACAGAAAGCTTCATAAGCAAGTTTGCAGACAGCATGAAATTGGGAAGGATTGTGAGCACACTGAAGGACAGAAGTGCAACTCAGAAGGATCTTGACAGACTGGAAAACTGGGGTGAAGCTAACAGGATGAAGTTCAATGCTGACAAATGCAAGGTGCTATACTTCAGGAAGAATAATCAAAACAACATATACAATATGGGTGACACCTGGCTGGATGGCAGCACTACAGAGAAGGATCTGGGAGTCTTGTTAGATCCCAGACTTAATATGCAGCTGCACAAAAAGCAAATGCAGTTGTAGGGTTCATCAATAGCAGCATTAGGTACAAGACACAGAAAGTGATAGCATCTCTATTTGGCACCAGTTAGGTCTTGTCTAGAGTACTGTGTGCATTGTTAGGCTTCACATTTTAAAAGGATGTGGAGAGGTTAGAGAGGGTCCAGAGGCAGGTGACAAATATGATAAAGGTCTTGGAAAGCAAATCACATGAGAAGAGGTTGAAGGTGCTAGGCATGTTCAGTTTGCAGAAAAGGAACTTAAGAGGGGACAGAATAGCAGTCTTCAAATACTTGAAGGGCTGCCATAAAGAGGAAGGAAAATACCTTTTCTCACTGTGGAGAGTAGGATGCAGACTAATGACTTGAAGTTTCAGCAGAGTAGGTTTAAAATGGATATCAGGAAAAACTTCAATTGTTATAACAGTGAGGCAATGGAATAGACTGCCCAGGTGAGTTGTGGACTCGCCATCACTGAAGGTGTTCAAGAAGAGGTTGGAGAGCCACTGGTCAGGGCTGATGTATGCATAGCTATGCCTAGGTTACTGTTTAGCTCATGGACCTTTGAGGGAATTCTACACCATACCCCAACCCCACTTTCTGCTATGTGTTAGGATTTTAAAATTATTATTAAGCCTTATGCAGAGGCACGGATGTTGGTCAAAACTGGGGACTTTGATGGGTGTGCCAGTGCTCCTGGTGGGACTTAAAGCTGAAGGCTCCTGCCTAGAAGGTCTCAGGCCCCCCCTCAGAGTCAGACCAATCACCGTATTTGGGGTCAGGAAGGAATTTTACCCTATGGTCAGACTGGTATGGACTGTAGAGGTGTTTCTCTTCCTCTGTAGCAGGGGACAGAGTTCTCTACCCAGGATCTCTTTACTGTAAATTAACAACATTTTACAGAAGCAGGACATTGGCTGCCACAGTTCCCCTGCTTTATCTGTGGCAAGTTATAGGGTTATAGCTTGTCTTGTGCTAGGGTTTACTGTGTAGTTTTGCTAAGAGGTTATATTATGGATTTGTATAGGATGATTTGGATAGGGATGATCCTACCTCAGGCAGGGGCTGGACTAGATGACCTATGGAGGTCCCTTCCAGCTTTATCTCTCTATGATTCAATGATGTCTCTCTTATTCAATACCTTCCCTAGCATCCACCAGTTATGGGTTTAGAGATGTCAGAGGAAACATATCCAACTATTATGTTCAATAGCTATTAATAGATATATCATCCATGAATTTATCCATTCCCTTTTTGACTCTGGCTATGCTATCTGCGTCCGTAAGTTAACTACACATGAATTCCATAAGTTAACTATGCATTGCATAGAAAGTACTTTCCCTTGCTAATTTTAAACCTGTCACCTACTAATCTCAGTGAGTGCCCTCTAGTTCTCATATTGTGGAATTTGGTGAACTACAGTTCCATGTTCACTTGGTCCATACCCTGCATGATTTTATAGCGTTCTCCCATATCCCCCTCAGCCTTCTACCTTCCAAACTGAAGAGTCCTAGCCTTTACGGTCTCTCCTAGTATGGCAACTGCTCCAGCCCCCTAGTCATTTTGGTTACTGTCTCTCTCTATACCTTTCCTAATTGTACTACTTCCTTTTTAAGATGTGAAGATCAGAATTCACACATATTCAAGATGTGGTCTCAACATGAATCTGCTTAATAACGCAATGATGTTCCCTCCATTTTTTTAATTCCCATCTTAATCATGGCAAAATTTTATTGCCTTTTTTACACATTGAGCTGATGTATTTAAAGAACAATCTACAGTGACTCCAAGGTCTCTCTCCTGAGTCATAATAGCTAATTCAGAGCCTAACATTGTGTAGTTGAAGTTATTTTTCCCCACATGCATTACCTTGCACTTGTCAACATTTAAATGCATCTGCCTTTTTTTGTGCACACACTTATCTTAATGAGATATTTCTGCAGCTCTTCTCTATCAGCTTGGGACTTGACTACCCTGAAAAATTTGGTATCATCTGCAAACTTGGAGATTTCACTGTGCACCCCTATTTCCAGGCCATTGATAAAAATGTTGAAAAAATACCGTATAGATCCCTGTGGGACTGCAGTTTTGATCTCCCTCCATCCTGAAAAGTGACCATTTAGCTTACTCTTTGCTTCCTATCTCTCAACCAGTTCTCAATTCAAAAAAGGGCCTTCCCATCAATCCTGTGGCAATGCAGGTTTTTTTCAAGCCTTTGGTAAAAGACCCTGTCAAATGCTTTTTAAAAGTCCAACTTTATTATGTCAGCTGGATTGCCCATGTCCACATGCTCATTGACACCCTCAAAAAACTCCACCAGTTTGATGAAGCAGGATTTCTCTTTACAAAAGCCATGTTGGCTCTTCCCCAGCAGACCATATTTGTAAGACTCACTCAGAGGCAGGACTAGGGAGGGGCTTGGGGGCTATAGTCACCTCAAAAATCACCTTAGCCTCCACCCCAGAACCATCCCTCCCAGAACAGCCCCTATCCAAGCCCCTTGCCCCAGGCTGTCACCACCCCGTGCCTGCCCACAGCCTACAGAGGCACAGCACCTTAAGTGGATATTGTTAGAAAACAAATAAGTATGTTTGACCAGAAGATGTATATTACAGCTCCCCCAATTTTATGTCTAGCCCACCTCAGCCCCCCTGTCCCCTACCAGGAAGAGGCTGATCCCACCACTGGACTCACTGGTCTGTAGTTTCTAGGATTGCTTCTGGAGCCTTTTTTGAAGGTGAGCATCCTGCTGGCAACCCACCAGCCCTCTGGTCCAGAGGCCATTTGTAATGATAGGTTACATATTATTACCAGCAACTCACTACATATATGGAACCTGCCCCCAGGGCATGTAATCATAGGTTGCACTCAGTACAATAAACTGAGTAGCCCCCACCCTGCTACTGGACTTCAACTGCATTTTTTTTCTAATGGTATAATAGCAGAATAGCAATAGGAACGCTTGTACACACTATACTGCTAGTTTGAACAAAGGCAGGAGATAACTGAGATTTCTCCAGAAGATTCTCATGAGCTTGCCAACCCAGTTTTGCAGGCTCATGAGTTTTGAATCATTTAGATAAATCTCCAGATTTTGGGTTTCTTATCCAAACAGAAAACAAAGGCTGAATCTTCCAATATTTGATCATCAGTATTACCTGTCAAAACGATCTGTAATCTGTTAATACTGTAATGTCTTAAGAATATAAAAATGTGTACAGTTGAATGCTGAAACATTATATAATGGTGTCAGTGTTGGCATGTAAGCTGACATATACAATGATTTGTTCTTGATTTTTTTTTGACAAAATCATGAAGTAAGTTTTGCCTGTATTTCCTAATAAATCTGATATTAACTTAAATCTCTTACGGATTGCATTGCTCACCAAATGTTATGTAGCTAAATCAAAGAGTTTGCTGTAATAAAATTGTAAGTGTAACCCATACTACCTACAATGTCAATGAAATCCATTCCATTACCAACAAAAACAAAGTAAGGAAGATAAAGAAAACAGAATATTTAAGCTTATGGAGAAGCTTCCATAAGTTTAAATCTTCCATAAACTGCTTCTAGCCAACATATCCTTGTTGGCTAGAAGAGCATTTTCAGGTAAAGATGGTTTTGAAGCACCCTACCCCTGGATTTCAACTCCCTAAAGAAAAAAAATAATGTAAAAATGTATTTGCTCACTTGGCCTGCTTGTATTATAGACAGATTATACAGGGCTGGAGAGAGACTTAGCCTGCAATACCTTAGAGCGCAAGGCACTCTTACATAGTCCCATCAGCATCCATTCCATTTTGGCAACTATATAGCTATTCAATGGTACAGAGCCCTTTACATTGCCACTGGATAATGCCTCTGAACATGTGACTAGGTATGACCTTTTTAACCCCATGTCATGTGGCTGGAGCCAGAAAATGAATATCAAAATCTAGCCAGTTCTAATATGTGACAGATATTTTTCACATGCATCAAGAATGGATTTTACCATGAAGGAATATTCAGGGAAATGGCACTTAGCTCTTCAGTGGACAACATACAATCACAACTAGCTAGCACTTTTTGTTTAGTCATTTATTTCTCTTTAAAAAAATCTGTAAGAGGTTTATTCTGTTCTTACAGGCACTGATATAAATCAGTACAGGTTTCTCTCGCTTTATGCTGTACATGCGTTCCTGGAAAACAGGGCATAACTCAAATTGGCATAAAGGGAACCCACTTTACAATGTAACAAATAGAGATATGTTCCAAGACCTCAACTGTACTGATCCCCACACCCATTGCTACCACTTTTACAAGGCAATTTTGGTACTCACCAATAGCAGACAGTATACACAAGCATAGGGTGGTGGTGAACATTACCGCAATGGGGATGGCAACTACAGAAACACATCACAGACAACAAGCAAGGAGCACAGATCCACACAGGAGACTATATTTCGGTGCACATCACTCTCACAATGTACCATACAAAGCAGCTAACTGTGGGCTACCACACTAATCGCATATGAGTGAATTTCCCTTGCATATAACAATTTTTTGGTATTAAAAGGGTTATCACATAACAATGAATTCACACATACAGAACCCACATAAAATGAAGGAAACCTGTAATACTTCCACTGAAGTCAAGCAAAATAACAAAACTAAGACACAGAATCAGTAACATAGCAAGGCCACAGGTACATAAATAAGTTACTTTGAGGAGCAGAAGAGTGGGACTTCACCATGCATCAGCTACACCAGTGGTTCTCGAAGGGCTTCTTTACACATGCTCTGGAGTATGGAGGGATGTTTTAATTAGAGCAGATCTCAGGACCCACTCTAATTAAAGCTCCCACAGCATCTCATGTACTCAGCATCCCACATTTCAAGGCCATGTTTCAAAGTTATTCAACAACCTTTAGTTAAAGTGTCCCAGCTGCTATTTTGAAGCATGGGGTTGCAGAATACACGTGATACCAAGGCTGCTGGAACACGATTAATTGAGTCTGCTCCAATGTATTCTAATTAGAACATTTGGGAGCAGGCATCAGGCATGTGAGGAGGTGCCCACACTTTTTAGGCTCAAGGTACCACATGTTAGAAACAAGACACTGCTCAATGCCCCCTTTTTTTTTGTTTTTTTTACTCATTTTTGGACTATGAATATACAATGTTTTTGCTGAACACAAAAAGAACACAAAAAGACTGCAGCAGGTCAGAATGCTTTGAATAGTATGAATACATATTTGAAATCCCTGGGTTTATCTTGTGAATCATGCTGCACACCTAACAGTAATAACATTGTATGGCACCTTGAGGCACCCTTAAAGGGTTTCAAGGACCCCAGGGTGCCACACCACACTTATGAGAATCACTGAACTACATCATAGTAACTGCATAGTCTTCCTCCTTAATAACTAAAAGTAATTTACTTCAAGTAACTGAAAATAAATTGAAGTAATTTATTTCTTTTGGAAGAGTGGTGAACAACGGTGGTTTAACCTTTTGTTCACCACAAAGTAAAGGTATGCCAACATTTAGTTAGTGCAATAAATCCCCTCTCTCCTTTAGCTCCTGGTAACTTGTTCTTGTGGTTGTGATGAAGGAGGGTAAGTGGGGTGATTTCTAGTCTGCAGTTCTAGTGGGGAACATTTTGGGGGCTCTGTGTGAGGATGTAAATAGCTGCTGTAAATAGTTTAAGTAGGGCATCTAGATGCCCTTTTTACCCCAGGGGGAGATGACAGTCTAGCTTGGCAGAAGGTTGCAGAGACTGATCCCTAATTGGTTTTCCATGACATTATGTTTAATTGTATTGGGTGACAGTTAATCCCTGTGTTAATACTATAGTTTTGCTGAGAGTGTGGCTGCTTCTGCCAGAGAAAAAAAGAGGCTCTGAAGCTGCTGGAATGAGAGAGGAGAGTGGTCCTAGAGAGAACAGAGTAGAAAGAAAAGAGTAGTCCCAGGGAGGAGAGAGAGAGAGAGAGAAAGGAATAGTACCAGGAAGGAGAGAGTGGAGAGTAACCAAGGATCCAAGTGTTGGTGTCACTGGGCATAACCCTAGGTAACTCAGAGGGATGGAAGACCACGAGTGTCGATGAAGCCCCTCTGCTCTAGGCCCAGGCGAGCCAGGGCCCCCCCTTGCCCAACCTTTGTAACCCTTTCTTTGGCTCCTGTAATCTCCTGTCCTTCTGGAAAACAGGATGAGTAGCAAGCTGAAACTGTTATCTGTGGAATGCAAGGGTACCGCTCAGAGAGAGAAGGGAGGAGGGAAAGGGGAGGAGGAAGGGGGCCAGCTAGTGGAAAACTACTGTAGAAATGACCAGGGTATAAATATACACTGTTGCAGGGCTAGGGGTGCAGGATTTGAGACCATACAGTCTCCCTGTGCCTTTTACTTGAGCTCAGATAAACTCTGTCTACTTCTCCCCCCAGTGTGTTTATTGGCGTGATGCACACCAGGCAACGAACCCAATTGTTGCCTCCCTTGGGCACCTTGTGCCAGCAACACAGGGGTGAATGAGGGAACTGCAATGGCACATGATTATTTGGAGCTGAGCAGTGTGCTGTTAGGGACATCAGCACTCTGCATCCCTTCCCCCTGCTTTTGAGGAAGAAAGCATCCCTCCTTCTAGAGAGCTGACCAAAAAGAAGGAGCTGTCTGAAGTGGGGGTGCTACAGATTGCAGAGGAAAGAAGGGAAAAAGTGGAGCCAGTGTCTCAAGCCAGAAGCTTGCCCCTTATGGAGCCATGCCAGGCTTCAGGGCAGTCCTTCAAGAAAGTGAAACTGACTAAGGCTTCTTCTTGGAGAGTCCTGAGGTAGAGCTTCCTGTTGAAAGCAGCAAGATCTGTGACAGTCCTCAGATCTTTAGCACTCTACAAAAAACAGTGTGTCTGCATATCTCATCATCTGACCAGATATCTCTTACAAAGACCTACAAGCAAATTTCTTGATCCACCAGACCAGAATTAAATGGTCTGCTTGATTTTACCTGACCTGGTTGTGAACAAAGATTGAGTTCCAAAACTTCTAACCGTATCTAGTAGGAAACACAACCTTTCTATGACTGTTTTTTGGGAAACAGATAACAAAAACAAACCCAGTGAACTGTTCCACCATTTGCATATTTGTACTGTTATACGGTATTAGAAAGGAAATTGGAACAGACAGTTGCAGTGTTTAAGCAAGTATCATCAGAACTTAAAGGAGGTACAACAAAAGCTGATACAGCATTTATCAAGTAACTATAGACTATTGTATCACTGCAATGTATTTAGCAAATTTTTTTTTTAATTTTTAGCATGGTGTTAAAACAAATCTTCTCTTTGCCAGCAAAAATATATTATCCCTTGGGAGGAAATAGGCAGACACCTGTGTTATGTTATGAGCTGTATTTTTCCCCCACCTTCCCTTACTGATATCTAAAAAAATACTATTACAATAGGTAGTATTTTGTGAAGATTGAGTGTACTGGAATACTGTGAAATCTAGTCATCTCTGTTTGCAAATATTTATTTATATATACAAGGAAACACATTTTTACTACCTGTGCAATGATAATCATTTTAGGGACTTATCATGTCCAGGTCTGGATTTGGTTACAAAAGATAATCTGTCATATTTCAGATTTATTAAATGGGACTCGGACTTTCTGTCAGCAACATCCTCTTACAATAGTTCAAAACACAGCTGAAAGTAAGCAATGAATTTAATATCTGATCCTGCAAGCTTTCAAGCAACACTTGGAGGAGATGGGCCCATTTTAGGGAGCTGCCAGACATTTAGTGTTTGTCCAAAAGAGTTTTAATATTTTGGAGCAGAGGTGATAGATTAGCCTTCTTAGTTTTAGGTGTTTATCTACTAGTTGCCTTCTGCCTTCGAGATATTTGGAAAAGATTGCATTCTCTGGGTCTGAATAGGCTTGAACCTTGGCCAAAACCTTTGAACTAAACTAAACTGGATGACCAAAGGAAATGGAGGTAGATTATTTTGGAATCCCACCCCACACAAGTAGTAATGACAGCAAGCATTTGTTGAAAGAATTATGAGCAGGTATCATAATGAGTTTGTTTTGTAAAAAGAGGCCAATACTGGTATGCCTGTTCTTCAGTTGAATTTTTCTGTTGTATCCAGCTAGAAAATCTTGCGAAACTAAACAAGTACATTTATTCATTCCTCTATAAGTAGAATATTTATAAGTATATATGTTACAAGTGAAAAATCAAGGAAAATACCAATCCGTTTACAATAAGAATAGAGATGAACCAATATAAATTAAAGTTGCATCTGCCTAAATTTACACTATTTTGGGTAAAGGACCACATGAAAGTTTCATATTAAGAAGAATAAACATAATGGGAGAAATATAGTGCTTGCTTCATTAAATTAATATGGCTAGTTTTGTTCTTAGAAATGTAAAACTGCACTTTCAGGGACAGAGAATAATTTTTTGGCTAACGCTATAGTTTTTGCCTTGCCCTTTGGAATGGTGCACCTCTTTACCATGCCTTCTCAAGCATGTGAATACAATCTAGGGTTGCGTATACATATTCAAATAATCTGGAAGAATTCTCCCTGGTTTGGTCTCTCAGTACAGATACTTGAGTGCTGACACGCTGAAGATTGAAGAGTTTGTAGGGCTGACACTATGCAGTCAGGAGGCTCCTTTGTCTATACAGCCGGGGGGGGCGGGGCTTAGTCATGACTGATTGGCTGCCTTAGACTGCCCATGGCCAGCCTGTGTGGGGACTGTGAAAGGGGTATGTTCTACTTCCTGCTAAAGCAGCTGAGTCCAGTGAGTGAACCACTCACTGCATACACATATTCAAATAAACTGGGAGGATTCTCCCAGGTTTGATCTCCTGATAGAGAAGCTAACTCAGAGCTACATGTACATTTGTATGATGAGGTCCTGAAGAGTAGAGAGCCAGTGCACATATCTCATCATGCTCTGCAGGCTCCTTTCATCATCCTGGAGACAGATGGCAGTAGTGCATAGGGCAGCCCTGATTGGCTGCTCCAGACTTCCTAGGATCAACCTATGTTGTCAGAATGTACAGGCATTCACTCTCCCAGGACAAATTCTCCTGGAAGTGATTTAACCTTGGTTGTTCCAAGGTTATTTTTTTCCTGGAGTACCCATTTTTACTCTAGGAGAAAAAGCCTGAACATATGCACATTTGTGGTTTCTTCTGGGAGAGTTGTGATTCTCCCAGGAGAAACTGAAAGTCTGTACAAGACTACAGTCTCCCCAGGGGAAGAGAAAGGGGGAGGGGGAATGGCTACTGCAGAATTATGTTCTCTTCTGAGAGAAGCCACAGCATGTACAGACATTTGCTCTCCCAGGAGAAACTCCTAGTTGGTCCCTGGTTATTTTTTTTCCTGGAGCAGCCATTTTTGCTCTGGGAGAAAAAACCTGAACATCTGTACACTTATAGTTTCTCCTGGGAGAACACTGAGTCTCCCAGGAGAAACAGAATGTCTGTATGGGACCTAACCCTATATGAAAAATGTATAATGTGTTAGATAGATGTATTGTGCTGAAAATACCCTACAAAATATGTTAATACTCTTTTCATGGAAATGTCTCTGATATTTCATCAGAAAGATGTATGTAACTACAACAAAATAATACAAACAGTGGCATGTAGTGAATATACAATTCAATGTCCTTACTGGGCGATGTGCTATTTTATAAGATCAACTAGCTTTGTCTGGTTCCTGGGTGATCAGTGTAGACCACCTCTGCTGTATATAAAAGTAACTGTTAGGAATCCATTAACATAGTTCATTTATTGAAAAATAACTTGAAAACCTATCATTTCCAAGACCAGAACTTGGTCTACTGTTGGCATAAGTCTAATATATAGACTGCATTTTAGCTATTTCCAGAAAAGAGAATATTTATAAAAGAAAATATCTTAACAAGAATAAGGGAACTTGATAACTGCTGGGCCACTAGACATAATTATAAACAATCGAGGTTGTTTTTCTCGCAATTAAATTGGTTACGTCAGGCTTTTTATATGACTACCAGCCTCTTGTAGTAAGTGTATTTAAAATTGGAGAATGCAATATAGAACTGCGTTTTTATTTGTATAGAAATTGCATTACTATCTTAGCACCAAAAATGTAACTTAGGAATTTATAAACTGGTAATAAATATATTTTCCCTTGTACAACTATAAATCACCTTTTCTTCCCTAGTCTTTGTTCTCATGTACCCAGATATTAACATTACATATTTCTTTATTCATTTTTCTTTTTATGGAACAGGTCTATGGAATCTGAAGGACAAAATCCAATGAGCTGCAAACAGCTTTACATCACCTTTACTTCCTTTCATTTTTGGAATTCTATATCTAACATCATGGGTACAAGACTCTTACTACTCTTTAAAGGCTAGGTCTGAAGCCCATGAAGTTAATAAAAAAGTGCTATTTCCTTTCAGGAGCTTCGACTCCAACACTAAGATTCTGGATAAATATTTCAAAAGTTATTTGCAATACTGTCTAGATGTCCTAAATTGTCTTTCTGATATATCACTTGCAATTGTTTTATGCTGATCACTAATTTTGGTTTTAGTAAAACAGAATAATACATATAGGAACTATTATAGGACTGCTTCTGTGTTTTCATTGTGGTTTAGAAGAATATTCTGAGGTACAGTCCTATGTCACCATTAGCAATGAGGAATATATGTGTATATATGTTGTAAATGAAGAACTGAGTTTTGATTAATGTTTTTTCTGAGATATGCTCAGCTCTTACATTATTAATCATTGGACCTTCCTGGGACCTTTGGTCTTTGCCTTGCCCTGCTGTTTTCCATCTTTCTGTTCTTTTCTTCTGTGTCCCAGAACCTAATACATGGTATCTTTTTTGTTAGGCCCTTTAATCTATGCACAACTCTCATGTGAGTTGTCTCATTGCCTGCAAATAGTGTAGTCACAAACCTGAAGTTAAGCATGAGAGTAAGTGCTTATAGGACTAACACTTAAATCACATTTTTCAATGGTTTTTACTTTGTAACTGTCCTTTGGTCACTTGGATGCCAAATCACCCTCAGGGGAATGTTTTGTCAAATTATAGCTTACTATAGGGTGGAGGCTTGTGACTTCCAGCAGCAAGCAGAGATCTTCACCTCCATCTGCAGTTGTTCATCTGAAAAACAGATATGCAGCCCTAGCTGCAGAGAGGAAGAATCATGTTCCATTGGTGTTGGAAAACAGGCCAGGCCTCACAAAGGTGGTAAAGGATCGAGACAACCGCCACCAAAAAGAAGCAACAATTGGTGGTGGAGGTTGGATGCTCCCTTCTGTAGGGGATGGACAGAACCATCTGCTGACCTGGCCTATTGTCTTGGAAGGTCTCTTGCTTGCCTAGAGCCCAGATCTGAGATGTCACAGAGGGAATACCAAGGGTCATCCGGCCCTCTGACCAGTACCCCATGTTGCTCGTTCATGTGGGCACCCATGATACTGCTAGGGGAGACCCCCGAGCATATCAAGAGTGACTACAGGGCTCTGGATGCAAGGGTGAGGGGGCCTGGGGCTGGGGCACAGGTTGTGTTCTTGTTGGTCCTTCTGGTCAAGGGAAAGGGCCTGGGCAGGAGCAGGTGAATCCTGCAATCAACACCGGGTTGCACAGGTGGTGTCACCAGCAGGGATTTGGCTTCTTTGGCCATGGGATGTTGTTCCAAGAAAAAGGATTGCTGGGATGAGATGAAGAGAGGGAAGGGCATCTTTGCAGATAGACCTACTAGCCTAGTGAGGAGGGCTTTAAACTAGGTTCGCTGGGGGATGGAGATCAAAGTTCTGAGGTAAGTGGGGAAGCAGAAGACCTGGAGGAAGAAAAAACAGGAGGCAACAGATGAGGTGCTCTCATACTTCCTGAGAAATCAGGGCAATCAACGAGTTACCTCAGGTGCCTGTACACAAATACATGGAGCCTGGGATACAAGGAGGAAGAATTAGAATTCCTTGGAAGTCCTTGCACAATGATGAAACTATGACATGATTGGAATAACAGAGACTTGGTAGGATAGCTTGCATGACTAGAGCATCATCACGGATGGGTAAAAACTGTTCAGGAAAGATGGGCAGGGGAGAAGAGGAGGAGGAGTTGCACTTTATGTAAAAGAGACATATGATTGCTCAGAGCTCCTGTATGAAGCTGGAGATAGGTCTTTTGACAGTCTCTGGGTTAGAGCCAGAGGGAAGAACAACAAGGGTGATGTCATGGTGGAGGTCTACTATAGACCACCAGATGAGGAGGAAGTGGTGGATGAGGCTTTCTTCAAGCAACTACTGGAAATTTCCCAATCACAGGCCCTGGTTCTCATGGGGGACTTCAATCACCCTGACATCTACTGACAGGGCAATATAGTGGTGTGTAGGCAATCCAATAAGATTTTGGAAAGTACTGAAGACAACTTCCTAGTGCAAGTGCTGGACCAGCCAACTAAGGGCTATGCTCTTCTTGACCTGCTGCTCACAAACAAGGAAGAATTGATGGGTAATGTAGTAGTGGTTGGCAACTTGGGCAGCAATGACCACAAGATGATAAGAGTTCATGATCCTGAGGAAAGGAATAATAGAGAGCAGCAGAGTAAAGATGCTGGACTTCAGAAAAGCAGACTTCAACTCACTCAAGGAACTCATGGGCATGATTCCGTGGGAAGCCAGACTGAGGGGGAGGGGAGACCAGGAGAGCTGGCTGTACTTCAGATAAGCCTTACTGAGAGTGCAGGAACAAAACATCCCAATATGCAGGAAGACTAGTAAGTGTGGCAGAAGGTCAGCTTGGTTTAGCAGGGAACTCTTCAGTAAACTACATCACAAAAAAGGAAGCTTATAAGAAAAGCAAACTTGGACAAATAACTAGGGAAGAATATCAGAGCACTGCTTGGGCCTGAAGGGATAAAGTCAAGAAGGCCAAAGCTCAACTGGAGTTTCAGCTAGTAAGGAATGTGAAGGGTAGTAAGAAAGGTTTCTACAAGTATGTTGGTAGCAAGAGGAGGATCAAGGAAAGTACGAGTCCTTTACTGAATGGCAGAGGCAACCTTGTGACAGAGGATGCAGAAAAGGCTGAAGTGCTTAATGTCTTTTCTGCCTATTTCCCACAGCATACTCTCTCAGGCAAGCTAAAGAAGTATGGGTTGGATTAATAGATTGTAAGGTGGATAACAAACTGGATGGAGCACTGGGCTCAGAGAGTAGTAATCAATGGTTTGATGTCTACTTGGCAGCCCAAATCAAGTGGAGTGCCCCAAGGGCTGGTTTTGTTCAATGTCCTTATCAATGACTTTGAAGATAGCATAGAGTCCACCCTCAGCAAGTTTGCAGATAACATCAAGCTGTGTGGAGCAGTAGATATGCTGCAGGGCAGGGTGATTCAGAGTGACTTAGACAAATTGGAGGATTGGGCCAAAGGGAATCTCATGAGGTTCAACAAGAACAAGTTCAAAGACCTGCACTTAGGATATAGCAATCCCATGCACCAGTACAGGCTGGGGGCTGACCAGCTGGGCAGCAGCTCTGCATAGAAGGACCTGGGGGGTACAGTAGACAATAAGCTGAATATGAGACAATGGTGTACCCTTGTTGCCAAAAAGGCTAACAGCATACTGGGCTGCATTGGTAGGTGTGTTGCCAGTAGGTCAAGGGAAGTGATTATCCTCCTCTATTCAGCACTGGTGAGGCCACGTCTGGAGTACTGTGTACAGTTTTGCACCCCCCACTACAGAAAGGGTGTGGACAAATTGGAGAGAGTCTAGAGGAAGGAAACAAAAATGTTAAGGAGATTGGGGAACATGACTTATGAGGAAAGACTGAGGGAACTGGGCTTATTTAGTCTAGAGAAGAGAAGACTGAGAGGGGTATTTAATAGCAACCTTCAACTACCTGAAGTGGGGTCTGAAAGAGTATGGAGCTAAACTATTCTCAGAAGTGGCAGATGACAGAACAAGGAGCAATGGTCTCATGTTACAGAAAGGGAACTTGAGGTTAGATATTAGGAAGAATTTTCTCACTAGGAGGGTAGTAAAACACTGGAAGAGGTTACCCAGAGAGGTGATGGAAGCTCCATCCTTTAAGGTTTTCAAAACCTGGCTAGACAAAGTTTTGGCTGGGATGATCTCATTGAGGATAATCCTGCTTTAAGCAGGGGGGTGGACTAGATGACCACCTGAGGTCCCTTCTAACCTTAACTTTCTATTATTCTATGATCCTGCCTCTGGTAAGAGGTTGAATCAGACGATCTCTAGAGGTCCATTCCAGCTCTTCTTTTCTGTAATTCTGTGATTCTATAAGCCAGTTTTTCTTCAGCTTAATCTCTCTCACTTTTGAAACGCTAGTCTCATCTTGGTGGTATGACACTTAAAATCTTTTCATTAAAAATATTCTTTGCGTTTTAATGGTAAATTTCCCACATAGTGTATTATCAGAATCTAATTTATATCCTCCTGTGCATATTACCTTTTTTCAGCCACAATTTCTTAAAGTTTAATATTTGGAAGTCTTTCTGCTACTACATAGCTTCATGGCACTTTAAATCTAATGTTACAATTATTCCTTGATGATTTCCAAGATTGATTAATTTCCTACCACATGTGTGATTTATAAGAGTCTCTCAGAGTGTCTCAGTCTTGCTGCTCATATTACATAAGCATGTGCAAAAAGAGCCTCTCTTGATTTTGTTCCCTTATTTCAGTCAATGAAAACTGAAGGATGCAAGATTGAGAGAAAAACAGCTTTTCTCCATCTTTCCAGTTCTTTCCAAGCACTTCTGGCAAGTCACTTTTAGGCACGTCTTACACCGTAAGATGCATAAAAAGATGTTAAATAGGTAAATATGACTAGAAACATTATTTTAGCATGCCAGTATCTGATATTTATTTATGTAATTCCATGTGTTTAATATTCTGATTAAGAACAAACCATCAGTGCTAGCAATTTTTGATGGGGTTTTTTTTGCCTTCCAGATTGCATTAGGAAAATCCCAGAATTTCAACTATTCCATAGTCAAGTCATCATTATACATATTTTCTAATAAGAATCACCTCTAATTTAAGAATTCCATTTATGCAATTAAACTTCTCTGGGGAAATCATATTTTTTTTTAAATTACAACTCATCTACTGGTAGCAGTTATTTTAGAATAACATTATGTAGGTCCATACCAGAAAACATGGAAACAGACCACCAAGAATATTTTACAAGAGATTTAGCTGACCTTAAACTGAAATCTGAGGTGGGGGGAAAGAGAAATACTGTGTATATTGTTCCACAAACCCCATAAAACTACTTTGTAACCACAGCTGATGATAAACAGCAAGCCACTGAAAATCAATAAAAAAGAGCATGTATATCAACAGCTGAATGTCTACAATGCCGTTATGTAATCATTGGCAGTCCCTCAATATGAGAATGACAGTCTTCCAGTAGATAGGGAAGTCAACAGTGAGTCCAGAGATACCTGAAAAAGGCAATCCAAGATCTGCATGTTCAACTGGAGATATGGCATACAGTCTCAGACAGAAGAAGTGAGTCCTCGTAATGTTGGGTCACAGCTCTTTCCTTTTGTCTCTCTTGCCTATTTGCCTCCATAGTGAATAGAGTTTCCTCAAATTGGTCAATGCCTTGTCATACTTCACAGTGCCACTGGGGATAATTCAACATTCACATCTTTCAGGTATTGACATCAATTTTACATTTCTCAAGAGTGGCCTTCACAATGTCCTTGAATGTCTTTTTTTGACCTCCTCTAGAGCAATGACCATTGGCAAGGTGGAAGTACAGGACCTGTTTTTGGAGCTGATTGTCAGGCATCCTTATAACATGTCCTGTCTAACAAAGCCTTGGCTGGGATGATATAGTGGGGATGGTCCTGCTTTGACTAGGGGGTTGGACTAGATGACCTTCTGAGGTACCTTCCAACCCTAATTTTCTATGATCCATGTTTACATTTTGGGAAAGGTGACTACCCAGATAGGGGTAATGCTCAGATTTATCAAAGGACTGCCCTCTAATTGTAATATGTATGGGAGCAGCTGAGTGGTTTGGGGTAGGCTTGTAAAGTATCTTGATTTTTGTGGAGATGAAAATAAATCTAAGAATTTTATATGCTTCACAAGAGGCACTTGAGAGTGATCTGGAGCTCTCAAACTGAGTAGGCACATACAAGAACCGAAGACCAGTAATAGAGGCAGTGATTATCTTGGATTTTGAACGTAAGTGGTTGATGTTTAAGAGATTCCCATCCATATGATACTGAAAGCTGACCCCAGATGGAAGTCCCTCAGCAATGAGATGTGAAATAGCTGTGCCTTAGATGGAAGAAGTGTGCATGCAATCACATATCCTTGCTTGACCAGTTCTAATGGTGAAGGGCTCTGCTTCCAAGCCATTGTTTAGGATGATTGCTGTCATGTTGTCATGAAGAAATCATGATAATAAATTTTGGCAGGCATCCAATTCACATCAAGATCTTCCATAGGGCCTCTCTGTTAATCCAATCAAAGGCCTTAATCAGGTTAATGAAGGCCATGTAAAGATCTCTGTGTTGCTTGCGGCACTTCTTCTGCAGCTGTCTAGAAACAGTGATCATGTCTATTCTGTCTCTGAAACCACATTAGAACTTTGATAGAACCTCCTTGGTGACAGTAATTAATACTACATTAAATACTAAAACTTTGATAGCACATCCTGCCTGTAAGTCTCAGAATTCTTCACTAGCAGTAATCATACAAATTCATTATTCACCGTTGCATCTAGATTTGTCTAAACTTACTGTTTGAGAAGTCAAAATTGTGTGATTGGTTGAGCTAATGCCATATTGGTTTCTAATCCATGGGACATTGGTAAAATTTGAGCCTCCAGAATCCAAACAAAAGTTAGTCATTCCCATTGTTTTAGGCTTTCTAGACATTCACTTGAAATGTGTGGCAGTGCACCTTTGGGTGCTTCCCACTTCAAGGGCCTGAGCAGGCTGTGAGGCATCCTGCAGGTGACTTCAGAGCCAATCAGGCAGTCACATTATAGCCAGGACACCACCTGATTGGAGCAGGGCAAAGCAGCCTCAGAATAAGAGCTATAGTAGAAGAGTACCGATGGCAGTTGCAACCAGAGAGCCAAAGAGTTAATATCTCCTGGCCAGAGTACTGTTGCTCTCAGAACATTTGAAGGACCGGGTAGGAACTATGGAGATGGAGGAAGTTCCTGGTCCTGGAGCATGACCTGAAATTACACCTTGTTGGGGTTGGATGGTGTAGTGAGGCTGCTTGTGGTGCGGCAGCCACCAGGAAATGTCATACCTGTGCCTCCCCAGTGAAAAATGAGGATGGGGTGCTGTAAAGCTTCCCCTCCCATTGCCTTGTGGTTGACCCTGTGCAGGGGAAAGGCTAGGGGGACACGCCCTGAGAGAAAAGCACAGGGCCCAGGCTCATCAACAGACACCTGTGTCCTGAGTGAGCCATAAGCCAAGTTGGGGGCCCAGGTACATTGACAGATTTCTGAGGCCCAAGGGGCATAGGGACCAGAAGCTCCAGTGATGGGGAAGAGTACTGCCCCCAGTGAGAGGGCAGCGTGAGAGGTGGCAGCCGTGTAGAGTAGAGTCTTGGGGGGCATAAAGTTTGCACATGGGTTGATCAAAATAGCTTGAGTTGAGGGCCCAGTGAGGGGGCATGAGTTGAGGCCCTAGTGATGAGGGCATGAGGCCCAGGCACATCTAAGGACATCTGAAGCCTAGTTGGGCCAGAGGTTAAGTGTGGCCCAGTTAAGGGGCCAGGGGAGTAATCATGGGTAGTGATTTGGATGCCATCTGTGAGGAATGGGACACGGTAAAGGGTAGGTTGGAGCCATGTATTTCTGTGACAAGGCACTGGTAGTGCCTGCCACTTTAAGGACTGAGCCAGGGAGGGGCAGGTGCCTGATTAGGGCAGCCATTTTAAGGCCCATCTCCCTGAGTTGAGGGCAGCTTGTGATTAGCCAGCACAGGAGAAACATCACTCTGCTGAGCTCTGCCAGGAACATTGCAGAAGACAGGGTGAGGCTCCCTGTGGTGGGGGAGTCCCCAAGAAATGCCAAGCCAATCACTTTCCCTGTGAAAGGTGAGTGTGGGGTGCCTTGTAACCCCAGCCCCACATCCCTGGTGGCTTCAACCAGCTCATGGGAGTCCTGAGGCAGGGCCCAGGTCAGTGGATGGACCTGGAGCAGCACTCAGGCTCTTCATGAGTCCTGTGCCTGCAAGGACCCTGAGAGGGGGCCAGGCACGGCTACAGCCTCCTGAACATCACAGGGTGTAATACCCGAAGGCAGAGGGCCAGGCAGGGTTATGGCCACCTGAGCTGGACAGAGTGGCAGACCCCAGTGAGCCCCAGTGAGGGGATGGTTGGTATAACCCCAGTGAGGGGGTGGTGTGGAGCCCTGGTGAGGGGACTGAGGGCTTGGAGCCCAGTATGTGTTGTGTGTCTGTTTGTGTGTAAGTTTTATGTTTTCTGAAAGACCCAGCAAATCACTTCCTGTCTCATTCCTTAAGCTTCCTGCTTGGATCTGTATATATAGGGATGTGTATGCATGCGCATGTGTGTGTGTGTGTGTATGTGCTCAGTTAGTGGTCCTTGAAAAGCCAGGGAAAGATCCATCCAAACCAAAAAGCTTCAGAACTATCTCGCTGTTGTGCCACACATACAAATTGTGCATTCAGTTGCTATTGAACTGGCCTGCCTCATATGGGCGTGTCCAAAAAGCATGCATGTATGGTTTGCAGCACTGCAGACCTATCTATGGCACCACCACAAACCACACTTGCTGCACATGTACGCATTCACTACACTGCTAATTTGCAGCATGGTGGTTTTTTGTGACACTGAGAGATCCTGGTGTCAAAAAGACCATAACACAAAAAGTGGTGTGGCTCATCTGGTGGCAACGTATGCCACCCAAAACTGGAGCTTGACTGACCAGAGCCAAGCTCTGTCTGCTGGCCAGGCTCTACTCACCCAGATTGCTGCTCCCGGAGCCCCAGGAGGCCCTCAGAACCCTATGTAAGTTTCAGTGTAGCAGGCTTGCCTTTCAGAGCTTGGGTTGAGTCCCAGGCTTGAGATTTTGCTGTTTTGATTGGTGGAGCCCATCCACCAATCAGGAGGCAGACCAAGGGAGTTAACCCTGGAAATCATGCACCCTGATATTTGCCTGAGGGGAGCAGTGGAGAGGAGCTCCCCCCTCTGGACCAACCTGATTGTAGACTGCAACACTGTCAGGTCCAGAAGACTTCAGGGGCGGAGCCCTGGAGAGTATAAAAGGAGCTGTGCCCAGCACGAGGGCAGACACATCCTGGGACAGGGGCGGAGAAGAGAGCAGAGCGGGGCTTAGAAGAGCTGAGGAGAGCTGCTCAGCAGAGTGAAGCAGTAGCCTGGAAGCACCCCTCAAGACTTCCATCAGAGGGGGGGATGGCTCCAGCAGCTAGGCTCTCGATGTGCAGCATGGCACATGGCATCCAGCCCCTGGGAGCTGCATGAGGTGGCTCAGGTCTGCAACCTCTGGCATGCAGCCAGAGACATGGTGCACAGGCTGGTGCATGGAGCAGGATCTTTGGAGCACTTGGGTGGCTCAGGTCCCCAACCCCTGGCACAAGGCTGGGAGCTTGGTGCAGGAGGTGCTGCATGGAGGGTCCTGGAGCAGACTGAGCCTGGTGCTGCAGAGGCGGCTCAGGCCTCCAACCCATAGCAAAAGGTTGAGTCCAGGGAGCCAGATGGTGCTCGGGCTACTGAGCCAGCAGACAGGGCTGAGCCAGAGGCCCCAGAAGCCCTGCATAGTGGAGCCCTGTTCCAGGGGACAGCGACCCCCCCAAAGCCCACCGCAGGCAAGAGAGCAGCTTGGCGCAGAGGACATGGGCTACCACCCTCCAGGCCTGGGAGCCATGAGTTGCAGGGAAAAAAGGATTCCCACAGGGGAGGGGGAGTCCCCCCTGGTTAATTAAGGGCTCCTGAAAGTGGAGGTCCCACTGGGAGGGCCCCCTGAAGTTACCAGCTTCCTTGAATGGCCTTGGGAAAAAGCCCAAGGGCATTGGGGTTTCCCCTTGGGATTAAGTTTATCTTTGAGGTTCTTGCACCATAAGTGGTGTGATGTCATGCCTTATATTTTGTGAACTCTCATGTTTGTAAATTAGTAGATGAGTAGAGTCCTAGGGCTCTGCTGGGACCCCCTTTTGCTATTATTTCACCTGTTGTTTATTTGTATTTATTTGTGGCTTATTTATTGTTCACCTATACTTATCTATAGTTTATCTGTTGGCTATCTATGTTTATTTTGGGGTTTATCTGTTTCAGATCAGATACTTACCTGTGACTTACCTGTATCTGGAGCACTGGTGTAAGGTTTTATAGCATTTGCCCAGAGGGTATTGTTTATGTTATTTGTTTAGATATCACACACACACACACACACACACACACACACACACATAACTTTTTATTTACATTCACTTTTAAATATATGTACTATATATTTATATGTAGTACATATGTTTATGTTTCTTTTTCTTGTGAAAAGTTAATGTAAATAAATTTGTATATAGTTAAGTCCCCTGACTGTCCTGGCCTGGTTCTATAGGGATGGGGAGAAACTGAGCTACCCAGGTCTGCAGTTCCCCCACAGCACACCAGCCAGCTAACAATTCCCTTCAATCTGAAGATTTGGAGAAGGGGAGTATATACCTGAGTATACCTGGGCTACAAAATGGAGATGTTTTTCCAGGCTGGAACCTGCAGGGAAGGGCTGGTTAAAGTGCAGCGTAGGGGGCAAGGAAGAATTAACAATTAATGGGCTAATTCACTTGACATGGAGCATGGGATTAACAGCCATTCTGTTCTATTAAATGCCCATTATGTAATGCCCAATGTGTAATCCCCCACCCCACTACCTCCCAGCAGTTGAGAGGTGTTTACTGTTACAAATATAACCACCCACCTACCACGAGCAGGCCATAAAGCCTCCCCACTCCCTTCTCTTCCCCACCCTCCGCCTCAACCTGGCTATTCCCCACCACCCCAAATAAACTTCTGTGGGCACACTTAGGGTCTCTAGGAGGGAAGTGAAACAAACACAGAGGCTTTCTGTTTCATTAGCCCTGTGGTCTGTGGTCTCTGTAGGCAACAGATCTTTGGCAGTGAGTCCTGGTTGCACCCCAGAGCAGCTCCATTGCCCGACATAGGTTTGTGAGGGTGAGGAATAGTGAAGTTTGGGAAAGCTGGAGGACTGACCAGAAACTAGACAGAATGCTTTATGTCCACACATAACACTGAACTGGTTCAAGGATGATGGGCTCAAAGCAGTTCTTGATTTTTCTGGTGTGTTTTTTAAATGTTCCATGAAGTTTAAAGTGGTCTAGAGTAGCATGTACACCTAGATTCCTGGAGCTTAAAATGTATTCAGAACAACTGAAGCATTACATTTGTCCGCAGCCACAGCCACAGGACAGAGGCAGTGTAAAATAATTAGGATCATAGGAAAGTAGGTCTGGAAGGGACCACATGAGCTGTTTTAGTCCAGCCCTCTGCTCAAGGCAGGATCATCCTGAATACAACATCATAGTCAAAAATCTCTCTAACTTGCTCTTGAAAAATTCCAGTTACAGAGATTCCATAACTTTTCTACGTAGCCTGTTCCAATAACCACCCTTATAGTCAGAAAGTTCTTATTAATCTTCAAGTTAAGTTTCCTTTACTGAACTTTGAGGCCATTGCTCCTTGTCCTGTCCCCTATAGCTTCATAGAAATTCCATAAATGTAACCAGGATGTTTTACACGTGTAGAGTCCCCAGATCATCATACAAATATTAAGTGAAAAAGTAAAACGCTCTTATTCATAATAGCTCATTGTGTTACTATTCTTTTAGTGAACATGTAAATAGGATTTTATGGCAAGAGCAGCTCTTGGTAGATAGGAACCGAGGTTCAAATCCCTGTTTCAGTGGATATTTAAATACATAGACATACATTGCCACAGGGATGAGAACAAGGTGATTTATGTGTAAAAAGTGGAATTGCTCCAATGTGACAGGTTGTTTTGGTAAGAGGAAAAAAACTAGGTGTTCTAGCACCCTTACCACAAAAAAATCTGTGGCTGACAGGCCATGCCATAAAATCCTATTTACAGGTTCACTAAAAGAATAGTAACAGTGACAATTAGCTATTATGAATAAGAGCACTGGGGAGGGTTCTGGAGCATGGTAATTACCACCCAAATTCTGGTCATCCTTACCATGAAGAAGTTTTTCCTGATGACTAGCTTAAATCTGCTCCCTGTCAGTTTGTGACCATTGTTCCTCATTACCCCAAGAGGAACCCTGGTGAACAGAGCATCTCCAATCCCTTGCTGCGTCCCCCTAATGAATTTGTAGGCGGCCACAGGATCACCTCCCAACCTTCTCTTGTGGAGGCTGAAGAGGTCCAGGTCCCTCAGTCTCTCCTCATAGGACTTCTCCTGTAAGCCCCTAACCATAGGAGTAGCCCTCCTCTGGACCACCTTGAGTCTATCAACATCCTTCTTGAAGTACAGTGTCCAAAACTGGGCACAGTACTCCAACTGCAGTCTGACTAATGCTGCATAGAGGGTAAGTATCATCTTCTTGGTTCTATTTGTCATGCATCTGCTGATGTACAATAAAGTGCGATTAGCTTTGCTGATGATTTCATCACACTGATGACTCATGTTCATCTTGGAGTCCACTATGACTCCAAGATCCCTTTCCGCTTCTGTGCTGCTGAGAGGGTCACTTCCTAGCCAGTAGATGTGCTGGATATTTTTGTGCCCTAGGTGCAGCACTCTGCATTTGTCCTTGTTGTACTGCATCCTATTGTCTACTGCCCACTTTTTTAATCTGTCCAGATCTGCCTGCAATCATTCCCAATCCTCTGGGGTGTTCACTTCACCCCACAATTTAGTATGTGGCCCAGGTGTACATGGGTTTGTACTTCACTCTCCAATTGAGGGAATTATTGGCAGGGCAGTGTGCTGTGGAGGGACACAGCAACCCAGCGGCCGCCTGTGTCCCTTATAGAGTCAGATCCAGTCAATCAATTACTTAACTATATACAGATTTATTATTACAACAAAACCATTAAAGGGTAAGAACATAGATTGTATATATATATGTACAAATTTACAAAACAATAAACCTTATAACATATATATGTGTATATATAAATATATATATGTGTGTGTGTATACACACACACACACACCTAGTTATCATTTAAAATACAGATGAACAATAAAACAAACCAGACCAAAGGATATTGATTGGGCAACCTTATAACTCTATTCATATACAAACTATTACTTCAAATTATTCACATAAACTGTAAGGCACAGTCCACAAATATAATCAGCAGTCCTCAGACTACCTGGGCAGGGGCCCCACTCCCAAGGTACCACTACAGGAAAGGAGATGGTGGGGGGGAAGGAGACAAAGACCCCAAAGACTCTTAAGCACCTCAGCTATCACCCAGGAGTGGCCCACGTAATGCCATTTCGCAACCTTTGGGGGAGTTCCTCTCTCTGGGGTAACTTACTCCTCCACAGTCCTGGAGGGTTGCCTCTTGTTCTCTAGGTCAACCTCTGTTCCCCACAAGGTTTTCCTGCCACCTGACTCTGCTGCCGCTGTCCTGGGTTAGGGCCACATGCATCACTGTGTGTAGTGGGTGCTTCACCTTGTGCTAGGGTTTGGAGGCCTGGACAGCCTTGTGCAGCACCGGGGCTCAGTCTTTTCCTAGACCCTCTGGCCAGCATCATCTGCACTGAGCTGATGTCCAGTATTAGCAGCTGTAGACCCAAGCCATCTCAAGTGGCTCCCAGGATCTCTCACCCTCCATGCAGTGCCTCCTGCACCAAGCTCCCAGCCTTGTTCTGGGGGTTGAGGACCTGAGCCACTCCAGGGGCTCCAAAGACCCAGCTCATGCACTGGCCTTTGCATCATGTCTCTGGCTACATGCCAGAGGTTGCAGACCTGAGCCACCTCCCACAGCTCCCAGGGTCTGGATTCAATGCTGTACATGGAGAGCCTAACCGCTGGAGCCATGGCACAGTCCCCACTGATGGAAGTCTTCAGGGGCTCTTCCTGGGCTACTGCTTCACCCTGCTGAGCAGCTCTCCTCAGCTCTTCTAAGCCCTGCTCTTCCCTCTTCTCTGTCCCCAATGATTCTGTCTCTTGTGCTAGGCATGCAGCTCTTTTTATACACTCCAAGGCTCTGCCCCTGAAGTCTTCTGGACCTGACAGTTTGCAGTCTTCAATCAGGTCCGGGGGAGCTCTTCTCCCCCTCCCCTCAGGAAAGGGGAGTGATGTTATTTCTCTTGCTGCCTCCTGATTGGTAGATGGGCTCCACCAATCAAAACAGCAGGATCTCAAGCCTGGGATCCAACCCAAGCTCTGAAAGGTAAGCCTGCTACAAGTGTCATCCATAAACTTGGTCAGAGTACGCTTCACACCCACATCCAAGTCACTGATGAATATATTAAACAGTAGTCCAAGGACCAAACCCTGCAGCACCCCACTACCCACATCCTTCCAGGTCAATGCCATCCCATCTACTACCACTCTCTGGGTGCAACCGCTAAGAAAATTTTCCACCCACCAGACCATGTAAACATCTATTTCACAGCCTCTTAATTTATTTATGAGAATGGGATAAGATACTGTATTGAAGACCTTGCTAAAATCCAAGAAAACAACATCCACCTCTATTCCTGCATCTAAGTGTTTTGTGACCATGTCATAAATTAAAACCAAATTGATCAGGTATGATCTACCAGCCACCAGACTGAGTTCCATGGGACTGGGAGCTGCTGGGCATGGAGCCTGGTGGAAGGAGGTGGAGCGCAGCCCGAGGGCTGCACCCTTCCTCCATCCACTAGCTCAGCTCCCAGGGAGGCAGCAGTGGCAGCCTCCCACCCACACCCCCGGGAGGGCTGTGGGGCTCTGCCGGGCTCCTCCCCAGAGTGCTAGTCCCAATCTACCTGATATCAGAGGAGGCTGCTCCTGCCCCAGTTTTGTGCTTCCTATTATAGCCTGGGTGAAATGTCAAAACAGCATCGTAACTTCTGAACTGGACCCACAGGGGAGAGCACCGTCTCCCTCCACAACTAAGGAGGACTCTGGGACCTCCCGCTCTGCCCAGTCAGGGGCATGGACCAAGGTGGTCAAGGGCCCCAAGGCCCGCCGCACCAAGGCCCCTCCCTCGCTGGAGCTTAGCAACAGGTTCACATCTCTTGCAGCCCCAGCAGAGCCTGCTCAGTTGCCAGCTCCCGCAGGCAACCCGGGCTCAACCGCAGCTACTGGCCCCACTCTCCCCAAGTCAAAGCGAAAGGTGTTTGTTGTGGGAGACTCCATCCTGCGGGGCACTGAGTGGGCAATCTGCCGCCCCAACCCCTTAGCCCGGGAAGTCTGCTGCTTCCTGGGGGCCCACACCCGAGACATTGTGGAGAGCATCCCGCAGCTCCTCTGGCCCACAGACCACTACCCCATGCTCCTTATTCACGTGGGCACCAATGACACGGCTTGGAGCATCCCCATCCAGGTCATGAGGCATTACAGGGAGTTGGAAGCGGGGCTTAGGGGTCTGGGAGCTCAGGTGGTGTTTTCGTCTATCCTCCCAGTCTCGGGCTATGGGCTGAGGAGGGAAAGGAGGATCCACGCAGTGAAACAAAGACTGCGGAGCTGGTGTCATGGGGAAGGCTTTGGCTTCCATGACCACAGCCCGCTCTTTGGAGATAGAGGCAGCGAGCTGCTGGGAAGAGATGGCCTCCACCTCTCCCCCCTGGGGAGGAGGCTCTTCTCAGCCAGGCTGGCTGACCTGCTCCACCGGGCTTTAAACTAAGCCCGCTGGGGGATGGGGGGACGACTGCCACTGCTGGCCCACTGAGCGACCCTTGCAAAGCCAGCAGACCAAGGCATTTAAGGGAGCCCACCCCTGCTCCAGCCCTGGCACAATCTGTGGGCAAGGCAAGAGCCCCTAAGGGCACACTTGCCTGCCTGTACACTAATGCCAGGAGCCTGGGTAATAATCAGGAGGAGCTTGTCCTCCTGCTCAGTGCAAAGAATTATGATGTCATTGGGATAATGGAGACCTGGTGGGACTCCACCCATGACTGGACCACGGGTATAGAGGGCTATACCCTGTACAGGAGGGATTGTGTTGACAAAAGGGGCGGGGGTGTAGCTCTGTATGTGAAGGAAAGCTACATGTCCCTGCAAGCTGATGTTGGCGACCAGCATGGACAGCTAGAGACCCTCTGGGTAAAAATTCATGGGAAAAATGGCACAGGGGACACAATGTTGGGAGGCTACTACAGACCTCCCACTCAAAGTCCTGAGCTTGACCAGGAGTTCGCCCGGGAACTGACTGAGGCCGCTTGCTCCAGGACCTTGGTTCTCATGGGTGACTTCAATTACCCGGACATCTCCTGGGAAGATCACTCAGCAAAATCCGAGCGGTCGCAAAGCTTTCTCTCGTGCGTGGATGACCTCTACCTGACTCAAGAAGTCTATGGGCCAACGAGAGGCAAAGCACTGCTCGACCTGGTACTGGCTATGGGGGATGACCTAATCGGCGACCTAGTGATCGATGGGAAGTTGGGTGACAGCGACCACGAGCTGATCACCTTCACCATCTGCCGTAAAGCTGGCAAGTCAGTCAGCAACACAGAAGTCCTTGACTTCAGAAAAGCTGACTTTGACAAGCTCAAGAGGCTTGTCGGTCAGGCTCTCAGGGACCGTGACCCCAGGGAGATGGGAGTTCAAGAAGAGTGGTTGCTTCTCAAGGAAGCGATCCTCAATGCACAAGCTAAATCTATTCCAACATGGAGGAAAGGCAGCAAGAAGGCACAGCAGCCCTCCTGGCTCTCTAGGGACCTAGTGGACCTCCTGCGGCTAAAAAGGCAAGCCTACAAAGGATGGAGGACGGGATTCACCTCCAAGGAGGATTATTCTGCACTGGTCCGGTCCTGCAGGGAGCAAACCAGGAAAGCCAAGGCTGCAACTGAACTCCAACTAGCTTCAAACATCAAGGACAACAAAAAGTCCTTTTTCAGATATGTGGGGAGCCGGAGGAAAAGCAAGGGCAACGTTTGGACCCCTGCTAAACCAGATGGGGCAACTGGCAACTGACGCCCAGGAAAAAGCCAACCTATTAAATAGGTACTTTGCGTCAGTCTTTCATCAGTCCCATGGGATGCCCATGCCTGCTATGGGACAGGGAGATCCGGGTGATGGGGATCCCCTACCCTCCATAAATGCTGACCTCGTGAAGGAACATCTTGAGAAGCTGGATACCTTCAAGTCAGCCGGCCCTGACAATCTCCACCCCAGGGTACTCAAGGAGCTGGCAAGCATTATAGCCAAGCCCCTGGCACGGATCTTTGAAAACTCCTGGCGCTCTGGTGTAGTGCCCGAAGACTGGAAAAAGGCCAAAGTGGTGCCGATCTTCAAGAAAGGGAGGAGAGTGGATCTGGCTAACTACAGGCCCATTAGCCTGACTTCTATCCTGGGGAAGATCTTGGAAAAGTTTATTAAGGAGGCCATCCTTGATGGACTGGCCCAGGCTAACATTCTAAGGGACAGCCAGAACGGGTTTGTTGCGGGTAGGTCTTGTTTGACCAATCTCATTTCCTTCTATGACCAGGTGACCTATCACCTGGACAAGGGAGAAGTGATTGATGTCATATATCTTGACTTCAAAAAAGCCTTTGATCTGGTATCCCACGATCACCTCTTGGCCAAACTGGCCAGTTGTGGCCTTGGCTCCACCACCATCTGCTGGCTGGGAAACTGGCTCCGTGGTCGGACCCAGAGGTTTGTAATCGATGGCAGTCACTCATTGTGGTGCCCTGTGACCAGTGGGGTCCCTCAAGGCTCTGTCCTGGGACCCATCCTGTTCAACATCTTCATTAATGATGTGGACATTGGAGTCAGGAGTGGACTGGCCAAGTTCGCCGATGACACCAAACTTTGGGGCAAAGCATCCACACCAGAAGATAGGCGAGTGATCCAGGCTGACCTGGACAAGCTCAGCAAATGGGCGTACGAGAACCTGATGGTGTTTAACACCGAAAAATGCAAGGTTCTCCACCTTGGGAGGAAAAACCTGCAGCATCCTTATAGGCTCGGCAGCGCTACGTTGGTTAGCGCTACAGAAGAAAGAGACTTGGGGGTCATCATTGACCACAAGATGAACATGAGCCTCCAATGCGATGCTGCGGCTAGTAAAGCGACCAAAATGCTGGCGTGCATCCATAGATGCTTCTCGAGCAAATCCCGGGACGTCATTCTCCCCTTGTACTCGGCCTTGGTGAGGCCGCAGCTGGAGTACTGCGTCCAGTTTTGGGCTCCACAATTCAAAAAGGATGTGGAGAAGCTTGAGAGAGTCCAGAGGAGAGCCATGCGCATGATCAGAGGTCAGGAAAACAGATCTTACGATGACAGGCTGAGAGCCATGGGACTCTTTAGCCTGGAAAAGCGCAGGCTCAGGGGTGATCTGATGGCCACCTATAAGTTTATCAGGGGTGATCACCAGGATCTGGGGGAACGTCTGTTCACCAGAGCGCCCCAAGGGATGACGAGGTTGAACCGTCACAAACTCCTGCAAGACCGTTTCAGGCTGGACATAAGGAAGAATTTCTTTACTGTCCGAGCCCCCAAGGTCTGGAACAGTCTGCCAGCGGAGGTGGTTCAAGCACCTACATTGAACACCTTCAAGAGTAAATTGGATGCTTATCTTGCTGGGATCCTATGACCCCAGCTGACTTCCTGCCCTTTGGGCAGGGGGCTGGACTCGATGATCTCCTGAGGTCCCTTCCAGCCCTGATGTCTATGAAATCTATGAAACTGTTTTGACAAAACAAAATGGAACAGTGCTTTCAAAATAAAACACTGTTCCGATGAAACATCAAAACACAAGTCAAAGCTAAACAGTGCTGTCTCGCAAAGCCCTACCATGCACGTTCTTTTTGCTCCCTATGTACTTCAAGAAGGACTTTTTGTTGTCTTTAATTTTTATTGCCAGCCTGAGCTCCATTTCTGCTTTGGCCTTCCTAACTGATCCCCTGCAAGTGCGAGCCAAGCAGGTATACTCCTCTGTGGTGGCTACCCCCTGCTTCCACAATCTGTATGCCTCTCTTCTCTCCCCTAGGCTCTCCTGGATTTCCCTGTTCAGCCAAGAGGGTTTCATGGCTCTTTTGCCTCCCTTTATTTGCACTGGGATGGCCCCCTTTTGTGCCTAAGGATCATTTCCTTGAGGAACGCCCACCCTTCCTGGACTTGCATCTCACCAATGCTCTTGCCCACCAATGCTCCTGAACTCATTGAAGTTATTCTTTCTGAAGTCTAGCACTTCTTCCCCACTAGTTACCTTTCCCACCTTTTGCTGGATAATGAATTCTAACAATTGGTGGTCACTATCCCTTAGGTTACTGTGTATCTACAGATCACCCACCAGGTCATCCCCTGTAGCAAGTACTATGTCCAGTAAGCATTTCCCGTAGTGGGACCGTATACCTCTTGCATTAGGTGAAGGTCCTGTATGCTGGTTAGGAACCTACATGAATGGGCAGATCTAGCTGATTTCTCCTCCCAGCATGAAAACCATGTCCCTTGAGTGTACCACCTTTGAGAGCTTCCTTGTGAATACAGCCCTTTGTTTCAAATTTTCCTTTACTTCTATTGAAACAGCAGTTTAAAATGTCCAAAAGTAAATCAAAGTATGTCATATTAAATTAAATGTTTTGTTTGAAGCTAAAATAATTCACAAATTTAAAAAGTCAGTTTTCAGTTTACTTGAAACCTTTTTTTGTTGTTCTCAGCTGTTGGTGAACCAAAAAGATCAATTGTTCATACAACTCTAAGCAAGACACCATGTTGTGTGACCTGTAAATTAGGCCTGTGCAAGTAGGCAGGTATTCAATCTGGCTTTGGATCCAGCCACTTCAGATGTCAGCAGTCCAGTCTGGAGCTCTGGAACAGTTTGCCACTTCGATCCAGCCGAAGTGGCTCCAAAGCTTCGGAGCCGACTCAGAGATGCGGCCATAGGGTATAATTGGGAATCAATGAAATACCTATAACTTTGCTGTTTTTTGTCTGATTTAGATTAAACTTTCAGGGGTGGTAGCATCTTGCAGAAGCATGACACCCCCAAAGCTTCAAGAAGATAGATGCAGGGGTTGGGGGGAACTGCAGCTCAAATTCTTGAAAGTAAAACTCATGTCACGTGTATGTGTTTACACCACAGGAGGGTGAAAACTGCAGTTCAAATAAGATCGGTGCAGGGGTTTGGGGAGAACTGCACCTCAAGCTTCTGACAGGCAAAACTTATGACATAGATGACCCTGTGTGTGTTCAGGCACAGCAGGCTGAAAACTGCATAGGTGGTGGCCCCTGCTGATGCCACGAAGCCTGCCAGCTGTGTGTGTGTCTCGTTGGGGGAGTCTGTCTTCTGGGGCCCTGCACCTCTGGCTACTAACAGGCAAAACTCATGATGTGGGTGGGTGACACTGTGTGTGTTAAGGTGCACCCTTCCTGGTGCTGGGGCTTCTGCACAACATGGCGGTGTGCCCCGGTGAGCCCCCTCCTCCCCTACAACCTCACATCCGGTCCACCACTTTACATGACTACAGGTAAAATAACTTAGTTGGCTTAACACCAGTAGCATCAGCAGCAGCATCAAAGGTACCCAAACTGAACTGTCACACAGCCTTTCTTTTTATAAAGGAATTGACAGCAGAAAGTAAAGATGTTGTGTTGTGTTGGACATATGATGTTACTCATGGTGTGTGATGGCTTATCTTGCGTTTTTATGTCTATATGTGTATTATGAAAAAAAAAGGAGTACTTAAAAAATGTATCTTTGGAAGCTTTAGGGTTGAAAACCCCTTTGTCAGACTGAGGAAGTACCTGCAGTTGGTCCTAGATGGAAGGAATAGTAAAGCAGCCAGAGGTTGGCCTGGTCCACAATGCAGGCAAGAAAGCTAGTAAGTGAAAATGGAAATGGAGGTGTCAGGGGGTGAAGGACAGGCTGGGGTGGGAGGTAGCGGGGAAGGGGGATGTAGCAGTGCACGAAAAGTGCAGAGGTGCCTGGGGTGTCAGATGTCTGGCAGGTCTCAGTGTGCCAGAACTCCACTGTGTATATTGAGTCCATGAGTTTCTGTACCCACTACCTAGGAGGCTGTTGAAGTGGAATTCATAGGCCAGGCTCTGAAAAGTGGTTTGTACATTCAAACAAGCACCTAACCTCATCACCAGAACCAAAGTCATCTTCCTACATCTCAAAACACAAAACCTGCCAACTGTCTCCAGTACCCCCAAAAACTGCACACCAAAATCTATCCAGGACAATAAAACCCAACTACCTATGGGGGCACATTCCTCACCCAAAAAACACTCTGCCTCCAGTCTCTCAGGCCTGATCCTGAGAGGGAACAAATTACAATGCAAACCACTTTTCAGAGCTAGGCCTATGAAGGGGATGGTCAACTCTGCCTGTTTCTCCCACAGCACCTTACCCACCTTGATGCTGCAGTGGAAGTAGCCTGCCACTTTCCTGCATTTCGAAATCAACTGGCTTGTAGCAATAGTGGTGGTGGCACCATCACTAGCATCCCTGTCCCCCTCCAAGGCATCCCTCATTATTAGTTGCAGGCTGTGTGCCACACAGCAGATGCCAACAAAGTTGGCATCATGGACAGCCTTCACCATATTGGCCCCGTTGTCAGTGACCATGAACCCATGGGTGAGCTCAGCCTACCCAACGAACCACTCCTGCACCATGTGGTTCATGGCTCCCATGATCTCCCTCGCCATGTGGGACTCATCCAGCACCTCGGCTTGCAGTAGAGCCCACCGAAGGCCTAACTGATCGCACCAGTGCCCTGTGAGGGAGAGGTAGGCATGATCACTACCCTGTCTGCTCCAGACATTGGAGGTGAAGTGCAAGGCTACCTGCAGCTCTGCCTTGCATAGCTCCTCCCTCAAGTACTCCCTGCATGCCTCACACAGGGAGGGCACCACTGTCCTACTAAAGGTGGTGCATGCAGGCATTTTGTTATATGGGGCCAGAAGTGCTGTGAACTGCCTGAACCCTGGCCATTCAACTAGGGAGAAGGGCTGGCTATCCAAAGCAAGCATCTCCCCAATGCTCTGGGTGATCTCACTTGCATTGGGAATGTGCCCCCCTTTCTGTCCACCTTTTCCCCACTGGTCCAGGGTGGCCTGCCTCTGCTTTGGTGGGGGAACAGGGCTTTGGAGCAAGTGGGGGACTTCCCTTTTGGCATACACACACTGGTGCCAGGCTGAGCAGGAAGAAGGGCAAGGGAGTGCTGCCTCCTCAGATGCAGCTGCATTGCCTCGGTGGAAAAGGGTCTCACATCCTTGCCACAGCTCATGTGCCTTCAGCTGTGCTGGCAGATGGCAAACCAGGGATCATCTGCCAGTTCAAAATGCTCCCACACTACACTATTCCCCCGCTTCTGGGTTGGGGCTACTCCCCCTGCCTTATCCCACTCCTCAGCAGGCTGAGGCTGAACAGCAGGACGAGCTGCCTCAGCTGAGCCACTTGCCTCCACAACCTCAGCCTCCTCCGAGGTGTTGCTTTCCAGAGGAGACCTGGGTCATGGCGAAATTTGAGGGGTGTGGAGCACAAACTCTGAATGCCAAGTAATGCCAAGCAAATTTATTGGAAATTAGTAACAGCACTGTAGTGCTCATGTAGATACCTGGCCAGGAGCCAAATCTGCTCCCAGTTAGCCATTCACAAGGAGGCAGGAGATAGCTCCCTGGCCTCAGGAGCTGCCTGCTTCTGGGATGGACTCCACCACAGGAGCCCAGGTGGGAAGCAGAGAGCTCCAAGCCCCCTGCTCCCAGATTGTGATCGCAGAGTGGGGGTTAGGGCTGTTGACTAGAATGGGCATCATATAGCTACTGCTCCTTCTGGAGAATTATTACCACAACAGACAAAACATGGGGCAGCAGAATATAAGAGACTACATATACAAACAACTTATTCCATCTCAAATATGGTTGAAATAGTGCACATGCCAATGTCCATGTGTCCAATATGTATACATTTAAATCGGTTAGAGAAAGGAGAATATAGCCAAGCAAGCAACAAAATTAAAGTATTAAATACTCAAAATATGTAATATACCCAATCAAATATTTTCTGTCTGTTGTAGACATCTGTAGGCTTCATCATTTGTCATACAAGGGAAAAAAACCTTACAAATATCTACATAATAAATAATGAAGTAACAATAACTATGACCCTACATTAAACTTCCAGAAAAATATGTAATCTCTATTTTAAAATAATGTCCCAATAATGTTAATGCACAGTCTATAAGAAAATAAAAAACACATCCTTTCATTCAAGTAAAATGAGACTTCTCAAGACAGGAGCCAGATTGTGACTGAACTTTGTGAAGGCTCTACCATACAAGCACCCTTCCCTTCATATAGCTTCTGCAGTCACTGTTTGGAACCATTCTACCCATGTGCCCCTGGAAAATAGATCAGAATAAAGATCATGGACTCCCCTGCCAATACTCCATAGTGCAACAGGACAGTTTGGGCATTTTACACTGGAGGTGTACAGTGATACTAAAAAACCTTAGTGGTGAAGAGGAAAAACTGATTTCATATTGTTTTCCTGTCAGAGGAGGAAAAGGATCCAACTATTTGATCATATCAATGGAGAATCAATTACAAAACTTGGGGATCTGGCTCATCATTCACATCCTTAAAAACTTACTGATGGAGGACAAGCAAAATACAGTTATGCTTTTATTATTGTTTCCTTTGTTGCCAGTGAGACTTAACCAGGACTATTGTGGTGAGAGAGTCCATCATTTTCTGTCTGGATCACTGTCTTCTTGAATGTTATTATCTGGAAGTCAGATATTATTTATTACTATAACTTGCTTTTCATTTCCTCCAAGATTATTTTTTGTACAGTCCTGAGAGTTTGGAGGTATAGTAATGAGTATTTCTTGGAGCTCATATTTCTTCATTTTTGGTAGTTCTAATTCTTATATCCAATGACTTTTTCTTGCTGTGTAAATGGCATCATAATGTCTAAAATAGGCTCTGAGGCATCCTGCAAATGGTGGTAGTTTACTTTGTTCAGTAGATCATCTCTTGTTTCCTTTGGACATAATACTCACTTGATGGTGAAAATGGGAGGATTCATACTCTCTGCAGTCTAACTTAGAAATACAACTCTATCTAGAATGGAGAGAGTGAATTCAATCACATTAACATGCCTGAAACATGGAGTATTGCACCTAGGCCTACACATCTGTCTGAGATGAGATATAACAAGTCTTGAAGATTCCCCGACAGTTACAGTTTTGTTCACACTGTTCTTCGATTTATAAAAATCATATTTTTATTGGAAAGGCAATTGGCGTAAACATGCATTGGAGAGAAAGCTTTTTATTTGAGATATACAACAGAATGATTATATTGGTCACTTAAATATCCTGGCTTTCTTTAAGAGTTATAGCTCTTATGCAGAGAAACCAATTTCTTTAAAATCATTTTCTTTGCAAGCCAGTTTAGGTGAACAGTGAGATGAACTCATGTACATGGCAGCAATATGTAGACTCTGATCCTAAAATCTGTCAAATGTTCAGTAAAGCATCTGTGTACAATACAGCAGTTCTACAGAAACCACATTAAATATTCAAATAATGCCTACAAATTGCAGCCAGAATATTTTATTAAACAGTACTATATTTGTTTGCATATCATTTTTATTATTTCAGAGTAATTATGGTAGAATATTGAATATTCTTGATTATAAGGCAGTAAATGAAAAGCCTGAAGGGAGGAGCAGAGAGTTCACCTTCTCTTTTGTTTGCCTATGCAAATACACAAGCCTGTTGAAGGAAGCAGATTTGACAAAAGGGCATATTGTATTTTAAGACTCACTGCATCACTATAGAAATGTGCCCACTGAAACAGTAAATCAATGTAATAGCCCTTTTAAAATTTGGTCAGGATACTCAGGTTGATGATAACTTATCCTTGAGCCTTGATTCTTAAAAGATCAAAAATGGTCAAAGCCCAGAGTTTTACTACCTATCCAAAAAGTATCTCCTGTTTAATCAATTACTAGACCCTGCCTCCCAAGAGACACTATATCTTCTATTGCTCACTGCATTTACTGCAATGAAATTGCAATAAAATTTCTAGTTATTTGCCCAACAGACACATTTTCAAAGAATAGGTACAATGCAGGATTACATACAATGCTCATGTGGTCACCAGTCCTTAAGAAACTAGTTAAAACAGTTCTGAGGAGATAAATGATTAATAGGGCTGTGCAAAATGGCAGCATTTCATTTGAACCAGTGTTTCAAATTTGGATTCAAATTTTGTTTCAATTCGAAACAGCTGTTCTGTTTTGTTCCGCCAAAACAGGGTTGAAACAGCAAAACTGTTTTGACATTTTGGCCATAGGATACAATGGGGAAGGACAAAACAGCCTTTAACTTTGTCATTTCTGACTTGATTTAGATGAAACATGCAGGACTTGTAGTGCCTTCTGAGGGCATGAATTCTGCCAAGTTTCAAGGAGATACATGCAGGGAGTTCAGGGAAACTTAACCCCAAAATTTTGAAAGCAAAACTTGTGTCATGTGTACGTCTTAAGCCACAGCAGGGTTAAAACTGCATTCATGCTATCCCCTGCTGAGGCCACAAAGCCTGCCAAGTTTCAAGAAGATAGATGCAGGGGTTTGGGGGAAACTGTACCTCAAGCTGCGGACAAGCAAAACTCATAACATGGGTGACACTGTGTGGTAGGGCGCAGCAGGATGAAAGCTGCAGGCCTGCTAGCCCCTGCTGCAGCCATTTCCAAGGAGACAGGTGGAGGGGCTTCTGGGTTCTGGGGCCCTCCACCTCTAGCTGCTGACAGGCAATACTCATGTCATGGGAGCTTGTGCAACTGTGTCTGTCTTGGGGTATGAGGGAGGGTCAGAAACTACTGCAGGCCTGGCTGCTACAGCCTCAAAGCCTGCCAGCTGTTAAGGAGATAAGTACAGTGGGGTTCTGGTGTCCTGCACCCCTAGCTGCTGACAGGCAAAACTTGTGACATAGGTACTTGTGCTAGCTAGCTACTGTGTTATGCAATCAATCATGATTCACTCAGGGACCAGCTCAATACACAGTAGCTAGCGAGGATAACAAGTTAATGAGCAAAGATTAACACCTACAAAATCACAGACTAAGGAGAGGAAAGAATCAACAGAGAGCCAGGAACTGCTTCTGCCCAAGACAGAGATAGTCAGTTGCAGAAGCACCCACATTACGAGTTTTGCCTGTCAGCAGCTAAGGGTGCAGGACCTCAGAACTCCCCTGCACCTATCTCCTTAACATCTGACAGGCTTTGTGGCCACAGCAGGGCCTAGCAGTTAGGCGTGCATTAGTTTCCGCCCCCTCTCCCCCGCCATGCCCCGAGACAGACACAGTTGCACAATCACCCATGACACGAGTTTTGCCTGTCAGCAGCCAGAGGTGCAGGGTCGCAGAACCCAGAAGCCCTGCACCTATCTCACTGACAGCTGTCAGGCTTTGTGGTATCAGCAGGGACTAACATGTCAGTAGTTTTGACCCCACTGTGGCTTAATATATACACAACATGTTTTGCTTTCAAACATTTTAGGTACAGTTTCTCCAAACCCCCTAAACTTATCTCCTTGAAGCTTGGTAGGGTGCATGCCCTCAGAACAGGCTACCATTCCTGCAATTTTCATCCAAATTAGGCCAGAAATGACAAAGTTATAGGCTGTTTTGTCCTTCCCCATTATAGCCTATGGGCGAAACGTCAAAATAGTGAAACGTTTCGACTTGCCTCATTTTGTTTTGAGGCTGTTTCATCTATATCTGTTCCATTTTGATTTTGCAGTTTTGACCTCGAAACGGGTCGAAACAGCATCAAAACAAAACTGTGGCGAAATTTCTTGTATCCCTAATGATTAACTTTTAACATGGTCCAGCAAATTCTATTAGACTGACAGTGTTCTAATCTAACATGTATCCAAACGATACAGTTTGTCCAATAAAAGATATTACCAAGAAAATCCTGGACCATCATGGGTACAACATCACTCTAATCCTATGCATCTATTTAAATAGGTCTGTCATATAAAGAAACTGCGAGAGAAAACAGAATTAGCAGAAGTTGCCAAAACTCCTTCATGCTATAGAAATCTGTCACAGTTCTTCCCTACTGGAGTCTCCATTCCTGGCATTCATTTGATGAGTTAGCTGAAAACCCTGTTAGTATAGCTGAAAACCCTGTATACTCATTCACTGTTTCCTTTTTTTCACCAACTTCTCTCTGTTAGAAGGACAGCTGTCACATACAAGTCCCTGACTTTGTGACGGTATTCTTGAAAAAGTTACTTCATGGTAAGCCTAGTACAGCAGAAGTACCAGAGACTTTGGCCTAACACTGAAATCTGATTATTTATTCTTCCAGCCCAAAAGAATGCAACTTGTCAATGAATTGTCACAGGCTTGGCTTATAGCAATTCCTGTAGCAACTACTTCTTGAAGTCCCATCAGAAAAGAGCAATAATAGATATCCAAGTGCTAACTAATAGAATTATTGACTACCCTGCAAATCTCTGGACATACGTCCTACTGTACTCACCTCTAGGCCATCAATTCATCATTTATTTGATATATGGTATGATAAATAGTAATCAGTAAAGACAGATATGCCTTGTGGTACTTGCTTGCTTTCCCATCTAAAACATAAGAGCTTTCCTGTTTGTAGGAAATAACCGTGGATAACTATGTGAAATTGTTCTTAGCCTAAAATAAACATTTTGCACTTTCATAAACTTTTTCTGGTTCCACGCTTTACAAGTTCTGTAAGTTTATTAGTTTAATATGTTCTAAAATATTTTCATAAACCATAATGAATAGAAATGCCTCAACCAAAGGTTTTTTAATTTCAAAAGTTTAATTTTTAATTTTTAATATTTTTTATGTAATTTAACTTAAATTTCTAAATGAAAAGTCATTTGGAATCAAATATCTTAACATGAAATGTTAAAATAGAAATTCAAAATGATCAAAATAGCCTTTCTCAAAATAAGAAATTCTTCAAAACCAAACTTCTCCCACAAAAATGTTGATTATAATAAGTTGGCATATTTTAATGAAAAAACTATGTAAAAAATTCCCAACCAGCTCCACCTCTAAGATATTATTTAACATGATAGTTGGAGACTGTAGAACTGGAGCTTGAAATGTAGGAATTTAAGCTTTAGCCTATAACATTTTTCATTATATATTATCCAAATGCTTTTTTTAATGAAAACTCCTAATGTGGTCAGTTTTCTTTCAGTACTTTAACAAAATTATAAAAAATGTAATCTGAAGGGAAAAAAAAGATGTTGCTTATAAAACTCACAGGCTTGCTTTAAAACTTTGAATAACAAACAGTTCTGAGATGGATTGTTTCCTCCATTGCTTTCCTCTAAACCTTTTCCATCCACTTCACCACTGTACATTTTATTCTTCCTCCAGAAGAGTTAGATCAAGATGGAAATTTGAAGAGGCTGGCTACCCAATTTAGCTTGCAAGATTGTACATGCTTGCTCTTCTGCCAGTATACACATTTCAGTAGTCAATTATTGCTCATAATTTTTCTTTTTAAATGTTTTTGGTTTTCCTTAGATTATTTCTTTAATACACTTTCAAGGAAATCTCTCTACTACATCCAGTGAGGTAGATGTCATCTCTGGTACAGCTTCTACTTGTTGAGCAAATGCTTGGACACTTCCTATACTGATAGAAGCCACTATGCCACCTACAGCCAGGGACAGAATTGGTGCATGGCAGAGATGAAAGACTGCCTCACTCAATAGGGTGATGAGGACACCCAGGAGCAGCTCCACAACATACACATCAACCAGGGGTACATCTACATGACATGTGACTGCACAGTGGTTACTGCACATTTATTTAATACTTATATAAGCAAGTACTAAATAAATGCACAGTAACAAGAGTTACTATGCAGTAGTACCAGCAAATGTCTCTCAAGTGATGCTACTGCACAGTAGCCAAATAGTACTGCACAGTAGTGTATTAGCACTGTTAGTGATGTGATGTGTAACTGTGCAGTAATATTCAGTTACCACGCAGTCAGCATCTTGTGCAGACATGCCCAAAGAGGCATTTCAGCAAATTGCTGCAGAAATGATAGGGAGGAGCCATTACCAGGACAGGATGCAGCGCAGGGGCAAAACAGAAAGGATTAAGACCTGCTATGAGAGGACAGGCTGTGACAACAAGACATTCAGAGGCAGAAGGCATACCATACATTTCTATGATAAGCTGTCCTGCATTATCATGAAGGATAGGAGTATCACCATTGTGCACATCTATGCCACCATCAGGCAAGTATGGTAGCAAGTGGTAGAAGTCACCCAGGCACAGGAGGTTTATGAGGGCACCTTAGAGACAGGGGAACTTGGGACGCAGGTGCAGCTCCCCAAGGACACAGGGAATTCTGGGAGCCAGTTCCAGATGGAGGTAGATCTTAGCTTCCTTGACCAACTCCTGACCAGTGGAACCATGAGTACTGAAAGGCAGGACTTAGGAAACAGTTCTGACAGCATAGTTGTTTCCATGTAGGATGTGGCCCTCAATGCTGTGTTATCTACAACTCACATGATCCCATGTGATCTGTTTTCTGAAGGATTTCACCTTCTTCAAATCAGGCAGATACCACATGCCTGGAGACACCTTTTCCTAGGTTAAGGCCAAAACTGTTCCATACTCAGTTCTTCAACATTCCTCACAGCCCCTTCCACTTACCTAGACACCATCCAACAGTCCTCCTGGTCCCAGCATAGGGACCTGAGTTTTTGGGACTCAGGAGACTGGTGGAAGAAGGGCTATGCCATCTCTGAAGATCAGGGAACAGCAGTGTGACTGGGACCACAATACTTAGGGCCTGTGGACATGTGCTTCCCAGACACTGCAGTCTTCACTAGTCTAGCCATAGCCCCAAAAGTATCAGGGCTCTTCTTAGTTCCATAGGCCTCCAAAGGGGTACCAAGACAGCCCTAGAGAGGTACAAGACCACCAAGCTTCAAGGGCTGACCATATCTCACTGTCCCACTGTCTGAAATGTCACAGGTACCATGTTCAGCATCAGGGCCCAGGATCCCAAAGTCCTCCCCAGTGCCATGCCCAAGACCCACAAGGGAGCTTCCCCCCTCCCCCGAAGACCATCGTCCTGGTCATCAGGAGCACTTCAGACCTGGCAAAGAGAGAGGCCTGCTAGCTCTGGTCTTGGCACATGAGGCATCCCCTAGGTGTAGTGGAGTATCTCATGGTTGGGGTACTTGAAAAAGGTGGAGGATCGAGGACCTATGGATGGGGGCATGAGTGGACCTCAGAAGGCCATGAGGTAGCAGCAACTCTGGCCATGAAGCAGGCTCCTTCTGTGGCCATCTGCATCCACATCTGCAACCCCCTGCAGCACAAGGGCCATGCCTGGATCTCTTCTCTGGCAGCCACAGAGCAGAGAGGGAGGGAAGGGTTACTGTACACAGTAGTTTTTTGGTGTCACATCAGGTCATGGCCAGACAGATTTGGGACAGTCAGGGATTGAGATGCCAAATGGGGTTGGGAGGAATAAGTAGATTCCAGGGACAAGTCAGGTCAGGAAGCCAGGGGGTCAATCCAAGCATGGGGTCTAGGAACAGGTCCAGTCAGGAAGCTCAGGGATTGAATAGAGAATAGAGTCAGAGAGCAAGCCCATTAAAGAAGCCAGGAAATCAAGCAGAAAGCAGAGTGTAGAGTGCCAAGTGCAAGCTGAAAGGGACAGCAAAACATTCTGGGATCAGTTTGAGTCCTGGTGCCCAGATAGTTCCTTTTGTGGGAACTGGAGGAGGGTCAGCTGACCCTGGATGGTCATTCTGGTGCTAGTGAGTGGACAGAAGGCTAGGCCCTGCTGGAGCCTTCAGGACAGCTTTGATTAGCCAGGGAGACCAGGTTAAGATAAGGAGATATGCTGGTCAGGCTGAGGTCCCAGACATGAAGCCATGGCCTGACACCCAAGGGTGCATGGTCCCCTGTGGTAGTCAACTGTTCTGGGCTGCCCTGTGTGTTTAGTTGCTCTTAGCAATCTCTGGAAGCCCTCAGGGCACACAAGGATATATGCTGTGGACCACTGCTCGTGCAGGCTGTCTGCATCCCTCCTGCCCCAAACACCAAATGTTTGTGTAGTGCTCTACCAATAGGGGTTCCAACCACACAGACTAAGCTGCTCAACTTCAACCAGTTGATTTCAGTGCTTGCATGCACCCTAAATAAAATGGTTATTGTCATTGTTTTAGAAGACCTGGGGAGGCACTTCCCCAATTTCCATTGGCTTCAGGTCCCTTGTCACAATATTTTCTAGATGGTAGTGGTTGCTATTGTTTGGAGAGCCATGGGCATCTTGATTCCAAATGCAATTTAAGGGCCATGTTTGGTGCCTGGATCACTGAAAGGATCACAGATCTTTTCTTAGGCAACATGTTCACATCAGGAGAAACCTTTTTGGTAGAGCTAGCTAGCTTCCTCCAAAACTGTGAGATGAGAACTTGTTCCTTCAAGTTCCTTCACCCCCAACAAACAATTCAGTGTCCATATGTAGAACTGTCAAACATTTGTTAGAAATGGAGTATTGTTAGAAATGCACAGCTTGCATCTTGCACCCGATAAGAAAGAAACACTTTCAAGGACTTTTTTCCTTGCCCAGCCTTGCCACAGCTTTTCTTATACTAAATCGCAGACTCTCTCCCAGCTTCTCCCTAGCCTTTCTCATACAGATTACAGAAGCTGGAATTCAACTGACTGTGTCCTTGAAAGCGGGGGGGTTTAAACTCTTGGTGACCTATAGTAGTCTCTGAGCATGCTTAATTAGCTGATGCATATTTACCTCGCCGCCCTGCATACTTAAGTAGTTAATTATAATATGCATGCGATGTATGTAGTGATGTAACCACATGTATGCTTGTATGAAACGGAAGTGAGCTGTAAGAGTTCCTGTTTCTGCACACGTGCCCAGGAGGAAAAAGATAAATACAGCCTGCAAAATTCCTTGGTAGGTTCAGAGTAATCTGAGTTTTTGACCCTATTTGCAAATACACCTTTTGTGCCATCTAATGAGTGTGTATCTGTGATTTTAGTGGCCTCCAGAGAAACGAACTGCTTTAAGCATCACATTCACATAATGAATCCCCTTTAAAAAAAAGGGAACACTGAAGAAAATGTGTTCTGAAGATCATGAAGTCCTATGCTAATGTAACCCTACTGCTGGACACTGGCTGGCAGCAACAAGGACTGGGTTCAATTTTTGGAGTACTAAATATTTTCATTTTAGCTTGAGCCTCTGCCCAAAAATCTGGGAACACTAAAGTAATTACATGGGTGTCCCGCATAAACAAAACCCCTCCTTGCAGATGTAATATAGAAAACAGAAGAAAACACCAAATGCAATGTGAAACACTAACTACATAGTTAGTGCCAGGGGAAGCTGCTTGAGAGTGCAGGTCCTCGGGCAGTGTGAGGGGCCCCTCGGTGCCTTTGGAGGGATAGCAGTGTGGCAATCTTTGCTCTCACAGAGAGGCTGTATGTGTATGTGGGGAATGTCTGCAGCTTCAGACAGCATGCACACACCCCACGCTTCTGGGCTGGATTATATGGCCTGCTGAAGCAAAAACTGCAGGAAAAGAACTCCAAAGGAAGCAAGTTGGTTAATGGCTACAGCTGGCCCAACCACACAGCCAACTAAAACAAAGGCCTATCCAAAGAAACAAAGGGAAAGACCAAGCCTACCTTCTAGGCCTGGGCTGCAGGTGATTTGGGTCACAACTCCACTGGGAGCAGAAAGTTGCAAGCTCAACCCTGGCCCCAAATTGGCAGGATTAGAAATTCCCAGGTTCCAACAGTGTTTAAGCTGCCAGGCCTAAATCCTGGCCAGGAAATCCAAGGAACTAATACTCTTTCTACCAATATTAATCTCTTACAAACTCAAAAGAGAAAAAGGGGAAGAAAAGGAGGAGAAAGCAGTGCCCAAACACTGGGACATTCTCCCTCTCTCTCCCTCTACTTGAGCTTCCCTTTTCACTATCTGCAAACTCCTTCTCTCTTCAAGAAGAGTTCACTCTTCAGCAGCCCCCTGGCAGCTTCTCCTCCCCCAAACCAGCCTAGCTCACCTTATATCCCTTGCATGACATTACCCTGGCCTTGTCCAGTCAGGGAGTGCCACACTCCAGTTCCTATCCCAACCAACTCACCTGAAGAAATCTCTGCTCCCCCTGACCAATGAGGCCAGAAGGTTTTACATATTTGCCCCAGATACGGGCCCAAGCTTGCCACATGCAGAGCACATGGCCAAAGTATAGGAGCCATCTTGCCCACATGAAAAAAAAAGACACACAGACAAAAACACCACAATGTACAACCCAAGTGTGTGGGGATGTTACACAAATATTATGAAAAAGTCCCATATGTTTGTGCAGACACAGGACTGATAATGACATTTGATTTTATTTGCTGTTATTTTTTAGCTTTAAAAAAGATACAAAGGCGAAGTGCAGTATCTTAAATCTATGACCATATCACAGTTTGGCCTGGCTGGCAGCAACACTAGTGTCCTATCTAGTTTGTGGGTTTTTTTAAAGCTTTGTTTACATCAGATTTTTTTAATCAGTTATGCTATCAGGTTATTTATAAGAAACCAAATAATTTGTAAACAGACATTTGGTTTACAATACGTCTCATTTCAGAGATTTAATAAGCACACTTTTTATTGGTTTTCTTAAATCTCTAACCGGACACTGCTGCAGTATGCACACTTTCAGCAGCAAAAAGGATGCAGATGATAATTCTTCCTAAAGCAAGCCAAGTAATTATCCTGCACTTCAAGAAGAACAACTACTACTCCGCTATCAAGGAGGTACTGCAGGAACAATGGAAACAATGGCTGCTCTTTTCTGTATTCCAGATTAAGGGACTTACTGAGCTACGTTACTATGTGTAGAACCAAGGTTCCCTAACAATTAGTAAACTGCCTGAAATATTCATTTTCCTTAAATGATTGCATCATATGAAAACTGGAATACTACATTTTCAAACCAAGCAATGTTAAGATAAGATTGAATCATCTTATTTTACTGAGTGTTTGGACAAATAAAATATGAAAACACCAATACATGGAATTTAAAATTACTGGTGCTTGTGAGTTTTCTGAGTTGAAAACGTCACTAGGATACTCCACATATTCACCTTCTTATGAATAAAACAGCCTTAAAATGTAACTATGCATTAAAATGTATTTTGTTTAGTTATTAAACTGAAGAGTACTGAGCAATAACACTGTTGATGCTGTAGCAAAACCCCCAGTTTTTCTCTTTTTTTAATTTAAAAATACACTCCCTCCTCTTCCCCTAACCATTTCTGACTTTCTCTCTGCCCTCTCTATCCCTTAGAAGTGATTAAAAGTAGTACTAGGTAAGCTAAGCTAAGTTCTTGTACACTATTATTGTAATAAGCCCCTTTTTATATTGCAAATAGTGTTTTGTTATATTTGTATTGATTTTTCTTGTTTTATATTATATTGTATTGTATTCCTATCATTTTTGCATTGATTTTTTTTTTATTGTTTATTAATACTGTATGGTAATGTCAAGTAATGTCAAGTTTCCATTTTGTATGTCAAGCCTCCATCTTGTGTCCTCTGCCCAGGTATAACCTATGACTCATGCCTAACCTGTCTCATGTAAATTGGTTCCTGAATGAATGGGGATGAATGAGGGTGCTTGAGAGGCAATGGCAGTAGGTCTAAAAATAGCTCCCTCTGAATGACCGAATCATCAACTCAACGACCCAACCATTACCCCACATTGACCCTCCTTGGCTCAAGATTTGGAAGACAAAGACTGCTTCAGAAGCCAGCCAACCCACCATTACAGACACCTGAAACTGCCTGCCCTAGCCTGGACTGCACATGCTCAATACACCAGGGGCTGGCCCTTGCTTGGGCATGCCCCTGCCACTAGGGTCATAGAAGGTATGCCCCTATAAAAGGGGGCAGTGAAAACAGACCCCATGGAATGCCCTTTCCATCTGGACCAGTACCATGTCACAACACCTATTCACCCAGAGACCCTGCAAGCAACTCCCCTCTGGACAACACCTTGCTGGAGAAGACCCCAACTGGCCATCAAGGATCAACTCATGGCCCAGGATAGGTAGCTATCACCTACCTTCCTTCCCCAAGCAAAGGACCTGGACTCTGTCCCTATAAATGTTGATTTCAATCCCTCCACTAAGCCTTTTTCTCTCCTTCTACCATTGTGTGGGTGTGTATGTGAGTGCTTGTGTGTGTGTAGGAACCAATAACTTCATGGGTCTATGTAGTGTGTTGTCTTTTTAATAAACCTGTTATTTTGAAACTACAAGTTGGGTTTTTGTCTTACTGACCTCCCAACCCTCCCCCTTGATTTCACGGCTATCTCCCAGCTTCCTATCTCTGTTTCCAGCCCCAATCTCCCAGCTTTCTGCCTCTCTCTTTCCTGGCTGTCTCCTCCTTGCAACCGGGCTTTTTCGCATGCTTCCACCCCAGCACCAGTTCCTCAGCCCAGCTTCTCTCTAGTCTACAGGTTCTAATCCTGGTCCTGGCAACTTTTATTCCCTACACTTTCACAGTTTCACCTTAACCTTCCCCCAGGTATCCCAAATACCCCAAGCACACACATACACACTGTACCATCCAAGTTAGGAACTCACCTGTGTGTATGTGTGTGAACTGGTGAATATATATATATGTCATCATGTGCCTGATATATGGATTAGTGATCTGTGTATGTGTATTGGGTGTGCATGTGCTGGTAGTTGATTTTGTCTAATCTTTTATGTGTGTAGTGTGTATGTGTTTGAATTGGTGATAGGTGTGCATGTGTCTAGGCTGGTAATTCTGGATGTGTATGTGCCTGAGTTGGTAGTGTGTGTGTGTGTGTGTATGCACCTAATTGATTTATGTGTGTGTGTATGTGCACTTGTGTCACACCCTCCCCTCTAACACTGCAAGTTTGAGATCCTGAGAGTTGGCCTGACCCCACAGGGCAACAATGCCAAATATAATTTGCTCTTTAATCCTTCACCAAAAATAAACAATTAAACCTAGAAAAATAATATCTACCAATAAGGATATATTAATCTTCTTTTATGCCCCTGTATTACTTTAAAAAGTAATGAGAAGTGAAACAATTCAGGTCAGCGTAATACACACTGATAGGATAATTCTGTCTCCAGCGGCCAGGCAATGTTGAGGACATTGTATTTGAACCATGACAATCTATAGTATTTGGGTATTTAGATATATAAATATTTAGGTTTCAGTATATCTCTTATATGGGAGTCAGACACCTAAAAGACCTTTGAAGATCTGAACCCTGGCACCTTGTTTCAGATGATAATAGTTAGTGCTTTTACATGTATAGGTATCAGTTTCAACCTTTCTGAGCCAATTAGTGCTCCCATTATACCCAGACAGAATAATGATGAATGAAAAACCTTCTTGATAAATTAAATATAATTGAACAGTGAATGAATTAGTTCTATTAAACAACAGAATTGGAATTTAAGTTATCTGGTCACTACTTCTAGATCACCTCAGAATGTAGTCAGAGTCTTGCTGTGAATTATATCACTAATTCTATTAAAGTATCTGATGTACCTAAGTATGGAATTTGGCTTAAATCTATACCAGTATTCAGAGATCTGGCTAAAAGAAGTCTAAATTATGAAAGGAAGAATATTTTTCTTCATATAAATTTTATACTAACATGCAATTTACATTTTTCTTGATTTTTCTTAATGAATATAAGACAAAATAACCTGCTATCCTGGTATATGGTCTCTGTCCATAGCAGTACATAATATTAAAGGTCCTTTGTGGGATAGAGAATTTAGACATGCTTTGGGAGTATCCCAAATTACTTTCTTAATGGACTATTAGTTTTTAAAATGACATTGCAAGCATATGTCTACTGAATCACAGTTCTAAATTTGCGAGTTACAAAAATGTACACAGAGGTTCTTTGCTGATCTGAAACAAAGTAAAAAATGGTTGAGGATCTACCTGCATATTTAATAAACTAGTAGTTGTATTGAATTTTGTACCTTGCCCTTGGAAATTTTCCTGTATGTTTTCTAGGGAGAAAAATAATTTTTGTCAAAATTGTTTCCATTCAGTTTGTCAAATTTGTGATAATCCAAACCTTTCCATTCTTAGCCAGTGTGAATTGTAAAATGTCAAGGTCTTGTTGGATAACAGGTCATTGTCTGTATGTCCCTGTCAGTTTGGATGGATGTACCTGGTTCTGTCTGGAAGGACAACTCTGGTAGACCTTGCCTTTGAAGTCAACGCTAGTGCATGTCAAACTTTCTTTTACCTCCTCAAAAACTGTACACTGAAAGTCTTTCTTTCTCTTGTTTTCTCTCATTTTGTGTGTCATGAAGCTATGCAAATTTATTACCTGCTGCTATTGATCATTATGATCTTGACTTAATTGGTATAAAATATGCACACAATAGATAGAGTTTAAAAACTATTCTAGAATACTGAACTGATATCAGTATCATACGCATAGGCTGTCTACATACAAAGGAAAAATCAACCACTATATCTGATAAGAACCCTACATCTGGATAACAATCATATATACTAACACAGACATTTTAGATCTAAAATTATTCATTCACATTTTGTGAGTTTTAACACCAACCTATTTACAAGAATAATTATAACTAACATCAAGTTCCAAAAAGAAAACAGAAGTGGATCAATGATAACGTTGGTCACTTCTCTTGTTCTGTTCACCACATTGGTGATTAGACACTTTCAGGAACATAAGCTATAGCAAAAACTTTGTTATCCAGCACCCATGGGGAATGAGGGGTGCCGGCTAACAAAATATGCTGGTTAATTGAGAAGCCCAAACAAGCATCTTTGCCTGTTCGGGCCGGCGCTTCTCCTGCCGCGTCCGGGGCATCGCCAACCATCCTGCCACATTGCCAAACCTCCTGTGGGCCCTGCAGCCCATGAGGGACAGGGAGGCAGGCCCTGTGCAGCCTCCTATGCTTCAGGTTGTGGGGCTCAGCAGTGTAGGTTGCTTTGCCCTGGGCTGGGGGGGCTCAGCAAAACCGGAAGTGCCACAGTGGGCACTTCTAGTTTCACTTTTACCTTACAAGCCAGCATGCCAGTTAATAGAGCATGCTGGCTTGTAAGATGCCAGTTAAAGCAGCATTTACTGTATGTGAATTTCCCTGCTATCTGCCCCTAATTATGTGTGCATGTGTTTAAAGGATTTGGAATAATCTGTTTAATACAATGGTTTAATATTTCAGTAAAGTAGTACTACAAGGCTTTTTTCTCTTTTTCTACAAAAGAACAGTGCCAAGAGAGAGAACCTGACAAATACTTTTAAGTTCTTTCATTTATCCAGAAACTGAAGGGAAACGGTATATGGCCCCTAGTGACTTGAAATTACAGTGTCTGTGTTGCCTTAATAAAACGGGACTTTATAGTGTGCTTTCAAGGTTTTCCGAGTAGTCCATGTACTGTGTAGTCCAAGGCTATAGAGTTACATAAAAGCCCAAGTTTATTGATAGTTTTCCACTGGTCAAAGAGTAGCTTACTTGCAGGTTATTCAAGCAAATATTTTTTCTTTTTAAATTTTATTATCTGAGAGCTATATACAGAGTTTGTTCTTGGTTTAGAAACCCTGAGCTCTATTAAGTCCATTCAAATTGTTTCAGTGGAACTTAAAATCCAGGTATGAAATAAATATGACACGCTTTTTTAGGGAAGTACAAAACTGAACAGCAGTTGATACAAAGAGAGAGAGAGAGAAAGAGAGAGAAGTTATAAACAACATGGATTTGAGTTTTAGAGCAGCAGTCGTTCCACTAAGGAACAGAGCTTTTGAAAAGCTAATGGTGGAGATATATCTTTGAAATGTTGATTATACAGTAAAAGCTGCATTAACCAGCATTTCAGTAACCAGAATAGTCTATTAACTGGAATTTGGAGGGGGAAGCTCGTACTCAGCAGCCGCCGCCGCCACCCACCACCCTGTGCTGCTGCTGCTCCGCATGTGATTCGCCACCCCACTGCTTCGCGTCCAGCCAAGAACCCCTGCTTCAGGTAACTGGAATTTTTAGATAAGCCCCCCCCTTAACTCACTCATGCCAGATAACAAAGCTTTTACTGTATTTTGTTTATAAAGTCAAGTTTTAAAGGTTTGTTTTGAAATTAATTTAGTGCAACACATACTCTCAGTGAAAAATTAAATGCTAATACAGCATCTTATAGTTTTTACAGATGCTTATGCTAATTAGTATTACTGTCAAAAAGAATTAATGTAACCTTTACTAGAAAACTGAATAAATAAAAAGTTAAAGTGTTAAAGGTGCTGTGTTATATTCAAATGTCAGCATTACCTTTTTGAATTTATGTTTCTTGTAAGATATGGCATTTTGATGTAATCACTCAAGAGAGTGGGGAATTGTGCACAGATATAGTTATATTTTAAATACTTTACATTGAAAAGTAGTAATTAACTACTAAACTGGTCTCATTTGATATTCATTTTTAAGGTTTAAAATTTAATTTGGATTCCTACCAAATTTCCATAGCAGCAATACCATGTACACTGGTTTTATAATAGTAAAACTCCATTGATTTTGGCAAAACATATCCTGGATTTACTGTGGTATTAAAGGGAGAAGAATTAGCTACTCTGTCCTTGGAAAGATAAATATGTGATATTTTCCCACTGTTCCGGTAGACAATTGTGTGAAGACAAATCTGTGAAATCCTGTGATTCACTCTATTTGCCTTAGGATGCTTAAAATCATTTTCCTTGATAGTGTCCAGAAGACCTAGTAACATTTTGCATGTTAATTATATCTATCCCATTAACTCCTTCACAAGATCCTAAGCTACATTCAAAACCTGACATTGTTGATATAGAATGAATAAGTAATTTGCCGACAGTAAAATGCAACCACTTATGGAATGAAATGCAATAACATGAGTGCTTGCTCCAATAAAGTAATATATTGTTCTATTCTTAATAAATTAATAGAATATGCTTGTGCTTTCCATAAAATCTTTCAAAAGATACCTTTTGAAAAATGACTGAATTGCTTCTGACTTATGATTGCTAGAGTTGAAGAAACTATTCTCTGTTGTGCTAGCAACTTCACTTACATTAATCTAGAGCTACAGCCCGGCATAACATGGCCCTAAATAGATAACTTCATGTCTCATAAAAGTAAGTAATAGAAGTTAAAATCCTAGCTTACTTTCACCTTAACTGAGAAAGCTCTCCACCTGTTAGGTTAACAGATCTTATCAGACTTTTCTTCAAACTCGATAAATTTCCTGGCCCACAGAAGAGAAGAGTTGAAGCTCTAAGCTCATATCTTTTCTGGAAGAGAACAGAATGGCTAGGAAGTTCATTTAGCTAGTTTCAAAGAAGTCCAATAAAGTCTGTTAACCTAACATTGTAAAGTATTCCATTTCTCTATGAGTGCCTCATAATATACAAATACTCCTCAGAAAGAGACAGAGACACAAACATAGGAATGATTCTCCATAGGAAAGGCTAACAAATCTGGTATTTCCCTGAAACATGACTGAACATCTTAAGATTTTGCCATGAAGATGTAAAAAATTGAAATAAAACAGACTTTTAAAGACCCTAGTTTTGGCAATTCTTATTTGGAACAAAAATGTGTCATCCACAGGTTTTACTCTAAGCAATCTAGTTAATAAGACATATATCAACTTGTATAATTAAACATAAAATAATTTTACAAATAATAGGAGATTAATAACTATTAATATGGGCTGGGCAGAGGAGCCACATACTTGGGGGCCCAAAAGCCCTGCCCACCTCCTCAGGAAGAAGACTATCACTTGAAATGAGTAAAACTTCCCGCATGCCCATCGTCTTAGCCTCCCCCACTGGCCCCCAGCAAAAATAAAAGTCAGCACTTATGGGGCTGGGTGTCCAAATGGACTCTTTCTATGCAAGCCAAAAAGATCAGCATAGGGGTGAAGCAAAATTGGTACAGGTGCTCAGATATTTTTTGAGCAACTATTTTCTCTAAGTATGGCTTTTTACTAAAAATAAAAACATTTTATCTTTCAACTGTATTACCCAGCAAAATAGTTGCTCTTCTGCATCACATGATTTTACTACTACTACTATTTTTCTGTATACTAAGGAACCTTTACATACTGAGCAGTGCCTCTGACAAGAAATGTCTGCTGTCTACTCAAAGTGAGGTCCAATAAATCCTCCAAGTGGAAATGAAAATGAGTCTCAAAGTTCAGATCCAAATTCTGATTGCAGATTTTTGCTTCTGCCCTCCACAGCAATTTAAGCAAATATCAAATCCAACTCCATGTTTAGATTCTTAAAACTGTAACGTTCTGGGTTGTTTTGGTCTTGGTTATTTATCCATTTTAAAATTCCTGCCAATTTCTTTATAGACTTCTTATCAATGCCAAGTATTCATCTAAGGCATATGTTCTGTTATCATTCAATTTTCAGCTGGAACCATTACCTACCTCTTTAATTATTACTTCCCCCACACTTTGTGACCTTGAAGGGCCTCAGTAAACTACAACAGCAATTGCTATTGCTTCTTTTTAGAAAACCCAATTTCTTTTTATGTCCATTTTAAACTTCCAGTCTGATGCACTTGACAGGAATCTGTTCTTTCATCATTTCATTTTGTTGAGTGTAAGAACTCACATCTCAGAGCTTCTGATCATTACTGTAGGCTACATTTTGTCTCATATGCTGAAAAACAGCCCAAGGAAGGGTCTGCGTAAGCTCTTACCTTTCACTTCTTCTTTTTTCTGTATTCAGAGAGAAGAGAAGGAATGGAGGAAGTACTGTCCACTGGCTAGGGCACAGGTCCAGGACTCCAGAAACTAAGACTCCAGTCCTTATTTCTCCATAGGTTTCCTCTGCACCCTTGGGTAAGTGGCTTAAGTCTCTGTATGCCCCATTTCCATGTCTGTAAAATAAGAATAACATTAACTTTTCTACCTCACCAGGATGTTACAAGGATATATAAATTAAAATTGAGGTGCTATAAATTCAACAGGATGTCATTCAGAAAATGAGCTAATGCTGGGTACAACCAACCCTCACCTGAAAGCACCTGGTTCTCAGTCAAAGTGCATTAATTAACAATTTGTCCACCTCCTTCTTGAACACTTCTCTGCATAGTTTTACTGATGCCTTCCCCGTGGTTGTTCAACATCCATATGATGAAGCCATTTTCAGAAGTGGTGAGACAACAATGGATGAAGTGCCAGCAGCACAATGACACCTAGCTTGCAGCTGGTTTATGACAACAAACATCACCAGATTTCCATATTCTTAGCCAAGATCAACATTCAGATGATGAGCACCTGGCTACAGCTGAGTCCAGAGAAGATTGAGCTGATTACTTCAAAGAACTTTATGTCTATATAACATCTCAAACCATAACAAATAGGTATATCACTAGAGCTCCTAGATGCAATGATAAAACTAGTATTAACACAAGAATCTGCCACTCTGACCATAAAATCATTCTGAAGCCTTCAGGTTTCTCTGGTACTCTTCAGTGCTATTAAATGTCCAAATAACTAATAGCAAAAATAAATAAATAAATGCTCACATCCAACCTGTGATTGGTAAAAAGCTTGTATGTTCATCCTATTGGACATACACTTATGTATAGTAGTCCATCCATCCATCCATGAAGTCTGGCCTTATTTACTGCAAGAATTATTTTCTAAAAAATGAATCTGTCTACTCTAAAAGCTCAAGTAGTGCAACTAGCTGTTCAATGACAAAGAAATATCTGAATATATCTCCATATTATCCATTTTCTCCACTGATTGCTACTTAACAAAGTCCAGTCTGTGGTCTTGGTTCTGATATTCAAATCCTTCCATATGTGCTACCTACAGAAGAAATTGTCTCTCTTTATAATTGTGGCTTCCCAACAGCATGGTATGAACCCTTGGTACAACAAAAAAAAGTTAGTGTGGGGTGAGGAGAGGCTCTTGAATGAAGAAGACAGAAGTTTCATGGACAAAAAGATTATCAATGGTAGAAATAAGTTCTGAAGTTTTACCCAAATTTTGTTAGTTTGACTTGGCTTTCTCTTAATAAACTACACATACAAGTGGCAACACATAGGGGTGCACGGGAGTGTACATGCACCCCCTAAGAGCACTGGTGCACCCCTTGACAGCAGCATTTCCACACTTAGGTGATGGGTAAGGGGGGCAGGTGAGAGCACTCGTGCCCCCCTGATAGCACCGGCCAGGGAGTGGGGATGCCAGGAGAAGCGATCCCCACAGTCCTCTCATGGCCAGTCGCACTGACCAAGGGAGGTGGAGTTCCCCCATGGCCGATCACGCCGGCCCGATCTGCCCTGGGGGGGGAGGGGCAAGTGCCCCCCGACTCAGGAGACACCTGTCACCCATGACATATATGCACCAAAGCCAGAGAAACACCTATAAACTAATCAAACTATTGTTTTTTCCTATAAAAGAAAAGAAGGAAAGAGGAAAAGAAGATAGCAATTATTATTATTTTTATTTCTGATTTTAAATACTTGAGAAGTGCTCCCATGCTAGACCATGTGAACCATATAAGCAGCTAAATAAACAGATGCTAACTAATTCCAGTTTCAGTTCAATGCCTTGCAAAATGTATCTTCGCTGAAGGACATTTTCTGTATATTGCATACATTTTCCTTGCAGAATTTACTCTCCCCATTCTGTTTTGATTTGACCATAGTACAAAGCAATGCATTGACCCTAACAGAGGCATAATTACTTGAGGGTTCTGCTATGTCAATATCTATCATTCTTTTCCAGCATGACCAATTTTTCTGTTTCCATTTCTACACTCTACTTCTTTTCCATTGTTTATTTCCTGAGTTATCACCATCCTTTTTTTTCCATTCCTCTGATGTCTGTCATTGTTCCTCAGCTTCTCTTTAGCTACAATCTCTTTACACTTGGGATGCAGTCAGCTTATTAGAAACTGTCATCATCCTGACTGCTTTTCCCCTCATATTAAAGTTATTCCCATTTTTAGGGCATCTTTAGAAAATTATAGTGTGTGTGTATATGTGTGTACGCATGAATGCAGGCATACATGCACTATTTCAAAGGGAAATTGAAATTTGATTCTCTGGCTCAAACACCAATCCTATTGTTAAATGGAGCTGTTGTACCTAATAGCAAAAGAAGTAGATGCCTCTTTCTCTTTACTAATTATACTTGCAATCAGGTTAATAAGGCCAAAATCAAAGAGTGTTATTCTTGTGCCTTTCTTGAGCGCTCCACAGAATTCTAGACAATGAACCTTGTGAGGATGTCCACAGGAAGGAGGAAGGGGAGTGGAAAGGACAGAAGGGGTTGGTCACTGACAGCTGTCTTCAGTCACTTTCATTTTGCTACTGCTAGCACAAAAACTGCTTAAAATAATAATGGCAGGGGTAGGGCAGCACAGTCACCTCACTACCCAAGGGTTAGGAAGTACATACTCACAAGGAGCCACAGAAGTCCTCCTGCTTAGCCAACTCAGGAACCAAAAGTGAATCCATTTCTCATTTGGCTTTCTATCCCTCACCCCCCCGCCAAGTCAGTTCCACTTATTGACAGCACAGGTGGCAAAACTGCCCACTACTATTGTGGTAGTAATGAATTCTTAATAGATTATTTTGGGAAGACTAGGGGAACACAGTGTAACAAATGGGCTGTCTGTTGATTTGAATAGCTTAAGCTTTATGTATCCATAGCTGAAAGGAAATTTTGGATGCCTATATGAGCTGGGTGGCTGCTCCAATGCGCTGTAATTACAGTGTATCGGAGCAGACTTGATTAATTGAGTCTGGTGAAGCATGGTAATTACTGCGCTCCAGGCAGCCTTCGCATCTCGTGTATCAGTGTCCCCACACTGAAAAATGGTGATGGGGGCACTTTAACTAAAGTACATTCAACAAGCTTTAGATAAGGAGTCCCTGCTGCCATTTGGTAGCACAGGGATGCTGATACACCAGATGCTCTGGGTGTTTGAATTAGAGCAGCATCAGAGCCGCCCTAGTTAAAGTGCCCCCTCAGCATGTGGACAAACACCCTTTGATGCACACATTTGTTAAAATGTTGGCAGCACATCACTTTCTGCTATTACTTCCTGCCCTTCATGTTCCCCCCCCCGCTATATAACTACATTTATTATGGTTGCTATTGTCTCTTGAGTATAACAAACTTAAAGCTTTCTTCTTTTTAACTGAGCTTACTGAAAAAATCCACTTTGTGACCAGTCTTCAAGATAATGTGGACACATCGACATTAGCTATGTAATGTCTTTGTTAACTGCTGTGAGATTTCTCTCCCCATTTAAGAGAGAAACAAAGCAAGCAAGACAGCTTACTTGTGAATCTTGCAATATGATACCTGAAGAGTATGATTTTATTAAAAGTAAAAGAATTCTTGTAAAATAATTGAACTATATGAATTGGCCTACTGTATATTCTTGTCAGGAAACTTTCTGCTTCTTCTGTTTTATTTCTTTTTTCCCCTTTTCTTCTATATCCTTTGCTGTCTCACACACAACTTTCATCAGTGCAGCTCTTTCTGCAGTTACTTTCTGTTTCTTCCCCTCAGTTATTGTTGAATGGAAGCTTCTTTTCTGTTATCTTAATTCTCACTTTTTAATTAATTAATTCATTGCCTTTCACCCTCCATTGCCTTTCTCCATTTTGTTTCAAAGCTATTAGCATTAGATTTCATTTCTGGTGGTTTCCTGTTTTCCTGTTCAATCTATAAAGATTATCGGCTTTAATCTTTTTTCACAGTACTTCTGAAAATGTATGTTATAAACTATTGTCTTCACCTTGTCCATCTTCTTTCTGAACACTTCCTGTCAGTGCTAATTTTATGTCTTTTACAGTTCTGTTATTTGCTGATCTCATCCTTAAATGCTGACCAGTGATTTCTTCTCCCTCAGTTCCCACTCTTCTGAAATAAAAGGCTTGTTCAGAAATTGCAGCAGAGTGAATCGAGATGATTTTTAGTGTGCTGTGAGCAGTTTGGGTCTTTAGCCCTCTCTACTTGTGCAAATAAAATCATCTAATGGATGATTCACACAACTGCGCCTCCTTCCATGCCACACATGGATGGCAGGAGACGCAACTGTGGGATCGGACATTAGATCCCATCATGTTTTATTGCCAGTGCAGGAGGAGCCCCATGCACCCCAGTTAAGCGGCTTTCAGCCGCAAGGGTCCCATACACACCTCTGGGGCTGGAGGATCCCTACTGTGGTGATCTCCTAGGGCCTGGGGGGGGGCGGGGAGGGGTTGTACACTTTAGTGATTGCAGGGCTGGGACCCCTGTCTGTTGATGGGGCTGCCAGCAGCCGGGGAGACCTTGCTACACGTGCAAATTAAAGCTCAATAGGAACCAGCTATCAAGTTAGCACATATTTTTGAGGTCTAACTTTAGAGCAGTTTAGAGCTTTTTATTGCATGATAGCTACTTTGCAAGAGTAGCTGGTCTTCAGATAATTGCATAATTAACCAGTTAAATGCACAATGCCTGTAATATGTAGGGGGGCCTTTGTCTCAGTCCGTGCATTGCCTGCAAACCACCTGGGCTGAGCTGCTTCTGATTTGCCTTTGATGTTTCATGCTTCAGCTTTCACTGGATGTGTAATTTAGGTTTGATTTACAGATTCTGTTTAGTTTCACACCAACCTCATTGCATGGCCCTTTTCTTTTACCTTCATCCAATTGGAAATAAATCATTCTTGGTGCATTTATATAATAATCACTCTTCTTGGGGTAACATATTGAAGTACTTTTCTGTTGAGTATTTTCAGTTATTATTTGTATTAAGATAGTAGTGAAAGGCACCACTCAAGATCATTGTTCCATTGTGCCAAGGATTGAACAGCCCCTGTCCTGAAGAGCAGAGAGTGTATATAGAAAAAAACAATGAAGGAGGCTGGAGAAGGTACAGCACCTATGCAGCATGAACTGTGTTAATGGCCTGCAATTGAATTTGCACTTTTTTGTGGTAATTAGGTTTGATTAGGTAGTGGAGTTTGTACAGAAGGACAGAAAAGGAGCACCAAGGAGATGGGGAAAGGAAGAGAAGGGAAGAATATTGCATGGAGGATACAAGTGGGCTTAGGCTAAGCTGAAGGCTAGCAGAGGGCAAATACCCAGTGAGCAGGTGAAATGGTTTGAAATAAAATTATAGAAAATTCTTTCTTGACATTATCAGTTTTGGAGGGTCACCTTTACAGCTGCTGTGTGTGCTTCTGCCACCTGGGCCTCTCCCCTTGAGCTGATTTAGCCCTGTAGTCACTCCTTCATCTAAGATCATAAGATTGGGAAGTGAACAAAGACTGCATGTATCCTTTTGCTTCCAGAGGGGGCTCCCAGCTGCAGAGATATGAGTCTGGGGCAATGGCAAATGCAGTATTCCCGGCTGGGTCTCATCTCTCTCCTTGTCCTCTGACTGCCCACTATGACATAGTGAATGTCAGAATTGAGGTTTGGAGGTTTGCTTAGCCACTCCAACCAGAGGAACAGAAAGGTAAAAAAATTGTGAGGAGAAGCTCATCATTATTTTATCTCACTATTGAAGATGTGGCTGCATTTATCCTATAAAATTAAGTGAACTCTAACCTTATATTAGTGAAACTAATGATCTGAATAAGGAGATATTTTGCTATGAACACTCTTAGTTAATTGAGTTAATGATTGTAACTCAATGCATTCATTAGCACCGTCTTCCAGTTTTACTTGCAGTATGACATTAGCTAGCTTTTATAACTGACATTTCATTTCCTGCTCAGTTTGAATATTACATGCTTGTAGTGGACAGTTAGAGAGGATGATTAATGTGTGCTGTTCTCTCTGCTTCTTTTCCAAACCTGTTATGCAGTTCTTCTGTGTGCTAACAGAGTATGGCTGGATTTCCTGCTCTGAGTAATGGACAAAGAGATTTGCATATGCTATTTCATAGAAAAGCTTATGATGATCCTTAGAGTCTATTTTCAGTTATTATAATCACTTTATAACTATTATCATTATCATTATCACCTCTTTTTAGATAGGGAGCCATTTAAGATCAGTTGCTCCCTATACTATTTTAGATAGTTTATAGACTGTCTGTTTATGTTTTTCTATATGCTTTTCCTTCTAAAGAGCAATTATGGAAGTATTTACCAATACCAGCGTTATCTTTTTTCTTGGACATCTTTAACTATGCTCAGTAAATGTCAGTGATTGCAGCTGGCTGTAGAAGTAGGATCTTTACAGAAGATTTCAACAAGACTTTCTCAGATCCTATTTATTTCTCAGATCCTATAAAATTAAGCGGGTATTGGCTACACTTGGGCTAAGTATAAACATTCAAAAAGCCCCAGCCTGAATTGACTGAATCTTTGCAGGTTAGTGTAACCTGTGTAGATTGAACTGGCAAGCAAGTGAATAGGCACTCACTTTAGATTCCAGAAATGCAGCACTTGCTTTCAGTGGCTCAGGCCAGAAGCTGTGCGGCACTAGAGTGAGTCCTCTCCAAAGCTGAGCTGAAGGATGGGGCAGGGCCAGGCCCTGGCAGGCCTGAATATGATTGGGGAGGGGTTTAAATCCTCACCCTGACCTGCAGGAACTCCAACTGATAAAAGCCGATATCAGGGTCCCTCTTTCCTTGCCATTCCAAGGGTATAGGTGACAGGCAGTCCCTGTCATGGTGTCCCAGAGAGTACAAACCTCTACCTGGTGTGGGGGCTGTGCTGCAGGCAGGAGTGAGGTGGGCAGAGCTGCCGCAGCCTGAACAAGACAAGCAGTGGTAGTGGTAGTGGTAGCACTGGGGGGGGGGAGTTGGGAGACTATGACCACCCCAAAATTTGGCTTAGCTCCCATAGCCACCCCTCTAAGTCCCACCATTGCCACTTGCCCCCTGTAGGCTGCAGCAGCTTTGCCCACCCTGCTCCTGCCTGCAGTACAGCCCCTGCACCAGGAAGAGGCTTATACTCCCCAGGACACCGTGACAGGGGCTGCTGCCTCATCAGGGTCTTCCCCCATCGCTGCTCCAGTGGCAAGGATAGGGGTATGGCCAGATGCTGGCCAGCATGGCCACTTGAGGCAAAAGGGTCAGGGAGGGGGTTTATTTCCCCCTCCCTCTCCTCTCTCCCTGGGGGACCCCAGCTGGGGGCAAAGGGCAGAGGCAGCAGTCAGGGCTGGCAGACCCCAGCTGTGGACCCCTGGTGGGAGAGGGGATGGAAGGAGGAATAAACCCCCTCCCAGCCCCCCTCATCTCAGGAGAGGCATGCTAGCTGGCATCTATCCACTCCCCCTGGAGCAGGAAGTGGGGAGGGACCCTGACAGGGGCTGCTGCACCCTAAGCTGGGGTCCCATGGGGGAAGGGGAGGGTGGAGGGAATAAACTCCTCCCTGCCCCCTTCACCTTAGGGGGCCATGGCTGGTGGGCGTCTGGCCACACCACTGCCCCTGCTCTGGCTAGAGAGCAGAGGGGCAGGGCCAGCCCTGCTCTCAGGAGCAGACAGCACAGCACAGCCCAGGGCTGCAGAGCATGCTGGGATGCTGGGGGACTCTGATTTAACTGAAACCAGGAAGGGGTCTGGGAGAGAAGTTCCATAAACCAGGTTGACCTCAATCAGTTAAGTTTGATACTACATAGAGTCAATGGACCTATAAAATCAAGTCCAGTCCCCTGCCACAGGCAGGATTATAATGAGCTCAAACTAGCTCAACAAAGTACTTATCCAGCCTCCTCTTGAATACCTCCAAGGGAGTGTGTTTCAGGTTCTAGTTACCCTTATGGAGACGATGTTCTTCCTTATGTCCAACCTAATTCTTCCCTCTGTTAGTTTGTGCCCATTGGTCCTCATCCTCCCAAGGGTGCCATCTTGAAGAGCTGCTCCCCCAGATTTTGATGTTCCCCCCAACATACTTGTAGGTGGCTAATCAAGTCACATCGTAGCCTCCTCTTGCCCAGCCTGAACAAGCCCAGCTCCCGGTGTCTCTCCTCATAGGGCCTATCCTCATTCAACCAGGTTTATCTTAAATCAGTTTCAGCCATTTTGAAACTGGTTTATGTGTGCTGAACTTTTGTTTTGTTACAGGTTTAAACCAGTTTCTGATCACTTAAACCAGTTTATGTGTAATTTCTGTTCCTAGCCTTAGAGACTGAACACCAACTCTGATGAATCACTGGTTTGATTAATTATGGAAGGAGGTAGTTAGCCATGCTAGTCTGAAGTGAGGCAGAAAGCAGGATAGTTTTGCACCTTATAGATTAGCTGGACCAGAGATTTTTCCATCCATCCTCCACAACCCATGTATACTTATATTACATTAAAATATTATATTTACCATTCTTGGCTGCTTCTTTCAAAGATTTAAAAACACGGTTTCTGACATTTTGGTTTTTTACATTTTTGTTGGAAGTTAGTACTTAGTAGATTTGAGAAGTGCTTAAATTTGATTCTTATAAGAAGATAGTGTTTATTTTGATGCCATTCTCAGGAATATTGTGTAGCAAATGAATGTTCTGATCCACAAAATACATGTTGACAAGTTATATTTTATCAGTTCCTGATAAAATCATCTATTAATTTTCAGATTGGCATTTCCAAAAATGGCATCACAGCATTGAACATCTATAAACTGATAACTTGTGATGTTTTTCACCACATGTACTTATTCTCTCTTTATTTCAGTTTACCTACCTCTGAAAAGGGTGCTTCCTATCTTAAAGGCTTATTTAATATGGATAAAACTCTTGAGATCCTGGAATGAAAGGCACCATTATTACAGTACTATACTTTGTGGATAGCTACAAACTGTCAGTTAAGGTTTTTCTATAGAGATGTTGGACTGGACTCAAATACAAACAATTTACTGAGAATGAAACTGGCTCAGGAATGAAGCAAATATCATACTAGACATTCTTTTATAAATAGTAAAATTACACTTGATGATCACTTTCCATTATGCTATAGCAGTAATCTTCAATCAGGGTGCTTTGAAATTCTGCAGTATGCCATCCTGGCCATATACGGACCTTCAAAAAGAAGGGTGAGGAATCAATCTAAGTTACATGGTTTTCTGTAAGAAGCCTAGCTTAGTTTGGGAGCAAACAGTATACACGTTTGCCATGGCAGTGGGCAGGGGAGTACACACAGGTAGCCTGTACTGACCAAGGCCCACATGTGGGGTGTGCTCCTGCATGCCTGCCAGCATGCCCTGCAAGATCCCTAGGCTTCTGGAGACTGCCAAGCACCTGGGACACCTCTGCAGACCCTCCCCAGTGCCCTGCCCTAAGGCTTCAAGAAGAGCCCCGGAGTGAGTACCCTCCCTCATTAATTGCAAGTGCCTGTGTGTCCTGGCCTGCCTGCAACCTGCCATGGTCACCCACCACCCACACCCAAGCATGCAGATCCAGGAGCTGTAGTATGTCCTGCTTTTCACCCTGCACAGTTCTCTGGACATGACATAGCAGATGGTCACCACAGGACACAGCTTCCTGCCCCAAAGCCAAAAGCCAGCCATCCCATGTAGGGCCACATACCTTATCCTATATCCATCAAGAATCTTGGACTAGGCCAATGATTGCCATGTGGCTGATGAGGATGAGGCCATGCAGGATGCCAGGGTGTTCTGGCACCACCTCCAGATCATTGAGACAGCAGCAATGTGTGGGAGCAGATCATCCTAGACACCTGGGAGAATGAACAGCAGGTCCAGATCTTCCATGTATGCTGGGCCACCTTCATGAACATTGTCACTCAGGTGGCCACCTACATTGTGTCCCAGGATGTGCTCACCCCTCGCTCCGGAGGTCTACTGGCCAAGCCACCCTATGGCCTCATACTTTCCAGGAACTTCCAGCAGATGCCCCAAGATACTAGCAACATACTGTGTCCTGGCCTGGAAATTTCCAGTGTCTTCTTCCTGTAATACCGAGGCAGCTGGCTACACTCCATCTGCTCCTGAAGTTTCCAGGAGCGTCCACCTACTTGCCCTGGCTTGAATGCTTAGTTCCACTCCCTCCCCTCCCAGCTATAGTACTCCAGGGCCCTGTAGCTCTGGGTCAAAAAAACCCTACAGCACCCCAGGTGCCAGCAGTTACTGAGCCACAGAGGTCACAGAGTTACCTCAATGCAGGACCAGTCCTGATGTTCTGCCCCCACCACCTCAACCCACCAGAGGCTTGCTACCCACACTGACTTCTGCTCATAAGTGGGAGGGCTGTCTACACTGGGGTGTAGGTCACAGGATACTTGGGTCTATCTGGTCTCTGAGATGTGGTGTGCAGGTGCCAAATTGCAGTCTATGGGCCTATGCCTAAGAATGGGGGTTCTCCTGGGTTCAGTGTTGGCATCTGTGTGTATGTTATGGTGGGGTGCTTCAGGACAGGGTGTTGGGGGTGCAAGGGCATAGCACAGGGATGCCCAAATCACAGGATGTGTGTAGGAAACGCAGATGCCTGCCTTCCCTCCACTGCCTGCCTACAGCTGACAGATGTCTAGAGGCAGGAGTTGGGGTTGGGGTTGGGGAGAGGGACTGTTCTTGTTTGGTGCTGGGGCAGCCAGGGTGCAAAGCTTGCTGGCACTTACTCAGAGCAGCTAACAGTGGGCCAAGCACCAGTGCACCTCCCTGCAAGGGAGGGGTAGGGAGGGCCACAAGGCAGGCTGAGATATTTTAGGACAGCAGTCTAAATTGAATTGATAGGGAAACAATACAGAAGTTTGATGCATCAGTCTAACCTAAATCAATCTGAACTGAGTGTACGTTGCACCAGGTCTGTTTAAGGCTGCTTACACCATTTTTAGACCTGTCTATGTGCGCTGACCTTCTGTACTGTTATGGGTTTAGATCAATATATGTTCATTTAGAGCAGTCTAAATGTAATGTTTGTACATGCCCACAATATTAGTGCTAAAAACATTCTGACCTGTTGTCTTGCTGAGTTCTTTGCAATAGGAGATTTGCTCTGGCATTTTCCAAGGGGTGCCTCAAGTCAATGCAGAGGTGTCTTATGTCTAAAAAAAAGTTGAGAACCACTGTGGTACAGTCTCAGGTTTTTATCACCTTTAAGTAAAAGCATTTTAAAACTAAACCTTCTGCTCTTCATTTTTGGAGCAGATTGATATGAAAGCCTTACTGTCTTCCTAGATTTTGTGATATGTGGAGTAAATTTAAGATGTCTCCTGTAGGAGGAGATTTGCTTCATACTATTTGCCTCCTGCTTCAACTTTTATAAGACTCTTCCTTTGGTAGATAATCAACAGGCTACTGTGTTGTTCTTCCACTCACTGGGTACCACATACTTTTGGCTGGCTTGTATCAGAGGAGTATCTAGGTACTGTTTCCTTCTTCAGCAGTGTCTAGAACACTCCATCTAGGACTCCATATGAGAAATGCAACCAACTGCATCATCTCTGAAACCCATTCCAGGTCTCTGGAGCCTCAGCAATAACTCTTGCATACCCTCAGCATTCCAATAAAGTTGTGGACCCATTCAAATCAGTCTTCTGCAGGGTTGCATGACAGTTAAATCAAGGGACACTATAATTTTGTTAGGGAATCTCCTGTCCATTGGCAGTTCACTCACAGAGTCCACTGGAAAAAAAAATTCTGCATGAAAAAACCTGGCTCATTTTCCTTATCATTTACAGAAGCCTTTTGGCCAGTCTCCTGTCAGGACCTCAAGAGTTTCTTTTCTTCATTCTCTCCTCAGCTTTATCTTTTTCTGCCTCTGGTCACTTGTGTCTTGCATTTTTAAGGTTTCATTTCCCCCTATCAGAGGACAGTCTTCCAAGGCTTCAGGTCTCTTCCCTATTGCTTGGCTACAAAGTAATGTGAGAGAACTGTTTCCTTTGGATGACAGATAGTTCATTGTCATATGGTATTTTCAAAGTCAGTCAGTCCCATATATATGCACAAGTACATTACATATAAAGGGGCTGATTTTTTCTCTTCACCTGGAAGAGAATTTCAGCATTATCTAGGGCCGTGTAATTATGAGCATATGTGACAAGACAAAGTACCAAGACTCAGGACAAATCTTAAGGTAGCCCCTGGAATAAACTCAAATTTTATTGGTTTTATATAAATTAGGACATATGCCCATACTATGTCTATATGTTCCAAACAGGAATTCAATTCACCCACATAGAGTATGATTCATTATTATGTTATACCAAGTTCCCCCCATCGACATCAACAGCACACACAGAGTGGTGAATCAATCCTTTTGTATTAATCAGTTATTGCCCTATGTCAGCACCACTATTTTTCCTTTTGTAAATATATGAAATATTATGGACTCAGGCTCATCTTCATGTTTAATTCCTATTCATATCACTATAGAGCAAATCAAACCGCAAAATATTAAAGTCAGTGTCCACATTCAAAATCTTGGGCTATGTGAATCACAGGCCATCAGAATTTCTACTTGGTTGCATTCTATGAAAAAAGTAATTTATAAAGACACATTGTTGCAATCACTGTTTCACCTCTGCTGTACCCACCCTCCCTAAGATATTGGCTACCAAAATTCCACCAATTAAAGAATAATATCATGATAGCATTTCTGGTTGACAATCTTAAGAAAACAGTAATCTTGCTATAAAGTGCAAAGGCCACTATCTACTTTCGTCCTCTTCTGCTAAATGAACTATAAATTGGTATTGAACTGTTAAAAAAGGGAGCACTAAAAAATACTTACTTTTATGAATTAGACCACTAAACATTATAATAGAGAACATGATCTGTCTCTCCTAAATCTAAGCCAAAGCAGTTTGCTAGTCAGTTGTCAATATAAAATAGTGATTCCAAGTCAAGGAGAAGCTAAAAATGAGAATATAGTCTCAAACATTTGAAACTGTAGAGCATACTGATGGAAAGTGATAAAGCAATAGTGACTGAAACATTTTGCAAATAATTTTTAAAACATAGTAACAGGAAATACTAAGGGCAAGCAGCATATAAAATAGCAAAAAATAAAACACACAAGATAAACTACATTTCAAAAAGTTCCCTATCACATACATTCTTTTATCCATACCTCACTATCCTTCACCCTCCCCTACCTTAGTGCAGTGACACCAAAAATTTTATTTCAGTGTTTCCAACTTTCATGAGACTTCAAGCTGTAGCAAAGGATACTACTTCTCCCATTACCTCAGATTGTACGTCTCTACCAAATTATGAGCTCCATTTTGTACTATAAATACAGACCTAAACTACCCAATGCAGAATGTACTGTACTGCATTCTGAACAACAGTACTGCAAGGAAGGGTGCTTAGCACTGTCAGAAGGAAGCCACTTTGCACGATCTTCAGTGACAGGCTTATACACCCCACATGGAATAATGTTTTTGCCCTACACTGCAGTAGGCCTATGTGAAGCAGCAAGTATTTGATTCGGATTTGGCCAATTCAGAGGGACAGCAATTCAATTTGGTGATTTGAATCATTGTCCTGATTCGATCCAGCCAGATTGGATCCAAAGATTCAGTGCTTTTCAGAGATTCAGCCATGGACTAAACAGGCAGCAGTCCTTGACACCAAACACAGTTGCCTCCAACTGGTAAGTCTCTTGCGGTGGGCAAAGGGGGGAGGGAAGGGGAGTGGGGGGGGCAGATCAATGCCCCACAGTGAGGGAGGGACTGAGGCTGGGACAAGCTGCCCAGCTGGGGTGGGCAGACACAGGACTCAGGAGGGGGGCTCCTGCCACTGAGTGCCATTATGCGCCACTGGTCCAGGAGGGCATGGGAGTGAATATGTGCCCCAGGATCTGTGCGGGGCAGGCTGGGCCAGGCTGCACTCCGGCAAGCTAGCCTCAGCCACTTGACAGCAGGCTGTGCTCTGTGAAGTGGGTGGAGCCAGGCCTATGCTCCAGGCTGCAACTGGGGCTAGCCACCCAGAGCACAGTGCTGACTCCACCTGCCTCGCAAAGCACAGCCCCATGGCGGACAACTGAGGCTGGCCTCCCAGAGTGCAGCCATGGCTCCGCCTGCCCTGTAGAGCGGAGCCCGGCAGTGGGGGCTTGCTGCCCTGACTGCAATCCTGGCCATGGAAGGGGTGGGGTGGCTTGCACTGTTGCATGCCACCAATCTGGGAGCTGCTCATAGTTTCATAGTTTCTAGGGTCAGAAGGGACCTGAGTAGATCATCTAGTCCGACCCCCTGCCATGGCAGGAAAGAGTACTGGGGTCAAATGACCCCGGCAAGGTGTTCATCCAGCCTCCTTTTAAAGACCCCCAGGGTAGGAGCCAGCACCACTTCTCTTGGAAGTTGGTTCCAGATCCTAGCCACCCTGACTGTGAAGTAGTGCCTCCTGATGTCTAGCCTGCATCTACCCTCTGCCAGCTTGTGACCATTATTTCTAGTCACTCCTGGTAGTGCTCAGGGGAACAGGGACTCCCCCAATGCCTGCTGGTCCCCTCTGACTAGTTTGTAACAGGCCACTAGTTCCCCCCTCAGGTCCCTTAGCCTCTCCTCGTAGGGCCTGCTCTGCTGCCCCCTGATCATGCAAGTGGCCCTCCTCTGGACCCTCTCCATGTCGTCCACATCCCTCCTGACATGTGGCACCCAGAACTGAATGCAGAACTTCAACTGCAGCCTGACCAGTGCCGCATGGAGGGGGAGGATCATCTTGAACCTGCTTGAGATGCATCTATGAATGCATGACAAGGTATGGTTGGCCTTCTTGACTGCATCCCCACACTGTCAGCCCATGTTCATTTTGGCATCAATAATGGCTCCAAGATCCTTTTCTGCTTCTGCACTGACAAGAAGGGAGTTCCCCAGCCTGTAGGTATGCTGCTGGTTCTTTCTCCCCAGGTGCATCACCTTGCACTTGTCAGTGTTGAAACCCATCCTGTTCTCATTCACCCACCACTGTAACCTGTCCAGGTCCAATTGCAGCCTATTCCTCCCTTCTAGCTTGCAGCTTATCCAGTGGCTCTCACTGCTGCTCCTGCCGCTGGTCCACAGCATGGGGTGGGAGCATTTGCCCCAGGATCTGTGGCGGGCAGGCAGTGCCAGGGCTGGGCTGGGCAAAAGGCAGAAGGCACTGGGAGCAGGGGCTATGCCCTCCACCACTAGCCCAGTGGTTGGGGGATTGGCATGAGACTGAGCCCTTCTGCTGCCTCCAGACAAGCAGTGTGCAGTGATGGGAGCCTGACCTCCCCATGCCTCACAGAGAAGCAGAGGTCTCACCCCGGTTGGGTGAGCAGCAGCAGGACATGGGGGGGGGCACATGCCACCTAAAAACTCACTGCAGCCCCACCTCCCATAGCCTCTGCCCTGATTCAGAGGCACACGCCCCTTCCCCCCACATGCCCTGCTGCCGCTCGCCCAGCTGGGGTGAAGCTGCTGCTCATCCAGGAGGTGTGGAGATGCTGGGTCTGCCGCTTAATGCCACTTGCCTGGAGGCAGCTCAGTGGCTCAGTCTTGTGTTGGCCTCACACTGGCTGGGCAAGCAGTGGGGGATACAGGCATAGCCCCTGCCCCCAGAGCTTTCTGCCTTCCATCTGGCACAACCCTGGCCCCACCTGCTCCACACAGATCCTGGGCCACACACCCCCACCCCATGCCCTCCTGGATCGGTGGCAGGAGCAGCAGCAAGAGCTGCTGGGCAAGTTGCCACATGAGCAGCAGACTGCCAGACCCCAGCCTGGGTCCCAGCCCCAATTCCTCCCTTGCTGCAGGGGTGTTGATCTGCCCCTCCATGCCCCTTCCCTTCCCCCTCCACCCACCACAACAGACTTACCAGCTGAAGGCAGCTGTGTCCTGTCCAGCATGGTCAAGGACTGTTGCCTGTTTAGTCTATGGCCAAATCTCCAAATCAGCACCAAATCTTTTCCTAATCAATTAGGTCTCTGATTCAATTTGGACTTTTTGGTCTCCCAGTTTGATTTGTATTTGGCTATTTGGCAGTCGCATTGGGTCGAATCTCCTCTGAATTGAATTGGCTACCAAAGCTTCACACAGCCCTACACAGAAGCCCTCTGTGGGGCCAACCTTACTAAGAGAGAGGGATAGGATATTTCAACAGAGTATATGACAGACAGGCTCTACTTAAAGGCTAGATGTTTCCCTTAACCAAGGGAGTGGGGAGAAGCAGAGGGAAAAGGGGAAGGGGAAGGGAAAGGAGAAGAGGAAAGAGAAGGGAAAGGCAGGGAGGGAGCAAGAACAAGAAAACCATATGGCTGATAAATCTCAGGTTGCCAGAAGGTGCATGCTTAAGTGAATCTCTGGGGGAAAAATGTGTAATTAGTGCCTTGTTACACATTACACATAGCACATGCTAACTGCATTTACAACACTGAAGTCCGAGCATTCAAGAAGTGAAGGACATATTAAGTGCCATCGTAGCATAGAGTATCTCCAAATTGAATTACCTAACACAGAATGTCAGACTGCTCCATAGAAGTAATGTCACTGGGATGCTCAGGAGGGTTGGGGAGGGTAAGTGCTTAATAAAACAGCCTCCTTACTACAGTTTCAGTGGGATCCCAGGGCTAGGACCAAAAATATAGATGGTACTAAGCATCAATGTGTGACTGCTCAGAAAAGTTTATAAGTCATATTAATGCTTAGTACAATGCAAATACAACACATCCAAAGTGTAAAGTGTAACAAGGCCCTAAGACCTGCTAAGAAACAGGATGGGTGCTTCAATAGTCTTAGACACCAATTTCAGGATTTGGGGTAGCTGGAAAAGCTGAAATATGCTATATTCCAGAAGAAGGCATAAGGCAAGAATTCTGAGCCTAAGAATAGGCACTATGGAATCAGAGCTAAAAAAGAAAAGAAAAAAGACAAAAAAACCCCCCTGGTGATTAGGCTCTATAAATCTAGCTAGTTTGGAAGTATGCATGTCCCAGCACTTAAACCTATTTGCAGCAGATCGGTGACCACAGACAGTGATAGTGAATCAGGTTGTAACATTATGATCTCAAGTTTAGGTTCCTAGTTATTGTCAAATCTCTTTGGAATGGGTTTTCTGTTGATGTAACAAGGACGAGCTTCATTACAGCTATGCGTCAATGACATCAGTCTCACCAACTAAGAATCTGATCTATTGTCTCTCCTTAAATAAATAACCAGATTAGCACATTCCTTGACTCTTCTATTGCTAAAACACTTCCCACCCCTTAAGTTATTCTCAAGACATTTTCATAAACTTTCATTCTTTTTGGTGTTCTATGAGGCCTTGATCTGCTTGTGAATTAATAAATAAGAAGAAAAAAATCCAGAGAAGACTAATAATCCATCTTCTTTAGCGTCCTCTCACTGATAGCCAACTGAGGCATCTTCAGATGCTCCAGCACTACGACTAATTATGCAGTACTAGACTTTGGAGGGAAATCATTTTCTGACCCCAATTGATGATTATCACATGCTCATAGGAGTGGTGGTTCAACAGTATTATTTTTAGTTTTTATATACTAAATGCACTTCAAGTTATTAATTACACATTTACAAGTCTCTTAAAAAATCTAAACTCCTAAATACCATATTTTCTTTTAAATTTACCAACAGCTGAATTGAATGTTTAGGCTTAGCTGCTCTAGTAGGAGCTCTGGAAAGAAAATTGCCCTGAGAAACATGCTTCTAAGGGACAGTTACTATAAGGTGATCTTTTTTCTTATAAAAAGAAAAAGTGAGTAACCTTCATTAGAACTTTCTAAGACTTCTTGCCTTGGGTCCAACCAGTTCTATCAATTAATTTATGGGGGAATGTATGTGATTGAGATAGACAGACAAAATGCAATTTTGTGCTGCACCTTTATGGATCCTCCATTCTGTTCTTCAGCTGCATCTAGAATTGGAATGGTCCATAGAATAATGTCAGTTCTGTAGGGTTGCCTATTCATGGGTGGCACCACTGCTTCAGGATCTCATCAGCAACCAAGGGATGAGATGTGCTCTGACCCTGCTTCTAGCATTCCCTCTCTACCCCTCTCATGCACAGACTGCATGGGATCCTTGAAAGAATTCACGTTTCACAGTTGCTTTACCTGATGAATCTTTCCTCAGCTGGTGTTGGGGTTTGATGGGGTATTTAGTTCACTCCAGTATTTTACCCAATAGACCAGAACTAGTGCTGGTATCTTACCCACTGTATTTGCCATTTTAAGAATAGCCATCTCTAAAGGGTGGTCTTTTCACTCATGTCACTCCACTATAGTAAAAGTCTTTATCACAGAAAATGTACTTTGTTTTCTCTGTTTCAATACAAGTAAAAATTCTTCTTTCATAATCTGTTTCACACAATGCTGTGGTATTTGCCAAAATGTTTAATTAAATACTGTAGTAAATTATATGCCATGTGCCAGTTGCGTCACATAGTCTGAGTTGAAAAAAAGTATCAATTAAAAAGAGAAAAACCCTACAGTAAAATTAAAAAGCAGTTTGTTTTTTGTCTCATTCCTCTTGTTTTGACACCACTTCCCACACTTGCAGAAGGGCAGGTGGGATTTAATTTCTCTTTCATTCTCTAGACCTGAAGCTAAATGTCAGAGAAAGCATTTTGTCCAGCTCCAGCCAGTCATTTTGAGGTAATTACAGCAGTGAATGTTCAACCCAAAGTTTTCCACATAATTAGAGGTTTAGGTTAGCTGCCTATCTGTTAGCGAGTATTTCAATTCTAACTCATCTCTATGTTAAAACAGACCCAAAAGAAGCATGAAAAGAATGATATTCTCTGGGCTACTGTAGAAAGATTAAGTTAAATTGCCTACAATAGTATAGGTCTTTCAACTTTTAATTTAAGAATGGTGAAATTCTTTAATTCATTTGATGAAGTATGCAACTCTGCTGTCTAAAGGATGGCAATTACTATCTGGTACTGAAACTAAGAATACAGGTTTACAGATATGGGCTATAGCCACGTATCTTGAATAAATAGAATTGTACAATTAAAAAAAATACAAATACAGTTGGTGTCCCGGAAAGTGAAGTAATGCAGGGACCTCACCAGCAGCTCAGGATGAGGCGCACATGGAGCGGAGAGAGGAACCCACACGGCTCATTAGCCACCTCTTTGTACAGTTGCGGTTGGCTGGTGACATCAGCATCAAACGCCGGCCGGCTAAAATAAAAATGGCAGCTGCAGCTGTGGAGGGGGCAGATAGCCAGGAGACAGAGCTGCAGCTGATGCAAGTGGCAGAGTGGGCTCTACAAACAGATGCCAAGGAGACCAACAAGCTGAAGGTGATGTTGGCTGGGGAGAGAGAAGCACCCTGTCGAAGACCCCTGCCGAATGATGGAGGAGCAACTGGCTGGCTGAGTGGAGGGACAGTGGGAGTGGCATCCTAGGGCACAGCAGGATCCAGGTGGGAGTGCTGGGACAGCGGGGTGCAGAGGACAACTCGCCAGGAGGCGAAGATCCTGGGGACAGCCCTGAAGGTGGTTATGATTGGAGCGGCGATTGCCGCCGGGGCCCTGGGAGCTAGTCTGGGGAGCAACGAACCGAGCAGAGAGTCGTCCCTTCCCTTAAGGGTCCAGGGACGGGGAATAGGTTGTGGGTCAGTAGAGGTGTATTTGGTTTTTTTTGGACTACCGTAAGCCGGGGCAGAGTCTATAGGGATACGTCCTTGTAGCAGAGTTGCAGGGAAGCCTGGGTAGGGGCTATAGTGGGGAAGGTTCCCTGTGGGACAGGATCAAGGAGTAAAATGCTGCAGGAGCTAGCCCGTGGAGCAAAGAGAGCCTTCCGCCATTGACTCTGGGATGCAGAGTGGTGAACGTGATCACCGGGGAAGACCGCAGATAACGGCTAGGCGGTCGATCGAAGGTGGTGTGAGGCCGGGGTGTAGGGGTGGCGGAGCCCAGTGAGCTACCATCAGGCCTAGCCCAGGCCACTGAGGGACCCACTGACTGACCCCACCTACTGAGGAACACCAAGACACGGGAGGAGAGAACTACCTCGAAGACAAACGGGCCCAGAAGGGGCGTGACATCTGCCAGGAGATCAAAGTCGCCCAAAGGCAGCTAGATGAAGCCCAGCGGTCACAGTTGGCAATACCTATCCCTCATTTTGGAAGTTTTGTAGCATGGAATTAACAAATGGGATATTTCTTTATACTCTGAGGCTTTTGCCATTAGTAATCCTATTTAGGATCTTAACACCCTTAAAAAGCTGCAGTTTAGTTATGGATTCATTGTAAAGTGGAATTTATCACTCTTTTACAAGACAGGCAGAGCTTTTGGCAATGAAAGTGGCTCAGGATTTTATTTTGCACCTTGTCAAAAACATGCTAGACCTTACTATCATTGCAGTGTCACCATCACAGTCTGTAAAGTGTACTAAAAGAATGTAACCAAAGCAGCTAGTTAGCTCTAAGAATCTCTTTTTATCAAATTAAAAGCCTGGCATCGCACCACTGATTTAATGAACATTTTCATCTCTTAAGGTAATGGCATCATTTCAGCTCTCTGAAGAAACAACACTATATTATGGACTTGCAATCAAGAAGCTCATTAAAACCGTAAATTCCATTTCACATATCCCTTTGCATACAATTAAGAATTAAGTTCCTTGAACTGTATTTGAGCCACAAGCTGTGATTTCTAAATGGTCTTTAATAATCACACCACGCAAGGTATCAATAAAAACAACTCTATAAACTGTACTAGCACAGGCATCAGAATTAAGTGTCTCATAATATAAAATTAACATTGCAATGAAGTATGCAGCATGGGTTTAGGAAAGACCCATGTCAGAAAGCTGATATTACATCAAAGTCATAATGTATCACCACTATCACCTTTGTCTGTGGCCCCATACTGTCATCGTCTAATGCCAGTGCTTGCCATTCTCCTGCCATCTGCACAGCTCCTGTTAATCACTACTGGTGCTCATGCTCAACACCCATTCCTTTCACAGTGGCCCATGAAGTTCCAGCATGGCATACACACATCTCTGAATGGTCACCTTCCAAAATAGGACCAGAGGGCTTCTGCTCCACAGCAGGCATGCCCTCATTATCTACATGTAATCCACTTAGATAGCAAGATATATCAGTGCTCTAGCACTGATACCAGACTATGGCCATTTCAGCTGCAGCTCTTTGTAACTGTGGTAATCCAATGCTTTAACTTTCTCACCCCTTCTGTGGTTCCCCAAGCCTCAGTACACTACCTTGAAACACATAAACATCTTTTAAAGGGTCCACAGAAGCACCACCCATGTGAATGCTCTTGTAAACATTGACCATGGTGGTACCTGCAAAAAACTGCTCTTTCTGAGGAGATCCTTTTACATAAAACTTCATTGCTTGAACACTCGGGTAAATGAAAAGGGTTATGAATACCAGAAAAAGATATTGCTTCATTTTACTTGGAAATATCTTTACAAATACTCTTTTATTATATGCATCCAGCTCTGCACTTTAAGGAGTTGCTTTCCTCTTTGGGAAGGGTATGTTTTGGAACAAGTGAAATGTGCATATGGAATAATGAGGAAATCTAAGGAGTTCATATGGAGCTGCTGTGATAAAAATCAGATTAAGATGTTTGCAGGGAGGAATGCTGTCACTGAAGATAATTGCTAAAATTTGCATTTACCACTATAAAGAATGAATTAATCTATATATTCATTGCTTCATATAAAAAAGCCATAGCAAAACTAGGGTAAATTATTGTTCAATGTGGAAAGTTACCACAGGTTTTTTTCAGATGCAAGGTTCACTACAGAAGTACTTCTTTTACAAAAGGGTAGTGCGTTAAAATGATATTTGTTACTGTCACATGATCATGGAATATTTTAATTCAGCTATATGGAAGCTTTAGAATAAGAGATGAGAAAAAAATCTTACTTTGACTATTTTCTCCATCATTATCCACTTTATATTCAGTTTCAGAGAGACTAGGAAAAGAGGAGCTGAGTGAGATAGTAAAAAAAGCTTGTGAAAAAAGTAACTGCAATAGAAGACATTTTGATCCCTATAGACTAGTGTACTGTGAACCCAAAGTAACTCTGGTGCCTTTCCTGGAGTTGCTTTAGATTTACAGGGCAAAACTACATGAGAAGCTTGCAGTGGAGCTGCCTAATTAGTTCTGCAATAAAGTCTCAACATTTCCACATGCGGCCCTATTAGGCCACAGAAAACTAATCAACTCTGCCACAAGTTTCCAAATACTATCTTATGGTGGAGTTCTTTGGTGCATGGCTATGCATGTGTAGATGCTGACAGGGACAGCTGGGGCACATGTCCTTCATGTGGCTTCATGAACCAGGGTTTTAGGGGGTAATCTGCATCTGGATATGTGGGAGGACAGCAATATTGTGGATCTCTCTGTCGGGGACTCCAGGCACATACTTTCCTTTCTCCATCAATCCAGGCAGCGGTAAGATTCTAAACACATGCACATCATGTGCGGTGTCTGCCCAGCCTGTTAGTGAATACTAGTGAACCAGCTCCAGTGATCCACCACTGCTTGCAGGATCACCAATGCAAAGCCTTTCCTGTTCATGAGTGACTGGCTCACCTGTGATGGAGATAGCACAGGGTGTGATCAGCAGCAGGACATTATGATCTATCCTTATGGACAATGGGGGACAATTTGGGCCAGGCTATGCATATCACCATTGCTTTGTTTGGAAACATTACTTGATCTAATTGCCCTGACTGCTGATACTAAGACACAATTAACACCTTCATAGGTATGCATACGTGGAAATTTCAAAAACTTTCATTAAACATGTGTCTATATAACAGACCCAAAAGTTTGCCAGAAACCATTTTGCAATTCTGTTATCAGGATAGTTAGCTGGTCACTACTATTGGGGCATGAAAAAGTTCTCAATGTCTCTGAAGAACAAGTCCAGTATGCAGGCCTTATACACCTATAAAATGTGGCCCCAACTGGACCTGGGAAAAATTTAAAGAATTGATTGATATTTGGTTGGAGGAAAATATCATTGAACAGCTGGAAAGTAGAGGGAATAAGCCAGTGTATATGGCAATTGCCAAGGAAATTAAGGTGTGCAGGCCTAATCAGGACTGGTCACCGTGCCACAGCAAGATCAAGGCCATGAAATGTGCTGTTCATTGGGCCAAGGATGAGAATTCTTGTTCATTCTATGACCATCTGTCCATCACTCTCTCCAAGGTCTCTGCTCGTTTGGGACTTATGTTCTGCTGGAGAGCACAACTAACAAAGAGACCACAGAGTGTCCTGAGACTCAAACATGAAACATGTAAGAGACGCAGGGCAAATTCTCACTGCCACTGGATGATGGGGATGACAAAGAAGAAATGATCTTGACCCTGCTCCCAGTCTCCCTGATAGCTTCACTGGTGAGCACAGAAAAGGAAAATAATGCATTGGATGCACCTGTCCTTTCCCTCCCGGATACGTTTGATACATCAGAAGTTCCTGAGACTCAAAGATCAGTTTCTATTCCAGAAACTTAAAAAGACCTGTGGCCAGGGACTTGTAAGTATCGAGGAATGGGCATTATATCCATTTGCTCCACTATGGCAGGCACTATTTGGCACCATTGAGTTGGAAGTGCTGGGGGATTTCTGCAAGTAACATTGGCAGTGGTTAAACTTCTTTTTACCAGTTGGGGATGAGATATTTGACCATGAACACTTATCTTTCATATTCCTGTTACCAGCTACCACACCCAATGGAAGCTAGGGATGTAAGAAGCTAGGAACCCAGCTCACACAGGAGCAGAGAAAACGTGGAAATTCTGCTCCAGACAGTGGCACTCCAGAGAGAGCATGATGGAGCCTTTGGTGGAGGCCACACAATCCTGAGTGTGGTGGGACAAAGTCCATGAATGACTGGTGGGACAAAGTCCAAGAGGTGCTTAGGGTGGTTAATCAGTGGCAGACATAAAGCATGACCAATTCTGTGGAATTCAGAAAGCAGCTCCTAGACCACATAAACTAGTTTCTTGACCTGGCCACACGGTGCTGTGCAGATTTCCAGGAGACACATGCACTGATTAAGGATCATGTCCTTAAGCACACGAACATAAGCGGGTACCTGCCCCGTCCCCATCCCCATCCCCATCCCCGCCCCCCCAGAAAGTGCACAGAAGTTCCTCTAGGCTTGCCTCTTTCTGGGAGGTAACTAGGAGTGAAACTGCTGAGCCTGTTCCCTCACCCGCATTGTTTTTGACCGAGGGGTATCCTAATTTCAGCAGAGCCAGGAAAGCACCACTGCAGTTCAGGGAGAAAGGGGTGGGTCACACAGGGGGTTAGGAAAGAAAAGCAATTGATGGGAGAGGGGTTCCTACAGGGACCCGGGGAGTGGACATCCTTTATTATGTTTTTGTCATTTTATTGTCATATGCCCTCAATTCTGTTGTCCCCTCCCCCCCAACAAAACCTCCATGAAGCCAAACTGAACCTTTAACATGTTTAATTGTTTTTAAATGTTAACAAATCCCTCTAATGGTGACTCTGTCAACTACTCCTGTTGTTGCAGCAGGAGAACAAAGCCAGAGATCCTGTCCTGAGTATACGATAATTACCCTCTTAGACATGTAAAGTGGCAGGGATAATATTGTGTATTAGGCATGTGATCTTGAGGTGTTGTACATTTGGAGCTGGACTCTCCCCTGTGTACAGATGTTGGCTCTGCAGATCCAAGAGGCAGAAGCCTTTTGTGAAACTTTGCAACATTTTACAGATTAGATGCTCAGCACCAATTGCAGTCCCCTCCCTTTCCTCAGATTGTGGCTTGGCCATGCAGTGGTGCACAGTGAGAATGGTAAGTTAACTAGCCAGACATGGTGGCCAAGAGGCTGCCAGATGCCCCCTCTCCTTCCCTCCAACTTGGCCCACTGTGGCTAGTGTCCCCCTGGGTGATGGCCAAAAGGTAACTGCTGCCACCAGTACACACCCTTTTCTCCACCCCCCTGTCTGCCCTTGTAGGACAACCACTCTGCTCCACTGCCGTACAGTCCTTGGTACCTGGGTTTCTGTTGCACAGGGCTGCAGAAAAACTGTTGTGAGGGTCTTGTCATGCAGCCGCCATCCCCCCTGAGGGGGGCTTTCTGGGGAGGTGTCCTGGCGATGGCCACTCCCTGCCATGACAATGGACACAGAGTGTGCCACTGCTGTGTGCACCCCAGGGTGTACATGATGTGCTTTTTGTACAGGCTGAAGGTTGCCCAAGCCACTAGGCCTTGCTGCTGCTTATCCTGCTGGTGCCCTATGCACACCTGTGCTCCTGGTTTGGGACACTTAGCTATGACAGTGCGGGAAGCAAGACTGGTCTGCCATGTAACTTCCTCCAATGGCTGGACACATACCTGTCACAGAGCTATACAACCCTGACCTCCAATACCAAGGATGACATTGCTGCAGGAATCAATACCTTCCTCAGTGTGTAAGGGGTGTGCTCCCACCCAGTACTGGGGAAAGGAAAAGGAATGATAAATAATATTGTTTGTGAACCTTATCATGATTGTGCATGTGCTGTGCTGTGCTCTGGTGGTGGGAACAAGGGAACAGGGCAGTGCTGTCATGCCATCCTACCCTAATAGTAATCCTAATAGAATCCTTAAACTACTCATATCTTCAGTGAGTGCTCTGTGGAAAGAAATGATCCAATATTCATACAGCATGCAGGCACACTTAATGGTCCCATAGGATCACAGAACACCATTTGCGGGTTTGCTGTAAGAATGCCAAGTGAATACATGGTTTTGAGGAGTGGGGATTTGGAAATTCAGCAAAAAGTTATCTTTCAGTGGAGGTAACAGGGTAGAAGTGGTTCCTCAAGGCCACTGCTTACACGCAAAGTCTTGTGAGCACTGCTCTGCTTACATATTTATGCAATGCAACAGTAGCAGTCTTCACTGGTGCCTGTGAATACCATGTTCAGAATTGCCTGTCACCACTGATGATGGGGTTCTGGGGAGTTAGTCTGAGGATAAGAACCTTTGTCTACCTCAGAGACCCAGACACTGTGACCCATTGACCCAGCCAGACACACCAGTATCGGGGACCCCTGCCCGACCAACCATGATTACACATGTCCCTTCCCTGGTGTTGGCACAGACAGAAGCCTCAAGTTTGGCCTCTGTATGACCCAGTCAAAATCCAGGGGGAAAGAGTGGCTAACACAGGACAAAGTAGTACACCCTGATGAGTGCAGCTGTGGAATGAGAGAAGTGCATGATAGTTTAAAGTGCAAATGAAAGCATTCAAAGTGGAGAAGCTGTTATTAATTTTGTGCCAGTTTTGGATTAATGGAAGGGCACAAGTAGTCATGCATTTATTCAGTCATTCAATAAATATATTCATTCATTCATTCACTGCCTCAACAGGTGTGGAGACTGTGATCAGGGACCAATGCCTTGATACATGGGTGACTGGTAGGTAGCTGTCTGTTGCACCATGGCCCAAAAGGGACCCTGTGGGTGACCCTCCTTGGCGTACCCATTAGTATATGGCTCATTGGTTACCAACACCATCCACAGATTTTAGGCACCAAAAATTGCAAAAAAGCATCCAGAACAAGTATACCCAAAAGAAACAAACTTCCCAGGATGGGACCAGCATGTCTGTTGTACAAAACTTTTGCACAAAAATGAGGGTTGGAGGGAGGTGAACTTTTCCTGACCTGCTCAATAAGAGACCTATAGATTGAGGGCACAGGAGCTCGGGTATGGGTACTCCTTATTGATCCAAGATGTCTGACACTGAGGAGAGAAGAGAGCAGACCAGGGAAAGAAGAGAGCCAACCAGGGCACGTAAGACTAAAACAGCTTGGTTGTATGCAGAAACTATGAGCCGGGTGTGGGTGCTGAGGGCCCCTGAGGTGCTAACCTAGTTTGGCATTGGCAACAGCCTAAATACCAAATGCCTAAATGTGCAAATACAGACTTGCACATTTACCTGGATGTGTCCAGGAGACTTGCCCAGCAAGGCACAACAAGACAGTGGTCCAGTGCAAGTTAAAGCCCAAGAATATGAGAGCTGTTTTCTGATGTCAAGTAGCAAAAGCTCAGTGGAAGGGCACCCCCATACATAATGTGCTGCTCATTGGTACCTCCAACAACTAATGGAGGACTTGAACGCCAAGCAATGAGACAGTTAGAGGCATCCAGGCCATCCTCTGGTTCTGAGAGCTCACCAACTCAACCATGGGTGTTTTTTCCTGACCTATTCTTACCTGCTCTTCTGATTAACTGAGCACAGAATTAGTTCCCTACATTCCTTGAGTTTCAGCTCCACTTGTTAATCCACTGCTACTACCACCGAAAAAACACAGACCGCTTAAGAAGCCTGTTAATGATGCCCGGAAAGAGAATTGTCAGTGTCATCAGTACTTGTACGGTGTGGTTGCAGGAGATAGCAAGACAGGCATGTCATGTCTGTGGCCAAGTGCCATCCAGGCAATCTGGCAGGAGGAATTCATGAGAAAAGGAAAGAAAGGGCAGTCCAGTTTGGAAATATAGAAAAACAGTATTGCTTAGTGCAGTGATAGTCACTGATCATTGCTCATTATTGATTATCACTTGTTTGTTGATTTAAGCATAAACAATGCCTATGGTTATTGCTTCCTGGCAAAAAGGTCTTGTAATAAATCTTGTTGCATATTGCCTAAGGTTTAAAAAGTAGAAGAGTACTGCTTCTTGATAACAGCTACCTTATAAATGCTGTAACATTTGGCTATGTATGTAAATTATGCTTAATTAAACAGTAAAGGTTAATTATATTTTTTTTTAAAGTGGGCCATTAGGAGATCACCAAATCAACAACTGTTTGCATCATTAGCAAGGGTTGTTTAACTTGTAAAACTGGAAAAAACATTAATTCCCAAGCAGCACCAGTGTGGCACAGGGGGCCAGAGTACTGCAGGTTGGGAGTGAGGGGCACTGGCAGAGCAAGGCATGCCCAGGTTGCAAGTGAAGGGCAGCAGAAGGGCTCAGGGGGCTGTGGCTTAGGAGTGAGCAACAACAGAATGGGCAGGACACCTCTTTTTTTGAACTGGAAATATGGCAACCCTAATGATGTTGACATTGTCAGTAAGGGCTACCTGCTGTAGTTGCAGGATAACCCATGGGTCTGACTGTGGGGTGAGCCTGTGCAATCATGACTAGCATGGCAGCCAGCACAAGGGAAAAAAAACTTTATGAAGCATGGTGGCTACAGGCTACACTCAGTGCTATAACAGGGTGGGTGCCACTTGCTCTAAGGGCATCTGAAAACAGTCCAGGACATGGCAGATTAAGCAGTGATGGTTCTGGTCTCATTAAGGGCTACCTACTGCCATGGATCTGACTGTGGGGTGACCTTGTGCAATTGCAAATGGTGCGGCAGCCAGAATAAGAAAAAAAATTATGAAGCATGACGGCTACAGGCTGTAGTCAGTGCTGTGAGAACACAGGCACCATTCGCTCTGTGTGACTCAAGAGGAAATGAAAGCAGTTCAGAGTGCCCCCTTTAGGTACCCAAGTGGTTCTTCATTCCTGGATTGAATCAGAGGCAGTTTATGGGGTTGATAGCAACTCTACCATGAGTTCTGATTCCTTTTGCCTGTAGACCAATATGGATGCAACCTGTATCCCTCACCCCTTTAGGCGGCCAAGCGATCCTTCATTCCTGAATGGAACCAAGGGCAGATTATGGAGTGACGGTGCCATTGGCACCCTGTCCAGGGCCTGGCTGGGGGAAAGCATGGATGTCCATGCATGAAAGCAAAGGATTGATTCATGTTGGGCTGGGTGGACAGCAATGTCTGGTGTGTAATACCTGGAGTCCAAAGAAACACATTACATTCATGTGCCTAAAACTGCAGATATCCTCTTCCCCTCCTCTCTGCAGTTCAGAGCAACATCTGGTGAACAAAGGGGTCACTACACAAAAATTGCAGCAGCATCTGGTGGACAAGGGGCTCATTACATGTCATTGAGTGCATTTCTGTTTTCACGTGATGAATCCATGGACACATCAGCTTAATTCCTGGCAATGCAAACTAAAATACATTTGAACCATGAAAAAGGCATTTAAATCACCAGAAAAACCCATACATGAAAGCTGTAACTTAGTTAAATCACAAAAAAGAGCAATTTTTATCATGTGCACAAGTGCCCCCAATGCCTGGCTCATAGCATAATACCATTTTGAGTGAGGGCAAAAAAAGGCATTTTAAATATTTCTCAGGATTAAAGTTAACTTGATCCTTGTGTGACTTTCATGATGAAATTTCCTGATGGAACACCCCTACAGATTAATAGCAGAGTTTTATTTAGGATTGAAAACTATTTCTAACTATAGAGGCTTGCTACCCTGATACTGTAGATTTCATTATCCACACCTTGGTTTGTACAGGGAATTTTTTTGTCACAAAACAATACTCACCATGGGAGAGCAGTTTTCTAAAGTGATTTGTGTCTGAAACATGAGCAAAAACACGCAGATGCATGCTGCTCTGAATAAAGCACACATATGGTCATTTAAATCACAATACAGTTGGTCTTACTCTTTGTATGAATTACCTATTGCAAGTAGATGTAAGGCAGATGGCAAAGTTTTGGTTTAAAGTGATACGCTTATTGAAATAAGTAACTATATGCTATAAGGAGCTTTTGCTAACTGGCAGGGAAATTGTTCTATTACAATGCATTGGAAGCAAAAGGGATGTCATATCAAGGAAATGTTCACACTCCTCCGTAGAATTACAAGTGATTTAGAATTACATAATTTGACCAACTGATCACTTTTCTTTTCTTCTTTATGTAGTACAAACTTCTTTAATCTGGCCTAAAAACCTTGGACCGCTGAATCCATGAAAAAATAAAGAACTTATTTAAGATGTATTTTTGCTACCTCACACATTTCACATATCTGCTGTATCATTTTGATTTCACTGTGTCTCCAATTTCTCATGGTCTTCTATTTATTAGTGACACTGATAGGAAATTCAGAGACAGAAACAATAGGCCAAATCCTAAACTTGATTAGATTGCTATAGCTCTATTTAAGCAAAGCTCATTCTACATCTGCTGAAGAGCAGCAATTATCTTAACATTTGTTTGCAGCTCCTCACCAGCTTCTGGTCCCAAATAAGTATTAGGAATAATTAATGTATACCTTGAATCCTGGAGTTTTATTACAGTTTTATTTCACTTTTTGAGGTACCATTTCTATAACACTGCACTGTATTCTAGGGGGGCACTACTTGGATTTAAGATAGTAGTACCCCCTGGTGATAGCCAATATTGTGGAACTTGGTTACCCTAAAAACTATGAGGAGGCTCATAAGCAACACTTTCATCCTTTTGCATAATGATATTGCCCACCTCTTCTTTTATAGCTCACTCCATGCTATTTGTTTTTTCTTATAATTTAGACCTTTCTTTTAAGATGCCTTACATCCAAAAGAAGCACAATTTTCACATCATTTAAATTGAAATGTAGCAAATGCAGTATCCCTTGGAGGTGATGGAAAAGAGGCAGGAGACCCCTCCCACGGCATGTGTTGAGGCAGGAACAGCCCGCCATGACAAGAAGAAAAGCCCTGAGAATAGGGCAAACTTACCTTCTGCAGGTGAAGCTGGGCTGGACAAGCCATAAAGGGAGGAACGCCTGCACAGTTTGTCTTTTATCTGCGGCTGGGGCCAGTGCAACAGGATAACATCATCAAAGAACACCACTTGGTGCGGATAAAAGTTGGCAGCGGGGAAACAGTTCAGGGGACACAGCAGAAAGGGAGTTGCTGGATCATCCCCCCGAGCCAAGCGAGAACCTCCCAATGAGAGGGGGGAGAGGCTGAAGATGGACCCAACAGAGGGGTCCAGCACCTAGTTAAAGGACACACCACCCTGGCCGGTGAGTGAGCCAGGCTGGAGGAAGGCATTGAGGGATGGCAAGGTCATCAGACACAGCATATGTGAGTGGGGGGCGGGCTGAGGCCCCTCCCTGGAATTTCAGTTATCTGTTTCTCTTTTGATTCATTTAAGCCCTGGGATCAGGAGAAAGGCCACAGGAAGCGCTCAGAGGACCCCAACACTCATAGACAAGACCCATCACCAGAGTCACCTCACCACCCTGAATACACCCGAGCAGCAGAGAGGAAAACTGTTGTGATCACCGAGAGCCAGAACAACGGAGAGGGGACATGACACCTAAGTGGAGTTGAGCTAACCATCATTTCGGCTGTCCCAAGAGGCTGGCACATGGCTGGGGTGTAGGGGAGGTGCAGCCTCAGGAACATCCAATGGTGATGATGCCTGGTGCATGCCCCGCTGTAAGAGGGAATTCTACTACTGAACAAAATATCCAAGACATGGCAGGAAAGGATCAGGATATCCCTCAGGGAAATCATGACCCAGCATTAAGGCAGCAGGAGCTGCGTGAGAAAGGCTCCACAAAGCTAGGTGGGTACACGCAGTTTTCCCATAAAAATCAATAATCTCTTACTGGGATGCTTAGTTATGCATTGGGATGAATGTTTGCTGTGTGCACTAGGAAAACGTGTGATTCTCAGAAGGGTTGGAGAAATATGGATATAGGGTCAATACTCATTTCAAAACACAACTGACAAATTCAGACAGATTTGTCTTACACGTATACAGTAAATATTGTTCTACTACCACAGTATTTCAGACTCAAACAGACAATACTAGAGCAAACTTTTTGCTTAGAATGTGATATTTTCTAATACATTCTTAGGATTTAAAATTTTACTAACCTAATATAATGCATGCATTCTTGAACATTTTTTCCTCATTTTAAGTAGACATGACTCTTCTTGTATCATATTTTATTCTTGAAAGGAAAGTCCCTCTTCTCACTGGTGTCTGAATTCATCAGTATAACACTCCTCCAGTATCCCAGGGCAGTGGTGTAACACAGAATTTTATTCAACCTAATTTCTTTAAGGTTCCAGCTTTAAGATGTCAGCCCCATGGAACAATTGCTAAAGTCTTACTAGCCTCAGCATAATTTGTACTGCTTTCCAAACTATGACCTTGATTCTCTATACTGAGGCAAGTACAGATACACAGTGTGTTCCTGTTTGCTCAGGAGGGTGCAATGGCTCCAGCAGCAAGGAAAATGGAGGCAGCAGCCTAACTAGCATTCAGAGCAGGAGCAATAAGATCTTCTGCATAATTAAACTGTTGTGTCAGCTTTGCCATATACTGGGGAAAAGTAATATTCCCTGCAGGGGGCTTGTAACTTCAGTGAGAAATTAATGGGAGCCAAGAAATCTGCATTACACAATCCATTGTTTCCTGCAGAGAGGTAGCTAGCAAGATGTACACAATCTCACACAAAACAATATGCTTCCCAGCAAATCAGAACCATACTATTTCTTTCCTTATTATTACATTTGACTTCCTTCCTGCCTATACTACTTCTCCTCTGCAATTAGCTGAAAAAAGCAATAAAATATTTAACTGCTGAAGCAGTGGACAAATGATGCTGCAGGTGACTGAACAAATATGTATATATAATTGCACAGACCTTTGGTTTAAAGTATGTCCTTAGGTAAAGTGACTACTGAAATGAGTTTTGTTTTAGAATAGGACTAGGGGGATCTCATTTTAGGCTCACTCAATTATACATTCACTCAATGTTAGGGTTTTATTTTTTTATAAATTCAAAACTAGACAAAATAGGTATAAGGAAAATCTCAGCATAGGGACATATAAAATAAGACTAGGAAGCACCTATTTGGTCACTGAGTGGACCTTCCTACTGTTACAGGCAACCATTACATACCATCCTTTTCATAAATTGATCAAGCTTCTTATAGGGTTTTTTGCCCTCAATGCTCTTACTGAAAGACCCCTCCAGAATCTCTTTCCAATGCTGGCTAGAATCATAGAAAATTAGGGTTGGAAGGAACCTAATCCAACCAACAGTACAAAGCAGGACCATCCCCAACTAAATAATTCCAGCCAGGGCTTTGTCAACCTCCAAAGATGGAGATTCCACCACCTCTTTAGGTAACTTGTTCCAGTATTTCACCATCCTCCTACTGAGAAAGTTTTTCCTAATATCCAAGCTTCAGGTAGTTAAAGGCTGCTATAAAATCACCTCTCTGTCTTCTCTCCTCCAAACAAAATAAACCCAATTTCATTAGCCTCTCCTCATAAGTCATGTGCCCCAGGCCCTGCAACATTTTTGCTGCTCTCCAGTGGATGTTCTCCAACTTGTCCACATCCTTTCTATAGTAGGGGCCCCAAGACTGGACACAGTAAACCACATGTGGCCTCATCAGTTCAGATTAGAGTGAAATAATTACTTCCCTTGATCTGCTGGCAACTTGATCTAATGCAGCCTATTATGCTATTAGCCTTCTTGGCAACAAGGGCACACTGTTGGCTCATATTCAGCTTATTATCTACTGTAACCCTCAGGTCCTTTTCTACAGAGCTGCTGTCCAGCCAGTCGGCCGCCAGCCTGTACCGGTGCATAGAATTCTTTTGTTCTAAGTGCAGGACTTTGCACTTCTCCTTGTTGAACCTCATGAGATTTCTTTTTGCCCAATCTTCCAACTTGTCTAAGTCACTCTAAATGCGAACCCTACCCTCCAGTGTGTCTACTATACTGCCCCAGCTTGGTATCATCCACGAACATGCTGAGGGTGTCATCCATGAACTTGCAGCAGCTCTGCAATCATGTCAGCTAACTCCCTCAACACCCTAGGATGCATTACATCTGGCCCCATGGACTTGTACATGGCCAGTTTTCCAAATAGTCCCTAACCTGTTCTTTTACCAGTAAGGGCTGCTGATCTCCTCCCCAAAGTGTGATGCCCAGTAGAGTAGTCTGGGACCTGACCTTGTCTGTGAAGACTAAGGTAAAAAAGGCATTGAGTACATCAGCCTTTTCCTCATCATCTGTCACAAAGTTGCATCCCCCATTCAGTAAGGGACCGACCCTTTCCCTGACCTTCCTCTTGTTGCTAACATACTTGTAGAAACTGTTCTTGTTACCCTTCATGTCCCCTGCTAGCTGCAACTCCAATTGTGCTTTGGTCTTCCTGACTTTATCCCCCCATGCCCAAGCAATATTCCTATACTCCTCCAAAGTTGCTTGTCCAAGCTTCCACTTCTTGTAAGCTTCCTTTTTGTATTTTAGCTCACCATAGATTTTTCTGCTAAGACAAGCTGGTTTAGCCAAACTGGCCTCCCAGGGAATTCTGACCATCAGTTCCCTAAAAGAGTCAAAGTGTACTTTTCTGAAGTCCAGGATCCATACTCTGCTGCTCTCCTTTCTTCCTTTTGATCATCTCATGGTCACTGATGCCCAATTTGCCATCCACCTCTACATCCCCCAACCAATTCTTCCCTGTTTGTGAGCAGTAGGTCAAGAAGAGCGTAGCCCTTAGTTGGTCTCTCCAATAGCTGTTCCAGAAAGTTGTCTCCAACACTCTCCAAAAACTTTCTGTATTGCTGTGTACTGCTGTTTTGCCCTCCAAACAGGTGTCAGGGTGATTGACATCCCCCTGAGAACCAGGATTGGTAATCTGGAAACTTCCATTAGTTGTCTGAAGAAAGCTTCTTCAGACAACTAGCAGAAGTTTCCAGCTAGCCAGATGTATGCAATCACTTGCTATACATCTAGTATACATCTTGCTAGAAATGGCCTTCTGATTTCCAACCTACATTTCTTCAAGGTCAGTTTATATTCTTTTGCTCTTGTTTCAAGAACTTAACAGATCTTCTAGCTCCTTGGCAAATTTGCAGCATAAGGTATGTTTTAACTTTCCATGCATGTGGTTTGTGGTACCAAAAACTACATACCTCTGCTCACCTGGATGCTGCCTATAGGTGCAGTGATATAACATTTAACCTGTTCCAAGAATGTCACTGAATGGAACTGGTTTGCATTTGTCCTTGAACAGCAGTGTCTGCACAAACTTTGCTAAGGGTTCAAGTTAACCTTAGGTAGAGCCTTTACCTTTTAGGGATTACTTTGCTGCCAAAACTCCATCAGATGTTTGAGTATCCAGACCATGAAGCCTTCCAGTGCACACAGTTCCCCAAGGATTCTGCTAGACAGGGTGGAAGAACCAAAGTAGTTGGTCACCAAGAAAGAGGAAGATGCCATGGCCCACAACTGCAATATCTGTTCCTGCTTTCTCTGCTTCAGGGGCCCACCAAGATATCCAAAGCTTTGACTCCTCTGCTGCAAAGGGGCTTGTCAGTTTTGGTTCCATACTATAGCCCTGGTGTTCACAGGCTACTTTGGAATAGAGGTGGAAGTGGAGGCGTTGCCAGATCCTGGAGGGACTATGTGACCCACTACTTGTGGACTCTTACTCATGGCTTTACAAGATCGCTGCAGTTTTTCAACATGTTTTGGAAAATGATTTGTCATTTCAGTGGCCAATTAGATCTCAGTGTCAGATAGTACTGTATATTTTTGTTAAAAAAAAGAAAAGAAAGAAACATATTTAAAAATGCAGAAAATAGATACAATTTCCCCTGCACCTTTTTCAGCCTAAACACTCAAATATTATCACAGGTTATAAGAAATGGAGATCTACATGGGTGTTGCAGAAACTAGCAGCCATTTCAAAACATAACCATTTTGTGTGCAATGATCTGGACCATCATTTCTCTACATAGTGGTAAACCATGAGTGTGTTCAACAATGCCTCTATCAGAGTTTTCCACTGATGTGGTTTCCCACTTTGTCACAAACACACAGAGTGAGGGCAGCCATTTTGCTATTAGTTTCTGAAACACCCTGTAGCATCAAAATGTGCATTTTGGTTCAGACCATTATAAGATAGAATTAATTTCCATAATTTAAAGACTGGATTTTGAAAGGCTCAAAATTTGAATCTGACAGAGCATAGATGGGATGCGTCTCAGCTACATCTCTGCCAAAAGAATGGCAGATGATAGAGAAGGAACCACACACACAAAAAAACCTAGACCAGCAGAACAGTCCCTCTACAAAAAGGGATAAAGTAACCCTGTTAGAGGATCAAGATGCTTACCACAAACATTAGCAAAACATTAAGCATTTTCCAGTGCTACTAATTTTTAATTAGCAATCCAGGACTTGATTCTCCTTTTTTGGTGTCTCTTCTAAATCCTCAGGGCAAAGTGTATTATCCCAAATGGATATTTCACACTAATGCTAAATTGAGCATTACAAATCTGTGGTACACTAATTTAGCTCAATTTGATAAGCATTTTTAACAGCCTGTCTTAAATGACTGAATAGGAGGAATATGGTGAAATTAAATACAAACTTAACTCTGTTGGTTTTCTAGTTGAAAATGTTGCATATTTTAAAAACTGAATTGCCCCCATAAAATATATATTCAGATAGAAGCATCACTAACACAAACAATACCTGGAGCCTAATACAGACCTAGATTGGATTACAATTGGTTTTCACTTCTGTTTTGTGGAGAAAGAAAAAAGGAATTCTGTATTTATCAGAAACCATTTGATTGAGGCACTCTCATTTGTTTGGAAGTAGCATAGCCTGAGGTTGGTATTACACAGCTGACATCAAGCAACTTCTTAATTTGTCACCAAAAGTTGAAGTCAATGTCAGAAAAATTAGATGGCCAAGTCCTACTCAAAACGAGTTCAGAGAAAGACTTTTTATGTCAACATCTGTTCATTTGTTTGTTGTAATAAATGTAGTATTCTTCAGTAATGCTGAACTGTTATTCTTGGGGCAAAGCCTTTTAACTGAAGTTTTCTACTTATCCATAAGATAAGATTAGCAGAGGAAATGGCAGTACACAGATTTCTCACATTGTCCTGTCTTCTGACTATTGTATCCAACCTTATCCAGGAGGGACTACATCTGGCCAAAGAAGATGGTTCATTCTCTTCCTCCATCTAATGTATGGTCTCCCTCCAGCCTGTTCAGATGATCAGGTAATTATGCTGCTCATTTTCTTTTTCTGTTTGAATGCTGTGTAGTTTTGGATCATTGCAATCACTCTGTGTCACATCAGAAAATGTTTCTACATCAGACACCGGAGCAGAATGTCTTAAAATATCTCATTATGTAGACTTTGACTGAAGAGATTAAAATATGAAAAGGATTCTAGACCACAGGTAATTAGAGAAGTATTTAAACTATAACATTAAGAAATGAAAATTGCAATAGATTATTTAGAAACATATTTATAGTTAAGGTGCCTTTTACATGAATGTCTGCTTTTTCAAGGGATTGTGCTTAAAGCTTTCTGAATCTTAAGAATGTTGTTATTTTTTTCCTGTTTTAACTTAAATTTGGTTTCACATTAAGAACTGACCTTACTAAAAGATGTTTCATTTTGAAGCCTTGTTTACCTATAAGTTATTTCTATTCTTTCTGTCAAAGATTAAAGTCTTTGATTTCAGATGCCGATGGCAAAAGGTCAGATGACAAAGGGTCAGAAGCTAACACAACAAACTCTGTGGTTGTAATTTATGCCTCTGTATTAACAGTGTTGCATATACACACCCCTGTCTGTGCCTCATTTCAAATTATTTAAGTTTTCATATGAAAGAGACAAACTGACCTTGACGGCCCAGCACAAAAGATAAAGTATCTATAGTAACGAGATTAACTGACTTTAGTAAAGTTGTAAAATTAAATATGCTACGCGCGCCATCCTGTGACCAAACAGAACCAGTACCACCCAAGTAAAAATAACCCCCCTTTTTTATGAAACTTGAGCAAACAAAGCACAAGTGCCAACTCATTAATTATTTATAATTGGCGTATAGTAATTGGTCACCTGTGTCAGATAAAACTTTGAAAGAGCTTCCGCCCAAAGCAGAGAACAGAGAACAGAGAACAGAGAACAGAGAACTGTGTATACACTCAAGAAGAACAGATCATGCACGAATATTTCTCTCCGCCTACGTTATCTTTTTGGCGTATCCCCATTTCTCTCTCTATCTCTGGTGTTATCTTTCTTATCAAGAGCTCTCGATAATCTGCAGACTGCAACGACTTATATGAATCGCTCGGAAGCAACTGTCTTACCCACCCTGTAAATGCTGGGTAACATGATATCTGCATGCTGTAACTGAAAGAATAAATCAACCCCACTGTCTGCGCTCTAGCCATCAGAAGCGTAAGTAAAATAAATCTTTTCTGAAAACATCACGCTGTGTGTAAATCATCCTGACTCCTGTTCACCATTATCACCCACCTGCCCGGTCATAAATCCCCCTCCTCGTGCCAAGCCAGTTGTGCCGACCCAGGCTCACAGGTCAAGGGTGCACCGGCGTATGGGGCGCGACACTTTCCTACAGAAAACATTAAGAACAGTTACCTCAATACAAAAACACTCACTTTCTGCTACGAAATGCTTATCTTTCTAAACTAGAGCTATGCTAAAGTGAAGGAAGAAATAATGGATGAAAGAGTACATTTTTTGAGAAGAAGGCAGTCTTACAAAAATAATTAACAAGGACACACATATTTTCTAACTTTACTGCTCAAAAATGTGCAGGTATCTGCAACTGCAGTGTAGAGACTGTACTGTTGTGGATGAAAATGACTATCTAGATATTCAGCTGCTTGATGACCACTATACACAGCACTCAGACAGCTTTGAAAAATTTAAATACAAACTTTTGACAGAGAATACTGTATATTCTTCTACTATAACTTTCCTATGGGATCAACACTGGAGATTAGCATGCAAAGAAATATTTTCTCATAATAGTAACATCCTTTTTCTTCTAATAAGTATATATCAAGTGAACAGACTGAACATGAAGCTTCATACAATTCCAGGGATTTAAACTATGCATATATTCAAAGCAATAATTGCCCAAGAATATATCTAAAGTTTTCCTTCCATATCACAGAAATCTTACCAGTCTAAGAGTTTCTACCATTCTATCCTGAGATATTTCATTTCTGGCTAGAATTGCATTCTTTTTTATTGAAATACTGTTTCTTTTTTCCTTGTTTAAAGACCAATTTCAGTTAGATTCAGTGATGCCTAAAGAAGTTGACCTGAAAAAAATACATTCAAATATACCTCTTAGATTGTTTCAATTTTGTGAGTAACTAGGAATCAATGATGCCATGACAATCACAGTAATTCTTCTAGGGTCTAGCAAATGGATAAATGAACCTTTCTGAGTATTGTGCTGGAATCATAAGCAACTGGATCTTGGGATCTTAATTGGTAAATTAAATTTTACATGTAGAATGATTGTCATGGGAGAATATTTTGTATTTGGCTCTCCTGCTAATAATAATACTGGAAGAAATCAAGGTAAGATATATATACATTTCTTCTTCTAGGGATTCAAAGGAAATCACCAAGAACTAAATATCTGACACCTCAAGTGGTTTCAACATTGGAAAATTATCAGAAAGTATGTGTATTTAGGTCAGTGATCCTACACATAATCTTCTGGTTTAGTCAGAGCATAACATTTCTAGCTTTGTAATGTAAAACAGGAGTTATGAAGATAAGCTTGTTTGTTTTTTTCACTTGGTTAACAGGGCAATGCAGCCCACCATATGGCTATCAAAAAAGTTTGTAAGCATGAAAAGAATGATGTGGACAATACTTACTTCATTGGTAGGCTTGATGATGCTATTTCTAATTCTATTATGTTTATTTGTGAATGGTTTCCCACCCCCAGTGCCAGAACTAATCATGAGGCCCTGGTGATGCTACAGTGTTTCTGGACTTGCAGAGGTTAGAGGTATGTGGAGTGTGTCAATGAGCAGTCATTACAATGATCTAAGGAAGCAACAGGCTAGATTAATGGGGGAAGCAACTGGGCAACTGAACATTTTCCATCCTTCAGGATAAACATCCTTAGAATATCCTGTCACCAGGATATCCTCAGGGATTGGTGATTATTATTTATTATAAGGACAGTGAAGGAAAGCCTCCTCATGTAAAGTTTGCCCAATGACAATGTATTTCATCTTATTCTCTTTTCATCTGATTCCTCCAGACCCTCATTAGGGTTCTCAAATCCCAAGGCAGATGGAGGAACACATGTACTCTGTCAGAGGCAAACCCTGCACCATCACTCAAATTGAACCACATAGGATCCTTTCCCTTAGCTTGGATAATGTTTGCAATGACTGGCAAGCCTCTTCCTTTAAGCATTCCCAAATTTTACTGCAGGAACTGGCCATAGATATTTTCCAATAGGTATCTGGTGGTTGCATTTTATCCTTAGAACACGTAGCATGTTAGAGTGGGGTGTCAGATGGTTTGGAAAGAGAACACACAGCAACGTGCCTTATGTATATTGACATTACAACATATGTTAAATGTCAGATCATCTGCCAGGCCCAGACTGCTTTTTCTACATGGAATTGGAAATTCCCTTCCCCTCCACACCTTTAATATGCCACCTCACCTGTGCCAATTTAGGAAACTAACAGGAGGGATGACAAACACTAAGTTATGAGAAAAACTTTAAAACAGAAATATAAAAAAATAAAATAGAGAGTATTGACATAAGTTTATGGCTGCAGAGTGCTTTAAAAGTGGCCAAATGCATGACAAATTAACCATCATCAAATGAGGGTTCAGATGAAGAAGCTCCAAAGTAGAATGCCTTAGGGAATTTCTGTTCCCTAGGGTCAGTTTTTCAGTATGATCAGGGCTGGGCTGATGCAGGCCAGCCCCACCCCAGGTGTTCTCTGCAGGATGGGAGGGAGGGAAAGGGAGCAGAAGGGAGTTGCAGGCTGAGGTTTGAACGGGGGGGGGAGGGGAAAGAGGGATTGGTGCTCCCCCACCTCCCTTCCCCTCCAGGTCAGGTTGGACAAACCACAGCCCACAGCTCCTCCCTCTCCCCCTCCCTTCCTGCAGACAGCACTGCAGCTGGGAGTGGGGCAGGGGTAAGGGAAAGAGGCTGCAGGCAGGCTCCTCCTCTGGTTCAGCTCCAAAGTGGAGCTGATCTGGAGACCCAAATGTGTGTTGGGTTGTGCAGTTGCTCTAACTCATGGCACTTTATGTAAAGCGCTATGAATTACACCATGGACCTTCATGTCTGGCAGCACCCAAAGACTGACATTCTTTTGTTTAGTACACAAAATATAAATATGCAGTTAGTTATACTCTTTTAAAACGTTATAAAGCCAAGAAAGGAGGTTCCATATTTGTTTTTTATTCCTCAGTGGGTTATGAGTAAATTGTGCATACATTTTTAAAAGTCAAACCAGATTTTTGTAGCTATTAGACTTTTAAGTCCAGGCTAGAATCTTAATTTTCACCTCTATTCCATCTACCAGAACCTCCTGCTTCATTACTTGTAATAGGATTCTGCAGTTAGAACTAAGTTGACAGTGTTATTGATGATTAGACAGAATAGAATCCACACTATATTTGCCCAGAAGAATAGTTTCTGTCAGCAATAGAAGTACCCAGGGCTTAAAGACAACATGTAAAATGGTTTCATCTGTAATTTTGTTCTGATCCTGAGAGGTGAAGAACTGCTACATCTCTTTGCTGTCAGTAGTCAGCATCTGAACTGAGGTATTTGACTTTAAAACATAAACTTTATAACATATACCATCCAAAAGGCCAACATTTGGGTGGATGGTATGTCATGTTTCATATTGACAATAATCCAACTTAATTTGGAAGGAAATAGGGCCTAAGTACAATTGTTCAAGAAGCCTGAGGCAGAAACACTCTAGGTATTGTGCTTTACTCAAAATGCCCAAGATAAGTGCAGGAGTGAACAGAAGTGACTTTTGTTTTGGTTGGGTAGGAGGGGCAGCAATGGAAGTGGCCTGCACTGGCCAAGGCCAGCAGGCTAGTATGTTACTGCATACCTCCCAGGAGGCTGCCAGAGCAGCCCCAGCTCCCAACCGGCTGATGGCTATCAGCAATGATTAGGAGGAAGGGAGGGAACAGAGCCCCACTGCCACGTAGGCTCTCTCCAGCTTGCTGGCTTATGTCTTAGTAAGGGCCAGGCCAGGTTCACATGGCAGAGGTTCTCTGTTACCCCAGCTACAGCAAGGAATTGAAACTTGGGGTTGCATTGCTTTTTGCCATTCTGGGAACTGGGGGTGCGAAGACATGGACCCCACCGCCATGGGGACCTGGCCCACCCATCCCCCCCAAGACCTAAGCCAGAAAGCTGTGGGGCCCCCATGGCAGGGTGGCTCTGTTCCACCCCAACTCCCCATTCCCAGCAGAGGAAAAAGTGGCACAGCACTGAGCTCCTGGCTGCAGCTGGAGGAATGGAGCCCCTCTGCCTGGCCTGGCTCCCACCAAGACTCATGCCTGCAAGCTGGGGGCATGTTTACAGGGGGGGCTTCCATTACCCCACCTCCTTTCCTGGCTGCACGGGAAGAAGGCAGAGGCTTTTCTGTCTCCACTCTGTGACAGCCCAGCAGTGGGGCTGGGCCAGTGCTCACCTGCAGCAGACAAGCACTAGCTGAGGGTAGCAAGCCACCCAGCGAGGTGCCCCTGGGATGCAAGGGGAATGTGATCTACCTTGACTCACCCTGGGATGTGGTTCAGACATTCAATAACGTGCTCTAACCCAAAGTGCATTAGTCTGATACCACATCCATCCAGGGTTAACTTAGAATGAGATCCACCATTTTTAAAGTATTCTGTGTGCTATGAACATCTTTTTGGTTATGGCTGTAGCGCATTTCTGCATATTTATTGCATTATAAGTGTAATGTCTGTACCTAGCCAGTGTGAAAATCAATTTTATACCTCATATAGATTGGGCAAGCTGAGCGTATTTAAAAAAATCTGTTAGCTGGCCCTGATCAACTCTAGGCTCCCCAACAGGGTGTCATGGTTCTAAGCAATATCAGTTCCCCATAGTGCTATGTGCTAAACAAACATAGCATTAGAAAGTCTCTCCCACAAAGAGCTCACAGTGTAATCTGAATAGACCAGACAATACAGATCTGTGAGGATCATGGAATGTTTTTTCCTGTAGCTTTCTTCCATAGTACTGGGCATAGTTATTTTTCTGGCATCATCTAAACACATTCCCTAACACATTCTCTGTCATTGCAATGGTAGGGCATTGGCAGCATTCTTGTTTCCCAGCTCTTCATCTGCATCATGTTGCAAGGCTTTTATTCCATTGGGTAATTGCTAGTTGTGCAGCATGAGGGGATCAGAGCACTGGCTGCCTCCAAATACAGTGGACTAGACTTAACATGAAAGCCCTTTTACTAATATATTCCTATGAAACATTGCCACTCTTACCTTATACATTGGAGAAAAAGGATTTACTCAAAGTGGCAAAAGAAGTCTGAAATTGAACCCAGGTCCACTGCCTTACCTATAACTGCACTTAAGCACTGGATGGATATCTGTAACTGAAGAAACATGTAAACATTAGTAATATGTGCAAGCCCATATGTGAGCTTGTTAGAGAGCTCGTAAAGTGAGAGTGTTCTTTAAAGAATCCAATCTATTTCCCAGGGTGCTGATAGAAGCTCAGCTGTTAGTAGGAAACTCCAACAAGAACTCAAGTGGCCTCTCTAAGAAAACTGTCTAATTTCATCAAAGGCAACTTTGACAAGAGTCACATTATCCTACACACCTGCTGAGCTCAAGCCACTCAGATGAAAAATGAGCATAAGGCTCTTTCTGGTACTATTAGGATAACTCTGACAATATGCACCTGAATCCTTTTTAAAACTTGCAGTCTGAACCAATTGATATCATTTGTGAAGGGGACATGCCTAAGGCCTTCTGGGTGTTCTGTAAATAAATAAATACATTGCCTGACATGGCAGTTCTGAAGGCAGAATCCTGCTGCTGGCCATTAACAAGCTTCCTTAAATAAATGATCATCCTGGAGATGCATGTGAGAGTTACTTCAGTGGCTCTGCCACAGCAGGTGTGTAATGTGGCGTCTCTTGTTAAACAAGGATTAAAACAAATGATTTCAAAACACAACAAGCCTCATTCTGTTACTCCAGTGCTAGATAATAAGGGTTTTTTCCTCCCTCTGCACATTAGCTGGCTACAGTACACATAAAAGGCTAAAATTAAACACTGTTGATATTTTTCACTATATTTTACTCTTCCTGGAATTATAAATTTTACCCCTGTTGTCACTAATGTGTCTAAGGAGAGCAAGGTTTTATAGCATAATTGTAAAGAATGCCATTCTATGAATATACAGGCATACCAAGAGCATTATTCCTCATTTGATAGCTAACTATGCTGTTATATTTCATACATTTTTAATACAGTCATACCTAGCTGTCAGTGTCAGGCTGCAGTGATTAATGGTACAGCCATGTAGATGATTACACAATACAGTTTGTATCATCTGTTTCCTGCTTTATGTTCTAAAGATGTGTGAAGTGAAATAGGTTTATTGAACATTTATTTACAGATGCTATCATTGCATAGGCACTTTCTACTTTCCTCCTCTCCCACCACCTCCAAATTATGCTACTTGTATAATAAACACCAACATTTATCTATGACAAGTCGAAGTGCATTTTTTATATTTGATGCTACTTCTTATCATTTCCAGAACACAACAGAGGACAGCTTAAGCAGCAAAAAAGCAACTTTCAAGAAGTGCTGCTTTTACTTCACTTCCATTAAGGCTTTGCTCTGTGAAATCTGGAACTTATTCCCATATTATAAAAGAAAATTATCTCCTTTGAGTCATGGATCAAAAGTCAATGATATTAATATTGATACTACTGCCTATGGTTAGTCACATAAAAACACCTAGGGCACATTGCTTTATGCATTTAATTTCTGACACTTCCATTTTGTCATTTAAACGCCAGTATGCTTAAACTATGGTCCATGGAGGGACCATATAAATGATAAACTGTATGAGCTGTGGCAGCCCCTGCACTGTAGCACTCATGTCCTAGCCAGCCCTGTCATTGTCTACATATGCATTGCGGTGGAATAAATAACTCCACTGTAGGATATTATTCTGGCCTAATAACTCCGAACATGCAGACAGTGACACTTTAATGAGTCCCATATAGATGCCTCAGTGTGTTGTAATCATATACAAGAGTACACCATACTTCTACAATTCAATACAGCATTGTGGGCTTTGTTTTGTTTTTCATTTCAGTTTCACTGTGTCCATAGTAAACTGGAAGGATTATGAAGTGTGTGAGATAATGTAAAAAAAGTAGAAGATGATGTACCAAATTCTTTTTCCTTTTTATGCTCTGCTTTCTGCATCTCCTTTCACAGCATCTGATGAAGTGAGTTTCAGCTTACAAAAGCTTGTGCTGTATATATATTTACTTTGATTAATTTGTAAGGTGCAAAGCTCCCCTGCCTTCTACCAAACTCCTTCCATTCAACCTGCAACTATACCATGCCCACATCAAGGTTTAGAAATAAATAATTAGGACCACTAGAAGCTGACATTGCTGATCTTTCTCTAACCATCATGTGAGGGATAGATAGCCAGATAAACCTATGTCTCTGCCCAGGATAGAAGACATTATAGTCAGCTCTGAGTGTATCAGCCAGTCATTCTGGCAGTCACTTAGTACTGTACTAGGTACTGAAAACTGGCTGGGACTGTTGGAAGATCTTATGCTGGCGATTTGATAACAGGTAACAAACACAAAAAGGTTATTATAACGAAGATATCTATCAATTATTTTTCAGTGGTCATGGGGGACAGGAAAAGTGCAATGAAGAAAACTCTGGTGAGATATTAGGCATGATTTTCAAACTATGAGAGTGGTTAAACAATTGCATAGCTTATCAAGAAGTTTTGTTTTTAACTGCAGATTAGACACTAGACAGACACTTGGCTGGGATGATTTAAACATGGATGGCCCCATCCAGAGCAAGGGATTAAACTAGATAACTTCTTGAAGTTCTTTCCAACCGTATGATTCTATAACCAATCAAATAAAACAAAACAGTGTCTAGCATTGTCTGGTGTCAACCTGAACACATAAGGTGCCCATAAAAAGATATTAAGGCAAATCTAATGGTATAGACCCTTGCTGGATAGATACAAAGAAAAGTCAAATGAAGGGAACAGAAGTCTTTTGGGGTGTTGACTGCCAAACTGGCATTTCTAGTGATTTAAATCCTAGTGGTTTCCATCTGTCTGGAGCTTTATTGACTGTGACCAATTCAAAGCACTTTGCATGTTACATTGTAACTGATTTTTCTAGTTGTATTACAAAAGCATATTTGCGCACATGCAAATGTCCACAGACCTGGCAAGGCATGCATTCATAATAACTTAAGTAGTTGTGCAGGAGAAAAAAACTCCCAAAGTTGCCTGTTCATGTGCATCATGCAGGAATGTCAGTATGACTAGTTAGTGGAAAAAACTAACACTAAGGATTCAAAAGTGAAAGATCTGAAGCTGCTGACAAAAGCATATTATTTTCCTTGTAAAACAGTGAAAACAGTACAGCTCATATATCTGTCTCTCACTGGAACTACAGTAAAACCACAATGTGATATGACAGCAGAATTGAAGTACATAAAACAGAAATACGTTGCAAGCATATACATAGTAAACTGCTACAACCTGTACCAGTAAACTGCACTAACTGTACATAGTAAACTGTCTAAAATCTGAGGTTAAGTGCTATATGTTCCTTTTATTTTCTAGCTGATTTCATTTATTTGCTCAGCTCTTGTGGAATAGTGGTGATAGCTTCTTTTGTGTCTGGCTGCTCTCTCATGAGAGAAGTCCACATAAACATGAACTGAAAATTCAAACAAACGAAAGGTAGTGTCCTATCACATAGAATAGGGAAGTAAAGACAGCCAGCAATGGCATACCTCTGACATTATTTTCTTCTGCTGTTAAGTGATGGGTAAATCTCCAAGGCTAAATACAGACACTCAAAAAGCCCAAACCTAAATTTATTCAATCTTTGCAGGTTAGTCTAACCTGCGTAGATTGAACTGAGAAGCAAGTGAACAGACATTCACTTTTAATTGTAGAAATGCAGCCACATGCCTGCAATTAGTGGTAGCCTTAAGGTTTTGGGGGCCCTGGTCAAGAGAGTCATTTGGGGCCCCTCAGAGGTATGTATTCAGGTAAATATTAAACCACCATAGTTGCGTCATGGATCTTTTTAATATTCTTTGGGAGAATTAGATAGTCAAGTGTTAAAATGAAAATACAGCCACTTCCTTGCAAAAACTGCACCCCCACAAAAAAATTTGAGCCCCCTAACATGTAGGACCCTAGCTGGTCATCTGGTTTGCCCTCCCCTAAGGCCACTACAATTAGGGAGGAGTTTAAACCCCCCACCCTAGCCTGCATGATCCCCATCAAAAATGGTGTATGAAACACAGATCCTAGCATTCAAAAGTGATTTACATATTGATAACTAGCAATAACATCTGCTAGTAGTATTACTAGCACAAGTTATTACTAGTTATCAATATGTAACTTAATATATATACCTGACACTCTAAAATATGTCTTAGAGATCAACAAGTCATGTGGCTACTAAGCCGTAGACAAATCCCATTTTGCATGTAGGTTTTCCTGTTTTGATTCATTATAGATATCTTTGGCTACATTTTAAGGCGATTTTAATTCCATTTATTAAATATCAAGCACTAAACTGTGCTGAGTCCATCCAAGGTGTATGGAAAGAAAAGGGTTCAGAAAACTGCTGAAGGAGATGATGCTGACAGTCCCTTTTTAATCTATAGCTCAGTGGCTAGAACACTCAGGAGAGTCGTAGAAGACCCAGGTTCTATACCAGCCTCTGCTTGAGGGGATTTGAACCCCATGTGGTCCAACAAAGTACCGTAACAATATACAGTAAGAGTTTTTTTATCCGGCATCTTACAAGCAGGCATGCTCCACTAACCGGCATGCCGGCTTGTAAGAGAAAGTGAAACCAGAAGTACCACCGTGGCACTTCTGATTTCTCTGAGCCGCTATGGCTTGGGGCAAAGCAGCCTGCACTGCTGAGCTCCCACGGCCCTGGGGCATAACAGGCTGTGCAGGGCTATGCAGGACCCGCCTCCCTGTTCCCTGTGGACCCCACAGGAGGGACAGTGACGCCACAGGAGGGGCGGAGGGGCCGCTCAATTAACCAGCATATTTTGTTATCCGGCATCCCCCATTCCCAGGGGTGCCTAGGTTGCCCCACAATCTCTGCTGCTGCCTGGAGAGCTACCTGTTGCCAATTTTAGGCCAGCTTTATTACCCAGGACAAGTACATGGTCCCGTACAAAAGATCTACCTCCTTTGTATCTATGGTAGAGTTAATAAACTGTACTCACTGCAGTGGATCTGTAACAATCCATCAACCTGTTCCCTGAAAGTTATGAGTATTTGCTTACATAAGTGATTACAATAAAAGCTGTTATCCTCTTCCTGAGGTAAAGCTGGTTATTGCATTGCGTCTAATGGAAATAAATCTAGAGGGGCATAACAAAACAGAAGCTTTTGCATGTAATAGATTTTTTAATTTGTCTACAAAGTATACAATGGATCATTGTACTATTGAAATATTTCCCTACTCCAGATCAATGACTCTCTTTAATGGAAATCCTTTTACCAGTGGATTAAATTATAAACAGCATAGTACAAAAGAAGGACTCTTTTGAGGAAATGTAGTTTCCATTATTGACTTTTCTTTGAATATAAATTATTAATCACCAGATTGTCTGTCTTTCAGAAGGGTTACCATTTATTGACCATTACTCTCCTCCTTAACACTCAGTATTTTATATTGGATTATAGCTGTCCATGTGTCAATAGATTAATTTATAGAAATCAATATACAATGTCTGGCTGCATTCATCTCTCTCTCAACTCTTTACCCCTGACCAGTTGATATGATACTGAACACTTGTCTTTGTCTCCACTGACTTTAAAGATCTTGTAAAGTCTGTGTTAATTAATGCAACTCCTTGCACTTAGGTTCTACACTGATGTAATTTTCTAATGTAGATAACCCTAGAGAGGTCCCATGCAGCGATTCTGTAACTACATACCAGGAAACACTATGTTGCAGTACTTATTTTTGCAGCAGTAAAGATAGGGAGTTTGGGAGACACCATGAGTCAGCTAATGAAGAGTTCTGTACAGGTCTAAATCCCTGAAGTAGTGGGCACTGAGTCATAGCCTCCAGTGAACCATAGTATTGATAAAAGAGCAACTGCACAACTACTATGCTACCAAACAGCCATGTTTGGGACAATTTTCTTTCTCCCCTTTGCAGAAGTCTCTTTTGTTTGGCCTGTTGACTCATTTTGCAGCATTTGACCCAATGAGCAAAGTTACAAGTTAGCAAATTCTAAAATACTCCCCTATTGTTTTTAAGGTTAACTTTCAGAAATTATAGATCATGGAACGTGACCAAAGTTAATGATAGGATGATGGGATTCTCATTCAACTATAAAATTGTATGTTTATGTAAAAGGATTTTTTTAAAAGCTCTTTGTATCATATTAACTATTTGCCTCTTACTTGTTTACAGAAGATTCATGTACTGTTTTCAGAATGGATACGTATGTATGTAGGTATGATCTCAGCATGCATACAATTCTTCCTTAAAAAAATGTGTGTGTGTGTGTGTACATACACACAATTTTTCCCCAATAGCCAGAAGACTATAATAGCATTCCTAAAGAGAAAGATGTATTGTATTCTATTGTATTAATTTAAGAATGCTATTCTTAAATATGTTAATCAATCAAAATAGCAATTAATTGCAGAGGCAAACGTTTTCTGCTGTCAATTATTAACAGTGCTTCTACTGAATGTTTTGGGGGAGGTTTTTTTAATATCATCTTTTAAAAAACAAGTTTTTATTAACAAACAGCAGAATTTTTCTCTGCTTATAGTGAAAGCTAATATCTGTATCATCATCTAAACATAACAGTATCATTGTGACTCAACCCCCTTATTTTCCCTGATTATTATAAATATTGTGGGATTTGTATTCCCACAAAAAGTTTGGTCTTATCAAAGCTGGCCAGACAGTTATAAGTATTTTAGTACTATTCTATATTTGTCTCTTGCCATGCATAACTGAATTTGTTCCCACCTTAGGCACAATGATAGAGGGAAATATTCACTGTGTTAATATATAATAAATTTTCTACTTTAATAGTTCCAACATTTTATTGCTGTATTTACATCTACTTATTCTCTGAGTGTCCTTCCTCACATAGTGCCATATATCCTAATTGGGAAGCTCAGAAAATAAAACAGGAAGACTGGGAGATTTAGGCCTCCTTGTTCTTTATGATGTCATAAATTCCTTAAGTGGCATTATGAGTATTTTGACCATGCAACAAGAAAAGGAAAAGGTCCCATCTCATTTTAGAAAGAGACTACATTTTATGTTGTAAGAAAATATATGTAATCAGTATAACATTGATAACTATAGGAGACCTTTCATCTACAAAAAAGAAACCATCCCACCATAATGAGGAAAAATTCATTCAAATATTGAGGAAACTTTTAAGCAAGTGAATTAATCATATAATATGCAACTTTGCTAAAGGCTTTGATTCCAAGTTATTAAATATGAGAGTGATTTTCAAAGGAAAGGAAAAAAATCCCATAGAAGTTATCACATGTAAGAAAGACCTTTGCCTTACTGCACTTGAGTTTTTTTCTGAACTACTCATCTCAGAGTAGTTAATTTCAGCTCATCCATTTCCTTCAAAGGTATGATATTGGACAAAGGCCCATTTTCATGGAAGGGGGTGGAATATGTAGATTATTTCCAGCAATAGAAGACCAACTTTCCAGTTCAAATGGCCACATATCTGAGTGACAAATACATGAGTATGTACACTTCTCCAAGGCACTGATAAAAAAATAGCCAGTAACATAACCTGTGATGGGCAAAAAGGGAACTACTCCCAAGTGCCAAATTAATTGGAGGGCCGGAGTGGCAGTCCTGTGAGGAACCTATGCCATGGCAATATCGGCATCCTGCACTGCTGCTATGGTTGCAGTAGGTGCAGAGACACTGAACTGCTTTGCTGCTTCTGTAACAGCACCAAGCAGAGCAGTTAAGAGTCCTCTCCCTTGCCATTCCCCCTGCTCTCCCTAAGTACAGACAGTCAAAAAGCCTAAGGCTAAACTGATTCAATCTAGGCAGCTTCCTCTAAGCTGCCTAGGTTGAAGTGATAACCATCTGAACTGACTTTCAGTTTTCAATTGGGAAAGACAGGGGTAGGCTGGCACTGACCCAGGCCAGTAGGTGGGGGGTGCTAGAGCACATCTCCCAGCATGCTGGCCATTGCCAGCAACCCAAACCCCTCTTGTCCCTCAACAAGGGGTTAAGAAGCCCCCCTGTCTGGGTGGCAGCCCACCTTGGGGGAGCCCCCCCAAGAGGTTTCCCCCAACCTGGGGTCCCCAGCCCATCTGGGAAGTCCCCCCTCCTCCTTCCCAGATGATGATTGCTTCAGCTGATGCCACAGGGGATAGGGAGAAAGAGTCTCCCAGGCTGTGTGCCTGCCTGTGCAGCCCAGTATGAGGGCATTGGGGACCCCTGCTTTGGGGGCTTCCTCCACCCCCGCCCAAGGTCCCCCAGACCTAGATAGCCCCAGAGAACTCAGGGGAATTCTTCTCTTCCCCAACCTTAACCCCTTGCCTTAGCTGCTGTGGGTCTCAGGGATATTCCTTTGCTCCCCCGCATTAGTTTTCCCTCAGACTTGCACCTAAAGCAAAACTGGTTGTGGAGGAGCCAGAGAATTTCCATCTGCTACCTGAAGCGGCCTGAGACTCACAGGAGCTAAGGCAAGCAGCTCTGGGATTGCGGAGGGGAAAAATTCCCTAGGACTGACCCAGGCTGGGGGACCCTGGGCTTGGGTGGGGGGAAGCCCTCCAAAGGCAGGGGCTCCCTGGTGTACCCACGCTGGGCTGCACAGGCAGGCACCCAGCCGGGAGGACTTCTTCTCCCTCCCATGGCAGCTGGGAAGCAGGAGGGCGAAGGGCTGCCAGGGTCTTAAAATCCCCCAGCACAGCGGCTTTCTATCCCCACACACGCTGTGTGGATCCCGGCTTAGTGAGTCTGTTCCCCTGCACCCTACCCCTATGGGCTGACGGACACAGGCAGGAAGCAGGCTAAGGAGCAGAGAAGCGAGGCAGTTCCTGCTCCACTGAAGCAGGCAGCATAGCCCAGGGCTGCAAATCATAGTGGGATGTTGGGGAACTGTGATCAGAAACTTCATAAGCTGGTTTGATCTATTAAGTTAAGTCTGATACTACATCCAACCGGTTTATCTTAAACCAGTTTTGATCATTTTGAAAGCAGTTTATGTGCACTGAAATTGTGTTCAGTTACAGGCTTAAACCAGTTTCTGATCACTTAAACTGGTTTATGTGTAACTTCTGTCTCTATCCCCTGAGTTCCCCTGCTCTCCAGCAGGGTTTTGCCCAATGTTCAAACCCTGCTAGTTATGCCTCTGATAACAGCATTTTGTGTTTTTCAATGGAAATTACAGTGTAGAATAGAGATAGTTATCTTGGGCATTGGAAGTGGTATAGCCATAGCAGCCTGAAGTTCCATTTGGGCTAACTAACCTGCTTCTTAGCAGAAACACAAATTTCCTTCCCATTGTGACTAGATGGCTTCAGGAGCAACTGCAATGTAGACACACCTAAAGAATGGAGAGAGATGATGAAGAGAGGCACTTTTAAATGACAATCCAGTAAAATGACTGAACTGCAAGAACTGCACCATCAAACCCTTGCTATACTTAAGATATATTAATGATATCTTCATCATTTGGACTGAAAACCTGCAATCTCTGATTGAGTTCCATCAGAAATTCAACAATCACCATCCCTGCATCCAACTTTCTCTAGAATACTCCAGCACCAACATCTCCTTCTTACACACGATGATCAGTATCCAGAATGATAAAATACAGACCATGCTATACAAGAAACCCACAGACCAACCTACATACCTGCACATAACCAGCAATCACCCTAAACACACCAAGCCTTCAGATATACAGCCAAGCCCTCAGATACCACTGAATTTGCACTGAAGAGAACACCCGGGATTACCACCTCACCAATCTTAAAAAGGCTTTCACCCAACAAGGACACTCCTCCAGAGAGACAGATCGCATGTTTGAAAGACCCACCTGGATACCACGTGAAGAACTCCTGCAGTACAGAAAAAAAACCATAAATCGCACACTGCTGGTTATGACATATCAGCCCTCCCTCGAACCTGTACAGAAAATCCTCAAACAATTGCAACCCATACTAGAAAGAGACTCTATTCTTAAAAAGATCTTCCCAGAGCCACCCATCCTAGCCTTCAAACAAGCACCAAACCTCGCTAACCTCATCACCAGAAGCAAAATTCCTCAAGCCCAGAACACCACGAGTGGATTCAGACCATGCCAAGACAAGAAATGCAAAATCTGCCAACACATCTCCACCACCCCCACAATTACTATACCCCACAACAGAGCCATCAGCATTCACAGATTTTACAGCTGCACCTCCAGAAATGTAATACATCTCATCCAATGCACCAAATGCCCTGATGGAAAATACGTAGGAGAGACCAAACAACAACTGTGCACTAGAATGAATGCACACTGGAAATCTATCAAAGACAAGAATACCCAATTACCTGTGGGGGCACATTTCTCACAAGAAAACCTCTCTCTCTCCAATCTCTCAGTCATGATCCTCAAAGGAAACTGACAAAACACTTCCCAGAGATTAGCCTATGAACTCCACTTCATCAACCTCCAGGATACTAAAAATCATGGACTAAATATAGACATTGGATTCATGATGCGTTATAACCCGCCTGACATCTGACTCCCCAGGTAACTATCCACTATTCATCCCCCTTCTCTCCCTGCAACCCAGCCTGTCTCTCACGCATTGACCCCTCAATCTATATCTTCACTGACTGCCTGTCTTGAATGCACACCAGCCCAGCCTCTGACTTCTTTACTTTTCATTCTATCCAGGAAGAGCACACACCAACTGCTGTAACTTCCTCAGCCTGACGAAGGGTTTTTGAACCCAAAAGCTTACTCAATATTTTTTTTCCCCAACTACTTAAGTTGGTCTAATAAAGATATCAGATTCACTCAAATAACCTTGCCTGCCTATGTTCTTAAACCAATATGGCTACAACCTACACCCCTGAATCCAGTAAAATAAAATACTTTGCTGTTTGGAATTTCACCTAGCTCTGCTGTGACCTTACCTTGAAACTTGACAAGGTTATACAGTTTCAACTATGAAAAGTTAAAATAGTTCCAAAAATGGTTTGATTTTCTGCTTGTGAAAATGGAGTATGGTCAGATTACTTTTTTTTTTACAGAACAAAGCAAGAAAGAGAATGAAAAACAAGCATGGTCAAGAAACAGCATGGAGGAAGGAAAAAAGCTGGACCACTTTGTTGATCCATGGTTCTAACAACTTGAAGCACGGAAATTATGAAACCTGAACTCTGCTGTAGGTTGAATTGACTGGAAATGGTTGCATAGAAATAAAAATACTAACTGAACTGAGTGGCATTCCTGTTTGATCAATATACTACACAACCTGCTGATCAAAAAGTTTTTGAAGACTGCATTTCCCTTCTCTCTCTGCTGTTAGTATTAATGGTTGATCAGAGGTAGAAAATAAATCTAACAGTGTTATTAAAGTTCTGGAATAAAAAACAGCTGCTTGCTAATGTTTTAAAAAAAATGAAAAACACTCTTTACTGGAAGCAGCAGTGTGTTACTTTGACCTATCTCTGCAGCATCTGTATAGACTGGGTGCTTCAGCAAGGCTTTCCCAGTCACACGCCCTGGTTCTCAAGGGGGACTTCAATCACCCTGATATCTACTGAGAGGTCAATACAGCAGTGCACAGGCAATCCAGTAAGTTTTTGGAGAGTGTTGGGGACAACTTCCTTGTGCAAGTGCTGGCGTAGCCAACTTGGGGCCATGATCTTCTTGACCTGCTGTTTGCAAAGAAGGAAGAATTGGTGGGGAAGTGGATAGCAACTTGGGCAGCAGTGACCACAAGATGATTGAGTTCAGGATCCTGAGGAAAGGAAGGATGGAGAGCAGCAGAGTAAGGACCCTGGACTTCAGAAAAGCAGACTGACTCGTTCAGGAAGCAGGATTCTCTGGGAAGCTAGTCTGAGGGGGAGAGGAGTCCAGGAAAGCTGGCTCTACTTTAAAGAAGCCTTACTGTGAGTGCAAGAACAAATTACCCCAATGCACAGGAAGACTAGCAAATATGGCAGAAGACCAGCTTGGCTTAGCAGGGAACTCTTCAGGAAATTAAATCACAAAAAAAAAGCTTATAAGAAGTAGAAACTGGGACAAACAACTAGGGAGGAGTATAAGAGCATTGCTTAAGTATTCAGGAATTAAATCAGAAAGGCCAAAGTGCAATTGGACTTGCAGTTAGCAAGGGACATGAACAGTAACAAGAAGGTCAGCTAAGAATATGTCAGTAGCAAGAGGAGGATCAGGGAAAGTGTGGGTTCCTTACTGAATGGGGAAGGCAACCTTGTGGCAGAGGATGCAGAAAAGGCTGAAGTGCTCAATGCCTTTTTGCCTCAGTCTTCACAGGCAAGGTCAGCTCCCAGACTGCACTGGGCAGCACAGTTTGAGGAGGAGGTAAGCAGCTCTTATTGGTGAAAGAATAGGTTAGGGACTACTTAGAACAGCTGGACATGTACAAGTCCATGGAGCCAGATTGGATGCACCCAAGGGCGTTGAGGGAGTTGGCTGATGTGATTGCAGACCCACTGGCCATCGTCTATGAAAACTCATGGTGATCAGGAGAGGTCCTGGATGATTGGAAAAGGGACCCATAGTGCCCATATTTAAGAAAGGGAAAAAGGAGGATCTGGGGAACTACAGACCAGTCAGCCTCACCTCAGTTCCTGAAAAAATCATGGAGAAGATCCTCAAAGAATCCATTTCTAAGCACTTGGAGGAAAAAAAGGTGATTAGGAACAGTCAGCATGAATTCACCAGGGGCAAGTCATGTCTGACCATTCCCTTTTATGACAAGGTGACTACTGTCTCTGTGGATGCACGGAGACCAGTGGCTGTGGTCTACCTTGATTTTAGTGATGCTTTTGATACTGTCTCCCACAAAATTCTCACAGGCAAGCTAAGGAAGTATAGACTGGATGAATGGACTATAAAGTGGATAGAAAACTGGCTGTAAGCATCAAGCTCACAGAGTAGTAATCAATGGCTCAATATCTAGTTGGCAGCTGGTATCAAGTGGAGTGCCCCAGGGGTCAGTCCTGGGGCTGGTTTTGTTTGATGTCTTCATCAATGACTTTGAAGATGGCTTAAAGTGCACCCTTAGCAAGTTTGCGGATGACACCAAGCTGGGAAGAGTATGGCTAGAATTCAGAGTGCTGGATGTGCTGGAGAGTAGGGCTAGGATTCAGTGATCTAGACAAACTGGAGGATTGGGCCAAAAGGAATCACATGAGGTTCAACAAGGACAAATGCAAAGTCCTGCACTTAGGACAGAACAATCCCATGCACTGCTACAAGCTGGGGGCTGACTAGCTGGACAGCAGGTCTGCAGAAAAGGACCTGAGGGTTACAGTAGATAATAAGCTGAATATGAGCCAACAGTGTGCCCTTGTTACCAAGAAGGTTAATGGGCTGCATCGGTAGAATTGTTGCCAGCAGATCAAGGAAAGTGATTGTTCTCCTCTGTTCAACAGTGGTGAGGCCACATCTGGGGTACTGTGTTCAGTTTTGGCCCCCCCACTACAGAAAAGCTGTGGACAAATTGGAGAGAGTCCAGCAGAGGGCAACAAAAATGGTGAGGGGGCTGGGGGACATTACTTAAGAGGACAGGTTCAGGAAACTACGCTTATTTACTCTGGAGCAGTGAGAGATGCGCGGGTGAAGCCCGCTGCGCCCCCACTCCCCCGAAGCCCCCCAGACACCCCCTCAGCAGCCGCCGAGCCCCCTGCCGACCCCCAGCACAGCCGGAGGTAAGCGGGCTCGTGGTGGGAAGGGGTTAACTCCTCGCTTGCTGGGAAGAGGCCGCTGCCTGGTGCCGGGCTGGGTCAAGCCCCCGCCCAGGCCCCTACTTGGCCCAGCCCCCCAGGGAGCCCCACCACTGGAGCCGCGCGAACAGGCTGCGTAAACAGGCGCTTGAGTTAGCGCGGAGTTTGCGCAGGGGAGGGTGTGGGAGGGCACAAGACCCTGCCTGCGACCCCCCCCAGCCATAGCCAGCCCCAGCCGTAGCCAGCCTACCAGAGGCATGACACGGATGGGCATGCGCCACACCCCGAGGGTCCCCTCGGGCTCTGCGGCCCCTCCACTGGGCATCTCAGAGACGGCCACCCAGACGGAGCCCATGGTTCCGGGCTCCATGCAGATGGAGCCCCTGGCTCTTGGCTGCGGGGGCTGCCTGTCCCTTTTTCCGGCTCTGGGGCCCGGGAGCATGGCTCCCAACTGGGGTCTCTGGTGCACCAGCTGGAGGAGCTCCAGGCCACAGTCCAGAGACTGCGTGCCATCAGGGACTGTGAGCAGGAGATAGACTCCTACTGCCAGGCCCTTCTCCCCCGGGAGCCGCAGGGGAGAGCTCCGTCTCCCTCCGCGACTGAGGAGGACTCTGGGACCGACCGCTCTGCCCAGTCAGGGGCATGGACCAAGGTGGTCAAGGGCCCCAAGTCCCGCCGCACCAAGGCCGCTGCCCCGCCAGAGCTTAGCAACAGGTTCGCACCTCTTGCAGCCCCAGCAGAGCCCACGCAGTTGCCAGGTCCTGCAGGCAACCCAGGCTTGACCGCAGCTACTGGCCCTGCTCTCCCCAAGACAAAGCGTAAGGTGTTTGTTGTGGGAGACTCCATCCTGCGGGGCACTGAGGGGGCAATCTGCCGCCCCGACCCCTTAGCCCGGGAAGTCTGCTGCTTCCCGGGGGCCCACATGCGAGACATTGCGGAGAGGATCTCGCAGCTCCTCCGGCCCACAGACCACTACCCCATGCTCCTTATTCATGTGGGCACCAATGACACGGCTCGGAGCACCCCCAGCCAGGTCATGAGGCGCTACAGGGAGTTGGGAGCGGGGCTTAGGGGTCTGGGAGCTCAGGTGGTGTTTTCCTCGATCCTCCCAGTCTCGGGCTATGGGCTGAGGAGGGAGAGGAGGATCCACGCGGTGAACCAAAGACTGCAGCGCTGGTGTTATCGGGAAGGCTTTGGCTTCCATGACCACAGCCCGCTCTTTGGAGATAGAGGCAGCGAGCTGCTGGGAAGAGATGGCCTCTACCTCTCTGAGGAGGCTCTTCTCAGCCAGGCTGGCTAACCTACTCCACCGGGCTTTAAACTAAGCCCACTGGGGGATGGGGGGACTACTGCCCCTGCTGGCCTGCTGAACGGCCCTTGCAAAGCCAGCGGACCAAGGCACTTACGGGGGCACTTAAGGGAGCTCACCCCTGCCCCAGCCCTGGCACAATCTGTGGGCAAGGCAAGAGCCCCCAAGGGCACACTTGCCTGCCTGTACACTAATGCCAGGAGCTTGGGCAACAAGCAGGACGAGCTCGTCCTCCTGCGCAGTGCAAATAAATATGATGTCATTGGGATAACGGAGACCTGGTGGGACTCCACCCATGACTGGACCACGGGTATAGAGGGCTATACCCTGTACAGGAGGGATTGTGTTAACAAAAGGGGCGGGGGTGTAGCTCTGTATGTGAAGGAAAGCTACATGTCCCTGCAAGCTGATGTTGGCTACCGGCATGGACAGCTAGAGACCCTCTGGGTAGAAATTTGTGGGGAATTCGGCACAGGGGACACAACAGTGGGAGTCTACTACAGACCTCCCACTCAAAGTCCCGAGCTTGACCAGGAGTTCGCCCGGGAACTGACTGAGGCCACTTGCTCGAGGACCTTGGTTGTCATGGGTGACTTCAATTACCCGGACATCTCGTGGGAAGATCACTCAGCTAAATCTGAGCGGGCGCAAAGCTTCCTATCATGCGTGGATGACCTCTACATGATTCAAGAAGTCTATGGGCCAACGAGAGGCAAACCACTGCTTGACCTGGTACTGGCTACGGGGGATGACCTAATCGGCGACCTAGTGATCAATGGGAAGTTGGGTGACAGCGACCACGAGCTGATCACCTTCACCATCCACCGTAAAGCTGGCAAGTCAGTCAGCAACACAGAAGTCCTTGACTTCAGAAAAGCCGACTTTGACAAGCTCAAGAGGCTAGTCGGTCAGGCCCTCAGGGACCATGACCCCAGGGAGATGGGAGTTCAAGAAGAGTGGTTGCTTCTCAAGGAAGCGATCCTCAGTGCACAAGCTAAATCTATTCCAACACGGAGGAAAGGCAGCAAGAAGGCACAGCAGCCCTCCTGGCTCTCCAGAGACCTAGAGGACCTACTGTGGCTAAAAAGGAAAGCCTATGAAGCCTTTCTTTCCTAAAAAGGAAAGGCTAAAAAGGATGGGATTCACCTCCAAGGAGGATTACTCCACGCTGGTACGGTCCTGCAGGGAGCAAACCAGGAAAGCCAAGGCTGCAACTGAACTCCAACTAGCTTCAAGCATCAAGGACAACAAAAAGTCCTTTTTCAGATATGTGGGGAGCCGGAGGAAAAGCAAGGGCAATGTTGGACCCCGGCTAAACCAGATGGGGCAACTGACAACTGACGCCCAGGAAAAAGCCAACCTATTAAATAGGTACTTTGCGTCAGTCTTTCATCAGTCACACGGGATGCCCATGCCTGCTATGGGACAGGGAAATCTGGGTGAGGGGAATCCCCTACCCTCCATAAATGCTGACGTCGTGAAGGAACACCTTGAGAAGCTGGATACCTTCAAGTCAGCTGGCCCTGACAACCTGCACCCCAGGGTACTCAAGGAGCTGGCAAGCGTCATAGCCCAGCCCCTGGCACGGATCTTTGAAAACTCCTGGTGCTCTGGTGTAGTGCCCAAAGACTGGAAAAAGGCCAATGTGGTGCCGATCTTCAAGAAAGGGAGGAGAGTGGATCCGGCTAACTACAGGCCCATTAGCCTGACTTCTATCCTGGGGAAGATCTTAGAAAAGTTTATTAAGGAGGCCATCCTTGATGGACTGGCCCAGGCTAACATTCTAAGGGACAGCCAGCACGGGTTTGTTGCGGGTAGGTCTTGTTTGACCAATCTCATTTCCTTCTATGACCAGGTGACCTATCACCTGGATAAGGGAGAAGAGACTGATGTCATATATCTTGACTTCAAAAAAGCTTTTGATCTGGTATCCCATGATCACCTCTTGGCCAAACTGACCAGTTGTGGCCTTGGCTCCACCACGATCCGCTGGCTGGGAAATTGGCTTCGTGGTCGGACCCAGAGGGTTGTGATTGATGGCAGTCACTCATCATGGTGCCCTGTAACCAGTGGGGTCCCTCAAGGCTCTCTCCTGGGACCCAGACTGTTCAACATCTTCATTAATGATGTGGACATTGGAGTGGACTGGCCAAGTTCGCCGATGACACCAAACTTTGGGGCAAAGCATCCACGCCAGAAGATAGGCGGGTGATCCAGGCTGACCTGGACAAGCTCAGCAAATGGGCAGACGAGAACCTCATGGTGTTTAACACTGAAAAATGCAAGGTTCTCCACCTTGGGAGGAAAAACCTGCAGCACCCTTATAGGCTCGGCAGTGCTACGTTGGTTAGCACTACAGAAGAAAAAGACTTGGGGGTCATCATTGACCACAAGATGAACATGAGCCTGCAATATGATGCTGCGGCTAGTAAAGTGACCAAAATGCTGGCGTGCATCCATAGATGCTTCTCGAGCAAATCCCAGGACGTCATTCTCCCCTTGTACTCGGCCTTGGTGAGGCCGCAGCTGGAGTACTGCATCCAGTTTTGGGCTCCACAATTCAAAAAGGATGTGGAGAAGCTTGAGAGAGTCCAGAGGAGAGCCACGCGCATGATCAGAGGTCAGGAAAACAGATCTTACGATGACAGGCTGAGAGCCATGGGACTCTTTAGCCTGGAAAAGTGCAGGCTCAGGGGTGATCTGATGGCCACCTATAAGTTTATCGGGGTGACCACCAGGATCTGGGGGAACGTCTGTTCACCAGAGCGCCCCAAGGGATGACGAGGTCGAACGGTCACAAACTCCTGCAAGACCGTTTCAGGCTGGACATAAGGAAGAATTTCTTTACTGTCCGAGCCCCCAAGGTCTGGAACAGTCTGCCAGCGGAGGTGGTTCAAGCACCTACATTGAATACCTTCAAGAGTAAATTGGATGCTTATCTTGCTGGGATCCTATAACCCTAGCTGACTTCCTGCCCTTTGGGCAGGGGGCTGGACTCGATGATCTCCCGAGGTCCCTTCCAGCCCTAATATCTATGAAATCTATGAAGAGTGAGGGGGGATTTAATAGCAGCCTTCAACTATCTGAAGGGGAGTTCAAAAGAGGATGGAGCTAGACTGTTCTCAGTGGTGGCAGATGACAGAACAAGGAGCAATAGTCTCAAGTTGCAGCAAGGGAAATTTAGGCTAGAATGTTCTCACTAGGAGGGCAGTAAAACCCTGGATCAGGTTACCCAGAGAGGTGATGGAAGCTCCATCGTCAGAAGTTTGTAAGACCCAGCTAGACAAAGCTTTGGCTGGGATGGTCTAGTTGGAGATGGTCTTACTTTAAGGACCACCCTGTGGTCCTCCTGAGGTCCTTTCCAACCTTAATTTTCTATGATTCTATCTCCAGGATAAATGAATAAAACTAAAAAGCACGTGACCATAGATGCCAGCATAATGTGGTTCAAGGGGACACTTGCGTGTCTATACACAAATGCCAGGAGCCTGGGGAATAAACATGAGGAACTTGTTCTTCTAAATCCAAATAACTACAATGTTATTGGGATAATGGAGACCTGGTGGGACTTCACCCATGACTGGACCATGGATATAGATGGTTATACCCTGTACAGGAGGGATCGAGTAGACAAAAGGGGTGAGGGCGTAGCTCTCTATGTCAAGGAAAGCAATGAGTCCCTGTAAGCTGACATTGGCACCCACGGTGAACAACTTGAAACCCTCTGGATTAAAATCTGTGGATACTATGGTGGGGGTCTACTACAGACCCCCTACCCAGAGTCAGGACTTCGCCAGGAGTTCACCAGGGAATTTGGCTGAGGCCACACAATCCCAGTGTATGGTTGTCATGGGAGACTTTAACTACCCAGACATCTCATGGGAGGAGCACTCAACCAAATCCAAGCAGTCACAAAGCTTTCTCTCATGTGTGGATGACCTCTGTCTGATGCAGAAAGTCTATGGGCTGACAAGAGGTAAAGCACTGCTCGACCTCATACTGGCAACCGGGGATGACCTAGTTGGCAACGTAACAATAGAAGGGAAGCTGCGTGACAGTGATCCTGAAGCAATAACCTTGACCATCTGCCGTAAAGCTGGCAAGTCAGTCAGTAATACAGAAGTCGACTTCAGGAAAGCTGACTTTGACAAGCTAAGGAGGCTTGGTAGAGAGGCCCTAAAAGGCCACAACCCAATGGAGAGGGGAGTTCAGGATGAGTGGTTGCTCCTCAAGGGAGCAATCCTGGATGCACAAGTGAAGTCCATCCCGTCTCAGAGAAAAGGCAACAAAAGGGCACAGCAGCCCCCTTGGCTCTCCAGGGAACTGGTGGACCTCCTACGTCTTAAAAGGAAAACCTATAAAGGATGGAGGACTGGAACCAGCACCAAGGAGGAATACTCTGCTTTAGTCTGGACTTGCAGGGAGCAAATCGGGAAAGTCAAGGCTGCGATGGAACTGCAGCTAGTTACAAATATCACAGATAAAAAAAAGTCCTTTTTTAGATATGTGGGGAGCCAGAGAAAAAGCAAGGGCAATGCTGGACCCCTGCTAAACCAGATGGCAACTGACGCCAGGAAAAAGCAAACTTGTTAAATGGGCACTTTGCATCAGTTTTTCATCAGCCCCATGGGACGGCCCTGCCCACTATGGGTCAAGGAGGCCCGGGCAAGGGAGATTCCTTGCCCTCCATCGAAGCTGACCTCATAAAGGAACACCTCAAGAGGCTGGCTACCTTCAAGTCAGCCAGCCCTGATGGGTTACACCCAAGGGTACTCAGGGAGCTGGCAAGCATCACAGCTCAGCCCCTGGCACAGATCTTTGAGAGCTCTTGGAGCTCTGGTGAAGTGCATGATGATTGGAAGAGGGCCAATGTCATGCCTATCTTCAAGAAAGGGAGGAAAGTAGATCTGGCAAACTACAGGCCCATCAGCCTGACCTCTATCCTGGGGAAGGTCTTGGAAAAGATTATCAAGGAGGCCATCCTTAACAGACTAGCTGAAGGGAATATTCTGAGGGATACCCAGCATGGGTTTGTTGCAGGTAGGTCTTGCTTGACCAATCTCATTTCCTTTTATGACCAGGTGACTTATCACCTGGACAAGTGGGAAGAGATCGACATTGTATACCTCGACTTTCAAAAAGCCTTTGACCTGGTATCCCACGATCACCTCTTGGCTAAACTGGCCAACTGCAGCCTTGACTTCACACGATCCACTGGCTGGGGAACTGGCTCTGCGGTAGGACCCAGAGGGTGGTGGTCAATGGGAGTCAATTATCTTGGTGCGCTATGACCAGTGGGGTCCCACAAGGCTCTGTCCTAGGGCCTATACTGTTTATCATCTACATCAATGACAGTTTCACATAATTGGACTGTTTCTATTAGCAGAAACCATTCAGACTTTATTAAAAGTATTTGTAAAACTCATTTTCATTAAATATGTGACATCTGCATTTCTCTCATCTGGGCTCTGCCTTACTACCTCAGACAATCCCTTCCAGCCCAAATGTCTATGAAATCTATGAAACAGTCTCTGGAAACTTCCACACCTGGAAACTGGTGAGTGAGTGAGTGAGTGAGTGAGTGAGTGAACAAGGCCTTTCTACTCTGCTCCAAAACACATGCATAAAAGCTATACCATGTATCAGCTACAACTGATGGGTAGCACCATGGAGATAAATTGATATCAGATTAGGTACCTGAAAGGACAGGATCAGTTCTGTAACTGATATCAGTCTTGTTCTCCCTTGAATAAAGAAAGAGTTATAACCAGAGTGTGTATACTGCAGTTCATATAGACGTGCTGAGTGCACTGGTAGTGGTATAAGAGCAATAGCATAGAAGTCAGTTCAAGTAAACCACCCAAATATTTACTCAGCTTCTTGGGCAGGTTTTGTAGCTTTCAATTAATTCTATATCAGCATGGCTACACTGCTGGCAGTTCTTTAGCTAGCTAGTTAAAACTATTTCAGGTATGTGCGTGAGCAGCAGTTACAATAGTGACGTCAATGTAAACAGAAACACTCCAACCTGGTGAACGGATGAAATAGGAAGAACAAGTATATCTGTTATTACTATCTGATATTGCTGCTCAACAAATTTAAAAGCATTTTAATAAGGGATATAGATGCATCTGAATAAGCAGTTCCCACTCTGAGACAGGCAAAACAATGAAATTATAACTATTTTATACTTATTAACTGTGTCTGCACAGTCTAAGAAGGCTCTTTGAAAAACAAGTACTTAAAATGTCCTATCTTTAATTTTAAAAAATCTTAAAGCTTTTGTCATCAGTCAACATCATTGCACATATATGTTATTGTTATGGCTGCAAGAAATGTGGAAAGGATGCAGACAGCAAATTCACTGATCAAATTGTAACGAATAAATAAATTGTAGGTTAATTATCTGCATCCTGCTAAGCATTTTTAAGATGACAATATAATAAGTAGACTCATGAAGTCTATTTTGAAGGGCAATCTTTTTACTTATTCACAATGCCCTATTTGTTTCAAAGGTCAAGCATCCCTGTCTGGCTTTTACATTGTCATCCCTAACCTGTTACTCCTCTACATTGAGGCATTACTTTTTATCAGGATATCAGGATATAATGTTTGAGAGTGATAGTCTCAAGCAATGATTTACATGACTTTGATAAGAGGAGAGGGGGCAACAACAATTTCCCATGACCCTAAATCAGGGGTGGGCAATTCTTTAAGCTGGAGGGTAAAGAGAAGGAAAACAAGGATGATTAAGAGAAAGGAGAGGCTGCTGTATGAGGACAGGCTAAACAGGCTAGGACTTTTCACTTTCAGAAAGAAAACTGATCATGAATGGTGTGGAGAAAGTAAATGGGCATTTACAATTTTCTGTCTCACAATGCTAGAACTAGGGTACAAACAATTAAATTATTAGGTATTGGGTCTAAAACAACATTAAATGGTAAGTGATATGTAATTAATTATACAACATGCAATTAACTCATTTAACTTAATGGCATAGGATGTTGTGAAGGTTAATATTATTATTGGAGTATTAAAGAAATCCATGGGTCCATCAGTGAGTATTATACATGATTCTTAGGGGTGCAACATCAAAATTATAACTTGCTAGGCCTCTGAATTTTGAAAGCCTTAGGGTGAGAGAGGGGATGAATTATTTAGCTACACCCTGTTTAAATACTCTTCCCTTAGCATTAACTCTCTCTGCCACTATACAAGGAAGAATAATGGACTAGATAGGCCTGTAGTCTGTAGAATTTCTTAAGTTCTTGAATTCTTAAGTCTATTCAATCCAGCATGTCTAACCATGTAAGTAATCCTCCTAAAATCCAGATGCATTGGGTTTCATAGATTCATAGATTCTAGGGTCAGAAGGTACCTCAACAGATCATTGAGTCCAACCCCCTGCTTAGGCAGGAAAGGGTGCTGCGGTCAGATGACCCCAGCCAGACGCCCATCCAGCCTTCTCTTAAAGACCCCCAAGTTGGGGAGAGCACCACCTCCCTAGGAAGCCCATTCCAAATTTTGGCCATCCTTACCATGAAGAAGTTTTTCCTGATATCTAGTCTAAATCTGCTCTCTCTCAGTTTGTGACCATTGTTTCTTGTTACCCCAAGAGGTGCCCTGGTGAACAGCAGATCTGATCCCTTGCTGCGTCCCCCTAATGAATTTGTAGGCGGCCACAGGATCACCTCTCAACCTTCTCTTGTGGAGGCTGCAGAGGTCCAGGTCCCTCAGTCTCTCCTCATACAGCTTGTCCTGTAAGCCCCTAACCATATGAGTGGCCCTCCTCTGGACCCTCTCAAGTCTATCAACATCCTTCTTGAAGTACGGCATCCAAAACTGGACACACATAGTACTCCAACTGCAGTCTGACCAATGCCACATAGAGGGGAAGTATCACCTCCTTGTATCTGTTTGTCATGCATCTGCTGACAGGGTGAATATAAATCCCTAAAGCAAGAAAATTTCAGAGGCATATTTTCTTCCAGAGATTATTTATTATTCTGAGAAAAAATGATGGCATGATATTCCTCCCCCAACCCCCAAACTCTTTCAAAGGTTGCAATACATTCTCTTTAGAAAGCAAGCAAAGTGATTTGCCCTGTGTCTGGTGTTGGAGAACATAGACCACAAGAGATTTTGTTTTAGCTGGTCCTTTCATAGAATGCAAAAGGCAAGAGACTTTTTACTTCACCATCTCAGCTCAGTTGCATTATGCTTTGTTAACAGGAGCAGTCCAGCAGAGTCAGAAATAAAGGCATGAAATTAAAGTAATAAATTAATAAACTAATTAGTAGTAAAATTAAGTATCAAGGCACAAGTATTGTTGCTGTTTTTATTATTATTATTGCTATTAATAAATACTATCAAATGTACATTAGCATTTGTATCTGAGGTATAATGAAATTACTTCTCGGCTTCTGAAAGTATAAAATTATGGCTGCAAACAGACATCACCTTTGTGCCACGATAATTTTTTTTTATGGCAGCACAAAGTGAAAGCAAACAGACGTGCATGCCCTTCATCACACCACAAATGCTCAAATGCCTGGGTGCCACAAAATGTAGTATCTTGAAGGCTCAGATCGAGCGAAAACATTTACTCTTTAATTTGTGCTGCAATTTTGTTGTGGAAGTCTGTTTTAAGGCAAGAAAGTGTGAGCAGCCAGAGCTGTCCAAGCACTCTTGGGGCTTCAGAGGCCCAATATCTGATCATAAGCTCAGAGTTTTTATGATCCAGGATTTTGGTTCTGTTCATTAGACCATGGGCAATTTCAGACCATGATCCGAGATCAACTGAGTTCAATAGAAAAATTCAGTTCAAAGTTAAAAGCTCCTCTGCCCTTTTTTTATCAAGTCTCTTTAGGTTCTGCCATCATAGGATACTCAAAATGTTGCTCAGATTGCTAAATCCCAACCTTATTCATCCTCTTGGAAAACCATGAAGTTTGCACTCTCCTCACTGTCACCAGGCAGATTTTTTCTTTGTTATATTTGTCTCTTCCCCTTCTCTAGTATCCCTGGCAGATATTTTTGATCAAGGGAATTCAGGTAACTTGGGGCTGAGAAGAAGACAAAGTGTTATAACAGCTTAAACCAAGATCAAAGGAACATCTATTCCCAGCCCAGCCTCTATCCTTTCATCTATTCACTATCTTGCTTTTGCATTCTGCCCTTGTCTCTCCATAGAAAGATGGCTGGTGAACCTTATGTTTCTTATGTAAAATTCAGTAGCAAGACCAGGCTTTGCATGGTCTCCAAGAGAGTAGTCCCTGACTCATCTAGGCATCACAAGATGAAGTGGAGCATCAAGGTTGACAACAACAGCAGCAACACAAGGCAACCTTAAGCCATAAAGGATAAAACATTGGCAGCAAGTCCTTGCAATTTGAAAGCTATGAGCCAGTAAATATTAGTATCTTTTGCCTCTTGACTAGGTACCATACGACTTCCAGGACTATCTCCAAGGAGCAGGATAATCAGAGAGGCAGAAAATGACTACGGTCTAGGACTTTTAGACCATTACATCAACTCGATACTTTTACATTATTTGTGCCAGGCAAGGTAGTTAATTCCAGTGGGATGTCTGTCACAGCTAGCATCCTTCCTTTGATCCTTTCCTCAAGAACTCTAGTCATAAAGGATCACAGACCAGCAAGAACCTGCTAGCCATGAATAAAATTAGATGTAGGAAAAGTAATTTAACCTTTCCTCATGTTCTCTGTCATACATATTATCTTTAGTCAAAGAATCACTACTAGCCTGGCTGCAATGCCAGCTATGCTGGTGGAGGGAAAAAAGGATTTTTTTTTGGTTATGCTAAAATAGGATTATGCACAATGTCTTAAAAGAAACTTTTTAAAGCAATTTCTGAAGTTATCAAGTATTCTACCACAGCAATGTGCTGTGTGCTTAATTACCATCTCAGTCAGATCCATTTTCCTTCAATAGTTTATTTAGTTTTCATACACCTTGCAGCTATAGTTCAGAAGTCAATATTAAGTAGAGCCAAAGAAAAACAATTCATTTTCCTGTAGTTTAGTTAGCCATTAGCTATTGAGTTTGTGATAGCTATCAGTGAGGGCATATAGATAAGATCAATATGTTTTTCCAAAGAATTAGGCTAGTTGAAAGACAAGTGAAAAACTCATTATGTATGTTTAGTCATTCCTTTGCCTTCCTCTGTTTTAAAGAGTATGAACAAACAAAGCACTTTTATTCATGTGAGTATCTGTATTCATGCAAAAAGGCCAAATTCTGCCTGGCCAGGCTTAAATAAATGTTACCTCTTTTTGACCTAAGTGGTTGGTTACTCAGGTTATTTTAATTAGCAGATGAAATTGATGCAGGAACCAGCATTTCTTTGACATAAATCTTTTTCTTTATTTACTGTATTTACTCACATACCATATGCACATTTCCCCTCCAAAATCAACCCTTCAAATTTGGGGTGCATGTCTTGAGAAGAAATTAATTTTTCTTTGTTGGAATAGAAGCATGCAGATGCTGTGCTGGAAGGCTGTCAAGATGCTTGCTGTTTGCCTCTGGCCCCAGCAAGTAGAAAGGGCAGCGTCCGGTGTTAAATCTGTCACAGGTGCATTACCTATTGACTCAGCTCTGTAGCTTGTGCTACTGCAAGGTTCTGGGATCAATTCTTGTTGAAGTGCTGCCATACCAGGAGTTTCCTGCTGAGTCACCCAAACTTTGTCCAGAAATACCACAGGACATCTTTACATGTGCTCCAGACGTGGGAGGGGATGCTTTAATTAAAGCGACTCTGAAAGCCACTCTAAAGCACCCACAGTATCTCCTGTATGCAGCGTCCCACACTTCAGAATAGCAGCAGGAGTGCTTTAATTCAAGGTCTTTAATGAGCTTTAGTTAAAGCAGCTCGACCGCCATTTTAAAGCATGGGGATGCTGAATACATGAGATGCTGTGGGCACTTTTGAGTGACTTACCAAGTCTGGTCTGAAGTGCTGTAACTACAGTGTGTTTCATAGTTTCATAGTTGGTAGGGTCAGAAGGGACCTAAGCAGATCATCTAGTCCAACCCCTGCCATGGGCAGGAAAGGATGCTGGGGTCAAGCAACCCCAGCTAGGTGATTGTCTAGCCTCCTTTTGAAGACCCCCAGGGTGAAGTAGTGCCTCCTGATGTCCAGCCTGAATTTACTCTCAGTCAGCTTATGGCGGTTATTGCTTGTTACCCCCGGTAGTGCTTGGGGGAGCAGGGACTCTCCCATTGCCTGCTGGTCCCCCTTGGCAAGTTTGTAGGTGGCCACCATCCCCTCTCAGCCTTCTCTTGTGGAGGCTGAACAGGTTCAGTCCCATAGCTTCTCCTCACAGGGCCTACCCTGTTGCCTCCTGATCATGTGAGTGGCCCTCCTCTGGACCCTCTCCATGTTGTCCACATCCCTCCTGAAGTGTGGCACCCAGAACTGGATGCAGTACTCCAACTGTGGCCTGACTGATGTTGCATAGAGAGGGAGGATCACCTCCTTGGACCTGCTCATGATGCATCTATGGATGCATGACAAGGTGCATATCTATAGGCACCCACAGTTTCTAGACACTCTGGACATGCCCAGACAAGTACACACTTGTATTTCCCTGTGGACAAATAGCAGCAAGACATAGTTGTGCCAGTGTTACTTTCTCCCAGGGAACACAGCTGCACGTGCACTCTGGCACGTGGCAGGTTGGCCCAGGTGAGGTAGGGGTGGCTGAGGCCAGCATCTGGGCTGGCTCCAGCAGCCTTACCTGGGGTCTTGGTGGCCTTTCAGGGTTCCAGCAGTGGTGATCCAGCAGCAGGGAGCTTACCCAGCAGCTGGAGCATGGTTCCACATGGTCAGGCTCCAGTTTCGGGCAGCTTATGCTGCTACCAGGTACATTGCCCTGTTTTTTTCTAGCACAGGTTTTTTGACATCGGGATCTCCTATTATCAACCCCCCTGCACCCCACTGCAAATTATCAGTGTGGGGAATGCCTGTATGTGTGGAGTGTGCTAAGTGTGGTGCCGCAGATGGACCTGTGGCCTTGCATACTGCACATCCACACTTTTCTGGATGTGCCCTTGTGTTTCCAGGAGGACATACTCTATGTTGCATGGTGAGCCATGACTCTGGAACAATCTATTTTCCCTAAATTCTGCCTTCCTAAAAACAAGGTGCGTCTCTTATTGGGAGTGGGTAGTATGCATGTAAATACTGAAATACAGCTGTATTTGTTTTACTATTGTATTAGAATGATGCTGTAACTGTGATGGTCTAGGAATTTTGTGAGAGGCAGCAATTTGTACAGGTGAACTGTATTATTGAACTGACTGCATAGTTGGGAGAGAGTTAGACCTATGAGGCGCATCCACACAAGCATGCATGTGCCTCTTGCCCCTCCTCAAACCCCTTTGAGGCAGGGCAACAGGCACATGTGGGAACAAAAAAATGTTCTCCCTGCTGCAAATTTGCAGCATGGGGAGAAAATTAGGCCCCTGGATATCAAGGGACCTAAAAAAATTGATGTTTAAAAAAGTGGGCCAGGGGACTGTGCCCTGAGGCAACCAGAGGCTGGGTCCTCCATGGAGACACTCTGGCTGCCAGAGCATCTCTACGGTTGGTCCTCACACAGGTGCTGAAACAGAGATGGCTAGGCCACATGTTTCAGCACAGGGCTCTGGTGCTGGTGAGTAAGGGGGAGGGGCGCCGGAGGAGAGGGGAGGGGACCATGGGGGGGACCCCGATGACCCCTTCCACTCCACCAGTCCCCCGCCATCCCCCAAGGCTCCTGACCCCTGCCAGGGCCAACCCCTCCTCCCACCAGCCCCCTTGGGCCTCCAGCCCCTGCTGGGGCCAGCCACTCCCCCCACCACCCTCCTGAGGCCCCTGACCAGTCCCATCCCCCCTAAGCCCCACCCCAATCCCTGCCTCCCCACCCCATACTTTAAAAAAACCATCTGTTGGGGGGCCAAATCTCCTGTTGGGGGGGCCAAACCCCTTGTGTGGGGTCCATTGCCCTGTGGGAGTGCAGCAAAACATGTATTCATGAATTCATGAAACATGTATTTAGAGTTTACTTTATTATTATGATAAAAGACTTGCTTTAACACTTTAAGATATATCAATAAAACATTGTCCGACTGATCACTGTCTCTTTCTTGCTCCCTGTCTTTGTAGTGGTCTTTTGTTTTACTTGTGGAGGAACATGGATTTGGAAGTATTTTACAGGGTGACTTTGGGATTCTTTTTATCATGGATTTTTCAGTTTTCCAATAGGGAACACCAGAATTCCTGCTAGGGAGGCCAGTGGCAGGACCCTGCTTGCTCAGAGCTGGCATCTTGGACCCATCTGGCTGTGGCTGACCTCCTAGACAAATGGGGCCAGGAGGACATGCTTTGACAGGTCTAAGCAGGCCACCATACCTGGAAGATCTTCCAGGTGATAGCTGCCCAGATGGCTGGGCAGGGGGCTCAAATGGCAGTAGTGCTGCATAAAGGCCAACTCTGCAACTGCAGTCCACTGGAAGCCCCACCCAGAAGTCCTGAGGGAGCCAAGCTGGCATCATCCCCAGTGACACACACTGTGTCCTGGGGGACTAAATTGTCCCAGGCCAAGACCACAGACCTTGCTACACTGGGGGGCAAGGCCTGAGGTCCAGAGCCAGTTCACCTGGGGCAGGCACTCCAATGCCCATATGTATAAGGGCCTGGCTGGCCACATGTAGGAGTATGGGCACAACTGGTCAGCAGGTCACTACTGCATACAGATCAAGGTCCTGTGAACACAGTGGGTCCATGTGACCAACCACAACCACTGGCCAGGGGCTGCCCACAGAACCATGCCTTTTATGTGGCAACTAGATCACCCCAGGATTCTGGGTGGAGCCACACTGTGTTCTCCAACATGGGCAGCCTGCTGGAGCCTCCAATGCAGTCTGGCAGCAGTGATGAGACATCAGTGGGGTAGGACCCATTGGGACATTCCACCACAGTCCTTCCCCCAGCTTTATCCAGCAGCTCTAGCAGCCTGGGCCAGAGCCTGCCCCACCACCTCTGGGTTCATAGCCCCACCCAGCAGTCCAGGCCGGGGATGAAACCACCCACCCTGACAAACTCCAGCTCCTCTCCAGAGGGGACCACTGCCAAGCCAGCCAGATGCCATGCCTCTGCACTCCAGGACACTGCTGGGAGCCACATACTATCACTGCCAGCAGGGACAGACTCGGGTCGCTGGGCACACCTGCCACACCCACCCAGTGAGCCCCACATTGGGAGGAGAAGTGTGTGGTGGGGCTGGGGGCTGTGGCCAGGTGGCCTACAGCATGGGGTGCAGGATCAGGTGGTCCACCAGCTCCTTGCACCTGATGCCCTGGTCTCTGCTGCTAGGCGTGTGGCTTACCTGGGGCCTTGGTGGGTGGGGGGGAAGTTGGCCTTCACTGGCATTGCTGCCACAGTTGGCACTCCCAGCGCTAGGCATCCACCACCCACTGTGCCTCCTCCACCAAGCCTCGCAGAAGAGTTCCCCTCAGGCCTTACAGACATTATGCAGCATACAGGCTGCAATGATGACCCAGGGGATGTTAGCCTCCACAACTTTGAGGCAGGAGGCGAGGGTGTGCCAGTGTCCCTTCAGGTAGCCTAAGGCACATTCCAACAGTGCATGTGTCCAGCCCAGGCACTGGTTTAAATGTTCCTGGCAGGCATCCAGATAGCCATGGCAGGGCCACATGAGGCAGGGAAGAAGCAGGTAGGCAGGGTCCCCAGTAAGAAGGGGTGGGACTGTCATCTCACCCAGCTGGCAGCTTGGCACCCCTGGTGTGAAGTGTTTACTTTCCACCAGGGCTGGCAGGATGGAGTTCCAGAAGATGCAACCATCATGGGTGCTGCCCACCCAGCTGGTGCTCATGTTGGTGAAGACATTCTGGGGATTAATGACAGCCTGCAGCATGATGGAGTGAAAGCACTGCCAGCTGTAGTAGGGGCAGTCACCATGAGGCAGTCAGATTATGGGAATGAGGGTCACATCCAGGGCCCCAATGCACTGGGGCACATAACCCAGCCACCACCTCCAGGAGGTCTTGGACCCAGAGCGCGGTGTGCCCCAATACATCCTGGAGGGCACCACAGACCTCCAGGATGGTCTCTCTGGCAGTTGCTTTGCCCACACTGTCCATGGCTGATGTAGCATAGGCTGGCAGGTGTGGCCAGCTTGAGCATGGCAATGGCCAGCCAGGTCTTCATGGGGAGAGGCAGACACATGATGGTGGCCTGCCACTCCAGATGTGGACAGAGCTGTTTGAGGATCTCCTAGAAGGTGGCCTGGATCATCTGAAAAGAGTCCAGCCACTGCTCGTTGTCCCAGGTATGCTGGACAATGTGTAACCAACAGTCCTGGCTGGCCAGGTGAGCCCTTAGGTGGCAGGTCTGGAGCACCAAGAGCTTGAGGACAGCACTAGTGGTGGTGTCCATGTGCATGTCATTGGCATCCCTGCTGGGGTCCAGGTGGCATCCCAGAGGCTGGGCAGCATCAGCACAGATGCAGGGTGCCTCAGACACAGTGGTGAATCTAGCCATATGGTCACGTAGCACAATGGGGCAGGCAAAACTGAGACTGACATGGGCCAGGTGGCAGTTTCTGCAGCAGTGAAGCACAGTAAGCAGGGTGACAGTTCGTCACTGTTGGTATCTGGGGATGGAGCAGCCATCACACCATGGGCACGGGCTCTGGTGACATTCAGAGAGGGCTGTGCCAACATGCTGCAGGCTGCTGCAGGCCAGAAACACAGGTGGCCAGGAAGCACCACATGGGGCTACCTTTTAAAGAGAGTGTCCCTTGCCCTAGGTAGTTGTGGCCAGAGCCTCCAGCTCCTTCTGGATGCTGCAGGGGGGCAGAACACAGGAGGCCTAGAGCGGCTAGTGCCATGAGGAGCAAATCCACTCCCAAATGGCTGCACAGTAAACCCATATAGCATTAATTGTATGTGTAGACATGTCCATATAGTTATTTTATCAGCTACTGTAAATCACTTTGCTGTAATAGGTTTTCTTCAAATTAGCACTGTCCAGAAAGCCACATGCAGTGAAGTAACATCAGTATCCATTTGTATAATGTATTCAAAGACATTAGCAGTCTTCATAAGCATTTTTGTTGCTCTAAGTAAATAATAGTCTAAATTAATTTATTTTATAAAATATCCAATCAATAGCCTCTCCCCCACCAGCCCCCCAAAAAAGAATCCCCACACAATGCTAAACAAGTATTGCAGGGTTTTGGGGGGGGGTTTCAGAAAGTAAAATGTGAATGCTTAGAAGCATAGGAACAGAGCTAAATGGGGTTTCTGAGCCATTAAGTCTATTCTCTTTACATTCACAGTCATTCATTTACCCAAAGATACCTAAAAATTGTCCACTCCTAATTCTCATACACAAGTACAAGCCACAATACCCAAAATTCTTGTGTAAAATTTTTAAAAAATGGATACATGGAAAATATTGTTAATATAAAGTAAAAAAACTCTCCCAAATAAGTATGGTCTCTCCAAATATGTATGTTTTATTAATGTGTTATTTATGTAGAACTTACTGATGATGTTACTCCTGTTCAGTAGTCCAAATAGGATGGAAAGATAGAGAATCATGTATATTTTTCCTACTCAGTCTTTTTTCTGCATAACTTGCATTGAGATCCTTTTGAAAGGTAATGAATTTCAAAATGATACAGAACGTGACAGCTAACTTTAAGCCACATTCCCTATCTGTTGACTAATTTCATTAATATTTTATTCATTTGGACAAGGGTATCTTTTCTATCTTACAATAAACCCACAAAGAATATACCATGACAACACTTCCACTGGCAGAAATTTAAGATGTTGATTTATTCTATATTCTTTTTTTATGAAGAAACCTCTGATGTCAGCATATCCTTGTTTGGTTTTCTTTTTTTTACTGAGGTACGTTTGCCTACTATTCACAAATTCAATTACCTTTTCTTGGTATTGAACAGTCTTTTACATTATTTTATTCTGCAGCTTCAAGTTTTCTTCCTGCTGATCTTTGCTTTGCTTGCTTATTTAAGTCTGCTGCCATCTTTTGATGATGTGTCAGCAGGTCTCATCAAGAGGGAAACAAACAACAGTCAGGAAGTGAAGAGCAGCTTTAGCTCACGCTTTGAATCAAGTTAAGATGAGGGCTGTTGTTTCCCTGCCAAGATAAAACTCTTATACTGACAAGTATGAAACATAAGTGACTTGTCCCTCAATTTACCCTATTTTCAACCAGTAACTGATTGTCGATTTCTTTCCCATCAGTCAAGTTAGGAAATCAAGCAGTAAAAGTAAGATTCATATGGTATGTAATTGTAGTACATCTACTGTCATATACATAAATTAATGCTTATGATTTATCAAATGTTCAGTCTCATTCTTGGCCTGAGCAATACTGAGCACCTATAGGTCTCATTGGCTTGAATGAAAGCTGTGAGTGCTTTCTACCTTCCACCCATCTGCACACTTTAATCTTAACACATCTTGCCAAATGCCATGGACCATCCACCATGACAACAACTGTGCATCCAAAGGGATGTCAGCATTTCAGCACCCCATCACAAAACTACTTTCTACAAACACATCAACATAGTCCTCAACCTTCCTTCTTGTGTATTCCCATTACCACTCAACAATAGCAGCGATGCATATTTAGTCTCATCAACCAGATCCAGACGTGCAGGCATGTGTGATCTGGGGCACCACAGATGTCTCTGGAGAACCACAAACAGCACATGTTGCATATTAAACCATGCATGGGGCTGTTAACTTGCAGTGCCGGGGAAAAATTTGCTTCTGGGATTTTCCAGTAGCAAAAAAAATCCCTGAAGAAAAAACCAGTGTAAAACATGCCGAAGTGGCATGTGCTGGGACAGACACAGAAACTGGGGAGCAGGCAACACAGAGCTGCCTGCTCCCTGTTTCTGCATGCTGTGGAGCCCCCATACTGAGACACGCAGAGACAGGGGAGCAGCCAGCCCAGGGCTGCCTGGTTCTCCATCTCAAGGCACACTGCACCTGAGCCAGCCAGGAAGCAGCTGGCTGGGGTGTACAATGCCTCAGCATGCGGGGCTCCTCAGTGTGCAGAGATGGGGGAGCAGGCAGGATTGGGCTGCCTGCTTCCCCATCTCCACATGCCACTCCCCAGCAGGCTAGCACCTCACCACAGGTGCTGCCTACCAGCTAGCCCCACACTGAGGCAACCTGTCCCCCAGGCAGTTTCCCCACTTCATCCTTGCAGCACATAGATAGTGCAAAGTGCCACTACTATTGGTGCTGCTGCAAAAACATGCCCCTGCTCACATGGACGAGACCATAGGTATCTTTGCAGCATAAAAAAAATTGCCAATTCACAACAGAGAATTAACTGGCTGCAGATGAAACAGAGTTTGTGAAAAAACTAATGCCTCCACTAGGTTTATTAATCATTAGGGTTGTGCGAAGCTTCGGTCCCCGATCCAATTTGGCAGAGATTTGGCCTGATTCGGTGGCTGAATCTCCAAATCCAAATAGAATCAGGAGACCCTTTAATCTCTCTGAATCAAATCAGAATCCTCCAAATTGATTCAGAGAGATTCGATGATTCGGACATAGACACAGCTTTAAATGTTTTTTCTACATACCTCAAGGTACCAGGCAGCTTGTGAATGCTGAGATTGTGGGGTGGATGGAGCATCCCACAGGAGCACTTCCGGTCCACTTCTGGGTCCACCAGGGAGCATGCTAGGGGGCCCCCTCCGCACTCCCTGGCTTGGTGACTGGTGACCCCTGGGTCTGGGGAGGCACCCAGGGTCCCCCCAATGGCCGATCACAGAGCCAGGGGTGGATGGGGTGCACTCCCTGGTGGACCCAGAAGTGGACCGGAAGCACCTCTGGTCCACTTCCAAGTTCAACACCGAGCATGCAGGGCTCCCCTTCCCCCGCCCCCCCGGTGTTCCTGTAGGATGTCCCATCTGCCCCAGCATCTCAGCATTTACGAGCTGCACCTGGTACCTTGAGGTATGTAGAAAAAACATTTAAAGTTGTGTCAATGGCTGAATTGCTGGTTCTCTGAATCAGTATCAAATCTTCAGGTTTGGATTCAGCCAAATCAAATCAGGGACAGTAATCTGAATCAATGAATCGAATCACTGTCCCTGATTCGGGCCAAATCCAAATCAAATACAGACCATTTCTCACACCCCTATTAATCGTGTCATAAGATGTGACATCTACTTAACAATGAACTGTGAATGTGGACAGCTTCTAAATAGACATCACATCATGTAGCTTAAGGTAATGTTGGTGTTGTAATAGCAAAGTCTGTTCAAAGTAACAGCTCTGAATCACAGTATTATTATTGTTATTGTTGTTATTATTCAACAAATATGTGTATGTTTAGATGAAGGAAAAAGAGTAATAGAAATCTAGAAAAATGGTTGGTTATATTTTGTGACTACATATGTACCTAGTCTGAACATACATATGTAACTGCATACCTGCCCAACCACTATGTAGCCTGCTATGAATGTTCAGTTGACACGCATCCACACTGAAGGAGAAGTGGAATGTATGTAGAAGTGCCAAGTGTAGGGTAGAAAGCTAACTTTTAACTGCACAAAGGGAAATTGAATTCCCCATAAAATGTGCACTAAGTTCTATTAGGCTCAAGTAAATTCATTAAATCCACCATAGGATTTAATGAATACTTGCCCAATGCAAGTATTACCCTACAGCAGAGTTGTTTACTCCACCACAACACATGTGGTGGACACTGATCAGGGCTGGCTGGGGCATGAGGGGGCTGCCTGCCAGCTAGCCCTACTCTGAGGCAATCTGTCCCCCCTCCTTAATATTACTATGTTTTCTTTCAGAAAATGGAGAATACAACAAAAGGGTCCACTATCTTGGATCTTGTTTTAATCAATAAGAAAGAATTTGCTATCAATTGAATGAATAATGATAGGAATGTGGAAGGAAGTAATCACTATATGACAGAAGTCATGATTCTAACAAAAGGAAAGCATGAAGTTGTAATGCAAGAATGGACTGCAAAAGGAAAGATTTCATCTGATTCAAAGAAACAGTAAATAAGGTCCCAGGGATAGATAGATTGAAGAAAAAGGGTGCCCAAGAGGTTTGACCCTAAAGATATAGCATGGGAGGCTCAACAAGTGCCAACATTGTGGAAGGATAAGAAGAACCGTAAGAATCCAATATGGTTAAAAAGGAGCTGCTTCGTTACTTCAAAATAAGAATAAAAAGAGACAGCCAAAAGAAAGAAGGGTGAACCAATAAGGAACTGTATCAAGAAATAATAAGAATGTGCAGGAACAAAACTGAAAAGGCAAAAACTGAGATCCAGCTGGCAAAGAATATTGAATACAATGAAAAGATGTTCTATAAATACGTCAGATGGAAGAGAAAAACCAAGGAACCTGTGCATCCATGGCCCAACAGTAACAGTGTTCTATTAACAGAAGGTACAACACCCCCAGAACTACTCAATGACTACTTTGCCACAGTCGTCACAACAAAAAACATATAACTAAATACTTTTAATACAGACAAAGGAGAAAAGTTGCAAATCATGATAAGTAAAAGCACAGCAAAGAGCTCTTGAAAACCTGACATATTATGACATATCACCCCTCCCTCAAACCCATATGGAAAATCCTCAAATAATTGCAATCCATACTAGAAAGAGACCCTATTCTTAAAGAGATCTTCCCAGAGCCACCCATCCTAGCCTTCAAACAAGCACCAAACCTCGCTAACCTCATCACCAGAAGCAATCTTCCTCAGGCCCAGAACACACCGACTAGATCCAGACCATGCCATGACAAGAAATGCAAAACCTGCCAACACATCTCCACCACCCCCACAATTACTACACCCCACAACAGAGCCATCAGCAGTCACAGATCTTACAGCTGCACCTCCAGAAATGTAATATATCTCATCCAATGCACCAAATGCCCTGATGGAAAATACGTAGGAGAGACCAAACAACAACTGTGCACCAGAATGAATGCACACCGGAAATCTATCAAAGACAGGAATACCCAATTACCTGTGGGGACACATTTCTCACAAGAAAACCACTCTCTCTCCAACCTCTCAGTCCTGATCCTCAAAGGAAACTCACAAAACACTTCCCAGAGATGAGCCTATGAACTCCACTTCATCAACCTCCTGGATACTAAAAATCATGGACTAAATATAGACATTGGATTTATGACACATTAAAACCTGCCCAACATCTGATTTCCCAGGTACTTCTCCACTATTCATCCCCCTTCTCTCTCCTGCACCCAGCCTGTCTCTCACCCATTGACTCCTCAGTCTACATTTTCACTGACTGCCTGGTTTGCATGCATACTAGCCCAGCCTCTGGCTTCTTTACTTTTCATTCCATCCAAGAAGAGCACACACCAACTGCAGAAACTTCCTTAGCTTGATGAAGGGTTTTTGAACTCAAAACCTTGCTTAATAATTGTTTTCCAACTATTTAAGTTGGTCTAAAAAAAAATATCAGATTCACTCAAATAACCTTCTCTGCCTATGTCCTTAGACCAACACGGCTACAACCTACACCTTAGAAAAACCTTACATTCACTCAGGTCAGCAGGACCTGATGAGATTCATCCCAGCATACTAAAGGAACTGACTGAAGAAATCTTTGAGATGCCGACCAAGCTATTTAAAAAGTTATGGATGACAGGTGAGGTCCCCAATAGAGGACTAGATATAGCCTAATATAGTGCCCATCTTTAAAAACATAAAAAGGGAGGGCCTGGGGAATCATAAACCAGTTATCCTGACTCCAGTATATGGGGAGTTACCGGAATAAATTATAAAACAGTCAGTTCATAAACACCTGGAGAAGGAAGAGCTGATCACTAGCAGCCAATGTAGATTTTTAAAGATCAACTGAAGTTGGGCCAATGTGAATTTCTTCTTTGACAAGGAAATTAGTTTCATGAATGAGGGTGATGGACATAATATATTAGAAGTTTGTAAGGCTTTTGATACAGTCCCACATGGCACTCCCACAGGCAGATCAAGGAATTTGAAAAGAAGGGTGTGAGAGATGGCTGCCATAGTTGTAGCCCCCACCCTGTCTCTGCCCCTCCACTTACCCACTGGCAGAAGACCATAGCACAGCACCAGCTGCCTTGGACTTTTTTGACTCTCTTAAACAGGCAAGACTCCCTCAACCCAGCTCAGTCTCTCTCTGTTGCAACCTCTCTGGTGTAAGCACCTCCCCTGCCATTCCCTCCCACCCCTTCTCCTCTCCAGCCTGCTACCCTGCAGTCCCTAGCTGGAGTGAGACAAGAGCAGTCCTGGATGTTCCCCCACCCCTGAGTCAACTGGAGACAACAACAGGAGTAGGTGGTTCCCTCCTTCCTCACCTGCTCCCTGCCTGGTCCCCCCAGGGGTCCCACAGGAGCCTAGATCTCCAACTGCACTTATGACTCTGTAGAGGACCCAGGTGTCCAGGGCCATGGGAAACTGGAGCCACCAGCACAGTACCTATACTGTGGAAGGGGGGTGTAGCTGCACCATTGCACTCCCCTGGATCTTCCCCTCAGCATTATCATAATTTACCTGGAGAAATGTAGCCTAGATTGAATTACTATCAAATGGACACATAATTGGCTAAATAACTATAAATAGAAAATAACCATAAATGGGTCAGTGTCAAACTGGCAAGAGAAAGGTAGTTAGCTGTGTTAGTCTGAAGTCAGAGAGAAGGCAGGGCAGGGCACCTTGGAGACTAACATCTCTGCCCTGCCTTCTGCTTTACTTTAGACTAATATGGCTGACTACCACTCTCTACTCATGTAAGGCACCATCCTCAGCTGAATGAAATGGACCGCAATCAACCTAACCAAGGAACGTGCTCAGGTAAGCTCAGATACCTTCTTTCTGATACTGTGGGCTCTTCTACACATTAAATTAATGCATCACAAACTCTGGCACAGTTCAGGCTGGAGTTTATTGCTCCTGGGTACAGCATTTACACATGTTCCCAGGACTGCAGCCTATTGAGCCAGGGTGGAGCAGCCCCAGCTGGCAGAGGGTCCCAGGGATCAGCTTGCAAGCCCACGGCTGCTCCAACCTGGCTCAACATGCTCTGGAGGGGCTGGCTGGGGCATGAGGGTGCTGCAGTGTGGGGCTAGCTGGCAGGCAGCCCTCATGCCACAGGTAACCCTGGTCAGTGTCTACACATGTGTTGTAGTGGAGTAAACAACCCCGCCGTAGGATAGTACTTGCTTTGGGCAGTACTAATCTATGGTATAGTTAATTAGTTTACTCTGGCCTAATAGCACCACATGTGTAGACAGTGGTGCTTCACTTATGTTTCCATTATAGGTAGCATTCCTCATACTGTCTAAACTTGGTAGAATTTGAAATACATGTGTATAACAAGCCCAAGGGCAGACTCCACAGTACTTCGGATTTAATGCTCATTGGACACAATAGATGGAAAGCAGTGGTGAAGGAAGCTGTCCCTTTGGGAGCCAGCATATAGATTGGAAGCCAGAACCACTCCCCTTTTAGATGTGCAGCCCTCTCATTGAGCCACAGATCTTCTTCTGTCTACATATGTCCCTGTCTTGGGACCAGCATCAGGAAGAGAGGTGGGAAGGTTTCTGAATAATGCCTAACTTATTCCCTGGGAAACAGGAGAGGTACATTCAAACTTCCTGTGGATGGGGTGGTCTATTACCTTGTCTGCAACTTCCTGGGTAAGTGTCCTAGCTGCTAGGGTTCTGGGTTGAAACATGAATGCCCCCTTCTTCTAACACCTGCTATTCATAGGTATTTTCCTGACTACACTTTCAGGTGATATAGTCCTACAGAGTTGTATATTTGCCCAGCCAGAGTGCAGCCTCCTAAGAACACTCAATAGTTGTCTGGATGTCTGTATCCATACTGCCCATGGAATAAGATGGCAAACTATAAGCAAGTGCCAAAAACAGCAGCTGTGTGGCTTTGTAGATGTCATTTGGGTACAGATGAAACAGGATTCTGTGTTAAGTGGTTAAAGCTGTTTATATGTTACTAGCCAATTGCCAGTTAAAATTGATGGGGGGATCAGGCTGCCGGGGACAGCAGCCTGCATCCAACCCTGCTCTCCCCCCCCCCCACCCCGATGATTCAGGCCAGGGCTGGGGCTGAGCTGCCCCCCCCCACCCTTTGCTGGCTCCAACGTATTTGTTCAGACACTACCGCCTGCAATACCAGGGGGCATGGCCAGGGATGCTTGCCTTGCTCCCTGCCCATCCTCTCCATTTTCACAGCCTGCAGGGAGGAAGGGGATGGGACCAGGGCTGCTGACCTGCCTCTGCCCTCCATCTGCTCCACTGCTGCTGCCTAAATGGTTGGGGGGTCAGGGCCGGCAGCACTGGCCTAGCACGGCAGGGGGAAGCAGTACTGCTGGCCCATCTGCTCTGTCACCTGCTGGGAGAGGGAATTGCCTCACCCCCCCTCCCTGCTCCATCCCCTGTGTCCCCAACATCATGGCAGCATTCTGCTGTGTTGCCACCTTCTGTCCAAATGCTGTATTCACAGGCTGATTGGTGGTTTCCATTAGCCAATCAGAGTGTGAATCAAAAGTTATGGACAGACAGACTATGGCTTCTATAATATTAGAATACTTAGACCTGCAAAGTACAATCCAATGTTCTTGCATCTGTATTGGCTCCTAAAGCTGTAGCACCACATGCTCCCTAAATAGCACTCTAAACATCTACACAGCATTCTACTCTTCCTCCTAGAGACCTCCATCTCCATTGAGCACAGAGGGCAGACAGAAGCTATGCTGTCAAATTGGCTTATTTTTTCTGGGTGTGCAAATCCTTCTTGATGACCAGGGATCCTATAAATCTGTTTGCCACAGAAAAATGTGGAATTTGCATTTTTACAGAGAATCTTCAGAAGGGCTGGGGAGAAAAAAAACACTTATTCAAAATAAAATGCTGGCTCCCCAGTGGGGGCCAGCAGTTCTCACAGCCACTGTGGCAGCCTGCCAGGGGAAGACGCTGCCAGCACACAGAAAGGCATCCAAGATGGTGACCGCCTCCTCGTCCCTTTGCTGCTAATTGGCTGAGCAGGCTGTCTGTCATGCGACCCCCCCACCCCTCTCTGCCAATTCTGGCAAGGGGCAGGGCTTGTCAATAGAAGGGGGCACCTGAAGGGTAGCCCTCTTGGACAATCGGTGTTGAGGAAGGGGGGGAGCAGCTCGCCGTGGGAAAATACATATTTTAATATTTTTTATTAGAGAATTTTGAGGGAGAGGGGGGTTTCCATGTCAAGCTAAGATCCCTGTTGATAACTGTCACTTTTCTGGCTTGAATGGCATCATGGTTACAGGGCTAGCTGCAGCCCTGATCCTTTTCTGGTCTCTCTCAGTGCTACTCAGGTCCCAGACCTCATGAAATTACCTATTCTGTGGTGGAGTTTTGCAATTCTCCTGCTGTCAGATTAGACTTTCGTATCTTGGGCATCAATTGTGCTTACCCAGCATGCCTGATTTGAGCTTGGACACCTACAGGTTTTCCCTTCAGAACTCTGTTACCAGTGGTGAACAATCAAACAGCTTTCTTAAAACATAGCAGAAAGCCTTCTTAAAATAAAGGGATTGTTTTTTAATATTCCGAACAAAGATTTTAGAGGGAAAGGATTTTGAAACAACAATCTGCATACATATTTATATTACCTGAAATCCTGCCATGCCCTAAGGCATGGCATCTTCAAACACTGTCATCTGTCATGTATCTTACTCTGGTTCTCCAAACACCTTTCCTTCTTCCTTGAGAGAGAGTTCTTTTGTTCTTCTGCATCCCTGGGCTTTTTTCTGTGCTGGTATTTCTGGTTTAAAATTCTTAAATATTTGTCAAGGAGCTCTTGAGACATTCCTTCCCTTCCTGTTAGTTTTTCCCACCAGTTCCCCATTAATATAAACCAATGTATATTTTTACAGGAAACATCCTAACATGCAGGCCAGCATGTAGTATTCATAAATTATTATAGTGCAGCTACAAATCTATCACATATGGCTAGCCTCACACAGTGATGTCCCACCTTCTAATACGGTCTGTTCACCACAAATCTACTTTTGCTTCAACATCCAGAAAGTTATCAGAATTCTGAGACTTCTGTTTTCCAGATGTCTCAGACATTTAATGGCTTTGATGAAAACATGTGATGTCATAAATATATTTGGTTTCATCTGAAACACCATGATTTGTCAATTCTTCAATATGTTGATGGAAATATAGACTGACACCTTTTAAAACAGATCAGAAAACAAAAAGGTAGGGACTGGCATGCTGTTCCTAGTTAACAGAAAACAGACTTCTCACACATGCCAATCTTCACTAAATGCATCTTCCTGAGCTATTTCTTTGAACACCTTTAGAAAGAAACATAAGCTTTTATGAACACTTTTGTGCTTGACTAAGACAAAAGAGACTTCAGTGAAGAATGTACTAAGATAGAAGACAAGAATAAAGTTAAAAAGCAGAGTAATTGAAGTGTAAAATTCAGTGGGAACACACCAGTATGAATAAGAAAATGAATGAGGTTGTAGTTAATATGGTTTCATGAATATAAGTACAATCATAATCTGGATCACGTTTTGCACTTTAGACTGGAAATATTTCAAGCTTATATACATTTTGGACTATTATAATAAATTACCTAAAAATACGTCGCATCTTTAGATGATGTGAAATTGAACTTTTGAATGAACCTGGATAACTCCTGTTCCCACCCTCCTGTTACGTGACCGTGAAGGAAAATTGGAGAAAGAAGGCAGCAGCCAGACTAATTTATAGGACTAGAATCAGTTAAAGAAGCAACTTCTAGGTATTCAGAGGAATTTATACAGCTTTAACAAGACTTTGTGCCCAAAGCATAATGGATGCTCACTCTGTCCCTCTCTATCATTCAATCCTTTCAACTCAGCTTTACTCTACACGTTTCCTTTACCTTCCTTTCCTGCCCTGTCCTCTTCATCTTCCCCTTTTCCCATTTAGATTATCTGCTCCTAAATAAACTCATGCCTTCACTGCCCCCACAAAAAAACCTGTGGAACCAAGATGACATTTGTTGCCTTCAATTTTTTTTTCCATTTTGCTTATGTCTTATACCATTTCCTCACTCTGTGAATGGCTCTTCTGTTTAAACTGCAAATTCTATGGCTTGGACACCATCACTGAAGCATATCAGCTACAATATACCATATTTTCTCATATTCCACATACACCTGTTTTGCAGAAATCAGCTCCTCTCCCCCTCAAAAGTGGCATGCATGTCTAAAGTTAACCTTATTTCTGGCAATTTTGTAGTCTGCTAGCTGCTCCTGGTCCCTCTCTTCCTGTTTCACACCCACGCAGACGTTTTAGCTCTTTTCAAAATCATAGATCGACCCATGAAGACCAACCTTCGGGAGCAGTTAAGGTTTCTGCTTTCGGTTAAGCTTGAAAGGAACATGAACAAACTGAAGATTAGGCTCTGTCCCTGCTCTATGAAGCTATGACTCTGGAAAAAATCTTTTTTCCTTCATTCTGCCTTCCCAATAAAAAGGTGTCTGACTTACTGAGGGTCATGTGGTATGCAAGCAAATACTGTATAATTGAGTAGGATACACTATTCAGTCCAGGTGTACTCTAAAGTTTCATGTATCTTGGCCACTTTTCAGCAAATATGGACTCCATTCCAGTCTGGAAATGAAAGCCCATTCACTGATTTGCAATCAGATCACTGAAGCTATGAGAAAATATTAGATTTTATGAGCTGCTAGCCAAGCACCAGAAATACAACATAAAGCATTTAGCAGCTAAATAAGCTATTAATAGTCCTAACAGGGAAGGGAGAGAGGGAGAAAGGAGAGGAGAGAGAGTGGTTATGTGCTTAATACAACTTCCTCTCATTCTATGGGGACTTTCCATTGATTCATGGAAGTCAGATCAATTGAGACTTAACTGGTTGGTGAATTCAATCCCTATATGTGGCTAGGTAGATTGTTGCCTTGGATCAGAGTATAGTAGCTCCTAGCAGTTAAAAAATAATTGTTTGAGTGAAGTATTTCAGGCCCAATAGCCCCTCTACCACACAGTTAGCACCTCTCTCTTCTGGGATTTTATACATTGTCGAGGAAACTTTAGTAGTATATATAAGGTCTTCCATACAATTGCAGTTTGTTCACTAAAGGTAGAAAATGCCCTATTTTTTTTTTCAATTGAGTCCTATTTACTCAGACAGTTCAAAAATCTTGGCAAGCGTGAGAGCAAACCTGGTATGATGTTCCATGTCTGGGAGGGTTTTATTAATATGTGCATAAACAGCACTGTTCTGGCACCGCTTTTACTAGTAATATATGTTTTTTCTAAGGCATGTTGTCATGCCATAGAAATGAAGTGACCACTTAATGCTATTTTAGCAAAAACTTCTTTGTATCACTGCAACTCATTTTCAGGAAATGCTCATCAAATACATAACAGAAGCATTAGCGAGGCATTTAGAAATGAAAATGATAAGTTAAACATTTTGAAGTTGTATTTTGTATGCCAAAAAGGAAGTTCTGCTTCATTTCACCCATCATGTTTTGAGATATTTTTGATTATTTCCTGTCTGTAGAAAGACTGCAAGTGAAACCATCTCATTTATTTAAAGTACGTTAATATATTCAGAACTATTGTACACAGATGTTACCATCATTTACAGGAACAGTACAATTTGAGGTTAAGATGATTTCATTATAAATGGCTTGTGGGTAATTTTAAGTGCCTTCCAGCTCTGTCAACAGAAACTCAAACTCATCATATACCAACATAGTTCCATCTTTCTGATGGTTGTTAAAGGTGACAAGTGAAATGACTTCTGGCAGTTGCACTCAGCTCCCAGGAGAACAAGAGTCAAATTCAAGATACCTGCTGTAAAAGAATGTTGTATGAATGTGATACTGAATTTGACAGGTTGAAACACAGCCTCAGTGGGATAGCAAGGATAGACTAAAACAAGTCAAGTCCCATTTAAGTGTCTACAGGGCTTGAGGATTATATTATGCAACTGCCAGAGTGACAGAATATTAGGTACTTGCTCCCTTATATCAAAAAGCTCTATTAATTTGATCATTGGCATTATCTGTCTGTTTCTGCAACCAGGAAGGTAACCTTGGGCAAAGCCCTATTAGTAATATGCATGCATAAAGGGTGTATTAATATATCCAAGATGCATATGTGGATGCCTTGATTACAGGATAGTTCCAAAACTGCAACTGCAATTATTATTTTGCAAAGTTTCTGTGTTTTTCCACCTGACTTTATTATTCATGCAGTAAAGAATTTGGGGCAGGGGAGGAGAGAGGGAAGAAAGAAATAGAATTCTTTGCTTAAAGTGTGAAATACTCTTGTCATATATCTTAATGTGCTTACTCAACTACCTTTTTAGTTTAACAACCACTTTAAATTGCACACTACTGTAATTTTGAGGACTTCATAACTTCACCTAGTTGCCCAGCAATAGTACAATAGGAGCCCAGCTGAACCTGTTCGCACAGGTTCCAGCTGATTTGCTCCAGCTGGGGTGAGTCCAGAGCTAGTGCGTGGAGGGCTGGCCAAGGTTACAGAGTCATGGCTATGGTAGCCAGGGCAGCAGGAACAAGCTGCCCCTTAGAATGACAGAAAAACAGCTATGCCAGGGCTAGAAAGTCACCTGACTGGGAATGGTCAGGGCTTGAGCACCATATAAGCTGGACCTTAACCAAGCCAGGCAGTCTGGCAATGAGAAAGAGGCAGATATTAGGACCAGGGGCCTGAAGTCCAGAAAGAAGCAATAACTATAGAAGTCTAATCTGCCACAACCCAAGAGAGGCAGCAAGAGGGCCAGCAAGCTTGCAGCCTGAGAGGGGCGAAGAGTGAACAAGAACAGTAAGGCCTCAAGAGGTCAAATACTAGACTAAAGCTAAGTGCCCACTGAAGTAATTAATTGGTACCACTTGTGAGGCATGGGCATGGTTGTAGAGGAAGTCATCGGCCACAACATTAGCCCTTAGGGCAACTAGTGCTGGGGGGACTAGTCAGGGCAGTGGGGAGGAGGCGGTTGGCCAGCCAGAGAGCTATATTTGGCATCAGAGGGCAGGACAGCAGGGTTCAGGAGGAACCTACAGACTAAGAGCAGACAAGAACTGGCTTTGGGACCCTAGGGCAGCCTCCCTTTTCAACAATCAGATCAAGGCAGGGCAGGTGAAGGAAAAGGAAGGGGACTCAAGGAGCCAGAGTAAAGGCAAGAGTCATGTGACCACCAGGGAGCATCACAGCTGCCCCTGGGGATCAATCCTGTTACACCTCTGTTATCAAAACCAAGGCATATAAGCAGTAGTTACAAGTAGATAGTACTTGTAACTACTGCCTTTGATCCTTTTATTGGAAGGCTATTACAGTCTCTCATTGTTTTCCAACCTAGATTTCTTGAGGGTCAGCCAATATCCACTTGTCCCTTGCAAACATGTCCCTTGCTTTCTCTTGTGTTTATTCTCACCCCCAGAAACAGCTTCTGCCTGGCCACTGCTACTGCTCAGCATGGACAGGTGAGTAGCAGGCATGGGGTGGGTCTGGGTCAGGGCTGTTTGCACAGGTTCCAGCTGATCTGCTCCAGCTGGGGTGAGTCCAAAACTGGCACATGGTGGGCCGAGATCAGGGCTGGGGCTGTGCACTGTTGGTGCAAACAGGGAGGAGCCGCAGGGTGCACAGGCTCTGGGCTGCTGGGTGGGGCTTGCTGACTCTTGTTCAGGTGTGCGATTAAATTGTGACTTTTTTTTTTAATCTCACAATTAATTGCAATTTTTTTTTATCATTTGTCAGCCCTAAAATACATGTAATACTTAGTCCAGTTTAAATGCGGTTTAGACAAAAAATGGACAGGTGTACAAGCCTGTTTAATCAGTTTAAAGTCTTTTTGACTGGTTCAAAAATGTACCTAGAATATCAGGTATTCTCTTGAATTGGCTCACAGTGCATCAGTTCTGAGTGATGAGTAGACAGACACCAATTGTTCTGTGACACAGGTCTGATCAGTCCTCCAGGCATCTGAAACTGTATCACTCCTCACCCCTCTCCCACCAAAATATATCTTTTTAACAGCCAGTTGCATCCTCGCTCCATACTCAACTGCAGTCCCTCATCATGCCTTCCAGCCCCTGAGAACCCAGAAGTGTGGAATCAAGCACTCCCCTCAGCCCAATCACCGCATGTCAGGCAAGTTCCCTGCAGAGTTTGGTCAACTTTTAAATTCATGATGAGGAGAGAAGGAAAAACAAAAAAGTACAAATGCCTCCAGGCATAGGTTATGCACACCTGGGACCATTAAGCATGGGTGTGAGGACTCCTCTCACTCACCACTTTGAGGCATGTTGGACTGCATGCTCACTCCCACCCCCTTGTGTGCACAAGGAGATTATTTATGGGAGGGGAAAATATCCCAAGATCAGCCTTTGAGCAATACCACTAGGATGGAGACAGATGTAATGCACTTTAAATTCCAGGAATCTAGGCATGCACATCAGTTCAGACTGGTTTAAAACTTCCTGGAACTCTTCAACAGCACATGGAGAAAATCAAGTGCCATTTTGTGCCAGCCTTCTTGGAACCAGGTTGATATTCTGTGCTTGCTCTGCACATAGCATTCCTTATCTCATGTCTGGTCAGTACTCCAGGCATCCTAAACTGCACCACTCCTTACCTACACTTCCCGCTACTCTCCCTACAAGGAGATACAAGGCAATGAGGCTGCTCTGGGATGCAATCAGGATTTTAATGCCCAAAGATCTACTGCCTACAGAGACCACAGTCAGCAGTGGTGGGGAAGCAGAAAGTCTGTGAATCAGTTTCAGTTCCCTTCTAGGGTCCCTAAGTGGGGGTCCCAGACTTATTTGAGGCAGTGGAATATAGTCAGGTTCTATTGCAGGGGGCAAGCAAGAAGGGGATCAAAGCTTTGTAGCCCCCTGTTTGTGCCTGTAACAATCAAATTAGCCCATTAACTATTAACTGCTCCTCACCCTTTATGCTACACCCTTGCAGCCAGACCTGCCCCATAGGAGCCACCCTGAGCACATATCTCTATGCAATTGCTGGCAATACAAGGTACTTGAGTAGGGTTTTTTTAGGGAAAGTCCTTTTAAACCTTCATGGTAAGGATGATACTGTGGGAAGTTTCAAAACAACTGGGCCCAAGAATGAAGGATGAAGGGCCTCCACCCATCCCCGACACAGGCATAACTGGTCACTCTGTGTCTGGGTACACTGCACATAGTTTGGTAGCATAAAGCAAGTACAGGCATCAGTTTTGCAGGTGAGGCATGCAGAGAAACTGTGTGTTGGGTGGAGAGCAGCAGTTGCAGCCCAGAACCAGGGAGCAAGAAACAAGTAGCAACCCCTCCAATACCTTCCCACTGTAAGGGAATGAAACACAGGCAGTCTAGTGTAATGGTTAAACCAGAGAAGGAAAGCAGAGGTCTGGGGCTGGGTCAGAGGATGGGAGCCATATTACCAAAACCAAAGCAAAATCCAGAAGCAGAGTGCACAATGTAGTCCGAGGTCAAGATCTAGGAAAAAAGATGTTAAGTACCAATCTGAGGGGCAACCCATAGGGCAATTCCAAAAACAGAACCAAACCATGGTCTGGAGCTAGGAAACACCCACGTGGAAATCCAAAGTCTAGAAATAAGGTAAAAACCAGGACCAAACACATGACACACCAAAAATGTTGACTAGTCTGTAAAGCTAAAGCTCCTGCTGATGTTAAATGGATAGGCAGACCTCCCAGCAGCCAATCAGTCTGCGTGCTATACCTAAACTGGGGCAGAGTTCCCTAGGTGAGGCTTACTGCAGGTGTAGCTGCTGAGGTACTTGGCTGAGGTCAGTCTGCTTGCTCAGAGTCCCTGAACCACCTTCCCCCATTGTGCCTGGGACCCACCAGCCCAGGATCCATAGCAGGCAGATGGAATCGATGAAGTGGCTTTCCAGGGCAGGGGATGGAGAAGCTGGGGAGTCCTTACCCCCTTGTTCCAGTTTTAGCCTTTGGGCTCCAGCCTGCCTTTAGTCATAGCCCTTGCTAGGCTTAACAAGCCACTCCTAAAGCCACTCCCAAGCCTCCAGTTACAAACTCAGACAAACATAACACAAAACCACTTAGGCCCACATGGGCCCTTTTGAAGAGCTCTTTCCACTCCAGGAACCAGGGCCAGAATGCCCCTCTAGCCCTGGAGGTCTGTGTATATCCCCATCCTGGCTCTGCTCTTTCTGATCAGTCAGCCCCTTTAACTGGGTAAAAGGTTCCTCCTAATTGACCCATTAACCCTTTACCAGAGGTGTGCTCAACTTCTGGTCCATGGGCCAGAACCAGCCTGCAGATCCAGGCCATCCAACCTGAAGTCCCAAAAATTTGGTGGTTGCAGAGCAGTGGCAACAATTGCCACTCCCCGTGGGTCAGGAGATTTGGTAGCAGGACAGCCCTGTGAACTAGATAGTGTGCTACGTTAGCATGGCTGGCACCTGATCCTTGCACACAGCTAGAAGTGGCATAGGCTTGATCCTACAGCTCAAGGTCCCAGGAGTTGCCACAGGGCTAAAGAAAGTATGTAGGACCCCAGGAGCTAGTACTGGGCCCAATTTTGGCTCACAGATCCTGATCCAGCCCACAGACCAGCCCTAAGCCACTTATCTGGCCCACACCAGCAAAATATTGAGCATCACTGCTCTAGCATTCTGCAGTGAGCAGGCTAGCTCTGCTGACTGGGGTTTGCAGCCTAAGGCTCTATATCCCTTTACCTCGGCTACCTATCTTCCCCCAAGCTACTTGCTTCTTTACAGCTGGCTTTTGCTCACCAGCCCACACCTGATTGCAGACCTTCCCTGCTGTGCTTTTCTTCTTAAAGTAACAGGGTCCTGTGACCTCTGTTACAATGCCCAATATGCCTTCACAGGACCTCCCAACAGTCGGTAACATTCTTGTCAAAACTGATATATGCTATAGCCTATGACACTAACTAATATCCTGTAATTTTGAATAAAAAGTGTTGCACTGTACCTGCTCTGAAAATCCATTTTAACCAAGTCCCCTTCCCTCAGGCAGGAAGGCAGACTCATAACACTTTGTAATGAGAAAACCTCAAATCCCTTAATAGAACATTACAAGAATTATAAGGTGTAAAGAACTGTCTAAAGGGAAGACAGCAACCAGTTGTGCTAAAGAGGAACCACTGACCTACAGAGAGGTTAACAGAGGAGTACTTTAAGGATTGCTCTTGGCACTTAAGTTATTTAATATGTGAATTAATTACTTGGCACAAGGAGTAAGAGTGCAATAATCAAATTTAGTGGCACAAAGTTGGGAGGCATTGTCAATACAAGCGAGGAGAGGAATATCCTACAAAAAGAACTAGATGATCTTGTGGACTGAAGCAATGGAAATGGGATGAAATGTAATTGAACAAAGTGAGAAGTCATATACTTAGGGACTAATAACAATTTGTAACAAAAACTGAGCAAAAGAACAAAACTTATTTATTAGCCAATCACATGATAAATAAGCACCACCAATATAATGTAGTCTTGGAAGGGCAAATGGATACATTAGGAAAGATCTTTCCAGGAGAGGTGGGGGAATTATTAATAATATTGTATATGGCCCTGCTGAGTTCATGTGAAATACTGTTTATTGGTCCAATCACCCTCCTTCAAGAAAGATGGAAATCAAACTGGAATAGAGTTACCTGGATGACCAGTGTTAAGGTAGAAGCTAATTTACAAGAGGAGATTAAAAGAGCTCAATTCATGTAACCTAGCAAAACAAAGGCTGAGAGGAAGGCTGAGTATATTCTGTCAATATACTGATGGGGTGGACACCATGGATGGATACTATTTTCTTTAAGCAAAAGGACAGTGTTGCCAGAAAAACAAAAACTGGATAGAAACTAGCCAGGAAGAAATTTATCCTGGAAATCTGAAAAAGGCTTCTAATGGTCTGAGTGATAGGAACCAACCAGTAAGGAATTATAGGAGGAAAAAAAAATTCTAACTACTTTCAAGGTGGTTCTGGATCAGTTTATTATAGGGATTACTGTATTTTCTTAAAAACAACTTGCACCCTTCCCCCAAAAAGTCTCCCAAAATTGGGGTTTGTATATTAAGTTGAGAAGCTGATTTTCTAACTAGAACAGAAACCCCTGCTTCAATTCCCAGTTCAGAGTGCAGCAACTCTGATGTTACTATTAAGGCAGCTAAGGAAGTCAATTGACTTAATGGTTTACTTTATTAATGGCTCACCAACCCAGAGGTGTTAACGACGGCATTGTCTTTTAAATGGTCTTGATGTTCCACTAATGAAGTTAACCTTTCTTAGAGGAATATTGCTGTCTGCTGGCACGCCCCTGGTCCCTTTGTCTTTTGCACAGCTCTTTAGCTCTTTTTAAAATCATAGGTCTACCAATACAGACCAATATTCAGCAGCAGCTAAAGTTTTAGTTAAACAGGAAAGGAAGGGCAAGGCAGCTAAGATTAGAGTCAAGGAAGAGAACCATTCCCCACCACTACAGAGGAAGACACCCCCTCCTCCCCCCACAGTCCTAACCCCCCATGTAGCAATAAGTCTGAACTTGTTTGGTGGGACAGCACCTGCTAACAAGGGACCTCCAGGTTTTAATTACAGCAGAAGCAATAGCACACCCTGGTCAAAATCCACAACCTTGGCTGCAGCCAACATCCAGTGTTTCTGTAGATGCAACAATAGCCAAGAAGAAAAATTAATTCCTGGCCCCTTTATAGCAACCAAAAGTACAGAAGCATGAAGAAAAACCAAAATAGTTTTCCTATTCCTGGATCTATGTTTCCTTTTACTCTACAAGACAATAGAAAGTGGAACTAGATGTAAACTAAACTAAGTGAAAGAGGAAAGACTCCGCTTTGTGGAATGTTATGCCCTTTTTCAGGATCCAAGAGAAAGGTGTAGGTATATTACAATTAGAGTTTAAGGCCTTGTGAGGCTTAGAATCCTGGAGTCATGGAGAAGCAGGGCTGGAAGAGACCTCCAAAGATCATTTAGTCTGACCTCCTGCCTGAGGCAGTATTCAGACTATCCAATACAAATCCATTGTCTAACCTCTTAGCAAAACTACACAGTCAACCCTGACACAACCACAAGACACAACACCCTAATCTGCATAAAGCAGGGAGACCCTGGTGGCCAACATTCTACTGCTGCAAATTTTGTTATAATACACTCAAGTGATACATGAAAGAGGACCATGCCCCCCACTACAGGGGAAAGCAAAAACCTCCACTGACCATACCAATCTGACCAAGGGGGGCGAAAATCATTCCTGATCCCGAATACGGTGATCAGTCTAACTCTGAGCACCGGGGCAAGACTATTTAACCAGGAACCTCTCGGGTTGTTGGGATAAGTTGTTACTCCTTGTGGCATAATACCATGGACACTCAGTAGATTCCCAGGCAGAAGTAAGCTTAGGAATTAGCACTGGTTAAAGCAGCAGTAACTTTCCTTAATAGCAGGCAGGGGTCTGCAGCAAGGGGAGCCAGTGGCAGCACAGTTTTTCAAGGTGGCCAAGGGAAATAAAAATTGGAAAACACCACTGAAACAACAATCCTGATACAAGAAATTGGGTGTGGGTATCATCCTCAGTCCTCAGCTTGGTATCGACAGAACCTCATCCTTCCATAAGACTGCAAATCCTCCCCGAGGCTAACATACAGCCAAAAGATTTTGCTCAGGTTCTCTTCCCCCCCATGAATTTTCACATGGGGAGAACATGTGTTCTAATGCCCTCCATAAGGGTATTGAATAGTTATTCAGTCTAAATAAAACAACAGATAAAGAAAATCTGCTATGTCGCCATAGCAACGAGCTACATCAATGTAGCTCATCACTATGGTGACATAGTGTCAGCAGGCACAAACCGCAGATGTAACTGGTAGTACCTGCTTTACCAAGTACTAAATGACTGTGCAGTACCAAATGCACAGTCAGGGACACATATAGACACACCAGTGAAGCAGTTACAGTGGCTTATTATTCAGGGGAAAATGTTGTAACCTCCTATTTTATTCCTATTAAAATACATGTTGCAAGAAGGAAATTGTAAGGCTATACTGAATATAGTTTGTAGGTTGTTTTACACTTCTATTTTATTGGGGGGGTTTTAAACTTTAAGGTATCTATAAAACATTAGCAGTGAATGGCTGATTTGTTTCAGTTCCAGCAGGTACACTCCAGGCTCACTGCGAGACTTTTCATTTTGAAACTGTCTTTGACATAACATTGCTATGTTGCCATCTGCCTGAGTGACAAATCCCAGCTAAACAGCTTTATTGAGACACCCCCCTGTCCCTGAACATACAATTTACATTAAAGTTCCAGGGGCAGTTTAAAATGTCTGAAGACTGAACACAAACACTGCAACTTGCACAGTATGAAATATAAATCAGTGAAAGGTTATACTAAAATATACAGTGTGAGACAACTATGTGGAGAGAGGCTGAATGAAAAAGATATACTGTATTTATTATTTATTACTTATTAAGAGCAACTCCTCTCCAAAATCCTGTAGTTTTCAATCTCATGGTGTGTACCATACAGGACTAAAAGTACGGGGATCATTTCCCTTGAGATATGGTGAGAGTCTGAGAGCCCTGTCATTCTTTTATGTTCAAAGTGCAAAGGTCCTTTACTGCCATCACCTGGAATAAATGAAACCAGCAAAGAAAAGTCACTCTTAAAGCAAAAAGCTGAAAAAAAAAGCAAGTTTTTCTCTAATACACAGCTACAACAACAGAACATTAATAGTTCCTCATGAGGGAAAGAAGCAAGTATTCACAAAGGCAGTAGCAAAACTGGCAAGTAATCTCTTGAAAGTGATTTAGGTACACTTATTTTAGAAGTTTATTCTGCTGGTGGTATTAAACACTGAATGCCCCATGTGGAAAATGAAATACAACAAAGCATAGAATCCAAAAGTAATCATTCCTTTCACACAGGTGAGGCATTGAGATCAAACTCACACAGAATGAGCACTCCAGAGACCTTATAAAATCATTCCATAGACAACACAAATGAGGATGGGTGCCTGATTCCCAGGGTATGTTACCATTGCAATTTTTTTCTAAATGTTGCCAAGTATGGAGACTGCAGCATCTCCAGGCTCCCTGCCTCTCCTTGTAACCAAAGGCCACAAGGGATTGGGGATTGTATCCAAAAACTTCCTTTCTTCACACATTTATATAAATTATTTATTATTCATTTGCTTTCCTACAAAGTGCTATCATACATATAAATCTTCACTGTGCTCTCCATCCACACACACAAACATACACTATTCAATCTATGTTGCTTCCCTTGCTGCTGACACTCCACCAGTGATGCCAACCCCAACCCTTCCTTGGTCTGCTTCTCTACAATCTTCATTCTGTGCTATTTGTAGCATGTGGAAAACCTTCCGCAACAGTCTGGAAGATAAATCAGGGCATCAGCCTGTTATGTTCTCCTGGGAAGCTAGGAAGGAGAGCCAGAGCTTAGTTTGGCATAGTTAGGCTTAAGAGTATAAACAGAGAATGGCTTAGTGAAGCAGATCATCTGTAGTGGGATGTGTCCTGCCACAGCTGATCTGTTTCATTGGGCGAAACAAACATGCTCATTGTCCTGCATCTGGCACGGGCCTGATCCTGCAGAACAATGGGTGACATGTTGCCCACTTAGAGATGTGCCTCAAAGATTCTTTGCAGTGCAAGGAAAACGGAAAGCTGGGGTTTCCTACTTTAAATTTTCATGGCAGCACGAAGACAACATCTGTTTCCACCCTGGGAGTATTAATCAGTGTCATCAACTGGCTCTTTGATCCTTAGAGAATTGCAGAGGTGTTAGAAGCTGTGGCTATGTTAAGGAGATAGCAAAGACTCCATGTCTCTATTTTCTGATTTAAAAATCAATAGGTTTCTGCCCATTGATGCCAAGACAATTACATAAATCTAACAAGGGGAATACTACTCCTTTGTCACCTGCTCAAACTTAATAAGAACTCCCTACCCAAAAATACATGTTCAGAGTGTTCATTGAATCAAACAAACAAAAATAATTGCAGAAGCACTTTTGGCTCTCTGCTCAGGGTTTTAGCATGCACATTTCAATCCATGACAGTAATCTTAGTTTTAAAATGTGCTTGGTTAAGAAGCAGAACAGCCTTATATTGTCTCCTACTGACAGATATCAATAGGGAGTTTTCAGAGTGTTCGGATTCCCTAGGAAAAAAAAAATCCGTAATTCTTTGAATAAAAATCTATATTGTTAGGGAGGGGGAAAAACTTCTGAAGAACTGATGTTCAATAAATTCTCTTTTCCTCTCACATCAACAGAGAAAAACAGTATTAAAGGTGCTGATGTTGTATTTCAAAGTCTTATATCATGAGATTTAAGTAACTTTGAAACTTTGACAATGAAAACCACAAAACACTTCAGGTCACATATATCCACATTCCACTAACTAGGCATTAATAATGCTACAAGGAAAAAAAGACCACCAGCAGAGTTATATCTGGGCTGGTTCTTCTCAGGTATACCTTGTGGGATTAGATTTCATTTACATAAGCATCCAAAAGTTCAGCTACTTTACCAATCTGCTTAGATTTGTCAGCTAGAGGAAATGCTAGCAGACCAACCCTCAGTGGATGTTCATTGTCATCAATCAGCTTCATGAGAACATATCATGCCAAAAGAACTTCAGCACCAAAGTTACATAAACGAGATAAAGGGTGCATCTGTGGCCATACGGAACCTCTGTGCGCCATCATTTAGTACAGACAACAATATTTGCAGAACAACAAATGGGTGTAAACTGGGGATGTCTACATATTCATTAATGTACAGTAATTACCGTGCATTTATTTAGTACTTGCTTAATGAAGTACTAAGTACACAGTAACTAGAATTACAGTGCACCAGCACCAGTGCATGCTGGGTTTTTTTGTGATGGTTCCTATTCAGTAGACTAATAACACTGAACAGTAGTGGATTAGTATAGTTTTTTTCCAGCATACTACTACATTAGTATGGTTTTTTACCAGTAGTGGATTAGTATTGTTTTTTACTGCACAGTGTACAGTAAGCATCTCGTGTAGATGTACCCACTGATAATTAAATTTAGACTGGAAATTAGAAGAATGTTCTTAACCATTACAACAAGTAGCCTTTGGAATAGCATTCAGATTGGAATAGTGCAGGCAAAACGTTTAACTACATTTAAGATGGGCTAAAATATGTTATTTGAAGAGATTAAAAGATGTGATGCCTATGATATCCATGGCTTTGAGTGTTTACCAAACTTTAGGTGTTACCAGGAGTAAATGAACTAAGAAAATACCTGGAATAAAAGGATGGAGTAATTAAAAGACCCACCATAACTGAAACTTTCTGGATTTATGGAAGAAAGCTGGTAAAGTTTTAAGCAATGTTTCACACTGTATTTTCAGCTAATTGGTGCCAACAACAAGGAGAAGTACCTCAAATTTAGTAATAACAGAATGCATCTTCACATGCATTTGATCCAGGCTTAGTTTACTCATGTGTAAGATACACTGGAGTAAGCATTCCTAGGCAGGCATCTACACATTCACAGATTACAGAGCAGATTTCCTGCTCTCAGCACCAAACTTCCTGCAGCCCTGAAATGGGCCCCTGCCACTGGGGTGAGATCTAGGCTCCAGCTCCAGCTGCCAGCAATAGGCAGCCCTCTTCAAAAACCAGCCCACTTGCTGCTCTCTGGCCAGCCACTTCCCTGCCCAGGAGCAGCATGGCTGGCCCAGTGCAGGGGCAGCATGCAGCAGTTCTCTCCTTGCCCACTCTGCCTTCCTGCACTATGGCTGCTCCTGCTCCTGTTCCTGCCCCTAGCAGCAATGACCAGTGCTCCAGGCTCCTGCTGGCTGCCACACTGGCCCACCATGCCAATGCCTGGCCCATGGCTTTCTCGCCCCACCTGGCTTCCCACCCCCCCACACACACAGTGACTACCTGCCTGGCCACAGCATGCCATTCCAGGTCCACCACTGCTACTGCACAGCTGCTGCCATCAGGGACACTGACAAGGGGCTTTTGGACACCAGCACTAGGGCTTCCATCATGCTCCTGGGTCTCCAGCCAGGACTGGTGGCAGCATTTCCGCCAGCACACCTGGGATGATGAGCAGTGGCTGGAGCCAGGCCACCTTCTGGGACTTCCTTAAGCAGCTCCATCCCCATCTGGAGCAGCAGGACACTGGCATGCCCCTCCCTGCAGACACCTGCGTGGCCCTTGCACAGCCCAAGCTGGCCACACCCACCACCCTGCGGTATGTCAGCCACCTGTATGACATGGGCAAGGCCCTCCAGGATGTACTGGCAGACACTGTGATTCATGTGCATGACCCCCAGGCTGTGGTGAAGGGGTTCCTTGTCCTGGGATTCCCCCGATACATTGGGGCCCTGGAGGAACCCACATCCTCATCACCTTTCTGCACCATGGAAACCACCTCTATTACAGCTGCGGGGACTTTTACTCCATGGTGCTCCAAGCTATCAAGGACCACCCCTGGGTACTGGCTGGGAAAGCAGTGCACATGATGCCTGCATCTTCCAGAACTCTAGCCTGCTGGGCCTGGTGGAAAGTAGCCACTTCACCCCAGGGGTGCAGTGGTCATCTTGCCCTTCCTCACTAGGGATCCCTCCTACCCTCTCCTGACCTGGCTCATGTAGCCCTGCACTGGAGATCTGGACCCCTGCTATGCCCACTTCAAAAGCTGCCTGGGCCCAACCCATGCCTTGGTGGAGTGCACCTTCCAGCACCTCAAGGGATGCTGCCACTCCCTCACCACCTGCCTTGAGTTCACTGATGACAGCCTCTCCCAGGTCATCATCACAGCCTGTGTGCTGCATAACATCTGTGAGCCCTGGGGGAGCTCTTTGGTGAGGCCTGGGCAGAGGAACCACAGCCCACAGAGGACACCTGTCAGTGAGAGCACCACCTGCGGTGAGAGCACCACAGTCCCCCTCCCCCAACCCTTTCAAGGTGCCAGGAGAGCATGGGTGCCCAGTAACCATGGTAAGTTGGGGCACAGGCCTGGGCCCAGTTGTCTACTGGCCAAGTCCCTCATCCCCACTTGCTCCACAGGGGACAGCAGGCCTCTGGGTGCTGGCCTCAGGCAGCCTGCCTCCTCCGACCCATTCCCAGGCCTTACCATGTGACCAGGGATGGCCACTGGCTCCTCTTGGTCCTGGCTGGCTGTGACAGTGTGTGTCTCCAGGTAGTGTCCTCTGATGGCAGGATGTGTTGTGGGGGTTAGGGTCCCCCCAGGGAGGAGCCAGCACTGCTGGTGAACAGGGCATGGCCAACTGTGCCTCATGGCTAGCTCTGGGGCTGCGGAGCTGGCAAGGCAGGTCCCGGCTGGGGCTCCCTGAACTGCTGGTGTGGTGAAGACTGTAGCCAGGGACCTTGGCAGGATGTGGCATTGGACTTTCAAGGGCCCCTCCTCTAGTGACGTGTCATCAGAAGTACCACGCCAGGGTGGAGTCTTAGGCAGGCTACTCATGCCATAGAGGCAGCCCAACCTTAGGCAGGAGAGGCTCCTAGCTCAGAGTCTTGGGGCTAGCCTGAGGCAAGTCCCCTAGTAGCAGGGCAAACCTGGGGTCACATCTACACATTTGTTACTGTGCAATAACTAATCCTGCTTAAAATTTGCTACCTGCATTTGCAAGTAGCAAATTTACACTGGATTAAGGGTTTTTACTGTGCAGTAAGCTCACATGTAGATGCGTGCACTTACTGCGCAGTAAACTACACTACTGAACATTTAGGCATCTCGTGTAGATGCACCCACACATTGATGTTTTTTAACATTTCCTCTTAACTCAAGCAGAAAAGACTAATTATTGAGTTAAGAGGAAATGTTAAAAAACATCAGTGTGTGGGCGCATCTACACAAGATCATTCAAAATTCCCCAAGAAAGTATGCAAGTCAAGAATGAACTGTAAAGAAGGTGAACAACGCCCCCTGACTACAGGAAAAGAGGCTTGAAGAAGAGTAGCATAGCTCAAGTCTGAGTTTTCCCAAAGCACTACATGAAGCTGCACCTGCTATGATTAACCTCAAGCCAAGACATTTCCCAGCATTTGGGGAAAAAAAGATGCAAGAACTGCAGTGAATTGCATCTCTTTTAAGCGTTTACAATCACAACCAGTATGTATATCATGTGGACTGAAAAAGGAATGACAACAGCACCATTAGGTCCCAATAATTCTTCATAGGACTATTATCCCTGCTAGGAATTTATCAATTTTAAATTGGTCAGAACTACACCAAACTATGTGCGTACATCAAAAGTAATCAGAGTACTGAAAGCAAGACAGGCTGCAGAAGATAAACAAGTCAAACTCAGTGATTCTAAAGTTCTTCTCTCCCCTAAGAGACTATGTGAGCCAAATGTATGGACAAATATCAAACTGGAAGAGAAATGATTTGTCATACTACTGTGAGAAAAAATATCTGTTATCACATCATAAACATATCAAGCCCTTACACTCATCAAGACAGTACATTTACTGGGGAAGCAAGTGACCAGTTCAAAAACAGTATGAAGACACCTTGCAAGGGACAGCAAAGCTGTCAGAGAATACAGAAAATAACTGAATTTCCATTTCCATGTTTCACACTCCAAGGAAGAAGGTCCATTAACTCTAAGAAGATCTTTTTAAAAAAATTCAAAAGCTTGGCAGGCTCATTACTCTGAGAATCAAGCAGCAAGTAAAAGAGCAAATACTGTCAATACACTCACAGGACACTGCAGGAAAAAAAAGACTGAAGCTTTCATTAGTATATAGACTCTTCAAAAAAATTCAACAAATATATTTAAAGGGAAACATTTTCCACTATGTACGCAAGCAGAAATTAAAGCATACACATGTGTTATCAACACACTTTTGGGAGACAAGTTTTCCAGATTGCTATTTAGATTGTATTAGGCACGGAAAAATACAAGTTTTTTACATGAAAAAAACTTTGTGAAGATGAAGTAGAAACTGGCCCTAGGTTTTACATAGTTTCCATTTTCTGATTTCAGTGGGAGTAAGATGCACAGGAATGGCCCTAAAAAGAACACAGCTGATCTGCGAGTAGTAAGACAAATTTGTAAAATTAGACAGTATTTATACCTTACTTCAAGTAGTGGTGTGAGAATAAATATAATGCCTGGGAAGTGGTGTCAGATTACTAAAACAAAAGCACCTTAGTACTTTAAAACCCACAGGTGCATTTGAAAACCTGTCCCTTGATGTTTAAAAATTATGGAACACAGCTTGTAAAAGTTATGCAACTTGGACACTTTTAGAAATCATTTTGGTTTTGATTTAAAGATCCATTATTGAATGTTTAAAGCTGAACAAAGAAGTAGGACTCAGAGCTGAATGTGCTTTAAAATATATTTCAACATTAAAAAGTAATTAGTGCATGCACATGCCTCAGGGCAGGAACAGTCTCCTATTCTATGTCTGCATAGGCCCTAACAGAATGGGCTCCTCCAATTTTGGTCAAGACCTTTAAGTACTAAAAATAATACAATTAATATTTTTTTAAATATGAGATAATTAGTCTTCTCATAGGATTGCCTTCCACCACTCCAGACACAGTTACTGCGTACACAGCAATAAGAGCTTAATCCTAAAATATTTCCTAGAAATTATCTCTGGAAAAGATAATGGCCTTAAATCTTGCCTCAGGCCATCAACTGTCTCAGCCAGTCAATAATCCCCAGAAAATGCCTCCCTCATTATTACTTTATTATTAATGTTTAATTATTAAACACATTAAAATTAGTTTTCAAACAAGCATAACAAATGAAGGTGAATGTTAAGAAACAGGCATTCAGTGAAAATTAAAGAAAATTAGGAGAGCAGACTATCATCTGAAACTAAATGGGATATGTATCCAGTGAAGAGATGTGACTAAATGTTTATTGATGGGTTTGAGGGGTCTGGAGACCTTAACTTATCTCATATGATTGGGCCAAAAATTGTTGATGGGTTATGGTGCCAGAACAAATTAAAGCTGGAAGAAATTCTTAGCAGACCTGGAGAAAGCAATGCATTTGGAGGTATCCTTTTTTTTCCACTAGGAAGTTTAGTACACATAAACCACTTTCAAAATGGCCAAAGCCAGTTTAAGATAAACCCGGATGATGGATGTAATATCAGACGTAACTGATTTAGGTTAAATTGGTTTATTGAACTTCTGCCCCAGATCCCCTCCAGATTTAAATTAACTCACTCACTATCTCCCAGCATCTTAGGATGATTTGCGCCTCCCCCACAAACTCCCCCTCACAGGGTGGGTGGGCTGGGCTTGGCCCAAAAACTGTCTGCTCCAACCCAGCAGGGAAAAGTGCTCTAGGACTCCCCAGCATCTAGCCTGGGCCACAGCAGGCATGTGCCTGCACTTCTGGAATCAAGAGTGAATGTCTTGTTCACTTGCTTATCAAGTCAGTGTACACAGTTTAGACTAACCTGCGAAGATGGAATCAACTCAGCCTCAGGCTTTTTGACTGTCTGTACTTATTCAATAAGACCAAGTTCTCTAAGCAGTGTTTGCCTTTTATTCTTTTATTCTCTCTTTTCTTTCTTTGCATTTCTATTACTGTGTTCTGAAGTTCAGTCATTCAGTACAGTTTGCTTTCCACCTTTAGTGTATCTTGCCTTCTCGGATGACATGACATGACACACAAGGACAGTGTTCTGGTTATCTCTGGCCAGAAGATCATTTTGCCTCCAGCAGTAAGTTGAAGCTGTCCAGAGGCTGCTTTAGTTTTTGGACCCTGACAGTGAGCTGGGTCAGAATCTACTTCCAGGGAAGAGGGGGGAGCAACGTTGACCAAAGTTCAAATGTAATAGAGAACTTAGTACAAGGAGTTAGAAGCTAAGAAAGAAAGAACTGTGAAAACTGAAGCTGTTCAAAATGTTCATAATACCCCAAATCACCCAACACTTGTCTGTTACAAGTTTCATTCATACCAAAATAGCTGCTACAAATTCACATGTTAAAATGCATTGTTTAACAGCTATAAAGATAGCTAATAATTTATCGCTGTAAAAGTGCAAAGCAGTTTACATAAAGTCAACACAAAACATCAACACTGTCATTTTATGGATTATTAAGTAATTAATTAAATGTATTCTTGGTCAATGCTGCATTATTCAGTGGGTAGATCTTTCAAAAATGGGGTCTGAATTTAGGTACTAAAATCCACATTTAGGTCCCTGAATAAAAGGACATGACTTGATCTTCACAGATGTTGACCAACAACAACTTTCACTAAGGCCACTGACAGATGTTAAAAAGAAGGTGCTATGGGATCTGATGTGTGATTCCAAATGTATTCAAAGCACCTAGCCATAGGAGGGCACTCTGCACTCCCAGAGTTGGGACCCCTGATCAGCTGACCAGTGCTCCCAGCCTCTGAAGCACACAAAACTGTGCTTTAGAGGCTAGGAATACTGTCTACATGTTCAATTAAAGGCATCATAGGAACCAGCAACAAACATATCTTTTGTAGTAACCACTGACACCTGGTTTTATCACATTGTTAATTGAATGAATGTGTGACTGGGTCACTACTTAAGACATGATTAAGCAATCATTCATGTCTTACATGTAATATGTGTTAGGGGCCTGACTTAAGATGCATTGACCATGCTCAGTTGTCGGCATTCCAAAAATTGGGCCCCTTTGGACACTTAAGTATACATTTAAGCACCTAACTTAAGGTGACACTGTTGAAAAAGGTGGTCAGTATATTTTGTTTGACTGCACTTTTGGAAGCAAGGACTATCTTTTTGTTCTATGCAAAGTGCTTTGCACAATATAGTTCTGGTCTATGACAAGGGCTCCTTGGTTCTACTCCAACACAAATAGGTAACTACCATATTTACTCAAATACAAAACAAGGTTCTCCCCCCAGGCCCCTCCCCCAAATCAACATGGGGGGTGGAGAAAGTTCCTCATCTTACATCCATGTACAAGGAAACCTCATTAAATACATTGTCTATCATTAAACTGCTGCCAAAAGCAGCATGGAAATGGAAACCAACTTTGAAGTTAATTAAATGCAGTCAACACTAAGCATGACTATAAAACACCAGTCTCTCCTATGTCATGCAAGCATACTGAAGGAAACCTACCATAAGATAGGGTAGCATAGCCCATCTGAATAAGATATGTGGCACGCCCATTGTATTCAGTCTCTCTCAATGCCAACACTTTCAAATCATGGTGAGCCACTACATTGAATACATTTTTAACGTCCTCTGTACTCACACAGCTGAACAGTGCCTTTTTTTACCAGCTATAAATATCTGGTTCTTTACCAGCTATACATGTCTCGCTGTAACAAGACTGAGCTCCAGGGACAGCTGTCATGCCCCCTAGTGGCTGTATGATTCCTGCCCAGCTTGGTCTCTAAGAACCTTCCCTTGACTTCTCACCTGCCACCCCTTGCTCTTGTTAACAGGAAGCTGCCCATAGGTCTTCGAGTGAGCCTTCGTCTATTTCTTCAAATGGGCCCCTTCTCTGTCTCTGACCCCACTGATCACATCAGTCTCTCCTGTTAGATGGCCCATTCAGGCCCACAAGTGCCCCAAGGCACCCATTTCCTTATGGGCTAATCATAGATTTTCATAGACATTAGGGCTGGAAGGGACCTCGGGAGATCATCAAGTCCATGGTTAATCACATGGGTTAAGTCACTGACCCTCCCCTACAATTATGTCTATGCCTTGCAGGTGTTTTCATCATCACTCCAGTGGGACACTTGTCTCCAAAGCCACTAGGCCACCTCAGGCCTTTACTCCCTTGTTGGGACTCCAGCCGTCCTGGCTTCTACCCCTCTACTGTGGCTGGTCCCTTAACCAGGACTCACTGTCCTGGACCTGGCTTCTGAGCTCCAGCCCCTTATCCTGTCCTCTGAGGCCTTTATATCTTCCCCACCTAGGCTCCAGACCCTATTCCCCCAATTTATGCCCATCTCTTTGCTCTCTCTGCCCTTTCTCAGACTCTAGGTCCCCCTGCTCCTGTCTGTTCCTTCAGCTTGACCTTGCCAGGGCTCAAAGTGACCTCCGGCCACTAATGGGACTTCCAAGCCACTGTGGTAAAACTCTAATCCAAAATAAACTCTCTGGCTATAATACAAATCCCCAACTGGGTCTAAGCACAAACCCCAGCTCCTTGGTGGCATCACTCCACTTCCCCCTACCCTATGTCCTGAGTCAGCAACATTCTATTTGCATTACTCCCAGGGTAGTCCACATCTTTCTGTGTCCAGGTCCTTTTCTGAATCTCTCCTGCCCTGGAACTCTTTCCTCAGTGGGCTGAGAGCCAGACTGACCACTCTGGCTCAGGCCCTGATTTGGGGGCTGGAAGTCATGCCCTATTTTTGTCATGTGACTCCCTGATCTGCTGCAGGTGTTTCTTTGTTTCATTTGCCAACTCAACCCCAAGGAAACTTACTGCTGCAGGCTTCTGTTGTATTAATAGCTTGTAGCAGGTCAGTCTCCCAATCCTTATTCCCTGGCAGCTCATAATGGACATCTTTCCCCTCCTGAGGCTCTCCCTGCTGCTCCTTCACCCTTAAAGTAACAGGAGACTTTGGTTCTCTGTTAGACTGGCAAACATCACCAAACAGGACCCCAAACAGTTCACTTCCTCTCTCAGCCTGTCACATTATGATTAGTGTGGCTTCCACTTCCACGAGATGAAGCCAGACTAGGTTGCCCTGCACCTCACCTGAATATACATTTTGAAGGATCCCAGGATTCATAACAAGAAGACCCACTTCCAGCACATGGATCCTTTTTTTTTTTTCTTTTTTTTTTGGGGTGGGGGTGCGCACAGGGGGTATCTGGAGTTCACATACATACTGAGCAGTTCTGAGCTGTGGGATCACTATGGCTTGAAACAATGCAACTCTGCTGGGGTCCAGCCCAATGAACAATATGATAAATCATGAGCCTTTTATCTTTGGACTAAATTTATGCATAGCTAGGACTCTATGTAAGAAGATACAAAAGTACTGCTTAAAAGGGTGTTTATCGAGTACCTCTGCTAAAGCTTGATGCATTTTTCTTTTTTTTTGAAACCGCTGCAGTTCTGGGGGGACAAAATCTATTGGTATCCATAATAATTTGCCTATATGCATATTACTATGAACATGTTTATTCCAAAATCAGTGGTTTCAAATTTTGCCCCTCACTTCCATGTGCTCAGAGAGAGCAGGATCTGCCAGTAAGTAAGGGGAAAGCAGCTGCAGAAGAAAGAAGTTTCGGGGAAAGAAAGCAAGGGGGACACCTAGAAATCTGAACACCCTTTATTTAGTTTCCTTGATGTAGTAGTGGGAAGGGGACAAATTCAAGGCAAACCTCCAATAATTAGATTGTATACCTGGAAAATTATAACAATTTAATAAATATTCCATATACTGAATCTAATTTTGGAGGGGTCATCTTATATTCAAGTAAATATAGTAAAATGGACTTTACTTATACACGCAGATCAGATGACTTTAACACTCATATAAGTATGTCTGTTTTAATATGCTAATCTTGTTAGACAGGATGGCAAACCTTCCAATGAATTGTGGCAAACATGCCCTAAATCATCACATGTGAGCAGTATTCCATGATCCAGATTCAGCTTCCTCTATATGAGCACCACAGGACATGTTTAGCAATATTGGATGGTGTATTTCTGCCCTCCTTCAAATTTTGGTTGATTCTGTCTAATTTTATACTAGGTCAAAGCTTGCCATATTCATTGCTTAAAGATTAGTTCTTTCCAGTTGAATGACTTTGGAATCTTTAGTGTATAGAAGTGAAGGGTGAGGAAGAGCTGATAAGTCTTCAAACACAAAAAAGTGATTACAAAAAGAGTTGCAATCAATTGTTCTCTGTGTCCAGGGGGAACAGGAAAAGACACAGCATTCTTCAACTTCACCCAGTGAAATTTAGATTAGATACTTGAAAGATTTTCCACCTATGAATGTGGTTTACCATTGCAAAAGATTATCTAGAGACATTAAGGAATCTCCCTCACTGAAAGTCTTAAACACAAGTTAGGTAAATAGTTGTCTGGGAAAATTTTGACAGAAAGGATTCTGCCTTGAGCTGGAGTTTGGAATAGATACCCTCCTGAGGTGCCTTCCAGCTTTATTTTTCTATGCTTCTATCTTTTTTTTTATTAAACAGAGAAGTATGTTTGCAGAGAATTTTCTGGAGAATGTCAGATTAAAAGGAATCTTAATTGTACCAAATTGACTGGAGATGGGTTTGAACCAAAACCTGAAGCCTAAAACCTCTGACATTTTAAGGAAACTCGGATCTTGAGCTAAGCCTTATATCTTAGGCACATCTCTGGATATTTCACAAACACTAAAAAGATGTTAGTTTATATTCTTAGTCCAAGTCAACCATGATAATGGGAGTTGTAGGTAAATTCTTTCCCACTGGCCATGTCTACATGAGATACTGACTGCGCAGCAGTTACTGCACAGTCATTTAGAGCTTGCATATACAAGTACTAAATGACTGTGCAGTAACTGGCATTACTGCATAGTAGTGTCCCTGAATGGCTTGTTGGTGATGCCGACTGCGCAGTAGCTCATTACTACTTCGCAGTAGTGTCACATGGCACAAAGCTTGATGCGACACTACTGCGTGCAATAGTAACAAGCTACTGAGCAGTAACAATAAGCTACTGTGCAGACAGCATCCTGTGTAGATGCAGCTACTAAGTAAAGAACACATTTCTCTGAAGTTTTTAACTGCCATAAACATGGGTCTTCTGTAAATTGTAAAAATGTGCTAAACCTGAGTGCCTGAGCATTCATTTTTCATTTGTGTCAGAATAATGACAGTGATCCTTATGAGTTAATTTGGCACATGGAGGTTATATGCATCTCCATGGGAATTCCATAGCGATTCAGCAATAATTAATGCACCACTGAAACTATTACTGGTATGATTTAAAGGTAAGTTGCAATTCATTATTACTTAATTAAACTGTCATTACAATAAAATTAATCACGGTATTGTAAAAGTAAAAAATTACTTCCATAGGAATCCAATGATAATTTTGAATTAACAGGTCTATGATACCATTATAATTTGACAATATATTATAATGAATGACTAACAAATAATTATTTCCCTTGAAATCCATTGCATTTGAATTAATTGTGATTAATTCCTTCTTATTCATGGGGATGTTTGCAGGTCCATTCAGGTATCATGCAGGGATAATAGATAATTAGCTTGGGCATGTTTTAAAAGTTTTCAAATCTGAGGATGAAGAGCAAACAGTCAAAAATGCAGCTGCTCTTTTGAAAGCCTAAGATGCCTCTTTCACTGCAGACAGTCAAACTAGGTCACAATGTTCATTTACTGCTATTTCCAGATGTTACCAAAAGTCAAAATAATCTGGATTTATAGCATTTTAGTGGAACAGTGAAGTGAAGGTATGTGCTATCACTGAACTCGCTCTGAAGCATTGAAGCATAAAGTTTAAGAGAGAATATTCAAGCACTAATTAATTATTCTGAAGTAATCAAAAGAGATCTTCTACATTGCCCTTCATCTTTTTTCAAGTACATCTGATCAAAAATGTCCCCTTTTTGTTGAAAATATTCTGTGTTTGAAATTTTTCATCCAACCCTAGAGAAGGTCAAAAATGGAAAAACATTTTTTTCAGCTTGCTCTGATTTCAAGTTTATCATCTGAATAAGAACTAGAATAAGAAATCATATAGCTCTGCTTCTTGTTTTGTTTGATGTTGCATTAAATTAGTCCTGCAAATTTGGCTTCATAGACAGTTCATGGGGAAATGACTAGCATAATGCAAATAATAATTATTTGCTCACTGTATGAGCATATAAGGAATGAAGCATGCTCTAGTGTAAAAGTGAAATACCACATTCTGTCTTCAGAGATGCAAGCATATTTCCCACTTATTTAGCAGACAATGAGGACTAGATTCTTTGCTAGTCTATGCTAATATACACTAACATTTGTCAGTGAGGTTATGCCAACTTAATTGAGCTCATTGTTCTATACTTTTGATGTCAGCTAGAGTTGCATGGGTGCATCTGGACAATAATTAGCAGAGATAGTTTATGACTTAGCTAACAGTGTAAGAGCAAATCATAAAATAAATTAAAGAAAATGCATATATAATTCAAACAGCAAAATTTCCCATTATGTGATTTCATTTAAACAATGAAAACAGCTCAGTACATCAGGAAAATGAGCAAATTACTGTCTACCCATACTCCTCCCCTTTTGCTTCCTCCTCCCACCCCACATATTCAGTGGCATCTCACCCACCCTCTGCTAGTGGGTCCAGTCCCAAGGAGTGAAGAGAACTGCTTTGGGACCCCAGAAGGAAGAAGAGATGTGGACAAGATTGCATCTCCAGGAGGGGTGAGTTGATCTCGACCCTGAGGGTAAGGGTGGGATTAGAACTGAGAGGCAGCTGTCTTGGGTGGGACCCATGCAGAGAAGAATGGGACAAGCAGCCAACTTACCTAGAGACCCCAACTAGGGGGCTCACAGGACTAAGACTGGTCTCTCCGTCTAGTAGGCAAGCAACAACAACCCTGGAACATCTGGTGTGGTTAGGGCAGAGTATGGGAACAGTGGAGCCCTGCAAAGATAAGTGGACCAGCTGAGCCTTTAACTGAGTTTTGGTACCTCTCTAACCATCAAAAGGCAGGGCAGGAAAATTTGTAAAGACAGAGCATGAGTGTTACAACAGAGACACAACTCAGCTCCAGGCAGCACGACCCTACTCCCTTACAGGTGGCTCGACAACTGGCTTAGCAGCCACAGGCAAGAGTAATTATAAATAGATCCAGGACAGAAGGGCAGTAGGTTTCAAATGGAGTCCTACAGAGGTCCATCCTAGGCCCAGTGACATTCAATATGTTTATTAATTATTTGGATCCTGGAATAGAGAGCTTCCTGAGCAAAACTGTTAATGACAAAGTTGGGAAAGCATGTGAATACACTGGAGGACAGGAGTGTAATTCAGAAGGATTTCGACAAGTTGGATAACTGAGCTGGAACTATCAGGATGAAGTTCAATACTGACAAATACAAGGTGATACATCTCAAGAAGAAGAATAAAAAACACAAATACAAGATGGATGACATCTGGCTTAGTGGCATAACTAGGAGGGGAGGAAAGCAACTGCCCTGGGTTCTGACTTGCTGGAAGGATTTTTTTTCTCCTCTTGTTGCTACACATTTCAAGAGGTCTTCTTTGCCTTCCTCAGAGGCTTTGGGTGTTGGCTGCACCTGAGGCTGGGGATTTTGACTGGGGAAAGCTAATGCTCCTGCTGAGAATTAAACCCAGAGATTCCTGGCTACAGGGCCTTACTCCTCTACTCAGGATCAGACCAACTGCCATATTTGGGGTCAGGAAAGAATTTTACATCATGGTCAGATTAATAAAGACTTTGGAGGTGTTTGACTTCCTCTGTAGCAGGACTGTGTGACCCTCTTTCTTCGATCTCTCAAGCATATTTTAACATCCCTCACAGCAGCAGGACATTGGCCACCATTGTTCCCCTGCCTTGTCTTTCGCAATTTAGGGTGTTGTGCCTTGTGGCTGCTTCCGGGTTTACTGCGTAGTTTTTATAGGATGGGTTTTTATAGGATAGTTTGGATGGGGATGATCCTGCCTCTGGTGTGAGGCTGGACTAGGTGACCTCCAGAGGTCTCTTCCAGCCCTACTTTTCTATGATTCTATTATCTGCCCATTGGTATGTATACCCTACGATGGTATTATGTGCAGTACTGCATCTTTTGGTTAGCTGGTATTAGCTTCATAGTCCATTGACTCCATGTTTATTGACTTCTGATTATTCAAGCATCTGATTAGCCAGAAACATTTGTGCACCCAAATGAGATTTATTTAGCTGGACAACCACCATTTTTTGCAATTATACACAGTTTGCTATCCTACTTCATGTGTAATGTAGATACATAAGTGTCCACATGACCACTGAGCATGCACAGTGGGCTGTTTTGTTTTAAATTTCATATGATCTCTAAGGCTGCTCTAGGACAGAGCTTCCCCAACTTTTTCTTACTACTTACCACCTTCCAGATTTACCGGCTGCCTGTGTATCCCAACTAGCATGTGTGCTATACTTTAACCCCTTAAATTCTAACTATTAGTATAATGAAAATGAAATAAACCATTACATAATTTCTCCTGCATATGCCCCACAGATGTCTTGTGTATCCCCAGGAGTACATAGACCATAGTTTGGGAACCCCTGCTCTAGGATATATCACCTGAATCCAATTGCAATGGTGACAGTGGAGCTGAACTCTACCCTGCACCTATCCTCTACAGACCTGCCTCTTACACAGAGGAAGAAGGGGAGAAAATGGTATAGCCTGAGGATTTCTCAGTATCAAACTTCTGGTCTTGAGAGAAGCTTCCTGGCTTTTTCACTGCAACTGAGCATATTGGCTAGAGCATGGACTAAGGATTCAATTACAAAAGATGAGCTAAGTTTCTACTCTTTTTTCTCCCACAGAGAAATAGTTAATCATTAAGGTTTGTTGCATGTATTTTGTTCTTTTTTTAATAGTACCTACATCTCCAGAAAAGAGGTGTCAGAAGCAGGATGGTAACTGAATGGTAAAGTTTATAACTTTATCCTCCCCTCCATTACACTGTAATGAACATTACAGTGTTCATAATTACATATCAGTGGGAGGATTGAAATAATACCTGTCACATACTACACCTGATTCTTCAAAGCACCAGAGACTTCCATTTACCCTTTTCAAATGCATAAGCATTGCCAGAAAAAATATACTGTACAGTGAATAGCAGAATATATGTAATTATCTAATAAGCAGGCTGGTAGACAGTTTTGTAATGTACTGTCTATATTATCACAAAGTGAAATTAATTTCAAAAGTAGTTCAACTTTTTATGCAGTTTAAACTGAACCGCCATTAAATTATACTTTTTCACAGCTACATGAACTGAGCCATGAGCGTTTTCCCTCAACTTCAGTTCAAATCCAGTAAATGCCATGGGACTGTGGGGAAAGAGCAAATATTGTCTATGCCAACCTGCATAGCAATCCTAATTTAGAAGAGACCATTCTTTCAGTATTCACCTTGAGGTATTTCTTGTTGTAATACAACAGTTTTAATGAAAATTCAATGAAGGTTTGTCCACACACAAGCTATAAAAGTTTAAGGTAACTCATGTGCTAGCCTAGTGGTTGCAACACAGATCTTTAAAACAGTTATACAGTATTTTTTAAGTTGTTACTTCCCACCATTGGAAGGTTGGTAAGGGTCATGTCCTTCAGGATGCATCAGCAGCAAAGCTGCAATTTCAAAAGGCAAGAAAAGCAGCAAACAGTTCCTGTTATTTGTTCAGTTTCCATGGCATCAAAGATAGAATTTAAGGAAAAAAGTTGTCTCCATATCCTCATCCCAGTATTAGGAGACCACAGAAATTATCATTTCTTTTCCAGTTTGTTCCTCTATGCTGTGGTTCTCAGGTAATGAGCATCTTTTGGCACTGTCCTCTGAGATCTGAATGATAGTCAGTGAATGGTTGAGGGCATGTGTCATAGATTTTTGGTTTGGAGGTGCCAATAGCTGTTTTCTTGAATGCCATCAATAAGGCGCTATCAAGCAGTGTTTTCAGGAAGCATTTGTAATGTAATTCCATAGACATTAGGGCTGGAAGGGACCTTGGAAGTTCATCGAGTCCAGCCCCCCACCCAAGGAGTAGAGCCCCCTGCCCAAATGGTTAGAAGAGTCAGGATCTGGCAGAGATCAGATTCCTATGTATGTGTTGTGATAGAAGTTGGAGTTTATTGTAGTATTCCTGTGTCAACTGTGTTCATATTGTCATAATGTTGTGTGCTTCTGTTTATGTACAATACTAGCATAAAGAGAAAGAAGAGTTAATAGAGTCCCTGCTAAATGCCTGAGCTGCCTGCATGTGGTATTGGACCTCTAGCATTCAGAGTCTCGGTTGACATACCAAGAAAGGTGAGATGGTCCACACTCAGGAAGTTGGGGGGAAGCTGAATGAGATGATTGTAACTAACAATGGAGAGACCAGGGTGAACAAGTGGGCTGTCCACTCCCAGCTAGGAGAGTCTGAGCAGAGAGTCTGGAGTCAGGGACCAGGGGTTAGAGCCTGGAGAGAACAGCAGAGCAATTGTTAGGAGTGTTCTGGGTTGTGTGAGCTGGACTGGAACAGAGGAACTGCTGAACCCTTTGGAGGGTGACAGAAGACTTCCCTTTTTATTGAAGAGGCTTTGCTGCTTGAAGCTTAGGGTTGCGCACAATCTCTGCAACAAGAGGTAAAGTCCCTCTCTTAGGAGAAGAACTGGATATTAGCTCTTTGAATCAGAGACACGGAGAGCCAGGGAAGGTGAGAAACCAAAATGCCAGGGTCACAGAGTGGGCTTGGGCTTCCCCAAAACAAGCCTGGGCAGTTTTGGGGAACACTCTCAGAGATCAGAAAAGGCTGTGGTGGTCCCAAGCAAGCACCCCCTGGAACACACAGTAACATTTGCATCTCCATGGGCAATCTGCTGGAAAACATGTCATGGACCTTGTAATGACTAAGCAGAGAATATGCTTATTTAACAGAGCTAAGAGAAGCCCTGCAAAATAGCGTGCCTTCTTTTTATGTCCATCCCTTCTCGCAGCAGTGGAACCAAACAAGTCTACTGTTCATTTGGTTTCTATAATTTAGTATCCCCCAAGTGTTTGATCACAACCCTTTTACAGGTGTCAGTAGTACCCAAGATTCAATACAGTCTCCCATCCAACTACCAGCCAAGCCCCAGTCTACTTTGCTTTCAAGACCAAGGTAGGCCAGTTCAGTGTGGGTACAACCTACAAAGAAGTAAGCTACTGTGATTTACTACAATGAACCCTCATGAGATGCTGTTGGACTGAATGAATATAGCTGCCTGTGACAGAACAAAGGAGCAGGTAACTCTGCCTAGTAATGTTAGAGCTGTTACAGAGGAGTCACAATTCCTTAAATTCATATTTGTATCCTCTGCAGACATACACAGAGTCTACTAGGGAATAAATGGACAGAAGCCTAGAGGCTGTGTTCTCTGCTTCTTGACTTATTCATTCTTTGCTATCTTTATATGTTTTCATGTGCATCTTAAAATAGTGTAGTTACTGCTTAAATGCCAGGCAAAAGAGGTATAAATGGAATCTTCTGAAATATCTTTTAACATACAATGATAAAATTCTGTGAAACATACCTTATTCCATTGTGAATATACCCTGCAGAGTTATGAAATACTATTTTATCAATACTGTGATACAGTGCTCTGAAAACTGTCGCCTCAAGCTGGGCATCAATCAAACTAAGAGACAAACTAATTTAAAAAGGTGCCTACTTGATGCAGTACTCACTAAACTTATTTTTATTATAAGGTTTTATTATTTGAAAGTGTTTTGTTGAAGTGGGTGGGCAAGTAGGGGGAAGAGTGGGTTGCCCCAGCCAGCAACCACAAAGGAGTTGAAGTAGGAAATGAGAGAACTCTGTGGGTAGTTGATTGACAACTTTTAAATTCTCAAGTCTTATTGTGAATTTAGCTCTTACCACAACTTTCTGGCCCAACTGCCATTTTGGGTACATAATAAGGCAGGACACTGCCCAGACAACTGGGAGGGAGCCAAGAAAGATGCGAGTGAGTGATGATCACCTGGGATTCAGAGAACTTTAAAATTCTCACAGCAGTAGTCTGTTTTACCACTAGTTTCCTCCCCAGTCATTTTGACCAATTGACTAGGTATGGGAAACCAAACTTAAAAAAGGCTACTATGTATCCACTCACCATGGTGATATTCTGAACACATAAAAAAGCAAAAAAACAAAAAACAAAACCAAAAAAACCCAAGCAAAAATCACTTTACTACCAAGATGTCTAAATGGCACTACATGGTTTTTAGGTGTCTAAGTTACCTCAATGATATTATTCTTCAACTCGTGTAATGGTCTGAATTGTGGAAAACATCTTGGTTTTTTATGCATTACTTTTTTTCCCTGTGGAAGTAAGTTTACCATAGAGCAGGTACTCAGAAATGATTCAGCATAACCCCGAAGATATCTAACTTTACTTCAGTTCATTGCAATTCAGTTTTGCCATGGAGAAATAAAAGAAAAAATCTGTGCGACTTCCCAATAGCAACCACTTGTTTCTGCTCACAGCATGAGCTGTGGCTTACGTGTACAGAGGATTATCATCTGTGATGGAGTGGTAAAACAATACAGAGTCCATCTAACAAGGAGAGGAAAAAAACCTCTTCAGACACAAACTCATTAAGCCAAGATTAAAGCCCTCCTCACTGGGTTTAATGAGGGTCAATGATAAAAGCCCACAGGTAAGTAAGAAAGCCGCTGTTATCTGTGGGGAAGGAGATCAGAAACTGCAAGACACAAGAAAGAGAAACCAGGGCAAGAACAGCAATATATGCATACTGTGATGGGGGAATAAGTCTGCCCCATCACAGAACTCCAGGGGAGAAAAGGGAAACAGAGAAATTACCTTGGCAATGAGCCTGAGGAGAGAAGGGGCAGGGATACCCGAATGGAAGACAGAGGGGCCCAGATGAAAACAAAAATAAAGAGCTGCATGGGCAGAGAGTGTGGAGGGAGAGTGCCAGTTGCGAGAAATGTGGGATACAGCTAGAAGGATTTAAAAGGATTGAGCTCCTTGGTGGTCTAGCAGCTAGGATTTGGTACTCTCACTATTACAGCCTGGGTTTGATTCCTAGCCAGGGAATGTAGACTTTACACCTTCAAGAGCAAATTGGATGCTTATCTTGCTGGGATCCTATGACCACAGCTGACTTCTTGCCCTTTGGTTGGGGGGTTGGACTTGATGATCTTCTGAGGTCCCTTCCAGCCCTAATGTCTATAAATCTATGAAAAGGTGAACAGAGCCTGGAATTAGTTCCAGAAAGAAACCCAAAAGAAATATGGAGACAGTACAAGAAAGAGATGACAGACAGCCAAGAAGGGAATGGAAGAAGAGTCCTAGAGAGAGACTTACCTGGGAAGCTGAAGTGAAGTGATGACTGAGATCTCTGAGCGAGTCCAATAACCGGAGATGTCTGGTACCTTCCCAGGGACCTGAAAGAGAAAAGAAACAAGAGTGCATGAGGATTAATAAGGGGAAGTGAAACCTACATTTTGATATCAGTAGAAAATACAAGGTGGCACAGGATTGCCATTTGCTTGGGACCCATTTGGAGAAAAATGGGGCAAGCAACTAAGAAAGTGAGAGTTCCCAAAGGGAGAGGGAATTAAATATATCCAAGAAGTTAGTTGTCTAGGAGAGACATAATAACTGTGAAAAAGTGTTAATTTGCTGAACCGCAGTTGCAAAATCTTCTTAGTCTCTCAGGACTGTGTTTATTTCCCTACCTTATTCTATCAAAGTTGTGGCAGGAAAGAAGTAAAAGAAATTAACCAGCTCATTAAAAAAGACTGTGATTTATTTTTGTGGGCATAGCTAAACTCACAATGGTGCATTGGCGGGGAATTTGAAAAGAGCTGGAAGATTAAGGATGAGTCCTCATAATTTAAGGATACAGTAATGGAGTATGCTGGAACCCATGTAAGGATGGCTACTCTGAAAGTTTAGCAGCAAGCCCGTCAAGTGTTAGTGCAGATAATGTAAGCTCAACAAGTATAGCTGGAGGAATTAGTATGAGTAAGGAGCCAAGAGGCTGAAGCAAGAATGGCAGTGCTTAGTCAACAACAAGAGCTCAGTGAGAAGATAGAGGCTCAATAAATGGCTATATTAGGGGCCTCAGAGAAATTCCAAATCCCTAAAACGACAGGAGAGGCTGACATAGAAGCCTACCTAGAGGCTTTTGAGAGAACTGCTATTCCAGCTGCATGGAATCTGACCCAGTAGGCTTCTTTGTTAGGAACTTTACTGATAGGCCAATCTCAAGCAGTTTACAGGGCACTTTCCCGAGCAGAGGCCAATGATTATACCATGCTGAAGAAAGCTATTTTGTATTGACTAGAAATATCCCCCCAAAACTCTTCAGGCACCAATTCTGTGCCCCTAAGAAACAAAAAGAAAAGTGACCTGGGATACTGGCTCAGATTTTGAGAGACACATTAGAACATTGGCTCCAACCTAATGGGAAAAGCATGAAGGATGTAATAGAGATAGTCACTCTCAAACAGTTCCTTGAAGACCTTGACAAACAGACTCAGAGTTGGGTTAGGTGACATCTATCCCAAGATATGGAACAAGCCTTGCAACTTGCAGAAGCTCCCTCAATGGCTGAGAAACTTGGAACAAAGGGAAAGGTTCTAAAACTGGAGTAATAGTAAAGAAGTGGAAAAAGTATTCCAACCAGGGAAACCACCAACAGAAAGTGGAACAATATGCTTTAGGTGTGGTGGATCCAGTCACATTGCCTGGCAATGCCCTAAAAGGCTGAGGGATCAGTGCCTCTGTGAAAGAGTCTGAAATAGAGAGAGGGATCATTAAAAACAAATGGATTGTAGCTTTGGAAGGCTTAACAGAACAAGTGGGGTACCAAAATCCATAGTACAAGTCTAGGTCAGTTCAGTGATTGTCGCAGCCCTACTGGATTCAGGTTATGCACAAACAATGATACAAGAAAGAGTAACTGACCCTCAAGAGGGCAAGCCGGATAGAAGCATCAGCATGTTATGCATCCACAGGAAATCATATACATATCCCTGGAGAAGACATATAATTACTGTTATGAACAAATCGGAAGAAATGTCAGTAGGCTTTGCCCAAATGCTCCCATGTCTGATGCTATTAGGATGGGATTGGCCATACTTTTATGAAGTACTAGATCAAATCTGAGGCAGAAGGGTGAGAGACAAGATGGGGACAGAGAGAGAAGAGGAATTAGAAGATGGTTTCCATGGAGAAGAGGCTTAATCTCCGGACCAGGTACGCAACCATCCTGACCTGGATCTAGAAAAGATCATCAGCAAAAACTCCAGGGAGGAACAAGCCACAGAACCTGCTTTCTGACAGGTAGATGCATCGCTAAACAAAATGGAGTAGTGGAGTGGCTGGAGCTACTGACAAGTTATGGTCACTTGTGGAGGAAGTGGAGCAGATCTTGGTACCCCATCGATACCAGAGGGATTTGATAAGAATAGCCCATGCCCTACTCCTAGGTGGACATCTGGGTAGAAATAAAACAATTGCATAGCTCACACTATGAGTGTACTGGCTGGGCCTACATAAACAAGTGGAACAATTCTGCCAATCCTGTCCTGAAAGTCAATGGTATTTACACTGGTTACCACCGTGGGCCCCTTTACAACCGTTAGAGATTGTGACATGGCCTTTTGATAAGATTGCAATGGACATTATCAGCCCGCTCCCTACGAGCATTGCCAGCTACCAGTTCATCCTTGTATTAGTTGATTATGTAATTCACTACGTCAACACGGTACCCATAAAAGTTGTGATGGCCCCAAAGGTAGTGGAAGAGTTGGTCAGATGGATGACTCGAGTGAGTATACCTCAGGAAATACTATCAGACCAAAGTACGAATTTTATGTCCCAAGTAATCAAGGGCGTATTTGATACTTTTAAGATACGACACATTAGGGCATTGGTATATCACCCACAGACTGATGGTCTAGTCAAAAGGTTTAATCAAACATTAAAAGCGATGATCCAGAAAAGTATTCAAGGGGATACTTGTCTTTGTAGTATGAGAAGTGCCCCAAGCATCCTTAGGATGCTCTCCATGAGCTGACATATGGACATAAGCCATGAGGCCTGATCAACATCATATGCAAAGGTTGGAAGGAGAGTTAGCCTGTGTATGAACAGGGTTCTCAACAAACCACAGAGTTCCAAGAACAGTTAGGAAAAGCAAGACAGATCACCAGACAGAACTTAGAAAGGAGTCAAGCCATTCAGAAACAAAGATATGATCAGAGTACTAGAGAAAGAGAATTCCAAGAGGGTGATCTAGTCCCAGTAATGTTGCCAGATCACAGCAATGAAATATCCTCCAAATGGCAGGTTCCTTTCAGGCTAAGTAGATGGATAGGTTCCACAAATTATGAAGTGGAACATTCTGGGCCACATAAGATGAAACAGGTTTATCATGTGAATCTGTTAAAGAAATGGAAAGAATGTGAAAATTAGTTGTTGGACCCTAGAGTTGTACAAGAAGGGGCACCAAAGATTACAGAAGCACAAGGAAAGAATTGTACAAGACCCATGATTGGAACCCAGGTGCCAGAAGAGGGAAAAGAACACCTGGAAAAGTTGGCTAGGGAATTTAAGGATGTATTTACAGAAGTGCCAGGCAAAGCACAAGGAATGTGCCACCAAATTAGGACTGGCCCTGGCCAACTAGTGAGGGAACACTGAGGAAGGTTACCACAGGCCCTCTATATACCAGTGCAATGCAAAAATAGGGCATATGTTAGACTGGAGCATCAAAGAATTCCAGAGTCCATGGAGGAGTCCCTTGGTGGTAGGACCAAAACCTGATGGGGCCATCTGACTCTGTATCAATTTCAGAAAAAGTGAACTCAATTCCGTCTTTTAATGTTTGGCATTGGGGAAGCATCAAACAAATGCTGGAAGAGATAAGGCAAGCTGAGTTTATCTGGACATTAGATTTGACAAAAGGATATTGGCAGATTCCCATGGCCCAGAGGACAAAGTATAAACAGCATCTGGAACCCCATGGGGCTTATATCAGTTCACACAGATGCCTTTTGGTCTCCATGGGGCAGTGGCCTCCTTCCAAAGGTTAATGAATAAGATACTATTAACACATCAAGATTACGCTGTGGCATACATTGATGATATAGTAATTTTTTCAAGGACATGAGACCAACATGTACGGCAAATTTTGGAAGAGTTCAGGCACAACGGATTAACAGCCAATCCAAAAATCTGTGTTCTGGGACAGATCAAAATGAAGTATTTGGGTTTTAAAATAGGAAGTGGGGGGGGGAAATCACACCCCTTACTGATAAAATGGAAGCCATCCAGACATACAAACAACCACAAACCAAGAAACAGTTGAGAGCCTTTCTAGGTTTAGTAAATTATTACTGGAAATTCATACCATGGTTTTCAGAACTAGCAGCCCCATTGACAGGCCTGTTACCAGAAGAAAAAAAAAAAAAATGGGAGGGGCAGAACACTAAAAGCTATGGTGGTGTTCATTCAGGTAAACTCAGCTTTATGCCACGCCCCAGTATTATATACGCCAGATTTTAACCAGACATTTCAATTGCATACAGATGCTTCGGCCATGGTAATAGGGGCTGTCTTCATACAAGAAGTGGAGGGGGCAGAACAGCCTATTGCATTTGCAAGCAAAAACTTATCTAAGGCTGAGACTCACTACTCGACTATAGAAAGAGTGTGCTTGGCAATAAAATGGGGAGTCAAAGTATTTTGTTATTATTTATATGAAAGGAAGTTTACTTTAATAACTGACCATTCACCACTGCATTGGCTACAAACATCTAAAACTGAAAATACTAGACTAATGGAGGTGGGCCCTGGCTCTTCAACCTTTTTGTTTCTCCATAGAATGTCAACCAGGACAGCTAAACGTTGCAGCAAACTTCCTCTCACGATTGAAAGATGATAGACAATCACAGGCACCAAACAGGGATAATGAGAAAGTGGATCGCAAACAAACGGATACTAGGAATGCACAGATGAGGTGTGTGATAGGGCAACAAGTCTGCCCTGTCACAGAACTCCAGGGGAGCAAAGGGAAACAGAGAACTTACCTTGGCAATGAACCTGAGGAGAGAAAGGGGTGGGGAGAGAGGGATGCAGATGAAAACAAAAACAAGGAGCTGTGTGGGCAGAGAGAGCAAGGGGATAGGGCCAGCTGCAAGAGATTCAAGAGATAGCTGGAAGGATTTAAAGGAGAACAGAGCCCAGAATTAGTTCCTGAAAGAAGAAGAAAGAAACCCAGAATAAATATGGAGAGAGTACAAGAGAGAGATGACAAATGTAAGAGAGAAGAGAACAGAAGAAGAGTCCCAGAGAGAGATTTACCTGGGAAGCAGAATGAGGTGATGATGGAGACTTCCAAGTTGATGAGCCCAATACCTGGGGATGTCTGGTACCTAAGAGAGAAAGAAACAAGAGTGCATGAGGATTAACAAAAGGGCACCCTACATTTTGACATCAGTAGAAAATACCCAGTGGCACAGGATTGCCATTTGCTTGGGACCTGTACAGAGAAGAACAGGGCAAGCAACCAAGAAAGTGAGAGTTCCCAAAGAGAGAAGGAACTACATATATCCAAGAGGTTAGTTTTCTGAGAGAGACACAATAACTGTGCAGAAGAGTTATTTTGCTGAATCACAGACATGATGTCTTCTTAGTCTCAGAACTGTGTTTATTTCCCTACCGTATTCCATCAAAGTCATGGCAGGAAAGAAATAAAGGAAATTAACCAGTTCGTATTAAAACTAGAGACTGAGATTTATTTTTGTGGATGTAGTTAAACTCTCACACATACATACAATATATCCTCAAATGTCAGGGGCATAGAAAATGAAACAAGAAGAATTAGAAATATTAATATTTAATAAAAACAATAGCATAATTGATATCAAAGGATTTGGTGTGGAATTCTGTTTCCCTCCGTGCATCTAGATGGTAGTTTCCTAGCTGTCTACCTGGCCATTTTTGGTCCTAGCTTCATGCTGTGGACATAACAACCTTCACATATAAAATAAGCAGGTGCAGTAGCAGTACACTGGCTGGACACCTACACAGGTATGTGCATGGTATTTGAGTACAAATCCTGAAAAGTATGATAGGAGGAAAAGAAGGGCCATCCTATGTTTTACCCCAGAGTGGTCAGTTATTTGGGTCCATGGGAAGGAAGTTGGTGAGCTGTCACAAGCTAAGTCAGCACCTCTCACAGCTCACTAAAATTGCCTAAGTAGCTCCTGCATGCAGCCAGAAAGCTAGGATGGGGCCATGAGTTGGTAGGGAGAGGTGTTTGTGAGTGGGACAGGTGGGTGAGGCTGGGAATCACAGGGCAGAATCATGGGGTGTTGACAGCATGGGGACAGGGTCAAGCTGTGATCTGCTCCCTGCACACCTTTGCCTGCAAAACTGGTGTCCATCGTAGGGGCACATGGGCAGCAGATCATGGCTCTGTCGCAGGTGCTGGCCATAGAACCCATGTGGGCAGTGCACTCCACCAGGCAGAATTGGACCACAGGCAGGGAACCAGAAAGCAATCTCTGGAGCTGGGCCCAGGATCTTGGGGTGGTAACAGTACAGGGCTAGAGTCCAGGACAGAGCTGTGATCTGCTACCCATATGCCCCTGCACATGGAACATGCACCCATCACAGGGCCATGCAAGAAGCAGATCACAGCTCTGCCCTGACCCCAGTCCCACTGTCACTGCTCCATAATCCCATTTCATGATCCCAGCTTTACCTGCCCATTCCGCTCTCAAACACCACTCCCCACCCACCGACAGCCCCATCCCAGCTGCCCGGCAATGTGCCATACTCCATGCCCACTTGGGTCCCAGCCCCAGTGGTGGGTGCAGGGTGGAAAGGCCCATGTACCCAGGCAGCAGGGCTGGGTTTGGTGACAGCAGCAGCCAGAAGGAGCTACTGCCACCAGGGCTGCAAGGTAGTGAATATGTCCATTGCACCACCCCATGATCCTGCCCTGTGATTCCCAGCCTCACCCACCTGTCCCACTCACAAACACCTCTTCCTACCACCCCTGCCCTGCTGTGTACCAGGGGCAGCAGGACTGGCCACATATGCAATGGTCCTGGCTGCCTCCCATGCCTGGGCCTGGCAGGGCCAAGGAACCCACTGTGAGCCAGAAAAAATCCCTTGGCAGGCCAGATGCAACCTGTGGGCCATATTTTGCACACTCCTGTTTTAGCCCCACTAGCTGAGGAGATAAGGTACTCACTAGGATGTAGGTTCCATACCCCACCCCTGAGGAAATTTTAATCTGTTTCTCTCTGTTTTCTCAGCACAGTGCTCTCTAATCACTAATAGCTTGGATATCCATTAGAAAAAACAATACAGTAGGATACAGATGGTTCTTGAAATGTGTTGTGGGTATCTCTGTTTTTCAAGATAGAGGATGGGACTAGTGGAAGGGTTACTTTAAATGGGCTTCTAATTGGGAGAAATTGATTAAGAAACTAAGCTGGAAGGTCATTTGGGTAAAAGTGATCAAAAATGACACCGTTCACTATTCTAAAAAATGACAGTATGAATAACAGACTTCAAAAATGCAAGATGAACAAACTCGGGCAATTGGAAGTAGGCTGTCTTGGTAACAGTCTAGGGTGACAATGCCTGAAGGAGAGCTGGCATTTACTTAAAGAAGTAGAAATTAAATATATATGCCCAATATATAGTATATTAAATGCATAGTATATTGGAAGCTCAAAACCGAAAAAAGGAGTATAATATTACAGTAACAGAGCTGCTCTTTAATGACCTAAAAATCAAAAATGAATCTTATAAAAGTAGAATCAAGGGCACGTGACTAAAGATGTGTAGAAACAAAACAGCACAAGCACGTGGGGATAAATTCATAAGGCTTAAGAGTAGAATGAGTTTCAGTTAGCAAGAGACATAAAAGCCAATAAAAAAAGTTGTATAAATACATTAGAGGTAAGAGGGGGACAAAAGGAAATACAGATCCACTACTTCAGTAAAAGATAAAATAATAATACAAAGCAAAAAAGGCTTTCATTGCTTTAGCCTTCACAATAAAAGGCTAATTGTGACTAGATTTTTTAATTAAGTTAATTTTAACAAGATACATGGCAGGCTAGATTAGGGAAAGAACAGATTAAAAAAATATTTAAACTAATTCAAGTCAGTAGGGCCTGATCAAATTCACTCTATAGTACTTGAAAAAACTATAAAAAATCTCAGAATCACTAGCAATTATCTAAGAAATTATAGAGGATAGATGATGCCTCAGAACTGGGTAAAGGCAAACAAAGTACCTATCCTTAAAATAGGGGGAAAGTAGGACCCATTGAAATACAGATCAGTCAAACTAAATTTGATTCCCACAAAGAATCTAGGGAAAAAATCTGTTAAACTATCAATTTGTAAGTACCTAGAAAACAATTAAGTGATTACAAGGCAATTTGTCCACAATCAAGGATAATGCCAAACCAATCTACATTCCTTCTTTGACAGGTAATGGATAAGTGGAAATCAGTAGATATGATATATCTACACTTTAGTAAGGTTTTTGACACTGTTATACAGAACAGTCTCATAAGCAAATTAATTAAGTATAGTCTAGAAGCAATAAGACAGGGCTGCCCAGCTGGCAGCCTACAAGCTATATGTTCCTCTCAAAGTGTTAGCAAGCTGACCTTAGGCTCCCACTTAGCTGGCACCACCCTCCCACACACACACCAAAATGGCTCTTGTCCCCATGGCTCAGAGCAGGCTGGAGTGCCCAATTGGGTGCATGCAAAGAAGGGAGCTGGGCTGCCCACGCTGCAAGAAGATAGTATGTGTGGCCAGAGGAGGAGGACTGGGTGCTGCATAAACAGCAGGAAGGGGGCTCCCCATGATATGCAGGCAGCAGGGAAGGGCACTAGGCAGCCTACAGAGCCAGACCAGGGAATCAAGAGGGGTACCCACCTGCCCTCATGGCACATGGTTCCCACAGCTTGTGGCCCTGGATCTGTGGCCCCTATCTGCCCCAAAAGTTAGACAGCCCTGACACAAGGTAAGTGCACCACTGGATAGCATAATCATTCTCTATCAGTGGTTTACTTTCAAACTGGAAAGACATTTCAAATGGGATCCTGCAAAGTAGACCCAGTCATATTCAATATTTTCATTAATAACTTGGAGAACAGGATATAGATTATTATAAAATTTGTGGATGACACCAAGCTGGAGGTATTGTAAGCTTGCTGGAGGACAAGATCAGAATTCAAAATTATCTTTGAAACTGGAGAGATGGTTTGAAAAAAAGAAGAAAAAAAATCAAGGGAGGTAAACCTCATTGTAAACAAGTAAAAAAAAATGCTAGACATAGGAAGGAGAAGTCAATGAATAAATATAACATGGGTAATATATGACTTGGCAGCAGTACAGCAGAAAAAATACTACCTTTGAGTCAACAATGTGATACTATTGCAAAAAAGGCAAATCTTTCTTTCATAAAATATCATATGAAGAAGTAGTATTTCAGAAGTATATGCAAACAAAGCTTTGAGTAAAGCTCAATAAAGTTAGAGCTGCGGACACTGAATGTCTGTACTTAACCTATATTTCTAAGATTCCAGATAGCATTAGTTTTGTGCTTTTCATAATGGTACTGTTTAATAGGGGTGTGTAAAACAGGCCATATTCAATTCGGATTCAGATTCGGCCTGAATAGGGGACAGTGATTTGATTCTGATCACTGTCTCCAATTCAATTAGACTGAATCTGAAGATTTGATGCTGATTCGGAGAATCAGTGATTTGGCAATAGACACAGCTCTAAATGTTTTTTCTACATACCTCAAGGTACCAGGCGCAGCTCATGACTGCTGCAATGCTGGGGCGTTCATCCCATGGGAGCACGGGGGCGTGGCCCTGCGTGCTCAGTGGTGAGCCTGAAAGTGATGGAAATACTTCAGGTCCACTTCTGGGTCTGCCACCAAGTTCACTGGGGCTCCCCCACACACCTCTTCAGCTCAGCGATCAGCTGCAGGGGGACCCTGGATGCCCCCCCAGACCCAGGAGGCACCAGTCACTGAGCCAAGGGGTGAAGAGGGAACCCCTGTGCACTCCCCGGCAGACCCAGAAGTACTGCCAAGCATGCTGGGGAGCCCCCCACGCTCCTGTGGGATGCTCCATCTGCCTCACCATTGCAGCATTCAAGAGGCACCTGGTACCTTGTGGTATGTAGAAAAAACATTTAAAGCTGTGCCTATATCCAAATCGCTGAATCTTTCTGAATCTCTCCAAATCGATTCAGAGGGTTCTGATTCTATTTGGAGAGATTAAAGGGTCTCCTGATTTGATTCAGATTCAGAGATTCAGCCACCAAATCAGGCCAAATCGAATAAGGGACCAAAGCTTTGCACAGCTCAACTGTTTAAAGAGTACCAATGAAACTGGACACAGTATTCCCACTGAGGTTTCACCAGTCAAGGAAAGCCTCAGTTAAGACAATTACTTAAAATGTTACTTCAAAAATACTACTTCCACATATGATACTTTCTTAAAGAAAGTTTAAGTATGCCTGTTTTCTTTATAAGTTCTGATGAAGATACCTGACACAACTGTTTTTGACAATCTGGTGAATCATGAGTGAAAGAGGGAAACTGGCTTTTGAAACCAGATGACTTTTTAACTGTTTGGCTTCAGGTCTCCCACTCAAGTAGATCACCATGATCTAATTCTAGTGTCAACGTATTTGGTCATGTCTACATGGAGAAGCTTACTGGACAGTAGCCCATGACTACTGTGCAGCTGTGGCATGTGGCAGAAAGCGTGATGTGACACTACCACACAGTAGTCTCAGGCTACTGTGCAGTCAGCATCACAAAAGCGGTTTGGTAACACTCCTGCGCAGTAACTCTGGTTACTGTGCATTTATTTAGTACCTGTTTATGCAAGCACTAGATGACTGCACAGTAATATGTACATAGTGAGTGTCAAGTGTAGACTGAGCCTTTGAAAATGAAACAGAAACAGAAACTGTAGGTGTTTTGCTCATTAAATTAAAACTGAAACCAACCGAGAAGACTTATCTGTTCAGGAGCCAGAATCAAGAATCAAGAGAAAAGACAACAGCTAGAATTTAGATATCAGCAAAATAGTCATCCGATTTTAAATTTGACTAAAAGGAAACCTGATGGACCTTGCATAGCACAAAAGATTAAACTGGATCTAAAAGATTTTATATCAAATAGCTTACAAACTTCTTTACATTTGGATGTTATTTCTTGTTATTATACACATCAGTATATTGACTTTTAGACTAATAAGGAGTCACAATATTGGATACAAGTCTTAGGAAGATCAAATTAATTAGGCTAGTTGCTAAAGATTAAATGTTATAAAACTGACCAAGCAGTATCTAGAAGTATGAAGATATTTCACTGCACTTAATAGAAGTGGTGATTCTAGACAGCAACACTGGGAAACATCTGGTAGCACCGATATTCACAATATATAGTCATAAAAAATATAATGAACACTTTTTAAAATGTCAACGTTTTGTTTTAGCATATGCAGTTGGTTCCCACTCACTGCCAATGCTGCCACCTACAACACCTACAAATGGTGTCCCCCCAGTCTCAGGAGGGGGGGATGGATGGTCAGCATTGACCACATCACTAGAAAAATTCCTTTTAAGTTTTGCTGAAGATAGCACACTTTCTAAGGACATAATTAACAGAGCCAAAGAATACCTTGCTAAGGTATTACAGTCATCACTTCATTGCAAAACAGTTAATGAGCTTTGTTTTGCAGTGTACAAAAGTAAACCAATCTCACAGCTTCCCCCCACTTCTTTCTCTATTCAAAATTAACACATCAGGAAATGATTCTGTGGCATGTGACTGCTTTAGCCTGGATTATAGCAGCTACAGAAGTATGTTAAATCTGAAAGATCTTGGGTGGCACAAAAACCTGAGTGGAGCTCTTTTTCCAGACAAATGTCTCCATTCTGTTACTGATAAATTACTGCTGGCATGTAACTGTGCAACATGCAAAACTGCAAGATTCAAGTGCCAAAAAATTTACATTTCTTGTACTGAATACTGGAAATGTGGTGAAAACTGTACAAGGAAAACCAAGTAGTCTAATGGATGATGTGTTTGATCACCCCAAAACATTAAAAGAAAAATTATTTTACTAGTTACATTGATTTGTTTAATATTATGTTGTATGTTATAACTCTTGTTATTAATTCCAGTTTTATATACAGCATTTAGATTTCAACTGATATGTAAGAAAAATGTCATAAATAAAGTAATGTTGAGATAATTTGCTCTGAAAGAATTGCAAACCCTGCTTTCTTTTGTCATGATGACATTGAAAACGTCTTTTTTGGATTGTTTGACCTTGAAAACTTTGGGTTAGACACCAAGATTACCTTTGTACCACACTCAGAAGAACCGATACCAGTCACCAAAGAGTGATTGTTGCCATGTTCAAAGATGGCGCCCTCTCACGTTCTGTGCACCAAATAATGAAGTCTACCCAAGTTTTTTTATCCTTTCCTATGCATTTTCTTAAGTATGTGTGGTTACCTTAGTCAGTTTTGGTTTTTCTGTGGGGGTCTATGCCAGGGGCTGAACTAAGATTCTCTGGTGGTAGCCTGTTTCTAGCTTCCAGGGCTGAAAATAAGGCCACAGATATCAGAAGAATTGCAATTAAGTCAGAAGAGTTGACAAAAGTGAAAATGTTTCATTTCTGATTATAAGTAAGTTGTGACTAGTGGTATAACTACTTTTTTGAAAGGTGCCTAAAGTTCACCTATTACATCTATTTCAGCATTAAATCTATATAGATGTTCCTTATATTACTGCAGTTTAAGACAATTACCTATGTATGTGCATTTGAGGGCACTTAAAAAACAAAAAACCCCACTCAAACATAACATTCTCACACATAATGTTAATTATGGAAGCTAAGTAAGGTAAGGATGACTAAGCAAGTGGGGAACAAGCCCCAGACACAGCCAAAAGAGGGGATAGGCACCAGAAGGGAGCACTCTCCCATTTCTAGCCTTCCCAATCTCCACCCTTGCACCTTCTTTGCAGCAGCTCTGGCTCTGGAGCAGAAAGGGTAGCATTGCAGCTGCAGTGGCACAGAACTAAGTGAGGCTGCACTGGAAGGCATCCTGGGAAACGTAGTCTAGCAGAAGGCCAGATAGAGTTGAAGTTTAAGACTAAATTTGAGATGAATGGGTTGATTAATTTCAAACTTAGTCTATAAGGTGCAACACACATGTGTATGTGTGTGCACACTTTATAAGCTAACTAAATTTGAGATTGAGCGATTCATCCCTCCATCCATATCATTTTTGCACAAGCTTTTGTGAGCTAGCGCTCACTTCACGTGCTGCAACGTGGTCTAAGCAGAGGTCCGCTGCTGCTGGAGGACATATCACTTCTTTTGCTTCCCAAAAATAGTGGGGTTTTTTGGCTTCTCAACACACATGTTGGTAGCAAAAAATAGAAAAAAAAAAAAAGAGAGACACTTTCCCAGGAGCCGAAAGTGTCCAGTTGATGCTCCAGCACCACACACTGTTGCCACTGTTCTTCCCTCACTATTGCAGAGAAGGCACAGGGTGCAGAAGGCAGGAGGGGACAGGGGACTGCTTAGGGCTCAATATTGGCCACTTACGTTCCTGAAGTTACTATTCCTCCTTCATAACTCTTTGTTGCCTAAATAGATGTCTACAGTGTCAATAGTGCTGAGTACACAACAGCCTCCACTAAGCTGAAAAAAATTGTGTGTGCGCACAACTGGTATAAGATAGTAGGCTCCATAATTTGTAACACGTCTGAGAGAATCAAGTTACTGTAAAATAGTAGCAACATTTAAGTTGTTCTATAATTATAGCTACATTATGGCATCATACCAAATATTTATGATGCTATAGTGTAGCTATGATTATAGAACGTTTAAAGTCACTTTAGGAAATTCTTACAGACCTTGATTCATCTTCCTTCCCATGTCTTTATCCTCATGACAAAGTATTTAGCAGAATTTGCAGATTTGTTAGAATCTGACATGGTCATTAGGGCTGTGCAAAGCTTCAGTCCCTGATCTGATTCAGTAGAGATTTGGTCCAATTCAGTGGCCAAATCTCTGAATCTGAATTGAATCAGGAGACCCTTTAATCTCTCCAAATTAAATTGGAGCCCTCCAAATTGATTCGGAGAGATTCTGAAAGATTCGGAGATTCGGACATAGACATAGCTTTAAATGTTTTTCTACATACCTCAAGATACCAGGTGGCTCATGAATGCTGCGATGCTGGGGCACATGGAGCGCCTCACAGGAGTTCAAGGGGCTCCTTAGCGCACTCAGCAGCAAACCCTGAAGTGAACCAGAAGCACTTCCGGTCCACTTCTAGGTCCGCTGGGGAGCATGCTGCCTCCCCCCACACACACCCCCCCCCAGCTTATTGACTGGTGCCTCCTGGGTCTGGGGAGGTACTTTGGGTCCCCCTGTGGCTGACTGCTGAGCTGGGGGAGATATGTGGGAGTCCCCAGGTGTACTCCCCAGTGGACCCAGAAGTGGACCGGAAGTAGTTCCAGTCCACTTACAGGTTTACCACCAAGCCCAGGGGGGGCCCCCCGCACTCCTGTGGGACACTCCATTTGCCCCACCATCACAGCATTCATGCCTGATACCTTGAGGTATATAGAAAAAACATTTAAAGCTGTGCCTATGGCTGAATTGCTGATTTTCTGAATCAGCATTGAATCTTCAGATTCAGATTTGGCTAAATCAAATTGGGGACAGTGATCCAAATCAACGAATTGAATCACTGTCCCTGATTCAGGCTGAATCCAAATCAAATACAGTTCATCTCACACACCACCAATGGTCATGCTGCAAGTGCTTCTGCTGTGGTCTTTAACTTGCCACTTCTGGGCTGTCAACCATGCACCTCAGCAAGAATGCCATCCCAGCCCACCTTGATTTGCTCTATCAATAATATTTTAGTCACAGAAGCTGCAATGCTGTTGTGAACTCATTAATACTATTTCTCAGTTCTTATTGGGGAGGGGAGAAGGCCTAATGGCAAGTCATTACAAAATAAAAGTTCCTCAAACAATCTGGAAAATATATCATACTTTCCAGTTATATAGTCATATACAAGCCACCTGGTCAGCAAGAGCCTATTCCATTGAATACTGAACATCCTTCATTACCACCAAAGTAAACAGATTTGAGGGGTGCTCAGATCCTTACAAGATGAAGTCCTCACATATTAGCAACTATCATTTTGGTTTCCTAGCTTGGCTTTATAAGGAAGCATACATTCATTATATTTTCTGCATGAATTTGTATTAGTTCCTAATTTATAAACCACAGATGCATTGTAAGTGTTACTTTTGTTATAACTTGAAATTTTTGATAAGCCAACTTGAGTTCTTTGATTAAAAGTTACCTTTGCCACCTTACTAAAACTCTTAATTTGGTTTAATAACTTTACTTCACTTAAGTACATATATATCCTGACATCCCAAACAAATTACAATGATATACATACCAGAGTAATGACCTTCTCATGATATAAATAATAAAATAACAATGTGTACCTTCTTGTGCAGCCTAAAGGCTATTACTCAAATCCTTTAAGTGCCTGCAATAAATTTTATACACACAATTACCTGATTTACTTTGAAAGTGTTATCATATAAATTATATGTCCATATAAATTTGTCTGCCAGGAAAATTAATTATAATAAAATACTACATTAATAAAAAATGATGCTTCATCCATAGTTATAATTGCATGTAAATATTATTATAGGTATGAATCATGTACTAGTTTGAATTGCTGCATTTTTTTCTTACAAGGCTTCTGTGGTATATAATTATCATCTACCCAATGGCTGGCAAACAAGAAATTTGGTGGTGATTTTAGTTGATTTTAAAATTATGGCTATATCTGTAATAGTAGCTCCACAGTTAAAGTTGTAATATGCTTTCAAATAAGCTCAATATTTATGACTATTCCTCCCTCTATTCACCAAACTTTCTTAAAAGCCTACTTTGTTCCCTGAAATATTATATTTGTAATTTTGAGCAAGAAGATAATTTTTTTAAGTATGAAATGACTCAAGGCAGATAACGTCCTATACCCCTGAAATGACTCAAGGTATTTTAATGTGTTTTTCCACTTATTGAGAATAAGCCAAACTTCTTCTGTGGTATCATAATACTTTTGATTTAGGTAGTCAATGGATCTGATTCACTATTATATTGTTTCACACTGATAAAGCATTGTTGATGTTAATGTCACTAAACTGGTGATATCTAGAATTACTGTAGACAATTCGGCACTAAACTGCAATTTATTCATTTGTTCAGTAAGGACCAGTGACCTGGAATGAGCTCAGAAGGCAGTTTGATTACTCATTGTGTTATTCATTGCCTGAGAAATTTAAATATTACAAGCCAGATCCTCAACTATTATAAACACTACACTATCTCCATCACTGAATATTTTGTTCTAGGGAAAACTCCATACCAGTGGCATAAATCAGAAGTATTGGAAATGGTCCGAGTTTCACTTTAGTTAAGACAATATACACCAAAGACTATATTTGTGGCATCCTGGATAAGAGCATTCCGACTTTCAGACCCTGGTTTCTATAACATCAGTGCTAATTTTGAACTTCCAAAGTTCCAGAACATATCAGAATTACAACAGTATTATTAATTTAACTACTATTTGTAATTTAATGGATATTTGGTCTGGCATTTTGAAAATAATTATAATATATTTGTGTGTTATTTTAAAGTAGATCAAGTTAAATGTATATGTGTATTTCTGAAAAGTAAATAGTAATATTTTCGAAAGCTGATTTTCTCAAATACATAATATGTATTATGGTGAAAAGACATAAACTATAAGCAAGAAGCAGACTGTAAGCATAGATGGAGGGCAGTATACTGGGCCAAATCCTAGCCCAGTATACAAGTAGTGGGCACATCTACACATGCACATTTACTACAGGTGCGTCAATACATCAGTCTGATATTGGATCGGCACTGATATACAGAAAACTGTCTATATCAGAAGTCAGCCTGATGTGGCTGATAATTTGGCTGATAAATGGCTTGTGCATGAAGACAGCTGGAACACAGCATGTAGACAGTGAGGAGCACAGCCAGCAGTGTGAAGAGCTGCAGGCAGCTGGTAAGTCTTGTGTGGTGGAAGTACAGGGGGGAGGGAAGGGATGTGGGGTGGCAGATCAAGGCCCCTCATTGTGAAGGAAGCAGTGGGGCTAGGGCTGGGACAGGTGCTGCCCAGCCAGGGTGGGGGCACACAGTCCAGAGCCACGGTTCATCTGGGGAGCACAGGAAGTGGGGGAGCAGCTCCCATTGCTGTGCACTGCTCAACGAGGAGCTGCTCGTCTGGCAGCTCCCGCCGTTGCTCCAGGAGGGCTTGGGGGGTGGGGAGCTGTGCCCCCAGATCTGCGTAGGCTGGGGTGGGCTGTGGCTGGGCCAAGCTGCACTCACGGTGGGCAGCAGCAGTGCTAGGAGGGGCAATTAGATGGGCTACAGAGAATTTTGTGGTGGCAGCAGCCCCAACAAAGTCCCCTACCACCACCACCACCCTTTTCAGCCCCATCCCAAGCCTTCCCCACACAGATCCAAGGGCACACACCCCTCTCTCCATGCCCTCCTGGGGTGCCCACAGCAATGGGAGCTGCCCCCACCACATCCCCCTGAACAAGCCATGGCTCCATCCCATGCCCACCCCACCCTGGCTGGGTGGTGCCTACTCCAGCCCATCCCAACCTCATCCCCACTCCCTCCCTCACTGCAGGGGCCTTGATCTGCAACCCCATACCCCTTCCCTCCCTGCTCCCCTTCCACCATGACACCAGCTGCATACAACTGTGTCGGAAATTGGATCGGTATCAGCCGATAAGCCTCCTTAAAAACCAGCTATCGGTATCAGCCCCAAAAATCTTTATCAGTTCACCCCTAGCATTTACTACAAAGGAACCAAAATTGATGCACAGTATGGGCATGCATCTACACTGCACAGTAAATATGGTGACTTATGCCGACTTGAGCATAAATTTGATGCATCATGCTGGTATCAAATCTTTGCCAGATTGGTTACTGCTCAGTAATGCACATGTAGACGCCTTACTGTACAGTAACACTGTGTGTGTGGACTGACTTGGGACTAACATCAGTCCCAAGTCAGTCCACACACTGCATTAATGCGCTTTAACACCTGCATGTGTTGACGCCAGCCAATTCCCACTTACTATGCAGTAAATTTAAGCTGGCAGAAATGCACATGTAAACACACCCACTGTATCCATCTCTAATAGGTGGCCTTCTTGGGGCCGATTTAACCATGGCCCGCCCACCTGTTTGGGCTAACCACACGCCTTCTCACCCACCACACCTGGTTGTTAATTATTTAATGGATGTTAATCAAGCAGGAGGCTGCCCATTTCCTGCCCCAATGCCAGGGGGCACTATCTGCAGCTCCATTCCTCCCCTACACTGCAGCCCAAGCCTCACAGATGGCATCCACATGTTCTCAACAGTCACCGGCTCCAGGCTGGGCCCCAAATCCTACTATTTAACCCCTCTATGATCCCTCCACCTCTAGGCCAGTCAGAACCCCAGGCCCACAGCTCTTGGGTGTTCCTCACAGTGGGCCCCTGGCCCTTTGACCCTTCCAGTCCTGACCCCAGCATTGACCAGTCAGGGGAAATGTCAGACAGGTTCATGAGTCCATGGTCTCACACTCTTCCTCTGGGGTCCACCTTCCAGACCCTCCAACAAGGGGCAACCCACCCAGTTGTGGGAGCTAGGGGTTAAGAAACCCTGACCCACTTTTCACCAGGGTGGTAACTGGCCTCGCATTTCCTGGGGGTTTCTGCACCACTAAGAGCCCCACCAGGCCACCCACTCCCGGCAGGGTGCAGTTTTAGGTCATGCCCAGGACCAGGAGTCTCCTTACCATCCCCTATAGCTCCACCCTTACTTCCAGATGATATCAGCAGCCCCCCAGTCAAGCAATGTTGTTGCCTGACCTCCAGGCAGCAAAACTGCCCTGTTTATATGGGCAGCCCCAGATTCAAAATGGCTGCCCTCATCAGGCACCTGGCAGATGCCAGCTCCAGGTCCTTAAAGTGGCAGGCACAAGCCATGCCCTGCCACACCATCAAACATATATAGCATACATAGTATAAAAGTAAGAGCTATCACCTAGTAACAGTCATCCTACATACTACTTCTGATAAGAAAAAAAATGCATGTGCTTGAGAGTGAACAAAAATAGGTGACTGTTATGGAAAAGGTTTTATATGCAAAACCATATAGATGTGATCCCAAGCAGAAATATGCTCCTCTTGGGGGCTTTTGGAGTGGCCTTTATTTTTGTGAAAAGCCAAGATTAATGCAAATATTTCCATCCATGTCTCTGTCGCAGAGGTCTCAGGTGCCCTGCGACTGAGAGCAGAAATGGCTCAGGAGAGACTCTTAGTAGCAGGAAGGGGGAAGTGCAGCTGCCAGTCACCAGGACTGCGCAGGTGCTGGTTGTCCTAGCAACCAGGGAAACCTAGACCCAGGCAGGGGCGGAGCTTAGCCCTTCTTAAGCTCAGGGAGAAGGCCAGGAGGGCAGTTCCCCTCCGGCAGCTGAGGGAGGAGGAACTCAGCCAGAACAAAGGGGAGAACTCTGATGGCTGGAACATCCCCTGGTTCCTGCTGGGGGTTGATGTGATGCGTTCTCTCTCTCTCTCTCTCTCTCTCTCTCTGTCTCTGGTAGGCTCAGCTTTGTTTGGTGTGCATTGGCCCAGCCCTGGAGCTAGGGGGGCAGCGAAGAGCCCTGACTAGGGGGGCAGTGAGAAGCCCAGAGCTAGTGGGGCAGAAAAGAGCCCTGACTAGGGGGGCAGTGAGAAGCCCAGAACTAGGGGGGCAGTGAAGAGCCCTGACTAGGGGGGCAGCGAGAAGCCCCGGAGCTAGAGGGACAGCGAAGAGCCCTGACTAGGGAGCAGTGAGAAGCCCAGAGCCAAAGGAAGGGGGCCAGGGAGGAGCTCCAGAGTTAGGGGGCAGTGAGGAGCCCCAGAGTTGGCACGGGCGAGAAGGCCTGGAGAGGGCAATGCGGGACAGGCTAGAGGGCGCCGGTAGGGGCACGGACTCTGAGATGAGCTAAAAGGCGCCGGCCAGGGTACAGATGGAGGGATAAGCCAGAGGGCATCCATGCGGCAGGAAGTAGGACAGACCTGAACAACACCGGATACATCTGCGAGGCTTGGGCTGCGGTATAAGGTGAGGACAGGAGCCGCAGATAGTGCCTAAGGCACCGAGACCGAAAATAGGCAGCTTCCTGTTTGATTAAGGTCTTTCAATCAATCAAAATAACAACAAGGCATGGCAGGATAGAAGGCGGGCGGTTGGCCCTGGATCGGTGTGGCAGGGCCACGAATAGACGGCCCCAGGGAGGCACCACTGTCACAGTCTCCTACTGATTATGGATTTTTCTGACATATATAAGTAAAATGTCCTGTAGAATTTGCTCAGTAGCAGAGAAGATAAAAATCCTACTTCTTCATATATCATTATAGCTACTGCCTGGTCACATTGTGATTTGGTGAGTAGGTCGTGGATCTGAAATACTGCATTTTTTAAGTTTACAATTTTCTCAGGTATAAACTAATCCTTTTCTCCTACACAATACCCAGCAGGTAGCTGGGATGCTGCAAGCCCTGCTGGGAGCAGCCTGGGCTCCAGCAGCTACCCAAAGCCAGGATAGCTGGTAGCAGCCACAGAGCCTGGGCTGGGGGGCAGGGGCTTTGGGTGGGTGGCACAGGGTAGCAGGGCTGGGGGTTAGGGGCTTTGGGTTGGGGGCAAGGGGCACAAGCAGGGCATCCTGCCATGTACCCCTTGCCCTCATTCTGGTTTGCTGCCATGCCAGCACTTTGGCACCTTCCGAGGTAGGCATTGTGGTGTTTTTTGGCACTCCAGCCAAAAAATGTTGCCTACCCCAATATAGTACTTTTCAGTTCTCATTAAAATAAATGGGTGGGTCCAACAACCTTGCTTGTACAGTATGCAGTGCTGCAGACCCATCTGTGGTGCTATACACTGCATGTGCTGCACATGCATGTATTCCCCATATTGTCAATTTGCAGCTCAGGAGTGCAATACCAGGAGATCCCCATGTCAAAAAGAAAAAAATGCCTGAAAAAAGTGGGGCAGCTCATGTGGCAGCAGCAGGTCCCACCCAAAACCAGAGCTTGGCCAGCTGGAGCCACACTCCAGCTGCCAGCCAGGCTCCCTGCTGCTGGATTATTGGAGTCCCCCCAGAACTCCAGGTAAGGCCTCAGCCTCCCCTACCCCACCCAGGGTAATTTGCCATGTGCCAGTGCACACATGCACAGGCATTCCTCAGGGACAAATACCAGGAGCACATATTGTGCTGCTGCTATTTGTCCCCGGGGAAAAGCACGTGTATGCTCATCTAGATACACCCAATAACTGTTTTTCAGAGTAATATGTATTCTGTGCTTATGCTGAAGCATATATTAGATAAAAAGCATTTCTGCATACAGGTAATAATGCCATCTTAGTCACCTCTCATCCACGCACACAAGATGTAGCAACAGATCCATGGAAACAGTAAAGAAGAAAACTTGCAGAGAGACACAAAAATAAATAAATAAATAAGGGGTTCTAAGTATTGTACTGAAGATTCGAGAGAATTCTGTTTTCTTTCATACTCTTAAATGGCAGTTTTCTAGCCACTTACCTCATATTGTTGACTCTGCATCTACAGTGTGGTTTCATAAACATGCATGTGTGGACTGAATGTGCTCAGTTACATATGTACCGACTGGGCACGTATCTGCATAAATCTGGGGGAAGGGACAGCAAATACATTTTCACTAGACAAAATATTTAACAATGAGCCAGACCTGAGTGGGCAGGAAATTAAGTAGTTTACAATGCAGTATAGGCTTAACTATTTAACTAAATATTACCACATTATATACCCATCCCTCCATTATGCAATGATTAATAGAAAAAAGTATCAAAGTAATTGTAGCAGGCTTACTTTTTTGGAGCTTGCGTTGAGTCCCAGGATCAAGGGTCTGCTGTTTGATTGGTGGAACCCGCCCACCAAACCAGAGGCGGCACAAGGGAAGCAATGCCCCACCCTTTTCTGAATGGAAGGGGCAAGGAGCAGTTGGACCTGAATTGGAATTGCACCAGTCAGGTCCAGAGAACTTTGGGGGTGAAGCCCCTAAAGAGTATAAAAGGGGAGTGTACTCAGCAGGCTGGGGAGAGACTATGAGGGACAGCAAGGAGAGAGGAGATCCAGAAATGGTCATCCTCAAGACCCTGCTTGAGCTTCAGCAGTGCGTAAATCAGCACATGGGAATCAGGCTCTAGGAACCACTTGTGGAGGCTTGAGCCTGCGAAACCAGCAAGCGATGGGCAGTCAGTGTGCAGATTAGCACAAGGAGAGCTGGTCCTGGGAGCGACTCGCAGCTGCTCAGGCCTCTCCCATTACACAGGTCAGTGCATAGGGAACTGCCTTGGAAGCAACTCCAAGATGCTCAAGTTAGCCCTGGCCCTGAGCCCAGTTACCCGAGTCCTGCAGTGCAGCTCCACTTTTAACTAAAAGAGCCCTGGTGCCCAGAGCAGGGCCTAGGAAAGGGGAGAACCCCTGATGTAAGACTGGGGATGGAGCCTGCAAGGGCTTGGCTCCCACGAGAGAGAGAACCCTGGGTGCTCAGTGCAGAGTGCCAGGCTGTCAAGGAGAGCAGAGGGCACCGCTGAGGAGAGGCTTTTGTGGGATCGGCCACCAGGAGATGAGCCTTGACTTCTCCAAAGAGGAAGCATGAGTTACTGGGGAAGTGGGCCCAGCAGGGATATGGGTGAGGAGGGTCTGCCACCTCCACCCTCCATTGTGGGAGGGACATGTCCACATCCCAGGGCCCTAAAGGGGAGAGGCTTCAGTGAAACCCCTCAGGTAGGTGCTGAGTGCACTCCCTATTTTGAGGTTAAGGGCTATATAGCCTGAGGTAGTCTTTAAGAGGTTTTATACAGTTTATGTGTTTTAATGTCTCAATGTGTATACTGGTATTGGTATTCATGAAGGTTTATAGAAATATTATTGTTAATTTACTTGGGATATATAGGTTAATATCCCTATGTGTTAATTGTGTTTTACAAGTTGTAAGTTATTTGGTTCATATTTGGTATTACATGTGAATTGTGGAACATTATAGATTATATTTATTATATGTTAAGCCTTGTAAATATTCTATGTTTTATATTAAGCATCTGTATTTATTCTTGTAATAAATTGTACATAGTTAAGTATTTGGTTTTGGCCTAGCTCTATAAAGAAGGAAGGAAGCTGCTCTAGTAGCTGACCCCTTCCTCAGCACCCCGCCTGGCCAGCACCAATGTCATCAGAGAACAGGGCACACCCCTGGGCGTACCCAGGCTATATAATAAAGACATCTACTAAAAAAGCCTAACCTGTATTTACCATTGTTAATTTTAAAAGAAGAACCAATGAAGAATGGGTTGTTACCTCCTAGCATTTCAGGCTTTAGGAAAAAAAATGGTTAGAAATGAATGCCAGAATTGGTGGTAACTTTCAGAAGAATGAGACAGATGAGGTGAAGCAAAGAAATCAATATTATTTGGGGATTTGGAAACTGTCACCATGTCATAAAAATATCCGATCATTTTCTTATGATGGGAGGCAATGTTCCCAAATAGCAACGGTGTACTGAGAGGTTGATTATATAAGGTTGTCATCACAGATGCACACATACTACAGAGTAATAAGCTAAACTAAAATCTTCTGCAGACTTCAGAAAAGAGGAAGCTGAAAGGCACTAAGCCCATTATTTTGCTTGTAAAGATCTGAGACAGACGACAACCACAGCAGGTTGACATGGTGGGCCCCCAGCACATGGTACAATCAAAATAAGTGGACTTACAATTTCCTAAAAGCAGTTACTGCTGATGCTCTAGAAGATCCCCAAAAGCCCAAACAACACCGTTAGTTTAGCCATTAGATCAGTTAAAAGTATTTGTAACAGCATGTTAAAGTACTGTTGATTTTTAAAGTTTTTTAAATATAATTTTTTCTAAAAGTTTTGGCAGATGTGTTTGGGGGAACTGTGTTTTTAAGGACTGAGCTTCCTAAAGACAAAATCTGGCATGGCACTGTGAAGTTTTTGCAGGTGTTGTGCGGATCTCAAGATCCCAGCCTGGCACATTTTGAAATGCTAAGTATTTTAAAGTATTCTTGCACTCTGAAACATTTGAAAATAAGTGGGTACAATTAAGGCCCACTCTGCCAATTTCTAGGAGAGTGAAACCACAGTCTCTTATCATCTGTTCAGGATATGCTGCTCATAGGGAAATGGGGAGGAGAGTGTAAAGTAGTATAGCATAGTGTAGTGTAGTATAATATATGGGAGGCTCCTAAGGGAACAATAGCTGAATGCACTGGGCCTTTAAAAAGTCATCTTTCTGTAAACTGCCTTTTGGGTCAATTTGCTATTACATTGGCCAAAACATCCAACTCTACTTGGTTCCATGTACAGGATTTTTAAGGCTTTTCTTTTTCTGGAACCCTTCAAAATATTATTATGATCTTGCAAATGCTTGTGTCTGATGGTTAACTTTATGCACATGAACACTTTTATGGTTTTGTGCAGGCTATTCAAATGTAGTTTCTTATATAACTAAGTGTTGGTAGAATCAATGGGTTAATGTGAAATTCTCTCCCAGAAGGAGCCTTATCCTTTTTACTTTGAGGAAGACTAGTAATGTCTATAAGAACAGAATCAGAACCTAGCTATATATCCCAGCTCTACCTGGTATCTCTCTGATAAGTAAGGTACTAATTAGGCCAAATGCCAAAACCACAGAGCCTATCAGATTAATGTAAACATATAGAAATACTCAAACACTCAACATCATTATCTTAGAAGTTACTAAATGAAAGCAAGTTATCTTTTCTCCATTATGGAGAAACCTGAATGTCCCATGATTTCCTCCTACTTGCTATCTACTCTCCCAGCCCTTCCCCAGTCTTACAGACTCATGCTACTCATGGGGCACATCTACACATGCACTTAATGCAACTGAATAAACTCTGGTGTGATTTAAGCCAGAGTAAACTGATCCAGATATCACCATCTACACATGTGTTTAAGCACAGTAATCTACTCCACCATTGGATAGTATTCGTGTCAAATGGTACAGTAAATTAGTCTATACCCACCTCATTGCTACACATGTGTAGATGGCACTGCTTTATTGCATAGCAAATTAGTCTACTGTGCAGTAAAGTTCACATGTACATGTGTCTAGGGTTGCCATCTCAAGGTTTTTTTTACTGATAATCTGCAAACTTTTTACTGATAGAGAAACTTGTTTACTGATATGTTTTTAACATGGGTATAAAAATGTATTGGGTTGCCAGTCTTGTGTGACTACAGCTATGGTTCTCAATCTTTTTAGGCTCAAGGTACCCCATCATGATTTTTCTGAAAGTCATGGCACCCTAATTGAGAACCACTGGCCTAAAACTGCAAGCATTTGACCTGGATATGATGTCTGTAGGACTTAATCTTGTATCCATTTGTTGTCACAGACACAGATAAGGAAAAACTAAAAAATATTGGCAGGGCTGATATCAATCAAAAAGAAACATCCTTTATGCCTACTCAAGAAGTAATCCAGACACCTAGACAGTTATTTATGTGCTTGGGTGTAAGAGAGTGGTTGAACTGAGCATAGAAGAAAGTGGCTGTGGGAGCTGGGCATATTCTTACCTGCAGCAGCATGGGCTCACCCAGAGTCTGCAAGCCCTCACCCTCACTCACCCTCTGCTGAGCTAACCCTGTCACAGCTGCCACTGATCTGCCCATAGACCAGGGCTGTAAAAGCCTTACTTTGGCTGTGAAAGAGATAACAAATTTGTAGTGGCTGCCATACAGCAGCAGGGATGGGGAGAGAGAGATTAGATTACAAGGGGAATTCTGGCTCTGGTCTGTGCTGCCAGCAGGCAGTGCAAAAGGCTATGACTAGAGCATGGGCTGTTACCACAGCCCTTCCTGGCGAACCCTAAATGCTTCTCCCAGAAGCAGATGAGGGTGGGGTGGTCTCCTCTGCCTGGTGTACCTCTTTTTCTAGGAGGCAGTTGTGGGATTAGACCAGGAAGAGCTATAACAAGAGTGCATGCTCCAGATATACCTGCTTCCCAGTCTGCCTCCACAGGAGACATATGGGGCATTTAAATTTGGCCATGGCAGCACTCATGTCACAGAACCTCTGGAATGGACTTATGACATGCTTGTTGAGAAGCATTGTTTTACACCCTTCTGCCCTCACCACCCCACATCCTGATACTCCTATATGCATTCCACACTGTGCTGCTCCCCCTGCCAATTCTCCCAGCCTTATATCCACCAGCCCCACTCCTCCATCTAGGCATGGACCCCCAGTGAAGGACTACTGTTTCCCTACCTGTGAAGGAGCAGTATTACGAGCAAAGGGAATGCAAAAGCAGCAAGAGCACATGGCTTGGGAGGGGAGTGCAAAGAGTTAGGGAGAATACCAGGAGCCATAAAACCCTGAAAAGGGTGCCCTTCCATTGCTGAGCCCCTGCTCGGACATCAGGAGGTGCTGTTGTGTTCTAACTATGCTTCAACAGTGCCTCCAGCTTTCTTCTGATTGTAGAGCTTGATGGATACTCCAGTGGCTTCCTGCTTTTACATATGGCAATAACTTTCTTACAGATCTTTACAGACAGGCATTTTTAGGCCTGATTTTTAAGGAGCCTCTGTAAATTTATTGACAGTTGGCAACCATGGCACCACTTCTTCCATCATGTTTTGTTTTCCTTCTTGCCATTCTTCCTTCCATTCTTATTTTTTTCTCTTGAATTTCACTGTTTTCTTTCTTTGCAACTTCTCCAATCTCTTTCCTTTCTTTTCTTCCTTTACTGATCCCCATTAGTCTTACCCACCCTTTATCAGTGTTCATTTTCCTTCCTGTTTACACAAAGTACTATCTCAGTTCTGTTTATGATTTTTTGTTTTATTAAAACAACACTAACTTGAATGATGGAACTTTTGGTTTTAATTGTTGCAACCAAGGAGACAAATTAATTGCCTGACTCATCCTGGCTAAAGGACATACATGCTATGACATAAAAACTCTGGACAAAGAATTTAGTGCAATTGTATCCCTTACTAATAATTTAGGATGTATTAAGCATGTCAATATATGGAAGTAAAGTTGTTGATCTGGTTAAGCAAAGTTTATTCTAGCTCCAGTTACAACAATGACCTTATTCGCTAAACAAAAAATAGAACACATTACATGAAGATTCATAAGCAGGGATCCTGGCTTTCTTTGAATTAAAAAATCACCAATTTTCAGTTTAAAAAAAGTAACCCAAAATCCACATTTTTCTGTGATTAAAATGAAACACCACACATGCACATATATGTATATGGATATGGATATGTGTATGTATTAGTGGTGTTTCATTTTAATCATAGAACTATGTGTTTTTGTGTTCCTTTTTTTGAACAGAAAATTGGGGATTTTTTTTAAATCAGAGAAAAACAGGATCCCTGTTCATAAGTCTCTCGCTGAGTCACCTGACTCTCTACTTCTGGGGTGGGCAGCCATTTTATTTAAGGCCCCTTTGCTGTTGTAAGTCTGTATTGTATTGTCTGCTCAAAGGGCTGAGGCTGGCCAGCTGAGCCTGGGCTCTCTACACGTCCCCCTCAGTAATAGGGCAGGGGCCCTGTTACATACTGCCAATAGTACAAAAGGGGATTGCCAAAATAATTAAATAAGGTATTATAAGGAAAAAATACAGTGTATGGTTTGGTGTATTCTCATTTTATGATGAAGGAAGAAACCTGTCCAGAAAACTGAGAAGAATTCTGCCTCACCATAACACATACAATACAAACCGGGACTCGTGCTTTCTTGCCAGCCAGTAATACAAGCACTCTAACAGAGCTTATCATTCCTTCTGACAATATAAGGAATTTGATAATTGACTTATTTCTCCCATCACAAAATTACACTTAGACATTATAGGCATTTATATACTTGCTCCGGGAGGCAAGGGTGGGGGGATGCTTTAATTAATAAAGTGCCCAGAGCATCACATGTATCAGTGTCCCTGCACTGAAAAATGGTGGTGGGGGTACTCTAAAGCTCATCAAATGGGCATAAGTTAAAGTGACCCCACCACCATTTTCAGAACGGGGATACATGTGACAGTGGAGTCTACTGGAGCATGGTAATTAATCAAGTCTGCTCCAATGTACTGTAATTACAGCGTATCTGAGCAGCCTAGTTGCATGTGTATAGGAGCCCCACAATGCCAAGTAAAACTCACAAATAAATCTTTAATTCCTATGGCTGACCTCATACAACAACAAATCCAGGACATAGACTAGGTGCGAGAAGAAGTATGGACACCTTGGTGCGCTATTCCAAAAAGATGTCACCTTGCATCCACTATTCAGAACGTTAAGTGTGGTATGCATGGTAATACAAAAAGTAACTGTAATTGTGTTAATTGGGATGTGCTGCTATCTGCATCACAAATACCAGAATGTTAAACTGTGAAACCAGATTAGAAAGGGATTAGCTTTAGCTATAAACAAGGCTATCGTAACCGATGATACCCACTTTGTTAAATATTAATGCTTATTTGCCAACTAATGTTACTGTATTATGCTTTGTATAACATAACTTCATGAGTTCTACTCAATCAGGTTATGTATGGATGAAGTTTTCTCCCTCCTCTGAAGGCATAAACCATGCCAAAACCAGTAAGGCTAGCAGAGATCTGGGAATGGATGCCATCTACTGCTAGTGGACTGTTGGACTAGAACTGTGGGACTTCAGTGAATATGTGCAGTCATTGTGGAAAATTCAAGACAGGACTAAAATTAGTATTGTCTCCTGTTCCGGTGAAGTGTTTAATGTGGATCTGCTTTGATACCAGAGGAGCCTAAATTTGGAGTTTGTCTGAAAAGACTATGAACCAGGGGAAACAGATATAGAAATTAGCAGAGACTGGAATGCCACCTGAGATGTATGAAGACACAACTGAGGAAACAATACAATACAAAGAGGGAAACATAGGCCCCACTGAAACATTGATTAATATATACAGCTTATACAAAGGCTTTGCTAAACTACTGGCCAAAGTAGGCCTGACCAGTAAACCTGACTGATGCATGAGCTCTTCACATAAGCAAAATTTGACATGTAGGCCAGATGGGTACTCCTGCCAGAAGATGGGAGGAGAAGATGGTTGTACAAGGTGTAGGAGAGTCCAGGGCCTGTCTGATAAGACTAGAACAGAAACTTGCAGGTCAGGCTATGAAACAAGCCCGTGATACAGGACAGTTTGAGACATTTAAGATACAGATGGAATTCAATATGTAATTTGTTTTGATCATTGTATGAAAGGATGGTTGGAAAGTACGAGAACTTTGTAGCAGCGTAGGAGAGTCTGTGTGGTGTTGTGCTGACTACTTTGTCATAGGTAAAAATGCCTTAATTCATGGTCTGATGCACTTGTTAGACCAAAACATTTTAGAGTTCTGCCTGTAGACAATAAATCTAACTGAAAGTTTGCCACCAAACTGAGCCTGTGGTTGTTCTGTAAGACAAGACTGGTGTTGGGATCTCCTGGTTGAAACTTTGGGCAGCACTGCAGTTCCTGAGACTTCAACACTAACAACACATCAATAACACCCAACAAGGACAAATAGCGATGACAATGCTGATAACACCCAACTGTAGTTTCCTATTATACCAATCTTCCTTCCTGTGGAGGTGAAAACTATGAGCTTTATATTATAACATATGATTTTGTTTGGTCCAAAGAAAAGAAGAAAAGCAGGAGAAAGGAAGCACAGATTTTAGTTGGAAAGTAAAAGACAGGGTCTAAAAATACCCAGAAACAGAGTGTTGCAGCCACAGTCATACCTGTTTCTTGGCCTGCTTGGTAGCTGTTTCTGTAACTTTGAAAGAAGTTTTCCTTGAGGACAATCTCAAATTCCGAAGGACCCTGGAAGATGAGCATAGGGAATTAGTAGGGAAACTGTACTCATAAATGTAGCAGTTAGGACCCAGACCAACACCCAGACCAAGTCTCCTATAGAGAGCCCATCTAATTTTCCTTTTGTATCTCACTTTAAGAGCCCATCCAGTACACTATCCTGATTAATTTGCCCAGAATTAACTGGGGCATTTGGTTGGTTAGTTGTGTTTCCACCTTAATTTCTTTTGTAACTGAATCATACCACCAAGTCTCAGTAGTTTCAGCTTTAAATTGTGTAGAAGCCATGGCGGTTGATTTCTGATTACTCTTCCCCTCCCTAGGCTATGTCAGTCACAATCATAATAATTTTCTCTGTAACACAGATCGAGGTCATATTCCTCATTTACTAAGGAAGTGACAGCAGCCATTATTCCCCATTGGCTTTGAGCTGCTCTTTTAACGGTCTGATTTTCACTTCAGAGTCTGTGATTCTCCCACTATCCTGCACTTGTTCAGCTACCTAGAGTGTGGCCTTAATAGCTACCTCACTGTCTCAGTTTTACGCTTTCTGGCTTGCACTTAGATTAGCTACCTCCGACTGCCCATAATTTACTTGTCAGTCAGCAGCTTGGAGACCTAATTCCTTCTGCTAAAGCCTTGCGTTTCAGGTTTAATACTCATGCTTATAATTGTGCACATGCCTCCTCTTTGACTCTTAACTATGCTATAATATTTTTAACCTCCTTATTTAGGGCTTGTACTTTTTCAGATGTCTCATTGCGAACATGTATAATCCCAGAAGAAGAAAGAAATTCTTTCTCCCTGTGTTTCTCATTTTAATTCACCCATCCCTTTCCTTATAGAAGTTCCTCCAGGATTCTGGGATGTCAAATGTCTAAACTGTTCCCCTGTTATTTATAAAGTCTTGTTTGAAATGGTTTTTTGTTCTCTCTTTAGCAGGGCCTTTTGGCCCTCTTTTCCCTGTAGGGCCAAATCCTAAGGTCTCATCTGCACTTCACCACAGAAAGTGGCAGGGAAGTGCAAACAACTTTGTACTATGTCCATCTACCCATGTTATTAGCTCAGAGCAATAAACTCCAGTGCATATTGTGCCAGAGTTTATTGCTCCTGGGCACTGCATTTGAACATGCACTTAGGACTGCAACACACTGAGCTGGTTTGGAGCAGCCCCGGCCTGGCAGACAGACCTCTCCTATCCTCCCCTCCCTCCGGATCCCCTGCCAACTGGGGCTGCTCTGACCTGATTCAACATGCTGCGGGTGGGCTTGATGGAGCACAAGGACGCTCCAATTCAGGGCTAGCCAGCAGGCAGCCCCTGAACTGATGCACCCTTGTACCCCAGCTAGTCAGATCAGTGTCTACATGTGCATTGCTGAGCACTAAAGAGCTTCACCATAGCATAATACTTGTATTTACAAGTACTAACCTGAGGCAGAGTTAATTAGCTTCCTGAGGCCTAATAGGGCTACTTGTGTAGACATTGAGACTTTACTGCAGAGCTAATTAGGCAGCTTTGCAGTAAATGTCTCAGGTAGATGCATCCACCATGTAGCAGCTTCCTGCCAAGAGTGTCACATATGTTATATGCAGGGATCCTGGTTTTCTCTGATAAAAAATCCCAACTTTTTTATTTAAATAGTAGCCCAAAATCCACATTTTTCCATAATTAAAATGAAATGCCACTAATAGATATAGATTAGATTAGATTTAAAATGATTATATATTATATATATTATATTTAAAAGGTTTTGATATAACTATATATAGATATAGATGTGTGTGTACACACACACACACACACACACACACACACATATATATATATAACTTTTTAAATATGAAAAGTGTGGATTTTTTAATCAGAGAAAACCAGGATCCCTGGCTATATGTATCACAGATGTTCTGGTAGGCAAGAGTCAACTAGGCAAGAGACAAGTCCACAACCCAACCTTTTATTGTTTCCATCCCTAAACACAACAAAAAATGTATCCATCTGGCTACCTGTGACAGAAAAATATAAATTCTCACCTATGCTGCCCGTGAAGACTCAGGAGGGCCAAAGAGAGTGGCACCCAGATTGGCAGCAGATCTTAGATTTACTGAGTTCTCCAAGTTCCCTCTAGCTTATGCCTTGTGTGCATATATGGCTTACTTTAGTAAACATTCTTTGATTTCCCTATTTAAATGTCTTTGTTTTACTGTGGGAACTGGACTGAACTGATTTTTCCACATTCCTGGAAGGTATCAATTAATGGTGTTTTATAATATTGTGAAAATTAAGGTTTTTGAAAAGAACGATTTATTGCCTTTCTTCACCATATTGGAATGTTGTTTACTACAATTCCATTTTCTTTTCATCTTGTTTCATGGTCTTCTTTTACAAGGCTGCTTTGTATTTAAGAAATGTAACAAAAATATATTACAGAAAGTGGCATTCAAATTCCTTCCCATGGGCCAAATCCAGCCTGCAAGACTTTGTCATCCAGCCCATGGATCTCCCCACAGGTCTGGAAATTTGATGGCAGGGAAGCACTGGGAGCATTAATTTCTGTGGCTCCCACAGCAGCAATTAATGCTGCTCTCACTCCCCTGCTGACAAATTTCTGGACCTTCTCCCCTGCTGACATTGCCTGGGGTACTGGATGGTTAACTAGTTTCTTTACTAGTTTCTTTACAGCTAAAGGAGCATGTAAAGCATGTTTCTGAGTGACTTTTACAATGAGTATACTCACTTATTGTAAAAGTCACTCAGAAACATGCTTTACATGCTCCTTTAGCTGCACTTCTGCAGTTTTATACAAGCTCTCTAAAATGGCCAATGTAGGTTTATAGGATTACAGTTGAGATTGGTACTACTCCATAGGCTAAGGGTGGAGTGATGGGTGTGAAGTGCCGGTGAGACCTTAGGATTTGGCCCTACAGGGAAAAAGGGGGCCAAAGGGCCCTGCTAAAGGATTACATCAGGTTGGAATCCCAAGGCTAAGCTTAGGATACTGAAAGGCAAATAACCCAAATTAGTGTTATTTTGGTATGCATTTCTGGGCTGGGTTTAGAGATAGGGTTAGGGTTCTGGTATGTGTCAGAAAGGTTCCCCAGACTAGGGTTAAGATCCAGGCCATTATCAATCCCTGGACTAAGGTTACAAAGATATGGTTAGGCTTCTGCTCATTAGGGTATTGATATGGGTTGGTAGTGCTCCCCAGTCTAAGGTTTGATTTAAGCCAGTAGGACTCCCCAGATTTGGATTACACTTGGGGTGGGTAGGGCTCCTAGAGCTTGGGTTAGAGTACGGGTTTATAGGACTTCCTAGACTAGAGTTAGGGTATGGGTACATTTTAGAAAGGCTCCCAGCTTTAAGATTAAGATTGGGGCCAGTGAAGATCTATGTGCTAGGGTTTCAGGTAGGTTCTTCCAGGTCAAACTCCCAGGCTATTAGGTCTCCCTGAGCTAGGATTAGGGTTGAAGTGATTTGGCTTCCAGGCTAATGTTAAGGTTAGTTTTGAGCCCCCAGGTAGAGCTCACTGGTCTACAATTAATTTTGGGACTGGTACATATGGGTTGCTTGAGCACCCTTGGATAGGGTTTAGGTTTGTAAAATTCCATGGTTTAGGGCTAAGACTGGAGCCAACAGTTGTATTTTATGAGCAAAACAACAATCATATATCCTCTGCCTTCATTTTGCTTGTCTAAGCAGGCAAATTCTTTTATTCTTCTCTTGTGATAGGCTTTCAATTGCTCAATCATGTAGGCCATCTATGTACTTCTTCAAATTTAAATGATAAATTTAAAGCCAGTCCTCTGGATTTAATATCTGATCTGTGTCTACTGTGAGGGTTCATGCCATTTTGAATAGAGCCAACTGCTGTTCCAGTTTGACTTACTACGGAAGTTTTTCATTAATGTTTTTACCATTATGATTTAGAGAATTGTTATCCAGAAAGGCTATATATCCAATTTACATTTATCTATAGGCTAACTGCTTGAAGTTGTGATTCTGTCCCAGTTTTAAAAAAGAATGGAGTAGAATTGAATGAGGTTAGAGAGAACCTTCTACAAAGCCAGGGAATAGCTATTTTATATGCTGATCCTGATGCCTCTACAAGTCTGGACACAGGCTACAGATTTTCATTTCACCAGCAACTGAGGACCAGTCAACCATTAACCTCAGGGCTAGAATACTGTGAACTGTGGAGGCCCCACACTTTATTTTCTGGCAGGGTTCTTAAGTATTTGGGAGAAAACAGAGATGCTGCTGTTCTTCTTAAGCATCAAAGAATGCAGGTGACATACACACTACGTATTATAGTCACACTATGAAGACTGAAAAAAATCACTCTGAAAGAAGAAAAGAGGGGAAATTGTCTGTTTGCTAGGTCCTAATGTGTAAATGGGATGTTGAAACCTTTAAATATTTTAACAATAAGAGAGGGAAAGTTGGTATGGGAAGCAACAATATATTTGCTGTTTGATAGCTTGTGTTTAAAAGTTATCCCTAGTAACCCAAATTCTATTTACAAAGTTTTCTGTAAACATTTTTTTCCCTTAGCAGTAGTATGTTAAGCTTGCCATCTCTCTTTCTCTCTCTTTTTTTCTGTCTAGCCTCTCTCTGAAGTTAGCTAGACTGTGACATTAACAAAACCTGCTTATTAGGATGTTAATAACTCTGAGGTTAACTGTAATGCTTTCTAAAAAATCCTGAAGAAGTATGGCCTATGTTTCAACAAAGAATTAGGAGAGATTCAGGAATATTATAATATTGCCCACCTTTTCTTTCTTTAAAACATATCTCCTATCAATGACTTAAGGCAGCACTTTTTCAAAAGATAATGCGGCACTTGTCTTTATCTCTACCTTGGGTTTCTGAAGTGAATAGGAATCCTATTGTAGTCAATCCACATTACAGTCAATAGCAATCCTACCATTGTCTGCATTCGGGGCAGAAATTCAATCGTGTTTATACACATGCTCTGGGAGTGGGGGGACAGCACTTTAATTAGAGTAGCTCCAAGAGCTACTCTAATGCTCCCAGTGTGTCACATATAAGCGTCCCTGTGCTGAAAAAATGGCAGCAGAGCACACTTACCTAAAACTTATCAAAGCTAATTTTTCAGCACAGGGGTGTTGATGCACATGATGCTGGAGACTGCTCCAGCGTACTGTAATTGCAACATATTCAAGCATCCTCATTTCATGTGTAAAGGCCCATGGGAAACACCATGCCTCTAAGAGTTCTAGTGTAATGCCCCTCTGGAAGACCACCTCTGTTTTGAGCTATGCCTAAATGCCACAATTAAAGTTCATGATAATTTCCTAGGCAAGGATGATAAAAGTTCTGTAAAACTTTTTCTTTCTACAAATCAATTAGCTAGGACAGGATAGTGAGTAAATATTGATATTAATTCAAATTTTGCCCCCCTGAAGTTACCAGCTTCCTAGAAGGGCTTGGGAAAAGCCCAAGAGCATTGGGGTTTCACCTTGGGATTAAGCTTATCTTTGAGGTTCTGGCGCCATAAGTGGTGTGATGTCATGCCTTATATTTTGTGAATTCTCGTGTCTGTAAATTAGTAGATAATTAGAGACCTAGGGCTCTGCTGGGAACCCCCTTTGCTATTATTTCACCTGTTGTTTACTTGCATTTATTTGTGGCTTATTTATTGTTCACCTATACTTATCTATTCTTTATCCGTTGGCTATCTATGTTTATTTTATTGTGTTTATCTGTTTCAGATCAGATACTTATCTGTGACTTATCTATCTCTGGAGCACTGATATAAGGTTTTATAGCATTTATCCAGAGGGTATTGTTTATGTTATTTGTTTAGACATCATCTATATATATATATATATATATAATATATGTATATAATTATATCCACGTTTCTTTTCCTTGTGATAAGTGTTAATGTAAATAAATTTGTATATAGTTAAGTCCCCTGATTGTCCTGGCCTGGTTCTATGTGGACAGAGGGAAACTGAGCAGTCTGCAGTTCCCCCACAGCACACCTGCCAGCTAACAATTCCTTTCAAATGGAGAAAGGGAGTATATACCCAAGTACACCTGGGCTACAAATGTTTAAATATATCTCTTTTTTTTCCTCTGAGATGCTGATTCTTTGCTATAAAGGTTCCCATCAACAGACATGCTGTTATCTCACAAGGTAGCTTCCCTATCCTTTAACCACCTCTATCTTATAATCTGTCCAGACACCATCATTCAGTTTAAGTCACACATGATAACCTTTGAGAGGACATCAATACTTATCTTCTAGAAAATAGAATAGGATATCATTATAAGAATCTTTAAGTTGTCATAGGTTTGAGCAAAAAGCCAATGATAGAAGTGGAGGTACCTGTCCCATCATTCAGTGTCAGAAAAATCTAATTGAACAATTGAACATAGAGTAAGTAATCTAACAGCTTGAACAAAGAATTTTCATTATGATCTGTATGATTAAGTGATTTATGCCAAAAAGAGATAAGTTTTATTATAAAACAATTTTGCATGCCATTCTGACTGAAATGCTTGCAGTGAGTGATCTGGTGGTCTGTATCAATTTGTAAGCCTAATAAACTAATACACCACACTTTGTTTAATTCTCAAAGAGCACAGCATGTCATCTCTTTTATCATCCTTGCACCAAATTTGATTGCCAATTAGAAGCACATAAAAATAATAATGTTCAAGCTACAGGGTAAAAAAAAAATTATTCAAGTTAAACGAGCAACCACAACTGCAAAATGAATAGTTAGCACCAGCTCAAGAGAATGTCAAGTTCTTAAATGAATAACAGTTCAGACACAAGGTTAATATTTTATATTCTGAGAGCAGAACATGCAACACAGAATAAATGAAGGGAACTTAAACTAGTATGACTGCATTTAAAGTTTAATAAATTACCATGAAGCTTAATTGCTTGTATTACAACTAATTTCATGGTTAGACACTGTCTTGAGCAGCCGGTCATAAAAAATCATTGTTCTGAAATCTCTCCATCTATAAATGTCTTTTTCTTTATTTTAACACTTTAATTATGAACTGTATCTACTCTATGTTATCATTAAAGACAGATACTAATTAGTTTCAGTGCCCCAGAGAAATACCACCAATCAGCACAAGTGGCTTCAGTGAAGCCTAAAGGGGAAATCTCTTACTTGAGTTTCTGAAATCAATTCAATTATGCCATCTATCCAGTGTATAACAAACACTCACACTGTGTCTACATTGGGAATGGCTATGTGAACATTGCAAAGGTAACAAGAAAAAAAAATGTCAGGTATAAAGTTGCTGTTAATGGTGTATCAGGCACATTGTATAAAATAATAAGAGTTAGTAACTGCTGACAGTGATTTTCCTACATTTTTATTTGAATTGCTGAAAGCTTTCTGCCAAAACAAAAAAAAAAACTGGGTCTCAATAACGGTCTGGTAGAAATGACAGGCAGTTTCAAATTTTTTCTATATAACAAATCTCTGATTTTTCAGAGTCATTTTATCTCAGGCTTTTGTGCCTCCTAGAAGAGCAATGACCAGGAAAAAAAAATGAAAATAAATGTGACTAGGATTAAATCAAACCACTTATATTAAGCAAAGCGCTACTCTACCTGGTACTGGCTATGGGGGACGACCTAATCGGCGACCTAGTGATCGATGGGAAGCTGGGTAACAGCGACCACAAGCTGATCACCTTCACCATCCGCCGTAAAGCTGGCAAGTCAGTCAGCAACACAGAAGTCCTTGACTTCAGAAAAGCCGACTTTGACAAGATCAAGAGGCTTGTTGGTCAGGCCCTTAGGGACCATGACCCCAGGGAGATGGGAGTTCAAGAAGAGTGGTTGCTTCTCAAGGAAGCGATCCTCAATGCACAAGCTAAATCTATTCCAACACGGAGGAAAGGCAGCAAGAAGGCACACCAGCCCTCCTGGCTCTCCAGGGACCTAGCAGACCTCCTGTGGCTAAAAAGGAAAGCCTACAAAGGATGGAGGACGGGATTCACCTCCAAGGAGGATTATTCTGCACTGGTCCGGTCCTGCAGGGAGCAAACCAGGAAAGCCAAGGCTGCAACTGAACTCCAACTAGCTTCAAGCATCAAGGACAACAAAAAGTCCTTTTTCAGATATGTGGGGAGCTGGAGGAAAAGCAAGGGCAACGTTGGACCCCTGCTAAACCAGATGGGGCAACTGACAACTGACGCCCAGGAAAAAGCCAACCTATTAAATAGGTACTTTGCGTCAGTCTTTCATCAGTCCCATGGGACGCCCATGCCTGCTATGGGACAGGGAGATCCGGGTGATGGGGATCCCCTACACTGCATAAATGCTGACCTCGTGAAGGAACACCTTGAGAAGCTGGATACCTTCAAGTCAGCCGGCCCTGACAATCTCCACCCCAGGGTACTCAAGGAGCTGGCGAGCGTCATAGCCCAGCCCCTGGCACGGATCTTTGAAAACTCCTGGCACTCTGGTGTAGTGCCCGAAGACTGGAAGAAGGCCAATGTGGTGCCGATCTTCAAGAAAGGGAGGAGAGTGGATCTGGCTAACTACAGGCCCATTAGCCTGACTTCTATCCTGGGGAAGATCTTAGAAAAGTTTATTAAGGAGGCCATCCTTGATGGACTGGCCCAGGCTAACATTCTAAGGGACAGCCAGCATGGGTTTGTTGTGGGTAGGTCGTGTTTGACCAATCTCATTTCCTTCTATGACCAGGTGACCTATCACCTGGATAAGGGAGAAGAGATTGGTGTCATATATCTTGATTTCAAAAAAGCTTTTGATCTGGTATCCCATGATCACCTCTTGGCCAGACTGGCCAGTTGCGGCCTTGGCTCCACCACGATCCACTGGCTGGGAAATTGGCTCCGTGGTCGGACCCAGAGGGTTGTAATTGATGGCAGTCACTCATCGTGGTGCCCTGTGACCAGTGGGGTCCCTCAAGGCTCTGTCCTGGGACCCATACTGTTCAACATCTTCATTAATGATGTGGACATTGGAGTCAGGAGTGGACTGGCCAAGTTCGCAGATGACACCAAACTTTGGGGCAAAGCATCCACGCCAGAAGATAGGCAGGTGATCCAGGCTGACCTGGACAAGCTCAGCAAATGGGCAGATGAGAACCTCATGGTGTTTAACACCGATAAATGCAAGGTTCTCCACCTTGGGAGGAAAAACCTGCAGCATCCTTATAGGCTCGGCAATGCTACGTTGGATAGCGCTACAGAAGAAAGAGACTTGGGGGTCATCATTGACCACAAGATGAACATGAGCCTGCAATGCGATGCTGCAGCTAGTAAAGCGACCAAAACCCTGGCTTGCATCCATAGATGCTTCTCGAGCAAATCCTGGGATGTCATTCTCCCCTTGTACTCGGCCTTGGTGAGGCCGCAGCTGGAGTACTGCATCCAGTTTTGGGCTCCACAATTCAAAAAGGATGTGGAGAAGCTTGAGAGAGTCCAGAGGAGAGCCACACGCATGATCAGAGGTCAGGAAAACAGATCTTACTATGATAGGCTGAGAGACATGGGACACTTTAGCCTGGAAAAGTGTAGGCTCAGGGGTGATCTGATGGCCACCTATAAGTTTATCAGGGGTGACCACCAGGATCTGGGGAACGTTTGTTCACCGGAGCGCCCCAAGGGATGACGAGGTCGAATGGTCACAAACTCCTGCAAGACCGTTTCAGGCTGGACGTAAGGAAGAATTTCTTTACTGTCCGAGCCCCCAAGGTCTCGAACAGTCTGCCAGTGGAGGCGGTTCAAGCACCTACATTGAACACCTTCAAGAGTAAATTGGATGCTTATCCTGCTGGGATCCTATGACCCCAGCTGACTTCCTGCCCTTTGGGCAGGGGCTGGACTCAATGATCTCCTGAGGTCCCTTCCAACCCTGATATCTATGAAATCTATGAAATTGTTAGGAAAATTTTCTTCTTGTAATCTCATTTATTATAGTCAGCACAGTGCACAAGACTGCTAATCTTTCCCTCCTAGATAGATAAATATTTATTCTCTGTGACATACATGGCCAAATTATCTTCAGGTACTTCCTTTAGAGAGAGATTGTAAGTGCATGTGTTCACACTGCCCTTTTCCATCAAAGGGCTTAGTAACAACATGTTCTTAGTGTGTCTAGACAGACAGCAGCTATACAGAATGAAAAAGTACATCTGACTTTCAGGATCCAAAACTATGTGTCCCCTTAGCCTAGGGGTGGACAATTATTTTAGCTGGAGGGTCACTTAATGAGTTTTGATGAACTATTAAGGGCTGCACACATAAAGATATCATGTTAACAAATTAAGATAAAAAAATTAATCATATGCTAAAAATTAAACATCTAATATAACATTTTAATTTTATTTCAAAACCTAGTTTTTGTCCTAATTTATGGTTTTTGAGTATTACATATGGAGATGATAGCATAAAAGCTCAAAATAAAGTCTCTCTCCCAATGGAACCAAAACCAGGCAGCAGGACACTGGGTCAAGGGAGGACACCCTCACCCCCAGCAGAGCCATGCCACCAGCAAGCCATCCCCCAAATCACAAGGGAGGTCATGACTCAGCCTTCACCCCAACATCCACCTGCACTCCAAATCTTCCTACTCCCCACACCATCCCATCCACACTTGCACCCACAAAAACCCCAGATGCCCTATCTAGTATGCAGGGCCATACTATACAGATTGCCAAGGTCCCCAGGGGTCCAGAAAGTTGACAGCACAGGAATGGGAATTAATGTTGACACTGCTCCCCTGCTGTCAAAATTTCAAACCAGTGGGTAGCCCAGCAGGCCAAGTGACACAGCTCTTTGGGCCAGATCTGGCCAATGGGCTGGGGTTGAGCACTTCTGCTCTAAAGTACCCATTGTTGCCACTGTCAGAGACAGCATATTGGATTAGATGGACCACTAGTCTATTCCAGTATGGCATTTCTTGTGTTCTTATGCATGGTGTATGGAACCTAAGCACCTAATCCTTAGTTCTGGAAACCCAGAAGTCCTTCTGGATTTTACTGTTGGGGCTCAGCAAGTTAGATGCTTGCTTGAGCCTAAATACATGTTTACATTTATTTCAGGGCATTCTCAAACTGCTGCTAGAGGAAAAAGCTCTGCCACCCAGTCCTGGATATTAACCTAGTCACAGTGAGCGTAAAACCTAATGTACCCATCAAGCCTCTCTTACAGCTTGTTTTGGAGGTCAAATGTACATAGGGCTTTATGCTGGCCCCCTTCCCAGAGAGGAGTTGTAACACTAGTTTTCTAATTGATTTGAGATGGGGAAAACTGATGTTTACAACTGGAAGAATATGAGAGTACCCAATACCCAGGGCTCACCATCTGCCTTCACTTTGATTTTTTGCAGCTAATGCCTCTGGCAGCTGGCCACCTAGCAGACTGTCTCTTCTCCCTTGCCCTGCAGTATTCTGTCCCCCACAGGCTCCTGTGTATGTTTAAGCTCTTAAAACTGCTGGGAAGACCAGTCTGCAAGAATGCAAATGATACTTTGAATCTCTTGTTTGACTCTTTCTCTTCATTATTGGCTGCAGTGCTGTAAATAGGCCCCATCACTTTAAAATATAGCAGTCTAAGAATTCATAGATTCATAGATTGTAAGGGCTGGAAGACACCTAGTGAGATCATCAGGTCCAGCCCCCCTGCACTAGATAGAAAAGACAACCGGGGTCATGTGACTCGAGCAAGGTGACCGTCCAGTCTCTTCTTGAAGATTTCCAGGTTAGATGATTGCACCACCTCTGGAGGGAGTTTATTCCACAGTCTGGATACTAACTGTGAAGAAGTTTTTCCTAGTGTTAAGCCTGAAACAGTCTTCCAGGCTTAATGGCTTGTGGCTATTACTCCTGGTTTTCCCCAATGGTCCGTTAGTGAACAGTTGTTCGCCGAGCCCTTGATGTATTCCCCTAATGTAGCAGTAAGCTGCCACCAAGTCTCCTATCAGCCTTCTCTTCTTTAGGCTGAGGAGTCCCAGGTCCCTCAGTCTTTCCTCATATTGCTTGTCTTGCAAGTCCCTGATCATACAGGTGGCTCTTCTGTGGATTCTCTCAAGCTTTACCATCTCTTTGTTGAAGTGCAGCACCCATAACTGGCTGCAGTACTCCAGCTGCAGTCTTACCAGTGCTGAATAAAGCTGAAGCATCACTTCCTTGGTTTCCTTGAAATGCATTGATTGATGCATGCCAGAGTATTGTTTGCCCTGCTGGCTACAGCACCACACTGATGCCTCATATTCATACTATGGTCTATTATTACCCCTAGTTCCCTTTCAGTTGTGATGCTAGTCAGTTTGGTGCCATCAAGCCTGTAAGTATGTTGGGGTTTGTTGATCCCCAGATGGAGCACTTTACATTTCTCGATGTTTAACTTCATCTGGTTCCAATCCGCCTAACTTGCCAGCCTGTCTAGGTCCACCTATATCTGCAGACTATCTTCAAGCATGACCATGCTTCCCCATAAATTGGTGTCATCTGCAAACTGGACCAGTGAGCTTTTTACCCCCACATCCAAATCATTGATAAAGATGTTAAAAAGAACTGGACCAAGCACTGACCCCTGAGGGACACCACTGGCCACTTCTTGCCAGGACAACAGATCTGTTCATTAGGACTCTACAGGTCCTACTCCACAGCCAGCTTCCTACCCACCTAACTGTCTTGCAGTTAAGCCCACAATCCTCCAATTTTCCCATGAGAACATCATGGGATACCAGATCAAAGCATTTTTGATCAGTTACCTAGCAAGTGGAAGACTTGAGTTTAAATCCCCCCTCTTCACCCCCTGGACAGGCAGTGCTTCCAAATGGACAGGAGACAGGCCAGCCTGTGTACATGTTGGCAGTCTGGAACTATACAATCCCTGACATCAAACTCTGGGATTTATGAGTGTTGGAAGGGACCTCAGGAGGTCATCCAGTCTAACACCCTGCTCAACGCAGCACCATCCCCAACTAAATCATCCCACCCAAGGCTTTGTTTAGTCAGGTCTTAAAAACCTTCAAGAATGGAGATTCCGCAACCACTCTGGGTAACCTGTTCCAGTGTTTTACTACCCTCCTAGTGAAAGTTTTTTTCAAATATCTAACCTAACCTTCCCTTGCTGCATCTTGACACTGTTGCTCATTGTTCTGTCATCTGCCATCATTGAGAACAGTCTAGCTCCATCCTGTTTGGAAGCTCCCTTCAGGTAGTTGAAGGCTGCTTTTAAATCCTCTCTCAGTTTTATCTCCTATAGAATAAGTCCAGTTCCCTCAGACTCTCCTCATAAATCATGTGCCCCAGCCCCCTATCATTTTTGCTGCCCTTCACTGGACTCTGTCCAATTTGTCCAGATCCTTTCTGTAGTGGGGGGGCTCAAAACTGGACACAGTATTCTAGATGTGGCCTCACCAATGCTGAATACAAAGGAATAATCATCTGCTGGCAATGCTCCTACCAAAGCATCCCAGTATGCCTTTAGCCTTCTTTGCAACAAGGGCACATTGTTCACTCATATTCAGCCAATTGCCCACTGTCCTTTTCTGTAGAGCTGCTGTTTGGCCAGTCAGTCTCCAACCTGTAGCAGTACATGGTATTGTTCTGTCCTAAGTGCAGGACTTTGCTCATCTCCTTATTGATCCTCATGAGATTAATTTTGGTCCAATCCTCCAATTTGTTGAGGTCTCCCTGAATCCTAGCCTTATCCTCCAGCGTATCTACTACTCCCCACCAGCTTGGTGTCATCTGTAAACTTGCTGAGAGTGTTCTTGATCCCATCTTCCAGGTCATTGATGAACATACTGAATAAAACCAGCCCCAGGACCAACCCATGGGGCACTCCACTTGATACTGGCTGCTTCCTGCTCTGGGCAGGAATACTACTGAGATCAAATGATTCCAGGAAGGTCCTGTCTTCTCTTGAAGACTTCCAAGCTTGGGGGCTGTACCATCTTCTTGGGAAGTCTATTCCATATTCTGTTCACCCTTATGATAAAGAAGCTCTTCCTTACATCCAACTTGAAACCCTTCTATAACATTGCTCCTTGTCCTCCCCTGGGGTGCCCTAGTGAACAGTTTTTCTCCCAGCTCCCAATATTTGCCCCTTACATACTTATAGATGGCCAGCATCCCAGTATGCTATTAGCTCTGTTGACTACAGCACCACATAGTTCATTCTTGCCCATTACAATCCATTCTTGCATATTTTCTCCCAAGTTGATGCTGTATTCCTTTTCATTCTAATAATCTTTTCCTTGTTTCATACAGATTTTCTGTGCCTTGTTGTTTGCGGGTTTTTTGGTGGTGGGTGGGGGGTTGTTAGATTTTTGGGGGGGGGATGCCTTTAAAGGCTGCCTACTTCAAGTATTTAGTCACCCCTGGAAATTAGGATGGGGATCCAAGTGGGTGGCATGTATTAGTTCTAAGAAGGACCTGTAGCTGTTTGGCTGACAAGAAGACCAACAAGACCTAAGTGTTATACTTGTCTTGTTACCTCCTAGAAATGTTTTTCTGATTCATAGTGAAAGGTTTAAGATCGATGAGTATTGCCCACGTATAATATTGTTGAGCTCTAGTGGTAATGAAGGATTTAGCAACTATATAATCAAAGGTCTGTAACAAAACGGGAAAAAAGAACCTTGAATTTGAAACCAAGCAAATCTTTTCATGAAAACCTATTAATACTGTATTAGAATGTTCCAACAGAAACTTTGATAATGCTGCAGTGGGCATATTTGAATTGTGGATGCTGCTTTTAATTCTTCACATTGTAAATGTAAAATTATTATTGATACAATAAGATACAACAAGAGTACATTACAATGTATAGTGACTAACCTAACACTGCAAGGAAAATCACATTACAAAAGCAACCCTCTAACTAGCATGGAAGGATTTTTTCATTGTAAAAACACTTTCCAATTATTTGCTTAAAAAAAAGGAAAAGGAAGCAGTCAGGCATAATTAATGGTGTTAAAATGTAACTTTAATGGCAGTGTGTAAATGCCAGTGGGATGAATATCTGACCTTAGCACTGTCTTCTCATAGACATTTAACTTTTTTTCTGCTGTGCCCCCATCTGGGAAACAGATTGTGCATGCCAAACAAGCAAAACACTCGCCTCTTGAAGCTCAGCTGTTGCTATGACAACTGATAATTGGTTTTAAGAATTATTTCATTTGTAAACTGAACTGGTTTTTTTTCCTGTTCACAGAAAATGTTTTGTTTGGAGAAGATACAGCTTAAAGTGTTTAATCGTGGATAGCACAGCAAGATGTGTAATGCAGATGGCTGGAAATGTCACTATAATTGTTTTTATTGCTTGAAGTACAATACACATTCATCAAACAAATGCATAGGATTTACATTTCCTCAAAGATCAAAAAAAAGATAAGAACATTATGCTTGGCCTAACTTCTCATCTCTTTATTTTATTTTATTTTTGCTTTTGCTTTCCTTTTTATATCTAATCTTGCATCGGCCATGTATTTTTTAACTATTTATTTCCAAGGTTACAGTCGAGCTTCGTAGTAAAATGGAACAAAAGATTAGTAAAGTGGAGTGGGCAGACATTTAAATAATCAAGCAAAAAGTAAGGTATTCTTACATAATTGTTATTTACAGTCTGCGTCTGGAACTGAGCTGTATCTTGTACGTTTTACTCTGGGATGCTAATTTAGGTTTTTGGGACCCAATCTTTCAGTCGTTAGTCAGGAAAATTTCACATCAGATCTTGTCTGTATCAACTGTCAAACTCAAAAGGAGTTTAACTTGGATACGTACTTGGGGATTAAATTAATGGACTAACTTTCCTACCACTATTTTATCTCAGTGTAATAATAATGAGTAAAAATTTGCACTTGTGACATCTATCCAAAGATGTCAGTGATTTTAACACATACTAGCAAATCTATCCTTACACAAAAGGAGATGTTCTCATCTTCAGTTTTCAAGTGATACAAAAAAGTTCTTGCATACCAGACATGAAATTTAAAAGTCATAGGTGCCTAAATTTTGTAAATGCTCAGTGGCAGCACCACTGTGGCTGTGCTAAGCCTCTTGACACCTGCCTCCCAATGTTTAATAAACCTGTTCAGAATTTACAAATGAGGCATCACTGCACCTAAAGGCATGGACATGCAAACATTTTACTGTGGGGCTTCACTGTGATTCAGCCATTCCATAGTGACCATCTGTGTTTAGATTTTTACCCTCCACTAAACTGAAACTATAACACAGTCACTTACCTCTTCCTTTTACACAAAAAGTAGGAGATGTGGGTACCAGACCCTCCACAACCAGTAAAGGTTCAAAACCACAACTCCTATCTCCTAGGACAATAGTGTCCATGTTGATATGGATGTCCACCAGGACAAAAGTTGAACAACAACACTGCAGCTACAAAAAAGTCAGACTTTTCCACTCAGGCGTTTAAAATGGGGAAAATTAAGAGTTTATGGGCACAAACAGAAATGACAATTTTCACCTAATCTGGCCACAGAAACTGGTTTATAGCCATGACCAAACACAAGTGCATAGCTACAGACAGCTTAAAAAATGGTGTCAGGTGAAAATCTGACCCCTCATTCACCCCTTCACCTGGAGGGGTCACGTGAAGATGTTTCAAAACATAGCATCTTCTGTAACTTCTGTCTGCACTGCCTGCCAGCCTCAAGCTGTTTTCAGAATGGAAGGTGGGAAAGGGAGTGTAGGGAGTTTCATCTGGGGGGTTTCCACCACTGGAGAGTGGGGCAGGTGTATTGGACCCCCCAAAGGTGAGGGGGCTTCCATTCATCCACTCCATCCTCTAACGATAGCTGGGAAATCCCTAGGATGAGATCTTCCTGCTCCATTTCCCCCTCCCATTCTGAAAACTTTGCAGCCTTGCAGGTAGCAGGGGACATTGCTAGGGAAACTGGCTGCAGGCTCATAATCATCAGCTAGATTCCTCTCTCCCCTGGAACCAACAGTGAACTTCTGCTTGTTCTATGAGATCGTTGTAACTCAGAACACTTCCTGCAAAGTGTTCTCAGATACAGCAGGAAGCTGCACTTCTGTCTACACTCCATAGTATTAAAAATCAATAGTGGAAAAGCTATATTAATCCTTTAAAAATTGCTTGTCAGAGGGCATGTTTACATGTGGAAATGCTGAAGGTGGGTTACTCTGGAGTAAACTCACCCTGGGTAGGTATCTACATGTGCAGGGAGGCAGGAGCAGATTTGCTGTTCCTGGCAGTAATCTGCTTCTGCCATCTCTGGCCCTGAAATGGCCCCCCGCAGCAGCCAGGGGGAGCTCTAGGCTCCCCCTGGGTGCTAGCGCAGGGGTTGGCAAGGAGCATGGGGCCAAAAGGCAGCTGTCTCTTGGAAGGGCCTGGGAGATTGCTCCCTGCCCCTGGGAGCTGCCTGCTGACAAGGCAGAGACAATGTCCCCCTGACCCAGCAGCAGGCAGCTCCTGGCTCTGGCTCTCTGATCAGGGGCAGCAGGCTTGGAAAGAGCTGCAGGGGAGGAGCAGGTCCCAGCCCCCTGCCCCAATCCTCCAGTGGGGCAGCTAGCAGCAAGCCTCCAGCTGGACAGGGACTGTTTCCAGCCTGTTCCTACCCTCACTCCATGATCACAGCTGGTTTCTCCTCAGCCTGCAGCCAGTTAAGCCTGCAGCTGTTTTCTCCCCAGCCCTCACTCCATGATTGCAGTTGGGGAGCATGGGCTGGGAGCTCCCTGCTGCTTGGACATGGGGACATTGCACCAGCCCGGGCTGTGATGCTGGAGCCCACCCTGGCAACAGGCAGCTCCGAGGGCAGCGAACAATCTCCTGCTCTGTGCTATCCAGCTGACTAGAAACAAGATTGCTTCTGGTCAATCATCTACACACACCATAGAGCACAGTAACTAATCACAAGTAAAAATTTTCTACTTGTATTTACAGGTAGCAAATGTACTCACAATTAGATCAAATTACTGTGCAGTAACTATCTGCATGTATCAATGGTGATGCTTACTGCACAGTAATTTGCTCTAATCTTGAGTAAGGAGTCTTGTGTAGATAATCCCAGAAAATATTTAAAATCTATAAATGCAGTGTTCCTCAGGTACATAACATGCTTTGTTTTGTCCATCAAAAAAAAAGTGAGGTTTGCAAATCCAGTAGGTGTGCTCATGGAGAAAATACTTGAAAGAGTAATGTCGTTTTATGGGCTGTTGAGCTAAAGAAGTCCCACGTATCATCCTTAACATTTGCTATCCAAAACATAAAGACAGTCAGTGGCCATATCTACTCAAGCGGCAGACTGCGCAGTCATTTAGTATTTGCATAATCAAGTAATAAGTAACTGCGCAGTAAGCAGCGTTATTGTGCAATAGCATCCCCACACTTTTTTTTCAGATATCACATATAGATGCACCTAGTAGCCACTACTGTTAAGCTGAAACTCAGAAAGTTTCTTTAAAAAGTATTAAGAAGCACAGCTGTGTGGTATTTTTTAATTTTGTAAATGATGCAAGGCATTTCAAGCTTTGTGACTCTGAGCTTTTTTAACTTTATATCTCAAAGCTCTTGAATAGCTTTTGACACATATAAATGACTTTTTCGGAAAAAGTAATATAATAATCTCTTTAAATCACTCCTCACCACTAAATTAGTCCTTGCTCTTTAATCAGAGGTGTATACTTTAGATATGCTAGAACAGTTTCCTTGCCCTTGAGGAATAACTTTGCTTGTCCCATGAGAAGCCATCTGAATCCTCTTCTGTTTAACAGGTCATGAAGCTTAAAATCCTTTTTTAGGTTGTTAACTCTCTTATAACTTTGCATGGCTAGTCTTATAATACATGCCTAAGGTAATTGCAACAAAAATTGTCAGAGATGAAAATGGATATTTTAAAAAGCCCTTAAATCTTCTGAAATATAACTAGTGGACTGGACCATAAACTGTAGGAGCTAAATCCACAAAGGGACTAGAGATTTAATTGCCACTCTAAGCATCTAAGACCAAAATTTAGAAACCACTAAGCTCATCAAAACTCCTAATAAGACACTGTCTAGCTCTGAATATGTCTAAATCCTTAGATCCTGAATTCCAGCCACTAGGCACTTGGCACTCACAAGTCATATGTCACAACAGTATTACAGCACCCGAGTATTTTTGTGGTGTTTTTCCTAGGTCACAAAGGGCCTGATTGTGAAATCCTTAGTCCAGCAGAGAATTTGCTCATGACATACAGGGCCAGCAAAAGGTCATGCACACCATTTATGACTGAAATAGGTATTTGATGAGACTGTAAACACTGGAGAAATACTACTGACGGACCTATTCAAATTGAGATGGAAACCCATAGTGGGAGAAAGTTTGAAAAGCTCCATAAAACCCATGTTCATGTGTCCCCAACAATCCACATATTTGCTGACGAGAAACTGCAGTCAAAGGTGCGGGTTGGACTTTACCTCCCTGATATTCAGATATTAATGTTTCTGTTTATCACCATTAGAAGGGCTTATTTAGACAAGGAGCTCTGCTGAAGTCAATACTCTAGCTTGTATGAGTCAGCACTCACTAACATGAGTAAGGTTTACCTGTCTGGAGCCAATGGCCCAGATCTTATTACACTTGATAGGCACCTAAATGGCTGTAGGAACCTAAATATGATCCTGATACACCTTGTTCAAGTCCTTGAAAAAAAATAACACAAAAAGTGGGTGGCTCTGAATGTACTTAATATAAATGAATGTACAGATATTCGGTTTCTACCAGGAAAACTGCTGTTCTTCTAGTAGAAAACAAAATCATGCAGACAGTCAAGCTGTTTTTCCTGAAGCAAAAATGGCTGTTCTATGAGAAAAATAACCTGGGAACACTCAGGGTTAAATCACTCCCAGGCAAATTTATCCCAGGAGACTGAACATCTGCAGCCTTTCCCTCGGCTTATCTCCTCATAGGAATGAGTGGAGCTGGGGGAAAGGCTCCCATGCCTTCCAAGACCAGGCTCACCAATCTGGTGAAGGTATGGGGTGCAGTTACTCCTGCCAGTCCTGTATATCAGGAGAGGAGGAGAAGTGAGGAGCAACCATCACACCCAAGTTCCCAGTATGTACAAATGCTACTGGAGGGGAAAGCACCACTATCATAATATGAGGCTAAAATATATCCAGGCCATTTTAGAAACCTCTAGATTACTAGCTCAAACCTGGCAAAATTCACTTCTGCCAAAACTCTGTGATAGCTGTTGCTGTGCTTAACCGAATAGTCCGAAGACTTCTCATTCACCTTTAGAGGAGGTGCAAGGATGAGACATTAACAGATTGATGTGGAGAATTTTGCTCTGCAGTATGTAACACTTTCTGGAGATGTCTTTTCCCTATGACTAAAAATTGATCCTTAGAGTGTTATAGAATTCAAGGGGTCTGGTGGAAATGACTGATGGTGACCTGTATCAACACACAGCAGAAGTGATGCATCTAAAAACAATGCATCCAGTCTGTGCTCCAAGGCAGTTCAATACAATAACATCATGTGCCACATTTTAATAATCTTAGGGGAAATATATATACTGTTAGACCTTGCCCACAATAAATTTGTAGACTCCTTAAAAGATTATGTCAGTATACTTCAAATGTCCAGGCTTATTACAATGGTCCTGTGCAAGCAGGGGATAACCTGTATAATGAACTAGGGTCTGGGACAGACATTGTATAAACAAGTTTGACCCAAATCAGTTAACTCTGATACTACATTCAACCAGGTTTATCTCAAACCGTTTCTACCACTTTCAAGATGGTTTATGTGCACTGAACATCTGTACTGGTACAGGTTTAAAACAGTTTCTGATCACTTAAACTGGTTTATGTGTAATGTCTATCCCTAGCCTAGAAGAGCTAATGTTAACTTTGTTCAATAATTTATATTTTTTTTTCTGAGAACGAATCTTCCTTTCTTTTTATAAGTTCAACAAGCTGCAAAGCTCAGTAAAAAAAAACAGTATACCTCTCCTGGCAGGCAATTTTGTTGTATTTTTTGCCTGGCTTTGAGTTCTAGCAAATTAAACTGCAGGTGTTCAGAAAATCCAAACTCAGCCTCACAAAATCCTCCTGGTGAAGAATTATTATTTCTTATTGTCTCTTTCCTATTCTAAGTTTAAGAATGGAGACACTCAAAGAACAGTAAACTATTTTAAGAATTATACAATTGTTTGGGGATCCCAGTAAAGCTCCTTTATTAATTCTATACTAATAAATGTAATGAGTTTTCCTGGCATCACTGTACTTCTACACAGTTTTATATGCTGTTCCTTATGCCCAAAATACCCTTCATGATTCACTACATCATTTAACCTCACTTTCCTCCTTCAATGCCTCCTCCAGACTCATTTGGTTTGGTTAGCTGTCTATCTCTGACATCTGCTCTATCTTAGGGCCTCTCAAGAGACTCTCTTCTTCAAAATATTAATATATTTGGCATATTTTTTAAAGGTTTGTAAAAAGGTACAAAGTAAGATTCGACATAGAAGTATACTTTATAAGCTTTAAGCTAGGTACCAATATATGGCAGCCTGTCACGGAGGCACTGGGGTGCTCCGTGCCTGTGAAGAGGATAAGGTGAGCTGTCAGTCACCAGGGCAGCTCAGGTGCGGTTTGACAGAGCTGCCAATCAACGGTGCAGTGCAGCTGCGGGTTGCTGGGGCAACCGGCCGGTCATGTGGCCAGAAGGGGGCAGGGCCGGGCCTTTATAAACAGCCCAGGCCAGAGCCTAACTAGCAGTTTCCTTCTGGCAGGAGCAGGAGCAGGAGCAGGAGCAGGAGCAGGAGCAGGAGCAGGAGCAGGAGCAGGAGCAGGAGCAGGAGCAGGAGCAGGAGCAGGAGCAGGAGCAGGAGCAGGAGCAGGAGCAGGAGCAGGAGCAGGAGCAGGAGCAGGAGCAGGAGCAGGAGCAGGAGCAGGAGCAGGAGCAGGAGCTCTGTGGCTGAGCTGAGCTGAGCGGCCTGAATTGGTAGTGGCAGCATTGTGGTGCTGACTGGCTGCGATGATGCTGGGGATGAGAGCACCTTGACAAGAGGTATGGTCGGAGGCCCTGGGTGGGGCTCAGGGTTTATGTTATGAGCAGGAGGCTCTGTATTGTATGTTGAAGCCAGGTGGCTGGTGTTGTGGTTATAGTTACGCCGGAGGACCGAGTGAGGCTGTAGGGGAGTGAGGGGGCCTCGGAGGGGCTCCCTAGCAGCCTGGGGGTTCCCAGTGCCCAGTAAGGGCACGGTGCCAGTGGGGCACTACAGTTCACGCCAGAGAAGCACGGTGTTTGCCCAGTGGGGCAAAGGACCCAGAGAAGGGTCAAGGGGGCCAGGCACAGCTCCGGCCACCTGAGCCCCAAGCACATGGAGCGCAGTATAGGCCCAGTAGGAGGGCAACCGCTGCGGAGAGTGCAGCATGGACCCTAGAAAGGGCAAGGCCCCAGAGGGGGCTGAGAGCATGGTATAGGCCCAGTAGGAGGGCAACCACCATGGAGAGCACAGCATGGGCCCTAGAAAGGGCAAGGCCCCAGAGGGGGGCAGAGAGTGCATGCGCGGGCGTGGGTCCAGGAAGGGCGGCAAAGACCCGAGAGGGGCAAGAGGCGCCGGAGGCATGGTAAAGGCCCTGAGAAGGGCGCAAAAGCCCAGAGGTGGGCAACTCAGGCCCCAGAGCGGGGCAGTGGGCGGAGAGCCGGGCCCAAAGGGGGGGCGGAGAGCCGGGCCCAAAGGGGCGGCAGGCGGGTGATGAGCCCGAGGTGCTAGAGAGAGCACCAGAGGGCAAAGGACCGCACAATGTCCCACGCATACCCCTTAAGGGAGGGGTGCAGAGAGGTACCCCATTTTGGAGTAGGGGCAGGACCATACATACCGTTCACTGAGGCGATAAAGGCAGCTTCCCACTTAAAACTCATTCAAGATCAAAGTCGTGGTGGGCGAGAATCTGAGGGTGCTGAATACAGCCTTGAGTGATGGTAGGGGGCGCTAGGGAGTTCACGGCCGCTCCTAGGCCGCACTCCCTCACACAGCCATACATGTTTTTCCAGAAACCACTACCCAAACCACTCCTCACAGGCATCTACTAGCCAGGGGTTGTCATAACACAGAAAGCTCCAGTCACATGCCTGATGCCAATTGTGTACTCAAGCTATGCCTTTCAACGGCAGGCAAATGAACCATTCAAACCAGGAGAGCCGGATGCAACCAATACTACTCCATCCCTGACCACACCTGACAAGAGTCCAACAAATACTAAAGATTTTTTACTTCTAATTCTAATTAAATCATTCTTTAATATGCATATGGATATCCCACTGGAATTAACTGAGTTATTTTTAATGAGTGATCATTAGCAGCAAGAAGAGGTCTTACATTTGAAAGCTTGTCTAACCCCCATCCCAATTATGCAGCTGGTCCAATAAAAGATATGACATAAGAAATCTTTGCCTCTCTCATAATCTGTGGAGCATCATGGCTACAATATCACTCTAACACTACCATTAGCAACAACAGAGAGAGTCAGTCTTAATACTAGACCCACAATGGCCTAATTTCCATTTATTTTATTTCATCTGGAGTTAGTTGCTTAAATAGGCATTAGTTACCCAAATACCTCTGTGAAAGAGCAAAAACACAAAACAGAAATCAAACGGCATGAAAAAGGAAAAATGGTTCTGAGATGGCAGAATTAAAAAGAGAGGGGAAAAAGAGAAAGCAACAGATATTATTTGTGTTAAATGTATCTGTGTTCCTCTGTTTCTGTATTTTGCTGGGACTTATTCCTTTCTCCTTGAATGTGGGCTAAATTGACAGTCTTGAGCAACTAAAACTTGATATGTCATATTATAATACAGAATATTTTTTCTTAGGAGAAAAATTTTGGAGAGGCTGCAGAGTTTTGGGGACTATCACCCAAAAGGACAAAATTTTCTGCAGCCACTTTATTTTTTCTCTTTCATGATAAATGTTATTGTGATTAAGTTTTGAGGAAGTGAGAAGCTTCTTGATTAGAGATCTAGAAAAATGACAGATGGAGAAAGGTGGGAGGTATAGAAATGTGATTATTTTGTCTAGAGGAAAAAAAAGACTGAGGAAGAATTTGATAACAGCCTGTTCTATATAGGATGGTAATCAATTGTTTTCTATGTCTGCAGTGGAGAGGACAGGAAATAATGGCTTTAAATTTTAACAGATATCTTAGGTAATTAAGAAGAATTCCTAACCAAGAGGATGATTAAGTACTGAGACAGGTTATGGCAAGAGGTGGTAGAATCTTTGTCAGTGGTTAGACAGGCTAGGCAAATGATTATCTGAATAGATGACTAGTTAATAACTAGCTGATTAGGTGACCTGTTGGGGTCCTTTTCAGCTATTTTATATGATTCTATGAAATAGGTTCTCTCATACCTATTTTAGGATTTAAAATACAGGGGCAGGGGGCAGGTAGGTGGTAAAACAAAATCTCTTCGCTATAGTGGGCGCATCTACATGTGTACTTTATTGCAAAGTTGAATAATTAGCTCTGCAGTAAAGTGACACTGTTTACATGTGCGCTGGTATTAGGGCACAGTAAATGAATTAACTCCACTGTAAGAAAGTACTGTTGGGGGATAGTACTATCTTATGGCAGAGCAAGTAACTGCACTGAAACGCACATATAGAAGGTGAGGGGCTGTCTGGGGCACAAGGGTGCTAAAGTATGGCGGGGCTGCCTGGCACCTAACCACATAGCTCTGCATGTTCTGAACCCTTGTGCCCCAGTCAGCAACCCCTCTGACAACGCCACCAAAGCTTTAGGCAGACCCCCTTTGCCAGTCTGGGGGTACTCTGCCCTGGATCAAACTGCTGAGGTCCTGGATATGTGTAGCCACTGCACCCAGGATCAGTTAACTCCAGCATGAACAGTCTTTATTTTGTTGTATTCATTACATATGTATGTAGATGCACCCAATATGACTGAAATAGATGTGATAAGTTACCACTATCGTTATGAAACACTTGCATAGATAGTATACTTTGTTTTAAGCAGTTGAATATTATCTTTTGTTTGGAAACTAGGAGACTTTAATTTTCTTGCAATTTTTTAAAATAAAAGAACTCATATTCTTTATAATCCACTTTGGGAAAACCTAAGCATGTAAAGTTAACGCTGGATTGTTTTTAATTCTTATTTCTTGGGGCTGTGTATCTTTTAGAATTTCTGCTTTCACTAAGAAACTTCTCTGAGCTTGGATAAGCTTTCCAATGGTATATCAAACATGAGTAGTTGTGAATATCAGGTCATAAAAATACTCAGAATGGTTATATGCTTTTCTATCTGCCTATGAAACATGAAAGGCTTAATGGGTTTAGGACTAGCATGGCCTTTTTAAGAGCATATTTTAATTTTTTGAATAATAATGAAGATGATTACAACTTATAGCACATTACATCCCCATATCTCATGTAGTATATAGGAGGGTGAATCTGTAAAGAAGTCCAGTCATTTTTCCAGGCAGTGGCAGAACCTAGAGCAGAACCTGTCTTGTTACTGTCTATATTCCTAATAAAAAATAATAAAAGTATAAAGTCTGGATCTGGCCTGTGGCAACTCAGGAAATCAGAACCACACTCCAGCCACAGCTTCAAAGAAGGCACCTCCAGGGTCTTATTGCTTGCTGAGTTTAGTTTATTCTCTCTGCCACAGTAGAGCTGGCATCCCCATGAGTGTAGTATCTGTTTGTTTTTTTTTTTCAATCCATTCATTTTGCAGTGTCTGCTAATCACTGGGGAGATGGAAGGGTGCAGCCTGTGGTGGGAACTAGGTCTTAAGTAGTAGTCCATGGTAGCAAAAAGTTGCCAACGCCTACATTAGTTGATTCGATAATTTTTCTTTAGGGCTTTCACTGACACAGTTAGCATAGACCCTGCCAAAAACTCCAGGAGAGGGTAAATTCTGTTTTTTAAATCAACACAGTAGAAAAAGAGAGTGCTATATTAATGACTCTATTTTGATTTACGTAATAATCTTGCTTATTCACATATGATTAATGGCTAAGTATACATAGTAAATCTATAAAACCTGGGCACATACAAACAAAATACTTCTCCTTCATTGTTACCTTGGAGCCTAATGTGATTGGTAGAAGTGTATCAGTTTGACTGGATGATTAACGTCAGTTCCCTTCACCAGAGCAGGAGGTAGCTACAGCAGTTTCTAGACCTGTATCCTGCCTTAATCTGAATCTACTGAATTTGAAGATTTACCTCAAAATGTACGGTGGAGATTATGTGAGTAGAATGATTTGTTCTGCTGTCTTTCAAATTCTTCTTGACATGAATTCCCAACCTCACTGGAACACTAATGGTGAAGTCCTCAGTGGGTATAAATCCATGTACCCCAACTGAGTCAATAAATGTGGGTGTAGGTTTATAGGAGGTATCTAAAATGTGAACAGAATGGAGACTGTGTCTTTGTGAAATTCAGCTATATAGTAGTAGCATTATAATTTTAAAGCAAATTAATTTGTCCTTATACTATTCATTTCTGAGCTCAGAGCCCATGAGTCCTCTACTAGCAGTTGGCTGTCACAGATATAGTTGTGTAGAAACATGGAAGAATAATGCTTTAAAACTGAACTCTGACATTTTGATTAACTTATTTCTTTTTAAATAAACAGTTTAAAGTAACCTTGCAAAAATCAATATAAATCAAGAGTAATTTCTGTTTAAGACTAACTTGATAGACAAAAAAAAGTCCAACAACTTTATAAAAAGTTGAAATTTTACTTGCAGAATCCAAAACAACAGATTGGTATATCAGAGTAGTATTTTAAAAAATTCTGACACACAAATCTTTTTTCCAAATGCTAATCAACAGGAAGGTGCAGAAATTTGGCCTGACTCCAAGGACTGATTTTAAGATAGGATACAAGTATGATTGCTAGATATATGTATATTTATAAGTAGATCCATAGTTTATTGAAGATATAAAATTTGTGTCATCTAGATGAAATATGTTAGCTTTTGTGGTTACGTTTTATATATAGAGAGAGAGAGATTTATTTCATGTAAGATTTATTTTCATGTAATGTATATGTATCCATATGTTTCATTTTCTTTAGAAGATGTGTATATCTATTCTGTACTATGATATGTCATATCAAGTTTTGCCATGTAGAATACCTTTTCTGGAAATTCATTACATTTGTTTATATTCTGAAACCAAAAATTATTAAAAGTAAAAGCCTGACTTTTTATTAAATGCTAATTCCTAGTAAAACATGTTGACGATGTCAAACTAATAGAGCTGTACCAGTTGTAAAGTAGACTGCACACAGGCAGTGTAATTTAAAAGCAAAATATGGAACGGCTTCAAGTATGTGGCATATTGGTGCTGTTTGAGGAATTTCATGCCACTTTGTTATAATTAATACTAGTAATAATGTAGTCTTTCCAAATTGCTTTTTGTGTTTAAATTCTCAATTGCTATACAGATCAGTTTAGAATCTTCTAAAGAATGAACCTTTTTTTCTTTAAGTATGAAAGCAATGATAATTGCACTAATTAGTTCAATCTCTGGTAATGCATTCTCCTAGAAAATTATATTGCATTTATTTATTTTTTTTAGACAAATACTTAGTGAATAAGTTTTAAAAATGTGTTCTCCTTTGATAAAAGATTTGGGATCTTGAGTCCACTACAAGATGTTAGACTCCATTTAAGAACAGAAAGGTTTTTTTAATTTTCTTTCTTTTTCTTAATTGCTATATTAATTTATTGCGTTTAATTCAGGAGCAGAAGAAAGAATCAGGCCTTCTGACACAGCTAGAGGATTGATTGAACTCAGAGAAGTCAGGGAATTAAGTTTCCTTCCTTCTACTGATTAATCAAATCCACTGGTATTTAAATAATTAATATAGTGTACTCATAAAGTAGCATTGCTTGGCATTAATATTAGTAGAATAAGTTATCACATAACTCGTGAAAGAAAGTGTTTCACTTTTATGTCTCTAAATATTGTTATATATATTAGCAAAACCATTATATGCACCACATTGATCTCATTTGAATGTGAAAACACAATACAGTATTATCTAATATAGTGATGCTCAGCCTTCTGGCCTCACAGGTCAGTGGAGACATGTAGGGGATGCAGAGAGGTGCATGGGGGTGCACGTGCACCCTCTGAGAGCACTGGTGCACACCCTGACAGACAGTGCTCCCTGCTTAGGCAATGGGCAGGTGGGAGCACCTCTGCCCCATTGTGAGCGCCCACCAGGGAGTGGGGGTTCCTGGAAAAGTGCCACTGACACTTCTTCCAGGAGTGCCACTGGCACACTTGAGTGCCACTGACACTTCCAGGTGCCCTGCCGATAGGCTGCAGGAGACCTGCTCCCCCCCCGCAGTTGCTGATTGGCTGCTGGGGGGCACAGGCACCAGTTGCCCATGCCACAGACCCCACAGCTGCCACTCCACTGCTGCCAAATTTCTGGACCCATGGAGAGTCCCACAAGAAAATTGCCAGCTCTGTTTGAATTTATTCTGGGAAGTTTCATCATATGACATAATGACATTAATGAGTTATTACGTTAGGAAGGCAAACGCGTATTACTATTACATTTTAAAAACCCATTGGACTACTGTATAAATTGGATTCAACATTTAATATTTATTTTAACAAATGCCCTAATATTTCTCTCCTGAGTGACTCTCAGCAGTCTCCTGGTCATTTAGACCTGATTCCTGGAGACTCCAAGGCAATCCTGGAGGTTTGGCGACCCTACCCACAAGCCATATGCATCCTGTGGGCCAGAGGCTGAGCACCACAGATCTAATACAAAGTATAAAATTACTGTATATCTGTCCATTATGCTTCAGAACATATAACAGCAGGTAGTAATTGGTCCTTATGATGTCAACCAGGGAAGCAGGAGCAGAGGGCCTGCTCAGAAAGTGATTTACCTCTCAGCCTCAGTGGAGACATCAACATTTTACAAGATAAAATTTGTTTATAAAATGTGTTTCAGATTCTCAGGTGGTATAAATTGATATAACTTGACTAAAATTTGCCTACTTTACCTTTCCTGTGTTGGATAGGAAGGGGACTTAGAATTGGATCCTGGATGGTATATATCAGTAAAAAATTATTTCCCCTTTGAAAGTAGGGAAAGCATTGTGACTCAGAAAAATTCTGAGTCATGGTGCCTCCCTGGACCACTTCTCTGGAGGTTCCATTTACACACATCCTGCTACTGAGGACTGTGCCTAAAGGCACAATCTAGCCCTAATTATTTCCTAGAGGCATCCCATACATATTAATTTTGAAACATAAGAAAAAGGCAAAATCATTATTAGAGTCACTTTGGGGATTATGATTTAATGTTTTAAAATAAATCATACTTTTTATACGGTTGGCTGGAAAGTTACCTTGATTGAAATCCATCAAGGCTTAAGCATGCAAACCAGAAAGTGCTCAAACAGCAATCTTGGCAGACATAGTAACATTATCTGACTTCATTATCAGTGATTACATACTGGAAATGGCTCCCCATAGCACACACAGAGGAAAAACTACCAGAAATTAGATAAGGCAGTCATTGTCCTTTCAAAAGTACATGTATCAGAAAAAGATGGGAGTATTTGGAGGATTAGACTGTATTGGCTATGTTGAAAAGTATCTATTCCATTACTTTATGATATATTTTTCAAATGAAGTGCATCACATGTAATAAATTCTCACAATCAATCAACTACTCTTGACAATTTTTATCTAATAATAAAGCTGCACACAAAGGATCTCTTTGCAGAAGCACAGCTCGTTCATAAGGGAATAGAGCACATAGCTGGCTTTTGCAGCACGCATTTTCTTCTGCTAGATATTCCCAGCTGAAAACATTCAGACCAAGGAAATCTCACTTTGATTGTTTGTTATCAGAAGTATGACTTACTGAACAAATATTATTAGAAGGTTGTTCATACTTCAGATTGCTTTTGCCATCACAAGGCTGCATTGTCTGAACTTTACACACCATGATTTGATAAAAGCTGTGAAACCAGATAGCAACAGCCTCAGCCTTTACTGAGGTTTTTGCTGAACTACTTAAGGTTTTGGTTGAGGAAAGAAAACCATGTAACTTTCTTACTCACACAATGACCTAGGAAAATAATGCAAGTATTCTTTTTTTTTTTTTTTAAAGTTTGACAGAATCCCTTGCCAATCAGCATCCCTTTTTGATTAATTCTTCTTTCACTCTTTCCAACATTGTAGGTTTTTGGGGGGCAGGTTATTCTTGTTTGTTTCCTTTAACTAAAACGTGTCTTCTATTTTATGTAGCATTTACAAAGATGGCACCTGAAATTATACTAAAAATGCATGTGGATGAAATGGCTAGTACAAAAACCACATGTGTGCATGCAGAGTAACTGCATGCACAATTATCTGCTATAGGTAAATAAATATGAGGCTTAATTGTAGCTGTAGAATTGTGTCAGGCTAGGGACAGACATTACAGATAAACCAAGTTAAGTGATCAGAAACTGGTTTAAATCTGTAACAGAACAGATGTTCAGTGCATATAAACCATCTTGAAAATAGCTGAAACCAGTTTGAGATAAACCTGGTTGCATGTAGTATCAGACTTAACTGATTTGGCTCAAACCGGTGTATACAATGTTTGTCCCAGATCCCTTCCTGGTTTAAATTAAATCAGAGTCCCCCAGCATCCAAGCATGCTTTCTGGGCTGGGTGGGGCCTTCTGCTCCAGAGAGCTGGGCTGGCCCCTGCCCTCTGTTCTCTGGCTGCAGCTCCAGCACAGCCTGCACTTATAGCGGGATCTGTCTGGCTTCCTCCTGCTCCCTCCCCCTCACCACTCCCTGCTCAAGCAGAGATTTTCCCCCCTCCCCTCTGCCTTACACAGATACCTCTCAGTATTAGCTAGCATACCATACTGGCTACAGTCTATGCTGTGGGAGACGGGACAAAAGCAGACAGTACAGTGTCATCTTAGGGCTCTTTGGAGCTAATCAACAGATAGCTGGCTATGTCCCTTCCTTGGAAAAAGTTGTTTAAGAAGAGCTTGAACTAATGAGAGAGGCTTTGTTCTGTTTGATGGGGTGATAAATGCTAACAATTCCCTGTGTAACTCCCTGCTGTGTAACTCAGTGCTCTCTTATCTCCCTGCTGGCTCCCTCCCTGGTCAGAAGTGGGATGGGAGGGGACCCCTCCCTAATCAAAGCATCCTGCCAAGGCCTGGCCATGCTTCCCTCAGCTCAGCACTATAGAAGGGAAGGGAGTGCCATTGCAGGCATGTGCCTGCATTTCTAGAATGAAAAGGGAATGTCTATCCACCTTCAAATCAATTCAAGCTTTTCAGTTTAGACTAACCTACAAAGATCGAATTAATTCAGGCTCAGGCCTTTTTAATGTCCCTAGCCATAGGGTATATGTAGATATATCACTGTCAAATGATATTAATACAAGTTGTTATGATGCAACTGTTGCATCTGCATGATTCTGTTGCAATATAAGTGTAGCAAAACCACTCCAACTTTAACCATGCTTCAGCCATGGTCAAAGTTTGTCGTTATTTAGCTTATTTGTATTACTATGAGCTCATGCAGGCACAACAACTGCACCTTATCAGTTACTGCAGAGTCCTGAGCAGCAGCTTCCTCTCCCTTTTTAAAACAACTACAATTATACATTGTCCATACCTATAGCCTAACAAGTGAAGGAGTCAGTAAAATGTCATATACTACTCCACTGGGTCTTACATTTTGGCATATAGCATCTTTATATGCTGCAGCATTCTGTTGGGTCCCCTAACCAATTCCTGCATTATCTGTTTCTTCAGCATGATCATCCAGTAGACCACAGAGCACTGCATTCATCCAGCAGATATAACCAAACATCTGGTGCTTTGTTCTCTTTCCCATGTCAACAGCTGATATTTTCCTGTTACACATATGGGTTCCTGTTTGAAATCTCTGACTTATTTGTGGTGAATTTGTGCCATGGCACCCAGATTAAGAATCACTGCACTTTGCACACTTATACCAGTTGGAGTTCTGAATACATTCATCAGCATATTATTTCCTTAAGGCCTAATTTTGTTTTGTTTTTATTTGAATGACAATATTTACCATGAAATAACTGTTCAATGAGCTTTCTAGGCTGAAACTGATCAGGTTCCAGATCAGTCCTGCTGAGTTTCACAATCCTGCATTCAGTCTTTTATGCAGAAAGGTCCCTTTTGAGAACCTGCAAGTTAGATGGATATTGGAGAAATCATATAAAACATCTTTATCCAGGGACCTACCCAGATTATTCTCAATACAAGCTATTTGGACTGGGAATCTATTTAACATAAATGATTTATAATCAATGAAGATAAATTGCCATTCTGTAGTTCTCCTCTGTAAATTATGCTTGGAGGCCCAAGTAATACCCATAAATAATAACCTTCTTATAACTGTGCAGGTGTCACAGTCCAACATTCCTATGATCCTGAACTCTTGGACTGCATTCTTCTTGTACCTCTCTTAACTTCCAAACCCAAAAAGTAATAAATGATTTACTCAGCACCATATTCATAGCATCATAACTCTTGATGGTATTGACAATTAATCAAGGCTCTGTCCTGGGACCCATACTGTTCAACATCTTCATTAACGATGTGGACATTGGAGTCAGGAGTGGACTGGCCAAGTTCGCCGATGACACCAAACTTTGGGGCAAAGCATCCACGCCAGAAGATAGGCGGGTGATCCAGGCTGACCTGGACAAGCTCAGCAAATGGGCAGATGAGAACCTCATGGTGTTTAACACCGAAAAATGCAAGGTTCTCCACCTTGCAGGCTTTTCCTCCCAACACCCTTATAGGCTCAGCAGTGCTACGTTGGTTAGCAGTACAGAAGAAAAAGACTTGGGGGTCATCATTGACCACAAGATGAACATGAGCCTCCAATGCGATGCTGCGGCTAGTAAAGTGACCAAAACGCTGGCGTGCATCCATAGATGCTTCTCGAGCAAATCCCAGGATGTCATTCTCCCCTTGTACTCGGCCCTAGTGAGGCCGCAGCTGGAGTACTGCGTCCAGTTTTGGGCTCCACAATTCAAAAAGGATGTGGAGAAGCTTGAGAGAGTCCAGAGGAGAGCCACGCGCATGATCAGAGGTCAGGAAAACAGATCTTACGATGGCAGGCTGAGAGCCATGGGACTCTTTAGCCTGGAAAAGCGTAGGCTCAGGGGTGATCTGATGGCCACCTATAAGTTTATCAGGGGTGACCACCAGGATCTGGGGGAACATCTGTTCACCAGAGCGCCCCAAGGGATGACGAGGTCGAACGGTCACAAACTCCTGCAAGACCGTTTCAGGCTGGACATAAGGAAGAATTTCTTTACTGTCCAAGCCCCCAAGGTCTGGAACAGTCTGCCAGCTGAGGTGGTTCAACCACCTACATTGAACACCTTCAAGAGTAAATTGGATGCTTATCTTGCTGGGATCCTATGACCCCAGCTGACTTCCTGCCCTTTGGGCAGGGGGCTGGACTCGATGATCTCCCGAGGTCCCTTCCAGCCCTAATGTCTATGAAATCTATGGAATTATTTTGTACAACAGCTCTAATAAATACAGGGTATTAATAATTAGCAGCACAAAAGTCAAATCTAGACATGATCTTACAAGCTGTCCCACATTGGTAAGTAAGCATCTGACAGGTTCTGCTCAGGCCTTTGCAGGAGTAGTCCCCTATGTAATGTGTACTATGCATTGCTCTGGGTTCAGTCCTGCACCACTGAAGTCAGTAAGGATTTGGCTACTTATTTGTTTGTCTGTTGTGAATATATGTAATGTAATTCTTTCTCCTTTCCTTCTTCTGCATTGCTTGAAACAAGTAATTTTGTAATCAGTGGCTGACTTTTCTATTCCTTTGGGCTTGATCCCAAATCCACTGAAATCAACATAGAAGCTTCCATTCATTGTAACCATGGTTTTTGGTTCAGGTCCTAACGCTAGAAAAGTTAAATGACCCAAAAGTGCTCTTCTTTTTTTCCAGAAAAGAAATATCTCATTTGAGAGTTGAGTCTTGTCCCACTTGCGAGGCTAGGTTGGACAGATTCTGTTTAGAGAAGTAAAATAAAATGGAAACACCCCTAAAATTTGCTTTTCTATCACTTAGACAACTGCAATACCATTTACTGAAGCAAATTAAATATCACCATGCAATGAAAGTTTTGCATGTACCAAATGGCAGCATAATGTGTATTATAAGTGTGAAATTCAAGATCACAAAGTTGCAGTATGCATAAACATCATTAGATCTTGTATTTTTCTTCTTATTTGCCATCTCTCTGATTTTAGTGATTTTGTATTTTAAATAACTACATCAATTAGTTGTGTGCTGGTGTCTAAACATTTTTAGTTTTGATAAACAGAAAAAAAATAAACTCAGGTGTAGAGAATAAGAATATTGCATTTTTCTCAGAGAATAATGCATTTAGCAATGGGGATAAGTATCCTTTTGTAAATAATTAAAGTCTTACTGTCCTACTAAGGAAAACTTCTGAATGTGATAAAGTGTCTATGTGAGTTGCAGAAAGTCACTCAGGGCCTGATCTAGCTTTCATTGAGGTAGAAAGAAATATTTCTATTGACAGCAATGAAAAGAGATCAGGCCCCAAAAGAATTTGACTTTAATGTTTTCAGGGCCTACAAGATTATTTAGGTATTTTTGCAGACTTGCTTGTCCTGAATCCACTGATATCAACCAAAAACCAATTTCAGTAGATTAAAGTTGAATTTATGTAAGTGTAACAGTGCAGGGAAAGTTGGGCCTATTCTTCTACGCATCAAAGAAACGTATTCTGTTTGCAGCTCAATGTCTGGAGTTTAACTTCTTAATGTTACAGATTATAAAGTAAAAGTACCAAATTATAATTAAAGAATAAGAACTTTAATTCTCAGACTTTCACTTCATTGTCTAACATAAGGACAAGTTGGTGGTGGTACAATGGTAACCTAGTTTTCTTCTTAATTAACTGGTTCAACTGCTGTTATTCCTTTTCTTATTCCTTTTATAGTTCTTTTCTGCAGTAGCTGGTACTGTGCAGCAATCCTTGGTGAGCACATTAGTAATTCTTTATTTTTTCCCCTGTTTACAGTGCCTTTAAACAGAAGCATGAAGTGTTTTTTCTTACTTTTCTTAGCTGATCACCCACAGTATTTCTTGATGATCTGTTTCACAGCAGCTGCCAACACATGTTTTCTATTTTGTGGAGGAAGCTGTAGTGACTCTACAGGTTCTTATTCACTTTGATTTATGATGTGCTCTCTAGTCCTGAAAAATATTTTAAACTAATCTTCAGGAGGAGTTATTGTAATGTGATTGCTGTCTCAAAGCTGTTGGAATTTGATGATGGTACCAGTGTTATGCCTTTTCTAATAATTCATTCTGATCGATGGGGAGTTATTATTTGAATTATTCAGAACCCCACTGGATACTTCATTCACTGGAGGATGTTTGAAGGCTTATTTCTTCTATACTTGGGGAGATTTTTCTTTCAGAGAAATTTCACTAGCACAGCCAGGATTATTCTGAGGGATGCAGTGGAAGAATAAAATGTATTTTTTAATTAACATAAAGTAGAAAGTATCAATAAGTGGAGAATAAATTCTCTTGCAGTGACTTTTCAAAATCCTAGGCAAGTAGAAAAACAGTCATAAGATATGTAGCATCAAGTTCATTTCTTACAGTTGCACAGAAACAAACAGATGGAAATGAATATGTGGTATAAAAATCTAACAAAGGAAGATACTACCCAGGGCCTAATCACTGTTCTTAGCTCTGGCTCTCTATAGTATGCTCCCAGGAGTAGCTCCCAGGTCTGACACCTTGAGATCTGCTTTGACTCAACACTTACACTTGCTAAACAGTTCTACATGTAATGCTAGTTAGTTCCTTTAGTGTAAATCATAGGCAATGCATAGGGGAGACATGGGGGGCACATGCCTCCCACAAGAGCCGCTGCTGGGTTTTGTGGGCAGTCGCCTCTCGCCACCCACCCCACAGCTGACGCAGCCAGTGACATCTGAGGATGGTCCCCACTCACTGCTTACAACCCCCCTCCTCCGCTGTCACCGAGACCACCGCTGGTGTCTGCAGCCAGTCCCCGCTCACCACTGCCAACACCAACGCCGTGGCTGTGGGCAGTTCCCACGAACAACTATAGTCCGCCCCCCCCCCTGCAGTCGCAGGAGGCACCAGTCATTCATGGTGTCAAAGTACCTGTAAAGCAAGGAACACAGGCTTAACAAAAGAATTTCTTAACCATGACACTTTACACCTTCAAAAGCACAAGAGAGCTACAGACCTATGCAAAACAAAAGCAGTCCTGAATGCAGTTCCCCAGTTCAATTTCACTTCTCCTGAGAGTCCTGTACAGTGTCCTTAAAGCCACTCAACATCTTTCTTGACTTCTGCTCTGTCAGAAGTTTCTGCTCACCAATAACAGTGTAATGGCATCTTGCTCAGAGGAGCAGCCTCCTTAAAAAAAAAAAAGTCTCATCTCTTCATTCAAAGTCAAAAGCTCTTGTGGAAGAAAACCCAGTTTTCTAGAAATGAAGAGGCATTCAACACTTACAGTTCTTGAAGGTGCTCTCACTGCCCTTAGAGGTGTTACTCCACTTAGTATGAAATTATAGGGCATTTTTACATATGCTCCGGGGGGAGTGGGACACTTTAATTAGAGCAGTTCTGAGAGCCCCTCTAATTAAAGCTCCTGCAGCATCTTGTGTTTCAGCATCCCCACACTTCAAAATGGCAGTGGGGGTGCCTTAACTAAAGTTCATCAAATGAGCTTTAGTTGAAGCATTCCTGCTGCCATTTTGAAGTGTAGGGACATTGATACATGAGACAGGGAGGCTGGCTGGAGTACACTAATTAGCATGCTCTTACAGACTCAATTAGTCAAGTCTGCTCCAACACGCTGTAGTCAAAGTGCATCAGAGCAGCCTCCAAGAACATCTACAGGCATCCATAGTGTCTAAAAAAGACAGACTGACTTGTTGAGATTGCACTGTTTTTCTTTACCACCCAAGATGGAGATGAGTCATGAAGTGAAAGTTATTATCACAGAAAATCATCCTCTAAGAGCCTTGTTACACCTTGTTCCATGGCTGCACAAATATCAGTTGTGTTAGTACTAGCTTGTGCCTGGAGGACTGAAAGGTAAGAATCCTGCCTTCTCCCCATCCTGCTCCAATTTTGGACTCTCCTCCAACCTTGCCCCCTACCCCAGGGCTTGCCTGGTTTCCTCTCCACCCCACTAACCCCAAGGCTCCCCTGGACCCACCCCTGCTTATTTATGGCTTCCCATGCTCTCTGTCCCAGGGGAACAGGCAGGGTAGCGTTAACTTTCCTGCCTGGCCCCTCTTCCCCCCTCCTACTCCCACTCCCCCAAGCTGCTTCTCTTCTCCAGGCTGAGCCTGGTACAGAGAGCAGCAGTGGCAGCACCTGGACAGGCAACTTAACCCTTCCCTGCCTGTTTCCCCAAGACAGACAGCATGGGCAGCCACAAGTAAGGGATGGGGAAAAGCAATAAGGGAAGCAGGGTAAAGGGGTCAGTCATGCTAAGGAGGACAGGGGAGCAGTGGGGGCAGAGGGCAGATGGGGTATTTACACTAAGGTGTAGCCTAGAGTGGCTACACCTTAGTGTGGGCTGAGCTGGGTAACATGAATCAGACATAAACCTGCTCTGGAATGCTGTAATTTTGAGCCACCTAGCAAGTGCTTAAAACTGGTTTCAGGTGTTAATGAGTGGACAATACAAGTGTTAAAAGCTCTAAGAGCAGGCCAAAATTATCATGTAACAAGGCCCTAAGAGAAAATGATGTTCACAGTTTGATCTAGACATACCCCAGTCTGTCACACAAAATACTGTGGACCAGATTGTGGCCAGCCTCTGTATCATGTGTAAATGCACAATGGGCAAGAATGTGGTCCCTACTTCCCTGCAGGGTAACTAGGCACTATTTGGGAGCAGTCTCTGTGCTTCTTCACACCCTAATACTTCAGTTTTCAGCCCACCACACATACCTGCACTGAAGGCAAGCATGAGCCTCAGAGGGCACATCTACACATGCATTAATGTGCTTTTTCTAATGCACATTAAATTCATTACCTCCACTATGAGGAACTAAATAAATGCGCATTAGGCTGTGCTAATGCACAGTAGTGCAAGCACATGCTTTTTAGCCAATGCTTAATGCACAGTAGTGACAGACTTATTCTAGTGCACATTAGCATGGTTTTTACACGCCACTTTAATGTGCAGTAGAACAGGCTACTGTGCATTAAAGTACACGGAGTCCTGGAGATCTGAATTCCTTCCTTTTCATTCTGTGTGTAGCAGCCTGTCCCCATGATGTTGCCGCTACATGTTATCATGACTCTTAAAAGATATATTCTCAGCAAAGATAAATCAACATGCCTTAATTTATTACCCACACAGCATTTAACTCAAGAGAGACACTGATTTGGATCAGGCCTACTAAAATTGGTCACCAAAATATGTGGTCCTTCTTTGAGTTTAATGCTAAATTTTGTAAAGCTTTGTGGAACGTCTTTAGTATGGAAAACAAGAATGAATGTAACATACAGTCATAGGGAAGTCTTTTATAAAGATGTGGTAGAAAATACAAAATGCAGTTGATTAAGTGCTGGATTCCTAAAAACTTTAAAGCTAAATGTATCAAATAATCCAACTTCCAACGAGTGTTTCAGAATAATTGCCAGGAGTGAAGCAATGAAAGTAGTCATGATAGAAAGTCAATATTTAAGCATTTCAAATGCTACAGTCAGCAGAGATTCTCATCCTCAACAAACAATCCGGACCTTTCTTAAAGACGTGTAAATTTATTTTCACAACATTAGCTCTAGGTTTAGGTCAAGCACTATGAACATGTAGTAATTCAAGAATTTGTATGGGGACCTTACTATTATATGCAAAAAAAATAGAGCTCAGGTCATTGTGTTATATCTTAATAGAATTCTTTGCTAAGAAATTCCTCTGAAAGCTAAGTGACAGCTATGCTGAAGAGCCTAACCATGGAATAGACTATGACACCACTGTCTATGGGACAGTAGCCAGGGACAATGCTAAGACCAGTGAAATGGAAATTAATATTTTAGAAAGAACTGTGGTCTGGGCCTAAAAGAGCAAGGTGTTGAGTGCTTCCTAAAAGGAGATGCATGTTTTCAGATCCCACAGAGCTCAGTGAGAATTGAAAGCACTTGGCATATGCAAAACGTATGTCTGCTGTCTGCAAAATATATTATTAATACTGTGTAGGGAGGACTCTTATTCACAAAGTATTGATGCTCACTAACATCTCCACTTTGACTGACAACTTTATATTGAGAAAGAAGTTCTCCTTTTAAAATAATTTCACAGTTTTATAGTCCCTGACCCACTTTTCAACCCCTAACAACAATCAGATCAACATATGTGGCCCATAAAGTTGCCATCATCTGTTCATAATTTCCCTACCCTGAGGAATCCTGGCTGATACAGCAGGAGTGTAAGGAGCTGCATTTAACCAGATGTGGAAGCCAACAGGCCCCAGATAAGTCTCCCAAGACAGACCAGGTTCTACATAAGAAAGAACCAACATTCACTCCATTCAAGTAATGTATAATTCTTTCTGTATAACATAACTAAATCTCTTAATTTAGTTAACTCTTTCTGTATAGTCAGAAAGAGTTAACTGAAGTTTGCTGAAAGTTAAACCAGTTCCCAACTGTTCTAAGGACTGAGAAAGAAGAAAGGTGTTTCGAACAACCTTCTGTCTTACACATGCACATTTGACTGTATTATAGATGGTACCTATATGTCAACATACACCAAATAATCTCTGCAGATATTAGGAACTATTAGAAATATTAGACTTGAATAGAATTTTTCCTACTGATCTTTCACATCCATCTGGAAATATCTTTGAGTTGGATCTATTTTATGAAACCATCTTCTCTTGCCAATCTTAAAAACAAATCCTCCATGGAAGTCACAGGTTACTGATCTGTTGCAAGTGCTAGCTTCAACGGTTCTTTGAAATTTGACAGGCTGGATTTAGGGACATAACCCATTCACTTGTACCTTTTTGTTAAATGGTTCTTTTTGCACTGTGCTTGTATTTTTGAGAGAGACCACGTCAAGACCAAGACATATGCCTGACCTTAAGAAACTTAAAATTTGAACTTATCTGAATTAAAAGTTTGACCATTAGATGTTGTTTGCTTGCCACTGCTTTCTGAAAAGGATAATGTGTATCCAAAATACGTCCCAAATATTTGTTATATTACTGGTGCTCAGATGCATTTTGGCTGAATCGGATCTGTTTTTATTTTTTCCTGCTGCTGCTTCAAAACATTAGAATTCTATAAGCAAAAGGAAGATGACTTATTGAATTCTACTTGGACCATGCTGTTCCTGTATAACCAGACTCGCCACCATACTTTCTGAGTGAGAATTTTTTGTGTACTGTTTTGCAGTTTTTTTCCTTTCAAGTCTGATCTGCTAGTTCAATTTGTCATAAGTTTCTCAGTTTCCAATAAGCAAGAACTTATCGCCAACCACACTGAGGCTGGTTTGTCCTTTTACTTTCCAGACTGCATAAAACTGCTAGTCATGGTGACAGCATACTTATTTGGCTCTGCACCCTGCTGGGTATTCTCTAGTATTTTCTTCTTAAGAAGCTGCATGGGGGGTTCTATTGTTTTCACTCTTCCCCAAGACTTGCTAAGACTTGCTGTGGCTTGTCATTTCACATCCATTGCAGTTCTCTCCCTGACATATGGGGAATGCTGCTGTAATTGCATTATCTTCAATAAAAATTATCTGAGGTCTACAAAACATAGGCTATGTGGAAAAAACAAGGTTTATTTAAAAAAGAGAAGGCTGTGGTGAGACACAATAATAGCCTGCACAACGGAAAAGCTTGCTGCAAGGAAGTAAACTCTTCTCTGTTCGTGCCCACTGTGACCAGGACAAATGCTTTATTTTCTCATATATACCCACATTTCCCACCCCCCCCAAAGCATTTGGGGAAAAAATGGGGTGCACATTATATGCAAGGAAAAAGGCTTCCTATGGGTCTAGATGTTGTGGGGGGTGGGAAGGGAGCAGAGTGGTATCAGCATTAATTGACATGGCTCTGGAAGCCACAGTAATGAATGCTGTAGCTATTACCTCCCTTTCTCACCCTTGCCAACACCCGTCATGAGATTTCTCCCTGGGGAGTCCCCATCCCTAACCACAGACCAGATCAGCCCCAATACACAGCTTCCAAACCCTAAGGCCCAGCCCTGATGTGCAGTCCCCTAGCCCTAGTGCATGACCTCTCGGTCTCAGAGACCCCAAACCTCAAGTAGTTACCAATATTGTAAAGTAAGATAACTTTTCTTCTTGGGGCTTTCCCAAAATAGAGTGTATGTTATATTTGGGGGCATGTTATATGCAAGAAAGTTTAATACTAACAGGCTTAATCTGTAGGAAAGGCCATTTTTCTTAGATTTTAGAACAAGCAACAACTTTCCAATTGTCCACCCCCGCCCCCAAAGGTTACACCTATTAACTCAGGGGCAGGCAATTGTTTTGGGCAGGGGACCACTTACTGAGTTTTGCAAGCTGTCATGGGCCGCATGGGTAGCTCCACCCCTTGACAGGTGCCCTGCCCCTGGTCACCATCTTGTGACTGGAAGTCCTGCCTCCTACCCCCTGACCTTTGCCATCAGAAGTCCCTCCCCTTGCCCCCGGAAGTGCTCCTTTCAGCAAGGGGTTTTGCCATCTTAGAACCAGAAAAATACCAAATTATATTCTAAAAAGTGAATGTCTACAACATTCATTAATTTGATTTCAAAAAATATTTTTTTCCTGGTTTACATGCATTTGCATAGTATGCATAGAGGTGATTGTATATAATCACTTAAAATGAAATCTTACTCTTCTTTATATTGTGGGGGGGGTATAGGGGTGGGTATAGGTTTGTAGGGAGCTGTGGATATGTCGATATGTGAGGTGTGGGGGAGGGTGTGGGTGTGTCTGTGAGGGATAGATAGTCATGGGGGTGTGGATGTGGGGTGAGGGAGCATGTGGGGGTGTGGATATGTAGAGTTTTGGTGGGTATGGGGTTTGTAGGGAGCTGTGTTGGGGGAGGGTGGCTGGGGTATATGAGGGAGTGTGGGTTGGGGGTCTGCATGTATGGCAGTGCAAGGGGGTGTGGATGTGGGACTCACCCTACAAATACACACACACACACACACATTGCACCCCTCTACCCTTGGGGACCAGTGTGGCCCATGTTCCCAGTTCAGCAATGCAGTCAGGAGCCATATGGTGCTGGAGCAGTACAGGGGCAGGAAGGCAGGGCAATGGCTGGGGGTGGGGCAGGGCTGGGCTGCTGTATTCCTGCTGAGGCTCCCCCAGGTCCTGCTGCCTCTGGCTTCTGTTGTCTTTGACAAGCAACCAGGAGCAGATAAATATTAATTTTCTAAATTTTTAAGGGGCCCTGTGGGCCAGATCTGGCCCATGGGCCATACTTTGTCCACCACTGTATTAACTGGTCAATTGCACAATTAACTGAAACCACCTACACAACCAAAGTACGTATCAGGCCATTAAAAGTTCCAATCAGTCATAAAGTTAGACCTCAAAAATGTGTACTAACTTTATAGCTGGTTGCTATCCAGCTTTAATTTGCCTTTGTAGCAGGATCTGCACCTGTGGCTGAGAGTCCCAGCAACTAACCAGGCTCCAAGCAATGAGAATGCACCATGCACAGCCAGGGCTGGGAGTCCTGCAACTGAGGGGATGTTCCCTCCCAGCAGTGCAGCCAGGATTCAGAGTCCTGAAGCTGTGGACTCTGTACCCTGGCAATGCCCCATAGTCTCCAGGACCAAGAGTCCCACCACGGTGGCCTCTCTGTCCCAGGGTGCCCCTTGGTGGGACTCACAGCTGCAAGAATTTTTATTTGCTTGTGCAGGGCAAACCCAGGATGGTGGTTCCAGGCTTCCCCTGTATCAAAAAAAAGATGTGTGTTATAGCAGGAAGCTTGATTATATGGATCACACTTCAGATCCTATCATGCCTTTGCCTGACTGTCTAGAGGGACCCTTTGGATAGTGAAGCACTACAATGCAATGTGTTTGTGGAATCTCCATCACTGGAGGTTTTCAAAGCAGTTTAGACAAATATCTAGCAGGAATGGCTGCAAATTCTGCTAAATACCTTTTCACAGGGACACAAAAAAGGAAAGGAAAATGCTTCCTGCATGGTCAAAGAAAGGCATACATTGCTATTAGGAATGGTAATGGTTTATAAAATCTGATGGTAGTTGTTTTTCATGTAAGTTTTACTTATGGCATGGTCCTGCATTGTGCTGGAAGATCAGTTGCAAATAACACTTAAACTACTGTTCTCTTTCCCTTTTAGCAGATACAAGGAACAATCTTCCCCGCTCCAAATTTCAACCCTGTTATAGATGCTCAGATGCTAGGGGGAGCCCTACAGGGAATAAGTAAGTATACTGACTGACACTTCCAACCCATCTTCTCTTTCAGCACATCTTTGGAAATACCTTTAGGGGCTGGAGGAAAAAAATCAAACCAAAAAAAACACATGGAACTAAAAAGCAGCAGCAGGCACAGAAAAAGACTAAAGAAAAACAACAATGATTCTTTCCCCTTTCAGTTGATTTATTTAAAAAAAAGATATCAGAATAAAACATAAATAACCTCTGATGACATTTAAAATAAGTGTGTTGCATTTGAATTTGAAGGTTATTAGAATAGGCACAAAGGACCAGGACAATTTTTATAGTATTCACAAGTCTTTTTTTTTTTCAGAATAGCGATTAGGAAAAAGGAAGCTATTTTTATTTTGTACCAGTATATTTTATTTCTCCAAAAAGGCAAAAAAAGGAGAAAAGACTTAACTTTGACCTCTACAGTTAATTAGCTATTCCCAAAGGATGTTCTTTGTGAAAGTCATTTTTGAAAGAAAAATAAACAGAGCAGAGATTATAAGTTATTGATTAGCCTTTCCTCAGAAGCAATTATGTTTTCAGTTTATAGACCAGACAAAAACGTACTTGTTCACCAGATATTTCTGTTTTCCTACTTAGTATTATTTATGTTCCTGGGGTCAGCATATTGATTTTCTTTGACTAGCTGAACATATTCCTCACAACAGGATTGCTGTCTGCATTGGAATTTTTTGTTCATCTTGATTTTTCACAAAATCTTACAATCACATATTTGGCCATCTTTTCAGCTAGGTTCTTCAGTGTAAGGTAGATCCATTCAACAATGATCCCATTGTGCACAAAAAGGATTATTGTTGATTTCTTAGGAGCAATTTGATATTTCCTTTTGATTAATTTAATTGTTTACAGGTTACAAACTTATATTCAGATATTTGTTATACCTTAAACAAGAACTTTGGTCTTAACCAGGCGAGTTAAGACTAACCTGCTTACCCAAAAAGTGCAACATTTGACTCAGTAGAACTATGCTCAGAGACATCTTCACAGCCTTGAAGAGATTTACAGTCAATGGCCCCAATCTTAGAAACATGTATGAATGTAAATACCTTCAGTCATGGATATTGTAATTAGCAGCCACATTGGTCTCAGTGAAAATATTCACGATGAGTAAAATTATTTGCATGTAAATATTTCTTGTATTAGCAGATAGGTTTGCTGGGCTGTATGTATGTGTGCTTGTAGAACATAACATGGAAGAGTAAAAGAAAAGTCTCTTCCTTCTTTTAGCCCCATAACTAAATGGTAAGGATATTTGACCAGGAAGCATGACACCCAGGTTCTACATTTGCCCCCTCCCCCCCCCACATCCAGTTTGAATGAGCATCTTCCACTTCCTAAAAAAGTCCTCTCACTACTGGCTACAGTCTTATATTGCCCAGACCACTGTCCAGGCCTCTCTTTGAAGTTGGCCCATGTGAGAGACAGGGAGAAAAGATATGTGGAGCTATAAGCAAACCAGAGAAAGGGTGGCTCGGTGACATGGATGTGGCCCTGAAAGGGAGACATTCTGGATCCTGGGGCCTGCTCCCATGGCTTTTCTGTTCTTTGCATTTAATATTCCTTTAAAAAGAACAAACAGCAGGGATATAGTTTCTGCCCTTCTGGGCAGATTTGTCATAGTATTAGTTTTATGACTATAATTCACACTTCGCAACATAATATTGTAAGCCATAATTTTCCTTGCATCTGATATCATAATATAGCTGGATAGAACCTGTGAGTTAAAGGTCCCATAATAAAATCTGTGGGTTCCCAAGAAGTCATGAATTTATCCAGAAATAAAGAACACCAAAAAACAAAACAAACAAAGCCTTTACCTTTCTTCAATGCCAGGTTACTAATCACCAGACATTTCAATCAATAATTCAACTACAGATTGCCTTTAATTATCACATCATTTTTTAAAAAACCCTCAGATTTTGGTGCGTGTATGAAAAGCTTATTAACTCAAACATTTTTCCAGGTCAGAAATAATATAAAGATGTAAATCAATTTCACTAACAGATTTCCTATTATAAAGAATCACTATGACATTTCCATAATGTCATATTATAAAAAGATTATATAAAGATTGTAACTGATTAAGGAAAATACTAAATAATAATGTTCCTAATATGGATCACTGAGCTACTGTATTATCTGGCAGTAAAATGTTTTTAATACTCTGAATTCATTGAATACACACAAACCCCAGCTAATATAACTGTTCAACTCAGAAAACAAGTTCAACAATTCTACTATATGTAAAAAAATAACAGAAAGGTAAATAATACTCAGTGCTCTTGTATATTTCTAGATTCAGTATAGCTATCCATATAAATTGTTAATTAATATAGATGCAAATATAACTTACTAGATAGTAAGTTAAGCTTACCCCCCCTCCCCCCCCAAAAAAAGTAAGTCTGACTGGGTGTGTTTACACAAGATGATAACTGCACAGTAGCCTAATAACACTGCGCAGTAGCATGCCAGGCAAAATATGTGCTAATACACTACTGTGCAGTAGTATTAGGCTACTGCACAGTAAGCATCACTACAAACCCATGCACCAGCACTGCTGCACAGTAGCATGAGTTACTCCACATTGATTTAGTCCCTGGTTATCCAAGTACTAAACTTAATGAACCATAACTATAGCACATTAATAAACATGTTGATGCCCCACTGAATGGTAAACTCTCCCTAAAATAGTCCACAGATAACATTTGTAGACTCTCTTAATTTGGAATTTTCAATTACATTTCATTAAAAACTCAATTTTCCCCTAATGAAATTCTGGAAATTTTTTAAAATAATTTTTATTGGAAATTGCATAATGCAGTGTTATAGAATTTTCATTGACACTGTTTATGCTTTTTGACTAGCTACAAAGCTAATTGATTTATTTTCATGGATTTTGAGAAATGAAAAAATGTAGTTGTAATTTTTGAGGAAAAAGTCTAGCTTTATCTGCTTGATGATATCCTGCATCAAAGCCCATTTATACTTTTTGATCCCTATAGGAACTCTCAATTCATGGCTAGTTACAAAACCAGTAGGTTATTAATAATAATAATCTTCTAAATGGGTACCATTATATTGCACCTGTGGTTATTAAAGCTCTTACCATAATTTTATATTCTATTTCTACCCAACTTTTCCCTTAAATTAATTTCTTTCATATTAAATTAAAAGTTTGTTGAGGCAGGAACCATATGTATGGTATACATATCTTTGCATATGTATTCTACACAGGACACAAGACTCAATCCTGACTTTACTTTCGTAGAACCCAGAAGGACCAAATATGTTACTGCTGCTATTAGTTATTACTAACTGCAGTCCCTGCCACAGTAACCATAAGCAATAGATGTGGTATATATTTCTAAAGAAGATCAAGGGGTCACACATATACCATTAACCCGTTTTGTTATATTTTGAACATGAGGCATCTTGTTATGCATCCAACTTTTCCTCTGATACAGTCTTCAGTCATCAGGACTTGTGTGTTCAATTTGGGCCTCCTCTACATGTACAGGTAAAGGCACATGTGCCAGATGTGTATGGCAAGAGGTGCAGTTGTAGGATCATGCATTAGATCCCATCTCCCCTTATTGCTGGTGCAAGGGGAGCATGATCCTGGGCTTCCTGCACTAGCAAGAAGTTATTCCCCGTGGCTGTGAGCACCCCCAGCTGGGTCCCAACACCAGGAGGCATGCTTCAGGAACTCAACGTCCACAGCTGCAGGACTCATCTCTAACATTCTTTCACCTACATATTTATTTTGCTTCCTCTTCTCTTACCCAAATTCTGGTCAAGCAAATGCAAATACATGCTATATTATATCATCATTAAACACTTTAGAGCTTACTACAAGTCTAATTTTCAAGGTTTCTCTTTCACTCCTGTGTCAGTATGATTTCAATGCTTTAGTTGAAGCGATGAAGTTTGACCAAACATTGACACAATGCTAACAGAATATATCATCTACAATACATACTTGCAATTAAAATGCTAGAATGCAAATCAAGTGAAAAACCTTTTGCTCTACACACATTAATCTCTGACTTCGTTACTATTGCTCTGAAATGTAGCTTTACCCATTTGACTCTCAGTAACTCCAAAAGTAGTTATACTCCTACTCATTTCCTGACCCAATACCATAAAGATTATTAACATTAGAGTTTTGATTTAATAACATAGTACATAATTTTCATTTTTCCTTTTCAAATAGGAAGGAAGCACATTTCTTCTTGCTTCCAGCAACAATAATTCCTGCAATTCCTCTTGAAAACCGAATTCTTCCTGTAACTCCAGTAAAATCAATTGAGTTCCACCAGGGATGAACTTGCCCCTGAAATATCATTAAAAAACTTGGAATCATATCAAATTTATGAAGGGGTATTTTTGAGACATAAAGCAAAATAAAAGTTATTTATAATTCAGTAATTATTCATCCCTTATTACCTTCTCCTGATAACTGCTCAGGCAAGTTTGGAAGTTTAGTAAGTAGCACTAACAACCAGTAACAAGCTGGTGATCACACATAACCTTCCACCACAAAGCAGAATCATAGAATCAATGAGTTGGAAGGGACCTAGACAGATCGAGTCCGACACCCTGCCATGGGCAGGAAGGAGCACTGGGGGGTGGGAGGGGTCATAAGACCCCAGCCAGGTGCCTATCCAGTCTCCTCTTGAAGATTTCCAGGGAAGGTGAGAGCACCACCTCTCTGGGAAGCCTATTCCAGGCTCTGGCCACCCTTACAGTGAAGTAGTTCTTCCTAATATCTAACCTAAACCTATTCTCCCTCAGCTTGTGGCCATTGTTCCTGGTGAACAGACTTTCCCCGAGTCCCTGCTGCTGGCCCCTGATAAGGTTGTAGGCAGCCACAAGATCCCCCCTCAGTCTCCTCTTGCGGAGACTGAAGAGATTCAGGTCCCTCAGCCTCTCCTCGTAGGGCTGGCTACGGAGGCCCCCCACCATACGAGTGGCCCTCCTCTGGACCCTCTCCAAGTTCTCCATGTCCCTCTTGAAGTGCGGCACCCAGAAGTGGACACAGTACTCCAGCTGCAGCCTGACCAGCGCTGCATAGAGGGGGAGCAAGACCTCTCTGGACCTGTTAGTGATGCCCCTGTTGATGCATGACAGGGTGCGGCTGGCTCTGCCTATTATTTCATCGCATCGGCAACTCATATTCATCCTGAAGTCAATCATGACTCCAAGATCTCTCTCTGCCTTTGTGCTGCTGAGAGGGTCAGCCCCTAACCTATAACCATAATGCTGGTTCCCTCTCCACAGGTGCAGCACTCTGCACTTGTCCTTGTTGAACCGCATCCTGTTCAGATCCTCCCACTTCTCTAACCTATCCAGGTCTGCCTGGATGCGGTCCCTACCTGCCGGTGTATTTACTTTACCCCACAGCTTGGTGTCATCAGCGAACTTGAACAGCGTGCTCTCAACACCCTCGTCCAGGTCGCTAATGGAGATGTTGAACAGCACCAGCCCAAGGACCAAGCCCTGGGGGACTCCACTGCCCACACCCTCACAGATCAACATTGACCCATCCACCACCACCCTCTGGGTGCGCCCCTGAAGCCAGTTTGCCACCCATGTGATTGTGCATTCATCAATGCCGCAGTCCCCCAGCTTGCCCACCAGAATTGGGTGGGACACTGTGTCGAAGGCCTTCCGGAAGTCCAAGAAGATGACATCAACTTCCTCCTTTGCATCTAAGCTTTTTGTTACCCGGTCATAGAAAGAGACCAGGTTGGTCAGGCAGGATCAGCCTGGCACAAACCCATGTTGGTTACCCCTCAACATCACTTCCCCTGCAGGGCTCTCACAAATGTGGCTTTTGATAATTCAGAGACCTTCCCCAGGATAGAAGTGAGGTTGACTGGCCTGTAGTTGCCAGGCTCTTCCTTCCTCCCCTTCTTGAAAATAGGAACCACATTGGCCCTTTTCCAGTCCTCAGGGACTTGGCCCGAGCACCAGGAGTCCTCAAACAGCTGTGTCAATGGCTCCGCAATGACACCAGCCAATTCCCTCAGCACCCGCGGATGAAGGTCATCCGGGCCTGCCTACTTGGATACATCTAAGCCCTCCAGGTAATCCTTAACTATGTCTGAACTAACAGTCGGGGGACTCACATCCTTCCTGGGCCTCTCTACACTATCACCCAAGAGCACCCCATTGTCAGCGGACAGGAACACGGAGGCAAAGAACTTGTTAAAGAGTTCTGCCTTCTCTCGCGTGTCCATCACCAACTGCCCTGCCCTGCCTTGCCTTGTAGGGGTCCAATGTTACCCCAAGACCCCTTCTTGCTACCTATATACTTGACGAAGGACTTTTTGTTATCCTTAATCCCAGAAGCTAATCTAAGCTCCAGTGCTGCTTTAGCCTCCTTTATCAAATCCCTACAAGCTTGGATCAGGGAGGTGTACTCCTCCTTTGTCCCTGCCCCCTGCTTCCACCACCAGTACACTTTTTTCTTTGCCCTCAGGCCAGCCTGGATATCCACACTCAGCCATGAAGGTTTCTTGGACCATTTTCCCGCCTTCCTGCGCAGTGGAATTGCGTCCTGCTGCGCCCCAAGGATCGCCTCCTTGAGGAAGGACCACCTTTCCTGGACCCCCATACTAGCTACCCCCTGGGCTCCAAGTGCCTCCCTGACTACTGCCCTAAGCACATCGAAGTTGGCTTTCCTAAAGTCAAGCATTTGCACTGTGCTATTTACTCTCCCCACCTTTCTCTGAATAGCAAACTGGATCATTTCATGATCACTGTCCCCTAGCCTCTCTTTTACTAGCACCTCCCCCACCAGGTTGTCCCCAGAGGCTAACGCCAGATCCAGTATGGCGTTTTCCCTAGTGGGCCGGATGAGTACCTCCTGCATGAGGTGTAGGTCCTGTACGCGCGTCACGAACCTTTGTGAGTGGCTAGACCTGGCCGACTGCTCCTCCCAGTTGATGTCAGGGTAATTCATATCACCCATGACCACAACATCCTTTGCATGCACAGCCTCCTCAAGCTACCTAGAAAATTCCAGATCCAGCTCTTCCTCCTGATGTGGTGGCCTGTAGTAAACCCCTACCCCAGATCCCTCTCCCCCCACCCTCCTTGAAGTTTGACCCACAGGGTCTCAGTTAAGCCTTCCTCTGGTCCTATTTGGAAGGTAGAACTAGTATACTGTTCCCTAACATAGAGAACAACCCCTCCACGTTTTTTCCCCTTCCTATCTCTTCTAAACAACCTATAGCCCTCTATGTCTAATGCCCAGTCAAATGTTTCATCCTACCATGTCTCCACTAGGACAACCAAGTCGATTTTACTACTTGCAAGCAGGAGAGCAAGCTCCTCCTGCCTGTTCCCATGCTCCTTGCATTAGTGAAGATACACCTTAATCCCCCCATGGGAGCCCTGGGCACCCCACTACCTGAGAGACAACCAGTCCCTTGGTATATACCTGAGCTCTTACCTGAGCAGGTCCTACACCTTGTTGAGTTTTTTCTTGCTCCTGTGGATCCCCATCCTCCGACAAACTTAGTTTAAAGCCTGCCGGAGGAGGTCAACTAGCCTGTAAGAAAACAAATTCTTACCTTTGGGGGAGAGATGGAGACCATCACGCCCCAGGATGCCCTCTGATCTGAAGTGCAGGTCATGGTCCAGGAAGTCAAATCTGGCGTGATGACACCAACTCCAGAGGCGCCGGTTCACCTCACAGATGCAGGCTTTCTGCCACTGACGGCATCCACTAACCAGGAAGAGGGACAAAAAGACCACCTGGGCCCCCAACTCTCTAAGCTTGGCCCCCAGAGCCCTGTAGTCATCCATGATCTGTCCGGACTACTCCAGGCCACATCATTGGTTCCCACATGGATGAGGACCATAGGATAGTAGTCGGAAGGCTGGATGAGGTCAGTGAACTTCCCTGTGATGTCCCCAATCTTGGCTCCTGGGAGACAGTACACTTCTCTCACATTGGGGTCTGCGTGGTGGATGGGTCCCTCCATTCTTCTTAGGGGGCAATCCCCTATGACGATGACCTGACGTCTTTTCCTCTGGGTCACTGGATGATGCTCAGTTGGTACAGATGATGGCTTGCTGGATGAGGGTGTGGCTTCCTTCCTTCCTTCTTCCTCATGCCCAGTCTCCTCCAGTGCTGCCAGGGCCACATACCTGTTCCCCAGTTGTACTGGGGTGACAGTTGATGCAGCTACATGCCACTTGCGATGCCGCCTGGCCCTGGAGGTGACTGTCCTCCATTCACCTCCTGCAGACTCCTGGGTGGTGACAGCCTGGGGGGACGGGCCCTGCAGAGAGAGAAAGTACCTATCAATCTCATCCTCCAGGGCCCTGATCCCCCACAGCCTGCTCACTTCCACCTGGAGCTCTCTCACCTGCCTCTCCAGTGCTGCAATCCTGGCACAGGTGGGACAGGTGAGAGAAGCCCCTACCTCCGCATCCCCCCCCGGCCCCAGGATTGAAAATGTAATGTAATCTAAGGACCTAAATCACCATTCATAAATTAGTATTTCAAAAAAACTCTCGGTCTTATTTTACACCAGGGATGGACAATTATTTGGCCTGGAGAGCCACTTAAGGAGTTTCAGTGGGCTGTGGGGAGGGGGGTAGATGCTGGCCCAACCTGATGTTGGGCGGGGAGGGGCTGCTGATCCAGTTCAGCATGGCAGGTAGTGCTGACCCAGGCTAGCATGTCAGGGAGTTTGCTGACATGGCCTGGTGGGGGGGCTGCCAAACTGGCCCAACATGGTGGGGGGACAATTGGTCCTATCTGATTCTGGGCTGTCCACCTCACACTCACTGCCAGGGGTGTCAGCACATGGGGTCTCAATAGAGACTGGCCCAGGACCTTCACAGGCAAGGCGTGCTCAGCTGGGAAGTTGGGATAGGGCTGCAGGCAGGTGGGGAGCAGTATCTGGGAACAGAATGGTGGGGGCAGGACCAGGATCACAGGGCAGTGACAGTATGGGGCTGGGGCCCAGGGCAGAGTCATAATCCACTCCACGCATGTGCCTGTAACAGGAGCCAGTTCTGCAGGCAAGGATGTGTGGGAAGTAGGTTGTACCTTTGCCCCAGGTCCTGGCCCCACGCTGTCACTACCCTGTGATCCTGGCCCCAACCTAAGCCCAGTGCCTGCCTGCCCACCCATCCTGCTCCTGGACACCACTCCCTATATGCCTATGGCCCCACCCCATCCCCCTGTCTGAGTACGTCCTGCCCCCAAGGATCCCAGGACAGTCTCCACGAAGATCCCACCTGCCCACCATTTCCAACCAGTGCCCCCAGTGGTGCATGTTGGGCAGACTGGCAGCTGGGCAGAGTGAGCCACCACCAAAGGGGCTGCTGGGAAGCCCAGTCCAGCTGCCACACTGCTCTTGCCCTGCCATACATCCAGGGGCAGTGGGACCAACCACATGCATCACAGCCTAAGCTGCCTCTTGCACCTGGGCCAGGTGGGGACAAGGGACCGACCATAAAATCCCTTGGAGGGCCAGATCCAGCCTGTTGGACATATTTGCCCACCCTTTTTTTATACAGTCTTTCTGAGCACATGTATTCTTCAAATGTTCATCTAATGGCCAGATTGTAAACAACCATTCCAATAACAGAGGTTACTAACATAAACATGACAATTTAATCAGCATCAGGCGGCCACACAAACACGACCTCCCAGGCCCAGCTATAAATTCAACCTATTTTTCATTAGATTAGATTTCATTTTTATCTATTTTACTGATGCTTTCAAGTCTATTGCCCTTGAGAGATTTGGTAATCTATCCAACAATAATACAGAATTACTTGACTATTCACCGGTGGTACACTGGCAAATGAAAGATACAGAAACACGGTAAATATTATTGATGTTCACAAATACCAATGTAATATTACTCTGAATTAGGTTCTTCAAGAAATATGATGAATACATTCAAAATAAATATGGTATCTTGCATCCCACTGACCAAAAAGAGTATAATCTAGAAATTTTCTCTGGTTTCCTTTCCAGGTTGTGAAAAGGATATGTTGATTGATATTCTAACACAGCGTTGCAATGCACAAAGACTTATGATTGCAGAGGCTTACAGAAACATGTATGGGAGGGTATGTATTTGAACTTTTTTGCACTTGTAACCGTGCTATACATATTGGTGTTTTCTTCAGGTCATTTCCTGAAACTAAATTTCAGCCATACAAATGTATTGCCACAGGACAGACACTGCACAAACCAGGACACAATCATTTCATTCATAGAACAATTAATACAACTAATGATTTTATATCATCATTTGCCACCCATATGGTAGTAGAATTTAAACACCCTTGTTCAGACATAAAGAACAAAGAATGAAGTAAGATGGAAAGTTTTTTTTCCCATTGTTCATACACTTTGTTCCTCAATAACACTGCACACAGTTTTAGGAATTATTTCTGTTTCTTGCTCTGCCATTGACCCAAACCACTCAAATACATTTTTTGTGCTGTATCATATTTTTAAGGTAGTCTTTGGAAGCATGCAAATAGAAAGGAGTATGGCCCATTGTATAAAGTATCAGGTTTGTTCTTACAGCCATGGGCAACTGGATCCTCTTGAGTCTGGGGGGCACATGTCCCCCTAGCAACCAGTCAGCAACCGGGGGGGGGGTCCCCTTGTGGCCAGTCGCATAGACAGAGGGGTTCTCCCATGGCCAATCTCACTCACCAAAAAGTGGCTGTAGCACTTTGGGAGGGGCCGTGGGACTTCCAGAAGTGGCTGCAGCTGCTGCTTCTAGCAGCCCCACTCCCCGGCCAGCGCTCATGCACCACCTGGGAGCATGGTTGCTTCACCTGGTGGCCCTGCTCCCTGGCCAATGCTCACGGGGGGGGGCACCAGCACTCCCACCTGCCACCCCTGTCTGTTGCCTAAGAGGCAAATGCAATCATCAGGGGGTACACCAGTGCTCTCAGGGGGTGCACGTATACCCCTGTGCACCCCCTACACGTCACCACTGCTTACAGCTGCCATATATTCTCTTGCCTCCATTCTGCCACTGACTAATTTTGTGATGTCCAGGCATTTCACTTAAGCTGCCTGTGCCTCAAGTCATTATCTATACTCTGGAAATAATCACTGTCTGAAAAAGGTATGAGGATGTTTAATTATTTCATGTACAGTGCTACAGAATTTGAGACATATCAAAGTTCTCACTTTCAGAAATGATGTGACCATCACCAGTATCTACACTGTCATATGAGTTTTCTTATCATGTATGAGAGCCAGAAGCTTGGTAGCTTAGAATACCGGCCAAATACTGTATTTACTCACATATCACATGCACCTTTTAACCCCAAATCAGCCTCCATTACATAATTAGGGTCTTAAACTAAGGGGCTGATGCTGTAGTCAGAATACAAGTACCCTGCTATGATTCCTGCTCCACATTGCAGCAGCAGTAGCATTGCCATTCAGGCATCTGAAGGAATGAGTTACCCTAATGGCTCATTGCTCTTCACTCCACAGACATTAATTATTGTCTCTCCTTTTTAGAAGTCTTGGTTTTCCACTAATCAGGCTAACCTTTCTTAGGGTTATTTTGCTGCCCACTAGTTGCTTTTGATCTCCCTTCTCCTATTTCACTGCTCTAGAAATTCTTTAACTCTTTTCAAAATCATAGATCCACCCATGCAAACCAGTATTCAGCAACGGCTAGTGTTTCAGGCCGTGTACAGATGAAACAACAGGCATGTGTGCACGACACTTTAAAATGGGTAAAATACTTTTGCATTGTTTTAATGGTGTTGGTGTTTGCATGCCTCAGCAGCATATTGCACATTAATTCCAGCTGATCTAGGAAATTTGGCAGTGTAATGCACCTTTAATGACTTGGAGCACAGCAAACTAAAACTCCTCTGAGGAGTTCCCAGTGCTTCCCTCCATGGCTGCAGTGCCCTCCATGGCTGCAGGGCAGGTGCTGTTTTTGGGGGGTGGGCTGCCACTGCTGTAAAGGGAAGCACCAACCCCGCCCCCCACAACCCAGGGACTGCTCCGCCCACTGGCAGCTTGCCCTCCCCTTCCCACTGGAGAGGCAGGTAAGCGGGACAGGGTGTGTGAATGACACAGTGGTTTAATCAGTCCTAAATTGAAGCAGTGTTTTTTAAAACCCACCACTTCAATTTAGGGCCCCCATTTCATCTACAAATCCCCTCAGTTTTTAGTTAAGAAGGAAAGGGGAAGTGGCTCAGCAGATTAGATTCTGTCCCTGCTACAGACAGCCATATCTCTCAAAACAAATATGTGTTTTCTTTATTTTGCCTTTCCAAAAAACAAGGTGCATATCTTATTTGAGGTCATGATATACGCAAGAAAATAAAGCATTATTTTTTCAATCCATTTACTTTTAGAAAAATCATATATATATAGATAGAGAGAGAGAGAATCTCAGCAATCCCTCTGAGTCAAGAATGATTGACTTCTATGACAGCTGATTCAGGATTGACAGACTTGCAATTCAGGCACATGTTTCCATGCTGGGTGGGTAGCTCTGGTTTTTTTATTCGATCTGCAACACATTGTTTCTGCCGCTCCCACTTTTCCATCTTCTGTTGTCATCATAAGGCTTCAAAGTACTGAGATCCTTGCAGAAATCTCTCCCTCTATTTGGGGTAGTCCTGGCTGATAGTCTCCCATGAATTGATGACATTACATTTTTTCAAATTGGCCTTGAGAACATCCTTGAAGCAGTTTTTTTGCCCTCCTCTTGAGTGTATGCTTTGACTGAGCTGAGAGAATAAAACTTGCTTTGGGAGTCTGGAGTCAGGTATCTGTATGATGTGGTTAGCCCAGTGAAATTGATGTTGGATGATCATCACTTCAATGTCCATGTTCTTTGCTTGCATGAGGATGCTAATGTTGCTGTGTCTGTCTTCCAACTGGATTCAACAGAACTTCCTCAGGCAGCATTGATGGTACTTCTGCAGTGACTTCAGGTGTCTCCAGTGGATGTTGACCACATCTCAGCTCTGCACAGTAAGCTGGGGTTCATGTCTGCTTGATAAACCATGAGTCTGGTTTTGGATCTGTTGTTGCAATCTTCAAACCCCCATTTCCTCAGGTGTCTGAAGGTTGCACTTGCACTTTTAAGGTGATGTTGCATTTCTTTATTGATGACAGTCTTCTACAAGAGATGGGTTCTGAGGTATAGGAAATATTCAGTGTTCTCATGGCTAAACTGGAGACTGGGACTGCTCATTAAGAGCTTGTTGATGGAGGACCTTAGTCTTCTGAATGTTAAGCATCAGTCCCATTTTGTTGTATGCCTCAGTAAAGACTTCAATGATTGCCTGAAGGTCTGCTTACAAGTGAGCACACACTACAGCATCATCAGGGTAATGGAGCTCAATGATTAAGGTTGGGGTAGTCTTGGTTTTGGCTCAAAGTCAGCTAAGATTAAACAGTTTACCATCCATTCAGTAGTTTAGCTCTACTGACTGGAAGCTTGTTGGTGGTCAGATGTAGCATCGCAGTAAGGAATATCAAGTGTTGGAATGATGACACAGCCTTGCTTCAGGATCTGTGATAGATCTTTTACTGCTCACACACCATCCTGGAGCAGGAAAAGAATAGTGATGAATTCAAGTGGGCATCCATACTTCAGAAGGATCCTCCACAGAGCTTCTTGTTTGATAAAGTCAAAAGTTTTCATGAAGTCAAATAAGGCCATGTAGAGATGTTTATATTGTTCCCAGCATTTTTCCTGCGGCTGGTAAGCAGTGAAGATCATATCAGTTGTGCCTCTTGATGCCTTAAACCCACACTAGAATTACAGGAAGAACTCTTCAGCAAGTGGAAGGAGAGGATTCAAGGGGGTCCTCACAGTGATCTTTCCTGTGATGGACAGCAAGGTGATTCCTCTGTCATTTCTACCGTTGGATTTGTCTTCCTTCTTTAAGATTGTCATGATCATGGCATCCTTGAGATCATCTGGGATTTCCTCCTCATTCTAGATCCTTAAGATGAAGGCATGGAGCTGCTATGTGAGCTCCCCTCCGCATTGCTTGAAGGTTTCAGTGGGGATTCCATCAGCTCCGGATGCCTTGTCATTCTTCATCTGCTTAACAGCTTTCCTCACCTCATCAAGTGTTAGAGGGATTCCAAGAACATTTTTTACTAGAGGTTGTGGGATTGAATTGAGAGCACTCTTGTCAACAACAGCCTTGATTGAGAAGGTCTTCAAAATGTTCCTTCCAACAGGTGTTGATGGTTCCTCTTTCCTTGGCCAGGTCTTCTCCATCCTTAGGTCTGAAGGGGGTTGGCCCCTCAGTGCTCAGACCATAGATGGTTTGGTGGCACTGAAAAAACCATGTCATGGATGTCAGCGAGATGTTGAATCACCTTCAGCTTGTCTTCCCACTATCTATTCTTCATATCACAGGTCCTCCTTTTGACCTCTGCCTTGGCTTGTTGGTGATTCAATTTCTCTTGCTAGGAGTTGATGTCATTCTGCCAAGCACAAAAGGCCTTGTTCTTGCAGTCAATCAACTCTTGGATCTCCCAGTCATTCTCACCTAACCAGTCTTAATGTTTCCTGGTAGAGAATTCAAGTGTCTCTTCACAGGAGCTGGATTGGTGGATTTGAAGGCTCTGCCAACATCCTCCCATGGTTATTGATTAGAATTCACTAGTTTTTCATTAAGGCACTGGTGAAAGAGATGTCGCATGATTAGGTCCTTGAGTCCTTTGATGTTGATCTTTCATCAGCATTGCTTCTGCTGCAGCCATCATTTGGGAGCCAGTTGGAATGACATAATCGAGTGGATGAGTCGGTGATTGGTCCAGCATTTGTTAGGTCATAGTATTCCTCTACCACAAGAACAACAGCAGTTTGTATATGTAAAAAGGAAGGCAATGTCTCCTAGTGGTTGCACACTGAACTATATACCTGCGTTCAATTTCCAGCTCTGCCACTGGCTAACTGGGCAAATCACTCAACTGTCTGTACCTCAGTTTTCCTCTCTTGACATTTATTTAGGCTACAAAACCCACCTATATTCCCAGAGTTTGGAGGAATGAGGGTTGGTATTTAGAGAAATAAAGCAGTACTCTTTGGTCTTGATTTTAATATTCAGTTGGTTATTTTCCAGTGTGTGGGGAATAAGAGGTAGCTATTTTTGCTAGCATTATTGTATTTTTTAAAAGGTCATAAATACAGAGCCTCAGATAGATGTATTTTGTGTTATTTCCAAAAAACAAACAATGTTAACATAGCTAATCTCACCTTTTTGTGTTTTTGTTATTCTAGTGACTTATCATTGAAATCAGTACACATATAAGTGGTATTACTTGAAGTGTTAAGTGGATCCCATTACCATATTATGTAGGTACCTCATAATTGAAATGTATGTAGGAGGTAGAGAAGTGCTATAGCTTCTTTTTACAAATGGGAAACAAATCTGTAGAAAAGCTAAGGCGTGAGCCAGCAAAGGACTTAACCACTGAACAAGTTTTTCCTTTTATTCTATCTATAGTAGTTTGCCATAAGAATCTGCTTTTGTCAAGCATTACAAAACAAACAAAAGGTACTGTTTAAGATAAATGTCATTTTGGGCTAATCTGTTTAAGATATCCCACTGTCTATCCAATGGCACACAAGACATCGATGTGGCTAGATCCAATCACCTTTGACTTCTCAGCCTGAATGGCTAAATACCCATTTATAGCTTAGGCTGCTGGTTGGAAACCTTTGTCAGGAGTCTATAACAGTGGTTTTCAACCTGCGGTCCATGGACCACTGGGGATCTGCAGACTGTGTCTAAAGGGTCTGTGAAAGATGCCCATGATCATTCAAAAGTATGTGAATACGCAAGCTTACAATTCAAGGGGGTCTGCATCTGCGTTCAAATTTTCCAAAGGGGACTGTACTTCCATTCAAAAAATTTTAGAGGTCCTCAAATTAAAAAAATTTGAAAACCACTGGTCTAGAATGAAGCTTTAATTCATAACACTAGCTTTGGCACTTTGCTGCAGCTCTAACTTAAAACTACCAATACATTTTGGAATAAATCAACAAATTAAGAGAGAGAGATTGATTATCTAAAATTAGACTGCCAAAAATTATAGCTTTTATTAAGCTATATTTACCAAGTTTCCTCATTTCAGGAGTACATGAAATCCACAGAAGCAAGTCTATATTCCTGTGCAATATTTCTACTTTGTTTTCATCAAATGCTCCCTGCCTTTTCTCTGAAATTATACCTGAAATTAGTTTGATCACTTTAACAACAAAGCATTTAAACATTCATGAGTTTAACCATCTATTGCTATACCTCTCAGGTCTTTATTTCAGTAATCACATGTCCAGAAAAAAATGAGAGTTGGTTTTCAGGGACAGAATGTATGCAATATGGTTTGAGATTTTTCATAATATTGAGGGATAATTATTCTCATGTCTACTTAATTGAACAGTTTGGATTTTCTTTTTAAACTCTGCAGTAAACAATACATAAAAGAAAAATTCCCCTAAGACAGCGACTTCTACAGGAAGTTTATACTGAGTTTGACAGTGAAAGCATATTATGATGTTGCCCATGACCATTATTTGTTCAGCAACTCTGAGCCCGCAAAGGTTGGGGAATATAGTCCTATAGAAAGTTTGGTTTAAATATATCTTCCTTTTCCCACCTAGTGGTGACAGCTTTTTTGGACCTGCCAAGTCAATGGCTGCAGCTTTCATGATATGGGTTAAATAAAAATGTAAAAGGGAATCTAAGCTTTCATTTTTAAAGAAATGCTTTAGCCCTTTTTCAGTATAAATCACTTACTGGTGTTTAAAAGGATCAAGCAACTGGACCCCATTTTTGCAGTAACACAAGTTCATTATTTTCACCACCCCCCATGCCTAATAGTAGACTTAATACAGAGAGTTAATGTTCTCTGTTCAAATCAGGCCACTATATAGACTATATAATATGAAGAGTTATGCTCTCTCTTCAAATCATTTTTAATGTAGTAGCCACTCTCCTTGCAGTGGGAAACCATTTATTTTAGCATTGATATGAATTAAAAAGGCAAAATGGGACAAATTAAAAATAAAAACTGATAAAAGAAAAAGTAAATCCTGAGTTGGCTGATTAATATATACTTTCCGAGTTTGCACTATAATTCAGACAGATGCACAAGCCTTGAGAGTCCTCTTTTTAATTAGCCTTTAAGGATTCGGCATAGCAGAGAAAATTAGAAAATGTTAATAATGACAACTTACAGTTGTCTTTTCTTATTTTTCATTACTTCTTTCCATTTACCCTGGTCCTGATTGCAGGGGGTAATATTTAATTAGTCTCCATTTGTATTATTAATCCATTTTTTCCCCAGGCGTGCTGTCAGCAGTGAAAAGTCTTAATGAATTAATTTCCATTCCACGTGTGATTTACTGGCTGTCAAATGTATCTATTGTGCATTCAATGAAGATTACATATTGTTTCTTCATCATAAATTTCTTGTTTTAATTTGTATGTCTCTCTCTTCATTGCTGCTCTGCCCACTAAGTTAATTATATTCAGATATCCTGTGGTTACTTTTGATTATTCATCTGAGAGAGAGGCTTTTGTATTAATTGTGTTGTTATTTCGTTTATACTATTTCACCATTCGCTGGTTGTTCTCTGGGTAGTAAAAGTCTACTTTCCCATTACACAAAGAAGTACTTATGACAAGGTGCATTGGAACAAACATCCTTTCTAATCATTTTAATTTAACCCACACTTCCGGTTCTATGCTTCTATGATTCTAAGTTTGAAAAACTGATTTGAAAATAGCAAAAATACTAGTGTTGAGATTCAAGATTGAACATGCCTCTAGGAAATGCTGAGTTATAAGCTTTTTATATAGCTCCAGTTCAGACCCATCTCTCATGAACATGAAGGGTCACCAACCAGCTGAAATTCTGTGAATTGTAATTGTATATACCTTGCCTCAGTAAAATTATTTTTAATTTAAATAATAATAATAAAAGATGCCTATATAGGACCATAGGTGCCCTAATCTATAAGCAGTACTACAAAATCCCACCAGCACTAACAGGAACTTCACTTGCCAGCCACCTACAAAAGTCCTGTTTAACACTTCGTCTTTTGGGCAACACACTCCCCACTCCCACCAAAAACCCAACTGAACAAGTATCTACAACTTTCAAAAAAAAAAAAAAGAAAGAAGAAAGAAAAGAAAAGAAGCCAATATACATGAAATACAAAATGTTTTGAGTTTTTCTATTTGGGAAAAACTGATAATTTATTTTTAAAAGAACATTGCATTCCTAAAGAAAATCATATAAAGCATGCAAAGCAGCAGCATCTAGTTTCCACAGTGGAAGGCTGTCAGCTGAGGCTCTTCCCCCAAAAACATGTGATCCTTTCTAAAATAATTTTTCCCCTTCAGTATTTTGTGTGTCTGAGCATTGTAAACATCAGCTGGGGAGACTTATATGTACATCTACAGCAGTGGTCTCCAACCTTTTTAAGCACAAGATCACTTTTTCAATTAAAGTGCAACCCAGGGTCTACCCCAAAGAAAATGTAGAAATACCAGTTTATGTTTATGTTATATAAAGCTGAGATCAAGTGCTTAATATACATACTTATACATTTTCCCTACTTACCGAGTCTTAGTGACTTGTGACTGCACATCATGCCATCTGCCAGTGTCTTGAAGTTCCAGTTGTAGTTCGAAACAGCTTGTCACATGCAGTCCTGCAGATGGACCAAGGCAGAGCCGCGATCTATAGCCTGAATTCTCCAGGCAGGGGCGCGCAGGCAGGGGATTGTGGCTCTGCCCCAGCTCTTTGCAGCAGTGACAGCCTTGTCTGGAGCAGGGGCAGAGCCACAATCCCCTCCCTGTGCGACCCTGCCCAAAGTGTGCAGGCTACCGATTGTGTCTCTGCCCTGGCTTTGGAGCAAGCTGCCTGCATCCCAAGTTCCCAGTGGCTCCAGAGCAGCCCCCTGCCATGCATGCTGCCAGTGTGACTCAGGCTGGTCTGCATGGCAACCCCAGCCTGAGCTTTCCCACACAGGTGTGCTTAGGGTCTCCGTGCAGACCGGCCCAAGCCGTGAGGGCAGGGGCTGCTGGGAAATGGAGTCTGGCTACCCAGTTGGAGTACTGCGTCCGGTTTTGGGCGCCGCACTTCAGGAGGGATGTGGACATCGAGAAGGTCCAGAGAAGGGCCACTCGCATGATCAGGGGGCAGCAGGGCAGGACCTACAAGGAGAGGCTACGGGACCTGAACCTGTTCAGCCTCCACAAGAGAAGGCTGAGAGGGGAACAGCAGGCTATGGGACAGTACCTGTTCCCCCTAGCACTACTGGGAGTAATGAGGAACAAGGGCCATAAGTTGACTGAGAGTAGGTTCAGACTAGATATCAGGAGGTGCTACTTCACAGTCAGGGCGACTAGGATCTGGAACCAGCTTCCAAGGGAAGTGGTGCTCGCTCCTACCCTGGGGGTATTCAAAAGGAAGCTAGATAATCACCTAGCCATGGCAGGGAGTCGGACTTGATGATCTGCTCAGGTCCCTTCTGACCGTACCAACTATGAAACAAGGTATGTACAGTTTTAAGACAAAATTTGTATTACATATAAGCTCAATTCAACCTGGAGAACTCCTCTCTTTCTTTTTGTCCCCTGTGACCACACACCACTACACACTTTTTGGCTACAGTGCACTGCTTATAGTCTCCAAACAGAAATAATTGCTCATTTTCTTTTGATTATTGGAATGATTATGATTTCTACATACCTTCTGATTACTGCAATAATCCTGCTTATATTTCTTTTCAAGGATTTGATAATGGACCTGAAGGAGAATCTTTCTGAACACTTTAAAGAAGTTATGGTTGGCTTGATGTACCCGCCTGCATCCTATGATGCCCATGAGCTCTGGCATGCCATGAAGGTGCTTGTCTAATTCAAACTTACTTGGGCTCTAAGACTAACACCACCAACTCACATCTGTTCAACTGATGTTTACACATAAGTGAATGATAAGCTGTTGGAAAGGCATTTTTTTAATATACTGGGATATAAACAGTGTTTTATAATTTATTTCTTTGTTAAAGGTAATCTAAATAATGTTTTCGCTTTACAAAATATAGCAGAAATTTAACACATGAAGTACAATCAAGTAACCAAAGAAAATAAAATATTTATACAGTGAAATTTAAGATCTTGATATCACAAGCCACACATGAGTAGGCCTTTAGAAAACTATTCATGAAACTAAACAAGTGTATGAACACTGCCATTACTCTTTTGTAAAATAATGACTAGCCCCTCAAATTTAACTGAATTCCTATTTTCAAGAAAAGAATCCCTTTTACTTTACTGAGAAAGCCTTGCCAGACAGTAAAATAAGTGACCACATTTTTTTAACATCCTAAACAGCTGATACCAAAGAACATTTAGAGCTATTGATGTATTTTTTAAATGATGGGCTATAATAATCTCCTCACTTGCAAACCATGGGCAGCATCAGAAGTGCTGTTTTTATTATCACTAGTGACAGAACAGGCAAATCCAGAAGCTGTCTGCATTTGGATCAAATTCTTGCTTTCTTGTACTTCTGCATCTTGACCTTGGAGTTGATAGGGGAATTCACATGCTTAAAATAATATAGCACATGCAGAGGCTTTCACACCTCTGGCACCTTGTTTGAAATGCAAAATAATCACTGACAATAAAGCGGGGGGGCGGGGTGTGTGTGTGTGTGTGTGTGTGTGTGTGTGTGTGTGTGTGTGTGTGTGTGTGTGTGTGTGTGTGTGTCAAAATAGTATAAGCAGCCTGAATTATTTGAACTCAAACATGTGAAATGAAGTCAAAGCCCTAAGGGAAAATGCAAGACTGCACTGGAACGATGAAGTACTTTGTGAACATCAAATACTTCCACAAACATCACAAATCACAAAAATCTACCAAATAAGTCCAAAAGAGAGCCTGAAAGTGGTGTTAAACTCCATTTCATATTGTTTTAACCAGTGATTCTCCACCAGGATAGATCCTTTTAAGGATGCTGTGGGGTGCTATGCAATATTAGCACTGTTAGGTATGTAAAAATCTATGCCCGAATCGCAAGATAAACTCAAGAGATTTCAAATAGGAGTCCATAGTGTTAAAAACATTTCTGACTTGTTCAGGTCATGGAGTTCTTTGCAACAGATAAACTGCTCTGTTATTTTTCTGTAGTAAAAAATGAGTGAAAGCAAAGAGCTGACATTTTCTGAGGGGTGCCTTCAGACTAAAAATGGATGTCTTGAGTCTAAAAAAATTAAGCACCATTGGTTTAAACCCTTAGTATCAGTACAGACAACATGCTTGATGTTTGCATTTGTTTTCTTACCACTTCCTTAAATGCCAGCCAGGGCTTCATTTATCACTAAAGGTGAAATTCATCCCAATGCATTTTCCCTAGTGGTTGGGCACTGCCTGACTCACCATACTGCCTTTAATAATCGGGATATTGAAATTAAAATGAAAATTATGAATGCATAAGTGCTTGCAAAATTGAGTTCTGATACTAATATAACTGTAGGTGATCAGTAACCCCTGTCATACCTACACTACAAAGTTTTGCTAGCATAGCTCTGTAGGCTGGGGAATGAAAAGAGCACCCTCTGCTAGCTGACATAGTTTATACCAACAAAACCCCAGTTGTAAGGAAAGCTCTGCTGGCAGATGGAGGCTTCTACCCACTCAGCTTCTGTTGTTCGTGAAGCTAACATAACTAGAATTCACGGAAAAAAACCTCTTTCCACCATCATATGCTACATCTTTACTAGGAGACACTGTTGACATAGGTATGCCAGCATAGCTATAACAGCAGACACTTCATAACATCCACAAATCCCTTGAAAGGAAGGAAATCAGTACCTCCATTCACAGAAAAATCACGCAGAAAAACAGGCTCTTTTAATAACAACTAGCATTTTTCACTACTCTTGATAGATGTACTACTACATTGAATTGGGAAGCATTATTTCTACCAGTAACATCTCTCCTTGTTTGTTTCTCTTCCTGGCAGGGGGCAGGCACGGAAGAAAACTGTCTAATTGATATATTAGCCTCAAGATCAAATATGGAGATCTTCCAGATGAAAGAGGCCTACTCAATGCGTAATTTTTTTTCTTTTTTTGAAATTATATAATAGCAAGGGAGAATTTGGACTAATTGTGCTCTGGACACAACAGCATGGCTGTGACTTCAAAAGATGAGTTCTGAAAGATAAATATTTTCCCTCTTTTCTTGTTGCTTCATGAAAATTGTGCCAAAGACTCTGAAGCTAGAAGTAGAAATCAATTTTAAAATATTCATAATTATTTTTAGATATTGAGCATTGCCTGACACATTTGAAATTCTTCACAGCCAGCAGCTGCCATTTTTTTATATATGTCTATAAGAAAAGTAGACTTTTTGGGGCTGCTTAGTAGTATCTCACAGGTTTCACACTAATTAGCACTTTAGGCATGCTCCTATAGAGGTACTAGTCAGGTAAAACACCCACTGAAGGCTCTTGCCAGGGCTTCAGGACTTCAGGCCAGGTCTTCAAGGGTATTTAAATGCCTGAGGACTCAGACAGGAGACATGTTAAATTTGCAAAAGTGCCTAAGCAGGTTAGTGAATTAGTGAAACTGCTTTAGCAGTTTTGAAAATCCCATAGGACACCTATTTACATTTTTAAGCACATAAATACCTTTGAAGACCTGCCTCATGTGATCAGTAAGTTACTATACTAATGATGTTGAAAAATTGACAAAGGTCAACACATTGCATGTAATTTTTTCCTATTTATTCATCTCTATTTCTGAATCTTAGTCAACATTTTCTAGAGCATATTTAAGTGTCATACTAATTGGAAATGTAATTCAAACTTGTTTTCACCATAGAATACAATAGTGATCTTCAGCAAGATATTTATTCGGAGACTTCAGGCCATTTCAGAGACACACTTATGAACCTTGCACAGGTACTGTACAAACTAAAAATATTTTTTATACTTCTAAAGAAATACAGAACCAATTTCTGATAATGTTCAGCAATCGTCAAACCTTAAGCTGACTATTCTATGCTAAAATGCATTTCCTGAAGAAGAGGGCAAAAAGCAAAAGTGGAAAAGATTTGAATTTGAATTTTGTTACCTGCATTAACTTTACCTTTGGCTTTCTGCTGTAGCCAAAGGTCAACTAAGTATTTTCATAGATTTCATAGATAGATTTCATAGATTTCTAGAGTCAGAAGGGACCTGGTAGACCACCGGGTCCGACCCCCTGCTCCTGGCAGGAAAGAGTGCTGGGGTTAGGTAACCCTAGCCAGATACCTGTCCAATCTCCTTTTGAACGTTTTATTTTATTGAATAAGTCTCAGGAAATTGTACTGCTGATTCTGTGCTCATTCCACTGCTTGTCCAAAAGGGCCTATTTTTATGTCCAAATGCTCTTTTATTTCATAAACTTCATTTTTTCTTCATTAATGGAGTACACAGTCTATGCAACAGTTTGTACTTTGTAGAAAAGAGGTAAAAATCTGATCTGCCTGTATAAGATTATTAAACACATTTTTATGTCCCTTCTGGAAAAAAATCATATTCTTTGTGCTGAAAATACATGAAAAATAACATACAGTCTATACTGTGATAGTCTGTTAGGCCAGAGAAGTATCAATATTATATACACACTGCCTGATACTGCAAAGCAGGTGACCTCACTTATGAGATACCAAATGTTCTCATTCTAATTGAAGTTATTACGCAGAAGGCAGTATCTCAGAGCTGGTGCTCCTGTCTTTTCAAGATCAAACTTTAAAAGGCAATGCCATAAGACAAGGTGCAGAGAACACATGAGGATAGTGAGTAGTAATATCTGGACAACCAGTACAGAGAACAAATGAGGATAGTGAGTAGTGACATCTGGACAACCAGAGAAAAAAGGTACCTTTACAGCAGTACCAATTTACTTTGTATTTATTTGGTATTATTACAGCTTAAAATTAAAAACATTTAAACACTTAAAAGCACTTAAAAGCCTGAAAAGTCTGAACTAGGGGCTTTGTACTGAGTGGCTCAAAAGCAACAGATGCACTGTCAGAAATGAACATATTCCTACATTTATTTTTTACAAGCAGTCACACAAATGACTGTTGGCATATGGAAATATAGAATGTTGCAGCCACAGTGGTTAGCAGCACATTTTTGTGGGATCACCTACAGCTGAAAATTTGACACTATTTCCATTATATTTTTTTACATTAAAAGAAAATTGGTTTTTAAAGTCAAGCAGCCAAAAGTTATGAAATACTAGAATTAAGGTTACTGTGTAATTTTAATTTGACTCTCTTAGGCATAGGCATATACACATTTTTCCACCTGATCTCTGCTTCACTGAGGGCGCATCTACACAAGCGAATCCTCTGGAATGGATTTACTCTAGAGCAAACCCACCCTAGTTAGGTATCTATACATTCAAGGAAGCAAGGTCAGATTTGCTATCTCCTGGTGGGGGTTGAGAGATTGCTCCCTGACCTCAGGAGCTGCCTGCTTCTGGGTCAGGCTCCACCACTGGAGCCCAGGCAGGGACAATGTCCATCTGCCCCAGTGGCAAGGAGCTCCTAGCCCACACTCAGTTATCATGGACCAGGGACTGGGAGCTCCCTGCTGGCTGAAGCAGGGGAACAAAGGGAGCCCACACTGGCAGCAGGTAGCTCCCAGGGTCAGGAAGCAGTCCCCTGCTGCCCAGCTAACCAATTTACTCCCAGTTGGCTGTCTACATGTGCTGTACTGCGCAGTAATTACTCCCAAGTAAATTTGCTACTTGTATTTACAGGAAGCAAATTTACTTGCGATTAGAGCAAATTACTGTGCAGTAAGCATATGCACATGTGATGATGCTAACTGTGCAGTAATTTGCTATAATCTTGAGTCAGGTGTAGATGCGCCCATTGTGTACCCAGAAAAAAGGGGGGGGGAAGGGTTTTATTCAATATTTCTTTTTACCCTGGTCACTCATTGAGTGATTCTAGGAAATAATTCCTAGCCGTGGTCACCTTTGACAATATTAGATGGTATGATTTCCCCTCAAACAGCACCCCCATCAGATTTCAAGCACCCCGCCCCAAAGCTTAAGAGATGCTAGAGCTTCCCCTTGAAATGGCTGCAACATTTTATAAGATGGGCAAAGAAATTAATCTCTTTTTCTTTTTTAGATCACCTATTTTAGCAGGACCTTTCCCAAAAAAATTCTGCCAGACGCAGACCCCCACAATAGAAAATATCAACCTAAATCATTAAATTTTAGCAATGTTTTAAGTAATCAAAATTAAGGCTTTAAACGGAATGTGTCAGGAAACCTTGACCAGGTACAGACATTACACTTTTACCAGTGTAAATGATCATCAGGGAAAAAAACACACTATAGAAACCAGTCTATACCTACAATAGAACCGAAGTTCAGCACACAAAACCAGTTTATGCCCATAACAGAGCAGAAGTTTGGTGCACACAGACTGGCTTAAAAATGGTGGAACCCTGTTTAAGATTTGCACCCCTCACCAAAGGGTGAATGTGTGTCCTATTTACTACCGATTTACCCTATGCCATTTACATAAAACCATGTAACTTAGATCAGTTCTACCTTGGGCTTTTTCAATGTCTGTACCTTGCCCTTAACTAGAGGCATCAGCTAACTGAGAACTGCTACGTCAACCAACTATAGCAACTTTCTTGTCCAACCTACAATAAGTTTTAAACACATTTTAGATATTTTTAAACATATCAGGAACCATTATACTTCCCTTTGTGCAGCTAAACAGAGGTACCCTAGCCACAGAAGTGGTACTTTTGCCATTGCACACAGTTAGCCATTCTATTACCCCTTGTAATTGTGCACTGCTGCCCTCTTTTTCAGGTGAGGTGCAGTCCTTATGGTCCCCACACAAACCAGGTCTCTGTTTTTCAGCTTCCCAACCTGATTCACCTTAGTGTTAACTCAAGGAGTGAGTCACTGGGTGGGTCTTGCTTGCAGGGAGACAGAACCACTCACAGCCACAATTTCTCTGGGTCTCTTTATGTGTGGCCTCCTCTTTCTTCTTAACAGCCAGCTCACCTCTTATAATATTTTTACTTAGAACCTTTTATTAGTTCTTCCAGTAAGCTTTCACTAGTACCACCCTTCCTTCTAGCCTACTTGGTCTTAGTCTAGTTTATCTCCACTCTTGCCTTTTCTCCAAGCCTAGTAACAGTGTCTGTATCTTAGGCTCAGCCATCTCCTGCAGGAACTGAGTGGAGCAGAGCTCCTCTCTATCCTAGAAATACTTCTACCCTTTTCTGTGAGGACCTTTTCTTATATTCCCACAAGAGAGCATCATCCCAGTCTGTTTTCTATCTCTGTGAGTAGAATGAATATATAGTTCAGGCTATCCACTGGTCATATATCTACATGACTATGTAGATACATACCTGAGCCTAAGTCCTGTAAAGAAAAGTGGGGGTAGGGCTGGATTCTAGGCTATCCTTGCCAAGAGAGGTTTTACACCTGCACTATGCTGCAAAATCAGTGAAACACAAATTCAAACCCCATTTTGCCAAGAAGGGCCTAGAACCCAGGTCTTCAGTTTCCTGTCTAAGTGCCCTAATCATTTAGCTACTGGGTTTAAAACATGACTTCAATGCAGGTACACGTGCAAGCTGGGCATGCATATGTAGTTGCCTATTCTCAGTCTTAGCATGCATGCTTAACTCTACATACTGCAGAGGTAATGCAAACACAACCTGTGCATAAGTAGCAAAAACACCATTTTACTTGGTGTAGAAGGGAGATCTGTCCCTTTTAGACGTCAGTCTTGTTGACAGCCCAGTTGGGGGGCATTTGGATAATGAGGAGTGACTCACTGGGAGCTTATAACCCCAGGGGAGAGAACACAAGGAGAAGCAAGCTGCAGGCTGAACTGCTTGCTGCACCCAGGGCAAGGGGTTGGGACATATCAGGCTGCTATGCTGTGGCCAAAGCCAAAGAGTGTCCCTTCCCAGTGTCTGGGACAGGACAGCAGCAGTCTGTTTTGCTTGTTTTGTTTGTTTAAAGGACAGTGTTTATTTGGATGGACTGGTTGATGCGCTCTTCAGAGAGCAAAACCTGCCTGCAGAAACTAGCAGGCTAGGCTACCTGCTTATAAATAGCTAGAAAACTGCTGCTAGACTCACAATGGGAAACGCAACTTGCCCACTGAATTCTGTTTTATTTTTAATAAGTTATTTTACAAATATAGGATAGCATAGTTCCTGCTCTGAAGAACTTTCCATCTAATATAGTCTTAATGATTAGGGCCCTGATTCAGCACACTTCCTCAAAATTTTCCCAAAATAAATATGTAATCCCAGTACAGTCAAAGGAATGACACATGTCTTAAAGATAAGAAAGTCTTTAAATGTCATTTTTTTTTCAGGGTGAGGGCCAAATATGTATATAGATTAGTAATTATATATACATAGAAAAAGCATTACTCATCACTGTTTTTTTGCAAAGACGAAGTCAGATTTTACGCAGAACCTTTGATACAGAGGGTGGGGAAGATTAGCAACTAGGACAAAGCCAATAAAGTTATGCCCAACATGTTCACCAGCTGATCAGTTTTATTATCTCAGAGCATCTTATAGAGTTAAGAAGCAAATAAGGGCAAAGGGCCCAGCAGGAAGGGAAAGATAAGTCATAAGTACGTAGAAAAGTTTCCTGATGATGTTTGAAATGAGAGCACAAATGGCTGAGGTAAATAAAGCATGTTGCACAGTACACATGCAAGAGAAAAATATTCTTTTTTTCAGAATCCAACAGATGTTTTTTTTCCTCATGATTTCATAGATTTCATAGACATTAGGGCTGGAAGGGACCTCGGGAGATCATCGAGTCCAGCCCCCTGCCCAAAGGGCAGGAAGTCAGCTGGGGTCATAGGATCCCAGCAAGATAAGCATCCAATTTACTCTTGAAGGTGTTCAACGTAGGTGCTTGAACCACCTCCGCTGGCAGACTGTTCCAGACCTTGAGGGCTCGGACAGTAAAGAAATTCTTCCTTACGTCCAGCCTGAAACGGCCTTGCAGGAGTTTGTGACCGTTCGACCTCGTCATCCCTTGGGGCGCTCCGGTGAACAAACGTTCCCCAGATCCTGGTGGTCACCCCTGATAAACTTATAGGTGGCCATCAGATCACCCCTGAGCCTGCGCTTTTCCAGGCTAAAGAGTCCCATGGCTCTCAGCCTGTCATCGTAAGATCTATTTTCCTGACCTCTGATCATGCGCGTGGCTCTCCTCTGGACTCTCTCAAGCTTCTCCACATCCTTTTTGAATTGTGGAGCCCAAAACTGGACGCAGTACTCAAGCTGTGGCCTCACCAAGGCCGAGTACAAGGGGAGAATGACGTCCTGGGATTTGCTCGAGAAGCATCTATGGATGCAAGCCAGCGTTTTGGTCACTTTACTAGCCGCAGCATCGCATTGGAGGCTCATGTTCATCTTGTGGTCAATGATGACCCCCAAGTCTCTTTCTTCTGTAGTGCTATCCAACGTAGCACTGCCGAGCCTATAAGGATGCTGCAGGTTTTTGCTCCCAAGGTGGAGAACCTTGCATTTTTCGGTGTTAAACACCATCAAGTTCTCGTCCGCCCGTTTGCTGAGCTTGTCCAGGTCAGCCTGGATCACCCGCCTATCTTCTGGCATGGATGCTTTGCCCCAAAGTTTGGTGTCATCGGCGAACTTGGCCAGTCCATTCCTGACTCCAATGTCCACATCATTAATGAAGATGTTGAACAGTATGGGTCCCAGGACAGAGCCTTGAGGGACCCCACTGGTCACAGGGCACCACAATGAGTGACTGCCATCAATCACAACCCTCTGGGTCCGACCACGGAGCCAATTTCCCAGCCAGTGGATCGTGGTGGAGCCAAGGCCGCAACTGGCCAGTTTGGCCAAGAGGTGATCGTGGGATACCAGATCAAAAGCTTTTTTGAAGTCAAGATATATGACATCAATCTCTTCTCCCTTATCCAGGTGATAGGTCACCTGGTCATAGAAGGAAATGAGATTGGTCAAACAAGACCTACCCACAACAAACCCATGCTGGCTGTCCCTTAGAATGTTAGCCTGGGCCAGTCCATCAAGGATGGCCTCCTTAATAAACTTTTCTAAGATCTTCCCCAGGATAGAAGTCAGGCTAATGGGCCTGTAGTTAGCCAGATCCACTCTCCTCCCTTTCTTGAAGATCGGCACCACATTGGCCTTCTTCCAGTCTTCGGGCACTACACCAGAGTGCCAGGAGTTTTCAAAGATCCGTGCCAGGGGCTGGGCTATGACGCTCGCCAGCTCCTTGAGTACCCTGGGGTGCAGATTGTCAGGGCCAGCTGACTTGAAGGTATCCAGCTTCTCAAGGTGTTCCTTCACGAGGTCAGCATTTATGGAGGGTAGGGGATCCCCCTCACCCAGATTTCCCTGTCCCATAGCACGCATGGGTGTCCCATGGGACTGATGAAAGACTGACGCAAAGTACCTATTTAATAGGTTGGCTTTTTCCTGGGCGTCAGTTGTCAGTTGCCCCATCTGGTTTAGCAGGGGTCCAACATTGCCCTTGCTTTTCCTCCGGCTCCCCACATATCTGAAAAAGGACTTTTTGTTGTCCTTGATGCTTGAAGCTAGTTGGAGTTCAGTTGCAGCCTTGGCTTTCCTGGTTTGCTCCCTGCAGGACCAGACCAGTGCAGAATAATCCTCCTTGGAGGTGAATCCCGTCCTCCATCCTTTGTAGGCTTTCCTTTTTAGCCACAGGAGGTCTGCTAGGTCCCTGGAGAGCCAGGAGGGCTGGTGTGCCTTCTTGCTGCCTTTCCTCCGTGTTGGAATAGATTTAGCTTGTGCATTGAGGATCGCTTCCCTGAGAAGCAACCACTCTTCTTGAACTCCCATCTCCCTGGGGTCATGGTCCCTGAGGGCCTGACCGACTAGCCTCTTGAGCTTGTCAAAGTTGGCTTTTCTGAAGTCAAGGACTTCTGTGTTGCTGACTGACTTGCCAGCTTTACGGCAGATGGTGAAGGTGATCAGCTCATGGTCGCTGTTACCCAGCTTCCCATCGATCACTAGGTCGCCGATTAGGTCGTCCCCCGTAGCCAGTACCAGGTCGAGCAGCGCTTTGCCTCTCATTGGCCCATAGACTTCTTGAGTCAGGTAGAGGTCATCCACGCATGAGAGAAAGCTTTGCGACCGCTCGGATTTAGCTGAGTGATCTTCCCACGAGATGTCCGGGTAATTGAAGTCACCCATGACAACCAAGGTCCTGGAGCAAGCGGCCTCAGTCAGTTCCCGGGCGAACTCTTTGTCAAGCTCAGGACTTTGAGTGGGAGGTCTGTAGTAGACTCCCACCGTTGTGTCCCCTGTGCCATTTTTCCCACGAATTTTTACCCAGAGGGTCTCTAGCTGTCCATGCCGTTCGCCAACATCAGCTTGCAGGGACATGTAGCTTTCCTTCACATAGAGAGCTACACCCCCGCCCCTTTTGTCAACACGATCCCTCCTGTACAGGGTATAGCCCTCTATACCCGTGGTCCATACATGGGTGGAGTCCCACCAGGTCTCCGTTATCCCAATGATGTCATAATTCTTTGCACTGAGCAGGAGGACAAGCTCCTCCTGCTTGTTACCCAGGCTCCTGGCATTAGTGTACAGGCAGGCAAGTGTGCCCTTAGGGGCTCTTGCCTTGCCCACAGATTGTGCCAGGGCTGGGGCAGGGGTGGGCTCCCTTAAGTGCCTTGGTCTGCTGGCTTTGCAAGGGTCGCTCAGCTGGCCAGCAGTGGCAGTAGTCCCCCCATCCCCCAGCAGGCTTAGATAACCGCTGTTATCTCCAGATCAATACTACTGTATAACTAATCTCAATTCTTAACATTATTAAAGCTTTTTAAAGATTTTTTTTTACTTTCAAATCAAATTATCCTGCCTTATAATATGCAGTTCTCATTGGTCAAAACAAAAACAACCAGAAGGTGACCTCTGGGATCAAAAGCCAGACAGAATACCAAAAAAAAGCCATTAAAAGAGTCCTGACAAAATTACAGGTGAACTCTTTTAGATGGCACTTCTTTGAAGGTTTATAATTGAACCTTCTATCTATGGATATTGTCTTAGGGTACCATTTAAGCAAACAACCATGCCATAGCTCTATGGTAGTAGTGCAAAAACTTCTGGCCTGTATGTGCTGCAAAACCAGTCCATGGGCTTTATCTGGCACATGGGTTTGGTCCATGCGTGCAATACAGTGTGTTCTCACAGCTGCGTGCACTAGCCTGACACTATGCGTGAGCCAGTCTCACAAGCTGGATCCAGCTGCTTGCTCGCTTAATGCAATCTAGCCTGCAGTGTCATGTCAGCCAGCCCACAGGGCTCCCCATCAGTCTGGAAATTTGGCAGCAAAGGAGCTGCAATTAACTGCTCTCCTGCTGCCAAATTTTGGGACCTGTGGGGAGACCCACAGGCTGGATGACAAGGCTTCAAAGGCCAAATCTAGTCTGCAAGCCAAAGGTTGAACAAGTTGCAGAACAACTGCAGGCCAGAGGTTGAACAACACATAGAACACCCGGTCCCATGGTTTTTTGCTGAAAATACTACCCTTTTCAGTTCTCTTTTTAGACAATTTTATAGACCAAAATAAAAAAAAAAAATTAGAATCTTGCTTCCGATTGCTCTGCAAATTGTAGGAAAATATCTCATTCTGACTCAGCATTTTCTACTTTTTATTTTTCTTGACAATTTCTAAACCAATAGAATCCTGTTTGTCAAAGACATTTTGTACTTGATAGCACATAGAGAAACTGTTGGTGGAAGCCAATAGAGTTCCCAGCATGAGTAGCCGTTTACCTGTGTGCTACAGATTCTTCAGAGAAGCTAGTTTCTTGCAAGACAATTATTTCCCAATTAATGTAATCTTAATCAATGTATTGAGTTTCTATATAATTATAATTTATTCAGAATTATAATGCAATATAAAGAGCTAGTTTTTCGTCCTGATCTTTTTTGTATGGTTATGAATTGAAAAACTGTCATTTCTGGGATTTGTAACATTGATGTACTTTGTAGGATGCATTGATCAAACAATACCAAGAATATTCATTTAAAATTTAATTTAGGATTTTTTTCCATTTATGTAAAGCACTCCTTTGCATATTTTATTGTCCACTTGTCATACTTTCCAGTTTCATATATTTATTCATAGGCAGTTATTCCAACATACTTCCCTTTAAATAATTTATCTTGTCTCTAAGAATTTTATTCTTTGTTCTATGAACATTCTTTACAATTTAATAAAAATGTGAATTAATATATTTACCAGGCAAGGGTTTCAAAATAGCTGGCAGACAATACATAATTTTAATCCCTACTTTCAGTTTTGTGGCAGAATGATTGTCAACTCCAAACTAAACGTAAATTGTTGCAAAAACATATAATTAAGGAAATGATTAAGTGCTGTCTGAGAATGATAAAACTCCCAAACCTGGTTTGAATTATATCCTCAGAGTATGCTTATGGTTAAAAAAATATATTTTAAAAAAAAGCAATTCTAAAAGTTTTTTCTTATAACTATATGTATCTGATCCTGATGTATTTACTAAATCATATCTGTTTGGTTTATAGAACTAAAAAGCTTAAATACCTATGGGAAAAATGAGCTATGTTCTCTTTTTGGTTCATATATCAAAATTGTCAGGCAACTTTTCAGTCTTGAAACTTAATTGTAGGTGATGATGATATACAGCATAAAGCAAAACAATCACTGTTTGATACGGCTAATCTGACAATTTGGACTCTGAGGAAAAATGTGGAGGTTTTTTTCCTTTGTAAAAATTGCATTGTTAAATAAACAAATCATTACAAAACAAGTAAGGAAGACGCAGATGCCACTGTTACAGTTCAGGGATCCTGATTTTCTCTGTTTAAAAACTGCAAATTCTCTGATTTAACCTACCCCCACATCCTCCCCCCGCAAACCTGCATTTTTCCGTGATTAAAATGAAATGCCACTATATATATAAGAATTAACTGGATACAATGTTTTATTGCTATGTTTACAATTGTAAAGCAATTTGGAAGCCTACCAATGCCTCAATCATTATAATAAAATAAATTCTAAATACCTATATATTTTGGCATTTGATTTTGGGTTCATAGATTTCATAGACATTAGGGCTGGAAGGGACCTTGGAAGATCGAGTCCAGCCCCTCGCCCCAGGGGCAGGAAGTCAGCTGGGGTCATAGGATCCCAGCAAGATAAGCATCCAATTTGCTCTTGAAGGTGTTCAATGTAGGTGCTTGAATCACCTCCAATGGCAAGCTGTTCCAGACCTTGGGGGCTCAGACAGTAAAGAAATTCTTCCTTATATCCAGCCTGAAATGGTCTTGTAGTAGTTTATGACCATTCAAACTTGTCATCCCTTGGGGCGCTCTAGTGAACAAACGTTCCCCAGATACTGGTGGTCACCCCTGATAAACTTATAGATGGCCATCAGATTACCCCTGAGCCCGTGCTTTTCCAGGCTAAAGAGCCCCATGGCTCTCAGCCTGTTCTTGTAAGATCTGTTTTCCTGACCTCTGATCATGCGCGTGGCTCTTCTCTGGACTCTCTCAAGTTTCTCCACGTCCTTTTTGAATTGTGGAGCCCAAAACTGGCTGGGTTTTTCTATCATGGAAAATCATACATCCGCCCTGCCCCCTTCACTTACCAGAATGCAGGTCCAGCTGCAGCTGCCCTCTACCCCATCCGGTGCTTTGTGGTGCTGAGCAGCCCTGCTATGTTTGTGTCCTGCCTCTGCCCATGCTGTTGCTCATCACTCCCAACCCACAGCCCTCTGGCCCTGCTAGTACTCTTCACTCCCAACCCAAAGCCTCCTGGCCTGGCTGATGACCCCCACTTCTGACCCACTGCCCCCAGCTTCCAGTGTATGAGGAAAAGGGTGGGTGTATGGGGAAGGAGGGCTGTGGGCACAGGCCACATGGGGAGGTAACAGATGATACATGGGGAGGAAGGGGAGCATGTACCCCACCAATTTCTGTGTCCACAGTGGGGCACAGACCTGCTGCTGGGCCAACCCTTGTCAGGAGCTGCTTCCGCCACCCAGCAGGTAGACCCAGTGTGGGAGGGAGCACTGCACCACCATAGCCACCAGGGTGAGGTGCAGAGTTGTGCCCCCCACTGCTGCCAGGCAGGCAGGAGGTGCCTCACCTTGGTGGCCATGATGGCAGGGAGCTCCATCCCATGCCAAGTCTGGGCTGTGGAGGTGGCTCCCACCTGGAACTGGTCTTATCAGTCTGCAGCCCTGTACTCTGTGCCTATTTTGGGTACAGAAATCTGGGGAGGCACATTCCCCCCCATGCATCACCTGTGCTCTCCTTGCCCCCAATGTGTTGCCTGTGCCCCCGCATAAACTTACCTGGAGGAAGCTGAGGCAGCTGTTCTCCACCACTGCCTGGCTGCTATGTGCATGTGTGTGCACATGAACATATGCATGTGGCACCCCTGCATCCCACTCCCCCCCCGAGCCCCAAGCCAGGTTGGGGCTAAGCTACACCCCCTCCCCCTGCACAGCTGGCTCAGGGCTGGCCCATGCCCCCCTTCTGCCCCCACCCTCCACTATAGATCTGGGCTACTTCCCCTTCCCTCCACCTGGCTAGGTTGGGGCCAGCCCATGGCCTTCCCCCGGCAGGACCAGGCAACACCTCCTCCCCTGCATAGCTGGTTTGGGTTTGGGCCACGCTCCATTTGCTCCTGATCCCCATGGAGCCATGCCCCTTTCCTCCCATCTGGCCATGTTGAAGTTGGGCCACACCCCTTCCCCTTGAGGGGCTGGGACATGCCCCCTGCCTCCCATAGTGCTGGATTGGGGCTCAGTCATTGCACCCTCCTGTCACAAAGCCAGGTTGTGGCTGTGCCAAGACTCCTTGCCCCACAAGCTGGATCGGGGCTGAGCTGCCCCGCCCCACTCCATGTGGCCAGATTGGGCTCCATAGCACCCATCTGGGGTGCTCTACTGGGTCCACCACCACAAGCCCATGGAGGGGTCACCCACTGCCTATTTGGCTTTGCTAAGGAAAATGTTTGAGCACTGCTGGTCTACATCATAACCACCTATTATGGTATCTCCACAAAGCAGTAACGTCATCTAGTTATTCACAATTTTTCCTTCCAGAAATGAAAAGTTTTAAAATGAGATCTTTCAAGCCTTATTCACCTACACATTTTCTTCCTGCCATCAATCCCATCATGACTATAACTCCTTCTGCAATGAAGAAATGGACTTTGGAGATGCCATAACACCTCCTGTTTTTACAAGTGGAATATTTTGGAGATGCAGAAACCAGCTTTCATATACTGTTTCTATATAAAAGCCCAAAATGACTATTTCAGAATGAGACTAGATTATTGTAATCTAAAGATAATTTCATTCTCTCTCAGTATTTTATAAGAATTAATAGAGGAAAACTTTCTTACAGGGAATTAGAGAGGATGGGTATGCGGATCCTGCCATGGCTGCTCAGGATGCAACGGTAACTACAACCAGCTAGCAACTCCTCTAACATGAAATAAAATAAAGGCTTTTTTAAAAGTCTTGTTTAATAGGCTTGTTTAAAGTGGTATGGCACTAATGATCATTTGTACCTTTTTCTGCTTCTGATATATTAGGTCCTTTGGGATGCATGTCAGCAAAAGACAGGGGAACACAAAAACATGCTACAAATGATCCTGTGCAACAAGAGCTACCAACAGCTGTGGATGAGTAATTATCATCATTTATGAATCCAACTATTCAGCTATTTGAGTATATGATGAAAAGGAAAATATAGCTTTCAGGAAAAAGTGGAACAACTGAAGGCGCAGAGAAGTTCCATATTCAGATTTAAATAGAGCCTGTAATTATTAGTACCTGTAAGCCTATGCAATTTTGTGCTCAGAAAATTTCCTTTGGAATTAGCGGAAGGATTGGGTGTGTAAGGAATGCAGGAATGAGATCAGTATAGAATAGATATAGATATGAATTCTCCATAAGGAGAGAAAAAAAAGGTGAAGCTAATAGACTTTACCTGCCACTGCACTCAGGAGGAAGAGGTGGCAAAGGTGCGGCTAAGCTACCTTTTCATGTCTCTCAATCCAAGGGCAGAACACAATTCCAACACAAGTGAGATTTGCTAATAAATGCTTGAAACCTTTTGACACAACATTTGTTCCATCTGTTTTGCTTAAGCTAAATTCTCTAAAATTGTATCTATTTCTGTGAAGTTTCTAACAGAAGACTGTCTAGCATTCAAAGTGCAATCCTTTGTACATCCTCACACACTACTTCTCAATCTGACTTTTCCCTACTTGAAAACTAATGTTTTTGACATATTTCCATTCATGACAGTGTTTCACAGGTTTTAATTACATAGTGAGATAAAAAGCATCTCAGAATCTTGACAGGTGTTGCAAAAATCTCTATCCAGCCAATACTACTCTTGATGGTTGTTTTAATGTAGAACTGGATGTTAACAACACCCAGCAACAACGGTTGACAACACATGTTAACCGAAGGATTAACATGTGGCCTGCCTGCCCACCATTTCTCTAATTGCTCCAGCTGCTTTAGCAGCTGGGGTTTCCAGGATTCCCCTCTCTCCTCCTGCTTCCACTTCCTGCCTCCACCGCCGGGGTGTGGCAGCATGGTTCAAATGGGCCTGAGTTGCCCATATGGCTGGATAGGGCCAGTGGTACCCGCGCAGCAGAGGGCAGGCAGAGTGGCTACACTGTGTGCACAGTGTAGGGAGGATGGGGCAGGAGGAGATGCCCCTATGGTATGCAGCTCCCAGCTATTCAGAAGTTGCACAGCTATTCAGAAGTTCCTGGTATAATCTATAGTGTGCTATTCCCAGCTATACCAGAGACTTGTCAACTGCTCTTGCAGCAGTTTCCCACCTGGTTTTACTACTTAGTGAATACAGGATAGGCCTCAATGCCTTTTTTTTTTTAGATTAAGTGTTATTTTGCAGAAATAAACATAACACATGTACAAACCAATAAAATCAGTTGGTGGCAGTTTAATCATTGACCAAAGCATAGGGTGACCATAAGTCCTGGTTTGGCCACGACAGTCCTAGATTTTGGAAGCCAGTCCCAGCCAACCAGTGAAAATTAAAATAAGCACCCCAAGCACAGGGCAGAGTCATGGAGTGGCACAAGCTGTGAAATAGGAAGCCCTAAGCAAAATTGCCTTAAGGTTAGGGACAGACATTCAAAAAGCCTGAACCTGAATTGATTCAATCTTTGCAGGTTAGTCTAACCTGCTGAAGTTGAACTGGTTTGCAACTGCACAAACATTCTCTCTGGACTGAGGAAATTCAGACACATACCTGCAGTGGCTCAGGCTAGAAGCCAGCAGGCACTGCAGCAGCCCTCCCTTCCCTTCCATAATGCTGAGCTGAGAGGGGCATGGCCAGGCCCCAGCAGGATGCTCTGATTAGGGAGAAGCTTAAACACCTGCTCTGCCTGCACCATCACAGGCTTTTGCCCATTCACTGCTCAAGGGGCAGGAGTGTTGCTAGCACTCTGAGGCAAAGGCCGGTGTGCACCACATGCATCTGTTGATGATACTGAGCTTTTCAATCTCCTTCTCCATACTGTCTGCAAACCTGACAGACAAGGGCACCAGCAGGGGGATGACACAGTGTTTACGAGCCCATCAACAAAGCAAAAGCCTCTCTCATTAGTTCAAGCTCTTCTTAAACAGCTTTTTACAAGGAAGAAACAGAAGGACATCACCAGCTGAACTGCTGATTAGCTCCAAAAAGCCCTAAGTGGACACTGTTCTGTCTGCCTGTCCCAGTGAAATTCGAGACGCACACATACAGACACCTCTCAGCATTAGCCTAGGGTCCATATGCCTAGGGTCCATGGGGCTGGGGGCTGTGCTGTGGGAGATGGGAGGGGATCCTTGTTTGACCGGCAGGCAGTGAAGAGAGGTTGTGGCAGGGGGAAGCAAGGCAGAACCTACTGTGCCTGCAGCCTCTGCCAGAGCTTTGGCTAGGAAGCAGAAGGGCAGGGCCAGGTCTGTTCTCTGGAGCAGACAGCCAAGCTCCGCCAAGAACTGCAAAGCATCTGGTATGCTTGAGGACTGTGGTTTAACTTAAACCAGGAAGAAGTCTGGGACAGATATTGCATAAGCTGGTTTGACCCAAATCAGTTAAGTCTGATAGACTTTTATTAGTAAATGTTTAGGATTGGGAATCCAAAAAAGATGACAAAGCCAGTAGCGAAATACAGATCGCCCAAGCGAGGGACTAACAATTGAGGGATGGGGGTGAGGAGGGGAACGCCCGGGGATGGGGAATGGGGGGGAAGGGGAGGGAGGGGATTTGCGATGCTGAGAGAGAAAGGAGATAGATACAACCAAACCCGTTACAATGGTCCGCAATGGTGGAGGAAGTGGTTCGAAGGAAATGTCTCAGTCCATATAGAATCTCATTGCGGGGGTCCTCTTAGGGTAGAACGGGGTCATCCATCCTACATTCAACCAGGTTCCCCTTCAACCAATTTCAGCCATTCTGAAACTGATTTATGTGCACTGAATATCTGTTCTGTTACATGATTAAACCAGTTTCTGATCAGTTAAACTGGTTTACATGTAATGTCTGTCCCTAGCCCATAAGAGGTTACCTTGATTAGTGGAATGACTGTTAAAAAAAGGAAGAGGATTGTTAACACCTGTGAAGTAAAGCATACTCAGTCATTAATGGGCCATTGACTCCCTTAGCTGTCTGAATACTAATACCAGAGCTACACCATGCCACCCCACCTCCACCTCTGCCTGCAGCAGAACTGCTGACTTGAGTGTGAGGGAGATGGCAGGGCAGTGTCCCAGATTTCACATTGTTCCATATGATCACCCTACCAAAGCAAAGGTTAAATAAACATATTGTTTCTTTCAAGTTTTTCAGGAGTTCCAGAATATCGCTGGACAAGACCTAGTAAATGCCATCAATGAATGCTATGATGGATACTTTCAAGAACTACTGGCAGCTATAGGTAAAAATATTATCTTTATATTAATAACAACTTAAGAAAGTATACATGGTCAATTAAAATTTTGTGCTGTTTCCCCTTTTCCTGTAGTTTATTTTCATATTACATGGAACAAAAACTTTGAATATTTGGGGGACAATGAACCAACCTAAAATGCTCCATGGAAAAAGGCATATTTAAACTGAATCACAGATTCATGTTTATGTGAGACAAGATTAAAATGAACTGCACTGGGCAGGGATTGAGCAAACTCGGGTTCCACTCCTAGTTTGCCTGTTAACTTCTCGCATCATCCTGTTCAAGTCCATGAATGGATAATCCTGCTTACACTGAAATCAAAGACAAAACTACTATGACTTCAGTGGTGCAGAATCAAGCCCTTAAGCTTGCTGTGCTCCATCTATACAATGAAGATGATATTTCTCTACCTTTACAAAGATGGTAACATGGCTAAATTACTAAAGCTTAAAAGACATTAATATAGGATGTTGATGAACATCTTAGGGGAAAAAAGTATGAATACATAATAGGTTTTTGTGAATGACAAACGTAATCATCTTTAAGATACCAGCCACTTATCTGTTGGTTGAACGGAGGATGAACCTGCACTGACCAGTATGCCAGAAGAAGGAAAGACAGGTCCAAGTCGGTACAGAGGCACAGTGCCTCCAAGGGCTTTGGGGGCAATTTCACAGTGAGTGGAATAAGTATTGTCTGAAAAACTCTCTGAGGAAAGGCTTGTGTTTATTTCAGTAGAGATGGCAACCTGACCCACAAACTTGATTATGTACAGCAGGAGAATTTCCACCAATGTGCATGAATTTAATTTCAATCCAGTAGTCATCCTTCAAACCACAGATACACATTTTACTCAGAATTACAGGAAAATAAACTGAATGTAATTTTAGGCCTTATGTAATTACAGTAAACTAGAAAATATGAGAATTTCAGGAAAAATTAATATTTAATCTTTTCTACCTAAATTATCTCTCTCAGTTCTTTGTGTTCGAGATAAGCCTTCCTACTTTGCTTACAGACTCTACAATGCAATCCATGTAAGTATCACTATTCCATTCTGTGTTGTAAAAAAATGAGTTTGTGCCATTTTTAAATATTGCTTGCTTGTTTTAAAGCTTTTGGTAATTAGATAAATTTCAAAGCCAAAGTGCTAGAGCAGCAAATGAATTTTGCTCTGCATAAAAAGAAAATGAAACCTTTAGATTCTTTTAAGAATATCTGCTTGGTAACTGCATTGGCTTTTTGAAAACTAAAAACCATAATTTTCTGTAGACTCTCTCTCCCCCTTGTGTACAAATGTCAAAGTGCACTTTATTAACAATATGATCTTATAGGAATGATCTTCTTCTTATGTGACTTTCCTGTGTAGAGAGTTAATAAATATTACTGCTAAAATCATGGTACAAAAACTGTTACGTGGAAAAAAACTGACCAAATTTCAGTGGGACTCCATTTATATATATGCAGGCCCAGCTACTTGTATGTGCACTTGCTAAAACATTAAAGCACCATGTAAATAAATATGTATATATGTACATGCATATGTACCTGAAAATTCTTCATACAGCTTAACAGAAAAGATTTCCTTAGCTTTTCATTGATTTGCATTGGCAAAATCAGTTTTTATCACACTATATTGTTCACATTTTGTTTTAATTTCAAAACTGATGCCAGAACTGTTGTACAAAACAAGGGCTGTTTTTCAAGTGAAATGTGGAATTTTCCATTTTCACCTTCAACTTATATTTTTGGTGAAAGTGCATTAAGCTGCAAAAACATCAAGCAAAATTCCTCATAATTCCATAGTAATTTCAAAATCATATGGCAAGGGATTTCAGTGAAATGATACTTACTTATACAGAATTTACAGTTATACAGTGCATTAGCCAATCACATTACATTAAATCTTTGTCAGATTTCCATTTAGAATACTTGCATGATTCCAGGAGTCTGTTAAGGTTTCCAATATTTAAAACTGTAGTCCCTGATGGATGTTAGAAAGAATATATTGCACTCACCAAATGAAAATCAAATGCTGTAACTTGAGCCTTCTGCACTTCCCTTACTGCTTGCTTTTGGGAGATCATGCTACAGCATGACTAGCTAATTGAGAAATTTAACCTGTGAGCTTTAAATAGCCCAAAGTCAGTAGTGAGCCTCCCAAGACCTTGGATTTTTGATTATTGTAACTACACACTAGATGTCACCGTTCCTCCATGCAACTGTACTTTGAACTGCATGAATCTAGGAAACTGGATACCTCAAGTGATTTGCAGTTGACAATACAATGCTCAGAAGATGACAACTGTTTGGTTACTCACATGAAAGAGTAGTGAGCTCTGCTTAATTTTGAGTGGATGGTTTCTACATAAAAATCACAATCCCACCAGCATCTTGGGGGCAGCGTCAACAAAACAGACTGATGACTGAGGCCCTGATTCAGCAAAGCACTTAAGCACATATTTAAAGAAAGTAAATGCATCTGCCTAGTGATTATTAACTCTAAAAAAAGAGAAGTGGAAGCACAGATTTATAGAAAAGTGGGGCTGGAAGGGACCTCTCAAGGTCATTTAGTCCAACTCCCCCACCAAATTATCCAAATCCATTTTCTAACCAGTTACTAAAACTACACAATCAGCCTTGTCGCACAACTTAACCTGCCACAGGTAAAGCAGGGGACAGAAAGACAGAAAAGGGATTCTCCCTCTTCTTTATGACAGCCCTTCAGATATTTGAAGACTGCTCCCAAGCACCTTTTCTACAAGCTGAACATGCTTAATTCCTTCATCTTCCCCTCATATGAATGGCCTTTCAAGCCCTTCATCTTTGTCCCCGTCTCTGGACCCTTACTTCTCCATGTTCTTTTTAAAATGTAGAGCCAAAAATTGCACCTAGCACTGCAGGAGAGGCCTAACCAGTCCCAAGCACTATCACCTCCCATGTTGTGTACCTAATGCTCCTATTGATGGAACCCAAAACTGCATTCACCTTTTGTGCATCACACTGCAGAGGCATGTTGAGTCTGTGATCCACCAAGGCTCCTAGATCCATCCCCATAGAGATGCCATCCAACCACGTCACCCATTTTGTAGTTGGGTTTTTGTTTATTCCCCCTGAGGTGGAGTACCTTGCATTCATAAGCATTAAACTTCATCTTGCTAGCTCCAGCCCAGCTTTCCAACCTGTCAAAACCCTTTCTAAATTGTGCTCCTTCCTTCAGTGTATTCACAGTCCTTGCCAGTTTCAGATTATCTGCAAATATACTCAAAAAATTTCTAGTCCAGCCTGTATTCTAGTAGTTAGCCTGTTAGCCTTAAATTACACAGAAGGCAGGACAGGAAGGCACGGTGGAAACTAACTTGTTCAGAAAGGCATAAGCTTTCATAGATGACAGTCTCCTTACACTATCTGACAAAGTAGCTTTTACCTGTGAAAGCTGATACATTACTGAATTATATAGTCCTGCAGCAGGCAACCTATTTCAGCTGTTGGCTAGAATGATCCACCTGAACTCAGAGGCAGGAAGGCAGGCAGCAAGGCAGGTGCTAGCACTTCCCCTGTGGCAGCATGGGAGAGAACCCACAGCTGGCACTTCTACTTGCAGTGGCATGGGAAAAGCAACAACAGCCAAAATCCTTATGTCTGTGGGCCAGATCTGATGGTTCCATGGGCCATATCTGGCTTGCAGGCCATAGATTGCCAACACCTGGTTTAGTCTCTAAAGTGCCACTGTACCCTGCTGCCTTAAAAAAAGTTTTGGCAGTGCTAAGTGGCAGTTGTTTGACCTCTGTTACACAGCAATATGAATATACTGTATGTAGCTGAGAAAGCTCACTACAATAAAGCTTTAGAGACCTAATTTCTCTAGAGTATCTATCTGGTGAGCCTAATTTTCTCATCTGCATATATATGAATTACATACACTCATTCAGTTAAGTTTTCTCATGGCATTATCCTTTCTAGGAATTTGGTTTCCATAACAAAACTATCATCAGGATTCTGATTGCCAGAAGTGAAATAGATCTCTTGACTATAAGACAACGCTACAAAGAGAGATATGGAAAATCATTGTTTCATGATCTCAAAGTAAGTCTTTATTCATTCTTTTGTATATATACTGTACAAAGCTTAAGAACTAGGTTTAACATATTGGTACCAGAGCAGCCGCAAAGATTAATTCTGAATCATATCTTGTCATTTGAGGCAAAAGCAGAAGTATTATTTATAGTACCCAACCTCACAAACTACATCAGTTTGGTGCCACAGACTACTTTCAGTAAGTAAGCAATTAAGACAGAAGAATGAACTAAATAATGTTGGGAGTGGTGTTTTTAACTATGATCATTGCCCCTGGGAATTACTAAATTTTAAACTCACTCTTATATTCTGGGACTAATTCAGTTCATCTGGCATGATAAGGGGACAGAATAGCCCACTGAAAATGCTTAGAATAAAAGAATTCCACTACTGACATAGACCTTGTTGACTTGTAAGTGCCACAAGTACATTTTCTGATGTGGGGCTGTGCCCAGAGGCAATTTGGGCAAGGAAAGGGTGCTGCAGGAGCATGCTCTGTTCTACTCTTCTCATTTTGGGTTGTGAAACAACCAAGTAGTTATACTAGAATTTAAAGTAGCTTCAGGTGCCAACCAAATCTAGACGTCAGGTGTCCCAAAGATGATAACAATTCCCTACCTGGGCTATGTTACTTGTGTAGCATAACTCATTGTACCTTAAAATATTCAGGAGCCTTTGTCACATTCACCCTAAGGCACAGAACCAATTTTACATATTATTCAAGAAATGCAAATATGTGCACATTATATGGCTTCTCTATACCTGCCCTTACTGTTTCACCACATCTGGGACTCCTCTATTCATGCCTTATTTTGCAAAAGACAAAGAAGACACGATTGAATTGACTGCAGCCTCACCTTAATGTACTGCTATGAAAACAGATTACTTCCTAAAGCTTCTTTTTCTCTATAAAGAAACCCCAAATGATCATATCAGTTAGTTCTACAGGGAAACAAAACAAAAAATTCTAATACAAATTACAAAATTTGATGATAGAGCCTCATCCTAGTCCTAAAAGTCAACTCACGTTTTGCCGCTAACCTCAACAAGATTAAACTGGGTTCCGTGTCTGCGGGGGCTGGTGTTTTATTTCATTTGGACTTAGATTCCTGATAACACAATCAGCCACATTTTTTCATTCAAATTGATTTAATACTAAGAGTACCTACACTGACCTGTATTCAAGCAGTTAGTCTGGATGTATCTCAATGCATAGCTGAGATCAAAACCTGGCCTAATGTTTGCATCTGTATGGCAGTCATCAGAATTCTTGGCTCCCTTTCTTCAGACAATAATGAGCATTATTGCCAAAGTTTTATAAAATAAGTCAAGATTTTCTTTCTTAAATCATGAAATATGTGGGGCCAATATTTGAAAAATTACTGGTGATTTTTGGGTGTATATTTTGAGACAGTCAAGGAACCTGACTTCATAATGTGTTAAGCAGCCAACCTCTAAACACAAGACCTCTTTCAGATGCCTAAAGTTGGGCACCCAAAAACTAAGGTATCCAAATTGCTAGCAACTTCTGGGCCAATAATCTTGGACTAGAAACTGTAGAATGCCACACAACTTTTGCAGATAAGGTCCTTTAAGTCATTGTTCCCTAATACTCAAAAACAGTTTTCTCATGAAAAATTATGAAAAATTATCATTACATAAGCATTCTTTTCCTTGCAGCATTTTGCATCAGGACATTATGAAAAAGCTTTACTTGCCATTTGTGCTGGTGATGCTGAAGATTATTAAAGGAAGAAGGATTCAAGCAAGTCGAGCACATTTCTCTAGAAGTGTATGTTCACTCTGTACTATATACAAGAATAGAAGAATCAATGCTCTATAATTTCTAATTTTGAATCTTTTCAAAAAACAAGAAAGTCTATTTTTGGTCAGTAATATATTCCTCTTTCCCTAAGCTCTGAAGAAATTGTAGTACTTTGACTAATATAAATTAATTAAAACAGTCTAATACAAATAATACCAAATAAAGCTATATACATTTATGTATATTATTTAGTCCCTTGACATCCATCCTAGAGCAGTACTTAGAACACATAATCAAATAACAATAACTAGATAATACAAATAACCTGTTAAAGAGCCAGTGTACTTTAAATCTGGGGCAAAACATTATTTGTCATTTACCTTAATGAATATGATTCTCCTTCTAATTCGTTTTCCTGCTCTTTTAGACTATCTTAATATCCAACTCTTACGCCCAACAATATATGTCAAACTCACCCAAGCTCCTGGGCCAGGTCTGAACCAAAGAGCTCCTCCTTACCAGCCGGATCTAGATGTAAAGAGCCTCACAGGCTGGATCTGGACCCAGAAGTTGGGTGACTGGCAGCAACAGCAGAATGGGGGATAACGAATATATCACTTAATGCCCTCCCCCCCCACTTTCCATTAACCCTAATCTCTAATGAGGCTCCATGGGTAGACATTCACCAGCACGCCCCAACCCCAGTTCTCGGCCCTTCTAGAGCCTACAGGCTGGATGAAACCGCTCTGTAGGACAAATGCAACCCACAAGTGGTATCTTTTGCATCCCTGGCCTACAGCATTACTTTAAAACCAAGCATCTGCCATCTGCGGTATAAATCACATATTCAGCAAAGGTACATTTTATATTGTTTCTCACATTTGACCAATGTAAACCATACTGGAGAACTTAAGTTTTTACTCTGAAATAGAAATAAGAGTTAGAATTAAGAACCTAACCCTGTTCTTGATCCATTTATTTTAATATCAAGTGATTTATGTCAAGTACAGCTTTTGGAAATTGAATAAACATAAGTAACTTAATTATTTAAACCTATTTGCAGTCTTTGTTATATAAATAGCTAATGGCATATTAACCCTCTGAATGTCTACACAAGTAGGCTATTTATCTTTTAAATGCAATTTGTGAGCATATGGGATAGAATAAAAAACAAATACTGTGTGCAGACACACAAGTGGGGACCTATCCAAATCGAGGAAGCAGGTAGCCAATTTTACAAGCAGATTGCGAAGCCGGCTGCCATTTTTGTGGCCATATTGCAGCAGGGCCCCCTCACACCTCTGATTGGCCACAGAGCCCGTGGCCCCGTCCCTTACTGCTGATTAAAAGGCCTGTCCCCTCTCCCCAGCTACTGATTGGTTGAGAGGGGCAGAGCCACATAACAAGCAGCTCTCTCTGCCAAACAGTAGTGAGAGGCAGGGGCAGCAACAGCAACAGCAACAGCAACAGCAACAGCAACAGCAACAGCAACAGCAACAGCAACAGCAACAGCAACTATCTTACCTGCTTCCCTTTGTACCAGCAGCCACTCTCCCCAATTCTGCCCCAGTGGGCTGTGTGGCTAGGCTGCAGTGGCCATAAGGACTGCTGGCTCCCACTCAGAACCCAGCAGTTTATTTTTATTAAGGGGTTTTTTTTCATAGATTTTGCAAACATGGATAATGCCCAATTTTGTAATTTCCAAGGCTACGCTGTGACTGGACAGGGTATCCCCAGCTCCCTGCACAAGGCCAGGAGTGGATCCTCTTTCTCTGCCTGGCACAGGAGGCGAGCTCCAGAGGAAAAAAAGGGATCAGGCCTCTCAGAGCTCAGGTAATTCCTGGTGGGCTGTGAGCCTGGCTGGCAGTGGTACAGGGGGCCAAGCTGCCAGCTGGGTTCCTGGCCCACCAGGTACTGTCTTAACTCTGAGGGGCACAATCCTTTCTTTCTCTGGAACTTGCCCCTTTGTGTGGCCCCCAGCAGGGGCAAAGCCAGTCCAAGTGGTGGCAGGAGGCACCAGAGCCCCTGGGTGCTATGAGCCACTGAGTGCTACCCAATATCCCCAGGAGGTGAGGTGCCATGCCTGGCCCTGCTGCACCTTGGCATCCCTGCTCTCCCTGCATCAGGAGAGGCCTCTGCATTCTGGGATACTGGAGGAAAACTCAGTTGGAATAGCTGTGGGAAGTGGCCATCTGGTAATGGAACAGGAATTAAATTGGGCAGAGTCAAAATAATCCTGCCCAGGAGTGGCATAATTTTAAGATGAATCAAGAGTGCTTTAAGCCAGTGTTTCTCAACCAGTGGGATGTGAAGGCCATCTAGGTGGGACATGGAGAAGCAATGGTCTCACTCCTGGCACTTCCACCACCATGTGTCACTAGCACTTCCAGGCTGGCTTGTCAACCAGCTTCCGCTGACCCGCCCTCCCCACCGCTTGTTGTTTATCGTGGTGGGACCAGGTTTTTTGGGACCAATGGTTGGGGGACGTAAGATGGAAAAGGTTGAAAATTGCTTCTTTAAGCCACTTAAAAGGTGTTAATATGCAGCCAGTCCAGGGGTTAAAAGCTTCAGAAGCTACCTGAAATTACCATGTAACAAATCCCTTAAACACGTGAATAAGCCCATCTCTGTTCTGCAAAGCATTTATGACCTGCATAACAAACACTGAATGTAATACTTCTGGCTTTCCTGTTCTTATTCTCTTATATGACCTGGTTATTCCCCTTGAAGTTGTAGCCTTCCAGCATTTGGTATGAGCAAAACCATACACATTTGATGGCAAGCAAAGTAAAAACACTTCATGTGGATTTCAGTAGTGCAGAAACCTACATACTGTGTTGTGCCTTATAGCTGTGCACAGGCTGTTCATAATTTAAAAGAACAAAGTGGTCACCAGAAGAGGAAACCACATGGCAAAAGACAATAGCAGGATGGCAGAACAAGTATCTTCTCCTCTTTAAAACAGTTACAGTCACAGTGGGCACGTCTACATGAGATGTTTACTGCAGAGCTGCCTAATTAGCTCTGCAGTAAAGCCTCCAGATCCACACATGCAGACCTATTAGGCCACAGTAAACTAATAAACACCACTGTAGGTTAGCACTTGTAAATACAAGTACTATCCATGGTGCTGTTATTTACTGTGCAGCAATGTACATGTAAGCACTGATGGGGCTGGCTAGGCCAAGAGCTAGGGCAAGCAATTATTTCAGCTGGAGGGCTGCTTAATGAGTTTTGGTGAGTTGTCAAGGGCCACTTGACATGTGCCCAGCCCCCTGGTCATCATATTAGGACCTGAAGTCCCACCTCCTAACTTCTGGCATTTGCCACCAGAAGTCCCTTCCCTTGCCCCTGGAAGTACTCCTTTTGGGAAGGGAATTTGCCATCTTGGAACCTGAAAAAAAAATTATATACTAAAAATCAAACATCCACAATAACATTATTTTTTAATTTTTCCTGATTTGTGTGTTTACGATGTGTATACAGAGGTGATTGCATAATAACTCAAAATGAAATATTACTCTTGTATATTTCAGGGGAGTGGAGGGGTCAGGGGGTATGGGTGGGTGGGCATAGGGTGTGGATGTGTGTATGTGGGGTGTGGGGGAGGGTTTGGGGTATGCGAGTAGGTGGGTATGGGGGGTTTATGGGGATTCTTGCATGTGTGTACGGGTACAGGTATGTGGAGAGCTGTGGGGTGTGTGGAGGGCAAGGGTGACTGGGGCTGTGTGTATGTGGATGTATGTGTGTGGTGGGGTGTGCGCGCATAGCAGTGAGTGGGGCTCTTCACAGAGGCATGCAGGTATGTGTTGGGTTTGTGAGGGGGGATGGAGGAGTGTTTGTGGGGTGTGTGATTGTGTTTGAGGGAGGGTGTGGTTGAGGGGTTTGTGGGGGAGGGTTTCAGGGTATGGTGGGGTGTGCATGGGAGCCCACACCCCCCTGAGCTAGTCAGCGGCTGCCCCTGCCTCCACCCTGCAGCAGCCCTGAGCCCGCACACCCTATAGCACCTCCCCGCCACTGCCAACAGTGCACAGCTCCTGTCTTGCCCTGTGCCTGCTTTTCACTGTCTGGCTGTGGTGCATCCTGCCACCCGCTGGGCACACAGCAGGGTTGGAATGCCTACTCTGGGCTGCTACCACCACTGGCCCCAGCCCCACGGTACTAGCAGGGACCCATGTGTGAAGTCCGAACCCGGCACACCCCATAGTTGCTCTAGACTCACCAGTCCGGGCTCAGCAGTAGCAGTGGCAGTGGCACCAGGCACAAACTGATGCTTGGCATGGGGGAAAAGAGGTCCCTCCCTCTTGCCACTGCTGGGCAGTTCTTGGTGCAGCCGCCCAGAGCCCGCGCCATGCTGGCCTACCCTAAAGCTCCACCGCCATCCCCACTGCCTCTGGGATGCCCAGCACAGCAGTAATGACGGTACAAAGCAGCCACAGGGCAGACCAAGTAGTAGTGATGCAAGGCAGCCCAGCATGTCTCAGGCTTTGGGCGGCTGTACCAAGAATTACCCAATAGTGGTTAGGGAGAGAGGCTGCTTTTCCCATGTGCCAAGTAACAATTTCTACCTGGCACCACCACCGCTGCTGCTGCTGAGCCTGGATGAGTGAGTTCAAAGCAGGCCCAGGGTGCGCCAAGTCGGGGCTTCATGCCTGAGTCCCTGCCAGTACCGCAGGGCTAAAGCCAGCGGCAATGGCAGCTGGAAGGAGCAGCTGCTCCCTGCGCTGCCTAGAAATAGGGTCCAGTTCCAAAAAATATTTCCAGTTGCAGAAAAGAGGACATCTGCCATAAGTAGAGGGGTGAAGGGAGGAGCAGGAGACAAGGGGGAATATGATGGTTTCATAGTTTCACAGTTTCATAGTCTGTAGGGTCGGAAGGGACCTGAGCAGATCATCTAGTCCGACCCCCTGCCATGGCAGGAAAGAATACTGGGGTCAAATGACTCCAGCAAGATGTTCATCTATCCTCCTCTTAAACACCCCCAGGGTAGAAGCCTGCACCACTTCTCTTGGAAGCTGGTTCCAGACCCCTGCCGCCCTGACCGTGAAGTAGCGCCTCCTGATATCTAACCTAAATCTACCCTCTGCCAGCTTGTGACCGTTATTCCTGGTCACTCCTGGCAGTGCTCGGGGAAACAGTGACCTCCCCAATGCCTGCTGATCCCCCCTGACTAGTTTGTAACAGGCCACTAGATCCCCCCTCAGCCTTCTCTTTTGGAGGCTGAACAGGTTCAGGTCCTGCAGCCTGTCCTCATAGGGCCTGCCCTGCTGTCCCCTGATCCCCCTGGTGGGGGTGGCAATGACATGCTGGTGCCCTGCCCCAGCCCATTCTGTTGTCTTTCACAAGGCACACTCCCCACCCCCACCCCCCCATCCCTGCTGCTGTCCCTCACTCCAGACGCACTGACCCCAGCCCTTCCAGGTCCCCTCACTCCCAAACAGCAGTACCCTGCCCCCCACCCACACACCCTGCTAGTGCCTCTCATTCCTGACCTGAAAACCCCTGGTACTGCCAGTGCCCTGCACACCCAACCCACAGTCACCCATCCTGTCCCCCGTGCCCTTTGCTCCTGATCTACAGCCCCCTGCATACCTGTTGTTGCTCCTTGCTTCAGACCTGCAGCCCCCTACCCCACAGCCTTACTGGTGCCACTCACTCCTGACCCATAACCCCCTGGCACTGCCAGTGTGCCACACACCCAACCCACAGTCACCCATTGCACCCCTCATGCCCCCTCACTCCTGATGTGCAGCCCCCTGCTCCCCTCCCAGCCCTGGCAGTGCCCCTCACCCCCTACCCACAGCCCCTGCCCACCCCTTCCCTGCTGGTGCCCCTCACTCCCAACCCACAGCCCCTGCCCCACAGCCCTGCCAGTGTCCTGCACTCTGGACCCACAGCCCCAGCTCCCCCAGCCCTGCCAGTGCCCCTCACTCCTGACCTGCATCCCCCTGCCCTGCCCCCCGCCCTGCTGGTACCCCTCGCTCCCAACCTGCAGGCTCCTACCCCCCCCAGCCCTGCTTCCCAAGTAGCTACCGCATTGTGTGGACGCAGGCTCACACACATGCACACACTCTCTCTCTCTTACCTGGCAGCTTGTCAGAGTCTATGAGGGGAGCCCGTGACGCCCAACAACCAATCATAGATTTATAGATTGTAAGGCTGGAAGGGACCTCGGAAGATCATCAGGATGCCCTGTGGGGTCAGGCCAACTCTCAGGATCTCAATATTGCACTGTTAGACAGGAGGGTGTGACACAATTGCATATATACAAACACACAAATCAATTAGGTGCATACACACACACACACACACTACCAGCTCAGGCGCACACACATCCAAACCAGCCTAGTTACATGCATACCTATCACCAAGCACATACACCCCAAAAGTTAGACACAGATCACTAATTCGTATATCATGTACACAATGACGTATACATATATATATACACACACACACTCACCAATTCACACACACACAACCCACCTACACATACACACAGGTAAGTTCCTAACTTGGATGGTACAGTGTGTATGTATGTGCTTGGGGTACCTGGGATACTTGGGGGAAGTTTCAGGAGAAAGACAGAGAGCGTTAAAGTATACGGAGTGAAAGTTGCCAGAACCAGTGGACTACAGAGAAGCTGGCTGAGGAACTGAGGCTTGGGTTTACTTAAGGTAGACTGTGGCTGGAAACTGAAGCAGACAGCTGAGATATTGCGGGGTGGGGGACAGATAAGTGGCGGCAAGGAGGAGACAGCCAGGAAAGAAACTGAGGCAGAAACCTGGTTGCTCAGGGGAAAAGGAAAAGGCAGTGGGAATAAGACAGTGGCAAAGAAACAGGGGGTTTGGAGGCAAAGAGGAGCTCAGGACAGGTGCTGGAGGTGGCAGTGAGCCAGAAGCAGGAGAGGGAAAAATCAAACAGAAGTTAGAGGGGTGAGGAGCAGGGCCAAACCATAGCAAAGCAAAACCCAACTTAGGGGTCCAAATAACAGTTTTATTAAACAGACAGCACACTACACAGCCCCATGAAGTTATTGGTTCACACATGCACTCACAATGGCAGCAGGAGAAAGAGATTCAGTGGAAGGGTTGCAGTCCAGGTAGGGAAGAGAAGCAGAGTCCAAATCCTTGGTTGAAGAGGGGGTGGGAGGTGATAGCTACCTATCCAGGCTGGAAAGGGGTCCTTGTCCAGTAGGTGTTATCCAGAGGGGGGTCTTTGGCAGGGCCTCTGGGTGGATAGGTGGTGTGGCACGGTGCTGGCCCAGATGGAGAGGGTGTCCCCACTGGATCTATCTTCACTGCCCCTTTTTATAGGGGCAGACCTTGTGTGACCCTAGTGACAGGAGGCATACCCAGACAAGGGTCAGCCCCTGGTATACTGAGCACATGTGCTCCATGCAGCGTTGTGCAGTTTCGGGTGTCTGTAACGGTGGGGTACAATGGTAGAGCTGCTGGTTCTGCAAGGTCCTTTGTCTTTCAAATGCTGGGTTCTTGTCTCTGTTCCTGGGTGAGATCTGTGGTTCCTGGATGAATCAATGCGAGGTAATAGCCTGGTCCTTACAGGCCATTCAGTAGAAGCCTGCTACCAATGTATTTCAATCATTCCCAATCACTCTCATTCATCCGGGAACCAATTTACATGGGAGGAGTACATGAATCATACAGTTGCAACATAGTGGATGCCCGGGCAGAGAACACAAATTGGAGGCTTGACATACAAAATGGAAACTTGACATGACTTATGCTAACTTATATATATAGGCCTAAAACAGTAATCACACAATATAAAGCAGTACAAAAATAATAATTATCACTTACAAAACAGTGGGGAGCAATATCAAAATAGCAGGGAATTCATTTGAAAAGAGGGGAGAGAAAAATAAAACTTACTCTCTAAAATAAAAGTTTATCAAAGTTAAAGTTTATCCTACATCTTAGCTTACTTATACTTATCTACAGGGAATAGGGAGGGAGAGAAAAAGTCAGAAATGGTTGGGGAAGGGGAAGGAATGCATTTTAAAATAAATAAAAAAAGAAAAACTGGGGGTTTTGCTACAATCGGGTCCAGCCCCTTACACCAACCAGGAAAAATAACTGGGAGTCAGGTGACCCCAACAAGGTAACTGTCTAGCCTCCTCTTGAAGATTTCCAAGGTAGGTGATTGCATCACATATGGAGGGAGCTTTTTCTAGTCTGAACACCCTGATTGTAAAGAAGTTTTTCCTGAAGTTGAGCCTGAATCGATCTTCCAGGAGTTTGTGGCCAATACTCCTGGTTTTCCCCTCTGGTGAACAGTTGCTCACCGAGCCCTTGAAGTACTCCCATAGTGTAGCAGTAAGCTGCTATCAGGTCCCCTCTCAGCCTTGTTTTCCTCAGGTTGAAGAATCCCATGTCCCTCAGCCTTTCCTTGTATGCCTTTCCTTTTAAGACTCTGATCATATGGGTGGCTCTTCTTTGGACACTCTCAAGCTTGTCCACATCCTTGTTAAAGTGCGGTGCCCAGAACTGGATGCAGTACTCCAGCTGCGGTCTCACCAGTGCTGATTAGAACGGAAGAATCACCTCCTTGGCTTTGCTGGAGATGCATCAATTGATGCATGCCAGAGTATTATTTGCTCTACTGGCTACAGCATCGCACTGCAGGCTCATATTCATACCGTGGTCTATAATTACTCCCAGGTCCCTTTCATTCTTAGTGCTAGACACTTTGGTGCCACCAGGCCTGTAGGTGTGTTGGGAGTTGCTTGTTCTGAAGTGGAACACATTACATTTCTCAATATTGAACTTGAGGTTCCGATCCGTCCAACTTGCCAGCCTACCTAGGTCTGCCTGTAACTGTAGCCTATCTTCACGTGTGACCACGCTGCCCCATAACTTGGTGTCATCCACGAATTTGGCCAGTGAGCACTTCACCCCACATACAAATCATTAATAAATGCTGAAAAGTACTGGACTGAGCACAGACCCCGGTGGGACACCACTGCCCACTTCTTGCCAGGATGACACAGATCTGTTCACTACAACTCTCCGGGACCTATCCTGCAGTCAGTTTCTCACCCACCTGACTGTCTTGGAGTTAAGCCCATAATCCTCCAATTTTCTCGCAAGGACATTGTAGGATACCAAATCAAAGGCCTTTTGGAAGTCTAGGTATACAATGTCAACCTGCTCTCTCATGTCCAGGTGGCAAGTTACCTGGTCATAGGAGATGAGGTTGGTACAGCAAGACCTGCCCGCGATGAAGTCACGCTGGCTGCCATTCAGAATCTTACCTTCTGCAAGCTTATCACAGATAGACTTCTTGATGAACTTTTCTAGGATGGAAGTTAGGCTGACTGGCCTGTAGTTACCAGGGTCCTCCTTCCTGCCCTGTAGTTACCAGGGTCCTCCTTCCTGCCCTTCTTGTGGATGGGCACAACATTGGCCCTCTTCCAGTCCTCAGGGACTTCTCCACAGCGCCACGAGTTGTGGAAAAGTTTTGCCAGCAGTTCCACAATGACTTCGGCCAGCTCCTTCAGCAATCGTGGATGAAGATCATCTAGTCCTGCTGATTTGTATACATCTAATTTTATTAATTGGTCATACACTAATCACATTGCCCACTGCGGGCAACAAGCCTGAAAGAGCAGAAAACCTGGACATTTGCTCTTATTTTAAAAACCTGCCCAGACGCAGCACAGGGGGCCAAAAAAGAGCACATGTCCAGGAAAACCTGGATGTATGGTAACCCTACTGAGAAAGGCAATCCAGCCATAGAGCTGCCCCGGCCCCGCTGTATGCCCAGGAGGCAGCAGAATGTGCCACAGCCAGGTGGCGCTTGGTCCAGGTGGGACCAAGGGACCCGCCACAGACTGGACAAAGCCCCTCCATGGGCTGGATCCAGCCCACAGGCTGTATTTTGCCCACCCCTGGGCAAGAGGGTACTTCAGCTACCTGCTGGCTCCTCCATAGTGAAGCACCCTTGTACCCCAACCAGCCCCTCTGCAGCATGCTGAGCCAGGTCAGAGCAACTCCAGGCAGATGGGCTGATCCCCCAGGCCTGCTGCCAGCTGGGGTTGCTCAGCTCAGCTCAACATGTTGTACTGCTTTTTTCTGGTGCGTGTTTTGTGTAAACCTACACATGTAAATGCAGAGCCTAGGAGCAATACACTCCAGCGTGATATGCACCAAAGCTTATTGCTTGGCATCCATCGCACATGTAGATGTACCCACTGGGCATCCCCACAAGTGCACACTAGCGGTTTGCAGCACCACATATCGTGCATGGCTAATTTCCAGTGTGGCAGGTTTTTTTGACACCAGGAGATCCTGGTGTCAAAAAAACCCACACCAGAAAAAAGTGGGGCAGCAGATGTGGCTGCAGATTGCACCACCCGCACCCGGAACCATGCTTTGATTGCTGGCTAGGCTCCACAGGCCCCAATCACTGCCGTTGCAGCCCCAGGGAGACCCCCGGTGAGGCTGCGGGGGCCAGCCCATATGCTGGCCACAGCCTCCCCTAACCCAACCAGGGCAACTCATCTCCTGCCAAAGCACCTGTGCAAGGCAGTTCCCAGGGGAACACCTGTCCCTGGGAAAACGCACGTTCCCACTCAAGAGAACACATCCACTGGATCCAGCGTCCAAGGGACATTTTTGAAGTTGCCATTCTGCACATTCCTCCAACTGCAGTACAGCAGGGCTGGTGAAGGCAGAGCGGCGTCCCTCACTTTAGCCAGGCAACACTAGGGTGTGCACGTCAAAATTGGGCCTGGTGGGGGTGGGGTCACTACCGTCTCTGGTAAATCAAGTTCTTGGCTTAGAGACGAAAGCCTTTACGTTGTGACGCACAACTCCCCCGAACGCCCAGGCCGCAAGCGCCTTCGGTCGCTGCCAGGTGCCAGGCTCGCTCACGCAAGCAACTGCAGTCACACACCCCGCGCATGCGCAGCCCGGCAGCGCACACGAAGCCGCACCCCTCCCCCGGCTTCGGAACCCCAGGCGGCTCCGCCCCCTCCCCCCGCCGGCGCATTTTGATTGGCCCAGCCCGCCGTCACTCCCAACACTCCCACCCGTCCTCCAATGGGCGCTAACCCCGCCTCTTCCCCTTCCGGCGGCGGGGGCCGTTGGGCGGCCGCGCGCCGCCATGGAGGCTAGCCTGACGTGCGCGGTGTGTCTGTCGCTGTTCGAGGAGCCGGTGACGCTGCCGCTCTGCTCTCATAACTTCTGCCGCGGCTGCGTGCTCGAGTGCCTGGCCTCCGCCGAGGGGCCGCCGCCGCCCGCCCGCGGCCCCGGCCCCGCGCGGGGCCAACGCTGCGCCGAGGAGGGCGCGGCGCGCGTGGCCTGCCCGCTGTGCCGCAAACTGTGCCCGCTGCCCAGGGGCGGCGCGGCCGCGCTGCCCGTCAACACCACGCTGGCCGAGGTGGTGAAGCTGTACCGGGCCGAGGCGGAGCGGGAGCCGGGGCGCGGCGAGGAGGCGGCGCGGGCGCTGGGGGGAGCCTGTCGCAAGCACCCAGCGCGGCCGCTGCAGCTGTACTGCCGCCTGTGCTGCCAGGCGGGTTGCGGGCAGTGCGTGTCTGAGCTGCACCAGGGCATCTTCCACTGCGTCAACCTGCTGGACACAGTGTATCAGGAGGAGAAAGTAAGGCCCTCCCCGAGGGGTCTGCCTGCCCAGGCACCCATTAAACTTATTGCTGTGTGATTGCCCTTGGACCCCCTGTGGGTCTGCTTTCTGGCTTCTGGCTGGGGCACTGGGACTGTGCCCAGGAGATTTGGGAAGAGCAATTCCCCACATAAGGACTAGACACCAGAGTGACTCTCTGGCTCTTCCAGCACCTGGTCTCGTAGTGGGTTTTGCCAAAGCAGCTGTCTTAACCAAAAGGAGCTATATTTTTCTTTACTCTCTAGTGTTCCTGGGCTGTGCACGCCCCACAGCTTGGAGGGAGTGCTGGTCACAGCCCTGTTGTTTTGTCAGGGATGGTCCACCTGCAGCATAGTGCCATGTGGGGTGGCACAAGCTGCATGTGTGTGTGTGGCACCTAGCAGGTCAAGAGGGAACAGAAAGGAAGGGAATAGTCTGGAGTACTGTGGCCAGTTTTGACACACCCCTCCCCTTGCAGGAGAGGTATGGACAAATGAGAGTCCAGCGGAGGACAACAAAAATGGTGAGGGAGTGGGGGACATGACTTATGAGGAAAGACTGAAGGAGCTGGGTTGATTTAGTCTAGAGGAGAAGAGGCTGAGAGGTGACTTAGTAGCCTTCAACTACCTGAAGGGTGGTTACAAAGAGGATGGAGCTGAACTGTTCTCAGTGGTAGCAGATAACAGAACAAGGAACAATGCTTTTACATTGCAGCAAGGGAAGTTTAGGTTAGATATTAGGAAGAATTTTCTCACTAGGAGTGTAATAAAGCACTGGAATAGGCTACCCTGAGGGGTTGTAGACTCTCCATCCTTGGAGGTTTTTAAGATCTGGCTAGACCAAGCCTTGTCTGGGATGATCTAGTTGGGGATGGTTCTGCTTTGAGCAGAGGGTTGGACTAGATGACCTCCTGAGGTCCTTTCCAACCCTCACTTTTTATGATTCTAGGGAGGAGAGGGCAGGGAGGAGTGTCTGTGAGGGATCAGGGCAATTTTGTGGCATGCCTGCCAAAGTGATTGACTCACTTCTTTACACACCAGTTTAAGTTCATCCACACACTATCCCTTAGGTTTGTGGTGTGGCCCGATGGAATGAGTACCTGGAGTGGCAAGAGTTTTGTGCTGGATCAAATCTAGGAATTGGTGCTGAAACTAGGGATATGCAAAAGCAGCTCACCACCTGTATACAGGAAACAAATTCATGATCTGATCATGAGGCTTTTAATTGTTTCATATGTATTGAGACTTACATGGATTGTGTTGCCTTTGACATAGTTAAAAGCCCTACTGTATGGTTAAAATACCCTATTTTAATGTAGAGTTATATCAGGTAATAACAATAACCAAGGGCATGGTCAAAAAAATTGGGTCTTCAGGAAAGTTTCAGGACCAGCACCATAGAGAAATAGACCTCTATTCCCATCAATTGGAAAAGATGGCTGAGCCAGGCCTCCCACTTCTTGCTTCAGATCATGCATTCCTTTATAAAGGTGTGCCTAATGTAACTTTTAAGTGCATCTTAGAAGTAGGGGGAAACATCCTTGCTGCTTTTCCCAATGGACCAAACAACAAACAAACAACCTTTTTCCTGGAAGAACCTCCACCTTAGCCTAATCAGGGAAATTATGGAAAACTTTTAGTATGAGTCAAAAATTGACAGGCAGTATAGTGCTTTTAAGTGTCAGTCTAACAATAACACCTCTGCCTGCCCCCAGCCCTTTTGTGTGGACCAAAGTATGCTTGTCATTGTGAAAGGTAATGCAATATAGCTATCATTGCTTGTAGCTTTCTAGCTCAGGGCCCTGGTCTAAGGTAGAAGAGATGTATCTGCTCAGATAGGTAACTTTGAAGTGCAATTTTTTAATTGATATGTTTATGCTAGCATAGCTTATTTGCTGTCTCAACCACAGTATAAGCATTTTAATTGGTATGTCTGCATCGATGAGGCATGAAGAGAGTGTTTGCCGCCTTAACTCGTATATAAAGTTACAACACTTTCAGGTGTAGAAAAGCCGAAGAAATATTATTTTTGAGAAGGAGCTACTAAATGCAAATTTCCCCTTTTTTTCTACACAGCATGCAGGGTTCTTTAAGTGATGTGTTAGAAGCTGAACAGGTGGCAAATACAGGGTTAAAGAGCATCATGTGTTTTTATTAAATTGCACAGATTAACTACATTTTTCAATTTTTATTCTGTAGTTAACCTTTTTCAGTAGTCTGAAAAAAGTAAGAGCAATTAATGAGAAGCTGGAAAAAGAAATATCAAGTCATCAAAAAGCTGCGGAGGTAAGCTAATTATAATGGTCTCTGTAGAGAGGGAGCACTGTTAATTTGCTGCTTAATTCAAGGGGGGTGTGAGAACATTAAAACTCTTGAAAAATGAATTCTGGAACTAACCATTTCACACGGTAGCTATGGCCTATGTTAATCATTTACCCCAAATTTGTAACTGTTGCTATCACCTGAAGGTGATAGTGTAGTCAATACCATAGCAAGGTTCTGGCACTAGTTCATCCAGCAAAGTGTAAAGATAGTAATCAAGGCTTTACTTTTGTAAATTGTTGTGTTTCTAGATGATGATGAACAATGAAGCAGAAATAATTACAATGGAATTTGAAGAAATTTTCAAAACTCTGGAAATGAAAAAAAAGCAATTGCTAGAAGACCTTGAAAATCAAAGAAGTAAGAGGGAGAAAGAGTTACAAATTTGGAAGAAAATGAAGGGAATTCACAAGATAACTATTGAAAATTTCCTGAAGGATTGTGAAAAGCTGGTCGATGAATGTGATCCTCAGCGTTTCTTGGAGGTGATAGCTTTTATATTAATTTTTGATAGTGGTTTTATAATGCTTTTAGAATGCCATGTATAGCTGCGATGTGTGGAGGGGGTGGAGTTTAGATTTTGCCATATTGGTTGGATTAAAGAGAACTATGTATTGTTGTTAAGTCAGTTATGTTTGCCAGTTGAAGAGTTACTATTTTTTTTCCTCCTTTTGTTGGGACAGCCCCTTGAGAAGTCTGTAGTGTGATCTACTCTTGAAAAGGATTTAAATGTTAGGACTCGGATATGTTTGAATCCCATGTTTTCTAGTATAAGATATCAAGGATCTCATTTTATTCAGCCTGTCAACTTTAAAAAACAGTTCTCATCATAACTAAACACTGGTAGATGTTTAAAGCCAGCTTGCTTTTCTTAGCCATTGGTGATGGCTGACATACCAAGAAGTGGTAAATTTAGCATAGACAGAATGGATATACACTGTTGTAGTTTTGCTGCAGTGTGTGGTGGTGTTTTTTTCCAGTCATTGCCAAATTTTTAATTCTATAATAAGCCCATTCTATATCAGATAAATATCTTTTTCACCAATCTCTAGTATTGCCAGATTCATTGTAAACAAAGCTCATTGTCTATAGAAAGAGGATGTTCCAAGTTTTGTGTTGGTTTCTGTTTGCTTTTGCTGCACCATAGCAAGGCTCCTTACTTTGTTTCTCAGAACACCTTATGTCTTTCATAATCTTTAAATTGACAGGACCTAGTCACTTTCAACAATGATGTAGTTATACCATGCCTTTATGTAATAACATAAATCGGGGCTGTCCAACTGGGCAGCTCACTATGGGCACCACTTCCCCCCCCCTGCCCAAATTGCTTTCCTGCTGCTGATACTGGCATCTGAGCTTTTTTACCCGCTTCCACTTCCTACCCGCTTGGGGCTACACAGTGCAGTCCAACATACTAAGAAAGCCCATGGCCCAGGAGACATAGGGCCGCTTCATGACACAGTGAGAGAGAAGTGTGTCTGTGGTGCTTGGAGCACATAGACCAAGCAGCGGGAGGAGGCCACATGGCCTCTCTGATGATGAGGCCACAGGCTACATCTGAAGTTTTGGGTGACACTACACATTTGCTAATTTATATCATTCTCTTTCTCTTGTTTTATTGTGTTCTTACTAACTTAGTTCTTTTTGCTGGTTTTGCTAGAACATCTCCTGAAATTCTGAAGTGTGGTCCGCTTCTTAAAAAGTTTAATTCTGGCAGGGATCTTTCAAAGGCTTGTGTGCTTCCTTCCATAACTTAAAAGAGAATGTGATTTTGAAAATATATTGTGGGGTGTGGGGAGGCTCCTTTCTTTTTGTGGTACCTCTTTTTAATGTTTTTACTTTTTGATAGACCTAGAGGGGGAGAGGGGGTATGGAGGCAGGAAAGTCATAGCCACACTGTGTAGCTCAGTTTTCTGTTACTTGGATTTGGCCTCTAGAAAGGAATCTTACTTTGGCCTAAATACAGAATGCTGCTGGATAAGCAGTTCCCTCAGACCTAGAATGCTGAATATCCCCTGTGCATACTTTTATAGGTAAGTGCTAAAAGGCTTTAATGATAATGAAAAAGTAAAGAATATAGTAAGTTAAATGGTTTACCTGTCACAGGTGTTCCAATAAAGTAATGATTTTCTTCTTCTGAATCTAAAAAACTTCCTTATCACTAATGCTTTTTTTAATTATAGGTGGCATGTGGATTAAATAAAAGGTATGATTTTCTTGTTCTTCTCGGTGTTTGTTTTATATTTTATTAAAGTAATAAGAAACAGCAAAATGATAATTATAGATATCGTGGTGGCAGATGTACACCAGGTACTACAGATGTACTACAGTATATTCATTTATCTGAGCCCTCAGTGTACTAACTAGTAACTACTGATGTTGTGTAACAAATTTGCCTCCTTAAATTTTACTGTATTAAATTTGTGTGCTGTTAAGTTTGGGATATTATCATCATGTTAATTCCTTACAACAGGCTGTGGTTTTGCTTATCTGAACAAATTAAGCTACCCAGATGACTTTTCAGACTATGCTTCCTAAATGAGTTTGGATAACTAAAGATGTTGTAATGTTTAGAAATTTGCCTTAACTGTCAGTTAAATAACAGCTCTTTAGTTGCAAAATATTAACATCATTGACAAATTCTGATATTAAAATTATGAAGTCATACTAAACCTGGACTTTTTGCAATAAGCATTAATTTCAAATTTATAGTGGTCCAATGCTTAGTTGTTTAGTCCTTACTGAAAATTGTGAACAGTGGTAATGATCTAAAATATTTTAACATGGTCATTACCTCCTAATTTTTACACTGTTTTTAGCGTTTTACTGGATTTGGTACATTAGCTTCACTCTTCTTATAACTGGTAAGAATTAAACAAATACTGCTTCAGACTTCTATAGAAATTGGGTTGCATAATTTATCAACCAATCTGGTTTGTTTTTAAGTGTTGATAATTTTATGTAACATTTGACTTTTAGGGCATGTCTGTACCCTCCAAAGGACTGTGCTAGCCAATACAGCCACACAATATATGCCACATTCCAGAACAGTTTTAACATAGCTGCCTTGGTGTGGCATTGAATGCTCACCAGTAAACTTATTTTATTGCACCAGAAAGAGAAAGTAATTACTTGCTGTCCTTGAACTGAAACACTTAACCCACATGAGCACGGCCTACCGTATCCTCTTAATATTAATACTAGTTTTCTTCTTTGTCCATGAATATCTTGTCAATACATCTCACTGCTCCATTTGAATATTTTGCAACCTGTTTCTAATTTAAAATCTGTACTTTAGCTTAGTAGATGTCAGGCTGCTCTGAGACTACAACATTTAGTTTCTGAGGGAACAGAGTGTTTTGGACCTATGTTGCCTGGTCATGCAGCCATTATCGATGAAATAACTATCAAGAACTTTGAATAAAGAAATTCTGAGATATGCAAAACAGAATTTTCTCCAATTCCATATAAAATTTACTTCAGAGCATCTAGAATTGCATATCTGGCATGCATCAATCAATGCATCTCCAGCAAAACCAAGGAAGAAAAACTTCCACTCTACTCGGCATTGGTGAGACCACAGGTGGAGTACTGCATCCAGTTTTGGGCACAGCACTTCAACAAGGACATTGAAAAGCTTAAGAGAGCCCAGAGAAGCCCATTTGATCAGAACCTTGCATAGCAAGCCATACAAGGAAAGGCTGAGTGATCTGGGACTCTTCAGCCTGAAGAAGAGACGGTTGAGAGGGGACTTGGTAGCATCTATATCGGGGGTGTACATCATGGGTTTGGTGAACAGTGGTTCACCTGGGCACCCTCGGGGAAAACCAGGTGCAATGGTCACAAACTCCTGGAAGACCATTTTCAGGCTCAGTGTTAGGAAAAACTTCTTCACATCTAGAGTGTCCAGACAGTTGAATAAGCTCCCTCCAGAGATGGTACAGTCAGTCACCTACCCTGAAAATCTTCAAGAGGAAACTGGACAGTCACCTTGCTGGGGTCACTTGATCCCAGTTGTCTTTCCTGCTTGGTGCAGGAGGGCTGACCAAGCGATTTTTTTCCGAGGTCCTTTCCAGCCTACATTCTATTAATCTATAAATTTCCTTTCACCTAATTTACTGAGCAGAGGGAGTATTTCTAGTCTTCTGGGTTATTGTTTTAATGAATTGGAACCCTGAATGTTGCAGTTCATACACATTTGTTCAATCAGTTGTAATGTATGGCATCGACAAGTTTGATGTTATGGAGTACATACAGTACCTTTGTTAATTTCAGGTTTGTATACACGCAAATACCATATAGCTCCTTAAAGTTTTGTATTAAAATGTTTGATACTTAAGAGGGTAATACATCTTTAAAAAAAAAAAGAGGTAAAAGTGAAAGTTGAAAATGGAACTGTTTACAATTCTGCTGTGATACCTTTAGCAATTACTTCTGAAGAGGTATGTGGAATTTGAGTTCAGGAACAGATTTAACTGTGCTGATTTCCTGAATTACCACTCCGAATACTGCACATTCAAAGAAAAGATATCAACTCTTTTGTTCTTGATGAATTGGTTGTTCCAGGAGAACTGAATTGTACATTCTGAGACTTGCAGTTTCTTTTTATTCATTGGTTGTATATTTAGCATTTCTCAGTAGAATGACAAGTTTCCTTGCTGTTTTGTGGTTTGGCAGAAGTAGTAATTCTAAAAAAATAACATTAAGAATAATGTAGTCTGACAGTAGGTATGTTAACCTGTTTGTGCCCAATTTCATTATGTCCCATCTTTAAGCATTGATGCATATGGTGAACAAAACTAAGTGCTTAAGTAATGAGATCATAACATTTCAAAGAAAAAAAAATCTCTCTTAGGCTGAAACTGTTGCCATGTATACAGCTAAAAGCACTAACCCTTTCAGACTCTGAAGCATGGTTTCTCTGAGGAATAGACAATCCATAACACATTATACAATCGTAGAAAACTAGGGTTGGCAGGGACCTCAGGGTGTTACGTAGTCCAGTCCCCTGCTTCGAGCAGGATTGTTCCCAAATATATCATCCTAACCAAGGCTTTCTCTATCTGGATCTGAAAAACCTCTAAAGCTTGAGACTCCATAGTTTCATAGTTTTATAGTTTCTAGGGTCGGAAGGGACCTGAGTAGATCATCTAGTCCGACCCCCTGCCATGGGAGGAAAGAGTACTGGGGTCAGACGACCCCAGCAAGGTGTACATCTAACCTCTTAAAGACCCCCAGGGTAGGAGCCAGCACCACTTCTCTTGGAAGTTGGTTCCAGATCCTAGCCGCCCTGACTGTGAAGTAGCGCCTCCTGATATCTAGCCTAAATCTACCCTCTGCCAGCTTGTGACCGTTATTCCTGGTCACTCCTGGCACTGCACGGGGGAACAGGGACTTCCCTAGTGCCTGCTGGTCCCCCCTGACTAGTTTGTAACAGGCCACTAGATTCCCCCCTCAGCCTTCTCTTTTGGAGGCTGAACAGGCTCAGGTCCCGTAGCCTCTCCTTGTAGGGCCTGCCCTGTTGCCCCCTGATCATGTGAGTGGCCCTCCTCTGGACCCTCTCCATGTTGTCCACATCCCTGTTAAAGTGTGGCGCCCAGAACTGGACACAGTACTCCAGCTGCGGCCTGACCAGTGCCTCTGAGTAGCCTGTTTCAGTGCTTTATGACTATCCTCCTCATGAGAGAGAAGTTTTTTCCTAGTAAACTTCTCCCCTGCGGCAACTTGAAATGATTGGTTCTTGTTCTATCATCTTTCATTACTGGATGCGTCTACATGTGATATTAATGCAACACAATAAACTGTGGTGTAGTTTGTGCTAGAGTTTATTGCTGCGGAGGGGCTAGCTGTGGCACAAAGGTGCTCCAGCGTGGGGCTAGCTGGCAGGCAGCCCCTGCACTGTAGTAGCCTCCTGCCCCAGCCAGCTCCAGTCACTGTCTGCATGTGTGTTGCAGTGGAGTAAATAACTCCATCCTACTTGGATCATACTTGTGTTGGGCAGTGCTATCCTACGGCAGAGTTTGTTTACTCTGGCCAAATAGGGGCGCACGTATAGACATGACACCTTTACTGCAGAGCTAATTAGTCAACTCTGCAGTAAAGTAAATGTGCCCACTGGGAACAGTCTGCCTCCATCCTCTTTGGAACCACCCTTCAGGTAATTGAAGCCCTCCAGGCTATTAAATCTCCCCATAGTCTTCTCTTACCCAGACTAAATAAGCCCTGTTCTGTCAGCCTCTCCTCACAAGTGTACCCCCTAGCCATTTTCACTGCCCTCTACTGGACTTTCCAGCCATATCCTTTATGTAGTGGGGGGCCCAAAACTGTACTTCAGTACTTCAGATATGGCCTCACCAGTGCTGAACAGAGGGAAGTAATCATTTCCCTCAATCTGCTGGCAACTCTCGTACTAATGCAGCCCACTATGCTGTTAGCCATCTTTGCAACAAGGGCACACTGTTGGATCATATTCAGCTTTTTCTCCACTAACCCCCGGGTCCTTTTTCTATAGGAAGATCTAAATTCTAAATCAAGATCTTCTCATTTATTTAGTCAACAGATCTTAAAAAAGAAATTCAGGATTTGCTTTCCATCTACAGACTGCTTCCTATTCATTTTATATTAAGTTCATATGAGCTTTTTATTTTCATTTATTTTCCAGAATGAAGACTCAGCTTGACCTGATGCACATAGCATCTAGCTATGAAAAAGAACCAGAGTATACCCAAAAGCAAATGGATATTAAATCTGTAGTTAAGGAAATACTGGCCTTGCAGCTAACTCCAGTTGAACACTGCATTGTTAAAGGTAGTCTCATTAACTGCGTTATTTTTGTATAGTGCATATTTTATCATCTTGCAGCACATATATGAGATTTCATACTAAAACAGTACTTCCTTTCATGCTGAAAAAGGAAAGTTATTTTAGTTGTCTGTCTTTGACAATTGTGTAATGAAAAATTAGCACGAATGTGCTTTATGTATCATACTGTATATTTTTTAATTGGTCTTATTTTTTCTCTACTCTTAGATGATTTTTCTTCTGGAGGAAATGAAAGCTTACCTGGGAATTTTGTATTTAAAAATAGTGTAAAACATTGGAAAGACCAGAAGACCATACACAAGACATTTTATGTAAGTTCTTGTGTACAAGATTTACAACATACTTTAATTTTAAAAGTCTTGCTGTGTTTTGGCCTTGTTTGTTAAAATGTGCTGTGTCTGTGATAAAACATTTTTACAGCCTGTAGCAGGACAAGAGGAAACATTCACTGATGGCGGTGGGATCTGTACTCGCTTGATGTCAATATCAGGAATGTTGGCGTTTCAAAATATGAGTCCTGAGGTAAGAATATACTGCTCAGTTATCAATTCCTGGGCTATTAAGCACACTGATTCAGACTTGTTCTGTGTCCATTCCACAGCCTTTTCCTGGAATGTGAAACAAGCTCCACTGCTTTTGTTCTTGTTTAATTGATCACCTAATCAATCTGTTCAGCTGCTCTTTGAAATATTAGGGATCTATTTTACTTCAGTCCACTGCCCATTACAGTTGCTCACTAGTAAAATCAAATGGCTTAATCGAGAGGGTAGTACAACTCTTTTTGTTCAGCTTTCACTTTCAAGTAATCTCAACTTAGGAAAGAAAGCCATGTTCATATGGCAGGATGAATGTATTACCTTTTAATATATTCAGATCTCTGTCTGTCTCCAGAAATATTTTTTTTAAAAAGATAAAGTTAATAGAGCATTTCTTTTTTGATGTCTTTCACTTTATGTAATCAAGGTTGTAACTCAAGCTACAGATTTTTAAACCACTGGTTCCAGTGATGGGACCATTGCATCACTTGTATAGTAGGTCAGGTATACACAGTATGCCAAGACCCAATTTCTTCTGACTGTAGTTATTTGAAAGGGTTTCTCTCAGTTGTACTCAGTTTCATCAGCTGCACTGAATTTTGGCTGATTCAAAAAGTTTTGCCCAACTTCTTTCTGTGGCGGATGGAAAAATGTTTTCCAATTTTGTTGTTCATTTGGCAAGAGATACTGCCTCTTCTGTTCCTTATTACTAAAGATTTTATTCGCCTTAAATTCCTACCCAGTAAAGAATTTATGTTGTGGATACTAATATATCCCTGCTTAACTTCATACTTCTGAGCTATCTACTTTGGCTTGCAGAATGAATGAACCTAAATGTAGATATGATCTGAAAGGTGGGTTTTGTCCCTTAATGACTTCTTCTAAATCAAATCTTTTCAGTGTGCAAGTAGAAAGGCATTTTCCAGAAACCCTATTTTACTCTCTGAATCCAGGTGTGTCTAAATCTGTCTTTTAAAATTGGTTGACATTTTATTGGCAATGTGTATGCCAGAATAAAACCAGTTCTACCCTAAAGCTGCTTATCAAAGGTATGTAAAGCACTAACTTTATTTTAGTCAGTAAAGTAGCACCTATGATGTGAGCTTCAGGGAGAGGTGTGAAGAGGGACTGGATAATGTCTAACCTGTGGCCTGCTGATTTAGAGCCAGGAGATGCAGGTTCAGACCCGCTCTCTGAACAAAGAAGCCCTAGAACTTGCGACTTCTGGGTATGTCCAGCCTTCCCCCCGCCCCCTCTCTTCTTTCCAACTGTCCTGCTAGTCATGGGCATTTACTTAGCTACAATACTGGGACTTGCCTAGAGTTGCATGTTAGACCTGAGCAAGTGAATGGGGCCATGTCTGTTCCTAGCCAGAGGACAGCCCTACTGCATGCTTAACAGCTATTTGAACACTTGCTTATTCACACATCACCTTGAATAGTGTTGTAAACTGCATGTAAATGCTAAAAATGTCTCTTGTCTGTCAGGGTAACTGTCGTGCATATAAAGTAAAATAGGATTAGCTGCTTTGGGCATCTTTACACGTGGCGGGGGACCCGGCCCTCAGGAGCTGCTCTAGGTAAAGCGTCCACAGTGTCTCGTATTCAGCATCCCATGCTTCAACATGGTGGTGGGGACACTTCAGCTAGCTTTAGTTAAAGCACCCCACTGCCATTTTGAAGCACAGGAACGCTGAAAACATGTGATGCCAAGTTGGAGTGTGCTAATTAGCATGGTCAACAGATTTGATTACTCAAGTCTGCTCTGGCACGTGCTAACTAGCAGGCGTCCAGCATGTATGAAGGTCGCCTTAGTTTTCAAACCAAGCCAACCTGGCCAGTGGTTGCGTGATTGATCAAATGAGTCTTCTGTGTGCAGTTTTGATTGTACACCTTGTTAATTTCTGAAGTGCTCCTTTCAGTTTTTGCCAAAGGTATCTCAAATAGTTCATCTAATTCTATCTACCAATATTTTAATTGCACCCATACACCCATTCTTGGGATACTTTTCTGTGGTTTCTTGATATAAAAAGGTTTTTATCAGGTAAAACATAACTTTAAAAATCGTTTGAAGCATCAAATAACAGTAAATTGGAATCAAGTTTTTCATTCACAAGTATTTTAGATTTAAGTATGCCAGAGCTTCTATTTGAAATTTATTGCGAAAATCAGAACTAGTTAGTACTTCAACTTCTGGTCAACATATTTGTATGTAGTCTCATAGTCAGGTATTTATCTTAGCTGCCCAGGACCCTATTGATCTTTATTTAGGTAGCTTAGATATTAGACTGTTTAAAAATATGGATGTCTTCTAAGCATACATTTACCTTCTGTTGCCCTTCATACACTACCATCAAAATGCTTAAAATGCTGAAAGTAGTCCTGTCCCTCTCAAAAGTGTCAAAGTATATAAACGCAATAAATTTAAAAAATAGCTGCAACATATTATTTAAAAAGTTTATAGTCTTAGCTGACTGCTTTTTCAGCATACTAAGCAATGTTATTCTTTTCTATTATTGTAGGAACTACGCTATAAACATTATATGGTCCATCGGAAAACATCAGATCAGATTAAGATGCCTACTGCACATGTGAATAAAAAGCATAAGTTTGTGATTGGCTCTTTGAAGAGTGCATCAGCAGCAGTTTCTCATTTTTGTTCATCTGCAAAAGTGAAAGATACAGAGAGAATGAAAACAGAAAAATTAGAAAGAGAAAAAGCTTTTGATAACTCTAGCGTTACCAGTTCCTGTAGTCAAGGATTCAGCATTCCACCTGTGAACAGGGATTTCCCTGTAGTATGCAGTGACTTCAAGTTACTTAATGGGACAGGATCTCAAGAAGTGAGCAAACACTCTCCACCATCAGACGAATCAACGAGCTCAGTAGCTAAAGACAAAGTACAAATGCCTCAATCATCTGAAAAGCAAACGTGTTTCAGTATTGCACATAGTTTACCACAGTTAGCAACAGCATCTGACACAATTTTAAATTCAACTGACAGACTTCAAGCTTCATCTTTTGTCCTTGGTTCAGGTGATGACTCGCTACCCAAGTTCAATAAGGCTGCAGCTACAGTGTCCTTCCAAAAGGCAAACAGTGAATCAGTTTTCCCTACTTTTTATTTGGGAAACTGTAACACCCAAGTTAAAATGGATAATCAAGAAGAAAATAAGGATACAAAGCTAAGTTTAACCAAGGCTAAAGATTCTGCTAGTTCTGCCAGTCATAACCTAGGATCAGCTGACAATGGAAAGCCATTTTTTTCATTTACCTTTGGCAATTCGGAAGACTTTTTTACAGTATCTAAACTCAACAGTTCATCAAAGGCTTCACCATTTTCTTCATGCTTTAATGAGAAGCTAGCTGAACAAAGTACAGTACTTCAGACAGGTACAGAGAAAAACAGTTCTGCAAACAAAACACTAGAACCTAAGTGGCTAAAATCACCAACATTATTTTCATGGGAACAGACTACTTTTAACACTCCAGAAGTTACCACAACTTGTATAACATCCAGTGTTGCCAGAGGGAAGAATGATGGTTCCAGGACTCCCCCTCCCTTTGATGATGATATATTTTCCTTCTCAAATAACTGTCCCCTAGAATGTAAATCTTCACCTCTCTTTACATTTGGAAGCACTGTCAAAAGTAGCCCAGATTCAGTAGCTTCTTCCTCAATGTTGTTTTTATCTCATAAGAATACAAATGAAAATGAAAAAATTAAACTGGGATCTGACAAAATGTGTCCTGTTGCAGAAGCTTCTATGCCTCCAGTATGTAAACTGGCCGTTTCTGAACTTAGTCCAAAGGGTAGCAGTACGTTTTTTTCTTTAGACATATCTGTGAAGACTGAAGAAGCAGTTGCTCAGCAAAATGCTCTGTGTAGTTCTCCTACAGCTAACCCTTTGTTTACAACAGACCTTTCTGTTAAAGGAGGCAAGACCTGTTCCACTCCAGGGGCTGCATCAGCACAATCACAAATAGAGCTGAAGGTTGCAGATGACAGCAGTGTAGTTGTTGCTAATAAATGTAAGTCACACCAAGATTTAGGAGAGATTTCTAAGAAGGAGGATGAACTTGAATCTCTTCTGCTTCAAAATGCAGCTCACCTTGACCCTGTCACAGCTCCGCTTGCAGTAGAAAAGGGAGGTGAAGCACCAAATGATGCATTCTCTGATATAGAAGAGCTAAGCCAAGCATCCATCTCCAGTGACTGTAGTAGCGCATCAGAATATTTTTCTGTTGCTGAAGACAAAGTATCTGTTAGTAGAAAGTCAGGCACATGCAACAGAGAATGAAGTACAAGAGACTTTCCTTCGAGGTAAATGATATTTAGGTATCTGTTGGTATATGATGGTATCAAGGAAATACTGCTGCTAGGATGCATAGCCAGTTAAAAAGGGGATATCCTAAGGGTTTTTAGTGCTTTTTTTCTCTGTTAATCTTACTGGAAATGGGGGTCTGTACTAAAGACACACATGCCATATTAACTAATAAATTCAAGTGAAATTATTAGTAGGGATATTGTTTTCAGGGTACGATTTAACACTACTGAATGTTAACCTTCAAGACAGTCTTCCTGTGTTTAAATATAATTAATTCCCAATGAAGACTCAATACTCTTAGGAGGCATTATCTGTACTTGAAGCTGGAATCTTGTAAAAGCATTAGACATATGGATTGTTCTCTCACTGTTGGTTCTCCATGCTATATTTAACATAAGATGTAGATAAAAACGTTTGAAGTATGTCACTGTATTTTACTGTAGTACTTACTAAAAAGAGCATTTTGACTTCTCCCAAGCCTTTCAGTAATAATGTGTCTGAATTAGTCTTTTAACATGATTCTCACTTTTGGTATATACTGGTGGAAAATATCTACTACACTCTTACAAAATGCAATCCTAAATCCACAGGAACTATTGTAGATACTGCAAGTGGAGTGTTTGATCTACATATCCTGTCAATATGTTGTCTAGAGAGAGAGAGTGGTTTTAACTGTTGTATCAAATTACTTACTGAGGCTAGAGTAATCTAATGAAATTGTAGTTAATATGATACTGGCTAGAGATAAAACCTATTACCTTCAGCTATATGCCACCTCCAAACAATTATTAACTATGAGAACCTAGAAACTTCCATACTGGGTCAAATCAGAGATCTGCTTAGCCAAGTAAATGATATCTAGTAAGGCTTATACCCAGTACTTCAAAGGAAAGATTAAGAACATTGTTGTGGGAAGATGTAGTTTAACAGCTGACTTAAGTCTTGAAACATATTCTGTCAGAATGGTTCATGTAAGCTGTCCTGAGCATTTGTTGGGAAGAACAGCACATACATTGAATAAATAAACTGTAGATATTCTTGTTATCCCTGTCTACTCCCTTTTTGAATCATGCAGAATTTCATTTTGGCCTTTGTCACTTAATACTTTTTCCACACAATACCTAATTATTACTGAGTTTAAATAAGAAATTCTAATTCTGAATTGATCATCTTTCAATCTCATTTGTTTTGTGTTCTAAGATCACAGAAATTCCCAATGCTATTTTATATATTTCTGTCATGTTCCATCCCATTCATCTCCTACTTAAAGTAAACAAACCCATTTTTTTCTCATCACTTGTTCCATTCTTACCCTTTAATCTCTCTTCTCTAAATCACTTTCTAATTCTGTGATATTATTTTGATGGGGAATGACTAGTAGTGGTCACCCCACCTGCTAGCTTTGCTTTATATAGTCATCTGTTGATTTTGCAGTCTATTTGTCAGAGATTACTGAAAGCTTCAAACTTGTTTAAAAAAAATGAAATCGCCATAGGCAGAGGAGTAATCATGGAGCTAGAGGGAGATATATGGGTACATAGAAGGAATATGTTTTAAGTTACAGAAGGAGTCAAATTGAGGTCTCTATTTCTGAGAGCTCCTTAAATCAGAATGCTAGCCTTATAATTAGAAGACTACATTCAGTTGCATCCAGCAACTGTCTTGGATTTAAACACTCATAGCAGGGAAAAATTGTAAGATGAATAACAAGTAAAATAAGGAATATAAAATATGTTTTGCATGTCTTTCTTCACAGGAGAGAATGTGAAGGCCAAAGCAGTTTATTCAGAAACCTAAATAAAGTGTTTGGTAAAAATGATCTAAGACTGGTTTTGTATTTATGATGTTTTGATAAACCATGCTATATATGGTACATGATTCTCCATTCATTTAAATAGCTATAATGACATACTTGTAATCGCTGGTTATTTTAAAACCACCAATTTGCCCCTTTCAAATTGGGATAATTTTTGCTCTGACACATTCTTTGATTCACTGCTGACAACACAGAGAGTTAGATCTGACATGCGTAGACGAGCCCTACGAATGGAAAATTCCAGAGCATGCCCAGCACGTGCCCCCTGGATGACTTGAAGGCTGTCAATCATGCCTGACCTACTTTTCTACCATACGCATGCTCAGTAGTGGCAGAGATGTGAAGCAATCTGACACGCACATGCTCAGTTCTAACCGCAGCATGACTTCATAAGACTAGAAAATTCTTCTGAGTAAGCAATCTGATTGGCCACTTGGTTGCCATAAAAGACATGGGGGCCCCTCCCAAGTGGGGGCGGTTAGCAAAAGAGAGAGTGAGCGAGAGTTTTTGGGTTCTGACAGCGGTGCTGACAGAAAAAGATTCGTCCTGAGAGCAGAGGCTGCGGCTGCAGGGACTGCTCTTTAGGAGGGCTTTAAGCCCACTGGTCTCCTGTCCAAACCTGAGAGCAGAGGCTGCTATCGCAGGGACTGCTTCTCAGGAGGGAGAACACGCTCAACCTGCAAACAGATACTGCCTTGGCAGAGACTGTCTCGCAGGGAAGAGACCCTGACCTGACCTGAGAGAAGAGGCTGCGGCTGCAGGGACTGCTCCTCAGGAGGGCTTTAAGCCCACCGGTCTTCTCACCATGTGGTTTCGCAATTCGTTTTCAACCTCGTATCGATTTTTGTATACTGATCTGGCTACCGACCCAATTTCTGTCTTCAGCCTCGACCACGATCCCAATTCTCGACCATTGGCTACGGTATCAACATCTCATCTCAGCTTTTGACCTTGGCACCGTCTTCGACCATCTCTTCTCGTTGTCCACGTTGGACTTGCGTCACAACGTTCTATGCATTACAGTTTTGTTATTCGTTCTTCCAATTAATAAGCTGTTGACCAGCCCTGGGACTATCGAGTTGGGCAGCCGCACCTATCCTTCGGGGTAGAACGCAAGGGCTCAGCTCGGGAACCCCGTGGGCCAACAGTCTCCTTTTGTTGTTCATGTTCGTTTATTGTAACTGAAGCAAGAATTCTGCCTACGCTCCAAAGCGTAAGTTAATAAATCCATCTACTTTGAAACCACACGAGTCCCATACCGCTCAGACTCCTCGCTGCTAATCCCACCTGTTCTGATCCAATACCACTCTCGGCCCACCGTGATCTTGGGGCCCTGTTCCCCAACATGGCATCACGAACAGGATCAATGGGAGGTGAGTTTGAGTCTGAGTTGCTTCAAAGCTGCCCATGGTGCAGCGAAGTCCATCCGACCAACGATCCGGACGACTTATGGGATCGCATCGTATTCTGCCAGGCCGCAGACCCGGCCGCAGGAACGATTAATGGTTACCTGTCCCTCCGAGGGATAAGCGGGAAGGAATGGGCTGTCCAGTTCACCCCGGGAGCTTTGGGTTGCATCATGCGGGACCCCCAGGCCGTCTGTCACTCAAGGGAGGAGACCGGGTCTGTATCCCTGGCCCCCATGAAACCCTCGGGCATGGTGAACTCCAGCCCGACTCAGGAGTTTGCCCAGTGTGTGAAATATGTAAAGGAGGGAGGCAAGGATACCCCTCCAGATAAGTTCAACTGTCCGAATCTCGAGGCCGGATCAAGGGGGCACAAGCTGCTGACCCAGCTCCAGAAGAAGCTGGAAAGTGATGGGAAAAAGGTAAAGTGGACAGGGCCCAAGTGGAAGAAAGGCAACATGTTAAACGTGCTCTTCTGCGAATATGTGGGCCTTCTGAGAGAGATCTCAGATATGGGAGTGCAGCTGGAAACCGCTGCCTGAGCTATGAACGAAAATTTGGCCGCCCTGCCATTACAACATGGAGCCGGCAAAGCAGCGAGCGTGCCGAAAGCCGCTCTTATGTCACGACGACTAGCTCCACCCACTCCAAGCCCACCTCCTGTCACAGCGCCACCCATGGTTCCACCCACCTGGAACCCGCCTCCCACAACAGCGCCACCCGTTGAGCATACATCACCACTCCCGTACATCAACCAGCGCCACCCGGAGGACGTACAGGAGAACAATCACGAAAGCGAGACGAGCACAACCGTAACCGACACAAAGGTATCAATGAAAACCAACGCAACCATAAGAAGAAATCCGAACAAAACCACAAGTGAAAGAAACAATACGAATGTGATAACAAACAACGAAGCCGAACTTGAACAATTGTCAATGGAACTTATAACCGCATACCCTATTGCAGTTCAGAAGCTTGTAACTGGCCCTCAAGGCCAAGGTACCCAGATTACAGTAACGACAAGAGCAAGAACCCGTTCAGAAATGAATGAGCTAAAAAAAGAAACAGGAATTCGCGACGACGTGACTCCGATCACGTGGCTTGGACGGCTTTGGCTAAGGCTGGCAATGAAATTGTCAATCAGGATGAGGCTCTGCAGTTGATTCGGAGTACAGCCTGGAGCCGAGCCGAGGTCATCGACCCAGTACCACTGCTAGCCAACTACTACTGGCCCATGCCAGTTCCAGCCCTAGCCGTTGAGGCCTTACAGCGTAAAGTACATGCTTGCCACGAGGGAGCAGTGAGCCATGCAAATGCTACCACCTTGATATATGCAGTCATTGGGGCGTCATACGCACTGTGGAACCCCACGCACTGAACCTGACACCCGTTCAGGTGCAAGGAGCGTGGCCCCACAGGTTTGCGACAACACCAGGGGATGTGCCCTGCCTTGCTGAAGCTATCGAGGCAGCGACCGAAATCTACGGCGGCAGTCAAAGTATCACCGCAAGGCTGCTGCTGAGTTCTTCTATAAACGGCCCCGCGATCCATACATTGGGGCAACTCGATCAGTTGCAGGGGGTGATGAAACCAAAGCCTCAGAAGAGTGCGTACCCCATCACTAATGGAGAACATGGAACCAAGTATGCATACCCGATTGAAAGTCCTGCCACCCATTCCCGATGGGTAGATCAAAAATCACGGAATCGAGTTTATCAACAGAAACCAACCTGGAACTCACCACCGACCACGAAACGATATCAGCCACGCAACTTGCATCCTCCGCAAATCAGGAACCGATCGAACCAAGCCAAATACTCACCACCACAAAGAACACCGCTAGAGAGAGCGATGTTTGTTTGGTTTTCTCCTAGAAAAATCTGGCCTGTCAAAAGAGAAGCTAAGACTCCTAGGAGACGAAAGTCAACGAGCCCTTGTGAAAGCCCTAGGCTTTAGCGAGAGAAGCAAGCCAAAAAACGAGTGACAGCCGTCGGTGCCAGTACGGTGACCGGCGGCGGCATGACATTCTTTACCGATAACAAACCGAGATGAAGCAGAGTGAGCCAAAACGACAGGAACCATAACGAGCCGACCCCAAACAAACTGACAAGTCACAGAGTAAAAAGAACCGAACTGAACCAAAACGAATCTGAACGAACTAAACCGAAGCAAAACGATCCAAAACAAACCGAACCAGAGCGTAATGAACCAAAACAGAATAACTTGAAACAAACCGAACTTAAGCAAAACGAAGCGAAGTGAATCGAAACCAAGTGAATTGGAACAAAACCTGAAGTGAAACAAACGAGAAACAAAACCCAAAATAATCGTACGAAACGAATTGAAACAGAACAAAGCGAACCAAAGACGAAACTTAAAGCAGCAGTAACTATTTCAACCGAAGGAGTGCAGGAGGGAGTTGGAGACAAAAGAAAAACCCGAAATACGAAAGTAATCGTAGCAACAAATGATACAAAACTCTTTGAGGACGATCTGCGACCGTACGCATCAACATCCTCAGTGTACACAGAATAAAAGCCTTAAACCTGAAGTATCGAGTTTTGGAGGCTTTGCTGATTTAACATTATCACAACCAAGGATCATCATAAACCCACGTTAAGAATCACTTCATCGCGGCGATATACACTTATTCCTACAAAGACGCACCTCCGTGAACCTTTGACGGCGTTGCTGAACTGACTGATCGACCAGAAGTCCATCACCCCAGTCCACGCAAGTAATAAATTGTCGCCAGGATGGGGAATTTCAAAACCAGGAAAACCCCATGAAGTCCGTTTTGTTGTCGATTACAGGGAAGTTAACAAAAGATGCACAACTCTTACACAAGCTTCACCTTGCACTTTTACTTCAGAGCTTTCAAGAAATGGCAGAGTACCAAGCCAAACCATGGTTAGGCACGACCTTGGATCTGAGGGACATGTTTTTCTCAATCCCCATAGATGACACCGAAGGGATTCTAAACATGTGCATAGGAGGGAGAATATACAAATGGAACATGTGTCCACAAGGATACTGTAATGCCCCGGCATTAGCCACCAACGCCATAAATGATAGCTTAAGAAAGTTCTCTGAAAACAATCTGGAGAGTGCTGCAGTACGAATATGGAGCTACATCGATAATATTGCTATTATGGGGCAAGAAAAGGACCTTGTACAACGAGTCACCCAAGACCTTGTACAGCACTTGACCAATGACGGATGGGTCTTGAATACGCAAAAGTCTAGTCTAGAGCCAGCTTCCAGCATCAACTTCTTAGGAACGACTTTCGACAAGGATACGCGGCATGGGATAACCCACGAAAAGGTCGGCATAAACACCAGGGAGAACAAAATCCCGACGACGAAAGCCGACTTTCAGTCGCTCCTAGGGAAGCTGAACTGGTTTAGGCACTATATAATGCCGGAACATCTATCAGTCCTATTGCGAATTCAATGCCAGATCCATGAGAAAACACAACAGAGAGCTCCGTGGACGTCCAGAGACGAAGGCGTTGAACAAGTTACTAGCCGCCGTGGAGAACACCTCCTTGCCGTGCCATTGACCTTGCCATGCCATTGATAGTGACAGTCGGCTTCACCAGAGAACACCTCTTTACTACCTTGAGGAATTCCGAGGGGAGCCTCGTATATATCGCACACCACACTATACAATCTGCATAACGTTGTTATGGCACAGTGGGAAAAGTTCTCCTGGCCACCCAGCTGGCCGAATCGTTGTCTGCTGGAAGAGGAAAACTGAACGCAGTAGGGGCAACCCTATTACCCCGACTCCTCCATGATCGACCAGACCCGTGCTTCCAGGGAGAACCGTCAACTTGGAGTGCCCTGATATTGAACCATCTGTACCAGTGGCACAAGTGGAAGCACGAGGACATATCACCTCCGTCAACCGTCACAGAGACATCGAAAATCGTCCTCTACAGAATGACACAACCAGCGTGGATGGCATCAGATGGCATCACCCGTGACAACGGGAAGTATGGATTTTACTGCCATCCATGCCACGTACACCAAATCCACCCTGGCTGTGAATCGGCTCAGGAGAACGAGCTTCTGGGATTTCGAGAATTAGTGTGTCACTGCTTACAACACCATAATGGGACACTTCCCGTGCCCATTATGGCAGTCGACTCACAGTACGTCTGTCGCTTCACCAATGGAGAATATTGATCTATGGCAGGAGATCTGCAACCTATTCTCTGAATTTACCACGCTGCCATTGATAAAACATACTCGATCACACAGGCTTGACACAGATCCAACCCATGAAGTAATTGATAAGCTATTAGAAGACCCTAACCGAACCGATTGTGTGTTTGCCGCTAAAGACATCAGCAATTGAAGTGTGTGTAGACCCGTAACTTGGCATGGCTTCACGAAAACTGGGGTGATCCAGGTCCTCAGGCGTGTCACCAAAAATGATGCCAGAATCAGATAACCCAAGGCATGGAACCCATACAGATTGGAAGAGGGTGATACAAGCTTGTTAGGCTCGTGCGACCAAAAAATGTCATCCAACGAGCAACTTCCGGGGCGCACTTAACCCGAAAACCTTTGAGCCCGGAAAATCATGGCAAGTTGATCTACTAGGCCCTCTACCTGGAGCTGCAGTCACGAACAAGGGGCTAATTGTGATAGATCTTGGAACCGGCCAAGTCACTGTGGTGCCTTTGCGGAAAACTCACGCGACCGCAGTGATAACTGTGTTAACAAGCGTGTTTGCAGTTTGGCAAATTCTGAAGGCTTTTTACAATCCAATGGAGGGCCACCCTTTACGTCTACGGCAATCGAACAATTTGCGCGATATAAATTGGAACCACCATCTACCATACCACCCCCAATCAAATGGAGTGGTAGAGCGAGCAGTGGGACTGTATAAAGAGGCCTTGCGCCTGAAAGGACAAGGATCCTATAAGAACTGGGTCAAAACAAATCACGAAGTGCTAACCACGTTAAACTCAGGAAAGGAATTATGGAACCAGCGGAACGTCGAACCAACAGAATCTTGGAAACAGAAGTTTAAAACGTTGGAACTTGTTTGAGTTACTTTACCGGACCCGAAAAATAGCCACCCGAAGGTCCTGAAGGGAGTGATCAGAGCAGCCGAATGATATCCATTCCTACCTACCTACCTACCTGGCGGAGCTTGTGGACAGAGCTTATTAGTCCATCATAACTCGCTGGCCAGGTGATCCATCACCAATGCTACTGAGTTAGGCCTGTAGATTAGTTTTGTATATAGTTATATCATAGAGTACGTCCTGTCTTGTTTACGTTCTGTCTTCTAGCACCGGTTAACGTTGAACAGCAGATGAAGGGGACGTGAGTCCACGCCACATCCCATTCGACTCGAGGCGACACGAAGCTCTGATCAACCTAACGAAGGAAGCCACAGACCCACCAGAACAGCATGGCAACGGAACTCAAGGACTCTAGAGTGACTTTGATCTTATGTTGTATATATTACATATGTTGCCAAATCGTCCGACAAATTAGCTGCCAAATTCATCAAATTTGGTTTTATATCTACTATAGCTCCGGGCCAATGCAACAGGGGATGACTGGACAGGTGACGGATTAACCGCCTGCCTTAAGGTTCCAATGTCTGCGGAGGACCAAATCCTCACCCCATATCTCAAACCAATTAATATCTCAGATTGGTTCGACAAGGTCACGAAAAGTCGAAATCCGTTTATAAACTTCACACAAGGCCCATTAGATGATGGTAGTTTCAGCACGACGCAATATGCTTGGAAATCCAACTTGACATTTTCTGATCTCCAGAAGGTCAAGGAGAAAAAGTGTAAAGAAAGTCTCTTGTGAGAGCCTCCATCTCATCCGGTAACCAAATTCATACCCTGTTCAAAAATCCCCTGGGAATTTAACCCAGAGAGCGGTGAGGACGACTGACGTGGGATCCCCATTCCATCATGCCTCCGTGGGTCTTATTACTTCCTCCGACCCCTGGTCCCAGGTATATAGCCTCCGTCACCCGGGTCCCACTTACAACCCCTTTACGTATAGTTAATTGGAACATTTCCTTATCTGTAAATTTAACCGAACCCGGTAATTCCTATTATCAATTTTTATTATCTCCTCCTTCGGGGAGCAGTGCTAAGCGCAGCTTGTCATGGGCTCAACAGTCCTCTGGACGATACTAGTGAACACTATCCAGAGCAGACTTTCATTCTCCCCTTGTACTTGGCCTTGGTGAGGCCGCAGCTGGAGTACTGCGTCCAGTTTTGGGCTCCACAATTCAAAAAGCATGTGGAGAAGCTTGAGAGAGTCCAGAGGAGAGCCACGCGCATGATCAGAGGTCAGGAAAACAGATCTTACGATGACAGGCTGAGAGCCATGGGACTCTTTAGCCTGGAAAAGCACAGGCTCAGGGGTGATCTGATGGCCACATATAAGTTTATCGGGGTGACCACCAGAATCTGGGGAACGTTCACCAGAGCGCCCCAAGGGATGACGAGGTCGAACGGTCACAAACTCCTGCAAGACCGTTTCAGGCTGGACGTAAGGAAGAATTTCTTTACTGTCCGAGCCCCCCAAGGTCTGGAACAGTCTGCCAGCGGAGGTGATTCAAGCACCTACATTGAACACCTTCAAGAGTAAATTGGATGCTTATCTTGCTGGGATCCTATGACCCCAGCTGACTTCCTGCCCTTTGGGCAGGGGGCTGGACTCGATCTCCCGAGGTCCCTTCCGGCCCTGATTATGAAATCCATGAAATTTGCAGGCAGCTGTTCCAAGCTAAATACGCCTGCCCCATTGGGACTTGTTTCGGCCTGTAACGATGGCCGGTTACGCACAAAAACTTCCAGCCACTCTTTCTGGGGTCCAGTGTTTTTTGAGTTCCATTTTGTTTTGTTCTCCAGTGTTAGCCTCAGCCGCGCATCCACCAAATCCCGTTGTTCTGCACCGCCACACCCGGTCCACCACTCCAGTGTGGAGTTCGCTTACCTGAGGAGAAAGAACAATCCAAGAGCTTACTCGGGCCGCTGAAAGGTTCTTTTTGTGGGGCTGTGGGATAGCCAGAGCCTGAATAGCATTGGTGGAGCTCTCAAAACAGATCAAGATCCTGGCCAACAACACAGCAGTGGGTTTCGAATTAATAAATGAGTAACTGCAGGCCACGTCAAAAATGACAATTCAAAACCAGTTAGCATCAGATGCCCTGCTGATCCAGCAAGGGGGGTTTGTGTCAATATTTGAACCTCTCTCGAGACATGTTGCATAGCCATCCCAAATGTTTTGATCCCCCTACAAAACCAGGTGACAAAGATCAGGAAAATCGCAGAGGAGCTTAATGCGGTTTCTGGTATCAGTCCAGGGTGGCTATCCCGAATATTCAAGTGGCTAGGATGGGACGCCTCGTCCTGGTTATTGAATTTTTTTAACCCCGCTAATATCGTTTTTACTTGTCCTAGTTATAGTTATTTCGTTAATTAGTTGTATATTTCACTGTTTAAGGAAGAAGTTATCGAATTTATTCGTTTTTGTGTATACCCGTATTCCCCCACATGTGAGATTCGAAGACGGAAACGAAAACGTATGCTAAGCCCGAATTCAAAACTCCTGTATTGACAGCAAGGGGGCGTGTCAGAGCAAAAATGTTGATTCACTGCTGACAACACAGAGAGTTAGATCTGACATGCGTAGACAAGCCCTACGAATAGAAAATTCCACAGCATGCCCAGCACGTGCCCCCTGGATGACCTGATGGCTTGTCAATCATGCCTGACCTACTTTTCCACCATACGCATGCTCAATACAGGCAGAGATATGAAGCAATCTGACACGCACGTGCTCAGTTCTAACCGCAGCATGACTTCATAAGACTAGAAAATTCTTCTGAGTAAGCAACCTGATTGGCCACTTGGTTGCCATAAAAGACTTGTGAGCCCAGGGGGGGAGACCGGAGAGACTGGGAAGAGACTCAGCCTGAGAGCAGAGACTGCTTTTAGCAGAGACTGTCTCGCAGGGAGAGATCAACCCGATCCTGAAAGCAGAGGCTGCGGGGACTGCTCCTCAGGAGGGCTTTAAGCCCACCGGTCTTCTCACCGTGCGGTTTTGCAATTCGTTTTCGACCTCGTATCGATTTTTCGTATACTGATCATCTGGCTACCGACCCAATTTCTGTCTTCGACCTCGACTACGATCTCAATTCTCGACCATTGGCTACGGCATCGACATTTCATCTCAGCTTTTGACCTCGGCACTGTCTTCGACCATCTCTTCTCGTTGTCCACTTTGGACTGGCGTCACGACGTTCTACATGTTACAGTTTTGTTATTCGTTCTTCCAGTTAATAAGCTGTTGACCAGCCCTGGGACTATCGAGTTGGGCAGCCGCACCTATCCTTCGGGGTAGAAAGCAAGGGCTCAGCTCGGGAACCCCGTGGGCCAACAGTCTCCTTTGTTGTTCATGTTCATTTATTGTAACTGTAACTGAAACAAGAATTCTGCCTACGCTTCAAAGCGTAAGTAAATAAATCCATCTACTTTGAAACCGCATGAGTCCCGTACCGCTCAGACTCCTCACCGCTAATCCCGCCTGTTCCAATCCGATACCACCCTCGGCCCACCGTGACCTTGGGGCCCTGTTCCCCGACAATGTAGCATGTGAATAAAATAAAAGGTGAGTAACCCAGATTTGATTATTTTCAATATATTGTCCAGTGCTAGCTTTTCCTATGTGGAGAGTTGTAGTCTTAGATGACAACTTAGTGGTGTCTTTGTATAAATTGCTTGTTTACAAAAATAAGGAAGTAATCAGGATAATTATTTTTCTGAAGTAACAATAAAGTGACACTAAATTATTAGAAATAATTTAAAATTTTCAGATTAACTACATGATCTTTATCAACCTTTTAGCAGGAAGAGAAAATTAAGGCATTGTTAAAAGTACATTATTAGTGGTGTTCTCACTATTTTTTAAAAACATGAACTTTTAGCTGCTTTGCCATGTATCACTAGTACCAAATTAAACCTCTTACTAGACATATTTATTAACATACTACACACACCTTTTCCTACAAAAATCACCCCCCAAAATTGGGGTGCGTGTTTTAAGTGGGAACACTTCTGTTTCTTAACTGTTCCTCATCTCTTCCATTTCACAGCCTTGTAAACTATTTTTAACTCTTCAAAATTGTAGATCCATCTGTAGACCCCAGTCTGCAGAAGCAGCTAATGTTTCAGTTTTTGATTAAGCAGGAAAGGGTGGATTCATCAGCTGAAGATTAGACTCTGTCCCTGTTCTCAGCAGCTGTAACTTTAGAAAAATCTTTTTTTCCTTGTTTGCCTTCCCAAAAACAAGGTGTGTGACTTATGTGGGGACATGTGATCAGTGTGAAAATACAGTATGTCTGTTTAATAAAGCATTGATCTTCATCTATAGTTTCATATATGACTAGATACAGAAGCTTCTTGAAATTTCTATAGAAACACCTGTATTTTCACTTATGTTTATACCTGATACAGACCAGATCTTGATCTGTGGTACAGCAAGTGTCCTCAGTCCATCAGATTTGGTCTGTTTTAGTATATTAGTGAAAAGTACAAGATAGAGGGGTCACACATTCTAAAAGCACTTGTATAGTTGCTATGCTCTTCCTAAAAAAAAAAACCCCCGAGTTTTGATGGATTCTTACTTCCTCTATTTAATATTAAATATATTGACTGTGTATGCCCCTTTTAGGTTGCTGTAGTGATTACTTCATTTTACAGAACTCCTTTCCTATTGTAGGAAGTTGGGAACAGCCTCTACAATGAGTAACAGTTTGGGGATATCCTGAATGACCAGAGCTGGTTGCCAGTTCTGAATTAGAGCTTCATTCATTCCCCAAAGAGTTTACTTACAACCCTCTTTTTCTTTTGGTTATTTAAACCTGGGAACCATGGTTAGGTCATCATAAAATTGGTACAGGGAAAAAGGAACAACTAATGAAGTAGTTTGAGGTGTATTTTTATTATTGAGCTGGCTTGCTGCACTTGATCTTAACATAATGCTATTTTCACTCTTCATTAATGCACTTAAACACTAGCAGAGGTTGCCAAAAGATGGAATTTTAAAATGTTCTTAATTATGATTTTAGATCCAACAGAATATGTAGAAATAACTTCCAGCAGCCAACATTACTGTTGCTCAGTAGTTATCTTACTATATTATGAGTTGGCTCTCTATACCACCACCTAAAATATTAAATACCAGAAGTCATTTGTTTTGTAACTTAAATTGGTCATTTGAACACTGTTGTCAGGACTCCTTGGGTACCACAACTGCTTTTAGTTTTAAAGAAAGACTAGTAGAGTGGTGCCCTTACCATTTCAGCTTATGGGCTGTCTGAGCAGTATCGTGTCTGTCCATGGGCAAGATCCAGTCTATGGGTCTGATCTGACACTTGACACTGGCCTGAGTGATGCAGCTGCACAGAAACAGGTTCCAGCTGGAGCCATTCCTACATGACTGCATCTCGTCCCAGTTAGATCTGGTCATGCAGGAATGGGGCCTGATCCCCTCCACATGAGGCTGGCTTACCAGGACCAATCCAGGCATGTAGGGGTTGGAATTGCCACCATTCCCCCACTGCTAAATTTCAGAACCCAGGGGAAAACCTACAGGCTGAATTAGATGGCTCTCTGGGCTGGATCTGGCCCACAGGCCAAGGGTTGAACACCCCTAGACTGGGGGGGGCAAGGGTGAGAGATTTCAAACTAAAAGTATAGGCAGTCCTTGGACTTGCAACACAATTGGTTCCTGAAAACTGCTTCTTAAGTCAAAACATTGCAACTTGGAACCAATTTTCTCATAAGAAACAAATAGGGTATCGGGCCTTGGTTCAGAAACAAATCCCCTATTTTCACTAAAAATACCCCACAATTTTGTACTTGATCAATTGTAGATTAGCAATAGCTACATTAATGTATCTATATTGTAAATACCAATCATTGTTTTGGAAGGACTTCTTTGAGATGACTTTATTGGACTTTTTGAAGGGCTCTTGGTTGGATTCTTCTCAGGAGTCTCGGCTGCAGGTTTTTCTGGAGTTTTGTCTGCTTTCTTAAAGTGTCCAAGGAAGTTTAGACAGATGATCTCCGGGGAGATGGGTGACACAGCAGACTTGTTCATGGGCATGGCATCACATCAGATCAAGCACTGTAAAGTCTAAACTGATGTCAGAAAGTTGAAATGGTGTCAATTTATGGCAGTTCTTCCTCCCTAGATGCAGCACCTTGTACTTGTCCTTATTGAATTGCATCCTGTTGCTCTCTGCCCACTTCCCCAGCCTGCCTAGGTCAGCCTGGATCTGGTTCCTCCTCTCCAGAGTGTTAGCTGTACCCCATAATTTTGTGTCTGTGAATTTGGACAGGGCACTTCCCACCCCCTCATCCAGATCACTGATGATGTTGAACAGTACTGGCCCCAGAACTGAGCTCTGAGGGACTCCACTGCCCACATCTTTCCAGGTTGACACCAACCCATCCACTACCACCTTCTGAGTGTGACCCTTGAGCCAGTTTGCTATCCAGTCTACTGTGTAATCATCCAAGGCAAATCCCCTCAGTTTATTTATAAGAATGATAAGAGATACCTTGTCAAAGGCCTTCTTGAAGTCCAGATAGATAATGTCTACCTCAACTGCTGCATCTAAACAACTGGTGGCCTTGTTGTAAAAGGAAACTAGGTTAGTCAGGCAGGATCTGCCTGCTGAAAATCCATGTTGGTTACCCTTCCGCATCACGTTAGGCAGTGGGATCCCACATATGCGCTCCTTTAACTTTTTCTAGGATTTTTCCAGAGATAAAGGTAAGGCTGACTGGTCTGTAGTTCCCCAGGTCCTCCTTCCCCCCCTTCTTAAAGACTGGGACGTCATAAGCCCTCTTCCAATCCTCTGGAACCTGACCCGAGCACCAGGAGTGCTCATGTATCCTTGCCAGTGGATAAGCTATGACCCCCGCTAATTCCTTCATTACCTGTGGGTGGAGTCCCTCCAGTCCTGGTGACTTTGAATACATCCAGTCACTCCAAGTGTCTTTCTACCGTGTCAGCACTGACTGTTGGTTGGCTGATGTTCCTTCCCTTTGTTGGTGTCCATGATGTATGTTGAGGGTTTGTCTAGATTCCCATTTAAGACGACAGAGGCAAAAAACTCATTGAAGAGCTCTGCCTTGCCCCTGCTATCCATCACTAAGCCCACCTGCCCATCCTGTATGGGCCTTATGCTACCCCACACCCTGTTTTTGCTCCCAACGTACCTAAAGAAGGACTTTTTATTGTCCCTAATCCCTGATGCTAGCCTGAGTTCGAGTTGCCTTGGTCTTCCTGGCCGACTCCCTGCAGGTGCAGGCCAAAGAAGTATACTCTTTCCTAGCTACCTCCTGCTTCCATTTCCTGTACACCTTTTTTTGCCTTTATAGTATCTTGGATGCCCCTGATTAGCCAAGGGGGCTTCCTGGCCCCTTGCCTCCTTTCCTCTGCCATGGGATTGACTCGCTCTGAGCCCAAAGAATGACTTCTTTGAGGCTTCCTGGACCCTCAATGCATCCAAGTTACTTTGAAGCCTTCATTCAGCCCCCAGAAGCTCTGCTGACTGTTGGGGACTATTGAGCCTGTCCCAGTGTTTGAAAAAAAATCACACAAGTACTGCTTGCTTAAAAGCACAGGAAGTCTACTTGCAGGAGTGCCACTGCTTCTTGTCTATACTGTCTCCAATTAAAACTAAGTGAAGAAGGTGAATCCAGTTGACTGCATGTGCTGTGCATACAGGGTGTACAGTGCAAATTAAAAACAAGCTGGAATATTATATGGGGATAAGGCACAATGCCACATTTATTGGAACATAAAACATGCAACTTGAATAAAGAACAGTAAGGTTATTTGCTTCACTCATTCCCATGCATACTTATTCAAAAGAAACAAGCACAAACACAGATAGCTAGACAGTTCTGCAAAGGTTAATGTGTTACGAAGTTCTAAGGTTACTAAGGTCAGTCTGGTGGCCAGCCAGACTGGCCAGAGTGATGGAGTCAAGTCTTGTTGGACACACCCAAAACTCCTTCTTGCAGGTGGAAAAGACCCAAAGCCTTGTCTTTGTGTTCATTCTTTATGGTGATAGTTGTCCATAAAAGCCTATGGATTCTGCTGCATCAGATGTGAAGGCCATCCTCCATATCCTGTTGGCAGGCTGGGATTTGGTAAGACGTGATCTGGCTTTGTGGCCTACAATCTTCAGGGGGGTGCTTGCTTGCAGTCTTCAGCCATCAAAGTGAAACGTGATCCAGTGTTTGGTAATCCTTGACTGCTGACTCGACATTGCTGCAGCCTTTAACCGTTAAACTGCAGAAGGTCATTTTCACCTGCTGCAAGAGGACTCTTTTCTTTCACATTGTCACATACGTACATCATTCACTCTTTCATTACCTCTTTCCACATACACCAGACGTACCGCAAATCCTTACACAAGCAATTTCCTTGTACTAAATTTAAGTTCGAAAGTCCTGAGACGATTAGGTCAAATATGTCTATTATGTCCAAGATATTAATACTAAGCAACAAGAAATTTAAAATAGATGATTAATGTCACAACAATAATAGTGACTAATAAAATTATTATAAAAAGTAGATCATAACAAGACTAACTTTTATCTTAATTGTTAAATTTTTTTTTATATAAAAAGAAAAATAACAATAACTGCTTTGGTTGCTTACAGTCACTGCAATACTACACATGCAGCTGCCACCAGGTAAGATGTAGTTGCAGGGAGGCATGGCTCCTTTGTCTTGGGTTAATTTTCAGTATTCCTAAGGATTGACCTTAAGTATCTGTTTAGATAGGCCCCAGTAGATCTCATAAGGGTACTTTGCCAAAGACTGCATATCTAAATGGCTACATAAAATATAAGATCAGGTAGAAGAAAAAGCAGTTTTAAATACAGCTGTAGCAGAGTTCAGTCAACAAACTCTGTTTAGAAAGGTATAAACCCTTGTTTATATACTCCTGAATAGGTTTAACTGATGATTCTAATCTGAATTAAGAGTTTCCACAGAAGTTTGTACCAGTTCAGATTGCTGCAACCTTTTCCAAGCATGTGTAGACAAAACCAGTATCTGCTGGCTGACATACAGCACTGTCTGTTGTAGACAATTTGTTTCATTACAGGATGTAGTTCTGCCTTCTGAAGATGCACCACATAAGTACCCCCACAGTGGTTCCTGGGACTTGGGAGGCTCTAATGACTGCAAGTGGAAGTAGCTGCCCAGAAAAATTCTCAAGTACAATGAAAACTGACTTCTTCCTGTTTGTTTTTTTAGCTGTGTCAGGATGTTTCAGAAAACTTGGTTGCCAAAACAAGCTTTTAATTTGAAAAATAGTCAACATACCTCACTATAAACAATAAGCAAACATAAGTATACTGCAGTATGGAATTTAGGACACTAAACATCGAGTCTAATGCAAACATTAACATTTTCTTACAGAGAGAAAAACAGGTTGATTTTTATAAATAAAATCCAATGTATTATAACTATTACAAAACATGGTTGAGGGGTTTTTTTAGATTTTTATCTTCTAATCACATATTAACTTAGACTACTAAAACTGATTACACAGAAAGCAGAACGTAATATGCCGTTAGTACCTTTTAGGGTATCGTATTCTTCACAATCTATGCCAGTCTTGTGACACTTAAACTTTATATAGTTTTGCTTCATAACTTTCACTCAGTTGTTGAAATGCCAGTACAACATTGTCATCTGGATTGTCACAAAGTTCACCAAGTGATACTCTGGTGAGTTAAAAAGAAAAAATGTTAAATTGATTTAAAGGCCTAAACAAAGTAAATTTAAAGATATAGAAGTATATATCATACCTGACAGATTTAATGACGAGCAAAAAATCCTTAAGCAGTTTATAAGCATCCCCTTCATGTAACCTAAAAAAAATTCTAAAGTTAGAGAAGGTTTAAGTGGGATAAATAAGTGGTATAATAACCCCAATCTTCTAGGGCAGTGGGGGCCACATTTTTCAGCAGGTATGACGCAAGTTAGCCCTGTACCCTCTGAGGGCCACTCTGATCTAGACAAACCTCTGAGTAAACAGCTCTCCAATCAGCAACCAACCAGTTCTGCAGGATCAGCATGGGGAAATATTTCAGTGCTGTAAACTCAGATCTAAAAGTGTGTTTTGCTATACAGATGGTAAGGCACATGCTTACAGAATGATTCTAAACCTATTGAAATATTCAAAGCTGTCACACTGTGAGAATGTAAATATGCTTTTTATGGGGAAAGCAATTAATATATTTGTGAACTTCAGCTCTTGAGACAGGTTGCTTTATTTCTGCATGACAGACTATAATGGAGAATAAACTGTAGACCAAGCTGTTGAGTTAATTAAGAATAGGATAGACCCAAAACTTGGCTATGTTCATTTGCCTATAAATAATGCCCTAATTTCTTCAGAAAAGGTCCTCCAGGTACAGTGCATTGGGCTGCCCATTTTGCAACAGTTCCTGTTTTTAGTCTGAAGTATGGAACAGGCCTTATGGAAAGTAATTATTATAATAAAAAAAAGTTCATGCTTCAGAATTTTTTATAGAAAATATTTGTTTATGACAGTGTTCACAGAATACTAGGTCCTTAAGGGTGTTTATACACGTGCTCTAGGGTGGAGGTTAAGAGGCACTTTAACTAGAGCAGCTCCAAGAGCCACTCTAATTAAAAGCACCCGGAACATCTTGTGTATCAGTGCCCCTGCACTTCAAAATGGTGGCATGGGGTGCTTTATCTAAATCTCAAAGAAATTTTAGATAAAGCACCCCCCACCGCCATTTTGAAGTGTGGGGATGCTGATACGTGAGGTGCTGGATTGCAGGAATTACCACGCTCCAATAGACTTGATTAATCAAGTCTGCTCATCTATAGGTGCCCTCAGAATTAAGAAAGGAATGGCCTTAAGAATCTACAATTTTACAAGGAAGACAGACAAATAGGCACAAGTTAGTGGAAAGGGAAGAAATACAGAATTTTTATACAAATTTCAACTAAATTCATCATAAGCTGCAGGAAGGAAGATTTTTTTTCTTCTAAGATGTAGTTTAAGTATGAGCAGTTAGGGATCATAAGTGAGATCAAACTCAATGGGACAAATGTACCTAAATGAGCTGACAGCATAAGAAGTAGTGCCTAGTCATAAGCCTCAGAAAAGACAACACAGGAGATGATACTACTGAGGACAGTAGATGGACATAGAAGAGCAATATTAATTCTAAAAAAAATCTAATTATGCCAATTCAGGTGTCATGTCTTGCTCAGATATTGTCTGCAGCCACAAGAAATCAACACATTATCTATGCATAGTGTTTAAGATGGACGTTTATTTGTGACCATAAAGGCTAGAAACATTGTTTATTAAAGGAAATTAACATAGGGCATAATATTGCGACCATATGTGGCACCACAAATACTGTGGCTGTAGAACTGAAAATATTTAAGTCCTAACTTATTTCCACAAACAACTATAACAAAACAATGACATTAAACAAAAGTGCATACCAGTTGTCTTTTACCAGAGCAACCAAGGAGCCATGCTTATAGAAATCAAGTGCATAAGCATTGAGTGGCATTCTTCTTCCTTGATAGTCAAGCTTCTCCCGCCAAAGCAAAGGAGCATTTCCAATATTAACACCAGCTGTACGTAAAACAGCCTAAGACAGAACACAGATTGTTGCACTGTTCAGTTTTAGACGCACCATTTTAGACAGTCTGAAAACATTTGAATATTCTAATATTATATATATAAAAGCCTTAGTCTGTTTGTTTGTCTATAATGCTTTATTTGCGTTCCGATTGGCTGTCTTGGGAGCCAACTGGAGTGCTCTACACAGACAGAGACAGATGGTGGAGTGCGGCAATGACAGTGGGGACTGAGTGGGGGGTGGGCAATGAGGCCACCTGGCTTCACCTCGCCTCGCCTCCCCTCCCCTCCCCTGCTTGAAGGCATTCCTCAAAGGGGGCCTTCATCAAAGGTCTTTATGGCTGCTGTTTAAATTAAAGCAAAGAAGCCAGAGAAAATGCACCACCACCATAAAATCCAGACCTGGAATCTGGTTTGAACCCCTCTACAAAAAAATTAACTTACTCTGTTAACCTTTTCAGCAGCAAATAAATCCTGATCAGTCATTCCAGATAGCCACATGAAAGGAGAGACTGCAGTTGCACTTTTTGTGCTGCTCGTCAAATAAGAAGCCAGTTTGGAGTGACCATATTCTTTTTGTGTAAAATCTAATGAAAACAAGCATTGAGTGGAATAAAAATAATTGTGCCCTTTGATCAATTAACCAAAAAGATACAGTCAATTTTTGGTTTGATATGGGGATCTTGGTGACTTTTATGGTTTTGAATTGGCAGAAGGGGAGGAAGTGTAGCAGTTAGTTCCACCCCATAGTTTATACCATTTTACTAAATATAATCTACAAAACAGTGTAATCTGTTTGCATGAATGCTACTAAATGCATCATTTGTTTCACTTCATAACACACTCAATCCCCATTCTGTGTCTGTTTGTTTACATTGTAACATACTCAGTTTATCAGTATGTCAGTTAAGTGCATAAACCATGTTAGTGCATCTTCTTTCAGCCTGTCTACTTTGTAACCTAATAGGACTGGACTTAACTGCATGTTAATTATAATAGTAGTCCCCTGTCTGCCCCAGATAGCACCCCTTTGACAACTGCTTCACTCTATTAGAATACAGTTTTGAGGCTGCTAATACAACAGTACTGACAGTGCTGTAAGCTCCCTAAGTACAGAGCAGTTTTGGTGCTATGGTATTAGCACCCTAGAAACTGGCTAGCACTCTCACTTTCAAGGCTATACATGAAAGCATGGAAACTGGGGGAGTTAGTCAGTTTTGAGTTTACTAATACCATAGTCCCAATAGTGCTGTATACTTAAGAAACCTTGTTTACAAGGGACTTTGAATAAGCACAAAAAAGGCTATATCCTGCTTTAGCTTTTTTTTGTTTTAAAGCTACAGTTAAACAGAGTGAACTGTACATCTCCTGTAAAAAAAAAGAAAAAAGACAAATGGAACTTATTAGCATAGCTGAATTCACAAGCCTTAAATGACAAATTGCTTGTTTCAATTAGTCAATCTATCAGGCATTCACAACACAACTTGTGTTCACAACAGATTAAAGTATAATATGCATAAGCAAATAATTAGTGATTAAAATGTATAGGTGTTCCCAGTGCTTACCTATCTTTGACAAAGGGAGTTTATATTCCTGTTCTGTGTCAGCCAGCTTAGCAACTGTTAGAAGAAAGCAAGCAAAATTTTTTTCTACTTTGCTGTTGTATTCATCAACTGCTGCAGCGAAGTCTTCTGGGAGATCTTCTAGAAACACCTGCAGTAGCATACAACATATTTAACTAAGCATTGATTTAGCTATTACCCTGGCATATCTAAAGAGGCCTTAGTCCAGGGGTGGGCAAAATCTGGCCAGCTGACTATTCAACCTGCAAGCAGGCGCCCACCAATTAATTGTATATGGCGTGGACCACTGCATTCCACATGGGGCTGATCCCCACCTGCTCCCGCTCGGGGCATCCTTACCTGCTGGAGGTCCCTAGCTTGAGCCCCAGCTACAGCCAGCGCATGTAACTTCTGGGCAGTGGTGATACTGCTGTTGAGCAGCAGCCACTCAGTGAGCTGCCTGGCTCCCCCTGCCTCCAGTGACCCCTCCTGTCCCTACTGCAGTACTGGGGAGCAGGTAGGGTAGGGAAGGAGCAGTGGGTGGGAGGGCGGTGGCAGCTGGGAGCACAGGGCCAGAGCTGGCAGGAGTGCAGGGTGGGAGCTGGGGAAGTGGCGGTGAACAGAGGGGGATGGATGAAGGGAAAGTGGCAGCAGCCCCTCAGGGTGCTTGTGGCCCACCAGAAGCCATGTGTGATGGAGCCCAGCTGTCTTGGCTTCACTCCCTGCCAGCACATGCAAGTCCTGGGACTCAGCCAAGGGGCTGTGCCTGTTGTGGGCCAAGAGCACTAGGGATGCTACCTGCTGCTGCCCCCAGTGGCAGTGCGGGCTGTGTGCCATAAGCTGGAGGCGGCCCCAATTCTGGTGGTGGGACTGGAGAGTGTCAGGTAAAGAGGGCAAGGGATGCCTGAATCCCTTTCTCCTGGGGAAGCAGTGCAGCAGGGGAAGCTGGGGAAATAGTGGCAAGCAGCCTGGGGCTCCTGGCCCAGCATACAGGGCTCTAGTTTCCAGCTCCCTTCCACCCACTCTGCCTGCCCAGCATGATCAACAGCCACCTGCATGCAGCCAAGTGGAAGGCAGCCCTGCCAACAAGCTGTGCGCCCTAGCTGGGGCCAGGGCCAGGGTCAGGGCCCGGGCAGTTGCAGGCTGGAGCATGGAGCAGAAGCACAGGCTAGCTGCAGGTGGGAATATGGGATGGACTGCTCTAGGTGGGGGGCAGGGGGGTTTCTCAGCCCCATGAACACCAGAAAGCAGTCACAGGCTGGGCTGTGGGGGGCAGACTGTACCTGCACCTCCCAGGCAAGCTCTGCTGCACGGGTGCACTGCACTTCCCTTCCTCCACCCCCCGCCCAAGCCACACACCCATCCCCCAACCACACACTCCCCCATGTACAGCCTCCTACCCCCACCATTTATGCACATAATATACAAGAGTAATACTTTATCTACTTCCTTAAAACTATCTCTTCTGAAAAATGTTGTGTGTGTGACCCTTGACTTTGTTGGTTTCGTGCTGTTCTTGGGGAATTCTGATGCCCCTGGAACCCCCACTGATTTGTCAAGGGTGGTGGAGAAGGTTGTTAGAGAGGTCACAACCCTCACTACTTGATATATTGTGCCTGTGCCTTGTGGCCTCGAGGGCAGAACTTCTGGGGCCTTAGGGGCAGGCCCTGTGGAGGGGCAGCGTTTCCCAGTCATGGGGTGGACCTTCTAATGTTGTGGCTCATGTGATGAAAGTAAGGGATTCCGAGACCAATGTGGCAGCAAGCCTGAGGCGAAGTTTGGTGTCAAGTGGGTGGACCTTCTTATGCCATGGACTGTGTGACAGGGCCAGACTTCCTGTTCCAAAATGACCTCCCCCCACCTCCAGGAGTAATGGGGCATGGGGAGGGATTTGTAGTGGCAAAGATCACAAAAATATTTCTTTATCAGTAGCACAACTGGATGGGATGGAGGGTATGCATGACCAGTGAAGCAGTCCTGGGCATTGTCTTAGGGTGGTGATTGCTGATGGGAACTAAACATATGAAAATGGCTGTTGCTGTACCTGGCTGTGGCTGTCTGCTCTGCAGTTGGTGATGTCCTATGGGCCAAAGCTTCTAGGGCATAGAGCTGCCCTATTACACCTTTTTTCCTAACTGTCTACATGCAGAGAATTCAACGAATCTATTTGGCAGGATTCAGGCTGGTGCAAAGAGGAGTTAGGTACTGAGTTTACAGAGTCCTAGAATCCACAGGGAACTCCAGTCATGCATATATATGACCCTCCACAGTTGTCCTATCACCCTGATGAGTGTTGGTCACAGTTTTTCAACATGCCCCCATGTGGGGGCTTGGGGATCCTGAGATATTAGAAACTGGTCAGAAAGCTAGAGCAGCTGCTCTGTATTTTTCTCACACCTGAGTTTGCCCCTAACTAAATGGGAATTGTCTGTGTGGAAGAGCTGCCAATGACTGTTATAAAGTTGTCACAAACTTACCCCCAAAGTAATAGTATTTTAAGGTGCCCATGAGATGTTAGGCATATATATTTTCATAAAGGAAGTTTACTAATCTATTTGGTTTCTATTTCTAGCTAATGTTAAGCTGCATTTAATTTTATCATTTTCATGTTTGTATGAACCATGATAGTTGATGTAAGTGTATTTATTCTGTTTTATAAGGCACTTGTATTACCTGGTCAAGTGGTTGGTGATTAGGCATCAAGACGGACAAAGGCTATTGCCGCTTAAGAGAAGCAGTAGCCTAGTTGGCTGAAGTATCATAGTGCTTAGCGTCGGAAGGGACCTAAGCAGATCATCAGGTCCAACCCCCTGCCCCAGGGCAGGAACAAGTGCCAGGGTCATATTACCCCAGCCAAATATCTGTCCAGCCTCCTCCTGAAGACCCCCAAGGTAGGAGAGTACCACCTCACTTGGGAGCCCATTCCAGAGCCTGGCAGCCCTAACTGTAAAATAATGCCTCCTGATGTCCAGCCTGAACCTTCTCTCTAACAATTTGTGGCCATTACTCCTAGTAACCCTGGGTGGTGTTCAAGGGAACAGAGCCTCCCCCAAATCCTGCTGTCTCCCCTGGTGAGTTTGTCAATGGCCACCAGATCCCCACTTAGCCTTCTCTTGTGGAAGCTGAATAGGTTCAGGCCCTTTAGCCTCTCTTTGTAGGGCCTGCCCCACTGCCCCTTGACCATACGAGTGACCCTCACCTGGACCCTCTCAATGCTAGCCACATCCCTCTTGAAGTGCAGTGCCCAGAACTGGACACAGTACTCTAACTGCAGCCTGACCAATACTGCACAGAGGGGAAAGATCACCTCCCTGGACCTGCTTGTGATGCATCTGTAGATGCATGACAAGGTGCGGTTAGCCTTACCTGACCTCTTCCTTGCATTGGTGGTTCATAGTTTCATAGTTTCTAGGGTCGGAAGGGACCTGAGTAGATCATTTACTCTGACCCCCTGCCATAGCAGGAAAGCGTACTGGGGTCAAATGACCCCATCAAGGTGTTCATCTAGCCTCCTCTTAAACACCCCCAGGGTAGGAGCCAGCACCACTTCTCTTGGAAGTTGGTTCCAGATCCTAGCTGCCCTGACAGTGAAGTAGCACCTCCTGATATCTAGCCTAAATCTACCCTCTGCCAGCTTGTGACTGTTATTCCTGGTCACTCCTGGTAGTGCATGGGGGAACAGAGACTCCCCCAGTGCCTGCTGCTTCCCCTCTGACTAGTTTGTAAGAGGCAACTAGATCCCTCCTCAGCCTTCTCTTGTGGAGGCTGAACAGGTTCAGGTCCCATAGCCTCTCCTCGTAGGGCCTGCCCTGCTGCCCCCTGATCATGCGAGTTGCCCTCCTCTGGACCCTCTCCATGTTGTCCAAGATCCCTTGCTGCCACTGTGTTAACAAGAAGCGTGTTCCCTAGCCTATAGGTGTGTTGCCAATTCTTTCTCCCTAGATATACAGTACCCTGCACCTGTCTGTATTGAATTTCATCCTATTCTCATCCACCCACCTCTGCAATTTGTCTAGATCTAGCTGGATTCTGTCCCTCTAGAAGGGAAACAGTTCCTGAGAATTCACGTGCAAGATGGCTACACACATTAGCCTGCCAAATGGTCAGGGTACATACATGACCTCACACCCATCTTCAGATTGACAATGATGGTGTATAGTTCTAACAGGAAGGCTATAGCAAGGCTTGTCAGATATTTAATCCAGGACTTTTTGTATCCAGTAGATTTAGGAAGCAAAGTTTGAATGCTCATCTACAAAAGGTGTTTTGTAAACTCCCTTTGAGGATTAGAACTGAGAAACTGGACAGAGAGCTTGTCTTGTGAGAAGTGTGCACCCACAGGTAATTGTACACTTTCGTCTTTGATAGATTTTCAGCGCGTGTTAATTTTGGTACAGTGTTGTTTGGTTTCTCCTCTGTATTTTCCATCAGGGCATTTAGTGCACTGGATAAAATGTAATACGTTTTTGGAGGTGCAGGTGTAAGATCCAGGAGTGGCGATGGTTCTGTTGTGGGGTGTAGTAGTGCATGGGCTGGCTTTACTTTTCTTGTCCTAGCATAGTGTGGATCAGTTCAGTGAGCTTTGGGCCATGGGAAGTTTGCCCAAAGTCTGCTTCTTATGATGAGGTTGGCAAGGTTCAGTGTTTGTTTAAAGCAGGGGTGGGCAAAATGTGGCCCATGGGCTGGATGTGGCCCACTAGGCCATTCTATCTGGCCTGCAGTGCCCCTGAACAATTTAGAAAATTAATGTACATCTGCCCCGACTGCCTGTCATGCAGTCCTCAATGGCTTGCCAAAGTTCAGTAAGCAGCCCTCCACCCAAAATAATTGCCCACCCCTGGTTTAAAGGCTAGGATGGATGATTCTGGAAACCTCTTTTTAAGAAGGGTCTTCTACTTTGGGTTGCAATTGCTTGACAATTTTCTATATGGGTTCCAGGGCAGGATGCTATGTTGTAACTAATAGTGTGCAATTCGTGGGGATTTTCTTTTTCTACCCAGCAATTCCTCATGTGGTATACATGGACTAAATATAAACATTGGATTTATGGCACATTGCCCTCCAATAATGCCAGGTAACCTCCCTCTATTTTACCAGCTACATTCTAACATCAGGAGATTGCACTTTAAAAGAGAAAGGTGGAAGCACTTTTAAACTTGGGGTAGGGATAAAGGAATAATGTTTAGAACCTCTTAGCCAAGAACTATTTATCAAATAAAAAAAAAAATTAAACAGGAGCTTACTAAGAATTATGTAAGCAGCCATGTTGTCTCTGTAATAAGTGCAGATAAGGTAATTTTTCACATAACATGGTCCTCAGGTATTTTAGTAGTAATGATTAGTACTTTCTGGCAGAGACCATCTTTTCATTATATGCATGTTCAGCACTTAAAACAATGAAATTTGAACCATAATTGGGACCTCTCTGCAACTGCAATACATATAATAGAAAAGAAAGTTGTTGCTTACCTTTGACTGACAAAACTTCTTCCTAAACTTCATAGTGCAAGCTGGTAAGTATGTCCTTCCAAACAGGTTTGCTAACACTAACACTAATTCTTCCATCACACTTTCAGAGAAAACGGTTGAACCTATTCAAACAAAGTACACTGATCAAATATGCAAAACAAGAAAAGGAGTACTTAAAACATAGTTCCAACTTGAAGCTGGTCATTTAAAAAAAAAGAAGCAGTTTCGGACTCTGTACACCTGCAAATTTTTTATGCCTTCTCAGTCATCCAATTTTTAAAGAAAGGTTTTGTTTTTTTTATTTCTGCAAGCAAGGCCTCCACAAGCAGTAAAGGAAACTGAATCAATTGTTATATACAAAATTCTGTGTTACTAGAATACCAAAATTAAGTCAAGATCCCATAGTTAGGAAATGACAGAAACATATAAGCAACCTTAATTTTTCTCCCTTGTGCATATGTATTACAATACAGTCCTCAACTACATGATCGTAAACTATATTTTCTGACCCCTACTTCAGTCAGCTCCCAAAATAAAGAATGCTCCTCTAATGATCAGATGGAAAACAAAAGATCTGACTTCTTTCAGTGTGTGGCCCTATACCTTATTGATGTGCACAATTCAAATCATGCTTTGAAAATGGACTTATTAATTTCCTCATAGGCTTCTTTCTTTAACACTTAGCACTTTTTCAGACTTGGTGCTTCCCAAGCAAGAATGTTTTGCTTCATGGCACCATTGTGAGATCAGGAAATTGTATCATCTCCACTTTGCATATGGGGAACAGACACAGGGAGCTTAAAATCAAAGTTAGCTACTTATTTCAGGTGTCTAATCCAAGGTACCCAGCACCTGATATCTTCAAGCACAGGTCCCAAGATTTCAGTTAAAGTATGGAGTGCTTGTCACATCTGCAAATCAAGTCTCAAATCAGATTTCCTGGCTGTAAGGTTTTAAACACTACAGCCTCCTTTGCAGGGGACACTCAAGCAGACTGTAGCAACTTGTAGCTCTGCTTCTTGCTTCCCCTGCCCCAACAGGGATAGAACGGGAGAGCTGAAAACCCAAAGAGGATCGGTTAAGGGAGATGGCAGAGGCTCCTAGACCTTCCAGCTGAGAGCCTGACGCTGCAGCTTCAGACCCTCCTACCTCTCCTTTCTCTGACTCAGCTAAGTAGGTAGAGGGGCATGGGGCTGGAGTGTCTGGCTGCAACAGTAGCAGGGGACCCAGAAGTCAGCAAGAGTCTGGTAGGGGGTAAGCCCAGCTGCAGGTCTGCCAGGGATGGAGATACAGGCTGTGAGGTTTGAGTCAGGAACTGACCGTGCCACAGGGACTTGAAGGGGGAATCTGGTGGCTGGCTCGCAAGCAAGCTAGCCACCCCAATCTCCCTCCCTGCAGGACACTGATTCTGTACAGATGTAACCAAAAGTGAAATGGTCAAAAATATTACTTAATTTAAAGTAGAACTATTTCAGAGCATTTCAGCTACTTTTACAGAACATTTTTTAAAAGTTGTATGTTTGTACAGTTGGCCCCCTGAATCATTCCAAAGGTGTTTTAAATGTTTCACCTGTTATATCTGTTCATACCCTTGGTTTTAGTCCACCAGGCAGGTACTACTAATAGTCCAGAAACCACCATTCAGATGCTGCTTATTTCCATAGGTGCCCAAGTGTCCTTCAGAGGACACTTGCAAAGCCATTTAAGTCCTGATACTGCCCCACAGCTACCAAGCTGCTCAAAATCCTGATCTATGTTAAACCATGAAGGTGCTTCCCTTATCAATTGTCACCAGGAGTCATAAGCATGCCCATGACAAAAGACAGTTGGCAGGCACCACTACATGGTAGTCTCCCTTGGTGGCTAGAACATTTTCCCTGGTATTGGATGTAGTTTTGTGAGTGTGAGAAGTGAGGAATCAAAATGAACTTATAATGGAACTCTGTTACAATCCATAGTGCACTAGAACTATGGCTACTCCACCACTACAGTATAATTTTATTTTTCTTACAATTTTTGTTAACTGTAGTGGGGCATCGGGCTAGCCTAGCACCACCAGGCTCAAATCAGTCCTTGAATCCTTGATCTAACTCCCATAATCTGGTCCCAACCAGTCTTTCTCTGCACTTAACAACACAGGCAATAATGCCCTGGGTTCTTCTGCACTACAGAGCTCAGCAGAAAATTTAAACAGCCCAACATAAGCTTCAAGTCCTGGGTTAATCCACACCACAGAGCTCAACAGAAAATACAAACAATCCACAATGAACACCCACAAGCATGGGTTAGTTCTCACCCTTTACTCTCCTTTCTTCTTTAGAGAGACCTGCCACTCCACACAAACAAGCCTACTTCCAGGTCCTCTCTCCCACTTCCTCTTCCAGGCCCCTTTTATTTCTGGATCAGCCAGCCAACTTTCCCTCATTTGCTAAGAGACTGATCCAGCTGCAGTCCCTTAGGTGGGCAGCCTGCTACTGGCTGGCTAAATGGTCCAGGCTGCAAGCCTGCACCCTGTCGCAACACTGATATCAGAAGTTATTCACTTGAAGCCAGCTTATATTTTCACTATCTGGACACATCTACACATACAATTAATGTGCATGAATAAACTCAGGCTTACTGCTCTTGAGTTTTTTGCTCCCAGGTGTGCCATTTGAACATGCACCCAGGAGCAAAACACTCCAGAATATATTGCTCCAGAGTTTATTTGTGTGCAGCACATTGAGCTCAGTCAGAGCAGCCTCAACTGGTAGTAACCCAGGCCTGCTCTGACCAGGCTGAACACACTGTGCAGTGGCTGGCTGGGGCATGACCAGGTTCCAGTGTGGGGCTAGCCAGCAGGCAGCCCCTGCACTGAAGCACCGTCGTGCCCCAGCCAGCCAGGTCAACATCTACACATGCTCTGGTGCACATGAAAAAACTCCAGAGTAGGTTAGAACTTTTATTTATTTTTATGAGCTTATTAGTTTTGTGCACCCTAGTAGGGCCACATGTAGACGCAAAGACATTTACTGCAGAGCTAATTAGGCAGCTCTGCAGTAAATGTCTCATGTAGGCGCACCCACTGGAATGGAACATGCAACTGTGTCACTCTTGAAACTTTATGAATACACAGCTGTTATTAATATTCTATTAATTGTATGTGTGCTGCATGTTCTATACTTGTACTAAGGCAACTATAGGTCACTTAAAACTCATAATCATCTGCAAGTGCAGTTTAATTAAGTGTATGGGAAATTAACTTACCTTTAATTGGCTGGCACAATTTGTGGAATAATCCTTTGACAAGAAAGCTGACTAGGACAAAATTTGAAGGCTCATGATAATGTAAATGGCATACAAGTCCAGCAAAGCCCATGGGGTTACATTCTTGATCCAGATATCCCTAGTTATTAAAATATTTTGTTAGCATCACATTTACATGAACTAAACTAAGTGCTGTTCTTGTGAAATCCCTTGTAAGGTGCAAAGAGGTATTTCACTTCACTGGGATAAACATCACAAAGCCATTACAGCTGTTTCCCACTGCCCATAGTTGTGGGATGCTGGCCAGGGCTGAAATTAACAACAGAATTCAGGAGATGCTGCCAAAATGGAAACGTTAGCATGCAGAGGTACACAACTCTTCTGTAGCCATTCCTCTTTAGTCCTTAACAGTTGTATTCTGGATTTTGCTACTATTGTAATTTTAATAACCTGTTATTTTCATAGTTCTTTCCATTTTCAGAAGGTTCAGAAACTCACCTTTTATGTGTGCACTTTTAGCAAGTCACAGGGGCAGATACCATATCTGATATTTTGCCTTGTATAACATTCTTGATCAGACCTATTACATATACAATAAGGTTACTACCTTTTTTTAAAAAAATTGAACAAACTTAATGTAAATTTAGGGATTTGGTAAACCACTGTGTTTTAAGGGCTATTTTCCTCTCTTCTCATCTTCATTTTTTTTAACTAGTGCCTGAATGCTGTTGCGGTGGAACATAAAATAAGTGGTACTATAATGACCTGAGTGGAACAGTACAGCTTGTAAGATTTCTGGGTTTATCACTATTACTGTTTAATAAAACAAGATAACTGAGTGTTATTCTAGTTCTTCTCTCTTAACCAAACAGAATGAAAGCTTACCTCTTTGAGAAGAAACTGCACAGAAAAGATGAAGTATATTTTTAACATTTTATTACAACTCTGTTGTTTGAATGATATCAATGGATGCTTCAACACTGACAGCACCTGTGGAAAAAGAAAAGAAAAATTAAAAATTGCAGGTTGGGGAGGGGGAGATTAGGGCACATTTATACCACAGGGACACAGCAGTGAACAGGAGTGCCTAAATTGCATTGTTCCAGGTTGTAGCACACATGGAGTAGGTATACCCTGATTGAATATGGCATTCCCTTGGCATGGTGCTTTGATGCTGCCAATGTGCCTTTAGGGCACAGCTCTTCTGGAATACTGTTTTCTTCTTTAATTGGGAATTGGGTACTGATTGGGTACTGTGCCTCACTACAGGTACCAACTTCCTTTAGGCGCTTTTGAAAATTTGACCTCACAGGCTGATCTTGCAAAGACTTGTGTGTACCTTGCTTATAGTTGCATATATTTGTCTGTCTGCAGGCTTAAGGCCTAAATATGTATTTGAATATTTAAACTGAACATTGTTTTAAAACTGAACATATTGCACACATTGCTAAGGGAACATCATGTTTAATGTCTTTAATAAGTATATTTACATTATTATTTTAAATAGTAGATTCAAGTTTCCTTTGAAAGGAAGAAAATGTCACCTTTATTAGTCTGAAGTTGGGCAGAAGGCAGGACAGGCTGGGGCTGTAGACACTAACTAGTTCAGAGCGGTTGCCTATGAAAGCTTTTGCTTCTTTGAACCAGTGCCACCCTGCCATGCCTTTTGAAAGGAAATTAATCTGTTTTTTTCCAATTTTAAGCCTTTAAAATTGTAGGATTTAACATTCACCATTCACTCTAATATAAAAACAAGCTCAATTAGAGACATGTCTGACAGTTCAATGTGCTGAAATTCAACTAAGGGTAACAAGCAACACTTGGCAGTCCATAACTAGCATGGCCATGGGTCATTTACATAAACACTGACAGCCAGAGATACTGGTCCCATGACGATCCTTCATCCCTGAGAGCTGTTCTGTTAAATAGCTTTGAGTGGGACATAGACTTGGATCAGCATAATACTTTTATTTTAAAAGACTAATTGCATTTTCTCATTGTTGAGTAAGGTAGTGCTTTATCTGTCTCGGCAGTTCATATACCATAAAACTTCCCATCTTCACTTCTGCTCATGCCATTTCCTCAGTTGTACCTGAAATCCTAAATCAAATCATACCAAATTGTTCCCATTAAATAAAATTAACATTAACAATAAGGAACAATAGGCAAAATAAACATGCAGCAATTCCCAATGCAGCTTGTACCAGGCAACTTAGTTCAAGCTTCCTAAGTAAAAAGCAATCTCAGAAGCATGGAAGTCTGTCTTAAGATCTTAAGATGGCTCCAGGGGCAGTAGCTGCACCCCACTGCTCATTCAGTACCCCTAGGCATTGAGGGTGTCATCCAACAATGGCCTGTGCGGTTTATATCCTGGACATTCTCCTTTGTTCTTAAGCCAGTATAATTCCTCCCCGCTCCCTGCCAGGTTTGTTCTGCATACCCTTAGTCCTTCCCACCACTTTTCCTTCCCTACCATCCTTACTACTTTGCCCCACAATAGTCTTCTTCCTTGCCTCCCTTTTGCTTCTTCACTTCTTCCTCACCTCCATTAAAAGTACAGTAACATGAAAACACAGAAAACTGTTGAGCTAATACTTTCCTAACCATCATTCTGCTATGTCTGTTTTCTTGCACATTTTGCCTGTGCTCCCTATTAATGCTGTAAACCCAGCACAGGGCTAGTTTGAATGGCTAGGGACATTCAAAAAGCCTGAGTTGATTCAATCTGGGACAAACAAGTTTGACCCAAATCAGTTGTCTGATATTCAACCAAGTTTATCTTAAACCATTTTGAAACTGGTTTATGTGCGCTGAACTTCTGTTCTGTTACAAGTTTAAATCAGTTTCTGATCACTTAAACCAGTTTGTGTGCAACTTCTGGCCCTAGCCAATAGGGCTATAACCTTAGTTGAGACCTCTGATGCCAAGATACAAAGTGATGGGACAAAAAAAGAGAAAGAAAATAGAATCAGCTGAAAAAGAGGACAAAACCCAAAGCAGGGACTGTTAAAAATACAGGAAAAATACATTTGAACTCTAAAATCTTTTCTACCAGTAACTTCCCTTTGCTTTTGGTCCAATCCCTACATTTTTTTTTTATTTGAAAGAAAAAACATCTAGTCATCTTGTTACCAGTGTCTTTTCTCCTACCAATGAGATTTTTTAACTTTATGGCAAAGGAACTTTAAAAGCTTTTCTGTGGGGGAACAAAATAGCAGTATTAGCACAGTGCTACATCTGGTCTTAACTGTCCTGACTGGGTGCGTCTATATGATGACACAGCTACAGCACTGTGCTCTAGTATTGCCCCTTGGAAGTACTAAAACAGTGCAATACATGCTGTTACTGTGCCATGCAGGCAGCACATGCTTAGTTTTTGCAGTTGCATTGCCATAGCAGCACACTATAGCTGGGGAGTGTGCTGCTACAGCAACGTAGCTGGTGATCATGTGTAGACATACGTGATTGCTACATCACTGTACAGTGACCTGTAGATGCACCCAGTGAGTAGTGTTTGTTTAGACCAGCCATGTAGCTATACCCTAAGGCTAAGTACAGACAGTCAAAAAGCCCTAGCAGAATTGATGCAATCTTTGCAGGTTTCCCTAAGCTGTATAGATTGAACTGATAAGGAACTGAACTGACATCCAATTTTCAGTTTGGAAAAGCAGGCAGAAGCCTGCACTAACCCAGGTCAGAAAGCAGAAGGTGCTGGACTATACTTCCCAACCTGCAGGCCAAGCTGAGGCTAGCTAAGCACATGCCCTCAACCCTCTGCTTCCTGCCCCCTCCTCCCCCACCACAGGGAGAGGAAGTAGCCCTGGTCCAGGTAAAAAGCCAGGCTCTGCCCCACTCTCCTGCCAGCCTCACAGAAGTATAGGGCTGAAAGGGACCTTGTGAGATCATTGGGTCCAGCCCCCCTGCCCTGGGAAGGAAAGACTGCTGAGGTCAAATAACCCCAGCAAGGTGTGCATCCAGTGCCTCCACTGCTGCTGGCTACTGTCTGAGCCAGATGAGCAGACCCAAGCTAGGGTGACTACCTGTCCCTAACTGGACAAGACAGTCCCACAATGGGAACATCAAATCCTGGTCCAGGGCTGTGTGACTCCAGGACAGCATTTGTCCTGGATTCCCAGCCTTGTGCAGGAATCTGTGAGAAACAGTGGGTTTCCCTTTGCAGACTGACAGCATTCCAGCCTGCAAGGGGCTGCTGGGAGTGAGATACAGGGGGCACTACATACATGTGCATGCCCACGCACATGGCCAGGAAATGGCAGTGGCTGGGATGTGTGGAGAGTAGCTCCCTGCAGGTAAGTCTATGGGAGGGAGGGGATTTAAGGGGACAGAAGTGGGGACAGATCAAGGTCCCCACAGTGAGGAAGGGAGTGGGGCAGGGGCTGGTCATGTCTAGCCAGGACAGTGCATGGGGCTGGGGAAGGGTGCAGAAAGGAGCTGTGGGCAGCTCATCTGGGGGGCTCGTGCCTCCCCAGATTTGTGCACAGGGTGGGGACAGATGCAGGCTGCCTGTTGTGAGCTTTGGATTCCCTGACCTGCAGGACCTGCTGCCTTGCTCCTGGGGGTCCTGCACTAGCTACATCCCCATGGCAAGGTACCCCCAGTCTGCCCAGCAGCAGCGGCGGCAGCGTGGAGTTGTGTCCCCTGCTGCTGCCAGGCAGGCAGGAGGTGCATGTCTGGAGCAGAAAGCTTTGGCCAAGGCTAACCTGCATGGTGTGGGTTTGCGGGGGAGGTGCAAAGCATCCTGGCATGCTGGGGGACTGTGAATTAACTTAAATCTGGAGGGGATCTAGGACAGAGGTGTGATAAACCAATTTAACCTAAATCAGTTAAATCTGATACTACAATCATCAAGGTTTACCTTAAACCAGTTTGTGCCATTTTGAAACTGGTTTATGTTCACTGAACTTCTATTCTATTACTGCAGAGGTTGGCAACCCCCAGCTCACATGCCAAGCATGGCACATGAGGCCATTTTGCTAGGCAAACCACAGCCAGCCCTGGCTCTGGGTAGCTGCTGCCAGCAACAGAGCCCAGGCTGCTCCCAGCAGGGCTTGCAGCATCCCAGCTGCCTGCTACTAACAGTAGTAGCAGCAGCCCAAATTAGCTGGGCTCAACAGCTCCAGCATCAGCTCCATGCTGGCAGTAACTGCTTTCTTTTGCACATGTGCACCTCGGAGAAGACAGTGGGGCAGCGCAGCCCATCCTAAGGTGCCCATGCAGTCACCGCCAGCATGGACCTGATGCTGGAGCTGTGGAGCCCAGTAAGCAGGCTGCACCAAGCTCTGGAACCCTGCCATCACCTCCGTGCCAGGAGCAGGGTAGAGAGCAGGGCTGCACTGCCTCAGGCCCTCCCCCCGCCTTCTCCGACATGCAGGTGCATGCGCCAGTACAGAGCCTCCTGGCTGTAGCCGGCCCTGGCTCTGGGTAGCTGCTGCCAGACAGGAGCCCAGGCAGCTCCCAGCAGGCAGCTGGGCTGCTGCAAACCCTGCTGGGAGCAGCCCAGGCTCTAGCAGCTACCCAGAGCCTAGGCTGGGGGGCAGGGGCAGCAGGCCTGGGGGGTCAGGGCACAAGCAGGGCATCCTGCCATGTACTCCTTGCCCTCATTTTGTTTTTCTGGCATGTGTGCACTCTGGCACCTTCCAAGGTAGATATTGTGGTGTTTTTCAGCACTCTGGCCAAAAAACATTGCCTACCCCTGTTAACAGGTTTAAATCGGTTTCCAGTCACTTATACCAGTTTATGTGCAACTTCTGTCCCTAGCTTAAGAGTCTCCATTTGAGGGAATATATATTTCATTTGGCATCAGACTGTGTTCACAACATACAGCTAATTAATTTTAATTGTGTCTGAGAGAGAACAGAGATTTAATGAAATTGGTACAAATATTTAGAACACGATTTCCCATACCTTTGCTTTGGCATCCTCTTTGTCATCTGCTTTTGCTGCCAATAGCATGAGTCTTAGCACCAGGGAAATACTGAAAGGGAAATTGCCTTTCAGTTGAGGCACATTGGATTTTATAAGTTTTTCAACCTTGGGCATCGGGATATCATAGAAGAATACATTTCCTATCAAATCTTGTCCACGTCTTCCAGCACGGCCAGACATCTAAAAAGGGTTTATTGGTAAAAATCTGAATATTGATAGTTCACAAACATTTAATTCTATTTTTTAAAGTTTTTATATAGTCCTTTCTATGGTATCTTTGGCTCAAAAGTACTTATACAGAGTTATGATATACAACCCAAGTTTTTAAAAAGATCTTGAGAAGACTACAATCAGGTAATACGAATGTCTATAATGCCAATTTCCTTGCCACCCAAACAATAATTACACAAAGTATTTTCCCCCTACAGTCACTTAAACATGTCTCATTATGATTATGAGATTACTTTGTACCTCTCCTGCCAAAGGATCCCAGAATATTTTATAAATGTAAAGTATGTTTGTTTTTTTAAAGGTCATCATGGGATATACCATTTCTTGTTGCTAAATAAATGTAAACAAATATAAACAGGTTATGTGATCTTTTTTCTTTAACATCAGTCTTTCAAACTAAATCTAACTGGACTTTTTCTTTTGCACATGCCACAACTTTTAATAAAGCTTCTCCAGGACAAATTATATTTTAATTTAGAACTGATCACCTCTGTCAGTTATGTCTGTACTCCCTCAGTGTACCTAAACAATCTTCCATTGGTTTGCACAGGTGTGCTGAGGACACACACAAATTCAACTAATCTTATAATTTGGGAACAGTGACAATATTACATTGCTAATGAAAGAACCAAATAGTAAACATCATTAACCATCAGGTGGCTCAGAGTATAGAGAAATACATCTGAAAAAGAAAATACTTTTTGCCCTTGCATGTAATGAAAAGCATGGGTTTACTAAACATACTGTACAAAGGATATATGGTATATTTTTATACCTGTCTGTAATTTAGTGCATCTAAATAGACAGAATTTTCAGAGAAGACAACAGATTTACATGGCATATTGATGCCTAAGGCCAATGTTGAAGTAGCTGTGACCACCTAGAAAAAAGGCAAATGCAAGTACATTGGTTATAAGTTGACAGTAGCAAGATGTTTTTCTTTTTAATTTTGAAAACTTGGTTAATCTTACATAAAAAGTAATCTTTAAAAACCAAGTTACACTGAAGTCAATGGGAGTTCAGATTGCTATAAAGGTTCTATAGCAATCAATTTACTGATATTGATTGGCTATGAACAGGGAGCCAGCAAACGGGGGACTGCAAACAGGGGAAGCAGTTTGCAGGTAGTTGCTGAAGGCAAGAGGACTACATCCTGCCCAGGAGAGATAAGTGATCCAGCTGCCTGTACCTTTGCTTTTGCTGAGTGTTTGTTTGGTGGGCTGTGTGTGTTTGGGAGGGGGTGTGCTCTGAGAAGCTGGGAGTGATTGCTGGCTGCTTTGTAACTGCTGATTGTTGTGGGATCACTGACTGGTCCTGACAGAAACCCTAACAAAGGGACTGAGTCAGCCCAGGCCCAGAACAGTATAAAAGGAAACTCCCCAGGCAACAAGGGAGACTGTGATCAAGGAGTTAGTGAACAGGGACTGCAAACAGGGGAAGCAGTTTGCAAGCAGTTCCTAGGCCAGTTCATGGATAGTAGCATAGCTTATTACCATACAATGGTGGGGACCGCCTTGGCCTCAACTGGTGCTCCCTTCCCTTGCACCACGGAGGCTTACACCGAGATGGAGCCCCTGGCACCAGGTTGTAGCAGCTGCCGGACATGGCTGCCAGCAACTGGATATAGGAGCAAGCCCCCCTCACCCCACCCCCTCCGCCATGTGTGGTGTATGTTCCTTAGTGAGGTCCCTGTAGTCCCAGGAGACTGACTTCATGCCATCAGGGCCCATGAGCAGGAGATTGATTACTACAGTCAGGGTCTTCTCCTGAAGAAGGAAGAAGAGAAGGTAGAGGAGAAGGTGGCCAACAAGAAGGCTAGATGAAAAGACCCAACCAAAGCTACTTGGAAGACAGTCGTTTCAGGCTCCAAGACATGCAGAGCTAGGGCTGCCCCTCTCCTGGCATTGCACAACAGGTATGCTCCCCTCACCACACATGATGAGGCTCTGAAGGAGACACCAGAGAAGGTGGGTAGTCAGTGAACTGCCACCCCCAAGAGGAGATGCAGGGTGGTGGGGGGGGAGACTCCCTTCTGCAGGGCACTGGGACCCAGACCCTCTAGCCCATGAGGTCTGATGCCTCCCTGGGGCCGGCTTCCATGATGTCACAGAGAGGATCCTCAGGCTTGTCCAGGCCTCCAACCACTACCCCATGCTCCTCATACACATGGGCATGAATGACATTGCCAGAAGTAATCTGGTCCTGGTCATGACTGACTACAGAGCTCTGGGTGCTGGGCTCAATGGTTCAGGGCCACAGGCAGTCTTTTCCTCTGTGCTCCTGGTTCTAGGCCACAAACCTAGGAGGGAAGGATGTGTCGAAGAATTGAACCAATTACTCCGGCGGTGGTGCTACCGAGAGGGCTTCGGTTTCTTTGACCACAGTGCACACTTCAGGGAGAATGGACTCCTGGGAAGGGACAGCAACTACCTCACGTGGAGGGATAAGTCCCTGTTCTCAGCCAGGATTTTCTTGATACGGCTTTAAACTAAGATTGCTAGGGGACGGGGAAACACTGACTGGAGCATACCTGGGGACTGGCGCACGAGAAAACTCCAACATTAGGGACACTAGGAGAGCCATTTTCACAAAAGCTAAGGAAATTGAGGGTCTCAGTTGGACCTGTACACTACTGTCAGGACTCAGGTGCTTGTACACTAACATCAGGAGCATGGGGAACAAGCAGGAGGAGCTAGCCCTCCTACTCTCCAGTAGGCAGTACGATCTATTAGGGATTACAGAGACCTGGTGGGACTCCTCACATGATTGGAACATAACCATAGAGAGCTACACCCTGCACAGAAGGGACCAAGTAGGAAAGAAAGGTGAAGGTGTAGCTCTCTCTGAGGGAGCAGTACACCTCCTTGGAGACTGACATCAGCTCCAAAGAAGAGTGGCTCAAAACCCTTTGGGTCAAACTATGGGGGGGAGCGGGGAGGAGGCACAGTGAGAGAGACCTTATTGTAGGTATATACTACAGACTTCAAAATCAGGGGGAGAAGCTTGATCTGGAGTTCTCTCAAACTGACAGAGGGCACGCACGCATGGGACATGGTTATCATGGTGACTTCAATTACCCAGACATCTCTTGGGAGGAACACTCAGCTAAGTTGGATCAGCCGCGCTGCTTCCTGACCTGTATCGAATAGCTCTACCCAATTTAGGAAGTGCACAGGCCAACCAGAGGTAACGCTCTCCTAAACTTGGTCTTGGCCAAATGAGATGATCTGGTGAGCAAATGGATATAGAAGATAGCCTGGGAAGCAGCAACCATGAAACCAACATGTTCACAAGCCATCAAAAGGCAGGTAATCAGCAGGATTGAAGTTTTGGACTTCAGAAAAGTGAATTTCAGCAGGCTTGGAGCAATGGTAGGGGAAGTGCTCCGGGACCAGGGACCAGAACTGAAAGGAAGTGCATAAAGAGTGGTCATCCCTCAAGTACATGCTCCTCGAAGCATAAAATAAGTCTATTTCCATGCAGACGAAAGGTGGCAGAATGGCTGGTAATCCCTCTTGTCTTAATAGGGATATGGTCCTCTTGAAAAAGAAGTGAAGCAAATAAACAATGGAAGCTTGGGACGATCCCCAAGGAGGACTATATAACAACAGCCCACACTTGTAGGGACCAAATTAGAAAGACTAAGGTGGCGACTGAACTTAAACTAGCTGCAGAAATCAAGGACAACAAGAAGTCCTACTTTAGGTATGTGGGGAATAGGAGGAAAACAAATGGAAGCATGGGGCCAGTGCTTAACTCAGAACAGCTGGTTATCAACACTCAGGAGAAAACCGAACTCCTGAATGACTACTTTGTTTTGGTATTTCACCGGACTAAGGAGAAAATCATACTAGCTAAGTTTCAGAATGGGCATGGCGGGAATGACCGCCTTCCTACTGTTGACATGCTGGTACATGATCAGTTAGAAAAGTTAGGCCTTTATAAGTCAGCATGACCAAATGAACTTCATCCAAGAGTCATAGAATCATAGAAGTAGGGTTGGAAGGGACCTTGTAGATCTTCAAGTCCGACCCCCCACCTGGGCGGGAGAAAAGACTGGACTCAAATGAGTCCAGCCAGGTAGTCATCAAGCCTCTTCTTAAAGATCCCCAGAGTAGGAGCCAGCACCACTTCCCCAGGAAGTTGGTTCCAGCTCCTAGCCGCCCTGACTGTGAAGCAGTTCTTGCAGATGTCTAATCTAAATCTACTTTCTAATAACTTGTGTCCATTGTTCCTTGTCATGCCAGGGGGCACTAGGGGAAACAGTGTCTCCCCTAAACCCTTCTGGTCCCCACTAGTGAGTTTATAGATGGTCACCAGGTCCCCCCTCAGCCTTCTCTTATGAAGGCTGAACAGGTTTAGGTCCCACAGTCTTTCTATGTAGGGTCTCCCTGTAGTCCCCTGATCATGCGGGTGGCCCTCCTCTGGACCCTTTCAATGTTGTCCACATCCCTCCTGAAATGGGGCGCACAGAACTGGACGCAGTACTCCAGCTGTGGTCTGACCAGCATCACATAGAGGGCGAGGATCACCTCCCTGGCTCTACCTGAGATGCACCTGTGGATGTACGACAAGGTCCGGTTAGCCCAGCCAACCGTGACCTCGCATTGTCGGCCCATGTTCATCTTGGAATCAATAATGACTCCAAGATCCCTTTCTGCCTCCGTGCTCTCAAGAAGGGAGTTTCCTATTTTATAAGTGTGCTGCTGGTTTCTACTGCCTAAGTGCAGCACCCTGCACTTTTCAGTATTGAAACGCATCCTGTTTATGTCAGCCCACTTCTGTAACCTATCCAGGTCTTGTTGCAGTCTTTCCCTCCCTACTACCATGCTCACCTCACCCCAAATTTGGTATCATCAGCGAATTTAAACAGGTTGCAATTCACCCCGTTGTCCAAATTGCTGATGAAGAAATTGAACAGCGCAGGCCCCAGGACCGAACCCTGGGAGACTCCGCTGCCCACTTCCCCCCAGGTCGAATATGACCCGTCCACCACCACCCTCTAGTATGACCCTTGAGCCAATCTGCAATCCATCTGATTGTGTAGGCATCAATACCACAGTCGCCTAGTTTTTTAATGAGTATGGGGTGGGAGACGGTGTCAAAGGCCTTGCTGAAGTCTAGAAAGACTACGTCCACGGTGACACCTGCTGCATCCATTGCCTTTGTGACCTGATCATAAAAGGCAATCAGGTTGGTCTGACATGACCTGCCCCTAATGAAACCATGCTGGTTGCCCTTGAGCATCATCCCTGAAGCCGGCCCATCACAGATGTGCTCCTTGAGGATCTTCTCAAAGGGTTTCCCAAGGACAAAGGTAAGACTGACAGGCCTATAGTTGCCCGGGTCCTCTCTCTTCCCTTTTTTGAAGATGGGGACCACGTTAGCTATCTTCCAGTCATCCAGCACCTGGCCGGAGCACCATGAGTGCTCGTAAAGCCATGCCAAGGGCCCTGCAATAACCCCAGCTAGCTCCCTCAACACCCTGGGGTGGAGAGCATCTGGACCCGCTGACTTGAACACGTCCAGCCCCTTCAGAAGCTCTCTAACCTGGTCCTCCCCAACCTGAGGTCTGGAGGCGTTCCCCTCGAGTCCATCTGGCATCACAGCAGGGAAGTCCGATGCCAGAGTGCTGAAGGAGCTGGCCAAAGTCATTGAAGGACCTCCACCAAAACTATTCCAAAACTTGTGGCACTCAGGGGAGGTCCCTGAATACTGGAAGAGGGCCAATGTTGTGCCCATCTTCAAGAAGGAGAGGAGAGGACCTGGGCAACTATAGGCCAGTTAGCCTAACTTCTGTCCCAGGGAAAATCCTGGAAAAGTTCATCAAGGAGTTAACGTGCAGTACACTTGCAGAAGGTAGGATTCTGAATGACAGTCAGCATGGCTTCATCACAGGCAGGTCTTGTCTTACCAACCTCATCTCCTTCTATGACCAGGAGGAGCCTGCAATCCTCCAATTTTCCTATGAGAACATCATGGGATACCAGATCAAGGCCTTTTGGAAGTCTAGGTATACAACATCAACCTGTGCTTTCGTGTCCAGGTGGCGAATCAACCTGTGCTTTCGTGTCCAGCCAATGTGTCTTGTATGCATACCAGCCCAGCCTCTGGCTTCTTTACTTTTCATCCCATCCAGGAAGAGCACACACCAACTGCTGAAGCTTCCTTAGCCTGACAGGGTTTTTGAACCCAAAAGCTTGCTTAATAATTGTTTTCCAACTATTTAAGTTGGTCTAATAAAAGATACCAGATTCACACAAAGAACCTTGTCTTCTTTACCATGGCATTTTATATTTTATACTTTTAAACCCTTAAGGAATGTACTTCCTATAGAATAAAATTATACCTTGGGCCACTATTAAAGACTGCATTGAAATTGTAACTTAAAGTGGTAAAATCTGCTATATTGGGCTGCACTCTTGAGTGAATACAAGCACATACAAGCCAGTAGGACAAAGCAAGAGCCTTTGGCTATTGATTGACAATAGCCTAGCCAGAAAAAACTTACCACTGCAAAACTCTATTCTACAAGCCATTTTAAGCTAATCAAGCCAAAGAATGGATTCCTGAAACCTGCAAGGACACAGTCATTGAATCAATCACGTCAAGGGTGGACTCCCAAAAATACATCATTGGGCGAAAACCCCAGGGACTGTGACTAACAGCTGTCATGAGCTACTCAAGACCCATGTGGGACAGCGACCTCCAGATTGGGCAGCCAAGATGATGCTGGGGGATCATGGAAGTCTGCCAAAAAGGCATAAGAAGCAGTGAAGCGTGACCCTCAGGGGTGCCCTCTCATCCAACACCTGACCTACCGAGACAGAAGGACAAGCAGGAGACCCTCTGCTGAATAAGACATTGCCTTGAAGGAAGCTTACCATTGACAACATACTCCAGGGCTTTGGACAAGTAGATATACTGACACCAGTGCTCTCACCATCACTACAGCAGCTACTATACTACATGGGTTTAAATGACATGGGTTTGAATGAGTGAGTGCGCTAAGGTGACCGGTACCCTTCATAACTCAAAGTTTGCATTTATGATTTTATTGGTAACTTCACATTCCATACTATATATTAGAATTTATTATGATCCTATGAGTTGGTTCTTTGTAGCCAACAATTCTGCCATTTCACTCAGCATTGGTGAGACCACAGCTGGAGTACTGTATCCAGTTCTGGGCACCACACTTCAACAAGCATGTGGAAAAGCTCAAAAAAGTTCAAAGAAGAGCCACTTGTATGATCAGAGACTTGCAAGGCAAGCCATACAAGGAAGGGCTGAGGGACTTGGGTCTCTTCAGCCTAAAATAGAGAAGGCTGAGAGGGGACTTAGTAGCAGCTTACCACTATATCAGGGGAATACATCAAGGTCTCAGTGAACAACTGTTCACCAGAGCCCCCTTGGGAAAACCAGGAGTAATGGCCACAAACTCCTGGAAGGCTGTTTCAGGCTTAACACTACGAAAAACTTCACAATTAGGGTGTCCAGACTGTGGAATAAACTCCCTCCAGAGGTGATACAATCACCTACCCGAGAAATCTTCAAGAGGAGACTTGACGGTCACCTCGCTGGGGTCACCTGACCCTAGTAGACTTTCCTGCCTAGTGCAGGGGGGCTGGACCTGATGATCTTGCAAGGTCCCTTCCAACCACTTGCAAGCCATGAATCTATTATATTTTTTTTTCCAATTCAGGATCTATCAAATTAATGTTGGGAAATCAAGTACAATATATTCTATTATAAAAACTGAAAATAATTTCATACTAAAAAATATGAATGAATGTCAAGCTGTGATTAAAACAGATATCATTAAAAATAAAATGTTCACTTGTTAAAAAAAATATTGGCCATAATGATGGCCATTATTCACTAACCTGGATATATCCCATCCTGAACAGCATTTCCACAAATTGTTTTTGTTTGGCAGTCATAGAAGCATGATGATATCCAATACCACGGTTTGCCAACAGTCTCTGACGAGAAGCGTGTCTCTGCCACCTTAGTCGTAAAAAGATATCCTTCAAGGTCTAGAAACATACAAAAAAGTTTAATATTTATCACAGTCATTTAAGCACTGCAGGTAAAAATAAGAAATCTATAACCTGATCATTTCTGCTGCACATTTTTTCTCCTTATTTTTCACTAATGTGCAGTACGTTTCATCCATATAATTCAAAAGTAGTCCAAAACTGCTGCTACAGGCTCAGGGACAAAAAGCTGGACACTCCAGCACCTAACTTTTAGGCACCTGCCCCCTGCAATTAATCAACCAAAATAAACTGGCTAGCTAATAACTGGTAGTAGGTAGGATAACAAGTTTCCAAAAACTCATGCATCTCAGCACTATGGGTGTCTGATGTTGTGTGCTATTGTTACAGTTCTTAAATGAACTCAACACAAGTAAACTGTCATCCTGAAATTTTGTCACTATTGTTGGCCATCTCAGAACTGTGGGACTATCTTTTCCCATCAGTCACTTTAATGCCTCAAGTCCAGAAATATTTCCTGAAGTGAAGCTATCCAAGAAAAAAGTTTAGTCACATGAGAATTATTTTCTTGTCTTGTATATAAAGTAGATCAACTCCTTATTGCTAGAGTAACTCCCACCCAAAACTCAGCAGGAGTGGCCCACCTTAAAAATAAAGTCACCTAGAACTTACGTATAAAGTTTATGAAAACAGAATATTTCCTGAAAAGTTAATCACAGAATTATGATTCTCAGGCACATCAATCCTACATTAAAAGCATCTACAACACTGATTCTCAAAAGGAGTGGCATAGTACCCCAGAGTGCCATGAGATTCTTTCAAGGGTGCCATTGTGCCCAGCTATCTGTGGACTTCTGTTCCTGCCACCTTATCCCCAGGTAGCCCCTGCAATTGTTGCCCCATGCTCTAAGCAGCATGTTCCACCCCACCCTTGCCTCTTCCCATGCTCTCAAAGCCAGCTCCTGAGCCAATCAGGACTCAGGACTGATTCAAATGGGCACATGCTCCTTGGCCTGTCCCTCCCCCTCTCCCAGACCTGTGTGTCCAGTTGCCTACCCACAGTGCCCCTCTGATCCCCTAAGTGCCACCCACATAGCAGCTCCTTGTCACTGCTAGCTGGTTGTCCCCAGACTGTCCAGTACAGTGGAGTTCGGGGGAGACTAAGGGCAAAAACTGGCCCAACCAAAGCCACATGTGCTGCTCAGAATGCAGGGTGGTTGACATGGGGGTGGATAAGGGAGAGGGGCAGTGACGACCTGGAGCCATTGACAGGGAGCCAATGTGATGGGGCTAGGCAGAGCTGGCCAACAGCCTGAAAGGGTGAATATTCTGTCCTTTTCTCTATTCATTACTATATATTATTCATATTCTATTCTTAACTATATATTATCAGTTATATAATTACGTTTCCATTATAATATTAATACTAAATTTATGTTTGTTTTTGAAATGTGATACCACTGAATTCTGAAAAGTTATGGAGGGTTGCCTTTAGGCTGAAATGGTTGAGAACCACTGGTCTAAATCAAAAGCCAGCTATGTTTTTAGACAGCAATTATTACTCACTTGTTCATCCACAGCTTGAGAATTAGCATAAGTATACTTCGGAGGGATTTTAGTAATGATTCCAAATCTCTTCTTTATTTGTTCCTTTTCCTCCAAGGCAATTAACATACTTTCTGCTTTCCTGGTGGTAGCCTGCCTTGCAGATTTACTGTATGGAATAAACATACAAAATTACTTAAAATTGTAATTCCAGTAGAGTTCTTAATTTACAATACTCTTGGGGCCAGATTATGTTCCAGTTATTTGGTGCACATTGGTCCAGACTTAGACTCCTGACTTCCATTCTATTCTACCATACTTGGGTAGGTCCTACCTTGCAGCTTTTGTCCATAGAAAAATAGAAAAGTAGGGTGGGTAGGAAGGGACCTTTGGTCATCTAGTTCAATTCCCCGCTACAGGTAGGATCATCCCTATCCAAACAATCCTATACAAATCGAATGTCTAGCCTATTAGTAAAACTACACAATCAACCCAGATTAAATCAGAAAACTTAATATGCTAACCCATCACAAGTAAAACAAGAGGACAGTAGCCAACAAGGGCTATTAAAATATGTTTGAGAGATCCAAGGAAGAGGGTCATGCTTCCCACAACAGAGGAAGGCAAACCCCCTCTCAGTCAGTACCAATCTGACCATGGGTAAAACCCTCTGGACAGGAACCTTTGAGTCAACAGGAGCATTAACATACAGAAAATCGCCAGCCTTGGCTGCAGCCAACCTCCAATGATTGTGAGGAAGGCAAGAAAACAAAAAACCAAACAAAAAACCCCCCAAAAATCCAAAAACCCTGACATGGCAATAAGGGGGGAAAAAATCCTTCCTAGCCCTATGTGGCAACCAGCAAAATCCAGAAGCTTGGGAAATACCCATAGCTACTCCTAGATTATTCCTGACTAATGCTTGCCCAACCTTTTCTTGAACACCTCCAGTGATGGAGTTTCTACAACTTTCCTAGGCAGCTTGTTGTACTGCCTTACTGTTCTAATAGTAAAGAAACTTTTCCTGACACCCAGTCTGAACCTACTTTGCTGCAGCTTCAACCATCCTGCTCTCTACAGCAAGAGAGAAAAGGAGGTCTTCTCACTTCTTTATGGCAGCCCTTCAGACATTTGAAGACTGCTATCATATCCCCTTGAGTGCCTTTTCCACAAACTGAACATATCTAACTCCTTTAACCTCTCCTCATACAGCTGACTCCAGGCTTTTTGTCATTTTTGTCACCCACTTCTGGACCCTCTCTAACTTCTGCATATCTTTTCTGAAATATGAAGCCCAAAACTGCACACAATACTCTAGATGAGGCCTAACTATTGCCAAGTAAAGATGCACTATCTCCTCACATCTCACACCTCATGCTTCTATTACTGCAGCCCAAAACCATTTGCCTTTTGTACAGCTATGTCATACTACAGACTCATGTTGAGTCAGTATACAATCCACCAGCTCTATGATCCAGTGTTGTCATCTAGCCTGGTGTCATCCATTTTGTAGTTGTGTTTTTGATTATTCTTCCTGAGGTGTAGCACCGTGTATTTCTCAGCCCTGAACTTCATCCTGTTAGCTCCACTTCAGCTTTCCAACAGTCCTTCTGAATTGCAGTCCTAGCCTCCAATATGTCTGCGATCCTTCCCAGCTTAGTGTCATCTGCAAATTTATTCAAGAAGCACTCCATTCCAGCATCCAAGTTATTAATAAACACACTGAACAGCACAGGACTGGTCAGATCCCCATGGAACTCCACTTGAAGCCTCCTGCCATTCTGATTTGGATCCATTTAGAATTACCCTTTGCTTGTGGTTATCAAGCCACTTTAGTCTGAAATCCACCTTTTTGAAATCTAGTGACTTCATGTTTTCCCAGTTCAAGATCAAGAATTCTATCATATTGTGATCACTTCCTTCCAAGTTTCCCATCACCTTCACATCCTCCATCACTTCTTCTTCCTTGGTCAGGACACAGTCCAAGATATAGGTATCCTCAACCTTCTGGAACAGAAAGTTGTCTCCACACAAGTTAGGAACTTGCTTGACATTTTACTAATGTTTTTTCAGCAGATGTCTGGAATACTGAAGTCTCCAATCAGTACCATATCATAACTTTAGGATAATACTGAAACTTCCATAAAGAGTATCTTATCCACTTCTTCTTGACTTCGTGGCCTATAACAAATCTCCACCATTGTATTGGTGCTATATCCTTACCTTTTATTTTCACCCAAATATATTCTGATCAGCTACCTTCTTCCTTCTGAACCAGGGAACAAGTGTGTGCATTTTTGACACACAAGGCAATGCTACTACCTTTTCTCCCAACCCTGTGTAAGGCAATGTTATGTGTTGGTGCCAGGCCTGTTAATTTTCAAGAGACTCAAGCCCAAACTACAGGATTGTAGCTAAAAGCAAAAGGTCTCAAAAAGCCTGCATCTGAGTGACTGTAGCATAGACCCTTGCAGATGCAATAGCTGGGTTAGCCCAGCAAAGAAAGCCATCTATATTCTTAATTAGGCACAATCAAACAGAGCACAAGGCCTAAACAGAAACACTATAAGGAAGAACTATATATTGAGTATTTGGATTATTTGATATTGTAGCTTCATATTAAAATAATTTGAAGTTGTAATCACTTTAATCAAATATATTGAGTGTAATTTTTTCTATAACAAATGTATTTTTGTTAAAATGCTTAGGTAAGTTGTAAAAACAAAGCATGTGACTACTCGCATGTAACAACGTAAAAGTCAAACCATAAACTAAAGAGGAGAGGTAACAGACAAGTGTTACCAGTATTCTACAATAGAAAGGAAAAGGAAATAAGGAATCCTCCCTGCTTTCCCAAGGATTTAAATCTCAACTAACTGACACTTCCAGGCAGGGCTAGATTAATGCATAAGCAAACCAAACACATGTGTAGGGCCCTAAGTGAAGAAGGGACCCAGTTGTGCTTATTTTACATATTATAATTACCGAGTAAAAAAAGTAATGTACATATTAAGTAGGGGTCCATGAGTTTATTTGCCTAGAGCCCACTATAGAGTTAATCTGGCCCTGCTTCCAGGTCTGCAAGGAATCTAGTTAAATCCAGTTCTTAAAGCTTCTGTAAAACAAAGAAATTTAAATAGAACTAATCAAGATTTAGTTATTAGAATACTGAACTGTGACTACCAGGCACCCATAATACCATGGCGGGGGGGGAGGGTTGGAGACCTCTACATGTTACCTGCTGAATCATTTGACAAAGCCCTTGCTGACAGTGACTGAAAGCCTGGCCGGCTTCACTTTGTGGCAATCAAGACCAGTCCCATAAGATTATGCTTTGCTATTACTCTTGCTTTGTCAATTAATCAATAAACATCTCACATTGGTTAGAATGAGTTTGAGTTTTTCACCTGCCCATCCTGTTTAAAGTTTAAACCTGTCTTTTCAAAACAAGGATGTAGCCCTCAGTGTTGACGTTCCAACTGTAAGCATGTCTCACCAGGTCTCTGTGATACTATCAGATTATAGTTCTTTTCATAGGCTGTGACTTCTAGCTCATCTTGTTTGTTCCCCATACTTATTACATTTGTATATAAACATTGGATGTATTTTGCCTTCCAACCCACTTGTTCCCCTTTTGCATCACTTTTTGCTGTCCTGTGGTTCTCTGGCCCTTTCCCAGAGTTGAGCTGCTTCTTCCAGTCCTTTCTCCTCTAGACTGTTTGTTATGTTGCTGAAGGGTTTTGTTCACCCTGTGGAAACTAGTTTAAATCCCTCCTTACTAGGTTGGCCAGACAATGTCCAAAGATCTCTTTCTGGTACTGGTTAGGTAAGAGGTGTCAAAACTATCTGGTCCTGCAGGCCAGATGAGCAGCACAGAACCAATCCACAGGCTGGAGGAATGGTGCACGAGTCTGTCCCAAAGGCAGAATCATGCCCACAGACCCCTCTGTCCCTGCCCCCCCACACACACATAGGATCTAGCACCCACTCCAGCTGGTTCAGAACTGTGACGAGAGTGGGTGGTGTCCAGTCCGGCTGGATCAGAATGTGAGCCAAGTCAGAGCTCACTACCCCACTATCCCTCTCCATGTACTGAATCAAGCACCCACTCTGGTCAATCTTGGACTGCACCACATACAGTGCCTGATCCAGGGCAAGCACTGTACACAGTGCCCACCCTGAAACAGCTGGAGCAGGCATATGTGGCTCAGGTGCCAGGACTGCCAGAGTGGGGGCCATATGGCTCACATCCTGGGTCTGACAATGCCCCAGGCTCGCCAGAGCAAACACCATGCACAGTGCAGTCCCAGGCCAGCCAGAGCAGGCACCACAGGCACTGGATCCAGCATGCAGGGAGAGAGGTCCTGGACTAGCCCTGCATGGGTGCTACATGCAGCACAGGTCCCAGCCCTGAGTCTGGTCAGGTGCCCACTACATGCTGCCAGCCCCTCCCCCCAGCAGCCCAGGGCCTGCCCTGCCTGCCGGCAGTTCACCCTCTCCTCCCCACCACCGAAGAGGCAGGTAAGACACAGGAGTACATGACATGGGAGTTTACTTAGCCCTAAATTGAAGCACTGTTTTTAAAAACTCACCCTTCAATTTAGGACCCCTGTTTCATCTACACACCCCCACTGTTCTCTTCCTTCTTGATGTAACGGTTTTAGAGTCCCTATCCCTAGGGCCCTGCGTTTCCTGCTCTCTAGACTCTGTAGCCCTGCACTTCCTGATGAGTCTTTTTGATATTACCTGATAATGTTTTTACCTCTGCTTTTCCTCTGATGTTCTACCATGGAGTGCCTGAAAGTAGCTACTGACTTCAATCTGTTCCTCTTGAATTATGGGGACTGTCCTTCTAATGGTCATAAGCTGCCACTTCTCTTTTTTCCTTTTAGCATCTCCAGTGCCAGCCTCTCATGACCCTTATCCAGAAAGCCTTCATTTGTCTTGATGCCATGCGGTATGGATACACAAGCTTCCCAGCATTCAATCTCCAAGATAGGCACCAGCTTACACTTGGTACAGATTACATGGTCTTGACCAAGAGCGCTCAACCTTTAGCCTGCAAGGCAGATCTGGCCTGTAGAACCATGTGATCCAGCCTGCAGACCTCTACACTGTACCACAGTGTTCTGGCATTGGGTGCCCCTCCACCAAGCTCCAAGGCTGTCTTCACTGTGCTACTGCATGTTTGTGTGGAACAGATTAGCTTCTGCCTTTGGGAAAACTCTTTTCAGCAGATCTCAGCTACTCCAGCTGCAGACCAGACCTTGAAGCTCCAGCAAAAGAAACCTTACTGCTTATGGGATGTGTACACACTTCCATCTGCAAAGTATCCTCTCATTTACAGAATAGAAATGCCCATGATTAGCAATTCCTCTGAAAAATCACCTTTCCACAAGCCAGCAAGGCATATAAAACAATCAAACAAAAGATTTATTACACAAGGAAGATAGAGCATGCAGATAAATGTAACTATAATAGAGGAAAAATGCAGGAAATAAACACAAAAAATATTTCTCTGTGTTTCTGTATCTTGAAACAACTTTTGAGACAGCACCTGCATACAGCAGTTTTTTTCAGACATTTCCCTCAGAGAGCAGCCCTGCTAACCCAACAGGTTAACCTGGGTTTCCCAGGCTGGGGGTTTAGATGAGCTTCCTAAGCCAAAGGATTGCTAGACAATGAGCCTTATCAAAAGATATCACTTATATACCTTATCTTTCTATTCAGCCCTTGGGGAGCATGTGTATTATGCAGATGATTTTCCTTCTCCAGAGAGGCCTCTCCATCTGTCATGTTAGATGAGAGGCAAGGGCTAGGGACAAAAGTTACACATAAACTAGCTTAAGTGATCAGAAACTGTCTTAAACCTATAACAGAACAGAAGTTTGTGCACATAAGCCAATTTCAAAATGGCCAAAATATCTCAAAGTTTGAGATAAACCTGGTGGAATATAGTATCAGATTTGACTGATTGAGATCAAACTGATTTATGGAACTTCTGTCCCTGTCCACTTCCTGGTTTAAGTTAGAGTCCCTCAGCATCCCAGCATGCTCTGCAGCCCTGAGCTGGGCTGTGCTATATGCTCTAGTGGAGCAGGACTGGCCCCCCTCCTCTGCTCTCTAGCTGAAGCAGGGTGGGGGCATGGCCAGATACTGCCCCCGCTAATGCAAAGGGGGCAGAGAAGAGGTTTATTCCCCCCTCCCTCCCCTGTCCCACCAGCATGGATCCCAGCTGAGGTCTTCCAGGCAGGGAGGCAGCAGCCCGTCAGGCATTTTGCCCCACTTGCTGCTCCAATGCCAGGGGCCATGACCAGCCCTGGCAGCAGCCCCAAGCAAATAAGGGATGGGGGGGTGTTAATGGCCCCTTTCCTCCCATGTTCCACTGGCATGAAGGCACAAACCCCAGCCAGGGTCTGCCTGGCTGGCAGGGACATAGCAACCTGTGTCAGGGCCACCCCTCCCCACCAGCCTTGCTGCTGCAGCAGCAGGAGTAGGGGAATAGCCAGACACCAGCCAGGCATGGCTTCTGAGATGAAGGGGGCAGGAAGGAGGTTTATTCCCCCCCCCATCCCCTTTCCCACCTGGGGGACCCCAGCAGGGGTCTGCCTGGTGAGGCAGAGCAGCCCCTGTCAGGCATTCCCCACCCCGCCACTGTCACCCAAGTGACGTGTCATGGCCAGCCCCAAAAGTAGCCTCAAGCAAACGGGGCGGGGGGGATGGGGATGGGGATGGAGAAGGATTTGATTCCTCCCTTCCTCCCCTGTCCTACTGGCAGGACCCAAGCTGGGGTCTGCCTGGCTGGAGTGCAGTAACCTGTGTCGGGGCACCCCCCACTGTGCTGCTGCAATAGCAGGGGAAGAAGTATAGCCAGATGCCAGCTTGGCATGGCCCCCTGAGGGGAAGGAGGCAAGGAAAGGGTTTATTCCTTACTTCATCCCCACTTCACTTCAGGGGACCATACTGGCCAGCATCTGGCCACACCCTCACCCCTGATGCTGAACCAGTGAAGGGGAGGGACACTGATGGTGCAGCAGCCCCTGTCATGGTGTCCCAGGGAACACAAAACTCTTCCTGGTCGGGGGGCTGTGCTGCAGGTGGCAGCAGGGTGGGCAGAACTGCCACAGCCTGTGTGGAGTAAGCAGCAACAGGGCTCAGAGGTGTGGCTATGGGGGGCTAAGTCACATTTTGGGGTGGCCATAGCCCTGCAAGACCTCCCTAGTACCACCACTGCTAGTGGCCCTGCACAGGCTATAGCAGCTCCTCCCATCCTGCTCCTGCCCACAGCACAGCCCCCAGACTGAGAAGAAGCTTGTGCTCTCCAGAACACCATAACAAGGGCTGCTGCCCCATCAGGCTCCTTCCACACCCCTGCAGCAGCAGGAGTGGGGTCATGACCAGGCTTCATCTGACATGGCCTCCTAAAGCAAAGTGGGTGGGGAGGTGATATATTCCCCGCTCCATCTCCTCCCAGGAAACCACAGCCAGGATCTGCCTGGCCAGGTGCGAGCAGTGAAGGGAGCAGCTGGGTGCTGGCAGACCCCAGCTGTAGTTCCCCATAGCGAGAGGGGACAGAGGGAGGAATAAACCCCCCCCTCTGCCCCCTTTGCATCAGGGACCCATGCAAGGCTGGCATCTGGCCACATCCCTGCCCCCACCAGTGCAGCAGTGAGTGGCGGGGGAAGATCCTGACAAGGGCAGATCCTAGCTGGGGTCCATGCCAGTGGGACAGGGGAAGGAGGGGAGGGGGCGAGTTAAACCCCACTCTGTCCCTGTTCACTTGAGCCTGCTGCTCCTGCCACTTGAGTGGCGAGGGAGGAGGGTGGGAAATGCCTAGCAGAGGCTGATTCCCCCTTCCCCCTCCAGCTGTACCTTGACTGGGGACTGTACAGGCCAGGTTTAAACCCCTTCCCAGTCATACTTAGCCTGCCAGGGCCTAGCCACACACCCCAGCTCAGTTTGCCCACCAGCTGAGGGCTCGCTCTAGCACCCTCTAGCTTCTGGCCTGAGCCACTGCAAGCATGTGCCTGCATTTCCAGAATCAAAAGTGAATGTCTGTTCACTTGCTTGTTGTTCAATCTATGCAGTTTAAACTAGCCTTCAAAGATTGATTTGATTCAGGCTTGGGCTTTTTGAATGTCTGTACTTAGCCAAGTACTTCCTTGGCTAATTCTTTTATTTAACTAACTGTATATAAAGGGTTACAGATAATGAGGCCCCTTAGGATGTTTCCTGCACAGGCTTAGGAAAAAAGTACTGCTCTGTAGTCTAGCTCCTTTTTTCTATAGGTTGTGAATTTTCCATTTTAAGCAACAGATCTGTCTATCTTCCATGTTATGGTAATGTGAGAGTAATGTTGTAGCCATAATATTCAAAAAATTATGCAAGGGGCAAGGATTTCTTAGGGTGAATAAATCCTCTTAGAGTGAACCTCTATTCTAGAAAAGAATAGAAAAAATGGCAAATGAACAAACTTTTCTCATATATATATTTGGAGCAAAGAAGAACATTTCTGAAAGAACATCACATCAGTGAAGATAGCCTGTCAGCATTGCAGAAGTTACCCCGAGTGTCATATGACTATAGCACTGCTGTAGTCCTACCCCATCTGATGAGCTAGCTTAACACTCCAGCTCACAAAAGGCTCCTTGCCACATCCATTCTTTCAGATCCTTCTTCCCAGGCACCATTTATTCATACAGACCAAATTTCACAATTGATATAGGCTGCAAAAAATAACTATATTTTGCTCTCTCTACTCCAGAATTTTCCACCAAAACCAACCAGCCTCCCTCCTATATCATACCACAGGGGTTTTCAACCTTTTTAAAATAAGTATACCCCTGGCAGCCCACCTTTTTGTAAGTGTAGCCCTGCGGGGTGGCAAGCAGCCAGATGCAGAGTGGGGGTATGTGCCAAGTGGCAACAGCTCAGCATCTATGCAGCCCTGCTATCTCCCCACCCCAGCCCTGCTCCTGAGGGAGCAGCATGGGGTGGTGGCACTCCATCCCTGCCCACCCCGCGTATCCCCAGTTGACAACCCCTGTCATACCACATCTCTTAAAAAAACAAAAACAAACAAACAAGCAAACAAGACCACAACCTTTTTCTGTCCTTTTTAGCTCCTGACCCAGAAGACAGCTGCACTAGGAGGGACTTAGAGTAGTTGCCAGTTTTTTTAGCTCTTTCCACCTTTTTTATGCCCCATGAATTCTGCTGGAATGTACTGTGCTAGGGTTTGCAAGGAAGTGTTTGAAAAGCAGCCTTTTGACTATCAGCAATAATGTGTGCACTAAAAGAATTCCTCATGGTTATCCAAAGCTTTCATAGCCTCTTTGTGCTACCTGGGTCATTTTATATGGTATAAAGGAGCCAAATCAAGGATGAGCATCTCATATTTGGAGTGTACAATTTTTTGATTGGACATTAAGTTAATGGAATTTATAGTATAATAAAACACAGCATTTCCCATTATCTGAATTTGAATAGTTTGGTGCTGATTTGAAAGACTCAAACAGGAATTGCTTGGGCATGCCTGGATTTCTCATCACACAAATTAGCCAGTACTACTGATAGGCTAGTGGTTAAACAGTGACAAGTCAAGTCATCTGGTTACCATAAGTATTTCAAAGATATAAACAACCAGGTTTAATATACTATGTAGAGAGTCTCCTGAAGGAAATGGTGGACGCCATCACAGCTTGGGGCATGCTATAAATCTAATAAATAAAGCATGGAAAAGCCCTTAAGGACAAAATGTAGAGAATAACCCCACATTTGATGAGCACTGGATAGTTTAACAGTTCTTCATTTTTTACATATGAAATTAAAACTTTACTCTTAGTGCTGTTGGTCTTTTCTCTGTTTATGTAATATATTTGAAAAGTTTTCAATGTCTTTTAATTAAGGGCACAAAATAGTCTGTTTGTTACATCCATTTGTTATGCCTGCTCTTAAAATTATGAATTCTTTGAAGCAGGTAGTATTTCATTTTCTGTGTAAATAGCATCTTAGTACAATAATGTCTGGATCCTACCTGGGGTCTCTGAGCACTAACACTTTACTTAATATATATTAATAATACTCACGTGGGTTTGCAATTCTCCAAGATTTTATTCATTTTTTTCTGTTTATTTCTTAAATTTTCTATTTCTTTCTCAGTATTTGGATCTTGATTCCTCCTGTTCTGTCTTACCAAATTTACATATATTTTCATGGCCTGTTGTTCTACTGAACGAATGTTAAACCTTAAAATAAATACATTTTATTAATATCTATTAAGATTTGTAAACTCTAACAGATACATATTAAAACAGGATACTCATGTTTACTTTTAAAAAGTTCAACTTTTCAATATTATTGTAATTTTAGTTAATTTTAGTCTTTAGAAGTACATCGCTATTACACAAAACACTTAAGCCTATACTTAACTATAAGCATATGAACAGTTTCATAGTTTCATAGTTTCTAGGGTCAGAAGGGACCCAAGTAGATCATCTAGTCGACCCCCTGCCATAGCAGGAAAGAGTACTGGGGTCAAACAACCCCAGCAAGGTGTTCATCTAACCTCCTCTTAAACACCCCCAGGGTAGGAGCCTGCACCACTTCTCTTGGAAGTTGGTTCCAGATCCTAGCCGCCTTGACTGTGAAATAGCGCCTCCTGATATCTAGCCTAAATCTACCCTCTGCCAGCTTGTGACCATTATTCCTGGTCACTCCTGGCAGTGCTCAGGGGAACGGGGACTCCCCCAGTGCCTGCTGATCCCCCTTGACTAGTTTATAACAGGCTACTAGATCCCTCCTCAGCCTTCTTTTTTGGAAGCTGAACAGGTTCAGGTCCCATAGCCTCTCCTCATAGGGCCTGCCCTGCTGTCCCCTGATCATGCAAGTGACCCTCCTCTGGACCCTCTCCATGCTGTCCACATCCCTCTTGAAGTGCGGCACCCAGAACTGGACACAGTACTCCAACTGTGGCCTGACCAGTACCGCATAGAGGGGGAGGATCACCTCTTTGGTCCTGCTCGAGATGCATCTGTGGATGCATGACAAGGTACAGTTGGCCTTCCTGACTGCCTCCCCACACTCCCGGCCCATGTTCATCTTGGACTCCAAGATCCTTTTCCACCTCCGTGCTGACAAGAGGGGAGTTCCCCAACCTGTAGGTATGGTGCCAGTTGTTCCTCCCCAGGTGCATCACCTTGCATTTGTCTGTGTTGAATCCCATCCTGTTCTCATCTGCCCACCCTTGTAACCTGTCTAGGTCCGACTGTAGTCTGTTGCTTCCTTCTAGTGTGTCCACATCCCCCGACATCTTAGTGTTGTCAGCAAATTTGAACAGGGTGCTTTTTACCCCCTCGTCCAAGTCACTGATGAAGATGTTGAACAGTGCGGGCCCGAGGACCAAGCCCTGTGGAGCCCCACTGCCCACGTCCTTCCAGGTGGAGAAGGACCCATCCACTACCACCCTCTGGGTGTGGCCCTCCAGCCAGTTGGCGACCCATTTGACTGTGTGTGTGTCGACACCACAGTACCCCAGCTTCTTAATGAGAACAGGGTGAGAGACAGTGTTGAAAGCCTTCCGAAAGTCCAGGAAGACTATGTCCACTGCTACCCCTGCATCTAATGATTTGGTGATCTGCTCATAAAAGGCCACCAGGTTGATCTAACAGGACCTGCCACTGATGAACCCATGTTGGTTGCCCCTAAGCATGCAGTCCCCTGCTGGTCCCTCGTGGATGTGTGCCAGAATAATTTTCTCAAACAGCTTGCCTAGGATCGAGGTAAGACTAACTGGCCTATAGTTTCCCGGGTCCTCCTTCTTCCCCTCTTTGAAGATGGGAACCACGTTGGCCCTCTTCCAGTCCTCCAGCATGACACCAGAGCACCACGAGTGCTCATAAAGCCGTGCCAGGGGTCCTGCAATGACCTGGGTCAATTCCTTTAGAACTCTAGGGTGGAGATTGTCCGAGCCGGCTGACTTGAATACGTCCAGTCCCTCCAGAAGCTCCCTAACTAGTTCCTCACTAACCCTTGGCCCAGATGTGCCTCCCCTGGGGCCCGAGGGGGGCCCAGCAGGGAGGTGACTGTTCTGGTCCATACTTAGGAAGACAGAGGCAAAGAAATCGTTAAACATGTTAGCTTTGTCGTCTGGTGTGATGACCAAATTTTCCAACGCATCCTGCAGGGGCCCCACATTACCTGGAACCTTCTTTTTACCCCCATTGTCAGTAAGCAGTACTGACAATGAGATTACTTATATGATTGAAGTGTATCATCTACTTAGTGCTTAGACTACATACCTTAGCAAAATGAATACACAAGTAGTTTTCAATCTGTTACATGCAGATGTAAGTGACAGCATAAGATGAACTCAGCCAAGAATTAGACCTCATTTTTCAATTTGGTTCACTGTGTTAAATTTTAACTTTCCTTTAACCTTTTTGATTCTTGCACGATTAACTCTGACTTTTCAGACGATAACAAAATGGTTCCAATTTACCTCAATTGGACTTTTTAACATCTTGTAGGAGTGAAGGAAGGAAGGAGCTGGTAAGACACTGTACTTTTTGCTGAGTCATATCAGTACTTATCACCAGTACCTATCATTTTAACTCTGACAGCAATATGTATTACCACATATTGAATCTACACACTTACATAAAAAATATGGCAGGCAGTTTATCCATGGCTTTTAATTTTTCAACAAAACGACCAAATTTGATCTGCTTTTCATTTTCTGGACAATCAGTGGGGTGAGGTTTAAGACACTCCAGAAGCTCCTGCACCTGGCCAAGTACAAAGATGGTTAGCTAGATTAGTTAGGCAGAAGGTAGGGCACAGTAACACCTTAGGACACTTTTATACATACTCTGGTGGTGGGGTGGAAAGCGCTTTAATTAGAGTGTCTCTGACAGCCACTCTAATTAATGTGCTGCAGTGTCTCATGCATCAGCATCCTCATGCTTAAAAGTGGCAGCAGAGGCACTTGAACTAAAGTTTGCTCAATAACCTTCAGTTCCAGCACTCCTTCCACCATTTTTAAGTGTGGGGATGCTGATCCATGAAACAGAGAAGGCTCCTGGAGTGTGGCAACTGCAGCAGTTAATTGAATCTGCTTGGATGCGCTGGAATTCCAGCACACCGGAGCAGCCGCACTGCTTGTGTACAGGCAGCCTTAGAATCTAAGTAGTTCAGAAGCATGAGCTGGGCAACATGCTATTTCATCAAATTCCTAGCATCTAATGAGTTAGGTTGTTCCCTATAAAAAAAACTCATGCCTCTCTGAACCACTTAGGCTGACTGGATTAGCAAACAGGGTGGCATAAAACAGTGGTCTCTAGCAGGTTAGTATTAAAGGAGTGTGTCACGGCGTGGGGTCCCCAGGGATGACCATAATGCCGGAGGGCTCAGTGACTTGCCCAATGGGAACACTTTTCCTCACCTACCATGTCTTGCTGGTAATTATAATAAATAGGGAGGCTGCCCTCAAGTTTGTTTGAACACAGTCCTGAAGGACCCCACTGAACCCTGTGGGTTCTTGGACCCTTTTTTGGGTCCTGCTCAAAATGGATGACACATGGGACATTATCAGCCTTATGGGTTAAATGCGTGGCTCCAAAACCACCCCTTTACCATGCCCCAAGCCTTGCAGATGGTATTTAAATGTTGTTCCCCCGAGGCCTTAGTCTATTTTGGCCCCCTGTCATTGCTGGGCTCTCCACAGCACCTTTGTCACAGCACCCCCCTGCTGGCACTGGGGTCTCCACACTGTAGTGTGGCCCCAACAAGGCCGCCTCCTCTTCCTCCTCAGTAGCCTCGATCCAGTCCACCAGTTTATAAACAGCAACCAAAATGAGCCCCTGAGCTATAACATAATACAACCAGTCTAGGGTACGCTCTATCCCTCTAAAAGATACAAACTTTCCCCCAAGCATTAAGTGCCTTGTAGCCCAGGGTTCCTAGTGAGCTCCGGGAGCCCCATTAGTTCTATAGGCAGCCACAGCATGTCTGGGTGATTCTTTTCTGCAGACTCCTTCCGCTGGCTGCTGCCAGAGAACTAACTCCTGCTAGCCTCAGCCCTGAGGTGTATATGTGCCCAGGGCCCTGTCTCCTTATCAGTCATCTGACTGAGTGCAGGTGCAGGCTAATTCCCCTGTCAGTCAGCTGCCATAGTAACCTACACCTCTGGGGTTTCTGCCTGGCTCCTCGGGCTCTCTCCCTAGGCAGTTTCTCGTCTTAAAGGAGCAGGCACTTTAGTGCCCTGCGACAGAGTGAAAATACAAAATCTAAGAACACCTGAAGAAATATCAAAATTTGCATAATAACAGCTTTGGGGTGGATCCAAATAGGGAATGGATCCCATCCCGATCTAACATGGGACAGGCAGACATTAGGTCCCTAAATGCAGAAAAACCACTCTGTGGGTTCATCTACACATGCACTTACCTGCACACTAGGCTAATTTGCTGTGGTGTAAAGCATCACAGTTTACACATAAAACACTATTAAACAGCAGTAAACTAATTTGCACCACCATAGGGTAGTACTGTCAGGGACAGTACTATCTTACAGCAACAAAAATAATTGTGCCTAAATGCAAGAGTAAATGCTGACCTGGGCATATATTGTGCCCAGTCAGCCCAGGTGGTAGGAGGCCAGACTCCTGCCTGCTTCCTAGCCATAGGGCTCCACAAGCTGGGTCAGGCCCTCCAACCAGCCTCTGGCTGACCCCCCCATGGTCCCCTGCCACCCTGGGGCTGCTCCACACTGGTTCAAACTGCTGAAGTGCCAGGTCAGCATCTGCACATGTCCCTTGAATCACAGCAGTTTGAACATCTACATGTGCTATTAAGGTGCCATGATAAACTCCAGTGCAAACTGCACCAGAGTTTATGATGTCGCCTTAATGGCACGTGTAGATGCACCCAGTGATTGCTTAAGCCTGGAGATGCCTAAATTTATTAGTGCACCCCTATATGACCTGTAAGTTCTCCAGATGCCTTCAGTTCTGCTTCTGTACATGTCCCAAACTGTCCCAGCCTAAGTTCAGTCAGGATCCAGGAACCCAGCACTCCTCTGCTTGAGTCTGCTAAAGGACCCAGTTCAGGGGGCAACTCAGAACAGACCTAAATCACATATGCAGAATCAAGACCCTCAGAAAAAGGACTTGTTTCCAATTTCTTCTTGGACCAAAGCTGGAAGAAAAAGTGGTACTCACCTTTTTATACAAAATTCTAGTGGTTAGAAAAAGTAGCATAACTTGAGAAAGTGACAAGAGCACTAGCCTCAGGCACAGATTCAGGGGGGAAGCCCCTAAGGATAGCTCACACTAGTGCAGCAACCTATGCCACTGTATTGCCACCACTGGCCCTGTATGGAGGAAAGAAGCACCCGCTAGCTCCTGCCACCACTGCCTTCTAACACCTCCACAACACCCAGGGTGCCAATAATGTACAGTTACGCTTCTGGATAGAACACTTGCCCAGGAAGCAGGTTCAATGCCTTTCTCTCCCTGAGTGTGGTCCATAGATTTAAGGATGTGTTTAAGCTGATGCTGGCTCAATTAAGCCAGGGTCAACAGCTATAATATGTTACATTTTGGCATAGGCGTTGAGTATATGGGGGCCAAAGGCCCAGGCTCCCCTTGGGAAGAGGGATGTCAGAGTCCAAACCTGAGGAAAAGTATGTAATATTTCTTAGGAACGATGATTGAGGCCAGGGATCTGGGTGTTCCATTCATGGAGAAAAAACAGGGATTGTCTCCTTTAATGGAGAAAAACACAGGAAATGGTGAGGTTCCCCTTGCAGGTTGGCAGCATTCAGGGCTGAGGGAAGCGAGGAAGGCGATTGGAATCAGGGGGTACCTCCCATAGCTCCCTCCAAGTAAGTTTATGGGGGGAGGATGTGCGATGTGGCAGAGAGGGGCAAGGGCCCAAGGCAACACAGCAAAGAGGTCAAGTGGCCCTCAAGATTCCTACACTCACATGTGGTGCAGGGCTGGACTAGCTCCAGGCAGGAGCCGCCTCTGCGGTCCAGCAGGTAGGACTTGATGTGTGAAGGAACACCATGCTGCCATGGCCACCAAGGTGAGGTGCAGCAGTGATAGCAGCAGCAGCAGTGCAGAGTTGTCCCTCTCACTGCTGCCAGGTGGGCAGGGGCACCTCACCTTGGCAGCCATGGCAGTGCAGCACTCCTGCCTGCTGGTCTGCAGAGGGGGGCCCCTGCAGCCCCACCTGCCACTGTGGGCCCAGGAATCTCGGGAGCCATGAGCCCTCCTACCTCCCCGTCCATCACCTGTGCCCACACCCTGCTTCCCTCTACACTGGGAGTGGAGGGTACATGTCCATCATCTTAACCACCCCCCCCGGCAAAAATAAGAGTTAGCGCCTATGCACTGCAGTATCCACTCACAGGAAAATTGGAAGCATAGAAAGCCTTTTGGTTCTTCTGTACATACAAATGTTACCCATTTGGTTCACAAGTTATGCTCATGCCTATTTTCAATTTTGCTCCCATAGAGGGTGGTAAATGCTATTCAAAAAATCCTGGAACTGAGACTAGTTTAGACAAGTATCCTGGAACTGAGACTAGTTTGGACACACTCAGAGCCATGTTCTGATACCTAGGTGTAGGCAAATACAAACTAGTAAAATCTGTCAAGCTTAAAAAAGGCTGTTTTTTCTGGAGTGGGGTTTGGGGGGGGGCGGGATTTAACGTGAGATGCCCGGCTGGAGGTAGGGGGCAGGGACTATGGAGGCAGGCAGGTTTATTGGTGAACAGGTGCCTCCTGCTGTAACTCATTAGGAAAGACATTAAGGGGGGTAAATTGGTATTTGGCTCCCCCGCTGCAATTTGCGGGGAATTACACACGGGACTTAATTCATTTGAAAGCCTATGGCAGGCAAACACAAACGCGATGCACCAAAATAAGCTGGGTTAAATTTTTTTAGGCTCATTAAATTAACAAGGATCAAATGCCCCTCTTTTTCAAATGAAGTCAAATTTCAAACCTACCTTTGCCTGCATTAAACAAAAATTTCAGAAAAATCTAAGTAAGCATGTGGTATATAGAACACTTAAAAATGGGTCTATATACAGAAAGGGATTCTCAACAATAACTGTGCCACAGCTGGCATTCCAGTTTAACAAAATATATATGATGCTTGCAGACATGGGGAAAAAAAAACAGTTTACTGGAAGAAGCAGCATGTTACTTTGACCTGGCTCTGCAGCGGCTGTATAGGTCAGACACTTCAGTGGGGCTTTTTGACTCTTATCTAAAGCTGATTCAACGTGCTGCCTCTTCTGGGCATGTGCTGGGCTTGGCATGAGAGTGCACCAAATTTAAAGTATAGCGTGGTTTTTTTGTTTTGTTTTGAGCAGCCATAAAAAACAATCACACAAGGCTACTAGAAAATGTTTTCTAATTATAATAAAAGAAATGAAAAATACTGACATTTTTTAATTAATGGCATAGCAATTTTACTGCATTAATATTGTATTTACACCCCACAAGGGGATAAGTTTTAAGATTTTTCATTACCTTATCCTTTTGACCACGTGCAATCCAGTTAGTTAGTTCCTTCTTCAGTTCATGTTCATAGTTCCTTGCATCTGCCTTTTTTATTACTATTTTATTCTTGAAAGAGAGAAACTCCTCAGGATCCAAGTCCTAAAAAACACCAGAAATAAAATTGTGGCAAACTGCTCTACCAATTTTTAAAAAAACCAGCAGTCCCCAGCTAATTTTTACACACACCTGTGCTCTTGGCCACTTCCGCCAGACTTTTACCATTGTGTCATATAGCTGAAGGCTCTCCCTGGGAGATAAGGCAAGATCTGAAGGAATACCATATTTCTCAATCTACAGGTATATGAAGAAAAAAGATTCAGCAGAATAATTTATTTGTGTTTACTCTGGCTAATATAACTGATATAACCATTTTGGTCTTGATATTACACTTACATGATCCACTGTTAGGGCAGCACATGGGTGATAGTGCTCAATGACAAAATCATCATCCTTAACAGAACACACATACTTTTCTAGATCATTGTATCTTTCTCCATGCAGCACTGTTATTAGGAGAACAAACATTATTTACAAATTAAACCCATGATTGTTTCTTTTAATGATTAAGGTCCCAGTCCTGCAAAGACTTTTTACTCCAATGAGACTATTCACAGTACTTAAAATAAAGTCTTTGTATGGCTGGAGCCAAATGCTGATTTGTATATTTAAAAATGTTCTGATACAAACCTAATCTAACTCTATGTGATTTTTTGGGGTTTTGTAGCTTTGGCGTCCTTGCATGTTTCATGGCAGATGTAGACATTTCTTCTTTCATTCTACCCTCAGCTTCCTGCCAGTATCTTTTTACTGATTGAAGCCACCTACAGTATTAGAACACAGTAAAGGCACTGGAGCTGTAAAATACCTTAAAGAAAATACTTGTGTGCATTTGTACCAGGAAAAAGACAAATTATGTGCATCTGCATCTATGTTATTAAAGTTTGAACCTCAGCTAAATTCAGTGAGTTTGTACAAATAAACAGACTTTAACCAAATAACTCCCTTAAACAAACTTTCTTGAACCTTACAAGAAAAGCTACGATTTGAGTTTGGTTCTAGAAATAATGCAAAGTTTAGCAATTCAAAGCATTCTTATTTCAACCAAACTGAATGTAGCTATGACTAGATTTGGAAAAGAAAAGAACACCAAAAAATGATGACTGCCACTATAAATAAGTTGTGGGCTGGGGCAGGTGTATGTGTGTTTTGTGAGCAGGTGTACAAGTCAACTTTTGGCACTTTACCAGACCACAATTAACTGAATGAGGAAGGCAACCTAGTGAAAGGTAATGTGGAAAAGGCTCTGTCTTCACAGGTAAGGTCAGCTCCTATACTACTGCACCTGGGTGGGAGGTGAGCAGCCCTTAGTGAAAGAACAAGTTAGGAACTATTTAGAAAAGCTGGATGTGTACAAGTACATGGGGCCAGGAGTAATACACCCAAAGGTGCCGAGGTCATTGGCTGATGCGATTGCTGAGCCTCTGGCCATTATCTTTGAAAACTCATGGCAATTAGGAGAGGCCCCAGACAATTGGAAAAGAGCAAATATAGTGCCTATATTTTACAAAGAGAAGAAAGAGAATCCAGGGCACTAGAGACCACCCAGTCTTACCTCAGTCCTGGAAAATTCATGGAGCAGGTCCTCAAGGAATCCATTCCTAAGCACTTGGAGGAGGAGAAGGTGACTAGAAACAGTCAGCATGGATTCACCAAGGGCAAGTCATGCCTGACCAACCTGATTGCCGTCTATAACGCAATTAGGAGGCTGGCTTTGTGGATGCAGGGAGACCAATGGACATAATATACCATGACATTAGCAAGGTTTTTGATACAGTCTCCCACAACATTCTTGCAAACAAGCTAAGGAAGTCTAGATTAGATGAATGAATTGTAGGGTAGATAGAAAATTGGATGCATCATCAGGCTCAAAAGATAGTAATCAATGGCTCAATGGCAGCTGGTATCAAATGGTCAGTCCTGGGGCCAGTTTTGTTCAACAATCTGGAAGATGGGATGGAGTACACCCTCAACAGTTGCAGATGACACCAGGCTGAGGGGAGTAGTAGATAGATACACCGGAGGATAGGGATAAGACTCAGAGAGACCTTGACAAATTGGAAGATTGGACCAAAAGAAGAGATGCAATAAGGAGAAGTGCAAAGTCCTGCACTTAGGATGGAACAATCCCATTCCCCGTTACAGGCTGGGGACCAACTGGCTATGCAGCAGTTTTGCAGAAAAAGCCCTGGGAGTTACAATGGACAATAAGCTGAACATGAGCCAACAGCATGCCCATATTGCAAAGAAAGCTAACAGCAGATTAGGCTTCATTAGTAGAAGCACTGTCATCAGATCAAGGGAAGTGATTCTTCCCCTCTATTCAGTACTGGTTAAGCCACATCTGGAGTACTGTGTCCAGTTTTGCACCTCTCCCCCACTACAGAAAATATGTGGACAAATTGTGGAGTCCAGGGGAGGGAAATAAAAATGGTTAGGAGGCTGGGCCACACAAGTTGTGAGGAGAGGCTGAGGGATTTGGGCTTATTTAGTCTGGAGAAGAGAAAACTGAGGGGGGATTTCATAGCAGCCTTCAGCTACCTGAAGGGTGGTTACAAAGAGGATGGAATTAGACTGTCCTCAGTGGTGGCAGATGAGAGAACAAGGAGCAATGGTTTCAAGTAGCTGGAAGGGAAGTTTGGGTTAGATATTAGGAAAAATGTCCTCACTAGGAGGGTAGTAAAGCGTTGTCTAGCTGAAACAGACTACCCAGAAAAGTTGTGGAATCGCCATCCTTGGAGGTTTTTAAGACCCAGCTAGACAAGGCCTTGGCTGGAATGATCTAGTTGTGAGTGGTCATGATTTGAGTAGGGGATTGGATTAGAGGACCTCCAACCCTAATTTTCCATGATTCTAATTCAAAGCTAAGAAGACAGATGCTAGGGAGTTGATAAACCAACCACTTCCTTGCTGCCTCTTCCCAGATGCTCACTTGCTCTCTGCTTTTCCCCATCGCAGTAGGAATCAAAATCGGATTAGGGACAACTAAGGAAGTGAGGAAAGTCAAAGGTTGCTCTTGGCAAGAAAAAGATATTTTTACGTAAAAAGGAACGTTTTCACCTGTTTCACATTTTACCCTCCAAAGTAATTTTCTCATACTATATTTAAATAATTCACATGCTCTTAAAAATAAGAAAACTTCAGGCTTACTCAGTAAGATAGTCTGGATTACTGATAGTTGCAGACAGAGCCAGAAATGGACACTGAATCATAACCAAAAGGTGCTCCCAAACTTCAGCTCCAATTTCTCCACCTAGACAATGTACCTATATTGGAAAAGATACACAGCCAAAAATATGGAAACACATATTAATGAGGAAATAGTTTAAATGTTCTTACATGTAGTATACCCTTCATCTGTAAACTCGGCCAGACTAACCCTTTAATGGACCCTAGGCAAACTCATGGTCCCTGGGCCAGTCAAGACCCCCACTCCCACCTCGGCGCTGCCGCCAGCAGGGAGCAGGACTCAGAGCTGCTGCTAGGAAGCAGCCACCACTGCGGCAGGCTGGCAGAGGGGAGGGAAAGGAAGAGAGAGTGACTGGGCCATTTGCGCTGCTGCCATGGAGGGAAGGACTGGGACCCCCACAACTCAGGGTCCTAGGCATGTGCCTACTTGGACTATGTGTTAATCCAGCATGATTCCCACCAACTTATTTAATACAGACAGCTTTTCTGTGACTGATTTGTTCCCATGGAATCTGCTATGGAGAAACCTGACAACAGAATCAATACGGAATTTTAAAGGATTTATCTACACTTTGACAGTGTTGTGTCCTGGCCAGGACAGGCCAGAACACACACTATCCACACCCCATTCATCCACACCTGTACTATATCAAGGCCCCCTCACTGACCACTATCAGGCATACTTGAAACTAAGCACTGGAAAGTACCCTTCAGCAGGGAACTTCTGGATTTGGGGTGTACTTGCAGGCGTAGTTGGGCAAGGAATGCTCAGGCTTATCTCATAATGCCTGAGATGAGGAAAATCTTGCTGGCAAAAAAAAAACATTTTGTGACACATCATTTGCAGTATCTGTCGCCAAAAGCAGAATTACTCTGTCTTGTATTATAATATCCCCTGTTATTATAACAGCCCCCATATTAAAACAGCCCCAGCAACAGCAACACATTTTTTCATTATAAGGATGAAGCAAACCGACTAACCCTAATACAGAAAAATGGGTGCTTTTAATTAATTTTTATCTCGGTACCATGGGGGTTTCTTATAAGGGGGTTATACTACATACAAATTTTGCAAACATAGCTCATTTCACAAAATGCCTGCCAATAATTGAGACATGGTTACATATGCCATCAAGTCCCCATTGATTTCAGTAAATATTGGATCAACCTATAAAGGCTCAATACTACATTTATACGCAGGTTCCTGTTGACAACACTAGCAGCTTAGCTGAAGAAGAAAGATAACAGAGTCCTATTTCATTTTATGTGACAACATAGCATATTACATGGATCCAAATGAATCCCAAATCCAGTTATTGGCACTTTACAGTTTCAAATTATATCTCGCCCGCCTGCATTTTAGAAGGCAATAGCCCAGAGGTTATGGCACTTGGCCAGGGAGCAGGAGAACTTGGTTCTAACCTCACAGAGAGGACTTGAATGTGAAGCTCCAGGTTCCCAACAAAATGCCCTTACCCCTAAGCTAGAGGTTAGGCATTATCTAAACCCTTGATTTACTATTCATTGGATATGGGTAGTCCTCAGACTTACAAAACAACTGGTTCCTGAAAACCGCACCTTAAGTCGAAAGGTTGTAACTCGGAACCAATTTTCTTACAAGAAGCAATGTTATAAATGGGGGATTGGTTCCTGAACCAAGGCCCAATACCCTATTTTCACCAAAAATACCCCAGCATTTTGTACTTGATCAATTATAGATGAGTAATATAGGTACATTAATGTATTTATATTGTAAATAGCAATCATATTGATTTGGAAGGACTTATTTGAGGTGACTTTGCTGGACTTTTTGAAAGGCTCTTGGTTGGACTTTTTGAAGGGTTCTTAGCTGGAGTCTTCTCAGGAGTCTTGGCTGCAGGTTTTCCTGGAGTCTTGTCTGCTTTCTTAAAGATAGTGTCCAAGGAATTTTGGACAGATGTTCTCCAGGGAGATGAGCAACACAGCAAACTTGTTTGCTGGCATGGTGTCACATTGGGTCAAGTGTTGTAAAGTCGAAACTAACGTCGTAAAGTTGAAACAGGGTGTCAATTTCTAAAAGTTGTAAGTATGAAACTTTGTAACTCAAAATGTTATAAGTCGAGGACTGCCTGTAATAAGTATTGGGGAAGTTTCTGCCCCACTAAGAAGAGGATCATAAGATAGATCCCAGAGCCTGCAGGGGAGCATCCATTTTACAGAGTCTTGTGACTTGTGTAAGACTATCCACTGGCTTGTGTAGGAATCATGCTGTACTACAGGGCTGTCCAACGTCTGGGCTGCTGGGAGCCACAAGCTGTGTGGGCCACAGACCCAGGGGCCGTAGGTGTCATGTACTGCTCACCATATAGGCTGTCTTCCCCAGCCCCATCTCCCAATCATGTGGGCAGCTCAGTCCCATCTGCCACAAACAGGGCATATCTATATATGGCTCTTTTAAGCAGGCTTAGCTAAAATTGCCGTTTTTAAGGCGCATTAAGGGCACGTGCCTACATGTGTACACCCATAATGTGCCTTTAAAATGGTGATTCAAGGCTACATAAGCCTAAATTTGATACCTGCATAGAGCAGCTATCAAATTTAGGTGCGAATAGCTAAGTCGCATTAGCACACATGCAGATGCACTAGTGCACATTAACACAGTGTGCATCAATGGATACATGCCGCATTAATGAACATTAGGATGTCTGCATGTGCACTAATGCAACTTAGCTATTTGCACCTCAATTTAATGCACTTTAGCACATAAATGTGTAGACACATGCCTAAATCACCTTAATGTGCCTTAAGCAAAGGCACATTAAGTTTAGGCATACTATATCTAAATGCATGTATCAACATGCTCACAATGCAGGTAGCCTGGCTCCCTCACTCCACCATGTGCACAGACAACCCCACACCCTAGTGCAAACAACCCTACTCCACCTAGTGCAAACCTAGTGCAACCTAGTCCACCTAGTGCAAACAACCCAGCTCCTTTTCTTGCCATACATGTAGCACTCACAGCACAAAACCACCAGAGTCTACACTGTGCAGCACAGGCACCCTGAAGCCCCTGCCAAGAATATAGCATGGGTAGCCCAGCCCCCTCCTACTGCACTGCCCTATCCCCAAGAACATAGACAGGAAGTGGAAGCTGGAGGAGAGAAGGGGAGCCCAAGGAACCCAGCCACCACCTCAGCTTGAGCAAGTGGGGAAGCAGCAGCTGGACAGTAGCCAGGGTGGCCATCATAGAGAACATCCAGTTTTCTGCTACTCTGTCCTCTATTGATATGTGTCACAGGGCACTGAAGTGCCTTGCTCCTATAAAGAGGTACAGGTGCTGGTTGCTGGGGCAACCACAGTTGGTCAGCTGACCGGAAGGGGGCAGGGCCTGACATATATAAATACAATCCAGGCTGAGGCCAGGGAGGCAGTTCTCCACTAGTAGCCACGGAAGAAGGAGCTCTGCTGGAGTAAGCAGAGTAGAGAAGCCTGATGGCCTGAGCAGCTTCTGTATGAGGATACCGGGTAGAGGAAGCTAGTCAGATGGCTTAGAGTTTACATTGTAGCCCAGGGGCTTGAGTTTTCTGTTTATAGTTTTATAAGACCAGAGGACTGGGTGAGGCTATTGGGGTTGGAGGAGGCCTCATAGGGGCTCAGCTGTAGTGTGGGGACCCCGGTGCCAGAGAGGGTACAACATTCAGGGGTGCACTGACCCCAGCCCTGAGAAGGGGCACAGAGGATTGGGGGCCAGGCAAGGCTGAGCCCCACAGGAACTTTTAGACCTGAGGAGGGGATTTGGGGGCCAGGCATGGCTAAGGCCACCTGAGCCCCAATTGTGAAAAGCCCCAGTGCAGGCGGGTGCGAGGAAAGCTCCAAGCGAGAGTGGGCACAGGGGAGAAGCCCCAGAGTGGGCACAGGCGAGAAGCCCCAGAGTGGGCACAGTCGTGGACAAAGCCCCAGTGTGCATCTGCAAGGGCATGGGTCATTGTGAGACAAGCCCAGGGAACCCATGGGGGTGCAGGCAATTGTGGAAAAGCCAGGGGGCGCCCATGAGGGTGCAGGCAATTGCAAGATGAGCCAAGGGGCGCCCATGAGGGCGCCGAGAGGAGAATTGACCAGACAACATCTGGTACATCTGCGAGGCTTGAGGCATGGTATAGGGGTGGTTGGAGCCACGCGTAGCCCCTAAGGCTTTAGTGCACTGAGTCACCTAAGACACAGCACAGACCTGGATACATCAGGGCACCATGTCAAAGAAGACAAAAAGGCATCCTCCCTTAAACAATACTAACATCAAAGACGTGGCAGGTAAGATGGTGAGGGCGCGTTGACACCAGCTTGACATGGTAGGGGGCACTAGGGGAGTTCACGGCTGTTCCTAGGACCCCACCTATGAAATCTGACAATATGAAATCTGATGCCTTTATGTCCTCTATTTTTCTTTTGAAGACAAAAATACAGGACATAAAGGCATCTGGTTTCCTATTGATAGCGGACAGAGGGCAACTGTACTGTCTTCTATGATGGTCACCCTAGCAGTTGCCCACTGACCACATGCTAACCTCTGGTGGACTAGTTAGACAGCCCTGCCATTGTATATTAAGGAGTTAACATACAATTATTATATAACAGGTGATGGTATGTATGAATATATTGTTATTGTTCACCTTCAGCATGGATCAGACCTCCAGGAATCCATGGTTTAAACAAAGAAAAAGACACAGGGGCCCTTAGAAGATGTTGTGTCCTTCAAGAAACAGGAAATGTTGCTCAGTGGAAATGTCCATGTGTCCTGCTTCACGTTCACAGGGCAAGGTACCTGGGGGGTGGGGGGAAGTGCCCTAGGATTTTGCTCTGCTAGCACCTGCCAGCAAAGGGAGTTAAAGAGCTATTGGAAAGAGTTATTGCCCCTCACCCTTCCCCAGCTTCTGCTGTGCTGCTAATGAAAAGTAAGCTCTGAGTTTACCTGTTTATCAGCTGGGCTTCCCCTGGGTAAAGCAGCTGCACAAAGCAGGGGAGACTGGTGCAAAAGTGGGGAACAAGAACTGTGTAGCTCACTCTCTCACAAGACACCTTATGAGGTGCTTTTGGGTAAGTTCTTTTCTTCTTTCCCCACCTTGCCCTGCTCACAGTTTTCCAAACAGATTTCCTCCCCCATCTCCTCCCCTCTCTCAAATTCCTTCTGTGTGAAAGTAAAACATGTCAAGTTGTTTGCTTACATACTGGCTCTCTTAAACAAGCAGCCTTGAAAACTAGTTGAAGAAAGGGAGTCATTAGTCTCCTGCTGCTGCATCTTGGGGCAAGGGAGTTCAGCATGAGTCACAGAGTCCTTTTGCAGGAAGGAAGCGGGAGAGAAAACAGTCCACCCTCGGACGCTGGAGGACCTGGCCAAAGGCTAACCCTATGTGTAATATGCCACATGTTCAAATTTAAAGCACTATACAAACAAGGAGCCAGAGAGAGGACAGTCAAAATGCTAAAATTGTCCAGGTGGAAAGGGCTAACAAATAAAAGAAAGGAGCTATTATTGGTATGTCAACATAAAAAGAAAGGTGGCAGACAAACGAAGAGATTGGAATATGAACCATTTGGATATAGTGCATCTAAGAATGGACTGAAGAGGAACAAGGGATGCAGAAGGCATTGTGTTTTGTTAATAATAGGGTAGGCATTTATGGATATTTGACACATTTCTGGAACTGTAAAGAAGATGAAACAATGAGAAATCTAAGGAGATAAAATAGAGGTAGAAAGATCAGTTCTTTGCTAATGTGAGCTAATCTGCTAGTGCTAACCAGCAGAGGACAGTTAGCACCTCCATTGCTCAATCAGTTCTACCTAGTATGATCAAATGCTTGTAACTCTAAGTACTATGTGGGTGTAGTTGGTAATATTTATTTTAACACTGCCATCTAATACTGTATTAATATGCATGCTACACATACCTTTTTCCACCAAATCATTTCTCCAAATTGGGGTACCTGTTTTAAGCAGTTAAGCTGATTTTTTTCTGTGCTGGAATGGAGGAGTGGAAGCATGGATGAAAGTCCTAATTCTCTCACTGCCAGCCATAAAAGAGAAGAGTGGAGTTCACTGTCCAGGGTCACAGTGACACTGCTGTTAGATTGGCAGTGCAGTGTTGAGCCAAGAGCTGCTGTCAGTTCAGCAAGGGATGCAAAATGGCTAAAACTAGCTCTTACGGATGCTGCAAACTTCACTCTGTTTCTGTAGTCAGGACTGAGCCATGACTAGAAAAATCATTTTTTCTTTCATCTGCCTTCCCAAAACAACATGTGTGTCTTATTTGGGGGCATGCTGTTTGCAAGAAAATATGGTAAAAGGTATGTTGTGATAATGTCTTATAATGTTCATTTCAAGTAGTTATGGCCACTATTGGCCTTCAGATTTAATAAAGAAAGTTTAACAGCTTGCTTGCTTCCATTTATATCCCTTCCCTTTGCTTCCTAAAGGGTCAGCTTCAAGAAGGATGGAGAGGGTTTTGAAGAATGGCTAACTTGTGGTCTAGTGTTTAAAGCACTTTCTGGAAAGTAGGAGGTTCAGTTTCAAGCCCCATCTGAGTCAATGCATGAAACCTGGGGCTTCTGCACCATAAGCAAGTACCCTAACCACTATGTAACTGGGCTAACCCATGAGATGATCTTTTTCCTCCAGTATTTAACACTCACTAATCATGTCCCCACCCCACAACACTTAAAATTCCAGCATGTGTTGCTGCATACCTACCCATCTAGAGCACAGCATGCTCAGTGGGTGGACGTACACTTGTGTGGCAAGAGTTGAATTGCAAACTGTATATAACTATAAAAATGGCACATGTGCCACTTAGGCACTTAAAACACACCTGGAAGTGAAACCGACAGAGTCTAACACTAAATTTTATTTTAGAAGTCAACTTTGGGAGTTGACATGGCTTTTTTTTTTTTTTTTTTTTTACAATTTTTGGTAAATTTCTATATTCTGAAATGTTTGCAATTAAAAGCCTAAAATTTCTTCATAATCCACTTCCTTCACTGGAGACTAAAGACAATACACTTTTTAAGGGATCACTTAAAAGGCAAAAAGAAAGTTAAATTCTATTAACTTTGCTCCAACTTTTCTATTAACTTTGCTCCGACTTTGCTCCAACTGCACATAAGTGTCTGCGATAGAGTGCCACTGCAGACACTTAGGTTTTCTTGCCAGGATATAAGGACTATGGGAGTTGAGGACAAAAATGGAAACATTTTCCTCGGACAATAAATGACAACTATATCCTTTAAGATTGGCACCTGCTTGTGACAATGAATATTTTGAAAAGTTCAATCTGTGACTCATTTGCTTGCTTGCTTGTTGTTAAAAGACATCCTTGGGGGGGGAGAGTGGGGTGAATTGGGGCAACTGCCCCAGGCCCTGCACTTTGGGGGGTTCCACAGAGCTGGGCAGAGAGGCTACAGCTGCTATTTAGCACCACCCCCCCACCAGTGAGTCAGTCATCCTTTTGCCTGTTCCAGCCAAAAGTTCCAGCCACCACCTCTCCCGCCATGTCCCGTGTGCCAGGGCTTTCACTCCTTGGCATAAATGTGCCACGGGATGGGGAGGGGAGCCCTGAACAGGCTACTTAGCCCAAGGCCCTGCTGGGATCATCTCTGGTACGTACCTCATCAAATATAACGTATCTTATCCTTTTCACCCATTTCTGGCAATGTGGAGACAACAACAAGATTTCCAAACATTGAGGCACTGTCACTAGTACCTGAAAAGAAATTGTTGTGACCTCTTACTTTCAAGCTATGTAACAAAACCCGATCTCCCCTAGGATGACCCCAGAGCACCAGATCTTCTCCCCAGTGCCCTGTTGCATGCCTCAAGGCTCTGACCAAATTTTGCTCAAGGAAGACTCCTCTCCCCATGAGCAAACACCTGAAGTGGCTTCCTGATGTTAAGAGCTTGACAAATATCAGTTTTAGTTCATTGCATAGGTACCAGAGTTTCTAAATCTCTAAGTCATGGCAATACTATAGTACAACTATATATTTAGGAAGCTTAGCCTTACTTATCTGACAGTTTTATACCCCATCATCATTGCGTCTGAACTCCTTCCATGTAAAGTCAATAGCAAAGTCTCTACTAGACTTTATAGCCCCTAGAACTTTTCTTTCATGGTAAGCACACTGCTTGGGGTTAAGGGCTCTTTATTTATATAAGCTGAATCTTGGCTTGTAGTTTAAGGTAGCTACTGCAAGAAAAGGACTCACCCGAGTCCCTTTTAGTTCCTTGCCAGGATATATACCAACTTCCTCCAATTTGTACTCTTAGTCTACATATTACTTGACTGCTGCTGGGGGTGGGCGGTGGGCCATTTCACTTGCGCAGTGCTCTTATGACTTTTTACCCTCTTGAAACATCTCAGCCTTGAGCTCAGCACTGCACAGGAGACAATGGAATTGAAGGAAGTTAAAAATAGTATTAGATTTAGGTTCCATTGCTGAGGACGTGTTGGAGGGAAGGAGATGAGAGTCCCTTTTATTCACTGCCCTTGCACTATTGCATGCACAAAGGCCGTTGATTGATTTCTTTTCAACTTGCAGGTGCCCCTCATGACCACCATAAATTTTGCAGGTGACAGTATTTCTGGTAGGCAAGTCTATTTATAATTCTTTTGAACCTTATATATCCATGCCACGTTTATAATCAGAACTACACTCTGATTATAAGGTAGAGGTGTCAAGTAGCTGACCCAATAAGCCTGATCATCCAGCCTGCAGACTTTTGCCACATGGCAGCATTTCCCACCGATGCAGCCAGCATCCCAATAAGAACTCCGGTCTCTGGTCACAGTGACTGCTAGCACCTCTAGCGCTGAAGTGAGAGCCTAGGGGCACCAGTTGCCACCATGGGAAGCCCCAAATACAAAACTCACTATTAACATAACACACAACAATACATCTCAAGCAACATACCTGACAGTTCATGACATCATGGCGATAATCCCTTGTGAAAACTCCACATATTGTTATTCCATGAGGCAGTGTCTTGGTGAATCGATTATATATAGTTGCCACTACTTGGTTAACAAGGGCCTAGTCATTATTAGTGAAAGCAGGACATTAATAAAGTAAGCAGGAAACATACATATAAATTTATACAGTACTTGGAGATAAGCAGAGGCTTTGTGTCTTTTGACACCAATATTAATTTAAACTACCAACCAATGTTATAACACCAAAATTGCACGGTATGTTTTAATTCCATTTACTTTGAAGAAACTTGATGTTGTGTGAACTGGTATGTATAATATTAATTCTGAATTTTATCCTTTTTCTTGGAATACCAAAGACTATGTATCATATTTTATATTATGTGTCATAATTTTCTATCAAGCAGAAGCTCAAATGCAGGCAAAATATTTGAAGTAGAATCATTCCTAATTTATGCACATACATGCTTTATTTGCAAATGAAAATGTCATTTAGATCCTTAACCTGAGCAAAATGTGACTGTAAATAAAGGAAAAACTACCTGTATGTTTTACATATATAATTACATATGCATCATATATCTATTCCTGTATTTCTGTGTTTTAGTATCCAGAATTATAAGAATGAATACTAATATATAGTTTTGAAAGAAATATAAAAACCCATAAGCTAATAGCTGCCTATTAGATTAAACCTTTATACAAACACTTTTCCCCACATCTATCTAGTATGGAGATTCAGGCATCTTTCTCAAATATCTGGTGCCACTGCTGGACACTAGATATTTGTGTAGATGGGCCAAAAGTTGATCTAGTATGGCACTTCCTATGGTCCTATACTTCTGATACTTTGACCATTTATCTAATATGCTACTTTCATCTTTGACATATTAGACATTTAGTACTGTCCATTTGGTGAATAATTATTAAAACAAACAACATTTTGTATATCAAACGGGATCCTTAAAAGATCTTTCTAAACCAGGAGTCAGCAACCTCCAGCCTGTGGGCCAGATGCAGCCTGCAAAATTTTTTTTCAAGTCCACCAAGTAGGGCCCAGTGCCTGCTTACTGCTTTGCTCTGCCCCAGGACTCTGCCACTGCAGAGCACTGCAAACCCCCAATCCTAACCCACCCCCATCCAGAGACAGTTGCATGATGGGAAGGGACAGAGCACACAGGAAAAAACTGAGTGTATGCCATATACTCACAATATGACAAGCTACAAGATTATACACAAAAATTTAGAATGTTTACTCTGTAAGAATAATATGTTTATGCTGGAGTAAAATAATCAGTCAAAGGTTTCTGTTTTGCATGTTTACATGCACCAGTTCCCAAAATATAAAATAATTCTGCCAAACAGAATAGTTGATCATCTAAGTTTTGTTGATTCAAGAAAAAAAACTGAAGAGAATCCTATGATTTTTGAACAACAGGTAGTTTAAGAGGTGATATGAAAAATACCTCTTAAGCCAACCAAGTATCAAATTCCACCGGGATCTAGTCTGTATGAGTATCTGGAAATTGCTAATTAATAGATGACAAATTAGTGTAAAAATCAATGGGGCTCTTATTAGTTAGTGCACCACAGCAATGTACTATTTAGTGACTAATCAAGCAGAGATCATTATATTAGAAAACAGTGTAGTAAGTATGTAAAATGAACATCATACGTAGCCATACCTTTGTTGGAGAAACATACACAACTACTCCTTCATTACTTTCTTTCAGAACTTTCTCCATGCAATAGTATGATGCATAGGTTTTCCCAGATGAAGTAGGAGCAACTATCACTGCAGACTCATTATTGTCCACAACATCAAGAAGTTCTCGCTAAACATAAAGAATGTTTAGGTCAAAACATCTCATATTTTATGTGTGGATTTTAGGTTATACAAGTTGTGACAGAATGCCACCTCTGTCTCTCCCCAAAAACTCTGCTATGTGACAATTTGGTTAACATGGTCACTGTAAAGGGCAGACATCTCATAACCCTGAGTTGTAACCTGAATAGGATACCTTCCTGAGGGAGGTGGGAAACCTGTTCCCTCTGCCTATGTGAGTGGCACCACAAACCGGGTTGAGGGGCTTGGGCTCCCTATTGTTCTGAGCAGTCTGCCCGACAACCAGTGATGCCTTTCAAATTGGTTGGCTGGCAGCCAACATGTGCTGGTCTCCATCGGACCAGGTAAATGAGGTCATAAGGGCCATATAAGTTAAGGACTGCCCAGGAGGAGGAGTAGTAACCATGGTGAAAACTCAGAGAGAGAAGAGCTGGACCATCTGAAACTTGCTCTCTCTCTTGAAACTCATGATCACTGAACTGCATGCCTCCAGAGGGAATCTCTACCTGCCACTGGATGATACTCATGAGTAAGCTACCTGAGATCTAAGTAGATTATATATAGCTTGCAATAACTCAGATGCATGATCAAAGGCTACCCAGCCACCCTGGTTGCTCTATGGAATTTCTCTGATATTGCTCTACCCTGTACCCTATTCCAAACCTACTCCTTGTAACCAATAAAGTTCTCCTTTGTACCTAGTGTGGGAGACTTATTGGGAGAGGGGCTAGATTATGCCTTGGGGTTCCCTTGGTTCAGCTGACTAAGGGAGACCACTATTTGTGCTTCAGACTGAGGGAAGCACTCCAAGTTCTTGAAGTTGATCGAGTACCCTCAAGGACTACTAGGCCTCTGTTTCCCAGGCGGCACAGAGCCACAATCACTCCAGACCCTGGGTGGTGGCAGCACTACCCCAAGGCTAGCAAGTGTGCTCCAGGAAGGGGGTCGGCTAGACATGAGGCAGCCCCAAGGATGCAGTCAGAGCCTGGAAGGTGGTTGGGTCTAGTGAGGTGGCTGGCTCAGTGCAGGAGCACCCCCTACTGGCCCGCCACACAAGTAATGTTAAGTATGCTTATTAAAGTTCTAATATAACAATCTTCTCTCCTAACTAGTGTAGTAGTTGTGATATCACACTTTAATTTTTAATTATAAATTGTCTTGGCCTTGAAACTGCATGAGTATGAAGTCAGTTAACCTGCGTATCACTTAGAAATAAATAATTCTCCATTTTCTGTAATGTAGTAATTTATTCTTGTGTTACAATGATTACAATAGCATTGCTCAGCTCCAGACCTGTCTCCTACTTTCAGGTACCAGCATTAATTTTCCTCTCCCCTTTCGTATCCCCCAGTTGCCAGAATTTAATTATTCTTCCCTTTTTCCCCCAGCACACATTTCTAGGAGCTGTTTAGAAGAAGGAATAGGGGTAGCACTAGCATCTTCCTGCTCCCCCAGCATATCTACCAATTCAAACAAGTGACATTTTTTACAGATGTAAATGTGTCAAATGGGAAAGCTATTTTGGATTCAGCCTGTTTCCCCAGTCTAATTATTACAGGGTAAGAGTGAGAACTACATTAGCTAAGTGAACATTTCTCAGCTAGGCCTCTTTTCTGGCTGAAGTTGTGATCTGGTGACCAAAAGGCTGGCAGTGCCTAAAATGAGACAACTGGCTGGTGGATGTGGGAAGACCAGTGGAAGAGGTGTACGTTGATTTTTTAGCAAGGCTTTGAATATGGTATCCCACAACATTTTTGCAGGCAAGCTAAGGAAGTATGGGCTGGATGAATGGACTGTGAAGTGGACAGAAAACTGGCTGGAGTATCGGGCTCAAAGAGTAGCAATCAAGGGCTCGATTTCTAGTTAGTAGATGGTATCAAGTGGAGTGCCCCAGGGATCGGTTCACTGTCTTCATCAACAACCTAGAAGATGGCACAGAGTGCACCCTCAGTAAGTTTACAGATGACACCAAGCTGGTAGGAGTAGTAGATACGCTGGAAGGTAGGGATAGGATTCAGAGTGATGTAGACAAATTGAAGGATTGGGCCAAAAGGAATCTCATGAGTTCAACAAGAACAAGTGCAAAGTCCTGAACTTAGGACAGAACAATCCCATGCACCAGTACAAGCTGAGGCTGACTGGCTGGGCAGCAGCTCGGCAGGAAAGGACCTGAGGGGTTCAGTGGACAAGGAGCTGAATTTGAGCCAGCAGTATGCCCTTCTTGCCAAACAAACTAATAGCATACTGGGCTGCATTGGTAGGTGTGTTGCCAGTAGGTCAAGGGAAGTGATTATCCCCTCTATTCAGCATTGGTGAGGCCACATCTAGAGTACTGTGTTCAGTTTTGGGTCCCACACTACAGAAAGGATGTGGACAAATTGGAGAGAGTCCAGCAGAGGGCAACAAAAATGATGAGGGGGGCTGATACATGACTTATGAGGAAAGACTAAGGGAACTGGGTTTATTTAGTCTAGAAAAGAGGAAAGTGAGAGGGGACTTAACAGCAACGTTCAGTTACCTGAAGGTAGGTTCAAAAAAGGATGGAGATAGATTGTTCTCAGTGGTAGCAGATGACAGAAAAAGGAGCAATGGTCTCAAGCTGCAACACGGGAAGTTTAGGTTAGATATTAGGAGAAATTTTCACACTAGGAGGGTGGTAAAACAGTGGAACAGGTTACCCAGAGAGGTGGTGGAAGCTCCAACCTTGGAGGTTTTCAAAACCTGGCTAGACAAAGCCTTTGCTGGGTTGATCTAGTTGAGGATGGTCATGCTTTGAGCAGGAGGTTGAACTAGATGACCTCCTAAGGTCCCTTCCAACCCTAACTTTCTATGATTCTATGATAAAGCAGTTTGGGTCAATTTTTTCCTAAACACGGGGGAATAGGGAATAGTAGACAATCAAGAAGGTACTTCTCCAGGCTAGAGATTTTCTCCATAAAAACTAGTAATTTCCAGTGAAAAGCCTGAGATTGGGCAGGATCTTGTCCTGAACTCCTATGTCCAGTGGAAGTTTTATGGACATAAGGATAATAAGATTGTGTCTTGGACAAATCAATGAAATGGCAACATTTAAAAAGCCCTTATGCACATTATTGATATTACAATGAAATGAAGTATTTACACTGAATGTAATTAAACTATTACTCTCTACCCTCATATAACAAAAATAGCTAGCACTTTATTAGCATATTCCTCTTAATTAATAAGTATCTTTAAAATTATATTCAGATTATGTGTAAGTACATCATATTATTATTACTATTACTATTATTATAATTATCTGTGAGGGATGCCATAATTGTGCTTCCTACTTGACAAACAGAAATAACAGGTTAATCTCCTGAGCAAAGTACTTTTAAGGGCCAAATCTCACATAACTCTCTGCTGGTCTGACCACCTATTTCCATACAAAGTTTCACTTCCTTCAACAGAACATTGCTACTGTGTCTTCAGAAGGAGAGGCTACTGTCTTGGACCCTTGATGCTAACCTGTCTCAGGCAAGAGTCGGACCTAGAGTAGGTATAATGCATAAAAGAATGGAAGAATAAAGAATGGAAAGGGATAAATGAAAGGATATGACCTACAATAGTGACAGAGAATGAAATACGCTTTTTGTTATTCTTGAATCTCGTTCGTTGTAAAATTTGAAAGAAAATCTTAACAAATAATTTGTAGCAGCAGTATATAAAAACTGTCAATGTGCCATTACCTGCCATGAGTCTGGTATAAAATTGTGTACTCTGGGATCTGGATCACGCCTCTCATCTCTGAACAAGAAAGAACCCATATACTGTAGTTGAAAACGAGATGCTCCTACTTCAGTAGCATATTTGGCAATTTTCTCATTATTTCTTTCTGTGATCTAAAAGGTCAAATTAAAATTCAAGTCAGTTTCAAAACTGGAGACAGATGTGCTGCAAACAAGGACGAGACTTTTCTCAACTATGAAACATGGTGCAAGTTTCCCAAACAAATCTGTTGAGCATAAAATAACTTAGATGACTTTGAGTACTTGTATTCACAAGCCTATACAGTAAATACAGTCTTGACCAATGACTGAACTCAGATATCCATGGGAATACTATATGCAGAGTGCACAATCTGACCTCAAATTCTGAATGTATATGGTGCATGCATTTATAAGCAAGGTCTGTGTATTTCATGGTAAGCTGATTACAAATTTCATTGATAAGTCTGTTAACTTTAGTGTGGCAGCTTCATCTAAATAGTAAAAAATAGTTATTAGCCAACAATAACTATGTTTTGCAGGTTTTTTCCCCAAGATATTGTCCATATCAATTGCCATTGGGATGCCTAGTCACATAAGGATTCCTCTGAAGAGCAATATTAGCAGATGCCAATCCTGTGTCCTGACAGCCTTCATGACCACCACAGTTGAGAGTGAAGCAGATTCACCTGCCTCTCAGTTCCGTTACCAAAAAAACTCCCAATGAAAAGAACTCTACATTTTTCAAGTAGCACTGACTCAGGGTGGACCATGGAATTGCATGGACAACATGCCTCAATGAAACACAGTCACTGTAAAGCGGGATGTCAAAGATCTGGCCCATATCCAGCCTTAAAGAGTCATATAAATTGGCTCCTGGTGATGCCCCTGGGTCAGGAGTTGACTCATGTAAAGTGCACCAAACCACCCTTATGCACAAGGCCAGGGACATGTGCCATACATGGTGCCTGCTCCAGCCAGCCTGGGACATGTGCAGCATGCAGAGCATGCCACAATTGGTCCAGGATGCATGATCCAGGCATGGCACTAGCTCCAACCAGTCCAAGACCCATGCTGGACATGGGTCCCAGCTACTCTGGGGTTCCATGTGTGGCACACTTCTAGAATGACCAAAGTGAGCACCACGTGCGCTGGATCCAGCATGTGGGGAGGCAGGGGTCCATGGGCCCAATCCAGCCCACAGGGCTGACCACATTCCATTCAAATAGCCTGTAGGGCCAAATAAGTTGGTGAGTTTGACGCACCTGCTGTAAAGTAGGTAACATTTTTCTACTCTGAGTGATTTCTCCCAGTAATTAGTAAGTGTATTTTCCCCTACTGACCAGTAAGATTTCTGATTTCACATTTACAGACGTCCCCTTAGGCTAGGGACAGAAATTCAAAAAGCCTGAGCCTAAATTGATTCAAACTTTGCATGTTAGTTTAACTTGGTTAAGCTGAACTGATTTCCAAGCATACAGACATTCCCTCTGGACTGAGGAAATTCAGGAAGATGCCTGCAGTGGCTCAGGCTGGAAGCTGGAGGGCACTACAGCAGCCTTCCCTGCAAGCCAGGGGGTGAGGGGGATGATAATAGTGTCACCCCTATCTCAATGTTTATCACCCCATTAAGAAAACAGAGGGACATTACCAGCTACCTGTTGATTCTGTCTGTTGATTCAGCATGGACCCAGCATGTGGTCTGCTAGCTAATACACAGATACCTTCTCCGCGAGGCAGAGGGGAGGGGGGAATTTCTGCTTAGCAGGGAGTGGTGAGGGAAAGTGGGGGAATGAACAGCTCTTCAACAGCTTTTCCAAGGAAGGACATTAAGCTACCTGTTGAATAGATCCAAAAAGCCTGCCTGCCTCAGTCTCTCCCTCAGCACAAACTGTAGCCAGTGTGTGGTCTGCTAGCCAATGCTGAGGTGTCTGTGAGGGATGGGGGAATGCCTGCTTAGCACAGAGTGGGGAAGGGAGAAGGGGAGCAGAAGAGGGACTCTGGTTTATCTTAAACCATCAAGGGGTATGGGACACATATTGCATAAACTGGTTTAAGCCAGATCAGTTAAGTCTGATACTACATTCAACTAGGTTTATCTCAAACCGGTTTCAGCCATTTTCAAACTGGTTTATGTGCACTGAACATCTGTTCTCTTACAGGTTTAAACCAGTTTCTGATCACTTAAATTGGTTTATGTGTAATGTTTGTCCCTAGCCTTAGTAACTAATAAGCAGTTTTATATTCTTGGAAGTGGGTGCATATGTCCTATTTGAATCCTGATTAAAGGAAAACCAACTGCATTTTAGGCTGTCTAGAGGCCTACATCAGGTTACAGTAGGCAAAAGTATGGACTTAACACCATATTGTTGCAGTGCATATCTTATTCAATGGAACGTCATCCAAAGAGAGAAGGGAAGCCTCCCAGGCTCAAGCTAATTGATATTTCATGCGTCAAAGGGAGCTTTTTTGCTAATATAAGGCAGGATTATATGCAGTTTGAAAAATCATTGCACAGTCTCAAGTTATACAGATTCCTGAGGACCAGTCTTCAAGATTATCAGTTTTCCTTGCTTTTATTTGCAACACTTTCAATGAAACTCTAACTGATCTGATTTTGTCCCAAGAAAAGATAATGCTCAAACTGCAACACAGAAAATTAGGGTTGGAAGGGACCTCAGGAAGTCATTTAGTGCAACCCCCTGCTCAAAGCAGGACCATTCCCAACTAGATCATGCCAACCAAGGCTTTGTCGAGCTGGGTCTTAAAAACCTCCAAGGATGGAGTCCCCAACCTCTCTTCGTAACCTGTTCCAGTGTTTTACTACCCCCCAGTGAGAAAATGCTTCCTCATATCTAACCTAAACTTCCCTTGACACAACTTAAGATTGTTGCTCCTTGTTCTGTCATCTGCCACCACTGAGAACAGTCTATCTCCATCCTCTTTCAAACCCCACTTTAGGTAGTTGAAGACTGCTATTAAATCCCCTTCTCTTTTCCAGACTAAATAAGCCCAGTTCCCTCAGCCTCTTCTCATGAGCCCTGGCACCTAAACCATTGAGCTCCAGCTCCTGTTGATGAAGATATTGAACAAAACCGACCCCTGGGGTACTCCACTTGATACTAGATGCCAACTAGACATCAAGCCATTTATTACTAACCTCTGAGCCCAATTCTTCAGCCAGTTTTCTATCAGCCCAGTCCATTCTTCCAGCCCATACTTCCCTAGCACCTTTGGCACTTTTCCCCATTTTCTCATCATTTACATTAGGGTCAGGCAAAATACGGTCCACAGGCTGCATCCGACCCACCAAGCACTTTCATTTGGCCCACAGCACTCACTAGTGAATTTTGCCCTACTCAGCCCTTTCACCCACAAGGGTATATACGGGTATATACGGGTCGTTTTCGACCTGGAGGGACATGGGCAGTGAGGTCCCCCAGGGCTCAGTCCTCGGGCCTGCACTGTTCAATATCTTCACCAGCGACTTGGATGAGGGGGTGAAAAGCACCTTGTTCAAGTTCGCAGATGACACTAAGATGTGGGGAGAAGTGAGCAGGCTAGAAGAGAGGGACAGGCTACGACTAGATCTGGACAGGTTACAGAGGTGGGCGGATGAGAATAGGATGGGTTTCAGTACAGATAAGTGCAAGTATTGCACCTGGGGGGGAATACCTACAGCATCAGCACAGAGGTAGAAAAGGATCTTGAAGTCACTACTGATTCCAGGATGAACATGGGCTGCCAATGTGGGTATGCAGTCAGGAGGGCTAACTGCACCTTGCTATGCATCACAAGCAGGTCCAAGGAGGTGATCCTCCCGCTCTATGCGACATTGGTCAGGCTGCAGTTGAAGTACTGCATCCAGTTCTGGGCACCACACTTCAGGAGGGACGTGGATAGCATTGAGAAGGTCCAGAGGAGGGCCACTTGCATGATCAGGGGCAACAGGAGAGGCTATAGGACCTGAACCTGTTCAGCCTCCACAAAAAAAGACTGAGAGGGGATCTGGTAACCGCCTACAAACTTTCCAAGGGGGACCAGCAGGTCCCTGCTCCCCCAAGCACTACTGGGAGTAACAAGGAATAACAGCCATAAACTGACTGAGAGTAGATTCAGGCTGGACATCAGGAGGCACTACTTCACAGTCAGGGTGTCTAGGAGCTGGAACCAACTTCCAAGGGAGGTAGTGCTCACCCCTACCCTGGGTGTCTTCAAAAAGAGGCTAGACAATCATCTAGCCGGGGTCGTTTGACCCCAGCATCCTTTCTTGCCCATGGCAGGGGGTCGGACTTGATGATCTCCTCAGGTCCCTTCCAACCCTACCAACCATGAAACTATGAGTGAGGGACCCGTGTGTACACACCCCCCAAACATATCCTATTGTGCCTAATGGGCTTCCCACCTGTGTCATGCAGCCCTGTGGAGAAAGCAGCTGGCTCCAGTGTGTGGGCTTCCCTCCCATGCTGTGTGAGTGCAGGGGCTGTGAGTGGATGGTGGGTAGTGCCTACAATAGAGACTGCCCAGTGGGGGCTGCACCCCAAGCCATAATGTGCAGCACTGGCCCAAGCTGCACCCCACCAAAGGACCAGTGCCTGCACCTGGCATAAGCATCCAGAGTTGTCCCACCTGCTGCTGCTGCACCATGGGGGCAGTGTGTAGGGGGAGCCCACACCCCCCTCACCCACACCCCCCTCACCCTCCCTCACATCCCACAAATGCTACACACCCATACCCTGCTCCCACATACCCCCACATATACAAAACCCCTCCAGCCCAAGCTCTTCCCAGCACGTGGGTGGAGGTGGGGCATTGAGGTGGGTCTGCACCAGATGGTTGATGGCAGCAACACTGGGAGCAGAGCAACAGAGAAATTTGGGGTGGATGCAACATCCTTCCAGCTCCACCAGCACCTGCTCCAGGCCCAGCCCCTGAGAAGAGCCCCACGCAGCCCCAACTGCAGCCCACCCTGCCCCGTATAGGTCCAGTGGGGACCCCTGTGCCCTCCCAGGTTGCAAGCAGTGGCAGGAGCTGCTTCCCTCTCTGCACAAGCCACCACTCCACCCCCCCTGCCCTGCCTGGGCAGTCTCTGCCCCTGCCCCCTCCCTCAACCTAGGGGGCATTGATCTGTCCCCCCAAGCTCCTTCCCTCCCCCTTCCCCTTCCACTACACTGGAGGTAGCTGTATTGGAAATTGGATCGGTATCAGCCAATATGCCTCCTTAAATATTGGCTGTTGGTATCGGCCCCCAAAAATCTCTATCAGTGCACCCCAAATTGCCTGCCCCTGATTTACACCCACCGGATCTGCATGTAGTCTTTTCTAAATCAACTTCCCACTGTACTGCTTTACACTGTTGTTTACCTCATCATGACACATTGCCTATGTAGCATGTGACAAGAAAATATATTTCCAAAATTTGTAGCATGATATCAAATAAATAATCTCAAAAAAAGGCATTTATAAATGTTATTCATGCCCTCATAAAATGGGAGTAACATGTAATTACTTAAGCAGTTGGGGCAAATTCATTGCATTCTTTAAAATTACCTGGCTGGATAAAGAGCATGCCAAATTCTCAAATCCAAGGTAGTTCAGACACTTGGCCAACATTTGTTGATGTGATTTCTGTAATAGGTCTTCATATTTTTCAAGAAGCTCGTGAACTCTTCTCATCACTTGAACAGCTATACTTAGATCTTTGGACTTTTCACCTTTAAAAAAATAAAGCAGTTGATATATGACCAAATCAGCAGGGACTTTTCCATATTTAGTTTGTTTTGGGAGGACCCAGTCCAACCAACCAAGAACGTGGCTTTCAGAATCCCACAGGTGAGGCCATGGATCTTTTCTTTGCTTGAGTTACATGACAGAAGTTACTGAAGAACACTACTTCTTGCTGCCCAAGCAGCCCCAGTCATAGAAGTGGAGGAAATCATGAACATGTAACAGTATTACACCTACACAAACAACAAGTGAACACTTACTAACTACTCTTCCAACCTCATTATTTCTGTATTCTCTGCTGCACAAATAAGCTTTGGGTATATTTAAACTACATACTGGGTGTGTCTACACATGCATTTACTGAGTAGTAACTTACTGTGCAGTAATTTACTGTGCAGTAAGCAGCTTTTAGACCAGCATTTACAGATGTAGGCGTTACTGTGCAGTAACACTGTGTGTGCTCTATTTTAGGAGCAAAGTTACTCCCAAGTCAGAGCATACATACAATACTGCTGTGCAGTAAGGTGTCTACGTGTGCCTTACTGTGCAGTCACTAAGTGGGCGTAACTGTGCTACCTGCATTATGCAGGCAGCAAATTAATGCCCAACTTGGCATAAGTCGCCATAGTTAATGTGCAGTACTGTGCACGTGTAGACATGCACAGTAATTTTCAGTAACCTAAATTACAGCACAGTAACTGTGCATATGTAGATGCACCCACTGCAGCATAGTGTACATATATCTAAGCTTACTCTAAATGAGCTAGCAAGTGTACTAGGAACAGTTTAGTCACAGTAGTGCACCTGAGATGGCATGGTGTAGGATGCCATGGCTCAGAATGCACTCTTATCTCATACCTTGCTTTCCACAGTGTTCTTTCCAAACTTCAAAACACACATGCAATCCTGCCATCTCTGCTGCAAATTTCACAGATTGAGACTGACATTTCTTGAGGAAATTCTCCAGTCTGTCTATTCCGAAGGCAACATTTTTTTTAATTTCCTTTTCAATTAACATAGACAAGGCCTCCCATTGTTCCTGTTCTTTCTTTTCCTGCTTAGCTTTTATCCGCTTCTGGTTTTCTTCTGCAATTATTTCTGCTTTACTTTTCTACCAAAAAAATGAATAAAAATGTTTTAAAACACAATAAAAACAAAAGGTGTACTAGCTGATCCCAATCCTTGGGAGTAAATGGGAGTATTGCCCAAGTCAAGTTGAAGTAATGATTATAGGACTTTACTTCATGTCCTTGTGTTTTGTTAGGAATTTTATTTAAAATAGTACAGAATGCTGTGCAAATTGTATTTGTAAACACTACTACATCTTCTACAAAATAGGCTCACTCAGTACCTCATACTAAATGTAAATGAAAAAACCTTTATTTATGTAAGAATGCTAGAGACATGCAAAATGAATAAGTGGGAGGTCTGAGTCTTAACTCGCAGGGATTTATTTTTAAGTCTGAAAAATTACCTTGTTTCTCAGTAAATTGAAAATAATATGGGACCTAATCCAATGCTCCATAAAGGATTCTTGTGAACTACAGTGGACATTTGATCTGGACTTGATCTGTAATCTATATATCCTGGGAAGTCAGAAACTGCATGTAGTCACCCTTTTAATAGGGGATAATACTGGCAGGATCAGATCAAAGTAGACTATCTTTATTACTAATATAGGAAAATCAAAAAGTACTATTTCTAAAGCAAAGAACTTTTAGAATTTGGAGTATTTAGTGATATTTTCTCAAAACAAAAACAAACTACTGTTTCATAGTTAGTAGGGTTGGAAGGGACCTGAGCAGAACATCAAGTCTGACCCCCTACAATGGCAGGAAAGAGTACTGGGGTCAAACGACCCCAGCAAGGTGACTGTCAAGCCTTGTCTTAAAGACCCCCTGCGTGGGAGCCAGCACCACTTTGCTTGGAAGTTGGTTTCAGATCCTAGCCACCCTGACAGTGAAGTAACACTTCCTGATGTCTAGTCTGAATCTACCCTCTGGCAGCTTGTGACTGTTATTTCTAGTCACTCCTGGTAGTGCTCGGGGAAACAGGGACTCCCCCAATGCCTGCTGGTCCCCTCTGACTAGTTTGTAACAGGCCACTAGATCCCCCTCAGCCTTCTCTTGTGGAGGCTGAACAGGTTCAGGTCTTGTAGCCTTTCCTCGTAGAGCTCTCCTCTGGACCCTCTCCATGTTGTCCACATCCCTCCTGAAGTGCAGTACTCCACAGTACTCCAGCTGCGGCCTGACCAGTGCCGCATAGAGGGAGAGTGTCACCTCCCTGGACCTGCTTGAGATGCATCTGTGGATGCATGACAAGGTGCAGCTGGTCTTCCTGACTGCATCCCCACACTACCTGCCTAAATTCATCTTGGCATCAATGATGACTCTAAGATCCTTTTCCGCCTCTGCACTGACAAGAAGGGAGTTCCCCAGCCTGTAGGTATGGTGCTGGTTCTTCCTCCACAGGTGCATCACCTTACACTTGTCAGTGTTGAATCCCATCCTATTCTCATCTGCCCACCCCTGTAACCTGTCTAGGTCCTATTGTAACCTATTCCTTCCTTCTAATGTGCTCACATCCTCCCACATCGTAGTGTCATCAGCAAATTTGAACAGGGTGCTTTTTACCCCCTTGTCCAAGTCACTGATGAAGATGTTTAACAGTCCAGGCCCAAGGACCAAGCCCTGTGGAACCCAACTGCCGCCATCCCTCCAAGTCGAAAATGACCCATCCACCACCACTCTCTCGGTGCAGCCCTCCAGCTAGTTGGCGACCCATTTGACTGTGTGGGTGTCAACACCACAGTCCCCCAGGTTTTTAATGAGAACGGGGTGAGAGACAGTGTCTAAGGCCTTCTGAAAGTCCAGAAAGACTATGTCGACTGCTACCCCTGCATCTAAGGATTTGGTGACCTGGTCGTAGAAGGCCACCAGTTTGGTGTGACAGGACCTGCCTCTAATGAACCCATGTTGGTTACCCCTAAGCATAATCTCCCTCGCTGGCCCCTCATGGACATGTGCCAGAATAATTCTCTCAAACAGCTTACCCAGGATTGAGGGAAGACTAACTGGCCTATAGTTCCCCAGGTCCTCCTTTCTCCCTTTTTTGAAGGTGGGAACCACATTGACCCTCTTCCAGTCCTCTGGCACCACACCAGAGCAACACGAGTGCTCATAAAGCCATGCCAGAGGTCTCGCAATGACCTCAGCTAATTCCCTCAGCACTCTGGGGCAGAGATCGTCCAGACCAGGTAATTTAAATACATCCAGTCCCTCCAGAAGTTCCCTGACTAGATCCTCCCTGACCCTTGGCATGGGTACGGCTCCCCTGGGGCCTGAGGGGGCCCGGTGAGGGGGCTGATCTGGTCCCTGCTCAAGAAAATGGAGGCAAAGAAGATGTTAAATAAGTTAGCTTTGTCGTCTGGTGTGCAGACCAAATTTTCTAGTGTGTTTTGCAGGGGCCCCACGTTACCCGGTACCTTCTTTTTGCCCCCTATGTATTTAAAAAAGGACTTCTTGTTGTCCTTGATCCAGGAAGCTAGTCCCAGTTCCATCTCCGTCTTGGCCTTCCTGACTGCCCCCCTGCATCCCTGAGCAACCACAATATTGCACTCCCTGGTGATGGCTCCTCTCTTCCATTGGGTGTGCGCCTCCCTTTTAGCTAGAAGACATTCCCGGATGGTTTTGGTGAGCCATGGGGGCTTTTGTGCCCTCCTGCTCCCTTTTGATCCGTGTTGGGATTACCTCCCTTTGGGCTTGGAGGATCATCTCTTTAAGGAGCAACCACTCTTCTTGGACACCTGGCTCCCCTCCCCTCCGAGACCTCAGTGCTTCCCTGACTATTCTCCTTAGCTCAATGAAGTCTGCCCTCCTGAAATCTAGGGCTACTGCCTTGCTGCACACCTTTGCCACCTTGCGCTGGATGGTAAACTCCAGCAGGCGATGATCACTGTCACCCAGGTGGTTGAGCACCTGCAGCTCCCTCACCCGGTTGTCACTCGTGGCCAGCACCAGGTCCAACAAGACGTCTTCCCTGGTGGGGCTGTGCACCTCCTGGGTTAGATGGAGGTCCTGTGTTTGGGCTAGGAACCTATGTAAGCAGTCAGACCTGGCTGACTGCTCTTCCCAGCAGATGTCTGGAAAGTTCGTCACTCATGATGACCACGTCCTTTGACCTAACTACCTCCGTGAGCTGACTTAAGAATTCCTGGTCTAGCTCTTCCCCTTGGCTGGGTGGTCTGTAGTAGACCCCCACCGTTAAGTCCCTTTCCCCTTGACTGCCTTGTATTCTAACCCAGAGCACTTCCGTGTGCCCCTCCTCTGACTCTGTGCTACCTGGTGAGGATGTGTATTCCTCCTTAATGTAGACTGCCACACCCCCGCCTTTCGTCCCTGTCCTGTCCCTCCTGTACAGCCTTTAGACCCTTGATATTCACTGCTCAGTCATGCGTTGGGTCCCACCACATTTCAGTGAGCCCCACTATGTCTGGGTTGGTGTCAACTAGCAGGGGAGTAAATTCCTCCTGCTTGTTTCCCATACTATGAGCGTTTGTGTAGAGGCATTTGAGGCCTCCTGTGGATGTGTGCACTGGCCTCCTAATCACAGCATTGCCCTGGCCCCTGTTGCTTACCTGTGTATATGTTCTGCTCATCAGTCTAGGCTGGGCTGTATTTGTGAGTGGTGGGCTGTACTTCTGAGTGTTCCCTTTTGCTTTCTCAAATCTTAGTCTAATCAGCAATGTATCCAAATCACAGCATAAGACTGAACGTGCAAAAATATTGCCAAGAGCCACAACATGATATTCAAATATATCATACTGACATAAATTTCATCTACAAACACTTCAGCCAAAAATACAAACATGTCACACTCCTGTATTTTTCAGGTCTTTAATCTTCATATAGGACTCTTACCTTTTCTACATGATTTTTGTGACTATGTTTGATGTAGATGGGGTCAATACAGTTTAAAATAGCATATTTACCCAAACTGAAAATCAACAGCAAACAAAGAAAATTAACATCAAAATCCTCATTCAATTTTCCAAGTGTTTTTTTATGAAAGAGTTCTATCAAAAAGCTAACCATCCCTTAAATTTATTTTTGATACTCATTCAAATACTTATTTTAAAAGCCACTTTTGTTGTTACACACTTCTCTTACCTTTTACTCCTTCAATTTCAAACTCATGTAGTTATTTACATTCCTAGACAATGATAAAAGTGGGTTTATAACAGTAACAAGTTAAATGTAGATGCAACTATGGTTTCATACTTTCAATAAGAATCACTTATGAATGAAAATAAGAAAATTCCAGGAAGTACTTTTTTGCCCAAAGCATCAGCAACCAAAATAAAAACCTTAGCATAGACAGCAAGAAAGAACAGATACAGCAGAAAGCAATTCAAACATACTTACATGTGATTTTTTCTTTTTTCTGACAGCTGCAGTAGTGCTTGTTGGCACCAATGGCACATCTGTCTGGGTCACAACTGTCTTGGAAATGTTCCCTTCCAGCGATCTTCCATAAAGTCTATAAAAACACTGTAGTTTCTGTATACCTCTTATTTCCAATGGGTCTTTGGATTTTGCTACAACAAATAAAATTATGCTTTTTTCTACAACCACTGAAAGCGACAAAGTTGGGTTTTGGAGAAGCACTCCAAAAATATACAGGTGACTTACATTGTGGACAGAGGGTGCAGACAGAAGTGATACTTTTCACCTGATCTGGCCCCAGAAAGGGGTCTACAGCCATGACCAAACAGAAGTGAATGGCTAAATACCACTTTAAAAGGGTCCAATCCTGTGAAAATCTAAACCCACATTTTATAAGGGTTCAGATGAATTTGCTCCAAAACAGAGTGTGTTCTGTAACTTGCGACTGTGGAGCTCCCAGCCTGTCACTGTTTTCAGAATGGAAGTGGGGGAAGGGAGTGTAGGGAGTTTGGTCTGGGATTTTTTCAGCCAGCACTGGAGGGTGGGGTGAGTGAATTGGAGGGGCCCCCCACACACACATTGGCACCGATCCTACCCTCCAGCACCAGCTGGGAAACCCTAAGAACAAGTTCCATCTGCTCCCTTTTCCCCTTCCCATTCTGAAAACAGAGTCCAGGCTGGAGGGGAGAGTGGCATTGCTACCAAGATCAGGGTGCAGACTCGCAGCAATAAGCTGGAAACCCTGACTCCCAGACCCAACAGTGAACTTCTGTTGGGATTATTGCAATTCATAGTGCTTCCTGCAAAGCACTACAAGTTGCAAGGGAGAGCTGCTCTTCTGCAACCAGATATGCATTTGTAGCACTATAAATGTAGCAGGACATGTAGTAGTACTGGAAAAACATAGTGCTATGAGGGCTTTACACATGTTCACACATCCCTAGCTAGAGTGCTAAAAAGTCACTAGACAGGCATGCTCTCCATTTGATTTGGCTTCAGTTGATATTCTTGTAGCTGCCCTGTGGACTGGGGCAACAGTGGCTCTCCTCTCCAATTTCCCCAATCTATATGATAGACATGCTCAAAGCATTTAACATATGCCTACAGAATTCAGCTCTGCATGAGATACAAGTGTCATGGCTAGTCTCATTCAAAAACATGACCGGAGAAATAGAATGCTATTTAAATGGCAAAATGTGGCCTTGCATCTTTGCACAGAAAACAGAATATTTGCATAGCATAATATAAAGTTACCCAATCTCCATGTGTACATTCCAAATTGTGTGGAAATTTGTACAAGTGGATTGTGTGCAACTTTGTACCTGTGCAAAACCTGCATAGCTATAAAAGGGGCCTCATTAAAAATTTCTTGAAGCTTTGATTTTGTTATAATTATTCCAAGTAGATTAATGTAATCATGCAAAATATATTTAATATAAATAGACTAATCAATGTAATAACTTCCATTTGACACAAATTTATACAGTGTTTGAATAATTCTCTCAAAATGTTTTTTCCCTTAAGCCATGACAATCTTGACAACTTGACAACACTCAAGTTCTATCAAACTAGACAAATAGTTTTTGTTTTCTTTACCATCATGGTTGCATGGTGTTCTGTCATAATCATCACTGAGGGGTTTGCCTGAATGCCAATGCCGAAGTTCATCAAATTCTTTTTCTTTAATAAGTGAAATAACTGCAGGATCATCACTGAAAAATACATACAGTATATATGTATATATGTGATATTTATTACTATTTTTTGGTTTTCTAGTTCCTCCTATGTAACTAACATTATGCTCACTGTAATAGTCCTATCCCAGTTACTCAAGTAGAGACATTCAGCCTTCACTTTAAGGCTGAAAATTGCAGAGCTCCAGACTTCTGATGATGGAATAAAGAATCCCTGTGCCCTGGTAGGAGACAGAGAGGTGAGGTAACTGGAAGGGGTGGAGCTTTGGACTATGTAAATTTGACTCTTAGGCTTAGGAATCAGTTTGACCTAGACTATAGCAAACAGAGTAGCTCTCTGAGGGAAGACTATAGGATGGTGACTCGAAACTGCAAATTGCAGTTAGTAATATAACCCTGAGGGACTGTTTGGGACAACCAGCCAGTAGTGGTGGGGTTTTACTTGGGTTGTACATGTATTGTGAGTGGGGGTTAGTCATTGCATTGATGCTTTTCTTTATATTCAGCTGCAATGCATGAGATGACTTTAATGAGGAGTAGGGAAGCCACTGTGGGTGCCTGGAGAAGGCACTGAATGTTTGGTTCAGTTGACTTATGACAGGAAACTACAAGCCCAAGAGAGAGGCCTGAGTGTGAAGGTGATGACTGAGAGCCCTGGCTAAGGGCTGCTTACTGGGGGAGAGTAAGAGAGTCCTGTCTATGGAGAAAGTGTGTCAATCCAAGGTAGAGATGTTCTGTTTAAAGGTGGTATCAGTTAAAGATTGAGTCAGACAAAGGTGGCCCAGTGATGAGCAGGGTTGAGTAAGGCACTTTAGATGTTCCTCTGTGAGAGAGAGGGCTGCTTCTCAAATTTATATGACCAAAATCGAGGCATACCAGGCAAAGACAGGGTAGTGTTGGGTTAAACATGAGAGGGTGCTATAGTTGCCTATAGAGGTAGAGTTTGTTGTACCACCTAATTATAAAATAGACCCTTACTGAAATAGTGAATGCTGACTAGAAGAGTAGTAAGAATACTGCAGAGAGCATTTTCATAGAATCATAGAGAAGCAGGGCTGGAAGGAACCTCCATGGATCATCTAGTCCAACCCCCTACCTGAGGAAGGATCATCCTATACAAATCCCTTGCCTAACGTCTGAGAAAACTACATAGTCAACCCTGACACAACACAAGACTTAGCACTCTAACATACCACAGGTAAAGCATGGGGACCATGGTGGCCAATGTAATGACTGTGAATATACAGTCAAAATATTCCCAACTGTATATTTTTCTTAACTTTTCTGCAGCATGTACCTCATTTTCCATTACTTCATTCTGCTCTAAGAGTTGGATATCCCCGTTGTTTCAATAAGAATTACTAATGAATTACATAAAACCCCATCCCTTAATTCCTTTCAATTCAGTGAAGAGTTGCTTACTGTTTTGTATATACATAAATTATAGAAACACTCTGTAATAGATGTACATCCATATTATCTGAGTGCTTGAAGTCATGTTATTTGGCACCTGTTGTATTCCTGTACAATGGGCATATCCAGTGAAAACAACAAGATTCCATTGGATAATTTAATGGGAGAAAAAGGCTAGATTTTGGGGTTCATGACAGGAGTAGTGCACTCTGAATGGCATTGAACACACCTGTATGGGAATTCAGGTGGCTGAGTCCAGCCAAGGAAAAAGCAAGACAGAATCTACTGTCACAGGGGTCTTCCATTTAGACAATTTCTTTGAAGATAAAACAGCTACTTCATACACTGAGTTGAGGTAGCTTCCCTGCATGGAGTAACTTTGCAATCCATCTTTGCTTTGGGTGGAGATTTGTGTGGAGATGTACTCCATAGAAAACCATTTGTATGGTTAAAGTATTCCATCCAAAAACATGTAGACTACCTCTAATTTTATTCAATGTATTTTTAAATAATGTATACAGCATAAATGTGCATTTCCACTGAAGTCAATTAGAGTTTTACAATTTACTTTCAATGGATAAGGACTGGTCCCTCCAAAAACAAACTGTATAGGCTCAGCAACTACAAAATGAATACACCATGGAGTCGGAATGAAGCTGTTTACCCTTGACCTGCATATCCTGTTAATAGTTATACCAAAGTTAGTTGATGTAAAATGTTCCACAACCAGAACGATAGCTAGAGATGGTTAGCCATATTAGTCAGAAGTCAGGCAGAAGGTGCTTTGTCAGATGATGTAGCAATGATGTACTTTGTCAGCTCTGATATGCTCACTTGACATAAATATAAATGATGAAACCAGGTGCAAGGTGCTGAAGAAAAATCCCCTTAATTCCAGACAGATTTAAATAATGTACCTGTTTAAAAAAGGCAAGTCTTCCAAGACAGCTCCAGCATAATCTTTGACAACATCAGATTTCAGTGGGATAAGCCCTATGTTGGGAATTTCTTCCTTAGAGTCTTTGGAGAAAATGTAAAGAAAAGTCAATGAAAAGTTGTACACATATTCTGTGAATTTCTTTCAAATGTTTGTTATGAGTATTATATCTCAATTTGTAACAAGTAATATAGAATTTGTCCAATTAAGAGTGTTTAATATGATGGCAGCATGACACTAATTTTATGAGCCTGAATATGAAAGGCCATACATGTATTCCCTAACTGGGGTAAACAAGAGTCTTTTTTCCTATTGTGTCTCCCCATGACACTAGATGCAAGTGACTATTCTTTGCTAGCAACTTAGAAGAAGAAAGGTGTGACAAAAGCCCTGACAGAGGAGCTCTGCAATAAAAGAATAGAGGCAAACATTTCCCCATAATGCTAACCATAAGGTCAGTGAAATCAAATGACTTCAATGGGATTTTGTTTTGGCTTTTATTCCACTTCCTGAAAACATTTATATTTATATTTCAAAATGTTAGGTAAAAATCTATGCAATTCTTGCTATCAATAAGGTAGTTCAAATAAAATGTCTTTAAGCCAACCATGTATCCCCAGTTGTGGGTGTCATGGTCCCTGTGTAAATCACAAAGCCAAAGAGTTATGTTTAAATTACCATCACTCATGATGGTTACCCTATGGCCATAACACAGCATGAAATCTTCACAGCACTATATACCATAGCTCCCCTTGGCATATTCCCCTGGTCCACCTCCACCCTCTTACAGCCCTATGCTAAGGCTTGTGACAGGATCTTCAAGTGACATGTTTATTGTTGTCTATCACAGTGCCTACACAAAGGTAAGGATGTTGCTCCATCCCTTTTACTGAGCATAAATAGCCAGTTCTGGGCTAAAAATCAAACACATAAGATAAAATCCTAGTCTCACTGAGGTCAGTGGCAAAACTTGAACTGACTTAAATAAGGCCAGGATATGCTTGCGTACTGATCACATACTGTTTAGCATCAGATGGGAGTTTCATCACCAATACCAGTGAGAGCAAAAAAGATCCACAAATTGGGGCTTCAATTTGAAGGAGCAGAATATAGCAGAACCAATTAGCTTATAATTGCACAGCACTCGAATATACAGAGTATTTTATAAACACCAGTTATTGCAAGTTTGCTTTTAGTGCTTGTGTTTTTAGAGTTACTAGTACCTTTCACTTCGTGTTTCTCTTCAAGGAATGGCTGTGAAGTGTGTCGCACTGGGAAAGCATCTCCAAAATTACACTTGGCAGCTAGTGTGGTCACAGTGTCCCAGAGATATTGGTATTCAGTCTTCAGGTCCTTACCCAATTCCAAATCTAAGCCTGTGCATAAAAAAAACAAAAACTAAGATTTTACAATGAAACAAAATTATCTGAGACAGAAATTGCATCACCATAGACAGCAACTAGAATCCCGAGGCTTAATCTTGACATGTCTTTATATTACAAGAACAAGAGGTACACTACAATTTTTTATCGCTTTGGATATATATGTAAGATAGCTAAATGTAGCATGGAAAACATATTGGTCAGTACACAGAAAACAGATGCAGGGCCTAGTCTTACAGCTGAAGACCAGGACCAGAAAGCATGAGCACAACTTCTTTTTACTCCCGAAGAACAATGGATGGTATCATAACAAGCCAATAATTTTCAATTTTCCCAGTACTTTTGATTCACATTTGCTTGCTTAAGTTGCATGCAAGAAGATTGAAGTTTTTGACTGGATACAGAAAGGGAGTGATTCTACTAATGAAATAGCTTTCACGGGCCCAAATTGACCGGTAAAAGAGGGCGTGGAACTCTATGAGGAATGCTTGCTACAAATACGTATTCTTAGCCTGAAGAATGACTATTGCCATTTAACTCTAAGACTTATGATCACTGATGTTAGGCTTAAATCCTCAACTCCCAGATCCCTGTTATTACATAACAATCACAGCTTCAATATTTTAAGATGTTTCCAGTCCTCTGATTTATTCTTACCAAAATTGCCATGGAATATTTCATACTAGTATAGAACAAACAGAAGTCACATTTTAAAGAGACAAATAAACAATACAACCTGCTAAGATTTAACCTACAGTTCTGATGGCCATTACATCAAAACCTGACTACTATTCCACTTGCTTTGTACTATTCTGACAAAACAAGACATGTGCAGAGCCACCCCCACCCCTCAACTTAAAACAATCACCAGTTAGAAGAGAGACTTCATTGCCTATATCACTATCTTCCCCTCTGCACATCCATAGGGGTATGTCAGCATATGGCAAGAGGAACTGGGTCTGGGCAGTCTTGAGTGGCTGGACTCACAGCTGTTTTTCCATATATTAGCTCTACTATTGTATCTAATACTATAGCAAAACTACTGCCATAGTACTTTTTTTTGACAACAGCCTAATAATAATAATCAGACATTTAAAAAAGCAAATGATTCAAAAAAGATAAATACCTGTACAGTATTCTGTTTCATAGTAATATGCAAGATTCTTCAATAGTGATGTATCCCTTAAATCAGGCAGATAAGTTAAATTTAATTTCCAGTCACTTTTCTCAGTTAGTTGCTTCAGAACAAAATATGCACATTGCTGTTGCTATTAAAAACAAAATAGTGAATTCTTACATAAAACATTTCATCTGCAGAGCTTAAAGCATTTTATAAAAGAAGTTATGGCTAGACACTTTTCACAGTTAGTTAAGTTATATACCATGAGGTGAACTAATTCTCAAAGGTCACATAGCAAGTCAGAGGCAGAATTTAAAATATAACCCTGGTTTTACACACCTGCCCCCAGCCCCCTATGCCCCAGACCACTCTACTTCAATAAACTACTCAAACAGTATGTGACTTTAAAAGATGTAAAGAATTTCCAACATATTACTGTAACACATATCATAAACAGGTGTAGTTTGATGAAGAAAAGGAAGAATGAGGCACAGTCATCAACGGTACCTAATGCTAAAAAAGGCAAGCAAAAACTACACCTACCATATTTATAAATGGTAAAACCTGTTGAGTCCAATGGGAATGGGCAGTCCTAATATGAGCTCGTTGTGAAAGAGACAAATGAAAAAGAAAGGCCACACTAAGGCACTGCATCCTGCACAGGTCAGCTGCATCTTCCAGTGTTAATGCTCCAGTCTTCTCCTATTGGGACATGACCAACATGAGGTGTTGTATACTTCAGAAAAAATAACTATTATTGTTACTTTTTCGACAATATAATTCATGACTTTTACTTTGTTAATGAAACCAATAACTTTCATTGTTATACAATGTGTACATGTAGTTCATAACACACATTACTGTTGTGTTAAATAGCCAAAGATTAATTACCACTTCCAGCATAAATCTCTTTCCCAAAAGGAAGCACATGGCCACTAAAATCAAGATTCAATTTAAGAAACCAATTGTCAAATTATCTGGATAATAATTAAATCATTTTAAGATGGCCTTTCTGCTGTCTACATTGGACAGTCAGGACAACCCCCGTGAGACAAAATGAAAGGACACTTATCTAACATCAGTCCAGTAATACACAAAAACTTGTGGCAAAACACTTCAGCCTCCCTGAACATTACATCACTAACCTCAGAATAGGTGCTCTTAAACAAGGGAATTATAAAAATCAATTTGAATGTAAAACTCAGCACTGCCCTCTGTCCTTCTTTCCTCCCTTTCCCACCCTCCTTCCCCACCTTTTGTATTTAAATCACTCCTCCTATTCGATAACCAGCTACTCTTCATATGACCTTTTACAGAATATGATAGTGAGCTATTGCTCACAAAAGCTTATGCATCTCTGATTCAGTTAGTCTATAAGGTGCACTTCCATCCTGCTATCTAGCTAGTGTTTAGTTAGAGGGCTGCAGGCTTTCTACATTTATATGGTAAACATTCTGAGTATAAATTTGTGTTGTATAAGCAATACCAATTAATTTAGAGATACTGAAAAAGTAATTGCAATCATACAAGATTGCATCTCTACATGTATGTAATTACCTTGCTTCCATATTGAACTAAATACAAAAAGGATATGAAGAAGTGTCTGTATTTAAAATGAAGGGATCTAGACCTTACCCCCATCTTGAAAACAGCTAATATGAAAAAATATATATTCCATCTACAATGGTTATTGTTCAACTGTGTATTAGGAACAGGAGAAGATAATAATGACCACATGGCCTCCTCCTCATAAAAGTTCTCATGGATGCACCCATGGCATTCGCTTATAAACCCCACGTATTTCATAGGGATTCTGGGAGCTGCATTAGGGGGCCTAGTGCAATCCACTTGCAGACCTTGTTTCTTTGCATATGCTATGGCTTACAGAAGCTCCCTAGACCGGTGGATGGTCTGGAACAATGGATGACCGGGTCCTTCTCCAGCAAGAAAACTAGATTGGAGGCACAATCATCTCCAACAGGACAGGACCAAAACATGATAAAAAGTTATAAAGAAATTTTACCTCCTGAGGGAAGTGTTCTGTTTTTCCTTTCTTTTCTTTTGCAGAAGCATTTGCATTTTCTAACATGCGGCTGTACATTTTTAGTCCCACTGCACATGTAAGAACACAGAGAACTTGTCTAATGTTAGATCCTTCTGGCCATATACGCTTCAACAGCAGGACAGTCTGGCGTACCTACGGTGATAATGTGATATAATATATCCATTTATTGCTCGAGTGAAAACAGAAAGATTATAAAGAAAATTTCTTTGATATAATTTAGTTAGTAAAGAAAAACAGCAACTAAAAATGCACAGAAGCGAAAATCCTACAAATGTTTAAAAACAGAATAAGAATGTTAAAAAATAGACCACTTTTTGCTTTGGACACCTAGGCTTTCGCACTTAGGCATAATCTATGATTCTCCTCCACAGGTAGTGTGTACGTGTAAGCATCCACAAAACTACTGAGCATGCTCAGTAGATTCTGCAGTAGCCAGGTACCTACACTGGCATATGTTAGGGGAAGAAGGAGGGTCCCATGTTGCAGCTCCCATAGCTGAGTGATTAGAATACTCCCAGGAAACAGAAGAGCAGGCCTCTCCACCCCTCACCTAAAGGGGTCTGAACCTGCATCTTTCTGACTTTGGATCATAGGATACTAGGAAAGTAGGGCTGGAAATGACCTCATGAGATGATCTAATCTAGTCCCCTGCTAAAGAGAGGATCATCCCAGCCAAGCGCTCATCTAATCTGTTCTGTAAAATATCCAGGGATGGAGATGCCACAACTTCTCTAGGTAGCTTTTTTTAATGCTTGTCCACTCCCACAGTCAGAAAGTTCTTCCTATATCTCCAATTTAAATTTCCTCTGATGCAGCTTGAAGCTACTGCTCCTAGCTCTGTCTATCTCCATCCTCTTCATAACCACCCTTCAGGTATTTGAAGACTGTTATAAAATTCCCCCTCAGTCTTCTCTTGATATAACAGTTCTCAAACCACACGGCTATAGGTTAGGTGTTCATCTGACTCTTCTCCAGTGTTTCTTTTGAAGATGGACCTTTAAATAATGAGGAGCAGAATTAACATAGTTCGGTTACAGGGCAGTGGCCTGAAGGAATGAGTTGTATGAAATTTTGAAAAACAAAAAAAAGGATGAAATATAATTTGCATACTTTCCCTTCATTCTTATTTGGCATTCACTACAGTCAGTGTGAGCAGTAGCAAGAGTCTGGATGTAGGTATTCATGTTGCTTAAAGCCTGATGCAAGTAATAATCAATCAATCTTGACTGTAATTTACACTTAATTAATATAATTTTTTAGAAAGTGTTCACAGATGTAAGTGCTTCCAGAAACTGTTTTCATGCCAGCATCAACACTCTTTAAACTTGAATGGCCCTTGCTTTGTAAGTCTTTCAATATATCGCTTTTGAAAATCTACCAGTCCCATTTAATACATTTCAATGTCAAATTCAAATGGGTTTTGGAAAAGACAATAATCTTATGGAATACTTATGGAAAGCCTTAAACGTTTCCTGGAATTCAAAGCCTCAATAAACCTGCCCTGTGAAATTGATTCCATCTTCACTCAATATAATTTTGCAACTAGGAAGATGTGACAAGTTTTTTTCAGTGATGTTTCATCAAACCATTCAGTTTTATCTTAAATGCTTTCAAATCAGTGAACATTTCAAGCAATAGTTTTCACTTCCCCTGGAGTCTCACATTCAGATCATTCAGCAATTCTGTTATGTCCACTAAAAATGCTAAGTTCCAAATCCACGCAGAATCAGATATTTCAGGTTTCTGCTTCCCTTTCCCTGTTATAAATATATCTCATTTCACATCTGGAAGAAATGTTTGAAAACCTCACCCTGACTGAGATTTCTCACTTCTGCAGGATACAAGCTATCTCTGTCTTGTGTTTCAACATCAGCAAGGAACTGTTGGATTGGCAAGGATTTAAGCCATGGCCCAGGATGAAATTCACACTTGAAACAAAATTGCCTTTGAGTGATTCCTAACATAATACCTTGCTGCACAATGACTGCTGGAGTATGATGTAGTGAAGCTGCATAGCAGGATCAGTATTCAATTTTTACATTTCATTGTTGATTTATCCTACTACCCCAGCCTTGCACATTTTCATTATCTAAATTCTACTGCCACAGCGAACACACTTTAACAGGAGAAATAATAGAAAAATAATTTTTACCTCTTCTTGCAGATTTTTCAAGCTCAGCTTTAAATGTTTATAAAACCACGATGTTGTACCCTGGGAGTTTTGCGAGTATTTGACCAGGGTCTTCAAAGCACTTTGAAAATCTTTCTGAAGCTAAACAAGAAGTAGGTAAGTCATAAAGTTATATGTTGAAATACAAAGATGACATTTTCAAAATTATATCCAGTTTATTAGTTTTTAACACTGGTGAAAATGAGTGAAGACAGACATTCATGCTTAGTCAGCAGATTACACCACTTCTGAAGAAAATTCCTTTGTTACAACAGAGGAACACCACAATCTTGGTCCTAAATTCTAGTGTTATCAGTTACTGCCTTTAACCAAAATATGGACCTGATCTAAGGCTACCAAAGTAAATGGAGAGGTACTGAAGTCACTGAGCTTTGAATCTCCTCTGCTTTGGAACACAGAAAGTTAGTCAGAGGTCCCTGAGGCTGCTTTATAAACTACATTTCAACAGGTGCTTTAAAAGTCCAGACCATGAGGAACCTATGAATAACAAGTAATATGAGCTATAGTGCATGACCTATGTTTCTTCCAAGACACATTCTTTGAATACAGGCATTAGGGAAGAAGAAATTGTTCCTGTTAAAGTTGAGGTTTAGGATTCAGAAAGTCTGAGATCTATTTCTGGTCCTACCACTAATTTATTGGGTTAGCTTGGGAAAGTTCTGTGCTTTGGAAATTACATAACCTGAGTACTTAACTCTACTATAACTTACAAGGGAATTAGCCCCACTGACTTTGGTGGAGCTCTCTAGAAAATACTGTACTTCCTAGCAGATATATGGGCAGCAGGACTGGACCATGCATTAATATGGACCAAATCCACAGCCCAACCTGATTAGTTGGACTAGATTACTTTTGGCTACAGCAACACTTTGGTCTCTTGTCTCTAGTCCCCCTCCCCATTCTCCCATGGCAATGAACAATGGATGATCCACATAGTACTAAGTCCTATGGAGCATCCGAAGCATGTTCTTAGAGAAGGAGGATTAGGAATTTTCCTTTTTTCAGCTCTTTAAAATCCTCCTATGAAAGGTGAGCCAAATATTATACTTGCTTTACACTGAAATTATTCCAATTAAATTAATAATACCATATAGAAATGCTACATTTTTCGACTATAAACCCAAACTGGAGGTGTAGTGTAATTTACCTGCTGAAAAAATGTCCTGTGCTTATACATGCTCTGGACATGATATCCATGAACTCTAAGAGTATCAGACTCCTGTCCTGAAGTGAGCACAACATTTATTTTCTTTGACAAGGTGTGACTGATAAGTATTTGTAAATAGTCTGTTTGGAGAGAGGTCAGTCCTGTGTCAGATATTATCATGAAGTACGGATAACTTTCCTTGAGAAAAATCTGCCATTCTGGTGACAAACAATTGAAGAACTCTGTATGACTGTCAATGTCAGTGTTCTGCTTCAGGTGTTGTATTAGTGTAGTACGTAGGAAAAGGATATGAGGATAATTTTGATACAGTTGTTCTGCATCCTGTAAAAAATTGAACACAATATAGAGATTATTATTTAATATTTATGCTCCCCACACACAAGATATGCCTCTGACAGCTTAAAATTTAAGACTGCTAAAATATTATACTTTTGCATATTACTGATGTGTGCTTGTACATTGTTAGTAATGTTGTACAAAACGATATGGTTGTTCTTTTTGTAGGAAAATTTCATAGGACAAATTGCACTATTGTATTAATCAAATACAAAGTGAGGTCTTTCTCTGCAATCAGCATGAGGAACAAAGCCTCTCATCTTAAATTTTCATACAAAGAAATAGCATTAAATACAGTGCCTATATTTGAACTGCTGCTCAAAGCAGTATGTGCTCAGTAATGGGAACCAACTGTGAAGATACTTAAATGCAGCCATCATTGAGTATGACTGTAAGGTACATGGTTTGTATTGGGAAAATATTCTGATAGGAACCTACCAGATGGACAGGTTAGTATAACCCATCTGAATAAGATATATGGTAGTGCCCATTGAATTCAGTCCTGTTAAGAACCGACTCATTTTCAGTTCATGGTGAGCCACTATATCACATATATTTCAACTTTCTCTTTACTCTTATAGCTGGGCTGTGCCTTTCTTTCTCATTTCCAGTGATTCCTGTTTGTTCACTTGCCCTAAATGTCTGGCAAACATCAGCAAACAGGGTCCCAAACAGTTCAACCAGAATCTTTCTGTTGGCCTCTCTTTTTCAGCCTGTCACATACAATTAGTGTGGCCCCACACTCCATGAGGTCAAGCCAGACCAGGTTGTCCTATGCCTCATATGCAAATACATTTTTGGAGGATCACAAGACTTATGAAAAGAACGCCTGGCTCCAGTCATGAGTGAAAGGCTAATTAGTACATGGGTTCCTTGTAGGAGGTCTCTGGAATACACACATATACTGAACAGTGCTGAGCTGTGAAATCACCATGGCATGAATGCTGTTGACTCTGGTGGGGCCCACCCCAGTGAACTATATGGTAAACCATGGGCCTTTTGGCTTTGGACTAATATAATACATAGCTCCTAGCCTTTTGGCCCAGATCAACCTGCACTGGTCTGTTGCCCAGGCCAAGGTAGATTTGAATAGTATTGTGTAGTAGAGGGTGTACTCCTATATAATGTATTGTAGACAGGGCACCCTACATGTCTTGGAATTAGCTCCCCAGTGGCCAGCTTCTAGTAGGTGGCTCTCAGCTTCATGCCTGCTTTACAGAAATTGGGGACTCCTCCCTAGCTATTTCCTGTGGCCATTGGCTAAGAGCAAGTTAGACTTGGGGATATCCAAACCCCAAGTCCTCCATGCGTGGGTCTTCATGTAGGATGCTTGCCAGTGGATTTGGGAGTATTTTCAGCCTTGGGCTGAAAAGTCGGGGGTGGAAGATACTTGCTGGTTGTAGTGCCACATATGGTGTTTGATCAGTTGAGTTTTGCTCGATCAAGAGGATTCAGAACTGATTTGGCTAATCAGACCTGGAATAAAAAAATTCCAAGAACCCCCGCCCCCCAAAATTGTATTATATGTAAGTACATGCCACAGTGTTACTTAAGAGTATGTTTCTGGATCATCTCTGCTAAAAGTTACAGCTGGATGAACTAAGTCCGTGGGTACTATATGCTAATAATTACAGCCTTAATAATTACAGCCAGGTCATTTTTTTTTCAAATTTGTTCTTCACTTCCATATGTTCAGAGAGAGCAGGATCTAACAGTAAGAAAGGAGCAAAGGGGCTACAGAGGGAAGAAGTTCAGGAGGCACAGGGCAAAGGGGCTACCTGACCCCACAGATTTATTTTCCCCGCTGTAGCAGCGGAAAGGGAACAAACGCAAGACAAACTTTTAATAATTAAATTCCATATCTGGAAAATTATATCAAATCTATAATTTTTCTGTATATAGAATATAATTATTGGGGAGTTGTCTTCTGATCAGGGTCATCTTATATTTAAGTAAATGCAGTATTTACCAAAGAAAAATCTTCATATAGCTAAAGATGTGACTGATATATCACATCAAAAAAATAATTATGTTTAAAGTAATTTCAGGTTGCGAAGTCAAGCACCCAGGAGTTAAGAAATGCCAGAATTAAGCTTCCCTGAACAATCTTAATTCATCTCTTTTGTGTACATGCATTTTGGTACAGTTTAATTACATAAATACATTATATTTCTTCACTTGAAAATGAAGTCTTGTAAGGGGAAGTGTCAAGCAATTGTGAGCAGAGGCAAGTTTAATCTACAAATAATATACTCCCAATATGTCAGTTAAAGAAGACAGAATACCCTTTTTCTTCTTCCTTAATCCACTTTGCTAATCTGCAAAAATCCTTCTAGAGGAATGCTGTAGGCCAGGATTCCAAACCCTGTGCACATGTGTCGGGGATAGATGGAGCCAGGGTATACAACATGCGTCTTTGGGACACAGAGCAATTGTATATATCTATATATAATTATTCTAGGAAGTATCACTCTATGGCTTTTACTCTCCCTGAAGAGGAAGGAAATGCAAACCAATAAGAAAGTAAGGCTCATTTTGGCCCGTAGCTGGAAAAGGTTGCCTAACCCTGGTCTAGAAGAGGGTTTGCTGGCTGACTGGAGTTGATGGTGCATAGCTGGGTCCTTAATTAATCCAGATTAAGAGAAAAAAAACCTAGACATGAAATTCCTTCATTACAATCAAACAATTACTCTTGAAACTGTCCAGTGTTTTAAAATATATTTAAATAATGTGTTGTTTTAGTACCTTGAAGAAGACAATTGTATATTTTCCTCCTTTTTGAGTGAAATCAAGCAGAAAGCGTTCAACTAGATAAAAGAAGGGTAGATATTCTTTCTCGTTGTATAACCACATGAGAAGTAAAGAATCCCCATCAATCACAAACAATTCAGACTCAACAAAGTCATTTAGTAAGCTGACATGCCTGCATGAAAAGAAAAACAGTATATATGTAATCAACTAGCATGTACATAATCCTGTACAAATAAAAATTGTTGGGGAGAGGGGAAGGGGAGAAAATTTGACTACTACTAGATTTAACTGATCAAAAAATATTTAAATTATTTAAAATCTACCAAAATTAATTGCTCAGGCTGATTCAGAACTAAACTATCTTCCTTGGATCTAAAATTAGGCATAAGCTGTTTGCATGCTTATGCATTCATTCATTCACTCACTCATCATACTGAACAGTTTTGTCAGTATTCGACATCATGCTATCTAAACCAAATCAACTTTCACAGTCATTGGGCATGTCTCCATGTCCACTTCAATGCATTAGCCTATTTGAATGTGCATTAAAGCATAACAAAAACTGTGCTCTTTAACTAATTCACATTAAAATAAGCTAATGTGCCTTTTTTCTTGTACCTCACCAGGGAGGTACTAGATTTAATTCGCATTACCTGAAGTGCATTAATGAACATTTAGTTGTGCCCAGTATCAATATACCTGCTGTTGCTGTTTCTCAAAAGGTTGCAACCACAATGTCTGTTTTGTGCACCCCCTTCCTTGATTCCTAGTCATTATACACAACAGTTCAGTTCATCATGATTGATTTCACGGTAGACCTCTGGGAGTTCTTTTAACATTTTAGACAAGGAATTTGCAACCTTTGAGCTGTTGTGTGCTAAATTAGACTGAAGCTTGATCTAAGGCTGCCTACTCCCTGTGACATGGCTGCTGCCAATTCACCCTGCTCTCAATTTTCCTCACTGCTGAATGGCTCTGCTGTCCCAGCTCACACCATCCCTTCTCAGGCCAGATATGGCTCAGGAGCCATAGGTTGCCAACCCCTGTATTAGACAAATGGGTTTCTTTGGCTAATGATGAATTTTATAAGAAGAAAAAATAGTGACCATTACCTACACTCTCAACACCACATACAGTTGGGAGAAATAATGGGTTGGGAGAAGCATCCTACTACCAAGAAGTGGCCAGTCATGATGGACTGAGAATCTCTTAGGTACCTGCTTGACATGTCTTATTCACATGCTTGAGGTTAAAAAGATTTGGTGTCAGGCAGATATTTCCCCCAGGTAAAACTGAGAAGGACAACTTTTTTTTTGCCTTCTTTTCTAATATGGCGCAAAGTTTACTTCCTGGATTATGTGGATGTATTTTACCTAACAGACTCCCTGCCACTGCAGGAGGCCATGCTGCTGCTGGTGTCTTTGGTCTCTTCTGTTTGCTGTCTTTGGCACAATGTTGTTTTTTTAAAACTTGAGATTCTTTGTATTAAAGAGTCTAAGTTTTAAAATATACAGGAATGTTTTCTGTCTGTGAGATACTGGGAGGGGAGATCAGGATGAGTGGTTGCTCCTCAAGGGACTGATCCTGGATGCACAGGCAAAGTCTATCCCATCATGGAGGAAAGGCAGCAAAAGGGCACAGCAGCCCCCTTGGCTCTGCAGGGAACTAGCATACCTCTTGCATCTAAAAAAAAAGGCCTACAAAGGAGGGAGGACTGGATCCACCTCCAAGGAGGAATACTCTGCACTGGTCTGGACCTGCAGGGAGCGTTAGAGTAAAGTGTCCACACCTGAGGACAGGAGGGTGATCCAGGCTGACCTTGACAGGCTCAGAAAATGGGAAGACAAGAACCATATGGTGTTTAACACTGAAAAATGCAAGGTTCTCCACCTTGGGAAGAAAGACCTGCAGCATGCTTATAGGCTCAGCAGTGCTACGCTGGCTAGCACTATGGACGAAAGGGACTTGGAGGTCATGACTGACCACAAGATGAACATGAGCCATCAATGTGACACTACAGCTAGTAAAGCAAGCAAAACATTGGCTTGCATCCATAGATGCTTCTCAAGCAAATCCCAGGACCTCATTCTCCCATTGTACTTGGCCTTGGTAAGGCCGCAGCTGGAGTACTGTGTCCAGTTTTGCTCTCCACAATTCAAAAGAGATGTGGAGAAGCTTGAGAGAGTCTAGAGGAGAGCCACATGAATGATCGGAGGTCAGGAAAACAGACCTTATGATGAGAATCTGAGAGCTATGGGACTCTTCAGCCTGGAAAAGCACAGGCTCAGGGGTGATCTGGTGGCCACCCAGAAGTTTATCAGGGGTGCTCACCAGGATCTAGGGGAATGTCTGTTCACCAGAGCACCCCAAGGAATGACAAGATTGAATGGTCACAATCTCCTCCATGACCATTTCAGGCTGGACATAAGGAAGAACTTCTCTACTGTCCGAGCCCCCCAAGTTTGAAATAGACTGCCGCCAAAGGTGGTTCAAGCACCTACTTTGTCTTCAAGAGACATTTGGATGTTTATCTTGCTGGGATCCTATGACCCCTGCTGACTTCCTGCCCTGGGGCAGGCGGCAGGACTCGATGATTGCCCAAGGTCCCTTCCAGTCCTAATGTCTATGGAATCTATGAAATCCCTTCATCCTATTCCCATTAAGAAGACTTGGGGAACCAGTCTCAGGTGCTGATTTAGGTGTGCCAAAATAACAGTGCAAAATCCCATGGCAACAGTAGTGGGTTAGAATACTGTACTGTACTGTGGCAGCAGCCGCCAGAGAGGGTTCCAGGAACTAGCACAACAATGGCAGCAGAAGCCTAGGTGTTGGGATCAGATAAGACTCCCATCTTTGGCCAGAACACAAAAGTCACTAGTTACACCTCTGCTATTTACCTAATAGTATGAGATTTGTTTTAGCTTAACCACCAATCACTTAGACCCAATCATTTTTGTACTGGGGGGGAAGCATGTCAACACATGCAATTAATGCACCTGAATTTTCTGCACACGCATATGAATGTGCGGCGGTCAGAAGCAAAATTCAGTTTAGGGCTGCTCCTGATCTGCTCTGCCCTCCTGCAGCAGCCAGGGGGAGCACAAGGGTCCCCCAGGTGCCAGTCCCAGGCTGGCAGGGGAAACAAGGGTTAGTTCTGATCTCTGCAGGGTTGGGGAGAGCTATCCAGCAGCCAGGACAGCTCTTCCAGCCACATGGGTATCAGGATGGGTCCCAATCTCCACATGGCTGGGAGGCAGCATCCCACTGACCCGGGTCAGCTCTCCCCACCCCCTGTGGCTCCCTGTTGCCTAGGTGTCTACACATGTGCTTTAGCACATTAGTTTAATGCACTGGTTTCTAGTACCTATATCTACAGGTACTAGAAAATGGCTCATTAGACTAATCTAGACTAGATTAGTAGTACATGTGAAGCAATTACTGTGCACAGTAATTGCTGCACATGTGTAGATGCTTTACTGTGCATTAGATTAGTCTAATGTGCATTAGTCTAATGTGCAGTAAAGCATCTCGTGAAGACACACCCAGGATGAAAGAAATAAGACTCAAGCATTTCTAAAGATCCTGCTAGGATCAATAATGCAAAGACATGGTATGAGATAATTTCACTATGCTGACAATGCCATGTACTGGATTTAATGAAAACATTTTCCTAACAAACTAATTCATCGTAAATCTCTCAATACTTACTTAGCTTGTGATATAGATTTCCAAATATATAAGGACAATTTCTTCAGAAATACAAGACATTTTCTTAGTTCTAAAATAAATATATGGCAATAGTTACTCATCAATAAATTATGAGAGAGGAATGTAATAAAACATAATATTGGAATTATAGAAATCAACATGAGCTAGAAATTCTCACCAGGATTTTGGGAACCACATTTGTCCAAGAGTTTTCTGGAATCTTTTCTTTCACTTTCCAAAACCTGCCACAATTCTCCTTCGGTTCTCAGCACACCAGAACTTCTGTTTTCTCCTTCCTTTTCTTTTTCTTCTTCTTCTTCACTTTCCTCTACTTCATATGATGAAAATGTGTCTTCCATACAACTATCCATTAATTTAGTCTCATCATCCTCATTGCTGTCCCTTTCACTCCCACTCTCATCACTAACATCTTCCTCAAAAACAGTTTCTGCAGAAGCCATCCCAGACTCTTTCTGAGATCTAAAAAGGAAACTGTATGTCATCACCAGTACATTTTCAAACAGTATGATGTGTTCTTAGTTTTGGTTCATTAAATGATACAGCTTATCTACATTTTTTTCCATTTTCCTACCAATTCTACTCAATGCTATTTATATTTTGCAATAATTCTCAGAATTGTGTAATGAACATAAATACAGATGTGGAAGCAAAGCCATGTATTATACATATTTGTCACTGAAGTCTACCATAGACCTATAATTCCACTGCATTGAATTTTTTAAATAAAAAAGTCCTATATGCTTTATATGTTTAAATTAAATTAATAAATAAGCAAACTTAAATCAATTAAAATCCTAATTCCACTAGCTTCTATAATTTTAAATAAACTAACTGCAGTGGAATTATCTATTCAAGAACATAGAGTCAAATAAGTTAATTAACAATAATATGGAATAGCATCAACAATTATTCAGGTCATTAGAGGCATACAAATAACATTAAAATCACAAAGTTATATAATATATGACAGATTTCTACCAAAAAAAACTAACTCCAGGAACCTAGTAAGAGATGTGGCAAGCGTCTGGGCCATTCTAAATTACCATTTACTGTGTGACTAATGCAGTGAAAACTTGTTCCACCTAAGTACTTTCAATTTCCTTTTTCCAGCAGATTAGTTTTAGGCAAACACACTTTTGAAACTTAGAAATACATGGCAATTTTAGCTATTTTTTTGCTAGATATCTGGATACGTTAATGCTATCACCTAAATTCTCCATACACATTCATTCATCAGTAAAAAAAAAGTCATAGAAAATCAATATTAAATAGGGAGACATCCCTACTGGGAAAAAAGATACCAAGGGATAAAAAAATAATTCTTTGGCTACAAATTAATGCGTACATCTAGTTGAGACACTTTATTGTGCAGTAGTGTAGTTTACTGTACAGTAAGCATGTGTGTCTACACATGCACATGCTTAATGCACAGTAAACTGTGCTACTCATGAGTAAATGTACTACCTGCAAATGAAAGTAGCAAATTTACTCACATGTATTTACAGTAGCACATGTATAAATGCCAACTGGGAGCAAATCTGTTCTGTCAGCACTGCCACTAGGGGGCCAGCATCAGGCTAGCCCCAGAGCCCTGGGGATAGGATCCTCTCCTGCCCCAGGGCTCAGCAGAATCTATGCCTGTCCCACCTCCAGGCCCTTAAAAGTCTGCAAGCAGTCTGACCCCTGAGGCATATGTGCAGGGAGCCTGCGGTGACTCCTGGGCACTGCTCCCCCTGCACAGGCTGCAGGCCAGCTGTGCCAGACTGCCTGCACCCCAGTGCCACTCCCTGGCACCATTGTGCTGCACAGATACCAGGGCTGCACTGTCCAGCCCCACAGGGTGCAGCAGACTCCTGCAAGGCCTTTCAGTACCTGGGTCCAGCTGCAGCCAGGTCCTGGCCACTGGAGCCAGCTCCATTTGGCTTCATCCAAACACCAGCAGCCTGCCTGGACCCTGCAGGTACTGCACAGCTGCTACTCCCATGCAGCTGCTAGTCACCTTGCTGCACAGCTGCTAGTCCCACTCCATGCCCCTGCACTGCCCAGAGAGCCAGCATGGGAGCCAGAACAGAATCATTGCCAATGCTACACACCACCTCCCAGGACCCCAAATGGCCAGTGGAGGAGACTGGTGACCTCATGGCAGTGTGGAGTGAAGCGGAGGTGCAAAGGCAGTTCGTGTGGGGTGGGCAAGCCATCACACATGTTTATGAGAGGCTGTCAGGCCACATGCAGGAGAACGAGCACGACTGTTGACACAGCAGTGCCACACAGAGGTCAAGGACTTGTGGGCACAGTGAGTCACCATGACCAACCACATCCATCTGTCAGGGAGTACTCTCAAGTCCATTCCCTTTATGCGACAACTAGATGCTATCCTCACACTTCAGGAGCCAGGCCACAGCCATGCTGCATACTGCAGCATGGGAAGCCTGCCTGCATCCCCGCTCAGCCTGCCACCTGCAGTGATGTGTCACCGGGCGGGGGGGCCATGGACAGCCAGCAGCCCATCCTGCTGAGCTGCCCACCCCCAGCCTCCTCCAGCAGCTCAAGGAGCCCAGGCCAGCACCTGCTTTGACAGCTCTGCCATCAAACCTCAGGATCCCATGCCAGGTGGACAGGTGCACCCAGGGCACCATGGCCATCAGCTCCAAGTCCCAGCTGTCTGGGAGCCCCACACCCCCGAGTCTGGGTGTTGTGGACTTGGCAGCAACACAGGACACAGGCTGGCCTGCAGGAGAAGCAGGGGGATTGGCTCTGGAGCCACAGCAGCACGTGCTGCCAGATGCCTGGCCAGTCCTGGGCTAGGAATGGAGTCAGGGAGGTAGGCTGCCTGCAGTCAGTACCCAGAAGGCTGCCAATCCCTGGGAAGCAAGCAGGTACAGGGGGCTCAGCTGGCAGCCACATGGGCCCAAGCCTGCCCAGGTGACCTACTGTGGGGACCAGCTCAGCTCCACAGGAGGAGGACCCAGGACTGGATCCTCCTTCTGGACCAGCTAGACACAGCCTCAGAAGACTGGCTGATGGTCACACGGGTGTGGTGGGTGGAGGATGTTGTTCACCAGGACAGGTGGCAGGCAGAGGATGTCACCTGTGAGGACATCCAGGACTGGTGCAAGGAGGCGTGGGATCAGGCAGACCAGGAGCTTACAGAGCAGCTCCTGGCCCTAGAGGAGCAGTATGTGAAGTCCCTGCAGTAGCAGGCTGCACTTGTGGCCAGGGCAATGGAGGCCATGGAAGAGGGACGCCAGGTACTAGACACCACCCTGGCCCTGGCGGTTGCCTTCAAGCCACCTGCTACCCTGCCCCCAACCATAGCCCCACCTGGTCCCTGGCAGATGCCCACTGCCCAGCAGCAGGCCCGCCTGTGGGCTTGAGCAGAGGTCCAATGCCATCTACACAGGCCAGGAGACCCTTACCCAGCCCCCACTCTGGGTCCCCCACCACCCAGCCCCTCCATCCTGGGCCCAGCCCCGCATCTCACCCCAGTTCCACATGGCCACAAAGCAGGTCCTGCCTGCTGTATGGCCAGGTCCACATGCCAGCCAAGTTGGCCCTGGCCTGTGGCTGCCATCACCCCTGGGTGAGCCCCCCACCCACCAGGCTCAGGGGAAAGGCCAGAGCCAGCATGTGAGCAAGCATGAGGGCATGTGGGCTTCCTGTCCCCGAGCTCTGCCTCAAGATTGTAAACAGTTCACACAGGAAATAGAGTGTTTTATCGGTGGTGGGTGGGTGGGATGAGTGGATGAGGAGCACTGTTGTTGGGGAGGGAGAGAAGACAGACTCTGGTGTTGGGGAGACTGGGGAGGGGGAGGTCTGTTTGTGTGATGGCAATAAAGTGTTTTTTCTGAGAACTGTATGAAGTGAGCATGGTGCTGGGGATGGGCAGTGGGGTGGGGGTCCATGCTGTCCAGACGGGCTACAGCAGGGAGTGCAGGAGGAGGTAGTTGGCCAGCACCTATCACACCTGGTGCCCTAGCCCCTGCTGGTGGGTGTGTGGCTCACCCGGGCCTCAGCACGGGAAGCCCGCTTCTGTCACTGTTGCCACAGCTGGTGCTCCTGCTGTCAGGTGTCCTTGCCCGCTGTGTCTCCTCTATCCAGGCCCTATAAAAGAGCTCCTCCCACACCTCTGCAGATGTCATGCAGCATTCAGGCAGCGATAATGACCTAGGGGATGCTGGCCTCAGTGAATTCAAGGTGGGAAGTGAGGATGCACTCCACGAGGCTGCGGGTCCAGGCCAGACACCTGTTGAATTGGGCCCGGCAGGGGTCCAGGTGGCTGGTGGAGGGCCGCATGAGCCCAGGGAGGAGCAGGGGCAGGACCACCACAGCATACAACTGGAGGTCCAGCACCCCCAGTGCGAAGCACCCACTCTGCACCAGGCCTGGCGGGGTAGAGTTCTGGAAGATGTGGGCATTGCGGGCACTGCCCAGCCAGCACTCATGCTGGTGAAAACACCATGGTGGTTGACAGTGTCCTGGAACACAATGGAGTGGAAGCCCCATCAGCTGTAGTAGGGGTTGTTGCCTCAGAGTAGGCAGGTGATGGGAATGTGGGTCCCGTCCAGGGCTCCGATACATTGGGGAAACACCAGGGCAAAGAATCCTGCTGCCATCACCAGGGGGGTCATACACATGGAGCACACTGTGCCCCAGTACATCCTGGAGGGCACTGCATACCTCCAGGACAGCCTCCCCAGTGATAGAACTGCTCATGCCAAAGAGGTGGCCAACATAGGAGAGGCTGGTGGGCATGGCCAGCTTGAGCAAAGCAATGGCCAGCCAGGTGTCGACAGGGAGGGCTGCCACATCGTGGTGTCCTGCTGCTCCAAGTGCAGGTGGAGCTGTTCCAGACGTTCCTGGAAGGTGCACCAGGTACTGTGGAATGCCTCCAGGCTCTCCTCATCATCCCAGATGGCCTGGATGATGTGCAGCCACCAGTTCCACCTGGCCTGGTAGGCCCAGAGGCGATGAGGCTGGAGACACAGCTGGGCATGGTCAGCCCCAGTGATCGTGTCCAGAAGCATGATATTGGCATGTTAAAGAGGTTCTTTGAGAGACATAGTGGGCATGTCTATATGTGCAATTAATGCACATGCAAAAACTCCAGTGCATATTGCACCAGAGTTTATTGCTCCTAGGCACCACATTTGAACATGCACCTGGGGCTACAATACATTGAGCCACGTCAGAGTAGACCCGGCTGGCAGGGGGCAAGGGGTCAGCCTGCCAGCCGGGGTCTGCTCCCACCAGTTCAACATGCCGTGAAGGGGTTGGCTTGGATGCAAGGGTGCTTCAGTGCACACCCACCTGGCTAGTCAGCAGGCAGACCCCCCACTGACACATCCTCATGCCCCAGCCAGCCATGGTGTGGTGCAGCACCTTTGATGCCCACCACTTTAAGGGGCTTGAGCAGGCTGTGGAGCAGCCAGCAGATGCAGTCAGGCCCAATTAGGCAGTCACACAACCACAAGGGAGTCACTGGATTGGAGGAGAGCTGGGCAGCCTCTGTATAAACCCAGGCCGGGGGGCATGACCAGAAGCATGTTATTGGTGTCCCTGCCAGGGTTGGGCCAGCAAGACAGGGTCCAGGTCATAGCTGTGCAATGGCAGCAGTCCTGGGATGGCATGTTGAGGCTGGCCAGGTCTTCACTGCACATGGGGGAGCTGGAAGGGCCCAGATGGCTGTAGGTCAGATGGCAGTCTCTGTGGTGGGTGGGCCAGCATGGCCAGCACAGTGGCTAGCAGGAGCCCGGGGTGCTGGGCATTATTGCTGGGGCAGGGGCTGGAGCAGCCATGGCGAGGGGAAGCAGAGACTGTGCCACATGCTGCCCCCGTGCTATGCACACTGCTCCTGGCCAAGCAAGTGGCTGGACATGGAACAGGGAAAAGGACTGGCTTTTCAAGATGGCCTCCAGCCTGGGGGTGGCAGGGGCCTGCTGCAGGGCCCCAGGAAGCAGAAGCAGTTTGCTGCTAGGAGAAGCAAATCTGCTCCCACTTCCCTACACGTCTAGATGCCTGGCTGGGAGCGTTTACTTGTGAGTAGTTTACATGTAAGTAAACTGCTCCCAGATCAAATGCATGTGTAAATGCACCCAATATTGATTAAACTGTTTAGCTGAGTCTCTAGAACAGGGGTCAGCAACCCCTGGCATGCATGCCGGGCGTGGTACATGAGGCCATTTTGCTTGGCACACCACGGCACAGCTGTTTGGAGCCTTCTGGCTGCAGCAGGCCTCAGCTCCGAGTAGCTGCTGCCAGTGACAGAGCCCGGGCTGCTCCCAGCAGGGCTTGCAGCATCCCAGCTGCCTGCTGGGAGCAGCCCAGGATCCCGGCTGGCAGCAGCTCCCCAGAGCTGGGGCTGGCTGCAGCCAGGAGGATCCAAACAGCTGTGCTGGGCTCCAGGCAGCTCCGACATCAGCTCCACACCGGCATGTGCAGGCACATCTCGGAGCGCGTACTGGGGTAGGGGCCTGAGGCAGTGCAGCCCCAGTCTCTCCCTAGCTCCCGGCACAGAGGTGATGAGCCCAGAGCAGCTGTTTGGAGCCAGCCTGGGCTCTAGGCAGCTGCAGCAAGCAGCGGGCAAAGTGCAAACAGCTCTGCTGGGCTGCACAGCTCCAGCATCAGCTCCGTGCTGGCAGCAACTGTGTGTGCACCTTGGGGCGGACAGTGGGGTAGTGCAGCACACCCCGAGGTGCCCGTGCAATCACCACCAGCACGAAGCTGATGTTGAAGCTGTGCAGCCTAGTGGAGCTGTTTGCACTTTGCCCACTGCTTGCTGTACTTGCCCAGAGCCCGGGCTGGCTCCAAACAGCCGTGCCGGGCTCATCACCTCCATGCCTGGAGCTGGGGAGAGACTGGGGCTGTGCTGCCTCAGGCCCCTCCCCCACTGCCCACCCCACCCAGGTGTGGAGCTGATGCCGGAGCTGCCCAGAGCCCAGCACAGCTGTTTGGATCCTCCTACCTGCAGCCAGCCCCGGCTCTGGGGAGCTGCTGCCAGCTGGGATCCTGGGTTGCTCCCAGCAGGCAGCCCTAATATTAGCATTATCAAAGCAGTCATTTCTAGTACACGTAAAAGATTAAAGGAAACAAAACAGATTGTATGCACCAGTGGCGATGCGTAGGGGTGACGTGTAGGGTAGGTATGTGCACCCCAACAGTGCTGGTGCACCCCATCAGGCCGCGCTCCCTGTTTAGGCAACGGACAGGGGGGCAAGCAGGACTTCCGGTCGAACGCCGGCCAGGGAGCGGGGCTGCCAGCAAAAGCAGCCATGTCTCTTCCAGAAGTGGCTGCAGGATTTCCAGAAGTGGTGTGGCTGCTCTTTGGTCAGTGAGATCAGCTGTGGCCTCCCTCTCTCCCCCCACAGTCACTGAGTGGTGTTGGGGGGGGGGGGGCACCAGTAGCCCATGGTATACACTATTTGTAGTGTTACACATAGTTTAAAAATATGCAGAAGTCACATACTACTACATTGATCTGGTGTTCCTCACAGCTTTAAATCTGAAATGCAATCCCTATCACCTTTAAATACACAAAGTTAATTCCAAAAGAGTTTCAACTACATTTTTGTATGTATTTGGTCATGATAAAAGGCAGAAAAAAGAAAGTGAAAAACTGATTGTTTTTGGTTTTTCACTGAAGTGGAAACACTGTTTTGAATTATTTAGCCATTGCTCTGGGGCTTGATCCTGCATATTTTGCATATGCAGAATCCCATTAACTTCCAAGGAACAACTTTGCCCCAGTTAAGCAAAGTACGCGAGCAAATGCAATTCCCACTAACTTCAGAAAGATAAAACATTTCACTGAATGAGGCCAATACAAAATACCAACTCTTTGACAAAGACATAGGCTGAGGCTAACAACATTAAGTCCCAACCCTCCAAGGGCATTCAGCACTTACGGCAGTGCAAAATAATAATCACTCTGCCTCTATGACAACTCCCCATGCAGACCCATTATTGTCATACATATCAACTGCGTACACATGTTCCTTGTGTGCATGTGCCTTTGGCCTGTAAGGCCACCTACACCCGACTCAGAAAACCTTCTCGTTGGCTTCACTGGCAGTCAAATTTTGCCTGAAGACAGGCAGGACCGAGGCAGTACCAGATCTTCAGCACAGTGACCCTTCCTTAAGTGCCCTGTACTTGCCATTCTGGGCAAATGAAAATTCACAGAGGTCAGGGTGGCTTTCTACATTTTTAGACACAAGACACTATTGCAATCATAAAGAAGCAGGGCTGGAAAGGACTTCCAGAGGTCATCTAATCCAGTGTTTCTCAACCCATGAGTCACAACGCAAAAGTAGGTCATAAGAACATTGTAAAGGGTTGTAGGGAGGTCCCAGGGAATCATGTGGCGTCCCTGTGCAGGCTGCAACACTAGCCTCCTGCATGGAGTGGGCAGCCAGCTGGGGGGCTTGGCGAGCATCCAGCATTGTGAAAGCAGCCCCATGTGCTGGAGAGGGAGGGAGGGGACCAGATGCAGCAGCTGGAGAGGAGGGAGGAGAGGATGGGAGAGAGAGAGAGAGACTGTGTGGGTCAGGGCCAGGGGGCTGTGTGCTGTGGGTCAGGGCAAGCTGATAATTAATCACTGATCTAGTCGAACCCCCTGCCTGAGACAGCATCAAGCCTATCCAAACCATTCCGTACAATCCATAATATAAACTCTACATAAGACTACAGTCAACCCTGACACACCAGACGTAACACCCTAACCTGCCACAAGTAAAGCAAGGGGAGCCACAGCAGCCAGCATCCTGCTTCTATGCAATAGTGTCAATACATGCTCAAGAGGTCTGAGAATACATGCCCCCACTACAGAACAAGGCAAAAAACCCCACAGTCCCCCCCAGATGTGACCATAAGGTAAAATTCTTTCCTGACCCCAAATCCAGAGACTAGTCTGACCCTGAGCAGAGAGTCCAAGCCAGGAACCTCCAACTTTAGTCCCAACAGGAGTACTGGCACACCCCAGTCAAAGTCCACAGCTCTGGCTGTAGCCAACACCCAATGCCTCAGATGAAGGCTTAAAAACACCCTACTCATTCCATCTAGAAAGAGCACACACCACACTTGAGCACTTCCTCAGCCTGACAAAGGGTATTTAAACCTGAAAGCTTGCTAAGAAGAATTTTTCCAACTACTTGAGTTGGTCTAATAAAAGATATCAAGGAACCTTGTCTGCCTATGTCCTTAAACCAACACGGTGACAACCTAACCCCCTAAAAACACCCTGACACCGAGCAGAAAGGGGAGGCAGAGGCAGATGGATGGGAAACACCCATAGCAGGACATAGGCATTGCCACACCTAGATCAGGGGTTCCCAGCATGTATGTGCCCAAGGGCACATCCGAATTAAAAAAAAAAAGCAGTGGGTGCCAATATGAATATTAAAGTATTTTGATCAATAGCATGGGCAATTGGTGCCTCATGAGTCAGGGGAGCACTTGCCTCCCACAGCAGACAGTCAGCGACTGATCCCCCAGGCTGGGGGGAGGTCCCCCCTACGGCAAATCCTGCTGACCAGGGGGGTCCCCCCACAGCCGATCCCGCCAGCCTGCAACTGGCAGTGGCACGTTGCTGGCACTTACAAACATACTGCTGGCACTTCCAGGGCAGCAGGATCAGCCACAGGGGGACCGCTTCTCCTGGCGTACTCCCCAGCGCTCTCAGGGGGGACACATGCACCCCCATGCACACCCTACATGTTGCCACCGATAAATAGATATCAAAGTATTTAGATCGATATTATCAATCCCACGCAATAAAGCTCAGGTGGGGGCGTCATGGTGCCCGCGGGCACTGCGTTAGGAACCGGTGGCCTCGATCACCGCGACCGGTGGCTGTGCAACCTGTTCTCCAACACCTCCAGGGATGCAGAGTCCACCCCTTCCTAGGCCACCTTTGCCATTGCCTGAACTCTTCAAACAGCCAAGTCTTCCCTGCTATCCAACCTCAACCTGCTTGGCCCAACCCCTCTCCCTTGGCAAAGGCAGCTCCTACCTGGCCCCCTGGCCCGCAGAGAGGGACACCGGGGCTCCCGGGGCCCAAGCCGGGGGTGAAACCTCAGGGAGGACGAGGGCTGGAAGTGGACCCTGCCCACTGCAGCATCCCGCCAGTGAGAGGTGCCCCATCCCCTGGCGCCCAGAGCGAGGGCTCGGCGGAGCGACGCGCCGGCCGGTTCCCCTTCCCTCCCCTTCCCGCGGCCCGCCTCACCCGCGCGCGTCGGCTGCTCCCCGCGGCCGCACTGCCTCCCGCACCGCCGCCCCGGCGTTTTATAGGCTCTGCCTGCTTCCACTTTCCTTTCTCGCCTCCGCGACCAGTTTCGTTTTCCGGCCCGATGACTTCGGCCTCACCCGCTGCCACGCGAACTACGGGTGTGGAGCCTCGCTCCTAACAGCAGCCCGAGGTCCAGGTCCTCCTGGGCGGGTTTGGACCCTCTTGGGTCCAAACGCCCGTGTCAGCCACAGGCGGGGCCGGCCCGGGAGGCTTACATTTGGCCAGGAAGCATCCCGAAGCCCTGTGGTAATGCTGGGCGACTCTGAGCAGCCCTGAACGTACCTCAGGATCCGTTCAGGGGTCCGCGCAAAGTTAGCGCCTGTGGCATGCCAACAGGAGTGGCCAGGGAAACACGGAGGTGGCGAGTAGGAACATGCTGCCCTGTCGTGTCTTTCTGAGTTCTGTGCAACGGAAGAAATTGCTCTGCCGTCTGTCTGTAGGGGGGAAACTAAGAGGGGCATATTCCATGCAGCACCCTTCACAAGGAGACTGGACAGTCACCTCGCTGGGATCACTTGCCCCCAGTTGTCTGCCTGCCTAGAGCGGGGGTGAGGGCTGGACCCGATGATCTGCAAGGTCCCTTCCAGCCCCGTACAATCTATGAATCAGAGGTGGTATGTATACTCGGTGCCACACTCTACTGAGGGGTGCCTCAAATCAGGTGTCCCTGCTCCAAAAAAGCTGAGGATGACTGCAAGCGATAGACGGGATTTTTGCAGCTGCCCTGCTTTTCCAAAATAGGCCGGAACACCACTCCGAATCCTGCTTTGTGGCACATCGGTTATTTAGAATCTGAACTTTGCAGGCTGAAACCATTTCTGTCAGCCAACATTTGAAATGTGGAGATGAGGATAATCAGGGAAGGCGGGGGGGGGGGGGGAGCACGTGTTCTTTAGTTTCATTGAAAGCAAAGGAGAACTTCCCAAGGATAGAGTGGGGAAGTATTTTTATTTTCCATGGGTGTTGTCACTCCTAAGTGCAGTAGCAATTGCTGGCATGCTGACTTACTGGGAAAATGCATGTCTGTGTAGGATGTATCTTCCATATATCTAAACTTGTAGTCTGATGCTCTCGGGATAGCCTGGTAGCTCCAGAGAAAATCAGGCAGAGAGGCATATCAGTCACTCAACCCACGTCTTGGTAGATCTTAAATAGAGATACTGCTAAATTCTGCATTCATTTCTTTGCATTATGAGTCAGATCCAGCTATGCTTCCTCAATCTATGTAGCATCTTCCTACAAATGGAATCTCATTATGGGATAACTTATGGCATAAAATTTAAAAAAAACTAACCATATAAGAGTATCACAGATGTGGTCATACAGAAATAAGGACAAACAACATTCAAATCTAGACTCAGCTTGATTATAGTTTTTGTTTTTTTAAACACCCTCTGCTGTCTTCTTTGGACTCTGTACTAGGATACAGCATAGTGAAAACTGTGGGTTATAGATGCCTTGTTATACAGACAAAAGTACTGCAGATTGTGTGGTAAAATGTCATGACCTTGAGTTAGAAATCCGCCCTTTTTCACAGCTTTTACTTTGTGACCAAGGTTTATTATTACCACAACAGAGGTTATGGCTACAGTAAGAAGGAAGACATTAACACATGACACTAACACAAAAAAATCCTAGTGCAGCAAAACTCAAGTAGTAATTTTAAATTGATTTAGCTAGTTAGGATGAACTCTAACTCCATATTAACAACCCTTTATCTTGATGTAGCCTGGGCTTTAGAAAACTTGAGAAACAGAACTCAGTCTCCCCATTGGCCAAAAAAATGATTGGAAAGGGAAAGGATTTTTAAACAGACTCATTTAATCTGTTTTTTAAATTGTTCTCATGACTCCTTAACCAGATTGACTAATTTACTTCTAAGTAAAGGAAGCCTTTACTTAAGAGTCATCATCATACTTTCAATTAAGGCATTCAGAGTATAGAAAAATATATAGGTCATTCAATAAAACAAAGGCAGACTAGACTTTATATTTTTATTATTTCAAAGTTGAAAAACAAGTAAGAGACATCTTCACAAAAAACCCTTGTATATAAAGGCTTATATAAAGAAAAGAAAGGGCAGATCTTAGTATTTTTATAGGTTAGCTCCAACTGGTGACTTAGGTATGTGAAAGTTAGGTATTACAGTGACTAACTTTTGTGTCTCTCCCAGAATGAAATCTAGAAACATGAATGATGTTCACACACTCCCTTTACATGCTTAAATAGCATTAAGCACCTCAGAATGGGATTCCAGCCATCATGACAAACAGGGACACTTGAAATCCACACATTAAGCTTGCTGCTTCCTAGAACTTTCTTTTAGGGAAATGCTAAGGCAAGCTTGAGTCTGTAATCATGTTTCTCTAAATCTATGGCACTTTCTGGATTTGAGGCACCACTTATTGGACTGAAGGCACATCTCCATAACACTTGTGAATTGAGTGGTAGCCAGTTGCAAAAACTAGTGCCTATATTGCAGTCTTTACCTCCTTGCAGAGAGGCCAGGCAGAGGGGTACGGGATTGTCTGGACAAAGACAAGACTGAGCCTGATGTTATTTGCTTAGTTTATCTACTTATATCCTCAAAATGTGGGAGATCCATATTCCATTCCCTTCTCTCTTTGAAGGCATCCAAGCCCACATACCCAAATCCACATAGCATGCCATTATCATCTAGGCCAGAGGGACTCAACCTTTTGGGCCTGCAGGCCAAGTAAGTGGTAAGAAGCCCATCTGTGGGTTGGATTAAGCCATCTTCCTGCCCCCTGCATGTTGGAATTTGGTCCTGGGGGTCCCAGAACCACCCCACTCCTGCCCTCTGTACACCGGGATTAAGTCCTAGGGGCCCAGCACTATCCCCTCCTGCTCCCTTGCATCAGAATTTGGTCTTGGGGGGCTGGCACCACACATATCTAACCCTCACCTGGAGATTGGACCCTGGGACCCACGCTGCCCATCTCTACCAGGATCAGGCACTGGACCCAGCATTCAGCGCCTGGGGCTTCCCAAGGACCCAGCGATTTGCCAGGAAGGGAGTGGTGCCACCATGTCCCCACCTCAAATTTTCTGGACCCATGGGGAGCCCCACAGGCCAGATGACATGGCTCCATGAGCCAGATCTGGCCTGCAGGCTGGAGGTTGAGCATCACTGATCTAGGCACACCTGGGGCGTGATACTGCTCTATCACTATAATAAAAAGTCTGCCAGTAGAACTCTTTTCTCCATGGAAAATATTCAAGTTTCATTGGGCCAAAGCAAGACCACAAAAGGGAGCCTGACTCTATGGTTAGGTCACTCACTTGAGAATGTGGATCTGGATATTAATCTTTCTAATCAAGACTGCTTCTGCACTTAACAGGGACCAGTCACTAGATAAAACACTGGAAGTAAACACCAAAACCCAAGCTTCCCCCTTCGGCTTTTTTTCTGGCCTATTTGTGAAAGAATACGGGATTTTTTGTAGTATTTCTGTGTGAATTGCATTCATGTCCTAATAATATGATATGTATGCCTCAGTTTCCCAAACTAGCATGTACAGAAGAAGGGATTGAATAGCTGTCTTGAAGCTTCTGGTGGACTTGATACTAATCCTTTGGGAGGGATGCCCAGAAGCTTCAAGGGATGCATAATGAATGCATGATGAAGATGTTGAACATTGTGGGCCTGAGGAATGGAACAGGGGTTGCCTACTTCCTGAGCAAGCTCCTTAAGCTATAAATAGGAACACCCAACCATTTTTTTTACAAGATTTTAAATCAGAGACAGCAACAAATGCATCTGTGTGGATTCCTATGCTGCTCATTAAGTGTGGTCTGAGAATCCTTTCCAGATACAAGTTCTTGGGGGAGTTAGTCAGAGGAGGGTGCTGAGCTAGAAACTGAACTGCTCAACCAGTCAAGCCTGAGGCAGTTTTGGGCATGTGCAAAAATAGCTTGGATCCTGGGGAACTTTAAAATAAAATCTTCTTGTTGTGTCTCTACACTGTATTTGACCATTTTGTTACATGTTCTTACTCTTGTTTATTGCACTTTGCAAGGTCCTTCATTGCACATGTGCCTTCAAGCTGTGGGTGCTGGTGAGGCAGCTGCTGTGTGACTTCAGACGTTTGTGCACTGTTGGATGGTCATGCAGCAGGTGTCTCACATCTTCAGTTTGTCTTGATCATTCTATCCTGCTGACCTTGTTCCAGCCCACAAACCAGCTCTACACAAGAAAATTAAATAATAAGGGACTAACTTAAACCTTCTCAGGCTTAAGCAGCAGCTAAGGAAGAATTTTCAGCTTCATAACTGCCTACATCTTTTTTTGGATATGGCCTTAAGTTCTTCTTTGGCTCACCTTTAACCCCTGCTATGAGGTCTATAAATAGAATTTATGTAGTGTATAAATCCTGGGAGTTGCATGGTATCAATTAGATCAGGGATGCTCAACCCTGATCCAGTCTGCAGAGTTCTCCATGTCATTCAGCCCATGGGGCTCCCCATAAGTCTGGCAGCCAGGGAACTCCCTGCTCCGCAGCTGCCAAATTTCTTGACCCATGGGGAGCCCTGGGCCCTGGTCACTGGAACAAGCTCTGATCCCAGTGTGCAGGGCTGGGGGTGGGCATGCTCCACAGCCCAATCACAGCACATGGGAACAGTGCCAGGTTCCCAGGGCCCGAACCCAAAGCACAGGGGTGGGAAGAGCACTGGGCATGAGGAAATCGCCCAGCAGTCAAAACTAGGAGATAGCAGTGTCAGACTCCAGGGCCCAATCCCAGTGCACGGGGCTGGGAGGGAATAGTGCTGAGCTCCTGAGGCCCAGTCCTGGTACAGGGGGCAGGTGAGGGATGGTGTTGAGCCCCAGGGCCCAATCGTAGTGCACAGAGCTTGATCTAGCCCATGGACCAGCCCTGCACAATTCGTCTTGCCACTGGGCCAAGAGTTTGAGCACCACTGAATTAGACAATCTAGTTTGACTAACTAAACTCACTTAATTAATTCTAGTTAAACCATCCCTTCAATCTCTTGACTGAGAACTAAACAGTTCTCATCTCTTACTTTAAGTCTTTTTTGGGATTCTCTCTCCAATTTTTCAACTTCTTTCTTTAAATATTAATGTCAGATATTTAATTGGCTCCTGCAGTACATCACTCCATTCTGATGTATACAGACATAAAAATATATGGACATAAAATATTTTACTATAAAAATAAAAGGAAAAATCACATCACAAACTATTTTAGATGCTAAGTTTATTTCCCAGAGTACAATACATTTTAATTTCTCAATTAAAGTTGCTATTCTTTATAGAAAGATCAAATAACAATCATACAACTAAAAATGTTTTCTTACATAATATCTGAATTAAAACACTTAAACTGTATGTAAAATAAAGCCTTCTAAAATACAAAAGCCTCTTAATTTTTTTATAGTGGCACATTACTTGACTTTGATATTGTTAGTCAATTCTTAATATCAACTTAACATTTTGTAACCAAGTAAATCATTTTTTTAAAATGAATTACACACAAAAATTAAACATCCCATAAAACAGCTAAACTTCTGAGAGAAAATACATGGGTCCTTGTAGCCTGAACTAGTCTGTGAAGCAGGAACAAGAAAGGGACAGTTTAATTTTTAAAGAAGAAGGATGTATACTAACTTCCAAATCCAGCAAATTGCTTAAGGATGGGTTTACCTTTAAGAACATGAACAACTCACACACTTAAAGTTAAGCAGGTGATCGAAATTATATTTTAGATTGAACATCAACAAAAATGACCTGTGTAGCCACTTTCAACTAATAGAAAAGCTCATCTGTGGCCAGCAAAGCCACCAAATCAAGATTTTAATCTCATTCATTTTCATTAGTATACTTAATAGTCAAAATTATTAACTATAGCGAAATATATTTCTCCCAGTGATTCTTAAGATAGAAAATTCATTTCTGAGCAGAGGAACCATTTGGATTTATGCCCATTTAATTTCAGCAGAAGTCTTCAAATTAGGGTTTAAGTGAATTGGAGTATGCCATCTGTACAAGGATGAATTGTACCAAGAGCAAGTGAAACTCTATGGGCTCTTTACACTTAGATTTTGGTTGCATGCCTATATGCAGGGTTTGAATTATGAGAGAGCTTATGGGGCTGTTCCCCCAACCCCCAAAGAAACAAGAGCCTACCCCCCGTAAGATTTGAAAATCATAACCTGGGGGGTCTCCAATTTTATTAGGGCATTGTGATGGGCAGCCCAATTTTTTTTGCAGATCCCCCCAAGAGCCAAAATGTAATTTGAACCCTGCCTATATAGTACATAAAACTTCATGCAAGACCTTTGCACTGGCAAGAATTACTTTGAGCTTTACCTGAAGCAATTACATCAGAACGCTGAAAATAAAAGGATTACTAAAAAAATCTGTTAGAGGTTCTATTGTAGCGATTTGAGGTAGTTACTATAGAATATAATCATGAATGACAATTGCTTTGTAAAACTATAATCTATATGTATAGGTAATGAATGTGGTGAATGTACAGTGAATGAAAAAATATTGAAAGAACAACCTGCAGACAGACAAGGTTACCAAATGATGGAAGAATTTAAAGGAGAGGCTGAAGACACCACTTGAAACAAACACGGGAAGAAGATAAGAAGGAAGCAGGGGGCTCTGAGATAAGCCAGATGCTCTGAATAATGTCCCTCAGAATGTTGCTGAGTAAAATCATCCGTTTGCCAGAATGGAAAATTACTAGGGTTCCAACAAAGAAGTCACAAGGTCAAGAACGGCAGAACTCAAGTCACCTAACATCAATTCAATCTCCCCTATGAAGGGAAGAGACTGAGCAGCAAAAAATTGGGTAACACTATGCTTCACTAGAGCACAGACATGCATCCGTATGAGGCCCCACTCCTCATCTCATACTCCTAGGCTGGCCACCTAATGCAGAACTGAGCAATGGGCTTTTGTAACTATAACATCTGCAGGGTAATTGGGAGTGAGTGTGTGTATGAATGCATGAGCACTTTTTAAAATATTCTAATCAATAAACACAGCATCTTGCCTTATTCCCCTCATAAAGTCTTGCTAATCATTTTGAGTGAGTGATAAATTGTGCAACACTTTGAGAAACACAGTGGGCATATCTACATGTGCTATTAAAGTGCATGAATAAACTCTGGTGCATATTGCGTATTATGCCAGAGTTTATTGCTCCCAGACACCACTTTTGAACATGCACTTGGGACCACAACACGTCAGAGTAGCCCCAGCTGGCAGGGGGCCAAGGGGTCAGCCTGCCAACCCGGGACTACTCTCCCCAGCTCAACATGATGTGGAGAGGTTGGCTGGGGCATGAAGGTGCTTCAGTGTGGGGCTAGTCAGCAGGCAACCCCCACACTGAAGCACCCTCATGCCCCAGCCAGCCAACCTTTGGTGCCTGCCACTTTAAGGGGCTCGAGCAGGCTGTGGAGCAGCCAGCAGGTGCAGTTAGGCCCTATTAGGCACTCACACAACCACAAGGAGGCCACCAGATTGGAGGAGGGCTGGGCAGCCTCAGTATGAGCCCAGGCATTAAGAGCAGAGCTGGCAGTTACATCTAGGGAGTCAAAGGAACAACATCACTCAGCCTGCAAACTGCAGTTCCCAGAACATCTGGAGATTAGGGTAGGAGTTATGGGGATGGAGGGGGCTCCTGGTCCTGGGGCATGACCTGAAACTGCACCCTGCTGGGGTTGGTTGGTGTGGTAGGGCTGCCTGTGGTGGGGCAGTCTCCAGGAAACACCACACTTGTGTCCCCCCCAGTGAAAAGCGAAGGTGGGGTGCCATAAAGCCTCGGCCCCGGCTGCCTTGTGGGTATCCTGCGGAGGGGAAACACTAGGAGATCACACTTGACAGAAAAGCACAGGGCTCAGGTCCCCTGAGTGTGCATCAAGCTGTAACTTCCCCCCTCCAAATTAGATAATGGTTGTCAATAGACAATAAGCAATATAATTAAAGAAAATGTTTATGCCACTAGGCTTCCTTTTTTACCTAATGACCTGAGGATCATTAGTAAATACATTGACAGGAGAGCCCAGTATCATAAGTTAGGATTCTTTATTCACTGAAATGGAGGTATCACAGAATATTTGTGGGGGGAAAGCTGCTGCAGTATGCATGTGTTTAACATTTTGAACAAAAGTTACAAATGTCACAACTTAAAATCAGACTTCAAATGAAAAACTAAATCAGAAAATTGCAATTTCCTACCCATTATCTCTTGCCATTGCTGCCAAAGAACCATGTTTATAGAAGTCAAGTGCATAAGCATTAAGTGGCATTCTTCTTCCTTTATTATCCAATCTCTTATAAAAAGGGACAGGAATGTTTGTGGCAACATGACCTGAAGAAACAATACAACATTAATGTTCACATTTATGTATTTCAGGTAAACGATGCAATTTTTTTACATATCTATACATTATTGATTTAATGTCCTGAATTATTTGTCTACATATCACTATAAAACTTAGGAAAAATCCATACAGGACTGCATATCTTCAGTTCTGAAATGTTTAAAGTTGGACCATGTAAGCTTATGCTTCTCTGATTTAATTAATCCATAAAGTCCATTTCTACCCTGCCTTCTGCCTGATTTCAGGCTAAGATAGATACCTAGCTCTTTCAATTATGCTACCCATACATGGGAAAGAATCTACTGCCTGTAGTAAAATTCAGACTTAAATAGTTCAAGTTTTATAGGTCAAATCAGAAATAAAAATAAAAAAGAAGTTAGTGGCTCTCTAGAGAACAGACATTTTATGCTCCTTACAATTGAAGCACTGTATCATCACCTTCCAAACAATATATGTTCTTCAGAGACATCCTGTGCAAAAAGAGGTCAAGGTAGCCCACTGGGTTAACATGATTCAGGCATGCTACTTTCTATAGCAAAGAGCACATAAGGGGGAGTACACTAATGTTGGATGTGGCCACAGTTGATTCCCCAGTCCAAATGACCAAGTACGAGTAGGTCATTTGGAAATAGTCTTCAGCTCAAGAAAAGATGGAGGCTCAAATTTATGCCTCTATGGGCGTGTCTACACATGCACATTACCTTAATGTGCATTAAGCAGGTTAAAGCAGGCATTTACATGTGCAGGCATTAAAGCACATTAATACTGTGTGTGAAATGACTGGGGGCTAAAGTTAGTCCCAAATCAGTCCACACACATAGCATTAATGTGCTTTAATACATCTATACCTGCGCTGGTACACTTTAACTATTTGCAGCTAAATTTCATACCTGCATTTGCAGGTATCAAAGTTAGGTGCAAAAGGCATTTATATACACATACTTTTTCATGCTGCAACATGCCATAGATCCAGCACATTGGAGTAGACTCGATTAATTGATTAATCAAGTTTGCTTCGCGTGCAAGCTGACTCATACAGCGCTGCATTGCATGCATTTGTAAATGGCCAAACACACGTCAGCACACAAAAAATGGTGGTGGTGCACTTTTTTAAACTAAAACACCTTTGATGTGTGTTTAGTTCAAAAGTGGAACCACTTCCATTTTCTGCATGCTGGCATGCATCTCATCATTTATACAAATGTATGTGCCACAGTGCCAGGCAAGTAGTCTAAATTTTTAATGTGCATTAAGGGTGTAAACGTATAGACATGCATCCTTAATGAACATTAACTTAGGCTAATGTGCATTAAAGCATCAGGTGTAGACACGCCCAGAATTTCATAGATTTCATAGATTTCATAGACATTAGGGCTGGAAGGGACCTCGGGAGATCATCGAGTCCAGCCCCCTGCCCAAAGGGCAGGAAGTCAGCTGGGGTCATAGGATCCCAGCAAGATAAGCATCCAATTTACTCTTGAAGGTGTTCAATGTAGGTGCTTGAACCACCTCCGCTGGCAGACTGTTCCAGACCTTGGGGGCTCGGACAGTAAAGAAATTCTTCCTTATGTCTAGCCTGAAACGGTCTTGCAGGAGTTTGTGACCGTTCGACCTCGTCATCCCTTGGGGCGCTCTGGTGAACAAACGTTCCCCCAGAACCTGGTGGTCACCCCTGATAAACTTATAGGTGGCCATCAGATCACCCCTGAGCCTGCGCTTTTCCAGGCTAAAGAGTCCCATGGCTCTCAGCCTGTCATCGTAAGGTCTGTTTTCCTGACCTCTGATCATGCGCGTGGCTCTCCTCTGGACTCTCTCAAGCTTCTCCACATCCTTTTTGAATTGTGGAGCCCAAAACTGGACGCAGTACTCCAGCTGCGGCCTCACCAAGGCCGAGTACAAGGGGAGAATGACGTCCCGGGATTTGCTTGAGAAGCATCTATGGATGCACGCCAGCACCTTAAACATTCTGCTACCAAAAAATCATTCTTGTTGGAGTCAAGTTCATGAGCAGCATGTGGCATTCTCTTTCCTTAATTACATTTCTTTGAAGAGGATGCCTCTTTCCTAACAGCATTAAGTTAATTTCTCCTCTTTTAGCAAAACAATTTTGCCTAAATCTTCCCATTCCATAGGCATACTAAAACCTTTCTTTTAGGGCTGCCCTGAAGCTAGATTTCTCAATGTTTGTCAAGCATTTTAAGTACCCTCAGTTTAAAAGGTTATATAATGTAAGTATAATCTGTGGAAAAGCATGTTTGTCATATGGATTATCCAAATATATTTATTCTGGATGACAGCAAATGTGGATCTATACTAAAAATTTTTAAATCTCTCTCCACTTACACTGCTGGGAGTTGTTGCTTGAAGTATATCAGTATCCATGTTACCAGACAGGCATGCAAAAGGCGAAACAGCTGTTCTTCCCTCATTGCAATTCATCACATGAGATACCAGTTTAATGTCAGTGCATTCTTCACCTGACAAATCTAATCAGAACAAGATGCAAAATGTAAATTTAAAAATAAGTGCGCAACATAACGGTCCTCTAAAATATAATTTAATCCAACAACTACCCTCAGCTCTTTCCTATGAGATAAGAGTTCTCTATATAATTCTGTGACCTTATAGAAATGCCTGCAATTATAATTACCTAGCATTTTTCATTTTTCATGCCTTTATTTCCAATTGTTTGCAATTCTGATAAATTTCAACTTCTTTGTCTCACATTGTCCCTTCTTAGCACCTCTCTCAAGTTAAACATTTTTTAAAAGATTCAGCAAGAATTGTTCAGCCCTTTCTGAGAATTAATACAGGTAAAAATATAGTGTTTAGCCAATGTTGAAACATTGCTGTTTTTCTGGATAGCTCTAGGTTCCCATGTCTGGGAGGAAGACATGAAATTTGAAATTTTCTGGTATCAGAGAGGTGTTTTTTGGAATCCCCACAGGGTCCCCAGGTTTGGCTGAGCTATAATCATCTGAAAAATAAAATCTGTCCAGGATCTGATCTTTTCCTTTGCAGTATGTTCCAGCTGTAAGGATGCCAGATGCACTGAGCATTTTCTGAGCCCCAGGTAGTCTCATAGCTCATAGTTATACAGAAAGACCTCTCTGGATGGAACACAAGCAGAACAGCAACAGCAAAATATTCTTTGATTTAGCACAGTGGATGCCAAACTTTCTTGGTCCAACTGGTACAATCCTGAACAAGTGACACACTGAAGGCAAAATCATACTTTGCCTCTCTCTCTCAGCCTCAGTTTCATATTTTTAATTGTAATGGCCATGTGAAATATTGGAGGGTTTTGTAGGCAATGTGTTGCCCATGAGCCATGGGTTAGGGTCAAGTAGTCTAAAGAAGGATATGCTGTGCTGGAAAGTAGTAGTGAATATGATTTCTAGTCTCCAGTACAACAGTAAAGATCCTTCAACTAGGCATATGCTGTCAGCCTATTCTACTGTCATACTAACCTTCTACGGCTAAAAGAGTATTTCTTCTGGGGCCCCCACATTTTTCTCCTCTATTCTCCCACAGTTAAAGTTTTTCATCATTTCCCTAAGTCTGTACTGCTCACCAGGTTAAACACAGTCATATAAAGAATGAGAAGAGCTAACGCGTTTTATTGTGGAGCAGTAGATGAGTCTCACCAGGCTTTCAGTCTCTTTCTCCAACTAACTAGGTTCTCCCCAACTGAGGAACTGTATCCAAAATCCCAACTCCCTCAGCCTCCTGTTAGGGAGCAATTCTTAATTATAACTTCTATCACTACAGAGGCAAGATCTTTTCTATAGCTGCTGATTCCATCAGTATACATCTTTAGTTGGCTCAGAAATGAAAGCATGTAGTATGAGACATTTCCTAGCTCCTAGGACTACTGCTTTTATAGAAGTTCCAACATTAACTGATGTAGGAGCAAGAAACTGAGTTCACATCCACCACCTTGCAGTGCCAGTACACAAGACTCCAATAGCACTTTTGGAAAACATATGCAATGCCTTTTTTCCATTTTTTCAATGTATACATGTAGTCAATGTCTAAGATAATAATTTGGTTGAAGTCTAGATGACTGAAGCTGAGATAGAGGTGATAATTGTAACAGAAGGAAATAACCAGACGAGTTGGAATATAACTAGGCTCTCTTTGTATGGAGTGTTGTTTTTTTTTCTTTTCATTCTTTATTTGTCTTCTTCTCAAACACAATTATTTTTAAATAAATAACAGTTCCTTAGCTAGAAAAATGGTATTGATGACAAACTTAACTTTCCCAATTGGCTGGTACAGCTTGCAGAACAAGCCTTTCACAAGAAAGCTGACCAGGATAATATTGGAAGGTTCATGATAATGCAAAAGTGTCACGAGTCTAGCAAATCCCATGGGATTGCCTTCTTGATCCAAATATCCCTAAAGAATTAAAAACTATGATGATCCAGTGACTGGATCTATATTACTGTACAATTACAGCTGACTGACATGTTATTTGTAAGAGAATATGTTATGATTCAATGTTAAATATTGCTTGTGCCCTCTGTGAGGAGAATCCCATTTTCCTTGGTGTAGTAGTACACAGCCTTTTTGGCAGACATGCCACAAGTTAACGTACTCTCCCCATTTTTGTGAATGCCACTCTGACCCTGCCCTGCCACCCTGCCAGGTACACCTGATAGAGTTTGCTCTTTGGGGCACCAGCAGTGGCTGCACAGAATGCAGTGAAGCAGGCACAGGATGCGCCTTCAAGAGGAGGTGTTACTACCAAGAGCAAAGTTCATTAAATCACAGAGCCTTAGAAAAATAGGGTTGGAAGGGACCTCAGGAGGTCATACTCAAAGCAGGACCATCCCCAACGAAATCATCCCAGCCAAGGCTTTTTTAACCTGGGTCTTAAAAAGCTCCTTAACCCATTCCTGGCCCTGCAACCATCACAGTTTTATATGGCGAGTCAGATTCCAAAGCCCTGAATTCAGCTGCAGCTGTAGGGCCAGGGAGTGGCTAACCTAGCTTTTGCTAGTAATACCTGACACCTCCTTTGCAGCAATGTCCTAACCCTGCTCCACAGCGTGATCTGCTTTCTGCCTCCATTCCAGTGCCTCCCTTCTGAATGCCTGGGCTTCATGTGCCACTCACAGCAAGTGCCTACACCATGTGTGGCATGTGTGCCACAGGTTGGCCACCTCTTCCCTAGCCAATGAAGGTGCACTACAACGTGCAATGGAGTGGATAATTGTGGTAGCTAGATATGTAAACTTAATAATGAGTCTTATCCTCATGAGAAACTGGGCTTGAAAAGAGCTATAAAGAGGAAACTCAGAGGGGGTTTTGTGCTGATTATTCTAACTGTAGCAAGATGAATTTATTAGAAATGGTGGTCTGTGGTACCTATTAACTAGACAGTTTGGTGTGGCTGTTCTCCTGCTGAAAACATGTGACAGTAGGCTTCAGATTCTTTGATAAATATCTCAAATGATGTACACAGCAAAAAAATAGAAGAACAAGTCTATAGAAATCATCTAAGAGTCATTTCTTTCACAAATTGAGTACTTTTGATAAGTAATTTGCAGTGAAGTGAAGTGAAAACTTTAGGATTATGTAGGACAATAATAATCAGATTGCATGGTCTATTCTATACAACAGTAGCATAATGGCATTGCTTCTGCAAAGAGTTCTGCATAAATGGGTCCTTGTGCTCACATACATCCCCTTGCAGGAACAAAACCAAAGACTTGAAATGAAGACATAAGCTATTCAAATAACAGAAAGATAATATAATGTGTCATAAATCCAATGTCTATATTTAGTCCATGATTTTTAGTATCCAGGAGGTTGATGAAATAGAGTTCATAGGCTCATCTGCTTTTCTTGTCATGGCATGGTCTGGATGCATTCAATGTGTTCTGGGCCTGAGGAAGTTTGCTTCTGGTGATGAGGTTAGCAAGGTTTAGTGCTTGTTTGAAGGCTAGGATGGGTGGCTCTGGGAAGATCTCATTAAGAATAGGGTCTCTTTCTAGTATGGTTGCAATTGTTTGAGGATTTTCCTTATGGGTTTGAGAGGGGGGTGATATGTCATAACCAGGGGTGTTTTTCTTCTGTATTGCAACAATTCTTCATGTGGTATCCGCATGGCTCTTTCAAACATGCACTCTATCTCTCTGGAGGAGTGTCCTTGTTAGGTGAAAGCCTTTTTAAGATTGGTGAGGTGGCAATCCCAGGTGTTCTCCTCACTGCAAATTCAGTGGTATCTGAGGGCTTGGCTGTATATCACAGGTTTTTTTGGTGTGTTTAGGGTGTGTAGCAGGGCACTAAGGTGCCTGCTACTGACAACAGTAATCTGGGCTCAGCTGCCACTCCCCAGGGCAGCACAGGTGTGGGTTGCCGAGACAACCAGTTGGTCAGCTGACCAGAAGGGGGCAGGGCCTGGCCTATAGAAACAGCCCAGGCTGAGACCAAGTAGGTCAGTTCCCCTCTGGCAGCCAAGGAAGGTGGAGCTCTGTTGGAGCAAGCAGGGCAAACATAGCAGGGAAGCTAGATGGCCTGAACAGCTTTGGTGTGAGGATACTGGGTGGAGGAAACCCTAGCAGGGATATGAAGGATGGTTAGCCGGTTTGACTTGGAATTTATGTTGGAACACAGGGGTGTGAGTTTTCTGTTTTGGCTGTTGTATAACACCAGAGGACTGGGTGAGGCTGTAGGGGTTGGAGGAGGCCTCACAGGAGCTCCCCAGTAGTGGGGGGGTTCCTGGCGCCGGAGAGGGCGCTGCATTTTGGGGTGTCCTGACCCCAGCCCCAGGGTGGGCAGTATCGGGAGAAGCCCAGTGTGGGCACAGGCGAGAAGCCCCAGTGGGGCATAGGACCCAGAAAGGGGGTCTGGAGGCTAGGCACAGCTGTGGCCACCTGAGCCTTGATTGTGAGGAGCCCAGTGGACATGAGACCCGGGAAGGGGGTCTGGAGGCCAGGCACAGCTACGGCCACCTGAGCCTCAATTGCGGGAGTCGTGAGGCAAGGCCACAGTGCGGGCGGCGTGATCATGGAGACAGGCCCCAGTGAGGGTGGCATGATCATGGAGACAGGCCCTGGTGTGGGCTACGAGGGCCACGGGGAGACAGGCCCCGGTGCGGGCTACGAGGGCCGCGGAGAGACAGGCCCCGGTGCGGGCTACGAGGGCCGCGGAGAGACAGGCCCCGGTGCGGGCTACGAGGGCCGCGGGGAGACAGGCCCCGGTGCGGGCTACGAGGGCCGCGGGGAGACAGGCCCCGGTGTGGGCTACGAGGGCCGCGGGAGAAGCCAGGAGGTGCCTGCGAGGGCACAGGCGGGCAATGGAGACAAGTCCGGGGACCCATGAGGGCACAGGTGACGGGTGGGACTCACGTGCAGCCCAGAGGTGGGAGTGCACCGGGCAACTAGACTGAGCCAAGATACATCAAGGCACCGTGCCAAAGAGGGTAGAAAGGCAGCCTCCCCTTTACTATATCAACTTCAAAGATGTGGTGGGCAAGATAAAGAGGGTACATTTAAGACCGATTTGGCACAGTAGCAGGGTGCTAGGGGAGTTCACAGTACCCCTAAGTTGTGCGCTGCCATAGGGTGATTGCTGGTTCTGTGCAGACAAGTGTGTTGGTCTGTGGGTTTCTTGTATAATGAGGTCTGTATTTTGCCATTATGGATACTGATCATTGTGTCTAAAAAGAAGATGTTGATGCTGGAGTATTCATAGATGTTGGTGCTGGAGTATACTGTGCACGAGAATGAACACACACCGGAAATCTATCAAAGACAACAATACCCAATTACCTGTGGGAGCACATTTCTCACAAGAAAACCACTCTCTCTCCCATCTCTAATTTCTAATCATCAAAGGAAACCTACAAAGCACTTCTCAGAGACAAGCTTATGAACTCCACTTCATCAACCTCATGGATACTAGAAATCATGGACTAAATATAGACATTGGATTTATGACACATTATAACCTGCCTGACATCTAACTATCCAGGTACCTCTACACTATTCATCCCCCTTCTTCCCCCCACCCAGCCTCTCTCTCACCCACTGACTCCTCAAATTACATCTTCACTGACTGCCTGTCTTACATGCACACCAGCACAGCCTCTGGCTTCTTTACTATTCATTCCATCCAGGAAGAGCACACGACAACTGTAGAAACTGCCTCAGCCTGACAAAGGGTTTTTAAACTTGAAAGCATGCTTAAATTTTTTTTTTCCAACTATTTAAGTTGGTCTAATAAAAGATATCAGATTCACCCAAAGAACCTTGTCTGCCTATGTCCTTAGACCATCACGGCTACAACCTACACCCCTGTATCATGGAAGATATCAAATTCATCTGATCCTGCATTTGACGAGGGTTATTTTGTCATGCAATTGGCCACCTGTGCTGGCCCCAGCCTCCCTTACCCAGCCTGGGTCAATTTGCCATACACCAGAGTACACATGAAGGGGCATGCATAGGGACAAATAGCAGCAGCACAAATATGTGTTGTTGATATTTGTCCTGCAGGAAGCATGTACCCCTGCACATGAGCACTAATCAGGATATAGCCCATTGGAGCATATTTGTTCCCAATGAAAACACATGTAAACACATTCCCACCCACATCTTAATGCACTTTAACAGTGCTGCTACACAAGCATGGAGGCTGCTCTGACGTGTTGGAATTTTAGCACATCAAAACAGACACAATTACTTGAGTCTTCTGGAGCCTGGCAATTGCCGTGCTCCAGCAGCCTCCTGTATCTCACGTATCAGCGTTCACCCACTTAAAAATGGCAGTAGGGGCACTTGAACTAAAGGTCATCAAATGCCCCGCCACCATTTTTAAGCCTAGTGGTGCTGATACAGAAGATGTGGTGGTGCCGCCCTCCCCACACTTGTAATGTGTAAAAGTACGCTAAGTTACATGTGGACACACCCTGTATGTAGGTATTCTTGAAGGGGATCTTCAGAGATGTACCCCACATCTCACACACACACACGCTAGCTCACTCATTCACACAGTGGGCTTGAGATAATTTGTTAATAAATATTGTGAACAGTAATCAAAAACATCCTGTCTTGCCATGACAACAAATACTAATAAGAGTTTTGCTATTCCAACATAATATTTTGGGAATTTCATGTGTTTGTTTGTTTGTTACAGTTCAACACATGCAGTTTTGACTTCTTAGCATCTTTAACTTTAAAAAAAATGTAACGTTTTTCCTGGGTTTCTTTTTTCATCAATATGAAAATTCTCAGAATTGACAAAAGTACAACATCTGGTGACTTGCATTTATGTGCATTGTGAAAACATGAAAAAAAATAAAGGACACACGCCTTTTTAAAAATGGTAGACTATTTAAAACATCTCCAGCTAATTCATCCACTACCACAGACCTCATTGGTAAAAGCCCTAGCTTAGGAATCATCTTCTTGGATTCTTTTCAGATTGAAACAAAGACAAATTAGCTTTTCAAGAAGCCTACTAGAGAATTGTTATAGGTTGTATTAAACTTCACTGATATTATGTCATATATAACCACTGTCCTATGCTTATGGTGATAGAAGGAGTTTAGCTCCTTTGTGATGTGTCCAAACCAAAACATAAGGACATACAGGGAATATGAGCTACATGACCAAAGAGGTTTTGCTGAATATTATTTCATCAGAGAGTTGTGTATGACAGTGATGCAGAACAAACTATACACACACATATACACACAGCAGAGAAAAGCCAAAGACAGTCTGAACAAAAATTGGAATGTTGTCCTGAGAAAAACCTTGACAGAAGGTTTCATGGGGGTGAAGTGTTGACCGGAGGATAGGGGCTCTGTCTTTTGTTTAACTCCTCTCACAGTTAGAGAAATAACATTTTGCACATTCTTTGTAAACATAATTAGGTCAAAAAATACCTGACTGCATCCCCAATACATAATGTTACTTGTTGTTCTAAATGGAACAACATGCAGAAGCCAGTATTTTGGCTAATCACACAGTGAATTGCAGTGATTTGTGTACACAGGATATATGATATGTTTCTGTCCTTCTTTTCTGTACTGCATCCAGTTTTGGGCTCCACAATTCAAAAAGGATGTGAAGAAGCTTGAAAGAGTCCAGAGAAGAGCCATGTGCATGATCAGGGGTCAGGAAAACAGACCTTATGATGACAGGCTGAGAGCCATGGGGCTTTTTAGCCTAGAAAGGCGCAGGCTCAGGGGTGATCTGATGGCCACCTATAAGTTTATCGGGGTGACCACCAGGATCTGGGGGGAATGTTTGTTCACCAGAGCGCCTCAAGGGATGACGAGGTTGAACGATCATAAACTACTGTGAGACTGTTTCAGGCTAGACATAAGGAAGAATTTCTTTACTGTCCGAGCCCCCAAGGTCTGGAACAGCCTGCCATCGGAGGTGGTTCGAGCACCTATATTGAACACCTTCAAGAGCAAATTGGATGCTTATCTTGCTGAGATCCTATGACCCCAGCTGACTTCCTGCCTTTTGGGCAGGGGGCTGGACTCGATGATCTCCTGAGGTCCCTTCCACCCCTAATGTTTATGAAATCTATGAAATCTTTCCTGTCATCATGATCCCACTGAATGAATGGAGCTGTTAGAATCATGTTTCCAGTATCTTTCCTACTACTCAGAAGATGCATCTACAAGTGCAATTAGCACATAGCATGAATTCCAGTGCAGTTTGAACCACAGTTTATTGGACCTGGGCACAGCATTTATATGTGTGCCCAGGAGACAGCATGTTGAGCTGAGGCAGAGCAGCTCTGGCTAACTGGAGGTCCTGGGGCTCAGCCTGCCAGCCTGGGGCTGCTCTGATCCAGTTCAACATTATGCAGAGGCGCTGGCTGGGGCACAAGAGTGCTCCAGTACAGGGCTGGCTGACAGGCAGACCTCACACCGAAGCACCCTCATGCCCCAGCCAGCCCCGTCACCATCTATATGTGCATTGTGGCACACTGAATGCTGCCATAGGATAGTACTTGTGTTGGACAGTACTATCCTACAGCTGCATTTCTTAGTTTACTACAACCTAACAGCATTGCATGTGTAGACACTGACACTTTACATTGGAGCTAATTAATCAGCTCCACAGTAAAGCGCACAGAATGCACCCAGAATTCTCTTTCTTTGAAAGTACTATTTCCACAAATATGCTTCACAATAAATCCACATGCAAAAATATTTGTGGAAAGCAAATCTGGTGAATAAAAACAACTCAAGTATATGAAAACAATCCCAACCAATAATAAAGGGTTTTTAAAGCTTTGCCTATCCATACATTAATTCTTCCACAGCAACATTATTAGGCTTCTTGTTAAACCAAGGCAAAAGGTTAATCAGCTCAATAGCAGTACTTAAAGATGATATCATTTAACATATGGCTGTCCAACATCTGAATGTCTGGGGACTGAAACAGACTATTCTAGTCATGGGAGGATCACATTTTATATGCAAAACAGAACATTAATAATTATTAATTTCATATTTAAAGTTTTAAAAATTTTAAATATTTTAACTTCAAGAAAGCAAGTTTGGTACCTTTTACCACTGATCATTTTTCAAGAAAATGTGTAGTAGATTTCCGCAGAGGAAATGATTCTCCAACATTGAATTTTCCAGCTAGTTCAGATATGAAGTTCCACGGATATTCATACTCTTTCCTAATTCCTTCTCCCATATCCAAGTTTAAAAAGGAAAGTGAAAGAGATACTGAAGTTAGGATAGGAAAAAAATATATAAAAGTAGCCTTTTGATTTATTTTTTTTCAAACTCTAATATAAACATATAGAATTTCACAGTTTCAGGGGAAAAAATTATGAGGAAAAGTCAAGTGAAAATTTACATAAAAATTGCACATGAGTTCACAAGTCTTTTTTATGACTTTCTGAACAAAAAAAAATGGTTTATACCTTTCTGAACAAATTAGTCTTTAAGGGCACTTTTACACTCCAAGAGCCACTCTAATTAAAGCACCACTGCATTCATGTTTCGGCATCCCTGTGCTTAAAATGGCAGTGAGGCTACTTAAAGTAAAGTTCATTCAACAGGCTTTAGTTCAAGCACCTCCACCCCCATTTTTAAGTGTGGGGACGCTGATACACAAGATGCAAGAGGCTGCTGGAGTGCAGTAATTGTCATGCTCCAGCAGACTCAATTAATCGAGTCTGCCCTGATGCTCTGGAACTCCAGCACGTTGAAGCAGTCTCCATGCTCATGTATATGCACCCTAAAACACTGCCCTGCCTTCTACAAGCCTTTTTGTGCAGCTCTGATTTTCAAAGGTAAGAACATTTTTTTTAGCCATACACGTAAGACATAAAGCCTTGTTCAGATGACAAAGACGAACCTGGATATTTGTTCAAGAATCCTTGGTTTCTAGAAATCAAGTTCCTTTTGAGGGGAAGAGATGAAGAAAGTATAGAGAGAGGCAGAGCCTTGGATTCTTCCTGATTTAAATCTAAATTGGGCTAAAATTAAGAATGTGATACCTTGGTCATTTTCTGCTTCACAGTAATATTCAATGTTCATCCATAAGAGATTGTCACTTAAATCAGGCAAGGAAGTGGAATCCACTTTTCCTAACTCTTTAGTTGTCAGGTGTTTCAGAAGGAGATATTCACAACTTTTAAGCTAAAAAAACGTGTGGAGAGAGGGAGAAGTAAACAGACTGCAGACATTTGCTTACTATCAATGCAGAATACCAATATATTGTTCATTACAGCAAACAACTTCTAGGGACTCTCCTGGACATTCTGGCTTAAATACATGAAGATAATTGTATCTGAGGTCTTTTCCTTAATTGCATATTTAGTTTCAATTCTTATGAGGTTCTAACTTTTATTAGGGAGATCTGTGTATGTACATCTCTTTAACAGCTATTAAATAGAGTAGTCTGATCTCCCTACACCAATAATGGTGCATGCCAGGAATGGTATCACAGGGGATAAATCACTTTACTTAGGCCCTATTCTCATAGGCCACTGGTTCTCAACTTTTTAGACTCAAAGTGCCCCTTGTTAAGATTAAGGCACACTTATTCATAGATTCATAGATGCTAGGGTCGGAAGGGACCTCAATAGATCATCAAGTCCGACCCCCTGCATAAGCAGGAAAGAGTGCTGGGCCTACATTACCCCAGCTAGATACACATCCAACCTTCTCTTGAATACCCCCAGGGTAGGGGAGAGCACCACCTCCCTTGGGAGCCCGTTCCAGAGCTTGGCCACTCGAACTGTGAAGAAGTTCCTCCTAATATCTAATCTAAATCTGCTCTCCTCCAGCTTGTGGCCATTATTTCTTGTAACCCCCGGGGGCGCCTTGGTGAATAAATACTCACCAATTCCCTTCTGTGCCCCCCTGACGAACTTATAGGCAGCCACCAGGTCGCCTCTCAACCTTCTCTTGCGGAGGCTGAAAAGGTCCAGTTTCTCTAATCTCTCCTCATAGGGCTTGGCCTGCAGGCCCTTAACCATACGAGTGGCCCTTCTCTGGACCCTCTCCAGGTTATCCGCATCTTTCTTGAAGTGCGGCGCCCAGAATTGCACGCAGTACTCCAGCTGTCAGACTCCTAGTACCCCTCAAAAATGGCAGCTCTTAGTTTCCACTCTTTTTCAACTACAGAAAAATAATAGAGCAATTCTTCTGTTGCAAAGACCTCAAGACAGACCACGACAGGTCAGAATGATTTTAACACTATAGATTCTGATTTGAAATCTTTGGAGTTATCTTGTGAAACATGTTTGCACGTTTAACAATGCTAATATTGTGTGGCACCCTGTGGCACCCTTGTAAGGACCTTAAGGTACCCCAGGGTGCCAGGGCACCATGGCTGAGAATCACTGATATAGGCTATGTACAAATTCCAGCAGTGGAAATTTCCATGGTTAAAACTGATTCTGGGCAAGAGAACAGTGCAAGTGCTCAGTACACAAACACTCCCGCTCCCCTGCTCCTTGCACCTTCCTCATACTCGAATTATATCAGGCATGGGCTACTCCAGTCCTGTTTCCAAGGGACTGGAACAGCAGGACAAAGCCCCCTGCTTGGTCCTCACACCAGGGACTCCAGTGTGAGAAGCAGGCAGGAAACTCGCATTGTCCAGATCTAAGCAGGCTGAACTTTGTTGAAAAACCCACCCCCACTCCACACACCTGAGACTCCAGTGTGAGGAGTGAGCAGGAGCTTTTCCCCACTATGCCAGAGAGAACCTCCCTAACCAGATTTACCAGATTTACTCAAATCTAAGACAACCCTGAGTTTAAGATGACCACCCCCCCCACCAATATTAAATTCTGTATATGGAAAATTTATCAATTTGTTACAATTTTCCAGGGATAGAATCTAAGTATTGAAGTGTTGTCTTAAAATTATCATCCCATTCCCCCTCTCCCCCCGCCGACCCCATTACAGAAGGAAAAGAAGAGGCTGGGGGAGGGGGGTCAGGCCTCACTCTCTGCCTCCCCCATTTCTTCTTTCTACAGCCTTCCTTCCTCCCTGCCACTGCACTCCCACCCCCACCCCCAGATCCCCACAATCTCTGCCCCTTACTCTCTAGAGTTCTTGCCTCTTCACCCCCTCATTGCTGTCAGACACTGCTTGGGCTCTATTCACTCCACACAGAACAGCATCTGGAACCTCAGCTCTTGCTGTGCCATGCAGAAGTGGTGATGCTGCTGCTTGACCTGGCAGGGGAATGGACTTTCCCTGTACTCCATGCCAAGGAGGGAAACCAGCCCCAGCTAGAGCCAAGCTACACTTAGCAATATGGGAGGATCAGAATAGGTGTTGGGGGGTGGGGGGCCTTGTCGCAGGGCTCTCAGGCATTCTATGACTGAGACTAGGAATAGCTTGGGAGAGACCCATGGGGCGGAAAAGTAACTGCCAGTTACTAGGATTGTGCAGGTGTCGGTTGCCCTAGCAACCAGGGAAGCCGGGAGCCAGGAAGGGGCAGAGCTTAGCCCTTCTTAAGCCCGGATAGAAGGCCAGGAGTTCAGTTCCCCTCTGGCGACCGCAAGAGCAGGAGCTCTGCGGGTGAGCTGAGCAGCCCGGGTCAAGGGTGCAGCCTGACTTTTCTGACCAGCCGCAATGATGCAGGGGAAAAGGGAACTTGGACGGAGGTAAGGCGGAACCTCCATAGAGTGGAGCTGGGTCTATGAGCGCGGGGCTTATGATTATGTTACAAGCCGGTAGGCTTCTGGTTATGTTGTAGCCACTTGGCTCATGATTTTTGTTGCTGTTATACCGGAGGACCGGGTGAGGCTGTAGGGCTGCAAGGAGGCCTCACGGGGGCTCCCCAGTAGCTGGGGAGTTCCCGGTGCCCAGTGGGGGCACGGTGAGCCCAGTGCCACAGTGGGCACAGCGTTTCGAGTACCAGAGAGGCACTCGGTGTGTGGGGGTTGTAGCCCAGCCGCGAATGGGTGCTCAGGCCCTAGAGGGGGCGAGAAGTGCGGGAGGCGCGGCTTAGGCCCCAGAGGGGGCAACGGGCACGAGAGGCATGGAAAAGGCCCCAGAGGGGGCAACGAGCGCAGGAAGCGCACAACAAGCCCAGACGAGGGGCAGTAAAAAGCCCAAGAGTGAGAAGGGCGCTGACAACCCAAAAGGTGAAAGAAGGGGCCGGGACCCGATGCTGTGTCCTGGGGGAGGATCATTCTGGCAACAACTGAGAGGCTTGGGCTGCAGTGCAGGGGAAGAAGGGAGCCGCAGACAGCGTCCCCGACCATCAGGGCGCACATAAATGGGCAGCCTCCCGCTAGGTTTCATCATTCTTCACTTATGAACAAGATCAAGACGTGGCAGATGAGAATAGGCAGGCAGTGGCCCCATTGCAGAAATCCAGAGCTGCACGTGCAGAGAGACTCCAAAAGTGAGACCCCTGTCACAGGACTGAAGCTGCATACAGCAAAGAGAGGACAAGCAGGTGGTTGTTGCGGGTCTGACTCTGGACCCAATCCAACCTCAGGGCCAAAATCAGAGCCACATCAGCCACCTGCCCTGCCCTCTGCTTTGTATGTGAATCTAAGATGAGGGACTTTTCCCCCCATGCTGATTGGGGAGGAAAAACCTTATCTCAGATTTGCGTAAATATGGTAAAATCTGGCAGGTCTGAGTGGCAAGTTTAGGGAGGTTCCCAGCCCTGCTGGCTTTTAAAGTATACCTGAGCCTGGATCCTGGCTCTGCCCTCAGCTGAGTGCCATGGGGTGGAGGCAAGGGAAAACAGCTGGGCCAGGAACTAGGCTTGAAGAAAGCCTCTCCAAGCCTAAAGCAAGAAAGTGAAATATAGGCAGCAGAAAGCCAGGGCTAATGGGGCCTACCCGCCACAAACATGGGGCAGCAGTAGTAGAACAGAGGGCCACAGAGGAGCCCAGGCACAGGCTCCGGGAAGGTGCAGTGGCAGGAAGGGGTGTGCAAAGACACACAGCTGTAGCCTGCAGCAGCCCAGTGGTGTGTAGAGCACTGTCCACCACAGCAGAGTAGTCTGTCATGGGGCAGAGGTATAGGGAGACAGATTGAGGGCCCTGTGGTGAGGGAGGGAGTGGGGCAAAGGCAGGGGCATGGGTGGGGGTGAATGGGGCCCTGGGGCCGGGGTGGGTCATGAGATGCTCAGGGGCATGGGTGGCATTCCTGCCACTGTGCACATCTTGGTGGGGGACCAAGAGGCATGGGGCAGAGATGGGCTGCCACTGTTGGCTGGGCACTGCATCCTGCTGCCACTCCCTCCCTCACTGTGGGTGTGTTGATCTGACCCCCCTCCCCCCCCAAGACTCTTCCCCACAACAGACTTACCTGCTGGGGGGACGTACATGCACACACACAAGCATGTGTGTACTTAGCCCCCCCAAATAATATTTTTTCCTTCCGCCTATGGAAACAAGAGGAAGCAGGCAGGGGACCCACTGCTCCCTGCACTCAGTTTCTGGTACTCAGCAGCCAAGTAGATGGAGCAGCAAGGCAAAGTCCCTGCTGCTTCTCACATTCTGGTTCCCAGGACCCCTGAAGACATTCGGTCTCCCAGAAGAAACTGTCCTGGAAACTATTTCTACCTGGTTGTCATCAGGTTCTTTTTCTCCCAAAGTAGCTATTTGTGCTCCAGGAGAAAAAAACTTGAATGTCTGCACACTTTTGGTTTATATCAGGAGAACAGGTATTTCTCCTGGTAGAAACTGAATGTTTGTACATGGCCATATTCTCCCACTAAAGCATCTATTACTACCACTATCAGAGACAGGATACTAGGCTAAATGTACCATTGGTCTGATCCAGTATGGCACTTCTTATGTGCTTATGAGTGGCAGGCAGAGCATTAGGAAAGAAGCAGAAATTTTAAAAAAATGGCAATGGCCATAAACATATTCTAAGGGGTGTGGCGGAATGCCGGGCTAGCGGTTCCAGCACCGCTTAGGGGAGCCGCGGGCTTTGCAGAGCTGTGCGAGCGCGCGGCTTGTGTGGCGGGATTGGAGGTAGCTTTATAGCCGTCCTCGAGGTTCGCCAAGTTGGCACAAGTAGACGACTTGGAGTAAGTTGTTAGTGTTTCTTAATTTATAGGGTGTCCGTTGGTTCACGAGGTTCCACTCACGTAATGATGCTGCCATAGTACTATCCTCTGTATCTCTGACAGTACTATCCTATCCTATCCACTGCTGTAGTCCCAGGTAAACGCGCAGACACTGTGCCCAGGAGCAGCTGACTCTGGTGGAAACTGCACTGGAGTTTATCATGTTGCCCTAGTGGCATGTGTAGATGGATCCAGCATGAAAATTGTAATTGTATCTCTGACAGTACTATCCTATCCAACAGTGGAGTTACTTAATTTACTGCATCCTAATACTGGCACACATGTAGACAGTGATGCTTTACAGTGGAGCTGATTAGTCATCTCCACAGTTAAGCGCACATGTAGATGCACCTGCTAAGTAGCAATTTGCTTCTTGAATAGTCTTACTGGTTTCAGGAGGGATATTCAAGGAAAAATGAAACACAAGTTATCAAATTTGAGAGCTAAATTTGCAAAAGATGCTTGATGCAGCTTATACTGATGTATAAGTATATATGGCACCAATTTTGATTAGATAAGGAACTGGTTAGGTCATGGTTTGTATTAGGGCTGTGTGAAGCTTCAGGTGGTGATTTGATTCAGAGGAGATTTGGCCCAATTTGGTGGCCAAATCTCCAAATCCGAATTGAATCAGGGGACCAATTAAAAGGTCTGAATCAATTCAAAGCTCTCTGAATCTTTTCCAAAGGGGCATGGGTGGGGCGGCATTCCTGCCACTGTGCACATCCTGGCAGGGACCCAGGGGACATGGGGCAGAGGTGGGCTGCCACTGTGGGCTGGGCCCTGCTCCATGCTTCTACTGCCCTGGGCAGTGCTTTCAGAGAGCTTTGATGATTCAAGCAATCCCCGGTGGCTGCAGTAGGGATCTGGAGTCAACTCTGAGCTGGTAAGTACTGGGGTGGGGAAAAGGGGGCTGGGGGAGGGGAGAGGGGACCATGTGGGGACCCCTGCCAGCCCCCAGCCCCTCCCTGCTCCCCCAGATCCCCCTGCCTGCTCCCTCACCCCCCACCCCCACAGATGCCCCGCCCACCCCAGCTCATGGCATTTAAAAAAAAAGCCGTGGTGCTCACCAGGTGCTGCTGTGTGGGGGAATGATCCCTGCTGCCCCACACTGCATGGGGGCACTACAAAAGCCCCCAATCCCTCCTTTCTCCCCCAGCCCCCTCATGGGTGCCCCACCCAAGCCAGCTCCAGCCCTTTAAGAAAAAAACACTATGAAAATCCCCAGGACTTACCACTCCTGCAGTGGCCTCAGGGCTTTAGGGGACTCATGCACAGGGCAGTGGGGGGCAGCGGTGATTGGAGCTGCCCCCATCCCCACTGGCAGGAACTGGTGAGTTCGGGGGGTTTTTTGCTTTTTAAAGGGCCAAAGCCATGGCAGGCAGGGCAGTTCTGGGTGGGTACTGGGGCAGCAGGGGTAAGGTTGGGGGGCTCGTGCAACATGGGGCAGTGGGGGTCACCTGCTGAGCCAGGGTTTTTTTTTTAACAAGTGCTGGGAGCTGGGGCAGGCGGGGTAGCCATTGCTAGGCTGGGGGGGATGGGCCTGGCTGATTCAGAGATTCAGCTTCGCACAGGCCTAGTTTGTATCTATGAAAGTAATTATTGTACTGACAACATAATAAAACCACTAAGAAAGCAAAAAAGGCTTACAGGAATCAAAAGTAAAAAATATGAAAATGCAACGCCTACCATTTGTGTGACTTCAAGAGCTTGTTTATCCCATTGGTTACTGAATGATCTAATACGAGCTCTTCGTGATAGAGGTACATGAAGAAGAAAAAGTACACTGATGCAATACATTCACATTAGGCCTTCTACATCTTCCAGTGTTAATTCTTGACTCCATCCCTGTATACACGTAAAAAGCATTATAAGTACATAAAATCTTGAAATCCTATTTTAATGTAGGGTAATAAACTTTCAAGTTGCACTTTGATCAAACACATTATGATAAAATCACAAGGGTTGATTTATTTCATCTGATCTTAAAAAATGTATATACAATAATGGTGTAGCTCTCACTTCCTGTGTGAACACAGTATTGTAGTTCTGTTCAAGAAACAACTCCATAATATATATACACATCTTAGCATAGGGGTTGATGCTTATCTGAAAGAGATCACTTGCCTGATCTTGCTAAGTATCTTGCCTGTTGCATGTTTTTATATAGAAATATTTCATACTACTAGTTTCCTTTCTAGGAGTAAACTGCTACAACACTAAACAGGTGCACTGGGGAAAGTATGTACCTCTATGATATCATACTTGTCAAGGTGAGGAAAAAAAAAGAAAAAGATTTGTGCTAACTGATATCCCACCTGTTTTGGAAAAGAAGTTTGACACTTCTTATTCATTCTCAGTCCCAGTGAACATAGGATGAGGCACACAACGCATCTAATTTCAGTTACTTCTGGCCACAGGTGCTTCAACTGGGAGATACTTTCACAAACATAATATTGTAAAATATATAAATTAAAATATATCATGAAAATTATTATTAATTATATGAGATTTTTAGTCTAGGGGATCAGGAAAACACTTCCTTAGAAGAAAAGACTAGAAGCACTTATATAGCTATGCTGTTATGCAAAATCATTACAAAGCCTGTTTTCAGTTTAGTTCTGATACATGCACTGCACTGTTCTCAGTTTGATTCCAATAAATTAATATGTATAGTTATGTTGTAGTTTATATTTTTAAATCTTTTTTTATATACCTGATATTAAAAACAAGTCAAAGTACCTCCTTTTCCATATCTTTGAAAGGCGTTGAATCTCTGCAAAATCTAATCTCTTTGGAGTTTTGCAAAGAAATTCAGTTCAGACCAAGATCCAAATGACTCATTCAGTGTTATTTTCCAAATCAAACTCAAGACTGGAAAGGGCAATTTACCAGCACCTGACAGTCTTAGATGAACTACATATCACAATATGGCAGGGATGAAAATAGGAAAAGAGTAGTATGACAAAACAAAGACCAAAATAAACTTGGATGTTTATTTTCTGTTCATTTTTATGTTTCCATCCTTTGAATTATCTTGTTTTTGTCAAAAATAGATATTAATTATCTTGGTCAAATGCAAGGGTGTGTGTACATAGAGAATGTACTAATCCGAGAAGTGATTTAAGAAATAAAAAGGAACAGACATTTACCAAACTAAAAATGGAGATTTACAGGTGTGGGGAATGTCAAGATTTAACTGCTTGATGTTAAAGGCTTGGTTTTAATTGAATCTTTCCACTGACTTAGAGTTGGATAAGACCTAAATCATTAAGACGTGTAACTTTATGCGTTTGAGTAAAGTTATTAATGTACTTATGTGTTTAAAGGATCCAAACCTATTTTGGCAATCCATCCTACAGATAACAATTAAAAGATGCTTATCAATAATAATATGCCTGAAAAAATGTTTACATTCACTAAATAAGATATATATATATATCATTTAAAGTAAACAAATAATATACCAACCTTAAAGAAGAAAATAAATATTTTAGTATTTGTTTACTTAATACAACAATAGCTCATATAATTTTTGTGTTTCAGAGATTCAAAGTTATAAAAAGCATTTAACTTTGAAGCTGTGAAAGGAACATAATTTAAGTTGTATTTACCAGTTCATATTTTTAAATGGCATTTTCATGATGGAATGTCAACTTTCTCCTTTTCACCTTTATTTCTAAATTACAACATTGCTAAAATAAAATCCAAAGTGGTCAGTAATACCACTTCCAGAATTCAAAATGAACTAAAGCTTAATGAAATGTATTAGAAGAAACATTATCAGGATTAGGAATAATGTAATAAAAACTGAAGTACCTCTTCTTCCAGATCCTTCATACTGAAGTGTCCAGAGAGAGAAGGCAGCCCTGCTCTACTAGATTCATTCAAATTCTTAACAAGTGTTTGGTAAACCTGATGAATATTTTCTTGATTCTTTAAAAAAAAACATTATTTTTAATAGCAAGAGCAGGGGAGGGTTGTAATCTTTTCCAATGAGGCACTGTGTTTGAAAATACTGAGTTATTAAGATATTATGAAATCTTAAGTCATTGAATAAGGTTGACATGGCAGATACAGGCATTTAACATAATATGAAGTACTGATACACCTCGACAAACAGGGTATCAGTCTCGCAAGTGCTAAAATGCTTTTTTTTTTTCCAGTATTGAGTGTAGAGCAAACAATTATTAATTAAAAATGTGTTGGGGAAATTTTACTTCTTTCTATGAATGATAGCATATCTGTGTGTATCATTATTTTCCTGGGTATTCTGTAGTTCAAAATTACCTGAGGAATAATTTGTGCAAATATTTTTTGGACTATAGCTCATTTGTAGTCAGTCTGTTGTGAAGTAGGCAGAATCTTGCCTCAAAGAACTGACAAGTACATAATGAGTAGACAGAAGGTAACAGTGCAACAAATTAGTTAGCAGATATACAGGCAACCCCCACATAACGCTGTTTCACTTAAGCGCTATTTCACTATAACACTCATTTTACATTGATGCCTGATTCTACTTAGCAGTCAGTAAGTTTCGTTATAACGCTCATGGTCACCATCTTGGTTCATCAAAAACTTTAGGTTTTGCTTAATACTATTTCTGCTTAATGCTCTTTTCTGGGAACCAATTAAGAGCGCTAAGCGGGGGTTGCCTGTACATTAATTTCCAAGCTGCTATTCAAAAATGCTGTTGACAGGGAATACCGTATTTACCCAAATCCAAGATGACTGAATTTAAGATGACCCCCCCAATAATTAGATTCTTCACAAACAGATTCTACATTATGCTTGTTATAATTCTCCATGTATAGAGTCTAATTATTTGATGGGCATCTTAAATGTGTCCCCCACAGCTGTTATGGTGGGAAAAGCAATGAGGCTGGGGCAGACAGGAAGCCTGGCTCCAACCCCTTGCCTGCCCCAGTCCCCCCCCGCCCCCACACTTACCCACCTCTGGTGCCTGTGCCCTTACCATTTATCCCTGCTAAGTGCCTCTCCCTGCTGCCTGCCCCTCCTCCCACTTGTGTTCTCCCCAGTACATACCCCTTACCAGTGCCTGCCCTTCTCTGACCATTGCCCTGTCTCCTGCCACTTACCCTGTGGCAGTTCTGGCTCTGGACAGCCAGATAGCAGTGGTGGTGGCAACTGTGGCTCTGGCTCTGGCCCCGGGCTGGGTTGAGGCAAAAACTAAAACTGAAGAGCTCCCCAGCCACTGCATGGTTTCCCCTCTTCTCCGCCCCGCCTCCTGCCCTCCCAGCATCATGAAATCTCCTCCATACTGTGCCCTCCACCATGCATGGTCTCCTCTATGTTCCCTGACTATGAGCCCTCTCTTCCACATGAGTTACCTCTGACCATCCTGGCCCTAGCCAGGCAGCAGTGGCAGAGGCAAAAGCTCTGTACTCAAATCCAAGATGAGACTTTCCCGCCTCCATGTTAACTGGGGAAAAAACCCTCATCTTGGATTCAAGTAAATAGAGTAAATTTTCTGTAGACAACAGATGGGTATTTCGAGAGGAACTTGAATATAGTTCCTCCTTGACTATAGGGAGGATAGAGGCAGACATGTAACTAATAAGTTTCACACCCTGGACAAAACTCCCTTGCTTCCTGGGGTAGAGGGAGATAGATGCTATGTACTAGAGAGCAAGGAGGAGAAAAGGAAAGTGGGTGGTCTTACTTGCTCCACGTGTCCCCCACACCCAGCTCCTCTGGCTGGGTGGTGTTGGATCCTCCAGCCCAGCTCCTCTGGACAGGCTATACCGAGCTGTTTCTGCCATGGCTAGGACTGTTGGTGGGGGCAGGGACTGCCATTCTGGTACCCACTCTAAATCAGTGCCCAGGGCTGGTTCTCTTCTCACCACCCCTTGTTACACTACTGGTCTTGTCGGTTGTGAGCTCAAGAATGGTTTCCCATACCATCAGAAACGCAGGGCATTTTTACACATGTTGCAGGATGTGGTGCTGGGCACTTTATTAGCTAGCCATGCTAATTAAAAGGATCCATGTATCACATGTATCAGTGTCCCCATGCATCCCTGTGCTGAAAAAATGGTGGTGGGGCACTTTGAACTAAAGCTCATTAAATGCATTGTATTTCAAAGTGCTCTGCCACCATTTTTTCAGCACAGAGATGTGCTGGGACACTGACACATGTGATGCAGAAGGCTACTGGAGCACATCAATTTCAATGCTCCAGCAGACTCAGTTAATGTGATGCACTGGATTTCCAGCACTTTGGAGCAGGCTCCGTGCATGTGTGTAGGAGCCCATAATGTGTAAGCAAAGTTTTCTGCACCGAAGGGTCTTCCCCTCCTCCTAGCTTTTCACTTGCCATGTGCTGCTCTGAGAGTTAGACCCTATGATTTGCCCTTTCTGATTGTCTTGATGTCTCCCCAGCTCCTCCCAGCATTTTTTCCATGCCTTGTTCTTTGGTGTGTCCTAATCCAGAACAATCTTTACTGAATTTCTGTGTAATGCAGCTTTTCCCCCTTCCTTCAAATCCTTCTTCCAACTCAATTTTCTCACAATTCTATAATCCATTATATATGTAAAAATAAAGACATAAATAAAATAAAAGTGGAAGAGAACCTAGGTGCTCAGAGGACACACACCATAACTTTTTCACTACTTAATAACCTACATATGCACAGCTTTGTCCTTGTCTGCTATTTATTTAGCTCCATGTATCTGACTTATTCAACTGACACTGCAAACTCTTTAGGCCAGAGACAGTCTCTAATCAAATTTTAATTATGCTTTTGCAAATTTTCAAATACAGACAAGCCCTTTGATTTCAAAGTCATTTTCTATTAAAATCTGCAATAATGCTTTGATATTAAATTCCTCTACTAAATAGTAATAAATAAGTTATGTATTGTTTACCTGTTCAAAATATTTCCTGTGGTTGTATAGGCTGTGGATGAGATTGTCTGTCTGATTTTTGTCCTAAAGTAAGTACAAGATTCTTTGAGATAAGGCATGAATGATAAATACAGTGAGAAAGCTAGTCTGTAGGTGATTCAGTCCATCATCAGAGATTATTATGAAATACAGGCAGCCTCTTTCTAAAAAGTTTGAAAATTCAGTATGAATGGCAATGTCAATATTGTGGCAAAGGTGGAGAATCAATGCACCACGTAGAGACAGGAGATTGGGCTGGCTGACATGCAAATTCTGCATCCTGTAGAAAAATGAAAATAAAAATTGTCATATTTCTGATATAGAAAAACAACTTCAATTGACTGTGACTGGGACATTTTCTAAAGAAGAAAAATGTTCTTTTGTAACAATAACTCATTTCATAAGTATGCCTTCATAGTATATATCTATACTATGCATTAATACAGTCCTGAAACAAAATGGTATTTTAACCACAATTGTTCAATATGATTATAATTTACATTGGCCCAGTTCAACTAACCCTCCTCCACACAAGTACTCATATTGGATCAAATCATGCTCTGGCTGAATTCATAGTGTAATTCTAGATTTTAACTGTCTAGTATCTGACAAAATATAGCACACTACAGTTATCCTGTACAAGATAACTATACAGTCAAGTCCTATATAGAAAATGAAATAAAGCATAGGTTTCCATTGGGATTAACCATTGATTCTCAGCCAGGGATGCTATGAGATCCTTTTAACAGTACTACAAGGTGCTGCACAATATTAGCACTGTTAGGTGTGCAAACACCTACACAAGATGCATAAGATAAACCCAAGTATTTCAAATAAGAATCATAATGTCAAAAACATTCTGATCTGTTGTCATCTTTCTAAGTTCTTTGGAACAAAAAATTGCTTTATTATTTTTCCATATTAAAAAAAAAGGTGAAAGCAAAAAGCTGGCATTTTCCAAGGGGTGCCTTAGGTCTAACAAATTTGAGCACCACAGCATCACTGGCATAAACAGCAATAGAAATTTATGAACCAAGGACTATTGCTACAAAAGGGACTTAGACCTAGAGTTGTAAAGCTTAATTCTTAAATGTCTTGCCACCTAGTAGTAGGGCTGCAATGTTGTTGTAGCTGTGATAGTCCATGAAATATATGACACAAGAATTTGGTATTTTGGGGGGTGATATCTTTTATTGGACCAGCAGTATAGTTGGGACAGATGTTAGACACTTTCAAACGCAAGACTGACAGACAACCACCTCAGAAACCTCTGTTCTATTGGCATTAAAGTGCTGTCATGGGATATGTGGATTCAAATCCATGCTCCAAATAAGATAGAGCAGAGAACTGAACCTAGATTCCCCTCCAGGGATGGGCAGTTAGGCAACAGCTGGGTAATGGTTTGGGGTATCAAAATGTCAAATATAGATGGCAGACTTGGTAATTAGGTGGCAGATATAGCCCCAGCTCTTCCTTTGTGTATAATTCCTGAGCAGTCATTACAGCTATTCCCCGTATAAGTGGGAGTAGTTTGTACCGGGTCTGCACCAGCCAGGGTTGTTCTGTGGGTCACTACAGTTTAAGGTCATACCATTTGCCAGGACAGAATAGAGTCCACTAGAGCCAACTTATGCCAGGGAAAGTTGCTTTGCATCAGGGAAAGTAGTGAAAAACAGATGAGACTCAGAAACATATCCCTCTGCATTTTATTTACATTGCCACAAACCAGTAACATGCATCTTTCTGAATAGTCCATATGTCTAGTGTTTAACACATCTCTGAGTGTACACACAATGTGTTTACTCTGGTTAAAGTGACATAATTTTAGTGCACCAATATAAATTCGACCATACTACAGAGTGGACATATGACTCCTTATCCTGGAGTAGCAAACTACAGGCATACCTCGTTTTATTGCGCTTCGCTTTATTGTGCTTCCCAGATATCGCGTTTTTTACAAATTGAAGGTTTGTGGCAACCCTGCGTCGAGCAAGTGTATCGGTGCCATTTTTCCATCGGTTAGCATTTTTTAGCAATAAAGTATTTTTTAATTAAGGTATGTACATTTTTTTTAGACATAATGCTATTGCACACTTAATAGACTACAGTATAGTGTAAACATAACTTTCATATGCACTGGGAAACCAAAAAATTCGTGTGACTCGCTTTATTGCGATATTCGCTTTATTGCGGTGGTCTGGAACTGAACCCGCAATATCTCCGAGGTATGCCTGTAGAGGTTGCTATTATAAAACCCTGCCAATAGGCTGCAGGAAAACAGGTACTAGCTTAAGCAGAGTGTCCTCATGATAGTCCACTGAAAATAACTAGAACTGCACACATTTCACACAGACATATATATATAACTTTCACCAGTATAAAATCACCACACTATTTCAGAGGGTAACTTTACATAGAAGAGAGTGATTTAAAATATGGTGGGAGCACCTACATGTACACCTTAATGTGCAGTAGCCTATTTTACTGCATATTAAAGTGTCATGTAAAAAATTGTGTGATTAGGCTCATACACAGTAAAAAAGGCTGCTGTGCATTAAGCATCACTTTAAAACTGTGTGCATTCATTATGGTGCATTAAGCAACTTAATGTTTATTTCTTTTGTACCTCACACCAGAGGTATTAAATTTAATGTGCATTAGAAAAGTGCCTTAATGCATGTGTAGATGGTCCTGTTAGTCTGTAAATTATATATCTACTCCTCTTACTATCACTGGTGTAGAGGCAGTGGGCATATCTACATAGGCATATTAACGCACAGCACCATAATTTATTGCTTTCAGGTACTGAATTTTCACATGTGCCCAGGACTGCAGCATGTTGATTTGGGTCAGAGCAAGCCTGGCTGGCAGGATGTCCAGGAGATCATCCTACCAGCTGGGGTCTTCTGCAACCCAGCTCAATGGGTTGTAGAGGGGCTGGCTGGGGCATGAGGGTGCTCCAGTGTGGGGCTAGCTGGCAGGCAGCCCCCACACTGAAGCACCCTTCTGCCCCAGCCAGTCCTGTCAGCATCTACATGTGCATTGCTGTGCATGAAAAAACTCTGCAGAGGATAGTATTTGTATTTACAAGTACTAACCTGCTTCAGAGTCTATTCATTTACTACAGCTTAATAGGACTGTGTCGCAGGGCTCTCAGGCATCCTGCGACTGAGAATGGAAATAGCTCAGGAGAGACCCCTAGGGGCAGAAAAGGGGAAGCACAACTGCCAGTTACAAGCATTGTGCAGGTGCCGGTTGCCCTAGCAACCAGGGAAGCCGGGAGCCAGGAAGGGGCGGAGCTTAGCCCTTCTTAAGCCCAGGTAGAAAGCCAGGAGTTCAGTTCCCCTCTGGCGACCACAGGAGCAGGACCTCTGCGGGTGAGCTGAGCAGCCCGGGTCAAGGGTTGCAGTCTGACCGCTCTGACCAGCCGCAATGATGCAGGGGAAAAGAGAACTTGGATGGAGGTAAGACAGAGCCTCCATAGAGTGGAGCTGGGTCTATGAGCTTGGGGCTTATGAGTACGTTACGAGCCAGTAGGCTTCTGGTTATGTTGTAGCCGCTTGGCTCATGATTTTTGTTGCTGTTATACCGGAGGACTGGGTGAGGCTGTAGGGGTGTGAGGAGGCCTCACGGGGGCTCCCCAGTAGTTTGGGGGTTCCCAGTGCCCAGTGGGGCACAGCGAGTGGTGCCAGTGGGGCACAGCTGTTTGCGCCCAAGAGTCGTGGTGTGCGGGGTTTTGGACCCCAGCCCGAGAGGCGCGGCTTAGGCCCCAGAGGGGGCAATAGGCGCGACAAAGGCCCTACAGGGGGCAATGAGCGCGGGAAGCACAGGACAAGCCCAGACGAGGGACAGTAAAAAGCCCGAGAGTGAGAAGGGCACTGACGACCCAAAAGGCGAGCGAAGGGGCCAGGACCCAATACTATGTTCCGGGGGAGGTTTATTCCGGCAACAACTGCGAGGCTTGGGCTGCAGTGCAGGGGAAGAAGGGAGCCGCAGACAGTGCTCCCGACTATCAGGGTGCATATAAATGGGCAGCTTCCCACTAGGTGTCATCATTCTTCACTTATGAACAAGATCAAGACGTGGCAGGCGAGAATAGGCGGGCGGTGGGCCCATTGCAGAAGTCCGGAGCTGCACGTGCAGAGAGGCTCCAAAAATGAGACTCCTGTCACAGCCTGCAAGTATAGATGCTGAGACAGTTACTGCGGAGCTAATTAGGCAACCAGTAAATGTCTCATGTAGACACATCCTGTGTATCCTACTGTAAGCATGTCTGTTTAAACACTTAGCATAACAGTCTTTGATTCTTCCATATTCCAGGGTCTTGCATCTGAGTGAGGTTCATTCAAAACCTAATTAATGTGTGTGAATATTCTTTTTGTCTGATAAAGAAATACAGTATAGAAATTCAACCATGTATTATAAAAGCTTAGTACTTGTTACCTTGAAGAAAACAATTACATATTTTGCTCCTTTGCTTGTTAAATCTAGAAGATAATGTTCCACCAAGTAAAAGAAATGCAGATTCTGTCCTGGCTGTAATGTCTGTTCATTTATGCAAGTGATGAACAATGAATCTCCATTAATCAGAAAAAATTCAGATTCGACGTAGTCATAGAGTAAGCTGACATATCTGGAATGAAAATGCATACAGCAAAAAACATAATGATTGTACATTGGTGATTTGAAACTTTATACAGAATCATTTGAGTAATTCATAGGGTTGGGCTCCATAGCTTTGTGAAGATGAAGGTTTATAACCCACTAGGGGTATATCCAGCTTTGGCAAACAGCAGTGTGGGACCACTGATATTCTCCAGTTGATTGCTACACCTTTATTTCAAAGGTCACCACTTCTCTAATCAGCTGTGCACAACCATTGATGTGATCTAGCTCATGGATAAGCAATCTCCTTTGTCGGAAAAAATTCACTCAGCAGCCTGTTGCTAATTAAGCAGGTTACACACCATCCAAATATGCATGATCTGGTTTCTATGATAAGGTAGAATGAGTAAATACAAAATAAAGATGTTTTATATATTGTTTAATATATATTTGTTAGATGTATTTGTTATAAATAAATGCAGTAATTTGTTCTCTGTGAAGAAAATAAGCTCATTAAATGTATCAGAAACAGCATCACTGTATTGTCTCTATTTTGTTTACATTCCCCTGTCAAAAGGACTTTTTGTATATTATGATTTTTTTATACAACTATATATTTTTAAAGAGAAGAAAAAGAAATTCCAGTTCCAAGAATTTCTTGGGAGATCATCAACAGAGATTCACACAATAACTAAATAAACTGATACTGTACAGTATAATTGTGAGCCATTTGTCTCCCTCTCCCCTTGCCACTGACAACATTGCGGCTGCCTGCAGGCAGTCCCTGCTCGATCCGCCCTCACTGCTGATTTCACTGCAGCCGCCTGCGGGTGGTCGCCATGCCGCCCCAACCACAGGAGGTACAAGCCATTGATGCATCAAAGAATGAGAGTTGGCTTCCATTCTGCCTTGATAACAGCATAACCTCATGCAGAAAAACTTTGCAGTAAATTTCCAGAGACACTGGAAAAGATTTAGTACTTCTTTCCAAAATGTATATCATCACATTTAACCTTCTTTTTCTTTAATTTTTTCCTCTGCTATAAGCAAATACAGATGTAATTAAAACAGGAAAAAATTGCCTCTGTACCTGGTGCTAGTACTGAGAAATATATAAGGTACTTTAATATTCAACAAGCAGAGAAGGCTGACTGAAAGCAAAAAGATTTTTATAAAAGCCATATCCCTAAGCCCTGTAAACCACAAGCATTATTCTTCTGCCACAACCACAAGGATTATTGATAGCTGATGTATTTCCTTTTCCCAACAAGGCATACTTAAAAGTACATCACTGCAACTTTTATTTTCAACTTGATCTTCAAAAGACAAAGATTTTTTCCCCCAATACCTTTGGCTGAGAGATTGCTGTCATCATCATCAATGCTATCCCAAACAGGAACTTTAGAAGCCATCAGAGTTTTATTATGGCTTAATAGTATGCATCTTCTTGTTCCAAATGCTGTCAGTGTGCCTTTTAAGAAACAAACATTTCTTTATAAATAAAAAATTATAGGCCTTATTAACTATATAGTAATAAAGTTAATCAGAGTTTGAAAAAAGCGGTAGTATAGTGCCAAAATCCAGACCAGGGTGTCACAAGTGGCACAGGTAGTTTCTGTGTGTGGCATGTGGCAGATCAGACAGGGAGCACAGGGCTGAGAAGAGGAAGCAGAATAGCAGATTAGGCAGCAGAAGGGGATTGGAGTGGTTCTTCAGGAGAACGTGGAATTAATTTGTGGCAGGCCTGTCAAAAAGGTTGGCTCCCATTGATCTGGACCAAGAATATTCACTTTGTTTCACAACTGTTCATAAATTAAGCAAAAGATAGGTATTAGATATTACAAAGGAAGGAATGCAGAAATTATCTAAAAACCCTAGAAAATCATATAAAGTAAGTTTATAAATACCAGTAAGTCTGAGTTAATTTTCAGCAATATTTTGTTCTCAATAATAACAAATTCACTGTGAAAAATGGCAGCATGTAATTTTCCCCAAAAGGTTCTTCCTCCTTCCTTTACTAATGTTAGCTACAAGCTGTGCTCTAGCATGCAGGAATGAGTATTCAAGGTAATTTTTTAAGATTATTTGCAAGATATAACTGTTGCTTAACTATGTGTTTAAACAGTTCACAATAAAGAAAACTATGCAGCGCAGAATTTACAGGCTCCTCCAAATTTCTATGCCATGTATTCCAAGACAGTGGTTACAACACACTCAAATTGGAGGGCATTGTCAAATTTTTTTTACTTTAGAGAGACTTCTTTTTTTACTTATTTTTAATGCGCATGTCCCCTTTACACCGTGCAAGACCAGAACATGACGTAGAAGCCAGATTTGGAATCATGGTGGGGACTCTTTAACATTTGAAAGCATAAACTGCACAGTTCCCTTACAGTTTTTAGATGAAAACCATTTTGTTGCTATCCTGATTTTACACCATTATTAAGCATTTGCTAAATATGCTTTAAAATTCATTGTTTTCCTTTAAGCAGCATGCCATGACAAGCTATCATAAAAAACAGATGCCAGCTTTTAGGGATAAAATGTGCCATATATCCCATTACTATGTTTCATTTAATCCAGTAAGAGTTAATGCTATGGTATTTAGACACTTAGGTGCTGAAGCAAAGATATCTTAAACAGCCTAAGAGGCTCAAAGCTGAATCACACATTTTAAATATAATGTATATATAGCTGTAAATATAGGGAATACATGTTACAGTGGGGAGGCATCAAACCCTGTACCACAGGTTAGCCATTGAACATGTTTATAAACATAATAATTAATGGATATGTATCACTTTTATGATGTCATAAGTGTGTCTCATTCTCCCCCTGCTTGTTGCAATCCAAGGAATAAATTCTGCTTTGAATTACACCAATACAATTGATTTAAGGCACAGGCTTGCCCAGATAAGCATATGGCTAAATGCAGAGATTAAAGATAGGGAATGAAAGCAAACCACAAAACTAGTTCTCCCCAGTAAAGGAATGACTGAGACTTTTCTGCAGACCCCTAAGGCTTTAGCAAGAAACTGCAAACACCTCTGCCCCCTTCCTCCAGACAATCAGGAAAACTCAGAGCATCACAATCTGACGCTGAGGAGGCTTTCTTGCAAAAAGCATAAAGCTCCATTGCCCCCTAGAGCAGCAACTGCTTTGGAACAGGAGATACTCTCAGGACTGATGAGGAAAAGTACAGAAGAAACCAGTTTGATCTTACCTGGCCCTCCAGCCAAACCAGCAGCAGAGAGCACACTCCCACTACAACTGATTTGGGGATTTTATAGGAGGCATAGTCTATGCCTGTAATGATTAAGTTTTGATTCCCAAGAAACACAGGGAAGAGTTTCAGACAAAGGAGAAATAGCATAACGGAAGCAACACTGATTAGCCCTCCTGTTGCAAGTTAGAGGAAATTGAGTATGCAGTTGTCACACTGGTGATCATACTAGGTTTGAAACTAAGGCAATCAATAAAATACACTTCCTTTCCCCACTGTGGATGAAGCAATATAAATACAAGAGTACTTCTTATAGCTTATTGATGGATCTCCAGGGATCAAAAAAATAAACAAACCCCACTTCAAGGTAGCAGCATGGGTAGCACCTGCATGTGTGGTGCATGGCACCACAGATGGGTCTGTGGCACCACATACTGCATATCCACGCTCATCTGGACACAGTCCAGATGGGCAACACTGTCACAAAACCTGGGATTTGACATGAACATGTTTTGGATCCTCCCACATTTTGACCACAAATATAGAAATTGCACTCTCAAAATAAAGAATAGGTAGAGCTTCCACTCACAAAAAAAGACTTTCACATATTATACATAGCTCTCTCACACTCTTGTTATCCATCTCACATCTACACCTTTGCATCCTATTCCCTGTTATAGCTGGCTCCTCATTAAGTGTTCCAGACTTCAGTTTCTTCTTGTGGTTCATAGTCTTCCTTCAACTGGTTTGATGCTTACTGTGGTAATCCATTATGTAGTGTCGAAGAGTTAATGAATTTATCTACCAATATACATGATCCCATTCTCTGAAAAATGGAGAGAAAATCTCTATGCAAAAATGACAATACAATGTCTATTCAACAACTAAGCAATATGCAAGATAAGAAATGAAAGGTTCCCTGTCTGTTTTTATATACTTATCATGTTCAGAGGTATCTCTGGTGCCACAGACTTGGAAGTGTATCTGGAGGCAGTTTAATGAATAAACCTCCCCAGTTCAAGAACATTATAAGGAGAAATGTGTCCATCCAGTTACCTCTGTTCCTTCTTTCCCATGTTTTGATACTGGTGGAACCACTGGTTTTGTCAGGCATCCATTTTTCAAAGTTTCACTATTTCTCCTTGAAGTTCCTAAAAACTGACTATAACTAATTCAGAACTGTAAATGTTATTTGGGTGTAGGTTGTAGCCGTGTTGGTGTAAGGACATAAGCAAACAAGGTTTTTTGGGTAAGTCTGATATCTTTTATTAGACCAACTCAAATAGTTGGACTAATAAGCAAGCTTTTGGGTTTAAATATATGTCAGGCTGAGGAAGCACCTAGAGTTTTTGTGTGCTCATTCCACCCAGGAAGAGCACACACCAACTGCAGATGCTTCGTCAGTCTGATGAAGGGTTTTTAAACCTGAAAGCTTGCTAAGAAGAATTTTTTCCAACTATTTTATTTGGTCTAATAAATGTTATTTGGGAGCTTTCAGTATGTAGAATTTATAACTAGAGGAAAAAAAACTAAGCTGGATTTTCTTGAATCCCAGCTAAAAGACGTCTAGCCACTCCAACTGAGCACCACGGATGAAGCACTCCAGCAGAGGAGGGTCTTCAACAACAGGAGCAAGAAGTTCAGCAACTAAGCTGTGCTGTACTCTGATATGCAGAAACAGCTCTGCTTTTGTATCAAACATATTCTCTACCACCACAGAGAGAAGTGTATCTCTGGGAAGCACTGAAGCAGAGCTGGGAACTGACCTTCCTCTTCCCTCTATAAAAGATCCTATTGTAGCTTGACTCAACACTGCTATCATTTAGAACAGTAATTCTCAATCTTTTTAGACTCAGAGCACTCCTTTTTAAACTCAAAGCACCCTTCAGAACATGCCAGTTCTTAGCTTTCACTGATTTTTTTTACTACAGTAAAATAGTACAGCAATTCTTCTGTTGCAAGGAACTCAGAAAAACCACAAGGGGTCTGTCTACATGAGACATATTAATGCAACTTAGCCTAGTTTACTGCACAGTAATGGCACTCGTCTATATGTGTACACCCTTATTACACAGTAAAAATGGCTAATCGTGACTAAATTTGATACCTGCAAATGCAGGTATCAAATTTAGATGTGATTAGCCAATGTGCAGTAATGCATATGTAGACGTGCCCCAGCACTAACTTTAGTGCCGGGTCTGTCTTCCACTAGATGAATGCCCTGAGCCCAACCTCAGGGCTCCTGGCTGGGAGCCTCTCCTGGCCTATGGCTGGACTGCTTCCTGACAAGCCATTTTGTGTCTTGGGGCATACTGCACAGAAGCCTGGTGCCTCCTGTGCAATTCCCAGGGCCACTGCACACCTCATGTGCCCCCCTGGGCAGAACACAGGCTGCCTCTGCCTGGTCTGTCCCCTCTCCAGAGCTGCTGCTTGGCCACAAGTGAGTGTTGCCAAGGACTGCAGCTTGTTGCACCCCTTTCCCAGCCCTGATATCTCTCCAGAGCTGCGGGCTGGCTGTCTCTGATAGCAGGGCCAGCACCTGCTCTCTGCTTCTGCTTACCCCCAGAAGCACCTCCTGTCTTTGCAGTTGCTCTGCCACATGGCTCCCAGTCTCTGGCCTCTGCACTGGGCACTGCTAGCAGATGCCCAGGGCCAGCATCACAGGGACAGCCATGTGCGGGCCCAGAGAGCCAGTGTGGGACATCATGTCCTCACAATCCTTCCCATCAAGTCCCAGCCCTGCCCACATGTGCACACCTGTGCTGACTGCCTGGGCCCCCAGCTGGAGCCAGGAGAAGTCTGGCAATCTCGTGGCATTCTGGGGTGGTGCCAACATGCTGAGGCAGTTCATGTAGGGTGGGTACTCAAACACCCATATTTATAAGGCACTGTTGGATGGCATGTGGGAAAGGGCACTCCCAATCAGCATGGCAGTGTCACATTAAGGTCAAGGCCTCACAGGCACAGTGGATGGCCATGATTAACTACAATCTTTGATCCGGTTGTGCACGTAAGACTATGGCCTTTATACAGGAACTGACCTGGATTTTGGCTCCCCAGGACTCAGGCTGCACCCCTGTATCACCAGCAGGGGCAGCCTGCCTGATCCTCCCACTCTATTCTGACCCCTCTGGTAATACATCATCAGAGTAGGGGACCTCAGGGCTTCAGTCCCCCCCACCCCACCCCCCGGCTGCTATATTCACTAGCAGTTTGGGAAGCCCTGGCCAGCGGCTGCCTCAGCACAGCCCCAGACCCCACCACAGGAATCAGTTGGCAATGTCACTGCTGGCCAACAGCAGCACCAGCTCCTCCCCAGGTGGAACCCCTGACCAAGTGCCAGCCCACCATGCACCACAAGCCATAGCCACTGGGCACAGCTGGTCACCCTTCCTCACACGGAGGCCCATGCAAATTCACCAGCCTCGCCAGCTCTGGACATGTGGTAAGTCCTGCACTGAAGGGAGGCACCTCCCAATCCCTTCCCCTGCCTCTGGTCCCAGGGATGGGTGGCATTGATGCCTTCCAAGGCAGTGGGGGACAAGAACATGTAGCACTGACACAAGTAGCCTTCCAGGCAGTGGCAGAAGTTGCAGGACAGCCCAGGTTTGTCCCCCACTCCCCATGCCATCATAGCTCTGGGTCCGAAACCAGAAGCACAGGTGTGCCCCAGGCACCAGGAGGATCAGCAGCAGCAAGTAGTGGCTTGGGCACCCCTCAGCCTGCACAAACAGCTCACCATGCACCACCCAGGGTATATGCATCAGGGGCACACTCGTGGCACAGTGATGGCATTGTGGGGTGACCCAGCCCTGGGTCACCTCCCTGAAGAGACCCCCAGTGGGGCAGGCAGGGGAGGGCAGGGGTGCAGCCAGCCCTGAGCCCCAGTTGTCCAGGAACCGGAACCATGCACACCCTGAGCCTGGGAGCTGTGGGCTGGGCAGCAGTGCCCTGGACCCATGGGGGAACAGCCCACAGCCCCTGGACCCACAGGGGAACAGCCTGAGGCTGAGATGCTGGGCACCTGCCCCCGAGCTCTGACCCCTAACCACCCCCCAACACATACACACACACACACACACACACACACACAGTCTCCCACTCTGGAACTGAAAAACAGAGACATTGTAAATAGTTTTGACACAGTAAATAGCTTCAACATTGTAAGCCGGTTTTTTATTCTTGGTGGGTGGGGAGGGTGGTGGAGGTTCTCTTTTTGTTGTGGAGGGATGGGGGAGGGGACTCTGTTTGTTGAGTGGGGAGAGGGGAGGGATGGGGTGGGTATTGTTAGGGAAATAAAGCTTTTTCTTTCAACCATATGTGTGTCCTGAGAGTAGTGCTGAGAATGGGCAGGACATAGGAGACGTATGGGCAGTGGGGCAGGTGGGCTAGAGCAGGGCGTGCAGGATGAGGGGGCCAGCCAAGGCCTCCCACACCCGGTGCCCTGGCCCCCACTGACAAATGTATGGCTCTCCTGGGGCCTGACCGGCAGGGATGGGTCTACTGTGGCCAGCAGGGCCAGCACCATGGCCAGCAGAAGAAGGGGGAGCTGGTCATTGCTGGCAGTGGCAGGGCTGGAGCAGCAGAGCACTGGGCATCACTGGCAGGGCAGGTGCAGGGGATGGAGCAGCCATAGCATGTAGAGGCAGAGTGGGCAAGGAGGGAGATGCTACATGATGCCCCTGCACTACACAAATGGCTCTTGGGCAGGGAAGGGGCTGGCCAGGGATCACAGGGCAGGGCTGTGTTTCCAACATGGCTGCTAAGTGATGGTAGCTGGGTCTGGCTTCAACATGACTGCCAGGTGCCGGCATCTGGAGGCTAGAGCTCCCCCGGTGGCCACAGGGGCACATGGCAGGACTGGAGGGACTTGGCACTAGGTTTAGCTGGTTATAATTTCTAGTTATAAATATTCTGGCCAAACACTATTCATTAGGATACATTAATTAGAATGAAATGGTTTTTCAAATCCAAATCATTTCACAAAAGCATATGAGTCTCAGTGAATGTTCAGAAGGATCACATGCATGATTCTGAGAGAACTCTGCCTGCTAGGCCGGTTTCTATTGGAAATCTCTCTCTTTCTTACCAGTTCATCCAGCAGTTTTCTCAGAGTCCAAGTCCAGATATTCAGAGTCTGCAGTTCTAAGACAGCCCACCATATAGTCCTCTCCCAGGGCCGTCCAGCTTCCAGTTTCCCTGGCCTTTCTCTCCCTGCCTTGGATGGGGCTCCAGATATTGTACCTCTGGGGAAGCCCTACCTCAGGGACAGCCAGGGTTTTTGGACAAGAATCTGAGAAATAACCTGCCTCAGATGAATTAGGTGGGGCAAGGAAACTGCTGGCCTGAGTGTCTGAAAGCAAGCCTGAAAGCAGCAGTAAAATTGAAATGAGTGAAGTCAGTTTCACTCAGGAGCTACCAAGTTCCATGGGGGAAGACTTTTGTTTTGGAAAGACCAAATGTTAGTGTCCCAAAAATAAAAATTTGGAGGTTCTTCACTCCAGAGCCCCCAAATTTCTGAGAATTTGGTTATGTTCCAAACAGCACAGGGCACGTGTAGACGAAACAGGGGTTACTTCGCCCTAAATTGAAGTGGTGGGTTTTTAAAAACTCCACTTCAAATTAGGACAAAGTAAACCCCCATGTCACGTACATCTGTATTTTACCTGCCTCTTTGGCAGTGGGGAGGGGAGGGTGATCTTCTGGGCTGCAGGTGGGGAGGGGCCAGTGCTTCCCTCCATGGCAGCAGCAGGCCCCCTCCAGGAAGCGCCCACCCTTAAGCACTCAGCTCGGGCGGTCCTGAGGGAAGGACCAGGTCCGCAAGCAGCTCATGAAGGCAGGCAGGCTCCAGGGCGAAAGCAAAAAAAAAAGATCAGGCTCACCTTTTTTTTGTTTCTTTGTTTGGTAAAGTCTGCCTTCCTGGGCTGCTGCCAGGCTGCCTCCATGTGCTGTCTGCACAATCCCTGAGCTGGACGGAGTCCAGTGCTTTGCTTCACAGCTGTAGCAGCAAACTAAAACTCCTCAGAGATGTTTCAGTTTGCTGTGCCCCAAAGTCATTTAAAGCGTATTACGCCACTGAATGTGCTACAGTGGCTGGAATTAATGTGCAGTATGCCACCAACACATGCAAACACCAGTGCCATTAAAGCACTGCAAAATCATTTAACCCACTTTAGTGTCATGCACACATGCCCCTCATTTCAACTATACATGCAGATATCTAATTCTAGTTTAGTGATTTCCAAAGGGTGTGCAGTGGCACACTAGTGTAGCACAAGAGCAATGACATGTGCCACAAGTTCCGCCTGTAGGAGGAGGTAAATGGCTCTCTCCTTCCTTTGGCATCCTGCACCTGCTCCTCTGGGGACTGCCACCAGCCCCGCCTTTTCCCACCCCCAGGCAGTCACTGTGCCAGCCCCCACCATGTTCCCACCAGCACACCCTGCTGCAAGCAAGTGAGCAGGAGGGTGCACAGACAAAGCTGCACTTTGCAGCCCAGCTCATCCCTCCACTCTTCCCATGCTCCCAGGGCCAGCCATAGGGGCTATTGGTATGGTCACCCATGTGTGAGACCTTGCAGGAGCAGGCTCAGAAGTGGGGATGCCCTTGCCTCCTAAGGGAAGATCAGGGCTTGCCAGGAGGCTAACAGTAGAAAGACAAGCCCCACTGCCCTTAAGTGGCACCACCTAGATCAGTGATGAAATATCATATGTTTTGAAATGTGCATACCCACACACACACACACACACCATTTTTCTGCTGTAAAAGTGAAGCATGCTACCAAAAAAAGTATATCTGGGTCCCAAAAGTTTGAGAAACAGTGTTTTTGTTGGGTTTTTTTCTTCATTTTTATTTGGTTGCCTATTGACACTTATAAGAGGGAACCCTTGCCCTGTTACTGGAAAGTGGGGTGGCCCTTAAGAGCAGGGTTTTTGTAGCACAGGCAACCAGCAGAGCGGGGGCTAAGGAACAGCCCTGTGGTCAAGTCAGCTGACAAGGGAGGCACAGGACCAGAAAGGGGAAGGACTTGAGTAGTATATAAAGCTGGAGCCAGAGCTGGGAGTTAGACCTGGGAAGTAGTAGGTAAAGGAAGTTTTGACAGGAGATGGCTGCTACTGAGGATTTCCTGTCAGGAAGCTTTGGGAATGCAACCTGAGGGATCTGATTCAGGGCCTGGAAGAAGTGAGGTAGGGAGCCAGTGGGCTGGGTATTTGTGTTGCTTCCAGGAGGCTTACATTTGTGTTTGGGTTTTAATTGGTGGTTTAGGTGGGACTAGAAAGGAGTGGCTTGGAGGTCCCATTAGTGCTAGAGTGGCCCATGATTGCCTTGGCCTGTGCTAGGGGTCAGGCTCAAGGCACAGCCAGGGGCCTGAAGTCTGAGAAGGGCCGAGAGCTAAGAGCCTGTGAGAGGCTAATGGGACCAAGGAGCCTGGAGCCCAGGCAGTGCAGAGATAAAGACCCTGGAGGGCAGGATAAGGGGCTGGAGCCCAGAAGCTGGATCTGGAACAACGGGCTTGGCTAAAGGACCAGCTAGAGTAGAAGGGTGGAAGTTGGGAAGGCCGAAGCCCCAAGAAGGTAGTAAAGGCCTGAGATGTCCCCCAAAGCCACCAGGCCAAGTGTTGCACCTTAGTGATGATACCTAACATCTGTGAGGCATGGGCATAATTATGGGGGTGGTGGAGGTCACAACTTAAGCTCTTAAGTCAAGCAATGTCAGGAGAGTAGACCATTGAGGAAGAGGGAGCACCATAGGCTCGTCGGTCTCTGAGGCCAGCCTCCCTTTTTACAAAGCTTCCTTCAAGACCTGGAAGGTGAGAAAGCAAGGTGAGACCAAGAGAGAGAGAGCCCGGCAGGGATGAGGCAGCCTGTAGGGGGCATCATAATGGTCCTCCATTGCCTAACTTGTTACAACACTTAAAAAAAAAATTTGTTTCGGCTTGTTTGTTTTTGCCATGGGACTTCCCCTCTTTCTTCAAAGATGACTACATCTCAATTCTTTTTGTATCTAACCTGGCTTCTTCTAGATCTTGAGGCCTTAAACATTGCTCTTTATGTGATGGGGCTATTTCTGCTAATGACAGACATACAAGTTCCTGTTACCACCTGGCATAGTCTTATATTCCTTGGAAGTGTACGTTTTGTTAGGTCCTTCACTTCAGAACCGGACAGAACATAGAAGCTAAGCTCCAGGCTTGCCTGCTTGGTAAATCTAAAGGGACCACCTTCTCACCCTAAGGTGTAGGACACCAGCAAGTGCAGCGACTGAAAAATCACAGGATCCTTTTCCAAAAAGCTACTGTCATCTGCACCATGAAAGCTGGCTTCTGGGAGCGTAAGGGAGAAAATCCTCAAGTTGAGGCTCTCTGAAAAGACATTCCTTGCCCTTCTCTGTTGCTCAACTTCTGGGACTTCAAAGTGCCAGATGGTATCGAAGCACTGATGGTTCAACACTGAAATCCAGCTATAGGGAACTGATACGCTCAGTGTTTTAAAAGCAGGAAAACTGCCACAAGTGACCTTCATCATCAGCCTCAATTACGGTGACAAAACTGCGGTGCCATCTGTTCACTGTTTTTGATCCTCAAGGCCTCTGGCACTGGTCTCATCAGCTCCTCAGAGAAACAATAGGTCTGTCATTTGTCAATTCTGTCTCACCAGCTCTCATGGAAACTGCTATGCACTCCACATTTCCTTGTCTCCCTTCAGAAGTCCAGAAATCTTTCTGGTGAGAGATATTAGTCTGAAGGACAGCCCCAGGTATCTGGTACCCAGAACCTAGGGTCCTGTTGACATCCCAGGGGGTTTCACCATAGTCCATGTGATGATAGATACTCACTTGCAAAATCCCAAATTTTGCAAACCCTGAATGCAGATGATATGCTAGTAAATATCAGGGCTTCCCAGCAGGGCTTCATTGTAGGAAACTACAAATACTGAGTGAGAGTCATTTCCCCAAAGAATTCACAGTATAAAAAAACACAATATCAGAAAAAGAGATGCAACAGTCTGTCAAAGTCAATGGAACCTTCTACATATGTCTGCATAGAGACCTGGAATAAATTTGGTGCAGTCAACTTCTTTGTAATCTTTCTTGCATATATCATTTCATATTCAAATAATTTAAAAATTCACAATGCTTTTTTTAAAATTCTTCTCTGGTTTAGTATTTTGTTGTTTATGTACTACTTTCTAATCTAAACACAGTTGTCCAACTGGCAGCCTGCAAGCCACATGTGGCCTGGGAGGGGATAATCTGAAGCTCTTGGGATGCTACTTGACTGCCAGTCCCCACATTACTCCAGCTGCAACCAGGGGCTGTCGGATCCCCCTACCTCCTCCAGCTTCTCTGTCCTGCCTCTACCCCAGAGGACAATGCAGTAGTGCACAGTGCAGTGAAACCGGTGTGCCAGAGGAACCCGTGGCTGGGGAACTGAGGTTGAGGCTGAGGCACCCACTTGTGCAGTGTCACAGGAGGCACTTGCGCATACAATACAGTGCATGGGGGCTGGTGCCCACAATAGGCCCATGGCTTATGCTGGTGCAGCCTATGCAGTGCAGCCCCCACTAGCGTGGCCTGCGGTCCGCAGCTGACTAGAAGTTTGACAGCCTTGATCCAAAAGGATAAAATAATTTCAGCCTTTTGATTTCCAGTTTCACTCATGTAAATAGGTTTTACTAAATAGGTTTCACCTTTACTAAGGTGAGCAGAGTGGCATGACCAGGAAGTTAAACACAGAATATAAAATAAAGGTTTAATGTGTATGATATAGATGTATATAGGTAGATCCAGGAGAAAGATCTGAAGTAGAGCACAGCATTGTGCACGAAATGCACAATTTGCAATTCAGTTTCTTTGAGACTATACTGTTCATTAGTAAGAACAATGATTAACTTTGCCTTTAGGTCTTCACTGTACAGCCTGCAAGTCCCAGTCACCAATAGCAGCCTTTTTTTTAAGCAGCTGTTCTTATGTGATTTAGCACTTTTTCTGTAGAAGCAGCATCTTCTATAGCATCTTATTTATGTTCAAAGCAGGGTACTTTGAACATAAGACATGAAAGATCTGCAATTCTTCATGAAGTTATGGTACTTCCAACACTTCATACTATAGAAAACCTATTCTGTTACTACTGAGACTTTATATGAAAATAAAAGTCTACTCCTAAGTTGTGAAGAAACTATCATATTTTAAGCTAGCATATATTTTTTGTGCTTAGTCACCCTTCCCTTCTCTAATAAAAATATAGAAAAAAAGAGACAAGAATCTACTGTTTTAATATAATACAGCCAATCATATAACAAAAAAGCAACAGTCACCGTTGCCTGTGTATGTGATATCTACCAGGTCTGGGGTATTTCTGCCACCACCTTTTTCAGCACCTGTCTATGAGCCAATCAGGAAAAGCAAAGGGCCTGAGGTCATTCCAACTCATGGAAATTCTTTCCAAAAATAGTCCTGAGCTAAGTGCCTGTCTAATAGGAGGTCATGACTGACACATCTCTCAGCATTTCACATTAACAGGCTAAATATGTTCTACTTTTTTTTAAATGTAGTCCTATTTTGGTTGAACAGCTGATTACTACCTATGGTGTATATAACTACAGAATTCACTCCCTCGTTTTTCTAGAAAATGAAATTCCTCTCCTTCCCCATTTGTCTTTGTTTAGCACTTTGACTTCTGATACCATTTTCCAGCTGTCTACCCTTATCTCAAATCAACAATGTTACATTTGCAAAATGGATTTTCTCCTACAGACCCATAAGGCCTCAACCTGCACTCTTCAAGAATGTCGTGGTTTAAAATAACTGCTTAGAAAGGTAAAATTACTTAACAGCTATAGGTTCAGAAAAGGAAATGAAAGTGAATGTGTTTTATCCAGAAATCAGCAAGCATGTCATTATTTGTTCTATAAAATACTGTGGCACATTAGTGTCTCAGAGTTCACCCTTAGAAGCAGAGACTCTGAAACTCCTGTTGACCTTCAGTAAAATATCATGCAAAACACCTTGTAAAACAGATCTGATCCAACACACATTGAAAAAAGATTACCGGCAGTTCAGTCTTTAAAGTTCATAGCTGTAAGATTCATAATTTGAAAGTAAAATACAGAGTAAAGGCTAAAAATGTTCCAACAGAAATTTTTCCTGAACACAGTATATGAAAAATAATCTGAATTAATAATGTTGACAAATGCTAAAAATATAGAATAACAAAAAATACATTATATAGCAGTAATATTAATTGTTTCAAGAACCAGCTCTAATACATGTTTAAGCAACAGAGGGTGTGATTGTCAAAAGTGGTCAGCTTTAGCTTAACCTTATTCTCACTGATGTAAAAGGGAAGTATTTGAAATGAATGGGACTAAATGTTATTCTAAAAGGAGAATTGCTAAGGTGGGGCAATAGTAAATAGTTTATAAATGGTTAAGCTAATTAAAACTAATTTAATTAAGTTCAAGTGAGAATGTTAATCTATATAACACTGAAATACCTTTGAAAAACTTGGAACATGGCTAAGTTAGAAAATAGTTAGCAATTTAAGTCACCAAGTTAAACAAGACATGACAAGATGTGTTAACTTTGCCCCTTTCCTTAGGGCCATTCACCCTTAGATCATAATTCTTCGTTTAAAAACAGGAATCAAAGTTAGCCCTAGTGTGTGGGAAAGCATTTTCTAATATATAGGAGCATTTCTTTTTTTTCTCTCTATTTTTTCTTGGGTTTTTGTGGGGTTTTTGTGTGGGGGGGTGGGATTTGCTTCAGAAATGTAGATAATCTAAAATTATACGGATAAAGCAACCATTTAAAAAGAAACAAGTTAAACTAAAAAAAATTCAGTTTAAGACATAATCTAGTTTCTTTAGCAAAGTAATTTTCTTTTCTTTTTTCAATTATTTTACAAGGATTTCATGTTTCCTTGTGTATGCATACATCTCTCTTCTCTTCTATGCCTGCTACATTACCAGAATTTGATCTAGGCTTCTTTGCCTTTGGGACATATCATTGCTATCTTCTGTCACTTTCATTTGCTTTCTATGCAACTCTGCATCTAATATAAAATTGACTTTTTGACTTGTCTTGTCCTGCCAATACCTGCCAACCTCCTTTAAAAAAAATACATTTTAAACCTTCACAAATTCTTGTATATATGAATATTTTCTTTATGCTGGAACATGGAATGGCCTTTCCATTTTAATCATATTATTTTGCTAAACAAAAAGAGTAAACAAATGATTCAATTAAGAGTCTGGTATCTTTTTCACAAACAGACCAATTAATTTCCACTGAGTATGTTGCCACCATGTTGCTTTTCTCTAATCTATGAAGTGTTCTGGATATGGACATGGACATGTGATTAAGTGGAGCATTTGTTAAGGAAAAAAACTTATATGTTTATTTAAGCTTTGTACACTTGTTAATGGATGCCTAGCTTAGTAGTTAGTGCATTTCAGTAACTCACCCTGGCACTCCATATGTCTTTTTTGCAACACCTATATTTACTATAACAAGGAATTCATGTCTGAAAATAAAAATAAATTATATAATCAAAATACACTTACTATTGTATTGTGTCCACACACACACAATAAGTATTTTAAGTGTTCAGTACCTGCAGTTAAGTGTCCTCTTCATTTTGAGATTTTCAGTGAAATCCTGACTATTGCAGACATTCTTCTGGAGATATATACCATATTGTTTAAAACCCCACATTTATATACAATCATCATTCTCTAAAGACTTTCCAACAGCACTCAGAAATTTGCATTCAGTATTTAGAGTGAGGTTTCATTGTATTTATGGTATGGTATTTTATTTATTTATATGTATTTATTGTACAAACAGATTTTTTAAAATATGTATAGGTATGTTCTATCAGTGCTTGTGAGTTAAACACATCTAATCTCCAAGTTATATCCATTTTGTTTGGCTTCTGAGTTTTTCAGGACAGAAATTGTCTACTCTATGTTTTATACAATACTTTATATTATAGAACAAGATACAAATATTTGTCTGACCAATAAGAACAATGACAATAGTTGTGAAGCTTAAATTAAACAATGAAAATATATGAAATTCACGTAAAGAAAATTAGGATTTTGCTACCAGATTTTTGGCTAGTTTTTAACTTTCTGTGCAGAACTTCGACAACATTTAATCAGTACGTAGCACTGCAAACACATTTGCAGCACTACATACTGCACAATCCAGTGCTCTCCATGCTCCAAGGGTGTGCTGCCTGAGTGTGCGCTACTCCCGTTTTTTTCTTTCACGGGTTTTTTTTACCCCTGGAAACCCAGAGGTGAAAAAAACCCATGCGGGGGGGAATGAGCAGCACACACTGAAGCAGCACATGCAGCTGAAAAGTGGAGCCGAGCTGCACTGTGGCTGCCAGCCAGGCTCTGCCTGGCAGGATCACCATGGCCACAGCCTCAGGAGGCCCCAGGACCTCAGGTAAGTCTGCTGGGGCCATCACAGTGCTGGCTCCGGCCTCCCCTACCACCTCCAGGATAACTTGCCACATTCTAAAGCACATCACACAGGCATTCTCTAAGGACAAGTAGCTGTGGTGCAAAGTGAGCCACAGTTAGCTGTCCCCGGGGAACCAAATATCTATGCATGTCTGGATGCACTGTAGGGGTGCAGACAGCAGTGACATTTTTGACCAGTTTGGCCACGGGAAGCTGTCTATAGCCATGACCAAACACAAGTGCAAAGCTGCAGACTGCTTCAAAAGTGGCCAATCAGACTAAAATCTGAACCCTCATTGCATTAGGGGTCCAAAACATAGTGTCTTCTGTAACTCCTGTCTGTGCTGCCTCCCAACCTGTTGTTATTTGCAGGATGGGAGGCAGGGAAAGGGAGCAGAGGGACTTCAGTCTGAGTTTTTTTCAGTCCCTGCTGGAGGGTGAGGTGGATGTATTGGAGTCCCGTACCTCCCTCCCCCTCCCGAATGGGGGGGTCTCCAATTCACCCACCCCACCCATCAGCATTGGCTAGGAAACTTGTAGAATGAGCTCCCTCTCCTCCCTCCCCCCCATTCTGAAACAGGGATGGGCTGGGAGAGAGGAGGAAGACTCCCAGCAGCTAGACTCCCTTCCCCTCTGGACCCAACAGTGAACTTCTGTTTGGTCTGGGGGATCGTTGTAACTCAGAATGCTTCTCAGTTACAGCAGGGAGCTGCACTTCTGTCTGTGCCCAGAGTGTTGCTGATTCCCTGAACACACACACACACACACACACACACACACACACACACCCATGTCTAGAAGGGGAGTAGAATGCCCCATTTTGCGACTATGAAATATGGGCACCTGAAACATAGATGAAAAGCTGCCATCACAAATTTCCCCTTATTCAAAATGGCTTCCATCTCACGTTATTGCCAACAAGGCTGAATATAGCAAGATGGATGCCATGTCCTCACAGGTTAGCTTCATGTAGCGGCTGAGGCTACCACTTCCCACTTTCTTTGATGAGTTTATGCTCACAGTTAAACAGTTGCCATGCTATGACTCTGGTAAGAGAGACTACACTACTTGGGCCAGGGCTGTGAGGCGCAACAGAGACCTTATGAAGGGCAGAGAGGGAAGAGTGAAGGATGGCATGGCATAGTGGACAAGGAGGTAGATGTTTGGGTTGCAAAAGAATGGGGGACATGAGGATATAGGTAACAGTTGGGATAGGGAAGAGTGTGGGAGATGAAGTGGCAGAAGACAGGAAGATGGCAGAAGACTGTGAGCAACCAAAGGAAAGGATAATGTTGATATTTGTGCAGTTGATAGAAATTAAAGAAAGTACTGGGTAATTTTAAAATTATTTGTTTTCAAATTGATTTAAATAAAAAGAAAGATAGTAAAGGATTCTAAATACAATTACTCTACTAAGATACAGTAGGCTTTTGGGGGGGTAGGGTTTTTCTAGCAGTTACTGTGTGAGTTCGTGCCGAATTGTATAAGGACTGAATTAAGCACAGGTTCAGACCTGGATGTTCAATTTAAAACTTTTATTGTTTCACAAAGTCATAAACTAAGCGGGTCTGTTGGTTCACGAGGTTCCCAAATCAGGCCCTTGCTTTCTAACCCAAAGTCTAGGTGCGGCTGCCTGACTTAGTAGTCTCAGAACTGGTCAACAGCTCGTTTAAAAGGAGTCCCTTATCTTTTTTTAGGCAAAAGATACAAAACTGTCCACACTCTGCTCTGAGTGAGGCATCTAACATAACTTTACTATTACTTATATATGATAACACATATACATATGCATTTCTAATTCTTACTTCTATTGGTTACTAGTTAACCCATCTATATTATAATATCAAGTGACACGCTCTTTATTATAATTTCTATGCTTCTTATGTTAATTCTTAATGACCTAACTACAACATTTACCAGACTTTGCTTGCATAATATGCAGTTATCTTTCGTCATTGAGGTTTAGCCATGCGGTTTCCGTATTTCACGATAGAAGCTGCTTGCTTGCAATTTCTACCACATTGTCAGCATTTCTATTCAAGGGTCAGATGGTGATCACCAGAATGTCAGTCGCTGACTTCTCAACCTCCTTGAAGCATTCTGGGAGTTTTAGTGTGTTGCTAATTATGCTAGGCCTTGTTTAGCATAAGCACTATCTCACAGTTACCAAGGTTGTTGATCTTGTAAAGGCTTTCCCATGTGTAAAGATCTTTGCAGATCTTTGCAATCAAAATAACTGGAAAACCTGATAAAAAAGAGTACTTGTGTCATTCTTTCATTTTTGTAGATGTTTTTTCCTTGAAGGGAAGATAAGGTTCACATGAGAAAGTAGGAGGAGGGAAAATTCAAGACAGTAATATGTGACAGTTCTTCCCATCTTAGTGGTGAACAGAGGTTAAGTGAAATCTCCATTTGAAGAGCCAGGGAGAGACTTGCAAATTTATGGAGCATTAACAGATGACTCCAACCTGAAATTATCATACATACATTGGCAAAAGAATAGATGTGCTTCAAAAGTCAAAAAGCAGAATAAAATAATCACTGATGTCCATAAAACCCTCATGATTCTGGAGGTAGATTTTGTAAATGTTGAGATTTGGTTAATGACTTTTGATTCCCTGAGGGTGGCAATACTCCACACTGGAAGGTCTGATTGATAAAAACACCCACGGGTATTCAAGGCTATATGCTATCTAGCTAAGACAGACATACAGAGTCCTTAGTATCACTTTCACCCCTCAGTTCAGGAAGTTCCTTGGATTTCACTGGCAAGAAAGTTATTAGGTCAGCTTTAGTTCATGTTTCTTAGACTTACTTTAAATGCTGTGGAGCCTCATTTTGGTTTTTATCTGTCAAGGCATATTACATTTGTTGAATGCATTTGAATTCCTTATAACTCTCTGTGGCTTCAGATGATTCAAGTGTTTTCATGAGACTGTTCTACAGTACTGTAATCTTTTGTCTCTAAATTGCATTTTGTGTTAATTTACCAATAGATCAAATAATAAGTTTTTTGCATTCACATGTGATTGCTAAAACCTCTGGACTATTCTCACCCTCCTGCTCTCTTTTCAGCCCACTAAATTATGAATTCTTTTTTTCACTGAAACAACTTTAAAGGAGGAGTAGGCAGTGCCCCCTATAGTGATCTATAGCTTGGTGATTAAAGCAGTTTCTCATACAATAGCTGTTGGTTTGAATTCCCTTATGCTATGAAAGGAATTGAACCAACATCTCCTGTTTTCTATTCAAATTCTCTCAACACTATAGAAAATGTGGGTACTTCTGCTTGCTCTACCACTAAAACTGTCAGTTTAGAAATAAGCTCATTTTCTGGAAGAGAATTTGTAGGTGCCTCTTTAGGAGAAGATTCTGGGCTGTGGAGCCCAAGTAGACAGAAGTCAGGCACCTAAGCCAAGGATTTGCAACATATAGCCCACAGGCCTATCTGGCCCGCAGAGCCAGTGTATCTGGCCTGCAAGGCCCAAGGGCTTTGCTTGTGCCCAAGCCTGTGCCCTTGCTGAAGCTAAGTGGCAAGGAGCTATACCCAGGCTGGACAACTTCCAGCCAGTGGGAAGCTGCACTAGAGCCCTGCATCTGGAAGCTGCATGCATGCTGCTGCCAACTCCTCATTACCTCCTCGGTTTCCCAGCTGCAGCACAGAAGTGGAAGCAATATAGATCTTGCAGCTGCCCAGCCCTGGCACAGCTCTCCACTGGGGGATGGATGCACCTGTTAGAAATAATATTAAAAATGCATTATCAATAGCAGATTTAGAAAAAAACACAGCTGCTAGCCCTCCTTGTCTCCTAATGGGAGAGGGAAGTGGGGGTTGGAAACTGAAGGGAAAACTACCAAAGGCCCTTTGTATTAAGTATCACTCCCTCTTTGTTTTGCAAAGTTACTATCTCTTTGTTACAGTAAAGCATATACTCCTCAGCTTTTCTCATGCAGATAAAAGTAGATTACAGTTCTAACCTTGAGGCAAGAAAAATTTCAGGCTCTTATAACCTCAGAAATGGTCTGCCCATGCGCAATAACCTAATACATATTAAGCCTATCCGCCTCGCATACTTAAGTAGTTAATTATAATGCACATGGGACGTATGAAGCGACATGTTTACAAATATGTTTGTATGAACCGGAAATGAGTTGTAAAAGTTCCTCCTTCTGCACACGTGGTCAGGAGAGAGGGGATAAAGCCAGCTGGGCAGTTTCCCTCGGGGGCAGCAGAGTGTTTGATCTTTTGTCTCTCTCTCTGACCCTATTTGCAAATATATACCTTTTGTGTTGCTAATAGAGTGTGTCTGTAGCTGCAGGGTTTTTTTTCCTCCTCCCGAGAAACGAACCACGATTTTTACATCAAAAATTGGCGCCCACCGTGGGGCTTCTCGAGGACTACCCCGGAATTCAGTGACGGAGCGCCTCCGGTACCAGGGGAAGTGCGCACCAAGCCGACTTTGGACTCGCCCCTGGAATTTGAGGTTTAAGTCCGAATATCCGGGAAGTTAAAGGAAGTATCGCATGTAAATTCTGAGTTTCTGGAGAGGCAGACACACTTTGGAATTTGGATCGAGATCTCTGGGGTATCTGAGTGAGTATACGAATTCCCTTTGCCCAATCTGGTGTACGGATCTAAAACAAAGGATGTGTAAGTTTGCTGAGAAATTCTAGGCTCAGCTCTCATTGTAAATCATCTGTTGTTGAGATCTTTTTGGTATTTGGTGTGCCTTGGGCGCATTTTTGTGGGCAAATGGGTACGAGTAGCTCTCGTGTAGAAAACAATATTGATACCCCTCTAAAAGTCTTATTACGTCATTTTAATAAATTTGCAAAGCCGGCCGATTATGGAATAAAAATGAAAAAAGGTGATTTAACTAAGTTTTGTCAACTCGAGTGGCCAACGTTTGGGGTCCACTGGACCCCGAAAGGATCCTTTGTGCTAAAAGAAGTGATAGCTATCCATGAAATTGTTATGCAAAATGGGTATTGGAATCAGTTTCCTTATATTGATTGTTGGTTGTGGGTGGTTCAAAATCAGCCACCTTGGATTAAGAATTACTTAGCAAAGTCTCATGTGATGCTTGTTAAGAAAAAGGCTCGGGGGGGGCCGCCTGTACTCCCTGAGTCTAATGAGGGGGGGGATTCTGAATTGGCTAAGTATCGGACCCGTGCTCCGGTTGCCCTGTCGGGTAGCGAAGATGAGTCAGACACCTCCTCGGCATCCAGCCCTTCTGCACCACCGCCCCCTCCCTTAGAGAGACCACCACCGACGTACCAAGGCATACCTAATGAGTTAGAGCGTGAGCCTCAGCCAAGTGCCTCATCTGAATCAGGAAATAAGGGTTATTATTTGCGCAAGCCTGTAGAGTCACAGCCGGTGTTGAACTGTCCGATGCGAGAGGTTATTGGGGAAGGAGGCACTGCAACTTTTGTCTACACCCCATTTAGCACTTCAGATTTATTTAACTGGAAGAATCAGAGCCCCTCTTTTCGTGAAGACCCTGAAAAAATGAGGGACCTGTTCCGATCTATTGGGCAGACTCATCGACCCACTTGGGCTGATGTCCAGATGATGCTCCAGACCCTCCTAACCCCGGAGGAGAGGAAATTAGTGTTGGGGACAGCGGAACGTATTGCGATGGCTAGAGTTGAGTCAGAAGGTGCTGCTAGTCGTACTCTGCATGATACCTGCCCTGTAGAGGAGCCAAGATGGGATAATCATACTGCAGAGGGCAGAGAGCTGAGTGCACGGTATCTGGGAATTATAGTGGAAGCAATGGGAAAGGCAGTGCCTCAAGTTACCAATCTGTCTAAGTTGTATGAAGTGAGACAGGGAAAAGAGGAGGATCCCTCAGCTTTCCTTGGGAGGCTGTATGAGGCGTTTCGCAGGTTTTCGGATCTGGATCCAGAAGCCCCAGATAACCAGCGTATGGTAAATCTTATGTTTATTGGTCAATCTGCTGCTGATATCCGTAAGAAGTTACAGAAAACTGAGGGAGGTGCTGGGAAACCGATTTCAGAGCTGGTGGAAATTGCATATAAGGTGTATGGGAATCGTGAGCAAGTGCAGGAGCGCAAGGAGGATAAAAAGGCTCAGCGACAGATGGCAGCACTAGCAGCTGCTATGACTGGAGGGAACCCTGGAAAGGCTGGGATACAGAAGAGGAAGGGAGAAAGAGTGGGAGCAGATGTTTGTGCTTATTGCAAGGAGAAAGGACACTGGAAGAGGGAATGCCCGAAGTTGAAGGAGAAGAGAGAGGGGGAACCGAGAGGTCACCTCATGCGGGCAGAAGACAAGGGTGAGGATTCAGAATGAAGGGGACAGGGATCTAAGACCACTACCCTTCGGGTTGGAGCCCGAGAAGATCCCATGGTAACCATTAGGGTTGGTGGCAAAAACTTTGAAGCCTTGGTGGATACTGGGGCTACATTTTCAATGATTCCAGAAAAACCCCCCTGTGCAGGAACTAGTGAACAGCATGTACTTGTGGAAGGGTTTGAGGGAATGCAAACCCGACTCCCTGTTTGTAAACCACTCCTCACCAAGGTGGGGGATCATTTGCTCGAGCACTCCTTTGTGTATTCTCCAAGTTGCCCGGTTGCACTCCTTGGGCGGGACTTACTCACAAAATTGCAAGCTGAGATCTTTTTCAGAGACGATCAGATGGTGGTCCAGCTACCTGTCAAGCAGAGCTCGAACTATCAGATGGCTCTCCTGGAGGACCGACGCCCTGCAGTAAGTCCAGAAGATCACATGACCGGAGTAGACCCCTCGGTATGGGCTGATGGAACCCCTGCGCGAGCTAAGTTCGTCTCCCCGGTAAGGATCGTACTCAAGGATGGGGAGGGGCCCGTTCGGGTAAAGCAGTACCCACTCAGCCGAGCGGCCAGAGCTGGACTCAAGCCGTTAATAGAGAAATACAAGAGGTACGGATGGCTAGTGGAAGGGTCCTCACCCTATAACACCCCCATTCTTGGAGTGCCAAAGGCAGATGGGGTCTCATACAGACTGGTCCAAGACCTACGAGCTGTAAATAAGAAGGTCCTTTCAGATCATCCTGTAGTCCCGAACCCTCACACGATCTTGACACAAGTACCGGGGGAAGCTAAAATATTTTCAGTGCTAGATTTGAAAGATGCTTTCTTCTCTATTCCCCTTCACCGAGAGAGTCAAAAATTGTTTGCTTTTGAATGGGAGGATCCAGATACTTTCCATAAAGCCCAACTCATGTGGACAGTTCTTCCACAAGGATTTATAGCAGCCCCCCATATTTTCGGACTTGCCCTTCAGAAGGACTTGGAGGAGTGGAAGGGATCACACCCCGCAGTGACTCTCCTCCAGTATGTGGATGACCTGCTAGTTGCAAGCCCAAACTTGCAGCTCTGCGAGGAAGCCACCAGGTCACTCCTAAACACTCTGGGGAAAAAAGGATATAAAGTCTCTAGAGAGAAAGCCCAAATATGTCAGCCTGAAGTCACATTTTTGGGATATAAGCTCTCAAAAGGAGTCAGAGCCCTGAGTGCAGATCGCATACAGGCGATTCAAGGTCTAACCCCACCTAAGTCACCCAAGGAGCTGCGGGCATTCCTAGGGCTAACTGGGTTCTGTCGACTATGGATACCAGATTACGGTGGGAAGGCTAGACCACTGTACGAATCCCTGACTAAGGAGAGTCTCACTAAATGGAAATGGAATAAAGAAATGCAGCATGCTTTTGATCTGCTGAAGGCAGCATTAACCCAGCCCCCTGCCTTAGCCATCCCAAACAGTAAAAAGCCATATCGACTGTATGTTCATGAGAATCGAGGGGTTGCATCAGGGGTGCTGACACAGCCATCGGGCCCGACCTGGAGACCCGTGGGATATTATTCAAAGGTTCTAGATCCAGTTGCACTCGGGTGGCCAGCCTGTCTTCGGGCTGTGGCAGCCACAGCAGTGGTTGTTGAAGAGGCCCAGAAGATAGTCATGGGTGCGGATATGGAAATACTCACTCCTCATGGAGTTCCCCAGATCCTAGGGACTGAGGGAGGGAAATTTCTTAACCCCTCCAGACAATCACGGTATGAGATATTTTTGCTCTCTAATCCAGGACTTACTTTCAGACATACTACAGCCTTGAACCCTGCAACCTTGCTGCCGGAGCCAGGGCAACCGACGCATGACTGCCTTGAGGACCTGAATCAGACCACGCAGGTGCGACCTGATCTTGCTGAGGACCCAATTGAAGACCCAGATGTTGAATACTTTGTGGATGGCTCCAGCTCTGTCATCGATGGGAAAAGACGAACAGGATGTGCAGTGGTAACCTTGGATAAGGTAGTATGGAGGGAGTCATTGCCGAGCTCGTGGTCGGCACAGGCCGCGGAACTCACTGCGCTCACCCGAGCATTACAGCTGGGGACAGACCAACGAGTTAATATATACACTGACTCTCGCTATGCTTTTTCTACAGTCCATGCGCACGGACTATTGTGGAAAGAAAGGGGTTTCATTACTGCCTCTGGGAATAAGATTGCTAATGGCCCCCAGATTATCAAACTACTAGAGGCACTCCACCAGCCTAAAGAGGTAGCAGTCATTCATGTGCGGGCCCATGGGAAGGCTGCTGAGAAAAAGCATAAGCTTGGAAATGCAAAGGCTGATGCAGCAGCAAAGGAAGCTGCATTTATTGGGGGAGAAGCGGAAGAGGTATCCAAGCAGGCCATGTCCCATGCCATATGGCCATACGTTCAGGATTTAGTCCCACAGTATTCCCCTGAAGAAGATAAATTTGCACAGAAAGCTTGTGCAGAAAAGAACTCCCAGGGGTGGTGGATAGTACCAGGAGGGAAAGTCATGATACCCAGGCCATTACTTCGGGAGGTGCTGCAACAGCTCCATGCAAGAACCCATATGGGAGGTTTGGCCATGGGTGATCTAGTGATCCGCCAAGCAGTAGCCCCAGGGCTATATGTAGAAGCTCAGCACATTGCTACCAAGTGCATCACATGCCAGAAAGTAAACCCTCGAAAGAAACCCCCTGTGCCAATGGGAGGTAGACCCTGGGCAGCGTACCCTGGACAGGCATGGCAGATTGATTTTGCCGAGCTCCCACGGTCCGGACATCACGGGTTTTTACTTGTCATGGTAGACCAGCTCTCTGGTTGGGTCAAGGCTTGGCCCACCAGGACTGCCACTGCAGCTACAGTAGTGAAGTATTTATTACAGGAGATCATTCCCCGGTATTCCCTGCCTGAGTCCATCGAGTCGGATCAAGGACAACACTTTGTGGGAAAAGTGGTTCAAGAAGTCGCACAAGCTCTCAAGGTTACTTGGAAACTACACACACCATGGAGACCACAGAGTTCAGGACAAGTGGAACGCATGAATAGAACTTTAAAGACTTTGCTCACCAAAATCTGTTTTGAAACACGCCTTAAGTGGCCTCAAGCATTGCCGCTAGCTCTTACTTGCATTCGAAACACTCCCTGACGGGGCCTCAAATTGACCCCATATGAAATTATGTTTGGCAAGCCGCCTCGAGTCTTACCTCCTGGGATGCGAGAGAATGTAACTTTTGAATTAGGTAATAGTGAGCTTCATACGTATGTTATTGCCTTGCAGTCTGTCTTGTTTTCTCTTCACAGGTATGCAGCCTCCTTTCAGCGCCTGCCTTTAGACGTACCGGTACATGACTTCTCCCCGGGAGACTGGGTCTTGGTGCAGCGGTGGAAAAAGGAGCCTTTGACTGAGAGGTGGAGTGGCCCTTTCCAGGTACTTCTAACAACCCACACCGCTGTAAAGATTACTGGCCATGACCGTTGGATACACCATACCCGTGTGAAACGACATCCACAAGCGTCAGAGGACAACAACTCCCAAGACGAACTCACTCCGGAAGCTGAGTCGTCTTCGGAACAAGAAGCCAGCAAGTGGAGCTGTGAACCTACTGGTGATCTACAAGTGCGCCTGAGACGGCTTAATCAAAGCTCAGAAAATTAGACAAGAAAGTAAAAGGGAAAATATGGTGGGAATCTTAATGTGCCTTGTTGTTATCTGCGTAATGAAAGGAGCAGAATTGAGCAGCCTTAACCGCTGGCTCACACCCTCGCTTTCCCAAATTGCTCCCCCAGGGACAAATTTGTATGTTGATATGATGGAAAGAATTGCAGGTACTTTTAATCTTACCAACTGCTGGGCCTGTGGGGGGCTCCAAGAGGCCAGAGAACAGTGGCCTTGGAGGGCTTTTCCTTTGGCCCCAAAATGGTTGGTCAGTGACAAGGCGGATGTTAAGAGTACTGGTCAAGAATGGGATGAAAACCACAGCTGGGATCTTTCCCAAGTGGCATTAGGAGAGTACTGTATTAGCAGTAATGGTACAGGGAGAAGTTTGGGACATAGTCAGTGTACATGGACATTGAAATGGGCCCAAATATGCACCAAGTATGCTGATCAATGGAATTCTGCTGTTAGCATCCCAATCTCCCCGCAGATGCAACAGACCAAAAAGACAAGAATAGTGCCTTTCGATTCTAACCCTACCAGATGTCAGGCATATGAAAAGACCCGAGGTGAACGATTTACCTGTGTCTATAGTTGGAAATGGGTACACCCGAATGGCACGGTGGCAAAGTTTAATACATATTGGAGTGCCTTAAATGACACAAATGAAATAACCAAGTGTGAGTATAGGGATAAAGATGGCGTATGGAAATGTCAGTTTAAACGGAGTAACTATTACACTGACCCTTTAGGGCAGACGGGCAACAAATACTATCCCCTTCTTTTCCACAGCCGTGACCCCCTAGCCTTGGGAGGGGAAAACAGGGCCCTGAAAGGACATTATTGGATTTGTGGAAGGAAAGCCTATACAGTACTACCACGAGGGTGGACAGGAACCTGCTATGTTGGAGTAATTGTACCATCTTTCTTTTTGTTACCATCTGAGGTCGGAAATAAGCTGGGAGTCTCTTTGTATGATGATTGGAAAAGAGCCAAGAGAAGTATTGATATAAGTTTGACACAGGGTGGCTCCCAAAAGTGGAAGGAGGATGAGTGGCCTCCTCAGAGGATTATTGAGTATTATGGACCAGCTACATGGGCTAATGATGGAAGTTGGGGTTACCGGACACCAATTTATATGCTAAATAGAATCATCCGGTTGCAGGCCGTCTTGGAAGTAATTACTAACCAGACTGCCACTGCTCTCGAGTTGCTGGCTCGACAAAGTTCCCAGATGAGGGAAGCCATATACCAAAATCGAATGGCTCTAGACTATTTACTCGCAGAGGATGGCGGAGTCTGTGGAAAGTTCAACCTTTCTAATTGTTGCCTCCAAATAGACGACAACGGAAAAGCAGTCTTAGAGATTGCCAAAGAGATTAGGAAAATAGCCCATGTACCAATACAAACGTGGGAACCCACGTGGAGTAAAGACTGGTGGTTTCAATTATTTGGAGGACCCTGGTGGAAAAAAGTAGGATTTGTGCTTTTGTGTGCTCTGACTGGTTTGATTTTTATCCCTTGCCTTATTCCTTGTCTCACTAGATTGATAACCACTACAGTAGAAGGAATGCAGGTCGCAGCAGTTCCTTTGAAAGCACAGACTGTAGCAAAAGTCATGGTCCTCAGAAAAATTCCTCGTAATTATCCTGATATGCCCAAATGAAGTAAAGATCAGAAAGCATCTCGAGGGGGGAGATTGTTAGAAATATTATTAAAAATGCATTATCAATAGCAGATTTAGAAAAAAACACAGCTGCTAGCCCTCCTTGTCTCCTAATGGGAGAGGGAAGTGGGGGTTGGAAACTGAAGGGAAAACTACCAAAGGCCCTTTGTATTAAGTATCACTCCCTCTTTGTTTTGCAAAGTTACTATCTCTTTGTTACAGTAAAGCATATACTCCTCAGCTTTTCTCATGCAGATAAAAGTAGATTACAGTTCTAACCTTGAGGCAAGAAAAATTTCAGGCTCTTATAACCTCAGAAATGGTCTGCCCATGCGCAATAACCTAATACATATTAAGCCTATCCGCCTCGCATACTTAAGTAGTTAATTATAATGCACATGGGACGTATGAAGCGACATGTTTACAAATATGTTTGTATGAACCGGAAATGAGTTGTAAAAGTTCCTCCTTCTGCACACGTGGTCAGGAGAGAGGGGATAAAGCCAGCTGGGCAGTTTCCCTCGGGGGCAGCAGAGTGTTTGATCTTTTGTCTCTCTCTCTGACCCTATTTGCAAATATATACCTTTTGTGTTGCTAATAGAGTGTGTCTGTAGCTGAAGGTTTTTTTTTCCTCCTCCCGAGAAACGAACCACGATTTTTACATCACACCCATACCCTAGCTGATGAGCAGGAGGTTAGGAAGAGTGCTGGCAGTGAAGGCACAGCTCCCAGTTGTCTGGTCCTGGCATGGGCACAAGGAAAGCCCCCTGCTGACATGCCATGGAAGCTATCTGGCTCACATCAGACCAAAGCTGGGCTGTTCCAGCTCACAGCTTTAAAAAGTTACTGGCCACTGACCTGAACTACAAAGAAAATTCCACCCTTCAGCAATTCCTGTTGGCTAGCTCTAGGTCCTTATCTGCTGAACATGCTGACTTTAGGAAGGTCCCTGCTCAGTGTGGCATTTTTGGTTCCCGTTTTAGATGCCTCTCTTTCCCTTGTGCCAAAGTCTAGGCAAAGTTTGGGTCCCCCTTTGGGGGTGAGGGATCTAAGTCCTTTGTTGGACTTAGGTCTGTAGGACCTTAATCTGTAAAGCATCAGAGTGAGAATATTGTTCCTACTATCTGGGACACTCAACCTACTGTAAAGTGACTTGCAAATTTAATGGTACTATGCAGAAGATAATTTTTGTTAGTAATCATAATAATAAGTAGGTAAGGATTTTGAATCACCAAAGTGGGGTCATAGTACAGAAGCAACAAAATTGGAAACTGTCCACTGATGAACTTAGCAAAGTCAATAGATGCCATCAGTAAATGAAACAAAGAAAAAAAAAACATATTACTCTGTCTCATTATAACATGTTTATGCCACTATAAAAGTCACAACACTACTGAAGTAAAAGTGAAGGAGAGAGGAGGGAGAGAGACAGAGCAGAGAGTTAGCACATAAACATTTTCTACATAGGATACAATGTATCCTATTATATTATATTATATTATATAGATATATTTGTAATGTTTTAGGATCTGGATCTCCTCATGGAATCAGTTATATCAAAGATAAACTGCAATTTAACCTTAAAAATTAATCTTCTTGGACTCCTATGTATTACTAACTTGCTGGAGTGGGTTTGATAGTCATATCCTCAATCAAAAATGACCCTGAGAAAAATATCAGTGAGTCTGGAGATAAAAAATATTTATCCAATATAACATCTAGGTAAGGAAAATGACCTGTAGATCTGCTGTCTTCCTGTATCTTCAAAGTAACCACTGAGAAAAAGAATTAATACTAAAAAGCAGTACTTCTCATGTGCCTGGGTACATGGGGTGCCACAAGATCCTTTGAAGGGTGCCATGACATATGAAGAGATAGCATGTGAATAGATTAGCTGGTAAATGCAGGCTCAAATCTCTGCTTGGCCACTCTGCAAGAAAGTGAGCACTGTAATATGTGTTAATCTTTTAAATAGGGTAGTTCAACTGGCAGGTCAATTGTTCAAGATCATGTGTATTACATTTTTTGTCATGTCATTTCTAACAGATAACCTCCACTATTTCTACAATGACAAATTGGTTTGTTTTCTGATGACAGAACGGCATCATTGGTAATTAGATGATGTCTTGGAAGATAAATATTAATTTCTAATGTATCTTCTAATATTTTAAAAAAAATAATATACCATTGATACTCAGAAATCTGAACAATTTTTGCTCTCATTAGAATAGTGGTACTCAGCTTTTTGACCCTGCAGGACAAATGACTGGGGCAGATCTATTACATAAACTTAATCCAACATGTGTTGGATCAAACCCTGCTCCTACACACTATATCGCACCCATGGCCCTGGCCCCATGTGCCAGGTCACACCCAGCTCAGGCCCTGGCCTGGCCACACATGGTGGATTGGCCCTGACCCTGCCCCTTCATGCACTGGATCAAGCTCCTGCTCTGGCCCTGACCTCCACCCCATGTACCAGGCTGCACCCATTATCCTGTATGTGTCAGATCAGGCCTGCCACTTGGTCCCTGGCCCTGCACGTGCCAGCCATATCCTATATACAGGATATCTGGCCCATGGGGCTTAGAAATTTGATGGGAAGAGGAGTCATGGCAGTGTTACTTGCCACTACCAGCTATCACCAAATTTTTGGACTCCTAGGTAGCACCAGAGGCTGAACCACATGATTCCATAAATCAGATCTGGCCTGTGGTTAAGCACCCCTGCATTAGAAGATTTTAATGGAATGAGAACTATTGACTTAGCCTACAAATATTTTAACTAGAGAAGCTGATTCCTTTTGATTTAAGGTTGCAGGAAAAAAAACAAAAATATTAAGATAAAACTCCTTATAAGGAAGTCATTTTTTCCATATTAAAATTGCATGCTGCATTGTACTGTGTATTTCTGGTGAATGGAGGCACCTTGATTGTAAACAAGGGCTACATTTTAAGATTTCTGAATACTGTAAAAAAGCAATCTGAAATTCTGTCTTCAATAGAACAAAAATGGAGGCTTTCAATGCTTAAGTTCCTTGAATTTCTAAGGACCTAGTGACAGAACGTGTTGTCGCTTCCAGGCCAAACGTCCCTTCTGCTGGAATTCTGAAACATGAGTTCAGCTACCAAATATAGATGAGTGGGGTAAGAATTACACAGTCACGGAAGACAGATGTAACTCACAGGCCACAGTTGCCTCGATGCTTACTGCGGACCAAGCAATCTTTAGTGAATAGCTAAAGCAACTTTCAACCTTCTTAGACAAAGAAGAAAAGAACAGCCTTATCTGAAATAAATTATATTTGATATTCTTCAAACTGGCCTAACATTCATAAGGTCTGTAATATATTTGTTTGCAAAATTTAATTTATAGTGTTTGGGAGAGGGATAACAGCAAAGGGTTTCAAGAACCTTAATTTTTTTTTCTTGCTTGTTTCTACAACATTATTAGACATTTTCCTTATATTGTTACTCTTTGAAATTGCTTGATTTTGTTGTTTTTCTCTTAAACAGCAAAATATTTTTTGTTTGTGTAGTTTTCCCAAATTTTCAGATACTTGTATTTGTCCACTTATTATTTTTCTTTTTATTTCAGTGAGGAAATAAAAGTATTTTTTCCCATGCTAACCTACAGTAACTGGATGTTTAAATATGATAAAGTATTCTTATATCTTCTAAAACTATGAAAATGATTGTCCCTATAGGAATATCACAGATTATAATAGCAGTCTTCCGTGTTAATGCTTAGAATATCTACAATAGTTTATATGAGAAAAAACTGACCCACAGAAATAGTTTGTGCTTAAATAAAGCTAAAAAGTCTAAATAACATATATGTAAAATTTTATTTTTGCTTTTAAAATTATATAGTACATTGTTCTATCATTACTCATTAGAAAGATGTGCAAAGCAGTGTTATAAATATGCTCTAGTCTAACCAGGAGAAGCCAAAAATAGCATTAGATATTTCTAATTATGATCTTATATGCTACTTGATATGATTACTGTTATTTTAACTTTACTTAACTGTGATTTAAATAAGCCAGTTATTCTATAGGGCACTTTGGATTCCCTGGAGGAGAGTTACATTAAAATGGAAGTTGAAAATGTCTTCAGATCAAAATTTTCAAACCTGGATACCTAATTTGAAATCTATATCCATATTTAGGCACCAAATAAGTAGCCAGATTTTTCAGAAGTGCTGGGTACTTGTAATTTTTACTGATATGACTTACTTTTGGATATCCAGCTGCTTTGTCTCTGTTTAACCAGATCCTCAAATGTGAAGTTTGAGAATTATGTTAAATATATGTAAACCATTCTTGGTACATAAATCAGATGCAAAATGATATAAAGGTCAAATAGCTGTAGCAGGTCTGCCAGTTTACAATATTTGTATTTTAATATAAACTTAATATTTGCAGTCATGGCAAGGGGCAATGAGCTGAATGCGGCTCTGATTTACATCCCACTGAAGCAACAGAACACCATGTGGTGACAAACAATATGTAACCTTGAGGATGTGAGCATGAATTGGAAGGAGTTGGAGAATTAACCAGATTTAGCCAAGACATAGTTATGAAGCAGAGTGCATTTAAAAGCAATGAATTATCCTTCTAGCAAAAGAGCATATTTATACATTTTTATGCAAGGTTTTAAAAAAATAACTGTCCTGGAGACACAAATGCTACTAATTTAACCCTTGCTATCCTGGCCTATATCCAGGTGCCTTAACAGCTGAGCCTCAGGACCAACTGTTAGCCTTGCTTCTCAGGTTAATTTTGTAAAGTGCAAAGATGTATTTGGTTATATATATCTACTTTTTTAGATTTTGTAACAATTCATTGCCATGGTTGTTTGATGCAAACAGGAGCAAAGGGAATCTCTTTGATCTAATTGCAGTAAAGACTAAGCCTATGGACTCAGTCTATAAAAACTCTGCTTCATTTTCCAAAATATAAAACACTTTGGTTTCCATATACTTCCCTTTTATGTGCTTGCTTGTAATTCATTGGCAGGACATACAGAGAGAGAAGAGATAGCAAGAGGTGCACATACTGGTCCAAGAATTCAAACAATCTATCAGTCAGTTAATGATTACATGCTGGGTTAGCCTCAGTGAGGTAACTAAAAGTAATTTGAGCTTGCACAAGCTGATGTAAAATACATCCGAGTGCATCACATGACTATCAAGCCATCTATCAGTCACTGAAAAATGCAATAGGACATACAGTGAAAATGCAAAGCTAAAACAATCTAATTTTAGAAAATTAAACTCTCATGGAAAGAATTACAATAAAATGACGATAATCAAGGTTATTTTAAAATACTGTTTGCTTAATGATGATGTCAAACCTGTAATTATCATTCTTGGGACCAACTTGTCACCAAAGTAGCATCCAGGAATTCAAACACATTTGAACACTTGGAGTTTTCTGTGGATCTTTCCACCTAGGAGAAATACAAGTTTTCTTCCTCCTGAACAAAACAAGCAGGGAATGAGATCTGACAGAGAATATCATTCTCCTTAAAAAATGCTGTGGAAAAATTGAGGGGTATATGGAAACTTCTGTACCTTGTACGAATACTTTTCTGGTGCTGGGTGGTACATGAAAAATATGAATAATACTCTTCTGGAGTAGTGTACAATATCTACAATGAATGGTTATCTGATATCCCATTTAGAGAAATTATCAATATTTGGGATCATGCCACTGAAACAGGCAAGTTCCAACAGGGATGAAAGAAGGGATAATAGGTAAACAGGTATCAGACAGGAAATACTATTATAATAATAGTAATAAACATACAGTTAATCAAAAGAAAAAGCATGTAAATTCTAATCAAGGATATTCTAGGAACATCCTAAGCTCAGAGATCCAAATATGAATATAATTGGCTTAAGCCAGCACAGTATTCACTTGTTGTGATTTGGCTTCACAGTACACTATGAGTTATAATGATATTCTATGGGGAAAGGGGTGCAGGTATAAGGATTCTTCAATATTAAGTGCAAAACCTCTCTAGGTGCAGTATATACGTATACACACATACCATCAGCACCTTGTGTGGGATACTTGAATAAATGAAACAAAAAGTCCAGAATTAACTCTTTTTATTTACTACAACCAATGGATAACAAACAAATGAAAACCATGCAAAGAAAATATTAAATCTCATTATATATATTCTGCCATGCAGAATTTGGACATCACTGCTAGGATTGTATTTTACTAAGTCAGTGGTACACCCAGCACAACCACCACCCACCCTACTGAGCAGGCTAAAAACTTCCCAAGATGGACATAGTATCTGCCCATCACTCCACAAGGAATATTCAAGTCACACTCTGAAAAGTTCCCTCTTAGTAGAAGGAGATTAATTCCCTCCTAGTAGAAACATAAACCTAAACACACAACTGTGGAATGGGTAAGCATTATCAGAAAGAAATGAATCACTTAGCGGAGAAGCTAAGTTTGCTTAGGAAAAGAGCATTTGCAAATTTGAAATCTGGTTACATGCAGGTAACATAGTTCTGAAATATTTCGTTTTTACGTAAACTCTTGGTTCAGGATCAGGCTTGTTCTAAAATGAAATAAATGATCATGATACCCACAGTCCTTGCATTGCGAGATCTAATTCCCACCCATCCCCTGCAACTCCAGGTTTCATATCCAGTTATTTGTAAGTAAAGAACCTGCAGTTAAATGAAAAGAGCATGTACCTAAGGTGTTCACTTTTTTATGGGAATTTTATTCATTTTTTCTTCCAGAATGCAAGACAGAAGCTGTGAGCAAACAGTGCCTCTATCTTTAATGCTGAAGGAGGCTTACTCTTCAGAGAAAAGATCCCATGAGGGATACTCTGTAAACACATCAGAGGCTTCTTCATCCCATGACACTTTTTATGATTCCCTATCAGACATGCATGATGGAGAATTTTCAAATGAGCTTTCTGCTTTTCTCAGCCAGGAGGAAATAAATAAGAGCCTTGACCTAGCCCGGGAAGCTATTGCTAATTCTAAGAAAGAGGATCAAAATACAGAACAGGAGTTCACTCATTATTTTAACACTTCACTTCCAATCTCATCAGAAAATGCATCTTCTAGGGAGACCAAAGTGCATGAACAAGAAGCTTTAGGGAGGCCTCAAATAAGGAGCCCAATTTCACTGTCAATTACACCTCAAACTTTTCAAGAGCAACTGATACAGCAATCACCCATGTCACCTCGTACAGCAAGCAGTTTTTTTTCTGGGAAGGAAGCAAACATCTCACCCTTGTTACCAGCTAGTCCCAGTTTTATTCGGAGTCTCAAAAATTCACAGAAATGTGGTCCAAGTCTGCAAAAGACAAGTTCAAAGTCCAAATCAGTGCTCCAAGGAGATGCTCCTTTCAAGAGCAAGTTGTGTGACAAGGCTGCCACATTCATTGAAGAACTTTCTTCCATATTTAGAGAAGCCGCAAAGACAAGAGGCAGGAGTCCTGATGGGGACTCCTCTTCCCCAGACAGTGGATACCTGTCACCTAAAAAGAAACAGTTGGCCATGATGAATGCCACAGTGAGCCAGATCCCTGGTGAAACATATGAAAAGAGTAAATCGGAGATAGAGTTATCTGGTGAACATCAAAATGGAGAGCCCTTCCATGAGAAAAAAAATGTCACCCAGCAGAATGAAACTGTCTTACACCACCAGCTCAGCAATGTAGGGGGTCAGAAGTCTTCAGCTCCTCGATTTATCCAGAAACTCAAAAGCCAGGAAGTTGCTGAAGGAACCAAGGTGCTGTTGTCTTGCCGAGTCGCTGGAAATCCAATACCTCATGTCAGGTAAGCATTTGGTTTTATTACAGTGCTCATAAACAATGGTTGTCATCTTCTAACTTTATTTCTGGGAAGCAGTATTGCCAGGGGCCTACCATTTGCATAGTATAGTTTATAAAATGATCAGATATTCCCATTTCTTTAGATTTGTTGCTGTAACCTACACCTGTATTAATTTCTTTGCCTTCATTTGTATAGTGGAGCACTGGGGTGTGCCTCCTCCTGTAAGGGAGCTAGCAGCCTGCATGGCTGTTTGCAGGTGGTGCAGGGAGCTAATGAGAAGCTCACCTGACTGGAAGAAGGCTCAGCCTGGAGCTATATGGCTAGGGACAGAAGTTACACACAAACCAGTTTAAGTGATCAGAAACTGGTTTAAACCTGTAACGTAACAGAATTTTAGTGCACATAAACCACTTTCAAAATTACCAAAACTGGTTTAAGATAAACCTGGTTGGATGTAGTATCAGACTTAACTGATTTGGGTCAAACCATTTTATGGAACTTCTGTCCCAGATCCCTTCCTGGTTCAAGTTAACTCACAGTCTCCCAGCATCCCAAGATGCTTTGCAGCTATGATGCCGGCTCCACTGGAGCAGGGACTGCCTCACCCCTCTGCTCCTTAACCTGCTTTCTGCTTGTGTCTGCCAGCCCATAGGGATGGTGGGGGGCAAGGGAACAGACCTCCAGTCCCCCTAGCCAGGGTCTGCACAGCACATGGTGGGAGGGAAAGCCCCTCTGGTGGGGGCTTTTCAGACCCTGGCAGCCCTCTCCCCTCCCAGCTGCTTCAGTGGCTGCCACAGGAGGGATCCAGGAGCAAGGACCTCTGGCCTGGGTGCCCTACCCCCAAACCCTCCTCCCACTCGTCTAAAGTAGATTTGAAACCAGATGCATGGGAAGAGGGGATTTGAACCAGCTCAGTGTTCAAATGACCAAACTACAGGTTACAAGTTGTCCAGCCCCATCTCCAGCTCTCCCATGTAGTAGTTTTGTTTCCATGAAACCAGTCTGGAAAAATACACACTTAAAAGCATGCTTAATCTAAACTCACCACTGAAACAAGGGTACCTTGCAGACATGTGCAACTGAATCACTCCCCTAGCTCAAACCTGCACATTGAATTAGTCAGACTCACCTGATGAAAAAAGACTAGTGATGTTGCAGATAAAGAAAAAAAGCATTATTTGGTTTGGGCTGAGTGAGTTAATTTGACTATTTACAAATGACTGATGCATGCAGTCAAGGTAATCATGCATTTTTAAGGATTTTGCATGTATTTCTATAAATTTTTAAAAGGAAAAATACTCCTATGTTAACTTCAGCTTGAAGAAGGCAAATTAAAGCTTCAGTACCCAAGTTACATTCTAAGAGTGTCAACCCAAGTATATTTCATTACTAATCACAAAAGTGCTTCATTCACTTAGTTAATTCTAAGTAAACATGATAGGTGGGGGCTGTTGGCTGATAGCATACTATAGGAAAGTTAGTTGCCAGCAAGATAGCAAAAAGGAGTTTGGAGTGGGGAGTAGAGACTCCAATCTGTTACCTGTCTTCCTTGACCTTATCCTGCATAACTATACTAATGCAACCTGTAATGTAAATTGGTAAAGTAACTATTTTATACATGTGGGAGACCCCAAGTAAGTTTCAAAACTACAAATAATGTTCTGTCAACTGTAGATACAGTTATAGCAGTGGCTGTATTGGAGTAGTTTAGAAAAGTCCCTTTCTAAGTCTAATTCAACTCAGGCAAGTTTAAAATACGATGTAGGTTTCACTGTTAGCAGGCAGGGCAAACCCATCACTGGTATCAAAGCTGGCTTGTGAACAGGTTACTAATAAGTCTCGGCTCCCCCTGCTGACTGTTTAGCTGCTTTTCCAGTAGCAGACAAGAAAATAGGAAGATTCATAGATTAACAGCATAGATTCTTTTTTCTACTTTGTAAACACCAATATTGAAAAAACACTGATGTCTAAAAAGTTTAAGCTGGGGCAAAGTTGTTTCTTAACTGTTTGACAGTGTTCTTTTCTAAGATAAATGAAAATTATAAGCTATTTTCCCCAGGTCATATACACAGCCATAAGCCTTACCTTTTTTAGTAAAACTAGGTAGGTCAAACAGGCCTTATAACCTGGCCTTTCAAAGTATGGAAAATTAACAAAACACTCACATTGTTAAAAACATTTAAACTAAATATGCTGACATTAACGAGGCAGGCTAATTTACCACTTCCCTTTTTGTTGGATGTCAGTCCTGAAACTTTATCAGCATGTTGTCTCTTTAAACCAATGGTTCCCAACCTTTTTTTTCCTGCACCCCGCTGCTGGGAGCGGAGTGTGGCAGCAGCAGCAGCCCAGGGACAGGGGAGCTCCCAGCTCATGGTGCAGCTCCTCTTTTCTGTGCGGCACCGTCAGTATTGTCCCCACAACCTTCATTTGAGTCATGAGCCACGGTTGAGAACCACTGCTTTAGACAGACTTATGGGCGTAGGGACTATAGGCAAAAATCAAACAACAGGGAGAATTAGGCACCTTCAAAGAGCAATTCTGAGAGCCTGGATACAGAGTGAGGAGGCTCCAAGAACTAGCAGATAGGAAACAAAGTACTCTCTGAGCTTAAGCACCTAATTCAGAGCTGCATTTGAGACCCAGAAGGCAGGCTCATCTTCTAAGGTAAACAGCTCACTGAGCAGGATGTGGAGGGAGTGTGGAAGTCAGCCAAGAGAATTTATTCCTTGTAGTGAATACCAGAGACAAAAAAACAATAAATAAAACACACTGATAAGTAACAGTGAAATATAAAGTGAGGAATTATTATTATAAATAGAAATATGCCATAACCTTGTTCTTTGGGTAAATCTGATATCTTTTATTAAACCAGCTTAAATAGTTGGGCAAACTCTTAGCACGTTTTCAGGTTTAAATACCCTTCATCAGGCTGAGGAAGCGTCTGCAGTTGGTATGTGCTCTTCCTAGAAGAGCTCTTCCTGGAAGAGTATATACCAATTGCAGATGCCTCCTCAGCCTGACGGAGGGTATTTAAACACGAAAACTTGCTAAGAAGAATTTCTCCACCTACTTGAGTTCGTCTAATAAAAGATATCAGATTTACCCAAAGAACTTTGCCAGCCTATGTCCTTAGACCAACACGGCTACAACCTACACCACCATAACCTCATTGGAATGTCTTCAACAGTGGAAAAAGGAACCATCCAGAAAAATATAAGAAACCTTATAGAAGGGGAAATTCCTTGATTTTACAGATGCATTTCCTTGAAAGGCTTCTAACAATATTTTATGTCTAAGTAAAAACTTAGATTGGACACATTCGTAAATGCCCTCAACAAAAAAGACGGTCAGATCAAAGAAGTTATCTTGAAACACATTTTTCACTCCATTGCAACATGCTATTTTTCATAAAAGCATTTCAGAATGGCTGTACTTCCTTAAATTGAATAGCAAATGAGAATGAATTGTGTAAAAAAAAAGGCAAGTGTTAAAAGGCAGGGAATTGTGGAAAAGTTAGAAGCCAGAGTCTTTTTAATCAAGCCAGACATATTATTAAAAATTAGCAATCAAATTGTAGAGTGGGGCTGTCCAAGCTTTAAGTGGCTGAGGGCCACAAGGCAGTGTTGGCTGTGCCATGAGAGCACCCCTTCCACCATACCACACTGCACTGCCACCATCAGCTCCCCAGCTTTGCAGGTGTTGCTGTGGCACACTACCCACTGATACAAAGGAAGGAAGCAAAAGCCAGAGGAGGGAGGAGAAACTCAGACACCTCAACTACTTCTGTGGCTTGAGCAATAGTGAGGGCAGTGGCCGGGTGGGAGCCCAGAGGCTTCAAAGTAACCCTTTGCCAGGCGCATGCAGCATGCAGACTATAAGCTGGACAGCCCCATTGCAGGCAATGCAAGTGTACCATAAATGAAATGCATAATATTCCTTATTCATATTTTTATTATTCCAGTTTATAGAACAGAAGTATAAGCACTGATCTAAATGATTGGAACACAGCCTCTAGTTATATCATAGCAATGGGTCACTGTTGTTACTTTGTCTGTCAGAAGAGAGAGGCAGTATTCTTGTATTTCTGTGCCCCTGGCTGCAGAAACATGCATGTAAAACACAGCATTGGGAAGATGTGTTCAAAAACTTAATTTTTTAATAGTATATTTACATTCCTATTAGAATCATTACAGATGTTGTGCTTATCCAGTTAGTGATATGTTAAACCTGCCCTGCAAGGGATACCAGCTAGGGTCTGCCTGGCAGCGGCAAAGCAGCCCCTGCCTGGCTTTTCCCCTTCTCCTCGCTTGAGCAGAGAAGTGGGGGGACACAGCCAGATGGTGGCACACTGAGGTTCAGGGGGGAGAGGGGATTTAAACCCCTCTCCCTTCATTCTTCTCAGCCTGCCAGCCTGGCCAGCATCTGGCCACACACCCCCACCTCTCCGCTTGAGCATGGAGCAAGGGAAAAGACTGAGGAGCTGCTCCACCCCCTGCTCCACCCCTGTCAGGTAGGCTCCAATTGGGGTTTACAGCCAGGTTTCCCACCCCCTTCTCAGCCAGCTGGAGCAGTGATAGTACTCCAGGCTTGTGAGCTGAAGGGTGGGGTCAGCCCTGCCCCACTGGATCAGACAGCAGAGCCCAGGGCGATAAATCATCCTAGGATGCTGCAGGACTGTGAGTTAACTTGAACTGGGAAGGAATCTGGAACAGAAGTTCCATAAACTGGTTTGACCTAAATCAGTTAAGTCTGATACTACATCTAACCAGGTTTATCTTAAACAGGTTCCAGTCATTGTGTTTATGGTTTAAGTGCACTGAACCATATGTGTTCTGTTACAGGTTTAAGCCAGTTTCTGATCACTTAAGTTTATGCGTAACTTCTGTCCCTAGCCTAGAAGACATTTTTAAAATGTCAGTGCTGTTCCAGGACAAGGCATTGAGAAGAAAATTAACTGCATTTTTCTCCAGCTCCTTTAATATCAACAATGAAGTGGTGATTTAAGAAAATAAATATATTGTGATATGTACCCCACCAAGGAATAACAATTTCAATCTGATGCCAATCATTTTTTTTCCCAGTGGCCTTATTGTAATCATATTCATTTTGCTGAAGAGGTCACTCTATCATTACACAAGCAAAAAGAATTTGTACTATCTAGTTTTCTTTAGTGAACAACACCAGAGGGCACTACAAAGCTCTTTCACTATATGTATTCTTAACGCACATTTCAGAATGAACCATGATTATTCAGTGAGTTCAGTCAGTGTTGTCAGAGACAGGCCAATTCAAAAATATGAATTGTCCAGATGGTTTGGATCTGGACTCATAAGCTAGGGATGGAAATTATACAAAACCAGTATAAGTGATCAGAAACTGGTTCAAATCTGTAACACAAAAGAAGTTCAGTGTACATAAACTGCTTTCAAAATAGTTGAAACTAATAAACTAATAAACCTAGATGGATGTAGTATCAGTCTTAACTGATTTAGGTTAAACTTCTATTGAACTTCTGTCCCAAATCCCCTCCAGATTCAAGTTAAGTCACAGTCCTCCAGCATCCCAGGATGCTTTGCAACTCCCCTGCAACCCCTCTCCCCCCACCCCACACACACACACACACTCCCCGGAGTGAACAAGCTAGCCTTGGCCCAAGCTGTCTTCTCCAGCCAAGCATGGAGGTATGCTCTAGCACCCCTCAGCTTGTGGTCTGGGCCACTGCTGGCATGTAGCTACATTTCCAGGATAAGAAGTGAATGTCTGTTCACTTGCTTATCAGTTCAATCTATGCAGCTAGACTAACCTGTGAAGATTGAATCGATTCAGCCTCGGGCCTTTTGACTGTCTATACTTAACCATAGTCCCCAGATTTTTAAGTATCTATTTTAAATGGATTTGCCAAGACTGTTATACTCGGGTAAGATTACCTAATATTAATAAAACTTAGTTCACTGAGAGTCTTCAAAGAACTGTACAATGTACATAGAGGAATCTTTTCACCTTTACCTTCACATTCTTCCTTGTCAGCAAGATTCAGATACTGACCTACTTCTCACTCTGTGTATAGTGAGTATACTTTCCCATTCATAGGTCTGTTCTCACCTATGTGCTAGAAAGTGGGGATATGCTATGAAATACCAGCAATTTGTCATAAGCAGTGGTATAATTAGAATAGAGCAACTGGTGTAACCACCCCAGGTATCAATTTAGGCAAGAGGTGAAAAAAAATGGCTGTTACTGGCAAGCATGAAAACACACCAGTGGTTCAGCAGCAGCTGGAAGTTACCACTGCCCCTGTGCCCCAGGCACCCAGCTGCATTGCTACACTGCTAATCATGAACATAAACTTTTAGGTGGGACTGTGTTGAATTGCACAAAATTAGAAAAAAAGGTGCACACTGGTAAATTCAACTGAAAAGTGACTAGAATTCCTAAATCTTTTTTTGAATCTGTGCACAGGTCCATGATAGCTCAGGCCAGGCCAGGGCAGTTCTTCATAAGTACAGAACTGCATTTCTAAATGCCCAAGGGACTTTAAGATTGAACTTCTTAGTTTTAGGAACGTTTAGGGTAGGCAACTGCTGAGTCAGCATATTGGGATCGCAGTTTTGGATTTAAGCAGACTTCAGGTACCCAAATATCTTTTTGTGGACTTGTTCTTCAGTCATATCAGGTCAGAATTGTGCAAAAAGCCTGCTCAGCTCAGACAATGGGACTTTGTGTAGCTACAGAGGAAGAGCTCATTAAAGGATTAAGACTTTAGGCACCTCAACAAGTGGTCTATTTTTCTAAGGTGCTGAATGCCTATCAACTTTCTCATTTCAATGGCGCTGGGAGAGGTTCAGAATTTCTGTGTTTCAAGCTGAATATTTAGGTGCTTTAGGACAAGTATAAAGCAAGGCTTGAACTCATACCTTTCAAGTCATTCCAAGATGCTTTAACTGCTCTGATAACTACACCCTGCTAAAGCCCTGGAAAATCAGGTCTTTAAAAGAGAGTAAGCAGGCAAAGTTACAGTTCCTGCAAAAGACAGACAGGGTTCTTTGGGTAAATCTGATACCTTTTATTAGACGGACTAAAATAGTTGGGAAAATTCTTCTTTGCAAGCTTTCAGATATAAACACCTTTCTTCAGCCAGAGGACATGTTTACCCAAAGAACCTTGTCTGGCTATGTCCTTAGACCAGCAGAGCTACAACCAACAGCTCCTCCAAAATGCACACAGCCTCTCTGGGTGCTAACATTTATGGATGTTTTGCCTTTAGGTTTAATATATAGGTTATTCATTATATATAAACTATATCTAAGATACAAGTATCTACAAACTGTATTTTTTCCTCATTTCAAGCCCACGATGTACCTGACTCCAGCTGACACTTTTGATATCTTTGAATTTTGCCATCTAGTTTTCAAAGATATGCTCAGAGCATACAACAGTAGATAAGTAGAATACTGTTAGGCACTGTACCTGAGTAGCCTCTACTAGCTTGATCTTTGTTCCTTACATGGCCCTTCAAATTAGGCAGTATATAACATTGCTTTCTAGAACTGTGAGATTCATCCAAGTCTAACAGCTATTTGGGCTAGTGTGGTGAAGGCGTCTTAGCCAATACATGAGAGAATGATGTGGTTAGCATCACATCCAGCCACCGTTGATTCCCCAGCCTAAATGATCAGGTTCTCATTTACATCTGGGCCAGCCTTTGACATGAGCCCAGAGTGGGGTTTAAACACAACCTCTAGAGAGGTAACAGGACAGCATAAATACTTTACCGCCACACCCTGCTAGAATTCAGGAAAATCAGGCCTTTAAATCCAGGGTGTCAAACTTATGGCCAGCAGGACACCAGTCCCAAGCTTCAAACTGGTGGCCTTCCAAGGAAGTCCATGCTGTGGCAACAGCAGCAGCAGTAGCCAAATGCAGGAACTTTGAGCTGCCACAATGTAGTAGCAACAGCAGGTCAGGTGCAGATCACACTGCAGCAGCAGCTACAGACTCTGAGTTCCCGGGGCAGGTAAGACTCCTCTGGCACTCAGTGGTCCCCCTGTTCTCTGGCAGAGTTTTGCCCATGGCACAAAGCTTATTAGACATCCTGCTCATAAGCTACCTAAATATAGCAGAGAATAACTTGAGACTTGCCTATCATGAGTATATACATGAATATCATCTTCTACTCAATGGGTGCATCTACACAAGATGCTTTACTCCACAGTAGAGCAAATTACTGGGTGTCTATGTGACCTGCTTCATTGCCATAGTGGTGAGCTATGTCACCACAGCTCTTTGCTATAGTGACTTAACATAAGCAGGCACGAACTGCAACGCCAACGCTACTGTGCAGTAGGCCTGTGGGAAGCAGCTAGTATTCACTTTGGACTCAGATTCAGCCAATTCGGGGGACAGTGATTACATTCAGTGATTTGAATCACTGTCCCAAATCAATTCAGCCAAATCTGATTAGGAGATTCGGCTGTTGCCAAATCAGCTTAATCTCTGAATCGAACAGGTCCCATCCCCCCCACTCTCCCAGCCCTGTCAATGGATGCCCTGCCTGGCCCCAGCTCTTAAAAAAAAAAAACGAACCTCAAACTCACCAGCTCCTGCCAGGCAGGGGTGTGATCCCCACTGTCCCCCACTGCCCCATGCTATGGGGAGGCTCTGCCATGAGCCCCCAGAAACCCCAACAGCCGCTGCAGCAGCTGGGAAGTCCAGGGCTGTAAAAAACTTTTTTTTTTTTAAGAGCCAGGAGCTGGGTCCAGGTGGGACAGCCATGGGGGTGGGCTAGGAGAGCAAGTGGGGGTCGGGAGGTTCTCAAGGGGCCTGGTGGGGGTCTCCCCATGGTCCCCTTCGCCTTCCTCCAGCCTCTCACCCCTGCCCCCTACTTACCAGCATGGAGTCCAGGTCCAGCTCCCTGCAGCAGCAAGTGGGGACTGCCCAAATCTCTGAAGGTCTCCAAATCTTTTTTAAAATTGATTCAGAGAGCTTTTAATCAATTTGGACTTTTTTATTGGTCTTCTGACTTGATTCAGAGATTCAGCTGCCAAATCAGGCTGAATCTCCTCCAAATTGAATCTGCACCTGAAGCTTCGCACAGCCGTACTGTGCAGTAGCAACAAGCAGTCTCCCAACCCCTGCTCTGTGATCATGATCATGGAGCTCCCTGCACAGGGAGAGTTTCCTGCCCAGCCTGGAGCTGGCTCGGACCTGCCCCAGACCAGGTTACACAGGGAAGTGTGTATATGCAACCTGGAACTGGCTGAGGACTGTCCCATTTGGGGCAGTCCCCAGCCAGCTCCAGGCTGCACTTGCAGACTTCCCTGCACAGCCTGGGGCAAACCAGGAACTGTCCAAGTCAGGGACAGGTCCCAGCCCTGAAGTTTTTTCCCAGCCCTGTGCCCCTGGGCAGGGAATCCCCACCTAGCCACGGGCTCATTGCTAGCTGCCCCACCAGTGGAATGGGCCAGGGCAGTGTTTCTCAACCTGTGGTATGAGTACCCCTGGGGGTATGCGAGACATGGGCAGGGGTTACACGGGAGCTGCATTTTGGTCTTTGTGTGCTCAGGCCAGAAGTTCTGGCTGCCAACCCTCCCCTCGTGTCCGGTGCACCAGGGCTTTTACCCCACAGCATCAGTGTGCCAGGGGATAGGGAGGAAATCCCCATGCAGGCTGCTTTGCCCCAGGCCACAGAGGAAAAAGTGGGACTTGGCTCACAGTGGTGAAACCAGAAGTACCACAGTGGGACTTCTGGTTTCGCTTTTGCTGCGTTGATTGGCAGGGGGTATGTAAGGTACCAAAGGTTGAGAACCACTGGGCCAGAGGACTGAACCCTGTCTCTCCCCCACTGCTCTCTTCAAGCCCCCTGCTGCCAATTCAGAAGCTGGGGCCAGGAGCTCCCAGGGGCAGGGAGCAATCTCACAGCCCCCACCAAGAGAAAGCTGTCTCCTGGCCCCATGTTGCCTGCCAGCCCCTGGGCTAGCACCCAGGGGGAGCCTAGAGCTTCCCCTGGCTGCTTCAGGGTGGGCAGTGCAGGGCTGGAGAGGGCAGGAGTAGACTGCTGTCAGGAACAGCAAATTTGCTCCCAAATAGGCAGATGTGTAGATAGATGCCTACTCCAGAGTAAATTATTCTTGAGTAAACCTATCCAGCAGCATATGTACATGCTGATGTGCCCAATAAGAATCAATTTTTATAATAAAGATTAATCCTAATTTTTCATTTGTAACAACAAGTTATGCACTTTAAAGTTAATTATTTTTTCATGCCAATTTTCTGAACAGGCTAAAACAGGCAACAATTCCCTTGGCTCATTAGACTTAGAAATGGTGCTGTCTGCCAGGTGTGAGGTTTATAATGGAAATAACTTACCTTAAAGGCCAAAAAACCAGCAGTTTTGTTTTAAACCACCCAGAAAGTTTGTTACTCAAACTGTAACTATTTTTCATATATACATCTCCTTGAAATATACAATTTATTCTGCTCTAAGAGCTACCACAATCTTATTATGACACCTTTATAAAACTAAGAAGGCCTGTGCACTAGAGCAGAGCTTTGACAGCTTTTTACGAAACATAAACAAATGTAGGTGTGTTTGGGTGTAGTAATGACTCTCCCTCTACTACACTGGCTCTAAGCATTTTTAGATTCAAGTTACCCCTCAACAGCCTCAAGAAACTTCTAGTAGGCTCAAGGTGTACCCCCCCCCTCCCCACCCCGCCCCCACCCCCACCTTCCAGCTCATAGTTTTTACTTATATTTTGACTACAGAAAAATAATAGAGAAATTCTTCCATTGCAATTGACAGATCAGAATGGTTTTAACCCTGTGGATTCCTATTTGAAATCTCTGGGTTTATCTTGTAAATCATGTTTGCACATGTAACAGTACTAAAATTATATGACACTTCCACTGCACCCTTGAAAGGATTTCAGGGCTTCCCAAGGTGCTGTGGGACCCTGGTTAAGAATTACTGCTATAATCCAAATAGTGCTCTCTACAAAGGAAGGTTTGACAAGCTGTTCAGGTGTCAGGACTGTCTCTCTCAATTTTTTCCCTGTTAGGATAGTAGCTTTCTTGTTTAGGTTAGGCTATGTAAAAAAGGTTTTCTGCTTAAATTTATGTTATCAAGTAGGGTTATGAACAGGAAATAGCATAACAAACACAGTTTAGCAATTTCAATCCCAGAATAAATTGTTTCCATTTTTCTACATTATTATACATTTTATCAGTGATTAGAACTCTGAGGTAAGTGATTTATTTTTCTTTTCTTTCTTTTTCTTTTCTGAATCTAGGGGACACACACTTAAATATAGAGTTACCATGCGTCCAGGTTTTCCCGGCCATGTCCTCTATTTTGCCCCCCATGCTGTGTCTGGGCGGGTTTTTAAAATAAGAGCAAAATGTCCACGTTTTTTGCTGTTCCTCTGCCCTCCTGGGCCAGCTGCTTGCAGTTGGAAGCAGTGGGCAAGGTGATTGGCTGTCAGGGGTCATATGACCCCAAGAGCCAATAATTACCTTGTGGCAGAGCAAAAAATAGCCAGAGGAAGGGATGGAGAGTAAGAGACCAATATGGGAGCTGCTTAGGCAGCAAGGCTGGGGGCAGGAGGCTGCAGGCCAGGAGTGAGGGCTGCAGGCAGGGCTGGGGGGCAGGGAGCTGTGGTTGGCAGTGAGGAGCATCACTGGGTAGGGGGGGCCATGGGTTGGGAGTGAGGGGCACCAGCAGAGTTTGGGGGGCAGGGGCCACAGATCAGGGGTGAGAGGCACTACCTGAGCTGCTGGGGAGCTGCAGGTCAGGGCTGGGGGGCAGGGCAGAGGGGGCAGGTTGGGATTGAGGGACATTGGCAGGGCTGGGGGGGGTGCAGGAGGTGTGGGTCTGGAGTGAGGGGCACTGACAAGGCTGCAGTGAGGGGCATGGCATATGGGATGGGAGACTGCAGTTGGGTATGCAGGGCACTGGCAGGAGCAGGGGGCTGCAGGTTGAGAGTGAAGGACACCAGCAAGGGGTGAGGGGCAGGGTACTGTTGTTTGGGAGTGAGGGGCACTGGCAGTGCTGGGGTCAGTGGGTCCAGAGTGAGGGGCAGCAGCAGGGCTGGAGGAGTGTGAGGGGCAACAGAATGGGCAGGGGCAGGGCACCGGCATGTCACTGCCCCTCTTCCCCCCACCATTCCCCATAACAGGTGTCCTCTTTTTTAGACCTGGAAATATGGTAACCCTATTAAATACTATTGACAAATACTCACTTGCAGCATTTTTAAAACCAGAAGGGGAGCTGCTGCTTAAGGCTAAGTACAGACAGTCAAAAAGCCCAAGGCTGAATCAATTCAGTCTATGCAGGTTAGTCTAAACTGCAGATATTAAACTGAGAAACAACTGGACACACATTTACCTTTAATTCAGGAAAAGCAGCCACATACTTGAAGTGGCTGAGGCCATAAGCCAGGGGGCAGTAGAGCATAGCTCTCTGGCACTTCCTCTTCCTGCTGCCCCTGAGATCTTTGGGATTTGCAATCCAGCATCACACAAGCAGGACTCTGCAGGGTTGCTCATCACTTCCTCTTCCTGCTTCCAGGTGACCCTGAGGTTTGTAGTCCACAGTCACAGCCACTGGTAATTTCCAGTAAGTTTAGCAGCAGGGCAGCTCTGTACTTGAGGGAAGAGGGGTTTGTTTGGGAGTGAGGGGCACTGGTAGTGCTGGGGTCCCCCTCCCTGGCCCTGGACCCCAGCCAGGGTTTGGCTAGAAGTAGGGCCTCCCTGCCTCTTTCTGCTTCCTCCTTCCCCCCACCTTCTCTGCTAGAGCAGACAGCCCAGCCCAGGCCTGGAAAGCATGCTGGGAGACTCTGATTTAACTTAAACCAGGAAGGGGTATGGGACAGAACTTTCGTTAACCAATTTGACCCAAATCAGTAGAGTCTGATACTACATTCAACCAGTTTCAGCCATTTTGAAACTGATTTATACGCACGGAGTTTCTGTTCTGTTACAGGTTTAAACCATGATATAAAACAATTTCTGATGACTTAAACTGGTTTATGTGTAACTTCTGCTCCTAGCCTAGGACTGTGCAGCAGCTGTAATGTCATAGCTGCTACATGTGCATAAGCCTGTAGCTAGACAAGTGTTATGTGACACTGTAACAAAGGCACTAACCTTAACCTTGGATGAAGTAGGGTTGAAATTGGAGTACCAATTTTTCTGTGTTTGTATCTCTACAGGCTCCTGCACATAACTGTTACAGTAAAACAGCTACTCTTAGGTCAGCAGCAGCTCCCTTTCCCCTTGTGAAGTCTCTCCAAGCAAACAGTTTTTCCTTGCCCTCAGTTTTGCTCTGTACAAGCACCTACATGCTGGATTACTTTAGCATTCCTGCTCCTACATTATTATCTCCTGTACTCCTGTCCTACATAATTGTCTTTACTAATCCTTTGTGTAATGGGTATTCCTACGTTCAGCAAACCAGGATAAAATTATGTTGAAGCCTGTTTAGCCAGCCATTGTTCCTCCTTTACATTCTGTGTGGACAAGTCTATGTTAAAACTACTTGGGTAGTAAGGTTCTTGTGCTATGTAAGTCCTTTGGGAAAGGAACATTCTCTTCCTATTAGGTCTGTGCAAAGCTTTGGTCACTGATTCAATTCAGCAGAGATTTGGCCCAATTCGGTGGCTGAATCTCCAAAGCCGAATCGAATCGGGAGACCCTTTAATCTCTCCGAATCAAATTGGAACCCTCTGAATCAACTCAGAAAGATTTGATTATTTGGACATAGACACAGCTTTAAATGTTTTTTCTACATACCTCAAGGTACCAGGTGGCTCGTGACTGCTGAGATGCTGGGGCAGATGGAGCATCTCATGAGAGTACGGAGCAGGGAGGTGTCTCCAGTGTGCTTGGCAGTGGACCCAGAAATGGACCAGAAGCATTTCTGGTCCACTTCTGGGTCTGCCGGGGAGCGTTTGGGGGGGACCCCCCCAGCTCAGTGACTGGTGCCTCCTAGGTCTCAGGAGGCACCCAGGGTCCCCTATGGCTGATTGCTGAGCCGGGAGGGCATGGAGGGGTCCCCTGTGTGCTTGGCGGCAGACCTGGAAATGGGCTGGAAGTACTTCTAGTCCACTCCTGGGTTTGCCAACAAGCATGTGGGTGTCCCCCTGCCCTCCTGTGGGATGCTTCATCCACCTCACCATCGCACCATTCACGAGCCATGCCTGGTACCTCAAGGTATGTAGAAAAAATATTTAAAGCTGTGTCTATGGCCAAATCACTGATTCTCTGAATCAGCAGTGAATCTTCAGATTTGGATTCAGCTGAATCGAATCAAGACAGTGATCTGAATCAATTAATTAAATCACTGTCCCCAATTCGGGCTGAATCCGAATCCAAATTGAATACGGCCCACTTCATATACCCCTACCTCTTACATGTACATCTAACACACGACTCTTCAGAGATGTTTTTTAAAGTAAAAATAATACTATTTGCCTTGTCATTTATATTACCAAAAGAATGAACTACAGAGGAAAATAATGTATTAGCCCTTTTAGCTTAGTAATAAACACAGTGCAGGAAATGAAAACTTTTCCTCCAAGCAGCTTAGCAATAATGTTCTACCATTAATATTTTACTTACTCCCTAATTAAAAGGCTGGGTTATTTTGGTGGAAAATTCAAATAATATAAAACAATACCCATAGCCTAAATGTCTTCTCTATTGGCATGTCACTTTTTCTATTCCACTTTTAACATTCTCTATAGTTCCCATTCTCAGTAATATCTTTTTTGCTTTTTAGTCAGCTTGTTGAATATGTGTGTGTGTGTGTATATGTGTGTGTGCATATATGTATAGTTATATATGTGTTTTAATGGTAAAAGTCAGAGTAACATTTCCTTTTTTACATTTAGTGTCTCCCCAATTCTCTTCTCCTTTTTTCATCTTGTTCCATCCATTTTACAAAGCGATCTGTTATTCACGCATCTGTGGATCCAAATAGCTCTGATCTTATGTTGAAATTTAGACTATCCCTGGGGTCTAATGTGAAAATAAGAATATACTGGGAAGTTATTGTTAACTGCTTCTACATTAGCCCTACTGCTTGATTATTCCACAGAATGCTAGAATGGTAAGGAGTCATTTCTTAAAGAATGTTTTAATCAAATGGGTTTTCCTAGCCACAGACACTGGGGTGAACAATTTTATGGAGGCAGAAAGTTCTATAGTGCTAATGGAAACTTGCTATTGGTCCCTACGTTAACTTGGGGTGATAAGCACTGTTGATTTTAGACTGCATGGGAGATTCATGACAGATCTCCCTGTTCCATTCCCCACCTTTCCTTTTGAGCTGAAACCCTGTTGAATTCACACAATGGGGTTTGTGTGTAATGCAGAAAGGGTAAGGACATGTTGTAGAGCCAGTACTCCCTTATACCTAGTCTAGTAGTTCATATACTTTATTTGCAAAAGTGGATAAGAGAATACCCCCAGTCAGCTTGCTTTACTGGCACATGCCTTTCCTTCTAAAAACCAAGAGAATCTTGATGAGATATTGTGGTTCTATCTCTTGATGCTACTTGTGAATAGCAAGCTGGTGACTGCTGCAGTGTGCAATTATCCAATTTCATTAACAGTCAGAGGAGAGGAATTCTATTACTGAGCTCTCATTTGGAGATATGTGAGACCAGTGGGTGTGTCGCTCAGTGAAAGGAATGCTGCTCTGATCAGACCAGGCCTTGTGTTCTAGCTTGGATATTTGTTCCCAATGGGGCAGAAACTTATCCACTTCTTTCCATCAGTTTTATCCAATGAATCCCCCTTCCAGGGGCCTCCATAGATTTTCCATGTGGGAAAGGCTGCTGCCGGGGTTCAGAGACTACATGTGGCCTATTGGCCACTAGTTGGATAGCCCTGGCCTAACTCATGGGCTAGGGACAGAAATTACACGTAAACAGGTTTAAGTGATCAGAAACTGGTTTAAACCTGTAACAGAACAGATGTTCAGTGCACATAAACCAGTTTGAAAATGGCTGAAACCAGTTTGAGATAAAACTGGTTGTATGTAGTATCAGGCTTAACTGATTTGGATCAAACCGGTTTATGCAATGGCTGTCCCAGACTCCTTGCTGTTTTAAGTTAAACCAGACTCCCTCAGCATCCTGGCATGCTCTCTGGGCTGGGATCTCTGCTCCACAGCAGAGCTGGCCCCTCCCCTCTGCTCCCTAGCTGGAGCTCAACAGAGACTGCAGGCGTCTTCCTGGCTTCCCCCTGCTCCCCCACTCCCATCCCCACTCCCTTCACCACTCCCTGCTAAGCAGAGATTGCCCCATCCCCTCTGCCTTACACAAACATCTCAGCATTAGTTAGCAGACCACATGCTGGCTGCGGTCCGTGCTGTGGCAGATGGGACAAAGGCAGAATCGGTAGGTAGCTGGTAATGTCCCTCTGTTGTTTTCTTAATAGGGTGATACACACTGAGTTAGGATTGATAAACACTGTGTTACCATTTCTCTGCTGGGCTGGTCAGAAGGGGGAGGGGAAGACCCCCCCCCAATCATGGCATCCTGCCCAGACCTGGCCATGCCACCCTCAGCTCAGTGTTGTGGAAGAGAAGGGAGGGCTATTTTAGCAGCCCTCCCCCCACTTCCCCCCTGGCTTTTAACCTGAGCCACTGCAGGCATGTGCCTGCATTTCTGGGATGCCTGTGTAATTACAAACTCATTTAGCCTAGCCAGGTTAGACTAACCTGCAAAAATTGAATCAATTTAGGCTCTGGCTTTCTGAATGTCTGTCTCTAGCCATAGTATGATTAGAGCACTGTGCAGGGAAGTCCAAGAGACGCAAGTTCAAACTTCCTCTATGGGAAGGGGCCAAATTTTAAGTCTCCTACTTTCTGGTCAAGTACCCTAACCACTCCCACTTCTTGGGGCTAAAACATGAAGAGTCTTCTCCTCCTTATGTTTTCTAGGACTTAGACTCAGGTACCTGCATATGTGGCCACATACTTGCCCAGCCAGTGAACAGCCTACTGGATATATGGATATGCTTGTGTGTCTAAACTGTACAAGTATTAGAAACACAAACTGTGTATAAGTACACCCATTCCACTAACGCAGGTGGAAAACTGCTATGTAGGCACAAAAAGGATAAAAGATTTCTGACCTTATTTTCCTTTTGTTTAAGCCAGAAATGTCAACCCCAGCCACCCAGGATGAATGAGTGATATGGGGCTGATCTGCAGACTAGAATGGGCCCACAGACCAGCCCCATACACTGCAGGCAGTACAATCCCCATACTGGCCCTGCACATACAGCCTGCACTTCAGATCAGCCCCACATGCCTCATGCAGCACACACATGGATCCCAGCCTTGCATCCCACATATAGCATGCATGTCTAGGCCAAGATTGTGGTCCATATCATAGTGCTCCGTGGGCTGTATCCTTGACACCCCTGGTTTTAGCCATAGAAATGAAGGATGGTGTTGCAGTTCACCAGTAAAAGTGGCATAAAGAAGAGGTAAGAACCTTTCTCCACACAAACCACACTTTACATGGGCCTGGGAATTGCTCATAGGGAACATTTTTAAAAAGTATTCAGAATTTGTCCAAAAAAATGTATAAATGTGTCTGTACACCATTATAAATGAGCACCTGGATATAAGTGGTGAATATTTTCAGTACCTACAGTATTATACATTTATTGATTCTAAGGAAATAAAAATCAGCACCATCTACCAAAATGCCCCTGCATTCCTGACATCTGTACAGACATTCAAAAAGCCTGAGGTGGAATTGATCTAAGGTACGCAGTTTTCTGTAAGCAGCGTATTTAGATTGGTAGAGAACAGAATACACATTTGTCCTTTGGTGGGTGGGAAAGGCAAATCTTAGACTGGATTCCACCATTTTTAAACCAGTCTATGTGTGCTAAACTTCTGTTCTGTTAGATATATAGACCAGTTTCTGATCACTTATACCAGTAAAAGTATAATGGCTGTACCTGGCCCTGAAGTGCATAAGTGTGTTTTTTGAGACCCTCAAATATAGTAAACAGAATGCTGGGCTGTAAATGGCTGAGGCTAACAGCACTGTAAATTGTTACTATGAAATCTGTGCTCACAGGCTTAAAGTCTGTGGCTTAAAGCCCTATATTTTGAGTATTGTTGTACAATACAGTTTGCCCATTTCTTTTCTCTTTATTATAGATTTGACCAGATAATGGGTGCATTTGTCCTATCTATTATACCCATTCACTGCAAATGTTTTTGTCCTCAGGGCTGTCAGTCTAACCCATTTCATGAACTCTGAGGTATCTCTTATGTATTTTAAACTCTCCTTTCAGTTTTTCATCCTGAAATATTATGGGGTGAATAAAACACACTAGGTTCACAAAGTGGGCTGTTATATAAGGAAACATTAAAATAACAGGCAATTGTTTTTAACACTGGGACTGCTCTCTGAAACTGGGTACAAGAATAGAATTCTAGCTCAATCAAGTTTATACTTCATTATTTGTAAAATAAAATGTCTAGTTTTATTTTCTAACTACCGTAGTGCTAATCTAAAGGGGGCTTGATTCAGTTCTTTATTCAGTTGTCATGGCTGATGTATTTGTAAAATTCTTTATTATTAATTTGCCCCAAACATAGCTATTTATAAAGGATCCTAGGAATAAAAAGTGAATATTTTAATATTTTAAACATATTCTGTGAGCAAAGGCAAATGTAGTCCATAGCCTAAAAAAAAATGCTAATCCAGAAGAAGTGCAACAGTGAGGTTACCCCCCGTACCCCTTTTGTCTGTCCCCCCACATGGACAGTGAGATCTCAGAACTCACTAGCATGTCCACGCAGCTCCTGCTGGAAGCTCTGCATGTGGTGTGAGCTTTATAAGGCCACCAGAGTCCCAGCTTTCAAGTAGCTCCGGAAGCTGCTGCTGTTTGCTCTTCCTCTCCCCTCTGCCCCTCCTCCTTGCTGAATTCAGGAGAGGAATAGGTGGCATCAATGCTCAGCCTCTGCTTTCATGCAGCTCCATAGACTCTGCATCTCACAGAGCTCACAGCACATGTAGAGCTCTGGCAGGACCTGCTCTGACATGTTGGTGAGCTCTGAGACCTTACTGGCATCCAGGATCACAGCAAGAGGTTATGGCCACACTGCTTTCAGCTCTGTGGCATGTGTTCAGTGAGCATTCTTTGCTGAGCGTTCACCATGCCATTAAAGGGGATGTTGCCTCACCCCCATTGCCATGATCCTGGATCCACCCATACCTAAAAACTATTCTTAAATAGAACATGAAAAAAATGGTGACTTTCGATGAATTGAATGAGAACACAAACTAACTCTTATATAAAGTGAATACCTTCTTCAGTAAACTGCTGCACACCCTTAATTTGTGAATCATCTGTGTAGGGTCATCTGTGTTGCATGATTTTAGTACTAGTATCTGAGCTTTTTTACAACTAAGATGTGGTTTTGAAGTCAGTTTGTTAACACAAAACAAACTGTAAAAATAGAACCCAAACTTGGTACAGTGTGTAAGTTAGTGTAAACCACAGTACAGACCTTCCAACCTCCTACAAACATCAGCTGCTGTGGCATACCTCTTTCCAGAAGTTTCAGCAAAAAAAGAAATATTAATAATCTGACCATCATCCATGGATTTGTCAGTTTTCCCAGCTCATTGCTGTCAATCTGTATCCTGGTTCTATTGTCAGTGGACAGGGTTTTCGGAATCCTGAGATACAGGGAGAAAGAAAGGCCTTTGGAATAAGTATTTTAGTGTCATTACTTATCAACGCTCAAATAGTACAAAGTGCAATTTCAGAATGTTTGAGCATACCATTATACTTTAGTATTTTTATGTGTTTGCTAGCTAACCTTAAGGCAATACCACATCTTGGATTGTTTAAGAATTCCTAGGCATAATTACAGCAATTTAATAACCTTCTTTAGACAGACATACTTTAGCAGGACACAATGCATTACTTTATAAATACAAATGAAGTAAATACAATTATCACTCTGAAAATGGATGTTTGAAACATTCTTTCTTGACAGAAAACTGTTTACCATGTCTGAAATGTGCTCTGTAAATGTGCTCATGACAACATGGAAGTTCATTTTATAGATCTGGACTGCAAGCTGAGTTAATGGGGGCTCCTTTATGAACATAGCTGATGACTGAAAGTATTAAACTTCATTGAATTAAAGCTGATACAGCCTGGGGAGAAAGGAACAGAGAAGTCTCTACACTAATAATTTATATTAGACCAATCATTGGCAATGCATACAGGGTGCACACGAGTACACGTGCTCCCCCTGAGCATGGCGGCGCACCCCCTGCAAAAAGGCTGCAAGTTCTAACCACCTCCTCATTAGTTACTTTTAAAATCCCTTCATCTTCATAAATTCTAACCTCCTCTTAGCATGGGTCTTGATACTTCAGATTTACTCATGTACATAAAGGTAGGTACATACTAAAGAAATCTTTGGTTTTTCAAATACTTGGTAAACAGAAGTACTTCAAAGTTATCTGCCAGTCCCCTCCTGCCATTCCCATGCCAGAAATTTTTTTTAAAAATGGAAAGTGGGACAAAAGAAAGCCAGCATGTTTTTAATGGCAGAGTTGCAGAAGTGATAAGCAAAAAAAAGCCTCTTTCAAAAAAATGGAAGTCAAATCCTAATAAGAAGAACAAAAAAGAGTATAATCTCTGGCAAATCAAATGTAAAACTGTAATACGACAAACTAAGAAAGAATTTAAAGAGAAATTTTGTACAGACAAAAAAGGTAACAATATATATATTTTTAAGTACATTAGAAGCTCAGGGAGTCACTTGGGTCTTTGGATGATTAGGGTGTAAAAGGGGTGCTAAAGGATGACAGGGCCATTTCCAAAACCCTATATGTATTATTTGCATCTGTCGTCATCACTGTGGAAGATATTAGGGAGATTCCCTTTCTAGATCCACTCCTCTCTAGTGACGTGTCAGTGAAGCCAACCCAATCTGAGGTTTCAGTATATAAGGCTGTAGAGGAAACTGATAAACTAAACCAGAGGTGGGCAAAATGGTGGATCCAGCTGGTGGCCAAATTCCATTTCCCAGCAGTCCCTGCCTGCATCACTGCAGCCCATTTCCATGGAGGCCACAGCAGTAGAGGTGCTGTGACTGCACAGGGCCATGGTTGTTGGCAGGGTGTACAGCTACTCTGCAGCTAGGGCTGGACTCTTGCAGTGGTGACAGCAGAGTCCAGAGCCAGGGCATAGCCATGATTTTCTGTCTGAACACCCCTGCCTGGAGTGTGCAGGCTGTGGATTACAGCTGTGCCCCAGCTCTTGACCACACTGTCACTGCCGCAAGATCCTAGCTCTAGAGCAGCTCCCTGCCCAGCTGCACATCCTACCAGCACTACTGCAGCTGGTCTCCGTGGAAACCCTGGCCCCACACTGTCACAGCACTGCCACTGCTGGGATCTCCTTGGAAACCAGCTGCAGCAATGCAGGCAGGTGTGCTGGGAAATGGAGTCTGCCACAGGCTGAATCTGGCCCATACACTAAACTTTGCCCACCCCTGAACTAAACAGCTGCAATTCACCAGGACCTGATGGCACTCACCCTATGGTCCTGAGAGAGCTCAGATCATAAATTGTTGAACTTCTAACTGTAGTATGCAATCTATCACCAATACCAAAGGACTGGAGGGTTGCCTATGTGACCCCCATATTTAAAAAAGGCTCTAGAGAGGACCCAGGGAACTATAGGCAGGTAAGTCTAACTTCTATTCCTGGAAAACTGGTAGAAACAATAATAAAAATAGAATTGTTCAGCACATGAATCAACATGACTTGCTGGGGAGGAGTCAATACAGCTTTGTCAAAGAGAAAGCATGACTCACCAGCCTACTAGAGTTCTTTGAAGGTGTCAACAAGTAAGCAAATTAGGGTGATCTGGCTGACACAGTATATCTGAACTTCCAAAAAACCCTTTGACATGGTCCCCCATCAAAGGCTATTTATTAACAAAGCTAGGTAGTCATAAGATTACAGGGAAGGTCCATTCATAGATTAGAAACCATCTTAAATATAAAAAAGTAAAGGCACAGAGAGCAGAGTAGATCCCTACTGTAACTCATAGCACTTCACAGGAAGCACTATCAGTTACGATGATCCCCTGGACCCAACAGAAATTCACTGTTGGATCCAGGGGGTTCAGAAATCCTGCAGCCAGTCTCTTAACAATGCCCTCCACTCCCCTCCTCTCTCCCAGCCCCAGCACTATTTTCAGAATGGGAGGGGAGAAAGTTCTAGGGGTTCTCCAACCAGTGCTGGAGGGTGGAGTAGATGGATTGGAGCCGCTCCTCCCTCCTCCCCCTGGAAGAGGGGCTCCAAGTCACCTACCCCACCATCCAGCACTGTCTGAAAAAACCCTAGACCAAATTCCCTCTACTCCATTTCCTATTTCCCGTGCTGAAAACTGTGCCAAGGCTGGGAGGTGATGCAGATGCAGGTTACTGAAGATGCTCCATTTTGGAGAATAAACCTTCATGCAATGAGGGCTCATATTTTTTTCAGGATTGGGCCCTAGTGGCTGTGGAGACCCAGCACTAAAGTTAGTGCCGAGTCTCATCTACACATGCATTAATGCACTTTAACTAATCACAAAATTTGATACCTGCATTTGCAGGTATCAAATTTTGGTGTGATTAGCCTAATTTAGCCATTTTTAATGCACATTAAGGGCATGCATGTGTAGATGTGCACCTGTAATGCGCATTAAATTAGGGTAATACTCATTAATGCATCTTGTGTAGATGCACCCTGTGAGTCATTGTGGACAGTTTACTAAAAATATCCGCTCAGTCCTCAGCAGCTATCAAAAAGGCAAACAAGAAGTTAAGGATTATTAAGAAGAGAACTGTGAACAAAATGGCAAGTGTCATTATGCCCCTTTATATATCCATGGTGTGTCCATACTTTGACTGTGCCCAGCTTCCTACCTCAGAAAGGTTATATATGAACTAGAGGAGGTACAGAGAAGGGCAACAAGAATGATTAGGAGTATAAAAATGCTTCCATAGGAGGAGTGACTAAAAAGGCTTGGACTGTTTGGTTTAGAAAAAGATACCTGAGGGAAGACATAAGGGTTTACGACATACTAAATACAAAGAAAAAGTAAACAGGAGTTTATTATTTACTGTCTTTCTCAATACAAGCACTAGGGATCATAAAGTGCAACCAGTAGATAATGAGTTTAAAACCAATAGAAGGAAGTTCTGTTTTACATAGTGTGTCATTGAAATATGGAACTCATTGTCATCAGATGTTTTGGAAACTAACAGTTTAGCCATATTCAAAAAGGCATTGGACAAATTCTTGCAGGAAAAGTGCATCAGTTGCTATTGAGCATGGGAGTTACAGTACAGAACTTCCTAGACTTTAGAGGCTGGAGGCTGCAAGTGGAGAGAAAACTTGAAAAAAAACCCTGACAATACAGCATCCACGCTCTGCCTCTGTGAGACAGGATACTGGGCAAGATGCACCTACAGTCAGACCCAATAAATGACAGTTCTTACATTCTTGTGAAAAAAAGTGCTTCTTATACTTCTTAAAACAGTTGTTCTTATACCTGGTATCAATTGGGCATGTTGGTACAGATGAACCAGAATCCTCTTTTATCAGCAGGAACATTCTTCCTATTTTAATAGGCCAGAATTTCAGACCAAATTACTTTTGTCTAAATGGACAGGAGGTGCTTGCGCTTTTTATTTAAACAAAATTTTATCTACATGTGGGCACCTCTTGTAATGGGATCCATTTTCCTAAGCAAGTCATCTTTTTGTAAGGTTCTCAGATGTTGAGATGCTAGTTGCCCATTCACAACCCAGCACATAGGCCAGTGGACGGAAAACTATTACAATGATCAAATATTACTCTATTTGTAAATCTTCTCTTGGAGGGGAGGGAAGGAAGAGGGAGAAGATGCCATGAATTGGTTTCTAAAGCATTTGCTGCCTTTCATATTTTACATTAAGTAAGTATTCATTCAAGCACACTTTTTCTTAAGACACCTTGGTAGAAACTCTTACATGTAACACAAGCAGTTATGTCATTTTTTTATGCATTATCTTAGAAGTTTTGTCAATCCAAAAGTCATCTAATTAAGCTGGTAAAGTATTACTATGTGACTTTGAACAAGAATAATTAATTAAGGACACTGAATAACTGAAGAAATAGAGTGAAGAGCTCGCAAGCAATCCATATTGTATGGATTTCATACAATATTTCTATAACTGAAAAAACAAGCAGATGTGTTGCAAATATACTTAGACATGTACAAAAATGCTAATTCTATGCAAAAAAAATAATTTAGTGAACCAGTAAATGTTTAATGTTGTTTGCTTATTTGAAAAAACGTAGGTGATTCCATATGACTTCAGAAAATCATAGACTCATAGACAAGCAGGGCTGGAAGGGATGTCCATAGGTTATCTATTCCAACCTCTTGCCTCTGGCTGGATCACCCTTATCCAAACCACCCTATATAATTCCATAATGTAACCTCTTAGCAAAACTACAGTCAACATTGACACAACACAACCTGCCACAGGTAAAGCAGGAGGACCACAACAGAAGCAGGACATTGGCTGTAAAAGGTTGTTAATATACACTCAAGAGATCCCAGGTAGAGGGCCACCCCCTGCCACTACAAAGGAAGGCAAAACCTCCCACAGTCAATAAAACCCCCCACAATCCATAAAATATATGATACACTTCAGAGCTGAATATCAAAAAGCTAATTAAGGGGCAGCTACATAGGACTTCATTTGCTTTGGGTAGTACATTATTCTGCAAATAAATGAGGTACTGTGAAACATGAATGTTGGAACTGTGGTGGATTAGAACTGAAATCAGTCTAGTTTCCTGTGGGAAAAAGCAGTGTGTTCAAGTATTTGAGAGTTTGCAGATAATTAACACATATAATTGCCCATAAAAGTTAGGTTTGTTTGGGGGGTTTTCAGCTACCTGCAAGTCAAAGCAAGTTGGAGGGTTTAAGATGGTAATCAGGCCATTACTGAAACATGTTCATATTAGTCTCTAACACTAATGTACTACTTCAAATCAAAGTACTATTGTTCCTGTATGTTGTTCATGTATAACTGAAGTGCAGCCATACATTGACGCTATAAAAATAATTAATACTTTGTACTTGCACATTGCCTTTCATCTGAACATCTAAGTGCTTTACAAACAGCTTATGTCATACATTGGCAGCTTTGGTTGGTCTCCTCCTATTTTATATAGTTTTCTTGTTAAATGTGGAGGGGAAGAAGAGTGTGGAGATGGAAAACTTTGTTCTGTTTTGCCCAGAATACAGGTAACTGGAGCAAGCTGCCACACAGTTACTTTTGAAACTGTGTGTTTATTGGGAGAGTGCAGGAACCCCAAATAGGTTACTGATGCTAGGGAAGACCATGAGGTATTCTTCCCAAGGAAACTTTTTAAAAATATCTGACATCTGGAACAACTGACTGATTGCATGTGTCTCAACATCAAGGTCTGCTAGCCTGTGTGAATTAGTGAAAATATATCATTTGGACTTTCTATGCAAAAGATGGTCAAACACATGGGTTATCAACAGGAGGTACTTGGATAGGTGCTAGGGAGTGCACATGGGTGGGTGGGGATGGAGCGCTGCCACCCACTACCCCATGCCACTGCTTCCCAGGAGCAGAGCCGGGAGGAGGTGGGGGGGGGTGAGGGCAGTAGTGCCCCTCTGTGGGAGGACGGATGTGGGGGGAAGCTTGCATGTGGCAGGTACCGCTGCCATCCACCACCCCGTGCTGCCACCACATGTAAGCACTTCCCTGCTCCATGTCTGGCCATCACCATCCCCACCTCCACCATGTGTCTGGCTGCCACCACCAGAAAGGTTGAAAAAAGGTTGAAAACCCTTGGTCTAACATAAAACTTCAGACTACTCAATTGTGTGAAGTGTATAAAACTTTAGACTATTAATTTTTTTTCCATGTAATTCTTATGTAACCCGGGTACACCCAAGGGCGTGCACTATTCTCAATTGAATGGGATTTGTAGGCAGGAGGGGGTGCTAACAGAGGGATGCCAGAATTTTAAGCAGATACCTCTTTCCTCTATAGAGTTAACCCAAGCCCAAAGTTCTTAACTATATACAATTTATTAAGTTATAATATACACAAACATAAACCTAAATATCAGATATATATATTTACACAGAGAACACTGACCTAAATCACAATACAACATTTCAGTTACACAATATAAGGTGAAAACATAAACAATCTTAATAACATCTATCCCTTAATATACAGTCCCCTGACCCATGGCAAGAGATAGTCCTCCTTCCAATGGGGTCCCTTGTGACTTTGAGGGGTCCCTCCCCTTACGGCCTTGACTAGGCAGGGGGCTGCTCACCCAGCCCCTTCTCTGGGTTTGCCCGCCCCAAACATCTTTCCCCTGTGGGACCCAAGGGCCCAATGACTCACGCTTCCTCAGGTGGTGGTGGTCAGAGTGCAGCTTGATGGGGGTCTCCTCTGCTGGAGCACCTTTCCAGGCCTCTCCCACACTGCTGGGCTCCTCTCCACCCTGTGCCCGCTCTGAGCACTGAGGGCTTACCTCCTTTCAGCTGCTGCACCACTGCTGCTGGCTCCTGGGTGCTGGGCCTCACACTGAAGCACTACTATTTCCTTGTGCCCTGGCTCGGCACTGAGGGCTCTCTTAGCACAGGCCAGGCCCTTCAGGATCCGGCCAGCCATCCTCACGCTGGGTGGCTAACCCAAGCAGCCTCTGTGGCTCCCTGGCTCCCAAGTCTTGGGCCCATACGCTGCACTGCACACTGTGGAACCAGGCTGCCTGCTGGGAGATGGGGCCTGAGCTGCCTCACTGCGGCCCCCAAGGCCCTGCCGGGGTTGCAGGCTCAAGCTGCTACTTGCGGCTCCCAAAGCCTGGGCTCCATGCACTGAACTGTGCACCATGATGGGCCCAAGCAGTCTCATACCAGTCCCAGGGCCAGGTCTCTGCGCACTGTCCCTGTGTGCCATCAACAGCCTGAGCAGTCTCGTACCGCTCCCAAGGCTGCTCCTCCAGTGGCAGCTTCAGGAGCCTTGGGCCTATTGCCATCTGGAAGAGAGCACCCCAGCTTTTCTTGGCTCTACTCTTCTTGAGTAGCTCACTGCATCTGCCCCTCGTGCTGGGCATGCAGCTCCTTTTACACGTTCCAAGGCTCTGCCCCGAAGGCTTCCAGACCTGACAGTTTACAGTCTTCAATCAGGTCCAAGGAAGCTCTTCTCCCCCTCCCCTCAGGGAAGGGGCGTAACTTTATTTCTCCTGCTGCCTCCTGATTGGTGGATGGGCTCCACCAATCAAAACAGCAGGATCTCAAGCCTGGGACTCAACCCAAGCTCTGAAAGTTGCTACACTTAATATATAGATTTAATAGACATTAGGGCTAGAAAGGACCTCGCAAGATCATTGAGTCCAGCGCGCTGCCCAAGGGGCGGGAAGTCAGCTGGGGTCAGACCACCCCCACAAGATAAGCATCCAAGCGTTTCTTAAAGGTATCCAAAGTAGGTGCTTGCACCACTTCTGGGAGGAGTCTATTCCAGACTCTAGAGACTCGGACGGGAAAGATATTTTTCCTTATCTCCAGTCTAAAATGGCCTTCCAGCAGTTTGTGACTGTTAAACGTTGTCTTTCCTTGGAGTGCCCTGGTGAACAGACATTCTCCCAGTTCCCGATGCACACCTCTTATATATTTATAAGCTGCCACTAAGTCACCCCAGAGCCTTTGCTTCTCCAGGCTGAAAAGTCCCATGCCTCAGCCTCTCCTCATAAGGCCTGTTCCCTTGACCTCTAATCATGCATGTGGCTCTCCTCTGGATACTCTCAAGCTTTTCCACATCCTTTCTAAAGTGTGGAGCCCAGACTTGAATGCAGTACTCTAGCTGTGGCCTCAACGAGGCAAGTGAAGCGGGAGGATGACTTCTTCAGTCTTGCTTGAGATGCATTAGTAGATGCAAGGCAGAGTTTCATTTGCTTTGCCAGCTGTGGCATCGCATTGGTGGGCCATGTTCGTCTTATGGTCAATTATGACCCCCAAGTCTCTTTCAGTTATGGTGCTAGTGAATGTACTACTGCCAATCCTATAAGTATGATGTGGGATTTTTCTCCCAAGCTAGAGTACCTTTCATTTCTTTGTGTTGAATGTCATCAGGTTTTGATCCACCCACCTCATGAGTTTGTGTAGGTCAGCCTGAATTGCCAGCCTATCCTCTAGCATGACTGCACTCCTCCATAATTTGGTGTTGTCTGCAAACTTAGCCACTCCACTTCTGATACCCAAATCCAGATAATTCATTTATTAAGTCTGAGTGCTTAGCCCTGGGCAATGCCACTGGTCACCATGCACCATGCTGACTTGATTCCATCAACTATCACTCTGGGTTTGAGCACAGTTCCCCAGCCATTGGACCATGAGGTTGTCGTGGCCACAGTTCCCCAATTTTACCATGAAGCCAGCATAGGAGAGAGTTTCCTCTCAGCCACCAGGAACCCACTTCCCAGGGAAGGGTTGGAATCTACAGCCAGCAGTGAACTCACAACTATTTGGCACCATATCAGTTCTGTAGATCCATAAGCCAGAGGCCATGATACTATCAAATGTACCTAGAGTACCAAGGAAAGAGAGAGATACATTTTTCCTTTTTGACACATTATACCCCAGGTGGGACTTGAACCCATAATGCCTAACTTAGGAGGCTAGGGTTTTAATCCATTAGACCACTGGGACTATGAACAGGCATGGATGCAGAGTTGAACTAGCTACCTTTTGGTCACCAGTTTGCAAATAGGGCCCTTCAGCCACAGAACAAGTTTTGGAACATAGGGAATACCAAGTGAAAAAAATCCCATGATCCAGCGGCCAAGCGTAATGCTGAATGCTACCACCATAACTACGGTGGGTCAAGCAGGGCATTACCCCAGGCACTGATTTAGAGGGGGCACCTGAATGGTAGGAAGCCCATGTGGTCATTGCTAGGGGATAGGGACCAAAATGGCTAGTTGCACCTCTGCTGAATGCTGCCAACGAATGTTATCTTGAATGCATGCTTTGTTCAAAACGGATTCAAAAGGTAACTGTTTCATGATAATTTAGTTCCTCCATAGGCTATAGCAGAAGCACTCACAGCATGGCCTGTCATATTACACCTAATCATGAATTTTGCTAAATACCTTGTCATAAGGAAGCAAAAAGGAAAGGAAAGTCCCTAGCTAGCAAAAAAATCTAAGAGTCAAAACTTACTTCTTCCTTCACAATAACAACCTGGACTCAAACCAGCTTTTCCAAGACTTAAAAACAGTGCTGAGCACACTCAGAAATGCAACTATCCCAAAGGGGAACAAGCTAATAAAAAGGAATCAAACTTGATGCTAATTACTTTAACAGATATGGTAATTCAACAGAAAAAATAGAGATAGTCACATTGCAATTCCACTCTCCCAAACATCTACAAAATTAATACAACTTTTCACCACTCTTGATTATAGAGGCATGTGTTCCTCCTGTGTAGATCATGATTATCAAGTGGGAGAATGTAGCCAAATTAGAGCTTTCACAGTTGGGTGGATAAGAATGCCATCACTGTCTGAGACAGACTGTCCCAGTGTTATGTAAATTGCAAAGAAGTTCATATAATCAGTATTTTTTGTTTAAATAGAAATGTTCAAAATTACCCATTCATCGGAAACTCTCTTCAAATATTTTAGATGGCATAGACTGGAGAGTAAAGGCCAAGGTTAGCCCTTTTGAAAGAAACTTTGTAAGAGCCCAACAATGCATTAGAAATCAGAATTTTACAGTCACTAATGGACCATGTTTGGGGAGAAAAAAAACATGCTCCTATTTTAGAAGATGACAGTGTCTGGCAAAATGGCAATTTTAAACAAGAGTTTAGCTCCAATGCATCACGTGTCATTGAGAAAAAACTGTCAATTTCTTTCGTAGCCATTGAAATTCAAGATTAAATCATCATAAGGGTAAGCTTTAAATTTTATAGTAGCCTCAGAGTTCACAAATTTCATATCTAAAAAGCTGTTCTTACTGAAGATACAGAAGGGTAACCAAGCTAGTTATACTTATCTTAACTACCATGCTTCTTTTCTAGTTGAAGAGGAGCTCTGAATGTATGTAATTGATGTCCATTATTTGTATGTTATATAGACGTTAAATTCTGTAAATTTTTCAGTGTGATAGAAGTTCTATTAGCTCATTGGACAGAAAACTTATTCTTTCATTTCTTCTCATCCCTCTAGCAGGAAATAATTGAAATTATCCAAAAACCTGTTATTTACATTTTTTCTTTTTTTTTTACTTTGTGTAGTTCTGAAATGTACAGACTTGTCAATTGGCTAGTGTTTATTTCAGTGTAGTTAAGTGCAGAAGTAATAGTAATAGGTAAATTCAGGCACTAAATATAGTATTTAAAAGTGAGTCTTATCACAGATGCTTTTTTGCATTGTTCATTATCTTCATTATCTGCTATGAAATGAAATGAAATATTTATGAACATGCATGGTACCATAATAGCTAACTGTTTAGGTCAATATCAAAGCTGGTATGTAAAGTGTGTCAGAGCCCCAGAAGCCTCAGGCACCTATTGGATATTTTTTCTCTGCAAATGACACTGATTAGAGTGTAAGCCACCCCCTGAATAAGGCAGACAAACCACCAGAAAAATAAGTCCTGTCCAATCATTTCCACTCTATGCAGAGAGAATGAGCAGGGCAGATGGTTTAGAATGATCATGGGCATGTACCCAACCATCATGGCTTTCTGGAGACTGAGCATGAGCGCTTTGCTGGGACATATGTTCGGGGCCACTCTGAGAGGTCTACCCTGCTGATTTGCAGGACTGGGCATGTCTGAACAGGGTGGGGCTTATATTTCAGAAGTCAGCCTAAGCTTGTTCAGGAGGCAATTTAGACATACCCTTAGACCCTTAGTCACATTTGTATCTCTAAAGGCACTTGAAAACAATGAGGATAATGTTCCAGGTGACAGTTTCTGTAAAAGTTTTTGTAATCCAACTTTGCTAAAAGTAATTCTTCTGAAAGCATGGACCTTATGATGGATTTGAGACATAAATAATATATTAGATTCCTAACCAAAATGCTATTTTTTAATATCTTACGGCTACAGAAAGTGCATTTATATCATTGGACTAGAGAGACTTTGATCAGTTTGATGTTAATGGACTACAAAAGGAGATGCTCTCCGGTACTCTGCTAAAAGTTGTAAATGAGTATGTCAGTAGCCTCCTAAGGGGAAAATAGGTAAACAGCTCAGACTGTATTATAGCATTAGGGATGCTTAACTCTGTGAGCCATTTTGTAGGGTGGAATAGTGGAATAGAGCTATGTCTGTTCATAGTTGTGAATAGCCATAGCTACTGTCCTCTATTCCAACCCACAGGGAGTACCACTGTATGTTATCTGTTTTGTTCTGGAATAGTGTGGCTGCAAGCAACTACTTTCAAGTTTAACTTGACCAGGACAAGATGGGAGGGCTGACTTTCATCTGAGCTTCTTCATGCCTGCCCTGTAGCCTGAAGAAATCTATAAAAACTTGTTTTCTGCAAAGTTCCACGAGAAGTAATTTAGGGACTCTATGTCTGAAAGAACTAGGTAGGGAAAGTGGTTCCTAGGTATGAACCTAAGGGGATTTACACATACAGGTGAGTGGAGCAATGCTAGAGGTGACTTACAAGGTCTGCTCATCTTCCTATAAGAGGTATAAAATGAAGCAACAATCCCTCACTTGTTATCCTGTTCACGTCCTTCTGACTGCTTTCTTTTTCCCCTGACATCATTCTTATCCCTTTGAATGTAGCTCACACCTATTATTAAGTTCATAGCACCTCACTTAAATCACTGACTATTGCTTGAAGGCACTAGGGTTCACAAAAACTCCTCTCTTAGATGCCAAGCACCACTTTTCTCAAAAAGGTAGGAACGCTTCATTAATACAAACTTTAGAGATGTTCCCGCTAATATTATTAATTTGAGAACAGGAAACATTATTAGATTTCCAAAGAAAACAAAATTGATCTCATCTTTTTAAAAATCACTGGTCGATAAGACTAACTCATGTCACTCATGTGGATAAAGGAAATGATACCACTGGTGTCATTCAGCTAGATGGCAACTTGGAAACAGAATGCAAGTAAGGTTATATAATATGATTTTACAGCCAAGTTGTTCAAGAGCCTAGGACTGGAATAAGGCCCCTGGCAAATTCCTGTGTAAACTGATGCAGCAATTGGCTTTCATGAAGGCTTTCCACAACTTAATAGCTGTAGCAGACCTACCATATCAGGTTCCCCCAAGATTCTCCTCCTCAAAAGGACTGCTTCACAGGTGTATTACAGGAAGATGACAAATCATGTATTTTGAAATTAGCAGAAATGACACTACACATTATAGAATTATAGTAGAGTAGGGCTAGAAGGGAGCTGGCCTCTGGAGGTTTTCTAAGTCTAACCCCTTGCCTGAGGCAGGATCATCTCGATCTAAACTGTCCCATACAAATCCTTCTCTAACCAATTACTAAAACCACACAATCAACCTTGTCACACAACTACATGGCATAGCACCCTAATCTGCCACAGTTAGAGCAGGGGGACTATGGTGATCAGTGTCATATTCAAGTGTCTTGGGCTGAAGGGGAAAAACAGAATCAAGTCACGATTCAAAATGAATTCATTCCATCTGTCTCCCCACTATTTGAAGCATATCTTATCTATCAGTCTTCACAAGATAAAGCTACATTTCAATATAAAAAGACAGTTTGAATCGTGAACTATTCTTTTAACTGTGTAGTTGTCTCTATTTCACTTGCAGACATTCGGACAGGTTGAGCACGTGGATTACGGATGCTCAAGTTTTAATACTCATTTCTATGATTTTAAGTGTTCATTTTTTGTATGAGCTCACATTTTTATACTAGGGCTGTGTTATACAAATTGTGTGGCTGTTTTAGTCTGGCAAAGGCTGAAATACTTTGAACTGAAATAGCCAAATAGCAGCATGTACATCTCATTAACAACTAAAAGGTTACAGCTTAAAATATGTTTGAATCCAAAGGAGACTCTCAGGACTTGCACTCATTTGACCTTTCCATGTCCGCACTTGGACCGCCAGCTTCTCATGTAGCGCTGATTTGAAGGATGATTTTAGCTTGATCTGTAAATTCGACCTATATGCAGGTCACCGCAAATGCCTTTCTCTGTATTATCTGAACAGAGTTTGTTATTCTGGCCATTCTGAAATGGAGACTTGCAAGGTAAGGTAGTTCATCCATGAAGTGTGTATTGTCTTGCTAAAGATAGAATAGACAATTAAATCTTAAAATATGAAAATAGATGCAATTTTTCCTGCAAGCAGCTTCAGATTTAAATTACATAGCATTAGCTGGGCCTTAGAAACCTCAATATTAGACTGTCTACAGGTAGGCCATTTGGAAACTGAACATGGTACAGAATGCAGTGACCTGCTCACTATTGGACTGCACCACATGCAGTGCCCACTGCAGCCTGTGCAGGGTGGCTACCGCATGTAGTACAGTCCCACACCTGGACCCAGCATGCAGGTTTGGGGAGGGTCCATGGGTCCTTCACAGCCCAGATCTAGCACCTTTACTGGCTGGTCCAGCACTGTGCCACATATAACACCCATTCCAGAACCCATGCTCCATGCAGTACCCATCCCAGACTGGCTGGAGCAGGTGCCACATGTAGTCCAGCTAGCATGGGCACTACGTGTGGTTTCATCCTGAACTGGCCAGAGTGGGCATTGCAGGCACTGGATTTGACATGTAAATACAGGTGGGGGAGTCAGTGGTTCTCAACCTTTTAAAGCACCCCTTGATATGCTCAAGATACCCACCCAGAAAATGCCAGGTCTTTGTTTTCATTCATTCATTTTTTTTGACTACAGAAAAATATTAGAATAATTCTTCTGTTTCAAAGAACTCAGAGAGTGTATCTACACATGTGCATTTAATGCCCATTAGTCCAATTTTAGGCTCATTGAGGGCACATGTCTACACGTGCATGCCCTCAACATGCTTTAAAACTGGTGATTTTAGGCTATTTGAGCCTAAATTTGATACCTGCATAAAGCATAGTATCAAATTTATATGCGAATAGCTAAGTCACATTAGCAAATATGTAGACATGCTAATACACCGTTACACAGTGTATGTCCATTGACTTGCGACTAACTTTAGTCCCAAGTAGGTCCACACACCTGTGTTAATGCGCCTTAGTGCATGCATGTGTAGATATGCACCTAAATCACCTTAATGCACATTAAGCTAATGCACATTAAGTTTAGGCACACATAAAAGTAGGTGTAGATGTTCCCAGAAAGACCACAAGAGCTCCAAATGCTTTTGACACTATGGATTCCTATTAGTAATCCCTGCACACATGTTGACAAGTGCACCCATTTGAGGTGCCACAAACTCCACACAGCACACATACACTCATTTGCGGCACTGCTAATTAGCAGCACAGTGGGTTTTTTGACACCGGTAGATCCTAGTGTCAAAAAAAACACCACTAAAAAAAGTGGCACAGCGCAGGCAGCAGCAGTGTGTGCCATCAGAAACCACAGTCTGGCTGGCCACAGCTATGCTCTGGCTGCCAGCCAGGCTTCAAGTGGCCAGATTGCTGCCACTGCTGCCCTGGGTGGCCCCCAGAACCCCAGGTAAGGCTACTGGATCAGCACAGGTGCTGGCCCCAGCTTCCCCTACCACACCGGGATAATTTGCCCCGCACCAACCCCATGTGCAAGGGCATGCTCAACAGCAAAAAGCAGCAGCACAAATTTGTGTCATTGCTATTTTTCCTGTGGTAACTGCATGCCCCTGCATGTAGGGATGCACCCTCTGTGTTTATCTTGTGAATCATATTTGCACACCTAACAGCACCCTTGAAAGGATCTCAAGGCACCCTAAGGTGCTGTGGCACCCTGGTTGATAATCACTGGTCTAGATGGTAAAAGGAGAATCAAACAATAAAGTATGAGTTTTGAAATAGTTGCATACTGAGAAGAAAATGACAACATTCTGTACATACTTCAGAAGAACCAACACTTAAATGCATGCTTCATTCATCAAGTGTTTTCATTGATTATAGCTTTACTTCTATTGCCAGTGGATTTAACTGCAAACACATTTCTTTGAAATGCATGTGGCCATGGATAATTGAATCAAAAGGGAATAAATGGAAAATTGCCCCCACACATCAGGACTTCTCCTTTATCAATCTTTATTTGTTATTAATTTGGGCACCAAAGCTGTGCATAATATTAAATATGGCTTCTTGTTATTAATCTTTGGTTTAAATAAAGAAAGCTTTGAAGTAGAAGAGAAGCAGGGCATAACCATCTGTAATACCATAAATAAAATTCCCTTGGAATGGCAAAAATCACACAACACATTCTTCCTCAGGAAAAGCTAGCCTTTTATGTCACAAATGTAATAAGAGAAGAATGCACTTTTAGAATAATATCTTCACTCCAAAACAAAGGTTATATATGATCTTAATTCATAAAACATTCCATTTGTGTGGGTGACTACTGCCCTTTAAGAAATCCTCTCATTTGTCCATTTTAAGACAGAGTGAAGGCAACTCCTTTTCTATTCTACCACATACCTAGTTGGGGAAGAAGGGGGAAGGGGAAGGATAGTTGATTCCCTGTATGCATTTTTATTAAGAAATCTGCATTCCTGATCCAGTGAGATATTTTCATCTCTTTCATCTCAGGTTTAGACAAAAAAGGCAATCTTCCTCTGGAAAACATCACTCCAAAATATGAAAATCCAACAACCAACAGGAAATATGAGACAGTTAACAAGCAAATTAACTTTTCTCTGAATGCATCTTAGTGACGATAAAGCGAACACCTATGTCTATATAAGATGAAAAAATGTTTTGTAATGTTATTAGGTGGATGACAGAGGATTTATCACAGCAAAGATTATAGGTCTAGACTGAATGGCTCTCATAAAATATTTTGTGTGTGTGTGCGTGCGTGCGCGCGCACGCACACGTGCATGGGTGGATCTAGGATTTTGAAAAGGGGGGTACAAATGGTATGGCACATTATCACATACAACACAATACACATTTTTCTCCGGTTAAAGAAAAACTAGAAGCTTTACAGATATGCTAAAGAGCTAACATTGTATTATTCAGTTTAAGATTAAAGTGAAAACAAATATAACTATTAGAATTTGCACTAATTTGCTAGATTATATATAACGTTTAAAAAAGCACAGTACATTGGGCAAATAGTAGTTAAAATAGTCAAAAGATATTGTGTCGTTAGTCCTGTAGTTATTATAGTTATTTAACTATATAATAGCTATATAATTAATATAATAGTACATCTCCTATTCAGATTCACAACATCTAGCCTTCTTAAGCACCTTTATGATGCCTCTAATACTTCACTATCTGTCATTTCTGCAGCTAAGTTTATCTCACCAAATATTATACATTAGTACCTTAGTAAATTCTATGAAATGCAGTATACAGCTGACAAGTACCTGTAAGGTAGAATGGTTGTAAGAATTAGACATGTAACCTCAGAAATGTCCATGTTATTAAAGATTTTTGACATCCTGCATGAGATAAAAGGGCCAAATCTTACTCTGCCTACTAGACAGATAAGTTACTTCCACCTGAGTGGAATTCTGTTCCACCCCACTCAAGTCCCTACTCTAGTAACATGCCATCATCTTAGTCTTAAGGTTACAACATAAGCAAAGGAACAGGAGGAGGACCCACCCACATTTTTATTAACAGATTTTCAGGGTGGAAAAAAATGTAAGTGGGTATCTAAGGGCGTTGACAGACAGGCAGCTCCCCACTATAACTCTTAGCACTTTGCAGCTATCTGTCCCAGGAGTTGGGAGGTCAATCTGCAGTTTAGAGCAGCTAAGAGTCTTCAGCCACTCTCCCCTAGCCCCACCCCTCCCTCCCTCCTCCTAGCTCTTGTGTTGTCTTCAGAATGGGAGGGGGAAGGGGGAAGAGGGAGTCTGGGGTTTGCCCAGCCACCACTGGAGGGTGGGGTGGGTGGATTGGAGCCCCTTCCCCGCCGCCCCTTCTCCTAGCATGGGCTGGCACAAATTAAGGAAGGCGCTCCACTTGGGAGGACCTTCATCTAAATGAGGTTTCAGATTGTTGCAAAATCAGGTCCTTTTAAACTGCTGTGAGGTATGGCTGTAGAGCACTTTAGGGAGCTGACTGCATGACAAAATGTCACTTATGTCAGCACCCTAAGTTCACTTAGACATTTAATTGATGGATCTGGCCCAAAATGTATCAGTTCTATCTATCTGACACATAGGTGCTGTTTCACAGTAGTTTTGGACCAATCTAGACAAGACATAAATCATGGGTGTCAGGTTATAATGATGATGCTGTAACACCCACACACATTTAGGGTTGTGTTTGGTAAAGTGTGTTCTGGTTTCATGTTGCTGTGTGGCTTGTTTTTGCTGTACATCGTGCCTTTTCTACGACTAGAAGAGGATCACATCCCCTCTCCCTCATTGTGTCCACACTGTTGTCTTAAGATTTCCTCCAAGGGACCTGGGGAACCAGTTTGGTGACTCTGGTCACTTCACCAGGAGTGCTGACCACCTTTGAATTGATTTGTCTGCATTAGCAGTGTTCAAATGATGCTGTTTTTAACTGGGATCAGGTGATGATGTCAGAAAAGTAATATAAGTTTCAGGCCACCTAGGCTGGGTCTCTTTTTTTCTCCTGCGGCTGCTGAGAGCTTCACTGCTGAATTGGGAGCCAGAAAACCTGTCCCCCATGGGAGTCGTCCCCCCTTCCCCCTTCACTGGAGAAATAAACTGAAGCTTTGAGGAAGGAAAGCCTCAGGTACAGGGAGAAAAAGTCTGTCTCAGGGCTTGAGCCCCCAGTTCTCTCCCACTTCTTTCCCCTTTTGTTTTTTCTGAGTTTTGAGTGGGATGATGGGGGTGGTATCAATTCCTGCAGCAAACTAGCGAAGGTTGCAGCCTGGCAGCTTTGCTGGTGCGCTCTGGGCCGAGCCTAACAGCCTGACATGTTTTAGTAGCTGTTGTGACTTCTTTTGGGTTCACATCACTGAAACCCAGTTTTATGTCTTGCTGACAGTTTTACCCATGCAGGTCTTGAGTGGGGTGGTACCATGAGTGTACTAAGCCCTAGTGCAGACTGACTAGGACCAGTCCTGGCAGTCGCTGGTCCCTGTGTTGGGGATGGTAGCATCTCAGCAGTGATATAGCTGAGATTGGTTGTCCAGGCTGCAGCCATAAGCCTGGGCCCTTTTTGCTGTTTCACAGCTGTTGCATTTCAGCCCATCTGTGTGGGTCCGCAAGTGACTCATAGGGAGGTACAGGGGGGCACGTGTCCATCGCCCCCCCCCCCCGATTGGCCCCCAACTCAGCACTGCTCAGGATGAGGCAGTTTTTTTGCCACTTGGGCCAGCAGCATGTTGGAGTGGGAGGCACTAAGCCACAGCACAGAAGTATAGGAGTGTATATGGGACTTTTGGCCCACCCCTGGGCTCACCTGCAAATTGTGCCCCACCAGATTCAAGAGGCACCAGTCAGCCCTGTGTGGGGCCGAACCCCAGCCATATGTTTGGCTGGAAGATTTGGGGCTGGGTGAATCCCTGGCACTTCTTGCTGTTTATCCAAGCCTCAGTGCAGTATACGTCTGGCTGGCTTTTTGCTGCCCAGTCCAGGCCCAGCGAAATAGGTCTGGCGCTCCTTGTCTCTTTTGCAGTTTATGCCCCAACAAGCAGTGTAGCGGGTGCTAGTTGTAATTCAGGCCCAAGGCAAGATAGGCCTGGACCCTTTTTGTTGTTTTATAACTGTTAGGTCTCAGCATAACTGGGTAGCTGAGACTAAATGTCCAGGCTGGACAAGTGGCTTTGGCGCTCTTGTTATAGGTTCAGGCCCTGGTGTAGGACAGGCCTGAGTCCTGCTTTAATTGTTTTACAACTCTTGTGTCTCAGTTTAGCTGTGTCACTGAGCCCTGCTATATGGTTGCTGCATGTTTGGGCCTGGCTTGGGGGCCTGGCACAGTTTGGGCCTGGTACATGTTGTTGCTTTTGGTAGCTCTTTTTGGTAGTGTGGTTGGTGCTGGTTGTAGTTCAGGCTCTTTTGCTATTTGGCTGATTTTCTTTAAGTTCTCTTGTAGTTTTCTGCCCCAGCAGAGTTGGGATTAGGGTTACGAACTCTGAGCTGTGATATGCTGACAAAAGCTGCAGTTAACCCCTCAAAGCCACCATGTGGAAGTGGAGATCAGTACTACAGCTTCTCAGGAAACAACAAGGGTGCCCCTTGCAATGCAGAATGACCTACGCTGTCTAGCAGCTCCCTGTGGCACAGTGAACCCATGTTGCAGCTCATAAGACTCTCTGGTGCAGGTCCCCCTCTCCAGCCCATTGTTGAAGGGCAGATGTAGAGTGCAGGTCCCTGAGGGCACAGGTCCCCAGAACTACCCACTGGGGAGCCCCAAGTCCCAGACTGCCTAAGAGGGTGCCACCTATAGACCTTGTTTCGACATTTTTACTGTTTTAGAATGATAATTAGTGTTTATTTTTGTTTTTTCTTCATTCTTTGTAATACATTTGGACTTTGTTTTTACACTGCTTGCAAGGGAAGGGTTGTTGGTTTTATTGGACACGCTAGTGATTCATTTAGTGTTTCCCAGGTAGTCGGTGGGGCCTCAAGCCAAGGTAAATATGTTTAGTACCATAAAATTGAACCCAGCCCTTGTTGCTGCTGACAAGTGCTCAAAAGACGGGTTACAATTATTATTATTATTACTTTTTTCTATTTTCAATCACCCTTCATTAGTCATCTTGGTCTGTAACAGTTCTCAAGAACATGACTGTAATCCATTCTCAAAGTGAAACAGAAATTGTAATCTGGTGAGATGTAGCTGTTCTGTGTATAGAGCTAAACACTGTTCCACCTGGCGATCCCACTGTTCCTCCTGGCTATCAACTTTAAAGTTCATGGAAAGGGCTGCTACATGTGACAGACTTTAGGGGTTCAAAAATAGCAGTACAGTTCAGTTTCTTAACCTTGAGTTTCAATTCATAGTATCCTAGGAACACTTAAGCTTTTTAAAAATTGTTTCTTCAAAATAGTACAGTATACAATTCTTAATCTTTATTCTTAAGTATTTTCTAGTTAGTGCTTATTATATCTATTCAGATCATTTTTTGAATGCATTACAAACATCCATGTAGTCATATATCCATCCCATGAACTGCTGTTCTTCCCTTGGTGAATATATTAAATGCTGTATAATGTACATGATAACCCTTGGGCTCAGCTGAGCTCAACATGTTGAAGAATAAGAAAACTAATAGAAAAAGCTTCTTTGGTCATATGAATAAAAATAAGAATTTCACAGCAATGCCTATCTTCAATATGGATGAAGAGGTAACTAAGGATTGGTGGGGTATCACATGGCAGTGAGAACATAAATATAGAAATGATCACATCTAAGCAAAACTTGAAAGCAAAATTTAAACTGTTTGCTGGCATAAAACTGGGGAACCTAGATATTCTCCATCCTAGAATAATGAAGGAATTGGCACATGAAACAGCAGCTCCTTTGGAAGGATCCTTGCTGAAATTGACAACACAGGGATATTTCTCTACAACTGGACCAGAGCCACTGTAGTGCCTGCTTTTAAAAATGGGAAAAAGAATGACTCAGGGAATCACAGGTCTGTCAGCTTGACTATAATAGTATGTAAGATTGCAGATACTGAAGGAAACAATAGAAAGATATTGAAATCTGGACCAAACACAGATTTATTTGTGGAAGGTCACATCAGACTAGTTCATATCCTTCATTGACAAAATAATAAACTTCTTGGATAGGAGTAACACCATAGATTTATTTTATCTAGATTTACAGATGTTTTTGATACCAGGCCTTCATGGGAAATGTGTGGCCAAACTGGAGAAGACAAGGATCAGCTTTATGACTGTAAGGTGGGTATAGAGCTGGCTTAAAGGGATACCGCAGCAGGTTATGTTGACAGATGAGTTATTTAACTGGAGACCAGTTACCAGCAATGTTCCCCAAGGACTGGTTTTAGAACCTATTCTGTTTAATATTTTTATCAGTAACCTTGGCCCTGGGACTAAACATGGACTCACGAAATATGTTGATAATGCTAGGTCATGGGATGTTACCAACACAGAAGAGGCCTGAATTATTGCACTGGACATTTTAGATTTAGTTTAAGAGTATGAGGTGCAAAGTTATGTACTTAGAAATTCATGACAATAACTGTGGCTGTAAAATGGAGATGTGTAAACTAGAGATAATTGAGGAAAGGACATGGGTGGACATGGGTGTATTGGTTGGTTATAGGATGGCCATGACCTATTGACGTGAAGCAGCTTTTAAAAGCTGGCTCCAGAGATCTGCTCTAATTAAAGTGCCCCCTTCCCTCCAGCCCCAGAGCACATATAAAGATGCCCTTACTGAGTAAAAGAGTGCCGTTGGAATTGGCCTTGCCCACTCCTTCCTTCCCAATGGTGCCTCTCCACGTGTCCCGGCCAGCTCTTGCATTGAAGTGTCAAGGAGAGTGATCTTGTCCTCTTTTGGGATGATAGTTAGGATTTCATAAAATGGCTACACACTGGCTAGAAATAAATTTAAATTGGACAGCAGAATATTTCTATCAGAGATGTTTAGTCTTAGAATGGCTTTCCAAGCAGGAGTGGGAACAAAGAACCTGAATTTAAGACTAAAGTAAATAAGTTAATAAAAGATATGATGGAACAGGGAGTTTTGCCTCAACAATCATTGTATGTGATACTGCGGAGTCACGTGTTTGTGACCTCTGTCTTGGGATATGCATACACATATAATGTGGAAGACTTTTGGTAACCCCATGCCTCAGGGTTTCTGGTCATTAGCATACCCAGTCAATGCCTGCACCCATCCTGGGACGGAATTTTTTCCCCCTCGTGAATGCTTCTGTGTGGGGGGCTTCCATCTTCTGCTTTTTTGGGACATTTGCCACAGCTAAATCAGGGAGAGGGAGGGGTGCTGTTGACTGTGGTATGCTGTTGCTCATGCCAGTTCTTGGGAAACCAAGAAGTTCTTAAACAAGCTCTTGTTCTTCTGCTTCAGGGTTATACTGAATGCAAAACTTAAGGTTAAGTAGGAATATTTCCCCTTGGCCAGACTGGCATGTATTGAGGGTATGTTTGCCTTCATCTGAAGCATTTAGCATAGTCTCTTTCCTATGGTCTTTTGAGTATATATTGACCAGCTACTTCCCTGTTGTTAACTGGCTTGTTGTTGGCAATGCCAATCATTACCCTGCTTTTACCTATGTCATATTATAGGCTGTTCTTAGTGCTATGTCTCTGAAGTTGTTTGTGAGGACTGTGGAAATTTTGGTAATTCCCTGGGTAAATGGTTGTCAGGGATTGCAGGGGCCTACTCATTCATAAACTCTTCCAGTCTTAAACTCTTAAAACACCTGAACTTCATTTCAGGATCCAAATCTGAACACTGGCAGCTAGCTCAGTTAATGTGATATCTAACTGATTGCCTGTCTCAAATTCCAGATTTGCAGTTGTACAGCATAAAAAAAATAAAAATGAGCACAGTATGTGTTTTGGCCCTGTTTCTACTACTGTCAGTATTATGAGAATTTACTGTTTCTTAACAGTTGCAAGAAGCAGATGGAGAGACCTTAAATTAGTAGTTCACAATGTCCAGCAGCACAAAGTTAGAATTATAGAAATATACTGTAGACGCTGTATCAGCAATATTGTTTAAGGCATTAAACTTACAAAACACAATGCATAAATAACTGGGAATTAAACTGTCATCTATGATAAGCAGTGTTAAATCCTGGGAGGTAACTTAAACTACTGTATTTCAAAAATGTCTACATGTGCAAAACCATCTAAACACACAATATTAAGTACTCAATCTGGCACACATCATCTTTTCTTAAATTCTGAAAAGATGTTATAGGACAGACAAAAAAGGAAGAAAACTGGCTTTACAGTGGGAAGATTGAGGCCACAGGAACATTAATGCATCTGGTACAGTCCTAACACCAAATCTTTTGGGATAAGTGAAAGCAAAGTAACTTTGTTATATCAAGTGAATAAGCCAGTTGTTCATCTGGGGCTAGTCAGTGAGCCCTCTGAGAATAAAACTGATCTTTTCCTGAGCTCAGCAAAAAGTGGAGTGCTAAAGTGGAAATGTTCATGAATCTGAAACACAACTAAATTTTGGCAATATTTACCAGTTTGATCTTTATACATGATCACTCTAAATGACAAGGGGCCTGGACACAATTTGAAACAGTTAAAATGCAGAATACTTCAGTACTGGACAGAAGTGTTTCTTTCTTGCCACTACTGGAAAACTTAGAGGTCACCGCAATGACATGTACCAGTGGTGCTGTCTAGCTATGGGGTGCAAGAGGGGGTGTCTACTTCTCCAGTTATTTCACAGATCTCCACTCCATCTATGGTGGGGACAGCAGTACAGCCAGCCAGTGCACACTCTCCTGTCCTTGGGAACTTCTGGAGGTTTCAGAGGTCAAGAGGCATGCAGGGATTCCTATTTTCCAGCCTCCAGTATAGAGAAGATCCTTTGCATGCTTCTTGGGCCCTGATTTCTAGAGCTTCCCAAGAATAGGAGAGCTCTCATTAGCTATCTGCTCCACTCCTCCACACTCCCCTCATGAAAGGGGAGCAATGCGGGAAGGTAAGAGATTGAGCTACCCCCTGTTGCCCCCTGTTGGAGTATACAGATGTTTCAGGAAAAACTTCACAGATGTTTCTCATTTTTTGAGGATCATTTCTGAAAGAATTATTTGGCCATTCACCTCTTTATGCTCCCTATTTGGAGTGCTGTAAAGACTTTTGGAGTGCTTCAAACTGCACATCTTTGCAGGGTCACAGTTTTCTTATAGTGTTACTGCTATTCATTATTTTTATTGACTGCTCAAATGTGTACTATTGTCTCCCAAGGACAAGATTATGAGCCAGTTCTTTTCTTCAAAATAATCCTAGAGGGCCTAACTGGTTCATCAGAGATTCTTCTCTCACCTTGAAAGTAGGACTACTGTACGGTTGTTACTGTACCCTATTCTAAATGCAGAAAGGCAAAATGAAGAAGGAAAAGCATAGGACAAAGGAACCTTTGCAGGGTTTTGTGTAAGCTTTAAGGATCTTTTTTTCACAAATAAACTGACTTTTAAAAGTAGCTCTTAAAAGGATGCCTATTTTGGGCTGAGAAAAAGAAAATGATCCTTTAACCTAAATGTTGAATCCCTTTCACTTTTCTAATTTTATGCCTCAGGAAACCTTATAGCTTGAGAACCCTTTGAGGCTGGTCATCATAAATCTAACAGAATACTTTTGATTTTATCGCATAGTGATGAAAAAATGAACAAACTCAGTTCTGAAACTTGTTCTTCTTTAGAAGACATGACTTTAAAAATACAGAAAAAATGTTGACCTATTCTGGGACTAAATACTGGCTACAAAAGAAGTACTTTGATTACATTGTAATAGTGTGAAATATATCCTTGATAATGTAAGGCAAAGGGTATGGACTCTTACTGTTTAATCTCTTTGGCCATCATCCAGAGCAGGAAATTTTCTCTGGGAGAGCTGGGGTATCAAGTAACTTAAAAAGTAATATATTTTTAGAGATGCAGTTTCACTTCACACGACTTTCTAGAATTAGATTGTCACCTCAGAGAACAAAATTCTTTGCAAAGCAGTTTTTGCCATTTGATTTCTACTGCCCCACATCCAGTTTTTAGGGTAATAAGGTTTCCAATCAAGAATGCAATAATATACGTGCTGTTGTTTTACAAGGTATTTTTTATTCCTGACTAGTATAGCACTTCAGCTAGTAATTTTTGTTGATTCAAGACTGCACAATCTAAACACATGGTCATGAAAACAAATGTTAAAGTAACTTCTTCACAGGACATCTGTTAAGAGGGTTGATTCCTAGCATGGTCATTATCGCTGCCAGTAATAATCTTGGTGAGTGTGACCTGCTTATGGTTACAGAAATTGCCTACAGCACATGCAAAGTAGAGTAAAAGGGCTTTTGATTAACTTGTTCTTTGTCCTGTTTCTTTGCACCCAAGTGGGGTTTTTTGTTTGTTTTTTTTTAGGGCAGAGGCTATCTTGTGTGCTTCTATAACACCTTTTATAATGAGACTCCAGTTCCTTCATCAGACTAAATTAAAAGAACATCAGGTAGTTTCAAACCTCTTTTATGTATGATACACTTGAGGGTATGAACAAATATAATTTTCAGCTACTTTAAAAAGTATGGGGAAGTTGCTGTTGGGAGTGCATATCAGCTGTTACAATGCAGCTTTTATATCTGCATGAGCCTGTAGCAATACACATCAGTTAAGTCATGCTAAGTTTGACCCCTGAAACAATGTTATAGTTGTGGTGGTATTGCCACAAAGTTGTACAGGTATAAGGTGTTATATGCAGGGCAGAGCTGCAGAGCTACCCAGAGCATCCACAGGTGGCAGATAATGGAATGACCTTCAAAGACGTATAGCTCTGAAATAAGTAGGGGTAACTCTGACAAATAAGCAGTCACAGACCAAGCATCAGCAGCACCACCAAGTTGATTGCACCAACTTCACAGAGTTGCCCACCCCACAAGAGCCCTAAACATAGCCTGTCTAATGCAGTATTCTGTGTTTCTTCCTGACTGAATAACTGCATCCAGTGGAATCACCTGACTGCAGTCAAAAATACCAGTGAAACACACCGTTATTTTTGGGACCTGGAACATCAGGACCCTCCTGGACAACCCTAATAGTGAACACACAGAGGGCCACACAACAACATCAATGTAGCTGCACTGAGTGAGACCCAATGAGTAGGAGATAGGCAGCTCAAACAAAATGGAGGTGGCTATACCGTCTTCTGAAAGGTAACACAAAGGAGAACATCAACTTCACTGAGTTGCTTTTGCCATTAAGAATGAACTCATAAACCAACTCAGTGATTTCCCTATCAGAATTCATGAGTGCTTCATGCTTTTCTGTCTTGGTGGGGAGCCACTGTCATCAGTGCGTATGCCCCAACTCTTGATGCTGCTAATGAAACCAAAAAGAAATTCTGTACCAGTCTTGACCAAGTCCTTTCTGATGTTCCAGAGACAGACTTATTCTTGGTGATTTCAGTGCCAGAGTTGGAAGAGACTCTAATCTCTGAAACAGAACCATTGGCAAGGAAGGAGTAAGAAAGGTCAACTCCAGTGGCATCCTCCTCTTGACCAAATGTGCAGAACATGGCCTCACCATCACCAACACCCTGTTCCACCAGAAAAATGGCACAAGACATGATGGCAGCACCCATGATCCAAGCAATGTCACCAGATTGACTGTATCATCATCTGTGCCCAAGATTGTAAAGATGTCCTCATCACCTGAGCTATGCTAGGATCTGATGATTGCTGGACTGATCACTAACTCATCCACTCAGTTACATCAATTAGATTGGCTCTGAAACAGCAGCTACAGCTGAAGCAATGCCAATGGAAGATCAGTGTTGAAGGACTCAAGGACCCAAACAAGTGAGACCTTTTCCACCAGTGCCTCAATAAAAAACTGGTGAATTCCAATCAACAACAGCGGGAGAATGCCCTCATCTTTGTTCGGGGCACGAGCCAAGTTGTGACTGTTGCCCCAGTGGGTTCTAGCCCCTGATGTTAGTCTGTGAGAGGGAGAGGTAGACTCATAACGGTTCCAGAACATTTTTATTTGATCTCTTACATACGCACCACCGGTGTGGATGTGGCTGCGCAGGCGGTTACACTTGGATCTGCCCCGGTTCAGGTGAGAGATGAACGAACGAAAAACAAAACGATGGATCCGAGATCGAATAGGAATGGTTGCGAGATACAAACAAGTGCACAAACGATTGCCTATGGTCCCAGAGGCTTGAGAAGCCGTGGGAAGCTGGCCAGGCCTACCCACTGAGCGGTGGATGCTTTGGCTTCTAGCTGGGCGGAAACTCAACCCTAGCTTTTATAGGCCAGATGACAAGCCCAATTTCAAGCCCCGATTGGTCACATTTTCGCGCTAAAATATTCGCGGGGTTTTTCACAGGGGACGGGGTTTCCCCATCACATGGCCAGGGCCATGCAGCAAGCCAAATAGAGGCTTTCCAGATTGTGAGGAGAGTGCTGATGGCATCTGTTGCTGGGCGAAGCTGGCAGAGTCCAGCTGGAGCGTGACAATCTTATGGATCTAGAATGATGAGGAAATCCCAGACAACCTCAGAGGCACCATGATTATGACAATCTTCAAGAAAGGAGGCAAGTCCAACTGTGGAAACTACAGAGGGATCAACCTTGCTGTACACCACAGGAAACATCATTTCAAGAACCTTTCTGAACTGACTCCTTCCACTTGCTGAAGAGCTCCTCCTAGAATCGTTGTGTGGGTTTAAGGCATCAAGAAGCACAACTGACATGATTCGCACAACTTTCCAGCTGCAGGAGAAATACCAAAAATAACATAAGGCTCTCTACATGGCTTTCAACTGTCAGCTGAGAAGTGTTGTGGAGGATCCTTCTGAAGTACAGAGTCCACCAAAATCTATCACCATTCTCTTCCTGCTCCATGGTGGTATGCAAGTAGTGGTCCTCCGTAATGGTTCTATAACAGATCCCTTTGAGGTTAAAATGGAAGTTAAAAAGGCTGTGCCATTGCTCCAAAACTCTTCTCAATATTCCTGTATGTCGCGGGGCACTCCCGCGCCCCGCTCCTAAGGAGATGCCCCAGGAAGAGGAGAGGCCTGGAGCAACACAGATGGGGGTTGCTAGGGCAACCAGGCAGGTCATGTGGCCAGGAGGGGGCAGGGCCAGGCCCTTATAAACAGCTAGGCCAAAGCCTAGGGAGCAGTTCCCTTCTGGCCGCCGCAGGAGCAGGAGCTCTGCGGCTGAGCTGAGCAGCCTGAGGCAAGTGGGGCAGCCTTACCCCACTAACAGGCTGCGGTGATGCAGGGAACAAGATCACCCTGACTGCAGGTATTGTCAGGCGTGTGGAGCCTCGGTTTAGGTTGGAGCCAGAGGGCTTGACTTTGAGTTACAGTTTACACCGGAGGACCGGGTGAGGCTGTAGGGGAGCGAGGAGGCCTCAGCGGGGCTCCCCAGCAGTTTGGGGGCTCCGGGTGCCCAGTAGGGGCACAGTGCCAGGGGGCCAGGCACGGCTACGGCCACCTGAGCCCAAGCGCGGGAGGCGCGCAGCGCGGAGAGCGCAGTACAGGTTTGTGCCGGCGTGGCACGGAGCACGGGGTTGGACCCCGGCCCGTAAGGACGGCACTTTGCCCCGGTGGGTGGCGAGAAAAGACCCAGGAAAGGGTCAAGGGGGCCAGGCACGGCTAGGGCCACCTGAGCCCCAAGCGCGGGAGGCGCGCGGCGCGGAGAGCGCGGTACAGGCCCCAGAGAGGGCGAGGCCCGGAGAGGGCGCAGCGCGGAGAGCGCGGTACAGGCCCCAGAGAGGGCGCAGAACAGGAAGGGGACCGGACAACGTCCCCCGGGACAGCTGCGAGGCTTGGGGCGTGCTAAAGGGGAGGTTTTGGAGGTACGCATTTGCCCATAAGGCTGGGGTGAGAGTACCCCACTTTGGAACGGAGGGGATACCATCGAGGTGCCGTTAGGCGTAAGTAGGCAGCCTCCCATTCTGAACTTTAACAGCAAAGACGTGGCGGGCGAGAAGAGGGTGCCAGACCACCCTAATTGGCACGGCAAGGGAGCGCTCGCGAGCTCACGGCCGCTCGCGGGGCCATCCGTGACACTGTAAATGTCTTATTTTATTTCTGTATAACTGCCGCGCAGCACTCTCACATTTATGACCTTGTAGTTTTGGCTTCTAATCAAAATGAAAGCTTTGTACTTTTCCACGCTTATATTAAGCTGCACATGTGTATTCTGTAAGTTTCATTTCTTATCTGTAAGTGTCATTCCTGCAGAAACGAAACTTATGTAGAAAATCTACCTAGTAACTATTATGTAAAAGAAACTATCCTATCCCTGTATGCTTAGCTTATATCATAGTTAGTGTCACAGAGGCAGTCCAACCAACATCTATAAAAGAGGTAAAGAGGCAGGAAGTAGCAGAGACGACGACTGGACGACTCTTCAGGCTTGATCACCCTGTAGCCGGTCTTCAGTTCTCCACCTGGGCATATCGCAGCAAAAACCAAGGCCTCGAAAACCCGACAATCGACAACAACTGAGTTGTTCACCGTGTTACAGTTTTGTATCCACCATCCCGTTTATGAGCTGTTGACCAGCCCTAGAACTAACTAGTGAGCAGCCGCACCCATCCCTCAAGGGGTGGAAAGCAAGGGCTCGTTAGTGAACCCTGTGGGCCAACAGACCCCCTTTGTATCCGGCATACTGTAACTGAAGAAACGTCAGAGACTCCACCTCTTGACTGCCTCTCTTCGTAGTTTAGACAACATATCTACGCTTCCTATACCTATGTTTACTGAAACTTCGTTCCAGCCAGTCTCCCCTCTTATTCGTAAGAGGGTGAGGCCAGGTGAGTGAATAAAACAAATTTTTTACTTTACCTTATATCTACTCCGTAATAACTTCTACCACTAACACCCTATCTCAATGAGCTGTTGACCAGTTCTGGGACTTAAGGAGTTGACAGCCGCACCTAGCCCATCGGGTTAGAACACAAGGGCTTACTCTGGAACCCCGTGAACCAACAGACATCCTACAAACTTATTATAGAAAACTAACAACTTACTCTAAGTCGTCTACTTGCGCCAACTCGGCGAACCTCGAAGGCGGTCATAAGGCTACCTCTAATCCCGCCCCACAAGCCACGTGCTCACCTGCTCCGTAAAGCCCGCAGCTCCCCAAGCGATGCCAGAATCGCAAGCCCGGCATTCTGCCACATGGCGTCACAAACAGGATCACAAGTAGACGACCAGGCCATGCTTGTCTGTGTGTGTCCCTGGCGACTGGGACACCGTTTGCCCCCATAGACCTCTGATGATCTCTGGAATCATCTCGCCTACCATGCGGCAGGCAATAGCAACCCCGAAACACATCTCCAGTCACATTTGGGTGAACAGGCCAGAGAGTAAAATCTGGACATGCTCGCCAGCTGCTGCTGCCCTGCGGTGTGTAATGGCCGCCCCCAAAGTCATGTTCCCCCAAAGTAAACGCAGGGGGAAACGGAGCCCTTGCAGGCGTTCTTCCTTCTAAAGGAGACACGTCGCCAGCCATTATACCATTAGTATTAAGGCGATGATCATCCAACATCAACTTGTTGAGCTGGCCACCATGTCATTTGAATATCTGATTCCAGATTCCTGAAGCAAGTTTTTTTCCCCCAGCTCAGCTGAGGCATAGAGTCAAGAGAAGGGCAGAGAAAGCACTTTAGGGAAATCCTCAAAGCTAACTCTAAAAATTGCAAAATCAATGTCAGCTCATAGGAAACTAGGCTGCCCCAAATGGAGGAAGAATTTGTTTCAGGGATCTCAGTACTTTGAAACTTTCAACAACAACAGGAGATGGAAAACTGGGAGCAGCAGAAACAGCACATTATGAACCAAATTAGGACTCCCGCATGACCTACCCCACATGGAAATACATGTCCGAGATGCAGTAGAGTCTGATTCTGGTTGGCCTCATCAGTTGTCTTTAGACACAGACACACAGGTAAGACAATCATGGAAGACAGTCATCCTCAACTACAAGGGACTGCCAAAGATTGCTATCTAAGGATACTAAAGTACCTTATTTACTGGCAATCCAAGATGTTGTTGTTTCCCCTATTCAACATGTGGGAAACATTCCTTGTTACCTGCCTCCCTTGCACCCTCTACCCCACCCTCCCATCGGACATGACTTGGGTCCCATTCCAGTCAAGGACACAAAGCCACAGTAGCTCCAGCCCCAGTCTAGCCATGCAGCAACCATTCCAATGGCAGCAGCTCTGGTATCCAGCAGCGGGTCCTGCTGTGTTCCTGGGCTGGGGATGGTGGTACCATGTGCCCCATGCACCAGGCTGGAATGAGGCTGCAGTCACAACTAACAGCAAGCATTGGACAGGGAGGTGGGCAGAGACTACACAGTACAGGCAAGGGGGCAGAGGCTATGAGGAGCAGGAAAAGAATAGAGGCTTCAAAGGGCAGAATCTACAGGGGAGCAAGCAGGCTGCAAGGGGGCAGGGGTGGTAGGGTGCAGGCAGCAGGAGGCACAGGCACTTCATGGGGGCAGACTGCATGTGGGACAAATGCTGGGAGGGGCAAGGCATGGAGATCAGGCTACTTGGTCCCCCCTGCCACTTGCCATGCCCCCTCCCCCGCATCACTTCTCCCCTGGCCTTCACTTCCATTGCCGTAGTAATGAGGGGCTAATTTAAGAAGACTTTCAATAACTTGTAAATAACACATTTATACATTTTCCATGTATATAATCTAATTATTGGGGGGTCATCTTAACTTCAAAGTTGTCTTGGATTAAAGTATATTTGGTAGTTTTGTAGCTGTAAGGGCACACAAAAGAAAATACTCTGAAACTGCACTAGTATAACATGTTCTCACTTACACCATCTGATAGAATTATGCCTAGCTCTGAAAAATGCTATCAAAGTTCAGAATTACTGCATATATTACTGAATATTCTTAATTTTAAGGTAATTTGCTCCATGACTAAAGTGCTCATTACAGTTGCATACTAATTATTGAGTGCTTGACTTTGCAACTTTAATCATATTCGTTTATTATAATTTTGTTTTATGTAATAAGTCTGCTAACTTAAAACCCTATACTGAAACAGGTGTGCAAGTTCTACACCCTCAATCACCAGTTTTTCCTATAATTTTCTGTTGACTGAAGCTTACAGGGACAATACATAAATGTACAGCTTGACATTCATTATTTTTGCAAAATTCAAAGAACAATGGTTTTAGTTGTCAGGTAAAATTATTAAATTTTCAACCCACTCCATATTCTCTGAATCAGAGTAGTTTCTGCAAGAATCATTCTTCTGTACCTCCCAAAAACTCCTTACACAAAACCTAATGCAGCCCAAAAGAAAGCTTCTGGCCTGTACAAATGAAAATGCATGTTAGGGAGGGGTTTTAAGGCATGACTTTGGCCTTTTGACATTGTTCACGCATACAAGAAATATCTGTTTTACCTGCATTGGAGAGTATCTTATCAGCATGTTTTATTCAAACAATAACTATTCTTATCAACAAGAACCAGGTTCAGCTTTGTTAATGGACTGACTTGGCAACTACCCCTATCTACATAGTAACTGGGCAAATATTGTCCTAGCCCTGCTGCATGGCCAATGAGAATTGAGGTACTATAGGTCAGATCCTTTTTCAATAAGAGTACTATTGGTGCAAACAATCTCTCTCGCTGCTCTGTCTCCGTCGCTTTCTCTCTCTCTTACACTGTTAATGTTTCTAGAGTATGATCTCATCTGCAGACTGTAAATGCTTTGGAGCTTTTATGACAGGAAAATATTACAAAGTGCTAAGGTTTGCTTCATGAAAAATTTAGGTAGGAAAAAAAAATTTCTACCAACTTGTAAAATGTTTTGCCTCCTGTCAAAATGATACAGTCCTTAATTAAGGGAATGTATTTATTCAATTACCTTCAATAAAAGCTTACAATTATGCAGCATGAAGAAGCTCTGAAAAAGTGTAAAAATATATAATATAGAAGGAATTAGTACAAAATATACTAATTAATATAATACAGGTCTATTTGACACTTGCATTGTCACTAGAATCTGTTGATGAAACTATGCAGCTGCACTGTATTGTTCATAAGGAATGGCAATTACAAATAACACTTTTCACTACCCCATTGGTTTGTAAACTGAATCTCAACCATCTAGCCACACCTTTCTTTTCTTTCTTTCATCTAGCATCAGATATCAACTTCCAGATCTATGAGCCACTGTGTGGTATCGCTCAGTGTGTGAATGTCATCTACCTTATCTGGGTATTTGTAAAGATTTCACCTTTTGGTTAAATGCTGTGCTGTTTGTTGGACATTGCATTCACACAGGAGGCTGTCCAAGATGTTCATCTTGTGAAATGTTGTTTTGAAGCATCCATATCTAGATTTCAGTCTGTTCAGACTGACCCATGCTTCTCTGTCAAGGTTGTGCCCAATGGGGCATTCATTTGGTGTTGGTATAAAATACAGTAGGAATAGGTCTGACCTTTCCCAGTGGTCGGACCACTGTTACCGCCTATAGGCTTGGTTCAGTATCCCCAATCTCTTCCAGGAGCTTCTGGGCTTCATGTACAAATGCTTTATGACTTTTGAGCTTCTTAAGCCTCCATCTATTTGGATCTTCAGTTAACAGTTGATGGAGCCTGTGGTTTTCATCCTCTCTGACCTCTATTGCCAGTAATGATGTTAGGGTCTGTCTTCTTACATAACTTGGTCTAATGCCCCAAAGTACAAGAAGTACAGGTTATGCATCCTGTTATGAGTCTCTGCACACTGTTAAATACAGTGTCAAACTTTTTAGTATGACAACTTCTGGACCATACAGGAGCACAATATCCTTCTGGGACATACAGTTGCAAGTGCAGTGGTTCTTTGAAGCTGGCACCCCATGTCGTGCTGGCTAAACATCTTAAGACACCTACCTATGCAGAAACTTTACTGCTGACCTTCTGAATGTGATGTGTTTAAGTGAGGGACTGCTTTAATGTGATTCTTAGGTAGGTTGGAGTATGCTCATTGGGGGAGGATGTGGTTGCCTACTCTGCTATTTGGCATGCTCTTGGCTTGATGATTCTCGAGGTGGAAGAGTAATGATACTGATTTATTGACGCTCAACTTTAAGTGGCTGTGCTGGCTGTAGGTTTTATATGGCTTGAGACCCCAACCCATGGATCTCCACCCTACTGGTGGTGACAGGATGGAACCTGGACTAGGTTACTCGGTCTGCCTATGTGATGTTATATTTCTCATCTGCCATGACTTTGATGTAAGTTATGAGAAGCAGTTCCCCATATGCGACCTTCCAGGTTCTTCCCCTGTTCTCTTCATAGGGCTCCAAAACCTCCCCTTTACCTCACACTAACCATATACAGACTAACCGCACTGTCGGCTCACCACACTGGCATCAATTCTAAACTTCTTCCCAATCTGGGATCTTCAGAGTCATGCATTATACTGCCCTGGGGCTGTTGTCTAAAGTCCCTGTGACAGTCCTGTAGGGTTTATTGGCCACTAACCCTTATTCCAAGGGTTCAGTCATAAACTCCAGGGCCTCCTGTAGCCCATGCTGTAGTACAGAGCTTGGAGCTTGAGGAAATGTAGAGACCCCAAACTGTCCCCTAACTCCTGTGTCTGATAATGCTGTTTAAGGGGTCTGTTCAGGCTCAGCACTCAGACCTTGGGTTAGGGTTCCCTGTCACGCCCCCCACCCCTTCTCTCTTGTCTGGGGAAGAACCCCTGAACCCTTTTCCTCGTCATATTTTCTAGATAAAAAATCTGCACTCACATTTTTAGTCCCTGAATGATGCTTTACCTCAAAGCAATACTGTTGGAGACTGAGGGCCCATCTCATCAGCCTGGAGTTATCAGTCTTCATACTCTGCAGCCATCGCAGCGGGGCGTGATCTGTAATCAGTGTAAACTTCCGCCCTAACAGGTAATATCGTAGTGTTTCTATAGCCCATTTGATCGCTAAATATTCTTTCTCTATCGTTGCATAATTCTTTTCTGGGGGATTTTCTACTAATATATGCTATTGGATGTTCCTTTCCTTCCTCCATTTGGACCAACACCGCCCCAATAGCCCAGTTGGAAACATCTGTTGAAACCATAAATGGTTTGTTGATGTCTGGCGTATACAGTAATGGCTGTGTATACAGTGCCTCCCTCACCTCTGTGAATGCCATTTCTGCTTCTGGTGTCCATCTCACTTTGTTTGGGGATGCTGCCTTTACCATCTCGGTTAACAGCACCACTAAATCTGCAAAATAGGGGATGAACTTCCTGTAATAATTCACCATTCCCAAAAATGCTCTCACTTGTCTCTTTGTCCGCGGAGTTTGATATTTCTTTATTGCCTCTACCTTGTCCAGCAGTGGTCGTACTTTTCCGCTTCCTACCTGGAACCCAAGGTACTGAGTTTCTTCTTTACCAGTCGTACACTTCTTGGGGTTAGCAATTAATCCCGCCTTCCTTAAGTCCTGCAATACCACCCGTAGGGCTGGTAAGTGTCCTGGCCAAAAGGCTGTATACACAATAATGTTGTCTATATATGCTGCTGTGTACCCCCCCATGCGGCACCAGGACTCTGTCCATTAGCCATTGAAACGTTGCCACCGCTCTGTGCAATCTGAATGGCATGCATCGGAATTGAAATAGGCCCCAACGTGTGGCAAAGACTGCTTTTTCTTGGTCTTCGGGAGCTAACAGGACCTGCCAGTAGCCTTTCATCAGATCTAATGTAGACATATAGCTAGCTTGTCCTATATTCTCCACCATTTCATCCACCCTCGGCATGGGATATGCATGGAACTTGGCCACTGCATTCACCTTCCGGAAATCAATACAGAGCCTAATTTTTCGATCAGGTTTCGGCATGGCCACAATGAGACTGCGCCACTCGCTTCGGGACTCTTGTATCATCCCTTTTTCTAACATCATCCCCAGCTCTTCTTTTATCTGGCCTTGGAGCTATTGTGGGATTTGCCTCCAGTTCTCACATATCACCTGGCCCTGAGGGGGTCACACCCCGTGCCTCCCCGGGGACCTCTTGGAACATGTCTTGATATTCCCTCACTAGTTCTCTTACCTGCTGTCTCTATTCTTCTGAGAGTTGGTGAGCCACCTCCACTTCACTACCTGCTTCTCTCTCCCTCAAGGAGGGCCCTAGTTCGGGTTCATCTGGTTGGGTGGCCAAGTATAGGCGCTCCCATTCTTGCCACAGCTTCAGCGTATTGATTTGGTATATCTGTCTCTTCTTTTGTTTGTCTGGTTGGTATACTTCATAATCTATAGGCCCTATTTGCCAGTTTATTTCATAAGGGCCTTGCCACCACGCTATCAGTTTACTTTCTTGATCCAGTAAGAGCACCAGTATGCGGTTCCCTACTTCAAACTTTCTCTCTCGAGCCCCTCAATCATAGTGGGTTGCTTGCCACTCTTGCACTTCTCTCAGATATCCTAAAGCTTCCTTCTGTATTGCCTCCAGGCTCACCCTCAGTTGTATCAAGTACTGAACTATGTTCTGATCTTTACTTTGTTGCTTTTCCCAGTTCTGCTTAACCAAATCAAGGACTCCTCTTGGTTGTCATCTGTATAATAGTACAAAAGGGGGAAAAACCTGTTGAGGCTTGTGGTGCCTCTTTTATTGAGAACAACAAGGGCAGTAGCATCTGGTCCCACTTCTGTGGACTCTCTATTACAGTTTTTTTTAGCATCTGTTTCAAGGTCCTTTTGAATCACTCCACTAGTCCATCGGTTTGGGGATGGTATACCACAGTCCTCAGGTGTTTGACTCCTAGTGTTTTACTAACTCCCTTGAACACACAAGATGTAAAATTAGTCCCTTGGTCAGTTAACAATTCCCTAGGGAGCCCCACTTGGGAGAATATCTTTAATAATTCTTCTACCACCTTGGGGGTGGACACTGTCTGCATAAGTACTGCCTCTGGATATCTTGTTGCATGGTCCATTAGGACCAAGATAAATTGGTGCCCTGCACTGCTTTTTGGTAGTGGTCCCATGATATCCACAGCCACCCATTCAAAGGGTACTTCCACCAATGGCAGCGGTACTAATGGGGCTTTTAGAGGATGACTGGGGTTCACTTTTTGTCATACGGGGCAAGAGGCACAGTATCTGGCAACTTCTTGTATTAACCCTAGCCAAAAAAATCTTTCCCTAATGCGGGCCTCAGTCTTGTCTTGCCCCAACTGTCCGCCCATAGGGAGCTCGTGCGCTACTTTCAGTAGGGCTTTTCAATATCTCTGAGGCACCAGTAATTGCTCTACTTCCCCTTCACCATTTTTGTTTCATTCCACTCTATATAGCAGATCATTCCTCACCTCAAATCTCGGGGTGGTCTGTATCAACTCAGGTCTCAGCACTTCCCTATTCCACTAAGCTAGGTGTTCTTGGAAGGCATATCAAAACACTTCTTCTCGGCTCTGCTCTAGTCAGAACTGTTCATCCTCCCACAGATGTGCTATGTCCACCTTCTGTTCCACTTCTTCTTCCAGTAGGGTTAGTTCAGGCTCTCCGGTGAAGGCCTCCACTGTAAGATCATTCCCCAGGACCACCTTGGACCTCGCGCTATTGCACCCTCTCCTCTTTGTCCCAAGTGGTCTCCAGCTGGGACCTTCTCCTACCCCTGAATTCTCCGAGGCTTTCCCCCCTGAGTGTGACCAGGGTAGCACCGTGGGGTACCTCCACTCTTCCTCACCTCTTCCAAATGGGATGTCTGAACTATAACTGTCAGGAGCTCCAGCAAGTCACATCCCAGTATCACTGGGTAAGGTAAGTGCTCCACCACTCTGACCCTCATTCAGAGTACTTTCCGACCCACTTGCACAGTGATCCACACTTGGTCCTGTCTTTGCACTTCCCCGCACAGACATTGAACAGTGATTTGTTTTGCCCTTTCTCTATCTCCTCTTGGTAAAATGTCTCTCCGCAGTATCATGAGGGATGAGCCGGAATCCAACATTGCCTGGACTTCCTGCCCCTCAAGCCTAACCTCTATAGTCAGAGCGGGCTGTTCCTCTCCTGGCTCTGGGTCAACCCTGGCACAATACCCTCTGACCTGCAATTGGTCCTGGTGTCTGGTTTGGCTGCAAGTGCTGGTGCCCAGCTCAGCTTCTGCCAGTCATTCTGGTTGTAGAATGGTGCTCCTCCAAGCTCTGGCTGGGTGAACGGCTCAGATACTGCCTCTGGCTGTCCCTTGCCTGGAGGTGATTAAGCCTGCTGCTTCAGCTGCCGACCTCTGCCATCACTGTACCCCTTTCCAGGGCCGGAAGTACTGTTCTGGAGGGCCTCCCACTAATCTGGAGCTTTCACCTGCTCCAGAAATGCTGCGGCATTCCTGACATGCTGCTCCAAGAGCTTCTCAGCACTATGGTAAGTTCAGGACGCTGGACATCTTTCTCTTCTTCTCCATCTCCCTCACAGCACCACTTATTGAAATAGTCAACAGTGAATTCTATATCAGTACTTAATGTCTTTTCCAGTTCCGTCATGTCTATTCCTTGGGCTACTAAGGCAAAATCATCAGCATACATGTATTACTTAGATGTTGTATGCGGGAAGTCTGAGTTATATACACTGAAAAGTATTGGTGCTAGCACTGACCCTTAGAGACTCCATTCTTTAGAGTTTGTATTCTACTTTTGTTTCCTTGTTTCCGCTACTGGGGCTGGTAGCGAGTTTGAATCATCTGCTGGAAATCATGTTCATGATGAAACTGCATAACTTGTAGTCAGATATCACAGAGTACAATTTATATTTGAGACATTGATGCCATACAGTGTCATAGGCAATGGTAAGGTTGATAAAAACCGTGCCTGTTTTCTGTCTCATTTCAAATCCATTTTCTATGTCAAATGTAAGTAATGTAATTGGTCACTGGTGCACTATTTTTTCTAAAAGCCAGCTTGTTCTTTTTGGAGCTGAGGATCAATGATGTTCTCTATTCTATTCAGGATTATACACTCCATGAGTTTATATGTAATGCAAAGTAGTGAGATGGGTCTGCAGCTTTTTGAATCCTCTGATGATTTGCTGGCTTTCGACATAAGAATGACATCAGCTTTTCTGCAGATTTTTGGAAGTCTGTTACTTTTTAGGCATTTATAAATAAATTTCTGAAGTCGTCTTTTCATTGTGGTTCTGAGCTTGGTAACAAATTCTGGAAATATCTTATCTGGTCTAGCAGCCTTGCCAGTGATTGGCAACATGGCAAAGGGTGGCTTGTATATGTTGACAATGATTACATCATTGCCCTGGGCAGCACTCTCATTCTACTGCACTCCGGGAGGTATTATGTCCCTTGGTAGTATATGGTGCGTCATTTCTGATTAAACTAGCAAGGCCGTGGATCTTGCTGACTACAGAGTCTGCAAGGCTGAAGCTTGAGAACTTTATCTTCCACAGGTCCTCTATATGTGTTTATTGTACAACAGTGATCTCCAACCTTTTTAAGTAGGAGATCACCTTTGGCATTTAAAAGCAACCACAAGATCAACCATATGCCACCCCCACCCCAGCAGGTAAGTCTGTGGGGAGGGAAGGGGGAGCAGATTGAGGCAGAGGGAGAAAAAATTATTTGGGGGCAAGCCTCCCTCGCAGGTAAATCTGTGGGGGAAGGGGCAGGGGGAAGGGAAAGAACTGTGGCAGGGCAGATCAAGGCCCCAGCTCAAGCCCCACTTCCTCCCTCACCACTGGGGCCTCAATTGCCTTCATAGAATCATAGAATCATAGAAGTAGGGTTGGAAGGGCCTTTATAGATCTTCAAGTCTGACCCCCTGCCAGGGCAGGAGAAAAAACAAAAAACAAAACAAAAAAACTGCCCCTTCCCCTAACAGCAGGGAGGGAGGATGGCTGAAGCAGGGGCAGGCCCTGCACAGCTGGGGTAGGAGACAAAGCCACAAGCTGCTCATCCAGGGGCTGTGAGGATGGGAGACCATGCAGCCCGGCAGGGCATGGGGGACGTTTGCCCCCAGATTTGTGCTCCAGCCGGGCTGGCTGCTGCTGTGGGCTGGGGCCAGAGCTGCACTGGGCAGCTCTGGGAGCGAGACTATGCAAGGGGCTGCAGTCACCCAAAAATTTGCCTTAGCCCCCTTCCCCAATCCCCTCCCAGTCCTGCTGCCTGGCCCAACCGCAGTGCAGGACAGAGGAGAGCAAAGAAATCTGCCACCATGAAGAGCGCAGTGCTGCCTTCCAGCCCCTGCCTGCCCCCCGATCCTGGGGGGAAGGGGAAGGCAGTGTTATGTTCTTCATGGAGGCCGATTGCTCTGCTCTGCTCTGCTCTGAACTGTGCTGCACTTCAGTTGGGCTGGGTGGCAGCACTGGGAGTGGGGACTACGGTGAATTTTCAGGCACCTGTATCCCCTGTGTAGCCTTGCTCCCAATGCCGCCCGGTGCAGCCCCAGCCCACAGTGGCAGCCGGCTTGGCTAATGTGCAGATCCAGGGGTACATGCCCCCCATGCTCTCCATGGCCCCTCCTCCCCACAGCCCCTGGATGAGCCACTTATGGCTTCATTCCCCACCTCAGCTGTGCAGGGCCTGCCCCTGCTCCAGCCCCGCTCCCTCCCTTCCTTCTTCCCTCTCTCACCACTGCTGCAGCTGCCCATGCTTCCAGGCTTTTGAGAGGGCAGCATGTGCCCCACATCTGTGCACAATGGAGGCAGCTGCCATTGCAAGATGAACTTTGCACCTCAAGCCGAGCTGCAGCCCACCCAGGAGCGGCCCAACACCACATGCATCCAGCCACTGGGCTGAGCCTTGTCCCTTGCCTGCCCAGTAGTGGACTCACATGGCATCAGGCTGCTCCCAGGCGGGCTGCACCTGGGCTCAGGGTGCAAAGTCCAGCCTGCAATGGCAGCTGTCTCCTCTGTGCACAGATGGGGGGCACGTGCCCGCCCCCCCCGGGGCCTCTACCAGGGTGCACATAGTGCCAGGAGCCCCCTCCATACCCCAGAATAAGCCACCCAGACTTGATCCTTCCACCACCTGCCCGGCTGGCTGGGGCCCCACTCAACTTACCCCTGCTCCTGCCTCGCTGGCACTGTCCCTAACAGTGGGGGGCCTTGATCTGACCCCTACCCCTTCCTTCTCCCATGGACTGATCTGTTGGGCTGGGGGTGGGGCATGCCCATGCATGCACGTGTGCTCAGCCCCCCACCACAGCCTCAGTTCAATTCCAAGAGGCTCCGATCGAGATCCACTGGTTGGTGATCACTGTTGTAGAAGGACTACATGTTATTTAATTTCCCTGGTGATGCATTCCAGCACTGATTGCTTGAGCAAGATATTGTCTTCTACATTAAGCTGACCAGCAGTCAAGCTGTATCTATTTTTAGCTCTTTAACTTATAGCTGCATGAGCTTTAGACACCCCTTAACTGAACTGCAAAACATAAAGTTTGTATTTTTGCCCAAGTTAGTGCAAATACAGAGATGAGCAAATGCTGGATCATGTAGTTTATAAAATCTGTATTTTCAATACTTTGGAAATGAAAACAGTATATTATTATATAGGGTTCTCTTTCTTTTTTGCATCTACTGCTATTTTAGCTGAGAATAACCTTTGCTCAGTCACATAACTTTTATAAAGATTCTCAAACCATGCAAATAATGGTGGACTGTTGTTTTGGCAAAGCTCTTTTAAAAAAAATATCCTTGGGGAGCAGTGTGCTATAGTATCTTCATGCATTTTGAGCACTTCTTATGAGGTATGTATACCTAGGGTGCATATGAAAAGGTGTGTACTGTCTTGCACTCTGAATATAGTAAAGGGGATAATAATAAAACCTAATTAAAGGGATGTATTTTTCATAAATATAATATGAACTTGCTGCTTCAAAACAAAAAGGGATGAAAAGACAGCTTTCTGGCTACTGGGGAAAATGCTTCCATAGCAACAGTGTTCTTTCCATTTGCTTCCAGTTTCTGGACTCAAGCCATCTTATGTATTAAAGATGGTGTTGCCACCCTTCAAAGGGGGGAGTTTAGTTTATTTTAATTGGCTGTTTCAGATATGTCTGTAGAGATCTAACAAGTATCTGACAATTATTTTACTAGGTATTGAGACTGAAATATTTTGCAGCTCTTTGTTGAGTTTAAACAGATGCTAAACATTAGACTGAAATTGAAATTTTCAGGGAATGTCATCTGAGGTAGACAAAACAGATTTCATCACAGCAAAGTCTTTTATTAAGAGAAAGGATACCACTTTTCAATACAAGCTTTCAAGTCAGATAGAAGATTCATTAAGAAAAAATATAACACTTATAGAACCCCTTTTAATTCAAATCTTATGAAAACATTTTTAAAGATTCAAAATCTTGAGATCAGATAAATAATTAGCTATTAAGTACACTTCCTAAAACTCAATTTCCCTTACTAGGACTTCCCTTGGACTTTAACTTCAGTGTGTTGTTAATTTCAAGGATTGAAGGAATATATTTAATAAAAACATTGACTGCTGATTAAAGCCCTCTCCTTGTATTAAGCAACAAATTCATCTTGAATGTGTCATTTAAATGCAAATAAGTTCCAACTTGGTTGTACAAAAATACACTCCTCCAATCTGTCTTTTATAATATATAGAATATAATTTTTATTGTGATTTCTACTCATGGGCATTTTTATAACCCATTCAAAAGACTCTGCCATCTTCACTAGAATAAAAGCTCTCAAATAGTCAGTGATTTAATGGTGTATGCACATGGTCCTTAAAGATAAGCTGCAAAGTTGTATTTAATTAAATTAAGTCCATATACATTTATTTAATTATATGTTATTTTACTATATTGTACTATATTTAATATTTAATTTAAATATATTGGAATATATATATATTCCAATGCCCACACTGTCTTGACCACTAAGAGCATAACAGGTATGGACCAACAGACAAATTATACTAAGTTAAAAGATGGGGAAGGAAGGACTAGCTACACATCACAGCTTCATGATAACTGTTTCACCTATCTCCTTTCATCTTTGGCAAGTAAATATAAATCATAATAAGTTAGCATTATTTCATTCAGGAGTACTGCCCCAGTTTAGCTTCCTGTTACTGTGGGATAAGAATAAATATATGAAGTAGTTATCATGGAACAACTGACATGTGGTAATTCCCTTCTCCTATCTTATCTTCCCATAGTCTTGTTCAACTGCCCTGAGTATGTGTGTGTGCATGCGCAGAACATAGTTACCCCATTTATTAGATGGGAAGACTCACAGCAAGGGTGACTTTCTTAGAGTTTATAGACTCACAGGAAAGTAGGGCTGGAAGAGGCCTCATGAAATAATCAAGTATAGCCTGCTGTGCAAGGTAGGATCATCCCTGATTAAGCCATCCAGCCAAGTGTCTGTTTTAACTTCCTCTTTGAAAACTTCCAGGAATGGAGATTCAACAGTTTCTCTAGGTAGCCTGTTTCAATGCCTGACCACCTTCATAGTTAGAAAGTTTCTCCTAATCTCCAGCCTAAATTTCCTTTGTTGAAATTTAAGGCCTTCTCTACAGCCACAGAGAAAAGGCCATCACCATCCTCTCTGCAGTCACCCTTCGGGTATTTGAAGAAGTATTTGAAATCCTGCCTTAGTCTTCTCTTCCCCAGACTAAATAATCCCAGTTCTTTCAGCCTTTCCTTATAAATCTTGCTTTCCAAGCTTCTAATAATTTTTGTTGTTTTATGACGGACTGTCTTCAATCTGTCCTTCAAGTTCTGGATCCAAAACTGAACACAGTACTGCAGGTGAGGCCTTATCAGTACCAAATACAGCAGAAGAATCAATTCTTTTGATTTGAAAGAGATACTCCTGTTAATACAATGTGGTGTGCTGTTGGCTTTGCTTGCAACAAGAGACACTGTTGTCTTATACTCAGTTTATAATCCATTGTAGTCCCCAGGTCCTTCTCTGCAATACTACTTCCTAACCAACCATTCCCCAGTCTGTATTTGTGCATAAAATGCTTCTGTCCAAGGCCTAGGACTTTGCATTTGTCATTGCTAATTTTCATCTGACTGATTTTGGACTATTTCTCCTATTTATCCAAGTCCATTCTGGATCTCATTACGCTCCAGAATGTCTACATTTCCACTCAATTTGGTATCAGCTGCAAATTACCTATGCATGCACTCAATCTCAGTTTTCAAATTGCATGAGATTTCCATGGTAGAGCATACAATAGGAATAGAATTTGCTTATTCCCAGATGCTTCTCTGCTCCTGTTCCCATTCCCAGGCAATGCTGATAAAGCCTCTACTGGACATTAGAGTAGTACTTTCTGCTAGTACTTTCTGCTTTTGCTCGCAGAAACATGCCGATAACAAAACAATCTTCTTCCTCTGTCTCTGGTATGTCATCCATTAGCAACAGCTTGTTTTTCTTCTCCACTAGGATTGTGTTAAAAAAAATTGCCTTCAAACGAACATATTTTAAATTGCTTAAGTTAATTCACACTTATAAATTAACAAGTTTGCAAAGTCAAAAAATTATTAGGGAAAGAGTTTTACAAAGGGAAGGAGTTTATATCGCTACGACAGTAGGTTTCCAAGACTTCACTGTAACTGTGCAAACATGAAATCATTGCAAGTATGCATGTTTGATCTTGACTTTTCCAATGAGCATTCACTGGTATTCAAATCCTAAACTCTATATCTTCTTCTGGATCAAAATCCAATATTATCTTTTTAATTAGCATCTATTATCTTAGACATCCACACATTGCTAACAGCTTAGCATTCCAACATGGTGATAAAAGGACATTAAAAATTAGACACGCCTCTGATTTTATTATGCCTTGTTGTAATATGAGAGGAGAGGAAGAGACGCCGAACATTAAAAATCTTAAATTAAGGCTTCAATATCTAAAATAAAATAATCTGTTACTGATTTGTGTGTTATTTATTATTTACCTCTGGAATTCAAAGATGTTATTTTTTTATTTTGATGCACTACAGGCTTATAGTTTGACTTCCATTATGAACCGGCTCTTGCTTCACAGCTATATAGCAATTCCAACACTACTAAGTCAAAGAAATAAAACGCCCATTTATATATTCCAATTTCAACCCAGTTGTTAAAAAAGAAAACATTCTCTTGGCTTTTGTTAAACTCCAGAGAGATCCTGCTATTACTAGTAGATGGAAAGTATAGTGCTAGAGAAAAACATGTTCCTGAACACAATGGTTTCTGTACATTAGATGGAGAACAACAACATGCTTTCTAGCTAAACCTCTGGCATTTTTTTCTGTTTTGTAAACTGATACCCAGAGATTTCTTTCTATTTGCAGGCAGATTATTACATGCACACACCCATATTTTCTGAACAACCTACCTCTTAAATGAAGCACATGGGCCAAAGAAACCACAGAAGTGACTTGGGGAAATTTCAGGTTGCAACTCCTTCCTAGTTTAAGTTAAATGAGAGTCCCCCAGCATCCCAGATGCTTTGCAGCCCTAAGCTGGGCAATTTGCTCCAGAGAACAAGCTGGCCCCGCCCCTTTCTCCCTAGCCAGAGCTGCTTGAGGAGACTGCAGGCACAGCAGGGTCTGCCTGGCTTCCATCACTGCTCCTTGCTGATTCCCCCCTCTCTCCCTCCCTTCCATCTCCCACAGCACAGAACTGAGCCCCATGGATCCTAGGCATGTGGTATGCTAGCTAAGGGTGAGAGGTGTGTGTGTGTGTCCAGTTTCACTGAGACAGGCAAACAGAACAGTGTCCGCTTAGTTTTGGAGCTAATCAACAGGTCACCTGGTAAAGTCCCTCGGTTCCTTCCTGAGAAAAATCTGTTTCATAGTTTCATAGTTGTTAGGGGCTAGAAGGGACCTTACAGATCATCAGGTCCAGCCCCCTGCACTTGAGCAGGAAAGACTGCTGGGATCAGATGACCCCAGCAAGATGGGTTTCAAGATGCTTTTTGAAGATCACCAGGGTGGATGACTGTACCACCTCTGGGGGGAGGCTCTTCCAAACCCTCAGTGCTCGACTTGTGAAGAAGTTTTTCTCTATGTCTAGCCTGAAGCAATATTCATTCAGCTTGTGCCCATTATTTCTTGTCCTTCCCTGGGGGACTTGGTGAACAGATGCTCCTCAGGGCCTCATGTACACCCTTGATATATTTATAGGCTGCTACCAAGTCTTCTCTAAGTCTTCTCGTCTCCAGGATGAACAGTCCCAAGTTCTTTCAGCCTCTCCTTGTATGACCTGGTCTCTAAGTCTCTAATCATGTGCATGGCTCTTCTTTGGACTCTCTTGAGCTTCCCCACGTTCTTCCTGAAGTGCGGTGCCCAGAACTGGATGCAGTACTCCAGTTGCAGTCTCACCAAGGCCAAGTAGAGAGAGAGGATGCCCCTCTTCCTGCATGGCCAGATCAGGGCCAGACCATCCCGCTGCCTGCTTGCCTCACTCTCACATAGCCAGAGTGGACCCAGTCTTTATCTAACCCATATGCCAGACAAGACTCAATAGCCAGATCCTGCTCATAGATTAACTGGGCACCTCCAATCTGTGAGCAAAAAAAAGGTTGGGCACTGTTGCAGGGCACTTAGGTGCCTGCTCCTAGAAGAGCAGTAACTGCCTGGGGAGAGCCCAAAGAGCCAGACAGGGGCCCAAGAGCAGGTTGCCATGGCAGCCAGCTAATGAGGAAATTAGCCTGCACCTGGTCAGCTGGCTGGAAGGGGCAGGGCCCTGGGCCCATATAAACCCCAGGACTTCCCAGTCCTTCTTCACAAATTGAGCACTGAGGGTTTGGAACAGCCTTCCCCCAGAGGTGGTACAGTCATGCACCTTGGTGATCTTCAAAAGGACAGAACTAGGAGGCAATTCTCTGCTGGCAGCCAAGGGAGAAAGTGCCTTGCTAGGGCAAGTGAAGGGAAGAGGCTTGACTAAGTTCTGCTCTGGGTAATGTAAAGGGCCTGAGCACACCTTATGTAGCTTGTGTTATGTTATAGCCCTGGGGCTTATGTTTTGTTTGCCATTTTATGAAACCAGTGGTTTGGGTGAGGCTATTTGGGGAAGGAGAAGGCCTCATTGGGGGCCCACTGCAGCGTGGGGACCCTGGGACCAGAGAAGGTGTGGCATTTGGGGGGGCACAGAGCCTGGCACCAAGGGACGCAGAGGCAGGGCTGCGGAGAGCCCGGCGCCAAGGGATGCAGAGGCAGGGCTGCAGAGAGCCCAATGAGGACAAGGGGCTGAATTATAATGAGGCCAAGGCAAGACAATGCCAGTACCATCTGTGAGGCTTGGGGCGTGGTAAAGGGGCGGTTGAAGCCATGTGTATAGCCCATAAGGCTAAGGTGCCCTGAAATGCCCTTTGTAAAACAGGACCCACAAGGGGTCTGGGAACCCATGAGGTTCAGAGAGTCCATCAAACCATGTCCAAGAGGCCTTAAAAGCAGCCTCCCTATTTTTATATTTCCACCAAGACGTGGCGGGTGAGAACTGAGAGTGCCCAGTGGGCCAAATTGGCATGGTCGAGGGGCCTTAGGAGAACACGGCCACCCTTGAGGACCCCATCCTGTGACAGGCACCACTGAGTTCAAAAATATTAGCCAGTGGGTTGCTGCACTTGATCAAGTGAGTGCCAGATGTCTTTTTCTTGGGCAATGATGGTTTCTGTTACTATGTACCGGTTCAATATATAAGAACTGTTTTGATACTTACATGTTCTCTACCCAAGCTTTTTGCCCAATTTTCATTATTAACGTAACGCGGTCAGAATGCTATCACTAGTCAGTTTGTCTGTAGCACTCCATTTGAAGTAGGATGAAAAAGTGCCCCAATGAAACTTTTCCAATTAATGGATGTGTTGTCTGTATAACATCCAAGTCCCACAGTCATACAGCTTTGTGCATCTTTAGTTGATGGAGAACTTGATATGACATCATCTCTATTCATTTCATAAGCCTGCCAAAGGTCACACCTGCTTTCTGGAAATGAGAGACTACCTCCAGAGGCTGGTTAAGACAAAACTTTGATTTTCCACAAACAGATAGTTATTCCAAAGCTGATTAAACACTGATAGCGGAAACTTTTCTCTAGACTGACCTGCAAATGATTCTGTTTACTTCATATGGCCAACTCAGAATTAGTGTATAGTCTGTAGAGGTTAAACAATCCATCTACTTTCACATTCCTGATGCTTGCATTAAGACCTATGTCTAGCACCACTACGTAGCACCACTAAGCCTTATCTAGCACCACTACATAGAACAGTAACGACAGAAGTGGCCCTAAGAAGTATCCATGTGTACCGGCACTCATCACAGAAAAGAGCTTAGGTAGGATTCCTTCAACCTTTATCCTACCTATGCATCATCATGGAGCTGTTTCAAGACCAAGAAAAATTGTTTTGTGCTGCCAAGTGTTTTCAGTTAGACTCCATGTTTTAGATTGTTTCACAGAGTCAGATATTTCTGACTTGATGAAAGCTGTGTGAAGGTCAAGATTTTGGTCTTACCATTTTTGGATTTGTCGACTAGCAAATAATCATGTAAACTGTACTATGGTTTACCCAGAACCTACATTGTGACTTCTAGAAGCTACCTTTTGATAAGGTGCAACAGCAGTCAATTGAGGAGACTCTGAGAGAGTCTCTTACCAGCCATGACCACTAGAACCGTACTGAACCCTCCAGTCCCCAAATTATTGTGGTCAGATATCTCTCCTTTGCTTCTGTGGATCCTGATGGTAATTTCCTTAAGCCCCCCAACAAAATCCAAGTATCCCAAATGCAACAGAAAAGTTGATTAAATAATTCAGCCAGCTATGTAGGTTTCAGATATCATGGATTTCATCTGGATCAGGTTTCTTAACATCTAATGTGACTGACACAGTGACTTCATCTTCATGTATGATTGGCAACCTGTCCAAGACCAGCAGTGGGTTCCATGTGCAGGATGCAGTACAATGTGATTCCACTAGTGTTGACATTGCGTGGATCTTGAAAGTATTTAGGTCCAGTGCTGCTTTATGCCTTTGTGATCAATATTTCTACCTCTGGCATCTTCATATTTTGTATCAGTCCCTAAACTTTTCTGAGCCCAAGCAGATCAGGCACAAATGGTGCCTGCCAGCACATGCCACTTACCCACCCGCCTTAACAATCTACTACAGATCTGTCATCCAATGTACTCTTATTTGGGGTTCATGGGGAGCCCTCATATAAGTCTATGTGTTGTCAGTTGAGGCTGGACAAGCCACCACAATTTTGGGAAAACTTTTAGGAATACTGTTTAGTTAATTTTGTAGTGGTCTATCCAGTTGTGTGTACCACACAAGGTAAAAGGTATTCTGACATCACATTCCTCAAGTTCATCATGGCATAGTCAGGAAGGCACCATTATAAAGGTCCTGGAGGCCTTTAGTGTTTGGTGATCACAAGTTTATGCCTGGCACATAAACTAAGGAGCAGTTTGCCATTTACACTGGCACTGCATAGTCCATGTCTAACAAGCACACAAAGCCAATCTTCAGCCTAATTTCCTACTTGTACATTGAAGTCTCCTAACAGACTGTGGCGGAATGCCGGGCTAGCGGTTCCGGCACCGCTTAGGGGAGCCGTGGGCTTTGTGAAGCTGTGCAAGCGCGTGGCTTGTGGGGCGGGATTGGAGGTAGCTTTATAGCCGCCCTCGAGGTTCGCCAAGTTGGCACAAGTAGACGGCTTAGAGTAAGTTGTTAGCTTTCTTTGTAATAAGTCTATAGGATGTCCGTTGGTTCATGAGGTTCCAGAGCCAGCCCTTGCGTTCCAACACTGGAACTAGTCCAATGCTAGGTGCGGCTGCCGACTCCTTAAGTCCCAGAACTGGTCAACGGCTCATTGAGTTGGGATGTTAGTAGTAGAAGTTATTACAGAGTAGATATAAGGTAAAGCAAAAAGGTTTTATTCACTCACCTGGCCTCACCCTCTTACGAGTAAGAGGGGAGGCCGGTTGGAATGAAGCTGCAGTAAACACAAATATAGCGAGCGTAGATATGCTGTCTAAGCTACGATGAGAGGCAGTCGAGAAGTGGAGTCTCCGATGTTTCTTCAGTTACAGTATGCTGGATACAAAGGGGGTCTGTTGGTTCATGGGGTTCCAGAGCCAGCCCTTGCGTTCCAACACTGGAGCTAGTCCAATGCTAGGTGCAGCTGCCAGCTCCTTAAGTCCCAGAACTGGTCAACAGCTCATAAATGGGATGTAGAGTACAAAACTGTAACACGGTGAGTCGTTGTCAATGGTTGGGTTTTCGAGGCCTTTGTCTTCGCTGGGATACGCCCAGGTGGGGAGGCTGAGAACCGGTCTGCAGGGTGATCGGGCCTACAGAGTTTTCCAGTTGTCTCTGCCGCTTCCTGCTTCTTTGCCTCTTTTATAGATGTTGGTTGGACTGCCTCTATGACACTAACTATGATATAAGCTAAGCATACAGGGATAGGATAATTTCTTTTACATAATAGTTACTAGGCAGATTCTCTACATAAGTTTCGTTTCTGCAAAATTGACACTTTTTAGATAAGAAGTAAAAGTTACAGAATACAGGTGTGTGGCTTACTGCCAATAGAGAATAGTACCAGGCACTTGCTTTGGATAACAGTGAAGGCTTCAAGGTTTCATAAATGTGATAGTTCCGCGCGGCAGTTATACAGAAAAGAGAAAAGAAAATAATATAAAAAGAAAATAATATAAAAAGAAAATAACATAAAACAGTTACACAGACAAGCTTGTCAGGATTGAAGTAATGACTGTGGCTGCTTACTGTGGAAGTTCTCCTTTTCCTCATCACAGGTCATCATAGTTGGGATATAGGCACTGGCAGTGTTGCATCATACCCCTATGAAGGAGAAACATGCTTCTGCAGAATTTTTATGCCTCTTGGTAGATTGTCTAGTTCAGCAACAATGTCAATGCATGTCACAAAGTCAGCACCAGCAAGACAACATTCCTTAGCTAAGTGGCATCAGTAGGAGAAAGTACATCCCACATAGGGCTCATGCAGTTATCCTTCTCTGGCTGGTAAATTACCACTTGGTACAGCTATATATTTACTCCAGATTGAATGAGTTCCCTAATGTTGCAGTCTCTTGGGGTGGGGGAGCTCACTCAGGGCCACTGTGGCTTTGTCTGGTTTCTGACAGTATCCCCAAAAACCAGCCCAGGTGTATCTCTATAGCAGGGGTATGATGAAGAGCCCAAGATCCTCCTTTCTTATTGGATTCTGGTTTTCCCCTACCTGGTTCTCCATAGGGCTGACTGAAGGAGCTACTATATAGTTCTGCTCATGGGATAGGGACTTCACCTCTTGTTGGAGAGAACCAGTGCAGCTCACAGTTTCAAGCAGTAAGTCTCTTCATTAAAGACATTTATTGGGGAAAGGCCACCCAGCCAAAGAGTCTCTAGTCCTTCCAAAGGGGTTAAGCAGTTTCTACATTCCCAATCTAGCTTGCACAGCCCAAAGCACCCACAAAGATCCTCACCCCCTTATTTCTCTCCCCTAGACCTGCCAGGATGTTCTTTCCAGTCTTCTCCCATTGTCAATCATCTTCTTTCACACATCCTGGCTGTTGGGCATCTCACAATAAAGCACATAATCCATCACACCTGAGTGCTTTGCCTCATTCTGAACATTTAGTAATTGGGTGGTCTACTTAATGAACAGACACGCTAAGTGACAACAACAATTGACTCCTATTATGCTTGCTTATAGGCTTGACTCACTGCCATGTCTGTTGCTGTATCACTCACCCATCACTATAGGACTTCTTGTCATTGCTGGTAATTGCAGCATACATATCTATGAAAGGAGTATGGAGCTCGTGTGTCACTGTATTCTCCCTCCATCCTGTAAATTGTTTATCCAATAATAAAATAGCTATTAATATACAATACAATAAGAATATTTACAAATCAATATGGATCATAAAAGAAACAAATATATACAATAACCACAGATAAATAAACAAATAAAAACAAATATATTTCAATAAAGTCACACATAAACTAAACAACCCAATCTGAATCATCTTAATATTATTACAACACTGGTATATATTTATATATATCAATATCTATAACTATCTCTAAATATAACTGGTTCCTACACAGGAGGCACAAGTCTTCCCTCCTTTTTCCACATACTCTATTGGGTGAGATACTTCAGCATTCCCTCAGGGTGAAGAACGTGGCACCTCCCCTTTTCCTGCTGGGGTGGAAAAAGGGGACCCATTCCCCAGGTACTCACAAGCCCAAGGATCCACCTGGGAAGGATCTCCTGGAGTCAGGCATGCTCTGTTGTGCCGTCCTGGTCCCTGCCCTTTGGATCCTCCGTCAGGGCCTGGACCACCTCATGTGGGTCCTGATGCCCACTCAGCCTTCTACTGTTCACTGGGGCTCAGGCCACCTAGTGCAGGTCCCAAAACCCAGACCTCTAGGCTCCTGTTGCACCCAGCTGGTGCCTCTGGGTGCTCAGCCTCATGCCAGGAAAGCAGTTGCAAACCCAAGCGGCCTGGTGCCACTCCAGGGTTTGGCCCACTGGTCCTCCAGGGTTGCAGGCTGAGCCACCGCTTGTGGCTCCCAAAGCCTGGGCTCCATGCACTGAAATGCACACTGAGATGCCCAACCACCTGCTGGAGTTGCAGGCTTGAGCCCCCACTTGCAGCTCCCAAAGCCTGGGCTCTGTGCGCCAAACTGTGCACCGCAATGGGCCCAAGCGGTCTCACATCACTTCCAGGGCCGTGTCTCCCCACAACAGCCCCGTGCGCTGTCAGCAGCCTGAGCGGTCTCGCACTGCTCCCAAGCTGCCCCTCTAGTGGTAGCTTCAGGAGCCTTGGGCCTATTGCCCACTGGGGAGCAGCTCCCCAGCTTTTTTTGGCTCCACTCTTCTTAAGTCCCTCGCCGCATTTTCTCTTGTGCCAGGCACGCTGCTCCTTATGTACTCTTCAGGGCTCTGCTGACTGCTTAAATACCATGTATTTCCCTGCCTAAGTTTATAAACTCATGTGAAATCCTTAAGTTGGATCTAATTGTATCCTTTTAAGTAACTATGCCTTTGCCATTACTGATGTTTATAGCTATACAGTTCACTTGTACATTGATTGATTTTTGGGTGTGTAGGTATTGTACTTTTAATCAAATTTGGATTTGTGTAGAAAACATTAGAAAACTGTGTCTGTGGGCATGTCTACATGTGCATTTAGGTGTGACTACATTTAATGCACATTAGCTTAAAGCACATTAAGGTGATCTAGGTTAGCGTCTATACATACATGTGGTAAAGGGCATTAACACCCGTGACATGGGACTAAAGTTAATCCCAAGCCAGTCCATCCACAGTGTTAATGAGCATTAATGCATCTATACATGTATTAATGCACGTTAGCTATTAGCACCTGAATATGATACCTGCAAAAGCAAGTATCAAATTTATAAGCATGAATGTCCTAGGATCACCATTTTCAAGGTGCATTAAGGGTGCACATGTGTAGACACGCACCTATGATGCACCTTAAATCAGGCTAAAGCCTTAAATTGGCACATGTAGATGCACCCTGTGTGTAACGAAGAATTCCATTAACAAATAGTTCAGTGAGGTTGCCAAATAATTTCCCTAACATAATGTTCTGAAACATTCATATTTTTAGATGAGAATTTTCCTTGCTTAACCTCTGTCAGAATATGAATCAATTAGGTTTGATCAGAACCTTTTCAAACCATCTTGAGCTTTAACGAAGAGTGATGTGTCAAGGGGGATACTTTTCCCCTTAAAAATAGTTGGAGCTATACTTTTTTTATATAGTTTGGAACAAAAACACAACTTAAAATGGGAATCAAAATAGCTTTCACTGAATGGTGGGGGGGAGGGGGATGATTGTGTGATTGATTGGTTGTTTTCTTAACAAATCTGTAGTTTAGATCTGACAATATCGGGTGCTGAAGATCTGGACTTCTGAGATGAAATAAACCAGAGGTGGGCAATTACTTGGCCCAGAACACTACTTAGGGAGTTTTGGTGATCTGTTGTGGACCAGGTCAGCAGCTTCCCCCTCGCACCACAGCTCACTAAAACTCCCTAAGAGTCCCTCCCACCCAAATAATTGCCAACCCCTGGGTTAGGGGAACCTAACCTTTTTTCTCCCTTTCTTCCTGCACTATCTCCCCTGCCCTAAGTCCCCAGTATGCAGCCAGGCTGCGCTGGTGCGAAACTGTGTTCCTGCATGCTGCCTCAGGCCACATGGGCACATCTTCAGAAAAGATTCAGAGAGCTTTGATGATTTGGGCAGTCCCTGGTAGCTGCAGCAGGCAGCTGCACCTGAACTCCAGGCTGGTAAGTAAGGGGTGGGGAAGGCGGGCTAGGCACAATGGGGAGACACCTGCCAGCCACCCCGACTCCCTTCACTTCCCTAGCCCCCACCATGGTTGCCCTGCCCACCCCAGCTCCCGGTGCTTTAAGGAAAAGCCCTGTTGCTCACCGGGTGCTTCTTGGCGGGGCGGGGGGGATGATCCCCACTGCCCCACACTGTATGGGGGGCTCTGCCATAAGCCTCCTGACCCCCACCCTTGCTCCCTCAGCCCCCCCATGGGTGCCCCATCCAGGCCAGCTTTGGCCCTTTAAGGAAAAAACGGAGAAAAGTCCTGGGGCTCACCTCTCCTGAAGCAGCCTCGGGGCTTCAGGGGCTCATGCAGAGCCCCCCATGTGGTATGGGGCAGCAAAGGGCAGTGGGGATTGTCCGCCTGCCAGCAGGAACAGTGAATTTGGGGATTTTCTTGTTTTTTTCATTTTTTTCTTAAAGGGCCAGAGCTGGCCCAGGCAGGGCACCTGTGGTATGGCTAGGGGAGTGAGGGGAGGCCAGGGCATTCATGCTGAGCCCCCCACACAGCGTGGGGCAGTGTGGGGCAGCAGGGATCGCCTCCCAGCTCCCCGCCTGGCAGCACCCAGTGAGTCCTGGCGGAGATGGACCTGGGTGATTTGGAGATTCAAATTCTGCTGCTGAATCTCCAAATTAGATTCAGCCAAATTGCTTCAGGACAGTGATTTGAATCACCAGATTGAATCATTGTCCCCAGAATCGGTCAAATCCAAAGCAAATACTAGCTGCTACGCACAGGCCTATTGTTTACTTTCCTATTTTGTTTAATGATATGAGGATATTGATTTCAAAGGAATTATTCACATTCTTGACTTCCATAATGGAAATGTATTCAAGAGCAAGGTATAAAGGTTTTTTGTTTGGGTTTTTTTGCTGCAGTAGGTTAACATATGTAGCCAAATTAATGATGGCTTTAGCCATGGTAAAATATATGCCTGTAAGTTTCTGGCTGTTGAGTAGCTTCACTTTTCATTTCTTTTGTGGATGGGTTTTTGCATGCATGGTAGTCCTAAATGCTTCATAGTTATATTTTCTATGTGTTAAATATCCATAAATTTTACTAGATAAATGGAGAAGGGGATATAACAAAGATGGTAGGTCTTGAGTTATGACATTAATCACAGTGCTAATGAAAAATGTTTTCTGCACCAGCATTTGTGTCAGTTGCAGAGCATAACATTTTCTATTCCAGGATAAAATATCCTATAAAAATAGGTTTGCTTGAATCCAGTCCCTAGTCAATCAGGGTTATGTGTGTTGCATGCAAACTCTTAATAGCTGGTAAAAGTGAGTCCAAAACCAAATTTAAGAAATCCCTCCAAAACTATTTGTTGTTCTAGACTCACCACTCTACCAAGACAATTAAAGATCACCCAATAAAACGAAACACTTCCATGAAAATAACCTTAATAATGAAGTTCTAGTTCAAAGACAGTTTCAGAAAATAATTATGAAGATAAGAAAAAATTACTAGATTTTTAAACCCATTGGTTTTTTTTCTAATCTTGTATGAAAATTTATTTTGAATGGTCGCTTGGTTTAGAACAGGGACATCAAAGACATGGCCTACAGGCCACGTCCAGTCCTTAGAGCCCTATCATCCAGCCCCCAGTATTGACCCACAGGCAGAATGTAGGGTGTACTGAATGGCCCCGTCTGCTACACATGGCACCTGCTCTGGCCACTGTACACATTCCAGCACACATCCTGGAGTGGCAGAGCAGCCATTAGGGGTACCATATGTCCAAGTTTTCCCAGACATGTCCTCCCCTGTGCTGTGCTGGGTTTTTTAAAAAAGAGCAAATGTCTGAGTTTTCTTCTGTCCCAAACTAGCCGCTTCAGGCTCAGGACACTGGCAGGGGAGCAGGGACTGTGGGTCGGGAGTGAGGGACATTGGCAGGGGGGAGGAGGCTGCAAATCAGGAGTGAGGGGCATGGGGGATGGGATGGGTGACTTTGGATTGGGTGTGCAGGGCACTGGCAGCACCAGGGGACTGCAGGTTGAGATTGAGGGGCACTGGCAGGACTGGGGGTCAGGGTTCTGTGGGTCAGGAGTGAGGGGCAGCAGCACAGCTGGGAGCCAGGGCAGGGGGCTGCAGGTTGGGAGTGAGGGGCAGCAGCAAGGGGTAGGGGGCAGGGTACTGCTGTTTGGGAGTGAGAGGCGCTGGCAGGGCTGAGTTCAGTGGATCCAGAGTGAGGGGCAGCAGCAGGGCTGGATGGGGGGCATGTGGCTTGTCAGTCAGGGGCAACAGAATGGACAGAGCAGGGCACTGCTGAACCTCCCATCATATTCACTCCCCCTCCCTTCCCCCATGACAGCTGTCCTCTTTTTTTTTTGGACCTGGAAATATGGGAACCCTAGCAGCCATACGGCATGGCCCCATTCTGCTGCTCCAGAGCTGTGCTGCACAGGACACCTGCTCTACTACACTGGTGCTGGGTTGCTGCTCTGGAGCTGTGTGTGCCGCACAACCCTGGAGCAGCCACTGCCTGCAGTACAGCCCCCAAGTGGCCGGAGCAGGTTTGCCCGCTCTGGCTGCTTCAGGAAACATACCAGATTTGGCATGCAGGGCTAGTCTCTGGGGCTGATCCGGCCTGTGCATCAGCCTCAAGCCACTCATCTGGTCCACGGGGCCAAGCAGGTTTGACAGCCACCCCGATTTAGAAAAAAGGGAAATTTATTGCCCATACTTACAATCATTTTAAAAGGCAGCTTTACTTGTGGAGTTTCTACTAGGAACCTGCATGATAAAATATGTGTTGTTAAGACAAGCGTTTTTCAATTGTGTTATAAGTAGTTTTTTTGTTCTTTATAGAACATTTGGCAAGCTGCTGTTGTCCCTTAAAAAAAAATAGCTAACTCTTTTGTGGTCCCATAGAACTAGTTTATCTAATAATGGGAAGCATGCAAGTTAGTATATCAGTCATTTGGTGATATCAGTCTATTCTTGCCCTTTACTGCTCTCCTTTATTTTGCTTAACATGAAAAATAAACTAGAAACTTAATTTTGCCTTTGGAAATGTATTTATAGGAAAGACCTGTAATATATAGTAAGCAGATGGGATGACGCTTGCAAAACTGATCAAGACCTCTGGGATCATAGGCGCTTAAGGAAGAACACATCATTAACTATAAATAGTTGAAAGGCTTCATAACTTTTGCCCAATACTTTTATTGCATGTAATTACACAGGTAGCTAATGCGATCAGTTTTATTGGACCAGCATGTACAGTGTAATATATAATATATATATATGGTGCCAAAATGCCTTTCTTTAGGTGATGACAACTTTTAGAAAAAGCATGTGCTGTGTTGTGTTATATAAGCATACACAGAACTGACCTACTTGCTGTTTAAATTAGAATAGTATTTCATATTACTTGACTTCATAAGAACTTCAGTTGACTGTCCTTATCACTCAGCAACCTACTATACTTTTAAACAACAGCAATAAAAATTTGGAGGAAACATGGTCATTTGCAAGCTAAAATGATCCATTTTTAATACTTAGGTAGATACATAGGCAGCAAAAAGATGTTTAGAAACCCGACACAGGATTAGAAAGAGCCACCTTAGAACTGTGTCACTGAGTCCAGTCCCTTGCTGCTGCGTGTCATACTTAAAGGTGTACCTGCTCCTCTTGGAACGCACTTATTGTAAAGACCACGTACATCATAGTATAAAAAAACACCTCTCTAGGGTTCTTAAATGATGCAATATAATTTTATCCATCCTTTTTCCAATATGAGTCTTTAATGGGGAGACAATATTAGTGATTTTTCCCTAGAACTTTCCTTACCTGAGATGCCAAAACAACCCACAAAAACAGGGGTCTTTTTAAAAGATTATTTTTATGATATGGTGATTAATGTTATCAGGCTTCTAGAGGCAATCTAAGGAAACAGACAGTGGCAACTGGTACCATTAATGAAACACCCCTTAAAATGTTCACCAGAATTCCATTGTGTTCTAGGGCTTGATGCGATCCTTCCTTTCTGGACTGGCACAATGGATTATTTTTCCTCTTTTGCTCATCGTTGGTGTTTCTTTTGCCTGTCTTTACCCTAAATCAATTAAATTCAAAGGTTTTCTTTGAATCACTTGTCTGATAATATAATATCATATAGATGCTACAAAACATTACATTTAAACATATTTATTTGCACTGAGGCAGAACTATCTGGTTGTTTTGAAAAAGGATAATTTAGCTATTGTGTTTTTAAAAAGTAATGGCCGAAAATAAAAGCATAGCAATACAACTGACAACTCAGTTTTTAGTTCTGATTTCTAAAAAAGTACAATTTTCTTTCTCTTAAAACAAGGTTTTCTCACAAATAAGAAGAAATGGTTGAAAATCCAAATGCTTAGGTATTCAGATGCTGTTGGAAACAGTTCAGGTTGCTGCCAAAAATATACATACTTAACAAATCACTAGCTAAAATTGTACCATGTAGTTAGTATATTGCTAGAAAGGGATTCAATCATATCCCAAATATACTGTACCCTTTAAATGTAGAGGAATATGCTCCTGTGCTAGAGAGGTACCTTCTATTTTATACTGCAGGTTCAGGGTAAACTTTTAGTCAGTGTTGCCTCTGAGACTGATCTATTATATAAAGGCAACATTAACCCATAACAATTACTAGAACAGGTGGAGTAAAAAATTATTCTGAAGAAAATCCTTTTGACAACTCCACTTAAACTTACAGAGATGAAATATGTTTTTACCTGAAAAGGAGAACCAGCATATTCAGTCTTTCAGATAAGGAAGTTATTGATGTTGCCATGCATGTATTCTTTATTGGCTGAAATCTCTAAATGGTGTATGGTATTAGGATTTCATTTCTGAAAAATTTGGCACTCAGGTGCTGTAATGTCATCCTAAATGGCATAAATAGGGAAAGAAATCAAGGATTGGAAGCATTGTCTTCCCATCTCAGTGATTCAAGCCTAGGTTTGCTAATAGTTATATCTGCATGAGTTCATGCACTGGATGCAAAAGTAGAAAGCCGGTTTTCCAGCAAATTCGATAAAAAACCAAAATCTTTTAAAAGAAAGCTTTTTTTCCCAGTGACGTTGCTCATTAACACTGTGTCTGGACTGTTTGCAGCTTAACTGTTTCTTATACAGCACACAAGTGCAGCAGCAATGAGCCTCTGAATGCTGTATGGGTAATTTCCTACATTTGTTGATCAACTGTCATCAATAAAGCAGCTGGAAGTGCTGGAGGAGCAAGATCTCTAGACAACATTTCCAGATCTGCTTGTGCAGCTGGCCTCTTCAGTTCATTAAACCATAGTTGAACTTGTGCAGAGAATGCAAGGAGGATTACACTATGAGCACTAGGAAGTCTGCTTAAGACGTTTAGAAATACTCTGTGCATGGATTAGCCATCTCGCATCATAAATCCTGCTTGCATCAACCATGCAGTTACATCAGGTGTTTGACTCATACCTTGCAGACCAATGTGAAATGGTCTGTTCCAGAACTGTCGTCAAACTTGCATTCGAATTTTTCTAATTGTTTTTCCACAATGATTATGCTTTCCTAAAAGATCTGCACTATAATTTCAAATGTCCCTCCAAGAGTCACCTTTGGGGAAAAAAGAACCAGCCTCTTTATTTAAAACTTTTCAGCATATCAGTTCCAGCACTGTACTGTGTTTGTTGTCTGTCTAGGTAATGCTGCGACAAATGTTTCTAGTTTAACATTTTATGAGTTCAGAAAGCTTTCTCCAATGTAAAACCAGGAAAACATTCTTGCCATAGGGGTGCACTAAACACAAATATTGTTAGAAATGTGCGTTTGTTGTTTATATAATGTCCATAACCAAACTCTGCATGGCATAAACAGCTCTTTTTTAATGTTTAAGAAAAGGCTTGTATTTTTTCCTACCCTGTGTCATCATACCAACACCAAAAATGAAGACAAAATTTCAAAACCATAGTAAAACATTGTATGGGCAGGAATTACGTCCTTTAATACACCACCTTTTATAGATAGCTACTGTAGGTTTGGGAGCTTATGTTAACTCATTAAATAAAAGCTATTGCATCCCCATATTTGCATTTTGCAATCATGAGAAAACAGTGTCGTGATTTAATTCTGAGACATGCAAAACATTCTTAACGTTGTGTGGAATGTAATGCTTTGTGTGGCTATTCCCATCCCCCTGAGGTCTAAGGCTAATTAAAAATGCTATACTTAAAATTAACTAGAATATTAAACATTTTTTCTCATAACATCTCAAAGTAGTAAAGTCATACATGTCAAACCTGCTAGGCCAGGAGTAGGAAATCTTGTTTGCTTTGGCAGAGGCTTGGGGTGATTAGGGAATACTTTGGAATAAGCCCTGCTAGCTACTGCAAGTAGTATAGGTCTGAAGAAAGCCACATACAGTTTCTGGACTTGTGTGGCCTTGACATGAGACAATAAACTTAATCAGATAAGAGAGTGAATCCTATACCGTTAACCCGCCTTGAGGAAAAAAAAAATCACCTGATAGAAATAGTTGGTGTTTTTGAACATGGACTGGGATAATGAATGGGATGTCTGTAATTGAGAAAATTCTGGGCATAAGTTTGGTGTTATGTAAAAAAGTCTGTTAATACCATAACTAGCTTGTATAACTGCTACTGTCTATAATTATGTTTTCCAAAATGTGGAATCCTCTAGACATGAATCTGAATCTACTATTTGGTGCTTAAATATGTGTCCTGATTTTCAAAAGTACTGAGCACCCAGAGGAACTCAATTCAAGTCAGTGAGAACTGTAGAATCCTTAAGCTCTATACATATTTCATGTGCCTATTTACAGTAGGGAGACTAATTTGGTATTTTGTATTTAAAAATGGAAATTGTGGACATGAAGAACTTCAGTTGCTGTAGGCTAAAACCAGACCTAGAGAATAGCTTGTGAAAGGTGTTAGCATGCCTGTACATGTACACACATGCACACCCCCTCCTTGTGTTAGAAGGAACAATGTTCTCTGTGTAAAGCAAAACTTTTTAAAATAATAACTAGGTACTAGGTAATTTCCTGAACTAACTTTTTCCTACATCAGCAACAGAAACGCATGGTTTATCTCAAGTTTCTTTTAAGAATTACTGCTGCACAACTAATCCTCTTGAATGGCATTTTTAAGATTTTTTCAAATGATGAAAGGAGATTTGTACCAAAAATAGGTTAGGTAGGCAGTCTGCTGAAGCTCACCCCTCACTCTGCAGCTATCCAAACAGCCAAGGAAAGCTTGGGTCTATATAAAAAAATTGATTGATGTATTTGGGAGGCCCACTGCTGCTGATGCGTGAACTGAATCCCCTATGGTTAAGCCAGCAGTCTCTACTAGGTGATCTATAGGGAAGTTTTTCCCCCCATTTGACCCAGTTCATGGTGTTTATGCCAAAAATATCTTATCTGGAAATCATTCTTGCAGACATCACACATTATGTTTGACATTGCTTTCTCCAAAGAAGAATGCTATAAAGCATATATAAACAAATGGAATGTTTTAAATAAAAACCCCAAGTATGCCTTTTACAAGTCTTTTATTTCTGCTTTTTTATTTTTTATGAACCTCTTCACTTCCCATATGGCAAACAGTCACACTGTTCATTTTCTTCAGTTCCTTCCTTAAAATCCATGAAACTTGCTGTGTTGATCCCACTCTTTATCCTTTTTAATAAGATCTTTTGTTATGCTGCATTTAGTTAAATTGGAGCAGGGATCTTGTATCCGTTTATATTCTGATTTATACAGTTGCAGCCTATTTAAATAACCTTGTAACTAAAATTTCAAAAAATAGTAGTGACTCCTAATTTCATATGAAAGCTCTCAAAAATTGACTCCTCTCATTCACAAGGTAACAACCACTGATCTTTTGCCATCTACAATACAATCACAAGTACTTTGTATCAAGAACAAACTTACATGAGCATTTCTTTCCCAAATACCTCTCAAAACGTACACTAGAAATTGGAATTATGCAAAAAATATGTGTGTGTGTGTTTTCAGCGAGATTTCCTTAGTTTGGCTTATGATTTCTCTCATTTACACAAGGATTTACTAAATGCAGTCTAATCTTTACACAGTTGCAAAAGAAAGTATTGACAATGATAGGAGAATAGGATTTCTTCTTACGTAAAAGTAGATACATCTACTGTCTGTTTACTGGCAAGTGTAAATATAACAGTAGTGAATATGGTATTTCAACTGTTTGTGACTTTTTGACTTCTTTAAATATCCACTCTGACTGGCATAAAATATGTGCCAACAATTTACCAGTTGTTTTAGTGCCAAATCAGATGGAAAGATATTGTTAAAAAAAAATCCCAGGATCAAAATGAAAGTACTTCTATAATATGGAAAATAGTTCTACACCATAGTCTAAAACACAAGATTTTGTTCCTTTTGGTTTTAATTATGTATTTTCTCTGCAAGCAGTTTTAGATGCTAGCAATAAATTGTCAGCTGTTCTGTATGCTTCAATGTCTCAGAAAAAACATCTTGAAAAATGCAGCACTGTCACTTGGCTTAAATTAATTTCTTTGTTTCCTTAAAAGGAGGCTAAGAATATTCTGCCTATTTCATAGGTTTGTGGCAGCAAGATATAATTTTTTTTTCTCAACCTGCTGTTTGGTGGGTAGGTAGGATAGATATATTACAATGGGGTGTTATTTTAAGCGATCTTATTGTCATGACATATTTCAATAAATGACAGGTTTTTATTTACTTCACCTTGCTGCCAGTTTAGGACTTGCTTTTCGAGTAAGTACTTATTATGTGATAAATATAGATTTTCATAATTGTTAGGCTGCACTTAATTTTGTGCAACATATTTGTCTTTTTAAATCTTAAAAGATCTTTTGATTTTTTTTTATCAATATAACAAATCCTTTTTTCATCCAGCTAATATTTCTTCTGAGAGTACAAAACAAAAAAAAACATAATCCCTAACCCTGAAGATTACATTTCATGTTCTGAACTGTGATAGTGTCTCACTGGGGAGGGAAGGGTAACTATCATTTTTAAATGATTTCTTAACTTTGTAAAATATTTGTAAGTGTTGAGAAATAGGATGGGGAGAAGACAGTTTTGTTAATGCAGCATTCAAGGAGCCAATATTAAGCCCAACTTACAAAGGTGGCTCCATCAACTTCTTGCTATACTGCTAATTCTTGTCAAAAATTGCTTACTGGCTATTCAACCAAAACCTAGGGAGCCTTCAGTTGCTAATACAATAATGATATAAAACAAGCTAGGCACTGCTATGAGCTGGTATTCATTCCTTTGTAATCTTTTCCTCTCCAGATTTTTAGAATGGCAGAGCAAATAATTGGGGAAAATGAGTAATAGAAGATACAAGTTTTGAAACTAATATTTTACAGCTTGTTTTGGTAGTCTTCTGAAAATCATTGTTGGGTGTCTTCTTAGACTGGGCTGTGAATGAGCTTCTTCTGGATTATGAACTTCTTCCATGTCAGAATGTGATTACCTTCATTACCTTAGTATATGCACTTTTATTCTCTTTTAAGTAAAGACGTAGCAATTTGTATGAAAATCTGCAATGACAGTCAGGAAGGAGGTGAGAGGTCTGGGAAAGTGTTGGTAGATGAGGCTGGCCAATACATTTAGTCTCTACACAAAATAAACTTGTTCAGTATCTTGTTATCTGGCATTCTTGCTGTTCTGGTTATATGACCTCTAGACCAGCGGTTCCCAAACAGTGGGTCACGACCCCAAATGGGGTCACAACATCAGCAGATGGGGTCATGGCACAGCGCTCTCTCCATCACCAGGTCCCACCCACTGAGCTGCAGAGCCCTGGAGGAAGGGCAGCAGGGCCCATAGTTGACAGCCTGCATGTTCCCCACCCCTCAGGGCCTCCACTCTGGCCATGCTGCCCACAGGAGTGGGGACAGCAGGAGAGAGCTGGACTACACGCTCTAACCTCAGCAGTTGCTGCTTCCTGCAGGTGGCAGCCAGGGCTCGAGTGCTGCTGGGGTGGGGGGACAGGGGACTGTGGGCCGTGGGGCACCTGGGGACAGTGCAGGGCTGTGGGTTGGGAGTGAGGGGCACCGGCAGGGCCAGGAGGCTGTGGGTTGGCAGTGAGGGACCATGCTGAGGAAATGGGGTCATGTTGAGGAAGTGGGGTCATAAACACAGTCTCACTGAGGAAAAGTTTGGGAAGCAAAACACCTAGATACCTGAAGTTGCATGGTTGTGTCTAAACAATGTCTGGTCTGGAACTCCTTCAGAGCCTGGGGGGGCAAACACCATATGTTTTTGAGGGTATTTTGGAAGGTTTCAGATAGGGGTGGTTCTAAAATTACTCTTACTAGAGTTTTTAAATGTTGATGCTGAATAAATGTAGACACTGAATAGATTTAGTAGTGTGATCTTCAGACTGAACATTCTCCTAAGACAAGAAACTTTCCAGGTAGCTTCCTCTAGCATTCCACCTGAGCCTTTAATCCTCAAGAAGGGAAAGACAATCTTAATAGTTTCCAGGGATTTAGTTTTCTTTGTAGAAATCTTTTATGTCTCACTAGGAGATGTCTGCAGTGATCAGCTAGGATTCTTGGGGTCACTAGTTCGAGAGAGAGAGAAGAGAGAAGGTCCTTACAACAAGAAGTCCTGTTTTGATACATGTCTTGTGTTTGGTTTTTAAAATCCCTATGAATGGGTTATGATAAACCTCTTTCTGCTTCCTAGAGATTTTCCCTGCTTCCCTAAATTGTCTTGTGCCAACCTTTTTAGGCACTGTTAATATAACTTTTCAAGCAAATTATGGAACAAATTTGCCGAGGACAATACTGAAGTCAGCATGAGAGCATCAGTCGGAAAACACTTAAGTAAAATCTCATGTTGCCCCTTCTCCTCCCACCCCCCAAAAACTTGTAAGAGTGAACATTTTACCCACAAGTGTATACTATACATCAACTAAACAAAGCTTCACATGCTCAGCTCTGAAATCTTAGCATGCAGAAATAGACAATCCTCTCAAGTTCATGAATTCATGCTTCATCTGTTTGACTTATATGGGCACCCTTGGGTCTAAGTATGCTTTAAAAGGAGGAACCCAATGTTCATTGAAAACAGATGTAGCTGCTAGCCTGGAGAGTAACAACTCTTCCAGTTGCTCTCGGGCACTTAAGTCTTTGGGGGAATCCTGTTAAAATTAAAAAAAGAAACAAATGCTGAACAAGATTCTGCATTCCATTAGTGTTCTGGAATACAAGAAATGTGATGTGATTAAACTTGAACACAGATGATGGCGGGGGTGTGGGGGGAATGGAATTTTCTTTGCTATAGCCATAATAAATGTGGCTTTCCACTGGTTGAGGAAAGTCAGCCAGTAGCTTCCTCATGCAAACAGTCCAAAAGAACCTAAGACAGCCTCTCTAGATGTGTTTTGCTGCTCTTTGCTTCTCACACAAATGTGTTTTAAACAAGAAATGCTTGCTTCTCAAAATCTGCTACCAGTAGCCAGTTTTGGTAGTGGCACCCTGCCATGACTTCTGCCTGTCTTCAGACTAACACAGCTATGTACCTCTTTCAACTCTGATATTATTATACTTCGTTCACCCATAAGGAATTTATTAGATCCATATTATTCTTACTGGTTGTAATTTCTGATCCACCTCTCTGACTCCTCAGAAATCACTATATTTATCTGTTTGATTATATCTCATCAGTGTTTCTCCCACCTGTCCCATCTCTAATCACATGTGAATGGAATAGAAATAAGTATTGATAGGTAAGGGAAACCACAGATTTTGTTTCCCACTAAACCAAAGATGAGAACTGTTTGGGGAAACATGCTAAGAATGATAAATATCCATCCAAATCCACAACCAGTTACTGACAGGTTTGCAGGTAGAGGAGAAGGCCAGTTGCAAATTAGGAAGCACACAATTGGAGGACATTTGTGGGTCATGAGACATGAACCATCCTTCCCTCTCTAAGGAAATTATATCTGAATTATGCAACAAAAAATTATTAGTGTAATAATGCCAGTGAGTTTAGTGCAGCTGACGTCTCTGAAAAATTATGGCATTTTTACACCTTTTGTTTGTCTATTTATTTATTCTATAAATTACTATATGTTTATTTATAAATCCAGGCATCTGATTCTTATGTTACACATACCTTATACATCAATGATAACTAGATAGTAAAATCTACACTGTTAATAGTTAACCTGATAAGGAGTGTTGCGTAATGCCAGTTATTGAACTCAATAAGATTATTTTATCACATATTATATTTGAGTTCTAAGTCTTACTGTAACTACAGTTTGAGAGAGAGTGTTTTGGCAAGCATACCTAAATACATGTTTCCCCATCTGCAAGTCCAAGTCAGCCAAAGCTGTGAATATGTAAATACATCTGTACTTGCTGTTTACATATTTTTTTTAATTCTAGTTTCAAGGTGGTGTATTTGACTAAACAGGAGTATTTAATGTTTAAAAAATATTGTTTAAAAAATTGTCTTAGCAATTGTCTTTGTCTGATCAGAGGTGAACAATTTGTGACCTCTCCTACAAATAAAGGAGTATAGGTATAGGGAAATAGTTTTCCCAGCTGCAGAAATGTTTGAGATGTCAAAAATGTTGGGGTTTTTTGGAACCTAGGTAAATCCAACAATTTTCATAGCTTTTAATGAGAAGTAAGAGGGGAAGCCTGCTTGGGGAACCACCCATAATGTAGCCAATAGCCCAGCAGTCAAGGCAAGAGGAATTCTGAATTCAAGTACTGCTATGCCCGATTCAGACCAGAGACAGGAAGCTCAGTCTCCTGCATTCCATGTGCATGCTGTAGTTGCCAGGCTATTGGCTATTCAGGGATGAATCTCTCAAACTTTCCTGTTGGAGTTGTTTCACTTCGTATAAGTAAATCCATTAGACCAAAGAGAGAAAGACACACTGACTAACCAGACTCTCAGGTTCAGGTCTTGAACTTCTTTTGTCCAACTCTGGAAGTTGCTTAACTTTTTCTGCATTCCCACATATCTTCCCCAGAGGTTAAGATTTGGCTTCCACTATGTTGTTGTTCAGTTAGAAGCTAGATGATCATCTTAATTTGAAATGTATTCTAATCACCTTAAATTTAATTGCAACTCTTAACCAATCCTATTTATTTTCCTAGGAGTTGCCATAACAGATTAGACCAGTCACCTATGTAATCTGTAGTGGATAGAAGTTCATTATTGTTTGCTCTCTCTAAGATTTCATTCTCAGAAGCAAGTGAGACTGTTTTCTGAGATGCTGGAGTCTATCGACCATGGCCAGGACTTTGTCAAGCTCTAAAATGCCTCACTTAAGTGTTGCAACAGTATATAGATACCTTCCCCAAAGAGGATGATCCATAGAGATAAGGTGGTTCTTAGTCTTTCTGTTCAATGCGTAAAATAGCCTAGGTTTCTCTTTATGAATATCCAGACACCATGGTAACCTGGATGCTCAGGTGGGTAGCACTTACATCTTTCCAAGAGGAAATAGTTAAAGAAGGGCATGTCTTAACTCATTCTCTTTCCCTTGCACCTACCTCAGGGCTGCAAGGGAAGTGCTTCCATCATAATGGGATCCAGGACACTCATAGAAGATACAGCTAGCTGAACTGGGACATCTGATTAACAGTGTTTCACATTCACTCTTGACAGATGGTGGTGGTGGTGGTAACACCCACCTCCTGACCAGTAACCCAGTGGCAAATGCATTTGCCCAAGAAGTGCAAGGCACAAGTTCAAGCCTTCCTCACCCTGAAGGGATTCAAACCCATACATCCCAAATCCTAAATTTTCATTTCTGTTAAAGTGTCATTTTTAATGAGAATGGAGTGGAGGTTAGGAGATATATCCTTCACTCCCTTTCAGTCTCTGCAAGGCTCTTCTGCATGCTCAGGACTAATTTTGAGCAATTCAGTTTCAGTAAAAGAAGGCTGAAAGGTGACTTGATAGCTGCATACAAGTAAATCAGGGGTGAACACCAAGATTTCGGTGAGCAACTCTTCAGGAAGGCACCTCAAGGCAGCCTGAGGACCAATGAACATAAGCTTATACAGGGTAAATTCAGGCTAGATTTAAGGAAGAACTTCTTCTCTGTAAGAATCTGGAACACATTCCCAGCAGAGGTGGTGCGGTCACCATCCTTGGAGGTGTTCAAGAGGAGGTTGGACAGGCACCTTGTTGAGCTCATCAGAGCCCAATACTTTCCTGCCCATGGCAGGGCACTAGACTCAATGATCTTACAGGTAGGTCCCTTCCAGTTCTACAATTCTATGATTCTTTAATTGTGGTGAAGCAGGTGAGGGACAGTTTTCTCAGGCCTCGTTCCCCATCCATCTCCTATCCCAGAATTAGTATTCCTCTGGTCACATATTTGTACATAATATCCACTACAACCAGTGCCGTAGCAAGGGGGAGTGAACAGGGAGACCATCACAGGCACCAAAGTAAAGGGAGGCCAACAGGTGCTGCCCAGCCAGGCCAGGGCATGGCATGGAGCTGTGAATGGCTCGTTTGGGGAGGTATGGGGATGGAGAAAGGGCAGGTCTCACCACTATGTGCACTCTTGGGCAAGGGGGGAGGTGCCCCCCAGATCTGAGTGTAGGGCAAGGGCAGTCTGCTTCTGTGAACTTTTCCCCATGTCCCAAACTTCATTGCTATGGCACTGACTACAACTATTTTAAAAAATCAGAACCAGGACTCAGTAAATTCTACAGTGTGACAGTAGCTTCTCCCTCCTTAGATCCACTCATATGAAGATGGAATTATCCTTTTCCCCAGACAGTGTTTTCCTTCTCCTTATTTGATCCTACCTCCCACAAGGTGCAGAGCTGTAATCATCCAGTTGACAAATTCAATACAACTGCTGCTCAAGAGGGGGCTGCTCTTCAAGAACAGAGTTAATGGAGAAGTGTGCCTGCAATGCCTTAGGCCCCAGCTAATTTTACTGGCTCTTGACTTTCATGAGTGCTAAATTTACCAGGTTAAATTTGGGGTAACAACAGCACTCCTTAATACTGCAACTGAAAATGCCAAGATTCGTAATGCTGCCAGGGAGAGGGGCAGAGGAAGTAGAGCTGTATTTCAGAAATGCGTATTATATTGAGGCTTAACAAACCAAATTGATGATAGAAAAGTTTATTAAAACTTTTTAGAGCCTCATAATGTATTGAGGTTCAGTCTCTAGTGAATATATGGCAGTAGTTAAATCCTGATGACTTCTCATTCCAAATGTTTCTATGGGATTGTGAGCCTTTAATTCAACATAGATTGTATTTGTAGCTGTTAGATTTATAGTTGTGACAAAAATTCTTCACTGCCACCTCGAAAAAATGTCTATAATTCTTGTTGTAAAGGTAGGGAGGGAATGAGAAAAAAAACATCATAGGACCATAGGAAAGAAGGGCTGGAAGCAACGTCATGAGATCATCAATCCAGTCCCCGGCTCAAGGCCGGATCATCCCTGATTCAGCAATCCTAGCCAAGTGCCTGTCTAACCTTCTCTTGACTTCCAGGGAGTGATATTCTACAATTTCTCTAGGTAGCCTGTTCCAATGGTTTACCACCTGCATAATCAGAAAGTTCCTTCTCATCTCCCACCTAAATTTCCCTTGTTGTAGTCTGAGGCCATTGTTCCTAGTCCTGTCCCCACTGTGGCCACAGAGGAAAACCCCATCTCCCTCCTCTCTGTAATTGCCTTTCAGGTATTTGAATAGTGTTATCAAATCCTCCTTCACTCTTCTCTTCCCTAGACTAAATAACCTTAGTGCTTGCAGCCTTTCCCCATAAGTCTTGCCTCCCAAGTCCCTAATAATTTTGGTTGCTCTATGCAGGACTCTTCCCACCCTGTCTACCTGCTGCTTGAAGTGTAGGGCCCAAAACTGGACAAAGAACTCCGAGTGAGGCCAGCCAGGGCTGATTAAAGCAAAAAATCACTTCCTTTGACTTGCAAGTAAAACTCCTCTTAAAACAACCCAATATGCTGTTGGCTGCTTTTGCAACAAGAGCAACTTACGAAACATAAGAGCAGTGTATGATTTACTGTAATCCCCAGGTCCTTTTCTGTAGTACTACAACCTAGCTGGTCACTCCCTAGTCTGCATGTGTGCATAGAGTTATGGACTTCAGTGAGATTCTATTGTCATAATTTGAACACATTTCACTAATGTATTAAAAAATACTCATCTTGAATGACTGTCACTATCTTGGATAGGAATACTTGCTGTGTCTGGGGTTTGATCCCTTATGTCTACTTTTTACTTTTATTGAAGGAAAAAAAAATTACCTGCAGGCAGATGATTGATCTGTAGTCTAATGGTATGAACATGGAAAAAAGGATACTTGTTTGGCAGGGTGGGGGGTTACCTTCCCTATAGTAGGCATAAAGATGGGGACTCAGACCTATTTCTCTTAGAATGACCACTGTTCTGTGATATAATAATAGATGCTCAGTATCCTCAATAAACTCATATTCTCTGACCAGGTTACATCTGCATGATATAGAAATTTATTTAAAAATACTTTGTGACACTTCCTTATATTGCCATGTCCAAAAAATTCTTCCTGCTCAGTGAGCTACCTGAAAGAATTCTTGGAGATCAAGCACATACAAGTGCAGGGAAAAAATGTAAAGTTAAGAAGTTAACTTTTTTTGGTAGTATTTCTTATATACTGATGTTTTCAAACTCTCCCTGCTCGGCTGTAGCCTGATTTTGCACATATCACAGCTAAGTTCAATATCTGGCATATAAAAGGAGTATGTCTGCTTTTTGTATACTTTTATAGGCTTGCATTTTTATTACACAAGTAAAGAGCTAAAGTCTTAATTATTGCTTAGTGTTGAAGAAATCCCAGTAACTATGATGGTGAGGGTGGGGGGACTACAACTAGTCATTTTAATGCTTCTTTCAGCTGAGTAGTGGGTCATACCCAAATATTGGTCTTATCCTGATGTTCTTAGTTTATTGTTGTTCTAATAATGATGCAAATGTTGAAGATTTTAAAAGAGAAATTGACTTCTGGAACTGATATTTCTGTGTGTTCCCTTGTAACAACAAAACTCTTGGTTAAGAGGTTATATATTTTATTAAACCAACTAAAAATAGCAAAAAAAACCTTTTTTCTTTGCTATCTTGGATCTGTGTGGTTACCCTGGGGGGATCCTTTTATTTCCTTTGTAGTAAGAGAGCAAGCTCCTCTCAGCCATGGAATAATTGAGTGCACTGGCAGTAAATGTGAAGGCAGTTTTAGTAACACAGATATATGTAAGGATATTTGTTTCTTTCAACCCAAATAACTTCAGGGAACATTCCCACTCCCAGATCCATTATGCTTCCCCCACCGCCCACCCCTTTTTTTTCTCTGTGAGCAAAAACCTAGTGGTTGAAATTTTAAAAAACAAAATCAATATTAAATAGTATCCAGAGATGTAAGAGAGTGGGATCCATTTGAGGAGCAACTACTACAGCATTACTCTGAAATGGACTAAACTCAAGAGTGTAATAGCAATATCTCCTTTGTGTCTGCATCGCACACACACACACATACTTACCACCAGCACCCCTATAACACATCTATACACAGACCCACACACACACTCACATCCATACCTACACCAACACACACCCATACACACACTGCCCCCCACACATACATATACCCACCCACATTCACACACATGCACAGACCCATACACATACCCATACACTCCCTCATACACACTCACCAATTCACAGCCTTGCACACACCCATACTCACACCTCACCCATATATGCACCTATTCACACACGCATACCAACACATGCCCACTGTCACATGCATACCTACACATACCCATAGATGCACCCACCCACCCATGCATACGTATTCGCCCCACACACCCATACATGCACCCACTCATACACGTATACCCACCTGCCCACCCATATGTGCACCCATACCCCCCACACCCACCCACCCATACACCCACTCACATACATACCCCTCACCCATACACACACCCACACCTACATACCCAGGGAGGCATCCACCCACATTTACCCCCTCACAGCCTCCCATACACATACACACACCCACTCACACATGCACCCGCATACCCTTGCCCCACACACCCACAGGCATAACCAACCCCACACACATACTCCCCCCACACCCACCAAGTCATACACCCGCTCACACACACATACCCACAAACACCCACACCCATACACATGCACCCACACATACCTCCCACCCACCCACTCCCACCTGCACATCTACACATGCACCAATGCACCTACCCACACACGCATATCCACAAACACCCACACCTACGCATACCCAACCGCATACCCCCCCCACACCTACATGCATAACCATACGCAGACACCTACCCACACCCAGACACATGCACCCACACACAGCTACACGCATAACCACACGCAGGACTACAACCACCCACACCCACGCATACCTACCCGCACACCCACACGCCTAACCGCACCCATGCACCCACTCACACACGCATGGGCGGGATGGGCTGTCCCGCTTCCCCGGGCCGGGCCGGGCGCACGTGACGGAGGGAGACCCACCCCCCGGTTCTCTCCTCAGTGTTATTCTTGGCTCCCCCCGAGCCCCCCCCCCGCGAGCACAGCGCGCAGCCACTCTCCCGCCGGCCGAGGCAGAGGCGAGAGCAGGAGCTGGCGCTGGAGCGCGGCCAGGGGACGCCAGCCCCGCTCCCCCCGCGCCGGCGGGCTTTGTTCCCTGGAAGCGCTCGGGCGCGGGAGAGCGGCTGGGCCGGGAGCGGGAGCGGGAGCGGGGCACCTCGGCGGCGCTGGTGCTGGTGCTGCCCCCCGGGCGCGGCGCGGCGCGGAGCGGCTGGAGAGAGCGGGCACCGAACAGCAGCAGCCGGCTGTAACGCCGCGGGAAGTGCCGGCGCGGACTCGGAGCGCACGGGACAAAATAAGGTGCGGGGCCCTTGCGTTGCAGCGCGGGCTGGGCTCCCCTTCGGCCTCGTCCCTGTCCCACAAAGCCCGGAGGAATGCGGGGCTGCCCTCGGGCCGGCTTCGGGGAGCCTCGCCGGCTGCCCCCGCCTGGGGCATGACGCCCCGGCACGCGGGGGTGGGAGGGCAGACCTCGAGAGCTCTTGGGCCGGAGCTGATCTCTTTGATTAGACCAGCGAAGACCCCTCAGGAAAAGTATTTTTCTTTCAAAGAAAGAGATAGATAGATAGATAGACAGACATTTGTCATTTCTTAGGCTAATAAAAGGGACCATCCTTCAACCAAGAGTTTGGCATTTCTTCTTGGCTCAGACCAGCACGGCCACCAAATACACATCTGGGAGTAGGAGGGTGCTGCAGTGACTGGCTAGAAAGGAGAACTAGAGTTCTTTGAAACCAGGGGCTCTCCACCTTTTTTGGACCAGGACCCATCTGTAGCCACCTATGGCCAGTCCTGACCCACTGCCCCCAGTCCCCTCAGTGTGTGTGGGGGGGGGGGGGGCTGGCACCCTGACAGCCTGCAAGGGAAAAGCCGGGGTTTCCCATCTTATTCTCCTTTAAAGGAGAATCCGGTTTTAAACTTTGTTGATCCATTTGTGCCAGCTTTCAGGCACGTGAACCCTTCGTTGGGCTGAGAGAGCATCTGCAGTTGGTCTGGATGAAAGAATTAAAGAAAATGATCCTATCCAGGAAGAGCACAGACCAACTGCAGACACTTCCTCAGCCTGACAAAGGGTACTTGTACCCGAAAGCTTGCAAAGAAGAATTTTTCCAACTATTTGAGTTGATCTAATAAAAAATATTGGATTTACCTAAAGAACCTTGTCTGCCAATGATGTCCTTAGACCAACACGGCTACAACCTACATCCTTGATCCATTTTTAAAGTTTGTTCAGGACCCTTTCATAGATTCTTGCAACCCACTTTTGGGTTGAGAAACACTGTTTTAAGCCATTGCCATTCATTCACACACACCCCTTTATTTTTTTACTCATCCTAGGAGCAGAGGTAGCTCTTTCTCATTAAACCCAGAGCAATCAATTAACAAGTATTGTTTTGAGGGTGTGGGGAGAAACAAATTAAGCCAATGTGGGTGATGAGGAATGTGTTCTTGGGTGTGTGTCTGTCACTGGGAAGCAAGGAGCTGTGCACCTAACTTTGTTCAGGAGACAATGTGTTGCTGTCATCCCTTTTAAAACTCCCAGGCAGCTGTTTCTTAAATTTGTTTGCACAAAAGAATCTATTGCAGCATTTATTAGGAATCTCCCCCCTCACTCCAGGGCACTCCGGGTTGTTGATCCAACTGCCTTACTGTCAGAGGTACCATGTAAGCTGTCAAAAAAGGGATCCAGTATAGGGCTCCAATTGTCTCTAAGCTATTGACAAGCGATGAAATCAATATACATGTGTTAGGTGATCTGTCTTGGCAAAGTGATAAGGAAGTCTTCAAAATCCAGTAGTTCAACTACATTGAAAAGTTGGGGAGGGGAAACAAGCCAGGACTGCAAATGCATTTGCTGTGCAACTGTATTGCAGAAGTTATTAACAGAATTGTAAGCATGAGGGAAAACATTTTCTCTTCCCATGCTGGTGACTGCTTCTGTGCTCAAAATAGTGTTGACTTGCTAACTACTTGTTTGAAAATAAGTTTAGTTGCATGCAAAGGGAGAGGTTGTGTGCACAAACAGGCAGCTGCAGGTGCAAGTGGGTGATTGTGTAAAGTATGGTAGGCATAGTTACCTCCTTGCCCCATATCTTCAGCTTTTCTTCTAGTTTTAAAACTTCTAGCAATCCCGTTGGCCGTAACTCTACCTCATTCATTTTTGAGGGAATAGAACAGCTTGGACAGATTCATTCCATGGGGAAATTGGTGAATATATGTTCTGCCAGTTTGTTCAACTCCTGATTCCCAGATGACCGCAGCCAGTGTTCAGGCTCATCATTTGGTATTAATTTTATTAGCGATATGTTTGAGAGTAGTTTTTGTCCACATTGCAAAAGGTTACACATCTTTGCAAGCTGTTGTTTTGCCTATTTATAGGGTATTATTCACTAGGTTGGAATCAGACACTTGAAATAGGAACGATTCCTTTTCAGAGCTAAAATTGGAATAGTGTTTTCCAGAGTTGTGCTCCCCCCTTTGATGGCATCATGTCAGATTTCATCAGCAATGCTTTCAGTTTCACAATTTCCTTAGGTGCTACAGTATCTCTTTTTCTCACTGATATAAGGACAATCCTGACATTTTTATGCTTCCTGCTTTGTTATGTTAAAACATACTTTGTACTGACTGTGAATTTTGGCAATGAGTGTTGAGCTCAGCACTTATACACTAGAGGTGGGCCTGAACCAAAAATCCTGGATTCAGACATCCTTGAACTATGGAAAAGTTAATATCAAGGCACATAACTTTGACTACATGTTTTGAAGTGAGTATGGTTTATGAAAAAGAGTTGGTTCAAACTAGTGATGAACTTTTAATAAGAATGTGGTGTTTAGGGGACTTGTTTATTAAGTGGTTATCCTAACAAAATTAATTATAAATTGCCTCAACTTTACTTTCATGCATCTAAAGTGAATTATCATTCCCATCTTCCATTATAAGTTTTAAAATGATACCAGATACATCTGCATCTATATTGAAGTGGAAGAAAGGGAGTGCTGTCACACAGTTTAAATGTAAAAACAGATTTCTTTTGTTGTTGTAAGTGTATCAGTTGCTCCAATTATGCCTGGCTTGATGGATCCAAAAGATTTCTATGACTATAATTAAATATGCGGTGCCAGCTGTCTGTGGTATCTGTGTTTGCTTCAGTTAAAAAAGCTGTTCTTCAGCTTCATCTCCCCAGTGTAGTTTGTGGTATATTGCAATGACTTATTCTGCAGCAGTTGCATTTTTTTCCTGAATGATTAAACTATGATGTCACCTTCTGTCTTCAAGGCTTTATTAACCTTCAAGGATTTTGTGCTGTGGAGAAGGCCCTTAACACTCTGGAACTGGAAAATACCCTACAGTCCATTTGAGAGCGACTCTCAGTCTACTCAAACGCATTCCAATGCCACCAAATTATTTGTGGCCAGAGTGATTCAGATCTGATTAAAGATGATTTAAGAGAGGTTATGGGCACGTTGCAATGTACATTTAGAAAATACAGAGGGAGGGGGTTCTCCCTTAAGTGCCTTATTGAGACCACATGGCTCCAACATACAGTATTTTTTTAACATGGAAATAGTTGGCTGGACTAACTCAAATGTGGTTATTTTTTTCTTTTTAATTGCCTGGAGGCTGAGAGTTGTAACAATGGCTTTAAAGATCAGGTCAAGCTGAAAAATAATTTTTAAGACTCCTTATACACAAAGAGGAGGAGTATGGCTGCTTTGAAGTAGGTAGAGAAGCATTTTTCCTCATCTTCAGGAAAAGTGTTATAGGAACTTTTTGACATAACAGGAGAATTAGAACCCAGTAATTTTATTTTCTAGTCATTAGACTAAAAGAAATCTCCCTCTAACACCACGTACTAACAAGGCATCCATCACTTAAAGAAGGTTGCCCTCTCTGACTGTGTATGTATAGTGGATTGTTCTGTCCTTCAAGCCGGTGATTTTTGGCAATTTTGTAGAGGAATGAAATGGCTAGATAATTAAAACGTATTAAAATGTTCATGCCATAGCTGTCCCCTTACATAATAATGACCTATAATAGATTGCAAATTAATTGTGTTCTACTGGTGTTGATCAAGTATGTGAGAGAGACAGTAACTATTTGTCAGCCATTTGTAATTTGAATTCATTATATTAATTCGTTATATTGATTTAATGGTGATCATTAAATTATTTGGCAGAATACTTTGCCTTTGCTCAAGCTACTCTTTTCATGCTAGATGCCAGTCTTAATCCTTTTCATGGATGTACCCACAGGGGTGGCTATAGTAAACCCTGGTGGTTGCATAATACCCATCCTCATATTACAACACCCCCAGTTTGGCCTCACCCTCTCACCTGCCATGCCTTTACATTTGATTTTAATATATATTTTAGGAGACTGCCTTCAGAGAATCAGAGTTCAGCCTTTGGTGCCTCATCATCAGGCTGCCAGTCTGCCCGGTCCTTAGTCTCTAGCCTGAGCAGGGCTCTTTCTCTTTGCCTTCCTGCTGTGGGCTCCTGGCCCTGTCTCACTCTGGTCTGGGCCCCCATCCCCAGGTTTTAGCTACCAGCAGATCCTAGACCCTTGCAGGGCTTTATCTGGGCTTTAGCCTTTCATAACATGAAGTGTTTCCTAGGTACCCCACCCATGACCTCCTCCCCTTTAAGCCACCCCAAATTTCACAGTTAACATAAACCCAGACATGTAACTTAATGGTCTTTGTTTACAGCTCCCTATGGAGCTCCTGCACTTATGAGGATCTGTATCAGACTGAGCCTTTAGCTGCAGTCTCAAACTTATATGGTCCTTGACTCCCCCACTTCCAGTCATCTGACCTGACTCCCTGCTGCCAGGTATCAAATCAGCAACAGGGCTCTCAATCCCACCATTAACTGTCTGGAGCCCTGGAGCTCATCTTTTTGCAAACTGCATTCCCTAGCATGTCCTCTGCAATAGAGTCTTCCAGTAGCAGGGTGGATCTACACATGGAATTAATGCGATGCAGTAAACTGTGGAGCTGTTTGAGCCGGAGTTAACAGCTCCTGGGCACAACATCTACACATGCACTGGGGACAGCCTCAATTTGAGCTGGAGCGGAACAGGTCCTTTGCTGGCTTGGCTGACTGGACACAATTTACACCTTGGGTCAGCATTTACATGTTCATTTCAGCACAGTAAACTACTCCGCCATAGAATAGTACTGTTGGGGACAGTACTATCCTATGTTAGAGTTAATTAGTCTACTGTCCCCTAATGGTGCATGTATAGACTGTGACACTACTGGGGAGCTAATTAGTCTATTCTGCAACAAAGCACAAGTGTAGATGCATCCTTAGAGTATAGATTTTCTGGATAGAGTATTTTTTATTTAAAGTCGTTTCATGAGCTAACTCTTGTTCTTCAGCTTCTACCACCTTTAATCCTGCTGAGTGATATCATTTATAATGGAACTAATTGAAGTAGTACACACTATTCTAATACAATGATAGAATCAGGAGCTACACATTGAGTGCTTCTACATTCTTTTATCATTTTGTAATCTTTATATTCCTAATTTATTACAATAGAATTTATATTCCTAATTTATTACAATAGAATCCCTTCAATCCCTTCTATTGTAATTTATTACAATAGAATGCTCAGCCAACCCTCCCCTATTTCTCTGCAATTTTCACTGAAGCTTTCCTACTCCAGCTCCCTGCGTCTTCTACCAATGAAGCCACCACTTACCTGAAAAACTAAGGTCTGTCCTTAGATTATAATTTAGAGAGCACCTTAGGATGTCAAAAGGGCTATGAACAAATAGTAAATCAGTTTGTGTTTTAAAACTATTATAATTATAGTGCAAAATACCTCTAGCACAAGTTTTGTTGACTGACTCACTGGAAGATGAAAGAAAATCAACTATAAATAACAATCCTTAGGACAACTCAGTGTATACAGGATGAGTGCTGCTAGGAGCAAAAGAAAAGTTATGTTGCCCTAACCAATAGCTAATGAACAGAAGTTACATTAAAACTTGCTGTTGGTATTTTGGGGGGGAGGGGTTTGTTTGTTTTCTACTTTCTTAAAGCATAGTGAAATAGGTTGACTAATACCACAGTGAAACTATGAGGGAGAAGAGAAGTATTGTTCACAGATCTATATGAAAGTAACTTTATGATAAATACTATTGCCCAAATTAAGTGTGTGCTTGCATGTTTGTTTTTCTCTTACTGAGTTTTTTTAATAGACTTCAGGACTGAGGTAAACTTTGTTCTCAATTTATCAAAGACAGAAGAACTTTAACCATAGTCCATGAACCAGAATTTCTGAAGTTAACCTCTGTCACATGGAAAGTGTATTGCAGTGCTTAACATTTAATTGCAGTTAGTAAAAGTAACTTAGAATCGGTATTGTGTATTCATCAGTACCCCAAATATTTACTGAGCATTAGTTAAAGAGTTAGGTACTCCCAAGACACTTTGAAACTTCCTTATCTAAAACTTTATTATTGCAAGAATTTCAATTTCACTATATAAATGCATATTAATAAAACCAGCCTGAGTTGACTTGTTTGCAGCTCTGTATACAGTGTTAACTGCACACAAAATACAGCAATGCAGAAGACTCTTCTACCTTTTTAGTACAATAGCTACTGTTTAGGACATTTGCCCATGGAGTGAGACACCCAGATTCTAGGCACATTCATCATTCAGAGGGGATGTTAACACACATCTCCTACTGGCCAGTAAGGTGCCCAAACCCCTAGCCTGAGGTTGTTAAGGATATGCCCGTAGGCCAGATCCAGCCTTCAAAGCCCTGTCATCTGGCCCTTGATGTTGGTGCTGTCCATTGATCTTGAATAGATCCCTGGGCAGCATGTAGGATACACCAGATGGCTTCACATGCCACATGCAGCCCCACGTGCTGCATGAAGCACCCTCTGGGCACCTATACACATGCATCAAGGCTGCTCTGATGTGATGTAATTACATCAAGTCTGCTGGAGTGTGGTAATTACTGTGTTCCAGCAGACTCCTGGATCATGTGTATAAGCATCCCCATGCTGAAAAATGGTGGCAGGGGTGCCTTAACTAAAGCTCATCAAATAAGCTTTAGTTAAAGCAACCCTACTGCCATTTTTCAGTGCAGGGACGCTGATACACATTACACTCTGGTGCTTTAGTTAGAGCTTTCAAAGCTTCTCTAATTAAAGCGCCTTCTCCTGCTTGTGGGAGCACATGTATGAATGCCCTTATGGCTGCTTCAGGACTGCGCTGCATGTGGTGCCCACTTCAGTGTGTGTCCGTTCTATGCTAGATGTCCCAGAGAGGCCAGAGCAGGCACTGTGCATGGTGTGGCACCACAGTGGGTTCCAGGACAGGCACCATAGGCAGTGTCTGCTCCGAGATGTGCGCTGGATCTGACAAGGAGCAGATGGGTGCTGGAGGAGGTGCTGCGTGTGGTATAGTCCTGGAGCGGTCAGAGTGGACACAGCATGGAGTGTGGCCCCAAAGTGGACATTCTGAGACTGCACCTCACAAAACACCTGCTCAGGCTGCTCCGGGACACATGCTGGATCTTGCATGGAGTGGATCAGCTTAGAGCAGACAACGTAGGCAGTCAAGGCCCGGAGCGGCTAGTCCAGGACACTGTATATGGGGCAACTCTGAGGTACAGGCTGGATCTGGCATGTGGGGCTGATCTGTAGGCTCAATCCAGCCCCATGGGGACAGATGCGTTTGACACCCCTTCGAATGTGCCACAAGCACCCTGTACCCCTTTTCTTCAGGGTGTCCTTCTGGGCAGTTAAGAGTGGATGATATGTGAGGCCGAAGGATAGTAAACCAGAGGGAGCTTTGCTCTGTGGCTCCTGCTGTGGCACAAGAATGTTTTTTCATACTACAGTTGTTAGTCATAGTCCTTGTTGGCAGTCCCTCAATACAAAGATGACAGTCTTTGAGTAAATAGAGAAGTGTTCAGTGAGTCCAGAGATGACTGAAGAGGCCGATCTGAGATCTGCATGTTCAGCTACATGGCAAACAGTTCTTGGAGAAAGAGGTGGGAGTGGTCGCAGCTCTTTCCCTTTGTCTCTCTAGTCTGTCTGCCTCCGTCTGAGGCAAATTTACTTCAAATGTTCAGTGCCTTGTTGTACACCATGACACCACTGGAGACCATTCAGCATTCAGGTCTCCCAGGTATTGATGCTGATATCACATTTCTTCAGATTGGCCTTAAAAGTATTCTTTTGCCTACGTCTTGAGTGGTGACCATTGACAAGTTGGGGGTATAGGACCTGTTTCAGGAGCTGGTTGTCAGGCATCCTAATGATGTGTCTTGTCCAAAGGAATAAACATGGCCGTATAAACATGGCTTTGATGCTGGTGGTGTCTTCTTGAGCCAGATTGCTGGCATTCGTTTGTCTGTCCTTCCAACTGATATGGAGGATTTTCCGAAGACATCGCTGATGTTAACATTCCAAGGTTTTCAGGTGTTTCTGAGCTATCATCCGGGTTTCACACTCATATAACAGGATAGGGATGGCAAGAAGTTTGGTTTGGGTCCTATTGTCATGATCATTGAAGACATGATTTCAGAGACATCCAAATGCAGCACTGGCAGAATTTTTTTGGTGTTGAGTATCATCTTTTTTTACTTTTTGGGAAAGGTGACTACCCAGGTAGGGAAATGCTCAGCCTTTTCCCAGGGATGGTCCTCTGATTGTAATATGTGGGGGGGAGCAACTGGTTTGTTTGGAGTAGGCTGATAAAGTGAAGTTAACAGAGTTTAAGCAGTTCATACACTTCACACAAGCAGTCTAGAATGATTTTGAGCTCTTCAACTGAGTGGACACACACAAAACAATCATCAGCATACTGAAGATCGGTAATAGAGGTCTTGGTTATCATGGATTTGGAACATAACCAGTTCCATAGATGTCATAGATTTCATGGACATTGGGGCTGGAAGGGACCTCAGAAGATCATCGAGTCCAGCCCCCTGCCCCAGGGGCAGGAAGTAAGCTGGGGTCACAGGATCCCAGCAAGATAAATGTCCAATTGACTCTTAAAGGAATCCAGAGTAGGTGCTTGCACCACCTCTGGCAGCAGTCTGTTCCAGGTCTTGGGGGGCTTGAACTGTAAAGAAGTTCTTCCTTATATCCAGCCTGAAACGGTCTTGGAGAAGTTTGTGACCATTTGACCTTGTCATCCCATGGGGTGCTCTGGTGATGTTAACTAGATTCCTGTCCATGCAATACTGTATGCTGATTCCAGATGGAAGTCTGTCAGCATTGAAATGTGGAATAGCTGCAATATAGATGGAAAAGAGTGTTGGTGTAATTATGCATCCTTGCTTGACTCCAGTTCTAATAGTGAAGGGATCTGCCTTTGAGCCAGGATGGTTACTGTCATGTCATCATGAAGAAGTCTGATGATAATAACAAAGTGGTGGGTATCCAAATCTTATCAGGATCTTCCATAAGGCCTCTTTGTTTACTGAATCAGACGCCTTAGGTCAATGAAGGCCAGGTAAAGATCTTGGTGTTGCTCACAACACTTGTGAAGCATCTGGCAATAAAGATCATGTCTGTTTTACCTCTAAGCAATGTGAAACCACGCTGGGGCTCAGGTAAAATCTCCTCAGCAAATGGAGAAAGACTCTTGAAGAGAATGCAGGCAAGGATCTTCCCAGCTATGGATACGAGTGCAATGCCATAGTACTTGCTGCAATCTGATCTGTTTTCTTCCTTGAATATGCTTATAATCCTGGCATCTCTCTAGTCAGAGGGAATCTATTAATGTTTCCAAATTTTCAAAATAATGGTATGTACTTGTTGAGAGAGTTTTTTTTCTACCATGCTTATAAATTCCAGCTGATATTTCATCAAGACCACATGCTTTGTTCTTCATCTGCTCAGTGACTTTCAAGACTGTTTGATAGGTTAGTGGATCTGGAAGGTACTCCTTATTGGGGTTTTGTGGAATGGCTTCAATCTTCAAAATTAGAATCTTGGTTAAGAAGCTCTTGAAACTGTTCTTTCTACTTTGAATTGCTAGTGGAGCTGTCCTTAAAGTGTGTTGTTCCATTCTTGGATCTCAGAGGCATGGCAGCTTATGTGGTTGGCCCATGGATAGCTTGGCTACGCTAAAGAAACTATGAATATCATGACTTTCAGCAAAAAAGTATCTCTTTTGCTTTGTGCTCCCTCCACTTGTTCTTTTGCTCTTAAATTTTCCTCTGGGTCTCAGCTTTAATGTGGCAATAAGTGTCTTGCTTCTGTTTAAAACAGACAAACAGGAGTAGAGGCACAAAAGCCCTCTTGTGCAGCAGTTCCCTTCCCTGAGCTATGAAATCAGGGTCCTGCTTTCTTACATCATAAGCAGAAAGATGAGGCCCCACATATCATCCACTCTTGACTGCCTAGTCAGCCATCTTCAACAAGAAGGATGGAAGGTACTCTTTATAATGCTAACCGATAGCAGGGTGGTTACTTTTCTGGGAAGTGAGAAATGCATGTGCAAATTCTTTCTGGGTGAGGGCAACCCAAAACGTAGTTCTCCCATTCCCTGGCCACTCCTATTAATCTGCTGGACTAAAATGTGTGAGACGACCACTCTCCAAACATATGCCAGTTGAGATTTTTCTGTGAAAAATATTAGAGGGATTTGAATAGACTTAGGCAGGAATACAACCTTATTAGCATAGTGGCGTAATAAAACCTCTTTAGTGACCCGAGTGGATCCTTTTGAGCATGATTGCGAGAGAAAGGTGAGTAGCACAGGGGGAATGGGATCTAAAAATCAACATAAGTGGGCTGAATTGCTACTTGGGCAGCTAACTTCAGCCTTGTAACTGCTACCTATTCTTCTAAAGTGGAGGTGATTTTGGGCCCGGGAGGTGGATTTGGATCTAGGAGTTCAGATACCTGTACTGTAATCTCAGTACTGACACACTCTGGTCTTAAGCAAGTCACTCTATATTGTATCTCTCAATTTACCCATCTTCAGAATCGGCAAACTATTTCCTTACATTCTGGGGGAAGCGCAATTGTTTATAAACAACTTTAAAATAGGTGGGAGCTGTTGACTACAAAAAGCACAAAGTATCATTCTGCTAAGTCTTCAGCTAGGAATGATTTTTTAAAGCCTATTTGTATTCCTAATTCATTCTGTTTTGCTCTCCTGATCAGTCTGCAGACTATACATTTCTGGTAATGAGTTATATCACAAACAGAAAGATATTAACAATGTAGTTGATCTTCTGTTTCTCTAATCAACGATACAAATTAATTCAGAAACCTTTAAGGGTCTTGTTACACAGTAATTCTGGTTGGTGTCTGGGCAGGCAGTTTAACCCTTCCCTGCCTACACCCCCAGGACAAACAGCATAGGCAGCCACAAGTAAGCAGGGGGGCAGAGGGGAATCCTGAAGGTCTGTTAGTTAATCGGAGGGAGCCCCAGGGCAGGAGGAACTGGGAGTTACCAAGGGGGTAGAAGGGAAGCCCACAATGTAAGGGGAGGGGACTCTTATCTTTCAGCCCTCTAGGACCCTGATGTCCTGAATGTGTGATTGCTCCAAACTTGAGTGCTAATACCCATCAACATTTGTGGTGCTCACAGTGTAACAAGGCCCTAATATGTTACATAGTCTGTTGATGATACATCTGATTTCTATAGAACCCAAAAGATGCATCTCCACATGCATTTACTTCAGCCTAAATTTACTGTGTAGTAAGCTACTGCACTGTAAGGGTATTTGGTAAGTGTCTACACATGCCAGAATTAGGGAACAAATTTTCTCCCAGTTCCTTGCAGCCCTGCAATGGATCCCTGCCACCACTGTGGGAACTCCAGGCTCCCCCTGGGTACTAACCCGGGAGCTGGCAGGGAGCACCAGGCCAGGACACAGCTGTCTCCTGGCCTTGAGGGGGTACCTGCTGCTGGGCTGGGGACGGTGTGAGTTGGTAGCTGCCCCGCTGGTGGATCAGGGCAAGGGGCTGTGACCTACCCCAGCCTTGCAGCTCTTTCCAAGCCCCATGCCTCGATCACCTGATTGGGGTATGGGGCTGGGACCTGCCCCTGACTGGAACAGTTCCTAGCCAGCCCCAGGCTGTGCGGGGAAGTCTGCATGTACAGCCTGGAGATGGCTTGGGACTGCTTGAAACAGGACAGTCCCCAGCCACTTCCAAGCTGTACTTGCTTCCCCGTGCAGCCTGGGGCTGACCGGGAACTGTCCCGGTCAGGGGCAGGTCCCAGCCAGCTCCAGGCTGGGCGGGGAACTGTTCCCATGCAGGGAGCTCCCAGTTTCTGCTCTGTGCTCACAGTTGTGATCACAGAGTGGGGGCTGGGGAGCTTGTTCCCAACCTCAGGTCCCTGATTTTAGAGCGCAGGCTGGGAACAAGCTCCCAGCCCCTGCTCTGTGATTGTGATGGGGGAGCAGAGCCTGGAAGCTCCCTGCTGCCAGGGCAGGGGGACATTGTCCCCACCCGGGCGTGTAGGGAGGGGGCTGGGGAACTTGTTCCTCACCAAGTTCCATGAGCATGGAGCTGGGGGGGAACAGGCAGGGAACCTTGTTTTTTTCCCCCCCTCCCCATGCTGCCCCTCCCGTAGCTCCATTCTCATGCAGCTGGGTGGGCAGCAAGCTCCCCAGCCTCTGCCTGCTGGGAGCTGCCAGCACTGGCTCCGTGACTACAGTGCTGCTGCTGGGAGATGCTTATTTCCCAGCCTGAGCTCCATGGTCATGGGGTTTGGGCTGGGAGACCCTTATGTCCAAGTAGTGGCTTTGCAACTTAGGGGCCAGTGCTGGGAAATGTTTATCTCCCAGCCTTAAGTTTGCAGTTGAGGGCTCAGGCTGAAAGACCAGTATCTCCCAATAGTGGCTCCGCGACCACGACTAAGGCACCCTGCGCTCCTGGATCACGGTGGTGGAGTGGGGGCTGGGATATAAGGATCTCTTAACCCCTGCTCCCTGATCACAGTCTCAGAGTGGGTGGCTTGGAGCTTGCTGGTGCTGGGGAAGGGGGATATAGTCCCCTCCCAGGCTTCTGTGACAGAGCACACCCTGGCAGTAGGCAGCTCCTGGTAGATTGCTGACTGGGAGCATATTTTGCTCCTGGTCAGGCATCTACATGAGCACTATGGTACCATTACTAAAGCCAAGTAAATTTGCTACTTGCATTTGCAGGTAACAAATTTACTTGGTGTTAGGGAGGTTTGCTGCGATGTAAGCATGTGCACGTGCAGATGCACATGCTTACTTCACAGTAAACTATGCTAATATGAAATTAAACATCTTGTGTAGGTAGATGTGCCCAAACATATATATAATATGGTATTCAGTTAGAAATTAAGTCTAATTATAGAAGTGAAGTCAGCATAGCCATTGATCATTTCATTTATTCAGTCTTTTCTGAAATAGTTCCAATTGTAAATATTTAAGTGTTTTCTGTACTTGAAAAAAGAAAGTTAATGCTGTTGACCTTTTTGAATTCAAAAATAATTCTACAAGTAGTAAAAAATTAGTAGCAGAATATGATATAGCATTAATCAGTTGGTAAGAGGATAGATTTCTGTTTTCTTCCCAGGTATTGTGGTCATCAGTTGAGAACAAATTTTGGCAAAATGCATTCACTCGGTCACTTTAAAAAACATTACAAATTATATCTATTACTAGTGTTTGACACTGTAATGATTGCTCCTGTGACTTCAGACCTCTAGTAAATCAGCAAGATGAAGTAAGAGCCAAGATAAGTAGAAGCCAAAAATCATACAAGGTGTGGAAAGACAAATGTTTTACTTAATGAACAAAATTAAGCTGGAGTGCTCAGAATTTTCTGCTGCTCTTCTCACAGAGGTCTTTAGCCATTTCTGCAGAAAAGTTTTCAAGCCATTTGACAAGCTGTCACAATCTGTTAGCAGCAATAGCAGCTCAAATTTTTAATTCACTGAAGGAGAAAACAATGGGGGACTGTCAGGTTTCGCATAAGGCCTTGGGTGCTTGGAGATGCCGAAAGGAGCCAAGGAGGATCTTCAAAAGCACTGGAACAATGGGAATTTAATACATCATAGGATTTTGCCTATTTTCTGTCTCTAGGCACTTAAATATGTCTGAAGGTGTCTTAAGTAACAAACTTGTCTTTCTCCTCTAGAGTTGTGTTCAAATCGAATTATTCAGTCACAGGTGAAAGCATCCTAATCCCAAGTGGACGTTTGTTTAGGCCAAACGTTTTGCTTCATGTTCAACATGAATGGTTTTTCATCAAGAGAAGTCAGAGCTGGATTAGCAGTGGTACAGTAGCAATTGGTACATGAAACCTTTGTTATCTGTGTGGGAAGTTTGCATACCTGATGAAATTATGCAAGGCTTTAACCTATGACAGAAATATTCTGAGTAAGTCAGCCCTTTTGGGCAGTGACCAGTTTTTCATTGTGTTATAGGGACTGATTATTCAAGTGAAGTTCTAATCTCCAATGGTATCTTCTAGGAACTTCCATATTATGAAAATATATTTTCTCACTGTCATGAATACCAAATTTACATGCACAGAAAGACACCTGCTGGGGATTCAAATGTCTGACAAATAAAGCAAGGCAGTTCTCAATTTCCAGAAATCTCTCTGTGGTTGCTCCTTCGATGTCATTAAGCTGTTATCCAGTTTTGCACAGCTGACTACCTCCAGTTACCACTGGATGAGAAAGGAGATCTCAGTTTATATAATATTGTGTATACAAGTAAATGATGGATTGGATTTACCTATACCTAATAAGTTTAGCCTCTTATGCCAGATCCAGATGTACACGCACAAGCTGCATGTGTTTCATGTTAAATTGTGTTCAGTGCTGCTAATTTGCAGTGCCGGGGCAAAATTTGCTACCAGGATTTCCTGGTAGCAAAAAAACCCCAGAAGAAAACAGTGGTGCAAAGCATGCCGAAGTAGTATACACCAGGACAGGCATGGAGATGGGGGAAGAGGCATCCCAGGTCTGCCTGCTCCTCCATCTTTGCATACTGCAGACCACCCAATGCTAAGGCACCTTGTGCCCTACCCTGTTCCACTTTCTAAAATTGAAATATCAAATTATTTGCTTCACTGTTCATTTCTGCTTTGCATCTCGCTGGTATTTATGCAGAAATACTCCTAATAGTTAGCAAATATATGTGTATAGTGAAGCTTGTTTACTACCACTCTTAAATATTTTGGTAACATAAACACTAAGGTATGCCAGATTGTTTCTTTCCTTTATGGCTCTAGTAGCAATGGAAAAATTATTCTGTGTTGTGGGGGGGAAAAGATTTGAGTTTATGGTATGGGATTTGTAGCTGAACAAATGAAAATCATGGTCGACATTAACAGAAATGGTGGTAGACAACAGCATGTATAACACTTTTTTTTCCCCTGTAACCAGATGCTTTACACTAGACCAGTGGTGCTCAACCTTTTTGGCTAGTCAGCCAGATGGGCAGTGCCCAGTCCATTTGTAGGGTGGATCCAGCCAGTGGAACCAATCCATTGCCCAGGGCAGGTGCAGTGGGCTCCTTCGGCCATGCAGAGGGGGACAGGGGGCAAACTGGCTCCATTTTAGCCACACAGGAAAAGGGGACTTGACTCAGCCCCAGCCTGGCCCTATGGGGTAAAGGGAGCCAGAGAGGGCATGTCTGGCCCAGTCCTGATCCAGCCATGGGAGGGGAGGGGACATGGCCTGGCCCCAATGCAGTTGCAGTGAGGGGGTGGGGGCATGGCCTGGCCCTGATCCAGCCACAGGGGGTGAGGCAGGGCATGGCCCAGCCCCAGTACAGCTGCAGGGTGGGAGGAGGTGTGATCTAGTCCTGATCCAGCTACTGGGGAGTAGGGAGAAAGAAAATTGTGAGCACAGTGGAAGAAAATTGGGAAGGAAGATATGACCTGTCCCTGCAGGGTAGGGGAGGGAGGCTTGGTCCAGCTTCAACCCACCTTGTGGGGCTTGTTTGGGATGCTGGTTTGGGAATTTTGCAGGGAGGAGAGTGGCAGTATTAATTACCACCACTCCCCCGCCAACAAATTTCCTGACCCATGGGGAACCCCATAGGCCAGATACAGTGCTTTTGTGGGCCACATTTGGGCCACAGACCAGGGGTTGAGTATCCTTGAACTAAACACAGAGGGTGATATTGCACTGAATACCTTGTTCTTAACCTAGTTTCCCATATTTGCACCATAATGCTGCAGAGACTAATAGAAGTGCAGGTGTAATCAGGTAGCTAACTGTGTCTTGGAAGTATAATTAATTGCAACTGCCAATACAGGGCTGAGCTTTTAATTTCTGTGTCCAAGTACCTTTCTGAAGTCTGCAGGGATAGCTGCCAAATTTTATACCTAATCTTGCAAGGTAAGGAGTATACTAGTTACATATCACCAGTCCCAAGTGCCCTAAACTACAAATTTGGCTCAAAAATGGTGATACTTGCAAAATTATTTGCCTTTGTTTTTTAAGCCGTCAAGCTGGTTCAAGCTTTCAAGTGTTTCTCCTTAGCTGTGACACCTAGAAAACTTTTATTTTTGATGAAAGTTAGGAATGTCTCATCATGGCTTCAGCAGTGGTAGCCTTCAAAACAAACACCAAATACCATGAAAACTGCAATATAGTTGTCAGTTGGCAATATGGGCATGATAGCTAAATAAATATAATTTCCTTTTTGCACTAAGCAAGAAACTCTATTATAATAAATAGAACAGTATTGTGCCTTGAACACATACCATAGAGTATTTCAGTTAATTCAGCATGAAAACACGTAGTGGCTTTCCTGAGAACACATATGCAACTTGTTACTGGTAAATTCTTCTATGAGCATAATGCAGGCATTATCCTAGATGTACTTGTTCCTGATAGAACTAGTACCTAGAAAGTTTCTTAACTGTTCCTGTCTTGCTTTCAACCTCAGATCTATAGACACAGACCATATTTTTAGATTCATCCTCCTCTTTTTTGAATTAAATGGCAATGGAGGGCACTAAAAAGCACTTTGCAAGACTGGACTCCTTTAAATTAAACTTCAGTTTTGAAAGTAACCGTTACCTGTCCTTCCTCCTTTGAAATCTGTACTGCCTGCCATAAGCCTCTCAACTAACTAAGCTGATTATACTGTAACAGTGCTTTGTTTGGAATTTTTAACATTATATGAATGTAACTCTATCCTCTCCATTTTTTCCACATTTTTCATTACTCCAAAATCCTGCAAAGATCCACCAAAACTCTAAAACATTTCAGTAGAAAATCCCTTTTGGCAGTTCTCTGAATGCTTCTTTTTTTTTTTCAGATGGGCAGAATCCCAGCTGCAGAACACTAGTTCAAAATCCTTCTGTGGCTTAAGAAATGTAAAATTGTAATGAACACCTATATTAAATTTGCATTGTACTTTTGCTACACAGGATATATTTTTCAGCTCAATTGAGAGCATAATAATGCTAATCCCGTACATTTTAACAGTTCTTTTAGGTCTGTAAAAAATATTCAGTAGTTCAAATTTCATTATTAAATATTCAGTATTTTTAAAGACCTTTGTAGCTGTCCTCATGTGTTTTGTTTTTTTCTGTCTTCCTCCAACTTGCTTCCCACCAACTTTCTTCCCAGTTTGACTAATTTCCACTTAGGTAACAGTAGCAAAATACTTGTGTTTGAATTAGAGAAGCCCAGGTCTATATCACCCAGTATACCAACATCTATAAATTTTGAAATGAATATGGTTAGAAATCATAGGATGAATTTAGTCAGTGCACAAGTGATTTATGTGACTTACACCGCTCAGTGCTAACAGGAATCATCTACTTTATTGCTATGCAGTGCAGTATAGTAACCTGCAGATCAAACAGTTAGAAGTCTTCATACAAGTGGGATTACCTTTCAAAAGGGTTAAATAACTTTATAGCAAGACATATATGATTATTCTATATACTCACATCACAATAATAAAGTGTTATATGTATATAGAATCTGCATTCTGTATTACTAGATTATAGAGCATAATCAGTGGGGAGGAAATGGTCTTGTGGTTAAAGTACAGGAATCTGGGTTCTATTCTGGCTCTCCCACAAATTACAGAGGTGACTATACATATATTGTTTAACCTCCATTTCTTAATTGATAAAAACAGGTTAATTACAGGATCGGTGAAACTTAATTAATACTTGTTTGTAAAGTGCTTCAGAACCATTGACAGAAGCGAAGATTACTTTAACATATATCTCAGGGTCTGGAAATTGATTCTATTCCCTTCTGTGAAAACCACTGCAAAATTGGGGTGATGGAAGAGGGATATCTCCTTCCGAATGATTAGATCCCAATTAGATTCTAGGACACCAGATTTGATAAGCTGGTGATCATATCAGGTGCAGACAGAAGTGCAGCTCCCATCTGTAACTCAGAATGATTTTTGCAGAGCATTCTGACTTACAACACTCCCCCAGACCAAACAGAAGTTCACTGTTGGTTCAAGGGGAGAGGAGAATCTGGCTGTGGCTGGAAGCCTAAAACCAGGTTCCTATAGCAGTGGCCAGGGCTCTCTGCCAGTCCTCGCTGTTTTCAGAACGGAAGGGGGAAAAGGCAGCAGAGGGAGCTCATTCTTGGGGCTCCGTAGCTGGTGCTGAAGGATGGGGTGGGTGAATTGGAGCCCCTCCCACCTTGGGGAGGAGGGGAGGCTGCAGTGCAGCCATCCCGCCCTTGGGGGGCGGTGTTGAAAGCCCCCCAGACTGAACTCCCTCTACTCCCTTTCCCCCCCTCCCATTCTGAAAACAGCAATAGGCTGGGGGCTCCTGCAGATACCAGTTACAAAAGGCACAACATTTTATAACATCTTTATCTGATACCTCATGCAGTGAGGGGGCAGATTTTCACCCAGTCAGCCATTTTAAAAAATGTTTGCAGCCGTACACTTGTGGTTAGTCACAGCTAATAACTGCTTTTTTTGGCCAAATCAGGTGAAAATTGTCACTTTTGTCTGCACCCATCAAGCTTGACAAATACTGTGTGCTGAGCTTTCTGGACAAACCATACTTACTGGATATGGTACTCAGAAACCAGCCTTAGGTCAGGCAAACAGTTGCCTTATTTATAAGTTTCTTTCTTTTTTTTTGCATTTCCTCACCTCATATACTGCACACCTAGTATCTGTCACAAAGAAGGTAATGGTCCCACAAAAATAGCTTCCTTTGATTATGCAAGTCTGCTTTCTCCTCAAAGGAGGTCCATCTTGCAACTGAAAGAGATACAAGTTATGTAGAGAAAAATGTGTGTATCGTAATGACATATGTATAAGCACAAGAAGATTAAATGTAAATTGCACAGGTGACCTTAATTCTGATAAATCTGAACATTTGAGTGCTGACTTTACAATCATAATAATGTTCTTTTAACATAGTTTTTCATATGTAATTTCCTAGGTTTTATTTAAAAGAAACAGAGCGGAACAAATTTCATCACATGGCATATATTAGTGCTCACATAAGTCATCAGAATTCACCAGTTGATTATACAGAGATTTAGTGACAGTAAAAGAAAAGTGAGACTTTGGAACTTTGAACTCTGTTGAAGGGAAATATGCTTGGCACAATTTTTTCTGTCTGTTTTCATGTATTCTGTAAGCTTCTGTCTCATCCTCTCCAACCTGTCAGTGTCTGAATCCTGCCTGACTCTATTTTGACTATAGCAATAATAAAAAATATCAGTTAAGTTTTGATTGGCAAGCAGGGTAGTTTGATGAAATGTGTTCAACAAGAAAGGATTGTCGGGGGAAACAAAGAAACAAAAGATTGTCAGGGAAAAAGTATGTGTATGTGCATATTCTCTATGCCACACATGAATATATTAAAGTGTGGTGCAAACCAGACACAAAGATTCATGTGGACCGTCTTTATACCTGGTTTGCCATTTTATTACCTAGATAAATTGGTTGAACATGTTACCATGTATTGACATGTATTGTTAACATCTTTGCATGTTACCATGTATTGCAGGTCTGTCAGGAGCCTATGTATACATTTCTGTGTTATACTGCTATAATATTGAGATAATGAGATCATGAACAAAATTCTGTAGTTCATACTTATGACCTGTTAAGAGCTGATGCAACACATTCAGCTCTCTACAACATGCTTAGGAACCTCTTGCCCAAAGAAATTGTCATCTATACAAGATCTATAATAGAAGATATATACAAACCATAAAACCCAGACCATGACTATATTAGACAAGCTTTGGGTCTAAGTACCAGTGTAACTCCATTAAAATATTAACCTCTGTTGCAAGGGGCAAGTATTTATCTGAGTAATATTTTCTATTGGACCAACTGAATATTTGTACATAGCTTTCAGTGAACAAATAGCATATCACCCAAAGAAATCCTTTCCTCTCATGTAATTCCTGGACCATCATGGCTACCATATCACTCTAATGCTACCTTAACTTCTGCTGAAATTGATGAAATACAGGCATGAATCAGGTCTATAGAATGTTATATTTAGATAAATATCTATATATGCAAAAACAATGGACTTCTGAAGTACTTTCTCAGGGCTTAGACAGAAGTGACAATTTTCTCCTGATCTGGCCCCAGACAGCAGTCTACACCCATGACCAAACATAAGTGCATGGCTGCAGGCCACTTTAAAAGGGCCCGGTGCATGAGGGTTCAGATGAACATGCTCCAAAATGGAGCATGTTCTTTAACTTGTGTCTGTGGAGCTCCCAGCCTGTTTCTGTTTTCAGAATGGGAGGGGGGGAAAGGGAGTGGAGAGAGTTTGGTCTGGGGTTTTTTCAGTTGGCGGTAGAGGGTGGGGTAGGTAGACTGCAGCCCCCTTGAAGTGGGATGGCTCCAGTCCACCCACCCCATCCTCCAGGGCCAGCTGGGGAACCCCAAGAATGAGCTCCTTGCACTCCCTTTCCCCTCTCCAATTCTGAAAACAGCATCCAGCCTGGGAGTGTGGAGTGGTATTGTTATGGAGACTAGGCTGCAGGCTCCCAGCAAGCAGCTGGAATCCCCAACCCCTGGTCCCAACATCAAACTTCAGTTGGGTCTGGGGTATCGCTGTAACTCATCCACTCTTGCAAAGTACTTGTGAGTTGCAGCAGGAAGCTGCTCTTTTGTCTGCACTCTGAATGTCTGTTCACTTGCTTATCGATTCAATCTACTCAGTGTAGAACAGGGGTAGGCAAAGTCTGGCCCACAGATCAGGCCCAAGATGGACTCCGTTTCTCAGCAGCCCCTTCCTGCATTGCTTTAGCAGGTTTCCATGGAGATCTCAGGAGCAGCAGGACTATGACAGTGCAGGGCCAGGGGTTCCATGGAGATTGGCCCAAGCAGTACTAGCAAGATGCATGGTTCACAGATTTCATAGATTTCATAGACATTAGGGCTGGAAGGGACCTCGGGAGATCATCGAGTCCAGCCCCCTGCCCAAAGGGCAGGAAGTCAGCTGGGGTCATAGGATCCCTGCAAGATAAGCATCCAATTTACTCTTGAAGGTGTTCAATGTAGGTGCTTGAACCACCTCCGCTGGCAGACTGTTCCAGACCTTGGGGGCTCGGACAGTAAAGAAATTCTTCCTTATGTCCAGCCTGAAACAGTCTTGCAGGAGTTTGTGACCGTTCGACCTCGTCATCCCTTGGGGTGCTCTGGTGAACAGACGTTCCCCCAGATCCTGGTGGTCACCCCGATAAACTTATAGGTGGCCATCAGATCACCCCTGAGCCTGTGCTTTTCCAGGCTAAAGAGTCCCATGGCTCTCAGCCTGTCATCGTAAGATCTGTTTTCCTGACCTCTGATCATGCGCGTGGCTCTCCTCTGGACTCTCTCAAGCTTCTCCACATCCTTTTTGAATTGTGGAGCCCAAAACTGGATGCAGTACTCCAGCTGCGGCCTCACCAAGGCCGAGTACAAAGGGAGAATGACGTCCCGGGATTTGCTCGAGAAGCATCTATGGATGCACACCAGCATTTTGGTCGCTTTACTAGCCGCAGCATCGCATTGGAGGTTCATGTTCATCTTGTGGTCAATGATGACCCCCAAGTCTTTTTCTTCTGTACTGCTAACCAACGTAGCACTGCCAAGCTTATACGGGCGCTTCAGGTTTTTCCTCCCAAGGTGGAGAACCTTGCATTTTTCGGTGTTAAACACCATGAGGTTCTCATCTGCCCATTTGCTGAGCTTGTCCAGGTCAGCCTGGATCACCCGCCTATCTTCTGGCATGGATGCTTTGCCCCAAAGTTTGGTGTCATCGGTGAACTTGGCCAGTCCACTCCTGACTCCAATGTCCACATCGTTAATGAAGATGTTCAGCAGAAGCTGATCTGGGGTCGTGGCTGGTCCCATGGTGTCCCAGCCCCGCCACTCCTGGGGTCTCCATGGAAACCAGCCAGAGCAACGCAGGAAGGGGCCACTGGGAAATGGAGTCCAGCCGCTGCCTGGATCCACCATTTTGCCCACGCCTCACTTAAACTAACCTGCAAAGATTGAATCAGTTCAGCCTTGAGCTTTTTGACTATTTGTACTTAGCCTCAGAAACTAAATACAGTATGTAGGCCAGTGGTCTCCAACCTTTTTATGTAGGAGATCACCTTTTGGCATTTAAAAGCAACTCAATATCTACTGTGTACCACTGCCACCCCCAAGCCCCCGCTTCCCCCCTGCCCAGCAGGTAAGTCTGTGGCGAGGGAAGGGGGTGGTATATTGAGACAGAGAAAGAAAAAATTATTTGGGGGTGTCCCTCCCCAGCAGGTAAGTCCCACCCAGCCAGGGCCCCACTCAACTTATCCCTGCTTCTGCAGCACTGTCCCTCACCATAGGGGCCTTGATCTAGCCCCTGCCCCTTCCCTCCCCTACAGAATGACCTGCTGGACTGAAGCGCACATGTACATGTACATGGGCACTCAGCCCTCTGACTTCAGCCTTGGATTGACTCCATGAGGCTCCGAGATCTACCAGTGGATCAAGATCCACTGGTTGGTGACCACTGATGTAGGTCATTTATCTGTGAGTGTACTATCTCTTCCACAGAATATTTATGTACAGACCTAACCCACAGCTCCGTTTGTTCTGGGTTTTTCTTTTTTAAATGGTTCCTGAGAGACAAGTCTGGTTGCAAACACACTTTATGTTGTATGGAAAGTCCATTATAGGAATGTTTTAAGAAAGTCCATAGGGAATGAGGTAGGTTATAGTTCTTGGATTATCTTTATTGTTTTGGTTGATGAAGGGCTGCATAGCTCAGACTCTGCAGTGTGGATAAAGGGGTTCTTTCGAACAGGGCGAACAAAAAAAAAGGAAACAGAGTTCCAGTTTAGAAATCTAATAGTCCAACCATTTAAAGAGACATCCTGATCCTTTTATGTAACAAAACAGCCAATAAATCATGTTCTGTTGGCAGAACAACGGAGACCAACAAAAGGGGGATGTTTGACATGCTGACAACTAAATTAGTGAAACAATTTGAATGGTAGATAACGTCTACCAAACTCTGACTTCAAGGTGAGACATTCCAGCCCCCAGAGGAAGTTGTAGAAAAACATTCAATTTAATTACCTGTCAAAAGGGAAAAAATTAGTGCTCCATATCTAGGAAATCACATACTTAAAACTATGGGGGGGGGGGGCTTCTACATGCAGAAACTCTAGTTAGATGCAGATACTGTATTTAGCAGCTACCCTTTTTCTCACAGTGAATTTCCATTCATACCTCTCATCTTTTGCCTATAGCATCATGAGGATGTTAGTACAAAACTAGTTAGCTACTGTTCCGCAGTTGTGTGATAATCATTGCATGCAAACTTAGAACTCTGTGGCCAAATTCTATGGTCCAAGATAAGCCAGGGCATTCACTTGCAGTAACACAAATAGTAGCACCACAAATTTGTGCTGCTACTTTGTGCCACAATACATGTCCCTGAATGTGCCCTTTGTTGCAGGCCATGCCCATCTCTTCCCAGCTCCCAGCTAGGCTCCATGTGCTTCAGGTAGGGGCCTGTCTGGGGTCCATGGTGCCTCAGCGTGGGGCTAGCTGACAGGCACCCCTGTGCTGAGGCACCCTGCACCTCAGCCAGGGAGTGGCATATGGAGATGGGGAGAGCAGGCAGCCCTGGGTTTCCTGCTTCTCTGTCTCTACTGGCTGGTGTACAATGTGCCCAGGGCTGCCTGCTCCCCTATCTCTTCATTTGTCTTGGTGTATGCTATATTCACATACTTTTGCCTCAGTGTTTTCCTGGGGCTTTTTTTTTCTGCTACTGGGAAATCCCAGTAGCAAATTTGCCTCTGCACTGCAAATTAGCAGTGGTACACACAGTTTAACGTGCAACATGTATGGTTTGTAGCACCATGGTTTGTGTGTAGAAGGAGTCTACCTTTGGAACTATGAAGGAATTATACATACTATTGATTCTTAGATGCAATTCAGATTTAAACAATAAGCAATACCTAATACCTAAAATCATCTCAAGTTTGAAAAGATCTGTGTGTGCACTTGCATCTGGTTTTATTACTAGAATTTCTCATTTCCAGCATCTAGAAGCCATTCTTTCCTTTGTACTGTACTTTGATACTTTCAAAGCCATAGCTATTTACCTTAGAAATTGGGAAACATGGTATTGCAAACTGGATTGTAGTAATGAACAAATTGCGTTAGGTGCTTTTAAACCAGAATAAATGTTCCAAAGACCATGAAGTCTACAAATATGAAACAAAGTTTAGGGAAACAGACATAGCTCACTATACAAGAAAAGTGGATCCTAGTATGATAGATGGACATCTTGTTAACTACACCTTTTATTTTTTAAGATATACACAGTGAATTTCCATTCATACCTCTCATCTTTTGCCTATAGTATCTAGAGATTACAATATAAAATATTCCACAGTACAGATAAATACCATCTAAACTGTTTTTCTTCATGTATTCTCCAGCTTATTTTTCACTAGCCAGACATCATGAATCATGTTTTGATGGCCCAGAACTGCATAAGAACTAAAAAATGTCTCCCAACTTATTGTAGTGACTGAATAGTCCTTGACAGAGCACCTAGTTTTAATAATTGTTTCACTGAAACCAAAATGGGTAAATCAAATCACTTCGTGACTGTATTTATGGGTCAGAGAACCAAAGAAATGCATTTTCTCCAATAGCACTTACGGAAGAGCAGAGAACCAGTGGAGATTTCCAGTTGTTCCTTCTGAATGATTTCTTAAATAGGAGAATATTATAAGAAGTGGGAAAATAAGATTGTTACAGGCACAGCTGTGGAGAGAATGTATCTAAACATTCTTACCTATTTCCATTTTCATTCCTTTTTTCAGTTACTGAAACACCCTTCTTTTGGTCTGTACCTATTTGCTATTTTTTTCTTTGAGCAAAATTAAAGCCTTCATCATAGTTTAATAGTAACTTTTTTCCTGTGGAAACTACATTTCACTTGACTAACTTGCAAGCACTAGAAAAGTATGCCTTCAATCTTTTTTCTCCCCAAATCAAATAAAGTCACTGCTACATATGCTTACTTATATAAAGTATCCTTACAATTTGCTGGTCTCTTATGTTGCAGTACTTTCGGAGAAAGGAGAATGTGTGTAGGCCTTTAGGGAGGTCCTGCTGTGTACTTTAGGAGTAATCTGGGAAAGATGCTAATATTCCTTTTGTACGTTACCAGTTTATTCCCACTGCAGCATAGTTTACCTTCTAACAGGGAGCAGAATTTGACTTCTTAAAACTTTCCAAAGCACTTCCATTAATCTGTCACTCTTTTCCCTTGCCTGGAGTCCAGCTACTTAATTTGAGAAGTGTCTGATAATCCCATAATCAGAAAGTTGCTCTTGAACTCATGTCTCAAACACGCTTGTCATGTACTACGTTAATGAAAGTCTACAAGATAATTTAGTATTCAGTTAAATTTACATCTAAGTAAAGCAGGAAAATTCAGTTTTAGACACACACTTATCAGGCTCTCAGAACCAATCTACTGGACTAATATATATGTAGCCTATTATAGATGGAGGATGCTAGGAATAAAACAATTAGGTGGCATAAGATGTCTGATAATGTTCCAGAATTTAGAGTTGTTGCAAAAGTTGTGAAGTCATCCATTTTTCATTTCCAATAATGTCCTGTAATGTAAACAGAAGACAGCAGGAATTAAAAAACATTTACAGATTACATGAGCATATTGCTCTTAGTTAGCTCTAACACGGTGATAGATTTTATCCAGTAATCATACAATTACATAGTTTTCAGAATCTCTATCTTACAAAGAAAGATATAAATACACCTATTTATATACCCTTATATCTATTTATATAAATCTGTGTGCAGGACTGAATTTACCTGAGGTTAGCTTCCTATTCAGAAGTGATGCACAGAAATTCAGTCATTTAGTTCCTTAGGTTTGTCTGTGATAAAGTGTTTGTTTTAAGTAAGTAACTATAGATTGCCTCCTAATACATTTCCTGAAACTTATGTTATGCAAGAGGAGTCAGAGTAGAAGTCTACTGGGGAGACACTTCTGACAATTGGTTATCTGAGACCTAGCAATGTCTATACACAAGTATGGAGGCTGTTCTGATGCAGAGTAATTACAGCACATTGGAGCAGACTAAATCAGTCAATTCTGCTAGATTGTGGTAATTAATGTGCTCCAACAGCCTCCTGTGTCTCATGTATCAGCATGCCCCCACTTCAAAATGGCAGCGGGGGCACTTGAACTAAAGCTCATTAAACAAGCTTTAGTTCAAGTGTCCCTGACACCATTTTGACATGCAAGGACGCTGATGCACGAAATGCTCCAGGTGCTTAAATTAGAGCTGCTCTCAGAGCTGCTCTAATAAAAGAGCCACTCCCTCCCCTCTTCCCCCCGCAATCCCCAGACCATGTGTAAAAGTGCCGTAGATGCCGTAGGTGCCGTACTCCACAGCAGAATAGTACTTATAAATATAGGCAAACAGTGTTTCACCTATATAGCTTTTAAATACAGGTACTGTTATGCTGCGAAGTAAAAAAGTCTGCAGCAGCACTTGTGTAGACTCTGCCCTGGCTGGCTGGGGCATGAGGGTGCTTCAGTGCGGGGGCTGCCTGCCAGGTAGCCCTACACTGAAGCACACTTGTGCCCCAGTCAACCCCTCTGCAGCATGTTGAACTGAGGGGAGCAGCCCCGGGCTGGCAGGCTGACACCCCCCCCCAGGCTGGGGCTGCTCCAACCTAGTTCAACATGCTGTGCTCCCAGGCGCATGTTCAAACCTCACTAAACTCCAGAGTTTATTGCTTCACATTAATTACAGATATAGACGTGCCTCATAAATTGCAATTTGAACTGCATAAGTGGTAACTAAATTGCATGGTTTTATTCCCCTGGTTGACGATAGCTCACATCTGCCAAGGGCCCTGTAGGTGCCCACATAAAGCACTAATGCTTAGAGACAACATATCCCTACATGTATACACATTTGCATGAGAATTTGAAACTTTCTGGGTTCATCTACAACATACAATTAGCACATAGCAATAAACTTCAGTGCAGTTTGCGCCAGAGTTTCTTGTTCCTAGGTGCAGTGTTTGCGTGGGCACCTGGGACCACAGCATGTTGAGCTGAGGCAGAACAGCCCTTGCTGACATAGGGTACTGGGGTTAGTCTGCCAGCTTAGAGTTGCTTTGTCTCAGCTCAGTGTGCTGCAGAGGGGCTGGCTGGAGCATGAAGGTGCTAGGGTACAAGGCTAGCCAGCAGGCAGCCCCCACACTGTAGCACCCTCGTGTCCCAGCCAGCCCCATCACTGTCTATATGTGCATTTCGCCTTGTGTAACTGCTCTTCTGTAAGATAGCACTTGTGTCAGCCAGTACTACAGTGGAGTTAATTAGTTTACTGTGGCCTAATAGCACCAAATGTGCAGCTCATAACACTTTACTGTGGAGCTAATTAATCAGCTCCACAATAAAGTGTCTTGTGTAGACGCACCCTCTGAGAACATTTACATGAAGAAAATTTCACATGATTACTTGAGTAAAATGGCTCACAAATTCTGGCAAGGTGAGCCTGGTTTTTATGTCAACTAATATTTGGAAATACTACTTATTTGAAGTATTTAGCCCAGACATATTTGTGATTTGCAATTAAATTACTGTTCATGCAAATGAAAGATATATGCCACAGGCTTGATCTAGGTATAGAACAGAAGACATTGTACACGGTTCCCCATGTTGCTTTGCCAAAATATATTCTTTAATTCACAGCTACGACTCTTCAGTCCTTAACCTTTTCAGCAGACTGTGTCAGTTGGGATCTTTCGTAGTAGGCTGTACAGTGGATTTATGATGGAGACAAATAAGAACAAAATCAGTCAGTACTTGCAATGTAAGGCAGAATTTAACCTCTAGTCCTCAGACATAAAAGGCTAGTTATCCACAACACTCCATTTCCCCTGCTTGAAAGGGGATTAGGAGGTAGGAAATCAGGCCTTTTTTCCTGCCAGTGAGAAAAAGATGATCTGCCTCCTATTGTTACTAAATGAATAACAACTGCACAGCTGCCTCCTGTTCTGCATGATGACTGTTAACACTGGATTACCTAAAGTATGATACCTAAAACATTTGCCACTGTACTGTGGAAAAGTCAGCTTCAACAAGAGTCACTTCTCTGTTCTTATCTTTAGCCTTCTCATGTTATAAATGGTCCTATGAGACCTGGAAATAGATTCACCAAAGGGAAAAATCACTAGATATTTTTCATTGTTAAAGTCTAAATGGCCCTCCTGTTAAAGTTCTTAAGTAGGTGAATATATATATTTTATAATAATTCTAAAGATCTCTAAAAGCAACATATACAGTCAAGGTCACCTAAAAAAATTTATGTTTTACATGGGGTGACTGCACAGCAGGAGTTACCTTGAGCCCTTGGACAAGATGATCTGTCCCAGCATGGCATAAATATTTATAGATAGCCTTGACTAAAAATACAAATAATTCATATTTAATCAGTGCCATTTTTCTTTATGGAATATTCCCTTCTTTCTATAATGAATGATCTAGCATTCATTTATTTTTCTATATTAACATATGGTAAGGCATTTAACTTGTTACGGTTGGAAAAGTGAAACCAATCTCCTCACTTTTGCCTTTGAATTCATAGAAACTCCATTACGGAGTGAGATCATACATACACATTTTCTAGGTTTGTATTTTATAGGTATGCAGACAAACCTACAAGCCATCTGGCATACAGTTCATCATTTCTTGGGATCCTGTTTACATATGAAATTTTACCAAACTGGAACAGCCTTGCTTATTTAACTCTCTTGTTACTGATGGTTTTCTTCAGGATAGTTTTTAGCGAATACAAACTGAAATTTTGCTGAGTTTAAAAAGGTACATAGTTCCAGTTGTGTTTTTCATTACTCTCTACTCTTCTTCCACCAATGCTCTAGGATTAAGACTGCAGAGAAACACATTTGTCTGAACAAAAGCATATCAATTACTTCTTTTAGAATTTTGTTAAAACATTTTAAAGGTATTTTGTTCTAGACCAAATATATCAGTGTACTTTTATTGTTAGCATCATGAGGGAGATCCTTAACTGGTATAAATAAGCAATAGCTTGAGATGTTTTTTGTGAATTTAAGTGATTTGACTGTGGCCCTATATCTAAAAAAGCTATTTTATATCATACAAAAAGTTCAAATAGAGTAGAAAGATGCTTAACTAAGAGGAAGTGGGCATCTGAATGGTGAGTTCATATAAGAATTTGGTAGTACAGTTGATATTCAGAGATGTCTTTTGTGTTTTTTCCTTATGAACTTGTCTCCTGTGAGTCTCTGCTTTTTTTTTTTTTTTTAAATGACCCTTCTATGTCAAGGTTTCTGAGGGGGAAAAGGGCCTGGAAATAAAACATGAATAAAAAAATTAGGTATCTTAAAAAAATCTTTTAAATTGAGGTACATTAAGTATCTTATTTTTACCTAATCTTGTGATATTTTCAGGACAGACAGATTTTTTCAGTGCTCAGGTTTTCCTGTGCTGCTTTTCTATCATACTTGGCTATCTCAAGGTATGTAGTGGAGAGGATAAGGCTGTGAAATGTCTGCAGCAACCAGACAAAATTATATGAGGTAAGAGAAGTGTCTCGCCTATAACTGAGAATTTTGTCTGGGACAATCGAAACCTTAGACTCAGTTAACAGTTAATAATCTATCTTCACAAAACATTTAATGTCATATCAACTTTTATGACTTGTCAGTACATAGTTCAAATACACTATAGTTATTATGAATCATGTCCTTTTCACACAAATACAGCTAACACTAAAAGATTTGGAGAGCCTGTGCAAGGATTTGAAGGAAAGAATCTTCCCTATAAACAGAAATATGACAGCGAAGACTATCTTTGGCACTCCTTTGCAGAGGTGTTTTTAGAGGTCAAGGCCCAACAGACCTCTTCTACTTGGGGAAACCAGATCAACAACTGCAACATCTTTTATTTCCTCCCACCCCTGCCTTTTTTCATCTTCCTGCCAAATAACATATTTAAAGTTTGATTTCAGGGAAGGAAATTTCAGGGAATCCTCTTCCCATAGCAGTAAGTGCAGCCTTACATGCTCTTATTAGGGAGACAGCATTACCCCTTATAACCTAATCCTGCAGTTATTCCACTGACTGTGAAACGCCCACTGAGGTCAGTGAGAGTTTAAGGTATTGTTATATTACCTGAAAAATCAGTGCTATATGAATGATACACATTACTTAGTATTCTGACATCTGGGAATGCACTGTTTGGACTAACTTGACATGAATTCATTTTCAGACATATCCAACTGGGTATTTAAATAAAATATATAGGGTTTATTTTATTTTTAGCTATTTCATAACATAGATGAGTATGGATTGCAAATATAAAATGAAATAATCACTTCACAAATTAAGTAAAAATGATTTATACAGGCACATGAGAAGAACTTGAAATAGATGAGCTTCTTTATTATAATGCTCTCTAATTTTATGCAGTGAAATTGATTTTTTTAAAATCGTAAGCCAAAAATTTCTGAACTGGAAATGTTTTACAGTCTAGAAGTGTCAGACTGGTTAATTTTTATGGAGAAATTACAAAAAATGTGGGTTTTTACAGTATAATGGAAACACTGACTCTACAACTAACGCAACAGTAAAGTATTTCATTTAAAAAATTCTTTTTGGCCATACTTCACTAAGCATAAAATTACTTTTTAATTAACAATTTATCTCTTTCTCTGCTTCTACATTTTATAGTGGTCAATGTACCTGACTCTAATTTTTCCCTCAGGCTATGTCTTTAAATTTCACTTTAGCTGCCATTTTAAATTAACTTTTAAGAGTGTGTGGAAAGGAAACTGTCTTTATTCCTCAGTGACTTTCACTAAACACAGGTTACAGCAGGATTACGCATTAGAGAGAACCTTGAACTCTCTTTCTTAAGACTTTGGTATTCAGTCAGCCAGTGCACTATTTATATTTTGCTCGTGGTTGTTAAAATTCCAGACACACACTCTTACATGCATTTCCATACATGAAGGACTGCTAGAAGCATGAGGAGAACGAGAGAGAGGAAAAGAGACAAATGGTATGAATGACTAGTTCATGTTGGGATATGCAAAAATATCACAGCTAGTATCCCTCATTGTTTTCTTTTATGTCAGCACTTTAACTGTACAGTGATATGCTGGATATATCTAGATTCTAGCATATCAAGCTGGGATAGGCTCACATTACAGCAACAAAGTGTGCGCAACAATTATAACTATCATGGCATATGAAATGTCCTAAACGTTTTTCAACTTAGTCTTTCCATTCTTTTTTTAGTTTTTAGAAACCTGATTAGTTTCATGCCCCAACTGTGATTTACTGTCATGTGCGCATAAAAACATATATATGTTATGTGTGTAATGTGTTTGTGTGTATGTATCCACACACATGCGCACGCACACACAAGCATGTTTTCTTGCAGAGCTTCAGGAAGGTTAATGAACTAAAATGAAAACTGCAGTCAGGGAAGCAATTTTACACAACTGTTTAAAATAAGTAGCAAAGAATATTGCTCAAGATCTAAAACTGTTGCATGAAATTATCCTCAACTTTGAAGTGCAGTGCTATTGTTTTATTATCCTTATTAAATATTAATTGCTGCTAATTTATCATATACTGGGAAGTGAAAACCAGGTATGTAGAAATGTTGCAAAAAAAGAAAACTGTGGTGGAAGTTATAAAGGAGATGCACTAAAAAGAGAGAAAAATGGGTAAGAGTCTAGGGAAAACAAAATATAGAGAAGATACAGAAGTGGGAAAGTTCTCAGCATGTTTCATTTTTTTTGTTTTTGTGCCAAGTTCTTATTGATACAAATAGAATATTTGCAGCTCTGTGGAAGGAGCAGGAACCCATGAATCCTTGTGGAGAATTGATTCTCACCTGGTGTGCCACAGATGGGCTGTGGTGGGTGATGGACAGGGGTGAATTGGGGTGAAAAATCAGGCCATGGATGGAGTGGCTGTGCAGGGCCTGAATTTCTGTGTTCTGATCACAGAACTGCACTTATTCATTATGTTGTCTTAAAGCAAACTATTGATTTTCTGCTTCCATTTATTTTTTGTCTTAAAATTTGACATTATATAAACACACAACAAATGGGCTGAAGTAAAGGCTGATTAGTTAATGTTTATACAGTGTTTGGAATCTGTGAAGTACTGAACACAGTTATATTTTGTACCCATAGAGAAATCCTGTGGCACTCAGAACATCTCCACAGAAAGCCACTACCTCCATGCTACTCTTCTGGTGAATAGCTCCCTCAGGAACAATATGCCATTGCCTTTCCATCCACACCTGGGTCATAATCCCCCTCCCCCATGGGAGCAAACAGCATGGAATAGACTGTACAGGAGTCCATGCCGATCTCTAGCAGCTAGAAAAACTTGGAGAGGAATTTTCCTGAAAGTTTCATGTAGCTGGCCTTTTCTGTTGGACCATGACCTCACTAATCTCATAGAGCCATAAACCATGTGGTAGTCATATGAAGCTCATTCCCATGGTCCTTCACGCAAAAGAAAATGATAGCACAAGGGCTCCTTTCCTTCACTTGGCAGTCATTAGGGTCACTTGAACAGAATCTCCTTCCATTTTAACCTCTCTAAGTCAAATAGAATTTGGGACAGTAAAGCTCCTATGGGTGTCTATCCACGTGCTCCCTGGGGTGGAGGGGGAGGGGTGGCACTTTAATTAGAGTGGCTCTAAGAGTGGGCATGCTTTAACTAAAGCTAATTCAATCAGCTTTAGGTAAAGCGTCCCTATTGCCATTGTGAAATTCAGGGACGGTGAACATGCATGATGCGGAGGCTGCAGGACCGTGGTAATGAGTACACTCCAGCAGACTCGCAGAAGACTCAATTAATCGAGTCTGTTCCAACATATTCTAACATGCATTGGAGCAGAGCTCCATCACATGAATAGGTGCCCAGTGTTACCAGATCTATTGATAGTACTTACTGCTCCTAGAATAGCCTGTCCAATATAAAAGCATAAACTTAAACTCCATGCCTGAGTGTTGGCAGGTATTAACACTTCATCCAGTTTTATAAGCTGCAAAACACCTTTTCTATACTTTTGGAGAGCTAATGGATCTATTACACTAGGGCTGTTTCATGTGAGCTCAACTGGCAACCAGCAAATTCATTGCAAGGAAAATAAACATTTCAGTAAGGCATTCAACTCAGGAGACCTAACCTTCACCTCTTCTCTGGGGAATTTGCACTAAATGCCCTGAACTTCCTGCCATAAAACCTAGACAAACAAAGATGCAATGAAATAAACATGCACAGCAAATTCAACTAAATCTATTTTAAAAAAATATATAAATGATCCAGGTTACAGAAATCAGAAATGGGGAAATGAGCTATTCTTAATACAGTTACAAATGCAGTCAAAAATCAGACCTGTATCCTGTCTATCATACATTCTATTAAGTGTGGTTGAGGTAATTTTGTAGTTAATTGCTTATTTAATATGTTTTCCTCTTATAGCATTATCTACTAAAGAAAGACAGCATCCCATGTATCAGATTGAGGCTTGTGAACTTCTTTCTAATGTCGAGTCTTTGATTAACGTATGTGCAGTGATCCACAATTTTAACAAAAGGTCACAAGATAAGGATTTTACTCACAGTAGCCTTTACTGGGTGTTAGCCACATATATATTCCATACATCCAGCGAAGAAAATAAAACTGATCCTCCTAAGGGAAAAAACAGTGTTTAGTTAAACATCATCTGATAAATCTAACAGGTACAAATTATATTGGCAACATATTTTTATTAATTTCAATAACCATAGAAATCATAGTACCATAAATATTTAGGGCAGAAGGTGCTTGGGAGGCAATAAGGACTTTTATAATTCGAAAACAGAACCCAATATGAGAAAGTAATTAGAGTCCTAAAAATGTAGGGCTGAAAGCAAGTTCAAGAGATCATTTAATTCAAATCATTCATTGAAACATGATCAAGTATACTTAGACCATTCCCAACAGGTCTTTGTGTAACTTGTTCATAAACCTTCAAGTGAACAAGATTTCATAACTTCCCTAAGTAGCATGTTCAATTGTTTCACCATCCTAACAATTACTAGGTTTTTCCTAATTTTCAATTGGTCTTTTTTGCTTTTAAATTGATTTCTTTCCCAAGTGGCCATAAAGAATGATCACCATTGCCTTTATACCAGTATGTCATGGAAACTATTATGTCTCCCCTTAGTCATCTCTTTTCTAGACTAAATAAAACAAATCCATTAATGGAATTAGGCTGGGTTTTCCCTTAATGGCTATTTCTGAAAAGAAGACAAGCATGGGGGATGAGTGGCTAGTTAGGTTTCCTGTTTCCTAACATATAGGATCTTTGTTACACTTGTCTGTTCAGATATTTTAGGGCAGCATCTTCCTCATGCACATGCCCAAATTCATAGTCTACAGAAAGGGCCACACAGGCTAGGAACAGACATTACATTTACCCTGGGACAAGTAGTGCCTATATTTGTCCTGTAACAGAAAAGTCCTGGGATTGACATCTACATACATTGCCCTTCCAGTCATGGTTTAGTGAGTGACTAAATGCACTACTGCTTTTCTGCCGGAGATTCAATTCCGGGAAAGATGTTCAGACACAATTGGGGATATCCTGGGACAAGCTGTTAACACCTCTTATCCGATGAACCTTTTTAGGGTTTATCCTGGGACAATAGACAGGGATGTCTGAACAATCACACTTTGTCCCAGGAGAAAATGGTTTCTTCTGGAACAAATGCAACATCTGTTTATAACCACAAAGTCTGTGGTTCTGGAAGGCTAATTGGTAGAAGTAATATTCCATGTTCCTCACATAGATTAGGGGAGAGACTGAGGGGGAACAAAAATATTAATATTGGCAGCTGAGCTGAAAGAATGAATTTGTCTTCAAGCCCAACAGTTGTAAAAGTAGGTCAAATGGGGCTACTGAGTAAACAAAAGGAAGTTTATTAGTTCCTTGCAGAAGTGATACTTTCTCTATATGTAGACCTTGGGGCACAATAGGATACACAAAAGGACCTTGTTAGTCTTTAATTATAAATTTGAATGGTATAGGGCTTTAGTTCCATTATCAACATTTGGGCCTTGAGGAACTTCAGGCCTATACTTCAGCTGCCTGGGAGACTTCTATGCACAGTTCTTCTAAGAAGTAATGAGTGTTGCTTCATGCGTAAATCTGTTGGACTTGAACAGCAAAATGACCATTCTTACTTTAGAGTTTAAAGTACAAACACATGTTTTTTTTCATACAGCTTCCATATTTTAGAGGCATTTTCAGTTTTCCACTTTCATTAATTGCGGATTAAAGGGAAACTTAATTTTATTCTGTCAGTTTGGTTAGAATGAGATAGAAACAAATTAGTATGTTTGTAGAGATTCCTGATTTGACATCTGTTACTACAAAGCATCATGTACCCTTTTTAAATGGGAACGGTCAGTTTCTAAGCCTGTGTCACATTTTTTGAAAAGCAACAGATATGGTTTCTAGTGTTTTTGTATTCAGGACAATATGCCAGTTGAGCAAAACAAGTTTAAGAATGAGGCAGTTAGTGGAAGATTAGAATTGTAAAATATTTGTAAGAAGTGGTTAAGGACTAACAGGACAGTGTTGTCAAAGGTATTTTGAACCTTGTGTTGGTCTCAGTGGCAAATCCCCTGCATGTTTGTCTCTTAATTAAAAGGAAATCAGGATTTCACTGTATTCATATAGTTGTCTATATAAGGAAAAATTATTAGTCTGGGGGAGAGATTAAGAAGTGGTATTGATATGAAATTCAGCTTGGAGTGTGGCACACCAGACTTTTGGCTGGTTTAGGAAAAGATAGTGTTAACATCGGGTGCATCTACACAAGATGCTTTTGCACAGTGGTTACTGCACATTTATTTAGTACTTGTATAAGTACTTGTATAAATAGATTTATACATGTATAAGTACTAAATAAATATGCAGTAACTGGAGTTACTGTGCAGTAGCCTAATAATACTGTGCAGTCGCATATTAGGGTCGTCCATGCTGTGACATGCTACTATGCAGTATTATTCAGCTACTGCGCAGTCAGCATCTTGTAGGTGTGCCCAGTAAGAATGAAACGCACCCTTCGTGTCAGAATTGGAACTCCCAGAGCTGCGTGCTCTTGCTAGTAAAAATCTTAATAGAAATTATATAAAAATGTAGTTGGTAAGGTTTCAAGTAGTCACTGATCTGAGACAGGCTTATATACACTTAGACATTAGTCACATGGGAAGAATAACACTATTTGCCTTGTTGATGGCAAAACTGAAAACAAACATCAAATGTTCTAGAGAGGATCTGTCGTACTTGCTCCATACACTGCCTGAGACATAAAAGTAGAAGATTAAAAGTTGTTAATACAAGTTACTATATACAAACTATATGAAATGCTAATGGTACCAGAAGGGAAATCTAGAAAATTATTAACAGTTTGTCATAAGTACATACATTTAATGATCATGCTGCTTGTTGGTCAAACAGCTTATATACAAACAAGCTGTCTTTTCTTTCTAAGTCTCATAAAATGTGTAAACATGTACTGTACCATGTTTTTTTTAATGTGTTTTGATTTTGCAGCAAAATTCCATGCTTTTTTGTTAATGATAGATATGAATCTATTTAATGTTTTTTGTTTTTATGCAGATGGTTCTGTGAAGGAAAAGAACTCCAGAATACTCCGGATATTCAGATCCATTCTGAAAGTGGAGGCCTTCATTCACTCATCATAGCAGAAGCCTTTGAGGACGATACTGGACGTTACACTTGTCTGGCCTCAAATTCCATTGGCTCTGATAGTACTTCAGCTGAAGTATTCATTGAAGGTAAAAAAAGGAAGGGGAAGAGATAAGGATGAAATAAAGACACACAACATACAGAAAATATAAATACATAAAAATGAAACTGATTTTAAATTATGCTGCATTAGTTTGATACTTCAGGATATTTGATACCAACTCAACTCTCTTTGTATCACAATAGCTTTTGAATGTCATGTTCTATTAATTCAGGTTATTTCAAGGATGAGCAGAAGCCTATTGATTTTGTTAAAAGAAAACTGGTAAAGAAAAATAAGGAATGCATGGACCCCTGACATCTAATCTGCAGGCCCAGAGTCTTCAGCCTCTTCTTTCCACAGATCAGAGGTGATGGCAGCTGTTACCACTTTCCAGCAAAAAATGTTTCCTCTTTCAGGCCTGCCCATTCTCTCAGTGTAGTTTAAAATATAAACAATTGAAGTGATTTATTTCCTAGAAAGAAAAGAAATCACAGGTGTCAGTGAAGAAGGAATGAGTGTGTTGGTGATAGATATGAGTGCAAAGATTACAGAGGAGTAGTCTGGATGAGTGTGAAGACAACAGAGAGTAAGTAGGTTGTGAAATTAAGGACTTAATATTCAAAATCAAGCATACATGATAATTTATATAGTCGCTAATTACTTTGTTATAAATTAGGCCAGATTCTAATATTTATTCTTGTAAAGGCTTTATGGAAGATTAAAATATGATCAGGACTAGAATCAAATGCCAGTATTCTTATTTTTGTTTGAATTTAAAATTGCCCGGAGGTCATGTACCAGATTCACAAACTACATTTTTTAATATATTGACAATAGAAAAACATTCAAAGGATGTTTTTACAGTAGCCTAATGTAAGCAGTTATGTTAATTAAATGATATTTTTTCCTTGAATTAAGCAATGTTTTCATAGCCATTTGTGGAGAAATTTGCTCCTTTGGCAGTTTCAAGTGTCTGCTGAATATATAAAAACAAATAAATACAACAAATCTGTTTGGATATCAGCATACTAATATACTTGAACAGGTAGCTCTAACAGGTCCAACAGAAAATCTAGTTTCCACTAGTAATTTGTAGCTGAAATGTATATTCAGTATGTATTCCCATATAACATTTATTATTGTATATGTCTTGTAGCTTCAGTGCTCTTTTGGGCACTTAAATACAAAGGAAAATCCTTTATCTTCTCCAGAAATTCATAGTCAATGCTGCTGTTAGATCTGTATTGATCCTGTCCTGAGATCCAGTTACAGGATTCTCATCACCATGCAGAATTTTGTTAACTTAATAGGATTTTTGCAAAGCTTGTGAAAGTTGCCTTTAACTATTTGGATGTGGTACCATGTTAAAGCAGAGATGGGAGGGCAGGGAAAAATAGCAGTGGTGTTGATGCAGCTGCCTGGCCCCAGCATAGCTCCTCACTGCCCAGCTGTGGCATGGGTGTGGGCAAAGGCTAAGCCCTTCAGTTCTGAGAGCCAGATCCAGTGACTCCATGGACTGTATTTTGCTGACCCCTGCTTAAATCAATGGTTTTTTAAAAAGAAAATAGTCTGTATGTGCTTTGCTAGCAATTTATTGCTTGTATTTATGTTAATGCTTTCTGTTTCAGGTACAGAATGGGTATATCTACATATGCACATTACTGCACAGTAGACTAATTAACTGCAGAGTAAAGCATCACTGTCCACACGTGCGGCAACTGGGCTAGTATAGACTAATTTACACTACCATTGTATAGTCCTGTCAGACACAGGTACTAGCTGTAAATTACTACAGAGTAAATTGCTATGTATAAATGCACATGTAGATAATGAAACTGGGATTAGTTTACTCTGGAGTTGATTCAGTCATATAATTGCACATCTAGATGCACCCAAAAAGCAGTAAAATAGGCTACTGTGCATTAAGTATTACTTAACTATGTACATTTATTACTTTACATTAAGGCAGCTTAATGCAGACTACCTCACACCGGAAGCACTAAATTTAATGTGCATTAGGAAAAGTACCTTAATGCATGTGTAGACACACCCTCTAAGTTGAATATTTTTCCAGTGAAGTACCAGGTACTGTTGATAAAGTCAAAGACAATGATGTGAAAAAAGATTTTTAGCAAGTTCAAAATTTTTCCATCTGTACAGATTATTCTAATATAATAAAGGGCTTAGTCCACCTGTCCCTCATTCCATAACGCTCTTGGAGCACTCTGATTGGTTACTGAAACAACCAATCAGAGTGCTCCAAGAGCATTAATGACAGGAGGCGGCGGTGCAGCAGAGCACCACCATGATGGTGGGGACAGAGAGGACGGTGTGGGGAGATGAGGTCAGCACCAATAGCCTCACCCCCTGCCCTCCACCATCCCTGTTCCTTGGAGACAGTGGCAGCACAGGGTACTGATGCAGGGCACAGAGGAGCAAGCTTCCCCCACTGGTCCTGAGAGGCAGTGGCAGGGGCGGGGGGTTAGGGTTAGCATCTGGGAGGCAGGGAGAGTGGGGTGAGTAGAAGTACTCCCCAACTTCCAGGGAGTTTTTTTTTCCCAGCAGGTGCAGCCCTGAGCCTAGTAGCATATCTGGGGTGGGGGAGAGCAAATGGGGATCCAGAGATGGCTGCTAGGGAGTCTGTCTGTAGGGTTGCTATGCCAGACAGTCTGTGCTGCTGCTGCCTGGGCTCTCTGCACAGGCAAGCCAGTGTTGGTTACAGTAGCAGTAGCAATAGCAGTAGCAGCAGCCTTTTGTATGCAGAGAGCCCAAGCAGGTAAGACTTCCCTTCCCCTCTACCTCCCTGTTGTACAGTGGTTGGTATATCACTTTGCCCCCCCACCATCTGCCCTGAGTGAGCTTGTATAACTCTGAAGAATGTGGCCAGTTTAGCATGCAAATGTTATGCTATCCACAGTTGTAGTTAAGGTTAAAGTTTAGCTGTAAATATATAATCCACACCAGTTCAGCTGTAGACACAAAGATAAATCTGTCTGCCACTTTGTAGCAAGTATGAGCAAGTATCTGGATATTGACGTATGATATCATTGTCAATTGTCATTACAAATCTGTTTTTGCTTATTAGTGGAGCACCTTACCTGATGAACTGGGAAATGAATGACAGGTTCAGAAATAAGGTGACATAACTAGGCATTATGATCAGTTTATAATACCATAATTTACTGATACATAGGGAATCTTAAAATAATGTTGACTTTTGAAACACTTTTTGAAACCAGTGTATTTTTTTATAATATTGTTTAGGATACTCAGGTTTAATGCTGTCTGAAAAAATCCTTGTTCATACTTAACTACCCTGTATATCTTGTCCATTTAACATCTTTTTCTCTCCACTCTTATTTTAACACTCGCTGGTTGTGTCTACATGAGACACTGACTGCATTTGTTACTGTGCAGTCATTTAGCACTTGTTTTTTCTAAAGTACTTATATAAACATGTACTAAATGATCGATCAGTAACCCAAGTTACTGCACAGTAACACCGATGAACACTTTTTTGTGATGCTACTGAGCAGTAGCATCACATCATAGTTTTATTTATGCTGTATACTACAAGTCTGTTCACAGTAATGCTTTATAATTCCAAAGCAATAGCATATTTGATTTTTGAAGTTAAGCATAGTATAGGTCAGAGAGGAGTTATTGAAGGCTTTGAATATGCTTTCTTTTCTAGGTGCCAGCTCAACTGATTCTGAGAGTGAAAATTCAGTTTTCAAATCAAAATCTGGAGCTATGCCACAGTAAGTGAAAAGTAACACAAATGATACACATGTTTGCTAAGGAACTATGTAAGAATGATAGCAAAAAAGTTTCATGATCCGTCTTCACTGATCTTACTCTAACAAAAGCAGCTAACCAATGTTAATCAGTGATCAGATTATAAAAAGTACAAAATTGGACTTTGACATTAATACTTGTTTACGTGCTGGTTTTATTGTAGGATTAAAGCTAACCAAATAGGAAATAAATTTAATCCAACTGACATCAGTTTAAAGCAAAACAGGTTGGATTAAAACATTTGCATAAAACACAGGCATCCAGACTAACTACTCACTGAAAGCCTTATAGGAAGAGAAAATCAAACATCTATGAAAGAAAGATTTCCTATGGATGAAAAAATGATGATGTATTAATATCATGTTCCTATCTAAGGAAGGGGTAAATTTCCTAGTAATTGAACTGCCAGAATTATAATGGGGGAAAAAATCTATTTGCCACACTAGATTTCAATAAGCATTTGGGGATGAAGGTAGTTTAAATATCCCCATGAAACAGCTCCATTCTGAATTTTGCTATCTCGGAATTCAGAAGGGTAATATTTAAAAAATTAAAAATTAAATGAAAATAAATTATCAATTTACCCCAAGCAAAATCCTGCTCCTTGCCTGCCTGATTCAAGTATCTTTCTTTACTTCTCAGTTGTTGAAGTATTTGTGGGGATGGGGCAGAAGAGGAGGAATACTGAAAGTTGTATTAACAAGTGTTATATATCCTTGTTTAACTCATCTATAAAAAAAGCTCATATTTTTCAGTTGGGAAAAATTAAAAATATTTTTTCCCAATTTAAAGGTTATAATTCACAGGGTACTTTAGAAAGCAAGAAAAAGTCAATATCTTCTACTTCTGATGGTCAGATAATTATTTTTTGAATATGTCATGAAAATAATCTCACTCAAACCTAATCACAAGAGCAGCCTGTGTACTGCATGCCCTGTTTCTGTTCAATCTCCTCTTGTGATGCAAAGAGAATGAACAAGGTTGTAAATGTGGACTTCATTAATATCCGGACTCCTCCTGCTTAGTCATGTTTGCTTTAAGTCAGGGGTTGGCATGCTATAGCTCATAGGTCAGCCTGTGAAAAGACTGGATCCTGACTGTGGCTGCTCAGGGAATTAGCAGCATGCTCCAAGCCTAAGCAGCAGAGGAGGCATCCCCAGGGTCTTTCACCTACCATATTGTTTATTTTTGCTGCTGCAACAGAAGAGGCATCTCTAGAGTCCTAGTGCCTGCCTCTTCTTTTTGCTCCCTTCATGGGATTTGCTGGTTACCACGGGGCTACAGTGGTGTAGCCTGTGGCAGAAACTGGGTCCCAAGCAATTGGCCACAGTTGCAAAAGTTTGTCTACACCTGATCTAACTGCACTGAAGAAAAAGGACCACTTGCAGAAAAAGAGGGTAGTCATTATGACAACAGGATAGACAGAGGACAAGAGAGAGAAAGCAATGGGAGCATGGGAGGAATGAAGAGAGAAAATATTGGATCACTCTCTTTGGTTTAGCTCTATTGTATTTAATTTTTGAGTTTGTTGCTTGTAATACACCATGTTCAATAACACTGATATAAAATCTAGTAAAGTGCTTGCTTCTCCCTTTTGTCCAGGGCTCAGAAGAAAACTACTTCTGTTTCCTTAACAATAGGATCTTCTGCTCCAAAGGCTGGAGTCACCACAGCTGTAATTCAGCCTATTTCTGTGCCCAGTCAGCAGGTAATCAGACATAATGCTGTTCAGTCAATAAAATTTGCCAAACTTGCATCTCAAGAGTTCAATACCGCTAAGAGATGAGGGTCATTTTTTCCCATAATTCAACTTAAAAGCTTAACATTTTGTTACTATATGAAGACATATAAATATATAAAAAGTGTGTTATAACACTATTTACTTTTATAGCCCATTCAGTTTGGGTCTTATCACATCAACAGATGTTTTGTTCTACATAGCTTCTTTTACCCAGTTCATTAGCATGGTATCTAAGGATGTGAGAATATTGGTAAAGTAATAAATATTACACAGGACATCATGACTAGTGGATGGTACCAAAAGAGTGTAAAAAGAATGCATGTAAGAAAACTTCAGGCACACACTGTTTTTAATAGAAATATTGAATAACAAACAAGTCTTCAATCTTTTTATCTGTGATTAATTTAAATTAACCCATTATGGTTTTGGTGTGTAGTTCAAGGACAGTTAGTGTGCTATTTTGTGCATCATATATTGCAAATTAGTCTTGCAAAAGTTGCAAAGTATCTTTTTCTATATATGTAATTCATATTAGGCTGTAGAAAATTTCTTTTTTTCCTCAATATTACTATAATTGAAATTATTTATCTTTTCTCCTCTGGTTGGTTAAACTAATTCAAACTTCTGTCCATAGTTTTGTTCCAGAAAATTGTAGAAAAGTAGAGCTAGGAAGGACCTCCGGAGGCCATATAGTACAAGCCCCTGCCTAAAACAGGATTGTCTCTATCTTAAACTATTCCAGACACATGTTCATCTAATCTGATCTTTAAAAATTTTCCATTGTTGAACTCCTCTAAGATTGTATGGTAACTATCCAGAGATGTAAAAGTACTTAGTGTTCGAGAGATATTTTAAAGATATTCACAGGAATCAAACACACAAAGCCTATTAAGATAATGACAGTTGGGTGCACTGTTCCCCAGGGGTGCATAGAAGTCTTTACATCTTGCATTTCCATTTCAGAAGTATAACAGATGTGAAATCATGAGGTCACAGACTGAGTGTACTGTAATGAGAACACCATATCAGAGCTATGTACTTAAGAAACTGCATCAGATGGATAGATTTGTATTGATAAAAGCTTATTCAAACTTCGCAAATGCTAGTACCTTTAGCATTTCAAGCAATTCCAGCCTTGTTTTCTAGGTCCAAAGTCCTACTTCATGTCTGTACCGTCTAGATGGATCCAAGCCAGTCTGCTGTGCACCCATTTTTACAAAGGTCTGTGTTCTCAATCATGATCCTCCATTCCTTTATTTTTTTTCTATTCCAGTTTCTAATATCAGAACATCCTATCCCTAATGTATGAACCTTTTAATACTATTAAAATATTTCTTGGGTAGATTTCTATGTGGGTATTATTAGCTACTTAAGAAAAACGATTTGGGAATTGTTACAAACATTCAAAACAAAACGTATGTGAACACATGATGATAGAAAGATCCATTACTATTAATGTGTCCCCTAAAACTAAAATCTGATGGTTTTTATGTTATGTTAGAAATAAAACCGCCCATTGTGTACTTATACCAAAATTTCAAACATCTCATTTTTCATAACTGTATATATATTTTAATATAAAGTTGTAAGACACTTCATTGTCAGCAACAAAATGCTGTGAAAATCCTGCCACGGGTTATTGAAAATCGGAGATTATTTATAGTTTGAATTAGTATTTACTCTTGTATTCACCCTAAATCAAAGTTCAGGATATATATGGTAGAAGTAAATAAGCCAACATAGCAGCTATATGAAGAAGTCTCCTTGCTTTCCAAAACATAGTTTTCAGCAATAAGTAACCTGTACTATCTGTCCATCCTTCCCCTAGCATGAGTTTCCTCATGCTTTCCCCCCTCTTTTATACAAACTACAGCAATGAATTGCCAACTGAAGGCTGAAGTTTAAAACTTAAATACCTTTAAATACCTTTAAGTGTGTGAGTATTCAATGGAAAGACTCCATCCATACTTTTAACCCCAAGTGCTTTCCTGGATCAAGATCCATTCTAAAAGCATAACTTTTACAGAAAAAGAGAAGTAGTTAGCCATATTAGTCTGAAGTCAGGCAGAAGGCAAGACAGGGTGGCATTAGAGATTAGCCAGTTCAGAGATGCATAAAGTTTGATAGGTGACAGCCAATTATATCATATTCTATGAATGTTTCCTAATCTAGATTCCAATTTGAAAACAGTATAATTGCTGCAGCATGATCACCGCATAGCCAATATATAAGACCTAATTCTTGAAAAATATAAGCTGGCTCTAATCCTCTAATAGTGGGGAGTTAACTATTTTCCACGGGTTCCTGTTTGATGATTTCAGAAGCTTCATAGCAGCTGACAAAGTAAGTTATCACCTACAAAAGCTTCTCTGAATAAGTTATCTAAGATGCTACCCTGCCCTACCTTCCACAAGTAAAATAAAGGACTGAAGCAGAGAGACAGACAGCAAGAAATTAGTCTCTTATTTTGCTTCATAATCTTAATATGGGCAACAGAGAGCTATACATGGCAATTGTAATCTTCTTACTCACCTCTTCCTTAAGCCTGAGGTTTCATCTTCACTGGGTGCATCTACACATGCACTTAACGGTGCAGTAGATTAACTTGCTGCAGTGTAAAGCATCAGAGTTTACACATGCAGCACTATTAGACCACAGCAAACTAATTTTCACCACCATAAAGTAGTACTGTCAGGAACAGTTCTGTTTTATGGCAGTGAAAATAATTGCACCTAAAAACATCTGTAAACACTGACCCAGGTGTAAGTTGTGCCCAGTCAGCCCAAGCAGCTGGAGGCCAGACCTCTGCCTGCCACCTTGCCATATGGCTCTGCTCTTTGGGCACTCTTGTGCCCCAGCCAAGCCCCCTCTCTCTTTCCCCCCGCCCCCAGACACCAAATGCCATGACCCAGAGTGCAGGGATGACCCCCGGAGCCTGCTGCCAACTTGGGGCTACTCTGCCCCAGCTCAAACTGCTACAGTCCTGGACACACTGCACCAGAGTTCATTGAGGTACACTAATTGCATGTGTCGATGCACCCAATATGTAGCAGTTCAAGTGCACACATTATTTCTATTCCATTGTAGTCTTGCAGGCTAATGCTTTGTCTTATGACTTGGCTGCACACACACATATTGAATAACCATGTTTGCACTCTCATCCTGCTTCAGTGCTTCAGATGTTCCAAAATAACATTTTCACATTCTAGATGTCTACCTGAAAATAGTATAATTACTCCAAAATGACCAACTTCACCAGTATATAAAACCATTTCCTTAAAAAGTATAGGCTGGCTCCAACCCCTTCATTTCACACCTAAAGTAAAGACTAGAAGAACATCCAGGAGCATTTATTTCTGTCAGTGGTGAGAGAAGTTAAGTTGGATGATGATTTCAGAGCAACACATTTCTGTAACCAGCGGTGCACTTCATCCACTCAAGCAACATTAAAAATGTATTTAAAATAACATAACCACTGTATTTAAGCACCTTCTGTATGAGAAAACAGTATGCAGAAAAAGAAAATTACCGAAGTGTTATGACTCAACAAAATAAAGTGGGAATGGGTGAGGAAGGGAAGTTTGAAATGACTGTTTTTGAAGTATGGGGGGTAGTGTCTTTGGTTGACTTAAATCGTATTTATCATATTCCAGGAGCTGCAAAACTCCACAGCATCTGAAGGGCAGGTGGTTGTCCTAGAGTGTAGAGTCAGGGGAACACCTCCTGTGCACGTCAAGTGGTTTCGGCAAGACATGGAAATCCAAGATTCTCCAGATTTCAGAATTCTCCAGAAAAGTAAGACACAGACCCCTTGCAAGTCCAAAGTTAATATTGGTACTATCCAAAAAACAGCATGGAACTAAACTCAGCCAGGGAAAGTTATCATTCTCCACTATCAGAATTGAATGTTAGGTAAAGAAAATCTCTTACCTACTCATTTGAGTTATCGTAATGGAGACCAAAGAGATATAGACAGCATGGACATTTGACTTATGTTTTTTTCTGATGATATCATCACCAGAGACAGTGTATTTCCTGCAGTATTTCAAAATTAAACTTCTTTCCTTATTAACGTTACTTTTTTCTAATTCATTTTTCTTGTTTATTTCCCCCCTGCATGATGTGATAAGCAGAGCCGCGATCTGCAGCAGAACCTGGTAAGAAATGTATGAAAAAATACTCTTTTGATTCACTAGCTCTCTGTGTTTGCACTGAAGCCATAAATAGCACAATGTTTCTGCAAAGTATTGGTAATATGAAACTCCCTTAAAGACAACCTATTCTTTATCACAGGCTTCATCCCCTACACTGTACTAGACATCAATTCTTTTATTAGTTAAACAGTAAATTCCATTCAGACCAATGTGGAGGGCCTCACTGACTAAATCCTTAAGCCAGTGTTATTCTCAAAATATGAGCAATTTGCAAGCTAATGAGGAAAAAACCGCTCCCACAAAATTCCATCACCCAAATTCTACTGGCATAGTTTTGAAATACTAGACCGCTAAATGCTAGTTTCCCTAATCGAGCTTGTCAGCTGTGAGCTGTCCTAAATGTAAGCAGAGTTGGCTCATGCAAGCATTCCTCATTCCAGTGAAACTTTAAGGCATATTCACAAGGTAAAATTTTTAGAACTCATTAGGCACAAACACTTCTGTGTACATTTTTTTCTTTATTGCCTTTTTTCATCCTTTTAAATTAAATGCTACCACTAATATCACAACTTTGTAGTGTTCATTTAGTCATTATATAGTGAATTGTGGTTCAGTATGTATGGTCACCTACTGTCTATGGTGATGCTTCTGGTGTGACTGGATATTTTTCAACCCTTAGAGACTACAGTGTATTTGGCTGGCTCATAGGGAACTTCTGGTCTTGAGAGAGGATGCAGAGCAAGTCTGCTTCTATTCAGTATCACCAAGCAGCATATAGGGTGTTTTCATGTGCTTCTTGGTGCTACTGCTTTCCTAAGTTAAACCAGAAGAGCAGAAGATGGGTTAGCGGGTAACAAGTAAGACAGAGAAGTAGTTTTCTGAAAGGGTGAGGGATGGGTACAGTCTTCTCTCACTAGGCATTTCAGAGAAGGGAAAGGAAACGGAGAGGTAATTGTGTTCTTTTTCTCACTTTTCCACCAGTCTATCTTACTCTTCAGCACAACACTTGCCTACGGTATTTTCTTTTGTTTAATGCTCTCTTTTTTTGGACCAGAAAAGCACTATTAATTATCAGAGTAGAAGAAGGGAGTGTGTACGATTGCAACATACAGCCCCACCACTTATCTGAGTGACAGAAGGCATCATAAAATAAATATACTCATTTTCTATGGTTCTTTTGCATGCCTTGATTTAAAGAGGCCTGAAATGTGGATCATGAGACACAGTGGAATTAAAAGAATGTTGGAATTCAGTATGTTTCATCAAACCAGTCCCTCTAGACCATGGTGTCAAACTCACCCTACCCTCTAGGTTGGATATTGACCATGGGAATCCTCATGGTCCAGAACTGGATGCAGTAGTGGGGCAAGCAACAGCAGCAGGGATTACCTCAGCCATGTCTCATGCCCTCCTGACACTGATATGCATCCCCAGTGAGGCTCTGTTCCCCAGACTTTGGTGGTGAGCCCTGCTCCCACTTGCCTCACCCCTCAACAAGCCCCATAGGCCAGATAATACAGCCATACATTTCACACCCTGACTTTAAAGGATTACAAATATGACTACATAACAACAAATATAGGCTACCCTAGTATGTAATCTTTAACTAATGTCCCTGGTTTAAGATGATAAATTACCGTACCCAGTTTGTTTCAGAATATTTAAAGCTTTTGGATATCTAGGGAGTAATGTGGTGTGCATTTTTTGTTGTAGAATATGACTGATATTTAACTATTTGGGCTCATAACAGGAAATTTCAAAAATGGCTTTTTAAAAGGGATTTAGAAACGCAAATTGTTGAAATTTGGTGAGCGCAAAAGATTTGTACTCCTAAATTTCTACATCACTTGAAAGTTTTCTCCATAATAGATGGCTTGCTACTTAGTAAATTGAGTCTGCCCAAGTTACTGCTTTTTAGACATTATGAAACAAAGCAGACCAGAGAAATTAGATCCTTTGGAAAAAATGAATTAATTTTCTCTTCTAGTCAGGAACAGTTTACATTCTGTTTTCCCACATCTAACCCACCAGACACTGTGAAAACAGTACCTTTATTAAGTGTCTATATCAATATTAACAGCAATTTCTCAACTACCAAATTACCTGGCTTGTATCTCCTACTACGACTTTTATCCCATTTCCTCTTCAACAAGTTGGAAAGTTTTTGAAATGAGTAAAATGTAAGAGAAGAAGAGTTTAGGCAGTCTGTACTTTACCAGTAATTCTCCCCTTTGCCTTTTTCATTTCTACTTAAAATCATTTTATCAAGCCTATATGCTTAAGTCTTTAGCTATTTTTAGCAACCTTTACCTGCCCAATGAAGATGTATGTTACTATGAGCTAAGTATTTTATATTTAGAAGGCAGTGTGTCCTGATGAATTGAACATTGGGATTCAGGAGACTTGGGCTCAATTTTTTTATTCGATGATGTAAGTTGCCTTTCTGGTGCCTCGGCTTTCCAATTTATAACTATTAACCTTCTTTAAGGTTAAGTGCTTTAAGATCTGTGGCAGAGCTTAACAATGGTGATGGTGGTGCCAGCTAAAAATCAAGGGTAGAGCTAGGAAGTGGGATGGGAGGTGCTACTAATAGTGGTGGTAAATGAAATGTATAATGGAAACAATAAGAGTGATTCTGACTGAAGAGACCCAATCCCTTTCCCAGTTCTCTTGCTTATACTGTGCCAGTGGTGCTCAAACTTTTGTCCCCATGGACTGGATTAGTGGTGCTGGGCCAGTCTGCAGGCTGCATCCTGTGCAAGGTCAGCACCTGCATTGGACTCCATGCGGCTGGATCGGGCCCCACGCAGCCTTGCGTCACTAGATCAGTACCCATGCAGCCAGATTGGGCCCTGTGGCACCTCAGCCTGGCTCTGTACTACCTCCAATATTTTGGATCTATGGAAAGCTCTATGGCCTAGATAATGTGGTTCCATGGGCCAGTTCTGGGCTGTGGCCCCAGGGGTTGAAGACCTCTTTATTTTACTGTTACTTGCATGGGCCACTTGCATCTTTCTCCCAACTCTGCAAACTCACAAACTAGTACCAGAGGGTAAGTATGGCATCCTTCCTGCCTTTGTTGGGAGGAATCGAAGCAAGGTCGCACTGAAGGATCAGTCCATGAGTTCAGAGACTTAACTTGTTCCTAAATCATATACATATTGGCTTAAATTCTGCCAAGTTGCTATTTAGATTCCTAACTGATAGAAGAGGATTTGGACAGACCCCTTTAGATCAGGGATGTCCAATTTCCCAGCACTAGTGGGCTGGCCACAGACCTAGGGGGTGCACATAGTGGAGGCTGCCCCTCTGGTCTCCCTCCCCTGCTGTGCACACAGTCCAGCTCCCCCTTGCCATGTGCACAGCCCAGCCTTTCCTCCCTGCCACCCGCCCTGCAACACAGGCAGTCTGGATTCCCCCCACCATACATTTAGCACCCTTGACCCACCTCCCAGACATACATGATACACAAATATATAAGCAGCTTGGCTCTCTCCTTTGCACATCATGCAGCACCCAGAGCCCAGGTTCCTCCCCTGCCTCCCGCACAGCCTGGGCAGCCTGGCCCTCTACTGTTGTATCACCCTGCTCCCAGGAGCACAGACAGGAATCAGAAGCCATAGGAGGGAGGGGAAGCCCAGGGACTCCAGGCACCACAGCAACAAGAGTAGTGGGCAGAGTGGCAGCTGGGCAGGAGCTCACAGGCCATATCTTAACCACTTACAAACTGCTTGCAACCCATGGGCCACCAGTTAAACATCTCTGCTCTGTTCATATGTTCTCCCTCTAGAGCATCCACTCCTGCCATTGTCAGAAACTGGATACTGGGCTAGATGGACCATTGTTCTGACTCATCATGGTACTCCTTATCTTCTTACATTCCTATGTTCTTACAAAATAAGTCTCAATACAGTAGGACTTGTCAAAACAGGAGAAAAGATAATTTTGTCCAATCTGTGGAGAAAATTTTAGATTGAAATAACAACTCTTGGATTGCCATTAGAAATAATACAGCATCTTTACAATGAACAATTAAGTTGGTTCCAGAAAGACCATGGATACATTGTGTTGCTGTCTGTTACAATTCAGATTCTAGGAAGAGGTAAGATAATACATGTAAAAGAAGTGGCTTGTGAGCAAACAGGTATTTCAGCTACTTCTGAATGCAGATGGTGAACACATTAACAAAGACTGAGTATAAGAACACTGACAGCCATGGTGCCAGTGTTACACTCAAATTTGAGCTGCACTTCATTCATTAGGCTACATATCAGGAGGCGCTACTTCACGGTCAAGGCGGCTAGGATCTGGAACCGACTTCCAGGAGAAGTGGTGCTGGCTCCTACCCTGGGGGTCTTTAAGAGGAGGCTAGATGTACACCTTGCTGGGGTCGTTTGACCCCAGTACTCTTTCCTGCCATGGCAGGGGGTCAGAGTAAATGATCTACTCAGGTCCCTTCTGACCCTAGAAACTATGAAACTACGAAACTATTTAACTACTTTCTATTGAGATGCTGTATTTGTCTTACTATGTTGTAGAACAGCTTTAGTAGCTTTCAGCTTTTGTCCAAGTGTTACTAAAAATCTTACAAGGCAAATCCAGTGAGCTCTACTGACTAGATCAGTAATAATTTTAAAGAAGAGATACTCCATGAATTAATACAGCTGAAAGACTGTAGAACAGCTTTTTCTTGTCACTGTTATGTTCTATCTGGCTAATGTGTTTTACACTCCTCTCCCTGTCTAGACAGAATTCAGCTTGCATCACAAATCTCTTCAGACTGCTTTGTGAATTAATAGCTAGTCAGATTACCTAAGGCCAACATCACTGTTTGTCACAGTTTACCTGCTTCTTTCTTTGACATTTTGACTTTATACTGATTGAATCCTTCAAAGAATAGTCTGCTTGGGGATGAAAAAAATCCCAAAGAATCATTTGCCAGCTGTTGATGCTTTGGCCATTACTCAGCTGTCTGGAGGCAGCCACAAACTGTATTGAATTACTGTAAAACAATTGTCTAATGGCATGTAAGAAGAAAACTATATAAAATCATATTTTTTGCTTTGCCAGGGAAATGCTGCAATAAAATATAAAATTCATCAAAGCATATAATGCTGCATTTGTTGATCAGAACACAGTTATCCTGGATCTTGGATCAGACTTTCTAGTTTTCATGTTTTTCATGTTCTAGGTCTAACCGTCTCCTAGAAAATTCATAACATTTTCTGCATAAATTTTGGAAGCTGAAAATATTATCTTGAAACTAAAAACATGCTACAAAAGTCACCTAAAATTCAGCTTTCTCATCCTGAGAGTTGGAAAAATGTGTAGTACAAACTCTTCTTGGTCAGTAAGTGTATATGCTATAGGCATAGGCAGGGATGTCAAACTCAGATTCAGCCCTAGGCCAGATCCATGGCCAGTGGCAACTGCAGTGGGCAGGAGCAGGAAGAGTCCAACAGTGGCAGGGGCAAGCAGCCACAGGGCAAGGAAATGCTGTATCTGCACAGTTCTTGCAGCAGGCTATGCTCCCTGGTTTTCCCAGCTTCCCATTGCCCATTGGTAGCCTGATGAGCCATATTAAATGGCACTGCAGGCCAGATCCATCCCACAACCCCTATGTTTAGCCCTGTTATGGGCCAAATTCCCAGCTGGTGTAGCTCCACTGAAATAGAAAGGTTTATGCCAGTTTTCATTAGCAAAAGATCTGGCTCTGTTAGTCACTTAAGAAAGCAAGATGGCAACAGTGTCCAAATCTGGAGATGAAATGCTACTTTCAGAACTGAGAGGACAGCTACAGCACTGCTCAGGTTCAGCACGTAGCTACTACAGAATGGCATCTCCGCTATGGTGCAATGTCGACATAGGTGATAAGCAAATCTTGCAACCAGTCACATTTCCCTGACAGAAAGTCATCACAGCAAAAGCACTAATCACTAATTCCAGATAGTGATATTTTCCCCCTGAACTGCCACTGAATAGCACTGTTTGGGGCTTGATAAAAAGCTGATGAATAAAGTTGCTTCATAGAGTAGGATAATATAGGTCCTTGGGATGCTGAAAACATCTTGGTCTGTCTATTAATTGTCCTATTTGAGGGGAAGGGGGGTTGTTTTGTTTTTGTGTATTCTGTGCTGTATCGGTAGAAACTGAGATCCCAGTTTTTTCCTTGATGAACAGTCATTCTCTAGCCTGGAGGTTTAATCATGCATTCCCTATAATTGCATGATTTTGCCAAACATCACATCTTCCCTCCAGTTGAGTTTTGGTCACATATTTCAGAGCTGACATTTCCTAAACTATCTGCAGATTTAGACTGCAAATCATCTGAATCATGTCATTCCATCTTTCAAGTGGTGTAAAGGTGGATCTCTAATGTTAGAGTTCATGAGAATCTCTGCTGAAATCAAGGTGAAACAGCTCTGTGAGTGGGTGGGCAAGGTGTGGCACTGGTGACCAGGATTACCTAAATTAGAGGGTAAGAATCAACTATTCTTTTCCTTGTTTTTGTTGCAGAACACTTAAGAGGTTTCACAAGACTGCACTAATACTATCTGTATTTTTGAATACTTAAGGCTTCTTTTTGAATCTGAAACACTGTAGTTATCACCCATGTTCAATTTTTCTCTATTTTAAGATAGAGAGGCTGTCAGTACAAGTACTGCCCCTCATGTACTTTGTCACCTCTGGTGGTTCAGTTAATAACGGTGCTTGGACACATGATGAGGTTACCCTTTTAGCAGTTTAATTGCCCTTTTTTAGCAATTTAATCTCATCACACTCTACACATTTGGCAGTGTGACTTCAATATTGTCACACTGTACACGTGCAGCAGCACATTGCAAATTAAATGACTTTGTTATGTAGTGAATTAAAACACATCCCAATGTATTATAGTTTGCTACATAACACATTGCAGCAATACATCCATCCATCCCTGAGGCTCTCCGCAACTCAGGGTCACTCCTGCCTCCTTCCTGCACTGTCCCCAGGGTCAAGACAGCCCGTTCCTGAGTGGAAGGCCATGAGGACAGTGCATAGATGTTTGGGTCGGAAGGGGCCTTAGCAGATCATCGAGTCTGGCCTTCTGCCCTGGGCAGGAAAGAGTGCTGGGGTCAGTCTGCCCCAGTCAGGTGCATGTCTAGCTTCCTCTTAAAGACCCCCAAGGTAGGGGTCCTTTGGAAGCCCATTCCAGATTCTGGCTACCCTTACCATAAAAAAGTTCTTCCTGATGTCTAACCTAAGTCTGGTTTCCATCAGTTTGTGGCCGTTGTTCCTAGTTACTCCACGGGGTGTCCTGGTAAACAGAGCATCACCTATTCTTTGCTGTATCCCCACTCCCACCTCCATTGAATTTGGAGGTGGCCACAAGATCACCACTCAGCCTTCTCTTGTGGAGGCTGAAGAGATCCAGGGCCCTCAACCTCTTCTTGTAGGTCTTTGCCTGCAGGTCCCGAGCCATATGAGTGGGCCTCCTCTGAACTTTCTCAAGCTTATCCCCATCCCTCTTGAAGTGTGGCACCCAAAACTGGATGCAGTACTCGAACTGCGGCCTGACCAGTGCTGCATAGAGGGGAAGTATCACCTCCCTGGACCTGTTAGTCTTGCACCTCCTAATGCATGATAAAGTGTGATTAGCTTTACTGATCACTTCATCACATTGATAAATCATGTTCATCTTGGTGTCAGCAATGACTCCGAGATCCCTTTCTAGTGCTGTGCTGCTGAGAAGGTCCTCCCTCCACCTTTAAGCATGTTGATGATTCCTTCTCCCTAGGTGCAGCACCTTGCACCATTCTTGTTGAACTGCATCCTGTTCTGTTCCACCCACTTTTCCAGCCTGTCCAGATCCGCTTGGATTCATTCCCTACCCTCTAGTATTTTAACTTTACCCCATAATTTGGTATCATCTGCAAATTTGGACAGGGTGCTTTCCACACCCTCAATGAAGACATTGAACAGCACAGGTCCAAGGACTGAGCCTTGTGGGACTCCACTGCCCACATCTTTCCAGGTCAATACTGACCCATCCACCCTCTGGGTGTGATCACTAAGTCAATTTGCCACTCACCTGACCATGTGATCATCTACATCACTGCTGCTCAGTTTATCTGTGAAAATAGGGTGAGATATTGTATCGAAGGCCTTCTTAAAATCCAAGTAGATGACATCTACCTTGATTCCTGCTTTTAAGCATTTTGTGACCTGGTTAGTAAGGCAGGATCTACCTGCTATAAATCCATGCTTGTTGCCCTTCAGCATTGTTTTTCCCACTGTACTGCCACAAATATGATCCTTAATACTTTTTTCAAAGGTTTTCCCAAGGATAGAGGTGAGACTAACCAGTTTATAGTTACCCAGATTCTCCTTCCTCCCCTTCTTGAAAATAGGGACCACACTGGTCCTTTTCCAGTCCTCTGGGACCTGACCTGAGCACCAAGAGTGCTCAAATAGCTGTGCCATTGGCTCTGCTATGTTCTTGGCCAATTCCTTCAGTACCCTTAGATGAAGATCATCCGAGCCTGCCAACTTAAACACATCCAGCCCCTCCAAGTGTCCCTTCACTTCACTAAGTCAGCTCTAACAATTGGTGGACTGGTTTCCCTTTGGTGCCTGTCTATGATCCAATTGGGAGATTTGTCCTTATCCATGTTCAGAAATACAGAGGCAAAAAACTCATTGAAGAGCTCAGCCTTGTCCCCTCTATTTGTCACTAATTGCCCTGGTTTGTCCTGTAGGAGTTCTATGCTACTCTACACCTTTTTACTCCCTATATACCTGAACAAGGACTTTGTTCTCTTTAATTTTTGTTGCCAGCCTAAGTTCCATTTCTGCTTTGACCTTTCTGATTGCCTCCCAGAAAGTGTGGGCCAAGTAGGTATACTCTGCCTTGGTAGCTACCCCCTGCATGCACAACCTGTATGCCTCTTTTTTTGCCCCTAGGCTTTCCTGGATTCCCCTGTTCAGCTGAAAGGGTTTCTTGGCCCCTTTGTGCCCTTTCCTATGCAGTGGGATTGTCTCCTTCTGTGCCTGTATGATTGCTTCCTTTAGAAATGACCATCCTTCCTGGACTCCTGTCTCACCAATGTTCCTGTTCTTCAGTGCCTCACTAACGAATCTCCTGAGCACACGGAAATTGGCCTTTCTGAAGTCTAGCACTTCTGCCCTGTTGGTTATCCTTCCCAACCTATGCCAGATAGTGAATTCAATCAAGTGATGATCACTGTCCCCTAGGTTACCTTGTGTCAGTAGATCCCCCACCAAATCCAGTAGGGAATTGGCTAATGGGACCATATACCTTCTGTATTAGATGAAGGTCCTGTATGAAGGTTAAGAACCTATGTGAACAGTTGGCCATGTCCCTTGACTGTATGGCCTCTGAGAGATGTCTGGAGAATTCCAGATCCAACTCCTCCTCCTGATGTGGTGGCCTATCATAGACCGCCACTACCAAGTCCCTTTCCCCCTGACCTCTTTGCATTCTGACCCACAATACCTCTATTTGCCCCTCCTCTGCTCCCATCTTGATTATGGAAGATGTATATTACTCCTTAACATAGAGAGCAACACCCCCCGCAACACTTTTCTCCCTACTCTATCACGTCTGTACAGCCTGTAGTCCTCAATGCTTACTGCCCAATCATGGGTAGTGTCCCACCAGGTTTCAGTTAGCCCAACTAAGCTGAAGTTTTTGTTTGCAAGCAGGAGTTACTCCTGCTTGTTTCTTCAGCTTGTTTGCCATGCTCCTATCATTAGTACAGAGACACTTGAGCCCCTCGATGGGTGCCCTTGGTGCCCTCCAGTCCTGATGCCCATCGGGCCCCTTAGTATTTACGTGGGCTGTTCCAGCACATGGCTTGTGGTCTGCTGATCCTAGGTTCTCTTTTTCATCTGCATCCCTGTCCCCGATGAACCTAGTTTAAAGCCCTGCATAGGACATCAGCCAGCCTGTAAGAGAACAGAAGAGAGAGATGAAGACCGTAATGTCCCAGGATGCCCCTTTTGTGGATGTGCGGATTGTGGTTGAATAAGCCAAAACCCGCTTGGTGACACCAACTTCAGAGCCGCAGGCTGACTTCTTTAATGCGTGGAGTGCTGGAAGCCCTGTGGGGGAGGTGGTAAGGTCCCACTTTTTTTTTCCCCAGCAGAGCCTGCCTGTCTCTGTCTGGCCAGGGGGTGAGCTGCTGGTGGCATCTGAACTGCAGGGGGCCTGGTCCTTCCCTCTGTGGTGGTGTACCCCCCAGGGCTGACAGCTTGGAGCCAACACCCAGCTTGCTAGCACCCCACCTGGATGGTCCTGGGGGGCACTGCCACTGCAGAGGGAAGGATAAGGGCCCCCCACAGCTCAGGGGTCACTCAGCCCGCTAGTAGCTCACCCCCTGGCTGTGGTAAGGCTCTTCCAGGGGGAATTAAAAAAGCAGCGACTGGTTGGATCCTTTTTTTTTATCTAGTGGAGCCTGCCTACAGCTGGGGGTCGAGCTGCAAGCTGCATCTGAGCTGTGGGGGACTGCAGTCCTTCCCTACATGATGGTGGAGTCCCTTGGGGCTGCTCAGGCAGGTTGCTAGCAAACAGGTTGCTAGCTGACTTGGAACAGCTCAGGGCCCACTGGCAGCTCACCTCTCAGCTGTGGGCAGGCTCTGCTGGGAAAAAGAAAAAAAGATTGGGCCCCTCACCATAAGTGACAGAGCCCTTTAATTGAATCAATGTGTTTTTTAATTGTCACAATTAAAAACCCACTTTTTCAGTTAAGGGAGAACTAAATCCCTATCACATATGCAAGTGGCCTTAGGGACTAAGATTGAAGAGAAGATACCAGTCTCCCACAAGACATTTTCAACATCAGTTTTTCACCTGCAAGTATCACTATATGTATCCACTCTTTCTTTTATGGCAGAAACTTTGTTGTGGCTTTGGAACTGTGTATATGTGTGGAGCAACATCTCTATGTATTGCATCATGATTGAAAAACTAAAGAAAAGCTATTTGTGTTCCAGGATTATGCATGTATTACAGTGGAGGAAGTTGAAGATCAAAGTTGAAAATCAAAGCTGTAGATCAAAGAAAAGCTTTAATTTCAGTGTGATGCACACAAACATTCTGGGAAATAAATGCAGTCCACTGCAGTCTTTTTCAACAAAGAAATTAGTTAAATGTTTCAGAACTAGACTGCTAATCAAAACGGCCAGAAGTAGAGCAATTTTCCTACATATCTAATAACATAACTACAATTTTAAGGTACAGCAGCCTGGGAGTGAAGATTTTTTTTAGCTATAGTTCTCCCTTAAGGTGATTCTGACTCTCAAGGAATGAATGAAAAAGATCAGCCTCTAAAACATAGCCTTTCCTTCTAGCCAACTGAAAATATAATCAAGTGCTAGTATGCGTCAGTATATATGATCAGTATCTTAAGACTTAGCCAAATATCCAGCAAAAATAGGCATCCAGCTCCTAAGAAAGAAGTTCTTTAGCTGATTCCCACATGTACTGAACCAGTGTTTTCTCCAGTACTTTCTACAGATGCTTGCTAATAAGTCCTTTAACTAGGATTCTTCATGGGACAAAGATAATGTTGGTTTTGGGCAACAAATCATCTGAAGGCAATAGCAGTCATTTTTGCTTATACCGGGGTTGAATTTTGCTCCAGATATCTTTTGGGCACATCTGTAAGTGCAACTAATGTGCCTGAACCTTCTGTGAAGAAAATTCAGGCTCATTAAAGCATTCCTGTGTGTACATGTGCATCCCTGTCAGGAGCAAATTTGCTCCCAATGGGAGCAGTTCAGTCTAGGGCTGCCCCTGCCCTCCTGCAGCAGCCAGGGGGAGCTCCAGGCTCCCCTGGGTGCCAGCACTGATGGTCAGGCTTGGGCTCCAGAGAGCAGAGGATAGCTTCCAGCTGCACAGAGCTTGGGATTGCAGCGCAGCTCAGCAACACTGGCTTGGGGCAATGCCCTATGTCCAACTGTGAGAGTAAGTAACACCAAGACCAAGGGGAGATGTAGAGAAGAGGCAGCTCCAGGACTGGGTGGGGAGGCACAAGGGGGAAGCAGCAGTGGGGGGAGAGATTCTCCTCACATTTCCCCCAGTCCTGGTGCTGCTTTTCCTTCGTGTCTCCCCCATCTCAGTACTGCTCAGCTCCCAGCTCCCCCCAGTAATGGGTGGGGAGCAGGAGCTGACAGGGGCATGTATTCCATGGGCAGTGGCAGGTGTGAGAGGATAGGGGATCTCTGTCCCCAGAGACTTGCTGCTGCCTGTGTAGCCCACACCCTAGTCAGCTCCTGCCCCTCTTCTGTGCCTGGGGGGTAACCAGGAGTTGAGCGGCACCAGGATCGAGGACAGAGAGCTCCCCCATCATAGCACTGCTCAGCTCCTGGCTTTGGGGGGCGGGGAGGGGAGCTGGGAGCTGAGCTGTGCCAGAGCTACAAACAGCTCCCCCCCACTGCCCACTGTGGCTCCATGCTGCCTAGGCTGATCAGAAGCAAATTGCTCTTGGTCAGTGTCTGTATGTGCACTACTGCACAGTAACTAATGTGCTGTTAATTTAGTAACTGTATTTGTTGATACTAGCAAAAGACGTGTTAGCCTAAGTTACTGTGCAGAAAGTCTTCACATGTGCAGATGCTGATGCTTAATCACACATTATATTAGTCTAATGATCAGTAAAGCATCTTGTGTAGATGCATTCTTTGATTAGTGAGATGTTTACAAAGGATTTCTAAAGCTACTGCTTGCTTCAGCCAGTGTTGCCATCATAGAGCATCACATATATACTAGGCAATCTGACTGTCCAACAGTTTAGGTCAAAAGGTCAGCTTGTCAATGCAATTTATTTTACTATTGATGTATAAAATATATTATTAATACAGGTTTGCCATGCAACATTAGTTTATAAGTAAAAATTATCATGGTAGAATATATTTTAATTAAATGACTCTTTAATTATTGAAAGATATATTGTCATCTCTTGATAATTCTATGTGAATTAGTACATTATATTATATACACCCTTAAGTTCTGTCTTTTTTCATATACAGTTGTAAAAATATGACGCCACTGGATTGTACCTTTGTTCCATCACAATGCAATGTGACTGATAAATTTATTATGTTGGTTGCAATTCCCATTTGTGGTTCTGAAATACTCATCATTTAGAATGTTGCTGTTCCTTTAACAGGAAATTAATATGGTTTCTGTATCAAATTACATTCCAAGGAATTGTTGAATCCAGGAAGACTCATGTGCGTTTAACAAGATAACGTTACTTACTACAGTACCTAAAACACAGCACTTCTAAAAAGTTTGACCTCTTTAGTTCAAAAACTAGCTTGTGTTACGTATTACTAGCCTGATAAGACTTTTCATGACTCATTACCTTTCATCTGGGTCAGATAAGTTCCAACGTGCTATAGTACTACCAGACATCCTTTTGCAGTTACACAGAATGACTACTCTGAGCTGCCAAAAAATATGTTTTACTGTCTGAAGAAAAAAAAAATCATGCCAGACCTTTAATTAGTCATTCCTTTTCAGCGTGTCTCCAACACAGGAAGTCTTTGGATATACAGCAATTTGAAAGAGGAAAAATCCTTTAACTTTAATTGAGACATCAGCTTGCTGCCCCTTCAAAGAAACTTCAAGAACTACTCCCGGCATCTCATTGTTTAAGCTAAGAGAAATAAAACGTACCCTTACTACAGTCCTTTGCAGAGTAATTCTCTTGTGAAAACTGGTGGGTTCTGAAATATTCAGTTTACTTCTCCAGTTCTGCTCCTTGCTATTTTTAATATGTTAAAAATCAAATGAATATGTAGAGATCTACAAGAAAGCACAAAATGCTTCAATTTTTTTTCTACCAAAAGTGTGGTACAAGTTTAGTCATAAATTTCAAGTGTAAAACTTGGGAGATGCCTATATATAGCTTATACAACCTGTGTTTTGAAAGGTGGTTTCTAATTGCCTAAAGAAACCTTGAACTTAAAGTATCCAGGATAGCTATATACAAGTGGGATTGTTTAAATCTGCTTTGAAAATTCCTGTAGCATTCCAGTAGAACTATCAATATGTTGATATCTTTTTTTAGTATCTAGTATCCTATGCATTTCCAAAGTTAGATAATATTAGGGAGATTGTATAGGAAAAACTGGAACTATGGCTCAGTTAATCAACATCATTACCATTACAATACCTGAAAATGATGGAAGTAAGAACATGAAGCCTTTGATAAAGATCAAACTGTGGTATGACCAGTCCCAAACTTTTGGTAGGTTTGGACTCTCATATAAGATTTCCAGTTTAGGTCCTGCTGCATTTAAGGCAGGGAGGGACATAATTTGGTCTCTAAAGTTCTGTCACAATTCCTGTTGTCTTCATTGACTCTTGCCTGTTAAAGGTCATCAGAGGTGTAAAAGTATATGGAAAATGCAGGGAGTAAAAGATCAAGCTAATTGTTTAATCCAAACTAACTTTCTCTTTTTTTTTAAGTATATCTGGTTTTTGGTGGTTAGTTCTACCTTTAAAGACTGACAAGGTTCTTTGGGTAATTCCAATACCTTTTATTAGACCAACTAATAAAAGATATCAGATTTACCCAAAGAATTTTGTCTGCCTGTGTCCTTAGATCAACATGACTACAACCAATACTTGCACGCGTCAGTAAAGCTTCTGCTCCAAAAAAATCATTATTTTTGCATATTTAAAAAAAATAGTTGGGAAAAACCTTTAGCCTTTAGGCCCCTTTGAAAACATAGTGCCCTAAGTAGCTGATCATTGGTTTGCTCCTCTCTGCTCATTTCCAGAGGAGATCTGTACCCTGGTCATTGCAGAGACTTTTCCTGAAGATTCCGGAACTTTCACATGCACAGCAGCAAACGAGTACGGATCAGCAACGAGCAGTGCACAGCTGACAGTCTGCTCAGGTATGCAACAAAGGGAAGGAGGATTTTATATTGAAGGACTTAATAAGTTGCTATTCATGAGACATCTGTGAAGTTTATCTAGGAACGTTCTTTGGAGAAAGCAGCTGTTTCAGGACACAGAAACTTTGCTGGGCACCTCCTTGCTGTACCTCCAATTCAGTCTTTCTGAGAGTAGTTTCATATCCCCCATAACTGCCTGAATCTGCTCTCTCCAAGTCTGGGAACTGCTTCTGGTGGATATTGGGAAGGCCAATGCATTTATCCTCAAGAGACATGAAAAAGAAACCATATGGATCCCCGTAAATATCTTCCAGAAATCCAGCTGCTAATTGAAAGGGTCAAGTACTATCAAGCAGCAACAGCTGAATCAGCGTTGTCTCTTCCTGGGGCAACAGAGCTGTTCAGGCAATCTGTTTTACTGAGTCCAAAAGCAGCAGAAAAAAAATTACAACCGAAAAGATGCTCTTTAAGCAGCTAACATGTTCATTAGGTTGATTCACAAAGTAATACAAATATAGAAAAAGAACCAGTACTCTGTGAAGAAAATTGTAGCAGTAGTATCCTAAAAAATAAATTACTGAAGAGAAACTGGACACAACTACACGTTCATTAATGTGCCATAGTTACTGCACATTAATCAATGCACAGTAGCTGGCAGTACTGCATAGTAGCACTGGTGCATGGGTTTTTAGTGGCACTAACTGAACAGTAGTCTAATATTACTGCGCAGTGGCATATTAGCACAGTTTTTGCTGTGACACTCTACTGCATAGTAATATTAGGCTACTGCACAGTTAGTGTGTAGAGAATCAAAAATCAGCCCAATGCACCCTCAGCTATTTTGTGTTCTTAAAGATATGGCTCTCCCAGATTTGGCTCAAGAAAAAAACATTAAGAAATCTAAGTTGAATGCCATTGAGCACTTGTTAGTGCTAATGGCAGTAAGACAAACACATTCCTAAGACAGACTGGAGACAGAAATGCATTTTTACTAGGGGTGTCTGAAGTGGGCCATATTCGATTTGGATTTGGATTTGGCCTGATTTGGGGGACAGTGATTTGATTCATTGATTTGGATCACTGTCCCCATTCAGTTCGGACAAATCCGAATCTGAAGATTTGATGCTGATTTGGAGATTAAGTGATTTAGCCATAGACACAGCTTTAAATGTTTTTTCTACATACCTCGAGGTACCAGGCACGGCTCGTGAATGCTGAGATGGTGGGGCGGATGGAGCGTCCCACAGGAGCATGGGGGGGGCCCCCCCACATGCTCGGCAGCAGAACTGAAAGTAGACTGGAAGTACTTCCGGTCCATTTTCTGGTCCACCACTCAGCACGTGGGGGGCCACTCCCTGTACCCTCCCAGCTTGGTGATTGGCCATGGGGAAACCCTGAGGGGGTCCCCATGCGCACCACAGCTGACCCAGAAGTGGACCAGAAGTGCTTTGGGCCCACTTCTGGGTCCACCACCGAGCACACTGGAGACCCCTCCATGCTCCCATGGGATGCTCCATCTGCCCCACCATCTCAGTGTTCACGAGCCACCTGGTACCTTGAGGTATGTAGAAAAAACATTTAAAGCTGTGTCTATGTCCGAATCATCGAATCTCTCCGAATTGATTCAGAGGGTTCTGATTCAATTTGGAAAAATTAAAGGGTCTCATGATTTGATTCAGATTTGGTGGTTCAACCGCTGAATTTCCACCAAATTGAATCAGTGACCAAAGTTTCGCACAGCCCTAATTCTTACTGCCTTTGTTGCTGTCAATTCAAATACCCTTTTTAGTTGCATCTGTAGAGCAGCATTTCTTGTAATTACGTTGCAAGATTTGGATGCTAGAAAACCTGTGTCCTGTTCCCAGCTCTTTCACTAAGGACTAGTATGACGTTGAACTAGTCACTTGGTTATCAGAGCATCACTTGTTTCATCTTCAGAATGGAGAAAAATATTTACCTGTCTTGAAGATGAAGCTATTTGAAGATTTATATAAAGTGTGTTGCTATCCTTAGCTGTAATACAACCACATAAGTGCCAAAAATGAGTATTTGTTGTTAGTTTACTAATTGTATGTTTTCATTTATGCAAAGTACATTTGAAAAAATAATCTAATGAAGCCTGACAGATTCTTTAACATCATGCTTCCGGGGCTAGATGGCAGTAGAGGCAAAATGAAAATAGATGACGTTACACTAGCAAAGATGGAAAATAAAATTCTTATGTTCTGTGTAGAACTTAAAGCAGAAATGCTGACTGCTTAGTTCCATAATGTGCAACCTGATGTTGTTGCTGACTTTGTGTAGTGAACATTAACGAGATTCCAGTGCAGAGATTTTATTCAGCCAGCCATTCTTAAATATATATAAACTACTTGCTGTTCTTAACTGGCAACAAGTGCCACCTCCATCCTGGGCAGAGATGGAAAATGAATAGTCAGTAGCATATCTAATCTGGCATGAATATTTTTGAGAGCTCCAGAAAAAATATCCAATTGGCATAGGGACTATTCATAATGAAAATGTAGTGATCTCACCTTTTTAATAACCTAAAAGCACACTGCATGCATGTGTTGTGAAGAATCTGTTATGACGACTGAATATGACTTGTTGGACAGGAATTAATCTCCTTTTTTGTTTTAGCCAACTCGGAAAGCTCTTGCCATGAATTGTCAGCAAGAGAATCCAACTGTGATGATTTCCAGCATTTCCCTCCTCCCCCTCCAATGCTTGAGATTAGTTCTCTTGAGCTTCCTCCAAAGAAGCACACAGAAAGCCACCAGGTGAACAACACTGAACGTAGACCCAGTGTAGCAGCTCTTCAGTTACAGCTAAACTCTTCTGAGAAGAAACCTAATGGCATCCATCCCAGTCATGGAGTAAATGGTGTGATTAATGGCAAAACTAACAGTGATAAATCTACCCCATCTCCAGCTGTCTTGCTTTCACCCACCAAGGAGCCGCCACCAGTGCTTGCCAAACCAAAGCTGTGAGTATTTCTACATGGTGTTTTAATTCTCCTTTTCCTAAATTTGCTAGCTGTTGAAAGCAAACCTTCTACCCTAAACATTGTCTCCTTGACAAATAATGGCCAGAACTGTGACTGTTTCTTGATTAATGCCTTTCTTGTTAGAGTGGATGAACTCCCAAACAGCTGAATGCAAGAAAAATCAGCAAACTGTAATTTATGGTCATAGCATATAAAAGTATATTAAGCATACTAAAATTAATTTTGTAGCATAAAACCGCAAAACAAAAACAATGCATATTAATGGCTGCTAATGTCCTTTATTCAACCACCTGTAATACATATGATATATACAATTTAATTTATTTTATTATATTAGGATAATACAACATGCATAAGCTCCTTTCATTGATATCCTATTCATAATGGTTCTGAGTCAATATAATAAGATAAGAAACAGCATATGATAGGAGGGAAGAGGGATACAGAAATTACAACAAATAAAAACCATACATTTTTGGCCTGGTGCCTGTTACATTATAATTTATATTACATGATAGATTTCAGCTTGGCTTTTATAGGGGGTGTAGATTATGTCTTAAGTATCTGTACAGCAGTGCATTTTGGCACGTAGACGTGCCTGAGGACTGCACAGAGACTCCTTTTTCCAACCCTACTAAAGACTTGTCCAGTCAGGAAGACAGAGTAAAATAATTTCTATCTTTTTCTTATCTGTATCTTTGCTCACTGTTACCAGGAATTACTATATCAGAAGGGCTGATTGAAATTATCAGATCAGAGTAGTACATTTATAGTGGACCAAATCCATTTTTTGAAAAAGGAATAGGATTTTGTTGTTTGTTTTTGTTCTGTTGTTTTTAAATGGGACTAAAGAAAGGCAGAGAAAGGAAGGTCTTTCCTCCGTTGCCCAAAAAATCTCCATATATTGATGTGTTATCCAGAAGGCATACATTTTTTAATTGATTTTTCTTGTGCTAAACTTATTCCATCTTTTGTAATTTAATACAATATTTAAACCAAATTCTACACCTCTGACTCCTGGAGAACTCTCATTAATGTTTTACTGATGTATCTGTGAGGCTTCCAGGGCAAGTGCTGCCAGATTTGTCCCTAGTTTTCTTAATTATTTGTCTGTTTCTGTTAGTCACACCATGACTTGTGCATCCCAGGATTGATTCATGTTCTTTCTGTACAGTGAGTATGATGCTTCTTTATAAGTGATCCAAACCAAAATATTTATATACATTCTGAACCATAACCTGTATCAACATGTTGTTTTAAAAAAGGGCAATGGTGAAGTTGAGAACCACCAGTAGAATCAGTTGAGTAACTTCTGGCTATGTTCATATTCAGAAATCTATAACACTAGTAATTTCAGTAACAGAAACAGCATTCATTATAAAAGCAACAGCTAAAAAGCCTGACTTTGGACTTAGGGATGTCTTGCTTCAATCATATTCAAAATCATTAGATGTAGTTGTTTATATAAAAATATTGTGTTCAAACAGAGATTAACATGAAGTCAGAGAAGCTGAATCAGGAGGGATTACCAGGCTACAACAGTTTCTTTTGCTTTGAAGTTCAAAACCCTTCAATTTTAAGTTCTTGGTCAAAACTATCATGAGTATATTAAAAATATAATCTTCCTACATTTTTCAGCATGTCTGCGAAAAACAGACAGAACAGTTTTGTGGTTAATGAAAAAGTGGATGAGTGGCTAAGGCACAAGTTTTTAGACTGACATCATTAGTTCTTTTTGAGTCAGACTTTCAGCACAGAGCTCAGGTACAGAACTGGGAATTGTTATTATTATTATTTATTCTCTAATTCTTGTTGGTTGAGTTTTTCATGCTCTAGGTGCAGAACTCTAAGTACAAAATCCAGTTATATAAAATAATCAGAATTAGAAATGAGTTGAGCCTAGTTATGAGAGTTTGGACCTCCTTGTAAATCCACATCCCTTTTCTTTTGTAGTAAATTAGCTTCTGATCTGTTTTATCCTCCCAACATTTCTGTCCCTGCTGAAAGGAACCCAACATTTGCTATCCTTGCACAACCATGAAGTTATAAACTAGTGAAACAAACCTAATTTCAATTAACTGCAAAATCTGTGCATATTGAGCAATTAGATTCTACCTGTCCAAGAGGAAACTTGCTCAATTGCTTCAAAATCTAAATGCACCTCTACTGTGAGAACATGTGCTATTGTATTAAAATCTTGAGGTGAAACTGTGGGCTGTATTTTTGAAAGGAGGAAGAGATGAAGATCTAAAGAGAGTTTAAGCCACCTGTGTTCGCTGTCTGTTCTGTTCTGCTCTAGAGGTTGGGTGGATCCTAGCAAAATCAAAACAGGATTGTAGGCGTTAAGGCAGCAACCTATCACTTGCTGTCTTAGTGCTGCGTTGTACTGTACCTAGAATTTCTCCTAGCCTTCATGATGCAGCTACACTCCTTGAATCTTAGCACTTTCCTTTTACCGAAGTTAAAGGGGGCCTTCCTGAAGCAGATTCCTGCTGTCTGAATCAGTCTTCACTGGAAGTATTCTCTGTAAACTGGATCAGGACTTTTTAGATGCTCATTATAACACTTCAAGTCAGTCTGCCAGGCAGGAGTCCTGGTCAAGATGTGTCCTCACAAACAAATGATTACAATAAAAATATCCTGCAAAAATGTGATACAGCGTAATAGACAAAATGGAAACAGAGCAATGAGGCAATTGATATTGGCATTCTGTGAGCTAAAAGAAAAGGTGGAATGTGAGAATTTCCTTGCTGAGGTAGGGAAATATAGCAGGAGGAGACCTACTTCCACTATATGCAACCTTTCTGTGGATGTTCAACTGTTGCCGCCAGTTCCTTGCTTCCTGACCTACATACAAAGTCTGAGATTGATCAGTAGCAGCCACATGTAAAGGGGCATCTGGACCTGGCCTGCAAGAGCAGCACCATCAACCAAAGAGATTATCCCTACCCTCCTGCACTCCTCACTAAAGATGAATTGTTTCCGGTAGTGGACTCTCCTGAGCCTTTTTACACCCTTCTCCCCTCTTCTCCATTACCAGACCATTAAAAAACATAAAATTAAGGTTAGTAGCGATGTGGGCTATAATTAAAATCCAGAAATTCAAAAAACAATGGCCAATTAGGTAATCTGACACTGAAAAGCACAGTTGATTGGTCAAATCCTGCACTAATCACATCTAAATGATTGTTTTGGGCAGGTGGTATATTTATTCAAAATCCATGTCACTGGGGAAGAACTAAATACCACAGCAACATGAGAAATGCAGATGATTATTTAATAGACAGCAGTGAGGAGAAAGAATCTTTTTTCCTAAATCAGTTCTTTAATTCAAATGAGTTGGCCCCTTCTTTCTACAGCATGCCACTATAATAATCAAGTTCATTCAATAATTAATTACATCCATCCTCAAATTTCTACCCTAAACAAATACATATCTAAAATTCACAATATCAGTGGCAGAGGCACAGATCAGAATCACAAGAACCAGTGCTTTATTCACAGTTTGGCTCTACTGTCTCTGTTCTGCATATTATTCTGATTTCTTGCTTCCAACATAATAAAATAGGACATGTATTTAGGAATACATATGTAACATATTCTGCACTGACAGTTTTTCCTGCAGTGATATATGTGTATTTGGTTGCATTAAGCTCAATTCTAAATGCATTTGGCACCAGACCAAGTCAATAACTATCATCATTACTCATAAGGATTACATTATTTAGTCTCGATAGCCATACGTCAAGAATATTGTGGGGTTTTTAAAACTTCCTTCTGTACAAGGATGACTACAGTAATTCTCTAACTTCTGCCAACTTTTGCCTCAGACTCAACTGTCATAACTGTCATAAATCAGTATTGGATACATGTGCCATTTTCATGCAAAAATTGTGTATATTGGTTGCAGTAGCATAGTGAAAGTTGGGTTGTGCACTTGTAACAAGGGTTCAGTCTCATTGCTCACAGAATGTATATATATTTACAAGTTAATATTACATTAAGAACTGTGCCCCCTGCAAAATTAAGTATCTCTGTGTGTCAGTCTCTTCCCTTTCCCAAAGAATCTTAGTAGAATCATGTGAACATTTCAGAATTTCTGAATAGTTAACATTAACTGAAATCTTATGCACAGACTATTCTTGAAGTATCAAATTGCAATTAAAATAGTTTATTTTCCCTCATTGCTACTCTGTTGGTTACAGACAGAATCACTCTTAAAGGTGGCCATTTTGACAGATGGGTAGCTAGCAATCAGTGTCTTCCTTTACAGCTAATTTGCATTCAATGATTCTATTAATTGCAATAACTGAGTGATATGAAAGAAACTAGTCATATATGTTTCAAGAGTTCTCACTAGAATAATACAAGTTCTTACTGCTCTTTACGGATTACTTAGCCATTTGCTAGCTTGGACATAAGTAAGTAGCAGGTTTCTCACTGCACTGCTTCCCTGTCACCCCTGAATGCTGTGACTATTGCTTTCTACTTTCTGTGCCTGTGCACTAGGTTATTATAGAAAGATGGATACTATTTTCATTATCATATTTGCCGTGTACAGTTAGGCTCTGAATCTTGGGAGGACAGCAGCATGGAATGTGTCAATATGAATTCCAGCATCTAATGTATACAGAGAGGCAGGAGCTCATATACATCTCTGTGTTCAATATTGGCTTTCTTCAGTAGCTCACTGCTCAGTGTCTGAGCTCTAGAGGTGCCTCAAGCTATGGATATACAGCTCAATTTTAGCATTACCATTCTGAGACCTGCCATGCCTGCTCTGGGCACACTACCCTTAAAGCAGAAAAAACATTAGCCTTAGCATGGTACTGCACATATGTCAGTAGGATCTGCCTATTGCTAAAGCTAAAACTTGGTGTGCATTCATTAAAGCAGTAGTACTCTGGGTTCCAGACATAGTGGACATGGCATTTTTAATTACAGAGCTGGCTATTGCTATAATTGAACAGTAGAGAGATACCTTAACTCTCCCTATTGACTATATAGAGTTTAGATTTCTAGCCTTATTTGAATCACTCACCCTGGGTCAGGTGCTTAGTTTAGGAATAGCTCACCCTGGTTCATTGCAAAGGATTGGACCTTGAGGTCTCTTCCAGTTCTAGGATGTTAAAGCATGCTAAGTTATACACAGTCAACTGGCTAATTTGGATTTTACCCCATTGTTCTTGATACCTATGCCATACCTGTGTATGTGTTTTTGCATAGTTATATATTTAAGATGCTTTATTTGGCTAAAAGAAGTTTTTATCTTGAGCAGAATATGCAAAAACCATCCTTCACTTTCGTTAATGAGGCAGAAGGTAGGGCAGGGTGACATCTATAAAAGCATAGCATCTGATGGACTAGGTTGTTGCCCTTCTTGTTCTACATTCTGCCCACCTTCAGACTAACACAGCTAACCACCTCTCTTTAATGAAAATTTACAAAAAATATTTCTTATTAAACTATTAATAGTTTAAAAGTCCATAAGGGTAGCAAAATGAATACTGAAAATAAGATCATGGCTAGAATGTACTGTTTAGATAAAGCCTGCAATACTTTCTAATATCCCATAGTGTAAAACTACATGTAACTCAAGTCCCTCTTACACTATGTTGAACAAAAATCAAAATTGTAAGTATTTATGATTTTTTTTCTCAGTGATGGGTTGGCCACAGTGACAGACGTGGTATTTTTGTGAGTGAAATGCTCAGTGTGTATGTTTAATGGAAACAATGGCCACGGCAAACAAAGCGTTATACCCAAAGGTCAATGTTTCATGCTGACTCAGTTTGTCTCTTCTACCTGTAATATCTTGTTTTTATTTCAACTGCAAGCTTTTTGGGAGCAGGAACTCTCAGTGATTTTTGTATTGTTACTGCCCAATCACAGGCCCCGATCCTCTTAACTTGTAGATTCTATTGTAGTATATATATTCAGTAATAGTAATGAGAGCTAAAATGTGAGGCAAAATAATTAGCACACAACTATGATTACTTTGTCTGTTTACAGTACATGCTGTATTCACATCAATGTCCATTTTACATTATCAGGTTGATTTTTGCATTTACCTCATTTTTGTTTTCCACATTGATGATTTTTACTAAAAATAGAGACAAACTTCTGCAATAATTCCGTATGAAAATATGCAGATTTCTGTTGTACTAGTTGCTAATCAACATACATCAGTTGCACTTGTAGTAAGTTCATATTTCACAGAAAATACTTGTCACTGATGGTATTCAGCTAACAGAATTATTAAGAAAACAAAACCTATTAAACTGCCTCCTGAACTAATATTATTGTCATTGAGAGTGGCATGTCAAAAAGTGTGATAATGGAGTACTTGGGGCAAGTGTGCCAGTATATTGGTATGACTTTGAAAGAAGAGATTAGCTGACTTCCTCAGTCATTACAGATTACCATGAAAAGCTGTGTTAGCACGTCTCTGTCAAATGGGGTAATTTGTGGCATGTGCTATAAGAATGTTTGAAAATTCTTACCTGCATAACAGTGTCTATAGTTATGAAGATGTGCGTAATTCTTTATAGAGGAACAAAGATTAGTGGAATAAGCTTTCTGAATCTTGTGGTATTTGGTATGTTGAAACAAAATAGTTGAAAGTATGTGTACTGTTTATTCAGGTCACTAAGTCTCAAAAGATCTAATGTCTGTTAGCTGTGCAAAGAAATCTCTTATCTGGAGAACTGCCAAATAACTTTAGATGCCTTCTTTCATGTAAGTACACATAACCATATAGAGATAATTTTAATGATTTTGATTTCTTAATTAACTTTTAAATATACTAGTCTTTAAGTAAATGTTCCATGTGATTTCAATATAATGCTGCACGTAGGACATTTTATAGTTCATTTCTATCAACTTTGAAAAGACAAGAAGTATTCTGAAACTATTTTATCCTATCTCATTGGCCTTAATCTTTCTGTTCTATAGTAATGTCAAACAGACAGGTGGATCTGATGCTGCTTGTTGAGAAATTATTTCCTCATGTTCTTTTAAATTAATCTTTTAGCTCAGTTCCATTCCTGTTGACTTCACTGGCAGTACATTTAGACCCTTTATTTGGTTTAATTATTTTTACAAGCAGCTTTTAGGCTGCATGTTACTTTCAAAAACCTCTCAATGGGTTCTTTCACAATCTCCCAAACAAGGGCAAATCATTTTATTATTAAATGATCATCTGCATAAAGCAGGCAGTGAGCTTTTGGACTATTCAAATAAGTTTCTGGTTTCCTCCCATTTCTTCAAAAGCTGACTTAAGTGAAAACCTAAGAGCAAATATTATGAACTTAATTATAACAATTAATCAAAAACACAAGTCAGGCTTTTATAAAATGTTAAGTAATTCAGCGAACGTATAATTTAACACTAACTAGTAAGGAATAGCATAATCTATAGGTACTACAATAGGGCTGAGAGGTTTCCTCTTCCCTACGCCCTTATAAATAGTGTCACTGAACTTTAAATCTAAAATCTGCAGCTGCAGAAGTCTGTATCTCTTTGAAACAATGGATATCTACAAACATAAAGGTTAAATGTAAGCAAGAAATATATTTCTAATGCTTTGCTTTCTCTCTTGGCAATGAATGTTGTCTATGTTCTGACCTTTAATAGGTGGAGAGAACCAACTGTACATCCTGCTTACATAAGAGCTTAAATAAAACTAATCAGTAATTTGACAGGAAAAGTCAAACATCCACATTCTCTGTCTCAGTAATAAAACATGCACATGTGCAGTATAGTTAGACTACGGTTGCTGCGTTTATACTTTGAATTTATGAAGGCAGATTTTTAGTGCCCTTTGAACAAACACTGCCAAGTTTCCTGGTTCATTTGTATCAAGATTTTCAGACATTGGATTTATTTTTTTACCAAATAGGAAAAGCTTTCAGTGTAATATGTGCAGGGGTAAGTGGGAAATGAGGAGTTTTGGGGGTTGAGATTTTTGCATTTTTATACACAATTTGAATATGTATATCAGAATACCAACTTCTCCCTTACCTTGCAGTGGACCAGTAAATGCTTTTCCTCTAAAAGGGGAAAATAAAACGTGGATCTGGTAAAATGTTGGTAAAGTCCTGGGAACAGGGATGTCTCATCAATTTGTTGTGCTGAACACCTTATAGGGTCCAGATAACAGGGCAAAGTATTATAGTATAAAACACACACTTAGGCTGAGAGTCAATTTTCTCACATTAATAGTGTAGAGGGGTGAAAATAGTTACCTATTTGGTTAGTGAACTGAAAAATTGCTCAGTTCCCTGAATATTAGGGAAAATGTTGCATTTTTAGTTTAGTATTTTTAGCTTAAATTGAAATAAATTTAGCAGCAACATTTGATACCCAATTTATAAATTACAATGTCCAATTTAAAAAATGATTAAACAAAACCTTTCAACTGAGTCATGGTACTTAACAAAGTAGAGCATATGACTCCATTCATAGCTTTCAGTCAAGCAGGTTGAAGAGCCACGAGGAACTGGGCAAGGTTAGTTTGCCCATTGTGGGACAATTTGTCCCACAACAAAGCCCATGTACAGGGGCATGCACTGCAGCACAAAGTAGTGATGCAAATTTGTGCTGATACTATTTGTGCCACTGCAAGCACATGTCCCTGCTCATCTGGATGCAGCCTAATGTGCCACCCTGCTTTATCTTCTGCCCAATATATTTCCTGTAATCAGATTTACTATAGTATTCCTTTATCCTTGGCCTCTATTACTGCCTAACATGTATGCAATCTGGAATACAAAAGAATTACTTTTTTGAGAGATGAGGAAGTGATTTTCATTTCCCACATTGCTCACAAAGTAGGCAATAAATCCATTATGGGGTGAGCATGGCTCACTTGGGCAGCATCAGGAAATAAGGGAACAAAAGATAGATGGTGAAGTTTAGAAGCAGGTCCACCTACCCCAAGGTTTCATATAGGTAACTTGTAGGAATGAGAAACACTGTGGAAACCAAACCAAACAACATAGAACTCTCTTCTTCCTCTATCTTTTAAAGACAGTCCTTCCAGCTCCAGACTGAAATGTGCTAGTTGACATAATGGCAGTTTGTACTGCTCTTACACTGACATATTCATTCTGAGCATAATTGAAGTACATCAATTTCCCAAGCTGTCAGTATGGTTTCTTTTCCCATTAAAATTCTTAGAAAAAGCCAAACAAATGTTTAATTTTGAACAGAAAAGAATCTTACATGCTACCTCCATTTGAGCAATTTTTTTCAAGTTTGAAGTGTCTTTTGTAAATCAGACATAGGCAACTGTAGATGAATTGATAGGTACAGTATTGTCTGCAGTACTAAGTGGGGAAGTAGTTTCTAGCTTGTGCAGATTTTTTTAAAGACATGCTTACTAAGTGCTTTTATAACATTTGTAGAGTAAGCATACATAAGACAGATCTCTCTTTGGTACCAAAATTGTAGCTCTACTTTATAATTGCAGCTCAGTTTATAGTCATCTACTTTATCATTAGAAATAATACAGTAATGTATATTACTTTAGTCGTTTTGGTAGTTATCTCCACTTTCCAGAAACCTTTGCTTTTATTCAGTAATTTATTGTGTTACACGCATGTCATAGAACTGAATAATATGAGTGGCAAGTTGCATATATCTGATTTCTACTATGAATTCAGGCCAAAAAAAGTTAGGATTACATTCAATTTCATATTGAAGTCAGTTTATATTACAGTTTCTTTCAAAACAGGAGACTTCTCACCACATACTTCTTATACACGGTCTGGTGTAGATTGTTGCAAAACGTTTTGGCAGGACCATATTCTTAACTATAAAAATGATCAAAAATGCCTTAGGATGAAAGACTAATAAAATTAAACTTGAATCTAGGAAGCCAAGAAAGAAACTGGCCAACTTTGCAAAAGAGCTAAAGCATATGATAAACTGTCATGCCTAAAAAGATGGTAGGTTTATTCAGCAGAGATCTCTAACAGCAGCAAGTGTATCCTGAAAATAGGTACCCTCATTCTAGTGTTGCCAGCTGTGATCTGACCGTAGTAGAATGTGAAAGACTGAAGAATAGGAAGAGGGAACAAGAACAGTTCTTGAAGTATAACAAATTAAAGAATACTTAATTGTTTACAGAAAAGAAAATAAACATGCTCAGGTATTTTAAGGAGAGAATGGGCCATTATTTCCTCTTGTCTTGTTTGACTAAGTATAGATGGTCAGAAAGCCCAAGGCTGAATTGATTCAGTCTTTGCAGGTTAGTCTAAGCTGCAGAGATTAAACAGAGAAACAGCTGGACACACATTTACCTTTGATTCACAAAATGCAGCCACATGCCTGCAGTGGCTCAAACCAGAAGCCAGGGGGCATTAGACCACAGCTCACTGGCACGTAGCCAGCATGGGAGAGTGTTCATTTCCTGCTGCCCCCGAGGTCTCTGGGATTTGTAGTCCAGAATCACAGAAGCCAGACTCTGCAGGGTTGTTCATCACTTCCTCTTCCTTCTTCTAGGTGCCTCTGGGATTTGTCCTGTACGGTCGCAGCCAGCAGTAACTTTTAGTAAGTTTAGCAGGGCAAGGCAGCAGGGTAAGGGGGGTTTAATAGGGAGAACCCCCCTCCGTGGCCCCAGACCCCAGCCAGGGTTTGCCTGGAGAGGTGGGGGGGTCAATCCCTCCCCCCTAACCCTTAGCTCTTCTCTGTTGGAGCAGGCAGCACAGCTCAGCTCAGGGACGGAAAGCATGTTGGGATGCTGGGAGACTTAAACTAGGAGGGGGTCTGGGACAGAAGTTTCATAAACCAGTTTGACCCATATCAGTTAAGTCTGGTGCTACATTCAACCAGGCATATCTTAAACCAGTTTCAGCCATTTTTAAACTGGTTTACATGCACTGATCTTCTGTTCTGTTACAGGTTTAAACCAGTTTCTGATTTCTTAAACTGGTTTATGTGTAAGACTGTCCCTAGTCTTTGAGTTCAGACCATAAAACCTGACCTACCAATTTCTGTATGAAGGCTACAACTTGCGTTTGTGCAACAGCATGCCTTTTAGTGAGACATCCATTTATGCATTAGTTGTACTTAATGTTTAGTTATTTTATAAAAGAAGATGTCCTTGAGAATAAAGAATTAAAAATGAATCTCTTTGAAATCAAGCACTGAAAAAATAGCTTTATATTTAATATATGTGACCTACAGAACCTTGAAATAAACTAAAGATGAGGTTTCAAGTGTAATATGTACCATGTTCTTCGAAATGAAAGGAAACCAACAAAGAATAGGAAATAGATTCACTGAGAGTGATAAATAATTTTAAGTAGGCAATTGCAGAGTGGCCCTCTTTGTGCCATGGATGCTTCTCTTTCACGTTTATAGGTCCAGCTATCAAGAAACATAATGGGAAGGTTTTTATAAGAGGATAGGTTAGTGAACAGCTAATTCACTGGGTAAGTTGCTTCTACAAAAGGCTTTATATATCTTATGTTGAGAGCAGGAGATTCCTAATATATCACAAAATGAAGGGATTTATAGGTGCCAAAAGGTAGACATTTCAGGAAATATGACTTAGCAAAAGGAAGAAAAAATGTTTCCTGTGGACCTGGTTGTTCCTGCAGATGCATATAACTCTGACTGAGGTAACTGAGTTTTGGGATCCATTCTTGTGTTAAATGTTTGGCGAAACATAGTACTGTTCAATTTTCACCAAGCATTAGAAAATAGAATGCTTTTCCAGTACCAGAACCTATATGCGTCATGAGAAACTGTGAAAGCCAGTAGTTTGTAAGTAGAAAACTGTTGAGTGTTGAGACTTATTTTTGCAGCTACTATGAAAAAGCTGCTCACTGGGGACCAATGAACCTTTACTACTCTCAGATCTCTCAAAAAGAAAGTAAGCCACTTCCATTCAGTTTGGCTGATATTATTTTTTTTTATTGTCAGGTTCAAATGTTTATAAGCACTTAGAACTTCAGATGATAATAGATCTTAAAGGTATTCTTAAAATTAAGTAAAACAAATTGTATTGTCTTTCACTATACATCTCTACAGTTGACAAAAGTAATTATTGTACTTTAATAACTAAAGATAATTTTTAAATTGCAATTGTATTATATGCCTAGGTTCTGGTCAAACGATATAATCCAAAATCCATTGATACTCTTTGTATGCCTCTTCACATCAGAATAGCTATGATTTTCATAACAGTCTTATGTCTTGTAATTTGACAGGAACAGTAGCCATTAGGGCTATGCGAAATTTCAATGCGTGTTTCGTTTCAAAACTGTTTCAACGCATTTTGATCTTGAAATAGCGAAATCAAAATGAAACAAAAGCGTTCAAAACAGCTTCAAAATGAAATGAGGGCACTTGAAACATTTCAAAAGCAGCCCGGTGGCAGGAGGCAGAGGAGAGCCAGGGCTACGCTCCGAGCGGCTCCTCCAGCCCTACGGAGCTCAGCCTGGCAGCAGGAGGCAGAGGAGAGCCAGGGCTGCACTCTGCCTCATGCCGCCAGGCTGAGCTTTGTGGGGCTGGCAGAGCCGCTCGACGCGCAGCCCTGGCTCTCCCCTGCCTTCCACCGCAGGGCTGCACTCCAAGTGACTCCTCCAGCTCCATGGAGCTGAACCTGGCAGTGGGAGGCAGGGGAAAGCCACGGGCCAGGGCTGTGCTCTGAGCAGCTCTGCCACTGGCTCTCCTGCCACTGGTCTGAGCTCCATGGGGCTGGCAGAGCCACTCGGAGTTCAGCCTGGCAGTAGGAGATGGGGAGAGCGAGGGCTGTGCTCCCAGCAGCTCTGCCACCCCCACAGAGCTCAACATACCCTCTCAGCACTGCTGGACTCGTCCCAGGGGTGCAGGCCCCCAGATCTGCATGCAGGATGACAGGAGGCTGCCTACTGCTGCTTGGGGCCAGTGGCAGCACCTGTCTACTCAGCGCTAGTCCCAGTGCCAGTCCCTGTGCCCAACACCAGTCCCAGGTGGCAGCAGCAGCCTCCTGTCATCTTGAGCACAGATCCAGGAACCCACACCACCAGGAGGAGTCTGGCACAGCCACAAATAAGTCTTGCTTGTCAGCACTTTGAGATGCAGTTTCCCAGAAACCCCTGCGCCTATCTCCTTGAAATTTGGCAGGCTTCATGCCCTCAGAAGGGACTACCATCCCTGCAATTTTCATCCAAATCAGGGAAATTACAAAGTTATAGGCGTTCTCATGATTTCCCATTATAATCTATGGGCAGAATGTCAAATTATGTCGAAACAGTGAAACAGTTTCAACTAAACGAAATGGAATCGTGCTTTAAAATGAAACAAAACAATGAAACAAAACACTGTCCCTTTGAAACGATGAAACAGAAGTTTAAACAAAATGGTGCTGTTTCACACAGCGCTACTAGCCATCAGACAAGGCAACTTTTTACCTGACTGGACACATGCGCCTTTCAGCATGCCACTGGAAATTTAGAATTTGCTGGGCAGATTTGCTAGCCAAGACACTGTAGTCCAGAGGCAGACAAAATATGTTCCACAGGCTGGATCCATCCCATGTGGAACTTCCATGTGGCCCGTGAGCACCCACCAATGAATTGTACCCCAACCAGCCCTTCTGCCCATGAGGTGACCAAGTATGCACACACACCCCAACATACCTTATTGTGCCTGGTTCCCTCCCTCCTGGGCAGAAGGGCCCGGCCCAGCAAGCAGCAACTTCTGTGCGAGGCTGCTGCTGCCACTGCTACAGCCACCCGGGGGGACCTGCTTGGCTTCCCCAGTGTCCTGCTCACTCTGGGCAGCAGGTAGGGAAGCAGCGGGGATGGGAGCAGGGCTAAGCTATGGCTGGGTGGGGGCAGAGGTTGTGGGGCTGGTGGCAGCATAGAGTGTGCCCAAGGGGGCAGCATGAGTGCGGAGCTCAGGTGAGTAGAGTGCAGGTGTGAGGAGGGAGGGTGGGGGAAAGGGGAATGTGGGGACCCACCACACACTCCTTCCCATAAGATAACCATATGGAATTGGAAGCCCATGAGTGAATTTGAAAACCCATCAAAGTCTAGAATATGTAAGCTTTGGCTGTAGCTTTGACTTGCCTCTGGCTTGTGGTACCTAGACCCAACAGCCAAACACCTATAGGTCCAGACAGAAGTACATCTCCCCACTGTAATTCATGGCCTTTTACAGGGGGGCTTCCCAAGATAAAGGTAGGCTCAAATCCACTTACCCCACCCTCCAGCACCGGCTGGGCAGCTCCCAGAATGAGCTACCTCTGCTCCCTTTCCCCACTCCCATTCTGAAAACAGTGCCTGAAGCATGGTTGGGCTGTGTCCCCTGCTCAATGCACACAGATGCAAGTTAATGAAGGCACTCCACTTTGGAGCATGTTTGTCTGAACCCTCGAGGGATCAGGCCCTTTTTAAAGTGCTCTGTAGCCATGCACTTGTGTTAGGTCACAACTGTAAAGCACTTTCAGGGGCCAGATTGGGTGAAAATTATCACTTCTGTCTGTGCCTTAAAAGGCTCCTGTGATCCACAGACATTACCAATCTATGGTAGTGGGCTTGTTCACAAGGCTAGTTAATCCTTATGAAGCTACAGAATCATCTGCTGAGGAAATTTCTTAATGCTGAGCAACTAAGTAAGGAGAGAGAATTGTTTGTTTAATCTCTATACATGATGTATACTGCTGGTTTTTATCATAATTGAATTCTTCCCTTGCTTTTTATGTATTTTAACAACTTCCCTACTTTTTTGCCTTCATCTGGTAACGTGTGTATTTTTATTTATGGAGTAATGCATAACAGTTTTTAATATAATAAGTCCTTCTGGTGTTGTGGGCGGGCATCCAGATTTTTTCCAGACCTGATACATTTTGTTACAGTTTTGCCAGACAGATGTAGAACAGAGCTGACCAAATAGTAGCCCATGGGCTGATAAAGTCCTTGAAGTGGTAAACTATAGCTCCTAGGTTCCCAGTCTACGTGTTACTCCTGCTATCATTCTTTTGTTGCCATGTCTATAGGCTCCCCTTTGTCCTTGCCCACGAAGCCAAAGGATCCTGCAGTTAAGGGACTCAGGGGATCAAGGGCATGATGCAGCAGGCAGATGCCAGGCTAGGGAAAGCAGCACAACATGCAGCATTGCAGCTCAAGTTACATGTCGCCTACACGGTATGTAACCAAGGGGACTGTGAGAAGTAGGGCAGCCTGATATAGGGTATGCTTCAGAACTCCATCTTCTTTTCAGGTATTTAGTTTTACTAATGTCAAGAACATTAGAATTGGGCCAAAGCAGTGACTAGTCAGATACCTGTAGTTCAGAGGCATAGAGGAGATCTGGGTTTTAATATGTATATTTTAGGCTTTTATTCTTTTCCTTAGAAGATGAATTGTTATCCTTTTAGCCATGTTTTATATACTAACATGAGCATCAGCTGGTCTCCTCCTGCTAATACGTCTCTATTCTGCTTCTACTTCAAAGTGTAAGTCATGCATGATTAGTAGAGCCTGGGATGGACTTAGACTAAAATGAAGCCTGATCATAAATGTCCCCCAAGACTCTTTCTCCTTGTTATTTTCACCTGACAGGTGCCACCATGGTATTAATCACAACCTTATGTGAACTCTTGGCTATTTATGCTACATTGGAAGCAAGACAAATTTACTCCAAAAATTCTGCTTCAGTTCCTCCCTTATAACATGTCCTGTTGGCTCAACCCAGATCTTTAGCACACCTGCTTCCCTTATGTACAGAACTTTATTTTTCCATTTAAACTCTCTTCAATTTCATCTATATACCTAGAGCAGCCTTACACAATTCAATTTGCCCACTTCCCTGGAGGTGGCTGTTTGTTTCTGTTTTGAATAATATATGAATTTGATAGCTTGACTGTAATGAGTTTTACTAATTATAATGATATACCAACCAAAATAAGTATAGTCATAATCACAATTTCTGTGGTTATTTATTTAATATAAATACAAGTACCTATGGCCATTTAACTTTCTCTCAGGATCTCTTTTGCAGTTATTCTTAAAAGTATTTTATAATACCTTCTGATTCAACCCTTGTGACATTATGTCTTTGAAAACTCTGGACAATACTTTTTTGTTTCTCAGTTCACTGATTCCCCACTTACTCCATCTTTTTTTTCATAGATTCATAGATGTTAGGGGCTGGAAGGGACCTCTCAAGATCATCAGGTCCAGCCCCCACCCCCCCAAAGACTGTTGGGGTCAGATGACCCCAGCAAAGTGAGTGTCCAGAAGTTTATTAAAGACTAGAGAATTGCCTGTCAAGAATAATTGTGGGAACAGACGGAGGAGGGGCAGGCCAGCGCTGTGCTGCCACCACCCTGTGCTGCCACCACTTCCAAAGAGCAGGGCTGGGGGGTGGGGCAACACCAGCAGTGCTGGCTTCACCCCTCCCACTCCATTCCCACTGTCATGGTGGCACTCTGCCATCCCTGCCATCCCCCTCTGCCACCACCCCACACCACCACCACCTCCAAGGAGCATGCTGGCCTCGCCCCCCACCCTCCATCCCCACCATCATGGCGGCAGTCCATCCCCACTGTCATTCTTCCCCCCACTCCACTCAGCATCCATTCCCAACCCCCACCCCACCCCACCCCGCTCCATCCCTGCTATCATTATTGATGGGCAATTTGTCATGCATGCAGCACTGGTTGAAGCCACGCCCTGGTGGGAACCACGCCCCCAAGAGCGTTACAGACAGACAGATATACAGACAGAATATCCAGAATAAGTGGTTGTACCACCTCTGGGGGGAAGACTGTTCCAGACCCTGGACACTTGAGTTGTAAAGACGTTTTTCCTTATGTCTAATCTAAAGTGGTCTTCTAGAAATTTATGACTATTAGTCTCCTAGGCCACGGAACAAGGTGGGCCACCCGGGCCATGGCCCTACCAACTTTTAGCACATTAATTTATATAATGCACAAATGCACAACTGTCATTCCGGTTAAAACTGTATAGCTATTTTTTTAACTGCAAAACTAGCTAAAGTAACGTGCTAAAAGTTAGTTGGGCCATGGCCCGGGTAGCCCACTCCATTCCGTGGCCTATGATTAGTCCTTGTCTTCCCCTGAGGAGCCACAGTGAACGAATGTTCTCCCAGGCCCTGATATACACCCCTTATATACTTATAGGCTGCGACCGAGTCCCCTCTGAGTCTTCTCTTCTCCAGGCTGAACAGACCCAGGTCTCTCAGCTTCTCATTGTACAGCCTGCTCTTCATACCTCTAGCCAGGGCCGTCCCTGGGGGTGGTGACTCGGGGCAACTGCCCTGAGCTCCGCACTTTGGGGAGCCCCACAGAGCCAGGTGTAGGAGACCTGGCAACTCCGTGCTGCCACCAGCTTCAGGTCCGGCCGCTCAGCAGGCACACTCCCCTCCTCCCCTGCGCCCTTGCCACTGAAACTGCCGCCAGTCTCCTTGCATCCGGGGTTGGGGCTCTGCACCCTGCTCGGATCGTCTCTGTGCATAGCCCACCTTTAGACTCTCTCAAGCTTCTGCACATCCTTCTTGAAGTGTGCCTGGAACCAGATGCAGTACTTCAGCTGCAACCTCACCAAGGCTGAGTAAAGCAGGAGGATGACATCTTTAGTCTTGTTTGAGATGCATGCAGTGTTTTGTTTGCCAGCATTGCATTGGTGGCTCATGTTCATTTGATGATCTATCAAGACCCCCAGGTCTCTTTGGTTGTGGTGCTAGTAAGTGTAGCACTGCTGAGCCTGTAACGCTACTTATCTTTACCTGTATTTACTGCTGCCTTTTACAGGCCTTCCCAAATTACTTGGAGATTCTGACATTCAACCTGAGAGTTGTACAGCCAGTTCTATTCCTTTGTTGTCATTCATTCTTGAATCTGTAGCCAGATTTATGTTAGCAGTGAGCCTCGCATACTTATTCAGGTCTTGCTTAACTGCTTTGGAATACACATCTTAAAGTAGGGAGTCATATGTTAGTCAAAGCTGGGATTTAGTTACTGCTTTGATTTTACTTCAGTAGACTGATCTCAATTTCCCCATAGATGACAATGATCCACACACACTCACTCTTACTAACTGCTGACAGTTTAAGAGCATACTCAGCTGTTTAGAGGTCTTGCAAACATAATGTTTGACAATTAATGGATAAGGACAAAATTGCATCTTTAATAAAAGATATTTCATTTGGAAAAAATTTTCAGTAAAACTAGAGCTCAGAAAATACAAAGCATAAATAATTTAATGAGATTTCTTCTCTAGTTTTATGTTTACTTACCCCAAGGTGTGTTCTCCCATATTCTGCTATAAAAAATAATTTAGTTAGATAAATCTTAAGAAAAATCATACACTCACAGAAGAACACTTTTCTAAGAAAGTAGCATGAGTGATTTATTTATATGAGGTTCCAAATATGTGTCCTGATAGTGATTAAAATATGATATATATTGAATGAACAAAAATGACCTCACTTTTTGGGAGCTTTTTAGTTTCCTATTCGTAACTCAGAGTTTATTGGTGTTTTCTATGTTTTTCATTAAGCACATTCAATAGCATAGTATTATGGTAACCCCTGCTATATTAAATGGAATCTTTAAATGCATTGAAAATCGTAAAATATTAACATTTCATCAAGGCCCTGAGAAGTAAGATGTTTATAATGTACTTAAAAATGTATATTGATTCCTAGAGTTTCCTCTGTTTAGTTGGGTATGCCCAGTTGCTTATTTCTTGACAAGCAGCTGTTACTTTACACAGAGATTTGGCAGAAACCTCTTTGGAAGGTAAACTTAAATATACTTTCTGTTTTGGGTTTCTCAACTTGTTAGTGGGCAAAATTTCTAATAATACACTTACGTAACTCATTGCTTTTTTGAGTTTGAAGCTTACCTCTTGAATACTGAGCATCAGGAAATGAAACAAGAAGCAAGTAAATTTTTTAGTCAAAATTGAGAGAGAAAAAAGAATGAAGTCCACACAGAATACTTATCAGGACGGTTATTTTGAACTCTAACCCTAAGATAACCGATGTTTTGTATTATTTGGGCACGGTTAGACCCTATTCCACTTGTTAGGCATCTCTCAACGGGCCTAGGCAGCTAGGTTTTTAAGGACCCTATTCTAGTCCCTGACAAACCATTAACACATCTGCTTTTTGTAACAGCTTTTGTCTTAATCCAAGGAGGAACAGGTTCTATTCATCCAAAAATATCTTTTGCATTAATGGTTTTTCATGGACTTAAGCAGAATATGCTAAGATCTTGGTTAGACATCTATGGTTAGACATCCCATTCCATCTGTAGGATGGAGGACCCTAGACTTCTCAGTTTGAATTACAGACTTCTCAGTTTGAGACCCTAGACTTCTCAGTTTACATTATAATTAAGAGTACTTCTGGGGGTCACACACACTAGAGAAGAGGGAAAAGTAGACTATCAAAAATTATGATGATGATGAGACCATATAATATTAGTTAATTCTGAATATTTTCTTGAAGCTCTTCTAGTTTGTGGCTGCTGTTGCTTTTCAGTGCAGTGTTTTGGGACTTTTGTTGACAAATGGATGGTTTCAAGGTTCACAATCAAATGCAAGATTACCAGTAAAATTACTGGAAATTAACAAAGAAGAAGAAAGAGACAAGGAATCTGAAAGCGTATTCAAGATACTCCTTGGTTTATTCCCAGTTGTGTATCGTATTGTGTAGATATTCCTTGGCCAGTTTCAACTGATGTAAATCATCCCTTGGCCAGTTTCAACTGATGTAAATCATCCCATTATTCCAGCTCATGAATATAAGTACAAAGGGCGATAGCAGCAACTGAAAATGAGCTTAAGAAAATGGGCTAGTGGCCATTAAAATCTGTTTAGCATTTTCAATGACATCTGTTTTCCATCTTATAGTGCTGTTTAATTAGTATCAGTATTAGAAAACTGTACAAATCAGTTTGCAGAAAATAATATATTGAAGTAAGTGACCTTTTTCTAACTAAGATTTTTTTTCTAAAGAAAAATGAAAAGATAATAATGTGGGCTTGATTACTTTCACCCTATATTGTTTGATTCTATGTCAGTTTTAGTGCTCTACTCCCAGGGTTATTCATTTCAACAAAGCCAAATCAATCTCCGGATGGCAGTTTATTCTATTCCTGTTGTATCTGTAGACATATTTTTGGAAGACCAAAAATGGAAGAAATACCAATCATAGCAATGACAATCTAGAAAAAAAAGTTCTTGTTTATCTTAACTGCCTGAAGAGCAGCACTTTTGGCTTATAAACAAGTGAGAAAATCCACTTACTGGAAAGGATTCCTCCCTATCTCTGTAAGAGATTTTTTTTGGTAGAAATAGTTGTCTTCTATCTTATTTTTAAAACATTACTTAGAATAACTAGAACATGAGGTAGCTCTTTTGCTTCTCTATTCTGCTGTAATGGAAAGCCTAGACTGTTCAAACATATTAATCTCCTGAGCAAAGGAGGGCCATTCAGGAAAAAGAGAAAAACCTGCAAAAGTTGCTTTTACAGTGACCTTAATTTATTTTCTGTGTCAGTGAGTCACATGTATACATAGCATTTAGTTACAGTAGAGAAAACTAACTTCATTTACTTGCGGTATCCTAGAATCTTTCAAAACAGAGATTTTTTTCATTTGTGTGTAAAAGCCCTTCAGTGAACCATTAGTTCTGTTTGTCACATTTAAAATCCAACATCAGAAATGTTTTGCGGTAACCATGCTAATAGATGCAGGAATTAATTTTCTTATCAGGCCCCAAAGATTAATAGTGAAGTCTAATAAATACTGAGAGTTTATTTTCCATTATCAGTGCTATAATACTGGTATAGTTCTTCACGGATCGCCTTCTCTTGTCCAGGAGCAATCTATCCATGGTTTTCCATTATCCCATATTGGGAAATCAAATGTTTGAATGATGCTCATAGATATGTAAAATACACACAGACATAGGTATGCTCACAGCAAGTGAGAGACCAAAGGACAAGGACAGGGACAAAGGAAAGATTGTTTTTCCCAATACAAATAAATATTTCAGAGTGGCAAGAATTTACGGAAGACAAACAAGGAAGGGAACCAGTGAATTAAGTCCTCAAGAGCCTGGCAATGTTTGTTTTTTTTTAAATCGTTCCTGTTAGTATAATGATCTTGAACTTATGCATGATTTCTTAGCCATGACTGAGCATACCTGAAAACTTATTTTGTATAATTTTGAAATTTTAAGGGATATTCTTATGGTGATTTGTATAATGTACTTTTATATTAATCCCGTCCTTAACTCATTTCTTTCCTGTCTGTCCTTTTTGCTTTGTTTTATATGTTCTTGGGGTGGTTTTAGGTTGTCTATTATTGCCCTTGTTTTTAATTTCTCTGGATCAGGGATATCAAACATATGGCCCAGGGGCTGGATCCAGGCTGTGGACTTGACCTGTGGGTCACTAGACTGACACCACCTACTGGGCCCAGCTGTGTGTGCTGTGTGGTATGTGGACTGGACCTGGCACCATGCATCTTGCACACAGCACAGGGAGTCAGTCTGGGATGTGGGGCTGCATGTTGCACTCTTCTGGATTGGCTCTGTGCACTGACTCCAGAGCTGGTTTGGATCAGGCCATGCAGCACACAACCCATGCAGACAAAAGGCTGGTCTTATGGATTGCCACATGCAGCACACAACCCATGCCAGTACCCTTTGCTTCATGGAGTATGCATGACCTTTTCTGTACCAGCTTCAGGGCTTGCTGGAATATTTCTTTTAAAAAAATTGGACCATAGACCAGGCAATTCAGGAAGTTTTTGGAGAGTGTTAGGGACAACTTGCTGGTGCAAGTGTTGGAAAGGCCAAGTAGGGTCCAAGCTCTTCTTGACCTGCTGCTCACAATCAGAGAAGTATTTGTGGAGAATGTAGCAATGAATGGCAAATTAGGCAGTGGCAACCATAAGATGATTGAGTTCAGGATCTGAGGGAAGGAAGGAGAGCAGCAGAGTATAGACCTTGGGCTTCAGAAAAGCAGGCTTCAACTCACTTAGAGAACTTATGGGCAGAATCCCCTGGGAGGCCAGCCTGAGAGGGAAATAAGTCCATGAGAGCTAGATGTATTTTAAAGAAACCTTACTGAGAGTGCAGGAACAAACCATCCCAATATTCAGCATCCCCACCTTCTGTTGCTGCTTCCTGACAGGGCTGTGCATAATAGATGGGCGGGGGGGGAGTGATCTCCACACACGCCCACTCTCCCTCACACCCACACCCTGCCCACCTGAGTTTCACACTGTTGCCACCCCCCTGGGTGCGGGCTTTGTGCTGCTCCTAGCCCCAGCCCCATGTTCCATGCTTCCACCCAGCTGCAGCTCTGTCTCCCACCCTTGCTGCTTCCTTTCTGGTGCCCAGAGCAAGTGGGACACTGAGGAATTCAAGCACATCCCCCCAGCAGCTGCAGCAGTGGCAGCAGCAGCCCCACCCAGAAGCTGCGTGCTGACTGGGCCAGGCCCTTCCACCCACAATAGGGTATGTTGGCTGGAGCTGTGTATATGTGGGTGCCTTGCTCCCACCCTCGTTGGCTGGGCAAGGTACAATTTGTTGGTGAACGCTGCGGGCTGGATGAAAGTGCTTGGCGGGGTAGACATGGCCTGAGGCTGTATTTTGCTTGCCCCTGAGCTAAACTGTTCTCAGTGATGGCAGATGACAGAAGAAGTTGCAGCAAGGGAAGTTCATGTTGGATATTAGGAAGAATTTTCTCACTAGAGGGGTGGTAAAGTACTGGAATGGGTTACCCAGAGAGGTGGTGAAATCTCTATTCTTTTGCTGTTTTTAAGACCCGGATAGACAAAGCCTTAGCTGGGATGATCTAGTTGGGGATGGTCCTGCTTTGAGCAAGGGTTTGGACTCGACCTCCTGAGGCCCCTTCCAACCCTAATTTTCAATTATTCTGTGATTCTGTAGTACAGATATTTTTATCTTCAGTAATTTCTGATCTAAACTAGATCGTTTAAAATTTTTCAGCTTGAGTAACCAGTGACAAGGATGCAAATCTATGCCTGATTTTCCAAGTCCTCCAAGGTCTGGAATAGCCTACTGTCCAAGTCCCCAAGGTCTGGAATAGCCTGCCATCAGAGGTGGTTCAAGCACCTATATTGAATGCCTTCAAGAGAAATTTGGATGCTTATCTTGCTGGGATCCTATGACCCCAGCTGACTTCCTGCCCCTCGGGCAGGGGGCTGGACTCAATGGTCTTCCGAGGTCCCTTCCAGCCCTAATGTGTATGAAATCTATGTCTTCCTGAAGAGTGCTTGTATAAATGCAGACGTTTACACAGCCTGTGCAGGGCTAGAGCTCCAGTGTTAGGCATGTCTACAAAAGTGAATTAATTATAATTTCACTAATTTCATCAAACAGGAGGAATTTTCTGATTGCTACTAAAACAACTGTTTCTCACTTTGAGCACATCCAGTGGAAACTCCAGGACAAATAATGAACTGAAGAAAACTTGTCTTTACCTAACATCTCAAAATTTAGTTGTTGTGTATTATAGTCCTGTGCATATGCCTAATATTTTAGGAGAGATTGCAGTACAATAAATGATTATGACTGACCTGATTATGAAAATCAGTTATAAAATAGTATACATTATTCTTGCTCAGGGGTGGATCCAGTGGGGGATGGTCTGGTATACTTACACCCCTTTCCCCCTTTGATTTCTTCTGCACCCAAAGTTTGAAACCATGTGCCTGGCAGTGGCAGCTTCTGAGAGAGTGCTGAAGGATTCAGCTGACTTTGTCTTATTAGAATCTACCTGACCCCTTCTAAACTTTTCATTCCACAAGTGTTAATGACCCTTTTCTTTGTAATGGTCTTAAGGTTCCACCAATCCTTTGTTCTGCAGTTCTGTTTCTTAGCTGCTCCTGGTAATGAAGCTCCTATTTCACAGCCCTGTAGATAGTTTTCAGCTCATTCCAATGAAGTTATATTTGTTTCTGCTTCAATCTTAAACTGAATAATACAGCCCTAGGCCCCTAGTATATTAGTAAAGCTTCTGGCTTATTTTTAGCTATTGTTTTATATGTGATAATGCACTGCACCATCTACAACCCCGTTTTAAAAATTCTAGATCCATCCATGTTCTTTCATATCCTGGTCTCAGTAAGGTACCTTCTCTAGATTCTTGGGATGGCTATCTGATAATCTAATATGCATGAGGTATCTAGTAATCTAATAATCTAATATGCATGAGGTATATTTGGAAAGATTAACAGGAATCACTTGGGTTGTATCTGTGTCCATCTCGTGCAATACATCTGCTGTCCAGGTCTTTTTGCAGGGTTTTTTTTATCATAGTCTTGTCTGTATCCATTTTTTTAATTTAGGACTTGCTTGGCTTGAGGTTTTTATTTTGGGGGCGGCGGGAGTGGGGTTGGTTATTTTGCAGTAACAGTGGAGAACAATGGGGAAAATAATTAACATTCTTTCCCTGCTGACTTGGCAGCTGCAGTCCTAACACATTCCTCCATCCAAAAGAGGATGGTCAAAGAAGCAAAGAGTAGGAACCTACTGCAGTTTTCTGCATGGCCTGTAAAAGGCTACATTTTGAGCAGCACCTGGCACTTTTTTGAGGTCTCTGGCTCTGCTTTAGCATTTTTGTTAGCAGAAGCCTGTCCCTATTCATAATCCTTCCAAAATTCAGGAATAGTGTTCTGTTTCTACTCGTAGATTTAGAGACTTCACTTGCTTCAGCAACAATACTCTGAACATCATTAGATCAAAGGTAGAATATAAGCTGCAGTGGTATATGAGGTAGAGGAATATTGGGAAGTGGCAGTGAGCTCAGGTAGGGTAGTGCTGAGATATATTAGCTGCAGTATGCTAGTTCCTGTTACAGTTGTACTACTTTTGTTTTTTTGAAGTCATGCAGTTATTAAGGTAGTTGAGCTTGAGCAATAGCATCAAATCTAAGAAGCAAAGTAAAGCAACATAGACTTCCACTGATATACCTCAAGCAATGCTTAATGAATAACAAATTAATCTGCCTGTTCACAGGGTTTCTATTTTTAAAAAAGAAAGTATGCACAACTTTTTTTCTCCACTCTATATTTTCCTTTTCTTCATTCAGTGATCCACTTTAATCAAATCAAATGCTTTTTATTTTATTATTAAATGCTCATTACTTATATTATTGGCAATATACATTTTTATCTTCCAGAGAGTGATTATTCCAAAGATGTTTAGGTTTTTTATCTTCAAACTTTAAATATTTATAATTATTAACTTGTCATTTCACAGAAAATAACAGGTAACATTTAAAGTTCATATCTAAGTGAAATATCTTCTAAATATGTCATATCATATACATCATATGATAAATTCTTTTGACAGTTCATCCATTTAAAAATGCATGATGTGGATAAGAATCGTGTAGGTTTTGTTGATGAACTTTTCCAAAACAACCTGTTAAATTAGAAATTTGAGTTGAACGCAGTTTGAGATATTTAGTTCCCAAATGAGTATAGTACAGTTTTCAGGTTTTAATTAATTCAAGATGAACAATGCTAACAAAACAAAGATCTGCAGTAGAATGGTTAACTGTCCTCTTGTTTGTTTGTTTATCTCCCTCATTGTCTGGAGTAGTTCCTGAGTGACATTGCAGACCTGCTTTTCAGGTAAATGCTTTTCTAATTTAAGTGACACTTAGTCAGATCATCCCCTGAGATTAGAAAGGAATACAGTGCTTGTAAATTAATAATTTTACAAATCTGTTATAAATTGCAGGTGTGGAAGTAGTTATCTACACAACATATTTATAGACCTTGTATAGCAGAAAACAGTCAGTAGATTTAAATGTTTTACTTTGTTATTAATTTCCATACCTTGTCTTCCTAGACCATCAACTAACAGGCTTAATTTTGCTCCAGTTGACATCAACTGGAGCAAAATTAGGCATATTAACTGATGACCTTGAGAGGTAAGGAAGCTGATATCAGTGAGGTTTTGACTACACTGACATCAGGATTAAACCAGCAATGCATTTATCTAAGAATGTCAGCATTCCATAAAATACACAGGTTCATAGTCTTCCTGAGAAGTAGGTAAATATAGTACAACTTTTCTGCACACGGGTAGACTGAGGTTCAAAGGTCAGTCAGCTAATTCAATAACAGAAAGATAACCCAATAAACTCATCAGTTCAGTTGCTAATTCTGAATACCATTCTCTTTCTTTAGCCAAAGTACTTATATCTTTTGGGACTACTGATAGAGAATAAAGGCAACAGAAGCAAAGGAGGATTACAAGACTTTTTATACTACTAAATACAATATTTTACAAATGGCTACAATTACAGTAATTGTATCACTAACAGCATTTAAGATTGATATTAATTTCCCATTATAATCCCCATTTTAATTCCACACTTAAATTTATAACAAATTAATGGACCTCCTTGAAGTGATGTGTAGCACATCTCCCATCATGTGAGTTTTCTGGAAAATTGGAAAAAAATCAGAAACGGTGGTGTTATATGTTATGGTATTTTGAAAATACATAGGAAATTCCTTTTCAGAAGTGTTCCCATACATCCAGAATTGTTTAATACTAACAATGGGTACCCAGATTGAAAAATGTTTTCTCATTGAATATTTGTTCTAGATAAACACCTGAAGGGTGAAGTCAGTATAGTTGATGAATGCCATCAGGAGTTTTATTTTTTCATTGTATTACCTCTCAGTGGCTAGTCTGCATTTTTATTTCTTGCAGTATTGCTGAAAGATATGCTGAATCAAATTTATACCTCATTCAAATCTGTTCTTTCACTTCTGTTCCTTGTAATGGTACCAATAGTTGAAGTATTTGTTTTGCAGGTATAGCTATATCATCATCAGTTAATTAACTAAGATGTCCTAAATTGCTGTTTTTCACTACACTTAAAAGCTAATGGTTCCTGTGTTTACTGTGTTTTACTCCTATACCAATTTTTGCTTTTAACTCTGAAAATTGTGATGATATCAACCAGCATGTTACATTAGAACACTTACTTGTTCAAGAGTACAGTTAGTTTAATTGTATTTATAGTTGGTGGTTTGCTTGACAACACCTAACAACAGGTTCCATCTCAAAGAAAATGAAAAATATTATTCTGGGGTGCAAAAAGGTTTAAGTATTCTCTTATAGTTTTTATTGCCAATATTTTCCCAAGAATTACCTAATCAGTTTTGTTTATGCATCATAACTTACTGTAACTCTTCTTTCATGATACAACTTTACACATTTAATGAGAACACAGTATAAAGTTTTGGTACTGTGTAGAAAATAGTTTTGTAAAAATCTTTTTGATGAACTGGTGCATGTGAAGAAGAGTGAATGAATGGCAGACTGAAACAGCAAAAGAGACATTTATATAATACTATATTATTTTCAGTCTATGCTTATGTACACAAATACATATTACCTAGTTAATTTCATTAAAATATAATGGTAAGATTATAAGAAAAAGATGGGATAAAAATGTATCAAAATGACTGACATGAGAACTAGGTAGAATTACACCTCCTAACTAGACAGTCAAGAAAACTTTTTAGCTCTAGCTGATTCTTATCAAAGACTCTTTTTACTGGGGGTTATTAACACATTTAAGGCTTCCTGCTATGAACTGTGTAGAGAATACAATTGTTGTGTAACAGTAGGAACATAACAGTCTGTTATTCTGATTTCTAACAAGTTAAATATGCAGGCTATTCTCCAATACCTGAAGAACTGCTTTCAAGAGGAGCCATAAGTCTGACATTAAAAAAAAATTAAGGCCAGTTCCTGTAGTTTAGAGAAGTGAGCCAACAGCTAAAGTCTCCATCCTGCTGTGCTGGAAAAGAACTATCCTGTTATTGCTTGATATCAAAAGGGGACATATGAAGACAAGTTGTGAATAATGTTTCCAGAATTGTTTCATAGATTGTACGGGGCTGGAAGGGACCTTGCAGATCATCTGGTCCAGCCCACCCTCTGCCCCGCTCTAGGCAGGAAGACAACTGGAGTCAAGTGACTCCAGCAACATGACTGTCCAGTCTCCTCTTGAAAACCTCCAGGGTCGGTGACTGCTCCACCTCTGGAGGGAATTTATTCCACAGTCACCCTGACTATGAAGGAGTTTTTACTGGTATTAAGCCTGGAGTGGCCTTCCAGTTTATATCCATTAGTCCTGGTCTTCCCCGGGGTGCCCTAGTGAATAGTTGTTCACCAAGCTCCTGATGCACTCTTCTGATATAGTGGTAAGCTGTTATCAAGTCCCCTCTCAACCTTCTCTTCTTTAGGCTAAAGAGGCTTAAGTCCCTCAGCCTTTCCTTGTATGGCTTGCCTTGCAAGTCCGTGATCATACGGGTGGCTCTTCTCTGGACCCTCTCAAGTTTTTCCATGTCCTTATTGAACTGGATGCAGTACTCCAACTGTGGTCTCACCAGTCTCACCAGCACTAAGTACAGCGGGAGTATCACTTCCTTAGTTTTACACGAGATGCGTCAGTTGGTGAATGCCAGCGCGTTGTTTGCCCTGCTGGCCATAGTGGAGCAATCTACACCTGCAGTTAATGCTCACAAATAAACTCCAGAGCTTATTCACCCAACAGAGTGAACTTGGTCCTCTGGTTGATGGCAGAGACCAGACTATACTTCCCTTTGGCTTTGCAGTCCCAGGGCAACTGACCAGCAAGTTGAGCAGTAAAGTGTTCTTTCTGGCAGGGAGGGAGGAAGCAAGCTCCCTGCCGCTTCTCCTTCTTCATCTGATGGATGAGGCCAGACTAGAATAGGCTAAAATAAAAATCTTTTCCCCCTTTTGTCGCAGGAACTTGGTAGCTCAAGTGAAATAACAGATTTGCAAAAAATGGAAAATGAAAATGTTGAGCTGCCAGGTCTGGGGGAAGAAGAAGCAGGATCCTTGCTTTCAAGTTCACTGTCACCAGATATATGATGCACCATGAGTAATTGTTCAAGACAGTCAAATTTTTTTATCAGTCTTTGTGGACAAAATGTCAAGAGAAGATCAAGAAAAAGCAGATGAGACATTAGCTTGAACTATATTTGCAAATGGTACACCCTCTTTCAGTAACTGAAAATCAGTACTGGAAGGAACATTACAGACTAATTTGCCCATCATATAAGTTATCACTTATCACATTCTCTCTCAGACAGACAGTATGACAGAGTTCAAACAATGGTTATATCCAAAGGATTGGTCAAGTAGAATCACTGACTCTGATGTCAGATGAATGGACTGATATACAAGGAAATCCTTTATTTAACATTATGTTATCAACACCTGAACCAAAATTCCCAAAAGCAGTTGCTACTAAATCTTCTCATCATACAGGTGAATACATAGCCAAATTACTGAGTGAAGAGATTGAAAGTGCAGGTCCCTTCAGCCCTGATAATGTGAGTAACATGAGGGCTGCATAACACATATTAAAGGCAAATTATCTTAATTTAATAGTATTTGGCTGTCTTGCTCATGGGTTGAATCTTCTGGCAAAGGACGTAGTAAGGGTGAATACAATGAAGACAATATTGGCAACCTGCAAAATGATTGTGAAGGTAGTCAACAATCATCATGTTGCTAATCAGACTTTGAAGAAATTATAGAAAGAGAAGCAGGGGGAGGAAAGTGCCCTTTTATTGCCAGGAGAAACTAGATGGGGCTCAGCTACAAAGTGTTTACACAGCACGCTGTGCACACAGAACTGTTTGCAGTGTGCTTCAACAGATGACACAATATCCCAGATTATGCACATTTGGAAGCAGGTTCTTGACAACGTGTTCTGGGTGCAAGTTCAAGGAGTATTCAATTTGCTACTACCAATTTCAGTGGCTGACAAGAAACTTCAGGGAGATACACCAAGCCTTTCAAATAGTCCATAGATATTCAGACACCTGAATGAAAATCGAATCGAGTTTTTGCTGCCTTCACCTCTATCCAAAAAAGAATTAAAACTGTTTACTAAGAGAGCTGAGTTTTGCTTTCATCCAGTTCATCTGGCAGCAAACCTTTTGGATCCTCAACACAGAGGACAATATTTATCAGAAGATGAATTATCTACTGCTCTTGATACAACTATGGAAGTAGCTAAGAATGTCCCCAACATTAACAAAATAGCGGGGATGACAGACATTGCCAAGTACCATACGAAAGAAAAACTTTGGAGCAAAGACATCATTTGGCAGGCAGATGATGTCTCCTCTCACATAGTGGAAGGGATGCTATACCACCCAAGTGTTGTCCAGGTTTGCTCTAAGGATCCTAAGCATTCCACCAACAGCAGCTTCTTGTGAGCAGAACTGGAAGGCTTTCAGCTCAATCAAGACAAAAAAAAAAGGAATAAACTAAAAAATGAACGCACTGCTAAGCTTGCTTGTATTTGTCAAAATCTCTTGCTTCTGGAGAATCAGTCAGAAGCACAATTAGTAAAGAAGATGCAGTGTGATAAGTTGCCCTTGCCCATAGATTCATTGGTAAAACCATCCTTTGGCGAAAGAAAATGTGGTTCAAGTAGTTCTGAATCAGAGTTGCCTCAATCCGATTCTGAAATGGAATTAACAAGTAGTGCAAGTGATTCTACAGATAGTGACAGTGAAACTGGAGGTGCCGCAGTGACCTCAGTGGAAGAGAGTTAAACTCTATTGAAGTAGATGAGTGGATAACCATGGCATATAATGCCCAGTTCTTTGGGTGTGCTAAAATTAGTGTCAACAGTTTTCAGTGCCTTTGTTTTTTTCTTTAAATTTAAACGAACAATGTAAGGGAAGTACATGGTATTGTGTATTGTCTTTAAATTGTTACAAGTATTCCAACAAAAATTTCTTTCCACATAAAGCTTTGAATGTGTTTGAATACAACATTTAAACCACATTAAGAGTGCTGTATTTAATTTTTTTCCTAATAAAATGTTTCAGTTCAAATACTTGTGGCTATTGGGACATAAAATTAACATGGGGGTACTTTTTTAGTTTTTTTACTAAACATAAATCAAATAAACATGCTTAATCAGATCACGCTCTATTTAGGGCATTTTTCTGGAAAACCCACATCTCTGGCTCCATATGCTATGAAGGGCCCAATTGGGGCATGAGGGTGCTTCAGTGTGGGGCTAGCTGGAAGCAGCCCTCATGCTGAAGCACCCTTGTGCTCTAGCCAGCTCCACTCCCCCCCATCCACAATTGGTGGAGCCCTGTCCTAGCAACCAACCCAGGGCTGCTCCAATGGGGCTCCATGTGCACTGCAGGGCAGTGGGGAGGAGGGGGGCAGGGCTGGCTGAGTCATGAGGGTGCATCAGCACCGGGGCTGCCTGCCAGCTAGCTCTGCACTGAAGTACTCCATGCCCTAGTCAGCTGGAGCAACATCTACACATGAACTGCTGTGCATGAAAAAACTCCACAGCAGGATAGTTACTTGTATTTTTTGGCTAAGTGCAGACAGTCAAAAAGCCTGAGACTGAGTTAATTAATTATTCGCCAGTTAATCTAAACTGCAGAGATTTAACCAATGAGCAAATGAACAGACACTCACTTTTGATTCTAGAAATGCAGCCACCATGCCTGCAGTGGCCCAAGCCAGAAGCCGGAGGGTGCTACAGCATGCCTCCCTGCTGGGCTACAGCAGACAGCTTGGGCCAAGGCTAGCCTGCCTACCCTGTGAGAGGGGTTTGTGAGGAAGGCGCAAAGCATCCTGGGATGCTGGGGAACTGTGAGCTAACTTGAAACTGGAGGGGACCTGGGACAAAAGTTCAATAAACCAATTTAACCTAAATTGCTTAAGACTGATACTACATCCATTCAGGTTTATCTTAGACTGGCTTTGACCATTTTGAAAGCAGTGTATGTGCACTGGACTTCTGTTGTGTTACAGATTTGAACTGTTTTTTGATCACTTATACTGGTTTATGTGTAATTGCTGTCCCTGTCCTATAAGACTATCATGCTCCAGAGTTTATTAGTTTCATGCATCCCAGTAAGGGCACACGTGTAGACACTGAGATGTTTATTGCACAGTTAATTAGTCAACTGCGTGGTAAACATATTGTGTAGATGCACCTAGTGAGAAGTAAGTATGTATTATGGACCCTATGACTCAGAAGTCATAATTCTACAACTTTCATCCCATGGGTGCCTTTCATTTGTGATAATGAATTCAACCACGTATAAATCCAACCCATCCGAAATTTGAAATTCAAAGCATGAAAGACACTTTCCAAAATTAGCATGGGTATTTAAAAGAAAAACAATGTTTGCCAACATATTGATGTTTGCCACATATTGCCTGTGTAGTTCTGCGAGTAATGTTATATACCTATATCTTAAAGGTTTTGCTTCATCAAGTGTGTTCACAGGATAGGAAGAGAATCTTAAAAAATATCCCCCTCTCTCCCACCAAAAAAGGGATGAGGCCACACAGCATGCTTATGATATTAGGTTTGCTCTGCCAGTTCTGAGCAGGAGAGAGCATGCATGTCAAATCCTTTTCTAACCAAACCTCTGAAATCTGGCGGAGATTATAGCAAGCTAAAGGTAACTCTTATTTTCGAAAGTAACCTTATGTAACCTGTATAATCAAGTAACTGACTACAAGTGAGGCCTCAAGCAATCTAAACTGGCTCAAGACCTTAAGTAAATGATTTCACTGTTTCCAAACAGAGATAAAGATAACACAGATCTCTAAACAGGTTTGAGTGATCAAGATGCACTTCTTGCACTAAAAACATTGCTTAATCTCCAAGGAAGAATACTGATAAAAAAAAACCTTTGTTGTCATCTTGAAATGATTTCAAATGCATATGACTGCAAAACCAAAAATGAAGGCACAAGCTTGGAGTTGGTATCCCACATTGTCTTCAGCCAGGATAGAGGCGCATGATCCGTCACCAGTGTAAAGGGGGCTCCTAGGAGGTAATCACATAGAGCTTCAAGTGCCCACTTTATAGCTAGGCATTCTTTTTCAGTGACTGAATACTTCTGCACTTGGGGTGGCAGCTTTCAGTTTATATACAAGATTGGATGTTCACCGTGCTTGAAGTTCTAAGACAGAATGGCTCCAAGACCTCTCTCTGAGGCATTTGTCTGTACAGTGCACTAGTATTCAAAATCCAAGCTGCCCAATACAAGCACTATGCATAGTTTCCTTTTAATCTCTCCAAATGTCTCTCGCACACCTGGTCCACTGTATCACCCAGGGTGCACTGTAGTGTATTTTGTCGATCAGAGGGACAGATATAGCAGAGAAACAAGGAATAAATCATCAGTAACAACTAGCTAGTGCAAGAAAGGAGTTCAACTGCTTTTTTGTCTTGGGAACCAGGGGTCTTTATTAAGGCCCTCACCCTGTCAATAAGGGGCTTGATTTGCCCATTGCCCAAAGTGTAGCTTATAGCCAAGTCTGCATTTTGTTGGGTTAGCTGTAAGTCATGTGGTTCATAGCAAGTGTAGTACCACCCTGACTTGTTGGAGATTTTCCCCCCAGGTGGTCATGAGTATAAGTACATCATCAGGATATGCAGCGGTGTACTGACTATGTGGCTGCAACACTTTATCCATTAGCCTTTGGAAGGGGGCTAGGTCACTGTGGAGTCTGAAAAGAAGAGTCTGGAGTTGATCCAGCCCCCAAGGTGTTGCACATGCCATTAGCTCCCAGGATTCTGGGGTTAGAGGAATCTGCCAGTACTGTTTTATTAAATCCTAATGTCATTATTTATTTTGCCTTCCCCTGGCAATCTTCAAAAAGTGTCTTGACACCCATCTTGCTGGGCTCATCTGATCCTACCAGTCTTTCCTGCCCAAGTGCAGCAGGGCTGGACCCAATGATCTGTAAGGTCCCTTCCAACCCCTAACAATTATGAAACCACAGTAATTCATCACTTTGAGGCATGGGATAAGTATCAAACACCTCAACTGACATCTCATTCAGTTTCCAAAAGTCTGTACAGAATCAGATTTTCCTGTCTGGTTTGAGCACTACAACAATAGGGCTACTTTATTCACTGGAGGATCCCTCAATTACATCCATCTCCAGCATGCTTTGCATCTCCTTTTTAACAGTTTTGTACATAAAGGAGGTCCTCCCAGATTTAGATGTGAAGATCTCTGGGAAGGCCTCCACTAAACCCCAGACCCCTGTTAGCTGAGCGTTGAACAGGTTTTCTCCCAGGACAACACTACTGTTTGGGTTTTGAGGAGTATCTGTCCCCTGCCCTGTTTCTGTTGTTGTCAGAAGGTTTCCTTAACATAACTGGGTTCCCCATCATCTCCCTGTCAGGAAACCTCATAATCCATCTCTGCAACTCACCTTACAACATTGTAGGGCCCCTGACATTTGGCCATCAACTTGTTCTCCTCCAGTGGGACTAACAACAGGACCCCATTTTTGAGTTGATATACTTGGAGTCAGACATTTCAGTTGTAATGTTGTTACTGGGCTTGTTGTGTATGAATGTACCAGGTCCAGCCATCCCCAGAATCAAAGAAAATATTGAACAGCATTTTGTGCTTGCAGCCCCTGTGTTTTCCAGGCCTTCCAGAGGATGTCTAGTGTGCCCCTGGGTTATCTTCCATACAAAAATTTGAATGGCAAGAAATGTGTTAAGGATGGGGGAACCACTTGAATCACAAAAGTAAATATGGTAACAATGTATCCCACTTCCGGGATTCTGCTCCACAAACTTTGTGAACATCCCCTTTAGAGTCTGATTGAACCATTCCACTAACCCATCCATCTGGGGGTAGAGACTGAGGTTCGGAGTGAGTGAACTCTCAGGAGGGACTACACCACCTCCACCAGCCGTGATGTAAATGTGGTGCCTTGGTTTGTGAGTATTTCTCATAGCAGCCCTACCTGAGAGTATATCTTCAACAATTCTGTTGTCACTCTCTGAGCTAAGGTATTCTGAAGAGCTGCAGCCTCCAGATAGCAGGTCACATAGTCTATCAGGACCATGATGAAGTGGCATCCTCTGGTGCTCTGTTCCAAAGGACCTACAATATCTACTGTCACAAGTTTAAAGTGGGTTCCAACCAGAGGTAGAGGTACTAGGGAGGCCTGTTGTCTGGGGCTACCAACTGACAATTTGAATAGGATTGATAATACCTCTGAATTTCTTCATGAGTCCCTAGCCAGAATAACCAGGCAAGCACCCTCTCTTTACTTCCAGGTGGCCCACCCAACATACAATGCATGCTAAATTTAGGACTTGACTTGGTGCGACTTGAGTGTCAACAACTGGGGTTTCCAGCTTGTAGTAGCCTAGTCCTTAATGTCGCTTACTAGGTCCTCTTCATGTAGTTCAGAACCGGGATTCTGAGCATCTTTCCCATTCACTGTGGCCAGTTGACTGAAGAAACAAGCAAATACTGGGTCTTTTCACTGGCTCTGAACAAAATCAGGTCCTCCTTCAACAGGTACTCTCTCCCAAGTTGGGGGGGAGGGTTTATTTTGGGAGAAGCCTGCATCCTCTACATTTTCCTCAAGTCCACTGAGCTTGCATTGGACCTCAGCTCCCTTTCTGGACCTTTTACCTGACCCCCTTTCTATTCTGAGGGTTTTTTTCTGGGTCCTTTGCCATTCTTAGCATGGGAGGGCTTGGGTTCTTAAGATCTTGGGATTGAAGGGGGATTTGTCCCTGAGTCAGTGCTGAAGAAGAGTTTGTGGTTATTTATCTGATCTAGTCTTTGCTTCTCATTGCAAAAGCTTGGTTAGTGGGTCCCAATATGAACCCACTATCACCGGATGGAAAAGATGGTAGGCTACCACTGTTGTTAAACTGGCTGTCTGGGCCCTGTCACCAACTGCCACTTGGCAATAGGATAGGGCTGGGTATCCCTAGGTCACATAGGAACTGAATTTTGGGCAGGGTCCACCAGCTATTCTTGCACAAAGGTTTGGGCTGAGCCTGTGTCCACAAGTCTCAGAACTTGGACATCTCCTACCAATGGAGAGTATATATGCTGTCTGTTCGGAAAAGCACTGATTTTAGTACATGTTAACTATCTGCAACAGGGTGACCTGTCTCCTTAAGAGAAAGCAGCTAAGATAGTTAAATTGAAGGGCTGCAGCTGTGTGAAGGCTAATGAGGGCATGGCACTGGAACTCAAAAAACCCAGTTAGCAGAAGCACAGGAGGAAAGTAAAGAAGAAGCACCAGAGGTAGGGAACCACTGAGCTAAGAGGAGGACAGACCTGGAAAAGGAAACCTGAAGCCACAGTGGACCCATATCAGGGTCCAGGTTGATAAGGCTCAATTGGTTACTTATTCTGTGTGGTGAAGGATTGCATATAACTATATACAATGGCTATAAGTTTTTCAGTTGAATGTCTTAAATTTCTTATGAAAAGAAAATATTAAACTCGATCTTAAACCTTTGGTGCTGATATTTTTATTCAAATTGACTTGATGATAAAAAATAAAATAAATTTAAGGTCTCCTTAAACAAAAACAAAGCTAAAAAAAAAGTTCTGCATCCACTCCATATAAATTCTTTTGGTCATGAAAAGGATCGTGTGGACCACAAACCTTATAGATCATGAAAAAGGATGAGTTTCCTGGGTGGAAGCCTATTACTGAGATGAACCTTCCACTACTTTGAAAGTGAATTTTTTTAGCCTAGCTAAGAGCAACTAATTGGAATGCTTCACCAAGAAAGTGTCTGCCAAATAGTTCAGTGCCATGTAATGTGACTAACCTTTGCAAAATCCTGGTTGGGGTTCCTGATGCTGCAGATGCTTTCCTCTCAGAACTGGAAATTGCCTATACACCATTTCCAGAAGTAGTGCAGCTGTGTTGGTGCAATGTTGCAGGCAGGTCAGTTACTGCTGATGAGGGGCAGATGTAATCAGAGGCAGTTTTGGAGGCATATCTGCTCAGGAGGTAGCATGGTTTGGGTGGGGTGCAGTTTGGCTGTAAACAGCTACTGCTGTAGGTTCTTTTCCAATGTGTTTGTGTCTTACCTTTTTGGCAAACCACCTAAATTCCAGGAGAAAAACCCTACAACTTCCTGGCTTAGCCATGTATGTACAGATAACCTATGAATACATATACGCACCCTGCTAAAATCAATAGTAAAATGCTCACTGACTTAAATAGTGGTGAAATGACCCTAAATTACTATGCTTCTTGTTTGAATGAGGAACATGTCAGACATATTTAAAACTCAGTGGACTTTGTTAAACAGGGTCTGCAAAGGATTCTGGGAGCCTTCCTGTGGTGCTGGAATGTAATAAAAGATCAGTGCTATATTACATGCGAACAATGATTATGTTTTGGGAAATAACTTAAATCTAACTTTAGTAAGAAAATATTGAACAGCTGTTTCTTAAGCTTATACATCACTTGCTGCATATCCAGTTCTAAATCTTGGGTTCATAACCATGGAATGGTTCAGAAAAAAATATTAGGCACCTATAACAGCTCTTTGCCAAGGAAAAATGAAGTGTAGCATTATTAAAATTTTTATGGTGTTACAGTAAGTAAAAGAAACCTGCTTTTTATGTTTGTCATTTATTTTAGCTGTAAACCTCAAGGAAAATAACATATTAACTTTTTTACTAGTTTTCTGTGCCCGTTTTTTCATGCTTAGAACACTGGAATTCATGTTTTTAAAATTGTGCATCAAGTTTCTATTTACTGTTTTAATACCATGTACTCCATAAATCAGAGTCTATTTTTAGGAATTGTCTAAGGACTTAACTTTAGTTTGTCAACAAACAGTTGTTTTCATGTCGAAGTATCAAACTTCTTTAATTTGTGTTTGAAACAAGATTTTTCTTTCCCAGCAACTAGAGAAACATTTAATGAACTTTAGAAAGCTATGCAACAAAGCTAGGACAAAAAATTATGTTGAACATAAAATGCACAGAGTACTGTATCTTTGCTCAAAATGTAGGCATAAATCTGAAAAATGACAGTCTTTTATAGGTAAGATGCTGTTGTTAAGGGCCGTTTTAGTAATCTGACATTTTTTAATTTTAAAAATAGCTGAGAGTAGGCCTTTCAGACTTCAACTTTGAGTTGCAATATCCTGAGTACTCATTTTCTGTGGCTTTCCCTGAATATCCAGTTAATTCCATCTATGTATGTGACTTTTTTTAAAGCAATCATAAGAATAAGCATTATCCTACTTGTTTTAGCCAAAAATTCAGATTGGTTTTGTTCTTGCTTTGATACCATTGAATCTCTTTCTTTTTCTGGTTAGAAAAGTTACACTGTTACACATCCCTTTGAAAAGAGCTATAAATGTTAGCCAAAAAGCAAAGAAAGGGTTTTTTTCACTATAGTAATCATTTAATCTCTTCTAAGCATTTGCTGACCATTTGCAGCCCAAGTTTTTTTTCCCAATATAGTAATCATTCCGTCTCTTCTAAACATCTTTCTGTAAGCCCTGCCCCCTCCCTCATAGGTTACATGTATTATGCAATTAACTGGTAAATTGTACAAATAATTTAGACCAGGTACACATTCAAAGTAACGATCATGCTATTAAGAGGCTCAACTAACTATAAAGTTGGAGCTGGAAAATGTGCAATAACTTTATAGCTGGTTTCTATTTAGCTTTAATTTGCATGTGTGAAAGGGTCTCCCCCATTGCTGGGAGCCCTGTTAGCTGAGGGGGCCCTTAGCCCTGGCAGTAACCCACGGCTGCTTGGATGGACAGTCCCATAGCTAGCAGGACTGTCAGTTCTGGCAGCATCATGGCTGCTGGGACCAAGAGTCGGCTATGGGACTCACAGCTACAGGAGCTTGCTACTTGCCTGTGCCGGGGGGCTGAGACGAGATGGCAATCCCAGACTCCTCCTATACTGACAATAAGGCATGATACCATCTGATGCTGGATCCCACAAACATGACTCCTACCATTCATGTGTAGTATGACAGGAGGCCCAATTTTGTGGATTGCACATCAGGTCCTATCAGGATGTCTAAACAGCTCCTAATACATTCCTCTCCAGTTCTTGACATTATGATATTCCACAGATATTTTAGAATTTAGAAAGAGTAGATTTATTAAAACATTCATTATAAACACCTAAAACTGACCTGAAATCTAAGATTCTTAGGTCTAGAGTAAGAGACTAAGGAAAAACAATTTGTTTAAAATGAAAATAAATATCCTTCCTTGCTTTAAAATGTTTTAATAGTATGCTTGAAACAGCTGTTTTTCTACCTCATAATGATCATATGATGATGACTGCCATAGGTATGTGATACTTTGGAATTATTCTCTTTTTTTGTTTAATGTTTTTTGGTATTTGGAAAAGTGCACGTTAAGCTATTCCATTGTCAGAGGGATATGCTGAATGGGCAGTCCTGAAAACAGTGGCCCCTGATGTAGTCATTTGAATATATACAGCATAAGCAACTTCAATACAAGTTTGCTTGTACAACTGCAGCAATGTGTCTGCAATCTGAACTGGAAGGATTTCCTCACAGAATGAGAATAATTCAGACTCTTGACTTTATCTCTCTCTCTGAGATAATACCCAGCAAACGTGTTTCTAATGGTTGCTAATTATGTCAGGAGCACACGTACTAGGAAGTTGATACTACCAATTCCTTTCATCTGGACAAGTGCCTTATACTTATAACTTCTAGCTTCCTAAGATTTGGTTTATGGTATAATTCAGTTTAATTTTCTACAAAGGTGTCAAAAGGATAAAGGCAGACAAAGTTCTGAGAGACTGGAGAAAGAGTAGTTGTCTTGTGAGAAGTATGCACCCTCAGGTAATTGGGTATTTTGTCTTTGATAGATTTTTGGTATGTGTTTATTCTGGTACACAGTTGTTGTTTGGTCTCTCCTACATATTTTCCATCAGGGCATTTAATGCACTAGATGAGATATATTGTATTTCTGGAGGTGCAGGTATAAGATCCTGAAATGGTGGTGGTTCTGTTGTGGGCTATACTTATTGTGGGAGTGATGGAGATGTGTTGGCAGGTTTTACATTTCCTGTCCCAGCATAGTATGGATCCATTGTGTCTGGATCAGTGTGTTTTGGGCCATAGGAAGTTTACCCAAAATTTGCTACTGGTGATGAGGTTGGCGAGGTTTGGTGCATGTTTAAAAGCTAGGACGGACAATTCTGGAAAGAACTTTTTAAGAATTGGATCTTCTAGTATGGGTTGCAGTTGTTTCAGGGAACGATGGTATGTCATAACTAATGGTGTGTGATTCATGAGGGTTTTGTTTTTGTACTGCAGCAATTCTTCACATGGTATCTGGGTGGCTCTTTCAGAAGTGCAATCTATCTCTCTGGAGGAGTGTCTTTGTTGAGCAAAAGCCTTTTCGAGATTTGCAAGGTGACAATCAATGCAAATTCAGTGGTATTGCAGGGCTTGGCTGTATATTACAGCTTTTTTGGTGTGTTTAGGGTGATTATTGGTTCTCTGTAGATATGTATGTTGGTCTGTGGGTTTCTTGTACGTGGCAGTTTGTATTTTACCGTTCTGGATATTGATCAAAGTGTCTAAAAGGAAATGTTTGTGCTGGAGTATTCAAGAGAGTCTAATGGAGGGGTGATGATTATCGAATTTGTGATGGAAATCAATCAGAGATTGCAGGCTTTCTGTCCAAATGATGATGATGTAATCTATATAATTAAGGTATAGCATGGGTTTGTTGGTGGAGTTCTTGAGAAATTCTTCTGCCAGTTGGACCATTCAAAGGTTGGCATATTGTGGGGTCATTTTGGTGCCCATAGTTGTATCCACGGTCTGGAGGAAGTGTTGGTTATTGAAAGTGAAGTTATTGTGTGTAAGGATGAATTGTATAAGTTCAGTAATATCTTTAGGTCTGTGGTAATCTTGCTCTTGTCAATATGTAAGGCAGGCTTGGATGCCATCCTGGTGTGGGATGTTGGTATATAAACTGGTAACCAACACCCCCAAAATTATAAGATTGCATTTGTAGATTTCCAAATGAAACTGAGTTATGCTCAGTCTACTTTCCAGTCAGATGCCCCCAAATCACTCTGTGGCAGTCAGTTTCATATGGAAACATTTCTGACCAAAATAATTAGCTATAGATTTAGCAGCTATCTTGACTTAATACTCATTCATTTTCACAAAATGCCAGTGGATATTTCTGATAAAAATAAAATTGTTTCTTTAAAACGGTTTTGTACAACTTTGACAGTCAATTTAATATACTTTATCAAAGCAAAACAAAATATCTGTAAAGATATTCGGAGGGAATTGAAGATAGTAGTTGCTGCTTGACTCATTACACATGCTGGTTGTTTTCAAACTTCCTAATGTCATGGAACCCTTTCTTATCACATCTTATATAGCACAGAGCCTCTACCCCTTGGCCCCATGGGCCTTGTAAGCTGACACAAAGCCAGGAAACCCAGCTCAGCAATGGCAGACCCCTATCTCCCAACCAGCCTCTGTCCTTATCCCCAACCTCTTTGTGGAACCCTAGGATTTCATGAAAACCACCGACTACACACTAGAAGTCAGAATTCTTAGTGGGTGGTTATAATAACCTAATGACCTGCTGATATCTCATGAAAAACTTAGAAAAATGTTCTAATTAAAGGTAGTTCTAACTGTACACGATATATATAGTTTTATTCTTCCCTTAACTTTTTAGTACTAGCAATAATTTGATTGGAGGAGACCTTGCTCTTGGAACATGAAGAGAAGAGAAAAATGTTTTTAAATCACCTCTTAGGTTCCTAGTAGCATAAGAGTACAGGGATTATATCAGGCTTAAAGGGTTTTGTATCTCACAACTACTGCTTCTTATTTCTCCCTTCTGGCTCTCAGAAGCAAAGAATTTTAGCAATATGTGTTCCAGGTACATCCTTTTCTGCTTTCAGTCTGCTTTTATTATGCATACTAAATTAGAGGCTATGAGCAGAGTTGGCTTAAAACCCTTGTATCACTGTACACCACCTAAAGAGGCCCCATGATCAGGGACTTTGCTTAATGGGCTAGTTTGGGGTCATTTCAGGCTTATTTGAACAGCCAAAGTAGCATAAAGAGGCAAAATGCGGCTCAGAGTTTTGATGCATGAGTTTATTTGATCTTTTGGCTTGTTTACTTGCTCTTTATCTTGAAGTTATATTTTTTTGGAGTCTGACAGCTGAAGGTGTCAAAAATGTTCAGGACAAAAATCATTATAAAATCAGATTCTAAAGAAGCAACTACTTTTGAGACTGGTTTATGCTCCTACACTGAAATTTTACATTCTTCTCCCAAACAAATTTTCAGAAAGTTATTGCTTAGGGAGAGAGATGGTTTGTAGAGAACTCCACAGAACCTGAGTGTTAGTATTTATCTCCCAAACATGGATATAGGTGATAGGACAACAGCACAGTTCCTTTAGGCCTTACTAGTCCAGTTCATTGTCTGCCTTTTCCATAGACAGGTGTGAGTAACTGGCACCTGCTCCTTTAAAGTAGTGGCCTGTTCTCTGATGCATCCCCATTTCTGCACTTTCGGCTTGCTTATTTAGAACCATTACCAAGCCCATGATTAGAAAATAAATATAGAAAATAAAGGTTTCTCTGAGGGCAACCATACCTATTAGATTCTTTGGTGGTTTAGTGACACAGGAGAAATTGCATGGTCTGATTCCACCCACAAAGAGCCAGTCTGGTTACAGTTCTATTGGATATCATTAAAACACAAGCCCTTGCATGAGAATCTGATCATATAGTAAGACTTCTCATAGATTACTGTTACCACAATAACTTCAAAAGATATAATCATAATACTAGACACCTATCACAAAATATTTTATTATAGTTTTTCCCATTACAGCAAACCTTCACTACATTGGACATATACTAAAATGAAGAACAGGAATTTAATCTAGTAATGCTCATTAGATCAAATTTCTAATGGTTATTAAAGGAAACTAAGTGTATCACAGTCCCAAATAATTGTTAAAGTGGCACCCTGGTTGCTATGAGTATAGTACTTAAATTCTTATTCTAAATGTTGTATCTTCATTTTAACTGTGTTATTCTTACAGTTAGAAAAGGGTGGTAAATTAGTTCACATAAAATAGTAGCAAAAATAAGAAAAATCCTTTTGTATGTGCAGGAATGATTTGGATGTCCTTTTTCTCCCAGTTCAGCCTGGATTCAGAAATCTGATAAAGCAGCCTGTCCTCATTAGTCAAATATTTCAATCACAAACTTGTCATTGTCTGTTATCTCTGGTCATTACTCTCATTATCAAGAGCCAGATTTCAGAAATATGTGTGTAACTGCATATCTTCCTTATATGAACAGCTACTTTAAACAGCCATGCAAATTATATTTGGACATATCGGTTGGATATTTGTGGCAGCCACATTATGCATCCAGGTACAATTATGCTATTTGTATGTTGCAGTTGTTTTTGTATATTTCTACACTTGACACTAGAGCCATTATGTCCATGTTTTAATTTACATGAACTGTGACATTGTATATTTTGTTCCAATAGCTGCCTTGTATGAAAGTGATGAAGGGTGAAAGAGGGAATACAGATTATTCGCTTGTATATGAGGAACATGCTTTATTTTGACTGGAACATTCATTCAGTTTGGAATGAATCAGACAAACTTGCTGAACCAGAATCTTCTCCCTGTGGGCATGTATCTGTTTGCATGTATTTATCAGTCTGCTTAGAAACAGGCTGAGTAACATTTTAAGCATTGCCTTTTAGAGAAGAGTCTGAATGGAGGTTTTTTGTACAAAGAGAATATATTACGTATACTAAGGCAGCTTGTAACCACTTTATTGTAAACTGAAAAGAAGGGTTTAAAGTTTTTACTTCCTACCCACTTGTACACACTGTAAATTATTAGTTTTTTTCTCCTTAGTTAAAATTCCAAACTCCCATTTAATGTTGAAGGTTATAATTCCCTGTATCCTATTTTAGTCTCCGAAAGGGAAGTAATTCAGGAAGTCCATACTTTTGGGTAATTTCTTAACTCTTCAGGAGTAGCCTAGCCTGATAATCAGTTCTATTATCCTCCTGACCACCCATGGAGCTTTTTAAACTTAATCAGATTGCTAAAATGTTCAAGCCCACGAGCCTAAATGCTTACAAAATTAAAGCAAAACTTTTGCAAGTTGCTGGGTAGAAGAAAATATTTCGTAGCTAAAGGAATGCTAAAAATCTACTCTTTCTTGAGATTGTGGCTTGATTTCTTCTCAATCAAATCAATTCTTTCATTGTTGTCAGTTAAAGTCTATAGTTCACATATAATACACATTGAATACATCTACACAAAGCGTTTACTGCACAGTTGATTAAGTAACTATGGAGTAAATGTCTCAGCATCTATACACATACCCCTATTAGGGTGCACAAAGCTTATAAACTCCTCAGCAGGGTAGTACTTGTAAATACAAGTTTTTCATATGCAGCAGTGCACATGTAGACATCAACCTGACTGGCTAGAGCATGAGGGTACTTGAGTATAGAGACTACTTACCAGCTAGCCCCACACTGAAGCAACCTCCTGCCCCAGCCAGCCCCTCCACAGCACATTGAACCCAGTTGGAGCAGCCCCTGGAGACCTCCCAGGCCTTCTGCCAGCTGGGGCTTTTGCAACCTGGCTCAATGTGCTGCGGTCTGGGCACACACATAAACAGTGCACTCAGGAGTTTCTCAGGAGCAATAAACTGTGAAGCAATAAACTCCATACTTTATTGCTGCACATTAATGCATGTATAGACGCTCCTCTCAAATCCAAGATTGTTAATGATGCATTCCTAAACACAAATATAATTCTGTATAAATTAAGTTATGCAATTCTTGAAACTGCTGGAGAACTTTACATTATTACCTGAAAAGATTTGTTTCTATTTATTTCTTCTGTTGTGATTAGATATTATGGCTTTATTTGTAACTAAATTGGTGCGAGCAGTGTGACTTTGTTAGCATCATCAGAGGCCATAATTAGAATTGTGTTGCAAGTTTTGTCTCTTGGAGTATATGAAAAGTTAAACCATGGAAAAATACCCATTATTAGTTGAGTGGTGTTAATGCTGAGCACATTGCCACTAAAACTTGCTTTGTACAGGCAATCAAAGGATAGTGTGGAACCACAAGTGCTGCTGATTATTGCCATGCAGTTAACAAAATAACATGGGGTAAAGCTTTACCTGCTGATCTGGATTAAAAGAGAAATTTGTCAACTCAGTAGCAAATTGAATTTAGGGACTATTAAAATTGGTTGGAACGTCACTTCAAAATATTTATACAAACAGTGACAAAGTATAAGGGTGCATTTGATCTTCTAAAAGTTGACACAAAGATAGCAACAAAGGAAGATTCCCATGTATCCAGATTGCTAAAACACAACCTTGCTGGTTGTTCAAGAAAAAACTAATAGTAATGAACATACTTTTGTATTCACTATAGGTCAGCCAAGTCTCATCTACTCTGCTTAGTACTTTTTTCCTTCATGCTTTTCTTGTCAGATCATTCACCATAAAATAATACTGTATATATACAAATGTTGATCTGGCTTTACAGCCCCAAATATCATGTGACTTAAGAATGATTGCCCCTATTCCATCCATTGCCCTATATTGAAGAGTGAGAGATCTTTTTTAAGTGCCCTTTGCAAGTTATATTGGCTGCAGTAATTTACAACAGTATTAGTGGAGACAGTGGCCAATTTAATAGTGAATTCCTTTGCATTAAAATGCTATTGTACGCTAAATGAATGTCTTAATACTGTTATAAGCAAAAATTGTAATGAGGCATATATCTCATTAACATTAGTTTAGTATCATGTACACACAGTACAGTATCTGCTAATATTGGCAAATTGAAGCTGACTGAATTTAGCTACTTAGGGAAGTATCTTGATCTTTCCAGATTGTTTAAATCATATTGGTATCATCGTTTCTATGGCTTTGCTTAAGTGTATACATATGGGCCAGTTTGTGAAAATCAGAAAGCAAGTACAAATCAAGGACATCTGGGAATACTTTTAAACAAAATAGTGTTATTCTCAAAAATCTAAAATGTTAAAGATTACCAGTGAGATCTTTTTAAAATCATATTGAGTATATACGTATGTGCATAGAAGCATCCATCAGAAGAGCCAAACAAAGGAGTTTTTAGCTCTCACTTTCTGAAGAGACAAAATCATCTGTGTAGTCTCACAGACATTAGCTATTTTTCTCAGGAATAAAATTGACTTGTAGTCAGTTCCACAAATGAACACCAAATCTCTGTGGTATTCTCTTTACCATATTTATGCAAATCCAAAATGACTCTGAATTTAAGATAACCCCCATAATTAGATTTATACATAGAAAATACGTTATAATTCTGCGTGTATAGAATCTAATTATTGTCATGTGTAGTATCTAATTATTGCAGGCTCATCTAAAATGTGTCCTCTCCACAACTGCAGTGGGGAAAACAGTTTGGGGGCAGGTTTGTGGGGGGACAGACAGTAGGGTGCAAATAAGGGGGCATGTGATAGAGGAAGTGGAGGGGCAGACAGTAGGGCATGCAGTGTGGGGAGCAGTGGGGGACAGGTGGTAGGGGGCAGATGGTAGGAGAGGCAATGGAGGGGCAAGCGGTGGGAGATACCTTGTGGAGCCAGGCGGTGGTTGGAGCAGGCAGTAGGGCAGGTCGTGGGAGAGCAAGTAAGTAGGGGGTTGGTGGTTGGGGGACAGGCAATGGTAGGGGCAGGTAGCTTGTCCCATGCTTGTCCCCTATCACCATTTACCCCCTTGTGCCAGCACCCTCATAGCCTTGGCCCACCTCCCCTTCCCCCATACCCCCACTGCTTACCCTTCCTCTGCACCTGCAGGCTCCATTTGCTCTCCAGCTTGCTATGGGTCCTGGCTTGGGCCATGTTCCATGCCCTGGTCTGTAGCAATGATAGAGCCTGGCATCGCACAGCTAGGATAAACAAGGGTCTAGGGGTGGCAGAGGGGAAGCCAGAGACTGGTGGGGAAAAGGAGATCAGAATGAGGCACCAATGCTGTAGGGAGGGAGGGGAGGCAGGGCAGGTAGAGGCAGTGGTACAGGCAGCTCCAGCTCTGGCCAGAACTACAGTAACTGCTGGTTCCCTAGCTGTCTGGCACTTGATTCCAAGAAGTGGGGCTTTTTTCCCCATCTTAAAAGGAAAGAAAACATACCTTGAAATTGAGCGAATACAGTACTTTCCTTTTTCCTTGATTCCTTGGGGACTGATGTTCACTGTTTCTTTGGACAGTTCTTAGCTAGGGCACTCAAAGCTCTGACTGCCCTGAAAAACAAAATTCTAGCACTAGACTCTTTACAGCATAGTTCTGAATTGCTTGTCCTAAAATCAATTATATCAAGAGCCAGAAATGTTCATATAATTAATGAATTTGTCATTCTGCAGCCAACTGGTAATGAGGGAAATCCTGTAGCACGCATTCTTTCAATTGCAGAGTCAGGATCTAGGAATATATCCTGTCAGTACACCAATCCATCCCTTTTCCTTTGATTGTAAGAGAGAGAAAAAACTGCTAAATTGCCACTTTCACAACTATTGTTTTGTATATCTCCAGATTTGCTTTCTAATTTTTCTGGCTTAGCCTCCAAGTGTAAATGACTCTTGTGCCCGTAGGCCTGTTCCATAGTGAATGTTTGCATACATTGCAGAAGCACAGATACTTACAGCTCATATGGCAGAAATATTTCTGGCAGGAGTGAAGGATATTAACAGGCATGTAGGAAGGCTTTCAAGGAACCTGACCCAAACTTTATTCAGTTCATCCTGGTACAGAGGATCATTCACTTTTTTTTCAGTGCTAAATGCAACTACAAAAGTTGATAAAATGCTTTTTTTACAGTGGGGAGGAGATGTTTTGTAACAGGAAATGATGGAAAGATAAAGAATGAAATAACTCTTTAGAACTCCCTCCAGGTTTTGACTTGACAGTTTATCACAAACTTAAATCTTCAGCTGAACTGATCTGTGAGTGAGTAGTTCTAAACAACAGCATAATTTTTGGCTTTTCCCAGGTGCTCCCTCTCTCCAGCATTAGTTTTCCTGAGTGGCTCCAGGGTTTTTTGCACCATAAGTAGTGTTTTGTTAGTTTCCTCACTGTTCTCATACTTCTCTTTGGGTGCTTCTACATGAGATGTTTACTATGCAGTTACCTAATTAACTATGCAGTAAACATCTCAGCGTCTACACATGCACCCCTATTAGGACACACAAAACTAATAAACTCCACAGGTATTCACAAGTACTACCCTGCCGCAGTGTTTTATTTTTGTGCACAGTAGTGCATGTGTAGACAGCAACAACCCAGCTGGCTGGGGCACAAGGGTGCTTCAGTGCAGGGACTGCCTACCAACTAGCCCTGTGCTGAAGCACTGTTGTCCCTCAGCCAGCCTCTCTGCAGCACACTGAGGCCAGGCAGAGCACCCAGGGCTGGCAGGCTGTCCCCCTCCCCAGCTCCATTCCAACTGCAGCTGCTCTGACTAGGCTCCACATGCTGTGCATGAATAGACTCCAGAGCTGACTGCTCCTGAGTTAATTACTCCCAGGCACACATTCAAACAGTGCATCCAGGAGCAAATAACTCCAGAGCAATAAGCTCCTGAGTTTATATGTACTAACTGTACATGTAGATGAACCCCTTTACGTTTACCCTGTTCTTTCGATTGCAATTAGAAATGGGCCCAACCTGTCAAGCAGAAATCTGAACTTTTTCAGACTCGGGTGTGGGCCTTTGGTGGACATTTTGTCCAGGTTGGGTGGATGCTCCTCACAGGGCAGATTCTGGAGCAGGCACCACATGCAGCACAATCGCAGACCAAGCAGAGTAGGTACTAGATCCAGCCTGTGTTTGGGGGCAGAGTAGGTACTAGATCCAGCCTGTGTTTGGGGCGATGCTGAATGGGTTCCCTGCATGCTATATCTGGAACCTGCCCTGATCAGGCCAGGACTGTGCAGTATATGGCACCTGCTCCACCCAGTCCAGGATCTGTGCATGGGATCTGCATCAAATCACGTGGAGTGGGTACTGTGTGTGGCTCGCATCCCAATCTGGCCAGAGCGGGAGTCACATGTAGCTCATGTCCCTATCTGGACAGAGTGGGTGCTATGTATATTTTAGACTCAGGCCAGCAAGAGTACCACTAGGAGTGCTGGATCAAGCATGTAGGATGAGGTCCATGGGCCTGATTCAGCTGTGGACTGGTCCCAAGCCACTCATCTGGCTCATGGGGGCCAGGTTAATTTAACAACCCTGGTTTAAATTACTTAAGGAGGACACAAAAAGCAAAAGGAGAAATGAAGTTATCTAAAATGTTTAACAATGCCCATAAGTATTTGAGGATGGCATGACATAAATCTATATTGTGGATGTAATATAAAACACTATCCCTGAAAATATTTGTGGGCAGCATTACTTTTGGAATCACCTAGCTTAATAGCTTAATCTAAGTTTGTCCTAAGAGGTTTAATTGTCAAGCAGGTGGAAGAGCTTGGGAGGCCCCAATTATAGCCTTTTAAGTTTTATTTCCATAAGGACATGCAACTTGCAAGACTCATACAGGCTGCTTCTCGGACTTGAAGTTTTAAGTGAATGTGGTTTAGATTTTAGCCAGCTGAACCCAAGTAAGGAAAAATTATTTTCATTGTACAAATGAGGGCTTTGTTACACATCTGTTTTAGGTGGTTTCTGGAACTCTTACCGCCTGGATTGTCGATGTGTTAACACCTGATACTAATTTTAAGCACACTTTTTAGGCGGCTTAAAGTTACACTCCTCCAGGATAGGTTTAACTCTGATCCGTGTTATCGAACTTATCTTCCATTAATGTGTGACCGCTTCCCACAGATGAACCACCCAAGTGGAAGTCCTCCAGCATCCCAGGATGCAGTGTCTCCTTCCCCACTCTCCTGTGTGGACAAACATTTTGTACCCTCTGAAATCTACTGCATGGGAGGGCACCAAGCCAACTCCCCCTCTCACCCCCATGGGTTTGACCTTCCCACCCCCAAGGGTTCAACCTGCAAACAGGGTAAACTGCCTGCAAAATATATGACAGCTAGTCAAATTGCAGGAGTGGGGACTGCGGGGTGGGGGTGGGGGTGGCGGAGGAGATGGAACAAGGTAGGGTCCAGATCAGGTCCCCATGCCTTAGTGGCAACTCACAGCTGTAGCTCCTAGTTAGGACCCTGCTCACCAACCCTCTAGTGGCAAATCAACTATGGGGGCAGTCAGAGAAGGTTTTTAGTCTTAAGAAGTGACTACTCCAAAATTGAGCTATCACTGACACTGATCAACAGCTCGAAGTGCAACATGTAGCAAGGCCCTGAATTGTATTTTTCATGTTGTTATGACAATTTCCAAAAACCTGTGAGAGTGTGGTTAACTGATTAATTGATACATATAATAGAAATATAAACATATTATGGCCCAACTGTGATATAGGAGCACATAGGGGACTAAGTAGATCCCTTATGTCTTTAGTATGGACTGTGTACAATCCTCGAGTCTTGCCCAGTGTGTAGAGAACAGCCATAGCCAGGCTGCTATTCCTTTCCTCTGCAGATGGGTATCCTCTTTACTTGCTAATAGGTACAGCCATTCACTGCAGCCAGTACACATGGAGAAGTCACCTTGGCTAGTGAAAAAATTGGTGCAAAATATTTCCTACTAAAGCAATGGGTAGCAGGAACAAGATTATTACCAAGTCACTATCTGGTACTTGCCATGTGCCTGACCTACCCTCCTCCAGGGTGGCACTGTCTAGTTACAGTCTGTAAAGAATCTTTAATACTTACATTCATATCTTCAAATCCCTTTACAGATAGGAATTAATCATAATTTTAACATGCCATTTCCTCTTCACAGTTCTTGTTTACTTGCTTACCAACATCAACATAATTTATGTACAAACGTACGTGATACAACATATTTCTTTGTTGTAATGTGTGTATGGTGTGTTTTGGTTGTTCTTTGTGTTTCCTAGGTAACTGCTATTGATAGACTAAAGCAGGGAGAATGGATGAGATACTGTAGTGGACTCAGCCAGTTAGCATTCCTTAATTTACAGCATTTTCCTAGTTTTGTAAACTAGAAGTGGAGGTTTTGTGTGTGTGTGTGTGTGTGTGTGTGTGTGTATGTGTGTGTGTGTGTATGTATACACACACACACACACACACATCCAAAAACAATGAAAACAATGAAATCAAAGGAAAAGGAAGTAGTTCATGTATATTTTACATAATTGTTATTTTTTCCCTTTTCTAGCAATAATAAAAATGATTCAACCTTTGAATAAGGGACTATGCTTCATTTCCACTATATAGCCCAACATGCCAAAACGTAAACATTCTAGTCATTCAGTTCTTTCTTTTTTTGCTGTTTTTGAAGGATTCCTTCTAATGCACATTTTGTTTGCTTTCATATTTTATACACAAGCATCCAGACTGAACACATGGGGTTGCTGTAATGGCTGCCAGAGTTTATGTTGCATTCCCAGGCCCATGCAGGAGGGTCGAGTCTGGTTCTCAGTTGGTGCATCTACACAAGATGTTTACTGAACAGATGACTAATTAACTGCGCAGTAAATGTCTCAGCATCTCCACATGCGCCCCTATTAGGACACACAAAACTAATAAATTCTGCAGCAGAGTAGTACTTGTAATATAAGTACTACGCTGCTGCAAAATTTTATTGTGTGTGACAGCACACATAACAATGTTGATGGGGCTGGCTGGGGCACAAGGGTGCTTGAGTGTGGGGGCTGCCTGCTCACTAGCTCTGCACTAGCCCTTGTGCCCAAGCCAGCCTCTTTGCAGCACACTGGGCATGATCAGAGCAGCTCCAGACTGGTAGGCTGAACCCCTGGGATCCCCTGCCAGCCAGGACTGCTCTGACTTGGCTCACTGTGTTGTAGTCTGGGTGTATGTGTTAACCGCATGCCGGGAGCTCCCAGAAGCAACAAATTACAGTTTATGCTGTGCAATAATGTCACGTGTAGATACACCCAGTGTTACCTACACTCTTCTTCCAGCTCCAAAGTTCAAGCTTTAACCCTTTCACAGCCACTGCCAAATTGGAAGGAGAGGGTGGGTGACACATGCACCTGAGCACGTTGAGCCATGCGATGCTGTGTCAGGGAAGACTGGAAAACTGGTTTTTAAATTAATTCCGTCTTTCCAAAACAAGTCACCCTTGATGAGCTGAAAAGAGACACTAAGAAAAGTTAAGAAAATTAACTGAACGTGCAAAGGTACAACATAGAGCACTTTAAATCACAATGTGCATGCTCTCATTCATTGATAGAATGACAGGAATAAAGTTATCTTAACTGTAGTTTAAAGCTAGGTACAGACCATCAAAAAGCCCAAGGCTGAATTGTTTCAGTCTTTGCAGGTTAGTCTAAACTACACAGATGAAACTGAAATACAAGTGAACAGACATTTACCTTTGATTCAGGAAATGCAGCCATATGCCTGCAGTGGCTCAGGCCAGAGGCCTGGGGGTGCTATAGCATGGCTTTCTGGCTGTGTGTTCACTTCCTTTTCCTGTTGCCCCCAGGGGCTCTGGGATTTGCATCCCAGAATTACAGCAGCAGGACTCTGCAGGGTAGCTCATCACTTCCTCTTCCTGTTTCCAGGTGCCTCTGGAAGTTGCAGCCAACAGTACGTTTGAGTGGGGGAAGGGGTGTTTAACCCTCCTCCCTGGCCCCAGACCCCAGCTGGGGTTTGCCTGGGGGCGGGGGGGGGGGCAGTCCTCCCTTCCCCACATAGACTAGGCTGCATCCCCAGCTGAGCTTGCCCCCCTCCCCCCACCCTTTGTCAGACAGCCTTCACTGCTTCAGCTAGGGAACAGAGAGGTGGGGCTGGCCCTGCTTTCTGGAGCAGACAACACAGCCCAGCCCAGGGATGAAAAGCATGCTGGGATGCTGCAGGACTCTGATTTAACTTGAACCAAGAAGGGGTCTGGGACAGAAGTTTCATAAACCGGTTTGACCTAAATCAGTTAAGTATAATAATATATTATCTATCTATTTCAGCCCTTTTGAAACTGGTTTATATGCACTGAATTTCTGTTCTGTTACAGGTTTAAACCAGTTTCTGATCACTTAAACAGGTTTATGTATAACTTTGTCCCTAGCCTAAAACTCTAAGCAAAAGAGTTCCAATTTGCTATTGCATACTAACCTACTCCTTTTCCAATTTGTTTTTAGAAATTCTCATAGCACTTTATTTGTACAGTGTTTTAACAAAGAACCTGCATAATACCTGATATTTCTGCATCTCATGTACCATGTGTGCCTTAATTATGCACACAGTAGTGTCAAGTACATTTACATTCTAGTCCATGTGGGTGATATTATTGCCACACTTTTCACATCCCCTTTATTTTGGAATTTCTCTGTTGCGTATATAATTTTAGAGATGACAATGTCTGAAATGAAACCTTGTGAGATTTGATTACCCCCCCCATTATTGTTTCAGAAAAACTATTTATAAAAGAATCTATCAGCTAGAAACACTTTATAAATAACCTTTATTTTATTGTTTCTGACTTTAATTCTTCAAAAACAAGAACAATTGGCTCATCAAAAGCTTTTTCAATTTTTTTTTTTAACTTTTCACAGTACGTACAGATAACCTTACCTGAAAAAATAATCCAAAATACATAAAGGAAGGGAGGGAATTAAACAGTTTAATTGTCCTGTTCTATTTAGGTCATAGAACTACATATTCCATCCAATTTTTGGATGTCATCCAGGATGTAAAAGGCAATTAAAATTTAGTGTGGTTACCACATGAGGAAATGGGAGGTTATCAATCTGTGTGTGAAATAAGTCCAAATAAGGACATAGCTGTAATAGTGTAACATGTTCCTAAACCTATGGGAACATTACACCATCCTTTCAGTTTAGGGTAATTATGTTTTCTTTAGCATAGATCTATATGGCTTAACTTTGTTAAGTCATTAGTTTTCTAAAATATTTTCATATTTGAGAATATTTTCCAAGGTTAAAGCCAACATGGATATACTGATTTTTGCTCTTTGCATTTCTGACTGTCCTGTGATAAATCTCTTTCGTGCCGAGCCTATTATATTGATTTTCAGCTATTCTAGCTGATGTCTGTCCTTTGCCTTATTGACCCCAAAGTCAACTAAAGTGATGGGCACATAGCCAGAATCAGATACCATTTGGTTAGTGTAGCCCCTTTCAAAGTAATCCAGGAAATGTTTCTTAAATATTTCAGCTATTTGACAACCCTGTTTAACTTTTCCAAGTTCATCTCTTAACTCCTAATTGCCTTCTTAATATTTTCTAGTTCTGTGAAAAGGGATTAGAAATGAGCCTCACCTTCAGCCACAATCTGATACTACCTTCCTTTTAAAAAGGCTTTATCTTTATTCCACTATATGTTTGCACATTTTTGGGGGGATGTGGGGTTTCCCCTGCTCTGGGTATACATTTTCCTGTTAAGGCCCACCATGGATTGATCTGTTTAGACATAAGCTTAGTTGTGCAATCCTGGCAAGCACCCTAAGTTCCTGTGATATTTAGGGAAATTTGGTATGTGCAAACAATGGAGGATCTGTCCCCTTGAACACTATTCAGCAGAGCTTGTTCTTTCTACATGACATATTTATTTTAAAGGATTTCTGTAACTGCTGGAAACTCATTCCATTTCTTTTCAGCTAATATGCATTCTATTAACATTGCCTGGCCTGGAGCCATGTGGTTCTTGCAGGCTTTCAGGTTTTTTTTCTTTTTCTTTTTCTTTTTGTTTTGTTTTGTTTTTGTTTTAGTTTGTTGCCTGAACTGATTCAGCTATGAGCCTAATGATTATTGTTTTTTTGGGGGGGAAAGGGGTTGCTTTCCCTGTAAATATTACTAATTACCAGGGTGCTGTTTTTTTTCTGATGCCCCCCCACACACACACACATATTTTCAGATATTAACCCCCCCCACCTCCCAACATTCACATTTTTCCGTGATTAAAATTAAAAGCCACTATTTCATTTTAATCATGGAAAAAATGTGGATTGGGCGGGTTATATCTGAAAATTGGGGATTTTTTTTAAAACAGAGAAAACCAGGTTCCCTGCTTATTACTCAGATTTTTTAATCAGATCTTTATTTTTATCTTGTTTTACATCTCATTGCTTCATATGGAATGCAATCCAGGCAGTGTTTGGTAAAAGTGAAATAATGTGGTACAAGAAGCAACTATTTTAAGGTTATCAGATATATCTGCCCTGTTTCAGTCTTTCTGAATATATTACAACTTGATGTCAGAAAATTTGCCAATCATATTGCTTTGCTATCTGTATTATTCACAGCATGTTTTCTTATTGTTCTGCAGTGTCTTATTAGGTCATATTAGGGATAATATAAAGTGAGAAAATACCTGTTTTATCTAACATGAATACTATGTGTGGCTCTGTTTTCTTGCTTGTGTTTTGCTGCCTGCCTGAATGCATGGTTAGTAAAAGAAGCCTATAAAGGAATTGTTAAAGAACTGAACAGGGAATAAAACAATGATGTAGATAAGTTAGCTTCAGGTACACTGCTTTAAAGGAGTTAAGAGAAGAGAGAAGTTACCTAGCTAGCCACATCCCAACTAGAATGGGTGTCCTTTCCAGGGTTATGCTTGTGTTCAAAGGAGACCTAAAGCCTTAAAGACTGTATTAAGGGCCAGGGTTAGGTGAGCTAGGATACACTGCCTCAAGAACCATCAATAAAGAGGGCTTACAAACAGGGGAGTTGTATATATAGAAGGTGTTGCAGACACGCTGTACTCCCAACTCAGAAATGGGGGCCTAGGGTCTGGAACAGACTCCCCCAGAGGTGGTACAATCACCTACCCTGAAAATCTTTAAAAAACAACTTGACATACACCTGACAGTCTTTCCTGCCCAAGTGCAAGGAGGCTAGATCCAATGATCTCATGAGGTCCTTTCTAGCCCCTAACATCTATGAATAAGCCTGACCCTCCTGAACTATAAATAAAGAAGATGAACTTAAGTAAGAGAATATACCTAAGCAACTTTGTTGTTTAAAACCACTTGTCTAGGTATGATTTAGCTTTTGGCAAAATAAGTAGTGTTTTCATTTTAAAGAAGCTGTTTATGCTGTAACAGGCGTGGGGAAAAAAACCCATATGGTGTCTGATCCCTGTTGGACCTGATGAATTAGTAGTGAGTGGTACCCCAGGACCTATGTCCCAAGTCCTGGTCTAGAAATGGGTGAATTTTGGGATTCCATGCTAGAAGAGAGAAGGGCCTGAGTCCTGACACCTGGGAAAGCAGCCAGGGATGTTGGGCTGCCCAAGAGGGGACACTAGTGCAGCTTGCCAGTAACCCTGATACCCATCCTTAGAAATATTTCATAAGTATTTTAACTGAAATTTGTGTAAGTTTAGCCTAAGTTTTACGAGACACTGACCTTCTTGCAGTGAGTACACCGAGTGCCCACAACTCTGCAGGGAGTTGTTGGATGTGTTCAGCCAGTTGTGGAATCTGTTATTCACATTCAATCTAGTTTGTTGTCCCCTCATTTTACAATGACCTGTCTTCCACAAGAAGGCTGTATTTACCCAATATAGACTTGTAGTTCCAATTCTCTCCTTAACTGTGTGTTGTCAAACATTATACTATACTTTAATTCTTTCAAAACTTTCCAATCAAAACATAGTTCTAATACAACATATTTTACTGTTTAGTCTTTCAGTACTTTCCCATTTAGAGCCTTCCTTTAGGGAGGGGAGGTGTGGTGCACACACATGCTTTCACCTTCACCTCAAGCCTCATTTAGATCATTAGTAGGGTTTTGTTTCATGTTTTTTGTCATAGCATCCTCCTCTAGTGCATACATAATAAGTGCCAGATTTGATTCTACCTATTGGATGCCTCTGTCTACTCACATGCTCACAGAAACTGATCCCAAGGGTTTCTTTTTTGACAGATGATAAGGAGTGGTCCCAGCTGCAGCCAGCCCATGGAGCCTAGTCCGCTTGCAGCAGGGCTTGCATCCTCCCAGCTACCTGATGGTAGCAGCCTGGGCTCCGTGGCTAGCAGCAGCTGCTTAGACCCCAGGCTGGCAGTGGTGTGCCAAGCAAAATGGCCTTGCATGCCATGCTTGACATGCATGCCGGGGGTTGCTGACCCCTGTTTTAGGTAATAATCATATAATATGGAATTAGAAGTGTGTTAAACTATAAGGATTATATTTTATTAAAGGTGTTGCATCTTTCCAAGTATAAACCATATGTGTTAGCACTGTGGCAAAATCTTTAGCCCATGTATATTTTGTTTTCAGTTGAATCAAAGTAGAAGAATTTTTAGAGAAAATATACAGTCATCAGTCATTCTTTATTGGCATCCATCTGATTGCTGAAGAAAGAGTCTAACTTGTTCTTAATACTCCAGTTTTGGTCATAGAGCTTGCATAAATATGCTAATGAAAAATGTGTGTCTGCAATGATGTTTCTTCCCAGCCAGAAACAGACTCCTATTCTGATCTATAAAAACGCTTACTCAGATTTGCACAAATTCTTACAAATGAGACTTCAGACAGGATTCAAAGCAATTCCTTTGGTACATAATTGTAGGGATTATAGCTGCATGAGTCCCAAAGAATGATTCAAAGTGGCCTTTTGCCAGCAACCACAAAACACATAAGACCCCTCCATTTTGGACCGTAAGACCCCTCCATTTTGGACCGCAAAGTTCCCTGGATGTCCAAACCAAGGCTTCTTCTGATCATAACCAGAAACAATTCAGTTAGAGTGTTTACCCTCCCCTTGCTGCCTAATTCCCATCTAACTTCACTTGGATGCAGGGAAAGAGAGTATGCTGATCATATCTGAAGACAACACAGAACTGGAAGGGATCACAAACACTTTGAAGGATAAGATAAAAATTCAAAAGAATCTGGATAAATTAGAGAACAGGACAAGACACAACAAAATGATGTTCAATGAAGACACATATATCGTGCTGCATGCTGGGAAGAAAAGACAAATACATAAAAAAAGAATGCAAGATAACTGTGTTGGTGGTATTTTTCTACAATTCTGTGATTTAAGACTCCTCAGCATCAAAGTAGAAGAATTGTTATAGAAAAGCAAACAGTCATAAACAACATGAGTTAGCAATATCATGCTGTCCCAAGAAAAGCAAATGCAGTTTTGGGGATGCATTAAGAAAAGTGTGTATGCAAGATAGAGGAAGTGGTAGTATCAGTATACTCAGACCTGGTAGGCCTGAATTGGAGTGCTACTTCCTGTTTTGGGTACCTCAATATAACAAGGAAATAGAAAACCCAGAGAGGATCTAAAGATGAGTGGTCAAGATGATGAAGGGGTTGGAAAACAAGCTTTATTAGGAATGGCTAAAGATATATTAGTTTGGCAAGAGGAGGCTAAAATGTTATAGCAGTTTTCAGATATTTGTAAGAATGCCATAAAAGCTAGGAACAGATATTCAAAAAGCCTGAGCCTGAATTGATTTAATCTTTGCAGGTTAGTCTAACCTGGCTAAGCCGAACCAGTTTCTAACTGGAGAGACATTCTCTCTGGACTGAAGAAATGCAGGCACATGCCTGCAGTGGCTCAGGCTAGAAGCTGGGAGGTGCTAGAGCAGTCGTCCCTTCCCTTCAACAGTGCTGAGCTGAAGGGGGGTGTGGCCAGGTCCTGGCAGGATGCTCTGATTAGGGAGGGGTTCCCCCTTCCCCCCTTGCTGTTGGTAAAAGAGCATTTTGTTACACAGCAGGGAATTACACAGCGAGTAATTTATCAGCCCATCAACAAAACAACAGCCTCTCTCATTAGTTCAAGCTCTTCTTAAACAGCTTTTTCCAAGGAAGGAATGGAGGAACATTACCAGCTACCTGTTGATTAGCTCCAAAAAACCCTCAGCCGACACTGTCGTGTCTGCCTTTGTCCTGTCTCCCACAGCGTGGACCGTAGCCAGCATGTGGTATGCTATCTAATGCTGAGAGGTATCTGTGTAAGGCAGAAGGGACAGGGGAAATCCCTGCTTGAGCAGGGAGTGGTTGAGAGGGGTTGGGAGCAAGGGGAAGTTAGGCAGATGCTGCTGTATCTGCAGTCTCTGCTGGAGTAATGGCTAGGGAGCAAAGGGGAGGGGCCAGCCCTGCTGGCCTGGAGCAGGGAGTGAAGCCTTGTCCAGGGTTGCAAAGCATCTGGGATGCTGGGGGACTGTGGTTTAACTTAAGCCAGGAAGGGGTCTGGGACAGACATTGAATAAACCGGTTTGACCCAAATCAGTCTGATACTATATTTGACCAGGTTTATTTTAAACCAGTTTTGGCCATTTTCAAGCTGGTTTATGTGCACTGAACATCTGTTCCGTTACAGGTTTAAACCAATTTCTGATCACTTAAACTGACTTACGTGTAATGTCTGTCCCTAGCCAAGAAGACAAACAATTGTTGTTCTCCTGCAACACAGCAGTCAGGACATGTGGCAATGGATCTAAACTGATGCAAGGCAGATTTAGATAATATTTCAGGAAAAAGTTTTGAACTGTATAAAGAGTAGGACAATGAAAAATCTGCCCAGGCAAATTGTAGAATTTCTATAATTGGAGGAAGTTTTCTAGGAGACAGATATCTCTCTGGGATGGCTTAAGCAGGGCCATCCCTGGTGGGGAGGGGTGATTCAGGGCATCTATGCTTTGGGGGGCCCTGCGGAGCCAGGCAGAGTGGCCGGGACAACTCCACGCTACTGCCAGCTTCACATCCAGCCACTTGGCATCCCTTCCCCCTGCTGCTGAATCTACCTCTGGCTTCCTCGCATCCAAGGGTGGGACCCTGCACAGGCTGATTTGCCCTGGACCCTGCACCCTGCTTGGGTCGCCTGTGGCTTAAGAATAGGAAATCCTGCCTTTGGGCAGGAGATAGGACTAGAGGTCCCTTCCAGTACTATAGCACATCTACACAAGACATCTTAAGGCACAATGGACTGTTCTATTGCGCACTAGAGTGTCATGGCAAAAACCATGCTGATGCGCAGTAGAATTAGTCTACTGTGCATTAAGCATCACAAGAAAAAAATCACCTTTGCTACTGCACCTTTATCTTGTACCTCATATTAGAGGTACTAAACTAAATTTGCAGTAGTAAAGGCTCATTAATGAATGTGTAGGTGTGCCCTATGAGTCTGTGTTTCTAAGAATTACTATTGTGCTCCTATGATCCATGTTTGAGTGATGTGGTTTGCAGGTTTGCAGAAAAACAGTCAACCCCACAGCGGTTACACTACCATGTCACTACGGTTGTCCTAATATACATGTCACCAGAAACCAGGTATCTCATCCAAAAGAGCACAAAACAACTGCAGACTCTCCCTCTGTGTGAAGAAGCGTGTTAGTACCCGAAAGCATGCAAAGAACAATTTTTCCAACTATTTAGCTGGTCTAATAAAAGATATCACATTTATCCAAATAACCTTGTTTACCAGAAACCAGTGGCATTCTTTTGTGCAACATTATTCTTTAGAAAACGTGGGAAGTTTGAAGGAGCTCTGAAGTATTAGATGATACCTATGAATCTTATACATTATGCAGCACTGAAGTTAATGAGACACTGAATAAGGAGAAAAGGCAGAGAAAAGATTGATATTTCTATGTTATAGGGTATAATATGGATAATAATAACTTAAGTTCTCTTTTCTTTTTTTTTTAAAACCAGTGCTTTGTCACCAGTGTTCAGCTGGGTCTTTCTCAAGAAGTCTAGCCATCCTCCACATTTCCTGTGTAGTATATCACTTACAGTATGTTTCAAGCTATTTCTCATGAGCTCCCCAGAGAACATAAATAAAACAAAAAGTGCTTCCCTTGAGTCTCAGTTGTCCAGAATAGTTCTGAATTCTCAATATGGTATCTTAAGCACAGGACTAGTTATTTTTTTGAAGCTGCTGCTGCTGATCATGGCAGTCAGTCATTTTTTTAATGTTAAATATCTGGGCTGAAGAAATATGGTTCCTAAAGGGCTTTGCAAAATTGTTTTGTTTTGACTTGCTTCATATTAATTTTTGATCTCTTAAGAAATTCCCAAAAAAAGCTATACACTGACTGTGAGCAATCAAGGTGCAAAGGTATTTCTCCTAACCTACAAGAGAGAATTTTACTAGTGCACCCAGACCTAGAGGACAGAGTACAGAAGAGGTATGTTAGTTCATTCAGGCAGTCATTTTCATTCTAGTTTTAAATTGTTGATTCTAGAGATTCTACTGCTTTCTTCAGCAAACTATTACAGTCTAATACATGCTTATGTTAAAGATTTTTTCCTAATAGTCAAGATTTTTTTAATTTCATCTCACCATTTCCCACTACAGTTTTTTTTTTACTAGCCTATATAATTTTCTCCTTCCTTACAGTTTACATACTTCAAGTAATATTAGGTGGATATATCTTCATCTTCCTGGTCTCTTCTCAAACAATTTACTGATCCATAGTGCACTACATATTTATCTCTTAAGCTGTCTTGCAAGTCAGCCTTTCCTACTTCCTGATAATATTGCTTTTCTGCAAGTTCTGCCCATTTTGACATTTTTTTTTTCATAAATGGGTTTCCAGAATTGAATACAATATTAAGGGGCATTTACACCACATGCATAGAGACCATTCCACTTTCTCTTCGTGAGGTAAGGTCCATGTGCACTGATCTATATTATACTAGCTTTTTCTTTGGCTACCACTGTAAATCTACATCTAATGTGTGGCTCACTACCACCCATTACTGCAATGTATTTCAGAACACTAGCATTACTTGGGGTGGGTGAGTGGCCGGCTCCCCCTCTCCCCAAGAAGTCTTTGCCCAGCAACAGAAGTCCAGTACTGCACTGCAGCAACCAAGTGGTAACAGTCTTATTCTGTTGCAGCAGCATCCACAGTCTTTGAGTCCCCAAAGGCAAGTAAAACTGAACACCTTGCCTTCCCCTCTGGCTTTCTAGCACTCAGCATTTCTCCCCTGCCTTCTTCCTCCACCACAAAATTTGCTATTATGCCTCTATTTCAGAATTACTACTTTCCAGGTTTTCCCCAGGTATGGTTTGGGGATTATTTTTAGCCTTTCTGCACTGAATTTCTGGCAGTACTTTTTGTCATAACGCACATGATTTTCATTCAGACTCACAAGAATCATGTTACTCATGTGGCTTTGTAATCAGAAAAGCATGCGTTAGGATTAAATGAGAATTCATCTCAAACAATATACTGATCCATAGTGCTGAAATATTATTGACCAAACAGAGAGAGAGAGAGAGTCTACTTCAAAAGTATCCTAATTCAAAAAGATATAGATATTTCCAGGTCCCTTCAGACACTAGAAGAGCATCATTTCTTTTAAACAGCATGTGACAATGATCTTCTTTTTTTTTTTCAACCTGGTTATAGATCTGTTCACAAATGGCTACAAATTAATACTGAAAAAATACTGTCGTTGAAAAATGGCATGGTAATTACTCCATATTAAATGTCTTTTCTTCACAATCATACCTGAATGTTCAATACTCTAAGACGTAGGCATATGTATATAATGATACAAAGTTGCCTTTCCCACCTCCAGCCAACTCAGCTTGAAGTGGCAAAAGGAAAATAATAGCAAAACAATCCATCTCTGTACTTTCTTTTGGTTTAATTCAGATATACTTTATGAAGTTAAATTAAGAGTTGTTATGTGATACCAGTTCATCTTTCTTAAGTAAAACATCCAAACATTTTTGTCACCCACAGCTACTGAGCTGAGCTTTAATAAGGAAGATAATATTCTTTATCTGCCTCCCATTTGGTTGCCTACCTGGCCAGCCAGGCCATGCATAGCAAGAACTTTTGCAGTCTATGATTCTCATCCTCCCATGAAACCTCTGGAAAAACTTGCACTAAGGTCCTCTTAACTAGTCTCAATTACATTATTTTGGTTGCAAAGTTAGTTTCTCCATATGCATTTATGCTCTATACCAAGGCTGTTCCACTTTCCCACAGCCAGGGCTTGTGTACCACACCAGCCATGTGCTACCCTTTTTCCATTGTGTGGGTAGTACCAGCAGTGTGCACCCCAAGAGTGCCCCTCTGGAGCTGCATGGGCAGTACTGGCAGCACATGCCCCCCGCCACATGGCCGCACAGGCAACACGCAGCCCCTCAGCCATCACATAGGCTATACAACCACCACATAGGCTATACAGGTAGCCTGAGACCCAACCTTTCTTCCCCTACCACCAACCCTAGGCCTTCTCCCAGTGTGCAGCTGTGGTCTATGAGGCTGCAGTAGCCTGCAGGCCACCACTTGGATGGACAGCTATACTCTATGTAGATATTTTCACAGTCTACACAGTAGATTGGGGCTAATTGAATGCGTCTCCAATGCAGCCGTTCTCTGGGTAGGGAAAGGAATTTATTAGCTAGTATAGATTATGCTGATTGAATAGAAATTGGTGTAAAATGAAAATCTGATGGTTGCTCTGTTGTAGTCTAGTGTATATTAGAGTTATAAATCTAGTCTCCAGAAAAGCTTAAGTAGAGATCTATAAGGGATGTTTTGTAACTATCAACAGGGAACATGGGGCTTATCTGCATTTTCTGTGTAATGAACTCTTTTCTTATACTAGGTGTTAAAAGCAATTGGAGGTTCATTTTCAAGTGAACCAAGTGAATCATAATCCCACATTGTATGTATGTAAGCATACACACGTGTGCACACGTGCGTGCGTGCACATACTTAATATACCACAGCATAGTAAATTAAAGGCTGTAAAGCTGTTTGGCAGGTTACCAAAGCAGGTGCAGTCTCCCAGTGTTTTGCTGCCACTAACTGCCTTTTGGAGAGTTATCTTTTGGAATGTCAGTAACTATACACACTTTCAAGCAAAATCAGTGCAAGACACATTTGGATGTTTATCTTGCTGGAATCCTATGATCCCTGCTGACTTCCTGCCCTGGGGGAAGGGGGCTGGACTCGATGATCCTCCAGGGTCCCTTCTAGCCCAAATGTCTGTGAAAGGTGCAGTGCAGGTTTCTCTTTTTGAATCAAAATGCTATTGGTGACCTGGAATTTCTTCTGCCCCTTTTCAAACTAGATTCACTGCCTATTTTGGGAGCACATGCCAGGAAACTTTCTTGGGAACTCCACACCGTAAACTTTAAATTCCCTTTATGCACAGCAACATGGACAGTGACTTTTTTCCTCCACATCCATACCCAGAGTGCTAAAATAAGCCCTGAACTGAATTCCCATAATCTGATTCTAATCCAGAAGAAAATTAACCAGTCCAATAGTACTAGAAGTGTTCAAAAAATTACTAAGGGCCATTTGGGGAACCACATGTCAAAGAGAAACAAAGTTTTTTCTATGAGGTTGAATAAAGCATCTGTGTACAGTTTGCCTAACACTTGTGTGACTCGTTGTATATATATATCATGACAGGCCACTTGTGTTTAGAGCCATGTGATTGTCCATGGTTTGCTCATACATTACTAGCTGGTATAGTAATGTTTATAATATATTGCTCCTTCTGTACTGCTGGACATCATGGTACAGAAATACAGTTCTAATTTGCAGAAGTGATGCCTGCTGTGTTGCCCTGATTTTTTTCTCCATATTAATAATAGTAGGCATTTTTGTGGTTATTTATATATAATGTTTCCTAATATTGGGCCAAAATTATTAGAGCGAGTGCTTTAGATTTGATGGGTGGTCCTGTATTATCACATAACATTTTCAGATTGATGGGATATAACTAGTTGGGGCCTTCTGTTTAATGAGATAATCCATCCTGGCACCATGTCGGACTGTCCCTTTGGAACCTATTATTTATATGCCACACAAAGCTGTGCTATAAAACTTGAATCAGTCAGTATAGCATGAGCACACTCTGTCACAGATATATTTAAGTATATTTCACAGTACACAGTTGCTGCAGGCAGCATTTCAAGTGTTATTGCCAACAAGCCTTTGAGTAATGCATTGCTAAGTTTCTTTATCTAACTGGATCTACTGAGTTACTGTATATAATGGGGTGGTTACTTTGAGAGACAATGGCTATATTGAGGAAGGAGGTGTGATGGATTAAATTGTATGTGAACAAACTGGCAGCCCCACCTATAAACTGAGGTAAGGAGTTGGCTTGGGAACAAGGGCTCTTTACTTGCAGAAACATTGCATCTAAGATAACTTTTTGTAATCTAGTCAGAGCCATGGGACGAACAATGAGAGTATTCAGGAAAATGCATTTTTAAAAATCACTCTCAATCCATTTCTGATCAGAAGAAAGGCTTGAGAGGGGTTTGGAATTGTTTCTCCAATCCTTCTGGTGCAAGGTGACTTTCAGACATCTGGGAGATAATTCCCAACCTTCCCAAAAGAATGATACAGTTGAAAGTTTTATATAGCTACATCACATCAGGAGTATAACAATCTCCTGATTCAGCCATTTAGACAGACACATGCCTAACCTCATTACACATGGGTTAAATTCCCATTGGGAGGTGAGGAGGAAGTTCTTGCAAAGGCAGAATAAATTCCTAAGACTTAATTGACTTGTAGCTAGTTATACCAAGTCTTATTTTCTCTTAGACTTCATGCCAATCTGGTCGTCCACTGAACATTGTTGAGCCAGGTAACTCCATTCAACCCTGCTGTGTATTGGAGACAAGACAGGATTAAAGATATCATGTGCCCCAGGGAGTCACTTCAATAGAAGTATGTATGTCTCTTCCTTCCCATTTACCACATCAGTCTCCAGTAACTCCAGTGTTTGGTTGTGGTAAAGGGACTACTAATTGTAAAACCTCCCCAGTAGAATATAGTGTAGACAGCAATTGCTTGATCCTTGATGGGAGGGAAGAATGGCAGAAAAATATTGGGTTGTGTGTGTGAAGTATTATGGCATATAACATCAAAAAAATAAAATACATTACCTCAAATTCAGAGCATGTGCTTTTTTGTCTGCTTGATATCCATTATGATGTAATTTATTCCATTCAGAAATGATGCTGCCAGGTGACATGGAATAAACAGTAAAGTGTCAACAGAGCCAACAATGAGATATTTGCCAGCAATCTGAACACCTGGTTGAGATGATGGAAATACACTTAAATAGATTACTGCTGTTGCTGTACTAGCCTGTACTAATGAAGAGAGTGAAATGTGATAATCCGAAGTTGTCATAGCTAGCTCATTCTATTCCTAATTAGTAACTGATGACAAGATGTCATTCTGCTGAATTATCAACGGGTTATTTGTATAATTTATGGATTGTTGCTTATGAATTCACTCCAGGTTTTATTTTTGATTGATCTAGGGATTGTGTGGCACTCATGGTTATTTTATTTGAAACGTCTTAAAAGGGAGCAATATAAAAGCGTCACTTGTTTTCTAAAAACAACAAAAAAAATCAAATGATACTAGTTAAATGTTTTATTACATAGGTAAACAATCTTATCTTATTTTCCTTTTGCTACAGACTTTCCAATAGCTTTCTTCCAGGGGAGACGAAATATTAACTGCACATAAATAGGCTATGTAAACTATAGTGCAGTCTGTATTACTCTAACTCAACTATTCCTTTACTTTCCCCTTTTTTTAGGGGAGGGTCCTTGCAAAATAACAACAGGAAACAGAAATACGATATAAATCAGATCTTGAGTTTTACTGAAAAAAAGCTTGTCATGACACTGGGTTGGCGGGGCAGGAATGAGGTAGGCAGGAAGAGGTGTGAGAAAATGGCTCTTAGAGCTCATCTAATCTGCCTCTGGCCCAAGCAAAGGAACACAGCAGTGAAACATATAGCATTCAGTCCTTTGCATGTTAAAACCCAAAGCAGATGTAACATAGTTGCAACCAGTTGGAGGTTCCCATGAGCTCTCCATCTTGGATGTTCTTGTTGGTATATGCCCAGCATTGTTCTACAATGACTTTACAGTCATTTGGGGTTATATTGTGCATAGATGTTTTGCCATAGTTCACTGCAGCATTTCCTCCTCTGCTCCCCAGGTGAGACAGACATGCCCCAAATCACCTTTCTGCTTGCCCTGACTGATCTTTCAGGAAACAGAGCTTTCAATTTGTGCTGGCCATATTGCTCAGTCTCCTTTACCCCAGTATGTTACTCCTCTGGTCATTTAACACCTAATTTTCCTTCTCTAGGAACTGCCTAAAGTGGAAGAATCTTCTCCAGCCCGTTTTTGCTTAACTTGATGTCAAGGGAACCTTACTGAGAACTAAGAATTTGCCTATTGACTTTCTAATGTGATTCTACCTCCTTTTATTTTGTTCCTTATTTTGCCCTTGAAAAGATGGAGCTAGTTAAATATTTCTTCACTTTTTCACAAGACGCAGTGGTTTACAAGATGGTTAGAGTCTCTGGAATGTTATTATCCAAGGCCCTATTTAACATGATCTTTACCATTTGTGAATCGCAAAATAATATAAGGTATTCCCTGCTGCGGAAGTATAGCTCTTGAAAAGCTAACAAACTAGATACCTTTTTAGAACATATGCATTTGGGTGATTTGTTTCAGCTTCCATTTAGTAGAATTTGTAGCATATGTATACACATACACGAGCCTACCTGCATACTACAAAATACTAATTCTGTATTTCATTTTAAAGAAAAAACTTAAGCGTGTTTTCATCATGGAAGAATCCCTTCATGTGTATTTGTAGACTGAGCCAAAGGCCCACCGTTCTTGATATTCCACTCAGAAAAAAGAAAGTACCTGAACAAATTGCATGGGGCTAGTAAGACTTGTGTTCACTCAAACTCTTTTACTAGCTGGCTGCTTCCCCACCATTCTCTGTCATGCAGATGGCATGGTAGAATTTACAACATACCCTTTCTTCATATTAGCCTTTTATTTAGCTATCATGCTGTTAGCACTATGTAAATTTGGTTAGAAGCAAGAATAAGAAGAATGAAATTCTCAGCCAGTTAATCTAATCCAGCATTTAGTAGAGAGGGATTATTTCTTAGAATACAGTTTCTGGGGCTGAGGCTATAGATGCAGCCCATGGAGCTGTGTTGTTTACCCCATGGGACTAGTAGAGGGAGCAGGGAAAAGAGGGACAGGTCAAAAAAAAAAGTGGGGCTTGCCACCAAATCTAAAGAGAGAGGATGAGTGATGGCTGGAATAACTGCCTCCCGATCTAACTTTGAAGGAGCTCCATGGTTTGGATCCAGCTGGTGGGCAGGGTGAGTTTCACACCCCTGATCTAGTATAATATTTTGCTCACTGCTTTCTTTTTTCTCAGATAACATTACCTATCAGAATTGTTCTTTACATAGACAAGTAAATCTTTTAATGACTGCAGACTTAAATTCCTGATTTATTTAGTCCCAGAGTACAGTGTTCACAAACTTTTTATTCTGAGTATTTTAAATCAGAAATCTAGAGTTTGATATTCCATTTCTATCTTGCTTTTAATGCTCACCTAAGGCTACAGCATAGTAAAAACATTTCAAATGATTGATTAGTAACATATATTTTTTATTCATTTAAAAAATACATGGTTAAGATAGAAAAAATTCAAAACTAGTTTCCACACCACAATGAGGGGCTTTTTAAACATGTGCAAATGTTCTGCAGCGATTCTTGGTTTCTAAGTAAAAAAAAAAAAATTGTGAAATCCCTGTTTTGTGCTGACTTCAGTGTATGCAGAGAACAAACTTTCCAAACAGCTGAAAACTCCCTGTTGCCTTGATGATATCCAAAAGGAAAGGTACTCCTTAAATGGGCATAACTGATGTGTGATTGGTTATTCAACTACAAAGGAGGCTGAGTCAGGGTGACCTCCTGTAGCCAGACTCTGTATATAGAACTGGGGGAGGGCATGTGGATGGAGGGGAGGCGTGCAGCTTTACCAGAATGTTTGAACAAGACAAAGAACAGTTCCAGCAACCAAATAAGGAAGTGAGAGCTGGAGTATTTCAGAATAGAAGCAGTTCTGAGGTTTTAAGAAAGCTTGGGGGAAAGGAATAAGTACTTATGCCGGAAACCACTTTCTTTTTTAATAGGAGGGATGGTAAATGCAGGGAATGAAGTACTCAAGAATTTGTCTTTACCCTCCTTTAATCCTCTGTCAGCAAAGCTAAAGAACTCAAGCTGGATTTGTCACACTTTCTCTCGTTTTTGAGATCTCTTTGTAGATCTGTTTTTGAAAAAACAGCCATACAAAAAAAAAAGACAAGTTATTTTTCCTCCACTGTCAAAAAGATCATGGTTAAATTGCAGAGGTTATGGAAAATTGTGAAGTGCTGTACTACCAATTCTCAGTGAAAACAAAAATAAAGTTAAACTGATTTCATATATAAAGATATTGTTACCACTGAAAAATTTAAACTTTTGTGGAGGTACATGGGGAGCATTCTAGTGGGGAGAGAGGATGACTGAACATTGCTGGTTTTTAATAATTTAACCAAACCTCTAAAATAGCTTAATTGAAAATATTTTAATTCTGAAAGCAAAGTTGGTTAGAAAATGTTCCTGGATATCAAAAATGGGCTAGAACTGTTTTTCAGCCAAATAGGGATTTTTGAATAGTGCCAATCCATTCCCAGGGACATTTTAAATTTGCTTGGTGCTTATTTGGCATTTACAATAAATTATTTGAGCTGAAAACTACATACTACCTATGAAAATTTACAGATACATTCCTCTTTTCCCCCACATCCCTAAACATACACTGTAGGAACCATAAGACATACAAGAGGCTATACAGTAAATCTTTATTCAGATGGAAAAGGAGATCTGATCCAGACAGAGGCCCCACAAATCTAAAGAACTGAATGGCTATGAACACTAACTTTAGCAGTAACATTGTCCCGCAGGTTTGTTCTAGTTTGCAACAAATTTGCAGCCATTTTTACAATAATCCATTAACATTGCTTCCTGATGAAAGGAAAGAAGTTTCTCCTTTATCTGATCTCATCTTCTACTGGGAAATGTTTTTAAATTTGTGATGTACAGGGGATGAAGTTTGACTCAGAACAAGCAGCTTCTTTATAACTAATTGAATAGTATAACATGCATGCCATATGATGGGTGTTAAAACAGGGAGCAAAGTGCACTGGTTAGTGCCAGAACATAGGAATAGAGATTTGGGGATTATATTCCTGTCTCAATCAGAAATTATGACCGAGTCACCCAAGTATGCCTGCCCATTTTAGGGGGGGTTTGAGAAGCTTGTAAATGTTTTTTGAGTTCCACTGCTGAGGAGCACTAATTTTTTTTTTTTTAATTATTTTAATTTAAGTATTTTAATCAACAGTAAAAAAAGAAACAAAAAGGATACTTTGAAGACAAATAGACTAATCTATATCAAGATAGGTGCAGTGCAGTTTCACTTCTGGTCCTAGAATGCTGATTGATGTAGACTATAATACAATTTCTTTATATATTCACTCAAAGTAAATACAGTGGAATTTTTAAGAGTGGTGGATGAGAGGAAATAGCTGAAAAGAGTGAGCAAATGCAAGAAAGAAGATGGGAGTAGGACAGGCATAAAGAGGGACAATGAGAGGGAGAAAAACTGAGGAGAGAAATAAACTGAAAAGAACACATAAGCCTACCTTCAGTATTAGGAAGTTTTGAAATTGAGTCTTTAGTGACTTTTTTCCAACAACTTAGTTGGTCTAATAAAAGATATCACATCAATCCAAAGAACCTTGCCTGCCCATGTCCTTAGACCAACACGGCTACAACCAAAAACCCAGTCTTTAGTAACAAAACTCAGGCCTCTACCAACTGAGCTATTGGAGAAATTTTGTTAGAAATTGTGATAGGCTAACACCCCTCACCCCATCCCGACTAGCCACTAGTGAAAGAGATGGCATTCCAGTGGTGTAACTGGACACTGGAGAGCCCTCATTGGCAGTGGTACATGGGGCAGCATTAGGAGCTATACTGCCAGCAGCGGTGGCAGTTAGGCCAACACCATAGCTTCTGCTATTTTTGTACCCCCACCCAACAGGGTTGGTGTCCTGGTCACCCTAATTATACTATTGTGGCTTTCTGTGACATAAACAGCATGTTACACTGTTGGCAGCTGAGGAGCAGAAGACATTTTGGAGAAGCAGACAGTGAGGAATATCCAGAGTTTAAACAGTTGAAAGCAGTCTGTTGACATTCCTGGGATCTAATGAGGTTAGTGGGGGAAGGGGAATGCACAAGGAATCAGCAAGCCTGATTTGGCCACACCACTGTTGCTCCATCGTGCTTTTCCTAGTTCTTGCCCAGGAATGTATTTGGCTCTGTCTGTACTACCCTGATGATCCATTTGCTTTGTGACCAAGTCATTGTGTAGGAGCTAACACTCTCCACTTTCTCTTCTTTCCTCCCTGTTGAAACATAGCAGAAATGTCCATCAAGAAACTTCCAGAGATTTTCCTTCCATTTTAATTCTGTGATTCTTTTCCCTATTGTGATAGTGATTGAATCCAAACCCTCTAAGACCCTGCATATGAACCTCAGAAAGCTAAAATCACAGGCGGCATTTTTCTGTGGTCTCATCACCATAATAACGGCGACAAAGTCCCATCATCTAATTTTAATAGTTCTATGACCAAGTCTTTCCTGCTGTTACCAAAAGTAAAGTAGTTAAATTCAACATAGAAGACTGTAGCATCAGTCACTTGGCCCTTGCTTCACAGCCTATATATGTTCCTGTGAGTCAGCTTAATCTTGAGCAATTTATTTTAGAATCATAGAATCACAGAAGTAGGGTCGGAAGGGACCTTGTAGATCTTCAAGTCCGACCTCTCGCCTGGGCGGGAGAAAAAAATGGACTCAAATGAGTCTAGCCACATAGGCATCAAGCCTCTTCTTAAAGATCCCCAGGGTAGGAGCCAGCACCACTTCCCTAGAAAGTTGGTTCCAGCTCCTAGCCACCCTAACTGTGAAGTAGTTCTTGCGGATGTCTACTCTAAACCTACTCTCCAATAATTTGTCTCCATTGTTCCTTGTCATGCCAGGGGGCACTAGGGAAAACAGTGTCTCCCCCAAACCCTTCTGGTCCCCCCTAGTGAGTTTATAGACAGTCACCAGGTCCCCCCTCAGCCTTCTCTTGTGAAGGCTGAACAGGTTTAGGTCCCGCAGTCTTTCAGTGGAGGGTCTGCCCTGTTGTCCCCGGATCATGTGGGTGGCCCTCCTCTGGACCCTTTCAATGTTGTCCACATCCCTCCTGAAATGGGGTGCACAGAACTGGACACAGTACTCCAGCTGTGGCCTGACCACCTTCACATAGAGGGGGAGGATCATCTCCCTGGCTCTACTTGAGATGCACCTGTGGATGCACGACAAGGTCCGGTTAGCCCTGCCAACCGTGACCTCGCATTGTCAGCCCATGTTCATCTTGGAGTCAATAATGACTCCAAGATCCCTTTCTGCCTCCGTGCTCTCAAGAAGGGAGTTTCCCATTCTATAAGTGTGCTGCTGGTTTCTACTGCCTAAGTGCAGCACCCTGTACTTGTCAGTATTGAAACACATCCTGTTTATGTTAGCCCACCCCTGTAACCTATCCAGATCTTGCTGCAACCTTCCCTCCCTACTAGCGTGCTCACCTCACCCCAAATTTTGGTATCATCAGCGAGGTCACCTATCTATTTTATAAAAAGTTGCAGCTCTTGTCTAAGGAAAACAACTTCTAAGTTTTTTAATTGTCTTTTTTAAACTGTTTCAAATAGCCAGAAAAAGACTATTCTGACAGTTCTGTTTTGACGCTTTTTGTTTTATCAGATTCCAGTACAGCAGGCACTTGAAATCATGATTTGTATTCCTGGGCTGAAGCTAGTTGGCTTTCCCTCATTCTAAAGGATATTACATAAATACTTAGTATACATAGCATAACTGCCTGTATATAAAATGCATTTAGAGATCTTTGGTTCTGGCCAAGTGCTGTAGAAATGTGTGAAGTTATTATATGCATAAATATTTTGTCTCGTTGGAAGCCTATGATTGATTCTCCAATACTTAAAAAAAATGACTAATGATTCTGTCACTTTGGATTCCAACAACAGGAAGTGATACAGAATAACACATTTTACAGTACATTTTCAAAATCCTGCAGCAGAAGCTGCCTAGAGCAGGCTACCCATACTCTTAAGTTTCGACATATTCCAAGGAGTAGATACTTACCAAAAATCATGATTTTGCCATTTTTCACAGAAGCTGCGATTTCAGGTGAGCTCCACGAAAAATCACAAGCTCCCTGAAAAAAAAATTTTACCAAAAATAAAATGCTGGCTTTCTCTGCGGATCTAGCAGTCCTTGTAGCCACTGCAACCCAGCTGTGCAGCCTGCTAGGACAAGAAGAGGGGGGAGAAGGGCTGTTGGTATGACAAGATGGCTGCCACCCCTGCCCCTCACAGCTGATTGGCTGTAAGGGCTGTGCATCATATGACCCTGACTCTCTCCACCTTGGTGAAAAGAGGTGAGCCACATGATGGACAGCTCTCACAGCCAGTCAGCAGCAAGGAGCAGAGCCATATGATGGACAGCCCTCACAGCCCATCAGCAGTGAGGGACAGAGCCACTGGGCCCCCTCAACCAATCAGAGGCGTGGCGGGGAGGCTGCTGTACTTGGCCCATGAAAATGGTTGCTGGCCCCACAATATGGACTTTAAATCAGCTGGCAGCTGCCTCGAATTCAGTACACCCCCTACTTCAGATAGCCCTATGAATTCCTAGGAGGAGGGATACAGCTGATTCATTTAAGTTAGCAAAACATCACTTTGTGACTGCAGCCTTTCAAAAAGAGCTCTAACTCCAGTTCATTTCAGTGTGTTCAATGTGTCTTTCTCATCTTCCCAGTTGTCCCTGTTCAAATATTTTGAAGTTTAGGTACAGTACTGCACAGAAGAATCAGTTTTCTCGAGAGGAAGTAGTTGTTAAAGCGGGGCGGGGGGGAGAAGGCTGTTGGCATTGCTAGCCTAATTTTGCACATCTTACAGTAATGGTGCATGTATGGCTTTTTTATGTGAGAGAGAAGTGAAATGAGCTCTTGACTTGACTTAAGTGTATTCCTAGCCAGTTGTGTGTGTATCGCCTTGGATGCTGACAAACTCTTTAGATACCTATCCTTACTCCTGTATGATTGCTGCACTGTTAACATTTCTGTTTGAGTTTAACCTCTTGGAATTAAGACATGGTGCAGTTTCCATTGTTGCCTGTTTAAAACTCGTTGGGCCAATTTACAATAGTTTTATAATCTTGAACTGACCTTCAATTTTTTTCAAATGGAGGATGCATAAATTTTTAAGGGAAGAAGTATAATTTATATTTATTTTAGATTGCCGCCTACATAAAACAGGTTATTACTCAGTAATTTCTGCCTTAAACCCATGATTTGAGTTACAGCATATCTTTTGAAGACACGGTCTTGACTGAAAGATTTCAAGAAATATAGCTAGGCTTAATCACTTTAATCAGAAACTACACATTGTAAAATGTCATACCACTTTTCATTTATATGGAAAATGTCTTCACTAAGGATCTCAATATGTTGTGTTTCTCAGTGAAACAAGGCTAACTATTTGCAGCATTTGAGCGCATAATAAGGGGGGGAAACAGTGGTTGGTGCAGACAACAGTACTACAGTAATACGTACAATACAGTCTTAAACTATCCAAACTGATATAAGTATTAGTTGAGTTTTCATTTTTAAAGTTCAATTTTTCATAGAAACATAACAAATCAAGTGTTTGTTTTCTAAAGGCTCTTACAAGGTATTCAATATTCAAACCAACAGCAACTAAAAGAGTAATTTCCATCAGCTTCCTAGTGCTAACTTCCAGCGATCAATGGAAATTATTTCCTGATTCTGTCCTGTTCTTTGCTGTGTTATTCCAAGACCTCTGCTGTCATAACTACCAGCACATTGACGTAGCTCTTGTCAATTAAGTGCTTCACTTACTTATTCATCTTTCATGTTTCCCTTTATTTAGTCCCAGAGGTAGCAATATTCCACATATATTAGAAAATCATCACTTCTATTATTGGAAATGTCTTATTACTAGAAACAAATAATTACAGAAAGTGGATTACAGAAAGTGTCATTTACACTAAAGAGAGACATCTCACAGCATCTACATTTGTTATATAAATTATTTTTGTATCCCTCCCTTTTATGTCTTTGCCATATATTTTGTCCCACATTTGAGCTTTGCATGGTTGAGCTTCATTGTCACTGCCTGTGCTTATTTATGTAAGTAGCATTACAGCTGGGAAAGTCTCTCAAGATAGCCACACGGGCCCCTATTTTTTTAAATTTGTCTTCCAGACTCATAAAATGGCACCTTTTTTTTTCTTGAAGAGCTGTTCCAAAATTCTTCAGGCCTTACAAGTGTACTCATTTAAGAAAACAATGGTTAGTGAACTCCGTTTATTGTCCTCCGCTCTTAATTTATTCAGTACTGTTAACTGCATGTCTCTAGGATGAAGCGAGTTACCCCTCAGGGGAGTTACACAGGTGAGTTTCACCTCTAAGGTGAGTTATACAGAAAGCGGCATGTAGTACAGTAAGGCTAGGGACAAAAATTATACATAAACCGGTGTAAGTGATCAGAAAACAGTTCAAATTTTTAACACAGCAGAAGTTCAGTGGACACAAACCACTTTCAAAATGGCCAAAACTGGTTTGAAATAAACCTGGATGGAAGTTGTATCAGACTTAACTGATTTAGGTTAAATCAGTTTATTGAACTTCTGTCCCAGGTCCCCTCCAGATTCAGGTTCACTCAGTCCCCAGCATCCCAGGATGCTTTGCACCTTCCCCACAAACCTCCCCTGCTTCCCTCCATCTCAGGATGGGTACACTAGCCTTGGCCCAAGCTGTCTCCTGTAGCCAAGTAGGAAGGTGAGCTTTAGCACCTCCTGGCTTCTGGGCTGGGCCACTGCAGGTATGTGGCTGCATTTCTGGAATCAGAGTGAATGTTTGTTTACTTGCTTATCAATTCAATCTGTGCATTTTAGACTAACCTGTAAAGATTAAATAAATTCAGCCTTGAGCTTTTTGACTGGTCTTAGCCTAAGAGTTCCTTTTTTGTTTAAAGTAGGAATGTCCTTTGGGAAAGCAGGCTCTTTCATATTCTGGTTGCCTATGTGCTTCCAATATTGTATGACATCTATATGGTTTATTTAACTGGAATAAACTAAATGCTAACTTTAATAACAAGTGGATATCCACTTGCAACCAAATGTGTGTGGACCAAGCATGGGTTTGGAAATGAACGTTCCTAACGTGAATTTTGAGTTTTCATGCCTATGTTTATATAGATGTGTTTCTAAAAATTTAAATATGTTCTGTATTTATTTACAAAACTGAAGTAAGTTTCTATGTCTGTGGATGGAAAACATTCGATCCAACTAGACTGAGCAGAGTAACATAAAGGTGTGAGCAGGGAAGGCTCTGGGAATAAACAGCCTCCATTCTTTACTCTTTTTTTCATTTCTTCACAGAAACAAGCATCTACATCCAATTCATGTATTTATTGGAATGCATTTAGAATATATTCATCACTTCAGGTGATGAAACGTAATTAAATAAAATAATAATATGCTTCTTGCAACATGCAGCATCAGTAGAACTCTGCAAACTCCAACAACATCCTTTGACGGGTTAAAAAAAGCACAGCCAGGAAGAAAACAGAGTGGTATAGATTTTCTGAAGAGAACTTTGAGTTCAATTCTAATCTGAAAAATCATGAATAATTACTAATCTGGGCATGAAAATGTGGAATGCTTCTCAACTCCAAAGGAGAAATATAATAATTTATTAGAAAAGGAAAAAAATACCAAAAGAAAAGATTTTTTTTTAAAAAAGGAAAAAAAATCAACTCCAAAATAACTCCATCTAAGTTTTTATTGAAACATATGAATGTCCTACTTTGTCGTTTTTCACTGTGGATGAAAGTGATGTGGAAGTCCAGGAAATATAAACAACTTTCCTGTGTTTTGGAAGGTTAGCAGCAGCTATTTTTGCAAAACTTCTTTCTGCTCCTGTCAAAATTATGTTAATTCCACAGAATGTTTTCTTTCCTTTCATATGCATTTTGTATTTGATTAATTAGAAATTTCTCTATTGTTTGTAATGGAAACAGATGCAGAAACACTGGGCAGCATGTTAACATACAGCAAATGCCTTTTTGTCAAAAAGTGGGGAAAACAAGAATTACAAACTCTTGCAGCTCAAAGGAGTGTAACTCAAACTCAGCAAACTGTACTAATTGAGAAAGGGATCCTGAAAAACAAAGGTTATACAGCATAGGCATAACATATCAAACTTGACTGTAGTTTTCAGATATCTAGTAATGCCTTCTTTTTTTTTAAGCACATTGAGGAATCCACAGTAACTCTGAGGGACTCTTATTATGAAGTTGCTAGAGTTAGAAAACTTTAGTGAAGAATCACTGAGTCATGAAGTTGGTGTTCTCTTCTCTGACTAATCTGTATATATTATTGAGTACCTGCTTCAGTCCCAAAGTGCTGGCTTTACTGCTACAACAGTGCGTCTCTTTCTTCATCTGAAAAAGTTATACTCTTGCTTTGTGATAATAGACCACGTAGAGGTTGAAAAGGTAAGGTCAGAGGATACTGCAGTGTGTGTTCGCATGCTGTGTGCTTTTTTGATTATGTAAATGCATGACAAAAACTAAGTGATGGAGAGTGAAAGGACCGGGCTTCATAATGAAGACTTTTTGTAATGTAAGCTTCTGGATTGCATCTCTAGCAAGCAGTTTTTTTGTTACTATTTACTAACCCTTTTACAGTGTTAACCACTTTGCAATTGCAGCCAAGCTCAGATAATGCACTTTATTTGCAGTCTCTGGTATCATATTAGTTTTTCCAAGTGTAGTTGTGATGATAATGTGGGCAGCAGCAGCTGTGCATGTCTGTGTCTTTTCCCTTCTCTTTTACTCAAACTGGGATGAACCAATTGTTCGTATGTATGACAGAGCTGTAAATCGTGAGAATACTTGCAGCCTGTCTTTGAAGGAGACTTTTCTGAGAACCAAAAAGTAACTGTTGGGATAGAACAGAATTGGCCACAGGCAGAGGACTCTGTATACATAAGAAAGCTTGTCACTCACAGTGCTAGTTTGTTACAAACATCAAAACTTTGAACACTATGTGGAATTTCGTAGGTGGTATACTATACTAAAGGCATTTGGGGACCCATCATTTATGTACTCTCTTGTTAATTATTTTTCTCAAATATTTATAATTGAGAGATAAGAGAAATTTAAGCATTACCTAATAACTTCATGAGGTTTAACAGAAAAATCTTTGGAACTGCTTGGGTTTTTTTTATAAGCTATAGCAGACATTTGCTTAAATTTTAGTAGTGAAGGCAAAAGTACGTGAAAGTTTCCTGGCAGCAGGGACATAATTAGAAAGAACGCTGGGAAAAGTAAGACTTGCCTTCCTTATAATGATGTGTTTACAGAAACTTGGAAAGCAGAGATATGCATTGGCTATCAAAGGAAACCAATGTCTGCTGTTGGAACATTTGGATCAGCCTTAGATTAAGGAATATGGCTCATCTAAAAATAGGAATAGACATATCTCATATTTTATTAGATATCGAAGTCAAGGAAACATTCTTCTTAATATTTTGTGGTCTGTACTGAACTGCAACCACTGGCCCCCAAGTAGCAAATTTCTGACTTATGTTTTTCTGGTATGGACTTTGTGGGATGTGCTGCTTGAACTGTCACCTGAAAAGTATTGTGTTCACTCTCAAGTCTGGACACAACAAACTCCTGTGAAGCATTAGTATGGAAAAAAAAAATGTGTTGCTCTTACTGAATCCCAGTAGCCCCTGGGAACACAGAAGTAAGCTATGATTCACAGTACAAATACCAGACATAGAAGGATTAAGATATATAACTGATATCAGGAAAAATGGACAAACCATGAAAAGCTCAGCAGTTTGAGTTGGTTTGATTCATCTGAACAGCACCCTTAATCTTCTGTATACCACTTGAGTCTGTAAAAGTGGGGAAAAAGTTATAAGAATAGAATGTTGTCACTTCTTACTTTTTGGTTGGGCAACAAATATTACAATATTTGTCTTTCAAATGGCATTCCAGATGTCCATTTCTACCACAAGAAATTTCTTCTGATAGAAAAAATAACCTAAGAGCTGGACTGGCAGGCAAGCTTTCCAGTCGGGGCAGTAGAGGGCTGTTCCCTGGGCTGCCCCTGCCCATTAATTGACAGCCTGTCCTCTTCCCTGCCTCAGAAAGGGGGAGGATGTCAGAAAGTAGTTAGCAGCTGCTGAAAAGAAGCAACTGCTAAAGACAGCTAAAGAGGATTCACGCCTTGGGAGAATCCCTCCAGTCCTGCCAGTGAGCTGATTGGCAGAAGGGGGACATTCTCGCATGGTGGAAAACTTCCCAGTTCTCCCCTACAGAGAATAAATCCATCTCCTTGCACAGGGGAGGGGGAACACTTTGTCATGGGGTGAGGTGTGACAGCCTGCCTTACCCCACTCTGCTCCAGGCTGACTTAGAATCATAGAATCATAGAAGTAGGGTCAGAAGGGACCATGTAGATCTTCAAGTCCAACCCCCTGCCTGGGCATGAGAAAAACTGGGCTCAAATGACTCTAGCCAGGTAGGCATCAAGCCTCTTCTTAAAGACCCCCAGAGTAGGAGCCAGCACCACATCCCTTGAAAGTTGGTTCCAGCTCCTAGCTGCCCTAACTGTGAAGTAGTTCTTACAGATGTCTAATCTAAACCTACTCTCCAACAACTAATGGCTGTTATTCCTTGTTATGCTCGGGGGCGCAAGGGAGAAAAGGTCTCCCCCAAACCCTTCTGGTCCCCCCTAGCAAGTTTATAGATGGTCACCAGGTCCTCCCTCAGCCTTCTCTTGTGAAGGCTGAACAGGTTCAGGTCCCGCAGCCTCTCATTGTAGGGTCTGCCCTGTTGTCCCCGGATCATGCGGGTGGCCCTCCTCTGGACCCTCCCAACGTTGTCCACATCCCTCCTGAAATAGGGCACACAGAACTGGACACGGTACTGCAGCTGTGGCCTGACCAGTGTTGCATAGAGGGGGAGGATCACCTCCTTGGCCCTACTTGAGATGTACCTGTGGATGCATGACAAGGTCCGGATAGCCCTGCCAACCGTGACCTCACATTGTCGGCCAATCTTCATCTTGGAGTCAGTAATGACTCCAAGATCCCTTTCTGCCTCCATGCTCTCAAGAAGGGAGTTGCCCATCTTATAAGTGTGCTGCTGGTTACTACTGCCCAAGTGCAGTACCCTGCACTTGTCAGTATTGAAATGCATCCTTTTTTTGTTAGCCCACCCCTGTAACCTATCCAGGTCTTGCTGCAGTCTTTCCCTCCCTACTAGCGTGCTCACCTCACCCCAAATTTTGGTATCATCAGCGAATTTAAACAGGGTGCTTTTCACCCCATCATCCAAATCGCTGATAAAGAAATTGAACAGCGCGGGCCCAAGGACTGAGACCTGGGGGACTCCGCTGCCCACTTCTCCCCAGGTTAAATATGACCCATCCACCACCACCCTCTGAGTGCGACCCTTCAGCCAATCTGCAATCCATCTGACTATGTAGGCATCAATGCCACAGTCGCCTAGTTTTTTAATGAGGATGGGGTGGGAGACGGTGTCAAAGGCCTTGCTGAAGTCCAGAAAGACTACGTCCACAGTGACACCTGCATCCAATGCTTTTGTGACCTGATCATAAAAGGCAATCAAGTTGGTCTGACATGACCTGCCTCTAATGAAACCATGCTGGTTGCCCTTGAGCATCATCCCTGAAGCCGGCCCATCACAGATGTCCTTGATGATTTTCTCAAAGAGTTTCCCTAGGATTGAGGTAAGACTGATGGGCCTGTAGTTGCCCAGGTCCTCCCTCCTCCCTTTTTTAAATATGGGGACCACATTGGCTATCTTCCAATCATCTGGCACCTGGCCCGAGCACCATGAGTGCTCGTAAAGCTGTGCCAAAGGCCCTGCAATAACCCCTGCTAGCTCCCTCAACACCCTGGAGTGGAGAGCATATGGACCCACTGATTTGAACATGTCCAGCCCCTCCAGATGTTCTCTAACCCGATCCTCCCCAACCTGAGGTCTGGAGGCGTTCCCCTCGAGTCTGTCTTGCATCACGGTGGGGAAGTCCCAGCCCCTGCACAAGAAAATGAATGTGAAGAATTGGTTAAAGAGGTCTGCTTTCTTCTCTGGCGCAACCACCAGACTGCCTAGAGAATCTTGCAGGGACCACACATTTCCCGGTGCTTTCTTCATCCTCCCTATATATTTAAAAAAGGACTTTTTATTATCTTTTATTTTGGATGCTAGTCCTAGCTCTATGTCCGCCTTAGCTTTTCTGACAGCCCCCCTACAGGTTTGAGCAGAGGAGGTATACTCCTTTTTGGAGATACCACCCCCCTTCCACCAGGTGTACACCGCCTTTTTGGCAACCAGGCATTCCTGGACACGCTTGCTGAGCGAGGGGGGCTTTCAGGCATGCCTGCCACCCTTGCTTCTTGTTGGGTTGGTCACCCCTTGGGCCCTGAGTATTGTCTCCTTAAGGAACAACCGCTCATCTTGGGCACTGAGTTCCCCTGCTCTTGAGAACCCCAGTGCCTCTCCCACTAATCTCAACTTGCTGAAGTTGGCCCTCTTGAAGTCTAGGGCTACCGCCTTGCTGCAGGCCCTTGACACCCTGCGCTGGATGGTGAATTCCAGAAAGCGATGATCACTGTCACCCAGGTGGTTAAAAACCTGGAGGCCCCTTACCAAGTCGTTGCCTGTGGCCAGGACCAGGTCCAACAGGGCATTTCCTCTGATGGGACAGTGTACCTCCTGAATTAAGTGGAGGTCCTGTATCTCGGCCAAGAACCTCCTGGAACGGTACAACCTGTCTGACTGTTCCTCCCTGTAGATGTCCGGGTAATTTAAATCACCCATGACAACTACATCCCTTGCCTTAAGTGCCTCTGCAAGCTGGCCCAAAAATTCCCGGTCCAGCTCCTCCCCTTGGTCTACTACAGACCCCCACCATTAGATCCCTTTTCCCACGGCCTCTTAGAGCACTGTAGGATGAACTGGAGGCATTTTGCTGCAGTGGCAAGGCTCCCAAGCTTCACTACTGTGGCACAGCACCCTGCCTCACCCAACACTGCTCTAGGGAGGGGCCAGGAGCCAGCTAAGGAAAGCAATGTGCACCCAGTTCTTAGACCCCCCAGCTTCCCCTTCCCCTACCCACAACCTCTCAGCTAAGCAGTGGGAGCCATAGTTTATAAGCCAGCTTCCCAGTCCAGCTCCTGACTCCTCATACCACTTTGCCACCCTGCTGCCCAGCCAATTTGCAAGGCAGCTATTTAAAAGCCAGCAGCTGGAAAGAGTCCCTGAGCCCTGCCCTGGCCTGGCTTTTAAATCACTGTTCCCCTGCTCAGCTGCGTGGTGGGGACACCAAAGAGAAGCCACCAGGAGCTGGCAAAGCTCTCTGCCTCTACTCAAAACTGCCAGAAGAAGCAGGCCTGAACGTCTGCACACTTTTGGTTTCTACTGGAAGAACAATGATTCTCTCAATAGATACTGAACATCTGTACTCAGCCACAGCTAGAACCAGAAGCTGAGGGAGTTGGGCTGCTGAGAAAATGTCTAGGGTTCTTAAAAGTTGTCACAACTTTTGTGAACCTCTGGAAATATTCAGTTTAGCTTTGGTTGGTGTCCTGGCTGGACAAAGGGAAATAAACATTTCACTTATCCCTAAGTGACAGAAGAAATTAAATCTGAAAAAGTGTTTGCCAAGTTGCCATGCACCACAATCCGACATTACATCAAGTTCTACTGATATACAGAATGTAGGTATTCTGTACCTACCTAATACAGTAGGTATTAACAATCTGCAAATATTTTAGTGACTTTTAGCTGTAGCTTTATATCCAAGGTATTTGTTTGGGTGAAATATCCCATACAGAGTAAAAGACCTTTTAACTGGATATTAAGCAACCTTAGAAATCAACTAATAACAAAAAACACTTTATTAGAACCATGCATTTTGTATTCCTTGATTAACAGGTCACCAGATATTTACGGAATCAGAAATCTGACAACTAAGAATCAATATAAGTACAATATAGGAAATTTGAAATCTATGTAAAGCACTCCAGTATAGCATCTCTTATTTTGTTAAAGTGGAATTGGGTATTGACAAGGACTTGGCCTTGTTTCTCTTGATAGACCTTCACTAGAGTGTTGTGTTTGGGTCCCACACAGAAGACCTGTATGCTTGGTCTAGGCCTGTGGCATGCTTCCTGTGAAAAGACTCTTCACAGAAATGAAACCCTATAGTCCAGCTACTCTTGGCCTCGTGGACAATTTTGGCATATCTATAGGAGCTCTGAGAGTCACTCTAAATAAATTATACAGGGTGTCAGATGTATCAGTGTCCCCACACTGAAAAATGGCGGTGGGGACACTTAAACTAAAGTTCATCAAACAAGCTTTAGTTAAAGCACCCCACCACAATTTTTCAGCACAGGGACACTGACACATGACACTGGTGTTTCCTGGAGCAAGGTAATTACCACGCTTCAGAAGACTCAATCTTGGTAATTACAGCACATCGGAGCTGCCTCACTGCATGCATATAGGCACCCTGTGGTATCAATGGCTGTTTGTAGTACTCACCAACCCAACTGAGTTTCACTTGCAGGGATTGATATTTGCAATGCTTATCCTAAGGACTTGTGTGTTTTGTGTGTGTGCGTGTGTGTGTTAATACAGTTTAAATTGCCTAATTCAGACTTCATTAACTTTAATTCTCATTCAATGAGAATTAGTTCATTTGGACTGGAGCTAATTTTAATTCAGACTACAGATATCCATGTGTACACCATAACAGCTGTAGTCTGGATTAAACCTAGAAAACTGTAACATCTATAAACAGCCCCTGCTTCCAGAGCTCTGTCCTTGACTCCTTGTGGACACTTTGGTTTGCAGTTTACTTCTCCTGGGATATGATAAAATACAGAGCAGACTATTTTAAAAGGCACAAGACATCTGCAGTTCTAGACAAAATAGTGAAACATCTATGTGCTCCTCTATGCCACAGATTCTTCACCACTCATTTTTGAGCTTAGGTCAAAATGAGTCATTTAGTATGTTCAGGATCCTCTTCCTTCTTTTTTTGTACAGATTTGCTTTCCATCTTTCCATCTTCGGTTTCTTCTCTTCCTCTCTAAAACATCTGGCAATGGTACTTCTTTCATTATGTTGTATTCTTCCCTCTGCGATATGACCCTCTGAAAAACCTCATCAGGTGTTCACCCAAAAGGGAATCCATTACCTAACTAATTGCCCAACAGATAGAACCAGTTTTCTTAATTTCGTCATGTTCTTTGTTCAAAATTGTTTTCTATTTGAATAGGACAAATTTCCACTCAGCTGTCCCCGCACAACGTTCCATGCCCATTGTTAGCTTTGTGTCACCCCATAAAAGCAGCAGAGAAAGCAGATTAGTATTACAATCATAATTGAAGTTGTTTGTATGATTAAGATGCATTCAGACTTCATTACTTAAGACAGAATTCACAAGTGAAGACTCCCTTTATCATGTGTCCATTTTGAAAATCTTCCTATAAACACATGCAAACAAGTAAAGATACTTTTTCACCTGCTTAATAGAGCACTTGCCTTTGAAGTCATAGGCAGGATTTTGTTATGGTATTGACTTGTCATCATACTTCAATACATGTAATTCTTTGGCCCACTAGAGTGGTACAAGACACCTCTAGATATAAGTTTTTGGCCTTTGTTGGATCTCTTCATGGACCTAGGATTTTTCTGAATAAGTAATTCCTGTCTCCCTGTAATTTGTGGTCTTATATACTAACAGGAATTAAAGTGATCCAGGTTTGCATTTTACATGGTACATGAACCTATGAGCATATTAGCAAACAGCAGAGAAGACAAGGGAGTAAGGCATTAGATATTTTGACAACTTATTTTACATTGTCTTTTAGAGGGCATGCAGGGACTCAACAAAATAAAGTCTGTTATGATGGAGTAACAATGATGCAGACACTATTAACTATTTTGCCATTAGGCAGCCTACTAATAGAGAACATAGTGACTAGATCAGTGACCAGCCTCATTCAAGATTAGAGCTGATAAAATACTGGAAATTGAAGGAAAACTTGCCTATTCTTCAAACAACAAATAGGTATCCAACCAACACCATTCTAAAGTTATTCTGAATTTATTGTATTTCTTGTGATTTTATTCATACCAAAAATCAGTCTATTTATATATGAAAAGGATTGTAGTCGCACAATTTCACTATGAGATTTTTTATGCTCTTGTATTTCTTAGTTATACCTTCATGAAGGAATGATCAAGATTTTTTGGTCTTTTTGATTCCAGGAAAGCATCCTCTGTAGATTTTTCCTTAGGTTTACACACCCAGGTTTGTTCATACGTCATCCTTGGGTTTCCACTACTCTTTTTCTCTCTCTGTCTCTCTCTCTCTCAGTACTACACGAGCTGTTAAATGTGCAGTAAACTAATTCTATTGCGTATTAGCATGTCACAGTAAAAGCTATGCTAATACACTAATGAGCAGTAGAATTAGGCTATGGTGCATTAGGATCACTAAGTAGGCATGCACCAACGCTACTGCATGGGAGTGCCAATTACTGCACACTGAGTTTGTACTTGACAGGTACTAAACTTTATGCACAGTACCTAAAGTATGTTAATGCATGTGTAGCTGCACCCTCTCTCACCCATCCCTCCCTCCCACCTGCACATGTTCTGGGCGTGTCTACAAGTGCGTTGATGCTGGCTTACATTTACTGCGCAGTAAGGCCAATGTCTACACGTGCAGGTGCTTTAATGTATTAATGCTGTTTGTGGACTGACTTGGGACTGAAGTTTCATAGATTTCATAGACATTAGGGCTGGAAGGGACCTTGGAATATTATCGAGTCCAGCCCGCCACCCGAAGGGCAGGAAGTCAGCTGGGGTCATAGGATCCCAGCAAAATAAGCATCCAATTTGCTTTTGAAGGTGTTCAGTGTAGGTGCTTGAACCACCTACGATGGCAGGCTATTCCCTTGGGGGCTCAGACAGTAAAGAAATTCTTCCTTATGTCCAGCCTGAAATGGTCTTGCAGGAGTTTATAACCATTCGACCTCATCATCCCTTGGGGTGCTCTGGTGAACAAACATTCCCCCAGAAACTGGTGGTCACCCCGATAAACTTATAGGTGGCCATTAGGTCACCCCTGAGTCTCCGTTTTCCAGGCTAAAGAGCCCTGTGGCTCTCAACCTGTCGTCGTAAGGTCTGTTTTCCTGACCGCTGATCATGTGCATGGCTCTTCTCTGGACTCTCTCAACATTCTCCACATGCTTTTTGAATTGTGGGGCCAAAAATTGGATGCAGTACTCCAGCTGCAGCCTCACCAAGGCTGAGTACAAGGGGAGAAGGATGTCCCAGAATTTGCTTGAGAAGCATCTATGGATGCAAGCCAGTGTTTTGCTTGCTTTACTAGCCACAGCATCACACTGCAGGCTCATGTTCATCTTGTGGTCAGTGATGACCCCCAAGTCTCTTTCTTCTGTAGTACTAGCCAGTGTAGCACTCCTGAGCCTATAAGGATGCTGCAGGTTTTTCCTCCCAAGATGGAGAACCTTGCATTTTTAAGTATTAAACACCATCAGGTTCTCATCCGCCCATTTGCTGAGCTTGTCCAGGTCAGCCTGGATCGTCAGGTGTGGAAGCTTTGCCCCAAAGTTTGGTGTCATTGGCGAACTTGGCCAGTCCACTCCTGACTCCAATGTCCACATCATTAATGAAGATCTTGAACAATATGGGTCCAGGACAGAGCCTTGGGGGACCCCACTGGTCACAAGGCACCATGATGATTGACTTGCATCAATTACTACCCTCTGGGTCCGACCAAGTTAGTCCCAAGTCAGTCCACACATACAGTTTTACTGTGCAGTCAGGTGTCTACACGTGTATTACTGCACAGTAACTAATTGGGCATAAATTTGATATCTGCATTGCACACCCCAGGAATCCAGAAGCCAGAGCCACATTGGCATAGTTCGACTTACTAGGTAGTACGAGTCTGTGCATGTAGATGCACGCCTATATTGCACAGTAAATGCGTATATGTAGATGCGTTCACACAGACCCTACTCTTCTACTAAAACATACCCTGGGACAACCCTGTATACAAGTGCTTCACATGTCCTCTTGCTTTGGATAGAGGATGCTAACGTTTCAGCTCGCCAATTTCCTAAAGGGAGTTAATTATATATATTATATGTTTTCCCTCAAAGAAGAGTGGCTCTTATAACCACTAGATATAACCTAACACTTAAAAATAAATTTTCAGAGTCTTGAAAGAAAGAGTAGAGATTAGGCAGACTGAAGTTCCAGACATGGTGGGTTTTATAGAAATAGACTAGAATTGATGAGGGGAAGAGAAATTAAGACAATGATAATGCCATATGGCTTGGGGAGAATGAAGGGCAAAGGAGGAAAGGGAGTCTAAAGTAAAAAAGTAAAAGAGAAGCAAGGTGGTTAAAATTATTCTCAAAATGTGACTATGATGCTGTAGCTCACTGTTTTAAATTCAGATTTTTAACTTGAAGAAACTTTCAGGCCTCACAAAACTAACTTGTGTTAAACATAATGTCACTTATGCTCATTCTTTTTCACTTTTTCAATTTCTTTTGGTAGACAAATCATATTTGTGGTGTATTTCTTTCTGAATTATTTTAAATACTCAGTAAGATGGAATTACAGGACTTTGAGAGGCAATGAGCTGTTGAGAGGGGATTAATAGTCCAAATATATTTAATTGTTTTAATGTATGACAAAAATAGGGTATTATTTGATAATCTAATAGTTGGCTGCACATAACAGTCTCTAATCAAAATACTTTTATGCAATTCTAAATTCACAATTCATTTCCCTTCTTAAAATTTCCCTACATATTCTTTACAGATAGTGTTTCAATGAGAGAGTAGTTATCCATGGTTGTAATACCATTTTTGAAGTGCAGTTATTACTTCATAATAGCTGTACTATCAGTATTAAATGATTTTATATCCATAAAATAAAGAACACTATATCCACTTGAAACAATGGAGAGAACCTGGGTAGACATGTGGATAAATAAGTTAAAATATGTCCATCTTACTTAGGCTACCACCTTTGCAGTGCAGAAAGTCCAAGGGTATGTTTTACAAGCTCAAATGTCAAGATCTTAGTTTTACATCTTATCTAAAAATTAATATTTTATTAAATTAAAACTTCTATATTTTATCACATTTTCCATCAATATGAAGACAGAACAATGAGGACTTAAAGAAACTACTTATCAAGCATCCAAAAAACAGTTTATAGATTACCACAAGACTGACATTTTCTAGGAAATACTGTCTTCCACTTTGCTGTCTAGACACTTCATATAGTCACTACTGTACCTACTTGATGCACTCAAAGTTCTGCCAAGACAGGAAGTTTGCATTTCCTTTATTGGGTCACAGCACAATTGTATTTATTGTATTGTATGCAGCACATTGAAAAGCTTTCCTTTTCCATAATGTATAGCTGTAACCACTTCTGACTGGTGAAACACAAAGCAAGGACACAAAGGAGCTGATTGCAGTTCCCCAAGTGTAGAGGTGTTTAGGGTCCAGTTTGCCTTAGAAAATGTAGTATAGTTTATATAAATTTGGCAGCCCTAAAGCAGCTCTAAACTAATTCCTAGTTGCAGTGGCCCAAAATGGGCAACTCTATTGCCACCGTGCCCTTTATGCTGGAGCACGACTGGTTATGTAGTCCTAACTGTAAGCCACCTGGGAATTCTTCCTGCTCTGGGGGAAGGAAGCACAAGTTAACTGCTTAAGACAGCTATCAAACTCTTCTGTGTCAGTGGAACAGCATGAAGCAGCAGTAATGTACCCAGAATTGTGCCCATTATCTTTTCCAGAATGGACTCTTTATTGGATATTTTCTTCTCATTAGAATTGGGAAAACTAAACCTCTACTTACTGGTTCCTTTTGGAAGATCTCAATCAAGAAAAGGCTATGTGAAGCTTACAATACAAACCCCAGTCTTAATTAAAAAGTTAATCTGGAGCCCATGTTTGTCTGTCAAGACCTACTCTGCAGTGTTGCCAATATAGTGCCACATTGATAACCAACCTCTGGTAAATATTCACAAAGAGTTATATGTTTCATTATTCCTGAAGATTTTGTTTGATGAAGACATCTAGAAAAAGGCAGTCATTTACAGACATGATGTGTCAGCCAGCAGAAATGTACAGGAAAAGTTTTTGGTTTTCATTGGCAAAGGCCTTGCATTTTTTCCAGACAGAAATGTAAAAATAGATTAACACAAAAAAATCTGTTTAAGTAATGCTAATATTGATACTGACAACAAAGACCATCATAGGACAGGATCTGAGAGTCCTCTAAGTAATGAGATATTAGGAGAGATGAGGACAGAACATAAATGTATTTTTCAACTGTCCCTGTTTCTCTTAATTCATAATATAAACGTAATATAAATATAAAATGAGATGCATGCAACTGAAGTTTCTAGAATTGTTTTGATTCCATTATTTACAGCTGAAAGATTTTGTCATTAAAGATAATAGATGTAATATTTAGAATTTGTCCAATGGACTAACTTTTTCAATTGCACTTTAAAAATAAGCCATTTGAAGGATGTATTTCAAAGATCAAGAAATATGCTCTAGCAACATGTAGTGGACTAAAGCACACGTGGCTAACCACAGGTAGCACAGACAGCCTCTGCATGTGGCATATGGCAGCTCAAGAAAGGAGCAAGCAGCACAGTGGCATATAGGGAAAGAAGCTGAAAGCAGAGCAACAGATTGGGTAGGGAGCACAGGGCAGAAAGGAGAAAGAGCAGCAAATCAGGCAGGGGATTGGAGTAGCACTCAGAGAATGTGGGGGCCAATTTGTGGCATGCCTGCCAAAAAAGTTGACCTCTATCTGTCCATGGAAATGTCATAATGAACAACAGAAAATTGTTACAAAACAAACTTTTTGATTCTGGTACTTTAGAATCATATGAAGTATGCTCCCAATTTTTTTAGCCACTCCGCATACATACATCTAGTTTAAATTAGTGGGGCTAAGGACAGAAATTAAACAGAAACCAGTATAGGTGAGTGGAAACTGGTCTAAACCTGTAACAGAACAGAAGTTCAGTGCACATAGACAGATTTCAAAATGGCAGAATCTGATTTAAGATAGACCTGGATGGATGGAGTATCAGATTTAATCAGTTTAGGTTAGACCATTCTATTGAGCTTCTGTTCCAGATCCGCTCCTGACTCACACTAGTTCAGTCCCCCAGCATCCAGGATGCTTTTCAGTCTCCACTAACCCCCTCCTCTTCATATGGCAGGCAGGTTAGCCTCTGCTAGTGCTCTTCTGCTCCAGCCAAGCCGAATCAGCCCTGTCCCTGGGCTGCCATAGAGCTGAAGCAGCAAAACCTCCACTACCCAGCCCAGCTGGTGGGGAGGTTGTGGGGGTCAGCAAGGTAGAGAATGGAGCCCCCTGCCCTGGTCCCAGCCCCCCCCCCCCAGCTGAGGTCTGTACAACATGGGAGTGGGGGGTGCAGCCCTACATTCCTCCCGCCACAGTCCTGCTGAGTGATCGCCCAAGCTCTGCCTATGCTAGACCCAGTCTCTCGGCCATGAGGAAGTGTTCCTCCCCCCCCCACCTTCCCCCTGCCACCACTTGCCAGATGCTGTGCCTGAGAGGCCGGGTCTGGCATGAGGATGGGTCTGGGGCGATCATGGAGCCATTCTGTGAGGGGAAAAGACCCCACTATTGGGGGACCTTGTGCTGTGCAGACCCCAGGTGAGGTGGTGGGGGCCAGGGGCAGGGGCAGGGCTCCATCTCCCTTGCCACCCCCCTCCACCCTGCTTGCTCACCCTTGGGCTGCCATGGCAATAACCTCTGGAAGCTTAGGGCTCAGTGCAGGGGAGGGTTTGCAGTGACATCAAGGGCTGGGGGGGGGGGTGTTCCTGACAGCCAATCAAGGATGACCCTACTCTAGGCTCAGCTGCTGGCAATATCCGGAAGACTGGGAGGCATGTGGGAGATCCCCGCACCTTTTGGTTTTGCCAGTGCAGACATTAGCCTAAGTCCCCCCACATCTCAAGGGGCTTTGCTCTCAATCCAATCTTCGCAGCTTAAAGAAAGCCATGGAGGTTGGATCAGTTCGACCCTAGGACTTTTTGACTGTCTGTGCTTAGCCTGAGAGAGCTGCATGAGAGTTGTAGCAAGTTCTCTCAAGAGAATCAACCTGCTGTTTTAAGTCCAGGTTGCCTTAAATCAGGCCTGTCCATAGAGAAACTTTAGCTAGGAACAGACATTGCATTTGTCCCTGTAAAAGTTGTCTTTGTCTGTCCCAGCACATAAATGTCCCAGAATTGGTGTGTATATGCATCTCCCTTCCAATCAGGGTTTTCTGAGTGGCTGAGTATAACTGCCACTTTTCTGCCATTGGTTCAATGATGCAATCCTGGGATGACCATTCAGACATACTTCACAATGTTGCAGGATAAACTGCTAGTACTTGTTATCGTGTGGACTTTTTTTTTAGTATTTATACTGGGACAAAGGACATCAATATTTGAATGACTGCATTTTGTCCTAGGATAAAATGGTTTAGTATAAAAATCCAAAAATGCAATTTATATTACATGCATATAATTCTGTATGTACATAGTATAGCTGGTAGTATTTTTCATTTTCTCTCTTTTGAGAGAAGAGGAGATGAAATTACATCCGTATGTGCTTGTGTATGTGTAATTACACACACACACACATACACATGTATATATAAAGTTTTAGTGAAGAGGTGTAGCTCAGCCGTAAGGATGATGTTTAAATCAGTTTATTATTTACATACAAAACATTTTTAATGAGTCCAACTTTGGCTATCAGAGCAGATTCACCCAGGCAACGTAAAATGTTTTGAACAAATTGAAAGAGTATTTCTTGACAGAGAAACCCAGTGGTGCTGTATTTCTTCCAACCCACTTCACTGTACTTATTTTGGCACTGAAATACAAAGCCTTTGTTTTCAGTGTCTGAAGGTTTCAGAAGGGCACCTGGATTTATGGATGTACTATAGCAACCAAAGATGTGGTGAATTTTCCAGTACATGTGGGACTTCGAAAAACTCAGAGGTGGTCGTCATATTTTGTGGATGAGATTTTTCCATGCAGTCTTTGTGTGTAAGGGAGAGATATGCTTCCTGTACTTGTTTTTAGGGGATCAAGTAATAAATCAGGATCTAGAATGCTCACTTACTGGGAACTGAGAGATCAGTTATTTGCAAAAGGGTACCAGCGCAGCTCTCTTCCCAGGGCAGGTCTTAAGTGTTTAAAAACTTTTTAAAATAAAGTTCAGTAAGCCTGTAGACAAACCCAATAGTTACCAGAGATCTTGGCGTCTTAGGGCATTAGACCAGGGATGTTAAAAACACACTGTGTGCTAGGCCAGATCCAGCCTTTTTCATGGGTGAGATCCAGCGTGGGGGCATGGTTGGTGGGAAGGATGGCAGTTTCTGTTTGCTTTGGTATTTGTATTTGTGGTGTTAGTTCCCTTAACCTTTCTTTAAAAAGAAAAGAAAAATTGTCATCTGTTCAGCATAAATGTTGATAATATCAAATTAATATCCTAACTATTAAAACAGTAATCTTTGCTGTTATACTACTTTTCATGGTGTCTCAGACTCTAATCCTTTCTATAGCCCTATGATGTAGGAATTTCACCACCTTATAGAAGGGGAAACAGAGACACAGGGAATCAGGGTCATGACTCCCAGTGAAGTTGAAAATTAGTTCTATGGTGTCATAAGCTGGACATCAAAAAGACACCAAAGTCAATAGATTCTGTGGCCAAAATATTCAAATGACCTGTCCAAAGACACATACAAAGTGTGTAGAAAAGCTAGGGCCCATGTTTCCTTAAGCCCCAATCCATTTTCTTAACCAAACCACCATGCTGCTTCTCTCAAATATAATATTCCTATCTAAAGATGCTAAATAATCTAGCCATGCTCTTTGGCCCTGTACAGAGATCAAATGATACACTATGAAAGATTATTTCCTTTGAAAAATATTTTTTTATATCTGTATAAAAAATTGCAGACCTGTATATAAAATAAAAAGAGGTACAACTCTATCCATTCAAAAATCATTGAAATCTGCCTTAAAAGATACAGATAAAATCTGTGTTAAAAGATACAGTAAAAGTTTAAAATATAATAAAAGTGTGTTTTTCTTGTCTTGTATGTTGCCAATGGTTCCCACTCTTTATGGTATTTCTGCTAGAACTTTTGAGGTCACAAACTCAACCTTTTTTAGAGGCTCATCAGGAATTTCTGACAAATGCCTGCTTACATCTTCTGCTGCTACTTATTATAACTTTTTCCTAAAACCAAAAGAAAATATATATTTTATTACAAGCTATATTGGAATGTATTATCTTAAAGTCCATTCTAGGCCACTTTATAAAAAAGACAGAGAGCTAGACTCTACTTTTGAAAATCTGAAAATACTGACTTAAATGGGAGTAGTGCATGCATATTTGTCCACATACAAGATTAAAAGCAATGCATATCATATAAACCAAAATGCCACATCAAAGTATTCTGAAACAAAGAAAAGAAATGGTAACTATTATTATGAAGTTAGTTCTCTGGTTGTCCATAAGCCACAGGAGAGAACAACCCATAGTATTTCTGAGACTTGAGAAACAAATATAAAAATAATATCCCTCCTGCTTTTAAAGTGTGTTAGTTTTTCTTTTACCTCCATCCCTTCTGACCTTAGCTTTGGTAGCTAGAAAGACAGCAACAAGATAGAGGTCAACAAGGGAACAAGAACTTGTTGTCCTGTCCAGAAGTGTCCTGTCCAGTGACACTTTCAAACAGTTCGTGCTAGTATTTTTCCTTGAATCCACTTCTGTAGAAAACTTGAAGTTGCAGACCAGTCCAATCCAGGATCTCCTTTACCCTGTTCCTCTAGCCCAGTGGTGCTCAACCTCTTTGCCTGGTGGGCCCAATGAGCAGTGCCCACTCTGTCTGCAGGCCAGATCCAGCTGGTGGTCCCAATTCAGTACCAAGAGGCGGGCACAGTAGGGCCCTGTGCAGCCACACAGGGTGGGGCACAAGGCAGCTTGGCATCAACCCAGCCCCATGGGTTGGGGAAGGGGTTTGATCCAGCCCCACAGGATAAAAGTGGGGAGAGGGGGCACTGTGTATGGCCTGACTCTGACCAATTGTGTTTTAGCAATTTAGCGCGGGGCAGGGTGGCTGTATTAATTGTCACTACTCCCCCACTGCCAAATTTACCAGCCCGTGGGGAACCCCAGAGGCTGGCTGCCATGCCTTTATCAGTCATGTTTGGCCTGCAGGTCAGAGGTTTAGCAACCCTGCTCTAGCCTACAAACTTCTGTATGGACTCTTTCAGTACCAGCTGCAGGCAGCAGCAGAGCAACCTTTTCTGTAATCTGTAGTACCACATGCTTCAGTAAGCCAATTTTGATATCAGAACGGCATGTCTTATGGTAACATGGTAATCCAGTCCAATCAGTATGTAAGAAATACAGCCTCTTGGTAGACACATTCTTAGGACAGTGACATGCAGCTTAGACAACATACAATCACAGATAACACTGGATCAAGGACCTCAGCTAGACTCTGGGTCCCTGTATTAAAAAACAAAATAAACACTTTCTAGCATATAATATGACATTTTAAAGACTCGGGTTTTAAATATACCCTTCTTTGTTCTGCATCTTACCCAAAGATCCTGTGACACTTAACTGCAGTTACCATAATTATTGTAGAATGATCTGATTACTTCTGCAGATTTGGAGAAAAAGTGAAGGAAGTTAAAGACAGAAAATAAATCCATGCGGGATTGTGGCTCCCCAGATAGTTGAAGGTTCTGTTTGTTACGGAGTGAAGTGATAAGCCAAGTGCTTATGAACCCATTGTACAAATGAGTTCTGTTGTCTAATCTGATCTGAGTCATCTCAATAGTATTTTTTTTCATGAGGATTTGATCATTATAATCTGTGGACACAGCCTGTTGATATTAGGAGGAAAGTCGAAGTGATAAATATTTTGTTGTAGAAAAAATGTCTGTTTGGTTTGTTTTTTTAATTATTAACTGACTTATCTTATGCCCATAGGTCAGATGTATATAACCAGTATTTGACAGAGCATATAATATTGTCTAGTTGAAGAACAGGTAACAGGAGGCTTAAGTCACTGAAGCTGGACTTACTTTCTTGTTGAAAAAGAGAAAGCATGGATAGAAATATAAAATACTTTTTGCTGGCCTCTCAGTTTTTGCACTGTGTACAGTATTTCCTGTCATTGCCTTGAGAGGAGATACAACAGCAAAAGCAGTAGAGGAGACTGAGCAGTAGTGTAACCTTGGGTGGGAAAATGGGGCACCAGCCCATAGCCAACACTTAGAGCAGTGCCGGAATAGCAGCTCTCCAGGGAGTCGGTGGTACTGCAGCAGCAGTAGTCCTGTGCCGTGGCTGTAGCCACAGCAGCTGGGTGCAAGGACTCTGTGCTGTTGCTGTATAGTGTGAGTCCCCACAGCAGGTAAAACTGCCTCTCCCTCACACTGTGGTGCCTCCCCAAACAAGGTTTTGCCCAGGGCTCAGCAATCCCACACCCCCATTGGCAGTGTTTTATCCAGGGCACAAAACTTGCCAGTTATGCCTCTGCTGAAGAGTAATATTGCTTTTAGAGCTTCAGCAAAACAGTTTTATGTTCATGTTATCAAAGTTCACTTCTTCACATCTGCTGCTTTTCCCCAGAAACAAAGAAATGCCATTATTATACCTGCCACTTGAATCAAACATATATTTGCTTTACAGTATTGTTAGAGTCTTGTGATATGATTCTTTCTGGGTGCAAATTTTGGACTTCCCTTTTTGGACAGACTGTATCTAGGATAGTAAAGAACCACTGAGGGATAACTGGATTATAATAGATTACAGAAGAGACATATCTTGCCAACTGGGCTGAAGATCATTTGCAAATAAGACTCACAGAGCACATTAAGTCCTTTTTTGGATTAAGCAGATGGTCCTTTGAGTATTAATACCAACAAAGGGAAAAGGCATACCCTGTTTACTAAGTGAAATCTGGCATGTCCTCTAGTAAAGAAACTACATGTTTGCACATGATACTATTTAAACACTTTCATCGTTGAATAGTAGGGGCAGAAGACAATACCTGTATGCAAAAAGCTGATCTGGGTCAAATGAAAGCAATGCTCTTTAAAAAGCCTAAGTGAAAGTTTATGTGAAATATCGTAGGAGAGCATCTCTCTCTTTTGAAAATATTTTGTCCTTCTATGAAGTTTTTTAATGGTGAGGAAGTGAAGTTGGTTATATGGAGTCAATTAAAGAGGGTCTGTAATGAAGATAAAAACGTAAGTTTTATCTGGTAAGACCTTTGAATAACATTTTGTTTCATCAGTCAACAGTGTTTATTTAAAAGGAAGTGTTAGAAACCAAATACAACAGGATAATGCTAAAGCATTGGGACTCAGTACTTTTTATGCTGGGCTTCCCTCTTCAAAACGCCTCGACGCAGGAGGAGGGGTGGATGTCGTATACTTGGACTTCAGGAAGGCCTTTGACACGGTATCCCACCCCATACTGGTGAACAAGTTAAGGGGCTGTGACTTGGATGACTGCACAGTCCGGTGGGTGGAGAATTGGCTGGAGGGTCGCACCCAGAGAGTTGTGGTGGATGGGTCGGTTTCGACCTGGAAGAGTGTGGGCAGTGGGGTCCCGCAGGGCTCGGTGCTTGGACCGATACTCTTTAATGTCTTCATCAGCGACTTGGACGAGGGGGTGAAATGTACTCTGTCCAAGTTTGCAGATGACACTAAGCTATGGGGCGAAGTGGACACGCCGGAGGGCAGGGAACAGCTGCAAGCAGACCTGGACAGGTTAGACAAGTGGGCAGAAAACAACAGAATGCAGTTCAACAAGGAGAAATGCAAAGTGCTGCATCTAGGGAGGAAAAATGTCCAGCACACCTACAGCCTAGGAAATGACCTGCTGGGTGGCACGGAAGTGGAAAGGGATCTTGGAGTCCTAGTAGACTCCAAGATGAACATGAGTCGGCAGTGTGATGAAACCATCAGAAAAGCCAATGGCACTTTATCGTGCATCAGCAGATGCATGACAAATAAGTCCAAGGAGGTGATACTTCCCCTCTATCGGGCGCTGGTCAGACCGCAGCTGGAGTACTGCGTGCAATTCTGGGCGCCGCACTTCAAGAAAGATGCGGATAACCTGGAGAGGGTCCAGAGAAGGGCCACTCGTATGGTTAAGGGCCTGCAGGCCAAGCCCTATGAGGAGAGATTAGAGAAACTGGACCTTTTCAGCCTCCGCAAGAGAAGGTTGAGAGGCGACCTGGTGGCTGCCTATAAGTTCGTCAGGGGGGCACAGAAGGGAATTGGTGAGTATTTATTCACCAAGGCACCCCCGGGGGTTACAAGAAATAATGGCCACAAGCTGGAGGAGAGCAGATTTAGATTAGATATTAGGAGGAACTTCTTCACAGTTCGAGTGGCCAAGCTCTGGAACGGGCTCCCAAGGGAGGTGGTGCTCTCCCCTACCCTGGGGGTATTCAAGAGAAGGTTGGATGTGTATCTAGCTGGGGTAATGTAGGCCCAGCACTCTTTCCTGCTTATGCAGGGGGTCGGACTCGATGATCTATTGAGGTCCCTTCCGACCCTAGCATCTATGAATCTATGAATCTATGAATCTATGAATGCTCCTTCCTCTGGTGTACTATGGATAGAGCTGTGATACTTCTCTTGGACTGAATTGAGAAGGGCATGTAGTTGCAATGCCCTGATTACTCAGGGACTGAGCTGAAGTTCAACACCTCCTTGCTTAGCTGGAGCAGACAGCTTGGGCAAAGGCTAGCCCACCCACCCTGCAGGGGAGGTGGGGTTTACAGGGGCGGTGCAAAGCATCATGGGATGCCAGAGAACTAAGAGTTAACTTGGATTTGGAGGGGATCTGTGACAGAAGTTCAAAAAACCAATTTAACCTAAGTCAGTTAAGTCTGACACTACAGCCATCCAGGTTTATCTTATACTGGTTTTGGTCATTTTGAAAGCAATTTATGTGCACTTAACTTATGTTGTGTTACAGATTTGAACTGGTTTTCAATCATTTATACCAGTTCTCATGTAACTTTTGTCCACAGCCCTAGAGGAAAACTGCTTCTCTCACATGGTCCTTTATATAGCAAAGTATGATAGAAATCTACTGTCAAATGTTGCGCTTAAATCTTTTTTGAAAATCTCTGATATTAATTTCTGGGGTAGTTTATGGAAAGACTTAATTACTCTACTTAATTATTTGAGTACTATGTTGTACTTCTATGGACTATAAAATGTGTTGCCCTTTTTATTATAGAATATCCATTCTTTTAGATGAAAATTATTACTGACATGAGTTAGTGAAAAAGGTGAGGTTTAAATTGTATCATAAATGTTTCAGTGAACAGACTAGTGTTTGTTGTAACAGAGTTCTTACTAAATTTGTTGCATGAGTTTTAAGTTTTTCTTTTCTTTTAGTAGTTGGTGGAGGTTGTTGCAGCATCTTCTGAAAGGACTTGGAAGTGTTGTTGAGTGCTGCATTTGATTTAGGGATTTTTGGGGAACACCAGATACACAGAAACACTATAGTTCTCTCATTTGGCCTGAGAAATATAGCTTGTGTTTCAGTGTTACCCCTCAGGTGCTGTCTAATTTCTGGCCTAGATTGAACAGTTGTAGTGTGGATTTCTGAATTCTCTACTCTCTCCATATCCACTTTCAAGTGTACAGTTTCCTGTCATTTAGATGATGTTGCACATTGGTATTCAGAGGTTTTGTTGAAGAGGTTTTCCTTCTTCAGGGAAAAACCTGTACTGATTAAAATATTTTGTCACAAATTAATGCAGAATCTCAGGAATCCATGACTTTATTCAATCAAATTCTTGTCTCAACCCCTTGAGGTACAATTCAAATATGAGATCTCTATAAATCAAATAAAGTTTACCTTCACTAACCAAGTAACAGATTGGCTCCAAAAACTGAGGAGCATATGATCAAATAGAAGTTGTCGAGTACACATGAAATTTACTACATAGTTGTTTGTCTATTTGAATTCAGCTAATAGTGGAAAATGTCAGAAGTTATTTTAAAATGTTTGAGGTCATTGCTCACTCAAGGATTATGGGGGAAAGTAATTTTTGAAGCAGAATAGCTATTCTTGACTACTTGTGTAGATGCCTTTTTTCTGGAATAAGAGCCTCCAGGAAGTCAGTCAGGAATAACTATTCCAGAATACCACATTTTCTCACATACAACATGTCCCAGAATATAATACTGTTTTTGAAAGGTAGAATGAAGAAAAAAAGATCTTTCCTTATAGTAAGTAATTGAGTAACAGCAGCTAGACAGATGAACCTGCTCATTGTTTTGCTCTTTGTGGATTACTACATATTTTACTTTTGGTTTTAGCTAGTCAGTGGCAGAACCTGCTCTTCCTGCATTTCTTACATATACACTAATTTCCAGCAGTTGGTTTTTGGGGAAAAGGCATGCACTGTATGTGAGAAAATACAGAAATTCACCTTCTAGATAAATTGAAATGGTTCTAACAACAGAAGTCTCCTTATCTAAAATAGTTGTTGAAACAGTGAACATTTCTGGACAGGCAATATTGATCCAGTAATGGTAATTAACAGTGACAACAGTTAAGCCATGTAGGATCACAGAGCATCCTTTTGAGAGAAAATGCTTTGATTTTGCCCAGAATGTATAACATTTGTTTTATGAATGACAGCAATATATGGTAACAGTGTTAACCATAGTTCTTTTTTTTTAATGATAACATTTCTGTTAACACTTCAATGATCTTTTTCTCCAGAACTTTTTGATTATTTTGGCCCTCAGCCTACTCTATACTAATGTTGTAAAGCAAAACTGAACATTTAAACCTAAAAATATTCATTTTACTTTATTTCTCTAGTCTTCCATACTTAGCAGAGGTTTTTTCTGTCTTTTAAAAAAAAATTTCTCCTTAACATCACACACTCAAACCATTGGATAACAGTAATAAAATGAGAAGTTCAGGCAGTGTGTACTATGAAGGGAACTAGAGGTATTTTAATGTTACAGTGAAAATGAAATACTACTTTTGTAAGCATACTCTCATCTTTGAATGTTATAGATTGTAGAAATGGTCTTATAGAATTCAGCTAAACACATCATGATCTTTCTGCTAGCCAGTAGAAATGCACACTACTTATTTTTTAAGCAAAGTGATTGAAGGCCATAAAGCAGGGGTTCTCAACCTTTTTGATTTAAGACACCCCTAATAGTACTAATATTGTGCAGCACCTTGCAACACCCTTAAAGACTTCACAGCACCCCAAGAGGCTTTGGCAGAAGAAATTGGAGACATTAGGGTAGTACCTTAGAATAAGGACTGTAAGAGAATATCAAAATCAGGTTTGTTGAACAAGGTTGGCATAATCCCAACCTTTTTTCTGGATGGCAGGATGATGAGCAACTCCTGCTAATGTGCCAAGGTTCTATTTTATCTTATGCCTAAGGTGCTGATGAAAGATGCATCTGGAAGTATTAGATCATGTTAGCACTTTGTTCCTGAAGTAATGGATGAAGCATTGCCTTCAACAATTGAGAGGGATCATGCAGATGATTTGCTTTTGGAAAATTATCCTTTTTTCCTACAACACTATAAATGCAAAAAGATGTCATCAGTTGGACAAAAACCCAATCTGTGCATCTACTACAAAAATAAAATTGATATTTTATGCCTTCAAAATTAATGCTAGAGGGTTCCTTTTATAAGAGGCAGTATATTTATACTACATTTTGTCCACATATATTACTAGCAGCTTACTCTTGCTTCTCATGAACAGAGCAGTTAATTTTGCTGTTTCCTTTGATAGGTATTAGATTATTTCTTTATCTTTCATATGTGTGAGACATGTCATTTAAGCAACCTGAAGTAGTATATAACTACACGCTCTCATTCAAATTTATACATGAATTTAAAGCTTTGGAAAGATGCCACAGTGGTGCCAGAGAAACCAAAATAGCCTATCCACAGAACATTTCCCACACTGAGTTGTTCATCAACTTTCTCATGGAGAGATTTAAGAGTGACATGTCTGTATCTTCTTTGCTGAGCTTGCTAACAGGGGTTACAGGAGTGGTGGCATTTTGACAAGTTGAGACTACACTTCTGGGAGATGAACTGAGGCTACCAAATGCTCAACAGATTCACCACTTTCATCATTACTAGCTAATTTTAAACTGGTGATCTAGAGGTAAAGTATTCTACATCCCATTAGTAACATGCTGTGCCAACATTTAAGTAATCACAGGTTTACAAGATATTTTAAGTCTTATTCCAAAACCAACAACTGAAATCTGAGAAGGATTCTTAAAATACATTATCTTTCATATCAAAATGTTCAAACCCGGGTGAAGGAAGTTAGACATATCCATGAACAGCCTGATTTTCAGAAATGCTAATTACCCATTGCTACTGTTAACTTCAGGAATTACTGATTTACTAAATTACTGATTTAGGTGCCCAGCTTAAGTTTTGCAAGTTTGAAAAATGTTGCGATAACTCCAAGGGTTGATCCAGGCAGGGCATGGAGTGGTACAGTTGTACCCCCCGCCCTTTTTTCCTGCTCCACACTAAACTTTAAAACCAACTGCCTGGTATGGTAATAGCATTTCTATTCCAGCAGTACTGTCAGTTGTCTTTGTGGCTCATTATCATCTCCCTGATTTCTACTGATCTTTTTCTACTCGACAAGTATTGATGCCCCTCTATTCCTTTTAAAGGTTTTGATGTTCCACTATTCAAACTATCCCTTTGAATGGCCGTTTCACAGCCTTGCAGACTGTTTTAGCTCTAGCTAAAAACCTTAACTCCATTGTGATAACATTAACACAAGGGTAGAAATGACTGACAGTGAAGTATTGGAGATACTGTCAAGATGCTCAAGCAAGCTAATTTTTGTTTTATGACTCTGAATAAGAGACATACAATTTAATTATAATGACTAGAGGACTAATGACAATATCTTTGGACTGTTTTGAGTATTTTTTGTCTAGCTGTGTTTTTGAAAACGTTATAATCTAGCAAATCAGTGCACATTCCAATAGTTATATTTGTTTTCCTTTGATCTTAAACTGAACAGTATAGTATTAGCCCTCTAGCATATTAGTAGAGCTTCTAGTTTTTCTTTAACTGTAGAAAAAATTGTTGTATGTGTAATGTGCCACATCATCTGCAGCCCCACTTTTCAAAGTCCTAGATTTGCCCAGGGATCTGGCCATATTCAGTTGTTGTTGTTGTTTTTATTACTACTTAGATGTATATCTCACCTCCCCAGAAAGGCTCAAAACAAAAATTCCACTCCACCCCAACTACTCCCAAATCCGTGCCCATCGCCTGTGAGAGCTAACTTTCCATCCCATCCCAAGTGTGCTTCCTAACCAGCTTTCCCATCTAGGTATAGAAAACCTCTAAAGCAGTTCTCAATATTTTTAGACTCAAGACAACCCTCATTAGATTTCAGGTACCCCTTGAAAAATGCAGGCTCTTAGCTTTCACATGTTTCTTGACTATGAAAAAATAATAGAATAATTCAGTAGCAAAGAATTCTAACAATAAGCCAGAATGTTTTTGACAGTAAGGATTCCCATTTGAAATCTCTAGGATGATCTTGCGACTCAAATGTCAATATTTGAACACTTAATATTGTATGAAACCCTTAAAAGGTTTCTCAAGGCATATTGGGGTGCCATAATGCCTTGGTTGAGAACCATTGCTCTAGAATATAGTTCAAATGAGAGTTCCTTTTCTAGCTGCTATAAAGAGTAGGCTAGCTTGCTTTCATAATAGACTGCTAAAATAGATGAGCTAGAAAGAGACTGTCTATTGAATTTTTTCCATTCAAGTTTGTTTTAACAGATGTTTTCTCTGTTTTCACAATAACAGTGTAACATGGGACAATACTCAAAACACAGGAGGGAACTAAAACAACAACTTACTAAGCAGCAATTGTGTCATCCAGTGATCACCAGACTTTAAGTCAAGCTTTAGTATACCTTACCTTTCATTTATGTTTGATAAACACAATTGCTCTATTATTCAAACCTATTTTGGGGTTAAAATATTTCTTCTTTTTATTCCCTAAACTTTCCTGGAAAGGTGGGGTGAGTTCTGATTGTGAACATTGCAAAAGTGATCTTTTAAAAAATAAGCATATGCTGAAACAAATAATTTGGAAGGAAGAAGATGGATTTTTTTTTTAACTACTAAGCCAATTCATCCATCATTAAAGTTATCAAGAATGAAGCTGGCCTGGCGAATGTTGTTTTTTATGGCTTTGTTACTCAGATAGCTGAGCTTCAAGTTTCGTCAAATAACTTCATTTTCAATTAAATTGAACTGGACAACAAGTATGGATTGTGTGTGTGGTGGGATGGGGGTGGGGATAGTACTGAGTGTGCATGTCTACATGTGCAGTTTAATTGCATAGTAGCCTATTTTACTGTGCATTAAAGCTTCACATCAAAAACAATGCTAATGTGCAGTAAAAATAGGCTAATGCGTATTAAGCATTATTAAAAAAGCATGTGTTTTTGCTACTGTGCATTAGGGCAGCCTAATGCGTATTTATCTAGTACCTCACATTAGAGGTACTAAATTTAATGCACAGTAACAAAAGGACATTAATGAATGTGTAGATCCAACATTCTACCTTAGTTTTCAGGCAGGACTCATGACAAAGAGGAAAGCTGCTTGCACTTCATGGCTATACATTTCACCTAATTTAAAATCTCTTTATCCCTGTGTGCTTCAGCTATAGGTTCCATTGTATGAGTACACTCAACAAAATAAATGCAAATCTGGTATGAAGGCAACACATGTAAAACACTGGATTTTCTTGTTGAGGAAGGAAGTGCCCTAATTTCACTGTAGCTTAATCTGTATTTCCAGTAAATCAGTACCACTGTATTTGTAAATGAAGGGGTAGACATAATGTTTAATATCCTTTGATTTATGCTAATTACTCTCGATCAGGATGCTGCAACAACCCGAGGTGCCATGAGATCCTTTGAGAGGCTGAGGAGATAAGTGAGGTTTGAGCAGATAAGCAGATAAGTATAGGCTCAGGTTCTTCCTCCCTGGCTACTCCCCAGCTTCTACAGCCCAACCCTTTTGCAACCACTATAATAAATAAATTAGTTTGTGAAATGGGCGCCACTCAAATCACAAAAGTTATGGAGAGATGCCTTAAGTCTAATGAGGGGTGTCTGGAGTCTAAAAATGTTGAGAATCACTGGCTTACACACATGGACATCACACATTTAGTTTTCCCGAATGTCCATGAAGATACGGCTTTCAAAGCATTGCATTTGACATCATTGGGAGTTGTTCAGTGAAATTCCATCAAGACTGTTCAAACAATGTCATGGGTTAAATGGCCTCTCTGCCTTTTTATACTTTGGTAGATCATTATTTTTATAAATGGTGCCTAGATAAGTGTCTACCCTCAAGCGAAATGTTACACAAACAAATGTACTACAGCATGCAAACTTGAAAAGGCCATTTTGACTGCTTTATAGTAATGTACATTTTAAATATAGTATATAGAATAATATCCCTTTTATATTATTTAAAGCAAGGCTGTCCAACTTTGGGGTGGCCAGGGACCACATATTGCACAGGTCATCAGCCCAGGGTCATATACCGTGTGAGCTGCATGCCATGGGCCACAGTAGCCTGGAACTCCCACCATGTGCAGCCCCTGCCCCCATGCAAGCAGTGTGAGCCTCCCCTCACTGTTACTACCACTCTGGCAATGCCCCCACTGCCGTGGCTGAACAAGCAGCACAAAAATACCCCCATCACCATCACCTGGTGGGTGATTTTTCCCTCCCTGCCCACAGCTACACAAGCCCCACTTCTCCCACCATGGTGCAGACAAACCCTGCCCCCGACTGCTGTGTGAGCAGCATAAGCCTTCTCCCTCTGCTCCTCCAGCTGTGTGAGCCACTGCCACCACCCCCCCACCCCCTGCCACCACCATGTGGAACAGAATGCAGAGCAGCCAGGGAAATAGGAATGAAGTGGTACTTGGGGAGGGTGTGATGCTAATTTGTGGCACAAGTGCCAGGAGGGGTGGCCCCCAGTACAGTAGTCCATGCCTCTGTCCTCTGGTTTACTCAGAAAATCTCTGGAGGGAAATCTTCAACCCACTGAAGTGAAATCCCTAATAGGTTTGAGATTTCCTGCTCAGTTTTTAAAAGAATTGTTTCTTAAAGAAAGGAGCAAGGCTTCTGCAGCAACTCTCTTGCTCTGCCATAATTTGTGAACACTTTAAAGAGAATATTGTATTTAATTTGATCTATTCAATGTACCCATAGTTTACTAATAAGGCAATAGCAGCTCCCTACTGTTTTCTATTCCTTTTCTAATTTAGCCATCACCCTTATATGATGATCCTCACTGAAAACTAAACGGACACCTTTGAGTGTTTAAAGCAAGATGTTAAGTTGGAGAATGGTTTCCTATTAAGGAAGAGTGATGTAATGGCAGTGGACCACTGCCAGCTTCACTCCACTCATTTTATTTATATTAGCTGCATACCAGAGAAAAATACCCCACAAAACATGAGTGCTCCTTGCTATATTTAGCCAGGCTAGCTCGGTAATACCAAGCCATCGTGTTAATATGCAATGGAAATAATTATGAAAAGATTTTTGGACATCTTGAAATAAAGCAGGTTGAACTAGTGTGAAAGTACAGACTCAAAATTTATAAAACATGCTCTTGATATACCAAAGTACTCAAAGGTATCTTTTATCAGCAGTGTTAAGGAAAGCAGTTTTACTTGTGACATATACATCCCTTATAGAAAAGTACTGTTTAAGATTAACACACTAACACAGTTATTTTACTGATTTTTAAATGGCAGCTAGCAAAGCAACATGGATGGGTCTGAATCTTTTTGGACTACAAGAAATGTAATTCAGAATTCCTGTATGACTAAATTGAAACCTCAGCTATACATCTTAATAGAAAGTAATCTAATCTGAAGAATTTGTGTGCATACTTACATATATATTATATTATGTAGGACTATGTTGTTTGCTGATATATACAATCAATATGAAATTGCCCACTGAGTGATCACCTACTCCGGGATTTTGTAGGATTACTGAAGTCCTCTTCCTCATGAGCCATCTCGGGGGTTTTTTCTTTTTTTTGTGGGAGTTTTTTGTACTCTGATTAATGAATTTGATAAGTAATCACAAGACTATCTTCCTGACTGTAACAGTGTTACTACATGCTGCTGTTGAACAACTTGACCTTTTATAATAATGTCACTCCCACGCAGTGACCATAGCTGGGTGGGGTAATGTTAAAACTATGGACCCTCCCTAACACTCATCCTGCCAGAGGACTATTCCCATCTAATGTAGCTAGTGGTTAGTTGCCTGGAGGAAATGATAGTTAATTGTGTGATACATAACAGCATTCACATCAGTTACTTACATAGGATACATGGCAGCTTTTTACTGATACATCTAATTGAATCAATTATCTGACTTGCCTAATCAGTCCAGTGTAGTTGTGAAGCCATGAAGTAAGGAATTGGTTCAGGGCCACCAAGTGATTTATTTTCTCTCTCAGATGTGGGTCAGTGAGGTTTGGCTGTCTCAGACAGTACATCTGGATTCTAGGGGAAGGATGTACAGCTCTTCGAATATCCCTCTGTTAGTCATTGTAAGGTGCATACTTCATGGCAGCAATTCATGAGAAAGGTACCTCATATATGTCATTCTACAGTCAGAAGTCAGGCAACATGGGAGCAAAACCTATGTAGGACAGAGCAAACAAGAAAAAGGCAAAGAATTGCTGGAAATCAAGGTGCATCTCATTGCATCTGACAACTGTTTTAGAAATACAGAACAACTTAATGTACATACGAGGTGTTCCAAGTGATAGCAAGGTACTATAACCATTTCCAAGTGTGTTGTAGATCTTTTCACATTCTGAGTGATTCATTAGGGAAGTGGATCATGCTACTAAATAATGATGAAAGAAGAGTTTAGTTCAACTCGGTGTCAAAACAACATTTCCTTTAGTCATGAAGTATTTTAATCAAACTGGACTTTCCTCTTAGTAAATTTATTTCAAATACCAAAATTAAACTGTAAGAGAAAGTGGGTGTTAAAAAATTTCCCTTGTTCCAGTTTCCAGAGGACAAAATATCTCCCCCAGGATAAAACAGCAGACACAACTAATCTGTGAAGTATTGCCTAGATAGTGTACAATGAGAATGATGTACTGTTGTTCTGTGTTTAGCATAGTTTATTTCTCAGTTTAATTAGTTTTGATATGTCATTTTAATATTTTGGTAGAAGTCTTGAAATAAATCTATAAATCTTTAGTCCCCCGTGTTTTCAAATTGGTCTAAAAAAGTATAGCCTCCAATATAAATGTATTTGGGCTGTGAGAATAGAGATAATGTGCTAAGCCTAAGGACCCATTACAATCCTGGCATAAAAAATAAAAGAAGTGTGGAAAAATAAACAGCTCTGCAGCCAAACCAAAATACTTATCAGTTTAGTCTATCATCAAAGTGGGATGTCCAAATGTTTCACAATGTACAAAAAACTAATTTTTGTGGATAGCAATGTTTCTTTGTCTTTCCTAATTTTGAGCTCTGATAAAGCAGAAGTTAAAAAGAATCTATTCTGCCCAGCTGAAAGTATTCAGTCAGTTGTCACATAATGCCTTACATCTCCCCAGCTCCAAATTTCCCTGTATGTGATCTTTCTTGCATTTTGTTTTTCATTTTATTTCTCCTATTATATCTAAAACATATCAAGTACCGCAATATAGAGGAATAGATAAACCACTTTTAAACTGTCCTGAGTTTTAGTTTTGCTTAAATCTCAAACCATTCTGCCTCCAAAGCCTTTTTTTGTTTCAAATAAGTCCAGCTAACTTCTAAGGTTAATAGATCAACTTCCTGGTCTCCTCTTGAAATAAAACATTGAGGCACAACCTACAGGTGTTGAGAGTAGTATAAAGTACTGACTCTGTATACAAGTAGTATTGCCTCTTAACATCTAGCCCACGCAGATCAGGGTACCACTTCTCTGGCCCAGAGGTAATCTCTTTTAGTTCAGATTACGGAGATGTGTCTTTCTGCAACTGAAAACCAGAATTCCAGAGGCAGACCTGATCTGCATAGCACTTACCTGTTTTCCACAATAATAAGTGGTGCATATGCACAAGGGGCCAGCGGGGGAAGTTATGCTTAGGGGCAACCAGCACAGGCTCATTAGAGGCAGGTCCTGTCAGACCAACCTGGTGGCCTTCTATGACCAGGTCACAAAATCCTTAGACACAGGGGTAGCAGTGGATGTAGTCTCTGTGGACTTTAGGAAGGCCTTCGACACTGTCTCTCACCCCATTCTCATTAAGAAATTAGGGGACTGTGGTATCGACACATACGCAGTCAATTGGGTCGCTAACTGGCTGGAGGGCTGCACCCAGAGGGTGGCGGTGGGCAGGTCATTTTCGACCTGGAAGGACGTGGGCAGTGGGGTTCTGCGGGGCTCGGTCCTCGGGCCTGCACTGTTCAACATCTTCATCAGCGATTTGGATGACGGGGTGAAAAGTACCCTGTTCATATTTGCTGATGACACTAAGATGTGGGTGGATGTGGGTACACTAGAAGGGAGGAATAGGCTGCAATCAGACCTAGACAGGTTACAGGGGTGGGCGGATGAGAACAGGATGGGTTTCAACACTGACAAGTGCAGGGTGATGCGCCTGTGGAGGAAGAACCAGCACCATACCTACAGGCTGAGGAACTCCCTTCTTGTCAGTGCAGGGGCAGAAAAGGATCTTGGAGTCATTATTGATGCCAAAATGAACATGGGCCGGCAGTGTGGGGATGCAGTCAGGAAGGCCAACCACACCTTGTCGTGCATCCACAGATGCATCTCGAGCAGGGCCAAGGAGGTGATACTCCCCCCTCTGTGCGGCACTGGTCAGGTCTCAGTTGGAGTACTGCGTCCAGTTCTGGGGGCCGCACTTCAAGAGGGATGTGGACAACATGGAGAGGGTCCAGAGGAGGGCCACTCACATGATCAGGGGCAGCAGGGTATGCCCTATGAGGACAGGCTCAGGGACCTGAACCTGTTCAGCCTCCACAAGAGAAGGCTGAGGGGGGATCTAGTGGCCTGTTACAAACTAGTCAGAGGGGACCAGCAGGCATTGGGGGAGTCCCTGTTCCCCTGATCACTACCAGGAGTGACTAGAAATAATGGTCACAAGCTGGCAGAGGGTAGATTCAGACTAGACATCAGGAGGCGCTAGGATCTGGAACCAACTTCCAAGCAAAGTGGTGCTGGCTCCTACCCTGGGGGTCTTTAAGAGGAGACTAGACGAACACCTTGCTGGGGTCGTTTGACCCCAATACTTTTTCCTGCCATGGCAGGGGGTCAGACTTGTTGATCTGCTCATGTCACTTCCAGCCCCACCAACTATGAAACTATGAAAGGCTCATTACATTGCAAAAATATAATCCTGTCTTCATACTGATATTTACAAAGAGATTGAAATGAGAAAATCTTGCAAATCTCATCAGAACCCAGTCTTATGTGATATCTAGCCAGATTTTTCATGAAAGACATCCAGATACATTTCTGATATAATAGGTTTCCAGATTTTTGGATGCCCGTTCAAGTTAATACATCCCTAGCTGGTTCTTATTTCCCAGACAGTGAATCATTATTGATTTTCTTGAATTAAACTGTTGTTGGTTGAAACTATTACATATGCTTGTTTGGTTGCTGAGATACAACTAAAGTCAAACAGATTGTTTCCATACCCTATAAATGTATGCATAGTTTAAGGTGCTCTAGTCACACTGATGTGGACATCCATTATAGATTAATAAATTATGTATTTTGGAATGTATATGAAAAACACTGATTAAAGGTCCCGCTGATTAAAACCAACAAATGCTTTATCAAGCAATTGTATAGTGGAATCCTGCTAATCCAAATTCACTGGGGAGAACAGACCAAATGTGGATTAAGGTTTGACAACCAGTGGGTAGATGAGATAGGAAAGAAAAATAGTAGCACCAGCTAATTGCATGGTACCTTCTCAAATCTTAGAATATTAGAGTGCTGTTGGGAGAGGTAGTCAGCGAGCTCATGCTTTGCTTCGATATACATGAAGAACGGCGCTGTAATTCATATTGACCCTGATTCTGGCACAGAATTCCTTTGGCCTTTCCTTCAGTAGCCTACAAAGCTGAAATTCCCTTTTCAATATGAACTTGTGGGTTGGTTAGGAAAGAGCTGTTAATAAAGTTCTTCCATTATCTGTCTCAGGTCTTTGTAAGATTGTTCCTTCATCATCTTGGAATGCCACGTACAAAACGCTGTACTTTACATACATATTTTTGTTATATGTGTAGGGTTTCTTAATCAGAATATGCAAAGGCTTTTTTTTTCTAATGACAGTACTTTTGGATAGATCATCTGCACTAGATGTGATTTTACTCTTAATTACTAGTATAAAATAACTTTCTTGTTGCTGAATACTATAGGCAAAATGTTGCATTTACATTTCTTAATATGGAGAAGAGACTTACAATTAGTGATTAGGAAAAAGCATATTGCGAATAACTTTATTTAGCTATCATGGAAATACCATTTTAAATTATTTGTGGCATGCATTAGAAAGAAATTAAATTGTTCTGAGTACCCATATCATATGCATATCATTTCAGTCTGTGGAATTTACCTTTGTAGGCAGTGAATTATGCAGGAAGTGCTATTCAAAAGTAGGGCTTCCTCTGGATGTGAAATGTTTCGCTAGCAGTGTAGCTATATATCTATTAGCTTTGCTCTTTGTCTGTAGCAAGAAATACTGCTGACATGTATTTCGATTTTTTTAGCCAACAATGTATCTGAAATAACTGTACAATCTATTGTAGTATAGAATTCAGTGAGACATTATGGCTGTGGAAATCTATTTACCTTAAGAGGCACATATGTACCCCTATGGAATAACAAATTCCTTTTCTACTGAAAAAAAATAGAAAGGAAGCAGTGGAACTGTGCAGTACTTCTCTAACTTCCTGTGTGAAACAGCTTTCCCTGTAGAGAACTGAGGGAAGCAACAAATGCGCACTGAAGACTGCAGGTTGGAATCTGGAGGGGACATTTCTCCCAAGAAGATCCTGACAAAATGTCAGTAAGATAGCACCAGTCTGCAAATAAGCTTCGAGGACTGAGTTGAGAGGCCCATAAGCTTCAGAGGACTGCATTATCTCCTGCTCCTGTCTCCAGTGAATTTCCTAAGAGTTTATGAGCCCACCCCTTCTGCAGCAACCTCAGGTCCCCTTAAGATCAGCTGGACCTTGGGCAGTGAGATTACGTGATGGGACAAGCCCCTCACTGTGATATTACACAGAAGCAAAATTTGGTGAAGTTAAAATTTAGTTTGTGTAAATAGATGTCATAAACAATAATAAGTAGAGCAATGGAGTTGCATCAGGGCTGAAAGATCAAGGCTACATAAACACATTCAGTCCAATGAGCATCCAGTGAGTGAAACAGTCTTCTTGGGGGAAGTAGAAAGAAGCTGTGGAGGATTATGTTTTCTTCTGAGAGATACCAAGCCATATACACACATTCGCTGTCCCAGAAGAAACTCTCCTGGAAGTGATTTAACACTGGTTGTTCCCAGGTTGTTTTTCTCCTGCAGGAGTCTTTTTTTACCTGGGGAGAAAAAGCCTGAACATCTGTACACTCATGGTTTCTTCTAGGAGAGAGTGACTCTCCCAGGAGAAACTGAATACCTGTATGAGGCCCAAGTGTTCTGAAGAGTAAAGCTGAAAACTTATTTTTTCTTTGGAGTGTAGACTATCATTGTTATATGTTTGTGTTCTTGTTCTCTCCTTCCCTTCTCTTGCTGTTGCTGGGGTCATTCTTATATTTATAAAAGATGTTCTCTCTCTCACAATTAACTCAGGGTGAACTTAGTGGTTGTGACACCAGTGTGAATAAGCTGGAATTTTCTTGAACAGGGAAACCACAATAGCATATGTTTGCTTGTTATAACTCTGTCCAAATTTGTTTACATTAATTTCATGTGCAGAGACTTGTTTATATATGTTACTGTAAGGAGAGAATATCTTTGCTGTTATAAAATGTTCCAGAGACTAAAGTATTAACAAACTGACAGCTGGTCAAATATCTGAGACTTGTATAAGGCAACGATCCTCTCTACAAATTGAAGCACTTTAGAACTGCCTTGGTTTCTGAATGACAACTAGTTGGTACCCAGATAATGACATACTGTGCTTTTGCACAAAAAAGCAAAATCTAGGAGCCTAACTTTAATCTTCTAATTTTCTTTTTATTTAGTTAGCTAAATATTGTTTATGATGTAAACTTACAGGAGTAGTATGCATTTATAGAATTGAACATCCTGTGTTCAGAAGTTGCTTAATTGTTAGATGTATCTCTTGAGTTGTGCTTTGCAAGTGTTTCCTTTTAAAGATAAAGACATTTGAATTGTGATAATCACTAGGCCTGTGCGAATAGGGAAGTATTCAATTTGGATTCGGCCAATTCAGAGGACAGTGATTCAATTCAGAGGTTCGAATCAGTGTCCTGAATCGATTCGGGCAAATCAGCTTCGGAAGGTTTGGCACTGATTCAGAGAGATTCAGTGATTCAGCCATAGACTATAATGGGGTATCACTGAAATACCCATAACTTTGTCATTTTTTCTCAGATTTGGATGTAAACAGCAGGGCATGAAGCCTACCAAGTTTCAAGGAGATAGGTGCAGGGGTTTCTGGGAAACTGCACCTAAAACTGTTCAAAGCAAAACTTGTAATGTGTGACTCTGTGTGTGTTAAGGCATAGCGGGATGAAAACAGCAGGGAAGGTAGCCTGTAACAGGGGACCTTCCCAGTGCTCAGGCAGAAACAACACACAAAAGGGAAAGAAAGGCAGACAGAGGTTTATGTGCTGTTTCTACATCCCTCCCCAGAGCACTGTGATTGGAAGGGGACTCTGGGAAAGATCACAGTCACTGGCCAGCTACAGATGTCAGTCTTTCCCCTCCCCTTCCTCCCTCCCCCTCCCTCTTCTTAGTTTCTGTTTCCCTACAAGGCTGCCTTGCAAATTGCCAAATTTCTCAATCTTTTCCAAATCAATTTAGAGGCTCCAAATTGATTCAGAGGGGGTTTTTTGTCTCCTGGTTTGATTTGGATTCAGTGATTCGGCCTCCAAATTGGGCCAAATCTTCTCCAGATCAAATCAGTGACCGAAGCTTCGCACACCCATGATAATCACCAATCATCTTGTGACCATGCTAGTTTGAATCATGACTGATCTTGGAACATAACCAGTCACAGGTCTGACCAATACTTTGAGAGGGACCACCCTGGAAACCTAGGTGCTTTAAACATAACATAACCAAGCACATTACAAATATTGGGAAATTCAAAAATTAAAACAAAATGAAAGGAAAAGTCTAATTCAGATCCATAACTGCTGCTGAGCTGAAGGGAAGAAAATGAAAAAACAACCAACTTCTTTAATTATCACATACCTATTTGGAACATTGCGAATTCTGGGTGTCCTGTTACCATAATTGTATACCATAACTGTAATAAGAGCCGTGTGCCATAATGAAAAGTTTATTCTACTAAATGTACTGGCATGTAAACATGGGTGATACTGCATATCTTGATAATTTCTTTGCTGCATGCAGATATGATGAACCAGATTCCACTCCACCTGTTTTGGATTTAGGCACCTACGTGCATTTCCGTTCCTCCCTGTTCAAATCCTGAAAATCCATGAATGTCACTATTTTTGTAAAACACTAACATCCTATCCTTAAGACTGAGTCACAAAAAGGCCCCATGCACCTTTAGTAACTTTTTTAGGGTCTCAAGTAGGACAGAGTAGAATCACACTTAGGTGCCCAAATGCACTTGTGTGTCTAATACATGGAATTGAATTTGACCCTGTATGATTTAGGAAAAGTGGTAGCCACGCTTGGCCTCTATCTTCTCTTTTTATATATAAGATTGTAATTTTTATATATATATTTTACATATTTATATATAAATATATATTTATATATTTACTTTATATATATATTATATTTATATATTTTTATATATAATATTTGTATGAACTTACAGTATTTAAAAGCCTTATTTTTTAATTAAAAAGTAATTTATGCATTTAGACATTGAAGAAAGAAGTTTCACATCTAGCCCTACTTAGTATTCATGAAAATGCAGTTCAATATATGTACTAAAAGGTACAGCCTTTAACAATGCAGATGACCTGTTAGGAAGGCAAGAATTTTTATGGGCGATATCTTTTGGACCAACTGCAAGTTTGGAATAGACATAGGCAAGCTTTTGGGTATCACAGTACCCTTCCTCAGGCCTAGTAGCACAACCCTTTAAAACCTAATGCTGAAGACCAACTAAACAAAAGGAGGGGGCAATATCATGAGGAACAAGAGACCAGCGCTCTGATGGACTCCCCAGTATAGGCTTGGTAACTTGCACTACTAGCCCTGAGGAAGAGTGCTCTAATGCCCAAAAGCTTGCCCATGTCTATCCCAATCATACAGTTAATCCAATAAAAGATATCACCCACATAAATTCTTGCCTCTTGCATATTTCCTGGACTATCATGGCAACAACACCTCCTCAACATTATGAAAACCTATTAATTATTTTTTTCTGTTGGTACAAGATTCCCTTTTTTCAGTCCAGTTACAAATTTAATTGATAACAACACAGTGATATTAACCTACTTCGGTATAACTTGATAGTAGAACCTTGTGTCTCTTTGCTCAGTTTTTCTCCCTGTATGTCCTTCATCACATTTTCATGGTAGATATCAATGCTTAGATGACACTCTTGAGATTGTAATCTAGCTAGCAGTGCAGGGTAACAAACTGAACCCCGCTCCAACCCCAGTGGAGGCGTTAAGTTTAGCCTTATTACTAAAGTTGTATTGTGGCTATATGACTTTTTAAACAATGAATACACACAAGAACATAATTTCCTCTCTTTCTGTACCCAGGCTGCATTTGTTATCTCACCAGTGCATGTTTTGAAAAATGTCCTTACAGTGTTATAGAGATATGAATAATTGTTCCTGTCTGTGAAAAAAATGTGTGGAGCCATTTTTGTATTCACCAAATATTGGCAATATCATTGCTGCTGGTTTCCTTAGGACAGAAATTACCTCGATGCCTTTTGACAGATAACTAAACAAAAGTGGAAAATGGGCATGGATACAAATGCCATTTTCTAGGATAGACAGGAAGGTTCCTAACAGCCAAATTACAGCAGGATTTCCTTATGAGAGAGGTTACAAACAATGCAACTACAATGAGATAGTTCACATTCTTTGCCTTACTGATGAGGCTTTTCCAGTGAAAAATTGTTACATATCACATATTATTTTACTAATGTTTTAAAACGGAGGTGGCCAAATCACAAGAGGCATGGGCAGCCTTCATACAGGGCACACAGTAGGTCAGAGAGGAGACAGGCAGCACGGTGGCATATAGGGCTGGGAGCAGAAAGCAGAGAAATAAAGCAGGCAGAGGGAAAGGATTGGAGTGGCACTCAGAGGAGGTGCAGAGCTAATTTGTGGCAATCCTGTCAGAAGGTTGGCCCCCGCTGTTCTAAATCTTCTGCCTTTCTTTCCCTTAAGCTTCTTTACTATATATGTAAACTCTTTATATATCTACACATCTTTTTTAAAAATGTGAAAATACTTATCAACTGTGTGAAGGGGAATTGCATGCAGTCTTGGCATTATACTAAGGAAAGCTGTTTGCTCATTGAAAAGCAATGGTTTTCATCCTCGATGAAAAGCAATGGTTATTCCAGTTGAAAAGAAGAACTATTATGTCATTGATAAAACTGGTGAAATCTTAAGATTTTATTTGCATATGTTTGCAAATATTAACTCTGTTACAGAACACAGTTAACCATATCTAGCCTCACCTCACTATGATTTTACCTGAATTCTCAACTGTGTGCAGAATCCTTACATCTTAATTGTTAGGCAAACTAACAATAGTGCCACTTCACCAACAAAATACAAGCTTTTTATCAGTAAAATAAGGCAAAGTTATTTGAACACAATATATACCCACCATATGTAACAAACCTATCTCCTTTTCTTTATTAGTAATGCAAAAATGGTCAAACAAAGCTTATTCTAAGCTGTCTCTCTAAACTTCACTTTTCCTAGAGTTTTTTTCTGTAGGGCCTCCTCCAAATTGGCATCTAGTTCCCATCTCTTCATGGACATAAATTACCTCCTTTCTTTCTCTTAAGTTTCCTTGGTATGCATGCAAACATACCAAGGAAGAGCTCTGTGTCCGCAGGCCAAGTCCCAAAAAAGGGAGTAATGGGTGTCTTTATAAGTGCTCTGGGGGGTGGGAGGCGTTTTAATTAGAGCAGCTTCTGGGAGCTGTTCTAATTAAAGCATCTGCAGCGTCTCATTCGATGAGCTTTAGTTAAAGTGCCCCTGCCACCATTTTGAAGTGCAGGGACGCTGAATACATGAGACGCCAAGGCTGTTAGAGCATGCTAATTAACATGCTTCAGCAGACTCAAGCAAGTCTGCTCTGACATGCTGTAATTCGAGCGTATCAGAGCAGGTGTCCCTCATGTCTACAGGCACCCAATGTATGCAGACCTGGGTAGAGAAAGGAAATAGCATTTGCAAGTGATGTCCATATTTCAAAATTTTGTTTCCTTTTTTGGAGCCAAAATTAAAATGACAAAATCTTCTGTGAAAAGGAAAGTAGGCCTGGCCCTAGAGCTATGGACACTGTAAACCCTGGAGACCCTGCTCAGTGGCACACCAGACCCTGGTAGCCTGGGCTGCGTAAGAAACACTGCTCCTAAAAGTTTGCAAGTGGACTGATAAAGAGCCTCATGCTTAAGTATACTGGGAATCTGAGCTAGCAAGAAATCCACAGTATTTCTGGGACTTTCAGTTCCTCGTCAGCCAACAGGTGAGCTGCAAGGAACCGGTCAGCCTGGAAGCATGCAGCTGCAGAGGAGCCAGGTGACAAAGCTGACAACAAAATGACTCCATCTGCATTTTATCCAAATCAAAATACAATCGCAAACGTTTTTTTTATTGAAATAATTTGGATAATACTGCTGAAAAATATTTCATAAGAATTTATGACCAGATATAAACATGGGATATTTGATAAGGTGAATGCCAGTGATATCTGTAACTAATGGTGATCAGCATAGCAAAAAGTCTCTTTTAAGTGAAGACCTATCAAACTGCCCACATAAATGAGCAAATATTACCCTGAAATACAAATCCATTTCTTCTAGCATTGATCAGTTATCAATCTAGAAAACTGATTGACTCTTACTACTGACTCTAAGTAGTGGTTTATTTTAGAATGTTTTAAAATCAGTTCTGACATTTCAGTCTCAAATCTGTATTTAAGACAGTTAACATGGGCCTATTTCAGGCATTTTTCCAGTTCTTTGGGAATCTATTTAAAATAAGTCCCTGAACTTGATTAAGGTAAGTTATCGATTTGGTCCTGTATGCTGTGTATCATAGAGTTCAAAACAATATGTTCAGAGCCTGAAAACCAATGAGCAGAGAGTTAAGGGGGACAAAACTAGAGAAACTGAATTACAAATGTAAGGTACAGCAAAAATAAATTTATGTAAGCAAGGCTTGTATCTGTAGTGGTTGACTTTGACACACCTCATATTTTAAAACATTCTGTAAATTTTTATGCTATTCTTACATAGAATATGTTGAGCAAAGGGTAAACTGATGCCTAGTATATTTCCATATATTTAGTCACTTTCTCAAATCTCTGTCACAATGGATACCATAACAGAGTGGGTTAAATTATCAGTATAGTCCTCTGAATAACAGTGTTTATCAGTGTTCACTGCATGTCTCCTTGTGCTCTTCCTCAAAAGCATAAGGTAGAATGGCCACGATCTTCCCTCATTTCCCCAGTGCCATTAATGACAGCAAAATGGAAACCCATAGATATCCAACTATGTACCGTCCTTAGAACTTCAGATTTGTTTTACAATTAACTTATATGAAAAATCTGCAACTCTTGTTTTTCACAGCATCATGACTTATATATCAGAGTTGATTAGCGCAGATTGCAGCATCCTGCACTAGGCAAGTTCAAAATAGCCTGGTACAGAACAGGCAGGATATTAATCATGAACATATACTCACAAAAAGACCAGAAGTATATAAAGTACTAGCTGGCCTCAGTACTTAACATACTTGACTGCTTATTACACAGACAAGTCTTTTGTTCAGTTCTACCAAGGTCCTCTTTACACAAGGCTGCTTGTCATCTCTCTCTGCAGTCATGCTCAGTCTTTTCTCATGCAGTTATATTTTGCAGCTATTAAAGGGCCATTTACCAACTTGCCCACAAGTCAAAGAGCCTATTCCTATGTGGAATCTAAATATAGTCAATTTTAGGCCTAAGGAACCTCTGATTGATCCTCTCTTGAATGCTCCTAACATGGTCTCACTCTAAGGATTGTCCTCGTAAATGTTATCACTTAAGCCAGCAGAATCAGTGAGCTCCAGGCACTTACTGCTGGAGCTTAATATCCTACACAATATTCCTTAATGGTAAGGCACTGCTGAAACCTTGCCTGAAGTGCTTTCCTAAGATGGTTGCAGAATTTCATCTAAATCAGTTGTTCAGCCTATGGATCCTATTCCCCAAATCCCATTCTGTAATAGTAAAGTAGAGGCTACCTATTCTGGGTATTTCCAGAGCTTTGCTTTATTACAGTGGCAGGACCAAGGCATTCAGATAGACTCCCTATTTATTTCTGGTTATATCTGGCCTTCATAAAGGTCACACAGTTTAATGAGAGAGAATACCAAAGTGGATAACATAGTATATCACTTAGTTTTACCAGCTGACTGGAGTTCTTTCACTACTTAACATCAAGTCTTCGTCTATATCCTCCACCTGCTTAAGGAATGAGCCAGCTTCTAACATTCTGTAAGGCAGTCAGATGGAGTAGCTTAAATATTATCTACTAAGGTAGATGCCAAACCTGGGAATATAGTCGTGAATTCCTCTTTGACAGATGCAACTGGAACACCTTGCCCCAGCCTTCTGAGGGAATCTATGCTGACGTGTGCTGGAAGAAGAAATATCACTACTTTATACTAATCGTGGTTCCTCAGTATAATGTAATCAGTGTAGATTTAACAACCTGTCTTCCATCTTCAGAAGATTTTGAATTGGAGGGGCAGCTGAAGAAAGGTCGCAGCCACTCTGGTATATGTGTGTCACACAGAAGCACAGAATGCGTATTCAGCCCTGACAGACATGACTGTTAAAAGGCACAAGTTTGGTGCACACATGTACCTTCCAGCAGGTCCACACTGCAGCAAACAAAGGGACACAGTTATAGTAGGATAAGCAAATATTCTTTTCCTGGGAATGAGGGCAAAGTAAAATTCCTGGCGCTGGTGCGGATAGAGCACTGTGCACCATTCACTAATATAATGCAGTAATAACATCTAGCTCTTATATAACATTTATCAGTAGGCATTAGTAAAGCTGGGAATTGAACCCAGATCTTCTGACTCCCACTTCTGTTTCCTGTCTGTTGCTTCTCCCTAGTGTTAGTCTGTGTTATTGTAGTTTTAGCTTAATCTCTAGTCATTGTATATCTACCCAGCCTAAAGAATTTCTATGTGTAATTTTTTTATGTCATAGTCTCTTTGTCTTATTGTGTTTAACTAATTACAATCAGTATTCGTTAATATGCAAGTAGAGAGTGCTGGCCTTGTTAGTCTGCTCACACCACAACATTAGCACAACTGTAGTACCTATGATGAGTCAGAGCAACAAAATTAAGATTGTAGCTCATGGTAAGTTAGAAATATACCTACAATATTTCCATTTTTAATGTTGTTAATACCAAGCAAAAATTAAGTACCCATTAGTTCATTACTATGTCAGAAACACACATTCAGATGTCCTACATTTGGTAGACTTTGCACTAAAATCTCTCTCTAAATACTGACTTAAAATATATAACAGATGACATTCTGTATGGACTTGTAGTGCTTTAACAGCAGAATGAATGGCTGTTATATTGCAGATTGACAATCTACCTTAGCTCCTTACTCTCAGAATGTTTCTACATGTGAATATCAAAGGAACAATTAAGAGGAAAATAACAACGTTGATTATCATTCAAGCAACAGTTCAGTAAGCAAAAAATATATACAGGACATGAATTTCCTCAGCACCAAGTGTATAAGGTTCAGGTTGACTTCTGGGGTTCTGTTTACTCGACAGTTCCAGCTTCCCCTGGAAAACTGAGTGTTGGGGTACCTTTTCAAATTTTCAGAAGTTAGGGGATACTTACTGTTTAAAAGGTTGAGAAACACTGACCAAAGGGGCATGGCACTAAGTAGTTATGGCTCCTTAGCATATATAACTAATAGGAGACACAAATTATGACATCCATGTATCTGACAGTCTCATTATGGTTACAGTTTGGTAGATATCCGAATACCATGATAAAGGAAAACAGAGATATGGTCCTTTTAACAGAATGGGCTATAATATTAAGGATTTTCACCACTAAGCTATTAAGCATAGTTCAAATTAGGAATTGTCCTAAAAATGCACCAAAAATTCCAGTCTTTCTGAGGTTCCAATTTCTACTCTGTTTTCATTTTAAATTTTTTACTCCTATCATCTTTCTGAAAAGGTACGTAAAGTGCTTTGTCAGTCAGCAGTATTTCTAGAGCCGGGTCCGTCTGCTCATCCAGGTGGGTGGGAGGAGGGGGATTATGTGTGTGCCTGGCTGGGGGCAGGGGTAGCAGTGGCGACCCAAGAGCAGGAGCAAGCCCCATGCCTGGCCAGCAGCATGAGGAACCTGCAGCTGGCCGAGGAGGCAGCACGGGGCAGCCTACGCGTAAAGCAGCTCCTCAGCAAGGCTGAAGAGGCTGAGCAAGGCATATGCCCTGAGGGTCCTGGGAGCCCCAGCATGCACAGGTGGTGGCTGGCTGGGCAGCAGCACGGAGGCAATGCCGCTGCAGCTGTGAGCAGGCACCTTGGCGGCCGGACTGGCCGCGCAGGATGAGCCCTTCGTGCCCACAGCTACTAAACTGATAAAGCAGTGCTGATGGGACAGAGGCTGAGCCTGGCTGACTCAGCACACCCGGGAGCAAACCAAAAACTACCTTCTTTACAGTTCCCTCTTCAGTTGAAAGGTCGCGAAAGTTTGAGTGCAGGATTCAGCATTGTAGTTTCATAGTTTCTAGGGTCGGAAGGGACCTGAGTAGATCATCTAGTCCAACCCCTGCCATGGCAGGAAAGAGTACTGGGGTCAAACGACCCCAGCAAGGTGTACATCTAACCTCTTAAAGACCCCCAGGGTAGGAGCCAGCACCACTTTGCTTGGAAGTTGGTTCCAGATCCTAGCCGCCCTGACTGTGAAGTAGCGCCTCCTGATATCTAGCCTAAACCTACCCTCTGCCAGCTTGTGACCATTGTTCCTGGTCACTCTGGCAGTGCTCGGGGCAACAGGGACTTCCCCAGTGCCTGTTGATCCCCCCTGACTACTTTGTAACAGGCCACTAGATCTTCCCTCAGCCTCCTCTTGTGGAGGCTGAACAGGTTCACGTCCCTTAGCCTCTCCTCGTAGGGCCTGCCCTGCTGCCCCCTGATCATACTAGTGGCCCTCCTCTGGACCCTCTCCATGCTGTCCACATCCCTCTTGAAGTGTGGTGCCCAGAACTGGATGCAGTACTCCAGTTGCAGCCTTACCAGTGCCACATAGGGGGGGAGGATCTCCTCCTTGGACCTGCTTGAGATGCATCTGTGGATGTATGACAAGGTACGGTTGGCCTTCCTGACTGTGTAGTGGCTAGCAGCAGTCATTTGCTTGGGGGAGAAGGGGGAAGAACAGAGGTGGTGGATTGGGGGGGGAACTTGTGCCTAGACAGCTGATGCTTTGGGACCTGGGCTGGAGTCTCATGTGGGCCATGATGAGAGGTTTCAAGCACCCCTCCCCCTGGCCTCAGCTGTGCTAGCCCTGGGCTGGGGCCTAGCCATGCCCCCTCTGCTCAAGCAGAGATGGGGGGAAAGTCTTGGAGGGCTTCTCTCTTCCCTTCCTTTTGGCAGTGGCTGGCAAGAGGTGTGCTCTAGCACCTGCCTGAGCCACTGCAGGCATGTGGCTGCATCTCCTGAATTAGAAGTTCACTTGCTTTTCAGTTTAAACTCTGCAGCTTAAACGAACCTTCAAAGACTAAATTGATTCAGCCTAGGGCTTTTTGACTATCTGTACTTAGCCAAAAGGTTTGCATCCATTGTGAAAAGCTTTAAATGAGCATCCAACTAAATCGCCTAACTTCATTTAGATTTTCCATTCTCATTAGCAATGATTCATGGCATAATTAAAGATACAGTTTACAAATGGTCTTTCAGTTCTAGCCAAGGGTTGTGTCAGCTTGATATCAAATGTGTGTTCTATTAGAGACTTTACCAGCAATGAGAGAGGCTTCAGAATCAGACACGTAGATCCTTCCAAATTCCAACTTCCTTTTTTAAAATACCTATAAAATATTCAGTATCTGAGACTGTCTTTTTGTTTTCATCTTTTCCCCCTGCAGCACCAAATCTCTGACCAATAATTATTCTTTCTTCTTATACAGAGACCCTCTAAAGCTAAAGCAACTACAGAACCAAATTCGTCTGGAACAAGAAGGTGGCCAGCGGTATCATCATCAACAGCAACTTGGTGCCCATCCAAATCCTCCCTCTTCTCCTTCTTTTCCTCCTCCCCCGTCATTCCAGGAGCTTGAGTCCAGTCAGTCTGTCACTTCTCCCGTGCAAATGAGCGTTCTCAACTCCCACACTTCTCCCAACATGCAGTCATCCAGCTCCTTCAACTATGCCCGGCCGAAACAGTTCATTGCTGCTCAGAACATCAGTCCTGCCTCAGGTTATGTTACCCCTTCATCTGGATCATCCACGTCCAGTCTTCCATCTCCAATTTCTCCAACCACCTCTCAGAAACAATTTGGCCGAGCACCTGTTCCTCCTTTCTCCCAGCAGTTTGCCCCAGAAGGGGAGTACCCCTGGTCTCCTTCATCTCCCTCTCCCCCGCCACCACCTCCACCAGTCTTTAGTCCAACTGCAACATTTGCAGTTTCTGATTCCTTTCCGCTTCCTCCTCCTCCACCCCCACCTCTCCCTAGTTTGGTTTCCTCACCTTCCCACAGCCTCTCTCCAACAGCTAGATTCTCTAACTCCAACCAGTCTCCAGCAGCTTTCCTCAGCTCCATGCTACCATCCCAGCCACCACCCATCCCTGTCAACGCACTAGGACTTCCAAAAGGTGTCACACCTCCGTAAGTATACACAGCCGATGACCTTCTTACATTTTATTTTATCGTTAATGAAGTGTGTTGCTTCTCTTTCATTTTTAGACCCTCGCAGGCCCTGTGTCCTCTTGTTATCTAAAACTGTAAACACAGGGCAGGGAAATGAGCGATTTAAGCTAAAAGAATGTTGGCACAGGGACAAATATATATAAACATGAATGACTCGACTAGATAGGAGACGAAGGTTTTTAACCATCACAGGAAGTAGGCTCTGGAACATCTCTTCTAATAAGAATGAGGGCAAGAAACTTAACTTGCTTTAACATGGAGCTTGATAAGTTTATGAAAGGAATTATATGACAGGGCTGCATGTGCTATCAGAGGACAGGACCTTATGATCCAGAAAGTCCCTTCTGGTTCTGTGTGCTTATATAATCAGTGTAAGGAATTGCAAAGAAATATCCTTTTAGCCAGAATTATAATCACTTTCTTAAAATAAAAGTCTCCAACCCCTGTTACTTCTGTGCATGGAGAAGAGTCAGGAAAATAACCATTGGTCAGAAATCCTGAAACCATGTTCCACTTGCATTGACTTGCAAATCTTTCATGATACTTAAGGCTTAAAAGTAGAAAACAAAGTTTTCAGGATGCCATACTGACTTCTGGTTAGCACCTTCCTAAGGATCTGTAGAAAAAAAGGGCTTGGTGCTGGGGGTACGGATGAACAGTGTGTAGAGAAAAAAAGAAAATAAATAACATCGGCTTCATATATTTACTCCCCCCTTTTGTCTTTCTTCCAAGCTAAAATATTGTTTGAAGCATGCCAAAAGCCCAGCGTAGTTCAGTTTGTCTTTCCGCTGGCACTAGACTCTCATTCCATCCTTGGAAAACAAAGTGAAATGCTAAAGAAATGGGAATAGATGGACAGTAGGCTTATTTATAAGTTTGTCTAAAAGGTTTTCTAAACATATCTGTAGTACCTAGGTGACTTGCTCAGGTGCAGATTTGCTGCAGTAGGAACTTCTGTTATTTCAATCCAAGTTATGTGACGGAAGACCAGCTATCAAAGTAGTAAATCAGGCATAGGCTTTAAAAATAGCATTTATCTAGACTTCTGTCCTCTACCTCATTATAAACTTGGGCTACAAAGTAAACAGAATTGAGGAGAAAATGAATAGTATCATTCACTCTTGTAGTCACTTTAGTAGTGGTTTCCTGCCTTCCTGTCTCCTTCTTTCCACTGGCTCAGTTCCTCTAGTGATATCTAGTTCTAGCAGTCACATTACCTTACTATTTTGAGTATTCATTCAAAAGAGTTTGACAGATATGGCCTCCCACAAATGTCTGAGGCTATCCTTTGTTTACTTGCACTCTGTGTGGCCTTCTGTTTGCAAAGGTGCTTCTTACAGCACTCCTGTCACCCACTCAGGGTTGTTATTGACTGTATTTGTAGAGTAAGAAAAGTATTTGTAATGTTAATTATTACATTCAAAGACATTAAAAGATATATAGCATAATTTAAAAAATAATCCTTCTCCCTCCCTGATAGGTCATCTTTTCTTCTTTTCCCCCATCTTTTTCTTATTACATAAGTTATACCTTTCCTTTATTTGTTTCTTGGAGTGTCTGCTTCCCCCTTTGTCTTGGTTTTTTTCAATGTTGAACACTCTTCTCACTCTGTTTCTTCCTCTGAAAGGATCAGGCATAACGTTCTGCCAGCATAAGCTACGTCAATCCACATGGTTTAAATTCCATCAGTTTGAGTCCATCGTGGGGTATGGCTGTTAGCTAAGGGCAGAAACGCTGTTACTACACAGTCCCCACTGTCTAGCTATGAAGTACAGTAGACTTCCATATGAGCTACCACAGTATAACCCTATTATTTCTCTGTTCTAAATCCCAGTGTAATTAGCATCAGTGTACAAAAATGATGTAAGTTGGGCATCTGCATTTATCTCTCCATGCTCAAAAAGAGCTCTGTAGCCAATTCAAACTTTTTGAGTGGTTATAAATATTGTTTGTTTATTTCAGTAGAATTTGTCCAGGAAACTGATGGTGGATGCCTTATATTCTTCATCTAATCTAAAGAACAGTATAGAGATGAGTAGATTTTCTGAATTCAGCTCCATGCATAGGTAAAACAGGCATGGGTGAACCGGGCAGCAATCTGGGGCTTGGACAGAAAGGGGGCCCAAAAATGGTAATTTTTTTTTCTGTTGTCCAATGTATTATTATCATTATCTCTGGCAAAGGGGGGCCTAATACTAAAAGTTTGCCTGGGGCCATCAGGAGTCTAGGTATGGCACTGGTTAGAGGTGGATCCAGAGGGGATGCAGTGGCTCAGTCACATCCTCCCTTTTGGACCACGCTATAACAGTAGCAGCTAGGGACATTTTTAAGGTCCCCAAAGCAGGTAAGAAATCCCTGTCTCAGCACCCCCCCCCTTTCTGCTCCATGCTCAGCAGCACGTCCCTTCCCATTCCCCACGTCTCCTATCAGCTGCTGCCCCTGGCTGGCTCAGGGGCAGGGGGAGCTCCAGAACTGCTCCTGTCCCATTCCAGCCACAGCCAGGCTCAGCCAGGGACAACAGTAGTGGTGATGACAGGTAGGTCTTCCCTTTATGAGCCCAGAGGGCAAGGGGAGGGAGAGGGAAGGAGGTGCTGTTGAGCAGGAGTGAAAGGGAGAGGGAGCTAAGAAAAAGTTGGAGAGATTATTACCGAATTCAAGGATTTAATATAGTCCTTGGCTGCTGTTCCTGCAGTGTGGTCTGCCTGTCCGGGTGGGTGGGGGAAACTGAAAGCAAGGTTCAGCTAGCCCTGCAGTGCCAACTACTGGTCCTGCACCCCCTTTACAAAATCCTGGATCTACCCATGTGTAGGGTAACACCTTACTAATTTAAAAGAAGGGGCCCATGTAACCAAAGCCAGCATCGGGCCCTTTTTGCTTACTAACCTAAATCTATGGAAGCAAGCCCAAGCTTCTATCAGTTATTATGGCAAAATATTAAAGCTATAAAGCCAAATTCTTTCTTTTGCAGCCACACAAGCTTTATATATCATCGAGTTGGTATGAGTGTAAAGCAGATCACCAGAAAGAGAGTGTCTTTAAATGTAGCGTGTAAAACCATTAGAAAGAAGGCATGTTAGTCATCCACAGGAAGAAATTGAATCCCTTTTAATGTAGAATAAACATGCATTTTGAGCTTTTGGGTATGGCTTTTGAAAGGAACTTCTGTTAGCAGCTCTTTCCTTTGAGTAGTCCTGTTCTTCAGTACCGTTGCCTTGGTCACTAACAGAAAATATCAAAATGTGGCAAGCTGTTGAAAGGCCAGGACTGTAGACAGGAATAGAAACAGCAAGCACTAAGTTAACCAAGCCTTTTAAACAGAAAAGAAAACATTGCTTTGGAATGGATCCTGTTTACACTCTCTTGTATAATTAACATAAGCTGTTTTTTTTCCATCATTGCTGATACTAAATTTAATTACTGTTTCCATGGTCTTCAAAAACTTAAATCAAATCTCAGAGATCTGTGGGAATTATGGCAGGAAGGGACAAGGAGCAGTACAGTGGTTTTTGCCTTTGCTTGAGCCAAAACAGCTGGTCTGCTCTTTCAGACTTGTTCTCCATATTAAACTCTGCATCATTTGGCATTGTGATGCCAAATGTTTTACTAGCCTTCAGATTCCTTCAGCCTGTCAGTAATGGTTGTTAGCATCATGAGGGAAAGCCAGGCATCTCCATATTGTCAGAATATAACTCTCAGTGGCCTCTTATTGCAAAGGCCATCATTTACGTTAGGGCACAATTTATTACTGTCCTATATAAATCTGGCATTTATTTCCTTGTTATTATTAATCATTCTTGTCACAGTTGCAGAAACTGAAGTTGTAGGTGATATGCTTTATGCTAAAATAGCTATATGTCTATTTGCACTTCTGGGAGCTCCTTTTAAAAAATTCCATCACAGAATTGAGGGAAAAGGTTAAGATGGCTTCTGTTCCCTTGAAGGAGGTCACCATACCATACTTATCCCTTTGGATCATGAAAATGTATCTCAAGAGAAGCTGGATTCCAGCTAACAGTAAGGGTCATTTTTTATTATCCAGCCCCCTTCTTTCCCCACAAGCAATGGATACTTCCAGATTCTAGTCTTGGGATTTGTCAGAGGGTAAGGAAAAGGTAATAAAGGAATCCCCTTGTTGTTATTTTGGCACTACAGCTAGGGTAGAAGGGCCAAACTAAGGTTGTGTCCCTATTGTGTATAGTGGGCAAACATACTGAGAGAGAATCACTTGAAATTCTTGCAGTCTAAATATATTATGCCAGGGGTGCTCAATTCGCAGGCCATGGGCCTGCTACAGTCCTCAGAGCTGTGTAATCTGGCCAATGGGACTGAAAAATTGGTGACTGGGGAGTGGTGGCAGCTTTAATTGCTGCTCCATTGCTGCAAAATTTCATGCAGGCACAGGACCTAATCTTAGCTCATGGGGCCCAGTCTGGCCCACAGACCAAGCCCGCCCCACTCATCTCGCATGCAGGGCCAAAAGATTGAACACCACTGGATTGGGCAAAGGGTGGGAGGGAAAATAGAGTCATGTAGAGATTAAAAACCAGGAATGAAATCACACAGAGGAACTCACTGGCAGATATAGGTTTACACCAGAGGTTGTCAACCAGAGGGATGCATACCCCTGCCCGTACTTGGACCGGTCGTAGGGGGTACATGTGAGTGGGTGGAGACAGAGCACCGTCGCCTCCCAGGAGCAAGGCCAAGACAGGGTCAGGGCAGCAGCGCCCCTCTGCACGCCGTCCCTGCCTCTCTGCTCAGCGTCCAGCCACATGCCACCCCCTTTCTTGGCATCCAGCCACATACCAACCCCCTCTTGGCATCCCACCATGCACAACCTTCCCACTTCCACTCGGCATCCAGCCGCTGGGGGTACTTAAGACTAAAAAAGGTTGAAAACCCCTGCATTACACGATAGTGCTGCCCCTAGTTTAAAGTTTACTGCTTTGTTGTTTTCCGTGTGTACTTCATCTTGGGCACCAGATGCGCTCAAAATAAAGGAGGCCAGGACCAGTATGGTTATCAAGGTTATGAAGAGATTTTCCTCATCTGTGGTATGAAGCATCCATGTTGTAGTTCACATAGAACTTTTAAATTTTAAGAAACATGTACTCTTAACAAGTTATCACAAAATATGCATCCTTTTTATTCATCTTAAAATAAGATGAATAAACATAACCCCCATGTATCTCAGCATCTGACCTTTGAAATCCAAGTCATGCCCCCAAGTCACACTTATAAACCAAATGTTGTTGCAAGTCACTCAAGGGGAAGTACACAAATGGGAAGGACACTCAGGGTTGGAGCAATAGCCAAAAACCTGACCTACTGTGTCTTGACAGTGGTTGCAGCTGGAAGGCTTTATTTTCCAGATGTTTTTTATCTGTTTCTTTTTCCAAATGATTGCTGCAGATGTATGAAAAAGCTTTTAAAATGGCAAGTGACTTACTGTCAGCATTTGCAAAACAAGCCAGTGATGCACGTGCATTCTGTTGGAAAGAGAGAGTGTTTGTGTACTGATTTATTTACTGAAAGTTATGCAGTAAGGCCTGAGCCATTTTTTGTTGCTTTTTGGCCTACCAGCCTGGCTGGTGTCCTAGACATGTTGTCGTTCTGGGCCCTAGCACAGATTTTTTTTTAAATGTCCACAGATCATTTATGAAGGTATATCTATAATTCATTCCGAGGGTTCCTCTTTTTACTCAGATGTTTATTGATTTTTGCATGTAAAAAATAAGTAAATAAAAGAAGGGCTGTTGGCTGGAGTGTCCTCATACACTGGCTTTTCAGCAACCACGGACAGGTTAGTCTTCCAGGTAAATCACAAATAAAATTGAGTTTGAGCTCTGCTCAGTCCCTATTGAATCTTATGTAGTCGCACACTTTTGGCACAATTGTCAGTCTCCCTGTCAAGGCAGACACCGGAATACAACAGATTAGATGTTTCAGACCAGGACTAGGGTCCTTGAGCTGTGCTGTGTAGAGAAGTTTGCAATTCATCCACCCTCTCTGGGCAGCTGGCTCCAGCCAGTGCTCTAATAATTCATCTTCTTCATGACTTTCAGTTCCAATACATACAAAATAATCATAGTAAAGGATAAGATTTGTCTCACCTAGACAATCAGAGCTTCCAGATGGACTGGAGTTTTAAAATTGAAATCAAACACACATGCATGTCCTTGAAAAACAGCTTACAATGGATATGACACTATCTCCGGTCTGACAGCCAGAAGGTACTTAGCTAATTATAGTAATCAGTACCATTATGCTAACTTAGAGCAGAAATGCTCCCAAGTGCAATGCCTTGGACAGGGAAATAAAAAGACTGACTGTGCTTTTCATTAGATAAAAATGCATTTATATGCCTAGAGAGTGATGATTCTTCAGCTTTAGGTAAATGGCTGTTTTCCAGCCTCTCAAAAAGAATCAAGCATATTGGGGAAATATGTATTACATATGATAGCTTTGATCACAGCCAGAGCCTAGGCAAGATGTGTTTTATTTTCACTTAGTCTCTTGCTTTTTCCTTGCTGAGGTACTTTGTTGGGGTTAATAGGTGAACTTTATCACCTTTTGTTTCATATTGTTGGAAACATCCCTTAATCAGGACTGCCCCAGGCAGTTCTCCATTAAATCAAGTGCATTTAATTAGCACTATGGAGCAGAGTTGAATTCTAGTGTCTTAAGACCTCATACTATGTATGACAAGATCAAACTAAAAACATTTGTTCTCGATGTGCAGCTGCAGCTTCAAAGGTTACAGTAATTTTGAGCTTAAAGTAATTGAAAATACATTAAACGAATGGGAATTAGCTGTATGCCGGAAGCCTGGGCAGACTTTTTTTTCAGGCTTTAGTTATAAAAGGAGAATTAAATTACTGTTCTTTACCTTAGTACCAGAGAACTGATTTTGCTTTCTGTGAAACTGAGCCATACTGATGGCAGAAAAGAATATATTCTTGGAAGTATAACAGCAACCAGCCTGTTGCCCTTGTTTATACTGTGGGAAGGAAGAGTGCAACGAAACTTATCCAAGGCACGCTCTTTGTAATTAAAGCATGAAAAGTGTTGCTGAATTGGCATGCATTGTAAATACATCTTATACCAAGTATTCAATCCTGCCTAGAGTCAAGTGAAGTTTCCAAAATTCTTTGCTGTGAAAAATTGCTGTATGTGAATTACACTGAAATATGTGGAGTGCATATAGCCAGCTTCCCTGTGCCCTTCCTGGCAAAAAGAAATCCAATGTACAAGCTTGAAGTTAGGCATCCAAATTCATGTCCAAGCATCTAAGTAAATGATCTCATTTTCAGAGGTAATCAATCCATTGTACTCTGCAGACTCTTGCTAATCTCTGAACTTCACAGGTGATAACAACCTTCCGAAGAATCCTGCTTTCCACTTATCAGGCTTTTACTACCTCTCTCTTCTCTGCTGGCTACCTGACAATTTCTTTTGTATCCTGTTTGTATTTATATATGGAGTTTTACAAAAGCCTCTGTTCCGTCTGCTGTTTAGCACTGTTGTGTCTGCTTCTCTCCCAGAGACTCAAGGAAGGATATCAGAAAGTTTATCTCTGTCTATCCCACCCAGGCATTTGATCCAGTAAATGATATCACCCACAAAAACTCTTGCCTTTTCCATATTTCCCGGATCCATCATGGCTATAACATCATTTTAGCAACTGGTTTTGAAGTTAATGGGAATTTTGGAGATACAGTTTCATGTGCAGGTTTAAGTGCATCTATGTTTTGATTGTTCCTTGTCTCACACAGTCTTGACCTTCCCATTGGGCCCAGAAAATCAATTAGACAAAAAATGGACATTATTTACATGTATAAGTTGGAAGCACATTTTGTCGGTTCTTGTTCCCAAGAAAAATGAACATAGGCAGCCTAAAAAGAGAAGAGGCAGGAATTCTGGGTATACATAGAGAGTATATATAGAAAGCATACAGATATAGTGAAAATCCATTGCAAAAACCGGTCTATAGATGGCTTGAGGCAAGCAACACCATATAATAACATCAGTTCAAGAACTGCTTTTGAAGTAAATAGGGAATTTTGAGGATACAGTTTCATGTGCAGGAGGGTAGTAAAACACTGGAACAAGTTACCCAGAGAGGTGGTAAAATCTCCATCCTTGGAGGTTTTCAAAACTCAGCTAGACAAAGCTTTGGCTGGGATGATCTAGTTGGGGATGGCCCTGTTTTGAGCAGGAGGTTGGACTAGATGACCTCTTGAGGTCCCTTTCTACCCTAATTGTCTATGATTCTATGACAATGGCATTAATTTGAAATGCTGGTCTGCTTTCACTGTGAAAAGCCCTGGAGGTTTCAAACCAGGTTCAAGTGTTGCTCAAACTTCAAGGGCCATGCTTTGGAGACCAGTGAGACAGATGGGAAGTATTGGCCTGTGGCAGAATTGAGAGTTTATGACAATGCATAGCAAGGTCCTTGGAAATACTGAGGCTTTGTCTCCTACAGCATGGTAGCTATGGCCATCTTTTTGCCCCTTCTATTTACCTGTGTGCCTGTGGCTATGTTGAAGCTCCTATGATGAGTTAATTCTTGTTTATGGGCAAATGATTTAATACAGGGGATTAGGAATAGAGCATCTTCATGTGGGGAACATGGTTCTCCTTTATCCCCTTCTCTGCTCAAAATAGACTTGATTAGCTACGTGTGTGTGTTTGTGTGTGTGTGTGTGACTTTGGCTAAGTGCAGACATTCGGGGAGGTTAGGGGAAGGTTAGATTGGGTAAAAATGACTACCGAATCTAACTTAGTTCACCCAGGTGTGGACTTTATACTTAGACCCAGTCTCAGTGATCAGAAGTCATTTAAATCTATAATAGTACAGAAATTCCGTGCACACAAAACAATCTAAAATGGCAGAACCTTGTCTAAGAGAACCTGGATCGATATACACTCAAACTTAGTAGATCTAGGTTAGACCAGTGCATGGAACTTCAGTACAGTTACCTGCACAGCCCTGGAGCCAGGAAAGCCCAGCCACTGACCTCTGCTCCGGGGGTGCATTTTTCATACCTGACTCCTGGCACTGGCCTATTTTTAGCTCCCCGCATCCCCATGGACCAGCCATCCTCCCTCCAACTTTCCATCCAACAAACTACTCTGGGTGCCAGATTTTTCTGTGTTCTCTGCTACCGGGAGCTGAAGAAGTAAGTATTGATGGGAGGAATGGAGGAAGGACTGGGGGTGTAGATATTCTGGGGAGGGTCAGGGAGGCTAAAAATAACCTCTGGTCCTCCCACAAGCCTCCCTGCAGACCCCAAAAGCTGCCCTGATCCCATCTAATCTTTATGGACCCCACCAACCCCCCACGGATCCTGCCCCCCATCTGTCCTGCAGATGCTGCCTGCCCTCTTCACTCCAGTCCCCAATTGCTCCCACGGATGCTGCCTATCATCACTCCCCCACCCACCTCAGATCACTACTGTTGACACTGTCTGGCCTCTACAGATCCTACCTGCTTCTTCATCCCTCCTGTGGTCCCCAATCCCCACCCCAAGCCTGATTTCCCCCATTTTTAACATGATATAACCTCCTAACTTCCCTGAATGTGGCTTTTGAAGAACTACTAGATGCTTGGGTGACTGTACCCATTCCATCGTAGCAGTTGGCATGGAATAGGTACAGTGTGCCTGCCCTTAGGGGTGTGTGGGGCCTGGGGCATATCAGCCTGTGCGGCATATCAGCCTGTGCGGGGCCTGGGCGGGGGGGAGGAGGAGGCAAGCAGCTGGAGCACAAAATTGGCAGCACGCAGCAACCCCGCAGAGTGGTGGCACCCTTGGGGCCTGTCTGCCGGGCCTGGGGCAGTTGCCCCGATTGGGCCCCCCCCAAGGGATGACCCTGGGTACAGTCACCCAAGCCCATACACTGTGTGAAATTAAAAGGGCTGAAAAGGACTACAAGGGTCATTTAGTCCAGTGATGCTTAACCCCCAGCCCAAAGGCTAGATCTGGCTCTGGTGCCATGTTATCTGGAACATGTGGCTCCTCATGGGTCCACGGGGAGTCCTACAGGCTATGGCCCTACACACTAGATTGGGTGCACAGGGCAGCATGGGGCCCAATACTGGTACATGGGGTGGCACAGGGCCTAATCCTAGCAAACATGGCTTGTGAGGCCAAGTGGTGGTGGTGTGGAGCCCTGAGGCCCCATCGTGGCACATGGGGCTGGGCAGAGCCAGTACGGGGTCCAGTGCACATGCAGGCCTAATTCTGATGTGCAGGGTCTCATCCAACCCCCAGTCTAGCCCTACACCACTCATCTGGCCCAAGGGGCCAAAACACTGCATGCCACTGATCTAGTCTATCCCTCTGTTCTGAAGTGGTACCAAAGATACCTAGACCATTCCTGACACTTATTTGCCTAACTTTTCACAAAAATCTCCCATGACAGGGATATCACAACCTCCCTAAGTAATCTGATCCAGTGCTTAGCTAATATAATTTGTTTTTCCTAATAACTAACCTGAATCTTTCATGATGAAAATTAACATGAATCTTTCATGATGAAAATTAAGATAATTACTTCTTATCTTACTTTTTTGGGACATGAAGAACAGTGGAACACATAAAATAAACCCTTACATATTTGAGGACTGTTATCATTGTCACCCATCAGTCTTCATTTTCTAGCATTTCTCAACCTGTAGGTCACAACCCAAAAGTGGGTTGCAAGAGTATTTCTAAGGGTTGCAAGCCTGTCCAAGAAGAATGTGCGAAAGCGCAGGTTTCCCTGTGCAGGCTAGAAGCGTTCCAGCCTGCAAGGGCAAACGTGAGCTTTTGCAGTGTTCCAGCCTGCAAGTGGCTGCTGGGGGCATGGCCAGGATGCAGCCAGGCCGGGTTGTGGGAGCAGCCCCAGCAGCCAGATGAAGGTAGTGGGAAGGTGGCCAGGTGCTGAGATTGGCAGGGCAGAGGGGTGAAGGACTGTGGGTTGCACACTGGCAGGGCCAGAGGGGTGTGGGTCAGGACAAGCCATTGATCTTGGCAAAGGGTGCCTGTGGGAAAAAGGTTGAGAACCACTGTTCTAGACTAAACAAACCCAGTTACTTCAGCCTTTTCTTGTAAGTCGATTCCTAAACTTTTTTTTTTGCTCTCCATCAGACAGTCTCCAGTTTGTCTACACCTTTTCTAAAGTATGTTTCCCAAAACTGGACACAGGATTCCAACTGAGATATAGCCAGAACTGAACAGAACATACTTTTTATCTACATATTTATGTATGAGACTCATGTTAATCTATTCAGGAATGAGAGGAGCCCTTTTTAAAGCTGCATCACATTGTAGACTCATATTCAGTTGTGGTCCATGATAATCCCTAGGTCCTTTTCTGTGGTACCGCTGCCATAATAAATTATTTCTCCTTTTCATTTTTCTTTCATAAATGTAGTGACTTGTACTTGCCTTTTATTGAATTTCATCATGTTAACATCAGACCATTTTCCATTTTCTAAGACAATTTTGAATTCTAATCCTGTCTTCAGAAGTGCTTGGAACTCCTCCAGGTTTAGTGTAATCTGCAAATGTTATAAGAGTACTCTTTGCTAATTAAAACTATAATGGTATGGGACTCAGGGTATTCTCCTAAATTGACAGCAAACTATTAATCAGTATTGCTTTCAACAAGTTATGCATCCATCTAGACTAATGTTCCCTAGTTTTCTTATAAGCATGGAATGGGATTGTATCCAAAGCCTTACAGCCAAGGTATATCACATCTACTTCTTTCTCCATTCCTAAGGCAGTTACCTTGTCAAAGAAGGAAATTGGATTAGCAGGACATAATATGTTCTTGACAAATCTATATTGGCTCTAATTTATTGTCTTATTACCCTTTAGGTGCTTCCAAATTTAATTATTTTATTAATATGTTCTAATATCTTCCTAGGCATCTGCCTGCAAAGTTATAAAGAGTGAATTTAAGTTATTCTTAAGTTACTCTAACATTCTATGCTATTCAAATCTGCAGGATGGGTCAATTTTATTAAATAATTAACTAATGACTAGGATATAGTTCCCCATCTGCTACTGTGCTCACAGTACACTCTCAGCTTCCCCTGGCTTGCTCCACAAGTCACGCATTCTCCTTTGGGGATCACTGTATCCCCATTGGATGCATTGCCAGTGCTATCCGCAGTTTCACTATTGAGCCACTACAGCAGTACCTCAATCTACTGTAAGTAATGCTCAAGTTAAAAAAATGAATTATTGCCCCTAAACTGCCCTACAGATCTCAGTAAAATGAGTTAACAGGACTGAATGACTTCAGCTAGACTTCTGCATACTTACTGATAATTTAGTAGGTGCAGACTTAGAGATGGAAAAAAATTGTGTGCGTGTGCATGTGTGTTCATATATTAATAACATACAACTCTATTACATTATAAGAAAAATAAAATATAACAATACAGGTTCTCAGCTTGAATTTCATGGGTTTGGGCAGGAAAGGTGAGATCTTGGCCCTGGTAAGGTTATTGGCAAAACACCCACTGATTTCATTAACAGTAGGATTTCATTCAGCAGTTCTCAAATGCTAATTGTTCAGAAAAAGCATGGTCCTTTCTTGTATTGTTTTGCAGGGGATTTCCAAAGAAAACAGGCAGAACTTCTAGGATAGCATCTGATGAAGAGATTCAAGGGACAAAAGATGCTGTCATACAAGACCTAGAAAGAAAACTTCGCTTCAAAGAAGATCTTCTGAACAATGGCCAACCGGTATTTAAACATAAAAAACAATGGGGGTATTATGCTTCGTTTCTCTCATAATTCCTGTCCATACTTATTGGGTCTACATGTCACTGTTGCTATGGTGCCATGCTTTAGTACTTCCTTTTAGAAGTACTAAAAATAAAACACAGCACAGTAACTGCCTGTACTGCTCCATGCGTGTTGTGTACCGTTAGATTTCACTACTACTTCACCGTAGTGATGTACTAAAATGGGGGGGCATGCCACTATAGCAAAGTAGCGGCCAATCATGTGTAGACTCACATGATCACTTTGTGGCTGTAGCGTGCCATACGGTGACATAGTGCATCACTATGGTGATGTAGGGTGACGTGTAGATGTGCCCATGTTGTTTTATTGTTACTGGAGTCATATATGTTATTTATACAGACATACACACACTATATATATAGTTAATAAGTATTTATTTGTTTGACATTCAGTAGTCTTTGATTAAAGATAGAAACAAGCTGGATATCAAAGATCAAAACCAAGGGGAGAGTGCGCACAGGTTCCAAGGCAGGGGAGTAGGGCATGCAGTTCCCAGACTGGGAGTGGGGAAACGCTGCAATCTTATCCATGCCAGGAACTCCTAAAAGCCCTTGACTGAGCTGTTGCTGCTCACCACCATTGGGTATTCTGCCCATCTCAGCTGTTGCTCTTAAATAGAGTGACCATGCATCCTTGTTTGGCCAAGACAGTCCCAGGTTTCGTAGGCTGTCCCATCCTCCCAGCCAATTGGTGAAAATTAAATCAAAAGTCCTGGAATTGAGGGGCACAGGGTGCTGTCTGGTGAGGAGGGAGAGTGGCATGGTGTGCCAGGCAGTTGGGCAGACAGGCACTGCTGCTTCTGTGTGGGAGTAAACTAGGCAAACTGAAGCAGTGTCTAGCCTAGCCCCCCGCATCCTCCACCCCCCCACTTCCAGCCACTGCTCAGGAGAAGCCAAGGGAGCCACGTGTGGGTGGGGTGGGGCCTGCTCCAACGGTGCCTACCTGCTGCCTACCTGGTGTATCATGCCCCTCTACCTCTGTGCTGAGCTGTGTCCCAACCCCTACCCTTCCATCTCTGTCTCCAGCAGCACTGGGGGCAGTTTCCAGGATTTCTTTAAACATAATATGGACACCCTACTCCTAAATCAGCAGCAGCAGCCAGGGACTGTTTTGGAGATCCCAGCAGAGTAAGCCATGAGGCTGCTCTTGCTGCATGAGCACAAACTCTGCGGGGGTGAGGGGCGATTCCAGTGCCCTTCCTAACTTGGTGTCCAGAGTTAGTGCCTCTCTCATTCACTCCTGCTTATTCTGCTGTCAGTCTATTGTATAGACTAGTAGTTAGAGCATTCTCATAAAAGATGATATGAGTCCCCTACAGGCCTATAATCCAGATCTTCAGCCACCTGGTTGAGTGATCAAAGCGCTAAGCTGATGTACATGATCAAATCCACTAGCATGGAGGACACCCAGTTTGTGAATCCCAAATTACCTTAGGTGAGGCTTTGGTCCTACATGTTTGGTTTAGCTTCCCAAAGCTGAAAGAATGAAACAAAGCTAACTTTTTCCTTAAATGAGTTCTTTTTTTTTTACACTTAGTATTACTTTAATATACAAATATTATTCTGCAATATTTGGCTTGCAAGAAAATGTTTAAATACGAAGCAAAAATTTATATTCACATTAGAAGGAAAAATAAAGCAAATCTCTACTGATTTATATATGTAACAAATCAGTGTCTTAATCTCTGCTAGCTGACAGTGTCTTCTGAGGTGTCTCCTTATTATAAAGAAGTGTAAAGAGAAACAGAAAATCCAAATTCTACAGAAAGATATTTTATATAAATTTGTCTTCACTTTCTTTGAAAAAATAGAAGAATCTCTTCTTGATATCCTTGGCTGAAGATCCTGTCACTTGTGGTTCTAATGTATAGGCAATCACAGTGCCAGTAGAAGTGAGGATTTCTAGTATCAACAGGGTACATCTACATATGCAATTAATGCGAAGCAATAAATTGTGGAGTTTACTGCTCTGGAATTTATTACTCCCAGGCATGCCATTTGAACGTGCGCCTGGGACTGCAGCATATTGAGCTGCATAAGAGCAGCCCTGGCTGGCAGGGGGCCCTGAGAGTCAGCCTGCCAACCTAGGGTTGCTCTCCCAGCTCAACACGCTGCAGAAGAGTTGGCTGGGGCACAAGGGTGCTCCAGTGTGGGGCTAGCTGGCAGTCAGCCCTCACACCGAAGCACCCTCAGGCCCCAGGCCAGCCATGTCAGCATCTACACATGCAGTACTGCAGAGTAAACTAATTAACTCCAAGGCAGGATAGTACTTGTAAAAATACAAGTACTATCCTGCCCTGGAGTTAATTAGTTTACTCTAAGCTAATTGCTCTGTATGAGTAGCTGCCAAGATGTTTATTGTGGAGCTAATTAGTCAACTCTGCAGTAAATGTCTCACCTAGATGCAACCACAGGGTAGCAAAAGTTTTCCATTTTGATTATCTTAACATTGCTTTTGTTAACTTTATTTAAAGCCAAGTTAAAAAATTTTTGCCTCTTTCAAAGAAGGCCTAAAATGAAGCTACTTCCTATTCCTTATGGAGTATTCTTGTGTGGTTGGATTATGCCATATCTTTTCAGACTATCTTTTGTATTGTTCTTACTTAATAAGAACATTGGCATGAAATTGGTTCTTTGTTGCTTAATAATTTTATCTGCTTTTCTTCTAATTTCTCCTCTGAAATCATAATCTGCTTATGTATTGTGGAAATAATTTTGATGCCACAAATAGATTATTGATTTCCGGAAATGGGGTAAAGCACTAACACAAGATGAATTGTTAAGAATTAAAGATCCTATGTCCAGGTACTCTGCAATACTGAAAGTATGACACAGCTCATTTATTCATAAACGGCTCGTATTTCCGGATGCAGACATTAATTACTCCCTATTTAAATAGGAAATAAGAATTTTGCTTTGCCTTCCTGTTCTCACCTCATACTTTTTGGCGCTTTTTTTGTTTGTTTATTTTTGTTTTTGTTTTGTTTTGTTTTGATGCAGAGGTTAACATATGAGGAAAAGATGGCTCGTCGGCTACTGGGTGCAGATAGTGCTGCCACTGTCTTTAATTTACAAGAACCAGAGGAAGAACCCACTACACAGGTGCCATTGCTCAGAGAAAAATAACCTTTTTCTTACCATTGTTACATCTGGGCAATATTCTCCAAGAAGTCTGCATGCAGGAGGACTGGTACATACAAGAGAAAGGAAGGGGTTGACTAAAAATCCTTGTGGTATGCATAAACACAATAAAGTGGAAAATATAGTTATAACTCAGTTTTTCCACACTGAATAAGGTGAAAGAGCTCTTGAATGTCTGCTTTCCACTTTAAGCTTCTCTGTTTGTTCTGTCCTATCCTGACCTTTCTGCCTCCGAAGGCAAAAATGCATCCTCTGCCCTTTCAAGACCATTTTGTCATTTATTCATGTAATCCCTAGTTTTTGGATAAAGCCAAACCAGAAGTGCAGCAAAACGTTTTAAATAGGCCTAGTAAAACCATTCTCCAGTGCTTGTTCAGTAGTCAGCATTGCTGTTGAATATACTATAGACATTCAGTTGCTTATGTCAATATGTGTAGTCAGTTCTACTGAAAGAATGCCCAAAAACTGTAGTGGATTCTTCTTGATCCTTTTACTGCCAGTCTTCATCTTTTTTTCTGCCCTTACAGGGAGCTCACTCTCTTGATGCTTCTGTAATGAGTCCTGTGGATATTCAAAAGGTTAAAGTTTTCACCTTTCTTTCTTTCTTTCTTTCTCGGTTTTTTATGTGCATTGACTTTTTGTTATTTCCTGTACTTTTCACCTTCTCTTTTCTCAATAACAAGAAGCAACACACTGGCCAGACATTGTAGTAAGTGCCCAAGGGAGGGGGGTGCACTCACTCTCCTTGTGTTAAATTTGCACTATAGTAAATAAATGCAGACTATTTTATTCCAACAATACTACTGTAGTAAGGGTATCCACCTCTTTCCCCAGTAATTCTAACACATCCTGACAAAGTGCTTTGCGCCCTGTATCAGCTTCTCTTGTTAAGTAATAATCTATGTTTTTTAGATGATGAATCAGATAAAATGTCATGGTGAAATATGCCAAAAAATAAGAAAAGTGTTTGTAAAAAAAATACCTACCTTGCCACTCATTTGTTTCTGCACATAGTGATCATGTTATTTTCAGAACCAAATTAAGGGGTAGAGAGAAGACGTTAAATCTAATCCTCCGATCAAATTTGCCTGGAATGGGGGGAGCTGTCTCTAAGATGTAAATCACCTTCTTATGAGAACACGTTAATAGATAAATGTATTTCTGAATATTCATTTGTGTATGAATGTATAAATGGGGTAGTTGAAGGAAGAAACTACTGAAGATGCCAGAATAATAGTTCTCTATGTTATAATTTAATTTGGACAAGTATTTGTATTTTATACCAATTACACCCTCAATTGAAAGGGGCAATAAATACACAAACAAAAATGGTAAATGACTGTGAAAGCCGGGGTAGGCAACCCCTGACATGTGTGCCAGAGCGTGACAACGTGAAGCCATTTTGGTTGGCGCACATGCCTCAGGGCAAATGGCAGGGAAGGGATTGAGGCTGTGGTCAAGGTTTGTAGGTGTTTTTGACACTGTCCAAAAACACTTTCAACCCCTTGTCTAGGCTGTGGTATTGCAGAAAAGGACCTGGGAGTTATGATGAATCGCAAACTGAATATGTGTCAACGATGTAATGTTGTAAAAAAGCTAGTAGCACACTGGGATGTATTAATGGGGCATCATATCCAAGGTGTGGGAAGTGATTCTTTTACTCTGTTCAGTGCTGGTTGTTGCCTCACCTTGAGTGCTGTGTCCAGCTTCCAGAAGTAGGAGAAAAAATGGAAACAACTCAGAGGACGTATGAGGGGAGAGTTTGTTTTGACTAGAGAAAAGAAGCCTGAGGGGGATGTGGTAAGAGTGTTCAAATACAATTTTTAAAGGGTTATTATAAAAAGGATGGTGATCAATTGTTCTCTGCAACCATAAGGGTGAGGACAAGTACTGATAGGCTTAAATTGCAACAAGAGGCATTTAGGTCGGATATTAGAAAGAACTTTCTGTCTATGAGGGTGGCTAAGCTAGAGAGACTGTGGCATCTCCATCACTTTTAAGAGCTGGTTAAATAAACATTTGCCTGGGATGATGTAAACAAGGATGATCCAGCTTGAGCCAGAAACTTGACTAGCTGACTTCTCAAAGTCCCCTCTAGCACTATTTTTCTAATTCTGTAAATTATTTTTCCCTAACTTTTTAATGTTTTGCTATATTTTTCCCAAACTCTCTTTGAAAGAAAGAGCAATTTGGGGAGGTTATTCCTGCTGGGTTGGGGATCCTTGATCATGACTTGCTAATGATGCCACTTTCTCACTGTTCTAGGAAAATATAATCACAAACAACACAGTGCAGCTTTCTAGTGCAGCTTGCAGTAAGGGTTTTGCACAAATTCCAGATGTGAGCCATGTGGTCTCCTGGCCATTTGGAGAGAGAAATGCACCCTAAATCTGTCTGTACCCTTAAAGAAAAAAAATGATTGTTTTTTCAGTTTTTATGAACTGCTTAAGAATACTGTTATTACTATATGCTATTCTAAACATGGAAGAAAAGCAACCAATGACTTTTTTTTCTTATAAATTTATACCCTTCGACAATTTGAAATACAGTGTATGCCTAGTGCCAGATGTTTTCTTTGTTTTATAAGGAATTCATTTGGGGCACACATTGTTATGCTTTTCTTCAGTATAGTATAGTACATTTTCCTTCTATACGTAAAATCCTAATGGATTGGCAAAGAGTTTTGAATAAAATTCAATAGAAAGACATCATGCTATGCAGTACATGAAAACAAATGCTAACATGATTGTCCCTTGCTTGTTAGGAGTACAAGGTCTCCAGCTTTGAGCAAAGACTGATCAGTGAGATTGAGTACCGGCTGGAGAGATCTCCTGTGGAAGAATCAGATGATGAGGTACAACATGGAGATGATCCTGTTGACAATGGTGCAGCCCCCTACTTTGAGATGAAGCTGAAACATTACAAGATCTTTGAAGGAATGCCAGTGACATTTACATGCAAAGTGGCTGGGAACCCAAATCCAAAGGTAAGAAAGAGAATATGTTCCTTTTACTGTTGAAACAGGTCATGCATTTATTATCTCTTTAATAACAAGTACCCTGTGTATTACAAGAACAAGATTTCTCTTTTGGGGGAAGTTTCTCAGCTGGCATCTTGTTTGAAGCCAATGGAGCTATTACAGGTCACACCAGCCAAGGAACTGCTTCTTGAAGCTCACCTCTACAGGTGCACAGTTCTCCAATCCCTCAGTTCAACCATTAAGTCTAGAGATAACATTTGTAAAAGTGGGCTTTAGGAAAGTAATTGGGATTAAGGCACATTTGGAAGTGAGATTGGGAAATTTTACTATAGGTTTCTTATACATCAAGGGTGACAAACTCATCCTAGGCCCATACCAAATCCAGACTACAGGAACACCTCCCAAGCCAGACCCGCAGGGCTAGCAGTGATTTAGTGAGGATGTGTTTGGGTAGCAGTGCAGATCTGGTGCAGGTAGTGGACTACGTTCGGGCAGCAGTGTGGGGCTCTGACCAGGTTGCAACATGGAGCTGGGGTTATGCTGCAATGGGGAGGCAGGAGATGTGTGGCAGCATAAGGCTGTGTCTGGGCAGCAGTGTGGGTCTGGAGGTGAGTGGAGGTAGCAGGAGGCAACAGAGCTTGGGTATACCATTGATGGCCATGTCCTTTGGGGTCCAGAAACCCCAAATTCTGCAGCAGTCCATGCCCCCCCACCTTCCAGTAGTCCATTGGACTACTGTTGGACCAGAAGAAATGGTTCTATGGGCTGATCTGGCCCACAGGCCTTGTATTTGATACCCCTGGTATATGTCATTATGATACTCCTCTTGGTGCTATGATTCTCATGTTTTTAAGACACAAGTTTGTCTCAAAAGCTGTCCCTAGACACCATGCTTTTTTCAATAAAGATTTGTTAAAAGAAATTGGCTTGAAATAGGCAAGGATTTCTTTAAGGGTGGTACTTACCAGCATATCTAGTAGACATATTTAGACTTTGAGTTTTAGGATTTTAAAGCTCAAAAAGTAACAATGTGGGATCTCCAGGTGTGATGCAGAGAGATATGGAAGGAGTGGGCACCAGGCTTGGGATGTATTTCCTCTGAGAAACTGTAAAACCTCAGTTGACATTGTGTAATTAATCTTGAGAGGATCTCCTAGTCTCATTAATTTGAATGATTAAGTACTAATCCATTAAGCCATTTAGGTAACCTGAAAGCCAGAAAAACATCATAAGCTTTCTCTGTAAAGCAGCTTCTTCATGATTGTCCTGAAATGGGAAGATGGTAGAAAAACACTTATGCAGAGCAGGCTGGTACAGTGGCCTCTTGTGACCACATACTGTTTTTCACTTAAAATAGATTATTCACCTGGGCCCCAACCTTCAAAGCAGCAAGGGCTATACTGGCAAATTGCCAGGCACACAAGAGCTTTACTTAATGTATTATTTATTAAAATAATTTATATACTGTATGTGCTTGGGTTTTAGTCACTAATAAATACACAGAGCTTTAAAATGTGTTTATAGAGTTCTTTGAGCATGTGGAGCTATACAGAAATGATAAAAAGGCCAAATACAGTTTGCGCACTACAGAGGATGGAGTATCACTGGGAAAACTGGCACAGCTTCCCTGAAACCAACTTTTTGATGTCCTACCTTATTGCTGAGATGGCTACAAACATTCTGGAAACAGTTTAAATCTGCCAGGCAATTCTTTGGGGATTTTCATTCTTCCAGAGATCAAATAGAGAAAAGTTCTGCCAAAACATAAATTCTTCAGGGAGACTCATACAAAAAGCAGACCTCTTTATGTTGCTTTACAAAAGTTTTCCTGGCCTGCTCCTGAAAAACCTCTGCTTGCCTTATATCCATGTTTTTTCTATCTGTTAAATTACTAGTTCTAACTAGTAAACTGCTACAAAGAGATTGGTTAGAGCAACCAATGGTTACAGAAAACCTAAAATTGTGTATCAAACCGAGGAAACTGTCGCAATGATTAAATGCAACCCACAGTGGATTCCTGCGTTGGGGACAACACCTGACGTCATTAGTCTTTGGAGTCAGTACCCACTGAAAATGTGGTGGTAGTTCTGAGCTTCTGATCCAGGCTCTCAGACTGTAAGTTAAGAATGACAGAGTACAATGGTTTCCTTTAAAGCCACCACAGCTAAAACTTTAGGGCCAGATTCTATTCCATTTATTGGGCACGTTAGTGCAATCCTACTGCGTGCTACTTGAGTCCCTGAAAAATAGTTAATGCAAATGGTGAGGGATACTCCTCTTCGTTCCTGGTTTTTTTAACTCAGTCTTAAGGGGCAGATGGTGGTGTATTACAAAAGTAGATGAACAGATTTTGAGGACTTGAATAGAATGGAATTGCAGTTAGGTGCCTAAGTCCACTTAGAGGCTTAATATGTGGAATACAAGTTGGCCGTTAGAGTGCAGTTTCAAAAACACGTTGCCAATGGTATTTCCTTTGACATGGAAGCCAATCTGAGCACATAAGGAAAAAAAACGTAAATTCTGAGGAAACTATATCAAGGCATCTCAAGAACCGGCCCAGCAGGGCATGAGAGGTACACAATAGGCATTTTTAAAAGGATACTCTCCATTTTAAAAATCAGTCTTTCATTCTCCCCTGCCCCTGAAGTACCTATACAATCTGGTATACTTTTTATTAGCAGATTGACTTTAGGACTGCTGAATCAAGAAAACTGATGTTTTAGGATTGTTGTTTGTGTTAAAGAAAATAATACCGTATTATTTTCAGTTTGTGTACTATTTTTTCTTGCTTCTCATTTCACTTTTGTCCAATCTATGGATTTATGTAGACTGTAAGTAGTGTTTAGAATTAGCGTCCCCCAACTTAATTTTTCATTGATGCTGCTTATGGTTATGGAAGAGTGTATCCAGGCTGGTGTGTGCTTTTTTGTATAGAATAAGGAGCAAAGGAAACACAGCAAGCAGGAGAACAAGTATGTGGTTACTCTGTGGAAGATATCAGAGATGAATTCTAATGGACCTCAGGTCATATTGAGAAAATCTTACTGTTTGCCAACTCAAATTTGCAAAAATCTGTGCGTTGATGAAATGTTCCCTCAAGGAGCCCAAATTTAAGGAGCAAAGAATTGAATTTGAAGTATCAAATACCCTAAGGGCTCCTATTTCATTTTTACATGCCTGACATTTCCATAGCCATGTAACTTCACTGTTGCAGTAACTACAACATTTTAGATTCTGTGGTGCTACACTTACCCTGTGCTTGCCTTCTGAGCATAACCTGCAGGCTTCACTCTGACTTCATAGGCATCTGAGCAGGCACACATAAAACTGGGCAAGTCGCAAAGTTTTAGTCACAGAAAAAGGCTTGATCAGTGGTCTTGGAGGAGAGTTCTCCTATCTTTTAATCCAATAATCTACCAAGCCAAGAAGTGGGAGACCCATCTCATAGGCCCCCCTCATACAGGGGGGTTTGAACTTTCCTCACCCAGTCACAGGCCAGACCTAGCCCACAGCATACCTCAGTTTTCCTCTTGAAGATGATCTACTGGACATCCAGGAAGGAAACCTATATGGGACAAGGAGAAGAGCAAACTAGAGGAAGGTGTTGGCACTGGATTTATGACCCAGTCCTGATACCTTGTTCTGGGTGGACCCAAACCCTCAGACTGACCATGACTTCTTCCATTCTATAATACACAAATGTTACTGATACACAGTAATAGCAAATAAAAGCAAGCAAGCAAACAAAATAACTCCCCCAGTCCTACTTATCTACTAGTTCCAGGGTTCTCACAGAGGGATGGTGTGTCTGCCTAGTACACAAGCACCACCCTGTCATTCTTTGCTCGAATGTCAGACATTCTGGAGGCTGAGGGCCAATGCCTACCCCTCCCAGTGGGCTGGTCAAGATGACTCACTGGTGCACCCGTTGCCCATGGTGGCCTTGGGCTCTAAAAATCTAAAAATCCCTTGCTGCTCTAAAAATCTCTCCCTTTGTATTCTACTCCTCCTGATGACTCTTTATTTCTGGGTACCATTGATTGGTCTGTCTGTGGTCATCATATTGTCCATGTTCTGTTCTGTCAGCATATCCCTCTGTTTCTCAAACATATCACATGCATACATCTTAATTTGGTCATTTACTGGTGTCTTAATGTGGGCATCCCCAGCATCCTAATTTGATCTGTCCACCAGAACCAGAAATTCCAGGGCCTTTGCAGTTGGTCACTGTGACCTAATGCTAATGCTGCAGGGTCCCTTATCTTTGTTATCTCTTGTTTTCATGTTGTCAGTTTCCTAAGATGTATGTGCCTGCTTGTCTGTTAGCTCCAGATGCTGTCTATCTCAAAGGCTGAGGACATGAAACTTTGTCACAAACAGACATTTAGAAACCAGTTAACCCTTGCTGTTCCCCTGGACCATTTTTCTATGCAATATTTACTCTACCTACAAGTTAATGCCTAAAACTAAATCTCTAAATATCATTTTCTAACCATCAGAAAGATAGGCCAGGAATGCCATTTAGAAGATGTTGCCTGGAAAGAAGGGGCCCTGGGGTGCTGCTCCTGATGGTACAGAAACTTTCTCACTGCTGTGTATCCATTTTGTCCAATAAATATTGAGTGCAGGGTGCAGAGGACGACCTACAAGAGCAGGGCTGGCAACTGCTCTGGGCAATGCATAGCCTGTGGTCTGGTAGCTAGCATACTTTGCTAAAAACAGGGTGAGTGGGCCTACAACTTAAGTTTCCCACTTCCTAGGCAGGTGCCTTAACCATTAGACTATCAGGCTGAAAAGGTCCTTTTTCATTTAAATTCTAACAGGTATGCACATGGCGTAATCTGATTCTACCATACATAGAAATCAAATTCAGTCTGTGCATGCGTGCCAAAAATCACAGTTGCACAGCTACATAAGCGTCCCTTAAGTAGGTAAAAGTGAAATAGGATTCAGCTGTTAGGCCCTGATCCAATTCCTGTTGACTGTGATGAGTCCTGCATAAGGAAGGAAATATCCCAAGTCATGATAGAAGAGTTTTCCAACCACAGTAGTGTCCTGTTATTAGGGTAGTGTAATGGAGTGGTGTGTTTCTTGCTCAAGGCTTGAGTCAGATGTTAGGTGACCCACTGTAAATGTGCCACAGTGAAGTCTGGTCAACTCTGGTCATTTATCTGTTTTGAGACCTTTTCATTAGTTGTTCCATGAAAACACAATGTTGTGCATTAGTTTTATTTGCCGTGAATGTGCTCTAATTGCCCTATTTCTCCACTCTGTTAAAATATGTCAATTAGAAATTAATCTGTTCTCAGAGGCTGTGGCCTTTTATTTCATTTACTTGGAGATGTGTTGTTTATGGTGTGCCCAATTGCCTGGAGTGGAAAAACTTCCACTGTGTTTGAATCATTGGAATAATTAAAAGATTTTATTCCCTGGTCTGCCTGTGCGTGCCAGGGTGGCAATTTTGAAATACCTTATGGTTGAGAGGAATCCTTATGCTGTCATTTTCTGATCCTGAAAATGCTACCCCTGAATAAATTAAATTCTTTGACAAATGAATTGGGAATTTGACTGGGAATTCTGCATTAAACATGAAGCTCCTCCTTCCTAAATACTCTGCGTAACTGTGCCAAAGAATAGATTTAGGAAGGACTGGACTATAATCTGGTAGTTGTTACAAGGGATCTTTCTAAGAAAGGTTAGTGGTTTGATTTTTTTTGGAACACACCATGCAAATTGCACACTGATGTGCAAATGTTGTTATAGATATAACTTTTAAAATCTAAACCTGCTTTCATCATACATCTTATCATGTCAAGATTGTTTCCTGCTTGAAGTGGGAAGTTGTGTATAAGCAGAAGTGTGGTTGAATGCTTTTTACAGGATATTTGTCTTTATGGTTATAATGATTCTGTCATTATAAAAAGTCACCTCGGGTTAAGTGAGACTAATAGGAGTAAATCTCACTTACAATGATTAAATGACTGAATCTGTGATACTAGACCCAAATGTCTCTACTTCTATCGCCTGTTCAATTTAATTATCATCATATGTTAGTTTCTGAAAATCTGTTAGAAAATTTACAAGGTCCAAATATAATATAGGATGATTAAAAGATTTCCTTACCACTACAGTGGTCAGTTTTTCCTACGGAAACATCAATAGTGCCAATAGATAAACGTCAATGTATAGAAGGGAATATTTTTCTACTTGGTGGAAATGAATAGTAATCAACTGATGTGTCAGATTCGGATACCAGGTACAGTTAATATTTGCATATATTTCTACTTAATAACTCCTGGCAAGGCTCCTGATTCTCTAAAAAGAGATGTGTGTTCTAACATAATTACCACTTAATGCAACAGCTGTCAAATAATATTATGAACATATAAAGCACGCAAGTTGAAACACACTTTTTTTAACCAGGCCTTTGCTAAAAATCATTAGCATATGTTTATAAATGATCAAATATCTTTTTGTGTTTCCACTAAAAGCACTGTCAGCAAATGAAAAGACATTACCGAATCTTTTGTTAACACCATAAATTTTCTTCAAGTCCGCTGACAGACAAAATGGAAAACAAGTATAACAAGCTATAGAGGAAATGAAATCATTAAAGTGACATGTAATGCCCGTCTGTATAAGTACCATACATGGTAACAATTTTTAAAGGAAATTTCCATTCAGTCCCTGCAAAACATTCTCACAACCCACCGTATTTCAGTAAAATTTTAAAACTATGTCCTTAATTCACTCTTCAAATGAATGAATTCAGACCTTTGAAATGTTGGCATTTATATAGAACCTGGAAGAATGTAATCTAACTGGGACTTTGTTCTGCTTTGTCACTGAACTTTTGCTGGAAATCTTCCTGATACATATTCTTTAGTAAATGACTTACAATCTCTTTTTAGAAATTAAATTCTGGAAAATATTCTTTGCTTTACTTATGCTAATAATCCCATTGGCTATGTGACTAGAGCAAACACAGTTTGGCTATGTGACTAGAGCAAACCCTGGGTGTCCCCCCCAACCCAGGAGGCTCCAGTTGCTGACCGGGGGGGAGGGGTGTGGGGGGACTCCCTGTGCGCTCCCTGGCAGACCCAGGACTGGATTGGAAGTGTTTCTGGTCCACTTCCAGATCCACTGTTGAGCACGCTGGGGACCACCCCATGCTCCTGTGGGATGTGCCATCCCCCTCACCATCTCAGCATTCACAAGCCGCCTGGTACCTTGAGGTATGTAGAAAAAACATTAAAAGCTGTGTCCCTGTCCAAATCGTTGAATCTTTCTGAATCTCTCCAAATCAATTAGGAGGTTTCTGATTCGATTCAGAGAAATTAAAGGGTCTCCTGATTTGATTTGGAGATTCGGCCACTGAATCAGGCCGAATCTCCACTGAATCAGTGGCTGAAGCTTCGGAGAGCCTTGTAGAAAGTAAATGTAGCCTTTTCTTTTCATTTCCTAGGCAATGATAACACTGTTAAGGGATTCTTAGTCAGAGCTCTGCTTTTTCTCTAATATCAAATTGCGAACATTATTTAAATGGAAATAAGACCTGTTTCCCAGGGCTGGGAAAGGAACAATAAAATGGGGAGTTCATGCAAGGTTTGGCTCTGAACATAAATTTTCTTTTATAAGTAGGTTTTATCACAAAGTTCTGGCTAAATCCAAATTATGCCATCTTCAAAAACGTGGGGATACATTTCATTCGTGTACTTTTACAGCCAGTAAATTTGATAGGTCATACAGTGTAGCTCCTTTCTCCAGAGCTCCCTATATTGGTTTTTGGTCCACATAGCCTTCCTGATTCATGTAAGGGATGCACATAAATGGTTTCAGCTATGCCAGCTAATAGTGTTTCATTCAATGCCTTTTTCTGGCTCAATGGAACTTCATTCAAGGGATACTATTGGGCAAGCTATGGCAGGATTTTGAGGCCTTATCCAGAGGATACCAAAAGCCTGTTGGTCACAGAAAGAAAATGGAGAATGACTGATAAGTTAAATGGAGATTAGAGGGAGAAATTCCCCTCCATTACCAGGCTTCACTCCTTTCCTGGCTGGCAGATGATGTTGCAACTCACTATTCAGGGGAACTTAAAGCAAAAAGAGTTAGTTTCTGGAGTTTCCAGTTTTTCTTAATGAGTGGGGCATCAAGAGCACTTAAAAACATAAACAGACTTCCACTCATGTCCTTTGTCTTTACTGTAAATGAAGATTTGTGCTCCAGCTGGTTCCAAAGGAAAGAATTTACTCTGGTAAAAATCAGTGATTACTATAGCATAAAATTGCTATAAAGTGTGTGGGTGCGCATGTACATTTTACATTATAACTGTAATGCTAATGCAAATACAGTGCTAACACAAATCTCTAATTTCTTGCTGTTAGTTCAGTTGAGGTCATCAATGATGGATTACAGAATGAGCTTCTCTTTGGAATCCACTGCACAGGTCACGAATGACTTGTCTACTAAATGTAACATCATACATTGCTCATGAGGATGGGAAGCCATATTTCATTTAGAAATGCAGTTGTGTATCATTTTGTAAGAGTTACTAGAACTTTTATTGAAAAAGCATGCCTTGAAGTTGTGCTATTAAGCACATATTTAAGCTGCTATATAAAGATCTTTGTTTCAAAATTACAGAGCATTCACTGACTTCACTGTGAACTGTATGTTATGTACTTGGGTTCTTAAATATATGCCCAAATGTAGCCACCTGCAGTGAAATTTTTAAGAGCACTTAGATGACTTAAGCACCTGTGTCCCATTACTCTCACTACTCTCTTAGGCAATTCAGAAAATGTTATACCTATTCAAAATAAATAAATAATAAAGACTTGGCTTAAATCTCTATTTCTCTCTCTAGTGCTGGAGCCTACTATAAAATGGTTTTATAAAATGTATAAAAGAATACGCATTAGCGTAAGGTTTTTTTGTTCTGGTTTTATCTGTTTTTTTTATTCAGGTGAGGCAGCAGAAGGGACCCCTACTTGCCAGAGAAGTTAACCATTCTGGGAAACTTTCTATAGTTAGCATATAACTATTTAAAATTCTATACATTGAGTTGAAATTGTGGTATTTTCTTTCACATTCTGTAGTTTTTAAAATATTTTTGTGAAAGCCTATGCCATTTTAATAATGCCTGTTATTAACTACATATTACTAATTGCTAATCTGTATCCCTTTAATATGATTCAACATGGTCTTCAACAAGTAAAATTTAAAGGAGTCATTTTACATCTTGAACTGGTGAATGTAAGTGTGTAAGTACAGTGGCTCTTTCTGGTTATTTGGTCCTATTGCATAGTGGACATCTAGGAAAACATATTATCCAACATATTATTAATTATCCTATAATTATTGTTTCATGTTTTTGTTTTCTAGAATAAAAAATGAATCTATTAAAAATTCTTAACTTCTTCAGATCTAAGTAAATTAAAAACCTCATTTGATCTGGAACTTTTCTTTATGGATAAATTTGTTGTTGGTTTCTTTGACTGTTCAGTTCTCACTTGCATTTGGAAAGTTAATACAATTCTTATATTAAATTTCTTCTGTAAATGTTGTCTTCTGGCCTTTCTCTTAGAAAGGCTGCAATATTGCAGCATTTCTTTGGTTACAAGATTCAGCATTCTTTTTAGCAGTGAAACAAAAATGGTTTTATTTTAATATGTACCAACAAGGTTTTCAACAGTTGAGATTTGTTAGATTCATAGATGCTAGGGTCAGAAGGGACCTCAAGGTATCATCGAATCCGACCACCTGCCCAGGGCAAGGAAAAGTGCTGGGGCCATGTGAACCCCAGCCAGGGGCTTGTCCAGTCTCCTCTTGAAGACCCCCAAGCTAGGGGAGAGTACCACCTCCCTTGGAAGCCCATTCCAGATTCTGGCAACCCTAACCCTGAAGAAGTTCTTTCTGATGTCCAGCCTAAATCTACTGTCTATCAGCTTGTGGCCATTTTACCTGGTTATTCCAAGGGGTGCTCTGGTAAACAGAGCATCTCCTATTCCCTGTCCTCTCCCCCCACCCTCCTCGTGAATTTGCCACAAGATTCCCCTTCAGTATTCTTTTGCGGAGGCTGAAAAGGTCCAGGTCCCTCAGCCTTTCCTTGTAGGGCCTTCCCTGCAGGCCTCTAACCATACTAGTGGCCCTCCTTTGGACCCTCTTAAGGTTGTCCACATCCCTCTTGAATTGCGGTGCCCAGAATTGAATGCAGTACTCCAGCTGTGGCCTGACCAGTGCCACACAGAGGGGAAGCATCACCTCCCTGGACCTGTTCATGACACATCTACTAATACATGACAAAGTGCAGTTAGCTCTGCTAATTATTTCATCACACTGATGGCTCATGTTCATCTTCGAGTTGACAGTAAGTCTGAGATCTCTTTCTACCACTGTGCTGCTGAGAAGGTCATCCTCCAGCCTATAGGTGTGCTGGTGATTCCCTCTCCCTAGGTGCAGCATATTGTACTTGTCCTTGTCCAACTACATCCTATTGTTCTCTGCCCACTTCTCGAACCTGTCCAGGTCGGCTTGGATTCAGTTTCTTCCTATCAATGTGGTTACTTCACCCCATAGTTTGGTGACATCTGTGAACTTGAACAGAGTGCTTTCCATGCCTTCATCCAGGTCGCTGATGAAGACGTTGAACAGCATCAGCCCAAGGACCGAGCCTTGGGGGACCCCACTGCCCATATCTGTCCAGGTTGATACTGACCTGTCCACAACCACTCTCTGGATACGACCTTTAAGCCAATTTGCCACCCACATGACTGTGTAATTGTCTATGGCACAGCCATTTAATTTGTTTATGAGAATAGGATGGGATACCGTGTCAAACGCCTTCTTAAAGTCAAAATAGATGACATCTACCTCGATTCCTGCATCTAAGCATTTAGTCACCTGGTCATAAAAAGAAACAAGGTTAGTCAGGCAAGATCTACCTGCTATGAACCCATGCTGGTTGCCCTTCAGCATTATATTACCCGCTAGACTCCTACAAATGTGATCCTTTATAATTTTTTCAAGGGTTTTCCCAAGGATAGAGGTGAGACTAATTGGTATATAGTTACCCAGATCCTCCTTCCTCCCCTTCTTGAAAATAGCGACCAAATTGGCCCTTTTCCAGTCCTTTGGGACCTCACCTGAGCACCACAAGTGCTCAAACAGTCATGCTAGTGGCTCTGTTACTTGAGAAATTCTGACTATAACCACTCATCTTTTATCACCTGCACTTTGTTTTCTGCTACAGATTTACTGGTTCAAAGATGGGAAGCAAATCTCTAAGAGAAGTGATCATTACAGAATTGAAAGAGAACCTGATGGGACCTGCTCTCTCCACACTGTCGCCTCCACCCTGGATGATGATGGGAATTACACTGTCATGGCTGCCAACCCACAGGTAAATGGTTTCAGATGATGATGGGAATTACACTGTCATGGCTGCCAACCCACAGGTAAATGGTTTCAGCTGTAAAACAAGCTTGCCGTTGCACATACATTTTTAAAAGCCAGCTCATCTGTCAGTTATGCAATATAATTAAAGATGAACTCATCTTAAAGGATGAAAAACTGAAACTACAGTAGGATGGGACCACTCTATCTCCAAACTTAGGAAAAAATGCTGTTAAATGGATACAGTATCTGTGTGCATTTTTCATTTGTCATTTCTTTGCTTTTAGCTGGCACCATCTCCATGTGTTCACTAAGGGTACATTGTGTTGATATTGTACAGGGCAAGATAGGCCTGGTTCCCAACATAAGTAACCCAGTACATCTGAGCTCTTGATGATACTTCCGCTGATACCACTTCTTGACACAAGTAGTCTGACTGATAGTAATGGGACTATGAGAGCCTGCAGTACTGTTCAACATGAGTAACAGTTTTTTAATCAGGGCTAAAAATAACATTAAAGCCAAAACATCATTTCATAAAAACAAACCATTATATTGCAGGTCAATAACTGGGAAGCGTGATTTGTAGAAAAAAATCTTGTAGTATTCATTATGTTTTTCTGAAATAGATAACGTATTATTGGCTTGTAGTAAGGTTTATTCTTTATGTATGCAGTAGCTAATAGGCAGGAGGTATGGCATATAATAGAAACCTATTGCAGTAATATAGTGGACATTCTGCTTACAGAGTAACAAACTATGCACACTGGAAGTCAATCCACTTTTCCTACTGAAAACTAAAGAAAATGCTGCTTGTATAATTCTGTTCATGATAACCCATGAAGAAATAACTTAGTGAAATAATGGATTATTATGTTCTGTAGCACAAAAACCTTGCCAAGACCAGAATCACAAATAGGCTTGCACTACAAAATAACAAATTCTATCATTAAGACATAACTTAATCCAAACAGGAGTGTTGTGCTCTGTTATGCACGTTGCTAGGCTACTTAGCATAACTCTTCCATTTTTGCATTGCTCTTTAGCTGTCATACCTCCTCATGTTGCAATATATATACAAATGGTAGTTCTAAACTCGATCTTGGTACTTCAAATCATATTGGATAAAACTAGAGAATATAAATGTTATTTTCACCTTTTATAAATAGCACATTATCCAAATAATTCAAGGCCTTGAATAATCTTTGTAAGCAGGAAACATCTTTCATAGAATAAGCATTGTACTATAACTACCATATTTACCCATTTATAAAATGGATTTTTTTCCCCAGTCAGCATGGAGGGGGAAAGTTTCTTATCTTATATTTGCATACAGGAAAACCTCCTCATTAATACACTGTCTATCATTAAACTGCTGCCAAAAGTCGTATGTGCTCAGTAATGGAAACCAACTATCAAGTTGATTGAATGGAGCCTACACTGAGAATGCCTATAAAATACATGGCCCATATTAGGAAAACATACTGTTGAGAACCTACCACAAGGTTAAGTTAGTGAAGCCCACCTGAATAAGCTGTGGTGCCCATTGCACTCAGTTCCCCTCAGCACCCACTCTTCATGGTTAACCACTACATCAAATATATTTTCACTTCCTCTTTCACTGTCACAGTTGAGCAGTGCCATTCTTTCCCATTTCCAATGAACCCTGTTTCTTCATGAGCCTTAACTATCTGGCAGAAAACATCAAATGTCTATGTAGATGAGAAGCAATGTCACCCCTTCTCTCTGCCCATCACATGTGATTGGTGTGGCCTTGCCCTCCATAAGAGGGCAGGACCAGACAGTCCCATGCCTCATCTGCATATTTATTTTTGGAGGGTCCCAAGGCTCATGACAAGAACACCCATTGCCAGTCACAAGTAGGGGGTTAATTAGCACATTGATCCTTTTTGGGGGGTATGTGGAGTACACACACATACTGAGCAGTGCTGGGCCTTTGGGTCACCATTCCTTAAAACAATGTTGACTATGCTGGGGCCCAGCCCAGTGAACTGTGTGATAAATCATAAGCCTTTTGGCTTTGCACTAATATCATGAACAGTTTGTACTGTGTATAAGTAGGTACAAATGTGCTGGTTAAAAGTGTGTTTATGGAGTATCTCTGCTGAAATTTTCCAAAGTTTATTTCTCCAAAAAAAAGGTAACATGGATCCATTCTGAATGAGCTAAGCTTGTAGGTGCCAACAGTAATTTGCACCAGGACCTCCTCCCAGCCAGTTTTCCCTGCTGTAGCAGTGGGAAGAGAATGAATTCAAGACAAACCTCTGATAATTAGCTTCTGTACCTGGAAAATTATAATAAATCCATCATTTTTCCATATATAGAATCTAATTTTGGGGAGATAGTCTCTTAAATTCAGGGTTGTCTTCAATTTGAATGAATATGGAACTGTTTCAATAATAAATAGTACCAATCCATAAGATGTTTTTTTTGGAATAGAAAAGTAACACCCTATTGCCATGTAAGTTGGTCTTGATATGTCTTGGCTTTAGTGTTGGGGACTTGATCTAAAACCCATTGAACTAAATTGAAAAATTCCCATTGACTGAGGCTCACATGGCTTTTGTTTGTTTGTTTGTAATCAGTCCTTAGATTAGATTTACAAACTGATATAATACTGACTTTTTTAACATCTATTTTGCTAAGTATTAGCAAGAGACCATTTGATAACAGAGAAATTATCTGTTCTATCCCCATGGCAATCAAATTGCATTTACTAGTGCTAATTTTTTAATAAAGTGAATAGTTTCTGCTTTATTACCTCTTCTGGGAGTTGAGAAAATGGCTATATGAACTGATGAGAAAATGCTATGCTTGTACTTTCTTTCTTTTGGACAAGAACCAGAAGCATCCTCCTCTGGATCTCCTGGATGCAAACTTGGAAATATATTTTATTACACAACATAGAAAAGCATTTGAACAGTTCACCCTGCCCTTTATATTCCTCTCTTCTAGTATAATTCCCAAGTAAACATAATGATTAGCTTATTTCTACTATGCATTTAACAGCACAGCAGAGGCAAAGAACAGCGGTGAACTAATGTGCTAGCCCTTTCACACCAAAAAGCTGGATTCCAATCCTGTTAAGTCATCAATGGAAATGAGTTTGGCTTGTTCTCCTAAATGATAATGGAAGTCTGTCCATAGCTTGAAGCTACCACAAACTTAGGCAAAATTGACATCTTCTCCATAGGAAAAGAATATTACCCAAGGTAATAACAACTGATGCTTTAAAATGAGAATCTTAAGTCAGAATTCTCATTTCTGGTATATGGGCAAAATTGTACTCGTACAGGTAAAACAATGTTGCCAATGCTTTTAGCAGCTTCTTTCATGAGCATCAAATTCATTGAAAAATAAAAGCAATGAAGCAAATCCCCAGCTGAAATAAATGGATTTTGTTCACTGAAGTAAAGGAGCTTTACTAGTTTTTACCAGCTCAGGATGTGAACCAATACTGCGAAATTTACACATGGAAAGGGACTTTGCAGCTGGTCTTTGGAGGGAAGAAAGGAAGTATTCAGTCTTTACACATTTATAGACAGTAGTTACTGTTGTGTCAGCACTCATAATATAAAACCTAGGTATTTGGATTGTATAGAAATTTGGGTTTACAGTAAAACCTAGCATATAACATCTTAACCCAGAAGCAGCCTTTGGTGAACTTTTCAATAATTTGATGGTGCATATTTTAACCTTTTCAATTCTGCTTTACAAACATTGGTGACTAACCTCCTACTAATACCAGCAAGTCTGAGTATACACAGGTATGTATCCTTATCTTCTCCCTTATAGTTTTTTGCTCTCCTCCTTTTATTTTTTCTCTCTCTTTCATGTCCTTGTAATGCCCTCTGCCCAGGCCACCTTCTACTGCTCCCTGTCAGTTCTTATTCCAGCTTGATCTTTCTTCACAAGATCATGCCTTACTCTTTCTTCCTCTCCTAGTTCCATCAGTTGTCCAGTTTCTTTTTCTTACTACTGGTGCCTTCCATTCTAGATTCTTTCTAGTCCTTCACATTGCCCTTTCTGGATGCATTCTTGCATCTAAAGTCCAGTAAACTTAGTTTGAAACAAGTTAATGCATCACCTTCCAGCTAACGGTTAATGTATAAAGGTGCCTAAAATAGGGGTTTACAGGTTCCAGATGTTCTTAATGATCTATAACTCAAAAGGCTTTCACATAAGAAATAGTGTGCAGGCCATGGGCAGTAACTTATTTTAAGTATTTGTCTCATGACCTAAATGGGTCAGGGGATTGGTAACAGGATACAGAGACTTTCACCTCTACGTCTCCAATTATGATTATTGCCAAAATGTGCAGTAACTAGAAGTTCATTACCCTTTGAAAGTTATTTGTGACCTGTATGAAATTTTGTTGGTGAACTCAGGCCAGTTCCTAACGAATGGTTGCCCACATTACATCATATCTAGTAACTCTGATGCATATATTAGAAGAGACATGACGGTGAATACCAAAGTTTAGGACTGAGGTATACTACATGATGGCACTACTGCTGCTCACATGGTAGTTTTTAAATAGATAAAAACATCGGTCTCTAGGGTTGTTCATCCTACATTAACATGTGTATCATATTCAACTTAGCTTCCTACATTAGGATCATCCAAAGTAGCATGGATGTTTCACAATTACCTAATGTATAACACATTTCAAAATTATTTCCATCAGTTTTATGTATAAAACTTTAAAAAGAACACTTCAAATTGCAGTATAAACTCCTTGCCCTCTACAGATACATATTTCTGTTCTCATCTAAGTAAAGGCTTGTTGAAGGAAATAGTTATTTTCACCAGAAATATGTTTCCTTCATTTTTTAAAAAAATATTTAGTTAAATTGAACAAACATTTTCAATTTGTTTTGATTTGAATCTACTGCTTGTCTGATTTGTTTCAGTTCTGCTTTTCTCCTTTTTTGCCATTTTCCCATTTGAAAATAGTGAGGAAAAAAGAGGAATGGAAGGGAGAGGAACTGAACTGTTAATGGAATTGAAAACTCTTGACTTGTTTTGTTTGAAAGAATCTATAGGAAAAAATAGTTCGGCAAAAATGTTCCATTTTGTTCATGGAAAATACCAGGTTTTTAGGCACACTTAGGTTAGACCCAAAAGTGTAAATATTTCAGAATTAAAACAGGGAAGATGACTTTAAGAAATAGTATATCCTTCATTGTGCAAGAAAACAGCTGATTTCAATACAATTTAATAGCACCAACAATGTTCTGTATTTCTACCGGGGCAGAAACCAGATCCTATTCATAAACATAGCCAAATTTTTGGAGATACAAAGCTTAAAAGGGTCATTATGATAATCTACATAATTTTGATTCACTGAGGAGAGGTTTGTAATCTAGCAATCTCTGATCCATACTTCGTGGTTCAGATCCATCTAAGCAATTTACTTCTCCAAAATAGCTTTGTTTTGCTGCTTCACGTTGTATACCTGCTGACTTCTGACTATACCTCTCTACGGCTTTCTTCTGACTATACGTCACTGCAGCTCTAAAGATAGAAACTGCTCCTTGTTTAAATTAAACCAATTTCTATTGAAAGTAGGTTTTGCTGGGTAGTTCAGGCACTTAAGAAAACAAAACAAGCCTTTGAGACTTGGAGTCATAGAGAACCCCCTACTTAGTCTGACCCCCTACTTGAGGCATCCCTAGCCAAACCATCCTACACAAATCCATTGTCTAATCTCTTAGCAAATTACACAGTCAACCCTGACACAGCACAGGTATAATGCCCTAATCTGCCTTAGGTAAAGCATGGGGACCATTACAGCCAACATCCTACTGCTGCAAGAGTTATTGAAATACACTCAATAAATCCCATGAAGAGGACAGTGGCCCCTCACTACAGAGGAAGGCAAAAATCACCACAGTCCATACCAGTCTGACTATAGGGTAACATTTCTTTCGGACACAAATATTGGGATCAGCCTGACCCTGAACAGAGAGGCAAGATGCTTTAGCCAGAATCCTATGGGTTTAACTCCCAGCAGGAGGATTGGCAAATCCCAGGCAAAATCCCTAGCCTTGGCTGCAGTCAATACCCAATGCCTCTGCAGAAGGCTTATAAAAAAAAAAACCCTGACATGTAGCAGGGCAGGGAAATCCCCTCCTAGCCCCATGTGGCAACCAGCAAAGACCAGAAGTGTGAGAAATATCTATAGTAGAAACTAGCCATAGCTACACATAGACCATCCCTAATCGGTGGCTGTCCAATCTCTTTTTGAACACCTCCAGTGATGAGGAGTCTCTTGACAATTTCCCTTAGCAGTCTATTCTGCTGCCTCACTGTTCTAACAGTGAAGAAGTTTTTTTCCTGATATCCAGTCTAAACCTGCTTCACTATAACTTCAAGCCAATTGTCTACATCCTCCCTGTCTCCTCTCTGCAGCAAGAGAAAAGGTGTTTTCCCTCTTCTTTATGATAGCCCTTCAAGTATCTGAAGACTGCTGTCATGTCCCCTCTTAAGTGCCTTTTCTGAAAGCTGAACATGCCAATTTGTTTCAGCTTCTCCCCATAAGACTTGTCTTCCAAAACCATTATCATTTTTGCCACGTACATCTGGCCCCTCTCTATCTTTTCTACATCGTTATTCAAATGAGTTAAAAGAGTTTTAGAATTACTGGTATTTTGCAAACAGAGCAAAACAGGACAAATCAGCAGCAAATCTTCCATACTTAGAGCATGAAATTGTAGTCAGAAGAATAGAGTTGGCTTACATTAGTAACATTATACTTAGTATTGTTATTAGTGGGTCTGGCACAAGGCAGAAACATTTTTTCTATGATAATAAGAAATTTAAGCTACAAAACAATAGAAAGTTAGGACTAGAAGGGAACGCAGATCATCTAATCTGTCCTCCTGCAGATGTTTATGACAATTATAGGGCTAGCTGCACCTCTGTCTCTCCCCTTTCTAGTCTTTTAAGTGCAGACTTAGGTGTCAGTTCTTGTATTTTTAGATGTCTTGAGGTTGATTGTCCTTGGTCTTGGGCTACATTATTAACTATGCTTACTCAACAATTTTGATTAGTGTCTGGCACCTGCAGTTCTACCCTTAAGAAATCTGTAACCAGTAGACTATACAGTCAGGAAACATCCTTCCTAAAACCCAAATATTATTTATTTTGATGGTAGGAACTAAGTGCAAGGGAAAATAGTTTACATGTATTTGAGGATTTTATCTCTATCTTGCTCTAAGACTTACCATTCTCTGTAAATACTGTGGACAGGCCTAACTTCTTCAGACACCACCCTGCCCAGCTGAGTACCATGTGTCAGCACGGTTCCCCAAATAACTACTGCCTCTCCTTCAATAGAAGATTCCTTTTAAACTCTTTTATAGTTCTTTTGTTTTGCAGCTGGACTTCCCTTCTACTGCTCTTAGATCAGACCTTCCTGAGACGCACAGCCTTTGGGATGCTGTGCTCCTGCACCAGGGGTGCAGCTGTGCTCTGTCTGTGCTTTAATAATGAAACGAGCTTGTTTTCCAACCACAGAGCTTCAGTGAGCTCTATGCTTTTATGGAGCTGATGTTACTTCCTGAGTTACAGGCAGCACAACTTTTTTATGGAATTTATAGACAAGTGTTTTTATCCTGGTTACTTACAGAGTATCCATAAATTTACAGACAGTTAGCAATATTGGTGGGGTTTAAGCACTGAAGTGGCTGACAATGGTCCTGATGATAGGACCCTGTTGGCTAGATTTGCAACTTCCTCTGATATGAACATTTTTAAGGAGGCAAGTGGCTGTCCTAGCTTGGACACCTAGGTAGCCTGTGATCTATTTCCTGTCCCCATCCCTACCAACATAAGTGAAAAAGGACCCTCAGGTTTATCCAGTAGCCGGTAGTTAGGTAGAACATTCACCTCAGGTGTGGGAGACCTGTTTTTAAGTTGCCCCTGCTCCAAGTCAGGTGGAATAACTGAGGTGCAGTATCTTCATGCCAGTGGCTTTACAAAAAGACATCCAAAAGAAATTAAGGGCCTATAGAGGTAGGGGGCAGCTGGGAAAAGTTTTGAGGACTTCAGGTATCCCCGAAATATTGGACTTGGATATCTACAGAGACAGATACACATGTAAGTGAGGTGCTAACCCAACAGTCCTAACTATTCCATTCTATGGGCAAATTGTTTGTTGTTCCAGCTGTGCTCCAATCTTACCTTTTGAAAGAATAAACATTGAATACATAAGAATGAATAAGACCTTGTAATGTTTTCATAGAGACTTGGTTGTAACCAAAGTTGTTTCACTATGTTTAGAATTGGATTGGAAACTTAAAATATAAGGAAAACATTGTTGGCAGGCTATACCTTGACTAATGTTATTGGGAATTGACTTTTTGTGGAAGAAAAGATTGCATGAGATGGAGAATGAAAAAGACTGGCAAGAGCAAGGGAATTTCAAGCTCTGGACATTGAATTAGATGTTTGTTTAGTGTTTTGGAAAAATCTGTTCCATTAGAATTGTTTATTTTAAATCATATAATATCTTTATTATTGTCTCCCAATGTTTGTAACAGGGCAGAATAAGCTGTACTGGAAGGCTGATGGTTCAAGCTGTCAATCAAAGAGGCCGCAGTCCTCGGACACCTCCTGGCCAGCCTCATGTCAGAAGGTACCTTATAAGTGTATTACTTCAGCTGCTGTACATATTTGGTATAAGGGTGCTGGCAAGGTTAAAAAGATTGGGAGGAAAGCATAAGTACTAACGCAAAAAGAAATCCCATCTTCTCGTGTGTCAGAAACTCCCTATGATCATTGGACCATCAGATGAACAAAAGACAAACTACTCAACTGCACTGTCTTTGGCCATGAATGAGCCTTACCTTTGTGTAGAGAAATACACCCTTTTCCCAGCACAAAAAGTGAGGTTGTGGCAGAAAAAGAAATATTGATTCTGCTACAATCTGTTAGCTGTTTTCAGCAGCAACTTTGCCAGAGAGCAATGTTTTGTAGCACCATGTGTAACATCTGTTCAGTCTCACACAGAGCAGTGTGGATCCCAAGCTTCCTTAGCATCCTACAGTTCTCATCTCTCCTTTCCCCCTGCCAGAGAGAGGAAGGGAGACAGAGAGAATGGCTGGGTCCCTGATAGCCATCCCAATTATGAGCAGTCACAGAGCCCTGCGTGGACCCTGGTGTCATGGCTCCTTAAACTACTCTCTGAGCCCAATAATCCAGCCAGTTTTCTATCTACTTTATAGTCCATTCATCCAACCCATACTTTGTAGTTTGCTTGCAAGAATGTTGTGGGAGACTATATCAAAAGTCTTGCTAAAGTGAAGGTCTGTCATGTCCATTGGTCTCTCTGCATCCACAGAGCCAGTCATCTTATTATAGAAGGCAATCAGGTTGGTCAGGCCTGACTTGCCTTTGGTGAATGTTGAGTGTTCCTGGTTACCTTCTTCACGTGCAAGTGTTTAAAAATGGATTCCTTGAGGACCTGCTCCATGATTTTTCCAGGAACTGAAGTGAGGCTGCCCAGTCTGTAGTTTCCTGGATCTTTCTTTTCTTAAAGATGGGCACTATATTTGCCCTTTTCCAATCATCTGGGATCTCTCCTGACTGCCATGAGTTTTCATAGAACATGACCAGCAGCTCTGCAATCACATCAGCCAACTTCCTCAGCACCTCAGGTGTGTCACCTCCAGCTCCATGGACTTGTACATGTCCACCTTTCCTAAGTAGTCCCTAACCTGTTCTTTCACCACTGCTGGCTGCTCATTTCCTCCCCTAACCGTGCTGCCAGGTGCAGTAGTCTGGGAGCTGACCTCACCTATGGAGTCTGAGATAAAAGGCATGGAGTAGTTCGGCCTCTTCCACATTCTCAGTCTTTTCCGCACTTCCACATTCTCTTGTTTCATCTTGTTTTACTTTCCACTACAAGGCCTTTGTAGACCTGATGCTTACTACTGATGCTTCCTTAAAGCACCAACCTAATTGGGATTCAAATCTGAATGGGACTTGTAGGTGCTACTACAAATAAGTAGAAAGACAAAAATGTCATAGAGATGGCTCCAGACCACAAGGTTTGTATCCAGGTCTGAAGTGTTTGAAAGTTTGGAGATGCTGATTGTTTTAATTTAGGCAATCATGGAGGGAGGAACCAGAAATAAAGTATAACGTCGAGCTCTGCATTTTTCTGAAGTTTGTAAGTATTCAGATGTGGGGTTTTATTTTATTCTTTCCCTTTCTAGTTATTAGAATAACTAGTTATTAGACACAGCCAAGACATACATAGCACAGCTCCTACATATTCAACCAACAAAAAGGCAGTGTGGTTGGGTTAACCAAATAGAGCTTCTGTCTGTGGATCAAAAACGTTCAGTTCATATTTCTGCTCTTTTGATGTGTATATGTTCTGCTTATTGATTACATGCATTGTAGGATCTGGGCAGCAGCTGGCAACTGCAACACATATAATGACAGATCTAATAATGACTACAGTTGGGTGAAATAAATGGATTCAGATGTTCCCAAGAGCAGTCAGTAACCCAAGTACATAAAATAAAATTCCTGCAAGGAAGAATTAGGTGCTTTTTTATGAATCTCACCAGCTACTGAGTTGGTCAAACAGAATCATACAAGTGTTAAAAAACACCAGCCTTATTTAGGGCTACACAAATCATTTCCATAATATTCCAGGTTATGGAACAATGGCAGGAGCCAAACTTGCCTAAATGTAAACCCTTCATGCAGCAGTCTGTTGCACCATTGCTATGGTACAGCCACTGAGCATATTTTGTGAAGTGGAGGAACTGTACCTTGCACATTCACTAATTCTTCTGGAAGTCAGCATTCAATACCCCTCCATTTTTATGGGACTGGCAGTTTTGCAACTATAAATCTCTTGTTGATTTGTGACAGGAAGAGCTGCCTTTGGGAATCCTGATGTAGTTCTGCAAAGTTACTAGTTGTTAAACAAGACAATTTAAGAGCCTTTATGGGAGGGAATTTAAAAAGTTTGAAGGAGAGAAGGAAGAAGGGAAAACAAAGATAAGAGGGAAATAAAATAGAAAAAAAGATTCAACAAAAAATAACTAGACAACTGATAGTTCTGCATCTCCCTGCAAAGTAGAGGGTGGGCGTTCTGTAGTTTGCTAAGGTACACAGTGGTCTATCTAGCTCTGCTGCTCATGAGAATTCGCTTTTTGAGCCTGTTCAAATTGAACTGAAAGTTGTGCTAACAGCTGACACCTTATCTATTTTCTAGCTGCTGTCAGCACCCTAGTAATCACATAAAGTACTGAATGTGCACATGATAGGGTAATAGTACAATGTAGAGGAGACTTACAATGACATTAGCATTTTAATTGAAATGAGTACTTTACCTAGTACTCTTCTTCCCTTTATAATCACTTGTTTTGAAGGCCTGACCCCGGTAGCATAGCTATGAGTGGGCCAGCAGGGCATGAGCCCAGGCCCTGCCTAACAGGTGGTGCCAGAATGAAGGCAAGGGGGATGACTACCCCCTCCCTCCTGGCCCTGCACTCTTTACCTTCCCTGCCACTGTTCCAGCAGCCAGGGCAGAGGAGCAGCCATTGGGTTAGATGGACAGAAACCTCACATCCAGGGAAAGCTGCTGTTGTGGAGGGGGTGGGGTGCCAGTGTGCCCAGCATAACCCCTTTTTATCCTTTTTCACTACTGAGTTTTGACTTTTAAAGCACCGCTCTGCATACATTCCTGTGGTATTAATCCCTGCAGGAGCAGGTTACCCTGGGTGTGCAGAGTCTTGGCAGTTATGCCTCCACCTCCCCTCTGCTGTGGTTGCCCATTAAAAGCTCAATCCTGCTGAGAGCTAGGCAAATCCTATAAGTGTCTGTACATCCACATCTCCCACTGAACTTGATGAGATCTCAGAACATGCAACACCCTCTTAAGAGACAGGCTCCTTATCACCTCACTAACATGCAGCTCTTCCTGCTCACTGGGAGTTTGCTTTATGAATTTTGCTAAATTATGGTATTTCTTTCCCACTAAGGCATTTTCTCATGTACTTAGGTTGGGCAAAGTTGGGGGGTAGGGGGAGACTTGCTCAAGGCAACAGAAACACCAGCGCAATTCATACTTTATTAGCCTAGTGCACTTCATACTCTGTTTCATTGTTATTATACATTTTAACGTATTTTAAATTTCTCTTATTGTGATCTTGGCAAAGAAACAGTTTTTCATTTTGTTATCTTTACAAGTCTACTCCAGCTTAATGTAAAGCATGCCTGGCTTTCAGTTTTAATATTTTTTTTTACGCTTTTAAGAGACTGTTAGCTTGTTCTGCCATTTCTTTCTTAAAATGAAAGTGGGGAAGAGCACCTTAGAGACTAATTCCTTCAGAAAGACATGATTTATTTGTAAGCAACAGCCTACTTTGTCAGATGCTATGAGTGAATCTGCTTTCTGCCTGACTTCAGACTAACATGACTAAGTATATCTTTCTCTTTAAAACAATTTCCTAAAATTCATACTTCATAGTTACTTCATATCTACTTCATAGAAAACAGTTGGGCTAGAGCAGGGGTCAGCAACATTTTTGGGCCACGTGCCAAAAACACCCGCAGCTTCAAATTGTAAGATGTTAGTGTGCTGGGGCAGATGGCAAGGGAGCCACAAGGGGCCTGATCCTTGTTGTTGCCACGTAGCCTCAGCCCCTTCCCCACCATCCACCCAGAGCACACCTGCCAAGCAAAATGCCTTCGAGTGCCACACTCTGGCACCTGGTTGCCTACCCCTGCGCTAGAGTTTCAGAGACACTTTGCACAGCTGCATCTCACACCTGGGCTAAGTACAGGCAGTCAAAAATCCCAAGGCATCTGCGCTGCAGAGATTAAACTGAAAAACAACTGGACGCATTCACTTTTGATTCAGGAAGTGCAGCCACATGCCTGCATTGGCTCAGGCCAGAAGCTGGGGGGTGCTACAGCACAGCTCTCTGGCATGTAGCCAGCATGGGCCGTATGTTTGCTTCCTCTTCCTGCTGCCCCTGAGGTCTCTGGAATTTGCAGTCCAGAAATCGCAGAAGCAGGATTCTGCAGGGTTGCTCATCACTTCCTCTTCATGATTCCAAGTGCCTCTGGCATTTCTAGTCCAGTTGCAGCCAGCAGTAAGTTTTGGTATTGCAGGGCAGCTCTGTACTTAGGGGAAGGGACGTTTAACCCCCTGCCCCAGCCCCAGATCCCAGCCAGGGTTTGTCGGGGAGTGGGTCTTTCCCTGCCTTCCCCCCTACCCCACACACAACCCTTGTCTCTGGAGCAGACAGCCCAGCCCAGCCCAGGGCTGGAATGCATGCTGGAGGACTGAGAGTTGACTTGAACCAGGAAGGAGTCTGGGACAGAAGTTTGACCTAAATCAGTCAAGTCTGATGCTACATTCAGCCAGGTTATCTTAAATCAGCTTCAGCCATTTGAAACTGGTTTACGTGCATTGAATTTCTGTTCTGTTACAGGTTTAAACCAGTTTCTGCTCACTTAAATCAGTTTATGTGTAACTTCTGTCCCTAACCCTAGGTATCAGTGGAATCCTCAGCTTTGATTTAGAAAACCCATGTTGCCCAAGCAATGCCTGGGTGGAACTGGACCCATATATACATGCAGCAAGGCTGCTCTGACATGCTGTAATTACAGCATGTTGGAACAGACTCAATTAGTTGAGTCTGCTGGGGCATGGCAATTACCAGACTCCAGCATCATGTGTATCAGTGATGTGTATCAGTTTCACCACACTGAAAAATAGTGGTGGGGGAGCTTTACCTAAAGCTTGTTTAGTGAGCTTTAGTTAAAGCACCCCTGCTGCCATTTTTCAGCACAGAGGTGCTGATACACTAACGTTGGATCACCCTGTTCTAAATCATCGGCTGGAGAGCTTGAACACAGATCTCCCATATCTCAAGTGTCTGACCTGTTTACCAAAAGACACATTCTCATTCTCTCTCCCCTTGCCCCTAACTCGTGCACTCCTTTCATACTGACTGGAAAACTTTTTATGCAGGCAGATCCTAGTTTAATCATGCTGGGAGCATACTGATAGGGTCAAATGGGCAACATAAATGGGGAAATGGCTAGTGTAAGAATCCCACCATAGAGCTTCCAGGGCTTCACCAAACAGCTCATAAGCTGGGGTTACTGTCAGTGTGAAGATGACTTTGCAAATGTCCACTGACAGATTTAAGTTGCTGTGGAACTTGGGCATTTAAAGGCTAGAAGCCAGTTTTGAGAATGTCAGTGGCATCTAAATGGTACATATTGAAACCTAAACAATTGCGTAGGCCTAGGCCTTGTGTCTTCATTATGGTATCCATCTCTATACGGATAAAGGACATCTTTTCCACAAGGTTCATTTTTTCTGTGATCCAGTAATTATTAAGCTGTGATAATCCAGCAACCTGTATTACAACCAACAGTGAATTAGCACACGCTGGCATCTGCAGTATTAGGATTCAGCATCATCTAGCAAAGGCAAATAATCAAAGAGAAACATGCCATGTTCATTCAGTGCTGTTGTAAGAGTATAACTTTACCTATACCACTGGAAGCACATAAAAAAATTGCCCCATGTATCTAGGACAATGGTTCTCAACCTTTTTAGATTCTGCTGTGGCACCCCATTTCAAACAGTACGTTATTTATTACAATGCTTACCTCTTTGCAGAGGGGCCAGGCCGGGATAAACCTGAACCTACATCTTTCGGGCTTAGCTCCTCACACCTCGTGGCACCCTTCAAAGGTGCCCTGGCACCCTGGATGAGAATCACTGATCTAGGACTGTTAATTTGTATCTGTTACCATGAGGATGTCATATTCCAGTGTAGGCATTACTTTTTTAAATAGTGACCACACTGCCCATACTAACCTTTACAATGTTTCTAATTTTAATTTGGATTTATTCTTTTACAATGCAGAAAATGCCACATTCTCCATTTGTTTCCTCTCAGGAAAAAGTAGAGACTGGCCAAAGCACAAAGAAATGCATATAGTCAAATATGAATGTTGGTTGAAATGGTGGCTGTCCCATCGCTCTCTCTCACAGAAAAAGCCAGGCAAATGTTGTGGGCTGAATCTGTCTTCAGTTACAGCTGCGCAACCCTGCATTGCAACAGTGTTACTGTGGGCAGAGCTTGGCCTTAGAATTGAATTCACTGGCATTCTTTAGGGTTAAGTGAAATAAGATTTGAGGGCCAATTTCTGTTCTCAATTACGTATTTTTTTAATTTGCTGGATAAACTAAGAATTTACAGAGATGGCAAAAAGAACATTTTTATTGCTAAATAAATTATATACACCATGGAAAAAATGTCAGTTTGAATTGAAAAGGAACCAGAAACAAGTTTTCAATAAATTAAATTAATGGGCAAGAACTGCTGATGATGTTTGGGGTGGAGGGAATTGCAGAATAGTCATATTTTTGCATTTTATTTTCCATGAGTGTGTTTTTTTTAAACAAGAGCTCTGGGTCTTTTGTTTCTGTTGCCTCTGTGCTAAGTTCTCATTCTTGGGACACCACAATTGAGTGGGTTTGGGAATGATGATAAATATCACAAACTGAAAACAGAAAGAGTGAAAAGTAAACTTCAAGATCAGATTAACTAAATTTAAACCATAATCATCCTCTATTCATATATAATCTTTAGTAGCAAAGAACAAGTGAAAAAAGAAACTCTTTTGTGGAAACTGTATGCCCTCAACTGAGGTGGTAGCCAATTTTTAGTTGGTGGTGTTTTCTTTGAAAGTAAACACATTTATTGCTGTTACTGTTATTTTACTGTTATTTTCTGGCATGATCAAGTAATAAAAAGGTGATCAGCTATATAAAAATCTCTACCATTGATTAAGCTACAGGATAAAAGTAAACTAAAAACACTATAATATATAAACAAATTGCCCTTATAGGTAAGCGACTCATGCCAAATGAGATCACTTTCTACATCACATATTTGCCACAATCTAGATTAAAGTAACATAAATGCAAAATGTCCTATTTAATCGATGCTGTGCCAAATTATGCTTTGTTATGCTAGCACAAATTTAGAGCCATTGCACTTGGAGGTGGGGAAGCAGGGAAAGGGTCACAGAAATGAATCCAGATTTATGCCAGCTTGAATTTTGGTCTTAAATTCTTTTCAAGCAACTTTATTATATATGTGATTTTTAAGGCCCCGATCTCGATCAAGGGACAGTGGTGATGAAAATGAACCAATTCAGGAACGATTCTTCAGACCTCACTTCCTGCAGGCTCCTGGAGACCTGACTGTTCAAGAAGGAAAACTCTGCAGAATGGACTGCAAGGCAAGTATCAAGTCTGTTTTAATTTGTGTTGAGCAGCAGACTCCTTGGTTCAAGTTTGGTTGGATCTTAGAATATTTACCCATCTCAAACTGCCTCGTGTAAGTGGGATTCTAGATATGTAAAGAATTAAACCCAACAGTGAGACTTGGCCTTTGATACCAATAAGCTTACGACTGATGACCCATTCTTCAGGGGACTAGAAACAAAAAGAAGAATAGCAACATTTCTTTCCTCTTCAATAAAATATTAATTTTCTAGCCCTTTGGAATAATCATGATGGGACTTCCTGTTAAACTCAGTATTTAAAAGTTTGCGTTTGATTTGCCTTAAAGATGAAAGATATTTACAGCCTGTAGCAGCCAGGACTTGGCCTTAGAGTCCACAAAAACCATGACTAAATATTGGTTTATTGCATGAGACCTGTTTAGTTCATGGCTGTTCAACAGCCCTGTGCAACTGAACAAGGGGTTGAGAAGCTCAGTGATGTGGCTCCAAGAAACAATATCTGAGTCAGAGAGAAACTGGTGAACTAGTGAAAGCGTACTATTCAGGAGATATTATCCACCACATGATATACTTTGTATGTCAAATACTTCCCTAAATTACTTACTCTTTTAACTGAAAGTGTCAAACACATGAGAACATCCTACGGTTCCATGCGAGTAGAAAGAGTGCGAGCGTGCCTGTAGAGGTCAACTGCACTATTAAAAATATGGTTCCAAGTTCACTTACTAGAACAGCTAGAAGATGGAACTGCTGCTAGGCGGCACACTTTTTTGGGGGGGGGGGGGGTTTGGTTTTTATTTTGTAATTCATTCTTTCTGTAGTGCTGGTCATCCTGAAGTTTTTAGGCTTTACAAATATTTGGACCGCTGTAATTCAGGATTATTTCCATCATTCTTTCCTTAAGAACATTTCTTATCCAGTTGGACAGATTTATGTGAATGGGCTCATCCTAAGGCAGACTTCATATGAAGGCAGCTGATTTTACCTACCAGTAGTAGTATAAGCACCACAAAATTACCCTTTTAACCTACCCATCTCAACATGGTCTTCCTGCCTACTGTTTTGAAGCAATTTTTGGCCCTCTGATGTAATTTGTTTACAATATTAAGAGTCAGTTCATTTCTACACTGATGCAGATGTCTGTATCAATAAAAGAAAAATATTTTTGCTCCAAAAAATGGCCGCAGATTGTGAATGGGGAAGAATAAGCTTTCTATTTAAGAGAGAATTGATTTTTAAAACTCAGCAGTACAAACTGGACAGGTATGTCCATGTGAAAATAGGTGAGATGAAAAGCAAAATGATTGTTCTCATCTCTAGTCCTTTAAATCTATTTGATCTATCTGAAACGTTACAAAGGTGAGACCAAAATGTTTCCTGGTAGAGGCATTAGTGACTTTGTAGAAGACAATTAAAATTCAGATTTGCCATGTTTACTGTAGAATATAACTGGTTTCTCATAATAGCATAAACCTACTTTCCCAGGAAGTACCTTTCCAATGATGACACATCTCTTTCAACAGTCTGAGGTTGCTTCAAATTATTTGGATACACAGGTACGGTAGGCAGCACTGACGGTAATGAATGATACATAACTGGAATGGAATCGAGTTCATATCTGTTTAGCTGACGTGTTTTGTCTACACGTTTCATTCAGAAACAAAGGCAAACTGTAAAAAGCCAGACAGGTGTCACCCAAACTTTGTTTCACAATGTAATTTTTTTTTTTATTAGACTCAAACTAGGTTTAAACTGATCTATCCAGTTACACCCATGAAGCAGCACTGCAATCAAATGAATTGCATAAGGCATGTCAGTACAATTCTGCATACATCAGGGTGTAGTTTGTCCATTGTACTGTGTGCTATCCCTAAACTCTCCTACACAAACAAATCCCTTCTTTCCTCTTGAAGTAAAAAGCAAGCAATACAAAACAGAAACACACTAAAGCTCCTTCCCATCGTTTTCATATTTAAGGTCAGTGGATTACCAACTCCGGATCTAAGCTGGCAACTCAATGGAAGACCAATTCGTCCTGACAGTTCTCACAAAATGCTGGTGCGTGAGAATGGTGTGCACTCCCTGATCATAGAGCCAGTCACAGCTAGAGATGCTGGAATCTACACATGCATTGCCAGCAACAAAGCTGGTCAGAACACATTCAGCCTGGAGCTCATTGTTGCAGGTAACATCCTTGTGCTAAGACTCTCTATTGGAGGTTGTTCGAGTTGTACGTGAAAATCTGAAATGTAATGTTTCTGAACAACAGCATCTCTTGTGCCTGTGCTTGCACCCTTTCACTCTAGTGAGCCTTAACTGACAATCAGTTCCTTTTCACCACCACGGCTGCCAGACACCTGGATGAGATCAACTCTTAATCATTGGTATTAGGATGAGTTAGTTCTACTTCACTTTTGGTTTAAATTAACCTGTTTCTCAATAATATCAAATAGTTTTAAGATGAAATAGTTAGGTACACACATGGGACAGTAGCATGGAATCAAAGTCCATATGTTACTTTATCTTATGTAGCATATTCAAGGCAATGCTGATTTCTATATGCCAGAATCAAATTTCTCTTGTTAAGGCAATTTGCCTGCACCTGATCCTGTTAGATTAGTAATGTATATGGAAATGAATGGCACATTACACACATCCCAGTGTAAAGTCACTTCATCCTGGTTGAATCCTAAAATAGTAGAAAGAGACCATAAGAACTAAAGGCTCATCCTGTCAGAAGATGGATAGGCCACAGGGTTTAGGAAAGCTTTTATAGGGAATACTAAAGCAATTGCAGTGTGAGTTTTGAGTGTGGCAAATCTAGTTGAACAGAGAAAACATTTCAATTGGCTCTATTCTAAGCTGCCTGTCTGCTACTCAGGTCAGAATCAGGACATAATTTACTTCTGCTGATCCAGCATCAGGTAGTGCTGTACTAACCATCACAGAGGAATGATCTAAAATCTTCTGTTTAGCTGTGTACCTTCCGGGACAACAGTTAAACGATATCAGCACTGTAAACATTACTGACATCTCTGTTTTTTACAGCTAAGGAAGTACACAAGCCACCAGTGTTTATAGAGAAGCTACAGAACACAGGAGTGGCTGAGGGATACCCAGTGCGACTGGAGTGCCGCGTCTATGGAGTGCCACCTCCTCAGATATTTTGGAAGAAAGAGAATGAGTCACTCACCTATAACACTGACAGAGTGAGGTCAGGCCAGTTTAATATTCTGTACAATGAATCTGATTAAAAACCAAAACAAACCACAATTGAAATAGCCTAACACAGTCAAAGAGATATCAAGTTGGAAGAATTCTTAGCATTTACAGCATCTAATAAGAATTATTACTCAGGAACCCTATGAGGTATGTAAGTATCATTGTCTCCATTTGACAGCTGGAGAACAAGAATCACATAGGAAACATGCTTTTTAAGTTCAGAGCCAAGCCAATGACTCAGCCAGGATTAAAACATATTAGTTGCCTCCCAATCCTGCATTCAGACAACTAAGTTTGCCTCCACAGTTTAAGCAAACGAAAGTGTATTGTCTTTTTTTTAAAGAAAAAAAAAAAAAACCACACAAAGGCTACAAACCAAGTATACCATTTAGATTACAAAAGCCCCTACTCAGCAGGTGCCACAGAGGCCCCTGCATTTTCACCACTGAAGCCCACTCAGCACCTAAAGGTCTGCTTCTCCTCTTATCTTTACATATTAATTTTGTTTAAATAGCTGATACTCATTTTTCACTTGGTATGTACATCTCTCTCTCACTTTGGTGGGTATTATGTGCTTATTTAGATGGGAACATCACATTATTTATAAACTTGCTTTTTAAAATTCTACCTGTAAGGTTATGTTCTTAAACAACATTCTTTGTCCTGCCGCCACCATTCTGTATGGTGTTTTAATCACCTCTTTCTCTTTTCAGTATGCACCAGGATAATCATGGCTACATCTGCCTGCTTATTCAGGGAGCTACAAAAGAAGATGCTGGTTGGTATACTGTGTCAGCTAAGAATGAGGCTGGAATAGTGTCCTGCACTGCCAGGCTGGATGTGTATAGTAAGTGATTCCCATTCTCAAAAATGCAATCAAATAAAATCTACCTCTCCCAAAATAGCAGTTCTAATTAACTTGTATACAGAAGGTTTATGTTGGTCTCTCTTTTATTTATAGTTTCTCCACAGTAATAGCGAGCCATATCAAGACAGCAAATACTCTGTTGAAGTACATTTTATCACCTTTCAAATACTTAAAGCAAAATGAGCATGTGCAAGTCTTCTAGTTGCATCTGGCTTATTCACCCCAGCATCCTTAGCAGTAACAGTAAATGGCATGACTGCATTAATTCTTTGGGTTATTACAATGCTGTGCTAGCACTAGTTTTTAACCTTTTGTATGATTTTCTAGATTTGCCTAAAATGCACCCAAAACAAATACCAGTAGGCAAGAAATTCTGGTCTTGTGGCTTGCTGCTTAATTAGCTAATATAGTTAAATACAGCTCCTCTGTTGTGAATTGATCTTAAATCTAAATTAAATAACCAATTAGATTTCTGACCAACACCATAACTGAGTGAAATAGTTATTCATGTTATGATCTGGTGGCAATGCTGTAATTTGTTGCAAGGTGAAAAATCCAAATTAAACTCTACATAGGTTTGTAATTCTCCAGGTTGCACAGGGCAATGGTGATGACCAGCTGACTCCCACTGATATCAATCAGGGACAACCCCAATGACGAAGAATAGAGTTAGATGCGCGAGAGGGGGTTGGGATGTTCAAATCTAGCCTGGTATCTTTATTCAGTGAGGGGAAGGGGGGCGATTGCAGTGATCCACCTGGAAAACAGGAGGCAGCCAAGTCCAACTGTACTTGGCCAGTAAGGAAGTCATGACAACATACAGCCCTAAGAAGAATTCAAGGAGATAGAGGAAGGGGGATGCTTGAGGGAGAGCAGTGATGGCTAAAGGCAGAATAACAAGCTGGATGACAATTTCCAGTCTTAACCTGTGCTATGCTCTTACCACAGCAGCAGTAAAGACAAAATACAGCTGTTAGTAAATAAGCACAAAAACAAGAAAGTAAAAAAAAGGCTTTGAGATAACACTTCTCTGCTTTTCAAGAGCAGATCACTCATTCATCTGAGTGAGGACCTTACATAAGTGCATGAAACCAGCTGAATTTCTTCCTGTTCTTAAATCTGTAGCTCAGTGGCAACAACACCCGCAGACCACCAAGCCAAAGAAGGTACGTCCCTCAGCCAGTCGATATGCAGCACTTTCTGACCAAGGACTAGACATCAGGGCAGCGTTCCAGCCTGAAGCAAACCCAGTTCATCTGACATTACAGTCTGGCTTGGTAGAGAGCGATGACCTGTAAACCTGAGCTGCCATACCCATCTTTTTTCTTTCAACGCAGAAACACTGAAAACCGTTGCCTTGATCAATGATACTTCTACGTCACTTTATGTAAGAGGCAAACACCTTCAAGTACAAGACATAAAGAACCATATATTTCTTATTCCTTATACCAAATTAGGAAAATAAGTAGCTGATTATTAATAGAAATGTACACATTGCACAGGAAAAAAAAAATCACAATCACCATCAACTTCTATCTAGGTTGCTTCAACTCCTGTGAATAACCATTTTCATAAAGCCAAAATACTAAAGCAAACCAGAATTTTTAGAAGTAAGCACACTGTTTGTCACCAAGTGCTTTCATAAGCAAGATATATTTGCTACACGATCATCAATGGTGCAAGGCATTTCATTTGAGGCCATTAGACCGCAAACAGAAAAATAGAATGTATGGTTATCTTTTTGCAATTCTCAAATGGCAATGTATTCTGATAGCTACAGTGAGCAAGTGCAATATTGTAATATTGTAAGAATAAAACAGGAAGGGAGAAGGAAGAGAAATTTAAGCAAATGCCTTATTTCTGCAAACTGATTTCTGTTCTACAGCAAAAAACAACTACGTGCCTAAAATGTTATTAATTAACATTGGCAATTCTATATAGCAAAGTCAACACCTTAATTCTGGATTTTTTTATATCTATTTTTTCTTTTGTGCCACCTAGCAGGAGGCTTATTTACATACTGCAAGGCTAATTTAAGCATAAATAATTTAACCTGTTCATCACGAAGAATAAAAGCTGAGGTGTAATAATGCTCCACTACAGACGATAAATCCCATCACCTAGGTGAGAGGAGAAAGGAAAAATGCCAACAGTTTAGTTTTACTTCATTAGGTTAGCAAACAGGGGCGAAACAGGGCAAAAGACCAGACCTTTCTTATGGGTTCTTGAAAACAGTCTGCAAAATCATAAGAGCATTGCCATTCACATATTTGAAATCCTAAGTTCAACTGAACACAGGAGAGTGTAAGTACTGGACATTTCTGATTGTTTAGAGCTTGTGTAATAAGGCTGAGGATTCTAGAAGTGTATAGCAAGTGGAATATGGGTTGAGTTTGCTATATGGGTTTAAATGACAAGTATACACCATAGTGGATAGATTAGTAGATCTGAGGGAAGCAAAGAATGAAGATGGACAAAAAACCCAACACATTTTGTGCCATAATATTTTTAACAAAGCTTGTGTATGTGGTGGATGGTATTATTTGTTCTCTTTCCTACTGTAGGATAACACAATAACCCTACCAAGCCTAGGGCATGTGTACAGTAGGCAAAAATCTTAGAAGCGCTACTTTCAGAATGTAAAGCAATTCTACACCAAACTGGACTCTACCTAGTCAAAGTATATTAGGCAGTTTTGATTCACAACCAATTAATTTTAATTGAAGGGGTGGGTTGGGGTGTAAGAATTTGATTAGGCCTGATGGGGGATAATGAGGTTTTGATGGTACGAGCGTACTTTGCTATGAAAGGAAAACACTGTATTCCTTATATGAAGCACATATATGGTATCTTTCATTATTTATAATAAAAGTGTTGAAATCTTTTATCTCAGTTCAGTTATTCAAGTCCAGTACTTAGTTTTTTTATTTTTTATTTTGTAATTGTGTACCACACCATATATTTGCATTACTGCTATACATGTATTGCTTTGTACTTCTGTGTAAGTAAAAACCAAGTTTTTAGCGGTTAATAAACTTAAGCACATACGATAGTTCTATTCTATGCAGATTGGTGCCGACTATGGCCATACCTATAGGCATTGCTAATCTAAATTAATGTCATACACAGTCTGTCATATGGAAAAAATCTACCTATAGGAAAACTATGTTGTATCATTTGCCAAATGTTTCGACTGTGACATGCTAATTTACCATTTGTTTAGCTTCACTAGCATTATTTTGCCACCTTTATTTGTATTTATAAAAAATGTACTATTCATATTATTTTGGATTGTTGTGCTGAAATGTGGGTTTAATATCAATAAATATTACACCAATAGAAAATTGTCATTTTCTGAGGTAAGATGTTCACATCTGTTTCTATATGAGGATTCACATAAAAGGTTAGCATTCTGAGCTGTGAATAAGGACAGGTTCTTTAAAGTTTCTAAAGACAGCTAGTTTACAGAATTCTCTCTGGTCCAAGGAACAACACTCAAGAGCCACCATTGTAAAATTGTAGAATTGTATTCAATTGTTTATATTTTGTGATTCATTTGTATGTACTGTTGCACCAACCTAGACACTCTTCAATATCCAGACCTCTGCACTACCTAACAGAGATGAAGTCTGAATGTTTTCATAGAAGCCATCCTATGATTGACTGGTACTTGAATAGGTTGTTTTGATTATTTTTGTTCTTACAAAATAATTCATGACAATATTGAACTCAGGGTTCGTTAAGTTAAATTCTGAACCCTTCCATCCTATGCCATCCATGCAGAGATGCAAGTTACCACTAATCAGAAAAGTACTAATCAAATCACGACTCACTCTATAAAAGAGAATAAGCCAAATTCAGTCCTAGAATAAATGGTTGCACTGCCAGCAATGCCAGTGGAGCTGCACCTGTTTACACTAGATCTGAATTTGGCATGGTAAGTATAAATCGATGACAGCTTTTGAGAGCCAGATAAAATAAAGGCGTCTGAAATGCCTGATTTATTCAGTAGCTTGTGTTTCTGGTATAATATACACAAAAAGCAATAGACAAATAGATCCTTCTAATCATCTATACGTTTAGCTCCTTAGTGGATGCATCTACACATGCAATTAATGTGAAGAAATAAACTTTGGAGCAGTTTGAGCCTGCATAAACTATGCCCTGATTGCAGTGTCCACATGTGCACCCGGGACAGCAGCAATTTGAGCCAGGGTGGAGCAGATCCAGCCTGTCAGGGGACGTGGGGTGTGGGAGGGTCAGCCCCAGGCTCCAGGTCATGGTAGAGGAGCTGATTGGGACAGGAGGGTGCTGAAAATAGAGTTGTGTGACTAGACAGCAGGTAGCTGGCTGGGCTGACCAGGTGCAATTGATACCCAGTCAACACCACTGCATGTGTTGATGGTAACGCTTTACTCCACAGCTAATTAGTCTAGTGTATGTGTAGACGTGGCCATCTGGTAGAAGAAATCACCCTACTTTACTTTCACTTTACATACAAAAATAGTAAATCACATATGAAACTTTAACTAAGACTCAAGGCTGTTATTTTCTGTAACTATAAACAACAATCCACTGTGCTGTTACTTAGCTACTGAGGCTGTTGTTGTGGATTTACAAATACAGAGATAGAAATTTGTGTGGCACAAGCATAAAGATACATTTATGCTGTCCAAAAATTCAGAAATGAATTAGCAGCTTATTGGATCATCAAGATTACTTTATAGACAGATTACTTTATACAGGGAAAAGAAATTTCTTGACAAACTACGTTCAACCAAGATTTATATAACGTGACTCTGGTGTAACTGATGTCACAGACTTCTCTGCTGTCCTCTAAAGTGTTTGTAGCTAAGTATTCACTGATCTTTGAAGCGACTGGGAAACCTTATCAATTAAAGCATATTTACAAAGCAATTCAAAACAAGATACAACCACATTTTGAAATAAAATCTGAAAGAGACTGATGGGGATGGGGAACTCCATTCACAGCAGAAAAAGTGATATGGCTAAATTCACATAACCTCCATGGAACACAGTTAGTTTTTCTCAGCTTTTGGAATCTGGCTAGGACTAGCTCCAGAAACAGACAAGCAAAGTTGATTAAATTATCTTGCCTTGCATTATTTTCCCCAATAAAAGCCTTATTCTAAAATACAAAATCTGTCAACCCCTTCACAAGGAGATAATCCAGACCAAAAGGCAGCAGTACCTGCAGGGCAATGATCTCAGATGCCATAAAGAAGAGTAAGAACTAACTTGGATCCAATGACTCTGGGAAATAAATAGAAGATTGTGTTATATATGGCACTGCAGTCATTTTATAACACTGGGGAATGGCCAGACCTTACTTACTGACCTCACTTTCTAGTTCTGCAGTAGCATAACTAAGCCAGAAACAGCTGCAGAGTAAGAGAGAGATAGGAAAAAATAGAACATGGCCACTACTCAGACTGATTAGATCATTTACAGCAGAAGCCATAAAAAAAAAATCTCATCACACTGAATAGGTTAGATTATTGCCAGCACATATTAAAAAAAGAAAAAGATAACATCACTAACCATGTTGTTAAAAGCACTTCGGTCAACTGTTGGCCTAGAATTAGCAAAGAATGCCTCAAAGTAAAGCTACAAGGGGGACTGGTATGACCTCATTTCCATTATTCAACTACTCTAAACACTATCTGCAGTGTTTACAAGGGAGCTGCATGTAGCATTTATATCCTAAAAAGATAGCTCTGCTCTTGACAGACAATATTACTCACTCACTTACTCTTTTTCAAATGATTCAGGGATTTTCCTCTAGATTACTATTATAAGGGGGCCATAGCTGAAATCCACAGATTCTTAACTGTGGTCCTTTTCATATACCATTAATAAATACCCACCATACATGATAATCAAACATTTCATTACAGAGCTCCTCAAATGAATTTGAGAAACTGTTTAAACTGAGTATAGGAAATGTCATAACTTCTATAAATTATATATTTCTGTCTGCTACTCAGTCTCTGGTCAGGCACTAGTTTACTTGTTTCTGGTCGGACTGAAATGTGTAACTTCTCTTATTAAGTAGAACCTTGAATGAAATTACATAACAGTAATATCTCCAATAATAAAAAGTATTTAACAACAGCTATTAAATTCTATGCTGCATACAGATATTTGTCATATTCGGGTATATAGCAAGGGCAATTCCCTGATGAACTGAAGTATGAAAAACTATTTGCAAAATTTCATCTAAAAGAACTGGTAATGAAGGCAGGTACAGAAGGTAGATTTCTAAGTAAATACAAAACTGGCATATGCAATATTATTATTTTATTCTGTCAACTGTTTTCCTCAAATGTAATTATGCAAAGCATATAATATAGCTAAGACAAGTCTGACAGACCATGAAGTTATTTTACTGAATATCAAGGGATATACCAAGGGAACTGGACTGGCATACTCAAACAAAACAACTTCTCAGTTTAATAAGTTCAAGGGTAACAAGCCTGCTTATGGACAAGCTTAGTAGGAGTGGAATCAGAGAATCAGAGAGAGGTAGGGCTGGAAAGGACCTCAAAGGGTCTAGACCTACCCCCTGCCTAAGGCAGGCTCACCCTATCAAAACCATTTTATACAAATCTACTGCCTAACCTCTTAGCAAAATCAGAGTCAACCCTAACACAACATATGCCCACATGCCATTAACACCCTTAGCCGCCACAAGTAAAGCAGGGGGGCTGTGGCAGCCAACGTTCCACAGCTATAAAGGTTGTCAATGTATGCTCAAGAAATCCCAGGAAGAGGGCCACACTCCTCACTCCAGAGGAAGACAAAAAACCCAACAGTCAATACCATTCTGACCATGGGGTAAAATTCCTTCCTGACCCCAAACATGGCATTTGCTCTGATCCTGAGCAGAGGGGCAAGACCGTCTAGCCAGGAACCTCCAGGTTTATGTCCCAGCAGGAGCACTGCACACCCCAGTCCCAATCCCTAGTCTTGGCTGCAGCCAACACCCGATGCCTCTGAGGAAAGCTTAAAAAAAAACAAACCCTGACATAGTAGGCATGCAAGAAGCAGAGGTGGGGGAAGATGGGGAGTTCCTTCCTAGCCCCATGCAGCTTCCAGCGAAGCCCAAAAGCATGAGAAATATCCAGAGCAGAGCACAGGCATAGCTACATCTATGACCAGTGGCTGTCTAACTTCCTCTTGAACACCTACAGTGATAGAGTCCACAGTGAATCATAATACATTCACATGCTTTTTTTCTGATTACTAACAGCAAACATCTTTTCTTGCATGTGAAATAAGTGTGACAAATTGTCAATGTTTAGTCCACATTCACTTCATTATGCAACACCGTCTACAAAGCCCCTGTAACTGAGATGTTGAGGAAGATTTGTCCCCAAGGAAGAGAAATTACTTTTCTTTACTTTTCTCCACATACATACGAAATCAGAAATTTTTGACTGGCCATATCTAGTGGAAACATGACTGAACTTTATATGTCATCGTGTCCTATCACCTCAAGGACATAAACAGCAGAGTTGCCCCAACTGCCTCTCAGTTCCACGCTCATTCAGAATCCCAGTAAAGATGAACTTCAAAAAACTGAAAAGTAGAGGATAGGTTGTGGGAGCCACATGAAAAAAAAGCATCTTGGCAAAACAGTTACTATAAGGAAAACCTATCTTTTTCCATGTGGATTCCACTTACGGTGGCTAACAATAAGTTTCCAGATTTTAGAAGCTCTAACTACAGTTATCTAAATAAGAATTACAGAACGACTCTTCTAAATTTGGCACATGATATAGTTAGTAAAAGCATATAATGTTTGATAAAATTATGGGCTGATATTTATGTGGCTGCTCTCCGGATCTGTGATTAAGGATCTACTAAATTCACTATTTCACAATTTTCATGGAAACTGCAAATTTGGTAGGCCACCTGTGAAAAGGTCCTGATCCCACAAAAAAGTGGGAAAATGGCCAGCAAGTGGGGGGCGGTGGGCAGGGAGTGGCAAACAAAGGCTAGAAGCCCTGGCATCCTGAAGCATAGGTGGAAAGAGGGAGGGAGAGAGAGAAAGGGGAGGGGAAAGATTTTCATGGTAGAGAACAATGGGCTCCCCATGCGTTTGGCTAAGGCCCCATGCCTTTGGCCCAGAAGTCCCACCCCTCCCCAGAGATTGACACATGGCCATCTGTCAATCTCTGGGGAAGGGTGGGACTTCCAGGGCCCCTCAGCTAATCAATCAGAAGCGTGAAGAAACCTGCCACACTCTGCCACAAAATGGGACTGTGCCATGCTTGAACCACAAAACCTGGAGACGGCTGCCACAAATTAGGTAAGTCCCTATGATACAGGAATATTTCCTAGGCATACTGAGCATGCTTAGTAAGCTCCAATACCTAAGAGAAGGGGCACATGAGCTGACTGGTAACAAACTGTAATGCAGTTGCAAAGGTTCGCTTGGATAATGTCTTTGAGAAGGTGGGCTTAACTTCTACAACCTTCACTAATACCACAAATAAGCAGGGTGATTTCCTAAATTGCTTTTTAAGAATAAAGAAATCATATAAAGTATACAATAGAGTTCCCTCAGATATGAAAATGGGCAGGTTGACAGGTGAAGTACATGGGTGACTGGTGTTGCCTTAGTTGGGGGGGCACGTGCTCCACCCTACGACCAGTCCCGCCAACTGGTGGAGACCATAGGCAATCCCACGAAGGCCAGAAGTGGCTGCAATGATCGCAGCAATCAGCCAGCACTTGCAGGGGGGGCACCAGTGCTCCCGCCTGCCTTCCCTACCCATTGCCTTAGCAGTGAGTGTGGCTAGTCAGGGGATGCACATGCACCCCCTAAGTATCACCACTGGTGAAGTGAAAAAATCAACTAAGGACATAGTGAGGAACTTTGAGTGAGGTCTTAATCCACTAAAAGCAGAAAGAAGGGAGTGTGCTATTCCTGTATGGATGTCATTCCTGTCCAAATTGATAGCTACAAAGATGACTATTTTAAAGATGCAATGGTGGAGAGTCCTTAGAAAAGGGTAGGAAGGGAAGGGTGCGATCACAAGGTCCATTAGAACTCCATTAGGCAAACCAATTTATAAACTGTTGAAAATATGCAAAGCCTGGGCAAAGTGATTATTTCTAAATTCTGGCAGAGTAAAGAAAAGAACACATTGGCAATGTGGGCAGCTGCACCAGGGCTCTGAGCTACAATGGCCTGTAGTAACGTTGCCTATCTGAGCTCCTGGTCAGCAGTAGTAGAAAGACTTCAGAAGCCAATCTGATTGCAGGAGTTCCAGTACATTAATATGGGGGAAAGAATTGTCTAGTACTTTGTGCCCTGAACTTATAGACAGCTTAAGTGCACTCCCTGAAACTTGCAAATGGAGGCATGTTTAATCAACGTCACTGTGGGAGGTTGAGTGCAAAGTGGCATTCTTTTGCAGACCATCTGGATCTGCAATCATCCATACCAGGAAATTCATACAGATATTATTAGTCAAGTGCTTATCTGATGATTGGTAGAGTGGTAAACAGAACTCAGACCGTCTTGGACAAACAGGAGAGAAGTTTGCCAAGAGCCATGTAAGTGCACTAGGCCACAGGATTCTATAGTGAAGAGAGATTCTTGTTTGTCCTCATAGGATTCTCCTCAAGACTGGAGATCAGGCATTTTCAAGTGCCTAATGGAGCGAGGTACCCAATTATTATTAAAAATCAATAAAAGGTCAACATCTAACTCACTTCAGCCTCTTCCAAAATTCTAGCACGAAACCAAAAATGTAAGTCACCAAGCATTTTTAAAAGAAACTGTGGCAGGTACACGCATAATCAACTTCTTAGACAACAGTCATCTCTTTCCTGGAGATGACAAAATCTTAAATGCCACAAATCAAGCCCCTCAGTTATACCTTGGGTTATACTGCCCTCAAGAGGCAAAACAAGCATCGCTTCATAGGAGATGACTTACTGTGCACACAGCTGCCTCTTCACCCATATTTAACCACACAGAATATGTTTCCCACACTGTGAAGTGAACTTTCAAGAATTACTTCCCTGCTGCCATCCCTGCAGTTGCAACATCAAACAGTACAATACATATTTCTAATTGAAGCACCTAGTAAAGGAACATGAATTGTGCTATGCTGCCAAAAGCAACCAATATTTATTGTAGAACTACTACATAGTTATTTGAAAAAAAAGAAAGATGGCCAGATTGAGGAATAAATACACTCGAGCCTAAATTGGCCCACATAACTTAAGAACCAAATGGAGGTACAGAAAGGCTCTGAGGAGTGTGACATGATCCGGCACAAGACACTGAAGACAGAAAAACTATACTTCAGCGAGATCTGTCCCATAGTAACAGGAGGAGGTTGTGTAGGAGCATTTTGCCACAGGAGCAGTTTTCAGGGGTCTGATAATACTTTTGAGAAAATACTTTAATCTAAACGATAAACAATTCTGCAACTTGTATATACAAGTAAAGGAAGGTCAGGTCCAGTATCTGGGATAGCCCTTTATGAATTAAGTTCCCTCCCTGTTCATTCCTTTTCCATTGACCTCTCAATATACTTGCTGCACCACATTTATATTGTAATTAATTAATCCCAAACTTTTAGGCTTCTACTGATCACTAGTAGGGGTCAGGGAAGAATTTTTCCCCTTACTGCATACCGTGGCTGCTGGATGGTACTCGCCTTCTGCACAGCAGAAACTGGCCACGGCAACAGGCAGGATAGTGCTGCCAGTAGTACCAGGAAACCTCTCCCATGCCTGGCTGGTAGATCTTGGACAAATGCAGGTTTAAAATGCTCATCAGGTATAGTGTCAGGAAAGCATTCCTCTCTCCCTCCCCTGCAAATTAGGAGAGTGGCTCACTTCTTAGAATGAACATATTTCACCTGAATTTCCTGCCATTGCAGAACCTTGAGCATTGGTAGCACTACTGATCTCTCTTATTCCCTTCCTGTAGTGCACTGCACTTTGGGCAGGGGGTTGGTCATTGGTGTTACAGCAAATTTATTATAAAATGTTTAAGAGTGTTTTGTGGCTTGTATTGTACTAAGGAAAAGAAAGAATGAAACAAAACAGATGTTCTTGTGGACCACTTTGGACTTAACATCTATTAACACAGATGCCTGCAACTGCTAGGGGTTGGACTAGTTAGCTTAGTGGTCCCTCACAGGCCTATGGCCCTTTATAAGTCGGTAAATACCACAATGCAAAATGCAAAAAACAAACCTAAGTTCTAAAATTGAGAGATAAATTAGATTTTTTTAAAAGTTTTTTTTTAAGTTTTAAGGTTCATATGTTGCTATGGGGTAATTTCCTACTCCAGATGCATATTTCACGCAGTATCTTAGAGTTAAGAAATTCTAAAAAATGTTCTTTACAAGACATTGTCACTGGCACCACAGTGTACAATGTCCCCAAAGAACAGCCAGCTTCCATAAATGGTTTGCTCTCTGTGGATGAAAAACTGCTCAAGATAACCCCATATGGGATAAAATCGTACCCCAAGCCCATGTTAACATATTGGAGTAACGTATTGGAGTACCTCAATGCAATTTCTGTATAAATGAAAGGCCTGTTTGGCCACTTTGGGTGGATGCATCTGCAAGGTTGAAATTCATTCACACCTCATTCGCATCCATTTCAGGTAGCCATAGTACCTAATGAATGGCAATCCTCCACTCTGCTTTTGCAGAAAATGTGGTAATCCTTTTTGCTAACCACCTTTTTTGCAGGCTGCAGGTCATCAAAACACTCTGCCCTTTGCCAAAAAAACAAAAACAACCCTGTCACACCCAAATCCACCTCTGCTCTCTTTTCTCAAGGCGAAACTCTGCCTCACCTGCCCCTTTCATGACATACAACATTGTTTGCCCTGCCTTTGTTGGAAGTGAGGACAAGGAGCAAAGGGACAACAGAGAAGAAATAGAACATCATGCTGCAATACAGCATACACTATGGAGTTCCCTTCAATGGTAAAGGCTTGACACCCCCTACCCCCTTCGCCTTTTACCTTCCCTCAATAAGCCCCTGCACGTGTGGTTTCCAAACAGCATCCACCCACATTTGACTTGCCTGCAAAGGGTGGCTACTGGTCTCTGGCTTCTGTGCCCAGGACGAGAGGGTGCTACCTGCAATACCATAGGGTAAGGCAGAATTGCTTCTCGACAGCATAGGTGGACAGGCTTGTCTTCGATTGTTATTTATATACATTCAGCTGTAATAAATTTTTTTCTTTTTCTTTCTGCAGTTCAGGATGAGAAGACAGTGCATATTCAGTGCTGAAGCCTGTCTTGCACAGGTAACCAGGGACGACAGTGACACATCCACTGAGGAAATCTTATCCCAAGGTAGTGAGGATGCTGACCTTGTTCCAGATATGGGAGATTGTTCAGAGCAAGAAGACCATGTATCTATGGAAGCTTCATCCAGCTCAGATGAAGAAGAGTTGGTGCCACAAGCAGAAGTGATGCCAACACTTCCAGTGGGAAAGGAAAGAGGACCAGCCTGGGGCCACCGTGGAAGACCGAGGAAAGCTACAGTAGGATGAGGAGCAGAACTACTGCCACCACCCCCTAAAAACACTGCAGATGATGAGACCCTTAAAGGAAGGAACGGCAGAGTGTGGGAAAAAAGTACACAGCTAATACATCATTGTAAAACAGCCAAGGACATAGCCCATGAAAGTGCTGGGCCAACAAGAGAAAGTAATAAAGACACAGTGGTGGAAACATTTCACCTGTTTCTCTCAAGATATCCTGACTCTTATCATAAGAGAAACAAACAGAGAGGCAGAAAGAAGATTCATGGAGTGGAATGACAGCCATCCTGAAAATAGAAAGGAGTGGAAAAAGCTGGACAAAACAGAGCTGAAAGCCTATGTTGGCCTCCTACTGCTCAGTGGCCTACATCACGGTGGTCATAAGGCACTGGAGGAGTTGTGGGAGCAACGCACTGGGCGTCCTTGCTTCCATGCCACCATGAGTTTAAAATGATTCTGTTAAATCACCAGCTACCTGAGATTTGACAACAAACAGACACATGAGGAAAGGAAAGGAAAGGAAAGCTGTGGACAAGCTTGCTGCCTTCAGAGATATTTGGACACAATTTGTGGATAGCTCAGAAAACAGTATATTCCAGGAATAAACTGACAGTTGATAAGCAGCTCATTGAGTTCAGGGGTCACTGTCCCTTCAGACAGTATATGCCCGGCAAGCCTGCCAAATATGGCTTGAAAATGTGATGGTGCTGTGATGCAGCAACGTCATTCCCCCCACCTGGAGACATCTACCTGAGCAAACAACCAGAAGCTCCACACCAAGGTAATCTTGGTACACAGGTTGTTGAAAAACTGGGTCATCCCTGGTACAAGATGTGACGAAATTGTCACCCGCAGTATTGCTTCCCAAGTACTGACCTGGCAGAAAGACTGCTACAGTGTGACTTGACCTATGTGGGTATGATTCAGAAAAACAAGGCCAATATCCCAGACGAAAAGCAAGCAAATCGAAGAAAAGAAACTTTTTCATCAATTTTTGCTTTTGATGGGGAACTCGCCCTAGTTTCCTATGTTCCAAACAAGTCCCAAGTTGTGCTGTTGCTGTCAAGCATGCACCATGACCTGTCAGTGGGTAAAGAACAAAGAAAGCTGGATACCATTCATGACTACGATAAAAACAAGGGTGAAGTGGATAACCTTAACCACTTAATCTGTAAGGCCACCTGCAGACAGAAAATCAACAAGTGGTCAATGTCACTTGTCATTTTGAATATGCTGGATGTGGCTGCCATTGCCAACCTCATCATTTCGCTAGGCCACAATGGAAACTGGAAGCAAAGATCACATTTACGATGACGGTGGGGGGGTTTTTGCAGGAGCTTGGAGAACAGTTGATCAACAGACAAATAAAATGAAGAACGATGGATACATGTAATCTAAGTCCATCAAGTCTGGCATGACTGCCCTAAATAACAAATTGCCACAACGCACCCTAGTAGAACCTTTTGCAAGCATGAGTGGACGGTATGCTTTTTGTCCAAGGACAGATGGCCGCAAAACCTGGAAACGATGAGAAGATTGTAAGCGATTTGCTTGTGCGTACCACAGTACATCACTGCTGCTTTGTGAGGAATGCAATATTTAGTTAAACAGTTAGGGAATGCTTTTGGAAGCAATTGTTAGTTTGAAAACTGTGAAATGCAGACTTAGTAATTGTTCGTTCACATTTTGAAACTCTAAAAAAAGTTTAAATTTTGTTCATAGTCCTAGTTAAATAATATTTGGGTTCAAAAACAAGTTATCCCATGAGAACAACAGTTACGGTTTTATGAGAACAGATGAGGGTTAAACAAGGATCATAGAAAAACAGGGCTGAAAGGGACCTCACAAGGTCATTTAGTCCAGCCTCCTGCACAAGGCAAGATGAGCTTTAACCTAAGCTTTAGTGATTTTTAACCTGTTCTTGAGCATTTCCATGGATGGAGATTTCACAGCTTGTCTAGGTAGCTGATTTGCAACTACCCAACACCTGCTTAACTTTTAGTCAGAAATGTCTTTTTAATAAACCTAAAATTTCCTTTGTTGCAGTTTGAGGCCGTTGTCCTGTCCCCAACAGCCACAGAGAAGTGTATCTCCATATTCTTTGTAATAGCCTTTCTGGTATATGAAGATTGCTACCAAATCCGCCTGCTTCAGGTCTTCTCAACTCCAGAATAAATAAAGCTGAATATTCAAGCTTTTCCTGATAAATCATGCTTCTCAGGCCTCTAACAATTTTATTTCTCTCCTCTAAACTCTGTCTAATCTGTCCACATTTTTCTTTAAGCGTAGAGCCCAAATCTGGACACTGTACTCCAGCACAGTATTCCAAGTGAGGCTTCACTAGAGCCAAATAGAGCAAAAGATTCACTTACCTTGATTTGCAAGAGATACTCCTGTTCATACCATCCAATATGCTATTGTCATTTTTTGCAACAAGAGCTCACTGATAGCTCATATTCAGCTTCTGGTCCACTATAACCTCTAGGTCCTTCTCTGCAGTACGGCAGCCTAGCCATTGCCTAGTCTGTATTTGTGCATGCAGTTATTCCACCCCAAGTGCAGGACTTTGCACTTGCCCTTGCTAAATTCATCAGGTTCTACAGAGTATCTAGCAGCTACATGAATGAAATAGAAGACAGTGAGCAATCAGATAGAAGAGTTGACTATAAAAATGCTACTAAGCCCATCGTTAACTAAAATGGGACCATTAAACCTCTGTTCACATAAAAGAACTGGGACTTGTTAGCAGAAAATACTAACAAGTCCCAGTGTAAAGACTGTGGAGCTGGAAGCAGGAGCCCAGCAGAGATTGTTAGTGGAACCACCTCTACATGACTGAGCTACAAGCTCCCCACCTATATTAACTGCTTCTGCCCTAGGTGGCACCCAAAAGGTACTGGCCACTTTGTAAGCCTGAACTATTTTAATTCTGTTTGATATGGTCTGTCTTTATATGTTGCTTGATTTATGTAACCTCCAGTTACAGTATTATTTTATTGGGCAGTAGCTGGTCTTTTCAACAGTACCTATTAAAAATCAGTGGACTTGGGAAATGAATCCCTTGGTCTGGGTAATAAGTTTCCAACTGGGAACCCTGACCATTGTAAATATGATCAGTGATCACTAATCCACTCATAATGGGAGCACCCCTTGTTTCTAAGCCTTTGCTGCTGGTAAACAGCAGCCTCTCTACACTGTAGAAAATTACATTTATTGTTAAAAAAGGCCTAAAAAGAACCTAATAGACTAGTGGTACAATTTAGACAATTTGAAGCATCGGGAGAAAAGCTCAAGGGAAAAGAAAACTTACTTTTGACCACATCACCAACAACAGGGACCGTGGGAAAAAGAAAATTTTAACATAGATTTATCAAATCCACAATTATCTCTCACCCATGAATTTAACTGGAATGTAAATTTGCTACCTGCTGTCTCTTTCCCACAGACAAGTTCTGGATACATGAAACAGCCCTACAATAGGAAAATGAAGGCAGTAAGGGTGCCTCAGATTATCAAATCCCTGAAGTCTATCGAAGTCCCAAAGTACCTCTCATGTCTTCAATTGCTGCTGATTGAAGGAAATGAAGAAAGACATATTTTACTTCTAAATGAATTAACAGCAGTCAAGAAATTAATCAATTAATCTGTGATGTACAATCACACCTAGAATTTTACAATAATGTATTAAATGTAACCAAAAGAAAATTGATAATCAAAGACATATCAAAAAATAGATCTAATAAATACAAAATTCTGAATAGTGAGGATTTTATTATAATTGAGGAATTGGCAGTCAGTTGCTGACCAACCAAAAAACTTTTTCCTCTATTTTAAACCATAGTTCCATTAGAGATAGGAACAAGACAGATTGAGAGAGAAATTTTATCCACACAAAAAAGGGAATTTTTAGTCTCAAAGATACTTGCATGATTTTTAGCTAAAAGATTTACCACTTCCCTTCAACTATTGGAAAGCAATATTATTTATACATCCAAGCTGCAGTCCTTAGGAGAATCAACTAGATATTCCCCCATGAAAGAGGCATCTGATAGAAATGGAGACAGCCAACTGCCCTCTTAAGAAGACAGAAATTAAAAAAGATATTCCTTACTTGGCACAGGCAGAGTATTAGACAGCTGAGGATTTCAGCTCCTACTAGTGACCATTCTATTCAAGTATCTGTGGGCTCAAGAGATTAACTAGGTCCTAAGGAAAAGCAAATCACTTTACCTCTAGGTGGGATCGATCTTCTGGTTTAGAAGGAATCAATAAGAGAATCAAAAAGAATGATAATTTGAGAGAGAAATGTGGTGTTCTTTTCAAAAATACTCTCTCAGGCCACTCACGTTGCATTCTTAAAGAAAAAGCAGCTCAAAAAGCAACTGTTCAATATGAAACAGTTGTTCAACAACTGGAAAATGTTCTCACAGAAGGAAGTGTCTTTGTAGAGCAGTGGTTCTCAACCTTCTTCGACTCAAGACGCCCCCTGGAAAATGTCAGCTTTTAGTTTTCATTTGATTCTTGAATACAGAAAAATAACAGAGCAGTTCAACTTTTACAAAGAACTCAGACCAAAACAGGTCAGAATCTTTTTAACACTATGGAGTCCTATTTGAAATCCCAGGGCACCTCTTGGGGTAGCAAGGAACAATGGTCACAAACAGACAGGAGAGTATATTTAGGCTAGATATCAAGAAAAACTTCCTCACAGTAATGGAGGCCAAAATTTGAAATGGGCTGCCAAGGGAGGTGGTGCTCTCCCCAACTTGCGGGTCTTTAAGAGAAGGCTGGATAGGGATCCGGCTGCTGTCATCTGACCCCAGCACTCTTTCCTGCCCAGGCAGGGGCTCCCATGTTTTGTGAAAGAATGGCTAATAATTAGGTCCATAGCTCACATACATTAAATATTTTAGTCACCAGAAGAAAAAGGGAACTGGAATGTACCACACAACCTAATCTGAATGTAAGATACTTAGTACAGGTGGAGTTATGCTAAATTTCTACGTCATCCTTCACTGGTAAAAATGACAATCCTCTACCTTCACTCAGTCTCACTGATTTATGACAGAAAATTCAATTGTGAAGCCACTTTCCTTTGACCCATTCATCCCAGTATGGAGAAACTAATGCCATTTACATTTCTTGACGGGAGGACAAGGAATGGCACTTAACACAGCTTTCCATACTGGACACTTCTACACACAAAAATTGTCAGCAAAAAATTCAAGCACATTAAACTACACTCAAGCACGCATCTGAATGTGTACCCATACGGAGCAAATTTGCTCCCAACAGGATCAGTTCAGTCTAGGGCTGCTCCTGCCCAGCTCTGCCCCTCTACAGCAGCCAGAGGAGGGCTCCAGGCTTCCCTGGGTGTCCGTCCCGAGGTGGCAGAGAGCACAGGGGCAGTCCTTATCTCCGTGAGGTTGAAGAAGCTGTCCTGGCTCTGAGGGCAGCTGCTTCTCAGTTGCACAGAGATCAGAAACAGTCCTGATCTCCACAGAGCGTGGAGAGCTGTTCCGGCTCTGGGGGCAGCTGCCTACCAGAGATGCAACAATCGGAGTTGACCGCAATCTCCATGGGGCAGGGAAAACTGTACAGGCTGTAGGGCAGTTCCCTCCTAGTTGGCAGCAATCAGCACCAGCCCCAATCTCCATGGTGGGGGAGAGAACTGTGACAGCAGCAGGACAGCTCCCTCCCAATGGCGCAGTGATCAGGGCCGGCCCCAATTACCATGCGGCTGGAAGTGTGATATCCTGCAGCCAAGACAGCCCTCTCCTGCCCTGTGGATATCAGGTCTTAGCCAGGCAGCAGTGCCCCCCTGCAGCCTGGGCTGACCAGGAGCAAATTGCTCCGGGTTAAGGTCAACACTTGCACTTTGGCACATTACTTAATACACCATTTTGTCTAGTATCTGTATATATTGGTACTAGCAAATGGCACATTAAACTCATTTAATGCACAATAATTGACACGCACATGTAGACAGTGGCACTTCACAGCACATTAATCTAACATGTAGTAAAGCATCTCATGTAGATGCACCCACCATGCATTTCCATTTCTCCAAAAAGGGATAGGAGCAAACACGTTAATAATTCTAGTCAGACCATCAAGCAATGTTCTAGAGTCAAAAGTGAATAAATGGCTTCAAAATCCTTGAATATAAATGTGGATGGATTGCAAATGGATTGTTTCTCATTACTTATCTGCAGGTAGCTAACATCCACACCCTTGAGAGCTGCACTTTTCCCTGACTTGAAAATGAAATACCTTGGAATATGTGCTTCAAATAAAAAAAGTCACACTATTTCTGAAGCCTTTAAAAACACATTCCAAGAAATCTCTTCTTTTGGCAAAAGGATTTCTAAGTCACTTCAATCTCTATGCCAGGAACGAAGGAAATGTAAATCTCAGACTCAGAACTCATCTGTGTTTTGTTGTGAAAAAAAACATTGTTTACTTGTTCCATCATTCATTTCAATACCACGTATGTTTTGTTTTCTCAAAAGAAAATAGACCATTTACAGGAAAAAAGTGAAAGGCCCAAAGTCAAATATTTGATTATATTTCAGTAAGGGGAAAAGAAGCATAACATAATTATAACTCACTCCTCAGAAGTTGCTTTAAATAATATTAAATTTAAATATACACAAATACATTATTCCACATTCAAAAATCAGAGGCCAACTTACATAAACTGGCTGAACTGAGCATGCAAGAATTTCAAGGGGTATTTCACATACTCATTGAGTATCTTTTATTTACAGTATTATCTTTTATTTGCCACAAAGCCAACCCTCAATTTAGTGCATACCACTAAAATTCCTTAAGAACATTCCAATTATGCTGAGGAACTACAAAATCCATTATCTTGGCTGCAAACAAGAAATAAATGGAACCCTTTCAATTTATTACAAAACACTGCATGATATATTTCTTATCATAGAATATTTGATAGGAGTATAAAAATACAAGTTCATGATTTCCTCCCTGCTGGGCAGTTTAACTTTCTATTACCTGGAAATATCTGGTCAAAAGAGCAATCACAATTACTGACTAATAAACGTGCTCAAACAAGCTCATTCAGAGCATAACTCACATCCCAAATGTAAAACTTCAACAGTAATAAAAATTTGGACTTAGAAAGCTATATCATTAATTTCAAACTATTATTTAGAACAGTTCCATTCCCAACCTCCAGAGAATAAAAGTACTCTATGATGTACCTTACCACACATTTTCTAAATTAGTGTTATAGCTGCAGGCTTCAGCTATATGAGAATAGTGCATGTGGCTTTATAAATCCGAAACCCTAAACCAGTTTATTACTTCACTTATCAAAGATTACTTTATGTTCTTGATTAAAGAGCACCAACTCAAAGTACCCACTCAATTACACACCTCATTTTTCATCAGCCAAGTTCAGTTTTCCCTTTACTTTGGTCATTTTATACAGACTGTTGTGACATTTAAGCCAGAAGTTGCAAACCTCCATCTACAACTAGAATATGTCCTGTAACATAAGGAGACTCTAGAAGAAAGACAACAGCTTGTGCAACTTCATGAGGATCTCCAAATCTTCCAAGAGGAATAGTTTTTGTCATCTGTTCTTCTTTTAAATGGGCAGTCATATCTGTGCGAACAAAGCCTAAAAAAAAAAGAAATGTTTGAGGACATAATACAATGCAAGTGTTAAAACAAAATCTGTAGAAGTCTATCACGGTAGGAGAGTTGAGAACACTTGATCCCAAAGATGGCTCAATGTGTATTTTTACATATACAGTATAAATACAATGTGTGGGTGTGTGCTTACATGCACACATCTCCAACTGCATTAAAGATCACCAATATACATCTGATTGGCCTTATGTCACTGAAAGCCTGTATAGTCTTAACTATATAAGACAAGACGTTTACACAGGAAAACACGCTGATATCTAAAGAAGATCCAATCAAAACAAATATTTATGGAACAGTCTGGTTTCTAGACTGAAATAATACCCCCAGTCCTCATTTTTAAGCAGTTTTTATTGAAATACTGAAGTACCATTTTCAAATAAAAATATAATGGCCATATTTCAGACTCCTCTTTAAATTAAAAATATGCTCATCTGATTCTGTAGGAATGATATCCTTTTCTACCTAATGAGAAATATGGAATAACAAATTGAATTGTAAGTTTGTGTTACCGCTAGAAATGTAGGCTAGATTTTACCACTCAGTAAATGGAAAGTAAGCCCTATGCTGATGAAGTATAAAAGCATGTGCTTTTCTGCTCTTTATTCATGAGTCAGCTGGGACAGGTCATGAGATACAAGAACTGAATGCTGAATCAGTGTAGCTATTAGAGACTTTTCTACTTCTGATCATGATATTTGGTTTTAAAATTCTCATATCAAGATTTATTCTTATATTCAGTGATGGCTCTGAAGTGCAATACTAACAAGCTGCACAATTTGAGATGCAAACCAAAAAGCATGCTGCAGTCAGTGGGAATGAAATATAAACTGACAGTAAAACAGTTTTCAAATGCAATGGCCAAGGTACAAGATTAGAGGCCATAACAGTCACCAAGTGTACCCATGGAGTTGATGCCATTGCTTTTTAAAGAATTCAAGAATAGCTGGCATACCTAGCATATGAATGGGGTCTTCATTCATAAATGTGAATAGTGACTGATACATACTTTCATGTTTGAATCAGCATAATAAAACAGACCACTAGCTAAATGTTCCAAGTGAGTAAAAAGTTATGAGGACATTATATAGTCAGACTTCTTCTGAAATTGATTTAGCACTCTCAGTAATAACAGAAGAAATGCTAGCATACATGTTATGAAATACTTTTCACATTAAAAGTATAATACTCTACCAAGTTGTTACAAATAATCCAGGCAGGTACTATAGCATTTCTACAAAGAAAAAAGGAAATGTCCATTTCATTTTTAGGATAATTAAATGTTACTTTTTTCCAACCCTCTGATGTATTATCTACTTGATTTCAAGGACCTAACTGATTTCCACAAAGACTCTTATTATACTAAAGGGACAGAAAGGATACCTATATGCTTGCTGTGGAAAATCCTTACTGACTACTGTTTTAAAAAACGTTTAATAATGCACATTACACTACATAATCTATGTAAAAACAGTTCTCTCTCTGTTTTCAGAGGCAAGATTTCAAACAAGGGCTGCCAAAAGAGAGAACAGAGAAACCTGTCTCAAGACTTGTTTTTAAAAACTCAGAACCTGATACATTCAGGAGCAGGTATTTCTGACTGTGGAGGAGCTATTTAACTACCCAAACCTGAGGGAAGATGACTGCATGGAGCAGAAAGCATGTTCTAGAGAAGCGGCCATGAGCTGAAATAGCAGTCAAGTGAAGGAGGGCTGGGGAACTTGCTCCCCACTCAGCTGCGTAAGCATGGAGCTGGGTGGGGAACAAGCTGAGAACATTGTCCCCTGCCCAGTTCCACGCTCGCAGAGCTGAGCAGGAAACAAGCTCAGCAGCCTGTTCCACACCCAGCTCCATGCTCACAGAGTTGAGTGGTGAACAAGCTCCCCAGCTTGTTCCCCATCCTCCATCCCACGGGCAGGGCAGGGGTTGGGATCTGCCCTGGTCAGGAGCAGGTCCCAGCCCCATTCCCCATGCACGGAGCTAGCTGCTAATCTGGCTCAGCTGGGACCTGCCCCTCCCCTGCAGCTCTTTCCAAATACTGGACCTTGATCACTCAATTGATGCATGGGCCTGGGACCTGCTCCAGACCAGGACAGATCTCACCTGTTCACCCACTCACCTCTGCAAGCATGAAGTTGGTGGGGGGGAACAAGCTGGGGAACCTGTTCACTACTCAACTCCAAGAGCATAGAGCTGGGTGAGGAACAAGCTAGCAAGCTTGTTCCCAGCTCAGCTTTGCAGCCGCGGTGCTGGACAAGGAACAAGCTCCCCAAAATGTTACCCACCCAGCTCCACAGTCACAGGGCCAGTATTGGGAGATCCTTACCTCCCAGCACCAGTTCTGCAGCCACGGGACCAGCACTGGAAAATCCTTATCTCCCAGCACCAGCTCCGGGACCACAGGTCCCGTGCCAGGAGACCCTTCATCTCCCAGCACCAGCTCCACAACTGCAGAGTTGGTGCTAGGAGATAAGGGGTCTCCCAGTGCCAGCCTCACAACCACAGAGCTGCCACTGGGAAATAATGATTTCCCAGCCTCCGTTCCCCAGTCACAATCTTGGAGCAGGGGGCTGGGAGCTCCCTGCTGTCAGGGCAGGGAAACAAAGTTCCTGCCCAGGCTACAGTGGCAGAGCCTGCCCTGACAGCAGGCAGCTCCCGGGGACAGGGAAAAATCTCCCACCCATAGTGAATGGCTGACCAGGAGCAGATTTGCTCCCAGTCAGTTGACTACAAGTGTTAATGCACAATTACTAATCAAAACTAATTACTCGCAATTAGCAAGGTTTACTGGAGGAGTAAGCATGTGCATCTAAATGTGTATATGCTTACTGTACAGTCAAGCCTCTTGTATAGACATGCCTGCTGTATACATTGTCTCCTCTCCTATTTAAGACTGAATTTGATTTAAAAAAAACTACATACAAGTGGAAGACATCTAAGGAATGACCTGCACTGAAAAGACATACTGTATACAGAAATCCTTCCTCATACAGTAGTTCTTAGAATATTTTTTTTTACATTTCTATTAGCCCACAAAAGCAGAGAGAGGGTAAGAAAACAATATTGAATTAGATACTTAAGTGGAATAAATATTTATCCCAAAGTTTATCTTTGATGTAAAAACTGACTGAGCAGGAAAAGTTGGAGTGTCGATGTAGCTAAGATCATCCAGGAAATGTATGAGAGGCAAGATCTTTTTTGTTGCATCTTTTATTGGACTAACGATATAGTTGAAAATGCTTTTGGGCACAAAGGCCAAAAGAACTTAGATTATTTAATCTAGTTCTTGGGTTTGGTTACAGTCTTCAAATTACTTGAAGGCTGACTATACAGAGAAAAGTTTATCTCCATTCTCTTTGGCTATAGGGGACAGGACTAGAAGAAGCACTGGCCTCAAGCTGCAGCAAGGGAAATTTAGGCTGAAGATTAGGAGGAGCTTTTTATGCGGGTGGTCAAGCATTGGAACAGGGTACATACAGAAGTTGTGGAATCTCCATCCTTGGAAATTTTCAAGAGCAGGTTAGACAGTCACATGACAGAGATAGTTCAGTTAGGGATGATCTGTCTTGAGAAAGAAGCTGGACCAGATGACCTTGTCCCTTCTGGCTCTACTTTCCTTCCATTTTATTCTTGAGATTTAGGAAGGATGCAGGCACATGTTTATAAACAGAAAGGGACATTTTCACAGTGTTTTCTTAGGAAGACTTAAGTATGCAAAATATATTGTTTTTAACAAAAAAGTAACTGAAAATCTGCTATCCACTAGTATATTAGTGTACATTTGTAGCTAGTCTTTTGTTTTTAGAGTATAGTAAGCATACAGTATTTCACTGCATTCTAGGCCTGCTGATCAGTAACTAAAGTAATCAAAAGTCACATTCAGAAATTTAGTAACTTAATCATAAACTAACCTGGAGCAACCATGTTGACTCGAATTTTCTTTCTTGCTACTTCTTTAGCAAGAGAGCGTGAAAATCCAACTAATCCTGCTTTACTGGCACTGTATACACTCTGACCAGAGTTGCCCTTGAGTCCAACAATACTTCCTGAAATAAAGAGAAGAGCAAAAGGAGGCCAAATGACAGGTTAATTAAATTCTTTATGGGAGACGTATTGTACTGGTTCTAAATATTGGCATTTCAATTAAGATAAACATAAACCAATGAAAATTAGCTTGAGAACTGCATGTTAACTTATCAATGAGGTCAGTGATGAGGACATTAGTCTTCCCTGAACTATGATAAATCAATTCATGTATACAAATACATATAAATATGCATGAGCACTTTAAAACAAGAGATTTGGAGCACAACTGTTTGACTATCATCAACCCTAGACTAACAAGAAATCCCATACATCTCTATCATGATTCCAATTATAAGCACCTTAAAAAAACCCAACAACTTGGCAGCTTTGGTTGTGGAAACAGTTTATACAACTTGATGAAGTTCTCAGAAAAAAATGTTTTACAATAAAAGCTTATTAATTTACTACTGACATGGGCTGAGGCTACATTCAGAGGCTGCTAGAAAAGTTACAAAAGGGAAAACAAGCTCACAAGGGAAAAACTAAAATGAATGTTCTAGTAGTTCAACAAGAATAATAAAATACACGATTACTTGCAAGTTCAAAATGTGTAGGATTGGGAGTTTTGATTGGAAATAAAAACCTAAGACACAAATGAAAACTGGAATACTTTTTTCAAGTTTTTATAAGAAGGCACATTTTACTTCTGGATTTTAATGGGACCCTGCCAACCTGAAACCAAGTCAAATTTTTAAAGAAAAATTTAAAGCATTACATCTGCCATTAGATCTTCCTGCTAATTTTCTGATGTTACCATATTTTCTTGCATATTACATGCCCCCAAATAAGACATGCAAGTTGTTTTGGGGGGAAAAAAGGTCCCAGAGTTGAGGCATACTGTATGATTTGAAATAAGTCTTCCGAAAACACAGAGGACGCATGTCCATGAGCAGGAACCTGCATTTCCTCTGGGACAAACAGCAGTGGTCCTACACGTGCACTCTGGCACATGGTAAATTGCCCTGGGTTGGGTACAGGATGCTGGGACCAGCAACTGTGCTGGCCCCAGAAGCCTTACTTGTGGTCCTGGGAGCCTCCTACAGCTGCAGTGGTGGTGATCTGGGAACCCAGAGCCTGGCTGGCAGCTGCAGCATGGTTCTGACCAGCAAGGCTCCAGTTTTGGATGGCACACACTGGAGGCCATGCCACCCTTTTTTCAGCAGCTTTTTTAGATTCGTGGATTTCCCAGTACCTAATTTTGCCACCACATTGCAAATATGCAGCTCTGCAAATGGATCCACATGCGCTGTGCATGTTTTGCAGACTCTCAAAACAGCTTTGAGGCCCTGCAAACCACACATTCCCACTTGTGTGGACACGGGCCCAGAGTGTTCAGGAAGTGTGGCATCCCAGGAGAAAGTTTGTATAAGGCCACAAGAACACTGTTATGTGACAAGACTTCAAAAAGGTTGAGCCTCACACCCTTTCAAGAGTAGCAGCAAGACTGTCACTACTTTGCTGTGAATAGTTCTTTACATAAATTCCCATAAATAAATCATGATGTAGCCTCATTATGAAACTGCATGCAGCTCACTCACCTTCAGCCAAAAGTTACTGCCTTATCCACAGCTCTAAGCGTTAGCACTGGATGCTTCCCATGCTGCTTGCTGCCCCAGAGAGAAGTGGCACCCAATTTAGCACAGTGTTTGCTTGCTTCTTTCTTCCCTGCTTTGATTCCAGGGAAGGAAAAACAGCTTCTCCACTTAAGACATGAACCCCAATTTTGGGAGGGGAAAGACTGAAAGTTGCATACAAGTGAATATAGTAAAAATGTTTTAAGTTATTTTTTAATAATTTTTACCAGAGAAATTTATTTTCTGTTCTACACACCTTTTAAAAGCAACTGTACACTGACAGAAAAAATACATTAATTTCACTACAATGCTTATCATTGCCTTCAAATATATAATTTTTTGCATTCTTACTTACTAAGTTTACCTTTTAACATGAAATTTTATAGACCAAAACAGTTTCTGTGACTGTTCAGATCTTTTGTGTCTTAACTTTTAAAAGCTTTTAAGACACCTGAAGCACTACAGATACAACATCTGTTCAGGCCTTTAGCTTTCTGTGCCCAAAAGTATCTTGAATATAATTAGCTACCTTCAACTTGCATACGGTGACAACTCACCTATGTTAACAATAGCACCTCCTTGCTGTTGAATCATGCTTCTCACAGCAGCTTTGCAAGTCAACATTGTACCCAAAAGGTTGGTGTGAATTTGAGATAGCATGTCTTCGGTTTTGGTTCTCAATAATAAGCCATCTCTGCCAAAAAAGGAAACTGTCAGTGACTACCCCCAATTGATACAATTCACCCCGATGAAATTTCAATGAGCAAAATGGAGTTGTTTTAGAGGTGAATTTGGTCCTGCATGTACCACCAGTACAGCTCTTGATAACATTCCAAGAATTACTCACAATTACATAAAAGTCCATACCAGCTACCTTGTGAACAATATGCAAATATAGAAGACTGCCAAAAATAATTTCAAGAGAATTAGTTTACCTTGGGCTCCAAAGAAAAGCTATAGAAACAACAAATTATATCTTCTTCTATTGAAGTTTCACTTCCTTTGAAAATAAAATATCTTCAAACATTACCAGTATTTTGAGATGCACTTCAATTCATTCTTAATTGATATAAACACCAGGTTTATTAAATTTTCAATTGCTCTTTTATATTTATTACCTTTCAAGAAAAATGCATGATCTACAGTTATTTACAATATAAAGCTAACCTGTTGATCCCAGCTGCATTAACCAAGCAATTTATAGAACCTAAATTCCTCTCCATCTCTTCAAATGTATTTTGGACATCTTGTTCTTTGGCTACATCACAGCTAAGTGCCAGGTGACCTGCTGTATTGAAATAAAACAACATAACAGTGATGATAAATGATCTTGTATCATTTATAAATGCTCTTAAGAATTAAAAAAACTCAACAGTAAGAACAGATGTTCTCCAAGTAGCTGACTAATTACTCCAAACATATGTTGATTTGTATTTCTGTCCCTTTTCAAGTTTTGAGGTCAGTATGGGGTAAAGTGGTCCAACGTCTTGGCTGGCTTAGCCAAAAACTGCTAAGTTTTAATGCCAACCCTGTCACCAACTTACATGACCTCACATGCAGTTCCCTTAGTCTCAGTTACTTGTCTGTAAAATACAGCCTGTTACACATACTTATCTTCCCCATAGGAGTGGTGTGAATATTACTTAATGTTTGTTCAGCACTTCCTTTTTCAAAGTGCTCTTAGATGTAGAACATTATTATTATAAATATTAAAGCTATAAAGAGAAAGAGAAGCAGATGGTTCTTGTATACAGTTTGGAATTCACACACTTTGGGTTACTTTTAAGTCCCAAAATCTTTTTTTTTCTTTCCAATCAATACTTAAGTGGCCAATTGTTCCAAATTTCTAGGACAATCCCAAATTTTACAGTTGTGCCCAAGCGTCCCTGAGGACTTCCAGGAGTTTTATCCCAAAATTTAAAAACTGGTCCCAGATCAGTAACAGATGTAACACTAGATTAGGGCTGTCCAACTTCAGGGCAGCCAAGGCCACTGGGCCTAGGACAAAGACCACAGGCTGCAAGCCACAGGCTCCCCAGAATCTCTACTGCATGCCCCCTCTTCCCTTACTGCCATATAAGCCCCCATCACTGCCAACAACCCATGGATGGGGACCTCCCATACCCCTATTGCTGTTGTATAAGCCCTGCTGCTTCCTACTGCAAATTATGAAACTGCACAGTCCCAAATTAGTCCGGGGCGCCATTGTTTGAGCAATTGTGTATAACAAGTAGTAAGGTTGTGATTACCTAAAGAAGGAGTGTTTCATGAGGAGCACAGCTGGGCAGCAGCATGGGAAGGCTGCCCCTTTAGAGACAATGTGAGGAAAGCTGTGCTGGGGTCCTAACAGGAAAGAAGCCCACAAGCCCTGCACAGGGTGAGTGTGCACTGAGCAGGAGGAAGACAGATCCAGTCCACCTGCATGTGCAGTTGAAGGAGGTGGGACACAGGCTGCAAAGCCAGACCAGGCACCTGGTTCGTGGTAGGGAAAGACAGGGTTTAGAGGACACTAAAACCCTGCTTACCTGGAGGGAGGCATCATATAAAAAGCCAGGACAAGGAGGTGACAAAACCCCATTGCCTGGTGGGGTATATGGGTGGTGGCCCGGGTGACTGCCTGAGCCAGCAGCCCAGACCCCGTGCCCGCTGTGTCAGGGGCTGCAGATCAAGGGGAGAGAAGTGCATTCCAGAGATGCCAGTGAGGGAGCAACGGCTGGCAACGTGACACCTGAAACAAGCATAGAGGGACCCAAAGCAAAGAGGACCTGCCCACGCTCTAGTGAGAGGGTCAAAGCAGTGGCTATTCCTGTCAAGGCATTGCCCCAGGCTAAGTGTGCAGAAAGCCATCATATTCATCCTTGTGTACAAAAGTTATTGACTGGATGTTTACATAAGTAGGGGCAAGCCTATAAGCCTGTGACTCAGTTCAATGTTGGTGCCTTAATATCCATCTGTGATTAGTATTCTCCTTTTAGGTTATGCATATTCAAAGGAAAGGTTATATGTAGTGACTGTCATTACCAGGGTTCCGGGTATGTATTGTATGTTCTCTTTAATAGCCTTTATGAGTTAAACCTGTTTGATTATTTGTAATTGATACTGTATATAATTAAATCCTGTATATAGTTAACTCTATTTGCAAGGCTCAACCTCTGTACAGGGAGGCCCTCTTCTTGGGGAACCTGCTGCAGCCACTAGGGTTGGGCAAGGTCACTGGATACTGGGCACCCCAGGATCTCACTATTCAGCGGAGGCCGTGTGCCTGGGTCACATGTGAAACTGACTCGTAGCCATCAGTTTCACGGCTACTATTAGGATGCACATGACAGAGAAGAGTAGGGACTTACTGCCAAACTTTTGCAGGGAACCCTGTAACAGCTAAACTTCTGCTCCTGTTCCCACTGTAGCCGTTGAGATGACACAGCACAACACTGCCTGGTAGTGCTGCTACCTCCCAACCCAGAAGCAATAAAACTGCACTTACTCAGCAGTCCATCCTAGCCAGGCAATTATGCCCACATTGCCAATGACCTAATTAACCTATCCCCAGTACTGAATTATGGCAGTCACAAAAAAGGACCTAGAAGTAGGATAAACTACTTCACAAGTAGCGTGAACTACTTTACTTTTAGTACGGGAAATCTGTGAAGCATCTAAGATTGTGCTCCTTGAAAACTGGCTCTGGCTCCCTTTAGCTGATATTAACCCTATAAGTGGTATTTCAAAATATAATTTAAATGCATTACACAATGAATACAGAAAATACACAGGATATTTCCTTTGAACACAGCTATCCAAAATTTAATAATAAGTGGACTACCTTGCTTCCAGTGAAGTTAACTGAAACATTCCCACTGGCCTTTTTGGAAAAAAAGGATCAAGCACTTACAATCTGAAGCAACGTGAATAAACAAACTGTCCATCTATGTATTCATTGCTTCTGAAACAGTGGCTCTACCGTTTACCACCATATGACTTTGGGGAAAGTGTTCAATTTAGGCATACTATTTACTATTCTTACAGGTTACCTAAACACTGAGTAACACGCAAATAAAACAACAGCAAAGCAAACATACATACCTCCCAGGTGATTTGCTGTGGTCTGGGCTACTTCCAAATTTCTAGCAATAATAGCCAAGCGGTATCCTTTCTGTGCCAGTAGCTGTGCAACAGCTTTTCCAATTCCTCGGGATCCTCCAAAAATAGCACAAATTTTGGCCATCTCCAAAGAATAATTCACAAACAGCAAGTTAATCTAAACAGCAATGACTGGAACTACATACTTAAAGCCTAACTCTCCAGGGTACCAAGCACCCTCTGTTCTCAGTGAAGTCAGTAAAAGGACACTTGGCATTTTGCAGTGTTAACAGCATTGAAAGAAAAACCTACATTAAAGCTTCAGCTGTCCTGAACTTAATGAAACACTATTATCTACTACTATATGGTAAACAGTAGATTCATTCAACTATGTGAATTCGTATTGTCCAGTCACGTAACTGTGCTAGTATTTTGGAATTGCTGATAAAAACATAATTAGAGGTGCTCAACCCCTGGCCCATGGGTCTCCCCATGGGTCCAGAAAGTTGGCAGTGGGGGTAAGAGGTACCAACTAATGCTGCTCCCCTGCTGCCACATTTCTAAGCCCCCGATACAAGGCCAGGACCGGTTTGGGCCCATGGCCTGGCACCACTCATTTGGCTTGGGGGTAGAAAAGCATAGGCACTGCTACTCCGGCTCATCAAGCCTGCCACAACCACTATTAATGTTCTTTTAATTTTAAATGACACAAATAGGAATATCATGAAAATTCCCCAACAGGCAGGCACCAATCAGGACTCGTGGCTCAGAACGTCCAAGCAAACATTTCCAGGCCAAACCTTCCAACATCAGGCCGCCAGGGCTGGGGAGGGGGCACGCAGGTTGGCTACTTAGGCGAGGCGGCCCCTAGCCTGGGCACTGGGCACTGGTCACCTCTCCAAGAGGCTGGTGTAAGACGAGTGCAAAGCCCCCTGCCAGCGGAAGTCCTTCCAGCCTCGGCCTCAAGGCCCCTCCCAAGCACCCAAACCATTGTGCACCGCTAACCCCAAGGCCAAAGCGCAGCACCACGCGTGACATCCGGCTGGCGCATGCGCAGCGCGTTAACGCCGAGCGCGCGAGAGGGGTAGATGGGAAGCTGTTCGCGCTGCGCCAGGGGGCAGTAGAGTTCAGCCAATCCCTACCCGCCCCCCTCCCAGCTTCGTTCCGGCGCGGGCCACCGGCTGCCCTAGGCACCGCCCAGAGCCGTGCCGCCCCCGCGGCCTCTCACCTCGCCGAGGTACCTAGCGAGCGCTCGGGTGTGGGGGGTATCTAGAACTACCCGTCCCGGCATGCCACGGGGCCAGCCACGCCACCGCCCAATGGCTGCCGCGGTGCATTAAGGGACCTGTAGGCACGGCAGGGCCTCCGCGCGCCCCCTGCTAGAAGTACAGCGAGCGCCTCCCTAGTCCCGCGGCCCGGACTCCCAGCGGCCCCTGGGTGGAGGGCAGGGAAGGGGCGGGGCCGTCGGGCCGCGAGCGGAGGACCTGGGTCGTCCCTGGAGTGACGTGGGAGGGGTGTGCACGCGGCTTCTCTCTAGGCTGCCGTCAGCTCCGGGCAGGGGTGCCCCGGGGCGCCGCGGCATCTGCCCTGCCAGAGGGGCCAACACGAGGAGGCGTAGGACGAGCCCAGAGGTTTCCTAGATGGAGCCGCAGTGTCAGAAGCGTCCTGCTTGTTGTACTAGAAGCATCCCTCTAGGCCCTTTCTGTGGTCAAAAGGCAAGTGCAAACCACTCCAGCATTTTCTGAGGACTGCCTTGAGTCTAGCCTCGAGTTTAAAGCTAATTTAGACCTTGGCTAAAACTCCGAAAGTTTTCCTCCTTGAACCACGCTGACATACCTAGCAGCAGCCCCTTTCCCGGTGCAGACACAGCTACACTTGGAAGAAAAGGGCCCATGTGAGACATACTTATTCAGACACATCCATACCCGGTTTATTGGCATAACGATATTGACACTAAACTTAATTATGCAAATAAAAAAATTCATGCATCTTAAAAAGCTCAGCAAATCTTGGTAAAGAGTAGACCAGATGTGTGTTTATAGTCAGCATAAAGCTGTGAATTTTACCAACTCTATTGTCCACATTTTATTAATCAGTTCACAGATATTTTAAATGATGCTATTTTTCTGTTCCTGATTTCAAACTGGCAGAGATACAGTGTTATTCCTAGGCATAAAAGATAAACTGTCCTATATGATAGTGTTCAGATCTGGCTTTGATGGTTTCTCTTTTACTGCATCACTTCATAACTAGCTTTCCACTGAAAACCTTTTAAGTTTTATTTGTTTGGCCCTACTGTGTTGTTATATTTTCTTTCCTTTTGTCTGAAATGTTGCATCAATGCCTTCAGCTGAGAAATAATTCAGGTTTAGAAACTTGTTACTGTTTACACATGCGGTATGCTTTCTAAAAACTTTGGACTGATAAAGTATTCAAAGCTGTCATCGAGTTTCTAGTGACATAAATGCCCTGGAGTTATGAGCTCAGTGGAAATGTGCTATGATAAAGTTACTGCTTTTACTTTTAACCATATCAGTCAGGGTTTCACATCTTAAATGCTTCCAGGGTCTCAAGGATTAGATTTGGCAATTAAGTTACAGATTTTAGCATACAGACATTTTAAACTGGTCATCTTCTCATATCTGAGAAGAAATGTGTTTGTGTATGGAGTCCAGATATTGTTAACAAAAAGCATTATGCAAAACAAGTTTCCTCCAGCAAGTAAGTTTCTTTTTTAGGCTGGTTCTATTTTAAGTGTAGCAAATAAGATTTTTGGATCTATGACATTCTGTCCATGTAATTCTCCAAAAACCTAGAGATCACAGGGATGAACATAGTATAAATGCATAGAGAGCTGACATTTGGGCTGCTTGTACACACCATGGAGGTTTAATTCAGTTTAGTTCTCCTGAATTGAAACGGTGGGTTTTAAAAACTCACCATTTCAATTTAGGGAGAATTAAACTGAGCTAAACCCCCATGATGTGTACACAACGGTGGGGACCCAATCTTTTCCTGCCTCTCCAGCAGCAAAGAGGTGGAGGGGGATGAGCTGCTGGCGACCTGAGAGATCCCTGAGCTGCACAGGGGCCCGGTGCTTCCCTCCACGGCTGTGGGGGGGGCCAGTACTTCTCTACATGGCCGCAGCAGCACCCCCACAGGCGGCACCCATCCACTGGAACCAGGGCCAGGTGATCTTGGGGGGTAGCACAGCCACAGAGGGAAGCACTGCCCCTGTCCCCTCCCCCCAGCCACAGAGGGAAGCATCAGGTCCCATGCAGCTCAGGCAGACAGGCAGGTTCGGGGGGGGGGGGGGGGGGGGGGAAGATCAGGCTTCTCACTGCTTTTTTTTTTTTCTTCAGGGGAGACTGCCTGCCTGCCTGCCTGCCTGCCTGCATGGTCTGCTGCTAGGTTACACAGCCCTGCACTGCGCAGGGCCTACTGCTTTGCTCCATGGCTGCAGCGCCCCCCAGGACTGCCAAGGCCAGGTGCCAGTGGGTAGGTGCTGCCTGGGGGGCCCTGCCACTGCAGAGGAAAGCACTGAGGTCCCCCACAGCTTAGGGAGTTACACAACCTGGCAGCAGGCCTCTTCCCCCCACCACGGGAGAGGCAGATAAACTCCAGCACCCCTGCACCATCTCTGCTGCCTGCGACCGCCCAGAAACGGCTTTCCCCTAGGACAGAGCAGCAAGGCGGCAGGAAGGTGGTATGGTGTGCTAGCAGCAAAAGAAAGCGGCGGGAATAGCACACAGGGCGCTGGAAGCCTACCAAGCCCGGAGCATGTCAGCTTCCAGCACTGTTGACCTTTGTTAGGTAGCAAACTAAAACAGATTGCTTTTGTTCAAATTGCAAGCCTCAGAGGTGCTTTATCTTGCTACATAACAAAGTCATCTAAAGTTTAATACACTGCTGCAAACAGCAATGCCATTAAAGCAGTGTGAAAGGGCATTTAAGCCACTTTGAAGGCCAATTTTGTGGTGTGTACAAAGGCCTTTCATCTCAGAATAGTCTCTACTGCATCCATTTCTGGGTGCTGCACTTCAACAAGGACATGGAAAAACTTGAGAGGGTCCAGAGAAGAGCCATGCATATGATCAGGGACTTGTAAGACAAGCCATACGAGGAAAGGCTGAGGGTCTTGGGCCTCTTCAGCCTAGAGAAGAGAAGGCTGAGAGGACACTTGGTAGTGGCTTACCACTACATCAGAGGAATACATCAAGAACTCGGTGAACACATGTTCACCAGGTCACCCCTGGGGAAGACCAGGAGCAATGTATACAAATTCCAGGAAGGCTGCTTCAGGCTCAATTCCAGGAAAAACTCCTTCACAGTCAGGGTGTCCAGACTCTGGAATAAACTCCCTCCAGTGGTGGTGCAGTCACCTACCCTGGAAATCTTCAAAAGGAGACTGGACAGTCACCTTGCTGGGGTCACTTAACCCCAGTTGTCTTTTCCTGCCTAGTGCAGAGGGACTGGACCTGATGATCTACAAGGTCCTTTCTAGCCCCTAACAGTCTCTGAATCTACCATATACTTGTTCTGTAAGGAGTTTTAGATTGTTCACAAGGGGGAGGATATGGACCTTTTGTTCAAGTGAAATGGGAGCAAAGCAGCACTTGGGAAAAGAATCAGTCCCTACTGGGAAGTGATATGGCTAATTTGCTGAAGCTAGTAGACTAAAGGGACAATACTTATGGGCCCCATGATGTGGTATAAGCAAGCTGAAATCACATGACATGTTAATAATTGGGACTTAATAGTTTTCTGTGACTGTTTCTCATCACAAAAGGCAATACAAATAGAACTTCTGGAGTGCCTTAAGAAGGCCAGAAAATTTGGGCTTCCCTGTACACATTGGAACTCTGCTGAAAAATTAAAAGCAGGAGCCCTTCAGCATTTTTTGACATTTAAAGCTGTGAATCATATTTGATGAACTGAACAACAATGCAAAATGATCTTTCCCAAAGTTCAGGGAAGACTTCAGCAATTGCTTATTTAGAATTAGATATGTGATCAAGGCTCACTTAGTCTCCACAGAGTAGGTAGATATTTCTAAAAGTTATATCAACCTTTCTTCCTATGATCAGGCCTTGCTTGAATAATATAGATATCAGTCATCTACATGTTTAAAGCATTTGGTAATACATGACTACACCTAAACAATTAATGTCAAGGCACTGAAGGATAACTGGCTCACATTTTTGTAGAAGAGAAACTGACTGGGTTCATCTACACATGCAATAAATGTGACTAAATTTACTCCAAGTAATTTGTGCCAGAGTAAACCAATGCAGAGCCAGAGTCTGAATGTATTCCCAATGACAGGAGTAAATTGAACCTAGGTGGGGCAGTTTAGGCCAAGGACACTCCTGGCCTCGCTCTGGTCCCCTGCTGGCTTGCAGTTTGCATCTGTGTCACTATCAACATCAGGGGTTGGCAACTCCTGGCATGCGTGCTGAGCATGGCACATGAAGCCATTTTCCTCAGCATGTGTTGGGGCCAAGGCCAGGGCAGGGAGGCAGCAGCTGTTTACAGCCTCCCAACTGCAGCCAGCCCCGGATCTGGGTGGCTGCTGCCATCTGGGAGCCCCAGTAGGTGGCTGGGAGGCTGCAAGCCCTCTTGTTATCAGCTGGGGCGCCATGGCTGGCAGCAGCTACCACAGAGCCAGAGCTGGCTGCTGCCTTCCCAGAGCCCAGGGCAGGAGACAGGTGGGCCTGGGGTGGGGAGGCAGCAGCTGTTTGCAGCCTCCTGGCTGCAGCTGATGGCAACCTTGGTTCTTGGTAGCTGCTAATAGCTACAGAGCCTGGGCCGCCCAGAGCCTGGGCTGACTGCAGCCAGGAGGCTGCAAACAGCTGCTGTCTCCCTCCCCTGGCCCCAGCTGCCTCCTGGCCCCATGCTCCAGGGAGGCAGCAGGTGCCAGCAATGCTCCCCACCGTGCTGCACACCTCGCCACTTCTGCCTGCTGCTCTGAGCTCCCTGCTGCCGTGGCTACACTTCCCCTGAGGGTGGAGGCAACAGCAAGGGGCACAACCTAGGGGAGGGCAGCAGTGCTGGGAGCACAGCATGTGACAGCTTATAGAGGGGCCACACAGGGAAGCTGCCTGCTGCTGCAAGCTCTGTGCTGCCTGGGTCATACTTCCCCTGTGTACATGGGAGGAGCGTGGGCAGCATGCAGGGTTGTGCTGTCCTCCCCCAGGCCCTCTGGAGCACAGCGGGTGCAACCCAGAGCAGCAGAGCACAAAGGGGCCACACAGGGAAGTTGCCTGCTGCTGCAAGCTCTACGCTGCCCTGGTCACGCTTTCCCTGTGTGCACGGGAGCAATGTGGGCAGCAGCGCAGGGTTCTGGCCCTTGCTGCTGCCCCCGCTTGCAAGGAAAAGGGTGGCCATGGGAGCTCAGAGTGGCAGGCAGCTTTCTGTGCCCCCCTCTGTGTCCTGCCACACCAGGTTCCACATGCTGTTCCATAGAAGTGAGGAGAACAGCACAGCGGGTAGTATTGCTGGTGTCTGCTACTGCCTTCCCAGAGCCCAAGGCCAGGTCTGGTGCTGGGAGGCAGCCAGGCCAGGGAGACAGCAGCTGTTTTTAGCCTCCTGGCTGCAGCCAGCCACAGAGCCTGTGCTGGGGGGCAAGAGGCATGAGCAAGGCTGGGGCAGGGGTTTTGGGTGGAGGACAAGGGGCACAAGCAGAGCTGGGGAGCTGTTGTGGGGGGACCCGCACAAAACAAATGCACAAGATCAAATTGAGTATCATAAGTTTTATCTATTGTCACCAGATTTACAATTTTTAGAAAATCTGGTATTTACCTTAAAAAAAGGGCAACATTTATGATTATTAACTATACTAATATGCATTACATCCTGCCATGTACCCCCTGCCCTCGTTTTGTTTTTCTGGCATGCCGGCACTCCGGCACCTTCCAAGGTAGACATTGTCGGGGTTTTCGGCACTCCAGCCAAGAATTGTTGCCTGCCCCAGTTTACATGTTCATTTAATCACAGTTATTTACTGTGGCATAGGATAGCATGTGTGTCTGATGGGACTATCCTACACTGGAGTAAATTAGTGTACTGTGCCCTGATTGAGGCACCCTGTTGTTAGAAATAGAATATTGTTAGAAATGCACAGCTTGCATCTTGCATCTGATAAGAAAGAAATACTGCCCAAGGCTCCTTCCTCCCCAGCTTCTCCCTAGTCTTTCTTATGCTGATTGCAGTTTCTCCCCCGGTCCCGCCTTAGCCTTTCTCATGCTGATACAGAAGCTGGAATTCAATTGACTGTAGCCTTGAAGTGTAAACTTTTGGTGAACTGTTGTGGTCTTTGAACATGCTTAATTAGCTGATGCATATTTACCTCTCCGCCCTGCATACTTAAGTAGCTAATTATACTATACATGCAATGTATGTAGTGATATAACTACATGTATGCTTGTATGAAACAGAAGCAGCTGTAAGAGTTCCGGTGTCTGCACACGTGCTCAGGAGAGAGAAGATAAATTCCACTTGCAAATACCAATGCGAGGTCAGAGTAATTTGAGTACCTGACTCTGCTCTGACCTTTGTTTGCAAACAAATACAACCTTTTATGCCGGCGGCTGAGTGTGTGTCCGTGATACTTTGCGAGCCTCCAAAGAAACGAACCGCCTTTGTGCAACACTGTGCCCCAGCCAGCTGTGGAGCAGCACTTGGAGATGGAGAAGCCCTGGGTTGCCTGCTCCCCCATCTCCACGTGCCTCAGTGCAGGGCTCCATAGCATGCAAACACGGGGAACAGGCAGCTCTGGGCTGGCTGCTTTTCCATCTCCACATGCCTCAGCATAGGTGCTCCATAGCAGAGCCCCCATGCCGAGGCACTGTTGCAGGGCACTAAGGTGTGCCTGCTCCTTTTAAGGGCAGGAACCACCTGGCTAAAGACCTGAGAGGCTAGATAGAGCTCCACAGCTGCAGGTTGCCAGGGCAGCAGGCTACTGGGGGAATTAGCCTGCACCTGCACCCAGTCAGGGCCCTGGGCACATATAATCCCTAGAGCTAAGGCCTGCAGAAGTGAGTTCTCTAGCAAGCTATCAGGGGAAGGAGCTCCTGCAGGGCCGAACTACCCAGAAATACTGTGGCTGCTGGAGAAACTGTTTACATGGCTATTGAGGCTCCAGAAGTCTACAAGGTAACCAAGTCTACAAGGTAACCAAACCATGCCCACCCTGGGTCTCTGCCAGTCCCAGGGCACTTGCACATGATCCGTGTTTCTGCCCGCCACCACCTTTCCCTGCATTCCCTCCTTCAGGCATGCCTGCTGCTCCCTGCATTCCCCCGCTTCCTGCAGTGCTCCCCGCAGCCCCCGACAGGGCCCACCGCCTACCGCAGACCCACTGTGACTCCGCCGCCTGCTGCAACCCTGCCACTCACCATGGCTCCACCATCTGCCAGAGCCCCCCATGGCTATGCTGCCCAGTGGGGCCCACTGCACCTGCGCCGCCACCCACTGGGGCTCTGCTGCCCAGTGGGGCCCGCCCCCCACAGTGGCTCTGCTGCAGGCTGGGGCCCAGCCACAGTTCTGCCACCCACTGGGGCCCACCTCCTGCTGTGGCTCTGTCGCCTCCCCACTGCCCACTGGGGCTTGGCTGTGGCTCTGCTGCCTGTTGGGGACTGCCGTAGCCCCGCTGCCCACTGGGGCTCCGCCACCTACCGCATCCTGCTGCGGCTCTGCTGCCCACTGGCTCCTGCCGCTCACTGAGGCCCGGCTACAGCTCTGCCACCTGCCCGTGGCTCTGCTGCCTACCAGGTCCCACTACAGCCCCGCCACTAGCTGGGGCCTGGCTGTGGCTCTGCCACCCATCGGGGCCCACTGTGCTGCCTGCGGGGGCCTGCCACGGCCCAACTGTCTGTTGGGGACCACCATGGCTCCACTGCCCGCTGTGGCTCTGCCGCCTGCTGCACACCACATGGGTCCCGCTGCTCCCCACAGGCCCCCTGCCTCCGTGCTGCTCCATGCAGCCCCCGCCACTCCTCGTAACTACCACTTCCATCCACTCCCTCCCTCCAATCGTACCTTATTTTCCACTCAGACAGAGGGAGGGGGAACAGCCCCAGGGGCATGAGGCCAGAAGCCGCAGAGGCTTCTGGTTGGGGGCTGAGGGTGGGAAGGAGGTACAGGGGCGGGGTGGAGCCGGGCTAGCCTTGTTGCTCAGCCACAGGCTCCCGCTGGGTCCTGCTGCTGCTAGCCACCTGTCATCTTTGCCAGGTGGCCACAGGCAGATATAAATTAATTTTCTAAAAATTTTAAAGGCCCCGCAGGCTGGACAGAATGGGCTGGCAGGCTGGATCTGGCCCACAGGCCATATTTTGCCCACCCCTGATCTAAAGCCACCCTGATTAAGAATCATTCAATTAGATTAATGTTGACCGTTCCTAGGTCTGCTTTACGACAAGTGTGGAATTACAAGCAAACTAACCTCATATAGTTCCATATGTGAAGCTGCAGAGAAGAATGAGGAACCTGTTGACAACATATAAGTAGACAAATAGTCTAATGGTCTTTTATTGAACCTAGTGCAGTCAGGCACTCTAAAAAGACTGCATCCGGAAGAGGTACCCACCGGAAGGGGTATACTCCCTTAAAAAAGATTGAAAAACCCTGACCTCTGGCAGTCTATATGACTTCAGGCTATTGCTACAAAGGGACTTAGGTACCTGAATGTTATTTTAAGCACCTAAATCAAGTATTCAGGCATCAGAAACCCTCAAGCCTTTTCTGCCACATAATCCAGTAGATGCATCAAATCCAGAGGCACCATAGCTTCTGTGAGCAGGTACACACAAAACCATGTAAGATCTGACATTACCACCAGGGCTATAAGCAGGCAGGCATTCAAACGAGGCATTCCTCCTCCCATCTTGTCTATTGGGCTTGGGTTGATCCTACAGAGATTCTCAGAATCTACTAGATCTGGGGCTTACACAAAAGAGCTGGAGAAGATACATGTATGTCTGTCCATTCCATTTATCCCTTAGTAAGGCCTTAGTTCCTCCACACAACAGCTATATGCCTAACTGTCTTGAAGGGCCGAGGTCTACCTCCCAACCCCTCTCCTCCATGTCCTAGCAGCTGCCTACCTACTCTTTTACTTTTGTGAATCCCATTCTTTGGCACCCAGTTCACTTCACAGCCTCAAGTTCCCAGTTCATTACATGAATTGCCACAGGGAGCAGCGCACCAAAAAGTTGTGTTATACCACTAATGTCCCTTCTCATATATAGCCCTTAATTCTTCTTTTCTCCTTTTGGACAACTTGGGTGTGTCTACATGTCATGCTGTGTTGCCATAGCAATGTGCTATGGCGACGTAATGACATGCTACAGCAACGTAGTGATCACCTGCTTCAACACATGACTGGCAGCTACCTCACCATAGTGGTGTGCTCCCCCCGTTATCGCACACCGCTGTGGCGAAGTAGTGGCTAAAAATAACTCTGCACTGCGAATACGGCGCAGTACAGGCCGTTACTATGCCGGGCTTTAGTGCTTCCTTTTGGAATTACTACTTAAAGTACAGTGCAGTAGCAACGTGACTGTAGGGTGACGTGAAGACACGCTCTTTGTGTTCTAAAGGGTGTGATATACCCACTGAGGAAAAAAATATTTTTGTGGAGGAGGAAAAAACACACAGTATTTTGCCATTTGGCTAACTTTTCTTAACCATGCTGATTCAGACACACTGAAGCATTGGGAAATACAGAATTGCAGGGACAGGAGTGCAGCCACACCTGCTTTGGCTGTGTGGTGCATATACAGTGAAGAGAGCTCATTGCACACGTGCCAAACAGCTGAAAGCGGTCTAGCCACAGCCCTTTGCTGTGATTGTGAATGCCAGTGAGCTCTTGGAGCTCATCAGCATGTCAGTGTAGTTCCTGCCAGAGCTGTGCATGTGCTGTGAGCTCTAGGATCTCACCAGCTGGTTGGCATAGGGTTTGCTCTGAGTCCCTTCTTTAAAGTAGCTCTGAAGTCCTATGTCACTGCAACACCTCTGGATCTGCCCTGCACGCAAGTGGATGTATTGTCATCCTTTTATTCTTAATTGGTAACGAAGTCTTTTCCTCATCTCCTGGAAGTCCAAATCGTGTATTTATTATTTTCCACTGTTTTTTCAAAGAGTGTGTAACAGAGAGCTGAACGCTCCTTTTACTTTAAGGGTGAAGGAGCAGAAGAGAGAGAGCCTCAGTTGGGGAAAGCTGCTCATTATGAGCTGCCAGGGAACAGGTACTTGGGATTTACCAGATACAAGCACTTACCGCAAAACTGTTATTACTGCACTAGCACCATGGGGTAGAGCCCTGCATTGGAAGCAAGATAGGAGCACAGAAGAGACCAGCAGCCAGGGCTGTCCCTAGCGGGGAAGAATTGGGGCAACTGACTTGGGCCCCACACTTTGGAAAGCCCTGTGGAGCCGGGCTGACTTTGCGTCTAGCTGCTCGCTAAACCCTTCACCCTCTACCGCTGCTACCACATCTGGGCCCTGCACAGGCTGGGCCCTGCACCCTGCTACGGTCATCTCTGCCAGCAGCAAAGAAATCATCCTGGGGTTGAGCTGGCAAGCTGAATCAGGAAACACCTATGGCAAATCAGGGAAGCATCTGCCAGGAGTGGGCAGGGCCAGAGAGATATATAAACACAGACCCTGAGCAGAGAAGTGAAGCGTTGCCCTGGAGGCTGCAGAGGCAAGAGCTCAAAGTAGAGAGCAATGCAAGAGAGTTCCTAGGTGGCACAGGGGCTGTCTTAAGGAAACAAAATGCTGCTGTCCTACAGGGGAGTATTACCTGGGGTAAGGGGAAGCCTTGTTATGCAGGCAGGCAGCTACTGGTTTTGTGTGGACTCAGAAGGGGATTCAGTCTGTTAGCCAGAAGGCTTACTCCTTGGTTACTGTTTTAACCAGGAGTTTGGGCATAGCTAATAGGGGAGTGTGCAGAGGCCACAGCAGGGCACTTGAGGAACATGTAGTGGTTTAACCACTAGGTGCCAGGGGGAGGTCCTCCACCCCCCAGGCCCCAGCTCCTGGGCTGTCCCCACCACCCCACACAAAGTTGCTATAGCCCACCCTGCCCTGGTCTCACAGTGGGGCTGGGGGCAGGAGGTGGGAGGCAGATCCAGGCACAGCTGCAGGGGCTGAGGGACATACTTGTCTTCAGCTCCTGGCTCAGACAGGGCAGGGTTGGCGAACATCCCCTGGCCCAGCACTGCTAACCCTGGGCCTGGCCCCAGTCCTTACCCACTGTCTTCTCCCATCCCCAGCCCAGCAGCACCCTCAGCCTCATAGGAGACTGGGGTTGGAAGGGATGTCAGAGGTGGCTAGTGCAGTCCCCACTCCAACCAGGGCCGTCCCCAGCTGCAGCGTCCTGAGCAAGGCTCTGTGGGGCTGGGCCCCAGAGCCCTGCAAGGACACAGTCCCCAGCCTGGTGGGGTCGGTGCAGCACACTGCTTCCCTTCCGGGGAGCAGGAGTCTCCTGATGTCAGGCCTCAGCTTCCCCAGTCACAGCCTGATGCGCTCGTCCTGTTGCTCCTGGTTGGGGCAGGGCTCCCTGCTTTGGGGCACAGCTGTGGGGCCAAACAGCAAAAGGGATGTACCCCAATTTAGGCCACACAGGAGACAGGGCTCACCTATGCCCTGGCGCTGCAGGCTCAGCCGGCCCTAGGGCCAGGCTCCCAGTAACCCCTGAGGTCCACTAGTGGCCCTGGCCCCTACCCTGGTACTTCCTCCTGGCACCAGCCTGCCCCCAACCCTGTGCCTGCTGGTGGCCAAACCTCCCCACTCCCCTGCCACCTGGCCCCAGCTGCCCAGGCAGCCGCCAGCCACTCCCCAGCACTTTGCGGTCCTGCCTTGGCCCTTGTAGGCACCTGCCCTGAGCTGCCTGGACACATGGTTGCCTCCCACCATTCGCCAAAGCACCTGTCCTATCCCTTTACAGCCTCATCATCGTCCATCCCCTGTCCTGTGCCAGAGGTGGGGGGGTTAACACCCCCCACCTTTCTCTTCAGGCTGTCATGTCTGGCCACGTCCCCTGCTCCTGCCACTGGAGCAGCAAGTGGGGATGGCAGGGAGGGAAGCTTGGCATAGGCTGTTGTGCCCCTTGCCAGGAATATCCAGCTGCACTCCTGAGCAGGGTTTCCCACCTTCACTCCCTTCTCAGTAAACAATTTTGCTGTGTATTTTCCTTTAAAGAACCATCCTCAGTGCTTTTAGGAGAGGCTTTTATTTCCAAAGAAACAAAGCAATTAGAAGCCTATGCCAAATAGGTGTAAGGGTCCATCTAATTCTGTCTGGACAGATTTCCATAGTACTACTGGCATCCATTTACACCCTTAGCAGAGTAGTCCATGGAAATCAAACTAACCTTTCATCCAGTAGGTTAAGGTACGTTGATGAGAAAGTTCCAACTTTTCCTTCCTATCTCTGCCTATTTCTTCTAAATAGAAGTTTTTAACTTCCAGTGCTATCAGCTGGAGATTTAACGTGCATTTTAAAACAAAGAAAAATTAAGCATAAAGATATCTTGCTATGTTATGTGCCTTCACCTCACAAGTCAGGAAGTTATTTCTGAAACTCCTTTTAATATGTACCTTATTATACCTAGAAGAGGTCATGTAGCTGCTGTCTGCCTACTGACCACTGGAGGAGAAAGCAACCAGTGATCACTCTCACCCCTGTTATCCTGCGCTCAAACACAGAAGCAAATTAAAAATGTACTTTCAGCCTTCCTTGGAATTTCTGTGCTGCTCTTGATCTGTCATACCCTATTTTTTAACACTGTGCTGCCACATGGGGATAAGCATTCAGTTTTCACTGTCAGGCCTGAGCCTTCAGAGACCGAACAGTACGGAGGCAGCCATTCAGCTTCTCTGGCGGAAACTCCTTGGTTTAATCAATGAGGTTCCTTGGATACAGAGAAACATCCTTTATGGACAGCAGAGGGAGCTACACACAGCCCTCATCATCTTTCTTCTGGTAACTTGCATACAGATTTTGAAACAGGTAAAATGGACAAAAACTAAAAGGACATATCTCACTCAGCACCTCCTGCAGATAACATGCATTTAAAAATGAGGATGATGTTTAGACATATTTAGTACGTGCACAATAAAACACCTGGTACTATAAAGTCTTAGAGCTCTACAGAAGCATTCTGAATGAGTGTTGTTCTGTAATACTGCAGCTAGATGGCTTATGACTTTTCAGTACCTTCTTTTGAGGTAGTCATAGCTACTACAAAGCAAAAAAGACACTGGGAAGCTGCAGTTTTGAAAGAAGCTTTAGAAGAGACTGAGGACTGGCTCAAAAAATCTTGTTTGTTGTTTTTCAGTTTATTAAAGCTAGACCATTGGGTGCTTACTTCTACCCATAAAAGATGGGTTTGAGTAATCGTGATGGAATAATTTATTCCTTTTCTCCTGAATTAAGAATAAATAAATAAATAAGACCTAGGATAAACGTGCAATATGAAAGTTGACCAGCCTCTAACAACATTTAGAAAATAGCTCTCGACCTTTCACTCCATTCCTAGAAAATCACTCTTATATTGCAAAGACCATAAGCATATTTGAACTACTTGGTATTTATAGGGTGCTACACGTGATCCTATGTTGCTGTAGCAGTGCGCTCTCTGAATACAGCATGCCGCTACAGCGAAGTAACTGCTAAAAATAAATGTACAGGACAGTACAGTCTGTTACTCCAAAAGGAAGTACTAAATCACAGTGCAGTAACAATGTTGCCATAGTGACATGTGTAGATGCGCCCATTGACCATCACCTGCCTTCTAGCTCCTACACATGCACTCAGTCCTACTGATTTTTATCGTGTAGGAAGGCTATATCATCAGACCTTATTGTCCCCTCCCAGGATGAATTTGGCCCATCACATTTGTGTTTGATACTATTAAAATTTGCAATAAGGAGTATTTGAAAGATTAATAACAGAAGATAATACTAGGCTATATTGTTGCTTCTTACACAAAGTAAGTTTCTCTCAGTATTAAGACATATAGGGCACATCTACAAGAAATGCTTCACTGCACATTAGACTAATCTAATGCTCAGTAAACCATCACGATCACCATCTACACCATCACCATCACCATCAGGCCATCACCATCACCATCTACACGTGCACAGGACTTACTGCACAGTAAGTTAGGCTAGTGCATAGTTTGCTAGTACCAATAAATACAGGTAGTAGATTAACCATGCATTAGCTACTGCTCAGTAGTACGTGTAGATGCTGACCAGGAGTAATTTGCTCCTGGTCATCTTCGACAGCAGGGGGCCACCGGGAACAGGGGAGGCGTGGGAGCTGTCCGTGGCTTCAGTGTAGTGTTCAGGATCACAGCCCAGTTCAGCAGAGCTGGCTTGGGGCAATGCCCCATGGCCAAGCAGCAGCAGCACCCTAAGCTCTCCTCTCACTGCTTCCTGAGGGGACAGAGGAGCTCTCTGTCCCTACAATGCTGGACCAGAGAACTTCCCCATCCTTTCATCCCTGCTACTGCCTGCCCAGCACACACCCCAACTGGCTCCTGCTCCCCATCTGTGCCTGCAAGGAGCTAGAAGCTGAGCAGCACTGGGACTGGGGCAGAGAGCTCTTCCACTCTCTGGGCAAGCAAAGTGAGGGGAGAGCTCAGGGCACTACTGGCACTTGGCCATGGGGTATCTCCCCAAGCCAGCACCACTGAGATGGGCTGTGATCCTGAGCTGCCCACAGCTGGGAGCTGTCTCCTGCTCTGGGACAGCTTCCCTCCACTCCCCAGAGCCCAAGCCTGACCCCCATGTCTCCTTCCAACCCAGGGCTGGGACTGGGGGAGCCTGGAGCTCCCCCTGGCTGCTGCATGGGGGCAGAGCAGGGCAGAGGGTCAAGAGGAGCCCTGGATTCAACTGCTCCCATTGGGAGCAAATTTGCTTCAGGTGGGTGTGTCCAGACGAGCGTGGTCGTGCAGTATGTGGTGCTGCAAACATTTGCAATGCCACATACTGCACAGTTCAGTGTTCTCCAAGCTGCAAGGGCGTGCTGCCTGAGTGTGTTTTTTTCCACAGGTTTTTTTGACCCCTGGATATCCAGAAGTCAAAAAAAAACATAGATAAAAAATGGGGCAGTGCACACTGTGCTGCTGAAAAGCAGAGCTGGGCCTCCTGGAGCCACACTCCACTGCCAGCCAGGCTCTGCGCAGCAGAATTTCCACAGCTGCAGTCCTAGTAGGCCCCCAGGTAAGGGTGCTGGGGCCATAACAGTGTGGCCTCAGCCTCCCCTACCCCACCTGGGGCAACTTGCCACACACCAAAGCATGCATGGCACAGGTGTTCCCTGGGGACAAGTAGCCGCAGTATAAGGTGCGCTGTTGCTAGTTGTCCCCAAGGAACCAAATGTCCATGCATGTCTGGATGCTCCTGATGAAGGTGCATGTGTAGAAGCATTTCTAAGTGCAGTTGACTGCACCTTATTTTAATGCACAATAACGTTAAGGTGCATTAATTGCACATGTAGATATACCCATAGAAAAACAAAGCTTTTAGGCTGTGCACAGTAGCCCACATCTCCATCCTTCCTTTTCTAAAGTACTGACAACTAATGTCATCAAACCCCTGCCCTATCATGTTGCTAATCTCAGTCTTAGACACTGGATCTTCACAGATGCTGTGGTTATCTCTGGAGCATTGCTCTCTATATGCCCTTTAACTCAGCCTACTGGAGATTTACACTTCCTAATGCAAAGCTGTATTTTTAATCTATCAGCAAAGTAGATTATTGAAACCAGAATTGGCATGATTTAGCATGTCTGCTCATTGCTCTGATGCACAGCTGGTTATACAATGCATTTTACTGCATCTAGGGCTGGCTGTGACTTTATTAACTGTCACCACTTCTTTCTTTAAGCACAAAGTAACTATGGAGTATTGCCTGCCTAGAGTATATTATTTATTATTTCCCTTAGGATAAATACGATTACTTTTTCTGAATTAAATCTTACCTATAATTTGATGTGCTGTTTCTGGCAATGCTCTGATTACCACAGATTTATATGTTTAAGAATACAATAAAATAGGTCATGAAAGAAACAATTAAGTAAATACCAAAGCATATATGCAGCACAATCACTGGGCTTTTTATTACCTAGTTGCCCTCTGCCTTCCACAAGGCAGGATGTTACCCAGTTTATATAATATTCAAAATTTCAATTCAAGTCTTCCAGTTAAACCTAGTAATGGGTTTTGTTTGACATTCAGGGGTCTGATCCTGCATCTTGTCCTCATGTGAGCAGCTCCTATGAGTAAGGGCTTTGATTTCATAAACGTGGTAACTAACATTAAGGCTATTCAGTAGATTTAAATTATAAGAATGAGAAATGTCAATATTGTGCATTTTTTTCTTCCCAGAATCTAGTTTGAAAATGGTATAACTTAAATAAGGAAGAGGCCAAACAAGTTATAAAAGGGGGGGGGGCATGAGTGTAAGGGCCCAATTTCACAAACCGTAAGTCACCCTAGCAGGCCTATTGGGCACTTTTACACGTGTTCCGACTTGTTCCAATTAGAATACATCAAGTCTGCTGCAGCGCTCTCATCAGAAAGCTCCAGGATGTTGCAGCATCTCTTGTCAAAGTTAAAGTGCCCCAACCACCATTTCGAAACGTGGGACACTGAATACTTGAGATACTACAGGTGTTTTAATTAGAGCGGCTCCTGAGAGCCACTCTAATTAAAACCCCCTTCCTCCCTCCCTATCCCCTCACCCTGGAGTGCCAGTACAGGTGCCCATTGACCTCAGTGAGATGGCTTATTTTAGGACTACTCCCATGCTGGCAAGGTTGACTCCTAACTGCACAAAGGCCTTTTCAGGGCTTTTTACTTTGGCAGAACTTCAGTGGGTGATTTGTCAGAGTGATGACTGCTGAGTGGGATCCTTAATAAATAGTAACTGTGATAGGGATAATAGTGACAATCACTCATATCTCACAGACCACTCATCTCCTTTATCTTTACCAGTATTATAGAAAAATGTCAAAGGCATTTTTTTCCAGCTGTTATCCATTTTTGCACTCTGAATCATATACAGTAACACTTGGAAAGCTTTCAGAGAACTCAGTTCCTAAGATTCAATTTTCTCTATCAGATTGTCCCAAATAAATCTAGTTTTATATCTCATCTTCTAACAGCAGCAGAAATACTTTGCTGTCGTTTTCACTCTGCTCTTGTATTTAACTGAGCAGCTGATGACTTCATCATCTCCCTGTGGGAGACAGAAGCCCTTATTGTTGTTTTTCCTGCTAATGATTGAGCATTAGAGCAGTAAATCATGATAATAATTGTCTAAATATATGCAGTCAACTAGCTTAATGAGGTAGGAAGTAGGTTGTTAAAGATGAGAAGTGACATTTTTAGATGATCGCTTGCATCAGTTTTTAATTTATCTATCATAGTGAACATGCTCCCTTCGGGGACTTATCAAAAATGATAACTCTTTTCAAAGATGTTAAACTATTGCCCTGTCTAGATTATTTCAGCTTAGGTAATGACTGCTTATATAAAAACACACACCTCACTTTGGAGGAATTTCAACAATAGGCTGATTTAATTCCTGGGATAAATCCATTGTAGTCAAAGAGTTGTACTAGGGATGAATATTAATATCTTAAATACTGAATGAATCCATTTGATCTTCAACTGCTTGAGGTATTTTACATTTTTAAATACTGGCTTCTATTTGCAAGGAAGTCAAGTCTGTTTTCTAGATCTTTTTAAAAGAGTTATCAGGCCTTCCCTACAGAGAATTGGACTGACTTAAGTAACACTAGAAGTAGCCCAAAGACACTTGCCCTTGCCCATGGGCCTCATGTAGCTGCCTTCATTAATTTAATTGAAAAACAGGTAATTGAATCATCCCCCTCTCTTCCCCCCCCCCTTCAGGGGGGCAGAGTTTAGCACATTGTATTCTTGCACATTTTTGGTGCACCGTAAGTGCTAAAATCCTATCTGTCAGTAGCTGTGGTGCTTTCATAGCAAATGTGCTGCAGGATAGATTTAAAGTCACATGACTCAGCCAGCACAAGCATGGGATCCAGCCACAATATCCTGTGGAACATCCACTTGAATAAACAGACACTTAATCAAGGTGTTGTGAGATTGGCAGCATACTGCAGGAACCTGTTTTGAGGCTGTTGCAGCAAAGACACAGATGTAGATGAATATACGTGCTCTAAGACAATGTTTTCTTTTTAGTCTTCACCTGTCTAATGTATCACATTGCTTGGTTACTGAAGGCATCACTTAACTCCCAGCCTATGTTTACTATGTATTATATTATCGCATCTATAAAACATACAGCTTCTGTATTGCAAAAACCTTTCATCCAATCATTAAAAGCCCTAATTTCCCTCCAATGGTTGATTATCCCCTGACACTTGCAACCAGATTCCCCGTCCCCTTCCTCCTGTAAATGAGTCCATCAAAGCCCAGTTCCCTTCAGCAAAGTCAATATTCTCCATGCTTCTGATCTCTGCTCTTGCATCAGATACATGCAGAATCTCTTCGTTACTCCTTTCTGCTAACATAAACTTCCTGTCCTAAGACTAGAGGGAGTGATCAGGGTTTTTTTTAATCAACTAGTACATTACCAAAAAAGCAGTTTCAGGGATACCAAAATCCTTTATGAATTTGGGGAGAGGGGAGGGGGAGAACCTTTGGCAGAAAAAAAATCATAACTTTTGTGTCTATGCTCAAACTGATGTTTTGCTTCAAAATACCCTCATTTTGTTGTTTTAAAAAAGGGTAAAAACAAAATGAAGGATCTTGGAGTCAACTCAAAATGAAGTTTGTTTTGTTGTGTTTATTTTCAGTTTGGGACTGAACAAAACAATCTGTCTTTAACTGCAAGCTGCCACTAACTCTCAGATCCCTAAAACTTTCCACATGTTCACTGCAATTCCCCAGTCTCACCTCAAATGTATACAATATAGCTGGTGCCTGGTGTCAGAGCTTCTGACATGCACCAGCGTGTCTCTATCATGGTAAGTTCAGTGGGTTTGGTTTACCACAAAACGTAGCCAGAAATCCCATCCACTTCACCTAGAACTGAAGGCCCAAACTTGTTAATTGTGCTGCCCTTCCTTTTCTTGAGTTATCAGTCTTTCCATTTCTCTTGATTCCTCATGCCTAAAGTTTTGGGAGCAGAAGACAGGGAGGTCAAACTCCATCTTACCAGTGAGGAATGAGGATGGAGTGGGACAAAACTGTCACTCCATTGAAAATATCCTGATTAAATTCTATGGAAGTCAAATGAAACAGATTCTCCCGAGAGCACAGCCTGCCTGTCAGATATTTGACTTTATTGCCCAATATTATGTTATGAACACAAAATGTGACATGGGGCATTATGCCTATCTCCTAATAAAACTGGATTATCTGGGAAAGGGTATAGATGAGGTATAAGATTTGCTGTAGCTAGAAGACATATGGGCTAGGTACCAGAAGTTCAAAAAGCTCGAGGCAGTTTTGTAGTAACTTTCACGGCTAGATGAGTTTGGGAGCAAGCAGAACTCACATTTGCCCTTAGGGGTTAAGGGGGATGGTGGTGGCCTTCACTGGCTGAGGCCAGCAGGCTGGAGTGCTCTCACAAGTCTCCCAGCAGACTGCCCAAGAAGTCCAAGTCCAGCAGAGCAGTTAGCCACTCCCGATTGCCCAGCGCAGCCCCTCTCCCTGGCCAGCTGTTGGTTAGCAGCAGCAGGTGGGGGGAGGAATGGAGCCCCATCCCCCCTAGCAGGGGCCCCCCAGCTATGCTAGCTCGGGTCTGGAGGTGACCCAGCCTGCAGCTGTCAGGAGGGCCTGGCAATGGGGCTGAGGGAATGGAGCCCCGGCTGAACAGGCCCAGCCTTGAGCCAGCACAGTGTGGGAGACCTGATCCTTTTTCCTACCCCAGCCCTCTCCTCTCCCCGCCGATTCCTAGACTGGCAGACAGCCGCAGCCAGGAGCCACTGCTTGGAGTCTCCATCTCCTGCCTGCACAGCTGGGTGGGAGTAAAGGGAATGGAGCCACGGCTCAGAGCTATGCGCCTCTCTGCCATGCTGGGAACAGGGGGCTGTAGAGGGGGAATCGGAGCTAGGGTGTCCATCATAGAGGACGTGCCGGTTTTCTGCTCCTCTGTTCTCTATTGATACGAAACCTAATGCCTTTATGTCCTCTATTTTTCTCTTTCTCCCTACCTCCCCTCCCCTATTTCCCAGCATGGTGGATAGCCTGGCTCCAAACCAACTCCTGGATGCAGCTGTCAGGAGAGCTGGGCTGGGGTGGGAGAGAGGGGGGAAGAACAGACCCCCCACCACATCCCCCCCCACTGCTGGCTCAGGGCCAGGGGTGTGTGTGCAAGGGCTTTTTCTCCCCACTCACACAGTTAAGAGACTCCTGCCTTTCTGACTCATGTCGCTGACAACCTGGGGGCAGGACTGGCCTGCAGCAGAGTAGCACTAGCTGAGGTTAGCATGCCACCCTGCAAGGGGTGCCTGGGATGCCAGAGAGCAGCAAGCTAAGGTGATTCAGTATGGGATCTGGGACAGAAGTGTGATATACTGCTCTAATTTAAACCAATTAAGTCTAATACTTCATCCAAACAAATCTATCTTTGATCAGGTTCCCCCATTTTAAAACGGATCTATATGTGCTGAACTTGTGTTCTGTTACAGGTTTAGACCACATCCCGATCACTTATACCTGTTTATGTGTCTAGCCTTGTAGTTTTAGGAGACAGTGTCAATGTCTGTATGTTGTCATCAAGCACCGTTTAGGAAGAACTAACAGAATAACTAGCTGCATCACTTGCAAACGGGCTCTTTACTTCCTTGCTGAAACAGTCTGTTTTGAGACCATTGTATGCATCACTGCTTACAAACCGTTCCACAGTACAGAAAGCTCCATGGCTTCTGCATTTTATGTTCGCTTTAGTGTAGAAGCACCAATGAATACAATCCCATCTTGTTCCCTGTGCAGAATTTTTCTGCAGTGCTTTAACCTACTTGGTCCCACTGACTTCTTCAGTAATGAGTCAGTTTATATGCAAACGCTATATGCTAAAGGCCAGTAAAAGAGAAGCAGCGCAAATTAGTTTCTATAAATCAAGGTTGTAACAGTGGATAGCACGAGTCTGGCATCCTAAAACTGTATAACAGTTTGATTACTATTCTGGCAAGCTTCTCTGAAGAAGGTGGGTTTATTAAAATGTTTCATTTGAGGGAGTGAGTTTGTTTTTACAATATCACTGGATTTATAAGTAATTCTTTAATCTATGAGCTACAATGCAGTTCTAAATTACCCTGAGGTTGGTTTATAATCAAATTGACACAGGGCCTTACACTCCCATTTAATTTAACAGAAAAAATCCTGACTAACTTCAAAAAGAGCAGGACAAATTGGTGGGGAGGGGGAAATTAACTTAGTTTTGTTTCTCTCTTTCGGGTTTGCTTTCCTGTTTCCCCTCCACTATGAATTTTAGCACTTGTGTATTAAATCTCCATGGCTGTCCATTTGGCAAAGCAGTCATAAAACAAGTAGCCACACTGCAAGATTTTCTACATGGCTCTGCCTTTGTGCCTCAGTCCTGACTATCTGTAGAGACAGAAGGTTTTTTCAGTCTCCATTCATTCTTCAGACATAAGCCAATTCACCACAGTTGCTAATTAGTACCATTTATGGTAATACATGGATGCCTTTCCACCAAGGCAGAGCCAAGGCAAATGATAATGCCTCTTGGTCTCAACCATGCCTATATTATCCTGAAAAATTAACCAAAGTTCAGATACCCCAAGTCATCCACTACCTTACCTTTTCCCTTAATAACGTGAAGTCTTGCTAGCACCTGCAATAGCTTTCATTGGACACGGCATCATCATCCCTGCATCTTGGATATAGTTCTCACTGGTCCATAATTGCCTTCAGCCAAATTCTGTGAGACCTGCTGAATATTTCTGCTCTTCCTTTAGGATGTGCAGTGTTTACATACACAAAACTGATTCATGTTTGCTTAATCAAATCACTACTCAGAGTCTGAGATACCCTTTCATAAGTGATTACTCTGCTCTAATAGTAACAAGCAACATATTTGCTTTAAAGACACCTCAGTGAGGAGCTCCTGTCAACACGAGACATTTGTCTGTCATGTGCTTTGACATGTTTTGAAAAATATGGCATGCCATCTGGATCCTAAACTCTCTTTAGAGCTACTAACAAATAAGAATGATTAGTAGGCTAACATCACTTTCTACATTTTTAAGATTAATTTTATTTATAAAGTAAACGAGGGAAGAAGGAAGTGGCTAGAATTAGAAATACATTTTATTTTTATCATCATTTAATTTCTGCTGCCAAAAGTGTGAAAGAAACTTCATAGGAGACAGAGGAAAACAAAGCTCCTGTTCCAAGACCATACGGACTAAAGTGTCTGTACAACACAAGTGAGGATGGGGAAACAGTGGTTATGGAACGAGATGAAGGAAGAGCATGGCCAGAGGGACAATATACTGAGGAAATCAAGATAAAAGTTGTGTGGGCTGGGACTCTAGAGATGGGGTTTTAATCATGGTTTTCCTTAAGTTTCCTGTGTGTTCCAAGGGGTTCTTTGGATGCTTTCTTTTATTGAACCAACTGCATAGTTGGGATAAAGTTAGACAAGGTTTCAAACACAAAGCATTCTTCTTCAGGTCCCTTGTCTAACTTTATCCTAGCTATGCAGTTGGTCCACAAAAGGATATCACCCAAAAGAATCCCTGCCTCATATAAATTCTGGATCATCACAGCTACAACAATGTAACACTACCTGGTCATTTAATTTATTTAATCTGGCTCCACATCAATTCTCCATTTTTCCCTAGGAAAAATGTCTATCCAAATATCTATCCGAAAATCTATCATGAACGTCCCTGATGCTGCAGCTCCCCTGGTGCGGCAACACTGCTGTGGTCATGTAGAGCTTCACTGAAGTGAGTAATATTGCATAGGGATGCAGCAGTGTACTTGCAGTGTGAATGCTGGACGAGAGCCTTAAGCTACAACATCTTTAGGGCTTCTGGACCTTTTATGAGATTTCATCAATATACTTGATCACAGAGGCCAATTCTTTTCATGGGCTATTTGGTCTTCTAATTTTTGTTCTAATTTTTGTGAAAACATTGTGCATTTTTCAACAAAAAAACCCCCCCAACATCTACACAGAAAAAAAGCATTCCATTAAAAAAAAAAAAAGACTTTGGTAGGAATTTTAAGTTTTGTGCAATAATATTCAGTTTAAAAAAAAGATAAACTCATTTTTTTCAGTCAACTCCCCAAATATGAATTTCTGCTTTTTCATCGAAAAGCAAACACCCCCCCCAAACGCATTTTAAAAGACTGACAAAAATACTTGTTTTCAATACTGCTTACTTTGTCAAATCATGTAATTGACTTTTTGACCTAAAATGTGTAAATCAGCTGTACTTACCTGGTGCAATGGTGACTGCGTAATACAGAAAAGCATGAGTTGCAAGCACCCAGAAAACATGCCCAGAGGACAATGTGGCATAATAAAGTGGAAGTGAGAAGTTAAATCAGGCTGGAAATAATCGCATTAAGGTCCCAGTCCTACTCCCATTAAGTCAGGAGACTCTTGAAGCTTTCAACCAGGTATTAATTAATTTTCCCTTTGTAAATAATGATGCAAGGTTTGCTTTACTGACTGACATTAAAGGAATACAGCTTGTCTGTTTTCCTCAAAAAGAACTATTTTTAGCAACAAAACTCCACATAACTTATGTATAGCCCATTCATTCTCCTGTGATGCTACATCCAGATGCCACATCCTCTACAGTTCCAGTGACTTCAGGATTTAGCCACAGGAAGGGAAGCTGTTTGCTCTTTCTAAGTCTTCCACAACAGCAACATGCAAATATAAGGATTAAAAAGACAAACCAGTCAATAAGGAGACTGTGTAAGCAAACATAATTGTTCTTGTGCCCTTGTTTTTTGACATCTGGAACTTTGCAACTCAGCAGGAGGTTCTAAAACAAAATGCTTCTGAGTTTATAAATCTCTTGTGCTGACAAGAAGGTCATCCTGTTTCTGATTTAAAAAAAACTCCTCCCCGAGGGACAAGAGAACCCATGGATTGGATATGGCATCATTGTGCACCGTCTATACTGGCATATTTATCTGGACCAGAGACAAGGGATTGCTGGTAATTGTTTTTAATGAACTTCGGTTGCTATGTGCAAGGCAGCCATGCCAAGATTCATATGACAATAACATCAAGAATATTGAAAAAGCAGGACGTAAGACCCATTCCACCAGTTGCATTTCAGAAATAAGCATAAATCTGAAGATCCTTAAACAAGCATAGAAACCAACTATTACTAGATCATCTATTTTGTCAAAAACAAAAATACAGCATAGTATTTTCTTTATTGACCTTAGTATTTTGGCACTGGTCTGCAAGCCTGCTTCTATGTACAGCAGAGGAATATTACCATACAACAGTCCAGTTCTATAATTTCATTGGGCAAAAGTATCTTGCATAGTGGTATTGTAACTTACATTTTACTTTATCTTTCATATATGCTTTATATACCTGTATTAAGAGGTGGCCCTTGCCCTGTGCGAGGGGTGTAGAGGGGGGCATGTGTGCCTGTGTGAGGGGCGGGGCTACCTGGGTGCTAGGTCCTGGGAGCAGGCTGGGGGTGAAGGAAGGGGCAGGGGGTGCATGCAGCAGAGTTTGCCCGGGCAGTACAGTTCACAGCTGCCCCCATGGTGCTCCACTTGGGGTTGAGTCCCAGCTACTCCCACCCAGGGCACCCGGCGCCATGCTCCAGCCAACGCCTGCTGGCCTGACCCTGGCTAGCAGTCACGGCTTTCAGTAGGGCTTCTCCCACTGAAGCTGAAGTCACCTGGGTGCTGCTCCACTCTCCTCACCTCCAGTGGCAGCTCCTTCGCCTTCTCCTGCTGCTCTGCTCTGGACCGGGAGGAAGCGTGGGCCGCCAAGTGGGTGGAAGGTGGCCAAGAGCTGAAGCCAGAGCCCCGTGCGATGGGGCAGGAGGTTCCACCCTTTTAGGTCACAGCAGCACACGTGTAGATGCTGACTTGGCTATCTGGGCCAGGGGGCACAGCCCCAGGCTGGCAAGCTAACTTCCTGGGCCCCCTGCCAGCCAGGGCTTCTCTGACCCAGCTCAACATGCTGCAGTCTGGGCGCTTGTTCAAACAGTGCATCCAGGAGCAATAAACTGAGCAACAAGCTCTGGAAGTTATTTATGCACATTCATTGCACATGTAGATGCACCCCCTATAAGCTAAAGCTGTGTATGTTTGGATTATCTAATTTAAGGCCTTCTTTTATAATGTCTTCCAGGCCTTGTTCTCTCTGTTTAATCTGATCTGCTTCAGCTGGATGTGTTGAATTGCTTTCTTTCCTTTGCTGACTAGGATAAGTGTCATGTCTGCAGAGGTTCTTTCTATGGTCACTCAGAAACAGGTTTTTAGAGGTCTCTCCTGTTTTAGCTGCACCTTGTAGCTTGCACTATTAGGCAATGAGGCCATCTCCCGTTGCTGATTTAGGAGAGCACCAGAACCTGTATCTTTTCCCGTGCTGCTTAGGCTCTGCTAGAAGAATGATAGTACTTCTAGTTACACAGTGACCATATGGGACAATGTGAAATCTGGAACAATGTGAAATCTGAGAAGCTGCCACAGAGTCAGTGGTACTGCTGCAGGCAGAGGCTGGGGCGGGGTGGGTGGTGCAGCTCTGGTATTACCATTCAGGCAGCTAAGAGAGTCAATGGCCCATTAATGACATTGATCTTTACTTCACAGATGTTAATAGATCATCTCCCTTTTTAATGGCCATTCCACTCAGCAAGCTAACCTATTTTAAAACGAATTTGCTCCTATTTCACAGCTTGTGTTGCTCCACCTCCCTGCCCTACACCTTGTGCCCAGGACACTCATTTTAATTTTCACTGGCTGACCAGGACTGTCCTGGCCAACCTGGGATATATAGTCACCCTACTTCTAGTCCTTCCAGGCATGGGACCTCCTTCTGTGATGCCAGCCCCTTCCATGACCTCTATGAGGAAAGGGAGCAGAAGAACACATTTCCCTGACTGCCCACTCTCTGCCCCTAGAAAGGGGCAGAGATGAGCAACCTTGCTTCCCTGAAAGCCAGGCTCCCTTCCTTGCCACATAGGAATGGTGGAAAAGGAGTAACACACACCCTTGCATCCCCTATGACCACAGCAATGACAATGTAGAGGACCATATATGTGCGCACACATATCCAGCAGCACCAGCCTTATTCCTCTGACTCCCTTGGGGAATGAAAGAAGGATTTTGTCACTTCTGGTCGTTTGGGAAAGCTGTTTATCAAACTCATGTACTCACATGGTTGGTTGGCCTATCTAAACCCCTTGTCCACAACAGGAACTATGCTTCAGAGGTTAAACAAGTATTTTTTAAGCAGAAGTATTTAAATGTCTTCAGACTTTGGAACGGAGTCCCTGCCTTTCCCTTCCCTCTTCAGGAATGGAGTTTCATTGTTGCTGCGGAGGTCCTGAGGGCTCTCTTGATTTGTTTTTCAAAGGATGGCAACAAATCCATTTCAGACCAGGATCCCTGAACCAGTCAGGTAATGTCACTTGTCAGGGATGGGCACATGTGATTCCAAGCACTTCGGTGGTTGACTTAGGAAAGGAAATCAAAATCATAGAAAAACTGCTTAAGGTTCCCCCAGGCCCGAACTCAAACCTCAAAGCTGTCCTCAACTTCCTTTAGCAAGTACGAAGGTGTGGCTAAGTCCCAGATGATAAAAGTTTTAATTATATGAATCATGCCATAGTCTGCAGTACAAGATTTTTCCCTTTTGGATGTGAAGAACTGCCCACCTCCTTACTTGGGTGGTGACACAGCTCCTTTCCTGAGGTTTTGGAGAGAAGGAAAGGGCACATTATTGTGACTTCTGAGAAAAAAAGGATGGTAGCAGTTTTATGAGTTCCTATGAGGGTTGAATGAGATCCTGTATTTGTAATGCTATATACACTCTTTAGGATTACAGAAATTGCAGGTGTACAGCTAAGGGTGTCCACCCAGCCTTTAGCACCTTAAAAATGGCACAAGTGCTCCTAAAATGTTCCTGGGTAAACAGGGACTTCTTTATAGCACCACCACATGTAATGTCTGAACCTCTCACTCCTCGTGCATCCCATTATACTCCTCTCCCCACTGCCCAAGAGCTGGGAGGGATGGAGAGAGAAAGAGAGAGGGCGTGCAGTGGGCTCAATGACAGTCCACTGCTCCCACACCCATGTGCCTATGAATGAAGGCTTGAGACTGGGCTCACAAACAGGGAGCAGCATTGCAGCCCAGCCAGGACTGGGGGCTTCAGCTTTGCTGTCGCGTGTAGCATTATATATATACATTTGTCCATAGCTTATGTCTGTCCTGCAAAATTCTGTTAACCAGCCACAGTGAGACTGCTGGAATCTCCTTTTCTGTTAACCTCTACACAGCCGCTCTGCCACCTTCCTGTGGGCAGCAGCTACATGCAATCACACGTTTTTACACCAAATCTGTTCTTCCAGCATCTAGTTTATACCAAACTATTCTATTTCTTTCCCTCACAGAGCTAGCAACCGCTGCCTTGTTCTCTGTTGTTACCTCCTGTCCTGAGCCTATAAATTTCCCACCACAGATGCCAACAGCTTTCCAGCCTTAGCGACACGAGACAGCACATGATTAACCTTGGACAGGCAAAAGCTGATCAAATTTATTGTCCAGTGTTGCCAGGATTTTCTGGAACCAGTCAAATACAGCATTCAGCGGGATGTGCATGCTGCACTGGCCAGGCACATTACACTAACCAAAGGGCTTGGCCTTGAATTAGCTTTTAGTGGAGGTATGCAAGTCAGGACTTCTGCTCGCTTTTTCTGTGTCAGCAAACAGAATGCTTTGGAAACCCTGCTGAAGACTTTGCTTTTGCTTTCGCACAGTCCAGGGCATAACATTAGGTCTTGACTCAGCAAGATACTTATGCATAAGGGTAAGTTAGTAGAACAAGGGTTATAAGCAGCTGTATTGGTTATACTTGTATTAAAGGATACTGTAAGCTGTTATGATCCAGCCATTACATCTGCATGCTCCTACAGTCATACACATGCGCTAATATGCTGTTCCTTTAACCCTGAATTAAACAAACGCAATACAGTGATTTTGCTATGCTTGCATTGCTACAGGAGTACACAGATGAAAGTCACATTGTAACAGCTGGTGCCTGTTCCCAAGCAAAAACTCCCCCTCCCCTTCTAAAGAAGGTGAATGTTTTGACTAAAGCAGTGAAGGCCACCTTTTTGGCAGGGTTGCCACAAGTTAGCTCTGCACCCTGCCTGAATGCCACTCCAATCCCCTTCTTGTCAGATCCGCTGCCCTGCTTTCTGCTCAGCATATTAGCTCTCTTTCTCTTCGATCCATCCTGTTCGATCTGCCCTGCTTTCTGCTTCTTGCTCTACCTGCTGCTGTGCTGCCTGTCTTCCCCTGGGCAATGATCTATCACATGCCATACACAGAGGCTGCCCATACCAATTGTGGCACGTATGCTGTAGGTTGCCCCCTCACAAGCACTCTGAGGAATTGGGGCCTGAGTTATGAATTGGGTTGGGTTTTTGGGAAGGGGATTAGGTAAGTTTAGTGACTGTTAATAGAAAATGGAAAACATTCAAATCACTCACTCAGTTCTTCAAAGTACTGTGCACTGTCTCACTTTGGTACCTAGGTCATAGTCTTAATGGAACTGATTTTAAACACCTGGTGCTGTTTGTTAATGCCTTGTCTTTGCATAGCACCTCCAACTCAAGCAAGGACAGCATCCAAGAGACCTCCTTCCACCTGCCATATTTACCTCCAGAATTATTTTTGCATTTAATACCCCTGTATTCATTGCTGAAACTAGCTGATGTGAATCAGCAGCTGCAATTTTAAGTGCTGGTTTTTCACACTGCTTTATTCCTAGGACTGTGCCTACTGGCTTCCGTGGGAATGAAGGCTTTAACTCAGCAAAGCACATGCTTAAGCTGCTAAATCCATCTCTACTGGGTAAAACACTTAAGCACATTTTAAAGCATTCTTGAATCAGAATTTAAGAGTATCCAGTTCATGTCAGCAGGAGGCCTAAACAATTTACATTTGTGGAAGGAGAGAGCTGAAGTTAGATCTCATTAGAATTAATCCTAAACATGCTGCCACTAATTATGATTAATTATAAAAATAAAGCAACCAGAAGTTACAATCAAGACATTAATTACATTGATTAAGAACTCCTTTTGTTTCTGGTTTTTTTTATTTCAACCACTGAAGTTTATATTCTATGTTACAAAATGTAATGGGGGAAATCAGTATCACTATATACCAGCCAACACTACAAGCTGTTGCATATTGTTAAAGGTATTGTTAGCTTGGAGATTCTTGGTCAGGAGCTGTGCAGGGACCAGGCAGCTGTAAGCTGCATCCATGCTGCCCCTGTTTCTGCCCACCCCACCACCCTGCCACCTCCCAGCAGCAGTGTAGGTACAGCTGGAAGTTGCATAGCTCCAGCTCAGCTCCGTGCTGGCTGAAAGCTGCATCCATGCCAGATGTGGGGTGAAGGCAGGGAGAAGTGGTAGTAGCATGGGTGCAACTGGGAGGTTCCTGGCCCCAGTGTAGGTCTTCATTGTCCAGCCTTGGCATGGGTGTGGACACTGGCAAACGCCAAATCCAGCCTGTGGGCTGTATGTCGCTGACTCCTCCTCTAGATGAGGTCTAAGCAATGCCAAGTAAAGTAGCACTATCATTTTCTGTGTCTTGCATCTAAATGTTCTTGCTGATGCAGCCCAAAACCACATTTTTTTCACAGCTACATCAGATGCATGCTCTGTCTGTGAACCAGCAGACCCCTTGATCCTTCTCTGCAATGCTGTCACCCAGCCAGTTCTCACTCATCCTGTATTTGCATTTTAACTATTCTTCCCTAGATGTATCACCTTACATTTGTCCAAACTGAATCCCATCCTGTCACTACAGCCCAACTATCGAGATCCTTTTGAATTCTACTCCTACCTACAGTGTGCTTGCAGGCCTCTCCATCTTTTCATTATCTGAAAGTTTTCTCCATTCTAGCATCCAGATTATTAGCACAGGACATAGGACACATCCCCATAGAATCTTACTCAAAGCCTTCAGTTTTTCCAACATTCATCCATTGATGATTATCCTTTTGCCTGGGGATATTGAGCCCATTATCTACCTACCTTGCAGGTAATTTTGTCTTCCTACATTCCTCAATTTGCTTATGACAAGGTTGTATGGAAAGGGTTTCATTGGCTAGGAACTGAACCCAGAGTCTCTCTCATGACAAGTTAGAAATCCACTGAACCCCGCAATGCAGATGTATCAATTTGTGAGTCTTTCACATCACTAGGCACCATGGATGACTGGTGCCTTGCAAGTCTGGGGGGCCACCAACAGGGCATGATTGGGGAGAGGGTGGTCCCCTAGTGGCCAGCCAGCAACTGAGGTGGGGGAGTCCCCCAGCAGCCAGCTAGCAACTAGGGAGGGGAGGAGGGTCCCCCAGTGGCCAACTGGTGACATGGCGGGGGGGTTTCCCTAGAGGCCAGGTGGCAACGGAGGGGGTGGTCACCAAGCATGCCGGCAGCACTTCCAGGGGCTCAGGGGAGGACCTAGCACTTTCCATGCCCCCTACCAGCCAGAGTGCTCACTGTTATGCGGGGGTACCACTGATCTCAGGGGGGGCACGTGTCCCCTCATGCCCTCCCTACACATTGCCTATGCCAGGCACATTAGCAGCAATTAACAGTAAGTAAATAACAGCATCGTAATAGCTGGTCAGATTTTTTTTTCTATGGTAAAATTAGAATTAAATGTTTCATGGAAATGCAATTTTTTTTTTTTTATAAAAGCATTCAATTAAATTTAGGGTTTTTTTAAAAATGAAACAGATAAGGTAGAAATATGCACAAATAGCAGATTTCCACAAACACAGATATAGCTATCAAAAAATCTGGAAACCTCTGCCAGCATTTGCTAATGATAAACTACAGCATGGTGTGGTGGGAGAAGCTACTCAGTGCTTCTTAAGTGATTCTTGTGCTTGGCACAACTAGCCCTCAGAACTTTTCAGCAATGGTTTTGGCTAATATTCAAGAAAAACGGGAGTTTTACTGTAGTTATTTATCATTACCGCTATATCAACATATGCTACCTGCTGATTTGAAGAGCAAGCCATTCTACATGCTAAAGAGAATTCACTGCACTTATTAAAGGAGAAACTGGATAAAGTGTAGTTTCATTCCTGCTGGTTAACAATACATTAGGGCCCCAGACACAGTTACTTGTATAGTTCCTTCTGTGGCCCCCGTAACAGGGTTGCCTGTCCCCTTAAGAAAAGTATGGACAGTTATTTGGGCTGGAGAGCTACTTAAGGAGTTTCGGTGAGCTGTTGGGGGAGGGGGTGGTGACTCAGCCTCGGCCCTCTGTCATGGTGGTTTACACCGCCTGGTGCGGGGAGAGGCTGGGGAAATGCCAAATGATCCTATCCAACCCTGTGATGGGCTACCCCCGTGTCTGAGCCAGGTGGGGCTGCAGGATGTGCTGTGGGCCAGACAGAATCAGTTGGCAGGCCAAATCTAGCCTGCTGTCCATTTTTTTGCCCACCCCTGCCTTAGGAGTAGGCAGCCAGCCTGCCTGAGGGGCTTCAGCTGTGAAGGCTATTAAGGGAGTGATTTGCTGGGAGTCAAAAATCCCAGCAGGCAGAACAAGAGAGGTGTGGAAGAGAAGTACTGGAATGGGAGACTCCTAAGCTATGAGGGGGAAGGCTGGACGCATCGGGAAACCCTTTCAGTGTTCCAAGACAACAAGACTTCCTTTGTCTACTAATTTTATTGCTTTATTTGTTAAGAGGTTGACTATTATTGGGGCATGCTGAGAGATACCCAAGGGAGAAAAGACCAGCCAGTTTGAAAGACTTTATTACTGGGGATTGCTGAGAAATCTTTGGTGAGAAAAAGCCTGGTGGGAGAGGACCTCCAGTGGAAACCTGCTATAGCTGCCCTCCTAGCAAAGTATGTGAGTACCTGAGAACCATTAGTACATGTAAACATGGGTGACTGGTGTCTCCCAAGTCTGGAGGGGCACCAGATTGCCAACGGGGTGGGGGTCCTATCCAACCCCAGGCCCATCTGCCCTGTCCCCCCCTAGTAGGGGTGCCAGATGGAGCAGGTGGGTGTGATCTCCATGGAGACTGGCCTGGGACCTCTGCAAGCAGGACGTGGTTTGCTGGACAGATGGGATGGGGCTGCAGGTGGAGGGAAGCAGCGTCCAGGAGCAGGATGAATGGGCAGGGCCAGGGTCAGGATCGTGAGGTGGTGACAGTGTGGGACTGGAGTCTGAGGCAGCGCCATGATCCATTCCCCACCTGTACCTGCAATGGGAACCAGTTCATAGAATCATAGAATCAATGGGTCGGAAGGGACCTAGACAGATCATCTAGTCCAACCCCCCGCCATGGGCAGGAAGGAGCACTGGGGGTGGGAGGGGTCATAAGACCCCAGCCAGGTGCCTATCCAGGCTCCTCTTGAAGATTTCCAGGGAAGGTGAGAGCACCACCTCTCTGGGAAGCCTATTCCAGGCTCTGGCCACCTTTACAGTGAAGTAGTTCTTCCTAATATCTAACCTAAACCTATCCTCCCTCAGCTTGTGGCCGTTGTTCCTGGTGAACAGACTTTCCCCGAGTCCCTGCTGCTGGCCCCTGATAAGGTTGTAGGCAGCCACAAGATCCCCCCTCAGTCTCCTCTTGTGGAGACTGAAGAGATTCAGGTCCCTCAGCCTCTCCTCATAGGGCTGGCCACGGAGGACCCCAACCATACGAGTGGCCCTCCTCTGGACCCTCTCCAGGTTCTCCACGTCCCTCTTGAAGTGCAGCACCCAGAACTGGACACAGTACTCCAGCTGCAGCCTGACCAGCGCCGCATAGAGGGGGAGCAAGACCTCTCTGGGCCTGTTAGTGATGCCCCTGTTGATGCATGACAGGGTGTGGTTGGATCTGCCTATTGCTCCGTCGCATTGACAACTCATATTCATCCTGGAGGCAATCCTGACTCCAAGATCCCTCTCTGCTTCTGTGCTGCCGAGAGGGTCAGCCCCGACCTATAACCATAATGCTGGTTCCCTCTCCCCAGGTGCAGCACCCTGCACTTCTCCTTGTTGAACCACATCCTGTTCAGATCCGCCTACTTCTCTAACCTATCCAGGTCTGCCTGGATGCAGTACCTGCCTGCCAGTGTATTCACTTTGCCCCACAGCTTGGTGTCATCAGTGAACTTGAACAGGGTGCTCTCACACCCTTGTCCAGGTTGCTAATGAAGATGTTGAACAGCACCGGCCCAAGGACCAAGCCCTGGGAGACTCCACTGCCCACACCCTCCCAGGTCGACATCGACCCATCCACCACCACCCTCTGGGTGCTACCCTGGAGCCAGTTTGCCACCCATGTGACTGTGCATTCAATGCCACAGTCCCTCAGCTTGCCCACCAGAAATGGGTGGGACACTGTGTCGAAGGCCTTCTGGAAGTCCAAGAAGATGAGACCAACTTCCTCCTTCCCATCTAAGCTCTTTGTTACCTGGCCATAGAAAGAGACCAGGTTAGTCAGGCAGGATCGGCCTGGCACAAAGCCGTGTTGGTTACCCCTCAACTTCACTTCCCGTGCAGGGCTCTCACAAATGTGGCCCTTGTTAATTTTTTTCTAAGACCTTCCCCAGGATAGAAGTGAGACTGACTGGCCTGTAGTTGCCAGGCTCTTCCTTCCTCCCCTTCTTGAAAATAGGGACCACATTGGCCCTTTTCCAGTTCTCAGGGACTTGGCCCGAGCACCAGGAGTCCTCGAACAGGCGTGCCAATGACTCCGCAATGACACCAGCCAATTCCCTCAGCACCCGCGGATGAAGGTCATCCAGGCCCACTGACTTGGATACATCTAAGCCCTTCAGGTAATCCTTAACTAGGTCTGAACTAACAGTCGGGGGACTCACATCCTTCCTGGGCCTCTCTACACTATCACCCAAGAGCACCCCATTGTCAGCAGACAGGAGCACGGAGGCAAAGAACTTGTTAAAAAGTTCTGCCTTCTCTCGCGCGTCTGTCACCAACTGCCCTGCCCTGCCCTGCCTCGTAGGGGTCCAATGTTACCCCAAGACTTCTTCTTGCTACCTATATACTTGACGAAGGACTTTTTGTTATCCTTATCCCAGAAGCTAATCTAAGGTCCAGTGCTGCTTTAGCCTCCCTTACCAAATCCCTACAAGCTCGGGTCAGGGAGGTGTACTCCTCCTTTGTCCCTGCCCCCTGCTTCCACCGCCAGTACGCTTTTTTCTTTGCCCTCTTCTATGATGCCCTTTGGCCTAGACCATCAATTCAACAGTTAGGAATGTGTCTAGACACAAACCCCACCTCATACTATTTAGGTGCAGCTAGAATGATTGCTCTATTCCCTTCTGTTAAACTCTTAAATTATTTAACTCTGTGCACAGAGGAAAGGCTCCTACAGAAGGCTGGCTTCCAGATAGCCTGAAACAAGGGTTTACTTATATTGTCTGACTGAAGGCGACTTGCTCATTTCACCCTTATATGGAAGTTCCACTGGATGTTGCCTACAGGCCACTAATGATTCATGAATTAGTGAATTCAAATGCTTTAAATGACCTCCAGGGCAAAATGTTTCAGGGTTTTTTTGTTGTTGTGGCATTTTTTTTAAGACCTAGATTGCTAGCAGTCTAAAAATTGAATATAGTCACAAATGATAACCTTTGATAAGGAGTAATAAATTGGAAGCTTTTACTATTCCTTTTTTTATTTGAGAGACCAAAATTGCCTGGTACCAAAGGGAGGAGTAGGGGAAGAAAAAAATAAAACCCTTTCAACTTTTGTTTTAATGTAAACATTTTAGAGCTCCAGTTCTTCAGTTCTCCTGACAATTTCATCCAGCTGAAATAAGAAATCTGACCTAGGGCACGTCCCTCATTGTGGAAAACAGAGCTGGTCACCACTTTAAAGTGATTCAGCTGCTGACTCATCTCCTCTCCCAAATGTGCATAGATATACCATGACAAAATAATGCAGTAACTAACCCACAGGACAGCTCTGCGCTAGCAGCTGTTAGCAAACTTGATCCCACTCTGCAATTGTGGACCTGCAAATGTATGGTTTTGATTGAAAAGTGACCAAGTCTCCCATATGTTACTGGGTATGGCTAAATGCCATTACCTTTGATCTGCTGCCTTCTCTATGCTAGCAGGGAAAATATTCCTTAAGAGAGAAGCATAACATGACCCTAAATGTCCCTACATAGCCCCTAGTATGAAAATCTTACCAGTTTATTTCTTGTACATATTTACTCTTGCAGGAATGGATGGGATTTCCCCCCACCCCCCACCTAATATTGGGAGGTAGGTGCAATCCAGCCTAATTCCCACAAAGCCAGTGGAATTGTGTTTTGAGTATCTAGAATTGTTGGTACCAAAATGCCTATGCAATCCTTCATCTTTAAAGGTAGTGAAATCAAAGTTCACATAGGTTAGATAACTTTTGCTAACACTTTAGCGATAGAGATTATGCGTAAATTGCAGGGACATCAAAGATTCTATTACACTTTTCTTCTTAAAAAAATGCATGTTTTTCCTACTGCAACTAGCCAAAATTTCCACTCTCCAAACTTGGGTATAGGCCGCTTCCTCCACCTTATGCATTCACTACATTTAAACATTTAAATTTGAATGCAGCTTGTAAAGCAGTGTAAGTTTAAATGACCATACAGTGTTGAAGGCAGTAGAATTAGGCTCATGGCACTGTGGCTTAAGAGGAACCCTAATGTCAGCACTAGAGAGTGATGCTTGGTATTATTAGAAATGAATATGGCTGCATAATGCAGCTGAACAGCCTGAATTTGAAAGTATGTACTACCAGGAAATTTTGCAAGCTAGTTCCAAATGTACTCACTTTAATTTGGTAGTTTGAGGAGCAGGTTTAATGAGAGTCCTTTAAATTAACTAAATGTAAGCAGCAGAGTAAGCAAGAACCAATTTACTATCCTTTTCCACTTTCCTTTCGAGAGAAAAATAAACAAATAAAGCTGAGAGAACAGGAAATGATGAGTTCTAGTTACATATGCATCAACTCTCACACTGTGCTCATTAGAGTCAACATGACTTTAAAGATGTGTGCAGTTACTTCCTGAAGGAGTTTTTCCACCTTGTACACTATATACAGTAAGGATTTTTTCCCCTGCATTGAATGTCTAGTCAGGTGTTCTGCACAACTTCCTTATCTCTTTTTCACAGTATTATTACTGGCAAATCAACTCAAGCTTTTACAAGCACAAATCTCACTGTTATTAGGTGCTTCTACATGTGTAATTAATGCGCAGGAATAAACTGCGGCGCAAATTGCTATGTAGTGTTTGATCCTGGGCACACCTCTAGACAGGGAAGCAGTAAGCCCTGGGCTTCCTTGTCTCTGTGTCCCTCAGTGCGAGGGCTCTGCAGAGGAGCTTCAGGGCTGAGGCACATGGAAATGGGGGATCAGGCAGCCCAGGGCTGCCGGCTCTCTGCTCTCCACATGCTATGGGGCCCCTGCTGAGGCACATGGAGACTGGGGAGCTTCCATCTCCCCATGCTGCTCCCCAGCTGCTTGGGGTGGAGGGTGCCACAGACCAGGACTGTCTGCTGGCTAACCCTGCACTGAGGCATCCTGTGCTCCTACCACCCAGGGCTACATCTACATGTATGCTGTGGAATTTATTAGGTTCGTGTGCCCTAATAGACAAGATGTTTACTGCACAGTTAATAGGTCAACTGAGCAGTAAATGTCTTGTGTAGACAAGCCTAGTGGGCATGTCTACACTTCCACTTTACTGAGCATTAGTTTAATCTAATGCACAGTAAAATGTCACTGTTTACACATATGCAGCAATTATTGCACAATAGATTAAAGTGCCATTTGCTAGTATCCTGACCCTCCATCTCCCAGGTTATGCTACTGGTGGCTACTACTTCTGCATGCTCTTGGAAATATGTGCGAGCTACAGAGGTGAACCAAGCACCCATATCTTGCTGTCTTAATGTGTAAACTGTGAATATTCAGCACTTCTAAAAATCTAGGCCCTAAATATTTCAGGTTGGGAGCTCAAAAACTGAGGTGCTGTAAAATCTCCTTTTCTGGAAATTTGGGACTATCTGCCAAGGCACTTCCAATGTAAAATGCTCAGCCTCATTGTGCCAAATTTCCAGAAGAGGAATCCACAGTTAGATTAGTGTGGGGTGCATGTAAGTGACTCAGAATAGGATTTGCGCTCAGCAGTATGCTGAGGAGGGAGGAGAGACAACTGCAATAACCTCCCTGCAGGCCTGAATCCCTTAACCACAACTCCATTTTTTCTTTTTTGGGATGAGATGCCTGCCCTGTTTTTAATTCTTAAAAGGTGGTAGTAGTGCTCACAATTCACATCACAGAGAACTTCATCATGAAGTGGGAGCCCTGGGCCCACCTATGGCGTATTCAAACCAACCAATAGTCTCTGCTCCTATTTCCAATAGCTGGGGAATGTAAAATCCACAAGCTTGGATCAGAACGAAGTTTGACTTTCTATTAAAAAGTGCCGCAATAGTAATAGCTAGGGTGACCATACATCCCAGATTGGCCAGAACAGTCCGGGATTTTGTAGGCTGGTCCAGGCCAGCCAGTGAAAATTAAAACAAGCATCCAGGGCATGGGACAGGGAGGGAGAGCAGCAGAAGCTATGAAATAGAAAGCCCTAGCAGACAGCAAAATTGCCCTAATAGGTTAGCTTTGTTAGTGGAGTGAGGATTAAAAAGAGGATTGTTCAGAACTGTGAAGAAAACAGGTCACTAACAGGCCACTGACTCCTTAGCTGCCTGAATAGTAATGCCTGTGGTCCTGCCTTTGCCTGCAGCAGCAGGGGGAAGGGGGCACTGTTCTAGATTTCACAGTCACCCTAGTAATAGCTAAAGAGTCCTGCTCCCTCTTTCTGACCCAGTGGAGCCTGAATTCTTCACTGTACAATGGCAGAGCTTCAACAGGAATAGTGGAAAGCCCCTGCCACTCAAAATAGCTCTCAGGCTGCTGACTGGATATTTTCCTGAGAGGGGAGATGATGTAGATTTTGGGGGGTAAACTTTGGTCTGAGGAAGACACAGCTTCTTGATCTTCTTTCTGTGCAAATGCTCTAACTATTTGAGTATTATGTAAAACTTCTTAATTTAACATGACTGTACCTGCTGTGTGCTGTGCTGAACGTTATGCTGTCTTTGCGTACACTCAGATTGCTCACTGACTGGCTCAGACTTGGACGTTGGTGTCTCAACCTTAGTCTTTTGGTTGACCTGGGCTTGGTGCAGGTCCCACAAGTTGAAGGAGATCTATTCCCAGCTTTGACAACTTCCTCCACAGCCTGTGCCCTGCTTGTTGTCCCACACCATTTGTTATTAGTCCTCTCCGTATTAGAAACTTTCAAAAATTAAGTTCTCCATACATTTTTTTACATCCAGAAAGTACCTGAGTACAAAAATCTAGGAATCATAGTAGTAGGATTGGAAGGGACCTCAGGTGGTCCAATCCCTGCTCCAAGATGGATCATCCCTGCTATACCATCCCGCTCAAGTCTGTCTGACCTGCTTTTAAGAATTTCCAAGGACAGCAATTCCACAGCTTCTCTGGGTAGGCTGTCCCAATACTTAACCACCCTTACAGTAGGAAATTCTTCCTAATATTGAACCTAAATTTTCTCTACTGCAACTTGAGACCATTGATCCAAGTTCTGTCCTCTACAGCCACAGGGAAAAATCTTTATATTGTCCATTATCTTTTATAATCCCCACTTCAAGTATTTGAAGACTATTATCAAATCCCCTTTCAGTCTTCTCTTCGCCAGATTAAACAATCCTAGTTCTTTCCACCTTTCCTCGTAAATGAGGTTTTCCAGATCTCTAATCATTTTTTACACTCTCTGCTGGACTTCCTTTTGTTTGTTCACAACCTTCTTGAAGTGCAGGGCATAAAACTGGACAGAGTGAGCCCTCACCAATATGGAGTACCATGTAAGCATCATTTTAAAATCAGGGGGAGTGATTCTTTTGTTAATCCAACCCAGTCTGCTGCTGGACTTTTTCTGCAACAGGAGCACAGTGTTGGCTCATATTTATGGTTCACTGTAACCTTCAGGTCATTTTTCTGTAGTACTGCAACCTAGCCAGTATTTTCCTAGTGTGTATTTTTGAAGAGTAATAATACAGACTGAGAATTATGCTAATTTTTTCCTTAGTTGCAAATTTGAAGTTTAACCTGACAGTGGGGAGAAAAAAAAGCCACTCTAGGAGGGTGGGCTGAGGAAGAGAAGACATTTACACATTTCAGATATTTAAGATAAATTCCAGTAATGGAGATGGGTGCAACATTTGTTTGAAAACCCCTGACATCACCCATGGATGTTTAACTAGGCAAGTGTATTCATGTTTTATCTTGAGGGTTAACATACATGAACTTTGAAAATAGGTTTGTTTAAGTGTTAGAAACAGTGACATGGCTAACACAGGATGCGGTGATCTCACAGGGAAGTAGGAGTTCTGTGCAGAAAGGTTGAGATTACTTAAAATGTTGGGAGATTTTCTTTGACGTGGGATTCTATTAAAAGCATGCTGTATATGGCAATTAGCATAAAAGAAATAAAAATAATTTGAAGGGCAGTTCTTATTTCAGAACAAGGTCACTTTGATGTGACAAGACCATATTTCAAACCAGAACTGGGCATAGGATCTGAGAATCATGCTGGAGGCAAGATTTCTGCACCTGTCACCTCAGTAAGCTAATAAGCTCCCTCTCCAACCCCCACAGTATCTCCTTGTTGTCATTCCCAGGACCTGCCCTAGTCAAGCCCCAGAATCCGCTCTTTCCCCTCCTGGTTTCCAGCATGCCCTATGCTTTCCCCCTTCCCTGCAGTGGTGACTCTTATACTGCACTCTGTCCCTTGATGCCCCCCCCATCTGCCATCCCCTCTGCTAATGCTTTCTGGATGTCCCTGTGACTTGTTACCTGCTGCTGAGGTCATTCTTGGCACCTGGAGCCATTTTCATAGCAACCATTTGCAGAAGTGGTGGAAGTGGTCCAGGAAGCAGAAGGGCAAATAGCATGTCTGACCTACCTCTTTCTCCCCCTTCCCTGCTCCATAGGTCCCAAAACCAGACTGAAAATGTGGGAGAATCAATCTACAGCAGACTCTGAATCAAGCAGGAGGTCCCATAATTTTGTTTTTTCTAACAGAGTCATGACATGAAAGACAGCTAAAACACTGAGTAAACAGACTTGGAGTGTTAGCGTAGGGCTCATAAACCATGGTTTTGGCACCATCTCTATTGGCATAATTGCTGCAGGAGCAGAGAAATTGTGGCCTGTTGCAGTAGTGGATCCTATTGTTCAGGGATGAGAGAGGGTGGTGGGAGAAGGCTTGAAAACCTGAACTAGTCCTGCACATATGGCCTAGTTACCTTCTCTGAACTAGAACATCCACCCACACAGGTCAATCAAATTTTTTAAAACCATCTGAGTTGTATCCAAGCTTAAACACAGACTGTTTTCCTAGATCTCTTTACATTGCATTCTCTCTGCTTTTATGTTACGGTAAGTATGCAACTAAACTACGGAAGCTTGATCCTCAATGACATTTCCCAGGAGTGCTCCACCTCTTGGCTCTGCAGGCCAGATGACTGGGGTGGAGCCAGTCTATGAGCTGCATCAATCCCAAGCACCAAAATCAGGCCCTGCATTGTTCTTGCCTGCCAGGACTGGGCCCTACACCACTTTGTGTGTGTGATCTAATGTGCAGGGTCACACTGTCTGGCCCATGAGGCTCCTTGTAGTTCCAGCAATTTGGCAGCAGGGGAGATGCAATTGCATAGACCTGTGAAGAGACCTTCAGGCTGGATGATGTGGCACCCAGACCAAGAGCTGACCCACAGGCTAGGGACTGAGCACCCCAAAATAAACTAATGAACATCTGTAAGAGGAAGCCAGAAGGGTCCTGTTACTTTAAGAGGAAAGAGCACCAGGCTGAGCTAAATCAAGAAGGACTGCCTTCTAGGAAACAAGCTAGCTGCTAATGAAATCAACAGGGGCCTCACTACCAGGTCCAGAGAGGTCTTGCTCCCCCTCTATGTGGCGCTGGTCAGGCCACAGCTGGAATACTGTGTCCAGTTCTGGGCGCCGCACTTCAAGAAGGACATGGAGTACCTGGAGAGGCTCCAGAGGAGGGCCACTCATATGGTTGGGGGCCTTCGTGGCCAGCCCTATGAGGAGAGGCTGAGGGACCTGAATCTCTTCAGTCTCCGCAAGAGAACAACCTTATCAGGGGCCAGCAGCAGGGACTCGGGGAAAGTCTGTTCACCAGGGCCCCCCTTGGAGTCACCAGGTACAATGGCCACAAGCTGAGGGAGGATAGGTTTAGGTTAGATATTAGGAAGAACTACTTCACAGTAAGGGTGGCCAGAGCCTGGAATAGGTTTCCCAGAGAGGTGGTGCTCTCACCTTCCCTGGAAATCTTCAAGAGGAGACTAAATAGGCACCTGGCTGGGGTCTTATGACCCCTCCCACCCTCAGTGCTCATTCCTGCCCATGGTGGGGGGTCGGGCTCGATGATCTGTCTAGGTCCCTTCGATTCATTGATTCTATGATTCTATGACATGGCTGCCAGTAGAGAGCCCAGGGTGTAAGGCAGAGAAGATAACCATGGAAAGGTAACTCACCCTAAGGGAGGGAGGCAGAGTAGTAAAGTGCAGCAGGGGCAGTCAGGGAGTCAGCCCAGGAAAAAAAGGCTGCAGACAGATGAGCTCTGTTTTAGCAGGTAGGTAATCAGCATAGATCCAGGTTTTCTGTTTGCCGTGGAAAAACATAGTATCATGAGAATTTCTCATTTTAAGGAGAAAAACATAGATTTTCTTCTTTAAAGGAGAAAAACATGGGAAAGCAGTGGGTTTCCCCTTGCAGGATGGCAGAGTTTCAGTCTGCAAGGGGGTGGGGGAGCAGGAGGGGGGCAATCAGGCAGGGGGCACCATGTGCATATGCATGCACATGGCAGCCAGGCAGCATGGAGAGCAGCTACATGCAGGTAAGTCTTAGAGGGTGGGGGGGAGAGGGGAGATTGAGGCCCCCATAGTGAGGGAGGGAGGGAGGGAATGGGACAGGGCTGGGGGAGCTCGGGTGGGAATGTGCAGCTGCAGGGCTTGGGCAGGGAGCAGGATGGAGCTGGGGTGGGGGGGCTGGTTCCCCGGCCTGTGCACACTCCCAGGGGGAGCATGGCAGGGCACATGCCCCCCAGATTTTTGCATGGGGCAGGGTGGATGTGGGCTTGCTGCTGCAGGCTTGAGGCTCCCCACCCTGGGGCCTCTGGGGCCCAGTGGGCAGGACCTGATGCAGAAGAGCAGGGCAGGGAAGCTTGGTTCCACCACTGGGAGCTCACACCAGCTTGGCGAGGCACCCTCTGCCTGCCCGGCAGTAGCAGGGGTGGTGGCATGGAGTTGTGACCCCAGTGCTGCAGGCTGAGCAAGGAATAACTTGGCATGGCAGCATGGGGCTCCTAGTAGTGGTACCAAGCCTCCCTGTTCCACTCTGCCCTCCTACACTGGGTCTCACCTGCTGGGCTGCTGAGACCCCCAGGGGGAGGGCAGCAGGGTGGGAAGCCTCGAGCCCACAGCGGCCAGCCCTTATCCACTCCTGCCTACAGGCTGTGCTCCAGCCATGCCACTAGTAGGGGAGGGGGAGCCAGGCTCTGCTCTCTATTCTGGCTGCAGCAGCCGCCACTTCCCATGGGTGGCAGCCAGGGCTCAGGCGCTGCTGTGGGGCATGGGGCTGTAGACCTGGGTCCCTGGCCCTGTAGCCCTGGCAGCTGGGGGCCCGCACCAGCAGGGCTGGGGGCATGGGGAGGTATCGGTTGGAAGTGAGGGCCACCAGTGGGGCCAGAAGGCTGTCAGTCAGGAACAAGGGGCACCAGCAGGGTGGGGGGACCGGGGGGAGGCTCTGGCTTGGGAGTGAGGGGCATAGGCAGGGCATCGGCGTATCAGGGCTACTCAACTCCACAAAGCAAAGGAGAGGGACAGATGCAGCTGGACCCACATCCTGGTGAGCAAAGTGGACAGGGGAAGGTCTGATTTTCCATGATAAAAAACCCCAAATCAAACACCAAAAGGTACAGGTATTTAGAATTTATTTCATCAGAATGATTGAGGCATTGGTAGGCTTCCACATTACTTTAAAATTGTAAATATATGAATAAAACATTATGTTTAGCTGCTATCTATAAATATTGGTGTTTCATTTTAATCATGGAAAAATACATTTTGGGGGTTTAAATCAGAGAATTTGAGATTTTTATCTCAGAATTTTCTATTTTTAAACAGAGAAAACCAAGGGCACACCCAGAGGAAAGGGGTGGAGGTCAGGAAGACTGAGATGCTGACAAGGGAGTAAAGGCCTGAGGTGGTCTGGTAGTGGCTTGGGGCAAAGTGCCCCACATAAGCAATAACTTAACACCTGCAAGGCTTGGGCACAGCTGTAGGAGAGGTTCGGAGGCCAAGAATAGCCCATAAGGTAATGGGGGCACTTACACACTTGTGGGGAGCCTGCTCTGATGCACTGGAAATCCAGCACGTCAGAGCAGACTCAGTCAAGTCTGCTGGAGCACATCAATTTGATGTGCTCTGGCAGCCTCATGCATCACGTGCATCAGCAGTGCAGCACGTCTCTGCACTGAGAAAATGGCAGCAGTGTACTTTGAAATAAAACACGTTTGATGTGCTATAGTTCAAAGCACCCCACCACCATTTTCTCAGCATGGGGACATGCTATGCCACTGATATACGTGACAGACGGGCATTTTTCATTAGCGCAGCTTGCTAATTAAAAGCACCCAGCGCCACGTTGGGACCAAACGTAAAAATGCCCTGGGTGTCCTAGAGGCACGTTTGAGCTAGGGAGGCCCATCTTGTGTAAGGACAAGATTTGAGGCCAGCAGGATTCAGAGGAGGGATCTGCTGGAGGACTGGGGCTTGCTCTAAAATCCATAGGCAGCTTTCCTTTTAAAAAACCCAAACAATCATTTATGTGAAGGCGAACGTTAAAGGGAGGGTACTTAGAGCCAGAGCCAGCAGTTGCCATGGCCCTGGACCCAGTTCTGTCAGACAGATCTTGCCTAGGGATGTGGCAACTAGCACAGGTAGAGCCTCACTGGAATAAAATAAACTTGGCCTTTCTTAAAGTAAGTTGTAAAGACACTCCACCATGTGCTGATTCCAAACTGCTAATGTACAGAGCAAAGCTCTCTATCATGCACCAACAATATAGTTCTTTAGTGCATCAGCTAAATTCATTCAGTTCAGCTTTTTTGTTGTTGTCAGAACTGTGTCAGCCATCCACCCATTTTATATTGAGGCTGCTCTTGCAATCTGCAGTCAGGCTTTAGGTTTAACATTATTACAACTAGTTAGTGTAGTTTGATGTGCATGTTAATGTTTGGAGGCTGGAACAAAAGATAACTTTTCCCCCCTAAAAATGTATCTACACAGGTTTGATAGGGTAAGGGAGAATTCTAAAAATATGTGTTTCGGCCCAATCCCGTAGAAAGTAGTGGTAGGTGTTGAGCCACTTAAACTATACAAGTCTATGCTTGCAAGTGCCCCAGCAGGGAAAATGTTGAAGGCAGACAAAAACTCACATGAGAAGGTGCTGAATTTCTTTTGCAGGGAGATTTTGCATAAATGAGCTCCAAGACCTGCCTGCTTTTATCTATGGATTTACGTACAAGCTGGGAAATGCTTCTGATTCCACCTGTAAGAAGCTGCTATTAGACATCATGAAATAAATAAAAGAAGAAAGGGGGGTGTGAGTTGATGAGGAGATAGATGTAAGACTTAGCAGTGGAAAGCTGCTTACAGGCTATAGGAACAGAAACCATCCTGTGAAGAACAAGTCAACTTATATGATGTTGGAGCCTAATGGGCTAGGCACAACTTAAAATTTTGGCTCTTAAGAGACCATGAAATTCTATAGCAGCGGGGGAGTGATTCCTGTGAGTGAGGAACAGCTACAGATGTTCATTCTAGATGGGACCAAAGATGCATAAAGCCACAATTTTTCCTTCTAAACTATCATAGTCAGTTATTTTTAAAACCCTCATGAATACTGACAAAGGAAATTACATCCCCCACCTCACACACACACACACACACACACACACACAAATCACATTTCTAAGTAACATCAAGGGTTTAACTAACTCACAGCAAGAGGAAGACAAAGGGCTGAGATCTGCATTTTATCCTCAAACTGATATGCTATGTCTGTATCACACAAAGAGCTCTGCAAACAGCATGTGATCTTCCGTTAAGCAGGGGCTGCAATGCCAATATACGACCTTATGGATGAAACCTAGAACAGACAACGCTTTTCTGGTGTTAAGGAAATCTCTGAATGTGCATTAATTGAAATTACTTTTCTTAATTAATTGTGGTAGAAAGTGGTTCAGGAAAGTGATGTTATATTACACCCTCTTTTTCTCTCCTATAACATCTATAAAAGTAGAAAAGAGAGTACATGAAAGAAGGCTTGAATTTTCATTTGCACAAGAAACAAAGTCAGAGATTTATTAAGCACTAGCTCACCAGATGTGCTCTCAGAGTCATATTACACAACAGGGACTTGCTTTTGTTCCAGCTGTAACAGGGAAGAAAAATTCAGCATGTATTTTCACCCACTGTAACGCCTAATTCCATGTTCTGGTTTGATGGCATAAATTAAGAATTACTTCCCGTTTCCCTTTATTAAAAAAATAAAGAAGGTGTAGGTTGTACTCAGTGAAAGCACTAAAACTATGTGAACCCTATTGTGTGCCTGCTTACTGCATATTCCAGCTGGCTTGGCTTATTCAGTCTGTGGGGCAATGTGCCTCTCATGTACAAATTATGCAAATATTGTGCAGATCTAGAGCAATTTATCACTAGAAGAAAAGGTGAAAGAAATGAACACCACATTTCTAAAGCAAGGCAATTTTATATTACAAAAAGAAATAGAAATCTCTCAATTAACTTGGTTCCAAAGCAAAGAACAAACAGACATTAAGTGTATGCCATATGTATTATAGCTCTCATATGGCTCTCAGTAATTAAATGAGAAGCAACACACTTATATCTCAGAGCAGCACTCAGAAAAACCTGCAAGGATAAGCCAGGCATTCTTCATGAATAAAGTCAAAGTGAACTGGCTGATAACAGATAAGGCAGTTTGGCCACCCTGATGCTATTCTGTATGAGAGTACACAAAGTATCAGAGAATTGTATTATGCAATAAAGACGTTGCTGCAGTGAAAGGTATGGCAGAAGTGCAGGCAGACCATTGTACATAGGGCAGCTACGACATGGTGCAATGTACCACAGCCAGCTAGTCAGTTTATACTAGACTTTTGGTTCAAAGAAATGCATATCAAAATATGATGTCTCCCTGTCTGCACCCTTCTCTTTCAACCATCAAGTCATCCCTAAAGCTGGATTTTGGCTTCTATTCCTACCATGTCCCCTCAACACCATCCCAGCTTCTCTTTGTTCCCTACTCATTTCTTCTCTCTCTTTCCCTAAATATGTCTTTGTCAAAGGTATATTCCTGTCTCCATTAAAAACATATTTTTCTTCCTGCCATGAAGAGCAAACAATACTTTTCGATCAGTTTAAAGTGCATTTTGCATTGTAGACACAATTTGTGTAAACAAGAATTTGCCATGCCTATTAAATATGGGTAGAAGTCCCACCCCATGCCTGTAGCTACCTGTATGTCTTCAATGCCCAAAAAACAAAACAGCATGTAACATACGTACTTGCAAAACTGAGGGGGGAATAACTACAGGGGAACACAGAAGTATGTACAGGTACAAGAGGTCACAACAAGGTACCCCTTAATTCACTGCTGGGGGGGAGGGGAAAGGCCCTGATTTCATTGGAGTTGTACCTGCTTACACCAGTGATTAATACTGCTCTCATTCTGTAAACGTTCACTCCTCTTTAATAATGCAGTGCTGGTAAATCCATTCCAAGCCATTCAAAGTCCTGTTTATCGCAGCATGATTTAGGTGCATCATTTTTCCAAGTGCTTCTAAAAATAGAGCGAATGCTGAAACACATCCCTCATTCTCAGAACACAGAACAATTTTAGCTGCCTCTTCTCTTATGGTTTTTGATAATTTTTGCAACAGAATTTAAAAGTACACCTGCAGCCATAACCTGAAGGTGATCATCCAAATACGTCAGATGCTCTTTCCTCCAGGGAAGGCATTTTACAACATATATACCTGAGGATACACTGACAGGCTGATGTAAACTTATTTAAATTAGGCCTGATCAGATTGGCATGGAAAACAGCCTCCTTGCACTAAAGTTATTCTCAGAAAAGATCAGTCAGCTCATCTAGCCTCACTGCTACCACTGCATTATATTCTGTCTGAAAAAAGTCCCTTTGCAATGCACTGCATGACATTTGAAGCATTTTTCATTATAAACACTCATATCCTTCTGGGAATTCTGAAATTAAGTTTTGTTAGTTTTATTTGTAAACTTGTTACAAATACTTTATATTGAATTTGTGCACACAACTTCCACTTAAGCTGTTTGCTATGAAAATATTTATTAGGAATGGGAACTTAACATAGTAAATCAAACATTTAACATTCACCAGACCTCAAAGATAGACATAAAATATTTTACAAAATTTCTTTATGGAATTACACAAAACAAATGCACAGGGTTCGTCTGTGTTTACATTGAATTACTCCCAAGCCAAAAACCGAAAAGATCACAAAAAGGCATGATAAACTTCATTTTTCATCATTGTTGCACTGCTGTGTAACAAGCCCTTGTTACAAAACATTACTGTTAAAAAAAAATCAATAGAAAATGTAACCCATCTAACAGAGCTATTGTATTAACAGCTGATTTTCAAACTGACTTTACAACATGAAAGCCTATTAATAGAGGTACCTTAGTCACGTAAGTTTAAAATATGGAGAATAGAGATAGAAAAAATTAACCTTTAGTAGTCTTTAATATAAAATGCACTAATTTCCCAAAATAAGAATATTATGACACACCAGTGTCAATTTATATTGATGAAAGCTGACACCAGCTTCTTTCTAACTAAAATTCATTTCACAAAACTTTATATATTACATGAATATTCAAGTAAACTATTTAAAAACATTTAAAAGCACAAGAGCTGAATTGTACAGTGTTTCAGATTGTTAACTTAGGAGTGATGTTATCTCCAACTATATATATTTATAGATATATTTTTTTATTCTTTAAGACCATCGTGACACTACCTGATATTGCAAGAAATTCCTTTCAGTTAACGTTTATCATTTTTTTTCCATTTGCAATTCTTAAAAATAAAAATCTCAGTTGCATTTTAATCAGAAAATTTTGACAATGGTTTAACTTGTTGCCAGCTGTTGTATCCCTTCTCTCTGTGTACTGTCACATCACATTGTGGCCACCTCTCCTGTGGGATGCTGAGCATTCTCAGCTTCCTATCATTTTGATGGGAGTTGAGGCTATTCAGCATTTCACAAGTGGTAACAGTGAAGCTGCTATATTTGGGTAACATTATAAAAAGACAAGCTAAGCTGGATCCTGTCACAGCTGTATACCATGTATCCACCAGTATCAAATTTCAAACAGAACTGTGACAGAGTAACACAATTCTTGCAGGCCTCATTCCTTGTCTCTATCAGCTGGGAGGATGTAAAACTATTTTATGAATGACTCTTAACACTGGACACCTACTATGTTGAGGGGAGTCGCTCACTAGTCTTGGTCAGTGGCTTTTGGACAATACGAGGATTCCAGTATCCTTGACATCCTCTGCCATGGGAAACTTTTGGATCAAAATAACCCACAACAGGAAACTGGAATGAAAAATGTATATCATGCACAGTTGATATTACTGTGAAAATTCAGTAACACATACAAGACAATGATGAAGTCAAAACGTACCGAAGTAGCAATGGTTAAAAAATTAGTAAAGTTTTCACAGTGTCTTGTACAGCCTTTTACTTTAACACAAGTGCATCACTTACCACCACTATTGCTCAAACATTTTAAACATCTCTTGGTCATGCAGATCATATTGAAAAGAAAACGAAGCAAATTACATTTATTAGGCATTTTTGGACATTGAATACAACTTGAATTTTACTTCAGATTTTCAAACTATCAAACTACAAGTGGTTCCCAGATATCATTTGCTGTACTGTTGGGTTTTTAACATTCTTATCTCAGTTATATCCTGAGAGTGCAAAACGCCCAGCAAGCTAGCCCCAGATACAGAATTAAGCATTGTTAAGCCAAATTCTTGAACAAACAGAAGCTACAGGCATCCTCTTAGTTTCTTCCTATCTATTCTTGAGACTGCTGAAGTTTATTCAGTTGCACTGTTATGCCTTTGCCTCCCAGAAATGCTAGCTTACTTGGGTAATTTATTAAAGAGTAGAACTAGGCTTGAGAACAACTGATATTTTCTGTTCTAAGAACAAAACACACAATTCCATTTTTCCCAGTTTGCAAATTTCTATTTGACACCACACAACCACCACCACCACCTTCACAACTCAATGTTATGCCATAAAACAAAGACTAATTCCATTGTTGTACACAGCTGGGGATGGGGAAAGGGAAAGAAATCTAGCATATAAATTGGAGGCTATAGCTGAGATAATTGCTTGCTGATAAGGAGAGAATCCAGCTTCCCCTTAACTATCGTTTCATAAATTAATAATTTGTTAAAATCATAATCACAAGGATTTAGCTATTACACAAAATTCAAGTTTAAAAAAAACAAGAATAAATTAGTTACAGCCTTGTAAACAATTGTTCATTTGTGTAACATACTTGAAAAAAAGTTCCTCAGTATACTAAGTCAGACAGGACAAGGCACGCATTACACTTAAGATCCAAAGTGATAAAACCAGGTGATGCCTTCATCTTCCTTGTTCGCTGGTGGAATTGTGCTATAGGACACTGGAGAAATGCACGGGATTTTGTTTATATTAGTCATTTGAATGTCTTCCATGACAGCACTCTTACTGCTAAAACATTTGTGCTATTTTGTAGTGTAGTACATTTCGAATAAGCTGAATTGAATCTTCTCAGATGTTCTCTACAAAGCTGCCAGGAAAAAGGCCTGTTTTTCCATTTCGTTGAAGTGTGCCTTTGAACCAGCCATCCTCACGTTTTTTGTGTACAAAAACTATGTCCCCTTCTTTAAGTTCAAGTTCTGCTTCACTCTGAGGAGGATAGGAGACCACAACCCTGTATCTGTACAATAAAAAATGCATTTTAGTTAAGGGTTTTTAGTTTTGGGCTTGCGAAATTTAGAAGAAAAAACTCCTATACTTGTTACAACTTATCAGAAGAGGAAACTGCCTGAAACTGAGCAAATAAAAAATAAACCTTATCTTGGAGACAAAACAACAGTAATAAAAGAAATCCAAGTCACACATATACAGGATGTCTTTTCTCGTAGAGTCTTTCAAGGAGATCCCTGTAAAGATTTATACGACAATTGTGGCAAGCAATGGGAACAAAATGTAAACACATTTTTAATATAACTGCTGTTTTCTTCCACCTAGAGTAAATCAACAGTAACCAATCCTAATGTGTGCACAGCAGCCATTCTACTTAGTTTCCCCACTGCTTAATATAGTGCATATTTTAAACAAATAAGCAAACAAAGCGTGAAAAAAGAAAAACAGAACTCCCCTCAAAAAAAACCCAACGCTACCTGAAAAGCATTTAATGCATAACCTGTATTTTTGTCTGCCTTTCTAGAAACCATTTTCAGGATGAGGGCATGCTGCTATTTTTATTTAGACCAGCGGTTCTCAACCTTTTGCACCTTACATCCAACCTACGTAAGGTCAAAAAATCCTGGTCCTACTGGTTGAAGAGCAAGGGGGGGAGGGGGGAGTCCCCAGAGGCCAGTCCAAGACTGGGGGGAAAGGGGGGAGGTCCCCATTGGTCTACCATGGCACTTCCAGTTTCGCCACCGCGACCCGAGTCCCACCTAGAAGGCCTTCACGTTCCACCGGTCCTCTAGGGTTGAGAAAGCCTGATTTAGACAGTACCTTGTACATTTTAGGAGCTAAAAAGGTCAAAGGTCCACCTGAATCCCACAGCCCATAGTGGTCAGATGGTTAAGGCGCAGCAGTTTCTGTAACCAGCAACAGACAAGCTTATCCAACAGCTCTCCCAACTATACCGTTGGTCCAATAAAAGATACTGCCTCAACTAAAACAGAAAATGCTGAGAAATTCAAAGTAAATGTTGACATGCTAGCTGTAGCTCACCTTATTTTGTTTAGTACCCAATTCACAATGGCTAATTTTGCATGTACTACCTGCATGCAAAACAGGTTCCATTTACACAGATACTGTTTCAGCACATTTTGCCTTTTTAAAGGTTAAACAAAAACAAACACTAAATATGTACAACAAAATCAGAATCTTCAGAGAAGTGTGCTAACACAGTAAGTTGGACTTTTTAAGGTCTCTTTGAAAAATGTTATTCCTTTAAAAAAAGGGTGGTACAGATCAGGAGCCAACAAGAAGCCGAGAAGCGATGAGAATGAATCACTTGTCAAATTTTATATACCTATTGATGTATGAATAAGAGCCACCTCTAAGTTATTAGAACTAGAATGGTTCCTTTAGAACTTTGTGGATTTACTTGATTACATGTTGGAAAAAGAAGTACCATATTTACTTGCATAAAACACACATTTTCCCTCCAAACCAGCTCAGGGAAATTGGGTTGCACATTATATATGAGAGATACAAATCCCCAAAGGTCCAGAAATTTGGTTGCAGGCTAGAGTAGTGACAGTGATAATCACTGCAAGTCTGGGAGTCACAACAATTAATGCTGCCCCTACTCCCCGATTTCAAATTTCCAGAGCCCTGGGGGAGCCCTCCAGCCAGGTGACATGGCCAGTCCCCACCCAGACCTAGTGTAGAGCTCTGGACCTGGCAAGCGGGATTATCTCATGGCTGGATGTAAAGCACCTGGTGCATAGGGTTGAATCCAGCATGCAGGGTCAGGCTGCAGCCCCAGCCCCAGATCAGACAGGTGCACAGAGTCAGTCTGCAGCCAAACTTGACACATGGCCCCAGATCCAGCATGTTAGATCAGGGATGAATGTGTGGGGCTGGCAAAAGGCTCAGTAGTTCCCTAGCTCCTGCTACTCCATCACTTAACCAAAGTAAGATTTCTTTTTCCTCATGCTGCCTTTTCAAAAACAGGTGCGTTATATTCTGAGATATAATATATATGAGAAAATATGGTACTCTGGCTATAACCAAACACTCCCAGTTTGTAGCTCAAGCCCAATTTTACTGCTAAATTATCCTCCCCTTACAACTTAGGCTTATGAGAGAAACTCTGAAAAAGCAAGATTGCTAGGCACACTTAAGCCAAAGTTTCATAAAGGCTGATATTTACCAGACTAAATGGCACTGTTTGCATTAACTTTCACTTCTGGCAACCTGGCATCAAGTCTTGACTTAGGACATAAGAAGAAAATGTCTGTTTATGGATACATTTCTATAATGGACCATGATGTAACCTCTGGACTATTTGGCAATACAGAGCAGGCTCAGCTCAGGTCATGGAGTTCAACAGGAAGGCTAACAGGAAAAAGTTGAAAGCCAGAAAAGATCAAGCATCACCCCTGGCTTTCATTTTCACAGGCAATGAACTAATTGTTAAATATCTGTGTTTAGCCCAGACACTAGCTTAGTGCCTTATGCATATACACACAGTACCAGCTGAATCATATTCAAAAGAAAAGTACTGAAAAATTACTCCCAGTCAAGGCACGTGCATGCCTTCTGTTTGGACCCAGTACTACACTTCCCTATAAACACTTGTTCAACTTAGAATGATCTCGGTTGCAGCTTCCAAAGCCGTGTAAAAAACTGTAACCTGAGCACAAAGAAATCTTCCTGTTCTTTCTCTAGTTCAATTTTTGATTTCTGGTCCGTAAGCCTGTTACTTCACAGCTTTGTAAGTATGCACTTTCTCTACTCCTTTAAATTGTCAGTCTTTGAAAGATCACTTTCCCAGGCTTTCCTTATATTTTGAATTCCCTCATCTTTGCTTTAGACTACTTGCCTTTGCTGCTCTGTATCTTGCCAGATACTCTGACATTCATCTTATAATGTAGTGCCTGAGATAGTATATGCTATTCCACTTTGTTTTAAATGGATATATGGTAAAATGGATACCCAATTTACTCTCATATTCACAGAAATCTTTCCCCCCTGCCAAAATTAGGCTGTGTGTCTTGGGAAGCTGATTTTTCTTAGCTGGAATAGAAATATGCAGACACTATACTCCAATGGCTTCTAAGGTGGCAGCCACTTGTCTCTTGCCCAACAAGCAGAAGGGATAGAGTCCTGTGTAACACCACAGCTGTAGCTACTGGCTGTAGCCTGTGCATGAAAGAGCAATTGAGCTGCTGCATGTGGTCTGTAATATCTTGATGAGGCTTGTGGTGTGATAGAAATATTTTGTTACAGGAACTTATCTAAACAACTATTAGTGAAGAGATAGTGAAGTAGTGACAGTCTTGCTATTGGTCTTGCAAGGGTCTGGTGCCTAGCTTTGTTGCTGTTCTGCTACACCAGGAAGTTGCTGCTGCCTCATCTCGACTGTCTCCTGGGGTGCCACACTCCCTCGATATTCTGTGTTTCCAGGAAGAGTTGCACAATGTCACACAGTTGACCACAACTCTTATCTTCCACATCCTGCCTTTTAAAAACATTATGCATCTTATTTGGAAGTGTGTGCTGTGCAAGAAAATATGGTACTATGCATCTTAAACTGAGCAAGACATCTGTCTGTCAGTGTTCATTAGAATCAAGCTTCTCTTTTTATGTAATGACCTGCCCCCCAACTTCATATGATTTTTATATATTCCCCCTCTTCAACTCGATTATGTAGAACCAAGTTTAGAATCACCATAAAACCACATGGATGTCCGGTAGTCACTCTCCTAAACAGCTGTGTAACCAAGCACTTTCATAATAAATGTTGTATTTCAATACACTTGTTAACTTCAAAGACTTTGTGATGTCCAAGTACATAAAGTTGACTGCTTTAGCCCATAAGTTCACTGTCAGCTCCTTGAAGTAATTAATTATGCTTTTTGTTAAGTGTCTTGTCCCCTTTGGAAAGCATATTCGCTCAAATCCATTTGAACACTTCCGTGTTCAATAATTTTAAATATTCCCCCAATATGAAGGTGGACTTACAGACCCCTGTTTCCCTCAGTCTTCCTGGGTCACTTTTTCAATTATGGCTGTTACGTTAGCTTGCTTCAAATGCAGAGTTAAAAGACTCCACTGTGTTTTAATTTATTCTCTTTTTATTAGAATTCTGGAACTTGGTCATTTGGTTTGGGGAACTAATTACATTTGCCCATTGAACAACACCCTTTACCTATGCCAAACCCATTCTATGTTACAATTCCTTTCTTATTTTCGAAGCCAAGCAGGAAAACTCCCAAAGTCGTAACTTATCCTCCTTGTTCTCCGTAATCAATGATGAAAAGCTCTTTTAACCTCCATAAAAGATCCACATTACTTGTCACTTTTTCCCCTCAATACCCTTTAAAGTGCCTATACATCCCACAGTTCCCGTGAACTTTTCATTTGTGAATTTTTTTTTATCTTCACCTTTTTGGCCATCTTTTCATTTACAAAGATGACATATTCTGAATCATATTATAAATCTATGGAGTAAATAGTGTAGGAAAAGCAGCCCTTTCTTGTGCTTTTTTTGTTTTCTTCATTTTATACTACCCTGCCTTTCACTGGCCATAAAACAGTAGGATTACTTCCTACTGAAAAGTAACTGATTTTGAGGCAATTTTATGAGTGCCTCGCTTTGTTCCGTTTTATGAATCAGTAACCTGATCTCTAAATGGAGAAAAACCACGTCTTTTCACATACAGCAAATTGTAGTTAAGGAACACTAGAAGAACAAAAAATATATTTCTATATTAGCACAAATTAAAGTCATACATATTTAATAAGCCCTGCTTTTAATTCTGACTGAGGCCTAAATCTCAATTCTATGTTATTTGTCATAGCTCATCCAGTTTTCTGGATGAACAACCTTCTCCAATTTGTCCTCAGGCTGATTTCTTGGCTAAGGAAGCTGAACCCTTTTGAGGCTTTTGGTGCTACCATTTCTCCACTCCTGGTGAACACTTACCCAAGAAGGTCACTTTGTATTACCAGGAAGTTGATGTCCTGCCAGTCATTATGTGGTGGATAAAACGACGAGAACCACTTTAATCAAGAACAAAATTACTGCTGTCCTGCACTGTGACTGGATGAAAGCATGTATTATAGTTTAGGACTTGCAGTGATGTGCATTTAAGCTCAATATCAGGTTTTTATCATCATTGTGGGGAAAGGGAGGTTTCCCTTTACAGTACTGTATGCTTCCCATAAACCTTTAAAAACTTGCTGAACCCATTCTTCCTATAAAAACGGTTTTCACTGAAACTCTCCCTTTACCTGTTGTAGAAAACAAAGTTAAGCAATTTTTAAAACCCGATTAAATAATGTTCTCTTTATATTTGTTAAAAAGCCTAACATAGTTTCTATTAGGGTAGCCAACTTCTCTGGAAAAAACCTGGCTAAAGCAGCAGGGTAATTCTATCTTTATTTTTTTGGCAATTTTGTCTGTATGAGAATAGGGCCTGAAGGCACTGTATTATTTTGATAGAAACAACATCGTAAGACAGTGACAGTGTACTCAAGCCTCAGTCCCTGCCTTAAAAACTGACTGAGTATGGGCAAAGGCAATTTAACACACACTGGGTGCGTCTACACAAGATGTTTACTGTAGAGTTGCCTAACTAGCTCCACAATAAACATCTTGCATCTATACATGCAGGGCTGTTAGTAGGGAGGAAGCTAATTAGCCCCGCAGTAGGTTAGTACTTGTAAATACAAGTATGCTCCTGCTTTAGAGTCTTCTACTCCATAGCAATGCATATGTAGATGCTGAAGGGGCAGATTTGGGCAAAAGGGTACTTCAGTGCAGGAACTGCCTGATGTCTAGCCCCACACTGAAGCACCCTCGTGTCCCAGCCAGCCTCTCCATAGCACATTGAGTCGAGCCAGAGCAGCCCTGGGCACCCTGCCAGCTGGGGCTGCTCCAAACCAGCTTAACCTGCTGTGGTCCCCAGCACACCTGCAAATGGCCCAGGAGCAATGAACTCCAGCACTATATTCGCCAGAGTTTTCTGTTTTATGTTAACTGTGTGTGTAGATGCACCCACTGTGAAGCCTGTGGTCAAGAACGCAGCATGATCTAAAAAAAGCACTTTGCTAAGAGACCTTCTGACTTCTAATCCAACCTGTCATACCGTGGCTTAGCTAAAACGCTTTAAATTTCCCACTGTAGTTTCTCAAACTGTAAAATAAAGATATGAATAGAGGTGGGTACTACTGACCTGGACAGCTGAGAGAAGGGAGTAAAAATGGAAGTCAGTATGTCATTTTGAGGCTTCCCAGGCAAAACATCTGTAATAGGGCTCCTTCCCAGGCTAAGACTGCCAAAGAAGCTGCTTACAGCCCCATGGAAGGCAAAGCTGGCTGGATTTGAGAGAGTGGTTGGAAAAGTCTCTAGTATCACAAAAATACCATTCTGATGCAAATCCAAGACTACTCTGATTTTAAGATGGACTCCCAATGATTAGATTCTATACATGGAGAATTTGTAAAGTCTTATAATTTTCCATGTAATAATATCTAATTATTGGAAGGTTATCTTAAATGTGTTCCCCCGCATTACAGCAGTGAAAGCAGTGATGGGGGCAGGCAGTGGGGAAGGCAGTAGAGGGGAAAGCGGTAAGGAGCCAGTGGTGGGAAAATCAAGCAGTCCAACCCTAGCCCTTTCACTCCCCCACCTGCTCCCTTGCTGCCTGCTCCCCCTGCGGGCATTTACCCTCCCTATGAGCACAACATAGGCAGAGGGAGAAAAATTTTGGGGGGGAGGGCTGAGCGTGTGTGCGCATGTGGTCCCCCCAGGCAGGAAAGTCTGCTGGGGAAGGGGAAACTGCTGGGGGGGGGGGAGCGGGGGAGAAGTAAGGGAGTGGCTGGGGCAGGGACTGGGCAGGAATCTGGAGGGAGCTGAGCTGAACCAGGCCTAGGATTGTTGCCCAGTTCCCCCTGTACGAACAAATCTGCTGCCCCTCAGTACTGCACTGGCCCTGGCTGCCTCCCTGCACCAGCCCTGGCCCCACATTGCCTGGTGGGGCCTGGAGCCAGGGGCCAGAGAGGGGCCAGCCTCGGCTGCACTGCTGGGCTGGAGCCCCTGGGATCCCCACGCCTGCCCAATCTGAGTGGGGGATGAAGACATGGCTTGTCTGGGGGCGCAGGGAGTGGGGTGGCAGCTCCCACTCCTGCATGCAATCCGGGAGCCATGGGGGGTATGTGCCCCCAGATCTGTGCAATGCAGGGCAGGCTGCCACTGTGAGCTGGGTCCAGGGCAGCGCTGGGCTCTTTCTGGTGGTGGTGGTGGGGAACTTGGCTGCGCTTGGGTAGGGCAGCATTGACGCTGGGGCAGGGGTCGGATGGGCTATGGTGAATAGCTTCCTCCCACAGCCACTACAGCCCTGGTCCCAGCTCACAGTGGCAGCCTGCCCTGTCCTGCATAGATCCAGGGGCACGCGCCCCCCCCCCATGCCTCCCAGGGTATAACAGCAGGACCCGTGCCCCATGGATGAGGCACTCAGCCCCCACCCCACCAGCTGTGCAGTGCCTGCCCCACCCCTAGCCCCAGTCCAACTCCCTCCCCACACCTGCTGCAGCCACTGGAAGCCCTTGGCCAGGCTGCCTTGTGGCCCTACCACTGCCCCATTAGCCCCTCCCTTCCGCTGCCTCCTGGCCTCTTCCCTCTTCTGGTATCAGGCCCTCCACCACCCTGCTTACTCTCATTCTGGCTCTGGCAAGCTCTGGCCGCACTCCAGCCTGGGGCATGGAGCACGTGTTTGTTCCAGCCCCAGCTCAGCCAGTAACAGCAGCTCTAGCCCAGGGGGGCTGAGGTTATGGGGGGAACCAGAGGCAGGAGGGAGTGGGGAGGCAGGTGGCTACTGCAGCTCTAGCCTTGTTCCCAAGATGAAGGACTATTCTCCCCTGTTAAATGGGAAAAAACCCTTGTCTTGGATTCAAGTAAATATGATATATGATTTTAGTGAGCAGCAAATGGTGGATTTAGAGTGTAAATCCTGTACCTTTAAGGAAGCTAAGCCTACTGAAAAATCTAATTATCACATAAATTGGTAACATTTTCAAGTGCTTTTCAAAAGTGAGGGAAGCACTGAAGAGCCTAACTCTCATTGAAAGTCAATGGGACTTTGGTTGCTCTGTGCCAAGTTACTTTTACAAGTTTTACAACAGAGCCCAAGGCAGCATTTGGTTTCTCCATTATGGCCTGCAATTGGAATTGTGGCTATCAGTGAAACCTTGCGGGATATTTCACTGTTTATTACATTTTTGTTTTCTCAATTTTTTTTTTCTTTTCATCAAGCACATTTACTGTTATCAGTTTGTTCCCTTCCAGTCACCCAGTCCTCCTTATAGTACAGCAATTTATCTAATGCAAAATGAGTTCAATGAGGTTTAATTATTTCTTGTAAAGTACTATGAAGACTTCAAGTACAATGTAAGTGATAAGTGTTATGAAGCACAGGCCAAGCACCCTCACTGAAAGAAAATGAAAATATATGACTATAACAGCCTCCAAGTCCACAGAGAAGAGAATTAACCCTTCACAGAAGAGACACTGTGGGCATGTCTACAAGAGATGCTAAATGCACAGTAGACTAATTCTACTGTGCATTAGCATGACATGACAAAAGCCGTGCTAATACACTAATGTGCAGTAGAATTAATCTATTGTACATTAGTGTCAATAAAAGACTGTGCTGGCACTACTGCACAGTAGGACTGGTACTAGGCATTGAGTTAGTACCCGTTATTACAGGTCCTAAATGTAATGTGCAGCAACAACGGTGTATTAATGCATGTTTAGATGTGTCCAGTGAATCACAAAATAAAAACTGAAACTCCATTCAATAGTATTTGATGCAAGATTTTAGATGCCTTGGAGAGACAAGGTGTGGTAGCAGTCCTCTCTGATATCAATTATTACACAACTAAAGAATTAGAGTGCACAAGATTAAATTTAGGTTGGAGATTAGGAGGGACTTTCTGGCTATGGAGGGCAGTCAAGCAGTGAAACAGGCTACCTTTGGAAGCCGTCAAATCTTCATCCCTGGAAATTTTCAAGAGTATATTAGATAGATAGTTGGCTGGCATAGTTTAGTCAAGGATGAGCAGGAGGCTGGATTAGATGGCCTTGTGAGGTCCCCCCCAACCCTACTTTCCTATCATCCTAGATCATAGGATCTTTCTAAAAATGTTACTTAATATAAAGATTAATGGAAACTGTTTAGTCATGTTTTCCATGAATTCTGAGTACAGAGGACATGTCATGGCAGCGAGGTATTTGAAAAGCCTACTTTGTATGGAGTCATTTAGGCCCATTAAAAATGCGCTCGACATGTCAGACTGAATGTAATGTTATTATTCCATTAAAAGTTTTACAAAATATTACTGATTCATGTCAATTTATAAGAAATTAGACTTAAAAGTGATATTTTAAATATATTTCAGCATGTATTTATTTTGTAAGAGCAAAATGCAATCTCTTCTCTTTAAAATTAAGTAGGAAAAAGAAGTTTTTATGACATATATTGTGCAGAAACAATTATCAGGACTTTAAAAATATTGGCAGAAGACAAGGGAGAGTAGCACCTGAGAGACTAGTTCAGAGACATAGGCTGTTGCTTATGAAAACTTATTTTGTGACAAATATTGTGTGATCAAAACAGAAACCAGAACACATTAAGTGGGTATTTCAATAATGCCTGATACTCAATGCATACAATTTTTAGTATAACCAATGCAGCTCTCTTGAAAAGACAGGAGTGTTCTTACATAAATTTAATTACACTATCAAAATAAGATGAAAAAACTCAATGTGCTAGTTGAGGCATATACCACCAAACGTAAATTAATTCTTCCCAACACTGCTTAGCACCTCTGGAGTTTGGATCAAACTATTTGTTCAATTCTTGAAATATTTATCAAGACAAATATTTATATACTCATTTTGTCCTGCATGTCATAAAACCAACAACTAAATACTAGCTTTTGTGGGGAAAAAGAACCTTGACCCTCACTTGCTGTTTCATCCTATTGGCTCAAACATCATGACAATAATAGAAACAGATAATATCCTAATGTTGGGGAAAGCCCTACTTGTTTCATAGGCATTGCTTAGCACTCAGAGCATGGAAGTGGAAAACTAGGGGTAACTGCAAAGAAAGAATGACATTGCTTCAAAGCAACTGGCCAGGAGCTTCAGAATCTAGATCACGACATACGTTCACTGCTCTGAGTGGATAGGTAAAATCAGGGAAACCTGTACAAGGACTATAGTAGTACAACAACAGGGCAATGTATAGGCCCAAGGAAGAGTAGTCTGTGCCCAAAAGCTTGTCTGACCTCTCTCACAATAATATAGCTTATTCAAAAAGAGGTATCACAAAGGAACCCTAGCCCTTAATAAGTAATCACATTTAACATCTATTAACAGATAAGGACTTTATCCAGCAAAGACATATACATGTAGCCAAATTTACGCACTATTAATAATCCCACACAAATCAATGGTCAACTCATGCTATTTTAAGTAAAGTATGTGTATAAGTCAGGGACCTGTACTGTAGCTTTTTATACTGTGACCACCACCATAATATTTGAGCACTTATTTACCCCACTGTCTATAACATAAGTAGGGACATACTGAAATCGAGAAGCCAGGCAGGGGATTTTGTGGGCTGATCGCAGTGGCACCTGCCGTCATTTTAGTGATTTTTTTTGCGATTGTGCTTCTTCCAATGCTACTGAATGGTCAAGGGGTCTCAGTGGTGGCCCCACCCCTCACTGCTGATTGGCCAAGAGGGCTGCAACTCATGCAGTTCCACCCCTTGTCACTGATTGGCAGAGGGGGGGAGGGCCACATAATAGGCCACCCTCTCGGCCAATCAGTGGCGAGAGGGAAGAGGGGGTGGCCCCCATTTGGTTCCCTTTCTGTGTGCCAGGAGCCATGAGAACTGCTGGCTCCCATTGTGAAGTCAGAATTTTATTTTCAGTAAGTTTTTTTTTCCAGCGATTCCACCAAAAATCACAGGGAATGGTGCATTTCGCAGAAACTGCCCCAAATCGCAAGTTCCATGAACAACATAAAATTGAGATTTGAGGTGGTCCCTAAACATCAAAGTAATACATAAGTATAAATATTGCTAGTCGTAGATAAACCTAAACATTTCAGTCGCTCTGTTAGAAATCTTTTAATATTAAAAAGTTAGAAATCTTTTAATATTAAAAAGTTAGTTAGATTTTTCCTCTAAAATTAAAACAGTCTAACTAGCTCTTTACCTGGTCAAAATCCAAGGGCAGAGGAAGAACCCAGAAACTGTCACCTTTTTTTCTCATTTTTGTTAAAACATAAAATTCTGATTAAATATGTAGAATCACTAGTGAACCTGACTGGATGAGAAAAGATGCAAGTTTGCCTCAGTCTGGCTGAATGAGGTGATTTACCTTTCACAAACAACAGGCCTAGATTCATTCAGGACTGGTCCCAGTGATGAGCATGGCTGCCGTGGGGGAGGAGCTATAGGGATGCTAGGATCCAAACAGCTTTGTTTCCGATGAAGAGTCTCCTGGGCTAGCATGGCTGCAGAGACTTCGCTGTCCACAGGACAGGACCCAGCTTTGCCATGGCTGACAACTGGTGGAATTTCAGGCCCTACTGCACCCTGGAGGGCCAGCTCTGCAGTGGCTTGTTCAACCTCCATGGTTGGTGATGATGGAGGCGACAGTCGGGGCTTGCGTTTGGCAGATGCTCCAGACAGCAGCTTCAGCAACCCTTTCTTTTCCTTCTGTAAAACAAAAAGTCTAAATCACATTCATTTTAAAACAAAGGTTACTTGGCAGATAAAGAGCTTTGCATGAATGGCCATTTTGATCTCAGAGAATTAAGTAAAAAAGGATGCATAAGTCAGACCTCCACAAAGCATCATTTATATTAAATAAGCCAAGCAGTCCAATATGTAATTCCCATTTAATAAAGCAAATATAGTGAGGGAATGAAATCTCTTCCTAACTTCTGTAGCAAGACAGTGGTAATAATGTATACTTTAAAAATTATAATAAAAAACCCAAAACACCTGTGCTGCAAGGGTACATGTGTACAATTTAGTTACAATCAGCAGGACCATAAATGGGCTATACTCCTTCATATAATGGAGAGGAAGAGCCCAGCCATGAAGACTGCCTTTAAGGTCAACAACTGTAGTCCACAAAGTAGGTAAGAGGGTGAACAGAGCATCGTGGGACACACTGAGTGGTACCCATGAGAAACTTGAGGTTTTGGTTATGGGTGCCTTCTCTGGAAATGAACACAGATTCATCTCAAACAGAGAAGGGAGGGCTTTTTGCCTTGGAGCCTTTGATTTGATTAAGAAGTCTCTTATCTATCCACCTTCAACCACTCCCTACACTCCCACACACACAGGCAGACAAGTAAGGATTTGAATGGTACAGCAAAAATTTGCCCATGGGGAAATTGCTTAAATTTTGTTGCCCTGCTACAGAGGAGAATTGTAAACATGCTTTTTGCCTGTTCAGGCAGGATCCCCTGAAGACTATTTCTCAGCCTAAAGGACATATTCTTAAGTGGCCTTTGTACATTTTCAAATTTTAAAGGGCAATTCTTACACAAACCCTTTGACTGAGTAAGTTTATTGCTTATGAGAGGTGCCAGATTGTAAGCCCTGAAGACAGAAATAAGCTATTAAACTACAGAACCAATCAAGCAAAAGCAATGAAAGATTTAGTCCTGGGCTGGGCTGAAATGGAACTGATGAAGTGTGAATGAAAAATTCTTCATCCCATTTCCAATACTGCCAATAAATTAAAAAAATTATAACATCAAGAAAAACCTATCCTGTATGAACTACTATCAATTGAACAGACAAGAAGAATGAATCTCAAGAAATGAACACACTCTAAATATTAGCCTCATTAACTCCATGCTCCTGGAAAAAACAGATGGTCAAAAAACACCACCTAAAAAATGTCAATCTAATTTCAGTTGGCGGCAACTGAAGTCATTACATGAATGTACAGCCCCTGGCATCTCAACTTAAAGGTATGCAACAAAAGTGATTAAAAGGTAGAAGAGAACCTGTAGGGAAAAATAAAAAAACAACAACATATGTGCAGCTTGGATAAGGAGTGACCAGAGGGAAGATAAATGTCTACAAATACTTGATGAACAAATATCTGGGGGTTAGGGGAAGCTATCAAAGGGGATTTAAAATGATAATTATACTACAACCTAAGGGAAAATTTAGATTTTTTTCTTAAAAATAGCCTAATGGGAAGATCTATTAGGCAGGAATAAACTCCTTCCTGCCTAATAGAGGGGAAAGAAAAAAACTCAAATCCAACTTCCCTGTAGCCAGGTGAACACCATTTACACAGCTGTAGTTAGCTTAGCTGTGTAACTAGTCTTTTGGGCCACTTATGCAGATTTTACATCTCACCTCCTCCTGCACAACTCATGTTACCCTTCTGAGCATGCTCAAAAGGGATCCACTTCGGTCACATATGCTCCACTGCAATACAACTCTACTGGGACAGTACATAAACTACATGCAAGTCCCTGAACTGTTAGTTGCAAAAAGAAACATAAATCGGTCGGAAGAGTACAAGGAAGACCCTTTCACCTTTTAGTCTAATAATATAGTGCTGTGGTTCTCAACTTTGACTCAAAGTGCCCCCTGGAAAATGCCAGCTCTCAGCTTTTGCTTGTTTTTTGGCTATGGAAAAATAATAGAGCAATTCCATTGTTGCACAGAACTCAGAAAAACCACAACAGGGCAGGATTGTTTTGACACCCTGGAAAGGTTTCTCTGTAAATCATGCTGGAAGTACCCCCTACAGTGGCTCCTTTAATATTTTTCATTTTGCTGCCTCCTACCTGCACCCACCGGATTGGTTTTAAATATGCTATGGTTTTCACTTCTCCAGTGATTAGCAGCAAACACCCCAGCTGGCAGGGCTCCTCCGCCAATCAGAGGTGGAGGCTCTGGCTTTATCTTGCACATTGTATATAGATATTTGCAACCTACCTACTAATATTGTGCAGCACCTGGTGGAGAATCACTGGCCTAGTAGCTAGGGTTCAGGGAGGCAACCCGAATTCTAAGCCCCTGCCAACCTAGAGGGAGTTTAAGACTGCACGTCCTACCTCCCAGCAAAATGCCCTTCATAACCATGCCATGGGGTAACCATTGCCTGCAGCAGTCTCCAACTCCAGACCTTGTTGGAGATGGCCAAATGGACAAGAGCAAAAGACATGGCTCAATGAAGTAAGTGCTGCTCTGGAAGAGATGAGGTCCTGGTATCTGGCCTGGCTGCTACCCTTAGTGAAGCAGAAGTTATTCAACTGCTATCTGCTTTATCCAATGACAAATTAATACAAACTGTGGAAACACCACTGGAGGCAGGTATAAGAACCTGGTCCCAGGCCCCCATCTCTTCCAGTGCAGTACTCATCTAACAAAACAAGGCTTCCTCTGGCTTGCTCTTCTTCCACTCTACATCTGTCTCCTGTTGGCTGCACAGTGAGTTACCTTCAATAGGTAGTGGTGGAGGGTGATCTTGGTCCTGCCTAATCCACAGCCTCGTTGTTCAGATGCTGTGCTGGAAAGTAGGAGATGCAGGTTCCAACCCACTTGGGGTGAGGAAAGGCCTTGAGAACCTGGGTCTCCCATTTCCTTGGCAAGGGTTTTCAACCTTTTAAAATAAGTGTACCCCCAGCAGCCCCCTTTTCAGTAAGAGTACCAGGATGTGGACATGAAGCGGGGGGGGGGTTGTGGGGGGGGGGGCGAGGGGAGAAGTGGTGAGTGGCCAGACCTGGAATTGGGGGTGGCAAGTAGTGGCACTGTGGCATTTGTGTGGCCCTGCTCTCGCCCCACCCCTGCAAGGCAGCGGCATGGGGTGGCGGTGCTCTGTCTCTGTGTACCCCCTGGGACCTTTCAAAGTACTCCCAGGGTTATATGGGATTAGACAACCCCTGATCTATGCACTAGGCTTGCTGGGCTACAAGGTGGAGGGGACCCTCTTCCTCATCATCCAGAATTACATGCCTCCCAGAAGGAGTAGGATGTAAATGGCCACTGAAAGTGAATCCTTTAAGTACTACTCACCCATCTAAAATGTGGAGTTGCATTTGGGCCTGTGAGTTTAAAAGGAACAGAGTACTGAAGAGGATATTTCAGTCTGGCACAGACTGGATCTCTTGAACATCTACTAAGAACAGAAGCTGGACAAGAGTCATGATGTTATAACTGAAAATGTAGCTCTCTTATCTTTTCCTTGCTCAATAGAAACAGCCTGAAATACAGTTCTTAAAACCCCCAATTTCTTATTTAAGATACTAACATAATTAGAAAGATGACCTTTAGAATTTTATGGGAAATAAAATGAGACTGTTTCAGACTCAACTTTTTAAATTAATGTATACACAGGAAACACAGCAATTTTCCTTAAATATTCATTTCACTTTCTTCACTTGTGCAATACCTGGTCCCATAAACTTATGCCTACTGGCCTGCCTATCAGTTTAAAGAAGTCCACTGATACAGAGTTGGTGACCACACTTGTTCCTGAAGTATTCAGTAGTCAAACTGCAGCTTCAGAAAGAGATGTATAGAATATGCACAAGTCTAACAGCAGAGCTTTTAAACCCTCTGACATGCACAGCCAACCTTTCTAATTTTGCTGTCATTAGCATGGGATAGCCCAGTCTATCCCACACCAAGAGCAACACAATATGCAGCCTCCACAAAGATGCATTCTGTTTTTAGAGTCAAGAATGTTCTCACCCAAAATTACAGCCACGTAAGTGAATACCTGACTTGCAGAATCTACTGCAAAACCCTAGTGTTTTGCTACCCTTAGAAAATACAGAGAGATGACTGTGAGCCTACTTAGGAAGCGCACATGATAGTAGTGAGATGCTGCCTGGGAAGCAAATAAAAATCCATGCCCACCTTTCCATCCTTGTCAGGTTTACTGACTGCAGGGTTCCCACCAACTGCTAATGCGTTTTCAGGAGAAGGAGCCCCAGGGTGAACAGTTACAGTTCTTCCATTCATGTCTCCATCCAGAGATGCAGAAGTGACACTGGGAGAGTTTAAAGAAGCAGTTGCACAAGCCAGTGGAACGTTCGCCCGGTTCATGTTCACAGCAGTGACATAAGCAGCAGCGTTTGGGAGCTGAGGCTGGAGCTGCTGGGGAGCAACAGAATGGTGGGGGATGATCACAGCTGTAGGGATAAGACATGCTGAACTTTGAGCTTGTATTGGCATTACTGCTGCTGTTGGTCTTTCTTGGCTGTGTACTGCAACTAGGATAAAGGGAAGAAATGTGAGGGAAAGTATCATTTCCCAAGGCATGTACACATCTCAGTTACTGTATTATAAAAACAATTAAAACCACACACCTTCCTTCCCATCACCCTGCTTCCAATCCAGATCACTATACTAGTACATTTGGGTGAAATGACAGAGCATCTCAGGTGATCTGACAGGAACATAAAAGAACCAGTCCAAACTTGGCAATCTATCACTGTGCTGGCTGACAGCAGAAACTGTATAGGAAGAATGATAACACTACAAAGATGTACCTGAAATGTCGAGTATTCCTAAACTGCAAATAGCAAGATAGTGTCATGATATCTAAGTTACCTTGAGAGCCAGAAGCAGTCTAGCTGCAGCAGCATGGAGTTCCTTGCAGATGGACTCATTTAGCCTTATTTTCAACCATGCAGCCTATGTTTTCAGGGCTACAGTGCTTTCAGTATCCAAGCTAAATCAGGCATACCTACATATAACACTATAGTTTTCAATGCAGACATATCACCTAACAAATAAACTAAACCAGAACACAGTCACCCCAATGGAACACAGCCTCCTTTCCTCAGCGTTGTCAATCTTAAAGTTAAGATGGTGGCAACCTTTCAGAGGTTGGATGACATTTGTGCCAAATGCCTAGCTGCTCTAATGTTTCAGAAGCTAATGACATTTTGAGGCTACCTGTGGAGACACCTTTTCAAAATCATGGATTCAAACCTACCAGCATTTGCTTTCCTAGTTCCCCTCCTTCTCATATGCCCAATTTGGGCAGACCACAGCAACACTGTAACAGTTAGCTCTCCCCCAACCAAGACAGGCATGATTCAGAGATCTAATACAACTCTCCAAGTAGGGGAATAGAGAAGGAGCCAGAGGACTTCTCTTTTGTTTAGGAAAGGAACTGCTGCTAAATGACAAGAATATTTTTTGCAGCTCTCACTTGAACAAACATTATCTACCTCTGAGTAATCTAAAAATTTCTGTGAGGAAGTTCGAGAGAGACAAGACCTGGTCTAAACTGTGTAACAACATGGACTTATGTTTTTGCTTTTCATTTGTGTGAGAACAGTAAGTGATCCAGCCATTCCAGACAGGTGTATTAAAGTTTTAAAAATGTTCTGGTTCTGTTAAAAAGTCAATCCACAGTATCTGCCTCTGACCACTTGTGTCTATCAGTTTCACAGATTAACTATATTCGGTATCAAGCACTAGTGTTTTTTACCTGTTCTAACAGCATTGCGAGCCTGGTTGACTGTCATTTGACCTGTCATATGCATAAGAACCTTGGTTTGTGGGCTTGTTTGGATGTGTGCCGCAGAAACCACAGCAGTTGGCACCACACTGGAATTCGCTGTCACACCATTGCCCTGAAGTTTCTGTGATGGTCCACTAGCCGCAGAAGGGCTGACCATGGTTACCACTCGTCCTGTCTGGCCAGAAGTAGATACAGGGACTTTTGCTTGGGAAGCACTTGTCACTGTCCTGCAAAAATTAACACACCTTTTGCTACAATATATATTTTTAAAAACCCAGCAACTACTCTTTAGTAAAAGGTATTGTTTTTCATATCATCACCTGATTTTAGGATTAAGTGTAACAAAACGATCATAGTGAGCAACTAGAAATTAATTTATTCAGAGTTCTGTATAAAAGAAATCATACCTTGTGACTGGTGCCACATAATTTCCAGGGAAAACCCCAATCTTGCTTGTATGCATGGATGTTCCTTTGAACCAGCCATCCTGGCAACGTTCAAACACTAAAAACATCTCCCCCTTTCGCAGTTCCAGTTCGTCTTCTTTGCGTGGAGTGTATGGGTATATAGCGATATATCTGGAAGAAAGGAAAGCAAGCAACTCTCCATGTATAATAGTTAAATATGCAAGAACAAAATCACTTTCACTCTTCTGGATGGCTGAGAGTTCAGCATGAAGAGAAACAAGTAAAGCATGGTAAAAAGGATAAAGTGTTGGTATATCACAAATATAAGAAGTGTCCATGCTAGAGAAGGGCATGCCATCAAATTTTGTTGCAATTGCTAAAAGTAACATAAAGGAAAATGACTGCTGAATTTTAAAACAAGTTCACCGACAAAGAAAACCGAACATCCTATTAAAAATAAGTTACATCAAAATAAAAAATAATTGTCAATACTTAATTTTTTGTTCCTTAACTATAGTGTTTTTCTGTGGGCTTTTTGGCTTTTACATTCTTTCCCATTGTTGTCTCATGGCAGTTTTTCTTTTCTGAAAAAATTTACACTTAGAAATAAAGACCAGATTAAAAACAAGTCAAATACTTCTGATTTAACTTTTTTTCTTTTTAAGCAGGAAAATTGGGGCCCTCCTGCACAATTGAAACACTGCAGGGAGACATGTCACCTTGAAGTCAGTGGACTGACTGAGTGGCTGCTGTTTCACTTTGAAATACTTCCTTTCCAGCTTTTGAAAGCATAAGTAACAGCATAATGCAGTAACTCAGGAGTCATGGTGGGAGGTCAACATCTCCTCTCCTTCTCTGTTTTTTTTTTTAAATAAGTTCTTTACGAATTCCAAGCTTCACTTTTTAACTATAAAAATAAAACTGAGAAGCCTCTACAGTTCTGTGCTAGCAGTGGCACAGACATTTTTCATTAAGGTAGAATTTCTTACTGTCATTTCAGTGTTCAGTGCCCTGAAATAGTTTAAAATAAAAATTTTTAACTTTAAAATGCATGTTTATATTACACATGTGGAAAATAACATCTATAAACAATGGAAAGCATTTTCTAAAAAAAAAAAAAATATTCAAGAAGTAGCTAATCAGTCCTTCCTGTGCAGAACTCTCCAGTGCTTCCTTTTTCAAAATAGAGCTCATCTTTTCATGAACTGGGAAGTCAACTGATCTTTCTGCTCTCTCTTTCCCCTCCTTTGCCTTTCCCTCCCAGGGAAATGCAGGCTTTACAAAACGTTCTCTATCTGGGCAGAATTGGCCCTTTGTCCACTGACTGCAAAAGAAGACAGTATTTTTTTGTTCCTCCTGTCTTCTATATCATCAGCCATTTGCTGTTCCTTCCTGCTCAGCAGTCCCACACCTGCGAAATTTTTATCCAGAATCTTTACTAAGTTATGCTCAGCTGGAGCCTGGGTGCCTAAATTTAAGGCTCAGCATCCTTTACAATATCTGCAATGGTGCTTCAGAGGCAGAACTACAGAAAATCAATCTAAGGAAACAACATATGGGGAGCAAAAGACTTCAGAATGGACATGACTTGTGAACAGCCTACACAGAGACAATCAAGAAAATTAGGGCAAAATAACTAAATGCGTGAAGTTAATGCACAGAAGTTCAAGTACATTAAACCCCCAGGCAGAGGCAGTTTAATGTGCTTTAACTGACATGCAGTAACTTCACAGCTTTAGTTAATTTGTCAGCTTTCCCGAGTAACCCCATATAGCAAACTCTTAAAATATCTTGGCAAGAGTAACTGGCACAAACAAGGAACTGGATTAATTGCTCTGTAGAATTCTTTGCAACAACAATACATCTGCAGCAATGTCAAAGGCTATGGACAGGAGTTTGTGCATTTTTCCCAGCACAAAAAGAGAGCATACAGCCATTCATGCAGTTTTTGCAGAAAAGAATTGGCTCTTCCATGAAAAAATGAGAGCCCTTCTTCCAATGAGGAAGACCACCCTTCTCTCAGGAAAGCTTGAATGGCTGTATGCTCTGGAGGACCCCCAGTAACCCACAGTGCTCCCTCCCTTGGAAGGAAAAGCACTGATTTCCTGCTAGCTCACCCTATGGGAACTCTGCTGCATTCTCCTAGGGCTGGATGTGGCTAGTCCATCTGCCTCTCGCCTCACCAGATAGGAGGGATTCTCCCACAGCTGGATCTGTCCTGGACTAGGACAGATCCAGCTGCTCTGCCTCCTGCCCCATGCACAGTTCCAGGTAACGCAGCACAGCTACTTTTAGCTGATGCCCACATGGTATCAGTTGGAGACAATCTGTCTGCCATCGGACTGTGTGGGAGTAGGAGCGGATAGTGAGGGAGAAGCTACACATCATCCCCTGGCAGAAGAGCTTTGAGGTGACTTTATTGCTATCCAGGCATAGGGTTGGAAGGCTTGTACACCCTCCCCTCACTACTTTTTTCAGCTGCAAATTTCCAGTGCTTGAATTGAACACTTGACCCTATCCAAAGAAACTGATGCAAAGGATTCTAAGATGTACCTGCAAAAGGGGTGGGTGGGGACTTTCTATCACAGAATGAGAGAAATCTGCTGGAAAGGAAAAGAAAAAGAAGACACAGAACAGAAGTTCCAGGCTGGCCTGCTGTAGAATAAATACAGAGGGTTTTGCATTATTCCAGTGTCCTTCAGATGTTTCAGCCACTTCCAAGTTGTTTCTTTCTCACATCCTTCATCTTTTCCAAAACATACACAATACACAGGAAGGCAGGTGTCATCAGGAGCACATTAGAGATAAAATATTTGCACTCAGAAGGATCGCTCATATTCACTTGTTATGCAAGTGTGAAGACATAACACTAACTAACAGTTTCATGCCAACCTGCCACCCACTAATTAGCTGAACTCCAGAATCCTCAGCTGAACTGCATTTGCAACCTGGACAAGAAGCCTGATGAGAACATGCTTATATAACATGGCAAGTAAGATGGTGTTTTCTGTGCTCTGGCATAAATTATTCTGTGTGGGATGGTCCTTTCATTCCATTCATAATGAAAGATGTTGAACAATTCATTCGGGACTTTGCCACCCTTGAGTTGCATAGTTCTCATCCTGAACTCAGGGAAAAGAGAAGTGCATTCACTCCCCCCACAACAAATATACCCTATATGTAGTGTATTCATGTAACACAACACAGCAACATCCTATTATATTTACTTAAGCTGAAAATAACCTACCAACACCATTTTTTTTTGTTTCCTAGTTAGATGTCCTTCTTTCTGGGTGTGTGAGCAGGATTCAGGCTAGCTGATAACATGTTCCAAGTCATCTCTTAAAGGACTTGATTTATTCCATGTTTTTTCTTCTCCCTTAAACTTACTCTAAGTGGTAACAAATTTCAATTTTACTTACACACTTGGTCGAGTTTGTGGCCGTAAATGTGCTGTTTGGTCAGCTGATCCAGACACAGGCCTTTGTACCAGTCCTGCAGAAGGTGGCCCTGAAGATGTTGAAGCAATGACTGTGGCAGACAAAAGAGGAGGTGGCGGAAGAGGGGGATTTATATTCTAGGATTAAAAGAAAAATAAGAACAAGCGGTGTTGGTCTTGTTCAATAAGCTGCAAAATGTACAGTATGTTAAGATACCAAAAAAAAGTAACAGTAAGCAAGTTGAGCAAGCACAAAACTACCATCTGTTGGAAAGATATAGCTGGACAACGTGGTTTCTCCCTCTTCTACCCCCCCTCTTTTTCCAATTAAAGATCTTGACGTCATGACAGCCAATTAAGCAAACAGACAAGCAATTTCCCAGTGCAGGAGAAGCTGAAAGTGTTGTTTCTAATTATAACAAACAACATTTTTATGAGAATTCTTAAATAAAGCCCATGGGGGAGGGTTTTACATCCTACTCTTGAACAGACTTCAATCCGTGGTTGTTTTTGTAACAGGAGACTAACAAACAATATACAACAATTCACTGCACCCAAAACCACCCCTCCTGGTGAAAATTCCCTTTGATGTGTGGGCTTTAAAAAGCAAGAACAATATCAGACCACAGTCACTGTGCTATTGTTGCCACTTTCACTTATTCTTTCATTTAAAAGTGCCAGCTTTGAAATTCAGTATTATCACAATTGGTAATCTTTAACAAGCACACCAAAAAAAGCCACAGTCCCTTTCCAGGCAGTAAGGGGGTTCTGCCTACAGGATTCCATTCCTTTTGAAAAATCAATGGAGCAATTGTTACCTTCTGATCTATAAAACCTTAGATAATTCGTTAGGACCCTATGTACTGACACTCCTGGGAAAATGGGCCCACAAAGGGGGACTGCCTTTTGCTCTCTCTCCCCCCCCAAATATTTGAACTTCAGCATGCAAGAACTGAATCAGAAAAAGGTGATAAAAAAAGCAAAAACTGTTTTTACACATCATGCTTCATAGCAGCAGGGGCCATCGTTGTTGGCAGGGATGCCACAAATTAAGCTACACGCCCTGATTCCCTTCCCCTGACCGATCTGCTGCTCTGCTTTTTGCTTCCTGCCTTGTGCTCCCTGCCTGGTCTATTATTCTGTTTTTTGCTCTTTGTCCTATCTGCCGCTGTTCTGCATGCCCCTGCCTGATCTGCCAAGTGCCCCACACAGAGGTTGCCCATGATACTTGTGCTGCAGGTTGGCCACCCCTGCCCTACTGTAACACAAGTTTCTAATTTATGAACAAATTTCTGATGCCTGTTCATTTCAGTACATGAACACATAAATACTTATTACTACCATGACATTTATAATTAAAATACCTTTCAATTAGCATTTTTCTCCCTGATCAGCTAATTTTCTCAAGTTTTTCTTTTCAATTCTTCCAAACAATAATCCAATTCTTCTCACCAAAAATTCACACAATACATGCCACAGTGGGCTAATCATTCTACGACATTCAGTCTATATGCTAATAAAAAGACAGCTTCATAAAATGCACTCTCACACTTCTAGTCTACAGTAATGACTTGTTTGATCATAGTGTTTAAAATCTGTCAGAAATAGTCACAGATCACTGTAACTTGTAACTTCAGTATAAGGACAACGTATTTCTCCAGAATACGTAATCAGTCTGAGTAGGAAGGCAAGCCGTGAAATGGTTCCATCTTATTTTCATTGAAAACTCTTGATTATATACAGATTCATGACTTCCAAACAGGTATGTAAACAGGTCCCTAAGCCCTGTAGGAGGCTTTTGTAGGAGAGTTTGCTCCCTGAGGAGCCCTCAGCCAGCTCCCTAAAGCAATGCTCAGTGCTTAAAGAAGCAAACAAAACCAAACCCCATCTTGTCCTGGACACTAGGACAGGACACCCTTTTGCCTCAGCCCCTCCTTGCAGAAAGCTGTTCCCTGCACAGCTTGCTTCCTCCTATTTTTGCCTTTGCCCGGGAACTTTTAATTCTTGCTCCTTACCCAAATGTCCCAAACCTGGACTTCCTTAACAGGACTGACTCGTCCTCCTTAAAAGGGACAGAATACCTTGTTACAGGGCAAACTATACCCCAGACAGAGAGTGTATATGCAGGGTTGCCAACTGAAGAATTCTTGTTTTTTTAAACTGACAATGTCCAAGCTTTTTACTGACATATATGTTTTTACTGACAATTATTTTACATAACGTAAACAGGCAACTCTTCTGCCAGGCCCTGGATGGCAGTAACAAGGGCCAGATTCAAATGCAGGGGTTCAGCACCAACTTTTAACAGTCTTACTTGACTGTAGCAATAGTTTTACATTGTGCTTCCCCCACCACAGGGGTTCCCTGCTCACCCCCACACACCTGATACCTGCAATTGTACCCTGCATTGTGCTGCTCCCAGCCCTGCCCAGCCCCCAACTTTACTTCTGCTGACCCTGCTCTCCCTGTCTTGGCACAGATACCCACCCATCCTTTCTCCCCCTCCCAGGCCTGTAGCACCATACTGGTTGAATTGCCCCCTCCCTGCCACACTCTGTACCTCAGACTGCAAGAGTCCACACAGCCCTGCCTATCTTCGAGCCCAATAGGATGCAGCAGCAGCATAAGGCTGGGGGTGAGGGGGCTATGGAAGCTCCCATAGACCACAAAAGCCCTGACCTCCCTTCAGGGTGCTACATTACCACTCAGAAACACGGTGCTACCGCTCTGTTCCTTATGTTGTACCCAGCCTCAGTCTGATGATGGATCTTCAACCAAGTTGTTGCTTAGTTTTTTATGGACAGCTCCATTTTTTCCCCCCAGACTTTAAAGACGAGGATTTGTATCCCCTTTTTTTTATGGACTGTCCATAAAATTAAGGACAGTTGGCAATCCTGCATGATCCTCCAAGAACGATGTAATTGTGTGATTTGATTAAAACAATTCACATCAGACAGTATCAATATCAATTCTAGACCAGGACGTCAAAAAACAAAGTTTTAGAAATGGGTTGGCATTGTGTATTAAAACTATCAAACCTGCTTTATATTTTTCTGATTATACTGGACCAAGGGGAAGAGCCTATAAAGGACTTAGGCACTTAAGAAATGGCACTAAACACATTTAGGCACCACTCCCCAACCCCCGGATGGAAAAGAGTGCATGGGGAGAGTCAGACACCTCAGAATGATGATTAAGAAAACCCACCACGCGAGTAAGCATCTGAGAGCACGCAAGATTTTGCAAAAATAAATGCTAAGCACAGAAGAATGTCTGGAATTCCTCCCCTCCAGTATGCAGGCACTAAACTCGGTGCTATAGGTGAGCACCTCCATCTCCTTGGGATCCCCAGTCTGGAATTGTATTATGACAGATTACAAAGAATTGAGCAGGATTTAGCATCGTCTTTTAAAACATAGGCCTTCCTCAACCTGATATCTCAAGCTACCTCTCTGGAGATTGCCCTAACCACCAGGCTATTGGCAAGGCTGACTGTGGCACTTTACATCACTCCTGTAGAAACTGGGTCACTGTGCAGGAAGGAGCAAGAAGCAAAACTCCAGATCTTCACTCCCCTCAAGTAAGTGCACAAAACGCTGTCTATGCTCCCTCTTGTCTACCCTCTTTTTAGTCCCTTGAATCTCACAACATACATTCACACACAATAGCCAGGCAGGATCAGTTTATACTTATAAAATGTGTATCCTACACAGGATGTGTTTTACATGGATATATGTGTGTTATGAGGAGAATTCTTAATGAGTTAAAATACAACTCACAATCACTACTCTGTTCCATTTTATTCAGATTCTCATGCTGCTGCCCACTCTCACCATACCTAGTATTATTGAGATGAAAGCTGGAATGAACTATAGCCCAATTAAACATGTTAACACTTGGCAAGAATCTAGAAAGCTAAACAAAATACCTGATGGGCTGTAGACAACAAATACTCCACAGATTGCATTGCTACAACTTAATAAACTAGATTTGAATGCTTTAGCCAAGGTTTCAGAAATTCTGGCATACAGCCATCTCGTTTGCAGATACTGAGAAACAAATCTGTTTCCAGTTCAAGCCAAGTTTGACAGCTTCTGTATTGAATGTTTCACAAAAGGACATGTGCAAAAATAAGTGATTTAGTAAAACCACTTGTGCTGGTTAAATAGGACGGTTTATCTAATGAAATGGAAAGTGAAAAATTAAAGTTTTCTGCAAATGATTCTTCAGCCACAGAATGTACTCCCAAATGCTGACACCAACATTTAAAAGACATAAAAAAACCTTGACAAGCAGCTGTGAGCTTTCAAACATGAATAAATACCACATGCCTTATTCTGCCTCAAAATAGTGAAACCAATACTTTATTTAAGCTTGAAAAATGCCAATAGCAACTCCTCCTGTGCCTGTGCTCAAGACACCCTAATTTAATATTAAAATTCAAAGGTAAAGCTACTGTTTCATCTGAATCAACTCAATATTGGAGTATCAGGTTAAACACCAAATAAGCAAAGTCAAACAAACAAACAAACCTTTGCCATCCCTCATCACATCCAAAAAAGGCTGGAGAAAATAGGAAGCTAGCATTATGCCCAGAGGGTTAAGTAATTATGGCTCAAGTCTAAAAACATTCCTGAACTCTGACCCTGAACAAGTAAGAGCAGCCACACTGATATAATCTCACATTATTTCTTCTGATTACTGCTCTGAACCTATCAAAATTATCTTCATTTTATCTAGATTAAACCCCAGACAGTGAGCTCTTATTTAAACCCTCTCCTGCAAAGTTATTTATACTAGTGATCTGGCTGGTTGACTGTAAGGAAGGTATAGAACTAAGTGCCATCAGGACACTAAAAGCATGGTATGCCTTGTGATAATGCTCCAGGCAGGCTCATATTTACAGCTGTGCAACTAGGATGGAAACCTGCCATGCCATTTCTGAGCAGACGCAGAATGACCTCTAATTTCCCAGTAAGTCCTCTGAGATAAAACAGTGTAACCACTCAAAGCAACTGCATCCATTCCTAGCCATTAACTTTGAACAGGTCAACATCATTTCAGGTTCAGTGGCACCTAAAGGCAACAATCTGTAAACTGTCTGCAGGAAATTGTTACCCAAACTCATCATTATAATTTCAGTCTTTTACAGAATCTAAAGGCAGGATGAACATAAAGAGGTAGTTAGCTGTGTTAGTCTGAAGTTAGGCAGAAGGCAGGGTAGATATGCACCTTACAGGGTGCGTCTGCATGTGATATTAATGCTATAAAGGCTTACTGCACAGTAAAATACTGTGCAGAAAGCCTTCCCTGGGAGCACGTCTATACGCGTTCCCTACTGGGAGCAAATCCGCTTCCAACGGGTGCAGCCCAGTACATGGCTGCTCGTACCCTATTCTGGCCCCTGCAACAGCCACAGGGAGCTTCAGGATCCCCGGGGTACTAGCTTGGGGGCTCGCAGGGAGCATGGGGCTGGTCCCAATGCACATGGGGCCAGGAGAGCTCTGTTGGTTGCAGCAGCAACTGTCTCCTGACCCTGTGCACATCAGGAGGGGTCCTGATGTGCATGGCGCTGAAAGCCAGATGCTCTTCTGGTCCCATACACATAGGGACAAGCCCTGTGCCCAGTGGGGCTTCCCCATGTAGCTGGGGGCTGTTTGGGAGCTGCCCCAGAAGCAGCACAGCTCCTAGACAGCCCCCAGCTGGGCAGAGAAGCAGAGAGCTTTCCAGCCCCAGTGCTGCTCAGCTCCCAGCATCTGTGGGGAGCCAGGAGCTGAGCAATGCCAGGACTGGGGGAGTTCCCTGTACCCTGTGGCCCCCTGGTGTTGGGCCTGATTGGGAAAAAATTTGCTGTTAGTCAGCATCTATACATGTGTTAGTTAGTTTACTACCTGTATTTACAGGTAATAGCTAACTGCACAGTAGACTAATTTACAGTACAGTAAATGATGTATGCATATAGATGGTGATGCTTTACTACACAGTAGATTAGTCTACTGTCCAGTAAAGCATCTCATGTAGACATGCCCACAAGCTAGCTTAATAATGTATATAGAAAGCATAAGCTTTTGTGAACTTGAGCATCTGATGAAGTGAACTTGAGTTCACAAAACCTTATGTTCTCTATATACCTTATTTACTTAGTTTGTGAGGTGCATCTCTACCCTGCCTTCAGGATGACTATAAGCCAATACATATATTTCTCTTACTCCTACTTCTCAAAGGAGCTCTAACTCTACTAATCCAAATCATCTCTTTCCTCTTCAGAATCACTTGGTTTACTACATGCATTTTCTTTAAAGATCTTCAAAAAAGCAAAATGTCAAGTTATTTAACCACTAAAATGTATGCCATTCAAATTATAATATATAAAGTTTTTTTGTTTTCTTTTGTTTTTTTTACAGTGAAGGAGAACTGCTGGCAACTTCTTGAAACTATTTTATTTAAGCTTTCAGAAGCAGTGATCTCAGTCTCATAAATATCAAACCAGGTTTTCCCCAGTAGTACAGCAGTTTGCTAGTCATGTAGCCAACCAATACTGAAATATAAAAAACACTCTCTTTTCTAACTCCTTTGCATACTGACATTAGTCCCCAGCTTTAAACTACACTTCTCACAGACCTTTTGTTGTAATGGATGCTGTTCTGACGAATGCCCAAAATATTGTGAAGAAAATAAGAATCATTGCATGCATGCATTATCCTCCAAGTAGGGATACAACCTCTCAACCATAAAATGGTCTTATACATAGGTGTACCTACAAGATCCATGGGGTCGTCATCTCCAGAAATCCCTCAGACCTGTCCAGAAACCATTTGCTCAATAACTCAAACACAAGAGGGCTCATAACATCCTTCCTAAAAACATCCTCCTTAAAGGAAGAACCAGGACAATAGTTTTTCCTTTGTTAGTCTTCAGAGATTAAGATAGATATATACCTTCAGAGATTCTTTGTGGATAAGATACCCTCTTTTTACTTAGAAGTTTACTAGGAATCCCATTGTGCCTCTTTTCAGTTCCTCTTCCTTTCTTTCTCTCCTCAGTCCAATTCGGAATAAGATAAAAAGGAGCTGTATCAAATGGACTGGCATTTGTACCAGCACAGAGTCAATACACATAAAATAAGAGCTACCACTTTTACATAGCACAGCTGAAGAAACACCAGGCTGAAATTACTGGGTTGCTTAGGGTTGTGGCATGTTTGATGGGCAGAAACATCAATCAAAGGAGGCAAAATTCTGATGCAAATGATTCCAGGTACCTCCCTGCTATGTCTGACTTCCCACAGTGTTCAGGAATTCCAAAGAAATGTTAAAGGAAGAATCTTAAAAAGTCAGTGCAGTAGTTCCCACTTGATGCGTCTACACGAGATGTTTACTAAGCAACCGACTAATCGGCTGCTCAGCAAATGTTGCACATCTACGTGTGTGCCCCTATTAAGTCAGAATGAACTAATTTGCTTGCGCGCATGTAGATGCTGCCCCAGCTAGCTTGGGTATGCAGGTGCTTCAGTGCAGGGGCTGCCTATTGGCTAGCCCTACACTGAAAGTACCCTCATGCCCCAGCCAACTCCTCTGCAGCACACTGAGCTGGGGAGAGCAGCCCTGGGTTGGCAGGCTGACCCCCCCAGACCTCCTGCCAGCAGGGACTGCTCCAACCTGGCTCAATGTGTTGTTTGTCTGGGTGAACGTGCAGATGTGGTGTCTGGGAGCAATAAACTCTGGAGCAATAAGCGCCGGCATTTATTCATGCTCATTAATAGCAGGTGTAGACACACCCATTTGGTCAACAATGGCTAAGTTGTATCAAGATTTCATAGACATTAGGGCTGGAAGGGACCTCGGGAGATCATCGAGTCCAGCCCCCTGCCCAAAGGGCAGGAAGTCAGCTGGGGTCATAGGATCCCAGCAAGATAAGCATCCAATTTACTCTTGAAGGTGTTCAATGTAGGTGCTTGAACCACCTCCGCTGGCAGACTGTTCCAGACCTTGGGGGCTCGGACAGGAAAGAAATTCTTCCTTATGTCCAGCCTGAAACGGTCTTGCAGGAGTTTGTGACCGTTCGACCTCGTCATCCCTTGGGGCACTCTGGTGAACAGATGTTCCCCCAGATCCTGGTGGTCACCGCTGATAAACTTATAGGTGGCCATCAGATCACCCCTGAGCCTGCGCTTTTCCAGGCTAAAGAGTCCCATGGCTCTTGACAAATGTCAATAAGGATCTATAGATATCAGTAATAATTATGATCCCAAGAGAGTACTGCCAGACTGGTCAGTCCAGAATGCATCAGTATAATTTATGGATAAAAATTCTACCTTATGCAAGTACAATACAGCCACCTGGAACAGGATCTGTCTAGCAAACTATTATATATATATTATATATAAAAAAGAAGAGGATATAACATGGGGGAATTAACAAGGAACTACTTGTTCACTATGACTGTAGACTGCATCCGCTAAAAAACATTGCATCTAATTTAACCTGTGGCAAAGAATACAAGAATCATCTGCCTTTAATTTGTATATATGGAAAGAACAAAGCTGCTCTTAGACACTATATTTTTTCTGCTCATCAGGAAGAAAACTGAATTCATCCAGAGAAAATATACTAGATGCTACTTAATGTCTGAGCTAGATAACCACTATTGGGTTGTCTATGCTGATTAGCATCATCTTCCATAACAAGGGGGCATCTAAATGCATCAGTCTCAAAACAGTCTCGAGACAAAACTACTGAAATTCACCCTCCTTAAGTCAGGAGTCCTGGGTGACTGGAACTGAAGAATTTTAAAAGAGTTGACCAATGAGCTCTCTGGAGTGTAAAGGTTTATTTTTACTAAGTCCTGAACTACTGGGGAAATTTAAGGGGACTGAAAGAAAACTTCCCATTCCAATAATTAAAATGATTAAAATGGCATAGTATGAGTAATCATAAAACTTCTAAGCCTGGTAAAGTAACAGCTGATACACAAAGCAAGAGGGTAGTACAGACTAAGGACAATTAACATAGGCTTATGGAAAATAAGACCTTTCAAAAATGAACTTGACATTTTTTTAATTATATTTGGTGGGTGAAATTTATAGTGTTGTTAGAATAAGGCTTTTGAGTTGGTACCTCATAACATTGTGATTAAGAAAGAGGAACTACAGAAAATCAACCTGGTTTATATTACAAGCTGGCTAATTAATACCTCTCAAAATCTAACACTAAGTAGGCATCTGTCACCTATTTGGTGCATTAGGGTATTATGGTCAGTCCCAGCTCCATTCTATTTAATATTTTAAGAATGACCTCACTGCACTTGAGCAAGACAGAGATGATAACAGTGGACAAAAGAAAGCATTCCAAACAGCTGTTTCAGTTTCCTTTTATTGAAGATCAAAGGTCTTTCTGAGCCTAGGCACGCTAAGGACTAATGTGGCCAGCATCAGAACCCTTTGACTTTCCTACCCTGAATAACAACATAGCCATTTACAGCTGTCAGCTAAAAGCTGCCTTTGGCATGAGTCTGGAGTGAATCTCAAGTTCTTGCCTTTCAAGACATTTTAACTGGTCTGCCACTGTACAAAATGTAGACATCCATGGATGACCGATTCAGTCCATAGTTCAGGAGTGTTCCAAGATTCTACATTTATGCTAAGATTTCATATTGCAACATCTACCATCTCCAGTGGACTTGAAGACTATATCCCATCTTGGTGAACGATGACCTGAACTCAGTTAATCAAGTCATTTGGCTTGACTATAGCAATAAAATATATCTAGGGACAAAGCCTCAGCACTTAGGAAACTCCAACTGGTACAGAACACTGCAGCAGGCTTCCTCAGCAACACAAGTTATCATAAACCTTGGACTTTTTTACACTGGTCTATTGATTGCAGAATAATAAATATGAGTTTGAAATGTTCGATGTCCTGGGTCCAGGATATGTAAAGGACTGGCAAGCTCCAGAATGATGACTGTGGCAGACAACTTTGCTCCTTTATCCAACAGGACTTTTTACAAAGTTAAAGACTGTCTGTGAAGGAAAGACCTTTCTTGGGAACTGGCTAAGCACTGTAGAAGTACATTCCTTAGGAATGAAAGATCATCACAAACTTCACCATCTTCCAATTTAAGTGCAAGCAACATTTCTTTGAGCTTGTCTGCTTTAACATACTGTAACATAGGCCTACATTTTTTAAAAAATTCCAAACCAAATGACACTCTAGTACACAGACTTATTTGGGGAGAAGGTGTGAGGACAAATATTAGTTGTTTTATTGTGTGACAAATATTAGTTGTTTTATTATTGCACTAATGGAAAGCACCAAGATATCAGTATGAAAGATGTTGTGTAAGAACCTGCATAGAATAAAAGAAAATATATTATTCTTACTAATAATATTTGAGATGACATAAATGTAGGCAGAATGGTAAACAAAGAGGAGAAGCTCCTGAAAAGAGAGAGAGAGAGAGAACTTGGTAAACTAATTATAAACCTACAGCATACATTTTCAGATAGCCAGAAATTAAGTTATACATCTAGGGACAAAGAATCAAGGCCTTATTTACTGGATGAGAGAGTCTATCATGAGAAGCAGCAACTCTGAAGAAAATCTTGGTGGCTAGACGTGAACTCTCAATGTAACATCCAGACCAAAGGGGCTAATGCAGTCCTTAGGGTTATATACAATTGATTACTGCGTTGGAATAGGGAGGTTATACTATCCTTGCATTTTACACTGGTGTGATTGCTACTGGAATACTGTGCTCAGTTCTGAGCTTTATACTTCAACACCCACAAAACAAAAAACCCAACCACTAAGGGAGCATTCAAAGAAAAGCAGGCAGTATTACTGAAGCGTTGGAAAGCATATCTTTAACCATAGGCTTAAGGAGCAGACTCCAGTTTAGGAGTGATTTGATTGCTACCTAAATACCTACACACAGGAACAGAAATCTGATAATGAAAAGTGTTTCAATCAAGGTATTAAAGGTGTTAATGACTGGGACTTGAAATAATCCACATTTTTAACAGTGAAGGTATTTAAGTATTGAAACAAACTAGCAAAAGTTGTAATATATTCACAGATGGAACTGAAAGACAGGTTGCCATTAAGGATCCTTAGTGCCAAAATTTTTGCCATTGTTCAGCATGTACTACTGTCTATCACACATGTAATTACAAACAAGTCAAAAGTTTCAAACTAGCTTGCCAGTCGCAGAAAAGAGAATGACAACGGAAACAAAGGGAGCTTCAGTTTTGTTAAATGCTACTTACGCCAAGAGCAGCTTGGTAGGTGACCTCTGATGGGAAGGTAAATGAAGGCCCAGTTGTAACCGGACTGCTAGGGGGTGGGGTGACAATTAGCCCTGTGGTACTGATATGAACCTGTCAAAAAAAGGCTGATGTCAATTTTAAGTAGTTCTTGTAAAAAACAGATTGCCATGGTACAATAGCACAACTCAAGGTCATACCACTTGCATTCTGCTATACCACCAATAGCAACTGCAGCAAGTACCTATGAGTTTCTGTTCCTAACTGGTATTGCATATTTGTAACTACCCTGCTGATTTTAGGCTTTATATGAAACAGAAATGAGCTTTCAGAAACACTAAATAAGAACTAAGAAGGAAAAACATATTTTACCAATGTTTATTTTTCTTGAATTGGTGGTAATGCAAAGAAACGTAAATGAAATACATTGATCTGGTATGAAAACTTCATGTATAATTGTCCCAACATTTTTAAATGTTCACTACTGCATTGTCTGCATAATTTTCGTCTTTACATGTAACAGAAATCATTACTACAATTTGACAACTGTAACTTATAATTGCGTTTTTACTGAATACCAGATTTATATACATCTATAAAAAAAATCAAGATGCCAAACTATTTTTACTACCATGTAGGCTTGTAAACACTTAAAGAATTCCTGAAGTTAAATCCTTTTCCTAGGTATGTTATTAATTTAGTTTCAGCATTTTATTCAAACTGGGCTACAAAAATGAAACAAAATAGTTTAGTTTCTAGGTTTTCATCTATTACAACAAACATGCTAGGAGTTTTCTTTTCTTTATAGCACTTCAAAAGCATATCTGAATTATAAAACCACTCACTGAACTTATAATTAAGAAAATACTTGTACTCGCACTGCAAAAGGACTTGTGAGTACAAGAACAAAATTTGGAATATAAAGTAAGTGAAAAGTGTCTTTACACACACTCTTAAAAGGATCATGTGCTTTTATTCTGTTATGTAAAATGTGTAATATATAGTTAATTTCTGGTAAAATACCTGAGAGGGGGCACTGCAGGAAAGGCCTGTTAGTTCACTTATACGGGCTGCTGCAGTAGGGTTGCTGGAGCTGATAAGGACAGGAGGACTAATTTCCATTGAGTGACGATTCTGAGAAGACTGTGAGGACTTGTTGGACATGGTAAGGGAGGTAAAGGAATGTCGTTTTTTTGTGTTCTTCTTGGTATCAGTGTGCTTTTGTACTGAATTGTTGTGGGCTGCCCCCGAGGTACCTTCTCCAGAGTCTACAGCAGAACCTGAGGGCTTATCCAACTCTATCAGCTGCTTGGCTGCTGTGTTAAACTGAAAAAAAAAATCAATACATTAAGAAATTATTTTAGAAATCTTGAGTAGTAAGAAAAGGTAAGCAGTTGACTACAGGTTGTGAAAACAGTACTCACTTTTTTTCATAACTAGGAAATAAACTCAGATGTTTGGAATCCAGAAGGATTTCTGCTGTATTGACATACTCTATAACTAGTAGATGTCCAGGTACAAGTCTTTCACTGCAACCTTAATGGCTTCACCAAAGACTGTGGTGTATTTTCCATGATGGGCAATTTGTAAGTCAGAAGGGGACATTTTTCTAAAAGGTGTGTTCTATTTTAAACAAGCATCAACACAAAGAGGTCTTTCACTTGGGTTACATAAGAGCTCAGAGTAAATGATCACCATGGTTCCTTCTGACATTTTAGTACATGAATCTATAGCTCTAATCTTCCTGAATGCCCATTCCACTTTAAGCCATTTGATCTTTGTCTAGATCAAAAGAAGACTCTTGGGAAGTTGTTGCAGCCATTCATCCTAGAGCATTTTTACCTCTCTTCTGTGTTTCTTTAGCAGCATTAACGAGGAACATACTTTTCATTTTAACTTATCTATACATAAGTCATCACTGACCACAAGATGAACATGAGCCTGCAATGCAATGCTGCGGCTAGTAAAGCGACCAAAACACTGGCTTGCATCTATAGATGTATCTCAAGCAAATCCCAGGACGTCATTCTCCCCTTATACTCCACTTTGGTGAGGCTGCAGCTGGAGTACTGCATCCAGTTTTGGGCTCCACAATTCAAAAAGGATGTAGAGAGCTTGAGAGAGTCCAGAGAAGAGCCATGCGCATGATCAGAGGTCAGGAAAACAGATCTTACAACAACAGGCTGAGAGCCATGGGGCTCTTTAGCCTGGAAAAGCGTGGGCTCAGGGGTGATCTGATGGCCACCGATAAGTTTATCAGGGGTAACCACTAGGATCTGGGGGAACGTTTGTTCACCAGAGCACCCCAAGGGATGACGAGGTCGAACGGTCATAAACTACTACAAGACCATTTCAGGCTGGACATAAGGAAGAATTTCTTTACTGTCCGAGCCCCCAAAGTCTGGAACAGCCTGCCATCGGAGGTGGTTCAAGCACCTACATTGAACACCTTCAAGAGCAAATTGGATGCTTATCTTGCTGGGATCCTATGACCTCAGCTGACTTCCTACCCTTTGGGCAGGGGGCTGGACTCAATCTTCCGAGGTCCCTTTCAGCCCTAATGTCTATGAAATCTATGAAACATCTTTTTATGGATATCCTATCCACTGGAACAAATTACACTATAATAAATTGGCAACTAAATGCCATTTCTTCAGTACAGAAATACAGAATTCTGGGCATTTAAATGGTCTGAAAGTCAGGAAAATAACACTAAAGAAAAGTTTTACATTTTATTTTTCTTAAAACCATATTATTAACTACCAAGAAAGTCTATTTATAGTTCAAAACTACTGTATGGAGTCAGCATAAGCAGTCAAATTCATTCATGAGATAAAGCACATGTATAAATAGAATGCAAATGCATCTTTAAACATGTTAATTCATATTAATACTAATGCCTATTACAGAGTATGACTAATCTTTACTTGGGGAACTAGTCTGTAGCCAATTACAGGGAGGAAGAACTTTTTCCTGAAGAACAAGCAAGAAGAAAAAATGGGAATACATGTAGTCATTGTTTCTACATCTCAGCACAATCTTTCTTCTATTTACCTTAACCACCTTCCTGATGAGATTCCCGTAATGCTTACAAAAAGTTTTAAACAATACTCTGTTTAGCTAAAACTTCACTATAAATCAATTTCGTTATCTGTATTCTGAAAGCTCTCATTGTGAAATACATGCTGTATACAGAGAGAGGCAATCTATTTCCTGAGTAGCTTCCAATTTAAGATGGCAAGTAGTATCCATAAGGCAGTATACAAGGATAGCTGTCATAATATGGTGTACTTGCACATGTGTACAAACCCGTTCAATGTCACTGGTATTAACTCACAAATTTCTGATAGTCTTTGTAGTAATCTAAGTGTTTTAAGTGGGAGTTGAGGAATCAGTTGAGAAAGAAATCCATAAAATCCTACAGCGTGTGTGTGGGGAAAAAAACAGCTGTGGAAAAAAGACAAAGGAGAATCAAAGCTGGAATAGCAGACAGTTATCACAAGAAAAGACAGAAGCAGAAACATAGGAAAATGCAGAGACATGAAAAGACCTGAAGAACAGGACAAAAGGCTTGAACTTCAGTGCAATAGAAAGAGGGAGCTGGTGAAGGGATTAAAAAAGTAAGACATCATAATACAAGAGGCCAAAAGATGACTGTAGCTTCAGCATGCAAAATATTACAGAGAAGGCAAGATGGGTGACAAAAAGGCCACTGCGTTAAATAATACAGAAGGAAAATACCCCCCTAAGACCAAAGTGCACTAAAGCTCTTCTTGATGCTACCCTGGGACACAAATTATGACTTACAAAAGTTACTGCTGTGGAAAACACCAGAAATAACTTACTATAATTTGTGTTCAAGGGTAGAAAGGACCTAACCATGATGCTTTTATATGGAGTTCTGCCAATGAACTTTTGACCCCCTGGTATTTATTTCTAGTGTCAAAATTAGACATTTTATAAAAGAACTAAAAATGTACTTTTAACATGTTAAGCTGACTTTTTATTACAGAATGCAAATTTATTACAAAATGTTAAGCTGATTAGCTTCCAGATATGAAAGCAGGAGAGCACAAAGCAAATATATATATAAATTCAAATAGCTGAGGAAGATTGCTCTGACACTTGAATTGTCAGTCCTATCCAGCAGAGTAGAAAGGTAGTTAGGCACCGTGAAGATTAAACGTACTGTAGATTTTTATACAGTCAGCCATTTTATTTTCATTTTAGATTAAAATCCTTCCCAACGTTCATAAAAACAGACACAAACTAGCAAAATATATTTTACATAATGGCATCAACTGTTTATTTTCTTCTTGAATCCATACCCTATCTTCAGGTTATGTAATTAAGGTTTTGTTCCTAGATAACCCCAGAATACAGCAAGAAAATAATTTATAAAAACAAAAATCACCTACTGGTGAAGAGCAATTAGAAAGAGTGAAGAAATTATTTACAAGTCTCCAAAATCACTGCTAAAAGCTCCCTTGGGCACCTGTTTCACTTAATTATGTTTGTTTACCCCCTGAAACGATTAGTGCCTGCAGGATCTACTTACTCAAATACAGAGGGAACAACACATTAGAGAAAGACTGTGGCATGCTTTTAAAGACTGAACCAAGTTTAGTCAAGTATAAAGAATCTGCTGAACACTCTCTTCTGTAGGGAAACAACCATGGAAGTGCAAAAATGGCTAAAGAATGGAACACACTGCTTAATGGCCTTCTTTTGAAAAGGACCTGGAGACTGCAAGTTGCAGAGCAAAGCTGCTCACTTCTTCCTTGGGACAAGAAATGGAGAGTTCATATACAGTGACTCATAAATGTCCAAGGATCATTCAAGGGCTACCGATTAGTATAGTTCACTAGTGCTAGCTATAATAAGGAAAGAAAAACTGCAAAGCTCTTTAGTGCTACACACATGCATGTTTCCACAACTCTGATGATGCACAGATTTTTTTTGAATGAATCTCAACCTTTTTCACTCACATAACTACCTGAGCTGAAATACAGAGGGAGCTAGATTCTGTTCTGCCTCCTTCGTTATCAACAGAATGATTACAGACGTTCCAGTTGTTGGGTTGAATTTTACTATCCTTTACATCAAGATGCAAGATGTTCTGATATTCAGAGCAGAATCTGACCTTAGAAACAAGTTTTGTAGTGCTGGTACATGAGACAAGAAGAACAAGAACAGGGCTTTGAAGCCCTGATCTGCCTACAATTGGCTACAAAGAATGATGGAAATAAATTGCCCCCGTCCATACCAGGAGGGCAATCGCTTCCAGAACTCAAATGGGTTACAGGTCTTAGTGGATCTATTTTTTATATTAATTTTCAGAAACAGATCATCTTCCTAGTGCAGTGGTCTCCCAAGGGGGGTGCACAAGACGATCCATTGGGGTGCGGGAAGAAAATATTAGAACTTCTATTTAGATTTTTTTTTATATATATATACATATATTGGGGGTGCGTGCTCAAAAATTTTTTACTGATAGGGGTGCGCGATCAAAAAAGTTTGGAGACCACTGTCCTAATGTAAGCTGGTTTGTATTGTATTGAGCTATTTTATAAAGGCTGTGCTATTTAGACATTTTCACTATAAAGGAAATTAAGTTGGTTTAAAATTATTGCTCTTCACACAGATCTGACACACGCCACATTACAATTTCTATTAAAGACATCTGATATTCTCTTTTTGAAAGCAATAAAAACATTCATTTTCAAAGCATTCATTGACATGCACCATATTATAACTTTCCACTAAAAACATTTGATGTTCTCTTTTTGAAAGAAATGCAAAACATTCATTTTTTGCATACATTTTTTCTGTTACAGACTTATGCTAGCTCTGGCTGACAAAACAAATGAAGATAAATTTATATTAAAAGGCTTGAGTCTCCTGTTCTTGATTCAGTACTACTATATGAGCCTGATTTTTCTTGATGCTATAATTAGATTATTCTGCCTAACGATGGTAAAGTAAGAAAATCTAGTAAACATAAGATTGAAAAAAACCCACACACAACAAAGCTGCCAGGAATGCAATCCCTTAACAGATATGGGATCAATTTAAATTTTTGTTTTGAAAAAAAAAATTTTTTGGACTGCAAGAAGGCTATTAAGGAATCTAATTTTGTTGTAACCTTGAATTCAACTTGCTTAAACTGGCAAATGGTCTGATGGATGCAATACTACAAATGACAGGTAACTTCTTAAAAACTACCAAAAGAAACTTTTCAATTGCACAGATAATAAAATATCACTGTGTTGTACATCTGGTAAGGATCCACTTATTAAAAATCTATGGTAGATGGTTTATTACAATGATGTCTCCCACTCTTTTCATGGCAGATATGAAAATAAGTCCTGCACATTTCACAAATTTGAAAATAATGTTTTTATTTTCTTATATATTTTAATTGAAAGCCTTTCCTCAAAAGCTTTCACCTTTATTACATGTACTCATTGTACTTTTCTAGGTATTATTCAAGAATGCTGAGCTATTGGCAATGATACGAAGAACTTTTAAAATTGCTAAAGATGCATATCAACTTTGCTAATTGTTAAAAAAAATCTCATTTGAAGTTTTTCTACATATTTATATTGCACTCAGAACCATGAATACCTATAAGCCTTGACTGAATCTCTGATTAATCTTCCAAAGAAATAGTTCTTACAATTAAGATGCAAAAATAATGTTGAGAAACTGAATATAAAATTCCTTTTAAGTCTAGAACTTGTATTTTCTTCAATACTCAAGAAATTAAGTTAGCAATTTTTAATGTGCAGAATGGTAAAAAACAGGCCCTTGGCAGATATTCATTTGGCTGCGCAAATCTGAAGAACTGTTTCCCAGATTCAAATCTACATTCCACACAGGCAGCGTGTGGGAAACCCAGTATCAAGCACCAGTACTTAATGCCATGCTTTCTGCAACACCTTTTCAACTTGACAGTCTGCAAGGCCTGCACCATGCAGCTCTCAACCTCCCAGCATATGTACTACACCTAGATCTGCACTGTGCAGCCCAAGGCCAAATATGCCACAGAGTCAAATTAAAGCATGATGCAAACCAGCCACACTTTAAAGTGGAATATCTTGGTGGCTGGTTTGCTGCTTTATCACACCATAAACTGGCTGAACATGTGGCATGTAACACATTTACACATTAATTGCACAGTAAATATAATGTCTGCCAGAGCTCTTGGCTTCAGTAATCAAGATTTGTATCGATTACACCTTCAAGAGTAAATTGGATGCTTATCTTGCTGGGATCCTATGACCCCAGCTGACTTCCTGCCCTTTGGGCAGGGGACTCGATGATCTCCCGAGGTCCCTTCCAGCCCTAATGTCTATGAAATCTATGAAAATTAACAGCTTATGACACAGCCAATTATAAACTCACAGAATGTGTTCACTTCCTACTTTTCTATCACCGGCTTCATTCTGAATGTTTAATCAGAGTGTCCCAGTGACAAAGAGCGAGTAACAAGGGCTTTGACTGCAAGTCAGTATGTGGCGTTTCCCTCTTTGTATTTCAGTGGCCTTTTTTTAGTATTTGCTTGCTGAGTTACCAGGGCTAGGGACAGAAGTTACACATAAACCAGTTTAAGTCATCAGAAACTGGTTTAAACCTGTAACAGAACAGAAGCTCAATACACATAACCCAGTATCAAAATGGCTGAAACTGGTTTAAGTTAAACCTGGTTGAATGTAGTATCAGGCTTAACTGATTTGGGTCAAACTGGTTTATGAAACTTCTGTCTCAGACCCCTTCCTCTTTCCAGTTAAATCACAGTCCCCCAGCATCTCAGCATGCTTTCCAGCCCTGGGCTAGGCTGTGCTATCTGGTCCCCTCCCCCTGCAAGTTCCTCCCTTGCAGGGTGAGCGGGCTAGCCTTGACCCAAGCTATCTGGTCCAGTCAAGCAGAAAGGCATGCTCTAACACCCTCTGGCTGATGGCCTACAGCTGAATGTGGCTACATTTCCAGAATCAAAAGTGAATGTTCACTTGCTTATCGGTTCAATTTATGCAGCTTAGACTAACCTGCGAAGGTGGAATTGAGCTTTTTGACTATCTGTACTTAGCTCATCTCACTATTATGGGACTGGAATCCGGCAGAATATTGGTGGCTAAACTAAAAAAAGACAAATTGAAAATTTCTGAGAAAACTTCAAGAAAGTCAGGAAATTATAGTATCTTCAACTTGCCTTTTTGTCTAAAAAATTTAACAGTAAAATGTATTTAATGACTAATTATTTTATTCATTGCACAACACTGCTTCTAAGAGTAAACCTTTTTGAATAATAATTTGGGGTACCTGGTATAAGGTTTGAATGAAGTTGGAATCAATAAAAAAAAGGTCAGAACAAAGTAAACTGTAATTGACAACCATGAGGCACATGTTAACTGTTCAGCAAGAACATATGAATTAAGAATTTTTTTCAGGACAAATCTTTCTTTCCTTTCATTACCTTGTGACAAAGTATTTAGCATAATTTACAGATGTTGGAATCTGGCAGGGCTATGCCATGAGCACTTCTGCAATGCCCCCTTGGACAAATCTAATACTATATAAACACCCTCACGCACTAAATAATTTCACTTTTATCAGTGACAAAACCAGGAACTCTTGTGTCTTCTATATGCACCACCAGTACTTACCTAACCTGTCTTTTAGTATCAATGACATCTTATACTTGAACTGAGAATCCCTTCTGTAACTGTCTGTAAGGAAACATTCCCTTTCAGATTCCCTTTCCCTTTCCAACAATAGCATGAAACTTATCTAAAACTCCCTCATGGTACCATGTAGATATAATAAAATAAATATTAGGAAAAAAGACAAGATTTTTTTTAAAGATGAGAAATACAAGGGTGTAATTAATAAAAGGGTTAATAAATATCAATATAGAAACTCTACTAAAGAGGGAAATTTTAATTACTTTTGGAGATTGGTTAAGGGATAGGTAGAACAAAATTTTAAAGGATAAAGGCCATCACAATGACTTTTACCTGTTGAGCAGCATGTGGTGTTAGAAGGTTAATGAGATTAGAGAAAAGACCTCACAAGGATGAGGCTGAAGGATGCATCTTCCAAAATAAATGCAGGTAGGCTTAAAACAGTATCAAGTTAAAAACAGCCCTATCCTTTATTTAAAGCTAGGACTGAGAACAAATAAAAAACAAATGGCAGGGCACATACAAACACTCAGAAATGGTGAGTTAGAAATTCACAGTCATGTATAGGTGACAGGTCTGGCGAAGGTGATTTTCCATTTCTTGTTTGTAAGAGGGTGAGAACTTTTCTGGATGTTACTTTATCTCAAAATCAGAGTAAAACTTAGGGACAAGTTAAAACCATTCAGAACTTCAACTACCACAAAATGGAGGGTCTTGTTAACTTTCCTGTGGTTTAGCCACTGGACTCAGATTTCAGAGATCATGTTTCTAGTCATGGTGCTCCCATCTTTTCTGAGTAACATAATGCAAATTATTTAGCTTGCACAATCAGTGTGTTCATAAAATGGAAGTAACACTATCCTAACTTAGGGGGAAAGAGGGTTCTGAGGAGCTGAGTTTATGGATGCATGTAAAGTGAAAAAATCACTTACAGATAAAATACAAGTAAGCAATGTTTCATGCATGGAGCTGAAAGGATAGGAGATAGTATTGCCAGGGACTCAGACATCCCCACGGCCTTGGGCACATCACTTAATCTGCCTTGCTCTCATTTCTACATCTGTAATATGGGGGGGAAAACATTTCCCTTCTCCAAACTTTTGTTTTCTATTTTGATGCAAACTTTTCAGGGTAACAAGTACATTTTACTATGCATCTGTGCTAGTTACAGCACAATAGGATCCTAACATCAGCTGAGACTCCAGGCACTTTTGTAATGTGAGCAACTATTATTGTGATGTTAATTTTTCATAGTTCCAGAATTTCATAGTTTTTAGGGCCTGGAAGGGACCTTACAGATCATCGGGTCCAGCCCCACTGCATGTGGGCAGGAAAGACTGCTGGGATGAAATGACCCCAGCAAGATAGGTGTCAAGACATTTTTTAAAGATTGCTGGGGTGGATTACTATAATTTGTATTAGCTGCCTGTTACTTTTTGGTTGGAACAGAAGGTGATGCCTTTGACATATGAGGACCCTGAACTGTTTGGAACCTATCAACTTGAAAAACCATGTCCTTCCTTGTATAATCACATCATATCATAGGCTCATCATAACAGAGGCATTTAAGTATCTGCAGTTTGGTCTAAACAGGAGGCAGCAAGCTGTTCTAAAGTTCTGCATCTCTGAAAATCATTCCCCTGCTTCAGCTATAGTATAGCTGTGGTAGCAAAAAATGTCGGGTTTTTGGCTACATATCCTGAGTTATGGATTTGAGCCTCACTCCTTACTTGTGCCAAAGGGCTACCCCCTTCACTAACCTCGCTGTAAATGGATACCAAGTCATTTAAGATAATCAGACTTAACTAGACACTTAACAAATTATCAGAGAACACCAAGATGGGTAGAGTTGCAGGAGCTCTGGAGGGTAAGGTTTGGATACAGAATGACCTGGACAGACTGGGAAAATGGTCCACAATCATGCAGATGAAATTTAAGGACAAGTAAAAAATCCTGCATTTGGGGTGGAAAAACTGCATGGACAAATACAGACTGAGGAATGACGGGCATACAATGGACTACAAACTGAATATGAGCTAACAGTGTGCTCTTGTTGCAAAAAGACCAACAGCATCCTTGGTTGTATTAAGGGAAGTGATTCTTCCCTTCATATCAAGGGAAGTGATTCTTCTGCTCTACTCAGCAATAGTGAGGCCTCACCTGAAGTATTCTCTTCAGTTTTGGGCCCCGCACTTCAAGAAGGATGTGGATAGACTGGAAAGAGGCCAGAACACAGCGACAAAAATTATTAGAGGCCTGAGAGGCATGATTTATGAGGAAAGTCTGGGAAAAACAAGGGTTATTTCATCTGGGGAAGAGAAGACTGAGGGGAGATTTGATAACTGTTTTCATATACCTGAAGGGTGATTACAGAGAGCAAAGGGACAGACTTTTCTTTGTAGCAGCAGGGCACAGGACTAGGAGCAATGGCCTCAAACTGTAGAAGATGACGTTTAGGATGGAGAGGAGGACATTTTTGACTCTGAGGGTGGTCAAGCACTGGAACAGGCTACCTAGAAAAGTTGTGGAATCTCTATTCCTGGAAATTTTCAAGAGCAGATCAGACATACACTTGGCAGAGATGGTTTAGTTGCAGTGATCCTGCCTTGAGCAGGGAGCTAGACTAGATAACTTCCTGAAGTCCTTACTAGCCCTGATTTCCTATGATCTTATGTCCTAACCATGCTAGCCCAATGGGCTAGTAGGCTCAAGTGTACCTTAACCTTGTCTTCCTTAGTTTGAAATAGCCTAATTTACCCTCCCTCAGGTTGTTCTCATTTACTTTATTGTAGTGAAGCATTAGGAAGTGAGAGCTTATTGTTTAGCAGGAAGTGTCTACAGAGATGGAACAGGTACTTCCTAGTATAAACGTAAAAATGATGTTCCTGTCTTAAAGAGCATATAATCTAACATTATATGCAGTATAATGAACTCAGGTAACAAGACAGTATGGAGAGAAAGGGTAAGGAAAGAACACTGATTTTTAAAGCTATGAGATTACTCAGTTCATGCACCTATGTGTCATAACAATGTAAACAAAAACGGTTTATGTTTTAGCCATACCTTAACGTTTTTGTGCACATTTTAGCATTATTTTCACCATTTAGGATTTTAGAACGACACTAAGTAAACTGAAATTACTACTCCTAAAGCATTATAGGTATGCTTTACTCACCTCAACATATGAAATAGGGAATATTCCTATCTTGTCAGCCAGCATTCCTTCAGCCCAGTTTTCATCAACTCGGCGAATCACAGTCAGAACATCATCCTGTACAAACATGCAATGATTATGTCTCTTAGCTCTAATTAAGTTCCTCATTTAATTTCTCTCCACAACACAGGAGAGTACATGGAAAAGAATTCTATAGCAGGCACTTCACAACGTGAACCTGTAGCTTTTGGAATTAAATGGTTCCCAATAGTTTTTTTTCTAATCTTGGTGGAAGTCCTGCAAAGAGCCCAAGAAGTGGTATTTGGGCTTCTAAGTAACAGACTGCCTGCTGTGCTAAGTCTATTGTATTCCTTCAGTCCCCTTCTGTGTCCCCAGTTAGACAGAATTGAATTGCAAACTCTTTTTATCTGTCAGATGACTTGTTTTACTTTATTCCTAGCAGTTACTTTTCTATTTAGGCAAGAACACTAGAAACATTTGAAAGCATAATTGACATCAGTTCCATTGACATACCCACTGAGTTTTAAGCCTGGTTGCAAGAACCTTATATTAGGAACATATTACTTGCTCTTTATATTTATTTTATTTATTGCCCCAGAAACTTAATTAATTTATATTTCATTGCATGAGTAAAAATGTTAGGAAACATTTATGTGCATTAAAGTAAAACAAAAGATTAAGAAAATTCAAGATTGCATACACTACTTAAATCAAAGCTGCATATGTAAGCTAATACAGATCACCCTTGTGAGTGTTAATATTTTGTTCAGTAAAAGCCATTATCTGTTCACATGTAGCTGCACTGATTTCCTCAGAGAGAGTTGAATACTTAGGGTTTCCTGCTTTTATAATTTCAGTCATCCTTTCTACATTTAATAGCTGAGGGCAATAAAGAAATCTGATTATTTCATGTTAGATCTTATAGATTTGTGTAATCTTGCAAAGTTAACGTATCTTATAAATGTGTAGAGAACAAAAGAGAACAGCTCAAGCTATGGTTAAAAGTGCCATTAAGAATGCTCTTCATAATTCTAATACTTCTATTAAAGCTTCATATAATTTCATGCCTTGTGAGACAGAAAAGGAGTGAAATAGGAGTGAAAAAAAGAATTTATTATTTTGCAAAAAGCAATTTTACTCGTGTGTGAGACACAGGGCTCAAAGTCAGTACTAAAAATAATCTGCAAAAAATGAAAACTTGGCAATTAAAAGTAAATAAAAAAGGTTTACTTCAGAGAGAATATGACTCCATTTTACATTTCAATCTCTCAAATTCAGCGTGCTTATTACAGTAATTAAGAAAACTAGACTCAAATGCAACAGTGAAATCTTTGGATGGGAAACAGGTCTAGTTGAGATGGACAGAACTCATTTAATATTGAAGAAATGCTACATGAACTCCCATGCTTTGGCCTGTTGTGGGCATATCAGAATTACAGAAGAATATATAGATAGGACTTTTAGAAAAGTCTTACATTTCTTCTAAGTCACTAAACAATAATTCAAACATTTTTTTTCTTAAAAGAATAATTTCTAAATGTTTTTACCTTTGAAAATGGTAAACAGTCTTTGTCTGCTTCCTTGTCTTTCACTTCAAAATCATAAAGTGCTTTGCACTGAGGCGGCGGTTGAGGTAAAGGTTTAATAATCTGAACAAAGTTGGTAGGAAAAAAGCCATGGACACCGTTGACTTCTCCATGATACCAATTTTCATCCACTTGCCGACGCAAAATTATGATGTCACCTTTACTGAATTTAAGATCTCCAGGTTCTTTTCCTTCATAGTTATATAATGCTTTGGCACATGGTAATTGAGGAACACCCTAAAACATAAAAATATCAGAATGAGTTTTGCATCTGCAAATAGGGGAGGCATTGTGCTTTCATAACATTTGAAATGGGCTTTGATGTCTAGGGATGAAAAGCATTAAATGCAAAATAATATTATATATTATATATATTAAATTTAATCCCAAGTTTTACACCAGTGAGTATAACAGAATTTTAATACACAAAATTAAGCAGAAAATGTTTATAGGCTTTAGAATAAGGTAGTAAAAATCCTCATCACATACTTTAGCAAAAACGGTAAGGCAGAAATGATTTTTCTTTCTTGCAAGGATTCAACAGAGGCAGCTTATGGTGAATCAGTACTTAAACGTAGAAATAATACTAAGCTTTCAAGGACTATAGCTACTTAACTTGGCCAGAATAAAAAAAAATCAGGTACTTTTCTTTTGTAGTCAAGTAATGTGGATCTGTCCAGCACTTAACAGAACAGAACGCTTAACATTATATTGTATACCCTGCAGCTGGATCTTCTTCTTCTTTTGGGTGAATTCACATAGCAATTATGACTTTGATAGGGATTAATTTTCCCTTTCACAACACATGCAGTGTTCATTCTATGTAACATGAAGACCTTCAATAAGTCCGTTTTTATAACATGACACTTCTAAGCAAAATACAAATCTAAGATGCTTGAATAGATGAAATCACAAATTCACTTACATAAACAATATAATAAAAGATTATATTTCTGAGTATGTATTAACCCAATCACACCAAGCTATAGTCGAGAGCTATAGCTGGAAAACTTGCATGGCTGAAAACTTTATCTGAAAACTCTATTGTGTTCCCAATTATGAGCTTTCCCATCCAACCAAATCCAAAATCTTTCTATATTTGTCCACTATCAGACTTCTGTCAACTCATCCTGTTCTATCTTAAGACAATATGGAACTTCAAATGAGACCTACATTTAAACCACAGTGGTAGATGCAACTGTTTTTCATTTACATGTTAAAAAAAAGGAGTCCTGAGACACGTTGGGACTAAGAGTCAAGCACACGCTGGCACATTCCAAGCAACAACTAATGAAGTTATTCTTAATATCTGCTCAAGAAGCATGCCAAAGCAAATTTTCTTGAAGCAACATAGTCAACCAATATAGCGTCTATTTGAAACTATTCAAAATGGAAAGATGATCTCACGAGATCCCTTCCAGCCCTAATGTCTTTGAAATCTAAGAAGCAAAGGCAATATAAAAATCAAATCAATTATACAAAACACCACATTGCTGAACAACTACTAGGCACATAAAAAGTTTCCCATTGTGTTACTAAGGAACTTTAGAAAGAAGCTAAGTAAAATGCATTACAAAATCCTCAAGGTAGCTTCTGCTTGTTGACTCTCTGAACCTGTTTTACACCATGCATACATGAGCTTGAGGAACAAATCCATATATTCTGCTTTTGATCTCAGCTTTTTCATTTCTTATGCTATTTTTAAGTTAGGTGACAATTCTGTCACATTTCTTGGATTTGTAATGTAAGGTTACCTCACCATGGGAGAAGTCTCTCTTGCTACATTGCACAGACAGCAAATATTTTCATTTAAATGAACTACATGCCGGATGTTCCACAACAGATTTTTAGACTTGTGATAATTAAGAGCTCATGTTATTGCCACTTGGCTTCAAGTGACTCATCCACATGCTAAGCCATCATTTCTTGAAGGCCTGTGTACAATTTGAAAATTCACATCTGCATAAGCACATTAAGTTATACCAGAACAAACCTTCAATATAGATGCACTGAGCCATGTAATGTGGGGCTCACTCCCATGCTAATTAATCCTACCAGATACCAATAAAATGCATTGGAATAAAATGCATTTTATATCAGGGCAGTGTATCCCCATTAGGCACTTACATGATGCAAATTTCTCTATGGAAAGAGCCTGAAATTGGTATAGTTTTATCCATATTCTCATACATTCCATAAGGAATTTTCAACAACATCATGGTACAATTAGAAAAATATCATGTCTAAAACATACCCTATATATTACAAATACCCAATCAAATATACTCCTTGCCCTGAAGACAAGACTGAAGGTGAGAAAAATAAAATTTTATTTCCATATTACGAAGAAGAGGAGGAGGTAAGAGAAAGTTAGTCTTGTCCCTGAATCTGAGGTCACATTAAAAGTTCAGTTCTCTCTGTGGCTTGAGAGAACTGAACCTAGGCACAGACAAGGGCCTTACCCACAATACAATGCAATCTATGGATTTGTTTTACATTTTCAGTTTTACATGAATGCAATGCATACATGAACATCTGACATGTCACTAACATCCTTTGTGGTCTTCTGGACTAAGCACAGACACTCAAAAAGCTCAAGGCTGAATCAATTCCATCTTCGCAGGTTAGTCTAAACTGTATAAATTGAACCAATAAGCAAATGAATAGACATTCACTTTTGATTCCGGAAATGCGCCACATTCAGCCATCGGCCAGAAGCCAGGGGGTGCTACAGCACGCCTCTCTCCTTGACTGGAACAGACAGCTTGGGTCAAGACTAGCCTGTTCTGAGGGGGGAACTTGCGAGGAGAGGTGCAAAGCATCCTGGGATGGTGTGGGACTATGAGTTAACTTGAATCTGGAGGGGATCTGGGACAGAACTTCAATAAACCAATTTAACCTAAATCAGTTAAGTTTGACACTACATTCATCCAGGTTGATCTTAAACCAGCTTTGGACATTTTGAAAGCAATGCATGTGTACTGAACTTCTGTTGTGTTACAGATCTGAACTGGTTTCTGATTACTTATACTGGTTTATGTGTAATTTCTGTCCCTAGCCTTGAACTGCACTGTCACTAGCTTCAGAATAATAGACCCAAGGTGAAAAAAATTACTGTTTTCTACATACAGAAAGACTTAAGTCCTGAATGAGGAAGGGTCTCAAAATGTCAACAGGATCAGATAACTGGCCTTTGTTTTTTGTCACATGCACTGACAGAGATAGCATACAACTATCAAAACCAGAAGAAACTAATTCACTTTGGGGCTGGAAGTGTTATATCCTCTTTTTAAATAGCCAAGTTTTAACTGAATTCATTTTAACGTCTTGAAAATACATTTATTTTTTTCTCACTCGGTAAGGAAAGCAGGAGTGTAGAAACAAAACACATGTGCAATGCTCTTTGGCAAGTACTCATGTAGGTGGCCTCTTGCTTTTACAGACACTATGCCTTGCATGTGGCAGAATGATACCCAATCTGTTGGTTACACTACAAAACAAAAGCTTTCACATTTTGTATATATTGTCCCTCAGATACCCCTCAGCCCCAGTTGCAGAAAAGGAAAAGATTACAAGTAAGATGGCAGGTGGGAGCCCTCTGATCTGCAGGCACGATGGGACTGATATCAGAGGCCATGTAGAGGCATTATATTTCTACTGAGAGAATTGCTGTTCTTCTGGCAGAAGTGAGGAGCATTCATGCAATTTCTCCAGAAATGTCCACTGCTAGAAATGAATTTGTGTTCATACCCAGAGTCTGTAAAAGTCTGGCTAAAGAATCACAGAGTCCACCCACAAAATGCACTTGAGAAGTCACCAAATGATGGAGGGACCGCTGCCGCCAACGTAGGCACAGGAGTGCCTACATGTTCCTTCTCCTGATTGGTGGCAGAAGCCTAAATCCACTCAGTACAGGTAATCCATCTTTCCCAGAAAGAAGGGTTCCACTGGAGCTTTGCAAGTGAACGGACAAAATTTTGTAAAGATTAGGCCTATGAAAAGTGCAAAAGTTGCATGGACTGAGCAAAGGTGTGGGTGATGTTAGAGGCAAAAAGAGAATAGATCTAGGAGGTCCTGTAAATCATACTCAGCAGAGTGGCAGCTGTCTGGACCAATCCCAAGTTTCCCCAGAGAGATGGAATCAGAAATTCTCTTAAATAAAGGGGGACGGAAAGGATCAGTAGTAGCATTTGTAAGAAGGAAGAAAACAACCAGCCTGGCTGCAGAAAGAGCAGAAGTACTGCCAAGTGAGTTCACCCAGATGCACAGAATTCTCCTTCACAAAAAGAAAAAATCCTATTGCTGAGCTGTTTCCCATCCAGGGAAGGATGGTGCCAGATTTTGCATCAGGAGAGACCTTCAGCCTGATGCTGATGAACAAAAACTAATACCCCAGAGGCAAGAAGAAAAGAACAGGACTTTGAGGAGCTGAGACCGCCAAACGACCATAATCTCCCTGGGTTAAACAGATCAGATATCAAGGAATGACCCTGACACAGTAGTTAAGGTAAAAAAAATATTCAAGATCTTTTCTATTTGCATGAACTCGAGAATCCTCCCAGTTAAAAACTCTGTCTATACCCTTTACTGAAGAGTGCTTCTAAAATTTGTTACAATACAGGTACAATAACAATTTTTTCTTTTTTTTAAACAACAGCAGTTGTGCTGAAACCATGTCACAATGACTGCAATAGACTCATTAATTTAACATCATCAAGTTGACTGAGCCAGATATTGGAACTACTAACTGTGTAACATATTGTGTATCACAGAGTAATGCAAGCTGACCTACAATCAAACATCCAAGCATCTGGCTATATTTTTGTATGACGTCCCTTTTTAGCGAAACTCTAAAAGACTGAGAGACCAGTCTGTATGTCAAGTTTTTCAAAAGGTTATTTCCCACATTAAACAAAACATTCCAGTCTATAATTTTAAAAAGAACAATGTTCAATGAACCAAGCACTTGTTCTCACTCAGAGAGCCAATGATTAAGGATAAATGGTTAAACGACTCGGAAGAGTAATAAAGCAAATGCCTTTTCCTTCTGTAACATCTAAAGGATAAAGTCAGAACAATTGGGTTTGATTGCACAGCACTATTCTTTTGGGTGTAATATATCAAGAGCCCACCAGGGCACTACCTCCACATTCCTCCCATCTGAATGATCTGAGAGTCATGTCTCGGCTGGGGCCTTTTTGGCTTTGCCTTTAACAGGCTTTCCCAACTTCTGCCTCCCACCCTTAAACTCTCAGAGGCTGTTCATCAGGCTAAAGGGCCCTGAAGATCTGCTGAGCCAGAGTTTACATTTCACTCTGAGTTTTTCACTTGGCTAAACATGAAAGGAAGGCTTAAGGAAAAAAAAAAAAAAGCAAAAAAAAAAAAAAAGCTCTGTGCTGTCTACCCATCAGTCTGCAGCTGCCATTTATCCCTGCCAGCTGTATGAGAAGCCACCAAAACAAACAAATAAAAAACTTCCCTGGCAAATGATTTAAAATATTTTTTAAAGATACTGTAACCAACACAGATTTTTTATTTCCTCATATTTTTAAGCAACATCATTGGGATGTCTAATCAGGCAGCTTATAACTATTGTAACTGCTTTTAACCAAGAGTATAGAGTTCTTAAAGAAAATGTTAAAGAAAAGGTGAGAGGGGGAAATCTATGGCAACACAAAAAAACAAACAGAAACTTTACAATATAAAAAGCAACCACGTGCATGAATGTGTATGTGTTAGAGCGGTGGTTTTCAACCTGTGGTCTGCAGGGATCCCCTAGGGGTCCGGAGACTGTGTGTAAGGAATCTGTGAAAGACGACTATGATCAATCAACAGTATATGAAAACCTACACTTAAAATTCAAAGGCCTCTGTACCTCTATTTGAAATTTCCAAAGTGGGGGGAGGGAGGGACCTTACAGGGGCTGCACCTTCAAAATTTTGTAGGGGTCCACAAATGAAAAAAGGTTGAAAACCACTGTGCTAGAGATATTAGCTTAGAACAGCAGAATTGCTCTAGCAGAGACTTCCTCTCCAAGCCCAAACATTTTGACTGCAAAGACCTACGGGGTTCACTTATCACATTTTACTTTTGGTCCAAGTTTTGGATTTATGTTATTGCTACCTTTATCCCTTTTAAAACTGACAATATGTAACACAATGTATATTTAGACCCTTCAGGGAAGGTCTCCCATAGAAACCTTTGCCAGGAGCACCATCAGTTATACATTTCATTCTTATATGAACTAAAGCTCTAGGATACCTGTAGTTATATTAGCAAAACAACTGGGTTTTCAAGCCAGGACACTTTATATTACTTGGGAAAGCAGCATAAGCTACATCAGAAAAGGGGGTATTTGTTGGTGTAAAAACAATGCTGTTACAGGCATAACAGAACCTCTGTCCCCTTTATGGTCACTCAAAGTGTCCTGAGGAGGAAGTCTAATATTCTCCCACCCTTAGATTAGCACCTGGGCAACAGTGCCATAGGTATCAAAGGAGTAATAAGTAATTTCTGTGCCCTGAGAGGCAGCAGTGGTCAGGCCAGCAGCAGCAGCCTCCATTGTTCTTGCACTCTCTCTAAATCAGCATCTGGGTGCCCTGCTCACCCGCCCATTATGCTACTGGTGTGTCAACTGTGTTTACCTAGCAGATTTGACTGATTTTGGAAACCTGTGGCATTTCCCTTCTGTACTGTATGATCAGTGGTATATATATATCGACTAGACAGTCTTCTTAAAACCACAGCATCGTTTATATTCAGGTGCATCAGCATCTACATGTGCACTGGTGCAGAGTAAAAAACTGCAGCAGAATGGTACTTGCTTTTACAAGTACTACCCTGCTGCAGAGTTTATTAGTTTACTCCAGCCTAATAGCCCTGTGAGTGTAGATGCTGAGAAATGTACTGCATAGCTAATTATTTGTACTCCACAGTAAACATTTCACGTACACACATCCAGAATGTCTGTTCATGGCCAAAGTCAGAGCAGGATGGCACCTTAAGAGACTAACTTCTTCAGAAACCTTATTCTAAGTAACTTATTCACAGCCGGCACGTCTACAAGAGACACTAACTGTGCAGTAGCCTAATACAATTGCCCAGTAACGTACTGGGCAAAAACAGCGCTAATACAATACTGCGCAGTAGTATTAGGCTACTGTGCAGTGTCACTAAAAACCTGAGTGCTGGTGCTACTGCACAGTAGCATGAGTTTCCATGTATTGATTTAGTACTTGGTTAACCAAGTATTAAACTTAATGTGCAGTAACTATGGTGCATTAATGAACATGTAGATGGGCCCACTAGGAATAAGGTACTTAGATGAAAGAGGATTTTAAAACAAACTACATACATACCTAAACCCTCTGTCTCATAGTCACATAGTTGTCAGGGGCTGGGGGGACCTTACAGATCATCAGGTCCAGCCCCCCTCCATGTGGGTAGGAAAGACCGCTGGGATCAGAGGACCCCAGTAAAATGGGCATCAACACTTTTTGAAGATCGCCAGGGTGGGTGACTGGACCAGCTCAGGGGGGAGCCTTTTCCAAACCCTTGGTACTTGACTTGTAAAGAAGTTTTTCTGTATGTCGAGCCTGAAGTGATCCTCAATCAGCTTGTGCCCATTCTTTCTTGTCCTCCCATACGGGGACTTGGTGAGCTGATGCTCCCCTAGGCTCTGAAACTTCCACTTACTTTAACTTCCACTTACTGAGAGGTGGATACAGCAGACTCAGCTGACCTTTGATAAATGGGTATAAGCATCTATCCCAGCAAGTTTCAGCCAGGGTGCCATGACAGACTGGGGGCCTTGACATCCTTTCAGGGGTGCCACACATTGTATGCATTGTATGGTGTCAAAACATGAATACAAGATACACCCAGAGATTTCAAATAGGAATCCATGGTCTTAAAACACTCTAACCTGTTATGCTCTTTGAGTTATTTGCAACAGAAGAATTGCTCTAGTGTTTTTCCATAGCCAAAAAACAAATGAAAACTGAGAGCTGGCATTTTCTGATGGGTGCCTCAAGTCTACAGAGTTTGATACCATTAGTCTATCCACTCTTTTCTTACACATTGATAGAATAGAAATAAAATGTAAGAATAAGTGTTTCACTTCTGAATTTGCCCCCCTGTAAAAACACCTCCTGATAAAGAGTTAGAAATTCCTTCTTCTCCCCAACCAAGCTGAGAAACTTCTGTAAAAAGAACGGTTTTTCCTTGGAGCTGAATCTTTTCTTCCAAAACATGGATCTGTCTAATTTGGGATTAGGAAAGCAAAGGGTTATCAGAGGCAGAAAGCAACAGGGAGTAATCTGTAGCTTATACAGAAGGATGGACGATCTAGTGGTTAGCGTACTAACCTAAGATTTGGTAGAGCTGAATTCAAGACCGCTCTGTTCCCAATTGATTGTCATCACCTCTGCCTATAGCTAGCTGATCTGCTTTTAGTAACCGAACATTATTTAGCAACAGGGGAATAGTCTGTCAATTTGCAAGTCTGCTGAATAAATGTTTGATTAAACATGAACAACCACTATAGGTAAGAATTCAGAGATGTTTTTGGGAAATTCAGACAGAAAAACAGGTGCAGTGCATTGCAGAAATACTTCTCTGTAAATGTATTGCCCTGTCTACCCATTAGATGCAGTTAAGCAGTTTTGATTTCTTCCAAAAGATGGCAGTCGATAAGACTGGGCAGGGCTAACTTCTTCAGACTCCCCACAGGCATTAACATCAGTCTGGTTCTCGCAAGCATCTCCCCCCATCTCAAAAGAAAATCCTTTTTAAAACTATACATGTTGGTCCTCTTGATCTGTTATATTCATGAACCTTTACCTATAATGGCATTGTCTCTAAAAATCCTCAATTACAACAATCCTCAAAATCAAAACCACCCCACTTCCACAGCTACTTCCATGCTTTCATCCTAAGTACACAAGCTATACATTAATAGTATTTTTTCTAAGATCTACAACCAAGCTTTATGTTACAACCATATTTGCTTTGATCTCCATTGATCAGGATGCACACCTGAGGGATATGAAGCAAAGAGATTCCTACATTTATAATGCAATCCCATAACCACAGATATTCATACAACAGACTTAGACCCCACTCCAACCTGCTATAAAACCAAGCCCTGACAAGGACAATAAAATCCCTCTTCTTGTAACCTGTTCACTCTTCCTTTCAGCATCAACTCTCTGCCACTGTGTGACACAGTCCTATTTGTTGCACTCAAGGAACATGGGTCTAGACACACCATAAAAAACTAGAAGACTCCCTTAAAAAGGAGGCCACCGAGCACACAGCAAAAGAGTTCTTGGGACAAATATAAAAGAAAACAAGAATGGGAGTGAGGATTACAGGTTAATAACAAGGAATTCAGAACGGGACACTGAGCAGAGCACACTGGCCAGGGTCCACTGGTCCCTAAATGATTAAAGGGAGCCTGTGGATGTTAACCAATGAAACACTGCTTGGAGGCATGAATGGACTAGTAAGAGGAAGACAGCCCCAGCCAGAACCTCCTTCCTGGTCTTGTAGATGGCCAGCTTGGCAAGAGCCAGGAGGAGGTGGGCTAGGAGGTCCTGGGGCTTGGTGGGATGATGGGTGGGGAGTGCACAAAAGAAAAGGCACAGGGAGAAGACAGTGCAGACAGAACCTCAGCAGGAGATTCTGGAGGAGGCGAAAAAAGGGATGCAACCTGGCATAGTCGAGGTATGGGCCAATGGGCCAGGATCTCTATCTCTTGGCAAAAAGTGCAGGTGTTGGGGTGTCTGCTATGTAAAACAGGACATGGAAAAGATGGACCTATGTTCTGACCCAATAAATTGCTGCTCTTAAGTTCTTAATCTACACCTTGGACACATTAACGACCTCCAACCCATCCAGGAAAACCACAACTACCTTAAGAAAGCCATGGGGGACAAGCTTGTCCTGACTAACAGACAGCCCTCCAACCTCAAACAACATTACAAAAATACTTTTGCTATTTGGAGAACCCATGCTGGTATAAGATCTACAAAAGGAGAGCTTGCAAATATAACTATACTGACCCACTTTTTATAGAGTATAGCTGGCCTTAGAAATTCTTTCCTATGCAGCCTTTGTCTTTGCCAGGTAAATCTGAAAGTTCATTTATAGCTCCCCCTACAAAATGCGTGAAAGACAGCATTGCTTCTTTCAAGCATCCTTACCTCTCCCCCATCTCTTTATTCAGTTCCCTTTTTGACTAATATTTTCCATTTCCCTCCACATTCTGTAACCTTGAACTGACCCTTGACTGAACTTTTTCCTCTCTCTTCTCCTAGATATGCAATTATGCCTATCAATACACCAGTGCCTCTGATGACTGTATAATGTAAGGTCCCCTTCTCTTTGGTGATTCTACTTCCCTCTTTTATGACCACCTGAAGTCCTAACAATTCATCATGTGCCACATGTTTTTCACATGTACTAAATGTGACCATGTCACCCTCAACTTTAAAAAGTGCACCAACTTCCTATTTCATATTCCAGTTTCAAATTTTCTTTGTTATATTTCAGTCCCCATAAAATTAATCTACTTTAACTCGTGCTTTCCTCCTATACAGTTTGTGGCCTTGCCTCATTTTCCTTCTGCCCTTTTCCAGGTTCTCAGCAGAATCTTCTATTTTGTAGCTCTACCAATCTGGAACAGATATCTTGTATTTATGTATCATATCAGCTCCATCACTTCATTTTAAATCTCCATTTAAAATCCGTTTGATCACCCTAATTTAATTTTCTACCCCCATCACTACTCTTTCTGTTACTGTATTTAATTCTCAAGTATTTTGAGATATCAGTTCTGTGTACTGTATTCAAACCATCTTACAGAGCATTTGAATTTTAAGTCTCTCAGTACCTTCTTTTGAGTTCCAGATGCAAATGTTCCCAATAAGCCACCAAAAAGGAAATTTAAAGTTGGCTTTTTACATTAATATTGCTCATCTGTTAAACAGTTCAAAGAGAGGCAGGTTTGTTCAAAGGCAGACCAGCTTAACTGGGGCATTATTTATTATCTCTAACTAGAACCACTTTCTTGTCTGGGCCAATTTTCTATATTTAGCCATATTATGAGAACTTTCTGATGGGCTCTTCAGAATCATTAGAAGCCTAGAGGTAGGTAGAAGGCTAAAGTTCTGTTTAATATATTAAAAGGAAGATAAATATATTTAGAGCTAGTTCCTTACCTGGTATAACTCGGAATATGTATATTAACTTAAATGAAGTGACATAGGCTCTTGACTGCAGAGGAATGCTCCCTCCCCCCTAATTTTGGGGGCCTTTGTTGGCCCTTTAAGTTTACAGGGGCGTGGAAGAAATAAACGTAATCAAAGTTAATATTGTTTTAAATGGTAAATGATGAGCATTCCTTGTCCTAAGCATAGTAAGTCATAACATTTAAGTCCAAACAAAATTTGACAAAAAGTGGAAAAAAGTTTTGTGAATTCCTCCCTTCCCCACATATTTTCTAATCAGCTCTAGTTAAAGGGGAGCGCCCCACCATTTCTGCACCAGTCCCCGCACCCCTTGTGACTGCGGACGGAGAGTGGGAGCCTAGCCTGCGTGCTCTCGGGCTGGCCAGAAGGCTGTGGTGTACCACCAGCTCGGGGCGCGTGCCTGGAGGGGCAGCTCTGGGGGTGGCAGGTTTGAGGCCTGGCAGGAGGCGCTGCCGTTGACATTGGGGCTCTGACCTCATCTCTTTTGCTATTGTGGGTAGTGGCCGGGGAAGTGCTCTTGGCTTTGCACTTGGTGGTGGCAGTCGAGCCGTGCCCAGGTTCTGATGAACAAGTGAAGTGGTGCTGGTTCCTACCCTGGGGGTCTTTAAGACAAGGCTAGACCCCACCTTGCTGGGGTCATTTGACCCAGTACTCTTTCCTGCCATGGCAGGGGGTCAGACTTGATGATCAGCTCAGGAACCTTCCAACCCTACTAACTATGAAAGTATGAAAGGTGTAAGAGTCTGTACATGCACATATTTCTTTAGGGCATTACTTGGTTTACAGTCACTGTTTTTAAGAGAAGGGTTCTTTTAACAAGCAAAGTAGTTATTGAATACAAAGTGGAGATGCCTTGACATAAGATGCAAATTACTGCAGAATCTGGCAAGAGGTTGCTCAAAACCCTAAACCAAGGGGGGCCCAACCTATGGTACATGTACCATGACAAGCTTCTGTGTTTGGCACATGGCAGATTAGGGAGGTCACAGTAGCAGGGACCAGAAAGCAGAGCAGCAAGTCAAGAAAGGAAAGGGATAAAAGTGGCACTCAGAGCGTGTGCAAGGCTAATTTGTGTCAGGCCTGCCAAAAAGGTTGACCCCCACAGCCCTAGACTAATTTTATCCAAACACAAACTTGTATTGTAATCAAAATGATATCTAGTCTAGATAACATGTTGAATAGATTTTCAGAGAAGTGGAACAATTGCGACTCCAAACAGTGCAAATTTTATGTAGTCCCTACATCTGAAGTTCAGCCTATGTGTTTCTAATGATTTAGTTCAGAAACAGCCTTGGTCTAAATTAAAATACCACCTAACTTTACTGAGCTTCTCTTCTACCAGCTAACCTCTTATTTGTCAAGGGAACTGGTACATTTCTATATGCATGCATCAACTATTGCTCCCGATAACAAGGGATCCTGATTTTCCCTGATAAAAGATCACAAAATCTCTGATAAAACCCCAAAATCTCATACAGCTGGCCCTATCTGTGCCTCTCACTTTCCCCACCCACAGTCCCCCCCGCAGCCCTGCTGGTGCCCCTCACTCCATCCCACACCCCTGCTGGTGCCCCTCGCCTTCCACCCACATTACCCTGCCCTGCTGGAGGGGGCCCCCAGCTTCCCAGGCTAGGGACCCGGGTCCACAGCCCCCTGTCCCTAGCACTAGGCAGTGGCTGCTGCAGCAGAGCAAAGCCTGGCTCCCCACCCTGCTGCCTGTCTGCCTGCTGTGGGCTCAGGAGTGAGGCTCCCCACTGCTGTGCGCACTCCCAGGGGGTCAGAGGGTACCCGTGCCCCCCAGCTGTGTGCACAGGGCAGGGGCAGGCTGCCCGCTGCAGGCTTGGGCTCCCTGCTCTGCTGCCTTCCTCCAGACCTCCACAGCCCAGCAGGTGTAACCTAGCACCCCAGGGCCGCGTAGGGAAGCTCCTTGCTGCTGTGAGCTCTACACTGCCCTGGTGATGCATCCCCTGTGCACACAGCAGGGGCAGTAGTGTGGGCTTGTGCCCCTCACTGCAGCCATAGGCAGGGGACGCAGCACAGAGCTCACAGAGGCAAGTAGCTTCTCCACACAGCTCCTCTGTTCCTTGTGGCACCAGGTCACACCTGCTAGACTTCAAAGGCCCCAGGGAAGGGAAGCAGGGTAGGAAGTCCACACCTGGCCCTGCCCCGTGCACAGATCTGGGGGCCCACAGGTTAACTCCACCCTGGGAGTGTGCATAGCAGCAGGGAGCTGACTTCACCCCTCCCCATCTCCCAGATGAGCCACCCATGGCCCCATCCCGCCCCCCATCAGAGCCCTGCAGCTGCCCATAGCAGCCCCGGACCCCAAACCCCATGTACTACCTAGTTGGGCAGCAGCCCTAGCCTCAGTTCCTGCAGAGCCCCTTCCTGTCCTCCCTATGGGGGCTAAATCTCCCCTGGCCCCCCAGACTTACTGCAGGAGCTGCTCTCCAGGTTGCCTAGAGGCCATGTGCATACACATGTACATCCGCCCCCCACCTGACCATCCTCCTCCCACTCCCTCCCAGCCCCTTGCAGGCTGGAACTCTGCCAGCCTGCAGAAAGACCTTTGCAAAACTGCAAAATCCATGGGTTTCTCCGCTAAAATGAGAGATCCAATTTTCCCTCTGGTAAAGGGAAAAATCCGCATTTTTTTCCATTTTCCCGTGAGAACCAGAAAATCTAGATCCCTGCTGATAACCTATATCACACCCACCACTTTAGAGGTTGAACTTGATTGCTTGGCTCCAATCACAATATAGGAGAGGGTTACAAAAAATAAACACCATCTGACAGAAGTCAACATTCACTGATTCCTGTGACCACCTACTTCATTGGATTTGATTACCACACACCACGTGGCCAATTAACTTAGTTGTCAATAGCAGCACCAGAGGAACCTCACTGGATGTGCTCAGAGACTCCCTAGATATTGTAAACACAAAGTTGGGTTCCTTTACCCTGCTAGTGAAACCAAGTGACTTCACAGGCAAGAAACACTTCAAAAGCGGGGATTATCAGCAGCTTGAGGTTCTGAGATAAATTCTCCTCATCTTTCTAAACAAGTTGAAAGTATCAGTTTGCAAAAGCCATATACTGTCCTCTTCATCCCTGTCACCTTCATATGCATGGAAAACCTTATTGGAGTTTCACCCTTCCTGATCTCAAGATAGTAATGTTAGCTTTCCAAATAAAAGCATGAAAAAGCTGTGCTACAAAATAGGTTTTGAATTCAAAGTTAGCCAATAAGAACATGAGGGAACAAAAATACATTTCAGAATTTGCTACATGAAAATCCAAACAATACATGTCATAGAAAACTGGAGCAGCACCTTTTTACAGAATTATTTTCTACAAAATAACTGAATTTTTGATCACTTGAAAACAAAGAGATGAATTTACTTTGAGAGACCATAATAGCTGGCTGGCTATCCTGCCAATGAGCCACAATCATCTACTACTATATCCTTGTGAGATATAGAAAGCTTTTGCTAAAATCAGCTGGAAAAACACTCCAAATATGAAGTTGAAAGAGGGGAAAATATAGAGAGGAAACTACAGTAGCATCATGTGTCCCATAATATTTTCTCTCATTATCCCTGCCACAATCTGGAAAAATTGAATCTGCCTGCCCAATCTGACAGAGACCACCACTTGACTGAAAAATCAAATTTTTATATACTGTATATCTTCAAAGGCACAAAAGTGAGGTGGGTGCTCTAGTTTCCTGGATTATGAATGGGAAAACCAAAGGGAGCTAGACTCCACACTCTTTTTGGTGCCTTTGAAAAATCTTATGAGTCACTGCTCATTATAGCAACCTTTTGCTTTGATAATCTTTTATACTGTATATCTTGTGAAGCTCATAAGAATATAAAACCAACCCCAAAGGGTATGTTGGGTGGGGCTAAGATCTTTTTACACAGAAATTCTTTTCAGCAGGAATGTATACTTGCATTAAAGCTCAGAGCAGTGATTTTCAAACTGTGGTCTGCAAATCCCTGGGGGTCTATAAACTATGGCTAAGGGGTCCATGAAAGATGACTATGATCCATCAAAACTATGTGAATACCCACCTCCATTCAATTTTTTTTAGCGGTCCACAAATGAAAAAAGTTTGAAAATCATTGTCATAGAGGTGATGAAAGAAGGAAGGGTCCTGGATGTACTGGACAATCACAGGAAGATCCTTCAAAATTGTGCAATGCAATTTTCAGGTGTGTTACCAAAGGTATTTTTAGTACAGACAGGGAAGTATTTGTATTATTGTGCAAGTCACTGGTTAGACTCCATTTAGAATATTGCATACCAAGGTTCATAAAAGGTACCAAGGTTCATATTTCAAACTGGAACAGGTGTAGAGAATAACTACTAGGATGGATAAGGGGGGAATATAGAGCCTATTCTATGAAAGTAGATCAGGTTTAGCAAAAAGCCGAACAAACCAGGTTTAGATGTGATATGATTATTCCTTATAAATATGTTCAGACAGTAAATATCAGGGAACAAAAAGGGCTATTTAAATCAAAATGCAATGCTGGTACAAGATCAAATGGATACAAACTAGTCACAAAAAATAAACTGGAAATAAAGAATTTTCTCAACTATCAGAACTGAAGTTTCAAAATATTCTTTAAAATAGTGGTAGTAAGAAAGCTAAATGGCTTCAAGAGACAGCTTGATAAGTTTATGGAAGAGAGAGGAAGATAGGAGAGAGGTATTTCTGCAGCAGCAAGCAAAATGTGGGATGAGGCTTTCTGGTATTCCCATGAGGGTTAAGAGGGAATCTGATTATCATGTGAGTTGGTTACGTATGCAGAAAGTGTCCGAAAATCCCAAGCACCGCAACTCTTGAGCTAGGGACAGAAGTCACACATAAATTGGTTACAGTGGTCAAAAACTGGCTTAAACCTGTAACAGAACAGAAGTTCAGTGCACATAAACCAGTTTCAAAATGCCTGAAATTGGTTAAAGATAAACCTGGTCGAATGTAGTATCAGGACTTAATATTTGGGTCAAACTGGTTTATGAAACTTCTGTCCCAGATTCCTTCCTGGTTTAATTTAAATCAGAGTCCCAAGGCATCCTAGCATGTTTTACAGCCTTGGGCTGGGATATGCTGTCTGCTCCAGCAGAGAAGGGTTGGTTGGGGGGAAGAAAGGAGGCATGGACTGCTCCACCAAGCAAACCCCAGCTGGGGTTAACCCCACCCTCCCCCAAGTACACAGCTGCCCTGCCCTGCTAACCTTATTGAAACTTACTGCTCACTGTGACTGTAGACTACAATCCCAGAAGCACCTAGAAGCAAGAAGAGGAAGCGATAAGCTACCCTGCAGAGTCCTGCTGCCGTGATTCTGGACTGCAGATCCGAGAGACCTCAGGACCAGCAGGAAGAGAAAGCAAACATACAACCCATGCTGGCTTCATGCTAGAGATCCAAGCTCTACCACCCCCTGGCATCTGAGTCACTGCAGGCATGTGGCTGCATTTCCTGAATCAAAAGTAAATGTCTGTCCAGTTGTTTCTCAGTTTAATCTCTGCAGTTTAAACTAACCTGCAAAGGCTGAATCCTCAGGCTTTTTGACTGTCTGTACTTAGCCATGATATGCAGAGGCCAGGAAAAAGTATATTTCTTAGCCCCTCTTTTGAGTCACTAAGCTGGCTGCAGTTAGACATAGGAGACTGGCTCGAGTGTACTGAAGCTTCTGATAGTACTAAGAAATCTCTCTGGATGGCTGCCTGATGGGTCATCCTCATGCACCCAGGGCCTGTCCCAAATGAAATCAGATGTAATATATGCTGCATGGCTGACTCCTATTTCATGCAACAGCTGGTGAAAATGGCTGCAAAAATATGTGGTGGCTTGATGAACATACAGGAGAGCAATGAATATGGTATGGACCCTGCAATCATCACTGGAACAAGAGATTCATCAGACAAAATCCCCTTTACTGGAAGGAGAAAAAAAGGGAGCTTGCATTATCTGGAGAAGGTGATTCCATGTTCCAGAAGAGGTGATATGATTAATATGAAATTATCAATAGAGTACACAGCAAGGTGCCACACAGGAACAGTTGTAAGAATAAGTATCAACATATAGACAACGTACAACTGCCATGAGCTTTGTTCATCTGGCTATTAGATGCATGGACTATCAATGTTTGAAAACAAAACAATTCCCTTAATAAACCATTACTAAAACTACCTCTCTGGAACCTGAGTATTAAACACAGAATACAAACTGCTGTGTTTCTTTTCAATTTAAATTATTTATTTTAAGTGTTCTTAATACAACCTGCACTCTCAGTGAGGTCACAATACAGAGACACAGAACATTTGACTTACTAATTAAGCACTGATTTGGGCTTCATGTTAAATGAACAAAAGCAGGTCCTGCTCCTGCTTCAAGGAGCTGTCATTCTACAAACAGAAAAAAAGAGCAGATGGGCTTATCATAGAATAATGCAAAAGATGTAAGCAGTGCAGCAGCGTGACTTCCTGAAGTCTATTCTTCTTTGGAAGGTTAACAATCAACTTCATGAAAAAATGAATTTTGTAAGGAATGATTTGAAACAAAGAGTGTTCAACTGATATGCAAAAGGAGAGAGAGAGGTCCCAGGTATAGGTTTTCCATGTATGGAAAAAAGTATAAAGATAAGAGGCAGAAGTGTGGGTGGAATGGAAGAAGAAACAAAGGACCAGGAAGGCAGCAAGACACATCGTAGCCAAGGACGCACTCCCACTGAGCTGTGAAGGTGCAGATGTAAAGTCTGAATACGACACAGAAAATGTGAGGAAGCCAGTAAAGGACTGTGAACAGAGTTGTGACTTGGTAAAAGGGAAGTGAAAATATTTGTTAATCTCTTTAGATTGCTAGTCAGAGTGGGGCAAGAAGGGCAGAGGGGATGCCTGCAAAAGAGGAAGTTGCGGTATTTCTTTAAAGGACAGGAACAAAATTTTACTTAGAGAACTTGAAAATGATAGGATTTATTTTTCCCATTAACTTTGAATTACTTTATTGCCCCAAAAGACAACTGAAATCAAAGGGATATTGACAACTTAAAATAAAACTGCTTCTGTCTGGATTTGATAGACAAAATTTTGTGTCATTGTAAGTAATTCCTGACATTTCTGTAACATAAGGGGGGGATGTCTATTCGCTCTCCCTCTTTTGTGCAGTCACTATTTTATTAATGAGCTCATTCTGTTTCACACACTAGCATCAAACCAGCACTTGCATGCACTCAGCTTGGACCTGGTCACATGAAAACTCTGCCAGGCTCTTTCAGAAGGAGTTTCCTAGCAACACAGCAGGAAAGCTCCTGCGGATTCAAGCTGGAGACCAGGAACGCCTCCTTTTCTTGGAACGCTTGCAGGAGCCTAGAAGTAATACGATCTAGGTGGTGATAGCTGGAGGATGTGTGTGTGGTTGGGGGGGGGGTGTCCCTTCTTTCCTCACCAAATGTATGTAAGGGGCCAAGAGCTATGGAGAGTGTGGGTGGCTCCCCCTCCCCGCCTTGGAGTCTCTTTGGAGCCAAGATAATTTTACATTAATACACAGAGCTTGAAAAATCCTCTTGACTTTTGCAGAAAGCAAAAGGTGCTAATTTTAGCTGTCACTACTGTATACACAAACATATGTATCCTATGTGTGCAGAGTAAATGACAAGCTCCATTTGCTATTTATTTTACTTGTTCTTTGAACTCTCCAGGCCTCAAAGTGAAAGACTTCCTGAAATGAAAATTTTCTTTGAACACATTTTGTTGTACTCTACTTGCAGCAGCTGGTTGGCCTTTTCAAAAGGCAACTAATCCTAACTGAATTATGTATTTTCTCTACCATATATAATAACAAAGGGCTAGCTGAGCACAGGAGACTGGTATATTAACATTTACCTCTTGTGTAGTGAGAAGCTGGATTTGTACCTCACATGTACAACAGCCAGGCTGTAAAACTATCACACTATAGACAAATAGCCAGACTAAGATAAGTCTTTTTCTGGAAGGTGTGATTGTTGAAGCAGACTTGGATCTAATACTACATATTGAAACATAAATCAGTATATAATATTTCAGTCATTTTGATAAATCTTTCACACACACATTCAGAAGTGCAGATTTAAGCATGGAACACCAGCATGAGAACACAACTAAACTGTATTGCCTCAAAGCACTCCATGGTGTCTCAGGTGTGTAATGCTGTAAGAATGATTTTCCCACTGGAGTCCTCTACCACATTTAACATATAAACTCTTTAAATACCATATTCAAAAAAGCAGGGGGGAAACGTTTTATTGCCTTTGTGCCAGAAGGTGGCTAAAACATATTAATTAAAAACCCCCCTCAGAAATCCAGGTGAAAAAAGGTAAAATAATTTCTCTAATTATAATAATAATTAGAAAATAATTATGATAAATTATTATAAATAAATTTTAATTTTTTTAAGGAAAATTATTTTTCCTGCCCTCCCTCCAAGGACAATTAAATACTTGAAAGTAAAAAGAAGAGGGAAGGGAAGGGGTGGGGGAGAGAGAGACAGAGAGAGAGAGACTAATATCCTATTAATTTACTAAAATATATATAATCTTATTTTTGATTAAATACATTAAATATGACAACACACAACCACATCAACTGTTTTTTTTTAATTTCCCTTTTTGTACAACTCCCTCAGCAACGTAATGCCTATTTAGAACCATATTCCATTACTTTTATGCTAATTACAAGTAACAGGATATGGCTGGAGGGTAGGGCTAGGACTGTCTTGGGAGATTTCAACTACCCTGACATCTCGTGGGAAGAGCACTCGACCACATCTGAATGTTCACAAAACTTTTCACATGTGTGTATGAGCTCTGTCTGACTCAAGAAGTCTATGGATTGAAGAGAGGCAAAGCACTGCTCTACCTGGTACTGGCAACCGGGGATGACTTAACCTGCAACCTAATGACAGAAGGGAAGCTGGGAGACAGTGACCATAAGCTGATCACCTTCACCATCTGCCATAAAGCAGGCAAGTCAGTCAATAAAGCAGAAGTGCTTGACTTCAGGAAAGCCGACTTTGACAAGCTCAGGAGGCTTGTCGGTGAGGCCCTAAAGGACCATGACCCAAAGGGGAGGGGAGGTCAAGAAGACTGGTTGCTCCTTAAGGGAGCAATCCTGGAAGCTCAAGCAATATCTATCCCATCTTGGAAGAAAGGCAGCAAAAGGGCACAGAAGCCCCCTTGGCTCTGTAGGGAACTAGCAGACCTTCTGTGTCTAAAAAGAAAGGCCTATAAAGGATGGAAGGATGGATCCACCCCAAAGGAGGAATACTTTGCACTGGTCTGGACCTGTAGGGAGTGAACCAGGAAAGCCAAGGCTGCGACTGAACTCCAGCTGTCTACACATATCAAGGACAATAAAAAGTCCTTTTTTAGATATGTGGGGAGCCAGAGGAAAAGCAAGGGTAATGTTGGAGCCCTGCTAAACCATATGGATCAACCGACAACCAACACGCAGGAAAAGGCCAACCTGCTTAACAGGTATTTTGCGTTGGTTTTTCACCATCCCCAAGAGACAGCCCTGCTCAAGGCAGTGCAGGACACCCAGGACAAGGGAGAACTGTTACCCTTCATCAATGTTGACCATGTGAAGGAACACCTTGACAGGTTAGACACCTTCAAGTCAGCTGGCTCAGACAGCTCACACCCCAGGGTACTGAAGGAGCTGGCAAGCATCGTAGCTTGGCAACTGGCACGGATCTTTGAGAACTCGTGGTGCTCGGATGAAGTGCCGAAGACTGGAAGAAGGCCAATGTGGTGCCTATCTTCAAGAAAGGGAGGAAAGTAGATCCGGGGAACTACAGGCCTATCAGCCTGACCTATATCCTGGAGAAGATCTTGCAGAAAATCATCAAAGAAACCATTCTTGACAAACTGGCTGAAGGCAATTTCCTGAGGGATAGCAAGCACAGGTTTGTTGCAGGTAGGTGTTGCCTGACCAATCTCATCTCCTACAACCAGGTGACATATCACCTGGACAAGGGAGAAGATAATGAAGTCATGTATCTTAACTTTAAAAAGCTTTCGATCTGGTATCCCACGATCATCTTATAGAAAAACTGGCCAACTGTGGCCTCGGCTACATCAGAGTCCACTGGCTGGGGAACTGGATTTGAGGTTGGACCCAGAGAGTGGTAGCTGATGGAAGTCAATCATTGTGGTGTGCCATGACCGGTGGGGTTCCCCAAGGCTCCGTCCTTGGGCCTATTCTTTTCAACATCTTCATTAATGATGTGGACATTGGTGTCAGAAGCGGACTGGCCAAGTTTGCTGATGACACCAAACTTTGGGGTAGAGCATCCACACCCGAGGACAGGATGGTGATCCAGGCCAAACTTGAAAGACTCAGAAAATGGGTGGATGAAAACCTGATGGGCCTTCAACACCAAAAAATGCAAGGTACTCCACTTTGGGAAGAAAAAACTGCAGCATGCTTATAGGCTCGGCAGTGCTATGCTTACTAGCACCGTGGCCAAAAGGGACTTGGGGGTCATGATTGACCACAAATTGAATATAAGCTACCAATGTGATGTTGCAGCTGGCAAAGTGAGCAAAACCCTGGCTTGCATCCATAGATGCTTCTCTAGCACATCCTAGGATGTCATCCTCCCGCTGTACTCAGCCTTGGTGAGGCCACAGCTGGAGTACTGTATCCAATTCTGGGCTCCACCATTTAAAAAGGATGCAGAGAAGCCTGAGAGAGTCCAGAGGAGAACCATGCGCATGATCAGTGGGCAGGAAAACAGGCCTTATGATGAGACGCTGACAGCTATGGGATTCTTCAGTCCTGGAAAAGCGCAGGCTCAGGGGAGACCTGGTGGCTGGCCAAAAGGATATAAGGGGTGTACATCAGGATCTGAGGGAACGCCTATTCACCAGAGCGCCCCATAGGATGACAAGGTCAAACGGTCATGAACTGCTCCAAGACCGTTTCAGGCTGGACATAAGGAAGAACTTCATTACAGTATGAGCCCCCAAGGCTTGGAACAGATTGCCACCAGAGGTGGTGCAAGCACCTACTCTGGACTCCTTTATGAGTCAATTGGACATTTATCTTGCTGGGATCCTGTGACTCCAGCTGTCTTCCTGTCCCTGGGGCAGGGGGCTGGACTCAATGATCTTCCAAGGTCCCTTCCAGCCCTAATGTCTATAAAATCTATGAATCTATACAATTAAAGGCATGACAAAACAAGTAATAAGCCAAAATTATTCCACAAAAAATGTGGAATAACTTTGTGGCTTGTTCTTATCATGACATTAATTGAAACGTAGCCAGATGCTCATTTGTGGCTGGGAGCCCCATCAGCTGATAGGGCTTCTAGATGTGGGGTGCAGCATACACTGCTGTGGCTGCAAGTCTTGCAGCTGATGGGGCTTGCAGCTATGGCAGTGTCAGGCACTGCTATGCTTACAAGTCCCACAGCAGCACTCAACACATTGCCATAGCTGCATATCTTGTCACCTGTGAGACTCCCAGCTGCAGGAGCTTACTACTTCCTGGTGCAGAGGGTGCCCAACACTGCAATCCCAGGCTCCACCTGATTGTATCTGATTGTATCTGATGCTGGATCCCACAATCACACCTTCTGCCATGCAACTGTAGCATGGCAGGAGGCCTGACTGTGTGGATTGTGCATCAGACCCTATCATTTACCTGAATGTCTAACAGGGCCCTAAGGACGACAGTTCACTGTATTGTTCACACTGGCTAATTAGCTAGTTTCATAGTTAGTAGGGTCAGAAGGGACCTGAGCAGATCATCAAGTCTGACCCCCTGCCATGGCAGGAAAGTGTACTGGGGTCAAACAATCCCATAGTTACAATGAATATTGGAAGATACCCACCTAAACTAGATGCATTTTAACTACTCAAATAAACAGTCTTTCACCAACTCTCTAGTTATTTCTTAAAGAAAATAATACTTAAAGAAATAGATAACTAACTTGCAGTCCTAGCACAGATTAATTCTGTTTATATATTATCTGGATTTTTTTTCCATTAGCCCAACCATATCTAAATTGGTTTAAAATGGTAGACACTGATTCCTACACAGTATTTGGGTTTTTCAAATCACCTGCAAAAGAGTTTCTTTTAAAAAAATGAAAGTTCTTGCAATGTATGAGGCCATTTCTTTTTTTACTTTAAATGACCAATTGCTACTATCTCTAGCATTTTATCAGACAAATTCTCCTATAGGTTTTTCCTCCCTCCCACAGTTTTTCTGCTTATCTCAACTCCAGCAAGATAAGAATGTTATAGCCTATAAAATAAATTCAATCAGAAATGGAAGATTTACATTCTTATACTCAGAAGAACCAAAATTTATATGTATGAATTTCTACATTCTATTGAAAAAGTATTAACTCAAATATGACATGCTTTTATTCAACCTATATCCTTGGATAAGGTGAAGGTGGCAACTTTCTTGTACTTGACTGTAACAAAGGCACAAATGAAACATTTGTTCTCTGATCCACTTCAATTAACAATTACCTTTTTTCTTATTCCAACAGACAGTTTAAAAATATGAAGTCATATTTACTTTGTATTTTCTTCATTTTGTATACTTCTTCATAAATATCTATTGATACTGACCTTCTCTTTGTTCATACTGCAAAAGAAAAGTTACCTCTCTCACATACAACAAGCTCCCAGATAAGACACTCTTTTTCTGGAAGGCAGAAAATAGGCCAAATAAATGTTCCTGGAGTTGTGGCTGACTGTGATACGTGGGTCAATAAGGCCAGACCCTTGCAAAGGCAAGACTGTCATTTCTTTACCGTAAATTGTCCTTTATATAAGTTTATGTAAATAATAAAATGTTGTTTCCATACCACAAGCCACATCCAGATACTCCAGAGTGCATGCAGCAAGTCCCTTGGACTCAGCCAGCCCAACTGCTGCTTCAGGCACCAGCTACCTTAGCAACTATGAAAGGGTTTACACAGGACTCCCCACTTTGTTTACTGAAACCATAGATAAGGGGCAGTCATTTTAACAGCATTTTAGCATAGTACTTGCTTCTATCCCTGCTGGCTTACATTCCAGAGAAAAAAATCAGCCTGCCCACTTAAGACATGCACCCCAATTTTGGAGAGCTGATTTTGGGGGAAAGGTGTGTGTCATATGCAAATACGGTATAGCCTTAAAAGTGAAATCTAACTGCTGCAGTTTCTGCTCAAGGAGTATAATGGCAAAATGGTTTCATCAGGAGTCTGCTTTTCTGGGAGGAGATGATTATAGTTTCTGTGTAATTATAGAACAATAACAAAAAATAGTCACTCTCCCCTAAAGGAGTCTTTTTACCCTTCTGCAGATGATCCTTCAGAAGAGAATGTTTTTGTAAAATGAAACATAAATTAACATAATGCAGACATACTTTCTTCTCACTGGGATGGCTTAGGCAAATATGATCCTGCAGTAGGTTTTATAGGAAAGTATCCTTAACTGTGCAGCTTTGTGAATCTAGAAGTATGGATTCAGGGGGTCAGGAAACTGTCTGTTGTGAGGTAGGGACTTATTTAGGCACACTCAAGTATTACTAATGAATGCCCTGGTTTGTTCCATTTGGATGGCATGTATTTATTTAACAGCGGTTACCCTACAGCATTTAACGTATGCATATGATTTGGCTCCAGTAACAGTGGCAGGCTCTTCATGTAGAGAGATGAGAGACAAATAACTTCTGGCAGCATGCTATCGTGCTTGTAGTCTTTGCAAGAAAAAAACTGTAATCAGCTGTTTGAGATGGGACAGATGGTAGGGCATGGTAGGACGCAACTCTTCAAGAAGTAAGGGATTCAGTAGGTAGCATGGATGGAAAATATTAATTGCCTGAGATAGCAGAGAGTCTGTCTCAATAGCAGATCTAATATTCTCTCTCTCTCTCTCTCTCTCTCTCTCTCTCTCACACACACACACACACACACACACACACACACACACGCGTTAAACTTCTGTTGCTCCATTAGCACAGGGTTTTGACACCTGGAGCGACAGGAGGGCATGGCTAGCCCCCGCAGTAACCTCAAATAAACTGTCCAGGGAGGGGGTTTAATTCCCCCCTCCCTGTCTCACCAGCATGGACCTGACCCAGGGTCTGCCTGGCACTCCCCCTCTGCTGAAGCAGGGGTGGAGGCGAGGCCAGGTGCCAGCTGGCTTGGCCCCATGAAGCAAAGCGGGTAAGGAGGGAATTTATTCCCCCTCTGCCACAAGAGGACTGCAGCCAGGGTTTACTAGTCCCAGCCACTGCCTCCACCACCAATCACTCCCTGCTCAGGGCAAGAGATGGAATAAGCCCCCTCCCTGCCCCCTTTGCTTAAGGGGGCCATGCCAGTCAGCCTTTGGCCATGCCCCTGACCCTGGAACAGCAAGGGGGTAGGGACCCTGATGGTGTCCCAGGAGCACAAGCCACCTCCCAATGGGGGGGGCTGCGTTGCAAGCAGTAGTGGGGCAGGCAGAGCTGTAGTAGATTGTGTGGGACAAACAGTGCTGGCATGCTGGGGGTAACTGAGGGGCTATGGCCACCCCTCCAAGACCTCGTGCCACCATTTGCCCCACTACTTACTTAAACCAGTTTATGTATAACTTTTGTCTCTAGCCCCTTTCACTTATGTCTAGAGTCTCCTCGGTAAGCTCTTGCATAAACACCTACACATGCAGGTGACATTAGCAGTAAGTGGCAAAATATATATCCTAAGCATTTATTTGAAAAGCCAACTTTATATTTCTCATTTTTAATTTATTTTATCCAATCAGCAATGGCACAGCTCCAGCCCAGGGATGCTGCAGCATGGCTGGGTAGGGGCTGGAGCTTGCATATGCTCCATATCCAGGAGGGAATGGAGCTGGAGCTGCATATGACAGTAAGCTGGGGGTGGGGAGAGGACAGAGGATACAGGGGGCAGGAGTGGGGGAAAAGGCACAGGCACCTCCAGGTGGGGACAGGCTCCAGGGGGGCACAACTGATGGGGGCTGCCTGACCAACCCCCACCCCAGCTTCTGCTTTCCCTGGTGCAGTCATGGTGGGGGAAAACAAATTTAAGACAACCCTCCAATAATTAGATTTTATACCTGGAAAATAATAACATTTAAAAAAAAATCCATATATAGAATCTAATTATTGGGAGTGTCATCTTAAATTCAAAGTTATCTTGGATTTGGGTAACTGGGGAGGAGGTGAGTGGCCAATAGTGTCAAAAGAACAGGTTAGGAATTATTTAGAAAAGCTGGATGTGTTCAAACCCATGGAGCCAGATGGGATGCACCTGAGAATCCTGAGGGAGTTGGCCAATGTGATTGCAGAGCCATGGGCAATCATCTTTGAAAACTCATGATGATTGGGAGAGGTCTCAGATGACTGAAAAGGGGCACATATAGCACCCATCTTTAAGAAAGGGAAGAAGGAGGATCCAGGGAACTAAAGACTCACTTCAGTCCCTGTAAAGACCCTGGAGCAGGTCCTCAAAGAATCCATTTCTAAGCAGTCGGAGAAGAAGGTGATTAGGAACAGCTAGCATGGATTCACTAAGCACAAGTCATGCCTTACCAACCTGATGACCTTCTGCGATGAGATGACTCACTCTGTGGATGTGGGAAGACTAGTGGATGTAATGACTTCTGCAAGGCTTTTGATATGGTCTCCCACGGCATTCTTGCAAGCAAGTTGAGGAAGTATGGGCTGGAATGAACTGTATGGTGGATAAAAAAAATGGCTGGATCATTGGGCTCAAAGGGTAGTACTCAATGGCTCAAACTAGTTGACAGCTGGTATCAAGGGGAGTGCCCCAGGGGTTATTCCTGGGGTTGGTTTTGTTCAGTATCTTCATCAATGACCTGGAAGATGGGATAGAGTGCAACCTTAGCAAGTTTGCAGATGACACCAAGCTGGGTGGAGTAGTAGACACACTGGAGGGTAGAGCTAGGATTTAGAGACCTCAACAGATTAGAGCATTGGACCAAAATAAATTTCACTAAGTTCAATAAGGACAAGTACAAAGTCCTTCACATTGGAAGGAACAATCCCATGCACTGTTACAGGCTGGGGACCAACTGGCTAAGCAGCAGCTCTGCAAAAAAAGACTTAAGGGTTACAGTAGACAGTAAGTTGAATATGAACCAACAGTATACCCTTGTTGCTAAGATGGCTAATAGCACTCTAGGCTGCAACAGTAGGAATGTTGCCAGCATATTGAGGGAAGTGATTATTCCCTTCTATTCAGCACTGCTGAGGCCACATCTAAAATACTGTGTTCAGTTTTGGGCCCCCCATTACAGAAAGGATGTGGACAAATTGGAGAGAGTCCAGCAGAAGGCAATAAAAATGGTGAGGGGGCTGGGGGACATTACTTATGAGGCGAGGCTGAGGGAACTGGGTTTATTTAGTTTGGAGAAGAGAAGAGTGAGGGGGGATTTAATAGCAGCCTTCAACTACCTGAAGGGTGGTTCCAAAGAGGATGGAGCTAGACTGTTCTCAGTGGTGGCAGATGCCAGAACAAGGAGCAATTGTCTCAAGTTGCAGCAAGGGAAGGTTAGGTTAGATATTAGGAAAAAACTAGGAGGCTGGTAAAATACTAGAAGAGGTTACCCAGGGAGGTTATAGACTCTCCATCCTTGGAGGTTTTTAAGACCTGGCTAGACCAAGCCATGGCTGGGATGATCTAGTTGGGGATGGTCCTGCTTTGAGTATGGGGTTGGACTAGATGACCTGTGACAGCGTAAGTTAGCAGTGGCATTAATCTGATGTCCTGAATCCAAAGAATTATATATTCATTTTTTGAGGTAGAAAGCATATAAAGCAAAGTATAAAAACAACAGAAAACCTTCATGAATGGATCTGGTTTACATTTTAACTTTTTTCTTGACAGCTTTCCCTCTCCCCAGCTAACTTTGCCTCAATCAAGGAGAAACAGACAATAACAGACAGACCTGGAGGTAGCATGCCCCTTCTGTCTCTGCATATACCTACTTCCCTGCCTGTCAGCTTTCACTAACACCTTGGCTGGTCGCTGGCTACTCCTGAACCCCTTTTTCATTTTCCATATCTTTGAGTACAGCGAGGCAGTTAGCTGAACTAGCCTGAAGTCAGGCAGAAGCAGATCCTGGAGGTTTAGGATGCCCTTTTGATCAACCTGGGGAAAGGTTAAGTAGTCTAACCAGGATTGAGCCCAATGGGGATTCCCCATTTGAAAGACCCCTCTCCTTTTTTGCACACACATTTTTCCCCACTCTAGGAATTTATCTTTATAATTATTCTTTCCTTTCTTTCCCATTGACAGCTTCCCTGCCTGTTGTCTAGAAAAGCTCACACCTCTCTAAAGTGCCTGATCTGCCTTCTACCTTAGCTTCCTTTGGTTTAGTTCCTAGCATTCAGGTAGGTTAACAGCAGACAAGAGTCATAAGGATTATATGATATACATATATTTTAAATAGCTTCCCCTAACACCTTCAATCAAAACAAATAGGGTCATTTGTTTCTGCTGCAGTAAGTGTGGACATTCCCTCAAAACATTAAAGGACCACAACACTTTTAATTTAAAACAGTCATTAGAAAAAAAATCAGGCAAAACAGATATAAAATGCACCCAAGTTTATATAAAAAAAACTAAGTAGAACACAAACTGGGGCATTAATAGCTTACACAAGTATTCACTTACATCTAAGAATGCAGAGGGTAATCCAATCCCTCAGGTGCTTTCACCATTTCTCATCAGCAGAGCAGCCTCTCTGAGGCCCAGCATGGGTGTCACTGGTTGTCTTTTTCTTTGGCCAGCCCCTTGCAGACTTCTCTCAATTTTATTTTCAAGACTTCTCCTCTTTCTTAATTTTATTTTATTATCTTTGAAGTCAAAAGATGCAACGCATTCCTAGCATAAAAACATCCTTTGTAATTAGAAAACTGACAAAGGTATTTACACAGCTGTGCGTCCCCTTGGGAGGGGATGTAATCCCCTTATCTACAGCTACAGTATGTTCACATTTTTTCAGTGAGATTTATTTATGAGGTTGTTCTCTTAAGTAAAGCAGACATTGTCCATATTGTGTCTTCCTAGATTCACAGAGTCAAAGGCCCAACAGCACCATTAGATCATCCAGCCTGACCTCCCATATACCACAGGCTATTAAATGTATTTATTTAGTATTTATTTGTTTATTTAATGTCTGTGCTTCCCTCCTCCAAAATAGCTTAGAGCAGCTTACTAGGCCAGCCTTATATCCTCCAGAAAGACTTGAAGACATTAAGAGATGAAGAATCTAACACTTCCCTTGGTATTTTCCTACCGTTGTTAATCAGTCTTGCTGTTAACCATCTCTGCATCACTGCTAATGTGAATTTGTCCATACTCATCTTCTAGCCATTGCTTCTTGTTAATTCTTGCTAGAGTAAATGGGCCTTTAGTACCCGGTATTCTCTCCTACTTGTAAACTTGTACTTGTAAACTGTATCCAATCTTTTTTATCACCTAAACAGACTTAACTGTTTCAGAGTCTTGCTGTAAAGCATTTTTCTTCACCCTGGCATTTTCTGTGGTAATGTCATGACTTTATATCTACACTCCCATTTACATGCCCAAGGATAACTGTTATTCCCCTTTCCTACAGCACCACACTGGAAGGTCATATTCATTTGCTTACCCTGAATCCTTTTCAAGGTCCTGGCTTTCTGGAAATGAATCCCCCATTTAACAGTTATGGCCTGCATCTTGTATTCTAAATATGTAAGCATCTTTGGTTGTATTAAAATTAATTTTGTTGCAAAGGTTCAAATTATGAAGCAAACCACACTGCTTTGTATGACAGCCTTGTTCTTCACATTATTCACAATTCTACCAACACGTCAACCTCACATTTTATTAGGAGTGATTTTATTTACTTCCATGTCACCGATGAACATGTTGCATGGCATTAAGCCTCTTCCAGACTCCTTCAGAACCTGGCCAAAAATACCAGTATTCTACGATGATTCCCTGTTGATTACTGCTCATTCAGTCTATCATACAGCCACTTCAAAATTCATTTAACACATCTTCTATTGCTCATTTTAATAAGAATGTCACACAAAAACAGTTTAAGTAAAGCACATCTACTTTTATTGGCCAAATTTGAACCACCAACAAAGAATGAAATCATGTATCAAGTGGAGTAAGACTTTTGCTACTTGTACCATTGTGCTAGTGTCTTCCTAAGATACACATCATGATCTGATGGCCAGCAGCTGTAGCAGCAGAGCTGTGCAGAGCCACCAGGATTAGGCAGGTACACGTGCCCTTTGGCAGCTTGGTGGTGGCAGCTACAGTCTACTGACAGAAATCCTGAAGTCAGACATGGACCATAAACCAGGGGTGCTCAACCTCTGGCCCTCAGACCAAATGTAGCTCACAGAGCCTTGGAATCTGGCCTGTGGGGCTCCCCACGGGTCAGAAAATTTGGTAGCAGAGTAGCCATTAATGCCACCCTGCCCCACTGCCAAAATCCCAAGCCCTGAAGAGCAGGTTGGAGCAAGGCCACAATTCTTCCCACCACATGGCAAGATAGGTGCAGGGCTATACCCCTTTCCCTCTGCATGGCCAGGTTGGAGCTGAGCTGTGACCCCTTTTCCTTGAAGGGTCAGACCACAACCTCTTCTTCCATCCCTCCACTCTTATCCTACCCCCCACCAGGGGCCACTCCACCCTTCCTGCCCCTGGCCAGTTTGGGTCTGGGCCATACCCCCTTTCTCCCATGGGGCTGAGCCATGACCTCTTTCCCCACATGGCTGGATTGGGCAGGGTTATCCCACCCCACCACCCTCTGCACAGCCAGATGGGGTCTTGCAGCACACACCCCAGGTGCTGGATTGTGTCCACTGGGCAGATCTGGCCTGTGGAGGGACCATGCACTGCCTGTCTGGCTACCGGTCAAAAAGGTTGAACACCACTTGTACAGACAGTCTTAGCCTTGTAGGTCCTCATGGCTTGAGGCATTGGACAACTGCCCTGATTAGTCAGCCCTAAAAATTGGTTTGGGTTACAATAGTCATACTTTGCAATCTATACCCATTATGGATTCTCAGAAATATATAACATGCATCTCACAAACACCTACAAAGGGCCTCGCAAACCTAACTTGCTTTTTGCTCGCTTCTATGTACCAAAAAGTACCAACTTCAGAATCTTTTTCTAAAATATTTTGTCCTGATACCAGATGAGTGAGAGTATTTTGAACTTTAGAAACTATGTATACTGGAAACAGTATCTCAATGTGTGTGGTCACACCACTGTAAATCCCTCATGTACCTATACATGATCTATTTGAAAGTGTCATTAAAATGGTGCATATTTTTTGGTAAACTACCAGAGTAAGTCATGCTCATGGAAATTCTGTTTTGCAGTTCTGCAGTTTTTCTGTATTTCAGACTTTCAAACAAACATGGTTATACTGGTGCAAATGTGAGCAGATTTTCCTGATGTAGACACAATGGTGTCTACTCCAGTGATTTTTTTGTGGTTCTTGCCATGTCTAGTATGCATATTAAAGCCCTATGCTTTCAAGTTACATGCATACATCAATCTAAGCGCTGAAAAAGCACTTGTGAATGTGGAATAATGTTGGAAATTTGGTGCAAAACCACTACATTTGGTGGTGCAGAATGCAGACAGCAAATAAAAAGGACTTCAAAAGCTTAAACTCTTACGATTTTATGACCCTGGTGATTTTTGAGCACTTGGGGCTGATAATACTGCAGACCCTATGTTAGTAACTACCAGTACCTGCGCTGAAGGTGTAAATGAGCAAGCCATGCTTGACCACACAATTTAACAGCATCTTCTACCTCTTCTATAGGAAAACATCAAAACACTATTATTAAGCTTAAACCATCTCAAATTCTATGCTGATTTAATTCAAGTGAGAAAGGAGCACGAGTGTAATTTTCTTTAACAAGAATCAAAACGCAGAAATGTTAATTTTGTAATTCTGGAAGGTCTCCAGTATGAGACTACGTCTTTGTGGTTCTCTGGAACTTATCCCTTAGGCTTCTCAAACTGAAAGGGGAATACAGAAGCATAAACTCATGCCCTCCAGACACAATTTTTCAAACTTGACAAAGCTTAAAACGTGGAAGAACAGCCACTGCAGCTCATGTTCAAATGCATCAAATGAAGGATTAAGCAATAGAAGACTTTGTTTGGAACAGAACTGTATTCAATTATTTAATATTGGTTCTTAATTCCCTGTTTCACAGGTTTGTAAAATGAAGTAAAATTAAGATTACCCCCGGCCTCTGTAGGACAAAAATAAAATTGCTTCTAAAGCATGAATTCTTTTCACATTTTCTCCACTAATGCTAAATTAGCAAGTAATGTTTCTTGTATCCTGTCTGTTCTGGTTATGCCCTAATATATATAGCCTCTACACTAAAATTTAAACTCTAAACTACAAAAATGTACAGTATTACAACATTCTCCATTTTCAAAGCTCCTACAGTAAAAACATTCAATTAAGTGCTTCTCATTAATCATCCACAAATTAGACAATGAGCTTTAGCAAGTACAAACTCATCAGACTGCAGAAAGAAACTGAACATATTGGCAAGTTCAGATCTTAAAATTTAATTCTCCTGCTGCTTTTAAAGCTAATTTAATAGATTAAATTTAGTTTAAACGTCCATAGGAGAATACTAAATGACTAGCTTTATGCAGGAATACCCAAACTTGGCAAGATGATTTCTTCAGTACCCTTTTCATCAATATTATTTTATGCCAAGCTTTCAACTGAAAGTTTTAAATGCATGATCCTTTTTTGCCTATGTTTTGGTGGCTGTGGGGGCATCTACATGCACTTTACTGGGGAGTTGACTAATTAGCTCCACAGTAAAGTGTCACCTTCTACACGTGCAGAGCTATTAGGCCAAAATAAACTAATTAACTATGCTGTAGAATAGTACTGACCAACACAAGCACTATCCCACAGCTCCACAACATATGCGTAAACGATGACCACAGCTGGCTGGAACATGAGGGTGCTACAATTCGGGGGCTGCCTGGCAGCCAACCCCACACTGTAGCACCCTTGTGCCCCAGCTAGGCCCTCCATAGCATGCTGAGCTGGGTTGGAGCAGCTCTGGGCTGGCAGGCTGATCCCCTGGAACCCTTCCCAGCCAGGGCTGCGCTGCCCTGAGTCAACATGCTGAGGCCCCAGGCACACGTATAAAGGCTGCACCCAGCAGCAGTTACATCTGTCATGAACTGCAGCAGAGTTTATTCCACCATCCTAATTTCACAAGTACATGCTTCTTGTATTGCTCAAGCAGTAGTTTAGTAACATGTCACTTGTAGTTAACTTTTCCAATGGAATTAATGAGACATCTTACAAGCTCAGTGGCTGAGGTATGGAGGAATATCCCCTCCGTATCCTCTCAGTCAAATAATAATAATAGCCTTAAAAAAAAAGCCCTAAATTTCTAGGAATTCATTGTGCCAGTAAAAGTATCTTGTGCCAGTAAAAATAAGTGAGGTGCGCTTTTCTGAATAGAGCCCTAACCAGCCAGAGCAGGGGTGTCAAACATATAGCCTGTAGAGCTGATTAATCTGGCCTGCCAGGCTACCAACAGGCCACTGGAAATTGGTGGCATGGCCTGCCGCAGAATTTGGGATCCTGTGGCCTCAATGGACTTGACCAGTGGCAAGAGGGTGAGCCCCATTTCTCCTCCAGCCACTCTGCCAATTGCAACTGCCATGACTCCAGCTGCTATTACTGCCCCATACTGGAGCCACTATATGACCTGTGGCAAAGCTGCCAGCGCCATGTACCCCAGCCTGAAACTGACTTGTAAGGAGCCCCACAGTCCAGACCTGGCCCAGGATGTAACATGATTTTGACATCCCTGAGTTAGAGTAAAGCTTTTTTAGACAGAAGAGGAAGTACATTTTGGTTTCCATAATTCAAGTTGCATCTTTTGTGTAAAATGCAGAACATAATTCATAAAAAACATTTCCGGTTGGTCCTCTCATGTTAGTTGCAATTTGATAACTGCATTGCAAAACTGTCAGAAGCTAATGCTGACAGACCAATTATGTACCCAATGATGTGAAACTCTTCCACAAGTTTAAGAATTAACATGAACCTCAACTGTACTGCGCTACAGAAAAGAGGTCCGCCATGAGAGAATACAGTAGACATGTCAATCAAAATAATGCAATTTAACTCAGAAATTCTTTACACTTAGTAAGCTAAGATAATATTTAAAAGAATACTTTAGATGCTGTTTTAGAAACACCAACCCATTTATTTCATACTAGCTCATTTGTAGCGTATCTTTGTAGTAGTGAACAGTAATCGTAGCCTTCTAAACAGCTTGAATTATAGTCCCTGCATCTATTCACAACTTTCTGGAAAAAAATCCCATTGGGGATGAACACTTCCATAGTTGGTATCAATCCAAACTTTTTTTTTTTTGGTGTCCAGCTTCTGGAAGAATGGTTAGTTTGGCGACTGTTAGTCCTTCCAGATCATGGTGTATGCATATCCCTAGGCAGGAAATTTGAAGAAGTGGAGGCTTCTAAAAGAGTGAGAAGAAAACAATTTTCCTGTTTAAAAAACTCAAAAATTACCAAACCGACATCTCTAAAGTATCTGAACTTTAAAACTTTACATTTACTCTGCAGCTAGATCTCATTACATAGGACCTGTAGACATAAAAGTTATCATTTACAGACACACCCTATTTTAGAAGAGCTGGATATTAGGAGATGGCCCCTCCGTTAAGCAGTAACCAGTTTTTTAGTTAAGGTATTATTAGACGTTACTTTTCCCAAGTGTTAAATACCCTTAAGAAAGAAGCATCTTGTGTTAAGCAGAGAAAGACAAGCCAAGTAAGTGTCTACTGAGTGTCTCAAAGTAATGCCTCATCGGGCAAAGAGTAATTTCCAGCTGGTGTTAGGCAGCTCATGTTGCAGAAATGTGAGTCTGCTCCATGGGGGCAATACCAACAATTTATGGTGTTCCTGTATCCCAGGATGCATTGCTTGCAACCCCCCCTCCCCCCAAACATAGACAATCTGCCATCCAGAACCCTACTACCCTGGACTAACAGAAAGCCAGGGAAAATTGAGCCACTATGGGTGAGTGGAAAGCCATGATGTGGTGGGGGGAGGTGGGAAGGGAGCCACTGGAGAGCCAGGCAGCCATTGGGCAAACTTTGCAGCTCCAAATCATATCCTTGCTCACTAAGCCTCTAGCAGCAAGTCAGAGCTGGATATTAACCCTTAATGTGTGACTGCTCACAGCACATGCTAACTTTAGTACCATCTAACAACATTCCTTAGAGTTAACGTGCAATTTTAAAATGTAACAATACCCTTAGACATAAAGGGTCAGCAGAAGTTAACCTACTCCTCCACAATCCAAGCTTGCTATTTAGTTTTTCTCATTCATCAATGTATATGTTTACAGAACCCAACAATCATGATATGATGTCAGCAGAGGTGAATGGGAAAGGACTTGAAAGAACTGAGTTCCAAGCTGAAAAACAAGTTGGAAATTGAAAGCAAGTGGAGCAACACAGCCACATGGAAGGATAGAGGTAAATGACAGACACAGCCATACAGTTTAAATCAGCAGTGTTAAAGGCACCCCCGGCTCCAGGCCAGATCCGGACTGTACCGGGTTCCCAGATCTGGATCTGGGGGCTTCTCCTGGGCCAGATCTGCAGCAGTTGTGGCAGGTCCGGTTGCAGCAGTATGGGTGTGGGTTAAGGTGTTAAGGCAGAGAAACAGATCTAAGTTAAGGCGCTACAGGTCTGAGTTCAGGGAATGGCAGTCTGGGGCCAGTGGGGGCAAGGGCTCCAGAAGCTGCAGGGTAAGCAAAGGTTACATTTGCACTGCCCTCACTCACTCCCCGTTGCTGAAAGCTATGTTCACTGGGGGCAAAAGAGGCAAGCCACACCCCATTAACCCCAGCCCCATCTTCCATTAGCTTAGCAGACTACTGGCAGGCTGAATGGAACAGTTCTGTGGACTAGATCTGGCCCATGGCCCATTTATTTAAACCAGCGGTATCAAATATAAGGACAGTTAACCTGCACTTTCCATACTGCCTTCTATTCTAACCTGGGAGAGCACACAAACACCAACAGACTCACCCTATGCCTGAAGACAGGCATTTATGCCCAAAAGCTTGCAAAGAACAATTTGGCCAACTATTTAGTTGGTCTAATAAATGATATCACATTTATTCAAAGAACCTTGTCTGCCAATTAATCATGGAAGCATTGCAACCTCCATCTGCCCTTCTGTCATTGGGCAAAAGAGCACAGAACTGGAGGGCATTCAGAGAATGGTTTAAGTGGCACCTAGCAACCACAGAGGAAGAAGATAAAAATGATAAAGTCAAATCCTTAATCTTCTTGTAAACTGTGGGGAAGGAAACTCTGGCTTTTTATAATCCCTTTACCTTGCTGTGGATTGGGACTTTCAGCATAGTACATCAAGCCCTAATTATCCCCAGTCAAATGGCCTTGTGAAACAGTTTGTTCAAAACATAAAAATATATACTGAAGAAATTGTATAACAATGGGAGTGATTATGTGAAAACATTATTGGTGTATCACAGTAGATGCATGGCAAATGGCTGGTCACCAGCCCAGCTATTAATGGGTCAACCGATATGTTCTAACATACCAATCTGTGACAATTTACTAAGAGGTCAGGATAATGATGCTCTGAGAGAGACAAGAGAAACTCAGAAGCAGAAACAAAAATGGTATTTCAAAAGGGAAGCTCAGAAACATCCAGTACTAAAATCTGGTGATGGAGTAAGTCTAAGGAACAACACCTCAAATACATGGGATCAGCAGGGTACTATTAAGTGCCTAGTGAATCCAATCACACCTGGTTTAAACAGACATGGGGACATGTTGACACAATTACTGGCATTTGCAAGCACTCCCAGAGAGCTCTTGAAAGAAGGAGTTGACATGGACTGTTCTCAACCAACTATTTCTACCTTGGCACTGGCAACAGAAAAAGAACCAGATCACCAACAAGCAAGCTCCTCCAGTGTCAATCTGAGAGAAAAGTGAAACCTTCCGAAAGACTTATGATGACTTGCGAAGTTGGTCTGTTTCTCTTACTGTAAACTGCACTGAGCTTTCGGTGGGAAGGAAAGCATATAAATGCATAAATAAATTTAAAAAAACAGCTGCAGAAAAAGGCAAATAGGAAAGTAACTGGTAAAGACTACTTCAGTGATATGGTAGCAACGTCTCCTATGTAGATGAGTATTAATGGATTTTTGGTTTACTGATTTTTGTAGGTATTGTTGAGAGGGAAGATAGAGTTGCTGCACTTTGAAACTGGATTTTTAAACCTAGTGCTTTAAGAACTGACACAATACTTGGTTGATTAATAGCAGAAAAGCTTGCTTTAACAACTACGAACAAGCTATAAAACTAAATGACAGAAAAAGAAAAGACTCTTTTTAATATTCTATAAATGAGCTATTACAGTCCTTGTGTTATTTTAGCTGCAAGAGATTTTTACCCAAACAGGTAGGAAGCAGTTCCTGTACAGCATTCACAGAGCATGGGTCCTTCAGTTGTGCACTGGGTGCAGGACGGCTTCTTGATCTTCCCTGGACTGCACACCTTGCTGGCAGTTCTGTCTTGTTTTTTATACTGTTTTAATTGTATAGCTTCAAAGCATTCCCTCTTAATAATTGGTTAATCGAGGTCCAAACAAAGCAGGCAAAAACTGAATTAACATATTACAATTGTATCCTGTTTGTGTGTTTGTTTGCTTCTGCAAGCTTTTGATCAGTTTGGAATCAAATAGGATGGGTATTGATTGAATGAGATACCATTAGGAAGTTGATCACAGATTATCATTCCATAGCTATTTTAACAACGGTGCCTAAATAGCTGCATCAAATGGCTTATGGAGACAGTGAAGATCAGAGGCCACTAGATACAATAGCTGTGAGTTTCAAGACAATACACTGGTTTAGTATAATAAATATTTAGACATTTGTAAAACTTTGGACAGATATTGGATGTTTGCTTTGGGAAATATGCCTTTATCAAAGGGGGAATGTGTTAACCAAGATATATTTACAGTCCTGTTTTCATGGCTCCTCCTCTGACAGGCTTTGCTTTGAAGTGGATATTTTAGTTCTTTTGTTTCTTTTAGTGACACTTAGCTCAACTGAGATGTAATGTCATTTGTAGTTTCTCTCTAAGCCATTTGGCTTTCTAGCTTGATCTCTGAGTGTTGTTATATACATGTGATGAGTGTGTCAGGTCTCTGCCAATAATTTTAACCATCACTTTTATTTTTAAACGCTTGGGTGCGGTAGAAGTTTAAGGGGTGTAGGCTGTAGCTGTGTTGGTCTAAGGACACGGGCAGACAAGTTTCTTGGGGTAAATCTAATATCTTTTATTAGACCGACTCAAAAAATAGTAGATGGTAATAATAACTAAATAACTAAAATAAATAACTAAATGACTATATAAATAGAAGAAGGTTGATGGCTGTTATCATGACTGTTATCTTATTGCATGGATCTGGAATTGGGTACCCCAAGCTCCACTTTCTCTATGCCTAATGGGTTGCAGCCATTAGCAGAGTTTTCGTTTTCTTTGTGGCAGACTTGTCACCACAACCCAGTCTTACCGTAGCCACTGCCTTGCATTTTTGCAGTAGCTTGGGTAAGACTGGGTTCTGTTCCAAGCTTTCACAGGCATCAGTGTGATAAAAGTTATAATTGAGAAACATTTCCAAATTTATAAAAGAGTTGAAACCTGGGAGATGATCCCTCAGTTAGACAGTAACCAATTAGTTAGGGCCTTGTCACAGGGAGACAGAACATTTAGCACATGTTAAATCTGTGAGATATTAAAGTTAGAACATGTTCTGGCAGTTGCATGGTAATATTTACTGTGGTTTCTAACATGCATACCTTGCTGATTGTGTGCTGGAGTGTATGTGTGTGCACGTGCATGCAGGCACATGTGCATACATGTGTGTGCACACACAAACATATGTTGGGGTTATGCATGTGTGTCCTGCCAGGCCCCTCTACAACCCAGCAGCTCCCCCCCTCACACTTCTTCCCTCCCCTGATTCTCCTAAACCCCCCAGCTAGGCTCCCTTGCACCCAGCAGCTCCTCTCCCTTCTCCCTTGCTTCCCTTCTTTGCTCACTCGCTAGCTGCTGCTCTGCTGTCCACCCTATGCTAGCCAGGGCATCAGAAACCAGAAGGATAGATAGTCCACCTGGGAGCAGTGCCTCTGAGATACTAGAGGACTGCAAATTAATTGTTTGTCTTTTTATCTCCAGGGAACATTTAGAAGTTAAGCTAAATCAAACTGCCTAGCACAGCCCAAAGATGATCTTTGCCTCACCTGATGTAATTTTAGAAGGCCTAGAGGGCACTCAGCACTAGTTAATGAGCTTGAACATGTGATCATTCACGTGATTTTAACTTGAGCTAAATGTGTCACTTCACCCCGAAGCTCCTTCCATTATTATTCACAGGGCCTTGCCTTCAACACCACCCTTGAAAACAAACAGGACCTAGTCAGTATAGCATGACAGAGGTTGGAATAAGCTTCAGCTTGAAGGATTGCCCACATACTGGGCAACTGTCCAGTTACCAAACAAGGCTATTATATGCAGTTTAGTCTATATACCACAACTGCTATGGTCTATCACATATTTTACGGGTATGTCTTAAGGCTTCTAGATTTGTGGATCATTCACCTGTCACTACTAACACTTTTTCTGAGTTATGTTCTAATTTGGTCCACATGAATACAGAGTACTTGTACCAAGTTCACCTGCTAAAAATACTATGCAGATGGTAATGGTTTTCCTAAACTGTCAGGTTCTATTATGTCAATAAATGTAGATAATCTACATAGAAAATACATATACTTAAGTCCTTCTGAAAACTGAGTACTTCCTTCTCCAACTTCCCTCTTTAAAAGTACCCACACTGCTAAAAGTAGCCCATTCCTGCTACTTCCACTGGATTCAGTTACCAAAAGCTATAGATTTAAATAGGAAAAACAAGAACATGTTGCTAAAATTATGATAACATTTCATTTTTGATTTTTCAAAATGGCTACTGAGTCATCGTTTAAAACTATACTGAAGTTGTGATTTTGATTTTTCAAAAAAAACTATTAGGTATAGGGAATGTATTAAGCAACTTTCTTTAGAATTACTAACAATTTTTTCACCTCTCTCGCTGAAGCAACATTTTTGAGGTTTTATCTAAAGAAATATAAAATGTGGCTACTAAAAGCTGCTGGGATGAATGTTATGCATTGGCCTCAAGCAAAGAATTCTAAAGCCAAGTTAAGCTTCTAAATAAAATTAAGAATTTAAAAGTTGAGAAATCCTTAATTTAGGGCCCCAAGTGATATCGCACTGATTGATAGATAAAAGTAAATGTTCTAATCTCTAATCTTTTAATAAAATATTAATAAAAATACAGAAAAACTAAAGAAAAAATGGGATTCCAAACAGCATTTTTGGGATGTGAATACTAAAAAAGATCCCTAAATATCCCCTACAGCTCAAGTTAACCAATAAACTGCCTAATTTTCTACTTCCATTGTTTATTCATGTGTACACAGGTCAAACAAGACTTTCTGGCAAGCTTCAACATGGCAATATAAAAATAGAATTTTGTCCTCTGAAATTCAGAATGAAAGGCATTCATGACTATATATCCTTTAAAAAAAAAGATTAAAAGGTCTATAAAGACAAATTATCTCAAACAATAAGATCTTTCCCTCCTTCTTTAGATGTCAGATATATACATATTGAACTACAAGACATGACACATATGCAATCCCCATGAAACATATACAAACTACTTAACTCTTTTCCATCTTTTTCCTGTGGAGATGGCTACTTTTCATTGAAGACATGTCTACAGATTAAGTTAACAGTTTCCAACATCTTCAAATGTCACTTTCCTCTTACAATACTTGCAAACTTAGTATTTCTAACATCATTTAATAGGGATGTTTTCCCTTTATGTCTCATTCTGATGTAATTTCGAGAAGGGCAATATACTAGAAAAAAGGCAATTATCTAATGTAAGTCTAAAAATAGCAGTTTAACCTTCAAATCTAATATTTTCTATACTGTCTGACAAGTTATTTCTTAAGGAGGAAGTAGGTTTGTTCAATACTTCATGTATTCCAACAAGAGACAAAGACCATTCTGCAAGGGCCATTTGATCACTGGCCTCCTTTGGAACTTTATTAATTTTAGGTATCTGTTCAAACTTATCATCATTTTGGTTTTTGGAAATTGCTTCTGCTTCATGATTGGGTAGACTTAACTAGGGAAATTCAATTCTCTTGTAAGAAAACATCCCCTTTCTAAATCTATGAGTTCCATTTAAAGTTAAAAATAAATCGGGTTTTTTGCAAGTTTAAATATATGAATTACCTAAATAAAATAACAATTGGACATTAATATGTTCCATGTATAAATTAATCTCTTCCAAAAACTAGGAAAACCAGTCCTCTCTGTTCCAGTTTCTTGCCTTTACTGATGAGAGAGTAGGGATGCTGTACATCCACAGCAATGTGCCCTGTGGCAAAAGAGATGCTGTGTGTCAATCAACAATTCCTCTTCTGGTTGATTAAAATACAGCACTGACAGACATGCCTGTCAGATTGTGATCAACACCTGAACAAATCTGGATGTTGGGATCTGCAGTGATTGGGGAAATTTAGCTTTTGCAAAATTTAGATCCTATTTAGGTAGCTGGGGGATGGAAAGAGAATATATTTCACTTTTATACCTCAGAGAAGAGCTGGTAACAACAGCCATTATAACAGAAAAACCAAGATTAGAATCCAAAGACATTCAGTTTTATTTCGTTCTCTTCAACTTGAGAAAAACAGAGCCATTAATAAGCGTTACTGAGCCAATCTACTAATCACAGATCAGAAACTTGGCTACAGAATCAAATACAGATCACAGAGTAATTTGTTCCACTAATTGAAATGAGTTGGAATGACAAGTTTCCGGATCTCAGTGTACCAGACAACTGGCTAGACTGTGCTTTAGACTGGGTAGCCCTTTATAAAAAGACGGAAAAATAACCAAGAAGAGAGTCCTTGGTGAAACTTCAGTCCATCCAGATACAAGAGATGAATAAGTAATAGCATAAGAAGCTCTTCTTTGTTTGAGGATGGGAGAAAACAGATAATATGATGTTGGTAATACACTTACAGTGTTAAGATAGCATCTGAGGTGCGGAACCCAATGAGATAGGGATAAACAAACAAAATCAGGAAGTTTAACCAGAATGATCAATTTAAATCATAGACATAAAACAGAACAATTAACTAACCCCTCCCTCCATCACTTCCATGCCTAAAATAAGGTATAGTACACACAAAACTATGGAAAAAGAATACTAATATTCCAAAGTATAGTATGTAAAGTTAGTAAATGCCAGGATTAAGACTGCCTATGCAACCATCCACCAGTGCTGCCTTCTTCCACCCTTTCTGTAATAATTGAGATCCCTGTCAGTGGAATATCCCCACTTCTGCCTTCAGGATGTCCCTTGCCCAGCTGCAGGCAGCACTGAGGTGAAGGCCACTAAGCCTAATGACATGATAGCCAGCAGAAAGCAACTAGGTGCTATTCTTTGTAGAGTGCCCTTTCTTTGGTAGGGGTGGGAATGGGGTGGGGGAAGGAGGTCATTTTATCCCGAAGGCCGCTTGAGGGCCTCTTCAAGTAGCAATAAAACCTCTTGGCAATGAGACTAGGCATCAAGCCCTTGAGGCAATTGAGCCTGGCAACAGTAAGAGGCACCCTGTTCCTGAAGTACAGTGCTGTATCCAAATGGATCCTGGACCCCCTCCATTGCTACCTCTCATTTCCTTAGACTTGCTCATGCCTTACTTCCTCAAGAACTATTTTTATTTTCCTGCCACTCACCTCACTATCAGGGGATGAGACAAACTGAAGTATGGGTGGCAGTGCACTGAGAATCAGTCACTACTGAGGGAGGGGCAACAATGCCCCTACCAGCAGGCTGTCAGTGTGTTGCTGAAGGCCAGCTAGAGGATGACACCAAGGAGTCTTGGTTGAGTACACAGCCCCTTTAGCCCCAGCTAGAGAAGACAGGATGAGCCACAAGGCTCCAGGTAAAAAATGAAGTTTCCTTAATTGATGAGGGAACTCTGATCTCATCCTCCAATCTGGGGATGAGGGAACAACATTTTTGGTGGGCATGCCACAAATTGGCACCGCCACCTTCCCCAAATGCCACCCCAATCTCCTTCCTCTGCCCAATCTGCTGCTCTGCTTTCTGCTCCCTACTCTGTGCTCTTTGCCACACCTCGTGCCCTGTTTTGTGTTTCCTGCCCTATGATCCTTGTGTCATGTTGGGTTGGGGGCAGCCAGGTCTCCATCAGCTCAGGGATTGAGGTGCTGACCATGGTCAGGAAGAATGAGCAGATTCCAGGGACAAACTGGGTCAGGAAGCCTGGAGGTCAATACAAGAACAGGGTCTAAGAACAGGACAAGTCAGGAAGCTGGAGGATCAGGCAGAGAGCAGAGTCAGAGAGCAAGCTCGGTCGAGAAGCCAGGAGATGAAGCAGAAAACAGAGAGCAAAACCAGAGGGAACAGCAGGGCAGTCTCGAATCACATTTAGCCCTGTTGCCCTGACACTTCCTGTTCTGGGTGAGGGGTTCGTACTGGGAAACTGGAGTCGGCTGATCCTGGTTGGCCACTCTGATGCCAGAGTAGGTGGAGGGCTAGACCTTAATGGAGGCTTCAAGACAGCTTGGACCAGCCTCAGTGATCAGCTGTACAGCAGCTGGCCAGGAGGAAGGGCTATTCACAAAGGCCCCAGGGTCAAGGCTGTAGTCTGGCACCCTACCTCATCGTCCTGCTCTGCTTCCTGCCCTATCCACTGTTGTGCTGATTGTCTTGGCTACCCATGGCACTGTGCCACAGCTTGGCAGCTCTGCTCCAGAACGTGAGGACTTTGTTGAGGAAGGAAAGAGGCCCCAAGAGATGGCATGCTTCTGCTCCCTGCTCAACATCACATGAGATACAAGATGCTGTGTAATTCTGTGTGTACAGGCACTGCAGGGTAGAAACCTCTCAGATCCCCATGAATTCTACCATTACAGCATCTCCTAACATCAAAATTCTGTTGGATGAACTCTGCAGGTGCTAGATGCTTTAAGTGTGGTAGACGGGGTACTCCAGTCTTAAAGTAGATTCATACCAACCTGCTCAGTGACTACAGATCACAGCTGTAGTTGAGGAGTATGTTTTACTTTTTAGCTAACTCTGAATCCTCTAGTATTGTGGGCAACTCTGCTTTCCCTGAACCTATGGCCTGATATATTGGTGGTTGCTTTAGTTGTGCCTCAAAGTCCATATGTAGGTGCTTAGCCTTGTCAACATCCGTACACTTATGCTGGACCCTCTGCAGGTGTGCTTCCATAAGCAGGAATGCACTTTCTTCAGCAGCTTCTATCTGTCTGGTCCTGGACAGGAACCTGAATGCAAAGGGCTGTGGCAGGAAGGAGAGCTATCTAGTAGCCACAGACACACCCTAGGAGTTCATGAAGCATTGTTCCTTAGTGGACATCTACCATCACCTGGATGAAGCCACTTTCTTTACCTACATCACCATGGAGGCAGCTCAGTTGTGTCATTCCTTGCTTGATCTCTTGCCTGAATATTTTGTGAGTCCACACCTCCAACATTAAGTCAGCCACTTTCCTGGATGACAATCTGATGCAAAGGTAGGCTCTTCCCATCACTCTGAGATGATAAGATGCGAGTGTAAACCTTGCCTGGCTCTTCTATCATGGCTACACCTTAGGATGACAGTTGGCAGAGAAGTGACATTGGGCTGTTGGAGGAGGAGCTTATAGAGCTGGGAAGGTACCTGACTGCATGTTACAGGTACACACTGATCTGCAGAGAGTGTAAGGTGAAGTGAGACAAGACCTGGGCATTTAACAATCAACTAGCTCAGGGCACCTTTGTTTGGTCAAACACCTAGCTCCCTTTTGATATGAACCATAAATCCCACTTGTATTGTACCCTGATCAGAAAGCAGGTCACCTGTCTTTGGCTGATCTTTTACAGATTTAAAGCAGATTGCAAGAAAGGACAAGGGCTTTTTATGCTGACCTTTTCTGTTTAGATCTGAATGATGCCAACAGGAAGTCTTTATGGTGGGAAACCAGGACTAGCTACTTCTCACTCTGGCTGAGTTCACGGAAGACCTCTGTCTGACACCCTTCAACAAATCTCCAGGCACTGATGGGCTGACTGAAGTTTCACCACACATTCTGCAATATCCATGGAACGGATATCACCACCATTTGAGTTAAGACAAAGAGAAACACACTGAGCCACCTTTTTGCAGGAGGCCTGTACGTCACCAGCTGTCAAAGTGGGTCTGAGGAACTAGTGCCCAACTATTTTTCTGCAGTATGAGCTCCAAGATTGTGGTAAAGACCTCCTTGCTGAAGCATATGATCCGTTCTGACCAGCCTTAAGCTGTCCTAAATTGGACAATCTTTGAGCACCTCCATCTGGTGGCTCTAGGACCTTCGTATGGTATATATAGATGGTGTCTGACTTTTGACACCCTGTCCCTAGACTGGGAGAAGATAGACTGCAGGTATCTCATGACACTCTGCAGGCACTGGCCCTTGTTTTGTTGGGTTTGTCTGTGTGTTAAACCTCAACTGATCCTTTCACTTTTTGTTAAAGAAGGTGTCAAGGCTGTGTTTTCTGGTCAACCGTATGCCAATTTTACTATTGGACTTGGGTACAGGCAAGAGATACCTGCTTACATTATTAGAACTTCATATAGAATACTGTACCAACGTTAATAAATAGCTGTTACTGAACCAAATGCAGCCCTGTCTACAAAGAGAATTAATTTCTTCTCCACGTACTAATTAGTAAGGGAAGATGATGGGTGTTAAAAGTCTGTAACTAAGATACTCAGATATTATTGTGATGGGGCACTGCTGCTAGCTCCACCCACACAGTAACGGTTAAAGGGTGATCTACCATTTAGACCTTTTTTACTGCATCTCAAAAGTATCCTTTTGGAATACTTCTCAAATTTCTTTCTGGAGCTCTCACTTTTAAGGAGTAGATCTAGATTGTAGCTACCCTATTTATCCAACAGGCTCAACTGTATTTAATACTTGAAAATCCCTGGAGGAAAAGGGCTTATGACTAGTGAGCTGATCAAAGTAATTGAAAAAAATCAACCTCTTCAAAACAAACAATTACTCATTCACAGGGCAGGCAACAAAGGATAAAAACAAGAAAGGTCTTAATATCTAACCTAAAGCTCCCCTGGTACAACTTGAGATCATTGCTCCTTTTTCTGTCACTTGCCACCACTGAGAACAGTCCAGCTCCATATTCTCTGTAACCACCCTTCAGGTAGTTGAAGGCTGCTATTAAATCTCCCCTCAGTCTTTTCTTCTTTAAATAAGCCCAGTTCCTGCAGCCTCCTCGTAAGTCATGTGCCCTCTAACCATTTTTGTTGCCCTCTGCTGGACTCTCTACAGTTTGTCCACATTCTTCCTGTAGTGGGGGGGCCCAAAACTGGAAACAGTACTCCAAATATGGCTTAACCAGTGCCAAACAGAGGAATAATCACCTCCCATGATCTTCTGGCAACACTCATACTAATGCAGCCCAGTATGCCAGTATTAGCCTTCTTTGCAACAAAGGCACACTGCTGACTCATATTCAGCAAATTATCCACTGTATCCCCCAAGTCCTTTTCTGCACAGCTGCTGCTTAGCCAGTCAGTCCCCAGCTTGCTTCCTCATTCTCCACAGTTCTGTTCATAGATACACAATATTAAACAATTCAGTTTCTCAAATTAATTTTCCTGTACTGAAAGACCAACAGATGATTATGGAAACAAGTATAAACATTTAACATTACATAAGAAAATGGCTCCATTAAATGGATTGTTTAGATTAATCAAATCCAGTATCTTCAAATTCTGACCATGCGTTCTGAAGACAGGCTAGAGATGCACCTTCAGAACGTTCAGAAGTCTGACTCAGATTTAGGATTAGAGTATTCCTGATGCTGGCAACCATAATGGGAAAGTTAATGCCTGTCAGCCTAGCTATTTTAGTATATACTGTTTATATTTTAGCGTTTCAAAGAATCTATGAATTACAAATCAAAATTAATCACCAGATGTATAATTCATAGAAGTAACTGGGCTCCTGTTGCTCAAAAAATGTCAGATTTGTCATGAAATAAGAAAAACTGTTAGGTGCTTTTGTGAAACAGCTATTGTGATAGTAAATGAATAACTTCCACTTGAAAATTACTATTTTAAATAACGAACTTTGCTCTAAAAATAGTTATACATACATTAAGTGTTTCTACTTTTTGGGCTACTGGCAATGTCATATAGGGAATACAACGTATTAGGTTAAATAAAAGTATTTTTGTGCATTTCATGATCATTAGAAAACTTATTTTAATTTATCTATATATAAAACTAAAATAAGTTTTTTAATGATCATGAAATGCACAAAAATACTTTTATTTAACCTAATCCATTGTATTCCCTATATATATAAAACACCTTTTAAGGCCAAAAATCAGACAGGGTTATGTTATTAGTTGCAATAACCAAAATTATATATTCAGTTAAATTAACTGTAATTTATGCCTTGATGTAATTTCTGTTAAAAATATTAGAAAGGGGATAAAGAAAGAGGATCAAGTCTTGGTTTTTGTTTAAGACCTTCTAAACACAAGGATTTCACTGCTCACACGTAGATATAAATTCAAAAAGTTCATACTTAAACTTCATATATTTATATGCATAGCAAACATATAAATCAAAATAAAATTAAACTTTGAGATGTGCTTTATAATGTTAGAGCTCAGGCAGAACATTCACTGCTAAAGGAACAAATATCATTATTACATTGCTTAACTCCAAGCATGACATGCTCTATTATAATTTGACTAGAAAACTAGAAAAAGAATTCTTCATGGTCACAGGAAGGGTTACTTTGCTAGCTGCATAGCAAGCATCTGGTGGACACAACAGGAAGAGTAAGTCCTTCAATGTTTTAACTAGAGAGGATATAGCTTTTCATTTTAAACCCTCAGAAGAGTGGGTAATCTGATATCCTATACAAACTTCAGTACATAGTTATTACAGAGCGAGCTTATCCTCATGAATGAATTATGCAGATTTAACACCAGACATGTTAACAGCTGTATGTCTATTAAGAAAGCTCACTGAGAATTTTAATGGACTTAGATTTTGTTTTGTTTTCTCTAGATTTGCTCATTACAGACATAAAGACTCCTTAGAAAAAAATACACTCTTTTGTTGGCCTTCATTTTCCCAAAGATAATAGCTGTTACTGTCCAGTGTTTAAATGACCTTTGCTCTCCCTCCTACTTTGTTTCCCTTAAGAATGCTATTCATCCTTTTTGTAACATTTCAACGCAGTACTGCCTTATTTTCTCTGGCCAGTCTTGTCCTATTCTTTTAAAAAGAAAATATTATCTCTAAAAAGGAAAAGGAAATCAGTTAACATTTCTGAGGATGTTCAAAGACATATATTCACTGACTTTGAACGTTTCACACTGTTGATTTCTTACTTTAGCTAATCCAGAAACACTTTTGAGCATAAACCTACCAAACAGCGAACCAGTGGTCTACAAAGCCAATAATACAAATAAGACAATATATCACGTTACAATAAGATTTTAACAGCAGGAGAAAATATTTCCTTTATCCAGTTCTCCATCATGTTTCAATTAGGACTGTCAATTTTTTTGTAGTTAACACGCACAATTAATGTGTTAATTTTTTTTGAGTTAATTTTTTTAACGCATGTTAATCACTGCTAGTGCTGGTGGAAAAGCGCCCCCCCCACTCACTGCTGCAGGGATACCCCCCCACACCCCCACCCACCCCAGAAGGAGACTTAGCAGCTGGTTGCAAGTAAATGGTGTGGGGGGTGGGGGGACGGGCGGGATTGCAGGACCAGGTCTTGGGGACTGTCTAGGATTTGTGTATGTGTGTACATCCAAAAAATAGTTATAATACATTGGGATTCTATTACTAACTGCACAATTAAAATTGTGATTAATTGCAACTATTTTTTTAATCTTGTGATTAATTTTTTAATCATTCAACAAGTATTTTCATGGGAGAGAAGGAATGAAGATGACAAAGAATATATGAAATGCCACATAAACAACCTAATTTGCACAGAAACTATTGATTTGCTTAATAGAGTCTGCCTATGCTAGAGAAGTTGCACAAACTATTTCCACCACTGCTAAACTACTTGTGAAAACCTAATCCAGAGTACAGAGGAAGTTTCACAGGGGTCCCAGCACCCTGAATACTAACTAATGCACCTGAGCCAATGGTAGAAATGGTAGGATTTCTTCTTAAAATCAACAGTTCCCCAATATGGTGTCACATAGTAACCTAATTTGTTTGTAAATTTTAACTTCTGAATGACTTAAATGCCAATAATTTATAATTTTCACAAGTACTATATACAACAGACCATACACTTAGACCTTAATTGTAACTGCCAGTGGCCATCAGCCTTCTATCAGCTTTGTTAGACACACTTACGTCCACAACTATTTACACAACCCCTTATCAACAGACACAAAGCCCACTACCAATGGTGGGGCATAATTAATTTGTTAAAGGGAAGTGTGCAGAATGGAAAAACTGGGCCAAAATCCCAGTTGTGATGCACAGCTTCTACATAAGCCACTTACTGTGATCCTAACTTCCACTCTATGAGTAGTAAAGAGGTGAGGTGAAGAAGATAAACTGAAGACACCACAAGATTACTACAGTATCTCAAATTTCAATATTTCTGATTTTTTTTAATTCCAAAATCTGTGGAAGGCACAAGATAGAAACATTCTGAACCTGAACTCTTAAAAAAATATATCGAATAGAGGCATGTGCATTGAAGTATATAAAAATAACCATTTAGCATAGCCTATCAAAAGAATAAAAACTAAATCCATTTTAATGGGAAAAGAATACAGAAAATATACTGCTAGCAAGATAAGGCTGTCTACATTGTCATACTTCGCTTGCTGTCAAAGAACACAAACACAAAAAAAGTTAACTCAGCAAACAAGATGCGATTTAAAACAAACAAGATGCAACAGAAAAAAGTCAGGTTTCTAGTTGATCTGGATCATGAGTCACTGAAGGGACAGTCAAGAGAGCATTTGTTTTATGTGAAGCAGTGTGCCTTGAGAGAACTGTTTTCTTCCCTTCTTCCTTTAGCTCACCAGATATGCCCTCCCCCCCTTGAGTTTCATGCTAGTAAATAAGTGAAGTCTTTGTTTTTCTTTTCTTTCTATTTATATTTCACTGGCTCCAAAGGCCTGATACTTCATAGATTCATAGATTGTTAGGGACTAGAAAGGACCTTGCAGATCATCGGGTCTAGTCCCCCTGCACTAGGCAGGAAAAGACAACTGGTCAAATGACCCCAGAGAGGTGACTATCTAGTCTCCTTTTGAAGATAAAGATTTCACTGTTGTATATGATTAGAAATAATAAAATATTACTATTATGTTGTACTATTATGTGTACATTATATATACAATATGTATATATCCTACTGAAGTTATTTCCACACCATGCAAAACTCCCTGCTGCAGAAAACTGATGTTCTTCTTTTCAAACTCTCTTCAAAAATATTTTAGGGAAACTGGTAGATTGACATTAGCATTTTTTCTTGTCTATCCTTTTTCTTTCCTGCTTCTTTCAGTCCTGTTTAATAGGACAAGTGCCAGCCACAGCATGCTTTTGACTATTCAACTAATCCACTCTCAAGTAACTGCGCCTGCGCCTGCTGTTGAGGAGAGCAGGATGTGTTCCCACCAGATTTTAGGTTTTTTTTAAAAACAAGAACAAAAATGAATTCTGGTAAATTTAATGCTAACTGTTCTATTTTGCTTAACAAGGGATCTCTGTTGTATCTAAAAAGAATTGGTCTTCTCCCTCCCCATCACTTGTTTAGTTGAACAATTTCATATACATACCTTTTCAGTCTCCTCTCACTTTCCCCAACAGATTGGTATAAAAGAGGAATGTTTCCATTCATTCACATAGTTATAAAACTTACAAATACACAAAACACATGCACAAAATCTTGACATGACGTTAAACTGTTGCAGCTAGAAGTATGAAGCTATAGCAAAAGCCACTTTAAAAGTAGAAGCAGCATAAGGCTAACAAACAGCACATACTGCCTCTATAACTAAATTATCAGAGGTAGAGTAACATGCTATTCTACAACTTATCCTTCTCAGAAAATGTTGCAGTTTTATGACATTAAATATACTTCACTGTCTTTGAAGCCATTGTTAGTTTCTGAGACTAAGAACATAAAAAACACGATCTTTACATTGTAGGCTTCGAATTAAAGACTCAGTTATCTATTATAGACATGTATCCTTGATCTAATAAAGTTTAAACAGTGTATGGGGGCTACTTCCTCCCTTGCTGAACAGCTTTAATCCTTCAGGCATGAAGATCAAGGAAGACTGCACTTGTTTTGAATAACGTTGCATTTCACAAATTCTGTTACTTATTATAAGATGTGCCTGTCTTTACCTGAAAACAAATCAACAAAACCAACCTCTATTTTTCATCTCATGTGGACGTATTTTTTTTTCCTTTGCCACATACTTTCAGAGAATTAAAGGTGGATAAGGTTTATGCAAGCCCAAGAACCCTTCCCCCACTTTGGCATTCTAATACTTAGAATTCACAATAAAAAAGCAGTGGTTCTGACCACTCTGATTTATTCTTATTTCACCCCTAGTTAATTTATTCAACCACATCTGCACACAGTTAATACAGGTTTTTCCATCAATAAACTGCTTGGGATAAGAACTGTGTCTGTTCTAAACAGCTAACAGCACAGTCTCTGGCATTACCCTGAAATACAAACGAACAAACAATAATACATACGGTAGCTAGATTCAGAAAGTTGTGCCAAGAAACTAACTTCTGTTTACCTTATTCATAGACTAAAGTGGGCTACTCTTTTGGAAGAACACACTATTTTAGTAGCATGTGTAAACAAAAAATTGGTGCTATTCTACACAATTCCACTATGGTTAAATGTTAAAATTTCAATCTGTTAAAAGAAATCATTAGCTTCAGGACTGGCATTGTAGATATCAAGTGACCCCACTGAACACACCCTGCAAGCTTGGGAGTACCAGAAAATGTTATGAAGTCTACAAATTACAAAACATACATTTAATTTTTTTAAGGTTTAAATCTAATGGGAAAGATTTAACTTTAGGATTTTTGCAAGGCAGTTTCAATTTTCTTAATGCTAATGTACAATAAATAAAACAGGTGCATTTAGACAATGTTTTGTTGCCCAAGTCTAGAATCCCCTGTCCTGAGTCACTGAGTTCTATTAAGTAATCAACATAACTGAACAGTTAAGTTACTTAAGTTACTGTAATTACCTTTATTATCGAGTATGATGTCATTCATACCTTTATAAACTAGTGTGATGTCTCCAATGCTGGAAGGTGATGCGAGTGACAGGTGTGTGAATTTCTGGAACCTTCCTTAGGGAATCTATAAATAGAGCAAGTGTGAGGAGCAAGATGGTGGTTCTGGTTTTGTGTGTGATAGGTTTGGTTTGGTGGTATGTGGGTGTTCAGTCTGGTGAGGTGGTTTGAGGTGTGGTCTGTCTATTGTGTGGTCTATGATTTGGATCAAGACACTGTGTAAAAGCTTGTGCAGTCACACCGTTGGTCCCCTGTAGCATGCCACATCTGTGAGAGCAAGGCAACTGGCCAAGTGACCGTCTCTTAAATCCTCAAGCTCCTGATAAGGTGCTGCAGTCAGTTGGTTCTCAGACACTGTCCCATCTGATTTGAGCAACTTCAACTCTTTGGTACATATCATCCAACCCTGTGGGTTATGACAGACTGACAGACTGTATTTGTGTTCCTCTGGGAGGAAGAGTATTTGTATTGCCGGTTGTGTCTCCCTGTGTATTAGGGGTGTGCCAAGCAGGCAGTATTTGATTCAGATTTGGATTCAGCCTGATTCAGGGGACAGCGATTCAATTCACTTATTTGGACCTCTGCCCCATTTGATTCAGCCGAATCTGAATCTGAAGATTCAATGTTGATTCAGACAATCAGCAATTTGGCCACAGACACAGCTTTATATGTTTTTTCTACATACCTTGAGTACCAGGCGCGGCTCGTGAATGCTGAGATGGTGGGACAAATGGAGCACCCCGTGGGTCCCCCAGAAGTACTTCTGGTCCACTTGCAGGTCTGCCGCCAATTGCACAGGACACCCCCCATGCTCCTGTGGGACGCTCCATCTGCCCCACCATCTCAGCATTCATGAGCCGCACCTGGTACCTCAAGGTACCTTTATACGTAGAAAAAAACATATAAAGCTGTGTCTATGGCTGACTTGTCAAATCTCTCTGAATCGATTTGGAGGCCTCCAATTCAACTTGGAGAGATTAATGGGTCTCCAGATTCGATTTGGATTCGGAGATTTGGCCGCCAAATCGAGTTGAATCTTAACTGAATCAAATTAGTGACCAAAGCTTTGCACAGACCTACTGTATATGGTGTTCACTGTTATTGGAATTAATAAGTGTACGAAGATGACATGAGTGTCACAAGTATATTACATGTAAGGGAGCAGAAAAGTGAGATTTCTGGAATAAACCAACCCTCCATTTGTGAATCGTGCATATATAATATTTTAGCTTATTATTCATAGTTTGGTGTATATAGTGATTTATTAGCTTTGTAAGATATATAGTATTTTAGTCCCTTTTAACTTGTTATTGCAGGTGGATATTTTTCTTAATAAACTATTGATTTGTTTCAGTTTATTCAAGCCTAAACCTCAATCATTTGTTTACATAAATTCTCCCTAATCATCCCAGGGCCGTACTGTGACTGAGCAGTGAATACCCTGAGGGAAACGATTGTGCCCATCCCCTTAATTGGAAACTTTGATTTAATTAATTATCAAAGCTGTCTTGTAGCAGTTTGTTTCTGGTATCCCATGTACCAAACAAACTTAAATGACTTCAAACACACTCAAGATTGGTCTTTTGATGTGAAAGCACTTATTTCACAGGGAGGTTTTCTGTAGCAAAGCTTGCATATGACAACTCAAAACATTGCTCTTGTTCCTGATTTATTAAAACATTCATAATGCCTAAAAAGATTAATGGGAGATGCTAAGAATTAGGATTTCAGGTGAGCCCAGCCCAGCCTTCATAAATTTTAACAGCAGGATATGATTAAAAGGTTAAAAAGAAATAGGACATTTCCTTGCATTTGTTATTTTTTTGAGACTCTGTGGTTAGAACTCAGAACAGCATCTCAAGGCACCCATCTGAATAGCATAATGGGTCTCTAAGATGAATAATATTAGACAATTAACCTGCTGTTCCCCCATACTGCTATCACAATTTGAAACCACTTTCAGGACATGGTTTCCACAGCAACCACACCGGAAAAGTGCCACAACAACTGTGTTCTATCTCCAAATCTAAAATTATAGTTTAAAAATCTAAATAAGAAGGACCCTTCTAATCAAAATTTGATTTAAGATATCATAAGAAAATATTCAAGGCATCTGCCCTGAGAAACTATCAGCATGTGTACTTCAAAAAGTTTATATCAAGATACAAACGATAGTATATATGATGGGCTGCATGGCATGGGCTATGCTAGGAGACAACAGTAACAGCTGGTATAGCTCTATTGCAACTGCTTTTCCATATTTCACTCACTTTTCTTTGTGGCTTTCACCTTTTTTGGTGATTTTTTCCAAGCACAATCCAAAATAAAGGAAATTTTTCTCGGGCTCGGGATAAATTTAAACATACATGTACACCATTTGACTCCGAAGTACAAAAAAAATACAAATCTGGAATGGATTAAAGCAGCTGGGTTAAAACCTTAGCTTAAAGAAACTGGGTCAAGAAAGTTGGTATTCATCATTAGAACAGTCCTCCTTACTGAGGAAAGGTTTCATTGAGCCCTGGACACTGAAAATTGCATTCAGCACATTCTGCATCGTGTTTTTATTAAACACAAAAATATTCAGTTTAGGAAAACTGTTCTTATATGTGCATGCTAACAAAAAGAGCACACTCAATAAGGGGAGAGAAACTAGCAGTTCTATATATAAACATGTGTATTTCTTAAGGAAGATCATTCTCTCCTGCAGACGTAGTAAAGTACAAGCACTTCATCCTGTGCGCTTTGCACAGTGCGTAAGAGATATTAGCCAAATTTTTCTCTAGAAATGGAGACCAATTAATAACAAGCAAAGTATATGCTTTACTTGTTTTTAATTGCCCCAGTTTACCGGCTTCATAGAACAGACACTATGAGTTAAAAATAAATCAAGGGAATGAGGAGAAAAATGGCAAAGCCAGTCACTGAGAAGATGCTATTTCCAGATGCCAGGCAAAGATACAAAGGTAGTCTGCTGAGGCTGAGAGCCAAAGACCAAAAGGACACTCAATAGTTAAACAGTGGTGAAATGCAGAGGGCTTATCCTGGACATCATCCTGTGCACCCTGCAAAGTGCATTGGAGTTGGGAATCTACAACTTGCAGAGCCATGGATTCAAAGACATTCAGTGGTAAGGGGCTCTGTCCACACTGGGCCACAATTGGGTGGCCACAGCTCCAACTCAGGGGAAGCTCTTCCTTTGCTGTGCTGTGTCTGCTGCAGTTGGGCCCCACAGGTTCTGACAGAGTGGAGCTCTTGCTGTGCCATGGCACAGCTGGGCATCAGGGAGAAGCAGTGTAGGAGGTCCAAGTCCTAGCATTTCATCACTGGAAAGAATTGCTGACCCTTACATTAGATCGCTTTTAATGTGGTACTAACCACATTTTTTCACATTTGTCTTTTTTTCACAATTTTTTTCTTTATATTAAAATCCGCACAATTTGAGAATTGTCATCCAAAAACATATATTAAAATGTTAATTTTATAGGACTAAACATTAGAAAACAAAATCAGGACTTATCCCAGGGCTGTCCAGCTTCTGAGTGGCTGCACGAGTTGCAGGCCCTGGGTCACATACTGGAGCCAGCTGCCTGGACCCCCCGCTCCACTGGCACTGCAAGTGCCACCACTGCATGGCTGATATGAGCATGCTCTTCCTCCCTGTTCCCACTCCATAGGCAACACAAATTTCTCCACTGCACAGATGATGCAAGCTCCTACCACTGCCACCACTGCATACGAGCAGGTTCACTAGGCCAACTCCCAACATGCTGCCCTACCGCAGAAACCCTGGTTACCATAGCAGAGGTAGTGGGGAAGGGTGGGGAGTGGTAACTGGGTAGGAGCCCACAGGCTGGATGTTAACCCCTCTTCAGCTGGATGTGGCCCATGGGCTGCCAATTAATTGGACAACTCTGGCTTTCACAAAAATTTGGCGCTCACCTATTATGTACTATATCATGCTTACATCTAAAGGTCTTAATCTGTTATGTGTCCTGTAATGATACATTATATACCATTACAAAGGATTAATGAACTATTAATAATAAAGTAGTATGAAATACAAATGCTATGTACATTTGAAGGGTAACCATTTGCACAGTATTATCAAAGAAATAGTGCATGCCTATGGATGGAGTTAAGGCTGGGTAGAAACGTAACCACAACTTCATGATTTTCTGACTTCAGTGCTTATGCTGCCTCACACAACTTTTCTAATACAACACTGCAAACTCTCGAGAAGAGACCATTTTTCCATTTATTGCACTATATGAAAAGTCATATAAGAAAAGAACATCAGCATGTATAATTCATATCCCTTTGAATTCCTGTTCATTCCATTTTACGTTCCATCAGAACACAGTGCAAATGAACAGGTGCTAATCATTGGCTATGGACAGGCATTTTATTTGTGTCAGGAGAAATGCCTTTCTCCTGGCATAGCCAATCAAGGGTTTTTTCCTGGAAGAGAACCAGCTCTACCGCAATGATGAGAGCACTCTCAACCTAGGAAGATCTCTCTCCCGAGTTTTCCTGCACCAGTCTTGACAGCTGCACACGTCTCTTGGGACCCCAAGGACCACCAGTATCTCTCAATCCTCTGCTCTCCATCCCTCCAAGGTGGAGAGAGGGAGGGATGGAGAGCGTTCACCCCATGATAGGGATGTGTCAGGAAGGCTTGTGAGGACCCTGCTGTTGCTGCTTGAAGGCAGCAGCAACCCCCCTGCTTGAGCACTCTGAAAAAGTCCTCCAACTGTTCAACTGCTGGTGCAATCCATGGTCCCCCTTGCACAGCCCCAGATCACCATGGTTCACTTCAAGCCCCAGTGCTTCTGCCTTCAGCCCCCTGCACTGAACTGGGGTGACATAAGGGCTGTGTGCGAGGAGGGGGAGGAGGGGAATTATTTCCCCATGGCTCACCTTGTCCTGGGTGTCCCCCACGTGGGTCAAACTGAGGGAATGCCCTGTCCCATCAGTCAGTTGATTATCACTTCATCTTTCTTCCCAAAAGGTGCTGTTCTATTGTCAAGAGAAAATATGAAAGATGGTGACAGAAAAGCCAGTGATAGTTTAAAATTGATTCTCTAACACTACAAGAAACTATGTGGGAGCCAGCTGCTCAACACTAAGGCCTCAAACAGGAGCCAGACACCCACGGCCCCACATGCAGGGCTGCAGTGTTAGCTCTGAAGTTCTGTACGGGGCAGAAACTTCCCCCAGCACAGCACATGCAGAGCCCTGTGCCCACAGGCCCTTGGGATCCCTGGTCTGAGGACCTTGGTTGTGGGAAGGCACAGGGAGCACTAACCCACCACTCAACTATTCCTGGTCCCCAAGCACATTATCTTTTTTGTATAAAATACTATGAATCAAGGAAGGGAAATGTACAGATGTTCATTATTCCAGTAGAAACTTAATGCTTGCACATGACCTAAGATTGTTGGACTACACTGTACACGTAATAACTACAGGCAAACCTCGCTTAATGCGGTTTTGGTTAGCGCTACAGCGCTCATTTAAAATTGATACCAGATTTCACTGAGCGCTCAGCCAGTTTTGCTATAGCACTCATTGGAATCAGCAAGCAGAAGGCAGGGTGGGTGGGGAGAAGCAGTGGTGGTGGCAGCAGCAAGTGGGGTGAGTGGCAACAAGCGGGGGTCACACCCAGGGCACGGTGGCAGGAGCACCAGTGCCTGGGGCCAAGCTAGCAGGGGTTTGCGCCCAGAGTGGGGCAGCAGGAATGCCAGTGCCTGGGCTGGCACATAGGGCTGGAGCAGGGGACAGGCAGGGGGGGTGGGGAGAGGCAGCGGTGGTGAGAAGCAGCGAGTGGGAGGGTGAGTGTGAGTGCAGGGCCTGCACTGGTGCCCGAGCCGATGGAGTCCCAGGGCAGGGCAGCAGAAGCATGGTTGCACGCCAGCACGTGGGGCTGGAGAGGCGGTGGCAGCAAGAAGCAGTGGCGAGAAGCAGCGGTAACCAATTACAGTAAAAGCTCTGTTATCTGGCATCCCCTGGGAATGGGGGATGCCAGATAACAAAATATGCCAGTTAATTGAGCAGCCCAGCCACTGCTTCTCATGCCGCATCTGGGGCATCCCTCCACCCCTCCCATGGGGCCCTGTGGTTCCCGCAGGACATGGAGGCAGGTCCCGCACAGCCTGTTATGCCCCCAGGCCATGGAGCCTTGGCAGCGCCGGCTGCTTTGCCCCAAGTCATGGGGGCTCGGAGAAACAGTGCGCACTTCTGGTTTCACTTTATCTTACAAGCCAGCATGCTGATTAGTGGAGCATGCTGGCTTGTAAGATGCTGGATAACAGAACTTTTACTGTATTTCTATTTACATTCATTCCTATGGGGAAATGGGTTTTGCTTAGCATGGCTCTGCTTAACACTCAGTTTTTCTGGAACCAATTAAGAGCACTAAGCAGGGGTTGCCTGTATTTAGCATTTCTCATTTCTTCTGTCTTCCAGCCCTGGTTCATCAAAATTACTGTAGTTTTGATTTCAACTTCATCTTTCACTGTAGCTTCTAAGCTACTGTAGTCTCTGACGACATGCCATTTTTCAGCTTTGTACTTAGGATACTTTATCAAAACATACCTCTGAGCTTCCTTTTGCTATAGCACAATGCCAGGGGAGCTATTTATCTCCCAATTTACTGTTCTTTCACTGCTTTGGAAAGAAAAGACAATGCAAAACAGACTCTAACCAGAGCATGTGGGGGCTGGGTTCGTGTGGGTGCTAAGGCACATGGTGTCCAATTCCAGCAAATCTGCAGGTTCTGCTAAAATACCTAGTCACACAAGGACACAAAAAAAGAAGTACCAGAATGTGTGGCACTAGATTGGAAAAAAATGGATATGAACTGATTATGTATAGCATAAGCCCATTACAACTCCTGTATGTTGTCCACATCTTAGCTCCATACAGTAAGGTAAGGTAGTGATCACGACTGCTTGATAAACCATAAGTTTGGTTTTGAATCTGATGTTGCAACCTTCAAACACCCATTTCCTCAGTCATCCAAAGACTGCACTTGCATATTTGTGGTAATGTTGGATTTCTCCATCAATGTCAGCCTTCTGCAAGAGATGGCTTCCAAGGTACAGGAAATATTTAACTTTCTCTGGGACTCACCATAAATCTGAATTACTAGAGCTGGGGACTGCTCATTAAGAGTTTGCTGATGGAGGACCTTAGTCTTCTGAATGTTAAGCATCAGTCCCATTTTCTTGTATGCCTCGGTAAAGATGTTGATGATTGACTGAAGATCTGCTTCTGAGTAAGCACAGTATCATCAGCCTACTGGATCTTGGTGATTAAGGTCATAGTTTCATAGTTTCTAGGGTCATAGTTTCAGAAGGGACCTGAGCAGATCATTGAGTCCGACCCCCTGCCATGGCAGGAAAGAGTACTGGGACCCCAGCAAGGTGTTCATCTAGCCTCCTCTTAAAGACCCCCAGGGTAGGAGCCAGTAGCACTTCTCTTGAAGTCGGTTCCAGATCCTAGCTGCCCTGACAGTGAAGTAGTGCCTCCTAATATCTAGCCAAAATCTACCCTCTGCCTTGTGACCGTTAGTCCTGGTTACTCCTGGTAGTGCACAGGGGAACAGGGTACCCCAGTACCTGCTGGTCCCCCCTGACCAGTTTGTAATAAGCAACTAGATCCCCCTCAGCCTTCTCTTGTGGAGGCCAAACAGGTTCAGGTTCCATAGGTTCTGCCCTGCTGCCCCCTGATCGTGCGAGTAACACAATGGCCCATTTCCACTGCAAGAAGATTTGTTTCTTGTTAGCTCACTCACCCCAAGTCACCTCAGCTGGGACTTGAACCTAGATCTCCCACATGGTAGGCAGGAACACTGCCACACAGCCAGCACTGGTGGCAAGAATTTTTCCCTGTCACTTCACTCACCCCAACTAGGACTTGAACTCAGCTCTCCCACATACTGGGTGGGAACTCTACCACACAGCCACTAGTGCTAATAACAAGATTTTGTTTCTTGTTATCTTACGCATGCCAAGTCACCTCAGCTAGGACTTGAACCCAGATCTCCCACATGGTAGGCAGGAACACTGCCACACAGCCACCACTGCCAGCAAAATGTCAAATGACAAGGAAATATAGGGCCTTGATATCTGCAGGGGGAAAAAGGGAAACAGGGGGAAGCACAATGGCCCCCTTCCACTGTAAGATTTGCTTCTTGTTACCTCACTCACCCCAAGTCACCTCAGTTAGGGCTTGAACCCAGATCTCCCATGTGGTAGGCAGGACCACTGGTAGCACACAGCCAGGGTAGTCTTAGTTTTGGCTCTAAGTTGGCTGAAATTAAACAGTTTGCTATCCATGTGGTGGTTTAGCTCCACTCCAACTGAAAGCCTCTTGGCTGTTAGATGTAGTATCATTTTGGTAACAAGTACTGAGAAGAGCATTAAGAGTGATGACGCAGCCTTGCTTAACTCTAGTCGCAACCTCCAAGGGATCTGAGATATATCTGTTACTGAGAACCACTGCTCGGATACAGTCATGGAGCAAGCAAAGAATGGTGATAAATTTCAGTGGGCAATTGTACCTCAGAAGGATCCTCCAGAGAATTTCTCAGATGTCAGTCAAAGGCTTCCATGAGGTCAAAGAAGGTCATATAGAGAGGCTTATGTCGTTCCTGGCATTTCTTGTGCTGCTGGCAAGTGGTGAAGATCATATCAGTTGTGCTTCTTCATGCTGCAAACGAACACTGAGATTCTGGGGGAGCTCTTCAGCCAGTGGAAAGAGAGGCTTCAGGAGGATTCTTGCAACAATCTTTCCTGTGGTAGACAGCAAGGCCATCAAGGACTCATCATCACCAACTCCCTGTTCCGCCCAAAAAATGGTAAAAAACACCTGTGATCTAAGCATTGGTACTTGATTAACTACGTCATTATTCATGCCTGGAATCAAGAAGATGTTCATATCACTCAAGCTATGCTAGGAGCTGATGACTGCTAGATCAATCACCAACTCATCCTCTTGGTTATGTCACTCAAACTGGCTCCCAAATGACAGCTGCAACAGAAGCAATGCCAATGGAAGGTAAATGCTGAAGGACTTAAGGACCCAATCAAACAACACCTATTCCACTAGTGCCTCAATCAAAAACTGGCAAATTCCAATCTGCACCAATGGGAGAATGATCAAAATCCACCGTTATAAGGACTTGTAAATAGACACTTGTTTTCTGGTAGACAATCCATCAAGATTGGTTTGATGAGAACGACCACGAGATCCAAGAGTTGACTGACCACAAGTGCAAGTCCTTTTGTGTTTGGCAGAATGACACCAACTTCAAGCAAAAGAAACTGATTCACCAACAGGCCAAAGCAGAGGTCCAAAAGAGGAGCTACAATATAAAGAACAGAAGGTGAGAAGACAAGGCAAAGGAGATCCAACATCTTACTGACATCCACAATATGCATGGTTTCTTCAGAGCCACCAAAGTCATCTATGGTTCAAGCACTCAGGGACCACACCCTTGAGTTCTAAGGATGGAAAAGAACTGATCAACGCCCATTGACAGGAGCATCCTGAAGACCTTCCCAATAAAGACTCCTGCAACACCCAGTCAAAGACAATCTCAGAATCCCACCAACCCTTGATGACGTGAGGAAGCCATCAAGCAGATGAAGAACAACGAGGCATCTGGAGCAGAAGAAATCCCTGCAGAAATCTTCAAGCAGGGGGAAAAGGAACTTACATCACAGCTCCATGCCCTTATGTTAAAGAGCTGGAATGATAAGGAAATCCCAGATGACCTCAGAGATGCCATGATTGTGACAATCTTCAGGAAAGAAGACAGGTCTAACTGTCAGACAATTCTATCAAGCTTTCAGTGCATTACAGAAGATTTTGTGAGGAGAAAAATAATGGATTTAATGTAGACACACAGTCTAAATGAAATACATTCAAAAGTGTTTTATGCTGAAGACAACCAACAGGATTCATATGCAGATACTAAAAAAATACCACATTCACCTCTTCTCCTCCAACAAAAATATCACTGTCTCGTCATGAGTTAGTACAATAATGACATTTCTTTCTTCTGTTAAGAAAATCTATGCAGACTGCTGCGGAATACTGAATTCCTATTCTTTGACAATAGTCCAATACAAAGATCTACAGTGCTAACACAGACATTAAACCAAAACAGTCATTAGATCATTTAATACCTTGACATCAACTAGAACCATGTTATAATGTATTTGGCACCAGATGCAATAGAGTCAGAACAACTGATTGTAATAACGAATGTATTCTCCAGAAGACCTCTCGTATACTCATAAAATAGTTACTGACTGCATATTTACTTCTGCTAACTCTATACAAACCCTCAAATTGTATAGAATAGTAAGCAAGAAACAAAAAGAGTTCATATCAAAACCACATTACTGAAGACTAGTTTATTTGTTCAGGATATTGGACAGTTCACGTTACAAAGATGAATACTTTCCTATGGCTTAAAACCTTTAGTTAGATATTTGTGTCTGGAATTGTGCACTTCAAAATTCATGGTATGTATGTGACTTAGAGGGAGCTTATTGGTTACACTATTCAAAATCTGTTTGCATAGCCATTCACCTTAAGGAAATAACATTAAATTTCATTTTTCTTTTTATTGAAACTGTTTTCTGCTGTCATCACTATAAGATCCAAGTGCCTCACAAATTAACAAACTTATATTTGTAACACCCACGTGAGAAAGGAAAGCATTAGCCTCATTTACAGAAGGTTAACTGAGACCATGGGCAACTGGTGCCTCCAGAGTCTGGGGGGCTGGCACTTCTTTTGGAGCCCCCACTCACCAGCCAGCACTAAACTCAGTGGGGTGGGGGGACGGACACTGGCCAGCGTTTCACTCGGTGCCCTACGCTTCTCCCTGACCAGACAGAGCCAATCTCAGGAGGGACACATGCCCCTCCCCCCCATGCATTGCCTATGACAGAGACAGAAGAATGTAATGAATCATTCAAAGTCCCACAAGATGTTTGCTGTAGAGCCAGAAACAGATTTCTCGAGTCCCCAGAGACATATGTAATCTCTTATGCTGGATTCTACCTGGAGAGAACTGAAGGTAACACAAGTTCTCTAGAAATGGCATAGAGGTTTTGTGGTAAACAGGGGAAATATATGCTGTACTTGTTAGTTAGATGATGGGTGCTTCAGTTTACCTGCTTAATAAAAAAGATGCTATCAGTTAAAAGAAAAGAAAAAAGAAAGGAATAATGAAAAAAATGGCTAGTCCATTAATTGGGAAGATGCTATTTCCAGGCACCATGCAAAGTTATACAGTTTGCCAAAGCCAAAAGCCTAAGGACAAAAGGACACTCAGCAATTAAAAATGGTCACACAAGAGTTGTTGGCAGCTCTCCAGGAAAGACACAGAGAGAAGCTGAAGAGACAGAGGTTGCAGCAGAGGAAGCTGTCACACCCAAGCCAAATGTGGGGCTATCCAAGTGCTATGGAACTCTACCAAATCTGCAAGGAAAAGTTAGCGTTTCAATGAAGGTCTGAAACACATGGGCTTTAGTTAGGGTGACCAAACAGTCCTGGATTTCAGAGGCCAGTCCCAGCTGGTTGGTGAGAATTAAAACGAGCATCCTGGAAACAAAGGGGCACAGGGTGCAGTTCATCAGGGAGGTAAAGCAATGCAGAGCATCACAGCGCACCAGGCAGGCATCGCTGCCCACCTACCCGGCACACCATGCTACCCCACCTCTGCCTCTGCCTCAAACACCACCACTGACTTGGGAAAGCGAGGGGTGCGGCAGTGTCCCAGATTTCCTTATGGTCAGGCTAGTTTTAGTGCACCTGGAGCACACTTTTTAGTGCACCTGGAGCACACTTTTTCTGGATTAAAACTGGCAGCAAACTTCACAAGAAGATGGGTGTGTGTATATATATATATATTCCTCTCCCCCCACAAACAAAAACACATTCCATTCCCCTTCCAGAAGAAATCATATCAATCCTGAGATGTACTGTTTAAAAATAACTCCATAACTTTTTCTGAATTTGATGGTAACTCATTCGAAAAAATCACTGAGATGAATCTAAATTCAGAAGATATGGAGGAGGGTCTCAAGGCTAAAAAAATAATAAATTGAAAATCATTGCTGTAGCTGGTGCTACTTAAGGGTGGCACGGGGAGGATCTCACCCTGCTGAGCCCTGCTCTTTCTACTGTCTGTCCCTTTCTGACCCCTGCTCTGTACCTCAAGGGACAAGGGCAGCCCGACTGCCGAGGCTGCTCCTTCAGGGTCTCACACACCAGAAACAGTCCCCATGGCCTCTCCTGCTGGCCCCAGAAGCATGGGAGGAGTAAAGTGGTTGCACCAGACTATAAAGTGCAGCTTCACCTGTGTGTCCGCCTGCTCCCAGAAGAGTGTGCTGCTGGGAGCATAGGGGGGAATAGTACAGGCATCGCCTGGGGGCAGGGAAGGCAGCAGCAGCAGTTGTGACAGTGGCAGCAGTCTCCAGAGGAGCTGCCCCAGGCTCTACTAGAGTAGCTGAGGCAGGCAACGTGTGCCAGAAAGGAGAAAAGTATTTACCTCCTCACATAGGCACACTCCCATTACTTTCATGCCACATCCACTCTTTGGGAATCACTATTTCAGTAGCTTTAAAATTTTTCCTGATAGCCTGGGGTGACTAAGTAAGTTTGCCTCAAAGAAACAATTCTGAATCACTTTAACCAGCAACTAGCCACAGGCTCCTGAAGGGAAGTGGCTTGCAGGTGCCATTAAGAGTGGGACCTGTGGAAATAAGATTTGCAACAGTGGTGCTGCTCCCCTCTTTCTCAGACTATGAGTGGGAAAAACCATTGGATTCTAGCTAGAAAGAAAATAAGGTAATAAAAGTGGTTACCTGACAGTTATATTTGAAAGGGACAGTTGTACAAAGTTACCTAAAAACACAGCTCACGCTCTAAACGGTACAGTATGACAGGAAGAACCTGTCAGGTTAGAGTAGTTAAGGGCTGCCATTCTGAAAACAGGTAGAAGTCAAGACAGTATAACACCTTAGAGACTAACATCCCAGTGGCGTCACATTGGGTATATGGGGGTGTACATGCACCCCCCCGAGAGCGCTGATGCACCTCCTGACCAGCCATGTTTGCGGCTTAGGTGACAGGGATGGGGGGCAGGCAGGAGTGCCACTGCCCACCCTGCAAACGCCAGTCAGAGAGTGGATTGCGGTGGCACTCCCAGAAGTGGCTGCAACCACTTTCAGAAGCGACCGCAGTGAGAATGGCCACGGGGGGGGAGCCTTCCCCACCCACTGACTGGTGGCTGGCGGGGGCATGCGCCCCCCCTGACTAAGGCGGCACCAGCCGCCCATGACTCATCTGTAAGATTTCACAAGTGACAGCCAACTCTGTCAGATGTGGGCTATTGCTTACGAAATCTCATGCCACTGAATGAGTTAGTCTATAAGGAACCACTCTGCCTTGCCGTCTACCTGATTTCAGGCTACTTCTGTTGTACAAACAGTGAATTGCAGAGCCTTGGTAATGTGACAGTGATGTTGTAGCTGTGATGGTCCAGAAATTATAAGAGACTAGGATTTCTTAGGGTAATATCTTTTATTGGACTAACTGCATAGTTGGGATAGAGTTAGACAACTTTCGAACACAACACAGGACAGAACGGTATCTTACGGTGTTTGCAGATGTGCTGGGAGGCTGCTCCAGTGTGCTGTAATTACAGCACCTTGGAGCAGAATCAATTAATCAAGTCTGCTGCAGCGTGCTAATTAGTGTGCTCCAGCAGCCTCTGCATCTTGTGTATCAGCATCCACATACTTCAAAATGGTGGCAAGGGCACTTTAACTAAAACTCATTCAACAACCTTTAGTTAAAGCACCCACACCACTATTTTGAAGCGTGGGGATGCCAATACACGAGATGCTGCTCTTGGAACCACTCTAATTAAAACATCCCCTCTACTCCTGGAGCACGTGTATAAATACCCTCCAACTAAATTACTCTCTGAATGACTTAGTTAGTCTATAAAGTACAACTCTGCCCTGTCTTCCATTTGAAAGCTTGCTAACTCTATCCTAACTATGCAGTTGGTCCAATAAAAGATATCACCCTAAGAAATCCTTGCCTCTTGTAGAGTCCTGACACTTCAGAAGAGTGCCTAGAAAGAAACCAGAGGAAAGATCACTTGGTGCTATTCATTCTTGAGCTGTGACAAATTGGGCCATGTGCTTGTAAGGTCATCTAAGCTATGAAAGGTTTCCCCAACTGCTATCTGTTATTTCTATAAAAAATATTATATCTCTACATGTATGTCTTTTTTGCATCATTCTTTTTACGTTAGACCAGTGTTTCTCGACCAGGATGCAGCAGCACCCTGGGGTGTCAAGAGATCCTTTTAAGGGTGCTATGGGGTGACACACAATATTAGTACTGTTAGGTGTTCAAACCTAACAGTACTAATATCAATCTTGTGATTCACAAGATAAACCTAGAGATTTCAAATAGGAATCTTTAGTGTCAAAAATATTCTGACTTATTGCTGTCTTTCTGAATTTTCTCCAAAAGAAGAATTGCTCTATTATTTTTTCCATAGACTAAATATGCATGAAAGCTAAGAGCTTGCATTTTCTCAGAGCAGAAGTTCCCAACCACCAAACCGCAGCCCAATACCAGGCCACGAAGGGTTGACTGCCGGGTCGTAGCATGAACTTTAACCACTGCTAGCAACAGTCTATGCTCAAGCCATACCTACGCCATGCTGACTGGCTGGGCGACAATGTCTTCATTCAGCCAGTGACTGTGACTTTAGCTTTTGAAATTGGACTGCAGTGGTGGCTAGTCATTTCCATATTCCGACGCAATAGCTAAGAGACGATCGAGCAAATGTCAATGAATTATTTTTTTGGAAAGACTGCTTCTGCAAAAAAGAGCAATAAGTTGTGAACAACAGAGAGGAGAACCGTCTCCAATCCTCACAACACCCCGCTCAACATAAAAATTAAATTGAAATATGTAAATTAGATTGTTACTATGCCTCGTCTGCCAAAATTCTTTGAAAGAGTTTGCCAGTCGGCAGTATCAAAAAGGTTGGGAACCACTCTCTTAGAGTACCTTGAGTCTAATGAGGGTTGTCTTAAGCCTAAAAAGGTTGAGAACTGTCTGTCTAGACTGCTAACTTTTCACTTGTTGCTTCAAATTTATCTTAAAAGGATTCTATCCTATAAGAAATAAAATGAAAGAAGTAAATGAATTATGGGGAAAATAAGGCCTCATCCTATCTTCTCAGGGGTGGACCCTGGTAGTTGCACTCCCTTTTGATTCATGTTCTACCCAAACTTTAAAACCAACTGCCTGGGAGGGGCGGAGACATTGCTATTCAGAAGTGTTGAAAGCGTCAATTGACTTCATGGCTCATTATCACTTTCCTAATTCCTGTTAATCTCTCTCCACTCCACAGGTGTTAATGACACTCTATCGTTTTTACCAGTGTTGATGTTGCACTATTCAAACAATCTTTTCTTCTGAAATGTTGCTGTCTGATAGAAAAGAGAAGTTATTCAGAATGGCTATGTTACAACCCTGAAGAATATTTTTAGCTCTAGCTAAAAATCTTAACTCAGGTGTGGTAATATTAAATCAGGTGTAGACATGACTGACAAGGGAGGTACAGGAGCCACTGTCAAGACACTCAAGTCAGCTACACTTTGTATTATGAATCTAAATAAAAAATGTACATCTAACTATAATGACTACAGGACTAATGATATAATATCCTTTGACTACTTTTTGCCCAGATTGTTGTGCTTTTTTAACTTTATATATAGAAAATTAGTATACATTCCAATAGTTATATTACTTTTTGGCTTTGATCTTAATTGAATAATATAGTGTTAGCCTCCTACCAGATGAGGAAAGCTTCTAGTTTCTGTAACTGGAGAAAAATATGTTGTGTTAAATCCTAGATCACCAGCATATCTTCTCAACAGTTTTGTACAGAAACTGCACAGTAAAAAGTAGACTTATCCGATCAAGATTTTCAGCCTTCATTTCTACAGTGTGTGGAATATTTACCTTGGCATATTAAAGATTAGGACTTAATACTTTTTTTCCCTAATCTTTCTTATACATAATTTGCCTGCTACTCAAAACATCTGGAATCCCTGATTTCCTTAGAAGATGACAGAGAAAAGATTAGGTCTTTCTACCCCAGGAAAAAGCCCCAAATAAACTCAAAAATCACTCTCAGTTTTTGTCCAATGTGTTCAATGCTTAACTTGTCAGCAATGACTCAATTTCCTATGTAAAAGCACTAGAAAACTAATGCCAATTACATCCACTTAATTTAGAAATGTCTTTGTACGTATGTATCACTGGACATAATAGAAAGTAGATCAGTGATACCATATAACAACCACTGCTAATAGATACCATTTTGAAAAACTGGGGATTGACAGCTGCAAATAAACTCACCATTTAGAAGAACTATTGCTATCATACTTATATTTTCATATCAGTTTAGAATCCAAAGTATTCTATATTTCTGGTACTACTCCCCCCAGACATAAAATATTCTGATTCATGAGGGTGTTCTCCCTTACAACCTTTGTAAAGAGACTGAGGGAATCCATCCAGGTGAAGAACATCTGTGCCAAAAATATGTTATCAGATACAGGTTTCCCTCGTTTTATGCTGTACATGCAGTCCTGGAAAATGGTGCATAACTCAAATTTGCATAAAGGGAACCCACTTTACAATGTAACAAATACATTCCAAGACCTCAGCTGTACTTTCTACCACTTTTACCGGACAATTTTTGTACTCACCAACAGGACACAGTACACACAAGCACAGGGTGGCGGTGAATATTACCATAATGGGGATGGAAACTACAGAAACACGTATTGCAGATAACAAGCAAGGAGCACAGATCTATACAGGAGACTATACTTTGGTGTGTGTCACTACCACAATGCACTGCACAAAGCAGCTGACTACGGGTTTCTACCACACCGATCACAAAGAAGTGAATTTACCTTGCATATAAATCAAGTATTCAAGTTTTAGCCATATTGGTCTAAAGGAAAAGAAATCAGGATTTGTAGTAGAGATGATATCTTTTATTAGACCAACAAGATTGCAAGATTGCAAAAATCTTGTTGGTCTAATAAAATATATCATCTCTACTACAAGGCCGGATTGCCTTGCATATAACGAATTTTTGGTATGAAAAGGGTCATCGCATAAAAGCAAACTCGCACATACAGAACCTGCATAGGGAAACCTATATTGTTTTATATTACCAGACAGTACAAAAAGGTTCCTCTACAAGTAATTTCTAAACTTAATACAGTTGATAATTTAAAGGCCATGCAGATAACTACTTTTTTTCCTATTATAATTCTTTAGTTTAAATGTTATTTGTGCAAGAAAATTTGACAACTTCATCTATTTTAAAGAATAAAATGAGAAATCACTTGGTGCTGATTTCAAGCACTGCCATCTAGAAATACAATCCAAGTGACATGACTAAAAGATTAAATTTGACACAGCAAGATAACCAGAAACAATTGTAGTCACTCAGCCAGAATGCTGGCAGCCTATCCTTACTTTTGCTTCCCCAACCAGCAAACCACATTTACTACTGTCACTTGAAAAATACAGATTAATCTATTAAATACCCTTATAGTGCAGTAATTAATTTTATAATTTGATCTTTGAAAAATTGCACTTATAATAGAGATTCCAGATGGTTTCAAAAGCATAAAGCGGAAAACATCTTTTTATGTCCAACAAAAGAAGTTTTAATCTCCCCATCAGGAAAGATCTCCTTAGCGCATAAGTGGTTTGCTAACTACTGCATTACTATACAGTGGTGAACCTAAAGAGGGTCAAGAAGAACTTGCTCTGCTTATGGGTTGCTTTGTTCTGTCAAGTTAACTACAGTTGCTCTTTTAGTATCTTAAGTCTATTACAACTGCATCATACTAGAAACTATACAAATCATCAGCATGATCTGTCACATTCTTCAGAGTTAGGTGTTAAAATAACCCTTCACTGTGATATTCACATATAAAGTATCTAAAGATAATCCTGCTCCCATGATGATTGAGATGATTTAAATCATCAGGCCAATTTAAATGAGGGACTGTGGTTATTTACTTAGCCATCCTTCCTTGCATGGGTTGCTGGACTTCCGAGGGAGAAAGTCCAACAGGTGGGGAGCCAGGTGGCTCAAGCTAGAAACTGTCTGCAGGTCATGCCCAGCCAAAGGATCTTAGTTGGAAAGCTGACCTGACTGATTACAGCCCTGAAGCTAATGAGGAGGTAGCAACATATTGTATTTGTTACTATGTCTCACCCATCTAGTGAGGCTGAAAATTCATTCATAGATTCCTAAATTCCTTGGTGCTGGTGGAGGAAGGGGGAGAGGATTGTGCTTATTCCTCTCTTCTCACCACCCCTCACTCCCCTGCCATATTAAAATATAGCCAGCACTCTCCCTGGAGGTGATGTAGATTTAAACCCTCCTAGGCAAGGTCATTTTACACTTTCTCTCACATCCTGAGCACATGTTGAAATCACACATCTATCAAATATAAGGAAAATGAATGCACTACCATCAATTGCTCCCACTCCTCCTCCAGCCATGGCCCATTTCTGAAAGAGTGACTTAGATGCCCAACAGCAGGAGAGGGTTTGGGGTTATGAACAGTAACCTAACATAGCAACTTGCCTGCAACTGAGTTAGGCACCTAACATGACAAAAAGGGAAGGTTTGAAAGCATGTTCTTCTCAGCACTTCCTGCTGGTTAGTTTAGGCCGGTAGACACCAACTGCTAGACTGCGATCGACTGGTCAGTCGTGGAGCCTCTGACAGTCCGTCTCAGTCTGGGGGGAGCTAAGCAAGTGCGTGCATGTGTAGGGTTACCATACGTCCAGGTTTTTCCGGACATGTTCTCTTTTTTGTTCCCCTGCCCTTGTGTCCAGGCAGGTTTTTCAAATGTGAGCAAATGCCCAGGTTTTTGCTTTGCCTCTGCTTTTCCAGGCTGGCTGCTTTGTGCTGGGAGCAGCAGGCAAGGTAATTTTCTGTCAGGGGTCATGTGGTCTGTGCATGAGTCCCAGCAAACTGCTCCCAGGTAAGAGACACAGATTGTTTGTCTGTGTGCGCGTGTGTATGCGCACACTGCACAGACAGTAGGACTGTGGGGGCAAGGCTGCACGTTGGGAGTGAGGGGCGCCGGCAGGGCTGGGAGGGGCAGGGGGTTACAGGTCAGGAATGCAGGACACCAGCAGCACTGGGGGGGAGGAAGGGGGCTGTGGGTTGGGAGTGTGGGGTAGAAACCAGCAAGGATGGGGGGGCAGGGAACTACAGGTTGGCAGGAAGGGACAGAGGCACATCACTGCCCACCACCCATCATATACCCCTCCCCCTGGGTGGTGAGACAATTGGAGCCTGGGTAGCTTGTCCAGGGGTGTGGGGAAGGGCAGCTCTCACTGCTGCACACACCCCGGTGGAAGCACAGGGGACACATGCACCCCCGATCTGTGTATGGGGAGGCAGCAGCTGCCACTGTGCACTACTGGTCTCTGAGCCCTAAAACACACTGCAGCTGACCTGGGAGTGGCGCAATGTCCTGCCACTGGGCAGGCAGGGGGTGCAGCTCAAGTACAGCCTGGGTTGCACATTAATTGAAAAATCAGTATTGTTCTTTAAAAAGATTGGAGACCACTGGTTTAGGTGGTTCTCTGCTCAGTACTAGGTGCCAGGCACCAGGCAGCTAAAAGTTAGGCATTGCAAAATTGGGCATCTCAGTGCCTAAGTCCCTTTGTGGATCTAGCCCTATATGACTCTTGGTACTCTGAATGAGAGGAGAACCTCAATGTAATGGCTGCAAGCCACAATCCAGATCACAGGAGGTTTGGGGAAGAAGCTGTAATGTCAGGTCTTTCCAGGAAGAGGTGCTCTGTAACAGTGAGTATGGTACCTCCAGTCTTCTTCCTTCTGCTGGAATCAGGGATGTCCCTAGGGGGAGGCAAATCGGGGTGACAGCCCTGGGCCCTGTGCTTTGGGGGGCCCCGCAGAGCTGGGCAGAGCAGCAGCAGCGCAGAGCTAGGCAGAGCAGTGGCTCCACATCCAGCTGTTCGCTACCCTCCCCCATCCCAGCAGTTTCTTCAGGTCTGGAATCAGAGCGGGGATGGGGCTCTGCGTGTGCCGATTTGCCCCAGGGACCCGTACCCTGCTCGGGTCACCTCTGACTGCAATAGAGATGCTAATTTTCTTAATAAACATGTACCTCAAGTGCTCATTCTCAACAGTAATTCCTACACAGACTACACTGAACATGCATGCTAGATTCAAATACATGTAGATGCAGAGCACTGTTTCAGTTTTTAAATTAACAAGTTTATCATGATATCTACATGTATTCTCAAACTCTGAATTTGCATTTATTTATTAATAGTTCCTTCTACTTACCTCAGCAACACTTTAGGTTAACTGACAAAGTAAGATTACCACATTCTTTAGAATCAATACAGTCTGAGTGAATTTTCAAAGCTCTACTTTTAAATAATTTTTAATGGAAGAGTGAAATAAACCATAAACACAACTCCGTATCTAACCTGATTTTTATACAATTTTTTGTAGCATCTAGGACTCCTAGTAATGGACTAAGGTACATTCTGCTAGATGCTATATGTTATTACAGAAATCATCCACAGAAATGTTCCACTACTTCCTTAGCTCATTTTATACTGTTTTATGAATCCCAGTTTATGGGCAACCCAAGTATTCCAATATTTTACTTGTACAAACTCAATACAAGCAAAATCTATGAGAACTCCTTCTAAATAGTCAATCCCAGTTAACCTTTTTTAGGAAAATATTTTGTAAAAGTAAAAGTTAACTTTGACGATATTTTTAAAATTAGGATAGGTTTAAGGAATACAGCTTAAATACCAGTTACTTTCATTCCTGTCCCTTTTAAAGATTTTTTTCAAAACCTTTTCCTGAAACCAATTATTTCCCTTTGGCTGCACAAACTGCTCTTCTACACAAGAAACTGAATGGCATCCAGCCTTCTCACCCACTTTAAAACTATATTATGACATTTCTTAAAGAACACTAATTGTTCATTACAAAAGTTGTTTGGTTTATTTTTATATTTTCCACACGCACCCTGTCTTTATATACATAGACACTGAATCCAGGAGCAATTAGTATTAACAGTATTCTTCGTAGTCTCCATGTAATCTTCAGATGTTTTCTTCATTATTGCCACCAATTTTTCCTTGTATTTCTAATCCCCATCCACTGTTGCAACACATCACTGCCCATGCAGCAAAATGAGGAGAACCTTTTTTGGTACATACATAAGCTACCCTTTGACCACTACCCAGCTACCGTTTGCTTTTCACTGACACAGACCACAAGAAGCCCAACCCTTGAAAGCCACATTCCGTGTCCTATGTAACACAAGCAGCAAGCTGATAGAAGACGGAAAGTTAACAGGGTTGACCTATAGGCTAAAGTCCCGACAGGGAATCTGAACTATCTTCTCAAAGAGCAAGAGAAGATATCATAATGCACAAAAGAAAAAAAAAATGCAAAATAATAAAAAAAATGTAACTAACTCAGGTCCCAGGCACACAAGTATAATTACATTTCAGAATCACTGTATGATTAATCCAACATAATATCAGCTACCCACAACTCTTCTCCATCTCTTCATTGTCTAGGGCAGGGGTCAGCAACCTACAGCCCACAGGCTGGATCCAGCTCATAGAACCTTTGGATGTGGCTTGATGCTTTGGTGATGGGGAGCACCTTCTGCAGGTACTTTCCCCAAGCTGCCATGGGTACAAATGCATGCTGCAGTTGCTTTCCCCATGCCAACAGGGAGATGAGCAGAGGCAGTGACAGGGTACCAGTGCCTGTCTGCCTATCTCTAACTGGGGTAAGTCACTCTGGCTCATAGCTGAAAGAAGTTACCTACCTCTGGTCTGGGAGCATTCCTGTAGTCCCATCCAGGAACTCAGCCAACTAATGGGCTGTTCAGGGTGTGCCCAAAAAGGTCAGTAAATCTGTCCTTTTTCAGACACATTATGAGAGCAGTCACAATTACACAACTCCACCAGCATGAAAAACAGTGGGAAAGTTTAGTAAAGACGAGCTGCCAACATTTTTAACACTGTCAGCCTAAATCTGCCCTGGCCATAGAGAGATGGCGCTATAATAAAAATACCAGTAGCTAGCCTACAACAGTGCCATGCATCTGCCATTACTCACCCCAACGGGACCACTACACCAATGCTTCAAACAATTTTGTCATTGTAAATGCAGTTTTACTGGAAGTTGCTATAATACTGGTAATTATTCTTGAATAGACTCTATATCACAGAATGTCAAGCCAACCAGTATTTTCTGTACACTCTACTTAGTGCTTAGAATTCAACAAATCCAAACACTGTTATTGCAACGAAATCATTGCCACCAGCAAAGCAAACAGAAACACCACCATGAGTTCACAAACTGCTGTGGCTATGAAAGGACAAAATGTCTCCCCTAGCACTTTAGAAGACATAAAGAAATATAAATGTCAAGTAGCCCACGCAAGGTGTCATTTGTACAAATAAAAAGAACACGATAAAATACATATACAAAAGAAGCTAGTGTAACGTTTTAGTTAAGATAGCACACACATGTACCTCAGTACATGTAAAGTGATAGTTGCCATAATAATTGCATACCAATCCCCTAGAATATAAATTGTTTCCTGCATTTTATGTGGGGGCGGAAGGGGCAATATGCATGTGGCTACGTACAACCTCTGCATTCAACATGAGATCCTGTGTCCAGATCTGCAAACTGTGTCTTCCGAGTATCTGGCGATTAGAGGATATAAAACTAAATTATTTAATATTTCTGACATTTAGCTGAAAATTCAGATTTGACACTAGGTTCCTACAGGTGCTATCTTTAAGACAAGAGGAACACAAACGTACAATATTTACGGCAGCACAGCCTGACATCTTTCCTTTAAAAATCTCATTTACAGAAGTGAGCTGGGGGGTCACGTGTTCTTATTATATAAATTATTATGCACTCATTCATTTATTTGATTTTTAAGTCTGAGTATGTCCTCAGTTACTAAGTATTAATACTACCTTCATGGTAAATGTTAAGCCTCACAAACAAAAGCAGCTCTGAGCACTGCACATCTGTGTTTACACCCATACTTTTCACATTTAGCCATCCTCCTCTTGCTTTTTCCTGTTATACGTAGAATCATAGAAGTAGGGTCGGAAGGGACCTTGTAGATCCTCAAGTCTGACCCCCCGCCTGGACGGGAGAAAAGACTGGACTCAAATGAGTCCAGCCAGGTAGACATCAAGCCTCTTCTTAAAGATCCCCAGGGTAGGAGCCAGCACCACTTCCCTAGGAAGTTGGTTCCAGCTCCTAGCCACCCTAACTGTGAAGTAGTTCTTGCGGATGTCTAATCTAAATCTACTCTCTAATAACTTGTGTCCATTGTTCCTTGTCATGCCAGGGGGCACTAGGGGAAACAGCATCTCCCCCAAACCCTTCTGATCCCCCCTAGTGAGTTTACAGACAGTCACCAGGTCCCCCCTCAGCCTTCTCTTGTGAAGGCTGAACAGGTTTAGGTCCCGCAGTCTCTCATTGTAGCGTCTGCCCTGTTGTCCCCGGATCACACGGGTGGCCCTCCTCTGGACCCTTTCAATGTTGTCCACATCCCTCCTGAAATGGGGCGCACAGAACTGGATGCAGTACTCCAGCTGTGGCCTGACCAGCGCCGCATAGAGGGGGAGGATCACCTCCCTGGCTCTACTTGAGATGCACCTGTGGATGCACGACAAGGTCCGGTTAGCCCTGCCAACCGTGACCTCACATTGTCAGCCCATGTTCATCTTGGAGTCAATAATGACTCCAAGATCCCTTTCTGCCTCCGTGCTCTCAAGAAGGGAGTTGCCCATTCTATAAGTGTGCTGCTGGTTTCTACTGCCCAAGTGCAGCACCCTGTACTTGTCAGTATTGAAACGCATCCTGTTTATGTCAGCCCACTCCTGTAACCTATCCAGGTCTTGTTGCAGTCTTTCCCTCCCTACTAGTGTGCTCACCTCACCCCAAATTTTGGTATCATCAGTGAATTTAAACAGGTTGTAATTCACCCCGTTGTCCAAATCACTGATGAAGAAATTGAACAGTGCAGGCCCCAGGACCGAGCCCTATATACATATATCAGGCTGTAATTTTCCATATGTGTCCTTTAAGGCCATGAATCCCAATGTGTAGTACAGGTAACACCAGTGGTATGCAGACAACCTGTCAGTGGTACGCGTTAACACATTTATTATAATTACTTTATATGACAAAGATTTGCCAGTGGTACTTAAGGATGAACTGAAAAAAAATTGCTGGTACCTAAGGTTGTATAGTTTTAAATTGGTGGTGCACAATCTGTCAGAGGTGGGAAGCGCTACTTTAAGGGAAGGTATAGTCCAGTATCACCTGTCCGCAACCAGTGCCTGTCCCCCTGGTGGAATGGGGAAAAAACTGGTACTGAAGCCTGCTGCTGCAGTGAAAAGCATCAGCTGTGGACACTACCTGGGCCATGGTGGGGAAAAGCAGCAGTGCTAGGCACTTTCCCTGTGCAGCCTTTCGGAGAAGTGGTGACAGTGGCAACTGGGTCTAACCCAAGGCAAGAAGACATTGGCAGGCAGGTGCTGCAGCCCCACATGTGAGGACTGTATGAAATGGCTACCTGGGCCAAATACAATCTGTTGCTGACCTGCATTATAGAGGATGAGATGGTAGAGTGGTTAAAGCATTTCAATATGGATCTAAAAGCTCAAGTTCAAGATTTGTTCTGGATTCACATGGAAGCTGCCCTTATTTGATTCATCTGTTAGAGGTTACCTGGTCAACAGGATGGAGAACCAAAGGCAGCCCACCTTCAATGCTGTCAATTGTGCTTCATGGTTATAGATGCTAGTATGCCTTAATCAATGTAGCATGAAGACCTGCCTATAACTTGGCCAGACCTTGGATAAATCTACAATTTGTCAAAATTGCAACACCAGAAAATACCACTTAATATAACATGTCAGGGTATAGGTGAATATAGTAATAGAATAAAAGGTACACAGATAAGAGAAGAATTAGAGGAAATAGAGATCTAACATTTTTTAATCACCCTCAGCATGTTTTCTTCCTTAAAAAATATCCAGAAATGAGTCAAATGTCTTCAAATTTATATAATAAATTTGTGCAATAATAACCTGTTATTCCTCTGTCTACTAGTTCAGAGGGGTCCGAATACCACTAACTCTATCTGGTCAGAAGCATACAGTACTCTTTTTGCAAAACAAACAATGCAACTGACAATCATGTCACTGGAGAGAATGATGTGCAAGTTAATATTGCTTTAATCAAACAATTAGAAAAGTTCACATACCCACCAAGCACATAACAGTTAAGCATTTTTCATGTACATGATTCTAAATAAAGGGATTTTTTATGTCATTAAGCAGCAAATTATATTCATCCAAAGAACCTTATCTGTAAATTATAAATAGCATTTCTCTCTTTCCTGGTGATATTAAAACACATTCGTATAATTGTAGGACATTTTTTAACGTATATGAAAATGTTATTTGCAATTTATCAGTGAAGACTGCAGTATAGGAGATCTGCATCAAAAGTAAAGGAGCAACTCATTAGGCCAAAAATGTTGCAACAATTTAACTATTCTACTCCCAATTTAATTTAACTGCTGCAAAATTTTCCATATGGTCACTTTCAGTTTGGTTTAAAGCTGGCAAATTACAGTATCTCTTTAGGTCATTTGGAATGAGAGTTAAAACCAACTGAAGTTAAAGTAGGTCAACCTTTCCCCTGGGGATGAATCCCAATGTTTCTCAGTCCAAAGAGCATAACTTAGATTTGATACAATTTTTTTAAATAGTTGTGTTTCCTCTCTAGAAAGAAAGGAAAATTCATTTTACCGATTATTACTGCTCCCATAAAGAATGGTTTAAAAATTAGTTACTTCTCATGAACATTCAAAACTATCAGGCTATATACAGAAGTGGTTAAATCTACAGCTTGACTCAAATTGTACTGAATACAGAGGAGAAAGAGGGCATAAAGATGTTTTAAATATAAAATGGAACTAAACATCTAGATAGTTATGAACCTGGACTTTATCAAATAATAAGCAAAACTATAGGTTTGTTTCTACTGCTGCTGTTTGGTGATCTGAGGAAAATGTATAGTATTTTGTATGGCTACTTGTAGGCAGTTAGCTGACCTGAAGAAACCACCATCATAATTTGAACTCTTCTCCGCAGACAGAAAGCTGAATAGACACTGAATTACACTTGAAAGGTGCTTTTTCCAGAACAAGGTTGAAGTACACTAGTTGGAGTGGGCATTTGAATTTGAAAAAAATATTTCGATTTCATTGCTGGAATTCTGGCACCTTTTGAAAGCAATTAAAAATGACCAAAGAAAGGGGGAGGAGTTTGAATTCAGTCTAGAGTATAGCTGCCCCCAGCCTGCATTATTAGCCAGTATTTGATAACATGCTATTTTGTTTCCATTAAAAGAAGGAAATACTAAAAATAGTCAGTTAATTCTTTGGTGTAAACCTGTTTACTTGCAAAGAATATATAAAAAAAAATCCTATTTTTATGATCAAAATAGGAGCAATTAACAGTAGACAGCTTCCTTGCATGCATTTGTCAAGCCTGCCCTACCAACAAGTTGTGTCCTCAAGAAGTTCTCTCTCCTCTACCTTTCAGAGCCAGGCTCAGTTCCTGTCTACTGGTTCTCTCTTCTTTCAGCCTCTATGCCAGGGGCAGGCAATTATTTTGGGCACGGGGCTACTTACTGACTTTCAGCAAGCCATCGAGGGCTGCATGACAGGCAGCCCAGGGCAGATTAATTTTATAAATTTTTTAGTGGCCCCCCGGGCCAGATAGAATGGCCTGGCGGGCCACATTTTGCCCACCCCTGCTCTATGCACAGCTGCAACCAATCAATTGCCCTGCCCTAGTATTTGCAATTGGTTCACGCAGTCTATGTAGCTTAGTTTCTAACCAAGCTCTGTCACAGTGGGTGATAAATGAAGGGTGCCCAGTATACACATTGAGACTGATGGCAGCCATCATAACCGTCTAGCCTTATGGCCTCAGAACTTCCAGACCTAACTTTGACGGCCAACTGGAAAATTAAATTTCTGTTTCTAAAATTACATGACTTTGAAAAATATAAACACAATGGGTTATGTAAGACCACCATGTTAGATGGATTTCTACCCATAAAAGGTAACATGCTGAATGAAAAAAAATCAAAATACCTTTTTTAAAATTCAGCATAAATTATATGCCAGTTCATTCATTAAATACTGCTACTAAAATTTCCATGTTCATTTACCTTTATAACAATCAATGGCCATAAACTGTAAAGGAAACCACAACTTTGGCAGCAGCTGAACACCCAACTTAGCAGTGGTTAAGACTGCACATAAAACTACCGTACTGCAATGCAAGCGATGACACTTCCACTTGAACTCCTTGAACTCTATAACTGCAGTTTGATGGTCTGTCATTCTTAAAATACAATGGGTTTTCCCCAAGATATATTTTACCAATAGTTCCATAACCTTCACTCTAGCATTCATCTATGAATGCTGCTTTCCCAGAGAAAAAGAACTCTCAGTGGTGTTTTTAAATGCATGCATTTATGCTTAAAGTGGTGGAAAATTAATAGAACCAGTGTGATTTCAGCTCATCTGCTGTTGTTCTCATCAACCTGATATTTCTGAAGACGGTAGAAACTTGATTTCAAGGAATGGCACCCAAGTTCTGCTGCATATACTTTAACATTTGAAGTAGATGATTTTTTTTTAAACGGCCTTTCAGTGCTGCTAAATGAGAGTGCAATAAATATCCAGGCTTGAGGGCATGGTCATCTGCTTTAGCATGAAAATGTTTTTTCCAGCATGACTGGACATTTAATTACTTCCTTCACTAATGTATTGCAAATCAATATATTTGTAAAGACTGTTGCAAGTTTGTTTTAAAAGTATAGTTATAATACTTTGTTTTCCACTTCCTAAAAGCTATTTCTTAATAAAGGCAAGTGTTTTTTATTGTTTTTTAAAGGCCAAAAAGGAGCTAAATACAAATATTTTATAAGTGTAACACATGCCAAATCTTCATCCCTGTTTGATCCACTAGTTTTCAGGGTGGGTAAAAATCTACAATTTCTTTAATGAAAAAAAATTGATTTTTTTAAATCAGATTTTTTTTTATTTAATTGCATTTTTTAAGATGCTTTTCTAACCAAACGAACTGTATAAAGATAGTAAACCTATATAAAGATAGTTTTAATTTAAGATACGTTAAAGCTCAAAGATATCATCATGGAATAGGGATTATAACTTCTAATTACAGTAAAAGTTCCGTTAACTGGCACCTTACAAGCCGGCATGCTCTATTAACTAGCATGCCGGCTTGTAAGGTAAAGTGAAACCAGAAGTGCCCACCGTGGTGCGCACTGCACATGGAGGTTCAGCCTGCAGTGCTGAGCCTCCGTGGTCTGGGGCAAAGCAGGCTGTGTGGGCCCGCCCCTCCCTGTTCCACAAGGCCCACAGGAGGGGCAGCGATGCCCCAGACACGGCGGGATAAGCGGCAGCCTGAACAGGCAAGGCCGTCTGTTCAGGCTGCTCAGTTAACCAGCATATTTTGTTAGCCCACATTCCCAGGGGATGCCGGATAACAGAGCTTTTATTGCATATACTATTTGAGACAATATATTCATGTAACTTTTTTAGAAAAGTGTTATAAGTAGGTCACAACAGGCCATGGACTACATTAGGGGGCCAGTCTCATGGGGTTCCCAGAGGCTCCTCTATAGATTAGTAAAGATTAACAAAAAAAAAACACTCTACCCAATAAAACTCAGTGCTCGGTCTAGAAGATCCCATTAAGCATCTCTGTGATGCTTAGTTTCAGTTCTCAAACTGTGGATTTTTTTCTCCAGAGGTAACATCCTTATTAACAGCAGTATATGAAGATGAAAGATTACAGACCTGATCAGCCTTCTAGTCTCTCTGCAAGTTTGTGTACAGAGTCAAGCCCTTACCTCTCTCTAGAAGCGCAAAGTTTCAAGAAGTTAAATGAGTATCAAACAAGAATGCACTTTCTGTAGAAAACAATGATTAAATCGATGCTTCCTGACCAGTGAATTAAACCATGATTTTAAAATCGATTTGATTTAAATCAAATCCACCCTGCCAGTATTTCATGCAATAAGCAAACTTTGACTCCAGTCCTCCCAACTAAAGAAACTGCACCTTTGTACTGTAATGAAGTCAATAGCACTCCAGGACGGAGCTGGTGTCTTTGTGTGGATCTGCTCACAGGTTTGAGCCTCAAAATGACACAGATTCAAATGATCCCTCTTGGCCATAGCTAGACATACAGGGTTGTGCACTTGTAGCATCACAAATTAGCAGAGCATGCCCCCGTACATGCCTTTTGTTGCAGGACAAGTTGTCCCACAATGGGCAAACTTACCCTTGCCCAGCTCCTCCAAGCTGTTCAGCCATGGACAGCTTAAGGCTGGGGCCAGCACTGGTGCTGGCCCCAGCAGTCTTAACTGGAGCAGCAGGGGCACAGCAGGCAGCACAGAGGCCTGGCCAGCAGCCAGAGCATTGTACTGGACATCCTGGCCTCCATGCGTGCTGACACACACTTGTTGGGAGTACATTAAGCCACTTTTGGGGGATATTTTTTGGGGGGTGGGGTTTGCTACTGGGAAATCCTAGTAGCAAATTTTAGCCCCACACTGCAAATTTGCCACCAAGAGGCTTTTGGCAGAGAAAGGGAGGGGGAAAAGGGGGGGGGGGCTGCCTGCCAAGCCACCACTGCTTGCTCCCCTGCCACTACTTTCCATGCCACAGTAGTAGAGGGACAAATTTAAAGCAGCCTTCCCTTCCAATATATAGAAGACTGTAACAAATTTATATTTTTTCATGTATAGAATCTAATTATTCAAGAGTTTTGGGGGGTTTGGGTAAATACAGTATCACTTTGAAAAGGAAACTTGCAGGCCTTTGAAATTTTTACTCTAAATTTGCATGTACTTAAAAAGAAAAAAATTCAAATATTTCCTGAGTGTCCTTCAGTCATAAGAAGAGCTCTCTCACTTGTTCTCAGATCCTTAGACAGCAAAACTGGGAAGTGTGAACCACATGAAGTGCTGTTTATGTAAATGTCATAACCAAATGATAATGACAATTCCAAGAATCAGCACTAGTTTAACAGCATCCTAGATGAATTATTTAATATGATATTTCATGTTTTAGACCAGTCTAAAGTAAAAACCACTGGGTCCATAAGGGGAAATGTTTATCAGCTCTACAGAGGGGTTTTGGGGGATAACAAAAATTCATCTAGCTTTTCTCATCCAGGTTTTCTTTTTGATGGGAAGGTGTCAGGAGGTTAATATTGTACCTAACACTGATCTGTTTTGCCATTTTTTGTGAAAAACAACCAGTTTTATATATAATGTAATGAGAGAAAAATGTGTTTGCATCACTAAATAGATAATATATAACAAGAGTTAGAATTAAAAATAAGATTTCAACTACTATAGATGCTCTTCTTAGTGAACAGACTACAGTAGAAAAGAGAGAAACATTACTTAAAAACATTTTCACAGCATAAATTTAGGCATATATATAAGAACAGGTGCAATTATTATTACTGTTCAATTTGAGCGAACAAACCTTGCTGAACCTTTTGAAAGTCTTAATTTGCATGTAAAAAGTTGAACCAATCTGGCAATCCATTATGCAATCGCATGTTCAGTAGTATAGACAAGTATGTTACTATATTCAAAGAGTTACATTGTTCTTATAAAAACGTATCAATTTAACATATGTGCAATTTACCTTATTAAACACAAAATACACTCTTTGGAAACCAAATCTTAGAATGATAGCCCTCCTGCAGAGTATCTCACGGAAGTGAGAAACTAGAACTACAATGAAAATACCCTGTAACCATACTTACGGAAGCTGCCAACTACCCCCATTCGTTTTACTAACATGTAGAATAAGTTCAAAAGAACACAGTCTGTAAAGCTGTGACATCTTCCAGTAAACACAACAGACCACTTAGATCCTTGTGTATGAAGAACAGCACATGTAAAAGAAAGTCTGTGATGCATGCAAATACGAAAGCATGGTGACAAAACTGCTGAATAAGTAGAACAGGATGATAAAACTGCCATAGAAGGACAACTTTTTCTACCTTGAAAACAAAATACTTTGGATGTCCAAAAGCACACAGAACATTAGATACTATCTGAAAGGTAACAAGTAATAGAGCATATTGCACTATTAAATATACATGAAAAATCTACATCAACTATGAGTTAACTACAGTTAACATATGCTGTTATCATCTGCCGCTTACTCAACTGCTCCCCTTCAACTTTCTTTCTGATTTCAAATCTTGGCAATCTTCTCCTCACCTGCCATTCTTCCACATATACTGCCTTCAGTTTTCCTGCACAAGAAGCAACTGACCCCTTCCCTTAACTCCTCCTCTTCTGTTATAGTCATGAAAGTTCCTTATCTGCTCTCTTTCTCTAATGCTTCCTATTTGACTCAGTGGGTCCTGCTCTTCCTTACACCAACTGGTATGCTCTCCCTTACTCTTTTCTGGTTCTTTCACATGCAAGGTAAGTATGCTTTAGTCTATCCAATCTACAAAAGTCTTGACCCGACTTGCTTCTCCTTTTCATCTTTGTTATTTCAATGCAATATTCATAATGACTATTTGGAGTTCCTCTCTTCTAGTTTTACCTTGATCCTCTCCAACCTGCACTCCACAGATCCTAGCCATGCAAAAGTCTTCAGTTATCTTTTCCTAACCAAAGCTCAGAACCAGTACTCCATCCCCATCCTCCTTGACTTATCAAATGCCTTCAACACATTAACCACGCTCTTCTTCAAATTTTCTCCTCCCTTGATTTCCACAACACTGTTCTCTCCTAGGTCTCCTGAATCTTAGGACTTCATGTTGGTTGAAGGATCTTCCTCCTGTCAGTCTATCTTTTGGTCTCTGGCCCCTCTTCCCCCTCTATACATTATCTTTGGATAGTACCATCTACAAAAACAAATCCAACCATCTCTACATTGATTTACAAGAGCTACCTCTTTACCCCAGACCCATTTCTGTTTTTCAAAAGTAACCATCTCACAGAGGCCTATCCATCACCTCAAGATTAACATGCCAATGACAGAGCTCTAAATTTACTTTCCTATCCTCCCCCTACCACACCTCAAACCAATTTATTTTCTCAGCAACACAATCCCGTCACTCAGAGCCAAATGTTGACATCACCTTCAGCTTAGACCTCTTCCTATGTCTTCACATTCAGGCTAATCCTAAAGGCTTACAGACTCTTTGTGCATAATACTACTAAGATATGACCTTTTCTATTGATTCATACTACTAAAATTCTTGTCCAAGCTCTCATTTCAGTTACGGCAACATCCTTCCTGGGGGCTTTGAAAAAAGCAAACTTGCTGTGCTCAGACCTATTCATACTGTTGCTTCAAAGGTGTACCTGTGCTCCTTGCTGATTGCTTTGACCATGTCATTCCTCTCTTTACATCTTTAGAATAACACTCCATTTTATTTCAAACACAGTAAGGTCTTCACTTCCATCTTCCTTCATAGCCTAACCCCATCCAACTTACCCTCTCCAATTTACTCTCAAAATATTAGTTCCCATATCTCACTAGCCCATGATACTGACCTCCACCACCCATTTTTAAATTTGCAAAGGAGCTACTTTATGCTTTCTCTTACACTATCCTTCATGCTCGTGTGAAGTGCCCTATAAACACCCACAAAGCTATTTCATTATTTACTTCTAAATCCTCCTTAACATTTCCTCTGGCGTGTTGTGTTGCCTACAATAAAAACATAAAAGCTTTCATTGACTAATACTTTCTCATTGTTTGCTTGTATTTCTCCATCTCATCATTTACTGTGGTACTTCCCTCTCAGTCTGTATTAACCTGTTGTCTCATCTTATGCTTGGATTGCCTTCTCTCTATCATTGTGTTCTGTGTTGGTACAGCACCTAGCACAACAGGATTCTTGTACATGACAGGGCTATGATATGCTAATATGAAGAGTCAATAAATAAAACCCCTCCAGCATTACATAGAGAAACACTGAGACCATAAGAAGACACTGACGGTACAAATTACAAGCTCTATTTATCATTGGATTCCATCAGCAAAAACCTGGACACTGGACCTCAACCAGGATAAACTCAGAGGAGATGGGTGAAGGAACCATTAGTATTGCTCAGAATCTGGGACCACCTCCCCCATGTTCCCACACTTCACTAAGGACCCACAGCCAGACTAAACAATCCAGAGACTTGGTGGGGACTGGTTAGAATGGAAGTGCCTGAAAACAGTAGTGACCAGCCTTTTTGGCAGGTGTGCCGTAAGTTAAGCCCCCACCCTCCCCGAGTGCCACTCTGATCCCTGCACCCAAGATGCATATCTAATAGTTTGCACTGAGGTGTAACAGAATGGAGACAGGGGGACTCAAATCTCTGATGGTGCACCACTGCTGGGAGAGGCATCATCACCAAAAGCCAGGTTGTCACATGTGGGCCACAGGCTGGCCACCCCCAGTTTACTGTGCACCTCCAGGCAGTCTCCACTGGCACAGCTGCCATGGACTACTAATTGTAAATTAAAGCTAACCTTCCCCTAATAGGAGAATATCCAGTAGAGGATAACAGTGAAAACAGGGTCTGTCTTCCTTGGACATGGTAGGGGACTGTACATACACTAATGCAGTCTAGGTGAATTAGGCCCTATATTTCTTATATAATACCTCATCTATATTACAAACACCGGTTTATATTGTTTTCACATTCAACTGATAGAGAAATCCAGAAAGCGAAAAGCATAAATACTGAAAAGTATGCATCCATTTTTAGAAAAAATCCATTCAGAAAATATCACTTCTACATTTTCAAGTACAAGTACATTTCAGGGAAACACTCTGAACTTTGTTTTATTTCTTAGGTTTAGAAGCTTTTTTTTTGTTTTTTGTTTTTTTTGTTTGTTTTTTTTTACAGAACCTATGCTTTAACCCAAGTTGTATTTCAAAGGATACCTTTTAGTGACTATAAATGGTTAGACCATAGATCACGTCTTTTTCTGAAAAAATGCCAGTTCTATAATACAAAGTTTTTAACAGCATACCTACCAGGTACACAAGAAGACTATTGCACAGTAACCTAATTAGATGCACAGTAAATGTCACATATCTGCACATGCACCCCTATTAGGCTGGAACAAACTCATTTAACTCCACAGCAGGATAGTACTATCCACAGTAAACAACTCCACAGCAGCGCACATGTAGATGCTGCACTGCCTGGCTAGAGCATGACGGTGCTTCAGTGCAGTGGCTGTCTGCTGGATAGCTCCATACTGAAGCATCCGCTTACTCCAGCCAGCCTCTGCCCATCGCATTAAGCTGGGGAGAGCAGCCCTTGGCTAGCAGGCTGACCCTCTGGGCCCCCTGCCAGCTAGGGCTGTTCAGGCCTAGCTCAAGAAGCTGCGGTCCCAGGCGCATGTGAAGATAAGCTCTGGAGTTTATTCAAGTGCGTTAATATGCACATGTAGACATGCCTGCTAAGTCATTAGTTAAGGACCAGAATCTTTACCTATCCTATCATCAAAAATCCAGAATAGAAGTTAAACAACATGTTGATAAAGTCCATTGCCACGTTTGCTACCACTAGAGAAAAAGTTGTCTGCAGGCATGTTAATTTAATGAGGTTATGGAACTGTGTTAAGTTAAACCTCTTTTCAAAATAGCTTAACTTTATTGGTATGGATAGACCTTAACAAGCTACTTTAAAGATAGGTCCTTACAGCTATCTAGATAGCAAGATATATCTAGTGCAAGCAAAAAAAAGAGAAAAAGAGAAAGCTTGTTATATTATGGAGCTTTTATTTAAATCAACACAGAAAGAAAGTACAAAGTTGTCCAATAGTTGGAGTTAGTTTTTTTTAATTCAAACATCTAATGTAGATACCTGATTTACATTCAGAGGCATTGCCTTTGTCTTTCCTGTGCTTATTTAAAAACAGGCTTCTAGAACAGCTATGCCCTACATATGCCAAGTCAGATACTCATCTGACAGTTTTTAGGCTTCCTTGATTTAGAAAAATCTTTACAATGCAGTCTAAATTTTTCAGCTTTTCTAAATCTAATAGTATAAAGGGAATTATATTAACAGCTAAACAATCAAGTTCGCATATGATGATGAATAACTGAGAACTATTATTTCAAATTATTTAACTATTGATGCTCTTACAGCTTTACTCAAACAAGATGACCAGCTTCCTTCCCTTTATTTCAGTAACTTAAGTCTCACAGGACTGAATAGTTTTTTTGTCCTACAGCAAAGTATTTCACAGAGGCATACTCTCTTTTGTCAATTCGTGGTTCACAAAACCTCTAAAAAACTGGTTTTAGTCCTTGAAAAAACTGTTAATGCACAGGTATATTTTGAACCTCTTTAGGGGACTGTGAGAAATGGGACCTGAAGGGTGTGTCATGGGGTTTTTTTTTTTCTGAACAGAAAACACAATCAGAGCAGAGTATGGTGACCTCACCTGTAAGAAATGAATCAGTGACATGGAACAAAGGTGATTTCCCTTACAAAGGAACAACACAGGTTCAGAAAACTGCTTCAGTGCTCTTGAATGCTTCAAGTATCTGCAGTCCAATGGAAATCATTACTATCCTGGGCTTTGCTGTTGTTCTTTATTTATTTTTAGCTGCTGATGAAAAAAAATAAAAAATCTGCAGCATGACACACTTCAACTCAAAGACGAAAAGAAAAATCAACGTATTAATTTTATCCTGAATATTATTCAAATGTTGACCTTTGATCAAAATGTATTTATGTTCAACAAATATATTCCCAGTTGGAAATTATAAAACAATACTTCATAAATATACATAAGCAATGAAACCAACATATTGTCCCCGAACTCTCTGAAGAATCACATGCATTTGAAAGGTGCAAAGGGCAAACTTAAACACACTTCCTATCAGAGTTAGTGTATCAAAACATACCCAGCCCATTTTTAAAGATATATTCAACCTTTTAGGTTACCAGCACTTTTGCAATCATTATTATTAATACTTTAAGTGAAAAACTCTTATGGCTGTTTTGGAAACAGTTGCAGGTGCATACTGGTTCAATTTTTGGACTATACAAGTATCTCTACTATGGATAGTAACAATTAAGTGTAGCAGATTGGGAACACAGGACTGGAACAAAGAATTAGTTCACTTAAATATTTCTAAAAAGTATTAATATTTCCAAAATAATCTGACTTCGAACAACACAATGTATGTTGCAGTGATAAGCTGTTTGGGTACGTGGAACAGTGCCTTTTATGCTCTACAGGAGAGGAGTCAAACCCATGTGTGCCTCCGAGCTAGATCCAGACAGCAGGGCTCCTCAAGGGCCAAATCTGAACCACATGGAGCTTCCCAGGCAGAACTGACCCAGTAGCAGTGTGGGGGTTAACACAGCCATATTTTCCCCCACCCCATCAGTAACATACATCCCCGGGGGGCTTCTTAGCTGGGAATCTGGCAGCAAACCCAACCTGTTGATCCAGTCCCTGAATTCCTCATGCCTCTGGGAACCCTGTAGACTGACTGAAAAGGTTCCATGGGCTGGATCTGGCCTGCAGGCCATGTGTTTGACATCCCTATTCTACAGTATTTCAAGTTTACTATTTAGAATCTAGTATGCTCAAAGAATAGGCCTAGACAGTACCGCAGCTTCTATAACCTTCCTGAGAAATTATAATCAATAAGTCCTTTTTTAAAGATATCTGCGTTTTGTCACAGAGAGGAGATATATTTGATTTTTTTTCGTAGGAGAACCTTACAAAAAAATTACTCATGTTGAATAGCTGAAATTCGTTAAGCCATAGTGCTGGTATGTACAACCACTGTGGATATGCATACACCTCATGGACACAAACTTAAATGTCTAACTGGTTGTATCTGACCAGTATGCAGCATGCCTCAATTATTGGCGACACACTTGGGAGAAAGGAGTGAACTGAGGAAGGAGGTGTGGGGGCAGGTCATACAATGTACAAACAGACAACATATCTTAAAGAGTAAGGTAAGCACCTGGATCTTCTACTTCAAGTGACTGTCCATTTCTACACACTCAGGCCAGACACAGGCCTGGACAGAAAGCAGGCCTGAAAATGGTAAGTTTTATTATCATTATCGTTGTTATATCAGATGAAGGGGCAAAAATTCAAGTTCACCTAAGGCCACCAGGAGTCTAGGTATGGTGCTACACATTGTACTGCAAGTAACTTCAAAGTAATGACCAGCCCATTTGGAGGCGGAAGGAGGAGACTAGCAACTGAAGTAACAGCTTGCTGAATACAACCTCTAATCTAGAGGCTTCAAGAGTTGCAAAACAATGTAAATGTGCCGACAGAGCTCTAAGTTGGCTCTTTCCAGATGTCTAGCCTGGATATGCAAGTGCTGCCTGAGCTCTAGTGGAGCCCACCAATAACCATACAAAGTTCCATCTTACAGAGATCCAGTTTGGGGCCTGAGTGGTTATTGCCATCCAGCTCATACTTGCATCCTCTCCATTACTGCTGCAGGAGCCTCAGAGATGACCAGGTCAGACACATCTTATGTGCAAAATTACTCTATCCCAGGAGAAGAGGGCTGGTATTTCTTGTCTACTTTATTTGACTCCGCAGACCACCATTGACAGAATGTTTGCTGACTCACCATAACTGCATTGTTTACAGTGGATCCCAACCTTTTTAGACCACAGACTGGAAGTGGCTGCGGACCGGCAAACTGCAGTCTGGAAGTGACCGGCATACTGCAGTGTGGCAGCCAACCCTTTTTTTATACTTGATACAAGAAGGGTTGGCTGCCACTCCACAGCCAACCGGTCACTTCCGGTCTGGCAGCTTCCTGTGGACCGGCAGCCAACCCTTCAAATCCTGGTACCCAGCCGCAGCTTGGGGGCTGGAAGCCTCTGGGCTAAAACACTTTCTCCCCACATTGAGGCCAAGTTAAGTCCTTGATTTTTCCCATGGGGATAGAAAGAGCTGGGTCTACCCTCTTGAAAGTACTAGAAGCCATGAAGTTGTGAAGTGCCTGAGGAAACCTCACAACTAGAGAGGAGGAAGAGGGCATCAGTAGGATGTTACACATCTGTCAGCTGGATCATGGTCTTGTTCTGGGAACAGACAAACCATGGGATAGTCTTGGGTGCCAAGGCCATCAGTAAGGGCAGAAAGAAACTGGGTGAGAGAAGCTTTTGTGATGTGAAGCTGAAGGAGGGGGAATAAGATTTTTAGAGTAAACAAATCAGCCCATGCAAAGGAAGTACAGTTAAAATGATAGAAAGTTCTTTGACTGCAAAAAGATGCCCATTTCTGCAGCTGCTTTATTGTCTGGAAATTTCCAGCTGGCTCTTCTTTGCAGTTTTTCCCCAAGGCTACATGCCGGGGTAAAGAGGAAAGAAGAGGCTTTGCCTTGGTCCTAGTTTGCTAGATATGGTGGTAGGTCTCCCCTGCACAGTTCTGGGTTGGTCTGAGAAGAGGTCCCAAGTGGCCCCAGTTTTACTTATCTGTTTACTTTTGCAGCTGTTTCTCCCTACTGCATATAAATATAAAAGAAAAAAGTAACAAACAACAAGAAAAGGCTAGACACTACACACAAATTACACTGGCTCAATAACTTCATTGACTGGTGTTTTACTAGTCTGTCTATCCAAGTATTTCTAATGATGCCTAAGTTTTATGGTAATAAAAGAAAACCTAATTTAACAACTGCCCCCCACCACAGAAATGTTTAAACTGTAACTTTTAAACTTTTTTTTTGACTATGCATTTTCTAAATAATCAAAGTTTGTCTGTAGAACAGAAACGTGTGCCACACTTAACAATTTATTACACTTGCCTTTAAAAAAAAAAGTACTATTCCATTTCAGAATGAACTATTTCCTGTTCCAATGAAGACTAAAATGAGAAAAAAAACCAGCAAGGCATACTAGAAATATTTCAGTGAAGATGGTTAAGATGTGGGTTTTTTCAGGTAGGAGTATCTTTCCAATGATACATAAAAGAACAATTTAATTAACAGGAAATGGCATGTTGCATTTTTTAGCATCACATACATAGTTTGTTATTTTCAAACAAAACAGTCTATTTTTGACATCATTATACATTTTAAAGTCACATATAAAACTTAATTATCGTCTCTATGAATGGTTTACACCAATAATTAATCTTATTTCAAAAGTAGTGCTAGCATGCAGTTAATATGAATAAAACCTTCCTGAACTAGCAGCATCATTCACAGTATATATTCGCTCTATTAATTTTTAAAGCATATCAATATCACACTAATATTCCAGTCAGACATATATTTCTTTAGCAAAGGATAATGAAGTACCAGATTCCAGCCATTAAAAAAGAAGAAAAAGTCTCTCTCTCTCCTTGTATTTATCTTATTTACTACTGATTGTCCAAAAGCAATGTGAAATCTCTCCAACAATTTAACACTAGCCACAGGACCATCCTTGGCACAGGAAACATACTATCAAGAGTTCCCTAATGCAATCAGCAAATCACACTGAGATTTAATTTGACTATCAAAAGTGGCTTCTACTATGGTAGTACCTAGTGGCCCAAATTGATACTGGAGCTCCACTGTAGGAAGCACTATGCATATTTGCAAAGTAAGAGGCAATCCCTATTCTAAAGAGCATACAATTTAAAGAGAGAGTCAAACAAATTAAGTATTATTGTTTGCAGATGGGAAACAGAGGCACAAAGGAACCTGAATGACTTTGTGCAAGGTTATAAAAGGAAGTCTACGGCGGAGCCAGGAGTTGAACCTAGATGTTTTGAATCCCAATCTAGTGTTCAAGTGCCAAAACTATTCTTCCTGTTTTGCCTTGCTTACAGTAAATTATTTAGAAGTCACAATGCAAGAGACAATTAGTTTTCCTACTAGAGATATAATTTCCACTGAAGTCCTATCAAACAAGATACAAAACTGTTATACAGAAATAGTTAAAATGCTACTTTCCTCAACCTCAAAAACTTGAAACTACATAGCCAGAAACCTTATGTGAAAAAACAGTATTTGGTAGATTTAAAAGAGTATGCAAGGCAGAAAAAACAGCATATGTATAAGGCCCACAGAGCTTCCACAGATTTGTACTCATTCCTGAATGTTAACATGCCTCTCTGTCCCAGCCTTTTTAAATCACAGCATCAGACACACCACCTCACAAAACAGTCTAAGGAACTATACAGAACAAAAATTAAAAATTTAATCTGCAGTACTGAGCCCCTGCAAGCATTTTCTAATTTATGATCATCTGTGTCACCTTAATTCTGCCTCCTTGCAGATTCAAAATGTACACTGACATGGAGGTCCCAAGGGAGGAAAATAGCCTGTGACCTTTTAAAGGGAAGACTACATTAAAACGCATACAGTCTCCCAGAATTAAAGTTGTATAGACCAGTGGTCTCCAAACTTTTTTGACCACGCACCCCTACAGTAAAAAAATTTTGAGCACGCACCCCCAATATATGTATATTTATATCAATATAAATAGAAGTTCTAATATTTTCTTTCCGCACCCCAATGGATCGTCTTGCACACCCACTGAGGTGCACACACTCCATTTTGGAGACCACTGATATAAACCACTGAAAACCTGACATTTTCTAATTTCAAGCACCTGACTTTGGAGCCTTAATTGTTGATGTCTTTTTGTGGATGATTTTCTGGATAATTGTTAAAGAACTAAAACAAAGACATTTATTTCATACAACTGCAATCTTCCCCTTTCAGAATCATGTATCATCATCAGGGTTTGACTTCTGAACCATCAGCTCAGACATCTACCACAAGACTAAATGCATTAACTGAAAGCATGAGAAAGCTGATATCCCTAGGGTTCAGGAGGCAAAAGGAAAGTGGCCGTTAGTGTCAAGTCCTAATGGTCAGGGGAGTCCAGCCTGGTCCAATTCTTTCTTCCTCACCTTCTAGAATATGGAGGAGCTTCTGGCCTTTATGGTAGCCTCACCAAAGGGAATAAGATGATGGACCATACAACATTAAGTCCATAGAAGATGGTTGGAAGGGGGAGCCTGAATGCACTCTCCTCTTCTCTCCTGTCACTGTTTCTGTATCTCCCAGAATTTCCATATATCATGAACTACTAGTTTTGGTGGTGGTATAGACTCAGTGCTTTATAATGCATTACATTACTATTTTCCTTAAGAATGCAAGTGAGGAGGAAAAAATCTGATCTTTACTTCATAATTCAAGCTAAACCTAATTTCATGCAACAAAAAAGGCATTTCTACGACCATGTGTGTTCTTTCTGCTCTATTTCAAAAAGCTTCTGCAAACAACTGAAGCGTTAGAGAAAAATAAGTTTCAAGAATGTCATGTAATACAACTAATTCAAGTAACATTTTTTCCTATTAGTCCTCATTATGGGTCTTGTCCCTTTTCTCCATAATATGGATATTATTACCGCTAGTCCTACACTGTCAACCAGACATCCATATATATTTAAATACAGTCAGGACCTCTTCTATTGACTGTCTGATAAATATTGTTCAAAGGCATGGGATATATATAATATGCTAGAAATAGACCACAAACATCAGTTCAGGAAAGAGTTATGGTAGGTGTTCCAAATCCTGTGATATTTAGTATTTTTCTTCAAATCCCAGAACCTGAATCAGATGAGAATCTTAGCTTTTAATTTTTCAAAGTAAGTTTCTAAGCTTCCTGTTTGCAGAGAAGAGTTTGAAAATATGAATTCTTAAAAAAAAAACTTAAAAGTTTTTGTTTGTTTTAAGTCTTGATGTCTAAGCCAGCTTCAGGATGTTTGAGAAGTGACTTTATCTTTCAACCAGTGATTTTCAACCAGGGTGTCACAAGACCCTTAGAAAGTCTAAGGACGTAAGGGACATATGTGATAAGTATGAAGTTAAGCAGATAAGGAAGGACAGGCTCAGGCTTCCCTGCCTGGGCATTCCCCTACCCCCACTGTCTGGCCTATCTGAAAGGAGGCAAGTACTGTAATTAAAGAAAATAGTTTTTGAAACAGGGTGCTGCTCAGTTCGCGAGAGTTATAGAGGAGGGCCTTGAGTCTAATAAGTGGGGGGGCGTTGAATTTTAAAGGTCTGAAAACCACTGCTTTAAACACATGAAGTTAAAGTGTATATCCAGCTAGGCTGGGCACACTCTCACAGGAATGGTTGAAACCAGAAACACCATGAAAATATGGGGGGGAAAAAAAGCATGCAACTGGGTGATGAATTATAAAGTGCACAAATTCAAGAAAGATGATTACAGAAGGTAAAAAACAACTATTTATATTCCTTCGTCAAGAGATTAGGACACATCTCTAGTTTCTTTTAGCTGCTGCTGAAGAATTTTTGTGGATAATTTTCTAGATAATTTTTAAAGGACTATAACCAAGACATTTATTATGTACAACTGAAATCTTAATTTCAGATCCAAGATGAACATAAACCCACCTATAAAACTGCAGAAAGATTTCTTAAACAAGTATGCCAACCTCCAACTACACTACAACCTTCACAATACAAACATAATTTTCAGCACATGGGGACATGCTCTCTTTTGCTTATTAGATGGTGTTTTCATGCACACATGTAAAAGGCAGTGCACACTGCAGTTAACAGTAGGGCTAGCAATTCTCCCATCAGTGACCTAGTTCAGAAACTCATGCAACAGCATATGATGCATTAACCTTTCCTGCAAATTACTGCATCTTCTAAAAAAAGAAGACATTTACTGGTTTAGTATTTCTTTAGGGTATAAGCAGAATGTTTGTGACTTGATAGCTCTGATCTAAGTTTACTTCACTTAATGTAACAGCAATAGTCACTTATTAGTTTCCCTTTAGAAAAATTCCATAGCTCAAGAAGTCTGATTCTAGCATTAATCTAGAAAAATGACTCTTTCATCACCAACCACCAGTGAGCATAACTTATTTCACTATTTTAAGAGAGACCTACTGCACTCTGCTACACAAACTATTTCATTTTCCTGTCTCTTGTCCCTTGTACTTCTAATTAAAAAAAAAAAAACCCTACAGAGTTGCTTCCTTCCCAGAACAAGCACCTGTTTTTTGTTTGGTGTTTTTTGTTGGGTTTTTTGTTGTTGTTGTTTTGGGTTTTTTTGGGGGGTGGGGGTTAGGTATGTCCTCTCAGCTCAAAAAGGAGTCTAGACTAGCAGAGGTGGGTGAAAGATTGCAGATCAACCTTTCTTTCCCCCCAAACTGAATGAGGATGTCTATGTTATGTCAACCAGACAACCTTAAAACTCTGGAAACAAGATGTGTGCAGTATATTGTAAGTGCTCAAGTCTGCCACTAATGTTCTTTCAACATCAGTTAACTGCATGAGGGAACCACATGGTCACAATTCAAATGGCACATGGTAAAACATAACTAATAAATTGAAGCAACATTCCATATGTTATCACTTTCTGGTCTGTGCAACATGTGAAACAAACATTGCACAATATCAGGGTATTGCAGAACATTTCAGTCTAAGAATATAAAAGAGGAGAATATCTAATATTAACTTTCATGGCACTTGCAATAAATCTTCGGAAAGCTATGAAAAATCACAGTACATCAATGCACTATAAGCCTCTAACTTTTCTGAAAAACTCTCTTACAAGTGCAAAGATTTAGAAAAGACTAACAGATAATGTGTAATGAAATGTCCTGATATTTTGCATTTTTGCAATGGAAGATTTTTGGTAGCTGCTTAGAAATCATAGTACATTTTCAAGATAATGAAAAAGATTATGTTTATTTCTGAAACTGGTGCCAGTTTTTTCACAATGTTGTTTAAATTTCAAATTTTATGTAAAAATGCAATATCCTCTTGGTTTTCTATTCACACCAATTCATCTACTTTTTATGGGCAATATTATATAGAGGTCATGAAACACAGTACAAGAGAATGTTATAATGCATTATTTAATGTTCTACAGAAAACTGTAGTGTAAATATTAAAACATAAGGCAGATTGCCTTCAGAGGCACACCTAAATTGATTTGAGAAATATCAGGTAAGCAGTAATTATTTAAACCTAATCAGTGCAAGGCACTGATTCCTCCCCTGGCTGCAAAGAAAACTAATAGTCATGCTGTAGAAAATTTACTTAAGGTAAAGAAAAGACATACACAATGAACACTTTAACTGTCTTCTCCAAATTCCTGAGACCATTTCTCGAAATACAATGCGTTTTTCAGAACAGGTATAGCACTTAAAATCATTAAGTCAATTTCAGTTCATACCCGGAAGCTCTGAATGTAAAAGCAACATTAAACACGCAACAAAACTTTTTCAAAGACGCTAACCTGCCCTGTCATTAGATAAAGTGGAGCTAGGTCAGTCATCTCATAAAACATTCTTCTCAATTACTAGTTCTAGGAGAAATTGTAATAAATCAAGCTATTGAAGTCTTGATTATAAGGCATGAAAAATCCTACAATCTGAACAACTGCCAAGAAGAAACAAAGGCAAAGATGCAAGCTAATGTTTAACTCTCAGGCCATAGACTTTATAAATACAAAACAACCTCAAACTTCAGTATCAGGTGGGAGATAGACATTCTCTACCAGCATAGAGTAACATAAATAAAAGACCCTGAATGCAACACCCACAAATATCTAATAGGTTTGCTACTTCAGTGTACTACACTGAACATTTTAAAGATAAAAATTTGTATTTTTTTTTTAAAGATATTAATAAAATTTGCAGGTAAAACAATCAGAGGGAAAAAAAACAGCCAACACATTAAAATACTAAAAAAATATGAGAAAACGCTGAGATCACATACCTAATTTGATATAAGGTTTTAAAAAAAATCATCAAACTGTACAATTTCAGGGCAAAATAGGAAAACTCCTATTCCCTTTAATGGGGCTGGGTGTTTATCATATCCACAATATGAGTTGCATAATATTGAAATTTTGGTAACAATTCTTGAAAAAAAAAAAAAAAAAAAATCAACAACCTAGAACAAAATTTCCAATGTTGCAGTTACAGTTATCAAGTGGAGAGCAATTTTAAATATTCTTCACAAAAGTGTTTACAATTAACAGTTATTTAATCATTTCACACCGGTGGTCTTTTTTAAGTTATTTCATTTCCTGTTCAGAATCAATGGTAATATTACAGTTAGGTTGGTTCTCTCCTCTCTCAACTATTTTAAATTAAACAAATTTGATTTTCAACAGATTTCATGTATACTATTTTTAAACATATTTACAGATAACCAGCAAGACAAATATATGAATTCTAAACCCAGTACATTATATTTATGAAAACTGATAAATATTTTTCCTTCAGAAATTTCCAACAGCTACTCCAAGCTTTTCGTTTGTTCAGTGTAAACATTTGATTACTTTTCTTGTGAAATAACTGTTTTGGAGACATAGACTGATACCTGAAACTATGTCTTATCATTTACAGTGGATACTTACCCTAACAGGGGGACTCCGTGCTTGTACTCTTTGCTGCTGTCCAACTTGAGAGCCCTGGGGGTCCTTTGAACCACAATTAACAACAGTGTTGCTCTGGACTCTTAATGAATTTGTACCACCAGTCCCACCACCAGTACCAGGTTTTCGGGGTCTCTGTTTGATGCCATCCAGTAGTCTAACCAACAAAATATTGCTAGGAAGTTCATCAACACTGCAGTCCACTAAAGTCCTGCACTCTGGGCATCGAAGCTCATTTCGAGAACTCACAATGCCAAGCAAGCAGCGTTTGCAAAAGGTGTGTTGGCAAGGCAAGACTTTTGCAGAAGCATCAAGACGTTCTAAGCAAACAGGACACTCCAACAAATCCAACAAAGCTGATTCATCCATTTTTCATCTATTTCAGCAAAAACAAGCCTTGACAAAATTCATCTCTGTTCTGAGCGCTTCAAGGGTATCAGGTTATGTCCATGCCTCTTCAGACTCTACCCTGAAAGTCTTGGGAAAAAAAGAAAAGGAGTAAAGCATTAATAATCTAGAAAAAATAATTAGCTCTTAAAAATCAACAAAAGTGTTTCCTCTGAAAAAATACTGCACGGAGAAGCATAAAAAATTAAGAGATTTCAAGTCTAATTCAACCCAAATCCTTAAAGGCATTTAGTTTGTAGATTAACTTATTATAATGGAAAGTTTCCTGTAAATTTCAAGATTTATGAAAAACAATAAAACACACAATACCACTGGTCACTACAGTGCCTGTCTTATCTGCATTACTCAGCTGCTTAGCTCAACCCTGAGGATCAATAGGAACAATAAGGTTTTTTTTAAACTGCAGTTCTGTCTGCTTTTCAATTCTAACAAGCTCCAGGTTTTCTCAGGCCATTTAAGAGTTTAAGATGTTATCCTTGGTAGAGCAGATTAATAAAAGAATTAAATATGGAAAACAAGATTAATAAATAAATGTGTGTAGCTTACAGTTTGTTTCAAATTAGTGATTAACCCTTTGTAATGAAAAGGGAACCAAAATAAGACTTCAAACCTGCAAGCTATTCTCTAGTACAACAAGGTCCCACAGAAAGTACCTAGAGCAGTGATTCTCAACCAGGGTGACACCACATCCTGGTATGCTTTGAGATCCTTTCAAGGGTGATGCTGGGTGCCACACAATATTAGCAGTGTGAGGTGTCCAAAGTTGATTCACAAGATAAACCTAGAAATTTCGAACTGGAATCCACACCATCAAAAACTTGCTTCACCATTGTGCCTTTCAAACTCCTTTGCAACAGAAGAATCATTCTAGTATTTCTTCTGTAGTAAAAAAAAAAAAAAAAAAAAAAAAAAAAGCAGCAAAGAGCTGGCACCTTCGGAGGGGTGCGTTGAGTCTAAGAAAGTTGAGAACAACACAGCTAGTGGCATTAATACATTACAGAATTAGATCTTATACAAGCTAACTCACAAAGCTTCAGGGAAGCAGAAATGAAGCACATCTTGCATTCTGTTATGGAAAGCAGCCACTCATTCACAAGCCTTAAAGTTCATTTCTTCATTAAGCAAGATGATATTTCATAAGGCTGGTAACATATTCCAGAAATACCACAGAACTATTACCAACATCATTTGATGGCAGATCTACTACTGGAATATCACCAGTGGAACACGAAGGCAATGCAGCCATTAACAGAAGCGAAGGCGGGATTCAACCAGTTTAATTTATACAGTAAGCTGCTGGAAAAAAGGAAAATGAAAACACTGGGCAGGAAGTCAGATCAAGGCTGCTCAACAGGCAAGAGCCACTTATTTCTCTCAGCATCCCTTACTGTGGGTGCACAGATAACGCATCCACAACCAGAGATTACAGGCACACGCCACGGACACCTTTTGAGGGGCAAGCTGGGGGTAGATAGCCCACAGCCCCTGATGCTCAGCGACAGGGGGGGCTTCATGTAGGACTGCTGGTAACTGCCCCTTGCCCCTCCAGGGTGGCACCTTGTAACTAGGGCTTGGCTTGAGTTCACATGGGGGCTACAAGGAGGAAGACAGGGGCTGGCAATGGGGGCAGGGGGAGTTGCACTGGAAAGAACTTGGAGGTCAGACCCTGGAGGAAGACGTGTGTGTGCTGTGCGTGTGTAGCTACATGTTTGTGTATCTATCTGTGTATTGTATATGTGTGCGTGTGTCAGGGTGTGTATCAGTGTGTGTTTCCACATGTTTGCATATCTGTGTCTTGGGTATGTATGGGGGTGTGTGTATCAGTGAGTCTCCACGTTTGTATATCTATGTCTTGTATATCTGTATGTGTGTGTATGGGGGGGTGCATCAGGGTGTGTATCAGTGTGTGTCTCCATGTGTTTGTGCGTCTGTGTCTTGTGTACCTACGTGGGGGGGGGGTGCTGCGCGCGGGCTCGCCCGCGCAGGGGGGGTGGGGGGCGGCTGCCGAAAGGCGCGAGCCCTGCCGGCCCCACGCAGGACACACGCGTGTGTAGGGCGCGCCCCGCCGAGACGGTTTGCGGAGCCAGGGGCGCGGTGCCCGGGGCAGGGGCGGGCGCCACCTCCTGCCGCCGGGGAGGGAAGGGGGGGGAAGTCGCCTCACCATCGCCGCCGCCGCGCTGCCCCCTTTGTTCCCGGGAGAAGCCGCCGCCGCCGCCGGCCGCTGCCTCGGTCCCTGCCTCGCTCGCTCGAGCCCGCAGCGAGGGGCTGACGCGGGAGGCGGCACCACAGCGCAGCGCAACGCCCCGCCGAGCGGCCGGGCCGGGCCGGGCAGAGGGGCGCCCCCGCCTCCCCCTGCGCTGGGGCCGCCCGAGCGGAAAGGCCCCGCCCCGCGGCTCCGCACCGCCTCCTCCCTGCACTCCAGGCTGCCCGGGTTGAAGGGCAGCCCCCGGGCTGGAGGCTGCGGTCTTTGGATTCGAGGCTCCCCCCTCATACTCGAGCCCCCCTCCTTGGACTCCAGGCCCCCTTTTCACGCTCGAGACCCCCTCCTTGGCCTGGGCCCCCCTCCATAACTTCTATGAATTGGGTGGCACCCCATCCAAAACAGGCTTCTGGATGACAGGGTTTGCTTCCTTGCAGAGGGGCCGGGCAGTGGGGATGGGGAAGGAGCCTGTGCTTAGCTGCATAGGCTATCAGCTTGTCTCCTAATAACATCTCTCTTGCCTCCTCATGCCTCCGGGTACCCTTCACAAGTGCTGAGGGCACCCCAAGATGCCCTGAGCCCCAGTTGAGGGTCACTGTGTTTGCCCCATGCACCTCCCTCCATAGGATGCAGGTAAGGAGGGAGCTTTCTGGAGGGCACTAATCCAAAACCTGCAAAATGCATTTCTTCAGGACCTGAGGACCATTGCGTGCCTTGCAACCTCCTGCTCCAAATCCGTGGCAGATTTCGGTGACCTGCTTTCTCTAGCACAATGTTTCTCAACTTCTTTGGTGTCAACCCCACCCCCCTTTCCATTACTTTGTGAATTAAGCAGCACCCAATTTCAAAAACTAACATATATTACAGCGCTCGCCTCTTTACAGAGGGGCCAGGCAGGGACAAGCCTGAACCTGTACTTCTTTGCTTACCCTCTTACACCTGAGGGCACCCTTCAGAGGATCTCACAGCATGCCAGAGTGCCCTGGCACCCAGGTTAAGAATCACCCCTTTACCATAAACACATAACTGGTATGCTAAAAAATCCAGACAAGATCCTATACTGCGCATACCTTGTCCTTGAAAAGTGAGGATGCATTCAAATCATATGTTCTCATAAGACAGCTAGACTACTGGAAGGCACTCGAGATACTGATGACAGCCTTGTAAGAACCCAAATAATAAAGAGAGGGAATCAGCAGAAAGGAACATTGATGGCACCAGCTGATATAGTTAGATTCTGTTTCTTCTTTATCTTTTTGAGCCAACCTGGATAAGGACAAGTGTAACACAAAGAGTTAATCCCCTTTGGCTCTGGCTGTCAAGATGAGGAAAGGAAACAGAATTATTTATTAGTGTTATTCAATTAAGTAATCCCAGAAACCTTCTGTATAATGTGTATTCTCCAACGTTCACACACTTCAGAAACACCTTGAGACTTAGAATGCTAAGCGGTGGTTTTGCAGAAAACCTGTAAAATGTATCCATCCCTGAACATAAATTATAAGGAAGGAAACAAACTTTAAACGTCATTTAAATCAAGCCACAGAAGAAAACAGCGGATATTGATGAGGAGCCTCTTTTTAGCAGGGATACAACGGAAGGAGAATGAAAGTGGTGGTATAATCCAGTAGATTTTTAGTTAAAAATAGTCTCTCATCTTGATGCAAAGAGCTGTCCTGCTATGTCTAGATTTGGGATATTAACCTATGTTTTTGTTGTTTTATTGGGTTCTTGTGGAATGTTAAATGTATTTATATGTAATTTTTGTAAATCGGGTTCCTGGAGTTACAGCCTAAAATTACTATGTATTTTATTTCACTTTTACAGAATAAAGTAGTTACCCAATGTTCACATGACTGAAAACAGCACAGTGCTTCCTGTTATATTCCTGAATATGCAATGCAATATTAAATAGCCACCAGATCTTAAATTGATTCTTTTATTATGAAACAGTGTAAATGTATGCAGTTTCTTAAAAACAAACAACTCACTAACCTTGTTTTATACAATTAGTTGAACAATAGAGTCCTTCTCCGTGACTGGGGTTCCTAGGTAACACCACAATATAAATAATACAATGGCATGAAGTTGACTAGATAAACACAATGTGCATCGAGGAATACTCTGTTTCTCAACGCAGTGCTACATCCTGCTGTACAGCCAGCACAACTAAAAATGAGGAGGATTACCAAGAAATTAAAATATTGACTTCTATTTTGTATTCCATGAGTAAACGTCCATTTTGTAATTCAGTTTCATTATCATCCATCACTTTTCCTCAAAAGCTCGCTTCAAGCTTGAATACTACCATCATACAATGGTTTTATAACGAACACAATTATTTATATGGAGTTTTGGCATATCCATTAATGCAGCAAGGATATTTACATTTAGCAAAGCTTTCTAGAGAAGTAAGGTGAATATTCAGAAATAATTGGGAATGATGATAAAGAATGTTGGGCTACTCACTTTCAAACTAAGTTTTTGAAGTATTAGTATATCATGGTATACTAGCTAAAACTACAGAAGCCTTATGCTTAAGAGCTGTCATAAAAATGTATTAATGAGCACAAGTTATAGCACAGGAATTGATTTTTTAAAAAATATACATGATGAGCTAATAGTATGTGTGTTTGTGTACAGCGCTGCCCTCTGTTGGATAAATTGTTTGACTTAGAATTGTTAGAATCAGTGGAAATAATCTCAGTTGACACCAATATAGGTAAGAGCAGAATTTGGCCCATAGTATTTATGCATGACTTAGTCTCAATAATCATCCTAAAAATTCACATGCAGCAAACAAAGCACTCCTCCCTTCCTGTCTTTGTTATTCTTATATATGAAACCTATTGACTAAGGTGTGTGTGTGTGTGTGTGTGTGTGTGTGTGTGTGTGTGTGTAACACAAAGTTTCATGAACCTCAATTCACTTCATCAGATTCAGTTAGAAAGAACAACATAGAGCAGTAGATAGAGTGAGTGATTTGCTCATACAGCAAAATTCTAAAAACTAGTTTGAATGGAAAATTGTAGAACAAGAAAATTGTGGAACTAAGACTGGTTTGTGTTAGGTATGGCTTAAAACAGGGACTATGTAGTCCTATCCCATTACCTGGATTAGCTTTTGTGATGCCTTTGTTCCTATGGATTTTTTGCATGTTTGCTTCTTCCAGCACTGTTCTTCTCTCCCCTCCTCCCTCTCCCTTTTTCCCACCTTCTATATTAAAATCTCTCACTCCACTTTATATATTGCTCTATGATGTCCTTTCATAGCATCTGATGAAGTGAACCTGAGTTCATGAAAGCTTGTGCTATATATCTCTCTCATTTAGTTAGGTCTGTAAGGTACATATCTACCCTGCTTTTTGTCTGATTTCAGACTAACATGGCTAACTACTTCATTCTGATATATGACATATATCAGTTAGGACATGGCACCAATCTATTAAAGAAGCAATTGCATGCCTGCTTAACTAGACTATTATAGCACTATAAGCCTAGATAACTCAGGGAAGCTGAGCAATAAAAGCAGAACAAAGGAACCCAGCAATAAAAGCAGAAGGTAGATATCATCCTCTTGTTGTTCAAATTGTAGAAATATGAAGTTGGACTGCTTTTAAATTCTATTAAATTTTTTTAATCTCGATGAAAATAATATTTTACACAGACAGATTTCTTTCCATTTACTAAATTGCATTTCAGAAGTTAGTATCCATATGCAGACTTTCTTCCTTTTCCAATATACACCATCTGTCTCCTGTTTTTAAACGATTACAATTGCTTTGTAATGGGATCTGTCAAATCTTTGTCCTCCAAGAATTTGCTCTTCAGAAAATTAAAGGAGGCAATGAAGTCTTATGTAGAGTTGGAAAATTGCATAGAGTAAAAGAAATGGTCCACTATTCATAATAGGATATTACTTAACTGATGCAAGTGAAGTAATATGATCAAGTGAATCTATAGCAGTTTATACGGATGGAAGGACAAATAGTATAAGCTTCAGAAAATGTGTAGCTGAAAGAGATCTTGGAAAAAGGATGAACTGAAGAGTAGTGAATATGAGAGAGGAACAAAATAGAAAAAGATTGACACAGTCCAGAACACCTTTCTACTTGTTAACTTGAAAAGGTTATGAAATGTACTGTCATTTGGAAGTATATAATGCACAAGACAAAACAAGTTTGAACGTCACTTTAATATGTAAAGGGTGAGCTCACAATTCTGGTAAAAGGACAGACAATGTGTATGGAAAGACCAAATGAGGAAACAATATATTAAAATTCATGAGTAATGGATAAGAGAGACCCAGGTCCAAGGAACCAAAAATGGGTAAAACTAATTTTAATAGGGAATTCTAGGTAAAATATCTGAGACCACAGTAGTGACTCAAAGCCAAGTTCATCATTTGCATGACAGTGTGTCACACTTCCTCTGTAGTACAATCATGTAACACAGGGCTGTCTAAGTGGCAGCCCACTGACTCCTGGGTCCCTCTCCCCCTATCACTCCTGCTATTGCTGCTGAGAACTCTGGCCTCTTGGTCGCTCCTCCTGCTTCTGCTTTTTGCCTCTGCCCTGAACATAAGGCAACACAACCTGTGGGACCCAGAAGATCTGAGGGAAGCAGGTAGCCCGTGCTACAAGAGGTCTAGAGGCCCACAGCCTGCACAGTTCATGACCCATAGCTGTAATGTTCAGAAGTTGTAATGAAAGGCTTCAGGTCCTATCAGAATGCTTCCATGCAAAGGGTTAGAGTCTTAGAGGAGACATACGTCTGAATTTCTTCATTGTAGGTTAAAGCCTGAGCTTGCTTTAACAGTGCTCTGAACTGAATATGATTATATTAAAATAAAAAATATTTTATGTTTTAGGTTACACATCTTTTTTGTGTATCATTCAGGTAATATTTTTGTTAAAATGGAACTGCCTATGTAACCTCAGTCATGCATAGACAAAGTAATTTCTTTGCAAAATGATTCCTCATAATACAGTGGAAATGATCTCCTTCTGATAGCTAAAGGTCAGGCAAAACTCCCACTGACTTCAATAAAACAGAATTTCACCCTGGGTGCCCATACTGATATAATTGAATGTACATCAGCCACTTTTAAAGGCGTGTATGATGAAGTATGGCCAGTTCTTCTGTGGTCCCTGGTGGGGGTGGATAAGGATGCTCTTCAGTGATTTAATTCCTTTCTCATTAAAGAGATTTGAGACGGTAGTGTCAGATAATCGCTTTTCCTGCTATGTCTATGCTGCAGTAACTGCTGTGACTTCAGCCTAACCAGTTAGCTTTGGTGCAGCTGGCATCTTAGCCACTGTAGCACAGGACTCAGTATTGGCTAACTTCCTGATGACTTGCCTGGCATCTCAGGAGTGAGATTTGCAGCTTGTTCTGTGCTGCTGTGGTTAAACTGCTACCATCATCTAAGCAAGCTAGTTAAAGCTAAGCAGGCTGTGCTTATGCAAGCTGCAGTCTCAGACTACAGTAGTGACATACTCCTAAGGCTTTCTCACATTCTATACCACAGAGTCATGCTGTCACTCCTCTGCTATTGTGTATGAGAGACTGCAGGAGTGTTGGAGAAGAAAGGTACACATACGTTTCTGATATGCTGCCAGTATCCAGTTTTAGCTCTTTATTTTGTCCAGGCAAAAAATGCTGAGGTGATTATGGCATTAGCCATTTTATTAATTGGTGTTCTCTTATTTCCTGGAATTAGGGAGATTTATGGGGGAGGATTGTGTTTGTATGTTGATGGACCAGTTGCTGCTATAAGCTGCTGTTACATGCTGATATGAAGGTGGACTTATAAATTTGTAGTGTACATGCATTAAAAAGCTGATGCTTTGGTAATAATTTATAGTGCTTGTGAAGGATTATACAGAAGTATAATTTGATGTGGTATTAAAGAACAGGCTGTTAGATGTTCAAAACATGGAGGCTGTAAAAATTAAAACAAAAGTTTGAGGCCAGGTGCATTGCCATGAACAAGATGTGTGTGCATGGGATAAAGATATTAAAGATTTATAGCTGTAATAACAGAGTTTTAGTTTGGACCATCTCTAACACAAAGTGCCTTTCACATGGCTTCCAAATCAATTTTCTATAATACTTTAAGGGAGTGCAAAGTCTCTGACATGGGTACAAAGGAGCAGTTAAGCTGGGCTTCCCCCCAACCATTTGTTTTACTGTGTAGATTTAAACTGTGATACTGGACAGGGAGGCATAAATAAAGAGGTTTCTTGTTGTGTAACAACTCTCCTCCATTAGGTAGAGACTTCTTGTACTTGGATGAGTGACATTATGTTGGCATCATAAAGAGACTAAATAGGGATAACTAGTGCTGTCTTTTTCCCAAACAGTAGCATGTTTTGGAACATTACAGGTAAGTTTTACCATTGGAGCAGAAATCAGAGCTTGGTATCTTCTTCATGCGAAGGATACATAAATCCCATTTCCTTGGAAGGAGATGGTAATAAGTTGCAACCAGAAAACTCCCTTTTGAAACAACATGTAAAGCTAAGCTGCTCTCTCCAGCAGTAGACCTGCATCTCTCTCCAGAAATCACACAAAACTCCTGATAAGTCTTTAAAACACTTTATTGTGCAGTTTCTCCTCTTCACACTCAGGGAAACCCCAACGGTTTCCTCGGTGTCTGACCTACAAAAGGTGGCTGGGCATTTACCTTCCTTCTGTGAAGCTGCTTCCAGCACAAAGGAAGCTCAGCAAATACTATGGTCCCTAACAAAGAAGAGTGTTTTTAACCCACATAATACCCTTAACAATTCTGAGGACTATTACTGTATGAGTCTTGGGTGCATATACTCCACAGCATACAGGGCATTAGTGCTTTTTGCCCTCTGTCTAGCAACAAAGTTCAGTATCAGAGTTTTACTATTCCAGTACTTTCAGTAAATCAGATCATGTTAGGTCAAGGGTTTTCAAGCTTTTTTAATAAGTGTATCCATGGCGGCTTGATGTGGGGGGTGAGGGGGACGCAGCCAGATGCGGAGCAGTGGCAGTAGGGGAAGAGGGGGTGGCAGTAGCGGCTGCTGCATGTGAACTTTCCCCTCCCCTTGCATCCAGCAGGCCAGGTAGTGCCTGTGCAGCCCACAGAGGGCCGTTGCTGCCCTCACCACACCTGGCCCTGGTCCTGGGAGGTGGCAGCATGGGGTGGTGGGTGGCTGTGCTCCATCCTTGCCCACCCACACATATCCCTTAGTGCCTTCCCAAGTACCCTCAGGGGTACGCATACCCCTGGTTGACAACCCCTGCTTTAGGTCATCTAACTTCCCATCTTAACCTATATGCATGTATTTTCAAATACTTTAGTTGATGGATTAAAACATCATGCAAGAAGATTAGATCTGTTCCAAAGTCCATGTCTCATCTTCATTTTATATATATATATATGTATGTTATAGTCAACAGATTTTGCTTGTGTGAAATAACTGTTAAGCTGTATAGTACCATAAAATGCTGATAGGGTATCTTTCTCCATACTATACTTGGATGTTGCTTATAGCAAGTCCTATATGAGTATCTGGGTTATTACAAGCCATTATAGAATTTTAATTTTGTGGCTAAGGACAGATGTTCAAAAAGCCCAAGCCTGAATTGAGTCAATCTTCGCAGATTAGTTTAACCTGCAGAGAGTGAATCAGTTTCCAAGTGGACAGACATTCCCTTTCTATTCAGGAAATGCAGACACATGCCTGCAGCGGCTCAAGCCAAGACCCTGGGGGTGCTAGAGAAGCCCTCCCTTCCACTGGGGAGCTGAGCTGAGGAGGGGGGCATTGCCCCCGCAAAGCAGCTCCCTGACAGCTGGGAGCAATCCAGGGACACAGGGCTGCCCAGCCCCAGAGGGGAATTCTTCCCCTGCCTCCCTCTCCCCCACCACCATGGGCCCAGAAGGGGGACCCTGTTCAGTGCTGGGGAGGGAGGGTTCTTCTCCTTTTTCCCTCCCTGTGGTGGGGTGGGGAGCAGGGCTCTGTGAGGCTGCCTCCTCTGCTCCCTACTGCCTTCTGTTTCCCTGCAGAAGCCAGCACTGGACGTCGCCTCTGCAAGTGTGGACCTGCAGGTATGCAGCACAGAGCCTCTGCTCTAGGTGCGAGAAGTGCAGCCTTGCACAGTCTGCCCGGCTGCTTCTAACCCCAGGGCTCCATGCCACATGCCTGCAGCTCCACACTTGCAGAGGGAAGCCCTGGGCTGAACTCTGCAGGGAAGCAGTGGGCAGGGCTCCCTCCACTCCCAGCAGTGTGGGGACCTGCACAGGCAGCAGGGAGTGGGAGAGGCAGCAGGCTCCAGTGTGGGGCTTCCCCTGCTGCAAGTGGTAGAGCTGCAGGCATGGGGAGCAGAACCCCAGTGATAAGGCAGGCTCTGCTCCCTCCCCCTAAGCCCAGTGCAGGCCACCTGCGCTAGGCACGAGTACCCTGACCTCCCTGCCTTCTCTGCTGCCAGGCAGTGGGGGTGCATGACATAGGGGCACCCCCCACCCTCACACACACAGGGAGGAAGAGGAAGAGTCCCCATCCAGGGCCACACAGAATCCCCGTCCTGGAGGGGAAAGAGTCTCCACGAGAACAGAACAGAGTGACCCTCCCCACCCTGTGAGACAACCAACCCAGTATGGCCCCATTAAGGTGAAGAGGCAGGGAGAAGGGTTAATTCCTCCCTCCATCCCTTCCCTACAGCTGGGGTCTGCCACCTCCAAGGGCCACCGCTGCAGCCTCCTCCCTTCTGTTCCCTGGCAGACAGGCTGACCCCAGCTGGGATGGGGGAAAGAGGGGAAGGAGTAAAGAATTAACTCCCTCCCTGCCCACGTGGCCTTAATGAGGCCATGCTGACCGGTGTCTCCACTAGGGCCAGGCTAGACAGCAGAGGGGCAGAGTCTACCCTGCAGCTGGAGCAGAGAGCTCTGCCCAGCCCAGCCCAGAGAGCATGTTGGGACGCTGGGGGAGTCTGGTTTAACTTAAATCAGGGAGGGGTCTGGGTCAAACATTGCATAAACTGGTTTGAGCCAAATCAGTTAAGTCTGATACTACATTCAACCAGGTTTATCTCAGACTGGTTTTGGCCATTTTGAAACTGGTTTATGTCCATTGAATGTCTGTTCTGTTACAGGCTTAAACCAGTTTCTGATCACTTAAACCAGTTTGTGTGTAATGTCTGTCCCTTGCCCAAGTCACAGTTGTTGCTGGAAGAGACTTGCAGGGGGTTAGGGAAGGAAAAGAGAAAACTTCAACTTTTTTTTTTTTTTTGAAAGGATGCTAAGCCAGTTTTTAGCTTCTGTAGGCTTAATGATTACAGTGGGCAATAAGCAGAATATGAGCCAGTAGTGTGCCTTGTTACAAGGAAGGCTAATGGCATACTGGGCTGCATTGGTAGGTGTGTTCCCAGTAGGTCAAAGGAAGTGATTATTCCCCCCTATTCAGCACTGTTGAGGCCACATCTGGAGTACTGTGTTCAGTTTTGGGCTCCCCACTACAAAAAGGATGTGGAGAAATTGGAGAGAGTCCAGTGGAGGGCAACGAAAATGGTGAGGGGCCTGGGGGCACATGACATAAGTTATGAGAACAGGCTGAGGGGATGGGGCTTATTTAGTTTAGAAAAGAGAAGACCGAGGTAGGATTCAATAGCAGCTTTCAACTACCGGAAGGGGAGTTCGAAAGAGGATGGAGTTAGACCATTCTTAGTGGTGGCAGGTGACAGAACAAGGAGGAACAGTATCAAGTTGCAGCAAGGGAAGTTTAGGTTAGATATAAGGAAGAATTTTCTTGCTAGGAGAGTAGTAAAATACTGGAACAGATAACCCAGAGAGGTTGTAGACTCTTCATCCTTGGAGGTTTTGAAGACTCAGCTAGATAAAGCTTTTGCTGGGATGATCTAGTTGGGGATGGTCCTGTTTTGAGCAGGAGGTTGGACTAGATAACCTCCTGAGATCCCTTCAAACCTAATTTTCTATAATTCTATGACTTTGGAATATGGTATTTTCCTCCTAAAACTGTATGTAGTGATGGGGTCTTTGACAATGCTATTCAATTATCAACACATTGAATTTTCAAACATCTCAGCTGCCCAGGGCTGCGCGAAACAGCTGTTTCATTTCAGTTTTGGATTCGGCCATTTCGGAGGACACTAATTCATTTTGATGTTTCAGATCAGTGTTCCGTTTCAATTCGGCCGAATCTGTTTTGGAGTTTCGACTCCGATTCGAAGATTCGGATCAACTGGGGAGAGGCAGGCACAGCCAGGTGGCTGCAGGTTCTCCTTTGGCTCCTCTGGCTGTGGTTGCCTCTGCCCCACCAGGGAGAGCTGCAGGAGAAGCCCCCATGGCTGGCCTGCCCAGCCCCAGCCTCCCCTAGCCCTAACCTCCTGGCACTTAAAGCAAAAAAAAAAAGCCCCGCTCTAAAAAAACAAACAAAAACAGCTCACTGGCTGCATCAGCAGTGGTCAGGGCCTCTGAGGGCTCATGGCAGAGCTCCCCTGCCCCCTCATGCAGCACAGGCCAGCAGGGATGGGCCCCCCAGCCTGGCACCCACATGGCAGCCATTACATTGCACAGGTGCAGCATGTCTTGGCAGGGGACTATGTGCTGCCCAGAAGATGGGCTGCTGGGGCTGAGCAGTGCCAGACTCCGGCTAACAGGTGGAGCTGCCCCAGCTTCTAGACAGTGAGTTACAAGCTCTCAGAGGTCCCGATCACTGCTGCTACAGCCAGAGTGAGGGGGGTTTTTTTTCTTTTTTGCCCGGAGGCTGGGGCTGGGCAGGGTAGCCACAGGGGTCTCCCTCAGCTCCTCCAGCTGTGCCTGCCTCTGACCTGGCAGGGGGAACCATGGGAGAAACCCTCCCAGCACTTTAAAAGGAGGACTACAGGGCTGTGCCAGATCATTCCCAGGGGCCACCTCCAAAATGTTTCAGATGGTTTTGTTTCTTTTGTTTCAGAGCCTTCCATTTAGTTTTGGATTTGGTGTTTCAGGGTACTGGACCTCTCTTCATGGGTTTTGTTTCAACTTAGATCCAGCAGTCTGTTAGTTCTTTATATTACATTTGTGGAAGATCTATACAGATATGCAGGAAAACACAGTCCCTGTCAAGAATATGCATTTTATAAAAATAAAAATGGGGAAAGGGATGTGGCATACCAGGCAAGTGGGTAGAGTTGCAACAACTGAAACAGACTTGGATGGCATGTACATTTTAAAAACGTAAAAACAAAAACTGGGAAAACATGGGACACATCCACATCTGTGGGGAAAAAAAGACAACTTTGTATTTCACCAATATGATTGACCAAAGGTTTTCATTAGTTAAAAACTAGAAATTTGTGGGCAGATCTACGTATGCACTTTACTGCACAATAAACTAATTTTCTGCACAGCAAAGTGTCACCATCTAAAAATTCACAGCAATTAGGCCAGTGTAGACTAATTTACTGCTCCATCAGATAGCCCCATCAGACACAAGTACCATCCAATGCAGGGGCGGGCAATCATTTTGGACAAAGGGCCACTTGCTGAGTTTTAGCGAGCCATTGAGGGCCACATGACAGGCAGGCCAGGGCAGATAAATATTAATTTTCTACATTTTCTAGGGGCTCCGCAGGCTGGATAGAATGGCTTGGTGGGCTGCATCCGGCTCCCGGGCCACATTTTGCCCACCCCTGATCCAATGGCAGAGTAAATTACTGTGTTTAAACACACATATAGACAGTGATGTCTGGATTAGTTTACACTGGCTCAAATTGTGCCAGAGTTTATTCAGACACATTAATTTCATGTGTAGACATGCCCCGTCTCACTTAATATTAAATCCAGTGTGAAGATACCCCTTAAAGTGCCTGGAATTACTTTTTATAGTATTTTGTAAGCCTTTTGCTCAGAACATTTAATTTCTAGCTAACTTACGTGGCTTTCATCACCCTAGCATTTGATTATCCAGCCATTATGAGGTAGGAAAGGATTATCTTTATTTTATACCTGAGAAAATTAGACACAATGTATATTAAGTGATATATCCAAGCTGCATAGGAGGATTGACTCCAGATCTTTCATGTCTAGTCTTGTTCTCTAGCCATTAGAACAGTGATTTGCAACTACTGTGCTACAGCACTCAGGGGTACCTTGAAACCTTTTTAGGGGCTGCAGGGTGCCATGCAATGTTAGCACTGTTAGGTGTGCAAACATGAGTGACAAAATGAACCCAGAGATTTCAAATAAGAATCCATAGTGTTAAAAACGTTCTGACCTGTTTGGGTCAGAAGAATTGCAACAGAAGAATTGCTCTATTGTTTTTCTGTAGCCAAAAATTGAGTGAAAATTAAAAGCTGGCACTTTCTGAGGGGTGCTTTGAGAACCACTGCATTAGAACTTAAGTTCTTAAATATCTGGGGGTGGGAGAAGGTATGACCACCAACCTTCCTTAGATGTCAGAGTTTTCTTTGTTGGAGGATAACAGTATGGAAAAGTTTGAGAACTACTACCCTGGACAATCCCTTCCCTCTTGATTTGACCATTAGAATCAAAAGAAGTAACAGGTGAACAGGTGCTAGCTCACAAAAAGACAATATTCCCCTACCATACCATGATCACTCATGGATAAGCCAGCCAAACAAAAGGAAGAAAGAGGAAACAGATATAGCATTACTTTCAGCAACTTCCCTTCTTATTTTCACAGGAATTTGAACAAGCAGATCCAGTGTTTTTACCATAAAGAGAATTACGTAGCACTACACGTGGTAGCTTTAGTGGAAACTCTAGACCTCCTGGACAATAATAAAGGGACAGGCTGTAATTTATTTTTGGCGCTTTTATTTTTAGTTTCCAAAGGATTTTGCAGGACTCTGAAGAACCCTGAGGCTGCTTATTACAATTCCTGTGACACAAACCCATGTGTGCTGCTGCAGTGGCTGTCCAAAAGGGGCTTAGCATGTTATAGGTGCTGTGGGAACCTTAACTCAGACTGTTGCTGGCTTTTGGAGGTTAAGTCAGAAAAACGCTGTTTTAATGTCATTTTCTGTATTTATCTGGCAAATGCTAACGTCATTTTAAAATTGTTTAAAGCACAAAGCATGCTTCCCATGGGATGCATCAAAAGGGCATTTATGTTTTCCTGAGCAGGGAATGGGGAGAGAGGTTGGAACTTAGGCCTCCCTGCTGCTGTTTTTAATGTTTTTCTTCAGCTGATGAGGGCTGTCACTTACTGTTCCCCTAGCTTGCATTAGAAAGGGAGAGTGAGAGACTGCAAGCGAAGAAGTGGGGGCGGGAGATGGAGATTTGGCTCCCTCCTGCTGTTTCACTTCATGTTCTTTTTTCTTTTGGTTGACTAATTCTATTCCCCATTAGCAGTAGAGCTTGAGTCACAGAAAGCATATGCGTTTGGAAATCTATTTTCACCTACAAATCTGAGATCCTTAAAACACTTTATCCTGGTTTGCTTGAAAATCTCTCTTGTAAAAAAAAAAAAAAAAAATATCTGGGACTTCTGTAATATCTATCCAAGGAACTTAAGTCACGACACAAGGCAAATTGCAAAAAGGTAGGAAGTATGATTTTCCTTCATTTTGCACATAGGGAGCTAATGCACCAAGAGTTGGATGGCCCAAGTTTCAAAAGATGCTGGGCACCTAAAATACCCATTGACATCAGCGGGAGTTGTGGAGGAACACTTGATTTGGCAGAAAGCATACAAGAAGGGCCTAGAAATGAGATCCCTTGTTTTTAGTCCCCAGTTCTGCCTCAATGGTATGGCCAGCTTTCCAAAACATACCTGAAAAAATGTGAACCTGATATAGTGATGAAGAGATTTGGCTGGTTTCATAATCCAGATATAAATCTGTGTGAAAAAGCCATCATTTATGACTGATGTAACATTACTGGGATTTTTTAAAGTAATCACAGAGCTAACACAGAACACTAACTTTTAACAGCTTAATACACTTACCAACAATTGAAAGCAAAAAGAAACTCCTAGTGAGATTCTTATGCAAGTATATTAAGACTTTAACTGCACTAGAGAAGCAAGTACATTAAGACCTTAACTACAATAACCACTGCTACCCCCACTTCTGCCACCCAGCATGTATATGACACATTGCAGCGTCATACAACATTTCTCGCTTAATAGCATGCAGGCAGTCCCACGCCCTACTTGAATTAGATTGGTTTTGAATAAAGCCACTCACTGCATGATTCCTTACTGAAATAGTTCCCTCCATTGCATTGTCATTGTGGATGTGTAACAACTGCCAATGGTAGAAACATCCTACCGCTGTCACTCCATGGTATACTGATCACTGGTTAGCTAACTTCACTATGCAGGAGACAGAAGTTAATAGACTAGAAGCCCCTTTATATGAAAAGCACTGTAAATCTGTTTTGTATTGCTTTGCCATAATCATTGCCTCAAGAAAATCTGACCATTGGGCCAAATAGCCAGAAGCAAATTTTTAAGCATTGGTGCCCATGCAGGAAGAAAATAAATCCAACCAGTTAAACTATGCACTTCAGAGGGATTTCTGACACCACTGGTCAGATCTGGGTTTGTTGGGCGGGGAGGAGGAACAGTTGACAATTTTACTTTTTGTTGTACGCTAAGAATCAATCATAGGTAGTTCATTAATGTGGAAATAATTCTGTAAGTTGAAGAATGTGCTCTCTCACATTTAGTGGGTCTGAGTGTACATGCGCGGTGGGTGGGTGGGTATGTGTGGTATTTGGAAACCGCTAACAGTCAAGTTCTAAACTGAGAATGTAAAAAAATCTTAAACGTAAGTTCAAACTCACATTATGAAGAAGTATAATTTTCCACCTTTAGAGACTTCCATTCACATTGGCCCAGTGAGGAAAGCAAGACTGTAAAACAGTGCGGACCCAAGTCATTTTAGGCTCAGTAGTTTATATACAACTTGTTGAAAGCAGTTTCCACCCCTTCTCCATTTTCTTAAGTTGTTAATGGCTTTCAGTCCTAACGTCAGTGAAATGTTTATAACAGCGCCAGATGCTAGGAAGGAACTACTCTAATTAGTTGCATGCATGCTACAATAAAGTGATATGGCAAATAAGCCACATGTAATCTATTACTAGTCTTCTAGACATCTTTATCAGTAGTTGCTGGAGCCCAAATGTACAGGCAGAACCAAGTGCAGAGATATATTAATGAGCCAGGAGCTGTATACTGGTTTACACAAGATGAGAATCTGGCACTTTAGTAGCAGTCAAATTAGTATGGATTTGCTTTGTAAAGGATCTAGTTAATTGCTCCTGAGTTGCTGCTGTGTGTCTCACAAACTTTTCTCAGCCTTCTCTGCTCTCCCATTTCAATCCATTCCTGCACACTGCCTTATCACATTTGTTTCCAAGGCTACTGTTTATCATAATATCAATTCTATGTACTGGTAACAAGTCCATTCAATGTGATTCTAGCTAGAATAAACCAAAATGTAATGCAATCTTTTCCTCAGTGATGAGAGAGGGCATGAAAGAATGCCATTCCTAAACAAAGAGCCTGAGATTTGAAATGACGTTAAGATGGAGACAGATTTCAACATATTTTGCCTGAAGTTGCAAACTAGGGAAAATTCAGATCACGTACTCTAGTTTGTCTACTGGCCAGAATTTTCTGCTGAGTGCAGCAAAGATGCAGGGCTATCAGGGATCTGGTTATGGCTCCCTTATGCTCTGAGCACATCTGCACCAGCTTGTGCTCAGTGCAGTTTAGAGTAGCACTTTAATTTCCACTAGCTGGCTATTGTCCCTAAGGGAGCATAAGTCATTTTGAGCAGAGCAGGACTACATCATGATTCAGCTGCGCACCTGACACTGCTCGCTTTGGGTACAAACGATTGGAGAATGGCTACAGCAGTCTTGGGCCATTTCATTGACCCACACAAGATTTCCGTTGTATCAAGGTACAATCTGGCTGCTTTCTTTGTTGCTTAGGTATTGCGAAAAGGGCCAGAATGCATCCAGACACCTGCCCCAATGAGTTTTAAACTCTAAGGATGGGCAGTAGGATGTAGTTAGTGAACAACTTTCATTTTGAATTAAAAACACCTTGAAGAAAAAATTAAGCGGCTCAAAAGCTCAGCAACTGAAGTGTTGGCCTCCAGTACCTCTGAAACATTAGTTTAGGACTATCACAAACTACTTTAAATGTCTATACATTGAAACAACTTATTGTTTTAGTAGCTTAACAAGTCTTTCAGAGGCTCAGACTTTCTGAGACTGAATTGACACAACTGAAATGCAGAGCACACCTTCTGGCTTTGAAGCATGTGGATTTAGAGCCCTTCCAAAGTTTCAACACAATGGTAGCATGTTAGTATTTAACATTGATATATAGTGCCCTGGGGAAGGATGGCAGTGTTCATTACTAAATATCTACACAGGATTCCTGCCACACGATGTTTACAATTAAGCAGTGGACCGTTACTAATTTCTTTTTCCCAAGGTTTTTTCCCCAAGTTTATGCTGCCACCCTGTGACTGCATAAGGAAGCTTAAAAGCACCACTGTTAGTGAACTGTGAAAGTCAGTTTTCATGTTCTGAGTGCTGAGCTTAGTTAATAGCTGCTTCAGTTTTTACTGTCACCAACTTCAGGCACCACAGCTGTTCCCCTCTATACACTCTAGTAGGTGCTTCTAATGCACTTTGCAAACCAATTTATTGGAGGGAAGGGAGAGTTAGCCAAGTATAAGGTGAAGCAGGTAAGCATATTGCCAAGGAGACTGAAACCCCAAAGAGACTTGGGAGAAGTAGTAATTTTGAAACTAATTAAAAAAAAAAAAAAAAAGCAAATATAGGATACATGCAAGTTACCTGTGTATGGTTTACATATATATACCATCTTCATGTGTCAGAGAAAAGTTATTTAAGGTTTGGTAATAGATATTACAGTAGTATCTTGTGAGGTGGGGAGACACCATTTAACCCACACTATACACAAAGAACTGAGACAAACCAAAGGCCAAACCCAGATAAGGATTTAGTTGCCTAAAATGGAACTTACCAAGAATTTAGGCACCTGTGTCCAATAGTGCACTCAACTCCACCTCAAACCTGGAAGAGGTTAAGTTTTTAACCAGGGTGGATTAAAACTCCACTAGGTGGGTACAGGTCCACTTCTGAGCATCACAGAACTGGCAGGGCTGAGCAGCTCTCAGTTCCATCTCACAGCTCAGCCCAACTGGGCTGCTCAGTCTGGGCATCCCTCTTCAGTCTACGGCTTCAGGGGGCGGGGAGCGAGAGGAGAAAGGGACCAACTTGATAGAAATGATCAGGCTCTGCACAGCAATACAGCTGTGATCACCACTTTTGTTTACATTGTCATGGTGATTTCATCCCATAAAAAAAAAGTCCCAGATTTGTCTCCTCAGCCTGAGGGGGGTTCAGACCCATCTTTCACCCTGCGGAAGAGTACGCTAACCCCAGGGTATGTTCAAGTGGGAGGCATTCTTCCCAACCCCAGGTGTCATAGCTGCTATCTTGCAAAAAAAGTATGTAGGATTAATTAAGCTCGAGAGAGAAGATAAAGTGAGCATGACTCAAATCTAGTAGTTAAGGCACTCTGCTGGGAAAGTGGAAATGTAGATCTTATTCCTGCTCAAGGGATCATTTCATAAACACATAAATGGTCTTGCGCTTCTGGACAAGTCATGATTTTTTACCAGCTTTTGTCACTGAACAGGACAGTTCTTCATGCCAACAACTGGGTGGGAATGGGAAACAGTTCTGCCATGAGTAGGAGGCTGGACTAGATGGCCTCCAGAGGTTCCTTCCAACCTTACTATTGCATGATTCTATAAGCAAACTTCATTTTTATTCAGGGGCTAAGGTCAGCCACCTGTGTATGCTGCCTCTCTACCTGTCACCTTACGGACCTGTCTCATGAGCTATTCCCTGTAATGGAGGTCAGTGTCACATACCTTGAATGTACCCTTAAGATAAGCTGAGTCAACCTAAATAACCAGATAGAAACAATCCAGCTTTTAGATATGGTGAGTTACATCATCCACATCTCATAAGCATATAGCAAGGAGGTTTGGGGCAGCTGCCCTGTGGAGTTTCAATTTGGTCTAGAGTGTGAAACTTCTCTGGCTCCAAAGGCTGCATTTATTGACAATTCTGCACGAAGTTTTATTACTAATCACGGTATTACAAGTGCTTCTAAAATTGCAAAATTTAAGAACATACTGAAGTTCCTTCCAACAGTTCTGACGTCTGGTGACGTATACCTTTTGCAGGAGCACATTAGTGCAGGATTTCTGCCTCAGATTGATGACAAATCTGAGGAGACAGCACATATTTATAAAGAAATCCACTATGGTTTGTGTATATCTTACTACAAAAGGAGAGAGACTCGGGCATAATAGTGAATAAAGTTCACAAACAAGTCTTCATCTTTGCTTGAAGTTGGCTCAAATTACAGCATTTTTTTTATTGCAAGTTTACCTTGCATAAGTCTAATACACATTTCCAGGTTTGATTTTACAAAAAAGCTTTCCCCCCTAAATATAAGTTAGTAATTACAATTGCCCTCTATCAAATCCCAAAGAATTAAAATAATCCTATGGGATAAATTACCTAAAAATACTAAAATGAAAACTGCACTGAAAAGATCACTGAACAAAGAAAAATACAGTACACAGACTTGTATGTGTCCAAATATTTTGATTCTGGTGTCAAATCCCCAAATGTAACCACCAAAAGGCAGCAAACAAAATGCTGAAGTGTGGATACAAGAGGGTGAACCAGTCCCATACTCTTAGTTGTATGAAAGGCAGGTGCTCTGACCAATAAGCTACAAAGTCCTGCTCACACTTGTGCATACACTCTCTGGTCCAATGAACTGCAATTTCTTTCATGCAGTATCAATTTCAAGAGAGGTAGAGGATATCACCAAAGTTGCCAAATTTAACCTGGTGGTAAGCGCACTTTACCAGAAAGAGGGAAATGTGGTTTGATTCCCCTTAGTTCAAAGCAGGCATTGAGCTCAAGTGTCTCATACTGTGGATGAGTGCTCTGAGCCAGGGACAGGCACAAGTGGCCAGGATGGCACAGGCAATGTGTGTGTGGTGTGTGTGTTAGCAGATCAAAGTCAGCACAACAGCAGATAGGGCAGAAAGCAGAGCAGCAAATCATGCAGGAAGCACAAGACAGACCAGAAAGCAGAGAAGCACATTGGGCAGAAGGGGATCGGAGCAGCAGAAGGGGATAGAGGGTGTGGGGCTATTGTGCCACAACTGCCAAAAAGGCTTTATACAAATAAGAAAGCTTTTGGTGACAGGACCACTACCTCCTCTTCTGCTTTCTTTGATTTAGAAGGAGGAAGTGAACCCCCATTAATTTTTTTTTATAGTAACAGACAAATAAAGCTAGAAGGGACCTCTAGAGGTCATCTACTCCAACCCCCTGCTCAAAACAAGGTGATTTATTTAAGAAGAATTAATTAGGTGCCTACTTAAGAACACAGATACAGGCCAGAATTTGAAGCAGAGGTAGGCTTCTAAACAGCTGAGAGGGGAGAGCTAAAGTTACACACATTTCTTCTTCACTGTTATGGTAGCTTGCACAGCTCAATCAACACCTTTGCCTTTGTGAGTGAATGACTGCCAGAAGACTTGGCCCATTCCCCCATGATCTGAAATGTCAGGTACACTGTACGTGAGAGGGTTTTAGTACAAATTCGTTAAATAAATGTTAACTTGCACACAATTTTTGCATGCTTTTGTTTATATTTACATATTTCTCGATTTACATTTTCACATTGGGTTCAAATTAGGTTTTGTGAACATGTGCTTTTGCAAATGTGCCCTTAGATAAAATTGTTGAGAAGCAATGTAACGCTATGCAAACAGTAACATGAAACAGAATGGCCTAACCTGATTTATGTTTGAACATTGCTTACTACCAGTTCATTCCAGTACATGTCCAATAAAAATGTAACAATGGGTTGTCAGTGGTTCTCAACATTAAGTCTCAAAGCATTCCTTGGGAAGTGCCAGCTCTTAGCTTTCATTTTTTTTTGACTACAGAAAATAACAGCCTTTCTGTTGCAAAGATCTTGGGGCAGGGGGAGCAGGTGACAACACACAGTTGGTCAGAAGCGTTTTTGACATTATGGATTCCTATTTGAAATTTCTGGGTTTACCTTGTGAATATGTAGGCATTTGCACACCTAACAGTTTTATTGCATCAGTCTGAAAAGGATATCGTTGCACTCCCATCAGCTTGCAGTGCCCCTAATGTGAATGTTCCATTATAGTACATTCTCTTTTGCCTCTACTGATTGATCACCTGGTAAAGCACACTAGTTGAGCTGAAGTTCAACAGTTTATTTTTTTGTTTTCTAAATGCCATGTGTAACAAATGAGAGGTTGAAAGTTGCTACAAATCTGAGTAGCAATGCTAGACTATAGTCTCATGTCCTACAAAAGACCACACTATCTAGCCTAGTTAGTATGCCTATGCAAATAGGGACGTATTTGATTCGGATTTGGCCGATTCAGAGGCCAGTGATTCCATTCAGAGATTTGGATCATGGTCCTGAATCCCTCTGGCCGAATCAGCTTCAGAAGATTTGGTGCCGATTCGGATCGGGCAGGGAGAACTGCAGGAGAAGCCCCCAGGGCTGCCCCGCCTGGACCCAGCCTCCCAGCACTTAAAAAGCCCCACACCCACCAGCTGCAGCAGCGGGGATTAGGGCCTCTAGTGCCAGAGCCCTGCCCTGCAGTGCAGGCAGAGAGGGGCAGCGGGGGTCACCCCCCCTCCCACCTGGCACCCGTGTGACAGCTGCCCCGTGGTGTGGGTGCAGTGCGGACAGGCATGGTCCTGTGCACTGTATGGGAGCTGGGGCCACTGGGGTTGAGCTCTGCTGGGCTCTGGCTGACACGTTGAGCCGCCCCAGCTCCCAGGTTTGATTTGCCTGCTCTTCCCTGCCACCACTTGCCAGCCAGTGCGGAGGGTGCAAGATGTGCCCACAGCAGCGCTGGGAGCAAGAGCTATGCTATGCCTCTGCTTGCCCCCTTCAACCTGGAGTGAGCCATGCCTGCATCCTGCCACCCCCCTGCCCTGAGTAATGCCCCCCCCAGCTGAGCAGCTTGTCCCAGCCCCAATCCCTCTCTCCCCCACACCCTTTCCCTTCCCCAACCCCAACAGACTTACCAGCTGGAGGCAGCTGTCAGCTGCCTGTTTAGTCTATAGCCAAATCTCTTCCCAAAGCTTTTCCAAATCAATTGAGATGCTTCGAATCGATTCAGAGCTTTTACTTGGTCTCCTGATTTGATTCGGATTTGGAGATTTCATCCTCGAATCAGGGGAATCTCCTCTGAATCAAATCAGCTACTGAAGCTTTACACACCACTACTAGGCAAAAGTAGCTGCTTGCTACTTGGTTTCACCTGCATTAAACCCTTAATTTCCTGTCCTTCTGTCATATGGCATGGTTCAGAATTACCCAGGGTTAGACCAAACTGCACAGCCAGGATCAGTATGCACAGACATTAGACTCTGTTAAAATGGGAGCAGCTTCTGCCATGTTAAGCGACACACAAAATTTTCTGCTATTGCCAAATAACATGCAATAGATCAGATATAGTACCTTAAACCTTCTCTTCTCCATCTCTTCTGTTTAGAAACAAGCACATTTTAATTTTAGCATTTTGCTCCTGTGAATTATTGACCATGCTACATCTAGGAATGTATTAGAAGTGAAGGACTGACCTGGAGCCCCACCATGAAGGCATACCTAGATAAACTGATGTAATTTCCTGCTAACAGTCAGATTCTTTTAAAGATCCTTAGAGGCACATTACTTTGTATGCAAGAAAATGTTTACAAGTATTTGAGAAACAATGAAGTTGGATGCCTGGTGCCCTCACAAAATCACTAAAATGCTTTATATACTTTTGCTTTGGGAGTGCAACTTCACAAATGCAGAACATTCCTGTTTTGATCTTGACCTCTGATACAAATCCTCTGCTAATCATAAAGTTTTTATGAAGTAAGCCTGCAGCAGCTATATGAGTCCCACTGTTGCAATATTACTCATTTAAAGAGCAACGCATTGCATTCTTAACACATAGGTTGGGAAAGACCTAAGCAGGAAGAGCTAACAATCTTGTTAAACATTGCCATGAAGACTGTATGGAAATTAATGCTTTAGACCACAAATGATCTACAATTACAAAACTGTAGATGCAATTTTATGTAGACTACGTCATTTATTAAACAATTTCCCAAAATCTGAAAAAAACCCACGGACTTCAATAAGTTCAATTAAGCACCCCTAACTTTCTAAATTAATATGAATGTTCCTCCTTTAATGACTGCAGTTTAGAGGAGCATATAATTTTTTTCTGTGCTTTTCTCTTTCTTAGTTCAAACATCTGCATGACTTCCATCTGCCTCTCATGCCTTCTCAATTCAAGAGGTGACAACATCATGCATCATTTCTTGCCTGCTCCCCCCACAATAATCTTCTCCAAAATGTCCAACTTGAGAAAGCAGCACCAGGTAGGATTACCCTCACATAAAATAAAGTTTAGCTGGGTAAAATTATGCTAAATATTACATGCACAGTGGGCACGTCTACACTTTCAAAGAACAATTTTTCCCACCAATTAGTTGGTCTAATAAAAGATATCACACTTACCTAAACAGCCTTGTCTGCCTTAGTACTTTATTAAGGAAGTACTAAACTAAGTACACAGTATCTAACTAAATGCACAGTACCTAGAGTTACTGCACAGTAGCACTGGCACACAGTTATTTAGTGATGCATATTAGGGCTGTGCGAAATGGCTATGTCTTGTTTTGATTTCGGAGTCTGTTGTTTCGGAGGACTGTGATTCGTTTTGGATCACTGCTCCATTTCGATTTAACTGAATCTGCTTCAGAGTTCCGACACTGTTTCAGAAATTCAGATTAGCTGATGGTGAGGCAGCTACAGGTTCTCCCGTGGCTCCTCTGGCTATGCCTGCCTCTTCCTGGGTGGGAGGAGGCACAAGAGAAGCCCCATGGCTGCTCTGCCTGGCCTTGTCCCCCCTCCTAGCCTAGTCGTGGCACTTGAAAAAAAAAGCCCCACTCTCACCAGCTGCAGGAGCAGCAATTGGGGCCTCTGGGTACTCATGGCAGAGCCCCCTGCTCAGCACGGGGCAGTGGGAATCACTGACCATCACCTGGCACCCACACACCAGCTGCCCCATGGTACAGGTGCCGTGCAGTGCATGGTACAGGGTGCCGCGTGCTGTATGGGAGCTGGCTGGCTGTACAAAGGGGCTCTGTCACAAGCACCCAGAGGCCCCAATTGCCGTTCCTGCAGCCACTGAGTATAGGGCTTAAGTGCTGGGAGGCTGGGTTGGGCAGGCAATGGGGCTGGGCAGAGCAGCCATAGGGGCTTCTCCCATGGCTCCCCAGGCTGTGCTTGGTGCGGGCTGGGCCAAGCAGACTTGGGTGCTGGCACTGGCCCCAGCTGGCAACAGCAATATGCTATCATCCTGCATACAGGTCTGGGGGCTGCACCCCCCTGGGAGGGCTGTGAGGCTGTGCCAAACTCCTGCTGGGGGGTGCAGGCCCCTGGATCTGAACACAGGATGACAGCAGGCTGCCGTCCCTCCCAGAGCACTGGGATTGGAAGGGACCTCAGGGACAGGTCACAGACACTGGCCAACTACAGATGTCAATATCAGAGCAGTCTTTCCATCCCTCTTCTTAGCTTCTGTTTCCCTGCAAACCTGGCTCTGAAACATTTCCAAAAAGTTTCAGATGGTTTTGTTTCGCTTTGGAGATGTATCAGAACCTTCTGTTGCATTTTGGGTGCCAAAACACCTCCAAAACGAAATGGCAGCCGAATTTTCACACAGTCCTACTGCATATCAGTCTAGTAACACTGTGCGCTATGCTATTAGCATGGTTTTTGTCATGACACACTACCACAATGTTATTAGACTAATGTTCAGTAAGTTTCTCAGGTAGATGTGCCCAGCCAGTGCTTAACAGCAAACCACAACTGCTTTAATCAGTTTGGAAGAACAGGTCCCTTTCATTTACAAACACTGCAATGAGTATTTTCCCTTTTGCATGGTAATAAGGAACTATATTTTAAAATAAATAGATTATGTAATGCACTTGTTGATCAGTACACTTATATAGCATGCTTAATTTAAAACAAGCATTACATATAAATGCTCAAAATACAAGCTAAGTAAGGTTTAAAAGGCATGTATTGAATTCAACAACTCCATTCCAATTATAGTTACTCTAGAAAATGTTAAGTAAGGTAAATTTATTCCCCTTACAAACTTATATGGAAAAATCCATATACATTTGCCAATGAAAGCATCCAATTATAAATCAGTGCCCAAGGTGTGTCTGTAAACTTTAGGTCAGCTAAGACCACGAACATAGAGTAAACAGGGAAAAATCACATAAGAACTGCAGCAAGTAGAAAGAGCACCAGGGCCAGAGCTGTACTTTGTGGGAGGTGGGCAAATTGGGGCAACTGCCCCAGGCCCTGCATTTGGCCTCTCAGCACCCCCCCCATGAATCCATTGCTGAATCTGGCTGCTTACCATCCCCCCCTGCCCCTGCCCACTGCTGAATCCACTGCCAGCTTCCTTGCATCCAGGGGTGGGGCCCAGCACAGGCTGATTTGACCCAGGCCCCACACCCTGCTCAGGTCATTTCTGACCAAGGCACAAGGAATTGAGAGAACATGTGGTAATGAACTGTCATTTACAAGACCAAATACAACCGGGCCTAAGATGTTGCAAGCCCAGGCTTTATTTGCTAACTACTTAACATAAAAGCTCTGAAACACTGGCTGTCCATTTTGCATCTGCCTGAAGCTAATATGACTAGAAACATGTACCATCAGTCAGGTGCAAAGATGAACTTAGAAATGAACTAAATAGAAAAATATTACAAATGTCGGGGGTGGATCCAGAAAGGGGTAGGCAATGGAATTGAAACACCCCCTCCCCACCTTTGCTTGTGCCACATGCGAGCCCTTGGCATAGAGTTTGGCTGGACACCCTGCTGGAAGGGCAAACAGTGGGAGCATTCACTCTCTGGGCTCTGAAGTGGTGTAAAAGCAGGGGTTCTGATGAACTCAGATCACTGCTTTAACAGAGCTCCAGCAAGAATCTGTGCTGACCAGGCAGTTCAAAGCTCACTGCACATACATAGCACAGCCAAAGTACTCCCATACCCTGCCTTCTCCCATTCCTAGACCCACCACTGAGTAATATTTATCTGATTCAACAGACAGCCCAAAGCAGTTACTCTAAGGGCACAGAGACTCTCCTGTTTCCTGTTAGTCCAGGATTCTCCCTCCAAAGACTAACCATTGACACTTGAAGTCTGAATATTAGGTTTTTTGATGCTGATTAAATTAATGATCTGAACTGAACTTGTCCTCCTGCTTAACACAAATAATTACGATGTCATAGGGATAACGGAGACCTGGTGGAACTCTACCCATGACTGGACCATGGGTATAGACGGCTATGCCCTGCACAGGAGAGATCGAGTGGACAAAAGGGGAGGGGGTGTAGCTCTCTATGTCAAGGAGAGTTACATGTCCCTGCAAACCGATATTGGCAACCAGAGTGGACGACTGAGGACCCTCCAGGTTAAAATCCATGGGGAACATGGCACAGGGGACACAGTGATGGGAGTCTACTACAGACCTCCCATCCAAAGTCAGGAGCTTGACCAGGAATTCACCAGGGAATTGACTGAGGCCGCATGCTCTTGGTCCACAGTTGTCATGAGACACATGAACTACCCAGACATCTCGTGGGAAGAGCGCTCGGGTAAATCCAAGCAGTCGCAAAGCTGATCACAGGGATAACGTTCACCCGCACCTCAGCAAGAGCTAAAGTCCAGGACACTTGTAAAGCACTGGAAACTCTGCTAGCCATGTATCCATCACCCACAGAACTACAGAGTGATAATGGCCCTCACTTCTGCAATCATCTTGTGTATGACCGGATCGCGAAACACGGCATGTTATGGACACAGCACATCCCATACCATCTGCAGTCTAATGGATTGGTAGAGTGAGTCAATGGCATCCTCAAATGCAATTTACGGTTAGCTGCTGGCCCAGCTCTTAAGGACTGGGACTTGCAGATGTCAGATTCATCTCCTTGTTGTCTTGTTCCTACAGATTGGATCAGTCCACAAATGCAGCCATAGCCATTCCTAATTGAGCCTGCCACTGAAGACGAGTCCTGCTCTGTCACCTGTCTGAATTGACTGGCATCATGAAGTGGTGGACTGTTATAACTGTATTTTTCTTATTAATGCCTTATTGTGTTTCCTGGGTATGGCATGTCTAATATCCTTCTTATTACCCAGATATTAATGAACTTGCTCCTGAAGACTTCAAGGAGTGGCCTGACACTGAAGAGCATCCCCTGGAAATGTGCTCAGATGACCTTCACGTGGTCCAGCCACAGTATCCATATTGAAAGAAACCCGCCACCCCAGAGCAAGTGAAATCCAAGTAGAACAAACAGGATATATGACTGGCAGGGTGGTATGTCAGTGCACCTGTGGCACCAGTTATTATCCTGGGTACATTCCCTACTGAAGGCTGGAATGGCTAACTGTGGGAGGAAAGGTAATTGTTGTAGTTCTGCTCGTTTATGGGTTTGTTGTAACATACATTCTGAGGGAAATCCCATTGAGTTCAACGCCCCTGAGTCTGTGCCCCCAACTGAGCATTCTGTATCTGTTCAGCCTCTAGAGCCACTGCGTTTATGGGAGAATCTACCCCCCCCCATTCCTATAGCTGACAATCCTCTCCAGCGATAATGTGAAGCTCACTAGGTGGGAGAGCACATTTCAGGTTGAAACAAAGTTATTATACATGATTTATAAATCATACCTCCACCGAGGTGTGGTGGGATAGTACCACTTGGGCTTTGGGCAATTCGTGTTGCTTAGGAGCTAAAAGTGGAGCTGTTGCTCTGCTGCAATTAAGTAACTGTACTATTGCCCTAAAATGGCCAGAAATTTCCTCTGAAACTATACTTCTCAACTTTACGACACCCACTTCATGGGTATCAGGTGTGGACATGCCATGGTTAGAAGACTGGAATGAGGTAAAAGATGAACTATGAAGCCTTAAGGCAAAAGCTCGGCAAGGAACTCACTTAGCCCTTTTTACCTCGGGAGGGTGGGCAAGTCATCAGTTTGGCTGTCAATGTGCCCAAGCCATGTAAATGATACAGTGTGATTTGCACTGTTTGCATGTCACCAGGTATCACCTCAACTATGTGGTTAACCATCTTAAGCATCATAGTGTACTGCATTACCCTAGTGGCAACAGCTAAATGGTGTTTTAACTGTTGTCGTCATAAATCTGTTCACGCTATGCAACTTAACTTCCCTTCCCTGATGTAGCGCATGTAAACTTTGGCATTTCAACTGTAGCTATCACAGTGCTTCAGTAAGCAAGGGGTGGAGCGTGACAGCTGAAAATTATGTCTGCGTGATAAAGACGCTTGCTAAGGCTCTACGATTAGACCAAGTGTTTTTCTGTCAGTTGTTTAGATATTAAGCTATATGTTGTTGTTAAGAGCCTAACTGAAATCAAAGATGTAATAGATCTCATAGACATTAGGGCTGGAAGGGACCTCGGGAGATTGAGTCCAGCCCCCTGCCCAAAGGGCAGGAAGTCAGCTGGGGTCATAGGATCCCAGCAAGATAAACATCCAATTTACTCTTGAAGGTGTTCAATGTAGGTGCTTGAACCACCTCCGATGGCAGACTGTTCCAGACCTTGGGGGCTCGGACAGTAAAGAAATTCTTCCTTATGTCCAGCCTGAAACGGTCTTGCAGGAGTTTGTGACCGTTCGACCTCGTCATCCCTCGGGGCGCTCTGGTGAACAGACGTTCCCCCAGATCCTGGTGGTCACCCCTGATAAACTTATAGGTGGCCATCAGATCACCCCTGAGCCTGCGCTTTTCCAGGCTAAAGAGTCCCATGGCTCTCAGCCTGTCATCGTAAGAACTGTTTTCCTGACCTCTGATTATGCGCGTGGCTCTCCTCTGGACTCTCTCAAGCTTCTCCACATCCTTTTTGAATCGTGGAGCCCAAAACTGGACGCAGTACTCCAGCTGCGGCCTCACCAAGGCCGAGTACAAGGGGAGAATGACGTCCCGGGATTTGCTCGAGAAGCATCTATGGATGCAAGCCAGCGTTTTGGTCGCTTTACTAGCCGCAGCATCGCATTGCAGGCTCATGTTCATCTTGTGGTCAATGATGACCCCCAAGTCTCTTTCTTCTGTAGTGCTATCCAACGTAGCACTGCCGAGCCTATAAGGAAGCTGCAGGTTTTTCCTCCCAAGGTGGAGAACCTTGCATTTTTCGGTGTTAAACACCATCAGGTTCTCGTCTGCCCATTTGCTGAGCTTGTCCAGGTCAGCCTGGGTCACCCGCCTATCATCTGGCGTGGATGCTTTGCCCCAAAGTTTTGTGTCATCAGCGAACTTGGCCAGTCCACTCCTGACTCCAATGTCCACATCATTAATGAAGATGTTGAACAGGATGGGTCCCAGGACAGAGCCGTGAGGGACCCCACTGGTCACAGGGCACCACGATGAGTGACTGCCATCAATTACAACCCTCTGGGTCCAACCACGGAGCCAGTTTCCCAGCCAGCGGATCGTGGTGGAGCCAAGGCCACAACTGGCCAGTTTGGCCAAGAGGTGATCGTGGGATACCAGATCAAAGGCTTTTTTGAAGTCAAGATACATGACATCAATCTCTTCTCCCTTGTCCAGGTGATAGACAACCTGGTCATAGAAGGAAATGAGATTGGTCAAACAAGACCTACCCGCAACAAACCCGTGCTGGCTATCCCTTAGGATGTTAGCCTGGGCCAGTCCATCAAGGATGGCCTCCTTAATAAACTTTTCTAAGATCTTCCCCAGGATAGAAGTCAGGCTAATGGGCCTGTAGTTAGCCGGATCCACACTCCTCCCTTTCTTGAAGATCGGCACCACATTGGCCTTCTTCCAGTCTTCGGGCACTACACCAGAGCCCCAGGAGTTTTCAAAGATCCGTGCCAGGGGCTGGGCTATGATGCTCGCCAGCTCCTTGAGTACCCTGGGGTGCAGATTGTCAGGGCCAGCTGACTTGAAGGTATCCAGCTTCTCAAGGTGTTCCTTCACAAGGTCAGCATTTATGCAGGGTAGGGGATCCCCATCACCCGGATCTCCCTGTCCCATAGCAGGCATGGGCGTCCCATGGGACTGATGAAAGACTGACGCAAAGTACCTGTTTAATAGGTTGGCTTTTTCCTGGGCGTCAGTTGTCAGTTGCCCCATCTGGTTTAGCAGGGGTCCAACGTTGCCCTTGCTTTTCCTCCGGCTCCCCACATATCTGAAAAAGGACTTTTTGTTGTCCTTGATGCTTGAAGCTAGTTGGAGTTCAGTTGCAGCCTTGGCTTTCCCGGTTTGCTCCCTGCAGGACCGGACCAGTGCAGAATAATCCTCCTTGGAGGTGAATCCCATCCTCCATCCTTTGTAGGCTTTCCTTTTTAGCTGCAGGAGGTCCGCTAGGTCCCTAGAGGGCCAGGAGGGCTGCTGTGCCTTCTTGCTGCCTTTCCTCCATGTTGGAATAGATTTAATGAGGCCTTGTATGTAGTATAAGGCCTAGTAAATTTAGCAAAGTCTTGTAGAAGTGGTAGTAGGCTTTGTGGCATAGTTAAAATTAACCTTATCAAAAGAATGCAAGGCTTATACTGCTATTGGTCAGTCCTAAGAATAATTATAATGAGAGAATCTGGATGGCTGTAAGTTATCAGCCTAGCTCAGACATTAGAAATTGGCTGGCACATTCAGAAATTATTTATAAGGAAGATGCAGCTCTGTAAAAGAAGCTCCTGATTTAAGATTAGCTGCTGGCCTGGATTTGGTGGGCCTGTGGATCTTGAGGAGTCCAAGGACTGAATACCAGGGTCCTTCCTGGTACCTCTTGGACAGCGCTGATCAGAGACACTTGACTTTGCTGAGCTTTGCAGAATAGAAACTTGTTGTACATCAAGCAGAGGGGACTGTCGATAAATTGCCGATACGAATTATTATGGTCTGTTCTTGTTTTGTTATTTACATGTAATTGTGTGTTTGTTAAGTCAATAAAACCTTTCTTACCCTTCTACCCCCGATCACACTCTCACTCCCAAACCCTCTGCAGCAGCTGGGACACTGGTGAACTGTGGCCTCGAGTCCACTGTGATCCACTGGCTGGGGAATTGGCTCCGTGGTCAGACCCAAAGGGTGGTGGTTGACAGAAGTCAATTGTCACGGTGCCCTGTAACCAGTGGGGTCCCCCAAGGCTCTGTCCTTGGACCGATACTGTTCAACATCTTCATTAATGATGTGGGCCTTGGAGTCAGAAGCGGACTGGCCAAGTTCACCGATGATACCAACTTTGGGGTAAAGCACCCACACCTGAGGACAGGAGGGCGATCCAGGATGACCTTGACAGGCTCAAGAAATGGGCAGATGAGAACCTGATGGTGTTTAACACTGAAAAATGCAAGGTTCTCCACCTTGGGAAGAAAAACCTGCAGCATCCTTACAGGGTAGCACTATGGATGAAAGGGACCTGGGGGTCATGATTGACCACAAGATGAACATGAGCCTTCAGTGTGATGCTGCAGCTAGTAAAGTGAGCAAAATGCTGGCTTGCATCCATAGATGCTTCTCAACATCATTCTCCTGTTGTACTCTGCCTTGGTGAGGCTGTAGCTGGAGTACTGCATCCAGTTTTGGGCTCCACCATTCAAAAAAGGATGTGGAGGTTGTTGAGAGAGTCCAGAGAAGAGCCACGCGCATGATCAGAGGTCAGGAAAACAGACCTTATGACAGGCTGAGAGCAATGGGACTCTTCATCCTGGAAAAGCACAGGCTCATGGGTGATCTGATGGCCACCTATAAGTTTATCCGAGGTGTTCACCAGGATCTGGGGGAGCATTTGTTCACCAGAGCGCCCCAAGACATGACGAGGTCGAACGGTCACAAACTCCTGCAAGACTGTTTCAGGCTGGACATAAGAAAGAATCTCTTTACTGTCCGAGCCCCCCAAGGTTTGGAATAGACTGCCATCGGAGGCGGTTCAAGCATCTACTCTGAATGCCTTCAACAGAAAATTGGATGTTTATCTTGCTGGGATCCTATGACCCCAGCTGACTTCCTGCCCCTGGGGCAGGAGGCTGAACTTGATGATCTTCCGAGGTCCCTTCCAGCCTTAATGTCTATGAGATCTATGAGAGTTGTATGAAATGATATAAAGGAGGACATACATAGGGGAGAGGAGTGGGGGGAAGGAGTGAGAGACAAAGAGAGAGAAAACTAAGGCAGGCATAGCTTTGGTGCTAAAAGTGAACATAATTTCCAAGTGATATAACAAGGTCCCAAACAAATAACTAAATTTTCAAGTATCATTATGTAACACATCAAGACCATTTACTAACTCTGTTTTTTCTATAAATTGCTTATTTGCATCAGTGAGAATACTGCAATGGATTTCTAAACTTACAACTGAGCCCATGCTCTACAGTTAAAAACGGAATTTGGCCATCTCCTCTAAACTCACTGGAGGCCCCAATTTTAAAACATGCAAAAAAGAGAAAAGAATTTAACACTGTCTTTTTATTCCACCTCCAGTGGACAAGGAGAGAGACTTTAATAGTAACACCACTAAAAACCAACAATTATACAAAAAAAAAATTATTTTTGAAGAAGGTTAGAAATAATATACATATTAAGTCTTGCTTGGTGCTAAAATAATTTAAATATTTTTATTTTTTAGATTTTTCTGACTGAAGTTGCTATTATTAAAGTGTGTAAAATCCATCTTTCTTCAGCGGAGCACTTGGAAGTTAAACATTTCAGCTAAGCCTTAATACCTGATCTGTTATTCAACAGACCAATAAAAATTTCCTGCCACTGTATTTGGGGAAACAAACTCCTAATTTTGTCCATCTTTGTATTCTCTCTGACAAAAAAGCAGAGTAGGAGGAAAGAATAAAATTACCCACCTCCCTAACCTCTAGCTAGGGAAAGCAGGCTACAAATATCAGCATCATCAAAATGATGCATCACAACATTCATGGTTACCTTCATTTCATTTTCCCTTTTCCAACTGCTAGAATTATCAGCACAGCAGCAGGAGGTAAACATAAAAGATTCACCTTAAACTCTGCACAGCATTATAGAAGAGGCAGCAAAATTTGAAAACATTTCTGGTTGAAAGCAATGATAAATTCTTTGGCTACAAATGAATTTCATAACCACTACAAAAAAATTTAACTATTTCAGTGATGTGACAGCAAACACTAGTTTGCCTTAATTTGCAAACACCAGTAAAAGTTCAGTTGACACTGGTTAAAAAAAAAAGTGACAAAACCTGAAGCTGCAAAACACTATAAATTTTATTCTTAAAAAAAAGTGAACTATTCAATGTGGGTAATTGATATGATGTACTTATTTAAATACAGCCTACGTAGTCAGAGAATGAAACATAGCCTTCAATGCTTTGGTATTAATGGAGGCTTTTAGTATGCAAGTGAAGAGCTAAAAGAAGGTATTTTCACAACCTGCTTATCTTTTTAACTGTTTGAGCCTAACAGCCAACAGTTTAAAAGGCTTCTTTCATTATATTATAAAACTCTCCTCTCTCTTACATTAGAACATCTTCTGAATCATCTTCTGTATAATTTGGTTGACATTTAAAGGTGAAGAATTTCTATAACAGGTAACTTTAAAGTGAGAGAACACATGTTGAAGGAAATGCATGAATATTTCAGTTGAAAAAAAGCATATTTTCCATCTTCTTCATGCAACCAGCATGCTTTCTAAAGTGTCCTACCTTCCCACCCCTTTTTAAAAGTGTTACATTTTCCATTATGACTTCTTATTCTGCTCTACAGCATCCAAACACATATATGTAACACAGTATTAATGAATTTCCTGTGTCAGGTTTCATCGTTATCTGTAGAAAAAAAGGAGGGGGGGTGGAAAAAATCAACCTAAGCTTAGTAAACTTAAATTAGGAGGAGCAGCTTAATAATCAACCATATATGTTATAAAACTCTTATCAAAACAACACAGACAGGGACATTTAACAAAATAGCCAACTTCAAAATTACCTTGAAAATACTAACCATGCAAGCCTGTAAGGAATGATACCGCATCTTTACCGGATTAAGTAAAATGTCTTAATATACTTGCACGTCAAACACCATGCTCAGTTTAAAGAAGCTGTCACCATGAAACCCTTTTACCACTAAATAAGAATACAGATTTTTATAACTTCCCTTATGCAAGATAAAAGTATTTATAAAACTGTTTAGTAGCAAATGTCTTTAAAATTGCCACTAGTCCTCTATTTCATTGTTCATTAGCGCAGGTGGCAAAAAATAATTGCAACAAGGCTGGTTCTCAATGGTAATTATTTTAAATGTTTAAACCTTAAATGACCAGAAAGCTAAAATTAGCTTAATTATCATTACTTAAAAAAGCAATATTCTTTCTAGATTATTAAACACAGATTAAGTTTACTTATTTTAAAAGATGGTAAAAACACAAATATTTTCCAAATGTTCCTTCTATTCATGAATATGATACAACAAAGGAATGACCGTATGTATACAAGCATTTTCATTGACCATGTAGGTGTTGCTTTGATTTGTTAGTGCTTTTTAAAAGGTTCTCTTATTGGTTATATTCACCTGAGATTTACTTTTAGAAAAAGAGACCGACAATCTGACTCTTGTTTCAATTTTCCAGGAAGTTTTCATAGGATCAGCCTGAGTGGTTGCTCTTAAGCATGCCAGATACTGCGGTCTCAAGAGGGACCAGAGACGCATCTTCACTGGTGTATTTCTGGATTTGGAACATACATAGGCTAGATGTGCTCAAGAGCAACTCAGCCAAAATTTGTCTGCTGCGTTCAGAAATGCACAGTGCCTCTTTCATTTGCATCATTAGAAATATAAAAAGGCTTTGGGTTCTGGCTACCAAAAACTAGCTCTTAAGGAGAATGCCATGGACGGGGTTCACAAATCAAGGCCCTTCACTGGTATAGCAAATATAAAAACTGAATAGCATTTCACATCATGCCTTTAACCTAAGCATTTCAAGCAATGATTGTTTAGCTATTGCCCAAGGCTTAAAGCTTCAAATCCTTTAAAAACAGGTGAATAGAACCTGCCGTGCTCATTCCAAGCACAAAACCTTAGTACATAAAGCATTAAGAAAATTACCTTCTTGATAGGCTCCATCTGCCATTACCAAATGAAGAATTTTGGCATATAAGTGTTTATGTTCATTTCCCAAACTATTCTGAACTATTGTTGAACAAATATCAATATTTTCATCTTCATCTTCATGTATAGCCTAGAAGGAAAGACAACCATGTGGGTCCAAATTAAGATGGGCATAAAATTAAACGATTTCACAGTAACAAAGCGGAGATCATCTGTACTTGAGCTCAAACTCATCTTCTAGGTCCTCTACAATGGAATTTTGAATGCTGAACTGAATACAGAGTTAGGAGGAACATGCAGAAATTGTAGTCATAGGATAATAGGAAGGAAGAGCTGGAAGGGACCTCCTGAGATCATCTGGTCAGGCCAGGCAACTGCTCAAGACAGGATGGTCCCTGACTAACCCAACCACCCCAGCCAAGAGTCTGTTCAGCCTGCTCTTGAAAATATCCATGGATGGAGATTGCACAACATCCCTAGGTAGCCTGTTCCAATGCTTGACCACCCTTAGAGTCAGAAAGTTCCTCCTAATCTCCAACCTGAATTTCCTCATCTGGAGCTCAAGGCCTATGGTCATAGAGAAAAGCCCAATTCCATCCACTCTGTAATTGCCCTTCAGGCATTTGAAGATTTATCAAATTTCCCTTCAGGTTTTCCTTCTCCACTAAATAACTCTCTTTCACTCTTTCCTCTTAACTCTTCCTTCTCAGGTTCCTAACAACTTCTATTGCTCTGCATTCCAATCTTTCCAATCTGTCCACATCCTTCTTGAAGTACGGAGCCCAAAACCTCACCAGTACTGAACAAAGCAGAAGATTTAGTTTTCTTGAATATTCCAAAACAACAGAAATATTGACATTCCTGTTAATACAACCCAGTATGCTGTTGGCTTTCTTTGCAACCAGAGTGCACTGTTGGCTCCTATACATTCTAGTTATAGCTTACTGTAATGCCTAGGCCCTTCTCTCCAGTACTGCAGCCTAGCCAGTCATTCCCCAGTCTGTACTCATGCATAGTTATACAACAAACTTAGATAGCATAGCAATGAGCAGTATGAGGTCAGATTAAAATAACTTTAAAAAAAAAAGTATTATTCCACTTGGAGAATTCAACAAACCTTTATTTTATCATAGATTTCAATGAATTTATCAAAGCCTATTTCTTGCTCCAAGTTGTATCTCAACTCTTCTAGATGGCTGAAGACACTGTCATACTCTTCACATTCACTGGTGATCTCTCCATCACTGTTGTCTGCAAAGAAAATATATAAGGCAGATAGCACAAAAAGTTTAATCTTCCTGGGGTTCTGAATATATTGCACCACATGACTAAACTCGTGTCATCACAGAAACCTCTAAAACCAAATGCAAGTAATTAGCTTCAGGAAAGTGTGCCAAAATGCCACCATACCGATAAAAACAGCACACCCTCATGGTCTAAAGAAGGAGAGAAGGATAGTGTGCGAGTGTGTGTGGCCAGAGAACTTACTGTTTTCTGACAATATTGTGGCTAGATTTGCAAACTTTGTTACAGTAAACTGACAAACAGGTAGCAGAATTTAGCAATGAAATACGAGAACTCTTGACTTACTATTATAAATGATCAAATATATAATTCTGTGACCGCCATAAGCTAGCAACCTAACCATGCCATACATTTAAACCAGCACTGCCAGCCCCAAGTGTCTACAAAATTAGTAAGAGCTCCAATAAAATAATGAATGTCTTAAAAACCATGATTTTATTGGCTTCTGGGTTCTAAGCTATTAGAGGTTGCATTTTAAAACCTGTCTCGGTACAGCCTTGAAGGCTAACATTTTATTTTCTTTAAAACAGAATCCTATAAATCTCATGAAATCTCATTATTCCAGGAGGTTGGACATTAATACCAAATGCTGAAAGGCTCATCATAAAAATCAAGAGAATGGGCCACTATGGATTACTTCCAAAATGCTGTTATTTACATGAGCAACTAAGAACTGTGAAGAGAGGAGAGAGGGGAGAAACATGCATATGAAGTTTAATTTCTACAAAAACCTTTTAAGACTCCCCATGTAAAGGTGCTACATAAGGCCATTTATTTATGTATTGTTGGTATGCTGAGATATACCAGTAGCCTTCACCTACTCATGAATGATGACAAAACTATGATTTCACTTTTAGTACGTAGTGGTTGTTTTTACAGACAAGAAATTCTGCTATAATCCTGACATCATTTAGAACTTCTTAAATTCCCTCATTTACCCTGTTTCTTTACTAAAAATACAAGTTTGGATTTATTTATTTTTCTTAAACAGAACTATTTTTTCCTTTCATTAGAATTTTAGTGCAGCATTTTGTGCTGTTACTATCAATTCCTCAAAGTAGTAAAGCAGTGATAGAATTTTCTGAAATTAACTCACTTGAATTTCTAGTCTGACAGCAGCAGCTTATTTTGGGAAGGGCAGTGTTAAAAACATGCTGCTTCTTCTGAGTGTATTAAATACATTTTATAAACTTGAATGCAGTATAATTCTAACTACTCCAAACAAGCCATCTGCTATTTCCCATTCACTCTTATGTGACAGGATTGTGAATGCAAGTTGAAAAAGAGAATATATACAGATGTATGATCTTCAATCCTTCCAAAGATATGTTCTAGGTGACTGTATAGCTATACTGGTTTGTAATAACTATTCAGATGCCAAAATGTTTTCCTTCAGCACTACTTGCAGTAAGAAGAAAAACAGATTTAATCACAGCTTGAATTCCCACGTTTTGCAATAAAATAAGCTGGAATCTTACTATTAAAAACAAACAAGCAAATTTAAAACCCTATACTAACCGTTGGTTTATTCTGCATTTATGTCTAACATCCCAGAAAGGAAATGACAAATAGTCACTACTTTTACCTGACTGCCATTCTTCATTAAGTACACTTTCACTGCTGGGGTTATTGTCTTCCTCATCATCCAGTTCTGTACCATTTGTTATGCGTTCTGCAGTTCTAGCTTTTAAAGTAGACTCTTCCTCCTCACTGAATTCCTCACTAGGCTCCTCCCTAAGTAGTTGTTCCATTGAGGCACGAAGCTCTTGCAGGTCTGTATCTGCCTCTCCAAACATACTGAGATAAAAGAAAATATAAAAACATTATAGCCCATCATCCACAAGCCAGTTTTAAAAAATCTTCCACATTTGTACCAGAATTGTGCCAAATTTTTTATAAAGGGGATGCATTTTCCCTAAACTTCAGTGTCAGGAACAATACAAAAATATACTTAGATGGCATCTAAAATAAGACATGTACAAATGACATGTTCCTGATTTTTCTGCCACATGCCACAAACGTGCTGCAGGGTAGCCACCCCTGCTCTAGAGGAACTAGAGGGAAGAGAAAGGAAAAAGAGGTTCTATATACAGCTGCTCCAAAACTGGGGTAGCAATGGACAAAGCAGAGCACCAGGAGGTAATTTAACCAGGTGTAAAAATGGAAAGCAAGTCTTACGAACCCAAATCAGCAAATGTGATTTGGATGGGGTATTTTCAGGAAGAGAAGTGCAAACAAGCCATGTCCCACTAGGGAAGAAGTTGACATGCAGAAAAATATACGTTTTCTTAATTTTGAGATAACTTTCACTATAATACTGACAATTCACACATTAATTATAAATAGCCATAGCATACTGTTTATGGCTCGATAAACAGTACAAGCATCATGCTTTCCCCGTGTGGTTCTCAACTTCTTTTTGATCCCCACAAGCCCCCAGGGCACCTCACAATGAAGCTAATCAGTTCTCACCATACTAAAGCAGTTCTGTTGCCTCCTATTTAGGACGCAGAGCAGCCTGGTGCCATAACCCAATGTTTCCTAGAGCCATGGGAAAACTCAGAGGTAAGAGGATCACCTAAGCACCTCTCCTATACATTTAGTCCACAGGTTCAGGGCTCCTGTTAGCTATCCATATACTAGTCAAAACTCATTCCATCTTGTGAAAATACAGCATGTACTATAAGAACAAGGGGGGTGGGAGGGTGGAAGAAGGAAGGTGTTAAGAGTGGCTCACGACAGTTACTTATTAAACCATTTTTAAGTAACAAGACTTGTTTGATAAATATTCTGATGTCTTCCCTCTTTGATCACATCTGTTTGAAACTGAAATTTCATTAAAAACATCTGATAGCACTTTTTTGGAAAGTCATCCCCCCCATAAGTAAAAACAAACATAAGTAGACAAAGGCCACAGGTGGATACACAACACCAAATGGAGAAGTACAAATACACAGTGGGACAGCAGTGGTTAGTGTGATAGAGAGTGGTCTCAGCACACTAATAGCCTAAACATTGTCAATTGTTTTTGATAGACTCAAGACAAAAGGAAAGGTTTAAAAAAAGAATAATGAGTTGGCATTTATGATGTTTATAGGGTGCTGCTCGTCGCAACTGTGAGGAGTCAGGGAAAAAGTACAAACATTTTTTTGACAATACTCAGCCCTTTTTTTTCTTTCTTTGTTTTTTTTGTTACAAAATTTCAGCAATTGGGCAATGGAGGCTGGCATTGCAGGCAAATTAGAAACACAAGCTGATATGTCGATAATGAGAAACAAGGCAAAATATTGATGTGGGGATAGGCAGAATGGTGGTAGCGCTCGCAATAGTTGAGATAAGCAGTAGGTGGAAAGGGTTGTAGGTAGGGCTGTTAATTAAATCGCAGTTAACGCACACGATTAACGCATTAGTTGGTTCTTGCATTAACGTGTTAAAAAAATTAATTGTGCATGTGGCTTTGAAGCCCATGCCCAGGCTCCACTCTACCACATCCAGGCTGCCCAGTGGGGTAACAAATGGCAGTGCCCTGCTACCTTTGCCTCAGGAGCTGTGCAACGCAATGTAGGGCAGTGGATATGCGATGTGGTCAGTGCATGGCTCCCAGGGCAAAGGCAGCAGGGCTCAGACCCCAGCCCACAGCCTGCCTCCACCTCGTGCACAAATCTGGAGGGCATGTGCCCTCCATGCCTCTCCTGAGGGGGCATGCAGTGGTGGGTAGCCACACCCCCATGCCCTATACGAGCCTCCTGTGGCTCTGACCCATGACTTGCCCCAGCCCCTGGTCCCATTCACCCCAGCCCTTGCCTCTGCCCCACTCCCTCCCATACCATGGGGGCCCTGATCTCCCCCCACCCTCTGTGCTCCTTCCCACACCCATATCCCTTTCCTCCACAGACTTACTTGCAGGGAGCTGTGTCTGTCCCTCACCCCAAGCCACAGCCTCTCTAGCCCTGCTGCTGCCCCTCACCCCTGACCCTCAGTATACTGCATTCTGCCAGGGTGTACCGGGACTGTCCCCCACCCCACACATACACATATACATACAACCCCCCCACAACCTTCACAAATGCTCGCCACGCTCGCACCCCACACCCACCCCAACCATACCTGCATAATTTAATTTTTCTGTGCATTATTTTGAGTTTTGAGCTGTATGATTTAAATTGTGATTAACTGCAACTATTATTTTTTTTAATTGCACAACTAATCACGATCAAAATTTGTAATTGTTTGAGAGCCCTAGGTGTAGGGAGAAGAAAGAATAATTAAGGGATCTGCTTTGGCTATGCCGAACTTGAACTAACAGTTAAGCATCCGTCCACAAAGATGTCAGAAACGGAGCAAAGATTTAATTTGAACAGAAGGATGCAGGTCTGGAGTTGAGAGATAGATCTGTGAGCCATTAGGAAGAGAAAATGAACTGCTACTTCTAGATTAAATTATCTAAAGATAAGATATACAAGGGAAAAAAGAGGGACCAAAGGATAGACCCTGACAAACCCCCCCCCGAAATTTGGAGAATGAGTTTCCAAAGGACACACTGAAGGATCAATTAAGACAGGTAGAAGGAGAGGACATTTCAAGAGCATGGTCAACATGTTACAGGACACTTGTCAATAAATACTGAGGTTGGAAAACTGAATCTGACCTTAAGTCAGAAGAGGAGGTCATTAGATATTTTGGCAATAGTGGTTAAGATATTGAATACACTTTAGAGCAGGGCTGGTCAAAATATGGCCCACAGGCAGGATGCGGCCCATGAGGCTATTCTATCTGGCCCGCAGGGCCCCTAAGAAAAAGGAGAAAATTAATATTTCTCTGCCCTTGGTTCTTGTCAGAAGTGGCAGGAACAAGGGCAGTAGGACCCAGGGGAAGCCCGGCGGGATCCAACAAAAGCAGGGGCCACCCACCCTGCCCCCCAGCCAGGGTTTCTGGGCTGGGAACACATGGCTGCCCCAGCATGGGAAGCTCAGGTAACAGGGTGGGGGGACACCAGGCAGGGAAGGAGTGCGGGGTGGGGGGGGAAGCGGCCCCTCCCCACCCCACACTTGGTGCCCCACGCTGCAGCTGCTTGCAGCCCACATGGGGCTGCCTGTGCCCGCTTTGGACAGCCCACGTGGGCTGCAAGCCCCTGCAGTGTGGCACACAGGGCAGGGGAGGGCCACTTCCCCCCCATGCTCAGCTTTTCCCTGGGCTCCTTCCCTACCAGAGAAAAGTGGCCCCTCGCCCACCCCATGGCCACCACTCCCTGCTGCAGGCACTCGCAGCCTGCATGGGGCTGTCTGAAGCAAGCACAGGCAGCCCCAGGCAGGCTGAGAGTACCTGCAGGGTGCCGGGCATGGCTCAGAGAGGGGCTGCTTTTCCCTCCCCACTGTTCTCAGCACCACCTTGTAACCTGGCCCCACTGCCAGGCTGGTAGGGGGCAGGTTACAAGCTGGTCCTGAATGCAGGGAAAAGCAGCCCCTCGCCCAACCCATGGCCAGCACCCTGTGTTGCAGCCACCTGTGGGCTGCCTGTGCCTGCTCCAGACAGCCCTGCATGGGCTGTGAGCACCTGCAGCAGGGAGCACTGGCCATGGGGTGGGCGAAGGGCCACTTTTCCCTACGCTCAGCACCAGCTTCTTCCCTGCTGGCGAGCAGGGGATTGGGGCTGTGTGCTGCCCCCCACCTGCACCAGGGGGCTGGAGGGCACTGGGTGTGAGTGGGCAGGGAGCCTGTGGGAGCACAGGGCCAGCACCGGTGTCCTGAGGCTAGTGCCGGTGGGGCCCAGAGCAGCATGGCGGGAGCAAAGGGTCCCAGCTGGCGGGAACTCTATGGAACCAAGTTAGCTCCCCCATCTCCCTGCTGGTGCAATCCAGCCCAGCTCCACAGACCCCTGCTGGCTTGCACCCCACTCTGGGCCCCACTGGTGCTGGCCCTGGGACATTGGTCCCAAGATGGTGACCAGCGGGTGGGGCACCTGTCAAGGGGCAGAGCTACCCATGCAGCCCTCGACAGCCTGCCAAAACTGGGTAAGCAGCTCTCCGCTGAAAATAACTGCCCGCCCCTGCTTTAAAGAGCATTTAAGATGGAACTGGAGGAGAAGATTTCCAGATAACAGTTGTACATTTAATAAGCTAAAAGAGTAAAGAGAATGGCAGCAGTTGGAGTGATTAGTGGGTTTAGGGTCGGGGGGGGGGGAGGGGGTGTTGTCCGTTTGTTTGTTTTTTTTACAATGGGAGAGGAAAAAATCCATGTCAGTAACTTGGTTACTCATATCCAACTAAAGAATATTCTAAATATTTTTGCAATATTGGGAGTAAATGTTTTATGCTTACAGGTCATCAGAATCAGAATGTCCTTCTTTGACATGCTCATCTTCCATATCATCTATTTCAAGATGGTCTTGATGTTGTACATCTGCTATACTTGGAACATCAACTACTGCCTTGTACAATTTGGAAAGATCTGGGAGTGAACACGTTCTTAACATCTATAAAGATCACAAACACCTCACGTTAAGACGGTTTTTATAACGATTCAGTAACAAAACATGGAACAACTAAATTTAAAAATTAAAGCAAAGTATGAAAATCTATTTTGACGCTTTATCTCAAAACAAAAACCACACGCAGGAAGTATATTCTAAATTCTGAAACCGTGAGATTTTCTATTAGAAGTAAAAGGGATGTTTTCCCTTTTTAATGTTGAAAAGGTACAAGAAACCCAGAATAAAAATATGTAAACTGATGTACAGTTTCTTTTATCATGTGGATCTGTTCTTTTTTTTTTTGCTAGATCTTTTTAATAATAAAAATGTTACATTGGTCAAAAACTGCACTGTTAAATGTGCATGTGCTCATGCACACATTTAAAAAAAATATTCCTGTCAGTTTAAAAAAAATACATTAAAAATTAATTTCTTTAGTATGCTACTAAAGACACCTTGTTTAATGGCAACTGAAGAAAAACGAAATATCTACTTAATTATTCATGGTGCTTTGGATTATTGTGTCTGCAGCTTGGACAATAAAAGACAAGTGATGTGACAAAGCTGCATTCAAGTCAGTTTTTCTAGTAGTAAAAATAGGAAAAGAACAAAAAAAACCCAACACATTGATTTCACTGGCAACAAAAATAAAAGCATAGCACAGATTAGCTGTCCACTCAGTATTTACACAAGAAGGTTCTGGTAAGGGTAATTAGGTTTCTTACAACGTATACTTAATATCCTACACCAATGGTGCTCAACCTTTTTCCCCCTGTGGGCCAGATGGGCAGTGGCTGGTCCAACAGCAGGCCATGTAGTGGCTCTGTTCCAGCAGCTAGGGCCATGGCAGCAGCCACCATCCAGCCATGTGAAAGTGGGTGGAGGGAACAGCCTGGCTTAAGCCTGGCCCCACAGGTTGGGGAAAGGGACTTCACCCAGCCCCAAGAAGGCGGGAGGGATGTAACCTGGCCCCACAGGGGAGAAAAGGGCCTTGACCCAGCCCTGTGGTATAGCCTGGCCCCACTGTGTGGCCTGGTCCCATGGAGGGAAAGGGGGTGTGGCCTGGGCCCAACCCAGGCCCCTGGGGAAAAGGGAGCATGGTCAGGCCTTGTTGGGGAGAAGGGAATGTGACCTAGTCCTGTGGGAAAAAGCAGGGTTGGACCTGGCCTGTGGGGTGGGGGGGAGGGCCATGGCTGTATTAATGGCCACTACTCCCTTACTGCGAAATTTCCAGACACCCCAGGGGAGCCCAGCAGGTCATATGTTCTGGTTTCGTGGGCTGCATTCAGTTCACAGGTCAAAAGTTGAGCACCCCCAGTCCTACACCTTGATATTTTTACTGCAAAGTTTTACTCTTAGAACTTGCTTGCTGTTAGCATTGGCTTAAGTGTGTTCATGTCCAGTTTTGATTCCTTCAAACTAAACTTCTGAAGGTAAACCAAGTGCCAGAAGACCTACTGTACAGTACAGCAGAGCAATACCCGTGTAGAAGCTGAAGTACTTGCACCAGTGCCAGCATCATGCAGCAATAAGCCCTGGAAAGATATTGTTCCCATAACAGTGGCCAAAATAACTGAATTTGGTCATCTGTGACAGCTAGGGGTCAGAGTGCCCTATAATGAAATACTGCTGTATTTTGGGAACGCCTCTTTGCTACCTTTGTGACCACACAGGCTTAGCTCTGGGTAAGGCTCCAATTAAAGCTTATGTTGCTGCTTGATCCAGGAAAGTAGTCCTGGACTTCCTCAGCTTGTGGGGAGAAGTAGAAGTTCAGCCACTGCCATGGAAGTCCTGAAGCAACAAATGTGAATATACAGACAATGGAAAAGAGATGGAGATGCTGGGATGTGACAAGGATAACTTCCAATGTCAGGCAATGGAACTTATCTTTCAGTAAGCCTACCACAGCAAAGGGCAGGAGAAAAAAAATCTAGTCGCATCCTCATAATACAATCAGCACTTAAAGAAGCTCAGTGACAAACAGAATAGAGATTTTAATAGCCAGAATAATGGACATCTTGCCAGATTAAGAGACAGCAACCCAAATCAGAGGAAATTGGACTCATACTCCAAATATTTTCAGCAAGGAATACTAGGGTCTGAAATACCTCGCAAAAATTTCACACAAAATAATATGCTGTACAGTAGCACAGGACACTGGTGCCTACCGACAATGTTGCAGTTTCTCTTAATGCAACCAGGTACTGTGAGACTACACCAACCTGGCAAAGGGAGCTGACTACGTAGGGACCTCTGCTGAAAAAGCTACTGTATTTATTTGCATACAATTCATACCTCTCTCCTCCCCTCCCCCAATCAGGTTTCTGAAACTGGGGTATATGTCTTAGATTTTACTTCACTGGAATAGAAGCATGGAAGAAAGAGGCAAGGAAACTTTGTGCTAAAACATCTGCCAAAATGTCTGCCACTTCTCCCAGAAGAGGCAAGCAGCAGGGGAAGAGTTCAGTGTTAACTCTCTCATAGCTGTTGGTAGGTAGGTTTTGGCTGAAAAGCCATTAAGCGGACTCAAGACAAGCATGCTGCTGTAGTCTGTAGCATCTTATCAGGTGTGTGGTGTGAAAGCAATCCTTCATTATTTCTAGGAACTTATTTAAATAGCTGCTTCTAACAAACAAGCAGCAGTCTTGTTGCTTCCCTTGAAGGGTCTGGGGCCTACCCTTGTTGCTGTCCTGCTATACTAGAACTGTCTCCCGGGATGTCACACTTCCTTTATGTTTATGTTTCTAGGAGGACTTACTCCATATCATAAAACTCAGGGAAAAATATCTTTCTACATTCTACCTTCCAAAAAATAAGATACATATCTTATTTGGGGTCCTGTGGTATGTGAGAAAATACATGATGTAGAGGTTCTCGTACAGACAAGCCCCAAGATAACAACATTAGTTTATCAATAAAAATAAGCTTTAGGTACTTGCCTTTGGATTGTTTGCATCAAATAAGCCAGTAGAAAGCCCAATCAACAATGAACTTTTCCCTTTACTTTTGGCTGGTGATACAGAGCGTGACCGAGGTGGAAACGACTCATCCAGTGAAGACTGAGCTGACAAAATTGGTGAGGCTGTTGGTCTGGTGTGGGGCTGTGCCACCCTCTGGAAAAAGGGTTCAGGTTGCATAGAGTGATCAAGACAAGTTTCTGGCATGATAAGAGAAATAATGTTATAGATCTATGTAGATTTAAAGAAACCCTCCAGTCCTCTAAGCCTTCAGGGCTCCCCAAGGACTCAAAACTTTCCAGACCCATGTGGAGCCAGGTGAGCTGAACAGCTGCACACCCAATCTGTGCATGTGGGGCTGGGGTGGGGCAGTGCGTGGCCCAGTCTAAGGGCTGACCCTGGGCTCTGGCCTGGTGACCGTCCTCGTGCAACTTATTTGGGTCAAAGCCGATGGTAGACAGGGTTCCATTCCTATAGCCCAATTTTACTAAAAAACACATACCAGCTAATTACCATACTGTGGATTCACTTATTTTGACTGTTTTAATACAGGTGGTCAAAAATATTGGTTAGGAAACAACTCCAGCTTATTACTCTCTTTATGCATCAAAATGCTATAAAAGGAGATACAAAATAGTATTCACTTGCAAAGTTTTCCTCTATTAATATTCAACTTTTGAAATGTGTAAGTTTAGCAATTTTTGCGTATACTGGATAATAATTTTGTGGATGGTTTCCACTGTACCTCAAAATGAATGTCTGGTAGAGTGGACTGTACCAGGGCTCGAAAATGGGCCCCAGTGAAGTCCTGATCGGCAGCCTGGGAACCACATGGGGCTCAAATGGTACTACTGCCAATCAGCTGATCAGCAGCCACCATTCAAGCCCAGGTGCAGTAAGGATCCAACCAATGATTAGCTGATCAGCAGCTGGCTCTGACCCAGGCCGGGGGGGAAGCACTTTACTGAAAGAGGCAGTGTGCTATTAGATAAAATCACCAAAACCCTCCTGTTGAAGCATGAAATTAATACAGACATTGGGTGAGCTTGGCCCAACTAACGCAATGCCTTTTCTGGGTGTGCACTGGGCTCAGCGTGGGGGTGCACCAAGTTTACAATAAAGCACTTTTTTTTGGTTGGGGGGGTTTATGCCTGTAAGCAGCCTATAGGAAAAAGGAATTACTATCAGTGCTACTAATTAAATAAATAAATAAAAAGTAAGATATACTGACTGACCTAATGAAGATTCATCCTGTGGCTGAACTTTATCTACCATTTCTCTCTCTGAAGCTGTATCATCACTGCCATTTCCTTGCTGACAGGCAGAATCATTCTGTGGCCTGTAACAGGACACCACAGTCAGAAAAAGAAACCACATCAAACTAATTAACATGTGCATCTACTGAAAAATTAACCACCCATCAAAATTAATCATAATAAGACAAAGACAAACAGGGGAGCCAAAACCAAACATAATATTTAAGTAAACTATCTAGTTATCAGTGAAAAAATAGTTACTGATTCTAATGCTACTACAGGCAGTACTAAAGAAAAAAAGAAAAAAAATAATTACCCATTCTCCTTCACTTCTTTTTCTTTAATCCACACATCACTAACAGTGATGGGAAATTCTTTACTTTTGTGCTTTTTATTTCCTTCTATTTCTTCCAGCAACTCTGTTTCCAAATCATCAGGCTCTAAATTCAATAAAATCACAAGTGAAGAGTATCAAGTAAAGGCCATTCCTTGGGAAAAAAGAGAGAAGCTTCAAGAAAAGTTCTCTCATCTTAAAATAGTTACATTTACATCCTTGGAGTTTTAAAAACTGGATGTAGCAAAGAAAGATGAGTGTGACCCTGAGGTATGTGGCACTGCAGACCTGTCTGCGGCACCACATGCTGCATATTCACATGTTCTCTGCAAGGTAGCACTACAGGGTTTTTTTTGACCCTGAGAGATTCTGGGGTCAAAAAATACCCATGTGAAGAAAGTAGGGCAGTGCCTGCAGGGGCAGTGTGTGACATTCAAAACCAGAGCCTGGCCGTCCAGAGCCACACTACAGTGGCTGGCTAGGCTCCAAGTGACAGGATCGCTCCAGCTGCAGCTCCCCGAGGCTCCCAGGACTCAGGTGAGGCTGCCGGGCCCAGCATGGTTGCTGGCTCCAGCCTCCCTTGCCCCACCCATGATAACTTATGTGCCAGAGCATGTGTGCCACAGGTATTCCCAGGGACAAGTAGCAGCAGCACAAGTTATGCTGCTGCTTCTTGTCCCCAGGGAAACAAATCTCTACGCTCGTGTGGATGCAGTCTCTGGGTTTAATAGAAGGACATTATGATGGCAGCTCTGCCTCCTTATAGAACCCACTGTTCATTCTCACAGCCACAAAGAGCACTGGTTTCCTGAAAACTCAGCAGCACCAATGTTCCCCATTCAGAAGTGGAAAATATGCAGATGTCTCTTCAGTGAAAAAGCTTGGCATCACCTTGTTCCACGGACAGTCACACAACATAACAAATCAAACAGAGTTTTGACATTTAACATATTCCAATTGTAACCTATAAACGATATATTAATCATATCAAAATTCTGGCAAATTCTTCTTTTTAAAAAGGAACCAAGAGTTACACTACTATTAATTCCTTAATCTTAACTAGTATCAATGAAAACTCATACCATCCAGCACAGCAGGCAGGGATGAAATCTGGGTAGTTCCAGATGTCTGCGATTCCTCAGGTACTGTCCTTTCAGACTCGGTGACAACAACTAGTTCTGAAGATTTATCTTCAATAGGAGAAGCAGTTTGCTCTTTTACTGTTAAAGATTGATAAGTTTCCTCTTCAGATATTTCTACAGTTTCAAAACACAAAAGTTACTGTATAGTTTTAAAAAAAAAACACCTCAGAGAGTTATACCTGGTTTGGCACAAGTTTCAATCTGGTAAACAGCAAATTGTAAAACCAATAAATTAAGCTAAGTCTCCATACACAGGCAAGCACTAACACTAATACAGGGGAAACCACCACATTTAACACCCTTTTTTAAGCAAAAAGATGCATTTACTCTGTTGTAACACAATTAACTCATTATACTGGCTATAACTGAAGCAGTTGTCTAGTAACTTTTAAGTTTCTTTGTTTAGGACAATAACCAGATAGTGTGCACAGTATGTTGCTGGATTTCAAATTTCACCAAGAATTCTTCTATTTTTACCTATAAGAGTATAACTGTTTGATGCATGAAAGGTTGCACATATGCCTGATTTAAAACAAAAAATAAAACAGAGTTGACACAACTGCAAACTGACTCAAGCTTATTTAGACTATTTAAGATATGACTGTTACGCTTACTCAGCTAAGTAATACTGCTGATATTTTGATAAGGGTAAACCCAATAACACTGCAAGAGACTGAGTTGAAAATATTAAGTTTTTTGCTTTAGACATTTATCACTGTGATACAGAAAAATACCATTTACAAGATACCAGTGCATTTAATTTTAAAGCATAAAATTACACCTGTAATAAAACATTCAAGCGCAACAACATGGATGTAAGTTTTGTTAGGACATCACAGTGAAGGGTCTCAGATTCTCAGAAGAGGAAAAGAAAAATATTAACAGTTGACATGCCAAATCCCTAATATTGTCTATGTTCCAACCTCAAAAGCAGTAAGATACAAAAGCAAGAGTGAAACACCTGTTTCACCCCATTGGAAACAGGTCAAAAACAAGCAGGAATGGAAGACTTAAGAAAAGTTGATATCAAGAAGTGATAGAACAGTTAAATAACTTAAATCGAAGGTTAAAACAGTGTACGGGGATTCTTGTTTTAAAACACTGATTTCTACTTCTTTGTCCTTTACTGGAAAACTATTCTACTTTGTCAAATTTCTAATCCCTCATTAACTGGAGACAAGAAAGTTTTGCCCAACTAAAAATATTCCTTCAGAAACAAGTTGAGGCAAAACGTGGTGTACTGTATAAGGAAAAATGTTTCTCTAATTCCAAAATATCAGTCTATGAAAAGTTATTTTGCAGCCTTGCAGTTCAGAAAACCACCGATTCTTGCTTACCATTTGTGATACTTATTTCCTCCATTACATCAGTCTGAAGCTGTAGCTCTGCTTCTCCCAGTACTTTCAAAACTGAATCTGTAGGACTTTTGCCCCAATGCTTCCGGTGGTGCTCACCAATATCTAGTTTAATTACCTCCCCCACAGTGCACTCTGATGGGAAACATGAAAAATAATTATGTTTAACATTTACTTTGTTCATATTCTGACAAAACAAAGATGAAGAGAAATCATACAAGCTGTATATACTACCTTTTTGTTTTTTTCACCATTACAACACAATAAATGACAAAAGGTATTCCCTCATCCCTGCAGCAAATCCAACAACCTAAAGAATTTCACTCCAGGGCCTTAGTTTTAGTAGTTCCCACTGTAATTTCCTGTCTTCAATAGCAAGAGCCACTGTGAAAAAAAAGTTCAGGAGAACAAGCTGTTTTGTCAACAGCTGAAGTACTGCATATCAACCACAGAGAAAACAGTGGTTTCATTCTCACTGCTTGTATTGGTCTTGATTTCATACCAACTAGAAACTTAGTGTCCCTAGCAACCTACCTCATGAGAAAAATGGGGTTAATGCAAATATTTCCTGTCCTTCTAACTTCCTTTGCTGTCCATATTTGCTAATTCTGGCCAGATGGATGTGCAGGCATGTGGAGTTAGTGGCACTGAAAACTTCTTTGCGATGCCACAAACCGCACGCTTGGAATGTTAAAATGTGCTCTGTGCTGCAAGTTTGCAGCACAGGGGCAAAATTGTCAGCCAGAAAATCCTGGTAGCAAAAAACAAAACAAACAAAAAAACGCTGTGAAAAAGTGGTGTGGAGCAAGCCACAGGAGTGCATGCCAGCAGACACAGAGGCTTGGTCCTCTAGAGCAGGGGCTTTCAACCTTTGTAAATAAGTATACCCGCAGCATCACCCTTTTTAATAAGTGTTCCCCCGAGGGAGGGTGACCAGCCAGATGCGGAGCGGGGGCGGGGCAACAAGGTTCCCTCTAAGATGCGTGCACACGCAGCCAAGCACAACTAAAAAAAAGTGTGGCTGCACACAGCTTTTTCAAAGCCATGTTGGACCAAGGCGGTGTGCTCACGGACTGCTGCTCCTTAGAGAGAACACTGGGTGGCAAGTGGCAGCAGTGTGGTGTCTGTGTGGCCCTGCTCTCATGCCACCCAGGCCCTGCTCTTGTGAGACAGTGCTGCAGGGTGGCAGCACTCTGTCCTCATGTATACTCTGGTACCTTTCAAAGTACCCACGGTTTGCAACCTGTGCTCTAGAGAGATGTTTTGGATGCTCTGGCTCTGCTAGCCAGGAGCGTCTCCCCTCCTTTATTCTGCCCCAGCTTCTCCAGCAAACCTGGAGCTGGGAGAAGTGAAGAGAGGGCAGTTTGCCTCAAGCGGGGCATTTTGCCCTGCACCAAAGCACATATGCAAGGGCAGCAAAAAGTAATGGTGCAAAATCTATGCTGTTACTATTTTTGCCACTGCAAGTGCACGCCTCTGCATGTGGAGATGTGCCCTTAGGCCGTTGGTACACATTAACTGGTTAATCACATCTTAAGTGTTAATCACTGATTAAGCTGTTACCCAGGCACATATTAATGCAATTAATGGCGTGATAAAAAAGGAGTAAGCACAAAGTTTATACATAAAATGTGTAATAACTCTGTGGCTTGTTCTTATCACACCATTAACTTAACATGTGGCTAGGCTATGGCTCCCAGAAGTGGACTGCACCCCCAAAACTGGGAGCTCCATCAGGTGACAGATTCCAGCCTCAGGAATGCTTGGTGGGATCCCCAATCATTTTTCACAAAAAAGCACTTAAAAGGGTTAATTTCAGTGCTAAAAGCATTTTGTAAGTTCAGGAAATTTAACTCTGCTCAGCAGATTCTTTTTGTTTCCTATGGAATTAACATCTCATTTTAAAACTGCTTTAGATTTTAGCAACACACCAGCCACACTGATTCTCTCTTTTTCAGCAAGGACATTTAATCCCTGTTAAAAGTGAAAAAGAATAAGGGAAATTATTAAAGTGTTATTTTAAGCTTCAAATGCCATATGTGCTTTTCCTTTTTGCAAATGCAGCTATGTTTGCAGTGGGAGTATATCCAAATAACTTTATAGAGCCTTAACCTAAATTAACCTCTTCACAGCTGACTTGCTAGGAATATTCAATCATGTGATTTGTATATTAATTCCAAAAATAGAACATAACCACCTACAATTTTTTAAAAAGCACAGACAAAAAAGCAGTGTTAACTACAAAGACAGTGTTTACTGCTGTTTAGACTAGCAGCCAGCAACCTTTCAGGAGCAGCAGATTGCTAATGGAGCTAGATCCAAAGGCTCAAAGCCACCACTTCTGACCCAGCCACTGATGATTTCCCCCCTGCCCACCCCCTACCAGTGCCAACCTGATGCCAAATTGTTGCCCATGTACTATCTTTGCCAGCCATAGGCCATAAATTGCCAGTTCCTAGCTTAGATAATGAAGAGTTATAATTATAGAGCACTTCTTGTTCTGACACTATGCATCGCAGATTGGTACAATGATGACTAAACCTTTCAAACAAGAAAGTGTGCTTACTCTCTGTCCCAGACAATGTTTCTTCCATTGTTAGTTCTGCTAGAGGAACCACTAACTCAGCTGCCTCTGGTTTCCATTTCTTGCGATCCCCCGGATATTTTACTTCATGCTGTTCCTTACTATCTTCAGTCACCTCTGTTGCACAGATGTCTTGAGGCTCTTTTTTGACTTTTGCATCCTCCTGGGCTTTAAGATTTTGATTCAGCCTTCTCAGTATTTCTCGCTTATTCTAAGAAAGGGCCAAAAACATGCCACAAACTTGATACTCAGAAGGGAAAGGAATTGACCAGTGAACAGAAATTTGAAAATTTAACCTACTTGGATGGCATTATCAGGCCTTTTTATTTCTTCAGAGGTTTCTGGGACAGAAGCTGCATTTTCATCCTTTAAGTCCAGGGGGCACAAAATACAACACAGGATAACAGGTCAGAAAAATATACTCAGAGTGTTAAGAACCCGTACTGGGAGAAGAAAGAATTAACCTTTCTAACATCTTTCCATTTACAACAGTACAATGAATATTTTAAGCTTTTGAACAAATGTTTGTATCATTCACTAAATAGAAACTGACAGTTAAAAAAAAAAAAAAATCAATAGATTAAGCAAATGAAAAAAAAAGGTTCAGAACACGAATTGTGTGATAGGAAAGTTAAAGTTGGGACTGTTCTACAGATCAGGCATCCTAGTCTGAAGTTAGGAATAGGTTCTCTCCTGAAAAACGAGAGAAAAGTACAAGGACAGACTTAAGGTATTTCCTAGGCAAAATGAAAAAAGGGGGGTAAATCTAAGAATGTCACTGGAAATGAAAGGAGGAAATAGAGAACAATGAGCTTTAAGTAAATCATATGAATAACAGAAACAGCAGTTTCTTGATATTCCAGCACAAACAAATCAACAGCATCAGAAGATTTACCATCAAAAAGAAAGATGGAAGGGATCGCAGGTGATTTAGTTCAGTGTTAAAGGATTATCTGTGTGTAAATCATCCCATTCAAGTGTTTGTCTAGCCTGCTCTTTGAGATTTTAAGGATGGAAATCCCACAACCTCTCTAGATAACATGTTCCAATTTCTAATCACCCTCTTAGTGAGAAAGTTCTTCCTAATATTGAACCTAAATTCTCCTGGAATTTGAGACCATTGCTCCTACCTCTGCTATTTGTGACTGAAGCATCTCCATTCTCTATATAACCACTCTTCAGGTATTTGAAGACTTATCAAATGGCCTCTCAGTCTTCTCTTCTCCAAACTAAATAATCCTAGTTCTTTCAGGCTTTCCTCATAAAACACATTTACCAGCCCTCTAATAATCTTTGTTAATCTCTGTTGAACTCCCTCCAATCTGTCCACATCCTTGTTGAAGTGTGGGCCCCAAACTGGACACAAAACACTCCAGGTGAGGCCTCATCAGTGCTGACTAGAATGGAAGAATCATTTCCTCATTTGCAAGTGATATTCCTACTATTGCCCACCCACCTTTTTCTTTCCCCAAAGAAAAGCTAACTTGCCTCATATTCATCTTAACATCCAGGTATTTTTCTGCAGTACTATAGCCTAGCCAGTCATTCCTCAGTCTGTATTTGTGCATGCAACTGTTCCCTCCAAAGTGTAGGACTTTGCATTTGCCCTTGTTTAATTTCATTCGTATGATTTTTGGACCATTTCTCCAGTTTATCAAAGTCATGCTGGATCCCAACTCATCCCCCTGTAGAATGGCAGCAACTCCACCAAGCTTGGTGACACCATGCAAGATCACCAATGACGCTAAAAACTTTGGGGCAGAGTGTCCACACCTGAGGATAGGCTGATGATCCAAGCTGACTTGGATAGGCTTAGAAAGTGGGCGGATATAAACCTGATGATGTTCAATACCAAAAAATGCAAGGTACTCCACCTTGGGGTGGGGGCGGGGGGGGGGAACCCACAGCATGTTTACAGGCTCAGCAGTGCTATGCTTGCTAGCAGCGCAGCCAAAAGAGACTTGGGAGTCATGACTGACCATGAACATAAGCCACCAATGTGATGTCGCAGCTGGTAAAGTGAACAAAATTCTGGCTTGCATCCATAGAAATTTACCTGCTTCAGGTAAATCTGAGCATGTCAACCTCCTGTTGTACTTGGCCTTGGTGAGGCCGCAGCTGGAGTACTGCATCCAATTCTGGGCTCCACAACTCAAGAAGGATGTGGGGAAGCTTGAGAGAGTCCAGTGGAGAACCACACACATGATCAGAGGGCAGGAAAACAGGCCTTATGATGAGAAGCTGAGAGCTATGAGACTCTTCAGCCTGGAAAAGAGCAGGCTCAAGGGGGACCTGGTGGTAGCCTATAAGTATATAAGGGGTGTAACATAAGGGTCTGGGGGAATGTCTGTTCACCAGAGCACCCCAAGGGATGACAAGGACCAATGGTCACAAACTCCTCCAAAACCATTTGAGGCTGGACATAAGGAAAAACATCTTTACCGTCCGAGCCCCCAAGACCTGGAATAGACTCCCTCCAGAGGTGGTGCAGGGACCTATTCTGGACTCTTAAGAAACGTTTGGATGCTTATCTTGCTGGGATCCTTTGACCCTAGCTGACTTCCTCCCCTGAGGCAGGGGGCTGGACTTGATCTGTCGAGGTCCCTTCTAGCCCTAATGTCTATGAAATCTGTGAAGATGAGGAAAGGTGGAGCCACAATTATGCCAAAAAGGCAAAATGTTCATTTCAGGCACTGTACAGACCCTGCCAATAGTTATTTCCTAGTTGTGTCTGCACATACATTTAGGTGAAGGCAGTATTGAAATCACACTTGTATTTAACACCCTTATTATTTAAATTTAATTTTCTAGATCTAAAAATACTATTTTTAGGGACTATTTGAATTTTGCATAAAATCTTCATTTGGAATGTAATTTTGCTTAAGAAAATATTTGAAACAAATTATTTTTTAAAAATGTCCTTGAAATATTTCAGATTTTAAATCAGGTCCCTACAGCAAATGAAATAAATCCTTAAAAAAATAAAAAAAAATGCAAGAGAAGATAGTGCATGAAATACCTACATACATCTCAGGGATGGGACAGCTTTAAAAAAAACCAAACTAACCATCCCATGAGAATTGTTCCCATCTGCTATAATTTGAAGACAAGGAGCTGCCAAGCCTGCTTTCTCTGACCTACCGGTTTCACTCAAAACATATAGACACCCAACACATTTCACTCCAAGGAGCAAAATTGAGGTGTAGATGCAGAGTTATGCAATTAGGGGTAATGAAAGGACATAGTTGTGAAAAATTATATACATGCTTGAGAAGAGTACATCCAACATGGACTGGAGAGGTTCTAGGATTTTTAATCCAAGTTTTTCAGTTGTATTATTCAGAAGTACTTACAAGTACATAAACACTTGAAAGATCTAGTGTGTGCAGCCACAGGGAAAGGCAACTACTAATGAGTAGAATTAGCTGCCACTGATATGAAAGAGAAAGTTCTTCAATTTGTACACCACCTAAAAGCATGATTTACTAGAATACAAGAAGGTGAGCAGGTCATTAGATAATACAGCTCGGTATAAAGATATTTTTCAGAACTTAAGGTAATTATTTTAACTAGATGGTATTAACTACTGCTGATTAATATTTTGATCAGCGATTCGAGTACCCAGCATTAATGTATGAAGGTATTTGATCCTACATACTTAGAGTTGAAAGAGGTTGAAGGAAATAAACAACTGAAACACTTTTTCAGAGGAAAAATGAGTTCTGTCAAGAGCTGTTAATAAGCATGACAAAGATTTGGAGTTAATACAAAAACAGAAATAAAAAAAATAAAAAAAATCAGGTTTTTTCATATTTTTCAGGATCAAATGTGCTATAGCATAAGACTAATCTACTGAAGGGGAACAACACAACACTGATTAATTTGATGGCCTTGCAAATAGGACATTTTTTGGCACCATGAGAGTCACTAAAATGAATCCACAGTGATAATTTACATATATGTTTCAGCCCTTCCAGCAGCTATTCAACATCATTTTCATTCAGGAAGAATATATGTTCATCTTCAACATCACAAATCAGCAAAGATGATACCATGGGAACTGAAAAAGGTATAGATTTGGAACTTGCAAAAAACATTACAGTTTTCAATGAAGCATAAATCAAATAATTCAAAGAAATGATTGAAGGCCATTATCTTGCACAGATTTTTGTAAAAAGTTTGAATTGAAAGATTCACTACTAGATGCTGATGGTAAAGAAACCAAGGCAAAAAGTCACAGCAAGATTTAAAAGCGCAACTAATATTCATGCAAGATAATTTGCTGCATGTAAGGGGAGAAAATATATTCCTATAAAAAGTTACATTATGTGCCTGAAAAAAAAAAAAAAACCTACAGAAAAGTGTGTTCAAATAAATTCAGATATTACTGTAAATTCCAATTTTGTAAATACTTCTTCATATGCTTAACTTCTGCTACTACAAGCAGTCCCATTTAATATCAGTTTGACCCGCTTGCAGTGTTACAGTCAAAGGTATAACCACTTGCAGGATTAAATATCCCGCAAACACAGAATGATGTGTTCGCACTGTTTCCAAAAACACATACAATAGCAAGAACATCCCATACAGTCATCCTCAGAAATATTTAGTACAGTATTCAAAAACTCATTAAGTAGTAACATAAAATACAGCCCTATAGTTCAAAAATCTATAAATTAAACTAACAGTACTTCAACACTGAAAAGAGCTTTCCCTTGCATGTCTACAAAAGCAATTCTTCTGTCCTGCTCAGCACTGATGAGGCTTGATTACTGCTGTCCAAGTTTGCACACCATATTTCAAGAAAGATGTAATCAAATTAGAAAATTTCTGCCCACCAGAGAAAACATCATATGAGAGAAGGCTGGAAGATCTAAGATTATTTTCATGTTTGAAAGTTTTTAAGACCAGGTTTGACAAACACTTGGATAAAATGATCCACCTTCAGTAAGGGGTTGGACTATATGACCTGTTGAGATCTCTCCCAGCCCATTTTTCCCCCTGAGGTATCCAGTTCTAATTAAAAACATACAATGTTTCAAAATACCAAAAGTTCTTGAATGAATACATATTCTTCAAATCTCACAAATTGGTAGATTTGTCTCCTGTTTCTTCATTGATTTTAAATGTTGGTGGAGTACCTACCGCACCCACTTCCTTCAATGCAGAAGTCATGGAGATGATGGGTGAACTGGGCTTAAGTGGAGGCTGTGGTTTGACAGAAGGTACTTCAGGTTCATGCTGACCAGACACAGGACTAGCTCCTGGTGCTGCCACATGGAAAGCCATATTAGAATTCTTTACCCCTTTGGCTGCTAACTGTGGAAAAACAGAACAAAACCATGCTACAGTAATACAAACCAACAAGCGAAATACATCAGAGTCCTGTTACATTCATAAGCCTTCTTATATTTGTGTTGTTACCAGTTTAAATAAATCCTTGAATCAGTAGGTATATTATGAATTTTGCTTTCAAAAGAAGTAATCTTAAATGACAAACAATTTTCCTTGGAAGGCTGGTTTTGAGAGAACACCTCATGGTAGTATCAGAATGTCACAGCTGTGATGGTCAAGGATGCATCTCTCATTTATTAGCAACCTGATAATTTCTTATATGTTATTTTTGTTTACATACACACTTCTTTGTTTCATCTGCTAACGAGCTCTTCTACACCTGCCTTTTTTCCCCCCTCAGAGACATGAGGAATGGTACAGTGGTACCCAGAAACTCATCTGTCTCTTCCCAAACATGCACGTGATCCAATAAAAGACATCACCAACAAAAAAAACTGCTCTCTTGCATTTTGGAAGATCAGCACCTTACATTAAAAACTCAACTCATGTAAGAGTACCTGTGCGTGGTACTTATAGAATACCACGTGGGCCAAGTGAACCAGGGGTGCCCAACTTGTGGCTCATGTGCCACAAGTGTCACACAGCTGCTGTGTGTGGCATATGAGCCCTGGGCACCCAGTGAACAGGAGGCAGTAGAATAGAGACAGGTAGTCAAGCAGCCAGTAGATCAGAGGAGGGGCAGGTCAATGTTGCAGTAAGTGGTGTCAGGTGTCACTACCAAGAGCCAGGTTTACCCTTCCCTGGCCCTCAGGGAATTCAAGTCTTCAGATCCTCATTCACCATAGAAAACTGTAGCTGTTGCAGGACCAGGGAAGAGTTACCTGGCTCTTGGTAATGACAGCTCCTCTTGCAGCAGTGTCTTGCTCCTGCTCTGCATGGCTGGAGGTTTGAGTCTCCCTGCCTACATTCCAAACACTTGGACACAAACCCGTATCAGGTGTACCTTAGGCAGCATAGGTTACAGCAGCACTTGTGGGGGACAACTTAATTTGTGGCACACCTGGCAAGAAGGTTAGTCACCTCTGATCTAATTTAACCAAACCTAAGAAGCTATTACTACGGTGGAAGAAATAAAGAAATTTATGCATGTAAGCATAAATTGTGGTCACATAATTAAAAGGAAGTAAGAGACATAGGGAAAGCTTGCTGAACTGATGTGAAGACAGCTAGACCCATGGACTGTAGAAAATATCAAAGCAACAGCAAAATAAACTAGTGAGCTAGTGATTTACAGTAAAATCTACTGACAAAATAGGTGATGTCAGAGGATAAGGGCTCAACATGATCTCAATTTTTGATAGTTAAAAAAACACTTCAGCAATCCCTTTAAAAGGAAGAGCATTAAAGATTCTATGCACACTTTAAAGTCTTGGAAGGGGAGAAGCAAAATGACATCTGAAAGCATATCTACTTATTGATAGGGAAACACAGGACAGCAATTATTCATAGAATCATAGAATCAATGGGTCGGAAGGGACCTAGACAGATCGTCTAGTCCGACCCCCTGCCATGGCCAGGAAGGAGCACTGAGGGTGGGAGGGGTCATAAGACCCCAGCCAGGGGCCTATCCAGGCTCCTCTTGAAGATTTCCAGGGAAGGTGAGAGCACCACCTCTCTGGGAAGCCTATTCCAGGCTCTGGCCACCCTTACAGTGAAGTAGTTCTTCCTAAAATCTAACCTAAACCTATCCTCCCTCAGCTTGTGGCCATTGTTCCTGGTGACTCCAAGCGGGGCCCTGGTGAACAGACTTTCCCCAAGTCCCTGCTGCTCTCCCCTGATAAAGTTGTAGGCAGCCACAAGATCCCCCCTCAGTCTCTTGCGGAGACTGAAGAGATTCAGGTCCCTCAGCCTCTCCTCATAGGGCTGGCCACGGAGCCCCCCCACCATACGAGTGGCCCTCCTCTGGACCCTCTCCACATCCTTCTTGAAGTGTGGCGCCCAGAACTGGACACAGTACTCCAGCTGCGGCCTGACCAGCGCCGCATAGAGGGGGAGCAAGACCTCTCTGGACCTGTTAGTGATGCCCCTGTTGATTCATGACAGGGTGCAGTTGGCTCCGCCTATTGCTTCGTCGCATTGGCGATTCATATTCATCCTGGAGGCAATCCTGACTCCAAGATCCCTCTCTGCCTCTGTGCTGCTGAGAGGGTCAGCCCCTAACCTATAACCATAAAACTGTTATTGGTACCTTCCCACCCTTGAATTCTTACCCAAGATCTTTCTTTCAGCATCCACAGGTAAAAAGGAACAGCTATCTTAAGTATCATTTTATGTACACCTGCTTTTGTAAATCACATGCTTTCAATATTTAATTTTGTTTAAATACAGAATGGCAGTGCCACCAAGTGAAACAAAGTAGCACCATAGCCTGGCAAATACTGACAGCAATAATAATTTACATAACTTCTAGCTAGTCCTGTAGTTCATTGCATCAGTAGAAACTAGCTGAAATGCATCCTTCTAATTATTACTTGTTTATTCATTAAATAATTTATGAGTTGAGCACACACTTATCAAATGACAAGCTGATAAGTACCACAAAAAGGGACAAGTAATTTCACACACAATTTCATCCTGATTAAAAGGATTGTCAGCTGTATGCTATTTCCTATTTACTGGCCTCATAATACCTTCCTTTTAAAGCAGCGATATTACATATTCGACTTTGCACTCCAGAGAGTTTATGAGCAAAAGAAACAGTTATGCACATTTCAGTAAGTTAGAGACCATCACCAAATACTTCAAGGTTAAATCAATGATTTTTCACATTTGATATATACTTTAAACTCAGACCAAAATTTTCATGCCTGGGTGACTGATGTAAATCTTCTGAATAAGAGTAGCCTGGCTCTCCCAGAGTCTCATTTTTGTACAAAAGCTAAGCTACAGTAAACTAGACTTGAAAATCTTATTTTAATTTTTTAGACACTGAATTCTTTGGCTGGGAGATGAAAAGTCAAGTAGTGATCATTCCACATAGAACTATGCTATAAAACATCTTACATGTTCCTCCCAAGCTCTCTTCTCTCTTTCATATGCTTCTTTTCTCTTTCGCTCTAACTGTTCTTTCAGAACTGCAGCTCTTGCATTCGCTTGGGCCTACAAATAAGAAACCAGCAGACTTTAAACTAGCATTACAACCAATAGCTTCCCAACTTCATTCCATGGACCACTTAAAAAAACCAAAACAAACAAAAAAAACCCTCACATACTGCCTCGCTTCCTAAAATCCAAATCCTACATTTTTTAAATTCTCAAAAAGAGCTCCGTTTTGACCAGCATGAGAAAGGGTTTTTCAGGCCACAGGAGAGCCATGACCAGATGTGATAACTAATGTCACACTTGAAATAAGTAAATTCTTTCTGATGTTGCCTAAGCTAATTTCTAAAGAACTTTAAACAAATCAACGGCTTATTCTGTCCTCAAGTCATTTTCCTGGGTGATACTAAAGGAATTAAAAATTTAATTGTGCATTTCATCCAAACAAAATACAAATTAAAAAAAAAAAATCATTGGACTAATGCAGTTTTAGAACAAAAACTTCAACCACACACACACACACGTAAAATGAAGTTTGTTTTGTAGAAAATATCATCAAATTATGTAAGTTGAACATTAGAGAGTTTCTGTAAATAAAAGAGATATCAAATCAGTTACATTAAGAAACATAAAAACCGTGTGTGTGTGTGTGTGTGTGTGTGCAGATCCTACTTATACACAATTCCCTCATCTATATACACGTGCATTTATTAACAGACTCATCTTGTATCCAAATTTAACATTTAAACATATGCACACAAGCACACATTTAAATGTTAAAATTTGTTAGTTGATAAACCCAATCTGTTAATAAGCACACAAAAAACATTTTCTCTCCTTTAAGTAAACTTAATTAAGCATAACATACTAATGTTTGTTTTTACATTATATTTCTTTCTATCAACTGAAGTGGCCAGTTGTACCTTGTATAAATACAGGCATACCTTGTTTTATTGCTCTTTGCAGATATTGCGTTGTTTACAAATTGAATGTTTGTGGCAACCCTGCATCGAGCAAGTCCTATCGGCACCATTTTTCCAACAGCATTTGCTCACTTCGCATTTTTTAGCAATAAAGTATTTTTTAATTAAGGTATGTACATTTTTTTTTAAGACATAATGCTATTGCACACTTAATAGACTACAGTATAGTGTAAACATAACTTTTATATGCACTGGGAAACCAAAAAATTTGTGTGACTCACTTTATTGCAATATTTGCTTTATTGCAGTGGTCTGGAACCAAACTCGCAATATCTCCGAGGTATGCCTGTATGTGCAGTACAGTTACATTGTTGCTTCACAGGCTGCTGTTGCAACAGAATTCAGAACACTCTATAGGTTGTGTGTCTATATACTGTTGAAGAACACAGATCTAGAAACTTTCTTTATTAGAGAAGCATAACTTTGAAATTAAGGCATAAATCAGCATTTAAAGCAGTGCGTTTGTCAGGTCTGAAAAAACACGGTGAAAACATTGCAATATTTTGCAGGTGCTCTTTTCCTGCCCTTAGTTAATATAAAACTAACAAAAATAAATGAAGTAGTCATGGTGCACTCTTTCTCCTTCCTTTCCCCCATCAACTCCAATCCATCTTGCTTATACCAAATGGTCTTCAGGGCCAAGACAAACATGAGAAAAAAAAGTCAGTCAAAATGAATTTCATTTTAAATATATCATAACATGACTAGAATGGGTTTTAGTATTTAAGTGATAGATAACTTTAACAGCTTTGACATTGCAGTATAATATAAAGCGTTTATGGCTCCATCTTCTGCAAACAGCATCAAATAATGTCTGTATTGAAAGAATGAATTTGAATGATTCATTTCAGCTGAGATTACTTAGTCTGAGAACTATTCACTGTGCATATTTGTAGGAAATACATATTTTGATACTGGAAAATATGTACCAATATTTAGTGTATTGCCTATATTTACTTATGGAAGTATCAAAAACACTGCAATGAAACAACTACTGCAGATGGAAAATGAATAATTTTAAAATAAGGCCACTATATGCCTTTAGCCCAGCAAGGTGTACAGACATTTGCTCTCACAGGAGAAACTCTCCCGGGATATATTCCCAGGTTATTTTTTTCTTGGAGTGGCCATTTTTTGTTCTGGAAGAAAAAGCATGAACATCTCTACACTCATGGTTTTTCTTGAGAGCAGTGACTGTCCCAGGAGAAACTGAATGCCTGTTCATGGCCCAAATCAGTTCAGATAAGAGAATATTAAATACACGTTTTTTAAAGAATTTACTGTAACGTTTTTCAATTACCTTCAGTGCTTCGATTTTCTTGAGTCTCAATTCTGCTTCTTCACTTGCTTCTTGTCCGTCAGAACTGCCAGAATCATTCTACAAAAGAGTTCCTTGAAGAGTGAGCAAATCAATGTTGGCAGACAGGTTCATCAGATGAAGGCCAGAAAGAATCATTGTCTTTGTGATTGAACTAAAGAGCATCTTAGATTTATTTGTTTGTATGATCACCAAACAACTTCAAGGTAAACAGACTATTCCAACTTTTCTCTGAGCCTAATCTGCATATACAGTGAACAGTTCCAAACAGGGGATTTTACCATACCTTCAACTCTCTTATGAAATATGAACTTTCACTTATACCCAGAAAAACTTTTACAATCTTTTCTCCAAAGCCTGATGAAGTGTGTTGTGCCTGAAAGCTTGCAATTAAAGACTTTTTTTTTTTTTTGCAGAAGCCTAGTTGGTCTAATAAAAGATATCACCTCTACCACGAGTCCTGATAACTGATAGATCCTGATAACTTGTAGGATTTAGAATTTGCCCCAAAGAGCTCTAAAAGTAAATCATTCTTGATCTCTCATTCAAGTGCCCTCAGCACACTCATGCCTGGGACAGATGAACAAGTGCTAGACCAATAAAAAAAAAAAGTGAGAGAAAGAGCCCTAAAGAGCCCTAATAGAATGGCTCCTTACTGACTGAGAAAGAGGGATGACAACCAAGCTAAAGGCCTCTTTAATTGAGACTTTAACCCATCCTTATGACCTTTGGGAAAATGTAGCTGTCTTTTTATTTTTAGCAAAGGAAACAGATTGGAGGAACATCTGAACAAGAAAGCAAAGCTATCTTGTTTCTTGTACTCAGAGTAAGAAATACAGACACCCTGAGGGAAAATGTTACTCTCCAAGGTAGGCAAGGCACCACATATCCACATTTAGTGCTAGAGATCAGAGGCACAGTGTTTAGAGCCTGGCTTCTTAATCTCTAGTTCCACCGTCTGGAGAGCCTGGTGAAAATGTGGTGGGGCTACTCGTGGCAGTGTAGCTCCTATAAAATACCACAATGTTGCACCTCCAAAGTCAGGTGAGTACAGGGTGTCTCAAAACCCTAACCCCCACTGCATTGTGAGTACACCTTGGTTGGACAGAGGCTAAAAATCATCACCATGACAGAAATGTGCCCTCACCGAGGCAACAGGGAGTCAGCAGTACTTCTTATATGTTGCTCTCTGGCAGAAGCTACAATCATCAAGACACAGAACATCTGTTTGGCCTTTGGATTCTGTCTCAATGGTCTAAAAGAGGGGACGGTAGGTCTTGGGCAGCCTCTACAACTCCTTACTCTTGCCTAGGTGTACACATTGAAGGTCTTGGTGTGATGGTTGTAGGACTCTGTATAGGCGAATTCATCAGGTACCTGATTAGACCTCTTACATGTGCACCACAATCCAGAGCAGTATTTCCCAACCTTTTGGTTCCGATGGTGGCGGCACACTTACTGGGCCTCTCCCATCCCGCGGCACACCAGACAAACACAAAGCGGCAGTGGGGGGTGTGGGGAGGAGGATGGTGAGCGGCCAGGTGCAGATCGGGGGAGGGGGAAGGGGGGGCAGAGGGGGCAAACATGGCACAGATGCAAAAAAAAAAAAGTCACTGGCTGGAGCCATGCCCCACCTCCATCTGCCTGTCCATCACAGCAGCAAGTGGGGGGCGTGGCTCTAGTCAGCAAAGGGCATGTAACCCAAAATTCTGCAGCACACCAGTTGGGAAATGCTGATCCAGAGGATTAATGGTTGCCTATTGGAGCCAAGCAGTAAAATAGAAGGGTTTAGAGCACCGAGCACTTCCTGATCTTCCCTTTCCTGATCTTTTACTACTGACAGATGAAAGGAAGCAAGACTTGTCCTACACGCTCTTACAGCATTGCCTATGGTATATTCAGTAAAAAGGAGGATAAGAATAGGAAGGGGAAGTAAGATTGTGCTGACAGGCATTGGTTATTAAGGTTCTATTATGCGAGTTACAACTGGCTGGCACCTTCCAGAATCTGGTATAACCACTCAAGAGAGCACATCTAAATGAAGGAAGTATCCTAATGCATGTTCCCCAGAGATGAGATTAACAAATATAAAAGGTAGGATTGAAAGCTCAAACTGCACAACCTAAACTTTGCATTGGCAGTTTCTTTTACAATACAATTCTTTTCTAGAGTGATATATATTTTGAAGGAATAAGCCCCCAATTCCAAACAGACAACAGCCAGCAAAAGCAAAAAGGTGCACATCACTACTGGATAGTTTTTATACTTGTATAATTAACACTTTCCAATCAAAAAAATATATGCACCAGAACTATAAGATAAAGTATATTTCTATCTCAATATAATATAAATCTTTAATAAAGAAAAGACACCTCTTGAAAGTCCCCAGAGACTGGGCTGCAAACATTTAATGTAAGAAAGTTCTGCCCCAGCCCACAATTAAAATCGCTTTAAACTGCTTTTATCTATTGATGACACTTTTAAAGACTTATAGTGTATAAGAACACAATATAAAAAATGCGAATATACCGAGGAGGACAGTGAAGTACTGATAATTTAGTGGGGGAAAGTCTGTTAGTTCAGAATTCATGCTACCTTTCTTTTTCTTTTCGTTTGCACGTTTCTATTTTTCTAAAATAGGAAAGTTCTTGTACTCACGCTGCTCCAGAGCTAAATTTATTTTTGTTTATATCTTATGAAAAAGAAATAATTTTCTATAGAGGCTGAACATAGGAAATGCACCCTAACAGTACTCTATAAGCAATTATATATCTACCAGAAGAATTTTTAATTAGCCATATCAGGGAAAATCTTTCACTGACAACTCCTGAAAGCTTTGGTGTTATTTTTCAACCAACCTTTTCTCCACGAAGTTTTGCTTTAATTTGTTGACGTTCGTTGAAGTTTTGAAGCCTAATCTGCCTTAATCTTGCCAAATACTCCTAGAAAACAAAGGAAGCAAGTCTCAAATTAGAAGGATACCAGCATATTATGTGTACAAAAAAAAAAATAAAAAAAATCAAAAAATGAAATAAAGAAAAAAATACCGCTAACTTATTATTTATTTCTAAAAGAAATTCTATATTTTTTCTTTAATAGAATTAAAAAAACCGAAGTTTAGGTTCCTTAATACTAAATTACCATAACATTGGTAGAATTAAGGGAACTAGTAGATATATGTAATACAACGGGGTTAGGGTAACAGAGTTGTAATTTTTTTTATGATGGTGTGCATTCTGTTTAACAAGGAAATGTAAATTAATATTTTAAGATAAAACTCTTTTGGTAGGTATTTTGTACAATTATTAAATACCAAAATCTAGGATTGGATCCAATATCCCTGGGGAATCTATGAAGCCCTTTTTTGAGTTTTACATACAAACCATGCAGGAAAACAAGGAAGAGTCAAAGTCAAGTGATGCTATTTGTATGATGAAGGTGGCAAACATGCGGCAAGCATACCTCTTCCTCCTTGTTTCTGGACTTCCTTCCTCTCGCAGAATTGGACCTGCCTCCATAGATAGCTGCCACGTTTTGCAGTGTGCCCTGTTCACCATTTAATGTATCAAATTTAAGAATGGCTGGGGCTATAACATTTTCTATCTTATCCAATAACAACTGGATTAAAAGTTCCTATCTGAAACACGGATGACTTGCAGCTCTTACAAAAACTTCACTGACAAATCTTTTGTTTACAAGAAACATTTTACTGTAATATTTAAAATGGTTGAGTAATTAAAGAGAAAGCTCAAGAACATTCTAATAAAGATTTTTCTCATTTAAACTGAACTTCTTTTGGTCTCCCAGTGAATCTAGTCTTTCATATTTTAGACTGCAAATTCTGGGTGACTGAGTACTTTTTTTTTAATTTAACATATAACTGTAGCACATAGTTGGTGTTCCAATTAACGCCAATGCATTTTTTAACAAGTTTATAATACATAATTATTTTAACTGTTATAAACATAAAATATGAGATGCTAATATTTCAGTGAGTACTTGTTACACTATTAACAAAACTGCTCTAAAATACTTATCACAGTATTATTGCATTACACTGATGTACACTGCAAAGTGAACACTAAAGCCATGTTTTGCTGTCCCGCACATCAAAATGTTTTCATGCAAAATTAATATTAAAAATAACAAACACTTCTAGGTTTAGTTTACTAAAGCACTGACTCCAATTAAAATGTTTGTTTTCATATTTGCAAACACAATGATAGAAAAAGGATAACAATCTGCTTTTTACACTGATTCTACTAGAATTAACAAAAGCTAAATTAAATACATTGTGATACTTTAAATGAGAAAGGAGTCAAAATTGTGTAAAAGGGAGCCAGATGTTTTGAAGAGTAAATGTGACCAATATTATAGTTAAATGGCCTGGCTGGCACAGACATATCTCCAATGAACATACAACTTCAACTTCAACTTCGGAGAACTTAACAATCTTGTTTATAAGTTAAATTAATAGATCTTCAACAGATCAAGACCCAGCAGAGTAATACTTTATTCAGACAGTACCAAAGTTGGACAAGTTTTGAGAGAAGGTGTTTAAGAACAGTTGAATTTAAATTAAAAAACCCCACCAACTAAAATCATGAAAGTTTATAAAAATATTAAGACTCAACCTCATTCTCCCTCTACCAAAACATACACACTATTAAAAGCTAATGTTTGTCAAAGCTACTTTGATTTCTACAACTTAAAAATGAACATTATAATTCTTATTGGAAAGGGCAGACAATTTATTGTACAGTATTCCATTTTTCTAAACAAAAATTTAAAATAAAATGGAAGCATCTGTAAAGAAATGTTCTGGAGTGGGACATTAGTAGAAGGAATCAAACATGGCCCCTCTGAATCTAGAAGATTAAGAAGAGTAAATAGAAAATTCAGTTAAAAGAAACTTTTTAGTTTAAATAAATATGGTGTAAATGTGACACTTTTAAAGAAAGAATGTAAATTAAGATGGTAAATAATGTGCATTAAGTCCTACACTTACTGCTCACAAGTATTTTAAATAAAAATTAATACTTAACAGTGTATTTTTGCTGAAATTAAAGAAGTCAAATCACAGAACTAGTAGAACTGAGTAAGGAACAAGAACTTGCTGAAGAGTTAAAAGCAGCTTTTGACAAAAGCAGCCTCTTCTGCAAGGGCAGAGAATACTTCCTGTATTTCATCGATGTCAAAGATATAGCCCGTGGGCCAAATTTGGCCAGTGGAACGTTAGCACTTAGCAACTGGTGCTGCCTGTGGGTCTTCGAGTTGACCTACAGGCAGTATGTGGGGTGCACTGGATGGCCTCGGCTCACCACGTGCAGCACCTCCTCCAGCTCACATCCTGGAGAGACAGAATGGCTGCTACATGTGACATGGCCCTGGAGTGGCCAGAACAAGACTGTGCTGCACAGGGCAACCACTCAATGATGTGCTAGACCCAAGATCCAGGGCTAGTCTGTGGGTCCAATCCAGTTGAAAACTGAAAAAAAATTAAGAAAGAATGCTACCTTCCCCTAATCTATGAACAAATCTAGATGCAAAAAAGTTGCAATTTACTAGTTCAAAAATCATGAAGGACCTGGTAGCCAGGAACAATTAGTTCTAATTTCCTCATAATAGATAACATTTCATTTGTTTAATATATCAGCTTTAAGTGATAAAAAAGTTTAGAAGTATTTTCATCTACGTAGCACATTTTAAGGTAGTTTTATTTATTTATTCATTTTGAATACTGCTTTTGTGCATTAATTAAATATTGATCTATATGTAAAATGAACCTTGGCACAAATAATTGGTGAAAAACAGATAAACTATTATTTTTCTACTAAAATACATGTAAAAACTAAAAATCCAGTTACATGTATAAAGCATGAAACTGTTTGACAAGTATGCATGAATATGATGTATGCCCTGTATCACAAGAAATCAAATTTAAATGTAAGGGCTGATTTATCAGTCTTAATGGTTACTGACAAATCATAATTCACCTCTTTGAGAGAGAGAGAGAAAAAAAAGTAGCATGAAACAAGATTAAAAATTGATGACTGAAATCAAGGTTTCCTATTTTCTAATTTAAATCACTTTTACACTGTTAATCTACCTCATGCATAAGTCTTCACTAGTTGAGCTAAATAACCCAGCTCTATTCCTTCAAGGTAAGTAATCAACTTGTAAATCTGTAAGGTCCAGCCATAAGTGCCAAAGAGAACTCCACACTCTAACTGAGTTAGATGCACCTATGGACAGAAATTTAGAGGTCTAAACTGCAGAGGCTCAAACATTTTGAATTCCCATATATGTCAACTTGCAATGCAATTTTCTCTGGGTAATAATACTTGACTGTAGGGATTGGGTCTAAAATCTGAGTGGGCAACTATTTTGGCCAGAAGGCCACTTAAGAAGTTTAAGTGAGTTGTCACAGGCCAGGTCTTCAGCCCCGTCCCCCCACCACTCCCCCCCCAAAAAAGCCTTCCCTAAGTGGCCCCCACATGAGGCTAGGCAGCTGGAATGGGGCTGTGGCTGAGTGGGGAGCTGTATCTGGAAGTGGGATGGGCAGGCAGGACCAGAGCTGGGATTGGGATTGCCAGGTGGTAACGGTATGGGGATAGGACCCAGGACAGAGCTGCAATCTACAGCAGGGCCAGGAACAGTAGCTGGAAAGAGCCACCACTAGGGCTGCCAGGGAACAGAGTCCAGGGCAGTGGGACCACCCAGGCTGCCTGCTACAACTGGGTTGGGTAGGGCCAAGGGACCTGCTGTAGGCCAGACGAAATACCTTGGTCAGCAGGATCTGGCCTGTGGGCTGTATTTTGCCCTTTCTGGGTCTAAAAGTCTAGCAGATTTAGGGAGTTATACACATAAATGATTACAACACTATAATATGTTGGGGATAAGGAGATGACTTGCCATTTAGGAGTATGAATCAGGTGCTCCATTATAACTTTAGTCTATTCACTCTTATCCCAAGGTAAGCAACACCTTAACCATGAATGAAATGGAGATAAACTTTCCACTAAATGAAAGCATTCATGTTAGCAAAGCAATCTCCTATTTCAAGAGATTTTGTTTGAAAGGTGACAACTTACATTTTAAGATACACGCACTGAATAAAGCTTGTCAGGATTCTTAGATGCTTGAATGTGGGGGTGCAGATTTTTCACATATGATTACTGGAAATGAAATTAGCCCTACAGAAGAAGGTGGTCACTCCACAGTGCTCTATAAGTACATATACCTAATTAATAGGATCCAGTTTCAATACTCTTGTCAACCTAACAACTATAACCAATTCCAGCACGCCCAAAAGTTAACATTATTCATAGATTCCTAGAGTCAGAAGGGACCTCAGTGGGCCATCTAGTCCGACCTGCTGCTCCTGGCAGGCAGGGAAACACCAACCCTGGGGTTATGTGATCCCAGCCAGGTGGCCATTGTTCCTTGTCAGGGGGTGGCCTGGTGAACAGATCGTCACCTATTTCATGTTGCTCTCCCCTTATGAATTTGTATGGTCCCCTCTCAGCCTTCTCTTGGAGAAGCTGAAGAGGTTAAGGTCCCTTAGCCTTTCCCTGTAGGGCGGGGTAGATAAAATGCAGCCCGTGGGGCCCTAAAGGTTTAGAGAATTAATATTTATCTGCCCCTGGCTCCTTGTCATGCAGCCCTCAATGGCTTGCCAAACCTCAGTAAGCGGCCCTCCGCCTGAAATAATTGCCCGTCCCTGTTTAGAGGCCTGAAGGGAAGGCCCTACATCAGGCAAGTGGCTCTTCTTTGAACCCTCTCCAGGTTGTTCGCATCCCGCTTGAACTGCAGTGTCCAGAACTGGACACAGTACTTCAGCTGTGGTCTGATCCGTGCCGCATAGAGAGGAAGAATCACTTCCCTGGACCTGTTTATGAAGCACCTACAGATGCACGACAAGGTGTGATTGGCTCTACCAACTAATTCATCACATTGGCGACTCATGTTCATCCTGGAGTCAACAGCACTTCCAAGATCTTTTTCTGCCTCAGTGGAGCTGAGAAGGGTCGCCCCCCAGCCCGTAGGTATGATGGCAGTTCTTCCTCCCTAGATGCAGCACCTTGCACTTGTCCTTATTGAATTGCATCCTGTTGCTCTCTGCCCACTTCCCCAGCCTGTCTAGGTCAGCCTGGATCTGGTTCCTCCTCTCCAGAGTGTTAGCTGCACCCCATAATTTTGTGTCATCCGTGAATTTGGACAGGGCACTTCCCACCCCTTCATCCAGATCACTGATGAAGACGTTGAACAGCACCAGCCCCAGAACTGAGCCCTGAGGGACTCTACTGCCCACATCTTTCCAGGTTGACACCGACTTATCCACTACCACCCTCTGAGTGTGACCCTTGAGTCAATTTGCTACCCAGTCTACCGTGAAATGATCTGTGTATTGTTGTACCATGTACTATATATTGTTGTAACTGGATCACCTGGTTAAGGGTGTTTTTGTGGTATGGATGAATCTTAAAGAAAACAACAAAACAGTTCAACTGAACAATTAAAATCCTATGTATTCTAATATAATAAAAGCCTAAGTCTATCTATCTGTAACGTTTTATTCGCACTCTGATTGGCTGCCAAGACAACCAATCGCAATGCTGACAGAAATGAGTGCTCTGAGAGTGTTCCAGGAAGGAAGCAGTGGCAGCAGCAGGGATGGAGCAGGGTGGAGAACGAGGACAGAAGGGCAAGCTCCTCCTCCCTCTGATGCAGTTCTCCAAAGTGGTGATGGCACAGGGTGGTGGGTGGTGGCACTGTCTGCACACCCCCGCCCCAACATTCCCGACAAGCAATTGACTAGCATAAGAATTATTTCATTAAAATGTACTATGGTGAAAGGGCTTCCTAAGAATATTAAACATATAATTAATAGGATAGCTGGACAGGAAAAAAAGGTGTATACTTTCAACCTTCAAAGAAGATTTAAAAACCAAAACAAAATGCAAAAAACTGGAGGGAAAAAAAAAACTTTGACAATGGGAGTTAAAACGTATGTTTAGAGCATAGCCAGTACAGTTTATCAGTGTTTTGTAAAGCATGGAAGTGTAGGATGAGGTACAGTAGTTTGACAAACATCACAACTGCAAGCTAGCAAGCAATGCACAGGGAGCTCTTATGATTAAATAGGTATGGATCAATGGACATACTTTTCAATTTGGTTCTAAAATTTATAACTTCAGCATCTATTAACATGCAGCCTTTTTATTAGATTATCATAAAAATAAAATACCTTTGTAAATTTTTCATGCTACCAATACAACTGAATCAAAGGAGGTTAAAAATAAAAAAAGCATTTTTCTCACTTTGTCATAGTCTATTAATATTAAAATAAGTATAGCTAGTGTATGCTAAAAAAAGTTTACAATTGTAAAAGAAATACAAAGACAATTTCCATACCATGTGTCCTTCAGCACGAGCTTTGTTTTGCATAGCTTCCCTCTTTCGTTGCCAGAATTCCTCAACTTGTTTTGCTCTTTCTGCAGCTACCCATCCTTTTTGCCTGAGTAATTGCAAGATATAGCAAGTTGAAAGTTTCAAAATGAGACATTCAAAATAAGTGTACTGACACAAAGAACTAGCACACAAAGAAAGGCAACACTTAGGACCGTTCAGCCTGGAGAAGACTCGGAGGGGATTTGGTGGCAGCCTATAAGTATATCGGGGCATACATCAGGGCTTGGGGGAACATCTATTCACCAAGGAAAAGACAAGAAATCATGGGCATAAACTGACTGAAGTTCGCTTCAGGCTAGACATAAGGAAAAAACTTCTTTATAAGTCAAGTCCAATGGTTTGGAACAAACTTCCCCCAGAGGCAGTACAGTCATCTACCCTGGCAATCTGCAAAAAAGTCAGCTAATACTGGTTTTGCAATTAAACTAATTACTTGAACAACTACCTTTTTCAATCAAGGACAATTAAAACGTTTAATATTTTCCCTTCATATATGGTCATTTTGATTTCTACTGGAGGGACCAGAAGGGACTTGGACAGTATGAGGCTAGTATGATCCACTGCATCGCCACTTATGGAATTAGGACCACAGATGAGAAGTCATAAGAGTTTCTCCCAACCATGGGATGAGGCTGGCATCACACAATGACCTTAAGTTGAGCTCTATGCTGAAGCAAGAGAGCCAGCACTTCTTGTTCATGCCCGAATAATAAAAGTTTAATCTTTGAATGCTAGTTTAAAAAAAAAAAAATGGCCTCTGTATTATAGTGCATGGAGATGCATCTATTAAGGCTGTTTACGGTGATATTTTAATACTTGAAAGATGTGCAGAAACAGCAGCTGCTCTGGAAACAAACACACCAGTCTTGTAGACTGACCACTTTCCAACACTGGAGAGAATTTGTGCTTCCTTGTTAGCAGGGATGGTGCATAGGCCATGTGACCCAAGATAGCTAGGTGAAGTCAGGCTGGCCTCCACCTACATGGATTCCAAGAGGGAATACCATTTATTGGGTACAGGAGGAAGTTTTTAAAACTATGCTAAAATGGCCCAGGTTACTATGCAGCAAACCACGTGTTCTAGCACAAACAATATAAAGTGTAACACAAGACAATTCCAATTAAATATTATAGTGGTATAAATTTTAGAACCAAGGACCCAGAAAGCAATTTATGACAGTTTGAATTATTTGATCACATGCTATTTTTGCCCCAACACAATAAAGGAAGACCAGAGGGCTTTCTTCCTCCTCCTCCTACTTCCACAGGGTTTTAGGAGGGGTCAGCAGGTGGAAAAACAATTCTGGATGGTTCTTCCCTAATTTAACTAAAAGAAGCATATAATCCTGTTTACACTGACAAAGAAAGTTAGTTTAGTTAGTTATGTTCATGTACTTTTCCTTAACAAGTAAGTTACCATTTGCTGGTTTAGATACAACCTGAGGTAGTACCAGCATTTCTGAGAAAAACATTGTTGCAATCTCCTACTCAGCTTGAAGTTAAGAATTTGCTTTTAAAATGCCTGTGATGGACACAAAAAACATCAACCACTTCTGACAAACCCATTTTTGCAGTATTACCTGAGTCTTCCCATCTCTGGTCACTAATCTTAGAACTATACTTTCAATCTCAGATTGAACCCAAAAAGCCATTTCCTGAGCAACAGACCTTAGTCAGAACAACTAAAGAAACCATTACAGAATTAGGGCAATAGTGCGTTTTATAGTTATACTTCAACAGTAGTGAATCGAAGAAGCAATTAGGGTACGGCAAACAGTGAAAAGAAGGAAGAAGGATGGATCTGGGCAACTGGTGCAGAAAACTGAACTATGAAAAAGAAGAGGTTTGTGACTTAATCCAGGCTGTCACTGAATCAGTAGGTTACATTCAGAATCTTTAAAATTCTTTGTCTGAAATTCAGTTACTAGTAATTGCTTACAAACATTAAACCAAGTCCACAAAACCAAGTAACCTTTTAAGCAGGCAGATTTGATACTGACTTTATCCATGTAACACTAATAGCAATGGTACGCTCTCCTCAGAGATGACAAAATGCAAAACCATGTTTTCCACCATCAGTGGGAACTAAGACACCAACTGATTCCAAAAGGATTATGTAGTTTCTGAGGGCCCCACACATGTACACACAGAACAGTCTCAATGGATAAAAAATGGTCTTGAAAAGTGTCAATAGGTATTAAAACTAAAGACACAGGACAAAGATCTAACACGAAGGGACAGATTTATGGATTATCACACTCCAACCTGTTTGCGTTGGCTTGTTTAGACACCTCCTTCAATCTTTTCATTTTTTTTCTAACTGCATCAGTATCAGGTAAATGGTGATGACCTGCAGGCCCCTTAGGAACTCCTGGATGTATTCCAGGTGGAACTTCTCTGCAGATAAATATGTACAGTAACTTTCATTACTTTCATCTAAAACAAAGCATATGCAATTCTAATGGAAGGCACTCATACCTTTCAATAGGTTCTTGACTTTGTATTTCTGCTCTCCATCTGGTATCTCTCTCCTCAGCAACTTTAAGGTTTTCTTTTTGCTGTTGCATCTGGTCAAATACAGCATGGTAGTGTTCATACGGCCCTCGAGTAGGCACTGGTGTAGGACCAACACCCCCTCCACCACCAAAAAAAGGGGCCTGGAATTAGAGGAAGAACTCTCAAGTCCTGGTCCTCACAAGCCCTGGTAGTACTATTACCCTTAGTAGATTTAAAACTTAAATTTACTTCAGAACTCCCAATTTATTCTTACATAATATTTATGCTCAAAGCGCCCTTTTCTTAAAAGCGCTGTATTAAGAATTTAAAAATTATTCTTACATAGTATTTATGCTCAAAGCGCCCTTTTCTTAAAAGCGCTGTATTAAGAATTTAAAATTTTTATTTTTGTGGAAAACCAGCGTTTTATTTACTAGTCTCTCACATTAGTTTACTTCAGGAGGGATGTGGACAACATGGAGGAGAGGGTCTAGAGGAGGGCCACTCGCATGATCAGGGGGCAGCAGGGCAGGCCCTATGAGGAGAGGCTCAGGGACCTGAACCTGTTCAGCCTCCACAAGAGAAGACTGAGGGGGGATCTTGTGGCCTGTTATAAACTAGTCAGGGGGGATCAGCAGGCATTGGGGGAGTCCCTGTTCCCCTGAGCACCACCAGGAGTGACCAGGAATAACGGTCACAAGCTGGCAGAGGGTAGGTTTAGGTCAGATATCAGGAGGCGCTACTTCACGGTCAGGGCAGCTAGGGTCTGGAACCAACTTCCAAGAGAAGTGGTGCTGGCTCCTACCCTGGGGGTCTTTAAGAGGAGGCTAGATGTACACCTTGCTGGGGTCGTTTGACCCCAGTACTTTTTCCTGCCATGGCAGGGGGTCAGACTTGATGATCTGCTCAGGTCCCTTCCAACCCTACCAACTATGAAACCATTAAATTTGTGAGTACAAAGTTTTCCAGGATGATTTGGGTCAATGACACTTTTGCAAAATACAATATAGACAACAAATTGTGATGGTACCAATGAGTCTAATGTGGTGTCTAATATAAATTATTATAAGGGTACAGAGTAGGAAGAGGATATGCATTTAGCGAGGCAGAAATAGTATTATGCCTGAGATATTCTCTTAAGAGAAGTTGCAAAATAATTTCTCAGACTTTATATGAAGCATGTTATATATTTAATAGTAGTAATTTTGACACCAAGACACCTGTAACCTTATACTCATTTATATTTGAAGAAGTTGGAATGAGTAACAGCTAGGATGAGAGAAGCATCTCAAAGTAGTTTGTAAGTTCTCTAGTGGGGCTCAGGCTTCTTGGAAGACAGCAGAAATCTAAAGTAGCAGCATTACTATGGCAATTTCTTACAAGCATTGTCTTAACTATTATTTGGGATACAGCCAAGCCCATGTGGTTTCTTCACGTTCTTGTTGAAGGACAGGAATACAAAACCTGGATACCATTGACAGTATCCTTTCTTCCTCCAGAAACTTGATCAATACAACTCACTATACCTATCAGTGAAACCATATGGCATGAAAGACCTCAAACTGGTAGAAAACACCACCATCCACTTGTTATGAATACCAAACCGGTATTTTGATTTTTTAATTGGCTTCTCACTGATTGAAGTCCAATTCAACATTTTTCTGCTAATAATGAACCATCTTTATGAGATTAGCTATCTTGAGATAGACTCCCCCTCTGTGACCATGAATTCCTATAACAGTTGTGTTCCCATGGAGGGAGTTAAGGTCCACAAATGTACAAAAATATCACTGCACAGGGGTTAGATAGAGTTGTAAATTCACTCCTGCAAGATAAAAAACTTTGGACCTTACCATTTTCAGAAATAGATACAAAAGCAAACCTTTATCTTCAACTTAAAAACTTTCCTATGAAATATCTTCAAATATTTGCTAACAATAAATTAGTCAAGCTACCTCTGGCAGAGACTTGAACAGAAGAAAGAAATTATATCAATCTTAATATTTTAAATATAATAAATGGAGCACTTTCACCTGTGGTGATAATATCACAACAAAAAGTTAAGGAGGGGATTTGAATAAAGAGGTTGTTAAATGTATAAGTTAAGCACAGGAAAAGGGATTGAGGTACAAGTAGGAAAAGAAAAATAAGAAGCAGGAAGGATGACATTATTGGCAGAGAAAGGGAATATACAGAAATCTGATAAATACAGGACAGTGTACACTCAAATTGCCAAAAGGCAGAGGATACAAATGAAATCTGTTCTACAGTCTGGCAGCAGATTTTACTGGGACAGTTCCACAAGTAAACTGGCATCTGTCTTTTCCAGAAAAGGAAGGTGACCAAAAGGGAGAGAACAGATTGAGCTACATTTCTGATTCTGCTGCCAACCTTAACTTCACCACTTCCACCTGAACTAAGCACATTTCTCCATCCTTGTTCCCTGGCTCTGTTTATTCGTTCCATCTGGAGAAAGGGGAAGAAAAGAAAAGGAAAAACACATGTTCAAGGATCCACTAGTTTATTTTCCTTATTTATTTTTTTTTAAACTTGATTGTTGAAAAGAAACATTAAGGTATATTTTACCCTTTCCTTCTCCAGTCTTCTCATCTGCTCAGCCTTCAGCAAACTGATCTGTAAATTTTAAGAATGAAACATTTTGAACAGCTGGTATAAATCAGACAGCTTTATATTTTGAGGTAATTAAATGAGGTACTGCACAAAGTAACATTTAATAAAGGTATCACTATAAACACAAAAAAAGCTAAAGGTATTCTTGTCTACCTGGTCTCTCTGTCGTTTTTCCTTCTCTAGTAAATCTAACCTTTTCTTCTTTGCAGCTTCCTGAAAAATAGAACATAATTAGAATTTATTAGTGCATGTTACTTTCAAACTTCTTCCAAGAAAGTTAGTACTCCAGTGCACAGGCATTAAAATTAGAGAGTGTTCGGAGAAAAGAAATAAGGAGGAAAGGTTTGAAGGTTTTATTTTGGATATAAAAACAATTCTCCATTCTTGTTTTGGTTTTCATGGAGATTGAAAATAAGCAGATATGCTTCTTTATACCTCAAACATTTTCCTCCTCTCTTCTCCAGGAAGCATTTTCTTCATTGGAGTTGGATAGGCCTAGATAAAGTGAAACTACAAATTAGACAGGACAGGACATAGTACTTTCTAGATCCCAAAAAAGGAAAGCACATGAGGACATGACAGAAGAATAATTTAAACTGTTATAATAATAAAATAATTTAAATTAATTTAAACTGTTACAAACAGTATGATTTGTTAACAACCCTGCTTCATACATTTTCCAAGAATATAATTTAAAATGATAAAATTCTAGCAGAGCCAGGATACATCCTTTTGTATTACTTCATTTGGCTCTAAAGAATGAGCTTCAGTAAAAGAAAATTAATTTTAAAAGCACAATGTTTTATTCTCTCCTGTCAGTTTCTTTTATTTGGGAATATCACAGCACTGATGCTCTCCACCAGTGACTTTCAACCTTTTTAGACTTGATGCACCCCTGGAAAAATGCCAGCTCTAAGTTTTCACTCATTTTTTGACTACAGAAAAATAACAGAACAGTTTTTCTGTTACAAACTCAAATACCACACCAGGTCAGAAAGCTTTTAATACTATGGATTCTTATTTGAAACCTCTCAGTTTATCTTGTGAATCATGTTTACACATAGTGCTAATATTGCATAGCATCCTGTGGCACCTTTGAACGGATCTCAAGTTACCCCTTGGTGCCAAAAAGCACTACTCTACGTATATACACACTGTACAGCTGGTAGCTGTGTGTGTTAATCACTGCAATCCTACCTACAAGCTTTTTATTGCAAGTGCTTTCAAACAATAGCAAATTAAAAACAAGTTATGGAATGTTAGTAATTTCTTAATTGGCATAGTAATAAGAAAAGTGTCCATATTTAAACTACAATGTATAAATTTTGAACACCTCTGAATATAATGCAGTTAAGGCAAAAGATTTAAGAGGAAGATCAGGTAAGTTCTCTCTTCAAGAGCTAGATCTTCTATACACAGAGAAGGACAACAGAACAAATTGGTATTTTACTGGCCTCTAGCTACAACTGCAATACAAATAAAATTAATTAAAAAAATTCTGAGGCACACAACATGCCAAGAATCCTCCTGCAAAAGGTGCAGCTGCCAGATGTTTGGATATCCAGTGTATTAGTTCTTTTTAGACTTGTGCATATTGTGTCAAAGTTAATGTTTTTCAGAATCTCTTTGTTGATGCATAGAATTAAACTTTCTTTTCCAAGGAGGTCACAACTGATGAAATACAAAACAGACACTTCCCTTAGCATCTTTCACTGAATGTTTTGAGTTAAGTATTAGAACTGGGGAAGAAATTATTTAAATTCTGTGGCTGTACACTGTAGAAAGCTAGAGTGGAGCAGTTGTACTCCAGGATTTCTGCTTTCATTAAAAAAAAAAAGTTTCTAGTTGTTGTGGCTATGGTGATAAAATACTTAAGCCAAGTGAATGCTGTATTCCCCAAAAGGCTTTAAAAAAAATCTCAAAAGTTGGAGAGAGAAAATGCCACATTCACCTCAATATCGAGTTGCCTTTTAAATATAAGGATGGGAGTATTAGCATTATCTTCTGATTATTTAAACACAGATATCAAGCTATGTTTAATTCTGTAATATTAAACCACATCCCCAATCTTCCAGGGCAGTGGTGTTCAACCTCCAGCCTGTAAGGCCACATCATCTGGCCCATGGAGTTTCTCAGGTCTGAAAGGTTGGGACCTGTGGGGGAGCAGTGACAACATTAATGGCTGCCTCCCTGCTGCCAGCTGCCAAATTTCCAGATCCTTGGAGAACCCTGAAGACCCAGATCCAGTACTGCTCAGATCCAGATCTGGATCCAGCACATAAGGCCAGGGTCATACACCAAGTCCATGCTGAATCCAGTCCATGGATCAGCCCTGCACCACTCATCCAACCCAGGGGAATCACAAGGTAGAGCACCACTGATGTAGGGCAATAAAATGCCTATGCTAAAATTACTTTCTTCACTTACTGCCAAGCTTTTATACTATTGTTAAGATGTGTGGAAATACAGGTTTCCCTCAATTTATGTAGTACATGTGTTCCTGAAGAATGCTGCATAAATCAAATTTGCATAAAACCCATACTGGAGCGGCCCTAGGAGCAACCAACACCAGCTGCCTGCACCAGGGCTACAAAGAACTGGCAGGGGCTGCTCCTGGGGCAGCTGCAGCAGGAGCTGGGGTGCATGGGACAGAACGAGCCCCTGGCGGGTTTGGGGTACAGTGCAGCCCAGCAGCTGCAGGCAGCTAGCCCCAGGAATGGCTGGCGCTGCTGCAGCCAGGGCTGGGGTGAGTGGGGCCATGGCCCTTTGCCCTCCCCACGCAGACTTACTTGTTGAGGGGCGGGGGGGGAGGGAGGGCAGGGTGGCTCTGCTGATCACATAATAGTGAATTTACCTCGCATATGAGTTATGGGTCTAAATATGCTCATATATATTTATTTGCATAAGAGCAAATTTTCATATAAAGAAGCCGCACACAAAAAAAAAAAAATCCAGGGAAACCTGTAGTATTTGACAAATTTCTGTGCTGGTTGTATTAGGTATTTGAATATTAACATTTAAAATAAAGTAGCCAACTAAATCCGTTTAGAAACAAAATCCAAGAACAATGTACAAAACAGGCTAGGGATTATTAGTCCAAGCCGCAGAACACCTATTGCAGAGCTGGGAGCTATGCAACAGAACCAGGGGACAGAGCCAGCCTTGTATACCTGGGGCATGGCCGCAGCATCTAGCCTAGCGGCTGCATGCCAGTGTGAAGGACATCCAGCCTAAAGTAGAAACACCTGTGGGAGGCTAGGAAACCACATGACCAAAAGAGATGAGGCTTAGGCAGTATATATGTCCAGGGCCAGAGCCAGAGCCAGAGGGTAGTCTGGCTCTGCCAGCTGCCAGGGAAGGAACTCTGTACTAAGAGGACTATGCTGACTGGGATCTGCATGCCATGAGGCCTGCAAGTTTGCAAAAGAACTCAGCTGTGTTATGCAGCTACAGTACTTATAATTTCAGATATAGCCTAGGGGCTTACTTTTGCTTGTAGTTTACACTAGAGGACCAGGTTGGGAATAGCAAAGAAGGCTGGAGGTCCCAGGGTGCTTGAGGGGCACGTGACTGCTTGAGCTCTGCTAGGGGCTGGGCTTACAACACTAACAGGTGGCAAATGTGAAGGAACTAATGCCAAGATTGAGAAGGCTACTGCCCAGAAGGTCAGAGACAAGGCCAGGGGCTCAGTGACACAAAGGTGGAACCAGGGCCAGGGACTCATAGTCCTTGTAAGCAGTCTCCCACCTCTTTTCAAACGAAAAGAGCATAAAAAAAAAAAAAAAAAGGGGTGAGGAAGGTGAGGAAAAGGGTGAAGCCCAAAAACTGAAGGGCAGGGATTGCCAGGCCATCAGGTGGTATCACAGCTGTTTCTGGGACCTGAACCTGCTGCAAGTACCTATAGACTTAACTTCATTCAGAAATGATGCATTTTACCTTTTTTTAAACTGCTGCAAGATTTAATACTGATAAATAAACTCACTTTTAAAGTAGTATTTTAGTTACTTATGTATAGCATAAACAGGGCATGATATTAATCCAAAGGCTCGTGATTTATGATATAGTTCATTAGGCTGGACCCCAGCAGAATCAACAGCATTTCAAACCATGGTTACCTCACAGCTCAGCACTGCTCAGTTTGTGTGCATGTACTCCTGATGCATCCCAACCCCTTTCTGCAGAAGGATGCATGTGCTAACTGGGTGTTCTTGTCATGCCTCCTAGGATCCTCCAAAAATTTATATAAAAGGTAAGTCATAGGGCAACCTGGTCCGGCTCCACCTCATGGAGGGCCGGGCCACACTAATCATAGGTAACGGGCTGAGAGGGGTCAACAGAGAGATTCTGGGTGAACTGTTTGAGGACCTGTTTCGTGATGTTTGCCAGATATTTAAGGTAGGGGTGCACCAATAAAGAATTTTTGGCTGATACCAAGGCCTGATTATTAACCAGCCATATTGGCCAATGCTGATCTGATAGCCAAGATGCAGCTCAGCAGTTTGGAGAGCAGCTCCCTGCTGGTAAGTCTGTGGAGAAGGGGCATGGGGCAGGGACAGGCCCCCATGGTGAAGAAAGGAGTGGGGCAGAGGCAGGCACTACCCAGCCAGGGCAGTGAATGTGACCCCATGGGCAGGGTGGAACCACAGGCAGCTAGTCCAGAAGGCAGCTCCCTGCCACTACACACAGCCCCAAGGGAGGCATGAGGGTCATGCGTGACCCAGGATTTGTGCATGGGGAGAGGGCAGGCTGCCCACTGCAGGCTCAGGGCCAGGGGCTACACCTGCTTCTTCCCAATGGGGAAAGTGGGGCCTGGGCTGGGCCTGCACTGAGGGCGGGTAGCGGTGGTGCTGGGAAGGGTAGCGGTGGTGCTGGGAAGGGCAGCTACGAGGTGGGCAACAGCTACCCCAAAATTTGCCATAGATACTCTTCCCAGTGCTACTGCCTGCCCTGAGCACAGCCCTGACCCAGGCCCCTGCCCAGTCAGAAAGAGGCTGGTGCAGCCCCTGGGCCCTAGCCCTTGCCCTGCTCACAAATCCAGGGGTGTATGCAGTGGTCGGGAGCCATGCCCATCCCCCCCTGCACTCCCCGGACAAGCCGCCTGTAGCTCCATCCCGCTCCTGGGATCGCATTCACCGCCCTGATTGCACAGTGTCTGCCCCTGCCCATCCCACACACCCTCTCTCCCTCATCATGAGGGCCTTGATCTGTCCCCCACATTCCCCTTCCCTTCCCTCCCCCCCCCGTCACCCCCCCCCAGACTTACTGGCAGGAGGCTGCTCTCCAACTGCAGGGCTGCAATCCTGGCCAGGTGTGTGCAGCAGCTATGCTTAATTTATCAGTTAATTAGCTACACCAGTCAAAAAAAGCCGACTGCTGATCATGTGAATTTTTCTTTTATCAGTACTGATCTAATATGCAACCAATGCATCAGTGCACCTCTAATTTAAGGCTAGCAAAGAAACAGGAATCATTAGAAATGGGAAAGAAGTACAGTTCTGCTGTGGGAGTGAAAGAGAAATTGAAATGCATTCAGTAGATTCACCAAGACCTGAAAGTCAGTGCTGATGGGGACGGTGCTACCATCTAACTTATTCAGATGAGTTGCACTAACCTATCCTTGTGGTACAGTAAAAGCCCTGTTTTCTGGCATGAGTGAGAAGTGGGGGGGTGCCAGTAATCTAAAAATGCTGGTTACCTGAGGCACACGGGTTTCCGGCTGGACACAGAACGGGGGCAGGGCAGCCGCACGCAGACCAGCAACAGTGCAGGGTGGTGGCAGTGGCTGCTGCGTGCAAGCTTCCATTCCCCCCGCCCATCCCCGGCCCAGCCGACTGGAAATTCCAGTTAATAGAAATGCTGGTTAGTAAAATGTCAGATAACAGGGCTTTTACTGTACATATGATCTCAGCCTTAAATGACTCAGTGTAGTTAAAAGAGTGAAGGCCATATCTTCATGTCAGTCCTCTTCTCTAACTACACATTTATATTCTTTCTACGCTTTCCACAGTATGCTACTACGATAAAAAATTCCACTAGTGATTCAGACACACAATAAAATTTTAATTCACCAATAATTCACTGGTATGCCTTTCAAAAATGCATATTTTTTTTAAATAGAGACATTAACTCATAACCTTTCAGCTGTATAAGTGTTTAATGCTACAGTTTTGTTATATCTCTCATTGGACAGCCACTGGTTGGGGATGATCTAGGCATTGCTATGCCCACGTTCTACCATGGGCATTTCCCATGCTTCTGGGCTTTGCTGGTTGCCCCTGCCCTTCCCTCCCCCTCGAACATTTTCTGCTGTGTGTCAGTGTTTAAGCCTTCCTCACAGGTATTGGGTGTTGGCTGTAGTCAAGTTGGGGACTTTGACTGGGATTTGCCAATGCTCCTGATGGAAGCAAAGCCAGAGGTTCCTGTCTAGACAGTCTTGCCCTTCCACTCAGGGTCAGGCCAATCACCATATTTGGTATCAGAAAGGAATTTTACCCCATGGGTAGATTGGTATAAACTGTGGGGGTTTTTGCCTTCCTCTGTCAGGGGATGTGGCCCTCTACCAACAACCTCTTGAACCTACATTGATGATATTTCATAGAAGCAAGACACTGACTGCTGTGGCAGGTTAGAGTGTTAGGTCTGTGTTGTGGCAGGGCTGATAGTGAGTTTATACAGAGTTTAGATTATGGTTTTTATCCGAATGATCCTGCCTCGGGCAGGGGGTTGGATTAGATGACCTCTGGAGGTCCCTTCCAGCCCTACTTCTGTATGACTCTTTGCACAAATGTGGTCTCTGAAAAGTACACTGTGCTCTGGAGTGTAAATTGTGCATTCCAGTGGAAGCCAACCTTTTGGGCAGGCATGCCACAAAGTCCCACACCCCCTACGTGTCACTCTAATCCCCTTCTCCTGCCTGATCCGCTCTGCTTTCTACTCCTTGTCCCATCTGCAGCTGTGCTCCCTGCAACCCCTTCCTGATTTGCCGCATGGCATACACAGAGGCTGTCCATGTCACTTGTGGCAGGCATGCCCTAGATTGGCCAACCCAGGTATATTCCCACAAGGAATCAAATTAAATATGTAAGTCAATGATCACCATGAATTTGAGTTGGTGAAAACTGTAGAACAAGACAAAAAAAAAAAAAGCACCAGAAATCTCCAAGGTATTAAATACAGAACTATCCAAAAATAACCATAATTTTCACATAACTCTTTCACAGCACTTTTCATCAGGAGATCTAAAAATGCTTCACAAATAAAGTTGTAAAATTATCCCATTTTTTAGGTACGAAAAACAAGGAAAATGGCTGATCAGGTCACACAGTGGGTTGGTAGCAGATCTGACAATGGGAAACCTGGGTTTCAAATCTCAGGGTACCTGTACTTGTGATGGAGTTCTGCTCCAGTGAGTGCCAACTAGCAAGTCGGCTGGAGCATACTAATTAGTGTACTCCAGCAGCCTGCATGCGATATGTATTCAAAGTCCCTGCATTTCAAAATAGTGGCAGGGGTGTTTTAACTAAAGCTTGTGGAATAAGGTTTAATTAATGTGTCCCAACTGCCATTTTGAAGCATGGATGCTGAATACATGTGATGCTGTGGGTGCTTTAATTAGAGCGGCTTACAGAATACATGTATAAATGCTCCTATCAGTTATTACGGTTTTATTAGAGCAGGAAAACTGCAGTATAGAATGAAGTGCAAGTTTGCACTTTTGAAGTACAGTACTCCCAAGGTTGCACGCTTTAATTGATCTTGCTTTGTGCACAGACAAAGGGCACAACCAATTTAACAGTAACAACACTTAGCAAATGATGGCAATCTCCAAAATTTCATCAACATCTTTACAAGTTGAATAACTAGCTTGCTTCATCTAAAAGAAAATAAACTTCCAGCTTGCATACATGTGTCATTACAAAAGATGTTATGAGAAGAAATAGTAATAAATACATTAAAATTCATGCCAACTGATGGAACCTTCAAAACACACTGGGCTTCTATCTTCAAGCTATGGATTTCCACAACTGAAAGTAGCATAACTTCACTCCTACAGCACTGGTGGTCTAATTGGCAGTGTTAATAAGCCTGCTTATAGCACATGGCAGTTGTAGCCACACTACTTCTGCATGGGGATGGACTGTTAAAATGCTTCTGTTTGCCTATGTGGAACAACACAGTGTGGTTCACTACAGTGGCAGAATCAAATTACCATTAGCCAAGTACCAAAGTTTGTAGCAGAGTTATGCCTCAAAGTTCAAGTACTTAAAAAAACCTGAAAAATAAATGCATCTTAATTATTGCCATCAGATATACCCTTACCTGCCTACATTTAACCAGTGGCTTTTTTTCATAATATCTTTTAGGTGCATCACAAGATTTCTTGATTATTAAAGGCACTCCATATTTTGCAGCAGGTTTGGTAATTTTCTGAGCTGGCGCAGCAGAAGCCAAGATTTGTCCTTGGGCTGGTCTTTTTCCTAGGCAAAATGGGATAGAGTTATGAATTGTTTATAAACAGAGTTAAACTTTTATGGAGCTGGCCTTCTTTGACTAACATAGCATAGAGCTCCATCTCTCTCAAATTACCTGACCTGTGTCATCTGTGTTCTTGCATTTTTGTTCGATAAGGAAAGGAGGGGCCAATTCACCCTTGCTCTTCCTTAATTCTATGAGCCACGTACCAAAAAAGCATTCTTTTTTCCAACTGAGATGCATCTTTTTTTTTTAAAGAAGTCAGAGAAGGAAAAAGCTTTGCATGTATCCAAGAGCCTCCAAAACAAGTTTTTCTTGTTTGGCACTGAACAAATATTTCCCCCCGCCTCACCATTTAAAATTCTGAAAAATTATTCCAAAGGTTTTCAAACAAGCTAGATACATTTACTTTGCTCTCTTTATTAATTAGTAATTAATTACCATATGCCAGACTACTCTTTTGAAATATCAGAACCAAGTCATTTTGACTGATCATAAAATACAATCAATTTTGAAACATGTTAATATTTTACTTCAGACAGCGTGCAAATCTCCATATACCTTCAAGGCTCTTTGGGTTAATACGATGCATCTTTTATTAGACCAACTTAAATAGTTGGAAAAAAATTTATAGCCAAAGAACCTTGTCTGCCTATGTCCCAAGATCAACACAGCCACAACCTTCACCCCTACATACACCTGCAAACACCCAAGTACACACACATAGGCAAATTTCTTAAACTCTAAATTTGGCACCATGACAAAATTCCAATATCTGCAACTCTTCCACTTTAGAATCTTCCGCATAAATCATGGGTACGAAACAATTCTTATCCAAAGTTTCTTAGTAGTTTCTCTCCTTATTCTTAAGGACTAAGTAATGCTTCTCATTTGTGGATTCCAGAAGTGAACCAATATCCTTTCTGAAAAATTAAATCCTTTTCTAAAGCTACAAAAGATGTTCCACTAACTTATAAAAACAGCAAGCTTGAAGTTATATTGTCTTGTTTTAAATAAAGATGTTTCAGTTCATTACAAAATTCATTCCTGTCCCTTACCAGATGGGGGGGAGGGAGTTAAATGAGGGAAGCAGCTAGCAAAATGAGAATTTTCTTACAGAATGATTTTTCATTATGCTGCACAGCTTCTTGCCTCATCAAAGCAACTGGAAGTAATGAGCACTAATTAGCAGAAGTTGAGGGAAGCAATGAAAAGCAGTAATTGTAATTACAATGGTGTAATACAGAAAATAGAATAAAAAATACTCTATAAGGAAGTTAGGCAGTAAGCTCTATTTTAAGAAACGTATTTGGAAACTAACCCAACAGCATCCTATCAAAAATATCCCGGCAGAGAAATTGAAGCTTAAATCTTCTTTAAAACGAGACCAACCCTTTCCTCCTGCACCCTGGGAACAGAATTTCACATCCTCTATGAATGCTCACCCAGATGGCCGGCATGTCAATTGGTGCAAAACTCTGACATTTTGTCAGTGGTAATTTTCAAAGTCAAGTCACCATTAGAGTAACCACTTATTTCTTGCATTTTAACATGAACTCCCTTGAAAGACAACAGATTCTTTTTTGTCTATTACATTAAAAAAAAGCAAACCTTCAATTTCTTGTTGTTCATTAAAGCTGGAAGACAAACATCTGTGCATCATGACATATCCTCAGGATTCATTTCTAGATTCATATCAGGCAAAATGCCATTTGAGGGAAAATACCAATGCATGATGCTAGTCAACTTTAGTTGCTAGAGACAGCCACCTAGGACTGGTTCCAGAAATGACTAATGCAAAGAAATATAGATCTTCACCAATCTTTACTTTGGTTGGAAAGCCATGACCAAACCCATGCTTATTTGGACCACAGGGTCAAAAAAGTTCTCAAAAGCTCTTGGTTATAAACTATTGGCACCTTTTCAGCAGTTGACAAGCTACAAGTAGATTTGTTTGACTGGGCATAGCATAGATCTGATGTTACCCATAAGCAGGTATATTTTGGGACCAGACTGCATTATACCCAACCTTAGATGACTGGTAATAAAGTGCAGACCAAAAAGGAAGAGTTTTGTATAGGAAGCCCTTACATACAAATGTTGATTTTGTTTTCATGTTGAGAACTGCTAAATGTAGGATGAAAAAAAAAAAATGATCTAGGTCTTCCTCACAAGCTTCTGTTCCTGATTATTTCCCCTCTGCTAAGAAAGAAAAGTAAAAAAAAGCCATTTTGAATGAGGAGAAGGATTTCTGCCATCATGGAGTACTTAGGTGACTCTCTCCTAGGTACAGACAAAATAAAATACACACTAACGTATAAGGAAGGAGCAGTCCACTGAAGTGGGGTGGGAGTGAAGCAGAAACAGAATACTTTCCACCCTGGCAGAGAAATTTCATAGGATGAAACCAAAACAGACAGTTTCCATTAAACTGCTTCCTGAGATACATCTCTTCATGTCTAGAAATGCCATGGTATGGGAGTGAAACAGCGAGTCCAATATAGTCCACTGCAAGAAAAAAAAGTCTCAGCCAATACAAGAGATGAAGGGAGGAAGGAAGAATGGACAAATGTTCAAATAATGATTTTTACACCCCTTGCTTACTAACTGTAACCAGCTGGGATGTATTACCTCCTTGGAAATCCTTATGCTCCTGGTCATACCTTCTTAAACAAGAAATGCAAGTTGTAATGGATGAACCTGTACCTCCAGCATCCTTATGATGCAAAGCTCCAAGCCCCAGTAGAGCAAGACTCAAGCAGCATGAAGTGGTCAGGCACAGACTTTGAGGATCTCAAAAAGATTATAGCATCCCTTAGGCTTGATTTGTTGCAATACTTCCCTAGCATAGAGAAATGTACTCAAGTGCTGCTGTACCAAAAATCCTAGTAAGAATTTTAAAAAAAGTTTAAAAGCAAGCAACGCTTGGAAGAAGACAGTTAACCCAGTTTAACATCAAACAGGCAGAAGTTCTTGTGGCCTGAGCTGAACAATAGGGCTTGTTACTGAAACCTCCAAAAACCAATATTGGATCACTACCAAATTCTGCAGATGAAATGAGGAAAGAGCCTGTATAGTAAAAATACTAATTATCCCATCACTGATATCCATCATCAGCAATCAGTGATTTGGGTTTTTATCCAACTGTTCCTTCCCCCTCACCCCGCAAAAGAAGAAAGTAAACTTTAAGTCTATGTACAGACAGTCAAAAAGCCTGAGGCTGAATCGATTCAATCTTCACAGGTTAATCTAAGCTGCATAGACTGAACTGATAAGCAAGTGAACAAACATTCACTTTTGATTCCAGAAATGCAGCCACATACCTGCAGTGGCTCACCGGGGGATGCTAGAGCACGCCTCCCTGCTCACCTGGAACAGACTGCTTGGGCCAAGGCTAGCCTGCCCATGCTGCAAGAGGGAGAAGCGGGAGGCTTGTGAGAAAGGTGCAAAGCATCCTGGGATTCATGGATTGTAAGGCTGGAAGGAACCCCAGAAGATCACTGGGTCCAGCCCCCTGAAACAAGCAGGAAAGACAACTGTGGTCAAGTGACCCCAGCAAGGTGACCGTCCAGTCTGCTGGATGATACTGGATACTACATGCATCCAGGTTTACATTAAACTGGTTTTGGCCACTTTGAAATCAGTTTATGTACACTGGACTTCTGTCATTAGAGATTTGAACTGGTTTATAATCACTTATGCCAGTTAATGTGCAATTTTTCTCCCTAGCCCAGACGCTATTGGCCCATAGTTTATATCTGCATAATTTCTAAATAAAACCCATGCTTCTGAAAAGTGTATTTCCCTTGTGGCTTAACTGAAGCTTTTATTGTCAAGTCAAGGATAGATAGTACATTTTTACAGTCTCCTACTGCTATTCAAAAAAATTACAGTGCATTTTTCATATGCTTATTTACCTGGTGCAGCATGGGCTCCAAATTTCTGGAATACTTTGTGACTGAATTCTTCTGCAATAAGCTTAAAACAAAGACAAATTACATTAGTACATACATACATACACTCACTATGTAAGTTTAGTGTATGAATATACTTGTAAAAAAACCTCTTAGAAATGCAAGGGAGTGCAATGTCAAAATACAATAGCAAATGGTGTTCAATCACAATCCCTGGGCCCTAATCCTGTATGTATCCAAGACTTAACTTTATGCATTGCTAAGAGCCCCACTATAATTAATATGGAATTGGAAACATTATTTGAAAGTACTCCTATTATAGTATCTCAGAAATTTTTTAAACCATCTGGCTCATCTCCGGCATATTATTTGGCAAATATTAAGCATACTGGGAATCAGTGAATAAAGATTCAAGTAAACTTAATGACACTTGATTTTTTTTTAAATGGTTTGTGTTTTTCACTTTTTATACTTTTCTATTTAACACTGCTGTATTTTAAATCACTGTGGGGAGGGGACTGGAGGTTCTGTTCCTTTCTTGAAAAGAAATGAAAATTCTGCCTGAACACAGAAGGCAGCAAACAGAGCACTACCAAAAATAGAGTAAGTACACTAAAATAAAAGTAGAGAAAAGTATTTTCCATTAGCTTCTTTATTACAGATGGCAATAATATTTAGCTTTTTTTTAAAAGCATCACTTTAACCAATTTGTATACCTTGGTAAATTAGTGGAATAGTTCTGTCATAGGCAGAATATTTCAACTGAGAAAAAAATACTGCCTTCATCACAGATTATTGATAAAATTAATTCATGACTATTCAGGCTGCACTGGCACTGAAAATTCCAAATCTATGCTGGCTTCAGGAAGCAAGCACATGTAGGTCAAAAGAAAAAGAAAAAAAAAGAAAAAAAAGAAAAAGAAAAAAAGTGTAGCCTATAAACTAACGTTAACACCGGAAGCTAAAGCCCCAAATTAGTAATTTAATAATTTCTTTGTTTACTATGCTTCCTTCCTCTGGAAGTTTAATCTATATTTAGGCTCTACACAGATTACAACAAAACTTTGGATATAGTTAAAAAATCTACGTCATGAATAACTGAAATTCCATGTGAACTTTCAATCTATACAAGGGTACACTAAAGGGTAAGGTTACCTTTTAATTTTTTCTTTAGTCTATCATTTATACACTTCCTAAAGACAGTATAGCTTACTATCTGTTGTTCTTGCTGTTATTTTAATATAAAAACTAAATTCAAAATAATTCCGATAAATACAATGGTTTCCATATTGCACTTCAATATGCCAAACAATTACCTCAGACTTAGGTCTGATCTATGCATTTAAAACATTCTGGAAAGTTTTTAAAACTAGTATTCTATGAAACTACCAAAAATGGTTGATCTGAAGTGGTCCAAAAGTTTAAGAAATCTATATCAGTATGCTATCAAATTCATTGTCAGTCCCATTTTGTGGACACTTACATTTTAAATTAAATCAAAGCCTAACTTGAAGTCTCACTGTATGCACAAATAGGATACTACACACAGAAAAATTAGTTAATTTAACTCAGGGGTGGGCCATTATTTTGAGTAGACGGCCACTTACCGAGTTTTGGCAAGCCATGGAGGGGCCACATGACAGGCAGCTAGGGGCAAATTAATATTAATTTTCAATTTTTAGGGGCCCCGCAGGCTAGATAGAATGGCCTGGCAGGCCACATTTTGCCCACCCTGATTTAACTACTAATCTCAAAAGAGGGAAACAATATTTTAGCAATCCAAAATTGATTTTTTGGTAGTTCTCTAGTGCAAATATTCTAGGAACAAAGAACAAGTTGTGGGTACTGCAAGTGTAGCTGGTTCAGAAATATGGTAATAGGTGTTTTCTTTTCAACATAAAATAGTTTAATAGATTACAGAGTCGGAAGGGACCCCACGGATCATCGTGTCCGACCCCCTGCCCCTGGCAGAAAAAAAAAAAGGACTGAGATCAGATGACCCCAGCCAGGTGATTGTCAAGCCTCCTCTTGAAGACCTCCAAGTTAGGTGACAGCACCACCTCTCTTGGAAGCCCATTCCAGACTTTGGTCACCCTTACTGTAAAAAAATTCTTCCTAATATCTAACCTAAATCTACTCTCCACTAGTTTGTACCCATTATTCCTAGTTACTGCCTGAGGTGCTCTGGAAAACAGCACATCCCCAATTCCCTGCTGTCCTCCCCTGATAAATTTCTAGGCGGCCACAAGGTCACCCCTCAGCTGTCTTTTGTATAGGCTGAAGAGAACCAGATCTCTCAACCTCTCCTCATAGGGTCTTTCACGGAGACCACTAATCATGCAGGTGGCCCTCCTCTGAACCCTTTCCAGATCCTCTTGTCCCTCTTGAAGTGCAGCACCCAGAACTGGACACAGTACTCCAACTATGGCCTGACTAATGGTGCACAGAGGGGGAGCATCACCTCCCTCGATCTGTTGGTCATGCATCTGCTAATACGCAACAAGGTGCGATTGGCTTTGTTGGTCTCGTTACACTGCCGGCTCACGTTCATCTTAGAGTCAACTATGATCTCTCTCAGCCTCTGAGCTGCTAAGGAGGACATCCCCCAACCTGTAGGTGTGCTGGAGATTCCTCCTTCCTAGGCGGAGTACCTTATATTTATCTTTGTTGAACTGCATCCTATGACGTTCTGCCCATTGATCTAACCTGTCCAGGTCAGCTTATAACTGCTCTCTGTCCTCTGGTGAATTAACTTTGCCCCATAATTTGGTATCAAATGTTTATATAAATGTTAAAATTGGACAAAATGACTAGTTTGAATATAATTGTTTTAATTGAATACAATAAAGATGTAGAATTAGTTATAGTAAAATAGTTTTTTAATGCAAGTCCATACCTGTGGTGTAAGAAATTTTTCAACTCGTTTGGCTATAAAGTTTTTCTCCAATATGGAGTTAACTGATGGTCTATCCCTAGGATTCCTTTTAAATAGCTGGGAAAGGAGATTACGTAGATCATAGGAATAATGCATAGAAACAGGAGGAAAAGATCCAGAGATGATCTTCAGGACCAGATTTTTCATGTTACCAGCTTCAAACTATATTACAGGAAAAAAGATCATATGTATGTGAGCATAGAGCAAATCACACTGGAAAAGTAACAAAAAAGGTAAGAAAGGATGAATGTCATTTGGACATGTATCAAAAAATCTAATGCCTTCCAAATATTTTAAAAGACCATTATCAATATCTTTTAGATCAAGATTTATGCCAAGTTATCTGCTTATATCAATCCAGTACCAGGTATCTCAATTTTATACAACTGTACTATGCTGAGAAAAAATACAACTTGTCTCCCCTCAAACTGTAAGAGAATACAACAGCGTTGTATAACTATAGTTAAAAACAGAAAAAAAGGCTACCCAAGGTGGGATGAGTCAACAGTAACACGCTGTATAAATCGTTATGCCACTCCAGACACCTGATTGTCTTAATTCTATTTTGAGAACCAGCCTCTAGAATGAAGGACAGTAAAATGGCCAAAGCTATCATTTGGCCAAATCCTGAGAAGTGTATAGATTTAACCAGATATTTGAAACTCCCTGAATTTGTCTCTTAATCCTTTAGTCCAGTGAGCGCCAACACTGAGAACACGCAGCAAAATATGACCATCCACTGTTGACAAGAACAATTTGAAATTCAGTCAAATTTGCATTAATGTGTCTTTTCCAGTACTATATTTGCCTGTGAAGTCCTATTCTAAATGTGTCATTTTACAATTTTTTTTAAAAAAAAATCTCTCTTTATACAGCAAACAGAAACCTGCTAAATAAGGGAAGGTCTGCTGTGACAGAGACCTACTAGATAAGGAAAACAATATGCATAAAGTACGTCCCACTCAAGATCCTAGAGAAAATACCTTTTGATTTAAAAAAAATGTCAAGGATTAATATTAGCATAGCTAAGAAAGTTTTAGACAAAAAGTGATTTCTTATATAATACCTTTGAACAAGACACACAAACTAATTTCAAATCCACCTTAAATAAAACAGATCGTGACGTATTTTCGACACAACTAAGAAGTATTAAGGTCTTGTTTCAAGATTTTTATAATACAATTGCCTGTCTTATCAGATCTGTATGCTGAAGAGCTCATTACTGCTACCAAGTGTATATGCCAAAATTAATCACCGACTTGGATGAAAAAGTTCACAGCTTTATAAGGAAAGGAATTCTACAGTTGCATCTTTAGCTACAGAAGTGTTAAATATGATAACAAAAAAAGAGTTTACTGAATGAATGAGTTCAGGCGCACACACTGCTAACTATCCTGCATTCGTGTATAGAAGCCAGAACAAATATAAATGGAGGATGGCCAGTAGGGCTGTGCGAAGCTTCAGTAGCTGATTTGATTCGAAAAAGATCTGGCCCAATTCAGGGACCAAATCTCCAATTCCAAATTGAATTGGGAGACAAATTAAACGCTCTGAATCAATTTGAAGCACCCGAATCAATTTGGAAAAGCTTTGAAAAACATTCGGCTGCATCAGAGATTCGGCCATAGACTAAACAAGCAGCTGACACAGCTGCCGCCAGCTGGTAAGTCTGCTGGAGTTGGGGAAAGGGGGAGGGAAGGGATATGGGGGAAGGAGGGGTCCAGCTGGGACAGGGGGGTACATTACTCGGAGAAGGAGGTGGGGTAACACGGGATGCGGGTGTGGCAGCAGGGAGCAGGGGCTCTGCCTTGCTGCGGCTTGCCCAGCTGGGGTGAGGGAGAGGCGGGATGCAGGTGCAGTTCGCTCCAGGTGGAATGGGACAAGCAGCAGCAGGGCACAGTTCCAACTCCCAGCACTGCCGCACCCGTATCCTGTGCTTCTTGCACCAGCTGGCAAGCAGCAGAAGGGCAGAGCCCCCACTCCTTGTGCTGAAATGGGCATGACAGCCCTGGGAAGGGCTATGCCCTGCTGCTGCCCAAAGCGAGTCACGCCTGCCTCGCGCTCCCCACCCCTTTCTGGCTGGGCAAATGGCAACAGGGCAGAGCCCCCATGACCCATCCTGCCTGGGCACAGGCAGGCACAACCAGAGAAGCTGTGGGAAAGCCCCCATCACTGCCCTGCCTGGCCCCATTCCCTGCCCGGCCCAGCCTCCTGGCGCAAAAACCCCCCCTGCACTCACCAGCTCTAGCAGCAGGGATCAGGGTCTCTGAGGGCTCATGGAAGAGCCCCCACATGCAGCACAGGGCAGTGGGAGACAGCAGGGACCACCCCCCTGCTTGGTACCTGCACAGCAGCTGCCCCATGGTGTGGGTACAGTGCGGCTCAGCAGGGCGCTGTGCACTGTCTGGGAGCTGGGGCAGCTGCACCTGTCAGCCCGAGCCTGACACTGCTCAGCCCCAGTGGCCCCAGCTTCCAGACAGCGTGCAGCGCCCTACTGAGCCATGCTGCACCTGTGCGATGGAACAGTTGCCATGTAGATGCCAGGCAGGGGGGGCAGTTCCCTGCTGCCCCCCACTGCCCTGCGCTGCACAGGAGGGCTTTGGCACGAGCGCCCAGAGGCCCCAATAACCACTGCTGAAGCTTGTAAGTGCAGGGCTTTTTTTTTTTTTCCTGCATATGGAGTGCCAGGACTAGGTTGGGGCTGGTCAGGTAAGCCACGGGGGTTTCTCCTGCAGCTCCCCCTTCCCAGGGAGAGGCAGGCACAGCTGAGGAGCTGTGGGAGAACCTGAAGCCACTTGGCTGCGACTGCCTCTCCCTGGCCAATCTGAATCACTGAATCTCTCTGAATCAGTGCCAAATCTTCCAAAACCTGAATCAAATCACTGTCCTCCAAATCAGCCAAATCCAAATCTGAATTGAATAGTTCCCTATTCACAGAGCCCTAATGGCCAAGGACTAATCAGCAAGACAAGCAGAGAAAGGGAATTACTTTAATGGAATAGTTCATTTTAAAAAGCAAGCAGGTGAAACGCATCAGCTCATGAGTTATCATTTTTCGACTTGACAACAAAAAATCCCCGGTTGTTCGAAATTACTACCACAATTTTACAAAATACTTAAAGTTTCTACTTACTGCATGTTTAAGTGTGCACATTTCATAGAGAACACAACCAAGAGCCCATATGTCACTAAACAAAGAAAAATAGACATGTAAATTTTAGTTTTTATCTTCTAAAATTACCAAATAACCTCGAAATATATTCTTGAAAATACTGACTTAGTTGTAAAAATGAAGCATTTCATTCTGTAGAAGTGTACTAACTTAATAATTTAAAAATAATATACTGCATTTTCTCACATACAAAACACCCTGGAATATAGCCAGCCCCTTGTTTTTGAAAGGCAGAATGAAAGAAAAGAAGACTTTTCCAGAGTTATGGCTACATAGAACAAGGATGGAGAATACTCTTCTGCTGACTTGCCCTCTTTTTCCTGCTTAACTAAAGCCAAAATCCTAACTACTGCTGCAGATTGGTCTCCGTGGCTGGATTTATGATTTTGAAAAGAACTGAAGATTCTACAAGGGTGTGAATAAGAGGAGAAAGATCAAGAGCAGCTAAGGAAGGTTAGCAGAACATGCAAACTATTAAAAAGGAGAGACACTTGTAATACCTCTGGAGTGAAGAATAATGACTAATTAAGTCAAAGGACTCTTTCAGCTGCCTGAATATTAATGCCACTGATGCTGCTGGGCTGTGGAGCAAGAATCAAAAGCAGGGTGCTTCTATTCATGGCAGAAAGACCAGCTTCCCCATTTAATACATGCACCCCAATTTTTTTTGTGTGTGGGGGGGAATATGTGCAATATGCAAGAACATAACATAACAAAGAACAAATGCAAAAAACATAGCTGGACTTTGGACATGCAAGACCAAATCTGAGGTCCAAAACAGCCCCTGCTCAGCAGCTGCCTCTTCTTTTGACTTGAACTCTCCCTAGGCATCTTCAGTTCTCCTATGCATGTCCATAGTAGCCCTAGTCTGAGCAGCTTGGCACATAGCTCCCATCTACACCCCACTTGACTCCAAAAATCTCAGCCTAGCAGTGCCTAACTCACTTGAAAATTCTTATCTACATTGAGTTCAACACCAACTCAGCACCCACATTTTTTCATTCAAAAGGTAACTAGAGGAAGAGTAGGGGGGGGGGGGCAGGGAGATAATATTGGTGCCCATCTTTAACATAAAAAGACTCTGGGGATCAGGCACCTAAAGGGTAGACATTGTAGTCCAGATCCACAGACGGTCGTGCATCTATCACAAACTGGAGGACTGTTATATATTCTAATTCCAGATTCTCTCTAGGCATTCACAGTTTACTCAATCACCAAGAGTAAGAAGTAAAGCAATTGGTGCACACAGACAAATGGGAGAAATGCTAGCTGCCTTGCTGGGGAAAACATTAAAGGGAAAAGAACAGAAACGATCTTCCTCCTCCAAAAAAAAATTTAAAAAATTAATGCATAAGTTTTCGCTATTACTAAGACTGCTTAAAGAATTCCAAGTGGGATAAAAACACACATTAAGAAGAAAACATGAATTTGCTCGTGAGAGTTGGAACTAGGTTTTGCCTAACAGCAGGAACAGCAAAAACATTAAAAATGTGCTCACATTAGACAGTGCTAATTATTTCCTAAACTAGTAACCAGAAGCCTACTGGACCACCCAGGCACTCAACTATTAGAGGGGGGAAAAATAGTTTTTGTGTTTGTGCATTCACTCTGATTTTCCAGTTTAAACAAAAATACACCTACCATGTTGAGAGGAAGACTGAATTAAGTGCTCTTTACTGAAAGCAGGAAAAGCTTTAGTTTTTTAGACAAAGGAAATAAAAAGAAGAGAAGAATTCGAGGATTTTTGCAGTACCTTTTATTGTTGTAAGGTTTGTTCTGACAGATTTCAGGTGACAAATAGTATGGTGTTCCTATGCAAGTACGAGCCAACTCTACAGTACTAAAATAAAGAAAAACTAAAAGTGAATTAGTTAACATTAACTCATGTAATGTTATGTAGAGTCTATTTTGCTACATGAAGTCTATTCCAATAAATTTATAGCAGGGATGTCAAACGTATGGCCCACAGGCCGGATCTGGCCCATGGAAGTAGGTCTTCTGGCCCTCAGGACTTCTTGCCATGGCAGAGGCTGAGCTGGTTGGGGGGTGGAGCACATTTCTTCCCAAAGGAGCTGGGAGAAAAGGCAATTTTGTCTTGGACCACTGTGTGAGTAAAGCCAGTTCCAAAGAACTTAAATCAGTTGGTGGGCCATATACCCTACCAGGACCCAGAAGTTCAACACTGTCATTCCTTACCACCTCCCTTTTCCCATCACTGAACTTATTGTTTTTAATCACCACAGACAATGAAAAAAAAAAAAAAATCAGCAGCAGTTAGCAACAGGGACAAGCAACAATGATAGCAGCATTAGCCTTGTGGCTGCTGACACAAAATATGGCCTACCAACTGATTTGAGTTTGATACCCCTGATTTACAGGAAGCAGCACTAACTAGGAGTTACCTGTTAAGGACTCTAGCAATTCCAAAGTCTCCCAGTTGTATTGTTCCATCTTTGGTTAAAAATATATTCTTGGACAGGAACAGAGGAAAAAAGAGGAAAAACAGTTCATTCAAACAGAACTGTAATTCATATAGAAGAAAAAAATTAATTATACAAGCTATATTTTCAGTTTCCCTATATGTAACTTTATACTGTTCCAAAGGCTGGAAAATATTTTTTACCCCTGAAACATACATAAATGGTTGTTACCTGGCTTGGGGAGAGGTACCCTTCTCCCCAGAAGTACTACACAGGTACATTTAGGGTATATCCATACAAGGGGTCAGCAACGTTTCTAGGCAGAGTGCCAAAAACACCCACAACCCTGCCTTTTAAGATGTTGGTGTGCCAGGGCAGGTGGCAGGGAAGCCGCAAGGAGCTTGATCCTTGTTGTGGCAGCACAGCCCCAGCCCCTTCCCCAAGGCGCGACCACCAAGTAAAATGTCTTTGCATGCCACACGCCAGCACACATGCCAGGGGTTGCCTACCCGTGATCTACACTAGCGCTGACTGCCTGGAACCACTGTTCTGAAATACAACATGCCTGTTCTATGTGTTACAGTCCTGGAAAAAAAAAAAAAAGTGTAATGTAGCTGTTCTTTGGCATACACTCAACATCCCTCTTAATCTCAGTCGATACTGTGTTTATTAGCACATATACCCAGCACTCTCTGATGTTTACATTATGTTTTCTCAGCATTTGGTGAAAGTGGAACAGAAAAGCAAGTAGGTGGGGCAGTGTTCCCAGCAGTTCAGATTAGTGCCAGATGTTGCCTCATTAGCAAGGATGTTAGTTTTCTCTGTTTAAAAATCTCAAATTCTCTGATAAAAAAAATCCCAATCCTCTGATTAAAACCACAAAAAATCTGTGTTTCTCCATGATTAAAATGAAACGCTACTATATGTACAGTATCTGTTAAACATAATATTTTATTGATATATATACAATTTTAAAGCAATTTGGAAGCCTACTAGAATCTCAATCTTTATAATAAAATAAATTCTAAATACCTACATATTTTGCCATTTGATTTTTTTTTTATTATACAAATTCAGAGGTTCCCCTGCCCTCCTTCGCTCACTAAGATGTGGGTCCAGCTGTGGCTGTCCTCACCTGTTTGTGGCTCTGAACAGCCCTGATATGCTAGTACCCTGCCCCCGCCTCTCACTCCCAATCCACAGATCCTCAGCGCTGCCAGACCCCCTCACATGTAACCCAGAGCTCCCCACACTCCCAAACCTGCTGATGCTTCTCAATCTCAACCTGTAGCCCCCTGCCCCCCAGCCCTACCAGGGGAACCCAGCTGCCAGGTCTATGGCAGCTGGCAGATGCTGTGGCTAGAACAGTCTCTCTCCCCGTGGATGGCCTGGCCAGAGCAGAGCTAAGTGGAGCTTGTGTGGGGTGAGGGAGGATGTGGGCTGCTCGCTGCAGTCTTGGGCCTCCCAGCCCTGCTGACCTCCCCCCAGGGGCCTCTGCATCCCAGTGGGCGGGACCTGGCACAGAAGGATGTAGCAAAAGCAGAGTGGGGAGGCTCAGTGCCACTGCCACCACCACTGGGACCCCTGCGCCAGCCGTGTCACCAAGGTGAAGCACCCCCTGCTCACCCAGCAGCAGCGGGGCCATAACTTCTCACCGCCGCTCATGGCTGGTGTAGGGGTCGCAGCACTGGTGGCACTGAACCTCCCTGCTCCACTCTACCCTCCCATGCCAAGCCCCACCACACCGGCCCATGGGGGGAAAAGGGAGCTGGGCGGGGAGACCCAAGCCCACAGTAGCTAGCCCACATCTGCCCCTGCACCACACACAAATTGGGGGGGGTGCGGGGGCATGCTCCCCATCACACACTCCCAGGGAGAAGGATAAATGGCAGGGAGCCAGCCACCTGACCTTGGAAGAGCTGCCTGTGGCTCCGTCCCACTCCTCCCTCCGGACCCCACATTCCTGCCCCAGCTGGGCAGCACCCCCATCCCCAGCTGCCAGCCCTGCCTCAACTCCCTCCCTCACTGTGGTCACCTCAATCGCCCCCCAATAAAAACTTACCAGCAAGCAGCTGGGGGAGCTGCTCTCCACCTGGATGTATTGCCTGGGTATACTGCTAGCCACGTGCACATGTGCAGGCATAAGTGCATGTGGCGCCCACTGCATCCCACTCCTCCCAGCCCCAAGCAGCCCTTTGCAGGCTGGAACTTGGTGAGCCTGCAAGGGGAAACCTGCAGTTTCCCATGTTTTTCTCCTTCATAGAAGAAAACCGTATTTTCCTGCAAACAGAAAAGCTGGATCCCTACTCATTAAATCAAAATTAATAAAAATACTTTACAGAGTTCTTGATGTTTGAGGCCCATCTGCCATACTAAAAATAGGGAGACAAAAAACTTTTCATGATCAACCTACACTACACAACTAATGTTTCATCCTTGTGACATATTGTCTACTCTACGTCTTCTATTCTAGTGAACAGGCACTTGTTTCACAGGGAAGGAATTAGACAAATCTCAGCACGCATCATTTTAGGCTCACAGTTAGATTCTAGTTGTAAGAGAGTCAGGAAGAAAATATAATGCATAATATTTTTACTGCAATTCCATTTCAAGTTAGCACCCCACATACCTGTGATTTTATATCGCGATGCAAAATTTTTCGCTCATGTACATGTTTCAGCGCTAAACAGATCTGTACAAACCAATCCATAATCTAAATGTAAAAATAAGAAATTAAAAAGAAATTAAACTTCGACAACTGTGTGCGCGCGTGCACGTGCAAGTAGATTTGAGACAGAGAGAGACCGAAAGACTCTCTCTCCTACGTTTTACTAAGCCCAACACTTGGTTTATAAAAACATATAACAGCATTCCTACATACATACAACATAACTGGGGTTCAATTTTTTTTAAAAAACCTTTTACTTCCATTCTTTAAAGGTTCCACATTTTACAATAAATACAGCATCCAACCAGCAAATGAAACATTAATCTTTGTCTTTAAATACAGCACTCACCAGATGTTGTTGAATACATAATTCTAACAGAACATCAAATCAAAATATATAGAGAGAGAGAATATAGAAAATTTTGTGCCACAAAATCCAGCAGTTTTAGAGAAATTCATCTGGACCAGAGGTGTCAAAGATATGGCCAGGGAACCGCATCTGGCTGGTGGACCCTTAACATCCAGCCTGCGAGTCTCAGGTTGAACCTGCACAGTGCACATGGTGCATGCCAGCCCTGGCCTTGTGTGCTGCACATGAGGTCAGGTCCAATGTTTTTGCTGCACACAGCACCTGCGCCAGATCAGCTCCATGTACTGAATCTGGTGTGCAAGGCTAGCCCGTGGGTCTTATCTGGTCTATAAATAGTGCCATGCCACTCATTCAGCTTGTGCGGCCTACTGAGTTTGATATCCTGATCTGCACCATTTCCTTTAATCTAGATCAATTAACATACTTAATCTATGTTTCAAACGTCGTGTTTAGCATTTCACAGATAAATAGATCAGACTGTCAACCTATAAATAACTATATTCATGAGGTCAGTCTGAAATTACATAATATTTTCTACTACTTAAAAAATGAAAGATAGATAGTATGTAATTATAGCCCCAAGCTACCATTACCTGATCTTCAGAGAACAAGATACCCTTCTGAGCGTTAATTTTTTTAAACAGGTCCCCACCTTCACAGTAATCCATCACTATGTAGAGACAGCCATTTTCTGTCAATAGAAGCAGGAAGCATTTCAGTATTCCATAACAAACAACACACTTAAAGCTTTTAAATGATAAATGCAAAATATATTTCTTCATTTGCAAAGCTGGCTGCAAGTTACTATTATTTGTTTTTCCCAATTCTCAGGCAAAATACTTACATTCATGGTACCATTTTACTGTTTCCATTTTTGATGCTAACAATTCTTTCCTTCAAACTTCGTAAGTAGGAACCTAACACAAGGCTAGAGACCTCTGTGTGACAAGAGGTACTATCTTTTGAATAGAACATAAAGCTAGTCTACCTAGAGGAGATAATCAAAATCTCAGACTGTCTCCTAGAAGCAAAAAATATTAAACTTCACCAAATTCTAATTTAGGTGCCCATATCTGACCACATTTATTCCTCTTGCAATTTTGAATGAATATGGTATTCCTACTCCTAGATATGCCAGATTAGGGTTTGTGGGACATCCTAAAAAGGTATCAGATATTGACTTAAATGACATTCAGGTTCCCTACCGCTTTTGAACACTATTCCACAAGACATTTAACTACTGCACCTCATCTGCTTGTTCCTATGATGTGCAAATTTTGAAGCACTAACTCTACCAGCCTTTCCCAACTAGTCATGGCTTATAGCTTCCAGGATGCCAGCCTAAGGTATTTAATATTTAGACAGAGAACACTGGGCCACCAGTAAGTGAATCTCTCTTAAAAAGGTGCAGCAAATCATATTTTCCACAAGGCTCCCTGGGTTTGAAAGTTACTTCCCCATTCACCAAACCACTTCATATATGCAAATGTCATCTATATTTTTCAGACATTTGGTGTCATTTTAGGGGGAAGCATGCTTGCCTGAGGTGACTGATTTCTTTTAGCTCACGGGAAGTCTGGTTGGACTACTCGTATCTGAATTCACCTTGTGTATAATTACTCCAGGTACTTACAGCTGTGGACACACATATACTGTTTGTAAAGAAAAAAATTGTGATGGGACCTTCCTTCCAGGAACAAGCACACAGGGATCTATTGCTTGCATTATAGCACAGACAAAATTAAAAAGAAAAGAAAACAAACAAAAAGGCGTGTTTTATTCCCCAGTCGAGTGAGTTATAAGAAGCCAGTAGGAATTGAGGTAGACAATAAAAGATAAAGAAAAGACATTTAATCATGCATAACAAAAACATCAAGAATATTGCCTGTATTTTCCCTGCCATGTTAGATGCTTTATAGTACACTATTAGTTACTAATCCTACCTTCAAACGACTCTCTGTACAGGACAATATTTGGATGTTTCATGTTGGCTAACACAGCAACTTCCCTCCTTGACTCTTCTCTCTCTTTATTAGACATCTAAAAACAAAAAACCCCAATACGTTGTTTTGAAAGTAGGACTATAAGATGAATACATTAATAATTAATAAGATTGCTCACCTTGGATATGCTTATCTCCTTAATAACATACTGCTTCCCATTTTCTTTAGACTTGACTAAAACTGCTTTTCCAAAGGATCCTTCACCAATCTTTTGCACCTTAATGTATTTATCCATGGCTCTTTTTCTAAGGCATCCTTACATGAGTGCTAGGCAAAAAAAGTACTTAGTTAACCAAATAAGTTTATTTTATTTATTTAGCTTATTTCTTTAATACCTCTCAGATCACATTATGCTTTTCACTTCAGTTTCCAATTCATTTTCTCATCACTTCCATCAAGGAGCTCATTGTTTTCCTGTAAATCAGTTAATTCATACCTCAATTCCCCTTATAATATATACTGATGAGAAGGTCCAGAAAGAGAGCTATATTGCTACTCACAGTTCAATTTGTTACCGTAATGGAATGTAGGTAATCAGAAAATGTCAGAAAATAAGTACATTTAGTCTTCAGGTACAGTCAATGGCACTAACTTTTGTTTCAGCTGACATGAATATCACGGACAGCTACAGTAGTTAGTTACTTTTACCTCCCTCTCCACATTTTCTGAGAAAACTACTTCAGAACTGCCCTCCTCCTCCACGCACGCACCAGAGATGTGGGATGGAAAATTTTCCAATGCTTTATTTTTCCATGGGAAATTTTCCATTTCTAAAAATTCATTGTTTCATAAAATTAATTTGTAACAATGTATGGATGTCAATACAATTGGAGGCAAGCTTGGCAGTTTCAAAGTTGTAATTAATGTTTTTCAGGTGATTATCCCTAGGAAGTGAGTGAGAGAGTATGTATATGTTTTATTGATATGTGAACTGGAGGCTAAATACACTCACATAATAATCCAAACCAAAAATTAAGTTATAAATTGACCTAATTGGCTGTGCAGGTCAAATCAAAACCAAATGAACACATCGCTAAGGTTGTTTCTACTTCTCAAAATCTCTTGCTTCTTGAGAATCAGTCAGAAGCACAATTAGTGAAGAAGATACAGTGTGATAAGTTGCCCTTGCCCATAGACTCATTGGTAAAACCATCCTTTAGCAAAAGAGAATGTGGTTCAAGTAGTTCTGAATCAGAGCTGCCTCAATCCGATTCTGAAATGGAATTAATAAGTAGTGCAAATGATTCTACAGATAGTGACAGTGAAACTGGGTGCCGCAATGAACTCAGTGGAAGAGAGTTAAACTCTGTTGAAGTAGATGATTAGACAACTAGGGCATATCATACACAGTTTTTTGGGTGTGCTAAAATGAGTGTCATCAGTTTTCATTGCCTTTTTTCCCCCCTTAAATTTAAACAAACAATGTAAGGGAAGTACATGCTATTGTGTTTACATTTTTACAAGTATGCCAGTAAAATAATTTATTTCCACATAAAGCTTTGCATTTGTTTGAATATAACATTTAAGCCACATTAAGTGTGCTGTATTTAATTTTCTTCCTAATCAAATATTTCAATTCAAATACTTGTGGCTGTTGGGACATAAAATTCACATGGAGGTACTTTTTTAGTTTTGTTTACTAAATATAAGTCAAATAAACATATTAAATCAGACCACGCTCTATTTAGGGAAGTGGAAAATTTTCAATTCAAAATTTCCAGGAAAACCCACATATCTGGCACACACACAACATATCTATTAAGTGCTATCAAAATGTCTGTGCTAGAACTTAGCTGACTTTTAGCTTTATAATAGTGGTTAAGTTCCAAGCTCAGAGGCCATCACATTTCATTTAAAACCTTCCAGAGACACACTTCTTTCACCAAGATTTTTACTCACCTGTCCACTATAAAAAAAAACAACATATGACATTACTTTTTGAACCTGTACCTTCTTGAGCGAAACTCACCTAATAGGTCTATGGCTGACTGAATCAGGAATCTCCTTTGAAACATGCATTATCAAAACTCAGGCAAAAATGATGTACAAGAATCTATATTAAAATTATGTTTTTGTGAAAAGTGAAGCACTCAGAAGACTGAAAATAGAAGAGAGAATTCTGAGCTCTGCCCCCTGCAGAGATTTTAACACTGTCTTTCCTATAAAACATCTAACTTGCCCACTGTGCAAGTGGCTGGCATTCAATGAATCAGGTAGCAGTATTTATTTCTTCACTGTTCACAAGGTAGGCATTCTATAGTCAGCTCACACTTACCTTTCACTACACCAAGGTCCCAACTATGCTTTCATTATCACCAGCATAAAAATTAGGTCTATTTAAAAATTAGGTGACATTTTAAGCACAAATTAAATTTGGGCAAGAGACATGTCTGTCTCACAGTCTGACCCTGAAAATATGAAAGAATAAATAAAAGTAGTATCTAGCTCTCACTCTAGCATATATGAATTGATAAGTTCAGCAACTTCATAGTTTACTTTAACATTTGGGCAAAGCTCTTGCTCCACTGAAGTCAAATACATGTTTCTTTTTACTTCCCTGGGACAAGAACTTAATCCAATGTTTCCAAACAGTAGAGAACAGCATGCAGCTATTTATGGATGCAATAGCTAATAGATTTATTTACCCAACAGTTTCCAAATGATCAAAAATTATATTATTTTAGATTTAGTTTTGGCAAATAGTAAGGACATCATGAGTTGATCCAGTTTGAATTCAGTTTTACAGTTAAACTTCTGCTTAACCCAGGTTCTCAATTTCAAGAGCTAGAGAAGTCAACTAGCTATCAGCAAAGTAATTATGTCAAAATGGAATGTGAAAGATACCTGGAACTTCCTTAAATCAAAGGTAACAGGAACTATAAGGAAACAACTTCCAAAGGTAAAAAAAAGAAAACAAAACAAAACTGTGAGCCAATCTCCTGCTCTAGCCATAATATGGCTCAAAACATAAACAAATATTTGTATTAAAAAAAAAAATGATATGCACTTGGGCAGATAGGTGAAGGGGAGCAAAGCCAGGTCAGGTAACAGGAACAAGGGGGAAAAAAGTGAAATTACTAAAACTAAGGTGAAAGGAAAACAATACAGTATTTACTGGAATATATGATAACCCTGAATATAAGATGACCTCCCAATAATTAGATTCCATATATGGAAAATGTAAAGAATCGTTATAATTTTCCAGGTACAGAATCTACTTCTTGGAGGTATGCTTTGAATTTGACCCCTTCTATTACTATTGCAGGAAAACTAAATCTGAGAGGGTCAGGTGGCCCCCTTACCCTCCGTCCTTCCCTAACCTTCTACCCCTTGCAAACCTTCCTCCCCACCATCAGACCCTGCTCTCCCCAAGCACATGGAAATGAGAACATTTGAAAACAGTAATGGATGAGCTGACACATTTTATCTTTTTTTTCTTTAAATTGATGCAAGTTTTAGCACAAGTACTCCACAAACATACCTTTAAGCAACATTTTTGTACCTCCTTACATAGAGTATAGGAACTACACTTGATCTGAGCTGACAAGAGGCTGAGATGATGCTTGATCTGAGCCAAAAGCATGATGTTAATTCAAAGCCAAAAGGTTGCTGATTACCATTATAGATCACTGAGCTGGGCTTCAGCGGAGTCAACAGCATTTCAAGCTATGATGACCAAATAGCTCAGCACTGTCCAGTATGTGTGTATACTCCAGATACACTTCCCCACAAAGGAGTCATGTGCTAATTACCCCCATTTATCCCTAGAACTGAGTGTTCATGTCATGAATCCTGGGATCCTCCAAAAGTTTATATGCAGATGGAATGCAGGCCAACCTGGTCCAGCTCCCCCTTATGGAGGGTGGGGCCACACTAATATGTGATAGGCTAAGAGACAGAGCATCAGAGGGATTCTGGGTAAAGTTTGGGACCCTGTTTAATGATGTTTGTCAGATAGTTAAGGCTGGTGAAGAAACAGGAATCATTGCAAATGGGAAAGAAAGGCACAGCTCTACTGTTTGAGTGAAGAGAAAATAAAAATATATGCAATGTGGTGGCTCACCATGACTTGAAGAAGAGCTGGTGCTGAAGAGGATCGAGTGCAACGGGCATTACAATACATCTTAATCAAAGGGGGTTGCACCAACCTATTTTTGTGGTAGGTTCCTACAAGAACCTACTGCATCTCAGCCTTTTCAGCTAAGAAAAAACATAGTCCCCCACCCCCACAACTGTATCCCACATGCTGTTATTTGTAACTGTATGTCTTTCCCAACCAATCTTCCTTTTACAATGTAGTATTGTTGTGCGGGGGTCTCCTGTATACTCTCTGCTTTGTAAGTGTAATGTTCCCACCCTCCCATTCCCCCTCTCTACCTGGACTTAGTTGGCTGCATGTTTCATATGTAGGGACCTACTGAATTTGTGGTGGAAGTGGGATGCGTGGTGGCTCCTTTAATCTTGCAGGTTCCCCCCCACACCATGCCCCTCATCCCACTGACTGGCAGAGAGGCCCCACTGCTTCCCGCTCACTCCTGATCAGTGGGAAAGTAAAAACCATGGTTTAAAGTACGGCCAGGCAGCAACAAGCAGAGGGTTGCCAGGGCCCCTTGGCCAATCAGCAGCAGGAAGCAAAAATGGCACCATATATAAAACCACGGTTTTCACTTTCCTGATCACGAATGAGCAGAGACTGGGGAGCGGCAAGCAGCAAAGCCTCTTCACCAATCAGCCGTGGGGAGGCAAGTGGGGGAGCCTGAAAGAAGGAGCCAGTGTGTACCTCACTTGCACCACAAATTCAGTAGCTCCCTATTTATATACAACTTAGTTGTATTCCCAACCCTACAGCCATCCTCTACTATGCAGATCCCACTCGGGTCTTTCTGTATTTCTTTGTGCTTTGAACTTTGCCATTTGAAATTTAACATTTTCTAATAAAATTAAATTTTTGGCACCAAGGGATAGTGTCAGGCCTGCTTCTGGCCCTCCCAATGCTGACCTGGTATTGTAGTACATCCAGGTCCAGTGCCAGTTTCCTGAGGAGGGAACACCCCCCTGTTTTTTCCACACATGCACACAAAAAGGTTCCCATCAGCAACTCAGACTTTTGGCTAAGATTAGTGGTCAGGATTAGCTCTGGCCCTCTCAGTGCTAGCCTTGTACTGCAGTACCTCCAGTTCTCTCATGGGGGAGCAACTTTGCTTTTTTTTTTTAAATAGCCACACACAAAAAAAGGTCCCATCATTATGTTTGCTCAGCATGGGCCATTTGTTTTAGTCATGCTCAGTATTGGTTGTATTTTAAATGAACTTCATAGTCGATTTCAATTATTGAGCACATGCTGCTTTTGGCAGCAGTTCAATGAAAGAGAAAGTATTTAATGAGGTTTCCTTGCATGCGATTGTAAAAAATGGAGCTTTTTCCCTATGTTGATTGGAGGAAATAAATCTCATTTTGTATTCAAGCAAATGTAGTAGTAGCCATCCCAGAATTCTGAAAGAACATAAAATCCCTAAAAGCACAGGTCCTGTAGCAACAGATTTTAGTTGAATAATACATTGGGTTAGGTATGGCATCATGATTTAATACTTATTTTTAAAAAGGGAGAAAAGGAACCCCTGGGTCATTAGTTTAATCTCAATAACATACAAATCCTTAAAACAAAACTTAACAGGAAGAATAATCAAAGGCATGGAAGTAAAGAGAAAATTGGATACTATATAATAGGAACTTACCCAAGATAGACCATGCCAGACTAACCCAGCATCTTTGAAAGGATAAGTGGGTTTTCTGAACAAGTAGTAGACGTTTTCTGATCTGTAGTAGATCTTATTTATTCTAATTTCAATAAAGCTTTTCATATAGTACCACAGGGAAGATTATTAGCAAAAACAGAAAAAATGGGTACAAAGACTAAAAGGCTTTCTTCCTAGATGATAAGAAAACAAGCAGGCTTGAAAGGGAACCTGTCTGACTGGAGGGAAGTTACTAGTGGAGTTCCTCAAGAATCAAGTTTGGGAATAATCTTGCATAATATTTTCATTAATGGACTGGAATATGAAATCTGCCAGCAAGAGAAAGCTGATAGGCATCATCAATAGATATCAGAATCAAAATATCACATGGGAAAATTCTGAGGATCATGCAGGGACTAATGTTATACAAATTAAATTGAACAGTACAATGTCACACAGCTTGAATTAACAACAGTAAGTGGGAGACTCATCAGCAAGAAACGAATGAGAAGAATGAACCTGAACATATAAATTTATCACAGAATGACTCTGTAGTCAGGTACAAACATTATATTTTTACTGGTATAAGCGATCAGAAACTGGTCTAAACCCATAACAAGTTCAGCACCCACAGGGTGGTTTAAAAAGGGCGGAACCCAATCTAAGATAGGCAGCCTGCATGCCCCCTCCACCCTCCACAAGGGTGAATGTTCTGTTTGCTACTGATCTAAACTACGATGCTTACAGAAAACCACTTAACTTGGATCAATTCTGCCTCAGGCTTTTTAAATGTCTGTACCCAGCCTAAGATTCAGATGCAATATCAGCATGTACTGGGCAAGGTACTCCAGTAGACATAGTCAAGTACTAATATTTTGTTATAACTAAACATGGTTGAGACCTACTTTTGAATATTGTGTACAATTCTGGTCACCCTCATTAAAGAAAAATGAACTGACTGCATCTTATAGGAGGGGACTAAAATAACTTGTTTGCTTAGCTTAACCAAATAAAAGCTAAGAGGGGATACAATTACTCTATATAAACAGATCAGAGGAAGGTAAAATACTGAGTTGTCCCAAGAACAAAAGTATATAAACTAGCCATGAATAAATTTTGGTCAGAAGTTAGCAGGTTGGTTCTTAACATCAGAAGAATCAAGCTCTGGAACAGCTTTCCAATTGGAGTAATGACACCAAACCCCTCTCCCCCCACCATGCTAGATAAAATTCAATTTATGAAATGGCTGTGGAATAGGAAGGAGAAAAGGGAAGATGTATTTTGAATCAATAACTCATTAAGTTACTTCCAGTTCTAGGCATTTGTTCTGATTACACACAAATCTGTACTTTAACAATGACATCCTAATTCTTTAACAAAGTTACCTATATTTTTATATTAATGATACTCTATACAAAGAGCTAACCGCCCCCCCAGCAAACAGTGCACTAATAGCCATTTTAAGCAAAGCAGTACTCAACACTTATCACTAGCAATCAAAGTGGTTGCTGTATCAAGTATGACTAGCCTAATTCTTAAAGATGAAACAGCAATATACCAGATAACTTATCCAAGGAAGGTTAAGAAGAGAACTCAGGTGAAGTCACCTGAACTCAAATTTTATGTCCAGTCTAACAGAACTCAGACGCTGGCAACCTACAGCCCATGAACCATCAGATCCAAGCTTTGGTGGCGTCACTCTGTGGGCATTCTCCCCATACCACGGCTGTGGGTGGGTCCTGGCACCCTCAGTTTGATCCAAGATGGATCATTCAAGCCTGCAACTGGAAAAGTTTGCCTACCACTGGCATCCATGGCTCCTTGGACTCATTCAAAGGCCAATGGGCACTAGCTGATGTGCTTTTCTTGGTGCACCCTGCCCTGTGAACACTTGTTTAAAAGTAAACACAGGTTTCTGTTGGTGCAGAGTTAGGGATAGGAGTTGGGGGTCAAAAGTTAATAACATCTGGAAACTGTTGATGCACAATTAGTGACCCCCTCTGATAAGAGGAAGGGGTTAGCAGTTTCTTTGTGTGCTTAAGCCCATACTCCCTATGTGCATCAAGCAGGCGTACCACTGGGGTACAGCATATTCCATTTAAGTGCATACTTTCAGGACCAAATAGAGGGAAGGTAGTAACCCATGGTGATTGTAAAGCATGCTCCCTAATGACATAAACACACTTCCCTAAGATTTTTGCACCTCCTTAAGGCTCTTCACCTGGTTTCTCAGAGCCTCATGCTCTAGCAGCTGTCTAGAACTGACAGGACCTACTCAGCTCATGGAAGAATTAGGCTGGCTTCTGGTCTCTTTCATCCACTTAAACAGTTACAGAGCAGACACATGGGCCTGACCAGCAGCACCTTCACATGTACTTGTCTGCTCTGTAACTTTGCTGTATTCCAAGAAGCTGCACTACACATAGTGGGAGGTAAAGCAGCTGTCAAACAATTGGTGGAAGCCTCGGTGAGGACAGCAACCAGCAGCTGTGAAGCAGGACTGCCTCCCCCTAGTTTCAAGGCTCCTAATGCACCAATTGTCAGGAGCTGGAGCATGAGGAGAGCTAGCCTGTATTGGGCTGCTAGTCCCAATGCACCCGCAGCACTGGTAGGAAGGAACCGCAGACAAGTCCAGTTGCAGGGGACTTTGGGAGGGGCATCTAGTCCAACCCCCTGATCAACGCAGAACCAGCCCCAACTAGATCACCCCAGCCAGGGCTTTGTCTATCTGGATCTTAAAAACCTCCAAAGTTGGAGTGTCTACCACCTCTCTGGGTAATCTGATCCAGTGTTTTACTACCCCTTAATGATAAAATTCTCCCTAATACCAAACCTAAACCTCCCTTGCTGCAACTTGAGCCCATTGCTCTTCACTGTGTCATCTGCCACCACTGAGAACGTCCTCTCTGTTACTCGCTTCAGGGAGCTGAAGGCTGCTATTAAGCCCCCTGAGTCTCCTCTTCTTCAGACTCAATGAGCCCAGTTCCCCCAGCCGCTCCTCCGCCCTCCCTCAGGGCTCATAACCACGCGCTCCCTCTCAGCTCGGGGGACCCAGCGCCCGGCACCCACTGAGGAGCGCCCCGGTGCGGGGCCGGGCCGTGGGGCCGGCACGAGCAGCGGCACGGGGGCCAGGGGCTGCTGGCACCGGCCAGGATCCCCGCTGACCTTGCTCCCACCCCAGCGGGAGAGGAAGCGGGGGGAGAGCCCCCCGCCACACCCGGCCCAACTCTGCCGCGCCCCCCGCACCTCAAGCCGCTTCAGCGGCTGCTTACCGCAGCAGCAGCCGCTCTCCCCGCTCAACCGAACCCCACAGCCCTGCTCCGGGCCCGCCCCCGCCCTACCATTGGGTAGCAAGTCCCAGCGCCTACTCCTATTGGCTAAGGCGAACCAGGCGAAACCATCAGGTTCAGATTGCACTACCAAAGGAGCGGTGCCCGGGTTGTGACTTCTCCCTGGTAACGTTTAGCAATGAGTCACGTGACCGCCACCAGCGGGGCGCCACGCCGGAGGCGGAGCCGGCGCCTCGGTCTGAGCCGGGTGTGGCTGCGGGTGGGCGGCTCCTTTTGGCTTTGGACTAATCTATAAGTAGTAGATGGCCTGTACTAATCTGTCAGGGGAGACACCATGATCAATCAGGTGGTTTTCCCAGGGCAGGTGATTGTCTCTGATGTGTCCACCATCCGAGGTCTATATTGAGCAGATTCTTTTTGGTGTTGGGTGGTGGAACCGGAGCTTGCTCCATCCACTCCATGCATTGACCTGGGCTTCCAGGACCAGTGCAAAAAAACAGAAAAAAAAAAAAAAGGCCCTTGGCCAGGGCACTGTGGGGTGCTGGCCTCCGTGCGTCGGTTTCCACGTGCTAGTGCACGCCCGGGCCCGGAGCTGGAGAGCCTGGGCCCAGCGGTGGGAGGGCCCGGGGCCGGGCGCTGTCCGCACCGAGGTGGCTCCGTGCGCGGCGTCCGTCAGATTCCCGTGGCGCCGAGCGTCTGCTCCATGTGCAGCACGGGGCGGGGAGAAGTAGCCCAGGATCATGCTGTAAGGGTTGACATAAACCGGTTTATGCACCGATTAGTGTGTGTGTGTGTGTGTGTGTACGTATACTTACTTGCATGCATGTCTACTTGTGTGGATGTGTATGTATACTTGTGTCGCCGTGTATACTTGCATGTGTGCTCCTGTATACGTGTGTAAACAACTCTTACTTATAATTCTCTATACATATTACATATATATAAAACTCTCCCCCCTCTCAATACTGTATTTTATATATATTTGGTAGTTTTTGTAAAATTAGTACATTGCCCGTAGCTGCCACACACCACCCCACACCACCGCTGCTTCCCAGGAGCAAGGGGAGGAAGCTTGAATGCAGCAGTCACCACTGCGCCACCACCCTTGCTGCCACCATTCTGCATCCAGCTGTGTGCCCCGCCCCCCCACTCACCTGCTCTGAATCCAGCCCTGTGCCTCCCTCCACACACCCATGCTGCTGCTGCTCCATGTCCAGTCACAGGCCACTTCCCCTCCCACCATGTCCAAGTGGCCTGCTCCGCTGGAGCCACACCCGGTGCATTATTCTTTATGGACATTTATGTTGCAGCACTGGTTGGAGCCATGACCCCCCCCCCAACAGGTGGACTAAACTCTTTACGCATGTAGGCTGGAAGGGACCTCAGAAGAGCATCAGGTCCATTCCCCCTGCACCAAGCAGGACAGACAACTGGGGTCAAGTGACCCCACCAAGGTGACCATCCAGTCTCCTCTTGAAGACCTCCTTTTGAAGATCTGAGATTATTGCACAGTCTAGACACCCTGGCTGTGAGAAGTTTTTCCTAATGTTGAGCCTGAAATGGTCTTCCAGGAGTTTGTGACCATTGTTCCTGGTTTTCCCCAACAGTGCCCTGATGAACAGTTGTTCAGCAGGCCCTTGATGTATGCCACTGATGTAGCAGTAAGCTGCTACCAAGTCCCCTCTCAGCCTTTTCTTTTCCAGGCTGAAGAGTCCTAGGTCCCTCAGCCTTTCCTTCCATGGCTTGCTCTGCAAGTTTTTGATCATATATGTGGCCCTTCCCTGGACTCTCTAGCTTTTCCACATCCTTTTTGAAGTGTGGCACAGTACTCCAGCTGCAGTCTCACCAATGCCTAGTAAAGCAGAAAAATCACCTCCTTGGTTTTGCTGGAGATGCATAGATTGATGCACACCAGGGTGTTCCTTGCCCTGCTGGCTACAGCATCGCACTGCCAGCTCATGTTCATACTGTGGTCTATTACTACTTCCAGCTCTCTTTCATTCGTAGTGCTGGTCAGATTGGTGTCACCAAGCCTGTAGGTGTGCAGGGAATTGTTCGTCCCCAGGTGGAGCACTTTACATTTCTCAATGTTAAACCTCATCTGGTTCCCATATGCCCAACTTGCCAGCCTGTCTAAGTCTGACTGTATCTGCAGCCTGTCTTCAAGCGTGACCACACTTCCCCATAATTTGTTGTCCACGAATTTGGCCAGTGAGCTCTTCACCCCCAAATCCAAATTGTTGAGAAAAATTGTTTGTGGATGGCTCTGCCTTTGTCCGTGAAGAAATCAGACACTCTGGATATGCAGTTACTAATAGCGAGACTGTATTAATAGGAGAGGCTCTCTCATCCCGAGTGAGTGCCTAAACAGCAGAGTTGAAAGCCCTGACTGCAGCCGGTCTCTATGCTAAAGGAAAGAGAGTCAATATTTATACAAATTCAAAATATGCTTTTGGAGTGTGCTGCACCACTGGTGCAATTTAGAAGGAACGAGGTTTCATTACCTCGTCTGAAGCTCAGATCGTCCATGGAAAGGAAATTGCTGAGCTGCTTCAAGCTATTCAAGCTCCTGAGGAGATTGCAGTGATACACTGCAAAGCTCATACCGAGCAAACTGATCCTGTCGCAATAGGAAACAGCTTGGCCGACAGGGTGGCCACGGCAGCAGCCCTCCAAGAGGCTCAGCTAGACCTAATTTCCCCCTAGCTAAATGGCAACTACAAGCTTCAAATACTGAAAGGGCAACATAGGAAAAGTGGGGGGCACAACCTAATCTAGTAGGAATCTGGGAATGTGATGGTCATCCTATCCTACCTAGAAGCAGTCAGCATAAGGTGCTTCAAAAGGTTCACAATAACACCCATCTGGGAGCGAATAAAATGGTTCAAGTTGTTCTTAGGCAGTTTGTGTCCCCTGGATTAAGTGAAATGGCCAGAAGAGCGGTGAAAAGTTGTATTCTGTGTCAGCAATGTAATCCTAAAGGAACACGCCAACAAGCGCCACCTAGTGGGCGTAGATGGGCTCACAGGCCCATGCAGCATATTCAAATTAATTTCACTGATTTACCCCCCTCAGAAGGAAAAAAACATTTGTTAGTAGTTGTAGATCAACTTTCGGGATGAGTAGAAGCCTTTCCTACTGCCCAAGCCACTGCTAAAGCAGTTTGCAAGGTGCTTCTTAATAAGATTATGCCAAGATTTGGCCCTCCTGAAAAAATTGATTCTGACCAGGGAAGGCATTTTACAGCAAAAATTTGTAAAGAACTTACTGAGGCGGTTGGGACAAAATGGCTTTTTCATGCCCCCTGGCACCCTCAGAGCTCAGGCCACGTGGAGCGTATGAACGAAACTCTAAAAGCCACCCTAACTAAGCTGTGTAAGGAACTCATGATGAAATGAACTCAAGTTCTTCCTTTGGCTTTGTATATTGTTCGGACCACTCTGAACTCTAGGACTAAGTTAGCATCCTTTGAGGTACCTTTTAGACATGTACCCCCTTCCTTTACTTCTTTGATTTCAATTCCTGTGACACTGATCTAACTTGTAAAACAGAAGCTTATGTAAAAGTCTTGCAACAGCATTTAGCAACATTACAACAGTACTCAGCGCAGTCTCAATCTTTACCATTGTGGGAAGTTGTTCATTCTATTTTGCCAGGTGACCCGGTGTGGATCAAAACTTACCGAAAGACCCCACTTCAACCTCAGTGCTTAGGACCATTCGAGACCATCCTGGTGAGCCCCACTGCTATTCAGGTCAAGGAACTTCCCACTTGGGTTCATCATACCAGAGTCAAAAGGAACCTCGCTAGGGAACCCGACCTGGTAAAAGGTTCTCCAGAAGCAGACGGCGTCGGACTTCGAGAGAGCCATGCATGTTCACCCCACCACAAACCGGATGAACCAGAAGCAGACGACCTCCATGTCCGGGGCAAATGGACTGCTACCCCTTTGGGTGGCCTAAAGCTCAAACTCAAGAAAACCTAGACTAGTGCCCATTCCCCAAAGGATAGCCACGAAAAGTTGCCTGAGGAGTCAGTGGACTCATCTGTGTAGTGTTTTATTGCTTTACTCTTTTAGTAGTTAGAGTAACTAGGGAATACAAATATAACGCCTTTATTCACTTTGCTCATGAGATAAAAGCCCGTATGCCGGCTCTGAACAATACCTCATGTTGGGTATGTTCCTTAATGCCAGTAGATAGCCAGAGAGGTCTCCCCATGATTCCCATTCCCCTTAGCCCTATGAACATGACCTGGACCCCATCCTAAAAGGACCCTACAGGTAACCATAATATAACCTGGGCTAATGCTGGAATCCAGGTTAGCAAGTACCTCACAGTGTGGAAAAGACCTAGTGAATGGTGCTTTTTGAGGATAAGAAAAGTGTCATTGAGAATCAGTGAGTATAAAGCCTACTTTAATGAGACCCATTTTGGAAGCACAAAGGGACCAAGGATATCTTTGGAAGATGGTCAAAAAAGGGCTAAGTCATATTGGTATAACCATCCTGGTGAGAACCTTTGCCCTATTAATGGGGAAGTTTAGTACTTACATGACAATAGCGATCCCAGAAATGTAGAAACATGGGCTATAAACTGCACAAAGATCCATTCCGCTACAGCTAGTAGTTCAGAAGGGCAGCACAGTCTGCCTCTGTTCTGATAATTCCATCATTCCTAGCTTTAAAAAACTCTCTGCCTGGACCGGTTGGTACACAGAGACTAACAGGTCAATACTGTCCCACCGTGCAAATTCGTCTACTAAGCCTCCCTTGTTTGGAGTATATTGGGTGTGTAGAGAAAAAGCATACCTAAGTTTGCCTGTTTCATGGAGTGGATCCTGCTACTTAGCCTGGTTAGAGGCTCCTGTATTGTGTCGAAACCACCTTCCCTCTGGACGGTTTTGCAATGTGCGAGACGCCAAAGAAGATGTTAACTGGTCTCGACCCCTTACTTAGAAAGCGCTTAATGATTAGACTAGAACTTGTGCCGCCCTCTTTTTTGCTTGCGGAGGGGCTACATATCGCATAGGAGAAGGTGTGATAAGAATACAGGGAGTGTTAACAATAATGGCTAATAAATACCACTGCTGAGGCCCTCATAGATCTATCTACTGAGCAAAAGCAACTAAGGCAAATGGTTCTTCAAAATAGAATGGCCCTAGACATCTTGCTGGCCTCGCAAGGAAGAACATTTGCCTTAATAAGACAAGAATGTTGCGTATACTGTATACTCCCGATGTTTATAATGCCACCTGGGAAAGAGCAAAGCACCTTAAAGAGGTTGCAAGGGATCATGGAGGGAGGCGACCAACCTGGAGCTCTTAGTAGAGTGATTTATTCAACTAATTGCCTGATATAAGTGAGTGGCTTCATAATTTGCTTAAAAGTGTTGTTGTTATTATTTGTAGACTTTTGTTGCTTTATATAATCATAAAGTGTGGATACTGTGTGGGTGCTCAACTATGTAAAAAGGCTCCCAAAGTTAAAAGGCCCTATCATGTAATGAACCCTAGATACATGAATGGATATGTGTCCCAAGAGTCCCCTCTTCAGGTTCTCTAGAGACAAAGGGGGGATTGATAGATAGGATGTTTGAGAGTGGGCCCAAAGGCCCACAAGATGGGCTGAGCTCGCTGCCTGTGTGCTAGTAAACCACCATATAGATTTGAAATGGAAAAATACTGCTGAGAGGCCACAAACAGGATAATCATGAGCTCTCTGTATGCAATATGACAATTGGAATGTGAGCTGATAAACAGGGATGGTACAAACTGAACCTACCTTGAACTCACTAGCATAAGTAACAGTGCTGAAAAGAAAAGTTGCATACTTGATGATAAGGAAGATGCTTACGGGTAAGACCTGCTCAAAGCCTCTTATTGTGTAGCTAGGCAAGCACACTAGAAGTTTCTAACTAACCATGGGGGTTGAGTCAATTAGGTGTAGAATCTGTGACGCAAAACTGTCTATATAAACTTACTTACTATTAAGGAGGGGGGGCTGGTTCTTGAAGCAGATGGGCTGCTCTTTGTTGTTGTGTGCACGCTTCAATAAAGACCTTTGAGATAAGACCTTGCTGGTGTTGCCTGTCTCTTGCAGTCAGACAACGGACCTGGGAAGTCTAAGTTAAAGTCCCCGACAAGAACATTGTGGGATGGCAAATCAAAAGCTTTTCGGAAGTCAGTGTCAACCTCTGGCCCCATGGGGAGCAGGGCAACACATTGACATTAAAGGCCCCCCACAGCCCTGCTGGCAGCAGATTGCCACTCTGCTCCCCTCCCCGCGACCTGGCGTGGCCGGGGACAGAGGAGCCATGTGGAGATCTCCTAGCATCTGCTTGCTCAGCACTGCCCCAGCAATGCATCTCCTGCACCCGGGGCTGCACTGAGGGAAGTGGCATGTGGCTCTGTACCTCAAAGTGACAGCAGGCGCAGGAAGCATGTTGCCAGGGCAGCCGGGGTGGGGCAAGGAGATCCTGGCATGGCCCTGCTGTTCTTAGCTACTCTGGGTCACACGTTCAGGGCTACAGCAGCCCCATGGGAGGGAAGCAGGGCGGGAGCTCAAGCCCACAGCCTGCCCCCATACAGATCTGGGGGTGCAGGTCCCTTTTGTCCCCTGGAAGCGAACAACAGAGTGTGCAGACGGCTCCAAGTTTCCCCACTCCTGGCTGGCACCTCCATGCACGGCTTCCCTTAAGGGATGCTAGAGCCGCTTTGGTTTCACGTGCCCCCGGCTGGGCACTCTGGCATCGAGTGGGGAGTTGTGGAGCCAGCCAGGCACTCCATGTATTTTCCCAACACCTCCCAGCTCACGGCTGGAGTGCCTGGCTGGGGGCACATGAAACCAAAGTGGCTTTAGCAGCCCTTAAGAGAAGCCATACATGGAGATGCCAGGTGGGGACTCTGTACTTCCCTAACACCTCCCCACTCCCTCAGCCCCCAGCCAGCTTTCATCCCAGCTCTGCCATGCACCCGCCAGCCCCCTGTAAGCTCTTCTTATCACTTCACAGGCTCCAGGAGGAAAGTGAGCCTGGCCTAGGCCTTGTGACTGACTAAAAACTGCAGGACCCGCCGTCCCCCCTCCCCACTCCCCCTCAGACTTTCCCGCAGTTTTTGCAAATAGCTCTTGCAGGCTGGAACTGTACCAGCCTGAGGAGCTCTTTGCAAACATGGGAAATCCATGGGTTTCTCTGCTAAAAGAGAAAATTTATTTGATGAACCCATGAAATCCGCAGTTTTCTCTGTTTTTCCATGGGAAATGGAAAACCCGGATCCCTGATAATCATGTTAGAAATGGAATATTGTTAGAAATGCGCAGCTTGCATCTTGCACCTGATAGGAAAGAAATACTGCCCAAGGCTCCTTTCTCCCCCTCACCCACCTTAGCCTTTCTCATGCTGATACAGAAGCTGGAATTCAATTGACTGTGGCCTTGGGGTATGAACTTTTGGCGAACTGTTGTAGTTTCTGGGCATGCTTAATGAGCTGATGCATATTTACCTCTCCGCCCTGCATACTTAAGTAGCTAATTATACTATACATGCAATGTATGTAATGATGTAACTACATGTATGCTTGTATGAAACGGAAGTAGCTGTAAGAGTTCCGGCGTCTGCACACGTGCTCAGGAGAGAGAAGATAAATTCTGCTTGCAAACACAATTAGTTTGTCAGAAGCTGATTTGGGCCTCCATGCCCCACTGTGACCTTGTTTGCAAACAAATACATCCTTTTGTACTGGCTTATGACTGTGTGTCTGTGATTTTTGCGAGCCTCCAGAGAAACGAACCACTTTTTACAACAATCTGGCGAGCCAGCCAGGAGTTCTTTGGATCACCTCGAGACCCAGTGACAAGATCGTCCCTGCCACCACGGGGAGTGCGCACTGAGCCGCCTTTTTGGGCTCGCCCAGGGGGCTTGAGACATGAGTCGCGGTACCCGGGAGATTAAAGGCTACCTGTGCAAAATTTTTGGTTTCTGAGGATGCCAGACACACATTCTGGCATTCTGTTCGAGATCTCTAGGATACCTGAGTGAGTATACAATTCCCTTGCCCAATTTGGTTTCTGGATCCGGGGGCAAAGATTTCTTCGATTTGGTTTTGTACCGGTGGATTTTTGGCCTGGTATTTGGTGTGCATAAGATGTACTTTTGCGAACGGTCTGTGACTAGGATCTTTTTGGTATTTGGTGTGCGTTGGGCGCACTTTTGTGGGCATTAATATGGGTGCGGGTAGCTCCCGTGTAGAAAACTCAGGTACTCCTTTGGGTTGTGTTTTACGGAACTTTAGCAAATTTGCAAAGCAGGCAGATTATGGGGTGAAGATGAAAAAGGGTGATTTAATTAAGTTTTGTCAACTCAAGTGGCCAACATTCAGGGTCCACTGGACCCCGAAAGGATCCTTTGTAGTAAAAGAAGTGATAGCTATCCATGAAATAGTTATACAGAATGGACATTGGAATCAATTTCCTTATATAGCTTGTTGGTTGGGAGTGGTTCAAAATTAGCCACCTTGGATAAGAAATGCTTAGTAAAGTCTCATGTGATGGTTGTTAAAGGAAAGATTCGAGGAGGACCGCCTGTACTCCCTGAGTCTGATGACGGGGGGAGGGATCCTGAATTAGTCGAGTACCAGGCTCATTCTCCTGTCACCCTAACAAGTAGCGAGAATGAATCAGACACCTCCTCAGGATCCAGTCCCTCTGCACCACCGCTCTCTCCCTCAGGGAAACCACCACCGGCGTACCAAAGCATACCTAATGATTCAGAGCGTGTGCCTCAGCCAAGTGCCCCATCTGAATCAGGAAATAAGGGCTATTATTTGCGCAAGACTGTAGAATCACGGCCAGTGCTGAACTGCCCGATGCGAGAGGTTATTGGAGAGGGGGGCAATGCAACTTTTGTCTACACCCTATTTAGTACTTCAGATTTATTTAACTGGAAGAATCAGAGCCCCTCTTTTCGTGAAGACCCTGAAAAGATGAGGGACTTGTTTCGATCCATTGGGCAAACCCATCGACCCACTTGGGCTGATGTTCAGATGATGCTCCAAACCCTTCTGACCCCGGAGGAGAGGAGATTAGTGTTGGGGATGGCAGAGCGCATTGCAGCAGCCAGGGTAGAAGCAGAGGGAGCTGCTGGTCGTACCTTGCGTGCTACCTGCCCTGTTGAGGAACCGAGATGGGATAATCATACCGCAGAAGGAAGAGAGCTGAGTGCATGGTGTCTGGGGATTATAGTGGAAGCAATGGGGAAGGCAGTGCCTCGGGTTACTAATCTGTCTAAATTGTATGAAGTGAGACGGGAAAAGAAGAGGATCCCTCAGCTTTCCTTGGGAGGCTGTACGAGGCTTTCCACAGGTTTTCGGACCTAGATCCAGAAGCCCCACATAATCAACGCATGGTAAATCTTATGTTTATTGGTCAATCCGCTGCTGATATTCGTAGGAAGCTACAGAAAACTGAGGGAGGTGCTGGGAAACCGATTTCAGAGCTGGTGGAAATTGCATATAAGATATATGGGAATCGTGAGCAGGCACAGGAGCGCAAGGAGGATAAAAAGGCTCAGCGACAGATGGCAGCGCTGGCAGCTGCTATAACTGGAGGTAACCCTGGAAAGGCTGGGATACAGAAAGGGAAAGGAGAAAGAGTGGGAGCAGACGTTTGTGCTTACTGCAGGGAGAAAGGACACTGGAAGAGGGAATGCCCGAAGTTGAAGGAGAAGAGAGAGGGTGAACCGAGAGGTCACCTCATGCGGGCAGAGGAAAAGGGTGAGGACACAGAATGAAGGGGACAGGGATCTAAGACCACTGCCCTTCGGGTTGGAGCCCGAGAAGATCCCATGGTAACCATTAGGGTTAGTGGCAAAAACTTTGAAGCCTTGGTGGATACTGGGGCTACATTTTCAATGATTCCAGAAAAAAAACCCTGTGCAAGAACTAGTGAGCAGCATGTTCTTGTGGAAGGGATTGAGGGAACGCAATCCCGACTCCCTGTTTGTAAGCCACTCCTCACCAAAGTGGGGGATCATTTGCTTGAGCACTCCTTTGTATATTCTCCAAGTTGCCCGGTTGCACTACTTGGGCGAGACCTACTCACAAAACTGCAAGCTGAGATATTTTTCAGAGACGATCAGATGGTGGTCCAGTTACCTGTCAAGCAGAGCTCGAACTATCAGATGGCTCTCCTGGAGGACCGACACCCTGCAGTAAGTTCTGAAGATCACATGACTGGAGTAGACCCTTCGGTATGGGCTGATGGAACCCCTGCGCGAGCTAAGTCGGTCTCCCCGGTAAGGATCATACTCAAGGACGGGGAGGGGCCCGTTCGGGTAAAGCAGTATGCACTCAGCCAAGCAGCCAGAGCTGGACTCAAGCCGTTAATAGAGAAATACAAGAAGTACAGATGGCTAGTGGAAGGGTCCTCACCATATAATACCCCCATTCTTGGAGTGCCGAAGGCAGATGGGGTCTCATACAGACTGGTCCAAGACCTGCGAGCAGTAAATAAGAAGGTCCTTTCAGACCACCCTGTAGTCCCGAACCCACACACGATTTTGACACAAGTACCGGGAGAAGCTGAAATATTTTCAGTGCTAGATTTGAAAGATGCTTTCTTCTCCATTCCCCTTCACCGAGAGAGTAAAAAAATGTTTGCTTTTGAATGGGAGGACCCAGATACTTTCCATAAAGCCCAGCTCATGTGGACAGTTCTCCCACAAGGATTCATAGCAGCCCCCCATATTTTCAGACTTGCCCTTCAGAAGGACTTGGAGGAGTGAAAGGGATCACACCCCCGCAGTGACTCTCCTCCAGTATGTGGATGACCTGGTAGTTGCAAGCCCAAATTTGCAACTCTGCGAGGAAGCCACCAGATCACTGCTAAACACCCTAGGGGAAAAAGGATATAAGGTCTCTAGAGAGAAAGCCCAAATATGTCAGCCTCAAGTTACATTTTTGGGATATAAGCTCTCAAAAGGAGTCAGAGCCCTGAGTGCGGATCGCATACAGGCAATCCAAGGTCTAACCTCACCTAAGTCACCCAAGGAGCTGCGGGCATTCCTAGGGCTAACTGGGTTCTGTCGACTATGGATACCAGATTATGGTGGAAAGGCTAGACCACTGTATGACTCCCTGACTAAGGAGAGTCTCACTGAATGGAAATGGACTAAAGAAATGCAGCATGCCTTTGATCTGCTTAAAGCAGCATTAACCCAGCCCCCTGCCCTGGCCATCCCAAATAATAATAAGCCATATCGACTGTATGTTCATGAAAATCGAGGGGTTGCATCAGGGGTGCTGACGCAGCCATCAGGCCCAACTTGGAGACCCATGGGATATTACTCAAAGGTTCTAGATCTGGTTGCGCTCAGGTGGCCAGCCTGTCTTCGGGCTGTGGCAGCCACAGCAGTGGTTGTCGAAGAAGCCCAGAAGATAGTCATGGGTGCGGACATGGAAGTACACACCCCACATGGTGTTCCCCAGATTCTAGGGACTGAGGGAGGAAAGTTTCTCAACCCTTCCAGACAATCACAGTATGAGATATTTTTGCTCTCTAATCCAGGACTTACTTTCAAACACACTACAGCCTTGAACCCTGCAACCTTGCTGCTGGAACCAGGGAGACCAACGCATGACTGCCTTGAGGTCCTGAATCAAACCACACAGGTGCGACCTGATCTTGCTGAGGACCCAATTGAAAACCCAGATGCTGAATACTTTGTAGACGGTTCCAGCTCTGTCATCGATGGAAAAAGACGAACAGGATGTGCAGTGGTAACCTTGGATAAGGTAGTATGGAGGGAATCATTGCCGAGCTCATGGTCAGCACAGGTCGTGGAACTCACTGCGCTCACCCGAGCATTACAGTTGGGGACAGGCCGGCGGGTTAATGTATATACTGATTCTCGCTATGCTTTTTCTACGGTTCATGCGCACGGACTATTGTGGAAAGAAAGGGGTTTCATTACGGCTTCTGGGAATAGAATTGCTAACGGCTCTCATATTATCAAGCTGCTAGATGCACTCCACCAGCCTAAAGAGGTAGCAGTAATTCATGTGCGGGCCCATGGGAAGGCTGCTGAGGAAAAGCATAAGCTTGGAAACGCAAGGGCTGATGCGGCAGCAAAAGAAGCTGCATTTATTGGTGGAGAGGTGGAGGAAGTATCCAGGCAGGCCTTGTCCCATGCCGTATGGCCATACATCCGGGATCTAGTCCCGCAGTATTCCCCTGAAGAAGATAAATTTGCACCGGAGGCTTGCGCAGAAAAGAACTCCCATGGGTGGTGGATAGTACCAGGAGAGAAAGTCATGATACCTAGGCCATTGCTTCGGGAGGTGCTGCATCAGCTCCATGCAAGTACCCACATGGGAGGCTTGGCTATGGGTGATCTAATGATCCGCCAAGCAGTAGCCCCAGAGCTATATGTAGAAGCTCAGCGCATTGCTACCAGGTGCATCACATGTCAGAAAGTAAACCCTCGAATGAAACCCCCTGTGCCAATGGGAGGTAGACCCTGGGCAGTGTACCCTGGACAAGCATGGCAGATTGATTTTGCCGAGCTCCCACGGTCCGGACATCATAAGTTTTTACTTGTCATGGTAGACCAGCTCTCCGGTTGGGTCGAGGCATGGCCCACCAGGACTGCCACTGTGGCTACAGTAGTGAAGTATCTGTTGCAGGAAATCATTCCCCGGTATTCTCTGCTCGAATCCATCGAGTCGGATCAAGGGCAACACTTTGTGGGAAAAGTAGTTCAAGAGGTCGCACAAGCCCTCAAGATCACTTGGAAACTACACACACCATGGAGACCACAGAGTTCAGGACAAGTGGAACGCATGAATAGGACCTTAAAAACTCCACTCACCAAGATTTGTATTGAAGTACACCTTAAGTGGCCTCAAGCATTGCCGCTAGCTCTTACTTGCATTTGAAACACTCCCCGACGGGGCATTAAATTAACCTCATATGAAATTATGTTTGGCAAGCCCCCTCGAGTCTTACCCCCTGGGATGCGAGAACATGTAACTTTTGAATTAGGTAATAGCGAGCTTCACATGTACATTATTGCTTTGCAGTCTGTCTTGTCTTCTCTTCACAGATATGCAGCCTCCTTTCAACGTCTGCCCTTAGACGTTCCGGTACATGACTTCCGCCCGGGAGACTGAGTCTTGGTGCAGCGGTGGAAAAAGGAACCTTTGACTGAGAGGTGGAGTGGCCCTTTCCAGGTACTTCTAACAACCCACACCGCTGTAAAGATTGCTGGCCATGACCGTTGGATACACCATACCCGTGTGAAACGACATCCATGAGCGTCAGAGGACATCAGCTCCCAGGACGAGCTCACTCCAGAAGCTGAGCCATCCTCGGAACAAGAAGCCAGCAGGTGGAGTTGTGAACCTACTGGTGATCTCCAAGTGCGCCTGAGACGGCTTAATCAGAGTCCAGAAAATCAAATAAGGAAGTAACAAAGAAAAAGTGTAGGCTGTATTTGATCTCAAGAGAGGGAGGATATGGCGGGAGTCTTAATATGCCTTGTTGTTATCTATGTAGTAAAAGAGGCAGGATTGAGCAGCCCTAGCCGCCACCCTATATCCCCGTTTCCCCCAATTGCTCCCCCAGAAGCAAATTTGTATGTTGACATGATGGAAAGAATTGCAGGTACCTTCAATCTCACCAACTGCTGGGCCTGTGGGGGACTCCAAGAGGCCGGAGGCCGGTGGCCTTGGAGGGCTTTTCCTTTGGCCCCAGAGTAGCTAGTGAGTAGTAAGGCAGATGTTAAGAGTACTAGTTGAGAATGGGGAGCAGAAAGCATCTTGAGGGGGGAATATTGTTAGAAATGGAATATTGTTAGAAATGCGCAGCTTGCATCTTGCACCTGATAAGAAAGAAATACTGCCCAAGGCTCCTTTCTCCCCCTCACCCGCCTTAGCCTTTCTCATGCTGATACAGAAGCTGGAATTCAATTGACTGTGGCCTTGGGGTATGAACTTTTGGTGAACTGTTGTAGTTTCTGGGCATGCTTAATGAGCTGATGCATATTTACCTCTCTGCCCTGCATACTTAAGTAGCTAATTATACTATACATGCGATGTATGTAATGATGTAACTACATGTATGCTTGTATGAAACGGAAGTAGCTGTAAGAGTTCTGGTGTCTGCACACGTGCTCAGGAGAGAGAAGATAAATTCCACTTGCAAACACAATTAGTTTGTCAGAAGCTGATTTGGGCCTCAATGCCCCACTGTGACCTTGTTTGCAAACAAATACATCCTTTTGTACCGGCTGATGACTGTGTGTTTGTGATTTTTGCGAGCCTCCAGAGAAACAAACCGCTTTTTGCAACAATCACAAGGCTATTGACCCAGGGTGTGGGTTTAGTCACCTTTGTAATGACTCCCATAACTTCCAGTGTTTCAAGGGTGGTCTTCAACTTGCCTACGGTTGCACAACTTGCCTTTGGTTGCACAACTTTTCTACACCCATGCACAACTGGTGGTACCACTGGGTTGACATAGATGTGGTAGGTATGGGGAAATTGGCCCAAACCTTTGAAAACATCCGGGTATAGCTTGAGAAGTTCCACCTTGATTGTAGATACTGTCAGGGCCATTTCATGGACTCTTTTGATAAGGTCTAAGGTGGTGCATGCCACCCTAACAGGTATTGGTGGGTCACTATAGTCTGTTGCATAAAAAGTTTAATCAGATTCATTAGCACTAGATTTGCAGTGTGCAATGATTGCACCTTTTGGTTTGATGTGTGCATCGCCAAATGCAACCAATGTAAAATGAGCTAGAGTCTTGCATACTTTGCCTTGGGGGAACTTTGCTACATTTACTGGAATAGTGTTTGTTTCTGCTCCAGTATCTTGAAATAGACTGGCGAGTCAGCAATCATAATTGTGCTATACCAGGTATTCAGGTTATCAAAGGACTGTGAGTTCTGCTTTGCTGACATTGTGCCCATATATAGGGTACTGACTCCTTTTTCAGATTTTGGAGCATCTCCCTTTGATTTGCACATTTTTGCAAAGTAGTTCACTCCAGAGCATTTGTAACAAGTTTCCCCAAAAGTGGGCAGGATCTAGGCTTGTGTGTGCTTTCACACCTTATGCAAACTTTGCCTTTTGCAGCTTGATGGCCCCCCATATGGAACAAATTTTATTGGGGGTTTGTTTTGCTTTTGCCCAATTGCATGCAGGTTTGCTTCTGGAGACATAACATGAGCCTGGGCACTTGTGAGAGCCTTTGCCCTGCAGATATCCACAGCCTATGCCAGGGTGAGGGATGGGTTCTCCAGAAGCCTTTCCTTGAGTTTGCTATCATTTAAGCTGAAGACAATTTTGTCCCTCAACATAACATCCTCAGCAGGTCCAGATTCACAATGCTGTGCTCAGAGCCATCCCTAGGGGTGTGCAGGGCCCTGGGCATATCAACCTGTGTGGGATCCTGGGGGAAGGGAGAGTGAGCGGTTGGAACTGGCAGAAGTTGGCAGGGGGAGGAGGCTAACAAGAGGCTAGAGCTGTTGGCGGTGCAAGAGCCAGCAGTGGCTGTGCATGGTGGCCATCGTGTTGCTTATGTGGCACTGATTGGAGGGACCCCCCAAAACACAGGGCCTGGGCCAGTTGCCCTGATTTCCTCCCCACATCAGAGACAGCCCTGGCTGTGCTTTATTTCTGAGCTCTGTAACAAAATGATCTATGCCTGCAGCCTCATTGTATCTAACTTGTCAGAACTGATACCTTTGAAAAACAGGGGTTTGTTGGGGTTCACAGTAGTTCTTGAATGCTGCAAGCACCTCTGTAAAGGTTTTGTTATTAGGGTCTGCAAACAATTTGCATGTTGCTGTAAATTTCTAGGGCTTTATCCCCAGTGCAGTGAAGCACGACTGCAATTTTATAATCCTCTGCCTCTTCCTTGGCCTTTGTGACTGCAAGGTATAATCAAAGCTTCTGATTTCATCTCCTCCAATTCTCCCTAAGATTTCCAGTAAAGGACAATGCTGGTGGAGGTTTGAAATGCTCCATTATTTTTTTTATTTTATTTTTAGTTGAAGGTGAAAGTTGTAACCCCCTTAATCAGGTTGCTGTTGACACCACCAAGAGACACATCACTTCTGACACTGTATAACGTTTACTCTAGGCCCTTGGGTTTCAGGGATGGGGTACTCACTCAGTATGCCCCTGGGGTTCTGTCCTCAAGTCAGCATTCAGCAGAGACCAGTGGGGGTGATACACAGCTTTATCTTTATTGGAAAACAGGGTTCAAGAACACACACACTCACAGCTTGCAGGGAGAACAATAACACCAAACAAACTGCACCCACAGGGCACTGGGGGAAAGACTGGACTATACCACTGTTGGCCCCTTAAAGGTACATTCCATATACCACAGGGGGTAAGGGCTGGGGTTATAGGGAAGGAGGAGGCCCCATGGTCCTGGGCATGATTGGAAAGTGCAGCCTGCTGGGGATGGGTCACCTGGTGGGATTGTCTGTGGTGGGACAGTCCCCCCAGAAATGCCAGGCCAGTTACTACCCCAGTGAAAGGTGAGTATGGGGCGCCTTCTGACCCCAGGCCCACATCCCTGGTGGATGAGATCAAACAGGGAGAGCCCAGACTCACCAAGAGTACTGAGGCAGGGCCCAGGTTTGATGCGAAAATTGCGGTTCGTTTCTTTTGGAGGCTCGCGAATAATAATTCCTCAGGCACACACTATTAGCAACACAAAAGGTATATTTGCAAATAGTGTTGGAGTGGAGACAAAGGACCACTCCGCCCCTGAGGAAAACTCTCAGCTGGCTTTTATCTCTTTTCTCCTGGGCACGTGTGCAGAAACAGGAACTCTTACAACTTATTTCCGGTTCATACAAACATATATGTAATGACGTCACGTCATCCGTCGCATGTTCATTATAATTAACTACTTAAGTATGCGGGGCGGATAGGCATATATGTATCAGCTAATTACGCACGCTCAGAAAGCTCTCTAGGTCACCAAGAGTTGAAATTCTCCTCTTTCAAGGACACAGACAGTTGAATTACAGCTTCTGTAATCTACATGAGAAAAGCAGAGGGAGGCTGAAGGTATGTGTGATTTAGTATAGGAAAAAGATAGTAAATTGGCCAAGAGAGGGGGGATGTCCTTGGTGGTGTTTCTGCTTATCAGGTACGAGATGCAAACCGTGCAGTTCTAACAACACTCTATTCATTATGCGTTTCTAATAATATTTCTAACAGGTTGGTGGAGGGACCTGTGGCAGTGCCCAGATTCTCAGTGGAGGTCTGAGGCTGCATATAGGACCCAGCATGAAGCTCAGTGGGGTGGGCCCTGAGCCTTGGGGAGCTATTAAGGAAGCTCCTGGGGCCAGGGATAAGCCCTGGGAGGGCTTGGGGACAGGGCTTAGAGCCCTGATCCTAGAGGTGGGTCTGGAGGCCTGAGGTGTGCGGGCTAGGAGCCTCGAGAGTGTGTGTGGGGCCTGGGGCCCAGTGTGTGTGTGTTTGTGTCAAGAAAGAACCCAGTGCTAGCTAGCTAACATCTGCAAGGCATGGGACATGATAAGGGAAGTTTGAAGTCATATACATAGGCCCTTGTCATCAGGGCAGATAAATAGGCAGCCTCCCACTTGATTAACATTGGATAATTAGTAACAGCGAGGTGTGGCAGGTGAGAAGATGGGTGGCTGGCCCTAAGACAAGTGGGTGCATCTACATTTAGACCAGCCCCAGGATGCCCATGGGTTACACAGGCCAATAGAAAATATTATCTACTTCTGCTACTTCTCTCTATGGAATATATTTACATTACTAACATAATTGTTGTTATTATTATTGTAGTTAACATTTCTATTAATAGATATTTCTTCCAAAGAATATTAAAAGGCATCACAAACTAGAAAGAGACAACACTACTAGTCTTCAGCTGAATCAAATGTCCTGTTACCAGATAACACAGGAGGAAAGGTATAGATAAATTTTGAAATAGGACAAAGGAACAAACTGTTTTATATATACCCCACCCCCTATGCCCCCACCAATAATGCCATGAAATTGTTGAATTGCATTTTCTGGGTGTCTTGGAGCTTCAGTTCCATATTGAAGACTCGCACAGTAAAACACATGGTCCTCTGTTCATCTACATCAGAAAGCAGAAAGGCTTAGAGCCTTAGAGGTTTGAACTTCAGAGACAGGAACAGTATAAAAATTAGCACTTGACATGATTTTCTCTCTGTCTTGATAACTCTTTAATGACCAACAGGGAAAAATACAAAAAGGAAAATGAGGGTACATGATCAAGACATATTAGTACAAATAAAAAGAGAAAAAAGTAGATAGACTAAGGCCTAGAAAGAGTTTCAGTTAGCAAGGGACATAAAATGTAACATGAAAAGATTCTATAAATGTATTTTAAGAGGAAAAAAACAAACAGTAGAGGTTCATTACTAAAAAGTAAGAAAGAACACATAATGGATAACAGAGAAAGCAGAATATTAATTTCCCTGTTTGCTTATTTTTTTAAAAGATGATTATACTGTGACCAGATACCTAAATTTTAAGGAGGGAAAGCAGATCAGAATAGGGAAACAATATTTACTGTATTTACCTGAATGCAAAACAACTCTGAATTTAGAATGATGCCCCAATAATTAAGATTCTATACATGGAACATTTACAATTTTTTTATCATTTTTCATGTACAGAATTTAATTACAGGCAGTCCTTGGACTTAAGACACAATTGGTTCCTGAAAATGGCATCCTAAGTCGAAATGTTATAACTCAAAATCAGTTTTCCCATAGGAAACAATGTTATAAATGGGGGATTGGTTCCTGATCCAAGGCCCGATACCCCGTTTTCACCAAAAATAACCCAGAATTTTGTAGTCAATCAATTATAGATGAGTAATATAGCTACATTAATGTATTTCTATTGTAAGTAGCAATCATATTGATTTGGAAGGGCTTCTTTGAGGTGACTTTGCTGTACTTTTTGAAGGGCCCTTGGTTGGACTTTTCGAACGGTTCTTGGCTGGATTCTTTTCAGGAGTCTTGGCTGCAGATTTTTCTGGAACCTTGTCTGCTTTCTTACAGAAAGTGTCCAAGGAAGTTTGGACAGCTGTTCTCCAGGGAGATGGGTGGCACAGTGACTTGCTTGCTGCTATGGTGTCACATCAGATCAAGTGTTGTAAAGTTGAAACAAGGTGTCAATTTATAAACATTGGAAGTGAGAAATGTAACTTGAAACGTTTTAAGTCAGTGAATAAAGCAGTGACAGGGGGGATGGGGAGTGGAGGGCAGGTGTTTGGGAGGTGGAGAGGGGAGCAGTGGGGGTGGGGAGGCAACAGGGGGGTCAAGCAGCTTACCCTCATCACTCTGCCCCTGCTACCTGCTCCCACTGTGCCCGGCCCCCCGCAGCCATAGGCCCTCTGTCCCTTCTCCCTCGTCTTGCCTCCCACTGCTTACCCTTGCATTGGTGCCAGTAGGCTCCATCCCCAGTTTGGCCTGTGACACAGAGTGTGGTCCCAGGCTAGAGCAGGAACAGAACATGGTTTTGAAAATGAAAGGTCATTTCTTGGAGTCTCAGACCAGCAGAGACTCCCATACCTGAAGAAGGGCAACTGTGCCCAAAAGCTTTCCAACTACTCAGTTGGCCTAATAAAACATATCACATCTCCCCAAAGAACCTTGCCTGCTCATGCCCTTAGACCAGGGGTAGGCAACGTTTTTTGGCCAGAGTGCTGAAAAAAACACAACGTCTACCTACCATAGAAGGTGCTGGAGTGCCGGCATGCCAGAAAAACAAAATGAGGGTGGGGGGTGGGAATTACATGGCAGGACGCACTGCATATTAGTATTTAATAAACATAAATGTTGCCTTTGGTGTTGCATATTCCTTTTTTGTTGAGCATGTTGCAATGAGAGACAAATAAGAGAAAGAGGAGAGAGAAACAGAAAGAAAAAGGAGAGGAAAGAGAGAACCAGACATGCACACATGCACACAGAGAACCACAGGCACAAACACAGAGAACCAGACCACACTCAGAGTAGACACATGCACACACACATCCAGAACCTGACACGTGTGCACACAGACGCACAGAACCAGACAGAGACAGACAAATATACAGAACCAGATGTGGAGGTGCATGGAGCTGGGCTTCTGGGCCACTGGACAAAGTCCGACCCAACAACGCCCTGGTCCCACCAGAGCCCCACAGGTGGCCGAGGCTCCGGTCTGGAGCCTGCCCATCCACCCAACCACCCACCGACCCCACACAGCTGAGCCCACAAAAGGTGCGGTGCTCCTGGCAAGGGGCAGCGCCAACCTCACCCTGGTGGGGAGCTGGGCTGGGGCTGGGCTTGGAGTGGGTGGGAGTCAGGTGGGCTCAGCTGTAAACCATGCTGCAAGTAGACTGGGCTCTGTGGTTAGCAGCAGCTACCAGAGCCTGGGCCGACTACAGCTGCTCTGGGCTCTGCCATCAGCTTCATACTGGTGGGTGCACGCGTACCTTGGAGTGGATGGTGGAGATAGGGCCTGGGGCAGCACAGCCCTCCCGCTGTCCACTCTGAGGTGCACGTGCGGTCACCACCTGATGCCAGGGCTGTGGAGCTCAGTGCAGCTGTTTGCAGCCTGCCTGCTGCAGCTGCCCAGAGCCCGGGCTGGCTATAAACAGCTGTGCCAGGCTCCAGAGCCCAGTCATCAGCTCTGTGCCGGCAGTGGGGCAGAGGCCGGGGTTGCGTTGCCTCAGGCCACTCCCCCACCGTCCGTGCTGAGGCGCGTGTGCACCCACCAGTATGGAGCTAAAGCCGGAGCCCAGAGCAGATGTTTGCAGCCTCCTGGCTGCAACTGGCCCAAGCTCTGGGTAGCTGCTGCCAACCACGGAGGGCTTGCAGCTGCCCAGCCGCCTGCTGGGAGCAGCCTGGGCTTAGCGGCTGGCAGCAGCTGCCTAAAACCCAGGCTGGTGGTGGTGTGCAGAGGAAAATAGCCTCGTGAGCCATGCTGGCCACACATACTGGGGGTTGCTGACCCCTGCCTTAGACCAAAAACCCAACAGCAAACTCAAGAAGTCGATTAAGACTCCTTGAAGGTGACTTGGGTTTTGCACATGCTGCATCAATTAAGTGCTTCAAAAATGAGTGTACATTTTGAACACTTTCCCTACTACCGCCTGTACATTGTATTGTACAAAGGTCTGAATAGTCGTACAGTTACAAAAACGATCGCAGCGCTGGAAAGCAGGCAAACCCCACAGAAGGCGGGAACGAAAAAACGCGGAGGAACGCAGAGCCGGACCCTTTTCGGGAACGTACCAGTGGCACCGGAAGTGCCCGGCATGCAACGGAGTGGCGGAAGCCCCGCGCCAGTTGTGCGCCGGCGCGGCCGGAAGTCCCAGCTCGACGCTCCAGCGGGTCAGCGGCTGGCCCGTAGGACGGAGCCAGGGGTGGGGGCGGGGGGCGGAGCAGAGCCCAACGGCCGCCGCAGGAGAATGAGCGAGCTGCCCGCCGGCAGCGGTGCCCTGTGGGCTGGTAAGGCGCGACGCGGCCCGGCCCCGAGTACCTCTGCACTCAGGTCGGTCGGACGGGACTAGAGGCCGGGGTGGCGGGCGCGGCCCCCACAGCCCGGCCCGCAAACTCCCCTCCCCCCTCCCTGTGCTGGACTGCGCGGGGCTGCTCCAGCGGCCAGCCGCCTCGGCAGGCGCGTCCGGCTCTGCGCAACTTTCTTCTGTCAATACTGTGAGCTCCGCAGCGGGCCCCCGGCCCCATCTTCTGACCCTTCCCGGCCTAGTCCTCTGCCCTGCCGTGCTGGATTGGGAGTGAGCTTTGCTGCTGCTGAAGGGAGGGCGTGTTTGTCCAAAACCAAATGGGGGCAAAGCTTGGCCCTTTCTTTTTCATGTTATTTCAAGTGTGTTAATCTTGCCTGCCCTGTACTCTGCCACTGTTTGTAATGGCATTGCTCTCTCTGAAGGAAGGATTTCTTCAGGCCATATCTTTTATTGGATCGACTGTGTAGTTGGGATGAAACTTTCCAATGCAAGACGTGCAATCAGAGACCCGTAGAAGGATATTTTGTCTTTGAAAGCTTGTCTGACTTTTGACCAAAATTGGTTCAATAAAAGATGCCACCCTAAGAAACCCTAAGTTGCCTCTTGCATAATTTCTGGACTGTCACAGTTGCAGCCTCGCTCTTGCGCTGTCAGCCCTCTCTGTCAGCCCTGCTCATAAATCGGTTGTTCGTTATCTTTGCTGTGGAAGGGAAAATGATTTTTACAAAATCCAAATGGGGACGGAGTCTTTCAGATCTGTCTGTTAGCCTTTTATTTTTCCTGGTATTTCAAGTGAATTAACCTCAGAAGCAAAGCTGTACGCAGTTTTGTTTACGCTGTGCTTCTCTGTTGTGACTGGTGAACTGCCATCTCCCTTCCTGCTCCCTTTCAGTGGTTACCTGTTTTGACCTCCCTCTTGTCTTTCTCTCATGGTATTTCCTTCTGTTCTGCTCTGGGGGCTGCTATGTGTGTGTAGGGAGCCTGTTCCTACATGCTGTAATTCCAGAGCATCCAAGCAGACTTGATTAATTGAGTCTGCTGAAGTGTAGAAACTACCATGCTCCAGCAGCCTTCAGCATCACGTGTATCAGCATCCCCATGCTGAAAAATGGCACCTGGGTGCTTTAAACTAAAGCTTATTGGATGTGCTTTAGTTCGAAGCACCCTGCCGTCATTTTTCAGCACAAGAACACTGATGCATGTGATGCTCCACGCATATTTATTTAGTGCGGCTCTCAGAGCTGCGCTCATTAAAGTTGGGTCCCCCCCCCCCCCCAACGCCTCCTGGAGTATGTGTATAGATGCCCTTTGAGCTTGAGGCGGTATTATCCCTGAATATATCAATGCCTATGAGAGAGAGGCAGAATCCAGGGCAGGGTGGTACTTTCTGAATGAACTTGTTCAGTAAATCATGAGCTTTCATAGACTGCAGCTTGCTTTATCCTATATAGTAGGCTATTCAAGTTGTAAACATGTTATGTACTTGTAGACCACTTGTTAGTCTGTATGGTGCCACCCTGCACTGCTTTCTGCCAGTCTTTGTATATTGCCTTGGCTCTGATTCTGCTTCCTTAGCTTAGATTGGAGCCTTACATCGTAAGTGTTTTCAGGATGGGGTTTGGCCTTTGGGGTCTATGAAGAGTGCCTATAGCATGTTAGGTGTTAACAGACTACAAATTGTATTACTTGTAGTCCACCTCATGTTTAGGTGACAGCAGGCTCCAGGCTTTGTAGGCATTGAGTGTTTCTAAAACTTGGAGATGGCTTGGGACATTGCAAGCCTGTGGTTGAAGTTTTATACTTTAGAATTAACCTAGATCAAGGGTTCCCAAAGTTTTTATGCCATGGCCTGGCAAACTGTGGCCTGGAAGTGGCTGTAGGCCGGCAAACTGCAGCCCAGCAGTCGCAGCTGACTGCAGCTGGAATTTCTGACTAGAAGAAGGTAAGGGATACCACTATCCCCCGAGGGGAGGGCAAATCCTGTACTGCTGCGGACCCTGCGGAAAAAGCCATGGCCTCTGCCTGGCTTTGAGGGGCTGTGGCTTGTCGCTCCCTGGCCACTTCCGGTCTAGCAACCGACTCACCGTGGTCTGGGGGTTGAGAATTACTGACCTAGATTAACTTTCCTTGCATAGTAATAGAGAAAAAAGAAGAATGTGTTGACTGGTGATTCTTACCAGGTGTCATGGCTGCCTGGGGTACCTTGAGATCCTTTCAAGGATGCCACACAATATAAAACCAAAGATTTCAAATAGGAATATGTGCTGTGGAAAACATTCTGAACTACTGTGACCTTTCTGAGTTCTTTGCAACAGAAAAATTGCTGTATTATTTCTCTAGTCAAAAAAAGAGTGAAAAAATTAAGAATTACTATTTTCTAAGGAGTGCCTTAAGTCCAACAAGAGGGGTGCCTTGAGTGTGAAAAGGTTGAGAACCACTGGTATTGACGATATCTGGAACGGAGGTTGGTGTGCCTTGCAGTAATCAGGGGATACCCTGTGTTTGCTTCAGGGTATTTTTTTGGTTTTGGTGTTTTGGAGAAAGTTTGAGTAAAGTGATTTGTGGTATATCAGCAGAGGATAGATGTTAAGAGGTTCAAGTTCTTTGTTGAACAGGTTTCTTACTAGAGTGGGGTATGCATGTGTCTATCTAGTCCTGTTTTTTCATGTATATTTTTATGTGGTATATGTTCTGGCACAGAATCCTTGGAAAATGGATGGAAAAAAATAAATGGGGGAGAAGTTATGTACTGTACCATCCTTGGTTGTCTTCTGAAGCTTTGACTATTTTTATTTTATTTATTGTACATGTGTATGTTATTCTTATCTTTTCCATCTAATTGGTTTTCTTCTTGATCGTTCTAGTTCATGTTTCTTTTATGCATCATTCTCATATTCCTCACACTTTCTTAGCTCACTGACAGGTCTTGTAGTATTAATTTATTTATTTTTATTAATTTCTGTTTTGGATCCTAGAAGCCAAAGAGAGGTCTCCCAAGATTTATAATGTTAATAAAGCTTCTTAAATACCCTCAGTCAACTTTCCTAGCAGTACTTGAAACACTGCAATTTTTCTGTTGGCCAAGATAAGAGCTAAGCTATTTTGAAACATGGTATTCCAGGAAATATTAGAAACTTACATCTCTCAAATTAGTTTTTAGGTTAATCTCAATTTTTTTTCTCTCTGTCTCTGGCCAGAAGAGAATCTATCTGGTTGCGGGTAGCAAGTTGCTATTCTGAACAAAGTGTGGGTCAAATACAGAATTGAGAACCATTTGTTTTGCTAAGTTTGGAATCACTTAGCATGATTTCATGGTGTCTTTTACTATTGCTTAAGTATATAGAATTGCTTATGAGCATGAAAGCCATGTCTCTGCCAAGCCACAGAACCCAAGCCAGGCAAGCATATGCTTACAAGCTATATCTGAATGCAGGATGTCAGCAAGGATACCTCTTGGATTTCCCTGCTGCCTACATCCTCATGCCTAGGGACCTACCAAAGTCATGGTGGAAGTGTGCTGCATAGTGACTCCTTTAATTTTGCAGTTTCCCCTGTGCACCCCCACACCTGATTGCCAGAGGGGCTCTGCCACTCACTGCTTACTCATGACTGGAGGGGAGGCAAAAAACATGTTTTTTAAATATGATATGGTTTTTGCCTTCTGCTGCTGATTGGCTGACCTGACAGCCCTGTTGCTTGGTGCTGATCAGCCAGGAGGCAAAAACCATGCCATAATTAAAACTGGTTTTGCCTCCCTGCTGATTAGGGGTGAACAGTGAGGCTCCTCTGACAGTCAGTGGTGGGGAGGAGGGGGTGCGCCTGGGAAGCTGGAAGATTAAAGGAGCCACCATGCAGCAGGCTTCCATTGTAGGTCACTACTCATGCCATTCACTCCTTGTGTGCCACTTCTATGGTAAACAAACTATCCTGGGAAGCAATACCCTCAAACAAGCTGTGCTGTTTCACAGGAGGTGTCTCCTGAGCTGGAACTGCAATAGCATTTGTGCAGTGGTACAGGCAGCTAATTAGCTTACTTGATGTCCTGTTTGGAGCAGCATGATGTGGGAGGGTGCTGGTGCCTGCCCTGGTAAGTTTGTCACACAGATGGGCCTTCTGTCAATGGCAAATAGATGACAGCAGTAAGTTGATTTTTTTTAAGTTCCTTGTTTTCCTCATTTTGGTCTGGGAGAAAATAAAAGCTAGCAGTGCTTTCCTGAACTTGTACACAGACTTGCATACGGTACTTTCATATTCATATTAATATTAAACTAGTGGATTGAGTCATTGGGTTAAAAGCTCCTGTTGTTTTAAATGGGGCTGTTTTTTTTTCTTTTATGATTAATTAGAAAGCTTCGTTAAACTTTTTAATTTTTGTTAAACTGTGTAATGAAAGCAAAACTTTTAGGGAGAACTTTGAGGAGCACTGGCAGTGTATAAATCTGTATTTTTTTTAACAAGGTGATATTAAAGTTTAAAAATCTAGCTCTTTGATTTATATAATTTCATGAAAATGAGTGTGATCTCTGGGGCCTTACATGTTGCATGTTTGGTTGGGTGCGTAGCCCCTCCCCTCAACTTGCCTGCCATGACTTTGATGTCAATCTATCAAGAGAAGGGTTTCAGTGGAGAGCTTCCTGGGAGGGCCTCCTGACAAACGGCAGTACTCTCAATTGCTTGGCGCAGTGTTCCATGGGGCTTCTCCTCCCCTACACCTTGTCCACTTGCCAACCGGATGGGTGTCAGTATAATGGTGATTGCAGCCCTGCGGGGGTTGCCCGTAGCTTGCTTCGAGTGGGGTCCCATGTCTGAGAGGACTCAGTTGACTCTTATCCCTCTGGCCTCGAAGCAGGGCCTGCCTTTCACTAATCTCTTTGATTTTCCATTTTTTTTTTCTTCAAAAGAAATATTCTAAGTAGGAGTGGGCTGTGGAGCTGCCTCCTTTACTCCAGCCTCCTCCAGGGGGCTCAAATGCCTCATCTGCTCTGCTCGCTGCAGGGAGCTTAAATGCTTCCTTTAGTTTGCCTTCGGCGGGGAGCTGGAGGGTTTCTCCTCCTCTGTCTCCTACAGGGGGGCTTGAAGGTTATTTATAAATCTGTTTTCTTGAAAATAAACTTCCTTGCCATGCCATGCTTCCATAATTTAGTTATGTACTTGCTTTTATAACCTGGCTTTTTGCTTTAGATTTAAAAGGCTTGCCGTAAACTGAACTGTTTCAGTGATGCATACTGAGTGTGACCCCTTGACACTGTCAGCAGTGCCTGGAGGAGCTCATTGCTCGCCACCCCACCACTGACACTGCCGGCTTCTGCGGGCGCAGTCCATGATCCCTGCTGGCCACTGCTGGTGGTCACTGACCCTTGGTCAGCACTTGCCACCATGCTCCATGCCTCCCCAGCTACTGGGGGCATGAGTTGTTCATGCCCTTCTCCCACTCCCTGCAGCCCCAAGAAGCTTATTGCAGGCTAAAACTTTGCCAGTCAGTAAGAGACAGCCTGTGGCTTCCTGCTTTTCGAGGCAAAAATCTGGGTTTTTCTCTGTTAAAAAGGGGAAAATGCATGGTTTTCTGCAGGAAAGGGAAACCTCAGATCCCTGATTATCAGTACAGTGTTTTGAGTATTTATATAATGGCTTAATTTCACAAATTACACTAAAAAATGCTTGAAGTTGGTATTCATATAATTAAGAAATGACTCAGAAAAATTAACCTTTTTTTGAACTTGCAGAACAACGTGTTATACAGGCAAAATATAAGAATAGTATCTTAATTCCTTATTTAAAGAGGTTTTTTTTTCTTTTTAAATTGGGTTTTATAGGTGTTCTGGAAAAGACTGGTAGCTGTGGTGGTCATTAAAGGTTAGTGGCATTAATAACAGTGTATCTGATTAGTATTAATAGTTTAAAATAGATTACAAGTAGTCATTCTTTATCAATCAAAAAGTGGTTAGACATGAGAGAAGGTAAAATAGATTAACTGGAAGAACATTGTATGTTACTTTTTGTTTGTTTGCTTCTTTTTAATAGTGATAAAACCATCAGATCTTTTCTTGGACATTTGGAAGCTGGAAGGTTCCCTCCAGACTTCATGCTGTCTGCAAGCCTCCTTCACTTTTTTGGGCAAGCAGAATACCTCTTCTAGTGGTTCTGTTGACTTGACTTGGGCTTAATTTGGAATTTATTGAAATTATTAGAGTAATCATGTCTTTCTACAATCACTGTAAATTAAATTAATTTTTGGCAATTTGAATCTTGAATTCCAAGTTACTTTTAAAATGTACCCAATCAGATTGCATTTTTTATTACAAAATTGAGGTAAATGAATTGATAAAAGATGTTTGAGCCACCCAAAGCATTCTGTGGGCAGCCACTTCCTATTTCACCTTCTCCTTGATTCTTCAGTGAAGTTGTCAGTATTGGATTTGTGTAAGTTTATGTCCATGATCTGGTGCAATGAATGGCATAAAAGTATCAGTTCATAAGCAGGGGTGTAGGTTGTAGCCGTGTTGGTCTAAGGACATAGGCAGACAAGGTTCTTTGGGTGAATCTGATATATTTTATTAGACCAACTTAAATAATTGGAAAACAATTGTTAAGCAAGGTTTCGGGTTCAAAAACCCTTCGTCAGGCTAAGGAAGTTTCTGCAGTAGGTGTGTGCTCTTCCTGGATGGAATGAAAAGTAAAGAAGCCAGAGGCTGGGCTAGTATGCATGCAAGACAGGCAGTCAGTGAAAATGTAGATTGAGGAGTCAATGGGTGAGAGACAGGCTGGGGGTGGTGGGGGGAGGGGAAGAGAGAGAAGGGGGATGAATAGTGGAGAGATACCTAGGGTGTCAGATGTCAGGCAGGTGTCATAAATCCAATATTTATATTTAGTCCATGATTTTTATTATCCAGGAGGTTAATGAAGTGGAGTTCATAAGCGCGTCTCTGGGAAGTGTTTTGTAAGTTTCCTTTGAGGATCAGAACTGAGAGGTTGGAGAGAGAGAGGTTTTCTTGTGAGAAATGTGCCCCCACAGGTAATTGGGTATTCTTGTCTTTAATAGATTTCTGGTGTGCATTCATTCTGGTGCACAGTTGTTGTTTGGTCTCTTCTACATATTCTCCATCAGGGCATTTGGTGCATTGGATGAGATGTATTACATTTCTGGAGGTGCAGCTGTAAGATCCGGGAATGCTGATGGCTCTGTTGTGGGGTATAGTAATTGTGGGGGTGGTGGAGATGTGTTGGCAGGTTTTGCATTTCTTGTCATGGCATGGTCTGGATCCAGTTGGTGTGTTCTGGGCTTGAGGAATTTTGCTTCTGGTGATGAGGTTAGCGAGGTTTGGTGCTTGTTTGAAGGCTAGGATGGGTGGCTCTGGGAAGATCTTTTTAAGAATAGGGTCTCTTTCTAGTATGGGTTGTAATTGTTTGAGGATTTTCTGTACAGGTTCGAGGGAGGGCTGATATGTCATAACCAGTGGTGTGTGTTTTATGGGGGGTTTTCTTCTGTACTGCAGCAGTTCTTCACGTGGTATCCAGGTGGGTCTTTCAAACGTGTGATCTGTCTCTCTGGAGGAGTGTCCTTGTTAGGTGAAAGCCTTTTTAAGATTGGTGAGGTGGCAATCCTGGGTGTTCTCCTCAGTGCAAATTCAGTGGTATCTGAGGGCCTGGCTGTATATCACAGCTTTTTTGGTGTGTTTAGGGTGATCGCTGGTTCTGTGCAGATATGTATGTTAGTCTGTGGGTTTCTTGCATAACGTGGTCTGTATTTAATCATTCTGGATACTGGTCATCGTGTCTAGAAAGGAGATGTTCATGCTGGAGTATTCTAGAGAAAGTTGGATGGAGGAATGGTGATTGCTGAATTTCTGATGGAACTCAATCAGAGATTGCAGGTTTTCAGTCCAAATGATGAAGATGTCATCAATATATCTTAAGTATAGCAAGGGTTTGATGGTGCAGTGGGGCCATTTTGGTGCCCATAGCTGTTCCCATCATCTGGGGGAAGTGTTGATTATTAGAAGTGAAATTGTTGTGTGTGAGGATGAAGCGTATAAAGTCAGTAATACCTTTGGGTGTGTATTCTGAGTTGTCATCTTTCTTGGATGCCACCCTGGTGTGGGATGTTGGTATATGGACTGGTAATGTCCATGGTGGCTAGGAGGGTGTTGCTGGGAAGGTGGTTTATGTTTTTAAGTTTCCTTAAAATATCTGTAGTGTCTTGTACAAAACTTGCTTTGTGGGTGACGAGTCATTTTAGGATTGATTCAGCAAAACCTGGTATTTCCTAAGTTAGGGTCCCATGGTTGGATATGATAGGTCTGCCAGGGTTCCCTTGTTTATAGATTTTAGGGAGCATGTAAAAAGTCCCTGGGTTGGGTAGTGGGGGGATCAAGGTCTGCAGTTTTTCTTGTAGTCTTGATGGAAATGATTTGATGGTATTGTTGAGTTTCTTGGTGAAAAGGGGAGTAGGATTTTCTTGTAGTTCTTTGTAGTAGGTGGTGTCAGAGAGCTGTCTGTTGGCTCCTTTATGTAGTCTTCACGGTTTAGGATGACTATGGCTCCTCCTTTATCTGCTGGTTTTATTACTATTTGGTGGTTAGATCTTAGAGATTCTTCACTTCATAAGCAGCCTCCTCCTTTTTAAATTAAATAATGTAATTAGCAAATGAAGAAAAAAAGATCCATATGTACCTTGAACAGTAGGTCCAGGCTGTCAACAGTTTTTTGCCAGAATTTTACCAAAGCAGAATAAAGAAAAGGAAATGTGTGACAAACTGAAATTCAACTGCTGTTCATATATATCTGTTTTTAATATCAAGTGTAGTGTATTATATGATGTGGGCCTTTTTCTGTGAAAGTTTTATCACTTTTAACTATATTGGTACACTTAAAACAGTACAAGCTACTCATTTTCTGTAGTAGTTCACATAGATAGGCATAAAGATGCATCATACTGTATGGAAAGGACAAGTCATGCCTAGGGCGCTTTTTGGTGGTAGAACAGTTTACTGATGGTGAATTGTAGCTTTATAATTACAGAAGAAATTGTTTTGTTTTTTTTAAAGCAGAACTTGATAATATTATACAAATACAAAAATTAGGTATAGAATTTGTAAGTCATTCAAACATTTCTGAAATTTTTGCCCTGAATCTAAATGGAGGTTGTAACCTAGGTTGGATTAAAAAATGAGTGACTGATAAAGCTGTTTTAATTATGTTCAGCTTTTTTCACATGCAATGAGTAAGTCACTGAGTTAAATATTTTTGCTTTGTGTGTATATCAAATAGACATAAATCATTTATATAATTTTACATTTATAATATATGTAAGTATAACATTTATGTATACAAGTTATGTATGTATTAGTTTACATAAACTTAGTATTATCATGTGATATAAAGCAGTTTTGGTAGAATACCAGAAAGTATTCATGTAATATCTTTTCCATTAGAGGTAAGATTCCATGTATTTAATTCAGCTTCAGTGTTCTGCTGTTTTTCAAATAGGTAAACATACAGGCTATACAATAGAAATGCACACTGGCTATTTATAAAATTAGTCTGTAGATTATTATGTAGGACTTTCATTTACTAATACGGTGGTTCTCAACCATTTTAGCCTCAGTGCAACCAGTGCTTCATAACTTCTTATTCTGATATAGGAGATCACCAGCTGAGAACCACTGAGCTAGAATCTAAATTCAGAAAAGTTATGGAGGAACTCCTTGGGTATATATACTTGTGCTCTGTGGGGGGTGCTTTAATTAGAGCGGTACTCAGAGCTCCTCTAATTAAAGTACCAGCAGAATCATGTGTATTCAGCATCTTGCACTTGAACTATGAACTATGTTTAGCAAGTTAAACCAATTATTTTCAAGCCATCTGAGGGAAAAAGTTCTAAAATGCCTAAGAGAAAGTCATTTGAGCTTAAGTTCTTGCCTAATTCTCTTTAAAATGAAACAGTTTTTGTTTGTTTTTTAACCTAAGCTGTTTTGAAAATTCTTACTCCTTTAACATTTTTAGAACTCATAAATCTCACCCTCCTTCCCTTTTTATTCATAGAGTGGAAGAGATAAAACACGTTTTCCTGCTTTTTCAACTCCCAGTTGATTTCTCTGCTTCGAATGAACCAGTCCAAATGAAGAAAATATTATTTCTTCACCTGCTGAAGAGGTGACTGCTGGTAAAAAAAAAAAAAAAAAAAAAAAAAAAGCTGGTTTAGCACTTCAACAAACCCTGGTTCCAGGTGCTTTGCTAGTGATTTCCACCAGTTCAGTGGTGTGACATTTTTTTAAAACATGTATTCCTTGCAATGGTTGATCTTTAACCCTGAAATTTACTGTGTCATGATTGATGGGTGATTAATAAATACCCATGTCATAGCAGCAGTGACTCAACGTATTTTATTTAATGTATTTTAGTAGATTTTACTGTTAAGAATACTGTTGAGAATCACTGGTCTAACCTATGATCCAGAAATAACTGGGAATTCATATTAAACCATATTTTAAACATTAATTCAAAGTTTTAAAAACTTATTTCTCAGTTACACAACTATACACTTAAGATCTATCATGCATTTTAAAAAAAAGTTGGTGAGTTATATTTTGCCAAGCATTTAGATTTTCTTTCTTATAAGCACTATAAAAATCTAAGCATTTCCATGAGTTTTAAATTAAAATTATTTTTATGTTCTTTTCAATGTTAACATATTTTACTTCTTGCATTTCTCCCAACTCAGAGTAAAAACATATTGCAATGGTTTATGAACTCACAAAATTAATGTTTTGTTTCCATTGAATATTTCTTCCTCATTTAAATAATGATAGCAAAGAAAAGTATGTTTTTAAAAACTGCTTTACATGGATGCCTTTTCAACAATAGGGTCATGTTTAAAAATGGTATTTAGAAACAGTCCTAAGTTTCTGAAAATCTGTTTCATTTTAGATGGATAGAGATATAGATACATAGTTTCATTTTGGATTATACACACCTGCATGCATGCATGCACATGTATACATGTGGCCACACTTGTGCATACATGCACGCATATATCTATTGCTAAAATCTATTTCATTTTAGAGTCTCTCTCTCAAATGTATATATCTATCTATAGATATATACAATCTATCTTTAAAATGATACAGATTTGGACCATATGTAAGGTGTATGTGTGTATATATAATCTAAAATGAAACAGATTTTGAGATGCTTAAGAAACAGTTCAGATGTTTAGAAACAGTCTTTTTAAACATAACCCTATTGTTGAGAAGAGATACATGTGAAATAGTTTTTTTTTTTAAAAGCACTTCTCTTTCGCTATCGTTTTTAGGTTTACGTGTTTTCAGAACTCATATATTTTTATAAATAAATATATATGTGTGTGTATGTGTATAATATTAATAAATATACAAGTATAGGCTTAGTGTTGGTGCATAGTGAAATAGCTACACAACAGAAAGCATGTAACTTTTCAAGTGAAAATCCTTTCTAATAGAAAACCTTGCAAAATAATTACTTCATAATCACTATATGGAAACAATAGTCTACTATTATGCTGACACCTTATTTTCATAAGCCAGGAAATTCAGTTTGTTTTTCCAACAGCTGTAATGTTTATTACTTTAAATATGCAATTTCTTAATAAAGTTCCTTCAGCTCTTAAAAGATTATGCTACAACACCTTGTAAAACATACGATATTTTTATCTTGGCCTTCAAAACTGTTTTCCAGCTAAATAGAATTTAAATTACTAATATTTTATTAAAGTATTAACGTACCAGCATCTTAAATTACTGCAACTATCCACCCTCCTGAAAAATAAGTCGAACTTAGCTTCTGCTCCTTACTTTTCTTCTGAGTCAGTATTGTCCACCTGAATTTCTCTCTGGCTTCCACTGTTTTTTTCTTTGCTTCCTTTAGTATTTTTTATTTATTAGTTTTTTTTCCTTAGGTTTACCCTCACCAGTTGTGCCTTTAGTATAACTGTTGAAATGAACTTCCTTTTTGTTTTTTCATCAATTTTTTCACTACTTCTATAAAATTAACTACCAATGCAGAGTTTGGGATCTTTCTTTCTTTTTTTTTTGTATATTGCTTGCAATATGAAAAATTGTAAAAGAGAGAGTAAACATGTAAATCAAATGGTGGGAATAATAATTGATAACAATAGTACTTCTGTGTAGCTATCGCTATTTAATAGTGAACTTCTATGTAAACTACTTTTGTACACTAGGAAGTTAAAAAGTATATGTGTAAAATTATATTTATATAACAAAGTTTGGAGATCCTGTGAGGGCATTTGCTCTCTTGCTCTCTCTCCAGTTGATTAATTTAAAAAAATCCCCTCTTTCTTTATAGATATATAGCTATATCTATATATATCTGTATATAAAGCTTCTATTGCCGCTATACACATGTAGTAGAAAAAAGGACCTCCTTTTGCCTTTTTTAAAGAGGGGCACTACATTGGCCCTATTTATATATAAATAAATAAAATATACTCACACATATGTACTAGCCAAGTGCCTGTCAATGATGGATGGGCGGTGGGGATGGAGTGTCACCACCCCATGCTGCTGCCAAACCGCATCTGACAACCCCCCCCAAACGCACACACTTTGTGCCTGGCTCTGTGTGCTCCCACCACCTGACACACCCTGCCACATACACCCACCCAGCCACATGCCACACACCCACCCAGCCACATGCCACACACACACCTCTACCAACCCACACACCCAGCTACCTGTCCAGCCACAAACTGCACCCAGCCTCATGCCACACCAAAATAGCCACCCATCCAGCCCCTCCCCCCCATACACCTGTGTGTTCCACCCCCCCTGTGTACCCCACAGCCCGTGGGTGTATGGGCGGGTGTGGCTGCATGGTGCCATATGGGGAGCCCCCCCCCCCAACCCTGGCTGGTCCCCACAGTGCCCCCACATGGCTGGTCCTCACAGCAAGGAGCACAGTAGGCTGTGCCCGCCTCAGCCCCTACCTCCGTCTCCACCTGTCTCTCTGTCCTAAGGCTCCACGCTGCATGTATGGCCCTGGAGCATTGCAGACGGAAGTTGCAGCAGGTTGTCATGCCTCACCAGTGTCCCCACCACATGCCCCAGGGTATGATTAGGGAGTGATTTCTCAGAATATTGGCAGCTTCAGAGATCAGATACCTAGTCATCTGCTTTTATTATATTAGAATATAAATAGGGTAAATGTAGTGCACCTCTTTAAAAAAGGCAAGAAGGAGGTCCTTTCTTCTGCTACATGTCAGGCTGTTTTTAGGTTCCCCTTACAGGCATTGGGTATTGGCTATAGCCAAGGCTGGGGACTTTGACTGGGGTGAGCCAGTGCTTCTGATGAAACCAAAGCTGGAGGTTCCTAGCTCTAGAGGATCTCGCCCCTCCACTCAGGATCAGGTTGATCACCATATTGAGAGTCAGGAAGGAATTTTACACCATGGTCAGATTGGTATGGCGGGGGGGGATCCCTTCCTCTGTAGTGGGGGCCATGGTCCTCTCCCTGAGATTTCTTGAGTATATATTGGCAACATTTCATAAAAGCAGGATATTGGCTGTTGTGGTTCACTTGCCTTACCTGTGGCAGGTTTGTGTTGTGTCAGGGTTGACAGGCTTACGGAGAGTTTAGATTATGGTTTGGATAGGGATGATCCTGCCTCAGACAGGGGGTTGGATTAGATGACCTCTGGAGGTTTCTTCCAGCCCTACTTCTAGACATTCTATGACATTTTCATTAGTAAGATAAGGAAATACAGTATAGACCAGTGGGGGCTGTCCTTTTTGGCAGGTGTGCCACAAGGTAAGCCCTGCACCCTCCCTAAGTGCCTCTCCCATCCCTTTCTTCTATCTAGCTTATGCTCCGTGCTCCATCTATTCCTCTGCTTTCTGTTCTTTGCCATATCTGCCTCTGTTTCCCTGCCCTTTCCCTAATCTGCTGTGTGACTCCCCTCCCCGTTCTGCAAGAGGTTCCAATAGCACACAGCCCAGAGAGCTTTGCATTTTTTTAAAGTGAGTATAGGCAGAGATCATCAAGGTCGAGGAAGGTGAGGTGGGGTCTGTGCTGTACACAGAAGAGTCTTCCAGCCTCTCCCCTCCCCATATTGTGTTGGAACCCAGCTAAGGCTGGGCAGGGCGTATGCTAGTATGTGGCGTCCCTTCACCCATGTGCTGCAGTGTGATTCAGGCATGAAACAAGCTGGGAACAGAATATGCCTCCTAAGTGCTTCAGTGCTGGGCTTTTCCAGCCAGAAGCTCTGGTGGGGGTGGTGTTCTGCTGCCTGCTTGGCCGAGGCTGACATAGCTTTCCCTCATACTGGGATTGCAGGGGTTGGCTCTGAGTCTGCTGCCTGTACAGAAGTTCTGTTTCCCAAGATATATTCTCTGGGGAGCCACTTTACTCAGGTTGCTTCCAAGTTAGTTTTGCCTCCCTGAGTGGCCACTTTTACTCTGGGAGAAAAATTGCGAACTTGTTTACACTCATGGCTTCTGAGAGAGCAGGGACTCTCCCTGGAGAAACTGAGCATCTGTCCAAGCCCATAATATAATCTTCAGGTGCTTCAAATAAGCTAATACTGTATATTTGTATCTTTTTTTCATGCAATCTGCAGAGGTGTAATGGTGCAGTAGGAATATACTGTTATACCGACAAAGAAAAAAAGCACTAAAGAAAGTATAAGTTTTTGTCCCCCAGTGCTGTGGATTGTCACATCCTAAATACTGGTCTGTCATTCCCAACTACTATTGTGGGTCATTTTTCCCAAATTCTGCAGCAGGTTGTCATGCCTCACCAGTGCCCCCACCACATGCCCCAGGGTATGATTAGGGAGTGATTTCTCAGAATTTTGGCAGCTTCAGAGATCAGATACCTAGTCATCTGCTCATACCTTTTCCAGGTCTGGCAAACTACACGTTTTATTGTCAGCCTGTGGTATCATTGTAAGAGAATGATTGCTTTCTTCTTTGAATATGTACAGAACTGTTTATAGCGTTTCTTTGCATCTTTTCCTCATTGCCCCAGTGGACATTATGAAAATCTCAAGTGTTGTGATCTCTTGACTATGTTATGAATAAGAAAAGTTTGTTTATGTCTTCCAGAAAGAAGTTATGAAGTCAACAGATTTTGTCCTCTGCATGGGCTGTTAGTAATGGACTGACAGGTGCTCATTGTTTTGGTGTGGAACAAGTCTGCCAGTCGGGTTGGGCCACCTATCTCTGCCTGGCACAGTGAGCCCAGATCAGGCTTGCACTGCCCCCACCTAGTCCTTTAAGCCTGGATCTGGCCCATGCCATTCCTAGTTGGACCTGTGCACCCTGACCAGGTCCTATGCTGCCTCAGTTTGACTTTGCATGTTGGGATCAGCCCCTGCACACTGGGACTAGGTGTGTGCTGTACTTCCCAGAACTGTGCACCTGCATTGGGCCCACACTACCCTCCCTTGGCCATGTGAGTCCTATGCTACCTTGGCCCAGCCTTGCATGCTGGGATAAAGCCCTGCACACCAGATGTAGCATATAGGACCCTGCTGTCTGAGTCATGGTGCTCCCATATGCCCATGAATTTGTCTGAGGAGTGGCAATTAATGTTGCCACTGCTCCTCTGCTGCCATTTTTGGACCTGGGGAGCCCCATAGACTGGATTATATGGCTCTACAGGGGTTGAGCATGCCTAGGATAAGTACTTGACATTTAGCGTGCTAATTTTTTGACAAGGCTGCCAAAACCAAGACTACCCCAACCTCAGTCATCAAGCTCCAATATGCTAATGAAGCTGTAGTGTATGCTTACTCGGAAGCATATCTTGAGGCATTCGTTGGCGTCTTTATTGAGGCATACAAGAAAATGGGACTGACACTTAACATTCAGAAGATTAAGGTCCTCCGTCAGTAACCTCCAGACTCCCAAAGCAAGTTTTATTTTTAGCTCAGTCAAGGGGAGGGCAGAGAGAGTGTCTCAAGGACGTCTTCAAGGCCAACTTGAAAAAAAATGCAACATCAACATTAGCTTATGGGAGACTCTCTCTCAGGACCATGTCAAATGGAGGAAAAGTCAGGTGTAAGGATCTCATGGAAAAGTGGGTGCAGGAAAAACAGCATATCGCAGACTGAATCAAGAATCTGGAGTCACTCGCCCTGCATGGAAACACATGCCCTAGTTGCAGCAGAGTCTGATCCTGGATTTTTCTCATCAGCTGTCTTTGTGCCCACAGATAAGACAATCACGGAAGATAATCATCCTTGACTGCGAGGGATTGCCGAAAAGAAGAAGAATTTGACTTTACAGTAGAATTTCTCAGTTTAGTCTTAATGCTGGTTTGCTTGGGTTTGTTTTTTTGATTAGCTACATGGAGTGGGTAGAAGTGGATAGAGATTTGCTAGGCTACAGAAGTAACTCAACGGACACTTTCTCAGAGGTGGAAAAACCAATACTGTTTGAAAGGGTTTGTTTGCTTCTGAATTATATGAGGTGGAGACCAAATGTCATGGATCTGCAAGTGTCAGTACTTAAGAAATGGGATTTTTTTAATGTAAACCAGAAGTACATTTTATTACTTTTGTCTTTATGAATTTAACTGTCTGCTATTTCAGGGTGAGTCCACATTTGCTTTCTTTTTGGAAGTGATGTTACCTTATGCCCACAATCTTTCCTATAATGAAACTGTTTGAAAGGAATTTACTAACTTTTAGCTCTCAATGTAAATAGCAAATGTTCTTGATGCATAAGTGTCCAGATCACCATAGAGTACCACATTTTAAACACTTTTTTTTATTTCCTGAAATCTAGCAATATCATTAATGGTATTTTGTAACTAAAGGAATACAAAGAAATGCTATCACCTCAAATGTCATTACTTATACCTACTTAAGGTTTCCTGAAGAATGATATGACCTGGAGGTTTTCAGGTTTCTAGATTAGTCTTGCAATTTATTATGTTTCCAAAGGTTTTCTTTTTTTTAAGGTTCTTGCAAACAATTTTTTCAAGCTGTTTGACTCTACCTTATGTGTGCACCTCTAATCCACTTCGCAAGGAGAATTACTGTATAGTTCTTCATGAAGAATTCAAAGGAAGTCTGTTTTGTAAACGAAAATAACGTAGGGTTGAGTAGGAGTCTATTTTTTCGTAGCTGGATTTTTCTAGCCCAAGGGTTTTCAAGCCTTTTAAACAAGTGTACCCCTTCTGCCTCAAAGTTTTAGCTCATGTACCTTCTTATATTTTTGTCTTGGTTTTCAGGGGTGGGGGTAGGGGTAGATCAAGGTTCCTGTGGTGAGGGAGAAAATGGAGCTGGGGTAGGGGCAGGTGCTGAACAGCCAGGACAGAGTGCAGGATGCAAGAGCGGTTTGTCTGAGAGGTGTGTGTGTGTGGAGGGGTCAGTTTTTGCTGTTGCGCACATCCTGGTGGAGGTCTGGGGGGCACATGCCCCCAGATCTGTGTGCAGGGCAGTGGCAGCTGCAGGCTGGGCTCTGCACCCTGCTGCCCCAAGAACTGCACGACACCATTTGCCTGCTATGGGCAGGGGACAGACAGGCAAACGCATACATAGACAGACATGCATGCACACCCGCAGAGATGCACACCCACTTCCTTCAGGTAAGTGTGTGTGGGGGAAGGGGTGGGGGGAGCAGATCGAGAAGCAGGGGGATGCATAGTCTGTCTCTGTGCCCACTCTGAGGAGCAGAGCTAAGGTGGCAAGGGCAGCGGTGCCCCTCTGTGGGCTGTATGTGCACCACCTGGCAGGATAGGGGGTGGGGCTTGCATGTGTCTGCTGCTGCTGCTATACCCCATGCTGTTTTCCCGCAGCTGGTTGCACATGTGTCTCCGTGGGCTGCTGATAGGCGGCATGTGAGGTGTCACCAACCTGTGGAGCTGCGTGTGTGACACTGGCCGTAGGAAAGCAGTGCAGTGGTGGCTGCTGCGTACAAGCCCTGCTCCCCACAGCTGACTGGGTGTGTGTATGTGGCCTCCAGAGGGGCACTGCTGCTCTCGTCCCCTCCCAGCCCTTCTGGGACCGGGCACAGAGAGCAAGCTGAGGTTGGGGCAGGGAGGCACTGAGGCGTGCTGTGTGGGGCTGGTGGTGCCCAGCTCACCCCTCCTCCAGTAAGAAGCAAAATATGGGAAGGTGCTGGGAGAGAGACTGCTACTGCCCCCCAGGGCACCCTTCATCCCTCCCCATGTATACCCCCTACAGTGTCTAAGTACCCTTGGGGCTATGCATACTCCTGGTTGACAACCCCTGTTCTAGCCTACTGGACTTAAATAAAATTTACAAATATTTTCAAGCTAAAAGTGCGCATGCTAAGTTTTACTCAAAATTATTTTTATGTTGCAGATGTCTGAACTCTCCTATGAGATAGGGGTTCCTGATAATGTTGCCCTTCACATGACTTAGATTAAGGTCAGGGCTACACACAAATTCAGTAGTAATATGTCTCTTTCAGTTAGGGGAATGGTATGCATTTTACCTTAGTGTGAATGGAATATAGTGGTATAGCGATGCCTTATACCACTGTAGCTTGTTTTTCTTTGTCTGTATGAATAAGCTTTGTAGTTATAATCACTTGCTATGCAAGTACACTGTATTCCTATAAAAGGAATCAGGTCCATATTAAGGAAATCTCAGAGCAGAATTGAAAAGGATCTCTGGAGGTCAATTAGTCCAGCCCCCTGCTCAGGATAGTATCATCCCTGTCTAAACCATCCTAGACAAGTGTTTGTCCAACTTGCTCTTAAAAAGATGAAGATTACTCAGTCTTTCTGTGGAGCCAAATCAGTGCTTTCCCCATAGTCAGAAAGTTCTTCCTAATACTCTAGCTAAGTTTTTCTTGCTGTAATTCAAGACCAGGATGTAGTGTTTTTACTGTAGTGGTGTTCACATCTGTTATACCATGTGGCATCTCTTCTGGCCCCCTCTCCCCTGGAGAATCCCAGTTGCCTGCCACAATTCTTTATTAAAAAATGATTTGGAAAGCAAAGCAACAAGTCCAATGTTCTTTCTTCATGGAATGTGCTTAATCTGCATCTGTATGTGTAGTTCATTTTCAGGCTAGCGAATATGTTGGCTTACTGGTCATGGACATTAGTTTAGTCCATCACTAGAAAGTGACTCTTGATAAAATTTTGGGTTGTGCATCTCTTCTGCTACAGTGTGTGTGTGTGTGTGAGCACGCACGTGTGTGTGTGTGGCTTTACTGACTTCCAGTGAGATTTGGGATCTGAAGTGGTCAGCTTACTTTTTGAAGTCGGCCTTTGGTTCCTGTATCACTCGAGACACTTCTGAATATTTTACTCTGTGTAACTCATCATTAGTTATAATAGTGTTACTGTAATGTTAGCAGTCATATGATTTGGACCACGAGCTCCATGTTCATTATGTAAGTAGGCTAGTGTTTTTTTATTGAGTTTTAGAAGACGAGAGAAGGAATATGACACTATCAAAGATGAATATTTAATGCTGCCTGTGTTTTCAGGAGGACAAAGTTGAATGGTGTGGTAAGAGTCCTTTTCTCTATGGCATATAATAGAAAATATTTTTCTTTCTTAGTGCCCTTAATGCCTTTTATTACTTGAGTTTAGATTTCATGAGTAAAAAAAAATTCCTTCAGGTTAGGAGCTTTCATCTGGTTACTTGTAATAAGATGGTATAGAACAGAATCCAGAATTCAGGTTGGCCTATTAAGTTCTAAGTAAAGTTACAACAAACGTTAAAAGATTTAGAGTGTATTTCATGCATTTTGGTTATATTTGTGTATTACAAGCTTTCACTCACTGTTTTTTACTTTTATTTCTTTCTGCAGTTGTCTATAATTCTTCCACCCAAAGATGTATAATTTTGTACAGCACACCCCTTTTCCTGAGCCAGGCATTCATCTCTTTATTTAAGTAGACATTAATGGAAATATAATGAGTTTTTATTTAAGAAATGGCTTCTAAAGAATTAATTGTCTTGAAAAAGTTGCCTTACATTTTAACAATATCAAATATTGCCTAATGGTGTTCAGAACAAATGAACTCAGATAATTTGAATTATATGGTGCAATACAATCTTCTTAAACTGATGTAGTCTGAGAACCAGATTCTTAATGCTACTTGTTATTAAATGCACATGAAGGGGAAATGTCTTGTTACTGATGGTAGTGCTTCATTTAGTTATGGCAGTTGCTCTTTTCTGGATGTTATTTACTGTAAACTTCATATGCTTTTATTATGAGGTTATACTGGGTACTACTAACATTTAATTTACTTTTGTGTAGAGTTCTTTCAGGCACAGGTGTTTTCATTTGATTATTTGTATGTAGAGAGTCATCCTAAAACTTTGTCAGTGTGAACTATAAAATCCTTCCTAGAGAAGAACTGAGTGTTCTGCCATTTATTTCAAATAAAAATTTCAGTAAATTTGCCCCTTCTACAGATCAAAAACTTGGAATACAAATAATATGTCAAGAAGTTAACGCTAGTCTCAGTAAACTCATTAAATGTCAGGCAGAACAAATAGGCTTTGTATTGTATCCCGAGAGCTAAAATATGCCAGATAATATTCTTTCTAGCAGCAAGAGTGGAGAAGTTTTTTTTCTTTTTAAGTCTTGGATTATGAAATAATTACAACTATGCCACTCTTTTAGCACTGCCTTTTCAAAGTAGTTCCACTAGGACTGATAATACTGTTCAGTAAATGTAGTAGAATCAAGCTGTAAGTAAGTGCATTCTTAACTGATCAGGCCCGTAGTCCCAGTGTGCAGGGGGCTGATCCAGCCCAGGAAGAACTTGTGTGCAGGCACATGATGCGTCTCCACTAGTAAAAATGTGGAGTGGACACATGGTGTATAGCCCTGCCCTGATTTAAGTCACTCCACACCAGGGGGAAGTTTGTCTTTGGAAGTCAGCTGTAACTGTACACTGGGGTAGAGGTTGCGTGTCTAACACTCGGGTAATTTTTGTTCAAGGATAACCCTTTTCTCAATGCAAACCTGCTGTTATTGGCTGTTTCCTCCACCTGGTGGTAAGGTGCTGCAATAGTTTCTGCTGTGGTCAGCTACCTCTGGACAGCTGGTCATTTGTCCTCTCCAGACACCAGAGAGGTCTTTAGCTTTGTTAGTCTGAGGTCAGGCAAGAAGGTCAGACATGGCAACACCTTAGGCTAAATACAGATGTTCAAAAAGCCCCTGGCAGAAAATGCTCTAACTATCATGCTTTACATAAAGTGGCATGAGTTAGTGCATTCCAACTGAACAGACATGCACTGTTCAGTCAGAGGGCGGGGGGTCTCGGTGCCTGCCTGCAAAGCTAAGGCCAGCAGGTGGGGAGGGGTAGCACTCCTGAACATCTCCCAGGAAGCTGTCAGCAGCAGCTGGATCAGGGGGGTGTTACTAGACTATGGGTAACCTTCTGGGGAGACTACTGATAAAGAGGCAGAAACAGGTTTTATAGCCCAGCCTTTTCTTTGCTTGCACCGTAGACTGTGGGATAAATGTTTGTTCTCATGTTCTGTCTGGATACCCACAAGATAGACATAGGTTCTCACCTATACGGGTTGGGGAGACTCGAGAGGTGGGAGGAGGGTGGCATACAGAGGGTAGCCTCTTGATACTTTAGCTTGGTGTTTCCTCACACAGGGAACTGGGGCTGAGGGGGAGGGCAGGAGCCCCCTTGCTATGTGGGCCTGGCTTGCCCACCCACCCCAAAGCCACCAGTTAGCAAGTGGGGGCTCTTTCCCTTACCCCAGCCTTTTGACAGCAACAGCTGCAGCAGAAGTGTCTGGCCCCATATGTCTCTGTGCTGGGGGCGGGGAAAGGAGCCCCCTTGCCACACACATTTATGTCATTTTTGACATAAATTAATCAAATTATGCACAATATAGTGGTTTCCTTTTCTTGGCAGACGTACTGTTACTGTGCCTCATAAGGCTGTAGTAGTTTGTAGTCCTTTTTTCAGCTATACCACAAAACTGTACTTTATCAACTTTTTTCCTTAAACTACTTCTTTTTCTAAAAATTCTTTATTTTCTTAGCTCTTGTTTCTGATTCTGAACTAAATTTGTGTAGTACTTTGCAGCCTTCCAGAAGATTAAAACAGCTTTTGTTTTCTTTTTCTTCTTAGTTACTTTTGGTTTGGTGGCAGTAACTGAAACACTGAATGCCTTATAAGCCTGCTTTAAGGTGTCATGTCCCTGAAAGGCACTCAGACTCCAGGGGCAGGTACTTTTCCTTGGACCCATTGTTTTAATAGGGTCCATTTCTCTCCCAGTGTCTGGTCCCTGTACCCCTAAAACCCCTTAGTCATAAACCACTTCCACTCTTCTAAAATCCATTGACCTCAAGCCACACAACTCTCTCTCCCTTCTGACAACTTACCCATTCAACCTGCCCTGAGCTTGCGTGTTTCTACCCATGCTGAGCTTCTATTTCTAGGCTTGCTGGTTGCAAACCACACAAAGACCCCCCAAACTGAGCCTGTCACCAGGACTGGACTTTTAATCTTTCTGGTCACAAACCACACAGACTTCCATATATTGAAACTCGTGGTGATCAACTGCACTATATCAGGGGGACACCTAAATTCCCCCTTCCTAACACTTAGAACAGGCTACAACCAAGTGCTAGCTTTTGCTTCTAAGCTTGCAGGTCCCTGACTGTGCCAAGCTTTCCTGTGTCTTGAAGCCATGCTGAGCCTCCAGCTAGAAGACGGTTCACCTAAACTTCTTTTCGTTTCTCAAAAAGTCTCAAAATAAAGTGCATAAACTCCTATATCCTTCAGAGTCTACCAGTATCAGGGAAGGAGCCCAAAATCCTTCCCTCATTACGCAGCCAAAAAGTACAACCAAGGGTGTACACACTATTAATAAACATCAATAACTATGGCGTATACCATCCCCCTTTCACATTTCTCCACCAATTAAATGTTGCACACAGGGCATACAATGTGAAACCAGAACAAGTGGGTATCTTATCAGGGCATAAGGCACAAGGCTGCATTTATTGAAAACATAAGACAAACAAAATAAAGGAAAGAATAATAAGAAGGTGGTGTTTCCTATCTCATACACTCTTACATACATACCAATTCATTTACATGCATGCAAAGGAGACAGGCAGTTCTGCAAATGTCAAGATATTACCAGCCCTTAAGATGCTCGGGTTAGCTTGGTGTCCAGGTCTTGTTGGATGCATACCAATGTTGCTTCTAATTTTGTGCAGGACAGACCTAAAAACTTCTTGTTCTTGTGCATCTTTATAGTGATTAGCCCCCATACAAATACAAGGGTCTTGCTGTGTCATGTCCCCTCGATGATGAAATGATCCTCCTCTTCTGTTGCGATGTTATAATTGAAAGACTCTTCTGTCTTTGTAGTCTGCAATTTTTTCAACTTTTGTCAGCAATTGCTTCAGCTATTGGAACAAAACAGGATCTTGTATTCTGTAGTACTTAACTGCTGATTTTGGATATTGTTGTAACCTTTGGCTGTTAAATGTCAGAAGGCTATTTCTATCCTTCTAGTCTGAGGTGCAAGAAAGACCGTTTCAACATATGCATTTCCACACATACTGTTTATTCTTTCATTACTTCTTTTTAAAAATTCCAGACATACCACAGGCCTTGCATACACATCACTTCTCTTATAGTATATTTAACTTACAAAATCCCAAAACAAAATGACTATTACATTTATGCTAAGCAATGTAAAAATCAAAATGGAGTTTCAGCTAAGGCTAAGTTATAGTTATTTGAGCAAACTAAAATGGATATTGGTTACAAAATAATAATTGACAAACCAATAAAGAATATTATGAAGGCAATATCAAGGGTGCAAAGAGGCAAAGTAACATTAGCTCAGTAGAAGGGGCCTGTCATCTGCCACCACTGAGAATAGCCTAACTTCATCCTCTTTTGAACCCCCCTTCAGTTAGTTACAGATGGCTGTTAAGTTTCCTCTTGTTCTCCTCTTATCTAGACTAAATAAGCCCAGTTCCCTCAGTCTTTCCCCATAAGCCATGTTCCCCAGCCTCCTCACCATTTTTGTCGCCCTCTGCTGGACTTTTCAATTTATCCACATCCCTTTTTGTAGTGGAACTGAACACAGTACTCCAAATGTGGCCTTACCAGTGCTGAGTAGAGGGGAATAATCACTTTGCTTGACCTACTAGCAGTACACCTACCAATGCAGCCCAGTATGCTTTTAGCCTTCTTGGCAACTAGGGGACACTGCTGACTCCTGTTCATCTTATTGTCCACAGTAACCTTTTCTGCAGAGCTGCTGCCTAGCCAGTCAGCCCCCAGCCTGTACCGGTGCATGGGTACTGTTCTGTCCTACGTGCAGGACTTTGTATTTGTCCTTGTCCCAGTTGCATTACTTCCTGATCTGTGTTGAGGACCTTGTCCTGATGCAGGAAGTGCATGGGCTAGACTTGGTCCTGGCCAAAGGAGATGACCTGGTGACCAACTTAAATATAGAGGGAAGTCTGGGCAACAGCAACCATGAAACCATCATGTTCACTGTCCAATGTAAGGCAGACAAATTGGACAGCAATATTGAAGGCTTGGAGAAGCTTAGGTTACTAGAACGGCAAGGGCTGCAGGACCAGGGACTGAAGGCAAAAGGTGTCCATGAAGCATGGCTGTTCCTTAAGGACATGATCCTTGAAGCACAAAGGAAGTCCATTCCCATGCAGAGAAAAGGTAACAGAAGGTCTGGGAAGCCCTCTTGGCTAAACAAGGTAATCACGGTTCTCTTAAGAAAGAAAAAAGAGGCTTATAAACAATGGAACCTCAGGGCTGGCCCCAAAGAGGACTATTCCACGACAGCCCACATGTGCAGGGAACAGATAAGATAGGCTAATGTGGTGACTGAACTTAGATTAGCAAAGGGAATTAAGGACAAAAAGAAGCTCTTCTTTAGGTATATAGGGAACAGGAGGAAAACAAATGGGAATGCGGGGCCATTGATCAGCAACTCAGGAGAGCTGGTTACTGGCACCCAAGAGAAAGCTGAATTCCTGAATGACTACTTTGCCTCGGTCTTTCACCAGACCAAGGGGAAAACCACATCAGGTAGAGTACAGGATGAGCACAGTAGGAATAATCACCTTCCTACAATTGCTGTAGAATTCGTGTATGACCAATTAAAAAAATTAGACGTATACAAGTCAGTGGGACTGGATCATCTTTATCCAAAAGTACTGAAGGAGCTGGCCAAAGTCATTGTGAAACCCCTGGCAAAACCCTTCCACAAATTGTGGCACTCTGAAGAAGTCCCTGAGGACTGGGAGAGGGCCAGTGTTGTGCCCATCCTCAGGAAGGGCAGGAAGGAGGACCCTGGTAACTATAGGCCAATTTCCATCCTAGGGAAAATCCTAGGAAAGTTGATCAAGGAGTCTATGCGATAAGCTTGCAGAAGGTAAGATTCTGAATGACAGCCAGCATGGCTTTGTGAAAAGCAGGTCTTGCCTTACCAACCTAATCTCCTCCTATGACAAGGTAACTCGCCACCTGGTCACGAGAGAAAAGATATAACTTGATTTCCAAAAGGCGTTTGATCTAATATCTCACAATGTCCTCACAAGAAAATTGGAGGATTGTGGGCTTAACTCCAAGACTGTCAGGTGGGTGAGAAACTGGCTGCAGGATTGAACCCAGAGAGTCATAGTGAACAGATCTGTGTCATCCTGGCAAAAAGTGGGCAGCCGTGTCCTGCATGGATTGGTGCTCAGTCTGGTACTTTTCAACACATTTATTAACGATTTGGATGTGGGAGTGAAGAGCTCACTCGCCAAGTTTGCAGATGAAACCAAGTTATGGGGAAGCGTAGTCATGTTTGAAGATGGGCTACAGATACAGTTGGACCTAGACAGGCTGGCAAGTTGGGCGGATTGGAATCTGATGAAGTTCAGAGTCAAGAAATGTAAAGTCTCTGCCTTGGGATGAGCAACCCCCAACACACCTACAGGCTTGGTGTGAATATGAGCTGGCAGTACGATGCTGTAACAAGTAGGGCAAGTAATACTCTGGCATGCATCAATCAATGCATCTCCAGCAAAGCCAAGGAGGTGATTCTTCCGCTCTAACTAGCCCCGGTAAGACCACAGCTGGAGTACTGCATCCAGTTCTGGGGGATGTGGACAAACTTGAGAGAGTCCAAACAAGAGCCACCCGTATGATCAGAGTCTTAAAAAGCAAGTCGTATGAGGAAAGGCTGAGGGATATGGGACTCTTCAGCCTGAGGAAAAGAAGGCTGAGAGGGGACCTGGTAGCAGCTTACTGCTACGCTACGCGAGTACATCAAGGGCTTGGTGAGCAACTGTTCACCAGGGCACCCAAGGGGAAAACCAGGAGTAATGGCCACGAACTCCTGGAAAATTGATTCAGGCTCAACATTAGGAAAAATTTGATAGGGTGTTCAGGCTGTGGAATAAACTCCCTTCAGAGATGCTGCAGTCACCTACACTGGATATCTTCAAGAGGAGACTAGACAGTCACCTTGCTGGGATCACCTGATCCCCAGTTATCTTTCCTGCTTGGTGTAGGGGGCTGGACCTGATGATCTTCTGAGGTCTCTTCTGGCCTTACAATCTATGAATGAATCTTGTTAACCTCATGAGATTCCTTTTGGCCCAATCCTCTGATTAGAGGCCGCTTTGAATCCTAGCCCTATCCTCCAGCATATCTACTACTCTCCCCAGGTTGGTGTCATCTGCAGACTTTCTGAGGATGCACTTTATGCCATCTTCTAGGTCATTAACAAAGACATTGAACAAAAACAGCCCCAGGACCAACCCTCAGGGGACTCCACTTGATACTGGGTGCCAACTAGACACGGAGCCATTGATTACTACTTTGAGCCAGATGCTTCAGCCAGTTTTCTATCCACCTAGTCCGTTCATCCAGACCATGCTTCCTTAGCATGCCTGTGAGAATGTTGTAGGAGACAGTATCAAAAGCCTTGCTAAAATCAAGGTACACCACATCCACCGGTCTCCCTGCATCCTCAAGAGCCAGTCACCTCATCTTAGAAGGTAGTCACGTTGGTCAGGCATGACTTGCCCTTGGTGAATCCATGCCAACTGTTCCTAATCACCTTCTTCTCCAAGTGCTTAGAAATGGATTCCTTGAGGATCTGCTCTGTGATTTATCCAGGGACTGCAGTGAGGCTGACTGGTCTGTAGTTCTCTGGATCCTCCTTTTTCCCTTTCTTAAATATGGGCACTATGTTTGACCGTTCCAATCATTCGGGACCTCTCCTGATTGCCATGAGTTTTCAAAGATGATGGCCAATGGCTCTGCAATCACATCAGCCAACTCCCTCAGCACCCTCTGGTGCATCCAATCTGGCCCCATAGACTTGTACATGTCCAGCTTTTCTAAGTAGTCCCTAACCTGTTCTTTCACCACTGAGGGCTGCTCACCTCCTCTCCAAACTGAGTTGCCAGGTGCAGTAGTCTGGGAGCTGACCTTGCTGGTGAAGATTGAAGCCAAAAAGGCAATGAGCATTTCAGCCTTTTTCTGCATCCCCCGTCACAAGGTTGCCTCCTCCATTCAGTAAGGGACCCACACTTTCCCTGATCCTGCTCTTGTTACCGACATACTTGTAAAAACCCTTCTTGTTACCTTTCATGTTGCTTGCTAGCTGCAACTCCAGTTGTGCTTATCTTCTTCCGGACAATAATGTAACGCGCTTTGATTTATTAACTATATTGGGTACACTGGCACAAATGTCATGTATTTTCACCCTAAATGTCTGAACAGGGCTAATGATTCAGTTGGTGGAGAGAGGAAAGGAGTGTTATACTTCACTTTTCTGCACTTTAGTAGCATATTTGTCTACTTCACTTCTCCCCACTACTGTTAATTGTCTTGGCTGAGGTACCTGATAACACTGCTGCTCCTCTTTGATCCTTTTAGTGGAGAGTGGAAGTGAGTATATAGACTTCTATTGTGATATGGGGCTGAGACCCATAAGAACAACTTTAAGATAAGGGGGATTGAAAAGTGGAAGTTGAGGGCAAAAATTGGTCTTTGTTTCAGATCTTTTCATAGAAGCTTCTCAGTTCCTGAGCTGTTCACACTTGCCCAACAAATTCCTTTTAAGGCTTTTGCTTACAGATATAAAGAAATGTTGACTGTGTTTGGTTTTAAATTGGATCCAACTAGTAACACTTTTTATATTCAAGGCTTTCTATGAATAGTTTTATGTTTCAGACTGCAACTTTGACTTGGTGCTCTAGGGAGACTTAGGGTTAAACATTTTCATTATTTAAAAGTAGTTTTTTACTCTGGTCTAATTTTTAGAAACTTGGTCACTTTAAGTCACTTTCAGGTAGAGAGGAAGCAAAGCAGATGAATTCAGAAGTATAATTTTTTTACAGTGTTCAGGAAGTGTAAGAGTCAGGGATTCGATCTGAAATTACTTGGCTAACTGTAATAAGTATAGTTTCATCGTTTCTAGGGTCGGAAGGGACCTGAGTAGCTCATCTAGTCTGACCCCCTGCCATGGCAGGAAAGAGTACTGGGGGTCAAATGACCCCAGCAAGGTCTTCATCTAACCTCCTCTTAAAACCCCCCAGGGTAGGAGCCTGCACCACTTCTCTTGGAAGTTGGTTCCAGACCCTAGCCGCCCTGACAGTGAAGTAGCGCCTCCTGCTATCTAGCCTAAACCTACCCTTTGCCAGCTTGTGACCATTATTCCTGGTTACTCCTGATAGTGCTCGGGGGAACAGTGACTCCCCCAATGCCTGCTGGTCCCCTCTGACTAGTTTATAACAGGCCACTAGATCCCCCCTCAGCCTTCTCTTGTGGAGGCTGAACAGGTTCAGCCTCTCCTCATAGGGCCTGCCCTGCTGCCCCCTGATCATGCGAATGGCTCTCCTCTGGACCCTGTAGGTATGGTGCCAGTTGTTCCTCCCTAGGTGCATCACTTTCATAGATTTCATAGACATCAGGGCTGGAAGGGACCTCGGGAGATCATCGAGTCCAGCCCTGCACTTGTCTATGTTGAATCCCATCCTATTCTCATCCGCCCACCCTTGTAACCTGTCTAGGTCCGATTGTAGCCTGTTGCTTCCTTCTAGTGTGCCCACATCCCCCCACATCTTAGTGTCAGCAGCAAATTTGAACAGGGTGCTTTTTACCCCTTCATCCAAGTCACTGATGAAGATGTTGAACAGTGCGGGCCCGAGGATATATATGTATAGTTTCATACATATGTTTTAATTGACAACAACCTTAACAGCTAGAATCCTAGCACCTTCATCAGTTTCAGAAAATTATACCTTTATCATTTCTTTATCTTTCTGAAAAAAAAAGTTGATTTTTCTGTCCAGTTAATAGAATTTTAATTGTACACAAACTTTACTGTGAACATGGCCTGCGTTAGTTCCCTTTCATCTGACAGTTTATTGCAGAGGGAGGTTCTTCATTGGGGGTTTATGGGAAGGATGCTGGAAGGAAAGGAAAGAATAATTTGAATTACAATATTCAAGATGTATTCAGTTATGCTAATTAGTTGTCTTTTGCTGTGATCTACATTTTTCTCTGAGGATGAGCTGCTGTTTTATTCAGTTTTGAAGATTTTATTAGTTGTTTTAAGGTCTGCATTTTATAGATTTTTTTTTTTTGCTCTGTGTATTTTATCTACAAAGTTAATTTGTGATATGAATGAATATTAAGTTAATTGCCTACAGTGTAGTTTGTAAAGAAAGGAGGGATCCCAGTTTTTTTCCATAGAATGTTTCACAAGAGACTGGTTTTCTTTGTGCTGTGTACTCCCAAATAGACATAGGCTTTAAACAATCCTGTGTATCCCTTCTTTTTGATTTATACTAGGGCATATTAATGTAGGCACAGATAGTGTTCTTGTTCCTCCCAGAGAGCAGCATAGCTTGCATTCTGGAAATAATTTTAGTCAGCTGACTTCTTCATTAGTAGCTGTCTTGCTGCCACCTGACCTTTCATCTGTAGGATCTGAATAATAAGCATGATATTTATTGTACGTTAGAAAGATCCTGTGGATCCTGTGCCCTGGAGAAGTGAACAGTAGAAGATTTTTTAGTAAAAGCTCTCTGTATAGCCTAGTTCTCTTTGCTGTTCTTCTCTATCTAGATGTAAAGAACAAGCTTTTCTAATCAGACCTGATATTTTGTGTATGATGTATATAGCTGTAGTGAAAGATCAGAGCCCTTTGGTTTTTGTGTCTCTGCTTGTTCAGATGGCAGGATTAGATTCTGGCTCAAACCTGCAACATCCCTTTTTTAGTGAAAAATCAAATGGATTATCAATCACTTAACATTCCCATTACCAACATGCCTGAACCTTCCTAGCTAAAGATGGGCAAATGATTTTATTCGCATTTGAATGGCCCCTGGGATGTTGCTGTACTTTTCACTTTGGTGGGCTCTGACCTAGAGTATATTTACTGGTTAAGTCCCACTTGCTATGCAGTATTTAGTAATTTCCACTCTTCCCATCAGGGATCTAGTTTCTTTATTCATTAAGGTATAAAAGGCTGGTAGCTGAGGAGTGGACTTCATAGCCTGTATGTTCTACGCCTCTGGCAAGCTGACTGTGACTTCACTATGCAGACTAATGATCTGCTGCATAGTCTGAAGAGAAGGATACCCCTCCACGACTATTCTTCCAGAGCTAGTCCATCCACTAAGGATAATGTGTACCATACTGGGTTAGATGTGATGTGCAGGGATCTGGGTTTTTCGTTTGCCACAGAAGAATGAGGTAAAACCCAGATTCTCTCCTTTTTAAAGAGAAAAACTTGGGTTTCCCCTTGCAGGCAGAGTTCCGGCCTGTAAGGGGCTGAGGGGGTCAGGAGGAGGTGAGGCAGGCAGGGGGCGCCATGTGCGTGTCTGCACATACACATGCACATGGCCACCAGGTAGCTTAGAGAGTAGCTTCGTGTAAGTCTGGTGGGGGGTGGGGATTGAGGCCCCGACAGGGAGGGAGGGAGTTGGGCTGGGTCTGGGTCGGGGGTGGGGCTTGGGACCTGGGAATGCATGGCTACAGGGCCCAGGTGGGGAGCAGGATGGAGCCATGGGCAGCTCGTCCGGGGGGGGGGCTGACTCCCTGCCACTGCGCACTCTTAGGAGGAGCATGGGGGGCATGTGCCCCCCAGATGCATTTGTGGGGTGGATGTGCAGTCAGGCTGTTGGTTGCAAGCTCACCCATCCCTGCTTGCTGGCCTCCCCCTTGGGGCATCTGCAGCCCAGCAAGTGGGGCTCAGAGTGGCAGGACAGAGCGGGGTCTGGCAAGAAAACTTGGTGCTGCTGCTGCGAGCCCTGCAATGCCATAGTGAGGTGCCTCCACCCACCTGGCAGCAGCGGGAGGCACAACTCTGGACTGTTGCCCCTGCTGCTGCGGGTGGGCAAGGGATGCCTTGCCATGACTCGCAGCAACGGCACCAAGTTTGGAAGCCCCTGCTCTGGCCTGCCACACCGGGTTTCACCCACTGAGCAGAAGAGATTCCAGGGGAGGGCAGCAGGACGGGGAGCCATGAGCCTGCAGCGGGCAGCCTGCACCTGCCCCCAACACAGGCTCTGCTCTGGCTGTGCCACCTGAAGGGGAGGGGGAATTGGGCTCTGTGCTACACTCTGCCACAGCAGCTGCTGCCTTCTGCAGGCAGCAGCCAGGGCTTGGGTGCTGCTGCGAGGGGCAGGGAGCTGTGGACCTGGGACCCTGGCCCCGTAGACCTGGCAGCTGGGGGCCCATCTGGCAGGCCTGGGGTGAAGTGGGAGACTGTTGGTGGAGAGAGGGGCACCAGCAGGGCTGGGAGCTGTGGTTGTGGAGTGAAGGATTTTGGAGTTTTTAATTAGAGAATGTGCAATTTTTCATAAAATCTCAGAAGTAGGGTTGGAAGGGACCTCGTAGATCTTCAAGTCCGACCCCATGCCTGGGCAGGAGAAAAACTGGGCTCAAATGACTCCAGCCAGGTAGGCATCAAGCCTCTTCTTAAAGATCCCCAGAGTAGGAGCCAGCACCACTTCCCTTGGAAGTTGTTTCCAGATCCTAGCTGCCCTAACGCCCTTTAAAACAGAGAAAACCAGGATCCCTGTTGATGTGTCTTTTCCTTTCTCCCCTGGTTGGTTTACTAGTTTCCTATTTGCATGTCCCCACTCCTGGTTGCCACATATGAACTGTCCCTCCTTGGGTTTCCCCTTTGAACCAGACCATGGTCCCAATCTGTTTATGGAATGGAGCATTCTGGCCTGTTATCCACTAAGTTCACTTTACAGTCGATCTGTCATAGTTTTCTGGGATAGTTTAAATGATGAAGTAATAAACGGCTATTTAACTGGTACAACCTGGAATACACTTGTACGTTATTTTAGGGGATTGGAAAATGAAGGTAAATGACTAATTATACAGTCTTTCACATTTATAAATATGGCCTCCTGTGTCTGAATTCTTACAAGCCTTGGACTTCAGTTGTTATCCCAAACGAGTGAGTGAAAAAAACTCCCAAGTTCCTAGTTTAATTAAAAGCTGAATATTGCATAGATAGAGGTCTTGTTTGGGTAAACAGGTATCTAAATGTGCTTTTTAGGCTGTATCAAATTCAAGTGGCTACAGTAATTTCTTGTCACTGGTGTGTAAAGCTTTAAAATTTAGCCTTATGTCATAATGCTGAAGAAGCCTTTTCATGATATCAGTTTAATTAGTAATAGAACAGCACTTTGAGAGGTAGATCTTGAACTAAGAATCTGAAATCAGTTAACTAAAGGAGATCACATTGTTAGTAGTAGTCATTTTTAAGAGTGTGTGGTGAGACATAGGTCTTTCTATCGCCTCCCATCTCTTGCAGTGGGTAATTTGGGAAGATCCAGAACTCGAATGGCACCTCTTAATATTTCTGCAACGAACATAAAACACACTTGATCTGTATCAATAGGTCCACCTGCAGAACGGCAGTAAAGTTAAGTGGTAAACAGTGATGAAATGTCAACCCAAATTCCCTGTCTGTGTTAGAAATTGTTAGATATAATTCTGTGGCTTATTCAGTTCAAGTGAAACAAATTTACAGTTTACTAGTTATTCCAGCAGAACAACCCAATAATGAAACTGAACATAGGAGTAGGAAGTAATGCTTACACAGTTGGGTAAGAAGAGTGAAGCAGCTGCAGCAAGAGGCCACCATGAGCTACAGAAAATTGAAATTGATAGGAAGAAGAGAGTGGTAAATAGTTTGCTAATGATGGTCCTGTCTGTAGGGAATAATTATTTTCAACTCAGGTTGTGCTCATTGGGAGCTGAGAATACTCATTACCTTTCAGGTTTGGGCCCATGGAATGAAAGACAGTCTTCAAGTTTAGAGGATTGTTAAAGCTTGTTTCTTTTGAGTTGTCTGTTTCTGCCTCTTGTAACTGTCCTTTCTTGTGGTTTCTGTGATTCTTAAAACTTAAATGTTGATCTTGCTTTACACTTTATGGTAAATCAAGCTAGATACATTTGCATTAAGTTGCAGAAAAAGATGATAACAGTCTTATCAGCGTTACATTATTCTGTTGATCAAATAACAAGTATTTTGGCCGTTTCTTGAATGCTAGAGTTGCTCTGTGTGGCTACTCTTTAATGTGAGAGTTCCCTCAGCTTTTTGCCACCAGAGTGTAGTGCTCCTTGCAGGCCAGATCTGGACTAGAGCACGAAGAAGCTATAGCAGTAGCAGCAGCTCTGGCTTTGATCCAGAGCCCCTGGTGGCAGGAGTAGTGGCTCCAGCTACACAGTGACAATGTCCTCACTCTGACCCAGAGCATGCAGTTGGAGCTGGCAACCAGGGAGACAGGGCCATGTTAGTGGCAACTGGTGAAGCAGTTGGAGGGTGAACGGGGCTGTGTCAGCGCTTGCTTGCCCATCTGCTGCTGATCACCATGTCCACTGGAGCGTGAAGGCCCTGGATTCTGCAGTAGGCTACTCCCCTCAGCCATCCCAGTTGTCCAGCAGTCTGGATAGAGCATCTCTAGGTCAGATTCAGCCTCTGGGGCATGTTTTACATCCCTACCTTAGTAAAGGCATCTTCCATAACTATCATGCCCTTTGCCTCACTTAGATCTCTGTCAAGTACATAATATTGATCTGTTCACTTATTGATCAGTTAGCTTTGAAGAATATTTTGATCAGTGCCATTAAAGTAAATGGCTTTTATATTTGCGACAGGCTAGCTGGTAGTGATTCGGCCCAAGGATTTTGAAAGGGTAAAAAATGATTGGGGGACTTGGGATTCCCTTTCCTCACCAATCAGGCCCTGGAGACTCACCCTCCGTGTCCCCTGATTGGCTCCTTGTGTCACCTGGAGAGGATAAAAGAGGCAGTGCAGCTGACTTGGAGACCAGTGAGGGATAACAAGGAAGGAGTTTCAAAGAGCTGGCAAGAGCTGGGCCAGTGGGGCGGGAGCAGTTGTCCCAGAAGAGCATGAAGGAGAAGGACCCGCAGGCAGCAGTTGAACTCTCAGCAGTGCGATGTGCGGCCAGGAGGAGAAGCTCCTTGCTGGGCTCCAGGATCCCCAGTGAGTGGCTGTGGCCAGCAGGAGAGGTTACCTGCCTGGCTCCAGCAAGAAGCTGTGTAGTGACCTGAGAGGCTCCCAGCTCTGTTTCCGGTTTCTCCAGCAAGAGGCCAGGCAGCTTGATGTTAGGCAAGGGCTCCCAGAAGGTCCAAATCCCTAGCAGCCTGGAGTAGTCCTAGCCGTGGTTGCTGTGTAATAGAGTTTCTGCCTACCATGTGGGAGATCCGAATTCAAGTCCCAGCTGGGTCAAGTAGGGGTGAGTGAAGTGATAGGGGGAGAAATTCTTGTTGGAGTGGAGGGATCACTGTGTTTCCCTCTCCCCACCCCCCCTTTCCAGGTACCTACACCCTATATCTCTTGTTATTTGGCGTTTTGACTTTGTGCATTTTATATTTTGTCAACCAGTATTGTTTGTTGTGTTGTTTGCATTTTATACTTTGTTAAACCTGTCCTTTGTTAACTGGATTAATACGTCTGTGAATGTGAATGCCTAACCTTTATTGAATCCAGTCCCCTCGGGGTAGTATAGTGTCCCCTGGTTTATATATGTTATGTTCCCACCACTGTTTCTCTCTTTCAACGGGGTATGGTTAAGTCCCAATTGGTGATCGGGCTCTGCTCTATAGGGGAAGGAGGGGTCCCTACACCTCCCACAGCGCTTGTTTACCTGCTCTGATCCCTTCACTTAGAGAGGGGTAGGTCTTGGAGTACCACTGGGGTGACATATTGCTCAGTGCCTCTTCCATTGCTTAATTGAATCCCTCAAGAAGAGAGGCATCTCTCTCCTGCTCTGTGAGGGTGGTTTTAGGAGGCTTAGAATACACTTGGAAAAAAAGACCACTGACTACACTTAGGTGGCGTTTACCAAAGGACAGTGGGCTACATTTGGAACCATGCCAGTTCTGGCAAACATGAGAGATGGAAGTATTTTAGTCAGGATGCTGCATCTGGACCCTTTTGTATGTTCTGTTTTTTTAGTCTGCTTTTGACAGGTTGATTGTACCCCAGCCTCCAAAACTTGATTCATGGGACAAGAAGAGAATTGATTCATCACTTATGCTTCGGGTCTTGTCCACATTAACAAACTCCATATCCTTAATTCATTACAAACACTTATACTGTGGTATGTCCAGGCACTAGTCACTTTGTAAAGGGTAGCTCCCTATACCCAGAATAATTGATGTAAAACAAGATAACCCTAATACTGTGTTGGTTTGCCTAAGGAAACCCCAAACGGTGAGGAAAATGGGGCAACTTCTCAAAAATATACATCTTAAAATGTTCTCTTTCCAAAAATTAGTATTTTTTTCTAGTTTATAAAACAAAGAAAATTATTTTGCCTGGAGACGTCACTGGAGAAAATCTGAAGACTACATTCAGCTATTAAAAGGCTTAACAAGTTATAGTCCTGTCTGAAGTAAAAATCTCAACCCAGTTATAATGATAGAATTCACTACCATTATGTTCTTTATTTGTAACCCTTTGTATTGTGGTATCATTGTCTTCATTGGGTCCTATGATTGCTTCAGTGATTATGTTTTTGCCTATCAGTTGCAAGAAGTAATACATCCTTACTAGCCACACAGAGAACAAGGGTGGACAGGAGCTGACGCATCTGTTTAATTCTGAGTAATTCAGTGCTCTTGGAGGTGAGTAACTTAATGTTCCCATAGTTTTGTAAATGTCTTTGTACACTACTGTACTAAACATTCCCCACTTTCTTGTGTTTGCTAACCAATTCTATTGTGTTTCTTTTAGGGGTGCATCAAAGATTTTCTTGACCAATTATTAACCAGTCGTATCAACCAATACTGATCTGATAGTGAATTTACAAGAATGCAGCCCAGCAGCTTGGAGAGCAGCGTCCAGCTGGTAAGTCTGTTGAGGGAGGGGGGAAGGCACGTGTGGAAAGGAAGGAGCATGAGAAGGTGTGTAGATCAAGGCCCCCATGGTGAGGGAGGGAGTGGGGCAGGAGCAGGTGCTGCCCAGCCAGGGTGGTGAATGCAACCATGCTGGGAGCAGGATGGAGCCATGGGCGGTTCGTCAGGGGGTGCCCCCCTGTCACTGCCTGCACCCCTGGGGGAGGCATGAGTGGGCATGTACCCTCCAGATTTGTGCACAGGGCAAGGGTATGCTGCAGTTTCGGAACTAGGGATTGTGCTGTCCTCTTCCCGGGGGTGGGGGGGGGCTGGGCTCGGAGTAGGTGGGGGCAGGGTAGTGGTGCTGGGATGGGTGGCTGTGGTGAATTTTGGGGTGGCTGTAGCTCACCTCATAGCCACCCCTCCCAGTACCACCATCACCCACCCTGCCCTCTCCCTCCCTGAGCTCAGTCCCAGCCCAGCCCCCCTGCTGGGAAGAGGCTGATGCAGCCCCTGGTCCCGAGCTTGCAGTGAGCTGCCTGCCCTCTCCCTGCACAAACCTGGGGAGCACATGCCCACCATGCCTCCCCCAGGGGTGCGTTCAGAGGCAGGGAGCCACCCCACCACTACCCCTTCCTTGCCCACCAGACGAGCCGCCTATGGCTTTGTCCCACTCCCGGCAGGGTTGCATTCGCTGCCTTAGCTGGTCAATGCCTGCCCCTGCCCCTTCCCCTGCCCTACTCCCTCCCTCACCATGGGGGTCTTGATCTGTCCCCCGCCATGCCGCTTCCCTCCCCCACATCCCTTCCCCCCACAGACTTACTGGCTAGATGCTGCTCTCCAATCTGCTGGGCTGCATTCCTGACTATGAGCATGCTGCAGCTGTACACATGCATGCAGCAGTTATCAGTGATATTAGTGGCTACATTGAACTAAAAAAAGCTGATTGCCAATAATGTTAATTTTCCTTTTATTGGTGCCAATCCGATATGCAACTGATATATTGGTGCACCTCTCTAGTTTCTTTTTTAGAAGCTGTTTCATTCTTCAGTTCTCTCCCAGGCTAGCTATTTGATAATTATGTAATGTATCTGTTACATGAATCTTGTTGTATATCTTTTAATTTGTGATACTTTCAAATGCATAATAAAATAGTATTTTTCTTAAGCCTTTGTGTATTCTGTAGTTCTCTTTAATGATAGGAGATAAGACCAGACCAGACAAGAAGCATCCGTGCTGAATATAAGTCTGGTCAGGATGTTTGAGGCGAATGGAAAAGTTCCTTCCTTGAGCAGGAAGTGGGTTTCACTTCTTTGGGCAGAAAATAGAGACTGAATTTTACCTCTATTACATGGGGCACATGGAGAAAGTAACAATGGGTAGTGAGCTTTGTAATTTATGCTAGGAAATCCAAATATCATAGTTCATTTGCAGGGCCTACAGTTCCCATGTGCACCAGCTCAATGTTAATGTAGACAGAGATGTTAACAAGATGTATTTGGAGCTGAGGCAGTGCATTAGTGAAACTGTGCTTGTGGGTAGGCATTTGCTTCTGACAGGCTCTTTGTAGTTGTACTAGTAGTGGGAATGCCAGGTGTCAGAGTCTTTAACAAGTTACGCCTGTTCAAAAATTTCAAGTGCAGCTGTTGAGTAAATTGTAACTTATGTTCTGACACCCTGTAAGTGAAAACAAAAATATTATAGCTTGGAAGACTGACTTGTAGCAGTGCACTTTCAGTAGTGTGCTTTATCAGAATGTGGCTAAAATAATCACGTTGCATTCTTAACTGTTGCTATGACACTGTCTTCAGGGTACATAATGGGGAGGGATAAATTTCTCTAAGGATCAGTCTGTATTTAAATTATATTTTTTGCGGGGGAAAGCTTTGGCACAGGAAAGAAACTGAAATAAACTTTATCATTTGCTGTTCTTCCTGTGATTCTCAAGCAGGGTGCCACAGGGATTCTTTCAGGGGTGTTGTAGGGTACTGCTACACAGTATACTACTAAGTTTGCAAACATGATTTACACAATAAACCCAGAGTTCAAAAAACCAATTCATAGTGTTAAAAACGTTCTGACCTGTTGTGGTCTTTCTGAATTCTTTCCCACAAAGGAATTTGTTATATTTTTTTGTAGTTAAAATCCAAGTGAAAAACTATGAGCTCACTTTTTCTGAGGGGTGCCTTGAGCCTACTGAGGAGTTCCTTGAGTGTAAAAAGGTTGAGAACCAAGGTTCTATGGTGCAGTTCAGTAGCATATAGTGTATTTACTGTACTTTATTTGAATTTAATGTACAGATATTTGAAAAATAATAATTTAGGGTTCCATGTTTGTGTGCATGAATTCTGTGCTGAATTTGTTCTTCTCACATCATCTGATGAAGTGAGCTTCAGCTCGCAAAAGCTTGTGCTATTATATCTACTCTAGTTAGTCTACCCTGATTTCTGCTTGAGATCAGACAAGCATGGCTAACTACATATCTCTGTTCCATATACAATTTAAAATATTTCCAGATTACCAGTCCTGAAAATATTATTTTAAGATCTAAATGTAAAATTTTGGATTTCTTGAGTCATGAATTGTCACTGGTTGCTTCCTTAATTTAGACCTAAATCCAGATTCTCTTACATTCTCCTTACAGCTACAATATGTCATTTCCAGCACCAAATCAGTTCCAAATTCTGTTGGGCATAGCACAGTAGTCAAGTTCTAAAGTTTGACTGAGCAGACCTCAGTTGTTCAAGTCTCTGTGGCCCTACCACTGAACAAATCCAGCCCCTAACAACTATAAAACTATGAAACTAAGTATCCTCCTCTCCTGACGCATAGATCTGGGGCATCAGATACTCTCCAAATGTATGGCAGACATCCTACATACAAGCCCTAAACCTGGAGGCGTTGGGGTTCAGATGCCCCTTTGTCTTGGTCCTAGCTAAAAGGCCAAGGAGCAAGCCAGGAGAAGCATGAATGCAGTTCCCTATTGCCACAGAATTGTGCAATTGAGTTTCCTGTCCTCAGAGCAACTTGCAGGGGTCAGCCTGTTTGGAGTGCAAGGGGCAGGTCTCACCCTGGGAAACCACCTTCTTGATTGTGGTATCTCCCCTGCCAGTTGCTTCATTTTAAGCATCTAAGTCTCTGAGAAACTAGTTGTTTTATATCAATATTTAACCGTAAGTATACATCACAGGAATGGTCTTAACAGTTCTGTCAATAGGCAGAAAGCAGAGCAGTATGACACATAGGGGTACTTATACATGAGTGTAAAGGCTGCTCTGATGAGCTGGAATTCCAGCATGTTAGAGCAGACTTGATTAATCGAGTCTACTGGAGTGTGACAGTTATCGTGCTCTGGCAGCCTCCCGTGTCTCACGTATCAGCATCCCCATGCTTAAAAATGGCAGTGGGAGAGCTTGAACTAAAGCTCTTCGAATGAGGTTTAGTTCAAGTGCCCCTGCCACCATTTTTAAGCATGGGGACGTTGATACATGAGACATGGTGGTGCTTTAAGCCTCTCTTGGAGCAACTCTAATTAGAGTGCTGCCCCTTTCCACCCCCAGAGCACATGTAAAAGTACCTTAATATCCTAACTCATTCAGAGAGAGGCATGAGCTTTTGTAAGGTAATGCACTTCAGGTGTTATGAATGGACTTGTAGAGAGCTGGCTGTGAAATAAGAGTGATTTAAATACAAAAAGACACGGAAGGGGGAGAAAAAGAGGGTAAGGAAGGGGAGAGGGCTCTGCTAAGAGAGACAGGGCTGGATAGAACAATAAAGCAATAAACCCATGAGGACATAAAAGCTTAGATTAGATTCACTGCCTGTTTGAATCTAGTCCTTAGGAGAAAGTTGAAGAAAATAAGAAGGCATTTTTGCTAGTCTAGTTGTACCAAATGAATTTTGAATTTTATTTTTTTGGTAGGAAAGGGGAAGAGGATTATAATCTAAGCAAGGGCTTGTTTACACTACAAGGCTTTTGCTGCCAGACAACAGCTGTAGCAGGGAAGATGCCAGTGTGTATATACCCCTGCAGCTTTGGGTGTCTCTGCACAGCTTCTCGTGGAACCACGCAGTTGTACTGCCAGTTGTCAGCAAGTCACTGCACGAATACTAAAGCAGTGTGGCAGCCAGAAGAAAATACAGGCCCATCCAGAAGTACCCTCAGTTGGCTGTCAGATGATGGCAAGAAGCCTTTGCTCTTGGAGCTGGTACAACTCTGCTGGCAAAAGGAAGGGGTTCTACTATCATGGAGCAGCTTGTGTGTATGGACACATTTACATTTCTGCTGAAAAAGCTATGTAATGCAGACCAGAACTAATGCAACAATTTTAGAATGCCCTCAGTCATTTTGAGAAGAAAATGAATTAAGCGTATGAATACTTAAGTGGTGTTGGGGAGAACTGATGGAATGAAAGGAGGGGGGTGTAGCGCCAGGAGAAGTGAGAGAGATGGGTCATACAGGTGCTCTGGTCAAAGAAGTATGTGCTGATTTAGGGGATGAGGGGAGAGTGTGATGATGAGGTGTGAAATATGGGGAAGACTGCCTGCCAGTTCTACATGCAGTCCCTCTGGATGTATCTGAATCCCTTTTTCATGCTTCATCTTGTGAGCTAGGCATAGGGCATCTATACAATCTGGGTATATCTGCAGTATAGTTTGGTGGCTGTCTTTCTCTAGCATGTCTTCCCCCTTTCCCTCCTCCCCCACAAATAAGCTGGGGTTTTTACTTCTGTGGCAGTTTGAACCACTCTTCTCAGTTGCTTGTATAGCTGCTGGCATCAGAGAAGTGCATGGTACAGCTAATATTCCAGATTTGGGATCATAACTGGTTCTTGAGACACTACTTCCCTGAATATTATAGCTGTTCCTCAGGTTGATAAACTTCACTAACTCTTTCTTGCACATACTTGGGAAAAGGAAGGTTGCTTTGATCGAAAGTTTTGCTAAATGATCTCAGTTACTTAGAGACCACAGCTGGTACATGGCATCTATCACCTCTAGGTAGAAATAATGAACACAGTATTCAGCAAAAAGTTGAGCTGTACAGAGAAGCAGGGCCTGGTGCTCAAGGTTAGCATCTCTCTCTGTATCTCAGCTGTCCTTGCTCCTCAGTGCATCTACATGAGATGTTTTACTGCACATTAGACTAATTTAGTATGCAGTAAAGTGTCACTGTCTACATGCATGCAGCTATTACTGTGCAATGTATTAGTCTGATGCGCTGTTTTCTAGTACCTGTAGTACTTGACCGCACACCCTGGCTTGGGGCCAGCCCAATCTCCCCTGACTGGGACTGAAATACCCACTGAGCCAGGGAAGCTTCCCTCTCCACTGTCCAGAGCTTGGGCCTAAACCCCTGTGACTTCTGGCACCAGGAGTGATTAGAGCTCCCACTGGTTGCTACAGTAGTGCAGAGGAGGGCAGGAGCAGCCCAGGACTGGCTTGCTCTTGTTAGGCTTAGTTTGCTTCTGACAGGAGTGCAGGTGTAGACATGTACCAGGGAGTGCTTTCATGAACTTGAATTTTCTACCTAGAAACTTTAGGTACCTTAATTGCATGTGTAGTCATGCTCAGTGACCTCTGGGATTTGGAGGACTTTGCCCCTTTAAAGAAGTCTCAGCTTCTTGCCTTGTTCCCAGGCACGTGCTTGTATCTGGGAAAGTGCATCATTTGGTAATCCTTTCAGCCCAGGGAGATGTGATGCTCTAGTATGTGACACTCCAGTATGCTTCTTCCTGTAAATAAGTCTGTCTGTGTATAAAACACATAGATACATAGATACACATGTGTGAATGTGTGTGTGTGTGTGTGTGTGTGTGTGTGTGTGTGTGTGTGTGTGTAAGTATATATAATATATACATATTGTATAATGGGCGTGTCTACACGAGATGTTATGACACTATAGTGTCCACTGGCAAAAACTGTGATGCTGCCATTACGTCACTGTAACAGCGTGCTCCCACATTATAGTGCATTGCTGTGGCAATGTAGCAGCCAAGAATAACTATGTGCGGGCAGCATAGCACAGTATGGGCTGTTACTGTGCCATCTTTTAGTGCTTCCAAAAGGAAGTACTAAATGATGGTGCATTAACAAAGGCAATATGGCGATGTGTAGACATACCCAATATATGGTATGATATGCAGAGCCGACACGAGCAGGGTGCGGGGCCCAGGGCAAATCAGTCTCTGCAGGGCCCTGCCCCCACCCCAATCCCATCCACCCTGGATGCAAAGAAGCCCTCTGCTGCCACTGGTGGTGGTGGGTGGAGTTGCGGGGGTGGGAGTGGAAGCAAGTAGCCAGGCGTGAAGCCAGCAGCAGCAGCATGGAGTTGCCACGGCTGTTCCAGCTGGCTCTACAGGGCCTCCCAAAGTGCAGGGCCCAGGGCAGTCGCCTTGATTTACACCCTGCTAGGGACAGACTGATTATATGTAGCTTCAGAAGGTGCTAACCAGCAAGATACAACCTTGAGTGAGAATGATAAGCCTCCCCCCCACAGGTGTGCTGCAACATGGGTGCTGCTGGCACAACTGCAACCACATAAGGTGTATCACTACTGCAGCCACATAAGGTGATGCACATGCCTCATGCACAGCCAAAACATGAATGCCTTTAATACACCTGCACTCCTGCCTTGTAAGGGTTCTGTGGCTAGAACGCCCAATTGAGAAACCAGTGAGAATTTAATGAGGCAGCACAACAATGATTCTCAAGTGGCAGTGCCACCAAATTCCCAAGAGAGGAATGCCCTGAATTTAAAAAGATTGAGAATCTCTGCCTTACAAGAATAATGTCTCTTTCATTTAAAAGAAAGAGAGAGAGAAATCTGGAGGGCTGAGGGTGGAATCAGTTGCAATAGGGCTGTAACTCTGTGGTATCTTGTACCCATCCAGAGTACAAGGTTCAGCAAATTCCAAAGGTCTGAAAACCAGGAAAAAGAGTTAAGATACATACCTGTGCAATCTTAACTTTGCCCTCTTTGAGTAATGCCTTAATATACCTCTAGTACAGGGTGCCAAACTCACCTTGCCTTTCAAAGCCAGGTTTGGACTTCAAACTGTCTTGCAGGTCGGATTTTGGTTCAATGAACAATGATAGTCGGGGTTAGCAAAGCTGTATTACTCATCCTCTGCCACTGATACTTATGCTTAATGGTCTGGCCCCAGGATTTAGGCAGCAGGCCCTATCCCTTCTGCCAGTCCTGCAAGCTGCATGACATGATTCCATAGGATTTAAATTTGATACTCTTGCTAAAGTACAATACTTTGGCTCTGATTTGAGCTGTACTGAACAGAAACCATTTCCCCTTATCTCTGCATCTTCCACAGTAAACACCGCATTGGTAAAATTTTACAATCCTTTTATGGTTAAGCATACATTGTTACCTGACATCATGCTTTCACATACTCTTCAATGAACACAGGGGCTACACTCATCTACTTACTGGGCGTGTCTACATGAAGTGGTGACTGTGCAGTAGCTGGATAATACGACACAGTAGTGCATCACAGCACGGACATTGCTAATACGCTACTGCACAGTATTATTCAGCTACTGCGCAGTAGCATCACTTAAAAGACATTTCCCAACAATATTGTGCAGTAGCTCTGGCTACTGTGCATTTATTTAGTACTTGCTAATACAAATACTAAATAAATGCACAGTAATGACTGCCCAGTAGTGTCTCATGTAGACATGCCCACTGCTGACTTTCCCTGTGGCAAGAAGACATTTGTGACCCTATTACTGATAATCTACACTAGGGATTTCAGATTTGTTATGCTGTGTGGGCTGGATCCAAAGCTAGGGGCTCTTCTCAGGGTAGATTCAGACATGGTGGGGCAGCAAGGTAGTTAACATAGCTATCACTTCTTCTGTGCTGGGATGCATGCCCAAAGGACTTGTGCCTCTGCTTGCCCGGCTCCCAAATTCCTGTACCTGCTGTGACTGTGTCCAGATAAGCACAGTTTGGTTCCCTGGAGACAACTAGGAACAGGACACCTTGTGCTGCTGCTAGTTGTCCCCAGGTTATGCCTGTTCTATACACCCTCTGGCTTGGCAGGTTACCTTGGGTGGGGTAGGGGAGGCTGGTGCCAGCACCTGTGCTGGCTCCAGCAGCCTTACCTGAGGTCCTGGGGACTGGGGAAGTTTCATCAATGTCACTCCTGCATCTTGGAGCCTGGCTGGCAGCTGGACTGTGGCTCTGGCTGGCCAAGCTCTGGTTTTGGGCAGTGATTTTTTTTTTTTTGAGCTTCTCCCTTTATGCTGTCCGTCCCCTCCCCACCCTGCTCCCCCCATGCTTCAAGGTAGCAACTCAGAAAATGCCTGAAAATGCATGGTGTGGCACCACAGATGGTCTGCAGTACCACGTAACACTTGGCCACGGTTGTCTGGATGTAGCCTATTAGTCCCGTGGGCTATGTAACATGACTGTTTTGGACAGCTCTGGTCTATGCAATATCATGCTGAAATTAAGTGTGCTGTATCACTTGAGGGGTATTGAAATTAGGTGTTCTGTGTTACTTGAGGCATCTCTTCTGTATTTGTTCAGTACACAGAGAGGTTGGTCGGGGGGGTTGGCCTTTCTATCTTCTCTTGTATAGTAGTAACCCATTCCAACCCATTCTGTGTAGCAGTCGGTACAGTTACATCCAGCACACTGAATGAAACTGGAATGCTTGTAGATTAGACTAGTTGACTACTCCTGGGGAATGGGAGGGAAAGGGAGAGGACAACGTTAAATGTATATGAACACATGCTTTGTATTACCTGGTTTTCCAAAGTTTGAGTAGAAGGCAGGGTAGCACCTTAAAGACTATCCCATTCAAAAAAATGTTAGAGTTCTGGAAGGGTAAAAGATGAGAGCCACCAGGCAGCCTTTACACTTCCATAATGTAATCCTTTTAATGTTATATGCATATTATTAGTAAATACTGCCTATATGCATGTTCTTTCCTGGTCCCAAAATGAATGGATTGGAAGACTTGTTTCATAGATTTTATAGACATGAGGGCTGGAAGGGACCTCATGAGATCATCGGGTCCAGCCCCCTGCTGAAGGGGCAGGAAGTCAGCTGGGGTCAGATGACCTCAGCAAGATAACCATCCAAGTTTTTCTTAAAGGTATCCAGAGTAGGTGCTTGCACCTCTTCTGTGGGGAGCCTATTCCAGACTCTGGAGACTTAGACGGTAAAAAAGTTTGTTCTTATGTCCAGTCTAAGTGGTCTTCCAATGGTTTATGACTGTTAGAACTTGTTTTCTCAGGGGTGCCCTGGTGAACTGATGTTCTCCTAGTTCCTGATGCACAACCCTTTTGTACTTATAGGCTGCCACCAAGTCATCCCTGAGCCTTTGCTTCTCCAGGCTGAAGAGTCCCGTGCCTCTCAGCCTCTCCTCATAAGGCCTATTCTCTAGACCTCTAATCATGCGTGTGGCTCTCCTCTGGTTTCTCCACATCCTTTCTAAAGTGCGGAGGCCAGAATTGGATGCAGTACTCCAGCTGCAGCCTCACCAAGGCTGAGTAAAGTGGGAAGATGACTTCTTGAGTCTTGCTTGAGATGCATTGGTAGATGCAATCTAGAGTTTTATTTGCGTTGCCAGCTGCAGCATCTCATTGGTGGCTCATGTTCATCTTGTAGTCAGTCATGACTCCCAAGTCTTTTTCAGTTGTGGTGTTTAGTGAGTGTTGCACTGCTAAGCCTATAAGTATGATGTGGGTTTTTTTCTCTCGAGGTGGAGCAGCTTGCATTTTTCTGTGTTGAATGTCATCAGGTTTTGATCTACCCACCTTGTGAGCCTGTCCAGGTTGGCCTGAATTTCAAGCCTATCCCCTAGCACAACTGCATTTCCCCATAATTCGGTGTTATCGGTGAACTTAGCCAGCCCACTTCTGACACCTGAGTCCAGATCATTTATGAATCTGTTAGAGTACTGGTCTGAGTGCTGAGCTCTGGTGGATGCCACTGGTCACTATGTGCCATGTTGACTGGGTTCCATTGACTGTCACTCTCTGGGTCCGACCATGGAGCCAGTTCCCCAGCCATCAGACCGTAAGGTTGTTGAGGCGGCAGTTCCCCAATTTTACCATGAGGGCATCATAGGAGACCCAGTCAAAGGCTTTTTTGAAATCCAAACATTTGACATCAACCTCTCCTTCATCCAGGTGATGCATCAGGATGTCATAGAGGAAGATGAGGTTGGTCAGGCAAGACATACCCACAACAAAGCTATGTTGGCTGTCTCTCATGTTGTTGCCTTCCATTAGCCTGTTGTTGATGGTTTCTTTGAATTTTTTTTTTTTCCTCCAAGATCTTTCCAGGGACTGAGGTCAAATTGCTTGTCCTGTAGTTCCCTGGATCTTCCTTCCTTCCTTTCTGGAAGATTGGCACCACATTGGCACTCTTCCATTCTTCTGGAACCGCTCCTGAGCTCCATGAGTAATCAAATATTCTCACCATTGGTCGTGTTATGGTGTTGGCCAACTCTTTTAGCACTCTTGGGTGCATTCCATCTAGGTCAGCTGACTTGTGGATGTCCAGCTTATCAAGCTGTTCCCTCACAAGATCTTCGCCAATTATAGGTGCATGTTCACCCTTACTCTGATAATTCTGCATCCTATCGGGCAGGGAGATCCCCTTGGGATGGTGGAAACCAATGCAAAGTAATTGTTGAGGAGATTAGCTTTTTCCTGGGTATTGGTTGTCAGCTGCCCCATTTGGTTCAGCAAGGGTCCGATGTTGCCCTTGTTTGTTTGTTTTTTCTGACTTTCCAAGTATCTGAAGAAGGACTTTTTATTGTCCTTGATTCCTGTAGCCAGTTTGAGTTTGGTTTCAGCCTTGGCTTTTCTGGTCCACTCCCTACAGGTGCAGGCCAGTGCTGCATAATTATCCTTAGTGGTACCTCCTGAATTCCATCCCTTATAAGCTTCTCTTTTCAGATTCAGGAGGTCCATGAATTTCCTACTGAGCCAAGGGAGTCTCCCAGCCCTTTTGCTACCTTCCCTACCGGCTGGAATGGCTTCTCTTGTGCTTTTAGGATCTCGTCCTTAAGGAGCGACCACTCATTGTGGACTCCCCTCCCTGTCAGATCATGATCTTTCAGGGACTCAACAACCAACTTCCTGAGCTTGTGAAAGTTAGCTTTCCTAAAATTGAGGATTTCTGAATTGTTGACTGATTTGCCACCTTTGTGATGGATAGAGAAAGTGATCAACTCCTGATTACTGTCACCAAACTTCCCTTTGATCCACAGGTCACTGACTTGATCATCCCCTTTAGCCAGTACTGGATCCAGCAGCATCTTACCTCTTACCAGCCCATAGACTTTTTGAGTCAAATAGAACTTGCAGGTGAGGAAGGTTTAAGACCAATCAAATTTGGCGAATGCTTTCCCATGAGATGTCAGGGTGGTAGAAGTCGCCCATGATGACCATGCACCGAGAGTGTGCAGCTTCTGCTAGTTCCTGAGAGAATTCATGGTCAAATTCTTCTTCCCGGTTAGGGAAGTCTGTAATAGATTCCTACAGTTATCCCCTTCACCACGTTCTCCCTGTTTTCTAACCCACAGGGTCTCAAGTTGCCCTCCTTGGGTGCCAATCTCTGCTTGTAGGGAAGTGTACTGCTCCTTCACATAGAGAACCAGACCCCTGCCCTTCCTTGAGACTCAGTTCCTCCTGTACGAGGTATAGCCATTGTCCCAGAGGGACAAAGAAATAGGTCCCAGGAACCCCTCCTATAGCGGGACCCGAGCCTGGGATGAGATCCAGGAAAAGAAAACTAAAAGCCTTAAAGAGGTGGCTTGCTTACCTCCAGCAGGAAAAACTGTGCTGCACAGAGAAGAGCTGCCAGCGCGGTTCATTGGCCGCTTTTATTTGAGGCTGGGAGCAACGCCGGCAGATGACGTGATCAAAAGCCGCCGCCCAGTGGATTTAAAAGCCGGCAGTGGAAAAACAAAGAGGAGCGGCAGCAGATCCAGAGCCAGGGGGAGAGGCTGTTCCCTGGACTACAGGATCACCAGAGAAGGAGAGCTGTGAAAGTCTGGAATGGGGCCCACCAGAAGGGGCCCAGTTCTCTTAAAAGGGTAAATGCCTGGCTCGGCTGGACAGCTAGGTCAAGGAGGACGGTGTTGAGGGATCCTGACGACTGCAGATGCCAGACCCATGAGTAGGGTGGGCTGTAGCCCGAACCCCTGCTGTTTCTTCCTTTTCTCCTTTTTTCTTTCTTTTATTGGCTGTTAGTGGTGCCTCGTATGGCACCTAGAGCCTAAATGGGGTAGCACCCCAACTGACCCAAAGGGTCAAGAAGAAGTGAGGAGGCTGCTTCACTGAATCCGACGGCTCTGAGACAGGGCCACGGTGGAGGTTGAAACAGGGCCAGTCCCATACCCTGTAGATATCTGGGGTTAAGGAAGACACTGAGGGATGGGCAAGAAGAGCCAAGAGCAGGAGCGAACATCAAGGAGACAAGTCGGTGACCCATCACCTGGTTGTCCTGAAGGCTGGTGTATGCCTGGGGTGTAGAAGAGGTGGAGCTCCAAGGATGCCTGCAAGGGGCAGCACCCAGTCTGCGAGTTTCTGCGAGGGAGAGTCCCACTACTGAACAGAACATCAAGTCATGGCAGGCGAGCACTGGGGCCTCCTTCAGGACTGAATGCAGCCCTAACCCCAAGTCTCGGGGACATGCCCTGAGGCCTGACTTGGGCATGCACTCCAAGGCTGCTAGAGAGCACCTATACCAAACTAGGCGGGTGCAGCTGTCAATACCTGTGGTCCAGTAATAGGTGGAGGTCTCCATTATCCCTATGAGATTGTATTCATTTTTGCTTACCAGAAGGACCAGTCACTCCTGTTTGTTCCCCATGCTCCTGGCATTTGTGTACAGGCAGATAAGCCTGCCATTAAAAGCCCTGGGCTTCCCTGTGCTTTTAAAAGAGTTCTGTCTTTGGGCTGGGGTAGGAGTGAGTGCCCTTGTATTACCTGATCTGCTGGTTCTGGTGTTGCACTGGTGATTATCTGCCTGTCCCCTGGCAATCTTAATTTAAAGTCCTGTCAAGCAAGTCAGCCATTCTGGCTGAGAAGAGCTTCTTTCTCACTGGAGTGAGGTGGAGGCCATCTCTTCCCAACAAACCACTGCTTCTCTCTCTGAAGCATGGACTGTGATGGAAGAAGCCAAAGCCTTTGCAATGGCACCAACGCTGGAGTCTTCTGTTGACTTCTTCCATATGTCTCTCTCTCCTGTGCCCATGACCCGTAACTGGAAGGATCAAGGAGAAAACTACCTGCACCTCCAGCCCTCTGAGTCCAGCCCCCAGAGCCCTGTAGTAATTCATGACCCAGCTGGGATTGCTCTGAGCTGTGTCATTTGTTATTTTTTTTCTTCTTGTATAAAACATATAGGAATTGCATCTTCTTATGCTTGCCTTTGAAATAAAGTCTTTCACAGTGTCAGTGACATGGATTTCCTACCGTATTATTTCACATTGCATTCCCTTGTGTTGTTTGTTCTTTCCAGATGTATATAAACAATGACGAAGCAATGAAATCTGATAAACAGTTAATTCATTTGCTTAACAGCTTTGACTGAGGCCCTTGGCAGATGTTACATTTCTCTTGCAATTAATGTCTTAATCATGTGATGAATTATAACAAGCCACACTGTTCAAGCAATTTATTACCCTAAAACGCAGTGCGAAAATGGTGATCCAGCCACAAAGCCATTATTTGTAAAACATAGAATATGTTTGCAACTTGTTTGTTTTATGCTTTAATTTATTAACTTGTGGCATGTTACATGTAGGCTGATAAGTATGTTTTTCTGATAGTGCTTCGACAGGTCCTCCAGTATCACAGGGTGGAAGGCTTTCCACCTTCCTCCCCCACTTTCCTGTGAGGATACTCACTAAAACTCATGCAGAACTCTTCTGCTCCATACTGCCTCAGCAGGAGATATTGTGACTCAGGGCCCCTCCTCTCTTTCCCAAACTAGCCTTCAGTGCTGCTGCTTTAGGTACCATTAGCAGCACTTCCTTGTGAGCGCTAGAGTGTAAACAAACACTCAACATGACATGTTTTAATTACACACAGTAGGAATTTGAGAGAGGGGGAGGAAATGTGTTTGGAACTGTTGGGGAAGGGAGAGGGTGTGCAGGGAAGGACAGAATAGATTGGGAAAGAGGAGAGGCAAAGATGTATAAAACTCCTAATACAGGGCAAGTTTGAGGCCTGACTTTCCCATCCTTCTTCCCATGGGTCTCACCTGTTCTGTACAAGGATCGGGGAACAGTCCCATCACCCAAGGGGAGCTCAGCTGGTGACCTCTTAGCTCACTTCTCCTTCCTAGTGCAACTGGAGGTTTGGAACAAGGTGCAGGTTTCCAGGGAGCTTCTGCCCGACCCTTGATAGCTTGTCCTTTGAACATAAAGAAGGTCACATGGTATGACAATTCCCATCAAGCAAGGTGATGGAATACTTAAAAGGAGAAAAACAGAACTAAACTCTAGAAGGGGTGAGTCTTACTGATTGGTCCTCTGTGATCTACATTTGAGAAGCTAATTTTCATTCCTGATGCACATGGTTCCCCAGCAGGAGATGGCCTTTTTGGCAGGCAGGCAACAGATTAACCCTGTACCTTCTCAGGTGCCACTCTGACCCCTTTCTCTGCCTGAACTGACGCACCTGTTCCCTGCCCTATCTGCCACCATGTCACCTGTCCCCTCCCAGAGCTATACATCTCACACAAAGGCTGCCCATACCACTTGTGGCATGTGTGCTGCACGTTGGTTACCCCTGTCTTACACATTTACTACACTGAATTTGAATGGGCGCCTCATTTTCCATGTAGTTGAACTTCTGTGGCATTGACAGTGTGGTGGTAAGAGTTTGATTTCTTTCTTGGTGACCAAGGAGGTAGTGGCTAGAAGTTAACCTGAGCTGCTAGGCTCTTTCAGAACATGTTGATCCTTGATTGGTCTTGTCAACTGTCTCCAGACCCCACAGATAAGGCAATCATGAAAGACAATAATATTAGACTGTGAAGCATTGCTGCTGAAGCTCTTTCTACTTCCTTCTTTTCCTACTCATCTCTTGAAAATAATATGATTGTTCTCCCCTCTACCCAAAAACATGTTCCCTTTCCTGAGGGACAGCTGTGATTGGCTGTAGTGTTCTAAGAATAAATTATCGTAGGAACTGGGAATCCTAGTAAGTGCTTTCTTTTTTGAAATGCCTTCTTTTACAAATATTGGGTAATGTGTACATTAAAGATGCAAAGACAACCTCTGAAACAGTGCACAGCACTTAAATCTCCCGAGAGAGAGAGAGAGAACCGTGTTTGACACCTCAGTCATATCACTTAACATACTAAGAGATGCTTGGATACTACAACTACAAAGGCAGTATAAAACCTGTAGAAACAAAATAGATTTTGAAATGTAGCAGACGATCACTGGAGGGTATTTCCCCCCACTTACAATTCTGAAAATGATGCAACAGCTAGGGCTTTTCCTCCTGGCCCTTTCTGGGAATATGATGAGAATTGACAAGATTGGCATTCATACCTAAAAGTTGTCTAAGCACTATATATATTTCATTTTAGATTAAAGGTAAGTATACATCATGTCATTTGTCATGAAACCTCTGTTGAAAAATGAGCTCTTAAAAAAGCATGAGGAAATTTAACAAAAAAGCATTTCTGTATACCATTTTTGTTCTGAGTAAGATTACTGAAAAGCACAGATAGATAGTCAATGAGAAGACTTATAACAGTAGCCATTGAATTGGAAAGGGCTGAATATTGAGCTAATCATTATGAGGAGCTTCTGTTAGAAGCAGTAACTGGTAAATGAAATAATGTCACTCCCCTCTTCCTGAAAAGCTAAGGTGACCAGATTACAGCTGTACAGGAATGGGGAATGGAAGTTAAAAAAAGATGCAAAATATGAAGAGGTAGGACCCAGTCTTTTTCTAACCATTCATGTCAAAAAAAGCCCTTCTTAGGGCATGTGGCCAAAGCTAATACTTGATAATGTAAAGAACAGAGTAATAAGCAAGCAGTGCATACTTCATACTCAGCAGCTTATAAGGTTTTCTTGGTTACCACTCTACTGTAATGGAGTGTTCAAAATTGTAAGTACCACATGCAGTCTGTCATCTAATGGGTCCATGTAGCTTGATGTGTTGTCATCATGATGTGTAATAATGAATTCATTTCACTGCTTGGTTATTACTGGTATAGAATTCAAAATTCCAGACTAAATTGTGTACATTCAGGTCCTTACTTCAAGCAAAGCAGCTCAAGAGGGGAACATAATGCCTACTACCGATGTCAGTGAAGAATTCGTTCTGGGCCAAAATATTTTACTCCTACTAGTTCTGCTGAGTTTTAGGATAGCAATATTACTGTGGATGGCAAAGGTTGCCCAAAATGGGATGAATCTGCTGCCATATTAAGCTGCAATTCAAAAAGTGAGTAGCCCTTAGATTACTGAAGGCAAGTTTCATACTGCTAGCTACTTTAAAAAATAGAAACACACAGGTTTCACATGCATCTGAAAATATGTTACTCTTGTGCTTGTTGTTACAGATATATTCTTATGGGAATCTGTTCCAAATAAGTTAAAGCCTCTATTTATATAACAGAATTATTTTTTTAATGCATCAGTAGTAATGTTAAACTCATTAATCCTGCCACTTATAATTAACAATTAAATGGACAACTGCTAAGAAAAGAGAACACTTTTTCATTTGCTAACCTTGATACAGGTCATAAATAGAGACCTACCAAAATCATGATTTCACAATTTTTGCAGAAACTGTGATTTTGGACAAGCTTCGTGAAAAAGTGTGGGCTCCGTAAAGAAGCATCTGTGCTTTTGGTGGGCTCCCTGAAAAAAAACCCATACTGAAAATAAAATGCTAGTCCTTGTGCCTGTTGCAGCTTGACTGCGTAGTCCCTTGGGGGGAGTTGTGGGCTGCTTCTGCCCCTGCATTTTGCCCCTGATTGACTGTGAGGGCTGTCCATCATACTGTCCTGCCCCTTCCCACCAATTGGTGGTGAGGGGCGGGGCTGCATGATGAACAGCCCTTGCAGCCAATCAGTAGTGAGGGGCAGGGTCACCAGGACCCTTGGCCAATCAGAGGTGTAGAAGATGGGAGCAGGTGCTGCTGCACTCCGGCTCTGCCACACTGGCCCTGCGATCTGAATGCAAAATCAGCCAGCAGCCACCTCAAGTTCAGTAGACCCCTAGTCGTACATATTTGAACAGATTTAATTTACAGTTTGTGGTGAAGCAGACTGAATTTGAAGCAATGAAAGATCTTGAATGTGACTATCGCTTGATAATAGAATATGAGAGATTATATATTTTTTTCCATTTTGATGTTTCTTATACAAAAAAAGGCAGAGAGACCCTGGTCCACTGTGGAACAAGACAATTCTTCAAATTTAAGTAATACACTAACTATTGTTTCTGGAAATTAACATTTTGCATTTAGATTTTGGTACTTTGTATATTTTTTCCTTTGACCCCCAACTTTATAGGTAGGTAAAAAGAAAAGGACAATATTGTAGCTAAAGTCTGGAGATAGGGTTTCTTGCAGTATCCAAAGGTAGCTTATAAAAAGGTCTCTCATAATTTTTTCTTTTGGCAGCTTCTCTGTTCCCTATCAGGTACGCACATGTACTATATATAAATTCAGAGGCTGTGTACATACATTCAGATAATCTGGGAGAATTCTCCTAGGTTAGCTCTCCAGATAGAGAAACTTACCTAGGGCCACATTTACAGACATTTGAATACTGAGGCCCTGAAGAATGGAGAGCTTATTGTGCTGGCTCTGCAGCTGCAGGGAGCCCTGTGTACACATCTCAGTGTTTGCAGGCTTCCTTAGTTCACCTAGGGACAGACTGCAGCAATGCATAGAGCAGCCCTGATTGGCTGACCCAGACTGCCTATGGTTAGCCTGTGACTCCCTGCAGCCCACTGTGGGGAAATTGCAAAGGGGATGTGTTCTGGAGCGGCAGAGTCCGGCAAATGACAGACTGTCTCCCTTGTGGGTAGATGGGGAAGCTGGACAACTATCTTCACTTCTGAGAGAAGCCATGGCATGTACAGACATTCGTTGTCCCAGGAAAATCCTTTTTGGGAGTGATTTAAACATGGTTGTTCCTAGGTTATTTTTCTCTTGGAGTGGTCATTTTTTACCCTGGGAGAAAAAGCCTGAACATCTGTATACTCGTTGTTCCTCCTGGGAAAGCAGTGACTCTCCCAGGATAAACTGAATATCTGTACAAGGCCTTGGGTGTGTATGAATGATAAATCCTGTTTGTGCTCAGTTTCGCTGCCTCAAGTAGGAATTCTGAGTTTGCTTCTAAACTTTTTTTTTTAATATAATATAGCCACGCTTTTTTTAGTGTAGCCATGTTTTTTTTACTTCCTCTGAAGCATTAGGTATTGGCTGCAGCCAAACCCAGGTATTTTGACAGGGGTGACAGATGCATTTGCTGGTACTTAAATTCTAGCTATAGGGTCTTACTCAGAGTTAGACTGATCATCACATTTGGGACTGAGAAGGAATTTTGCCCTGCAGTCAAATCAGCGTGGACTGTGATGGTGATGGGTGTTGCCTCCCTCTGTAGCCAGGAGCATAGTCCCCCTCTTCTTCTTGTTTCTCAAGCACATTTTAACAAGCTATTTTAGTGGTAGGACATTAACATTGCTCTCATTCTCCTGCTTTACCTGTAGCAAGTTAGGCTTTTTTGGGTATTGTGCCTGGTATATGTACAAGAGGGTTGCATGTGAAGTTTTAAGAATAAGTTAGGAGAACACTTGTATAGAATGGCTTGTCTTGAGCAGGGGATGGGACTAGATGACCTCCAGAGATTCCTTCCAGCCTTACTGGTGGCCTTTTACGATCAGATCACCAGATCGTTAGATGCAGGGGTAGCAGTGGATATAGTCTTCCTGGACTTCCGGAAGGCTTTCGACACTCTCACCCCATTCTCATTAAGAAACTGGGGGGCTGTGGTATAGGATGGGTCGACAACTGGCTGGTGGGCCGCACCCAGAGGGTGGTAGTGGATGGGTCCTTCTCAACCTGGAAGGACGTGGGCAGTGGGGTTCCGCAGGGCTCGGTCCTCGGGCCCGCGTTGTTCAACAGCGATTTGGATGAGGGGGTAAAAAGCACCCTGTTCAAATTTGCTGATGACACTAAGATGTGGGGGGACGTGGGCACACTGGAAGGATGCAACAGGCTACAATCAGACCTAGACAGGTTACAAGGGTGGGCAGATGAAAATAGGATGGGTTTCAACACAGACAAGTGCAAGGTGATGCACCTTGGGAGGAACAACCGGCACCATACCTACAGGTTAGGGAACTCCCCTCATGTCAGCACGGAGGCGGAAAGGGATCTGGGGGTCATCATTGACTCCAAGATGAACATGGGCCAGCAGTGTGGGGAGGCAGTTAGGAAGGCCAACCACACCTTGGCATGCATCCATAGATGCATCTCGAGCGGGTCCAAAGAGGTGATCCTCCTCCTCTATGCAGCACTGGTCAGGCCGCAACTGGAGTACTGTGTCCAGTTCTGGGCGCCACACTTCAAGAGGGATGTGGTCAGCATGGAGAGGGTCCAGAGGAGGGCCACTCATATGATTGGGGACAACAGGGCAGGCCCTATGAGGAGAGGCTACGGGACCTGAACCTGTTCAGCCTCCAAAAGAGAAGGCTGAGGGGGGATCTTGTGGCCTGTTATAAACTAGTCAGGGGCGATCAGCAGGCACTGGGGGAGTCACTGTTCCCCCGAGCACCACCAGGAGTGACCAGGAATAACGGTCACAAGCTGGCAGAGGGTAGGTTTTAGGTTAGATATCAGGAGGCGCTACTTCACAGTCAGGGCGGCTAGGGTCTGGAACCAGCTTCCAAGAGAAGTGGTGCAGGCTCCTATCCTGGGGGTGTTTAAAAGGAGGTTAGATGAACATCTTGCTGGGGTCATTTGACCCCCAGTACTCTTTCCTGCCATGGCAGGGGGTCGGACTAGATGATCTGCTCAGGTCCCTTCCGACCCTAGAAACTATGAAACTATGAAACTTTTCTATGATTTTATGAACCAATTTTTGTGGTTTGTTTGCTATAATAGTTTTAACGGCATATTACCCTTTGATTTTACATAGAGAACTAATCTCTCTCTTTGTGGAAAACTATTGAATGTAAAGGGAGTAGAAATTTATTTTATTATAGTGTTTTCTTCTGTTGGGGCCTGTTGCCTGCAGGATGTAATGTAGTGAAGTAGTTTAAGAGACAAGTGTTGGTCTTCTGATTAAAATGAGAAAATGAGGAATGAGACAATTGTCAAGATGTTTTTCTAGGTAGCGTTTTTTCTAGGGTAGACTGAAGACTGCCTTAAACCTTGCCACAGCAGGAAGGAGAGATTAGTAGTCTGTGGTATGAGTTTGTCCTTTTTAATAACCTGTTTTAACATCTTATACAAACCGTATTGAAGTGCTATGCTACAGCCTGCTGACACCTTCATGTTAACAATGGGATCTATTTTTCCATCATATTTGATCAGGGCTATATGCGATTAAAAACTGAAGTTAATATTAATTAACTTGTAATATAGTAGAAGCAATTCTCTGTGTTAAATACAGTTCGTATGTATGCAGCTAACATATCAGCCTCCGGTTTCCAAGCTTTCAAGGCTTCTGATTGTAAGGTGCTCTTTTACAGAACTGTAGCAAAGACAACTTTTTTGGCATAACATTATTTCATTTACCAGTTACTGTTTCTAACAGAAGCTCCTTATAGTGATTAGCTCAATATTCAGCCCTTTCCAATTTAATGGCTACCGTTATCTGTCTTCTCATCGACTATCTGTGCTTTTCGGTAATTTCACTCAGAACAAAAATTGTATACAGAAATGCTTTTTTGTTGTTGTTGAATTTCCTCACACTTTTTTAAAAGCTCGTTTTTCAACAGACAACTTTTTTTTGTCTTTAAGCTCTGTTTTGCAGCTGTCTTTATACTCTGAACCAGGACTATGCTACTTTGATGTGACTGGATGCTAGGCACTGCTTGGGCACCCCCTAGGATCCTTCCCTGCTGTGTGGGCTGCACCAGTGTTACATAGCGCCTTCATGCATGGCAATGGGAGAGGCAGTTGCAGGGGACCATGGGCTTCATGTTAACCGTTCATGTGCCTTATGTCAGTGGTTCTCAATCTTTTGCACCTTACATCCCACTTTTGTCAAAAAACCAAGGTTCCACCATGTTAAAAGCAAAACCCCATTTTCCCCAAGAAGTGTATTTTTACATTTACATGCATTTTAGTATTATATTAATCATTAATGGAAATTTTCAAATGAGTTAAAGTCCCACTTACATGACCTTTGCGTCCTACCAGTAGAGAAACATTGCCTGACGTGACCTGTGGGCCACCAGTTGGACAGTCCTGCTCTAAACCAGTGATACCCAAATCATGTCCACTAAGCCACAATGGTTTTGCAACTTAACGTATGCAGCATCTGGCAGAAAATGTTAGCAAAGGTGGTTTCCCTGCTGTGCATTGTGTCTGCATTTCCTGCATTTAGTAGTCAATAGTGTCTCACCTCTTTGGACGTATTTATCCCTGGCCTGTGCAAATGTTGACTAACGTACATTAGTTTTACTTTTTGAATGGATGTGTTTGTTGCAGTTCTACAGGGGAGAACATGTGGTTTATTTGTTAGCATGGTTCTGAATACTGACTTGGGTAGTATGTTGAGAGTATGCTAAGCTGTATGTCATTGCTCCATGGTGAGCTGCCATAGTAGTAAGGAAGCTAACTTTTACATGCGCCTTCCAGCCCTCATTGTTTTAACATGGAATTTTACAGGTGTCATAGACCCCAACCTGCACTATGCTAGATTAGATTTGAATGTTGGCTAGGCATAAATTGATGGGTTCCAGTCATGTTTCTTCAGAGTGAAATAATACTCGATTTTAAAATTAGACTATGGAGGACTCAGGAAGAGAGAGGGAACAATGGAGTAATAGCTATAAATAGAAAATTCCTTTTTGTAAATATTAGAGGAAAAATATAATGGCAATTAAAATAAAAATATAGCAATTAAAATGCATAACATAATCTTAGTTTTCTGTTTGCCCAGACACACACAGCTCAATTTATTTGTTTTACTGGATATTAAATGCCTGGTCATTTGTGTATATTTAGAAAATTGCTTCTTAACACTGCACTCTTTCTTTTCTTAGGTTACAAAGCAGCTAAATGGAGTCTGAGCAGCTGTTCCACAGAGGTTACTATCGAAACAGCTACAACAGTATAACTAGTGCAAGCAGTGATGAGGAGCTTTTAGATGGAGCAGGTGTCATTATGGACTTTCAAACCTCTGAGGATGATAATTTATTAGATGGTGATGCATCAGTTGGTAAGTTAATGCTCATTTATGGCTTTCCTGACATACAATACTTCTTGTTTGTTTGAAAAGAGAATCGTTTTTGTAGCATCAATTAAAAGTTTTCAGTTCTCTTCAGCAAATTTTTCATGAAAGTATTAATTAAAAAACAAATCAATTGGTACTAGAAACCGTCCTGTCATGTGTCTGCCAAGATTTCTCTTGCTGAGTAATTATATTAGCCTCTCCCATTGACAAATGCTAACTTTGCTAATAATATTATGTCTTCTGTCATTGCTTACCAACTTGAAAAATCTTGTTTCCCTTCCCTAAGGGAAGTCATAAAAGCAGCATCCTCTTAACATTTCAGGTTGTTTTCAACTGAGAAGGTTGCAAAGATAAACTCAGATCTAAACAGCAATTCATAAAAATAGTTATTAGCTGTTGTCTTGGTTAGATGTAGCAGTACTATTTTTTTGTGCTTGCTGTCATCTGTTTCTCTGTATTATTCATTTCCATTATTTATTTCCATTGGAGTGAAGTGGTTAATTCTTCTGTGGTTAATCTTAGTGTTGCCAAGAATCCCAGGAAAAGCTCACTGTCCCTCTAGTGTACTAAGTGACTGAAGTGACAAATATGTGCTCACCAGTGAATGACAAACTTCCTATCAAGAAGGAGGCCAGCCATGACAGACGTACAAATATAATGTTTGAAGGGCTCCAGGTGCCTTTGAAACACACTCCAAGCAGTGAGTGTGCAGTTAATGTTCAAAGAAGTGTTTCAGAAATTCCTGGAGTGCTTCAAAATCATCCTTGAAAATGAGGAACATCTTTGAAGTACTTCTTTTTTTATGCTCAATGGACTGTGATGGAGGGGAGACCTGAAAGAGGTGAAAGGAAATGGCTTCTGCTTATAGTGGCATGTCTGGCTTTTTTGTACCCTCTAAAATATAACTTTATCACCAGTGCCTTCCTATTTCCAAATTAAATCAAATTCAAAATTATTTATTTGGTTCCCAAGACTTACTATGGATTTTTCTAACCTGTCTTCCTAATCATATTTTTCCCATTCTGTCCAGGTAGTTGCTCTACTTATTTCTTTCTTAGCAGGTTGGTATTGGTATTTCACTTGGGTAGTACTTCTCTTGATAACCTTCCTGTATCTCCCACCTTACAAGTTAAATTTTGCCTAGAAATGTGTATTTTCCTTTCTTCTTGCTGCTTGTGTTTCATGATGACTGACAAAGTGATCTAAAAAGTTATATAAAAATTAAATCCAGAAATCTGTTTTAAACGAAAAACATCAACATTGCAGAGACAGGCACTCAGAGTTTGAAAATGCTAGATTAAGGTTTCCTGCACAACTTTAATTGACCCATTGAGTAAAGAGATTATGATGCGGTCTTTTTAATTACATGATCTCATGCCTTTTCTTCCTCCTCATCTCTGCCTCATTGAGTATAAAAAATGGATGGCACTTGCTGAATGAGTTGCTATTTAATATTTAATTTTACCATCTTCATTCAGTGCATGACTCCACATAACCTGAATGCCATATTGGATGCAGAATTATTGATTTCCTCATAGGCTTTTTTATGGCACTTAGCAGTGTCGGCGTGTTTCAAACCCATTAATGAATTTATCTCCCCTGTTTCACATCATTGTGAAAGTATGGCAGAGACGAGGGTAAAATCTAGTTCTCCAGGATTATGTTCAGCTGCTTTAAACCGTGAGATCATCTTTTCTCTTTCTACTGGCAGCCTATCTCATTCTCTATATAAAGCAGTCTCCCTTCACTACAAAACTTCAAATTATTCCCTAAGCATAATCCATCCAATACATTTTATGAAGCAGATATTCTTTTAAAAAAGCCCTCATGTGTGATCATTTATTTAAGGAATGACCCAATGCATTCACACTATGGGTCCAAGATAAAGTTTGTATAGACGGCCATAGGTCTAGGATTTTCTAACTTGTCAGTGCTTGATTTTACAACTTTTTATTTTTTTTTATATGCAATGTCCAAGTTTTTAAGAAAAGAAAGTTGAAAAAGTAGAGCTGCTCTAATGTGGATTAATGATGACTTATGCAGGGTGAGTCAGTAGCAGGGCTAGAATTTTTAGATCCACAGTAGAGATTCTACCACTCTAATTAATGGAATAACTGGTAATATCAGTATACTATAACTATGTAATTGGGCCAGATATAGAAAGATGATCAGCCAGATGCTTTACCAGCTTTTTGCTGACAGCAGAGGATTGCTGAAATTTAGCAAGTTCAGTTCCAGAATCTGAAGTGGAGTTGGCTACAGACTAGCTTTATATCTCTTCCTGCCACTTTCTGTCTCTGTCCTCTACTCTTTAACTCCTCTCACCTGGCTCTGCTCTTATTTGACTCCATCCTTTTCCCCTCCTCCCTCCTACACCTGTTGCCCTGTTGCAAGGGTATCAAAGATATAGCCCAGGGGCCAGTTCCAGCCCACAGAGCCCTATTATCCAGCCCTGGTGCTGCCTGCAGGTCATAGAGTTGACACACAAGCAGTATGCAGGTCATGCCAAATGGCTGCATGCAGTCCTTGCTTTGGTCCATTGGGAACCATGCGTGCTCCAGCACATGTCAGCTCCATTCCAGATGCTGTGGTGCATCCCAGAATTGTTGATATGTGAAGCACGACCCTGGATCAGCCATTTTATCCAGCATCCACTTAGGGTGCTCCAGGAGACATGCTAGATCTGGCGTGTGGGGCTGGTCTGTGGGTCCCATTTGGGGCTGAATGAGTTTGACACCTTGGCCCTATTGCATCCTATACCTACGCACACATTCCACCGAGTTATTTCCTCCTAGTCCTCTGCACTTCCTGGACATGAGCAGGAAGAGCACTGAAAGCACAAGACAGTTCTCTAGTGCATGGGTTGGCAATCTACCACCTGTGGGCCTGATCTGGCCTGTGAAGAGATTGGATCTGGTCTTCAGCAGCTCATGAAGTTGGCGGCATGCTCCGGCCAAAGCAGCAGAGGCAACTTCCCCAGGGTCATTGCACTTGCCTTTTTCTAGCTATTCATAGAATCATAGAAAATGAATGTTAGAAGAGATCATCTAGTCTCACTCCCTGCTCAAAGCAGGAGCATCCCCAACTAGATCATTTCAGCCAGGACTTTGTTGAGCCAGGCCTTAAAAACCTCCAAGGATGGAGATTCCACCACTTCTCTAGATTACCTATTCCAGTGCTTCACCATGCTTCTAGTGAGAGAGTTTTTCCTAATATCCAACCTAAACCTCTCTTGCTGCAACTTCAGACCATTGCTCCTTGTTCTGTCATCTGTCACCAATTCTTTATTCCCTTCTCAGCATGTGTTGATTGTCAGGAAGGTGTGGGGACGCAGCCTGCAGTGAGGGATGGCTTATAAGCAGTGATCTGTGATGGCAAAAGTTTGCTAACCCCTGCTCTGGAGAACTGAGGAGAGAAGCAATTTCAGGGGTCCTACTCAGTCCTCAGCAGCTGTGGTATGAAGTAGGCTTGGCACACTTGGCTAGAATTGGATCCTGGAGTCCTGTGCTGGCTGTTTCTGGTCAGGATCAGGTTTTAGGGCCCTGTGCATGCCCTGCCCAGGCAGGATTGGGTTCTGCAGCCCTGCACTGCCCTGGTCTGACTGGGATTGGGCCCTCTGCTGTGCTGTGCTGACTTAGTACACAGGGCCACAGCCCATGGGGTTCCTCACAGGATCTGTGGGAAGCCCGGTGGGCTGGATAACAGAGTGCTGGGGACCAGATCTGGCCCACAAACCAGAGGTTGAGTACCGCTGTCCTAGTTAGTTCCCTGTGTCATGTAGCACCTGTGTCATCTAGCATCTACCTATCTTTGCTGGATATCCAAAGCTATATATTGCTGATTTTTGTATTAAAACTCTAAGTTAAGCAAAGAGAAGTGATGTGCTAGCAAGTAATAATGCTCTATCCTGTGCTTGTTATGGATAGTAAAATTAGGTTTGAAGAACAGATTAGATTAAAAAGCAAATGACTATAATTTCATTCAGTGCTTTAAAATAGGTATGAATTGTTTGGAATGGATCTGCTGGCACGTGAACCTTAATTCATAAGATATTTCCTTCCTGGAAGTGAGTTGTTTTATCAATGGCCTATTTATACCTTGTCTGCAGAAAACCTGGGCACTCAATACAAAAAGAATATTACCTTAATAATTGTTAGAATGGTTAGAATGTATAGTTTCCCAGGGTATTTACACTTCTCGTAAGTAAAACAAAGTATTTTCTGTAAGCTGTCAGAAAGACACCTAATTTGTAAAGTGTAGAGACCTTATAGTTATCATTGTAAATAGTTTGGGAGAATTTTGATTTGAAGTTGTAGAATCTTGTCTATTAATTTTGTTAGGTACATACAGAAAACATTCTGTGAAACTAAATACATGTGCGTGTGTGTATTCCTTCTCTCTTTCATTTGTGAGCTTTAGTTTGTCTTCATGCTAATGTTGTTGACAGGGCCAAAACCAACCAAGTGCCTTCCTACTGAGATTTCATGATTTCATTATTATGGTTTGTTTTTTGTTCTTAATATATTTTGCCCTCCATTTTTTTTGCTTAGCTAATGCTGTTTTCCTGATATTTTAATTGGGTTTTCTTTCCTTCCCTTCAATTGTAATAATATTTTAGTGTTTATTGTATCCAGACCTGCAAAATGAGTCTACTATACAAAATTAGATAATTTCATAATTTATGACTGTAAGGTTAAAGAATGACAGCTCAGAAAGAAACTATCTATTGAGGCATGCCATTAAGAAAATTTAAAATTAAAGATTTGTTTAAATCATAGCCAATCTTTCTATTTTTGTAAATATTTTTTAAAACCATACTTAAAATTTACCTGAAGTATTTAATTCGCTTACATTTTTGTACTTGTTTTTCTGCACTTCACCGTCTACATTCTATGCATTTTGTAATGTACATTCTCTATTCAGGGGCTGGTTCTAAAGAGCGGCAAAAAGTCAGTGGACATACTCTTGTTGACTTCAGTGAGCCTTCAGTCACTAGGGCCCTGATATAGCAGAACTTGTAAATATAAATGTAGTCATATGAAAAGTGCCATTGAAGGCTGATTTGATTCTGAAGTATTTAATAAATTGGGGCCTAGGAGAGGTAAATGAAATCATTTGCTTATAAGGGATTTTTGCTGAATCCTAAAGGCATACCATTGAGGCAGAGTGCTAAGGCCATAGCTAGGCAGCAGACTTACCATGCTCAGCATCAGTACTTAGGAACCTGAGTGTTTGGTTTCATGCACGGTGAGTCTACTGTCTAAGCCAGGGTGTAGCTAAGTCCTTCCAGTGCTGAGTTTGGGGGTAACTGACCCTGACTCTCAGCAGATCTAACAGCTTGCTTTCAGCACCAGGCAGACTTGGTTACACTGCTTCCGTTAGGGACAATAGCATCTGCAGAGCTGCACAGCATGTTTGAAGGTGTCATTGTTAGGTAAGACTGGATGTAGATATTGCCGTCCTGCTCACCTCCCACTAAGAGTTGCATTTTGTGCTATAGGGGCTTAAGCGAGTTCAAGTTGGGTTTGGCCTTCAGAAAGTCTAGGTTCAGATATAGAATGGAGTTTTTTTCTTAATATTTAGGTAATAATTATATTTAGAAGTGTACTTTTTTGTAAATCATGTTGTTTAATGTTGGTTTTGGAGATTGAATTGGTCCCTGCAAATCTTCATGGCAACCATTCTGTATCTCAGTAACCAACACTAGAAAAAAGGCTGTGTTTAGATCGTTTTACTATTCATTGTTTCAGTTACTGACCACAGAAAACATCTGCACTAGTGCTCAGTTGTTACAGTGATACTTGAAAGATAAAAAGCTGGCCAGATATGATGGCATTTTACTTGTTCTTAACTCTCTTGTGTGTTTTTTTTTCCACCCCCATAGCCAGATGCTGCAGCTGTTTCTTCACACAAATCTCATTGACTTCAGTGACATACTGTAAGACAGCAGTGTTATTAGGAAGAACCACTAGCTGTCACTAAACTGTGACAGTACTGTAGTGTTGTGGGGAGCCATGATGGGCTAGGGAGTATGCCAGAAGGAAGGTGTTTGATAATATCTTTTATTGAACCAACTGTTTAGTTGGGAGAATGTAGTATCTTTCCCAACACTATAGTTAGTGCAATAAAAGCTATTACCTAACAAGTCTGTGTTCTCAAATTAAAGTATGAATCACTGAGTGTGTAGGGACTCTGATTAGCAAACAGGTGGAAACTACTAGTAGATCTTGGCAAATTCCCTCAGATAAAATAACTGTTACAACATGTTAAATGATTAGGTTACTACACATGGGGAAACTTTGGATGCCATCCATCACAGTCCTGCTTTGGAATGCCACTGCGTGTCAAGTTTGATAAAAACTTTTGTCTGTGCTGCCTGTATAAGTTTATTTTTTTCTAATAATCCATTTATTTCTTTTTTTCCTGTTTGAACTAATCTTTTCTCAGAAGAAAGATGACTTGTTACAAGGTGATAGACTGGAGTGTCAGAGGTATCTGAATTGTTAGGGATAAAAATATTTATAAATGCACACTTTTTCTATAGATTTTGCAGAAACCAGCCTTATGCTGATCGTATTACGATTGCTTTATTTTTTCATAAATGCACTTGCTCTGTGTTGTGTTTATTGTTAGGACTCTTCAAATCATTTACTATTAAGAAATATTACATTGCCTGCTCCAACATTTCAAAGCATTCAGAAAGATATCTTGTTTAGTTCTTAAAGGGAAAATAATAGCTCAGAAATATATATTTTTATATATATATATAAAAAAATTACAGTGTGTCAGAGAAGACTTTATTAATTGAGTCTGCTGGAGCATGGTAATTACCTTGCTCCAGCAGCCTTCCATGTCTCGTGTATTAGTGTCCCTGTGCTTCAAAATGGTGACAGGGCACTTAAAGCTTGTCAGATGCTTGAAGCCACTCTAATTAAACAGAACTCTTCCCCGCCCCCACCCCCCATGTGTAACGTGACCAGCAAGGTCTTTTAAGAGTATAATGCATGTTTGAAAAAATGCTTCACTCTCATGAGCTGACTCTAAACTGAGGGAAGTTCTCACTTCATGGAGCAAGTTATTAGCCAACATGGTTTGTACTTAGTTGAGAAGAAACAGAGGATTCTTGAATGTGCTTTAGTCAAGGGATAGCTTCTTAGATAGACTATGCAGTTACAGTATGCACAAGATGCCAGCTGAAACCAGATAGCTTTATTTCTTTTATTTGTAGTAAAATGGTTTACAAATAATTTCCCTGGTGGTTGTTGCCCAAAACAGGCTAATTGATTTCCTTTATCTAACAAAAGTTAAACGAAGACACAAAATTTAAGATCTAAATGAAATGCTTCTAGGGGGTGATAGTAACATAGATTCCTTAGTTTACTGTGTGCTTTTTTTTTAAAAAAAGTCATAATTCTCTTCCTAAATGATATAAAGTAATTCTGCAATCTCAGATGCTTTTACTTAACAAAGAAAATCTGATCACGTGCAAACTGAATAAGCAAGAATTTTCTGCTTATTCAATTTGCAGAAGTTATTTTCTGCAATGGAACCTAGATGTCCTTTTATATTAAAACAAAGTTAGATTTTGCATTGGACCCAACAAAGTTTATAGCTCTAAAATAATTTGGAGTCTACTGTGAATGATTAGAGCACATAAATGAAAGGAGGAGAGCAACATGTTTCTTAGGGCTCTCTTTTCCTCTTCCTTCTAAATAAATACAAGAATGTATGTACTCTGTTGTGAACTGGGTACTTTGGGTATAAATTCTGCCAGTCTAGAAAGGCTTCAGCTGAAGTGTAACCAGAGCTAAACAATTCTCAGTTCCATATTACTTTGTAATAATTTGTGTTTCTGCCTTACAGTTTTTTGTAATTTAGACATACAAAACACAATAAATACAATTTTGCTAAAGAATCCTAGAAATTCTGTTGTAAAGAAATAACACGTGTTTATTCTATGAGCTTCTTAGCATTGGAATAATATTGGCAATTTACCTCTTTCTAAAGAATGAGTGAGTGACTGACAGCTTGACATATCAAGGGATAGTTTTATGAGGAATCATAGCAGTATTTGGGAGAAAATAAGAAAGAAAAAATGGATAGAAAGGTTTAGTGATTTAGCCAATTATTTTTAAAGGAAAAAATGGAAGCTTTGAGCTCTCTTCCCTTTAAAAGCATGCATGAGAGTTTAACAGTGCCAAAAGCTTTTTTTAAAGATGATCTGAAATCTGAAAAAACCTGGGCTTCTGACCTTCTGAGTCCTGAGCTTCTTGTAAGAAATAAGTGTCAGTTATGATCGTAGCGTGTGTGAACTCTGGTTTAAGGTAGATAACAGTTTACCACAGATAATAAAATTTGAGTTTGAACAGTTTAATGCACCTGCCTTAAAATATTTTGAACTGTGGCTAACCTTTACATTTAGCTAAACATAAGATTTAATTGCAGCTTCAGACCATTTGCTCAAAGGAAGAAATAAAGTCTGATATTTCTATGATTAAGAAGCACTCAGTTTATGCTGTTGTAACTGGATAGCAGTGCACATCTCTCATACCTGAAACATTTTGGAATCTGCTTTTTCAAAAGGGAACTTAATGAAATGGGGTGGACTTGGAGACTTTCTTTTCAGTTTGTTTGGTGACATAGCCAGGGTACAAGCCACAAAAATATGAACTGCAGTGTTAAAGTATATACATCAGTTTTAAATAATTGATAGTCAGCACACATTCCTTCAAAGTGCTCCTGCTGAATGTTGAAGCAAGAAAGCAAATTTTGTGCACTAACGTTGGCTGTGATTTTTGCATTTAGGTTCCAGGCAGATGCCATGAATACTGTATTTACTTGAATCCAAGAGGAGGCTTTCCTCCTACTTCTGGGGAGAAAAGCCCCTTGCCATTAATTTGAGTACAAGGCAGCAGAGGAAGGAGCAAGCAGTTGTGGCTGCAGCTGCAGCTCTGGCTTTTGATCCAGAGTCAAGGTTGGAGTTGCAGCTGCTGCCTGTCTCCCTGCAGCAACCTGCCTGCATCTCCCATCCTGCAGCCTGTACCCTATGGCCCTCTTTCCCCCAGTGTTTATCCTCCCACAGCTCCAGCCTAGCTCCAACCCTGTGGAGCCAAAGCTGTGCCAGAATCAGAGCCAGAGGGTAAGCAGCAACAGGGTGGAGTAGCCAGGGAGCAGAGGCTGTCTGTGCAGAGCTAACAGGGAGTGGTAGTAGGAGTGGCCAGGTGGGAGGCAGGGATCTGGGGAAAAGACAGGTGCCAGAGGGTACAGGCATGGTGGAAGCAGGTAGTAAAGGGGGCAAGTGTGTGGGGGAAAGGTGGCAGGGGTCAAGCTGTTGGAAGCTGTGGGAAGGATGAATTTAAGATGACTCTCCTATAGTTGGATTCTATACATGAAATGAGAAATGTATAAGTCCTTCATATATAGCATCTAAGTACTGAAGGTACATCTTGAATCAGAGTCACCTTGGGTTCAGTTAAATACGGCAATACAGTATGTGCTGATTGATGGCTTGTTTGATTACAGGATTTTTTTAAAGCTAAATCTGCCATTTTCCTCTCAGTCTTTTTGGAAAATGGAGTATTTACTAAACAAGGTCTTCTCCTCCCCTTGTACATTACCTCTGTTTTTGTAGAGACTAGGCATGTGGCATATCTTTACTTACATGAAATACAGATATTGAATATTTGTATGAAAACCTTTCTTGATTGATGTGACTCAACATGGATATTAAAGTGATAGGAAAGATAACTTATTTAACTGGATTTAGCTAGTAATTTTGCATGTTGCAAGAGGATTGTGAAACAATACTATTCAGCTTTGGTTACCCACCTGAGTAGGTGGGGCAGGATATCTACATCTTAAGATAAATAGAGCTATAAGGAACTCTGTGAATTTTTGGCATACTGGGTTTCAAAACCCTGAGTTTGCTATGGTACAAAGTAGTTAACTGAAGTTTGAGTAATAAAAGCTGAGCTGTGGGATTGCGTTTTATATATATATATATCCACCCTCTTCATTCCCTCAACTGGCAGTGTTATTCATTTGAAAGTACTTAAGTCAATTAAGTCTTTCACTTTCCCAAGACTATCATCTCAATTTTCCAGTTTTTCCCAACAGGTTGAAAGGCACACACTGTCAGTCATTCAGAACATGCACCTCTCCTCTGAGTTGGTAGCACAGCATAGTAAAGTGAAATTTGCAAATATTTTTATTACATCAGAATTTTGATCGACACATCTTAATCCATACACTCCATGATACATAGTCACGAAACACCACATCCCTTAACTTTTCAGTTAAAGTATTATACTGAGGTCTTAAATTGCTAAAACTGTTCCAGAACAGTCACTAGCGTAGTGTGAATTATCTGCAAACACACCCTAACTTCACTTGTCAGATTAGGAAGTATGCTTTGGAATTTTTTTTGCCTTTTTTTAACTCTTGCTTGCTGATTTTCATGGTTCAATAATTTTCTTTGGTATGGGTTCTGCATGCTCCCAGAGCTCTGAGTATAAAAACATACAGACCAAAACTCTGGAAAAACCAGTGAGCTTACATTTTAAAATCACATGGAAATAAAATGGGAAGAAGGAACAAAATGGTTAGAGACATGCTTCAGTCCTACTAAGGACCCGTGAGAGGAAAAACCCACCATAAACACGAAGTCTAAAAACAGGTTGTCTGATCCATGCATATGAATTTGTTAATAGGGAATCTGTTAGATCTAAGAAGTGGCACCAAAGGGAACATACACAGTGGGCACATCTACATGTGACACTTGATGCACAGTAGCCTAATGACACTGTGCAGTACCATGCTAGGCAGTACCATGCTAGTACCATATTAATACACTACTACACAGTAAATGTCACAAAAAACTGCACTGGCACTGCTGCACAGTAACTGTAGTTACTGCACATTTAGTTGGTATTCATTAAGGAACTGCGCAGTAACTGCTGTGCTTTAATGATCATGTAGACCCATTGTAAAGGGAAGGTTATTGAAGAAGTGATGAGGAAATTCAGATAGGATTACTCTTTGGCTATCAGAAGCACTTTATTTTGCATGGCCACAGGAGAAAAAGCAAGGGGCAGCTAATTCTCAACAAAAGCAAAGCACAGACTTCTTTACATACTGATAAGTTGCATACAGATCAACCCGCCCTGCAACATATTCTTGGCAGTCTGACAGCGACTCATCCTGGTGTCTTGCTGAACCAGGCGCATTTTCTCAAGCTGTCTCCTGATAAGCTTATCCTGAAGGCTGCTGTGTTGTTCCCGCTTGGCCTTCACCAACATCTCCTGCCCTGTCCTGACATGTATACACTCCTTTCAGTACTTTTGTATTCCTCATCATTCCCCCCTTGTAAGTGTTTGTGCTTACACCTCTATATTCATAAAGCCTTTGACATGTTCTTGTCATTCGCACTCATAGGCAACCTCCCTGAGCACCATCTTCTGCAGCTTGGTTTTAGAGAGCCTAGAAACACTCTGGGCAGTTTTTGATAAACAATAGCATAAGCAACACAGAAACATTTGGATAATAATGAAAATGGCAAAAATGCAAAATAAACTCAGAATACACCATTTTAGCAGGGATTTCAACCATCCCCCTACATCTGGTAGTCACCCCCACCAATAGAAGTGTTTCTTCTCTGCAACCGCATGGATCACCTGCAACTGCCTTCTTATGGTGCAGAGGTCTTTTTCCACTCATTGGTGCTGATCAATCCAGGCACAGCAAGTATGGTTCACAGCTGAACATACCCCTTCTTGAGTGGCTAGGAGATAATCCAAAGCTGTATGTTTTTCAGTAGCCACCTGCCCTATCTGGGTGGTTTCATCATTAAGAGCTCCTAAAGCATCGGCGCTAGCATTAAAAAATTCCTCCATAACTCCCAAAATGTTTACAATGGTTCTTTCTAATTCAGCTACCCCCAACCAAGGGAGAAATGTCCTGCTAAATTGATGGAGTCTGGTGGGTCGGCGAACCAGCGGGTTTTCAACAGCTCGCCTATGTCTGGGCAAACCAGGTGGGAGATTAGACACCTCATGCCGAGAGAGGCTTGGGTGTAAATCAAACTGTGACAATTCTCCCCAGGGTACAGGTGCCGACCCAATGCCATGGCAAACTCTTGTGGGCATCATTCCCACATAGCCAGAACAAGCCTGGAGCAGCTATTGTGCTGAGGTCCTTACAGGTTGTGTTCCCAATTCGGCACTTCCGATTGACCTGTAAGGTATAGGTAGGGTCATATTGGCTCTCCACCAACTTGTATTGAGATATTGATTGGTTACAGGAAGTAGAATCTAACAACACATAAAATTCGGACCCGTTCATTACCAGACTATGGGTATCCTCCAGGGTTCTATGGATAGTAAGAGACCCGTTGGTACACTGAAAGGACGTATTTCCCAGCAGGATCCCAGATGTATTATGGGAGCAATAATCAAAGGTTACCCAGCATTTGGGGTAGTGCCCCACTGAGTAACCAGCTTCACCTGTCCTACCACTCTCATTGCACCTATAACAGAGGGCTGCCTCAAGTCTAGAGAACGGTCTCCAGCTGTCTCAAGTCTTTTTCCACCATTCAGGGATTGACTGCTGCGTTCTATTAGAGTGGGAGGAAAATCTGACAAAGATAGTATTGGCACTGTTTCCCCAATCCTCAAGGGGAATCGGTACCCCGAGCATTGGGATTCCTCTGGCTGGGTATGTAGGCCTATGTATGCACACCCAGCAGTTTGTAAGGTCGCCTGCACTAACAATGCTCTGCCCCAGGTACATAATACTGTTCTCCTCCCATGCCCTGACTAAAACTCCTGGCATGAAGCAGAGCAAAAGGAAAGGTAACATCTCAGGGCCTACTTGAGTGGTATCCCAAATGCTGCTATCCCTTGGAACTTTGAGGGGCTACCCTTGACTAAAATGTTGGCCTCCAACACACTACTGCCAGTAAAATACTGACCACAAGAATACAGAACAACATTACACCCTGGGGAGTTTCTAAATCTACGTAATTATCTGCGACTTCCCAAGGGGTTAGTGTGATTCATACTAAATTACTAAAGGCAATTCAACACATAGCCTCAAGTAAAACTTAGCAAGCTGTGCAGGCTATTTTTCAAGATTTCGTTGTCTGTTCTTCACTCACAAGGAACCCTCTGGATCTTCATGGAGGTATCTCTGGTGAGAGAAGCCTTCCACTCTGTCGGGACAGTTACCTTCTTGCAGTGGGAGGTATGGACCCAAGGAGAAACCACGGCAACTTTCACAGCAGTTGGGGTGGTTAGCAGGACCTGGAAAGGCCTCTTCCACCGAGGCTGCAGGCAGTCCTTCCTCTGGTGGACCTTAATCAGGACCCAATCTCCCGGTTGGACCAGATTGACAACCGAGCCACCACCTAAAGACTGATGTTGCGCTGTGGTTTTAACCTGCAACGAGATAACCTTGGCCTTGGTGAGCCCTTGGCAGTAGGTTAATAAAGAATCATGGAGATGGGTCAGGTGTTGGGGGGAGGTGCAGCAAGTCCCCTCATGGGTTGACCCATAACAGTCTCAAAAGGGGTCAGACCTGAGGACCTCTGAACAGAATTTCAGACTTGGAAAAGTACCAATGGGAGGGCCTCAGGCCACTTTAGACCGGTTTTTTCACAAGTCTTCGCCAAATGGAGCTTAGTATCAAAGTTTTTCCATTCCACTTTACCCCCACTCAGAGGATGATTTGGGGGGTGGAGCTGGTATCAGATGGAAAGGGCCTTGCAAATGTGTTGGACCACCTGGCCAACAAAATGGGAGCCACGGTCCAAGTCCAGGGAAAGGGGTAGGCTGAAGCGGGGCAGCAGGTCAAAAAGAAGCTTTTTGGCCACTGTGAGGGCATCAGCTTGTCGGCAAGGGTATGCCTCAGGCCAACCGCTGAAAAGGCAAACAAAGACCAACTCATACTTCCAGGGTCCTGACCTGGGCAAATTGATGAAGTCCATCTGGAGATGGGAAAAGGGGTAAAGACCTAAAAGTCTGTGGAATGCATGTGGCTGGTGGGGTGGTCAGCCAGGATGGTGTCGCTGACACAGCGGACACTGACGACAAAAATGGGCAGCCACAGCGGAAAAACCGGAGGCATACCAATGGCGATCAACTTCGGCTACCATCTCCCCTTTGGCTGAATGGGCCACTAAGTGGGCCATTTGAACCAAGAGGGACAGCAGGGCCCTGGGAGCTACAAGGTGACCAGACGGGTGCCGCCACAAGGAGTTGGAGTGGAGAGAGCAGCCCACGGAGATCCAGGCATCCTTTTTGGCATCTAGGGAGATGGGGGAAGAAAGGTAGAGAGCAGCCTGAAGGACCGGAGCCGAGAGTTCTGAAAGGGTGGCGGTTTTGGCCGCGGCGTCCGCCCTATCATTTCCCAGAGATACAGGATCATCAATAGCAGCGTGTGCTTTGCACCATAGAACAGCAAGAGTGGAGGGAAGGAGACTAACATCCAGGTGAGCAGTAATAAGGTGATGGTGAGAGATGGGAGTCCCAGCAGAAGTAAGAAAACCTCGCTGCTCCCAGATCTGTCCAAAGGAATGGCTAGCACCAAAGGCATAGCGAGAGTCTGTATAGATATTAGCAGATTGTTCAGTGGCAAGGTGACAGGCACAAGTGAGAGCGATGAGTTCAGCAGTTTGAGCACTAGTAACAGAAAGAGGAGTGGATTCAATAGTAGTATGATCGGAACAGACAGCATAGCCGGCTTGGAGAATGCCGTGATTATCTTGAAAACAGGAGCCATCAACGTAGAAAATGAGGTCAGGGTTAGTCAGAGGGGTATTAGAAAGATCAGGATAGGGAAGAGAAACAAAGTCCACAAGCTGAGTGCAGTCATGGAGTTGGCCGTCTGAGGGTGAAGGAAGAAGAGAGGCAGGATTGAGGGGATCACAGCGGACAAGGATCACGTGGTCCACAGCCAAGAGAACCACCTCATAGTGAGTTAGATGGCCAGGGGACAGGTGCTGAGTCCTGCCGCATTGGAGGAGGGTGAGGACAGCATGCGGGACAGCAACAGTAAGGGGGTGCCCAAGGACAAGGTGGTCAGTTTTAGAAACCTGCAGAGCGGTAGCAGCAACGGCACAAAGACCAGGAGGAAACCCGGAAGTGACTGGGTCAAGGGAGGCACTATAGTAAGCAATAGTACGGTGCGAGGAGGGTCTGAAAGGCTGAGTCAAGACACCAGAGGCAGTGCCCTGGTGTTCATGGCAGAACAGGGTGAAAGGCTTAGAATAGTCAGGCAGACTGAGAGCGGGAGAAGAAGAAAGGGCTTGTTTGAGCTGACAGAAGGCAGATTCATGGACATCTTCCCAGGGTAGCAGGTCAGGGGAAGAGTCACAGGTGAGAAGGGTGAGAGGTCTGGAAAATCCAGAATAATTAGGAATCCACTGTCGGCAGTAGTTGGCAGCACCTAGAAAACCACGGAGTTGGTGTTTAGTCAGCAGGTGTGGGAGGGAAAGAACAGCAGAAAGACTATCAGGAGACAGGTGATGGGTACCGTGAGAATAGTGTACCCCAGATAGGTAACAGAAGTCTGACAGAATTGGAGCTTAGAGCGGGAGGCTTTGTGGCCTCGCGCTGCAAGTTGTTTTAAAAGGGTGACAGTCAACTTGGCAATGAGGGAGGGTATCAGAACAAAGGAGCAAATCATCTATGTATTGGACTAGCACAGAATCATGAGGCAACTGGACTGTATCAAGGTCAGACTTGAGAAGCTGGCTATATATGGTGGGCGAGTCACGAAAACCTTGAGGCGGACGGGTGAAGGTGTATTGCCAGCCCTGGTATGTAAAAGCAAATAAATATTGAGAGTCAAGGTGAACTGGTATAGAAAAAAAGGCATTACAGAGATCTACCACAGAAAAATAAAGAGCAGAAGCAGGTATTTGAGAAAGTACAGTGGCAGGGTTGGGTACCACAGCTGTCAAGGGAATCGTAAAATTGTTAATAGCACACAAATCTTGGACAAAACGATAAATAGGGAACCCCTCAGGTGTGCACTTCTCCTTCTTTCAGACTGGAAGGATCGGGGTATTACAACACGAATAGGTAGGTACAAGGACACCCTGTTCTAGGAGACCTTGTATTACAGGAGCAATGCCACTAAAGGCAGCAACTGATAGCGGGTATTGCAGGATTGATGGGGGAGACACTCCTGGTTTAACCTTGATAGAAACTAGGATAGCACCCTTGAGAAGTCCCACATTGGTTGTGGAGTGAGACCAAAAGGACTCAGGAAGGTGAGCCAATAGTTCCTGTTGCAACGAGGAAGAATTGGGCTTGGGTTCCTGTTCCATTAGTGTCATCATCAAGGCCGGAATTTGGGTCTGGGGTAATGTGAGGAAGACCCCATCTGGAGAACAGTGAATTGTTGCCCGCAATTTGCAGAGGAGCCCTCGCCCCCAACAGATTTACAGAGGCACAAGGACTCAGCAAAAAGGCATGTTGCTCAGTAAGGGGACCCTAGGTAAACGAAAGTGGCTGTGTAACAGGGTGGTCAATGGGCTGATCCCCAATACCTACAGCAGTGATTACTTTACCAGAAATGGGAATCTTAGAAACAAAACCAGAGCTAAGCATAGACAAAGAAGCACCAGTGTTGACAAGAAAGGAAACAGTTTGTCCTCCCACAGTAACAGGTATCGTAGCATCTAAAAAAGTAGAAAGTAAAGAGGCTAGAATCTCCGGGTCTTCTTGGCTGTCCTAATGCTGATTTTCAACTTCGAGGGACTGGCGAGGAGCTGGTCCGAGCGGTGGAGCTTGGTGGGCGCCTGGCTGAAATGGAGGGGCACTAGCTGAGAGTGGGGGCCCCCGAGGTTTATTCGGGCACTCATTCTTCCAGTGGCCTTTTTTCTTACAGTAGTGGCAGACATCATTGCGAATGTCAGAGGGACTGGGTGGTTGGGCCAACCGAAATGGTCCCGCAGGGCGCCATGATCTGGCGCCACCCTGGAGATCTCTGATTTGCAAACCCATCAGTTTGTCCTGAGCCTTTGATTTTTGCTGTTGGGCTTTAGTATAGAAGTGAATGGCAGCAGCCAAAACTTCAGTGAGGGGTTTAGTTTCTCACCCGATCACGGTGTTTTGCAGGGACTTGGAGATCCTAGGTAACAGCCCTAAAACAAAGGTCTGAATAATCATGGCAGGGAGGCTAGTTTCTGGGTCCTTACTGCCAGAATGTGCCTTAAAGGCTTGGACGAGGCGAGAATAGTAGTCAGCAGGATGTTCTTCTGGCTTTTGCTTGCAGATGGAAATTTTGGACCAGTCTGTTTTTTGTGGGGAGACCCTGGGGACAGCCTCAAGGACCTGTTTATAGAGGTTCAGCAGATGGTCTTTGCTGGGGTCTTGAGGAGGCCAGTTGGCTGCTTTAAGGAGGGTGTCTTTCTGGTCTCTGGGAAGAAGACCACTGGGGAGCATCTGAATATCGCTGTGGGTCGGCTTATAAACCTTAAAGAGGGTTTGGAGTTTTTGAACAAAGCCGGTAGGGTCATCACGGAGTTTAGGGAAGGTAGTTGACCAAGAGATGATTTGTGATGGTGAGAAGGGGACATGGACCACCATGGGTTACCCCCCGGCACAGGGTATTCTCGAAGGGGATACTGTGCCCCGACAAGCTTTCCGCCCCAGCGAGTCTTCCTTACAAGAGTCCTCTGACAGTCTACCTCGGTGATAGTGTTATTTCGGTTCCAGAAAGTCAATTTGACCGGGGTATTCTGCTGGTCTAGGGAAGCTGAATGTATGGTCCACCTGTCTTGAGGGTCCAAGGGGATGTCAATTTCGAACTGGTCCCCCGTGGGAGAATCAAAAGTGATGGTGGTAATGGGAGACGAAGGACCCCAGGGGTAAGTGTTGGTGGAGTTGCCGGGAAAGCCAGCGTGGTGGACGCAGCAGCGCCTAAGGCCATGGGACTGGTGGGCGGTGGCGGAAGCGGGACCCAATGATCCAGCAAATCGTCTTGAGGTGGGTCATCTGGTGGCGGAGGCAAAGCGGGATAAAGCCTAGCTGGATACGGTGAACAAGGGGCAGACGGAGTCGGCCCTTGACGCTGGAGATCTTTAACCTGATTCTGAAGGTGACTGATCTGCTTCTTAAATTTTTCTTCATTATCCTTATAGGAAGCCACAAAGGAGCGCTTATGGTGCTTTTCGGACTCATCTTTCCATAGGTACAAGGCTTCCATTTGAACAGGGTGCTTGCTTTCCAAATTTTCTCGGAGATGTTTGAGGACATGATGATCCTACAACCCATCTAGGGGCCAGCGCAATTTGGGGTCACCGTTGGTATACTGGTTCCATTTAATTAAGTACTGCATTGACTGGGGCCCATATTTCAGATACATAAACTGGGCATGATCCCACAGCGGGACCTTGAAGGTTCTGCTACCCATTGTCACACCTAGGACTTACTGACACCGAAACAAGCAAGTACTCACCCTGGCCAGGGATTTTTCCAGAGCCAAACAGACAGATGGTAGATAAGGGTCTGGAGTGTTGAGGCCGCAGAGCCAAAGAACAGAGTCAAGGATAGACTTCTTGGAGCGACGAAGTTGAAGAGCCAAGACAAGGGTCCTATTCAGGGCTGTCTGTGTGAGGACACCTCTTGGGCCCAAGATGATGAGGAAATTCAGACAGGATTACTGTTTGGCTATCAGAAGCACTTTATTTTGCATGGACACGAGAGAAAAAGCAAGGGGCAGCTAATTCTCAACAAAAGCAAAGCGCAGACTTCTTTATATACTGATAAGTCACATAGAGCCCCATAACATATTCTTGGCAGTCTGACAGCGACTCATCCTGGTGTCTTGCTGAACCAAGCTGTCTCCTGATAAGCTTATCCTGAAGGCCGCTCTGTTGTTCCTGCTCGGCCTTCACCAACATCTCCCACCCTGTCCCGACACGTATACACTCCTTTCAGTACTTTTCCATTCCTCATCAGAAGCTGAAGGCAAGAAACAGGAGAAAGGTGCTAGTAACTGAGAACCAGTTAGTGAGGGAAGAAAATACACTCACTGTTGCACATAGAGGCCGTATCTACATGTGCGCTTTAAGGTGTAGTAGCCTATTTTACTGCACATGTAAGCATTATGTTAAAAGCGTGCAATTACGCTAATGCACAGTAAAATAGGCTACTGTACATAAGCATTATTTTAAAAACGTGCATTTTCGGTTTTAAACACATTAGGCTGTGTTTTAGGGCAGCCTAATGCGCATTTATTTAGTACCTCACACTGAAGGTACTAAATTTAATGCACTTTAGGAAAAGTGAATTAATGCGCCCAGAGATAGTAGATCTAATTTATTTTTGTAAACCCTTCTACCTAGCTAGAACTGCAAAAGTAAGAGGTTTTAATAGGAATTAAAAGGTGACCTGGTTTGATTTTTTTTTTTTTATCATTATTATTATTATTATTTGTTAAAAAAAAAAAAAAAGATGTATCCAACAGGTGCAAGGAATCACTTAATGTAAGGGATTTTATTTCTTCATCATAAAGCTTGATCTCTAATCCAAAAAAAATGGACAACTCACAACAGGAACAGTGAAGAGAAAATGGACGGTAGCAAGCCTCTTCCAGTTGAAACCAAGAGTTCTGAGGTCTGAATTGTGCTGTAGAAGTTGTAAAATCAATCCTTAAAGACCCACTGGATGTTGTCTTCTCTTTTTTCTTCCTTGCCTTTTTATTCTTCCCTCTCTGTTCTGCTTTGCATCTCCTGTTTCCTTATTGTCTCATTTATCCCTATCTTCTCCCCCGCCCAGCACTCAATGTTCTAACAGGCAGCAGAGTTGCTCACTTCTTCCTTATGGCCAAAGGTAATCCATGGAAGATTAAACAATGCTGTTATGTCTGAATATTAATTATAAATAATAGGTAAACACCATACTGTGCCTTAATCCACTGTTTAGTTGGGATTTGACTCTTTGACAGTTGACAAGTGAATGAGAGGGACAATGTATTATGTTACTGCTATAAATTATATGTAATGTAATGTAATATATATGAACTGTAAAGGCAGCAAAGAAAACCACCTACTGAGTGCCACCTGGGTCAGGGCATTCTGATTAGGTTTGATCCAATATATAATTCTCAGCTGTGAGCAGTGCTACTCACATTAATTGATTGGTGTTAATCAACACAAAAAATATAGCATACTATTATCAAAGATTTATTAGTGTGACTAAAGCTGATCACACAAGAAAAGCTGACATCTTGGGTTTTGTAGTTTGTATAATAATGAATAACCCAGGCTATAACTTCGAATCGTGTAACACCTTAACCTGCTATTTTTCACAGCATGACATTAAGGAATGTAAAACACATGTTGATCACTTAAATTGTGTTTTCAGGACTATTGTGTTTATTATAGCAGGGCTACAAGCACTGTTGTTATGGTTACCTATCATTTTCCATTTTAAGACCATTGTTGCAACCTTCGCTTAAACCCCTGCCACCATTCACCACGTCCACTGGACCGTGGATTCTGTGCACTGCTAGCCACACCCCTGAACTCACTGGCCCACTGGTCAGTGATGGAATGGCTCTGGGAGCCAGATTTGGCTTGTGGCATAAACTAATTTGCTCTGCAGTAAAGCATCGCCAGTTCCATGTGCAGTAAATTAATTAGCTGTGCTATAAGATAGTGCTGTCCCCAATGTGTAGATGGTGACAGGCTGGCCAGGTCCTGAGGGTGCTAAAGTGTTGGGGATGCCTACCACCTAGCCTGCACTTTAGTATCCTTGTGCTCCATGTAGTCCCTCTGCTGCTCTTTGCCACCACCCAGAGCCTGGGGTTGACTACCCTGTCCCTTGCCAGGCCAGGTCTGCTCTGCCTGAGCTTAATTTACTGCTGTCTCAGGCACACATGTAGACGCTGTGCCTGGGAACTGTTAACTGTGGCTCAAAAGAGCTCCAGAGTGTATTGCATTGCCTTAATAGCATATGTAGATGTACCGTGTATGTTGCAGTACCTGACTTTTCAAGGTCTTGTCCATAGGATGGAATCCAGGGCCTTGAGTGACATGCCTGCACTTGATACATAATATAGGGGGAGAAATACGTGCCTCAACATAAGATCCACAAAACTCTGACGCTGAGCAAGGAACTGCTTATTGTTGTCCAGGGATGAAAAAAACTCACCTGCAACCCCAGGCTGGATATGGACTGCAAGGCATCTCACAGGCTAGATCTGGACACAAGGGAGCCTCCCAGGCTGGATCTTGACCTGGCAGCACAGGGATTAATGTAGCCATTGCTTGCGTCTTCATCCCTCCACTGTTACTAGGGTTCCAGGAATTTGGTGGGAGGCCCCACCCTCAAATTCCTAGCCTCTCTGGGAGTTTTAGAGAGGGCTGGATGAAATGGTTCAGTGGGCAAAATCCAACCTTCAGGCCCAGAGTTTGATGCACCTGCTGTAGGAAATGATTAGAATGAGGGTTTCCGTAAATCGCACCCACTTGGCAACATTTGCACTTTAGAGCTACAGGGAAGCACCTTCCTCTACTTAACGTTACACTGCTCAAATCCCTGCATGCAAAACAGCTGTTTTTTCAGGTCAAGTTCTTCAGTGGAAACCTCAATTTTGAAGAATAATAGGGAAATGATCAATAATAATTTTTCTTCAAATGTAACCAATACAGAAGCTTGTAGGGTCTGTCATTCTGTGCTTGAGATCATTGCCACCTTCAGAAAGACCATTTTTTGTTCCAAACTTTAAAATGATTTTAACTCTAAGTAATTAATGGAGCCACAAATCCTCAAAAATCATTCTTTGCTCCTACAAAGTGAAATAATTTGGGAGAGGATTTGTTGTATTCTTCATGTTTAAAAACGTGAATCTCTGGTTTAAAACTCATATTTAAATAGGCAATGCTTCTGTAGTTAAGGAACCTCTGCCATCTTCTATGCTCTGCAGACAATGTGATGCTTCCCTTCCTCTTTCTCTGGTCTCTCACTACAGCACGGAGCGATCACCATCTCCCCTGATATTTCTTATATTCATTCCCTTGCCCCCGACCTGTTCCTAGATACTGCTTCTTTTCAGATCTTGACTGTCATTTTCTCTATACTCAATACATGTTAATGGTGTGCCATATTCATAAAGATTTCCAAAATGTTGGATTTAAGGGCCCTGTCCTGAAAAGATATATGTATCTGAATGCAGTTGGTCCAATAAAAGATGTCACCACAAGAATTCTTGCCTCGCAATCCTGACAACACCATCATCTCTGCACGTGTATCTGAATAACATTTCACACCCACTGGGAACAATGGGACTATTCATACGTGCAAAGTTTTTCAGGTATGTGAGATTTTCAGGATTAAGGTTATAGTGTGTAATCTTGATGAAATTTCTTTGAGAACATGCGAGTCTGTTGGCCATATGCGAGGTGTTTAAGACATTTTTCTTAAAAGCACTAAATGTCCAAATCACTATGTTTAAATATAAGGCTTTTACAAGTGTCTTGAAAGGAAGAGAATGCTAAAATTGGTTATTGTCTGGTCTTATTAAGGTTACATTTGTACCCTGTGTAAGTCTTAATATTGCACACTGATTTCAGAGTTCCTGAAATCTAGGAGGTAGGCAACATAGCTTCCTAACTGCATTTATCCTCAAGATGTGAAATGATAGGAAAAAGATACTCTTTAAGAAGAGGTAAAATTATTTTACAGAGAAAGGCAGATTGCTGTTTATAATAATCTTCAGACCAAGCAGAAAAAAAAGAAACTTAAAAACCTCCAATTTAATATGCTCTTTTGGGAAAGGGTAATGTCCCTGCCATATTTTAAGTCACAGTGGCATGCGTTACATCTTGCTCCTTAAAAAAAACCCTTCCATTGTGTTGGAGGGCAGGGAAGGGAACATACAGAATGATTATGAACAATGGGAGTGCACAAATCACTGGTAATTGAGAAGGGAAAATGAGCATACTGCTTTTTAAGGCAATACAAAAAAAAGGACTGTATTTGGCAGCCAGGCTATAAGTAGCTACCTAGGAAGAGCTGTTAACCTTTAGTATAGGATAGACTTTTAGAATTTAATGTGCTAAGTGTAAAATGTCATCCATTGTAGGTTGTAGACCTTCTGTTTTACCCTCGCTGGTATTTTTTATTTATTGGATTCAGTCTGTGTCCTATACTTCCAGAAAAGATTTTATGCTACAGTACAGTGAACAAGTTGAGAAACCAACCCTTACTTCGTGTAAGAGCTGGTAACAAAGTTCTGCTGTCTCAATAGTCAAACATTCCAGTCAAAACCGTTATTTTCCTACAGTAATATCACTTCTAGTTCCACAACCTCTTTAGGACAAGACCAGCAGTAAAACTGATGCGTGCCCACCATTTAACATTCCTTCAGATATGGAAGTGAATTCATTAGTAATGATACATACGATATCAATGTGTCCTGTGTAGGTACTGTCACTGTTAAGGTAATTCATTATGCCTGCCGCTTAATAGCGTCTTATGAATGTTTTGTCAAATTATAGATCAGTCTTCCTTCTTTAACAGCGTAACCCTGAAATTTGCTGAATGTGTCCAACTCCCAAATTCAGAGTGCTGAGCCTTTCTAGATTGGAACGTGAGTACCCAGCTTCCACTTGAATCAGCTGCGCTCTGGGCAGGCAGCAAAAGGCACTGGGGGCAGAGGCTCTGCCCTGCCGCCACTTGTCCTGCTGTGGTAGGGGGCTGCAGGATGCGGGCACGACAGTGCTGGGAGTGGGGGCTATGCCCTGCTGCCACTTGCCCAACCAGGTGGGGGGGCACAATGCAGGCATGGCTTGCTCGAAGTGGAAGGCACTGGGAGGGGGGGCCATACCCTCCTGCCGTTCACCCAGCTGGGGCAGGGAGGTGTGGGATGGTGCTGCTGTGCTGTTTCAGACAAGTGGTGCACAACAGCGGAAGCCACCCCAGCCTCTCTACATCTCCAGGACAAGCTGCAGCTTTGCCCTGTCGTGCCCTGGCTGGGCAAGCAGCAGCAGGGCATGAGGATGGGCACGTGGACCCAGATCAGGGAGGGCTGCAGGCAGGGACTATATGTAATTTTAGAGTGGCTGCAACCTCCCCATAGCCCCTGCTCCACTGCACTTTGAGGGGCGGCTGGAGCCAGGGCTGCGCTCCAGGCTGCAGCTGGGGCCTGCCGCCTGGAGTGCAGTCCTGGCTCCATCTGCCCCACGGCATGCAGCCTGGTGGCAGGCAGCTGGGGCTAGCCTCATGGAGCGCAGCCCGGCTGAGCCTGCCCTGCATAGATCCAGGGCACATGCTTGCTCCAATGTTCTCCTGGCCTGCTGGTGCACTGCAGCACATACTGGTGGGAGCCCCCCTCTCTGAGTCCTGCGCCCCAATCCCTCCCTCACTGTGGGGGCATTGATCTGCCCACCACAACAGACTTACCAGTTGGAGGCAACTGTGTCCAATGTGGTCGAGGACTGCTGCCTGTTTAGTCTATGGCTGAATCTCTGAATCGGTGCTGAATCTTTTCCAAATCAATTCGAAGGCTTCCGACTTGATTTGGACCTTTTACTGGGTCTCCTGATTTGATTCGGATTTAAAGATTCGGCCGCTGAATCAGGCCAAATCTCCTCTAAATCAAATCAGCTACCGAAGCTTCACACAGTCGTAATGATTAGGAGCATACAGAAGCTTTTCTATGAGGAAAGGCTGAATAGGCTAAAACAGGGGTGCTAAACTCCTGGCCTGCTGGCCAGATTTAGCCCATTGAGCTCACTAAGTGTCTAGAAATTTGGCAGAAGGAGTGGTGGCAGTGTTTATTGCTGCTCCCCTGATGCCAAAATTGTTGACTTGTAGGGAGCCCCGGGGGCTAGATAATGTGCCCTTGTATGCTAGATTGCACAAGTGCATGGTCATGCCCAGGTGTATGGGGTCAGTTCAGCATGCTAGATCACAACCATGGACTAACCCCACACTGCTCGTTGGCTTGTGGGGTCAGAATGCTGGGAACCACTGGATTAGGCCTTTTCAGCATAGAGAAAACATGACTGAGCCAGATCTGATCCACAGCCATGTATTGTATCATCAAGCCCTGTGTCATCTAGCATTGCTTCTCCACTGCCAAATTTCTAGACTGATGAGGAGCCCTGGACCCTGCATGCTGGATCTGGCACCTGATCCCAGCACACAGGGTCGCGGAGGCAGTGCGAGGCCACATATCCCAAACCCAGTGTGTGTGTGTGTGTGTGTGTGGGAGGGGGTGGCATCAGCTTTCTGGGACCCAATCTTAGTGCTCTGAGACTAGTCGTGGAGGAAGGAACCAGTGACAGGCCCTCGGACACCAAACCTGGCACATGGGAGTGGGAGGGGGCAGTGCTGGGCCTCTGGAACCCAATCCCAGTGCAGTGAAGGGATGGTGTCAGGCTCCTGGGGACCAATCCTGGTGTATGGTGACAGAAAGGGGGTAATACCAGGTCCCAGGGTCTGATTCTGGCACAGGACGATCTGGCCTGAGGATTGGCTCCACCCCATTCATATGGCCCACAGGGCCAAAAGGTTAAGCACTGCTGATCTGAAATAATGAATCCTATGGAAAAATCAAATAGTAATTACTCTTTACCACTTCATGTAATACTAGACTATGGGACATAAAAAGACATCATTAGCAAGTGGGTTTGAAACTTACAAAAGTTTGTTTTTTTCCACACAGGATGTAGTTGTTAAATTCATTGGGACCGGATATTGTGGAGACTGACAATTTCAATAGGTTCAAAAGAGAATTAGACAGATTCATGCAATATAGATTCATCAATGGATGGGCATACAGTAGAAGGGTTGCAACCACCAAATTAGGACTTCCTAGGTCTCCAAATGCTAGAACCATTAAGGGAAGAGGGTCAGAAGACAGATAAATTTGGATAATATACTTTCCCTTAGCATCCATTCTGTGCCACTGTGAGACAAACAGCGGTTGGCTAGATGGACCTGTTTTTTCACGTAGTTAGGCATCTCTTTTGTTCTTACAAATATTATAGTTATTTAGGTGTTTATTATATAATGTATTTTTATAGGGAGGATGATCCTTTGAAAAACAAAGAAAGGATAGAGCGGTATGCATGTGTTTTCCTTATTAAAACAAAATTGTGGTATTGTTAGCCCCTGAATGATAGAAATTATGAGTCGAGCCCCAGAAAATTATGATGTTGGTTAAAAAAATGGAATTTTTTTAAAAAAAGATTATTTTGCTTTTAGTCTGTCTTTTTGTTTCGGAACTTCAGTACATACATATGGGTGCAAAAATTAGTGGGACCCACTCTTCTGTATTTATTAAAGTGATTTTGGACTGTGCTGCCTGAGCTTTTCCTTCACATCTCTGGCTTTTTTCCTGCTGTTAATTCTTGCCACAACCTTCCAGGTGAGTCTGGTCCCTTTGTCCTGTTTTCACATAGGCCTAGCTCCAGCCCAGTTCCAGCCCCACATAGGTTATAGTTATACCCTCGCACTAATACTAGTCTAACTTTTGCCCTTCCAGGGGCCTCTAGTTGGAGAGAGAAGCTGTATCGGGTTCCTTTCTCCTTTATGGCTTTGTGTAACTTCTTAGTGGCTGAGGGCTGCACACCCCTTGGGCTGTACCAGTGGGGGCTGGATGCTGTGGGGCCAACACCAGCAGGGCCAGAGGCCCCTTCCAAATAATTTTTTTAATATGATTGAGTAAATACCTTTGCCTTGACTATCATGTGGAATGAGGATGAAAGAAGGCATCGAAGGAAAGTTGTTTGTTTTATCTCAAGTTTTATGTATTAAACTATAGAGTTGGCTGGAGGCTACTTCCAGCTGAACGAGTGAACCTAGAGTGTATCTGAATCATAGAAAAGTAAGGCTGGAAGGGACCTTACAAAGCAGAGGCATACATGGCAGGGCAGCTGCAATGCATGGAGGTAGAGGTGACTTCCAGCTGCTGCTGTGCTGCTGGTATGATTGTGTATCTGCCACAGCAGCTGCTGTTTGTTTAGCTCCAACTCCCCCCTCCTCCCCCAAAAGTCAATGATTATGGCTGGTGCCTAGTTGCCCCACTTTAGTTTTGCTGTCATAAGGTCATCTAATCCAGCCCTCTGCTTAAGGCAGGAACATTCCTATCTAACCCATTCTCATTTTGGGGGAGTCTGAAAATGTCCTCAGGTACTTTTGATTTGTCATTAAGCCATCATTACAATCCATGTTGGGGAACAACCTGCTGAATGACAGACAGATTTTATTAACTAGAATGAAGTTTGTCGCTATACATGTTGTCCTTAACATTTAAATGAACTTTAAGCATTTCTTTCTTTAATGTCATTAGGATTTTTTATTGGGATTTTATTGTAGAGAGGCAAGTATAAGGGCAAAAGTAGATGAGCAATTTTTGTGTTGTTGCAGTGTCTCTCTCAGTATTAATGGGGTGCCTTTTATTTTTTTTTTTAAACCAATTAATTCTGTTTTATTTTAAGCTTAGTCACCTTCAAGTATAACAGGCTCTGTAGATTAAGTCCGCTGTTCCGCCTTTAAGTGCTGCTAGATTGTAGCCACTAGCAACCAGGCTGCAATAATTTCCCTTTGATGACATCATCGACTGTGGAAGAACCCAGTTGCTGCGACAAGCCAGTGCACAGTCCAAATCCTGATCAAATATGGCAGCTTCCCAGCCGACTGCTCTTGTGTAAGAAATGGCTCAGTTGTTCTGAGCTAACAAAACGCTTGTTGTGTTTGTTACATTCATGGAAGTGTCTTCTGATCCTTATTTGCCATACGATGGGGGAGGAGACAACATTCCTCTGAGAGAGTTGCATAAAAGAGGTATAACAAATTGCTCTTGCTGTTCAGTTTCTTGTATGTTCGCATGTCTGCATGGCAGGTTGTTTTCAGGTTTGAAATAGAGCTATAACTGCTGTTTAAATACTTCATTGCTTTGTTTTGCTAGACTGACATGTTTATAGGAAAAGAATTCAATCCTTCCTGGTCTTTCTGCAGTCGTTGATTGTTTTCTCTGTGGGCAGATTAGTACTGCTTCAGATCACATCAGCTAGTGACTCCATCTTCAGTATGTGGCAGCATTTTTTTTTCTTCCTTCCTCCTAAACCTACTCTTCAGTTTAAAAAAAAAATCCTGGTTTTAGCTGACCAGGACCAAATTGGCAGGAATCTATAAAAGAAGCGATTGTTGCCTTTGCATAACGTAAATAGAATACGCTTTACATAGGGTGTTAAACTTTCTATATGTGCTTTCAGAGTTAACTCCTTGTTCCTTGCTGATATTTTTCAGGTTTAAAGGAATCACTATAAAAATATTATCTCGATACTAAACCAATAATAATGAGTTTTCTGAGAATACTGGACTTTGTTTTGGACACTTCGCTATTGCTCTTAGGGAAATAGATTTTTAAAAATAAGGTAATGTGATTTCCACTGTGGATTTAAAAAAAGAATCTTGCCATGTACTTTGATATGGCCACATATTTCCTGAATTATATTTAAAATCCAGTATGATGTATAAATATTTGATGCTGTATTAAAGACAGAAGGTAAGCTCCAGTAGAAATCAAATAAAATTGTGCCTTAACACTGAGACAGAGTCTCAATTGATGAGTCCGCTGTCTCTCAGCTCCACCAGGCTAAACATATTTATCCTAAGCAAGCAGGCCTTTCTTGTTTATTCTTTTCCTCTTTAAGTTGGCCAACATAAAACTAAAATATTTTCAGTATTTGCTGTTTTAGAATGCATTTGGTGATGGAATTTGAGAGTAGATAGCTTGAGAATGAAAGCTTGATTTATATAAAATGAATTGATTTTTCCATTCTCTACAAAGTAATTCTAAGTTATTCCTTAATTTTTTCGCTCAAGTTCTTATTTCTGTAGAAAATTAATTAGGTCATACATTTGTTTATTGAGCATTTGCAACAGTAACCTGTGTCAATGCTTTTATACATTGTCCTTTTGTGACTATATACAGTAAGGAGGAGCATTAGCCGTGTTGCCTTTCTTATGTAAAATGTGTTCCTAAAAAATTTCAATTTATTTATCTGCTACTATTACCTTTTGAGCACCAGTTTTCTTTGACCAAATCACCATTGTGTTGAATGTGCTGGCTAATTTTGAAGGCTAGTTTTTAGAAGTCAGGTGTGAGGATTTGCTGATGTCATTTGATCGTCTGTAGTATTGTTAATGCTTTTGGTTGCCTAATATCACAGTTTTATTTTGTAATAATTCTCTAAAGAAGATATAGGGATGAAAAAAGCCTTATTTATCTTACGTTTTGCATTTGCAAATTATGGGGAAGCAGTGAAACGTAGTAAGATGTTGTTTTCTACATGGTTTTTACTCAGGTTGGTTGATGATTTAGGATGGAGCCAAGGCATTAGAATTTGCAAACACCCACAAAGTTCAGTACTTCCATAAATTGTCGTTACTGGTCTCACAAAACAACCCCCCCCATGTTATTTGATGATGTACTGAGTACTGGCATCATGATGAAGTCTTTACAGCCAGCCAGAATATTGCTGCGTTTATATCATAATCACTTGCAGATATTCACTTGGTTGATTATCAACTATCTAAAAATACTCAGAAGTATATTCTTACCTCAAATGGTAGAGCATGTGTCTCTCACGGTTGGCAAAAATTTGCTTCTGGTCCCTATTGAGATTCAGTGGTAAAATAAAACACATATTTTCATCATCTTGGTATATAAAGGAGGCACAACATGCTAAGTTAAAATGGAAGAATGAAACTCTTGCATCTCATTGTGTTAACTGTCTTAATAGGCAAAAGTGCCAGGAAGTTTCTCTGTGTGAATTCTTAGGATGTTGTAAGTACTTAAATAAAAATTGGTGTTGATTTTTGTAAGCGCTTAAAAAATTGGTGATGATACAGTAATCGTTTTCTTTAATATGTGTTGGGAAGGTCAGACTTTTTTCATAATTGCTATATAGGATAACAGATATTTAATGATAACACAAAGAAACTGTTGACATGTGGATGTTGGGAGGAGAGTAATATCTGTAAAATTGATTCATGATTTTGTTTCATTTGTTAAACTCTAAGGCTAGGGACAGAAATTACGCATAAATTGGTACAACTGATCGGAAACCAGTTCAAACTGATAACACAACAAGGCTAGGGACAGACATTCAAAAAGCCGGAGCCTGAATTGATTCATTCTTTGCAGGTTAGTCTAACCTTCCTAAATTCAACCAATTTGCAAGTGAGCAGACATTTCCTCTGGACTGAGGAAATGCAGGCACATGCCTGCAGTCACTCAGGCCAGGCACCAGGGGGCACTAGAGCGCACCCTTGGCTGCAGGAAAGCTGTGCTGGGGACAGTATCCTGAAGTGTACTGGCTAGGGAGGGGGTTTAATTCCCCCCCTCCCAGTCCCATGGGCCTGAGCCAGGGTCTGCCTGGTGCTCAACCTTCACTGCTGCAGGGGCAGGGGTGCAGCCAGATGCCAGCTGGCATGGCCCTATGAGGCAGAGGGAGCCAGGGAGAGGGTTTATTTTGCCCTCCTCCCACTTTGCCCCCAGGGGACTGCAGCTGGGGTCTGTCAGCCCCAGCCATTGCCACCGTCACCGATTGCTCCCTGCGTGGGGTGAGCAGCAGAATAAGCCTGCTTTTTCCTCCCTCTGCCAGACACTGGACAGAAGGGGGAATAACCCCCCTCCCTGCCCCTTTGCCTAAGGGGGCCATGCCAGTCAGCCTCTGGCCACACCTCAGCTTCTGCCACTGGAGCGGCAAGGGGGGAGTGACCATGACAGAGGCAGCAGCCCCTCTTATGGTTTCTTGAAGTGCAAGGCTCTTCTCAAAGCGGGTGGCTGTGCTGCTGTGTGGTCAGAGCTGCCGCAGCCTGTATGGGGCAAGCAGCAGTGCTAGAGGGGGCTTGGGGTGCTATGGCCACCCCTCCAAGCCCCAGTGCCACTGCTCGTCCCACACAGGCTGCAGCAGCTCTGACCACCCTGCAGTGCAACCCCCACACTGCTCCAGTGGCAGGGGCTGGGGCATGGCCAGCCGGCATGGTCTCCTTAGGTGAGGAGGCAGGGATGGGGCTTATTCTGCCTTCTCAGGGGGCAATTGGCGGCAGTGGCCGGGGCTGGCAGACCCCAGCTGCAGTCATCCAGGGGCAGAGGGAGCGCAAGGGGAATAAATCCCCTCCCTACCCTCTCTGTTTCAGGGGTCCATGCTGGCCAGCATCTGGCCATGCCCCTATCCCTGCCACTGCAGCAGTGAGGGGGAAGAGCCAGATGGACCCCAGCTCAGGTCCATGGGACAGGGAAGGGGGAATTAAACCCCCTCCCTGGCCAGTTCATTTCAGGCTACTGCTGGGGCCACGCCACCACCACTGGAGCAGGGAGCCATGCCTGGCAGGTTCATGCTGGTAGGACAGGGGAGGGATGGGGAAATGACCCTCTTTCCTGGGGGAGCCAGCATCTGGCCATGCCCCTGCTCCTGCCTATGTCTCCCACCTGCACCCCATGCTTCGACTAGGGCGCAGAGGGCCAGGGCCAGCTCTGCTCTGCTGGTGCAGACAGTCCAGCACAGGTCTGCAGAGCATGCTGGGATGCTGGGGGACTTTGCCCAGGAAGGGTTCTGGGACAGAAGTTTCATAGACTGGTTTGAGCCCAATCAGTTAAGTCTGATACTACATGCAGCCAGGTTTATCTCAAACTGTTTTAAGCCATTTTGAAACTGGTTTATGTGTACTAAACTTATGTTCTATTACAGGTTTAAACTAGTTTCTGCTCACTTAAAGTGGTTTATGTGTAACTTCTGTCCCTAGCCCAGAAGTTCAGTGCAGATAAGCCACTTTCAAAATGGCCGAAACCAGTGTAAGGTAATCTTGGGTTGATGTAGTATCAGACTTACCTGTTTTAAGTTAAATCAGTTTATGGAACTTCTGTCCCAGATCCCCTCCAGATTCAAGTCAACTCACAGTCCCCTAGCATCCCAGGATGCTTTGCACCTCCACTGCAAGCCCTGCCTCACAGGGTGGGGGGGGGCCAGTCTAAGCCCAAGCTGTCTGCTCCAGCTAAAATGGGAGGTGTGCTCCAGTGCTCCCCCCCCACCCCCCAGCTTCTGGCCTGGGCCACTGCAGGCATGTGGCTACATTTCCAGAAACAAAAGTGAAACTAAAAGTGTTTATTAGTGCAATCTACACAGTTTAGACTAACCTGCAACTATTGAATGGATTCAGCCTCAGGCTTTTCGACTCTCTGTACTGAACCTAAACGACTACATTAACTCACTAAAAGGTGGTTGTATTTCAGCAATGATGAAGTGATTGCTTAACTCAGAGGTGTCTTTGAGGCTTAGCTTGCTAAACTCAAAGGTTTTATATTGGTAGTACATGATGAAATAAGTGACTGTATCATTTTGAATACTAAAGGTGAAATCCAGTAGTTTTCCTTAGGCCTTGCTGAACAAAGGCTCACTCCTTTGCCTATTCAATACACGTATACCAAGACACATCAACAAAAAATAATCCATTTATTTATTATATATTTCAATAGGTAGCTTTGATGCATCATCTTTTTTCCTTTGGAAATGTTAAGCCTGATACATCATAGAGACTGTCTTTAATTTGGCTTTCTCTGTTATACTCGTTACACAATATCTGACTCATAGTGCCAATCTCCCTTACCCTCTTGTGTCATCCTGAGATGAAATTAAAGAGACACCTATCCACTTGAAATCTAGCCAATTCTAAAAAACCATTGGAACTACTACAAATATTCCTGAAAGGGGGTATCAGACACTGAAATGGGATTGCTTCTGTGTGTGAAGCCAAGTGCTTTTGTGAAGAACCATCAAGTGCACAATGTAAACACATTGCAAAAGTGAGAAGAATCTTTGTTTCGATTATTCTCATTCCATTTCATTAACACTGTGGCTTACTATCAACAGTGATGTTTTTAAACATATTATTGAGTGTTTTATGGGATGACCAATTCCATTTAACCCTTACAATATTTTTAATTTTCTTGTTAGTTGCCATAAGCAATTAATAGTGACAGGTGTTTTGCCTAAGTACTATATGATTTCTGTTTATTATAACCTAATACCTAAAAGAATTAGCATGAAGTTAGCTATTTTTATTATTACTTTTACTTCGCATCACAGAATTCCTTAGTTTTGTGTTTAGGCTTGCACCATTTTTATTGGAAGTCATTGGAAAAACTTGAGTTAACTTTTGGTAAGCATTGGCTCAGAATCTATGTGCACATACTACATGCACAGCAGCATATTTAAGAACTGTTAAAAGACCCTCAAGCAAAACTAATGAAATGATCTAAGCTTATTCTGGTGTAACTTGGTTTTTAAGTAGGAGACTTGAAGTTTATTATATGTAGAATGCCCAGTTTACCATAACATCTATGATTTCAGTGTTTTTATAAACCTGACACAATATAGTAACTCACAATATTATTGTTTCTCCATGTGTCTGAGGTACTCTTCATCTTGATATCTAAGTGCACCTCATATGGCTTAAATTGTACAGTATTCTTTAATTTTCATATTTGAGGTACAAAACTACCATGCTTCCCTGTTCCCTGAAGCTCAGTGCAGAAGATACAATAACTTAGGAAGAGTTTAAGTACATTCTTAATATAGAGAGGTTTACAGGGTCCTGTAAACCTCCATGTAAACTTTTTAAATTTTCTGTGGTTGCAACAATATTGGAGATGCTTGCAGATCACAAATTGCCCATAAACTATGGGATAATGCTACTTATTTAGGGATTATGATTTGGTATATTAAACAATCTAAATATAAAGCATATATAAAAATGTTAAGATTAAGGTTTACAGGAAGAGTTAAATTACCTACTATATGTTCCTTGTTCTATATTGTTGCCCACGGTTCTGCAAAGATCCAGGGATCCCTATCTATACCAGGGCTGTCCAACTGATGGTCTGTGGGCTGCATGTGGCCTTTAGGTTTCTACCTGGTCTCTGCTGCCCCTATTGTTTAGCTGTAGCAGCAGTCAGGGTCTCAGGACTCCTCCTCTGTCCCTGCCACCCTAGGAGGTAGAATGATGTAGCACAGCATGGCACAGCACAGCCTGCAGTGCCAGGGAAGCTGGCAGCCCAGAGTGCCCATGTGGTGAGGTGCCACAAGGAGATCCTACCAGGAGCTGAAGTTGTGGCAGGGTGGTGTGCCACTCAAAGTGCAGCAGGATGGAGGATCGCCTGCTCATGTGTGTGACACAGTATGGTGGGGGAGCGCCCACACACAAATGGTAGTGGGAGAATTTACCACAGGGGGCCACAGGCCACATATTAACCATGCAGTCCATGAGCCACATTCTGGCCCTTTGCAGGCAGTATTGTGGCCTGTGGGCTACCAATTGGACAGCACTGTCCTAAACAAAAGAACTTGTTTTTGTGCATGCTGAGCTGGATCCTTGCTTTAGGGTAGTGGTTCCCAACCTTTTTTTCCCATGACCCGCTGCTGGGAGCAGAGTGCGGTGGTGGCAGCAGCCTGGGGGCGGGGGAGCTCCCAGCACACGGCATGGCTTGTCTTCTGTGTGGGGCTGCTGGCATTGCCCCCGCAACCCTTCATTTGAGTCGTGACACGAGGTTGGGAGCTGCTACGTTAGAGCTCTTGAATATGGGCATGTCTAACTTCTTAGGGAAGGTCCATGAATTGGAAACTGAGAATTACAGCTGTATTGTGACCTTGCAGTCACATAGCCTGGGAGACAAATGCAAACACTCTGAACTAGAATTTAACTTTGGAGATTTTATTGCTAGTAGAAGACTCATTCAAATAGTTGTTCAGGTCAGCGATAGGTGAGGATCTGTGAGGCCAAGCCAGAATGAATAGAAGAACCCTCAATATCCTGATCTGCGAAGAGGAGACCCTAGCAAAATTTAAACAGTTTTGAGGGATTAATTTATTTTTCAGTGGCTATCCCCCCTGTGCTGTAGGTTCTATAGCACTGTCCAGGGTCTCTGAGGCAGTGTGTGTTCAGGCCTCTACCTTGCCCACTCTCCCCTGCCCTTTTATTCCTAAGTACGACGTGTGCATAGAGATCTTATGCCATATAATTTGGCTTTGACACTTGACAGAATCCACTTTGAGATGGCCGAGGAAACTAGTTAAATAATAAATGATAATACTGACCCCTCTCTCTTTACTTTCCAGATAAACTTTATCCCTAATATTCTTTTAAAAAATGGAAGAAACCCCTTTGCTGCACCACAGACTCGATGGTGGAAGTGTTTCCCCTACCTAATACAAATATTGAATATTCCTGATATACATTTACATACTAAGAAGTTTTGGGCTTTTTTTTAATAATCTTTGTGGCACTGCCTCTTTTTCCCCCTTCATCCATTCTTTCACCATTTGCTCACTAGAGGTAGGAAATATAAACTCAATGGGTGCATCTACACAGTTATGGCACCTGAATAAACTGTGGATCAATTAACTCCAGAGCACTAAGCTCCAGTTTATCAGGCGCAGCATGTGTAGCTGAGGCAGAGGAGCCCCAGTCAGTCTGCCAGTCCAGGGCTGCTCCCCGCGCCCAGCATGCTGCAGAGGGGCTGGCTGGGGCATGAGGGAGCTTCAGGCAGGCAAGCCCCACACTGATGCTCTTTTGTGCCCCAGCCAGCTGGGCAGGGTTTACAGATGCACTGCTGAGGATTTTTTACTTGTAAATACAAGTACTATTCTACTGCAGAGTAAATTAGTTTACCCCCAAAGCGCATATGCAGCTGCGAGATGTTTACTGCGCAGCTAAATAATCAGCTACACAGTAAATGACTTGTGTAGATGCGCCCACTGAGGGTTGCAGTCATATGGGATTTATTTTTGTGTTCTCCAATGCTGATCTTTAATCCTACATTTTAATCCCGCATATATTTTCCCTAGTTTATGTAGGGACATCGGCGGGGGGGAGGGGGGGGCTTTCCCACATCCCTTTGAAAAGATGTACTTCAATACTTTTCCTATTTTTCATGCCTTGTTATGGACTCAGTTTCCTCTACTGAATCAAGCTTACAATATATTTTTAAAGTAGAAAAACTACAGAATTGTTTAGCATGAGGCTGTTGGTTCTGTTCTTACAAGTGTTTATAATGGTCCGTTGCTACTATTTCTTTGAAAAAATATAGACATATTTAAATACATTTTCAGTTTCCTTATGTCTCCGTTGCTTGCAAGCTTAACAGTTCCCTAACACTATAGTTTTGGCCTGGTATAGAATTATATACAAACAGACACAAAAAAATCTATCTGTTAAATTCATTGCACTTCAGGTGATCTTCCCAGCACTTTATGACCAGAAACAAACAAGTTAAACAAGGCCTTGGATTTCTGCCCTCCTTTCAGCCCCTTTGAATTTTAGCTCTCAACAGGTTTTTGCTTATGTTAGGGAGGGTTAATCCCCATCTCCAGTGTAAACTGGTTACTTTGTTTTTTGGCAGCCAGCCAGTCACGCGGCTGCATTTTTCCTTTTTTTTTTTTTTTAAACTGGGGAAGAAACATTAATGAAACTTCCTCCATTTCTAGTAGCCAGAAGAATAGTAACTCACCATTTTTCAGGGGTTGGTAGTCTTCTTTGGGTATTGTCCATGGAAAATAGGGATAGGTGGGAAGTGTTAATGCACAGTAGATGCTTACAACATTATTTTACCACAAGTAATAATATCCATAAGAAGTTTCTTATAGTGCATAACTTCTAAGAAAGACTATTATACAGACAGAGTACTTTATTTGGGAGACCTGGGATCCATGACTGGCTTTACAATGGGGTGTTTTAATTTCCTTGTTTCTAAAATGGATAACAAAATATACCCACATTTTATGTATCCATATCTGGATGGATAGTAATTAATGATTATTAAATTTAATTAATATTCCTATATGGGCTTATGGCAGGCAGGTGGTCAAACTTTGTGCCTCAGAGAGTACTAACACTTAACTGGAGCCTGAACAATGTAACTTATTTGCATAAAATTAAGTAGATGATGCGTTACGTTCTGATTGGGATGGCACAAACATTCTTTCACATATGGTCATCATGGGTTCACACAGGATTTACAAGTGAAGGGATTTTTGGTTTTATAATTTCCTGGACCTTGATAATTATATAGACCCTACTTGAGCCATTCCTCTTTTATGGTACCTTTGCAGTTTTTTCTGAAACTACTTGTGCTTTTCCAGTACCTGATAAGTGACGTTGAATGATTGCTCAGCTACCATCATGACAGGCAGCATTCTAAAAACCTACGTAAATATAGTTTGCATGGATTGAATATACAGGAATGCTGCATACAGTGTAGATATGAGCCTCCCTCTGCTCAGCATTATATGTACTTTATACTTTATGAGCAAGGAAAGAGCTGGGCGAAAAAAGGAAGGAGAGTTGTAAAGCTTGTGGTGTGGAAATAAGGAGTGGTTGTAAAAATGCTTTCTTCTGTGTGAAAGAATATTTACTTTTAAGTTGCAGTCCTTTCCTCCCCTCTGTTTTCCTGTCCCCTGTTTCAACTTGCAAATCAGTTTAAACTGAATCCATCAAGGTCTGCTGTGCAAACTCATGTCAGGGAATGTATGAACAGGAACCTGCCAGCTTCTGAGCAGTGGCAAAACTAATGGGGGGACCTGTCAGAACTTTTCCTTTCTCTAGACACTGGACAAGTAGGCCCATGAAACCTTCCCACACCAGGATACCTGAGGTGGAATCTACAGTCTTCCTTCATTGATGGAAGCCCCCTTTGGCCCCTAGAAGGGTGGAAGCAGCATCACGGAGAACTGGCCATGTCTAGACTATGAACGTAGGTTGTGTTTAAAACTTTGCTTGCCAATATGTTTTAACTATTTTTACTGGTGCTAACCCCTATCTGGGCTAGTCTTTTTTGGCTAGGGACAGAAATTACACATAAGTGTCTGGAAACTGGTTCAAATCTGTAACACAACAAATTCAGTGCACATAAACTGCTTTCAAAATGGCTGAAAACTGCTTTTAGAGAAACCTAGATGGATGTAATATCAGACGTAACTGATTTAGGTGAAATTGGTTTATTGAACTTCTGTCTCAGATCCCTTCTAGATTCAAATTAACTCGCAGTGCCCCAGCATCCCAGGATGCTTTTTACCTTTCCCTGCAAATCCCCTCCACAGGTGGGCAGGCTAGCCTTGGCCCAAGTTGTCTGCTCCAGCCAAGCAGGAAGATGTAGCATCCTCCCCTCTCCCCTCCATCTTCTGGCCTGAGCCACTGGAGCCATGTGGTTGCATTTCCAGAATCAATAGCGAATGTCTGTTCACTTGCTTATCAGTTCAATATATGCAGCTTAGACTAACCTGTGAAGATTGAATTGATTCAGCCTTGGGCTTTTTAACTGTTTCTACTTAGCCTTTTAAAAATATTGGTTAAAACTCATTCACTAACGTTAAACGAATTACTTATGTCTTTATTGTAAACACAGCCTTCAGAACGTGCTTTCAAAATCTCCTGATAATATACTAACTGTAGAGAGCTAGGAAAGGGCAAAAGAGAATGAGGATCAAGGTCCTGAGGAGGAAATGAAACACCTTACAGACAACACAAAAACATGTTATCTGTTTCTGACTTAACTGATTTGGCTCAAACCAGTTTATGCAATGTCCGTCCCAGACCCCTTGCTGGTTTAAAATAAACTAGACTCCCCAGTAGGTACAGCAGGGTCTGCCTGGCTTCCCTCTGCACCTCCCCCCCCCCCCCCCCCCCCCGCTTGCTGCTCAAGCAGGAATTCCCCCCTCCCTCCTGTCTCCCACAGCACAGACCCCAGCCCCATGGGCCCTAGGCTAATGCTGAGAGGTATCTGTGTGTAGTTGTCTCCAGACAGACAGAACAGTGACCGCTTAGGGCTTTTTGGAGCTAATCAACAGGTCAGCTAGCAAGCTGTTTAAGAAGAGTTTAAACTAATGGAGAGAGGCTAGTATTTTGCTGACAGGGTGATAAACACTGTTATCAGTCCCCTGCTGGCTCCCTTGCCTGTCTGTTTGTTGCAGACAACATAAAGAAGCAGGGAGAGGGGAATTGAAAAGCTCCGTACCATCAACAGATGCATGCACTGCACACACCCCCTTGCCTCAGAATGCTAGCAACACTCCCGCCCCTTGAGCAGCCAGCAGGGAAAAGCCTGGGATGGTGCAGGAAGACCTTCCTAATCAGAGGTCCTGCCAGGGCCTGGCCATGCCTCCCTCAGCTCAGTTCAGAAGAGAGGACTGCTCTAACCCCCCAGGCTTCTAGCCTGAGCCACTGCAGGCATGTGCCTGAATTTCCTCAGTCCAGAAAGAATGTCTGTCCAGTTAGAAACTGGTTCAGCCTAGCCAGGTTAGACTAACCTGCAAAGATTAAATCAATTCAGGCTCAGGATTTTTGAACATCTGTCCCTAGCCTTTCTGTCTTATTCATTATTATGGTGCTAAGGGGCCATCCAAAAGTGAGGCCTATTTGGGCTGGGACTGTCCTGCCCCAAAGGGGTTGCAGCTTAAATAGGCAAAACAAACAAAGATTGGGGGTTAGAGGCATAACATACAGAGCGAACGTGATGGCAGCAAACTTTGTGAGAACTATTCAGCATCTTTCATTTATTCTGTTGTTTAACTTGGTGAGTTTGTAGGGACTAGAGACCAAAGGGAGGGAACACGAAGTGGTGGGAGCAGAAAGCCAGTCGGAACAGATAGGAGAGCGTTTGGAGGGAAAATGAAAGAAAGTGATTGAGTGACGTCCTTAATACCTGTCAGTCCCTGGTTGGACTGCTTTCTGCTTCAGGACGAGAGGAGTGTTTCTTCACTGGAAAGGAGTTTTAGATTGATTTTTTCCGCTTTAATCAGGTAATGCTATTCCAAAAGCAATTCATCCACACTGCTTGGTTATACTGGTTAAAGCAATTTCCCTAATGAATCATTGCATCTGTAAAGTAGTGAGCATCTTGAAGTAAATGCAGAGCACTCTGGGCAGACATGTAGTAGGACAGTGCTTTATTTTTATTCTTTATGCCTTTGGGGATGTTTCTTGTGACACGTTGTGGGATACCTGCTCCAGGCTGCTGGAATTCTGAGACACAGGATTGAATTAACAAATTCCAGTGATTCTTCTATTGTTACCATTGTTATTCATCTGTTTTTGTGAGCCAGCACCATATTAAGCTGCTGTCAGGTAGCACAGAGGGAGGGCTGCTGAGTCCTGTGATGTTGATGGCCAATAATACAAGAAAATTGCTGCTTGGGTGTCAGCAGATGAGCTGCTGAATGATTTCGAGGTGACTTGGGAGGCACTGTTGTTGTCTACATCACAGTAATGCAGGTGGAAGAGGAGGAGGAAATTGAATAGATACTTTTGTGTGGACTGCCATAGGTGGCAAAAGGCCAGGGCTAATGGGACTTAGCCCCCACAAATGCGGGAATGGGCTCCAGGTGGCTGTAGCAGCGGGGAAGGGGTGAGCACAGATTCAGACACTCGCAGCCCGGCTTGTGGATCATTGCCCAGCATGGCAGGCAAGTCTCAGTCTGTGAAGAGGAAGGGGTGGGAGGGGGCACGGATTGAGGCCCCCACAGTGAGGGAGGGAGTGGAGTGAACAGGGCCCTGGAGCACAGGGGGGCTTCCACTGTTTCATGCACCCAGAGGAGGCACTGGGACATGTGCCCCCCAAATTTGTGTGCAGGTGGAGGCAGGCTGCTGCTGTGGGCTGGGTTCTGCACCCTTCTGCCTTTGCCACTGCAGTGGGACCTGTGCAACACTATGTGCCAGCTGCTGCTGGGTGGGCAGGGTATGCAGCACAGCCCAGGAGTGGCAGGCACATAGTGTCACAGGGCTCTTGGTGCAGCAGTGGTGAGGCGCAGAGCCCAGTATGCAGTGGCAGCCTGCCTCTTCCCCACAAAGAAGGCACAGCAACCCCCCCTGGCTCTCTAGGGACCTAGCTGACCTCCTATGGCTAAAAAGGAAAGCCTACAAAGGATGGAGGACGGGATTCACCTCCAAGGAGGATTATTCTGCACTGGTCCAGTCCTGCAGGGAGCAAACCAGGAAAGCCAAGGCTGCAACTGAACTCCAACTAGCTTCAAGCATCAAGGACAACAAAAAGTCCTTTTTCATACATGTGGGGAGCTGGAGGAAAAGCAAGGGCAACGTTGGACCCCTGCTAAACCAGATGGGGCAACTGACAACTGACGCCCAGGAAAAAGCCAACCTATTAAATAGGTACTTTGCGTCAGTCTTTCATCAGTCCCATGGGACGCCCATGCCTGCTATGGGACAGGGAGATCCGGGTGATGGGGATCCCCTACCCTGCATAAATGCTGACCTTGTGAAGGAACACCTTGAGAAGCTGGATACCTTCAAGTCAGCCAGCCCTGACAATCTGCACCCCAGGGTACTCAAGGAGCTGGCGAGCGCCATAGCCCAGCCCCTGGCACAGATCTTTGAAAACTCCTGATGCTCTGGTGTAGTGCCCGAAGACTGGAAGAAGGCCAATGTGGTGCTGATCTTCAAGAAAGGGAGGAGAGTGGATCCGGCTAACTACAGGCCCATTAGCCTGACTTCTATCCTGGGGAAGATCTTAGAAAAGTTTATTAAGGAGGCCATCCTTGATGGACTGGCCCAGGCTAACATCCTAAGGGATAGCCAGCACGGGTTTGTTGCGGGTAGGTCTTGTTTGACCAATCTCATTTCCTTCTACGACCAGGTGACCTATCACCTGGACGAGGGAGAAGAGATTGATGTCATATATCTTGACTTCAAAAAAGCTTTTGAACTGGTATCCCATGATCACCTCTTGGCCAAACTGGCCAGTTGTGACCTTGGCTCCACCACGATCCACTGGCTGGGAAATTGGCTCCGTGGTTGGACCCAGAGGGTTGTAATTGATGGCAGTCACTCATCGTGGTGCCCTGTGACCAGTGGGGTCCCTCAAGGCTCTGTCCTTGGACACATACTGTTCAACATCTTCATTAATGATGTAGACATTGGAGTCAGGAGTGGACTGGCCAAGTTCGCCGATGACAGCAAACTTTGGGGCAAAGCATCCATGCCAGAAGATAGGCGGGTGATCCAGGCTGACCTGGACAAGCTCAGCAAATGGACAGACGAGAACCTGATGGTGTTTAACACCGAAAAATGCAAGGTTCTCCACCTTGGGAGGAAAAACCTCCAGCATCCTTATAAGCTCGGCAGTGCTACATTGGATAGCACTACAGAAGAAAGAGACTTGGGGGTCATCATTGACCACAAGATGAACATGAGCCTGCAATGCGATGCTGCAGCTAGTAAAGCGACCAAAACGCTGGCTTGCATCCATAGATGCTTCTCGAGCAAATCCCGGGACGTCATTCTCCCCTTGTACTCGGCCTTGGTGAGGCCGCAGCTGGAGTACTGCGTCCAGTTTTGGGCTCCACAATTCAAAAAGGATGTGGAGAAGCTTGAGAGAGTCCAGAGGAGAGCCACATGCATGATCAGAGGTCAGGAAAACAGATCTTACGATGATAGGCTGAGAGCCATGGGACTCTTTAGCCTGGAAAAGTTAAGGCTCAGGGGTGATCTGATGGCCACCTATAAGTTTATCGGGGTGACCACCAGGATCTGGGGGAATGTTTGTTCACCAGAGTGCCCCAAGGGATGACGAGGTCGAACGGTCACAAACTCCTGCCAGACCGTTTCAGGCTGGACATAAGGAAGAATTTCTTTACTGTCCGAGCCCTCAAGGTCTGGAACAGTCTGCCAGTGGAGGTGGTTCAAGCACCTACATTGAACACCTTCAAGAGTAAATTGGATGCTTATCTTGCTGGGATCCTGTGACCCCAGCTGACTTCCTGCCCTTTGGGCAGGGGGCTGGACTCGATGATCTCCTGAGGTCCCTTCCAGCCCTGATGTCTATGAAAGTCTATGAAAGTCTATGAAATCTGGGGGGGCATGTGATCCCTGTGCCTCCCCTGGGGTGCACGCAGTGGCGGGAGCCCACCTGCACTCCTGGTTGAGTTGCCCAGGACTCCAGTCGTTCCATGATCTGCCCCAGCCCCGGGGCCCCGTTCACCCTAGTTTCTCTCCCTGTCCCTGCCTCATTCCCTCCCTCACTATGGGGGCCTTGATCAGCCCTCCCCCTGCCCCTTCCCCTCCATAAACTTACCTCCTGGGTGGGGGGTTGTGCATGCACACACGCATGCTCAGCCCCCTGAGATAATATTTTTTCCCTCCCCCTATGCTGACTGCTGCATTTTGGGGCTTGGCCAGTTAGCCCTGACAGGTGGGTCAGGGTTGTTCTATATGTATATGATATGTCCATCAATGGTCTCAGAATTTCAAGAGTACAACAGTTCCTAGAAATTTGGGCAAAACTCATCAGAGAGTTGCAGCAGTGGCACATCTGCAGGAGAGCCGCCCCTCAGAGTGGAGAAACAGGTGCTGTTTCTGTCTCAAAGCTTGCAACCCCTGGTTGCATCTGGTCAAATAGCTAACCAGTTGGTGTTGGCGGTCAACTATTGTCACAGAGGTATGTGCTGTGGTCAAGAAGGTGCTGCTGCCCCCTCTGCCCCAGATCCTAAAAGTTGGCCATGCTGAAGAAGATAATGATGGATTTCTTTGGTTAGGATTTTGGAATCATTGATGAGAGTTACGTGCCTGTTCTTTGGCCCCCTTTACCAGCCTTTGAATTTGATCAGCAGAAAAGGGTATTTCTTTTTGATGCTGTACCATGTGGTTGATCACCACTGACGAATCAACAGTATTAGCGTGAGCTGGTCTAGAAGGATAGCTGATGCCAGGATCCTCAGAAACTTAATTTTGTGCAATGTGTATGGGAACTTTTGCTCCCAGGAGCACTTTGGGAAATAAATGGTCCTACTGTCATTGTTGCTTTCTGTTTCCTTGGCATATGAAGCCTCTTGCTGGACATTTGGATAAGGGAAAAGAGCTTCACCCTGTGCTTAGTAGTTGCTGGTGTGCATATTTGGAGGATGGAGCTGCCTCACATCCAGAGGCTGCACCTGTATTATGTGTTAAGTGCTTGCTGCATTTTTCAACATGCAAAGATATGCAACATACGAGAGGGAGGAGGGAGCCTTACCAATAAGTAGGCTTTAAAGATGGAAAGATTTTTGCTTCCAGGAAGGCTACCTCAACTTAAATATTACAGTGGGACAAGGGTGTATTGTGCTTCTGCTTTGAGGCAACGTTGAAACGTATTGCAGAGGCTTGCAGCACACTCTGGGTGGGGCTTTTATGAAAGTTTTTGAATTGTAAGTATAATAAATTGCAAGCCAATAGAATTTTGGTTATCCTGATGAAGGCTGCAGATATGAGTAAGGAGATAGTTAAAATAGTTCTTCATGTCTTGAGGCATTGAGAAAGGTGTGAGTAAAGAGACTGTCCTTTTTAGCTGGGGAAATATTATCAAGGACCAGCAAAATATGGCTAGATTGGGGGATATGAGTGGTATGACAGAGAATGTTGTGTCACTGTTCTCTAACAGGGCTGTCTGCCTCTGTATCATTTCCAGCACCTGCGTTTATATGTCCGTTCACTTGTTCATTTCCTCAGCAGTCAGGGAGCACTACAGCACACTTCCTGCACAAAAAGCTTGGGCCAGGGCTAGCCTTGAGAAGAGAGGTTTGTGAAGGAGATGCAAAGCATCCAGGGAAATGGCGGGGCTATGACTTAGCTTGAATCTGGAGGAGATCTGGGACAAAAGTTCCATACACTGGTTTAACCTAACTCAGTTAAGTCTGATACTACATCCATCCACGTTTATCTTAAACTGGTTGTGGACATTTTGAAAGTGGTTTATTGCACTGAGCTTCTGTTGTGTTACATATCTGAACCAGTTTCCAATCACTTACACTGGTTTATGTGTAATTTCTGTCCCTAGCCTAAGATACCAAAACAGCATGGAGGAGGACTTGCCCAATTTCTGCATTAATATTTCTGCAGACTCACGCACAGCAGAATAGGAGTAGTTCCATCATCTCTTACCTTTTTTCTCCTTTCCCAAAGCCTTTTAGGCCTGTGGCCACTAATAATCCTCCCCTCTGTGGAGGTCATGGCAGTGTCCCATGGACTAGAGGGGCAGAAAACTGTCATAGATGATAATGTCCTGTTTCTAATTTTTTGCGCCAGCAATGATAACCATTTGCTTTTTTCCCCAGTTTTGCATTTCTATTCCCTGCACTACTGGACTGAGTCTGAAGATGATACAACCTTTTTCCATCTTCTCCCTTGCTTTGAACCCCACAAACATTGCTTAGTAATGAGCTGAGGGTTGGTTTTTGGGGCACAGCAGGGAGTCAGTAATAACTTATGCACTCTTGTGGGTTCTGGGGAATGGAGCTGCTGGGAATAGCCTTCATTGAATTTGCACCTTTGCCAGATGTCCTTACACTGGAGCCATATTTCCAAAGGGCAGAGAAGGAACTTATTTGAAAAAAACCCCCCAGCCAAACCCTTGGCTGATGGTGTACCCACAGCTGGTGTAAGAGTGGAAGGGAGCCTTCTCCTAGGTGGGCAGCCCTAAGGATGGTGTTTTACCTTGCAGCATGAGCATGCCAGGAGAGAACATGTTCTTTGCTTTAAGTTCTCTTTTAGAGCACCTGCGGACTAGCACAAAATGCACAGCAAAGACCATAGACCTTTGCAGTAATTGTCCTGAACAAGTGATGCATAAATGGAGTGTTTAAAAATAGCTACAAATACCTTGTCATCTCTCTGCATTTTTTTAATGTTTCCATGGCCCGATTTAGGGTAACTTCCTTCAAAAATGTAAAGATGGCTAACAGCTCAGAGCACTGATCAGACTGTGAGCCAAGTTGTTTCCTATTTCTCTTGCTGCATTGGCTGCTACAATAGGCATGCCGGCTGTGTAGCACATTTGATCTTTTTAATCCCTGCAGTGCTGCCATTTTGAGTGGGGGCGGGGAGGGAACAGCTGGGAGTCAGGGAGTATTAAGCAGCCTGCAAAGAGAGTGTGGAGGGGGTGGTGTGATTGGCTAATAATTGTAGGCTTTGATTTTTCAAAGGAGTATTCGTTTGGTAGGTTAAATTCTCTGGCACAAACATCATATTGAGCATGTTGATGAAAGGAAACAATGAAAGCCAGAGAGAAGCTCCTTGCTCACTTCTGCTCAGTGTAGCAGGTCTGTGACTGAACCTCAAATAAAATGACCTCTCCTGTAAAGCCATACCATAATGTAACACATAGTACTTGCCCCTCCCCACACTGTCCAGTAGGGTCTCTGCCTGGGCTTGGAAACCCCCCTATGGATTTCTGGAGCTCTCTTTTCCTTTGAAGTCAGCTTTTGAGTTTTTCTGGTGAAAGAAATCCTGGTTGCTGGGGCTAGTATCTTCCTGATGAGCTTTTAATCAGGTTCCTCTGGGGCAGTAGTTCTCAAGCAGGATGCTGTGACACCCTGGGCTGCCTTGAGGTCCTTTGAAGGTTGCTGCAGGGGGCCATGCAGTATTAGCATTGTTAGGTATCCAAACATAATGAAAGTGATATGATAAAAAGACAACTGTCAAATAGGAATGTATACTGTTAAAAACAGCCTGACCTGTTGCATTTTTTGCAACAGAAGAATTACTCTGTTATTTTTCTGTAGTCAAAAAATGAGGGAAAACTTAAGAGCTGGCATTTTTTGAGAGGTGCCTTAAATCTAAAAAGGTTGAGAACCACTGCTCTGAGGTGTCTTTGGTGGTGTGTGGTGGTCTCGTTTGTCTTGTCCAGATCCTTGTGTGCATAAATCATGCAATACGTGATAGAGGTCTTGTTATTGCTCACGGCATCTTTTTCTTTTGTTTTGGCCCAGGACAAAGTGCTGCATCTCCTTCCTTCACTGTGATAACCTTTCATGGAGCAGACCATAAGACCACATTAATAAAGCCAAGTTGCAGGAAAGGGGTAAATTTTTTTCACCCACAGCAGTGTATGTAGTCAGTGTTTTTAGCCGATTCAGGAACCATCTTTCTTGTAATGAAATGTTGTTAGTGGTCAATGTTTTACCAGCTGTGATATAATTGTAAATGGTATCCTAGAGCAGGGGTTGTATTGAGAAGAGGGTGCTTGAGAAGGCCTTAGGGGATACACACAGGTGGGCAGGGACAGAGTGCCGCCACACACCATCCTGTGCTGCCGCGTAGGCATTGCCTGCCCGGTCGGACACGGGGGGTGGGGGAAACTTGCATGCAGCAGCTCCTGCCGCTCTGCATTCAGTAATGCACCCCCTCTCTTCCCCCACTCCATGTCCAACTGCGCGCCAACCCCCAGCTCTGCATCCGGTTGCTGGGGGTATGCTGCTCTGCGTCCAGCCACCAGGGGTACAATGATTCAAAAAGGTTGAAAACCCCTGTTCTAGAGCCTTGTGAAAGAGATCCGTCTCATAAAAATGGAATGTATTTCTTCTTTTTATCATCCTTTATATTGCTGATACAGACTGGGCATGTCTACATGTGTGCTTTATTGCGCAGTAGCCTATTTTATTGTGCAGTAAAGCTCCACAAAAAAGTGTAATTACGCTAATGTGCAGTAAAAATAGGCTACTGTGCTTTTAGCGTCATTTAAAAACCGTGCACGTTTGTTACTGCACATTAAGAAAGCCTAATGCACATTTCTTTATTACCTTACACTGGAGGTGCTAAATTTAATGTGCATTTTAAAAAGCGCCTTAATGCATGTGTAGACCTGGCCACTGAGAATTAAACTAAACATTACAGTTGTATATCACATCCATGTGCTGGGGTAGTGCTTTTCAAAATTTTTCCTTAAAACCCCCCCAAAAAATCCTCTCCTCCATCTCAGCATGACCTAGAATGGTGGGATCCAACTATCCAATGCACGACTGGGCGGTGAAAATCGAGGGCTATAGGCTGTACAGGAGGGATAGAACAGGGAGAAAAGGCAGGGGTGTGGCTCTCTATGTCAAAGAACAATTCACATCCTCAACCAGCAGCACTAGGTAAGAGGAGGGGCAGACTGAAATGCTCTGGGTCAGAATACAAGGGGGTCGGGGGGGAAAGGGACTTAACGGGGTGGGAGGTCTACTACAGACCATCCAGCCAGGGGGAAGAGCTGGACCAGGAATTCTCAGGTCAGCTCGCGGAGGCAGTTAAGGGACGTGGTCATCATGGGTGACCTAAACTATCTGGACATTTGCTGGGAAGAGCAGTCAGCCAGGTCTGACCGCTCATGTAGGTTCCTAGCCGTGTTACAGGACCTCCATCTAACCCAGGAGGTGCACAGTCCCACCAGGGGAAATGCCTTGTTAGACCTGGTCCTGGCCACAAGCAATGACCTGGTGAGGGAACTGCAGGTGTTTGATCACCTGGGCAATAGTGATCATCGCCTATTAGAATTCACCATCCAGCGCAGGGTGGCAAAGGCCTGTAGCAAGACAGCAGCCCTGGACTTCAGGAGGGCAGATTTCATTGAGCTAAGGAGACTAGTCGGGGAGGCATTGAGGTCCCAGAGGGGTGGGGAGTTGGGAGTCCAAAAACAGTGGTCATTCCTGAAGGAGACAGTCCTCCAAGCCCAAAGGGTGGCAATCCCGACACGGATCAAAGTGGGCAAGAGTTCTCAAAAGCCCCCATGGCTCACCAAAAGCATCTAAGAACGTCTCAAAGCTAAGAAGGAGGCGTACACCCAATGGAAGGGAGGGGCCATAACCAGGGAGGACTATACCTCTGTTGCTTGGGATTGTAGGGGGCTGTTAGGAAGGCCAAGGTGGAGACGGAACTGGGACTAGCAACCCCCACAGGCCCCAGGGGAGGCACACCTAGGCCAAGGGTCAGGGAGGATCTAGTCAGGGAACTTCTGGAGGGACTGGACGTATTTAAACTAGCTGGTCCTGACGATCTCCACCCCAGAGTGCTGAGGGAATTAGCAGAGGTCATTGTGGGACGCCTTGCACGGCTTTACGACCACTCGTGGTGCTCTGGCGAGGTGCCAGAGAACTGGAAAAGGGCCAGTGTGGTCCCCATTTTCAAAAAAGGGAGGAAGGAGGACCCATGAAATTATAAGCTTGTTAGTCTTACCTTGGTCCTGGGGAAGCTCTTTGAGAAAATTATCCAGGTGCACATCTGCGAGGGGCAAGCAGCAGAGGTTATGCTTAGGGGCAACCAACATGGGTTTGTTAGAGGCAGGTCCTGTCAGACCAACCTGGTGGCTTTCTATGACCAGGTCACAAAATCCTTGGACGCAAGTGTCACAGTGGACGTAGTCTTTCTGGACTTTAGGAAGGCCTTTGACACGGTCTCTCATCCCATTCTCGTTAAAAAATTAGGCGTCTGTGGTGTCGATGCCTACACAGTCAGATGGGTTGTCAATTGGCTGAAGGGCCACACCCAGAGAGTGGTGGTGAACGGGTCATTTTCGACAGTGGGGTCTCCCAGGGCTCAGTCCTTGGGCCCACACTGTTCAACATCTTCATCAGCAAATTGGACGAGGGGGTGAAAAGCACCTTGTTCAAATTCGCAGATGACACTAAGATGTGGGGAGAAGTGGACACACTAGAAGGGAGGGACAGGCTGCAATTGGATCTAGACAGGTTTCAGGGGTGGGTGGATGAGAATAAGATGGGATTCAACACAGACAAGTGCAAGGTGATGCATCTGGGGAGAAAGAACCAGCACCATATCTACAGACTGAGGAACTCCCTTCTCATCAGCACAGAGGCAGAAAAGGATCTTGGAGTCATTATAGACTCCAAGATGAGCATGGGCCACCAATGTGGGGATGCAGTCAGGAAGGCTAACCGCACCTTGTCATGCATCCAACTATGCATCTCGAGCAGGTCCAAAGAGGTGATCCTCCCCCTCTGTGTAGCACTGATCAGGCCGTAGTTGGAGTACTGCATCTGGTTCTGGGCGTCACACTTCAGGAGGGATGTGAACAATATGGAGAGGGTCCAGAGTGGAGGGCCACTCGCGTGATCAGGGGGCAGCAGGGCAGGCCCTATGAGGAGAGGCTACAGGACCTGAACCTGTTCAGCCTCCACAAGAGAAGGCTCAGAGGGGATCTGGTGGCTATCTATAAACTGGCCAAGAGAGACCAGCAGGTAATGGGAGAGTCCCTGTTCCCCTGAGCACTACCAGGGGTAACAAGGAACAACGGCCATAAGTTGACAGAGAGTAGATTCAGGTTAGATATCAGGAGGCACTGCTTCACAGTCAAGGCAGCTAGGATCTGGAACCAACTTCGAAGAGAAGTGGTGCTCACTCCTGCCCTGGGGGTCTTCAAAAGGAGGCTAGATAGACACTGCCAGGGTTGTTTGACCCCAGGATCCTTTCCTACCCACGGCAGGGGGTAGGACTTGATTTGCTCAGGTCCCTTCCGACCCTACCTACTATGAAACTATAAGAAAAGGGGTATTCAACCTCAGCCCGTGGGCCAGATCTTGCCGCCAGTACTGTGTCATCAGGCCCATGGGGCTCCTCACAAGTATGAAAATTTAGTGGCAGAAGAGCATTGGAACCATTCTCCAGCTGCCAAATTTCTGAAGCTATAAGGAGCCCCAGCCCAAGCATCTGTGTGCTACATGAGGTATGCAGGGGCCAATCCCAGCACATGGGGCAGGGGGCTGGTACCAGACCAAAAGACACAATTGTGGCATTCAGAGCTGAGCAGGGGGCATGTGGGGCCCAATCCTGGTACGTGGGGCTAGGTGGGAACAGTGCTAGGCCCCAGGGCCTGATCCTGGCACACAGGACTGGGCAGGGGCAGCATATAGCCCAGGGGTGGGCAATTATTTGGGCCCAAGGGCCACATAGGGAGTTTTGATGAGCTCTTGCAGGCCTGGTTCCCTTCCCATGCCCCCTGTCTCCAACAACTCACAAAAACTCCCTGTGAGGCTTTGGGTTGGTGGGGAGCAGTGTTCGGAAGTGGGACAGATGTGATCTGCTTCCTGCATGCCTTACCCTGTGTGGAGCAGGGGATGCAGGAGGTGTATGGGAGTGTGTGGAGTGGCTGTGTGGGAAGGCCCTGCCTGGAAGCCAGCCAGGGGTGCGGGGAGGTGGGGGACGCATGCAGCTGAGCTTGCCTGGTCAGTGGCTGTCCCTGCAGCACTCCACTTGTCCCGCCCAGGGCAGCCAGTGTTGTGCTCGCACCCACACCTGCTGGCCCCGGCCCCGGCCCCAGCCCCAGCCAGGGCCCCAGCCACTGCACAGTTTCTGGTGGGGTTGTTCCCAGCATGGCTACAGCCAGCCAGGCTTGCACTGTCACTGGAAGGTGAGGGAAGCAGACCAACACCCAGCTGGTTGCAACCGCATCAGAAGTTGTGTACTGGCTGGGCCTGGCAGGGCTGTTCTGTTTCCCTCGCCTCCAGGTTTGGTGGGAGCCCGGCGGCGGCAAGCAAGGAACTCCTCTAAGTGTATTTAAGATGCAGGTTTGGTGTTTGCAAATATTTGAAACAGTGAATGCTGAACCCATGAATAGCAACGGTTTCCTGTATAAACCTTGTTGGTAAACCAGTTTGCAGTAATCTCTGTCTTTCTTTTTAGTATGCAACCAATTGTGTGATACTAATTTCATAGATTTCATAGGCATTTGGGCTGGAAGGGACCCTGGAGGATCAAGTCCAACCCCCTGCCCCAGGGGCAGGAAAGTCATCAGGGATCATAGGATCCCAGCAAGATAAGCCTCCAAATGTGTCTTAAAGGCGTTTAAAATGGGTGCTTGAACCGCCTCTGGCAGCAGTCTATTCCAAACCTTGGGGGCTCAGACAGTGAAGAAGTTCTTTCTTATGTCCAGCCTGAATCGGTCACAGTGGAGTTTGTGACTCTTTGATCTTGTCATCCTTTGGGGCGCTCTGATGAACAGGCGTTCCCCCAGATCCTGATGAGCACCCCTGATAAACTTATAGGTGGTCATCAGATCGCCCCTGAGCCTGAGCTTTTCCAGGCTCAAGAGTCCCATGGCTCTCAGCCTCTCATCATAAGGTCTGTTTTCCTGACCTCTGATCATGTGTGTGGCTTTCCTCTGCACCCTCTCAAGCTTCTCCACATCCTTTTTGAATTGTGGAGCCCAAAACTGGATGCAGTACTCCAGCTGCGGCCTCACCAAGGCCAAGTACAACAGGAGAATGACGTCCCGGGATTTGCTTGAGAAGCGTCTATGGATGCAAGCTAGCATTTTGCTCACTATACTACTATAATCCACTATAACCTTGTGCTTCTTAAAGTTTGCCTTGTCAAATTTCCATCTAGTGTAATTGTTCATTGTAAAACACAAGCTTTCTCCTTTTTTAGGTGGATGAATAAAATTTATTTTGCCTGTAACATTATAGATTGCATGGTTTTGGGGGCAGAGATTTTGTCTTCCTCTATATATGCTCAATGCCTGTGGTATATTTAATGTTAATGTATATTACATAGAAACTCAGGGGAAAGTAGACTTCTCTTCCAGTTGCTAGTGGACTTTAATATCTTTAAATCTCCAGACTACATTGTTTCTGGCTGATCTGAGATATCTTGACTAGTGGATTGGCTGATGTTGGGATACTGGTGATAACTGTTTCCTTTCTGTCTAGGCCTTTCAGTGCACCCATTCCAACACACCAAACTTTGACACTTGGGCTGCGCTCAAAGAGAGAACCTACTTTAGTAAGATGAGCACTTTGAGTGCAAATTGGCTTTCCATGCTTGTGGGAGAACTGTTAATTGTGGTGCTGATCTGGAGCCCTTGGGAGAATCTGCAAAACAACAGTCATGGTGTGATGGGGCTTTTTATGGGTATTTAGAACAAAGGTAGCCATGAATGGCACAGGCAGCCTCTGTGTATAGCATGCAGAAGCAGACAAACAGCACAGTGACAGATAGGCAAAAAACAGTGGAGTAGCAGATTGGGCAAGGGGAAGGGATCAGTGGCACTAAGGGAAGGTGTACGGCTGATTTGTGGCACACCTGCCAAAAAGTTTGGCCACTACTGATTTAGAAAAGCACTGCCACAAATTAAGCTTGCAACTCCTCTCTTTTTAAAGACCTTCTTAAACATGTAAAGCCCTTCTGTTGTCAACAGTGTGGAACTGGGTCTGCGATGTAAAAAGCATACAGGTGTCTGACACTCCAGATGTCAGTGTGGTAAATATTTCTTTTTGGGCATAGAAATGTTTGGCTTGGTATCAAAGTGACTACTTCTTTAATAAGGCCTCCTCTACACATGCAGGTAAAGGTATGTAGAGGTCTAACTTCATAGCTGGTTGGAGCTTTTTATAATGTGATGGCTACTTTGTATGTGTAGCTGGTCTGAAGGTAATTGTGCAATGTGTAGAGGAGGCCTAAGTGAGATCAGGGTTATGTACCATTGTCCAGCCTAGAAGTATCAAATCCAGCTGGATCTAGCTTGCAAAGCTGTGTTGTCTGACCTGTGGAGTTCTCGGAGGGGATGGGAATTCAAGAGTGGAGTGAGCAGGCAGCGGAGAACTGGCAGTGGGATCCAGGGCACAGAACCCCCTTGGGGATGTGAGTTGGTGGCAGGGGGCAAGAGACGGCTACATTAACCTCTGTTGCTGCCACTGCTGCTCTCCCCACCTCCATGTCCAGATGCATCCCATAAGAAAGGGTGAGTTTGACACTTCTGGTCTATGCAAGATACCAATTTACACTCTTTAATCGTAGTGTGTGTACTTCCTTTATAAAAAGCGGTCTCTTTGTGACTGATCTTCACATATGGTAAAAGAATAATTTGTAGGGGATACAACGGGCAAGTTATATTTAGGACTAGTGTTTGGAAGAGGTTTATAGCTAAGGCTAGAAACCTTTTATAAAGTATTTTATCACAGAAACTTATCAAATAATAAGTTACTATATTTATGAAATATGGAAACTTTTTAAAAATATTTATTATTTAAACAGGAGGTTGTTCTGCATACTCTCATTTTTACTCTTTACACTCTTAACTGGAAACAACTATGTCAGGGGTCTGCCAGTGCTGCTAAGTCAGCTACAAAGGGGAGTGAAGGAAGACTCCCAAACTCCATATGACTTGGGAGGTGAAAGGGCAACTTGCCTGGGGGACTTATACTTGGAGGACTTGTTTCAAGGCCATAGGCTGCCTTTTGGCAACTGGGTAACCCCCTGCTTTAATGATTTTTATGATTAAATTTCACAGAACAAAAGAATTTTAGATAACATGCCTGACCCCATCAATGCTTGTCTTTTTACAACCAGTTTCCTGTAATATTCCTTTATGTGTATTAACCCTTAAGATAGTGTTTGATTGGAAGTGAGAGCTGCTCTTTCTAGAGTCCATGAGTAACAGAGTGAATTGCAGACTTTGTTGCTAAATATTTAACTAATGGAAATATTAAGTCAACAGTACTGAAATTCAGCTTGCAGTTGAACACCAGGAACAAAACAATAGCAGTTATGTCAACAAAACTAAATAAAGTCTTTTGGACAAGAAAATACTCGATGGTAGGTGGTGAGGAGACTTTCCAAACATCTGTTCATAATTTTTACCTGCTTAAGGTAATGGTAATGCACAACATGCACATTTAAAATAACAAATATGTTACCTTGTGATTAAGGCCAAATATAATACTTCGGGTTCAGGAATAGGCTTAGACTTTGTGACCACTAGCATGGTAAGGAATGATTATCTGCTTACAGGCTTTGCATGTTGCTGCAGCACAAAGGAATAATAATTACAAACTAGCCAAAGTCTTATTCAAGGTATTGATCATTCTTGGTTTCTTTAATCTTTTATGCAAACAGGTTTGATCAGAAGTGAAAAAGAAATGGCTGGAAAATGGCGGTGATTAAAAACCTAAGACAAAAAGCTCCATAAAAACCTGTATCTAAATAAATTATCCACATGGAAAGCACACCTGCCATAATTTTATGTTGAGAATTGTAAAGAGGATTTTGCAGACATTTATTTCCTGTTACAGAGTTTAATTATTTCTTCTCCTTTATCTGCCCCAGGAACTCATTATACAATGACAAATGGAGGAAGCATTAACAGTTCAACGCATTTATTGGACCTCTTGGATGAACCTATACCTGGTGTTGGAACATATGATGACTTCCATACTATTGACTGGGTGCGGGAGAAGTGCAAAGACAGAGAAAGGCACAGACGGGTGCGTGAGATCAGTAACAATCATTGGAAGTTATTTTTTGTTGTGTATTGCACTAGGGTCTGATCGAGTCACAACTTTTAAATATGGGCATAGATCTAAAATAGTCACATTAGCCTCAGTAGCACTACTCACATTATTAGAGCTACCACCATGCTTACATGCACTGCAAGTTTGGGGTCTCAGTTAATAAGGTAGTATATTTTTCTGAAAGTGCAAATAAGGCTTTGTGTACTCAGAAAAGTTGTGTCCCTTTTTATTGTATTGGTATGTTTAAAGCTACCCTCAGTGTAGATGCACTTGTACATATTAAAGAGTTTATACTGACATAATTGTTTCTATATGGGAATAAGGCATTTTTATACTGGTGTAATTGCATCAATACTAGGTTGTAGTACTGGTTTACCTGTTTAGGTAATAAAATTACATGCTCAACTGAAATAGATAAACCAGTGCAAACACTGTGTGCAGATCAGGCCTAAGAAATTGCTTTCCTTACTTTCCTTTATGAAAACACTTCCAAATCCTGAAATGTTCTTTTTTCTTTCCATACTGGTCTTTTCCGAAAATGTGCAAACTTCAGGACTCATTCAGGAAGGCACATGCAGAGCTTCTTAACCAGTGGGACTTACATGCTTTACAGGCCCATTACTCACTAATATACTAACTGTTTGGGAGATCACTATCAGGTTTTGGAATACCCATATTAAATTTACCTGTACAGGGAAAACAATTTGACGAGGTCAGTTTATCGTTTTGTTTTGTTTTTCCCCTGTGTTCTCATTATATTTTCCTGAACTATTTTAACTTACATAAAATGGTAGGTAGTTTAAAAATGAAAGGTAACTAAATTGAAAACTTCCTGGTACTAAACTAGTTGCCAGCAGGTCTCATGCAAGAAATTTTCTCCAAGTACAATGCCATGTAATTTGCTGCATCACTGTTATTTGTTTGCCTTCTGCAAAAGCACAAATATCTGCTATTGTTGGCAGCAAAATACAAGGCCTTGTAGAGTGATCTGAGCTGCTCTGGCAAATCCTGCATTGTTTCAAAAAACTCTAATCCCAGTCGTAACTGTCCTAGCCAGTGCTTCTCTCAGGTGCACAGATTTGTCTGCCATAGTTCTGAGAACATGCACTCTGATTATATAGAGCTCATATCTTGCTTTTTGCCACCTTTGCCCTTAAATAATACTTCCTTTGCTAATTTGATGGCACATAAGCAGTAGTTAATACAGCTTCCCAGAAACGGTGCAATTATACTGGCTAGCCTTAGTTTGTGACTGTCACAGGATAGAATGCCAGAACTGCCCAAATGCAGGCCGCATGGCTGCAAGTGATTTGGCCTAGAAAGAAACGAATATCGCTCAAAACTAGCAATGGTTTGTTTAGTGTACATTAGATTTGAGTGCATTATAGAAGTCTGTGTAGCCCAGAATTATTAGTCTTAGAAGAAAGAAAAAGGATACTGACCAGTCTGTAGAGATTTATAAAAGATGCTTTGAAAATGTAATATATGTCTATAAACAATAAACATAAAGTATATTTACTTCATTTTAAAAGAACATTGCCAGTTTGAAATTTAATGATTGTGAAAAAAAGAGGGCGGGGGAGAGTGTAAAAAGAGTTTTACGGATTATCCATGTTTCTAAATCCCCTATACCATTTTTGTGTCAGATTTTCTGTTTATTACATATCTTTTCTTTCCTTTTGAATATAAGAAATCCTACAAGAACAGGAATTTTCCAAAAAGGAAGAACAGGAAAAACACTTTTGAAATCAAATTAACTATGCGTGAAATGCACTTAGACATACGAAGTAAATAAGCCCCCAGAACGGAGAGATTATTTTCAGTGGTGGTGGTTGTAAGCATCATTTGTAACAGCGGGAGGTAAAAATATCAGGCAGCAAAAAGAAATATATGGGTACTTGCAATTAAATTCACCAAAAATTGAATGTCCTTGAATTTAGTGGAATAATTTATTTCTAGCCAGGCTCTGTTAATCCATATTTATTCCTTGTTTCTAAAAATAATTTTCTGGTAACTTATTTCAGGTTTAACATATTATAAATTCACTTTCATTTTACAATAATTTATTCTAATAAAATGGACTATCATGTACATTGTACATTTTGTCTAAAGTTTATCCTTTGTTGTCCTTTGACTTATACAGATTCTTCTGTTCCTGCTTTTAGTATCTTATACTTGAATTACCAGATTGATCAAATATGTGTATGTAAATAATTATAGAGGGAAAGTGCTTCTTAGTTTAAGGATGAGGATATCTGTGAGCTGCTTTCATCACAAGTCTGTAAATCATATCTGAAAGGTACTAATGGTCCAGTTCATAACACAAGATGATCCATTTCTATTTGCAGATTAACAGCAAGAAGAAAGAATCGGCCTGGGAGATGACAAAAAGTTTATGTGATGCTTGGTCAGGATGGCTAGTAGTTACACTAACTGGTTTGGCATCAGGTAAAGACAAATCAAAGGATCTCTTCTACTGCTTACAATAGTGCACAACTACTTCTTTTTTCTAATTTTTTCTGATCTTTCAAACTTTCTACAGTGTGTGGGTTTTTGTCCTTATAGTAAAACATGTATTGTTTTGTTCTTGTATCTGCCCAGTATTATAAATGTATGAATGGTGAGATGTTTATGTATAATACCAGAACAGGATCAAGATAAAAGCATAATCTCATTTGAAGTAGTAAGGAGCAGTCAAGTAACTAATGTAGTTCTTGAAAAAGATTCCAGAGTTTGGAGATTAGAGACTGTTTCTATCCATGAAATAGGTGACCTCCTTGCCCCACTGAAATCAATGAGAGCCTTAGCTGGTAAGTAAACCTCCTCACACTGAACAAACTACAAACATAGTTGAATTTTGGCCTGGCACAATAACTTTCAGGCCTGGAGTCATTCTCCTAATTAATTCGTTTATAGCTCTTTCCATCTGAGACGATGAGGAAGAGCGTCGTTATTGATTGTAAGAATGATTCTTCTGCTGTGGATTTCCCTCTCCTGCTAGGAATGTATAGAGTCTTCTTTATTCCAACCACATTTATTGATGTTTATGTTGATAGACTTTGATTACTTGTATTGAGTGAAATCTGGGCCTACTGAATAATCAGGTCATTGGGAACAGTGCTGTTGACTTCATTGGACCCAGGAATTCCCAGGGAAAGCCAGCAAATGTTACTAGCTGCTCTTAGTTCAATAAAAGATATGACCCTAAAAATTCCTTACCTCTTGCATAATTCCTGGACCATCACAGCTACAACAACAATCACTCCAACACTACTACTATTATTCTCCTAGCAGCTTTACCAACATAAGTCCATTGTTTGTCTGTGGAGATGCATTCAAGCATTGAAAGTATTTGTAATCAGTTTTGTTGCTATTAATGACTAATAAAAATCTGTTTTGTATCACTCTCCTTGGGTTTGCCCAAGTGCAGGGGACCAGACTTAGTGACCTAGAAGGCCTGTGCCACTCTTAGGTTACTATGGAAAACTGTTTTAAACCATAAACTGGTGTGAACATGAGCAATTTCCTACTAAACTGGTAACAGGAAAACCATGCTTTTGTAAAACTGCCATTTAGTCTCCCTTTCTAACCTGTTTCCTTAAGTTAGGTAATAATAGCTTATCAAAAATTTGTCTTGACTGCAATTTTTGACCTACCTTAACATGACAGAAATCAGTCTTTAAGGAGCTGAGCTTGAGAAGTGCTGAGCATCTGTACATCTCATTAACTTCAGTGTGAATTCTGGAGACTCAGAGCATCACAAGATCAGCTCATGTGTGTGGGTTATCTCAGGCAGCATGTTTGAAATTCATCTGATGTATCACTTGTGCTTCACTAATATTTTTGGTAGTGTGAGAATGAATTATGCTATTAAATTTTATGATTGATCTTTTATGTTGAATATACAGTATTTGCTGACAAATCACAGGGATCTTGGTTTTCTGTTTAAAAATCGCAAAACAAAAAAAGAGGACCCAGGGGAAGGGCAGCAGGGCAGGGAGCCTGAGCCCATGGCATGGCAGCTTGCACCCAGCCCACCCACAGATCTGGGGGGCCCAGGAGTGGGCATGGCAGCTGGGAGACAGCTCCGCCACCTGTGGCCCTGTCATGCTCCCCGCTTGGGCTCTGCAGCACATTCTAGCCCTGGGGCCCAAGCCCCATGCACCCCCCAGCTGGGCAGCAGCCCCAGCCTGAGCCTCAGCCCTGCCCAAGGCCCTCCCTTCCTATGGGGGCCTCAGTCCCCACCCCCACCAGATTTACCTGCAGGAGCTGCTCTCCAAGTGTGTGTGCATGTGCATGTGCATATGCACATGGCACCCCTTGCCTATCTGCCCTCCTCCCACTCCCCCAGCCACTTGCAGGCTGGAACTCTGCCAACCTGCAGAGAGCTCTTTCCAAAAGTGGAAAATCTGCATGTTTATTCATTAATGAGAAATCCAAGGTTTTTTTTGGTTAAAAGGGAAAATTCTCATATTTTTCCCCATTTTTTCATGGGAAACAGAAAACCCAGATTCCTGCATATCACACGCACCTTTCCCTCAAAACTTAGCCTTCCAAAATTGTTTTTTTTCTTAAGTAGGGAAGCTGATCTTTGTGGCCCACAATAGCAGTTGTAGTATTTCTGTTCAAGCATCTGATGGGATCAGTTCACTTCCTGGCTTATTTACATTAACATTTATGTGATTTCCTGCTAATTGAACTTCTGTCAACAGGTATTAACACCCAACTCTCCTTTTTTAATGGTCTCGATGTTCCACTAGCCAAGCCATCCTTTCTTCCACAGTTGTGCTAAAGAGTTTACAGTTTAGCTACTCCTGATCACTCTCCTACTTCACAATCTTCTTATTTCACAGACTTCTTATTTTTATCTCTTTTCAAAATGCTTAGTCTGCCCATGGAATCCAGTCTTCAGGAGCAGCTGAAGTTTCAGCTTTTGCCTGAGCTGTCGAGCTGTTGACAGTTCAGCTGTGAAAGGGTTAAAGCTGTAGCTTTTGCCTGGTAGGAAAAGGGAGGGTGAGTAAACTGAAGATTAGGCTCTGCCCTTACTCAGTGTGGCCATAAATCTGGGGGGAAAAATGTTTTTCTCCATTCTGCCTTCCCAAAAACAAGGTGTGTGCCTTACTTGGGTGTTTGTGGTATGTAAGAAAATACACTAATAATTTCAGTGAATCATTTGAGCTACATTTACATGTCAGCTATATCCTCTATGTCTTTTTATGTATTTACTTTTTCGGACTGTTGAAAAACGGTATCTTAAATTATCATAGCTGATTTAACTAAGAAATTCTGTAATTTATCTGATACAGAATTTTAATGAAAAGACCTAGATCAGTTTAGCCCCTTGGAAACTGATTTCCATGGAGGGACTCAAATAGTATTTTACAGAAAATATTTGAAATATCCTCTTTACTTGTGCCTTTTCCTTTAGGTTTGTTTTTATATATCAATTAACTGCTGTTTTATGTCTGTTATATCAACAGATGTCAGTTTTTCTTGACTTTTTTTTAATTTCAGAAATCTAACACAACTGTTTGTACAACAGGGGCATTGGCTGGGTTAATAGATATTGCTGCTGACTGGATGACTGACTTAAAGGAAGGCATTTGCCTTAACGACTTGTGGTATAACCATGAGCAGTGTTGTTGGAGATCGGATGAGAACACGTTTGAAGAGAGAGACAAATGTCCAAAATGGAAAACATGGGCAGAACTAATAATTGGCCAAGCAGAAGTAAGTAAAACCCTAGTGTAGAAAGGGCTGTAGCTCAGGAACAAGGAGTTGAACTGGGAACTTGAACATGTAGGTTGTATTATTAGTTGTCGGTGTTCTTTGGCTCTTATTTTGCTTGCCAAACCTGAATATGTTGTAATGGAGCATATACTGGCATCAAAGTGTATGTGCGTTTACACTATTGAGGACAGCCACGCTATTCAAGTTATGTCAACAAAACCTTCCCCTTGGGCTTTATAGTTTGATTGTCCAAGCTTCTATCAAAGCTATTTTTTGGTGAGGCTCAGTGGTAGCACAGAGATCTTCTTTATGGGAGGCTTTCAGCGTAAGGGTATTAATTTCTCTCTTTCCAGTTTTTAGTCTCTAAAATTGGAAGCTGTAATAATTCATTAATACTTATGAGCTGCTCAGATGCTGAGCTAATCAGCACAATAGAAATGCCTATAAATAAGTAAAGGGCTCATCTTCTAAAACAGAACATGGCAATTTGTGTTTCTGATTGTGGTTATGTGTAAAAGTCCCCCAAAAACCAAGACTTGTTTTGTAATTAATAAAATTCTGAGTTGGTTTTGTTCATTATTTTTTAGCAGTATGCAGTTTAGGGAAAAAAATGATGCCAGTAGATTTTACTAGCTTGAAGTTGCAAAAATTAACTGTTATCTATGACTCATTGATTTAATTGTTTCAGTCTTGGTTTGATTGGTCTGATTTTGATATAGATCAAATAGATATTAGCCAAAACTTGTCTATACAATTTAGTCTAATGACTTTAACTTTTCAGACAAAGCTAATATTTGTTCATGTTAGTAATATTTGTTTTCATTAGACTGTATGTGTAATTGTTTTTACCATAAGAGTCCTTCATGATTACTTTTGTTCAATGCATTTTGTTTACATATTAATGGAATTATATTGTGGGATTTTTCTGCTTGTGTTTTTAGGGTCCAGGTTCATACATAATGAACTACATAATGTACATTTTCTGGGCTTTGAGCTTTGCTTTTCTAGCTGTTTCTTTTGTGAAGGTGTTTGCTCCTTATGCCTGTGGCTCTGGGATACCAGAGGTAGGATATGAAGAATTTCTGTCTTTATGAATGTTTAATGCTAAGAAATGACAGATTATGTTGCCTAGATATTATAATAAAATAATGCTAAAAGGTCATGTTACCTTATATTACATAGTGTGGGGAGGGGAAGGCAAGAACAAAGCTTTAATGTATGTACAATACTATATTTTAATAGAAGTAATAATTTTCATTGCACTAAAAAAATACCAGCAGTCTAAAAATAATGTTGCCTGAGTTCTTAAATTTGCTTCCAGATGATCTGAATTTACAGTGAGACTTTTGGTTTGTTCAGGAGACCTCTGAAGAGTGATTTTTTTCTGTCTTGCCATTTTAGTGATGATAGAGCAGTAATTCATTTTTGCAGTGTGATGCCCTTTATTGCAGTAATAAATCTTTTGCTGGATTACCCATTATTGTCTTTAGTAAATGCAAACTGATGTGCAACCAGGTAATAAAGTAAAAATGTTTTTTGAGAAAATAACAGCAAAGTCATGTTGTTTGTACAACTACTCATCACCAATCTAACTTCAGAATTGTAAGAATTGCACTTTCTAGTCCTTCTAGTAGAATGACTGCTTGTTTATAAGTATTACTCAAGATTTTTAAGGCTCTGAGGTCCAAGGGTTTGTCCTTGCAGAAGAGTCTCCCTTGAAATAAGGAAAAATTTTATGCATTTATCCAAATGCTGTATTGATCCGAAATCTATCTAAATTTACACTGCTAACATTTAAATTATAGGATTATAGCATTAAAGGGCTGGAAGGACCTCAAAGGTCACCTAATTCAACCCAATTTAATGGCAGGATTTGCTGTTCCTAAACCATCAAAATCAGATACCAGGAAATAAATTCCACAACTCCCTGAGGCAGTCTGCTCCTTTGTCCTATGGTTTAGGAAGGTTTTCTTGAGATTTCAAACTACATCTTCTTTGCTGCAGTTTAAATCTATTACCTCCTATCCTGCCCTCTGTTGCAAGGAAAGCTGTTTTTTATTTCCCTTATAGCAGGAGTTTAAAAACTATGGTGAAGCCCCATCATCTGGCCCTCAATGCTGCCTTGGGGTCCAGAATTGAGCCACATACGACATACAGTGGGCACGTCTATACGTGCATTTTCTGCGGCACCAGTTTACTTGCAAGAAAACTGCTCACGAATAAACAGTGCCAAGCAGGGGTCTACACACGCAGGGAACCTTCAGCAGGGAATTGGTGGATGAAGGCAGTGGTCTGGGACCTATCCCACCTCTGCTGCTATTTCTAAGCCTTGTGCCTCGATCACCCAGTTGGGGCTGGAACCTGTCCCTGACCACGACAGTTCCCAGTTCCTGCTCTGCATGGCAGGCAGAGGCTGGAGAGCTTGTTCCTTGCTCAGCTTCACAAGCCTGGAGCTGGGGGGGAGAACAGGCTGTGGAGCCTCTCCAGCCTGTTCTCCCCCACAGCTCTGTGATCATGGAACTGAGTGTGCAACAAGCTCCCCAGCCTGTTTCTTCCATGCCACCCAGCTCCGTGCTTGTGGAACGGGGTGGGAAACAGGCTCCCCGGCCCCCTCCAGCAGGGAGCTCCCAGCACCAGCTCCACAACCGCAGGGCCAGTGCTGGGGAGACCCTTATTGCCCAGTGCTGGCTCTGTTGTCCTGGAGCTGTTGCTGGAAGATAAGGGTCTCCCATCCAGGCCTGGCCATGCATGTAGCGCATCCCCCTGCCCCTCTGCCCATTTCTCTTAGGTGGGTGCGGTGTGCATCAGGGCTCCTAGACTAACTGAAGTGTGTGCTGCATGTGGCATACATCCTGGACCGGTGCCACATGCAATGCAGTCCTGGACCAGCCAGAGTCAACTATGCATACACTGGATCTGGCAAGTCGAGGGAGAAAGGGCAGGTCCATGGGCCCAATCTGTCCTATGGCCTGGCCCCACACCACTTATCCAGCCCACAAGGTCAGATGAGTTTTTCACCCTTGCCTTGTAGCATATTTCTGTGGTGCCCATTTGAATTTTACTTGCTCTGAGGGTGTTACTGTTTATCCATTTTTTCCGGCTAATGGCATAATACTATTAGGCAAAGAAATGCATTTGAAAGATGTAATTTTTTTTCTAGTGAAAATAGCAGCTTTTCTTTATCTGTATGTGTTAGCCTTACCCTTGCATGTTGTTTACAATACCAACTGAGAATATAAGGAAGAGTAAAATTGGCAAAACAGCATATTAGGATTCAGGTTAATGAAAATAATTAATTGGTATCTCTGAATACAGTTTTCATAGATAGTTTGTTTCTGCTGTAAGAATTTTATAATTAGCATTTGTCAGGTTATGTAATAAAGCTATTTAATGAATATAGTCTTGTACATGACTGCAGGTATCTTTTCTACTTAATATAATCAATCCACAGAGATACCATATGCCACTGCATTATGTGTGGATATACCTCTTAGATAATAGTGTAAATGTATCATAAGCAGTAGGCTTCTGGTAAACAAACTGAATGTAGATAATTTGACATTCAGTTAGTAATTTGAAAACAAATGTTTTAAGAGTGTGGTATTCTTCAGGAAAAAAAACCTTCTCAAATATGTCATTTTAAACTACATTTCTGAAATGGGAAAGTTAAAATCCTATGAACTTTAAAGTTTGTATGTTTTCTAAAGAAAATGAAGTGCAATAACATGGTTTTTTTCCTCTTAGATTAAAACTATCCTGAGTGGCTTCATCATCAGAGGTTACTTGGGCAAATGGACCTTGATGATTAAAACCGTCACTTTAGTCTTGGCTGTAGCATCAGGCTTGAGCTTAGGAAAGGAGGGTCCTTTGGTACATGTAGCTTGTTGCTGTGGGAATATTTTTTCCTACCTCTTTCCAAAGTACAGCACAAATGAAGCTAAAAAAAGAGAGGTAAGTTCCTCTGAAAACTTGAAAAATTATGTTTTATAATCAATTCTGCTTAGCTTGCAGCCTGAGAATCCTTGCTTTAAAACAAAACAGAAGATGTATCCTGTGTTCAATAGTAAAGGGTGGAAATAGAGATAAGGAGACTGCAGTAAGGGGGAAAGAAAGAGTAAAAGGAGAAAGGATATCCAGAGGGAATGAAATAGAAAAAAGGATAGAATGCAGGAAGAAAAAGAATGGAATACAGAAATAGTCAAAAATAAAAAAGCCCCTCCTCCTTTGGTCGCATTATCTAAGGACCATATAGAATGGTAGCCACATGTTGTACTTCTACTGTTTATTGTCCACAATGAAAGGAAAAAAGCGTAGATAGGAAACTGAAGAAAAAATACTCTGTAATTTATTGACATATGGAAAAAAAAACCCAATTCACTTGACCAAATGCAAAGGAAAAAGGTGTCTTTTAGATTAAAGCAATCAGGACTCATGGGAGAGGTGATATCTTTCATTACACCAGGGGTGGGCAAAATGCGGCCCATGGGCTGGATACAGCTTGCCAGGCCATTCTATCCGGCCTGCGGGGCCCCTAAAAAATTTAGAAAATTAATATTTACCTGCCCCTCGTTGCCTGTCATGCAGCCCTCGATGGCTTGACAAAACTCAGTAAGTGGCCTTCCGCCCAAAATAATTGCCCATCCCTGCATTAGACCAACTAGTTAATCTTGTAGATTAAGTGTTTCATATGTAGCACCAGACCTCCACCTCCTCGAAAATCACATCTACAAATTAGGATTCAAAATTACTGGAAGGTTCATCGGGTATTTTCTAAGCATCTGTGTCTCCAATATTTTATTCAGAACTGATTCTTCATGGCAGGGCCTACCCACTGCTCCCTTTTTGAATTTTGCTGCTAGTGCCCATGAGATGTGAGCAGTGAGCTTCTTCCATCACTGGCTCATATTAATTCCAGTTACTTTTAATCAGCTCCTGAAATAATGTTTGACTATTAATTCGAACTATTGTACTTCCGTAATAGTGGCTTTGCTGCTGGCTAAAAGTCCTGTCCCATAGCAGGTAGGTGATGCAGAGAGCTGTCATCACAAGAGAAGCTGGGAGGAAGAACGCTCATTGACAAAAGGCTAACAAGAGAAGCTAGAATGGCAGTACAGGATATAGTGCGCAGAATAAGCAGTTGTACCTTTTACAGGAGGAAGGGAGGAGATCACCAGTTTGTCTTTTAGGATTCTATGGTCTTTGCTGCCATGTAAATACTTACTGGTCTGTCATAGCAATAAGTTTAAACAAACACCAAAACAAAATCTCATCGTTCATCTTTTCCAGGTGTTATCAGCTGCATCAGCAGCAGGAGTATCAGTAGCCTTCGGTGCCCCAATTGGTGGAGTCCTTTTTAGTCTGGAGGAGGTATGTGAAGAGATGATGTATGTAAATGTATTGAAAAAGGAATGTTTTAACACCAGCAGTCTCAAACCTTTTATATCCAGAGCCTTTTTTAAGACTCTTCCATGAGCCCTGATTCTTCAATGAATTATTTGTATAGCTTCTTTGCATAGGGTCCTCCTCAGCAACTTGAGTAGTAGCCCACCTTAGGTAGTATTGCTTTATTATATTGGTGTGACAGTTATTTGACTTTGATTCATTCACTTCGGTGATTTTTCTTCATAAAATGTATGATCTTAGACATTCACATCATGAGTTCTGTTATGGGCAAACTCCTCAGATAACACTGGTTCGTACGACTGTCATAGGTTAACATTTCTTTGTTTCTGTTTTATATTTCACGAATAGAGTTAATCCAAATGTTCTTGGTGACAATTTAAAATTCTCCCATATTGGAAAAGAAAGAAAATGAGTACTTACCAAGAACTGAAGCTGCTGGTGGGGGGATGTTATTGTGCAATTAAATCCTTGCCTGTTTTTAATCCCTACAGTTTATATTTAAAAAAATTGTACATGTAGGAGCCTTCTTAATCTAGTGTATTGTAGAAAGTGCTGATCAGCTCATGTGGCCTTGCCAACTTGCTTCTAACACTCTAATTTTCTGATGCTAGAAATATATTTTGTTAATTTAAAAAAAAAGGCAAATAAAGGTGTTCTTTCTATCCATTTTGATAGAACAGGCATTGGTCCAACAGGGATTCTACATTTTTTTAATAACTGAAAATGTCATTCTGATATTATAAAAACCTAAGTCTGTCTGTCTGTCCATAACACTTTATTCACACTCTGATTTGGCTGATGGAAACAGCTATTTGGAGTGCTCCAAGCATGGGGGAGTGCTGCCATGATTCCGATGCTGCGCGGAGGACCGGACAGAGGTGCTGTTGGCCTTGGCTCCCCCACCCCACTCCCCGCAAGAGGCAGAACAGTGGCAGCATGGGGCGTTACGTGACAGCACTCCATCCCAGCCCCGTGTTCCCCCACGCCCCTGTCATTCTTGACGGGCAATTGGCTAGTAACATTATAAAGACATTATACTATAAAACTGAACTCTAAGCCAGTGAAATTCTTCTCTCATAAATATGCATTTTTAGTTCCGTATCCCTGCCCTTTTTCTGTATTTGATAGACTTAGGAGTGTATTTCAGAGCATTATCATCTATATGAGACGGCTAATTTAGAGCTAATTAAAAATCCAAGTTTCAATGCTTTGAACATTGGAGGTGAAGAAAAGAAGCAGCCAGGAGACTTTTCCACGTGTAATTTCTGCCTTATTGCTGTAGTATTCTGGAATCATCTCTAATATTTAAGAACAAACAAAAAGGAAAAAAGAAACATCTTGGAAGTTGATGTTCAAGGTTATTCGAAAATCATGCTAATTATAGATGAATTAGCAGGCCTGATTTTTAGGTGGCAATGTTTTCGTATCTTGGCAATAGTTCTTGAAATCCCATTAGCCACCTGAAGCACTTTCTACAGTACCACTTTCAGTGGAGCCAAACCATTGTTAGTAACAGCAGCAAGTTTTAAAGAAGGCTGCTAGAGTGCCTCAGCAGGTGGTATGCATAGCAGAGATCACAGCAGAGTATGTTAAGGCCATAACTATTTTTTAAAATTTAGTGAGTAATTTAAAAAAAACATTACCATTCCCAAGAATTTTGCCAAAGTCTTGATGTGATAATGCTTTTAGCATTGTTTTTGCACTGTTTTGTCCATTAAAGATGATACAACATAGCTATGAAATGCCTTCTGGCACTTTAAACATATAAAATAATATACAGAAGTGTCCAGAATTGCTATTATTGGTTGATAACCCAGTGTTTTCTTGCTTAGTGTGAACAAAGGATGGAATAGCTGTTATTTTCTGTGGATTTTACTTTGAAATGTTAAAATGAATTGCTGGTAATTCTAACTTTTCCCCTTTGCAGGTCAGTTATTACTTCCCGCTAAAAACTTTGTGGCGGTCCTTTTTTGCAGCTTTAGTTGCTGCTTTTGTTTTGAGATCCATCAATCCTTTTGGTAACAGCCGTCTAGTTCTTTTTTATGTGGAATACCACACCCCCTGGTACCTTTTTGAACTACTTCCTTTCATTCTCCTGGGGGTGTTTGGTGGGCTCTGGGGAGCATTTTTCATTCGTGCAAACATCGCCTGGTGCCGCCGCCGCAAATCAACAAAGTTTGGGAAATACCCTGTCCTGGAGGTCATCATTGTCGCAGCAATAACAGCTGTCATTGCCTTTCCCAATCCATACACAAGGCTTAACACCAGTGAACTCATTAAAGAGCTCTTCACAGACTGCGGACCCTTGGAATCCTCCTCTCTCTGTGATTACAGAAATGACACGAATGCCAGTAAGATTGTTGATGATATTCCTGACCGTCCAGCAGGCACTGGAGTTTATTCGGCCATATGGCAGTTGTGTTTAGCACTTATATTCAAAATAATTATGACAGTCTTCACCTTTGGCATCAAGGTAAGGCTTCACGTAAGGATTTCAAAATGCGGTGTGATATTTATTTACCACTCTTTCTTTCTTTTTAATGACTGTTGAAACAAATCTTTTAGGAAATTGCTTTTGCTTTAATATTAGTTCTGTAAATGGCCATTTTGTTTATAAAGGGGTCTGTTGAAATGTACATCAAGTACAGAAACAGGTTGGCTCTATGGTGTCAAACCCATACAAACTGCGATAATGCTTCCCAGATTTCTGAAAACTAAGTGCACATCAAAAAAATGAAATCAGGCGCCACCAGCACTGCCATGTGATGTCAGAGGCCTGCCTGTCTGAATGCATATCACTTCTCCATATCCTATTCCAATGCAGTCCCTCTGAATGTAGTGGGATTTGTAGATTTTCTGCTTCACTGCTCTGACACAGTTGCTTTAGTTGAACCTTTCTTTTTTTTGTGGTTCTTCAAGTTTAATTGTTAGAAAAATATTTTTGTACAGTGATGGATGTTTGTTTCTTGGTCTGCATACGGTCAGGCTAAGGATTATGCTCATCTCCTGTAGTGGGGAACAATAAAAACATATTTGTTTCTTATTATGGATAGGATACAGTTGTACATAATCAGGCCCATGGGAGGAAATGAATAGGGAAAGGGATATAGGAACATGAGGCTAGCAAAGGACTGGAAACAAGTTGATCTAAATGAGTTAGCAACAACACTTGGGTTCTGCAGCAAGACATTGGCAGCTTCAAAGCCTTTTTTTTATTGTACCTTATTCTCTCACAGAAGATAATTTTTTTAGTGTGCTGCTGTCATGGGAAGAACTGTAAGAAGGGAAAAGCTGAGGGATTTAACAGCTAGATTTGGGCTATGTGCATTGGATACTGAGTAAAAGCTGAGGCACAGTTTGCATTGTGATATAAGGATATTCATTAGAAGTTGCTACTAATATGATAACAGTGAATAGTTAACAGTGTTTCAGGGATTCTGATTCCATGAGATGGAGAAGTAAACATCTCTCTTAAAGCCTGGGTTTCTGACTTGCATTTTTAGATGGAAGTAGCTGCATTGATTTGTCCTGGATTCATATTTTTCAAAGTCATCTTTGCAGCACAAATGTTGCCAGTAATGATGATAACAAATGAGAAAGAGAATGAATTCTGTAATGCAGTTTTGCAGCAGGGATTAGCTTTCACAGCAAAGACTGTGTATTAGAACTGCTAGATACATTGTAACTATCAAGTGACCTGTTTTATTACATGCACATCTTATTAGTCATTTCTTTTTCCTTAAATTAATGTATTGTATTTTGAAGAAGCATATTTAGTCAAAATGGAAGGAACATATTTATAGTAAGACTTACATTTCATCGAACATGACACACACTTCTAGCACTTCTGACTGCCTTTAGGAGAGGCAGCAATGTAATTTCAGCATTCGACAACACATTTACAGCCAAGTATGTTTTGCAGATGGGATATTTACTTCCAGAAGAGGAATAAGCATGAATAGCAGCAAGTGCACTTTTGAATCCTCATAGTTTGATGCTGCTGAATTAAACCAGGCTTTGCACTGCCTCTTTTAGGAATCATGTATTATCAGGCAAATCTGCATCTCTAGGACATGGTAACTAATAGGAAAAAAGAAATTAAATGGATACGGTAACTACAAATTACAATCACTGTGGTTCTACTCTGCATGTGGTGTATCTGAGCAGTTACTAGAAACAATGGTTGCTCTTTGGGTAGTTCTTGTATTTAGTAGTAAGAACCTCTGAGATGCCAACATTAAAGGTGCAGTGTAATAAGGAGGATTTGGTTCATTCACTTTTAAAAACATACCTGTTACGCTGAGCAAATCATGACAACATGTTAGATAGTTAAGGTACTGGGCAGGTGCCTCTTTGGGTACTGTTTGTTGGCTCTTTGGAATTTCAGACGGTACAGAAAGGCAGAGAGCAATAAGGAAGATCTTTCACTATTATAACCTGACTTAGGGTACAGGTCTGGAGGAGCTGTGATGTTAGCCCTGGGAATTCTTCCTTGTTGATACCCTCTGCCTTAAATGTATATAAAATGTAAGTAAACACACTCTTAACACGTAATTGACTCCAGTAACTGAAGAGTCGGTATTTTTGGAGTTAAATATTCTCAGTTTATTATGTCAGTTTACATAGAAACACTGGCAATTTGATCACTTGCATCTCTCTGTTTGAAACTTCAGGACAGAATTACTTTTGAAAAGATGTCAGTTAATTCTCTATGGACTTGTGTGAAGTACATTTTTCAATAACAAGCTGCATGAGGCCACGTGTATTTTACAGCTTTATCATATTAATAGTTTTATTGCTTTTGTCGTAGGTACCATCTGGTTTGTTCATCCCCAGCATGGCAATTGGAGCAATAGCAGGGAGAATTGTGGGAATCGCAGTGGAGCAGCTGGCCTATTATCACCACGACTGGTTTATCTTCAAGGAGTGGTGTGAGGTTGGAGCTGACTGTATCACACCAGGCCTTTATGCCATGGTTGGTGCTGCTGCATGCTTAGGTAACTGAACTGTAACCTGCAAATAGGGGACTGATATTTTTAGTATTAACAAAATAAGATTCAAGGATGAAAGGAGAAGGCTGCAATCAAGCACGTGTTTATAAGCAGGGGTCCTGGTTTTCTCTGATTAAAAATATCTCCAATTTTCAGGTTAAAAAAGTAACCCAAAATCCACATTTTTCTGTGATCAAAATGAAACATCACTATATATATATATATATATATATATATATTTCAATGTATTACTGGCGTTTCATTTTAGTAACAGAAAAATGTGGAGTTTGGGTTACTTTTTTTAACCTGAAAATTGGGGATTTTTTTTATCAGAGAAAACCAGGATCTCTGTTTATAAGTATTGGAGGAATTTTGTACACAGAACTGTGTACATAGTTGTATGTACATAGGAAAATACATACACTTATCTGTAGGAAAGTATGATGATCAGAAGACTGGAATGTAACATTTACATAATTTATAAAATACAGATCAGTGAAGTTCTATGGAATAGAAGAATTTAAATCCTACGGTCCACTTTCTTTTGGACATGGAGAGACATTAATTACTACTTAGTTAGAGGAAGGATTCTTGAAAGTTATATTTCCCACAGTGGAGAGTTTGTTAATCAAGAGGTGTTAAAATTATTTTCAGGTATTTACCTTCCATCTGCTGCTGTTGTTTTCTGTATCTGTTCCTAAAATATTTTCTGGAAATGACATCAGGAAAGACAAGTGACTAATAATGATTTGAGGGGCTGGATTTGAGATGCTTCTAAGAGGTCTGGTTTTCAGAAAGTGCTGAGCTGCCACTCTCTGAAAATCAGCCCATCTGATTGTGTCTCAAGATGGGCACTAAGTTTGAATGCCTTGTTTTAGCTTCTTATGTAGTTGACGTTCATTAAACTTTGAAAAGGCATTTGTACAGTTCTCCATTTGAACAACTGAATCAGTGAACAATCAAATTAAAAGGTAGGAAAAATTGAAAGGCTAAAAAGAACCTCTTCATAATCCTTTTTGAAAAACCCACCTAAAGCTCTTTACTCATGTCTCGAATATATAGGAAGAAGCCTGATGCACACCTGTTCCTGAACGTGTTTAGATAACACAAGGTTATCAGAGCAAGAAGCATTATCAATTAATTTTTAAGTACAGGAGAATGTTTCACATATATACTAAGCTACTGTGGGTGCCATTGCCCTGCCATGTCTTATGTATCATTTAAAGAAACTAATCTAGCTAAAGTCCTCCAGGAGGACACACATGATTTACAACAGTGGAAGAGAGCTATTGAATGTTAAATTAGGAGAGACAAATATAATCTACATCTTTCCAGTTGCTCCAAGAGGAGGTCATTGGGCATTTTGTCAGTTCAGGGTTCTCTTTTGAGTGTATAAAAGAGAAAAGCTAAAGAATTCAGTTCTTAATCCCTTCGAGAAGCGCAGCTCTCAAACTGCTTCTCACATTTCTCTTTATAAACAGTTTTTTTCTATTTTTACCACACACTGATCTTGGGGGGGGTTTCCTTGAATACCTTGGTAGTTAATATTTTAGTTAAATAACATTGAAAAAAGAAATTTACTGTTGTAAAGGTTAATTCAGAATCTTTGGATTTTTAGTTAATTTATATGATAAAATCATGCATGCCTCTTCTTTCTTAAGACACAGTCTGTCTCTTCATTTCTTTAGGGTTCTTCCCTTCTAGTACTCCTGTTTTATAAGATACTCTGTTCTCCTGTTGTAAGCTGCCCTGAGCCTTTGTTGGGAAGGGCAGCAAATACCTTGAATAAACAAATAAAACAAATATCCCATAATTTCTAGAGTTTTATTATTTTCTTTTGGTCCTCTACCAGTTGCTCTTAGAGGGTATTCATTAGCTGAGGACTTTCATCAGCAAAGTCATTAACAGTTTGGTACCTGGCAGTTAATAGAAGATCAGGAAATTCCTCAGCTGGGATACTATGTAATTTTTACTAGCATATTTATAGGTTGTTTTTTTTTTGTTTTGCAGGTGGTGTAACTAGGATGACTGTCTCCCTAGTAGTCATTGTATTTGAGTTAACAGGGGGCCTGGAATATATTGTGCCCCTCATGGCTGCAGTAATGACCAGTAAGTGGGTGGGTGATGCCTTTGGTAGGGAAGGCATCTATGAAGCACATATCCGGCTGAATGGATATCCTTTCCTGGATGCTAAGGAAGAATTCACTCACACAACACTGGCTGCTGATGTTATGAGACCTCGAAGAAGTGATCCACCTTTGGCAGTTCTGACACAGGATAATATGACGGTGGACGATATAGAAAACTTGATCAATGAAACTAGTTATAATGGTTTCCCTGTTATAATGTCAAAAGAATCTCAGAGACTAGTGGGATTTGCTCTAAGGAGAGATTTAACTATTGCAATAGGTAATTATTTTCCAGTACTATATAATCATATGTTCTTTAAAGCAGAATTTACTGTGTATGCTTTCCTTTTGTGTTAAACTGTTTCATATTTTTCAAAATATAGCTAACATGGGCTTCTGGCTCCTTTCTTATTGCTGGGACTAAGAATTTTAGAACTCCATTTTGGAGCCATGGCTGAGACAGACAACTTATATTTTCTTGTCTCTTTTGTAAGAATTGCCACAGAGGACTAGACCATTTAACCATATAGTTTGGCTACTGTTGAAGGCAGAATAGCAGTACTGGCTGCAGGGGAGGAAGTTAGGAAATTCTGGTAACAGAGCGAATTATGTAATATGGCGCCATGGAAGGAAGCCTAGTTCTTTCAGTTGCTGTTCCTGTATTTCTTGTGGCTTTGTGCTAATCCTTCCTCAGTTGAGATGCTACTCCTTTAAGTTGTAATTTCCAACCTGTGGGGTCCTCTAAGAGCTGAATCACCTCTCTGTGGGCACCCTGAATTGGACTTCAAACTTAATGTTGTATTTCACTCATAATTATAACCTTTTGGGCTGATTGACATATTTTAATTCATAAATTAGAAAGCTTAAATTGATTTGCTGCTAAAGAGGTGTTAAAAGAATGGTTTTCTTATCATTCGAAGATGAAGCAGCACTATAGTTTAATAATTGCTTTTTCTAATAAGTTTCACATCAGAATGCCCCAGTATAATCAACATGGTGGCATTCTCTGAAATCAGGGTTGGGGCACCGGGTGTGGGGTGGGGGAGGGGCTCCTTCCCTGCACAGAGAAAAGCAGCCCCTCCCCACCCCATGCCCAGCGCCCTGCACTGCAGGCACTTGCAGCCTATGTGGGGCTGTCTGGAGCAGGCACAGGCAGCCCCAGGCAGGCTGTGAGCAGCTGCAGTGTGGGGCACTGGCCATGGGGCAGGCGAGGGGCTGCTTTTCCCCACGCTCAGCACCAGCTTCTTCCCTGCTGGCGAGCAGGGGGTTAGGGCTGTGCGCTGCCCCCCACCTGTACCGCGGGGCTGGAGGGCACTGGGTGTGAGCAGACAGGGAGCCAGTGGGAGCACGGGACCCACACTGGTGTCCCAGAGCCAGTGCCGATGGGGCCCAGAGCAGGGTGGCAGGAGCACAGGGTCCTAGCTGGCAGGGACTCTATGGAGCCGGGCCAGCTCCCTGCTCCCTGCTGGTGCAGCCCAGCCCAGCTCCACAGACCCCTGCTGACCTGCGCCCTGCTTTGGGCCCCACCGGTGCTGGCCCTGGGGCAATGGTCCCAAGACAGTGACCAGGGGGCCGGGCACCTGTTAAGGGGTGGGCCTACCCATGCAGCCCTTGACAGCCTGTCAAAACTGGGTAAGTGGTCCTCTGCCCAAAATAATTGCTTGCCCCTGTCTTAAATACACTGATTTCAAGTGCACATTTTTGAATGTTCGGGTCAGACTGAAGCAAAAAAAAAATTGTCAGAAAGAAGACTGTCATTAAGATAAAACGTCCTGCCTAGTCTTGTATTATGTACGACATGCAGGCGGGAGTCAAATAAGTTTCAAAATATAAATCTCAAACTATTGTGAATTTCATTCACATTTTCACATAATATTAGATTGTAAGCAAAGAGCTGTATGTTGATAATGGTCTCTTTCAGGTAAATCTCGTCTTACACTTTTCAGTTGCAAAGTGAAATTACTAGTCTCGACTTGGGACTGTATATTGAGAAAATTTACTCTGGGGTGTGGCGAGGCTGCTTATGTCCAGAAATGATTGAAGGCTGACCGGGAAAGAAAAATCCGATTCAAACACAGGATTTAAACAAATACAAGTGCAAAAAACCCCAACTTTCTGAGCAGCTGCTGATTAAGAGTCTGGTATAACTAACAATTACATGACAGCAATGGCACAATTGCAGGCTGGTTATTGCATAAGACTGGACTCTTTATAAACATTTATTCAGCACAGTAGCCTGATATATTCTTCCTCCATGTTAGATGTGCTTTTTCCTTGTTCTAAATCAGAGATTTCAAACTCATCAGGCCCCGTGAGTCAGACAAGTGACGCAGGGACAGTCTGTGTGCTGCATTTGATCTTACTGACTGGCCCTGTGTGCCAGATCTGGAATGCGGGTCCATTATGAGGCAGGCACCAAATGCAGAGTGCACATCTGTCCGGTCCTGCATGCCACATGTAGTGTGTGCACCAGACTGGACTTATGTACCACATGCATTTTAATGGTTTCTGCAAGCTGTATCAAGGAATTTCAGAAAAGGAGGTTGCTTTTCCCATTTGATATAATCTACTCACTTCAGTCTCAGTGCTCATGTGACAGAGGCTATTTGTGCTGAAAGGCATCGAGCACTTTCTTGACATACTGTAGTTAACCTTTTACATTTGTCACATGATTACCTCATTCATTCCCCCCGACATGCTCAAAATAATATGCTTTGGCTTCAGTAGCAGCAGGATGTGGCAGCCGTAAGACAGTTGCATATAGAGCACAGTCCTGAGGCAGTCCTCCCACTCTTTAAGAAGCCTGCCTGTGCACTGCACTCAGATAGCAGCTGTCCACTGCTTACAACATTATTAAGTAGCATGCAAATTCCATAATTGGTAGAAAAAAAAGATGCATTCCACTGCATGCTGGAACATATATCTGAAACCTTTATTAGGTCCCACTAACAACAGGGTACAGCCGGAGTTGTATGGTAGATGTCACATCTGCTAGTCTCTGCATAGTGCATCTTGTTGGAGAGAGAAATGAAAAACACCAATCGGAGTAGAGTCCATAGGATAAAACGTGTTGAAATCTGATGACTTGAGTAGAATTCATAGGTTTCACCTAAATTTGCAGGTTTCACATAACTATATTCACCAAGAATGTGCATTCTTCCTTCTGTATTAACTTTTTTTATTTTCCTTGTATTAAAGAAAGTGCTAGAAAGAAGCAAGAAGGTATTGTTGGCAGTTCCAGGGTCTGTTTTGCCCAACATACCCCATCACTTCCAGCAGAGAGTCCTCGGCCTTTGAAGCTTCGAAGCATTCTTGATATGAGCCCTTTCACCGTGACAGACCACACACCAATGGAGATAGTGGTGGATATTTTCCGCAAGCTGGGTCTGAGGCAGTGCCTTGTAACACACAATGGGTGAGTACAGGGGCAGAAATGCTTTTCATTTTGTCAGGTGTACTGCTGGTGACTAATATAAGCTGACACCTTAAACTTGATCCCTGTGTGTTTAGTGTATAGTGTAGCAAAGTTAATGACTTTGTTATAGCCTGACCTTAGCAAGGGACAGCTGGCTGCTGAGTTAGAACTTAGCTGGTGAATCTTACTTGCTAACTGAAGTTGGAAAAGCCAGCCAGGTAATTGGCTGTATGTTCTGCTCCAGCAGGAACAACTCTGAAACAGTATATTCTATCAGAATGACGTAGTTTGATAAATTAACACTGGCCACTCGTATCACCTGCCTATGCAAGGGGATAGCTCAGCTAACTTCTCTCTCCCTCTGTCTCTGCCCTAATTCTGATATTATCAATTTGCATCCAGTTAAAAAATGGATTGCAGAGTGGAAAATCATACTTAAAAGGTGAAACAGCCTGTGATGTTTATCTTTATACAGCAGTTTCTATTGTAAACTTTAATAGATGAAGCATGGTACTAGCCTGCTGCTTTTATTCTCACTGGTTTCATTCTGATGCAGGGTGCAGGAATACCTAGCTTACTGTAATTAAAGTTTGGCCTGAGCTACAGCCCCCTGTTTCTCTTGTGCACCAATAAGTAATAATTTGTTACTCACCCATTTTCCCATGCTTATGTTCTCCTCCATCAGTGCTACCAGTCCAAATCCACCGTCCTTTGTTTTACAGAAAATACAAAAGGATCATAGGTTGACATCCCAGGGTATTTTTTAACTGTTTTTTAAGACCAAAAAGGGGCTGTTAATGATCATCTATGCCAATCATGCTATATTTTTCATTTCTGAGAGCAAGGGCTTCTGCAAGATTTGAACAAATTCTTTCAGCGTTGTAAGCCAAGGCCATGCTTTTCAGCCAACTCAGGTCTATGCTCTCTTTTTTGTTACACTTTATCCCAATATCCCAAGAAAATGAGCAGTCGGTCCCACTCATTCATAGCTTTTTTTTAATGGTCCCTCACTTTGTGCTCACAATCTTGTATGCATGGCTCTCCGGCATCTACAAGAAACGGTTTGTCAAGCAAAAACAGTCTGTGGAACAAGACAGAAAGACCAGGTTCTCTGTTTTTCTTTATGCACCGCTTGTGTGTCCAGTGCTTTGGCATAGACTTTTGTTCTGCAAATGCCTGTGGGAGAAAAGGGCTTCCATGCTAGCAGGAGAAAATTTGCCCACTGATCTCCATTTCCAGACTGTAGTTATGGGGTTTCAAAACCTTGGATCTATTGTCTGGGTGTACCAGAAGCTGCACAGCTATCGGCTACTTCTGAAAGTTGAAGCCAGAACCCCCTTTAAAAAAAATGTCAAGGCATCCTTTTAAAATGTTGTTTTAGGATTGATAATCTACATAAATGATAATCTGGGGATTTGGCATCCTGGTATATTTTTCTAGCTAAATAAATTAAGACCATCTTTGGCACTGGTAAAGGAATAATAACTAGTTTATTAAGGCAACTTCATGAACACTTGTTCCCTTACTAAACACTACTTCATATACCTTCTGTGTGATATATGTAAAGTATAATTAATTGTAGCAGTCTAACATACTGTCCCTCTAGTATATATTAGCTTTCCTTAGTAATTCATGCTGTTTAGGGTGAATGACTATGGAAGTTAAAACTAGAGAACTGAAATGTTTGAAACTGTTTATGTGAAAAGCCTACTGCAATAAAGTGGAAGCTATTCAGTTAAAGCAAACTGATTTCCAGGTTGATATATATACTCATATGGTAAAATCTGTAAAACAAATGCCTTGTTAATTGTGCCTTAAAATTGTCCTTGAACGCAGCCATGTACTAAACAGATGGTGGAGGCTTTCTGAAGTTTAAGAAATATCCTAAAATGCTTTCTCAGGGCAAGAGACTTATGGTCTATGGTCTGTCAAGTAAGAGTCAGCGTACAGATGCAGTTATATTCCTGAAACCAAAATGGGGAACAAAATCTGCAATACTAAGCTGTTAGAGAAGAATATTTATGTCAAGCTAACTGCTACAATAAAATAGTATCCTTAGCCTCTGCTTCAGTGCTCAAATGCAGGAGTATTAAGATGTAACTGTTCAACTACAAAGAAAGCTTAACTGTTCAAAAATAAAATCAAACCCTATGGTGATTTGAAGGGAATTTCTTTCATAGTAAAGTAGAAAGAAAACAAGAGTTATTTCATTAATCTGCTGTTTTGTAACTAACTGGTTTTTGTTCTCCAGCTTTAGCTGTAATCTTGTGATATGTCATAAACTTACTCTCCATTATCACATATGTCCAGCTTTAAGTGATGATACGTCAGGTAATAATGAGTTGCAATTTTACATATAGGCAGGAAGTGCTATGGTAAGCCAAATTTTGGCAAAAAGAACACTAGTAACAGAAAATTAAATATGTGCTGAAAGGCCAATGTTAAGCTTCATTAAAACTACTTTGTGTACCAACAGTGCTTTACAAACTTAGAAGAGGAAGCTTGCATTAACTTCAGATGTAGAAAGAGAGCGAGCCTCAGTTTTCGCTAATTTATACCAGAGTTGTAATTCAGTGGAGTTGCTCCTGATATATTCCACGGGGAGTGGAGAATCAGATCCACTGTCTAGGGCCCCAAATGATTTTGATACAAAGTGTACCTTCAAACTTCTAACTGCTCTGACTTTCTGAAATTTTGGCCCAGAGCATGTACTGTAGCAGGTTCAAATTTTAAAAGTACTCAAGATTTACATGAGATTAGAGCTGTGTACTTCAAGAAGGAAAATGAATTAAATTTCAGTTTCCTTGCTTTACTTTTCAATACTTAAATAAGCACAGACTGATATTCAGGAGGGTGAATAAGATGGTGGTAAACTTACTCCATAATCCATACTCAAGCTCTGAATAGATTTCTCTGAGATGAAAACAGTTTTGTGGCATGTAAAAAGCAAACTGTCACTCTGTCTGAAAGGGTGCTGACTCAATTCATTTTTAATTTAACTATTTCATTATTAGCATTATTGCAACCCATGTTTTTTCATTTTGTTCTATTCTAAACCTTTTTCGTTATGATTGGAACTTTTTTTTTATTTGATTTCACACAGTTATTAGCATAACATGATCTGTTTCAGGATTGTCTTGGGGATCATCACAAAGAAGAACATATTAGAGCATCTCGAGCAACTAAAGCAGCACGTCGAACCCTTGGTGATTAGACATATCAGATCTCATAATTAGACACGCTAGAAGTCAGGAAGCATGAAACTTGTGAACTGTTCAGTGTTCTTTTATCACGACATCAGCTGAACAACAAAATCTTTCTATGCAATAAATGCAATCATTGTATTAAAGAGGCTGTAATACAAAACTGTATCACTCATTTGTAGAAATAAAGCTGTAAAAACAGTTATACTGCTATACTAGCTTTTTATCAGCTTCACTGTTAATCACAACGTTAAAAGGAAATGATAAAAAGCTAAGATGTTTTCCAAAGGAGGGCAAATCCACTTGTGATTATTTTGTTAGAGGAGAAACGGCCAGCTAGGAATATGTCTTTCTCTTCTTGATAACAAATTTAGAAGTTTTTGTATCAATCAGTATATTCCTTGTTCTGATGTTGGTAGCTTTAAATAGCTGCCAATGAAGCCAAAAATCTTCCTTTTATCTTCTGACAATCAAACCAGATGTGATTTGAATTTATGGCAGCATAGACCTTCCCCTGTTGTATCCCATGTATCTGCATGCTCCTAAAGAGCAGTCCTTTTATTTTTTGTTCTGAATTTTATGTGCTGCAATTCTGTCACTTGTACATGTAGCCATCGGTGTGTCCCTTTATATGCTGCTACTTACATCCTGAGCCACTAAATGGCTTATAATATTTCTACTACTGACTTTGTAAGCTAGATAGTGGTAAACTAAGATGTTGTGATCTAACCTTAGTTGTAACTTAGAAATTGTCCTAATTTGGACATTGGTTGCTCTGCATCTGTACTAAACCTGCCCTCCAAGCTTAGTTGCTTCTGTACAAAACATATTATTGCATTCACATTTTTATGCTAATATTTCACAAGTATTTCATGCCTCCTTTAATAAAACAGAACAAAATGTACTAACAAGAATAACAAGGGCAGCAGCTCATTCCTTCTGCTTTCTGCTTCTCCTGTGATATTATCCTTTAAGACAGCTTCACTCTAATATTTCACAGTTGTTTTAAAGCTATTAAGATCATTTCATAAGAGCACAGTATTCAAAATTGAAAATGTATGTATTCTTGTAAAACTAGTAGTTAATTTCCAAAGTTCTGACTTTCAAGACACTAGTAACTACTGATTAAGATCTGTTCTCAGCTGTTTGTGCTCTTATGAACATAGCCACCCAACCCAAGACAATATAGTAGACTAGAAAGATCCTTTCTATTTAAAAAAGAGGGATTTTGATTTGGTATTATGATTTGGAGCCATCAACGAATTTGTCACTTGATGGCTGGACTCAAACGTATTTTCTTTACGAAACGGGATCAATATCACTTCCTTTTCACACCTTTTTTTTCTTTGTCCTTTATTACTTTTTTGTTGGCATATGTTAATCAAAATTTCATTTTGTAGAAACAAACAAAAATTAAATACAAATGGGCATGGTCTCTGCTAGTATTACTTGTATATAAGTAAAAATGGAGTGCAGTTTAGTGACCATCTGATCTGGTGTCCCAGCACTGCTGTTTTTTAACAAATGGATGGTTACTCTATTTTTATTAATCAAATGTTTCTGTTTAAATAAGAAAATCAGGATACTTACTTTCCTCCATTCCTGTCAACAAAAAGGACTTGGCTACAGATGTGTTCTGTTCTTCTCTTTTTCCTTGTAGTTTAATAGCTCTCTTCTATTCTTGCTTCACAGGCGCCTCCTTGGCATTGTAACAAAAAAAGATATCCTCCGTCATATGGCCCAGACGGCAAACCAAGACCCCGCCTCAATAATGTTCAACTGAAACCCATAGCTGAGGAGAGAGAGGAAACTGAAGAGGAGGTTCATTTGTTGAATAGCACAACACTTTAGTCTGAGAGATTCTACTAAAATCAGAAATGAGAGTTGAGTGTTTGCGTAATAATGCTGTTGGAATTCAGGATTGGTCTGGGGAAGTGTGGAGAGTTAGTGGCGTTCTCCACCGAAGCATGGGGAAAGAGAACTTCTGCTGTCCTGCACTGGATGCGTTCCCTGATGTGCGATCTGCCATGATAGTGCAGTGGGAAAGCTGTATCTGAAAGTGGAATTCTCCAAACCTTAACCTGTTACTTCAGCATTGAAGAGATGCATTATTAGTCCCTGTTTCTGGAGGGATCATTTTGAATTGAGCCATCTTTTGGAGACTGCAAAGTCTTGCCCATTTTACCATTGAAAACTGTTGTGTTAACTCATTAATGTATAATTATTACATGTCACCTTTCTACATTCCAGAAGAGCTTTTATTTCTCTCTCTCCTGAGCCATTAACGAAGCCTCTTTAAAACTGGTGTGCCCTTTTGAAGCAGTAGTTTCTCATATTGAGATGTGCTGTGATTTACTGAGGTTTGATCACAAGAAGGGAGATTTTCTTGTGCCATTAAACATGTAGTTTGTACATCATGAAATCATTGGGGCAGTACAGATCCCCTGCATAAAGCAGATTGAGTAGGTAATACTTTATAAGAAGCATGTGTGAAATGTTGCAGCCAGTGTGCTGTGATTTGAGAAAAATTAAACACAGAGAAAACTTGAGTTTCAAAGGAAAAATAATGTTTTTGCTGCAGAATATATCAATAATGTGACCTGGTCTTATGCAATTTTTGTATTATTGAAAACACTATGATATATACCAATGTTGTGCAGTATAAAGAAAATACTGCTACTCTGATAGTTAAGAGCAGAAACAATTCTGTATAAGTGTATCTGATAATAATTGCATGCTGAAACACTGGAGATTTTTTCCATAAAATTAAAAATCAGTCATCTTATTTTTTCCTTTCCCACAAAAACATGTTTTACTACTGACTGGAAGTAAAAAATGTAAATCATAACTTGCACTAAATGTATATTTTTTTCTTGAAATTTTACCATTCTTTATTTATATTTTTATGGATTAAAATCTATTAAATACAAATCAGTTAATATCTCACATAACTAACTCTACCTTTTTAATGTGATTTTGTAGAATAATTCAAAATCCTCCACAAATTATGGAGGGTTGGGCAAAAGTTTACAGCTGGATAAAAGGGGTTTAAGAAAAAGAAATTAACTCTGATCCATCATGCACATAATAATATTTTCAAGCTTGACTCACTGCCATAAACTTGATGTTTCCATTTATTTATGATCAGAGAACTGAAACAGTAAAATGATAAATCCTTTTTTTAAACACTGTAGGGTTTTAAAAATAAGACAAAAATAATGGTTATTGTTTGGACTTTTTTTTCAGGAATCTAGCAGTGCTCTGGCTGTAATTTCTGATGAAACATAGACTTTGGGGTGGGGAAGTGGGGGAAACCTATTACTTGAACTGTCGGGTAGGAGCTCGGCTGCAGCAATGCACCGTTGATAGCAGGATGACTGACAAATTTCATATCCTCCTGGCTTTTTTTCTTTTTGGAAAATCTACTTTAACCACTAGCTGAACATGTTCACTTATTGAGATAAAGAAAAGGTGACACCCTAAGGTATTGTGCCCCAAAATGTAAGACTGTTGTTGGAACAATTAAAAGTTCTGGTAGGAAATAATGTCTTGGAATATTCATCTCAGTGGGTGCAGCTACATGTGCACATTTACTGCACAGTAACCAAAACTAGTGCACAGTACAGGTGCATGTCTATATGTGCACACCCGTACTGTGCAGTAAATATGGCAACTTAGACCAACTTGAGTGTAAATTTGATACCTGCATTATGCAGGTATCAAATTTATGCCCGATTAATTACTGCACAGTAATGCACATGTAGAGACCTTACTGCGCAGTAACCCTGTGTGTGTGGACTGACTTGGGGCTAACTAGTTCCAGGTCAGTCCACACAGCATTAATGTGCTTTAAAGCCTGTATGTGTAGATGCTGACCTATTCCCACTTAATGCTCAGTAACTTACTGCACAGTAAATTTAAGATGGTGTAAATGCATGGGTAGACATGCTATGTGTGTAGCCTGGACTTTGATACAGTTGCTTCCTAATATCAGTATACCCATGAGACTGCAAAAATAAAACAGGTAAAAATACCTAAGACTCTTAGGTGTTTCTAAAGCACTCATCTCAAAAGCCCTTATTCAGGAAAATACTTAGCATATGCTTATCTTTAAATATACTAATACTCCAGTGGAAGTAGACAGAGCTATTGGCATGCTTAAAGATAACAAACATGGCTACAAGATTTTCTGAATTATGGCCAAAGTGCTCATTACAGTTCAATTAATGTTTAAACCCTGCTGTTTTTCATCTCTTGCATCTTAGTTCAGCAGAATGCATGGCACTTCCCTGCAGCACCTACTGCACTCTGATTTCAGTTGGTTTGGAATGATAGCAGGGAACTGACCTGTGGTTAAACTTGTGGTTTTGCAAAAAACTAATGTATTTTTTAAAATTTGGAGCCAAAGCTTAGTGGACCAAATTTTGCTCCACTACAACTCTGTCAGTCTGGAATCACTTCATAAATTTCTGAGAGTCCCTAGAGTTAAAACCAATGTAACAGAGACAGTTAAAAGCTTCTTAGCTAATTATCATCACCGCCTAAAACATGTTGCTCTTCTATAAAGCAGAAGAGCATAGCATTCTCCCTTATATTGTTTTTAAGTAGTTCAAGCTCCCGGATTCCTGTTGCTGTCTTTATCATAGGACACTGCGCTGACTGTTCTGCATGAAGTGAAATACAATTCATGCCCTTACTGTGTCTTATTGTTTTAAAATATAGATTCAAGTACCGCATTTGTGTTTCGCTGATTCCATGGGTTTCTGTTCACTGTTCTTACCAGCTAAGCTTTCCTTAATGACATACAAGACATGTCTCACCCGGTCATTGATATTGAAGTAAGTGTGCCTGTGCTATTCAACAAAAAGATTCATTTTCTAATGAAGAACTTCCAGAGCCTTATTCAGGTTATTAATTTGAACAAATGTGGTTATGCAGAGAGTGGGGGGTGTCAGCACTTTTTTTTTTTTTGAGAGAGAAAAAAAACAAAACAGTTCAGTTCCTGGTTCATGAAGAATGCATAATTTGTTAATCTGTGATGTTGCCTACAGCTGTATTTAATATTGATCTTAATGTTTTTATTTATAATAGTGTGATAGAGCTGAGTATCATTACAGTAAATATTCTGATTACTGTGATGGTTTAATCATAAACATATTAAAAATTTCTGTATGATCATTTTTGTTTGACTTTTAATTGTCACATTCTATCAAACAACATTGCAGGTGTTTTCCCCTCTGAATTTGACATACCACATGTGTGGAAGTGGACTGTTTTCCCCAAAAGAAAACTAGCAGCAAGCAATTTACATATGAAAAGGACCCATGAACTTGTAAAATTGCAATGAATAAGAAGACATCAGCTTGTTGTGCAGTTTTGCAATGACTCAATTTAGGGGGCAAAGAGTTCAGTGCTAATATATGAATTTCCAAATGTCCATTTTTTAAAAGAGTGATTTAGGTGCAATAATAAAACAGTTTGCTTCCTGAATATTAACATACTATCTTAAAGCCACAGTTCTATAGTTAAAGCATGGTGCAGCCCCACTACTTTTACTCTCAAACAATATTCATTAAAAAATACACAGTGGAAGTGTCTACATATGCACATTAATTGCACATTAGCCCAATTTAAGGTACATTAAGGATGCGTGTCTACATGCACGTGCCCTTAATGCACTTTAAAAATGATTCAAGCCTAAATTTGATACCTGCATAAAGCAGGTATCAAGTGTATATGCCAATAGCTAAGTCACATTAGCAAACGTAGGTGAGCTAATGCACAGTGGTGTGTGTCCATTGACTTAGGACTAATGTTCCTTAGTGTGTGCATGTGTAGATGCGCACCTAAATCACGTTAATACGCATTAGCCAGTTTAGGTGCACATAAAAGCATGTGTAGACATGTCCAGTGAGGAGCAAATGAAGGCATCTAGTACTAAGTGAAGGATTACTTTTTCTCACTAGTTTGTCAGTTGAATGGTTTACTGGCAGGTGTTTCTTATTTCCCTTAAATGCAGCCCTGAAAGTTTTTCCTAATGGAAGCTGGAAAATCCATAGGAAAGGCTCCTGTCCTGCAAAGATCTTTAGGCGCTGGGAATAGTTCTATTCAATTACTTTGTTGAAACTACTTGCAAGACATGCAGTTAAGCAGGTAAGTCTTTGCAGAATTGCAGCTTAAATAAAGGTGGCAGGTTTTTGCCTACACTTGCAGGAAGGTTAATCTTTCTGCACAAAATGAACAATTCTGAGCCCACTCAGAAGCCTAGGTATGCTAGACATACATACAAGTGTTTGAAGTGTATTTACGGTGTAACAAGAGTCTCCAAGAATATTATGATGCATCATCTCTCTGATTTGTGTTACATTAGTTCACTTTACAAGAGTAGTAGTTACAGGTCACCTTCCTATCTAAAATGTTAACTGAATTTTTACAATAAGTAATATTCTAATTACTGAATTTAAGTGATGCATGAATTGCAACAGAAACCTAATTGCTCCTCTACAGCTGTGCTGACTCAACATAGGTAGCAGGAGCACAAACTTACTATGGGCATCCTCTTTTATGATTGAATACTCCCAGAGAGCCTCAAGAGAGTTCTGTTTGATGTTTGTTAAAGCATAATAGCAAGATACAGTACTGCAAAACTTCATATTACAGCAGGAAAAAGCAGCTTCAGATACATTAGCTACATAACAGTAGACATGTATCAAGTGCATAAACTCTTTTCTTTCAAAAAACAAATTGTGGAAAGAAAAATAATGTATGACTCCATGTTGGCAAAAAGTTATGAAATGCCTTGTATTTTCTACAACAGGGGCAGGCAATTATTTCGACTGGAGGGACGCTTAAGTTTTTGTGAGCTGTCAAGAGCCACAAAGGTAGTTCTGCTCCTTGACAAGTGCCCTGCCCCCTGGTTGCCATCTTGGAACCAAAAGTCCTGCCCCCTAATGACCGTGGGCCCCAGAAGTACTCCTTTTGGCAAAGGGGCTTGTCATCTTGAAACTAGAAAAAAAATTGTATTAAAAAAATCAAGCAACGTGCATTAATTTGATTTTGAAAAATATTTTTTTCCTGATTTATGTGTGTGTGCTTAGTGTGCATAGAGGTGATTGCATAATAGCTTAAAATAAAGTCTTTCTTTTGTATATTGTGGGGGGGGGGGTTATGGAGGGGTGTGGGGGTACAGGTGGGTTCGTACAGGGCTTATGGGGGACTGTGGGTATGTGTGTGGAGTGTGGGGGAGGTTGTGGGTACATGTGTGGATTTGTGGGGGATGTGGGTGGGTAGTGTAAGGTTTGTGGGAGGATATGTGGGGTGTGGGTGGGTATGGGGTTTGTGGGGGGAAGGGTGGCTGGGGTGTGTGAGGGAGTGTGGGTGTGGGGTGTGCATGGGGGAGTGTCAGTGCATGAGTATGACAGTGTGAGGGGTCTGTGGGTACGTGTGTATGGTGGGATGTGGGACCCCCCACAAACATGCCCCCCACTGCATGTGCCCCTCCCTCACTGCGCACAGCCTCTGCCACCAGCAGTAACAGCAGGTGGCGAGGCCTTGGGGCGCTCATGGCCCACAGCAGGCAGAGAGCCTCGGAGGTGTGTGGTCCCAGGAAGCCCCAGGACTGCACATGGCTGGGCTGCCAGCAGGGAGGGGGATGGAGCTGGGTCAGCTCCATACAGCCCTTGCCAGCTTGGGATCTGTGCTCCTGCCACCCTGCCCTTGGCCCCTGCCAGCCCTGGCCCCAGAGCATTGGCATGGGCTCTGCACTCCTGCCCATCCATGTACTGTCACTTGCCGCCACCACTGCCCTGCTCCTGCCACTTCCCTTCCTTCCGGCCTGCTGCTCCAGCAGTGCATGGTTCCTGGCTGCAAGGCCAGGGCAGAATGCAGTAGGAGCCAGCCTCACCCCTGTGGTTCAAGCTGGCTCCTGCTGCCGCTGGCCCTGGCTCTGGGGCACTGTGCTCCCACCTGCCTGCTGCCACTCCTCCCCACTCCCCACTTCCCTTCCTTCGCTGCCACTGCACCCCCACCCCCACCGTCGTTCAGGAAGCGCACAGTTCCTGGCTACATGACTGGGACTGCAGGATGCTGCAGGAGCCAGCCAAGAACTATGGGGGCAGTCTGGCTCCTGTGGTTCTGCCCATGCAGCTGGGAACCTCATGATGCCAGCCAGGCAGGCCTGGCTCCTGCTGTGCCAGTGATCCCTGCCTCCCTCCCTCCACCCATTCTCATCTGAGTTTGCTTTCTTGGATGGAGGGATGGTGAGGAAACAGCCCCAGGGTTGCCAGGCCAGAAGCCTCTGCTAGGCAGAAGCTTCCAGCTGGGGGTTGGAGGGTGGGGCAGGGCTAGGCGAGACTTGGTGCTACAAGTCCTGACCCGCCTCCTGGGTCCTGCTGCCACTGGCATGTTGTCATCTTTGACAGGCACGCACAGGCAGATAATAAATTTTCTAAATTTTTTAGGGGCTGTGCAAGCCGGATCAAATGGCCTGGTGGGCTGCCCCTGTTCTACAATATCTTGTGATGCTGATAAGTTATTTCTTTATAGTCATTTGATTTTTTTTTCAAACGAGTAATACTTCTGTCATGCCCTGAAGGTTACTGGAAGCAGATGTGGTGTTGTCTTTCTAATAAGTAAAATGGGAAGTCAGTATAAGACAATAATATTGTTTCCCTTGTGTGTCTTCAAACTGAAGAGAAATCCACTGAGGCATTTGCAATAGTTTAAGGTAAAATAATACCAATTAAAGTGACCTGGAGATATACACAGTAAAGTGGATTCATTACACTGCTTGGCAATGCTTGGTAATGCAGGTGGAAAGGGGGTGGCACTTAGGCTGAGCATGAATGAAGAGATGCTTTGAAAAATTAAGGTGCTAAAGAAGAAAGCAAAAATAATCAAATCAGGATTTTTCACATTACTTTTCATATCCCATCTTAGTGCCATAGGAAGCCATTCTTTAAAGAAAAGTTTTCTTGTGCTGAAAATTAGGGGAAAATCATATATAGCCAACTTGAGAGCAAGCAGAAGTGCTTATCTGAAGCTTGCAACATAGCTGATGCATGTTGCTATTAGCACTGATTTTAGCCAGATGTTTGAAAGCACCCCTTCTGAACTTCATGCCATGAAGTCATGCTTTGATTTCTGCAGTCACCCTGTTCATAGGTGACCTTATACTTTGCTGCCTCTGTTTAGACCTACAGTATTTAGCAGCTCCTTTTTCATATTTTAAGAGTATTTCAGGTCACAAACCACAGAGCATCATTGCCACTACCATACAGCCAAGTGATTTGGACAGAGATGCTGCCCTGCAATACTGATGCTGGGGAGCAGAGGAGGAAGGACTCCCTTTGCCCCTCCATGTGCCAACTGAGTTTCAGAGGTAAAATCAAGGGCCTGGAAGAAGAGGCACATCTCACCCCCTTTTGTCTTCAGTGTGTACTGCTGGTGCCAAACTCCCACTGCTGGACCCTAACAAGCCCCAGCACTGAGTAGCAGGATTGCATATCAATCACAGCTCTCAAAACAGAGCATCCAGCATATGTGGTAGGCACCTGGGAACAGTATGTTGGACTGGGGAAGAGGCAGTGGTATGTGGCATCTACTCAAGTCTGATTGCTGCCTTAGATGCAAGGGGCTTCTCTTCTGCAGCACTGCCCACAGATCACCTTGCAGGTAAAAAGCTAAGGCCACATTTCCTCAGCAAAGCACCTGCAATAGGCACCCAAGGCCACACAGGAACCCACAGCACTTGCCTACTGCCACTGATAGTGCTGGAAAGGAAGGTGGGAGAAAATGGAGTGGCACTTGTATGCTAGATGCTAGATCATAGCTGAGAAGTAGTCACTCTTCTTCCTCTGTGCTCCAGGGCAGATGCCGGCCTGAAGAGGTACAGGCTAACGTATGAAAAGAGCAGCAAACACATAGACCCCTGCCCAAGCCTCTCTGCACCCACAAAGGACAGTGAAGGGCCATGGCTCTGCCCTCTGATGCTGAACCCTCACCTGGGCTGGAACAGCAAAAGCCCAGAAGCAGCTCAGAGAGAGGAGCGACTTTTCTCCTGCTCTAGAGGGCAGCAGCTGCAGAGCAAGTCATGGGCCAGGCCCCTGCAGCCCCACATAGCAGGGAGCAGCAGACGCCATAGACTCGGGTGAGGCAGCTGGGCTCTCATGGCAGGGTCAGCGCTGCACATACAACAGGACAGATGTGCACTAGATGCTGCCACACTCACAACTCCTCCTTCAGTGGGGTCCTGTCCTTGCTACAGAGCTGCAAATGATCCTAACTTCAGGAGGAAATAAAAGTAGGAGCTGCTGAGGCACACAGTCAAGTGATACCTCCTAGTCCAGTCATGTGGCAAGTGCCCAAAGTGGAGATGCTATCTTCTCCCTTCCCTGACTGTGCAGGTCTTCCAGGGCACAGCACTCACTCACTCATTTAGAAAAAAACAGTTTATTTATCATCACACATAGGAAACAACATCACATCACCAGCACAGCTCCCACCGGCTCTGCAAGAAAACAAGTTTGACTCCATTAATGCTTGAAATGGGTTGCCACCTCTTCTCTGGCTCATGCTGCAAGTTGGTCTGGAGTCTCTGCACTTCTGTTTGCCAAATGCGATTCAATGATTTCGGCAAATAAATTCCTCTTCAGCAGAGTGTAGGCAAGAGGCAGCAGCTGTCCAACCACCTTGTGGAAATACTGCAAAGTGACAGGAAACAGCAGAGTTGGACAGAGCAAAGGGACAGCTGCTTCTTGTGAAGTATGAGCACAGTCCATTAAGTATACTTTTCAAGTCCATTAAATCTGGCAAAACTATAGGCAGGGCCAACCTTTTCTCTAGCTGGAGACTATTACAGAAGTCCCAAGAACCAAGCAATGTTTTCCATGTTCCTTTGGATTCATTATTTCAACTCTCACCCCAATGCAAGTACGGTGTTCAACATGAGCTCAATGCCGCTTTGTCATGCATGATAGTAATCATCTCCCTTTAGCAATGATACACATCAAAATAATGGTATGTCTCGAATGCCTCCATAAACTACTGTCAGCTCTAATTGAGGCTCTGAACACATGAGGAAGCAGATCATTTATTGTAAGAGACTAGGGGGTGGGGGAGAAGATTAAGTCAAACTGTATTAAAGGTTTTTAAAAACATATTTTAGACAGTCAGTTACAAAATCCTTGAATGCTAAAAATCAAGCATTGTTCTATGCTGAAATGAGGGGACAACTTTTAATATTAAAGAGAATGTATTATGTCAAGTAAGGTTTTGGTTGTAGCCATGTTGGTCTAAGGGACATAGGCAAGCAAGGTTCTTTGGGTAGATGGTCTCATAAAAGATAATCACAACTGAGTAAATTGGAACAAAAGTTCTTTGCAAGCTTCTAGGCACAAGCACCCTTCATCAGGCATAGGGAGACACTGCTGTCATTCTGAGATCTCCAAGGAACGAAGAAGGATGCTTGTGCCTGGAAACTTGCAAAGAACTTTGTTTCAACTACTCAGCTGGTTTAATAAGTTCTTTGGGTAGATGTGATCTTTTATGCCAAGAACAGTATTTAAATCTATAAAGAACTATCCTAGAAAGTTCCAAAAAGTTTAGTCTTCCCGAAACTCCATGGAGAATTTGCATTCAAAATGACAACACTGAGAAATCAAAAAACCCAAAGCAATTACAATTTGTTTACCTCAAATCAGTAAAATGGGTAAGTGTACACCATGCAACTAAAACATGTAGCTGCATATTTTGTATTAGATAGATTGCTGTCATCACATCGTGCTGCATAGATTTGAGGGAAAATAAAATTCTCCAGTAAGGACTGCAGTAACAGCAAACATGTTCTTTCTTTTACCACTTTGATACGTTATGTAAATCCACACCAGTTATAAAAAGGTACCCGGCTGCATGGTTAAACCCTTCCATTACTGCTGCTTTACAGAAATTAAACAATGGGTTACTTAGCCCTGAATGGAAAGTGGAAGCTGGTAGTGTTGTTCTGTATCTTGATGTAGTAATTCCAGCTTCTGGCAGGTAGGGGCACACTATTTGAAGAACCAGGTATAGAATAAGTGAATTAATGTTTGTGCATGGAGACAAGAAATGGACGTCGACCGACCATGCGACTACACAGACTTCTTGTCTAGGTTTTTTAAGTCTGAAATGGGCAAAGTGTCCTTTCTCCCACCCATCTTTCACTGAAAAATTGAAGTCCTCTTTCACTCCATTTTTAAATGCCCACCTCCAACAAATGTAATATTTCACAGCATCAGGTTTTCTCAAAATGGCAGACTATGGACTTCTCATGGTACTGTAAGCATTTGCAAAGTGTTATAATTCAAGAAGATAATACCCACTGTGAATCACTTCATGAAAAGCATTAAAATTGCTTAAAGCATGAATAAATGCTTAAAGTATACTGAGTGTTAGGCTGTTTGGGGTTTTTATTGCTAGCTTGGTTGATTTGAGGGGGACAGGCACCCTACTGCTCTTTGTGTCATGTGTCTAGTACCCCTGTTCTGTGCAAGTCTATCCATATAGCATCTGATGAATCAGGCTGCAGCCTATGAAAACCAGTGCCTCTGAACAAGTTAGCCCATAACAGTATTTCAAAGCCAGGGTGCCACAGTACATACCTTGCAGGTCTAATTCTGTAAAAGCAAATACCTAAAACATGATTCCCCAAGATAAAGCCAGAAATCTCAAATAGGAATCCAGTGTCAAATACATTCTGACTCATTACAGTCTTTGAGTTCTTTGCTACAGAAGAATCTTTTATTTTTCTGTAGTGAAAGCTAGAACCTGATATTTTCTGAGGGTTACCTTGAGTCTAAGACAGTCAGTCAAAAAGCCCAAGGCTGAATCAATTCAATCTTTGCAAGTCTAAACCAAAAAGCAAGTGAACAGACATTCCAGAAATGCTGCCACATGCCTGCAGTGGCTCAGACAAGAAGCTGGGGATGCTAAAGCAAGCCTTCCCTTCCTTTCAGCAGTGGCTGGAAGGAAGCTGGAAGAAAAGAAGTCCTCCAGGCTTTTCCCCACTCCCTGCATGTGCTGGGAGGCCTATTAAGTGATTGAGGAGGGTGGTGATCTAAGCCCCCCACCCTACCCTGGCTGGGGTCCCTGCAGGTCACCTCCTGGGAGTGGGGTGGGAAAGGGAAGCAGCCCCTGCTGGGCTTTTCCCAGGAGTTGGGGGGGGCGGAGGGAGACGTGTCAGACCCTAGTCCAGGCCAGCATGCTAGAGGGGATGGGGATTTAAACCCCATCCCAAAAAAAAAAAAAAATCGCCTGCATGGGACCCCAGCAGGGATCTGTTTGGCAAGGGGGCAGCAGCTGTTGCCAAGCCCTCCCCTCCAGCTCAAGTGGAGGGGGTGTGACGCTGGCCCGAGGCCCACATGTCGAGGCAAAGGGGAGGAAGAGTGGTTTAAACTCCTCTCCCTCCTTCACCCCTGCCAGGCAGACCCCAGCTGGTGTCCTGACCCAGGGGAGGGGCTTAAAGCACCCTCTCCCTCTCTGCCTCATTCTGCCTGCCTGGCCTCAGGGTCTGGCCACCCCACTTCCTTTGTTCCAGTGGCAAGTGGGGGAAAAGCCTGGCAGGGGCTGCTCCACCCCTGGCTAGCAGACCTGGCTGTGGTCTGGAGCCAGGTTTCCCACCCACTTCTCAGCCAGCAGGAGCAGTGATAGTGCTTTGGCTAGGGAGCAGAGGGGCAGGGCCAACCCTGCTCTCTGCAAAGCACCCTGGGATGCTGGGGCATTGTGAGTTAACTTGAACCAGGAAGGGATCTTTTCTTTTGTAATTCCTTAGACTTACCACAGGCAGGCCATAAGTACTCACCATCCACAGAAGGTAGCAGATTGTGCAGAATGAAGTAACTAGACATGTTTTGAAAGAGATTATAGCCCCAAGTACATACCATTCTTACTAATTAATTAACTTAAAATATTTTAATGTTATTACAGGACTGGATTTATAGAAGCATTCAAATAGCTGAAGCTGCAGAGCAGTACTTGGCAAGAGAATTTGTAAATCTCATTAGGTACCTATGTGCATCTTCAGACACCTAATTTGCCTTTAAGTTTATTTTATTGCCTCTGGATTGCTGGGTCACAAGTACCATGAAACTTAAGTAGAAGAGCAATCTTGCTATCCAAGTAGCTAATTTTAAACACCGAGGACTTGGGGAAAGTGATATATGTACATATATAAATATGAACACACACAACGAACAATTCATCATAATTCCCATGCACCCAAGGTCTCTGTTCTCTAGCACAATCCCTAGTAGTGACTTTTGGACAGGAAAGCAAAACCAGGTCCAGTCCTCCTTTAACTACAAACCCCACAGAATATATTCCGTGAACTAGAACCATTCTAGTACTTACATGTGATCCAAAGCAAAAGAGGTCCATTCCCAGTTCATATCCCATTCCATAGTCACATTCGTCATTTGCAAACTGAACAAAAGTAATCATTTCCTGAATGGGAGCAAAGGCTTTCAGTCTCTCCTCATCGCTAGGAGCATCCACAATTGCCTTACAAATTCTTTTAAGATTAGCTGCAACAAAACATTTAAAACTGGTATTTAATTTACATTTGTATACCAAGTAGACAACAGGTCACAGGACATACACAGATCCCTTTCACTCAAAGCAGCATAAAAGAGTTTGAAGATGCAAGGAATTCTTGGATACAGAGTCATAGGAAGAAAAACTGATGGTTCTGATAGCATGGGTAGAAGTGGCTGAAAACCCATGCTCCAGAGTCTGCAGCTGCTGCTCCTTCAATTACTCCCAAGAACTGGACACATTCAAAGTGGCTCCTGCCTCAGGACTCTTTAATACATTTTGCCATGTTAAATGACATAACTGAATTCTTACAATGGAGTTTGTATAATCAGACAAAAATGGAACACATCTCAGTGCCAATACAGATGAAAGCCAGGTAACTGGATTTAACTGAATTTACTGTTTCACTGGACTCTTTCATTGTCTATTAAAAAAAAAGTTCACAAATCAAATATACATATGCAAAATGTATTCTAACAGTAGAAGACTATACATTTCTCATGCTATTATTGAAGCAGTGTGAATGCAGTCTATATTTTGCAACTCAGCAGAAGCTCCTAAAGCAAAAGAATATGTTTAAGTTAAATCTCAACGAGGATATTTTTACTTAAAAAAATTTAAGATAAATTACCATTTGTTTCAGGGAGCTCTCTGTACCCAACATCATTTTTGTCTACAGGAACAACAAGACCTGCTCCATGAAACGTCTTGGTCACTACCTGGGGGGAAAAGAAAAGGGGTTGGGGCAGTGGTGGGAAAGAAAGATGCATCACCTTCACAAAACAGCAAAGAGCAAATACACAAAAATACTACCAGCTTACACCTGACAGCAAAATGCTGACAGTGTTCCATTATTCATTTATTATCTTCTGAATGACCTTTTGCCCCAAGCACCTTTACGGCCAGAAATAAAGGTGCACAGAGGTTAGCTGGCAATTTCAAACATCACAAGTAACTGGAAATATTAGAGTGATGAAACTTTTCAAAATGCATGCTGTTGAGGGATACTTACATTGCAATGCAAGACCACTGATAATTTAGAGACAGAAAACTCCAATTTGTTCTTTCTGACCGGCTATGCAAACAACACATTGCTATTGGCTCTTTTGGATGTTAAAAGGTAGTAACAAAAAATCACCAGGTCCAGCATTTCTGTGTATATAGAACTATACTTGCTTTTTTACCTACAGTAAATTAGGTAATATTAAACACTTCTTGTATGTTTTCTCTAGATACAGCTCATGTCCAATTTGGCCATTTTGCAGCAGAAGGCACAAGTTGGCAAGAAGTTGCTTTACATCAGTCTGCACAGGCATTGTCATTGTACATGTGATGACTTAGACCAGTGGATCATAATTCACTGCCTTTGTCTTCAGTGCTAAGAACAAAATAAAGAACAAGCTGAGGATTTATTTGTAATATCCTCACATTAGCACTACCCTGTCTTTGAACTGACCCAAACGTAAGTTTTATTTGTTCCATTCAAAGTTTTATCTATGCTACATTTTTGGACCCAAACCACCTGCGTGGGATAGCCACTTGAAATGTTTAATTTCAAAATATACTTTAAAAATGTTCTATTGTTGAAATTATCCTTGGGGAATTTCTTTTCTTTTCCTTTACATTTAATCTCCTCTACCTGTATCCAGATATGATCTCCTTTATTGGAAAGACTGTTTACTTTCTCAAAAATAAAAAGGTGCTTAATACACAAAAATACCCCCTCCCCACTTAACACCCGATACACCGTCAGCTGGTTGCATCCACTAGTCACTGACCTGTAAATTTAAGTGAGGCTAGATCAGACTGCCTTTAAGTACCCAGAGAGACTTCTGAAAAAAAAGTGCAATTCATGATACAGCACAACCTAGATATTTCACAGGCGTAGGTTCCTAACCCCTGTGAAGCTGAAGGTTTGTGAACTAAGGCCACACACAGCCACAAAATACAGCTACATAGGATGACAGAGGATGCTTTGGCTGTTAAATGCAGCTCTTATGTCTAAAGGTGCTATTTCTCCTGTCTGCCATGCAGAACCACAGCTGTGCTATGGAAGATCAGAGAAGCAGTACCCTTGGAAATAAGAAGTGACAGCATTCAGCAAAGCAACTGGCTCTTAATTTAGCAACCTGCTGCAAATTAAATAGGATATGAACCATATGGTTACAATGTCTCAGTGTTTACTATTATTTTACCTTTACTAGATTCTTGTAGTGGTAGTGGATACAATATGCAAGATAAGAGCTTTATATTAATACAGTTAGCAGCAGTTGAACATTACCCAGCTTTTCTGGAGTAGCTGGAATACTGCTCCAAATTTAGATAATATTTTCCTAGGATGCCAGACAGATGCTTCTACATACAAACAAATGTTTTCTAGTCATGCTGGTAGCTCCTCATCTTTGAGATATTGAATTTATACACACACTAAAAGATCACTGCATTGTATTTCAATAATTCAACCCTTAATTTCCTTTGAGCAGCCTGAAATAAATGCTTTAACTGTACAATTGAAATATAATCCTCTTGAACTGTGTCCGGGAGATGCTAGTGATTGTTAAGTAGCAGGTACTTTCACAAAAAGAACTTAGCATTATTCCACATCAGTGACAGTTGCCTACTTTGCTCTTTGGGAGCTGTACTGACTAATTAGCTTACTGGGGTGGGTCATATCCCACTGTATCATACAGAACATATATATGAGTGATGTCAGCATCAGCTACTTTTTAACTAATGAAAGACGTCAGAAGAATTGTGGCGACTCCCCTGTGACACTATGACTAAGTACATACCCTCAAAAAACCCGTGGCTGAATTGACTCAGTCTTTGCAGGTTAATTTAAGCTGCGAAGACTGAACCAATAAGCAAAAAAACCAGACATTCACTTTTGATTCAGGAAATGCAGCCACATGCCTCCTGTGGTTTAAGCCAGAAGCTGGGGGGGGGGGGGGGTCGTCGCTGGAACATAACTCTGGCACATAACCAGCATGGGTTATGTGTTCACTTTCTCTTCATGCTGACCCCAAAGTCTCTGGGATCTGCAGTCCAGAGTCACAGCAGCATGACTCTCCAGAATTGTACATCATTTAATCTTCCTGCTTCTAGGTGCCACTGGGATCTGTAGTCCTTGGTCACAGCCAGCAGGGCAGGGCAGATCAGTACTCAGGGGAAGGGAAGTTTAACCCCCGACCCTGGCCCCAGCAGGGGTTTGCTGGGGGCAGGGGACAGTGCACCGGCTAGTAGCCAGCCCTCACTGCTCTAGCTAGGGAAGCAGAGGGGTGGGGCCAGCTCTGATCTCTAAAGCAGACAGCACAGCATGGCACAAAATGCTGGGGGACTCTGAAACTTCTGTCCCAGAACTCTTCCTAGTTCAAGTTAAATCATAAACCAGTTTGACCTAAATCAATTAAGTAAGATACTACATTCAACCAGGTTCATCTTAAACCAGTTTTGAAACTGGTTTATGTGTATGGAACTTCTGTCCTGTTACAGGTTTAAACCAGTTTCTGATCACTTAAACCGATTTGTGTGCAACTTCTGTCCCTAGCTTATTTGGCTGACAGACCAAAGAGGATGTTCCTAATCTACATGGGCAGGTTAAGCAAGAACAGACTAGGAAAGTGACCAACAACCATCAATACAAGGATAGCTGAAAAATAAATGAACAAATAAAGCATTGTGCTAGTGCAGCATGGACCGCTTGCAGTAGGCATACTGCAAATTAGCCTCACACTAAGTGCTACACTGATCCCCTTCCTCTGCCTCCTTCTGCTGCTATGCTGCCTGTCCCTTCCCCGATCCGTTATGCCACATGCAGACACCTTGTGACTTACACCAGGCGTACTGTAGTTTGGCCACCCATGTGCTAGCAGAATATTTACCAAAGTGTATGGTGGACTGGCTATAACGGGCTGAAAGCCACAATGTAATGCACAAGTTCTGTCAAATTTACTCCCTGACTATGAAAATTAGAGCAAATGAACTTCTCCCTAGAAGGAAACAAGTTAGGCCAACAATTATTAACACTCTAGTCCAGGGGCAGGCAAAATATGGCCTGGGAGCCGGACCTGGCTCATGAGGTGATTTCACCTGGTCTGCAGATGGGTGCCTACTAATTCACTGTATTCAACCTTGCCCCGGGCTGCCCCTGCTATGCTTGCATGGGGCTGAGTACATGGCCATCCCACAAGTGAGGGTGGGAGTGCAACCTGACCCCGGCCTCATAGGTAGGGAAGCGACAGCAGGCAGGCGGGGGAAGTGGTGGCAGCTGGGCAGGAGTGTGGGTCCTGCACCAGCACCCCATGGCCAGCAGAGACTCAGGGCAGGGTGGCAGGAGTGCAGAGCCTGGGCTGGCAGGGGCATGGGTTCCACCTGGCTCCATCACATGGGGCTCATATGAAGTTCCCGGGTTCTCTGCCCGAGCTGCGTGCCTCTGCGGGGAGCCTTTTGTGATGGAGCCAGAGGCCTGGTCCCACTCACTGCTATGCGCAGGTTATGAGGAAATCACAGGGAGCTCTGCACTATGGAACTGGGCCAGTTCCACCTCTCTCCCTGCTGTCCCAGCTGAGCCCCATGACTCCACTCCCATCTTCATTGCGCAGGGCTCCTCCTGGCAGCACGAGGCTCAGGCATGTGAACCCCATGCGATGAGCCAGTGATCCAGCCATGTGCAGTCTGAAGCTCTCTGGGATTACATACTGCCAGGGGATTCTGCTTGCTGCTGCAGCTGGCAGCAGGGGCTATGTGTAATACAGGGGTTTGTTTGTAGGGGCCCCCCCACACACATGCACCCCCAGCCACCCTCCCCCTCCACATACCCCACAACCCTCCATATAGTTCACACTCACCCACACCTTCCTCCACACCCCATACCCACCCACACACCAAACATGCACACATCAACGCCCTCCCCACTACACACACTATATAAGAGTAGACTTCATTCTGAGCTATTATGCAGTCACCTCTATATACATAACAACTGCACACAAAGTCAGGACACAAATACTTTTTTGCAATAAAATTAAAATATGTTATTGTAGATGGTTGATTTTTAGCTTATAAAAGTTGCTTTTTTCCAGTTCCAAGACAGCAAACACCCTTCCCAAAAGGAGTACTTCCATGGCAAGGGGAGGAACTTCTGGTAGCAAAGGTCAGGGTTAGGGGTGGGACTTCTGTTCCCAAGATGACAGGTGCTGGGTCCCCTGGTTGCCGAGGGGCAGGGCTACCCTTGCAGCCCTCAACAGTGCACCAAAATTTGTTAAGCAGCCCTGAAGTTGAAACAACTGCACACCCTGATTTTAGACAGTGTTGATCCTTAAGCAATGTTCAGAACAGAATTAGCTCTGGAGAGTGCTATTGCAAGATACTTATAGAAGAAGGGAAGAAAAAGGAAGTTAGTGAAAAAATAAATCCAGTTTAGAAGGAGTAGTTTTTATACCTAGCAGATCAGAAAAAAAGAGCCATACTTCCTTATCTCTCTGTTTCATCTTCATGGTTTTCTGCTCCAGTGAATAACCCAGTTCTTTTGCTGTTCTTGTTAGTTTTTCATCAATGTCTTTCAAAACAGAATTTTTCTTTTTCTCTATCACTTCCTTTAGCTTTTTTGACAAATATAATCTGTAACAAAGGAAAATCCATTGCACAATATATCCTTTATTAAAGTTAAAAAAGTAGCCTCCTATTTGGTCTTATAATAAAAAAAGGTTACATATATGTATGCAGCATATAAAAGCCCCACTTTAGAAGTTTAGGTGCAATGATCCACTTAAGTACCAGAAATGAGGTTTCTTGTTCAACTTTGTTCTTGTGCAGAAGTGGTGGAAGATGGTCATCACTTGAGGCAACTGTTCAATTTCTTTTTATTTTTTAAGCCTCTGGATTCATGCCTTTATTACACCTCACCCAAATCCTGCTACAAATACAAATATATGCATTTGATCCTTATACTTTGCATCAGATGCGACTGAGCATTTCTAGGAAAAGATCATGAGTAATTCCAAAACAACTCCTATCATTATGCTTGCAAACAAAGAGCTAAATCAGATTTGGTTGAATGGAACACATCAGTTTTCAACACAAGTCATTAATGGATGCAATTTCTAAGAGCTACAAGTTAAAAAAAACAAAAAACAAAAAAACAAAAAAAAAAAAAACACTTCTATGCCATGGTATGTGTTGCCTCAATATGTTTAATCCCATAAAAAAGAAGAATTTAAAAGACTGGGATCTGCATAATTTGTTATCTACAAACCTACTTATCTAATAAGTACTGCTGTTGCATATAATACTTCTTACGTTCATGCAGCCAGGTTCTTTAAGAAGTAGAAATTGAAATGGAATTAGTGTTTCCCTAAAAGAGCTGTACTAAGCATTAAAATGTGTTTTAATTGAAAGAGGAGAAGGATTTAAAAGATAACAAGTTTGAACGAACATACAAAGAGAAAAATCAAACTTGTCACTAAGAGAAAAACTAAGAGTTAAAACAGTTACATGTCTGAGATTCTGAAGAAAAGAGTTCTATAGCATAGTAAAATTCTTGTTATTCTGTAGAGAAGGATGCAAATTGACAAGACAACAATTTTCCCCATGACTCATCTGAAAGATAGCCACAATTCTAGCTTGTTTATTCGTTGACAGTAGAGCATATGAAATCTTATGGTTTGCACATTTACTACTCCAAGATACATGGCAGACCATTCTGTCCCAACTGAGAAATGGTATTTTATTGTTTATTATATTATGGAATGCAAGATTCACTTATGTAGACAAAAATGAAAGGTTAAGCTAGATCAGTGGTTCTCAGCTGGGGCCTACAGAGCCATCACTGCCATAGCCAGGTGGAACTGTCTGGCATATCTTTGTTTCCAGACCAGGATGCAGCCGCAGTAGGAACTGTAGCCCTTCCCGGTCTACCAGGAACCCCTCTACTGAAGCCCTTCCCCTTTCCCTTCTTGAAAATGGGGATAGGGAACGATTTTCCCTGATTCTAGGCGTGTAATCAGGGCACGAGACCAAGGTGTTGACTGGAAGAGTACTGGAATGGAAGCCAGGGAGGGGGGAAAAACCCGGAGTGACTTCAGGGGCCAGGCAGAGGGATCAGAGACTGGATTCCCCTCTGGTCTGGCTCCTCCCACTCCATCCCCTGGTACGAGACAGCACTTTGCCTCTATCCCAGCCACATCTAACCGGTGGCAGACCAGCCAGTGGGGGGGGGGGGGGGGGGGGGGGGGGGGGGCAGAAGGGGCCCATGGCCCCCAGGTGCCAGCCAGGCCCTTCAGAGTTCTTACCACATGATGTGACTAAGTATTACTATGAGAAGGAGCACGGGGTGCAGACATTGGTCCCTGGGCACAAGAGATCCATGGTCCATCACTGTGTCTAACCTAAGATTTTTACAGCCACAATTTGTCAGCACCTATGAGAGGAAAGGGTGAGTGAGGCTGATGAAGGGAACTCAACCCCAGGTCACCACAGTGAGCTTGCAGCCCCTGCATAAACCCATGCTGTGACAGATAAGACTCTTGTCTGGCCTCCCATGTTCTTCCTTCTCCTGTTTCTCAGAACAACTCCACTAATACTCCTGCCCCATCCTCATACCTAGGGTACAGAAATAACTTCTGCTAGAATAGTGTTTGTGAACTGAGGTGCCTCCCAATTCAGAAAAGTTAAAGAAAAGTTATTTGAGTCTAAGGTTGAGAATCACCTAGTTAGATACTTCTGGTTTAGTAAAGTGTTCCAAGTTCCCTTCACCACTGCTTCATCTCCCTTCATAAGCTAGCTAAAATATGCAGACTCCAATCACTATGACAAATAAACATATACAGTTGATTTTTACACTATGAATATCCTTTGTACACCGAGTGTGCTTTATTTCCTTCAGAAATAAAATAAAAAAACATTATAAATGGATGTTGAGGTTACAGCCTTGGTTAATTCAATATAACTGCAAAGGTGAGACCAGCCAGCCAAAATATCCTTTTGCCTATTAAGCTTATGAAAGGAACAATAAGAGAAATCATTTTGAAAGTTACTCTGTAGGGACTTCAGAGAATTCTTTAAGTCACTAGCAGCTGTAACCCTCCAGCCTCCAAAATCATATTAGGATGCTGGCTTTTTGGAAGATGGGGTTGAGAAATAAAAAGTTTGAAAAAAGAGAAAAGAAAAAGCTGGGAAACAAGGATAGTTGTCACGAAGTTAAATGCAACTATCTGTAGTATCCCCAGCTTCTAGTTCTTAAGCATATGCAATTAGTTTTCCTCCATGCTGGAAAGAAAGCATTAAACCTTACTTGACTGCAGCAAATAAGTTGTCTCCAACTTGAGAAATCACACAGCTTTTCTTAGCTTCATTTACACCAACCCATACTGGAAGGTCATCCGGCATATCCCTATAAAACAATACGCAAATATTTAAGGCTGGTATTTTCCATTCTTTTAGCATCTTTTCATACATTCTAATTCCACTTTAAATGGAGTATCAGAGCTACAAGTTCTAGGCTTCTCTCAAAACTGGACATGCTGTACTATTAGGGCCTAATTTTAATATCTAAAGTAAGGCTTCACCTACAGCCTTCTCAGTTCTGCTAAAGACACCAACTGAAATTTTTCAGTGTTCAGAGAAACAAAATTAGAAGTTCTGTCATTCTAGTGGTGCCTCATTTCCACTCTCTCTCCACCCTTCTATGCAAGTAGAGGAAAATAATCACGCACTTCTGCAGTTATAAAAGGAGATTAAGTAATACAAAATACCTGAAATATCCCATGTGATATTGTGTTTTGCTATCTCCGACAATTATAGTCTGGAATTCAGGCGGGTCATAAAAAAACCTCCAGTGAAGGTTGAAGTTCAACTCTGTTGATTTTTTTGCTTTTTTGTGTTTTCCAGCGAGTATATCATAAGGCCCCACCAGCTTAAGTCCAACACTTGATACAAGTGCTTCTGCAAAAAGCAAACCATGAAGAGTGTCAGGGTTTTTGGGGGATTTAGGAAGGTCTAAAGGACATAAACAAAACTCAAGCTCTTACAAACCTAGTCCCTCTGCAGTCAGGCCCAAGTCTCCTCTTGTGCCATGCACAAGAATTGAAAGGTGAAAGACTCTTGCCCACGTAAAGCGTTTTTGTATTCATATGCTTTTCTGCTTAAATTTTATGGCTCAAGTGTTGTGTGAAAGCAGACAGTTTTCATTCATATCAGCAATTCTCAACCAGGGAGCTGTGGTGCCCTGGGGCACCTCAAGATCCTTTTAAGTATGCTGTGCAATGTTAGCATGGTTAAATGGGCAAATCTGATTCACAAGATAGACCCAGAAATTTCAAGTAATCCACAGCGTTCAAAACATTCTGACCTGCTGTGGTCTGAGTGCTTTGCAATGGAAGAGTTGCTCCGAGTGAAAACTAAGTGCCTAGACAACTGCACTGAGGCTGCTCCAACGTGGTGTAATTAACTGAGTCTGCTGGAGTGTGGATCAGGCTCCAGAGGCAAGTGTATCAGCATCCTCATGCTGAAAAATGACAGTCCCTACCACCATTTTTCAGCATGGGGATGCTGATACATGCGACACTCTGGGTGCTTTAAATCAGAGCAGCTCTTGGAACCACTTTAATTAAAGCCCTACCCCCACCTCCAAGAGCACATGTATAAATGCCCTAAGAGCTGACATTTCCCAAGGAGCCTTGAGACTATTAAAGGTGACTTGCATTCCACAAAAGTCTGAGAACCACCGATCCATATCTAGCAATTACTGCTTTTCCAAAGTAACAGTTGCATGGCTTGAAAAACCACAACATATTTAATTTTACAATATGCAGATTAGAAGAGATTCCTCCCCATACAAGCTAACTGCCCTATGCTCTCCTATAGAAGTCTGAAAACAGTTCCTGTTTGACATGAACAATACCTCATTGTTTCTAAAAAGGTTACTTTTAGGGTCTGGATTCCCTGGATCAGCACCCCAAATCCATTCCCCAGCCTGAAGGCAACTAGCCAAACCCTTAGCAATTAAAAGGATTTAAGAAAAAAAGAATAAAATGTACTGAAACATACCTTAAGAGACTTCTAGGATAGGTGTTTTCCCTGTTCTACTTTAAGCTCGATGTGTTCAGTTTCAAGAACCAGGGGTAACACGGTGAAATTATTAGGTAGGTAGTTTAAAACTAACAATAGGAAGTTTTTTTTCTCCCACACAGGGTGTCACTGAAGTGTTCGACTTGTTGCCACCAAAAGTTGCGGAAGCTGCCAGTTTAGCCAGAGTCAAAAGGGGACTGGACAAAACCTTAGAGAAAAGGGGCATCAGCAGCTGTTGAGTGTGAGAGTTAGGGACGTAGTCTAAGGTTATAACAGGAACTTCCCACAGCACAGAACACACAGTCCAGATCTATTAGCCATTACTGAGCAGGGAGTTAGGGGCAGTGACCACCCACAGGTGGTGGTGAGCTCCTGCATGTGGCCATAGCAGTGTCTGGGGGGGGAGCGGGGGAGGAGGAATTGGTTTGTGAGGACCGACTAGTGGTCAGTGACCACCCAGACACACCACCACCACCAGCGTGAGTGACAGCCAGTGGCAATTGGCAACCACCCACAGGCACCACCAACAGTGTCAGTGGCGCTTCTCTCAGCAGGTGCACATGCACCAGTGTGCACCCCTACACATTGCCAATGGCCTCTGAATTAGTGCTTCCTGAACCCTAAATGCTGGAGGCTGCAAGTGAGAAAGGAACAGTGGAGGGAAAAACCCCACAGTCATAACCAGTTCAGTCTCCCTTTCAGCCTCCACTCTCTGGCCAGGAGACTGGCAAGGCTGAGGGAAGGTCTGAACCTGCGCAGGGCCGTTCTTGTGTCCATCATTATCCCGTTCAAAGAGAGAAGCAATGGGAAAGCCTCTTTGTAGAAAGCTCCGTATTTGCCTTGGCAGACGACACCTCGGCCCCAGACGTGGCGCCGGGGCAGAAAGAAGCCAGGACGTACCCGCGGGCGCGTCGGGATTCAGCTCCTGGCAGAAGTCCCAGAAGTGGAAGAAGTCCTCGGGCATCCGCAGCCGGTAGCAGCCTTCCACCTCCGTGCGCAGGGGGCCAGAGCCGTCGGCTCGGCCGCAGCGGCTCTTCTTCATGCCCCGCGACTTCTCGCACTGCAGGGGGAGAAGCAGCGCCCGCGTGAGCCCAGCGCGCTCACACAGGCTCAGCGCCCCCCGCCCCCACCAGACCCCTCCCCGCACTGCTCCGGCTCCGGCTCCGGCTCCCGCTCCCCAGTGCGAGGTCTCCGCTTCCCGCCGCCTGTCATGTTTGTGCCGGGCGCGTCCCGCCTCCCCGGCCACTTCCGGGTCGCGACCCGGAAGCGTCAAAACAGAGCGGACAGCCCGCCCCCTCGGCTGCCGGACCTCGCCCCGCCCCCAACGCCGCTGCCTGGAGACTGGTCGGCGCGTCGCTGACGTCAACCCGCGTCGAGCCCCGCCCCCTCCCTCGCGGGGCGCAGCTTCCCCTCCCTTTCCCCCCTTCGGCCGGGTCGCCTCCGAGTGACGCACCCACGTCCCGCGCTGCCAGAGCTCTGCCCCTTCCCCGAGCAACGGCGTAGGACCGTGTGGGGGTGGGGATGTTGCAGAAGCCGGGCTGGGGCGTTGGTGGCTACACCGCTCGCACGTCACCTGTTGGGCACGAGGCAGCAGGAGGCGCGCGCTCGTGACGTCATTGTGGGGAGGGGGAGGTGGGTGTTCGTTTCCGGAGTCGGGGCTCACAGGCTTCGGGTAGCCCGTGCTCGCCCCTCGCCCGCTTGTGGGCTTTTTTGACGACGGACGAGGCGCAGAGCAGGTTTTCTGTCGCCCGGAGCTCGGCAGCAGGCAGCGGCGCAGGCTGCTCCAGCGCTGCCGCCCCACGGGAAATGGCGGCGGCTTCTACCAGGCGTCTCGCACTGTGGGACACACACACGCGGACATCCCCCCCACCCCCCATCCTAGGACACCCTTGCCAAAACAAGCACACCGGGTTAGGGCACATACACATCCCACCCTCTCCAAACACGCACATAAGCCCGCCAAGCTGGGACACACACAGCCCTTGCCAATAGAAGTACACCAAGCTGGGACGCATAAACGCCCCGCCCTCCCCCAACCACACACAAGTGCACCAAGATAGGACACCCCCACCCTTGCTAATACAAGCACACCAGGCTAGTGCACCCCCCCCCCCAAATAAATACATGCACAAATACAAGTGCACCAAGGTAGGAAACTGCAGAACCATGTTTGCCCCGTGGACCTTGTTCTAGCCCTCGAGCTTATCACAGTATGCTAGGCACTGGTTAGATACAGGAAAGGAGGAGAATGGAGTCACTTGTCATCCCCACCCCCTACAAGCTTACAATTTTGTGCTTGTCAAGTATGATACGGTACTTGCTTGCATGGGCTCATACTCCCCCCACCCCACTTTACCTCATTGAGTGCACAAAATGGGTAGCACTAATAAAGGAGCAGCTATCCCATGTTGTTTTCTCCTCAGTTCAGTTTCCAGCTCCATGGCTCGTATATGACTTCATTCTACTCCAACCTTGCTCTGTAGGCCAAGTTAACAATATCCTCATGAACTACAACTCTCAAGCAATAAAATAAAATAGAATGAAGTACGTGCTGACTTTCCCCCGCCCCCTTTATCCCCCCCCCCCCCACAAAAAAAGAAAAGACGACTTAGCTCAGCTTACAAGATAAAGTAATAACCCCCAAATAATACCCCAACATCCAAATGCTCCAGGAAGTTTTACATCTAAGAACTACTTATTTCTGAGATGCTAATTTCTCATTCCTTGACTGGTACCTACTAATTTTTTTTTTTTAAATGTAGCTTTGTGTCCAATACAGAAACATGATTCAATAGATCTGCTCCTTGTGGCTGCTGTTAAAGAGAGTTAGGAACTTAAAAAGATGGACCAGAGAGACAGCAGATCTGATCCAGTATGGGCATGGCATTTCCTGTGCCTAACAATGGTAAGTATTAAGGCAGATGCGGGATATTCCATCCCCTATGTTAGGTCTTACTTATGTCCAACAGTGAGGATTTCAGCATCCATTTCTCTCCCAAGTATTTATTTTATAAAAATATGTAATTCATGGAATACAGCTCCATGGATTCATGAAATATATCAGGGAGAAGCAGCAATAGCGGAAAGCTCTTAGCTTCTGATCCGAGCTGGGTCTTTCTGGCACAGGGTCTGAAAAGGTTGCTAAACGTTGGCCTAGAAAGCCTCTCTCACTCTTGGGTCCTTTTGACCCAAGCCATCTTGAATCACTTTCTTTATGATGGCAGTTTCAGGCAGGAGGAAAGGATTTGAAGCTTTGTTGTTACGGCACTGTCTGGAAGATGTAGGTTTTAATCCTCAGGCTGAGAATGGAATTCAGTCTGCATCTCCCATATCCTGGGCCAGTGTCATAGTCACTAAGCACACCTCTGGTCATATTTTAAAAGTAACCAGAAATTGCATTTTGAGAGGAACCTAGTCCTGTAGCTGTACTTTATACTGTTCTGAGAATGCTAACCAGATTTGATTTCTACAGGCGGGATCAACAGAAGAACAGTCAGTTTCTGGATACCACCCAGTCAGGCTTAGGCTCAAGGTAAGCTAGGGTTCAGGATGTTCCTAGTCTAAAAACGCAACTCTTGACATGCACCAAAGAGAAGTTTAGATGTCTTGAGAATTCAAGATCAGAAAGAGAGATGCTTAAGAGCACAGGTACCTATTTTGGGGGGAGGGGGTAGGGTATGCAGGATCCTCAATATTTGATTTAGGTGCTTTAGATGCTTAACTCCTCCTTTGATTTGACCGATACTTTCTGTGCCTCACTCCTTCGTTTGGGAACTAGCACTACCTCATAGGGGTAAATTGAGTGTATATACATTAAGGAGTGTGAGGTGCTCAGTTACTACATCCTGAGTAACATCCAAATAATTTAAAATAGATTGAATGATCCTTCACTCCACCTCCAACTGAGATTTTTTTTGGTCAGCATGAGTCCGGAACAAATGTTAGTGCCATCTGTGTATTTACATCCAGCTGAAGTGTTCTCATCTCTGCCACCCCAGTTTGCGAAGGGCATGGAATTTATTATTGATAACAGTCAGAAGAGGAGTAACAATGTTTTAAGTTTAGATTATGCCCCTGAGCCTATTGATGGCAGACAAATTAGTTTTCCACATTACAATGGATTAACTGTTAGGTTTTGTGACAAGGAAGACTAAGTCACTAAACATTTCTAAAGTATTACCAAAAGTAAATTTACAAGCTAGCAAGAAATTGTGAATTTAATAGTCTGATTATGTAGAGTAAAATTAAGGAAGGAAGAGCCCCATTATTTATCCTGGTTTAGAATCCATAATTTGTAAAATATTCTTATAGCAAAGTTTGAAGTTCCTATGTACTCAGTCTTGCTATGCACAGATATACTGAAAGTTTTAAAAGTTATCAGTATAATAGATTCCAGTGAAAAGAGTTCTTATTCTCATTTCTAAAGGTATTGAAACAGGACTAATAGAAGAGTACTAAAGCATCTGAAAGCTAATTTGACTAAGCATATTCTTTACATACTCAGCAACAATATGATTTCACTGCAGCACCCTGGCAGATTTGAAATATATGCCAAGAAGGGGAGAAGAACACACACCCTTAGTGATTGCAAAGGTTATGTTTCAAGAATTGTGGTTTAATAACTTTGGATGTCAACTAGTATCTAGTACTATGTTACAATTAAACCTTCCATTCAGAGTCTTTCAGACAGGACTTTCAAGTGAGGAAGGTGAATCAAACCCTCATATAATACAGTACTGAATTTGGTAGGTGGTGGCAGGAACAGGGATTTGAAACCCAAATGATCAATTTTCATACACTTTTATTTCCTAATTGAAACCTAGAGGAGGGTATGATTTTAATTCACAACATTTCCTCTGAACTTTTCCTTAAACTTGGAAGTAGCATCAAGCCGTGGGACTCTCTGACAGAGCCTAAACAAAGTTACATTTCTAGAAAATCCTGTAGTGCTGGATGTTCTTCAGGATCCACATTTAAAAGGGTATTCTCCAGTGTGGAGTGGACTCTCAGTAAGAGGTACTACAACCTGGGCTGCATTTCCTCTTGCACAAATTCACTGGGGCTGATAATAATTTCTCTGTCTTCCTTTCTCCAGTCACAGTGGACTAGAGGGAACAGCGCTACATCGGCTTCAAGCCACCTCATTCCATGTGTTAAGCAACACAACCACTAAATAGCACATTAGTCTAGAGCAGTGGTCTCCAAACTTTTTTAATCACGCACCCCTATTAGTAAAAAATTTTCAATCACGCACCCCCAATATATGTATATTTATATAAATATACATCTAAATAGAAGTTCTAATATTTTCTTCCCACACCCCAATGGATCATCTTGTGTGCACCCCACTTTGGAGACCACTGGTCTAGAGGATCTGGCCCTCCATGATTGCCAAACAGAGCTCCAGGTATCCCTAGAAGTTGCATGTCCCAGTATAATATTAGATGCTATTTATGTGCATATCTATTCAAAAGAATGAGGTATCTTGGTTCCCCTCCCCTACCTTTTTTTTGACCACAAGAGGGTGCCATTTAAATTCATGTAAGAATGAATTTTGGCAAGTTAGAAAAAATTTAACGGGGAAGATTGGTGTCTTCTTAGATCATTCAATACATTTCCCTAGTAGGCATACAGAAATTCCTATTGCCTTTAATCCAAATAAGCCATTTAATCATTTTAAAATGTTAATAATAACAGTTTGATATTAAAATCTATTCAGATTAAAATACTTGTTTAGTCTAATGGAATTTTCTGGTCAAGTGCCATTGTACTGTTAGAACTAGGATTTTGTCTTTACATATTTTCACACAAACATGAAATAAATACATGTAGCAGAGTCTCTTTTTAGCACAGATCTGCTTTGAAGGATCCACAGGCCACCAGAACCTGCACTACTAAAGTTATTTCCTGAAAAGATCTTAAATCTTTACAGAGCCATTTCACATTTTCAGGGTTAGAGGAGATCTCTTATTTCAACTCCCTAAGGGTCAAATACCAAGGTAAGGAACTAGGGACATGCAGATGTTCACTTTCAGAGGCTAAATTTATCCTCAGAAGACTCCAAGTGAACAGTGCTGCAGTGGAACTGCGAAGATGTACAGTGCTTCTGCTGAGTCACCACATCATTGCTTCTTGCCTTGACAGGTCATTTTGGAACTCTGCCCAGCTGCTTCTGCACTGTAAAATCTGGCTGAATGAAAGAAAAAAAATGCAGTGGGAGGAGAAATCATGTCATCATGACATTCTGGAAGAAAAGAACTAAGAATGCTGCGGGACATCTGCCCTTTCAAAAGCCTCAGGAGTCTCTCAAGCTGACACATTTCAGATTGGCTTAATATTTAAAAGAGATGCACTGAAAGACATAAGGGAGGTTTGAGAAAAGAGTGGCCTTTACTGTACATGTGGAGATAAAAAAAAAAAAATCCCCACATTTATGTACACTGATTACTATACATTTAGCAAGTCCTGTAATTACTATACACCGAGTATATCATTTGAGAGCAATTTACTTACCGCTCAAATGTGCTCATATATTTATTACAGGACCTTAAATTCTTATCCAGAAGGATCTACTCCGTCATTTAGATCCAGATGCTAGAGCAAAACCACTGAAATTGGAATGTGGTTTAGAGTCCCATTTTTTATTTATTTATTTTTAAGATTAGGGTTACTATTTTAAAGTTGATAAAAGGACACATTTAGTTACAAATTCACTCCCAAGCCAAAACTTTCCCTGTGATCTGTTCTAAACACAAAAATATACAGTTTTGATTATAGCACACGAGTGTCTCCAAAGAGTCTACTCCCCATATTTTCTTTGCTCTTCATTTAGATGACCTTTTACTCCTGTAGGTTTTGAGCAAAGGCCTAACTACCAGGTTCTGCGCTCTGGGTGGCAATGGCAGCTGGGGGTGGCCATGTTTAGCAGTTGTTCTCGCCCTTCCCTTCTGGTCATCCACCCTTTACTACACTACTACTTTGTGGGGAGGTTGCTGGGAGAGAAAGAGTTACAAATACCTGCAATTCTTATCACAACACCGTGCATAGGTCTAATGTAAACAGAATGTTTGCTTGAATATGAAGTAGGTAAAGACTGCACGAGTAGATTTAACATGAAGGATGTGTATGTGTAAGATTCTACCTCTGGGAAAACATGCTTTTTCTTCTTGTGCACCCATCTGTTTCAGATGGAAGCTAGGGTATAGCTATATCAGATTAAAAATAAAAAAAACTTCCAGAGTTGCATATAGGTCTCACTCAGTTTTATTTCCAGTAGGATATTATTAATCTTGTGCTAAAACTGCCAAGCACAGTTCCTTGCTTATATGTGTATGCTGTACTTTCTTCCTCCTTAGTCTAAACCTTTCTGTCACTGCAGAACCAAAAGGATTTTTACAACCACAGAGAAGTGAGCGGAACCATACAGAGTAACACAAGTGGATACAACTAGCAGAAATGGATGAAAGGAACAATTCAGTCCAAACAGTAAAAGAAAAAAAGGTGACCCCAACAGTAACATCTTGGATGGTTGAATTGCTTCCCAGCAGAAGTGTTAAACATCCCCTCACCTTGGGGTTTTGAAAAGTGGGATTGGTCAAGCCACATGATGTATGTGCACACAACACAGACAGGTCTCAGACATGAGTGCGGTTCAGGGAACTGACTTGAACAGTTAAGATAATCAGTGTCTGGATTATGGAATTCTGCTTCCTATTTTAACATTGTTACCACTAATAGGCTGTTCTATATTCAGCCTGTCATATATTGCATTTCCCAGATTTCTTTAATAGCACATTCACCTCAATAACTACTACAGTTTGTACCAGATTATCACCACCATACATAGGACAGGTACAATAGGCACAACCGTCCAAGTTCCCCTATTGTTATTTTACAGGCGTCACAGCTTTTTTTGGGGAAGGACTAGCACTAGAGTACAGTGATACATCATTTGATGCTCACCAATACATCAGACTTTGTTGACACTGCCAGTTAAAAAGTGAAGCATTTGTCAGCTAGGAATCCAACTGAAAAAAAGGAATACTGACTCATTTCATATCTGTTGGTGGGCAATACTTTTCAATCATTCCCCACCTCAGCTAGACCAAAAATCAGTGAGTTAGAGGAAGAAAATTGAATAGGTCTGTGGTCTACTTGGGTAACTAAACGGAATGGGAATTGTTCTTATACTGCAACACCAATTCCCTAATCCAACTAGTGCTCTAGGGTTTCTTTGGCTGTAAGTCAGCTCCTGGAAGTACATAATCCACTTGTATATTTAAATATCCCACAAGGCAGTAGTTTATATTTTCAGGTAAACCACTCACACTAATAATTACCACAGTACTCATTGTTTGAAAGACCCACTAAATCCCAACAGATTTAGTGTATGGTTTAGTGCAAGCACTCCAATTACATTTAGCAGCCTCCATAAAAAAAATCCTTTCTAGGTTTGTTAGATGCCCCAGTGACTATGAAGTGAATTGAAAACAACACAACAGAAGTGCCAGGCTGGATTTAAATAGCTTTTATCAACAGCACTAAAATGTAATCTTCACTTTGCCCCTCTGTTCATGCGTGAAGCATTTCCATCATACCAGCTTTGAAGTGTCTACTACAAGTTGTTTCAAGTAGAAGAATTATCACTCACAATTGGCCTAGCCCTACTCTCACATAAATGAGGAGAAGTTTTGACATGGATTTCAATGAGAGCAAAATTAGGCTAATGCATTAGAGAGTCTTACCCTTTGAAACTGGGGTGAAAGACATGCTGAATTACTTGAATTACCTAAAAGACAAACTTGCCTCAAATGACCTTAGTAAGTCAGTCTTCCAAGTAAAGCAATGTAAACATGAAACTGTTAGAAACATAGTACTTGTTTGTAACCTTCAATACTGATTTTAAAAATGGTAACACCCGAAATAGAAACTTATCCACACTACAAACATATACCAGACAGCAGCACCTTTATACACACACACCACATAAACTACCTCCTGAATTGGAAAAAATGTAGCCACAAGCAAATGGCATTCAAGTGTGCTGCAAATGGGCAAACTAATTGATATGCAGTTAGCACAGCCACTTGGCATAACCCAGACACAATCTCTTTCACAGTACCACTTTCTTAGCAGAGAAAAGAAAAATATACAATGACTCTTGCCACAGGCAGCTTTCACCCCGCATCCCAATTCTCTTCTATTCCACAAAGATCCCCTTTCCAAGACAGGGCTCAAAAAAGATTAATTCTCCTGTAAGGGTAAAAATTCCAAAGGGAACATCTTTTCAGCACCAACTTAAAATCCTTACCATTCTGTTGTGGAAGTCAGTTAAAACTGAAAAGCCTTCCCAATCCCAAGCTGGGAAAACTCAGCAAAACCTCTTCTTGCCACTTGTCAAACCACATCTAACCTAGCCATATTATCCTACTTTCCCAAATATTCCCTTTTTAGTTTGGTTTATGGGAGTCAGCTGAGGCTATTAGGATAAGAAATTCCAGGTGCATCCACTCCCTGGTTATTTAACTCTTTTAGATCTGATCCCACACTCCAGCAGCTATGTCAGGAAAACATAGTTTTGGATTTACGTGAGATGATGTAGGCCAAGGGTTTCCCAGTATCCAGATTAACTGCGTACCTTGTTACAGGTTTTCCTCACATTTCCTATCCTTCACTTAAATTCCTCTTTCCTTTTCACTTTCTACTCTTTCACACTGTCTGCAGAGGAAACGGAGGAAACCTAACTGCTTCTGCAGATATTTCTTCAATTATGGCCAGAAGTCCAGGCTTGTACCTTCCTAAACTAGAGACTTAGTGTAGGAATAATAGACATGGGAAATCTATCACAGTTTGACAGCTGACTAGTCCGAACTTCTTGACTAAAGAGAGGCAATACCGGCCTAAGAGAAATAGCACATGATTCTATAATTCTGACTACTTCTATCTAATATGGCTGTAACTAGCTATGAGGAATTAATTAGGGAAAATGAAATGAGAGTCATTGAAGAACAGCAAACATGGGTAAGACAGAAGTCATAGGAATCCAGCTATTGAACTGTACATGCTGAATGCTTTTATACACACATCCCACTACACAAACAGGCAATAGGCCTCAAGAGAGTAATCTCATATATTTCTAAAATATTCTCATTTTCCATTTGGGATGCACAAGCACTGAATCTCAGATCCTCAGAGGCACTTAGATGTTCGTCCACCTCTTAAAGTGTTTTAGTTCATCATACTGATAACCTATATACCACAGCATAACAGGTGCTTAACTCCAGAGGTGCCTCAGTTTCCAGCATAGCCAATAATCCTGCTCAGAGCCCTAGCTCATGGCAAAATCCCCAAAACCCTGAAACAGGATTCTCAAACTGGACAGGGGAACACATTTTGTCTGCAAGGCCTGATTCTGCAAGGTACAGAATGCCTTCCACAAGGTAGTGACAACCTGAAATTCAATAGAAACCTTTAAGGACCAGCCAGACGCTTGTGTGAACTATGTGGTATTAGTGACACTCAAAGTACCAGCAATACACTGCACGTGAATCACATTGAAAATAATATGTAAACACTCACTGCATACTTAAAATGCATAGGAAAATTCTGTGTGTGTCCAGGCTTAAAATGTTTACTATTTTGTCAAACTAAATAGCACTCACAGAAATCAAAATTTGGCCCAAATCCTTTCTTTTATCTTGCAAACTTGCAATAGATAACAAATAATTCCCTTTGTGGAAACTTAGTCCTTGGCTTAAGTGAAATCAGGACTAAACAAAGTTTTATAATTTAGTGAACAGTAGCACAATGTTCCCTAAGTACTAAACCTAAGTATTTTAGGTATTTACTTAGGAGGAAGAGAGTTGTCTAGGCACTGGATTCTGTAATAATCTTTGCGTTTATTAAAGACATTCATGCATGAAGAAGAGCTAAACAAACACCTTTTATTTTAGAGCATTGGACAACTCTCTGCAATCTCTTTGTCTCAAACTAACATTATGATAAGAAGATACCTCCCAATTTCTATATCTTTTACATTAGGGAGCAGCCCAAGTTAAGGTTAACAAAAAATTGTTTTTCAGATATATAGGGAGTAAAAGGAAGGCCCAGGGTGGAATAGGACCACTACTGAATGGGCAGAAGCAATTGGTGACAGACAGGAAGGACAAGGCTGAACTCCTTGATGAGTTCTTTGCCTCAGTCTTCCTAAATGAGGGGCAAGACAAGTCTCACATGGTAGAGAGGCCACAGCTGGGCAGTGTTGACCCTGAGATGTTGCAGAGTCACTTGGAAGGACTGGATGTGTTTAAGTTGGCAGGCCCGGATGAGCTCCATCCAAGGGTACTGAAGGCACTGGCCGATATCATTGCACAGCCACTGGCAAGAATATTTAAGCACTCATGGCGCACGGGACAGGTCCCAGAGGACTGGAAAAGGGCCAGTGTGGTCTCTATTTTCAAGAAAGGGAGGAAGGAGGATCCAGGCAACTATAGGCCAGTCAGTCTCATGTCCATCCTTGGCAAAGTCTTTGAAAAGATTATTAAGGCTCAATAATGTGAGAGCTCAGCAGGAAAAATTATGCTGAGGGGAAATCAGCATGGGTTCGTAGTGGGTAGATCATGCCTGACTAATCTAGTCTCTTTTTATGACCAGGTTACAAAACACCTTGACACAGGAGTAGGGGTTGATATCATTTACTTAGGCTTCAGGAAGGCCTTCGATACGGTATCCCACCCCATACTGGTGAACAAGCTGTGACTTGGATGATTACACAGTTTGGTGGGTCGCAAATTGGCTAGAGGGTCATACCCAGAGAGTGGTAGTGGATGGGTCAGTATTGGTATCGACCTGGAAGGGAGTGGGTAGTGGGGTCCCACAGGGCTCGGTCCTTGGACCGATACTCTTCAATGTCTTCATCAGTGACTTGGATGAGGGAGTGAAGCGTACTCTGTCCAAGTTTGCAGATGATACAAAACTGTGGGGAGAAGTGGACACACAGGAGGGCAGGGAACAACTACAAGCAGACCCGGGCAGGTTGGACAAATGGACAGAAAACAATAGAATGCAATTTAACAAGGAGAAATGCAAAGTGCTGCACATAGGGAGGAAAAATGTCCAGCACACCTACTGCCTAGGAATTGACCTGCTCAGTAGCACGGATGCAGAAAAGGATCTTGGACTCCTAATGGACTCCAAGATGAACATGAGTTGTCAGTGTGACAAAGTCATCAGAAAAGCTAACTGCACTTTATCATGCACCAGCAGATGCATGACAAACAGAACGAAGGAGGTGATACTTCCCCTCTATCGGGCGCTGGTCAGACTGCAGTTGGAATACTGCATACAGTTTTGGGCACCACACTTCAAGAGGGATATGGATAATCTGGAGAGGGTTCAGAGTAGGGCCACTCGTATGATTAAGGGCTTGCAGGCCAAGCCCTATGAGGAGAGACTAAGGCACCTGGACCTCTTCAGCTTCTGCAAGAGAAGGTTGAGAGGCGACTTTGTGGCTGCCTATAAATTCATCATGGGGGCACAGACGGGAATTGGTGAGGCTCTGCTCACCAAGTCGTCCTTGGAGGTCAGAAGAAATAATGGCCATAAACTAGCAGAGAGCAGATTTAGACTGGACATTAGGAGGAACTTCTTCACAGTTAGAGTGGCCAAGGTCTGGAATGGGCTCCCAAGGGAGGTGGTGTTCTTCCCTACCCTGGGGGTCTTCAAGAGGAGGTTGGATGGGCATCTGGCTAGTCATCTGAACCCAGCACTTTCCTGTCTATGCAGGGGGTCGGACTTGATCTATTGAGGTCCCTTCCGACCCTAGCATCTATGAATCTATGAATCTCTAAATTATAATTTTATCACTAGAGAATCCAACTGGAGGTGCCTGCCTGCACCTGAGTCAGGAAGCTAAACTCTGGTGAAGCCAAATAACTTAACTGTGTGCCTACAGCAGTGACTTTTCAGAGGGTGCCATTTTCTGTCATTCAAATTCTGTGATTCTTTGCCCCCCCCCAACACTGCAGTGTTATAAACAAGACAATAACTGCCATAATTATTGGATAAAACAGAGTATACATTAACATAGATAATGTAGATAACAAAAATGGTAATAGGGCTATCCAATTTCCAACCAAATTTCTCAACATTTTGTCACTAAGCAGTTTACCTCTTCGCAGGCTCACACTTAAGGTTGGAAGACGTGTGATTGTGTCACAAAAATCTGAAGCCAAAAATTAACTTAATCAATGGCATGAGACTTACTGTAAAAAAGACTTTATAACAACACTATAGACTCAGAAATAACAGAAGAGGCTAGTAGGCAATGTGTTCTCCTCCACCCCCCAGTAGTCACATTATGCCTATCAGACACAGCCAGAGGCATAGCACACTCCTTCAGTGCCTGGGACAGGGCAGGATGGGGGACGGTATGCTGACCACTGGAGACTAAGGGAGAGTGATAGAAAGGGGAGGGGGAGCAATCTTGTGTGTCCCTGTTGTGATTTCTTAGTTGGTCTAATAAAAGGTATCATCACTGAACTAAGAGTTCTGGGCTAGGGACAGACAATCCACATAAACCAGTTTAAGTGATCAGAAACTGGTTTAAAGCTGTAACAGAACAGATGTTCAGTGCACATAAGCTTGTTTGAAAATTGCTGAAACTGGTTTGAGATAAACGTGGTTGAATGTGGTATCAGATTTAATTGATTTGGCTCAAACCAATTTATGCAATGTCTCTCCCAGACCCCTTGCTGGTTTAAGATAAATCAGACTCCCCCAGCATCCCGGCATGCTTTCTGGGCTGGGCAGGGCTCTCTGCTCCTCAGCAAGATTGGCTGCTCCCCTCTGCTCCCTGGCTGCAGCTCCAGAGACTTGCAGGCTGCTCCCTCCTCCCCTTCACCACTCCCTGCTAAGCAGGAATTCCCCTTTGCCTTGTGAATAGGTGTCAGTGTATTAGCTAGCAGACCACATGCTGGCTACTGTCTGTGCTGAATCAACAGGTATCTGGTAATGTTCCTCTGTTGTTTTCTTAATGGGGTGATATACACTGTTATCAATTCCCTGCTAGGCTAACCAGAGCATCCTGGCCACACCCCTCCTCAGCTCAGTGCAGTGGAAGGAAGGGAGGGCTGCTTTAGCACCCCCCAGCTTCTAGCTTGAGCCACTGCAGGGATGTGCCTGCATTTCTGGGATGTCTGTCTGGTTACAAAATTGACTTAGCCCAGACAGGTTAGACTAACCTGCAAAGACTGAATCAATTCAGGCTCAGGCTTTTTGAATGTCTGTTCCTAGCCCTAGAGTTTTGCATTTCTTTTTGTTTCAGATCAACATGGCTACCAAATACACCCCTGACTCTTAATGCACTTAAGGCAGTTCTTACTGTTGCTGTAGCAATGTTAGCTTGAGCTGCAGCTGCTCCATGGTGCTAGCTTCCAGGGATCCACCCCTCACTCTATTCATTTCCTCCCAGATATACTACTGGCTGCAGGGCTGACCCGATTGTGGCAAAGACTCAGGATAGAGGTGTCATTGTACTCACCCCACTCACTCCCCCCCATCCCCCATACCCCCTCATAGTCAGCACTATGTGGTGCTTCTCTCATGCCCCTCTTCCAGTTACATTATGGGTCACAGCTCTAGCTTTTAAGATATGCAGGAGGCAATTTCCTGTCAGAGTACTATAACTGTTACAATGATTATCAGTAAAAGCCAAGTGTGATGGACTATGGTTTTTATTGCAGTATTTTGGCATTAACTGTGTTCACGTAGTTATAATTTTGTTTGCCCAATTTGCTTCATTATTGTACACACAGAGAATGTAGGGTTAAGTACTGGGGTGTTGGTTGTAGCTGTGTTGATATAAAGACATAGGTAGACGAGGTTTTTTTGGGGTAAATGTGATATCTTTTGTTAGACCAACTGAATAGTTGAAAAGATTGTTCTTTACAAGCTGGGATAAATACTGTACGTTCAGAATGAGACGTGATGGACCTTTATCATCAACAGGGTCTTGAACGGTTTTGTTGACTTATGTAAGAGGCAAGACTTTCTTATGGTGTTATCTTTTATTGGATAAATTATGTAGTTGGCATAAAGTTAGATAATCTTTTGAATGAAAGACATTCTTTGTCAAGTTGAGAAATCAAGCTAAGAAGTGTCAAGAGGAGATAAAAATGACAGAGAGAGAGAGGAGGTTGGGTGTGTGGGGGAGCAGGCTGTCAGCTCCTGGCTTAAAGAGTTTAGGGACTGAGAAAAGTGGAGGAGCTTTAGGGAGTTGGAAAGAGAATAGCTGAGTATTTTTCAGGGTGCCCAGGTCTGTGCAGGCTGGATTAAGGAGAGAGGGATTGTTTAACCCCTTTGGAGGTGGAAGAGAACTTTTTACTGGGTGTCCTTTGCTTTTACTGAAGAGACTGTGCTGTTTGGCACTTTGGGTTGCACTTGGTCCCTGCAACAGGAGGTGAAGCCCTTCTCTTAGGAGCAGAACTGCATTCTAGCTCCTTGAGTCTGGGCCATAGAGAATGAGGGAAAACGAGGGACTGAAAGTATGTGACATTAGTGTGTCAAGTGAAAATCAGGCAGAGATCTGCTTCACATAGGCCATGTTCACACAAGCATTGACGTTTGTTTTCCCTTGGACAAGTAGCAGTGGCACACCTTGTTCTGCTGCTACTTTTTCCTTGGGATACACCTGCACCATGCACCCTGTGGCTTGCAGCAGGGGTAGGGGAGGTTGGGGTCAGCAACTGTGCTTTCCCCAGCAGCCTTACCTGGGGTTTTGGGGGCCTTGGGGAGCTGCAGCCACAGCACTTCTGCACCTGGGAGCCTGGCTGGCAGCTGGAGTATGACTCTGGCCGGCCAGGCTCCTGTTTTGGGTGGGCTCCTGTTTTGGGTGGCATGTGCAGTTGCCACATGCACAGCCTTGCAATTTTCAGTGTGTTGTTTTTTTTTTTTACCCTATGATCTCCAGGGGTCAACCCCCGCACCCTCCCATGCTTGAAGGTAGCAGCATTGAGAATGCCTGTATGTGCAGTGTGTGGTGCCACAGATGGTCTGTGGTGCGACACACCACACGTCTGCGCTTGTCTGGATGCAGCTATGAAGTCTTATAGAGGACTGGCGCCTAGCACTGTCTATGAGTTTGTTTAAGCATTCATAGGTGGCATACATACCTGTACTGTATGAGTAATGTTTTCAGGTGGCCACTTTTTATTCATTACCCATATTTGTTTCAAAATTGTTCATGTTTTTTGAATTGTGTGCAAATCTACATGTTATAAGTTTTAAAATGACATAAAACTTGTGGGGATATAGTAAGCACAAATACCTTAACATGTTCTTAGTTTATCTATTACTTAGCATGTTAGTTTATAGACTAGTGATTCTCAAGCAGGGTGCTGCAGCAATGTGGGATGCCTTGAACTCCTTTTAGGGGTGCTATAGGATGCCCCACAATATTAACACTCTGAGGTGTGTAAATATGATTCACAAGATAAACCCAGTAATTTAAAATAAGAATCAACAGTGCTGAAAAAAAATCTGACACTGTTGTGGTCTTTCTGAGTATTCTGAAATGGAAAAATTGCTGTATTATTTTTCCATAATAAAATAAATAAGTAAATACTAAATTTGGCATTTTCTAAGGGGTGCCTTGAACCTAACTAGGGACGCCTTAAAACATTTGCGAACAACTGATGCAGATATTCATACAGCTATGGTTCATAATAGTGAGCACATATTGTCCTCAATCCACAGGAGAATGTACATTCATTTTAATGGGAAGTAGTGCTGAAATCAGGGGGCAAGGTTTTTTGCAGTGATATCTTTTACTGGATCAACTATGTAATTGGGATTCAGTTAGCTAAGCTTCCAAATGCAAAACATTCTTTGTTAAGTCTCTGATCACAGGAATGTAAGCACCAGGAAGCCAGATTGGTGCAATAAAATATATTACCCTAAGAAATTCTTGCCCCTCGCATCATTTATGTAACATCAAGACTAGAACATCACTTTTACACTGTCCTAAAATCAAGGGGCATTATAGGATTCTGCACTTCCAATGGCTCTTTTGTTGCCAAGACACAAGCCCTACCAATCCCACGTGAATGCAAAGGCTTACATTTGTGAGAAAATAACTGAGAGGTGAAGTGGTTAAAGAGTAGAGTTTTTTTCCCCTCAGCATGGAACATAGGGATTTAACCACATGACTCCTATTAATGTTAATAGGAATTAAGCAGCTAAGTCTGTGTGGATCAGTTTGAGCATTAACCCCTTAGGTTCTTTTCTTACCTTCTGAGGCAACAGAAAAGGTGAGGTTTTTACTGCACATCAGTTAAGCAATTATTATGGAACTAGCCAATTGCCTGTCAAAAATGACGGGGGGGGAGGTGGGGGTGGCCAGGGACAGTGGCCTGCGTCTGGCCCTGCTCCCCCCCACCTTCGGGGCTGGGCCCATTCCCCCTCTCCCCCCCCTCAAAATTTGGGCCCAGGGTCAGGGCTGAGCTGGCCCTCCTCCATCTGCTGGGCCTGCCCCCCTGTCTGCTCCATCACGGCCACCTGCAGTATCGGGGGGCTGAGGTCAGAGGCATTGGCCTTGCTGTGGGGCGGGGCAGGGCCAGCACCGCTGGCCCATCCGCTCCGTCATTTGCCAGGGGCAGGGTGGAGACAGAGGCCTGGGGCCAGGCTTGCTCCCTCCACCACTTTGAGGCCAATGCCACTCCCCCCCATCCCCACCCGGGGAGCTGGTGGGGACAGAGCCCAGCGTCCGACCCTGCGCCCCTGCTCCCCTAATCTGGCTCCGCCCCTGCCAATTCAGGCCTGACCCTGTTCCCCCACCCCCACTGTCACTTCAGGCCTGACCCCTTTCCACCCCGGCAGTTTGGGTTTGGGGCTGCTTCCCCTGTCCTGCCTTTGCCATGGGGCTTGGCCTGGCCTGGTTCCCCCATCCTTCCTGCTGCTGTTGCAGGGCCCAGCACTCCCCCCCCATACCCTTCATTTTGGGGCCAGGCTTGCTCCTCCCATGCCCCCACCTCCCCACATCAGCCCGGGCCTGCTGCTTCCCCCATGTCAGGAGAGAGCAGCATGGGAGAGAGGCGAGATGAGGCCAGGAGTGCTGGCCTCAGCACCCTCTTATGTATTTGCTGCCTGCAAGGAGCAGAGGGAGGGCGAGACCAGTGCTGCTGGCTTTGCCTCCCTGCAGCATCCTGACTCCACTCCCCCTCCATGCTGCCGCTGCCACCTGCAAGGAGCAAGGGTGGGGGTGAGGCCTCTCCCCCGCTTCTGTCTGCTCTGTTGCCACCACCTCCAGGGAGCAGGGCGGGGGGGCCAGGCCAGCTGGGCGGGCCTCACTCCCCTTGCTCCGTCCCCTGTATCCCCACCATCATGGCTGCACTCCACCGTGCCACCACCTCCTGTCCGAATACTCATTTGCACTCTGATTGATTGTTTCCATCAGCCAGTCAGAATGCGAATAAAGCGTTATGGACAGACAGACTACGGCTTTTATAATATTAGGATGAACTGGTTTCTTCAATGGAAGCCCCTGATTATTCTAAGTTACAATGGGTAGTTTTAAATTTTTTGCTGCCTTCTGATTTTTCTTAGAAATTATTCTCTGAAAGAGGTTTTGTTTTTTGCTGTATGTGTCCACGTTGACTCCAGTGAGATGTAGCATAGCTGGACAAATAGTGTGTGCACTTAGTAGATAAATTAGTGCATTGTATTATCATCTGGATCTTCTTATAGACTACTATAATTAATTCTGTGCTACTTCTGCTCATTCCACTTATTTTTATCTCCACTTACTTGTATCTCTTTTGAATATTTTGTGAGTTGCTTCACAAGTGTATGGGAAAGTAGGCTTTATGAGAGTCTTAACTTATTCTAGGTTACCACATGAGGCAAATAAAATTGTAACCTTACTCAAGACAGTCAACAGTCTGAGTAGATAGATGAAGAAAAAAGCTGTAAGGAAAATTATACAAAAATAGTTTAGAAGTGAACTGTAATATGTCTTATGACTTTAAATGAGCAGCTCTAATTGGGGTCCATCCTGAGCAAAAAAGTTGTCATGGAAACCTCAATTGGATAATTAGTATCCAGTTAGAGTCATAAAGCCTGGAGACTGTGCAATCAGGCAGCCATTTAGGTTTAGCTTAGGAGGACTTGGGTTTTTTGTCTGTGAAGGAGTTCAGAATCGGTTGATTAAAAACAAGTTATTCTAGTGGGATATGATAATGAAATATAAATGCTATTTTTCCTTGTCTATCAAAGGCAATTGGCAGTGTAATACAGTAGATCATTCAGTGACAAAAAATTGCAGCTCTGTTCTACAGCTTTAAAGAGCAGCCAAAGCCTTGAGGTTACAAAAAGCCTTGTTCTGTGTCATACACCTCGGTCCAAGTTCTCTTCTCTTTTGCATCCTCCTGTGTTATGAAATGGTGGTTTTTATGCCTTATGTGATCCTTGTTATTTTGGTTATGCAAAGTTGTTGAAGTTTCAGATTCTGAACCTCACAAGCAAAGGTAGCATTACACATGTGGAGACCCTGGCAAAGGTCAAAGCATTAGCCCCTCCTTTCTCTTAGTCACACATTGGATGGCTTGTGCTAACTTAAACTAGGAGGGCCTGCACAATTATATTGGTTGGTCACATCCAAAACCAGCTTAGCTTACAAGTCTCCTTGGTATAATCTTTTAGTAGAGAGACATAGTTAGCTGTGTTAGTCTGAGGCAGAGGAGATTTCTTCCTTATAGACCAGGGGTAGGCAATTATTTTGGGCAGAGGGCCGCTTACTGAGTTTCAGGAAGCTTTGAGGGCCGCATGACAGGCAGCCCAGGGCAGATTAATATTAATTTTCCAAATTTTTTAGGGACCCTGCGGGCTGGATAGAATGGCCTGGCAGGCTGCATCTGGTCCTCGGGCCGCATTTTGCCCACCCCTGTTATAGACCAATCAAAGTAGCTACTCACCCCCCATAGATATAAATACATAGATCTATCTATCTATATATATCTATATATGTGTGTGTGTGTGTGTATATCTATATCTATATGCATTTGTGTGTGTGTGTGTAGCACAAGCTTTTCTCTGCTGAAGCTCACTTCATCAGATGCTGTGAAAAGATGTGTAGAAAGCAGAGTATAAGGAGAGAGAAATTAGAATATGACAGGCAAGGGAGGGGAAGAGAGAGGGTGCAGAGGATAGAGGGCAGTGCTGGGAGAGGCAAACAAACAAGCAGTAAACACCTGAACCTGTCTGAATCCTGGGAGCTCAGCAGGCCTGGGTCTAGCCAGCTCTTGGATAGGAGACTATCTTAGAATCCTTGTGCTGCACATAGCGGTCAAGGAATTATGGTCAGCATTAGTAAATATTAGACTGTAGAAACTAAATGAATGGCAATCTACCATTGTTGGCTCCTTGGTGCGGTAGTTACTACTAACCTGATAGGTGACAATAAGGGGAAAGAACGTTTAGGCTTATGCAAGGTGGGGAAATAATCTATGCAGCAGCCTGTGTAGGGTATTACTGTTAAGTCAGCTGTTCCTCCTTTCTTCAGGAGAGTGTGATTGGATTGTCAACAGTCTTCACTCCTTTTAGGCCATGAAAAATGTATGGCACACAATTCAGCATTATGATAGTGACTGAAGGTAAATTTATCTATACAATTCTCTACCCCTTTGCCCTTCAATTAATAGGATGTTCACCAATTGTTAGATGCAAACTTTTCTCAATCAGATGCATGAAAGAAAGCAAATCAGTCACTGGGTCCTATGATAAACTGCCTTATTGCTCATCATTGCTAAACAATATCACTTCGTTAAATCTGTTAATTCTAGCTTTCAATTTTCTACAAAAGTATGAGCTTGATGTCAGATAAATAGAATAATAATGCTATTTAATAGATGATGTTATTTGGAGTAAGACAAAATTACATGCATAAGTTGTGTGAATGGCCTCAAGCAGGGAGGCAGACGTTTCCAGGAATTTATAAGAAACTGATGCAGTTGGTGAATTTTCTGAACAACAACATTGCTCCAGAGCTAGTGTTTGACTGCTTAGAACACTGATTCGTAACCAGGGTTCCATGGCACTCTTTGAAGGGTACCCTCCCCTCCTCAGAGGAGATAAGCAGATAAACTTGAGGAGGTAAGTGCAGGCTCTTCCCTGACAGCTTCTCTTCCCCCAACTCACTGCAGTACAAGGCTCTTCTCTGCTGGCTGCTCCTACTTCCAAGCCCTTCTTCAAGCACAGTAATAAATTAGTTTTTGAAATGGGGTGCCTTGAACCTAAAAAGCTTGAGAGGCACTGGCTTAGAGTAGTTGACTCCAGTATCCCTATTTCTTCCCCTACCAGTTGTGCTGTAGATACTTGGTGTGTTGGCCTAACAACACCCCCTTCCCCACCCAACACACACATGTACAAACCAAGTGTATTTTTTCAGTGTTTCATCTCTAAAAACCACTTGAAACAATTATCAGAGGTTCCTTGAATGTTTTAATAAGATGTCCACTTGAGCACAGGTGGAAGGGGGGCTAGATTTGTACCTTATAGACTAACCAAAGTAGGTAGGTAGACAGACAGACGCACAGACAGATAGCTAGAGATTGCACAAGCTTTTGTGAGTTGAAGCTCACTCAAATGCTGTGTAAGGACATGCACAAAGCTATGTATAAGGAGAGAAAAATTAAAAACTGAATACAAGAAGCATCAGAGGCCCATCTACCATCAAACTAGCATGGTTAAGGTCCACCAGGTTCTATAGCCAATAGCACATAAGAGACTGATGTGACTTAACCTGCATTTGAATCCCCAACCCACATCACCAGCTACCCAATTACAGTTGGCAGCCACTTTCAGAGTGGTACAAAGCTTAAGTTCACATTGCTGAATCTGTACCATGGCGCCTTGGCCACTCTTTTACTATACCACCTAAACTAAGCTAACCTAGATACAATTTCACATCAGTTTAGAGCACAGAGGAGAATGATGCCTTTTAAGTAATATTATTGACGAGGAAATTCTTTATTATGGCTGCACAGATTTGATTTCTGCCTTACTATACTGTCATGGAAAAAGTTGGTGAGAACAACTATGCTCTCTTATTCCTTATTGTCTCTAACAATTGTGAAATTAGCTAGGGACAATTATGAGGGTGGTGCTTGTGATATGCATGTATTTGTCTACTGGCAACTACACATTCTGCAAAGTCATATCAAATAGGCTGCTAAACAGCCATCAGATGTGACTGTTGCAGGTGATTACTAAGGAGCATTTATGCTTTTAGCATTTGTGTTTGAATGGAGGGTCAATGGCTCTGTATCCCATTATCAAACCCCTGAATGATAGGTTGATAAAATCTTAAAGTTGTGACTTCCAGCAACAACTTGAAGGTAACTAACACCTGGATTTACAATACTAACAGCAGGATTTACAATAGAAATGCTACCAAGTACAATTATAAAAAGGTAGAATAATAGAAGTAAATGTGTTCTGTCTCCTGTTGTTCTCAAGTAGTTCTTCACTGTTTTAAATTGTACAAATAAATACATCAGGTCTAATTCCCATGAAAAGGTTCTTGTCTGACCTCTGTTTCCTCCTCTGCTTGTCAAATCTTCTTTTGAATGGGGCTTATCAGCAACTGATGGGCAATTGGTATGATTACATCATCTGGAAATATAAATGTCATGCAGGTGTGGGACTGAGGTCAGAAGATTTGTTATGATGATGATAACAAAGTGATATCTGCACCTAGTTATGACTGGGTAATCACTTGGCTCCATAGAATTTGAGGTTTGCATCCTTCACCTTTCCTTTTTTCCTTCTAATTCGTACTTAGTATGTATACCTTTTGAAGTCTCACCAGGTGTGCAAATAAGTTTTTCAGATGCTCATAGGACTCCGTCTGATTGCATGATGGAGTTGGTGTCCTGTACTTCTCTTCAAGCACATCATGAGTTTCGGTTAAATTCTTATGCTACACTTTTTTCCAGCAGCCACAGCAGCACTTATTGTACAAGGCCACCCATACTAGACTTTCAGTTTATTACTATATTTATTTGAAGCAGAACCCTACTCTTAATAAACTAGCTCCCTATGTGTATTCAGTTTTACCTTTTTTATTTTGGTGACAAAAATGTTTGTGTTAATTTTTACTAGTTTTGGCTGCAGAAACAAAGCTGTGAGAGGGTGCTCTAGATTTGCTTCCTCCTTGTTAACAGCAAGAGAACAGTGCTGTTAGGAATACCTATTATTGTGCACTCACTCCAGTCCATGAATGGGGCTTTTGTGTCCCAGTGAAATATGCCATTTTAATGAAACTTCACAGCAGGAGTCCAGGTCACTTTGTTATTAAAACCCCCCCCAAAACAAAAACAAAACAGCTTTCCACAAAATATTTTTTTTTCCTGCCTAAAGGGGATTCTCCTCAAATTAGATGGCTTGAGGTCCAGGATGCATGTTAAGCTCTGGTCAGGGGGGACAGGTTTATGGCCTAGCTTATGAAGAACTGGAAATCATAAACTGTAAAGAAGTAGCTGCCAGCTTTCCACTAATGCACAACAGATGCTTTTACAAGGAATGTCCTTGGGTAAGAACGTGAAACGGTAATTTTATGAAGGGAAAAGCAGTTGTGGGTTTTTAGGTGTCTCTCTCCTCCTTTTAGGCCTGTATACATGCAGGAAAGGATACTAAGGCAACCTGTCTCTACAGCAAAAGGAGACCGAACCTACCACCAATATAATTGGTTTCTAATTACACCAAGCCGGGCTCAGACCCATAACATTTTATGCATGTGTGTGGGTGTATCAGATTTTATAGATGCTCATATAACTGAAATAGCTATGTTGGACCTTTTTTTTGGTAAAAATGTCACAGCTGGATGTCAAAACAGTGCTGCATAGGAAATTATCTGAGTAACTCTATCCCTTCCTGTTTTATAATGGCCTTATACTACTGTTTGCACATATTTAAATAATTCATAGCTGGTGAGGCTTTGTAAATGTCTTTGCATGACCATTTGCACAGATGCTGAAAAAGAAAAGATCAATGCTATTGTGTCATTTGATATCAGAGCCATCTATGTGTTGACTGAAAATAAAGCTCCCCCTAACCCTCATTGCTTGTAAGCCTGGTTATGCTCCCCCTCAGCCAGTAGACAGGGTCATTAAGCTTGGTTAGCACCGGGGCCCTAGTTGGGAGGCACTCATTCAATTCCTCTTTGCTTTATCCAGTCTTGCTCACTTATAAACTAGGGAGTGAAACATCCTTTTACTCATGTTCCCTGTGTTGCGCAGGATATAGTGTGGAACTTAAATAGCTTGTAAGGGCTAATGAGCCAGAGTAATAATACTATTCTGAAAGGTTGTTTTAATTGGATATTTAGATAAATTTTAAGTGAGACACTAGATTGAAAGATGACCCATCTCTTCCTCCCCCCTCCCATTTTATACTACAAAAGGGCACAAAAATCCCCAAATCCCTTGATGATATTTTGGAGTCTGATGAATACCTGTTGTTAAAGGTGTACAGTTCATTGATCCCAACATATAATTTATTTTATATATTATATATTTCAAGATACAGGGCCAGAAAAAACATTTCCCTTAGCCTGAAAGCCAACCTACCATTTTCTAGATTTTAGCAAAGTGTGAGGGACTAGGGAAGGGGAAAGGAACAGAAAACTAGAGTTTTTTTCATAAACTGAATGGTAACCTTAACTATAAAGCTCCTATTACTGATTTATAACTTTTCACAACTCAGCTGTAATGATCTTTAGTGCATCATTTAAGGAATTTCTTTTGGTGAATCTATGCTATGTATCCACACACGAATGAACCCCTAAAGCTTATGGGGATAGATAGCAAACTTCTCTGTTAACTAGTCAGCAATAGTTCACAATTCTTACATATATGCTGCATTCTGTCCCTAGAAATACATTTTTGTATACGAATGATAAACATCCTATTAATATTCGCTAAGAATTTGAGTCAGCTTCCCAGTTCTTTTGAATTGAAAATCTGAATTATTCAGTCCACATTATAAAGGTAATGTATATTCAAAAGAGTTTATTGTTAACAGTGTTGTTGAAAGAATATCACAGCATTATCTAAAAGATTCATTTATTCAAGCAGCCATACAATTCGACCTTTAATACTGAAGTAGATGAACTCTATCCAATTTTTCCTCATTTACTTTCTTTTTAGAAATCTTCACCCCTCTCACCTCCTATTTCCTTCTGCTGGTTTCTCTTAGTAGGTCTGATTTCTTTTACCCTTCTTCTAGTTATTCAAAGATTTCCATGCAGTTTCCTCCTCTTTTAATATTTCAAAATATCTTTTCCGTTGGCTATCAAATTGTCTTTTCCTACATTTCTAAAAATGTGGGGAAGAAATTCTGTTGCTGTTACTGATTTTATGGGCAATCTACTTGTCCTGTTGAATTGCTGCTGTTGGGATAATATTTTGGACTTAATTTCATTTGAAAGGGGACTAACATTAATGAAGGCAACATCAATTCAGACTCTGAGGATTATAAACATTCCCCAAGAGAATTTGAATCAGAAATACTACTTGCATTTGTTCATCTAGAAACAGCCTTCTCTCTAATAATGTGATGAAGTTGAATACAGATATAAGACACATAATTTGCCTAAAGAAACAAAATTCCCACTGCTTGAAAATACACATTAATATAGCATATTGCAAAGTGACTTGAATTCTCTTCTCAAAACTTGGAAAATTCCTATGACTAATTTTTCCTGCTCCATATCCACTCCCATTTGGGAGACTACTACAGCACCTTACTTCTCTGCTAACTAAAAATCTTCTGACTTGCAGCTTAAATTTATTTAAATACCTTTTTGTTTTTGAGTCCGTATTGTCCTTTATCTAAGGAGCCTTTCTCCTTCCCTGGTGTTTATCCCTCTGATAACTTTAAAGACAGCAATCATATTCCCTCTTGGCCTTCACTCTCCATTTCCCAGGTTACACCTTGGGATCACATTTATTTTTTTTATGGTGGTACCACACTGGTGGTTCAACTATTTTTCATTCAAGTAGTCTTTCTCCTCTTCTGTTTCTTTCAGCTGATAAACCTGGGAGTACAACCTTGTACTCTATACTACTAATTTTCATCTAGTTACTATTACTCTTCTCCTCAAGGTCATCCAGTTTTCCTGTATGATAGTCCATTCCTCCATATTAACAATGCACCCACCCCTTACTGTACTGTTGCATCATTAGCAAGGAGTTGTTAGGGTGCTATATTTTATTAGACCAACTGTGTAGCTGGTGATATAGTTAGACGAACTTTTGATTGCAAAACAGAGACGAGTTTTCCAGATCAGAAATGACTGGCAGAGATACAATCATGCATACTGCTGTAAAAATGAAAATGATCACCCAGAAAATCCAAGTTCATGGATACAACCTCTCTTAATCTCTTCCCCTCAGTGCCATTCATCAGTTTAATAATAAGTAGAATAAGGCAGTATGTTATTTTATCTTTCTGATACCCATGTTCCAGCATACAAGGCTCTTTGAGGTCTGTTTCTATTCTTTGCTCTGACTTGCAGTGTAACCTTGGGCATTCACTTTAAATTTTCTCTGCCTAAGTTTAGAATTGCAGATAATGAGAATAAGACTGGGAAAATGCATTGAAATAGACAAATGAGAAGCAATACTGTATTCTAATCTTACTATTTAAACTTACTTCAGAACACATATAAGTTCCAGTCATAAAGCTGTACATTTCAGAAAGATATTTCAAGGAGCATAATCCAACTCAAATTTCTAGGACTAGAGAAAAATGCTTACAGTTCTCACATAGGTACTTTAATTACCTGTTATCTTTTCCACCTGGTCTTCATACAAAATGAATATTCTAGATAAGTGATTCTTAACCTTTTAAGACTCAAGGCACCCCTTAATAGATGCAAGGCACTCCTCGGAAATTGCCAGCTCCTAGTGTTCGCTCATTTTATGACTACAGAAAAATAAAAGAGCAGTTCTTCTGTTGCAAAGAACTCAGAAAGACACAACTGGTCACAATGTTTTTGACACTTTATGGGGATTCCTATTTGAACTTTTTGGGCACATCTGGAAGAGCAAGCTCGTGTGTTCCCTTGGGGACACTTGTGTTTCCTCTGGTATGTAGCATGTTGTTCTGGGTGGGGTAGGGGAGGCTAGGGCCAGCACTTCAGCTGGCCCCTGCAACCTTACCTAAGGTCCTGGGGGCCTCCCAGGACTCCAGAGACAGCGATCCAGCAGCAGGGAGCCTGGCTGGCAGCCAGAGTGTGGCTTCAGCCAGCCAGACTCCAGTGCCACCATGTGTACCACCCCACTTTTTTCCGCTGCAGGTTTTTTTGACACTGGGATCTCCTAATGTCAAAAACTGCCACCCCGGGCTGCAAATCGGCAGTGCAGGGAATGCCTGCATGTGTGGCATGTGCAGTGTGTGGTGCCACAGACAGGTCTGTGGTGCCGCATACTGCATACACGTGCTCATCTGGACGCGCACTCTGGATTTATCCTGTGAATCATGTTTGCACACCTAACAGTGCTAACACTGTGACACCCTAAGGCACTCTTGAAAGGCTCTCAGGCTGTGGCATCCTGGTTGAGAATCACTGCTCTAGGTTTAAAATGCAGATTCAGGGCAGGTCCTGTGTTATACTGAGAACCTTCAAAAGCCTTTGATGTCAATAAGAGCTGAAACTACTCAGAAACTCCCAGGAGGCTGTTGGAGCTGCAGCTGATAGAAATTCCTTTCATCAAAATGTGCTGATGGAAGTCTCAGCAAGAAGCATCCACTTTTATTGAAAGTATATTATCAAAAAGTACAATACATCTTTTGGCTTTAATGTGATTTTTTTTCAGAAGTTGAAGAAAATGTAATGAAAAAATGTGTTTTTGTTGACATTTTTGGAAGAGAAAAAAAAAATCCTGACCTTGTAATTCTGTAACTTGCTGTATTCAACATCCCTCATGCAACATACTCTTGGGAAAACATGCAGATTTGCTGACCAGAAGGACATAGAAGATTTTGAATTACTGTGCTTGAGCACACCATGTAATCCAGTATCTTGTTTGCAGTGAAAATGATATTACACTTTTGCGCACACGCACAAGAAAAAAGATTCTTAAAGGCACTGTGGCTGGTACACATATTTGTACAATTCACATCCTGGTAGCAGATGATTCATAGACAGTTAAAGGAACATCTCTTGTTTACGGAGCTTAATTTCTCTAGAGAACAATACCACGCAGTTTGTGCATTTGGTCACCTAACAAATAATTGAAAAGATTGGGATTGTTTACCTTAGAAAGGAAATGAGTAAGAGACAGCTTAATTGTAATATATAATAGTGAATGGTCTAAAGAAGGTAAATTAGAAATGTCTGGTCTCTCTCTCCCATTACACAAGACCAAGGGAACATTAAATGAAATTTAGAGTAGGAAATTCAAAACAGATGAAAAGGAACTTCACACTATATATCAGGGCTGTTCAGCTGGAGGCCTGAGCAGTTAATATGCAGCCCATGGGCTCTGGCAGCTGGTTGTCCTAGTGCCACATGGTAGGAGAAGGCCTGGGTGTGTGGGCACTGTCAGTGCAACCCACTCATTGAGGACAGGGGCCTGCATACCAGCAGCCCAAGCAGCAGACGGGGGGAGTTTGGGGGGGACTGTTGCTGCAGCATGTGTGACTAGGGTGGCCATTGGTCATGTTTTATATTGAAACATCCTGTTTTTAAACTCTTTGTCCGTGTCCATTTCTGAATGAGGAACAGACTGCAAAAAGTCCTGTTATTCAGTTCATTGGTGGAAATACATGTCAATCATTTGTCCTCATGATTCTATTCGTTATGCCTAGAGGTAGGGTGGTGCACAGCCTGGAGAAGAAGGGTTTGGAGCCAGCCAGGGAAGGAGGGAGACATGGGTGACTGGTGCCTCCTAAGACAGGGGGGACACAGTTTGTGGGTGGCAGCATTGGTGTTGGGGTGGCCAGCAGCGACCGCCCGCTGAAACTGGCAGTGGTGGTGGGGGGCAGGGGGGACTGGCAAGTGGTGACTGCCTGCAGAAGCTGGTGGTGGTAGTGGTGGTCAATCTCAGGTGCCCCCCCATACCTTTCCTACAAGTTACCTATGGAGGGAGAGAAGGAAGTGGTGGTCTCTCTCCTTCCTGCTGATTGGGCCAGTGGCCTCAGCCCTTGCTGATGATTGGTCAAGGGGGCCCACCCCTCACCAAGGGGCTGTACTGTATTCTGGGGATGTGTCAGCGATCACCTTATGTATGACCTGCATGCCATGCAGCCAGCAAGCTGCATACTAGCACCACATACAGCCCCAGCTACAACAAATTTGGATATACTTAGACTGTGGAACTCATTATCACTGGGTATTGGTTAAGTCAGCAAAGATCAAAAGAGAATTGGACATTAATATGGATAACAATAATATCCAGAATTACCATAATGAACAATAAAACATTTGGAGTGATATTACACCTAGTTTTTAAGGCTTAAGCAATATCTGATTATCAATATTGGCATGGGCAATTGATGTCTCCCGAGTCTGGGGGGGGGGTGGAACAAAAGGAGTGCCATTTTGCTTGTTCCACCAACCCTCCCCTCCACTTCCAGATATTCTGCTTGATGCCTGTCTTTTGTGGCCAGGTAGAGGCAGGGCAGAGCTTCTCCTACCATGGCAGACTCTTAGTGGGAGGATCCTGGCATCCTCTTATAGTCAACACCCTGGGCAAGTGCTCCCCCCATCCTAGTTGCACTAGTACAACTAAATGTTCTAAACAACTGTTAAAGAGAAAAATAAAACTAAATTCTTATGCACCAGGTTTGATTCCAACTTACTGGATCAAATGCAGACACTTCCAAAATGGAGGTAATTTACGTACCACATGCAGGATCAGCACCCTTTGCATTCTGCCATCTGGAGTTAAGAGTTGGCTTAGAGAAGGTGTGAGGTGGGATTCTCCAAAGCATCCAAGTCCCACTTCTGTTTCTCAATCATGAACGTGCTTCAGAAAATCCCAGCCATAAATATTTTTCTGTATAAAGCTTTCAGACACAATTAAGAATCTTAGCACTAATCTACAAAGCTATTAGCTGGATGGGGTGCACTGTAGTGGATGCATTTCCTTCATCTGTGGCCCTGATGAGACAGTCACTATGCTCAGGCATGCAGACTGCTAGAACCCAGACAGGCCAAGAAGATAGTTTCAAGGGGCTGGGAACAAAGTGTTCTGAGCAATAAGGGTTGGCTGTACACCTCCTGTGGGAGTGGGGGACACCATTAGCAACAGATATTTTAGTAATTCTCTGGAAGCATGTGCAAGTAATGTGAAGCAATAAAATCTGGAGTTTATTGACATTTGAATGTGCACCCAGGACGATAGCACATTGAGGTGTGTCAGAGCAGCCCTAGCTGGCAGGGGTTTTGTGCACTGTCAGCCTGTCAGCCTGGGGCTGCTCCCCCTGACTCAACATGCTGCAGAGGGGCTTGCTGGGGCACAAGTTTGCTTCATTGTGGGGATGACTGGCAGGCATCCCCTGCACTGAAGCACCCTCATGCCCGGGCCAGCAGGGGCAGCATCTACATGTGTGCCGATGCAAAGTTGTTTACTCCACAGCAGGATAATACTTGTATTTAGAAGTCTTATCTTGCTGTGGACTAAATTAGTTTACTCCAGCCTAACAGGGACACAAGTATAGATGCCATAGTGTTTACTGCATAACTAATTTGTCTACTGCACAGAAAGCATCTCATGTAGACGTGTCCTGAAGTTTGTTTCCTGAATAACCTAACACTTATTCAGTTTCCTCTGTGCTCTATAAACTTCAGGTTGTCACGAGCTGCTTGTTCCATCTGTTTTCTACTCACACTCCTTAGCACAACCTTTGTCCCGTATTATGAGGCTCCTGGGCAGACAAAGGTATCCATATTTTGTCTGCCTAGCTGCTGTCTACTGTAACACTTGTGCAGTTTTTCTTCCTTTCTCTTAAAGAAGATCATTGTCTTTGTGTTGTTGATTAAACCAGCCCAAATCACTTGCTTATCTTACAGAAGTCAACTTGGCTCTGCAAACCATTCCACATCCTGAAAATGAGTATCCTTTTCAAACTTCAGGTTGTTTTTCTCCTTGCTATTTATGTTCACTAAGGGGACATCTACATGATCATTAAGGCACTGTAGTTACTGCGTGTTTAGGTTAGTATTTCCTTAATGAAGTAAGTGAATGCACAGTACTGTAATTATATTTACTGTTCAGTAGTACTGGGACATGGTTTTTTGTGACAGTTACTGCACAGTAGTTTAATAGCACTGCACAGTAGCTTATAGTTATTAGCACAAATTTTGACCTGCACACTACTATGCAGTGTTATTAGGCTACCACGCAGTAAATGTCTTGTGTAGATGTGCCCAAATGTTTTTGCTTAACTTGGCCCCTACTTTTGTAATGCACTTTGAGCCATGAGAACCTCACTATCCTATAAAGTCAGATCAGGCTGAACCTCAATAACTGTGGAAAACTGTTTCTATTTATATCCATACTGTATACTACTTTGTGTAAAAATATCTCCTGCTTTAAGAAGGATGGTGATTTCATGAATCTGTAAATCATGACAGCAACATTAATACCTGTGGAAACCACTGTCAGAACATACAGAAAGGGGCTTACAATTCTAGTGCTGCCACTTTCCATGGTAATATTGCTGTCCCTTGATATGTTAGGTGTTTCTGATAGACCCAACTTCTAGGATCAAGAGAAAACATGGGAATTTCAGCTTTCCTCTAAATGTAAGATATCTATATGATTTATTTTTGATGGTTGTGGAGAAAAACTTGAACCTGTAAAGTGAGAAATGCTCAGAAATAGGAATGGAAATGAAAAAGCACCACATTTATTATTTACAAAAAAATCTCATTAACTTGAAGCCACTCTCGTGATTTTTGTGTGGAAGGCTAAGCACATGATTTCTGGCATACTGGATGTTGGCTATGTAGTAATTTTATGAAGGAAGAAGCTGTAACAATGTATTGTTGTACTGAACGTTTTAAAACATAGCTGGGTAGGTCTCTGAACTGTTCTTGTTGATTTTCTAGAAGTCTTGGAATAGTACAGCCTAGAAGAAGCAAATGTTTAAAAATGATAACTGGGATGAGCTAGGTAATTATAAGCTAGCCACCTTGACTCTGATCCTAGACAGAGTAGTGGGACAACTTATATGGGACTTGATTAATCAAGAAATAAAGAGATCTTAATACAATTAATAGGGAAAAAAAGATGTAATCAAACTAACCTGATATCTTTTATTCCTTATTTGTTCACTGAGGTAAAAGAGCTTGTGAAAAAAAATCTGACAGAAGAGTTTCCTGTTGCAAAATACTGTTTTGATGTAAGTAAAACATCCCATGAGAATAGTTAGCCAGCATACTGGGGGGCAGTGAGCCTCGAGATGGAGGAGCAGCCAGCCCTGCGTTGGCTCTTCCTCTGTCTCCACATGTCTCAGTGAGGAGGCTCTGCTTCAGAGCCCCCCATGTTGAGGCGCATGAAGCCCCCTGTGCCATGGCACATGGAGCCTCTGTACTTAGGCACCCTGCACCCCAAGCCAGCTGGGGAGCAGCTGGCTGGGGCGTAGTGTGCCTTGAAATGGGGGAGCAGCTGGTAAGTGTCTCATCTAGTACTGGCTGCTCCTCTGTCTCAAGGCACGCTGCTCAGGATGCCTCAGTACAGGGCTCCATGTACCTCAGCATGGGGGGCTGCACAGCAGAGCCTCCCAGCACTGAAGCACATTGAGACGGGTGAACCATCAGCCTGAGGCTGCCTGCTTCCCTGTCTTGAGGCACATGGTACCCCAACCAGCCAGGGTGCCCCAGCACAGGGGCTCCACAGTGCCTAGAGAGGGGAATCACACCACTTTGGAGTGCTTTGCACCACTTTTTTCTTTTTTGTTGTTGTTGTTTTATTATAGAGAAATTGTGGTAGCAAATTTTGCCCTGGTGTTATAAATTAGCAGTGCCATACTGTGTAACTTGCAACGGGTGTGGTTTGTGGTGCTGCAAAGAGGTTTGGATTCATTTGGATCCAGCTGTGGTCTCAGTTTAGACTTGCTCCAGTATGGAGCAACCTAGAACAGCTGTTACAGGGGAAGTTTTTTTTGACCGACACAGCCCTGGGCTGGAGTTTGCTCAGTCACTCTGTAGGAGCGGTGCACAGAATCTAGTGAGCACTGTAAGGCTGCTCCCTAAGGCTAATTTGAGCTGTGAAGATCTAGAAAGTTTCTTCTGAGGGTATATGAATTTTGAATAGTTTATAAAGAGGGCTGAATCTGACTAGACTTTCACCTCTTCTACTGATGTAGGAACCATGCAAAACTATGCAGCCTCCTTCTACAAGGCCAGTATCCGCTACTTTACACTTCTTATGTTATAAGCAATTACATTTCATTCATGGGACAAGAAGGATGTCCAAGAAGATCATTCAATATTCCTTTCCATATATCCACACTTGTTGGCTCTGGCATGAATCCTTCTTGCTTTTACTAGCTTTTTGATTAATCAGAATACACTGAGTTAAAAAAACAGCATAGCTACTTACTCTTGGAAGACCATTTTTATCAACATCTAATAACTGTCTCAAAGTAGATTTGTGTCTGCTAATTTTGCTTATTAATGAATATAGCTGAGGAATACGAGACGATAAATGAACTAGAATATTACTGGAAGCATAAATGTTCCAAAATTGGGAATAGATAGACCTTGGTCTTTAAAAATGCCAAAGAAATGTTTTGTGTAAGTTTTTTTCCTTGTGTTATTACCAGCCATATGGATAATGTAACAATACTTCATTTTCATTATTAAATGAATAGTTTCTTGGATAAGGTTATTATTCATGGTAGCTTGTGTGTTGAATGAGGGCTTTCATTTTGCTGAGAAAATGCTCTGGTTCAAGGGTCAGTACAAACAAAGTTATACTCAGTGTCGGTTAACCCTGATGCCAGATATTTTAACAGTGTTTTTGTAAAATGTCTACTCAGCTGCCTTTGATAATTACAGTTGCTCAGCTTATCCGCTGATTGTCAGTTTTAAAGTGAGAAGCTAAAATCTCTAATGTGAAATCTTCGCTTTCCTGAGCTCAGTGACAAAACTCCTATTCACTCCTAGCAGGGCCAGGATTTTATTAACCTAATGTTAGATGTGTTTAACTGTGAAGGTTAAAGCAGCAGTTAGGAGAAAAATCAGTGTTGAGAAACCATTCATATATAGTTGATCAAAGGTAGCTATTTTCCACAACCTGCTCCTCCTCTGGAGCTAACTGGTGTTTCACTCTAGAACACATGTAGAAGATGGAACATGTTCCCTCTTTAAATGGTATTTGTTGGATTATAACCTCCTAACCCTACAGATAATTTTGGCCATAGTGATGGTCTCAAATGTGTGATTTTTAAGGGGAAAATGGTATTGCTTCCTCAAGCACCCATTACTTCGATTCTCAATTCTCTGACTAGGAGACTCTTTCCACCTGGGACTATGTTGAACATCCCTGATGTAAAATATCTTATTTGTGCCTCTTGCAACTAGACATATGTAGGTAGGGATAAAAGTATTGGGTAAAGATAAGTTAACTAATAATTCTTACACCAGAGTGTTAAACTATGTCTTTTACATAAGAATAGGAGCAAAGTATCATTATTGTTTTATCACAATAGCTACTGTAGAGCAGATAACATACACTTACTTGTGTTTGCAAATGTATACTGTTAAAAAGGCATACAGAAGCCCAGACTTAACTCCTATTGCAGTAAAAGGAAGGACTTGCATGGAAACTATTCCTGAAATAGGAACAGAAATCTGGGGCAGAGTTAACATTTTTGGATCCTGGTCATTAAAAATGGTTTTATTCAATGGTCAGTGTACATGAACTTGTGTTAAGGTAGGCCTTAGAACTGTTTAAATAACTTTTGTTGGTGGTGTTCAGAGTCTTCGCAGATATAATAATACATCTTCTCAATTACATTTTACAAACTTAACCATAACCTAATTTATTTATTTAGGAATATTGGGAATGTCTACATTTATTAACGTACTGTTGTTACTGCGCGTTAAATTTAGTACCTCTAATAACTAGGTACTAACTAGATGCATAGTAATCAGTGCTACTGTACAGTAGTGCTGGTGCACATTCTTTTTGTGATGGTTAATGCACAGTAGACTAATTCTGCTGTGCATTAGTGCATTAGCACAGCTTTTTCTGTGATGCACTAATGTGGAGAAGAATTACTGCTCATTAAGCATCTTGTGTTGATGCACCCTCTGTGTAGTAGGAAGCTCGTATCTGATTCTCACATGTTCCTCTTAAGAACAGGCGACTACCCTACAAGGCACAGGCACCTCATCATGGTACAGGTGGAAAGAAGCCAGAAGAAAGAATCTTTGGAGGAACTACAGTATGCATCAGAAGAATTCAGGAAATACTTCATAAGAAGGACAGGAATAAAGTGACCCAGGTTTCACTGGAAATAAGAATGCCAAATAGTCAACAAAGTATGGCCAATTCCTAGACTTCTGATATCATAGTTGATGACAGTGCTTCAGTAGAGGTGGTGAGGTCAAGTGTGATGGGTGCACAGATGGCAGTACAAGATCATGTGCAACAAGCTCATAAAATTTGCAGTATTCCCCAGTGTGAGTGTCAGTATCCTGCTGTTGCTGCTGCTTTTGCCTTGTGTACTGTTCCTGCCCAAGGGCATGCTGTTGCTGTTCAGAAAGGCTTATTCTTTCCTCATCTCAATACTCTTGCTTTATAGTTATGGCAAAGTGAACAAAAAAGTTAACTAGACGGATACTCTCAGACAAGTGCATCTTTAGGATGTCCTGATATGCTTTCGTAGGTAACCACTTTTGATCTTCCCATGTCCCAGTTTGCCATGCAGGAGTGGCTTGGCTATTTCTGTTATTCACCTAAGCCTGTTACAGCCAAACCTTCATTTTACTTTGATGAGAGAGTTGTGTTAGTCTGAAATCTGACATAAGGCAGGTGGAGATGTACCTTATAGACTAAATAAATCAGAAATGCGTAACGTTTTGTGAGCCAGAGCTCACCCCATTACATGCTAATGTATATTTGATTTAATTAGTCTAGAAGGTGCATCTCTACCTTGCCTTCTTTATGCTTTAATGAACATGCAGATAGTAGGACTTTGTTATAGGACTTTATCGATGGCCATCTTATCATATCATATCACTGTACTTAGTGAAGGGCACAGAAGCGGTTCTGACAGTCCAGTATCCCATTCTCACACCTGCACACAGGAGGCTAGAGAGTCACGGGTGCTAAGGTGCAGGGTTGATAGTCCAGAGGTTGCAAGTTTGAGGCTATAGCAGAAGTGCTTATGATGTGACCCCCTCAGATTCCAGTATATCTGCGAACTTTAATGAGATGTGACTACGCAGTAGCAACAAGATACTGCACAGCAGCTAATTGCTACTGCTTAGTAGCACTGGGGGGCACTAGCCATGATGTGATGCTACTGCACAGTAGTAATGAGCTACTGCACTTACCAAAGAAAGTCCCAAACTAATGCCAGGCTTACTTTATTAACCTGCCAAAGATCACATTAGCTTTGTATATGCAAGAGAATATCAGCTTCTGATATACTGGGTGCGTCTACGTGAGATGCTGCATTGCCATAGTGACGAGCTATGGCAACACTGTGTTCGCAGGTACTAACTGTGATGCTGCTACTGTGCTCATTGCTACTGCGCAGTAGGCTCAGAAACAACCCATGAGCTGCTGGGACTGTGCAGTACCAGTAGGGACTGTGCAGTCATTTAGTACTTGCTTTAGTACTGACTCCATGCAGTACCAACTGTGCAGTGGGGTACATCTGTAGCCGTGCCCACTGAGCCTTTAAAATACAAGTAGCAGATCCTTCAGTGTACTATATATTATTTATATAACGTGGATGGACACTTGGATACTTAACATACAGGGTGTTTCTTGTCTTCAGACCACTATAACTACCATTACATGACTCACAGCCTTTAACCTGCCCATCAGCATACTGAAATAACATATAAGTTTTAATGCCAAGTATATGAATACACAGCCTATTAAATACATCTCACATCTTTCTGGCATTGTATTTAGTAAGCTCTTGCTAAATTCAATAGAATAATTTCCCCAGAGATACAAAAGGAGTTGGAGCAGGTCCTGGCTTGACTTCAGCAAAATTAACGTATATCTACATAGCAACATTAATTTGTAATTTTAGCATGTGCTAGCACATATGTGCTCCCTTAATCTGGCTAGCACATGTAACAAAGCCAGTGAACCAGCGGTAGCATGACGTGCTAGCAAGCAGGGTATGTACCCAGGGTCCCTTGAGAGTTTGTGCTCTGATTACCAACCCCTGCTGCAGCCTGTCACCATATCTTCACTGCTATTGTTAGCTAGCCATGCAATCAGTTTTACATTTACTGTGTAGACATATGCCCTGAACAGGGATGCTCTCCCAGTTTGGAACTTATTTTATTAAAACGTTAGGAACGTGCAACACATTTTTTCCAAGCCCAGGTTTCTTGTATGGGGAGATCATGTTACAGATTGGCAGAGTTACTGGTAGGTTAGTGACCTTCCAACTCCATCTCTAACTACACTAGTAACTCCATGTTTACATGGAAGTAGCTTTCCTCAGTTTTCTCTATATTTTTTCTGGGCCCACTGGCCTACAGTGGTTACTGCTCACATGTAACCATTGTACTTACAGAACGGTCTGACCAATGCAAGCTTAGCAGTTGCAGCTATGCCTGCCAACAAAGTGAAACTGCCTGTTGGCTGAGGGTAGCCAAAGAGTAGTATGCTGATGGGGAGGTTAAAGGGAAGGAAGAAAAAGAATACAGTGGGGAGAAGCAGGAATAGCACATGAAGAGAGACGGATCTATGGGGAACAAAAGCAATCCCATTGGAGTTTGAGCCCTGCAGTGTTTAATAAGCTCAAGGGACATGTTGAGAGTAAAATGAAAGACCATGTATTTTTATTTCATCTGCAGTCAATGAAACTTAAGCATGTCCTTAACATTACATAGATGCTTAAGTGCTCTCTTGAATCAAAGGGCATAAAACTACTAGTTAAAACCACTGTTCAGACCTGCATTTCTCTATTGGTATTTTCAATTCAACATATGTCATTCCTGCATTGCGAGAAGCAATATCGGGAATTGCTGTAATCCCATTTGAATTAAAAAAATGTCAGTATTTAGATAAATACAGGTATTTCCTGCTCAGCAGAAGAATTTTAGCCTTAACAACTTCTTCCAGTCTAGCTTATCCCTTTGAGACCACACTTCACATAGGGAATATTACCAGCAGGATTTCATTCTGGAGATTTAGCATGTCCTTAAAATACTCATATATAACCCAAACACAGTTTATTGTCAGACCATGAAGAGAAATGTACAGAGCTGCCAAGCTAGACCTAGGGAAAGGAGGGACATTTATATGAGAGAGCAGAAATAGCTTTTAGCAAAAATCAGATCACATCTGCTAACATGATGCATTAACATGCCAGACCCAGATGTTATGATAACCTGGTATTTGTCGTAGTGCTTTCAGGTCCTAGTTTCAGATCAAGTCTTCATTGTGCCTTCATCATGAAGTCAATGATTTTCAGCACTAGTCTCAGAAAGATGGAAGTGAAGCTGCTCTGAAGGCTCTCATTGCTGTCACCCTCAAGTCTGTCTCCAGTGAGAGTGCGCGGCTTCAGGGTGGCTTGTGACATGGGACTGGCATGTGCAGAGCAGGAGTGGTTGCTTGGGCATGCTTATTGTGCAGAAGTAGCACAGCCATGCCCTGTGTTCACTTTTATATTCTGTGTTTGTTCCTCTTGTCTTCTTACTCATTTTCCTGTTCTGAGCCTTCTACACATCTCAACCACAATCCCTCTTTGTGTCTCTCTGTAAGTACTAAGGATTAGGTGGTTAGTTAGAGCAAGTAGAGACCATGTCCAAGTCAGGGAAGAATCCAAAGAACAGTTAGAACTTGAGCCTGAGATCGGGAACCAAGTTGGGGGCCACAATCCAGAAATTGTGGTCAAGACGGCGTCAGAAACCATGAATGGGGGATTCCAAGATACTGGGTTCAGACAGGAACAGAACTAGGCTACGGCTGGAGTGAAGGACAAGCCAAAACAATCTAGGACAGAAACTGATGTCTGGACAGCAACTTAGAAACAAGGCTGGAGGAGGCATCAAGGCAGGAATTTAAAAAACAAGTATTGGTTTCCAATACTGGGGAAATTTAAACCTTCTACCTTCCTAATTCATCCACTGGCTTTCAGTCCCTTTTATTGTCCTGACCTCTGGAGATTCATCATGTTTTGTTTTCTGTTGACATCTCCCTTTGCTCTCTTCCATGTTACACTGATTCTGAGTGCTGCTGAGGGTGAGCACAGAGGGGCCAGCCTGGGCTGGGCCATGGGGGCAGGGCCCTTCCCAGCTGGCTGTGGTTAGGGCTCGGGCCACAGGAACTTCTGGCTTCCCATGCCCAGGCCAGACTGGGCTGTCATAGAGCTGCAGCTGGCTGAGAAGGACCCTGGCCCAGCCCAGCCCAGCCCAGCCCAGCCCAGCCTGGGCACAGGGAGCCGGGAGCAATCCAGGCACACAGCTTCTGGGGTCCCAGCCTGAGCCATAGCCAGTGGGGAAGGGCCCTGCCCCCATGGCCTAGTTCAGGCTGGCCCCTCTATACCTGCCCTCAGCAGTGCCTGCAGGCTGGCCTGGCTCAGCCCTGCAGCCCCAGCCCCTCTGCCCCAGCCTCAGCCTCAGCCCTGGGTGAGACAGGCAGATGGTGGGGCTATGCTGGACAACTCTGACTACCACCCACCACCATGCGAGTGGCCAGTGGGGTGGAAAGCTGTGCAGATCCTAGCTGAGGTTCCCATGCCCATACCCATGCTTGAGTGGGGACACAGGGGAGTTTTATCCCTCTTCCTGTCCCCCCTTCACTTGAGGCTGCTGCCCCAGCTGGCTCTGACTACGTCCCCACCACCCAAGTGGCCAGTGGGGTGGAAAGCCAGAGAGACCCTGGCTTGCATCCCCATGCTGGTAGGAGAGAGGAGAGACAGGGGAGTTTAATCCCTCTTCCTACCCCGCTTTGCCTGCAGCACTACCCTGGCCAGTGTCTGCCCACACTCCTCCAGGGACAAACCTGGCAAGGGTCGTTTCCCCCTTCCTGTTCCAGGCACACCCTGGCTGGGGTCCCTGCAGGCCGGGGGGGGGTGTTAAACCCCTACCCAATCATACTCAATGGCCTGCTAGGGCCTGACCATGTCTTCCACCCCTTCCCCACAGACAGGTTCCCTCCAGCCTTGCGGCTGCTGCAGAAGGGAAGGGAGGGCTCGCTCTAGTGCCCCCAGCGCCTGGCCTGAGCCACTGCAGGCATGTGGTGGCATTTCCAGGCTCAAAAGTGAATGTTACTCACTTGCAAATTGGTTCAATCTATGCAGATTAGACTAGCCATCAAAGATTGAATCAATTCAGGCTCAGGCTTTCTGAATGTCTCTACATAGCTTTAATGGGAAAAGGGTGGTTCAGAACTTGCATACTGAAACCTGTCGATAAATCAGGGCTGAAGGCTATGTAACCTGTGCCAATCTTTGAATAAGTTTTGATTGCTGGTGAGATATGCATTGATTTAGAGGTTTTCATGGTTTTAATTGGGCATGGCAGTCTGCCTATGGACTGCAACTGGTTGGTTTTGCACAACTGGGTATGTCTTTTCCTAGTTTGGTTTTTAGAGGCATTGTGGGAAGAGAAATTAATGTTTGCTAGTATGCCTGTTACTGAAATATCACAGCTAAAAATACTTAATACGCTATAATTAAATCTTGATTCCTGCCTGAGAATATGTATAGTCTGGCTACAGGTTGCCAAGCCTTCCCAATCCAGGAATCAAGCCAGGCATAAGATATTTTACACTATTAGTCCTTTGGGGAAAGAGTGAGTCTAATACAATCTTGTACAGTCACACGCTGGTGCTAAATAAATCATGTATAGTAAAAAATAATCTTAACCATTTAGGATGACTAGTGTCCAGCGTCATGTTCTTACAAGAAAAAAACAAGATACCAACCATATTAATTTGCACACTAATAGCCTTAGGAAACATCATTGCAGTGTGTGAGCTCTGGATTTAATTTGCAAAGCAGCCTAAAGCTGGGGACCTAGCCTCACTTAAGCATAGTTTAAAGAAGCTGATGTGCAGCTGATGTAGGGTTTTATTTATGTATTTATTCTTGGTTCAATGTCATTAACATTTAAAAGAAAGCATTCAAGATTATTCTGTATGATACAAATATGTCAATAACCTGAGCCATCAACATGTGGGTTTTGTAGTCTGACAAGGCTCCATTATGGCTATGATATCCTAACAAGCTTGTATGCTGGATGTTAGGGCAGAGCAGGAAATAGCTGGCACAGTTTTACAGGAGCTGGAATAAAAACAAAAGAACTTAGCTTAACGTTTGTTCTGTGTGATGAATACTCTTGCTATCGGAGGCATGCAGCATACATGTACTTTTAGCTCACTTTAAAAGCATGTATTTGCAGTTCTGTTTTTCAAACGGCTAAACTGATTATTTTCAATTTGCTTTTACATTATCCCCCAGGCCTGAAGCTTACATGCCAATTTTCTATCAAGAACAGATTTTTATAGTGGGAGTTAAAAACTCCCTGAAAACAAGGATTGCTGACACTATGCTAATTCTAACAGCACAAATAGGTAACTTGAATCAATTGTTATTAACTGAAGGGTGTTATTAACCAAGTCTTAAATTAAAGGGTTTGATTCACCACTCACACTGGTGTAAATCAAGAGCAAGTCTGTAGAAGTAAATGGAGTATCTTTAGGTGGAGGAAGTAAAGAATCAGGTCCAAAATCTCTGAGAGAGCTGATTTTTTGCTTAACAGCTTTTTTTGCAGTCATTTATGGTTGAACCTCTAGAAGAGAAATGTTCTTTGAATTTAATGGTCCAGATTTGCAGACAACAATGAGTCATGGGTAGAAATGCTGAAAAATAGCAGGACCAACTAAGAGGGAAGGCAGGTCTTAAAAGCCTAATTCAAAAGAACACAGGGCAAATCTGAAGCTCCAACAGATCTGAATATTCATCTAACAAATCTCCTTTTACTTTAGTTTCCTGGAAGGATATTGTTTGTAGTGCCATTATCTAGTTTATCCAAATTGTCTTCAACACTAAATAATATAGTTACATAACAGTTCAAAACTCACCAGCACACATGCAAGTGCAGTAGCAATACACAGAAGAAAACCTACATATAAACACAATTACAGTTGATTTTTAAAAACAGATTCACACTTCATGTGCCTTTTTTCCCTGTTGGATTGAAATGGAGATTGTTCCTTTGTGTCTAAGTATCACCAAGTTATTACAACCAGATTTACCTGAACACATTGTAAAATGATTTAGGGAATGGTGTACCATTAAACCCATCCAGTCAGAATAGAACTGTGAAAATATATACATTTTTCTGGATCCTTGGAAAATGCAAAGAAAATTATTCTGAGTCATTCTGAAAGTGTAATATTTGGAATTGTCAGCGCCTTTAACATTGAAACCCAAAATCAATTGTTTCAGGGCATTTAAAAAAAAGAGTGATGATAATGTTCCCTTATATCCCCTTATATCCAAAATTCCTGGGGTTAGGAGCCTTGCTTGGTCTGCCTTCCTAAAGCAAGGTTTTTTTGGGTGTTGTATTTTATTTGGATCATCTGTACAGTTGAGAGAGATGTTAGACAACCTGTCAAGCACAAAGTACCCTTCCTCAGGTCTGGAAAAGAAGCAGGGAATGCCAGATAAAACAATGGCTTCTATGTAACTCTATGTGCAAACAAAAACAGTCACTTAAAACATTTTGTAAACTGTAAAGCCTCACAACAAGAGAAGTGCAGCTGAATAGGTAACACATTATGAACAGAATAATCAGGCCATTCAAAAGGGAAAAGGGTCTCTGGAATACAGAATGCCAGTTAAATAATATAAAAGCATTGTACATTTTTATTTTTACTCAAGCAAGTGCATGGCTTTTAATGTCCAGTAAAATTATGAATTTTTGTTCCCCGGCCCATCTTCTGAAAGTGGTTTTTTAGACTTTCATACCTGGACTGTGGAGTCAGAGATGGAACAGTCACCCAGCAGGTGACTGGGCATCTCTATCCTTTATCATTTTCCCGTGAGTATTCATTCTGGAGCATCGTGGATGTTTAGTTTCACCTAGGTGGTTTCTCTGATGGCATTTGCTGCCTTGGATGAGATGCATTACACTGTGATACATGTAGAATCCGTGGATTATTATGGTTCTATTGTCAAGTGTGTAAAAGCAGGCTCTTCCTCTTCTTTCTCAGACCTGTGGATGGAAGGGTAATGATGTGGCTGGGCACCTGCCACACACAGGCCAGTATCTGGTCACCAGTGCGCTGTACAATCATGGTTGTGGTTACATGGCTGCAGAAGGAGCCAGTTTTTTCTATCCTTCCCCCAGTGCGACTACCCTGCTCACCCTGCCCTGGTTATGCCACTGCCTGAGGAAGGGTACTTTATGCTAGAAAGCTGGTCTAACATCTCTCCCAACTGTAGGGTTGGTCCAGTAAAAGATACAACAGGTGTTGGGGCTTAAAGCCCACTTTATGGAAATGGGAGGCCCCTCCCCAGCTTGCTTCTGTGCCCATATGGCTGAAGGCAGGCGAAACTTGGGTGCATCTGAAGCCCAAGCCTCCGGGGGTTTGGCCTGCATGTAGGATGCCTGCCAAAAGACTTTGGAAATATCTGAAGCCCCTGGTGGGGGTGGAGGATGTTTGCCGGTTGTAGGGCCACTTATGGTTTTGGACTAACTCATGGATTTGGACTTGATTTGGCTTGGAACAAGAAAAAATTCTTAAAAAAAAAAACCTATAAGAAGCCATTGCTTCTTGAATATTCCCTGGGCCATCAGAGCAACAACAACACTCTTATCCTACTTTCTGCCTGAGTCAGAGTAGGGAACTGAACCAAACTCTCCTGCCCATTAGAGTGTAGGCATCTGGGGGCTTCTCTCAATTTCTTCTGTTGAAACCGCTCCACTTTGCAAAAAAAACATTAATTTTATTAATTGAAAATAGAAAGACATGGGGGGGATCTAAGATTTTGAAAAGAGGAATTCAAGTGGGGTGGTGCATTACCCCATTACATAACATGTTCTCCAATTAAAAAGAAACTAGAAGCTTTACTAATATGCTAGGGCCCTAGGGCTATTTTATTCAATTATAATCCAAACAAAAACAAGTGCAACTGAGTCAGTGGGGGGACGACTGCCAGGTCCAGGTAGAGGCAGGCATCTGGTGCTGGTGGGGGAAGAGGGGTACCACTGCTACCCGCCCTGCGTGGCCATGGACAGAACTGCTCCCTGCATCCCCCACACATGAATCCCCCAGACACTCCACCATGGCCTCAAGTGCCTCTCACTGACTTTTTATGCATTGCCCCTGAACCCCAGATGCCTGCTGGCTCTACTTTCCCCTATTATCCCTCATATCCCCATGCTCAGCCCCACCCCATCATGCCCCAAACCCAGCAGACACCACCACCCCACCCATGCACCATTGAGTCTCATCCTGCCCACTGCATCACACACAGATTCATTCCCATCATGTCCAAGGCTCACTCACCCCTCGCAATCCCCCACGCACGCCACCAAGCCCTCTTCTGCCCCTCTGAGCATTTATCTCCTCAGACTTCACCCCCCTCAACCCCAGACTCCATCTGCCCTCATACTCCTTGTCCCCATAATGTCCCGTCCCCTCCTTACCCCAGTTGACTCCTTCAGCTCTACCTGAAAGAAGAGCAACTATTCCTCTCAGGCAGTTTGTTTTAAACTGTAAGCAGAACAGGAATCAAAGGGATGGGGGTTCAACTGCACCCCCCAAACCTGCCTGGGATATGCCCCTGGAAAAAGAATATCACCTGGTATAGGAGACTTGAGCACCATTACCTAGTTCAGTGATTATTTAATCATTTGATACAAAGTGGAACAACTGTAATATTAAATAGGCTATTTAAGCTAAAAGAAGGGAAGTGTTATATGTATGTCTGGGCAGCACCTATGCTGTTATAGTGCAGTCTGCCAAGTATGCTCAGTCGGGTTGCACAGGGCAAGTATAGCTACATGGATTTCAAGCTGTAAGTGCCAAGAATTGCAATGATGTGGCTATGCGAGTGCCGCTTAGACTTGTGAAGGTGAAATAGGATGTAGCTCCAAAACTGCATTTTCTCTGAATAAGTTATTGACTTTCTGTACATCAAAAGCTATTAAATTTTTTCTAGTTGCACCTGTATTGACAGGTATGGTGACAGGTATCTATCTCCCTCTGGTTCCACAAGCATGCATTTGAGCTTCACTCTGGACTTGTGCCAAAAGCTGCTCCCATGGATATAAAAAGATACCTAGCCACTCAGCCTGGAGAGTCAAAGGCATCTGAACGTGATATTCATTATATCACTTTCTTGCGTGTTGGTGGCTACGGATATCAGTCTACCTTAACCAGACTAGGAAAGACCTTTTACGTCAACATTGTACACCTTTATTGAGCTCAGTAAATTTGTTTGACTAAAGCACACTTTCCAGGAAAGCATCTTGATTTGAATACATTAAAAGATGGAGTTTTTATCCCTTTTCTTGATTGTTTTTTCCACTGGTTAATAACTGTTGCAGTTTCGATATGTTGACTTTATTTCTAATTTGAATTTGCCTGGCTGCTTTTTCCAGCCATTGATTTTTGTTATTCCTTTCTTTGGTGGATTAAAGAGCTTTTATTTTCTCCCAGAGTATGTACTCTGACTGTAATATAAATATGCACTGAAGATAGAGCAATGTGAAAAGAAACCACTTCAGACCTACTTTTTGAATTGCTTTACTATTTATCAATAACAGAAATAGCCTGGTAATACTTGACACACCCCATTTTTGTCCATGAATAATCAAGAATTCCTCTGTTACAAGGAACAAGCTGTTCTTTCTTACGAGGAGGCCAGCTTGGGATAATTTTATATCTTTAATAAAGTGATTCCTTGATTTGACTTATGACGGTAGATCTTTTCTATGATCTGTTATTCAACTTTAGTCAAGAAATAGTTCTAAATGCTTACTTTGAGTATTCAGCAATCTGTATTGATCTGTCAGTCACCACTACAAGAGCATGAGCTACACATTTTATACTTTAAATAAAGGGAATACTATAAGCTTGACATCTGATCGGTTTATAAAAGGAATTAAACGTTGTTTCAGGAAGCATTTTAGTTCCTTAGCCTTCATCCTATTTAATTCATTCTTTATAAATTGAACATATTTTTCTCTCTCATTGTGCTCCATACACAGACAGACACACAGTAGGGGAAGTTGACTAACTAACTGGGCATATGGAAATTAGGAAAACTAAGTATAACTTTTCTGTATCACCACCATGCTACATGAGAATAGAAGAGAAAAAAGAAACTGGGCCATTTTATGTGACTGAGCAGTGCCTCACTACTGCCAAGAAAGTGCTAAAGCTAGTATCGACAAGAACAGGAGATCACCACATGATAAGCAAAACGGGCTTTTATCCTGCAGTCAGCTTAGTGCTACCTACCCCTCATTTCTGTCTTGCCTGTTGGCTCTAAAACTGGTGAGCTCTGTCAACTCAGGGGCCAGTGGCAGCCAGTGAAAGAGCAACCTTCAAGATATTTTTCTGACAGAGATTGCAAGTCTTCGTTATGATCAGCACTGAGAGAACAGGATGGGCTTCAACATCCTTTTTCAGTCAGCACAGAGGCAGCCCATCACTCTTGGCTCCCAGCTAAGTGCAGTAATGAAAGATAGGCACTAGGGAATGAATCTCTCTCTCTCTCTACTTTAACATTCCTAATGGTTTCATAAAATATATACTGGAAGCAAAAAGTTATTGCTTTAACACAAATTCCATTTACAATTTAAATGACATGTAATTTACATTTACATGTAACAGTAAAATGAAAAAAAATTAAAAGGGTCTTTATTTCAAAGGATTATATTATGATGTTTTAATAGTGCATTTTATTGTGTGTTTGACTCTTAGGACTGGATGCTTTAATTCTTAAGATAAGAAAAAACATAAATATTAAAGGACACTCATTACCATAATTCTCTATATAAAAATGGCTTAGTCCATCTGTCTGTGTGTCTGTTTGTCTGTAATCCTCTTAGAGCACTCTGATTGGTTGTCTTGGCAGGTGGTCATACTGCTTATTGAAACAACCAATTAGAGTCAGTCGTACAGACAGATGCACAGACAGATGGGTGGACATGGGGCTGGGGGGCGAAGGGGGGAACTCTTGGAACTGTCCAGCTTGGAGGTGGTGGCAACGTGGGGTGCTGCTGGACATGGGTGGAGTGGGATGGCAGAGCACCGCCATGACAGTGGGGATGGAGGGAACTAAGTGCTGCTCCTTGGAGGTGGCAGCAGCCCTGCTCCTTGGAGGCAGCGGTGGTGCAGAGTGATGGTAAGAGGGGGATGGAGAGGGGGGCAAGCTTCCCCCCTACCTCCCTGCTCCTGGGAGGCAGTGCAGGGTGGTGCGTGGCGGTGCTCCATTCCCGTCCCCCCCATCATTCTTGACAGGCAATTCACTAGTGACATAATATATCAGATATAGAGATTATAATTAATCCAGTAGCAAATATCAGAAGTGCAACAAAAAGTATATCTGTATCTATATATTCATCTCAATTTATATGACGGAAGATTGTGGCTATGTGGGGCATATTTTGGATTTCACACCACGTGGGAGGGCTGGCTATGCTGCATATACCTAGGAACAATCATTTCATCATTGAATAAGGTTACATTCATGAAGTCTGTCTTGCCAAGACATGCTTAAATTCATGTACCTTAATAGAAAGAGTGAAATGGAGTACGTGAAGTGCTGTACTCAGTCAAATACATATGGAAATTTGCATTAAAAATAGGTTATGGAGCTCTCTACTGATGAATCAGATTAGCCTAGATTATTTTTTAAGCCTAATACTAAAGATGCCACCACTGAGGCACAAGGTGATGAGAGAAATGGTTAATGATCTATAAATGGGCATGAAAGACTAGTTCTCCTATTGTAGACACCAGGGCAATTCTGGAGTTGTTTCAGTGAAGCCAGTGGAGTTTTGTTACCGGTAGCAAGGCCATGGGAGGAGAATCAAGTTCATAAAGCTTAATTCAAGCCTCTTATATCCTGCATCATTCAGTTGACTTCAGTAACTCTGATCTTTCCCTCTGTAAGATCATGGTAGTTGCTCAGTCTGTAAAAGCTACCCCCTCAGTGCTTGGCATTTTTGTTTCTCCTCCCTTTTCATGCCACCATTTAATGTTTTTTTTCACTTGTACTTTGTGGAAGTCAACTTATTTCAAAAGACACTCTCTAGATACTTTTTATAATGTTTAAAATAAAGTTTTACTTGTTTCCAGGAATCCTTTGAAAGTGTGAAGCTGAAATCTGTTTCCTCACTGATTCACTCTGTTCTTCCTCTGTGTGCGTGTGCGTGCGTGTGCTGACTTATTATTATAACATTGCTCATCAGTGCTGGGCTGCTGGCATCCAGCGTTTCTTGAATTGAAGCACTGAAGCATTTCATTCTTCTATCCCCAAAATAAATGTATAGAATGTCATAGACTTTTGAACAAGAGCAGAAAAAAGATTAATTCATAAGTCTATAAAATTTGACAAGTGATTCAGCCCTCCCCATGTTCCTACTGGCCTCTTCCTCTCTGCTGGGCAAGCTTTTATCTGTCTGGGTCACTCCCCTCTTCCAGTCACATGGCCCGGTCAGCTGCACCTCGTCCTTGATAGCCCTAAAGGGCCTGTCTCAAAGAGACCAGGTCTCCTTTCCACTCTTTTCTCTTCCCTCTTTGTAACCAGGGCTTGACCCCCTTGTTGTGTAGTGCCCTATTAATTAACACTAAAACCACCTGGGAAACAAAACAAACAAGCAAAAGGCCAGGAAGAGATGCACAAATGCATCCTGGGAGATTTCTGTTGGCGATTGTAAATTGACAGCAGTAGCATGTTTTAGAGCTCAAAAAGCTTCTGTGTGTATTTTTTTCACTCCTGGTCTGTATATAGTCTTCAGAACATTTCAGGTACAGTTAATAGATAGGCATCTCCAGAATTTCTGCCAGAAGTGCGCGGCACAGCGGCTTCTTTAATCCTGGAGTTTCCCCCATGTGACTCCCGCCACTGATTAGTGGAGGGGCCCTGTTGCTCACCACCCACACCTGATAACCAGGAGGCAAAAACTGCTGCTGCAGTTTCAGGTGCAAGTGGTGAGTGACGAGGCCCCTCCATCAGTCACCGGTGAGGGAAACTCCAAAATTAAAGAAGCTGGCACACTGCGCCACACATTACTGGCATGAATTCCAGAGATCCCTATTAATAGAATATTTATGAAGTCTACGGTATTCTATATATCTTGTAATATAGTTCAACCCCAAACCAACCCTTTGGTCCAAATACCTCTGAAATCTGTAGAAGCTTGCCTCCAAAACTGTATCAAAACATTGCAGATGAAGCCCTTTTCTGCACTGAAACAGCTCCCTTTGAAGCCTTATACTTGAGTCCAAGTTTCAGATCATGACTAAGAAATAGGAATGGCAGGGAATTATTGAGGACTTTGGATTTTGACACTTGCTATACTGGATAAGACCTAACATTTTTTTCTGAAATTCTCTCCTATTATATTGAGTTTGTTTTTCTCTCTTTAATTATAGTTTCACCCACTTTGCCAGGTGAAGATGTAAGATTTATTGGTTTCTGATTCCCTAGATAGACTCCATAGAGAATTTATTAAGGTTTCAACATTTTCTACTCTGTAGACTTTTGAAACTGTGGCTGTTTTTAATGCATTTGCCAATATGCAGAAGATTACATCTTTTTCATTAGTGACTTAGCCCCTTCATATTAGTGCTGCTTCACAACTCTTGGATATAACCTTTGGGCTTGATGACTTGCTGTTTTTCAATTACTGTTTTGCTCCAGCACTACTATTTCCAATACTTTTGTTTCTTGGAATCCCTCATATTTTTTACCAGAAAATGATTGAATCAGTTAAAAATGACTGATGCATGGGCATTTCCTTTCATTCAGGTACAGTGGAATAACTCAGTGAGTTTCAGCTTCATAATTAAACCCTCATTGTGTACTGATGCTGTGTTAGCACACCAGACTGTAGCACTACTTCTGAAGGAAAAATGCCCAGAATCTGTTGGATTTCCTGACAATATCTAAGCCTATCTTTATATAGGTATTTTTCTTGCATTTATACAAGGAAGCATATTTCAATAGAAGTGATCAAACAGGTTTGTCCAGGCAACTTTTGATTTGAGGAAGCCTTCCAGTTCAGCTCAGCAGAATTGCCAGCTGGCTAGAAATGGATCCCACAGGAAGAGATGAGCAGGCCTACATAACATGGTGGTAAACATGGCAATAGATAGCCTATTCTAGAGTACCCTCCATTACCAGCATCATTTGTCCTGTGAATGGGGAAACACTTCTTGAAAGTTGCTGGTATAAGAAAGGCTTTAAAAGTCATGATAAATCACTGTCTTATCTTGTCATCACATTATTTCATAGACATTAGTGCTGGAAGGGACCTCATAAGATCATTGGGTCCAGCCCTCTGCCCAAGGGGCAAGAAGTCAAAAGATCCCAGCAAGATAGGTATCCAAATGTTTCTTGAAAGTGTCCGGAGTAGGTGCTTGCACCACCTCTGTGGGGAGTCTATTCCAGACCTTGGGGGCTCAGACAGTAAAGAAGTTTTTCCTTATGTCCAGACTGAAATGGTCTTCCAGGAGTTTGTGACTGTTGGACCTTGTCTTCCATTGGGGTGCTCTGGTGAACAAACATTCCCCCAGATCCTGAAACGTTTCTCCAGATCCTGATGCACACCCTTTATGTACTTATAGGCTGCCACCAAATCACCCCTGAGCCTACACTTTTCCAGGTTGAAGAGTTCCATGGCTCGCAGCCTCTCTTTATAAGGCCTATTCTCTTGCCCCTTGATCATGTGCCTGGCTCTCCTCTGGACTCTTTTAAGTTTCTCCACATCCTTTCTGAATCGCAGAGTCCAGAATTGGATCCAGTACACCAGCTGCGTCCTCACCAAGGCTGAGTACAGTGGGAGGATGACATCCTGGGTCTTGCATCATTTCTGCCATCAAGTGGAGAAGAATGATTCTAAAAGCCCTGAAGCCTGGACAGTATCCACTGAAGTGAAAACTTTTGTTTTAATTATGAGAAAAAATTGTTGGGGACAATGAAAATGGAAAATAAACCTCCTGATAACCATAACTGTGTGTCATAAGTCTGGGGGAAACACAGACATATAGAAATTAAACACTGGAAGGGACCTCAAAAGATCATCAAGTCAAACTCACCTGCTTTGGTCAGGAATACTGCTGAGATCAAATGATCCCAGTAAGGTGTCTGTCTAGTCTCCTGTTGAAGACTTCCAAGGTTGGGGGCTGCACCACTTCCTTGGGAAGTGTATTCCAGATTCTGGTCACCCTTATGATAAAGAAGTTCTTCCTTGCATCCAACCTGAAACCCTCCTCTAACAGTTTATGGCTATTGCTCCTTGTCCTCCCCTGGGGTGCCTAGTGAACAGTTTTTCTCCCAGCTACCAATATTCACCCTTTACATATTTATAGGTGGCCACCAAATCCCTCCTCAGTCTTCTCTTCCCCAGGCTGAATAGTCTCAGATCCCTTAGTCTTCCCTCATAATGTTTGTCCTCTAGGCAGTTCTTGCGGCCCTTCTTTGAAATTTGTTTCAAAGCACACTAAGGCATGCAAAATTTCAAACTCACAGAGCACAGGAAAGAAAACGATAATGCAGAAGCATGCCTTTTGGGAAATCATGACCTCTTGTTCCAGCTCAAATGGCTAATTTCAGCATGTTAATCCCAACATAGGAGTAGACCTTAAGGTTGGAGTGAAAGAATAAGCATGCTTAAATGATATATAGACAATGAGAAGAGTAATACTCAACAGTGACTGCTTCAGGTAGGAACATGAAACCAATTCAAGATACCCTACTGTTGTTCAGCTTCTCAGGATCACTTTGTTTAAAATGTATTTTGTTGGAGTGTTGGTTGTAGCTGTGTTGGTCTAAGGACATAGGCAGGCAAGGTTGTGTGTGCCTGAAAGCTTGCAAATAGCATTTTTCCAATAGCAGTCTCCCAGTGCCTGAGGAGGGGTGTTTGTGCCCGAAAGGACTTTTTTCCAACCATTTATTTGGTTTACTAAAAGATATTACATCTACCCAAAGAACCTTGCCCTTTTTTTGGAACAGCTGTTGAAGCAAGAAACAGAGGGATGTCCACCAAATGATATGATGTAGTGTATCCTGACATAATTCACGGAGCATCACATGCTACCATATACCAGATCCTGATAATCCTCTTTAACTCTTTTAGTTATAGGAGGAGGTAATGCAAAGGCCTGCTGATACTGCTTGACTTCATCAGATAGAAATGATGATTCATTATTGAGTGGTAAATAAGATAAAAGATCATTCTTGAAGTAGTCCATGGGCAGTAAACAGCTACACTGGCCATGAATTGTTTTAAATGCAAGTCCTTACCAGGGTTTTGAAAATGTACTTTGAATTATGTGTCTAAACGGAGCAATAAAACAATGAAATGGCTGGCTGTCCCTGTTGTGCTGCCAGTCCCTTGCTGCATTTGCTGTCTCTGAACGAATCCTTGCTCACAGCAGATAGAGAGTGTGAGAGATTCCTATCCATTCTTCTAACCAGAGAGATGTTGCTGTATTTGGGATCCAGTAAGAAAATAAAAAGCAAACACCCCAAATCATTACTAACATATTAAAAAAACCCCATCTTTAGCTGCATCTGAGAGTGACTACAGCACTTACCTTTCATTTTCTCTTTTGGACTCTATCATTAAACCTTGGAAGGTATATCTGCATTGTATGCATCCTTCATATATAATTTATTTGTTATGACATACTTTTATGCATTTAAATCCTGCTTCTCTTAACCTCATGACAAGAAAACTTATTGACTACTGTAAGACAAAGTCTGTGCTTGGAGAACTGTTCACTCTTATAGAAAAGCTCTTGCCAAGACTAGCTCCCTTTTCTTTTATACTGTGCTTCCCATGCTGTACCTGTATGTACTTGTGTGTGGAATACCAAAGATTGGACCAGCTATCAGAAATGTTGCAGGTGCAGTAAAATCAGTGCTTATTTGATACTGGAGAAAAACTGGAGCAGGAAAAAGCCACAAGAAAGAGGAAGGGCATGTTGGGCAAAGGAATTTATCAGAAAGATCTGATTGGTATTAACTGCTGAAACTTCAGCTACCTTATAAATATGTTCTGTTGTCCCTGAGATATAAAAACCCTAGAGGAAGTTTGCAGAAGGCTCTTTCTTAATGCATTGCAGTTCAAGATATGCTCTGTTTCCTTGTAGCTATTCACAAAAGAGTGCAATGTGTACACTCTTCTTGAGTACAGATGGGTCTGAAACAACACCCTGGATCAACAACTCTGCAGATTTCTGGGAAAGCACAGCCTGGATTTGGATTAGGAGCTGGACTTTCCTGATGAGACCTGTTTCTACTTTAGCTTTGAAGAGCCTGAGAACCTGACAAGCAGTTTCCAGAAGAATCCAGAGTATGTAAGTTTGAAAAGAGCAGTTTGTCCATCCTGCTTTGCTCTCCATGTCCCTTGTGTCAAAATGATGACCCTTCAGAGAAACCCAGTATAGATGGAAGACCGTATTTTATAGGGGGTAAGATTTAAACTTAGGAGGTTGTATACACAACAAAAACACAGGGTGAAATACCATACTTACTCAAACACAAGATGGCCCCCAGTAATTGGGGGGGGGGCAAGATGACCCCCAATGACTAGATTCTATATATAGACTATAAATTTGTTATAATTTTCCAGGTATAGAATCTAAGTATTGGAGGATTGCTGTGACTCCTCCTCACTGACTGCTACAGCAGGGAAAGCAGTAGCAGAAGGGTCAGGTGGCACCCTTGCCTTCCACCCCACTCACTTCTTCCCTCTGCAGCGTTCCTGGCCCCATGCCACATGAACCCCTCACACTCAGCACTCCACAGCCTCCACCACTTCCCTCTGCTGCCTCCAATCTCTGCCTCTTCCCCCCAAACTTCTCCCAGTCTCTCTGCCCCTTCCCCTTCTGCTCCCTGCAGTTTTTGCCTCTTCCCTTTCCCCCCACCTTGCTGTCAGATGCTGCTCAGGCTGCTCCATCCCAGAGAACGGCGCATGGAAGTTCAGCCCTTGCCTGGCCTTGCAGCACTGTTGGCACTGCTGATTGACTGGGCAGGGGAAGAAGTTTCCATTTACTCCATTCCTAGGAGAGATCCCAGCCCAGCCAGAGCTGAGCTGTGCCAGACAGTAAGAGGGACGAGTGGGAAAGGTCTGGGCAGAAGCTTCAGAGGGGAAGTGGAGGTGCAGGAGGAAGGAGGCTGCTGTGGATCTGACTCTATCCCTGACCCAGGCTCAGGACCAGAATCAGAGCTGCAGCAGCCACTTACTCCCCTCTCTGCCTCCTATGCGAATATGCGGGGCTTTTCCCCCATGCTAACTGGGGGAAAGGCCTTGTCTTATATTCAAGTAAATGCAGTAATTCTTGCTACATTTTAAGTTGCTTTTGAAGACACAAATGCAAACATTTTTTAGGATGGAAATTTAAGCATCTTTAATGCTCTCCCATTGCTATTCTGGGATTTTAATGATGGACACAGGTAGATGGTTGCTAAATTAAGTGGCAGACGTGCTGAATGGCTACCAAAGAATAACACATACCAAACTGAATGCATACCAAACTGTAGCTAGCCCTCAGCAATGATGAACAGTGAAGGAGAAAAAAAAAGCACAATACAAACAAGGAACAATAAACAGCATTTATAGAAGTCTACCTAGAAACAGCATCCACGGAGGGCTTACATTTGTTTAACAGAGATAACAAAAACCTTATTTAGTGTGGCGTGGGAGGGTGCTCCATCCCCAGTGAGTCCCAGTGGTAAATCCTTGCCTGAGAGTTTTGCAAGAACTGACACTGTTGACACAGCTGATAACAGTGACGTGCTGAGGGCAAAGGGAAGACCTCCTAAGCGGGGGAGAAATATGTAGAATTGTCTGGAAATTTCAAATCCTCCATCAGGTGGGTGGAGGAGAATGCCAACATGGGGAAAATGTCAAAAACAGACCACTTTAAGCAGAAGAAACCATTAGAAAATTAGATGGTCAAAAACAGACTTTTAAACAGAAGAGACCATTTTAACAGACCATTAAAAAACAGAAGAGAAGATTGTGCTTGTACGAATAGAGCTTTATGTTCCCTTGTGAGCTGTATTTTAAAACAGAAAGGTAAAAGAAAAGAAAACCTTGCCCTAGCCACCCTAGCATGGGGGATGCTGCTAACTGGTTATGTTCATGGTACATCTAGGAATCTCTAGACAGATGCAAAAATTGTCCTCTGAAAGCCCTTCTCATATGTTAGTGCGCTCTGAGCATGCTCACTTGAGTCAATCTTTCATTATTAGGCATGATACCTTCCATTTATTGACCTTGAAAAATGTGATCTGATGCTCTATGCCACATTGGGGAATTTCTGGTAAAGTTATTCTTGCTATGCTTAGTGTTAGAGTCTGAAAACAATGCAGAGTCCAGGAACTCCAATTAGATTCCCTGGGTAAGGTGGGGTTTTTTTTTCCATTTCTTGGCCAAGAAAGACTTCAGGCATGGTCAGAAAAACACTACTCCAATGTACTTTATAACAGGGGTGTGTGAAATGGGCTGTATTCGATTTGGATTCAGATTCAGCCCAAATCAGGGACAGTGATTCAATTAGTTAATTTGGATCACTGTCCCTGATTTGTTTTGGCCGAATCTGAATCTGAAGATTCAATGCTGATTCAGAGAATCAGCGATTCATCCATAGACACAGCTTTACATGTTTTTTCTACATACCTTGAGGTACCAAGTGTGGCTCATGAATGCTGCGATGCTGGGGCAAATGGAGCATCCCACAGGGGCTCAGGGCCTGCCCCCCCAACATGCTTGGCGGTGAACCCGGAAGTGGGACGGAAGTACTTCTGGTCCAGTTCCGGATCTACTGCCAAACATGCTGGGGAGCCCCCCATGCTCCTGTGGGACACTCCATCTGCTCCAGCATCACAGCCTTCATGAGCTCCCTGCTACCTTGAGGTATGTAGAAAAAACATTTAAAGCTGTATCTATGTCTGAATCACCGAATCTTTCCAAATCTCTCCGAATTGATTCAGAGAGATTAAAGGGTCTCCTGACTCAGTTTGGATTTAGAGATTTGGCCACCAAATCAGGCCAAATCTCTGCCAAATTGAATCAGTGACTAAAGCTTTGTAAACCTACTTTATATCAGGTTTTTATACTGATGTATCAATTACATTGTAATCAAGAATAAATCAGACACACAATTGTCCTGGGGTAGCTCACACAGTAGGTAACTATTATGGCATTTTGCCTGTAGGTGGTGATAGTCTGTATGCCTTTAGCCAACAGTTACTTTGGGATTGGAGCCAAAACCTGATCCAGCATAATTTATACCAGATTCTTTCACAGATTATTCGCCACTGAATTGGGCAAAATTACTCCCATTTAATGGTATGTGTCATCAGTCTGCTACGTTTTTATATGTGTGTAATGCTGGTTACACCAGTATACATACTTTATCTGTCTGTTCCTTTAATACAATTCTTATTCCATCCAGTACAGGGCAGTGGCCCATACCCATGTGGTCTGAGCAATTAATTGTTGTGTGTCACATGGGCCACTTGCCCTAGTAATCTTTGGTCATGTGAAATTTTATAGAGTCATAGGATCATAAGAAGGTAGGACTGGAAGGGACTTTACAGATTCATTTGAAATCATTTTGTTTTACAGATTGTTTAGATTCTGCCAATCCTAGGATTTTAAAAGCAGACAAAAAAGGCAAAGGAAACAGCACTACTGTCATGCGTGTAAATGCAGGCTGCAGGCAGTTTCAATAAATAATGAGAACATGAGAGGCACCAGTAGGAAACCCTGAAGAAATGCCAGTTTTGCAGATAAAAAAATGTAAGAAATGAAACAGCAGCAAAGAGAACAAAGCTAGAATAGACTTCAGTTTGACCACAAATCAATTTGATGGAGTCATTGTGCATCCATACCTGCATCTGCATCACTGTACACTGTATAGGTGATTAACAACAGTGCAAATAATATCAATTTTATCTACCAGTATATGTCCGTGGAGTTTAATGGTATGGCTATAACATGTTCCCAGCACTGGAAGCATATGTCCAGCTGCTCCCACTTGTGTGCATCAAATCCAGAAATGCAGCAGTGATGTTGCTTCAGGGGTGTCCCTTATCACTGCTGTCAAGCATGGCTGAAATCAAGGTCTTCAAAGTAGCCATGGGAGTTGCCCCAGGAGAGGCTTCATTGCTGCATTTCCATGTTTGATGTATGTGAGCAGTAATGCTTTTGCTGGGAAACCTCAAGGGCAAGAGCATATTGTCCCTGGCTAGGGCAGGGACAATGTGCCCCAATGGTCTCTCCACCACTCACATATAGGGGCTTTCCTTTCAAGCTAGAATCCTAGTCCTTTGTAAATGGGAAACAATACCAGACTGTGAGTGCCATATCATGAGAATTCCCATTTTTGCCATTATTTGCTTTGGACATCATCTGCCTAGCAAGAATATGTTCTGTTTAAGTGCCTGATCCAACTTCTTTGGGAAAACGGCTCTTGACTTCAGTGAGAGTTGGGCTGGTTTCTTAATAGTTTAGGGCACAGAGCATTTCATTCATATAGTTCTCACTCCAAATATCAATGATATTTTTTCTGTGCAAGACTGCCTGATGTTCAGGCGCGGTGTGATTTGTTCCATAGCACAGCTGATGTGTTATCTGCCAATGCTACAGAAAGTAAACATATTATTCCTTCTGTACATCTGCTGCTACCAAACAGATTTAACATATATTTGCTTTTGTTCTGTTTTTATTTGGAGGGAAGCGGAGGGGTGAACATAAGCTGAAATCCTGAACAACTGTATGTAGTAAATAAAGATCTCATGATACATTTTGCCACACATGTTCAAATTTTGCATGTATGTATACTTTATTCTGATTTTATTGACATTAATGTAAATTAGGAGTAACTTCAAGTAAATTAATGGATTTACATAGATGTAGAGCCAGTGAGAGACAACAGAATTAGATTTACATAGCATACATAGAAAGGGAGAGAGAGAGACATACACACTCCTGGGAGGACAAATTATCACATTACATATTCTGTGTGACATGTTTGTGTGATCCTTCAGCTTCCTTAATTCTCACCGTGAACACAAACTGAGACATCGGTGTACCAAGTAAATGCCAACAACAACAAGCAAGGCTTTCTATCATCTCTGGTTTGCTAGGAGATGCTGTGCCATCTTGGCAACAATGGTCTGTTCTTAATTATTCATGCCTTTGTCCTTTCTCAGATGGCCCACAGCAATATGTAATACCTGGATATGAAGCCTGTAGTATTTAGAAAACTGCAATGATGTAGCACAGTGGTTCTCAACCTTTTTATACTGGAGGCTTGAGGTACCCTGTGGAAAATGCCAGGTCTTAGTTTTCACACATTTTTTGACTACAGAGAAATAATAAAGCTATTTTGTTGCAAAGAACTCAGAAAGACCACAGCAGATCAGAACGGTTTTAACATTATGGATTCCAATTTGACATCCTTGGGTTTATGAGTCATGTTTGTGAATCATGTTTGCACACCTAACTGTTAACATTACATGGTGTTCTGTGGCATCACTGAAAGGATCCCGAGGCAACCCATGGTGTTATGGCACCCTGGTTAAGAATTACTGGTGTAATGCATCTCCTCAGTAGCACAGCTTACTGTGAGCACATCAGACCTGTCTTCCACATTTTATGCTGGTTTCCCTTAGAATTTTGATGTAAGTGCATTGTTTCAGTCCTTATCTTCAGGATGCTCTGGTCTTGACCCAAGATGAAGACCATGATCAACCATGAACCTCTTTGGCACAGTAGAATTCTCCATAACAAGGGTAATGCTGCATACTCCCATTATAGCAGCTTCACAGAAGGCAAGGTGGGAGATGGTGGCTATAGTTTCAGAAAGAACGTACAGAGCACAAGAATGGAAAAAAGTGTCTGTGTATTTCTTGAGAGAAAGTAGGGCTGAATCCTAACAAGGCAACACTCAGTGCAATGCTCCAGCAACAATTTACAACTTAGTTGTATTCAGGATCTGAATCATCAGAGTGAATCCATGGAATCCACAGCACTGAATGGTAGGGCTGCGCAAAACTTCAGTAGCCGATTTAATTCAGAGGAGATTCGGCCTGATTTGGGAGTTGAATCTATGAATCTGAATCAAATTGAGAGACCCATTAAAAGGTCTGAATCGAATTGGAAGCCTCCAAATCAATTCGGAAATTCGGGGAGTCCCCGCTCACCGCCACAGGGAGCTTGACCTGGGTTCTGTGCCAGTAAGTAGGGGGCAGGGGGCTGGTGGAAGGGGGAGGGGATCATGGGGGGGGCCCCCACCTGGCCCCATCCCCTGCCGGCTCCCCCATCTCCCATCCACTCTCCCAGGCCCCACCATGACTGGGACTGGGACCCCCACCTTCCCCAGTGCCTTGGCACTTAAAAAAACAAACAAACAAAAAAAAGTCCCACACTTACTGGCTGCAGCAGGGGCCTGATCGGGGCTTCTGGGAGCTCATGGCAGAGCCCCCCTGAATAGCAGGGGGTAGCGGAGTTCAGTCCCCCCACCTGGAACCTGTGCGGCAGCTGTTGCATTGCGTAGATGCTGTGTGGCTTGGCAGGGTGCTGTGGAGCTTCATGTGCTGTCCCAGAGCTGGGGCCACACGGGTGAGCCCTGCCGGGCTCTGGGTGACTGCTGGAGCCTGCCTCAGCTCCGGCACAGTGCACAGTATCTTGCCGAGCCATGCTACACCCATGAAATGTGACAGCTGCTGTGCAGGTGCCGGGGGGGGGGACTGATCCTCACCACCCCCTACTGCCCCACACTGCATGGGGCAGCTCTGCCACGAGCCCCCGGAGGCCCCAATCACCACTGCTGCAGCCAGTGAGTACGGAGCTTTTTTCTTTTTTTTTTTTTAAGTGCCTGGACATGGGGGCTGGGCCAGGCAGCTATGGGGGGAGGGGTTGGGGGAGTGGGACAGTGTGGCCCACCCACTGCTGCCAGGGGTGGCCAGCTCACTGCCACCATGCTCCTGCCGCCAACACTGCCGCTGCCACCGCCGTCTGTTTGATTCAGAGGAGATTCAGCCCAATTCAGCAGCCAAAACTCCAAATCTGAATTGGCCGAATCAAATTAGGACAGTGATTTGAATCACTGAATTGAATTACTGTCCCTCTGAATTGGCTGAATCCAAAGCCGAATTGAATATGTACTCCTTTGCACAGGCCTACTGAATGGTATGTGATCCAATCCTCTAAAACTGGGTTATTTCTTCATAACATCAAGATAAGTAGCTAAGGTAATAATTTAAGATACTGTAAAAAGGAACAGGGCATGTTATAACAGATGAGCTTATTTCCCTTTTTGAGGCTAACTTCTGGGATTCTAGCATAATCTCTTTAAAAACAAAACAGAAAGAAAGACCATAACAGAACACTAATAATATAAATCAGGAAGTAGCACATTATGGTATTGATGATACAACAAGTTGAGTTACAATTACAAATATACTTTTTAAATCTCTATTGAAATCGTGTCTCAGACAGAGTAAGGCAGAGGCAGTAATACTAGCATTTAATTGGCACTTAACATTAACAAACTCGTATCAGGCTCACTAGAATTCTTCACTCTTCCTCTACTGGTACATTTCTTGCTTTGTCATGCATGCATGGACTTTGCTGGCAGAGCTAAAGTAGATGTGTGGTTTTTGGCAACTGTGTGGGAAAGGAAAAGTTTCAACTCCTTTTTTCCTTCTCTGCTGCCTTATAGATTTGTCTATACAAGTACAGCTTGTTCCAGGCCTTTTGGAATCCTGAAGGGAGAAATGGCAATGTGTCGACATGTGATGTGACAAGCCTAGGAGGAAATATTTCTTTTCTTATACCTACTGCTTGTAGGGCTCAATGAAATTAGAGTCTGAATATTTTATTCACTGAAAAATGAAGATTTGGACTCACCAAAACTATATATGAATTTAGCATTTTGACCAAAAAAAAAAAAAGTAATTTCATTTTTCTCTCAAAACAACTCTTAAAAAAAAAACCTTAAATCAAACAATAAAAAGGGTAATCTCTACAAACCAAAACATGGTTGAACACAAAACTAATTTTTTAGTTGTTTTCACTTCGCTGGAAATAAAAAGTATTTGTTTGGGGTGAACCCAGCAAGCCAAAAAAATCAAGCAAAACAAACAAACAAACAAACAAAAACAGTTATTATTACAGATGCTTCCATAACAACTCTTTGGGGTTCAAACGGAGGAAACAAATACCATCAACCTGCTAAAGAAAATCCTGGTTTCTAAGATGTACAATCGTTGCAACATCCACACAACTCAGAGCACAATTTTTGCTTTGCTGAGAATACATTTCTAGTGTCCATACTTGCTAAGTCTTTTTGTTTGATCAGTCCAAGTTAGGTTATTACTACTTGAAGGCAGATATTCAGATGCTCTTATGCTTATATTTCATATGACTTGGAAACATATTTTACTTTGAGTCATGCTTTTAATTTAAAGTGGCCTGGCTCTCAGCGTAGCTGAAGTCCAGATTGGCCCTGGAAGATTTTCTGATTTAATTATAAATTTAAGCCTTCTGTGACAAGTTCCAGGCTGTAGTGATTCAGTCCATGACAAATACAGAGTCTGAGAGAAACAGGAATGAAAATTAAGAACTAATTTTCAGCCATTTAAGTAACATTATCAGTTAGATACAGCATTTGCAGAGCAAATTGGCTTTGGGAAACTATTATATTCTTCTTCTCTGGAGAGCAGGAAAGGAGAAAGCCTGGTAAACAGTATGTAGCTGCTTTTTTTCCAAGGGCTTCTAATATTAGTGATGGAAGACTACTGGAAATGCCTTTTCTTTTAATAGTAATCTTCCACTATTTTAAAGAAAAATGCTATTACTGAAACCAGTTCTACAAGGAGCTACTCAGATATTTTACATGGAGGTTTCTTTTTAATTCTGCTCTTTACCAATATTATTTACCATCAGTAATGTCATTGATAAAAGATTTTGATAACAAGGAATCAAGAGCACACAGTATTTCACTAAGGATCAAAGCTGGGATTTAGAAAGGGATCAGCAGTACAACTGAGGGGGATGACCAGGGCAACAGATGCTGCCTTTGTGAGGGGGTGCAAAAGCAGCCATTGCCACAGTGGCGGCTCATCATATCTCTGCAATCAACACAACAGGAGCTGGCACTTCCTTGGGCACAGAGCTGCGCTGTTATGCCTCTGACATGGATGATCCTGCCTTGAACATGGGGTTGGACTAGACGCCCTCCTGAGGTCTCTTCCAGAATAATGAATCAAAAAATCTCTCCCTGCCAGGTATGGACTGGTTCTTCTTCTTACACTTCTGTAAAATACATGGTAACCACTAAAGTAAATAAAGTTAAGCAGTGTAGATGAGAACGAAAGAAGTCTTGAAGCTAGGGACAGACATTCATAAGGCCTGAGCCTGAATTGATTCAATCTTTGTAGGTTAGTTTAACCTGCCTATACTGAACTGATTTGCAAGTGAATAGGCATTCATTGTTGATTCCAGAAATGCAGCCGCGTGCCTGCAGTGGCTCAGGCCAGAAGGCAGGGAGTTGCTAAAGCAGCCCTCCCTTTCCTTTGGTGAGAGAACCTGAATTGGAGGTGTGTGATTACTACTTGAAGGCAGATATTCAGATGCTCTTATGCCTATATTTCATATGACTTGGAAACATATTTTACTTTGAGTCATGCTTTTAATTTAAAGCGGCCTGGCTCCCCATCCCCCACCCGCCCAGCCTGCAGGGCTGCTAGGCTTTTAGGATGGGGAGGGAGAGGGAGTGTGGCCAGACCTTGGACCCTGGCCACATTGAAGCCATACCCCCGTGGAGGGGGAGGAGGAAGTGGGAGAGAGTCCTGGTCACTGCAGTGGCTCCCTGAGAGCCCAGCCTAGCCTGGGCATGGGGAGCTGGGAGCAATCCCAGCACGCAGCTCTCATGAGCTCCACCTCCGGCTGGGAAGGGCGTTGCCCCTACAGCCCGGTCTGGCCTGGTTTTCTTTTGGCTCCCCATGCCCAGGCTGGGCCAGGCTGTCAGGGAGCCATTGCAGTGGACAGGGCTGTCTTCCTTCTCCTCCCCAACTGCAAGGTGAGGAGTGGGGTCTCTGTGCCGTGCTCCTTCAGCGGCATCCTGACAGCCTGGCTGCAGACGCAGGAGCTATGTGGCTGGATTGCTCCTGGCTCCCTGTGCTCAGGCCGGACTGGGCAGAGCCCTGCCCCTGTGGCCTGGGTTGGCCCCTCTGCACTCATCCTCAGCAGCACATGCAGCTGGCCCTGGTCCTTTTTTTAAATTTAAATATAAGCTAAACAAATGATCAATCTGTGCAGGTCAACCTAATTTCTCATAAGTAAATTGATAAAAGTATCTTTTTGTTGTTTTTGTATTGGTTCATAGTATCTGCTCAAGTTTGCTGAGACCTATTAACCACTTTTAATTATGACTTTAAACACAGCATGAGTAAATGACTAAAAGTGCCGATCAAAGGCAGAGATACTGAGTGAATTAATCCAAAGCTGAAATGCATTTTTCACTTCACAGCTCTGCTCTCCTCAGGCACAATCTAGTTAAACCTCTTGGAGAGAATTACTGAAATTCAGCAAATCTCAGTTATAAATTTCACTCTGTGCAGTCAGCCTCCTACAGAGGTCTGTGGTGTTTCCTTTTTCCCTTTTATAATTAGATAGGCTGCTGTAAAGCAAACTTTAACTCAGATAGGAAATTCAGATAGCTTGCCTAATATACTGTAATAAGTAGCTCATCAGCCGTGCAAGCAACATACAGATTATTTGTAATACCTTCAGCTGGAAAAAATATCATCCACAACTGTGTTAAAAGGTTAGCAGTAAGCTTTAGGGAGAACTTAGAGGCATCTTGAAACAGCCCTATATTTCTTCTGTCTGGCAAACATCATGCTAAATTGAAATTGTATTCCAGAAGATGTTTCCTAGGCCCTAAACAAACCCATTTGTGAAAGCAAAGATTGGATTGGAGAATTGGGTTGATTCCATTGTGCCTAATGGAATTAAGTCCACTTCTGGGCTAAATACAGATATTCAAAAAGCCTGAGACTGAATTGATTCAAGCTTTGCAGGTTAGTCTAACCTGCTTAGATTGAACTGATTTGCAAGTGACTAGACATTCACTTTTGATTCCAGACATGCAGCCACATGCCTGCAGTGGCCCAGGCCAGAAGTGGGGGTGCCAGAGCAAGCCCTCCCTTTCCTTCCACAGCAGCCGCAAGGCTGGAATTGAGGGAAATCACTAAGTATGATTGGGGAGGGGTTTAAACCCCCAACCTGGCCTGCAGTGACTCCAGCTAGGGGCTCCTGGAGGGGGAGGGGGGAAGCAGGCCCTGCCAGTTGTGTCCCCAGGTGAGGGGGAGGGGAATTATCAGACACTGGCCTGTGCAGTGCCTCAGGAGAAAGGGGGGCAGGGAGGGGCATTTAATTCCCCTGTCTCCCCTCTCTCCCACTGGCTTGGGGAAACCAGCTGGGGTCTGGCTCACTTTCTGCCCCACTGGCTGCTCATGTGGTGGGGGGCACGGGCAAAGCGGGCTGGCATAGCCCTGCCATCTGCCCATCTCACTGGTGGCTGGGGCTAGAGCCAGGAGGGCTGAGCCAGGCCAGGCTGCAGGCACTGCTGAGAGCAGGTGTGGTGGGGCCAGCCTGAGCCAGGCTGCAGGGGCATGGCCCTTCCCAGACAGCTGTGGCTCCATGACAGCCTGGCTCGGTGTGCATGGGCAGCAGTGCAGAAGTGACAACTGCAGCAGCAGGCAGGCACCTTGGCAGCCAGATTGGCCACATGGATTGAGTTCATCATGCCTACAGCTGCCCAGACTAGCTCGGAGGTACTGATGGGCCCAGAGCCTGGCAGCTGCCCACCATGGGGCCTTGTGTGCTTGCAGCCACTGCTGCTGCTGCTGCACCCCCTGTCCATCATGGTGCAGCACCCAGCCAGTTGCAGCTGCACCATAAGCTGCACACTGGCTGGGGCCAATGGGACTGTTTTGCCTTCCTTGCCTCCAGCTGCTGCTGCTACTGCCTGTGCCACCAATGTGCCACTCTGGGTGGGCAGCGGGAAGCTTCATCCAGAAGGCTCCTGCCCAGCGCATGGAGCCCTGCCCTCAGCAGCACTTGCGGGCCAGTCCAGCTCAGCCCCCCACCCCCAGCTGCAGGCAAGGTGGGTGGATGGTGGGGTCATGCTGGTCAGTTCTAGCCATGTCCCCACCCCTGCTGCTGTAGCGGTGAGAGGGAGGGGAGGAGACCCTGACAGGGGCTCCTCTGCTCCGTCAAGGCAGATCCTGGCTGTGGTACCCCAGAGGGAAAGGGGGAATAAACCCCCTCCCTGCCTGTTCGCCTCAGGGGGATGTGCCCCCACCCCTGCTCCAGCTACAAAGTGGTTTGACCCAAGTCAGTTAAGTCTGATAACATATTCAACCAGGTTTATGTTAAACCATTTTCAGCCATTTTGGCTAGAGACAGAAGTTACACATACACTGTTTTAAGTGGTCAGAAACTGGTTTAAACTTCTAACAGAACAGAAGTTCAGTGCACATTAACCAGTTGCAAAATGGAGCAGTGAGGGCTGGTTGACAAGGAGGTAGCCCAGTCTACAGTGGCAGGGGTGACAGGGATGCTGCTCCCCCCCAGACAAACCCTGACCGGGGTCTGGGTCTGGGGGGGTGGGGTGGGGGTTAAACACCCCTTCCTTTGCTCAAACTTACTGATGGCTGCAACTGTGAACTATAAATCCCAGAGGCACCTGGAAGCAGGAAGAGAAAGTGATAAGCAGAGTCCTGATGCAGAAAGTCTGGACTGCAAATCCCAGAGACCTCAGGGGCAGCAGGAAGAGGAAGTGAACACACACACCCAGAGAGCCATGCTCTAATGCCCCCTGGCTTCTGGCCTGAGTCATTGTAGGCATGTGGCTGCATTTCTTGAATAAAAGGTAAATGTCTGTTCACTTCTGTTTCAATTTAATCTCTGCAGTTTAGGCTAACCTGCAAAGACTGAATCAATTTAGTCTCAGGCTTTTTGGCTGTCTGTACCTAACCTTTGAAACTGGTTTATGTGCATGAAACTTACGTTCTGTTACAGGTTTAAACCAGTTTCTGATCACTTAAGACAGTTTTTGTGTAACTTCTGTTCTTAGCCCTAGAGACTATCAGATAATCCCTACTGATATACTGCAGTTCCAGGAGAAATGAAGGGGTTGCTGTATAATCTACTGAGTAGGGTTCTTTCAACATGTCATAAGCAGGTCAGTTTTTATGATCAAAGTGGCCATTAAAATGTATTAATCTATTAATGCATGCAGTCTAGAAATGTTATACTGTGCTTAAAATATCATATTGTCTTCTTATGGCGCATTTTTAGGGGGCTGTGCAAAGCGCAGGTTACATTTGGTTCTCCTGGAGTATGCACGACTCCAGTAAAAGCAACAGAACTGAGCCACCTGTTGATTCATCTCTAGGAGATTTATTGAGTAGCTCTGGCGCCTCTGTCAGTATTGAGGTTGCTGGCAGCTTGCTATTTGAGAAAGCAACCTGTTTACTTAATCCACACCCTGCATAGAAGGTTTTGCCTGTTGCTCAAGGCTCTGTGGTTTCATTTATTTACAGATGATCATAATGCTTGATAATTATTCTCTCCCATAGTTCTCATATGTGACTAGTTTTAGACATGCTAGGTTTACTGGGGAGGGAAGACTCTAGATCTGCATCTTACATGGGATGCCTGTACAAATTTTAATACTACACCCAGTGTTTTCCAATGTTTGTTGAACGTTGAGGTAAACTCTCTCAACCTTGTTAGAAAAGCAGTATGATGGAGGGAACACTGGACTGACTCTCAGAAAACCCTGGCTGTATTGCTGGCTTGCTAACTGACTGAGTCACTCTGTTACTCAGTTTCCCCATCTGTACATCACTCTACTGATGAAAAGCACTGTCCAGCAGATGGGTATTGTTATCATTATTATGACTACCACCACTACTACTTAGTGGTACTTTTACTAATGTGTCCTATTTATTAAGCCACATGAAGTTTGGATCTCAAAGCTTAACTTGAAACGGAGCTTTGACAAGTTATTGTTGATCTGTGAAATACAATAGATGGAGTGTTTTATGTAAACTCGCAAACATATTAGTCCATGTAAAGATGTATTTGGTGTTGTATGTGTTTGTTTTAAATAGACTTGAACTCTCCGTTATGATTATTTTTTGTGGTAGACCCCCATGGCCTAAAATGATAACCTCCCCCCTACCCTCAGGAAATAACACAAAACTAAACAAGATGAAATGGGAAAGGGTGCTCTTTTCATGCAACATTTATGTCACAGTGGCATTCATGAATGATTTGTTAAGCAGAAGGCAGGGCAGGGTGGCACCTTAGAGACTAATTGGTTCAGAGAGGCATATGCTTTTGTAGGCAACAGCGTACTTTGTGAATGGTATCTAATGAAGTATGCTCTCACCTACAAAAGTCTATGCCTGTCTGAAAAGGTTAGTTTCTAAGGTGCTACCCTGACAGGTCTTCTGCCTGACTTCAGACTAATTTAATTATCCTGTCTACCCATGAATGATTTGTTGGGAAGATCCATGCTCAGGTTGCTCAAGATGTCAAACAGAATCGTGGCCAGCTCCCTCCACATCATTTTGGAGTTTAAATAAAGATGAGAAATTTCAGCCTAAAGGGTAAATATTGTCTAAGAATAGGAGCCACAGAGTCATTCGGGCCTGGTCAGCTTTGCTGCTTCTAGGAAAACACTCTTAGATCCAAGTGAAAAAGCTAAATAACTTTATGACTGAAAAAGCTTGTATATAGAGATCCTTAATTTGGCTTCCTTGTTTAATAGAAGTGCACAGAGTAAGCAGAGACAACCATGTGCTAAGCTGTCACATGTATGGCACCCCACGTGTTAATAGAGATTCTGCCTGGATAATGGAAGTGAATGTTAATCCTATACTTGTATGCTAGTGTAAGCATCTAATTATAAGTAGGAGAGGCGATAACTAGAATTAGAAATCTGTTTGGGCATGAGACTGTCCAACAAGTACAGTAATTTGTATGCAATGCAAACACGAGCGTTAACAAATTAAACTCCTGTTACTGCTACTTACAAGAAAGGTGCAGTGTTTCTCTATAAAAACTCCTATGGTTAGGATTGTAAATAAGCTAATAAAACACATTCATATACATGCGGAATAAGCAGGAAAAACAATTATTTAGGGAATACTTTTGGCAACTGCAATGTTTTTATGGGTGATTCCAACTTAAATCTTTTCATGCAACACTAGCCAGAGAGGGAAGAATAGTATGAAGCAAAACATGCTTTAATTAGTAGGAAAAGCTAAAAACCATGCTGAGACCAAGCTGCCAGGCTGTAGTGTGACACCTTTTTTTAGGCAACAGAGATACTTGAGACTCTAACTACATACAGATCTACAGATCTGTACATACAGATCTACAGATGTACATACAGATATTCTGGGAAATTAGGGGTGGGATCACATTAAAAATGGCCAACCATAGTTTGCCCAGCTGCAGACCCTACCTACACTTGGATCCCTAGTTAGGCCAATCTAAGTATGAACTATACAGAAGTTCAGGAAGGTTAGATCTGTCTAAAACTGGATGAGCCAATCTAAGTTAAGTGTACCTCGGAGGTAGTCTAAATTAGATTGGGGCTGGTGGGACTGATTAGTTATAAACTTCTGTGCAGTTTCCTGTGCAACCCCAGGGGGAATTGGAAGGAGGGGAGATTGGTTTCCTGTGGCAGCGGGTGTGTGGGGGTGTCAGGGGACTAACGGTAGCTCCAGGTCCCAGATGAGAGGAATCCCCTCCAAGGCCCTCGTGGACCGTGCTTGCTGCCCTGATCTTGCCAAACCCTCCTGGACCATATTAAAACCCCTGTGGGTCCTGCTAGCCCACCCAATCCCACCAAGCTCCCTTTGCCTCCCCAATCCTGCCAAACTCTCCTGGATGCCACTTAACTCCTCTGTGGTCACTGCTTACCCTGCAGTTTCTCCCATGACCCCACTACCCCTCTTATCCCCTGAAGCTCCCCATCTACCTCACTTGCCCCTCTGATCCTCCCAGTTCCCCTGCTAGGCTCCCATCCTGATGTACCTTAGATGGGGTCGCCATTTTTAGTTTGAACTAGCCTTCATCTAACCTCCCTGAAAAACTGTACATACCCTATGTTTGAAGGTGGGCAGAGCCAAAGGACTTGAGATGGCAATCCAGGCCCTTAGACACAAAATGTTTTATCATATTTGTAATTGTGAAATTTCTTATCTCAAAAAGCACCTACTCATCTTTCTGCTTATCAAACACTTTATAGATCAGAAAACAGCTGGTCACACTCACCTTTTGGGTAACCTATGAAACTTCAAGTACCCAACAGCTACCAATGCATTGCACAAAATTCCTGAGTACAGCTGTCTGTTTCTAATGCCTTCCAAATTGGGCACTAAGCCTGTTTATTTTTAGATTTTGTCTGAAAGATTTTTGTCTTAAAGTATTCCAGGTGGTGGAGGTCCACCTGGAATACTGTGTCCAGTTTTAGACACACACATCAAGAAAAATATAGGCAAATTGGAAAGAGTCCAGTGGAGAGTGACAAAAATTGATTAGAAGTATAGAAAACATGATTAATGAAGAAAGGCTCAAAGAACTGGGTTTATTTAGTTTGGAATAGAGAAGATAGAGGGGGAAGCTGATAATAGCCTTCAAATACCTGAAGAGTGGTTGCAAAGAGGAAGAAAATAAGATTATTCTGGGTGATGTCAGGGGACAGAACAAGAAGTAATAGTTTTGAAGTGCAGCAAGGGAAACTTAGCTTGGATATTAGAAGGAATATTCTTAGTATAAGAGTGGCTAAATACTTGAACAGATTATCTACAGAAATGCTGGAATCTCCATCATAGGAAAATTTTAAGAGCAAGTTATACAAACACTTGGATGGGGTGTTTAAACAGGGATGGTTTACCTTGAGAGGGGGTTGGACTAGATGATCTCCTGAGGTCACTTCCACCCTTGTAATTCTGTGAATCTAAATAAGGCAAAAGCTTTGTTATCCGGCATGAGTAGGGCAAGACGGGTGCTGGTTATCTACAAATTCCGGTTATCTAAGAGTTATACTGGCCCCGGCCTGCAGCAGCAGCTTGCCTTGCCCCATGCAGATCCCTTTCCTCTCCCCACACCCCTTCCTTCACAGACTTTTCCATTGGGGGAGAGGGAGGGAGGGGGGCGGTGCACATGCATACTCAGCCCCCACAGTTTATTTTTAATTCCTCCAACTATGCAGATATCAACTAGAAGGGCTCCCAGCAGCTCCTCTATCAGCAGTGTCACTAACTAATGTAAACAACAAAAATACTTGATGCGCATACTGGATAGGCCTAGCAAAGGTTACAGTTGCTAAAGTGAATTTGTATTGGGGGATATTGGAAATTCCAATTAATAAAGTATTCTGGTTAGTAAAATGCTGGTTAACACAGTTTTTACTGTACAAAGACATACTTAAATAGTTCATCTTCATCAAACAGCAATAAATGCTGCTTTTGTTGTAACAGGTCTTGCGAGTGAAAGAGATTTTTTTTAATTACCTCTGGGACCTAGTAATTAACTTTAGGTTTGTTTTGCTTAAAGACGAATATGGGATTCTGGGTTCATATGATGATTTTGACTTTAATTAGGTGATACTTATATTTAATTCAGGACCAGCTGAACTGACCCCACTAAATTACCTGTCTTGAGAATATGCTCAATAAAAGCAAAGCATGTTTGCGTGGTTTTTCTCATAAAAGTTTAGTGTGGATATATAATTAGAAGAGTTTCTACTAATTCAGCAATATCATCTCACCTGTAGCCTCTGAAAGGCCTAATATTTTGCTGACAGAACATCTGGCCCAATTAAAAATACATACAGAGACAGAGATAATCCCCTCCCCCTGGAGGAAGAAAGCCCTACATACATCACACTACACAAATACGCAGGCAGAGAGAAGAGGGAACTTCATCTAGCACTTGTCCCTTCAGTTTTATGAAGTGTAGCAAAGAAGAGGAGCAGCAAACTTGTGGAGTGGAGATTTGTAGTTAAGGAGATCCTCTGATGAGCATAATTAGGAAGGCTTCCACATTAAATAGATACTTCTCTATGTTTTTGTGGCAAACCTGCTTCCTCTAATTATATAGCTTGGGCAGGAGCCATAGAGTTACTGACTGTATTCCCTACACCTGTGCAGTAGGAAGAAACCTCCCAAGAACTGCAGGACCATTAATTCCTAATGGGGCCAAGTAGGACATTGTGGAAATAGGGTGGCTATCATAGAGGACTTTCTGGTTTTCTGCTACTTTATCAGTACAAAACTCAATGCCTTTATGTCCTCTATTTTTCTCTTCTTGGATTCATATCAATAGAGAGCAGAGAACAACTAGACTGTCCTCTAGGATAGCCACCCTATGTCGAAAGCATATGGCCTTCCCTGAAATACCATGAAGCCCAATCCCTACTGTGCAGCTCTAATGGACAAATGGGGAGCTGAATTATATTATCTGTAATTCTGTTCAATTGCTCTCTTTTCTGCTCCTTTTTTAGGAAGAACAGGCCAAAAGTCTGCTGCTTGAGAACTTTTCAGGACAAATATTACATAGAGTTAAACCTTGGTGCTCTGGCACACACAACCGTGAGTGTAGGTCAGGGGTAGGCAACCCCCCGCCCAGGTGCCAGAGTGTGGTACACAAAGGCATTTTACTTGGCACATGCACTGTAGGGTGGACAGCAGAGAAGGGTCCAGGGCTGCACTGCCCCAACAAGGATTGGGCCCCTTGCGGCTCCCCCACCATCTGCCTCTGGCATGCCAACATCTTACCAGGTTACAGGTGTTTTTGGCACTCTGCCCCAAAATGTTGCCGACCTCTGGTGTAGGTGTTAATAATATTTGCCAGTCGGCTACAAGGAGGAAATACCAAGTAATTTCCTAGTGAACAAACTTTTCGTACCGTCCCCACACATTTGGAGCTTTTCATATTCTTATACAAGATTTTTCCATCTCTCTAGTGAGACCTGATAATGCATGTGTAACATCTTGGCCATGAATAGGCATTCATTTCTAGCATTTCTGTGAAATTCTTAGCACTAGAAAACTACCCTAGAAGCTGGAGTGAACATGTGTTCAAGCCATATCACGCTAAAAGTCTGCTCACTAGGCTACCTTTGCCCTTACGGGAGCCTACTGATTGACAAACTGCCTTCTTCCCTGCCTGGGAAGGGGGCAGGCTGTCCATAGGCAGCTGGCAGATGCTGAAATGCGGATGCTGCCGCAGACAGTCTTGGGAGAGTTCCCACTCGAGGGGAGAGAGCCTCCCACCCAGCCAATCAGCTGGTGGCTGCGGACCAGGGTAATTTTCCAAGACAAGCTATCAGGGACCCAGTACTCTCTCTCTCCTGCCCTTTCCCTTGCAAGGAGGGAGGGAGAGCAGAGGACTGTGGGATACTGGGTGTTCTCAATACCCATGAAAAGTACACAGCTGTTCAACTTAGTGAAGGAAGAAGGAGACCTTTCTGGTAGAAAGTGATCAACTCTCATGTGGAGGAACCAGTTCTCTTCTGCAAGAAACCCCTAGAATGACTACGCTTTTTTTGTGGCAGGAGAAACATTTTTGCCAGGAAAAAAAGCCTAATATCCATCCATGGCCCTGGATTCTCAGTCACCTGAGGAAAATGACAACCTCTTTGTCTCTTCTAAACACTTCAGCATCTTTGTAGGAAATATTCCAAAACTCCATAGTTCAAAGATCCTTGTAGCCATATCAGTTGCAGTCCCTGAGTTAATTATCTCCTCAGCTTCTAGCAAGTTCAAACTCTGCAGTCAAGGTCCAAAAGTGTGCTGGTATCGAGATGCAGTCTTCCAAGAAGACACAGCTCATTGTCCTGCCTCTGCCCAGCATCTGGATCATAACCTTTACCCTCCTGATTTCTGATTAGCTCTGTCCTGAGGTGGTAAATATGTGGAATCTGCAAGAGTACTTGCCTTTATAGAAAGTTATTGAATAGCCTCAGAAACAACTATTTAGCAGATTTAATAATTACCACACTATTCCTCCTGTCTTGGGGCCCTTCAAATTCAGGTGCTCTGCACTGCTCTCTGTTTGGGCACAGAGACATAAGAAATTGAACCAAATGTCTGTATCTCACCCTTTCTCTGGAGATCAGCACACGCCCCAACCCCAAGATGCAGTGGTTCAATCTTACGGGTTACATATCCAGAGAGACATCTGCAGGGCTAGAAAAGGGAGGGGAAAATGAACTCTTCCCTGGAGGAATAGATAAAGAAATTAGTTATATTTTCCTAGAACTAGCAGAACATTAAAACAGAAGCTGCTACCCCTTGGGTTAAAAGTTTACCTTCTAATTGCTTAGCTAAACTGGATTGATATAATTACTATTATACATACCATTCAAATCAGACAATTAAAGTACAGAGTTTGGTTCTGTCACACAAAATTCTCTTTGCTACAATATCACTGAAGTCAGGGAGTTATACTAGTGATGAACTAGTAGGTTTGGTGGTCTTTCATGCTTTGGCTAAAAGATTTTCCAGTCTCTGTTTTCCAAAATACTTGGGTCTTTCCATTGTGTTGGGATGGAGAGGGAACAGATTCCCTTGCATTCATTACAGTAAAAGAATTTTGTGAAGAAAGGAAATCCTGCTGTGGTGCCTCAGTCATGGCACTGAGATCAGTGAGGTGAATCTTGCAGTGTGTGTGAATTTGGTGCTTCCTGGACTACCTTGCAAACACTTTGGCCCCTGCAATGTTACATATATTACGCAATTAATGGTCAATTGTGCAGTAAATTTAGACCAGCCATAGATGCAAAGTAATTATCACACAATAAAAATGACTATTCAGCTATAAAAAGAGCCAACCAGCTATAAAACTAGTGCTTGAAAATGTCTAACAACTCTACAGCTGGTTTCTATCAAACTTTAATTTGAATGTGTAGCAGGATCCTTTGGAGGATAGGACTAGAATTCAAGAGAAAATAGAAACCTGGGCTAGAGACAACAGAATAAAGAATTTCAATACAGTGAATGTAAGGTTTCTCAGCTAGTGAAGAACAACCAAATTCACACATAAAGAATGAGGGAGAACTGGCTGGGTAGCAGTACTGCTGAGCAGGACCTCTGGGTTTGATGGATCACAGACTCAGCATGAATCAGTGATGTGATGCAGTTCCAAAAAGATAAAATGTAATTTTAAACTGCATCAGCAGGATTAGTAGGTGTAAGAAATGGGAGGTGATAGTGCAGGGACGGGCAAAATACAGCTCGTGGGCCACATCCGGCCCACCAGGCCATTCGATCCAGTCTGTGGGGCCCCTAAAAATTTTAGTAAATTAATATTTATTTGCTCCTGGCTGCCTGTCAAAGATGACAGGAGCCAGGGGAGGTAGGACCCAGGGGGAACCAACAAAAGCCCAGCCCTGCCCACCCCCAGCCATTTCCCTGCTTCCTCCCTCCCCATTGCTTCAGCACCATGTGGATCCTGGCTGTATTGCCAGACCATGAGCATGGGGCCATGCTGGTCCATGTGTGTGCACGCGCGCAGGCAGAGGCAGAGTGTCTGTGTGTTTTTAGGGTGAGTCCCATGCATACACCCCACCATACACATGCACTCACCCCCCCTCGCACTGCCATACATGCAGACACCCACACCCCCTCACGCACTCCAGCTACTGTCCCCCCACACACACCCCGCCACAAACCCCATACCAACACACCTCCCAAATACCTTCACACCCACCCACATGCTCCCTCACCCCACATACCCACAACCCCCCACAAACCTATCCCCACCCCCTCATAATACACAAGAGTAAGACTTAATTTTAAGCTATTGTGGAATCACCTCTAGGTGCACTACACAAACGCATGTAAATCAGGACAAAAATATTTTTAAAAATCAAATTAATGAATGTTGTAGATGTTCACTTTAAAGAATATAATTTAGTGTTTTTCTGGTTCCAAGATAGCAAAATCCCTTCCTGAAAGGAGTACTTCCAAGGGCAAGGGGAGGGATTTCTGGTGGCAAAGGTCAGGTGTTAGGGGGCAGGACTTCCAGTTTCAAGGTGACGAACAGGAGGCGGTGCCCCTGTCAGGGGGTGGGGCTACCCATATGGCCCTCGATAGTTTGTCAAAAATTGGTAAGCAGCCCTCCACCTGAAATAATTGCCCACCCCTGTGATAGTCTGACCCTGCTAGTGATAGTTAGGCTTCATCTAGTGCAGAGGTTCTCAACAGCCATGCCTAAGAGATGGTTGCTCAAAGCACCTGAAACCAGAAGGCTTTGGAAGTAAAGTAAATGACAGCGTATGCAGGATGGGGTAAGCATTGCACACAGTGTAAGATGTGTCTGGGGACAAAAGAATATTAACAAATATTGCCATTGGTAAACATGAAACACAAGCCGATCGGTCAACCTGTGTATTGCAGGATATCAGTGCAGGGAATCAGTGAATTGGACAAGCACCTGGCTGGGGTCTTCTGACCCCAGCACTCTTTCCTGCCCAGGGCAGGGGGTCACACTCAATGATCTAATAGGTCCCTTCTGACCCTAAAATCTATGAAATCTATGAAACTGTGGTCCATGGACCACACCCAGTCCACAAGCTCCATTCAAGTATACTGCAGAAAGGTGACATAAAGCTAAAGCTGAAGAACATTATACTCGACTTCCCAGACCTTTGGTCAAAAAGCAGGCATATCCATCGCATTAGAAAGGTAAGACTATTGATATTAAAATATGAGTTGTAGGTTTTGATTCATAGAACAAAAAAAGTTTATTAAGTGGTACGCTGAGCCCTCAGAAATTTTCAAGTGGTCTGCAAAAAAAAAAGTTTGAGAACCACTGATTTAGAGTATTGTGTGCTGTTCTGGGCTCCACATTTTAAGGTGTGGAGACACTGGAGAGAATCCAGATGAGTGACAAAAGGTTTGGAATGCAAGCCATACGAGAAACGACTGAGGCAATTAGGTATGTTTAACTTGGAGAAAAGGAGATTAAGATGACGTGATAGCAGTTTTCAAATATTTGAAGGGCTGCTATAGAGAAGCCTGAATATTTGGGTACATTTTAAAGTTTTTTGTTCACAACCATAGCATTTAGAAACTTTTAAAATTAAAAATGAGATTCTGGGAAACGAGAGCAAGCGAGTGTACTTTGAGAGAGGTGTTGGTACAGCACATGAATAAAGAGCTGTTTTTGAATTCTGTCAGATTCTATTAAAAGTTTACAGTTAGAAAGTATAGAAAGCAATGGAATGGCTATACATCGCAGTGAAGTAGATATAAAACAAAACTTGGGGAAATGTCCTTACGGTTAGAACAGTGGAACAGTGAGGCAGTGGAATAGATTGTAGAAACTCCAAGAGGAGGCTGGACAGGGTGGTTTAATAATAGTGTAGCAGGCTTACCTTTTGGAGCTTGGGCTGAGTTCCAGGCTTGAGATTCTGCTGTTTTGATTGGTGGAGCCCATCCACCAATCAGGAGGCAGCAAGAGGACTTCTATCTGTGGGGAGCTGCAGATGGCTCCAGCAGTTAGGTTCTTAGTGCATAGCACGGCATCCGGACCCTGGGAGTTGCATGAGGTTGCTTGGGTCTGCAACCTTTGGCATGCGGCCAAAGACACGGTACACAGGCTGGTACACGGAGCAGGATCTTTGGAGCCACTTAGGGGGTCCCCAACCTCTGCACAAGGCTGGGAGCTTGGTGCAAGAAGGCACTGCATGGAGGGTGAGAGACCCTGGGAGCCACTTGAGGTGGCTTGAGTCTACAGCTGCTGGCACAGGGCAGCAGCTCAGCGCAGACAATGCTGCGCAAAGGGTCCGGGAGCAGACTGAGCCCCAGTGCTGCACAAGGCTGCCTGGGTTTCCAACCCCTAGAACAAGGCAAAGTGCCTGCTATACACAGTGGTGCATGTGGCCCTAAGCTGGGCCAGTGGCAGCAGAGTTGGGGGGCAGGAAAGCCTGGCAGGGAACAGAGCTTGACCTGGAGAATGGGAGGCAACCCTCTGGGACAGTGGAGTAGTAAGTTACCCTGGAGAGAGGGTCCCCACAGAGGAGGAACCCCCAAAGTTGTGAAGGGGACTGCTACTGGGTGATAGGTGGGGCTCTGGAGCCTTTGGGGTCTTCCTCTTCTTTCCCCCCACCTTCTTTCCTGTAGTGGTACCTTGGGAGTGGGGCACCTGCCCTGGGGGGCACCCAGGTAGTCTAAGGATTACTTGTTATATTTGTAGACTGTGCCCTATAGTTTATGTGAATAAGTTGAAGTAATTGTTTGTATATTTATAGAGTTATAAGGTTGCCCAATCAATATCCTTTGTTCTCGGTTATTGTATTGTTCACTTGTAGTTTTGAATAATAATTAGGTGTAGTTGTGTGTGTGTGTGTGTGTGTGTGTGTGTGTGTGTGTACACACACACATATATACAATATGGTATAGGGTTTATTGTTGAAAAGAAAAGATGAAGACTTATTTTGTCTGTGTCCTGTCCAGAGGTTCAGTTCTATGTGCCCTGCAGAACTGAGATACTTTAAAAAGCAAGCTCATTGTAAAGGGAATATTGAGTATACCTGTCTGTGAGCCTCTGGCAAGTTACACTGAACTTTATCAAGCTGTAAATGGTGACTTCAGCAGCTCTTCCTCAAATCTGAATCAGTATTCCTGGGAACGCATGAGTCATACCTCTACCTGTGGAGGTACCCTACTAGGTGGTTTCAATGACCTGCTGCAAATCAGGAAAGTGTTAGAATATTTCAGAATAAAAGGTTGGAAAAGAAAATGTAATGGTGCACATTAAGCCATATAAACATTGGAGTCCTTGTCATGCCTAAAAATACTCCTAATTTTAGTTAGCTCTTGCACTTAGTCTCTGAAAACCTGCTGCTACAGTTTTACACATGCACAGACACACACTATATTACTTATTATTTTAAATACATAAATTGTATATTGAATAATTAAAAGATTAGAATGGAATGTACTATTTTACGGTATTAAATGATTTTTTTACAATTATGGGTTAGATTATGTGACTCGTTCAAATTCTACAGCATCAGGTGAAGTGAATCTATACTACCTCATATGCAGCACTGGAAGAATGCCTTTTGGGAACACAGACTGTGCACCCGGTACTACATTCCTTAGCATGTTCCTGCTACTGGTTGGTGTCTGGGGTTTGAATCATATTCCAACCCCTTCTAGACTGCTAGATGTCTACAGCAGGAGTCGGAGCAGTCTGAGTTATTTTGCATTGTTTGGCACAGTATCTAAATATTTGCTTCACCATTTATGCAAGTCAAGGAAGGTGAGGGACAGGGAGGCATTATACAACTACTCCCCACAACATATGCCTACAGACCAGACAGAAACTCCAGATTTGGCCTAGTGATTTCTGAAGTGAAGAGACCAACTTGACTATCTTAAATATGTCCTGCTTTTCTCTGCACGTTTGTGCCTTATTTGTAATGTCCATGCATGTGTTATCTTATTGTTGAGTTCAGATTCATCATATTGTAGCATTCAAATTGACAAGTATACTGCATTTTTAAGTAGGTATTTCTACCCTGAAAATTTTAGTGTACGTAAAGATGAACTCTCTGGGGATTCTATCATTATTGCATTAGTTGACTGAAATGGGAAGCAATTATCTACTGAAGCATTTAAGAGGAATTAGAAGATCCATTAAAAAGAAGGCATTTGTTAAAGTAATACAGACCAAACACCAAGCTGGCGGCCCTGCTCTTGGAGGTTCTGAATGTTGTGTCCTGTCATTGAAAGTAATGGAAATGCAAAGTATTCTGCATCTTCCCAGAGGCACTAAGCACCTTACAGGATCAGGCTTTATCTTCGTATTAGGTTTTCCCTTTATTGCTATACATAATTGTTTACTTTAAGCATTTTCTTGCTGTTGCTTGGAAACATTTCATACGACGGCAGTGTAATCGCATCTCATTTAAGATTCACCTAGAATGAGCTTTAATTTAGTATTACATGTATTCAGATTTTTTTTTAAGTACCATTACTTGAGAAGTGCCTTGCCTCAGTGGGGTTGAGTGTCTCATGATTCATTTGATCAAGGCATCAACATTTAGATAGCAAGGTGTTTGTCCTTGATACTGCACTCTGCATAGGAAAATTTCTCTACCAAAAGCAATGGTCCTTCTGTCTGAATAAGCTGTACAGGATTGGCTGTGTTGCATGCATTACATATAGTTAATTAATTAGCAGTCAGTGACTCTTTGTTTATTGTTTTTTCCCCCCTCCTTGAGTATATGCATAGAAAGCTGTGTTTTGCCAATGGATTTACAAATCCATTCCTGATACAATAGTGCATGGCACAGGCATTTTTCCTTTGAGCATTCCAGGGGTTTGGGTCTACAAAATACCCAGCACCTCCTGGGGGATGCATTGCTACATCCATTTCTCTTAGAGTCTGTGGAATGTAAAGGTGTATAGCAAGCATCAGCATTTTGTAGTATTGGGCCCAGGTCACTGCGGTGGTTTGGGGAAGCTACATCAGGAGCCCGGGCAACAGGCAGGCCTACATTTTCCCCAGCTGCTCTGCCCCCATCTCCAGTTCCTCAGCAGGCCTGACTGTCAGCAGCCTACCTACTTCCAGTTGGCCCCAGTTACCTTTGTGAACATGGCTGTCTGTTTATAAGCAGCAGCTCTTTCAGTGCCCAGCAGGCTGTTCAGCACACTAGATACACACAGATACCTTTCTGTTTAGCCTTGGGTTCCTGACTCCCTGGCCCTGGTTCTTACCTGTTTATTTTTAAGTGTCATAGGTCCTGCTTGTTATCTTCTAGTTTCCTCTTCCCTGGGTTTTGTGTGTTGGCTTCCTGGCTTCATCTTTGTTCCTTGTTTCTGTCTGTTGACTCCTTAATCTAGACACCTTTGCTCTAGATTGACTTCTTGCCCCCTGTGTGGCTTAAGGTTTAGTTTGGTGATCACTATGTCTTATATAGCTGCCTGTTCTGGACCTCCTGGCTAGTGACTCTGGTCTGGATCTCTGCTTTGCATTCCTGATGCCCCTAGCTTGTGGTTCTGCCCAGGGCCATCTTGGCCTCTTGACCTGCCTGCTTCTGATCCACCTCACTCTAGTTGGAAGCCTTGTCTCCTGAACTTGTCTGTTCTTGATCCCCTGGATGCTGACCCTCTAGGACCAAGCCCCTACCACCCATACCCTTGACAACTTACAAGTCATTCACATGTGATTATAAATATATTTTTTAACAGGGATGTAGCCTGATGAAAAAGTGGCACATAGCCGCTCCTTCAAAGAGGGAGATAACTACATTTTGGGCACATATATGCACCAATACTTACTTTAGACTGATCTTCATGAGTGCTGGCAAGTGTGTAGACATTTGTCTGGCCCCACAGTCGGAAATTCATAGGCCTAAAATAGTACTAGTCAAATCATTAGATTATATCAGACCTCTAGGATTTCTGTTTCTGGTATCTGTTAGTTATGGGTAATACTTAACTTTAATTGTATATTTTTTGTGCAGGACAGATAGGAATATGCCAACACTTATCAATCAGATGCTTTACAGTACTGTTCATGGATCAAGGAATAGGGCCAAAAGGTTCATCTGGTAGTGGATTACACTGTGCTAGGATGCTGTAGTCCAAAACCCCAGGAGACAGGAAGTGTTTCCCAAATGTGAAAGACCTTGTACTAGCTCTTTATACATTGTGGACCTTATGAGTGATATGGTAGGCTTCTTTCAAATAAGGCATTTCTGAACCTACATTATGTCAGCTGCACTCCCTCTGCTTCAGCATCTGCCTACAATTCCCTAATTAAATGAGAAAACACTATTCTTTTCTGCATAAGAATTCCAGGATGACTGAAGCATGTTATTCTCAATATGCATTATGTAATTGAGATTCAAAGCACCCCAGAGAACTAGTGCCACATAAGCTCATTGGTCAACTGGTCTACAGTTTAAAGATACTCCAGGGATACCCAGGGAGCTGTGAGTTCAGGACCGCCAGACATGCTTTCCAATTCTGTTTATGCATTTTATCCAATGCAAAATGCATTAACAGCATGCTGAGCCTAAGCCAGGGCTTTTTCTGTACCTCTGGCTGTGCTCTCACGAGCAGGGGCATGCCCTGTGACCAGTGGGGTCCCTCAAGGTTCTCTCCTTGGACCTACTTTGTTCAACCTCTTCATTAATGATGTGGACATTGGAATCAGAAGCGGACTGGCCAAGTTTGCCGATGACACCAAACTTTGGGGTAAAGCATCCATACCTGAGGACAAGGGGGCAATCCAGGTTGACCTTGACAGGCTTGGGAGATGGGCGTATGAGAATCTGATGGTGTTTAACACAGAAAAATGCAAGGTTCTTCACCTTGGGAGGAAAATCTTGCAGCATGTCTATAGGCTCGGCAGTGGCCTGGCTAGCACTATGGACAAGAGGGTCTTGGTGGTCAGGATTGAACATGTACAAGATGAACATAAGCCTGCAATGTGATGCTGCTGCTGGTAAAGCAAGCAAAACCCTGGCTTGCATCCATAGATGCTTCTCAAGCAAATCTCAGGACATCATTCTCCCATTGTATTTGGCGTTGGTGAGGCCGCAGCTGGAGTACTGCATCCAGTTTGGGGCTCCACAATTCAAGAAGGATGTGGAGAAGCTTGAGAGAGTCCAGGGAAGAGCCGTGCGCATGATCAGAGGTCAGGAAAACAGACCTTACGACAAGAGGCTGAGAGCTATGGGACTCTTCAGCCTGGAAAAGTGCAGGCTCAGGGGTGATCTGATGGCCACCTATAAGTTTATCAGGTGTGTTCATCAGGATCTGGGGGAACATTTGTTTACCAGAGTGCCCCAAGGGATGACGAGGTTGAACGGTTATAAACTCCTGCAAGACCATTTCAAGCTGGGCATAAGGAAGAACTTCTTTACTGTCCGAGCCCCCAAAGTCTGGAATAGCCTACCATTGTAGGTGGTTCAAGCACCTACTTTAAACGCCTTCAAGAGAAACCTGGATTTTTTTCTTGCCGGGATCCTATGACCCCAGCTGACTTCCTGCCCCTGGGGCAGGGGGCTGGACTTGATGATCTTCTGAGGTCCCTTCCAGCCCTAAAGTCTATGAAATCTATGACATTTGCAGCACCTACTTTCAGTGTTACTTTGCAGTGTACACCACTACTTATGTGGTTTGCACCCCTGCTGCTCCAGGGGGGTGCTGGCTGGGCACAGGGTGCGTCAGTGGGGGGCTTGCTGACAGGCAGCCCCCATACTGAAGCACCCTGTGTACCAGCCAGGTTGGGAGTGGCATATGGAGACAGTTCATCTGCGATGCTTACACAGCATAGGCACCCTGCATGCTGAGGCACCCTGCACCCTAGCCAGCTGCTCCCCACCCTGGCTGGGACACAGAGTGCCTCAAGATGGGGGAGCAGGCAGCCCTGGGCTGGTTGCTCCCCTGTCTCTGTGTGCCTCAGCGTGAGAGCTGCATGCTGAGGCACATGGAGCCCCCATCTCGAGGGACCCTGTGCCTCAGCCAGCTGCTCCCAGTGGGCTGGGGCACAGTGTGCCTTGAGACATGGGAGCAGGCAGCTCCCTGGGCTGCTTGCTCCTCTATCTCAAGGCACACTGCACCCCAACCAGTGGCTCCACTCTGGGCTGCCTACTTCCTCGTCTCCTTGTCCCTGCCCATGTCACTTTGCTGTGCTTTGCACTGCTTTTTTTTTTTCCAGGGTTTTTTTTTTTTTGCTACTGGGAAATCCCGGTAGTCAGTTTTGTATCAGCTCTGCAAATTAGCAGTGTCAGACATGGTTTAACATGCATCATGTGTGGTTTGTGGTACCGCAAAGAGGTCGGTAGTGCCATTAACCACACACGCCTGCGTGTCTGGATCTGGCCAGAGTGTCTGCCACGCTAGGCTAGTCAAGCTTTCTCTTTATTGATTTCCTTCTGGCCCTATGGCTCTTCATTCATTTTTTCCCCCAGTGGTCCAGCTTTAATGTAAAAATGAAGGAAAGTTATAGCTGCACTTAGCAGATAGCCTAGTGGAAAGACACCCTTGGGAACTGGGACATGTTTGTTCAAATCCCTTCTGTTTGAACAGGGTTTATAGCCCAAGTCTCACTTCCTGGACAATGCCCTAACTACTAGACAAAAGTCCTGGTCCTTCCCAGCAGGCTTGGATCTCAAGATGACAAAGGTGCCTACTTTGCAGGCTTGAGTGCGATGGCTGAGTGGTGGAAATGCACTTGTCATTTCCCACTGGCTTCCTGAAGGTGATTCTCCACATGTTTTTGAGGTACATATGCCAAAATGAAAGAGATCTATGTCTCCCAAGTAGACAAGAATCTCTCTCCTTAAGTGAGAAGCATATTTTTGCGGCCAGAAGTAAGGTAATGTAAAGCAAAGAACTGCTCGAGAAGAAAGGAGGATAGTTAATACTGGGAAAGGTTCTAAACTGTAGCTCTACTTGGACTACTCAGATACTTAAAACTGAAACAATATATTGATGCATTTTTCTGGATTAGGATTTAGCTGTCAAGTTCAACCGCTTTCCATCAGAAAGTAAATTCAAGAAAAAGGAAAATAAATAAGGCTTTTTGCTCAGGTTTCTCTAGTTTAGGGTATATTTCAAGCCACTATATCACTTACTTGCTGACCTTAAGGGAAATCTATGAAAGAACCCAAAAATATAGGCTGGGAGGAAAAACACTGCTATTTAGGAGCAACCCAAGGCCTTAGTCACCATAGCTAGGTACAGACAGTCAATAAGCCCAAGGCTGAATTGATTCAGTCTCTGAAGATTAGTCTAAACTGCTGAGATTAAACTGAAACAGAAGTAAACAGACCTTTGATTCAGGAAATGCAGCCACATGGCTGCAGTGTCTCAAAAGCTCTCTGGCTGTGTGTTCATTTCCTCTTCCTGCTTCACCTGCAGTCTCTGGGACTCGCAGTCCAAAATTACAGCAGCAGGACTCCGCAGGGTTGCTCATCACATCCTCTTCCTGCTGTCAGGTGCCTCTTGGATTTGTAGTCTACAATTACAGCCAGCAGAAAGTATGAGTGGTGGAACAGGTGTTTAACCCTGCCTCCCAACACCAGCCAGGGTTGGCCTGGGGGAGCAGTCCTTCAGACAGGGCTGCAGCCCCAGCTGGGCTTGCCCTTGTGCCTTGTCAGCCAGCTCTTACTGCTCCATCTAGGGAGCAGAGGGGTAGAGCTAGCCCTGCTCTCTGGAGCAGACAGCACAGCCCAACCCAGAGCTCAAAAGCATGCTGGGATACTGGGGGACTGTGATCTAACTTGAACCAGGAATGGGTGTGGGACAGAACTTTCATAAACTGGTTTGACCCAAATCAGTTAAGTGTGATACTACATTCAACCAGGTGTATCTTAAACCAGTTTCAGCCATTTTGTGCACTGAACTTCTGTTTTGTTACAGGTTTAAATCAATTTTTGATCACTTAAATTGGTGTATGTGTAACTTCTGTCCCTAGCTCATAAGCTGTTGCTCCCTATCTATATTTTATTCTGCAGTCTATTCCAAAGTTTTCCTTTTCTTGAGTAGAGCCTTTCTCTTTGGGATTACTTGTCTCTCCTGAGCTTGGCTCGAATTGCAGTTAAGAGAGGCCTGTGCCTATTTGCTATGTAGGGAGCAGTTGGCCTAAGCTCACCAAGAAACCTGTAAGCCTCCCTCAGTTAGGGAAACCACTAACACAACAAGTGAATCTTTGGGACAACAAAAGAGAAAACAGGGATGGGAGTGATGGTCACAGGTTCATAATGCTGGTTTCCAGGGGGAACATGGAGCAGAGAACACTGGCCAGAACCCAGCATCCTTTGAACATGTCCAAGGATCTGTGGATGCTGCCCAGTGAAACTCAGTCTGGGACATGAGTGGAAGAGTAAAAAGCAAACAGCCTCACAGTTTCCTAGATTCTCCTTGCCAGGGCAACAGAGACAGGAAATGAGGTAAAGATAGGCTGGAAGCCAGAACAGGTTGTTGTGGGATTGCTGCTGCAGGACTTCATGTGATTGTTGGGTTGCAGTGCCTGGGAGAGGTTTGAACATGCTGCAGGCTGGGTTGAGCTAAGAGACTGGTTTACTTTCTAAGATCAGCCTGGACAGTTGCTGGGGATTTTCAATGTACATGGTCACTTTATGGGCTTGAGATGCTCTGAGGTTGACTTTAAGGAGCAGTGTAGACAAGTTAATATGTGGGAAGCACAACACAGCAAGCTCATTCCCTGGCTGAGATACTGCCATGTTTAGTTTGGCCTATTCTCAGGTTGCAGGTTGGCAGACTGAATTCTATGCCAGGTATTTTTGTATTTTGAAAGTTTTAATTTAAGTAATAAACGTGCAAGATACAGAAAAGTATATTCTCCTTAATTATATTCATTTCAACTTGAAAATTCATAGCTATTTTGGTACAAGGTCCCCCCCCCCCACCCCGTGTAAACTCCCGATCTCCACCCTAGAGTCCTTAAGGAATTGGCCGAGGTCATTGCAGGACCCCTGGCACGGCTCTATGAGCACTTGTGGTGCTCTGGTGTGGTCTCAGAGGACTGGAAGAGGGCCAACATGGTTCCAATCTTCAAAAAGGGGAGGAAGGAGGACCCAGGAAACTATAGGCCAGTCAGTCTTACCTCGATCCTGGGCAAGCTGTTTGAGAAAATTATGCTGGCATACATCCATGAGGGGCCAGCTGGGGACTGGATGCTTAGGGGCAACCAACATGGGTTCATCAGTGGCAGGTCCTGTCAGACCAACCTGGTGGCCTTCTATGATCAGGTTACCAGATCATTAGATGGAGGGGTAGCAGTGGACATAGTCTTCCTGGACTTCTGGAAGGCATTCGACACTGTCTCTCACCCTGTTCTCATTAAGAAACTGGGGTACTGTGATGTTGACGCCCACACAGTCAATTGGGTCGCCAACTGGCTGGAGGGCCGCACCCAGAGGGTGGTAGTGGATGGGTCCTTCTCAACCTGGAAGGACGTGTGCAGTGGGGTTCTGCAGGGCTCGGTCCTTGGACCCACGTTGTTCAACATAGTTTCATAGTTTCTAGGGTCGGAAGAGACCTGAGCAGATCATCTAGTCCAACCCCCTGCCATGGCAGGAAAGAATACTGGGGTCAAATGACCCCAGCAAGATGTTCATCTAACCTCCTCTTAAACACCCCCAGGTAGGATCCACCACTACTTCTCTTGGAAGCCGGTTCCAGACCCTAGCCACCCTGACTGTGAAGTAGAGCCTCCTGATATCTAACCTAAACCTACCCTCTGCCAGCTTGTGACCGTTATTCCTGGTCACTCCTGGCGGTGCTCAGGGGAACAGTGACTCTCCCAATGCCTGCTGATCCCCCCTGACTAGTTTATAACAGGCCACAAGATCCCCCCTCAGCCTTCTCTTTTGGAGGCTGAACAGGTTCAGGTCCCGCAGCCTGTCCTCATAGGGCCTGCCCTGTTGTCCCCTGATCATATGAGTGGCCCTCCTCTGGACCCTCTTCATGCTGACCACATCCCTCTTGAAGTGTGGTGCCCAGAACTGGACGCAATACTCCAGCTGCGGCCTGACCAATGCCGCATCGAGAGAGAGGATCACCTCTTTGGACCTGCTCGAGATGCATCTGTGGATGCATGCCAAGGTGCGGTTGGCCTTCCTGACTGCCTCTCCACACTGCCGGCCCGTGTTCATCTTGGAGTCAATGATGACCCCCAGATCCCTTTCCGCCTCCGTGCTGACAAGAGGGGAGTTCCCCAACCTGTAGGTATGGTGCTGGTTGTTCCTCCCGAGGTGCATCACCTTGCACTTGTCTGTGTTGAAACCCATCCTATTCTCGTCTGCCCACCCTTGTAACCTGTCTAGGTCTGATTGTAGCCTGTTGCAGCCTTTCAGTGTGCCCACGTCCCCCCACATCTTAGTGTCATCAGCAAATTTGAACAGGGTGCTTTTTACCCCCTCATCCAAATCGCTGATGAAGATGTTGAACAGTGCGGGCCCGAGGACCGAGCCCTGCGGAACCCCACTGCCCACGTCCTTCCAGGTTGAGAAGGACCCATCCACTACCACCCTCTGGGTGCGGCCCTCCAGCCAGTTGGCAACCCATTTGAGTGTGTGGGTGTCTACACCACAGCCCCCCAGTTTCTTAATGAGAACAGGGTGAGAGACAGTGTCAAAAGCCTTCCGGAAGTCCAGGAAGTTTATATCCACTGCTACCCCTGCATCTAATGATCTGGTGATCTGATCGTAAAAGGCCACCAGGTTTGGTCTGACAGGACCTGCCACTGATGAACCCATGTTGGTTGCCCCTAAGCATGCAGTCCCCTGCTGGCCCCTCCTGGATGTGTGCCAGCATAATTTTCTTGAACAGCTTCCCTAGGATCGAGGTAAGACTAACTGGCCTATAGTTTCCCAGGTCCTCCTTGCTGCCTTTTTTGAAGATGGGGACCACGTTGGCCCTCTTCCAGTCCTCCAATACCTCACCAGAGCACCACGAGTGCTCGTAAAGCTGTGCCAGGGGACTTGCAATGACCTCGGCCAGTTCCTTTAGAACTCTAGGGTGGAGATCATCCAGGCCGGCTGACTTGAATACGTCCAACCCCTCCAGAAGCTCCCTAACTAAATCCTCGCTAACCCATGGCCCAGCGATTTGGACAAGGGGGTAAAAAGCACCCTGTTCAAATTTGCTGATGACACTAAGATGTGGGGGGAAGTGGGCACACTAGAAGGTAGCATCAGGCTTCAGTCAGACCTAGACAGGCTAGAAGGGTGGGCGGATGTGAATAGGATGGGATTCAACACAGACAAGTGCAAAGTGATGCACCTGGGGAGGAACAACTGGCACCATACCTACAGGTTGGGGAACACCCCTCTTGTCAGCACGGAGGCGGAAAAGGATCTTGGAGTCATCATTGACTCCAAGATGAACATGGGCCGGCAGTGTGGGGAGGCAGTCAGGAAGGCCAACTGTACCTTGTCTTGCATCCACAGATGCATCTCAAGCAGGTCCAAAGAGGTGATCCTCCCCCTTGATGCGGCACTGGTCAGGCTGCAGCTGGAGTACTGCGTCCAGTTCTGGGCACCACACTTCAAGAGGGATGTGGTCAGCATGAAGAGGGTCCAGAGGAGGGCCACTCATATGATCAGGGGACAACAGGGCAGGCCCTACAAGGAGAGGCTACGGGACCTGAACCTGTTCAGCCTCCACAAGAGAAGGCTGAGGGGGGATCTTGTGGTCTGTTACAAACTAGTCAGGGGGGATCAGCGGGCATTGGGGGAGTCCCTGTTCCCCTGAGCACTGCCAGGAGTGACCAGGAATAACGGTCACAAGCTGGCAGAGGGTAGATTTAGGCTAGATATCAGGAGGCGCTACTTCACGGTCAGGGCGGCTAGGATCTGGAACCAACTTCTGAGAGAGGTGGTCCTGGCTTCTACCCTGGGGGTGTTTAAGAGGAGGTTAGATGAACATCTTGCTGGGGTTGTTTGCCCCCAGTATTGTTTCCTGCCATGGCGGGGGGTTGGACTAGATGATCTACTCGGGTCCCTTCCAACCCTAGAAACTATGAAACTATAAACATAATGAAACAGAAACATAATCTATTAGTCACCTGTATATTAAAGTCATGTAAGAATATGATGAAACAAACAGATCATAATACAATATTAATAGGTGAAAAAATCATTCAGGACCAACAGGGCCAGCAAATATGACACAGTCCCTGACATACCAGGAGGCTTTATCTAATGAGTGTAAATAAAACTCACAAGGCATTAGAAAATGCAGTGCTTTGTTCTGAAGATTCAGCATTCCCATTCTAACCACATATCCATAATCATAAGTCATTCATGACAGAAACCAATGATCTTACTTTTCTGACAGCTTTTGTTCACTGTTCTGCAGAGCTGCTTTCTATCTTCCCTCAAGGGAGTATTTAGAGGTTTAAGCTCCCTCTCTTTGCTTGTTTATTATGTACAGTACCATTCATTTGCAAAGTGACCACAGTGCCAAGTTCCAGCTTGGCACTTGTGGAACATTTTCTTTTCAGTCCCTTGAGAATAGTGCTTCAGCCTCCTGGGGGACTTAGAATTCCCAGCAGTCCCTGCTGAAGTAGGCAAAGATGTTGTCGGTGTCTGTTACTATGGCTACAATAGGCAAAAAGAAAATTGTTTACAATGCCCTTTCCAAGAAAGAAAACGAAGAAATCCCCCTTGTGTTTTCTCCTTGTAGTTAATATTGGCATTGGATTGAATCATATGTCTTATTTACTTAATAGCTCGCAAGACATTGATTTTCAGTTTCCTTTCTTAAAAAATTGCTTCTTTTGGGATACACAGAAAACAAAACCAACCAATCAAAACCTCGCTTCAACTTTGCAGTGTGAGACCCTGGGGGCTTGGATGAATGTGCACACGTTTCTGTATATGGTAGGAATTTTGATTATTTTGGAGTTAATGAGAGTCTATAAATATTATTGGGCTTCAGCTGACTATTGTTACAGACAAAAAAAAAATTACAGTGTTGCAGTCTATGGCAAATTTCTTATCTAGCAAAATTTCCTTTGGTGATGGTATCCCATACTATATCGTCTCATGAAAGATTAAGTTATTCTGCTTCAAGTTAAGTAACCATTTGCAATTGACTATATGGTAGCATACATCAGTATCAAGACAACGGGGCTCTTTCACAAAATGGAAATCACCAGGATATTTTCTGTTTAAAAACACAATTTAGTTAATCAAAGGCACCTGTCAGCTTTTTGTCAATATTGCCAATTGATAAGCATGGAACACAATTCATGCTGTTACCTGGAGACAAGATGAGGACAATTGCTGTCATTGAGAAAACATGTAAGGGGTCTCTGAGTTTGTTGTGTAGCCAGTGAATAGCAAATACAGAAAAGGTCTTAAAATTACTATGTGGAGATAATATTGTGATTAAATGTGGGAGTTTATTCCTCAGATTTCACAGTTAAAATACCTGAAAATTTCAAATATTAAACTGATGTTATAATAAATTGATGAGTTAGCATACTCGTGAATGTATTGTTCTGCAGCCCATCTTCTGAACATCATAATTTTACAGTATACCATTGTGCTCTAGCTTATGGACCCACCATAGAAAATGAAAGCAGGCAAACTGGCACCACAGGGCACTTTTACATGTGCTCCAGTGCATTCAGATTAGAATGCGTTGGAGAAGATTCAGTTAATCTAATCAGGACATGCCAGCGTGCTGCAGTATATCATGTATTTAGTGTCCCTGCATTTCAAAATGGCAGCGGGGCACTTTAACTAAAGCTTGTTTGACGAGCTTTGGTTAAAACACCCCGCCACCATTTTGAAATGCGGGATGCTGAATACATGAAATGCTGTGGGTATTTTAATTAAAGCGGCTCTTGAGAGACATTCTAATTACCCCCCACCTCACATCCCCAACACAGGAGCATATGTACAGACACCTGTAGGGAATAACTGGTTCAGAGAGGCATAAGCTTTCGTTAGGCTACAACTTACTTCATCAGATGTTACAAATGGACTTGCAGCTCCCTCTCTCTATCATAGAAACAAAGAACCAAAGCACAGGTCATCACAGGCTGAGCAATATTTGTCTAAACAGAGACCTTAAATCAAATTAACTTTAGTGAGTTCCTCTTAAAGAGCCATGAATATATGCACAACATTTTAAAAAAATCTATTATTTAGTATCTTAGGTCACAGTAAGTAACTCTTTGGAACAGAGAGCATCACCAATTCACAATGAGTTCTCTTTGTTTGTCTGGACACATTCCCAGTTATTCTGCTTTTAGCAGTCCTCTAGCTACTATCCCACACTGCACTGGTTTACACTTGAATTGGTCTGTCTGCCTCTGTGAGCCCTGCACTACTCCAGGGTCATCTCGACTGGATCTTGGTTCTTCATCTTAATGGCAGCAGGCACTGCTTCTGTATGGCCCTCCTCAAATGCCTAGGAGTTGGTTGCTCTATTTGGTAGCAATTGATGAATCACTGACATGCAAATGTCTGCAAGATACTATCACAGCAAATGAATTTATTCCCAGTGGCAAGTTAAAGCAAAGGAGCTCCTGAATGGAAGTACCTGAATATAAAGGAGCAGACAAGAAAGAATCTCTGGTAATGCAGCCACTAGCTGCACATGTTAGAAGAAAATTTAGTGTATTTTTCCATGTGATACTATTGCTAAATCTGAAAATGATCTGAAACATGTTAGGTAGCATAGTTAACACATAATAGCAGGATAGCTTGTCTGGCATAGAAAAACCCACAGAAAGCAACCATAACCCCTTCTATACCCTGTATTCACATCAGACTGTATTATTCAGCAGATCTGCAAGTTACTTACAGAGATAATTGTGTAATATGTAGTAACTTCTCCATTTCCTGCCCCTCCACCTCTTTATTTCCATATCACTGAAACATTCCTCTGACTGGAAAGGCACATGCATCAGCCTGTTTGTATTAATAACTGCCAGATCACTATGTCCTGCATGCTGCCTGACATGAAAGCAAAAAAGGAGCTGGCAAACTTAATGGATGCCAGGATTGGAATTATGTGAGTTTCTTAATTTGACTTTCAGATCCGAATTCCTGTTGTTTTCAGTAGGCACCCACCCAAGGGTGGAGCAGCTGAACGTTGCACCACGAGACATCTGTTCAGAATGCTGAACAGTTCAATCAGACAAGCACGGAGGCAGTGATTAGCAAGAAAAATAACTTACATTGGGATTAACAAGTTGTGTGCCTGTATTTCAGTTCAGTACAGTCAAATAGCTGCACCAAGAGCCAGCACACCAATCAAATGAAACATCCCAACGTACTCGTGCCCACAAGCCTGTTTTCAATCGAGACGATCTGCACACACGTGCACCGGTAACACAATATCATGGTATCCTCTGTAGAGCAGTGGTTCTCAACCCTTTTTGTACCAGGACCCATTTGTAAACATCAATGGCCAGTCCCGACCCAGTACCCCTTCCCCTTGACCTGTGGCCCCCTGCCCCCAGACCCCAGCTCTCCAATGTGTGGGGCAGGGGGTGGATGTGTGGGGTAGGGAGAGTATGTGTGGGGCAAGGGAGAGCCCAAACAGCCCCCCTAACAGCCTGCAAGGGAAAAGCCGTGGTTTCCTATGTTTTTTTTTTCTCCTTTAAAGGGGTATCCATTTTTTAAGCTTGTTTGTGACCCTTTCATATATTCTTGTGGCCCACTTTTGGGTTGTGACCCATGGATTGAGAAACACTGCTCTAGAGGACCTGCTAAATGGCTGCTCTACAGCAACTAAATTGCATCTTCCACAGCAGCCAAGTAGAGCACTATACAGTTTAGGTTTGGAGCTTGAAACATGGCCTTTGCATTCCTTCAGTTCTAGACTGGTTGCATGCTGGAAGCCATTCCTGGCTGAAGAGAGGAACCTGGATGATGCTTTAATTAACCCCAGCTGCCACATATCCCATGAGGATGTAATGGCAGCTGGGAATCACTGGGAATAGGGAAAAACCAACTGACAGCTGTGGGGCAATAGGGAGGTGGATAGAAGCCAAGGCTGCTGCACATCACTAGAAAATCCCTATATGCTGAGAAGATATGACTGGGCCTAGATAAGGCATTTGAGTGCTGTTACTGTGGTGCATCCACTTAAATAAAAAGTTAAGGTACTCCCTATCACCTCCTGTTTCCCTAAAAACAATGCTCCAAGTTTTCTTCTCTGTGGTTCCTTTGCAGAATTGGTGGACTGTAGGAGTCTCATGTCAGCCTTGGTGTGGCACCATAACATGTGGCTGGCAGATATAATACTGAATTGTAGCATCAGACACTGGGGATATTTCTAGTGTTGATATAGCTCTCTGTAAAGCCTGGAAACATGGAAGATGGTATTAACTTAAGTATATTACAAGCTCTAAATAGCAGCTAGTGGTTTTATGCAGGTTGCACATGAATAACAGAGGTTTGGATTATCTTACTTCACTCTAGGCTAATATATGGTATTAAATAGTGAATTTGCATGCAAGGGAGATTACATGGGAATAATGACATTTCTAAATGTATTTCAAAGCAACATTTTTATTCAGCAACTGATTATTGTCATTTTACTACACATTTGTGCAAAATTGAAGTTTCTCATTAAATAAGTGGAGAGAAATGGACCCTGTTAAGATAGAGAAATGCTACCTGGATATCTAGCATTTCATTCAAAATTGCTTATGTATTTTGAAAAGCATTTATGCTGTATTTGAACTGATACTTGTTTATATAACACCACACAGGTATTTTAGATAGGCTCCCACAGTGAGGAGGTTACATTTAAGGTAAACTACACATCACATAGACCTTTCTTGGTCTGTTCTAACACTTGTATATTGGCCTTCAGTTATTTCTATCAGCAAAGAAAAGTCAGGCAAAAGAAGCACAGTCTCTTCAGGACAGTGACTGTCATAAGGAGTAAATCAGTAGGACATTTCTTAAAAGTGCAGGAAAAAAAAGAAATGAACATATAATCTTTACAATCCCATAAGCAGCTGAGGACACTTATTTCCCTTCTGTGTTGAAAATTATGTTTTAGCCTAACCTTACTTATCTTGTCAATGCTTTCCTGCCAAAGTAGCCCACTTCAGAGTATTGATCAGCTCCTTTTATAGGCAGTGCTCTGGGATTGCTAATATCGATCTGGCTCTTTTATAGGCAACTTCCAGAGAATGGAGAATATACACCTATATAATTACAAATTAGTTGTACAGCTGGTTCCATGATTCTGCCCAAAGGCCTTTCTGACTTATTCTAAAAGGAATAATGCCCGGGACATTCCTCCAGATGAAGTGATGCTTGGAGGAAAACAAAAGTTGTTGGACAAACAAAAATATAAAAAGGGATGACAGGGTATCAAAAACAGAATGCAGAATGACATGAGCAAGTAGAAAAAAAGAAATGTAAGTTTCCTTCAACTTCATATCTATTGAACACACACAAAAAATTCCTTAAGAGATTCCAGTTAATGAAGAATATTTCCCTGGGGCATGGTAGATGGAGAGGATCTTTCACCATTTGCTTTAAAGAGCTGCAGTCTTTTAAACAGAATAAGTCACTATATCAAGAATTCTCTTCCCTCTTCTGGATTACCCTGACAAAAGAGTTGGTCAAAATTCTTCCATGTTACAATTAATTTTTTTTGTAAAAACACCTCAAACGGTGATAATCCTCTAAATCTTTCTTGTCATTAAAACAGAGACATAACTGCCCTGGGCAGTGGCAGCGTATGGTGCAAGAACAACAGCCAGAGGTTCCCTGCTGCAGGGAAAGATGTCACCTCCTTGTTTTGCCATGGTTGCATGTAGCATTTAAACATCAAATTTCGACAACAGTAAAGGGATGTGACACCTCCCCCCTGCAGGAGCAAACTTCTGGCTTTTGCTCCTACACAGCATATCATTGCTGCTGCTCTGCCTTTGCCATTGCTGGAACTAGAGTAGGGAAGGCTTTAGGGGAGGAAGAGGGTCATGGGACAGCAGCCTGGAGGGTGAGGGCCCCCTTGCACAGCTCCATTCTGGCATACGCCCTCCTTAGGCAGGCCTGGGGCTCATGCCCCACTCATCCATCCATTGTGGTGGTGCACTAAAAGGAGAAGTAAAAACTTGGAGATTTTACAATAGAAGTTTTACTGCTTTTTAAATAGCTCAGTGCTCAACTGCTGCCTTCACGTAAGTGCTAAGTAAAAACAGCGGAAGGAGAAAAAATTCTACACAGGCAGATTCCACATCGTGCTCCCTAATGAGCAAGCTTCCATTTCTGACGCTCTTTCAGGTTCCTTGAAGCCTTCTGCTGCTCACTTTACGTAAGGGTTAGCACAACACAAAACTCCTGAAAATCTGTTCAGCCTTTCTTAAATTATAAGCGAGGTAGAAGAGATTCTGTTTGATTATTTTTCAGTAATATTGCCTTGCCTGTAGTATATACATTCCTCTTAGGAAACAGTTCTGTGCAGACCAAACTTACTGTATTTACTTGAATAGAAGACGAGCCCCTGCCCCCAAATAGCCTGGGGGGGAAAGCTCCTTGTCTTATATTCAAATACGAATTGGAGGGGGCAGCAGGGGGCTGTTGCAGCTCTGACTCTGGCACTGAGCCGGGGTTGGGGCAGAGTCAGACCCACAGCAGCTTCCAGCTCCCCCTCTGCTTCCCCTCTGCAGCTTTTGCACCCATGTTGACCCCTATCCCTGGCCCTTACTGTCAAGTGCAACTTCGCTCTGGGTGGCCTGGGATCTCTCCTAGGCAAGGAGCACATGGAAACTCCTTCGCCTGTTCAGCCAACTAGCAGCACTAACACTAGTGCATTGCCTTCCTGGCCAGTCAGCAGTGCTAACACTGCTACATGTCCAGACAAGGGCTGAGCTTCCATGTGAGGTGCTCTGGGTTGGAGCAGTATCTGACAGTAAGTGGGGGAGGGGAAGAGGCAGAAACTATAGGGAGCAGGGGGGAAGGGACAGAGACTGGGGGAAGTTGCGAGGAAGAGGGAGAGACTGGAGGGAGTAGGGAGAAGGGCAGAGGCCGTGGAGGGGGGCAGGTGGCAGGGGCACAGGAAGACAGAAACAGGTGGGGCAGAGAGCAAGGGGACCACCTGACCACCCCCTCTTCCCTAGCCACTGCTTTCCTTGCAATAGCAGTGCAAGGGGGGTGGGATTCAAGACTCCCACCAATAATAAGATTCTGTATCTGAAAAATGTATATTTTCAAATATAGAATCTAATTATTGGCAGGGTTGTCTTATGTTGAAAGTCTTCTTATATTTGAGTAAATACAGTAATAGTTCAAAGGCTTCTATTCCCAAGGTGGAAGAAAGCTACAGAAAGGCATATTTGTGTGACAAATGTGCTTAATCTTAAAAATACTGTTTTTTTTTTTTATTTGAAGGGTAAGCAGGAGCTAAAAAGCAAATCTGCTAAATTTATAGAGGGATGGTTAAGATGTTTGAGTGTTGCTTTCCTTTGGTAGAGATGGAAATAAAAGAGTATTTTTCTGCTTATACAGTTTTCCTTTATTAGGTATGATATCATTACCCTGTTGATTTAATATTTTTTGCTATGGAAAATATTTTTTATATTGTTTTAAAGACTATAATTGGAATTAATCAATTTACTGCCTCATGCACGATGCACTGGATTTGTGGCTTCAGCTCTTGGCATAACAATATAGCTCAATATGAGTCCTGGAACCAGAGTTAAATATAATCCACAAGCACTAGAACCTTTTATAGCATGAAAGACAGTCCATTTATAAGACTGTGAAAGGCAAACCCAGGACAGCAATATTTTCTATAGAGTTGTCTTGACTTACGTAATGCTCAGTACACCTGCTAAAGCTCATTCACTATTTTGCCAGCAAAGCTATGTAGCATAGGCCAGGCCGTAGTGGGATAATAAATGTGATTCTAGTAGACAAAAACACTATGAATTGGCATTATGGTATTCTTTCTTTTGGGCTTGTTGTATGTTTGTGACTTTCTTACTTAATTTTATCCACACCCACATAAAATGTAGATTTCTACTGTCCAGCACTACAAAATATTTTTTTTTCTGACTGGCCATCCTGTAAATAGTATGGGCAGGCTCAAGAACAACACTTCCATTTGCGTTCCTATCGCTGCTTTCTCTCTGATCGTTGGTGGCCTGCTAGTTTGGCAGCAGCAGTGGCTTGGAGGGTTAAGTCTGTTAATGCCTTGAATACCCTTTGAGACTAATAGGAGAAAGTTACAGAGTGATGAACCTATGCTTCCTGTGGACCCCTTATCCCCTCCATATTTACAGTCACACAGACCTAAATAAGCAGAATAGGAATGAAAAAAGAGGATTATTCTGACTGTCTTCAGCTTCTGTTTCTTTCTGGTCCTCTGCAGCTGGCCACAGGCCACTGGATCAGAGTTTAGAAACAACTGCAACGCTCTTGGAAGACTGAGGGAGTGTGCTATATAGAACAGAGTGGACATCAGAAGAAAATCTAATCTTAGGTAGAGATAATGTCAGATAGGGTGCATCTACACAAGACGCTGTGTCACTGTAGTGACAAGCTACAGCAACATAGCATTAGCAGGCGCAACCTGTGATGCTGACGCTACTGCACAGTAGTAATCAGTTACTGTGCAGTTGCTTGTTGCTACTGCGTAGTAGGGTTGGAAATGACTTGTGCGCTGCCAGGCAGTTAAATAAGCAGTAACGGCAGTTACTTCACAGTCATTTAGTACTTGCTAAAGCAAGTATTAAATGGCTGCACAGTAACAAGTATACAGTTAGGGGCACATGTAGATGCGCCCAGCAAGAACAAACTTGAATTGCTAGAGTGCTAAGCTAGACTCAGTTTGGGTCCAAGTTCTGAATATCAACAACTACAACCCTTTCCCCACTGCTCCAGAAAGTAAAATTTCCCAGTTTACCTTTTTTTTTTTTGAAATGTCATCTTCTATGTTTCAACCATCTCTACTTACTTCCTTTTCCATAAGCATACTCATAGTGAATAAACTAAGTGATAGGGGTAAGGCTATTATCAGGGTTCAAATTACACTTTGACTCTGGCAGGGTGTGGGGGGGCAGTCTACAAAAAAAATTGGGCGGCCCATCACGATGCCCTAATAGAATTGGAGACCCCTCCCCCCCCGAGGTTATGATTTTCAAATCTTACAAGGGGGCTCTTGTCTCTTATGGGTGGTGGGGGACTCAGCCTGCCACCCTTCACCCCCAGCCTCCCCCTGATTTGAACCCTGGCTATTATGTATGTAGGTGTGGATACTGGGAGCATTGAATTGACTTATTTATGATCATTCAGTTGTAAGCTACAACGTGACTTAGATGTTCAGGTGTTAAATTCTATCTCATCTGCTTCAATTACAATGCAGTACTATGTGGACACGTCAACAAATATAGGGTCTACCATCAAGAGCAATATACCTGGTGAAAGGTCAGCCTGGCAGAACCTGGGCCACCCATCCAAGTACAAATTTCAAGCAAAGATAAGTGTTCAGAATGTTAATTTTAGTAATGCACCCTTCTGTTTCATCTGGGGAATGAAGGACTATTGCATAGAGAATGGACCTTCTCTTTCCTCCTGGTGAATCTTCCAACCAGTTATATGCAAGTTAAAATTCTTTGCAAGCTCTTGTACTGGATAAACAGCAGTTCTAAAAGACGCTGTCCCAGATTATAGAACTATAGGCATTGTGTGCATCTTGAATGTTAGCAGACATTCAGTGGAAGACAAGGGACATTTCAGCTTTGAAACAGAATCACATCATACTTTTTTCTGAGCAATTACTGTCATTCTGAGTGATAGTGACCCAAAACTCAGCATACTCTGTGCAAATTCTTTATTGAAACAATGATCAATTTACAAGCTGGATCACGGTTTTTGCCACTTTAGCATAAATTTCTCTTTGTGGTTTGCAGCTGTGAATTATAAAATCTTAGAATTGTAGTTGTTAAAAATCAAAATACAGCAAAATTCTGCTTCTTAACAGAACACATTCATAGTTGTCTTTTTACATTTATTGTAACATAAAACAGAAAAAATCAGAGTTGCTGAAATATAACTTAACATTTACATTAGTGCAAGCATTTTCTTTGCATCTAAGAAGCTTTAAGCAGTCCCACAAAATATGACAGGTATCTAGGAGGCTAACACTTTAAATAGTGCATTGCCAAGATTCTCTGGGTAGCAATTTTCAACCCTCTAAATTCAACACTATTAATACTTTAAAAAAAAAAAAAGATTACTCGGAATCAAGTTGTAAGTTACTTTAGCAAAGGTCAGGTGACCCTGGCTGTATATTACAGTACTTATGTGGTCAGTTCTTGACATACAGGGGTTACTTTAAAGTTACGAGTCAGTAAATTGATAAATATAGGCTAAGAAAATGGATGTGTGATGGGCAACCCTTAAAGTCAGTATCTGTCCACAATTAATCATTCATTATAACTTGTGGTTCTATAGTATCTTTAAGTATAAACTTCTATCTCTGATATCAGTAACTGTAGCTATTTGCTGATTTTTAAATAGGAATCACTGCAGAGTAGGTTTCTTCAAGACTGCTTATGTCAAAGGTAGGAAAAACATAAGCAGCAGTGTGAAAAAGGTGGGGATTCCTTATAATGAATCAAAAACAAAAGTAGCGGTGCTTAATGAGAAGATGAGAAAAATATTAAAATTTTTCTGTTCAGTATTTTTTTTAATGTCCATGCAAAACAGAAAAAATAAACGTAAGAAAATAAACCTGAGTCTGTGATGTCATGCCTGGTAGAAATGAAGTGGCAGTTCACTTTAAATATTTACAATGGTGCAATTATGTAAGATCACCAATAAGATGTTTCTAAAATTGCATTATGTGTTTAGAACTCCAAATGCGTACATCTAGGCAGGGACTTTGTCTATTTTGACTGCTGTATGGCACCAAACAAACTACTGGTGCTTACTTAGCTAACAATAAGTAAAATAGCAACATACAAAGCTATATGCTTAGGCCAAATAATAGGTAACTTATCACTCCTGTGCCTCTGAAGTCCTTTAGGTGCATGATGAAACCCATCAAGGACTCAAAAGACAATAATATAAATACTAGAAATATAATTATGGCTCCAACAAAATAGTTACTCAGTGCCAATTTTTTCTTGCACCATTAAATATGTACTGCAGAAGAAGTGCCTACTGTGAAATGATGCAAAAATCAAACAGTTTAGTTTATTTGTATTACAAGCACAAAGCCTACACAGAAGGAGATGGAAAGTTTTTAGACCTTGTTTACCACATCAGTCTTGAATGCGTGCTTGAAAACATTAATAAATGTTATGCTTATAGGTATAATACAATAGATACAAAAAGATACTGAAGATTGAGCAATGTATATGAAAATAGAGATCAAATGTATAAAATAGAATTTTTTTTTAATAAACCTACATTTCCCTCATATAAAGTTCTGTCTCACTCTGGTTAGTTCTATGCTAAATTTTATCATGCTATTAGTTTCCGCAATTTTTTTCCAGGTATACAAAGGAAAGAAAGTATTTAAACTGCAGTTACTGAATTAGCATCCAGTGGGTGAAATCCTAGCTCCATGGAGGTCAAAGGCAAAACGTATTTGACTTTCATAGGGTTTGAAATTCATATTGTATGAATACCTGGTCCAGACGATATAGGTAAGAGTAAGTTCACTATGCACTTTAAAATCTGCTGTAAGCAGACTTATTTTATTGTGGTCCAGCCCTTTGGAAAATAAAGTGTAAACTTGCTTGAAGTTACAGAATTTGTTTAGAAATTCTCTTGAAATCTATGGAATTATTTATTAACAATATAAACCAGAATGCAGGCACTTTGATTGTAATGGGAACTGCATTCTGCTAGGCCTTTTATAAACACATGGTATGCCATAATCCCGGGCTGTCCAATTGGTGACCCACAGGCCGCATACAATCTACAGGCCTCTGCAGTTACCTCTCCCACTGCCGTGCTGCAGAGTTTGAAAGGGGCAGGAATCCAGGGGAGCCTATTGAAGTTGGACAGCCCTGCCATGACCCCTACAATCTTGGGAAGTTTACAGTCTTGAAAGGTTAAATTTTCCCAAATATATAATGGCACTCTGTTGTGAAAGAAAGCACATTTACAACACTGTTCTTCCTTAGGAAAATTAAGCTGAAGAATAGGCAAGTCTATTTAAAATGCAAAACTATTTGTTATTAATTGTTACATAATTAGGAAAAAATCAAGATGCCTCTGTTGTGTAAGTAATTAAGGCAAATTAAGAGAAGTCAGTGCAAATTTCTACCCTTGCTTTACAATGCGTCTCCTCTTTCTTTGCCAAAAGAAGTCTAAAAACAGAACAGAAAGGAAAAAGATGAGACCATTAAAGAAAGATGTACTTTGTAGTGAACAAATTACTAAGTATATTTCAATCTTGTGGGTCAGGATAACCCCTTTCTAGCTCACACATGTCTTTTTTTCTGTACAGTATGTTCTAGATTTGTTTCAATTCACTGTAATTCATTTTAAATTCAGTTTTTAAAAGGACTGTACTCTGGCAAAGTTCTGTTTTGCAAATGCAAATGTTTCCATTTAGATGTCAAATTACCTGAGTGGTAAGGGCAATTGAGACATCTGTATGCATCCTCAAACACTGGACTTCATTAAAAGAATTTGGCCTTGTATTTATTTATTTTTCCCACATAGACAACCTGGGTGATTCAATGCAGAGATTAGGATTTGTTTGCATATTTTACAATTGGTGGTGGGTGCAAGACTTAGCCATCTTGATGCATCTCTGTGGGTTTTAACAGGAACATATGCAGACAAAGTACAGACAGTGCTCAACTCTCTGTTCATTATTATTAATTTCTAATGGCTGCAACTGCAGTGACCTTATTTGCCCTCAGTTTCTTATACAGTGAATGTATTTGAGCTCCAGACCAAAGACAGGTTTTATTACCAAGTAAGCAGAATAGGATAACAAGATTTGCATATCCAAAAATCTCTTTCAGTATAAGCTTCTGAGAACGTGAACATATGGCTAAGTAAATGGGGGGAAAAAAAGCCAGAACTTCACACAACATTTTACTGTAGCTTTCTGGCAGAAATTAAGTGCTTCCCCTTCTGTATAAACAAATTTAATGTTTACTCTCTGTGTGAGTGAGCACTTGTTGGCATCTCCATTCCAAGGAGGAGGGAGAACTATTTCCCCGGGGTCTAAATGTAAATGGCTTGGTCTCAAATTAAGTGGACATATTTAATTTTCTTTAATAGCTTCCTCATTCACAACACAGCTCAGCAAAGATGTTTGGTAAAATGGGATCTGCTAGCATATTATTTGGCTAAGGAGTGCTGGCTCTTGGACAAGATCTCAAATTATGGGACCAGTTTCACAGAAATGCAACAGATAAAAAGGAGAAGGGAAGAGAAAAATGAAAATCAGCTTTCTGTTTAGTAAGTTCAAGTGTTTTACATTAAAACACTACAAATGACTTCCAGGGGTCACTATAGGTGACCCAACCTAGAAATAGCTGAGGTAAACACTTCTGAAAAAAAATCCTAAACCAAAGAGAGCAATTAATATTAATATAATAGCAATTACTCTGTCATAAATCATGGTAAACTTAACTCAAACTGAGAAGAAAGTGCCAAATAATCCACATACATGCTTTTACAATGATAGTCTCCAGGTAAGGCTTAGCGGCAGGTACAATATCTATTTTTAAAGACGCACCTGATTTTTCTTGCTATGCATAGATTTGCAGGGTAACTATCATACATGGCTTTCATAAATAATACAGGTATTTTTGTCAGTTGCCAATACTGTCTCATTAGAGTCGAATTCAGTAGCAGGGTCAGGAAGGAGGTCTGTAGGAGTTGCTGGTATTTGAGGAATCTCTTCTTCCTTAGTTTCTATCTGCATGCTGTCTTGTGACTGGCCATCTATACAGTCCTTTTTGGACAAAGGGTGAACTGACACTTTTATCGCTATCTGCCGTGGTGGTTCATGCAGTGATGATGCATCCGAGTCAGCTGTGGGAGAGTCACTGCGCTTCAGAGCATTAGGAAGCATGTATACCTCATCTCCTACAGTGGTCTCCTGGCCTTCTGCTGTTTGCCGTACGAAGTTCTGTCCCTGCTCCTCCAAGCCCACCACCTCCATGATCTCTTCCATTATTGTCCTGCAGTTCATGATGAGAGGAGGCAGAGGAACGCTCCGGGCAAGTTCCTCAATGTAGCGAGCAAATTCCATAGTCTTGAACTGAGTTACTTTGGCAAGTTCAAGAGTTTTGGCTGAAGTTATGATTGGGATACGCTTAGCAATCTCAAAGGCTTTTTGGAGTTTTTCTGCTCCTTCCGTTCTGAAGAACTCATTGATAGCTTTCTCTGTTTTCTTCAAGTGGCTGCTCATCATACACAGCCTGGTAATATTCAAGATCATAACGATGGTAAAAGCTACAAGGCAGACAATCATGTAATAGATCCCCATATCTCCAGAGGTAAAGATGACCCTCAGAGTCACAGTGTTGTTCACACTGCCATAGATATTAGAAGCAACACATGTGTATTTACCTCTGTCTTCAAAAGATACCCTGGTAATGTTCAGTAGCCCACTGTCAAGAAACCACCATTTTCCTGAGGAAAGGATATAGAAGAATTTGATCAAAAACAATACTTGTTTATGTTGCTACCATAAAATTTTAATCATCAACTTTATCATATACCTCCATGTTTTAGGAAAAAAAGCTTAGCTCTCTTTGGGATTCCACCACAGTACAATTTGGGGTACTGTCAAGGTCAACAGTGACATAATCTCTGAAGTCAGATCTTGTTCTAAAAATGTCTCATCACCCACAATAAATTATAGTTTATATCTATCATAGCAAGGTAACCCACAATAAATTATAGTTTATATCTTGTGTAGCAAGGTAAATTATAAGCCTAATTTTGCAGAGAGCATCTTGACCATAGTGTATACCTCCTAAACTGCTGAATTTAAGGAACAATAGGAGTGAGAGAGAAGAAAGTTCTTTTAGGACTCACTAACAATGCTGTATTTCCTACAATAAGTTGTCTAGTATTTTGTAATAGTATCGTATATGGTTTTGTTTACAACACACCAAAAAGCCTGCCATGCATCTTACAGTGTAAATATATGTTGTTCCTGCCCCAAGCTTAATACATTTTAAAACATGATTTGAAAAAGGAAGTAATGAGATAGGGGTCTCATAGGTGAGAAAAGAAGAGGCCACAACAATAGGATCATGCTTTTGCTCATTAAAGACTTATGCACATCATGGGAGACCTGTTGTCTTTATGTATGAGGAAACTGTTCTGGAAGAACTTTCACGGAGATACACAATACTATTAATACCTTAGATGATTATATTTTACTGAAAGTTAAAGTACACATTTTTTGTTAGATGGCCCTAGTGTGGTTTGTTAAGTGCACAGACATACCCTCTGTACTGAAAAAATGTAGGCACATGCCTGCAGTGGCTCAGGCTAGAAGCCAAGGGGTGCTACAGCAACCCACCCTTCCCTTCCACAGTGCTGAGCTGAGGGGAGTGTGGCCAGGCCCTGGTAGGATTAGGCAGGGGTCCCCCTCCTCACTGGTCAGTGAGAAAGCCAGCAGGGATTTACATAGCATTTACTTACGCAGCAGGGAGTTACACAGGGAGCAGTTATCAACCCATCAGCAAAACAAAAATCTCTCTCATTAGTTCAAGCTCTTCTTCAACAACTTTTTCTAAGAAGGGACATTACCAGCTACCTATTGATTAGCTCCAAAAAGTCCTAAACTGACACAGTCCTGTCTGCCTTTGTTCTGTCTCCCACAGCACGGACCACAGCCAGCACATGGTGTACTAGCTAATGCTGACAGGTGTCTGTGTAAGGCAGAGGGAACAGGGGAATCCCTGATTCAGCAGGAAGTGGGGAGGGGGAGGGCAGGAGTAGGAGAAAGCCAGGCAGACACTGCTGTACCTACAGTCTCTGCCAGAGCTGCAGCCAGGGAACAGAGGGGAGGGGCCAGTCCAGCTCTCTAGAGCAGAGTGCCCTGCCCAACCCAGACAGTTGCTGGAATGCTGGGAGACTCTAATTTCACTTAAACTAGGAAGGGGTCTGGGACAGACATTGAATAAACCAGTTTGACCCAAATCAGTTAAATCTGATACTACATTCAACCACATTTATCTCGTACTAGTTTTAGCTATTTTCAAACCAGTTTATATGCACTAAACATCTGTTCTGTTAGAGGTTTAAACCAGTTTCTGACCTAATTTTGTAGGACAAATGCTTTCTTCTTGGACAAATGTTATGATTGTAGCCAGACAGTAGCCAGACAAGTTGAGTCTGACTCCCTGAATTTCAAATGAAGACCCTCCACATAAAACAACACATAAGCAGGGAAGGAAATCAGGGTCTGTGATTAAAGGATAAAGCAACACAAACTGTATGCAGTGGCTGTGAAGTGGTAGCTCCTGTACTACAACCTCACCTTCTGCTGCAGATTGATACATATATGCATTTAATTCTCTCCTCTATTTCATCCTCTTTGGAGGGACAGTTTTGTTTTGTAAAGATTATTTTATTTCTAAGAATTTTTTTGGGTAGTTTGAAATTCATTAGACAAACTGCCTTCAGTTTATGAAACTGAGAATAAATTGGGAGCTTTCAGTTTTTGGATTAGAATAATTTTCAAAAACCTTACTAACTAACTTGTTTTATACCCAGTGAAAATCAACTCCTTATTACTTTTGCCATTATATAGGCAAAGTTTAGATTTAAATTCCAGTTCCATAACTAAGTTGCATTTTAAGTGACTATCTTTAAACAACTATTTCAAGGCTAGGAAGATATTTATGCCCTGTGACCCTTAACTTTTGAGGGATTTTAATTCTTTAGTTGTTTTTCCACAACAGTATAAAGTTCTGTAATTTTCTAATGGAGTTATACCATCAAAAAGCTCTTAATTCTATTTTCATTGTATGAAAGCATAAATCTTTGAAAGATTTTTAGTGTTTGTAGGTATAATTTTGTCCATACTATTATGGAAGATACAAATTCTATAATGATGGCCCTACAGCTGCAATTTTCTACTCGCAGTATAAAATACAGTACAGCAGAATACACAAGGAATGTATATACTAAAGTACAGTTATGATCACAACTAATATAAGTCAATACTAGATTACAGAGACAGTTATCACTTATAAGAAACAAGGAAATGTACAGTTAATGCTTCTTTTAGGTAACTTCAGTATTTTGGTAAACCAGCTATTACAGTATGCCACCTCAGCGTAAATTATAAGTTCAACATGACTAAGGAAAGGGCTGTAAGTTTTCTGTGTGACTATGTATAATTATTTAGGCTGGCATGTACAGCTGTATGAGTACATCTCAAACCCACCATGGCTGTATGCAGATGTATGTTTCTACTGGAAAAAATTTAGTCCAGTAGAAAAATTGCCCAGGAGCTTGCCTGTGGCTGGAGAGTTTCACAGGCAAGCTCTCCAGCTAGGGGGTACTAGAGGGCTGCCCCTTGGGCCACCCTTGCCCTTATGGAGCCCGTTAGTTGACAGCCTGCTCTCCTCCCTGCCTGGGCAGGGGGCAAGATGTCAAGTGGAGTTGACTCCTGCTGAAAAGGTAGGGCCCCAGCCCCAGGAGAATATCCCCATGTTCCACCACTCAGCTGATTGGCAGGAAGGGGGCATTCTCCTATGGTGGGAACCCTCCAGGCTGCTCTAGGGGTGCAGGGAGAAGGTCGGGAGAAATCTGCCGCTGGAGCAAGGCTCCCTGCCTCACTCTGTACTTCTCCAGGCCGACCTAGAGCAACGTGGGGTAAGGCAGGGGGCATTTCATGATGGTGGCAAGGCCTCTGAGCCTTGCTGCTGTGACACAGCAGCTTGTGTCACTCTGTTCTGCTTGGAGTTAGCTGGGCAGTGTGGGCAGCAAGGAGAAGCACACCAGGTGGGACTCGGAGCAGCTGGGAGAGTTTCTCCCAGGAGAATGAATGTCCGCACACTTTCACCTGTCTTAATTTGTCCAGGGACCAGGAGGAGTAGATTTTCTGGGAGTGTAGAGAAGACATGAGGGAAACTTCTCCTGCCCTTCCCACAGACAGAGGGGAGGGATAGAGCAGCTGCTGGGGTCCCTCATCTGGGGAAAGAGTCAAGGGCTTTGCCTAATTGCTCCCCTCCCAGACTGCTGCTGCTTCCTGCCTCTTTTTCAAACTGGACACTGAGGAAGGGGCTTGGGGGGCTTTCCCCAGAGCTCCACCTGCTTTGCTCTATGCCTGGATACCAGAGATCTGAATAGTTACCCCCCAAAGTATGGCCTTTGACTTCTTCCTTATTTGAGCCCAGGAGGTTCTTCCTCCATGGTACCTGGGAATCACAAGGGAAAAGAGTGAAAGCAAAGAAGAGATTGGGTTCCTGCTTTCATTTCTGGTACTCAGACCTGGTTTTGCTTACAGCAACTCCAAACTTCAATTTTTGGGAAAGGCCTGCTCAGTCCTTTGGCATTAAGTGTGTCTTTACACGTGCTGCAGGGCTCGAGGGGGGCTCTCAAAGAGGTTTGATTAATTAGAGCACCCGCAGCACCTCCTTATTCAGCGTTCTGTGCTTTAAAATGGTGGCAGGGATGCTTTAACTTTGTTTGATGAACTTTAGTTTGTAACAGGGAGCCTGTCCTGGGCTGATCTCACTGGGGCCCACCTCCCTGTTTCTGGGCTAACTGCCCGCCTTCTCGCCCACCACGCCTTGTTGGTTCATTGATGTAGTTCATTGATGTAATTAAGCGGGAGGCTACCCATTTTGTTTTGCCCAGGGAGCACTATCTGCGGTTCTGTTCCTCCCCTGTGCCATGGCCCAAGCCTCACAGATGGCATCCAGATGTTCTCAACAGTCACCAGCCCCACACTGGGCCCCAGACTTCTCTGATCAGGACCCCTTTAAGATCCTTCCATTCTGGTGGCCTAATCCTCCTTCATCCTGGGCAGCATAGTTCCCTGCACTGCTCCCCCTTACAGGTGTGGTCCCCCCAGGACCTTTGGCTACTAGCCCTGACCCACTTCCAGGCCAGTCAGAACCCCAGGCCCTCAGCTCTTGGGTGTTCCTCGCAGTGGGCCCCTGACTTTTTGACCCTTCCAGTCCTGGCCCTGGCGTTGACTAGTCAGGGGATGTCCAGACAGGTGCAAGTCTATGGCTCCACTCTCTCCCTCTGGGGTTCCACCTTTCAGTCCCTACAAAGTGGGGAACCCACCCAGCTGTGGGGGCTAGGGGTTAAGGTGCCTCAACGTGCCTTTCACTGGGGTGGTAACTGGCCTGGCATTTCCTGGGGGCTCCCGCGCCACTGGGAGCCCCACCAGGCCACCCACTCCTGGCAGGGTGCAGTTTTAGGTTGTACCCAGGACCAGGAGCCTCCTGACCATTCCCTACAGCTCTTCCCTTACCTCCAGATGATACCAGCAGCCCTGCAGCCAGACAATGTTGTTGCCTGACCTCCAGCAGCAAAACTGCCCTGTTTATATGGGCAGCTCTAGGTTCAAAATGGCTGCCTTCATCAGGCACCTGGCATCTGCCAGCTCCAGACCCTTTTAAGTGGCAGGCACAAACATTGCCCTGCCACACACCCCCACTGCCATTTTGAAGCACAGGCGATCTGAATATACAGATGGAGAGGCTGCTGGAGCTTGCTAATTATCATGCTTCAGCAGACTTGATTAATTAAGTCTGCTCTGATGCGCTGTAATCACAGGACTTTGGAGCAGCGTCCCTACATGTCTACAGGCACCCTAAGATTCTTCAGGTATTCTAGCTTCCAAGCTCATCAGTATTTAATGAGCAAGCACAAGCTGAGTGTGTCTACATGACACATTTACTGCAGAGCTAATAAACTCTGAAGTTAAATGTCTCATGTTTACATGTGCAGTGCTATTAGGCAGGAGTAAACTGCCTAATAATTAACTCTGCAGCAGGTTAGTACTTGTAAATACTATTCTGCTGTGGAGTTTTTTTACTCTGTAGCAGTGCATATGTAGATGCTCAGCCAGCTGGCTGGGGCAAAAGGGTTCTTCAGTGAGGGGGCTCCCAGTTGGAACACTCTCATGCTCCAACCAGTCTGAGGCAGAAATTTTGAATGGAAAATTTCAGCCCAAACAGTTCAATTTTCAGAAAGGTTACATGAAACTACATTGTTACAATGAAAAATGTCAGCAAGTTTAAGAGAGTACTATTGGCCCCACTATGATAGAGTAAGATGCAATGTATTGGTATTGCTAAATTCTTTAATCAGTAGGTCCTTATTCATTGTAAAATAACAAAACAACGTGCTGATACAGCCTTAGTGCAGCTGTTACCAGTGACATAATGGCATTCATATTGTGACTCACTGAGTAGTTTTGTGCCAAAGGATTCTGGCTGAGAATACAAGCCTAATGAGACAACAATTAGACATGGGTAAAAGGAAGGTACCAGTGCTGATTCTCAGGTTATTTTTGCACTAGATAAACTGGAAAGTTATCCAAAGATCTTCAAAGATCTCAGTCACTGGGGGCAAAATTCATGGAACAGCAAAGCGCCCACACAAAGCCCTTTGGACTAGGGACAGACATTCAAAAAGCCTGAGCCTATATGGATTCAATCTGTGCAGGGTAGTCTAACCTGGCTAGACTGAACCAGTTTGCACAGACATCCCAGACATGCAGGCACATACCTGCAGTGGCTCAGGAGAGAAGCCAAGGGCACTAGAGCAGCCCTCCCATCCCTTCCACAGAACTGAGCTGAGGAGGCGCATGGCCAGGTGCTGGCAGGACACTCTGATTGGGCAAACTGATAACACCTCATTAAGAAAACAACAGAGAGACATTACCAGCTACCTGTTGATTCTGCCTGTGATTTAGCACAGAGTGTAGCCAGTATGTGGTCTTCTAACTTAATACATAGACACCTCCTCAGCAAGGCAGAGGGGATGGGGGGAATTCCTGCTTAGCAGGGAGTGGTGAGGGGGAGAGAGCAGGGGAGCAGCCCTCAGTCTCTGCCGGAGATCCAGCCAGGGAGCACAGGGGAGGGGAGCACAGGGAGCACTGCTGAGGAGCAGAGAGCCCTGCCCAGCCCAGGAGCATGCTGGGATGCTGGGGGTGTCTGATTTATCTTAAACCAGCGGTAGGTCTGGGACAGACATTACATAAACCAGCTTGAGCCAAATCAGTTAAGTCTGATATTACAGTCAACCAGGTTTATTGCAAACCAGTTTTAGTCATTTTCAAACTGGTTTATGTGCACTGAACATCTGTTCTGTTACAGGTTTAAACCAGTTTCTGATCACTTAAACCAGTTTATTTGTAATGTCTGTCCCTAGCCTTGAAGTATTTAAGTTCTATTTAAGATGCATTCAGGCTTTAAGCAGATCCTTTACAGCAGTATGAATTTAATTCTGTATTACTTTGAATTTCCAGTTATATGAATATTCTATAATGGAGTGCTACATCCCCACAGATGATTTATCTCGTTTTCCAGTTTGGTACCAAATTATGTAGATTCCACATAAAGTCTATTTTTTACCTGTTCTAAATTCTATGTGACCCTCGCCCTGTGATTGCCTATGCCACTGTACAGAACTTTGGCTGCTGTATTAAAAGGCCTGGGTGAGGAAATAACCACGCTAGGAGAAAGAATACATTTCTTATTGGATAAATATGCTAGGGAGGCTAAAGCTGAAGTAATATAATGCCTTAATCGTCGCGATTGGGGAGTTGAAAGAGCTCTACTATAAAAATCTCAGAGCCTCAGTTACAACACACTCCCATATCTCCTATTGATTATGTGCATTTAATAGTTCAGTCTGTTCCTTTCTGTACTAACACACAGAAAATGGCTGGCTACTTTTGGAAAACCTAATTTAAAAAAAACCAAGTAAACAACTTACAAATATCCAGTTCTACAGAAAGTCATTACCGAAACATACTGTGGTACAGATAGCTGGGTCAATCATTATCTCATCATGCCACAGTTCTCTATCGGGTCATCTATTAATAAGACAAGCCACCCTGCATTTAATATGAAAAAGACTTACTTGACTATATTGTGTTCAAAGCGATCAGAGTGAAAACTTTATAAAAGAACTAAGGGCATCTATACACATGCTCTGGGGTGGGGGGCATTCTAATTAGAGTGGCTCTTGGAAAAACTACTGGTTTAATTGTTTCTCTCAAGGTTGTAAAATAAATGCATTTACAACTGCCATGATCCCAGGAGACTGACTCCTTTCAGTCCCCGCTTGTAACTGTTTATAAGAAAAGAGTACAATAAAGTTATTAAAATTCATGTATATGGACTTAGTCCTCTATAAACAAGGTATTAGCTTTAACATTCTTGTTTGGGTACAATAAATTACTCAAAATATTAAAACCTTACTATTTTTCTCTTCCTCCTTCAGCAAACGGCCATTGGAATTGTACCATTTGTAATGAGGACCAGGGTTGCCTAGGACATTGCAGTCTAGCAAGGCACTACTCCCTTCTTTCACTATAATATGATCGATTCTGGAGATGACCACAGGCACAGATCCCAAGTTCATGTCAGTGCGATTTAAAGTGCTATTAGTCACATCCTCAGCAGTTGTCAAAACTGTTAATAAGATAAAAAGAAGTATGGTAGGCAAAAAGTTGTGGCCGTTCAGTAGTATGGTCATTCTTCTCCAGTAGGCTGCCAGCAGGGAGTTGGGGTAAGGAGTCATCTGTTGAGTTCAGCCCTTTGAGCTGTGCAAGTCAGAGGAAGGTTTTGCTGTGATCCATGAAGTTTTACAGCTAAGAAAAAATCCTATAAAATAAATAAATGGGAAAAAATGAGACATTGTATAAACATTTTATTAAATATGTTCCTTTAATATAATGACACACTCATTAATGTATTTCACAATCATCACTTCAGTGTCTTTCCTAATATCTATGTTATCACCAGGGATCCTGGTTTTCTCTGATTAAAAATTGCAATTTTTCTTATAAAAAATAGCAAATTCTCCGATTTAAAACCCCAAACCCACAATTAACATGCTACACACACACACAAATAAAATACACAAATATATACACGCACATATAAAATATACAATACACACATATATCTACACATACGTATACACGTATGTATACACACACATATATACATACATATAAATAAAGTCAACCGAACACATTTTATTGATATATTTGCAATTTTGAAGCAATTTGGAAGCCTTCCAGTGCCTCAATCAGTATAATAAAATAAATTCTAAATACTTATAAATTTTGGTATTCGATTTTGGGGTTTTTATCATGGAAAATCAGAATTCCTCTGCTCCCTTATCTCACAGAACCCAGATCTAGGCCTCTCACGCCCAAGCCACAGTCCCCTGGCCCTGCTGGTGCCCCTCACTGCCATGGCCCCCTGCCCAAGCCCTGCTGGTGCCCCTCGCCTCCCACACACAGCCCCCTGCCCCCCTCAGCCCTGATGGAGGGGGGCCCCCAGCTGCAAGGGCTACAGAGCCAGGGACCCAGGTCCACAGCCCTCTGCCACCAGGAGCTGGCAGCTGCTGCAGTGTACTGGAGCGTGGAGCCTAGCTCCCCTCCACTTGTGGGCAGCACAGCTGAAGCAGAGCCCATGGAGAGTGCTGGGTGTGGGCTGCCTGCTGCAGGCTTGGGCCAGGAGGGGCCACCTCCCTGCCACTGCATACACTCCTGTGGGGGCAGGACCCATGCCCTCCAGATCTGTGTGCAAGGTGAGGGCGGGTATGGGTGCAGGCTCCCTGCCCCACTGCCCTCCCCGAGGACCTCTGCAGCTCAGTGGATGGGACCTGGGATGGCAAGGCGGAGCAGGGTGGGAAGGGAAGCTCCTCGCTGCTGTGAACCCTGTGCCACCCTGGTAAAGTGCTCGCTGCCCACTCTGCAACAGTGAAGGGCACAATCCCACACCACTGCCCCTGCTGCTGGTGGGCAGGCTGGGGGCACTTCATCAGGGTGACATGAGGCTTGCAGCAGCAAGGAGCTTGCCCACCCAGCCCCACTCTGCCCTACCCTACCATGCTGGGTCGCACCTGCTGGACTGTGGAGCCCCAGGGGGAGGGCAGCAGGGCAGGGAGCCCAAGTCCACAGCCTGCACCCACCTTGTGCACAGATATGGGGGCATGTGCCCAGCATACTCGCCCAGGAGGACAGAGCAGCGGGGAGCTGGTCCTATCCCCCACCAAGCCACCCGTAGCCCCACTGCACTCCCTGCTGGCGCCCTGCAGCCATACATTCTGGCCTCAGGCCCCAAGCTCCATGCACTGCCTGGCTAGGCAGCAGCCCCAGCTCCAGCCCTAGCCCTGCCTAACTCCCGCCCACCTTCCCGCCCTCCTTCCCTATGGGGCCTCACACTTTGCTTCCCTCTGCCCCCTGGACTTACCTGTGGGAGCTGCTCTCCAGGCTGCCTGGCAGCCATGTGCATATGCATGCACTTCTGCCCCACCACCTATGCCAGCCTGTAGAGAGCTCTTTGCAAAAGCAGAAAATCCGCATGGTTCTCTCTTAAATTGAAAAATCCACATTTTTCTCAGGTAAAAAGGGAAATCCACATTTTTTCCAGTTTCTGTGGGAATCCAAAAACCTGGATCCCTGGTTATCATAGTCCCCATTCTTACTAGAGAAAGATGCACATGTTTTTCAGACAATAACGTTGTCCCAAATGACAGGCATGGGAGAAACCCAGGCACTTAGAAGCAATTTTGCTCTAGAAGCAGTTACAAGTTTATTCTAAAAATTCTACTTATAATTTTTCCCCCACATATAGACTGTCAAAATGGAAAAGAAAAGGCCTGTCCTACCTTCTGCACAAGAGGTTCTGCTGCAAGTAAGGAATATTCAGGTAAGGACTGCTGGAGTTAGTGTTTAGGTTCTTAAATATGTGACTGCCCAAATGCTATAGCAACACAGGTGAGATATCATTCATTTTTCTGAACTCAATTCAAGGTGTTAAGCTCTGCAGGAACAATGGAATTTGCTCAAGCTGGAAGAACATAGTTAAAGAAGAGTACCTAATACTTTATAAATACATTAACTTAAATTTTTATAGCAACCAAATCTAAAAGGCAAAAGAAGAGCAATTGGAATGTAATTATGTCTAGAATGTAATTGGCAGACTGGTTTTGGCTGTGTAACATTAAGAGTGCATCTACACCCTCAAACAACTGCGTTTGGGGCAATACAGTAAAGCAGGGCACACTTGCACTGTGCATACTACACCCTACATGGATGCAAAGTAGCACCTTAGAGTGGTCCTGGCCATGAGCCAGAAAATACTGCAGATGGAATTTCACCAGCACATGCCAAGCACTGCTCTGTGGTGGCCATATCATATTCATTTCAGGTCACTGCCAATAAAGCTACTTAGGTGTGGCTGCTGTCACAGGAAGAAAGAGGGCATGCTGTGTCTCACCATGGTCCTTCTCAGCACACTTGGCAATGTAGACATGACCTGAGTGTTTGGGGTAGAGTATTTGTGACAAGTCTTATTAGAGTTTCCTTAACTAACCACCCTGCCTACTCCTTAAGTTCTGTCTTATAAAAGTGACCACAGTTTGGATGTTAAGGGTAAGACTTAAAAGAACACCGACTACTGGCCTCATTATACTCCTGCAGAAAGCGATGGAAGTTTTATTGTTGACTGACAGGAACCAGAGTTAGTTCAAGCTAAGCATTTTTGAAAATCCCATTCATAATATAGTGCGAGGAACCCAATTTATGCTAAATCTAATGATGTCTAATGATAGTATTTTACTGATAGGTTTCATTCTGTCACTCATTCAGCTCAAGTTACTTAGCAGAAATAAACTGTTATATTTGGCATCTCACTATAAACATGTAGGGTGCTGACGTGTGAACCCCCCCCCCCGAAAAAAAAACAAAACAAAAACAAAACAACCTTAAACTGCACTTTAGTGGAGGAGGCAGCATGTTAGTTAGACTCGGGTCCAAAACGTCCGTATACATTGGGCACTTCGGCAGGACTTTTGGGGACTTTTCGGCAGAAAGCCCCGCTGAAGCACATGATTTATACAGACATTGAGTAAGCTGGGTCCAACTAATGCAGTGCCTCTTTTGCGTGTGCGCTGGGCTTAGTGCAATGGTACACCAAGTTTAAAGTATAGCATCTTTTTTGTTTTTGTTTTCTTGTTGTTTTTTTTAAACAGCTGTAGGCAGCCTTAATGACGCCCCCCTCTACAACCCCCCCCCCCCCCCCAAAAAAAAATCAACATTTTCCCTTGCAAAGTAGTTTAATTTTATTTAAGGATTTTGGTTACCAATAGAACACACTGTGGCTTTTTATTCATCTAAGTGTGGAAAAATGACTCTTGGCAAGACTAGTCACTTCCATATATTAAAAGGAGCAATAGAAGTTGAAAAGGGCCTCTTTACTGAGTTCTAAACTGAATGAATACACATCATTGTCTTCCACTGGCAATATTCAACTTAGTTCTTTTTGATTCCCTGCAACACAGAACAATTTACTCCATTACATACACATGGGCATTACTGTTCTTAAAAGAGCAAAACATTTCCATTTGTTTACCAGGAAGGACCATTGTTATAGACTCCAAACAACATTTTTGAAAGGCTATGTGCGCTTGTCAACACTTTAGAATTTGCAGCTTTTTTCATGTTTTGATCATAATCAAAATTTGAAGAATGTCCAATTTGAAGAGCCACAACAAAGATGTCATTTGTCTTTTAAAATCAAATACAGCCATCTCTAGTGGTGAGCACAAAAAGAAAACAATGAATGAGAAGCTCAGAATTATATTTTCTATTCTTCTACTGGCCTTGGGCAGGTCATGAGCAATTAAATGACTTGTGTTTGCTGCTGTCAGAGAGAGAGAGATCAGACCCCTCAAGGTACTTAAGTGGAAGTTAGGGATTTATATGATTAAACCAAATCACTTCTGAGCATGGATAGAAGCCTTAATAAGAGTGCATAAGGTTTTTCGCAGTACAAAATGGAGGTGCTGCAGCCACAGGAGCAGAGCCAGTTTGGAATTCTCTATGGAACCCAGGCACCTAGATTCCATGCAAGTTCAGCTTAAGAGGACCAATGTGGATACACTTATGGCCTTAGGATCTTTTAAAGTGTTTAAACATCACATGGAATCCCTTTCTGAGACAAACTGTCTGTTTTCTTATGGACCTGAGCACTCATACTCCCAAAAAAAGGCATGTTGAACGGTTGGCTCTCCACACCTCTGAAAATAGGGCTCTAGTCTCTCATGTTGGACACCAACATACCAAAAACTCTCTCACAATTTCTGTTTCTAAAACTCGTTAAATACCTACCTAAATTATACTATCTTTAACTTATTCTTTTCCTTTCATTCTGAACACATGCTTGCTAAGTTGTTTTTATTACCTTTGCCCTGAGCAAGCCAACAGAACGCACATCTACAGGAACTGAGAAACCTGCAGCATTAAAGTGTTTCTGTAGAATTTTCTCGTTTCTAGAACGGGAACGTTCATGCAAATGAATGAAGAGCTGTGCTATCTCCTCACAGCGTGGCGGAAGAAATATAAAAAGCAGTAAGCCTGGACTTCCTCCCCCTTTTCCTGCCTGTTGTTTTTAAATAATTTTATTCCTTTATAGTTAGTACCCTTGCTGTCTACAAGTCCATTCATGGCATTTGATGACGTAGACTCGTTCTCCTCTGAAAGAGTTAGTTTGTTACGTGCCATTATAGGCTGTCTTCATTTTATAATGCTTTCAATTAACCTCTTGGAAAAAAACGGGGGAAAGAGAGACAATGTAGCATTAGTCCTCCACTGTCACTATCAAAGCACATGTAGAAACAACATGCTAAGTTACCATAATTATCTACTCTATTAGGTATTTCTTCCTTGCTAAAGTTAATGCTGACTTTTCAGACCTAACACTTTTCCTTCAGAAGGGATGGTCTGATCAAGAAGGAAAAGAGACAATGCTACCATGGCTTCCTGAAGAGACAACCTAACTGCTGAGAAAGTAGTATGAGAGGGCTGGCCCTCTACATAAATACTCAGACCATGTGGTAGGAATGCCAGCTTCAAGTCCCCATCTGCTCAGCTACTTGAAGTTTCCAATTTTTTGCCCAATTTTGCCACTCTTGTGGCGTTCTTGTTGAAGTGTGCAGACATGTTGCAAAAATACAGTCTTTACAATGAACCTTACAGAAAAACATAGTGTCTACTTGGGCTGTGCAAAAGGGCACCATCCTGTCTTGACTTGCATTTCGATGTTTCAATGGAACAGCATTTTGTTTCAACTTGAAACCGCTGTTCCATTTCATTTTGTTGAAACAGTTTCACTGTTTCAACGTTTCGCTCGTAGCCTATAACGGGGAAGCTCGAAACAGCCTATAATGTTGTCCTTTCTGGCCTAATGTGGATGAAACTTGCAGGAATGGTAGCCCCTTCTGAGGGCATGAAGCCTGCCAAATTTCAAGGAAATAGGTTCAGGGGGTTCAGAGAAAATGGACCTCAGATTCTTGAAAGCAAAACTTGTCACATGTACTGTAAAAGCTGCCTTAACCGGCACCTTACAAGCTGGCATGCTCTATTAACCAGCGTGCCGGCTTGCAAGGTAAAAGTGAAACTGGAAGTGCCCACTGTGGCACTTCCAGTTTTGCCAAGCCCCCATGGCCCAGAGCCAAGCAGCCTGCACTGCCAAGCCCCATGGCCCGGGGCATAGCAGGCTATGCGGTGCCCACCTCCTTGTCCCTCGGGAGGGTTGGCAATGCAGCAGGAGAGGCGGAGATATGGTGGGAGGGGCAGTGATGCCCCAGATGTGGCAGGAGAAGTGGCCCCATTATCAATTTTCTTATCCATTATCAATTAACCGGCATATTTTGTTATCCAGCATCCCCCATTCCCCATCGGTGTCAGATAACAAAGCTTTTGCTGTATGTGTTAAGCCACAGCAGAGTCAAAACTGCAGGCATACTAGCCCCTGCTGAGGCCACAAAGCCTGCCAAGTTTCAAGGAGATAGGTGCAGAGGTTTTGGAGAAATTGCGCCTCAATCTGCGGACAAGCAAAACTCGTGACATGGGTGACACTGTGTGTGTTCAGGCGCAGCAGGGTGAAAGCTGCAGGCATGCTAGCCCCTGCTGAGGCCACAAAGCCTGCCAGCTGTCAAGGAGATAGGTGCAGACTCCCCCTGCACCTCTGGCTGTTAACAGGCAAAACTCATGACATGGGTGCTGTGTCTGTCTTGGGCCACCCGGGGGGCCAGGGTGGGGACGGAAAGTACTGCAGGCCTGGCTGCTAGGCCCTGCTGTGGCCATGAAGCCTGCCAGCTGTGTCTGTCTTAGGGCACAGAACAAACTACTGCAGGCCTGCCAGGCCCTGCTGAGGCCACAAAGCCTGCCAGCTGTCAAGGATATAGGTGCAGGGGGGTTCTGGGGCCCTGCACCTCTGGCTGCTAACAGGCAAAACTTGTGACATGGGTGGGTGACACTGCGTGTGTGTGTGTGTGTGTGTGTGTGTGTGTGTGTGTTCAGGTGCGCCCTTCCTGGTGCTGGGGCTTCTGCAGTGTGCCTCACTGAGTCCTCCTCCTCCCCCTACAGCCTCGGTCTGTTCACTACTGTAAACGATGGCAGGTGAAAATAACTTAGCTGGCTCAACACCATCAGCACCAGCAACATCAAAGGTAGCCACTTAGTGCATGTCTGTTAGATGCGCCCTCACTGTGTGACTGTGTGTGCGCGCGCGCGAGTGTGTACACACTTGTGTTCACATGAGTCCTTTCTGGTGCTGGGGCCTCTGCACAACATGGCAGTGTGCCCCACTGAGGCTGCTCCTCCCTTACGGCCTCATCCTGGTCCACCACTGTAAACAACAGCAGGTAAAAATAACGTAGGTGAGCCAGCATCAATAGCACCAGCAGCATCTAAGGTAGGCAAACTGAGCTGTCACTGAGCCTTTCTTTTTATAAAGAAATTGACAGCAAGAAGTAAAGGTGTTGTGTTGGATATATGTTATCTGTGGTATGTGATGGCTTATCTTGTGTTTATATGTTTATTATGAAAAACACTGGAATAGTTAGAGAAATATAATCTTTAGGAAGCTTTCAGGTTGAAAAACCCTTTGTCGGGCTGAGGAAGTACCTGCAGTTGGTGTGTCTCTTGGTCCTGGATGGAAGGAATAGTAAAGAAGCCAGAGGCTGGGCTGGTGCACAATGCAGGCAAGAGAGCCAGTCAGTGAAAATGGAAATGGAGGCATCAGGGGTGAGGGACAGGCTGGGGTGAGGTGGGGGGCGGGGGGATGTAGCAGTGCAGGCAAAAGTGCAGAGGTGCCTAGGGAGTCAGATGTCTGGCAGGTCACAGCGTGCCAGAATTCCACTGTCAGTGTCTATATTGAATTCATGAGTTTCTGTACCTACTACCTAGGAGGCTGATGAAGTGCAGTTCATAGGCCCAGCTCTGAAAAGTGGTTTGTATATTCAAACAAGCACCTAACCTCATCACCAGAACCGAAGCCAACTTCCCACAGCTCAAAACACAAAAAGTGCCAACTCTCTCCAGTACCCCTACAAACTGCCAACCAGAATCTACCAAAGACAACAAAACCCAACCACTTGTGGGGGCACATTCATCACCAAAAAAAACCCCTGCCTCCAGTCTCTCAGGCTTGATCCTGAGAGGGAACAAATTACAAACCACTTTTCACAGATAGGCCTATGAACTTCACTTCTTCAGCCTCGTAGGTACAGAAACTTATAGACACAATACAGGCAGTGGAATTCTGACACTGCAACCTGCCAGACATCTGACTCCCCAGGACTGTGTGTGTGCGCGCATTAGCTGGAGGTTATGGAGTCTTCTCCACACCTTTCACCAGGGGATCATTGGCCCTGCATTTATGGAGCTGCTGCACTACCAGCAGTCCCATCAGGCCTCCCTACCCTGGCAGGGTGCAGTTTTAGTGGTCATGCCCAGGACCTGGGGCCTCCTCCTTCCCCACAGCCCCAGTCCATACCTCCAAGTTTGTCCTGGCAGGGGAGTGAGCTCAGCAGCAACATGTTCTTCCCCTGCTGGCTGGTGATGCAGTGAGTGCCCCCTCTAGCTGGGAGCAGGGCATTAACTGGTTTTTAAAAAATGAAAAAAGGAAATCGGTGTGGATGGAGTGAGGAGGGTAGCATTCAGTCTGTCTGCACCTGGAGCTTGGGGAACCCCAGCAGTGGGGGGTTCACCTTCAGGAACACCAGCTGCTCCACCAAACCAGGATCCAGGCAGGTACAGTGGGGTGTCACTACATCCCCAGCAATGCTGAATACCCTCTCACTCAAAACACTGGTCGGTGGACAGGACAGGAGCTCACAGGCAACTGTGGCCAGATCCGGCCATATCTGGCTGCAGCTTGCCCAGCAGGCCAAGGGATCACATAGCAGTGGCTCCATGTCCTCAGCAAGATAGGCAGCCACCAAGGCGTGAGCACTACCTGCCTGATGGTGGGGTCTAGTGGCTCTGGACCCCACCATAGAAGCCATGCCCTTAGCCCATATTGGCAGCACTTGTGGTGGAGGACAAGACTGGCTGGTGTGCTAGCAGGGGACAGTGGATCCCCCTGTTCCACATCCCCCCGCCTCCGCCGTTCTGCCTCCCTGACTTTCTTTACTGGTGCCTCCATCCACTGATTCAGCGTTTGGCTGCTGCCTACAGTGCCCTTTAGCCTTGGGTCACACATGGCAGCCAGCATGTGGACTGTACTGGATCGCAAGGGATCAAGCCATTTCCTGATGCCCTCCTTCAGCCGCCCCACCATCTGGTGACAGTGGCTTGCCCTGGCCAGGAACATTGATCCCCTGGAAACTCCCCATTTGGCTCTGAAGTTCCCTCACTCTGGGGATCACCTGGCTAAGGAGGGCATCAGCAGCACTGAGGCTCTTGTTGGGCCCATGGGAGGGAAGCAGTGAGATGGTATCTCACTCAGCTCTGTTCAGGGGGGCACTGATCCCAATCTCCCTGAGCAAAGCCATCTCATGGATGGCATTCTGTTGCTCCACCAGCTTCTCGAGCATCAGGTATGTGGAGTTCCACCGACTCTCCACATCCTGCATGATTTTGTGCTGCAGGATGCTCAACTCTGCCTGTTTCTCCCACAGCATCTTGCCTCCCTTGATGCTGTAGTGGAAGTAGCCTGCCACCTTCCTGCATTCTGAAATCAGCTGGCTTGTAGCAGTAGTGGTGGCAGTGACGTCACCGACAGCCTTGTCCCCCTCCAAGGCATCCCTCACTATTAGGTGCAGTCTGCGTGCCACTCAGCAGATGTCAACATAGTTGGCATCACAGACAGCCTTCACCATATTGGCCCCATTGTTGGTGACCATGAACCCACAGATAAACTTGGTCTGCCCAGCGAGCCACCTCTGCACCATGTGGTTCATGGCCCCCATGATCTCCCTTGCTGTGTGGGACTCATCCAGCACCTTGGCTTGCAGTAGAGCCCACCGATGGCCTGACCGATTGCACCAGTGCCCTGTGAGGGAGAGGTAGGAGTGATTGCCACCCCGGCTGCTTCAGATGTTGGAGGTGAAGGTGCAGGATGCTCAGTTCTTTTTGTTTATCCTGCAGCATCTTGCTCTCTTTGATGCTCTGGCAGAAGTAGCCTACCACCTTCCTGCATTCTGGCCACAAGCAGGGAGGTGTTGGGGAAATACACAGAATGCCTGGCCGGCTCCACATCTTCCCACTTGCGGCTGGAGTGCCTGGACAGGGGCAGGTGAAATTGAAGTGGCTGTAGCATGCTTTAAAGGAAGCTGCATGTGGAAGCACCAGCTGGGAGCAGGGAGATGTGGAGCCAGCTGGGCAGTCAGGGCACTCAGTGTTGTTCACTGTATGAAGGTAAAGGGGACTGTGCCCCCAGATCTGTATGGGGGGCAGGCTGTGGGCTTGAGCTCCTTCCCTGCTTCCCTCCCATGGGGCCACTGTAGCCCAGCAGGCAAGACCCGGTATGGCTAGGAACAGCAGGGCAACGCCAGGATCTCCTTGTCCCCCACCACACCCCCTGCTGCTCTGAGTGGCAGAGCCCTGTACCGCTTCCCTCAGTGCAGCCCCTTGTGCAGGAGGTGCATCGCTGGGGCAGTGCAAAGCCAGCAGCTGCTAGGACAGGCTTGTCCAACATCCAGCCCATGGGGCGCCATCCGCCCTGCCAAGGCATTTTCTGTGGCCTGTGGTGCTATGACAGGAAACCCCTGCTGAAGAGCTGGGGAAGGGACAAGGTTCCCACATGTACTGCGTCAGTGTGGCGCGGCCCGGCCCAGCTGGGTCCCTCGTGGGGCCGGACCCCCCCTCAGCTGGGGGCCGAGCTGGCTACAGCTGCAGAGCAGCCCTGCCCCGCCCCGAGGAGCCGGTGCCGCGGGCTTCGGGCAGGCGCAGGTGCAGGACATAGCCTTCACGTGAGAACTTTGCCGCTGGGTGGCGGAGGAGCGGCTCCGCTTGTGGGCCCAGGTCACGGCGCTCGACAGTGGGGAGGATGCACGTCCGGGAGTGCCCATGCTCCTGCCCCCGCCCTGACACGAGCCCGTGCCCATGCCCTGCGCTGCCAGAGCGGCCCCGCGCAGGAAGCCAAGCACTGCCAGCCCGCACCTGTCTCCTCACCTACCCGCTTGAAGCCAGCCCCTCTGCCCTGCCCCACAGCAAGGTGGCGCCTGCTCCCTGGCCCATCTTCCCCTGGATGCTGCAGCTCTGTGGGCCTGGCCGCCCACGCATAAGGTCCCGAGTCCCGAGGGGGCCACTTCTCATGTGCTGCTGGGGAAGGGAGGCGACGCAGGCACACAGCCACCGAGGCAGCGAGGTGGGCAGTGGCAGAGCGGAGGGCACCTTTCCCGCACATCCCAGGGAGGCTGTGGCTGGGAGGACGAGGAGTCTGGACTGGGGCTCCCGTGCATGGCAGCAGCTCTCCCCACCCTGCTCAGCTCCGCTCCGCTCCATGCCTGGCTGCAGCTGCGACTGTGCCCAGCTGAGCTGCAAGTCTCTCTCGCAGCCTTTCAGATGCACTGAGGAGCCCCCGGTCCCTTCTCCCTCCCCTCCTGCCTGCCCCTTGCAAGGCAGTGAGAGGTGGAGGCTGCAAAGTGCTGCTCAGGTGTCTCCCGCCGAGACACATCCCTCCATCTTTGATTATCCCTCCACTCTGGCTGATATCTTTTCCACATTTGTTCTGTCGACTTGCATTATGCAACAGTGTTTATTTTAGTCGAGTTTTTTTTTATTATTTCATTGTTGCTTTTATGATGTTTTTATTTTGGATTTTAAACCACATTTCCAGGCCCACTTCATTGTCACTTCCTGCAACTTCACTGGTGTCAAATGTCACGTGACATCACTTCCTAATGTGATACCGCTTCCTGTGAGGTCTTTGAATATGGCTCGCCGGCCCACTGGGTGATAAAAAGTTCGTGATCCGGCCTCAGCAGCTTCAAAAAGGTTAGACACCCCTGTGCTAGGAGATCCCGATGTGGCCCTGTTGGGTATTGCCAGCAGGGCTACAGCAACCCCGCGGGGAAGAAGCAGGGAGGGAGCTCAAGCCCACAGCCTGCCCCATGTACAGATCTGGGGGCACGGGTCCCCCTTACTCCCTGGGACTGCGTGCTGCTGCCAGGAGCCAGCCCCACCCCTGCCTGAGTCAGCAGCAGGCAGCAGCAGTGAGGGAGCTCCATGCTCCTGCTGCAGCTGCCTTGTGTTGGGGGCAGGGAGCTGTGGACTTGGGTCCCTGGTCCCATAGCCCTGGCAGCTGGGGGCCCCTCTGGCAGGGCAAGAGGGCAGAGGCTGTGGGTGGGGGGGGCAAGGGACATAATCAGGCCTGTTGTGGGGGCAAAGGGAGGCACCAGCAGGGTTGGGGAGGCTGTGGGGGTCAGTGAGGGACAGCAGGGGGGGATGTGCTGTGGGTGGGCCTTTAATCCTGTAATCATGGAGTTTTGGGGTTTTATCAGAGAATTTGCATTTTTATCATGGAAAACCAGGATCCCTGGTCATTAGTATGTTAGAATGTATCAATATGAGCACCACTTGCAAGTCAAGGGAAGTGATTCTTCCACTTTATCCACCACCGACAAGGCCTCTCTGGATTATTATGTCCACTTAGGTCCTACGCTTCAAGAAAGAGGTGGAAACATTAAACAGAGTCTAGAGAAGGTCTAGGCAACGTAATAAGAAAAGGCTGGAAGAACTGGGATTCTTTAGGCTGAAGAAGAGAACACTGAGTGGGGATTTGATATCAGTCATCAAATATCTGAAGGTAATAAAGAGAACAGTGATAGACTATTCCGTGGCCACAGGGGACAGGACAAGAAGTTTTAAATTACAAAAAGAAAACTTAGCGAGGAAGTTCTTAATATTCAGCCTAAGAAAGTGCTTAAGATTGGAACACACCAAGTAGAAAAGTTATGATATTTCCATCCTTGGAAGTTTAAAAAGATGGATACCTGACTGGAATGGTTTAGACAGGTATGCTGCTGCTTGGGTTGGAAGTTAGATGACTTCCTTAGGTCACTTCCATTCCTATTTTCCTATGATTTTATTAATTATTTTGACCTGTCTGAAATTCTTTATTTCAATTTTGATTGAAAGTTCTCACTGAATTCAGCAGAAATTTGCTAATGGTTCCAGGCAACCACATCTACATTTTTCAGTGAATAAAATATTTAACTGAACTCTAGAAATAAAAGTTGAAAAAAAAAAAAAGTCCTTTAAGCTTGCCTGTTTATCACAGGAACTATTCATGTGTTACCATCAGCCCATTAATACTGCATCTAGTCATGCTTTATAATTGCACATTCACCAGAATAGGATTGCATACAGAATTAATTTAGACAGTATTATAGATTTGCACTGTGCTATGCAGAAAAGTTACAAGACAAGTTACAGTGCTTGGCAAGAGAAAAGGAACAAAAACAGTTTAGTACAATGGGAAGGGCAAAGCTACAACATAAACAAATCAAGAGGTTTATGGCTCATGGCAAATTAAATCATGGGGATAATCATGCCGGATGGGGTACAGAATGAGCAGGGTAGAAATGACTGCCTCCCTATTGTTGCCGTAGAACTGGTGTCTGATCAGTTAAAGAAATTAGACATACATAAGTAGCAGGACCAGATGAACTTCATCTGAGTGTGCTGAAGGAGCTAACCGATGTCATTGCAGAGCCGCTAGCAAAACTGTTCCAAAACCTGTGGCACTCTGGAGAGGACCATGGGGACTGGAAGAGGGCCAATGGTGTGCCCATCTTCAAGAAGGGGAGGAGGGAGGACCTGGGTAACTACACACCAGTTAGCTTAACTTCTATTCCAGAAAAATCCTGGAAACGTTCATTAAGGAATCTATGTGCAATCGGCTTGAAGAAGGTATGATTCTGAACGACAGCAAGCATGGCTTTGTCGTGGGTAGGTCTTGTCTAACCAACCTCATCTCCTTTTACAGTTAGGTGACTCACCACCTGGATAAGGGAGAAGTGATAGATAGTGTATAACATGACTTTGAAAAAGCCTTTGATCCGGTATCCCACAATGTTCTCATGAGAAAATTGGAAGATGGTGGCCTTAACTGTGAGACAGTTAGGTGGGTACGAAGCTGGCAGCAGGGTAGGACTCAGAGAGTCCTAATGAACAGATCTGTGTCTTGGCGAGACGCAGGCAGAGGTGTCCTGCAGAGGTCAGTGCTCGTTCCTGTACTTTTTAACATCTTCATCAATGATTTGGATGAGGGGGTAAAGAGCTCACTGGCCAAGTTCGCAAATGACACCGAGTTATGGGGAAGTATGGTCATGCTTGAAGATAGGCTACAGACACAGGCAAATCTAGACAGGCTAGCAAATTGGGCGAGTCAGAACCAGATGAAGTTCAACATCGAGAATTATAAAGTGCTCCACCTGGGGACGAATAATCCCTTGCACCCCTACAGCACTGACAAGCACTATGATTGAAAGAGACCTGGGGGTAATAATAGATGACAGCATGAATATGAGCCTGCAAGGCAACTCTGTTGCCAGAAGGGCAAATAATTCTCTGGCATGCATCGATCAACGCACCTCCGGCAAGACCAAGGAGGTCATTCTTCAGCTCTACTCGGCACTGGTGAGACCCCAACTGGAGTACTGCATCCAGTTCTGGGCGCCACACTTTAACAAGGACACGGTACAACTTGAGAGAGTCCAGAGAAGGGGTACCCATATGATTAGAGGCTTGCATGGAAGGGCTGAGGGACTTGGGACTCTTCAGCCTAAAAAAAGAGAAGGCTGAGAGATGACTTGGTAGCAGTTTACCGCTACGTCAGGGGAGTGCATCAGGGGCTCGGTGAACAACTGTTCACCAGAGTGCCTTTGGGGAGAACCAGGAGTAATGGCCACAAACTCCTAGAAGACTGTTTCAGGCTCAACATTAGGAAAAACTTATTTGCAGTTAGGGTGTCCTGACTGTGGAATAAGCTCCCTCCAGACATGGTGCAATCACCTACCCTGGACATCTTTAAGAGGAGACTGTTCAGTCATCTTGCTGGGGTCACCTGACCCCACCTGTCTTTCCTGCCTGGTGCAGGGGGCTGGACCCAATGATCTTCTGAAGTCCCTTCCAAACTTACAATCTATGAATTTTTTTTATTTTAACTTTCTATATTAGTTTAGAGAACGAACAATTTCAGGATAGTGGTCAAAGAGGAGTTTAGCTCAGAAAATAACTGGAACCAGAGTAGAGGCAGAAGTGAAACTAAAAGGATGTTCCAGATAAGGGATGAAGAAGAAATAAAAAGCATGAAAAAAAAATGCAAAAAAAAAAAATAAATAAAAAAAAATCAATTGCACGAGAAGATCAGCAACACAATAATAAGCACTGAGTTAGAGTAGGGGACAAATGGGAGCATAAAGGGTCACAAGACAAGATGTAGGGCAGAGCTATGCAGAACTGAAGATAAGGATCAGGCATTTGAATATAATACAGGAATGCAGAAGGCAATGGAGGACTGACTATTCTACTTCATGTTGGATGGCTTTATTTTGTAGTCTGGGGAAATGAGAGAGAGAGAGAAAGTAGGTGAAGCAGCCAAGTTAAGGGATGATTTGGGCAAAGACCAATGTTTCAGACATACAGACAAGAGGAAAGGACAGGTTTTTTTTTTTTCCAAGGTAATTTTCTGTGTGTAAAAAAGAAATACTACAGCTTGGCAACAGTGCCTGGTTGTGGAAAGGAAGAAACATGTAAGAAGTTAAGGTTATTTTGTGTGCACATACTCACTCACTCACTCTACTTCCACAGGTGTGACTAGAGCAATGGTTCCATGGTAGACTATACTTGACCCACTAGCCTATCTTCCCAGGCATACTTGTAACTTACTCAGAAGTTTGGTAATTTTGAGCTACAAAAGTATTTATTTTTATCCCCTACTAAAATTACATGGCCTATGGTGCAAATAGGAAACAGCTGTTTCTAAAGAATTCCTATGTTTTAGGATTAGTAACCTAAGGTTTCATATCCTGAAACACTGCATAGGATGACTGTATTTAAACCTTTTCAGCAATACAAAGTATCTGTTTTTGCTCTGGGAGTTTGCAGGTTAGCAGACTTCACAATCACGACATCCATAAATTGTGCAAAAGGTATTTTAGATACTTAAACTTCTTGTATAAATATATTGGCACTTATTTCTGTCACTCAGATACCCGCACACCCTAGGTAACTAAGGTAACCTGGGTTTATAGCTGAAAGGATAAGAAAAATAGCTGCATTTTTTTTTAAAGTGATGTTTCTAAAATGCTTTCCTAAAATGATATGCCATAATCATAATACGGAATGGGATGATGTAGATCTTTATTACCAGATGTTGGGGATAAACTACTTACATTATTTGTGGCTTTGTTGCCTGCAAATAATACACCTATTTCTAATGCCACAGCATGCAATGTGTTTGCACTGTTTAACATACCTTTTTTTTAAGACTATGTGCAACATGGTGACATTCTAAGAGTCCCTGGTTATTATGGTGCTACACATCATGGCCACATTGAAATTTCCAGTGGCCGAACTCAGATTCTAATGCTACAAAAATTGCTTTCACCTGAGATCTGACAGAAGCTATGCTTCTGTATTAGGACAATCTGAGTTCTATTGCTCCGAAAATCTGTATCAGCTGGGTACACTTCACAGTGATAACAAAGTCACAGACCTGTTGTGCTACTATCAGAAAGGCGAAACTCGAAGATGTGCTACCATCGAAACTTGAGGATGAGCGCTATCTAATTCACAGAGTTAATGAGCCAGCTAGTGTATATACACAACTCCATTCAATGCTAAACAAAGTCAGAACTGCTCATTTGCATGTGCTCTCTATCTTATTGCAACACCCACTTTTCTGTTAGCTCAAGTGCAAAGGGGCTGTACTATAAGAGGAGGAAGAATGGAGTTTCATTGCCTTGGTCACTGGAATTCTCTGCCTGGCTGTGCAGTGTTGTGGCCAGGATAAAAGTTGAAAGCTAAGGTTTGCTATAATGTATGGTGCTCATATATCACAGTGAGGGACAGAGTATGAGCATCTAAATAAGACAGCCTATGCTATACCCATTTTGATTTTCCTCACAAGACTCACTGTCACGTGTGGATGCCTTGTATTAAACTACAGCCTACAATGAAAACATAACCTTACAGTAGGTCTGGATACTACAGTGATGGGCACTTTAAAAACCATTCATCTTGACAATAAGGCTTAGGACAGACATTCAAAAAGTCTGAGCCTAAAATTATTCAATCATTACAGGTTAGTCTAACCTGGCTATGCTAAACTGGTTTGTAACTGCACAGACATACCCTCTGGACTGAAAAAATTCAGGCACATGCTTGCAGTGGCTCAGGCTAGAAGCTACAGCAGCCCTCCCTTCCCTTCCATACTGCTGAGCAGGATGCTCTGATTAGGGAGGGGTTCCCACCCCTGCCCCCATGGGCAGCCCAGCAAGGAGCTGATAATACAGTGTTTGTCACCCTAACTTAGTGTTTATCAACCCACTAAGAAAACAACAGCTGCTCTCCATTAGTTCAAGCTCTTCTCAAACAGCTTTTCCAAGGAAGGACATTACCAGTTACCTGTTAATTAGTTCCAAAAAGCCTGTCTGCCTTTGTCCCGTCTCCCACAGCACGGACCATAGCCAGAATGTGGTCTGCTAGCTAATAATAGAATCATAGAATCAATAAGTTAGAAGGGATCTAGACAGATCATCTAGTCCGACCCCCTGCCATGGACAGGAAGGAGCACTGGGGATGGGAGGGGTCATAAGACCCCAGCCAAGTGCCTATCCAGTCTCCTCTTGAAGATTTCCAGGGAAGGTGAGAGCGCCACCTCTCTGGGAAGCCTATTTCAGGCTCTGGCCACCCTTACAGTGAAGTAATTCTTCCTAATATTCAACCTAAACCTATCCTCCCTCAGCTTGAGGCCATTGTTCCTGGTGATTCCAAGGGGGGCCCTGATGAACAGACTTTCCCTGAGTCCTTGCTCCTGGCCCCTGATAAGGTTGTAGGCAGCCACAAGATTCCCCCTCAGTCTTTTGCGGAGTTTGGAGAGATTCAGTCAATGCTGAGAGGTATATGTGTAAGGCAGAGGGGAGCGGGGAATCCTTGCTTGGACAGAGTGGTGAGGGGGGGCAAGCAGGAGGAAGCCAGGCAGATCCTGCTGTGAATGCAGTCTCTGCCAGAGCTGCAGCCAGGGAGCAGAGGGGAGGGGCTAGTCCTGCCAGGCTGCAGCAGAGAGCAGAGCCCCACCCAGAAAAGCATCTGGGATTCTGGGGGACTCTGATTTAACTTAAACCAGGAAGGGGCTTGGGACAGACATTGCATAAACCCGTTTGACCCAAATCGATTAAGTCTGGTACAAGTTTCCCTCGCTTTATGCTGTACATGCATTCCTGGAAAGTGGTGCATAACAGGAACCCACTTTACCATGTAACAAATAGGAATACATTCCAAGACCTTGACTATACTGACCCACAGACCCATTTCTATGACTTTTACAAGACAATTTTGGTACTCACCAATAGCAGACAGTACACACAAGCACAGGGTGGTGGTGAATGTTACCATCATGGGGATGGCAACTATAGAAACACATGCTGCAGACATCGAGCGAGAAGCACAGTTCCACATGGAGACTATATTTTGGCATGCATCATTCACACAATGCACTGCACAAAGCAGTTGACTGCAGGCTTCCACCACACCAATCACATAAGAGTGAATTTCCATTACCCAGCACTCACGGGAAATGGGGGGTGCTGCATAACCAAATGTGCTGGTTATTTGAGAGGCATCTTTACCTTGTTGGGCAAAGATGCCCCTCCTGCCATGTATGGTGTGTCCACATCTCAGATTAACCATACCACCCCTCCGACTCCCCCCCTCCCTGGTTGTCAGTGTGCCAGGGGAAAGGGAAAGGGGGCTGCATGCAGGCTGCTTTCCCCTAGGCTGAGAGATTCGACAAGACAGGAAGTCCTACTTCCAGTCTCCCTTTTGCCGCATTGACCGGCGTTAACCGGCATGCTGGTTAATACAGCATGCCAGTTAATGAAGTGCCGGTTAACACAGCTTTTACTGTAACAAATTTTTGTATAAAAAAAGGTCATCGCATAAGAGCAAATTTGCATATACAGAACCTGCATAAAATGAGGGAAACCTGCACTACATTCAGCCAGGTTTATCTCAGTTTCAACCATTTTCAAACTGGTTTATGTACACTGAACATCTGTTCTGTTACAGGTTTAAACCAGTTTCTGATCACTTAAACTGGTTTATGTGTAATGTCTGTCCCTAGCCTAAAAATACAAGACTTCAACTATTCTGTATTAAAGCAACAGTATTTAAATTTATGAGTATGAAAACAACAATCAGATTATAATTATTAAAATATCCCTTCTGTGTAGATATGTCAAATTTAGCCTGTTCTTAACATGACCAACATATTGTCTAAACATACTTACTTACCAAGGAACTTGTTATTCTGGCACTGTACGTGCACCATAAGCTGCAATACTGCTTATAATAATTCATGCCTACTGTAGAGGATAACAATAATACTATTTCTAGGATTCCTGGAAAGTACAAGGTTAAGACAATTTAATGTACTCTTACTGAGTTTAAAATAAACAAAATTAAGCTTTTGGATAGTGGGAGAAATAATCAATTGATATTCTCAAACCACACTGGAATGAGATGACAGCAGTCTCTGCTTTTATTTTTTGCTTCAGGAAGATTTCCTGATGCTTTATGAATATATTCCAGGGTACAGAGAATAGGCAACTCCTAAAGAATTTTAAACAGTTATTTAAGACTTGGGATTTTGACAGCAAGTGTTTTCAAGCACTACAAATATCCCTAGAGCAACTGAAAAAAGAAGAAAATCCTTCTTTCTGTGCATCAGCTTTCCTACAAAAAAAGAAAGAATGGAAAAACAAAACAAAAGATCCCAACTGAAACTGCCACATCTGCAATTTTAGCTTGATTCTGAAGTCCTTACTCAAGCCAAGTTTTCATTGAGTTCAAGAGTCCTGAAATATCTTTTTTGCTCTTTCTCATGTCCCAACAGCTGGAGCAGTGTATACTAATGAATGCCATCTTTTTCATATATACATGGTGTCACTGTTCACATGGAGACACAGCAACTGTAAGCATTTTTATCATTGAACCAGGGAATAGTATAAATAAAAAAATCATTTTTGATGCTGGAAATAACTACATTACATTTCCTCTTTGGTTCCTGCACAGACATGTATACAAGCTATTTGCTGAGGTTACAAGACCTTAAGCCTACAGCGGTCGGCTTTTTTGTATCATCATATTATCTTCTTTTCTGGGGGCCTGTACAATCCTGTCATCCATGGAAGCTGATCCATGTATATGGAACATCTGTCCTTCTTTGAAGGCCCCTGGGTTGCTGTGCTTGAAGTGTGGCTGCCTTTAGTGCCTAGTCTAAACACTACTTCTAGCCCAGAGAAGCAAATGGTGAAAAACTGAAAGCAGCATCATTAACTTTCATGAAGGAATCCAGCGAGAAACTATATTATGTGAGGGGATTGTAGTGTACATCTCCAAGGGACATGACCACAAAAATTCCACTGTGGTGTCAACTATCACTGGTGAGAAGAAGTCTCCCTAGAGCTTGCTGTACATTCAGTACTTTATCTGGCATTTACGTCTACTGTATCTACTTAGTTCTACTTAGCACTGGGGGGAAACAGCCCCTGTCTTGGAATTGAGGTGGTGGGGAAACAAGCAGCTACTGCTGCTTTGGCCCTGACCCTGACCCTGACCCAGGGCTGGGGCCAGAGCCGCACCTGCTGCTCACCTGCCCGACCTTTGCCCCTATGTTACTTTAAGGGAGAAGCTGTATCAGGGACGTCTCCAAGTGGGGAAAACAGCACATTATAGGCTAGCCATCATGCCAAAATGAAGACCCCTGTTGGTGGCTGGAGAGCCACCTGACAGGAAGGGGCAGGGCTTTGGAGGCACATAAGGCCAGTGCCTGGGAATAGGCAGGCAGTCTGGCCCAGCAGGCATCAGGGAGAGGAGCTCCTGTGCAGGATAGCTGCAGAGAGGGACTGATTGGCACACAAGCTGTCCCTGAGAGATGCATGTACAGAGCTAAGAGGAAAATTATTGACCTAATATAGGGAGGTTTTTCTTTTCGTGATACAGCCAGTGGGGTTACATTTTGGTTCTAGTTTATACCAGAGGACTGGGTGTGGCTGGTAGGGGGTGGAAAGGAGCAATAGGGGTGCTGAAGGGACACACTAGTTTTTGAGCCTTGCCAAGGGCACATGCAGCCTGAGGCCAAGAAGGCCAGGGCCTGAGCCCAGAGTGGGTAATGGGGAGGGCCAAAGGCCAAGAGGGCCAGAGCCTGAGCAAGGGGGGCAAGGCAGGTAGCCAGGGGCTATTGAGAGGCTGAGATTGAAAGGCAAGGCCAGAGCCAGTGGGCCTAGGCTACCAGTCTATAGCCACAGTAGGCTAAGGTTAAGAAGGCCGAAGCCTATACAAGGGAGTAACTAGTAACCGAGTGACATCTGTGAGGGATGGGTGTGGCTGTAGGGGTAGGAGGAGGCCATGAATAGCCCTCAAGGCAACTGGTGCCCTGGGGCCTGGACAAAGCCAGGAGGGCTTTACTTTGTGCTTGAGGAACAGGACTAGGATCAGCTGGGTCTGGGAGAGACCTGCTGGCCTGAGAATAGATAAGGGCTCACTCTGGGACCCTGGAGCAGCCTCTCTCTTTACAATCAAATAATTCTACCAAGGCATGGCGGGAGAGAGGAGAGGGAGGGTCCCCAAGGAACTGGAGTGGGGCAGCAGCTGCATGGCCACCAGGGGGCTGCCCTGGGGCTCGGTTCTGTTACACCCACCCCTACACGGCCTCTGCCCCCCTGCCTGCCCATCCCCACCGCTGTGCTGCTGACACTGCTCTTGAGCTGGGCTGAGGCCACGCTTCATGCTCCAGACTGGAGCAGGGATGGAGCCTGCTGGCACTGGAGCAAGGCTAATGGAAAGGGGGTGGCGGAGGGAGGTGCACACAAGGGAGCTGGGCCTGCAGGAGGGAGATGGGGGACAGGAAGCCAGAAGCTGTGGGGAGGGGACAGAGGCAGCAGAGGCAAGCTGCTTCACCACCCCCACCCCGGCCAGCTTCCCTCACTGCCTTGCCCCCAATGCCTGCCTCCCTGCCACTGCTTTCCCTGCTGCAGGGCTGGTGGTGTGGGAGCAGCAAATTTAAGATGACCCTCCAATAATTAGATTCTATACATGGAAACATTTATAATTAAAAACATTGTTTTCCTCATATATAGAATGTAATTACTGTGGGGGTTGGGAGGGGGTTGTTTTAAATTCAGCCCCATTTTGGATTCAGGTAAGCAGGGTATTTGCTCTTACCTGTACAACACAGAAGAAAGGCTAGAAGGAACTATAAGGCTTTGTGAATTTTATCATTGAAGTTAGGTGGTGTTGTGGATGCCCTAGAGCAGGGGTCAGCAACTTTTTTGCAGCACATACACCTCTGGGTGGATTGCAGGGGAGTGGCTGGAATTGCACTGCTCCAGACCCCTCCCCCGCTATCCTCCTGGAGGTGCACGTGTAGCCCCAGCTGCCACTGCCATGGAGCCTGGCCAGAGCTCTGGAGCCTAGAGCAGCTGCTTGCAGCTCCTGGCTGCAACCAGTCTGGGTTCTGGGCAGCTGCTGCCAGCCACAGAGCCTGGGCTACTTGCAGCTGGGCTCACAGCCTCCTGGCCACCTGCTGCAAGTGTCCTCGACTATGTGGCTGGTGGCAGCCGCCCAGAGCCCAGGCCAGCTGTGGCATGCTAAGTGAAATGGCCTCAGTGAACCATGCTCTAGCACACGTGCAAGGGGCTGCCAACCTTTTTGGCAGACATGCCACAAATTAGCCCGGCACCCTTCACAATTCCCTTTCTTGGCCTGATCTGTGGCCCTGTTTTCTGCTCCCAGCTCTGTGCTCCCTGCCAAATTTGCTGCTTTGTTTTTTGCTTCTTGCCATCTCCCTGATCTGTCATATACCATACGCGTAGGCTGCCATGCCACTTTTGGCACCCATGTCACAGGTTGGCCACTCCTGCCTTGGAGGATGGGATTAGGATTCAGAATAAACCTAGATAAACTGGAACAAGGCTCAAAATTAGTCAAATGCAGTTGGCCATACTGAGTTTCAAAGACTTGCACTTTGGACAGAATAAGTGCATGCACAAATATATACTAGGAAATGACTGGCTAAGTTAAAAGGACCTGGAGGTTAGTGCGACTGTAAGTTGAATATGAACCAACTGTGTGGTCTCTTCGCAAAATAAAAAGAGCAAATAGCATCCTGGGATGTTGTTCCCTTGCAAGTCAAAGAAGTGATTCTTTTATCCAACTTTGGTGAGGCCTCATCTGGAGTATCGTGTCCAGTTTTAGGCCTTACATGTCAAGAAAAGTATGAACAAATGAAGGTGTTTTAGAGCCTGGTTCTTCTGACTGCCGTGGTTTGACTGTCTGGCCGAGCTCATGTGGTACTACACATTCAGCTGTTTTCTGTGCCTGGGAGATCCTGGGATTAAAAAAACCCAGACACAAAAAAGGTGGAGTGATGCATGCAGGGGCAGTGCATGCTGCCCAAAACTGAAGCCTGGCTAGGTAGAACCAGACTCCAGCTGCTCCCAGGCTCCGAGCAGCAGGATTGCCACTACTGCAGCCCCAAGAGACCCCCAGGACCTCAGGTAAGGTTGCTGGGGACAGCCTTGAGCTGGCCCCAGCCTCCCTTACCCCACCTGGGGTAAGTTGCCATGCACCAGAGTGCTCGTGGCACAGGCATTGTCTGGGAACAAGAAGCAGCAGCACAAGGTGTACTGCTGCTTCTTGGCCCCGGGGAGACAAACATCCATGCTCATGTGGACATGGCCTGTAAGTCCTTTTTTGGTATTGGTGTTGACTGTTACTTCCTTGCTTTTCTCATGTGCACAGCTATAGCAGCACCACTAAAAAGAACAAATAGATTGGTAATGGAATTGCACTTATGTGTATTTTGCCCAGTGACAGGCTGACTGAACACAGAGGAAAAGAAGGATGCTGATGCAGAACTTGGCCTACTTTGCTGCTAGTATATTGGCTTATTTTTCCTCTCCTATGAGTGTAATCCTATTATCTAGTGCTACAAAGTTATCCAATTCAATTGCAAACCCAAATAAACAAACTCAATGTGCAGTGAACAAATGGTATCTCTACAGCTTAAGGAACTCTTAACAGCCCAGCATTAATTTGCTTGACTAGTAGGCAACAATAAAGAAAAAAGAGGAAAGAGAAATTTAGCTTCAGCCCATTTATCCACAGCTCAAACCCCAACACCTGACTGGAAGTCAGCAGATCAGTGCAAAAAAACCCCCCCAACACACATACATATATATACACACATATATATAATTAATAGAAGGGGATATATATAGATATAGAGATCTATATAGATATAAATATAAAATCTATGTCCTTACCCTTTTAATGGTTTTGTTGTAATAATAAATCTGTATATAGTTAAGTAATTGATTGACTAGACCTGACGCTATAGGGGATGGAGGCGGCCATTGGGCTGTTGTGTCCCTCCATAGCACGCTGTCCTGCCAGTAATTCCCTCAGTTGGAGAGGGAAGTACAAACCTGTGTACACCTGGGATACACACACACACACACACAGAGTTATCATTTAAAATACAGATGAACAATAAAACAAAACAAACCAAAGGATATTGATTGGGCAATCTTATAACTATTCATATACAGACTATTACTTCAAGTTATTCACATAAACTGTAAGGCACAGTCCACAAATATAATCAGCAGTCCTCAGACTACCTGGGTGCCCTCCGGGGTAGGTGCCCCACTCCCAAGGTACCACTACAGGAAAGGAGGTGGGGGGAAAGAAAAAGGAGAGGAAGACCTCAAAAGACTCCTGAACTCCCCCACTATCACCCACATGGAGTGGCCCACATGGTGCCCCTTTGCAACCCTTGGGGGGGTCCCTCCCTTATGGGGACCCTCTCTCCAGGGTAACTTACTACTCCACAGTCCCGGAGGGTTGCCTTTTGTTCTCTAGGTCAAGCTCTGTTCCCTGCTGGGTTTTCCCACCACCTGACTCTGCTGCCGCCATCCTGGGTTAGGGCCACATGCATCGCTGTGTGTAGTGGGTGCTTCACCTTGTGCTAGGGGTTGCAGGCCTGGACAGCCTCGTGCAGCACCGGGGCTCAGTCTGTTCCCAGACCCTCTGGGCAGCATCATCTGCACCAAGGTGCTGCCCCATGTCAGCAGCTGTAGTCCCGAGCCACCTCAAGCGGCTCCCAGGGTCTCTCGCCTTCCGTGCAGCACCTCCTGCACCGAGCTCCCAGCCTCCTTCTGGGGGTTGAGGACCTGAGCTGCCCCAGGGGCTCCAAAGATCCTGCTCCATGCACCAGCCCGTGCACTGTGTCTCTGGCTGCATACCAAAGGCTGCAGACCTGAGCCGCCTCACACAGTTTCCAGGGTTTGGATGTCATGCACAGTGCTGTGCACCAAGAACCTAACTGCTGGAGCCGTCCCCCCCACCCTGCTGATGGAAGTCTTCAGGGGCTCTTCATGGGCTACTGCTTTGCCCTGCTGAGCAGCTCTCCTCAGCCCCACTCTTCTCTCTTCTCTGTCCCCAACGCATCTGCCCCTTGTGCTGGGCACGCAGCTCCTTTTATACGCTCCAGGGCTCCACCCCTGAAGTCTTCCAGACCTGAGCATTGCAGTCTTCAGTCAGGTCCGGGGGAGCCTTTCTCCCCCTCCCCTCAGGAAAGGGGCGTGATATTATTTCTCTTGCTGCCTCTTGATTGGTGGATGGGCTCCACCAATCAAAACAGCAGGATTCCAAGCCTGGGCCTCAACCCAAGCTCTGAAAAGTAAGCCTGCTACATATGTATACATACATACACACACACGCATATACACATGTATTTTTTTTCTGTTTACACCAATCCCCTTTCTAGTTTCAGCCATGAGCAGGGGGGGAAACATTATTTGCGGGAGCTGAGCCCTGCCTGACCCCTCTTCTCGCTTCCGCAGGGCTGTTGCGGGTTCGGCACATGCTGGGGCTGTATGTGGCGGTGGAGGAGCAGCTGCATGCCGAGCGGCGCTGGGCACTGTGGGATGGTGGCACTGTGGAGCTGCTGCTGCCATGAAAAGTTTGTGGGGGCTAAGCACCAATAACCCCGGCCTCCACCTATGGTTTCAGCAGATCATTTTTATATAATGGACAGTCATAAAAAGCAAATGGGTTTCGGTGGAGGTAGGAATTTTCTGTTGTACAGAAAGTTAAAAGTTCACTGGGAATTTGTAGGCTCATGAGTGTGAAAAAAAAAAAGTCTGTCTAGACCAGGGGTCATCATGTGGTACAGGCAGTGTCTGTGTGTAGCATATGGTAGCCTGGGGAGGGGACAGCCAGCACAGCAGAAGACGGGATAGGAAGCAGAAAAAACAGCAGATGGGGAAAGGAGCACAGGCAGGGAGTAGAAACCAGAACAACTGATTGGGCAGGGGAAGAAGGAGGATTGGAGTAGTGCTTGGGGAGGACGTGGGGCTAATTTGTGGCATGCCTGCCAAAAATGTCGGCCCTCTCTGGTCTACACCACTGCTGTCCACCTTTTGAGTGCCTGGGGGCTGCAGAGCCTCTGCCATACATTGCACAGGCCACACTATGGGGGCAGGCAGTAGTAGCTGGAGGAGGGAAAGCCCAGAGACTCTGGCAGCAGTGGCAGGAAGAGCAGTGTGGGAAGCAGTGCCCAGACCAGGAGCCTGGGGGCTGCAGTTTAACCCTGCATGTGGGCTGCCAGTTGGACAACCCTGAGCTAGACAATAACAGTAAGACTTCACTCACAACCAGCAGCAGTCTCTCAAAAGGGACACAATGGTATCTTCTCACTCTGTCTGGGAGATTTCATTACTTGGACCTTCACAATTTTTTTCCCCTCAGGCAGTGGCAGGACGATCATTACAGCAAGACTAAACACTTCCTTTTGAGCTTCTGGCATCTGGTTCTTTGACTAGCATCGTGGCTTGCAGCTTTCCCCTCTGTCCTTACAGCTGCTTTCAACTGCCTTGGAATCCTTACGAGCCTTCTCCTCTAGCGTCTCTTGACATCAGTCATGCCACCGGTCCGCTGCTCTCACCTCCACAAGGGAAGCATGCAACATGTCAGGGATAGTGCCCCGGCTGGTTAGACCGATGGTGCAATGGCCAAGCCACATGGCTGACCGAGTTTTTTTTACCCCTGTTGCACACTGCTTGTGATAGGAACTCATGTGAGACTTGTTCTAGGGACTCCACAAAAAGAAGAGAAGGAACCGTGATATGACGTGGGCTTTATAATCAAGCCTTTAGAGCACTGAGGAAAAGCTAGGAATCACCATGGCAACTTCCCTATAGCATGCTTTTATACTTTTTGAGTAGATGAATTCTTGAATAAGAAGGTAATTAATGAAAGTAACAATCTGATAGAAGTGGAATTAGAGCCTGGAAAGATCAGAGTTGGCCTTGCCACGTAAAGCAAAGGCAAATAAATGACCTGTACCTTTTCAAAACGACCTGTTTGAAGATTTGGCAATAGACATAACTCCAGATCACCAAATACTGAAGTAGCTGTGTGTGCGCTTTGGAATACTGTATTTTGCACAGACAGAAGGAATCTAAAGTGTATGCTTTTGATTCATAATACTAATCAATTTCTTGTGTCCAGAAATTGAGTTCAGCTGTGGTTACCTCCATATAAATAAAATAAAGCAGAAGTAGAATGAGTTCAGAAGTTTACCATGATAAAGGCTAGAAGATTATTTATCTTGAAGAAGAAAAGAGTAGAGAGGATATGATAAAAGTACACAATATATTAACTAAATAATACAGAAAAAGACGAGCACTTCTATTTTACCTTTTCTCATAATACACAACAAGAGGACCTTCAGTGACCTAGCATATTTAAACAGGTGGGAGAAAATAATATTTTATGTAGCAGCATTAAAAATGGACCCACCTGAAGGAATAGGAAGGGCTGCCTTGCAGAGGGACAGAGCGTGAAGAGGCAGTTTGTCCCTGAGGGCGAGTGAAGCTGTTTTGGAGGTAGCCGTCTTGGAAGTGGGAAGGGTGATGTAACCCTAGCAGGGGTTAGTAAAAGCCCGGAAGAGTCCTGGCCTGGGACTGGCCAGAAGGCTTGGTTAAAAGAGAGGAGCAATTTTCTGGGGAGGAGAACAAAGCAGAGAGAGAGGGGTGAGAGACAGGCTGGAGACCAGGGAAAGGATCTCCCCATGGCCTTCCTCCGAGAGCCCCTGGCAGCGCCCTGCAGAAGTAGCAGCAGATTGTGCTGCACCATGTCTGTTCTCCCTCCCATCCCCGGGAGCCCTGCCGGGGCAGGACAAGAGAGGAGCTGCCTGTGGTGAGACCCTCCTGCAAGCCTCGGTGGGGCTGGGTGAGCACAGCAGGGGAGGAGACACAGGGCCAGGGGGAGGCTGCCTTGTTTTTCCCCCTGTGAGTGAGAAGGCCCCGGGAAGCAGCAGGCTCAGGGTGCCAGAGGGAGTGCTGGCCTAGTGGGGCAGGGACTGCTCTGGCCACCAGAACCCTGGGGGCAGGCAGGGCCCAGGGACGGGCTGCGTTTGCTGGGCACTGTGAGACTGCCGTTACAACCTACAGCCCAGACACTGGTCCCTGCTGAGCCAGGGGAGGGGTCTGGGCAGGAATCAGCTCTTGCAAGGACGGCAGGGGAGGACAGGAAGATAGAGAACCACCACCTGCTGCACAGAGACCGCTGGAGCTCATGGGAGGGACGCCAGCACCAGGGACCACTCACAGATCCTGTGCCAGGTACACAGATGCAGACAATAGTATGCCCCACCAGGGGCTGGGCACACAGGGTCCTCAGTACACAGTGTATAAGTTATAGACCGTAAATAAGTTCTTGATGGTTTATTAGTTGGAGTATCAATGCATTTATTTATTGGTTCCTTATTTATCGTGGGTAATCTGTATACCTCCCCCTAGTGTAATGTGTATCCAAGAAACATTAATCCTTAAGCCACCATCACCAGGTCATGCAGTATTACCTTTGTTCTATTGCATTGGTTATATGTTACCTTGTAAATAATTAAATCATGTACGTAGTTTTATAATGGTCTGCAAGATTTTCGGATTGTAAGGGGATGGTTTTTGCTCAGGGACCCTGCAGCAGCTACCCAGGGAGCTGGATGGGGCCATGGGCTACCAGGTACCCCAGGATCCCACTATTCAGGTGAAGCAGCAGGCAGTGTTGCGCCCAGGGTTACATTTATATAATACACTGTTAGCATGTGAAATTCATTGCCAGGAGGCAATGTAAAGCCAGGAATGGGGCAGGATTCAAAGAGTAATTGGATATTTATGTGGATAATGAGACCTTTCTGTTAAATTAGTAACAAGACACTTGTAAGTGGACACACCTCTACCCTATGTTTGCATTGCCTTCTGAAGCAAAAAGTACTGTCCTTTGTCAAACATTATATTGTAGAATAAATAGCCTGCAATGTGTTCATTAGTCTCAAATTCTGCATGTAAGAAAATTTTACAAAATAGTATAGTGGGAGCTATAGCCTAATTTTGTCTGCTTTGAAGGCACCCTACTAAGCATGCAAAAACCTGTCAACCTGTTTTACAAGGTGGTAAGCAATAAATAAATAACGAAAGACAGGAAGATAGAGAATTCAGGAATAGACATTGGCTCTGAGAAGGTAACAGAAAAACTAACTGTGACAAAAATCAAGTCTAGTTAATAATGAAACCATACAAAAACTATTTGTTACAGATCTATCCAGGCCTGCAGAAACAGGGACTGGTTAGTTTTCTTTAACCTTTGTTTCAAGATCCAGCTGCATGTCAGTAAGTTACCACAATAAGACACCAAGTATTAAGATACACAATCTGATAGAAGTATATGGGGTTAAAAAAAAAGTGTGATCTAGTATAATGTCATTCACTCAGTTTAAGGAGCACTTGATTTGAGCAGTAAATAAAGTTAAAAAGAAAATTCACAGCCACTAAAGAAAAATACTGCTTTGCAATTAGGTTTTTCATTTTAAGGCCAGCATGAAAAAAACCCACTGCTACCACTCTTGTAGCACCCTGAACTTGAGAGGCTTGTAAGGATACTAGCCCCAAGGAGATACTTAGTGGAATTGGGCAGTTTTGAGGTTTCCTTTCCCATTTGTAAAAACTGAAGGAATTTGAAAATATATTTTTCCAGTGGACAGAGCAACTTAAATAACTCGGCAAAAAAGAAAACTTATGAAAACATGAATAAAAACAGCAATTGTAGCTGCTGAGTTAAAACAGCAGCATTCTGATGGGCATATTCTGTTAGTGTACTGGAGTTACAAGATACAGCACTATCTGCTGTGAAATCAGTAGCAAAGAAACTTTCTAAGGTTAGGAGTTGACATCCAGCTAGTTATCAGGTCTTTACAGTGTAAAAGTCTTTACAGTGTTTTACTATATAATAGTATAAATACTATATATACTGTATAGATAGCTCTGGTACATAAATCATCTGGCTTTATTAACAACTGCATTTGTTCGGAGGTTATGCAATCACCACTTCATAATTTGGTACACAAACAGCTTTATCATTTTATTAAATGGTTGCTTAACTCCTTACAAGTATACCCTTGGCTACAGCTTGTAGCACATCTACTTCTTTGGTGCAGGAGTAAACAGATGGATCAGAGACTTTGGGTGGAAACAGATGTTGCCTTTCATTGCCTTTGTGCCACCACAAACATCACTGTGGCAGCACAGAGGTTAAGCAAACAGCTGTCCATGCCCCTTGCCACATCACAAATGCCACATGTTTGTGGCCACAAAGGTGGTATTCATTTGTGCTGCTATTTAGCACAGGAGATCCTGGGCAATGCAGAGCTACCTGCACTCTCCAGCTACTCTGGGCAGGTACTCAGGAGTTGAGGGGAGCTTATTCCTGTGGACCCTGGGAATTTCCATGCAGGATAAGGCCCCTGAAATTACACATAAACCGGTAAAAGTGATTGGAAACTGGTTCAAATCTGTAACACACCAGAAGTTCAGGGCACATAAACCACTTTCAAAATGACCAAAATCAGTTTTAAATAAACCTGGATGGAGGTAGTATCAGACTTAACTGATTTAAGTTAAATTGGTTTGTTGAACTTCTGTGCCAGATTCCCTCCAGATTCAAGTGAACTCACAGTCCTTCAGCATCCTAGGATGCTTTGCACCTTCCTTGCAAATCTCCTCTCACAGGGTGGGCAGGCTAGCTTTGGCCCAAGCTGTCTGCTCCAGAAGAGCAGAAAGGGATGCTAGAGCACCTCCTGGCTTCTGACCTGTGTTACTGCAGACATGTGACTGCATTTCTGGACTCAAAAGTGAACGTCTGTTCACTTGCTTATTGGTTCAATCTATGCAGTTTAAACTAACCTGCAAAGCTGGAATCAATTCAGCCTTGTACTTTTTGACTGTCTGTATTTAACCTAGAAGTGCCTACCTGACTTTCCCTTCTTAGAGACACACCCCAGGGATGTGTCCCAGCACAGCTGACTAGCTTTATTTGCTGACATCTATTTCTACTCCTAACTTCCTTTTATTGAAGGTAGCAGTAACAGAAAGGAGGGAGGGAGGGAGGAAAGAAGGGCTGAGAAGAGATGTAGAACCTCTCCATCCTGTCCAAATACCATTTCTATGAGTTGCCTCATGCCAGGTGACTCTGTGTAGTTCTCATTTTCTTAATGTTCTTTGTCTCTTTTATTTATATTTGTGGCAGGTGGCTGCAAAATCCTGCTAGTTCTGTAAGTAATGGAAGACACTTGGTGTATGAGTAAAAGAGTATGCAAGAGAAAAAGGCAAAAGGCAGTGCAGACACAGGCAAGTATCATCTCTTTCCCTATTCAGTGAACTTTCTGGAAAGGTCATCTTTGCTTATGGTGCATCTGATTAATTTTTCCTAGATGATAAGGAGAAAAAAAATTTCCTTTGCTTTTTATACTTTCTAAAAATTGTCTGTAGATCTATGTGTGATGGGATCAAATTAAAGTTATAACCTAAGTTTAGTTTTAAAAGACTTTTTAGGACTCATCATTTAATACAGACAATCTGCTTGATCTTGTATGAAAAACTGGAAATGTTTAGTATTTTCAATGTATTCAATATAGTATTAAGAAACAGAATTTTAACAGAAGGACTCCTTTCAGTAACAGAAGCATTATGAATCCGTATATAACAACTCCCACCAGATTATTTTTTGACTTTAGGCAGCTACAATGATTATGTAAAAATATGTAAGAATTAATCTGCAAGATGCATGTTGTTACCAGTTGTTAATGAATCTCTTTGGATGTGTTTACATGTGCAATTAATGCGACTGAATATACTTCGTTTCAATCTGAGCTGAAGCAAACTAATCCTAACAGAACTGTCCACACACTTGTTTAAGTGCAGTAATTTACTGTACTGCTGTATACCACTTTTATCTGATGGGACTATTTCACAGAGCAGCAAAGTAGTGTACTGTGCCCTAACTGCCACACACATGCAGACGGTGATGTTATACTGCACAGTAAATTAGTCTGCTGTGCTGTACAGTCTTGTGTAGACGTGTCCTTTCTGTACTTACTGGCCTCCAGGAGAGTACTTACTTGCCTCCAGGAGATAGTGTGAAGAAGTTAAGTACTGACATTGTGATTATGACTAGTTTAGAATTCTCAGAGGTGGTTTTCAAGGAATAACTTAGCAGTCATTTAGGTGAGTTAATGATGGCAATTTAAAGTTTAAATTTCTTCACTCATTAGTAAAGAGCTTTTTGGTAATACTGTGTAGTCTCCCATATCATGGGGCAACCCAAAGTAGATCTCTGCATTGATGTGGAGACAAATTAAAGTGAAGTGGGGCCTGGTCAAGGTGCTGGGCTTCATTTCCATGCCTCTACCACACTGGAGAGCTAATGTTATTTAAATTTGAAAGACTGTAGGATTTTCCAATTGTCTTTTCACTATTTATGTTCTTTTTACCTTTCATGTTTTGCCCTTTTCATTGCTGTGATAATAACAATGCAACTCTTGCACATTTGTATATAGTCAGTATTAGTTTCTTACTCTCTCACACAGCAACCATGAGGCTGTAAGTGCTGTAGGGGAAACTAAAAAATTGTTTTAATTACAACTTTATTACAAAATATGAACCTGTCTCATAATCATATCCAAACTATAATTAAAAGACTGAATACAAACAAAGAGACTAAGGTTCTGACTTTCTTACGCCATAAGAGGACTTAGAGCAGGTCTAGTCAAAATAAACTTGAACCAGGTTAGCTATTTCAATGCATGATCTGATTTTTACAATAATACCACCCAAAGCCATTTTACCTGAAATCTGTGTGTTAGATCTTGCCAATGCACAGAATTTATGCCATTAATACCTTTTTAAGTATGCAGTTTTGAAACTATAGTTAAAGCAGTACAGCCTGTTTGTGTGGATTTATTTATACTGTACTATATGCTATATACAGCTTATCTAGTCATATAACTTATCCTGTTACAGCATGGTATGCATCAGGAAAGTGTTGCCAGTATGCCTATATGCTGATAGCAGATGAGCAAAGTGTTTCTGGGAAGGTCAAAACTATATTGTCCTAGCTGCACTTCGTACTTGTATGGAAAATCATCTTTTGTGAACGAACCAACAGATACTGTTTTGCTGGTGCAACTGTGTCTACATTAAAGGCTTCTTCTGGCAGAACTATTTCAAAGAAATGTAGTTAGCAGTATTAGTCTGAAGTCAAGTAGAAGGCAGGGTAGATTTGCATCTCATAGGCTAACCAAAGTGTGTGCGTGTCAGGGCCAGGGTATAATTGCACTTGTGCACACACTATATATATATAAAATGTAGCATGAGCTCTTGTGAACTGAAGCTCAGTTCATCAGTTTACAAAAACTTGTGCTTCATATCCCTAACACCCACATCCCTTCTACCAGAAGTCAGTGGTGTGGTCCTGACCTATGGAATAAGCTATGCTAGTATAAAGCATGTTATAACCATGCAATCTTGTGCTTTAATTATTTTTGTTAAAAAAATGTAATATCCCTAACCAAAATATTTAAATGGTTACAAAGCCTGTGTGTAAACCAAGCCTTAAGACTTTTCTGCATCTGGAGTTGTTTTGAACAAGGAGTTAATTGGAAGCATTTATTCTAGAGTAAAACATGGGACACATGGAATTACTTAGGAAGAGCTCCATATGCAAACATGTTCTCGTTGACAGCAGCTACTTATATTCTGAAATACAGAGCGTCCACATACCACCCTTCACCAAATAAATAAGTCTGAAGTCACACGTTCTGTTACCTTGGTACATGGTTGCAAGTCAACCAACCCTCAGCCAAAACAGATGGCTCCTGATAGGGAAAGAAGCTTTATTTGTATCCTCTCAGTTCAGTCTTTCTGTTCAGTGCACATTGTGATGCTTTACAATGTGGATATGATTGATTTAATTAAATCACAGTATGATGACCAGGGAGAAGTAATCATATCCCCATTGTTTTGATAATGGCATTTCTAGAATGCCCTTATATGCAGATAAGAAATTATATTATCCTAGCTAATGCAGGATTTTTCAGTTTTAAAGAACTAAATTAAATTAGTATTTCACCCAAAGGTGTCTGCATGATGTACAAAGCCACATATTGGCTCTAAGTTTGAAATGTTTTTGTCCCAGCAACAAAGAATAGAACAGTTAGAACCAGATCTCACACACCAGCCTTTTAATGTCATAGTAATGTTCCATGTGTTCTGCTCTGATCCCACAAACTAGGAAAAACATCTTAAAGATGTGGAGCAGGGATTCCTACTATTAAAATGCAATCTTAAAACTGTAGCTACTCGAATCACCAAACCAGATTCAGACCACCCTCTGACTTGCTACATTACCAACCCTGAGACACAGACAACGGAATTCCTCTGGTTGTCACCTACAGCCCACAGCTTGAACACCTTAGACACATCATTATTAACCTAGTCATCTTTTTCAAGGAGGGGTTGTGTCTCAAAGTAGCCTGACTTAGAGGAAGATTTGAGAGATGGCACTTGGGTTGAGGGGCTAAGTCCTATCCTCACTGAAGTACCAGGTCTTGCAATGGACCCAAATGCCTGCTGTGCCCCATCACTGGACTGAATAACAAGGAGTGTAACATTCAAGGTTAATTCACCTGAAACTCTACCAGGCTAAGTACAGACAGTCAAAAAGCCTGAGGCTGAATGGATTCAGTCTTTGCAGATGAGTCTAAGCTGCAGAGATTAAACTGAGAAGCAAGTGAACAGACATTCACTTTTGATTCAGGTAGTGCAGCCACATGTCTGCAGTGGCTCAGGCCAGAAGCTGGGGGGTGCTACAGCATGCCTCCCAGCCTGACAGCCACTGCCAAGGGGAAGGGACTGAAGCTCCCAGGCTATTCTCCCCTCCCTACCTGTGTAGAAGAGGCATGCCCAGGCCTCAGCCCTGGTGCTGAGGCTGGCGGGGGGGTGCTTTAAACCTACTGTGGCCCATGTGAGACCCTAGCCCAGGTCTGGCTGGGTGGGGTGGGGGGACAGCACCTGCCAGACTTCTCTCTCCCCCACTGCTCCCCACTCAAGCGAGAGGGCAGCCCCTGCCAGGCTGAGGAGGAGGTGGTGGGGAAACAGGTGGTGGCACTGAATTCATAAAAGCTTGAAGAAGAATAATGCTTTCTCTGAAGCACACAAAGAACAACAAAAATCTTTGCCTAAGCTAAGTTATGGTGCAGTAAAACACAGTGAGAGCACAAACACTTTAGTCTAACTTAAAATGGAATGTAAGAAACCAAAAAGACAAGAGAAAACCTTACATAAGTCTTACGTAATTCTGGAGGCAGCGTCTCCTTAAGCCAGGTATTAGAATCATAGAATAGAATCACAGAATCATAGGGCTGGAAGGGACCCCAAAGGTGCATCAGGTCCAGCCCCCTGCATGAGCAGGAAAGACATCTGGGGTCAGATGACCCCAGCTAGGTGACCATCCAGTCTTCTCTTGAAGATCTTTAGGGAAGATGATTGTACTACCTCTGGGGTGAGCTTGTTCCATAATGTGGAAACCCTAGTTGCAGAGAAGTTTTTTCTAATGTTCAGCCTGAAACTATCTTCCAGGAGTTTATGGCTGCTGTTTCTAGTTTTCTGCCAGGGCACCAGGCCCCTGATGTACACCTCTGATATAGTGCCGAGCCACAATCAGGTTCCCTCTCAGTCTTCTTTTCTTTAGGCTGAAGAGTCCGAAATCCCTCAGCTTCTCCTCATATGGCTTGCTATGCAAGTCCTCGATCATGTGGGTGGCCTTTCTCTGGACCCTCTTGAGCTTTAGCACATCCTTGTTGAAGTGTTGTGCTGAGAACTGGATGCAATATTTCAGCTGCGGCCGCACCAATATTGAGTAAAGTGGGAGAATCACTTCTTTGGTTTTACTGGAGATGCATCAGTTGATGCATGCCAGAGTCTGATTGGCCCTAGCAGCTACCGTGTTGCATTGCTGGCTCATATTCATGCTGGGATCTATTGTTATCCCCGGATCCCTTTCATTTGTAGTGCTGGTCAGGTTAGCAATGCCCAGCCTTTAGGTGTGCTGGGGGGTTTTCCTTCCCAGATGCAGCACCTTGCATTTCTCTATGTTGAACCTCATCTGGTTACATTCTGCCCAACATGCCAGCCTGTCTAGGTCTGTTTGTATCTGCAGCCTATCTGTGGGTGTGTCCGCACAACCCCATATCTTGGTGTCATCTGTGAACTTGGCCAATGGGCTTTTCATCCCCTCATCCAGGTCGTTGAAGAAGATATTGAATGGCACTGGGCTAAGTACCAACCCCTGGGGTATGCCACTGCCCCGATCTCACCAGGACCACACCAATCCATTCATTCGGACTCTGTGTCTTACCCCGCAGCCACTTAATAGTCCCACAGTTGAGACCGATATCCTCCAGTTTTCTGATCAGTACCTCATGGGATACCAGGTCAAAGGCTTTCTGGAAGTCAAGGTATATGATGTCAACTGCTTTTCTCTTGTCCTGGTGACAAGTCACCTGATCATAGAAAGAAATGAGGTTGGCCAGACAAGACCTGCCCACGATGAAGCCATACTGGCTGTCATTCAGTATTATACCTTCTGCAAGTCTGTCACATATAGCCTCTTTGATGAATGTTTCTATGATTTTCCCTGGAATAGAAGTTAAGCTAAATGGCCTGTAGTTCTCCGGGTCTTCATGCTTCCCCTTCCTGAAGATGGGCAAAACACTGGCCCTCTTCCAGTCCTCTGGGATTTTTTTGAAAGACCTCTGCCAGGCGCTCTGCGATTACTTCGGCAAACACTTGCAGCACTCTTGGGTGGGGTTCATCCAGTCCTGCTGATTTATATACGTCTAATTTCTTTGATTGACCATACACCAGTTCTATGGCAATGGTGGGAACGATGTCAATCCCACCCTGCTCGTTCTGTGCCCTGCCTGGCACGTTGTTCCCCTTGGTCTTGTGAAAGACCAAGGCAAAGTAGTCATTTAGGAGTTCCATTTTTTCCTGAGTGGTAGTGACCAAGCATTGAGTAGCAGCCTGAGACTCCCATTAGTTTTCCTTTTACTCCCTATGTAGCTAAAGAAGGACTTCTTGTTGTCCTTGATTCTTGTAGCTAGTTTTAGTTTGGTTTCTGCCTTAGCTTGCCTAATCTGTTTTCTACAAGTGCGGGCCATTGTTAAGTAGTCTTCCTTAGAGGCTGTCCCAAGCTTCTATTGTTTGTACACCTCTTTCTTTTTCTGCAGGAGGGCTGCAACTTCCTGCTTAGTCAAGAGAGTTTTTTTTGACCCTTCTGCTACTTTTGCTCCATAAGGGAATAGATTCAGCAAGTCCTTCTTGGGGAATCAGCAGGTGGCTTTAGGTGTTGGAGTGGAAATCCCACAGGCCCATCTCTACCTGGGTTTTTACAGGCGCACTTGCACCCCTTCTCCCATTTGTGTGCCTTGACATTAGTATGTTTGTCACCTATAGCACCTTTGGCAGCACTCTCATGCATTCAGTATCTTTTGTCTCTGCTTAGGTATTCCAGTCTCCTAACTTTTACAAGTTCTACTTTATAATGTAAATATAATTCTTTACTTCCTTTGGTCACACTAGCCCAAGCAGTCTGGGACCCTCTCCTGTTCCCTTAGCTCTGTTCCCACCACATACATGTGATGCGTGCGCCAGTTCTTTGCCAACATCTCCCACCTCTAAGTTTGGTCCTACAGGGCTTGGCCCTGTGCTCACAGGTGGCAGGGGACCAGTCCCTCCAACCCCAGTTCCTCAGCCTCTTCTGCCTCCCCCACGGCTTGAGGAAGCTGAAGGGAATTATGCCCTCTCCCCCTCCCCTTATCAATTACTTGCTTGCCTCAGTCTCTGCCAGAGGTGAGAAGGGGTGGAGTTTGCTGGTCTCCTGCTGTTTTATAATGTAAATGTAGTTTTTTGCTTTCTTTGGTCACACCAGCCCAAGCAGTCAGGGACCCTCTCCTGTTGGCCAGCACACTGAGCTGGGGAAGGGGGGATTAAAGCCCCTCCCAGACCCCAGACCCAAGCTGGGGGTAGCCTGGGGGGGCCAGTCCCTCTTGGACCGTTGCCTCCCCAGACCTGCCCCCACACTCTCCACGCCAGCGGGGAAGAGTCTGGCTGGGGCTGCACCACTCCCACCAGGCAGACCCAGCTATGGTCCCCAGCTCCTTGTCAGCCAGTCCTCACTGCCCCAACTAGGGAGTAGAAGGGCAGGGCCAACCCAGCTGTCTGGAGCAGATAGTACAGCCTAGCCCAGGGCTGCAAAACATCCTGGGATGCTGGGGGACTGTGGTTTAACTTAAACTAAGAAATTTCATAAACCAGTTTGACCTAAATTAGTTAAGTATCATTCAACCACATTTATCTTAAATAAGTTTCAGCCCCTTAAAAACTGGTTTATGTGCACTGGATATTTATTCTGTTACAGGGTTAAACCAGTTTCTGATCACTAAAACCAGTCTGTGTAATTTCTGTTCCTGGCCCCAATGTCATATATGCCATCACCTGTTTACAGTGCCCCTCTGCTGTCTACACTGAGTGATCTCTATGCGCATGAAGGAATCATAGAATCATAGAAGTCGGGTCGGAAGGGACCTTGTAGATCTTCAAGTCTGACCCCCCGCCTGGGCGGGAGGAAAAAACTGGACTCAAATGAGTCCAGCCAGGTAGGCATCAAGCCTCTTCTTAAAGACCCCCAGGGTAGGAGCCAGCACCACTTCCCTTGGAAGTTGGTTCCAGCTCCTAGCCGCCCTAACTGTGAAGTAGTTCTTACGGATGTCTAATCTAAACCTACTCTCCAATAATTTGTGTCCATTGTTCTTTGTCATGCCAGGGGGCGCTAGGGGAAACAGTGTCTCCCCCCAAACCCTTCTGGTCCCCCCTAGTGAGTTTATAGACGGTCACCAGGTCCCCCCTCAGCCTTCTCTTGTGAAGGTTGAACAGGTTTAGGTCCTGCAGTCTTTCATTGTAGGGTCTGCCCTGTTGTCCCCCAATCATGTGGGTGGCCCTCCTCCGGACCCTTTCAATGTTGTCCACATCCCTCCTGAAATGGGGCGCACAGAACTGGACACAGTACTCCAGCTGTGGCCTGACCAGTGTTGCATAGAGGGGGAGGATCACCTCCCTGGCTCTACTTGAGATGCACCTGTGGATGCACGACAAGGTCCGGTTAGCCCAGCCAACCGTGACCTCACATTGTTGGCCCATGTTCATCTTGGAGTCAATAATGACTCCAAGATCCCTTTCTGCCTCCGTGCTCTCAAGAAGGGAGTTTCCCATTCTATAAGTGTGCTGCTGGTTTCTACTGCCCAAGTGCAGCACCCTGCACTTGTCAGTATTGAAACGCATCCTGTTTATGTTAGCCCCCTCCTGTAACCTATCCAGATCTTGCTGCAATCTTTCCCTCCCTTCTAGTGTGCTCAACTCACCCCAAATTTTGGTATCGTCAGCGAATTTAAACAGGTTGCATTTCACCCTGTCATCCAAATTGCTGATGAAGAAATTGAACAGCGCAGGCCCCAGGACCGAGCCCTGGGGGACTCCTCTGCCCACTTCCCCCCCAGGTTAAATATGACCCGTCCACCACAACCCTCTTGAGTACGACTCTTGAGCCAATCTGCAATCCATCTGACTCTGTAGGCATCAATGCCACAGTCACCTAGTTTTTTGATGAGGATAGGATGAGAGACAGTGTCAAAGGCCTTGCTGAAGTCTAGAAAGACTATGTCCACAGCAACAGCTGCACCCATTGCCTTTGTGACCTGATCATAAAAAGCAGTCAGGTTGGTCTGACATGACCTGTCCCTAATGAAACCGTGCTGGTTGCCCTTGAGCATCATCCCTGAAGCCGGCCCATCGCACATGTGCTCCTTGAGGATCTTCTCAAAGAGTTTCCCTAGGAATGAATGGACACTGATCTGACATCAGCTGCAGAAAAACAGAGGCTTCTGGCAGAATACTTTAACCTCCCTGGATACTCTACTGCTGACCTCAGGATTCCTGTTCTCAGGCAACAGAATTTTAAAAACCAGTCTGAACAGGAAATTGTGGAACAAGAAATCATCCATAGACTGGATTGTGTTAAGCACGGGTTAAACAGGGGCTATGGATTCTTATCGCATTACCTGGATTAGTTTGTGACCCCTTTTTCCCCCATAGGTTCTCTTATTAAATTTGCTGCCCTCTTCTCCCCTCCTCTCTTCCCACCTTTTGTATTCAAATCACTCACCTCACTTCATCAGATGCTGTGAGAGGACAAGCACACAGTGTATAAAGTAAGCTGGAGTTCATGAAAGCTTGTGCTATCTCATTTGATTAAAACATTGCTAATACTCCCTTGGTTTCAGACTCCAGATTCTGTGATTTATGGCCTCACCAGCAATAGAAATGCAAATGACTCTGATCCCATTTACTTTGATTCCCTGTGCTCTTAACCTTGCAGGATATGACACGTTTGTTGGAAACATCTGAAAGTCAGTTTGTCTTTTTGTGAAAATGGGATCAAGCTATGTATTAAGTGTTTCTTTTCCTTAACCATTGTATAGCTGTGTCTGTTAGGAATGCTATTGAACACATGGGGAATATGGTAGAAACAACTTGGTACTGAGAGCATGTTTCATTTTGTTGGACAGTTAATGTACAGTATTTTGTTAATGTACAGTATTTTAGGCAGCTTCCTAAACACAACACTTATTGCAGTATAGACAGGAGCTGTCACAAACTGCTGAACTGGAGAAGATAGCTGAAACTGTACAATCTAAATTTTTCTGTGCTCATAAGTATGAAGTGCATATCAGCTGCTCATGCTACTTACAGTTATTAATTTAATTGCGTTTAAAAAACTCCCAATTTAAACTGCAAACTCTTCAGGACAGGAAATCTGTCTCTGACAAACACCACACACCTCTATGATGCTATATATGTACTATAATAGTTACTGTCCAGGGGAGGATTTCTCTCTGCTCTTGCTTCTAAGTTTGCTATTTGGAAGTGCTTAATTTAAACTTGTTTTCTTAGAGTTGTTTAAAGTTACAAATATTCAGTGTAATTTACAGTACTGTAGTGGTTTATTAAAGAAGCAGAGAAAAAGCCACAGGTTTTCTGTTCAGTAAAATGGTGTTTGTATCCAATAGTTTAAGCTAGAAGGCTTATATGGTAAAGAAAGGGATTTTTACTATCCCCGGCACAAACACAACCCCAATGCTTTTGCTGCCTGTAAACAAATAAACCAAACAAAAGATGCATGCCCTGCCAACAGGATTTCCACTGAAACGAGTCAAAATACAGCAAAGCTCTAATCGAACCTATTGCAACCAAATAAACCGTTAAAAATGTGTGTATTTAAACAAGTATAAATGCTAAATGTTACTTGCACATACATTAACTGTTCTACTGTGAACTGCTATTTCAGTTTTACAGCAGAGATGTATACTAAAGGAGATGCTACTAGTAGCATTTGGAAAGGAAAACAACAGCAGGTAGGATGTCTATCAGGACGTAAAATCAATTAGAAAAAGCTGCAACTTATTGACTGTCAAAGACACTAATGTTGTCTGATAGTTAAAAACTTTTGTTCCTTGTTAAAAAGCCTGGGCAGTGCAACCAAAGAAGTAAATATGCAACTGCTCAGTGTCATTGTTTGTTCTTTACAATAGATGATCTGATGTTATAGTGCCTGTATTGTATTGCTGAGAAACATTATATGATGGCATTATGTAAGACCAGTTGGCCGTTTTTAGCTTGTATGACTGCTGTCCTTGCAGGGCACTAACAAAATACAGATACCTCACGAGTGTATTTCACTGAGCAAAAATTTTAAAATTAGTGCAGAATACTACTTTCAATTAAACCAGTACAATTTGAAAACTCTCCTGTAAGGTTTGCTTTATCCTACTTAAAGGACTACATACTTTTTCTTTTCTAAAGAGGGACAATTAATATGGAACAGATTTACTATCTGCTGTCACCTGGCCAAAGATGAAAAGGTCTAAGCGAAACAGAGACAGAGAGATATTATAGTTTACTGAGAAGCACCAGAGCCAATCCTTGGGTTTCCAAGCTGAATCACACAGTATTTTAAAAACTGGCATTCAGAATTGTTATTGTTAGGATTATTTATTCATCTTTCCAACTATGCTCTTGCACCTTTCTATGAACCATCTGGTAATGGCTAGTCAGATGGGATACAGGCCTATCTGGACCACTGATCTAAGCATCAAATCCTGTGCATGTGAAAAAAGGCTTAATAAAACAATGCAAGTCCTAGGTATACCCCACACACCAGGCTGGAGGATCTCACATTTTGCTGCAGTTCATGATTTGATTGCCTGGAATCAGCAGTGCTGCAGATTAGAAATAGCAACAGGCTGTACTGCTGCAGATCCTTATCCAGAGCAGTGAATAGAGCACTAGAGAAAAAGGCAAAAAACTGAGGCCAACTCTCACCAAGCCCAGCCCATAAACCAGGGAGGTATGAAAGGCAAGTGACACCCAGAGCAGCGTGACTACTGACATAGTCAATGTGACATAGGCAAAAGCCAGGTTGCAAGGATAAGGAAGAGAAATTAAAACATTTCCTCAAATGATCAGCAACCATAACAACCGTCTCATCCCAAAAGGATGGGGAAGCCCCTTCCCTGGAGCCTAATCTTAGGAGAGAGAAGGCAATTTACTCTGCCGCAGCCTGCCACCCGGTCAGGAATGGACAGCAACCACCAAAGCACCTTGAGGAGCAAATCCCCAGCACAGTACATGGCCCTTTACCATGGTTAGGTCATATGTGGCTGGGACCTGAGAAGTCTGCCTTCCGCAAAGCCTGGTAGCACCTGCACAGCTTGCCATGCCCATGGGGTCTGAACTGAAGGGAGGCGAATTGCAAGACGCCCCCAACTCATTTTCTTGGGTGGCACAAACCGCCGCAGAGAGGGCAGGTGGAGGACCCCACCACCTCTGATCTTGAGGCTCCCCAGGCCTCCCGGAGCTAGGAGTCAGGCTCCCCCTCCTGGCACAGCTGGGCCGGGGGAGCCTCTCGCCTGGCGTATCACCAGCGGCAGGCTGGAGCCCGAGAGCAGACAGCCCGTCAAGCTCTCTCCTCCCGGCCCCTCACTCAGTCCTACGCGCTTCCCCGGGGTTCCCGGACAGCAGTTTCCTGTAATCCCCACCCCCCCGCGGTGCTGAGGACACGCTCTGCAGGCACGGAAAAGTTGCAGGAATAAATCCAGCCTCCAGCTGCATGCCGATCCCTCCCTCCCCCGGGAGCAAAGGCTCTTCTGCTCCTTTCCCTGCTGTCACTAATGCGGGTGCCCCCGAGATCCAGTGCGCTCTCCCCGTGCGGCTCCGCCGGAGGCTGCCGCGCAGCCTTTCGCCTTCACCCGTGTAGCGAAGGCAGAAGAAACTGAAGCGAAGCCCTGGAAAATGCTTACGAGAGAGGTGGCTCCGCTGCGGCTGTTGCCGCCGTCCTCCTCAGTCAGTGCTCTCCCGTAGCACACGCGCGGGCCAGCCGCGGGCGATCTCAGCTGCGTTCGATGGTGGAACGCTCAGCTGTCGAGGCGTTCGACCGTGGAACGTTGAAGTGCCGCCACATTCCAAGAGCCGCTGCCGAAGACAGCCGCACCGGCTCGCTCTCACACAGCTGAGCAGCCGCCGGAGCACTCCAGACATCAGCATGCAAAAAGTAGGTCAGAGCAGCACTGAGCATGCTCGACATGGAACCAGGCTGCTGTGAAAGCGCGTTGAGTTGCCGGCTTCTTCTCGTCCACCTTCCTAGTGAAGGTCACAGAAGGGTGATCCATCAAGCGATTAGGGGATCACATCTTCCGGGGGGAGGCACAGTATAATAGGTTGTGCCTCTAGCAAAAGGCGATGCCAGTGGATTATTACTTGGTTTGAGAGAAGAGCGTTGACAACACTGCTTTCCTGCTTCATTTGATTGACAGAAGTCAGACAATATCATCCTAATGAATCTTTCACACCTTCTCATTCCCTTAAAAAGATAGCTATGTTTCAAAAAGTCTAAAACTTGAGTGCTTCACAAATTGTCTCCATCTTTTGGGACAAAAGGAGGAATTTGAGTCAGGATGCAAATAAGGACCACTGAAGGCTTAGTATCTTAAGGTCTGTTTGAAGGTGATTTAACATCCGATCCACCTTGTGAAAATGCATCTTCTTTATATCTTTTTCTTATCTGGGATAATTTATTCCATTTTAACTCCTCTTTGAGTTACAGAACAATGCTGTTTAGGCATTGCAAATTGGAATCACGACACCGCGTCTCTTCTCAATTATATTGTCAGGCTAAAGAGCACTGCAGTAATGGTGTAGTGCAAAATGAAGGGGCTGAGAAATAATATTCAGAACTTTTCTTTCCAGTTGCCTGGCAAGGCTCTGTTAATGTTGGGCTAAATCTACAAAGTGTCTGAGACACCTAATTGTCTCTTTAGATACCTGAAATCCAGCCTTTTGGTGCCACTGAGACCTTTCAAATCCAGTAGAGATGCTGTCTAAACATAATAGTTATATACGTTTCTGGTGCTGGTGACATTTCCCCACATCCAGAAGTCTGATGTTTAGGGCAGTCACCTGAAAGGTGGGAAATACACTTTAAATCCCCTCTCTATTTGGAGTAGGACTAGAAATCTCTCAGGTGAGTGCTGGTAGGATATTGTGGTCTCTCTGTTGTTAAAGTTGTTTCACTTTGTACAAAAGAATAAATTAGTCTCTGGAGCAAGAACTAGAAACCAGATCTCTCAGATGAAGGCCCAAATCACTAAGCCATAAGGTCATCCCTATACTCTCCCTGGTGCAAAGTGTTTTTTATACAAAGGAAAAGATCTTTAATACCAGCCTGAGAGAGTCCAGGCTGCTGGATAGCCTGGTGATTTTGGTGCTGTGTTAGAAGCTGAGAGATCAGGTTCAAAGCCCTGGTCCAAGTTAAGTGGATATAGCATTTGAACCTGGGTCTCCCACATCCTGGGTGAGTGCTCTTAGCACTTGGGTATAAGGTGAGAGATACAAGCACTTTTTACTTTCATGAGAAAAAGTGTAACTTAACTTAGATGCTAATTGGAGGAAAGGATTCACAGTCCAAGTCCCAGGGAAGGGATGTACTTCTTACTTTGAGACAAGCAGAACCAAAGTCCCAGACTCATTTCCTTAGCACTTCCTACACTACTTGTTTGGGTCCCTGCTAATCCTGCTGGATCCTGTGAATTGTAATCTTAAAGCCCTACCTCTTGGCTTAAAATGCATAGGGCGTCCAGGCACCTAATACCTAGTGGTAGCAAGGAAACTAAAAATTAGCCATTGCATCACTGAGCATTGTGGCATTTAAGCATCACAAGAAGTTTGTCTATGTTGTGTCAGTGGTGGGTGTGGGGGAAGGAAAGACTGAGCACACCTGCCCACACCCTGCCCAGCTGAGACTGCTGGTATGTTCCAGAGCTGGGAGCTCACTTGTGAGACGGCTCTAGATTTGTCACCTGCTTTAGGTGTTTGGGATGTTTTCAGTTCTGTCTTCCATCAGCCCTGCTGCTGATCCTATATAGACAAGCTCTAAGTCTCTTTATGGATTTACTCTAATAGGATTTACTCTAAAAAGTTACTAGTTTTCTTGCATTTATCATTTAGTCTGCTGTAGCCTAAGCCTGTGATTTTGTGGTTGCTTCGTTGAGTACATTTTACTTCTTCAGTAGTGTTGGTTTAATTATAGGCAGCCTTTTACACTGGTGTAAACAGAGGCTAAGGCTGCCTATAATTACTGATAATGGTATTTAGACACTGTGATCTTGGCAGCTTTGTAATCACCTTTTTAGAAATCTAGGTAAGATTGAATTGTATTTTGCATTTAATTATAGTCCCTACCAGTCCTGGAAGGAGTGACCACAGGTGCATCTAAGCACTGCTTATAAACATTACAATATAGGCTGACAACAAAGCTGAGAAAGAAAGCAAAGTCGATTTTTTCATACGTAATTTGGAAGAGTAGTCATGTTATATAGTTTAGTAGCCAAAACAGGGTTTATGGAACAATTTTGCACTTAAAAGTTTGATTGTTAACTTCAAAGTGAAATGGAAGGAAGTATTTGATTGTGAGGAATGGCTTTTTTTCAAGAGAAAGATGTTGTATTTACTTTTACATTTAGTAATTTAGTCTGTATCTTAACATTAAAGTTTTTGTAACCCAGTGAATACTTCATAGATCTTACTCTCTTGCACCAAGGTCATAAAATAAATTGGTTATGCTTGTCATTACAATAGGTGCACTAAAATGTGTGTGAATATACACACCCTGGCCTATTTCTGTTGATGTCAGTGGAAAACTTCACCATTTTTTAAGCAAGCTTTATATGTATAAATAACAATATTTTGGTTCTTTGATAGCTAAAACAAATATTACATTTTTCACAGTTACTACGTCTGTGATTCTCAACTTTCTAAGGGTCTTTGTTAGACTCAAGGCATCCCTCAGAAAATGCTAGCTTAGTTTTCACTAATTTTTTTTTGACTACAGAAAAAGAATAGAGAAATTCTTCTGCTGCAAAGAACTCAGAAAGCCTACAACAGGAAAACATGTTTTTTAAACTATCAATTCCTATTTGAAATCTCTGGGTTTAACTTGTGTGCTAACATTGTAGCATCTTGCAGCAACCTTGAAAGGATCTCAAGGCACTCCAGGGTTGAGAATCTCCAGCTGAGAATCACTGTACTGTGTCATCCCATGAGAATAGATGGATTTACCTTTCCAAATCATACTGCTAGTCCGTCTGTCAGGTAGAGTGGTGTGTCCTGCTTTTGAAGAAAGACAAGGCCTCTTGATTAAGCATAAAGCTCTGGACTTGCAGTTTACCAAGTTTGGACAGTCCTCTGAAACCCTGTGGACAGTAGGATTCTGTTCAGGATCTGATCTCTATCCATGTACAGCTGTTCTCAGGATCAATGGGAGAGCCATGCAGCGTCAGAGCAGTGGCCCATCTAGTCCGGTATCCTATGTTTCTGCAGAACCCATCCAGACTAGATAATTGTAGAATAAGTGCTAATGAGAAATTTCATGGCATGTCGGTTAGAGGTAGGCTTGTGCCCTAAAGAATGAGGACATCTCTGTCTCTTTATTCTGTCAAAAATAACAGTGAACATGTGTGTTCAAACCTCCTTTCTGAATCTTACTAAGCTTTTGGTGTTATTGGTATCCTGTTACCATGACTACTACTCTATTATGTGGGGTATAAATAAAAAATATTTCCTTTTACAGATTTAGATTTTTTTTGCTTTCCAGTTTCATTGAATGCTTCCTTGTCTAATGCAAAACCATGAATTAGGGTTCCCAATTTATCTTATATATAATTCATTATTTCATTTTTTATTATGCTTTTTATTTACCCTCCCTCAAAAAAATAGTTCATGTCTCTTCAACTTCTCTGCATATGAAGGACCCTCCATCCTGTAGTCTACGCTCATCACTTCTCTGTGTGGGAGATGTTACTTCCTGACCTACTAATTGGTAGGTGAAGCATGACATTTGATTAGGTTTATGTCAGTAACAAATGTTGCTAATACCAAAATGATCTGCTTTTGAAATCAAACAAACCTAAGTTGCTTATTGCAATTGAAATGATTTATCTCGTTTACTTTTTGTGAGCAGTGAGTGCATAGGAAGAGAAATTGGAAAGAGCTAAACAATTCTTTTTTGAGAGGAGGTGCATTCATTTTTATTCATCAGATGCTACAGTGATGTGGGCAGTAGAACAACTTAGATTAACATGTTTATTAACTGAGAGTCAACATATGTTTGCATAAGTTACTGGCTCAGAAGCAGAGTGGTCTGAAGAGAAATGCCCGAGAGGCTAACAAAAGATGTATTTTATTAATGCCAACCCTTTAAAACACAAGGAAACAAAAAGCACTATGAGGAAGAGGAATATACATTTAGAAGGGGGAAAAAAACCCTTAGCTGTATTTCAGGCATTTAATGCATCATCCAAGTATTAATTTGAGACTTGTTTGAATTCCAAGCTAGACAAAAACTCCAAGAAAAGTAGTGAAAAAATATCTGTGGTTAACAAAGGGGTTGAAGTTTCTTGGTCTCCACAAGGAAGGTGTTCAATATACAGGTGAAGATACTGTGTGAGGTCTATCCCAAATCAATGTTTTGGGCATTTTTGAAGCAGCAGACTAAACACGTTTAGTTTTGTTACACTTCATCATATGCTTTTTCTCTATAATTTTTTTTCTTTGAATCCCATAAAATTTCCATTTTACCAGCTAATTAGAACTGCAGCTGGACACAGAATACTGCCTACTGGGACACTGCAAGCTGCAGAAAATTTAGGTCCAATCTCACAAGGGCCTAAACCAGGAATATGGGATTTTAGTACTTTGTTTAAGCCTCGCTTATCTTCTTGCAGCAATACTAGATGGTGAATGGAATAAAACAGCATGGGATGAAATCAGAGTACTGGGGGGCACTAAGTTTGATTTATTTTATCCTCTGAATGGCTCAAACTTTGAAAGTCTTCTTTCCAGGCCATGCACTCTTGAATCTTTTCAACCTGTTTTTGCATAAAATACTGCTGTTCTCTGATTACTCAGCTGGTGATCTATAAGCCAGAGAATGGCAGCAAAAGTTAACTGATATATGGAAATAAAAACAAATCTGTTCTGACAATTAGCTTTTGAAACCAGGGTGTTTACCATTCACTGTGTGAACCACATTTGACACATTAAGCCACCATGGAAACAACCTACTATTGTTTGCCATGACTGTAAAATAATATGAAGCACAGAATGCAGCACTAACTTGCACATGAATGAGAGAGATACAGGGCATGCTGCATGACCTTCAGTAAAATTCAGTATTTATGTAATCAGGGAGAATTAGCCAAATTATTCATGAGGCTGAAGGAAGGGAAAAAGAATTGTATAAAAAATATCAGGATGAGAATTTTTATTGTTATTAGTTTTAAAATTTAATTACAGAGGGGTCATCTTAGGAACAGTCACATAATTTGTTGGGTTGCAATCTATTGTAAAAGGATTACAGTGGCTTTTTTGGTTTGCAAAGTACCAATCAATATGACTCCTCTCTCTCTCCCCGCTCAATAAAGAGTAGTGTTTTAAAAAGAACGTGACCTACCTGATAGGTCAAAGACATTGTAAGAAAAAGGAGAACTTTCAGAGGGAAAAAAAAAATCATATTGTAATATTTTTAAAGAAACAAAGATGTATTTTATGGTTGTTTCAAGGTTGTATTGCAAAAAAAATTAGCTTAATTAATAAAAAGCAAATCCAAAGCTGATAAGCATCACCCTTATCAGGAAGTTCATATTATTATTTGGATTTACATTCCCACCCAGCTGTAAAAGGGAACAGATCCTCAAACCTGGCTTTTAAGGCATTAGTATCTCTGAGGAAGAGGAGACTGAGGGGGGGATCTTGTGGCTGCCTACAACCTTATCAGGGGCCAGCAGAAGGGACTCAGGGAAAGTCTGTTCATCAGGGCCCCCCTTGGAGTCACCAGAAACAATGGCCACAAGCTGAGGGAGGATAGGTTTAGGTTGGATATTAGGAAGAACTACTTCACTGTAAGGGTGGCTAGAGCCTGGAATAGGCTTCCCAGAGAGGTGGTGCTCTCACCTTCCCTGGAAATCTGCAAGAGGAGACTGGATAGGCACCTGGCTGGGGTCTTATGACCCCTCCCACCCCCAGTGCTCCTTCCTGCCCATGGCAGGGGGTCGGACTAGATGAGCTGTCTAGGTCCCTTCTGACTCATTGATTCTATGATAAGGGACCTATTTTATAACTGATTGACAACTGGAAGTTACTACAGAATAGCAATAACACAGTGGCAAAATATATGACTGCCTAGGTCCTGGTAGTTGTTTCAGAATTCCTGCTTGATATAACCCCATACATTTCTTAGGAGCTCTGTGTAGAAGAAGGCAGACCTTTGGTAACAAACACGGGGTGCGCCTACATGTAGAATTAATGCTATCTGGCTTTACTGTGCAGTAAATTTATTGTGCAGTATGCACCTTCACATGTAGTACCTGTGCAGTAAGCACCTGTACCTGCACATTAGGATTATTTACTAATCTTTCCAAGGAGGTTCTTGCACCTTTTTCTAAACACCTGGTAATGGCTAGTCATTAGGGCAGGGGCGGGCAATTATTTTGGGTGGAGGGCTGCTTACCAAGTTTTGGCAAGCTGTTGAGGGTACCCCCACCCCTTGACAGGTGCCCCACCCCCTGGTTGTCACCTTGGGAGTGGAAGTCCCGCCCCCTAACCTGTGACCTTTGCCACCAGAAGTCCCTCTCTTTGCTCCCAGAAATACCCCTTTCAGCAAGGTTTTTGCAATCTTGGAACCAGAGAAATACCAAATTATATTCTAAAAAGCAAATATCTACAGCATTTATTAATTTGATTTCAAAAAATATTTTTGTCTTGATTTACATGTGTTTGTGTGTGTAGTGTACATAGGGGTGTTTGCACAATAGCTTAAAATGAAGTCTTTCTCATCTATATTGTGAGGGGGTGGGTATAGGTTTGTGTGGGGCTGTGAATATATGGGTATGTGGGGTGAGGGAGCATGTATGTGGGTGTGTGGATACATGGGGTGTGAGTGGGTATGGGGTTTTTGGGGAGAGAGTGGCTGGGGTGTGGGTGTGGGGGTATGCGTGTATGGCAGTGCATGTAACTTACCCTATGAACACACACACACACACTCTACCCCTTTCTGCGCGCGCACACACACACACACACACACACACACACACACACACACACACACACACACACACACACACACACACACACACACACACACACACACACACACGCACACACACACACACACACACACACACAGCCCCATGCTCCCAGTCTGGTGATGCAGTTGGGATCCATATGGTGCTGGAGCACTGGTGGGGCAGGAAGTGGGGAAATGGCTGGGGGTGGGCAGGGCTGGGCTCCTGCCAGCTCCTCCTGGGTCCTACTGCCCCTGGCTCCTGTCATCTTTGGCAGGCAGCCAGGAGCAAATAAATATTAATTTACTAAATTTTTTAGGGGTCCTGGGGGCTGGATAGAATGGCTTGGTTGGCTGGATGTGGCCCCTGGGCTATATTTTGCCTGCCCTTGCATTAGGGTGACACTTTACTGCGCGTCGTCGACTGTGCAGTTAAGTGTCTCGTGTAGACAGCCTGTAAGGTGTTGCAGTGAGCCTTTTGTGGGATATAAAGCATAGGGGTGCATTATACTAGCCCTCTGAGGCAGCTAAGCACATTAGCAGTAAAACTGAACACACTGGGTGTGTCTACATGTGTGCATTTACTTCTCACTGAAATTACTGGTGCAGTACGGAAACGTATTTACATGTGCACACCCATACTGCACAGTGAATACAGCAACTTATTCCAACTTGAATGTAAATTTGATACTTGCGTCGTATGGGTATCAAATTTAAGACCGATTAGTTACTGTGAAGTAATGCATGTGTGGATGCCTTACTGGGCAGTAACACTGTGTGGACTGATTTGGGACCAAAGTTAGTCCACACACAGCATTTATGTGCTTTAACGCCTGTATGTGTAGATGCCAGCCTATTCCCGCTTACTGCACAGTAACTTACTGTGCAGTAAATTTAAACCAGTGTAAATGCACATGTAGACACGCCCACTGAAACAAAGCACATGCTGGCACAGGAACACTTCATTCCTTGTTTGCCTTGCACCACCTTCCTCTGGTAACATAAAGATTTGAAATGTCTATCTGAAACTTGTTCCCTTAGGAGTGAGAACTGAAGCACAACACCTGCGGGGAGATTCATCCCTGAAGCTGCTACTGCTGCTGCTGGCTGAGCTCCTACCTCCAGCGAGGCAGAGAGGCTGCCACTGCCACTGCCACGCCAAGCTGTGCAGCACGGAGGAAGTAAGATAGTGGCTGGAGGGGGCTGCACAGGCTATGGCTGCTGCTGCTCCAGGTGGGTGGCAGTGTGCACAGCCCTGGCTGCAGTAGCAAGGCCCTTCCCCAGGTGGGGTCAGGGTGCCCGGGCTATGGTCCTGCCAAAGGAGGGATGGAGGGAGGCAGGCAGTGGCTGCAGCTGTGAAGCAGTGCATGTGAGCAGAGGGCCGAGTATGCAGGACCTGAAGGAAGGAGTGGGGTGTGAGCATGCGGGACCCTGGTGGGAGGGTGTGCGTGTGTGTGCATGCACCCATGTGGGAAGAACCTCTCACCTCCTGTGAATTTTAGCCAATTTATTGAAATGAAATCTTCATATTTTCCCAAGCAGGAAGCAACTGTCACCACCTGAAACCTGAGATCCTGCTCCTGCTTTTGTTTTAAGACAATTTGCATCATCACAGATCCTCACTGGAGGTGAGATGCTCCATACCAGCTATCAGCTGACTGCCCGGAAGAGTCTTCCATGTATTGACTCCTCTGTGAAATTCTGTGAAATACAAACTTTCATTTCTACCCAGGAGAACTTTGACAATCTTTTCTCCAGTGCCTGGTGAAGGGTGTTTGTGCCCAAAAGCTTGCAATTAAAGAATTTTTTTTTTTTTGCAAAAATCTTGTTGGTCTAATAAAAGATATAATCTCTACTATGAGTCCTGATTATTTTTTCCTCTAGACCGATATGGCTACAACCTGGATACTTTCCTTGAATTGAAGAATTTTACAGAGAGGCCCTGGACAACACTGCAGCATAAGAAGAATGGGCAGTCAGTCTGAAAGCAAATGGAACTTGTAGTAAAGCTGGACACTGGTACAGAAGCCAGTGTGGTGTTGGAAACAGTGTTGTTAGTACCGAAAGGAAAGTTAGGTACAGTAGAAGGTAAAATTTAGAGGTTGTGTTGGTGAACTAAATAGCTGGATCAATTAATTGGCAAAGAATTTGAACAAACCTTCCAGGGGATAGAGAAGTTTCAACTAAGTACGCAATAATATAGAGCTGAAAGGGTTCACTTAACTGGTCTTTTTTGTCCTGAGGAAAGTTTCCCTCCTCATCGTGTGAGTAGAAGTAACAGACCAGTAGATTCACTGACAGGTTGTTATAGAAAAAGATATGAAATCCTTTGCTTACACATACCCTATATATTTTGTTCCTTTGGGGCTATGTAGACAGGGAACATTTTCCACTGCTTCAAAGGAGAGAATTTCTGAGAGAATTGGCTGAAGACAAATATTTCTGTGTGTGATGCATCAACAGGATTCTGGCAGGTGCCCTTGGAAAATATAGAGCACGGGTTTTTGTACATTCATTATGCTCTTCGGGAGATACTGCTTTCCTATTTGTACCTCAGGCGATTGACAAGAAAATATAACAATTTTTGACGGGATTCAGATTTACATAGATGATGTTTTGACTTGAGAAAACCAACAGAAGAGCTTGAGCAGAGGCTCTGAGATAGATCCAGAACTGCTGAGCTAAAGTCAAATGAGCAAAAATGCAAACTGTGTGTAAAGGATTTAGTATACCTGGGAGAAAGTTTAGTATGGTAAGGTAAGTAGGAAGAGCAGAGTAAATCTGAGATCATCAGCAACAGACCACTAAGGGAGCACAAAGAATTCTTGGTATGGTGCACCATGTACAGAAGTGTATTCCTAATCTAGCCACATGAAAGCCCTACAGAGAAAAGCTTAATAAAGAGTCTGAGCAACTTAAGGAATTAATGAAAGAGGTCCTAGTTCTGAGCTATTGTGACAACAGGTATAAAGTTAAGTTGCCCATTGATAAGGCTAGTGTTGGCACAGTCAAAATTACTGGATTTATCTGACATCAGTGGTACTGAAGTATCTTGGAGGCTCACAGATTAACTGAACATTCTTTACGACAATTTGGTTACAAGTGTTTGATGTTTTGTATTAGGTTAACTTTTTTTTTTTTTACTATTTGACTGAGAAAGGAAGGTGTCGAGAACCATCATTAAGGAATTTTGGAATGAGTCATGTAAAGCTAGTTGTGTTATGTGCAAGCTCATGGTACTGAAGATTGATCACTTAGACCTCAGACAAATAGGCTAAGTGCAGATTTTCAAAAGGCCTGAGGTGGAAGTGCTTTAAGTACAGTGCTTTACTCAAAGCGCTCTAGATTAGGTCAGGATCAAACAGAACACATGTTCGGTTGGAGGGGAGAGGAAGGGGCTCAGAGCCTGCAAGTAGTAGATGAGGTCAGCAGACTGGGGGTGCTCCTGCATGCCTCCTAGGAGGCTGTGGGAGAATGTCAAGCCCCGCCAAGCAGGTGGCCACCTGTGATTGGCTCTCTTCCCCACCCCCCTGCCAGCTGGCTGCTGTCAGTGCAAGTGGCTGGGGGGCGAGGGAAGGAAATGGACCTTCCCCCAGCTTGTGAGCTTGGGTCTTGGTAGGGGCCGAGCTAGGTCTACATGGCAGGGAACTTCATTTCCACCCTGTTCCCCAGCAACCCGTTCCTGGTGCACAGAAAAGCAGCGCAGTCCTGAGCTGCAGCTGGGAAAATGGAACCTCTCTGCCTTACAGATCCCCTTCCTGAGCGTGTGGGTGCAGGTCTTGGTAGGGGAGGGTCCTGGTAAGCAATTTTGCTTTCAAAATTATATTTGAATTATTTGTATGGCACCCTATGCACCTCACCTTTATATATTATATAAATATAAATATATTTATAATCTATTTATCAACCTATTTTAAAGGACTGACAGAATGGTTGTGGTTTAATCATAATAAAATGGTCTTCCTTTTGGTAAGGGCGTGGTTCCCCCTTTAAGGTTAGGTACAGACATTACACTTTTATTGGTATAGATGGTCAGGAAAGGTACAGACAGAAGAGCAGCTCTTTGTTATAACTCATGGCACTTCACAGGAAGTGCCATGAGTTATAATAATCCCCCAGACATTTGCTGTTGGGCCTGAGGTGTTGGAACATCAAGCTGCTGTTTAGAGTGTCTGAGAGCCTGCAGCTGCTCTTCCCTAGTAATGCCTGGTCCCCCTCCAAGCCCTGGTGCTCTTTTCAGAATGGGGGGGGGAAGGGAGCAGAGGGAGCTCATTCTGGGGGCTGCCCAGCTGGTGCTGGAGGGTGGGGTAGGTGGATTGGAGCCCCTCCCCTCTGCTTGGCTGCACCCAGACCAAACTCCCTCCACTCGCTTCCTCCTCTCCTATTCTGAAGACAGGACCAGAAGTAGACTGAACCTTGATCCTGGTTTGTGCAGACACAAGTTACTGAAGGTGCTCTGTTTTGGAGTGTCTTAATCTGAACCCTCTTGCAATGCAGGTTTAGACTGTTGCAGGATCAGGCCCTTTTAAAGTGTTTTGCAGCTTGCAAGTGTGTTAGGTCATGGTTGTAAAGTGCTTTCAGGGGCCAGATCAGGCAAAAATGGTCACTTCTGTCTGCACCTAAACTGATATATAACCATAACAGAACAGAAGTTTGGCACACATAATTGGTTTAGAAATGGTGGAACTTAAGTTAGGATTTGCCTTTCTCACTGAAGGGCTAATGCGTGTTCTGTTCTCTACCTATCTAAACTATGTAGCTTACAGAAAACCATGTAACTTAGATCGATTCTGCCTCAGGCTTTTTGAATGTCTTTACCTAGCCTAAGAGTCTGGAGGCTTGCGGCTAGCCAGCCCTGCCCAATTATTTATCACAGCTGGGAAGCAATCAGTCATTCTTAAAAGGCTGAGGGAGGCTATAGAGGTGGTGTAGTAGTGAGGTAGTTTGTGTAGGGACTGAAGCAGGCTGGGTTGTAAAGAAAGGATTTTGGGGAGTAGTAAGCCATGGTGGATAGAGAAATTGTTTTGTTTGTATTTTGTCTAAGTTTTGATGGAAAATCCAACCCTGTCTTGGAGGGGATTGTGTGTTTCAGTGAGCCCTTCCTGGAAAGAAACAGACTTGTCATTTTACCTGCAAGCACACAGCTCATTAGGCTTAAGCAAGGAACTTCACTGGTCAACTGAGATGCAAAACTGAAAAATGTTTCCTGATGAGTTCAGGAAGCACCTAGATTAGTCTGTTTCTGAAAGGGAGGGTGAAGCTTATGGGATGATGTTAGACATTATTTCTGTCATCAGCCCTTAAAAATATTTGGTAAACAAGCAAGGTAAAGTGTAGCATTCCCTTCTGCAAGGTATGGGGTACATCCTGCACAATTCTCAGCATGTGGTGAGCATATGGCTTTTAGCATGAATAAGACTAGCTTTATGCCAAAAAACTCTACTTCCACTTGTCATCTTTTTGGGGGAAAATCCTGCAGTCCTGTGCTCTTAATGCACTGCACAGCTAAAAAAACCTATGATCCCCTTGGCAGCTCTTACTCAAGTTCAGCTCTTTCAAAGGAGATGGCTGGGTTATTCAATCACCAGTCAGCTCTGACAAAGCAGATACTGTTTTGTGGCCTTGCACCTTTGGTGCCTGTCACTTTAAGGGCTGGAGCAGGCAGCCAGCAGGTGCTTGATGAAGGTGGCCATTTGCAGCCAAGGGAGTAACGTCCCCCAGCTGAGCTTCTGTTTGCAACATTTTGGAGGTAAAGGCAGGCACTATGGGGATGGCAGGAGGCTACTGGTCCTGGGCATGACCTGAAACTGCACCCTGCTAGGGTAGGGAGGCTTGGAGAGACTGCCTGTGGTGGGGCAGTATCATTCAAATGCCAGGACCACTAACCTCCCCAGTGAAAGGCAGATAGGGTGCCCTAATATCCCCAGCCCCCACAACACTGTGGATAAGAGGGCCAGGCACGTCTCTGGACACCTGAGCCCTAGGGGGTACAAGACTTGAGGAGACCCAGTAGTAGATAGTGAGGCTAGGCAAAGTTAATCCAATGCCTGGTGAATTGGCTGGTCACTACCCAAATGAGGGCCACAGGAGAGGCCCAAAAGGCTGTATGTTGGCCAGTCAAGGAGCAGAGCTGATAAGCCTGATGGCCTGCTGGAGCCATCAGGCTCAGAGTGAAGGAGGCCCAGTACAGAGCAGCGTGAGAGAGGGCAGAGTGCAGGAGGCCCCAGTGAGAGGGGGGCGGTATGAATGAGACTCAGAACAGAGCAGCCTGGGAGAGGTCTGACAGAGGACTAAGTTGTGTCTGGCTTTATGCAGGGAGAGTAATAATATTCTGGAGGCCATCTGCGAGGCGTGGGCCATGGTATAGGGTTGGTATGGAGCTGTGGATAGCGCCCCCTGGCATCAGGGTATTATAATGCCTCCATCCAGATGGTGGTCAAGCCTCCATCCAGCCCACCTGGGAAATGCTAAATGAATTACTAGGTGTCCCACATAAACAACACCGCCCTGGCCACAAGCAGTATAAACACAAAAGATTTATTTACAGAAAACATAGAAAAACACCAAATGCAATTTAAAACACTACTAACTACAAGATATAATCTATAGGTTATGCTGCCCCAGGGGAAGCTGCTAGAGAGCGTGGGTCCTTCTGCTGTGCAAGGGGCCCCTCGTTGCTCTTGGAGGAATGGTAGCATGCCAATCTTTGCTCCCAGGGGGAGGCTATATGTGGGAAGTGACTGGCTCCAGACAGCATGTATGCACCCCAGAACTTCTGGGCTGAATTACATGGCCTGCTAAAATGAAAGTGCAGGAAAAACTCCAAAAGGAGCTAGATTGATTTAGTGGCTACAGCAGGCCTAACCCCACAGTTCTACAGGAGCAAAGGTCCATCAAAAGAAACAAGGGGAAAGACCAGGGATCACAGCTCCACCGGGAGCAGTAAGTGCAAACCTCAACCCTGACCCAAAAATGGCAGGATTAGAAACTCCCAGGTTTCTACTCCGTTTAAGCTGCCAGGCCTAAATCCTGGCCAGGAAACCCCAAAAAACAATACTCTTTAACCAAGTATTAATTCCTTTAAACCTCAAAGAACAAAGAGGAAGAAAAGGAAGAGAGAGGATTTCCCAGACATTGGGACAATTCTCCCTTTCTCCCCTCTACCTGAGCTTTGTTTTTTGCTATCTGCAAACTCCTTCTCCCTTGGAGGAGACGTCTCTCTTCAGCAGCCCCTGGCAGCTTTTCTTCTCCCAAACCAGCTTAGCTCAACTTATATCGCTTTGCATGACATTACCCTGGCCTTGTCCAGTTCCTCTCCCAATCAACTGGCCTGAAGAATCCTCTGCTTCCCCTGGCCAAAGAGGCCAGAGGGGTTCACATATTTTTCCCAGGTACAGGCCCCAGCTTGCCATGTTCTAAGCAGGTGCCCAAAACACAGGGGCCATCTTGCCCACATAAAAGCATACACAATCCCCCTCCCCCCCAATATACAACCCAGGTGTGTGTTACATATATCTTAACAACACTAGGCAACACACACATTGCCTTTGCAGGTGGTCACCCATCCCCAGAACGCTTGGTAGTTACAGTCCAATATCTATTTTTGGATCAAGAACATTTTCTTGGTCCCTAGGTCAGGGCTCTCCTTATATAAAGTCTGTTTCAGCCTTTTGAACCAGGTCAAACTGGTCTATACTTCCTCCCCAGGCAAGGGAGAGCCCAGAGAAGCTTCAGAAGGCTTGCTTCTTGCATTGTTACGGTGAGTACGATTTGTCTTAATTACTCTTCCCAGTGTCTACAGAACCTGAAGGAAATAAATATTCTTCCTCTTTTCCAGTAAGCCAGAAATGCACTCACTCACCTAAGAATTGAGTAATACAAGCCCATGATGACACATGTAACGTTAATATGAATGTTTCATAATTTCATGGTTATCTGTCAGCACTTCGTGAAGAGTTTATCTGTCAAATCATTTTGGTGATGGATTGTAGCACAGTTCTTAATCTAAGAGACATCTTGTTTAAAGAACTAGCCTGAACAAACCTGCCTAAATTATGTTTATGTAGTTTCTTACTACTTGGTTCCCAGAATCCTTTATATTCTAATTCTTGCCAATGGCTTGTTTTTGCAATGTGTTTGGATGTGTTTGTGTGTGGGTGTCCATGTATCAGAGTTCTGCAGGATCACTGATGATCTGACGCAACCAGATTAGCTAAGGATTATTTTCTAGCCAAGCCAGGTCTGCGTGCCAGATCTGGCATGAAGCCAAGTGGAGGCAGCGCAGGGCTCTGGATCCCAATCCATGTATGTGGGACTGCGTGGAGGTGGCGTGGGGCCCTGGGGTCCCAGTTCTTGTGGGCGGAGTGAGGGGAGGCAATGGGGCCAGGCAGAGGTAGCACGGGGCCCTGGAGCCTGATCCCTGTATGAGTGACCTGCATGGAGTCCAGGGCAGCACGGGGCCCTGGAGCCTGATCCCTGTATGAGTGACCTGCATGGAGTCCAGGGCCTGATCCTGGTGTGCAGAGCCTGGCAGAAGCAGCATGGGGTCCAGGGTCCCAAATGTGGTGCAAACCCTGATGGATGGTGGCACGGGGCCTGGAGCCCCAGTCCTGGCATGCAGGGATAGACAGGGGCAGCGCAGTCTGCATATAGGTGTGCAGGTCTGATCCTGGGGCATGGAACCAGTTTGGCCCATGGACCATTCCTGTGCTATTTATTTGCTCTGCTAGTTTAGCTGATAGTTATGCCCATATCTGCAAAGTTGCCTTGTGCATGGCATAACCGGACAGGAGACACTGCGTCTCTACCTTACCTGGTGTGGAACTTCTCAGATACATGACTTCCCAGTTGGACTGTGCATCTCAGCCATAGCGTAGACCTTGAACTGGGAAACTATTAGGGATACCATGTAGAGGCTTCCATGGGATTTTTTCGGTCAACAGAATTAAAGAATGCCTTTAACTTGATGCTACCAAAGGTAAGTTGATTTTGGTGCGAATCTCGGAGGAGAATCAGAGAGCAAGTAGTGTCCATTGTAGATCCCCAAAGAGGGAAGCCTGATTGCTCATGGCAATGCGGTTTTGTTAGGACTTGTTGATAGGATATGCAAGAAGACTTTTTCCAGCGTGGAAAAAAGTTATTGGTGTATATTTGCTACATGCAGCGTGAGCCCTTTCCCTTTGTGGAGTGAGGAAATGATCCTCGTTCCACTCTTCTTGCACCTTGAACTTTCCCCATATTCTATGTGAACAAAGAATTCTGTGTAATGCTGTATTTGTGGGCTTGACAATATGCAGGAGAGCAATTATAGGATCAGCTTCAGCAGTACCGCCATTTCATAACAGTTTCTTCTGGGTTAAACTAATCTCCCCTAATGTAGGCATTGCCAAATAGGTTTCAGGATCAGGTATTGCATCTGTTCCTAGTGTATTTCATATAGTGTCACTTCTGCTGAGTGCTTTCTTATAATGCTCCTTTCATTCTTACAGGATGTCTTCTGCAGTTGAACAGATGGTGCCATGAGCCTTAATTTTTACCCTGGATGCTGTGCATCCTTTGCAGTTGGACAGCTTTGCATGCAACTTACACGTTGTTCGTTCACAGTCTTTCTGTCTCATTGCTTTTGAAATAGACTTTCTAATCTTCCTGTTTTGGTAGAGGGATGCCTTGTACCCATTTGCATTCAGAATCATCAAGGCATGAAGGGCATTCATATACATATTTTTTTCCTGCAATGCTGGAGTCTGCATACGTGCTGAGGCGAACTGCGCTGTGCCACATGCAGTTATGTAAGTGGCAAAAAGCCACATCAGCTTGCAGAAAATGGTGGCGGTGTGCTTTTGAAAGCACCTCTGAGGTGTTTTAGTTGAAAAGTGCACCGCTGCCATTTTCTCAACTCTGATGCACATTTTGCCACCTAAGTGCTGGGCACTTAACCTCCTGGCACTCCCAGGATGATTTATGACTTACCTGGGAGAGCTCTTTGTACATCAAACTTATTCTGCACTGTAAAGGAGTATTGACTCACAAGTCCTAAATTCTCAAGGAACAGTCTTGCTTTGTATCTTCTATCAGGCATATTCCTATGTTGAAACTGAGGGGTAATAGCTTGCAAGTTATACAAGCATGAGTGCAAAGGTGTGAGCTGCTGGCGAGAGAGGGAGGGAGGGAGAGAGAGAGTTTGATCTTAAATCTCTGCATGTACACTTGGATTGCTTTTAAAAAAAAAAATTTTATTTTTTTTAAGGAAATGGTTATTTTACCGAACAGTCACATTTTAATGGTGTTCTGTGTTTTGGGGGGCTTTGTCTATGCTGCAGCAGCAGTATATCCTGCTGCTGCAGGGCTTGAGAATTCCCTGCCCTGCTTTTCCTTATTAAGTCTGCTCTAGAGCTAGAAGCTTGAGGGCTATCGGTGTTGGTAGATGGGATGTGGTCTGTCCCCTACCCACCTGGACTCAGACATAATGCCATGTGCTATAGACAAGATTAAGGTGCTCTAGAAGGTAATTTTGTTAATGGAGGCAAACGTTTGGCTGCAGGTGCCATTTAATATTTAGTTTGGCTTCTTTTGAAACTTGATATCAAATAAACTTTCCACCCAACAAAAGTATCAAGGAGAACTTGTAGTCCAATAGATTTTGATTATTTTATAGCAGCCTGATAACTCCAAAGGAATTCTCTATTTCAATATGATACTTTCCATCTAGTTAGTCTTCTAATAGAAATTGTTATCTAAATTAATCTTTTGGTATAATCTTCTTTTGCCTGTTTAAAAAATGTCCTTCAATTCTATTTTATAGAGTAATTTAATCTGGCAGCAATCCGAAGCTCATTTTTATGTCCTGTGTTACAGCTCAGCATTTTAGAAACGGAGATTACAATGGAGGGATAGCTACTTTTTATTTTTTCCCCTCTTACGTTAGTTCAGCTAAACAAGAGTGTATTGCATCCCTCTTTTAATAACAATTAAACAGCACAGAATTTGGTCCTACAGACCTTGGAACTAAAGACCTATTTTTATTATGAAGTAAGCCTGCCATCTGCTGGACATGCTTCAGAAACGATTTTATTTTCCTATTTGTAAACACAAGGGAAGAATTGTCCCCACAGATCCACTCCGATTTCTTCCTTTTTCATGCGGCTTATGCGTGTTCTGGCCTGCATTGGGAATCTGCATTTAGAAAGTGGATGGTGGCAGGCTGCAAAAGGTTCAAGAGTAGCACTGATGGGGTGCGTGCATTCTTCTTTCTCCTGGCCCAGCAGAGATAAGTTACAGCACCCTTTGGTAGCTGATGGCTTGTTCTGGCAGTTGAAAATAAATGTTTTGGTAGAAGGGCTAGACTGTGCCCACTTTTTCCTGATTGTAGCCTCAATTTTTGTTGTAGCTGGGGTTGGGCAAAGGGCTGCCAGCATAACGGAATGAGGTACGTGCTACTATGTCTATGTCACTGGGAGCGTTTTGGACTGAAGACATGAGACAACAGCTTTATTGCCCATATCTGCATTGCAGCTGTACATCAGGTGCAACTTCTAAAGTCCAGTCTCAAAATACAGCGAGCTCAGTGCAAAGCCTAAGGCAGATTCTTTGGACTCTTACAGACATTTCACAGTGCTGATCCTCTTCTCTGGACAGGGCACATTTAATTCAGTGTCTAAAGAAAATCATTTTTAAAGCCATATGGAGAGTCCACAGTGTTCTTTTCTATGAAATAAAATGTAAGAAATTGGTAAGCAGTGTGAACATTTACTGGCAAGAACTGGAAAAAGCCTGTGTTCATTTAATGTAGTTTGACCTCCTGCCAAGACAGTCCTTTTGGATTACTGTATTTTAGCATTCATGTCAGTATACTCTTTTTAGCATCCCAATAGGATATAGGAACTTGTTAAAAAATATTTTTTTTAAGACACATGGCTTTATATGTGAAACAAATCAGGTGTCTGCCTCAGTTTCATGTTAAAGTCCGTATTGAAAAATCAACTGCATTAGATACCAGGGATGGGTACATAAAGGTCAGTCTGTAATAATAAGGGTACGTTATATCATGCTTCATTAGTTTTCTCCTTATTCCCAATAGGCTTTTTTTCCCCAAGAAAAAAGATTATGCTCTTTGGAGGAAAGACCATCCTACATAGTGGTAGTTAAGGTAACACTTCTATTTGGTGACACAAAGGGCTTATACCATTCATCACAGCTGTATTTTGCAGCTAACTTCCTTATAGAAAGATGTTGAATGGGACTTGTATTATTTCTGGAAATGTTAAAAGAAGTACAGTAAATGGAGTGTCAGCATGTTGCCCAGATATTTGTGACTTGTATTGGAAAAACTAGTCATTTCACACCAGTGATGAAAAGGAAAATAGCACATTCGTAATGTCACAGAAATTAGAGATGGAAACACTTATTAGGTCATTTAGTCCATTCTGGTTCTGCAGGGTTGTTGCCTACTGTGTAATAGATTGCCACCTTACTGCATAAGGCAGTAAGTAATCTGTTAACTGTAAAGGCCACAGGCTCAGGTTGGGATGCGGTAGGGTGACTTGTGCTCTGTAGAAGAGCCCCTTCATTAGTCACACAAGGGCTGACATGGACAACAGTGATATAGGTGAGCTAAACTGACTTATGGCATCAACATTTTGGTGAATCTTATAGTCCTATCATGTAAAATGTTAAGTAGTACAAGGAGCAGAAGTATGGACTTCTAATGAATTTAATCTCCATAAAGTATATTATTTCAGTCTTTGGAGAAAAAATATATTTCAAATATTCATGTTTGTTTGCCTGTCTTTTCTAACTCTACCATTTTTTTAGCCTCACTAGCTGCTGCTTGTTTCCTACATTCCCATTTCAGAGGAATAGCAGTTTGTTGTGCCTTAATAATGAAGGGCTTTTAAGATTCCCCGACTTCCTACTATGCTGGTGGATCTTAGTGCTTATTCTCATGGGCTCCAATCCAACAGGGCACTTTGTAGAAGTAAAGGGGTCCATGCTAGCAGGTCCTAGCACTGGATCCCAGTGGCAGAAAGTGGTAGTATCCATTAGGAAAAGGAAGTATCCAAGTAATACTTTGAATTCTTGACTGCCAAAACATTGCATTATTAAAGAGTTAAGCAACAGCCGCCTGAAGTTGCCTTTGTGCTCTTTCAGAATGTTAAAGGTTGCTAAACGTATCCCTTTGCAAGCCATGAAAAATACACACCAGTCCCGTCCCACAACCTCACCTCTGTCCCCGGAAGCTGGAGTATAAACTCCCAACTGTGGTTTAGCAATGGCTGGCACATAATAAAAGATAGGACACATGAGTAGCCAGTTGTGCCATTTTTTTTGTGTTGCTATGTTTTGTTGGATTGTGGTTTGTCATTAATCTGCATACACTCTAAGTGCCTTTCACTATGTTAGGTGAAGCTGTGTCAAATGGTGGTTTGATTAGCTGCAGCAGCTTGTGAGTTGATGCTGCCATACGCAGTGAGATGTACCTGCACTTTGAGGGATCAGTTCTTCATTTCAGCTCTGTTGTTCAGAGGAGCGAGTCACAAGGGTCTGAATGTGTAGTAGCATAAGCACATTTGTGACAGTGCATGCTTGGGGCTTACTCAGGGCTAAGTGATAGCAAGGTCTGTGGGGGCTGTAGAACACAGATGAAGGGGTAATAACAGCTGGCACATCTGGGATAGTTTGTAGGTAAGTGCCTGAGTGTAGGTCAAACAGCTAGGAGTAAATGGTTTGTGTATGCTAATATGTTTCTACAGTTTTCACTGTCCCCAGTGCACTTGGTGTTTTCACTGGTTGCTATAGTGTTTACCTGGGGTTGCTCAAGTGTTTAGATTGTAGGGATGATTTTTTTTTAAAACATAATCCCATCCCCTTTACATGATTCTTTCCCCTGAAATAATGTTGTATTCCCATACTGAAAAGTAAGTTTGTGTCTATTATTTTAGTAACTTAGAAAGCAAGTAATTTATGGTTTTGTATTTCAAGCAGACCAGTAGAGGGAGACTGTGCAAAGGTTATAAATATTTTACAAAGATGCTCGATTTGGTGCAACTGTTTAGCTCATAGTGAAAAAAGTGGTTTTATTTTTAGACTTCAGAGAAGCAGAAATATAAGTGAAGGGCTGGCAATCAGGAACTCAGACTCTTATACAAATAGCTTGCACTCTGATCATGAATAAATCAGATCACCTCTTACCTCAGTTTTCCCATATGTAAAAGGACAATTTAGGTATTTCACAGGAGTGTATGGAAAATTAATTAGTGGATATTTTGACAGTTATTTGAGAAGAGTACAGATCAAATGCTTAGCATTATTGTTAGATGCAAATACATTCTTTTGCCAAAGGAGTTTATTTCTAATGTTCAGAGGATATTTTCATCATTGCTTTAGTAGGCTGATTTAGTAACATCTGGGGCTGGTGGAATACACAACAGCTCACAGTGTGTCCCCTGGTCACTATATATGCTTAACAGAAGTTTTATTAAGCACAAAAGAGTTTAAAGATAAATAAGAAATATATTAAGACTTTCTGTTACCATGTACAAAGTTTTAATAAATTAATTCAAAATAGGAAATCAAGATATATTAGAACAAACAACAGCAAATTAGGTATATAATGAACCACTTCACTTCTCAGATGTTGTTAGATATTATTGGCAACCTTGGCGCCGATATGGTTATTTTAATGTGGTTCCTTATTAAATTTCAGTTAAAGTTAATAACAACTAGGAATACAGTTAGAATTGTCCTACAATAAAAAAAAGAATTTAAAGTATTACTTAAGTGTAAATTCATTCTCACAAATATGAGTTAATTTCTCATCCTTATATATTTATGAGATACATACTCTCTTGCTTGGTCTGCCCAACTCGCACCCTTCCCCCCTCCAAAAAAACCCAAGCACTCTAAAAACAAAACCCTGTAAATTAAAAGAACATTACTAGATTTGCAAAGCTAAGTACTCAAAACTAGGCTGCCTGGGCAGACACCTAGCATCAAAAATTTCTGCTCTAGTATTTATTTGAGCTCAAAAATTACAACCAACTCAGAATAGTATCTAGTAATAGGAAATGTCAGGTCACTTTAATAAAAAATGGTGCTACCAGTACTTTCTATAATAAAGAGAGGCTATTTGATCACGATGGGGAGAATTAAGTATGTCATAGATGGTCTGGCCAGTGGAAGATAGCCACAGTGCACTTAATAATTCTACACTTCCAGTTTACGCTCAGGTAAGGAAGGCCAAAATTAGGATGTATGCGGGCCATCACAGTAACAGCATATAAACCCAGGGGCTTTATATTTATTTATATTGTCTGCTTTGGAAATGGTTGATAGTGCTCTGGGAGTTAAACGGTTTGCTCTGATTAAATTTCTATTACGTATTATAATTTTAAGTGGTCATGTTGGAACAAGATGATGGATTTCATTTGTTTTACATTTTTACAAAGTAGACTTTAATTACATAAGTTCCTTAACTTCATTTTCAGTTAAAGATGCAATACTGGCGTGAGTTGCTTCTTGACTCTAAGTCTTCTAAAATCTTTTTTCCAAGACTGACTCCAGTCCATTTAGCAATGTGAAAAGCTAGCATGAGTCAATTTGGCCCTGTTTAGCTGGAGTACTGCGTCCAATTCTGGGCTCCCCAATTTAAAAAGGATGTGGAGAAACTTGAGAGTGTCCAGAGAAGAACCACGAGCATAATCAGAGGGCAGGAAAACAGAACTTATGACAAGAGGCTGAGAGCCATAGGACTCTTCAGCCTGGAGAAGCGCAGGCTCAGGGAGGACCTGGTAGCTGCCTATGAATATGTAAGGGGTGTACAGGATTTAGGGGAACGCCTGTTCACCCCAAGGGCTGACAAGGTCATATGATCACAAACTCCTCCAAGACCATTTCAGGCTGGACATAAGGAAGAACTTTACTGTCCGAGCCCCCAAGGACTGGAACAGACTACTACCAGAAATGGTGCAAGCACCTATTCTGGACTCCTTTAAGAGACATTTGGACGTTTATCTTGCTGGGATCCTTTGACCCCAGCTGACTTCCTCCCCCTGGGGCAGGGGACTGGACTCAGTGATCTTCCAAGGTCCCTTCCAGGCCTAATGTCTATGAAATCTACGAAAAGGCATCATTATTCTTGTTGTCAGATTCCGGGGGTAGTTTCATAGTTGGTAGGGTTGGGAAGGACCTGAGCAGATCATCAAGTCCGACCCCCTGCCATGGGCAGGAAAGAGTGCTGGGGTCAAACGACCTTGGCTAAGTGCTTATCTGGGCTCCTTTTGAAGACCCCCAGGGTAGAACATCAAGAACTTGTAAATTCTAACTCTCACCCTTACTTGATATACCTCCTTAAACAACTCATTTTCATGCCTGAATTGAAGTCCACTCGTGTTTCATAGATTCCCTTCTGAGGGTCAGAGGGTTTGACTGAGGATCTTGTCTCGAGTTGTTGCAATAAATCAATCTTGAAACATTGATAATGAATCCACAGCCCTATTGGGCTGGCTATATTGTTCATAAGGATATAGCTAAGCACATGCTGTATGGAGAAATGAAATACAATCTGTGAAAGTGTGGCCAGACACAAAAGCACAAATGAAGTTCCACATTGTTCAAAGCAGGACAGTAACAGACTAATGGGAATTTCTGGCTGCAGGTAGACAGCAATGATGCATGAGGATCAAAGAGGCTATTGAACTATTTGAGCAGCGAAGCAGTGCTAGAAAGATATGCTAGGCCTAACACATTTAAGAAGCAGAAGTCCCAAGAGCTTGGGTAGCATTGCTGGGAATGTGATGAAAGCCTTTTGTCACAAATTGGTGAGTCATGCATACGCATCACACAAGTGGCCATTCTCTGATGATATCCCCACAGGCTGAAGTTAGACTGGTCTTACAGTGGTTTTACAGTGGTCTTACTGTTAGACTGGTCTTACAGTAGACAGGGCTGGGCTCAGCACTCAGCTGGCGTGGCCCAGGCAGTGCTGCTTGCAGAATAAGGGGCTGCACCAGTGGAGTGCCAAGGCCAGCCCCGTCCCCATCCCTGTGAGTGGTGTTTGGCTTGGCACTTGGCTGGTGTGCTCCCATCCCCTGCGAGTGGCGCTGCCTGGGCTGCGCCAGCTGAGTGCTGCGCTGGCCCTGTCTGCTGCAAGCAGCACTGCTGAACATTGAGCCCGGCTGTGCCAGCTGAGTGCTGAGCCTGGCTCCGCTTGCAGAGGATGGGGTTGGGGGTCAGTGCTTGGCAGCACCATTTGCAGCAGACAGGGCCAGGCTTTGTGCTTGGCTGGCACGGCCCCATCTCCTGCAAGTGGTGTTGCTTGGGCTGCGCCAGCCAAGTGCCGAGCCCAGGGCCACTCGCAGGGGACAGCGTATAAGTTGAGGTGTATATGTTATAAGTCAAGGTTGAACTTTTAAGAGTTAAAAGTTGGGCATCAAAACTTGACTTACACACCATGAAATACAGTAGGGTACATTAGTGTATTGAACTTCTGTCCTAGATCCCCTACAGATTCAAGTGAACTCAGTCTCTCAGCATCCCAGGATGCTTTGGACTTCCTCTGCAAAGCTCCACTCACCTGCACAGGGTGGGCAGGCTAGCCTGGGCCCGAGGGGATGAGCAAGGGGGCATGCTCTAGCACTCCCAGCTTCTGGCCCACTGCAGGCATAGGACTGCATTTCCAGAATCAAAAGTGAATGACTGGTCACTTACTTATCTGTTAATCTACTCATCTTAGACTAACCTGTAAATACTGAATTGATTCAGCCTTGGGCTTTTTGATGGTCTGTACTCACCATCAGGTCTTGAGCAAGATAAAACTGCAGAGAATAAAATGGGTAGGGCATATAGTGAGGACCAGTTAGGGAAGGCAGGTTTTGGAAGCTTAGATGGAGGGTATCAGACCTCAAGGTATACCTAGCCAATGGTGGGAGATAATATAAAAACTGATCTGGAAGGGACAGGCAAAGATGCAAACAAGTGGAAGGTGGCTAAAATGGTTATAGGCCTCAGAGGCCTGCAAGACCAGAGAGAGAGACCGTATAAAGGAACTATAGGTTACATAGTGTTCTGAGAACTCAATCTGTTGTATAGAAACCTGATAAGTATTCTTCTTATTATTAGGAATTTATTGTTGAATATCATGACAGCTAATGGGAAATATCACAATTTGAACAGCAAGACTAATATTTGTGCCATTACTGATTTAAGGGAAACATTTCTTTTTATGCTGGCCGGGGAAATTAGATACACCCTTTCTAAATGTCAATAAATGCAAGTTTCTAACAATCATTTTTTTTCCAGAGGCCTTTGTTCTAGCATTTCATGTTTTCTCTTATAAGCTCAGCCAGCTTCTGGAAAGCCTACAATGAAAAAAAAGAAAGAAATGGATAAAACAGTTGTCAAAAGAAGGCATTACAGTTGTCAACAGCAGCTACTTGCACGCTGACTGTTAATATTAAACTGTCAATTATAACCTTTGTCTATAGCTTTTCTGTGTTTATTTTGCTCCTAACTCTATGGGCTATAGCTAGCTACTGAATTCAGTGGGAACTGAAATCAGGCCCTATGTCTGCAGAAACTTTAATTTAGTTTCAGTGTATTAAAACCCCAAAGAGTTTTCCAACCCTGCCTTCTCTACTACAGTACATGCTATTTCGTGGTCTTTCAAAGCAATGGATTTGACTAGCTTGTGAGGGCTTTCTGAGCAGATACTTTTGCTTCATGCTGCTTGTTTGCAGTTTAGAAAATGTAACATGTTTGCCAAGATCTGAAAATATCTTTACTAGTGTCAGGTACAGTGTTATTTCAGTGCTAATGTGATGACAATATTCTGCAGAGAACAGAGAGCAACAAGTGAAGGAAAAACTACGCAACTGACCCAGCATGCTGGAATAATCTCCTTCTGTTGGTGTCAACAAGGGAAGTGTGATCATGTTTTTCATACTTATTTCTTGAGGAAGCATAATAATTTTTTGAGACATCCTGGAAATACTGAATTATATCAAGAACTTAATGAATTTTCCACTTGGCCTTTATTTTTCACTCCCCATAACTGTATTAACATATACTGTACTACTCTTCTAAAACATGGCACTTGATGTTGTGAAAACATGGTGCTTGTTCTCTCTCTGCTACTTTCTTTATTAGGTATGCATTGGGGGTGGTGCTCTAATTACCCACATTGCATAAACAATTTGCTGAACTCAGAGCCACTAGGTACCAGTGATAATGAACTTAACCTGATTTTAAAAAAGAGAGAGTTAGATATGTGTATGGATAACAAGAACAACCACTGTTAAGTTAGGTATGAAAAGAAAAAGGAAAACTAATGTTTCAGAGTCTAACCCAGCCTCTAGGTGATAATCAGCTTCTGCCATGGGCTGGTTATTCCACAGTTTTCCACTTTAGTAGCTATTGCCATCTTTCTTAGTGTCCCTCTCTATGTGTAGGTAAAGGTGGGATGAGATCTAATGCATGATCAAAACAATTGTGCTTCCTGCCGTACCACACATTCATGGCAGGAGGTGTGATTGTGGTGGGATCACACATTAGACCCAATAGTGCCTTATTGCTGGTGCAGGGGAAGCCTAATCCTAGGCTCCCCCTGCACCAGCAAGAAGTATTCTCCCAAGTTTGGAAGCCCCCTAAGTTGAGCCATAGGCATACTCCATACACCTCTGTGGCTGGGAGACCTAGCTGCTGTGCTTTCTCAGCCCCAGGGGCTTCACACAGCTGGGTCCTGGCACTGGGAGATGCACTACCAGGACTCAGCATCAGCAGTTGCAGGACTCTGGGTTCCAGCAGCTGTGGGGCGCTATTGGGACCCAGAGCGAGCAGCTGCTGGGACTGAGAATCTCCACCATTGTGGGACTCCCAGTCCTGGCTCGGCCTGGGAGCCTGGTCAGGCACAGGTAGACCCTGCTACATGTGCAAATTAAAGTTGGATAACAACCAGCTGTAAACTTAGTACACATTTTCGAGGTCTAACTTTATAGTTAGCTGGGGCTTTTTATTGTGTGATAGCTACTTTGCACATGCAGTTGGTTTCAGTTAATTGTGCAGTTAACCAGGTAATTGTGTAATACCTGTAAGTGTAGAGAGGGCCTTAGAATCAGAGAAAATAGGGCTGGAAGGGACTTTGAGAGAATATCATGTTAAACTCTCTGATCAAGCATGACTATCTTTGTGTAAACTGCCCCAGCCAGAGATTCAAGAACCCCATTCATTACTTAACCACTCTTACAGTTAAACATAGTGGGGACTTTTACATGTGCTCCGGGGCTGCGGGGACAGTGCTTTAATTAGAGTGGCTCCAAGAGCTGCTCTAATTAAAGCGCTGCATTATCTTGTGTATCAGTGTCCCTGCACTTCAAAATGGCAGTGGGAGCATTTGAACTAAAGCTTGTTTGATGAGCTTTAGTTCATGTGGCCCTGCTGCTGTTTTGAAGCACAGAGATGCTGATGCATGAGATATGGGAGGCTGCTGGAGCACAATAATTGCCACACTCCAGCAGTGACATGCTGTAATCACAGTATGTCGAAGCAGCCTCCATGCTTGTGTACAGGCACACAATATCCCTAATACCTAACTTAAATCTCCGTTCTTGCAATTTAAACCCATTACTATAGTGATTCTCAACCAGAGTACCACAGCAACCTGGGGTGCCACCAGACTCTTCTGAAGGGTGCTAGGAGGTGTGAGAAGATAAGCAGATAATTGCAGCCTCAGGCTTGTCCATGCCTGTCAGATCTCTCAAACCCATGGCATGGTTTCTCTATGAGGAGGTGAGTGTGCTAATATACAAATTTGTTTTTCAAATTGGGTGCCACACAACTCACAAAAGTTATGGGGGGGGGGATTTGAATTAATTGAGGAGTGCTTCAGGATCAAAAATGTTGAGACCAACTGCACTACTTCTTGTCCTATCACCAGTGGACAAAAAGAATAATTAAATACCATCCTCTTTATAATGATCCTTTTTTTTGTATGTGAAGACTGATATGAAATTTCTGCTCATTGTGTGTGACTGGTAATGGCTAGAAAGTTAAGTTATATTTTAGGCACTATGATGGGATTTGTGAGGCCTGTGTTTATTTCGATGGCCTATGGAAAAAAACACTTTGCGAACTTGGAAGACACAACTAGAGCATATCTATACAGTACACACCTTCTTACTTCTGCACAGCTTCTAACTGTGCCACTGCTGGTACTGCACAGTAGCAATGAGCTAGTGTGCAGAGTCAGAAATGGCCCATGTGCCACTGGGACTGTGCAGTACCAGTGGGTACAGCAATCATTTAGTACTTGCTACATGCACTGTGCAGTAGCTAGTTGCTGCTGTGCGGTAGCAGAGGCATCACAGTTAGTGCTTGCCAACACTATGTTACTGTAGTGTCTCATGTAGATCCTCCCAGTTTGTGTTAAAGTAAGTACTAAACAACTGCACAGTACCCACCAATGGTGGTGGCATCATGGTTAGTGCCCACCAATGCTCTGTTGCTGTAGCTCATAGGTACGGCAATGTAGCATCTCATATAGATGTGCCAAGTTTGTGCTAAAGCAAGTGCTAAATGACTGTGCAGTCCCAGTGGCTCACAGGTTGTTTCCAACCCTACCGCACAGTACCAATGAGCTACTGTGTAGTAGTGGTAGCGTCATGGTTAATACCCACCATTGCTACGTTATGGTGATGTAGTGTCTTGTGTAGATGCGCCCAGTTTGCACTTCAGTTGTAATCCTGATTCCAAAGGGGACTGATAAATAGTCAGCTTTCAAAATTGGCATTTGGGTGATCATTTTCCATTAAAAAATTAGCAGAAATATAAGAAAGGTCAGTAAGTCCCATGTTAATCTAAATGCAAATGTCAAATTCACATGAAAACAGAAGTAGTAAAATGTCTCAAAGGTGGAGTAGAGGGCAGTTTGCTCTCACCTGGTCAATTTGGATTGGAGAAGCAAAGGAGAAGGAAGCTCTGACATAAGGACTAGGCTCTGAACTGTCCCTGTGGAATCCTCTTCCAGGAACCAGACATATCTAAGAGAGAGATCACCTACTTTAGTATGTCAAATGCATTGACATTTTTAGAATGTAAATGTGATCATTTCAGTATTCCATTTCAGATGCAGTTGATGCTCAAATTATATTTTCCCGTTTTGGGATATAGTTGATTAAAGGCTGGAGGCTGCAAGTGAGAGAAGAATGGTAGAAAAAACCCTGGGCATATCCAGTTCACTCTCCCTTTCAGCACCCGCTCTCTGCCACTGTGAGACACAGGCTAGTAGGAAAGATGGATCCAGCGAATGATAATTCCTATGTTCTTATGAGTTGACTCATACTAACTGCAGAACTGTTTCACTTTGCCACTTTGTTGAGTAAAATCAAGGCAAAGGTCATTCTGCAGTCAACAAGAGCAATTTTTGTGGATATTTTTGAGCCAAATCCAGTGGGGACACAAAACAGTGGTGGCACGTCATGTGGCATTTGATTGGAAAATGGCTGAAATTGGTTAATGGCATCTTCTGCTTAACTCCTGTTTGTACTAATTTGGAATTCAGTTTAAATAGGTTGTATGTCAGGGAGGAAGGAGGTGGGCATAATGCTCAGAACAAATTTAGTTAGTTCTAAGATAAAGCAACTCAGATCTGTACTTTCACTTATGTGTACAACATTTGTGTAATCAAATTTAACTCAGATTCAGTACAGAGGTACCCAAAAGCTTTGTCCCTCCCAACTATACAGTTGGTCCAATAAAATAAATCGCTCACAAAAATATTTGTCTTTCATTTTTCATGGACCATAATGGCTACAAAATTACAACATTACCTATAATTTCTTTTGACTTCCATGAAGGCAGTACCCATTTGTTCTGGGAGCTGAATTTGACCCCTGCAGAATTTTGCATAAATAATTCCACCCATTTTACCAGCTTCTTAAATGTAACTTACGTTGCTACTTACAGCCCTGTTCAATTTGACTTGTATTTGGTGAAAGTTAAAGTCTTGCTGTTTAAGGACTATCTGAATTAACATGCAAATTATCTATGATAATACAATACTGGAGTATGCTGGGCAATAGCTTATGTTGGGTCTATATTGGGTCAAAGACTGAGCTTGGGGAAGCTGGGTATGAGTACCATGCACATGCCCCATCTACCCAAGTCTGCTGATCTTCTTCAGAGCCAGAAGTTTATATGTGAAGCTACTCCAGACTCACCCCTAGTGCCTTCTCTCAAGAAAATGAGGGCTTGAGAGCAGACATGGGGGATAAATTTGAAACAGACTCATTAGCCAACTTCTGGCTTTGGAGCATGTCAGTTTACTTGAGTGGGTGGGGTGTGCTCAGGCCTGCCCTTTCTGCTAGTTGTTTCATCTTTGTGATTATAAGGTGATCCTTATTGATTGTGACAAGGATTGTATGTGGCTTAGCCCTGGACAAAAATTAAAACAGCAGCTAGGATGATGGATTTCAGTACTAAGCCCCACTCTAGATAGTTGAGGCTTATTACAGCAAAGCAGGGTAATTGGCTATTCACTTCTTGGATTTCAGGACACTTAACATTTTACATCATTTTGCTGGTTTCCTCTCTTTGCATAATCTCTTTGCCCTAGATCAAGTAGTCAAATATTTATTAAGAAAAAGGCATTTATTAAACATCCTGTATTTTTTTTACTAATTATCAACAGACTAATTTGGTCACTGCCTGGCAGGGCACAGGTTGTGCCTGCCACTTTAAGGGTTTGAGCAGGATGCAGAACAGCTTGCAGGTGGGAGCAGACCCAATTAGACAGTCACATGGTGGTCAGGAGGCTGCTTGATTGGTGGAGATGCTGGGGAGCCTAGATATAAGACCAGGCCCTGAAAGGAGACCTGGTAGCTGCTAGAGGGATGCCACTGGAGTGACATTGCCTGGCCAGAGGAGTCCGCTCCTAGAATATTTGGAGGCCAAGGGTAGGAACTGTGGGGATGAAGGAGGTTCCTGGTACTGGGGCATAACTGGAAACTACACCCTGCTGGGGTTGGATGGTGTGGTGGGACAGTCTCCAGGAAATGCCACACTTTTGTTCCTCCCTAGTGAAAGGCAAGTATGAGATGCTGGAAAGCCTTCTCCTCCACTGCCATGTGGGTGGCCCCTTGGAGGGCAAAGGCTGGGGGAGCGCACCCTGACAGAAAAGCACAAGGCCCAGGCCCACCGAGTGGGGCCTCAGGCAGGGTCCAGGCTGATAGAAGGGGACTGAGACAGGGGCCAAGGCTTACAGTGAGGCCTGAGGCCCAAGGGGTGTAAGGTCCAGCAGCCCAGTGATGGGGCAGGGTAGAGGCCCAGTGATGAGGCATGTGGCCAAGGTAGGTCTGAAGATGCCTGATGTCAAGTTTGGGCCAGAGGCTGAGTGCAGCCCAGTAATGGGGCTGTGGAGTAGTAGTGGATTTGGATGCCTTCTATGAGGCATGGGACATGGTATAAGGGAAGGTTCGGAGCTGTGTATTTCACCCTTGGCATTAGGGCAGTTACATGGGCAGCCTCCTGGATTTTTCCATCTACTTTGATACATCAAGGTGTGGCAGACAAAGCAGGGCAGACCGCCCTAGACAGGTGGGGCAGGCTGATGTAGTGTCTGGACCTGAGCTGACCCCCTGTTACACACTCTTCCCTATGAAATTTAGCATTTATGCTCTACACACACACATTTCTACTGGAAGTCTGGCTTCACTGATGTCAAATAGGAAAATTGCCATGGACTTTAATGAGGACAGGAACTCTTCTCTGATGTACCAATTGCTATGAAAACTGCACAGAGTACATGAGCTCCAAAGGCTTCCACTAAATGCTTCCAAAGGCTGCCTCTTATCCTTGTGCTATGTCTAACTGCCTATACTGTCTTGCTATTGAAATATTTTAGTGTCCTATCCTAAGAACCAGATGGCAGACACTAGCACGTATACTATTTGCTATCCCCTGTGAAGATATTGTGGAATAGTGTCACCCAGATTTACCCATGCCAACATTGCCATAGGACTGGGGCCTAGGACATTATCTATTTGAAGTGTGATTCTTTTTCATGACCAGTTTCTCTATGTTGTCTAGTGCTATGTGCAGTTAAAATTATTAAGTTTATTACAATGATTAGGTTATATTAAAAATGTGCATAGGAAATAAAACGTTAAGCATTTGCATAATGGGTAAAATCCAACTGATATTATTAATGTGATGTCACCACCCTAGTTATTGAATTTATTCCTTAATGACCCAGGAAGAAAACCTAATATGAGTCACAACTGATTTAATAAGAAACAAGCAGAATGGTATACATGGTTCTATTCCAAATCAAACCTTAAACTGTATTAGTGTTTCTCAGTAGTATAATTTTCCCTACCCCTTTCTCTAAGGCTTTTTCCATGACCAACTGGTGTGTATCAGAAATGCCCTTAATTTTAATCCATAGAAACATTCCAGCTGTAGGGACATACCAATCTGCCAAATCTAGAGAAAAAAAAAAACAGATTTTGAATTAAAGCATATTTTGCATTTATAATGAAAACACTGAAATGGAAATTGATTTCACTGGGGTCAGGATTTCACCGGTAGTATTGTCTGTGTCATCCCTTTTATGGCACTGATTTACAATGAAAAGCTCAGCTTTCAAGCAATTACTGTTCCGTGCCTTTTGTTGGGATCAGACTGTGCGCAGCTCAAATGGGACTGGATTTTGCATAGATCTAAGTTCTTGATAGTACCAGAAAGATGAGACTTTTCTTGAAAGGAAAAGAAAACACTGAATACATTAATGAAAAAGAATTCAGATACAAGTTAATGGGAGTGGTTAGCTTTGGTGGTAAGAGTTTAGATTCAGCTGGTCCCTGAAGGTGATGATGGATTCACCAATGACTAGTTCAGTTATAACAGCACAGCGATTGGTTAACTTAATTTTGCTACTTACGATGAAAGTGAAACTGAAGCTGTTAATTCTGGTGCACAGAACCATCAGTAGCCTGAAAGTGAAACCAACTGGTCCCTAGTGACATTAGGCTTCAGATGTACTTGTTCACACGTGCTAAATATCAAATAAGCAGCATATACCAAAATAACTAATAAGATGAAGAAACCTCTCTTGTCCTATGCATGTGAATAGTTACTACAGGAGACTGAGGTATTGTGAGCTTCTAGCTGTTAGTAATCTGATGACATTCATTTGTCTCATTCTGACTGGATCAAATGGACTGGTGGCCATGCTCATCACGTGTATGTCACAGATGGGAATTTGGATAAAAAAAAGCTATGCAGTTTATGTGGTATGTTCTGTCCACAAAAGATGGCTTTGTTGGAAAGGAAGACATATCTGAGAATTTGCCAATATACAGTCATCAACTGACTTCCAGGGTCATTCACAGTCTTAGGGTCCTATTAGACTGTTCCCTGTTCTTGGATTGCCAGAAGCAGTGCTTAAAGTATTTGCCCAACTCATCATCAGAAACAAACTTCCCACTGTTCAACAGACATCAAAAGGGACACAACCTTGCCTTAACGATAGATGATTAACCTGTTGACACATCTCCACTGCTACTGCAAGAAATCCATCAGGCTCCATAAATCCTATAATACCTTTCTCAAAATGTGAAATATTCAATGCACCAAATACCCTTATGGTAACTGCGTGAGTGAAACTCAACACAACCTACACTCCAGAATGGACTCTCACAAAAAATAACATAAAGGACAAAAACACACATACACTAGTAGGAGCACATCTTTTCACAGAGCCACAACTCCCTTTCTTACCTTGCTGTTCTCATGCCCAAGGCAACAAACACCTTTAAAAGGTGAGTTTGGGGACAAAAATTCCTAAGCTGTTTGGACACTAGGATCAGTGTTGATTTTATGACACACCATAATCTAGCTGATTCCTGAAATTCTTCGTAGTGACGATGTGTAGGTGGTGCACATGCACCCCCTGAGAGCACTAGTGCACCCCCTGTCAGCCAGCTTTCCTGGGTGGCAGGGAAGGTGAGAGCGCTGGTGCCCCCCTGAGAGCACTGGCTGGGAAGTGCACCAGGAGAGGTGTTCACCCTGTGGCTGATCCCATTGACCCGGAATTGTTAGCGGCACACCTGCAAGTGCCAGTGGTCCGTTGCTGCCAGTTGTGGGTCGGCAGGATTGGTCACCGCAGGGGGACTCCTTTCCTCCCTCAGTTGGCAGGATTGGCCGTGAGGGACTGCCCCCAGTTGCTGACTGTCCAGTCGGGGGGAGGCAAGTGCACCAGTCGCCCATGCTTTCTACACACTACAAGTTATAATTACCTTCCTCCCTTTTGATAGGTCTTAATTTACCAGTTATCAAGCTTTCTTTTCTTTTGCTATCCCTGGGAATTTGATACAGTCCTCTATACCTCATTGTATTGCCTGGTGTGTGCAGCATAACTATGCCTGATGTTCATCTTAGAAAAAGGCACTTTGCACATATGCAAAAGATAATCTTTACAGTCATATTGCTTATTGCTGCATGCAAATGTGGGCATGTCTCTGGAGGGGAACCTCCCCTTAATTTGGAGGCTTTGGCACACTCTTTTTTTGTTCACCTGTCAAACTCCTTCCTCAACTTGGCATCTGTCAGAAAGAGGGTACCTCTTTAAGTAGCACAAGCTGAAACCAGGAGTATGACTAGTTATGAAAGGTGAGTGAATGGCTAAAAAAGCAGGCCAAATCATACAAGTTATCATGCATATATCACACTTTTGTTCCGGAAGAATTTTCTTATAAACAGTTTCCTCCTCATCCTTGTTATCTATTTGGGATGAGCTAATCTGATGCAAGACAAATTAAACCGGTTCAGAGCACACAAAAAAGTTTCTTGAGATTAACCTTATCCATGCAGCTTTTCACGTATAAAGTGATTCAGCTTCCACATGCAGAGAGGCTTTTTGAGGGGAAAAAAACCTCTCTGAAACCATAATAATATTTAGTCCCTTAATCTGTACTGTCCTTTGGCTATCTGCATATCTAGGAGCACCATTTAAGTAGAGGCTTATGGGTGCATATTGATTCACTGACCTTTTAACCATTTGTCTGCTGCAGCAAGCATTGTATTTCGCTGGGCCCTGTAGAATTCCACCACTCTGGAAGCAAAAAATCAATGCAAGTAATTTTAAAGACCAGTGGGGTATGAGTCAGTCGCACAGTTATCATTAAATACTATTCTATACGTCATGCCCTGTCACTGTTTCATTGGAAATCAATGTTAAGTGCTACTCTTGATAAGTCAACTTAGCAGTGTCATTTTTCCTTTTCAATTTTTAATGTAGGTTTTTTGGGAAAAAATACAAATAAACTAACCAAAATGGGATGGAGAACTTGTAATGCCTACCTCTGCAGCCTCTCAGTCATTTGGTTTGAAACTTTGACTTGGGCATTATTTATTACCCATTGTATGTAGGGCAGAGACTGATATTAGAGAGAGAAACAGCTCAGTGGAAAAATAGGGTGAGAAATGGAATGGCATAAAGGTAATATGAAAACCATAGAGAGAGAGATGTTTTAAAAAATGGATTTTCTACAGTGAAAAAATAACTATGGCAGATATATTTACAGTAAACAGAGCACCAGCCTGTAGTAATATAGCTTTGGTATAAGAGAACAGCTTTCTGTTACAGGAGCACATCCCAGATGCATTGAAACCAGTGTAATTCTTTCCTTCAGCTGGAATTAGAGCAGACCCAAAAGAGCACAGTATTGTCTTCTGCTAGCAACATTTTTTTGCTTAAAAAGTGACTCTTGGAAAGAAAGGTGCAATGTATCAGGAAAAGGTATTAAGGGTTAGTCAGATAAAATTCTGAATTTCCTTCCTTTTGCGGATCGGTCTCAGTCATTCACTGAGATATAATATAGTTTGGGGAAGTAAATACAGAATTTATTAACTTCAAACCTTGTCTCTTAAAGAGCATTTTCCCCATGGACTTCAAAAGTATAGTGACCAATAGTATCCCTTTTTATGTATCAGGTAACTGCTACATAGGTGGTCAAGTGACTTGTTTGAGGTGCGTGGTAACATAGGAAAGCTTGTGGACAGTTCAGGTTCAAAATGAAAAGAAACAAAGTCTACAGTAAAGTATTACCTGTCTGTATGCTCCAGCAAGCCCTTTTGCCCCCATTTGTGAAGAAGTGCCAATCCTAGGATCTGAGAGATGGAAGTTAATACCATAGCCTGAATCACAGAGTCATAGAAAATTAGGGTTGGAAGGGAGCTCAGGAGGTCATTTAGTCCAACGCCCTGCTAGGATCATTCCCAACTAGATCATCCCAGCTAAAGCTTTGTCTAGTCAGGTTTTGAAAATGTCCAAGGATGCAGAGCTCAGTCTTGAAAACCTTCAGACTTCTCTGAGAGTTCTTGCAGTGATTCTATACAATCCTGTGCCTCGTGTTTACCTACTCTATGTTCAAAACTGTCTACATAATGCCCAATATACTAAACAGAGCATGATACCCAGATTGTAAATGTGCAGGTTCTAGAAAAGCATACTGAGCAGGCTTATTTGCATGTTTCTGGACAGTATTGGGCTACCCAGCTGTTTCCAAGGCAGGATCAAACCGTTAGTTTGTAAAAGGTCCAAATCACTTGCCTGTGTGAAAGTGCTGGTGTGTATTGTTGAAACTTGCATATGTAGAACAATTCTGTCAATAAGAGGCTTGGGGCCCGTCAAAAAGCCTAATCTTAACCTAGATGAAAAGAAAAAGCATTAATTCAAATATTTATAAACCACCAATGTTTGTCATAGGGTTTCTTCATTATTGTTTTCTTTGATTAGTATTTTTCACTGTGAAATCTGATGGCTCAGTAATTCTGGGATACATTGCTTTTGCATGAATCAAATTGTGCCTTTTGCTCCATATGTATTGTGGAAAGCAGCTCTGCCTTGGTTTCATATACTCATGAAATGCACATGGTTAAATTTAATACAAAAGACACTGTGTCACATGACTGCAACTAGAATAGAATAATACAAATTAATGGATTAGGATGAGGTCTACTTGAAATATGCATAGATTAATTGATAAGAAAACCCCCTTCTGTTCTGTGGGAGATTCCAATGGAATCTCTGAGCAGTGGATTTTTGTGGCATTTAATCAGTAATGGGATGCTCACTGCAAACCATTTGCAGCTGATAAAAGAAGGAAAAAGTGCTTTACTATTACAAAACATTCCCCAGAGACGAGCCTATGAACTCCACTTCAACAACCTCCTGGATACTAAAAATCATGGACTAAATATAGAGATTGGATTTATGACACATTATAGCCTGCCTGACATCTGACTCCCCAGCTACCTCTCCACTATTCATCCCCCTTCTCTCCCCTCCCCCTTCCCCCGCAACCCAGCCTGTCTCTCACCCATTGACTCCTCAATCTACATTTTCACTGACTGCCTGTCTTGCATGCATACTAGCCCAGCCTCTGGCTTCTTTACTTTTTATTCCATCCAGGAAGAGCACATACCTACTGCAGAAACTTCCTTAGCCTGACGAAGGGTTTTTGAACCCAAAAGCTTGCTTAAAAATTGTTTTCCAACTGTTTAAGTTGGTCTAATAAAAGATATCAGATTCACCCAAAGAATCGTCTTACTGTCACAAGGAATTTGAATAGAAAAAGAAGGGTAAAAGTAGCACTAAAGGAAAACTTCTGAAATCACTTTCAAAGCTGCTCCACAGGCTTTTGCATTGCCACTGCAAAGCTAGGTACAAACTTTTAGGGAGGTTAAATTATGTTAAAAATGGCCACCCAATCTAATTTAGGGTGCAGACAGAAGTGACAATTTTGCCCCATCTGGCCCCAGAAAACAATCTATAGCCATGACCAGTGAACTTCTGTTTGGTCAGAGGTAACGTTGTAATTCAGAAGGCTTTGCAAAAATCGTTCTGAGTTACAGTTGGAATCTGCACTTCTGTCTACACCCCTAATTTGCCCAGGTGTGGGCATTACACTTAGATTGACCTAACTAGGGATCTAAATGTGAACTGTACATAAGTTCAGAAAGTTTAGATCGGTCTAAAAATGGCCGATCAAACTGTAGTTAGAAGTTAACTCAAAGTTAACTGTACCTCCAAGGGAGTCTAACTTAGTTCAGGCCTGGCAAGACTTATCTAATTGAACTTCTGTGCTGCTCAGAGTGCAGCTCTGGGGCTGGGAAAGCCTAGCTGGTGGCCACAGCACAAGGCTGCACTTTTCCTACCTGCCCCACTGACATCGGGCTATTTTTAGCCCCTCAGCCCCTTGCCCCACCCCAGAGAGACAGCACCTCTCATGGACCAGCCAGCCCCTCCATCCTGTAAGCTGCTTCTGGTGCTGGGAGCCAATCAAAGTAAGTCAGGGTGGTGGTGGGGCAGACAGGATGGGGTGGTAAGCTTGCTGGAAGGGGTGGTGTTCATCAGGGGTTGGGGGAGTCAGGGGGCTAAAAGTAGCCTCTGGTCCCAGGGAGAGAGCCCTCTGATTCCCTCAAGGTCCCCCTCCCATTGATCTGCTAGCAACCCTGATCCCACCAAACCCTCCCAGACCCCACCAGCCTCCCCTGTGGACCTTGCTAGCCTACCCCAAGTCTTCTAAGCCCCCTGTGAACCCCACTTGCCTCCCTGATTCCTCCAAACCCTCCCAGTCCCCATCAACCCTCCCCTGCAGACCCCTCTTGCCCCTAATCACTCCCTGTGGACCCCACTTGCCCCCCCATCTTCCCCATTTCCCCCATAGATCTTGTTTTCCCTCCTAGATTGTGAATGACCCTGGCAGTCAGTTGATGGTATCACACTGCTTGAATGATTACCTCTACTACCTTCCCCATCCCAATTTACCTTGGATTGGGTGGCCATTTTTAACTTCCCCTAACTTCCCTGAATGTTTGTACATACCCCCCAAGAAAAAAGTTCCCTTATAGGTGTTCTTAGTAAACAAAATCTAAATAATAGTGTGCTAGGCAGGTACATTGTAGTGCAGTGGTTCCCAACCTTTTTTTTACTGTGGACCGGCAGCAGAGCCAGGTGGGAGTGAGGGCCCATAGGGCCAGGCAGGGATGAGTGGGGAATGTGGTGGGGGCCAGCACGCACTTGACAAGCGCGTCTGAGGAGCCAGTGAGCGAGGGCTGAGCCGCTACCACCAGGAGCTGGTTACAGCTTGTGTGCGACCCAGCAGCCAACCCTTTGCGGCCTGATGGTTGCGAACCTCAGCTTTAGTGTACTTTTGTTCTGTACCTGAACTTTGGGTATGAAAAGAAGTACAATTATGCTGCTGTAAATGGGAGAGAGGGGACTTAAGTCTTAAGAGTAGACATCAGCTGAATCCAGTTTAACTGTTTTGTCTCCTAACCTTCTGTAAGTGAAGCTAAAATGTAATATTATAACCTTGTAGAAATCTGGGGAAATAACTTCACTTGCTGTTAGTTTGGAGCAGACAGAGGAAACAGTTACATTGGTTTCAGAAATACCATGGTAAGTCTCTTCGCTCTTCTTACAATGTGTGCTTCTGTTCATACCCTTTGTGACAGAACCAAAAGTATGTTTTACAGAGTGCAATATTTTAGTGTCAGCAATAAATGTAAAAGGGCCTGTTTTTAACCAGGGCATTATGAATCTCTAGAAAATATTTTAGACTTTAGTAATAATAGTGGGTGTATCTCCACATGAAATTAATGTAGCTGAATAAACTTTGGCACAATTTATGCTGGAGTTTATTGCTCCCAGTCACTATGTTTTCATGTGCCTTTGGGACCACAGCATGTTGAGCCAGAGTGGAGCAGCCCCTACTGGCAGGGGGTCCTAGGGGTTAGGCTGCGAGTCCATGGCCACTCTGACCCGGCTCAATGTACTGCGAGGGACTGGCTGGGGCATGAGGGTGCTCTAGTGTGGGGCTAGTTGGCAGGCAGTCCCTAGGCTGAAACATTTGGATGCCTCAGCCAACCCCATCAGCATCTAAATGTGCATTGCAACAGAGTAAATCATTTTGCCGTAGGGTAGTGATTGTGTCTAGCAGTACTATTCTCAGCAGAGTTAATTAGTTTACTCCATTCTAATAGCACCATGCATGTAGACAGTAACGTTTTACTGCAGAGCTAATTAGTCAACTCCGCAGTAAATGTCTCATGTAGATGCAACCAAAATGGATTATTTTGAATCCAGACTTACCCGGCAGAAATAATTTTCGAAAAAGAGTCGGACCTGATCACTCGGCCATCAACATCCATTGAGAGAAATGTTGGTGCCTTAGTCTGCACATGTAAAATATAGCTTATTATGGCACTAAGAAAACAGAACATCACTCATTCACTTCTGTCAACAAGACAAGTTGCTATGCAGTGGGTTATGGTTGGCTTTGTGGGACTGAGTACTTTTTTCCCTTTGGTTTCTGACAGATGTGTAAGTACAGGCATGTTGGGATCTAATGCCTGATCCCCAAAATCATGCTGACTGACATGCCACACGTACATGACAGGAGATGTGGTTGTAGGATCAAGCATCATATTTTATCATGCCATATTGCCAGTACAGGGGGAGCCTGGGTTCACCAACCCAGGCTCTCCCTACGCAGGTAAACAGCAAGTTCTTGTGGCTGGGATCCCCAGCAGCTGATTCAGGCTCCCAGACTCTGGGGTGTGACATGTGCCCCTGAAGCTGAGAGCCATCAGCTGATCCAGGCTCCTAGCTTCAAGGGTGCACCCTGCAGCTAGGAGTCCCAGCCGGGACGTACATTCAATTACTGGTATGATAGGAGCCAGCCACACAATTGTTACAAATTTTTAGTGTAATAATTATATAGCTTTTTCCTTGTTTTATCATGCCATTAATTGCATTGATATGTGGCCAGGTAACAACTCAAGAAGTGATTAACTGGTAATCATGACATAAGTTCAGTGTATGCCAGGGTCTCACTCTTCTGGGATGGGTTTAATGTGATTTAGAAAGAGTAGGCAGTGTACCAAGCTAGTGTCTGCAGTGGCATAGGTTCTCCACAAGGTGGCAGGACATGAGCATAAATAAATATATGTTAGCCATTCTTCTCAACACTGGGTACATTTACACGAGACACTACAGTGCAGTAGCAATGTGCAGTAGCTCACTGCTACTGTACCGTAGAGTCTAAACATAACTGTGTGGTGTCGGGACTGTGCAGTAATGCTTGTTACTGTGCAGTCATTTAGTGCAGCATTTACATGTGCACCTAGGAATGCAACATATTGAGCTTGGCTAGCATAACCCTGGCTCGCAAGGGGCCCAGGGAGTGAGCTGCTAGCTCAGAGGTGCTTCTCCCTGGCTCAACTTGCTGCAGAGGGGCCGGCTGGGGCATGGGGGTGCTCCAGGATAGGGCTGGCTGGCAGGCAGCCCCGCACTGTAGCACTTTCATGTCCCAGCCAGCCCTGGTCAGCACCTACATGTGCATTGTAGTGGAGTAAATAACTGCCATAGGATAGTACTTGCGTTGGGCAGTACTAACTTACAGCTGAGTTAATTAGTTTACTCTGGCCAAATAGCTCTGCATGTGAAGACAGAAATTGTTTACTGTGGAGCTAATTGGGCAACTCCACAGTAAGTGTCTCATGTAGATGCACCCCCTCTAGAGACACAAGACAAATCAGACTAAATATTTGTTAACCATGGGAACTGCTATGGCATTGTGAGGTGAATCAGCATCCATTTGTATACACACACATATCTGCTACATATTTACTTTACAAATAAAAATTTGGATGTACACACTTAAGCAGTTCTAATAACCAGATGTATGCCAGGGTTTTTTACATTTGTGTTGCAACTGCATTCCTATATATTCTAACATGATATAGAATACAAGTATTAGAATTTTTTATATGTCCATGTAGGCATCTGCCCACATTTTATGCCATGCTAATGAAAGATTAAGGTGTGTGTGTCATCTGGGGCCTTCATCCCTTGACAGGACATGTTTCATTCATATCTGTATATACTTAATGGCTTTGATCATCTTTGATCTCTGTTTGAACTCTGAAGAGATAATATAATTGTACAGTCATGACAGCCTAGGAAGCTTTCTATCTGCCAAGATATATTTAAATGTAAGAATGTTCCAACATGCTCAACACTGGTTTCAGAAATAATCTAAATATTTTTGTTTAAATGAGGACAGATCCAAGTTTATTTCTGCCTGTTAAAGAGTATATGTAACACTGACACCAATAACCAGAAGTGAATATTTACCTTTACAAACTGAAGAAAATAATACGGATCATCTTCTATTATAAGGAAATCATACTCTCTTGCTAGCTAAAGAAAAATTGAAAAAGATCATTTCTCGAAAACTGGCAAGCAATTATTTTCAGTAATTATTTTAATGGTATTTTAGCACATGGGCTGAGAAGAAATAGTGCAACTGTAAGCAACAGAACAGGGTAAATACTGTAGCAGTCATTTTACATATTACACCTCTGGACTATAAAAAGAATCATATAAGAAGCCAGCAGTGACAAGAGACCCAATATAGGGGTGTTTTTGTTTTTTTTTCTAACAGAATCAACATTTTATCTTCAGAAAACATTATTATTCACTATACTTAAATATTATTTTATATTTTCTAAATTATTTCTGATAAAGTATTCTGTGCTGCTAAATACCTGGTATATCTCTTTTTTGCGATCAGTGCTCAGTGAGATTCCAGCAGGATTGCTGCCATTTGGAATAATGTAAAGGAACTTGGGTTTTTTTCCATTTTCTGGTCTCCACTTGAAAAGAATGTCTTTCAAGGCTTTTGGAATAATACCATATTTATCACTGGGTACCCTGACAATATTGGCGCCCAATGCTTTCAGCTGTTGATAAAAAGGAGACAGATCTGTCATAAAGTCTGCTCAGACAATCAGCAATTCAGAAATAACACAGAAGTTCAACACTTATTTAAGCAAAGTAGTTAAAACTTGTTTCCCTATATATTCAGTCTGAAACAGACAATAGGGGAACTGGAATGATTTTAAACAATATTAAAAGTAAATTTAAAAAACAAACAAACAGTAAAATATTTAGGTTTAGAACATAACTGCAGAGAACCCTGAAAATTTCATGCATCTCAATTGAGAATTGACATAATCCCTGTCAGAATTTATCTTGAGCGAGTTATGCAAACCCCACCTGCTGCTCTGCATCTGGGCCTGTGCCCCCTCTCTCTTGCTCCACATCCAGCCCCGTGCCCAGAGGTGGATTAATGCGTACTGGGGCCCTGGGCAAACACAAAATTGGAGACAACGGGGGGTGGGTTGTGGGTGGGGGGGAGGTAGGGCCCCTTCCCCTCCTGGTGCTGGAGGGGGAGGCTGGGAGGACCATGCCAGGTTGGGGGTGGGGGACACATGCCTGCCTTTTGTCCCTGCTCCCTGCCCCCCGCATCTCGCTATGGTCAAACATATACACACAGGTGCATACACACAAGCGTGCACTCAGATGGGCACACACTACTCTCACTCTGTACACATGGACACACAGATGCAAACATACTCTCCCTGCCAGGAACACAGGCACATGCACACACACTCACGCATGCACATGCACTGACACATGCATGCATACAGACAGACACACACACACACACACGCACATGCGGTGATGGGCGTGCAGTCTACTCACTCTCTGCACATGGAGACAGACACAACCACATTCTCCCTCCTGCCATGAACAGACACATGCATGTGCACAAGTGCATGCACATGCACTGACACATGCACACACACAGACACGCACGTGCACACGCAGACAGGCGCGCACTCTACTCACTCGCTCTACACATGGATACAGACACAAACGCCCTCTCCCTGCCATGAACACAGACACATGCACACACGCCCACATGCACTAACACATGCATGTATACACACAGATAGAAGTACACTCTATTCACTCCTTCTCTGCACATGGACACACAGAGACAAACACACTCTCCTTCTGCCATGAACACAGACAACACATGTACGCACACAGTGGCAATGTATAGGGGGAACACCCCTTGTCTGGCTGCACTTGCCACTTAGGCAACGGGCAGGGGGGCAGGCAGGAGTGCTGATGCCCCCTTACAAGTACCGGCCAATCACTGCAGCTGTTTCCAGAAGTGGCCTCAGCCACTCCCAGAAACAGCTGCAGTGATCAGTTGCAGGGGGAACCTGTTCCCTGGTCAGCAGGTTTGGTCGTAGGGGGGGCATGTGCCCCCCCGACTAAGGCAGCACTAGTCACCCATGCACGCACACATAGACACGCACATACGCAGACGGGTGCATACTCACGCTGCACATGAACACATTCCCTCCTGCTGTGAACACAGACACACGCACACACAGACATGCATGCAGACACACAAATGGGCACACACTCTACTCACTCACTCTGCACATGAACACACAAACACAAACGTACTCTCCTTGCCATGAACAGAGATGGACGCATGCACACACACACACACACACACACACACACACACACACACACAGACATGCACACACAGAAGCAGATGCATACAGATGCCCTGACGTACACACAGATGCAGATGCACACACAGAGGCACACAAGAGCACACATGCACCCACACGCAGGGACAGACATGTGCATGTGCAAGCGTACACACACACACACACACCAGCCATATCCCTTCTCCTCCCAGGACTTCCCCCTCCCCCCACTCTCCATCACACTGTGGCATCTTCCCCCCCGTTGCCATGCCTGAGTGGGAGCTGCTGCCCAGCTGTGTCCCTGCGGCCATGCACGTGCCTGGGCTGGGCCAGCTCAGGCCAGGAGCCCCGTGCCCCCTCTCGTGGGGGTGGCAGCAGTGGGAGGGGTGCTCTATGGGGATCAGGTGAATGTTGGGTGCTGTGCCCTCCCCCAGAGCTGCTGCACAGCACAGCTCCTGGCCCACCTCCGGTCCTCTGTAGAAGGCACCTGGTTCTAACTCTCACAGCAGTTCTTTTGTAGTAGCATCTCAGCACATCTGATTGTCACACTCCAATTATTTGGGGTATTATTCTGTCTCAGCTTTGCTGAGGTCGTTGTTAAGTTTTCAAAAAAGGTGAAAAAAATGTGCAACAGATAAGTGCTACCTCTGCCTGAATTTGGAATAGCTGGTAGAGGAGGAGCAATGAAAGTCAAGGTATCGAATACTGCTGGCTCTTACTCAAGTGCCCCGCATTTCCGCTGGCTCCCAGGAACTGGGGGGAGGGAGGCTTGCACCTGGCAGCCGTCAACACCCAGTGCCCTGTGTTGCCTGCTTTGCCTCCAGCCCCACGCTACATCTCCCCTCCCCCTTTCCTCTCTCACTCCCCGTCGCCTCCCCTTCTCCCTTTCTGCTGGCTGTTGTGCTGGTGCTGGGTGGTGGTGGCAGTGGGGGAGGAGTTGGCATGGCCGCAGTGGCTGGGGAGGGGCCCTGCCACTGGAAAACCACCCTTTCCTATCCTTTTCCCCTTCCTGCCCTCTTCCCTGCTGTCTCCCCCTCCCTGCTGGGTATTTTTGGGGCAGGGGGAATGTGCCTTGCTTTTCATACATAAACCATTCTCACAGCTGCCAGAGTCCCAGTGTAATTGGGGTCATCTAAAAGGACGTTATCTCCTGGGTTGACGAGCATATCGAACACCTGCAAACCAGAATGCTTTCTTTCACACACTAACTTCCTCTCTGTTACATTCTATGCACTGCTACACAATCTGACCGGACTATTTATATGGATTACAGTTCAGTGTTTTCCGTAATGCTTATCATGGAGAATAACCTCAGAATAAAAACTAGCCAAACAACAGAAACCCTGTCTTGTCTGTCTTGCTTGTCTTACTCATCTTACTCCAGCAAATAGTCCTCACTGGGTGCATCTACATGTGTGCTTTAATGCATAGTAGCCTATTCTACTGCACATTAAAGCAGCATGTAAAAAAAATGCTAATATGCTAATGTTTAGTAGAATAGGCTACTGCGCCTTAAGCATCACCTAAAACGTATGCACTTGATTTCCTACACATTAGAGCAGCCTAATGTGCGTTACTTTAGCACCTCATATTGGAGGTAGTAAATTTAATGTGCATTAGGAAAAGCACATTAATACATATATAGACACACCCACTGATGACTTGTGCAGAAAATGTATTATTTTAATCCGGCTAGTAATATGACGAAATAAAATTTCATTCTTGTGCTAGTAGGAGTTTTGTATTTGAATTAAGTAGGGTGAAGATTTCATCCTGAATGTACAACTCTTCATTCTATAAAAGATACGCGTGTATCTGTTTTTCAAATGGAATTTACCATTATGGCCTCTAAACTGAAACCTTAAAGTGTTTATAGCATTAAAAACAGATGTAACAGATTGAACACCCTTTCTATTTAATCTACTACAAGTAGTAGGTAGATAGATCTGTATTCATTAGCGTTTCTGGATTAGAGAAAAATCACATTACTTGCAAGGCACGTCTACACGTGATGCTACATCATTGTAGCAATGCGCTACAGTGACAGTGTTGGCGGGCAAAAACCATAATGCCACAGCTACATTGCTGTAGTGATGTGCTCCCTCAGCACATCACGTCACTATGCTGAAATAGCAGTTAAAAATAACTATGAGCTGTGTGGACAGTTTGGGGTGTTACTGTGCCAAAAGGAAGTACTAAATGATGGCGCAGTAACAATGGCACCATAGGGGCACGTATAGATGTGGCCACAGTGGAGTAAATAGAATTATAACAAAACTAAACCTTGTAGCCATAAAATGAAAACACTCTAGCTGTAATAATACCATAATATAATAACTGCGTATAATAATATAATAACAGGTATAATACAATCTATGCAGTGTTCATATGCAATATACTATATATCATATATTAGTATGTATGATACATTATATACTATACTATACTTATACTATACTACTATATATTATATACTATAATATGTCACATGCACTAAAATAATTATATATTATAGTATATACTATAGCATATAATGTATTATATATAGCATAATGCAAAATAATATTATACATAATACTATAATATAATGTAGTACTAAATGTTGTAGCTATAATATCTGTGTGGTTTCTGTAGCATGGCTGTGGCATTGCTTGATTTTGCTTTTAGTCTCACTTTACACAAGCCTTCCTGGCTGCCAGTGGTGACACATATCTCCATCTGTCCCTGATCTGGACTGTAGTTGGCTGTGGGAGGATTATGAAGACTCTTCTGTAAATCCTTTAGCCAGGACAACAGCTCGGGAATTCTGAAATACAAATGTCATTCTTTTATTTTCCATTTGTGTCCTTAGCACTTCATAAATGACTGAGTTGATTACACTGTAGTATTTTCAGGCAGTTCCAACATAGAAGACCTTGTTTGTGATTGTTGTTTATATTACAAAGGACTGTAGCCCAAGTCCTAACATCACTGGATAAAGATTGGTGCTGAAAACTATTACTGAAGTGATTAGTTCTAGTTTATATAAATAGCCCCAGCATTGGCCTAAATGTGACTGCATGCAGAAGTTAGGGTTTGCCTCATATTTAACTCGGGTAAGTTGTTGATGTCAAGCACTGGTAAACTATCTGGAATATCACAGATGTATGTCTGGAGGCAGAAACTGAAGCAGATCAGTCATAAGGCCAATAGAAGCATTTTGTCAATTCAGAATTGGCAGAAAAGGATCTTGGAGTCATCACTGATGCCAAGATGAATATGGGCAGGCAGTGTGGGGATGCAGTCAGGAAGGCCAACTGTACCTTGTCATGCATCCCCAGATGCATCTCAAGCAGGTCCAAGGAGGTGATCCTCCCCCTCTATGTGGCACTGGTCAGGCCACAGCTGGAGTACTGCATCCAGTTCTGGGCATCGCACTTCAAGAGGGATGTGGACAGCATGGAGAGGGTCCAGAGGAGGGCCACTCACATGATCAGGGGGCAGCAGGGCAGGCCCTATGAGGAGAGTCTCAGGGACCTGAACCTGTTCAGCCCCCACAAGAGAAGGCTGAGGGGGGATCTAGTGGCCTGTTACAGACTAGTCAGAGGGGACCAGCAGGCACTGGGGGGAGTCCCTGTTCCCTTGAGCACTACCAGGAGTGACTAGAAATAATGGTCACAAGCTGGCAGAGGGTAAATTCAGATTAGACATCAGGAGGCGCTACTTCACGGTCAGGGCGGCTAGGATCTGGAACCAACTTCCAAGGGAAGTGGTGCTGGCTCCTACCCTGGGGGTCTTTAAGACAAGGCTTGACAATCACCTTGCTGGGGTCATTTGACCCCAGTACTCTTTCCTGCCATGGCAGGTGTTCGGACTTGATGATACCTTCAAGTCAGCCGGCCCTGACAATCTGCACCCCAGGGTACTCAAGGAGCTGGCAAGAGTCATAGCCCAGCCCCTGGCATGGGTCTTTGAAAACTCCTGGCGCTCTGGTGTAGTGCCCGAAGACTGGAAGAAGGCCAATGTGGTGCCGATCTTCAAGAAAGGGAGGAGAGTGGATCCGGCTAACTACAGGCCCATTAGCCTGACTTCTATCTTGGGGAAGATCTTAGAAAAGTTTATTAAGGGGCCATCCTTGAGGGACTGGCTCAGGCTAACATCCTAAGGAATAGCCAGCACGGGTTTGTTGCGGGTAGGTCTTGTTTGACCAATCTCATTTCCTTCTATGACCAGGTGACCTATCACCTGGACGAGGGAGAAGAGACTGATGTCATATATCTTGACTTCAAAAAAGCTTTTGATCTGGTATCCCATGATCACCTCTTGGCCAAACTGGCCAGTTGTGGCCTTGGCTCCACCACGATCCACTGGCTGGGAAATTGGCTCCGTGATCGGACCCAGAGGGTTGTAATTGATGGCAGTCACTCATCGTGGTGCCCTGTGACCAGTGGGGTCCCTCAAGGCTCTGTCCTTGGACCCATCCTGTTCAACATCTTCATTAATGATGTGGACATTGAAGTCAGGAGTGGACTGGCCAAGTTCGCCGATGACACCAAACTTTGGGGCAAAGCATCCATGCCAGAAGATAGGCGGGTGATCCAGGCTGACCTGGACAAGCTCAGCAAATGGGCGGACGAGAACCTGATGGTGTTTAACACCAAAAAATGCAAGGTTCTCCACCTTGGGAGGAAAAACCTGCAGCATCCTTATAGGCTCGGCAGTGCTATGTTGGATAGCACTACAGAAGAATTGACCACAAGATGAACATGAGCCTGCAATGCAATGCTGCGGCTAATAAAGTGACCAAAATGCTGGCTTGCATCCATAGATGCGTCTCGAACAAATCCCGGGACGTCATTCTCCCCTTGTACTCGGCCTTGGTGAGGCCGCAGCTGGAGTACTGCATCCAGTTTTGGGCTCCACAATTCAAAAAGGATGTGGAGAGGCTTGAGAGAGTCCAGAGGAGAGCCACGCGCATGATCAGAGGTCAGGAAAACAGATCTTATGATGATAGGCTGAGAGACATGGGACTCTTTAGCCTGGAAAAGCGTAGGCTCAGGGGTGATCTGATGGCCACCTATAAGTTTATTGGGTGACCACCAGGATCTGGGGGAACGTTTGTTCACCAGAGCACCCCAAGGGATGACTAGGTCGAACGGTCACAAACTCCTGCAAGACCGTTTCAGGCTGGACATAAGGAAGAATTTCTTTACTGTCCAAGCCCCCAAGGTCTGGAACAGTCTGCCAGTGGAGGTGGTTCAAGCACCTACATTGAACACCTTCAAGAGTAAATTGGATGCTTATCTTGCTGGGATCCTGTGACCCCAGCTGACTTCCTGCCCTTTGGGCAGGGGGCTGGACTCGATGATCTCCTGAGGTCCCTTCCAGCCCTAATGTCTATGAAATCTATGAAATCTGCTCAGGTCCCTTCTGACCCTATGAAGTATGAAACTATGAAACGTTGAAATATAAGACAGAAATTTAGCTTTAGTCAATCAGTTACATTAAATAAATAAGCTTCGATAGTTTCCATACAGCTGGCTTCCATATAGTTCTGTTTTACTTGTTGAGTAATGAATATTTGAGCAAAAAACTAGTTTATTTTATGTTTTACACAACTAAAATATAAGCACTCAAGCTTCTGAAAGTAAAGAATTATTAAAACAATTGGCTTATTTTCATCCATCTTGGACCTTGATGTTAAATTAATTTAGAAAGAACAGAAAAAGTGTCATATGGCTTCTGATAATTACCCTGATGTCTCTGAGTACTGCAGGGCTCTCTTCATTAAGTCCTCCCCAATTTCAATAGTGGTTCCATCATCAATTGTAAAACTTGCTGTTTTAAATGGGAAAGAGTTGGGATTTGGCATGTCCCCTGACAGCATGATTGCTGAAGGAATTTTCTTTGCCACATCATCTATAGTGAGTATAAGGAAGAAATCAGCAGGCTTTTCCACATGAAATAAAATAAACACTGTATTTTTTTTGCCACAGTTATCAGGAACACACTAATAGAAGCAAATATGAAAATAAATCCTGGATCCACATGCTTTGTTTTAGTGTTGTTCTTTTTTGCCTGATAACTCAGTATTTGTCCTTTAAAGAGAGTTTGCCAGTTTTTGAGAATGGGGTGCTTTTGTGAGCAGTTGTAAAAATGCTAATACAATAGTTTTGGTAAACTGTCAACCGTGACTTGAATGTACACAAAACATTAGCTATAAATCACTAAAGATAAGCGAGGCCTTAAGCGCAGACAGAAGTTCAGCTCCCGGGTCTGAGTTAGACTAATTCTCCCAACCCAACAAATATTACCTGTTGGATCAGGAGGTTTGGGGATCGAGTTCCTACTTAGAGCCAATCTAGGGAGAGAGGCTGTGTTTCTGTAGCCTCTTCCCCTAGCTCCACACCCCCTCTTTCCTTGTCTGTCCCAGAATGGGAGAGGTAGAAGGCAAGGGAGAGAGGTCCGTTTTAGCGTTTTCCCAGCCATGCAGGAATTGGTGAAGGTAGATTGGAGCCCCCCACATTGGGGGGGAGGAGGAGGGAGACTCCAATCCACCTGCCTCACCCTCCAGCTCTGACTGGGCATTGGGCAACCCCCAGAATGAACTCCCTCTGCTCCCCACCCCCACTCTGAAAACAGCTGAGATTGTGCTGGGCTACATCAGCTGAGCCCTGCTCCTGGCATGCATAGACACAAGTTAATGACGGCTCCACTTTCAAGCACCTTCATCTGAACCCTCAGGTAATGAGGGTTCAGATTGTTGTCGGATAGGGCCCTTTTAAGGTACTCTGCAGTTGTGTACTTGTCTTTGGTCTTGGCTGTAGAGCACTTCCAGGGGCCAGATCACGCAGAAATTGTCATTGCTGTCTGCATCTCTTGACATTTGGAACTGGATTTAAAGTTCTCCATATCTGGAAGTGGCTTTGTTGTTTAGACTCTGCTTCTGTTCCTTTCTTAGAAAGACAACCATTACTTTTTTAAGGTTATAGAGGACAATTCTGTGTAATGGTTAACTTGACAAATGAGAAGTTTTGGGTTTATTGCTGTCCCAAGTAACATGGTGTGGCCTAGTTAAATGGCAGTGGTGGTTGGCAAGTCAATAATTAAAGGTATTCTCTGTTCAGAATAATAAATCACAAACTTCTTAAACTGAGCTGCAGGCACCTCTTTGGACTTGCATGCTCTTTAACTTCCTTGGCTCTCAACATACCCCAACAATTTGTTAAACAAGTGTTAATTTATTAATTAATAATTCTTATTTGTATGGCATAAAAATACTTTCCCCCCGTTCTTATTACTTATCTGTACTCAACATGTAACAATGCAATAGCTTCCAATTATTTGTTTATCTGGTGTTTAACAATCAGCCACGTTTTGGAAATTTAAAGACATTACCCACAAAACACCTTATATCAGGCAGCTGCAGATGACTCTTACGATGGATAGAAAGTCGCAAAATAATGAGTTTTCATTTCTTGTCATGAACTTAATTGGCTGGAATGTGAACTTATACAACATTTGAGAAGAAAATGTTACTTATTAGATAACTGCATCATATCAAAACCATAAAAGTGTCCCAAATGATACCCTAACACTAATACCCTCAAAACTTTTAAATATTACTTCCAGCATTTGAGTGGGTCTTGCTGACAATGGAAAGGAAGTCAATGGCATATGAATTACATCTGTTAGGAAGCAGGGATATATGTTGTACTCACGTGTAAGTCTTTCTGGATTTCCTTGTCTTGAGGCACTTACTACAGAAAGAAATCGGGAGTAGTCCATGTGATGAGAGAAGCAGCAACCTTGTTCTCTATTCTGTAATTAGTGTAGTAAAGGAAATGGAAGGGAAACATTCACTCTTCGCTAAGAATCTGATGTATTTTCTAAGTACACTCAACTTTTGCATTTTGGTTGTTTGATAGCAGATGCAAATTTAAAGAAGAAAAAAGCCTGTTACTGAATACCTTAGCTATAAGTGTCCTGTATGCAGGAGAGAACCAGTTTTCCAAATACCTGTTATTTTAACTGTTAATATAGGACGGGCCTGTATAATTTGTAGGACAAGTGAGAGCAATAGCAACTTAACATAGGTGTTTTATTGATCGAGAAAAAGAGTGAAATAAAATTTAAAATAATGTATATATTATATATACAATTGCTTGTTTAGAGCAGGTCATCAAAAACAATTCAATTTTATAAACTGTTTTTCCCATTAGTTTGGGTAATTGACTCTCTACTGTAATAAATGTTAATAATGTAATGACTAGCTTCTTTAAACTATTTCTACTCTGTTGGTATAGGTGTTGTGTTTCTCTGACAGGTTTATTACTTTGTGAAGAGGTTTGGAAAAAAATTTTCTTAGCTGGATCTTGTCTCAAGTTAAGTTTCTTCTAAACGGGGATTTTGTCCTGCATCCTTGGAGAACAGAATGCTTGGAGACTGATTGCCACCTCTTCTATAGGATGCAAATGCACCTAGACCTCCTGATCTAGTGCAGCTTGTATAAGTGGTATAAAGGAACCTTTAGTTTGCTTTCATTGGTAAAGTGAAAAGGTACTTTTATTAATGCAAATTTGCATGAGTTGCCTCACAAACAGCTGAGCGTAGGAGCCCTTTGGCGATTGCTGCCCAGTGCACATCTTTTACTGACTTAGTCTAGATCCTGCTAGACTGTGAGAGTTTCTGCAGGGGATGACATAGAATCTGCTGTGGAGGCAACTCTGTAAAAGAAAGCCCCAAACCCCTTAATGCCAACTTAGCTAATGTAGAAGAACAACAGTGCAGATGTGAATTTATATGGACTTGTTCCTGAAGACCCATATACGTAAGCCCTGAGGCATTTTCTCATAATACTTCTTTGGAAAGGAAGAAAACCGTTAAAGAACTGCTCAGAAAAAAAGAAATTCAAAGTGACTGAGACAGGAAGATGTGCAAAAGGTAGTGAAAGGAAATAGGAACTTACTGTAGTTGAAAAATGGACAGTCTGATGCAACTAATAGGGAAGAGGCTGGAGAAAGCAAAGTTAATTTGGGCAAAAAGGTAGGAATAAGGAAAAAGGCTTCACTACAGGCCCTCAGGTGAAAATCTGAGTAAGCAAGCAGCAACTACCGCAAACAATGTTAATAATGGAGATTTTCAACAATGGGTCAGCTTTATAAGTGGGCCACTTTTGGATTTGCTGTGCATCCTGTTGAATAAAGATTAATTTATAAAGGAAACTGCAATAAAACACAATTTAAAAACAACGACAAAGTGAAGTACTTTTTTTAACACATTACATAGTTATCTTGTGGGATCTGTTACTACAGGAAATTGTAGAAGCAGGTTCAAAAAGGGATTAGGCAAAATCATGGAAGACAGGTCCATTGTGAGCTATTAAATAGAGCAGTCATGGGTGTATCCTCTGACAGCCCTAGACCAATGATGATGCCAAGGAGGGTATGTCAGGATTTGGATCACTCTAGACTTTGTTGCATTTAATGATAAAACTTACCAACAGGAACGTGGCAGAGGAAAAGATGAGAGCAGCTGCCGGGTCTTCAGTAGAAACTCTACTTCAGCAGGTAGACACCAAGAACTAATAATCTGTTATTATACTAGTGACTTTTACATTTTTTCCCAGGTTTGGTCATGTGTAAATGTACAGTGATTATAGTTTTTCTCACACGGACTCTCTTCCAAATCATTGCTATACTGCAGACTTTACCCAAATACATCTTAGAATTGTAAATTATTAATCAGGTAATGCTTTCAGAATACAAGGTCTTCTCAGACAAAATTAGACCTGCTTTTGAAACTTATATTATGAAGAAGTTTTAAAAACATAGGTTTATCCTCAAATGAGCAAGCAAATGAAATGTAACAAGATGAGGATATTGTTTCTATATTAATAATATATTTTCTGTAGGATATTTGTACAGGTATAATTTTAAAATATATAAGTGTACCTGTAAAATCAATAAAATGCAGCTTTTTTCTTCAGCTTATCCAGTACCAAACTCTACATTCACATATGATGTTTTCAGTGATGAAGCAAAATGATTCTAGCAAGGTGAGCCTTTTGTTAGAGAGAGAATTTTTTTGTGTGAATGAGACTCCAGTGTTAGAGTATGTTTGAATAGTCAGGACTCAACCCTACAAAAGATAGTCACCCTCACTGTTGGCATCATTTCAAAAGCAATTAAAGAGTATAGATTAAGGTCACATTTTTAATAGTTGGTAACCTAAAATTAGACTGTGAAGTCAATGTTAAGCAGGTTGATATTTTTCTGAAGTTGGGAGTATACAGAAGTTAACACTGACATTTGTTTAAGTGCAGAGTTAAATGAAAAGAGATATAGGTAAGGTATTTTCAGGGATGGTTGTTGATATTGGTACATAGTCCAAGGCCCATTGTGATTGTCTGGATGTTTTATTTTATTGTTTTCACTTCCAGTCTTGCCTTTCAGTTTTCCTTACCTTTTCCTAGTGGACTGGGCCTAATGGAATATATGCAGTAAGTGTGAATGGGGAGATATTTTTTTTGAACATTCAGTTGTTTGGTGTTTTGTAGAATTGCACAGGCACTCAGAGGTCTGAATTGGTGCTTTTAATTAACCCTAGAAAATACATAAATGCAGCCCCCTCTGGCCCCCACTTAATGCTTGTCCTTATTTATTGTCACACCACAGCAGAAAAATACAAGGGATCCTCCATTCCTTCAAAAACCCATGAAGAAACTGTCGTTTTTTTGCAAATACTGAAACCTGGTAGCAAAGGGGACATCTTTACATGTGCTCTGCAGTGGGAGGGGGAGGCGCTTTAATTAAAAGGGAGGCTGCTGGAGCATGTTAATTAGCACATTCCAGCAGACTCAATTAATCAATTAAATGAGTCTTCTCTGATCCATTCTAATTAGCATGTGTAGGAGCAGATGTCTGGCATGTATATAGGTGCCCAAAGTTTCTTGACCTGCATTGAGCAGTCAACACGTGTGAGAAAGGGCCAGGACAGGTTGTGGTAATGAAGTTGATCCAGCATTGCAGAGGTACCTATTGTATTGAGCCAAATCCACTTGTCTTAACACTGTTCATTTTCCTTATGGGTTTTTATAAATAGCCCAGTTAAACCAGGCTGCTGATCTCACCAGATCTTATAGACCAGAGTTAAGCCATGTTTAGTAGCAGACATAGGAAAAGCTTCCAATAGAAATCCAGGAAAATGTGATTTGTGCTTTAATAGGTGGCCAGGCTTACTTTGATTTTAAATGGAACTGATTATCAATCATGTGCAGTATTCACAAACCACTGGTTATGTAGTAACCACTGGTGCTACAATGATTTGCTACAATGTATGCTGTGAGATGACTCATATATTCGTCTCAGAAATTGCTGCATTTCAGAGACAGGGGAAACAAGTTCTTGAAAACTGTCTAAATTGAGAATTTGCATTCTTAGTCTTGAGATGGATGTTTGAAGGCAATGTGTACACAAGTTAAGCTAGTACATTTTTTTTCAATGTATTTATGAAAAGGCTCTGAAAAAGCAGGAAGTTTTGAAGAGTGCACTACCTAGTTTTAAAGAACTCATGCTTTCAGGCTTTTCCATGTAAAGCTCATTTTTATAAAGTTATTATAGGCAACCCCTGCTTAATGCTGTTTCACTTAGCGCTATTTTGCTATAACACTCATTTAAGATTGGTACCTGATTTCATTTAGCGCTCAGCAAGTTTTGCTATAGTGCTCACAGTTGCCATCTTGGGTAATTAAAAACACTTGCGGTCACCATCTTGGGTCGTCAAATACTTTCAGTTTTGCTTAATGCTCGGTTTTCCAGGAACCAATTAAGAGTGCTAAGCAGGGGTTGCCTGTACACAAAATACCACTTTTTAAAAAGGAAAATTATCATGAGCAGAGGAACTTTGTTATTTGACTGTGTATAGTCACTTAATATGGAAAGGAAATCTTTAGCAAGATAGCACCATATTTAAGAAAATGTGTAGATGATATTTGAAATGCTCTGCTCTATTCTTTTAAACAATAAGAATATTATAAATTGAGAGGAAGTAACAGGGAAGACAACCTAGTTATTCTGATTGTAGCAGTCTGGGTTATACTAGGTTGTAGTTATGCTAAGTTATAGTTAAGCTGGGGCACTGCAAAGAATCTTGGGAGTAGCAGGCTTCACAGATCACTGAATGATCTGATAATTAAAAGAAGCAGTTAGCAAAAAATGCTGATTCAAGGAGAACAGAACTAAAGAGTAGCTGAGCAACTTGAGAAGTAAGAAGTAGGAGCTTTCTAGTCAGGCAGAGGTAATAAGAGAGCCATGCTCAGTAAGGGGTAAGCTTGGAGATACACAAATTCAGTAGGGAGTGAGCTAGAGAGGCCTGGACTCAGCAAGGAATGAGCTGGAGATACTCAGAGTTGGCAGGGGGGTGAGCTACAGGTATCCTAAGTTGACAAGTTAGAGGGACATCTCAACAAATAGAAATAAGAATTGGCACAGGGATGGGGTGTGGTGGGGGGTGCATATGTGCTATAAATATGGGGGTTGTGAGACTTGCCCTCTCATAGTTACTTAGGGGAGCATAGACTGCCCATACCAGGTCACTTACTATTGTTTCTAGGCAGTTTTGCTGAGTTGGGGGGATTGCTATGCAGACCTACTAGTGTTTTGTCTTCAGAGACAATAAATGACTCTGAACTTTTGCCACCAAACACAAATTCAGGTTATTCTTTCTGCATTGTGCCTGAGCTCCAGGAGGCTGGCTATAGGCAATGGACTTTTAGAACATGAAGACTGAAGGAGTGCCAAGTAGAGTGACAGTATCATTGATATGCAGTCCAAAACCATGTTCACTTTTTTTACAATTACATTGTGTTGCTGATTCATTGTTGATTCTGTGATCCATTAAACCTGTTAGATCCTTCTCAGCAATGCTGCCACCCAGCCAGTTATCTCCTATTCTTTATTTGTGCTTTTGATTATTCTTCTCTAGGTGTAGTACCTAGTATTTGTCTGCATTGAGGTTCATTCTGTTGCCTGTAAGCTAGGTTTCCAATCTATCTAGATCCGTCTAAATTCTACTACTGTTCTTCCCAGATAGAGGAACCTTCTGGATATTAAGATGTGAGTGATTCAAAATACAAATTAAACGTTTGCTTTTTTTTTAGGGCACCTTTTTCAGACCACATATGTAATGGATGTGTATGTGTTATTTATAGAGGCCTGGTTAGGAGCTGGCTTGGTATATTTGTAGCTGGATAGCCTACAACTGCATTCAATAAAAGATGTGAAGGCTAAGATAGTAGAAAAGACAGAATTATGAAAAATGTAAATCTATAATTCCTTATGGACTGGAAAAACACTAAAACAGAAGAGACTGAAAATACATTCTGAAATGACAAGCCCGTAACATGCTGGAATTTAGGAATTTAAGTTAGTGTCCTTAACATTTTGGTAGAATTATGCCATAGTTAGATTGTTGCCTACTCGACACTATGAAAAGCAATATAGAAAATGTGTATGCTAGCAACACTGTTTTATAATTTTTTATTCCAGGAAATAAAATCACAAGAGAGATCCTCTAGAGATGCTGTTCATTAATCAATTAGTAAATTTGCTCTCAGATAACTTAGGTAATTAATCCTGGAATGTGATGAGAGACGCCTGCAAGATGGTGAGTGCTTTCCATTCCCAATTCTATGGGAGTTGAAGGCATTTATTACCTTGCAAGGTCAGACTCTACATTAATTCTCTCCTTAGCTCTGCAGTAATTTCAGATTTCCATCTGAAAATATAAGATCTATTTCTTAGTGATCACCTTTGAAATTAATTTTAATATTGATCTTTTGTCATCTTTTTTGAATTCTCATTAATACCAGGAATAATGATTTAGTACAAAATGCATTAGCTTAGGGTAATGAACTCCAGGTATGGGTGCCAAAAAGTTACTTACTTGCTGAAAAATAGAACCTTTAAAAAAGGCAACATTAATAAAAAGAAAAACATTTGCAGTCAAACAACAATTTAAATCGTTTGTGTTTTATTAGGAATATAATTTAGGACTGAATTTAGAATTACAACACAGTTACATTCTGTTGCTGTAATTACAGTATGAGAGAAGTTCTCAAAAGAGTTGTGAGCTCTGGGGAACAAGAGGTCTGCAGTAATTTTTAATGAATACATCATTACGAACAATGTAAAAATGTTGACTGTTGCCTGAAAAGTTCACCAAAGGCTCTTCTCTTGATCTCTTCAAGCAGCTTCTTTTATAAGTATAGCCAGCCTTTGAAAAGACTAGAACAGAAAGGGAAACACTCTTTATAAGAAATGAACAGTATTTGTTAACTCTTAGGCCTACATGTTGCACCTATTATGCAATTACCAGGTTAATGGTGCAATTTAGGCTTACTACATGTGCAGATTAACTGTGGAGCCTTAAAGTTACAATTGGCTAGAAAGTTATTGCTGGAAAATGTGTAAGAACATTATAGCTGGTTTCTATCTAGCTTTAATTTGCATATTTAGCCTGTGCCCCCATGGCAGGGTGCCTACAGCTGCTGCAATCTCCCAACTATGGGGCACACCATGCGCCCCATGACTGGGAGATCTGCAGTTGGGAGATGCAGCTGCTGTGGCTGTGCCAGGAGACTGGGAAATTGCAGCAGCTTCAGTCTACCAGCTGTGAGCATGAGCAGGGTGCCCCCACAGCCTCATAGTTGGCCCTGGGGGCTCTCAACCATAGGAACTTGCTTCTTGCTGGTCCCTGCCATTCACAATCCCACAATCCTGTCTCCTGCCATGCATGTCTGGCCTGGCAGGAGGCATGATTGTGTGGCTTGCACATTAAATCCTATTGTGCCTTTACCTGCATGTGTAGAGGGACCCTTGCAGACCCCGGTCTGAAAGGTGTTTAAATAACTCAGCACTAGTTTTTGGGTCCGCTGGGTGCATCTACACATGCACTTTACTGAAGAGTTGACTGATTAGCTCCACAGTAAAACATAGTCTACACATGTGCTGATATTAGGGGAGAGTAAATTAATTAACTGTGCCATAAGATAGTATTGTCCGGGGCAGTACTATCCTATGGTGGAGTACTTAACTGTGATGAAATGCAAGTGTAGATGGTGACAGGCATGTGGGTGCTAAAGTGCTAGGGCTGCATGCCACCTAGCCCCACACTTTAGCACCCTCATGCCCCAGTCAGCCCCTCTGCCACCACCCAGCACCTGGGGCTGAGCCCTGCAGCCCCCTGCCACAGATCAAAATGCTGTGGTCGCAGGTGCATGTGTAGATGCTGCAACTGGGAGCAGCTGATTTTGGTGCAAACTGTCTTGGGGTTTTTTTCATTGCCTTAATAGCACATGTAGATATACCCACTGTTAACTAGAAGTATAAGTTCTGATTACTCAGCCTCATGTGGGCATAGTAATTCCTCTTCTCAAGAACTAAAACCTGTCCATCACATGGATTTAAATATTGATATTTAATTTTCAATTTTATCCCATGAACAAAAGCAATTTAAATTTAAATTGCTTTTAAGTCTCAACTCAGCAGAAAATTTAAGCACATGTTTAACTTTAAGGTTATTCTTATGTACATTTCCAATCAACAAACACTTAAGTATATATTGAATAGAGATGGAACTGAATTGCATGCTTACATTATTAGCTAAATTAGAAGCTTTTGGTCTGGGTCTTTGTAATGCATTATGGATGTGAATAAACTGAGAAGTATATCAGTCAGTAGGAATTACTCAGACCTAAATGAAGTAAATTAATTTCGTTGAAAATAGTTTAGTTGACTTGGTACTTGAAACAAGTTAACTAAACTAAAACCATTTTGACTCGTTACCTGAAAATATATTTGGGAACAAGAACTTGAAAGTATGCTTAAAAACATCTAGACACAGATCGCATAGTGTAAGCAGTGCCCATCTCTATGCCTGAAAGAAATCAAATGAAAGAGTGCAATGCTACATATGTTGATAGTTCAGCATACTATACTGTCTATTCCTTTGCTGTTTAGGAAAGGAAAAAGAAAACAAAAGGAAATGTGCAGAACCCTGTGTGTGGAATAGCCAGAGGGAACCAAATAGTCTGAAACTGATTCCATTTTAAATTGTGGTGATGTGTAGCTGATGGTACTTATGTGGCTGGTGCCTGCTTGCTGGATTTAACTATTTTTAGTAAGTGATTTTCTGTCTTATGCAGCAGCACGATTAGGGACAGGTGACCAAGCTACCAGCCCCATTGAGGGGGCAGAGGAATGGCAGCCCCTGCTGCGTAGGGTATAGAAACTGCTTGTTATACCTCTGCTAATATGATTGTATCTTTTTCTTCAATAAACCTAATACAATGTCCTGGTAATGTACAATGAAATTCCTTTCTTCTTGGCATTTAAAGCCATTGTGGAATATTTTCCATGGAAAATTTAACAGAATTTTCTTTTGCTTGCTTATCTTCACTCCTCTGCCACCCAGATTTTTTGCTGTTTTATCCTTATGTGCAAACTAGATAACTGCATAACGCTTGGATTGGCTGTGCCTGCCTGGCTTCAAACAGTCGCGCACAGCCTTAGTTCGGATGGCTGGCAGCCGACATCCTGCTGTCTCCTGTAAGCCTGGTGGTAGCTGTTTATCACCCGGGTGGCCTCCCACAGACTCTTCTGCCAAAACTTTGAATGTTATTCCAGTGGGGGGGCAAATCACCCAGGGCTCCTGCAGGGAGTCCATGGGACTCCACCTCCCCTACACCCCAACCTCACGCCAACCTTTCAGCAGGTCCCTAGATCTTCTCAGCCCTACCCCCGATGATGTTGTGTTTCTTGAGCTCGACGATCTCTGTAGCCCTATTACGCCCTCCACACTTCCTCCTGGGATAACTCAATCACTTAGTTGTTTGGTTTCAGAAGGGCCTCTGCCTGCCCTAAAGCAGTCTTGGACCTGGGACTCTAAATTTAACCAACAATCAAACAAAAAAGGAAAAGAAAGATGGTGCAGAGCTGTCTTGCCTGCATCATCTCGCCCTACCTCTCAACCCCTCCAAAAGTGGGAAAACAAAAGGAACCAAAACAAACTATAAGTTGGGAAGGTCCGGTTCAGTTTCCTCCCCAGCCCTACTGTTAGGATAACAGGGCATCATTTCACCCCTAGGATCCCACTGGGGGCTGACCCATCGTCTGGCCAGGGTTGACCGCAGCCCCTTGTCCTGGGTCTTTCTCCCCTCACCCTGCCAAGTGCGGTATGCAGTGCTGCTCTCCTCAGATGTTGTTGGAAGCGTTCCACACTGTTGGAAGGTCCTGCGGTACCTTCTCAAGTGGCTGGCCGCCTTCTATAGAATCACTGAATCAATGAGTTGGAAGGGACCTAGACAGATCATCTAATCTGACCCCCTGCCATGGGCAGGAAGGAGCACTGGGGGTGGGAGGGGTCATAAGACCCCAGCCAAGTGCCTATCCAGTCTCCTCTTGAAGATTTCCAGGGAAGGTGAGAGCACCACCTCTCTAGGAAGCCTATTTCAGGCTCTGGCCACCCTTACAGTGAAGTAATTCTTCCTAATATTCAACCTAAACCTATCCTCCCTCAGCTTGTGGCCATTGTTCCTGGTGACCCCAAGGGGGGCCCTGGTGAACAGACTTTCCCCGAGTCCCTGCTGCTGGCCCCTGATAAGGTTGTAGGCAGCCACAAGATCCCCCCTCAGTCTCCGCTTGTGGAGACTGAAGAGATTCAGATCCCTCAGCTTCTTCTCATAGGGCTGGCCACGGAGGCCCTCAACCATATGAGTGGCCCTCCTCTGGACCCTCTCCAGGTTCTCCACATCCTTCTTGAAGTGTGGCGCCCAGAACTGGACACAGTACTCCAGCTGCAGCCTGACCAGCACCACATAGAGGGGGAGCAAGACCTCTCTGGACCTGTTAGTGATGCCCCTGTTGATGCATGACAGGGTGCGGCTGGCTCTGCCTATTGCTTCCTCTCATTGACGACTCATATTCATCCTGGAGTCAATCCTGACTTCAAGATCTCTCTCTGCCTCTGTGCTGTTGAGAGGGTCAACCCCTAACCTATAACCATAATGGTGGTTCGCTTTCCCCAGGTGCAGCACTCTGCACTTGTCCTTGTTGAACCGCATTCTGTTCAGATCCACCTACTTCTCTAACCTGTCCAGGTCTGCCTGGATGCAGTCCCTGCCTGCTGGTGTATTCACTTTACCCCACAGCTTGGTGTCATCAGCGAACTTTAACAGGGTGCTCTCCACACCCTTGTCCAGGTCGCTAATGAAGATGTTGAACAGCACCGGCCCAAGGACCGAGGCCTGGGGGACTCCGCTGCCCACACCCTCCCAGGTCGACATCGACCCGTCCACCACCACCCTCTGGCTGTGCCCCTGGAGCCAGTTTGCCACCCATGTGACTCTGCATTCGTCAGTGCCGCAGTCCCTCAGCTTGCCCACCAGAATTGGGTGGGACACTGTGTTGAAGGCCTTCTGGAAGTCCAAGATGACATTGACTTCCTCCTTCACATCTAAGCTCTTTGTCACCTGGTCACAGAAAGAGACCTGGTTGGTCAGGCAGGATCGGCCTGGCACTGTGTGCCAGTGCCCAGCCTCCTGCCGTCCTGCTCCGCAGCCTCTTTTGCTGCTCACAGCCGTTCCTGCCAGGAGGGAGAGCCTCCTGTGGCTCTCTTGTCCTCCTGACATTCCACCTCGTCTGGCTCTCCCATTCCTCCGATTCTCCTGCCTTTGCCAGTGCAGAGAGCCTCCTCTGGCTCCTCTGCCTCCTTGCCACGCTGATCTCCGCTGGCATAGAGAGCCCCTGACGGCTCTCTCTCCCCTGGAGTATCCCTCATGGCGACTGGCTTGAAAGTCTTCTCTGACTCTCCTCCTGCCCTCTTCCCTGGTGATCCTTTTTTTCTCCACCCGCCGGTGATTGCGGATGATGTCACTGGCCGGTTTCAGCTGGATAAAGGTGCAGCTTACGACCCGCATGGATTTCCTCCCTCGCTCCAGCTGTGCCACAGACCCTGCAGCAGGTAAGTGTTTCTCTTGGGTTATTCTTGTTTTTTCTTCTCCTATATATGATCCCCACCCTAGAGGATCCCCATTTGCCATTTGGGGCTCTTTCAGCTGATCTCCCCCGTGACATTGGCCATGACGCATGCATAGTTCAGAGAGTACTTCTTTTGTAAATAATGAACCTGAACCTAAAGGCATTATAACTGAAAGCTGGGCAGTTAGATATTGCCTTGGTGTGCATGCCAGTGCGTGGGGGACTGAAAAGACTGAAATACAAATGCTAATGTTAATACCAATGTTACTACTGGTTTATAGGTTCAGTAGACAAGTACTGTGATTTTAAATTACCCATGAAATAGCTGGACGCTGCACCAGGAAGAGGGTGGTAGCTTCAATCAGGTGTGTATATGACTTCAACCAAATCCCAGGGAGAATTGAATACGTACCAACCAGTTGTTCTAACATTCCCATTTTAAACATAAATTCACTTAGCATACAGCTGTCCTAAAGGTACCTATCAATTTTACTTTGGTAGAAAAGCATGAGAGGAAAAAAAATAGGGATCCAAGCCTCAGTGCTATCTGAATATAAACACCCCTAAATATAATCATATACACATACAAAACAAAATTAGATAGTGCCTTCATCTTATGACTGTTAAGCAGTGTCCTGCACTCACCTGATCCATCTGGTCTTGAGAAGGTGAAGAGAAAGAAGCTCTTATGTAGAAGCTAGGATTTGAGTCATCACTGTTAAAAGCTTGATTGGAGAACAGCAGCATCTAAGAAATATGATTTTAACCAGTTAGTTTTCTGAGACTTATATGAGATTTGAAGTGAGGGAATGAGTACTTCTAAAAAGTGACTGGGTAAAAATATAATGTCCAATTCTACTTTAAGTTGGTTCAGAGTATAAGTAAGTACTTGGACTAGATGTTGGACCCTTGGTTTTGAGATTTGACTTCAGAGATTTTCTTTAGCTGCCATCTCTGCAAACAGAACTTGTAGCCTGAAAATTAGGTGATGTTCATTTTATGCACTATTAATAGGAACATGAGTCACCCGTGTAGCTCACTAGCTTTGATAGGACTGGACTGGTTGAAGCAAAGGGAGATCCCACCCATGCCCTCTGTGAGAAAAAGTCTTGGCAAAAATAAATTTTTAATAAAATGAATTAGTTCACAATCTGTTAATAAGGAAGTGCCATATTGGCAATACATTTTTAAAATAAACTTCATTAAAATGATTTTTCTAGGTGATTTTTTTTTAAGTCAGAGGTGGTGGAGGAGGAAAGAACTAGGGGAAAAATGGAAAAAATGGAGTGGCTTAAAAATCCAAATAATTGTTGTGCCAATTATTCCATTTTAATAGTTTAAATTTTTATTGTTAAAGGTTGAAAAATGAAATGGTTTCCTAGGGAAACCCTTCAAACGAACTCAGGACATGATTTTCATTCTCTATTTCATTCCTTAAAGTCTACAGTATTTAACTGTGTTGTATGCTGCTTTCTTAAGTTATTGTTATCATAGCAGTTGCTCTTGCAGAATAATGGAAGTGAATAAAAAGGTCTGGGTATGTAAAAGCACTAATCCCTTGTTGATAATTCTTACATATGAGGTGCTTTCAGCTTTTTAGTCACCCAATAAATTTAATTTCAAAGTACTTCTTACATTCTTTGCACATTAATAAATATTAACACTGCTGTATTACATGTGGATACTGGGTTTTGTTTGGTTATCCTACACAAGAAAGTGTTGATACATTTCTCTTCCTATCTTTTCACAGTCATTGAAAACTGTTACCTATCTGTTTTGATTTGTAGTCTGTATTTTTATAGAAATGTCATAATGCAAGTATAAGGCACACAGAGCCAGGGGCCTGTGGGTGAAGAAGGCTGGCATAAGTAAAGCCTTGTTTAAAACCTAGTGAGAAAAAACAGGTGGTCAATATTTAACTTATGGTAAAAAGATTACTTGTAAGTAGAAAGTAGTAAGCAGGTATTAGTGCTAATCAATAGCTGGTATTAAGAGCAATGATTGATCATATCTCATATGTGCACTCTGAACACATGTGGGGTAAGAACCTCTTAAAATGGGCATAGTTCATGCATATGTACAGTTTTGTGATGTATAGGATGCATATTGCCAGGTCAGGAAGCCTGGAATGGCCTCTATGCACTGTCACCAGTTCCAGGAGTTTCCCAGGATTTGTTAGAAAAGAATGGAACAAGCCTCACTCACTGGATCTTATTTTCCTTTTGCTTTCCTTTTGATGTTATTTCACACACCTCTGGGTTTCAAATAAACTCTGATGCACATCATCCAAGTTACTTGTCTTTGCTGGCTGTGCTCTGGGTACCTCTGCAGTGTAACAGGTCTGTAGAGCTGACCTTAGCAAACCAGCACAATCTTGAGTGTGATCAATTCATGGGTACAGGTACTTACCTCATTCTGGAAAGCCTGGTTTATAGCCAGCCACTGTTCACAGGAAATTCCCTTGATTTTAATCCATAGAAACATTCCAGCTTCAGGGATGTGCCAGTTTGCAAGACCTAGAAATAAAACACAAAGCAGTTTTTTCAATGTTAACAGATACATCTTGTAGTTTTCAAGGACAAATGCTCCATACTTTAGCTCTAAAATACACTTGTGCACAAGATACTGGTTGTGAGAAGCATGTAAATTCCTGTGCTGGTGAACATTCACCCCATTTGAAAAGGTAAATGGTGGTTTCAGGCATGCAAGTCTAGTTTGTATGCTCATATGCTTTTTTTGAGGCAGCTTTTTAAAAACGTGGCCCTAGAAAATTATAGGCTGTCAGTTATCTAACACAGAGTTAGTCTGTATTACAGATGAATGTGATTTTATAGAGCCCTTCAGTATACCCATTTGCAACCATCTTTTAAAAATTCTCTTAACTGTAGAAACACATATTGAATGCAGTTAAGCTAAGAGGAGAAATTTGAAATTTTGAAAGTGTTTATGCAAGGATCTCTTGTTACCATCCTAGATTTGTCAATACATGCTGTTCAGAGTTTCCATCGTCAGCAATTTTTACTCCATCTGTTGGGCTCACTGACCTTTTAACCACTTGTTTGCTGCAGCATGCATTGCATCCCGCTGGGTCCTGTAGAGTTCTATTACCCTGGAAAGATGACTCTGTTACAAACTCCCTCCACAAACTTAATGACAACAGAAATATATCCCCCCACAAGTTTAATAAATACCAGTAATAAAGGTCCTTTATAACTGCATTTGGCATAGTGAACACATTAGCCAAAGTTCCAAGAAGCCTCACACACAACTAGACTGCAGTTTATTATTAACTATATACAAATCTTTCCCCCTTACTGGTCTTTTAAGCATTTCAATGCTATCCATCTCCCAAGGGCCAGATCTCTGTGTGTGTTAAAGTAGTACTACATGCATCTTTTTAGCCCCTCTGATTCAGGCCCAATTTAGCCTTCTACGCAACTTAGAGCATCCTCAGGACTTCTCTGTGTCAATGAAGATTAGCTCACAAGGAGTCAGCTAAGATCCTGGCTCCTTCCCTGCTCTCTTTCATTCCTGAAACACCACCTCCCTGTTCTCAGCCCTACACCAGATTCACATTCCCATAGCTTTAAAAGGAACTAGAAGTAGGGACAAGATCAGGGACTAGATCCGCATTCCCATTAAGATGGCATTAAAATGGACTAGAAGTAGGTCATCAAAACACAAAGCATATTTTTACTTATATGTGGTAACTAGTGCACAGTACTCAGAAAATAAAAGGGGAAGGAAACCCTTTTTAAATGATTCTGCACTATAGGAAGCAAAACTAAAACTACTAGGGAGCACCATTCAAGAACAAAGCTAAAATTAAATTGACAAATAATCTTCTTTAAAAACCCCTTCCCTTCAAGTTATAGAAACAGAGTTTATAGTAAAAGATGCCTTTATCAGCATTTTCTATCTTTTAACTTAAAACAGTAAAGATTTTTCAAACCTCTGATTCAACACTGGTTTGGTTTCAGTCATCTTTTGTTAATAGTGGATTTTGCCACCCACAGGATAAATGCAACAACTGGGTAATATGGATGGGTAACAGGCAGCTTTTGTGGGTTTAAAACAAATTTTTAACACTAAATTTACCATCAGATTCTGCCATAGAGCAAAATGGCAGTCAATTTAAAGGTTTTGTGGTTGTCCACAACAGCAAACAATGATTTGTGGTTGCCAGGGTAGATGTGGAAAAGGGCCTAGGAAAATGACTACAGCACCTAATGTTCTAGCAGTTGCATCAATACATTACCCTTCTTGGTCCTTAGTATCTTTTTTGAGGGGTTGTTACTGAGGCTTCAGGGAGATTGCTCAGTTTAGTAGTAACTAGTACAATAACTACAAACTCATCGGCTATTTAGTTATTTCTTCTCCCCACCTCTTATTACACAGAATTGATGCTCCAAATATTTGATGTTCAGAAAGCATCTCTCTTGTAGGCTTGAAACCAGAATCAGTTTTTTGCTTTTGTTATTAAATACATTTTAGCAATAGTAATAACAACATATTAGCACTTTACTTGTCTACATGGTTCAGGAAACCTTCTTCCTCCCACATGTGAAGCAGCTGTGATATTAGTACCTGAGAAAAAGAACATCAGCTATTTCAGTCTAGTAACTTTGAGTACCACCTTGTCAGTTCATAATCTCTTCCATATTATTCAGGGCAGGATGCCACTTCTGTCAATTATGGAGCTTCCTGAATATTAACAATTCCCCTGTTATGAGACCTTTTATGTACAAGATGAGATTACCTGAAATGAACCAGACAAAATTTCTCTTCCTGTTCCCTCATCTGTACAACAAAGAATCCTGTTGTTTCAGACCTGTCACTGCTTTCCCAGTTTGCTGTCACTCCAAGTCTGGTCTCTAAACCAATTCATCTTCAGGATCTCAGATTTATCTAATCTGATCCACATGGGCCATTCAACCAGCCCTTCCAGGTCTTTTAGGCTCCTTTAAGGAACACTTTTTTCCCATGCAGCATTATTTCCTGGTCTTTGTAAGGGTGGGAGGAACCTCAAGAAATCATATAATTCAACCCCCTGCTTATGGCAGAACCAGGTTCCCAAAATGAGAATCATCCGTCTCGTCCACAGTTCTATTCTCACTAAGTGAATGGGGATGGTGTGACTAAAAGTTACAGTACCTGATCACAGAAGAAGCTTTTTAGCTTCCAAGAGCAATATACATTTCTGATGATGAAGTGGCACTTACTTGTATGAGAGTACTGGTGTGCATTGTTGAGACCTGAATATGCAGAATTACTCTGTCAATAAGAGGTTTGGGGCCAGTTAAAAAACCTATTCTCAACCTAAGGGAAAAGAAAAAGCATTAGTCTCAGTAATACTCTACTGGTTTAAGATGAAGTTAATAGAAGTGCAGTGATTCATATCAGTAAAATATTTGATCCACTAACTTATTTAAATAGGTTCAGCACTAAAACCTTATTAGGATCCATTTAGCATGTATATGACTCTGCTGAAACTGGAGACTTCATAGGCCCTAATGCTACAATGAGCCCTGTGTGGGACCCTAGCCAAGTCTATGGTGTTCCATGTGTGGTTTGAAAAAGCAGATACTATGTCTACACATGAATATTAATACGACACAATAAACTCTGGTGAAGTTTGAACTCAAGTTCATTGCTCCCAGGCACAGCATTTACACTTAGAGAAGTTTTAAAAGACACTCCTTCAAAATGTAAGAACAAACAAAATGAAAAGACTGCCATATTTTAAGGGTGATGCAGGGAAAACAGCAGGTGAGAATGCTTCCTCCCTCAAGAATCCAACATGTTTTCTGTTTATTTTTCCACAGATGAGACCAATGCCTTCTAATTTCAATCATCGCTTAACCCTAGAAATGAGCCAGTTTTCAGGTGATATCCAACTGCTAGCTTCTAAGGAGTTGTATCACCACAATAGGAACTCTTCATTGTAAGGATTTCTGTTTGTGTTTGTTCACCTGTATGTGTATGGACCTAACAGTGTTAATGAGATCAATTTGTATCAATGAACAAGAGAATATGTAGTATCCAATAGCAGGTAGAGCTTCATCTCCTACACTTATTCTCAGACAGTATTCTGAAGCAGATCTTACCCAGGAGAGATAATATTAGACAGGGTGTCAGTCCTGATAACTCGACCATCAACATCCAGTGAGAGAAATGTTGGTGTCCAAGGCTTGAAAGGGAAGAAGTAAATTATTAGCTAGGTTTATTAGCAACAAAGCATCCCTGCTTGACTTTTGCCACAAACCTGTCGCTGAAATGGAAGATCAAATATAACATGAATCAATGAGAAGCCAATACACTAAAAAGGGTCAGATAGGGCCACATTAGAACTACATCTGCTAAGTCAGCTTTGAAAGCTTGTAGATCTTTAGCTAAAGGATACTACCAAATACTTGATCTTGAACAGAGTTATTGTAAATTTGACATAATTTATTTCAGATAAAACAGAAACTATTATACCAGTGAGCTGGATCCTGGAGCAACTGAAAGATGGGAGGGGAGGGTGCATGCTTAGTTCGTAGATGATTCATGGGCAACCCTACCATTTAAAAGGTGCCTTGCTAGCTGCATTAGGTATGTCTCTTCAGTTGCTTCTGCAAAATCAGGAAGGATAACTATTATTACCACAAATGGATGATGTGTACCAGAGTTAAGATAAGTTAAGAAGGCTTGCTTACAGGTATATCACCAGCTTTCTTCCAGTTGTCCCCACTGATTATCAAGGTTCAATGCTAGGACATTAAGTGCTGTAATCAGGGAAATCTCCCTCCTCCTCAATACCCTTTCTTAAATATCCATTTAAGCATAAACCCTGGTACCCTCAACAAAATTGAAGATACTGTACTTATTTTTTTTTTCAAAGAGAGGTAGTCATGTAATGTTCATTAACTCAATATTTAATATTAAGTAGTAACTCAATGTTTAATTATTTTAGTTAGAGTGGGATACTTAATAGTTTCATAGTTTCTAGGGTCAGAAGGGACCTGAGTAGATCATCTAGTCCGACCCCCTGCCATGGCAGGAAAGAGAATTGGGGTCAAATGACCCCAGCAAGGTGTACATCTAGCATCCTCTTAAAGACTCCCAGGGTAGGAGCCAGCACCACTTCTCTTGGAAGTTGGTTCCAGATCCTAGCTGCCCTGACCGTGAAGTAGTGCTGATATCTAGCCTAAATCTACCCTCTGCCAGCTTGTGACCATTATTCCTGGTCACTCCTGGCGGTGCTTGGGGCAACAGGGACTTCCCCAGTGCCTGCTGATCCCCCCTGACTAGTTTGTAACAGGCCACTAGATCCCCCCTCAGCCTTCTCTTGTGGAGGCTGAACAGGTTCAGGTCCCTGAGGCTCTCCTCATAGGGCCTGCCCTGCTGCCCCCGATCATGTGAGTGGCCCTCCTCTGGACCCTCTCCATGTTGTCCACATCCCTCTTGAAGTGCGGCGCCCAGAACTGGACGCAATACTCCGGCTGCGGCCCGACCAGTGCCGCATAGAGGGGGAGGATCACCTCCTTGGATCTGCTTGAGATGCATCTGGGGATGCATGACAAGGTACGGTTGGCCTTCCTGACTGCATCCCCACACTGCTGGCCCATGTTCGTCTTGGAGTCAGTGATGACTCCAAGATCCTTTTCCACTTCTTTACTGACAAGAAGGGAGTTCCCCAACCTGTAGGTATGGTGCCGGTTGTCCTTCCCCAGGTGCATCGCTTTGCACTTGTCCGTGTTGAATCCCATCCTATTCTCATCCGCCCACCCTTGTAACCTGTCTAGGTCCGATTGCAGCATATTCCTCCTTTCTAGCGTGCCCACATCCGCCCACATCTTAGTGTCATCAGCAAATTTGAACAGAGTGCTTTTTACCCCTTCGTCCAAGTCACTGATAAAGATGTTGAACAGTGTGGGCCCGAGGACTGAGCCCTGCGGAACCCTTTAAAGTTCACCTCTCCCTCTTCAGTCCAAAAATATACACTGTAGATACCAATGAACATAAACAAGTCTTTACCTTCTCAAACTGCAGAAAGTAATATGGATCATCTTCTATTATAAGGAAATCATAATCTCTTGCAAGCTACAAAAGCACAAAACCAAGATCAATCAACATTCTTTGAAAGTTTTTGATTAAGTATTTGGAAAATATGTAATGTTATTACACCTGATTCTAAGATGTAATGTTTCACCAGAAGCTCTCAAAGCTTTCCTCAAACATAATCTCTTTTTTACAGATTGAGAAACTGAGGCATAGAGAAATGAAGTGACACACCAAAGGTCACCCAGCAGGGCAATGGCAGAGATGGAAAATAAAACGTAAGTCACCTGAGTACTGAGCCACTACACCACACTGACACACTAAAGTAGGATTATTTTTCAATTTTTTTGGTGTGATAGAAGATATAGCACTGATGTAAACAGTGATTTCCAGGTAAAGGTGTAGCCTCCTACATAGTGGATATACCATGGGTAAAATAATAGTTTGGGCATATATGGTAGAAGGCATAGTCACTGGATCTCACAGATGACTGAATACAAGTTGAAAGACAAGTCTAAGGCTAAACCAAGATTTAAAATCATCCCCATATTTTTAATCATAAGAACCTAAAGTTAGATTCCTAAATCTGTATTTTGCAACATAAAGTGGTATAATGTTTTTTTAAGGCACACAAGGTTCTTTGGGTGAATCTGATATCTTTTATTAGACCATCTTAAATAGTTGGAAACATTTTTCTTAGCAAGCTTTTGGGTTTAAAATGGTTTTTGTTCAGGTTTATTAAGTTGGTCTAATAAAAGATATCAGATTCACCAAAAGAACTTTATCTGCCTATGTCCTTAGACCAACACGGCTATAAACTACACCCCTATGATTTTTCTAAAGCACTGAATTCCCCACAGCTTCCTTTTAGTGGTCACTTATTTAGATGGCTAATAATGAATATAGCCACCTAACTTTTTATGATGAAACTTGTTTCTGGTTTTGAATCCTATCTGCCACTATCTTTCTTTGTACTGCACTATAAGTCACAAGTCCTGTCTTTGCCACAGTTACCTTGGAGGTAATAACGAGTATCTACTTTCTTGTAATTAAAAAAGGAAGTGTTTCTTAAGTGAAATCTGCTACAAAATTGTGAACTAGTAGTATTTGTTACAGGATACAGTGGTTTAAAGAGGCAAAATGTTTGTGTAACTCATAGGCAAGTGCATGTTTAGATCATCCTCTGCCTGCTTAATACTTTGACCTGTAGAGGTTTGAGCTTTATTTCCTAGTACGTGGTGGCCATGATATTGCCTTTTATTTGATTTTATTTTTTTAATAGGACTTTCCTTTATGTTAGTAACAGCTTCTATCATAAGAGCATAAGAGGAGAACTGGAGCAACATTGGCTTCAGTAAGAGATCTGTCTGGAGTTTCAGCACTTAAGCAGCCAAATGCCATAGTGTTGTTTTATTTTTCATGCAGTGTTTATTAATGCAGTGTTTATTCATCCTTAACATATAAATCCTTATAAAAACCTATAGAATTTTTTATGGCTCTCTGAAAAAGAACCTATTTTCAGATTCTGCTTATTATAGAGCTTTTAAAGCTACAAAAAATACAAATGTCTTCATGGGAGCTGAGACTATGTAGATCATTTTGTGTGTATGTCAGGGTAAATGGATGTTTTCTCTCTTTACATAGGTTTGCTGGGCATATTGTCTGTGTTGAGCTTTTCTTTAATTTCTATCTACTCCCTTACTCCCCTAACTTACTTTTAGAGAGCAACACAGTGAGACAAGGATCATTGTAAAACTCTTTTCTAATGTTCTTCCATTGTCATAAGACTTCAGATGTAACATAGGATCACCATTTGTGTGTGTTCATGAAGGTATGAGCATGCTCATGGAGGAGTATACCACCAGAGAGGCTTTTCTTACACCTTGAAATGTTACATTTTACATCGTTTTTCATTTGTTATTTTTAATGTAGAATATATGGACATAGTGTAAGATACCCCTGACTACCTGATATACTTGTTGTTTACGGTGAGTGCTCAGTGAGGTTCCAGCAGGATTGCTACCATTTGGCATGATGTAGAGGAACTTGGGGGCCTTGCTCTTGCCTGTTTTTGCATCTTCCGATTTCCACCTGGACAGAATTGCTTTCAGGGCCTCTGGAATAATGCCCCCTTCATTACTGGGGATGCTGACTAAGTTGCACCCCAGTGGTCTTAGCTGTTTGTAAGAGAAGACATACAAGACACAAAATCAGACCTTGTGAATGAATCCATCTATCTAAGGCCCTGATCATGCTACAGACCTGTACTGTTTCTTCCTCTGTGTGTCAGCTGAGCTAGCAAACTATAAAACTGGAATGATTCTAAAGTTTGGCTGAGGTTCAGATAGTCCTACTTCCTACTCTGCAAATAATTCCATTAATTTTAGTGGTACCATAATATTTGGAAAAAGTATTATCCAGTGTGGTCAGGTGCATCTGAATATGCTTTATTCTCTGGCAAGTCTTAGTAAGTTAATTAACAGAACTGTCCTGGCAATATGAGATCCAAATAGGTAAAAATAATATGGTGACCCTATTTCTTGATCTCAAAATGAAACACTTTTCTCCTCCTGCTCCACTGCTCCTGCCACTCTCTGTTACACACAGCTATCTCTGACCTCTAGTTTCAGCTAAGAGTGCCACAGAAGGAACAAGGTTGGGGAGTGGGGAGTGTGAGCATGGAACAATAGGACTGACCCATGCATCCTGCTAAAAATGTTCATTTGCCCAGGTGTACTCTGCCCAGGTGTATTCACAGGGTGTGCCCTGTTACTTGCTGCAGCAAGGCGGCCTGCAGCAGGCTGCGATCCCAATTAGTCACAACTGCCCAGCTGTGCCCTAAAAGAACAGGGGCTCTGAACTGCAAAGCCAGCAGCAGTCAGCTGCCAGCAGCCAGAGAGACACTACTGGCTGAGCTGCTGCTCAGAACACCTTGTAGGTAAGGGAGGAACTATGGGAATGGCAGGAGGTTCCTTGTCCTGGGTACGACAGAAAACTGCACCCTGCTGGGAAAGGGTGGCCTAGTGGGGCTACCTGTGGCAGGGTAGTCCCTGCAAATGCCAGGCCAGTCACCTCCTCAGTGAAAGGTGAGTATGGGGCACCTTCAAACCCCAGCCCCGCTTCCTTGGTGGGTAGTATGGCCGAACAGGGGGAGCCCAGACTTACTGTGAGTGCTGAGGTGGGGCCCAGGTCAGGTGGAGGGACCTGAGACAGTGCCCAGACTCACAGATGAGTTTTATGACTGCACATAGGAGCCAGGAGAGGCTCCAGGGGGATGGGGCCCTAAGCCTTGGGGACCTATTAGTGAAGCTCCCAGGCAAAGGGATAAGGAATTATAGCCGGGGGGGGGGGCAAGGGGATGGGACCTCAAGCTCTGATCCTGGTAGTATGTGCCTGGGGCCCAGAAGGGGACTTGGAGACCTGAGTTGCAGAGGAGTTAGAGCCCTGTGATCGGATGGGGCTTGGAGCCCTGAATTGAGAGGGGCTGGGAGCCTGAGTGATAGGGCAGATAAGTAGGCTGGGTGTCAGGCCATGGAACATCTGAAAGCCACTAGGACTATGAGCTCCAGAGTGGAGTGAGAGTCCCGTGTGAGACTCTGGAGCTTGGGTCCCAGTATGAAGCACTGGAGAAACATCTGGAAGGCATGGGACACAGTCTGGGAGGGTGTGGGGTGGCGGAGCTGTGTACATAGGGCAAGCAAATGAGCAGCCTCCTGCCTTGTTAACATCAATCTATTGTATCATCTAAGGCATGGCAGGTGAAGTAGGTGGGCAGTTAGCCCAGAAACAAGTGGGCAGGTCAATGACTGACTGGCCCCAGGAAGCCCACTTGTTATACCAGGACAGAAGTTTAAAGCAGGACTGTCCTTGTGAAAAAGGAATGTATGGTAACGGAGAAACAACTCTGTAGTTGACTCATGTGAGTTACCCTGTCACAGTTACAGGGCTAGATGTATTTCTGACTCCTCCTCTGCTATCTCTGACCACAACCCCATAGGAACAAGGCCATGTTGATTTTTTTTTCGTGTTGAGGTAGAACAATATTTGTCCCATTCTTGAAGCAGATATGGGATTACAGTATCCCTTGAATCAACCATGCTTACCCTCACTGGTCTTACAAGGTTTTAAGTACTTTTAGGAGCTGTGACATACACCTTGCTAGACAGCTTTCCTGAATCAAAGTACTAGTTAGCCTTAACGAGTGGATAAAAACATAATTTGATATGAAAGATTTTAAAAACAAGATAACATCTGTATGCATGTCTATTTTACCTAAGCCTTCCAAACAGGTACTTAGCTCCTGGACAGAGTGCATTTTGAAACTGGTAATAATACCTGATTGGTTGGATCTTGTTTCTTTGCAAAAGGAACATGGACATGTTTGGGGGTCCAGACTATACTCACTGCTGCCACTGTCCCAGGATAGGTGAATCCATCTAAAAGGACAGTATCTCCAGGGTTAATGAGCATATCAAATACCTGAAAAAGAAGAATATTCTTTATTTTTACAACCAGAGTTTGGCCTTGTACAGTCTCAGTAATTGCTCATGATCTAATTGGAAGTTAAATCTAATTCATAGACTCATAGATTTTAAGGTTGGAAGGGACCTCGGAAGATCATCGGGTCCAGCCAATTGAAAAAGATGCTAAAAGTAAAATTTCAGTTAGATAAGAAAACAAAATATTTCATGCATTCTGCCTAGCCTCTTTAATTTCCTGACTAGGGGGAATTTTTTCCACAAAAAATATACTTAAGTGCTATAAACTCGATCTAGGGTAAAATTCTGACCTAGCTGTCTAGAACAGTGGTCTCCAAAGTGGGATGCACGCACCCCAGGGGGGTGCGCAAGACAATCCATTGGGGTGTGGGAAGAAAATACTAGAACTTGTATTTCTATTTCTATAAATATACATATATTGGGGGTGCGCGCTCAAACATTTTTTACTGATAGGGGTGCACGATCAAAAAAGTTTGGAGACCACTGGTCTAGAAGCCTAAGTCTTGTTGGAAATCAGTGGGGCATACAATCCTAAGTGACTAAATCACTTTGGAAAGGGGCATTGAAGCTACCAAGACAGTGGGGTGCATTTCAAAATACAGTTCAATTTTTGTTGAGCAAACACATTTATTAAAATAATAACCAAAAGACTGAATTCCTAGTATGGAACTGCCCTGAGTTCATTAAAGAACTTAAAAGAGCTTGTAGTTTGTATAGCAGGGTTACTTTCTGACACTGGCTAGCAAGGCTGTTTTTCACATACAGACACTATCCACATAGGTATGTTTTTTCATTCTTACTTTGTGAAGTCCTTCCTGGCTGCCATTGGTGACACACAGCTCCATCTGTCCCTGTTCAGGGCTGTAGTTGGCTGTGGGAGGACTGTGAAGACTCTTCTGTAAATCCTTTAGCCAGGACAACAGTTCTGCAATTCTGCAACACAAGTTTCATCCTTTTATCCCTAATCATTAGCTGATCAAAATCAAGGAATGCTTTCATTAGTTTGTAAATTCAATCAGAAACAGAAAATATAAGGTACCAGAGGGCTCTTTAATCTAGTGGATTCATTTGATGGATTTTCCTATCACCTGACATGCTCAAATCAAGACTGGATGAGTATCTGGAAGACATGCTTTAGCTGTAATTATGTGAATTGGTCTGTGTTATACAGGAGTTCAGACTAGATGATATAATAAGCCTTTCTGGCTTGAAAAAATCTGTGAATTATTACAAAATTTTAATACCTTGTTCACAGCAAATACATTTGCTTTAGAATACTTCACAATATCCTTAGAGTTAATTTCTTGAGTCATCAGTGTATTCTGACTTCTTAAAAACCTCTGTGGGTACTACATATTATGCTAGCACTAGTTTAAATTATAGGTAATATCCCAAGAATCATTAGAGAGGGAATAAAGACTGTCCATAAAACATGAAAAGTGTAATAAACAGGCCTTTTACATATACTGTTTTTAAAAACTCTATGATGAATTAAGTTAATCAGCAGAATAATAGAAAAATACTTCCCAGTGGCACACAATGGAAAAAATTAAACTAAAGCAAAATTTAACTCATTAGCATTATAATAAATATATTTGCTAAATAAATAACAATAAACAAGACACAAATAAACCTGCAGCAATTTACTATGTGTCCCAAAAAATAGGGATAAATGGTATTTTGAGTGTTTTGGACTTTGCTGTTGTTGTTAGAAAATATGATCACTATTCTATTTTCGGTTATGTCGGTGACTGCAGAATAGTATAGCAAGGATCTAAAGATGCTGTATGACAAAACATACAATGGACCATTATATGAAAACGGAATACAACATATAACTGGTATCTACAGTCTTGATTACAGGGCAGTGGAAGGGGAGGGAGGATTATGTTTTTCTGCTAGTTACCCTGTGGAGGCTGAATACTGGAGAGCTTTCTTCATCAAATTCTCTTCAAGTTCAATGTTGGTGTCATCTTTTGTTGTGAACTTGGCTGCCTTAAATGGAAAAGTATTGGGATTTGGATTGCCTCCAGCCAAGGAAATAAATGATAGCGGGGAATTATGCATCAGTTGATCTACAGTAAATGTTGAGGAGGAACAGTTTGAAGAAGAGATTAGCATTCTTGAGCATAAAGTGAACACCAAGTAACAGCAAATAACAGCAAGAAATATTATTCTAATGATAAATTCAAATACAAGAAAAGAAACAGTCTGCACTTATGGGTCTCGGTTTTTTTGAAAACCTGTCTCCAATTTTGCATCATACTTAAAATATAAGTACAGTTCATGGCATTTAGAAACCTAATTGCTTGATCTGTAGGTGTACAGAATTATAACTGTTTATTTGTGATATTGTGTGTTAGCTGCTCTATAAACATAACTGTCAGTGGTCGACAAGTTTGTCTATCTAGGCAGCATGCTAGATTTGCCCACATTGATGACAAAGTCAATGTGAGATCAGCAAAAGCTAGTGTGGCCTTCAGCAGACTCCATAAGTCAATCTGGACTGTAGAGGCATCAGAATGTCAACAAAACTGGAGGTTTATAAAGCCACCATCCTCTTGACCCCCCTTTATGCCTGCGAAACCTGGACTATTTACCAGCATCATGCCAAGAAACTATGGGGCCCTGCAGCCACCAGATCAACTTCCACTGGTGCTGCCTGCAAAAGATACTAAAGATCAAGTGACAGGACAAAATTCCAGACAGCAAGGTGCTCGGAAGATCAAATCTCTCCAGTATTCACACCCTGCTGAAACTGGCACAGCTAAGATGGGCTGGCCATCTTTCAAGAATGCCTGACACTTGCCTACCAAAGAAAGCCTTCTACGGTGAACTGTCAAATGAAGTACACTTTTGCGGTGCACCAAAGAAGTGGTACAGGGACATGCTAAAGGTGTCCCTAAAGAATTTCGGCATTGACCCAGAGTCGTGGGAGCAAATCACTTGCGACCGTCCATCCTGGAGGTCCCAAATACAGAATGGGGCATTGGCCTTTGAATAGCAATGCACGACAGAAGCAATGAACAAACGTGCGGCCAGGAAAACAAAAAGCTCCCATATCCAGTCCTCATCGCTCTCCTGCCCCTGCTGCAGCAGATTGTTCAAAGCAAAGACTGGACTTTTATAAGTCACCTACATACTCATGTGACCTAGTCTCCAGCTCCCTTCATTCTCTTGCCTTTCCCTCTTTTCTCCTTTTCCTTCTTTCTCCTTTTCTCTTTTCTCCTTCCTTTTTTTCTTTCCCATTTCTTTTCTCTCCTCTTCCCTCCTCTTCCCCTGCTGGATGCAGTTGTCTTTGCCCACGAAGGACGAAAGTACAAGTACAGTATAAAAACAAGACAAAGACAGTCCTGCTTCAAAGAACTGTATAAGCAAGGACAAGGAAGCACCAAGAAACTGCCTCACCCCAAAGACATTACATTTGCCTTGAGATAAATGTGTTAACAGTGTGCTAAATTGTAACATACTACATGTTCTCCCAATTTATTTTGCCATAAAATGGCAAATCAGCTGCAAAGATACTCCACATTAAATGTGGAACATCTTTGTGGCTGTTTTGTGTGAAACTTTAATTGGAATGTGTGGCATATGAAACCTTGCTGTTCAGCCCTGCATGCGGATTTCCAAAGTGGAGCTTTTAAAAGTGCCTGGGGCATGGGGAACCAATGGGCTGCCCATGTGCCAGCACATTTCCAGTGTTGCCATGAGCTAGCAATGGGACTGCACAATAAGGCTAGAAAAATGCTGGCATGGGAGATGGGTCACTGACTTCTCCCACCTGACACCTGTAAACTCACGCAATGTGACCCAGTGCCAGGCTGCACTGTGGTGCTTTAAATATATTTATACATATGGGGACCTGGATCCAGAACCCAGGCTCTTTGGGTGACAAGCTGAAAAGCCATATTGGGAAGAACAGTATCAGGGACTGATCCCCAATGTTGGACTCCCTGTGTGCTTGTACACTTGGCAGCTGATGAATTTTATCCTGGATCCTAGAAATTGCATGTGCTACCATGCACATCTGATATGGCAAGACACCTAATTTTTGGGATCTGGGATAAAATTAATCAGATCCCAATCATGCCACTAACTTATTATATGCTAGGGGTCAATGAGACAATATTGATACATGACAGGCCGTGATCTCAGAACAGTGGATACTGAATCATTATTGAGTTCTCTGTAGACTTTGTGACACTAGGGGATTTTGAAGAAAGATCCTGAAGCAGCTGGGTAGATGTTGAGGAGTTCTTCCCAAGTATGAGGGGTGGCATGGTGGAAAGCAGAATGGTTTGTTTGAAAATCTAAGAAACAGGTGGTGGAGCCTGGCATTCTGGGCTCGCTGGAAGTGGGAGTTGACACTGAATGAATGTTAGACATCACCTGTGAAAGTAGTGGTGGATTAAGATTTACTGAGGCCTTGGGCAAACAGAAAATTGAAGGCCCGCCACACCCTGTTATAAACATGACACATTCATGAATGTATCATGCCGCTCTTCCCCCATAGCCCAGCCCCAGGTCCCGGGCACTGGACTCCAGCAGGAGGAGGGGCCCCTTCCCTCCTGGTGCTGCTGTTGCCAAGGGCAAGCCAGACCTCCATGCCCCACAGGAAAGGCTGAATGGAGCCAGCTAGGCTGGGGGTGGGGGGGCACATGGCCACATCTTCTCCCCACTTCCCACCACCCCCACCATGACTGGAGCTGAGCTGAGCAGGGCAAGGGCAGATGCAGGCTCACTGATGTAGGCTTGGGGCTCTTAGCCCTGCTGCCTTTGCCCTGGGGGCCCTGCACCCCCTGCCCACCAGGCACCGGGAGGCACAACTCGCTGCCCTCACTGCTGTTGGGTGGGCAGGGGGTGCATGACCAATGTGTGGCTACCAAGGGAGAGGCAGCAAAGCAGAGAGCCCCGAGCCCACAGCAGGCAGCCCACATCCACCCCCCACACAAATATGTGGGGCGGGTGTGGGCTAATTCAGAGATATAAGGGAGAAAACTACATACTCACTCAGAAGCCTGATTGGACAAGATTTTCTTGATGCACTTTTGGTAGAGAGAAATCGGTGGTAATTCATGTTGATGACTCAAATCGGTAATCAGTTTCTTTGGCTAACTTTATGACTGAAGAAAGAACAAAACATACTTTACCTTCCTGCAACAGTTTACCATTTTTTCCTAAATATACTGGTTCTTTGGAGCTTATATTTACTAGGGACACGATTTTCAAAAGCTCAGATCTCATTGTCTTAAGCATGTAGGAACAGATCCAATGAAGGACTTGGCTCCTAGAAGGGTCTGTACTGTCTAATTTCTAGTTGCTGGTCCCCAGAGAGCAATCCCAAGAGTTAGACACCAAGTCTCCTTACACAATACACTGGAAAGATTAGGTACCTCAGAAGGCAATTCAAAATCCCAGCTGCAAGGAGCCACCAATAGGAAGTGATCTGAACTACACAGATATTTCTGAACACCCTCTCTTGAATGTAGGCAACCTTAATTGTGACTGCATGAAGGCAGCTCTATCTATTTGGAGTTCAGAAGGTATCTCAAAGAACTAAGGGTTATTCCTTTTAACCAGTTCTTGCACAGATTTTATGATTAGAGCACTTGTATGGGAAACAGGAGACATGAGTTCAATGTCCTTCTGAGCTTAAGGGATTCAAACCCACTTTCCCCACCTCCCACAACAGTAGCCAAGCCAAGAAGCTATTGACTGAGTTGGCTGGGGCCCACTCTACTCTTCCTGTTGAATCAGTACCACTGTGCAAAAGATTCAAGGGGTCAGGAGAGAGGACAAGACTACAGAGTAAAGCTCACTGTAGTGCTTAGGGCATCCTGAAGGAAGTCGGGGAGAGTCATGACTTCTGGTTCCCAATCCCAGGATAATTTCTGTTGTTTATATAATGGCTGTTTAATATACAAATGTATAAACAACCCTTTTGAAAACTGAGGCACCTACATGCATCTTAAAGTGCCTAAATATTTTTGAGAACCTGGTGCTGAATGTCTACAGTCATGCCAATACTACGAGTTTCCCATGTCTTCTGACTCATGACCTGCAACACTATCCTCATTTCAGTAATATTATGTATGCTACAGCCTGGATACCTGCCTCTACTCTATCTGTCCCAGTACACTTCTATGGTGTTAGGATTTATGAGACTGTACCCAAAGTTTCCTAGTGACACAGAAACGTGTCATTTTAGATATTAGCCTGAACTGTATTTTGGGACAACATGTCCTTCCTTGGTTGCCCCAAAGGCAGAAGTGACAGTAACCTGCCATTGCATGTGGATGTTTTGGTTCTTCACCTTCCAAAGTTAACGTGTATCTGCTGGTGGCCCAAACCATGGATCCATTAGAAAAGCCTCTTCTGACTGCAAATTGGCTGTTTATGCAGTATGTGTGTGCAACTATCACAACACCCACTCACCATTAAAGAAGAGCATCCCATTTAGCAATACAACTCCAAGTTAAATGGAGACCCTATGTACTCTTATCCTGGCCATACTTGGTGGTTTTAATGAATAACTGATTGAAAGCCATGTGCTGTTTTTTGGATTGCACATTATCATGGGACAAACTGTACTGATAAGTTAAAGATTTTTAAACCACCTGTTATACTGTTCTGTAAGTTTATGAAGTGAGGAGACTGTTAATTTTCTGGGGCGTACTGATTTTATGGATTCCATTAACTAAGGGCTGATTTCTTTGCTGAAACTAATAGTTTTGAATCATGAATTGGCATGATTAATTTATGCAGATTGCTTACTGATTTCGGATACTTCACTTAAACCCTTTGACAAAAACTTACAATGTGGAGAGGGATTTTATTCAGAAGAGGGCCTCAGTTACCAGCTTTGGTTCCACAATCTTTTTCAGACTTGGTAGCCTGCCAAAGACACAATTTTATTTGAAGGTTTCTGAATGGCAAAGTAAGGTGGCATTCCAGGGTTCTAGCAGTCTGATTTGTTGACTAGTATAACTGGCTGGATAGAATTCCTGCTGCAGGACAAATTTACAGACATCACCTCCCAGGACTGAAGAAAAATCCAGAAAAAAAAAGAATAATCCAATGAGATAAGAGATGAGTAATTGATATATGTAGGCCTGATATATGTTGGTATGTGTGGCCCCTCACCCAAATCAGTCTTCCAGGGATTGGATAGACAAAGGACAAAACCAAAATGCCTTGGAACTCTAAATGGCAAGGAGACAGTAAAAGGACCTTTGCCAAAAAAACTGCTACCCATTTGGGACACCTTCTATGGAAAGGAACCAGCAAGGAATAAAGAATTAGTGGCAACTTCAACACCAAGAACTATGGGTCATTAAAGGGATACAGTGGACATGTCTACACATGCATTTGATCTGGGATCACTACTCACAAGTAAACACTCCTGGACAGGCTACACATGAAGTGGGAGCAAATTTGCTGCTAATGGCAGCAAACTGCTTCTGCTTCCAGGGGCCCTGCTATGGGGCCCTGTCACCATCAGGGGTAGTTCTAGGCTCCCACTGGGTAATACCCTAGGGGCTGGCAGGGAGCACTGAGCTGGGAGAAAGCTGTCTCCTGGCTTGGGCTGGGGCCTTACACCCTGCCCCTGGAAGCTGCCTACTGTTGGGGTGGGGATGATGTTCCCCTGTCCCAGCAGCAGAGAGATCCTGGCCCTGGCTCTGATCAGGGGCAGGGGACTTGGAAAGAGCTACAAGGGAGGGGCGGGTCCCAGACCCCTGCACCAATCTACCAGTGGGGCAGCTACCAGCAGATTGGGGCAGGGAGCTGGGACCTCCCCCACCCCTGCAGCTCTTTCCAAGCCCCATGTCTTGATCACCTGAACAGGGCATGGGGCTGGGACCTGCCCCTGACAGGGACAGTTCCCAGTCCCTGCTCTATGATTGCGTGGAGGTGGGTTGAGAGCCTGTTCCCTGCTCAGCTCCATGAGCATGTACCTGGGTGGGGAGGACCTCCCAGCACCAGTCCCATGACCATGGAGCTGGTGCTGGGAGATAAGGATTTCCCAGTGCTGGCCCCACTGTCACAGGGCTGGCACTGGGAGATAAGAGTCTCCCAGTCCAATCCCCACAATGCAGAGCTGATGCTGGGAGATAAGGGTCTCCTTGCTCCCCCCACCCTGATTGTGATGGTGAAGCAGAGGCTGAGATAAGGATATCCTGGTTCCCTCTCCCCAGCTGCGATCTTGGAAAGTGGGGCTTGGAGCTCCCTGCTGCAGCAGCCCGGGAGCAGGTTTGCTTCTGCACAAGTGCTACTGCGCCATTACTAATTAGAGTAAATTTGCTACTTGCATTTTCAGGTAGCAAATTTACTCACAATTAGTGAGGTTTACTGCATAGTAAGCATGTGTACATGTAAATGCACATACTTACTGCTCAGTAAACTATGCTACTATACAGTAAAGAGTCTCATGTAGATGCAGCCAGCATGTGTGTACAAACTGGGCAATGTTAAAACTCATAAACCTGTAATAAACAAACTGCGTTTTTCAACAAAGATGTAAATAATAAGCACTGCATAACTGTAATACAATTATCAAAATATTGATATTCTGTAGCAATATCTGGAAGGCGTGTGACCTTAGAATTGCTAGGGTAATGTGATTAAAAACTTGAGTCTGACTCATGTGCTTAGTAACCCCCTTCCCCCCATCCACACGCACACATTTAGCCACCATCTTGGAATGCATTTTTGTAGATGGTGATAGATAGGGAAGAAGGAAAGCAAGATACTGTGTAAATCTTTTACATGGCTACACCACTCCATCGAATATAAAATTCTTCTTAATGCTGACTGTGTTGGGCATCAACAATGAAATACCTCCCTCTTTACACCTAAACTCCCCTTAAAACAGTAAGAAGCATGTCAGAAAGCACTTACGGGGCTGCAACTCCAGTTTCTCTGTATCCCAATCTGACGGGATGTCCAATGCTGAGTAGGTCCTCTGAGATGACTAAGAATATTTGGTAGAACAGCTTGCTCCAGCTACTCCAGGTTAAATATAAGGGGCATATCAACTGGTCTGTTCCTGGGAATCCTTATTGAAAGTCCTGTCCTTGTGCATAAATCAGATTCTTCTGTAGAAGAATGGGATTGTGGAAGTGGCAGGTTTGGTGTTCAGAACCTTGACAAACACCTCAGTGAGCTTTCTGTAGCATAGGCATGAAACAAGTGGCTTAGATTAGTACCATCAACCTTGTGATATTGCAGCTTGAGGTGCTTGATTTGCTTCCAGCCTTGCATCCTACTCCTTTTGATGCCTGACTGAGCAAGCTGGCTTGAGATAGTGTTATACTCATCACTGTTTCTGCTTCTGCAGCTGAAATAGAGATTCCTGGAATTCTTCTTCCAGACACTCACTTAAATTCTTGTGTGTTGCTCTGGCTGTTAAGACTATGTTGGGGACACGTTTGACTTCACAGTGTGGAGCTACTAAGAGCTTGGGCTGGCAGCTTGGAGTCATCTGTGGGCAAAAGAAGGGGTTAACACTGAATTAGGTGGTCTTAGCTGCCATCCAGCTTTTTAGGAATAGAGATGTGAGGAGGGAGTGTACAGAAGGGTCAAAAGATACAGGAAATGTTGCAATTACTCTGCTACTTGTGGTTCAGTATAACCCAGAGATACTCACCAAGGGTCCCACAAGATCCTTTCAGAGGTGATGTGATGTTTCATGCAATGTTAGCACTGTTAGGTATGCAAACATGAGTCCCAAGATAAACCCAGAGATTTCAGATAGGAATCCGCAGTGTTAAAAACATTTTGACCTGTTGTGGTCTTTCTGAGTGTATTTTTATTTTTATTTTTTGCAACAGAAGAACTGCTGTATTGCTTTTTCTGTAGTCAAACACTGAATGAAAATGAAGAGCTGATATTTCCAAGGGGTGCTGATATTTCCAAGGGGTGCCTTGAGTCTAAAAAGATTTAGAGCCACTGGTATAACCACACAGTATCTATCATTGTTACTGTGCTGTTGATGGTGCAGTAACAGCCCATACTGCGCAGCCTGTATGGCGCATGGTTATTTTTAGATGCATCGCCATAGCAATGCACTGTACTGAGGGAGTTTGTTGCTACAGCGGTGTAGCTGCGGCATCACAGTTTTTGCCCTTTGACGCTATGTCACTGTAGTGCGTTGCTATCATGAGTGTCTTGTGTAGATGTGCCCACTGTCACATGTATTAAGGCCCTGTGGATTTAAAAATGGCTGTGGGGTGCTTTATCTAGACCTCATTCAATGAGTTTTAGATAAAGCGCGCCAGTGGCCGTTTTAAAACCCACAGAGTCTTATACAAGTGATGATGAGGCCACGCTGGAGTGTTTTAATTAGATGCATTGCAATTAGTATGCAAACCAGCATGAATACAGGCAGCCACAGATGCTAGATGCCCTGTCAGTTCAGATGCAGTTATGAAATACCCAAGTATACAAAGGAACTGCAGATCAGATGAGCGAGCCATCTGCCTATCAGCATCCAGTACCAGAAATTTTCAAGGAAAGAGCAAAAAACCCTTCTGTCAAACTTTGTTCTGCTCAAAGATCACGATATACCCAAATGTATAGTTCAAAGTTCTGTAAAAACTAAGGAACTAAAGTAATTTAGAGTTGAAATTTTCCAGATTGTAACACAGCCTGTTAACTTGTAATGTTAATCCAACCATGATTCAGTGCAAAGTCCACAGGACTGAAACTGAAAAAGAAAATATACTTTTGAAAATACCCACCAAACATTGCCCAATAAGCAGTGGATCACCAATCATGTCAGTGCTCTCCATGCATATTAGTTTACAATGAGCATCTCTAAGGCTTTCAGTCATCTCATCTAAGGTGGAGGAAATGTATGAACTTTGACCTAGCTGTTTCCTGAACTATCAGCTTTCCTAGTAGCAATTTTAGAACAGTAATGGAAGAGAAATATCAGCTAGCACAGGACAAGCTAAATGACAGTGCCTTCAGCAGAAACTTCCTCAGTGCCAGTATGAGGAGCAATTATAATAATTCAGAACTATTTCACCCCCTCCACCTACTTCACTGTTTAAAAGATGAGCTATATTTAAGCAGAGAGTAGTTAACTGTGTTAATCTGAAATCAGGTAGTAGGTAGGGTAGATAGAGAGGCACTTGATAGACACTCTGTTTTAGTTAGTCTATAACAGGGGTGGACAATTATTTTGGCCTGAGGGCCGCTTAACAAGTTTTGGTGAGCTGTCAAGGGCACCAAGGGTGTATGTGGGTGTGTATGGGAGCCCCCAGATGACCCCTCCTGAGCTGGTCAGCACCTTCTCCGCCCAGAGCCCGTGTGCCCTGCAGCACCTTCCTCGACACCACTAAGTGTGGCCTGCACCCGCTTTGCACCACCCAGCTGCAGTGCAGCCTGGTGCCCCTGGGCATGCAGCAGCGCTGAGGTGGCTCCTTCTGGCTGCCACCCCTGCTGCCTCCAGCCCTGCGGTAGTGGCAGGGACCAGCGCAAGCATCCTTGACCATGCATGTCCCATGCCAGCTCTGGGCTTTTCTATCTGGGCTGAGCAGCAGCAGCCACAGCTGGGCAGAAAGTGTTGTTCGGTGCAGAGTAAATCGGACCCTTCCCCTTACCACCGCCGGACAGTTTTTGGTGCAGCTGGCCAGAGCCTGCGGTGCCCCGGGCTGCCAGGCAGCTCCATCACCGCTGCCTCTGGGCTACCCTGTGGCTGCTCTGCACTGTCACCACTGCTGCGCAGAGCAGCCCAAAGGCAGGGAGCTGCAGGGGACCCGGTGTGGCACAGGCTCTGGGTGGTTGCACCAAAAACTGCCTGGTGGTGGCGAGAGGGAGGGACCGCTTTGCCCTGTGCTGAGCAACACTTTCTGCCTGGCTGCCACCGCTGCTGCTCAGCCCTGATGGGTGAATCCAGAGCAGGCACCGGGGCCCAGGCTCAGCAATGGCGGTGCAAGACAAAAATTGCTACTCAGCACAGGGTAAAAGGGCCCCTTCTTCTCCCACTGCCAGTACTTCCTGGTGCAGCTGCCCAGAGCCCACGCGGGGCTGCCTTGCGTCTGGTCTGCACTGCCACAGCTGCCCCATGGGGTGCCCCGGAAGCAGCAGTGATGCAGTGGAGACGCAGGGCAGCCCTGCACGGGCTCTGGGCGGCTGCACTAGAAGGGCCAGCAGCGGGAGGGGCAGGGGCTTTTACCCCACTTCGAGCAGCAGTGTCTGTTCTGCACTGCTGCTGCTCAGCCCAGATGGGCGAGCCTGGAGCCGGCGCAGCGTGCAAGGGGGCCAGGACTGCATGCGCTGGTCCCCACAGCTACCACGGGCCTGGGGGCTGCAGCGGCAGCAGCTGGAAGGAACTGCCACTGCCTAGGCTGCCAGCTGCCCCAGACTCGCTGCATGCCCACAGTAGCAGGACGCTCCAGAAGGCGCCTCAGCCAGGCTGGACCAAGAGATCGCTGTGGGCAGGACAAAGCCCCTCCATGGGCTGTATCTTGTCCACCCCTGGTCTACAAGGTGTATCTCTAACTTGCCTTCTGCCTGACAGTTATACTGTGAAATGCACGCTTACATAAACACTAACCTCCAGGCCACCACAAACTTCACCAGCCCAAACTTTTTCTGCAAGAAATGATTTACTCATTGCTGTTAACTGTATGCTGTAGGGTTCTGGATTAGAATTCAAGGAAGTAATATCCTACAGATGGGTGGAATGTTTTTCTAGTTGATGTTATAGAAATAAGGAAACTGAAAATATGCAACATCTCAAACGCTATATAGGCTTAATGTCTATGAATTAGGCTGTGTGAATATATTTGCTAAGCAAACTAGTTTCTTTGGCTGTTTGCAGAATATCCAAAGCAAATCAGCATGTCTTTAAAGGAATTTGTATTTCAGATTTACTTATTGAAAAAAAAACACTTGATTTTTAAAACCCCTGCAAGCAAGCTGACTGCACAGCTTGCTGTGAGAATCTGATATTCACTACTGATGGGTAGTTATGATTGATCATTGTTTCCAGAATTACTTAGTCAAGTGGAGTCATGTTTTGGAGTCTTTCAAGGAGGGTAGTAGCAAATTAGGAATATACATCAAATAAACAGGAAAGGAAGAATTCTGAGTCATTGGTCCCCTATCCAAAAAGTAGGCTTCTCTAAGATTTTTCACCTGGGAATTATGTTTAATTTTCTGTCTCACATTCAGGCAATGTTTGTAGATGGTCTCTGTCCCCCAAGAAAAGGGTATGGTCTGATCCTTGCCTAGTGTGTTAAATCATCTCTGTGATAGGGATTGGAAAGGGATATTATTATTACTATTTGTACAAGTATGTCTATTACTATTATTACAATTATTATTATTATTTGTCATAGTATTTTTCTATTACCACAGCATCCAGGAACCACAGTCATGGACCTGGGCTTTGTTCAATTATGACACTTTATAAATGCAAACAGTGAACAATTCCATATAAGATAGCACTAGTAGACTAAATTCTTGAGTATGTTAGTTTAAAATGACTATAAGAAGGTTAGGAGAAGGTTGTAAAGTATTTTTAAGGATCTTTACACATCAGAAACAATTGTAACTGTTTCTTCTGTAAGACTCCGGACAGCTAGAGAGCTAGTAACATAACGTTAGCACTGACATCATGAGAATGAAACGTGAGTAAATGGGAAGTTGCAGAGATGGATTTGGGTGTAAGTAATGGAAGCGTCTATGTAGCACCTCCAGTCCTGGAGTTATGCTCTGAGATCAGAACCTAAGCTGCCATTAAACCTAAGTTAACTTTGAAATTGTGACTACAGTGTGACTATAATTGAGTACAGAACTTGCTGCAAAACTTGTCCAGGAGTTTGAGTAAACAGTTAGGTAGCTAGCTCCTGCTGAGCTCCTTGTACCTGGAACTAGATGGCTACTGGTATCAACCTTCCCTTCTGCCCTTCCTTGTGCTACAAATTAGTAGTATGGAACGCCTGCATGTGCTATGTGCAGTGCTGCAGATGGGCTTGCAGCACCATATACCGCATGTTCCTGCTCATCTGGATGTATCCTCTAGGTTTAACTTGTGAATCATGTTTGCACACCTAACAGTAATAACACTGTATGACACCCTCTATCACCCCTGAAAGGATCTCAAGAAACCCTGGTTGAGAATCACTGACATAATGCTAGTCTGCAGACTTCCTTTAGCAGAGAAAGGAAACATTTTGCAGGGTTTTAGTGGGTTGTAAGCTAACATGTTCACATATAATCTGAACGCTTTTGCTCATTCACAAATCTTTGTGCTCTTCGGGATATTAATGCCAATTCAGTTGTCTTACCAGTCAGGGAAAAAACCTCCCATATTAGTTATTAAAGGAATCAAGTATGTAGAAAGTGGTACTATGGTTTGCTTGCATTCTGCAAAACAAAGAGATGTTTGAAGGTTAAATCAGTGTGTGTGTGTGTGTGTGTGTGTGTGTGCGTGTGTGCACACGTGTGTCCACACACACACACACACACACACATTCATGTGCAGCAAATTGCCAGTACAAAATTGGAACAACACCTGGCACTTGTGGTTTAATATGTTTATTCTAAATATGTTTAAAAAAGGAAGGTGGTATTCATGGGGGAAGAGGAGTCAATCTTAAATGTCATTAACATTCTTAACATTTATTTCTATTTTAAAATATATCAACTAATTTACTTTAAATTTACTAGACACATTACCTCATTCTCTTGTATAAAACATTTTCTAAAATTCATGAGACATTTGAGATTTCAAATATCTATCTTGTTGATTATAACAAGAATGTCATCTTAAAGTGCTGCAAAAATAGCCTTTTATTATTAATATATTTAGTTAAGGAGTACAAAAGGGATGTAAAAACTTGCTCCTTTATAATTGTTAAACATTACTCTAGTAACTATAGGGCACAACCAGGTTGCATACCACTATGTGTTAGAAACTGTAAAAAAAGATACTGAAGGACAGCCCCTTCTCCAGAGACTTTCAGAGATACAAACAGGTGGGCAAGTCATATGTGCAGGCCAGAGACAAGGGAAAGATGCAGCAAGAAATCTCCACAGTGCTTAAGTAGTTGGTACAAGTGGCCACAACTCCACCTCTCGTATCCTTCACGCAGTCACACTTCCCAGTATGCATTCCATCCAAGACAAGGTTTGAGGAGAAAGTGAGGATAATGCTGCTCTGATTACCCAATAAACCCCACCCGTCTCCTGCTCTGTACACACAAAATAGGGCAGTGAAGTCATCTTGAATGCATCCTGCTGCTGCTCTCAAGCATGCTAAGGACAGATCTTGAAAGCAATGGTAAAGAATTCCACAAGGTAGCTTCATAGTTCTTATCCAGTTTGACAGGTATGGAGCAGGTGGTTAGGCTGTGCTTGAAAGGCGTGTCTCTGAAAGCACTAGGAAAACAGTGAACATACATTGTTGGAGGACATAGAATCATAGAATAATAGAAGCAAGGTCGGAAGGGACCTTGTAGATTTTCAAGTCCGACCCCCTGCCAGGGCAGGAGAAAAAAGACTGGGCTCAAATGATCCCAGCCAGGTAGGCATCAAGCCTCCTCTTAAAGACCCCCAGGGTAGGAGCCAGCACCACTTCCCTTGGAAGTTGGTTCCAGCTCCTAGCCGCCCTGTGAAGTAGTTCTTATGGATGTCTAATCTAAACCTACTCTCCAACAACTTGTGGCCATTATTCCTTGTTATGCCAGGGAGCGCTAGGGGGAACAAGGTCTCTCCCAAATCCTTCTGGTTGCCCCTAGTGAGTTTATAGACGGTCACCAGGTCCCCCCTCAGCCTTCTCTTGTGAAGGCTGAACAGGTTCAGGTCGCGCAGTCTCTCATTGTAGGGTCTGCCCTGTAGTCCCCGGATCATTCGGGTGGCCCTCCTCTGGACCCTCTCAATGTTGTCCACATCCCTCCTGAAGTGGGGCGCACAGAACTGGACGCAGTACTCCAGCTGTGGCCTGACCAGTGTTGCATAGAGGGGGAGGATCACCTCCTTGGCCCTGCTAGAGATGCACCTGTGGATGCACGACAAGGTCCAGTTAGCCCTGCCAACCGTGACCTCACATTGTTGGCCCATGTTCATCTTGGAGTCAATGACTCCAAGATCCCTTTCTGCCTCCGTGCTCTCAAGAAGGGAGGGGAGGAGTCTCTCAAGAAGGGACATGGAGTGGTACTACTGTGACAGAATTTTTCCCATTATGAAGGGTGGGAGAATCAGCAAGAGTGCTGCTAGAGAGAGAGAAGAATCAGGTAGATTAGGCTAGAATCACTGATAGAGCAAAGGTAAGAGTTCCTGGGATAAGAAGGTGGAATAGAGAGGTGGAGTGGAAATACATTTTGAAAGTTTTGAAAATAAAAATCAGGAAGTTTGTCTGATGCACTGAAAGGTAGGGAACTAACAGAGAACTAGCAGAGGGAGTAAACAGCATAACAGTGTGATGATACCTGTGGCAGTATTTTGGATTAACCTGAGATCATGAGGTTCAAGCAAATGATTCCAGAGAGGAGGAAACTGCAATATTAAAACTTCTACATGATCCTGCAAAATGATCAGGACTTGCATAATATCCTGAGCAAGGACAAAAGGTTGGGTCTTAGACATGCTTTGCAGGAAATTGCAAAATTTAGGGATGCCCCAGATTGTCAAACCAGACAGCTGAGACAAATAAGGCCAAGGTAACAGGCACAAAACATGTGGGACAACTTGATCATGTTGTCCAGCATAACAAGCTAGAAAAGGAAAAATAGAAGTATGAGTGTTTTATAATCTTTCCTATTGTAACTGTTAATAGTGTTGGTGGTTGACTGACAGTAAAAAGGCTTTCATGCCAAATTATGAATCACTGACTTTTATATGAAATGCTAAATATCTGCTGGCCACATAAATTAGCCAGCCACATAAATTAATTGCATCAAATTAGTGGCTGGCTACATAAATTATCCAGAAAAAAGAACACAGATTACACAGCTAAGCATACCGCCACATTTGAGTATTTGCACAAACAACTCAAATCATATTTCTTTCTATATATTTTATAGCCACTATATTGCCCCTTAGATAATGATGATAACCATAGACTAGAGAACAAAAAGCTTTGTTAACTTTCCATTTGCTTGTTTTGCATACTTGATGAAATTTTGTACATTATCATTTCTCCTCTTCAGGTGTTTAGTTTTTGGTCCTGCTAAAATGCATACACTTAGCATTATGAAATGTGAGTGGTCCTATTAACTGCATAAAGACAAGTATATGCATATAGCTCTTTAAGAAACAGAGAATTAATTTATCCTGCTATGGGATGGTTGCTAGCACCTCTAAAGAGTAGCATTTTAGGCCCCCTCTAAACATGCAGGTAAAGCCATGATTGGATCTAATGGGTGATCCACACAATTGTGCCTCCTGCCCTGCTACATGTCCACAGCAGGAGGTGCGATTGTGGAATTGCACATTAAGTTCAAATTGGAATATATTGCCAGTGCAGGGGGAGCCTGATCCTATCTCTGGGCTCTCTCTGACTGGCAAGAAGCAAGCTCCCATGGCTGGGAATCCCCTCTGAGGAGGGTGCTCCCGGCCATGTGCAGCCGAAGTCAAGAGACTCCCACAACTGATGGCGCTCCTGTTCCCAGCTGAGCCCCACTGTTAGACGTGACCGAGAGCCATGTAACTGATGGAGCTCCCAGTCCTGGCTGCACCTCTTCTGGTCCTGGCTGTGTCAGTTGTGGGGCTGCTGGTATCAGTTACATGTGAGGTGCAGCCAGGATTGGGAGTCCTGTCACTTGCAGGGTCTCTCAGTCCATCCTGCAGGTGACGAGTCGGACTGAGACCGCCGTGTGGATCCCTAGCCTTTATACCCTACCCCGAGCCTTGAGGATCACAGCAGCTGCAATCCCCAGGGCTCAGGTTTTTCATGCTGGACAAGGTATACTCCTGCAGCTGGGCGCTCTTGTCAGTTCATGGGGCTTCCAGTCACAGGAGAGACCCTGCTACATGTGCAAATTAAAGCTCAGTAGCAACCAGCTATAAAGTTAGTACATAGAATCATATGATCATATGATTCCACGTGCTTTATAGCTAGTACATAGAATGTTTTTTAAGTTTAATACATGTTTTTAAAGTTTAATTTTATAGCTGGGTGGAGCTTTGTAGTTGTAGCTACTTTGCACATGTAGTTGGCCTTAAGGTAACAGTACAATTAACCAGATACTTGTGCAATACCTGTCACTTGTAGGGGGGTCTTAAAGACTTCGGCGACATAGTGTCACTTGTAGACACACCCAGTGTTAACCAATTTTGCTATAGCATAATCACATATAGCACGTATCGTATAATCACAGCTGCACTGGAATTTGGGATAGAGTCTTTCTCAGTCATGAAAAGGAATCAGTGCATTAAGATTCATTATATTTTAATTTCTTCTTAAAATATAACTGTACTTCCAACTGAAAGGTCTTCTGGTGATTCTTTGTCCATGTTTAAAATGCCAGCCATGGCTAACAGCTAGGGCAATGGATTTTTCTGTAACTTGCAGGATGAAATTCTAATTTTCATAATGGTGCAAATTTTCTGAATACATTTGAGTTAGCTACAGCTTTTCATTTCTTCTCTTCACACAGCTTCTTTTATAAGCTCAGCCAACCTCTGAAATGCCTACAATAAAATAAAGATGGACAGCATTCAAATTCCAGCACTGGTTAAACAGACAATATGCTAAAACTATGGAACTACTAAAGCTGTTTTAATAGGTGAACAGTATAAAAACAGAAAATACTAAGCAGGAATGTGTTTGAAGGTGCATGTCTCTCTACAGCCTACATACCTGAGACTCAGGGCTCCAGGAACATGCTGCTGTATATTCAGGATTTATAGCAGGGAATCGAACCCTGTACCGACATCTAATCTTTTCTAGACCCTGATTCTGTAGACTATGGGTTACAGCACTAAACTATAAGGTGACAGAATCAGGCACTGGCTCTTCTTCCTAGGACTGTTTTATACTCCAAAGATTCTAATGACAAACACACTCAATCCTGGAAAGCAGGGACTCCCCCACTGAAAGCCCTCACATTAGACCACAGGGTCAGACTCCTTCTTGCTTATCATCCTCCTCTGGAAGATTAGTTCTTGAATCATCAAGTACAGCGTATGTGCATGAACTGTAGGAAAGATCTACATCTGACTGATCAAGGGAACAGAATATGAAAAGAGTAGCATGTTTAATAACGGTCACGTTGAGCTTCTTTAATGTACAAAGAAAACTGAGTAAAAGGAGTTAGATCTGAAAAAGGCAGATCCTGAGAGATAATAATTGGCATTCTTATATTAAAGCAACTAGCAAAACTTGATTTGACTTAAACCAGATCAGGCCTCCTGGGAGTAAAGTCTGATAAAACAGAAGTAATAAAATCCAGGCAGGTGAATTTGAGACACAATGGGCGCATCTACACGAGATGCTTTACTGTGCAATAGAGCAAATTACTGTTTGCAAATTAAGCATCAGGACCTACATGTGCAGACCCTTACTGTGCAGTAATCTGCTCTATTTGGCAGTTAATATGCTACCTGTAATCTGCTCTATTTGGCAGTTAATATGCTACCTGCAAATGTAAGTAGCAAATTAACTGCCAAGCCACAGTAAGGCATGTGTAGACGGATGACTGGGAGCAAGTTTGATCCCAGGCAGCAGACTGCTTCCTGCCTGCAGCAGCTGCCTGCTGTCAGAGTGGGCTCTACCACTGGAGCTTGGGCGGGGACAACATCTCCCCTGCCCTGGAAACAAGGAGCTCCCAATGTATGGAGCAGGGATAGGGAGATTGTTCCCTGCACCAGGAGAGTTCCTTACCCAGCCTGGAGCTGGCTGGGACCTGCCCCAGACCAGGACAGTTCCTGGCCAGCCCCACACTGCATAGGGAAATCTGCACATGCAGCCTGGAGCTGGCTGGGGACTGTCCTGTTTTGGGCAGCTGTTTCTCAGTCCCCCGCCCTCATTGAGCAATCAAGGCATGGGGCTTAGAAAAAGCTACAGGGGTGGGGCAGGTCCCAGCCCCAATCCATGGGTGGGGCAACTAGCAGCAAGCCCCTGGCTTGGCAGGGAATCCCCACCCAGCCAGGGGTTCACTGCTAGCTTCCCCACCAGCAGATCAGTGCTGGGACCTGCCTCTCCCTTGCAGCTCTTTCCAAGCCCCCTGCCCCTGATCAGGGAGCTGGGGCCAGGAGCTCCCTGCTGACGGAGCAGGGGAACATTGTCCCCACCTGGGCTCTGCCACTGGAGCCAGCCCTGGCAGCAGGCAGCTCCCTGGGGCAGGGAGGAATCTCCTGCCGCATGGTCCCTGCCAGTCCCTAGGCTAGCACCCAGGGGGAGCCTAGAGCTCCACCAGGCTGGTGCACGACAGAGGGGGCAAAAGCAGACTGCTGCCAGGAGCAGCAAATCTGTTCCCAAATCCATGCACATGTAGATACCTGCTCAGGGTGGGTTTACTCCAGAGTAAATTACTTTAGAGTAAACCCATTCAGCAACATTTGCATACGTTAATGCGACCACTAAAGATTCAGTGCTTTACAATTCATCTAGATAAGAACATCTTGCAAAAGAAACAGCTGATATAGTTTTAGGAATATTTCTCAAGACTCTGATATTGATAAACCAAGCAAACAATAAAGAAGCTTGATGGGAAAACATGGTGACAACTATACAGTTCAAGTAAGTGAGCAAAACAGCAACTATTATGTCAAGCCCTTTTATTCTTCGGTATACACAGCAAATCAAAACGCACTCACCTGATCCATCTGAGCTGGAGAAGACAGAGAGAAAGAAGCTCTAACATGAGAACTAGGATGTGAACTATCAATGTTAAATGCTCCCCCAGGAACCAGCAGTACCTATAAATAATTGATAGGACATTGGGTTACTGTATGTTCTTAGATTTAAATTATTAGAAAAGGTTAAAATGCATATTTGTTGAAAGCCCAGGATAGGCCAATGTTAAAAAACAAACTCACAATGAGTCTTAACTCATTCCCTTCTTTCAAAATGGGATGGCAGAATATAAAAACTTGGCATAAGACATAGTACTTAGTTGTTTTTAAAATTTATAGGCAGGTTCTTTCGTATCATCCCAGTGTTTAGATAAGTATCAGAGTTTTTTAATATTTTATGCTGGCTCATAATATTTGTTGAAATGAAACCATACTTGGAAGTTAAGGATAGTTTGGTGAAGTCTGCATCTGTGTCTGGGATACATGTAAGCAAATGAATGGCTGGTAGGACCTAGCTTTATTAGAATATAGTTAGGAAAGTGTTTCATTAGTAAGAATGGTCACTAGTCTCCAAGACTATATGTCTGTTCATAACTTGCCAGGTTAATGAATACATGGCCATAGTTTTTCTCCATATGCATATGCCTATATATTAAATAATACTTGACTTAATCCTTGCCAGTTCATTTGAATTTCAGTAAATGTTAATCATACTTCTTTCTGCAAAGCTCTTTCCATGATCAACTGTTGGGTGTCAGAAACTCCCTTAATTTTAATCCATAGAAACATTCCAGCAGCAGGGGAGTACCAGTCTGCCAAACCTGGAGAGATTAAAAGAAAAAAACCCAGAAAATCAAACAAAAATACACCTATCCTGTCTGTAATGGACATTAGGGTGAAATCCTAGGTTCAGATGAAATCAGTAGGAGTTTTGCTACTGACCTCCAATGGAACCAGGTTGTCACAGACACAATTTCAAGTGCCTCTGATAAAATTAGTCAGTAATATAACTTATATCAGTATAGAAAAAAACCTGTTGTTTTTGGTATTTTAGAAAATGAACACTCTCATCCTTTTATTCTCACTTGGTTACAGAATGCTCAACAAGTAGCAAACTGAAATTGAATGGCAGACTGATTTCTGAAACTGCAAGTAACATCTTCTAAAGATCCAAGAGCATTTTTTTCTAATGCCAACTCCTTTGGTATCATCATTACCTTAAGCACAACTGCAAAATTATAGATGGTATAAATATGTAAGAAAGTTAATTGTTTCTTTTCTTTTATTCACATTTTTCCTCATAAGACTAAGCAGATTAGAGAAGGGCATAGGTGAAGACCCTTACTGCTGTTTCTGGCAGTTCAGCAAGCCAAATACTCTTGTGGGTACTAACTCCAGCTTTCTTCTGTGCATTAGATGAATAGAGTATGTAATTTATTGTATTTGCCATCTGCCCCAACTTCTTAGGTACATTAGATCATTACCTACAGTATACTAATGACAAACTACTCATTTGTCATTGTGTACTACCTTTGTTACTATTATATTGCTATTACCATATTGTCTGAAGATCTTACTATATCTTTCATGCATATATTTATCTTCATTTCCCCTGTGAGGTCTCACAGCACTATCTCCTTTTTAACGCATAAGGAACTGAGGTGTAGGGAACCTAAATGAGCGGCTTCAAGACACACAAGGCAATCTGTATAAGGGGAATAATAGCACTTCCCTACTGCGTAACTGGGAGTGGGGAGAAGAAGTTGCAGTAAACACATTAAAGATTATGTAGTGTTCTGGTACTATTGTAATGGTACTACATATGATGCACCCAGGAGTCCCTGGTGGTCAAGAGTCATGGTTGTGGCTATGTATGGAGAGATGAGTTCTAAGGTAACTATGGTCAGTCCCATGTTGGTGTCTGAACTGATCCCAACTGTACAGCATATAAAATGAATAAAATAATGTTACTCCTCTGTTATGAGCCCTTTAAGATCACAAATGCCTGTCATGGCCTTGGCAGAAATCACTATAGCACAAGCAAATTGTTAATGTTTAGGAAAAAGCTTGTTGCTTTGGGAATAAAAAATGTTACACTGCTTTATAGTTTTTGTATGTGTGCCTGCCACAATAGTATGACAATGCCTTTCCTTATACCCTGCCCTTTTCAAATAGTTAGAAAAACTGGAATGTCGAAAAATCTGATAATATTCTGAGTTTAAACAAATGGGAAAACTGACAAAAACTCTTGATTTACTCATAACCTCTGTTCATCACTTCACTCTGTAGAGATGCTTTAATAGTGACTTTCTTGAAAACAGAACTGAAGTGGGAAGAAATTTTTGCCGATGACAAAGTTGGGAAACATTTGCGAGTTCAGAGCAGGATTGGAATACCAGTGAAAGAACTGGATGATCTTAAGAACTGTACTAATAAAACTTTGATGTAATGCAATAGCAGAAAATGCAAGATCAGTTAGGTGTAATGGACTGGGGGACAAAAAAAAAAGTTCTGCAATAAGCCTGGACTCATCAGTTAGAAAAAACTAAGGAGGTGAAGGACTTGGGTGTACTTGTTCATGGGATGGCTGAGCCACCAATGTAAAGCACTGTAAAAAAGGCAAATGTAATCCAAGGGTATGTCAGGAGAGGCATTTCCAGTAGAGACAGGAAAGTATTAATGTTGTTGTATAAGGCACAGCTGAAACGTCAATTGGAGCACTGTACACCATTCACTGAAACTTGAATAGATGCAAAGGTTTTCATAGTTGTTAGGGTCAGAAGGGACCAAAGCAGATCATCTAGTCCGACCCTCTGTCATGGGCAGGAAAGGATGCTGGGGTCAAACAACCCCGGCAGTATCTATCTAGCCTCCTTTTGAAGACCCCCAGGGTAAGAGCGAGCACCACTTCCCTTGGAAGCTGGTTCCAGCTCCTAGCTGCCCTGACTGTGAAATAGTGCCTCCTGATATCTAGCCTGAATCTACTCTCAGTCAACTTATGGCTGTTGTTCCTTGTTACCCCCAGTAGTGCTCAGGGGAATAGGGACTCTCCCATTACCTGCTGGTCTCCCTTGGCAAGTTTATAGGTAGCCACCAGATCCCCTCTGAGCCTTTTGTGGAGGCTGAACAGGTTCAGGTCCTTGTAGGGCCTGCCCTGCTGCCCCCTGATCATACGAGTGGCCCTCCTCTGGACCCTTTTGATGCTGGCCACATCCCTCCTGAAGTGCGGTGCCCAGAACTGGACACAGTACTCCAACTATGGCCTGACCAGTGTCGTATACATCACCTTCTTGGACCTGCTCATGATGCATCTATGGATGCATGATAAAGTGTGGTTAGCCTTCCTGACCACATCCCCACACTGGCGGCCCATGTTCATCTTGGAATCAACAGTGATTCCAAGATTCTTCTTTGCCTCCATCCTGATGAGAAGGGAGTTCCCTAGCCTGTAGGTATGCTGCTGGTTCTTCCTCCCCAGGTGCAGCACCTTGCACTTGTCTGTATTGAAACCCATCCTGTTCTTATCTGCCCATCTCTGTAACCTGTCGATATCTAGTTGTAGCCTGTCTCTCTCTTCTAGCATGCTCACTTCTCCCCACATCTTGGTGTAATCTGCAAAACTAAACAAGGTGCTTTTCACCCCCTCATCCAAGTTGCTGATGAAGATATTGAACAGTGTGGGCCCAAGGACCAAGCCCTGGGGAACCCCACTGCCTGCATCTCTCCAGGCTGAAAATGACCCGTCCACCACCACTCTCTGGGTGCGGCCCTCCAGCCAATTTGTGACCCATCTGACTGTGAAGGCGTCGACAGTTAATATGAGTAATTCGTCAGTTACTGGTCGGTTAATACGAGTTGGTCGTTGGTTAATATGAGTATTGTCCATAATATATATGGGAAGCAAACCCCAGGGACACAGAAGAGCTATTTAAGCTAAAGGACAATTTGGCACAAGAATAAATGGTTATAAACTGATCATGGATAAATTACGAAGTTTCCAACCAGTACAGTCCTGAGAGTCTGGATTAACCATTCAATCAAAGTATAAGGGGGGGAAATCCCAATTATTTTTAAGGTGGAACTTAATAAATTTAAGAAGGGGATTATATGACCTGGTGCCTGTGATACCAGGGGACTGGACTTAGTGACTTAGGTTTATAGGATGGAATACTCTAAGTTAGAAAAAAAACCCTTTGTATGCATGTAGCTTTGTTGCATTCACTGACCTTTTAACCACTTGTCTGCTGCAACAAGCATTGCATCCCGCTGGCTCTTGTAGAATTCCACTACTCTAAAGAAAAACAATTAATTCAAAGACAAAATTCAAACATAAATTTCAACGATGGCAGAAACAAAAATGTAATTTTTTTTTAACATAAACAGAAAACAACTCTGAACTATGGACACCCCTATACATCAGAAGACTCATATGTCCCGTATGAACATGCAATGAGTAAAACATGGTCTTATTCTATGTATATTATGAATTTGTATAATACATTTGTAGAATGTGTTTCATTGTCTTCATAGCAAAAGATATTTAAGGAACAGGAAAACGTCTGAACAGGGTTATTTCATACCTTTTTGTCTGTCAATAGACAGCACAGCCCCAAAATCTGAGGCTTTATTGTTATTTTGGTTTGGCCATCATATCAGTGGATGTCACTATAAGGACTAATATCAGTATCTAAGATAGAAAATAGTGGTAAATGAGTCAAGTTATTTTCTTCAGTACATTTACAGGCCTTGGCTGTGTGTATTGGTGTAGTAGATATCAGGTGATAGGATATCCATCTGCAAAAATGTGACGAGCATATTTCTGATGAAACCTTGACAGCTTCACCTGTCATTTACCTGCTAATCTGTCTCCTCTAGGACATTCCAAACCATTCAGCAGTTTAAACAGCTGTTCTTGGTTTAAAAATATTTTTTTTCTACCTGTGGAATTCCTCTGAAGCAGAGACCCTAGCCAAGGCCAGCATGGGTAAGATTCAGTCCTATACCAATGACAACTTTCCTGGATAAAAATCTAACAACACGTAGCAGTCCTGGGAAACTAGGCATAATTTAAGTATCCAAGGTAATGGCTTTAAGTAAGATGCAGAAAAGTATATTTGGCAACTTGGGAGATTTAATGTTTTTCATTCTCTCCAAGCCTGCGCTTTATGTATTTTCACATAAAAACACATACAATCACAGTAAGTGCTAAATTTGCGGGCATCTGTCATGATAATTTGGGAAATCTGTCTATACAACTATGAATTCTGTATAAATTTAATGCTGTGTGGGTGCATACATCTACATGTACGGTTTACTGTGGAGCTGACTAATTAGCTCCACAGTAAAGTGTCACGGTCTATGCATGCACCCATATTAGGACATAGTAAATTAATTCTGCTATAGGATGGTATCATCTAGCACAAGCATTATTCTATAGCGGAGTAGTTATGTGTACTGAAACGCACATGTAGACAACTGGGGCTGATCAAGGCACAAGGGTGCTACAGTGAGGGGGCTGTCTCCTGGCTAGCCCTGCACCGTAGCACCCTCATGCCCAACCAGCCCGCTCACAGCACGTTGAGCTGAGGTGGAGCAGCCCTGGGCTGGCAGACTTGACTCTCCCATATCCCCCCATCAGCCTGGGATTATGCCACCCTGGTGCAATGTGCTGTGGTATAAATGCTGCACCCAGGAGCAATAAACTCCAGCACAAACTGTGCCAGAGTTTACTGCTATGTGCTAACTGCATGTGTAGATGCACCCTGTTTGTATCTTTATCAAGCCTCGAATTCTACTTAGAACAAGTGGCCCTTCTCTGTTGTTCTTTTATCTTCATGTTAAACTAAAATTTTAAGTGGTAACAATATGGCTCTAAGAATAGCTGTTCAAGCTCTATCACCAAAATGTAATTAATTTAAGCAACAGGTTAGCTCCTGCTTGAAACAGTTGTTTTATTAGATAGGAGATTCAGATTACACAGTATTCAAGTATCCTCGTAGAAGGTTTTGGTCACTTGTAGAGGCTAATCAAGAAGTCACCTGACACAAGAGGAAGGCAGGTTATAAAAGGCACAGATTGTCTACTCCAGGGACCATTTGCATCAGCTCTAGGGGAAGATACTACTTTTGGAGTCTGAAAACACAAGGCGGATGGCCCTCTCTGTATGAACTCAGATGCATTACAGAGAAGGGAAAGCTGGAGCAAGGGACATGGAATTCAGGTGTGTGTTGCTTTCTAAATGACCTGTATTTTTCAGAGTATATTTTTAAGTAGTCAGAACTGGGTGCTGGGGATGTGGGAACTGGAGTGGACACCCTCTGACATCAATCTGCAAAATGTCCACAAGGGGGAGCTTAGTCCCACTTATCACTGCAGTTCAAATTTCTTTTGTATTCATTCTAGATGCCTGTTTCTGAATGATGTAGCATATGCTGCACTAGCCAGCAATGTGATGGGCTCTGGTAGAAAATTACAAAGTTATCTGAGAGTATTTGAAAGAAGATTGAACAGAATAGCATAGATAGTAATTACAACAACATTCTACCAGTTAATTACAGAAAATAGAAGTACATATCGGAGCCTGTACCTGCCTACATGCTCCAGAAAACCTTTTTCTCCCCACTGCTGAAGAAGCTGTGTTATCATAAGCTAAAGAAATAAAACATACAGTTTTATTTTAGGACAGCTATTCAATCACCACGCAAAAGCTTTTAATGATAAAAATATTGTTTCATTTTATTCAATACCATGCAAGAGTAGAAATCATATAGAACTCCTGGAGCCATTTACTCCTTTATCTTCAAACCCTATGGGAAGCAGCATCCATCAAAAATAATACGGGCTGGGTAAGGGCCAGGGTAGCAGCCCTACTGGGAGATGGAAATATTAAAGAGCCAGAAAGAAAAAATGTATGGCTGGGACACAAATATGAGGAATGGTGCAGGGGAAGGGGATTAACATTTGAAGCTAATGTATTTTTATTTCCTTTATTATAGGTTTTCCCATGTTATCTGTGCCCACAGTAAAACTGGGGAAATGATATGATGACTGGGGGCAGAGCATCCCGCTGAAGCTCTGGGGAATGTATTGGAACTGACTCTGGAGCAAGAGATGGCAGTGGTTAGGAAGACAAGAATGTCTGGGAAAATTATGGCCAAATTGGAGGGGCAGTTCTGATCCCCTTTTGACGACTAGCTGAAAGATACTGGAAAAGGTTAGCAGACTGCTTATGTCACACCAGCATGGGTTGCCAGTTAGCCATGCTGCATAAAACCAAAACCCAAATCATCTCAATATACTGAGCAGTTGGGATTTTTCAAAGGAACTCATGAGCATTTGGCACAATAACTCAGAGCCCCTTAGACTCCTTTGAAAACTGCAGTCTTAACAACTTATTAAATTAAGTTAAAGGAAACCCTGTAAATGAAAGAGTATTGATTTACATCTGCTACAACACCCTACAGATAAACCTTGGATATTATCTTTTTATTGTTCTTCCCTCACCCCCCACGGAAACACCTGAAATACACATCTCTTTAAAGATCATGTTGAAAATAGTGAGGAATTATAGAAAGCATTCATTCCTCTATCCAGTTGCTAAATTAAAGAAATAGTCACTTACAAAAAGAGGAAACACCTTTCTAATCATTACCTGCGTGAAAGTGCTGGTGTGCATTGTTGAAACCTGTATATGTAGAATAACTCTGTCGATAAGAGGTTTGGGACCAGTTAGAAAGCCAATTCTCAACCTATAAAAAAAAGAAAGAAGATATTACCACAGAATTAACAGAATTAACTGCTTCTTGGAATTACACCAGCAGAGAACTTGGTCTAAACTGTGACTCTGAACAATTGATGCTTTACAGACCTGCATGTATTCAGACACCTGCTAATTTGAGGGAACATATTAAGTTTCGGTCTAAGCATTCATAACTTGTATATTGGACCAAAAAGTCAGGAAACGTGTTTAAAATCATAGGGGTATTTCTTTTATGATTTCTGAACCTTTAGGAAATTTGGGTTGTGTTTATTCTTTGCAACCTTAACTGTTCAGGGTTTGTGAAAAGCAGCAAGTATCGTGAGGTTGGTAATATTTGGTCAATTCACCATTCCCTTTTAAGAACTGCCAAGTCAATACATGCAGGAGGAGAACTGATTTATTTTTATTCACATAGCAATAGAAACACTTTCAGCTGATTTAGATTTCACATAGAGGTTGAAATTTATTTTTCTTTGATGAAGCAAGGCCATATACAGACATTCAGTTTCTCTTCGGAGAGGTGCTACTCTCCCAGTAGAAATCATGAATCAACAGACATTCAAAATTTTTCTTGCAGAGCAAAAATGGCCACTTCAGGAGAAAAATAACCTGGGAATAACCAGTGTTAAATTACTCTCCTGGATAATCAAACTTCTGTGTACATACCTTCTGGGAGAAGCTACAGCAGTTCTCCAGCAAGCTTTGCTCCCAGCCCTGCAAGGGCACCCTCCCGCACACACACAGGTCTAGGGAGACAGTGTGTCACTCATGCTGGACTCTACTGCTCCAGCCAAACAGGGAGCCCTTTCACATTGTGCTGCGGAATCCAAAAGGAAAAGACTTCTAAGTGTGAAGAACCAGGGAAGAAGAATCATTCAGTGATTCATTCTGCTCCCCTGGGGAGAAATGAATGTAGGGTGCAAAGACTGATTGACATAATGGCTGTGGAGCCAATGTCAAAGGAAGCTGGATTTAAGTACCTTCCTGAATATGGAGCAATAGTGAACTAAGCATGTTGTAAGTACCTACATATGATGCAAAGTTGGAGAGAGATCATTAATCTGATATACGTAAATTAATGGAGAGGGGGTTGTGAGTTTCTTAAGGTCACAAAATGGAGATGGTTAAAGTCCCAAGAGCAAAAGAGCATTGTGCAAAGTCTGAAGCCGACCTTACCCAGATGAGAGAATTTTAGAAAAAGAGTCAGTCCTAATAACTCGACCATCAATATCCATGGAGAGAAAGGTTGGGGGCCAAGGCTGTAAAGAAAATAAAGGCAGTTTAAAGTTTAACTAACAGATATGGGTTACACTACAATTACTCTGTTGTTACTAACACAGACTTAAGTATTTCTTGAAGCCTAGGCAGTTATATATTGTATAAAAAAACTCTATTGGACATGCACAATTAAAGGGGCAGAGTCTAGTTACCAGCAAATGATTCTGTTTAGCATAGTGCCAACACTGCTGTGGTGACAGTGTCCCTCAAAGGCCAGCAGGGAATGAGTTGGAAATGCATTCACATCTAACGCCCAATACTGAGTGCACAAAACACTCAGTCCTAGAGTTTCTGCATGGTGCCACCACAGGATAGCTAAGAGCAAAATAATACACTCTCTGTTATGAGTGTGTCAGGGATAACAATTTGTCAGTCCTCTGACAGTCCTACAGTGACAGCTGTTTCACTTGCAGAGAAACTGGAGGACATTGCTCAGAATCTAGGATTTGTTAAAAGATCACTTCCTGAGCTCCAGATGGATTCTGATTCCCATGGACATTCTATTGCTAGATCCATAATTTCAACTCTCCCACTAACCCAGTTCTGCAGTCCAAGCAAGGCAGATGCTTTCTCAACTGCTTTTTGCTTCTATCTGTGGTGTTACTGCTTACAAGTGTTGATCTGATTTCTGAAATTAAACTTGCAGATCCACTCCCCCGCCCCAGCCCCGATCCATCTACAAGGAACCCTAGTTATGGTTCTTAAACATTTTCTCCACTGGTATTTAAGAGAGGACAATTCTTTTTCCCATGAGTTGTGGAAAGGTTTCCTATGGTTTGGACTCTAAAGAAAAGCAACAGGTAGTGACATCAAATAGTAGCCTGCCTTGGGTGAATGCTGATATTAGACAGAAAAGATGATACAGCTGTTATTCTCTCTCAATGCCTTGCAACCCACTTCCTCTACAGCAAAGAACCCCTTTCTGTGTGTTCCTGAGGCAGCCACAGTTATAAGTTCCTGTCAGTAGAGATCCAATGGAATAATGCATTTTTATCACTTAAGGATTGCAGAATTTGACCCATTATGACTGACAATGATGCAACATGATGGTTCAACAGGCATAGTAGTGCAAGAACATCAGGACGGAGCATGTACTAGCAATGCTTTAATTTAATTTGGCAGGCTACTAGGTAAGAATAGCACATGGTATAAGCCTCAAGTATCCTGCATTAATGCTCTCCTGACCCAGAAGAGATACTGCTCCAATAAGCACAGATGATAAATTACCTTATCAAACTGAAGAAAATAATATGGATCATCTTCTACTACAAGGAAATCATATCGTCTTGCAAGCTAAAAAGAAATAAACACAGTGTGAAGAATCACTGATATTAAATAAAAAGCAAAAGTTGTGATATCATTTCACTTTATAAACATCCATTATTCTGTATGTTTCCCAGAGCGTTTGAGCTTGCCAAAATAGTGTCAAGATTTGCTTCTAATTCACTAAAGAATGCTAATACCGGAAGTATACGAACTGGTAAAATGGCAGTTTTAATATGAAATAACCGTTTAGCAAAAACTTGAGTCCCAGGCTCCACACGTGACTACATTTGTGGACCTAATCTGCATACTGAAATAAAGGTATATTTTTCAAATATACCTATTTGAATGGGAAATATAGGGACACTTATATATATGGCCTTTACACCTATATTTACAGACCTCATGCTTTCAAAACATTTGCCATCACAAATGTTTTCTTTGGCCACATAGTTATTAAAACTTAATGTACCAAAAGTTATGTAAGAGATTTTTATGTAAGTTTTTGTTTCTTTAAATGTACTGAATAAAAGGGTTATGGAATACATTAATACAAACAATTATTAAAAAAAGATATGAAGGGTATGAGAAATATGTATGTGGATAGGAAGCTGCCTTGATCATGTCCTCAGTATTTTCAATGAGCATTTCACAGCCTACAGTGGAGTTAGAAATTTTAAGTAATTGTTCCAACTTGTGCTTCATTAGGTAGAGCTTTTCATTCTTGTCAGTACCTCCTTCAGTTTATAGGTCCAGTGATAAATACAACAGACAGCCCCTAAACTACTAGCAGTGGGCACATCTACATGAGACGTTGACTGCGCAATAGCCTGATACTACTGCACAGTAGCACTGCATGGAAAAAACCATGATGTGACACAACCATGATGCTTATACAAGTACTAAATAAATGTGCAGTAACCACTACACAGTAATGTCTTGTGTAGACGTGGCCAGAATGTACTAAGCCACAAGAGGTTGAAATGTTATTTTTAAAGAGATTTTATAGCAGCAGTACATGCTGAGATGGTAAACGTTTTTTATTTGTTTATAAGATACGTTGCTTTTGCAATGGAGTTTGAAATTTGACATGACAGTTAGGATTTTTTTAATACCTGGTATATTTTCTTTTTGCGGTCAGTGGTCAGTGAGGTTCCAGTGGGATTGCCACCATTTGGAATGGTGTATAAAAATTTTGGGACATTGTTGCAGTGGTTTTTTACATCTTCTGGGCTCCACCTGGAAAGAATCTCTTTCAGGGCTTCTGGAATAATACCATGTTGGTCACTGGGGACATTTATTATATTACAGCCCAGGGGTCTCAGCTGTTCACAAAAGGAGAAAAAAAAATTGATGAGAGACATATTTCAGTCAAGAATCTTAATGTTGAGATTTTGATTCTGTCATAAGTGCTGCAGAATCTCAGCCAACATAGCCTTTCTGCAAATCTAAGTGATTATAAAAATCAATTGTATTGGTTTCAACTCACTTTGCTCACAATTCAAGGGATAGTTTGGGCATGCTATAAAGCACTGAGATCACTGCAATTCCATTTCAGATTCAGTGGCACTCCTAGTACTATGAACCACTGTCCCTGAACAAAGGAAAGACTATAACTACTTTGTATAGCTAATGGGACAGGCAATTACAAAATATTAATGAAGTAACATGAGTTGATACCAATCTATAAAGTTACAGACACATTAAAAATGCCTGTGGTTTATTTCTGTGGGATTTCTTTTTCTGTAGTTCTTGACTTTGCATTTCCTGGTGCAAAATGAACAGCTTCTGGAGCCACAACCCCCCAGTACTCTAAAGAATAAAGCATATCAAACAATAATAACAAGACACCAATAGTAAAGAGATAATTTTTGGAATCAAAGAAAGTGAAGCAAAGCTGTTAAGTGAAATTTGTAAGATAATATCTATTCCTGCACATCTCCTGATCTGTTAGGCATTTGAGGAATGTGTTTAATTATGCAAGGTATATATTATTCCAGAAAAATTAATGGTATTTAAGAACTGACCTTTCATCATGTTTTAGGCTTATTCCCACTTTCACTTATTATGTGCACGGAATACCAAATTAATATTCTCTACCAAGAATACTTAAGTGGGGCGCACCCAGATCTCAAAATATATATTGACCCATATACTTGAATGGAGACTGCCTTTTGCTGATAGGTGTATTCATGTTTCTCATATGATTCCTTGTAAAAATATCAGTCTAGGATGAATCATGACATGAAGCAAAATATGTATGTTTTGAAAAATATTACAAGGAATAGAACAGTGACCCTCAAACCTTTTTAAACTCAAAGCACCCCTCACTAGACACAAGGTATCCTCTGGAAATGCTAGCTCTTGGTTTTCATTCATTTTTGACTACAGAAAAAATAATAGAAACATTATTTTGTTGCAAAGAACTGAAAAAGACTACATAGGTAAGAATATTTCTGACATTATGGATTCCTACTTGAAATGTCTGGGTTTACCTTGTAAATTAGGAGTAGATGTTTTACAGCTAACAGTGATCATACTGAGTGGTGCTGCACACCACCCTTACAATGATCTCATGGCGCCCTAGGTTGCTGCAGTACCCTGGCTGAGAAACATGGCAACAGTCATTCATTACTTAACCAATAACACTTAAATCAGTACAGAATCAAAAAATGGTAAGTCTAGAGAAAATCTTAGACACACTTCGCAGTAGTTAAATCTAAGACATGCACACCAAAGTGCTATAACTATGATATTCACAGATTTCCATACCTAAACATTACTCACAGCTGCTAGTGTTCCAGGATATGTGGGTGCATCCAGGAGGATGTTGTCCCCAGGGTTAATAAGCATCTCAAACACCTACAAATCAAAACAATTTATTTTTACAGGACTCAGGTTTTGGTTTACTTCCTTCATATTGCTGCTTACTCAAATAGAATTATAAATTCTGATGATTAGTGTTTCCCTTAATACTTATCTAAATGTATTCTGAGAAGAAAACAGAAACTGGATTAAACCTTCAATTTTGAAGCATCAGAGACATAGGTATAGCAAAGAGAAATCATATTAATATTTAACACAATCTATTATAATACAAAAGAAAGCATGTGCGCCAGGGAGTGGATCAATTACCTACCAGTATATGCACCAACCTGTTTGGAAAATGTATTCGGAAAAGTGAAAGCAAGTCAGAGGGAACCAGTATAGTAAGCAATCCCTTAATCTTACCAATACTCTCCATTACTGGACTTTTAAAAATCATTTGGTAGAGACCTACAAAAACAAATAGAATCCAATATCTTTATGATATTCTCTTTGATGAATACCTTCACTTCACCTATACAATTACGTAGCCATAGAAGATAATTATACTATTAGGAAGTTTTGTTCCAATTTCTATTGACTTAAATGTTTTGATGTTGTAACTTAAATTCATAAGTTACCCTCCACTGAGAACCATTATTATAGTAATTGTGCCTATGCTATTCAGGACAACCTCTATTAAAAATTCTGTTTAAAGCAAATAGCTGTATAATAGAAGCCGTGATATATTTAGCTTTCAGTCTTACTTTACATAGGCCTTCCTGGCTGCCTGTGGTGACACATATCTCCATTTGTCCCTGATCAGGACTGTAGTTGACTGTGGGGGGACTGTGGAGACTCTTCTGTAAATCCTTTAGCCAGGACAACAGCTCGGGAATTCTGCAACCCAGAATGTGTCTTAATTTATCATTATAATCTGTAAGACCCTATACACACTTATTCTCTACAGCAGTTTTAAATTCTTGTTAAATCTAGGGGTGGTAGGTCAGTCTTTCATGTGCTAGTTCAACAAGACAGACATATTTAGTCTCTAGTTTGAAATATTCTCATTTCAACTAATGGAATGAGTGAGGTAAACAAATATAGCATATGCTCATTTTATATAAGATTAAAAGAGACTAGCATGTACAACAGAAAACCAAACCATCACAGTTAAATTTTCCGGATTGGTAACAACCAAAGGTATGAAGGCTGAAATACCAATAGTACCCTTTCTGTCCTTGGCTGACTATATATCTGCAGAGTCTCACTGAGTTCTTGCCAATAAGCATGCCCAAAATGGAGATTAAGAGCAGACTGGGGTATGTACATATTGCCACTGAAGTAGTTACTGTGACTATGCCTTGTTTTTGAAAGTTGGTTCATACAGAGGGGTAAGACGTGCCTTAAGGGAGTCAGCATCCTGAAGCAGCTAGTATTTACTACATGACAACCCTTAATTACATTATGGTATCTGCAGTAGTATAGGCACTTGGGACTCTCTAATATTGGTAAACTGAAATTACCTAATTTTAATTAATTAATGAATGTATATAATTGTCAATTCACTCCATTCACTTTAAAACCCCCAGTATATATGGATTAAACAGCTAAACAAAAACGCTGTAAAGATCAATATTAACATATATTAAAAAGAAATTGTTTCTTGGACTTTAAAAGAAAATTGACTGTATGATATCTTGGTCAGTACCCGGCTGAGGCAGAGTACTGGAGGGCTCTCTTCATCAAATCCTCCCCCATCTCAACAGCAGTTCCATCTGCAATGGTGATCCTGGCAGTTTTAAATGGGAAAGTGTTAGGGTTTGGTGCCCCGCCAGCCAGAGAGATTAGTGATGGTGGGGACCTCTGCATTAGTTCAGCTGTGGAAAAAAGGAATAAGGCATCTGTTACACAGTAGTGGACACAAGACGTAATTCTTACAATTTTCCTGTTCCTTTACTCCCTTTAAAGGGATTAAAACAAAAGTTGATTGGGATTTATGTAATTTTTTGCTGCTGCTGGTTGTGCAATGGGGACTTCAGAGGCCATGTTCTTTCCAAGTTTAGATCTTCTTAAGCAGCGGGATGCCAATATTTGTTGTTTTTGGCTGGATCAGAAACCCATTATAAACCTTCTGAGTTGTTAATTAAAAGGGCATCAGTGCTATATCTCTAACAGACTTTTCCAAATGAATAAAAATCACTTCTCCTTTTGATTAATTAGGTTTTGGTTTGATATCTGTAGTAACATAATCTTACTCATTCTCCAGTTGTCCGTAGAGATTTCCAATTTAACAGAAAATGCAAGATCAGATTTCTAAAATGTAGGAACTAGAAAAATATTCAATTTTTTTCCTAGTTTCAATCCTCCCCACGCTCCAGTACAGGCTGGACCTAGAATGGACCTCCCTCTCCCATCCTGGGACAGCATGGGGTTGCGGGGGCGGGAAAGGCGGGGCAGGGCTAGGGAAAGAGACTGCAGAGATGCAGCCTCTCTCCCATATCAGCTCCAAATTAGAGCCTGATTCCCCCACCCTCCCAACCTAACAGCTAACATCTATTGGGTCAGGAGAATTAGTCTAATTCATGGTGCTTTCTGTGAAGCACTATGACAGAAAGCACCATGAGTTAGACGGGGAAGCTGTACTTCTGCCTGCACCTTTCCTGTACTTGATAGTACACAAGGGAATCATGTGGCTATTATCACATCTGGCCATCTTTGATACCTCAGCTTGAATTATTAGGTTGGACATGTATAGTTAGATATAATGCTGGTGGTCTTTGATTCATCTGAAGCAAGGCTCAAACTTTCACCTCTAAAACTGTAATGAGTCATTTTAAGCACTGTGTAACACGGAGACAGTGCTCCCATTACTTTAAGGGAGAAGCAGCAGCAGGGAGGTCCCCAGATGTGGGGAAACACTACCCATTATGGGCTGGCTGCTGAGGAGGAGGCAGCCAGAGACTCATATCTTACAATTGCCTATTGCTAGGCCTGGGCAGCTGGTGCACTGCTAAGGCAGCAAGAATAGCAGCACAGGCTGTCCTGGAGGCTAGCTGTCAGGTTCCAAGAGAAAACCCCTGTGGGTGGCTAGGGAGCCATCTGACCGGAAGGGGCACATAAGCCTCCTGAGTGGGAGCAGGAAGTCTGGCTCTGCAGGCAGTAGACCCAGTTGCTCCTGAGCAGGATGGCTACAAGAGAGGGAGTGCTTGGCACTTATGCTGTCCTGGTGACTACAAGTAAGAGGCTTGCATGGGGTAGTGGTGGCATTTTACTTATAGCCAGTGGGCTTATGTTTTTGTTTAAGTTTTACATTGGTGGGTTGGATATGATTACAAGGGGTGATGAGGGCACACTGAGGTTTAAGCTACAATGGGGTGCCTATGGCTGTAGGAGCAGAAAGAGGCCACAAATCACTCTTAGGGCAACAGGTACCCTGGGGCATGGATTGCCAGGAGGGTCCACTTTACGCTTGAGGGGCAGGGCAGGACTGGACCCAGTGGAGTCTGGGAGGACCTGCTGGCTGGAGGATGGATAAGGGCTTGCTCTGAAACCTTAGGGCAGCTTCCCTTTTACAAATCCATGAAGTACATCAAAGCAGGAGAGATAAGAGGGAGGGTGCCCAGGGAGCCCGAGTGGGGCAGGCACTTGTGGGTGTTCACAGCTGCTTGTGGTGGGCTCAAACCTGCTACACACTTTCTCTAGAAAAAGGCAGTTTAGGGTCAGACTGTCAGTCATTTTTGCCTACCATATGGAAGAACTGAATTGTCATTAAAAAAGTGCATCCTAGGAAAGCAGCCTATGCCAGCAGCACTAAATGGGGTAAAAGTAAATTGAAGTAACAAGCCTGGAATGAAAGAGCTGAGAGTTGATGAAGTGCAAAAAGCCACAGGCATATCAGTATGCATGGTAAAGCAGCAAAAAGTGTGAGGAAAATAGAGATTGAGTTCCAAACTGACTCTCTCTTTAATTAAGTCATTAGCAGTCAACTGAGCCCGAACATCTAATGAAAATTCAGTAACAGACATCGCAGTGACAGCCCCAACTGCAGAACCAGAGGCAATAGCAGAAATGTTTTTTGGTACAAATTGAAAAGAATTAAATAGTGTAACTATTTCTTCATTCTGAATGCCCTGATTTTTCAAAGGGTGCAATGCATACTCATTTCAGGGATGTAAAGGCAAGATCTTTCAGCTACTTCTGCCTGACAACTTTAGCCTACAGACAGCAAAGATGAGTTAGCCTTTCATACTGGTTAGAGCAGGGATTGTCAGCTGAGGGTACGCGTATCCTGGGGTCTTTGAGAAGGCCCTAGGGGTTACATACAGGTAGGCAGGGACGGAGCTTCACCGCGCACCATCCTGTGCTATCGCACAGACACTGCCTGCCTGACTGGATGTGCGGGAAGCTTGCACGTGGTGGCTGCCACCCCTCCGCATTCGGCCATGTGCTGCCACCCCTCCGCATCCAGCTGGCAGGGGTACACTGATCCCAAAATGTTGAAAACCCCTGAGTTAGAGTGACCATATGTCCCAGACTGGCCAGTGCGGTCCTGGATTTCTGAGGCTGGACCTGGCCATTCAGTGCAAATGAGTGTCTCGGGTGTGGGGCAGGGAATAGGAAGCCCTAGCAGGTAGCAATACTGCCAGGTAAATTAGCTTGATTAGTGGAAGGACCATTAAAAAGGGGATTGTCAACAGCTGTGAAGAAAAAAATGGGTTGCTAATGGGCCATTGACTCATTAGCTGCTTGAATAATAATACCAGTGGTGTCCCACCCTGCTTTTGCCTGCAACAGCAAAGGGCTGGGTAGAGGCAGCATCCCATATTTCACACTGTCCCATATGGTCACCCTAATATTAGTTAGCTTGCAAATTTCCAGTGTGTTCTTGCAAGACTTCTCTAATATTCATATACGTTTCAGGCCAGGGCAATACCGTTTAAGGGTTGCTGGGTTAGAAATGGAAAAGTTTACTCACTCAGAACTCTTATTGGAGATGCCTTTCTTGCTGCGCTTACAGCAGTGATGAATCGAGAGTAATTCATGTCTATGGGGCAAAGAGCAATTAATTTTAATTAAATTTAATTAACTGGCTAAAGAAGTGAAATAACATGAAACATCACTTTTTCAATCTGGCTAGGACACTGTATTGTGAACATGAAAAACACCTACCAGTGAGTAACTAATCTAAAATGCAATCTGTTTCTCCAGGCCAGTTAGTTGGATAAAACATGGTATCAATTATAGTCAAATTTAACACAAACAAACTGAATGTTTTCCAAAATATTTCCAAACAGCTTCCTCCCGCCCTTTTTCTTTAAAAGTTTAGATGAGTTTTTAGATGATTCTTATTTGGTGAAACCTTTTACAAAACAAAGTGGAGTGGTTGGGGCTATTTTGCAAGGACTCCAAAGCATGCTTTGGTTTGTTGTGGTAGTTAATCAGCATAAAGAGATGCATAGTTTCATAGTTTGTAGGGTCGGAAGGGACCTGAGCAGATCATTAAGTCCGCCCCCTGCCTTGGCAGGAAAAATACTGGGGTCAAATGACCTCAGCAAGGTGTTCATCTAGCCTCCTCTTAAACACCCCCAGGGTAGGAGCCAGCACCACTTCTCTTGGAAGCTGGTTCCAAATCCTCACAGTGAAGTAGCACCTCCTGATGTCTAGTCTGAATCTACCCTCTGCCAGCTTGTGACAGTTATTCCTGGCCACTCCTGGCAGTGCTCGGTGGAACAGGGACTTCCCCAGTGCCTGCTGGTCCCCTCTGACTAGTTTGTAAATGTCCACTAGATCCCACCTCAGCCTTCTCTTGTGGAGGCTGAACAGGTTCAGGTCCCTTAACCTCTCCTTGTAGGGCCTGCCCTGCTGTCCCGATCATGTGAGTGGCCCTCCTCTGGACCCTCTCCGTGTTGTCCACATCCCTCTTGAAGTACTCCAGCTGCGGCCTGACCAGTGTCACATAGAGGGGGGAGGATCACCTCCTTGGACCTACTTGAGATGCATCTGTGGATGCAAGACACGGTACGGTTGACCTTCCTGACTGCATCACCACACAGCCGGCCCGTGTTCATCCTGGCATCAATGATGACTCCAAGATCCTTTTCTACCTCTGCACTGATGAGAAGGGAGTTCCCCAGCCTGTAGGTATGCTGCTGGTTCTTCCTCCCTGGTGCATCACCTTCCACTTGTCAGTGTTGAAACCCATCCTGTTCTCATCCATCCACTCCTGTAACCTGTCTAGGTCTGATTGCAGCCTATTTCTCCCATCTAGTGTGCCCACATCTCCCCACATCTTAGTGTTGTCAGCAAATTTGAACAGGGTGCTTTTTACCTCCTCATCCAAGTCACTGATGAAGATGTTGAACAATGCGAGCCCGAGGACCGAGCAGTGCAGAACCCCACTGCCCACATCCCTCCAGGTCAAAAATGACCCGTCCAACCACCACTGTCTGGGTGCGGCCCTCCAGACAGTTAGTGACCCATTTGGCTGTGTAGGTGTTGACACCACAGTTTCCTATTTATTTTTTAATAAGAATGGGGTGAGAGATGGTGTCGAAGGCCTTCCAAAAGTCCAGAAAGACTGTCCACTGCTACCCCTGCATTTAAGGATTTTGTCACCTGGTCATAGGTTGGTTTGACAGGACCTGCCTCTAATAAACCCATGTTGGTTGCCCCTAAGCATAACCTCCCCCGCTGGCCCCCTTACCCAGGATCGAGATAAGACTAACTAGCCTATAGTTTCCTGGGTCCTCCTTCCTCTCTACATAAATGATCCATGTTCTTGGGGAACAATGACCATATTGACATAAAAAAGGCAACTGCAGAGTAGATCCCTCTTGGATTTTGTGGCGTTTGCAATACAGGGAGGGAGGGAAAAAATAAAACAGTCAAGTGAAAACAGACAAAATGCAAATTGCAATACAGAAAGAAATGTTTATATTTCTAAGAACCCTGGACTAAAAGGAGGCCTCCTGGACTACCGGATTCAGTCCCTCATACTTGTAGGCAACTACTTGCTTGATGAGTCTTTAACAGGAGTGTCAAACATAACAGCAGCTGTATAAGCCAATTTAGCAGGCCAGGGAATTTGGGAATATGGCTCTCAGTGGGTGTAGCCTGCATAGAATCTTGGCCCCTCATAGACTTGGCCATCAGCCCTTGGTAGCCCTAATTGTAATTCAGAGAACTTCCATCAGGCTACCATACACCAAGACTGTCGTAGGGAAAGAATTATATCTTATGCTGCAGAGAAAGGCACAAGACCCCATGGTCTTTGTCCACCTGAACTAGCATTCTTCACAACAGGGGAGAGGAAGCAAGAATAGAATACACTATTCCTCTCTTGGCGATATATTTTTTTGGGATCAAATCTGGCACACACTCATGTAATCAGACTCCCACTGACTTCAGTGAGATCTGAATCAAGTCCTTGAACTTTTTAGATTTATGTAAAACTCTCCTAGCTTTTTATATTAATAATCTGGAGGTGTATGGAAGCACAAAGTATACTTACTGCTCCACTTAGATCACTTTCTCAACATATTCCAAACAGCAAGAGTAATGCTTATTTCTTCAATTCTAGAAGGGAAAGTTTTAAAGATAGATTACGAGTTTAGAGGTGTGACAGATCTGAAACATTCATCAGTTCCTTTTAATGAGAATCCAGCTTTATTTCTTTAGCTGTATTAAGCATACTATTTAAAGTGCTTTAACTAATGCAAATCGTCACGATGTGTCACAACACTTGTCAGACTACAAGACAGATGTGGCTTCTAGAAACTGTGATTTAGAATGTCTTTCAAAATATCTCACCCTGATTTTTCCTTCTGTCTTTTTCCTTAGTTCCACAATGACCCAGCTACTATTTTTTTTTTAAAGCTTCACTGGATGTCCTTACATTTGCTTGGTGAGGAAAGATGTGCCTGGCTTTAAAGAATAAAAGGAACTGAAGGTCATTTATTATGTTACAGCAATGAAAACACTCATCTACTGGGCAACTAAACTGGAAAGAAACATCTTGAAGTCTGGCTACTTTTATAGAATTCACAGAAAATAATTTTCTACCAACTACACTTATATTATTGTGCTCATATTTTATAAATTGCTAATGAATGTGTAGCAAGTGGTATATCTTTAGCAAATGTCTTTCTTTTGTAATGTTGTTTATATTAATTGAAAAAAAACAATTAAAAATATACTCTTTCATCTTTCTACTGCAGGGATTCTCCTGCAGTAGAAAAACCCTCACCAGATACCCTTTGTGCTTCTACAAAGCTAAGTTTTCCCTGTAGCAACAGACACAGTTTTTTGTTATCTTCATCGGAATGAATTGAGTCTGGTGCTGCAGGGGATATATTGCCTAGTATGTACCAGTCCAGCCTTGCAGCTTGCTGTGCTCCAATCTGCCAGAAAGCGGAAGAGAGTGGGTGTTCTGCTTTCTTTCCTCTTTCTGTCCCAGTTAGAGAGAGTTATTTGCTGGCCTTCTTTTAGAACATCTTTTGCATTTATAGCTGAAGGCAAGGTAATGCACCTTTATAGACTATCTTTCAAAAACCTGTGCTCATTGTTTATGTACTTTGATTAGTCTGCAAGGTGCATATTTACCCTGCCCTTCCACTCAACTTCAGACTAACACAGCTAACTGCACCTCTCCGCATTTATAGCTGACAGTGAAGAAATAAAGGAAGAGAAACAGGGAGAAAACATCAAAGCCAGAGCCTGCAGCAGCTGCCATGCATTTTGAGAGAGCTCTGACTACTTTCATTGCCAGCTTTACCATCAACACCCCTTTACCCCCCAGCTCCCTGCCACCCACCCCAAACCCCTCCTGTAAAATACTGTTTAGATGTTGGATGCTAAACCTGTTGGCAATTCAGAGATAAACATCTACCTGCACGTTTGGTATCAAAAGCCTTATGGCACTTTAACTCTATTAGTCTGAAGTCAAGGGCAAGGCAGCATAGATCTGCACCTCTGGTTCATCCTAACAGAGCTATCAACCTGACCCTGCAGGGCCCTGCTACACGTTCAGATTATAGCAGGTTTCTATTCAGCTTCAGAGTTGTGACATATTCAAGTGCTAACTTCACAGCTACTTGCTCTTTTTATAGCTGGACCTTCATTTTTCTGGTGTGATCATTACATTGCACATGTGGGTAGTCTAAATTTGCTGTGCAATTCACCAACTAGCTGCATAATATACCCAATGCCTAGCAGGGGCTGGCTGGGCCAGCCTGTAGGCACGGGTGGACTAGCTCTGTGAAGCGTGCCAGGTGCGGGGCCTAGCCTGCGCCCCGCACGAAGAGGCACATGCCAGCACTGCTCCACAGCAAGCCCCTGCCAGACCGGCTCCCTTAGGTGCTAGCTCGGGGGCAGACCCAGCTCTGGTCACCACATGCGTGTGCAGACGGAGCCCCAGGGCTCCCAGGCTGCGCGCCCAACAACCCGGGCGTGCGAGGTGCAGCCCCCACCCCCCGGTGGCAACGCGGCGGCCACAGGGAGGGGCGGGGGCTGCGTTTACGTCATAGCGCCCCCACCAGGCACCTGCCGCCCGGACCCCAACGCGGCCCCCCGCGCGGTGCCACGGGCGTGTGCGCATGCGCCTATGCACAAAGGCTCGGCTGCCTCCTCCCCCGGCATTAACCCTTTCCGTCCCGCAGGCACGGGTCCGCGGCCAGGCGCGCACTGACCTGCGGAGCCGCCAGGCCCCGTGCACCGCCCTGATCCGAGCGCTGGCAGGGCCCCGGGGAGTTGCCCCCTGCTGCGCCCAGTGCGGCCCAATCACAGCGCCCCACTCGCCCCGCCCCGCCCCGCCCCGGCCCGGCCCCTGCTAGGGGCGGGGCGGCGCGGCGCGGGAGGAGGGCGGTTGGTGACGGCGCCGTAGGTTGCGTGAGCGCACTACACACCCGCTGCTTCGTGAAAGCTAGGTCACGGAGCGGGCCGCTCTGGCGACGTCATCAGCGCCCAGTGTTAAGGGGCAAAGTCTTCCTTTGAAAAGGCGCCTGCCCCGGCATCCCCGAGCTGCCAGACCCGGCCAGGGCCAGGCTGGTGTTTTGACAGCCCTTGGACTGAGAGCGCGTGGGCACTCACAGGATGGTGTTAGACTGTGGGGACCGTGCAGGAGCACACACACACACACTGGGGATGGTGTTACACACAAACACACAAGGGGGATGGTGTTACACACAGAGGATGGTTTTTGGCACGAACAGTGCAGATGGCGTTACCATTGACTTCTATGGGGCCAGTATTTCACATTTCGTATTTGAGGGACTAATGACTCATAAAGATGGTGGAGCCTAACATTGAAAATGAATCTGGAGATTTATAGGCTATTTAGAACTACAAAAGACACCCCCTGCCAAGCCATTTTTTTTCTAACGCTGTCCAAACGGTGTGTGTGGGTCAAAAATCTCATTGCTATTGCCATGGGAGCTGGTGTGTCCTGATTTAATCTAGAGGTCATTTTCTCCCCCTCACAAAAATGAAGGCTTTCAGGAACCTGATAGAATTGTTTCCTTGGTTTAATTTTAGTCCCTCCTTTCCCAAGGGGGGGTGGCTGGAGGAGCAGGGCAGGGAGTGGCAGCAGTGCCACCCGGAGAGGGGAGCCCCTTGGTGGGCAGGTGGATGTGAGGCGCTGCTTGAAGGAGGTCACTCAGGCTCAGTGCTGTGGAGGCAGGGTCGGCAGTTCTCCAGCTCTAGGCCTGGTTCTGCTCTCGCAGACTAATTTTGGTTCCCTCTGATTCACCCAACGTTCAGCTCTGAGGCAATAAAAGCAGTCACATTCTCAGCACTTCCTTGCACATTCATTCCTACACGACACGCTAAGCAGCCGAGTTCCCCAGTTCATGTCTTGCAGCGCCAGGGAAGAGGAGGTCCTCAAGCAGATACCACAATCCAATGTGTCAGCTCATTTTGCCTGGGAGGGTATAGGGAGGGAAAGGAAAACTGGAAGAGGTTAGAGCTTTTTTTTGAGTATCTTTTCATTTTTCACAGACTGAGGGCAGACTGAGGGTAAAACTATTTCAGCTGCCCCTTATACTAAATACTATGGGTATTTTTAATTAGTTCTTAGCGTGCATGTGCCAGTGCAAGACAAGAGCGGGGAAGTTTGGAGGGTGGACATAGTGAAGGGAAATGAGGATGTTTACTTGCTGAATCAAGGCAAAAGGATCCAGGAAAGGACTGAGCTGCCTAAAACTTAGGTGCCTTTGGAGTTATGTGGTTATCTAAACAGTGTGTTGTTGGATTTGAGCATAGGCTCAATTTGACCTAAGTGTGTATGGGAGCTGCAGCAGTGGGTGGTATGAAAGAGTGTGGAATATGCAAGACAGGATGTATGGAACATGGGCAGTTGGGCATAGAGGATATTATTCACCATGTTGATAGTAGAAAAGAAGGGATAGCAGGGTGGGAAATCCCCAGGCCTCCCTCAGCTTTACCAGTTTACAATGTATTAAAAACACAATGCCTTCTTTACTCAATACTTTTAAAGCTTGCTCACTAACCCCTTCCAAATCCTGGCCTACATAGGATCTGGAGGCAAGTTTGAATGCATCAGGGAGACAGAGACAGTAGAATTGGGGTGGTAGGGAGGAAGGGAAGGGGCTATAAGGAGGATGTCTTTCTGATGACCTCTTAGGAACAAAAATAAATGTAGTTTGACAGTGTGTCGCATCTGCCACATCTGTCTCTATGCAGAACTGAAAAGGCCTTTTCTCTGATATCTTTTATAATGTAAGTGTTAAAATGCAATTTGTTTGAATGGAGCATTAGCAATGTAATGAATGTGAGGTTTCACTATTGACTTCTATGGGGCCAGAATTTCGCATTTCATATTTGGGGGAAAAATGGCTAAGAGTTATAAAGGTGGTAGAGCCTAAAATTAAAATGAATCTTGAGATTTATAGGATGTTTAGAACTGCAAAATTCATGAGTACATGCTTCTTTACCTCCTTGCACTCTGGAAATGTTAGCCAGATGTCAAAGCAGTGATTTGAATCAAAGCCATTCTTTGTTCTTTGTCTATTTCCAGCTCTTTTGTGTTGTGCCCAAGCCCCATGAAGTCAGTGGAAAGGCTCCCATTGCTATCTGTAGGACTTAGTAAATTTTGGTGCTGTGTTATTGAAACAAAATAAATTGTAAGTTCCAAGCTAAGTTCCAAAGTCATACATTAAACCCTTCTGCAGTTTATTCATTATCATGTACATACCTGAGAGACCTATCTACATGAATGCTGTTCTCATACTACATAAGCAGATTCACATCCCAGTTATTTTGGTGGGCTGCATAACCATTTAGTGTGTATGCTATTTTATTAAAGTCTTACATATTTCATGGAGCAATCTGCTTTGTATATATCATAAGAACACAGTTTTAAGGGACAAAGTCTTCCTTGAAAAATATGTCCTACCCTTAAATCCCAAAGAAGTTAGACAATGTTATAGGTCCGATCTCATTGCTTTCTTTTTTTTAAAGAAAAAAATATTGATTTAGTGGGGTGAGGATAATATAAAGCAGTGCTTTCTGTATTTATTTTTATAGTGGTAGGATTTAAAACTATGAAACCGATTTTCCTTCTAACAGTCAAAAATAAAATCGCCATTGCCATGGGATATAATCTAGAGGTCTTCTTTCTTCTTTTTTTTTTTTAACAAAAATACAGGCTTTTTGATAAATGCTGGAACAAACTTACAGCATTGTAATAGCATTGTTACCTCTATCAGCGTTGCCTGCATGCTTTAGGAGACACTGGTCCTAAGAGTTGTCAGATCAGGCTAACAGGGTCCAGTGAACGTTTTCTCAAGTAAAACAGAAAATAGAAGACAGTAGGCCAGCATTGAAGGACTATGTCTGAGTATGTAGTCTAATGTGCTATAGGAAAGGATACTATTCATCAAAAATGCATGTATGTTGGCTAAGCAATAAGGATGTTGCTTATGAAAAGCAGTGAGGTTAAGTAAAAATCTGTGTACTCTATTAATGTTAGCCCTTGTTAACCACTAGATGGTGCATGCACACTTCATTTTGAGAGAGTATTGAACTAAAAAAATCCTGACAAAAGCATGTCCATTTATTCCATTTGACTATAATTGCTTCACCACTGGCAGTTTATGAAACTGGAACTTTGCGATTCCATCTGGTGTCATTCCTGACCTATGTTTTTCTGTCTGTATTTCATTTTAACAGTTAATTCCAGGCACTATTTTGCTGAAATTGTTGGAGCCATTGGAATCTGAAAGCAATGTTGCCGAAGCATTGTTGCGTATGAGAGTGGACAGTTTTGAACAGATGCTAATAAGAAAAGGATATAAATGTAGAAATGGGTAGGAATAAAATCCTGCAATTTAGTTGTCATGCACAGATAGTTGTTACTAAGGACTTTGATTCCATAGGGCAAAATGCTGACCTCGCCCAATCATTCGTCTATCTTTATGGAAGGCCCTAAATTTAGCAGGCTGTCAGAGATGTGCAGCAGCATGAAATAGTTTCATACAGACTTTAAAAAGGGGGTAAGTTTTATTCAGACATGTTGAATAATGTTTGGGTCCGTGATAGGTGCGGAGATAAATCCAGTAGGCCTCTTACAACCTCTCCCATTCCTTGTCAAGATACTAGTGGTGCTAAGAAAATGCTTCCACTGTTCATAGTTAATTCATAGGTCAGGAATGGCACCTGAAATCACCGTATGGTTATTTCTACTTGCAGATTATGTTCTTTTTTCCTCTTTTTGCCTTTCAGGGAAGGAACTGTCTCTTAGTCTTTTTATACTCCCCATATAGTGCAGCCCATACAATGATGTTAGTGAGGTGAGGTTTTTTGTGTTATCTTTTATTGGATCAATTGTACAGTTGGGAGAGAAGATAGACAGCTTTCGGGCTTCCTTAGCTCTCCTCAGAAAGGAGGTCTCAGAAGACTGAGGTAGGGAAGTTTGTGCCTGAAAGTTTGTCTAATCTGTCTTCCAACTATATAGTTTGTCCAGAAAAAGATATCACAAAAACCCTTGCCTCAGGCATTTGCTGGATCATCACAACTACAGCAACACTCCAACTCCACTACTATGATTTTGATTGCAGCCAAAAGTTGCTACTGCAGTGCTAATATTATTTCATGAACAATTAATAATGAAATATTTCATCCATCCATCCCATTAGGTAACTCTCTGTGCAAACCATTTTTATGAAATCTTTACATAGGTGTCAACAATTTAGTTTATAGGGTGAATAAGGTAGAAAACCATCTAAGGAACAATTCTCAAATAAAAGCAGCATTTTTGGCACTGGGGAAAGGTGTCGGGGAAGGTATCAGAGCTTGGTCTAGCCTCTCCAAGTGCCAGCCTGGTATTGCAGTACCTCCCAGCTCAGTGCTTGTCCTGGGGAAGCAACTCCCCATGTTTGTAATGGCCACAGAGAAAAAACAAAGGTTTGCATCAGTATGTTTGCTCAATATTGGGCTATCTGTTTTATAGTTGAGCTCAGTGTTGGCTACATTTAACCAACTTTATAGCTAGTTTCCATTACTGAACACGTGTTGCTTTTGACAGCAGTTTAATGCCAGACAATGTATTTAATGAGGTTTCCTTTTATGTGAGTGTAAGACAAGGAGCTTTTTACCCATACTGATTGGAGGAAAAAACCCTTGTCTTATATTTGAGTAAACATGGCAGTGACAGTAATAGGGGGTGAATGGGAAGGTGTAGCAGTGGGTAAGGTATCCATCTGACCCCCACCATATCTATTTTCCCTGCCATAGCAGTAGAAGGGGGAAAATTCAAGGCAAACTTCCAATAATTAGATTCTCTACCTGGAAAGTTATAATACATTTATATTTTTTCCATATATAGAATCTAATTATTGGGGTGTTATCTTATATTTGAGCAAATATGGTATATCATTTAGTATTGCTGTCTACCAAAACTATATACTTTTATATAAATTTTGCTAAACTCTGTTTATCAGCAGTACAACTGTGATAAGAATAAACCAGAACAGACATTTTTCAGATCATTTTGTCTATGCTGTTGAAGCCAAAATTTGATGGAACAGGGATCAATAATGTATCCAGTTAATACACTAAAATATATATGAAATGAATCATAAGAAATGAAATGACTTCTCCTGACAATTTTGATAAATGCTGTTCCATAAAGCCTCAGCCCTGTCAATTTGGATTTATAGAGTAGAACAGGTGATACCATGTTAACTCCAATGTGTAAATCTTCCCAGATGTAGGTACTCACTAATTTGATTTCAGCAGGTGCCACTCTCAGGGCTTAACCCTTGCAAAGCTCATTTTGAGACAGGATGGAAAAATATCTTTTTCTCCCCACTTCACTGGCTTTTACTTGTTCCTACTTTTAGAGGGCACATATGGATGATATGTTAAGGTTTGAACCAAGGAAGCTCTAGGAGAAGCTGCAAATCCCAGTACAACTAAGGTCACTGAAAAGTGAGCACACTGTTTTCTGTTGTCTTTACTCTGAAAAGGGCATTTCTAGGAATGAGAGTCTCAGGCACCAGAGAAATGTTATATTGCTTTAACAGATGTGGATAAATAATATTGTGTTCTTTGAATTTGGCTTCATTTTTCTTTTTTTTTTGGTGGTAGATAATTTTCATCAAAAGTGAGGAGAAACTACTTGAAAGTAGGTAGTGTTGGGAATAACATGTAGTGTCCATTTTCAGAAGTACTAGAGAGCTTGTCTAAATCCAAGTAAGTTGTCCTTCATCTTCCCCCTGAACCATCTCTTCCTCCTCTTCTTTTCTCTGTTGCACTTGAGAACATCAGCTTTTTCTCAGTCCTTCATGCTCACAATCCTGGTATTCTCCTCTACTTTAAGGCAATCTGTATTGCTGCAGCTTTCTCTACAGCCTTTCTAGTGTTCATTCCTTCTTGTCAGTTGCCGTTGTTAACATTATAGTTTGTGCTGTGGTTATGCTTTTCTTAGTTACAGTAATCTGCACTCTAGCCTCCTGGTGATGAATAACTGCTGCTGAAGTTTTGGATATGAAAGATTGTCATCAGCTAGCTAGTAGATTCAGCCATTCCTTTCCTGAAGTCCATCCAAAACAGATGCCAAGACTATCCTTTGCCTAACTGTGATCTAAGATCAGTACAACCTACTTAGATTGTACTGACTTCCTTCCTTCATGATTATTCCTCCCCCACCTCCATTTCTCTGTCCCTTCCTATACCTCTACTCTGATCTTCTCCTATGTTCTTTCCCATGTTGATACTTATTACCCACTTATCTCTCCCATCCATTCCTTTGTTCACTATACCTTCTGACTTTTTCGTATCAGCCTATATGCTTGGAATGGCTTTCTGAATAAAGTACAGTAAGCTCCTACTTTCTTTTCTTTCACAAAACTCCCAAAACAAACTGTTTTTGGCTATAGCCATCATGGGATTTTTCTTGCTATTATGCAGCATGTTGTATTGTACCAAATTTGATTTTTATACTGCAGACTTCATGAGTCAATGGCTTTCTCTCTGGTTTTACCTACTTCATCTGCTGGTACCTATAATACAGCTGCTGCTGCTGCTGCTGCTGCGTATGTGCATCTTTTATACAACTACCATAGTTGGCATAGTATCTACTAAAATCTCCAGTCTGTTGCAAAAAAATAATGAATTTTATAGGTCTGGAATAGTTCAGAAAGACACAGAAATGGAATGCTACAACATCCATTATCATTTGGACCATATTTATTAATCATTAGACTATAGAGAGAAACTTCGTGTAAGTGTGGGTTCATCATTTCTTTATATTGCCTTGGAAACTCTCCTTTTCCAAGGTCTGATTGCTTTTTTTTGTTTTGTTTTGGAGAACTTTAACTCCATGTCAGGTAAGTTTCAGTTTCATTGTCATTGCATGCTGTATTTTGGATTTCAGCACTAGAATTCCTCATCTTTTTTTTCTGATTTATCTGGGACATGATTCAAAATCCTCAGTCAAAGACACTGCTTCAGCCAAGTTCATTTTTATGATCTTGTTTTGTAAAACACAGTGGATTCTATATTTTTCCCATCCATCTCTAAATTTAAAACATGATAAACAGTTCTGTGAGCATAACAGTCTATGGACTTGCATCACCCTGTCAACATATTTAGAGGAAGCAATTGCATCCACAAAAAATGATGAAATTGACTGTATCATACAGACTATGAACAGCATTTTAATGGCATTTTAGCATTCATCAGCTGCTCTAGCTCTGTGGTTGCTTTTTGTTTCATTCTGTGTTCACTCATATTCTGGCAATAAATTTAAAATGAATAAAAAAGGATGTTTTAAATCTACTGGTGGTTAACTTGTGGAGCTTATTTCTTTAGGATACTATTGGTGAATTTAAATTGGCAAGATTAAAAAGGCTAGATGTTGATACCAATCAGGGCACATCTTTATAGAATAAGAGTATTTTTAGGTCAGGATGATACAATCTAGGAGGGTGAAACAATCTACTTTTTTTGCATAGTTTGGTGTGGCGTTTTTCACTTCTTCTACTTTTGAAGCCAGAGTACCGGGACAGATGGGCCATTGGTCTGTTATGGCATGGCAGTTTGTGTGTTCCTGAAAGAATAGACAACTCATACAAATGAATTTATGTAAGCACTGTGCATATATTCATACAAGAGGATGGGAGAAGAGAAAGACAAGTGCTCCAAAGAAGACCCTGAAAGAACCAGTTACTTTTTCAACACTTTTAACTGTCCTTTAGCCAAAATGAATCACAAAACAGACATTTTCCAAGTTAATAAAACTTGTTATAAGAATATTTCCATTTCGTTGGCATTTATAAAAATCACAAGTAGTAATGATGTGCATAAATATGACCACATTCTCAATGATTTATTTAAAATTATTCCTAACTGATTGTAGTGGCATAAGGTAGTACTTGATGTGACTATGATCCTATGTTTTTGTGTGTGACTATTTTCAGATATTTGTAAAGGTTTCTTTGCTGCTGCTTAGGTTTTCTTAAGCCAGTTAAACAGCACAGTGTTCAAAAGCGGCTAGACCAAGAAAAATCCTTTCTAAAGGCCAGACTGTGAACTCCTTGCACTAGAGGGCTGTTATTCATAGTTACAATCTAAGCACAGCAGAGATTTTGGAACAGTCCTTTAGTTGAAGTTTCTCATCTGCTAGTATAGGGAACTGGAACACTTTCCACTGAGTTCTGCTCCACTCCATTGAATGAATATGATTAAGTGTTCTAATTTCTCTTATCCTAGGGAAATTAGGGCTAAATCGATGGGATTGTTATAAACGTGTTACCTTTTAACTTCTATGTTTGGCTGTATGTATGCATGTATTTCAATTTCTCTCCCCCACAAAACTCTTCGAAGATTCTACACTTTTTAATGATAGAAATTGTACCCTATATTTGAACGAACAGGGGACTTGTTAGAGATCTGTAGGTTCATATAAGAATTCATATTTGGATTTTAATGGAACAGAAAATTACTTATCTAGTAACGAGAAAAAAGCCTCATGCTTCGTTAGACTGAGAAATACTTTTTACAGTAAACATTTAATTGAGTCCAGCTGTGCCACAAATTTGTCTGTTTGTGATCATGGGGTCCTCCTGCACTGGCAAGTAGCAAGCTCCCATGGCTGGGAACACTGTCAGCTGATGAGGTTCCTGGCTACAGGATTGTAGCTTGTGCCCCCCAATGGCTGGGATCCCCAGCCTGGGCCCATGTTCAATTAATGGCATGATAGGAACCAGGCCCAAAGTTATTCTGTTTTTTTGTGGCTTATTCCTTGTTTTGTGATGGAATTAATTGCATTAACATGTGGCCAGGTAACAACTTAAGATGTGATTAACTGGTTAATCATGTCTTAAGTATAATGCGTGCCGGGGGCTCAACACATATATTAGTCACTTTAGAAAATGGGACTAAGTTATTCTGCACATTTTACCTTTAGCTCTCTGAATCTCATATATGCTTTTGTAAAATAAATATAATTATCTCTACTGTCAGGTAACTTGGATGCCACAAAATTTTGAAGAAAGGCCTAAACTCTTTTTTTAAGGAAACCAGCAGTGCACAATCTGAGCAGCTTGATGGATGTAGAGACTAGTGTAAAATTGTGTTTTAGAGTTAGTGTATATAGTGTAATATTGGACCTAAAATATATATATTCTGGATATAAGCATATATTTTCTGTGGATTGAAAAAGATATCAAAGCTAAGTGTAAAAATCTTTCCTGATATTAGAAGTGGAAACTCTATCCATTAGATTTATTTGAAAATCAAGATTAATACTTATGTTTAAAGAGCTGCATTACAGAGATATCTATTGTTTTTCCCCCTTGGATTTAAGATGAAGTAAAATTAAATTTTGGTGATATTTTATATAGTCCTTTCTAAGATATCATGTGTGAGGGAAAATACAAAACCTCTTTCTAATAATATTACTTAATTTTCAGGCTGAAATGAGGTACTGGGTTGTAAATACATTAACATTGCAAATAAGGCATTGAGCAAACTGCTAGCTGATCTGCTTATCTTGAAATTCCCTTTTGCCACACACAGTTTAAATTTTTAATTTATTTCATAGGTGTAATTTGCCCATCTCAAGTTTTCCATTAGCTGCTTCACTTATGCAGTGAAACTTAATAGTCCACTTTTTAGTATTGTCCAAAATAAAAGCACTTTGACAGCAGTACAAAATCAGCCAGAAATACTAACCTGCGCCTGTGGTTGAGTATCTTTAGCTTAAAGCTTACACCTATTAGACTTAAACCAAAACAGTTTTGTGAAAATTGGTTCCTTCCTTGATAGTTGAGAGAAGAATGGTATCATTAGGTACTGAAGGATACAATAATCTTTCTGGCCTCAGCACAGAAGTGTTTGTAGTTATTACACTGTCTTTCTGATTTTGTATATAGAAAACGTTATTTTTTAAAACAAAATATTGCTGACATCATTGAGAACTGAATTGCTGTCCTGCATGTCCTAGAGCAGATTATTTGATACCAGGCTCGCTATTCTCAACTGAAAGAAACGTAGGCTGTAGCACAGAAACAAAAAGGAGATTGCAACAATGGCAGGACAAACAGAAAATCTATTTTAACAATAAATGTTGCAAACACTATACAACATTTTAGCCATATGTTAATGACAGACCACAAAAATTCTTAAAAGGATTGCATAAACGATATATTGAAGTTTGTCATACTTCCACTTTTTTATGTTAAGGTTATTGGCCTAAGTAGCTGTTGAACTAGGTAAATACAGTAAAATAATAGGCATGTGATTTGCTTGTGGAATTCATTAGCCTCTCAACTGCAGGAACCTTCTAGGTTTTTGTGATCCATCTGTTCAACAGGGGCAACCCTGGGCATTGCCATTTTTCTGCTATAACAGTTTTGGCTGTGGGAAGTAAAGGCTATAGTAATTGATGAGGTTTCAGCTTATTACACTCATTCATGCCTGGAAGAGCACATAAAAGAAATAATACCAACTGTTAGCTTACCAGTTAAGAGCAATATTTAGCAACTTGATCCCAGATTTCAACTGTGGGATATGCTATCCAAATATGGTACATTGGTCACAAAATTACACTTCTTCTAACAATGCTTTGTCTATGTCAGGCACAGGCCAGGATATCATGTTAATTTTGATGACTTTGTGAGGGATGTCCCTCAGTCATAGTTCCATAGTTTCAGAGTAGTTTGGGGTCAGAAGGAACCTGAATAGATCATCTAGTCTGACCCCCCGCCACTGGTAGGAGGACAGGCTGGGATCACACAACCCCAGACAGGTGTTCATCCAACCTCTTTTTGAATTTACCCAAGGTAGAGCGAGGACCACTTCCCTAGGAAGTTGGTTCCAGATCCTAGCTACCCTAACAGTGAAACGGTGCTTCCTAATCTCTAACCTGAACCTATTCTCCAGCAGCTTCTGGCCACTGTTCCTTGTCACCCCAGGTGCTGCTGGGGGGAATAGGGCCCTTCCTATTTGCTGCTGATCTCCCCTAACGAGTTTGTAGGCAGCCACCAGCCGCTTGCTGAGGCTGAACAGGATTAGGTCCCTCAGCCTCTCCTTGTAGGGCCTGCCCTGTTGCCCTCCAACCAAGCAGGTAGCCCTCCTCTGAACCCTCTCATGGCAGGCCACATCTTTCTTAAAGTGCAGTGCCCAGAACTAGATGCAATACTCCAATTGTGGCCTGACCAATGTCACATAGAGGGGAGTATCACTTCTCTGGACTGGCTTGAGATCTTTGGATGCATGACAAGGTGTTTGACTTTGCTGGCTGTGGTCTGGCATTGGCAGCTCACATTCATCTTGAAGTCAATAATGACTCCAAGATCCCTTTCAACCTCTGTGCTCACAAGGGGCAGAGTCATACTTTATCTTTGTTGCCTTTGCTGTGGTAAGAAAAGGAATATTGGAGCCAGCTAAAGGATATCTTACTGGGAAAAAAAGTCTTGTGACCCTCCCATGTTGTCAGTCCTTGAAAGTTATGACCTGACTGAACACTCATCTGAGTTTGGTAACTCAAGCTAAGTACAGACTATCAAAAAGCCTGAGGTGGATTAGAACTACCTTATGCAGGTTACTCTAAGCAGACTAGATGAGTTCTGTAGTGAACAAAACATAGTTTGTCCTTTGGGAGCAGGGTAGGGGGGGCATACAGGCTGCCTACATTGCCCAAGGCCAGCAAATTAGGGGTGCTCCTGCACTGCTAAGCACAGCCCAGTGGCCAGACCACCCCTGATTGGCTTCCAGGCACACATCCCCTCCCTCTGCTGGTCTTCTGTCAGGCACAGGCATGTCAGCTGCACAGGCATGTCATGCTCTCTGGGTCTGCACCAACTCACAAAGGGCGTGGGGGTCCTTGGGTGGGCTCCTGCACACCCACCCAGGGACCCCCATGCTCCCCCCACAAGCAGGCACAGACCCAGGAAGCACACACAGGCTGCAGGGAACGGGCAGTCACCCCACCACCCCGGCAGCATCAGCCACTGTGTTGACTCTGCTGTGTGAGAACTCGAAGGTGGGGCCAGCTGGGCACTCAGGCGGAGCAGCTGAGCACGGGGCAAGTGGTAGGGTTCCTCCCTGGGGTGGGGGAGAAGGGAGCAAAGGGGCTGCAAAGGCACCTGGGATGTTGGTGGACAGCAACCTAATATGAATTGATAGAGGATCTAGTATGGAAGTCTGATTCCCAGTCTAACCTAAATTGATTAAGACTGATGTCATATCAGTCCAGGTCTATCTTAGATTGGGTTCTGCCATTTTTAAACCAGTCTGTGCACCAAACTTCTGTACTGTTATGGGTTTATACTGGTTTACAAGTGTTTATACTGAAAAAGTGTAATGTCTGAACCTACCCTCAGTGTATTCAGAAGTTCAGAAATACTCTGGACCTGGGATAGTTCTGGGTATGTGTATCACTTTGGAGAAGCCCCATGGATTTAAAGCAGAGTGTTCCTGAAGGCTGGATATATTAAAACAAGTCTTTATAGCAGAAAATAAAGAAACTACTATGCCATAAAGACAAAAATCTGCATAGTCCTCAGGGATCATATTGGAATACAAGAACTTAGCCCTAAGGGTCCAATGGAAACAAATTCAAGTCGGCATAGGGACAACATGTTACTGAGTGTGAGTGAGTGTGTCTGAATTTCTAAAAATTTCTAAATGTTTATTTCTTAAGAAAGTTTCTTTAGTGAGAGGTTTTCAAGTAATTTTTGTCTAAAGGTAGCCTAATTTCAAAATTCTAAAAAATTAGTAAGATTACTGCAGATTACTAGGGCTGTGTGAAGCTTTGGTCCCTGATTTGATTTGGCAGAGATTTGGCTTGATTCAGTGGCTGAATCTCCAAATCCAAACCATATCAGAGGACCCCTTAATCTCTCCAAATTGATCTCTCCAAAGATAAAGTATTCGGTGACTGGTGCCTCCTGGGTCTGGGGGTGCACCCAGGGTCCCCCCACTGCTGATCTCCAAGTTGAATCAAATCAGGGACAGTGATCCAAATCAAGAATTGAATCACTGTCCCTAATTTGGGCTGAATCGAATAAGACCCACTTCACACACCCCTACAGATTACTTTATTTCTGGCCATAAAACAAACTTATTTTTGCTACTCAATTTTGCTGCTGCCAGCATATTTTAAATCAGTTATCTTAACAGGTTTTATGCAAATTTTCCAAGATCTACTATCAAGAATATTTTTCATCCAGTTTAAGGTAATTTCAGCTTCTTCAAAACTGGTTTTGTTGTGGCTTCATACTTTACAGTATCTGTGGTATAAGACAAATACTAAATGTTTTAAACTGTTGGCTTAAGCAGGGCTTTTTGCAAAGTGAGTACTAGGTAACCTGATTGGACCACAGAATTCTTGTAGCTGATTTTTCTGAAGACCTTGGAGCAATGTAAGACAAACTGAGATAAATTCATAGGCAAAAGAAGCTTCCCATCCTAGATCATCAAGCCAATAGGGGTAAGAGTGAAACTCCAGAGCATCCAAGGTCTAGTTATTTTGGGGAGAAGAAAACAAAAAACCAAAATAAGTAGGCTTGGCAGAATTCAATTTTCATTTTTTAATAATTTTGAGGGCTAAAATCAAAGTTTATTTTAAAGCATTTCCTTTGGTTTTTATTGATTTAAAATTTTCAGAATTGTATTAAATTATCTGTATGGGGGCACCTGCATGCACACACACAGACACACACAAACATGCCCAGTGACTGCTACAGCCCAGCACATGGTAGGCACAGGGGAAGTTGCTGTGCTGTCAGCCTGCCGTTTGACCCCATGTACAGTGCTGCCAAGCTCAGCTCCCACTTTTTTTTGTTTCACAGTGGTTGCTACCCCCTGACATACCCTGAACCCCAGCAAGGAAACCTCCAGCTGCTGCAGTGGCATCTGCCCCCTGCAGCCAGGGGCTCTCTCTGGTCACTGGCTCCCACGCAAATTTGCAAGGGAAGGTCTGGCTAGCACCCTGCAGGCACTAAGTTGGGAGGTGGGGGTGGAGAGACACACTGGCACATGCACAGTGCCTAGCCCACTTCCCCACCTCCAGCTGTTGCTTAGCTGGAGCTGGTGTCGGCACTGTGGCAGCAGCCTATTTTTTACATCCCCTTTCTATAAATTTCAGTTACTAATGATGGAAATATTTTTTTCATCAGTCTGAGTGTGAGGTGAAACAGATGTTTACCAATACAATTTAATTCTGCCAAGCCTAAAAAAAAGGGTACCCTAGTCTTTGATCTCCCAAGAACTTCTCTCCCTGCTCTTAGTGAAACTGCTAGAAAAAAGTGCTGTGCCAGTAGCACATTGCTGTTCATTCTTGTACTTATGTTAGTTTTATTTTGTTTCAATTTTTGTCTTTTGTGTTTATTAACTTGGAGATGCCTTTGCTTTTTCATTAACTAATTTCAGGAGAGCATGGCTGTGAGTACGTTCATGTAAGTAGCACAATATTTGCAAAGAGAAGGCTCCAGAAAGAAAAATTATCTAAATTTAAACAGCTCTAAATATTTCCTCATAGGAGCATATTAAAAAGTTCCTTGCAGTTATAAGTCCTAGAATTCACTCTGTTGCATGTAAATCTTGGTAATACAAGTTGTCAAAGATAATGCTTTGTTAAATTTCTCTGTTAAAATAAGGGAAGAAGAAAAAGGTTAACTACCACTCAAAAACTGAAAAAGGTTTATAGGTTGTGAGCTTGTGATTTAGATGTTCGATTTGATTAACTTTGGTAAATTCTTTAGTTTGGAACAGTTCCCAAATAAAGAGGTACCTCCTTGGGTATTTATATGAATTATTGTATTGAGACAGCGTTTTAACTAGGTTAATTCCAATCTAATATCAATATCTTGTTTTATTGTTCTGATCTTAACTTATTTTTGTTTTAATAGTTGTACTGCTTTACTTTTAGGTAGTTTAACATAAATCACAGTACCTTGGTTTTTGTGATATCCCTTGATTTTATTTTTGTCTTTAATACAGTTAATGAAAAGATACCAAGTTACGTTTCCTTCCATAACCAAAGTGGGTGTAGAACCCTTGAGGGTTTAGCTGGATATAAGGCAGTCAACTGAAGAGCTGGGTCAGCTTCCCTAATTAGCCTTTGGCCCTTCCATAAGTATCTTGGATCCAGTGCAGCCTTGTAGTGTATTTAAATAAGATTATACCTATTTAAGACACAAGCTGAAAAAAACCATAAATCCATAGAAGGTCATTCAAATGTGCCCTTTAGACTCGAGCTATGTGTAAACTCAATAATATTGTGTCTGAGATTTAAGTTCTTAACAGGCATTGAAATAATAGGATGATTGGGACTGCAAGAATTCTATGCCCTATCCTGAAAATCGTGCATCCTGCCATAACACATGTGCATGGCAGGATGTGCAAAGTTTGAGGCAGGTCATAAGATTGTGCAAAGGCTGGGATTGTCTCTTGCTTGATCTAGGTAATTAGGCTAGGAGTGCCTTGGTCCTGGATGCCAAGCCTGCTCAAGCTGATCCCAACACTCAGCCGAATATCAGGATCCAGCACAAAGCAGCCTCAGGTCTAAAAACTTAATGTGCAACCCAGATAGGTGATTTAGAAAAAAAATGTGCATGATGATTTAAAAGCCTTGGCTTAGACCTAGGGCTGTCCAAGGCTGATCTTGACATTCAGCTGAGATAGGCACAGGGCAACACCAGGTTTTATGCCACATGTTCAAATTAAGGTGTTACGGAAATCAGCCACAAAATGTTTCGTATCCTATGTGGAACTTCATTGACTGTGTTTAAACAGACGTCTAACTTGACCTGAGACTGATTTGTCTTGGGTTTTGACTTGGATCAAAATATCTGTTTACGGATGTTTCACTTCCAAATTGTATTTCTGTTTTTCTGCCAGGAGGTGACTGGAAAGACCACAGAGCCTGACAGGCTTGTTGTTGAAATAAATGCAATTAAGTTAGCTGAGCCACAGTTAGCTTACAGATGCACACAGCAGTGTATGATTAGCACACATTTTAGTGCATTTCATCCACTTACAGGTACTTGAAGCAGGACGATGGGTGTAACATTTGTAGGATCCATGAACAAAAGACTTTTTCCTGGTAGAAATGCCTTTGTGGCTGGTTTGTCATTTTATTGTTCTACAAATTGGAGTGAACATGTAGCATGTTTCAATTTATGTTACAATTACATGTTAATTGTGCTATGAATGCAATGTCTGCTAGGGCCCTTAATGAAAGACTTTAGAGAGTGGTAAGTGTCTCCTATCACAAGCACTGCACAGTTCAAGTTGACTGTGCCTACCCAAGTTACATTTTTTGTGTGACTGGGCTCCTGAAAGTGCTGTAAAGCCACGATGTAACACATGTGCATGGCTGCAGAGCACTTTTAAAATGGCCAATCATGTGAAAAATTAATTCCGGTCAAATCAGGTATTAAACAAAGGTGCTTTAAAGCAGACCACCTTAGGGAACTTAGGCTCATTCCAGGGTTAACGTTCATGCTGTCCCTGAGACTGTCAGTGGGGGAGAGAAGGGGAGGGAGCAGCATGGAGCTGCTGGCTGCTTTGCCTGGCTGGAGCTGGGGGGGTTGGGGTGGACTGGAGCCCCCTTGCCCAGTGGGCCCCTCCCACCTACCCCAGCTGGGTTATTGTGGGGAGCCAGACTTGACCCACGAGGCAAGGTGCTCTCTTCTACTCTTCCCCTTCCCCCTCTCAGCTCCTGCCAGACAAAGCAGGCAGCAGCTCTGTACTTCTGCTGTCAAGAGGCCCAGGTAGGATGTGTGGGAAGGGAGCCTCCCCTTACCTTGTGGGCCAAGTTCTCCTTGATACCCCAGCTGAGATAGCTGGGAGTGAGGGCTGTGAGGTGAGGGGACTCTGTTCTACCCACCCTCCCTCTTCAGCAAAGCAGCCAGAAGCTCTGTGCTGCTCCCTCTCCTTTTTTCTCCACCCCCGCTGCTGACAGCCCTGGAGCTGGGGGAGAGGGGGGGCTGGGGAGAGGGGTGGGTCAGCAGCCTCCTTGGAAGCTGCTGGAGTGCCTATGCATTCTGGCTAGGGACAGCACAGGCAGGTTCCAGCCCCCACCACCTCTCCAACTCATGAATGAGGCAGCTACACTGCACTCTGTTTTTAAGAGGTAAGTGGTCACAAAGGGTGCCTCTAGATGTTCAGGGCCCCCCTCTAACTCATGGCACTTTACACAAAGCACCATGAGTTAAAAATTCCCAACCCATCAGATGTTTTTGGGTAGGGGGTCTTTAACTCATTATGCTTTGTGTTAAGTGCCATGAATTAGAGGGGGGCCCTGAACATCCGTAGGCACCCTGTGTGTCTACTTAGCTCTTAAAAGCAGAGTGCAGTGTAGCTGCCTCAGTCATGACAGGGCCAATCTAGTCAGAAGCCTTTATTGTCTCTATTTTACTTACTCTTACGTAGAGTCCTAATTTTACATGCTTGCAGGTATATCGTTCAATTTACGGTATCCTATGCTATGTGCTCTTTAAATTTCTTTTAGCATATCTGGTCACTTCAAAGGTCTTTCCTGAACTTCAAAGGATAACTTTTGAAGTTTCAAAAGGTGAGATCCAACTAATTGGATTTTTCCCCCCATCCTCTAGGGAATATTGGTAAATAGCCTTGCTGGAATCATTTCTTTTAGTATTCTAATAACTCTTCCTTCAAGGAGTCTTCCTGTATAAAGTGTCAAGAGTTGCTTCATAAACAGCAAGGTAATGGATTCCTTACAGAAAATAGTATGTGGCAAATATTTAGGGAGCTGAGGTCCCAAGCCCTTCTAACACATTTAGTTTGTGATCACAAGACTAGCATGTGCAAAAATGAACTGCAGGTGCAAATCCAAACTCTTGAGCTTCTTAAGTATCCTAGGTGGGTTAGTGATAGATGTCAAATCAGAGTTGCAACTGAACTGTGTGTGAGAATTTTGCTGTCACAAAGACAGACTGCCCTTTTAAAATCTGTATATCCACTAAAAGCTATACAGCTAGGATCCCTTTTGGCAAGAGTAAATCATTTGTTTAGGTATACGTTAGGTATAAACTGATGAAATTCTAGATAGGAATCTGCAAACTTTTAAATCAGTTTAAAAACACTGTTTTCAACTAAGCTTTGGTGTGTAGACAAGACCCTTCCATGTTAGAGTGGAAAGTGAACTCCCATTCTTATCCCATTACTCACATTTATTATGTCTTCTCTATTCTTCATGTATACTTTGGAAAGAGGTAGGGGTAGATCCAGGATTGCAGCAATTGGGAGTGTGGCTATCTCCTCTTTGGTTGTATGGTGCATGTGCAGAAAACTTTCTGAACTCATTGGTATGTCACCACAGGTCCTGCTGGAGCTCCTATATGCTGTGAGCTCTCAGCTCACCAGCTGATCAGCGCAGGTTCTAGTTGGAGCAGCTGCTTTCACACAGCTCTAGAGCCAAGGGGGCAAGTGCAAGGGGGATTGAAGGGATCCAGAGCTGTGTGAAAGCATCATCTCCACCCAGACCCTGCACTAATCAGCTACTGAGCTCAGAGGTCCTGGCAATTACAAAGCTCCATTAGGAGCTACACTGACATGCTGGTGAGCTTAGGGAGCTCACTGCGCATGTCACACAGCTGAAGGGGGTGGGAGCGAGACTGTGCTGTCATACCCCACTAGATCTACCACTGGAAATAGGGATGGGTGTAACCACGTGCAGCAGGTTTGCAGGTTCTCTGTTTCTGTAGTGCAACAGGAAGATAATTCTCTCTGGGTGCATCTACACATGCCTATTAATGTGAAGCAATAAACTCTGGCGCATATTGCACCAGAGTTTATTGCTCCTGGGCACCGTGTTTACACACATGCCCAGGACTGCAGCATGTCGAGCTGGGTTGGAGAAGCCCCAGCTGGCAGGGGACCAGGGAGGGTTAGCCTGGCAGCCTGGGGCTGCTCTGACCTGGCTCAGTGTGCTGCAGAGGGGCTGGCTGGGGCATGAGGGTTCTCCAGTGTAGGGCTAGATGGCAGGCAGCCCCTGCGCTGAAGTATTCTTGTGCCCTAGCCAGCTGCATCAGTGTCTATGCATGCACTGCTGTGGAGTGAAAAACTTGCATTTACAAGTACTGTCCTGCTGTGGAGTTTATTGGTCTATTCTAGCTTAATAGCCCCGCACATGTAGATGCCAAGAAGTTTACTGCAGAGCTAATTAGTCTATTCAGTAAACATTGTGTGTACATGTGTCCTCTGTAAGATACTGAGGTGACTGCTCTGCACTTGGCTACAACTTGTGAGCAGTTTCACATAGTTCTACAAAATAAGTAAATAAACATGTAGTTCATTTTGTGCCTAGATTAATTGTCTGCTAAACATTTGCTCTGTTCTTCCAACTGTGCACAAGATGGAAATTGTGTTGTGTGAAAGATTTTGAAATGTTAGTTTCTTTTCAAACTGCAGTTCAAACCTGAACATACTGAAGTTTTCTAAAGAAAAATAAACCCCTCTCATATTGTCAGGAAGAAACACTGTAATTTTTTTTTAAATAAAAAAACTATCAAAATGTTTCATTCAGAAATTGTTAACAGAATTGTGTGTATTATCTTGACTTCTTGGGTTTTTTTCACCAAAATGAAACTCTGTCAAAATGACAATACTGATTTTTGACATAACTGCAACTTCTGAAGAAAAATTGTTCTTTTAAAGTTTTTCCAATCCATGTTACTGTTTTTCTGTTCCACTTAGTAGAGTGTCTTTCAAGTCTGGAAACTTTCCTAGTAAGCTCTCAGGCTTATGATAGTTTACCTGGAAAACTACTGGTCTGACAGTGTCTGTCTCATCCTGTTTTCTCATATTAACATCAGTGTGGCTGGCAGTCGACATTTTAGGTTAGGTCAAGTTTCTTTTCATTTTTCTAGAAAGATTTAGAAATAGTCTCATTAACAAAGTGCAAATACCCCTCCCTACCCAATGTCTTTCCAGCTGTATTTGCATTTTATACCAGTTAAAACGAAACTTCCCACATTGGGCAAGTTATGTAGTGACAGCAAATGGAGAGTGAAGTAACATTATTTATGGGGATGATTTACGATCCAGCACACACTCCTCTTAATGTAATCTCAAGACACAGCTGCTGTTTCAAAGAGTTCATTCATGTCACCCACAATTAAAATGTCCTTTGTTTTCCAAACATGCTTCCCAGCATGTCTATAAAAGCTTTGCAAACAATCGTTTGTTCATATTGAGAGAGAGTCTTAATCATTTGTGAAAGAGAGGTGCAATGTATTTGTTGGCAAAAATCTTTTTTTCTGGTTTCAGTCAGTCCCATATGGTTATTTTCCTGTAGACTGACAATGAATTTAAGATCTGAAATCCCTAAACCAGAAACCTAAATGAATGGCCCATTATAAATTGTGATGTTGGAGAATGTAATGTATTGTATTTATAAGTCCTTTTTGTTTACTGATTATATGAGTAGGTCGCAACATGAGAAAAGCCTACCTGCTTCCTTTATTAGTTTAGCATGTTACTTTACTGTCCCACAGACTATGCAGTCCAGGGTGCCTAGTCTTTTACTTTTATTTAACAAAATTGGCTTAGCTCCCTCTAATACAGGTTTCCCCCATTTTATGCTGTACACGTGTTCCTGGAAAATGGCGCATAACTCAAATTTTCATAAAGGAAGCCCACTTTTACAGTGTAACAAAATGAAATAGGGATACGTTCCAAGATCTCAACTGTACTGGCCCCCAGATCCATTTCTACCACTTTTACAAGATAAGTTTTGTACTCACCAACAGCAGACAATATACACAAGCACAGGGTGGTGGTGAATGTTACCATAATGGGGATGGTAACTACAGAAACATGTGTCACAGATGAGCAAGGAGCATAGATCCACACAGGAGACTATATTTTGGTGCACATCACTCCCACAATGCATCGCACAAAGCAGCTGATTGCAGGCTTCCACAACACACAAGCCACATAAAGTGAGGGAAAGCTGTACTGTGGGAAACTTGCCTGCAGTGGCTCAGGCCAGAAGCTGGGGGGTGCTAGAGCATGGCTTTCTGGCATGTAGCCAGCATGGGCTGTATGTTTACTTCCTCTTCCTATTGCCCCTGAGGTCTCTGGGATTTGCAGTCCACATCAGCAGGACTCTGTAGGGTTGTTCATCATTCCCTCTTCCTATTTCCAGGTACCTCTGGGATTTGTAGTCCATAGTCACAGCCAGCAGTAAGTTTGAGCAGGGGAAGGGGTATTTCACCTACCTCCCTGGCCCCAGATCCCAGCTAGATTTTGCCTGGGGCAGGGGAGGGGGCAGCCCCACAGACTGGGTTGCAGCCCAGCCGGGCTTGCTGTCCCACTCCCTTGTCAGCCAGGCCTCACTGCCAGCCAGGGAGCAAAGGGGTGAGGCCAGCCCTGCTCTGCTGGAGCAGACAACTCAGCCCAGCCCAGGGCTGCAAAGCATGCTGGGATGCTGCGGACTGGAATTTAACTTGAACCAGGAAGGGGTCTGGGATGGAAGTTTCATAGACTAGTTTGACCCAAATCAGTTAAGTATGATACTACATTCAACCAGGTTTATCTTAAACCAGTTTCTACCATTTTGAAACTGTTTTATGTCGACAGAGCTTCTGTTCTCTTACAGGTTAAACCAGTTTCTGTGCTCTTAAATTGATTTATGTATAGCTTCTGTCCCTAGCCACTGTGTTACTACACCTTATAGCCTGGAGGTCACATCATTAGTGTGGGGGGTGGGTGGGATCTGTACATTTGAATCCCCTGACTTCTATGAAGGTATTTTTTTCTATATTCACTTCTTGATGAAACAATTGATTCTTGCTTGACCTAACTGCGGAACACTGTTCAAAGCTGTGAATCCCAAGTGGAGAAAGGATACATCCTTGCAGACCAGAGTAAGGTGGCTAAGTCCCAGAAGAGAAAGGAGTTTAAGACGAACATCTTCAGAATTTCCTATTGGCCAGCTTCGGAACTACGCTTGGAACACTGGGTTTTGTGAATCCTTCCCTGATAAGCCTAACTCCTCATTACCTTATAGAGAGGAGAGCTTTGATACCTAACTCAGAACTTCAGATTCTTCTACACTAGCAAGAACATATAGAGCTGAATGTTGCTTTGCCTAAGCCCTTTAGTTGCTTTAGCCCTAAGGCACCTAAAGTCCTTTTATGGATGTAGCTGTCAGATTACAAACTGCCTGCTTGTTGGTGATGGAACATAAACCTGAAGAATTATCTCCCACAGTGAAGCAGTTAAGCTTTTATCTCATTCCTATTTGCTGCTGTGTTGTCTTGCATGCACCAACTAGATGCAGAACTTTGTGGCTGTCTATTGTCAAAAAGCAGTCTGGTGGCCATGGATTCTGTTTTTTTCTGATTTAAAAAAATCTCAAATCCTCTGATACCCACCTCCAACCAGTGACTAAAATGAAAGGCCCCTCACTCCTTCCCCACAGGCCCCCCACCCTAGACCTGCTGGTGCCCCTCACTCCCAGGTCTCTGCACAGAGTGGGGGCAGGTGCGGGCTGCTCACTGCAGGCCTGGGCTCCTGCCCTGCTGCCCTCCCCTGGGGCCTCCACAGCCCAGTGAGTGTGACCTGGCAGTGCAAGGAACAGCAGGGCTGTGCAGGGAAACTTGTGAGGTCCATGCTGCCCTGGTGACATGTCCCCTGCCCGTCTGGCAGCAGTGAGGGGCAGAAACCTGCACTGCTGCTCCTCCTGTTGCCATACATGGAGGGGATGCCTCACCAGGGTAGCATGGAGCTTGCAGCAGCAAGTAACTTCCCCGTGCAGCCCCTTTGTGCCTTGCAGCACCACATCACACTCACTGGACTGCAGAAACCCTGGGGGAGGGCAGCAGGACGGGAGCCCAAGCCTGCAGTGGGCAGCCTGCCCCTCCCACCCAGGAGTACACACAGCGACAGGGAGCCAGCCCCATTCCCCACCCATCCAGATGAGCCACCTGCGTGGCCCTGTCCTGCTCCCCGCCAGGGTCCTGCGGCTGCGCATTGTGGCCCTGGGCCCCAAGCCCCATGCACCACTCAGCTGGGCAGTAGCCCCAGCCCATCCTTGCTCACCTCCCTCCCTATGGTGGCCTCAACCACACCACACTTACCTACTGGAGCTGCTTTCCAGGCTGCCTTGTGACCATGTGCATATATGTGCACATGGGGCCTCTTGGCTGACCACCCTCCTCCCACTCCCTCTCATCCTCTTGCAGGCTCTGCCCTTCAGGGAGCTCTTTGCAAAACTGCAAAATCCATGGGTTTCTTTATTGATGAAAAATCTGTGTTTTCCTTGGGTAAAGAAGAAAATCCACATTTTTCCCCATTTTCCCATGGGAAATGGAAAACCTGGATCCCTGCTGATGACACAGGTTTTTTAGGATAGATTTTCTGTCAGCAGTCCTATGTGCTTCTTATACCAAGGTGGAGGTGACTCTACTACTTCTGTCTTGCACTCAGAGAAGATGAGGACAAGTATAGAGAGTAACACTGTAGTAGTGTAGTATTTTGCCTACTTTTTTCCTTTCTTCATATTTTGCTTTTTTGGACTAGGGGCCCTGAGGAAAAACATGACCCTGTTGAAGTCTGTTAGATTTTGCTATTGACTTTTACTGAGTCATGGTTTCACCCAGTGGTACAATGTCCCAAACTCTTTGTTGAGAAATAAATATAATGCAGGCTGATCTTTTGCGTGCATATTTTCTATACAGCTATCTTCTACAACTAAACTTTGAGAACAGGGTGTCAGACTCCTGGTATTTAAATGAGTAAACCAACAACTTTCCTTGGTAAATTGTAATGTACAATAACAAATGCATGCACCCTACACTCAAACTATATTACAAAGTAAAATATGAATACTGCAGGAAATTTTTTTTTTCTCAAACAAGAAGTGCTATATAGGTATGAAAACATTAAATGCATTTGGGAGTTAAAAATCCTCCTTCAGAGTGTGCTTCTCATAAAATATAAAATAAAACAGTCTGAATTTAATCAGATCTATATCCTCTTTTCCTGGGGTGGCAATTACCTGGGCTCCCTTGTCTAGCATGTCTGCCACAAGATTAAGGAAGGAATGAAGAAATACAGTTAAAACATAAAACCGACACAGAGAGGGACAATTAACAATTTATTCAGACCTCATCATTGCACAAATTAGGATCCATTAAATTTTGCTACTGTCTTTAATTTAATGAGGGTAGCAGCTGCTCTGCTCCTTCTTATAGGAGTGATAATATCTTAACACTACACAGAGGGGCTTTGTTTATTTTTTTCAGTGCAGGAACAAGGCAGGATATTCAGCAGATGCTATTTCTGGAATAAAACTGCATGTATTATGAGCCTCTTCAATTACTCCCCTGGCTTCATCTAACTTCCTCACCTCTCCCCAAGTCCTCATTATTCAAAAACTCATTTACTGGTAAATTATAAGAAAATTGTTTCCTCAGATAATGAAAATAAAGAGAAGCCAGGGACAAGTCAATAAACTATTATGAGGATCACAAACAAATAATAATAATTTCACAAAAATGACAAATGGCCTGCTCTCAGCCACAAGCTTACCATTCTGGTTTACAAGGAGACTAATGATTTAGCCAGCGTATTACTTTTTTTATTCTACAGAACTAATGAAACGTGTCATTTAAACTTTGGTGCTACTTTTTTCTTTTTAAAGTTTCTCATGCTTAGAACAGAGGGTTTTCAAGATATTAAAATTACAACCCATCTGGTTTGAGAAGTTTAGTGAAATATTTGTGTTTCAGTTCCACCAAATTGCAGTTCTTGCCAAAAAAACCTGGTTGAAAAAATGACTTGGCTCTTGTTATGCAGTCACTGAGCTGCTCTGTGATTTTGGACAATTTGTCTTATCACTTTATGCCTGCCCTAAAAACCTTTATACATGAAGGGAGAGAAAGAGAGAGAGACTTGTTTTGCAAAGATGATTCCTTTCCACCCCATTCCCAGTTCAGTTTATTTTCTTTGTTTAAATTCTTGACTACATAACAATGACTACTTTCTAGTGTATTTTAGGAGAAAAAAGTATGTAAGACTGGACTTTCCAATTACGTTGCCTAGAACTAAGGGTCTTCCTAGCTTGTAAGACTGGTGCCACCAGAGTGCATGGCTTTTGGCTGGTTCATGCAGTTTCTGTTAGAACTGTACAGCCCTTCTCCAGCAGCAATGTTAGCAGGGCCCTTCTGTGTGCCTGGGGAGGCACTGGCTGTTAAAGGAGGCTTGGTGGCTGGCAGGCGGTGTGGGCATGTCTACATGTACCTTTGGTTAGCTTCTAGGTGGCAGCACAAGTCATCTTATGTGTAAGTGCTCAGCCAGTAAAAAGAAGGGTCTTTGAGTGTGGACACGCTCGCATAATGGCCGACAGAACTTGGGTTCTTATGGGAGACCTATGTTATGCAGATCAGGTCTGTGGGGCAGACCTTATGATTTGATCTGAATCAATTCATTCCAAATCTGACCAAGAGAAGTATGTTGCATGTTTTTTAGGAAGGACAGTAAAGCAAAAAATTAGCTCAATATTAATATAGCTATTGTATGCTGCATTAACTGGCTTTATATCAATATCCAACATAAATCATGGAAGACAGAATGGAGAACAACTGTTTCAGAAAGGCTGGGATCTTCAAACACTGACTAATAAACCAGGCAGTCTCTTCAGTTGGCAACTGTCTCCAAAAAGATGCACAACTAAAATGAGTGGCAATTGCAAAAGTAACTGTGCATGAAATTGCAATTGCATACTTTTTAACATTTTCAATAGGTAACAGGCTGGCAGTATTTGCCTGAAACCCCCCACACTTTTAGCAGGTGTTGATCCATTTGGGAAGGGATTTAGTGGATTTTGTTTACTTATTAATGCAGATAATAAAAGTGACTGCCTGAAGCTTAGAGGTCTAGGCTGGAGACTGAGCAGCCTACAAAAAGCAAACTTAGGAGCATCCAACTCTGTAAAGATGGCTTGAGCAGAAATTTGTTATCCTTTGTTTTATTTTGTTAAAAAAGTCAAATCCCATTAAAACTATCTAGGGCAGTGGAGGCCATCATTTTGGCAGAAGTATCACAAATTAGCCCTGTACTCTCCTGGAGTGCAACTTTAATCCTTTTCCCCTGCCCAATGTGCTGCTGTTCTCTGCTTCCTGCCAAATCTGCCACTGCACTTCCTGTCTCCTCTCTGATCTTCTGTATGCCACAGACACAGGCTGCCTGTGCCACTTGTGCCTGCAAATTGGCCATTCCTGTTCTAGGGTGTGGGCTTTGTTTTAGAGCAGGTTGTGAAAGGCAGCTGTATGTGGCTTTAAGTCCAGTTGGTGCATAAATTGGAACACAGAAATGAGTAAGCAGTGGCTTTAGGGACATGGGAACCCTTTTTTGTTAAAATACATATTCAACATCAAAGAGGCCATCCTTAACAGACTAACTGATGGCAATATCGTGAGGGATAACCAGCACGAGTTTGTTGCAGGTAGGTCTTGCTTGACCAATCTCATTTCCTTTTACAACCAGGTGACCTATCACCTGGACAAGGGGGAAGAGATTGGTGTCATATATCTTAACTTTAAAAAAACCTTCAATCTAGTATCCCATGATCACCTCTTGGCAAAACTGGCTAACTGCGGCCTCAACCTCACCATGATCCACTGGCTGGGGAATTGGCTCTGTGGCAAGACACTCTCTAGGGGCGCTGTGAACTCCCCTAGCACCCCCTGGCTACCGTGTCAAGCCGGTGTCAAATGCACCCTCACCGATCTCGCCCCCCACATCTTTGATGTTTAAATGTTTAAGGGAGGCTGCCTTTTCTATCTGCTTTGACATGGTGCCTACCATGCTATACCAGGGCTCGGTCCAGTTGCCCACCAGCGCCCTCACAGGCACCCCGCTTCGCCTCTCTCGCGGCCCTCGCTACACTGGGACCTGTCTCCCAGGCTCTCATAGCCCGTACCGGGGCCTTGCTCGTGCTTCTCGCGCTCTCCGCCCGCACTGGGGCCTATGCTTCGCACTTCCCGTGCTCCCCTGCCCTCACTGGGGCCTCGCTTGCGCCTTTTGCACTCTCGCCCTCTCTGGGGCCTATGCCTCACGCTACTCGCATTCTCCGCGCCTTCCGCACTCTCACCCCCCACTGGGGCCTACGCCTTGTGCTTCTCAAGCTCAGGGCTCAGGCGGCCTCAGCCTTACCTGGCCCCCGGACCTGCCTCCTCAGGCCTATGCTCCACTGGGGCCTGTCCTGATAGTTGCTTACACTGGGGCCGGGGTCAGGACACCCCAAAATGCAGCGCCCTCTGTGACGCTAGGAACCCCCCCTTCTACTGGGGAGCTCCCTTGAGGCCTCCTCCACCCCTACAGCCTCGCCCAGTCCTCCAGTTTTAACAATAACTGAACCCAAAATCTCCCTTCCCGGGGTTACAACATAACTTCCAAGCACAACCGAAATCTCCCCCTCTGGGATTCCAACATAAGTTCCAAGCAAACCTGGCTCCCTCTCACATCTCCTCATCAGGGTTTCCTCCACCTAGTACTGTCAAGCCAGCACTCTCCAGCCATCAGGCTTCTATATTATGTTCTGCTCTGCTCTAACAGAGCTCCCTCTTCCTCTTAGGCTGCCAGCAGGGGAACTGCCTCTGGCCTTAGCCTTCTGTGTTTATAAAGGCCAGGTCCTGTCCCCTGGCGGTCAGCTGACCCAATCTGTTGCCATAGCAACTCCCACCTGCTGCCCTGGTGAGTGGCAGCTGAGCCCATTTACTACTATTCAAGTAGCAGGCACTCTAGTGCCCTGCTACAGGCTCCACAGCAGGACCCAGAGGGTGGTGGTTGATGGAAGTTAATCGTCGTGGTACGCTGTGACCAGTGGGGTCCCTCAAGGCTCTGTTCTAGGGTCTATACTTTTTAACATCTTCTTCAATGATATAGACATTGGTGTCAGAAGCAGACTAGCCAAGTTCGCCGACGACACCAAACTCTTGGGTAAAGCATCCACACCTGAGGACAGGAAGGCGATCCAGGCAGATCTTGACAGACTCAGGAAATGGGCAGATGAGAATATGATGGTGTTTAACACCAAAAAATGCAAAGACTTCCACCTTGGAGGAAAAACCTGCAGCATCCTTATAGGCTCAGCAGTGCTATGCTGGTTAGCACTACAGATGAAAGGGACTTGAGGGTCATGATTGACCACAAGATGAACATGAACCTTCATTGTGATGCTGCAGCTAGTAAAATGAGTAAAATGCTGGCTTGCATCCATAGATGCTTCTCAAGCAAATCCCAGGAGGTCATTTTCCCATTGTATTCAGCCTTGGTGAGGCTGCAGCTGGAGTACTGCATCCAGTTTTGGGCTCCACAATTCAAAAAGGATGTGGAGAAGCTTGAGAGAGTCCAGAGGAGAGCCACATGCATGATCGGAGGTCAGGAAAACAGAAAGCTATGGGACTCTTCAGCCTGGAAAAGCACAGGCTCAGGGGTGATCTGATGGCCACCTATAAGTTTATCAGGGGTGTTCACCAGGATCTGGCGGAACGTTTGTTCACCAGAGCACCCCAAAGAATGACAAGATCAAACAGTCACAAACTCCTCTGTGACTGATTCAGGCTGGACATAAGGAAGAACTTTACTGTCTGAGCCCCCACAGTTTGGAATAGACTGCCACTGGAGGTGGTTCAAGCACCCACTTTAAACGCCTTCAAGACATTTGGATGTTTATCTTGCTGGGATCCTATGACTCCTGTTGACTTCTTGCCCCTGGGCAGGGGGCTGGACTCTAATCTTCCAGGGTCCCTTCCAGCCCAAATGCCTAGGAATCTATGAACATAATTAGGTTGATATATGGTGGACAGGTTACTTTAAATATATGGTATATTTTCCAATAATGTACTTTAGGAGTACAGTCAAATTAGGCATGCATTTGAGTACAGATAGACAAACAGATATAGTCTCCTGTATGTCATTATTTAAGAAAGAGCCTGCTAAAGCATGTTTTGATGATGCGCGACTAACTGAACAATACTTAGTATGAATTTTAGCTTTAAAATAAAAATAATTAAAAGTATTTCTTCTTGCAATATCAACATGTGTTTCCCACTTCTATATGTCTTCATTTTCATTATGCAGGCACCTCTAACAGGTGCTTTTTTCCTTCATTCTTTCATAGATTTTTTTTATGGCCAAAGGTATCATTGGGATCATCTATCTTGGCCATCTGTAAAACAAACAGCATATGACATTTGTGGTAGAGCTGAGGCTTTGACTTAAGCCTCTTAAGTCCTATTGCGCTCTCTTAATAACAAGGCTAGACTCTTTGCATTCACACAATGGCCGTTGCAGCTGATAAGAAAGAAAACTACTAACAAGGGAACCACTTTTAGTGCTGCTGAGATCAAAGTGTTATAATACTGAACTTTTCTCCCCTGAACTTCTTTTCATACAATTATATATTATAGTTAAACCTTATTTTTATGGGTTGAAACATAATATTGAATTCTATGTCTTTTATCCCTACAAAATAATTTAAAATTGCCCATACACTATCCTACTGTAGGAATTCCAGGTTTTCCAGGAATATCCTAGAATCAAAACTCATGGCAGAGGTGATATCTTTTATTAGACCACCTAGATATTTGCAAAAAAAAAAATTATTATTTATTTGCAAGCATTCAGGCACAGGCACCCTTCAGCAGGCATAGGAGATTGCAAAGATTGTAAAAGTTCTAGATAGAAATGAAAATTCATATTTCACAGGAGAGCTGAAGGTATGGTTTGAAACAGCTCATTTTGTACAGATTAGGCTCAGAGAAAAATTGGAAAAGTATTTTTACCTCAAAGTTGTCTGTTGGCAAGCAGGATGTAGAATCATATTTCCTTCTGGTTATGATGTTTCATATTTCACAGAAGTGCTCTTGTGGGCAGGAATCTCTTTTCTGGAGAGGTATTTCTGTCCTCTGTTAGAATGCAAAGGCGGAGCACAGTCCCAGGTTTCAGGTAGCAAATTTTGCTTCCTTCTTGTAAAATTATGAAGTTTTCATTTCATTTAATTTCATTACAAAGCAGATACCAGGAATATCCTGGAAATTCTCAATGGCATCAAGACATATTTTCCACAGATAAGGGTCTGCAGGATTGGTTGAGGTTTGTTTTGCCAGGGCAAAATAACTTCATTTCTCATTGCATAAAATAACATAATGAAAAAATACTTGAATAAATTCTAACGTCTAATCCAGCATAAATGTAAACATGCAAATATTCCTACTCATCTTAATTGGTCTACTTACTTGCTCAAGAGTTTTCGTGTTCCTAGCTGCTGCTTTTGGCTCAGGTTCTTGCCAGATAGATTTCACCATCTTTTGTACTGATGTAGTGTATTTATGATGATTAGAACACTCTAAAACTAAGAATTTTGCAAAGAATTTGCAAGGTGTATTTATTATACGTGATTAGGGTTGGGTATTTGACCAGTCAAATATTGGTCAAAAATTGTAAAAAATCATCAATACTGTCAAATAGTTCATAGAAAAAACACAATTTTTTCCACTAAATGTGTCAAAAACAATAAAAAAAAATCATATTTCCATCAACAAAACTTCCAAAAAACTTACTCCCCATAAAATTGCTATAATCTTTGGCCAGTCAAAAATATGCAGTTGATTGACTTGTTAGTTGACAATATTTGACCAACTGACCTGCCAACATTGTACCTGATATGATAGCTTATTCATGATTTATATTTTAAAGATGTATTTAAAAGTATACAGGGATCAGATATGCTTCTTATTAACTGAGGTATAAGAAATGAAAATAATTAAAAATGGGCTGTATACCTCACTGTTAAAGTTATTGAGTTTTGATGTTTATTGCAATGGGAGTAGAATTACTGGTCACTAAAGTACTTTTCAAGAACTCTTAATCACAAATGGATATATATTGAGCAAATGTGGATGCTTTCAATAACTATCATGCAATAGCACTTATTCAGATAGATAAATCGTCATTCTACAAGACTGTATTCTCATTTCAGCTTGGCTTTTAGAGAAATGATGTTTAAGCAAGGAAACCAGATTTTTCAGTGAATTCGTCTTCTCTTCTGTTCTTGTTTGGTTTTGTTTTTTTAAAATGGAGATGTGAAGGAAAAAGTTCTATTGTCAAGAAACTTTTTTTCATTGGCTTTGGGCACTACTGCATACATAAGGTTTGAATTAGTATGTTTTTGTGTAGTGTTCACAGTGTACACAACATGTTGCAGACAGCTATGAAGAGAGGAATCGTAGGTCTTCGGATATGTTTGCAAAGCAATGCTGTGCAACCCATTCCCAAGATCTCACATGCTGGAATCAGAAGAGATACATGGCTGCCCTAGTGCAACACTGTATCAGAGCTGATATCTGTGGTTAGGGTACTTTTTTTTTAGATTTGGGTATGAGCCTTCTCAAACTGAGGAGGGTCTGAAAGCCAGGTCTCTCACATCCTGGCTTTAACCGCTCAGCTCTTTTATATAAAAGGTTGGTGACACTATAACCATCTCCTCTAGCCATGTTTCAAAGGGAGAATCAAACAAATTGTCCGGAACCACTAGGCAGTTTAGGCACTGAAGTCTGGGAGGCAGTTTTAGAGTCTGAACCCAATTTCATGTACATGCCTAACAAATCTATAGGCAGACACCCAAATCTGGAAGAGAGGCTGGATTTCAGACACGCTTTCCTCTTTGGGACTTTCCATGCTGAGGTGCTTAGCTCTTTAGATTTATAACATGAGTTTGTGAATTTTGCTCTAGAACTTGGGTGCCAAATGACAATCAATGGTATCAGGGCTATGTCCCTTTGTAGTCCTGGGCTAAATCCGCCAGGGTTCTCTGCAGACGCTGATTTATCATGGGGCCTAAAAAAAAAAAAAAAGGAAAGCAAATGCTACATATTGGGGATAGAACACACACAAGTCTTCTCTAGTAAGATGAAAAGGTGGCAAGCTCAACACTTCATTATCCTTGAACAATAACATATGAACGTGGAACATGAAGGAACAAATGGCTCATAAGATGATCATAGGATACAGATTCTCTCAACAGAGTTTCTTGCCATTCTTGTCAGTCCATGTTAATGGCAGGTAAACTTTAAACAGGTATAATATATTACAGATAACTTCTAAAAATAGCTATAGGGTACTTAAGAATTCAGAGGGACAGTTTTAAAGGTATTTGTTATCTCACATAGGTGTCTTGATTGCCATAGCTGCCTAAATACTTTTGAAAATCCTATTAAGTGCTTCCCTGTATCTCTCGTCACATAAACATCTTTAAAAAAATCTGTGATTGAGCCTATACTTAAGGAAATACAGTGGCTGTGTGCACTCTCTGCTAACAAGCACCTCAGTACACAATCCTTTGTCTCAAATATCTAAAGTATCCCCATGACTTCCAGTACAATTTTGATCAACTTTTGTTAGTGATCATCTAACCCAGTGTTTCCCAACCTTTTCCATCCCATGGCATACTTAAATAAATAAGAAAAAATTGTGGCGCACTGCTCCCTCTTCCTGCCCCCAACAGATAATATGGCTGCAACAGCCACCCCACACTACTGCTGCTCCTTGGAGCGGTGGGGGAGGAGGAAAGGGGGGATGGCACGTGGCACTGGCACTGTGTCATTTGTTCATTTATTGTGTGACTTTTCCAAAATTGCGCAGCACACCTGTTCATGTCTAAAGTGCCAGAAATGCATTTTTGCTTTGATTAATAAAGGGACTTTAGCAAAAATGTTTAGGTGTTTTCATTTTGATTCTTGGCATTAAGCAGTTTCAAAGATTAATAATTGGCTACATCTGTAAATGACTCTCAATTACAGATGAGTTTTGAGATGCTAATACATAGAAATATCCAAATGGCAAACACTGTGTATTCACTAGGAGCAAGGAGGGTGCCTGTATGAACAGGAAACATATTTGATAATACTCTTTTAACTTGACTTAACCAACGTTTTTTGTGTCTTGGAAGATTGAGAGTTATTGGTTTTGCAGAATATTTTAAATTCCTTGTTCCTTTTTTAATGGTATACACCAAATCATACACATTTTTTTGCTATCTGTTGTCCTAGGTAATCATAAAGAAATTTTAACAAAATGTAAACAATATGAGCCCCATGTGATGCAAAATAATTTCTCTGTTATTTAGTAAGTTTACTTATAGTGAGAAAATTCTTCATATCAAACCTAAATTTCCCTGGTTGCAATTTAAAACCTTGCTCCTTGTGCTGTTGTCTGCAGCTGCAAAGGGTAGTCTACCTTAATCCTCCGTATAAGCACCGTTCAGGTATTTGAAGATTTTTCCCAAATCTATCCTCAGTCTTCTCTTCTTCAGAGTAAATCTTAGTTTTTTCAGCTTTTTCTCATAAGACAAGTTTTCTAGGCCTCTAATATTTTTGTTGCCATCTGCTGGACTGTTTTTAATTTGTCCACATGTTGAAATGAGGGGCCCAAAACTGGACACAGTACTCCTGATGACACCTCACCAGTGCCAAATAGAGCAGAAAGATAACTTCCTTTGACTTGTAAGTGATGTTTTTATTAATACAATCCAGTATGCTATTGACCTTTTTTTTTTTTTTGCAACAAGAGTATGTTTTTGGCTCATATTCAGTTTCTGATGCATTGTGATTCTTAGGTCCTTTTCTGCAGTACCTCAGTCTAGCCAGTCCTTCCCCTGTCTTCATTTGTGAATGTGATTGTTCTGTCTCAAGTGCAGAACCTTGTACTTGTCCTTGCTGGATTTCATTCAATTGATTTTAGGCCATTTTTCTAGTTTATCATGGTCAATCTGAAACTTAACTCTTCCCTTCAGATGTTCTACAACTTTACCCAATCTCATCCTCCAAATCAAAATGTGTCATCCAGAACCTTTGCTTCTTGAACGACAGTTTGACAGTTTAATGGGAGCATATGGGTGCAGACTTCTAAGAATTAAAGCTTGTATCTCATATATCAGCGTCTGTGTTCCTGGTAGTGTTGTGCTTGGTTGGCAGGTACATTGAAAGACAGGAGTATAACCTTGAAAGACTGTATTCAGGATAGTATGACACTATATGATTATTTATGCCTAATATGGGATAATATGTAGGCCTTAATTGGTCTTCAGATATCTGACATTCAAGATATGTTTTAAAGCTTGTCTTTTATACTACAATAAACCACCTGACCTAGTGCTCTCCAAAGCCATTAGATTTGCCCAGGGGGTACCACAGCTATTGCTCATCTTCAGTTTTTCATGTCTGAAGAAATTGCATACTGTGTGAATAATCCCAGCCATGCAAAAACAAAAGAGCTTTGCTTCTTTCTTTCCAGCATCCAATTTTCCAAAATGACTTTTCTATATTTCTAGGCAAATTGCATAAAGAGAACATACCATGAGTATGACAATTCAGACATGGGAAGTTGACGACAACTTTATCACAACAACCTTTCTTAAAATGCTACTGTTTTCCCTATATCTGGAAACACTGCATCAGGAAAACACTGTTATCTCTTTCTCTGTTCTATATGATGGGAAAAAAAAGACTTTTCTTCAGCCATCTTAAAAAAATTAAGTTAACAACAGATCCATCAGTACCCATCTGGAACATCCATTTTGTTCAATAGTAAGAGCATCAAACAAATAATTTACACAACTGTGCAATACAGACCATGATGCATGTGAGTGGGCAACAGGTATGCTTCTTTATCTAAGTTGATCATCAATTCATGTCCACCCCCCCAAAATGCTCAGGTTCATAAGTTCTTATAATTTTATTTCATTGGTTAGGAAATGTTAGTATTATTCTTGAGCCAAATCGTGGAGTTCTTCTGTGAAATCATGTGAATCTCTTACAGAAGGCAAGGTCTGAATAGAAAATGAGCTGAAGACTGAGCTGAGCTGAACATGTAACCACTTATTTATATATGGATCCAATTCTTTCTTAACTTTTACTTGCTTCATTGATGTCCTTTAGCAATGTGTTTCCAGAGTAATTGTACAATACTCTAAAATGTTGTCCTTTTACATATACTGCCATTTAATTTCAGCAAGTGAATTAATACTGCACACCAATTTGCAGCCTATTGCAGAATCAAGGCCTATGTATGTTGTCTTTTCAGATCCAATAGTTACTTGATTCTGACAGTTAGTGCCAGTGTGGTGTTACCAGATTTGCCCATCACTTTGGGGTGCGCTCATTTATTAGGGGTGTATTTCTAGGGTCTTTGTAATTCTATCAGTGTGCTGTTTGTCTTACTTGTGTTTCTATATGGAGCTGTAGCTCTCCCTTCTGCAAGTCCTCACCCCCAATGGAGCTATCTTGCAGGACTCATTTTCAATGGGGCTGGGTTCCTCCAGTCACCAAATCAGTCATACACACAAACTCACAGATCAATGTGACACGCCTGACCTGGCCAGGTTGATCAGAATGGATGAGCTGACACCTTCATATGCCAGGAATCAGTTCATTAAGCTGACAATAAAATGCAGTCAGACACAAGCACACAAGTAAACAGAATACTTCTGAATCCAGCTGGGTGTCCAGCTGACACCCTCATGGGCCAGCATTCAGTTCATAAGGTCACATCTCTGCCAAACTGGGTCAACCAGCCCATACAAGCTGATTCCCTTATGTGTCTTAAACTCAACACGTCCCAATCTTCTGCCCTATCTGTCCTAGTAGTGGTAGCCTCTTGATGAGCAGACCTCACAGTATTTCTGGGCTTCACAGGGATCTTTGGCTTAGGTAAAAGAAACGTTGCTGCAGAGCAAGTGGGGAAGGAAAGTGGAGCAGGAAACATACACCTGGTTACTATCAGTTTGACTATAAAATTTGTTTATTGCTGAGAATACGAAATGTATAATAGTACTAATAATAACAGACATGCAAAGGAAAACAATCAAAACAATTACAATACTACTCTGGGTCCACTAAGTATTTGGGGAAACTTAGCTCAAGCTTAACTAATACAGTTCAGGTTCAGAAATCTATGCCTAGAGAGAAGAAGAGAAAGAGAGAGAGAGTGAGAGCTGGGATCTCACCAGTCCAAGGCACTTGGGTTCCAATGCTGACAGGTAAAGTTCTTAGCACAGTCCTTGAAGGGAGACTATCTGTTTTATCCAGCTTCTCAAGAACAACAACGGATGGTGTCGGAGAGATTTCTCTCTTGAAGCATGCTTGTTTGCTGATTTTACAGCTTTTTATACCCTCAGTTCAGATTCTTCAAAGCATTCTTTTAATTGTGTAAATAATTGTCTTTTCTATTGACAAGGGGTTATCTGGTTTGGAACATCTCAAGAAACTGATTAACAACCAGGAAAAACATAAGGTTTTAAGAAGTAACCAGACATTTAGGAGACAGCTTGAAATTCTTATGGATAGCAGATATACTGGATGGGATACCTCATTGTTACTTTTCAGATAACTTGCAGCATCAGGGTTTTGTACTTTTTTACCTGTTGTGAAGAAGCCTCAGCTTAACATGACTTTTCCAGGTCTTACTGTAGTCTTTTAACAGACTTAAGGGGATTATTGGAGTGTTCATAAATTTTGTGGGGAGGACTTCCACCAGTCATCCCGGGAAAACTATGACAGCATTTGTGGTCAGGGCTCCGACAGGCTGGACACTGTGATGAACCCTTTACCATTGTTCAAATGTTGCCCATACCTCCTCTGGCTCAGTCTCTTGCCTCAGTATTCCCTAACCCGGTGACCAAGTTTTAGTGAATCAAGTTTCAATAGGCCTCCCATAGTGCGACTGTGGAATGTACGGCCTGAGATGCCTATTAAACTTCACTTCTGCTTAGTTCTGGTTAGATAGGGTGGGGGCGGAATAGAAAAAACCCTTTGTAAGTCCAGCAAGCTGGGTGCCAGGTCTCCCTCAGGAAGACAATGCTGACAGGTAACAGTAGTTGATCTGGAAAAACAAGCAATTCAACTAAAGACTCTATCAGCTATCTAAAAGATGGTAAAATTTAAAACCTTATTTAGCACACAAACTTATTTTCTTTTTCCACAGAATAAGTTTTTTTTCAGATACTTTGGAATTGCATAACTTTAAAGGAATATATTTTCAGTGGTTTTAGATTTTGTGTTCTCATAACTTTTCCTTGAAAAACAAATCTGATAAATGCTTTTTCATAAATCTCTAGTGGTGAATAATCAAATTGTAGTTTTCATATATTTTCTGTATAAGGAAAAGTATCCTTCTAAAATCACACCAGTTCCATAATACTGCTACAGTCATTAAAGACAGCTAAACATTTGGTCTATGTGTATTGTACAATTTTCAACAATTTTATAGAAAATTTGTATGATTTTTCTACAATGAGTGTAAAAATATGTCAGCATATTTCATGCACATTAGTTAAATAATTCTGTTCACCTATTTATATAAGAAATGATTGATCTGATTCAATTTCCATTCTGTTGTATTCAGGCACTTGTTAGGCCAGGCGTCTCTTGGTCTGTTATCTGGTACCATGTAAAGCAGTATAGCCTGTTTCATGATTGGGCTATCAGCAACTAAACCAGCACTCCCACCTCAGCTAGCTTGGGTGAGAAGGGTGTGTAGACACCCAGCAGAACTAAAAACAAAATCTGTTAAAGGGCAAATGGCCATCCATTGGCGAATGAGCCAATGGCCATCCATACCTGGAGAGGAGATGGGTGCCACCAGGTCTCTCTGCCCGAAGAATTGCCAATGATAAAAAGCAACTCAGCTAACCTCACTGGAATGGAGGAGGGTTGTTCCTGCATCTAAGGTGCCCCAATGATCACAGTGGCCTTCGGACTGACTTGACTTGTATTCTGGCAGCACTATAATTTACTTCACTGTAATATCTGTGTGAGATGTACCTGGAACGGAGAAAAATTATACTGGAAAGCCTTACCCTAACTCTTGCTTTCAAGGCAATTATAACCTGGTGAGCACTTTAGCAAGTTTGTCGTGCTCTGTTCAGTAAAGGAAGTTTGTGAGTGCATTCCCATAAATGCATGCACTGAAATTTATGTGCTTCTTCTGTTAAGAGTCTCAGAACAAAGAAAATTAGTTGTACAGACTGCAGTGGCAGTAATTGCTCTCTCAGATTATTCCATTCTTTCCCATTTGACCACTTATATAGGATAACCTTATGGCACGTTAATAAGAGAACAGCATTTCAATGTAAATTAGGGAAGGAATAGGAACCAACCATCTAAATTAGATTCCAATAAATGTCAAGTTTGATTAAGGAAGCTACTCTGGAAAAAAGAATTTTAAAAACCTTAAAAGCTACAGTTTTGAACAAAATGCTTTTTATCTTGAGAAGATGTATTTTGCTATCTAATACAGAGTACAACATTCTTCATTAATTGACAGCAATTGATATGCATTATACAGGGTACAAATAGTTCCTTTTTTCAGGAGATTACATATTTACAAGCCTACAATAAACTACAGGGGTTCATATGAGACTGGCAATATAAATGAATTGGACGTTGTGTTCATGAAAGAGTACAACTTGGGGTGAGATTATTGACCTAAAACTGTTTTAAGCTTCTGTAACTTTCTGAGGTGGAGGAGGGGAGGGAGAATCTCCCAACCTTCCTAGTTGTAATATCTCGGAGAGAGGTGCAGTTGGAATGGTTGGAGTAATGTAATACTTAAAATAATTAGGTATTTGTGATTGTATGTACAGACCCATGAGGATTGGGTTAGATACTATCTACTATCCCCATCTCAATCTAGTTGCCATAATAAATTACAGCAGAAAGGGTACTAGTCTCAGGTGTACTGCATATTTTCTTGACATTCAAAGCCAAATTTAAGGGGTAATGCGCACACACTAATTTTACCTACTGTCTACCTGCTGGACAGTAGGTAAAAGTGCACTAATTTGATACTGCAATGTCCTTATTCCCCCAAAATGCACCAAGCTATGCATATGGTGCAGTCACTTTTGGTAGAATCCCCAAACACTGTAAAATAAAATCCATTGTAATGACCTCTGTATAGTCAATAGATAGTTCTTCCATATTATCCATCTATTTATCGGTTAGGTTGTGCCTACACAAAGTGTGGTGAACAAGCTACACAGTGCCAGGAGAAGTCTTAAGAGACATTAGAAGCCACAGACATTTTTTGCAAGCTTCTTTGACCAGGGGATGGTGTTCCAAGAAGAAGGATTGCTGGGAAGAGATGGAATCCACCTAACAGAGGGAAGAGCATCTTTGTAAACAGGCTTGTAAACCCAGTGAGGAGGGCTTTGAATTAGGTCTGTCGGGGGATGGAAACCAAAGCTCTGAGGTAAGTGGGGAAGTGGGTGACCTGGAGGAAAAGCAAGTAGGAAGTTGTAGCAGGGCAGGTGTTCTCATCCTTTCTGGGAAATCAGGGCAATCAACTAGTTACTTTAGCTGCCTGTGCATGAATGCGCAGAGCCTGGGAAATGAGCACGAAGAACTGCAAGTCTTTGCACAGTCACAGAACTATAACATGACTGGAATAACAGAGACTCGGTGTGATAGCTTGCATGACTGGGGCACTGTCATAGATGGGTACAAACTGTTCAGGAAGGCCAGGCAGGGGAGAAGAGGAGGAGTTGTTATACTTTATGTAAAAGAGACATTGATTGTTTAGTGCTCCAGTATGAAGCTGGAGATAGGCCTGTCGAAAGTCTCTGGGTTAAGGTCAGAAGGGAGAGCAACAAGAGTGATGATGTGGTGGGAGTCTGCTATAGACCACCAGACGAGGAGGAAGTGGTGGATGAGGCTTTTTTTCAAACAGCTAGTGGAAATTTCCTGATCACAGGCCCTGGTTCTCATGGGGAACTCCAATCACCCTGACATCTGCTGTGAGGGAAATCCAGGAAATTTTTGGAGAGTGTTGGGGATAATTTCCTGGTGCAAGTGCTGTAGTGGCCAACTAGGGGCTGTGCTCTTCTTGACTTCTGCTTACAAACAAGGAAGAATTGGTGGAGAATGTCTAAATGGATGGCAACTTGGGCATTAGCAACCACGAGGTGATTTGAGCTCAGGATCCTGAGGAAAGGAAGGATGGAGAGCAGCAGAGTAAGGACCATGGACTTCAGAAATGCAGACTTTGACTCACTCAGGCAACTCATGAACAGGATCCACTGGGAAGCCAGTCTGACTTGGAGAGGAGTCTAGGAGAGCTGGCTGTACTTTAAAGAAGCCTTACTGAGAGTGCAGGAACAAACTATCCTGATGTGCAGGAAAACTAGCAAGTATGGCAGAAGACCAGCTTGGCTTAGCAGGGAATTCTTTAGTAAACTAAATCACAAAAAGTAAACCTATAAGAAGTGGAAACTTGGACAAAACAACTAGGGAGGATGTAAGAGTATGCTCAGGCATGCAGGGATGAAGTCAGGAAGGCTGAAGCACAATTGGAGTTTAGCTAGCAAGGGACATAAAGGGTTTCTGTAAGTCTGTCAGTAACAAGAGGAAAACAGAGGAAGTGTGGGTCCCTTACTGAATGGGGAGGCAACCTAGTGACAGAGGATGCAGAAAAGGCTGAAGTACTTGATGCCTTTTTCACCTAAGTCTTCAACGGTAAGGTCAGCTTCCTGACTACTACACCTGGCAGCACAGTTTGGGGAGGAAATGAGCAGCCAGCGGTGGTGAAAGAAGAGGTAAGGGACAATTTAGAAAAGATAGATGTGTACAAGTCCATGGAGTCAAATGGGATGCACCTGAGGGTGCTGAGGGAGTTGGCTGATGTCATTGCAGAGCAACTGGCCATCATCTTTGAAAATTCATGGCTATCAGGAGAGGTCCTGGATGATTGGAAAAGGGTAAACATAGTGCCCATATTTAAGAAAGGGAGAATGGTCAGTAGTTCCTTGGATCCCCCTGTCAGCTTCACTTTAGTCCCTGGACAAATGATGGAGCAGATCCTTAAGGAATCCATTTCTATGCACTTGGAGGAGAAGATGATGATTAGGGACAGTCAGCATGGATTCAGCAAGGGAAAGTCATACCTGACCAACCTGATTGTGTCATTGAGATGACTGGCATTGCAGATGTGGAGAGACCAGTGGATGTGGTGTACCTTGGCTTTGGCAAGGCTTTTGATACAGTCTCCCACAACATTCTCACAGGCAAGCTAAGAAAGTATGGACCAGATGAATGGATTGCAAGGTGGATAGAAAACTGGCTGGTGTGTTGGGCTCAGAGGATAATAATCAGTGGCTTGATGTCTATTTGGCAGCTGGTATCAAGTGGAGTGCTTCAGGGGTTGGTTCTGGGTCTGGTTTTGTTCAATATCTTCATCAACGACCTGGAAGATGGCATAGAGTACACCCTCAGCAAGTTTCCTGATGACCCCAAGCTGAGGGGATTAGTGTATGTGCTGGAGGGTAGGGCTAGGATTCAGAATGACCTAGGCATGATTGGGTCAAAAGGAATTCAACAGGGACAAGTGAAAAGTCCTGCACTTAAGATGAAACAATCCCATGCACCACTACAGGCTGGGGGCTGACCATCTGGGCAGCAACTCTGCAGAAAAGTATCTGTGGGTTACAGTGGACAATAAGCTGAATATGAGCCAACAGTGTGCCCTGGTTGCCAAGAAGGCTAATGGCATACTGGGCTGCATTGGTAGGTGTATTGCCAGCAGGTCAAGGGAACTGATTCTTCCCCTCTATTCAGCACTGGTGAGGCCGCATCTGGAGTACTGTGTTCAGTTTTTGGCCCATGCACTACAGAAAGGATGTGGACTTATTGGAGAGAGTCCAGAAGAGGGCAACGAAAATGGTGAGGTGCCTGGGGCACATGATTTATGAGGAAAGGCTGAGGAAACTGGACTTATTTAGTCTATAGAAAAGAAGACTGAGAGGGGATTTAATAACAGCCTTCAACTACCTGAAGGGGGGTGTTCAAAAGAAGATGGAGTGAGACCAGTGGGCTCCAACCTTTTTAAGTACGAGATCACCTTTGGCATTTAAAAGCAGCCCAAGATCTACTGTGCCCTGCCGCTTTCCCTGTCCACCCCCCACCCAGCAGGTAAGTCTGTGGGGAGGGAAAGAGTGGGACAGATTGAGGCAGAGGGAGAAAAAATTATTTGGGGGCAGCAGGTAAGTTCCACCTGGCTGGGGCCCCACTCACCTTACCCCTGCTCCTGCCTCTGCAGCACTGTCTCTTACCATCGGGGCCTCGATCTAGCCCCACCCCTTCCTTCCCCCACAGACTGACCTGCTGGGCTGGGGCACGAAGGTGCATGCACACGGGCACTCAACACCCCTACCCCAGACTCGGATCAACTCCAAGAGGCTCCGAGGTTTACTGATGGATCAAGATCCACTGGTTGGTGACCACTGAGCTAGACTGTTCTTAGTGGAACAAGGAACAATGGTCTAAGTTTGCAGCAAGGGAAGTTTAGGAAGATTTTCTTACTAGGAGGGTAGGAAAACACTGGAACACATTACCCAGATAGACTGTGGAGTCTCTATTCTTGGAGGTTTTTAAGACCCAGCTAGACAAAGCCTTGGCTGAGATGATTTAGGTGGGGATGCTCCTGCTTTGAGCAGGGGGTTGGACTAGATGACCTCCTGAGGTCCTTTCCAACCCTCATTTTATATGATTCTATATGATTCTATGATAAGTCTATCTCGGCTTTCTCATTCCTTTGTGTAATATTGTAAGGCAGCTGAAAATGATAATCTGTGTGCTAGTTCAGGTAGCACATTGGGACTGTTATGAGGTGGATTCCCCATTTTCTATTCACCTACAGAGTGGGAGTAAGTAGGAGCTGTGTGTTTCTTCCTGTGCACCAAGGTTCGGATTGTCTCTGTACGGGAGGTTGTTACTCTTCCATGTGGGCATGTAGGATATCAGCTATCACTCTACTATCTGAATGCTCAGATCTGTGAATGAATGCTTCTGCCCTGGCTGACCTTGCTTTACCAAACACATTTAAAATTTTTTGCAACCATGAAGAAAATAATAACACATGATAATGATTTATTGTCTATCCTTGGAATTAGATTTGGAAAAGAACTATTAGGTCAGCTTGTCTGTCTCCATGCCAAAGTAAAATTGCTCCCTATTGTCCATTTACAAGAATTTTATTCACTCTTGTTTGAAATGTGCTAAGAGAAGCTGTTTCACAAGTAAGATTATTTTGCAGGCTAAGACACTTCAATTGGGAAGTTTCTTAGTCTAAATTTTCTTTTTCTGGATTTCATTGTAGTATATATTTTGAATTATCTTTGGGTATCACATTTTATAAATGTTCTCCCTGCTTGGTACTTATACCTATCAAATGTTAACAAATTCTCATATCGCCTCTTAGCTCAGATTGAACCAGGCTTCACACATTTGATTCTTAATGTCTCCTCATAAATCAGTTTCTCCAGAACTATGCTCATTCTTTCTGCTCTTCTCTGAACTCTCTGAAGTTTAACAGCATATTTCTGGTAATGAGCTGCACTTATTCCAAGTGAGCTCACGCTAAAGCCTTAGCATGGGGTTTTTACCTTCCAGGTCATGCATCAGGGCTACAGAATTTTGTTGCTGCCAGTGACTTCATATCCTATCACAGTGTCCTACATTTCTTTCCAGATTTTTAATTGGTTACTTCTTTTATTTTAACTTCATTAGAATTTATTCTCAAAATCAAAGGGTTTCTATGATGGATGGCATGAAGCATACAAAAATTAAAGTGGATGGTGAAAAAAGACTGATATAACTAAGCTGGTAGCATAGCCCCAGTCCTATAATAGCCCTTTAATGGTAAACCCAGATCATTGCATATTAGGGTGAGATTATATATTGGAGTTAGCAGGTGCTAATTCTAAGAAATGTTAGTCTGTGTTAAGATTAACAAATGCTAGTAGTCAGTCACATGTTTTGGGTTAATACCTTCACTAATGTGCACTGCTCAGACCTACTGCTAGAGGGCTGGCAAGCCAGGGTGTGGCTAAGGGATGCAAGTTCACTCCATGCCTTCCCTGGTTGCCATCTCTCAGTATAGGTTGGGGAGGGAAGGGAAGACAGAGCCTCCCCTGCACTGCTTGGATCACCCCCTTCACTCCCCAGATCCCCTTTCTCCCCCCTCCCACACCCAATCAGCTCCTCCACCCTCTGATAGCTGCTTTGCCCCCACAATCAGCCCAAGAGCAGCAGCTAGGGTGGCCATCACAGAGAACAGTCCAGGTGTCCTCTGTCCTCTATTGATATGAAACCTGATGCCTTTAAAATTTATAATGCCTTTTAACGCATTGTTAGTTTGCCTGCTATGGGTTTCGCAGTTGATCATATGTCCTTTTAACCTTGGTATTCTGAGTGATTGAAGAACTCCAGGCTAGATTTATAGATGCTGTAACAGTTTTGAAACAAATCAGTTTTATAGCACTTCCTTCTCTTTCTGCGCTGTTTTTCACCTGTCACTGTTAGGTAGTTGGCATTCATTTTTAATTGACAACAAAATTCTTTTGTACTATTTAGAAATTTGACAGCTGTCTCTAGGTGGCACTTCATGATATTCAGACGGTCCCATTGATTGTAACTTTCACTCTGGTGGACAATATATTTTCTCCCTTAGTATCTAGAGTTTTAGAGGCAAATAAAACAAACTTGGGAAAGTAGTGAATACCTTGGAATACTATGGATGGGCACTGAGTAGACAGGGTGAGCACTGACAACTGAAGTCAATAGTAGTTTTGCTTTGAATGTATGAACGGCTATATAATGCTAAGTACTCTGAAAAATCAAGTTTGGTATCTGACCTAGAATACTTGGAAAACAAGTACGAAGGGGTGTTTAGTTAGGGAGAAGGCATATTTGTTCCACCAACGACTTTCTACTGTTCATGTAGCTCTTGCTTTTCACATAGTTTATTCTGGCTTAGAGCTATGAGTCAAGTGAAGTTTGAGATGCTAGTAAAGTTGAGGTGCTATTGAAAAAGGATGCAGTAGCCATCTGGGCAAACTGCTACCTCATTACTAGTGTATCTCCACTGTTTGGAGCATCATTGCACATCTAGCATTAGGAAACAATCCTTACACCATCTCCAGCTGGGAGCTCAGAAAACTATTTCTGGAAACAAAGGGTCTATGTCTTTTTGGCTGTAGCTGTTTCACTGCATATACTATGTGTTGGGTAATACCACAAGAGGACTCCCTGCTACTAAAACTAAACCAGATCTTTATCAAAGTGCTATTTATAGAAATGTGTAAACTGCAGCCAGAGTCCAAACAATTTGTAGACACTTTCCTGATGTTTCTACCAAACTCTTCCTTCTTGCAGACTGTAGCAATCACTCCCAAATGTTATGTAGGTGCTATAAACTATGGAGTTTGCCACTTCCAGTAGTCTGAGAATGACTTTTGAAGGCCTTTCCCCTTGCAATATTCTGCTGCAGCTGTGGGAAGCAGAAGTCCTCAAGTCAGATCTTCTAAGTCAGGGGTTTTCAACCAGGGGTGTGCTACCCCTGGGGGTATTTTGGAAGTCAAGGGTACTTCTTGACTGGCCGCCAGGGGTACCTCAACCAAAAAAGCCTGAAAACCCCTGTTCTAGGTGTAAAGGAGAAGGTGACTAGCAGAGCATGGTCTGTAGGAGCTCTAGGATTTTGGAACGTGCCTCTGTGGGTGCAAAATGGCTCAGGATTAGTGAGTTTTCTGATATGCTCCAAAAGGACCTTCATTTGAAGTGGGGTGGGGGGTGGGGGTGCGGATTGGGTTTGTTTGGTTTTTTTTTCCAGAGTGTTCCTGAAGATTTCCTTCCACAATGATTAAGAGAAAGGAAGATGGTTTTATTTAGGCATCTGGTTGGTTTAGTTTCTATTGACTTGAGCATTCAGTACTAAGGGAAACTTCATTGAATTACTAGTTTGTTAAGCCAAGCAGAGACTCAGATAAGGGCGTTTCATTGTTTTAGATGTAAACCAGATGTAAATAAATAAATACAAAATTCTGTTTAAAGAACATTCAGTCAACATTCCCTTAAGCAGTCAAAAGTTAGGAAATGACAATTTAAGATTGATTTCATGGCAGTCACTGATTAAACAATCATATAATATTTTTCCAGTGCTTGTTCAATGAAAACTATCAAATATTTTGCTTTATCTACCCTGTACAGTGTGTGACCCACTGTTCCATTTACTGAACACTGTTCAAACCCAGTCTGAAGAATGATTATACACTTACCCATGTCTTTATCTAACAATTTTCATCCTTGTGATATCTAATTGCACAGAGAAATGTTGGTGTTCAGTTTGGGACCCACAAGTACTTTTGGAGTACTTAGCAGTGCCATAAGTATAGGTGGATAAGCAGTGGACAAGCCCTGGGTGCTGACTTTAGAAGGATAGGTGGACCAAAAGGAAGGGCCCCCAGGGGAGTCTGTGCCTTTCTTGTTACTGAATACAGCATTGCCCATTTCCACAGGTGACTGTAATTGGTGGCTCCTGGGGCAGGGGCAGTGGTTTCAATTGTGTTCTAGTACTGGAAATGGCTGCTGTGTTGGATTAGTCAGCAGCTAGAGAGTTAATGCAGCAGGCACACCCTCCACTACATCCACCTCTTCTTTCACTGCTGAATTTACCCTTGCCAATTGCCATTGCTACTAGCTGAAGTAGGGAGGTGTGAGAGGGTCCTTACTAGGGTGGCCATCATAGAGGACATTCCAGTTTTCTGCTCTTCTGTCCTCTATTATTGATATGAAAATGGACACCTTTTCTCTCAAAGAGAAAAATAGAGGACATAAAGGTGTTGGGTTTTGTATCAATAGAGGACAGAGGACAACTAGACACTTTCTATGATAGCCACCTTAGTCCCTAAACCTGGTGGCACTTGCATTAATCCCTGGGTTAACACCACCTCCCCATGGCACAGCTGTTCCCAATAATAGGACACTTTTGAAAAATGCTGGCCCTAACTGCAAGCATTACCAGTTAATGCTTTTGATACTTAGCATTATAAAGCACTTTGCAGGTGTGTCAAGACAAGCTCACACGTGTGCCTTGTAGTGTCTCAAAGCCCTTTGAGACACTGAAAGAGGCATGTGCAGGAATGGGAAAAGGTTCCCCAAGCTACAGATTTGTAGCCAGCGCGGGGGGCAAAATTGGACCCCTGGATATCCAGAGGTAAAAAAACTGGAGTGAAAAAAGTGGGGCAACCGGAGGCCGGGTCTCTATGGCTGGCCCTTGCTGTGGTGCTGAAGCACACTGATGTGCAGGGCAGGCAATGTGCCACCTGCAGGGAGCTGGACCCAGGCTCCAGTGCTGGTAAGTAGGGGGCTGGAGGAGCGGGAGAGGACCATGGCGGGTCCCCTGCTGGCTCCACCCACTCTCCCAGCCCCCTGGATTGCTGCCCCCTCCAGCCCCACCCCCTGCCTGCCCCCCAAATCCACCTGGTCACTGCCCCACCCCCGTGCCTGTCCCCTGAGCCCCCCATCACTGTCCCGCCCGGCCCCAGCCCTCCAAGCCCCTCCATCACTGCTCCCCTCACCCCAGCATCCCCACAATAAAAAAAAAACACACAATCCCCACCCCCTGGCACTCACTGGCACTATTAGCTGCCCGTCGAGATCACTGGGGCCTCCCTGCACAGCACAGGGCTTGGTGACAGCCCTAGTGGCCCCAGCCTTGGCTCCACTGTCCCCCACTGCCTTGTGCTCTATGGGGGGCTCTGACAGGAGGCCCCAGAGCCCCCCACAGCCCTGGCTCCTGCCATGAGTAGAGGCTTTTTTATTATTATTATTAAAGTGCTGGATGCTAGGAGGCAGCCATCGGGGGGCTGGGGTGCAAGCAGTAGATGGGGCTGGGCAGGGCAGCCATTTGGGGCTGTGAGGGAGTGGGGGGATGGGGCTGCAGGAGCTGACAGGGGATGGGGCCAGGTGGGGGACTATTGGAGGGGTGTGGTAGCTGCTGTGGGGGCCATTTGACCCCTGTAGGGTGGGGGGCTGTGGTCCCTGTGGGGGACAGCAAAACATATAGGTATTTAGAATTCACTTTATTATGATGATAGAGACACCGGTAGGCTTCCAAATTGCTTTAACACTGTAGATATATCAATAAATCATTGCCCAACTGATCTCTCTCTCTCTCTCTCTGTGTATATATATATATGGCGGTATTTTGTCTTAATTGTGGAGGAACGTGGATTTTGAGGTATTTTACAAAATGGCTTTGCGATTTTTTTTATCAAGGATTTTTCAGTGTTCAAATAGGGAATGTATTTGAGCTACTGCAAGCACAGGTGCTTGCATGTGTGGACGCTCCCATAGAAGCAGTGCAAATTTGAGCTTGGGCTTCCTGCCTCAGTGCACGTGCCCGGACATGCACTTTGGTGCCACTTGGGGCAAAATAACCCTGCCTGGCTCCTCCCAGATCTGCAACCAGAGGGAACTAGAACCTGGGGCCAGCACCTGTGCTGTCCCCAGCAGTATAAAAAGCTGCCCAGTCCTGGCCCTATCAGTACAAAAAGCTGCTCCTGCTGTAGCCCCTTGTGGGGTGGGGCTGTAAGCCCTGTTGTGGGGGCTAATCCCTGTGGGGCCCTGTGATGTGTTGTGGAGGGTGGGGGGTAGTGACCTCAACGGCAGCTGGAACTGTAGTGAGTGCCATTTTCTTTTTTGTTTCTTTATGGCCGCGATGCTAGGGTGTGGGGGGGCAGGGATAAGGGAGACTCGGGGGGTTGGAGGGGCTGGGGCCAGGTGGGGCAGGGATTGGGGAGGCTCTGGGGGCTGAGGAGGGCTGGGGTCATGCGGGGTATCTATGGGAGGGGCTTGGGGGTTGGGGTGGGCTGGAGCCAGGTGGGACAGGTGGGGGAAGGGGCTGGGCAGGGAAGGGATCGGGGGGGCTGGAAATGCGGGCTGGGCTCCCTCCTTCTCCAATCTCCCCCATCCCTTATTTACCTGCAGTGGAGCCTGGATCCGGCTCCCTGCAGCTGGCATGCTGCCATAGCATTTCTGTTGAGGATGTGATGCTGTGGCAGCCAGATTGTTTCTGTTGAGGATCGAGCCTCCAGCTGCCTCAGGGTATGGTCTGGGACTCTGCCCTATCCCACGTTTTTTCTCTGTGGGTTTTTTTGACCCCTGGATATCCAGGGGTCTAATTTTGCCCCTTCAATGCAAATTTGAGGCATGTGCAGGCTCGTATGGACATGCCTTATTTAAGCTGCTGCAAGCGCACATGCCTCCATGTCTGGACATGCCCTACTAGTTCAAAGCAAACTGGCTTTTAATTTGTAGTTTTTATTGCCCAGCATTTGCAGATCAGACCTTAGGATCTTGAATCAGGCAGCAAAAAATCAAAGAACATACAATTTTAGTGACCGCCAGTAAAAACCTTGGTTTAAATGACTTGTCCAGCACCACAGAGAAACTGTGGCAGAGGTGGAGTTAGAATCCAGTTTACCCAGACAGAATGCAGCTGCCTTAATCATAGGATTATCCTGCCTTTTCCTACACGTGCAGCATGCGTTCCTTCCAACTTTTGCATGAGATGAACCACCACTATACAGCCATGATTTGTACCCAGACTAGATCCATCGTGTGCACTTAATGGAGCGGGGAGAGGGATCTATGGAAAAACCAGAATGTGGTTAAAAACTATATCATAATTAATACACACAACAGAGTAGTGGCCTCCTCTTCCACACCGCCTGGATGCTAGCAAAGGTTTCACATAGAACATGTTCCCTGACTCCCCAGCTCATGTTCCCCAGCTTAGGCCTGAGCTACAGTTGTGGGGGAATCCTGTTCAGCTTCAAGCTGGAGCCTACTCTGGTGTGAATGGTCCCTTGCCATCTGCTCCTGGTACACCAATATCTTACAAGTTGAGGTTGCAGGTGTTTTTGGCAATCTGTCCAAAAATGATGATGGCCCCTGGTCTAGTGCAGGGGTGGGCAATTACTTTGGGTGGAGGGCTGCTTACCCAGTTTTGCCAAGCTGTTGAGGGCTGCATGGGTAGCCCTTCCCCACCCATGGTCACCATCTTATGACTGGAAGTCCTGCCCCCTAATCCCTGACCTTTGTCCCTTTCAAAAGGGGTTTTGCCATCTCAGAACCAGAAAAATACCAAATTATATTCTAAAAAATGAACATTTACAACTTTCATTAATTTGATTTCAAAAATATTTTGTCCTGGTTTACATGTGTTTGTATAGTGTACATTAAAATGAAGTCTTACTCTTGTAATATTGTTGGGGGTGGGTGGGTATAGGTTTGTGGGGAACTGTAGGTGTGCGGTATGTAGGGTTTAGGGGAGGGTGTGGGTGTGTGAGGGTATGGATGTGGGGTGAGGGAGCATGTAGATGTATGTGTGGATATTAGGGTGTGGGTGGGTACGGGGTTTGTGGGGGACTTTGTGTGGTGGGAGGGTGGCTAGGATGTGTGAAGGGGCTGGATAGAATAGTCTGGCAGGCTGGATGAGGCCTGCGGGCTGGATTTTGCCCACCCTGGTCTAGTGGGTGGAGCACTTTCCTAGGAAGTGGGAAATATGAGTGCCTCTTAGAAGTTTTGAAGTCACATCTCCCACTTCCCACAATGTTAGCAGGGTAGAAAAAGTGGATTGGTCCTCCACCTTGTCATCTCCTTCCCCTCACCTGTGTGGAAAAGAATCCTGAGATGATGGTGGTATAAACTATGCAGCCTAAACTAGATCCTTGTCCCTAAGGTCACACCCTGTGTTTAACATTTCTGCCCAATAGAGTCCTCTGGCTGCATGCTAGATCTCTTATTCAGAGTGGGAAAGCTATAATATACCTCTGTTAGAAGAACAAAATCACTCTCCTAAGACAAAAGGTATATTTTTAGGTCAAGTACCTATGCAGGCTTAGCCATATAGTAGGCAGAAAAGGATCTGAGCCTAAGCCTTAACAAGGGAAGTGCTGGGCAGCATTAATAAATGCCATGCCTATATTTAAAAAATGAGTATAGTTTGCCTCAATCTTACCTGTAGATGACAACAAAATCAGCTTCAGAAGTTTGGGGAAATCCTATGCCTGGATATTAATAATATAGTTTATCATTGTGGCAGTGTGCAGGAGGAATATGCTGGTCTGTGAAAGAAAAAAGGATTAGTGTAAGCTGAACTTGCTCCTTTCCTTGCACAGCTAGTCAGGGAAAGGCTAAAAAGAAAGACTGCTAGGAAGAAAGAGGAAAAGATGCCTTTTAGGAATGTCAGACTTTACAACTTCGGTTGAATCTGAAGCTAGGGAATATTTTACATTTGTTTTCTTTTCATGTATTTATGTACTCTTTTGTTATAAACATTAACCCCTGAATGTAACACCTTGCTTTTTTGCAAGTATTCTAGTGCTAATATATTCCATTTGCCCTACAGCTGCTGCTTTTAAAAGCAACCATCTGTAAACCATACAGTGATATAAAAAATATTGTATTACAGTTTTTTTTCCTTATGATATATCATGGTTCTCTAAGAAAGCGTTGACTCTTCAGTAACATTTGGTGAAAAATTTATTTGACTATATAAATGAAGAGAGAACTGCATTGGCTTGCTCCTTCTTCCCAATTTAGCCTCAGCATTAAAGAAATTTGCTTTGCATTATGAAGCCTGCTGATGTCAGAAGAAAAAATAAATTGGGCCCAGATGGTATGGTACTAAATAGAGCTGAGCACAAAGTGTGCATGTAAAAAGAGACAAGTCAATTATGCCTATTTTTGCTAGTCTTTCACAAAAGTGAGGGAGGAAAAAACATTTACTTTTGAACTCTCTCTCAAAGGAATTACAGCCCAGAGGAAACCTGCACACCAAAGGGAAGAGTCTCTCGCCTTTTCAAGGTCACTGAGAAGCTTTTTAGCAAATCAACTTTTCATTATTGTTGCTAATCTTCAGATTTCTGTGGCTTCTTTCAGTCATGCTTTAGAGCAGACTATAGCATCTAGCAGGTTTCTGGCTGTTCTCCTACAATGGACAAAGTTCAATGGATAGGTTAACTTCATTAGATTTGCCAGAGACCCTTATTGCCTCTGATCACCTGATCTTCCCGAATAGCTGGGATTCTGCTACATACTTTCCCACTCCCATTTAATCCTTTTTTTACTCTTATCTTTCCCATTCTTTACTTATTCCTCCTTCTCCCTTAAATTGTTTTCCACTCTTCACTTCTCTTCTACATTTCCCCTTTAACATGCTTCTCTTTTTCTTTGCTCTCTTCTTTTATCCCAATTCCTTTACTTCTTCCTTCCCTCAACTTCTTTTTCTTGGAGCATACATATCTCCTGTAGATTGTAGGCTATGACTCCAGCAAAGGGAATGACATATTTTTTCATACTTTTGAGCAAGTTTGTCAATGAGGGAAGGTTTGGAAAACAGACAACTAGACCAACTGTAATAGTTTTATGTAGATATTTTAGACAGGTTGCTTCTTTTTTTCTTGATATAAATGTTAATATCTGTGCTGAAAAATCTGTAGGATATGGGGTAGAAAACCTTTATTTCTTGCCTTTGAAGCTGGAGCATCTGTTTCTCAGTTATGTCCTTTAGACCATATTTGTGTATGAAAACATGTAGTGATCAACAAAAATATACTGTATAGGGCCTGGTTATCTTCTTACTTACACCATTAAATGCAGTGTTGTAAGTAACCAACCACTCCTGGGCTAGACTGTAAGCTTGGTGTACCACTGAGGTACACGAAGCTTATGCTGTAGCCCAGGGATGAGCAAAATACGGCCTGGGGGCCAAATCTGGCCCACTGGACAATTCCATTTGGCTTGTGGGGCCCCTCCATAAGCCCCCTATAAATTCTGGCCCTGGGCTGCCCCTCTGCAAGGTGGTGCCTCCATGCAGCTCTGGTTGCTAGCTCAACCCCAGCCTGGCCTAACCTGCCCCAGCCTCAGCCCTGAGCTGGGGGGCACTGGAGACAACAAGTATCTGCCTGGCGGAGCTTTTGCCTGGTCACCCTGAGGCTGTTCCCAGCCTCTCTGCCTGTGAGTGGGAATTCAGGTAAGGGTCCCACTGGGACAGGGACTGCTGGTGGGGGGAAAGGGGAGCATTGGTGATGATTAACTGGATTGATTGACCTAATTATGTATCTCTCATTTTGCAGGCTTATTGTGGCAGGGCACTGTTTGTGCCTGCCACTTTAAGATCAGCCTAACAGTCAGCAGGGGCTTGATTACGACAGTCATTTTAGATCCCTGGCTGCCTATATAAGTAGTTTAGTTGCCTGCCGGCAGGCCAGGCAACAGCATTGCCTCATTGCAAGGCTGCTGGTGTCATCCTGGAGATAAGAGAGGAGCTGTAGGGGATGGCTAGGAGGCTCCTGGTCCTGGGCATGACCTAAAACTGCACCCTGCTGGGATTGGGTGGTCTGGTGGGGCTCTCAGTGGCGCAGGAGCTCCCAGGAAATGCCAAGCCAGTTACCACCCTGGTAAAAGGTGGGTCGGGGTGCCTTAATCCCAGCTCCTACAACCAGGTGGGTGACCTGCTAGTAGGGCTCAGAGGGCAGACCCCAGGAGAGTTGGGCTAGAGACTCAGAGATGTGATAGAGAGAGTACCCTCAACTGGTCAATGCTGGGGCCAGGACCAGACCAGTCAAAAGGGCCAGGGGCCCACTGTGAGGGATGCCCAGAGCTAGAAGGGCCTGGGGTTTCTGACTGGCCTTGGAGGTGAGGCCAGGACCTGTGTGGCCAAAGGTCCTGGGGGACCATGCCCAAGAGGGGAAATAGTTTCAGGGAGCTAGATAGCCTGAATGAAGGTGGGGTAGGCCACCGGAATGGGGGGATCTTAGAGGGGTCCTGATTGGAGAAGTCTGGGGCCCAGCGTGGGGCCGGTGATTGTAAGAACTATGGATGCCATCTGTGAGGGATGGGCTGCAGTGTAGGGGAGGTACAGAGCTGCAGAAAGCGCCCCCTGGCATCAGGGCAAGAAAATGGGCAGTCTCCAGCCTAATATGATTGTTAATTAATAACAAGGCATGGCAGGAGAGAAGGTGGGCGGTTGGCCCAGAAATGGTGGTCAGGCCAAAGGTAAATCGGCCCTGAGAAGACCCCGTTATACTTATATATACAGTATTTCCATGCATCAGTACCGTAGCCTTTTGGCATGAATTCATAAGCTATTCCATGTTAAGGAAAAACCTTTCAAAACAAGAGCTACAAATGTAATTTGGATAAGACAACCCTAAAATCTCAGAAACCACAATCTCATAGTTCTTCACCCAATGCTGTTGTATCCTTTTGTCCTAAGTCTTTTGTAATGAAACCATGTGCTTGAATAACATGCATTGCTTTTACATGAATGTGTTTTACTGTGGTTAAAACTACCAATTTGAAATATTTTGCTTCCAAGGTTATTGCTTATAAAGTTGCTTTACACACACTACATAAGAGGGTTTTTTATTGTCTTTCTTTGGGATCAGGCTGATTTTTACCCCGATAAATCAGCTTCAGATAAATCAGGAGCTTCTTAGTATCATAATGTGAATCTGCTTCTGTCTTACATTCTTATAGGTAATCTCCGCATTTGTTTAACTGTTATTTATTAATGTTGTTGATCTATATAGTGTCTGGTATCATGGCTGCTAGATGCAGTGAAAAATGTTTAAAGTGCCCTATAACTCCTACCTGAGTGAACCCTGATACATCGATTCAGAGGCTTTCTTAATCAGGAGGCATTTGTTAGTAAAAGAAAAAAACCCTTAAAAGTAAAGACACAAACAAGCTTTTGTATATCCTGATCTCTAGTTTTGTCTGTTTTATCTAGAACTCAGCAATCATGGAAATAACATGCTGCATCACTGCAGGATGTCTAAGAATGTATACCCATTTACTACAGAGTAAATTGATTTTGCTACTTCATAAAAGTGGAACAGATATGACTATATATATTCCTCCAGAATAATCCTTCCATATAGTAAATCTACTCTATCTAGGGTATTACTTGAATCTGGGATAAAGTTACCTCTCTCCAAAATATGGAGTAACTTGAATACAGGAAAGTTACTATGTAGAAATCATGTGTCGGTGCCAGTAGTCAGTTTTGTCCTAGGGTAGTCATTTGTTTTATGGAACTTGGCTCCCTTTTGCTACTAGGTGTCAGCTAGTCTGGAAGAACTGGTTGTGTGTCTGCTCTTTGCTGTGGAGTAACATTCAGGGTAACATTATCCTCTTTAGTAATCATGTCATGTTGGATAGGTTCAAAGACCCCCCATCTTTTGCTCCCTGCACAGGAGCCAGCTGTTGCCTCCATATTCTCTAGAATGCGAATTCCATCAGAAAAGCATTCCATGAGTTGCAGTCTTTCTAAAAGGGGTTGGAAAAGATAGGGTTATGAAACCCCTGCTCTGCATCTCTGTATGCTTCCCTGGGGCAGTGTGGCTCCATGGTAAGCTTTATTCCTTGCCATGCTTTGATAGCTCATACCAGTAGAGGTTATATGGACAACACTCAAGCAGTGGCATTTAAACTAATGCTAACTGGATACTCATCCAGTTAACTTCATAGCTCAAAGATGGATCCCAAACAAACAGAAATAAATGGAAACAGAAGCCAAATATAAAATAAGACAAAATAGACAAAATGGGCTTGTGCCATGACTTAGAAGTTGCCATATGCAGACAAATATATAGACTTTGTGACAACAAAGAATATACAAAACCAATTAATGACAATCCCTTTATGGTAAATCCAATTTATGCTGAAGGTAACTGCTATGATAACTCCTTCAAGGAAGACTGAATGTGTTGTGCATACTAGGCTGTATATACTAGGTTCTTACAGCTTTTAAAGCTCTGCCCATTAGCAGTCTAAATTCCACTTCACCTGGGATTAGTTTGTGCTGGGTGTGGTCTTTTTAATTCATATCTTCTTTGGAGTCAGTGCCATTGCCTCCAAAAATCTTTTATAGCAAATATTTACAATAATAGCAAATATTTACAATAATAGCATACATAATGTATTAGCTAGGTGCATTTTGAACCTGTTTATGTTGCTAAAGGCTGGCTGTGAATCTAAGGAAATGCTCAATATTATACAGTCAGGAAAAAATAGATTTTGTATTTTGACCTTTAAGTTGAGCTCTTCTTTTTGGAAACACATTACTCTGGTAAGTGCAAAGGGAACCAGAGCCAGCCTGTGACCTTTTGTTATCATGCACCTTGAGAAATGGCAAAAGTCATTCTAACATGCAGAAATTATATTGGAAAAAAAATTGTTCTGTTTTCTTAAAGGAAAACAAGGATTTTCCTAAACAAAAGGAGTTAAAATCATAGTCTTTCATCAGAAACAACTTGATACGTTTTCAACGTTACATTTACCTCAATAAAATCATAAAGCCCCCTTAAGGATGGCAGTCCACTAAAGTTAGGTCAATACAATCCACATTGCTCTCAGCACACTATTGTACCAGAGCTGCTCACTCAAACAGCTCCATGAAGAATGGAAGTATTATTGCCATTTTACAGATGGGAAGCTTAGCAAAAAGATGGTTTAAGTGACCCATGCTTTTGTAAGTCTGTACTGTAGCTGAGACTCCAGCTTAATCTTTGTCTTTTCAATGGCAGTAGAGTGTAGCATCTCTGGGTACATAATTCACATCCTTTTACTTCGGTGAAACAACTTCCATGGACAGAAGTGGTGAAGTTCACTTTAAACCTAGTTTTTGGCACAGTAAGATTCAAACTGTGCAGGATTTTTGTTTGTTTAGTTTTGTATTCAGTCAACACACTTGTTTTAAATTAGTTCCTTTTAATTAGTACCTTTTAAATCAGTTCCTTTTAAATCAGTTCCATAGCAGGGAGAGATCTCAAACAAATCTTTAGGGATTTGAACTGAAAGTCGCTAATGCTTTGGGGAAACCTTTATGAGTTGCTTCAATCTGCAGCAGCTTCTTATATGGTATGCTAAATTGAAAACTTTATACCCTCGCATGGGAAAATTTGCATCTGAATCCAGTTTACAGTTTGAGCTCCATGCTGCATTGCTAGCTAGACCTGCAGATGGTGAAGATACATTGTCTGTCTATCCTATTCCTGGTTATTAATGCTAGTTCTATTTTTTTTGTTTGCTTCCTTGAATTTGCTTGTCCGTTTCTCTCCTTTCCCCTTGCCTTTCCCTTGCCCAGTCCTGGCCTCTGAAGAAGGAAGATAACACTGAAAATTGCTGGGCAAGCTACAGAGCCTTTGCTGGATGGTGCTTAGTGAAAGACCCAGGTAAAGGAATGGAAACAATTCCTGACCCTGCAGCTAACCAAGAGCCCAAATGCATCCTGCCACGAAGGATGCTCTGAATTACACTGTTTAGAGATCTTCACCAGCTGAGAATTATATGATCTCATAACACTCTTGCTCTTCCTGTCCTCTAAAGCCTCACATCCAGTCCCTACAATGCTTGAGGAGGAAAAAGTGGGTTCTGTGGAAGTAGAGATCCAGCCTTGTGTCACCTAAGCATGCCTGTTTATACAAACAACACTTTCTAATGCTTCTATGCTGCTGAAAGAGGCATGGAGGTGAAAGAAAAGATCCATACTAGAATCATAGAATCATAGTAGGGTCAGAAGGGACCTTATAGATCTTCAAGTCTGACCCCCTGCCAGGGCAGGAGAAAAAACTGGGCTCAAATGATCCCAGCTAGGTAGGCATCAAGCCTCCTCTTAGGAATATTCAGAAGTGTGGTTGGTGGTGAGAAAGGTATTATGGAGAATCAGAGAATGCAAACACAGCTTGATCATCAGCTGGGGTGCTAGGGAACAGGAACTGGAGATACTCCAGGGGTACTTTCTCCTACTTCATGGAAAAGAGTAGTGAGGGTGGGGATCATTGCTGGGGGCAGCCAAGGAAATGGCATGTGAGAAAACAGTGCATCATGGAGCATGCCACAAAGGGCATGTGTGGGACTTACTAGCTGGCAAACTACTTAGCTTGCTGCACGGAGGAGCCTTTAAATCTAACAGCTGTCAAAAACAATTGTTTGCCAGAGCTGACTGCACCAGTCAGTTGCATCCATACTGGCAAAAAATCAGCTGGGCCTCAAATTGATTGAACCTTTATCCCTCTAAGTTATCAAAGTAACTTCAAGCTACTGTGGTCTCGTTATCATTCATCGAAAGCCCTACTGCACGTGGACATGAGGTCCATTTCAATGGACTGAGAAACTGCTCATTCAATTGATCACTTTAATGTGCAGAAAAGGACTAAGTTAAGTTACTTTACTCATCATCACTGAACATAACCCAAAGAGGATAAGTGAATGATCCAAAGCCTTAAAACAAAGGTGGAAGGCTGAAAGAATTGTTCTTTCTACATTTTTTGTTTGTTTGTTTTTGTTGATTTCTCTGTTTCCCCTTGATAAATAGGTTAGGAGGGTACTCTGTTAGTCTCATTTGAATTTGCAGTCATTAGAAACATAGGACTGGAAGGGGATTATGTAAGCTATCAAGTTCTGTCCCCTTCATTTGTAGGCACTTGTTAACTGAAGAAATCCCCAGAATCACCACTTCAAACCCTCATCTGTAGCTACACGGGACACAATCCAAAAAATGCTACAAATCGTCCTTGGTAAAAGCAGGAATGCCAATACCCTTCCATGGAAGGCATATGTACAGGGAAAACATAAATCATGGGTGTCAAACTTGCTTAGCTACCTGAGCTGGAACCAGGAGTGTGGGGTTCCTTGTGGGCTGAAAGCAGACCCATCTGTAGCAGTGGGGCAAGCAGTAGCAGTGTTAACCACCAAAGCTCCCTGAGTTGCTGCTTCAGCTCAGAGAGCCATGGAGATTAGTATCACCACTTGTCAGCCTGCCTCTAAATTCCTGGTACCTCAAGGAGCCCCACAGGCCATATGGCACGGCTGTGTGGGACAGATGTGGCCCATGGGTTATGCATTTGGTGCATCTGTATTAGACTGTATTTATTTCCAGTTCCAATACCATACAGAGTACACATTACAGAGCATATACATTTGAAATTGCAAAGACCAAGGTCAAGCAAAAAGTCACTCGTAACTGTACACTTCAAAATACATTTGAACTACTCAAAAACTCAATTCACTAAACTGGCAAGATTGTCATTCCACCTTCTCATGGTGTCATGACACAATTCCAGCAAAATTAAGACAATGCAAGGATTGACATATGGAGACAGAAGTAAAACAAAGAAACCAGAATATCATTTTTTACATTTATCATTGTTGATTACATTGTGATAATATCTCTATGTCCAGCTTGATTTCCATCCATAATTCTGAATTTCTTTGCTTCTGTGTTTTTGGGTTGGCCAAGTGGAAAGCAACAGTATATTTCGATCTTGATGCACAGAGAGTCACTTACATAAATTCTTGTGTAGTGGCAATAGACTATTCACCATAATGATGTTCCGGCATTTTTTTTTGTAGCTTAAGTATAAATCTCAGAACTGTGGCTTATATTTCATGTAGTTAATAATGCCTCCTTTTATGACACTTGTTTTTATTTTCATTTGACATTTAAGAACAAATTAAGACCCACATTATTGTCTGCTTAATATACATGAAAGATGTGACATGAAAATGTAGGGTGAAATAGTAGCTGTATAGTAGCTCCCATCACAAATACTTCAAATTTCTCTACAATTGCCAATATGCTTTACTTCTGTTTTAGAACAATCATTTTTTTAGGAAGGACACAATCGTTCAGTGACTTGCTATGCCACCACTCTTAGCTTCTCTCCAAAGATTTCAAACAAGAAGCTCGCACCACTTATGAAGATTAGACTAAAGAAACATTTTGAACTTGCCTTCTGCAAAATGTAAGTAGATATCAGATGCACCAGAAGTGTTACTCAATAGCTTTACAGTGGTCAGCTTTTCAGTTTAAGGAGTGTGGTAAGTCTAAACTGTGATGGATATTTTAGACAGCTAGATTTGTTCTGTACCTCACTCAGAGCCAATCATTTTTAGCTGCCACGCTGAAATATCAACTCTTCAGTTACTATTTCTGGCTTTATTCACTTTTTTCATCCCTTTTTTTTTCCTTTGCTCTTCAGGACAGTGTTCCATGCCTGTAAAGAGACATCAGGGCCACTGTAAATTTATCCCTAAATTTATCAATGACAGTCAAATATCCAGCATGGAAAGAAAATATAAACCAAATTCTGTTTCAGCTTTTTTCTGTAAATAAGATATTCAAAGGAGCAATCCATATATTTACTGCTGTGAATTTTACTTGTAATTTATGATACAACTGGCAGCACTGGAAATCACTCTGAATCCTTCCAGAGATGTTTCTTGGATAGTCATGCTACAACCTTGCCATTTATCTAATGCTGTCCTTTGAAGATATACATATTTATATGCATTTATATGCATTGCAATAATGGGGATTAGGCAAGTTTATATTCTGAAGGATAATGCAGATTTTAAATTTCACAGCATGACTGTGTTTGTACAGTCAGCAATTAGTTATGTTAATCCATTTTGTCAGATTGCACAGTTAATCAGTCAGTGACTGTGGGGGCATCTTTTACTGTTTCTGTTTGCTCCTGTGCCATTTGCTGTTATATGGGCTGCTTCAGCATATTACATCATTCTGTCTGAGGCTCATGCAGAAATGTCAGTAATTCGTCTTAGCATTTTCCCATGTCAGCTGAAGGTGCAAACCAAACTAACATCATTTTTCAAAATGCCACTTTTGTGGTAAAGGCTTGAATTCTTCAGTCTCAGCCAAAATGTCTTGTTCATTTTTAAAGGATTTTTCCCTGATTAAAGATTTTAGGATCAAGTCCCACAACTTCATCGCCCTCATATTCTGTGAGGTTGCTAATTTTCTATTAATTATAGCCAGTACTTTATAATTTAGTTCCTTTTTTGTTTATTTCTAAATGTCCATATGGTTACTTGAGCTGAAATTTGACATGCTTAGAGCTTGATTCCAACTTCACAACTGACTTCTGTAGTATTGCTTTTGATTTATGCTGGTAAAAATGAGCTTAGAATCAGGTCCTAGATTTCCATCTTGATGTGACCAAAAGCCATAGCTTTTGTTGATTAAAGTATGCTAATTATAATAAAATAAGCAGAGTTTCTGGGAAAGATCTAAAAAAATAGAAAAAAAAAGAAAAAAGACCCAGATATGAGCAACTGGAGAAATCAATAGCCAATAGAAATGTGTTAAGACTTTTTAATGAAGACCCATTCCTTTTATGATCTTTTTCGAGACCTGCAGCTTCCTCTTAGGATTATATGAACACAGGAGATTCCAAAGAGACTGGAGAAGTCCCTGTTCCCCCGAGCACTGCCAGGAGTGACCAGGAGTAACAGTCACAAGCTGGCAGAGGGTAGATTCAGGCTAGACATCAGGAGGCGCTACTTAGCGGTCAGGGCAGCTGGGATCTGGAACCAACTTCCAAGAGAAGTGGTGCTGGCTCCTACCCTGGGGGTCTTTAAGAGGAGGCTAGATATACATCTTGTTGGGGTCATTTGACCCCAATACTCTTTCCAGCTATGGCAGGGGGTCGGACTTGATGATCTGCTCAGGTCCCTTCTGACCCTCGAAACTATGAAATGGACCATTCCTATTTAAACCAGATGGAGTGAAGCAGTGGGAGCACATTAGGTGAAGGATATCTATCTGCACTAGCTGTAGTGATTCTGAACCCTTACCTAGATCAGGGGTTCTCAATCTTTTTATATTCAAGGCACACCTTGTTTGGTTTTTCACTCAGAAAATGCTAGGCCTTACTTTTCACTCATGTTTTGGATACAGAAAAATAATAGAGCAATTCTTCTGTTGCAGGGAACTTGCAAAAGATCACAACAGGTCAGAAAGATTTTTTTAACAGTATAAATTCCTAATTGAAATCTCTGGGTTTACCTTGTAAATCATGTTTGTATGCCCAACAGGGCTAACATTGGGTGGCATCTTGCAACACCCTTTAAAGGACATCATGGCCCCTCAGCGTGAGGTAGCACTCTGGTCAAGAATCACTGATCTAGATACTTACATGGTCCAGCCTCACAAATGTCATTTAACTTCTTGTCATACCATGGAAGTATTATTATCCAGCTTTCTAGATCCACTAGATAATAGGCCAAGTTATTGATAGACAGTGATAACAGAAAAGAAATAATACAAGCAATCAAACAGTTCAATATATCTACCAATTCTAGGGCTGCCATCAGAGTCAAAGTACATCTGGTCAGGATACAGGCATCACTCTGAAGCTCTATCTTGGGTGTCAGATGTCATCATGTCAGCAGCCTGGAGGTGGGATGCTGAGGCCCACACCCCCACCAGTATGGGATGAGATGGGCTGGTGGTATGCCTTCTGTCTATGGTGGCCTCAGGAACCCCTCTCAGGGACCCTCTCGGGGAGGAGTAGGAGGAGGGACTCGGGCCAGGAAGGAAGAGTAGGAGGATGGGGAGGGACCCTTTTGTTATTCTCAAGCCTCTTCTTTTGTATTCTCCTTCCCTCCTGAAGACACTTCACCCATGGCTATCACTGATTGGTCTCTCTCTGTGGTCATCACATTTTCTACATCCTGTTCCCTCAGCATAATCCAAGCCCATCACATGCATACCCTTCCCAAAACATGAATTTCAGGCCCCCCTTTTTTGGCCTTGTGAGCTGGTCTGCCTTATTTCATGTTATGGAACAGAGTGGTACATGCCCCCACTTTCCCAGGCTGTGAGTGTATCCATTGGCCTTATTGTGTTAGACAGCCAGTCTGCTTTTGCAGGCTCAGAAAACTGTGTTGAGATCCAGGCTTTTAGAAATCAATTAACCCCTGCTGCCCATCCTGAACCATTTTAATGCATATATAAGCCAATTCCCAAAAAGCAAACCTCTAAATACTATTTTTAAGCCATCAATTATATGGTAAATTTAGGTGGCTTCTGGAGGTCTTGACTTCTAAATTCGCTGCTTGTTAACACCTTTAAGTCGTTTAAAACATTCATTATTTGCCTTAAAGTTATGCCACTCCAGGAAAGGATTATCTCTAATCTGCCTAATTTGCTCCTGTTCCATTAAGGTGTGGCCACTCCCTACAGTTATTTCACCCAAGTTGAAGTCCTCCAACATCCCAAGATGTGGTGGCCCCTCCAGAGTCAGGGCAGGCAGGGACACTGGGGTGCAGCGGGCCAGGCATGGTGCCTCACCCCCTGGGGACATAGGGAGAATGAGTGCCACAGCCCTGGAGTGTCTGGCAAGCATGATGCCTCCCACTGTCAGCTGGACTGGCTCACTGCTCCTGCTGGCAATGGCACAGGGGGGTGGGTGCCTGAGATCCAAGAAGCCCGATCCTTTTTGGAGCTCAGGCAGCACCTGGCCAAGTGGCAGCCCAGTTGGAGGGCAGGTTCCAGAGAAGAAAAGGATCAGGCACCTCAGAGCTCAAGCAGTGAATCAGTCTGGGAGGTGGCGGGAAGTACTATGGCTGTTGGGTGCTCCAGGGCTGTGGCACTTGCTCTGTTCAGTGGGAGCAGCAAGCTGGTCATGCCCCTAGCTCCTATTCTTACTCCTTCTCACTTAGCCTCTAGTGGCATGTCACAGTTGTGCAGATGAAGGACAGTCAGAGATGCTTTTTTTTTGCCTTAAGGTGCTACTGCTCCAATAAGACGAACAACATTTATTCAGCTTTCAGCATAAGGTATAACAAGGTGCTAGGTTTCTGTCACCAGGCTTTCCTTAAGCTGCTAATATCACCCATAGGTAACCTGCTACTTGGATTTTTAGCTAAGCCAAAAATCCTGTAGAGGGAATCTCTGACTAGATGTGCTCTAAACATAACTAGACCAGACATATGGCCAGCACTGAAGTGTGCACCCTTCTACCCCAAAATAGCCCGCTAATTAGTGTACCTACATCACACGTGGGTGACTCATTGTAGGTAGGTTGCCTAGCCTACTGGTTTCTCCAGGCATGTGTTGCTTCTTGAGAAGCTCCTCAGCCAATCATCCCAAATAAAATATGGTATTTAAGTAACAAAGAAGGAAAACAATAAACAAAAACCTTCTGCCCTGTCTGAGACACTAGAAGAGGAGCCCTTTTGTTCTGCTAGTTGTGAGAGGAGGGGGAGCTCTTTTAGTCCCAGCATAACAGCCTGGCTTCTCCTTGTAGCAAGTCGTTCTGCTCACAGCTTGTTTCCTCCTCCTTTGCTTACCCTTCTGGGAGTTTTTTAAAATTTCTTGAGGAACACTCATTGCCTATCCTATCCCAATGCCCTATAGTTGGGATTTCTCAACACAACTGACTGTTTTCTCTTGAAGGGACAGACCACCCTATTATACCTAGGTTCCAAATCTTCTCTGATGTTAGGCAGAGACTTAAACCCAGGTTTACCATCTCTGAAGTGAGTGTCCTAACTATCAGGCTACTGGATATTTTTTGGTGGGGTCCTCAGAGTTTCTCTTTTTGGCATAATACTTCTTTATATAAATAATTAAATATGTAAATAATTAAATACATTTAATTAGAACAGGAACTTGAATCTCAGTTTCTCACATTCCCAGTGAGTGTGCTAACTATTGGACTACAGTCAGCTCTTTTTATGCCCACTCAATATTTGCTTATTTATACAAAATTGTTCGCTTCAGCAACATTAAATCTTGAGAAATCTATGTCTTTCAAAATAAGGCCATTGCCTAACAAGAGAGACTTATGGTAGACATAATGCTATTTAACTGAGGTGAAGTAAAAAGCATTTCCTCCTTCTTCTTTCTGTCTTTACCTGTGCTGAAATTAAAACAGAGAAAGTGGTAAAAGCATCAAAACCAAGTGCTTCAGAATTGTCTAATCAATGTAGCTGTTCAGCCTGAATAAATTAACATGAAACAGTGTCAATCTACTGCCACCCAAGAATGCACAGCTGATAGCAGAGTAATTAACTTGCTTAGGCTACAAAAGCAAATGATGTCAAGGTTTATTTAGGGAAGAGATTTGCAGCCCAGTAAATGCCGTTGTGAAAAACTCATGACTGAGACTGTGATTGCAAAACTAAACTTATTTTTCCTCAGAAAAGTGAGAAGTATGTCCTTGACAATTTCTTGGAGCACATGAGGTTATGGATTATCAGAAACTGCAGTTTATGAAAAGTTTAAGCATATGAATGCTTAAGTGGATTTACAGTGGAAATGTGTTTTTAATACAGCACCTTCAAAAATATCCAGAGTCATGATTATGAACAAATGTAAACCATAGACACTGACCTAGTAAAGCAGACAAAGTCAGAGCCATTTAATAGCTAGCAAACACTTTTGGACACTGTACCTTTTTTTCAGTAAAATGAAACAAAATGAAACAAAAAACCCAGGTTATTGACCACGTATTACTCTTCTGAACAATAACTTTCCCTAGATGAGCCAACCACAAGAGCAAGGTAACATGGAGCATAGCTCAATGAGCCAACCACCAGAGGAAGGCAAAATGCAACACAGACTTGCATCTATATAGTTTTGCATTGTCTGTATCATGTACTTTACCAGGTAGACAGACCACCTGATTCCTAATACTGCCTCATTTCAGAAGGTAGTTAAATAAATGTGTGATTTTATTCATGTGAGTAGTCCCATGATTAACTTCATGTTCATCTTGAAGCAACTTTTAGTTCCATTCAGAACAATATTTGTAAGGGAAAATGGAGCACTCATTCTCATACATACTGTAGTGGGGGAGAGGGCTAGGGGCTTCCAGTGGCAGAGGTATTAACTGATGGCCCCAATCTCTGTTCCCATTACCCCTGGATTTACCCACCACATCTTGGTGTTAAGTGGTATTGTGGGGTGAATGGGAATGTATCTGGCCTCCGCAGTAGTTTGTCACAAAGGTTAAGGAGAGTCCTGCTGAATGTCTTTGCAGGGTTCCTCCTCCCCTACACTCCACCCACACCTCTCCCTAAGACTTGTTCTGTTGCAGATGTTAACAGCTCCTCTTTCAAAGTGGTCTCTCTGATCCCTCTTTTTTCTTCTGGTACTGCTCCTTTAACATTCTGGGCCCCACTCCAAGGCATTACCCCTTTTAGAATCACCAGCTGAGACAACAGACATAAGACTTGTCCACTCAGTGATTCTGTCCCACCAGAGGAATAGCCCTTGGGCTCCTGGACCCTGCTGGTCCCACACACAGCCCCTCTCAGGGCTTCTGGATCTTCATATCCCACTCTCAGCCCCTCTCCAGGCTCCTTGGTGCTGCCTGGATGGGCTAGACCAGCTAATAATGTCCCTTACCCTTGGGTCTGCAGTTTCTTGCCACCTGCCAGCCGGACATGTCTCTTGTTCAAGAAGACAGGAGAGGGAGGTTTTTAGCATGGCTTCACCCCTCTGGAGCTTCCTCAATGTTTCCCCCTGCATGTTGCTACCAGTTGCTTCAATAGGGATGCACATGGCTCAGTCAGCCAATCTGGGAGCCCCACCTCTCCCATGATTGCCTTGTGGCTAGTGCATGCTGTGTTCCCCAGCTGGTACCAGTTCCCAGGCTAACCCAGCCATTTGCTCTGTCTGCAACCTCAAGCAGGCAGTGTTGGAGGGCTTTTCTGGATGCTGTGCTACCTGGTAAGTATGCAGTGCCTGAGCCCCTGCTACACTTATCCACCACAGTCCCTGAGCTTCTGTCTTCATCCTTCAGCTTGTGCCAAGAGATTGTGAATCCCTTCAAAGTGGAGACTGTCAGAGGCATAGCAGGGCAGCTTTATGCCCTGGGCAGCAATGGGGCATGGGGCTGTGCTGGCTGCTGTGGTGGTAACATGTTTGCCTGTGATGTTAGCGTAGCCAGTTGCAGAGGCAGCTATGCCCAAAGGCAGCACATGTAGCTGTTGCTCTGGTCACCCCTCTCCTCCTATGCAACAGGAATTTGTATTCCAATAAGTCTGTATAGTGTCTAGCAGAGTTTGGTTCTACTCTAACGTTTCTGGTAAACAGTAACTATGTGTAGACACATGGGCAATTGCTCACTGATACTCTTCAATATGTAGGTGAGCTGGTGTTTGAATATTTGTTTATTGTCTAGCTAGGAGGCAGATTTTTTTAGAAGATTATAGAGTTAGGGTTATTTACCTTGATTGACACTAATGAAGCTTAGTGACTGAGTTGGGGCTACTGCTTTCTTTGAAAGAGAGACATTTGCAGAATCTTTACTCATTGTTGCTGAAGAGCGGGGCAGATTATCTAGGCTGGAATTACATGAATGCCAGTGGTGTGACAAGCTGCTGCAATTTAGGTTCTTTGCAGCTCAATGCCAGCTGTAGGTCTTTTAACATTTAATTTAATTTAGTAGAAGAGAGTAAAGGGACATCATCATTGTTCTGGGTTATGACTGTCTATAAGTATGCTGGAAAAAAGTTTAAATGACTTTAGACTGGACATTAGGAGGAACTTCTTCACAGTTAGAGTGGCCAAGGTCTGGAATGGGCTCCCAAGGGAGGTGGTGCTCTCCCCTACTCTGGGGGTCTTCAAGAAGAGGTTGGATGGGCATCTGGCGAGGGTCATCTGAACCCAGCACTCTTTCCTGTCTATGCAGGGGGTTGGATTTGATGATCTATTGAGGTCCCTTCTGACCCTAACATCTACGAATCTATGAACTACAGTAGCTTTCTGCCATGGTTATATAGGAGAGTGCTTCATTCCAGTATTTATGACACTACATGGGTAACCATCTGTAGGAGGAGGCTGGGTCCTCTTGCTGCTTTAAGAGAAGGCAAGAGGCAGGGGAAGCAGGCTGCAAGTACTCCAGAGAACAATTCAGAGTCACCAGAAGGAGGCCAGGCCAGCAGGATATAAGCCCAGGGCCTGAGTTGGTCAGGTAAGTTAGCTCGGAGAGCCACAAAGAGAGGACGTCCTGGGCAGCAGGGCTGCAGCCAGGCTCCTGGATAACATCTGAGCTGGAGTAAGCAACTCTGGAGGTTTGAGAAAGGAACTAATGGGAGGAGGAGGTACCAATAGACCTGGGAAAACAGAATAGAAGACCTGGGCCCAGAGGGAGAGAGCTTGAGCCTAGGAGAGGCTGAATAGACAGGGCCAGTTGCATGTAGCCTGGCAGGGGCAGAGTTGGAAGTGTTGACACAGGAAAAGGGCCTGTGGCCCAGGTGGGGCTGAGAATGCGGGTCTGACCTGGGGGGCAAAGAAGGGGCGGGAGGGGGCTAGTCTCTGGGACTGAGAATGGAGCCCAGGAAGGGTGAGCCAATGAGCCCCAAATGGCATAGGAGTGGGGACAGGGTCCAGAGAGAAGGGCCAAAGACTGGGGATCACAGCTGGAGACTGAGGGGGGCTAAGGAGCCCATAGCCCAGGAGCAGAGAAGACTGGGGTTGGGAGCCTGTAGCCCAGGAGGAGCATGTCAGCAGGGCCAGAGGCCTGTAGTCCAAGAAGGGTGTTAGGAAAAGCAGTGAGAGAGAGGAGAAGGAGGAACCTCTGTGAGGCATGGGTATGGATATTGGAAAGGATGATGGAGCCCACATAATTAGGCCTTAAGGTGCAGAGCAGTGACACTGGTGCTCATGAGGAGATCTGACTTGGGAAGCCCTGGGGCAGCCTGCCTTTTTCTGAAAGCATCATTTCATCAAGGCATAGCAGGCAAAGAGAAGGGGAGAGTGACCAAAGACAGAGGAGGTTGACAAGGGCTGACAAGGGCATCACAGCCACCTCTGGAGTTACATTGTTTCACCCAAAAATGATCCTCATCAGGTATTATATCAGAAAGAGTGCCTGCCAGGACATTCTCTGACCATTGCTATTTACAGGAACTGGTAAGTAAAGATTAAGCGTAAAAGAAGAGAAGATGAAACTTCCTCAGGCCTAGCATGCTGTCCCGGGGAGCAGCCGAGGGGAAAACCCCAGGGAGCCTGGGAGGAACTTGGGGAGCAGGAACAGGTCACAAAAGAAAGAGAAAGAAAAGAGAAACAAATAGAAAGGTTCTTACCTTTAGAGAGCAGCGCGGAGAAACTGGAAGTGGAGGTGGGACCCGAGCGGCTCGTTAGCTGTGTGTTTATAAAGTTAAAGCCAGCTGGTGACCACAGCTGCAGGAGCCGGTCGGGGAACTTAAAAGAGCTGAGGGCTGCCCTGGAGGAGAGAGTGGAGGAGGAGCGCTGGTGAGGGAAGCACTCTCTGAGTCCCTGCGGAGCAGAGGAGTGTGGGGGCTTGCAGCTGGCAGCCCCAGTGGAGAGAGCAAGACCCCGCAGGGGGAGGTCATCGCCGGCAGGCAAGCAGGGGGCGAGAAAGCAAGGTCAAGGTGTGGAGGCCGAGGAGGATTGGAGAACACTGAGACCTGGAGGAGAAACCCTCAGAGGATAAGAAGAGGCAGCAGGATCCAGATCACCAGGCCAGGTGGGATCACAGAGGGCATGGATGGCCCCAAAGAAGAGCTGAGGGGGAGACGCGCTGAGGGGACACACCAAGAGCACAGTAGGCTGACCCCAGACCAAGATTAGGTGGGTTGATGCCTGAGAGATGGCAGCAGCGGGGCAATAGAGCAGACGGTAGCAGCAGGCATAGAAGGGGCAAAGGGCAGCCCTTAGTATCTGATGTTTCCTGCCAGGAATTTATTTTGTGTTTTGTTTGATTACCCACTGTTGGAGGGGAGGCGAGATATACAGCACTGACAGGGTGCAGCGGGGGTCAGAGAGGCAGCCGGTAGGAGGGGAGTATTTAGCTGGAATCCTAGATTCTACTGGGAAGAGGGCCCCAAGCCCCAACTATCAGAGGGACATGGCCGAAGACCATCGAGATCCATCTTGGTGTGGTGTAAGGGCAAGGTAGAGGGGAGGAGGAGCCTCGCAGAAGATCAATGTCCCATAGTCCCCAGAACGAGGAGCACCAATAGTCGATCCCCACCACTGTGGTAAGATCAAAGTTGTGGCGGGTGAGATTGGGGAGAGACTGTTCGAGTCGACGACATCACCTTGCTGAGATCACAGGGATGGACAGGTGGACAACTTCGAACATCGGGGGGCGCCGGGCACGTGACCAGATGTTCGAAACCAGGCAGGTACACATGTTTTTTTGAAATAGCTGCCCAAACTGAATGTGTTTTACTACCTTCAGCACTCCAGTCTTTGACACTTTTAGTAAAATAATTACATTACACAATAAAATCTGCAACATATTTCACAGATATTTCCTCTGTGACAAATGGAAGAAGAGCTTATCAGTAATCAATGATAATATGAAGAGCACAGGAAAGTACCTAGATAGACAAGCCAAAACACAGAAGTGACGTACATATTTTAAAGAATACAAACTCATGGATACTCCAGAACTACAACTATAGTATAACGTTGATTCCATATATCTTACCACAATTTGTAAGACACAGAAAGTCAGAGCTTCTGATTATTGCAACGAGTGCATTTCAAAAGTGGTGAGATTCCAGACTTGGCAAGCTTTACTGGTGTATCACTTCCTTGCTAAAATGGTCAAATAGCCCTAAGTCAACAAGTGTCGAAACCTTAAAGGTAGTTGCATTGCCAAAACTGCTAAATCTAAGTGCTACTTGGCTTGAAGAGTTTGGGTTCTAGTTAGATATAGAACTGGAATAAATTGAGTAATTGTATGACATTTGAAATGCATCTCAAAAGCTACTAAATTGGTTAAATAATTATTTTATGGAAAAATTCAAACAGCTGAAGAGCTGAATGAGAAAATTTGAATAATGAAGTCTAATTCTCTACAGTTGCAGATACACATTCATGTTAGGTCAGGTAAGGTCTTCCAGGATGCCTACTCTGGCCCTATTGGATAGGTATCAAGATGGGGCCTCTGGGCATAAGTATGAAGAAGATGCTTCTAGAAGGTGAGCAGTCTCTGTAGTTAGTACCTACTCTTAACAACCTTGGCATCTGAATGTTTAGAAAACTTTATATATGCTTGGGGGATAGATTTTTCCCTTAGTTTTCTGATGAATTATGAAAACTTTCCCTGAAACATTAACAACTGTTTGGTTTTTTTTAATGAATTTCTCTCTCTTTGCCCAGCTAATGTTATATGACAGCAACCTCTCTTGTATTCCAATAATTTTGGACTGTGAAAGATGCTAGTAATTGTAAAAAAAGAAACGTGAGACATACAAATGGACTTAAAAGCCCACACGTTGTATAAAAAATTGAAATTTAATGGCAAGCAAACAGCAAGACCCAAAGGGTCTCTGTTGAGTTAAAAAAAAAACTTTCATATTTATTACAGGGCTCTATCTACAGATTAACTTTCTGTGCTCAATATTTATTATTGTTTCATCAGCCTTGAAATGGGAACTGCAATTGCTTTGATAAATGGATTTAGAGGTTATTTAGTTTCACTCTACTTTCTGTAAGCAGTCATGTGTCCTCTGTTGAAATGCTATTTTGTAGCTCCAAAAAGCTCCTTAGTAAATCACAACCTATACCTTTTTGACTCCCAAGACAGTGGTATATTAGGGGTGTTAGTCTTTTCCCCTCTTCTCTGGAAGACTAACCTACTTGCTTGGGGGAATATCCTGATAGTGGCTTTACAGTCAGAAAGAATCCCCTGATAATGAAACTTGTGGGGTGGCTATGGGAAGGATATACTTCCTTCATGACACTATTCTTGAGGAATATCCCTGGAAGCAATACGCAATAATTGTATCAGAGTTGTGCATGGGTGACACGGGAAAGATGCTGGGGTTATAAACTTTAATGCTTAGTGCATCCTTCTGCTCTCCCACAGAGGTATTGTGTAAGGAGGGACTGTTCAGGTTACTCAAGCAATTCGCCTGATGATGACACTTTGGAGAAATTCAGGACCTCTGAATGTTTGGTAGTAATGGTCCCTCTTTCCACAATGTGTGCACCTCCACAACACACAGTACTTTAGATGGGCACCAAGTTTAAGGCTCACTTGGGAAAAAAAGTTGGGAATTCCATTTTGCTTCTTCTAATTTTTCTTCTTGCTAAATTTACAGCTGCTTTGTTTTGCTGCTGTAGAACTAAGACATTTTTGTCAGTATATTCCAGGACTTCATTTTGTAAGAGTTAACATTTAGATCAAAGCAATAAGTTTAAGCATAAATGACACCGCTACTTTTTATGTTACTATTTTTTCTTGCTAAAGATGATCAAAAGCCACAATAAAAGTGATAGACCATGCTGCACTAGAACATTGGATTTTTATTAAAATCAGTATCAATTACACTTTTTCAACACTCTTTGGAACACATAGTGTTCTTTAATCTTGTACCAGATCTTATCACTAGGTTCATTGAGAATATTTTTGTCGACCATCCAACTCATTTTAAGTAGCTAAACGTTCAGGTTTACTACCTGAGATTTTAGGACTGATCTGGTCTTACTGAATAGTTGTCTTGTTTAGGGAATATTAGGAACTTTAGTGCCTTGGCTAGATAAGTATTAGCTAAAAGCCATATATTTTTACTGAAATTTATCCATGCTTTTTGCAACAGGAGGTAAACAGGCTTTGTGAGGGAGCTCCCTAAATTTCACTCTTCTTCTGTTCTGTAAATAGGTCAGAGGACCAGCAGTGCAGCACGGCCATGATTGCAGTTCTGACTTCCGAGCTGGAATAACAGCTATCCTTTAGTGTACCCTCTGTATGGCCATGAAGTGCATGGAGCTAAAAATGAGGAACCAGTAACTTCCTGTAACTTGCTTCCATTTACTGTTACATACTACCTCCTCTAGAGCTGATGGAGAACCTACTCTTGTTATGTATGTAAAAGCTGACAACTCTCTGAATATTTATTTTCTGTAACTCTTTTTGTATCCATCATCATCCAGAATTATCCTTCCCTATACCATCCATTGGAGTGAATTTCAGGTCATGGTCCTGAAAACGTTTTTGTACATGCTTAATTTATGAACATTACATGACCTCAGCATATTTACTGACTTGCATCTAGTTAAGATGGCTATATTAGACTGGCTGTACCTGATCTTGTCTGATTAGCCCAAGTTAACAGGAATGGGCCCAACTAATACTTCGATGGGAGACTACCTGGGAATCTTGGGGGCCATAGGCAGCTCTTGCAACAAGCTAAATGTAATCTTAAATGCTTGCAGAATCAGGGTCTTTATTAGTTTGCTTTTAAATAAGAGAGAAAGTTAGTTTTTATGAACTGTTAAATCCTCCTGAGGATGTAAATTAATTTGATGCATCAGATTATAGGACTGGGGCCCCCGTTTTATCAGGAAACTAAATAGAGCCTGAAATGTCATGCACTTTGGCTGGGTTCATTTTTTCTGTTGCATGTTGCTTTCTACCCTCCTTTATTGGTAGTATATTTCTAACCCATAGCAAAATTTATGTTTTGAAGAACATTATGGTAACGTGACATTGCAAATTTTCTTTTTTTACAAACCTGTATAATTCTATCTTCCTCCCTCCATCATGTTTAATGTTTTTAAGTTATTTTGGACCAAAATTCACTATTAGTAGCAGTAAATTGCTGCAGCTATGTATTATTACTGGAGTGGTATATGCTCACGTTAGCAGAAAGTTAGGCTCTGTATTGTTTTCTTTATAACAATAGCATTAAGCGCTATAGTTAATAGCACTTAATCATAGGATCCATGATTCCCTTTACACAATGTTGCTAAATATGCTCAGCAACTGAAAACCAGTAACACTTTTAAATGAGCCCTCAAAGAATCCTCAGAAATGTATTCCTTAGACCTTTAAATCCTACTTTCAGTGCAAAGACAGATTGTCAGTGCAATAAATTAAAGTTGCCTTACTGCAGCTTTTTTGTCCAATGTTCTATCACAGGACCATATTAATATTTTATTCCCTTTAATATTATTACATGATGCAGGCTTTATTTAAATGGATTTGACGGGCCTCTTGGTTGGCTTGACAACCAGAGGGAAAAATTAATGTTCTGCATTTAATCTCAGCTCAAGGCGCTAAATTATTTTGGAGGTCGAAGCCGTCATGCATATCATGCTAAATTATTGAATGTAATAACTATTATCCAGCTGTCTATTTATAGATTTTTTAAATTGTTGTTTACTTCATGCATCTTGAGCTAATTTTTAAATGAATGTCTCTTGAGTTTTCCTCACCTGGTACAGTACTACTGTATCTCACTACTATAGTACTGGAGGTCATTTAACCAGCAATAGAAATGGGTATGATGGAATCAGCAATATTCAGAACTATTGATATATGGCCTTTATGTTGATGAACTGCAAATTGTACACAGTCTGGATGAAACATACAATCTTGCTAGTTTTGTTCAAATATATTTAACTGAAGTTTATAATGAGAAATGATTTATTTTCTTCTTCGTAATTTTATGGCAAGGACGCAGAGCCAAAAGGAAAGAATATACTATCAATACACAACTTGCTGAGAAGATAATAAAAACCAGATTTAAAGCACTAGGACAGTGCATTATTACCTTAAAAATACAATACGCTTTATAAATATGTACTGAAGAATAGACTGAACTATAAAATGTTAGTGGCTGTTTAAAGAATGTTACAATGGGAACTGTGGTAGTAAAGTTCAAGATAATATGTTTATTTTCACTGTTGAGGGTATATGTTTTTGCAGGTCTGAGTCTCCCTTCCTATCTTAATCTGTAATGCTGAGTTATGTCAAGAGCAGTTTGGAATGCATATACTAGATACACTGTTGTAGGGTCTGAAGCCTGTTTGCAGGGAGGTTTCTCAAGCAAAATTGATTTTTAGGCATGTGTGTATTATGTCCTCACATCTTGGGTTGCATCTTCTCTTTCCTGTCATAAGAACTGTCTCGTCTCTGCCATCTTTCTTCTTCCATTTCTTTTTTGCAGGAAAATAGGAAGTGCTTTAGATGCATTCTCTGAATGAGCACACTCTGTATGTTGCTTTATGAAGTTAAGCTTCTCTAACTGTTTTCTTTAAAGCAACATCAGTCATGACCAATGGGCCGTAAGGATGAGCTACAGGCTGGAAGACTATTTTTTTTCTCTTAATGAGTAAAGATGGGCCAGAAATATTCCTGTGTTTTCAAACGTAGCATACTGGAATATGACAAATAAGGCTGGTGAGCATTGTAAAGCATTGCACGTGATCAGGCATATTTTCTTTCCTTTGCTTTCAGATTTTTGATGGGGAGAGGGGGAAACATTGGTCTAGGACTCTAGGTTCTCTTATATGTAATAAAATAAAATGGCTTCCACATTTTCTGCATAACATTCCTGTGATCAGCCTAATCTCTTTAATACCTCACCATTCTGACAATCCAATAATGTATTGTATGTCTTCCTGCTTCAAAGTCTACACAAAAAGATGGGTCTTACAGTATGTCCTGAACATCAATAGTTTTGAGATAATTTATCTAAGGCAGGAACATGTTCCAAAGTTGAGTGCCCACTGGGGGGAAAAAAAGCTTTTTTACCTACAGGAAAGTCTAATGCAGATACCTCTTCTGATCACAGCTGCAGCAGAACAGTGCAAGGAAAGAGGAAGTCTTTTTCAATTAGACAGTTTTCCAGACCACTGTTTTCAAATATATGCATAAACCCTAATCCACTGCCATTACACCTGAAAGCCTTTGCAGCAGAAATTTTATTATTATACTACAGCTGCAACTAGGATTGGAGTGGTAGAGACTCTACAAACACAGAGCATGAGAAACTTCCTGACCTGTGTTGCTTATGCCAAAAATAGTGAACTAGTAGAAAAGAAAACAGGTATGGAGAAGTGAGGTAACTGGTTCAGGATCACCCTGTGTGTCATCAGCAAATCTGGGCATAGAACCTGTAACAGGGAGACTAGCTCTGACCCTGTTATGAAGATGGCTACAGACTATACTTACCAGGAGTCCAGAAAGCATGGTGCCAGGAGATGACATCATCAAGCTAAGTCATGCCATTTGTAGACCCTCACATCTGAAATACGAAGAGAAATTGACAGCTGGAAATGAATGAAGACCAGGAAGCAGTGAAAAGCGGCAGTCAGCACACTGCATTCCTTGGAAGGGGACGGAGTGAGAGAAGGCAGCTGAGCAGGGCTGTGAAAAATCTGTGTGGAAGTGCAGAGCTTCATTATAAGTATATAGAGAAAAGAGAAAGTTGTTACTCGGAAGAAGTGGAGGGGATTTACCAGCATGTGAGAAAGGTGAGCCCTCTTCTTTATGCCAGGAGGAGCAACTGATCTGGAGACCATGGATTGGAAGCTATGAGAGATTGATAGAAGAATGGACTTCGAAAGGATCTAGGCCAGAGCCAGCTCACCTAACCTAGTGACTTTGATACCATCTACATTGATTCTAAGTGAATAGGGCTTTTGTGTGTGTGGCAATACCAGTACTACTCTAATAAATCTGTGAGATACTTACAACTCTTGGTTTATATGATAATGACCCTTCTTTTGTTTACTAATTTCTAAATTCTCCCATCAAGGCGTGGCAGATGAGTTGTCGCAAGGAGGACCACTGGCATATTTCCCAAGCACATAAGGAAGATTATGAAACCATCAGGATTCCTGATACAGAACCCAAGTGCCAGGCACCTCTTCTCCTCTTTTATCCGCTGGAACACCCTATGTGATATATTTGTGGTTTTTGTGTGCCTATGACATTTGCTGTGAGCAGCATTCATTGACTTAGTTTTTTTGATTCTTGTAACCCACTTTCATCAAAATAATCCCTAATTTTTAATTAGCCAGCATACCTACTACATGGTGCATTTCACAGCTCTCTACAAGGTGGACACTCACCATGTCTCTGTGATTTTTAAGGTCACATCGGTTTGGGTAGGCTTCAGCATTGTCTTTCTCCCTGGAATTCCTCCTGGTAAAGAGCTTCTTTTGTTGCTTCTGCGCGGACATAGCACTTCTTCAAGTAACACCACCTGCTCAAATCCTCAGGATTAGTCATGGACATTCTCTCCTCAACCCCAGATATCTCAGTTGCTTAGTCACATCATTTCCCATACATCTGACAGTGTGAGCACACTACTACTTACCTTTCCATGGAAATGTAAGAGCTGAAGATAAGCAGTGCATTCTGCAAAAGGGATTCTAAAAAAATTACCAGTACTCTGTACTTCAGCTAGCATAAGACACATGCAGACCTTGATCAAACAACAGAACAGCTATACACCCTTTTCTGCTCTTGCGTGTCATTGAGATTTATTCAAATCTTCTACCGTGTCCAGAATTTCCGCTACTGCACATAGTTTCCCTACCAAATCATGGGGTCATTCTTCATTTCTTTCTCCCCCCTTTACTTCCCCCCCTTTCAAATGGCTGGTGAAAGAGCTTTCTTTTCATAAAGTTACAATCTCCTTTGTTAGGTGACCCCCTTCCCCTCTCTGATCACCCCCAAATGATCCATATATCACAAAAGGTGATTTGTTGATTATTTGCCAGACCAATTGAAAAGAATTTTTGGCTTAAATCAATTATTTTTAACCGGAACTACTTCCATGTGAATGGAAGGTAACCAAGGTTTAACAATGTTCTGCTGTTCGTCCCATGTCACTAACTCTTAGAACTTTGGTTCAAAATGGAGGTAAAAGGATAGTAGACAAGCTTTAAAACCAAAATGGTGTTTGTACTTTTACAGAAAAATATACAGAGAATTCACAGTTTGAAACTGGAATTCATAAATTGATTATAGACTGAATCAAGAATTCATTGTTGTGCATATGTCATTGTGTATTTGTAAAAGGTTGATTAAAAATGTATGTCTAAGGACAGCTTGGAATCATTATCTGGGCACAGTAGGCAAGACTAAAGTTTTTTGTGCAGTGTTTCTATCATTCCATCTCCTCCAATGTATTAATATGACATGATAATCCACTTAACAGGGAATGTCTTTGCAAGTAAAAAGTGGTGCATTTTTTAGTCTTGTTAGCTCAGCTGACTGGACTTAATATTATTTAATAGATTCCACACTAGTCCACAGCTTCGCCAATTAACATATATTTTGACTTGCTAGCCTGTCTTGGTGGAGGTTTTAAGCCCACTGAATTAGGCTAATGTGATTGATAAACATGCCCATTTTTGCCCTTAACAATTTTGTCCAGATGTACAGGGGCATGTGCTTGCAATGGCAAAAATAGTAGCGGCACAAATTTGCTTTGGTGAGGGATAAATTGTCTCACTTTAGGCAAAATGCCCTTGCCTGGCTCCTCCCAGCTCCTGGTGTGCTGGAGGAGCCAGTTCACAACTGCAGGAATGGAGATGCCCTGATCAGCAGCCAGTGTCTCCCTGGAGGTCCAAGCTTTCATGCCTTCTGGCTCAGGCCCTTGTTGTGTACACTGCACTGCTTTTTTCCTGGCATTTTTGTTTGCTACTGGGATTTCCTGGTATCAAATTTTGACCCTGAGCTGCAAATTTTGGCCCTGCTCTGCATGTTTTATTGTTCCTCTCTTGCAGTTTGTGGCTCTGCAAAGAGGTTTGCGGCGCCACAAGCTGCATGTGCCTGCATATCTGGATGCAGCCAACTACAGCAATGGGAAGAATAAGTTGGAAGGCAGAAGGATACTGGAGGATGCTAATTCTGTTGAAGCCAATGGCAGTTTTGCTATTGGTTTCCAGATGAGCAGGATCAGAACCATAGTAAAATAACATGATTTGGGCAGTGTGTGGATTTAAGCACTGGGCACAAAATTGGAACAGGCTTTGATATTCCCACCCTGTAAGACCAATTGGCATGCACTGGTACATGACCTGAGGTAAGGTATATCATAAACCTGGTTCTGCTTAAAAACAACTGATAACCAATAGAACAACTGATAACCATAGAACATGAATGTCTGTATAGTAGCTGCAGAATTTCACTGACCTTAATATAAAGCACTTAATAAAGCTGCCAGAGTTGATACATGTTAGTCATAATTTGTTTCAAAGCAAAACCCCAAGTGCAACTTTGATTTCTTTAATTTTGGCAGCATTCTGTAGTCCTTCTGTGGGCTGCCAGTTTTCTCTGTCCCTGGCAATTTGAATTAGTTATACCTGAAGAGAAGTGATAAGTGCAGTATGTGTTTGATTAAATGTTCTTTCCCCTTAAAAGGAATAAGCATGCAGTTGACTCTAAACTACTTTCCAGCATCACTATTACAAGACATATCTACCTTTTCACCCTGTGTCTGAAAATCAGTTTTATTTTGATTCAGAGCTCCTCAGATGAGGATTTTAAAATTAAAACAATTATGACCTCTTTGTAGCTTGAATGGCTTGAACAGAAAGCAAGATCTCTATAGATCATTAATTTATATTGTTGTAATACTACTGAACAGTTCTGGCTTGCTCTTTGGTACATTCCCAAGAAGGAATTATTTTTCTCAGGTAAATACCACCTGTCAAGAGCACAAGTGAGAAAGTAGATCTATGATATCAAGGCAACTCAAAAACTCATAGGCGTGTTAGACATAACGCACTGACTAAGCAGCCTAAAACTATCCTTTGATTTAAATGGGAAACTCTGGACTGAGCATTCTGAGCATTGCATCCTAATTTAATTCTTGTAATATTTAAGTACCTTAAGCTGTTTTTCCAATGCTTTGCTGTTATGATTATATGTAATGTTTCCACATTTATCCAGTATAGACCCAGGAATTAAAAAAACATCAGAGGGCAAAAGTGCTTACTTACAAGCTTTATTAATAACACAATTATTGTTCTTTTACTATAGCATCTGGAAGCCCTAAATGAGATTAGGGTCTTTCTTGGATTTAGAGTTCTACAGATGCTTTGTGGGAGTTTATAATTTAACTGGAGTGAGGGAGTGCTGTTATCTCCTTTTTGGAAGTAGGAAACTAAGATACAGAGAGACTTCCCTGAAGTTACACAGGAAGCTTTATGATACTACAAAGATATGAACCAATACTGTCTGAATTCCAGGCAAGCATCCTGAAATACCTTCACCATATTGCATTTCTGTGCAGCAACTATTCAGTAGCACAACATGGGCGCCTTCATTAATGTGCCAAATATTGACATTTTTATATGTAGGTACATGGTACATTTTGCATATGTTTTTTTTTAACCCCTGGTGTATTTAGTAAGTTAAGTAGAAACCTGAATGTATTTATTGCAACAGCAAAAGATAAAAGCATGAGTTTGTTCTTTTTTCCCCTTCAAACCCTCATTTGGTATTAAACAAATGAAAATTCATACGAATCATATTCATGGCCTCATTTTCACCTATAGATAGTGATAAGAATTTTCACATTTACTGCAATATATTTCCTTTTCCTTTTTTGTACTGTTTTTAATAACATTAAGCAATTACTTCTGGCATATGGGAGAAGGATGTTTGAGTGACAGAAGACCATGAAAAAGGATTAAGAAGGTAGCTGCCTAAGTATTTCAATGGCATGTATATTTAAAAAGTATTATATTCCTGTATAAGCAATTCTACTGCCACAATTTTTTAAAGCTCCCTTCATCATTTCCTAATAATTTCACATCACATTTAGAAAGTTTACCTATAATTCTGAGCCTGAAGAACAACATTTACTATGCTTTCATTCTATGATAATGGTCTTGGAAAGCTGCCTTGCTTTTTGTTGACTTATATTTAAAGTGCAGCCGCGTGCTGAAAAGCATATGTGAATACGGCACCTACTTTCTCATCAGATTTATCTCATCAGATCAGTCATCTTATATTTTTACTGCTGCTTAGTCTTAACACTGTTGAGCTAATGCAGCTGGGAAATGAACAACGATGACTCTAGGCCTTCTGTTTATCATCCAGCTTTTAGTAAGGAGATGGAGTTACCCATTTACACATGGCATAAGTTCAAGGAAGAGATGACTGAACTAATTAAAGCCAAACATGTAAGGTGGTGTAACAGCTACCTTAATCTGTTTTATCCAACAGAGCCTCTTGTCTTCTGATGGGATTCTCATTTGTTCAGTGACATTGCCTTCATATTACCTATAAATCACACAAATGAGCCATATTAGGACTCGTGTAGATGAAACAGGGGCCCTAAACTGAAGTGGTGGGTTTTAAAAAACACCACTTCAATTTAGGTCTGATTAAACCCCCATGTTGTGCACACACCCTGCTAACTTAACTGCCTCTCTGGCAGGGAGGGGAGGACAAGCGGTCAGCATGCAGAATGGTCCCTGGGCTGGGGGGAGGGTGGGCGGCTCGTGCTTCCCTCTGCGGCAGCTGTGCCCCTGCCTCCCCAGGTGGCACTTGCCTGCAGGCACCCGGCTCAGGTGATCCCGGGGGGCACTACAGCCACAGAGGGAAGCACCAGGCCCCTGCGCACCTCAGGCAGGCTTGCTCGGGGGGGAGTGAGGGGTTGGGGAATCAGGCTTGCCACTTTTCTTGGGCGAAGCTGCTTTCCTGGGCTGCAGTCAGGCTGCCTGCAGGGCTGTGGAATCGCACGGAGCCTGGTGCTTTACTCTCTGGCTGTAGGGGCAGCAAACTAAAACTAAAAGGAGTCACTTAAGGTGCATTACGCCACCGAATTTCCTACAGCAGCTGGAATTAATGCACAATACACCGCATGCAAACATCAACAGCATTAAAGTGGTGTAAAAGCATTTAAGCTGCTTTAAAGTGTTGTGCGCACATGCCTCTCGTTTCGTCTACACACAACCCTAAGAATTTGGCCCAGTAAGAAGCATCAGATTTTAGCTTCCATTGCTTCATAAGTCTTTCAGTAAGTCTGCTTGATCGGAAGGGTAGTGGCTTGCCAGTAGCCAGGGTTATAGCACTGATTGATTTCTTCATTTATCTCATTCATTGTGTTTAGATGCTTATCTTGTGGGGGTCATCTGACCCCAGCAGACTTCCTGCCTATGGCAGGGGGGCTGGACTTGATGATCTTGAGAGGTCACTTCTAGCCCCTAATGTTTATGGATCTATTTTAATTTTCTCTTTACAGTTCAAAAACATATTTAACAAATAAGAAATTTGCTTCTTATGGTTAAGTTCTACCTGCTTTGCCTCAAGGCTTTGTGTTTTTCTGATCTTTCAAAAGGCCATACTTCTTGTTGCATCTATTGGTACTAAAACAGTTTAATTCAGGGGTTCTTATAAACAAGATATTTACAGGAAGTGATATATAGAGACAGATGTGAAATCCCTCCCTTCTTCTGGTTAGTGATTCAAGTGTTTTCTTTCACTATTATTGACAATTGTGGCAGGACTAGAGACTGGATCTGAAGCTTGCCTTGGCTACAGATTAATTTGAACTACTGTACTTAAGGACAAGCTCTGGCTAATTTCATTAAAGGAATGAAAATTTGAAACTCTCCAACCTGGATTTCATTGTTTGCTCTTTAGTTCCCATATCTCAAAGCTTTCTGTATCTGTCACTCTCAACCAGTGGGCTGTGGAGATGCCATGAGACAGCGGTAGGGATCACAGCCAGCTTTTCTGGCCTACAAATCTCCAGCACCAGGCTGCCACCTGCACTAATTCTGGCATAGAAGCAGCAGGTCCACTTTAGTGTGGTGTTGTGAGTGAGTAAATTAGCTCAGGTGCTGTGCCATGGGAATGCAGCATATCTGATAAGTCAGGGGTGGGCAAAATATGGCCCACGGGCCAGATTCGACCCGCCAAGCACCTCCCTCTGGCCCACAGAGCCCCTTCAAAACCTACGTAATGGCGGCTGCCTCTTGAAAAGCCTCCGGCGGTACCAGCCGCAGGCTGCAGCACCCCTCGGGCTGTTTCCTTTCGTTCTGGTTGCGAGGCAGCCAACCCTGACCTCAGCTTGCCCCAGCTGGCCTCGCGCTGCCCCTGACTCAGGCCACGTTTGCAGCTTGAGAGGGCAGGGCGGGGCGGGCCAGGGCCAGAATCCGTGGTGCCGGTGCGGGGGAGCAGCGTCTGGGCCACGTGCTTTGCTGCACGGGACTGGAAAGGGCCCTGCCCTGCAGATAACCCCAGGAAAGTGGCTGCTGGGCAGGCTTTCCCCGTGCTGTGCTGTGCCGCTCGGGCCATGCAGGGTAAGACTGGGTCGGTACTGGGGAAGGGAAGCAGCAGCTGGGCCGCAGCTCTGGCCCAGTCAGCACCAGGAAGGAGACGTGGTGGCGGAGCCAGGTGTCGCTCGGGACAAGATGAGCCCAGCTGGAGCATCAGGGGCTCAGCTGCATTGTCCTCTACCTGCGCTGGTCAGTCCCAAGCAGCACACGGCTCCACCGTCGCTTCTGCTGGCTGGTGGAGACCTGGTCGGGCTTGCCCCATCCCCAGCAGCACGTGGGAGGCTGCCTTCAGCCGCATGCTGCTCCGGATGGGGCAGACCAGGCCGGGTCTGCATCGGCCAGGAAAGGCGGCATGCAGCCGAAGTCGAATCCTCACGTGCTGCTGGGGACGGGAAGAGCCCAGCCGGGTCTGCACCAGCCAGCAGAAGCGGCAGTGGAGCCGTGTGCTGCTTGGGATGGGACGAGCCGGGCCGGAGTGGCAAGGCCTCAGCTGCACTTTCCTCCTGCCTGCACCAGTCAGTCCCGAGTGGCACACAGCTTTGCCACCACTTCTGCTGGCTAGTGCAGACTTGGCTGGGCTTCTCCCGTCCCCAGCAGCACGTGAGAAGCTGGCTTCAGCCGCATGCTGCTGGGGACGAGGGGAGCCTGGCCGGGTCCGCACCAGCTTCAGCCGCATGCTGCTGGGGACGAGGGGAGCCTGGCCGGGTCCGCACCAGCCAGCAGAAGCGGCGGGGGAGCCTTGTGCTGTTCGGGACTGACTGGTGCAGGCAGGGGGAAAGTGCAGCTGAGCCCCTGCTGCTCTGGCCGGGCTTGTCCCATCTCGAGCAGCACACAGCTCTGCTGCTGCTTATGCTGGCCAATGCAGACCCCACCGGGCTTCTCCTGCCCCAGCAGCACATGAGGAGCCAGCTTCAGCTGCATGCCGCCTTTCCTGGCTGGCAACCTGGCCAGGTCCATCCCATCCGGAGCAACATGCGGCTGAAGCCAGCCTCCCAGGTGCTGCTGGGGACGGGGTGAGCCCGACCGGTGGGCACTGAGCAGCAGAAGCGGTGGTGGAGCCTCCTTCTTTTGGGATCAGCTGGAACAGGTAGGGGAAAGTTCTGATGCCCCTGAAACTCCACTTCTGGGGCAGGATGTTAGAGGGGTCACAACCACTTACTACTTGGTAAGTTGTGCAAGGGGAGGGTCTCCTGGTGGCAAAGGTCGGGGCGGGACTTCTGGTCCCAAGATGTTAGCCAAGGGGTGGGGCAACTGAAGGGGCGGCGCTACCCATGTGGCCCTCAACAGCTCGCCAAAACTCATCAAGTGGCCCTCTGCCCGAAATAATTGCCCGGCTCAGTGATAAGTGGACCCTGGGTAAGGTAGGTATAAGAGCTGTTTGTGGACCTGAGGAGATATTGGTTGCAGAGTGACAGGCAAGATAAGAGGCTCGTGAGGTTGTGGGGTACTGGTGACTATGGAACTGTAGGAAGATGCAGTTACGCGTGTGCAGTAACCAGAGAGATCAGGCCCATCCTAATTTGACATTTTACTAAAACAAATTGATGCAGATTCTCCACTGCAGAACATCATCATACCTGTGTTGAAATCAGTGGAACTATTGTATGTCCATTACAACAGAGCAGAGGTTGGGCCTACTGTTTTCCAACACGTGGCTGCCGCTGATTCAGATTGTGATGGAGTATCATTTTGCTTTGATATCAAACAGAGCTAGGTCATCAGATATTGAAAAAGAAATATGTACAGACATTTAGAATCTTTCGCCTAAAATAAAGGTTTCCATGAAATGTTTTTGGTGGTTCATAGTATTTTAGGTTAGGACTCAGCTCTCTTGCCCTCTGGCTGAGCCCCCCACATACTGAGGGCTCCACACGGTGCCCCCCTCACACTGGGGGCTCAGGTGGCCATAGCCATGCCTGTCCCCAACTCTCCTCCTCAGGGTCTTGAACCTCCACAGGGCTCAGGTGGTCTTGGCTACACCTGACCTCCAACTCTCTTCTTTGGGGCTTGCACCCCCACAACTACCTCCAGCGTACACAACCCACCCAAAGGTGAGGGCTAGGGATTAAGGCACCCCAACCCGCCTTTCACCAGGCGGGTCACTGGCCTGGCATTTTCTGGGGGCTCCTGCACCATTGGGAGCCCCACTAGGCCACCCACTCCCAGCAGGGTGTAGTTTCCGGTCATACCCAGGACCAGGAGCCTCCTACCATCCCCTACAGCTCCTTCCTTACCTCCAGATGAAAGTCAGCAGCCCTCAGGCCAAGCAATATTGTTGCCTCTCTTCCAGCAGCCAAACTGCCTTGTTTATATAGGCAGCCCTGAGCCTAAACTGGCTGCCCTCATTAGACGCCTAGAGGCTGCCAGCTCCAGGGCCTTAAAGTGGCAGGCACACAGTGCCCTGCCACAGTCCCATTAATTAATTTCAGTAGCACAGTCATGGGGTAAGGTGGTAGTAGTGGAAGTATAGGTATCTGAATTTTACCTTCTGTAGTGGGAATTACTAGGGCTCCATTTAGATTTTGTTCAACAACAGAAGCCCTGAGTAGGCAATACCAGTGTAAACATAACATAATGCATATCACTAGGAGAAAGGATAATGTAAGATGAGAGCTCAGTTATTTAAACATTTGAAACAATGAAACCTGGAAAGACAGTGGAACATGACCTTGTCTGTTGATTCATATCAACTGGTGACCTTTCCAACTGAGAATTCTGACTGTCTGCTAGCAATGATTGCATCTAGTCAGATTGTTTCATAGCACTTTAAAATTCAGTGACCAATGAAATCAGAAAGGGGAAATCCGAAACATTCAGGTCAAATGCAGTCATCAAAAAATATGAGTTCTGAGCACGCATTAGGCTTGGTATTATGAGTTCAAGTTGAAAATAAAAGGTAAATAAAAGATAAGTGGAGCTCAAAGCATGGCATGAGGGCTGGATTCGGCTCATGGAATGAGTCATCTGGCCCATGGGGCTCCCTGTGGGTCTGGAAATTTGGTGGCTGGGGAGCAGGTGGAGCTGGTTCCTAGAGACGTGGCAATTAGCACTGCCACTCTTCCCCTGCCCCCAAATTTCTGGACTTGTGGGAAGCCCCATGGGCTGGATGACATGGCCCCAAATGCTGGATCAAGCTGACGCACAATGCCAGTCTGCAAGTGGACTAAGTGTGTGGGGTCAGACCTTGCACTCAACTTTGGATCCAGCATGCAGAGTCAGACCTAGAGTGCAGCCCCACATCTGGTGTTTGGCATCAGACATGGCATGTGGGGTCATCTGCATATGAACCCCACATGCTGGATTCAGCTCATAGATGTGGTTGTGCTCCACTCATCTGGCCTGCGCAGCCAAAAGACTGAGCACCAGTGTTTTGAGTAATGAATGAGGAAAAAATGGTTGGCAAATATGTGACACTGGTGAATCTAGAGAAAAGGTGGATCAGAAAACCAAATAAGCATCTCACATGAGAATGGAAAGGGGCACTAATTAAAATAAGAATAGATTAAAAAGGCTGAATGATATACACCAAGCTACAAACACCTCCTTTGCCTTGAACAATGGCAACAACTAGAATGCTATAGACTCATAGGGCGTGTGCAGATGAGTGTGCACGTGTTGAGATGCTGCAAGAGGCATGTGCAGGAACAAGTATGGGTGGGGCATGTGGGCCCTGCAGAAGGCCCCTGTGGGAGGGCTGTGGCCCTGTGGGGGAGCTGTAACCCCTGTGGGGAGGCTGTGGCCTCTGTGGGGGGCAGTCTGTGAACTGTGCAGGGGGCTGCACCCTGTAGGTGGCAGGGGATCCACCTCTCCTGAGCACCCCGCCCTCATAGTCCCTCCACAATCCACCTACACCTACCCACACATCCCCATCCCTCCACAGCCACCCACATCCCTCTACCCCACTTCCCACTCTGCTTTTGCAAACCCCACATCCCCCCAGCACACATAGTGCATGCCCAGCTGCCAGACAGGATGCGACCTACTGGCAGGAGCTGTGTCTGTCCCCAGATTTTGGTTAGTGAAGTGGTCACAGGGAGCTCTAACTGTTCTATGGTAAGAAAATCAAAGGCAAACAGCAAAACATATAGGTATTTAGAATTCATTTTATTATGATGATGCAGACGCTGTTAGGCTTCCAAATTGCTTTAACACTAGATATATCAATAAAACCTTGCACGACTGATCACTGTCTCTCTGCGTCTCACTCTCTCTCTATATATATTGGTCTTTTGTTTTAATTGTGGAGGAACATGCATTTTGGGGTATTTTACAGTGACTTTTTTATCAGGGATTTTTCAGTTTTCAAATAGGGAACACCAGAAGTCCTGCTAGGGAGGCAAGTGGCAGGACCCTGGCCTAAGAGCTTGCACCTTGGACCCAGCTGGAGGTGGCTCACCACCTGGCCAGTTGGGGTCAGGAGGACATGCTTTGACAGTTCAAAGCAGGCCACCACACTGGGAACATCTTCCAGGCGATAGCTGTCTAGATGGCTGGGCAGGGGGCACACGTGGTAGTGGTGCCGCACAAAAGCCAACTCTGCAGCCACAGCCCATTGGCACCTGGCCCAGAGGGGCAGATGGCTCTACTGGCTGTGCAGTCCCCATCCGGGTTTGGCAGGTGCACAGCATGTCACAGCTAGGCAGCAGCCCCCACTGCCAGACTGGTGTAGTGGGTAAAGGGTGCAGAGAACTCTCAGGGTTGCTTCAGCAGTCCAGCTGGCACAAGGGGTAGTGTTGCCAGGTACCAATTGGCTGGGCCCAAGAAGTTCCTGAGAGCAAGTAGCCCTGAGCTACTTGACAGAGCAGCTTTTTGTACTGATGGGGCCAGGACAGGGCAGCTTGGTACCGGCCCCAGGCTCTAGCTCCCCCCTGGCTGCAGATCCAGGAGGATCCAGGCAGGGTTGTTTTGCCCCAAGTGGCACAATTTGCCCCACACCAAAGTGCTCTGAGGGAAAAAGCCCCAGCTCAAATTTGCACCACTTCTTTTGAGCTGCTGTAAGCACATGTATTTGTATGTGTGGAAGTGCTCATAAAGGTCTGTTATATCCTTTGAGAATCCTGGTCCAATATTTTTGGTTTTGACATGGGATTGGGTTTATTCACAGTATACAAATTCTATTAAGTACCCCACTATTGGCCCCAGTGAAGACATTGGAGACATTGCCATTGACTTCATTTAGGCCAGGATTTCATCCACTGTGTCCAAATAAATGCCAAAGAAGGCTGCCAGGATGAGTGATTGATTTCTTATCAAGTGAAACCTTCTCTAAATAGTAATTTTATTAAATTAAATTAAGACAATTAACCAGCCAACAGAAACAAACATTCACTTCTGAGCCAAATTTTCTATTGATGTGGAAAGACAAACTGCTATTGAATTCAAGAAATGTCCATCCATTATTGCACCGACAGAGAGGTTGACTTTTTAAGCTATGGCAATGTTGAGGTTGCACAGGTAAGCACACGCAAGTAAGAAGAATGGCAAACCTTTGACACCTTTTGCAAATGTAATATAAAAGATGTTCAGGTAAAGGTGTGACAGGATCTGAGGTGTGATCCACACAATTGTGCTTCCTGCCAAGCCACACACCGATGGTAAGAGGTGTGATTGTGGGATCCAGGAACAGATCCAGTTATGCCTTATTGCCAGTGAGGGACTCAAGTAGCAAGCCCTTGCGAGTACTGCAGCTCACAGGACTCCCAGCCACAGCAGTGCCCCATGCCCTGATGCTTACAGCCGCAGCATCACATGGGGTGCTGCCTTGCCTGGGAGTCCTATAATCTGTGGGATGGGAGCACCTGGCCTCACATTCAATTAATGGTGTGATAAGAAGGAGCCACAAAGTTATTACACATTTTTTGTGGAATAACTTTGTAGCTTATTCCTTGTTTTATCACACCTTTAATTGATTGAACATGTGGCTGGGTCACAACTTAAAATGTGATTAACTGCTTAATCAGCTCTTAAGTATAATGTGTGAATGGGGCTGCTAGTACGGCATCATCTATTTTTTATCAAATAATACAATATTCCATTTAACTGGTTAATTACTTTTATTTACCTTATATAGCCCCTATGTTTCTAATATCATTTAGAATATACTTTGCTTTATAGGTTTTAATGCATGAATTGATTTATTAAAAAATCTAAACCTGCAAATCTTCATTTCATAATAAAAATCTGTCTCAAATGTTAAAATGTTCCAGTGATACCTACTTAAAAGCCACACCAACTCAGCAAATTAATTGTTACCTTTCCTATCAGCTATATAATATTTAGTCCCAGTTTTTGAGAAACATTCTTCTTTTTCTTCATAGACATTTAAAAATGGGGGCTATGATGATTTATAAAAAATTACACTTGATCTGTTGTTTATTAAAAGCTGCTTTTTTGTTTATTATGATCTCTAGCTTCATAACTCCCAGAGGCAGAAGAATGGAATATTTTTTTATCAGACTTTCCTTCAGTGATAGCCAGCTTTCACACAGCCCAACTAAGAAAACACTAGAGTTAGGAATAGGAGCAGCTGCTGGTTGCTCATCATTAGAGTTTGGGTAAGAAGGGAATTATGAGAGTTGGAGTTTGGTGGACAGGAAGGAAGGGAGGGACACACAACAACAAAGAGAACCAACTCTGTTGTATGCTCCTCATATTTGTCTCTTGTACAGAATTTTTGGGAATGTATTTAGACTATCTATATTTGGGAGAAGAATTAATACATTCTGCATTGCTAATAGAAAGTATTAATTATACTGGTTGTGTTTTATGCTGCTGCTTTCCCAATCTTAATTGGCAATTATTTGTGACTTGCAAGCCTCATTCTTTTTGTCTAGATCAGGACCTGAACTGCTCAGCTTTTCCTTCTCCCAGTATTTACAGAGGACTATACATTTCAGCTGTGGAGCCACAGATACATTGTTCCGAAGAGTGTTGCTGCTTTAGGTATGTTCATATCTGTGATTAAAAGCTCGTTGCACATGCATCCATCTCCTTTAGCTGTTCCACTGCTTCATTTGAAAATAACAGTGGCTATCAAAGTGACAAAAGACTAGGTTGTACTCCTAAGGGAAGTAATTATTGCAATGCAGAACAGAAGGTAAAATTATCATTTGCTAGCTATTTTATTATGCTGTACCAAATATTTATCATAGTATTAGCGAAAGAGCCATAAACTTTATATAGATTTTGGAATGTAACAATAAATGAACCTACAGTGCAATGAATAGCTAGAATTCTACCAGACCTAAAAGAAATGTACTTGCAATAGTTTAGTCACTGTACACAAAATTTCCAGTATTTGTTGAGAAGTATTTTTAACTTTACATGGATAAACAGTATATTTTAATGGACTTTAGCTGGTCATTCCAAAGTTGAATATTTATTGTTATGACTTAGTGTACTATAATGGGAAAACTGCTTAAACTAGAAGTATGTGCAGTACTTTGTACATGGCAATATGTACACCATCCACCAATGGTATCATCCACATCTGATTATTTTTAAAAGGAGACTTTTATATAGTGCTGGTGTCAGGTATATCCATATGCATTTGGGACATGGTCCTCACTGGTGGAAAGAACTAGGCTATAAAGATCTGAGTATTTTTGCATTTGTTTAGCTGAATGCAGGTCATCTTATGCCCTTCAAAAGGTACAGTTTTGTGATTCATAATTGCTAAATTATGTTCTTGCTGCTCTTTCTTCTACTTCCTGGATTGTCTATTGGAAAGAAAGATACAGCAACGTTGATTAAGTGATTCACTGTAAGCATGAATTGTGTATAGCAATAGTTATGCAAATCACATCCTTAATATTACACAGTGCACTTGTGCAGTCTTTATACCTGTTAAGTCATATATACCATGGCTTCCTGTCATCAATTCCGTGAACTCCTGGAAACACATGAAAGGGAGAGACATCAATCAGACTACTCACATTATGCAGATATACTTGAAAGCTTGTTCCCTAATAGCTTGCAAGACCTAAAGGCTTGCTACTGCACCTATTGAAGTCAGTAGACCTGGTTCTTCATTAAGATCTGAGACCTCGGCATTGCTCTCCGGGAATGTATAGTGTATGCACAAGCAGCACAAACAAAAGCAGCAATGCAGATTAGTAGTTTGCCCTAGGGCCATCATAGCTCACACTTCAAACCATGACTGTAAGCAAGTACCTGGTATGTCTCCCTACTTTTATTAAGGACCAACTTAATTTGTAGTTTACAGAAACCATGAAATTGGGGCATTTCCCATGGGGGTGGGGGAAAATCCTTACTAAAAATAATACTGGCTCCCCAGTGAGTGCCAGCATTCTTCAGGGTTGCTGTGGCCCAGCCCCACAGTCTATGAGGGGGTGGGGAAGTCATAGGTGTGAAGGGAAGCAGCTCCAAGATGGCAGCTGTCCGCCCCCAACCACCCTTCACTGTTGACTGGCTGAGAGACTTTTCCATTGCATGGCCCTACCCCTCTCCACCGATCAGCAGTGAGGGGTAGGGTTGCATGGTGGACAGCCCTCCCAGCTAATCAGTGGCAAGGGATGGGGCAGCCAGAACTCCTTGGCCAATCAGAGGCATGGGCAGTGGGGGGACTGCTGTAATAAGTCCACTAAAATGGTGGCTGCCTCAATTTGGGTAGGTCCCTAACTATTATGCATTGAGTAGAGCAAAGCTGTCCAGCTTCTAAGTGGTCAACGGCCTCACGGTCTGCATTGTAGGGTTTGCATATGAGCCCCTCAGGCTGCCCTCCACACACATGGGTAGGCACTCCTTTACCCATTGCATTGTGTGGTATGGTGCAGTGCCCTGTCTCACCTGCAGCTCCCTGTGAGCTCCCCCATGGCACTATGCTTCATGGGCACTCTGGGCTGCCACCTTTGTTGACACAGCAGAATTCACTGCATGTAGTGCTGTAGCAAGTTGGAGGGGGGGAGAGGGTGAGGAGGGCAACTGCCCCAGGTGCCAAAGTGAAGGGGCACCAACAGGCACTGCCCAGCTGGGGCAGAACATGGGACAGCCACGAGTGGCTCTTTTGCGGGGGACGCAAGAATGGGGGAAGGGAACCTCCCCCCACCACGTGCACTGCCAGGTGAGCATGGGGGGTCGTGTGCCCCTCAGATTTGTGTGCAGGGCGAGGGTAGGTTGCCACTGCAGGCTTTGCTCTGGGGGCCGAATTAGTTGCTATGGCACTAGCTGCATGTTTCTATCCCAACCCACTTCCTGAGGCTGGGTCAGGCAGCAGAAACTGGGGAAGGAATGGGAAACCACACAACTGGCTGCTGCTGCACCTGGAGCAAAGGACAGTGCGAGTTAGGTAGTTGGGAACCTGGGGCTGCATGTTAACCCCTCGTGAGTCACATGTGGCTCGTGGGCTGCTACTGGACAGCCCTGGAATAGAGCTTGGAAAAGTTGATCCATCCAAAGTTTTGTGGTGCATTTCAACAGAAGGAGGATTGGCACAACAAAGTGTAACTCTTCTCCTTTGCATCTCACTGGCCATTTCTACATAAGGTGCTAGCTGCACAGTTGTTATTGCTCAGTCATTAAGTACTTCTAAATGCCTGTGTTACTCTGGAGTTACTGCAGAGTAGAGCTGCTGAATGGCTTTGTTGTGATGCTGACCGTGCAGAAGCCCAAGACTACTTGCACAGTAGCACTGCATCATGCTTTCTGTCATGCAGTGCAATGCTACACAGTAGTCACGGGTTACCATGCAAGTTAGTGTCTCGTATAGATATGGCCACTGTTACTGTTGAATGGTCCCTTGGTAACCACAGATCTGCAAATAAAGGTTGTAAATCACCTCGGTGAATGTGGCTTATGACAGGGAAGGAAAGACTTGCCTAATTACCACTTGCCTAGCATTAAGTTCCAATCCATATTTCCATTTAGATCACAGGAAGTCAGGACATATGGGATTTTCTACTGCATATGTGTGTGGCTGCTGAAGAACCCAAATTAGTATAGCTCTTTATTTATGCCCCAGGTTTCTTCCCCTGTTCTAGTCTCCTTGGATTGTCTCCTAGTACACTTGTTACTACTTTAGTCCCTGTGCTTTTGTTCTGGCTATACCTCTTTTGAACTCTTGCTGCCACAATTGTTCACTACCTGCTGGCCTGAAAAGCAGATGATTTTGAGGCTTGTCACCATAGCTTCAAAACGCTGGTGCAGAGATCTTTTGAAGACTCCAGCCTGTGACTCTTCTAAGGTGTAACAGATCTGCAGTCTTACAGATCAGTGTGGATCTGATGAGAACATACGGCAGTTACAGTTTATAAAAAAGAAAAATAAAAGCATAAAGGGGAACCAGTGTAAGTCCATCTGCTGTTTGGAAAAACTGCATCATGATTCATATGAGGTTTGCTATTAATTGGTACTTTAACACACGTTCGCCAGAATGTTTTTTGTAAATATTCACATTGGCTATTCATTTTAATTGTTTTATTAATTGAGTGAAGCTAAGAAAAAAACTGAGTCCCATGTCATTTTACTGCACATCAATAAGTCACTCCTTTACTATATACAGCTTTAATGACTGGTGGGATCATTACATTTGGTGGCTTATAATAATAAGCATATGCGTCATAAAATATAAACTCTGAATACTGTGTGTAATGTACTCCTCACCTCTGACTGTATTTTTGTCAAGTAAGGGCTAGTATATACCTATCTGCATGCTTCAGAATGTATACTCCAACCTCAGAAAATCTCTCTGTTGAAAGAGACAGATGAATACTTTGCTTTTCTGAGTGTTAGGAACTGACAATATTTCTAAACAACTTTATTGCAAGTTATGGATTAGTGACGCACTTGAAAAACCCATTTACCTTGCACTTAAGCAATGTATGTGTATACATCAAGAGTAGTCATGCCTTTCAGATCTCAAGGTTCAGTGCACTTATGTGGGATATAAATCAAAATGTATTTGATCCTCATTATGCATCTTTCACAGTAAATTATAGTTTCAGATAAATTTTTGTTAAATTCAAACACCCCATTAAGTGGGCCCCAATCCAATTGGCTTTCTTGCCTGGAAGGGGAAATGCTGGAAACATTAAAGAAACATGGCATATTTCCAGACGGGGGCAGCATTGCATTAAAAAGAAAAACTATAAACAAAGAGGGAGTTTGCTTGAGCTCTGGGCTGGTAATTAAACCGTTTGCTATGGAGGGATGTAGTGTCTCAAATCAAACTAATAAATCTGTGGGTTAATAACGCATTAGTCAGATCAGCATGCCCTGTAATCACTAGTGTTGATCCATTTGTCTCTCCTTACTAGGATATTGATTTTAACCAAGAATTCATCAAAGAAGAAACTTTTATAAAATTCCTTTCTCTTTAATCCTGGCTTGATAATTTATCCCTATGACGATGCTGCTATTATTAATTTCCTGACAAAATTAACTATTGCTGTTATAATTTCAAATATTCTTGAAAGGTCACCTTTGTGTTTCCATAGAATTTCTTATTACCAATAATTGTCTACCTGTCTACCTAATGAATTGCAAGAACAAGGCTAGTTCTGCTGGGTTTGCAAATGACTGAGACTGCTACCAAAAGCTGGCAAACAGTACAGGCATCTGGGGCTTGTATCTGATTTTACAGTCTTCCCTCCCTGTTGCTGTTTCAAGGATTCCTTCTCCTTTAGGCAGGCAGGTGTGTGCACAGACTGACCTACCTGCCTTTTCTCAGAGAGCCACTGCAGCAGATGGGAAATCATCTTTATTCAGTCTGCAGAACAGGGAACGTGGGTATGGTAGTTCCTGATGCCAAATAAAAAAAGCAGGCACTTAAACTGTGTTTAGAATGTATTATGGGCTAGGTGCATCTCATTAAAATAGGTTTTAGAATGACTTCAAGCTCTGGCACTCACTTTCTGTTGAGCTATAACACTTATTTTTCTCTAGTCCATAAAAGTTTACCTGTATTATTAGTGTTTCCACAATTTAAAAATGAGACAGTATGCAAGAAAGAACAAAAACAGAATACTAAAAAAACAACCAAAAAAAATACTTCTAAAATCACCTGATTCAGGCTTTGCATAGTTTCCCCCCGCCTTGTTTCTTTGTTCCTTCACAAAGGTACTGTGAGGAAAAACTTCCCATGGTTGCTTACATGGATTTACTAGGTTAATTAAAATAGTGAGAACTACTGGTTAGATTCATTTGTTAATGAAAACAACCCATTTCACATTGATCTCAAAAGGGAGGTGTGGCAATCAGATCAGAAGATTTTAATCTTTACGCTTGCATTTAAAGGAAGGAAGATCAAAGTCCCTGTGGGTGCATCTAGGGTTGCCCTTAACTGCGTAGTAGAGTAATTTGCTACTGTGTAAAGTATCAGTCTACACATTAGGGCTGGAAGGGACCTCAGAAGATCATTGAGTCCAGCCCCCTGCCCAAAGGGCAGGAAGTCAGCTGGGGTCATAGGATCCCAGCAAGATAAGCATCCAAATTTCTCTTGAAGTTGTTCAGTGTAGGTGCTTGAACCACCTGTGGTGGCAGGCTGTTCCTGACCTTGGGGTTCAGACAGTGAAGAAATTCTTTCTTATGTCCAGCCTGAAATGGTCTTGCAGGAGTTTATAACCATTCAACTTTGTCATCCCTTGGAGTGCTCTGGTGAACAAACGTTCCCCCAGATCCTGGTGGTCACCCCCGATAAACTTACAGGTGGCCACCAGATCACCCCCGAGCCTGCGCTTTTCCAGGCTAAAGAGCCCCATAGCTCTCAGCCTGTCGTCGTAAGGTCTGTTTTCCTGACCTCTGACCATGTGTGTGGCTCTTCTCTGAACTCTCTCAAGCTTCTCCATATCCTTTTTGAACTGTGGAGCCCAAAACTGGACACAGTACTCCAGCTGCGGCCTCACCAAGGCCGAGTACAAGGGGAGAATGATGTCCCAGGATTTGCTTGAGAAGCATCTATAGATGCAAGCCAGCATTTTGCTCGCTTTACTAGCTGTGGCATCACACTGAAGGCTCATGTTCATCTTGTGGTCAATCATGACCCCCAAGTCTTTCATCTGTAGTGCTAACCAGCATAGCACTGCCGAGCCTATAAGCATGCTGCAGGTTTTTCCTCCCCAGGTGGAGATCCTTGCATCTTTCAGTGTTAAACACCATCAGGTTCTCATCCATCCATTTCCTGAGCCTGTCAAGGTCAGCCTGGATCACCCTCCTGTCCTCAGGTGTGGATGCTTTACCCCAACGTTTGGTATCATTGGCAAACTTGGCCAGTCCACTTCTGACTCCAGTGTCCACGTCATTAATAAAGATATTGAACAATATGGGTCCAAGGACAGAGCCTTTGGGGACCCCACTGGTCACAGGGCACCATGATGATTGATTTCTATCAATCACCACCCTCTGGGTCCGGCCACAGAGCCAATTCCCCAGCCAGCAGATCGTGGTGGGCCCGAGGCCGCAATTGGCCAGTTTTGCCAAGAGGTGCTCATGGGATGCCAGATCAAAGGCTTTTTTGAAGTTGGGTTATATGACATCAATCTCCTCTCCCTTGTCCAGGTGATAGGTCACCTGGTTGTAAAAGGAAATGAGATTGGTCAAGCAAGACCTACCCACAACAAACTCATGCTGGCTATCCCTCAGGATGTTGCCGTTGGCTAGTCTGTTAAGAATGGCCTCTTTAATAATCTTTTCTAAGACCTTCCCTAGGATAGAGGTCAAGGTGATGGGCCTGTAGTTAGCCGGATCCACTTTCCTTCCTTTCTTGAAGATAGGCTCCACATTGGCCTTCTTCCAATCTTGGCCTATGTGCTATGCTATTAGACTGCAGCAAACTCATTTTCACTGCTGTAAGATAGTAATATCAGGGCCAATACTATCTTATGGTGGCAAATATAACTGCACCTAAATGTATGTGTAAATGCTGACTCAAGCTGTAATTGTGCCTGGTCAGCCTAGGCAGCATGGGGGCAGACCCCCGCCTGTCGCTGAGCCATATGGCTCAGCTCTTTGGGCATCCTTGTGCTCCACTCTGCCCCTCTGCCACATGACACTGTGACCTAAAGGCCAGAGCTGACTTCCCTCTACCTCCCCCCAGCGTGGGGCTGCTCTGTCTGTACTCAAACTGCTGCAGTCCCAGGCACACATGTAGACGCTGCAACTGGGAGCCATTAACTCCAGTATGAACTGCATCAGGGTTTACTGTGACACACTAATTGTGTAGATACGCCCAATGTGAGTAACTATGTGAGACTATTTCAACAATAAGCACCTGCTTTCAACTAGGTTAAGCCTCAGGCATATAATCCTGTTTTGGGAAGAAATCTAACATTCAGGGCTATATATGAACAGAGAACTGTTGTGTACCAAGTCCCAGAATACTAGAACTAGGGGGCACTCACTGAAATTAGGTGACAGTTTTACACAACTTTTAGTTATCTTGTGGAATTCATTGCCACAAGCATGGCAGATAGCATAGCCAGGTTCAAAAAGGGACTAGATAAATTCATGGCTGATAGATCTATTTATAGCAGTTGAACAGAATGGTTGGAGATGTTTTCTTTAGCTTCTCTAAACCTATATTGGTAGATGGCAGTGAGGGTATTGAACTGGTGATAGATCATTCTAGATCTACCTGGTTCAATGCTCTCTTTCTATAAATTCCACTTCTGCCACTGTCAGGACAGATTGCTGGGCTGGCTGGACCATTGGTCTGACCTTGTATGGCACTTTTTATGTTCTTGCTTACAAAATTTTGAACATCGTCTCTACTTGGATGAAATGTCAGGTGAGCTTTCAGAAACATACATAGGGTGTTGTGTAGAGCAGTCAACACACGAAGGTAGAATATATGCTTCATCTGAGCATAAACAGCCTCACCAAAGACTGGTGAAAATGGGTGGATTCAGCTTTACCATCAATGGAAAATGACATTGGTAGGGTCTTTAGTGACCAGACAAATTTAGAGAAGTAAAAAAAGCCATAAGGGCCATATGTTTCCTTTCACACACACACAAAGCTAGTGCTAATGTGTATTTATATAAGGTGTGTAACCCAAAGAGCCATGTCTATGGCCTGTAAATCTGTTGTGGAATAGAAACAATGCCTTGTGATCAATTGGATGTCTTAAATATCATAGCACAAATATCAAATTTGTAAGGTGAATGCTCATATTAAGTATTACTCAGCCCATATGCTACAATTTGTTTGCCCAAAACATTCATTGAACAGCTTTGAGTAGTGTACAGTTTTTGTTTTGTTTTGTTTTTAAAAAAAATAAATAAATGTCACAATCTGTTTATGGCCAATTCATGAAAAAACAGCACATGTATTTCTGTTTTTTGTAATGAGGAGCCAGAATTAGGAATAGCACTTTGGCTGGATTCATGCAAGGTTTAGAATGTCAGATCCATGGGATCTTTAATAGCAGTGAGGAAAGGTCCAGTGAACGACCTTTGTGTCACAGGGTCAGTGCAAGCAACAGTAATTTCCAGTTGCCATTAGAAAGAGAACAAACTGATACCTTCTCTTATAGATAAACAAAAATAGAGGCAAGTCATGCATGAAATGTCCTGTGTCTTGCTAATCTTTTAGAAACTATAAGCTTGTACAGATACACTGAAGTTATATCTATGATTGCAGCCTGAGTAGACATCCTTGAGTTAGCCAGTTTGGGTACTGAATCCATGGCAGCAATGGCTTAGAACTGCTAAGTGATGGTGCCAGTTAGTCTGCTGCCACACCGATTAGCTTTCCTATGGGGCATTATAGATGCAAGTATACTGCTTCTGACTGTGGGAGGCAGCCTACACATAGCAGTGCAATGTCCTGGGAAGCACAGAAACATAACAGGAGACCATTTATGTTTAATGCCTATGTTTAAGAAAAAAGGAAACTGGTGTGGGCTCCGCGGGCTTCAGGTAAGTGCTCCACTCCCCCGCATCAGGGCCGGGGAGTGGTGCTCTTCCCTGGAGCCGGTGGAGCCTGTGCCAGCCCCCCGCCCCAGTCTCCATCCCTGCCTTGCCTCACTTTGGGGAGGAGCTGCTGCCTGTGAGGCTCCGCTGGCTCCAAGACACTGCTCAGATGCTGTTTCCTGTTTAATTTCTGAGTTAAAAAACAAAGAAAAAAACCCAGCTGCTTGTGTGGAAGTGAATATGAACTCTATGCATGTTGGATTACCTTAGATAAGGATGAGAAGGCAACAGCTCCAAGCCCCTTAGCTTCAATATTCAAAGATGGGTAGTGTATTTCTTTCTTAAAAGCAGATTTCTGATTTTTTTAAATTGTGGCCTTAACTTTTTTTTTCAGATGGTATGAGTCTTTCAAATACGAAATGCTATGTGGTATGGTAAACTAATGATAAAATTATGCAGAGATTCACAGTGCAAGGAAAATCAGAATATAACTTACAGCTTTCATTCACTTTGTATTTAATATGAGTGCACTTCTTGATCTGGGAGTTTTAGAATGGAGTAATTTTAAACAGCATAATACCTATAGAACTCAGGTACACAGTGGATTAGGTCAGGATTGTAGCTTTATCCTCCAATATCTTTGTTTTCTGGGTTTTAGTGAAAAGTTGAATCTTTATATACATTTTAAAATATACTATTTGCTTTGTCTTTTGTTTATTTGTACTAGAATCAGAAATGGTATTGGACACTTCTGCGGGACCCCACTGCCCACTCTCTTCCAGGTCGATACCGATACTGACCCATCCACTACCACTCTCTGGGTATGACCCTCTAGCCAATTTGCCACCCACCAGACTGTGTAAACATCCAAGTCACAGCCTCTTAACTTGTTCATCAGTATGGAGTGGGATACCGAATCAAAGGCCTTCCTGTAGTCTAAGTAAACAATGTCAACCCCTACTCCTGTGTCCAGGTGTTTTGTAACGTGGTCATAAAAAGAGACTAGATTAGTCAGGCATGATCTACCTGCTACAAACCCGTGCTGGTTTCCCCTCAGCATAATTTTTCCTGTTGGGCTCTCACATGTATGAGCCTGAATAGTCTTTTCAAAGACTTTACCAAGGATGGAGGTGAGACTGACTGGCCTGGATCCTCCTTCCTCCCCTTCTTGAAAATAGGGACCACATTGGCCCTTTTGCAGTCCTCCAGGACCTGGCCTGTGTGCCACGAGTGCTCAAATATTCTTGCCAGTGGCTGCACAGTGACATCAGCCAGTGCCTTCAGTACCCTCGGATGGAGCTCATCTGGGCCTACCGACTTAAACACATCCAGTCCTTCCAAGTGACTCTGCACCATCTCAGGGTCAACACTTGGTAGTCTGGCGCCCAGCTGCTGCCTCTCTACAATCCCATTGTGAGACTTGTCTTGCCCCTTGTTTAGGAAGACTGAGGCAAAGAACTCACTGAGGAGTTCAGCCTTGTCATCCCTGTCTGTCATCAATTGCTTTTGCCCATTCAGTAGTGGTCTTATTCCACCCTGGGCCTCCTTTTACTTCCTATGTATCTGAAAAATAATTTTTTGTTATCCTTAACTTTGGATGCCATCCTTAGCTCCATGGTAGCTTTGGCCTTTCTAACTGCCTCCCTACAACTGCAAGCTGAGGACGTATACTCCTCTTTAGTAATCTCTCCTTGTTTCCACTACTTATATGCCCCCCTTTTTGCTGTTAAGCTGCTCTGGATTTCTCTGGTCAGCCAAGGAAGCCTCTTGGCCCCTTTCCCCCTTTTCCCCCACATCAGGATCATCTCAGTAGCCATTTTGAAATGCTAGTGTATAAAGCCTGCAGTCTGCTGAGGCAGAAACAATGCCTAGCTGAGCTGCAGCAGGAACAACCAGGAGGTAAGAGCAAGTGCTTATGGGGATGGCTAGGAGGCTCTTGGTCCTGGGCATGTCTTAAAATTGCACCCTGCTGGGGGGTTGGTGTCCTGGTGGGGCTCCTGGTGGTGCACGAGTCCCCAGGAAATGCCAGGCCAGTTACCACCCCAGTGAAAGGTGGGTTGGGGTACCTTAATAACCCCAGCAACTGGGTGGGTAACCCCATAGTAGGGCTGAGCAGGTGGACCCGTGAGAGAGAGTGGGATAGATGCTCAAGAAGCCTGACTTTAGGCATTCTTGACTGGTCAGTGCTGGGGCCAGACCAGAAGGGTTGAGAGGACTGGGGCCCACTGTGAGGGATGCCCAGAGTTGAGAGTCTGGGGTTCTGACTGGTCTTGGAGGTGAGGCCAAGGCCAGTGTGGCCAAAAGTCCCCGGGGTGGGGAGTATGCCTGAGAAGGGGAAGAGTACAGGGAGCTAGGTAGCTGAGAATGAGGGCAGAGTAGTCTGCCTGATTGGAGATATCCAGTTGGGGTCTGGACTGGAGGATTATGGGGCCCAATGTGGGGCTGGTGATGTTAAAAATTGTGATGCCATCTGCGAGGCATGGGTTGTGGTGTAGGGAAGGTCAGAGTTGCAGGTTGCACTCCCTGGCATTGGGGCAGTAATGGGCAGTCTCCCACATTATACCAACAATTTATGGAACAGCAAAGGCGTGGCAGGAAAGACTGGGCAGATTACCTACAGAGACAGGTGAGCGGCCAGCACAAGGTCTGGCCCTGAGTGTCCCCCCTTGTCACAGGTGGGTTTTATTTTTCCGTCACTGTTTACACATCATTGTCCTGGCAGCCACAGATGCCAGATGTGACAAGGGGCCTCATTTTTTGGTGGAGCCTGCCTGCCTCTCCTGAGGCCAGGGGTAAGCTACTGGGAGGCCAAGCAGCTGCTGAGCTGTTGGGGCCCCCATTTTTTCCCTCCATGGTGGCACTTTCTTGGGGCTGGCCAGGTGGGCTGCTAGCAGGCCAGGTGCTGCCCCAGCTCAGAGGCACCCTATCCAGTAATTTCCCAAGCCTGCCCAGGCTTCCAACACCCTGTGCACCATCCCCACTGCCTTCCAGGACCCTAGCCACTCTCCTGCCACCTCCCTGTGCTGCTCCAGGGGCAAGCCAGCCCATTCCTGGGCAGCCCCAGGTATCCTGGTGGCTGTAGGTGCCTGCTAAAGGTAGAAGCAGCGTGAGGCCTTATTCTTTTACTTGGCAGAGACTGCCTACCTCTCCTGAAGCTGAGCTGACAGATTAATGGCTGCAACATTCCAAAATAGTGATGGTGGTATATCTTGCTTTTCTCCTTTTTCACCACTTCATCCTTTGGCCCATCAGCTAATTGGAAGTCTAGGAAAGAGTAATTTAATAGCAAGTAAGCCTCTCATCTCTGTGCCAACCTTAAAATTAGGTTCTGGGAATCCATTTGTGCAGGCTCAGATTAACTACTTGTCTTATAAGTGTTACTTAAAAATAGCATGAAGATGTACATTTTGATTTCATTGAAATATTTCTTAGTTTGAAAGATTTGTGATTATTCAGATGTTTTCCTTTGCTTTTGGACAATGAGGCTTGCTGATTTTTGCTTGGGTTGCTACCAAACTAGAAATATTTAAATAATGTTACTCTTTCACCAGTATTGCCGTGTTCTTATAGTGGCAATATATCTCTGGTAGGTAGTAGCCAATCTTTAGGTTGGTTTATCAACAGAAAACAGTGATATGGTTACAATCTGTATTTGGAAAATGGCTTTTTTATTTATGCAAATATATACCAGTCTTGTATTGGAAGTGGTCACAGAATATTAAGCATAATTCCTTTTTGAGAATCTATACTTAATAACCTATCCAGAAATTAATTCTGCCTTAAGTATTGTCTCTAAACTGAGACCAAGGCAGTGTGGAAATTCTCTGGCTTTTCACATAGTTCTCTCTCCAAAAACCACTGTTTCTCTCCAAAAACTTGCATAACCAAAAATTAAGAACAACAAAGGTTGTCTCCCCAAGTGTGAGCATTTGTTTGTCAGCTATGTAAATGGAACTGGAAGGCTATAAGAAATATCACCACCTGAAACCACTTTCCGGAACAAAAGTATTCACTAAATATTTATTTCATAATTAAATATTTTTTATGTACATACATGTCTGAAACCTGAAGTATTTTATTTCTGGTATATGATTTTTCTCTTGCCTCTGTGACTCTTCCTTATGGCAACTGCAAAAATTTTAAAAAATCTAACTTTATGCCAGTTCTACATACAAATCACTATGTAGTTTTGAGACCTCAATTTGAGTATTCTACGCCAATAAAAATCTCTCAGTAAGTTAAAAATATGGTGTATTAGTCACATTTCACTAAAAAATAACAAAATGAGCCAGAAAATGCATGTATAAAAATGTTATGCGGAGGGTGGGAAATAACAAATGATTAGCTAGTGAAAAGCAGCTGTTTTAAACTGCAGGATACTAGATTCCTAAATGGATAACTTAGCAGGCATATCATTATCTAAAGGGCATCAAAAGTTTATTTTCTTATTATTTCATTTTTATTGGTATGAATTAAAAAATAAGAGTTGAACACTGTACTACAAAAAGATCTCACAGAATTTATTCCTGTAAATGCAGCATTTTGTGTGAAAAGTTGAACCCACTACATGAGAATTTCTTAAATTATTTTAAATTAAAAAATGCAGGGTTAATGGAAATGCCATTTATATCCTTAGTTAAGAGAGGGAATATATTTTATCTGATCTGTTGAGAATATTTTTTCTAAAAGAGATATTTTAATGCAAGCCAGTATTTCTTACTGTCATGGTAACAGTATCTTCTGGTCAATCCACAAATAGACATGGGTGTGAGAAGTGACATGGGAACACCAACTAAGATAAGCATCATAAGTTTTGCGGTGCTTTGTGAAAGTAGGTACCCATACCTTTGTGTACTGACTGGTATTGAGGCTGCAGCAGCTCCTCTGTAGGTCTGAATTCTCGTAACACTGCTATTCTTCTCCTGAAATGATTTGCTTTTCCTAAAAGACAGTGGCAATCCTGTCAAATTGTCTTTTGCTGATATATATCTTTTAACGCCTCAAGAAATTATATTCCTCATACATTCATTACTTCTTGGCCTCTTTTGGGACTGCCAACAAGGATAGACTCATAGCACTAGAAGGGACTTCAAGGGTCATCTAGTCCAATCCCCTGCACAAATTCCTAAACTATCTCAAACAAGCACTTATCTAGCTTCTCCTTGAAAACCTCCACTGAAGGAGATTTTACAGCTTTCCTGGCAACATGTTCCATTAGTTTACTGTTGTAACATTAAGGAAGATTTTTTTTTCCTGAGACTTAATCTAAATTTGCTGAAGGTTTAAACCAGTTCCTTTGTGTCTTGCCCTCTGCAGCAGTATGCAAGAAGAGTTATTCTTTTTTATGGCCACCTTTCAAATATAGAAAAAATATTAAGTCCCCCCCCCAAACTCCTTTTCTCCAATTGAAACATATCTAGTTTTCTCAGCCTCTCATCATATGGCTTGCATTCCAACCCCTGTAATTTTAAGCATTTTTATAGTTTAGGATAAGCTTTTTATGGAAGCCATTTTCATACATTGTATACAGTCAAACCAGCAATGCACATTTTCAATATACATTCAGTAGATCCATTAATCTTAGAGTGGCATAGCTGTGTCTTGGAATTTCCTAGCTCTTTCAATTTTTTCTGAGAAGAATCTGCAGTTAATGGGATCTAAAATGCCTTAATATATTCTGCAGAAACAGGCCTTTACTTTATTAGTGTCACGATAAAATAATAAATGTACAAAATAAAAGGAAAAAAAGACAAAAGAAACTATTACAAGGATTATAAAAACATAAATAATGGAACATTTCAAATCATTTTTCTCTATCTGAATGAAAGGAAGAATTAACATAATAAACTACAATAACCATTAACAGGCTGCAGAATAAAACCTACTTCCATCCCACATCCAACTAGTAACAGAGGTTTTCAATTAGCAGTTATGACTTGTGAGGCAGTGCAGGATTTTTTTGGTACAGCATAAATTAAAATTGCTTGAATCAGAAAAATAAATAATAAAAAGCAAATAAGTAAATCTTAAATGTCCACATAATACGTTTATATGTTGTAGAGCAGGGGATATAGGCAATAAAAGATAAAAAGGGAAACATAAATGGAAAGAAAACGATACTTCCAAATGCTAATGAAATGTCAGTCTGAACAATTCATGTGCATTATTATTTAATTATCATCAATTTCTGTTGTTTACTGTCTGGAATTATTCTAAGTTTCCATATACTCTGATGGAGTCTCATGCAGTTCATGAATCAGTTTCTTTTTGTTGGAGGTGTTTTTACTCATGCTTTCTAGCCAGTCCTGTGACAGACAAATGTTCTGGCAGTATCTTAATAAGCATCTGGTAACTTAAAAATAAGCAGGTTATAATCTATTGTTTAAATATAATGATAATGATAAATATAATGATGATGCTGAATTGCTGTCAAGCTAGTATGATGCCATAAGCAGGCATTAATTAAAACCTGGGTAGCAATGCAGGAAAGGCAGTAATTCTGTACAGTGACTATGCTCCCAGCTCACACTGGCTACTAGACAGGGAGTGCCTCTACAGGAGATGCATAATGTGCAGTAGACTAATTCTACTGTACATCAGTGCATCACAGCAAAAGCCATGATAATGCACTGATGCATAGCTGAATTAATCTACTGTGCATTAAGAATCACAAAAAGACTGTACATTTGCTACTGAACGGTAGCACTGAGCATTTATTTAGTACCTTATATTAGCAGTACTAAACGTAATGTGCAGTAGCAACAGTGCATTAATGAACGTGTAGACATGCCTAGGGTAAAATAAGCTGGGGACTCAGGGGGAAACCTAGTATTTACCCTGTGTGTAGCAGAAGATTAACTGAAGTGAGACGCTAGGTTGCGTTCATTGTACCAGGACAAGACCCGCTGACAAGAGTTCACATCTTCCCTGGCAAGAAAGAAGTGGAAGCAAAATTGTGACAAAGCGCTACAAGGCCATGATTTAGTTCATACTTAAGATTTCATCAATTAAAAACATTAAAAATGTCTATAAACACACGTTATAAATCATCATATCAACAGTATATTGTCAAAATGGACATTATTTTGTCATCATGACCTCTAATTGTCTAGTATGATATCAATAGGTTTTACTTACAAGATAAATTAGCCAAAATTGCATACATTGCCCAAATTTCAATGGATTTTTGTGAATTTAAAGATTTTTAAGATTTTGACATGTTCATTTAAGAACTAAAGTGGCTCAACAGGCAGATACTTCAATCTGTTCATCAAAAAAACTGTTCAAGATATTGCAATTACGTTGCACAGAAAAATGATTGTAACAAGTCTAAGGAATTTCAAAGGAATCCTAACAAGTGTAGGGTGCGAATTTCTTAGGGAAATCTCACCCATATTTGATAGCCACTGAATAATCAACAAAAATAGATATCAAAGCCAGTATTCAAGGAATATTCAAGTAAATTCTGAATGAAAGTGAAAGAGATGAAGGATGTGATTTTCATAAGTGCCCAGTGGAGTTGTTTCTTAAAATGTGCAAAAGAGCAGCAGCACCCTGAAACAGTCCTTATTAAATTGTTTACTCAAGTTTTCACTTCTTGGCTCTCAAATTGAGAAGTTTGCTTTCTTAAAAAATAAATTGTATGTAAGGACCAAAATTGTCAAAGCTAATTAGATGTCTAATGAAGCAAATAAACATCTAGGGAAATTTCAGAAGTGTCTTTGCATCTAACTCCCATTGATTTCCATTAATCTACCTGGCAGAGGATTTATAAAACCGTGCCATAAGTTTATACGTTGAGCTATGAATTCCCTTCATTGCACTGAATTGTATAGTGGGGAATTTTGGCTAGAAAGATTTGCCTGGTTTCTAGGAATCAATTTAAACTCTTGGTTTATATACACTAATGCATTAGAAATACAGCACTCAGATACACAAGAGCATTTAGCCTTTACTGATTGTGTATAAATCAATGTGAACCACCAGTGTACATAAATAGCTTGAACAATCTAAGTGTCACAGTTCATACAGTGTTAGGCAGAGTGCTCTACCTTGGCTTTAGTGAATGGTCTTTTTGATAAAGAAAGAACCCTTCTCTTCAAAGCTCTTACATTTCTATGTTTCTCAAGGACATAGATATATCTAAGAATCAGCCTTTTCTTGAGTGTTAACTTATCCTATATGCTTCAGCTGCCGTACTTCCATTTACATCTTGTATGTTATGTGGGTCCAAATCGATCTGCTTTCTGGTAACACTGATGTATTTTACCCAGTGTTTAGAAGCTGTGGTCTTATTATTTTGTCACTACTCATGTGTCTTTTTTCTTTATTCTCCAAAATGCATGAACATGGTCTAGTGACTTTGGTACATTAAGGGCGTTGTCAGTGCAGATCAAAGTCATCTCAGTAACAATGTTTACATGATGAACAAGAAGTAAATGATTAGTACTGGGTATAAACATGTTGGTGTCAAAGCTTTGCGCATGCTTTCTTTTTTCTGTTTTTAATCTAATTGCTCCAGTTCAAAAGTTCATTCAGCCCATGCCAGAGTCCCCTTTGAAGCCTGCTGCAGCTTTTAAAGGAATGGGAAAGAGTTACAAACAAAGGCCACAAACAGGCATTCATTTATAGTGGTGCAAATTTCTGATGTATTTTCACCACTAGCAATCTTTCCAGAAGAGGGAGCAGTATAGGGATTCAGCATGCAGCCGCCACCTTTCCTGCTCCTTGTATCCTTCCCAAGTCCAGCTGATCCCAGTCTGGGAAGTCATAAGTAGTAGGGTTGCTCCATTCCTTTTCTTGGCAGGGAGTGGAAGAGTGGAGAGAGACTCCACACACTTTCCCAGACTGGGGATACCCAGGTCTGGAGAACAATCAGGGAGTCTTTTCCTACTGCTTCAGGGCCCTTCCTGACCAGTCCAGGAGGAGACTGGCACAGCATGGTAATGCCCTCTGCCCATTCTCCTGACTGAGCACTCCCTGGTCTGGGAAGTGCAGAGAGCATAGCCCCACTGGTCTATTCCCGCCCTGGTCTGGGAGGGGAGTGCACAGGTGTTCATTCTTGTGAGTGAATGAACCTGAAAGATCATTCTCCCAGAAGTGGGCATGTTTCCCCATGAGAAATTGAATAAACACGTGCACGCTTTATAGTTTGTACTGGGAGACCAGCAGTACTTCCAGCAGAAACATAATTCCTGTACATGGCCTAAGTTTCACATTGGAAGTATTTACACGAAAAATGTATTAAGATGTGCATATGCTGTTCAGAAGAAATGTATGGTACTTTTGTAAGATAGCTAGCTAAGTGTTTCCAGGTTGCTGAAGCCCCAACCAGATCTGTAGGATCCAGGTTTCAAAGATTTGCTAAAATTTTATTTACAAGTTTTGCAAACACAAACTTTACATTCTTGCACTGGCAAGCTGGCTATGTGTCTTCTTGAGATGATCATTTCAATGGAGAATTAAATTTACTGAACAACAAATTCCTCATAAAATTGTATTGTAAGAACAAATTTAGAATCCAAGTGAAACCCAGTCAAAAGTCTAAAAATGTGGCTGCTAGTGTGCACGTATAACAGATACAGTACCTGTTCCACTATATTAGCAAACCTGAAACAAAAAAATAAATAGGGAATGGAACAGTAGTCCTTGATATAAACTACAATGCATTAAAACTGTGACTGGCATGATAGTGCTGCTACGTGATTCCAAAACTCCATTACAATCTACTGGAAAAAAAGAAATATGCTTCACAGAATTCCTCTAAGAAAAATTCTTTTGTTGTACAAAATATAATCCTGCTTTGTTTTATATTTTCTACACCATGGGAAAATCTGCATGTAATAGATTTCATTCAAGTATGTTATATATTGTGCTGCTCCATCATGAAGCTAGGGGCAGCTAGTGCTCCTTAGATAATCTTTGTATTAGTAAATTAGACTATATTAGCAGAACTTTCTCTGATGACTCATTATTGGGAGACGAGAAGCCAGGAAAATACTGAACAAGGAACCTCTTGGAATACAACTGTTAGTTGTTAGTTAAAAAAATCACAGTGGCAATAGTATCCAGAAGCTTGGTGTCTGCCTAATTATTCATAACATTACACTCAAAATAAAGAGGAAAAATGAAAGGGGAGGTAAAGCATGTTCTTGCTATTAAAGCAAAGGCTGGGAGTGAATAGAAATGTTGTTCTGTTTTCAGCTCTGCTGTAGACCTCCTGTGGATTCAGGTATAAGTCAGGTAACCATTGTGTGTCATAGCAATATAAGAATACTAATATTTTTCTACCTGAGAAGCATGATTCATAAATGTTTGTGGAACACATGCAGAACTTATGGTACAAGGATTGCATTTTATTTGTTTCTTGCTTATTGTTTCATAATTTGTGGTTAAATAAAGTGGTCAGAGAGGTGGTTCATCAAATAATATAAATTGCTCAAGACTTGGTAGATTTCTTTATAAGCAATAAGAAAAAAATTCAGAGTTAATGCAGATAATCCATTATTAAAGCATTATGCTATGTCTGAGTTTTACAAGGCCATGAGAACTGTGTGTAATTTTGCATGTTATATATGGTACAGTACTCCAGGCCCTGGTTGAGCTGAAAATTGAATGCCAGATTTAATTACTGTACAACTTTTCTTGCTTTTGACAGTTTGTATCAGATTTAATCTTTCCTTATGAGCACTTCTGTGTGTTTGTGTGCATGCCAATGTTCAGACATTGATAAACTTAACTGTACACTGGTTCATGTACATAAGATCTAATTCAAGTTGATTATTTCATTTTAATGGTAATCACAGTCCAATCAGTATTTTTTTTAAAAAAAGGGTGAAACAAAAAGATTTTAGAAGTAGACAAGTCTTGGGAATAAGAGGGTAAAAGTGGTATTTACTTCAAAACGTGACCCACAGTTGTAAATTGACTTAATTTTACTAGACAAGTTAGATACTTTCTAAGCAGGAGCTGTCTGCTATGATTCTCTTTTGCATCTGACTTTGGCCCTTTTGGATATGTCACCCTCCTTTTAAAGACCTCTCTCACCATTTGGCAATAAAATATATGAGGTTTAGTACTACAGCTACCCCTTTTTATTGTCTGCAGATGCCTGAGTTAAGAAGACTAGAGTATAAAGGAATATACCCTTGGGATACAATATACTAAAGCTGATGCGAGCAGGAGAAATGTTAAATTGAAAACCTGTGGGAATGGGCATATGGCAAGAGAAGCAATTGGGGGCGTATATTGTTTATTGACAGTGGGACTGAATAAAGAGTAGTGGACATATATTCAAAGTTGTGCAGTTATAGCTGTATATACATATTTGCATGCACTTAATTTATGCACACAAGTTCTCCTTGTACTTTTAAAAATCAGGTATTTGTTTATATACAGACAATCAGATGCCTAAACTTATACCATACTAAGTCTGTGGAATGTTATGTGGTATTAAAGTTAGAATATGCTCTGAGCGGTTGCATGTTAAAGCTTAATACCATTTCTGACCTGCATGACTGATTTACTGCAAGAGGGCTGGTCAACAGGGGTCTCAGGGATGGGAGAAGGCTGGAGAAGGGGGTTGCAGTGGTAGGGGCACAGAGCTGGGAGGCGAAGAATCACAAAAAAGCTGTTTCTTGGTAAGACTGAGCAGTTAATGACTCCTGCACACTCAGCCAGTGTGACGTAAAAGAAAATGCAAAATAATAATAATTTCCTGCTACTCTTCAACCAAAATAAATATACATATTATATTTTAGAAAGAATCATACGTATACCTAATTCTTCCAAGAAACCAGTTAATGTCAAATACATTAAAATGTTCTCTGGTAACCCCTCAAACAATGGGCTTATGGGTTCTTAATCAGGAAATCAAGCCACTTCTGCTATGACTTAAGTGAACCAATAAACTCAGCTAAAAGGTGAAAGACAAGAAAAAATCTTTACATCCAATTTCAACAAGTAGTAAAAAAAATTATATAAAAAAATAGTTTGACTTTTTGTGAAAACAACAGACTCAAGAGGAGCACAGGTATTTTAATATTCTGATATCTGCTTTGTGCCGTTTTCTGGCTACATTGTTTCCAAAATTATGAATTCTACGGCAATTCATTGAAGAAGAATTTTTTTCAAATACTGTCTTCAGTGATACAACCAAGGAAGAAGTATGGTAAAGATCAAAGCTGGGAATGGCATGGAATGTAAAAAAAATCCAAATTCTTGCAGATGTTACCGAAAAATCTGATGATTTTAAAGTTGCATGCATTGTATTTTTAATCTGAGAATGATCAGATTTGAATGAAAATATGGAATTATTATATCGGTGAAACAGATTCATAATACATTGGATGTTAAAACTAATATAAGAAATAGCTGCAGGAAGTCAAGGGAACAAATAATTTTGATACATTAAAATGACTGCAGGTAGTTCAGCAAAGCTAACCATTTCTCTTTCCACACTTTACCCATCTTCCCTACTTCTCATAGATGGTAGGCAGGGACATGTTTATTTGACTTAATTACCTTCCCTACAGCTTCTTGTTTAGCCTAAAAGGTGGTGAAAATCCTGTGGCTATTCATTTCACTCCCAACTTAAAACAGTGCTTAAGCAGTGTGCTTAAGCCTGTCCTAATTCACAGATGCCTATAAATGTATGTGCCACTGAGTTCAATGGGTCTTGAGCACATGTTAAAAACAAAGCATACATTTGCTTATCATTCCTGAATAGGAAAGCTTTCCTAAACAATGAGTTTTACCCTGTATTCTCCCTGTTTCAGAAGCAAGCAAGCTGTATTTTGTTTATTCTAATGCAACAACATATATGTGTTCAAAGTATATTTAATGTGGGTACAAAATAGTTTGATCTAGTAGCAGTACTTTTTATACTGAAGCATCTCAAACTAGTTTACCAACATTGGGAACTAATTCTGCTAAGCCTGGTATGGCTTCCATCAGTTTGAAGATGCTCAGTGCATCACAGGGGCCTCACTGCAGCAATTAGGCCTTGGAGCACAAGATTTGCTTTGCCTATTATATTTTGTTATGCAAAGACCAAGCCAGAAACTTTCAGTCTAAAAAAAAAAAAAAAAGCATTATGAATCCCAAACAAGTATTCTAGTGGAAAGACATGTTTTATTTGAATGTACAGATAGAACTAACTTTTGAAATGTTTTCAAGTGAAATGGGCTTGGAAGCATTTCTCAGCCAGAGGACATGTGTAGTGTCTTTAGGCTGCAAGGTTTTAAAACTGCATGCAACTGTGGCTTTCGAGCCAAGCAGTTGCTAAAAGAGGTTGCAGTGGCCTGTAGTTCTGCTCCTGTCTTTCTCTCACAGGAAGGGGAAGCCGAGGGGAGGTCTTCTCCTGCCCTCCTCTGTCTTGCTGGAGTCTTACATTCCCTCTTTCCCCTGCCCTCATGCAGGGGAATATAAGAAAAAGTGCAACATCTCACAGTAGTATATCATTTCAAGAGGTACTATTTTGGAGTGCTTCAGCCACTTGTGGAAAGTGTCAAAGGGCATGTACATTTGTACAACTTTGCTCCATTCTCCAAGAAATTGAAGGAAGGGGGATAAAAAAAAAATCAATGAATTACTAACCTATCTGGGAAAAAAGTCTCAATTTCATAGCTATAATTGGGTTTACTTGAAGAATTTCTGCAAATTTGAGGATATGGGCATAAGGTGTCCCGGTTCCAATAGCATTGTCCAGTAGAAACTTCTCTCTGGAATGTTTCAAAATGTAAGACTTCCTTAGTGCAACTACTGTATGTGCCCCGCATTACCCACAGTGCAGGTACAACAGAACTGCTATTCAAAATGATGATGAAATAACAGATTCTAGGATAGGAAATGAAGAAAAATACCATAACCCATTGAAGCTAAGGGGAAAATTTAGAGAGGCATAATATATTTATTCAAATTTAAACATCTCTGGGTATTTTAGTTAACATCTCTGCTCCAGTGAAAAATGTAATGCAACAGTTCTGAACTAGAAGTAGTCAGGACTTCATTTTTATGTGCAATTCAAAAGCCATCATCTGCAACATTACTATGCCTGTGATCATCATGCTGAGATACTAATTTAGTTCTGGTGTAGACTGAAGAGTATTATCCACTCTGCAACTGGGATCCAATTTAAGTATGCCCTGGTCTCACCAACCTTATTACCCCTGTGGGGTTAACTGAACGTTTTTTTATCTGTTCACTAATTGATTTATGCACAGTTGCAATACAAGCACATTCCAAACTGATGGGATGATTTCAAAGAAACTGAACTCATTAGAAGTGTCTCTTCAGATAACATAAAGGTTAATCCTAGCTGTCAGTGGCAAAAAATCTACCAACGTCTTTGAAAAGGAATTAGCCAGCATAAGAAGGATGAAGAGAGGAGACATGAGATAAAAAGAGAGGATTTTGGAAAGCTGACAATAGTCCGGGTTACTCTAGAATGATGAGAACCTGCCTATTAATTCATTCAGTTTACACAATTATCATCTCAGTAGGGGCCAAATCCAGCACTGCATAAGGTCACTGAAAGGGCTTCCACAGTTTTCACTGGCCTTGGGTCAAATACTTATACAGCCTCAGGCTGTATTACATTTCCATCAGATTTCCCCAAATATATTCCATATTTCCCATTCCATCAAATGGATATCAGGCATTCTGTTAGCCTCAGGGTTGTTAAATTCTGTATTCTTATGGACCACTTTTGCATCTAAAATTGAGACACAGTAAATCCCAACTATCTACAAATATCCTCATTAACATCAGCCCCCCTTTTGTTTTCACTCTTCCTCTCTCTGTCACAGATGACATGTTCTCTCAGTTAATCTTTCTTAGACTGTGGTAGGGAGATAGGTCCCTTAAGGCTAAATTAATCAATTTGTTGTATATGGTATTTTTGTGATTTATGACTGTTTATAACACTGATGTAAAAACAAATGAAGATTGTCACAAAATACCATCTTCCTCTTCTGCAGCTCACTGCTGAGCTTTGCCATCCATGAACTACGCTAAACAGACAAAATACATAATTGCAAAAATGGAAGCTTCTTTAATAGTGAATATCAACCCTTTTCCTTGAGAGAGAGCTCCAGTCTGCTTTGGTTAAACAGCTGGAAATACAACATATTAGTTTAGAGAACATTAAATTCTACTACCTCCACAGATGAAAAATATTGAAGTCACACATTTAAACATACCCTTCACATAATGTTTATATGCAACAATGGGCCACATAGTTTCATTATTTAGCAGGTGTCTTTGTCGCTTAAATCTTCTATGTAAGTGTTCAGCAGAGAGAAGTTTAGGATGCTGCATGGAAATGAGCCTATTCTATTAAATAGAATCTCTTCCATTTGCTAATCTGCCAGCATGTGATCCATCAAGGTACTCAGCATCCTCAATTTTCAATAAGCAAATGAGAGCCTAGGGCACTCAGCACTTCATGACAGGTCAAATCAATTTTTGGCATTAGTTATGGATGAGATATCCAGGTAAGCTGCTAATCCAAAATTAGTTTATGAACTGGTTGCACTAAACGACTACGACTTAGTGGGGCTGACGGAAACCTGGTGGGATCCATCCCACGACTGGGCGGTACATATTGAGGGCTATAGATTGTACAGAAAGGACAGAGTGGGGAAAAGGGGGGGAGGGGTTGCGCTCTATGTTAAGAGCAATATACATCAACCCTCATCAAGACAGAATCAAAGGATGAGGAAGTAGAAGGACTGTGGGTTAGGCTACATGGGGGGCAAGGAGAAAAGGATTTGGTGGTAGGGGTCTGCTACAGACCCCCACATCAAGGGGAAGAAATAGATTTGGGGCTCCTGAGGCAACTCTCAGAGACCATAAAAGCTAAAGAGGCGGTGGTCATGGGGGACCTAAACTACCCGGACATCTGCTGGGAGACACAGACAGCAAAGTCCCACCGCTCACGCAGGTTTCTAACCTGTGTACAGGACCTCCACCTGACGCAGGAGGTACATGGTCCCACTAGGGGGAATGCCTTACTGGATCTGGTATTGGCAACGGGGGATGACATAGTAGGGGACCTACAGATCGGTAGCCATCTGGGGGACAGTGATCACCTAAAAGTACAATTCAACATAAGGCGTCGAGTGGGTAAGGTAACCAGTAGGGTGAACGTGCTGGACTTTAGGAAAGCTGATTTCAGCAAACTCAGGCGATTAGTGAAGGATGCACTGCAGAGTAGTAGTTTTGAAATGATGGGAGCCCAAGAAGGGTGGCTGTGCCTTAAGGAAGCTATCCTTCTCGCACAAAGCGAGACGATCCCCGTGCGAGGTAAAAGAGGGAAAGGGGCCAGGAGGCTTCCCTGGCTGACCAGAGAAATCCTGGGCAGACTAAGGGCCAAAAGGGGAGCACATAAAAAGTGGAAACAGGGAGAGATCACCAAAGAGGAATATACCTCTTCTGCTCGTGCTTGTAGGGAGGCAGTTAGACAGGCCAAAGCTACCATGGAGCTGAGGATGGCAACCCAAGTAAAAGACAATAAGAAATTGTTTTTTAGATATATAGGGAGTAAAAGGAAGGCCCAGGGAGGAATAGGACCCCTGCTAAATGGGCAGAAACAATTGGTGACGGACAGAGGGGACAAGGCTGAACTCCTCAACGAGTTCTTCGCCTCAGTGTTCCTAAGCGAGAGGCACGACAAGTCTCTCACTGGGAGTGTAGGGAGGCAGCAGCAAGGCACCAGACTTCCATGCGTGGACCCTGAGGTGGTGCAGGGTCACTTGGAGGAACTGGATGCCTTTAAGTCGGCAGGCCCAGATGAGCTCCATCCGAGGGTACTGAAGGAACTGGCCGACATCATTGCAGAGCCACTGGCGGGAATATTTGAACGCTCGTGGCGCATGGGTCAAGTCCCGGAGGACTGGAAAAGGGCCAATGTGGTTCCCATTTTCAAGAAGGGGAGGAAGGAGGACCCGGGTAACTATAGGCCAGTCAGTCTCACCTCCATCCTTGGCAAAATCTTTGAGAAAATCATCAAGGCTCACATTTGTGAGAGCCCGGCAGGACAAATTATGCTGAGGGGAAACCAGCACGGGTTCGTGGCAGGTAGATCGTGCCTGACCAATCTAGTCTCTTTTTATGACCAGGTCACAAAACGCCTCGACGCAGGAGGAGGGGTGGATGTCGTATACTTGGACTTCAGGAAGGCCTTTGACACGGTATCCCACCCCATACTGGTGAACAAGTTAAGGGGCTGTGACTTGGATGACTGCACAGTCCGGTGGGTGGAGAATTGGCTGGAGGGTCGCACCCAGAGAGTTGTGGTGGATGGGTCGGTTTCGACCTGGAAGAGTGTGGGCAGTGGGGTCCCGCAGGGCTCGGTGCTTGGACCGATACTCTTTAATGTCTTCATCAGCGACTTGGACGAGGGGGTGAAATGTACTCTGTCCAAGTTTGCAGATGACACTAAGCTATGGGGCGAAGTGGACACGCCGGAGGGCAGGGAACAGCTGCAAGCAGACCTGGACAGATTAGACAAGTGGGCAGAAAACAACAGAATGCAGTTCAACAAGGAGAAATGCAAAGTGCTGCATCTAGGGAGGAAAATGTCCAGCACACCTACAGCCTAGGAAATAACCTGCTGGGTGGCATGGAAGTGGAAAGGGATCTTGGAGTCCTAGTAGACTCCAAGATGAACATGAGTCGGCAGTGTGACGAAACCATCAGAAAAGCCAATGGCACTTTATCGTGCATCAGCAGATGCATGACAAATAGGTCCAAGGAGGTGATACTTCCCCTCTATCGGGCGCTGGTCAGACCGCAGCTGGAGTACTGCGTGCAATTCTGGGCGCTGCACTTCAAGAAAGATGCGGATAACCTGGAGAGGGTCCAGAGAAGGGCCACTCGTATGGTTAAGGGCCTGCAGGCCAAGCCCTACGAGGAGAGATTAGAGAAACTGGACCTTTTCAGCCTCCGCAAGAGAAGGTTGAGAGGCGACCTGGTGGCTGCCTATAAGTTCGTCAGGGGGGCACAGAAGGGAATTGGTGAGTATTTATTCACCAAGGCGCCCCCGGGGGTTACAAGAAATAATGGCCACAAGCTGGAGGAGAGCAGATTTAGATTAGATATTAGGAGGAACTTCTTCACAGTTCGAGTGGCCAAGGTCTGGAACGGGCTCCCAAGGGAGGTGGTGGTCTCCCCTACCCTGGGGGTATTCAAGAGAAGGTTGGATGTGTATCTAGCTGGGGTAATGTAGGCCCAGCACTCTTTCCTGCTTATGCAGGGGGTCGGACTCGATGATCTATTGAGGTCCCTTCCGACCCTAGCATCTATGAATCTATGAATCTATGAAACTGTAAAACAGTGACAAGAAAATGTAAAACAAATGTGTCTGATATCTCTTCATATATTTTGAGCACTGCACTATGCTGTGTTCCTGGGACATAACATTTGCTGAGAAAAATGTGAACATATCAATATGTTATTGATGCCATTATGTTAAGGCAACAGTCTGAACTGAATAAATACCTATTAATGAATGACATATAATGCCAAAGAGAACTATTTCTAAATTTGTGAGAATCCATTGTGTTGTATCTGTTAAATAGGAGATTTAAAACTGTTGTAAGAGACCTCATATAATTAACCGTGAGGACAGGAGAAGGATAGACCTCTGAGGAATGTTCCCTTTGAAGGCTGATGGGGAAGAAAAGAGGAGTGTATTCCATGCCCTGGTTTCTGTTTGCAAAATTTAAGTGTTCCAAGTGAAGTTATTGTAGTCCTGCACCATGGACATGTACTAAAATCAGTCTAAAATCAATGTTTTCTATTCTAGAATTTATAATATAATTCAGCCTTAGTGATTTGTTCTTGGTTGGAATTTAGCAGAAACCAGTTTTTTGGTCTAATGTTATCTGGCCAATGTCATCCTCAAATGAATGTTTTGACAAAAGTTCTAGGAATGAAATTATTTATACATTTTGAGCACTTTTAAAAAAAAAATCTGAAGTTGTAAAAAAACCCTTCAATGAATAGACCATAACAGTTGATCATGCTGCTCTCACCCATTACAAAAGAAGTTTTTTTGAAAGGTGTTCATAATATTTTGTTTAAGAAAAAAAATCTTTGCTACTGATTTACAAAATGCATAGTTCTTGGATAAAATAGAAGTCCTTTAGGAAATTCCTAAAGAGAGACTGAAGAATATTTCATGTCAACACTTCCTCAACACCCTGTCATATCAGACACATGTAGTATCTATCTGATGTCTATTATGGACTTGGCTCTACAGTGTCTGGCATTGCTTGCTTTGTAAGCATTGCCAGAAGTCACAGAGTTTGCTGAGTCCCACAAATGGAGCAGTATGAATGAAGCTTATAGCATCCTTATTAGCAATTAAGCTATGGTCAGGATTCAGCTATAAGTGTGATTCGGCCTTTTAATGACTGGAAAAAGAATCAGCTAGGTATTCTAAAAATAGAGCAAAAGGGAGGAGAAGATGAGAGTCCTTTTCCTTTCTGTCAAGGATCTTGAGACATTTTTAAAATTAGCAGCCTGGTTATGGGTATCTTAGACAGTACACTGTACCGGTAGAAGAAATCAGGCACTGTATTTCTGCCTTGAAATAACAGGGGTAGTCTCATGGTATATGGGAGAGACATTCAAAACAGAAGGGTTTTCATATATTTCCACTAAAATTATGCTTTTATTATTAAAGACGGGGTGAATAAGAAAGATTTCTAGGGCTAATATTTCAGACTGAAAACCGTATGCCTAACACATGTAGTGAAGTAATTGAAAAAGAGCAATTCATCCTTATGATTCTGTGCCACCAATACCAATAGCAAGCTCGGGTTGAGGGTTTTTGAAACATACAACTTTAACATCATACAACATCACTGCAACTTCAGCTTCGAAGTTAATGGGCGGCAAATAAAGATACAGGGTGATACATTCCCGTGCAGAAAAGCAAAGGGCTAGAATCTGCTTTTCTTCCACCCTTACCTAGAGGTCATAGAAATGGAGAAAACATTCACAATTAAATCGTGGCTGGCTTAGCGTAATACAATGTGGGCAGATAAAAAGGGCTGGTAGGAGCAGAAGACATAGCCATTATTTGGCTGGCTCTGCTGTGTGTAAGAGTCGGAGGCTCATGTTGTGTGAAGCACCAGGGATGGACCTGTCGGGCTGGGGGAGGAGGAGAAGGTCATGGTCCGATGTCCCTGGATGTCAGTCAGCACTGAGTACAGAGTGTGCCTGTGGGGAACAGTATGCATATTAAACATTTTACAAAACCTGTCCTCGAAATGTCCATAGAGGCAGTGGGTATGAATTTCTTCTTATTGTTCTACACTCCTGGATCTCTATTGTTTTTGGTGGAGTGAGTGAATTGACAGTCGGGCTCACCAGTTTATTCACAAGTATATAGGCACTACCGCACATGCCAGATACCACTGTGATGATATCAATATTAATACCTTGTTGAGAAATAGGCAGTGCTCCTCCTCTCACAATCCCTGCTTGAGCTTATCATTTAAGGGTATAATTTACTCCTGATTGGGAATTAAAGAACGTTACAAGCTCTCCCAGTATGCTTTTTCATTGCAGTTTTCCTCTGTTCAGTAATTATCAGGTGTATAATCAAGGCTAATCCTTGATATTTTTTTCCCTTTTAAATCACACCTGCAGTTTTTCAGCAAAGGTTTTACATTTCTTTTCATCTAGGAATCAATATTCACTCCTTACTCTGATTCCACTTGCTTGTACTCATTACCTGCTTTCTTTTTAGGTAGCATCACCACAGCATCCTTTTGTGTGCAAAAAAGAAAAAGCAAGTGCTGGCTGAGGAATATAAATTTTATATAAAGTACCTGAGAGAGGCAAAATTCCAGCTGAAACTGAGTATTAACCATCTATACGGATACACAAGGCTCTGAGTAAATTGACGCAGAAGTGCTGTAAAAATAATGGTTGCTCAATCATTCAAAAATTAACTCCTGAATCTTGGGGAAAAAAATTACTTATACCGTGACTAGCAGCAAGGGTCTTAAGATTGCCTTCTACCCAGAGTGCTGAAAGACAAACATACTGCACTCGAAGGGACTCTCAGTTAAGTGGCATACTGAGAGCTAACCTAAAACAGTGTAAAGTATGTAGCTGTACAGTTAACCAGATTTTTCAATAGTGGAACTCATACTTAAGACTTGGTATTACTTTATCTGGCATTTATATCTTTTTACAATGTATGGATATTATAAAAAACCCCACTTAAAATGCAAATGTTATCGAATTCAAATCTGTAATAAACACTTGGGGCCAGACTGTGCTGTGAGGCAAAGCCCTGAGCAAAGAGAGCTGGGTGTAAAGCACACCCACCACGGGGGGAGATTCTAGCAGTGCTCTGCTTCAGGCACTCCTCTGGTGCATGAGCCCCTTTTTCTGTCTCCCTTGCTCTGGCATATAGTCACTACAAATGCGCTGGCATATAGCTGCTACAAGTAGCAGTATCCACAACACAAGCTCAGCACTTCCATGGGGAGGAGACATGGCTCTCTCACTCCCCAGGTTTCCCCAGTTGATTGCTTCAGAAAGTAATGAGCACATAGTATTTGTTCCCATGTGACTACAGTTAATTTCCAAGTAATCTGCGCAAAGGTTTAAGGGGCCTTTTTATGCCCCAATATGCCCCTCTATTGGCATGAAGCCCAAATTGCAATCTTACCCTAGGGCTTGTTTCATGCTCAGTAGTACTAACCCATGAGAGATCAGGATGTTAATAGAGTTATTTGGATGGAGAGTCCTACTGGTACTCACTGAGTGAAAAAAGGATAGGAGAAAGGTGGAGGAAGGTGCTGTACACCAGGGTTTGTCAGCTGGTGGGACACATCCCACTGATGGGACACAAAGGTCCTCTAGGTGGGACTCAGGTCACAGCAGCAAAACCAGAATTGGCATGGCAAGACTTCTGGCTTTGCTTTTGTGCACTTTGACTGGCCTCTGGGAGACGCCCTGCCCCCGCTCATCAACTGGTGGGACCAGGATTTTTTGCCCTTATGTAGGTGATTCATAAGGTGCAAAAGGTTGAGAACCGCTGCTGTACACAGTATGACAGGATACATTTTTGTTAATGTTTTCAAGGATGGCTAAAGAAGCCGTAAACCTTACTGTAGTGTGTGGGAGGGGGAAGGGAAAGAGGCCACTTAACTCAAACACCATATTTGTGTGTCTTCCCGGGTGAGATTGAATTCATGTCTTTATGAATTTTAATGAAAGCTTGAGTGTCTGAATGTTGAATTATAGGATTTGGGGAGGGGAAGAGTATAAATATCTAAAACTATGTAGAATTAATCATGATCAAGGAGGCAGAAAACTAGCTGCCCTGGAGGGAATACATCACTTTTTTGGACCTTGAAACCTAAATTGTCACTTATATTTACTACTATTATTTCATCTCGGAGAAATATTTTGTTTAATTTTTGGGGAAGGAAAATATCATTTAAATCTTTCAGTCTTTGGAAATCACAACCCTGAGTCAGTAGAAACTTTTACCCCTCAGACTGCTTTAAGCTGTCTCAAAAGTATGAGTGCTAAGGCATGCATTTGCAGTCTGCCATGATGCTGTCTCTAAGCTGTCATATCTTTGATGCCTCACTGTTTCAGTAATTGAGGTTATTAATATGTTCTGGTAAGAAAAGTTTGGTGTCATCATATTACTTGTCCCCCCAAAACTTATTTTTCCCCTATTAGCTGGTTTTCTGTCTAATTAAAACAGTAACTTTTAACTGTGGGAAGTTTGTCCTTATAATGAGTTCCCTGGTGACATAAAAGCCCCATCTTTCAGTTAAGACTTAAAGTCAGCTTGTGCATTCAGTACTTAGATAGTGTAATGATTGGACTGAGGCCTCGGTAACATCAAGGTAAATGATGAAATCCCAGTAGTATACATTAAACCGAGACTGATAGTATCACAATGACTCTGATTCTCAATTGGATTCTCAATTGCTACAAAACTGAAACACAATTGGAGCTTGTTTGTGGTTTTAGAGGGTTCAGTTCTGCAAGTTGCTGAGTATTCCTGAGAAGAGCTTGGTGCTTTCTGCTAGAATTGAAATCAACAGAAGATGCTTAATGCCTTGCAGGGTTCTCAGCATCTTGCAAGATAGAGTCCTGTAGGCCTAGGATTCCCCGTCTATTCTTTTGCTGCTGTTTAGAATTTCATCTGAATTCAGTTACCTGAACAAGGGCATTTGGTAATTCTACACTTTTGTTATGACTAAACCTCAAACTGTTAAGACATTTAAAGTACTGCTGTTTTCCAGAGTTTCAGCCTCATGGGCCACATCCAGATAAGTGTGGACAACTACCAACAGGACACCTGGACACCTTGTGCCACTGCTAGTTGTCTCTGAGGAATGCCCATGCCATGCGCCTTCTGGTGTACTGCAGGTTGCCCCAGGTGGGGTAGAGGAGGCTGGAGCCAGCACAGTTGCTGGCCCTACCAGCCTTACCTGAGGTCCTGGGGGCTGGAGAAGCTGCAGCCACATTGCTCCTGCAGCTTGGAGCCTGGCTGGCAGCCAGTGTGGCTACAACTGGCCAGGCTTTGGTTTTTGGGGGCATGCACTGTCCCTGCATGTACTGCTCCTCTTTTTTTCTGTAATTTTTTTTAACTCCTAGATCTCCAGGGGTCAGATCCTTCCTCCTTCCCCCCCACTGCAAGGTAGCAGTGTGGGAAATGCCTGAATGTGCACTATGTGGCACCACAGACGGGTCTGCAGCACCACATGCTGCACAGCCGCACTAGTCCAGACATGGCCATGGTGTCCTGATTTCATAATGGACTGATTATGAAACAGCTTTGCTGATCACTGGAGATATTGGCATGGAGAGCATTCAGCGCCTTGAAGTACTGACCCTAGAACAGTTAATATACTGTGTGATCAAATCTGCGTATGTGTATCTTTCTACGATCTCTAGTTAGACTGTGGGGTTAGAGTTCTCTAAACAAGGTTGTCGAACATAGTTTGGCCCATTGGGCTCCCAGACACTGTAGGAATTGGTGGGTAGGGAGAGTGAATTTAGGCCCTGCCACCCAAATCCTTGTACAGACCCCTGTTGATGATGGGAGTCAGTAGCAGGGGGTGAGGAACAGCTGCATTAACCCCTGCAGCTACCACCACCATTTGCCCTACCACTGTCTCTACATCCAGATCTGGCCAAGAGGGGTCTCATCATCTGGATCTAGCTTATGAGCAGGAGTGAGTTTGACATTCTTCTTCTACAGCATTTGCAATACACCGTGGAGAAAAATATTTAGCTACTGCAAATATTTGAAAGGAATTATTCTTAGTTGATCCATATGTACAAGAGTAGTAAATACAAATGATGATTTTCACATAAGTTATTCTCAGCAATGCCATTGGATTGGCTTTTTTATAGCATCAAGTACCCCACCTGATATATTTATATGTTCATCAAAGGGTGGATGGAGGCTAATGTTCATTTGTATTCCTTTCACTGTTCTGAAATTATTGACATCCTGGAGTAATTGTACTAAAAATACACATACTGCTATCCTCCCATTATTGTTATTGGAAAAAAAAGATTTTGAAATCAAAATCTTTGGGGATTACTTAAAAAGCATCCTAATGGATATTTTATTTGCATAAACTAGATTTTTATATAAAATGTCACAGGTACTAACTAAAGTAAGTTATTATGAGTTCTACATATGGTAGATGTTACTTGCCAGAACACTTTAAGGGGAGATTTAACTGTAATGTGGAATGACTCATTTTGCTGAAGTACTGGGTGACAGCTTACTGACTTGTCATAACTAGTACAGTGGGACTAAGTAAACTGAGTTTAATGATTAGTTTTACATGACTGGGCCTCTCCCTGAAGCCATATAATGTGTTTATTGAAACCTGGTATTTTATCTCTAAGGTATCCCAAGTTTTATGGCACTAGAGAGAGAATATGGTGAAATATGAAAGAAAAAGAAAGGGATGAATTGTTCTCTCTGAAAGGAGAGCCCACAGAATGGGTAAGGAGTAGCATACACAGAGACTTTTACCATGAGAAAATGTGGTGTTCCTGACTAACCTTTTTGTCAGGGAATGGAGGTTATAGGTCTGTACCAGGGATGTAGTCATATAACCACATGGGTGAGCCAAGATCCACAGGGAAGTCCTATAGTGTCTAGTGATATATGCTTATATCCAGCCAAGCAAGCATTCCTGGTAGCACAGGGTCTTCAGAAATCACAGCATAAACTTCCATCTGTTCTTGAAGACTACTAGCCACTCAGAACAGGAGCATGGAGAAGCTAGATCTAAAATGGGAGTCTGTGCTGAAACTTTTTGCTAAGGGATTTATATCAAGCACAAAATCTGTTGTTTAAATCTGATCCCTCCAACTGATCACCTTAGAGAAGTCAGTCCTCAGTCCTGCAGTGTTTGTACTGACGGTCATTTGTATATTTGGGAAAGCAGAGTATCTTTTGTATCTTTCCTCATTTTTCATCCTCCAGGAGCCTAAAGATAAAAGACAGTATGCTTCTAAGGGCATTTCAAGGAATATTTTTCACCAATAAGATTAAATCCCAAAGCAAGAGATGTAGAAAGCAATATTTCTCTGAAAGGATGTCATGTTAGGGGATATTGATTCTGTTTTTTATATTCCATCACTGGCCAAAGTGTAAACCACTGGGCACACAGAATGATGTGTTCAGGATCAAGTGTTCCGTCACCTGAGGTAGTATCCTTCTCTCCTGAAGATATATTGCTATGCTTGTCCATCGTTTCCTGTTTAGGAGGTTATATACTCTCTGCTAGTGGTTCTTAACTGTGCTGTATGCACCACTGGTCTATGGAGAGTTAGTCCCATGGCTTCCTCATTTCCATCTTATAGACTGCCTTCAAAGATATCTAAACATATATTAAATAGTGTCCTAATGTTGCTCTTCCATTAGCTAATGCTGTAGACTTAAAGTTTAAAGTTTACATTGTTTAAATCTGATCTATGTGCTAAACAAATGTGGCTACAATAGTTTCTCCTTGCCAAGAGTGGGCAATTTCAGCATAGAGCATCCTGTCTAAAATTGAAATAATCCATAGCTAAACAGGCAGCACCAGATTTAGATTGAAATGCCAGTGTTATATCAGTAAGCACCTAGGAGTAACCAGAATAAAGTAGATACAAGAAGTTACAGGGATCAGTATATTGAAACAAGAAACTGTAACTTAAAGGGACAGAAACCTTATTTATGCTATCATTAATTTTTAAAATGGTGTAGTCAATTTTTTATCTTCAGTGAAATGTGTGTTTTGACTTTTCATGATAATTGAACTCTATCAGGCAGCATAACAGTACCCAAATCACCAACACAATAGTGCTAAGAGGAAATATATTTGTGAGAGTGAAGCATTATTTGGAATATTATTGGTAGAGACACTGTTCATGTTTATAACTAAACTCATCTTCCCCCACTTCTAAAATATCCTTTAGGGTAAGTATAGACAGTCAAAAAGCTTGAGGCTGAATCAGTTATATCTTTGTAGGTTAGTCTGAGCTGTGTAGATTGAACTGATAAGCAAGTGAACAGACATTCACTGTTGATTCAAGAAATGCAACCACATGCCTCCAGTGGTTTAGGCCAGAAGCTGGAGCACTAGAGCATGCCTCTCTACTCAGCTGGAGCAGACAACTTGGAAAAGGCTAGCCTGCTCGCTGTACAAGGAGGGGTTTGCAGGGAAGGTACAAAGCATCTTGGGATGCTGGGGGACTATGAGTGAACTTGAATCTGGAGGGGATCTTGGACAGAAATTCTATAGATCTATTTAACCTAAATCAGTTAAGTCTGATACTTTATCCATCCAGGTTTATCTTAAATTGGTTTTGGCTACTTTGAAAGAGGTTTATGTGCACTAAACTTCTGTTGTGCTACAGATTTGAACCAGTTTCCAATCATGTATAAAAGTTTATATGTAATTTTTGTCCCTATCCTTAATGTATACATTATATAAAGCTAGAATGAAGAAAGTGTATCTTATCTTGCTCATGAACAACATATTCACGTGACAACCACTAGAGCTGTGAAAAATTTCAGCAGCTGTTTTATTTCAGAGGTGTTTTGATGCCCAAAGCACGGAATCCTAATTGAAACAGAAGGCTCAGAAACACTTCCGAAATGAAATGAGATATCTGAAACATTTTGGAAATATTTCAGAAAATTTTGGAGTTTTGGAGCTGGGCTTGCAGGGAAACAGTTGTATACTGTGGCCCTGCCACACGACTTGGCTCTGCAGAGGGCAGGCTACACAGGGTGGCGAGCAGCGGCTAAGAGACCTCCAGCATGGATCTCTGCTCCCTGGCATGCCAGGTCATGTGGCAGGGCAGTGCTGGTCCCTGCCTCATGACCTGGCTCCACAGGGAGCAGAGATCCAGGGCAGCATGGGGTGGGCAATGGTGGCAAGATCAACAGGGAGTGCAAATAAGTCCTTTATCTCACTGGTCCATGAATAAATTATTTTGAGGAGGGTGGGATATAAATAAAACAAATAAATAAAAACATTTCTATAATAGGAACTGCCTTGTACATCTTAGGGGATTCCCAGTAGGTGACTGGAAATGGCCTTTTTTCCTTCATTTTTCCATTCTGTTTAAAGCCGGAATGCTATATTTATATGAATGTCTGAAGATCTCATGAACATATCTGAACATTTTATAAAGAGTAGAAATTCTGAGCTAAATAGACCATATTAAGTTATCCTTCCCCTCATTTTTACTAAGGGAGTGTGTGTGTAATTCTTTTAAAAAAGAATAAATATACCTTAAAAGGATCCATATTACCTATTGACACAAATACCTCTAAGAGGGGTTTTTTTGTTTTGTTTTTTGTTTTCCATAGAAGCCAGGACAAGCCAAATAACTTGTGTGAATGAAATGGTAGATTAACTTCCAGAGCAACAACAAATAGTAACAAGGACGGCAGCTATGTTTGGAGATAATCACTATTATCTAGTAAGGAGCTTTCATTAACAGAAAAGGTTTAAAGCTGTTAAGCAGCTGCATAAAAATCTACATAAACCAAAGGAAAGACTAGCCAGCTATTAGTTTATGACTTGAAATGACCCATCAGAATTCAACTGAGGCTACTGTACTTGCAGTCATCCATCTTACTTCAACTGTAGACTGCTCAGAGAGCTGTAAATATTTGGCATATATTTGAAACATTTTATAGGTATTTTTAAAAAGAAGCCTATCCGCTAACACTCTGCTTTTAAATAGTTCACGGATTATTCACGGCAAGGAGACTCTGGCACGGATCTCTGCTCTCTGAGGAGTCAGCTATATAGAACCTTTACACTCAAAATAACCTGGACTTCTCATGCACATGATGGGGAACATGTCAACTGCACCAAACCTGATGATGGGATAGGTGCTTCTCATCCACATCTAGTCAAGTCAGTTCTGATGGCTGGTCAGGAGGCAAACGCATGGTCCTGCCTTCTCATTTCCAAACCTGGCCTTATGTGAGGTGCCCTGTGCTTAAGAAATACTTTTGTCTGCATGGAGAAAGTGCAGGCTCTGCAAGTGTGCCTGGCTGCTGCACAGGCAAAATCAAGAGGAGAATAATTTCTTGCAATCTCTACTTTTTTGCACATAAATACAACATTGTAAATCAAGAAAAAAGGGAAGGAAGACAGGTGAGATTTTGCCAAATTATGTGAATGATCTCTTCTTGGGTTCAGTTTGAGAGTCTCTTTTGAGCTTAACCTTAGATGAAAATGATTTTTTAAGCTGCATATTATAGGAGGTACTTACAAGCAATTATTAAGGTTGATTGACACTTCCATTGACAAGATACTCTTTTTGATTGTTTATAATTCTGACATACTTTAACCATGCAGCCCAACACTATGGGAGGTGTCTGCCTGAGGCATTACTTTGAATTATTTTGGAACATTTCATTCAAAATGGTTTAGCCATTTCTGAGAATAAGGCCAGGAAAGGCATATGTTGGAAGGTTCATTAAAAATTAAAAAATGCAGGCATCTTTTTTCCTTGAAAAGGCAGAGTGCTCCCATATTTTGAAGCTGGGACTTGTTGAACTTGACAGGACCTGTTGAAATTTGTGCCAGGGATGTGTTATTTTTGCAGATATCTTCCAAAACTTGGCCAAGTTATAAACATTTGAAAATACAGGATTCACATATGTTCAGAAGAGGCTTACTAGAGCTTTTTAGGTAAAGTTCCTGAATATTCTTTATGTCAGGGAGCACTCCAGGCCAGGACTGAGAAGGACATTCCTGGCAATTAATTGAAAGCAGAGGCCTGGCACTAGAACTGAAAGTGAGGGGTCAGGCAACATTGAGGTATTTAACCCAAGGTAGCTTGCATGGTGGACCACCCTAGGGTTGTAGCCCTTGTGTACTTACAAGTTTTGAGTGCCAGATTCAAAGCAAGAAGCCTGGAAATCCTGGGAGCCCTGCTTCCAACAATAGCTTTCAATGCTTCTGGGATTTTGTTTGTAAAGCTAGGATCTGAACCCTGGTCCAAGCTTGGATTCCCATGGCTTTATGGACTCCCGACTCTGTAGTCTCTAAGCCATTGACTGCCCTGGAAGCCCTGAAATCCACAACAACCTACCAGGAATCTGGGCAGGGTCCCATGGGAATCCTGCCTTTGACTTGCTGACAGTTTGTTGATTCTGAGATGTTTTTGATAAAACATATTGGGTTCAGCATTTTTCAACTAAACTGGTTTGTTGACAAATGTGTCTGATTGGCTGTAATCATGATGCATACAGAGTAGGGTGCTTAATTAATGCTGAACAGGCAACCATAACCCTGGTGTTTTATAACATTTTAGGGCTTGACTTTGCAACTTTACTTTTCTTAATATGGGAGGGGGTTATGTATAATATTAGATATACAGAAATTGCTCAAAATTGCTCCATTAGTAAAGAATATAGAGCCTGGGGTATGATATGAAGATAGTGCCAAACACATACTAATGTCTGTGGAAGACATGAGAAATTCTGTATATAGCACATGATTTATAGAAATTAGAAATATTATAGTGATCCCAGCCCTAGAGCCAGTGATGTAGATATTACCCTTCCTGGGCTTCATTTGGGGTGTAGGCAATTCTATATTGCATGCTGGGTGTCTGGGAGAAAGAAATATTTTTTTCTACCAGATTTTTTTTAATGTTGACTGTTTGAAAATGCCCAAAGCTTTGAACTGTGGGAAATCCAAGTGAGGTGGAAACATTTTTACATGGAGTGTAGTTAAAGCGTGGAACTCATTGCCACAAGATGTTATGGAAACTGACAGTTAAATCAAATTCAAAAAGGGATTGGACACATTCTTGGAGAAAAGGGGCATCAGTAGCTATTGGACACGGGAGTTAGGGATACAGTCTTTGAATCAGAAGTTCTTAGACATTAAATACTGGAGGCTGCAAGTGAGAGAGGAAAAAATCATGATCATACCAGGGGTCAGTGACTACCTGCAAGTGTCGGCGGTGGCCAGCAGCAGCCAGTGGCAATCATGAACCACCTGCAGATGCCATCGGCGGTGGCGTGGTAAGCAGAGAACACCCAAATGTCAGTGGCACTTTTTGTAGGGGGTACACCACCACGCTTCAGGGGTACATGTGCACCTGCATGCACCCCCTACACATTGCCCTTGGACATAATATCTTATTACAGTTAATGGGAGCTTTACTTTAGTGGAAGCAGAACAAACCAGTGCTAAGCTTTTTTCTGAAAATCTCTCCTTAAGTGTGCAGATAACACTTAGTATTGGAAAATTAAATACTTCAAAATATACTTAGAGACCACCTCATGCTAGATGTATATGCATGCACGTTGTCTATATGAAGTATGTTAAAATGAAAATGTGTCAGAGGTTGCCCAGAAAATCCCCTCTCAGTCTTCTCTTTTCCAGACTAAATAAATCTAGTTCCTTCAGTCTCTCCTCGTAAGTCATGTGCCCCAGCCGCCTATTTTCTCTTCAATTTGTCCACATCCTTATTATAGTGGGGGGTAGAGGGGAGTGCAGCAGGTTGTCTGACAAATGCAGCAGACTGCACATTTCAGGCTGGAGGAGTCTTCAGGCTTGTAGGGACTACAGCAAGCTGCAGGCAGAACACCTAATTATAGGCCTCCTCAGAGGCCTGAGCCAGCTGTGAAAGATAAGGGGCTGGTCAAAAGAAGTTAAAAGGCTCCAAGGGGAGGAAACAGACAGACTGAGTTAGATGAAAAACAGAGAGAGGTAGGACCTGGGAGAACTAGAAGTCAGTAAGATAAGAAAGCAGTCAGAGGAAGAGAGTTGCCTGGTTAGTGACTGCAATACTAGGCCAGAGACTTTTGGGTCTGGGAAGAGACCCAGGGCTGCAAAAATGGAGGCAGCAGTACCACAACAGGGGACTTGCCCTGAGGAAGAGAAGGAGGATTGTAGTGTGGGGAAAAGCAGCAGACAGCTGCCTTTTTTAAGGCTTGTGAGTTAACCTTTCAAAAACTGTGAGTAAACTGTGTGTGGATTGTGTTAATGTTTGGGGTTTATGCTGTTTCCTGAGAGCTGAAAGGCCAGTAGGCCTAGGAAATAAGTTAGAGAACAGTATACTTTAGTATAAAGAACAGTTTTAGTTAATTAACCTCAAACTCACTACAGGGGATTGTGAGAGAGTGCTTATGCTAAGCAAGGCCTAGCATTAGACAATGCACTAAAACTCCCAGAATGCTTCAAGGAGGTTGAGAAGTCAGTGATTGACATTCTGGTAATCACTTTCTGACCCTTAGATGAAAATGCTGAACTTCTGACCTTTGAACAATGATAAAAATAGCAGACACGCCGCTTACATTGTTAAGAATAGGAAACTGCATGGCTAAACTGCAATGACGAAAAAACGACCGCCTATTGTGTCAGTTTTGACATTTTAACCCTGCAAAAACCAGCAAAACATATAGATGAATAATGTATTTAGGTTATAGAAAATTAGCATAAGAAATATAAAGGTCATTAAGAATTAACATAAACGTAAAAATTATAATACAAAGCGTATCACCTGATATTATAATATAGATAAGTTAACTAAATAACCAATAGAAGTAAGAATTAGAAATGCATATGTATAAGTGTTATCATATATAACTAATAGTAAAGTTATGTTAGATGCCTCACTTCCACCATGGGGACAGTTTTGTACCTTTTGCCTAAAAAAAAGATAAGGGACTCCTTTTAAATGAGCTGTTGACCAGTTCTGAGACTACTGATTCAGGCAGCCACACCTAGCCTCCGGGGTAGAGAGCAAGGGCTTGATTTGGGAACCTCGTGAACCAACAGACCTCCTTTAGTTTATGACTTTGTGAAACAATAAAAGTTTTAAATTGAACAGGTCTGAGCCTGTGCTTAATTCAGTCCTTATATAATAATTCGGCATCGAGCTCACACAGGGATCTACAACTGGACAGAGTACTCCAGATGTGGCCTCACGAGTGCTGAATAGAGGGGAAGAATCACTTCCCTCAATCTGCTGGGAGTACACCTACTAATGCAGCCCATTATGCTGTTAGTCTTCTCCACAAGAAGGACAAACTTTTGGCTCATATTCAGCTTTTTGTCCACAGTAATCCCCAGTTCCCCTTCTGCAGAGATGCTGCTTAGTCAGTTGGTCCCCAGCCTGTGCTGGTGCAAAGGATTGTTCTGTCCTAAGTGCAGGACTTGTCCTTATTGAACCTCATGAGACTTCTTTTGGTTCAATCCACCAGTTTCTCAGTCTCTTTGAATCCTAGCTCTACCATCCAGTATATCTACTTTCCCCCCAGCTTAGTATCATATGCAAAATTGCTGAGGGTGCACTCCATTCCATCTTTCAGGGAGTTGATGATGATACTGAGCTAAACTGGCCTTAAGGCCAACCCCTGGGACATTCCATTTGATACCAGTTGCCAACTAGACATTGAGCCATTGATTACTACCCTTTGAGCCTGATGATCCAGCCAGTTTTCTGTTCACCTTACAGTCCATTCAGCCAGCCCATAGTTCCTTAGCTTGACTATGAGAATGTTGTGGGATACCATATGAAAAGCCTTGCTAAAAGGCAAGGTATATCACTGTCCCAGCTGCCTGCAGTGGGATTGAGAGAGTGGTTGGGGTAAGAAGGTAAGAAAGGTTTATTGATCTAACGAACACATAATTACAGAAAGCTTAACAACACAAGAAAGACAGTAAATCTCTGAGTTGTCAACTTATCAGCAGTCCTCCCCTTTTATGCCCGGTATACGACAAGCCTCTCAAAATCGAGCGAAGTCAGGCATCCCCAATCTATGCTGTCCAGAGGGGTACCGGGAAGGACCCTGGTGATTAGTCTTCAGGCTTCTCGGGACCCACTGCCCCGCCTATTTCCAGGTCTGCAGCTTTTCTTTCACAATGATAGGTTCCTTTACCATGCCGCTTTCCTTCTGCCAGCAAAAGAAGGAAATTTTCAGATGCGCCAGCAAATTTGTAGATTTTTTGAGCTAGCTGTTGGCTTGATGCCAATCGTAGTTCTATACTACAAACTTTCCTTATATGACTAACCAACAGCAGTACAAGCCTTTGTGTTTTCCTTATATGATTAATTTTACCTGCGCCATCGCTAATGAAGCTGGGTTTAAGTTATGGCAAAATACATTAACAAAATACAGGAAATACTTGACCACAGTGGCTTCCTTTTACACTCTTTCTTCTAGCTATAAGCATTCCACAATACATAGATAAGAAGCATAAAACCAGGTTTAACCCTTAGAAAGCCAGTTTAGCTGTCACAGGATGCCTCAGCAAGCACTCTTTCAAGCAGACACTTATTTTGCAGTCAAGAGAATGACCAAAGTCACTGCCACTTATCACATTTCACTGTTCTTCCCACTTCCACAGAGCCAGACATCTCATCATGGAAGGCAATCAAGTTGGTCAGGCATGATTTGTTCTTGCTGAATGCATGCTGACTATTCCTAATCACCTTCTCTTTCTCCAAGTGCTTAGAAAGGGATTCTATGAGGATCTGCTCCATGATTTTTCCAGGGATTGAGGTGAGGCTGACTGGTCTGTAGTTCCCTGGATCCTCCTTTTACTCTTTCTTAAAGAGGGGCACTAGATTTGCCCTCTTCCAATCATTTAGACCTCTCCTGATCCCCATGAGTTTTCAAGGATGAAGGTCAGTGGCTCTGCAGTCATGTCAGCCATCTCCCTTGGCATCCTCAGGTGCATTTTGCCAGCCTCATGGACTTGTGCATGTCCAGTTTTTCTAAGTAGTCGCTAACCTGTTCTTTTGTCACTTTTGGCTGCTCACCTATTCCCAAACTGTGCTTCTAGGTTCAGTAATCTGGGAGCTGACCTTGCCTGTGAAGATTGAGGTGAAAAAGGCATTGACTACTTCAGTCTTTTCTGCATCCTCTGTCACTAGGTTGCTTCTCTCATTCAGTAAGGGACCAAGTACTTTCCTTGATCTTCCGCTTGTTACTGAGAGACTTGTAGAAACCTTCAAGTCCTTTGCTAGCTGTAGTTCCATTTGTACTTTGGCTTTTCTGGTTTCATGCCTGCATGCCTGAACCAGTACTCTTATACTTCTCCCTAGTCATTTGTCCAAGTTTCCACTTCTTGTAAGTTTGCTTTTTGTGTTTTAGCCTACTGAAAAATCCTCTGCTAAGCCAAGCTGGTGGTCTGCCATATTTACTAGTCGTCCTGTGCTTTGGGATGGTTTATTCTGGTGCCCTCAGTAAGGCTTTTTAAAAATATAGCCAGGTCTCCTGGACAGCTTTCCCCATCAAACTGGCCTCCCAGGGGATCCTGGAGTGCATCATTTCCCTGAGTAAGTTGAAGTTTGTTTTTCCTGAAATCCAGGGTCCTTACTTTGCTGCTCTCCTTCCTTTCTTTCCTTGGGATCCTGAACTCAGTCATCTCATTGGTCTCTGCTGCCCAAGTTGCCATCCATTTCTACATTCTCCACCAATTCTTCCCTGTTTGTGAGCAACAAGAAAAGCCTGGTCCCTAGTTCGCTTCTCCAACACTTGCAGCAGGAAGTTTTCCCTAACACTCTCCAGAAACTTCCTGGATTGCCTCTGCACTGTTGTGTTGCTGTTTCAGCTGATGTCAGGGTGATTGAAGTTCCCCATGAGAACCAGGGTCTGTGATTGGGAAACTTCCACTACCTGTTTGAAGGAAGCTGCATCCACGTCATCCTCCTGGTCTGATGGTCTGTCATCACAACATCATCCTTATTGCTCTCTCCTCTGACACTAACCCAGAAAACTTTCAACAGGCCTGCCTCCAGTTTCATATTGGAGCTCTAAGCAATCATACAGCTCTTGCATAAAGTGGAACAACTTCTTCTCTTCTCCTCCACCTGTCCTTCCTGAAGAGTTTATACCTATCTGTGATAGGAGTCCTACTCTCGGAGCCCCTTTGGATGTGAGGCTCCGCCCTCCTGCAATGGGCCAACCGCCTGCTTATTCACTTGCCACGCCTTGATCTTACTTGTGATTAATAGATGATTGGAATCAGCGGGAGGCTGCCCATTTTTATGCGCCCTGATGACAGGAAGCACTGTCAGCGGCTCCTTTTCCTCCCCTACACCGCAGCCCAAGCCTCGTAGATGGTGCTGGTATGATCTAACTTGGGCCTTGTTATTATGTCTCGGCCCTTCATTTGCTCTTGGGGCTCCTCGCCACCCATCCTCACTCTCGGGGCTCCTCGCTGCCCCTCCTCGCTGCCCCCCTAGCTCCGGGGCTTCTCGCTGCCCCCTTAGCTCCAGGCTGGGCCAATGCACCCCCAAACAAAGCTGCACCCTCTCCGGTGCCAGGAAACCCAACGCTATCGTGGAGCTCCTATGAGGTCTCTTCCAACCCCTTATAGCCTCACCCGGTCCTCCGGTGAAACAGAAAACAGAAAACGCAAAGCCCCTGGGCTACAACATAAAAGCTAGACAGTTCTAGTCAAAATACGAATCTCTCCCTACCAGAGAGAGAGAGAGAGAGAGAGAGAGAGAGAGAGAGAGAGAGCAAGAGCGCATCGACCCCCAGCAGGAACCAGGGGATGTTCTGACCGTCAGAGTTCTCCCCTTTGTTCTGGCTGAGTTCCTCTTCCCTCAGCTGCTGGAGGGGAACTGCCCTCCTGGCCTTCTGCCTAGGCTTAAGAAGGGCTAAGCTCCTCCCCTTCCTGGCTCTAGGTTTCCCTGGTTGCTAGGGCAACCAGCACCTGCACAGTCCTGGTGACTGGCAGCTGCGCTTCCCCCTTCCCGCCATTAGGGGTCTCTCCTGAGCCATTTCTGCTCTCAGTCGCAGGGCACCTGAGAGCTCTGCGACACCATCCTTGACAGTACTCCAGTCACATAAACTACCCCACCAATTATCTATTATTCTAATCACATCATAGTTTTGTGACCTGTGTGAGGACTTCCAGTTCTTCCTGCTGGTTTCCCAGGCTCTGTGCATTCATATACAGGCACTTGAGGTAACTAGCTGATTGCTGTACTTTCTCAGGAAGAATGAGAAGGCCTCCCCTGTTGCCCCCTGCTTGGCTTGATCTAGGTCTCCTGCTTTCCCACTTACCTCAGGGCTTTTGTCTCCATCCCCATAGTGAACCAAATTTAATGCCCTCTTCACTAGGTTAGCAAGTCTGTCTGAAGATGCTTTTTCCTTTCTTCATCAGGTTGATCCCATATCTTCCTAGTAATCCTTCTTGGAACAACATCCCATAGATGAAGAAGCCAAAGCCTTTCTGGTAACACCATCAGAAGGCTGAATGAGTCTTGGTAATCCTTCTGTGACACCTCCGATCCTGAATTTGGGCAAGGAGCAGACCTTCTGAAACAACAGGTCAGGCCAGCAGATGGATGCCTCCCTTCTCTGAAGAAGAGAATTTCCAGCCACCACCATCCATTACTTCTTCTTGGTGGCAGTGGTCTTGATCCTCTCAACCCTGGGGATGTCTGGCCTGGTGTCTTCCACCACTGGAACATGCTCCCCATCTTATGTTGGTAAAGTTCCGTATCTGTTCTCTGGCAAACTGTCACAGGTGGGAATGAAGATTTCTGCTTGGTGTCAGAGGACACAAGTTTCCACCTTCCTGGGACTCCATGTCCCTTTTCTTCTCTAGCACTGCCTTGATGGTGAGTGGTCCTGCCTGGACTGACACCTCAGACGTGCAAGCAGAGGAAGAGTTGGCAGTGACAGTGGCTTTGGCATTGCAGCATCCTCCAGGCATCTCCCTAGGTCTTAATCCACCACCTCTTTCTTCCTTCCCCTTTTTCCAAGCAGACCTTCCCTAGTAAACTCCAGCTGGTTTGCTACTCCTTGGTCCTGAAAGGTTCCTTTTTCCCTGCTGACCTGCTTCCTCTCACCAAGCTTACAGTGAAGGAAGGGAAGAGAGAGAGTTTTTGGAAAAACTGCCTAGTAAAGTCCCCCTCAAGTTGCCCCTTGCTGTGGACTCCAGTTAAATAAGGGGCTTAAGTATTGGTGTAAGTGTTGAGTTTTAGCTACTTACACTAAATACTGTATATGTTTACTTTTAGTTACTCTTAATTATAGAAAGAGCTTACCTTAAAAGCTCACCTTTTAAAGAAGGGGTGGCAAACTGCCCTGCAAACTACCCTGTTTGCTTACATAAGTAGCTTTCACACTAAATAGTTCTGAATTTTTACCAAGTTGTTCTATCTAGGTCTCTTTTGGCAAAGTGAAATAAAATAAAAGTTATACACATCTGTATTTGGTTCTAGCTGAAGAAGGATCTTATTATCATTATTAGCAGGCTAGTGCCAACCAGGGATTTATTGAAGGCCCTTAAAACATTTCAAATTCCCTGGATCCAAAAACCAAAGATTATTAGCTTCAATGGTACTCATTGTGAATAGTGCAGGTGCTTGTGGCTGCTCAGGGAGATGTATCTTTCTCCTGTGGGCTATGAAGTACTGTGGACATATTATTTTCTAATTTGTGTGTAGGGTATTCTTGCTGCCTCCAAGTTGTACTCTATGCAGTATGACACTTTTCCATGTTCAATATATCAGAGAGATTTCCACTGTTTATTGAAAAATCCCAGGCCTGATTCTCAGTGGGTGTGTCTACATGTGCTATTAATGCTATATAGGCTTAGTGCTGCACACTGAGGCATACCTGGTAGTGCGTTCATATGTGCACCCTGTTGGAAGCAAATCTGCTCCCAAGGGATACAGCCTGGTACAGAGCTATTTCTTCCCTTCTATCTCCCCCTGAAGCAGCCAGGGGAAGCTCCAGGATCCCCAAGGTGCTAGCCCAGAGAATGGCAGGGAGGCACAGGGTCTGGTTCTGATGCATACTGTGTCAGAAGAGCTCTGCTGGCTGCAGCACCAGCTGTCTCCTGGCCCTGTGCACATCAGGAGGAGGTCCTGATGTGCATGGGGCTGGGAGACAGCTGCTGCTGCAGCCAGCAGAGCTCTCTTGGCCCCATGCACATCAGGACACACAGCTGACAGCAGTCCCATGCCCAGCAGGGCTTCCCTGCCCAGCAGGGGGCTTGCCAGCAGCTGCTCCACAAGTGGGACAGCTGCTGGCAAGCCCCCCAGCTGAATGGGGAAGCAGAGAACTCCCCAGTTCCAAAGCCACTCAGCTCCCAGCTCCTGTGCAGAACTAGGAGTTACATAGCACCAGGACATGGGGGGCTGAGAGCAACCTCGTCCCACAGCTGAGCAGCACCAGGGCTAGGAACAGAATTCCCCCATTCCCTATGGCCTTCTGTTGGTGTGACCGACTGGAACCAAATTTTCTCCCAGTCAGCATCTGCACAAATGTTACTGTGCAGTAATTACTGCACAGTTAAAATAGTACCTCTATTTACAGATATTAGCTAACTGCACAGTAGACTAATTTGCTGTGCAGTAAATGCCATGTATGTGTAGATGGTGACACTTTCATAGTTTCATAGTTTCTAGGGTTGGAAGGGACCTGAGCAGATCATCTAGTCCGACCCCCTGCCATGGCAGGAAAGAATACTGGGGTCAAATGACCCCAGCAAGATGTTCATCTAACCTCCTCTTAAACACCCTCAGGGTAGGAGCCTGCACCATTTCTCTTGGAAGTTGGTTCCAGACCCTAGCCGCCCTGACTGTGAAGTAGCGCCTCCTGATATCTAACCTAAACCTACCCTCTGCCAGCTTGTGACCGTTATTCCTGCTCACTCCTGGCGGTGCTCAGGGGAACAGTGACTCCCCCAATGCCTGCTGATCCCCCCTGACTAGTTTATAACAGGCCACAAGATCCCCCCTCAGCCTTCTCTTGTGGAGGCTGAACAGGTTCAGGTCCCGTAGCCTCCCTCATAGGGCCTGCCCTGTTGTCCCCTGATCATACGAGTGGCCCTCCTCTGGATCCTCTCCATACTGTCGACATCCCTCTTGAAGTGCAGCGCCCAGAACTGGACGCAGTACTCCAGCTGCGGCCTGACCAGTGCCGCATAGAGGGGGAGGATCACCTCTTTGGACCTGCTCGAGATGCATCTGTGGATGCATGCCAAGGTGCGGTTGGCCTTCCTTACTGCCTCTCCACACTGCCGGCCCATGTTCATCTTGGAGTCAATGATGACCCCCAGATCCCTTTCCGCCTCCGTGCTGACAAGAGGGGAGTTCCCTAACCTGTAGGTATGGTGCCAGTTGTTCCTCCCGAGGTGCATCACCTTGCACTTGTCTGTGTTGAAACCCATCCTATTCTCGTCCGCCCACCCTTGTAACCTGTCTAAGTCTGATTGTAGCCTGTTGCACCCTTCCAATGTGCCCACGTCCCCCCACATCTTAGTGTCATCAGCAAATTTGAACAGGGTGCTTTTTACCCCCTCATCCAAATCGCTGATAAAGATGTTGAACAGTGCGGGCCCGAGGACCGAGCCCTGCGGAACCCCACTGCCCACGTCCTTCCAGGTTGAGAAGGATCCATCTACTACCACCCTCTGTGTGTGGCCCATCAGCCAGTTGGCGACTCATTTACACCACAGCCCCCCAGTTTCTTAATGAGAACAGGGTGAGAGACAGTGTCAAAAGCCTTCCGGAAGTCCAGGAAGATTATATCCACTGCTACCCCTGCATCTAATGATCTGGTGATCTGATCGTAAAAGGCCACCAGGTAGTCTGACAGGATCTGCCACTGATGAACCCATGTTGGTTGCCCCTAAGCATGCAGTCCCCTGCTGGCCCCTCCTGGATGTGTGCCAGCATAATTTTCTCGAAAGGCTTGCCTAGGATCAAGGTAAAACTAACCGGCCTATAGTTTCCCGGGTCCTCCTTCCTGCCTTTTTTGAAGATGGGGACCACGTTGGCCCTCTTCCAGTCCTCCGGTACCTCACCAGAGCACCACGAGCACTCGTAAAGTTGTGCCAGGGGACTTGCAATGACCTCGGCCAGTTCCTTTAGAAATCTAGGGTGGAGATCATCCAAGCCAGCTGACTTGAATATGTCCAACCCCTCCAGAAGCTTCCTAACTAAATCCTCGCTAACCTGTGGCCCAGGTGTGCCTCCCCCGGGGCCCGAGGGGGGCCCAGCAGGGATGTGGCTGTTCTGGTCCCTACTTAGGAACATGGAGGCAAAGAAATCGTTAAACATGTTAGCTTTGCCATCTGGTGTGACGACCAAGTTCCCCATGGCGTCCTGCAAGGGCCCCACATTACCCGGGACCTTCTTTTTACCCCCTTTGTATTTAAAAAAGGACTTCTTATTGTCCTTAATCTGGGAAGCTAGCCCCAGTTCCATCTCTGCCTTGGCCTTCCTAATTACCCCCCTACATCCCCGAGCAACTACAGAATAGTCCTCCCTGGTGATAAGCCCTTCTTTCCACTGGGTATAAGCCTCCTTTTTAGCAAGGAGACATTCCCGGATGCTTTTGGTGAGCCACAGGGGCTTGTGTGCTCTCCTGCTCCCTTTGATCCTCGTTGGGATTACCTTCCTTTGGGCTTGGAGGATCGTCTCCTTAAGGAGCGACCACTCTCCTTGGACACCTGGCTCCCCTCCCCTCCGGGACCTCAGCGCTTCTCCAGCTATCCTCCTTAGCTCGTTGAAGTCTGCTCTCCTAAAATCTAGGGCCGCTGCTTTACTGCATGCCTTTGCCACCTTGCGCTGGATGGTGAATTCCAGCAGGCGATGATTGCTGTCACCCAGGTGGTCAAGCACCCGCAGTCCCCTCACCAGGTCATCACCCATGGCCAGCACTAGGTCCAACAAGGCGTCCCCCCTGGTGGGGCTGTGCATCTCCTGGGTTAGATAGAGGTCCTGAACTCTGGCCAAGAGCCTACATGAGCGTTCAGACCTGGCTGACTCTTCTTCCCAGCAGATGTCTGGGAAATTCAGGTCCCCCATGACTACCAAATCCTTAGCCTTCACTACCTTTGTGAGCTGACCCAAGAATTCCTGGTCAAGCTCTTCTCTTTACTGTGCACTAGATTAGTTGACCCTGTAATTAAGCATTTTGTGTAGATGTACCCAGTTACAGGGGCATTAAAATGGTCATAAAGTGGTGTAAATGTAAATGAGAATCAGCACACTTACCTTGCTCTTTTTTCATATTGAAGCCTGTGTGAATGGTCGACTGTGTCTAGGAACTAAAAATGGAGCCATATGTAGATATGGCACATCAGAAATATAATAAAATAGCCTTTATTGAAAGCCTTGAAATGGTAGATATTTGAAAATGTTTCATGGAAACTTTTTCATTAGAAAAAAAAGAAACAGGTGCGGGACTATTTAGAAATGTTGGACATATACAAGTCCATGGGGCAGACAGGATGCACCTGAGGGTGCTGAGGTAGTTGGCTGATGTGACCACAGAGCCACTGACCATCATCTGTGAACACTCATGGGGATCAGGAGTGATTGGAAGAGGGCAAATATAGTGCCCCTCTTTAAGAAAGAGAAAAAGGGGGATCCAGGGAACTACAGACCAGTCAGCCTCACCTCAGTCTCTAGAAAAATCACAAGCAGATCCTCAAGGAATTCATTTCTAAGCAGTTGGAGAATGAGAATGTGATTAGGAACAGTCAGCATGGATTCAGCAAGGATGCATCTTGCCTGACCAACCTGATTGCCTTCTCAGGTAAGATGACTGGGTGTGTTGATGCAGGGAGACCACTGGCTGTGGTATACCTTGATTTTAGCAAGGTTTTTGATATACCCCCCCACAACATTTTTGCAAGCAAGCTAAGAAAGTACAGGCTGGATGAATGTACTGTAAGGTGGATAGAAAACTGGCTGGAGCATCAGGTTCAGAGATTCATAGATTGTAAGGCTGGAAGGGACCTTGGAAGATCATTAGGTCCAGCCCCCTGCACTAAGCAGGAAAGATAACTGGGGTCAGGTAACTCCGGCAAGATAATGATGTAATCTCCTTTTAAAGATTTCTAGGGTAGGTGATTGCACCGCCTCTGGAGGGAGCTTATTCCAGAGTCTGGGCACCCTGACTGTGAAGAAGTTTTTTCTAATGTTGAGCCTGAATCGATGTTTCTGGAGTTTGTGGCCATTACTCCTGGTTTTCCCCTCGGGTGCCCTGGTGAACAGTTGCTCACTGAGTCTTTGATGTGCTCCCTTAGTGTAGCAGTAAGCTTCTACAAGGTCCCCTCTCAGCCTTCTTTTCCTCCGGCTGAAGAGTCTCAGATCCCTCAGCCTTTTCTCATACGACTTGCCTTTTAAGACTCTGATCATATGGGTGACTCTTCTTTGGACTCTCTCAAGCTTGTCCACGTCCTTGTTAAAGTGAGGTGCCCAGAACTGGATGCAATACTCCAGCTGCAGTCTCACCAGTGCTGAGTAGGGCGGAAGTATCATTGCCTTGGTTTTGCTGGAGATGCATTGATAGATGCATGCCAGGATATTATTTGTCCTACTGGCTATAGCGTCACACTGCCAGCTCATATTCATATTGTGGTGTATTATTACCCACAGGTCCCTTTCATTTGTGGTGCTAGTCAGTTTGGTGCCACCACGCCTGTAGGTGTGTTGGGGGTTGCTCTCTTGATGTGGAGTACTTTACATTTCTTGACGTTGAACTTCACCAGGTTCCGATCCGTCCAACTTGCCAGCCTGTCTAGGTCTGCCTGTATCTGTAGCTTATCTTCAAGTGTGACCTTGTGTCCCCATAACTTGGTGTCGTCCACAAACTTGGCCAGTGAGCTCTTCGCCCCCACATCCAAATCATTAATAAAGATGTTGAAAAGTACTGGACTGAGCACTGACCCCTGTGGGACACCTCTGCCCACTTCTCACCAGGATGACATAGATCTGTTCGCTACAACTCTCTGGGTCCTATCCTGTAGACAGTTTCTCACCCACTTGACTGTCTCAGAGTTAAACCCACAATCCTTTAATTTTCTTGTGAGGACACTTTGGGATACTAGATCAAAGACCTTTTGGAAGTCAAGGTATACAATGTCAACCTGCTCTCTCATGTCCAGATGGCGAGTTACCTAGTCATAGAATGAGGTGAAGTTGGTAAGGCAAGATCTGCCCATGATGAAGACGGCAGTTATTAATGCAGGGGTTGGCAAAATATGGCCCATGGGCCAGACCTGGCCCACCAGGCACTTTCCATCTGGCCTGCAGCGCCCCCTCCAGTGAATTGTGCCCTGCCCACTTCTGCTCACAAGGGTGGGAGCAAGGCACCTACACTTGCCCCCAACATATCCTACTATGCCTGGCTCCCACCCTCATGATTGGAAGAGCCAGCATGGGGTGGGGCTGCTCCTGCAGGCTTCCCTGTGTCTGGCTCTCTACGAGCAGCAGGTAGGGAAGCGAGGGGTGAGGGTGGGGCTGCAGCTGGGTGGGAGCCTGGAACGCAGGCCTGGGCCTGGTGCTAACACTGGCTGTGGCATGGAGCCCTCACTTAGGGGGTGGGGGCAATGTGGAGCTAATGGTTAGGGTGATGGTGTGACGGGGGAGGGGTTTGGGAACACTTCCCCTCCACACTCCACCCCCCCCCCCGGTGGCAGGCATCCCTGGCAGGTGTGCAGCAGCAGCATTGAGAGTGAGAAGGAATGCTTTGTTTGGTGCCTGTGCCTGACTCCTGCCTCTGGCCAGCTCTGTGAAGAGGTCAGCCCCCACTTGGCCGTTTGTTTCCCCAGTGCTCCCTGCACTTGTGGGGCACAGGAGGGCTAATATGTTTTAGCAGGTGTTTGATTTTCAGTGTATGATTTGTTTTTTTCTGGTTCTAAGATGGCAAACCCTTCCCTCCCAAAAGGAGTATTTCTGGGGAGTAAGGGCATGTCCAGTGGCAAAGGTCAGGAGTTAGGGGTGGGACTTATGGTTGGCTGGGGGGTGGGGCACCTTTTAAGGGGCCCTTGACAGCTCACCAAACCTTGTTAAGTGGCCCTCTGCCTGAAATAATTGTCTGCCCCTGAATTAATGGCTCAATGTCTGGTTGGCAGCCAGTATCAAGTAGACTGCCCTAGGGGCCAGTTCTGGTGCTGGTTTTGTTCAATTATCTTCATCAATGACCTGGAAGATGACATAGAGTACACCCTTAGCAAGTTTGCAAATGACATCAAGCTGGAAGGAGTAATATACATGCTGGAGGCAGGGCTAGAATTCCGAGTGACCTAGATAAATTGGAAGACTGGGCCAAAAGAAATCTCATGAGGTTCAACAAAGTCCTGCACTGAGGCTGAAACAATCCCATGCACCGGTACAGGCTGGGGGCTGACTGGCAGGACAGTAACTCTGCAGAAAAAGACCTGGGGGTTACAGTGGACAATAAGCTGAATATGAGCCAACAGTGTGCCCTTGTTGCCAAGAAGACTAATGGTATACTGGGTTCCATTGGTAGGTGTACTGCCAGCAGGTCAAGTGAAGTGATTCTTCCCCTCTATTCAGCACTGGTGAGGCCACATCTGGAGTTTACTGTGTTCAGTTTTGGGCGCCCCACTACAGAAAGGAAGTGGACAAATTGGATAGAGTCCAGCAGAGGGCAATGAAAATGTTGAGGAGCCTGGAGCACATGACTTCTGAGGAGAGGCTGAGGGAACTGGGCTTATTTAGTCTAGAGAAGAGAAGGCTGGGAGGGGTTTTAATAGCAGCCTGCAACTATCTGAAGGGAGATTTGAAAGAGGATGGAGCTAGACTGTTGTCAGTGGTGGCAGATGATAGAACAAGGAGCGATGGTCTTAAGTTGCAGCAAGGCAAGTTTAGGTTAGACAGGAACAATTTTCTCACTAGGAGGGTAGTAAACTGGGACATGTATTGCTTATGTCAGGTTGAAAGTATCTGCTAGATTCTGAAAGAGCTGAAGGTTGCTCAAGGTCTAAAACAGCTGAATTAAATGAGCCACTGGCACTGGACCAGTTCCCCTTGATGCTAGCACAGAGCGGCAGCAGCACAGCAGCACACCTCAACAGTAGTGAGAAGCCATGCCAGCAACTGTGGGACAGTTCCCCACAGTGGTAGTGAGGAGCTGTGACACCAGTAGGGAAGCAGTGGCTTCTAGTGGTGGGGAAGTGTGGGGAAGGCTTGGGCTAGCAGGTATACTGGCTGTGGCTACCAAGTTTACCCTGTGTGGGCTTAAGATAGAAGTCTGAACTCATTGATTGCGGTAAGCTGTTAATAGTTGGTTGAAGTGTGCTACTGACTATTAAGGGGTTCCCAAGATTGATTGTTTTTTTGTTTGTTTGTCCCACTTACTTTCCTCTTTCAGTACATCCTGTTACAGTTTAATATGTCTTGTGAGTGGGGAACTCTTCATATTTGAACATCCAGGTAGCTTTTGTTTTCCAGGTTTCTGGGTGGGGGCTGAAACCAAGTAAGAAAATATGTGTGTAAAATCCCTAAGTTGAACTCATTTCTTGTTACTGCCATTCTGAGCCTGGCAGAAGATTTACACAATAGTAAAATAATAGTATATTTGAACGATCATATTAAGACATGTATCAGATATCAGTAACAACAGGGCATGTTGTATACATAGTCTGCATGTTACTGGCTCAACATGAAAGGTCACATCACTTACTGAAAAATTCAGAGAGCACCAGACATGCATATTTGTGAAACGTTTAATAAGTTCAGAACCCTTTTTGAATGGACTAAATTCTTGCCCTGCTTGGCGTGGAGCTGATCATAGTCCCTAATCAGATCTACAGAGGAGAACCCCTTTTCTCAGTGTCTTTAGCAGCTGTACAACTTTTAAAACCCAGCTTGATGGCACTTGTGCACTCCAACATCCTTAAGTATGTGACTTCTCAGCTAAGCTGTGTTTTCTGAAGCTGGGGGGGAAGCAGCACTATCTGAAGGGGAATTGGTAACCTTTTTGTAACTAACTGGAAGCCAAGAAAGATAGTTTTGGGTGTAAAGTGATCTCCTGAACAGCCCATAACAAATGTCCTTGTGCTTTTGCAGTATGGTTTATTAGCCTTGTTTTCTATAAGTAAACAGTCACAATTTCTTAGACTATAACCCTCTCCCAAGTAGTTTAAATAGGAACAATATAAACCAGGCTGTTTTCACATGTCACTCTAGTTAGTCCGTAAAGAAGACATTAACAGAGTTTTACTTTTGCATGGTTAATAGAACCTTCTGCTCTAATTATAGAGGTTTTTTGGGGAGAGAAAGTGGTACAATTGTTTTGGTAGGATCTCCACAATGACTATGATGTCTGTATATGTAAAAATCTCAAATTTGCTTTCAGTTGTACAAAAAAAGTATTCTTTGGAATCAGCAATGTAAGGAAAATCCTAAGTCCCTACATTTCTGATTTATGAACAAGTTCATCCATCTTATTTGGCAGTGTTTTATTTTCCTTGAGTGGGGAATTTATCTTGTCATTGTGCCTTGCCAAGCATTCTGGAGTTCTGAAAACTTCACTTCAGCTCCAGTATCCCGGGAGGTTCTATGTTTGTCTCAAGAGAAGAATATATTCTTGTAAAGAGTCTGAACTTTTGTACATTCACTTTTTTTCATTGCTGATTTTAAGGGCAATTACCTCTTGTCTTTCAACTAGAAGGACATTTGACTGCTGGTCCCTAATATGGATTCAGTCCTAGTTTAAGAATTTGCTTAGGTATCTTATTGAATTGGAGCCATAGTTATTTTGTTTTTATAAATGTGTGAAATTATCTTTTAGAATCTGTATAATTCTTATTTTAAAAAGCTGGAAGCTTGCTTGCCAGTAAAACAATTGCTATAAGGATAGAATATTTAATAGAGTTAAAAAGTTTGCTTTCTAGGCTTGCTAGCCACATTAGCTAGAGCATCAGGTCAGACATGATTAAAGACACTCTCTTGAATTAAAAAGCTAATCTTTTATGTCTATATTATCATAAGACCTTGTCTTCTCTGTGTCTGAAAGACAAAGTACTTCTGATCTTATTATAGTTGCAGAGGTAGAAGCACTAGCAAAGTTTGCACTGCAGTTTTAACAGGAGATTTTAAAACTTAATTTCATAAAAATCTCATAAAAAATGGTAACCCCTGCCCCAAAACACAGAATATAACCTTTGAATGTTATTTGAATTTTTCATGGTGGTTTGATGAAAAATAAATTGGTAAGCAGAGAATGAAATTAAAGAATTTTAGTAGTAGAACTTTTGGTGATTTTTTTTCTACCCCCACTAGATCATTTGAATTTTCTCTGTACTCTTTTTGCAAGACATCTGAAACACATAGACACCTTACCTAGTGTTGTTTTCCAGTGCTGATTCTTAGAATATCTGTAGCATTTGTCAATAGAGTATTTTATAACATACTTTCCATCAGGGTTAAAATGTGCACCAATATGAGCTTGCTAAATTTTAATCTGAAAAACAATTAAGCTGTAACATGAATGTCTTCATTATGAAAGGTAGAGGTGCTGAGGCAGGTGAGAGCAAAAGCATGTACTTCCTTCATCAGTAGTGCCTCCAGTTTTCCCTGATTTGGGAAAGAGGAGGTCAGGACCAAAATGAAGAGACCAGTGACTCTGGCTATGATAAGGCAGAATAAATTCCCAAATATATGGAAGATGTGACATTAAGGTGATATATTAAAACATAGAAACTAACTGTTAAGATTTTACCTTAGAGTGCAGGTTTGATGAAACTGGAGTACATATTCCACTTAGGTTTCTGTTGGAAAAGTGGGAATCTTTTAGAGCACAGAATTGTGTCATCAGTAGTGTTGATAACAATATTAACTTGGAACAACACACAAGACTTTCTCCTTAACAGCTTATTTTCATGATTTTTAGGGTATGGGGTGAGTGGAAAATGTCCTCCTGCATCCTTAATTGACATTAAATGTAGTTCTGCTTTGCTTATATACATTTTATTTTGTAAATAGTGACTAGGAATATATACATACTTTAAAACATTTTATAACACTGTAGAGGGACCCAGGCAGAGCGACCATACTGGGATGAGGCCTGGATGCTGCACACTCAACGGGTGTCTAATTTCTCTGTTTTTGCAACTTTCCTGCCATGCCTTGGTATTATTGAAAAAGAGGTCAGGAGGTGGCATTTGATAATCTGGGGTTCGTTGAGACGGTGTGGGTGATGATGTCTGTGAGTCTTCTGTGGGGCTCCATCACCCCTACAGCCTAGCCCTTTCCACCTGGATGTTTTGTTGGTGATCAGAGTAGGTGCCTGGTCTCATTAGGCATCTGGCTTTACTTGTTAGGTGGAAAAGGCCACGATGGAAGGAAATGAATAAACTAATATAACTTAAATGTTGTCTGTGCCTGCTTTAGGCCTCCTTTTGGCCTAGCAGTGTACCTTAGCTGTCTTGCTCAAGGCAGTTGGGGTCCTTTGGGGTTTGCCCCCTTCCATGAGTCTGGTCTGAGGGGGCTGTCCTGTCCTGGGTCAAACCCTTTGGATAATCTGGGGCCACAGGTATTAGGAACCCCTGTGGGGTCCCTAAAGGTACCTGACCTCCAGCGGCTGTGTGATGGTCAGGGTTCCATAGAGAGATATGATGTCTCGCTAGTCCTCAATCCCATGTCCTTGGCTCTGGTGAGGGAACATGGTGAGGCCAGTGCCTACACTGGTGTTCCTCCCCTTCTGGGGCTGGCACTATCTTAAATAGGAAGTTCCATGTTGACCGGGGCCAACCCAGATTCCTACTTATCCCCGCGTGCCCTGCAATCTCTGCTAGCTATTAAGTGCCCAAGAGGGGCTTATCAGCCCTTGGCACCTGTGGCTTCTGGGCATGGCAGGGCACTGGTAGTGCCTGCCACTTTAAGAACTGGCCCAGGGAGGGGCAGGTCCCTAATGAGGGCGGCAATTTTAAGGCCCAGCTCCCTGAGCTGAGGGCAGTTTGTAATAAGCCAGCACAGGAGAAACATCTCTCTTCTGAGTTCTGCCAGGAACACCTTGGAGGTAAAGATGAGGTTATGGGGGTGACTTGGAGACCTCATTAGTCCTTGCCATGACCTATAATGGCACCCTATCAGGGCACGAAGGCCTGGTGGGGCTGCTGGTGGCATGGCAGTCCTCATGTAAGTGCCAGGAGTGAGCACTTCCCTCGATCAAGGTGCCTTAACCTCAGCCCCCACCTTCTGGTGGTTTATTTAATACAGGGAAGGCCAGGTAAACTTCTTGAAGTGCTTGAGCCTGCTGGGGTGAGTGATCCCACAGGGCCAGGCATGCTTTGAGAAGCACCTGAGCTGGGAATAGGGGACCCCTGATCTCTGAAAGCCAGGCATGCAGCTTAGACCTGACCTGAGGGATCCAACTGGTCCATGCTTGGGCTAGGACCCAGAGAAGAGTCCAAAGGGCTAGGGGCTCAACATGAGGGATGCCTACAGAGCAAAGAAGCTCAGGGTCCTGACTGGCCTGAGACAGGGCCAGGGCCTAAGTGGGAGCCAAAGGTCCCAGACAGGAAAAGCTAATGGACAAAGGGAATGACTGTGTTTAGCTGCCTGGGATGCCATCTATAAGGCTTGGCAGTGTAGGGGTGCGAACAGAGCTGTGGATACCCCCCTAAAGACTGGGGTTCAAAACGAGCAGCCTCCCACATAACTAAAACCTCAATACTAGTACATTAAGGAATGGCAGGAGATTGAGGTGGGCAGGTGGTCCATAGACAGGAGGCAGGCCGGTATTTGCACCGGGTGTGAAAGCCTGCCTCTGTCACACTGGGCTCTAGCCAGCGCTGTCTGCTCCAGCTGCCTGCTCATTTCTTGGGCTGGGCCCTGTGTCTGTGTGAAGCCCAGGTTCTGGCTCTCACTCTGGCCCACAAGATATTCATCATTCCCACCCCCTGCCGTGGGAAAGGGATTGTGGCAGAGTGACTTGTCATCCCACAGGCTCACCGCTTTTCCTCTGGACCAGTTGTGAGTCCACTGCCTGTGGAGCATACCAGTGGTCATTGCCCTAGTAAGTATGGGGTTTAGTGGGATCCCTGCTACAATCATTGATATAAATAGTTTAAAATGCACATTTTTTCTTGGTTTGTAGAATTTAAAACGTATCTCCTAACTTACCTTCCTATTTCTGTTTAAGTATAAACCCCTTTTTTATTTACTTCAATTCCATTACTTTAGTGCTCAGGAAAGAACACACATCGCTCTTTCTTATAACCTTAGTGTGTTACCTCAGGATCATGCAATTTTTTTTGACTATTACCCACACCAAATACAGGGGAGTCACTTCGTGGGAGGGTTACTAATATTGTTACTACTGAGGTAACTTTACCTATTTATCTAAAACAGAAGGAAGGTGGGCAGGGAACCAGTCCTGGGTGCTGACTGAGAGGGGTATCAGAACTTCCCAACCCAGTCCTCCTGGGAGTCTGTCATGGCAGGGGCAGCCCTGGGCAGTACCACCCCAAGCAGTGTATGCGATGGGTGGGAGCAAATAGAGGGATCAGAATGGTGCTCCCCCACCCCTGAGAGCCTTTGCCAGGGTGAGTGCAGCCCTGAGTTCAATATGTATGGGGATTAGGGCGTGAACATGGCACCAGGATTGGCTTGTAGAGAACCTGGCCATGAGGGTGCTGCCAACAGTGTGGAGCTGATTTTACTATAGCAGTGGCAGCAATAGCCCAGGAAGATAATTCTTCCCTTCCCCATGTTCTCCGCTGCCCTCCTGCAGTATACAGTGTTCCCCCTATAATCTTTCTGCCTCCCTCCCCTCCCATCCCAATGCTCAATGAACTTTCCATGCCTCTGAGAGCCCTACATAAGTTTGTCTAGGCTGTTCCCTGAGTCTGTCAGAAGTCTTACAGAATGCTTTAAAGTACTCATCAGCATTAGCAATAGATTTGATTTTCTTTGGTAGTAGCTGGGAGGAGATTAAATGTATTGGAAATTACTAAGGTAAGTGACCCCTTTTGTTCCTGAGGTGCAGCTCAGTTTTGCACTGTCACACTTGGCAGTAGTCAACATTTTATTGCAAAGCTGTTTTTAAATTCTATTTAGGTTCAGCACTTGATTTTCTAGTGTTATCACTGCACAGTATGATGCCAAAGCCTCCTGCTTTATGCTGAAAAGAAATCATCATCACCGTCACAATCACATTTTATTATCTCATTGGTGAATAGCTGGATTTGTGTTTTAAGTCCTTTCCTTATAGCAGGATGTGTTGCATAGCAGCAAGCTGGAGCAATTTAAAAAATATTCATGTTCTATATTGTTTCCATCTATCTCATCAGACATGTTTTTTATGCTCTGCCTGGCACTTAGTAAGATGCATATTTCTTTTTTAGTGAAGAATGAGAATTGGAATGTACATTTATTGATGAAACTAGGGCTATTGTACGAGCACCGTATAAAACAATACTAGAGTATATCTGTTACGCTTTTCAGTGCTCCTCAGTGGAACCTTGAGACCACATTGTAAATGTGAGACGCTCAAATGCCAACCAATTTTAATAATAACAACATACAGCCACATAACGGGGAACTGTCGGCAAAATGAGTAACCAAATGTTACAAATAAGCTCAATTGATGTTTAACAGAAAGACAAAAACATTAGAGGCCAGATTTTCAAGCTAGCTGCTAAAATTATACCCCCAAATTCATATACATAGGCATAATTAGCACATGCATTTGTAGACAATTGGGTTTTTGTATGAATGCTTGTTACCAATGCATGAAATTCAGGAAATTGAAACCATTTTGGGGTCTCAGTTTTTCCACTTGGATCTAGGAAATTTTGTTCACTTCAACAGAAGGATCATATATTTACTTATATGCCTAAGAAATCAATTTAGCCCCTGGTTGGGGAAAATATACTTTTTGTCCAAAGCAGGAATATAGCATTGAATCTTAGCAATGAATAGCACGAATAAACTGCTACTTTTGTAATGTATCTGAACTGTAAGTGCATTTTATGGACTGAGAATTGTTGGTCTGACCATAAGATTTAAAACACAGAGGATTATGCAGACCTGCTTTTATTCTGAACATCTGCATATATGGGAACCCATTACAGGCCCCACTTTAGCATAGGCATTGAGGTATGTGCTTTACTTCAGCATATGAATAATCTTATTTCCATTTAGCACTTAAATGCTGTGGTGAATAGTGATGGGATATGTCACATGCTTAAATTTTAAGCACTTGCTTGAGTGTGATGCTGATTTGGATAATGAAAGGGAAATGGTAGTATTTTCTCTGATTTCTTGCATACAGTCATAAAAGTCAAAGGCCTGTTTGCTTGGTTTAGACATGCCAGTTTCTGTAGCCAGAAACCCACAAAGGAGTTATGTGGCTATCATCATGTCCAAGCATCTTTGATTACTCAATGACTGGGTACCCATTTTACACCTGGGTCTACTAAGGCAAACCTTTTTGGCATGAGTCGGGAGTGGGGCTTGTACTCATGCCTCTGGAAGTACAGAGAGAAACCTTAAACATTTTGCTACTTAAACATTTTGCATACCCCGTACACTGCTTGTATGCAGTTCTTAAAACATATTCATACTGTTTCTTGGTGGCAACAGTTCTTTGGTGACAAGCTAGGCTGAGAGCACTGGACAGTATGGTTCATATAATTCAAGGTATTTAGATGCCTAAATCATTGATTTTTAGTGAGGGGTAGTTCCCTAAATACCTCTGATGGTAGTTTGATTTCCTGTATTTATTCTTGAGCAAATGCAGTAGAGATGGGGCAGGGGTGGGCAACATATGGCCTGTGGGATGGATGCAGCCCACCAGGAACTTTCATCTGGCTTGCAGCACCTCCCAAAAGTTGTGCCCTGCCCAGCCCTTCTGCCCATGAGGATGGGAGTGAGGTGCATATACCTGCCCCCAACATACCCTATTATGCCTTGTTCCCACCCTGTGACAGAGCACCTTTGGTGTCTGTCACTTTAAGTGCTGGAGCAGGGAGCTGCCAGGTAGCTGATGAGGGCAGCCACCTGGCTGGGTCCCTGGAGAGAAGGAGAGCAGTTTGTGACCAGCCAGCAGGGAAAAAACATCTCTGCTGAACTCCTGCTTCAGGAACATGTTGGAGGTAAGGGTAGGAGCTACAGGGTACAGTTTGGAGGCTCCTGGTCCTGGGTATGACTTGAAACTGCATGCTGCCAGGGAAGGGCAGCCTGGTGGGTCTCCTAGTGGTGTGGGGAGCCCCCAGGAAATGCTAAGCCAGTTACCTCCCTGGTGAAAGGTGGGTAGGGGCATCTTAAAACCTCAGCCTCCACTATGTAATGGAGACTATACAAATTATGGGGCTAGGCACAATGAGGGAAAGGCACCTGAGCCCCTGAGTCTCTGGGGTTGAAAGACCCCAAGCCCACAAAGGGGTATAGAGTTAGCCCTGGAGAAGGGGCAGTATGGAGCCCTAGAGAGGGGCAGCCTGGAGCCCAGGAGGGGCATAAAGGTGACCCCAAGGAGCGGTGGGGAGTGGTCCCAAGATGGGCAGAAAGAGCCAAGTGCCTGGGAAGCAGCCTGTGGCTAGATTCAGCCTAGGGTTAGGCATGGACCATCACTCATGAGCCAGGTTGCAAGAGGCACCCAAAGGGCTGCAGGGTTGATCTCCCAGAGTGAGTGGGAGCAAACCTGATGGCCTGAAGGCCACTTCTGGGGATCAAGGCAGAGTGGAAGAGACCCAGAAGAGGGGCAGAATGAAAGAGGCCCTGTGAGAGGGGGGCAGTATGATTGAGTGGAAGAGGCCCAACATAGTGCAGAGTTTGGCCCAGCTTCTGGCCGGTGCACTTATAATTATGGATGCTATCTGTGAGGCATGGGCTGCAGTGACGGGGAGGTTCGGAGCTGCAGATATCACCCCTAGACTTCAGGGGTTCAAAATGGGCAGCCTCCCATCTAAGTACCATCTTTATTATTTATCAGTGAAGCATGGCAGGAGAGCTAGGCAGACTGTGTACCCACAGACAGGAGGTGGGCCAGTGCTAGCACCAGGCCTGGAAGCTTACCCTGTCACACACCCTCGTGGGCAGAAGGGGCTGGCCCTGTCAGCATGGGGTGGGGCTTCTGCAGGCTTCCCCCCATCCCACTCCCTCTGGTCAGCAGGTTGGAAAGTGTGGGGTGGAGGCAGGGCTGCAGCTAGGTGGGAGTGCTGAATGTGGAGCTGGGGCTGGCAGCAGCATGGAGCTCAGCTGGGCAGGGTGTGGGTGTACGGGGGGGGTATGGGGATTCCCTCCCCCTACACTTTCCTCATGGCTTGCAGACCTGGCAGGCAGTGGGGGCAGCAGCAGCAGTGTGGGGGTGGTGCTCATGCTTGGTGCTGGTGTCTGGCTCCAGCCAGCGCTGCACATCATGGCGAGGAGTACAGTCCTTGCTGGGCTGTCTGTATGGCTGGCACTCACCACACTTGTGCGGCACAGGAGGGAAGCTCTAAACACTGGAGCCAGTTGGGGTGGGGAAGGCAGCCAACTCCAGTGCCTGGAGCTTCCATCCTTGGCCGCGTGAGTGCTGGGGAGTGCTGGCGATACAGATGGCCTGGTATGGGCTGTGCTCCTTGCTGTGATGTGCAGCGATGGCCAGAGCTAGGCATCATCACCCCCACCTGCTGCTGCTCCAAGGGGAGAGTGTGGGTGGTTCCCCACACCCCTTCCACCCTCCCTTCCACTCTCCAAATGCCATCCCCCTCACACACACACCCAGCATTGAGTGCAGGATAAGACAGTGTGTTCCAGAGCCATACACGCACACCTCACAAATGCCACACAGCCCCCCAACATACCCTATCTCCCCATACACAGCCACCCCCTCACAAACTCCCCACACCCCACCATACACGTGTGCATACATGCGCGCGTGCACACATACACCACAATATAAAAGACTAAGAATTATTTTTGAGTTACTATGCAATCACCTCTATATACAGTACAGAAACACAAATCATGACAAAAATAGTTTTTGTAAGAAAATTAAAATATGTTATAGTAGGTTTTTGACTTTTAGTTTATGATTTGTTTTTTTCTGGTTCTAAGATGGCATTCCCTGCTCCCAAAAGAGGTGGCAAAGGTCAGGGGTTAGGGGCGGGACTTCAGGTCCCAAGATGGAGACTGGGGGGTGAAGCAACTGTCAAGGGGTGGGGCTACCCTTGCAGTCCTCGATAGCTCACCAAACCTTGTTAAGTGGTTCTCCACATGAAATCATTGCTTGCCCCTGGGATAGGGTAAGCGTAGGCTTCCTCAATATACTTGGTAAAGTATGTTGGTGAAAGCTATTGTACAAGTATTTTAACTGTATCACACACTAATTAGGGCCTAGTTTTCTATTCACTTACACGAATGCAAATCAGATATAAAGCTGGAGTAAATCCTGGTTAAAATAAGAAGACATCCACTATATTAATTTTTCACAAAGAACACCTATATTTGACCTAAAGCAATGACCACAGTCTTGACACTCCCTGAGGTGCCATGAGCTCATTTTTAGTGTTTTGTGGGGTACAGCTCAAGATTCACACTGTTAGGTATGCAGACACCTAAACATAATTCACAAGATAAACCCAGAAATTTCAAATAGTGTCAAAAACATGCTGTGCTGTTGTGTTCTGAGTTCTTTGCAACAAGAGAATTACTTTTCCATAGTCAAAAAATGAGTGAAAGCTAACAGCTGCCATTTTTTGAGGGGTGCCTTGGATCTAACAAGGTTTGAGACCCATTGATCTATTTCATTCAATAAATTTTAAATCTACAAAGTAAATAATAATACAGTGAAAGAAAATGTATCAAATTAGATTATCTATTGTTTCTTACAAAGTACAGTTAGCGGTATCTGGAAGAAACAGGTAAGTCAAATGCATATAATGAAGCACTGTTCACAATTATGGATACTAATTTCTCAGGGAAGGGACAAAAGCCTGGTTGAAAAGGCCCTGAGGTAGTAACCTGCTACAGTCACTCTTCTTGTATCTTGTTTTACTTCAGGGATACTCTGGCTCTTTATTTAGCTAGTTCTTCTGTGTACTTTAGTTCATTTAGATTCTAGATTCTGTATTTCAGTTTTTTGTTGCCTTTCTGTTATTTTTTTCCTTATTCTCTGCAGCTTTCTACCACCCTATAACTATTTCTACCTCCTCTATCATTTGGCCTCCTTCATTTCCTACTGTTGCCTCTCCTTATTTCTCGTTCATCTCTTCTCTATTCTGTTTGTCCTTCAGTATGTTGATTTCTGACTTCATGCGCACCTTTTCCTTCTTATTTTACCCTATTCTATTTCATTCATTCTGCTGGTTTTGCTCCTTTCCAATGCCTTCTTTTTAATATGTTCTTGTAATATGTTGCAAAGAAATGCGCTTTGGCATATAGTTGGGTATTTTTTTCACTATTTTATTTATTTATTTTATCCAAATTCTAGTTATGCCGTAAGAAAAAAGTTCCAATTTTACCAAAGTATGAAAGTGGCCCCTGCATTTTCCTTTTACATCATTAGTATTCTGTATAGGATCTTTTTGGATATAAAACTTCTATCATTTCCCCAGGTGTACTTTCTGAATTCTAGGTACTGAAAATAAAGGGGAGGGAGATGATACGACTCATGGGAGCCTATGCCTTAACCTAAGAACGATTTCCTTCTTTTTTAAAGCTATTCTAGGAATGCAGCATCATACCTGTTATATGGCCACTACTTATCTTAGAGAAAGTCAAGTTATATTAAGTTCTTGGAATCAATTGTAATCAGAATCTGAAATGTTCTGTCATAACCCACAGGAGCATTTCAGAGTCGCTACAGGTTAATGTTACTTTTCTCACCACAGTCTATTCTCTTTGGCAGGGTATATCCATAAGATTAGGTCTTTATTCCATTTTTTTAAAACACGATATGTAGTCATGCAACAGCTCTTTTGTTCTTGCTTCAGATTTGAAAACCTGTAACCTCAAAGGTGAGAATTTCTCTGCTTAGGTGGATTGAAAGGCGTCACTGTGCCTCTAAAAGTAAAAATCAGCTATTACGGTTAGGACAGGGAGCAATTCCCCAGGTAAGGATTGGCAGGAGGAACACTGGTGGATAAGGATGAAGAAATATGTCCTTCCCTGCTTAACAGAATCCTGTCTCATCTGTTGATCAACAGTTTGGCCAATGGCATCCTTGTTTAAGACCATATTTCTCATGGCAAAATGTTGCAATGGATAATATGGTGGGGCACACACCAAGCTTTCATGGACTGCATAAAACTTTAAATCTAAATGTGAACTGGGAGGATTTATAATCACCCATCAGATGCATATCATTTAGGGTATATGTATTATTTGGGGAAGATGGGGGTACACTTCTTTGGGGAAGGTATATATTTTGGCTGATGATTGGGAGGGAATCTTTAATTCTCTGGGGACTAAGTTTAGGTTAAGAATGAGACAATCAAGCTTATTATTCCCTGGTAAACCAGAACTGGAAATGGACTTGGGGGAAAAATAACCCCTAAAAAAAGATGAATAATGTGGTTAAGTACAATAAGGTAACCTCCTCTTCCCTTATATGAAGTGAGGACAACAGTATCCAATGCCATTGGGATCAGGATGCCATTGGGATCAGGATGGAAGGGAAGGACTGATGACTATTTCCACAAATAAGTGTCACTGAATAAGGAGGGAATAATGCCCCACATTGATTCTGTTATTGCTAAAATTATGTCCTAATTAAACCACATACCTTGGCATTTTTCATTCTTATTGCATATCCAGAACAAGAATCTAGAGTTGGTATACTATTGCCTATATTTGAGAGCAGATTTACCAACTGCCTGGGTACCCCTACCAGCATATGTTTTATATTTTAATCCCTTAAATGCCAAACATCATTATGATAATGAAAATTAAATCTGCCATTACACAATTTCTCCCAGGTACCGCCGCCCTCCCCAGAGATGTCTTGTGCACCCCCAGAGGTACTCATACCACATTTTGGGAAATGTGGTGCCTTTGGTTTAGAATGTTTCCAAAGCTCATTCAGTATAGCACAGAGGTATGTTGTCACTACCTATGCCATTATATATCTGTCACTGCTGATACTATTATTTGTATGCATTTGCTATCATATGTTCACATTACGGTTATAGATGATCTTTGAAAATTCATGTCCAAGTAAAATTATCCAAAGTTGTCATTGATTTGAAAAAGCAAATTTCAATTCAGTACATAGAATTAGATGGAGTCAGTGACTATTTAAGACACTTATTCATATTCTAGAGCAACTGATTCTATTAATGTGAATCTGAATCTTTTCCCCCTTTACTTGGGTCTTAAAGTTGACGAGATTTAAAATTCTAGTTCTTTTTTCTGTTTTCCCCAGCCTTATTTCTAAAGGCTTTAGAAACAACTCTCCCTTCTTCCTCCTTAATGTCTCTTTGCTCAGGATGCAACACTGTGTTGTAATTTAGAATTCCTTGCACAGAATCATTCTTAACTAAATTCTAAAGTGCCAACATTAGATTTAGTGTCAGCAATCAAGGAAATGAATCAGTATAAATCAACGCCATTAATATTCAGCTACAAAGAATTCAACATTATGGATTAAACAGCAGAAGGAAGCGTGTTTTCAGATCAGCAGTGGTTAAGGGATAAAAAAATGGTATCATACTAGGCATAAAGTAACTAAGGCACTAAGTCTAGACTTTTTAAAAATAAAAGTAATGTTTTCTTTTCGCAGGAAACACAGAAAAATTAATGTAAAACATGGAAATCTCATGCCTGAGTTATTGCCTCATTTAGTGTTTCTAGCATTGGAATGTAAACTCATCTGAGTAAAGTTTGTGCTTTATTCTCTGTTTTGTAAATGAGCACATACCATATTTTCTCACATATAGCATACTCCAGAATATAATATGCATCCTGGTATTTACAGGCAGCTTAAAGGAGAAAACATTCTTACCTTGCAGGATGGGTAACTGGTCTAGCATACTGAGCTTCAGGCCATGTATAGGATCTGGCCCCATTTGTGGATCTGGTACTCTGGTTCTGGGACTGTGTTGGGTGCAGCCACAGCCTAACCCCACAGGCTGGTGCAGTCAGGCATATGGGCCCATATCATCTTGTTGGGGAATTCCCCACAGGTCCAGAAATATGATGATTGGGAAGCTGTAGAAGTATTTATTGGTGTGACTCTCAGAACTGTGGCAGTTAACACTGCCAATGCTCCCCTACTGCCAAGTTTCTAGACCCATAGGGATCCACATTTAATGCACCTCAATTTCTTTCTTTTCTTCCTCCGCCTTCCTGCCACCTGGCTTTGGAGAAAAGCTATGTGTTTTATGCAAGAAAATACAGTACATTTATCATGATAAACATGTACTTAATACTTGCTTTCCCAAAAGAGGCCTGACTCTATTGCTTGTAAAATTGTAGTTCTAATGAGCAGTTCATCATGTTTTGTCATAAATGTAATATTTAAGCCAACTGAAGCATGTGTGTTAGATTATCATTCACTGATGCCCTTCTATGAAAGGTATGCAAAGCAGTGCAGCTTTCATTTTACATAGTTAAGCCAGTCTAGCAAATTGTAACACTAGAGGAAGTTTCAGTTAAATCTCCTCTTGGGCATCTTGTCCATATAAGGCCAAATCCTTCAAGGCACTAATTACCCTAGTCCTGATCCAGCTAAGTGTTTAAGCATGCGTTTAACTTTAACTCCATGAATAAATCCACTGAATTCTTGTGAATCAATGGCGATACTTTGACTTCAGCATTCAGTGGAATTATTCAGCACTCTTGCTTAATACAGCATTATACATACCCTTGCTTCATGTTAAATTAATTTAAGTGTTGTATTTAAAGTCCTCCTGCTGCTCAGTAACTTGCAGGATTGAGTTCTTACTGGAGAAGGTACATAGACATATAATTTAAACACTTTAATACAATTATAGACAAAGAATTAAACATCAAATGTTAACATTTACAACCCCCCAACTAAACAGTAGACTAATGTTAAGGGTGTAAAGCCAAGCAGTCAAATGTTACTTCCATGCCTTTGAATGTTTATGTTTCAGCATTTATTTTTTACATGAAGCTTTACACTTCTGAGTGTATCACAAGAAAAGGTTAGAGAACTTTTATATGGGGAAAGCTATTCAGCTGCCAGATAAATTGATTTGCCAAATAAATTACCCAATAAAAACAGCAAAAACCTGTGAGTTTGATAAATTGTATTTGACCATCCCTACACATTTGTTAGAATAACAGAAGTTGCTTTGAAACAACTATGAAACCCTTTGGACTTTTTCTTAATTCCAGTGTTGATACGTTTCATGTTTTTTCAGTGTTTTATATTAATTTCAAATATAAATCAAAATTGCATCAAATTATATTGGTTATTTACAGGGGCAGATCCAGATTTGGTAAAGGGGATGTGGGAGAAGTGACTGGAGCTTTAGGGATGGCTGCATCCCTGCATCAAGCAATTTCCTCTCCCCCATGGTGGGGTGCACAGACCACACTGTGGGAGCAGCAGCTGGGGACCTTCCTAAGTCTCCAATGCACGTTCTCTCTCCTCCCCCCTCACTCTTGACACCCTCGACTTTCCCCTCTCATGCTTCTTTCCTGCCCGGTGCTACTACTGTCCCTAGCAGATCAGGGGGAGGGGGAGAACTCCAAAGCTGCTCCTGCCCCAATTTAGCAGGATGGTGTGGGGAGCTGGACTAAACTGGAGACCGTGGCAGTGGAGGACCCCCTCCCTGAGTCTGCTTCTGGGCTGGCAGGAGACGTGCAGGGGCATTGGACAGGGAGGGGGATCATGTCTGCTGCCACCACTGCTGCTGCCATCCCTGGCTGAGTCTGACTGCCCTCCCAGCCCAGTTGGAGAAGGGCAAGAGTGGCTCTGGAGTTCTTCTTACCTCATGACCACCTGGGGACAGCGGCAGTGGCGGGCAGGAGAGTGGAGGAATGGGAGCTCTTCTGAGCTCGTGTTGCTGAGCACCGAGAAGGGAAGAATTCATACTTGCTTCAGGGTCTTAAAAAATTCCAGCTGCTGCTCCCATGGTATGCCCCCAAAGGGGGGAGTGTGACTGTGCCACAGTGTTTCCTTTGCATCTGCCTGTTTTGTTTTTTTTTAAAACATTTTTACAGTTAGATCATTTACCCTAGAGGAGGCTTTGAAAAGAAGGTTAGATGACAAGCTGCTTTTTTGCCTTTGAAAACCTCCCCTAACTAAATACAATTCTTGTGAGTCCAATGTGTTGTGTAGTCTCTCATTGCTTTTACTGCCTATCAACACTGCTAATTCAGAAAAATGTAAAATAAGTGCCTCTTTAAAGATGAAAAGAATTTAAGCACCAGGGAGGAACAATCTGAGATCTCGTAACCTTACAGATACCAGAAGCCGAATTTGATGAGAGAGCTCTTACTTAGTTTCTGCTTCTTATTTTAGCATCCAATATTTAATACAATTTGTATTGTCATGTTGCCTTCCTTTCCTTCTGAGCAGAACTGGCATGTTTACAGAATCACATTAAGGCAGCATGTCCAATGTTGATATGCCAACTTTTTGGCAGTGCTAGTAATTTCAACAGCACATTGTTGTTAAGACTGGGATTATAATTGCCATTAGAAGTGATACTGCTATAATGGTAGTAATTTACACTATACAGAAAGACCAGAGAGATCTGAATGGTGTTAACAGGAGCAGTGTTTAGAATGGTTTCTTCTGACATGTTCTGTCACCGATGATATAATATTGAGAGAGATAAACAGAGTAATGGATAATTCAGCAACTTCCCACTGCTAGATTTTATAACATACTCCCACTTTCCTAATTTTAACATTTTTTATATTTCCTTGTAGGCATAGTGATTGACTCTAGAAAGAAAGAATAGCTTGCATGGGAACATATGCACAGGGCCTCAATTCATATTCATAGTGTGTGTTGCAAATGAGAATAATGACAAGCTTTCTCTTCAGTGTTCAAGAATCTTTTTTGGTGTGGGGTTGACTATGGCATAGCAGAAGTGCAGTTTGATGGCATTATATTGAAAAGTTCTAGCAAACTAAAACCAGTTGTTTGTAGTTGTGCTCCGTGGATCAGATTTTGTGTAGGTACTGTATTTTCTTGATTCTAAGATGAGGTTTCTTTTCCTACTTAACATGGGGTGGGGGGGAGTTCCTCACCTTTAAAATCACATACAAGGACAGGGGGAAGGCAGCTCCTGTGGCTTGGGCTCCGGCCCCTACCCAGGGACAGGTCCATAGCCACAGCTGCTGCTAAATCTCCTCCCCCCGGAATGCAGCCCACATAGCTGCTACAGGGTCAGGCTGGGGCTGTGCTTATGTCAAGCTGCTTGACCTTTTCCCACACCACCTGCCTCCCCATTGCTTGCCCCCCTGCAGGGGTGGGGGGGAGGAATTAAAGATGACCCTCCAATAATTAGATTCTATACATAGAAAATTATAACAAATTTATACATGTCCCATGTATTAAATCTAATTATTAGGGGTTGTCCTGCCTTCAGGGTCATCTTAGGTTTTAAATACATTAACCCACCAAAGATGCTTTAACTTCATTCACTATACATCAACTGAGAATTTGTCCATTGAGATGAGCAAATTATGTTAAAAACTGTTGGTTCAAACCTGATCTTAAATCAATTCTTCTGGGTCTTGATATAACCAGTGGGCACCTATGCACGTGCAGCGAGGCTGCGCTGATCCACTGTAATTCATAGTTTCATAGTTGGTAGGGTTGGAAGGGACCTGAGCAGATCATCAAGTCCAACCCCCTGCCATGGCAGGAAAAAGCACTGAGATCAAACAACCCCAGCAAGGTGTTCATCTAGCCTTCTCTTAAAGACCCCCCAGGGTAGGAGCCAGCACCACTTCACTTGGAAGTTGGTTCCAGATTCTAGCCGCCCTGACAGTAAAGTAGCGCCTCCTTATGTCTAGACTGAATCTACCCTCTGCCAGCTTGTGATCGTTAGTACTTGTCACTCCTGGTAGTGCTCAGGGGAACAGACACTCTCCCAGTGCCTGCTGGTCCCCTCTGACTAGTTTGTAACAGGCCAGTGGATCCCCCCTCAGCCTTCTCTCGTGGAGGCTGAAAGGTTCAGGTCCCTTAGTCTGCCCTGCTGCTCACTGATCATGCAAGTGGCCCTCCTCTGGACCATCTCCACATTGTCCACATCCCTTTTGAAGTGCGGCGCCCAGACTAGATGCAGTACTCAGCCAACTGCAGCCTGACCAGTGTCACATAGAGGGGGAGGATCACCTCCTTGGACCTACCTGAGATGCATCTGTGGATGCATGACAAGGTATGGTTGGCTTTCCTGACTGCATCCCCACACTGCCGGCCCATGTTCATCTTGGCATCAGTGATGACTCCAAGATCCTTTTTTGCCTCTGTACTGACGAGAAGGGAGTTCCCCAGCCTGTAGGTATGCTGCTGGCTCTTCCTCCCCAGGTGCATCAACTTGCACTTGTCAGTGTTGAAACCCATCCTGTTCTCATCTGCCCACCCCTGTAACCTGTCTAGGTCTGATTGTAGCCTATTCCTCGTGTCTAGCGTACCCACATCCCCCCACATCTTACTGTCATCTGCGAATTTGAACAGGGTGCTTTCTACCCTCTCGTCCAAGTCACTGATAAAGATGTTGAACAGTGCGGGCCCGAGGACCGAGCCCTGGGGGACCCCACTGCCCACATCCCTCCAGGTCGAAAATGACCCATCCACCACTGTGATGGCCAGAACCAAAGACATTAATAAGCAATAAATATGTGCTTCTTGGAGGCATTTGGAACTTTTGTTTAATATGAAGCTTGTATTTTTGTAACCCGCAAATGAAACTCATAACTGTTTGTGGAACTGACTAGGCCTCAAAGACAAAGCTATAGCTGTGAAATTAGCTGACTTAATAGTTCTTTCTCGCTCAGAATCTAGCCTTGATGATGATAAAAACTGGATTCAACTGCCTAGCTTGTCCTTTCTTGAAATGTACTGGATATCTCAAAAAAGCATAGTCAGAGAGTTTTGAAGGGGCTGGATTTAGGCGGGATAATGTTAATTTCAAACCTGAAGATGCTGTGTTGCAATTTGCTTATTGGATAAACTCCAGCTTGGGCAGTAACTTATTATAATAATTTCTAACACCTTTTAACCCCATAGGATAACAGCTATAAAGCAATATTATGAATGGCTACTTAACTAAAAAATTAACATAATTAAAATATAAAAGAACATACAGGTCATAGTAACCCTTGGGAAGGACAGAACAGAAGGGCCGTTGCTGTCCCATACCCCCACGGATGTCTGTTACTCCCTGTGGGAGCGAGGATCAGATCCTGACTGAGGGGCTTCCACTGGTTTTCCTTCGGGCAGCCTAGTTCAGAGACGTCTGACTTCGCTGATTCAACTTGACGTGCATCTTCTAACCAAGGGACTATCGATAAGTTACTAACCAAGTGGGAACTCTTGGTTAATTTCTTTATCTATTTTATTATCACTGTCAATTTTAATCTGTATTGTTATGTTGTCTGTTTATTAGCTTAACCTTTTATTAACTATTATATATGCAAACTATATCTTTTGTTGTCATAAGTAAAATTCATTCCTTGTCATAAGTAAAACTTGTCATTTCTTTCCTTTCCAACATCACTTTCTCGATCCTGAACCAAAAAAAGCGCAGTGGCTAATAAAGTTGCAGTGCTCTGTCAGTGTGCAACTAAATTGATATACTCACAGTGCCCAGCTGGCCTGTGACACACCACCACTTTCTGGGTGTGGCCCTCCAGCCAGTTAGCGACCCATTTGACTGGGAAGGTGTCAACACCACAGTCCCCTAGTTTTTTAATGAGAATGGGGTGAGAGACAGTGTTGAAGGCCTTCCTAAAGTCCAGAAAGACTACGTCCACTGCTACACCTGCATCTAAGGATTTTGTGACCTGGTCATAGAAGGCTATTACTAGAGTGCTGGAGCCGGGGTAATTACCATGCTCCAGAAGACTCCAGTGTCATGTGTATCAGCATCGCTGCACTGAAAAATGATGTCAGGAGCAATTTAACTATGATGAGCTTTAGTTAAAGTGCCCCTCCTGCCATTTTTCAGTGTGGGGACACTGATACATGTGGCGCTTCAGGCAGTTTAATTAGAGCTTCCCACCCCCTACCACCTCCCCCCAGAGCACATGTATGTGGGTCTAGAAAGCAGAATTCAGGCCTGTGTATTATTGCACACTTTAGACCATACTAGACATGCTCTTTTGAATAGCTTACCTAATTTACAATTAATTGCATAAGTGTTGGCTTTTAGAACAAATCAAAATCTTGAGAGCACATCTTTGTGCATACTGAGGCCCAAATTTCAAAGTTGGGTGTGTAAAGTTATCTGTGTCATCCTAAACTAGTTAATCTGTAGATATCTACTTAAGTCCTTTGCTGGGTCAGAGGTGAAGTGGGCTCATTTTCCAGTTTCCTTATACCAATCTAAGAAAAGCAGAATCTCTCAATATCAGGCTATTTATGTCAGTGGTGAGACTGCCCCCAAAACTTGATGGGGGCATGGAGAATCTCTCCTTTACCTTAGCAGGGCAAAAAAAATACTGGCATCTCTTGAAGAATGGCCTGTCTTCTCCCCTTCCTTGTGGACACTCAGTCTCCTTCTGGGTTTGCAAAGAAGCTAGAGAAAAAGGTTTGTCTAATTGGTTTGGATGGTGAAATAGAAGTTCAGTAGCTCCCACAGTCTCTCCTATGCTTCGAGCACGATTCTTACCCCTCTCTGGAATTAAAATATGATTAAGGCTAGAAATTGCACATAAAGGGCACCTACACATGTGCAGTGATGCTACTTTTGCACACTGTAATTACAGCTTGTGGGAATGTGGTAATTACTGCACTTCAGCAGACTCCAGCGTCACATGCATCAGTGGCCCTGTACTGAAAATGGTGGCAGAGCGCTCTTAACTGAAGCTCATTTGACGCTCTGGGCACTTTAATTTAAGGGGCTCTATCAAAAGCCCCCTGCCCCCGCCCCCCCGCTCCCAGAGTATGTGTATAAATGCCCAAACTGGTTTAAGTGATCAGAAATTGGTTCAAATCTATAACTCCACAGAAGTTCAGTGCACATAAACTGCTTTCAAAATGACTGAAACCAGTGTAAGATAAAGCAATATTACGCCTGGATGGATATAGTATCACACTGAACTGATTTAGCTTAAATTGGCTTATTGAACTTCTGTCCTAGATCCCCTCCACAATCAAATGAACCCACAACTCTCCCCCCCTGCAGCATCCCAAGGGGGATGCACTTCCCTTGCAAACCCTGCCTTGCACAGTACACCTCCTTTGCACCTCCCCTCGCAGGACAGGGGGGATAGCCTTGGCAGAAGTTGTCTGTACCAGCCAAACAGGGAGGCATGCTCTAGCATTCCCCCACCACAGTTTGTGGTCTGGGCCAGTGCAGACATGTGGCTGCATTTCCAGAATCAAAGGTCTGCTCACTTGCTTATCAGTTCAATCTATGCCGTTTAGACTAATCTGCAAAGAATGAATTGATTCAGCCTCAGGCTTTTTCACTGTCTGTACTTAGCCCAGATGTTGGGATCATGTTTTAAGTACCACAAAATGGACTGGGCTGGGAACTTGCCTTTTTGGAGCTGGGAACATTTTTTTTTCGTCACAGCTGCCAAAGAAGTTCAGGGGAGATTTTTTTTTTATTGTTGTTGTCTTTTGCCTTTCTGTTCATAGCCCAGGGATTTCTTGGGGTGGGCTAGGTCTCACAGTATTCTTTTTGTTACTATCCACCAGGGCTAGAGACAGAAGTTACACATAAACCAGTTTAAGTGATCAGAAACTGGTTTAAACCTGTAACAGAACAGGACCTCAGTGCACCAAAGTGGCTGAAATTGGTTTAAGACAAATGTGGCTGAATGTTGTATCAGGTTTAACTGATTTGGGTCAAACCAGTTTATGAAAATTCTGTCCCAGACCTCTTCCTGGTTGAAGTTAAATCAGTCCCCCCCCAGCATGCTTTGCAGCCCTGGGCTATGCTGTGCTGCCTGTTCCAGAGAGCAGGGCTGGCTGACAAGCTAGGGGTGGGACAGGCTCAGCTGGGGATACAGGCTCAGCTGGGGGCTGGGGCTGGCTGAGGGTTAAACACCTCTTTCCCTGCTCAAACTTTCTGCTGGCTACAGCTGTGGACTGCAAATCCCAGGGGCACCTGGAAGCAGGAAAAGGAAGTGATGAGCAACCCTGCAGTGTCCTGTTGCTTTAATTGTGGACTGCAAATCCCAGAGACCTCAGGGGCAGCAGGAAGAGGAAATGAACACACAGCCAAAAAGCCCAGCTCTAGTGCTGCATTTCCTGAACCAAAAGTAAATGTGTGTTCACTTCTGTTTCAATTTAATCTGTGTAGTTTAGATTAACCTGTAAAGACTGGATTGATTCAGCCTTGGGCTTTCTGACTGTCTGTACCCAGCCCAGGTGCCCAGAGACCTGTTAAACAAGGGGTTTGATTACCTGAGAAACCTGAACTAGAAGCGAGTTTTCCACAGGGTATCTTCTTAAGGAGATGAGGGAGGAGATTGAGGCACCAGCTCCTTGCTTTAGCCAAGTGTGTCACCCCCTTTTACCTATTCTGTTACTCTGTATACCATACTAACTGTGATGAAGGGGTTTATACAAGCTAGTTTGTGACAGCTCCAAGAGGCACGTCTATATGACACAAGATGGTTCTGTTGGGAGACCCTGACTTAGTAGCTCTGTGTGCAATTGGCTTCTGAGGTGCAAGCAATATAGCTCTGGTACTGTGGAGCTGTGCACAGATCAATACAAAAACTTAACGTCCTTGATATTTGTGGTTATGTTACTCCCTATTTTGGAGGTAGCTCAGTTTTGTCTCAGCATTTTGCTGCTTTGCTCCCTACAGACCTCTGCTTGAGTTAAGGGGCAGAGCTGCTACTTTCCCAGCTGCAGGGAACTGATCAAGTGGCATCACCTGGGGAGGAGAGGCAGTGGAGAGGGAAGTGCAGGCGAAAACCTAAAAAAATCCAACACCATAAAGTTTTAAAGGGCTGAAGAGACTTGGTTTTGTCAGCAAAATCCAGAGACGCCCTGGGACTTGTTGCATGGGAGAGAATGGAATAAGAGGACTGTGTGAGCTGACTCCCACAGTTTCCAGTCGGGGGTCGTGGGATACAAGTCCAGAGAGAGCCAGAAAGGAAAGCTGGACCATGAAGAATAATCTTGCTTTTGGTGAGGGCAGGTCTAAGAATTGTGAGAAGTCAGATGTAGATGCATTTGTGAGTTTCTTGTGGACTTTAATAATAAAGCTGGACCGCAGGAAGGAAAGTGGTACCTTAAGTATGCTGGACTGTATTGTGGAAAAACTTGGAGTGAGTTGAGAGGTATGTACTTGCAGGACCGTGCTGTGCTCTGAGGGGGTCTGCGGTGGGGCGCAAATAATAGCCTGCTGCTACGACCAACCTCACAAGCTCAAAATCATAAATCAGTCTGGCAAAGAGAATGTAAAGATTATATTGAAAATATATTGTGTGGTTGGTCATCGTTTTGCTTTTTTTCTTTTCCCCTCTCCTGAACTCCTTTTTCTACTTCCAGAGTGTGCAGCAGTTGCTGTGTTACAAAGAAAAGTGGTTTTCTTGTAAAGCTTTGGCTGGATCGAATCATGAGATGTGTATAAAATGTTGCCCCAAACCCCAATATTCAAATTACTTAGCCTATGTTCGTAATCTTTTATTTGCTTGCTCAATAACCTGTTTTGGATCTCCAAGCCCCATGCTAATTTTGTCCCCTTAGGTTTATATTTGCTTCCTGCCCTTGATACATTTCTGTTCCATGTGTTGTAACCTAGTCCAGCACAATCCTGGAGTTGCAGAGAGGAATACCTCAGTCCTCACTGTGAAAAGTATACTCACAGGCACTTCCTGCTCTACTTCCTCCCTCCTTTTTCAGAAAATAATATCAGCTGCTCCCTTTTCTCCCATACCCCAAACTCCTCTTAGCTCCCACAGGGAGACCATGAGCTTTGCTTATTCCCTCCAGCAGCTTTGACTGGGGTTTTTGCCTAGGGTTGACTATCACGTGATAGCTAGACTTCTTTGTTTCCTGGTAAGACTGGTGCCATCAGGGACTAAAATCCAGTTAGTTAGGATTAAACTGGAATTGGCAATGGGGTCCCAGATGATGCTGGGACCCAGGCAGAGTTTTGGAGCATAGGAAGGCTAAGAGTGTCATTTATTCCCAGTGATATGAACTTTATAGTTTCACAAAAATTAATGCTATAATGGATGAAGTCACATAGTCTTACCCTCTTTAAATCATCAGCCATTAAGTGTCATGAAAATGCTTTATATTGAACTTAAAACTCTAGTTGGGACAAATATTTCCGTGATTAAAAAATGAAAATGTTACATGTAGAAAACAAGAGAAACCAAGGTGTCCCCAGTTCCTGAGGCTCCTGATCAAGGGAGGAATGCTAGCTGATCTCAACCACGGTAGGAGGGTTAGGTTCCAAAGTGGTCTGGGGGACAATTCCTTCCTTGCCTACAATCTGGTGATTGGTACATCGCTTCACAAGTGAACAAGATTTATCTCTTTGATTTTTATGCTGTCCTTCCTTAGATGGCACCAGTAAGGCACTTTAGAATATTTACTGTTACGGCACAGTGCTAGGCCACCCTTTTGAGACTCTTCTATTTGAGATGCCAAGTTACATATTGTGAGGTGCTAGGGGGGAACTCCTTCCTGGACCCTACAAGTGCTAGGAAATTACCTCTTTCTTGAAATGTAAATATATCTATCTCCTGTTTCCATCTGTTGGATCTTGTTATGCTCTTGAACCTCACCTTGCTTTCCTGCCTCTCCCCATTTGTAAATACCTGTGCACAGTGATCAATCATCTCTCAAGGTTCGCTTTCCCAGTGAGAGGCCTGCAAGACCAAGTTCTTGCTGGATATTTTCTCAGATATATATTCAGTTTAAACAAGTTATAGCTTAATTAAATGGTTATGTCCAGTGCTTTGTCTTCCTGCAACAAATAGTTTTAAATACCTAACTTTTTAAATGTCCAAACTTGCAACAGAACTGTTCTAATTTATGCATTTGTAAGGGTATTATGGGTCAATCCCTCCCACCTTCCCCCCCCAAGTGCTGGACAATCCAAAGATTTTTATATCTGTAAGGAGCAAAAACAGTTGTGCCCTTCCTATAATACATACATTTCTTAATCAAGATGTTTAGGTTTATTTAATTTAAGTTCAAGCTTCAGTAGTTTTAAGGAGCTATTTAGATTTTAAACCAATGTCCATGTTGGTTACTCAATTATTCTTTTATGATTTTATCAATCTGGAAATTACTCCGTGTATGTGAGAGAGAAACACTTCATTAAAGAGTCACTGAAAAACATTTGAGTTGTTTAATGGAAAAATAGATAAGACATGACATTCAACAATTATCAGTCTAGCCGTTGAATCTATTATGTCAAATATTGGTTATGAATACCTTTTTTCCTTCAAACCTGTTTTGGCTCCACTTGAAACACCAGCACCAATATTATTGATGTTTCTAACTTGCAATCTTTATCTGGAAAACATAGTTGTTGCTCTCAAAGTGTGACATCAGAAAACTGAGAAACCAATATTAACAATTCTAAATTTGTACCTTGACACACAAACTCTGTATTAAGGGGCATAGATAATGTTGCCTATTTAAAATGGAGTTAAAAGTCTGATGCTCAACCTCAACCTTTTCTTGAGTTTATTTTACAAAATTATTTTTCTCTCTCTCTTATTTGTGTGACAGATGCACAAATGGGAGAACTGGACTATGGGCATGTGTACACAAGCAGTGAGGCTGCTTTCAAGTGATGTAATTAGAGCTTTAGATAAAGCGCCATTTTTCAGTGTGGGGATGCTGACAAAGGAGCTGCTTCAGGCACTTTAATTAGAGCAGGTCTTGGAGCTGCTCTAATTAAAGCGCTTCCCTCCACCTCCCAGGGGATGTGTATAAACACCCCAAGAGTCTGCTTCTGTAGAGACTTATGCATGTAGCTAAATTTTATGGAGGTGGTTAGTCCATTAATTTTTAATGTTACCCACCTGTTTAAAGTCAAGAATAGATATTAGGATCAGGTTCTGACCACTTTACTAGGGAAATGATATTTGCTATGTATAAAACATGTTCACAGAGTAAACCCACTAGAAAAAAGGTGAAGATGTCATTCTTTTCTGGCTCATTGCATTACATGAAACTTTAGACTTTTTACATAGAGACTTACATCACATAAAGGGAAAGTATTTTGTTAAGCTATCTAACAAGGAATAACACTACTGTTACAGTTATATCAATATAACTTCCAATATAGACACTTTTATTCTGGACTAAGGTTAAACCAGTGCAAAATGCCTGTGTGGGCATTGGTTTCAGATGAAGCATAGCAATTCAAAGAGCCTTTCAAAATGTGAATTCAAATGCCATGTTTAAATCCAATTTGATGTTCATATGAGTTTTTTTTCCCCTTGCTATTATAAACAGGCTTTTAAAGCAGTTTTGACAGTGTGCAGCTTGGTTAAAATAAAGCTTTAGGTTGTTTCTTCTATAACCATAGAAACAAGGTATGATTTTTTTTCTTAAGTTTGACTGTGTTTACTCAAATTGTGTTCAGCAGTTGTGGCAAATTCTTCCCTAATGTCAGTGGTTCTGAAAAGGGGATTAGTTGGGTGCTTTATCTTTTCAGTGGACTATATGTTGGTTTGCTTCTACACAACAGTCTCCATGAATCCCGTATGACAAACACAAAGACCAATAATTTGCAGTATGACTGCCATAATAACAATGAAAGGGACTACCTAAATATATTAGGTTTTACTTTTTGCATTACTCTGCAGCAACCATGGGTGGATACAGGATGTACTAAAGCAGGGGTGTGGCACACTGCCATGCAGGCCATGGAGGATGGAGGTGAAGTGTGGTTTGAACCCCCACGTTGGCTGAGGAGCTGGGTAGGAAGTAGGTGTATGAAGGGGGAGGGTATGAAGGGCGAGGGAACCCTTCCCCCCCACTGCTGTCCCTTGGTTACCTAGGGAGCCAGAGTTGCTCTTGCCCCAGTCCAGCTGGGGGCTGTGGGAAGGGGCTGCATCAGGTACTGGGCTTGGTCAGGGGTTGAAGCAGCAGCACACATTTTCTTCTTGGTCCTGCTCTCTCTTCACTCCTTCCCACCTCTGTCCTCGACTTGCACAGCACTGCCATCGTCCCTGGCTGAGCCTAGCTCCCCACACAGATGCTCCCTGCAGTGCAGGTAGGAATGACCTGGAGTTGGTGTTGGTGGGGGTGAGCGGGTAGGGTGGTTGCATACCTGTGTTAGCCCAGGACAGTGATGGTAGCGTAAAGATTTCTCCTTTCAGTGCCTGCTCCTGGCTGGCTGGCATGTGAGAGGGGCAGGCAGGGGGCAGGCATTGGAAGGAGGAAGCTACATGCCACTACTGTTCAGCTGCAGTCTGCATCTCACGCAGCAAAGGAGCAGTTCTGGGGCTCCCCCTGTGCCTGGATCAGATGAAGACAGCAGTGGAATGGGGGGAGGGGTACCACCCTAAACCCCCCTGTAATCAACCCCTGATACCAGTTTAAATTGTAGGCAGTGACTCAGGGAATTAGGAGTCTTATTTCTTTTCAAGTGCAAGGAGATTTGGGCATTGCGCTTGAAAAGAAATAAGATTCCTAATTCCTTTGTGGAGCTGAAGGTAGATGTCTAACTAGCTTAGATTCTTCAGAGAACTTCATCTGTTTTACTTTTTTAAATTTAAAATTGATAAAGGTTTAAGTGAAAACTGTATACATGTTGCTAGATTATCTCCAGAATCTCTTCATTAAAAGGGAAGAATATAAGCTCTTTGGGAAGTTGTGTAAACATAAAGACAGTATTTCCCCTCATGCCTCACCTTCAAAGGTGTTAGGGCTGCCTGACATAACTTCCATGTGTTAAGGATTTCCTTTCCCACCACTGCTCCACCTGCCCAAATTGCTTCCAAAGGAAGAGGTCAGACTTTTATGAAGTCTGTAGATTTGTAGATAGCTGCTGCTGGGATCTGAGCACTTCTGAAAATATGGCTTTTTCACGTTGGAGCTGAGGGCTTGTCATGTAACTTGGTTAGTATGTCAGTTTCAAATATGTTCTTGTACCATCTGGAAACATAAGGCCAGAGGCTAGTCATCATCAACCCATGCTATTTTGGACTAGTTTCTTTAACTTGTGCATTCCTAAAGTTCATGGTACACAGAGACCTTCTGTGTTGATCTCTCTCTCTCGCTCTCTCTTTTTTTTTTTTCTTTTCCATTTGCCATGTGGGACTTCTTTAGGGAGCTCATTATCTGACGTTCTCTGACATGGACATAGTGAGGCCATCTTCTTTGTATTAGTTGTGCTGTTATGAGCAGCCACATCTTCTCTAGGATCTCTTGACATTCTTTATTCTGTCTGATGATCACTTTATTCTGAACATCTAGTGTAGACGTTCACATTGAAAACTTTTTAACTTTCATTGGATAGATTTTAGAGTCATTGAAAGCATGAAGAAATGTTTACTGTGTTGCTACTGTGTACACTGCACTCTGATGTGTAGTGTAGTGTCCAAGCTGATTGTATTAGGCCCTTGGAAGATGTAAAATTTAATCAACAATGGGATTTGAGGAACGTTATTTCGGGTCTTCTCAAAATTGTGCACCCTTCCATGCCAAATGTTTAAGGTCTGGTCTGATGGGACATGGAGTTTTTAGGTTTGGAGATAAACTTCTTCAGATCTCATGTACATCTGCCAGCACTTGGGAACTTGGCTTTGGGAAGTGACTCCCTAATGCCAACCAGCCTTGTGTACCCGTTAAACTTGCTGGCACATGGGGAGCCTGGCATCATGAAGTAGCTCCCTGACCCTGGATGCCCTACATATCCAGATCTTTGAAGGTGGCATGGGGGGCAGCTTGGCATCAGGCTTCCTGGTATGATGTTAAATTTGCCAACACATGGGAAGTTTGGCATCAGGGATTGGCTCCCCAGGCCCAAACTGCAAACACATTACATCTAGAACTTTAAGAGGCTGCCCAAGTAGCCTTTTTGCCATTGCTGCCAGAGGCAGTAACTGGGACAAGATGGCTTGGAAGTTTCCCTGATAGCGATGCCTGTCAAGAATCCATCCGCTTTCCCTCTCTTCCTCCCCCTTGGATGAGGGGAGGGACAGCAGAACAAGTACAGGCCACACGTTCAAATTAAAGCAGATAAACACTAGTCACAAGTGTTCCACATTTAGATGGCAACATCTTTGTGGCTTATTTGCCATATTATTGCACAATAAATTGCTTGCACATGTGATATATTGCAATTTATCATGCAATTCATGGGTGAGTTGTGCAATAAAATTGTCTACCATGGGCCTTAGACTTCTGTATTGGAACTGCCTACCTTACCCTCATATGTCATTCTATCATATACACAGTCACTAGACATGTGAAAAATGAGGCTTACATAATTAAACTTACTAACCATTCTCAAGGCTTTACTTCCTAGGATGATGGGGATTCTCTCAGGTCTTGTTGACTTCTACAACGCTTGGTTTTGACTTGCTGATTATAAAATAAATAAATAAAAAATTAACTGTTAGAATTGCAAAGTGTGACAATTAAGTGGTTATGTTGTTTGTCTTGATGTGGAAAGTGGTGGGTTGTTTTTTTTTTTGGTTTTTTTTTTGGTTGGGTTTCTTCTGATGGGGAAAGTTTAGTGGTTTGATGTGGTATGGATCTCTGGCACCCTGACCTCTGGATGGTGCTGGAAGGGCCCCTTTCCTAAAACTGCTGGCTTTTCCTGGAAGCTGAGCGAAGAAGTTACAATCAGGGGAACTGGAGAGTGTGTGTTCATGTGTGTGAGTGCAGGTCAGCATGCACTCCTGCTGGAGTCCACTGAATCCCACTGGCGTAAAGCCCCAGAGTGGAGACTAAGGAAATCTGCCCCTTGGGGATTGCAGCTGGAAAGGCTGGAGCAGTGGGCCAGAGACAACCTGCTGACAGCCAGCAGAGAAGCCAAGGTCACCGAGGACAAAGGGGAGTGTTGTTGAAGAGACTGACCATTTCTGCCTGCTACTGGAACCAGTCAGGGCCTGAGAAGTAAACACTGGCCAGGTGTGAGAGTGAAGTGTTAGGAGTTAGGATGTTTTAAACCTTTAATTTTTATGTTCTGCCTTGCCCCTGTTCTATTGTAGTATATGTTATCTCCCCGCTGCCCCCTCGAGTTTCTTATTCCTAAATATGGCTGTCCGCTTAAATGGGTATCTCACCACCAGGGGAATTTGCACTGTCATGACCATGTCTGACTCGATCCTGCCACACCAAGCAAGTCTGGGTTGCTTGCAGGTTTCCATTATTGATGTATTTAGGAAGTAGGGCCATATTGTTTAGCAGTGGAGGGGAAAGGGGATCACACTCGCCATTACACCCACTAGATCATGGTGAAAACTCTATCACAGAAAGCTTTACCAACCTCAAAAAAGGGGGTGGGAGGTTGTCATATACTGGTGTAGTTGAGTACATGCTGCAAAACGTTGCTGGTATAAGTGCTGTCTCCACTAGAAGGAGCTGCCAGTATAGCCCCATGGAAATTCTTTTCAAGTGTAGAGAAGGCCTCGGGCTCTTCAGAAAATGAGGCTACTTAAGCATCTACATTGCAGCTGTTGAGCAGTTCTGGAAATCTGGCCTTTAGACTAGTGAATAAAGTATCTTTCAACTGTTTGCTGATACATATGGAGAGGTTTTTAAAATTTTTTTTGGAAACTGTTCATTTGTACCTACACTTCCAAGGGTATCATGAAATATAGTGCTTCATGGCTACATGAAGTACAAGGATAAATAGAGGAGTAATTTGCCATTTGTACCAAATTAAATCAGACTTTCAGTTCAATCAAAACAGCTTGCAGCTGGATGTAGTAATCTGATTTCCTGACACTCAGAGAAAAATTGAAGCCCTCCAAAAGGCCCCTGCTGCTCTTCAGCATGATATAGAGTTTGCTAGCAATTTCTCCCACTCTCTGAATGCTTTCAAATTTAGCATTAAAATAAAGAAAGAAAGATAAAACATACGGCTTGCTGGAAGCGGTGCTCAGGTACTGTTTTATTACAACTTAATGAAAGCTATAGTACAATACAATGAAATGATCATGCTGCTATTCCTTTCAAAAGTAGCTATTTCACCAAATAACAGATTAGGTCAATCTGTATATTAAAGACTGGGGAGTATTGTTGTGACACATGTAAGTTTACCAAAAAACTTTTCTTTTGTTTTTTTGTTATTAAACTTATATGTTGGCAAACTAGTCCGTAGCTTTTTTGGAAATGGGAATGTGACCAAAGGTACATATGCACAGCTATGTATTTGAAAATGGCTGTTCTTTGAGCTTTGCTTCCTTTATTATTCTTTTAAACTGGAAAGAGCTTCTCGCTGTTCATATCAGTTTCCTCTCTTCTACAAGACTGATATTAATTCTCTGATACACCTTCTTTCCTTTCCCTAATCTTATAATTTCTGGTTCTTACATTTGTTCTTATTATAATTGATGTTTTACCAATGCTACTGGATTTGCATGGCAGAAGTGTCTTTGTGCCGGCTGTGTCTGTAGTGAATACAGAGCTCTGTGACAGAGCAATAGTCACTTTGGAGCGCTCCTGTCATAATGTGGCACACCATATAAATCAAAAATACCCAATACAAAATCTGGATAGTGGTTGCTTTTTGACTTGCATTGACATCTTGGAGCTCTGGATCAAGCATATATTAGTAGTATTAGTCATGCAGGACCCCTTGATTCAGAGCTCATGAGTGTCAGTAGAAGTCTTTCAGTGGACTTTTGTAATGAACTTTGAATCAGTCATCTAAGTAACACTTCAGTGATTTAAAGCACTCTGAGGGTGTAAGTCACGGATGGGTAATTATTTTGGGTGGAGGGCCACTTATCTAGTTTTGGCAAGCTATCAAGGGCTGCATGGGTAGCCCTGCCCCTTGACAGGTGCCCCACCCCCTGATCACCATCTTGAGGCCAGTGCCCCAGGGCCAGCACCAGTGGGGCCCAGAGCAGGATGCTGGCTGGCAAGGATCTGTGGAGCTGGGCTGGGCTGCATTAGCAGGGGGAGTGGGGAGCTGGCCCGGCTCCATAGAATCCCTGCCAGCTGGGACCCTGTACTCCTGCCATCCTGCTCTGGTCTCTGCTGGTGCTGGCCCCAGGACACTGGTATGGGCCCCATGCACCCACTCACTCCCAGTGCCCCTCAGCCCTGCAGCACAGGTGGGAGGCAGCGTGCAGCCCCGACACCCTGCTCCGTGGCAGGGAATGAGTTGGTGCTGAGCATGGGGGAAAATGGCCCTTCCCCTGCCCTGTGGCCCACGCACCCTGCTGCAGCCGCTCACAGCCTGTGCGGGGCTGTCCTGAGCAGGCACAGATGTTTGCAGCTGGCACAGGTTCTTGGTAGCTGATGACAGCTGCAGGGGCTTTGGCTGGGGGACAAGGGGCAGTAGGGCTGGGAGGCAAGGGGCACAAGCAGGGTATCCTGCCATGTACCCCCAGCCCTCATTTTGTTTTGATCAGGCACAGGCAGCCCCAGGCGAGCTTCGAGTGGCTGCGGCGTGGGGCACCGGCCATGGGGACAAGCAAGGGGCCACTTTTCCTTGCGCTCAGCACTAGCTTGTAACCTGCCTCCTCTGCCAGCCTGGGCCCTGAGCAGCTCCGGGCTCACCCGTTGGGGCCGCACATGGCAGCGGCAGCTGCGGCCCCCTGCTTGCTGTGCCAGGCAGAGTTTGCCACTGCTGTCTCTGGGCTGCCCAGCGCGCGAGCTCTGGGTGAGCAGCAGCAGCAGCAAACACTGCCTGGCATAGCAAGCAGCCCTGACGGGTGAGCCCAGAGCCGGCTTGGGGCCCAGGCTGGCTTTGAGGGTGGGTTACAAGCTGGTGATGAGTGCGGCGGGGGAAAAAATGGCCCCTTGCCTGCCCTGTGGGCAGTGCCCCATGCTGCAGCCACTCGCAGTCCACCTGTTCTTGCTCAGGACAGCCCTGTGTGGGCCGCGAGTGGCTGCAGCAGGGAGTGCTGAGCCACAGGGTGGTGGAGGGGCCACTTTTCCCTGGGGTCTTTCCCTGTCCTCCCTCACCCTGCCCTTACCTGAGTTTCCAGCTGGGGCAGCTGCATGGTTCCAGGCCAGAAGCCCCTGCTGGGGCTTCTGGCAGGGCTGGGTGGGTCCTGCTGTTGCAGGAGCCTGCCAAGCTTTCCCTGGGTGCTACTGCCACTGGTTACCGTCATTTTTGACAGGAACCAAAGACAGAGAAATATTAATTTTCTAAATTTTTTAGAGGTGCCGCAGGCTGGATAGAATGGCCTTGCAGGCTGGATGGAGCCCGCGGGCCCTTTTTTGCCCACCCCTTGTGTAAATGCTTCACAGGACTGTTGTGATGATTAGGTAAATCCTAGATTGATCTGTAGCTGCCTTAAAGTCCTCCTACCTCTAATAGATGAAGACGGACTTCTTGAACAGTAGATATCTTGAGTCCAATACCTTCCAGTAGGCTAATTCATGCCAAAAAGTTTCCTAGTTAGAAATTAATACAGTGTCTCTGAAACTCTGAATTAAAACATGCTGTTGATTTAATCTCTCATCTGCCTTTTTAAATTAAAGATTCCTGTAAACCTGGGAGTAACAGATGGGGGAGGAGACTCACATTTTTTCCCCAGTGAGTTTCCTTTGTGTTTGACAGCTCCAGTCAGTGACATTGAATGTCTACAATAAGAGAAGTGATTGCAGCATGATTTAGAGATACCGGAGCTAGCTTTCAGCTGTATGTTGTTTTTGTTTTTTAAACTAGTACCTAACAAACAAACCCCCAAAACTAGGGATTTAACACAAACAAAGGCTTCATGGGCAGTTATAATTTACCTGATGCTCATTAATCTCTGCATTCTCAGGTGATCATGACCTTCCTGAACAGTTTTGTTCTTCTTATCAGGTTTCTACTAGATCTCTTCTTTACTGGCTGCCTGCTAACTTCTCTTTGTATCCTGGGGTTTCTTTTGTTTTTTAAGTATAGACTTTTTTCACAAGCATTTATTCCATCTGCTATTTAGCATTGCTGTGTCTGCTTCTCTCTGAGATCTGAAGAAGGGTACTATGGTACCCAAAGACTTGTCTAAGTCTATCCAAACTATGCACTTGGTCCAAAAAAATTATATTATCCACAAAATATCCTCATCTCTCACATATTTCCTGGACCATCATGGATCCAATATTACTTCAACATTACAACCTTCCCACCCCCCGCAAAGGAGCAAGCCAATAAACAACATACCCCCACTGCCTTCAAACAAAAAAAAAACCAGTTGCAGTATCACAGATCTTGGTATGCACTAATTTTACTGTGTACTTTTCTACCTGCTGAATTTTGACTTGAATACAGCTACTTTTTTCTTCTCTTCTGGATTTTGCAGAGAGAGTTGTTGAAAAAAGGTTGTAGAACAAAATTTAGCAGATTATGAGGGGCAGGTAGACATTACCTGAAAATGTCTAGATCAGCTTTTTAAAAAAGATGCCAGATTTGTTCCTTTTTAAATAAATGAATGAATAAATTAATGAATTAATAAGTGTCTTCTGCAGCTTTTAGAACAAGTGTGTTGAAATTTGTCCCCTGTCCTATATACAGAAACCTCTCTCAGAATAAGCTACAGAAGGGAAAAAATCTACCTTATATCCACTGTCTGATGAAATTTCTCTGATTGTTTTTTGATTTGTATTTTTTTTTCAAGTGTGGAAATGAAAACAATTTGTGTTAGTATCGCTATTTTTTAATGAACTAGAAAACTACAAATCATTGGTATGCTAGTATTGCCACCCTGCTTTCTAAAGACAGCACCTGCAAGTGCTAGGACTGGTTAGGTGACTAAAGGGGGGAGAAGGTAACCAAGATGTCCCCAGTTATTCAGAAAGTTGAAGGGCCATAATGTACCGCTATGTAGGATGTCAGACTAGAAGATAACAGCCCAGAAGGACATTAGCAATCCTTCTCCAGTGTGAATTTTGAAGTCCTACAGAAATTCTTCAAATAAAGGCTCCTTAAACTGAACAAAAGGTCCTCTTGGCAAAAAAAAAAGTCAAAAAGTAGGAAGATGCACTACTTTTAGTGCAGAGTAACTTAAAGGAAAGTGGCTATTTAATATGAGAGGAAAAATTGAACTCTGTATAACAAGTATCAGTGGTAAAGTAGTTACAAGCAAGAAACTATTAGAAACACCAGGATGTAACACTTATGAAAATATATACAGAAAACAAAGGAACGGATAAAATTGCTAATCAGCAGTCAGTAATCTCAACAGGCATAAATTTTCCAAGGAGCTGCTAATGAATTATTAAACTGAACTGCAGCCCTGGAAATAGATAAAAAGAAGTGGGTAAATGACATCTCCTGAAGGAACTGAAACAAATGTGACAATCAAAGACTTTGAAAACATTGTGAAGATGTTAGGGGATGCTATCTGATTCACACATTTCTACATCAATTACATATTTTAAAGTAAACTTAAAGAGGTTCCTAATTAAGCTCCTAGTGCAGCTGTCAGGGTACTTTTTATCTTTATTTAGTACTATGCTTTTGGCCTATGATAAAACACCAGTGATTATGGGTACTGAGCCAAAGAGTGAACAAATTTAATTAGAGATGCACTGAATCACTTGAATCCAATTCAGGTATGTGGTGAATGGAACTGTCATGCGAATCTTGAGTAGAACTGGGCAAAATTCTCCTAACGAAAGCTTTTCCAGGAAAAAAGAAATCTGCTTGTTTTTGTGTTTCAGAAATGTAAGTTGGGAGCAATTTTCTCAGTTGTGACACTATTAATAGATTTTCTTGATCTTTTTTTCTGGTTCTTTTTCTTTTTTCTTCTTCTTTTGAGTTTTAAGCAAAAAGTTTTCAAAGCTTTGCCTAAACAGAACAAATGTGTAATGAAATATCAGTTGCCTGTTGCCCAGTGGTGGAGCCAAAAGTTTTATATGTGCGAAATTCCATTAGTATAATGTATAATTATACTAGTATAATATTAGTATAATTCCACTTATAATGTGTTGGGCAGAGTCGATCAATTGATTAGGGGGTCAAGAGAGAGCAGACTTGATTAACTGAATCTGCTGGAGCATTCTAATGAGAACGCTCCAGCATCTCATGTATTCAGCATTCCTGCATTTCAAAATGGTGCAGAGGCACTTTAACTGAAGCTTGTCGAAAGAGCTTTATTTGAAACGTGGGACACAGAATATGTGACACTGTGGGCGTTTTAATTAGAGTGGTTCTGGAGTGCCACTCAAATTAAAATGCATCCTCTCCTCTGCCCTGGAGCATGTGTATTCAAATGGATGTCTAGAAGATTGGGGTGTAAATCTGATAAGCTACCAGCATGTCTAAGTGTACTTTTGTTGCCTTGAGGGGTCAGGCCAATACTCAGGATCTCAGTATTGCACTGTTAGACAGGAGGGCGTGGTGTACAATTGCCATATACAGACATACAATTAGGTGCATACACACATACTACCAGCTCAGGCACATACATATTCAGACCAGCCTAGGCACATGCATACCTATTACCAATTTAAGCACATACACTATACACCCCAGAAGTTAGACACAGATCACTAATTCGTATATCATGGACACAATGCCATATATATATATATACACCCCCCCCACAATCACACACTAGCAACTCAGATACACACACATTCAAAATAACTAGGTTCATGCACACCCATCACCAGTTTAAGCCCATACACGCTACACACACCAAATTGAGATAATCAGTTACCAACACCTGCACATCCAATACACATACATGGATTACTAATTTATATACCCCCCCACACACAATGATATCTATATATGTATATATGTGTATTCACTAATTTACACACATACTACCCACCTACACATACACACAGGTGAGTTCCTAAGTTGGGGTGTTGTGATGTGTATGTATGTATGTGCTTGGTGTACTTGGGATACCTGGGGAAAGGTTAAGGTAAGAAAGTAGAAGTGTAAGGAGTTAAAGTTACTAGGACCGGGATTAGAACTGGTAGACTACAGAGGCCAGGGCTGAAGAACTGAGGCTTGGGGGTAACTTTAGGTTAATTGATCTTAATTGATTAAAAGGCAATGCCCAAAGCCTGCAGAACAGGGAAGCTGGTGCTGGCATAGAGGCTGGGACTGGAGCCAGAGCTATGGAGGAGCTAAGAAGGTAGATGGGGAAAAGAAAAATGTGAGTAAGGGAAAGTGTGGGTGTTAAAGAGGGGCTCTGGGTGTGGGGAGCCAGAGGATGGCTCTGGGACAGCTAGAGAATTTGCAGGGAGCAGCAGTAGGTGCTGGAAGCTGGAGAAAACTGCAGGACAGCTAAGAGGAGCTGGGAAGCTGTTGGAGGGCAGGGGGAAGATTACAGAAGGTTCAGGGGAAGCCTGAAAACAGAGAGACGGACAACAGAAAATCATAGGAAAGGCGGCAGGGCAGCAAGAGAGCAGAGAAAGGCAGCAGAAAGTCACAGGGAAAAGGCAGTAGGAGCAGTGGGGGCTGAGAGGCAGCAGGGACAGCCCGAAAGCAAGGAGGGGCTGAGAGGTGGCAGAAAAGGGGAGATGGAATTGGGAGGATATCAGGAAACTAGCAGAGAGGGTGGGGGCTAGAGCTGAGAGAGAGAATGAGGCTGGAATTTAAGATAAGGAAGGGATTTAGTAAAAAAAGGATTTAGTAAAACATGACCCAACTCTGGGTTGCAAATGACAGTGGTTTTATTTAACAGGAGATGGTGACAATGTTTTATTGGTTCCCTTGCACGCACGCACGCACGCACGCACACACATGCACGCGCGGGCACACACACACTGGCAGCAGGGGTTAGAGAGGCTTGATGCAGGGGCTGAAGTCCACTGAAGTCCAAGAGGAGAGAGACAGAGAGAGAGAGTTCAAATTGGAGGAGGAGGTGCGCAGGTAATATTTACCTATCCGGGCTGGAAAGGGGTCCTTGCTCAGTAGATGTTGTCTAGAGGGGGGTCGCCGGCAGGGCCTCTGGGTGGATAGGTGGTGTGGCATGGTGCTGGTCCAGATGGAGAGAGCATCCCACTGGGTCTGTCTTCACTGCCCCTTTTTATTGGAGCAAACCTTGTGCGACCCTAGTGACAGGAGGCATGCCCAGGCAAGGGTCAGCCCCTGACATACTGAGCATATGTGCTTCATGTAGGGATTTGCAGTTTTGGGTGTCTGTTATGGTGAGAGTCACTGGTTCTGCACGGTCTTTTGTCTTTCAAATGTTGGTCTTTGTTCCTGGGTGAGGTCCGTGGTTCCTGGATAAATCAATGCAAGGTGATGGCCCAGTCAATACAAGCCATTCAGTAGAGGCCTGCTACTATTGTATTTCAGTCATTCCCAATCACACTTATTCATTGGGGAACGAATTTAGATGGGAAGGATATGTGACTCGTGCAGTTGCGACACAGGGGATGCCCAGGCAGAGGACACAAGATGGAGACTTGACATATAAAATGGAAACTTGACATGGCTTTGGTTCACTTACAAACACAGGCCTAAACCATACAATATCCATATGAAACAATAAAAATGAATACAAAAATGATGATAATACAATATACAACAGTAAAAATTAATACAAACCTAATAATAATGCAATATAAAACAGTGGATATCCAAAACCAAAAACTTGCTACCAAAATTAAAATTTTTAAAGCTTATCCTACATCTTAGCTTACTTATACTTATCTATAGGGAATAGAGAGGGAGAGAAAAAGTCAGAAATGCTTGGGGAAGGGGAGCGAATGCAATAAAAAAAAAAAATGAAAGAAGAACTGGGGGTTTTGCTACACTCTTAGCCAGCCAGAATTACGATGTATTCCAAATGCTAGATGTATTATGTTTCTTATAACATTTACTTTGTCTACTACATGTGCAAGTCTGCAATACTGCTCTCTTTGGGTATCACACACTAGTTCTTTATATTAATTGGTATACTCTGAAGTTAAAACAGCAGATTGAAACTCATTTGGGACCTTTTAAGCTGGCTTTATAAAAGCAGTAGTCAGAATGGGTTATCAGCTGGTTGGTTATGCGTGCTTGGTAAATATGAATGATCTCTTCTGTGTAAATTATTATTGAGTCTGCTCTGTACTACCTTTCAAACTATGTATTAGTTTAAATCATTCTCCAAATGTACTGTACTGTACTGTACTTCTATGTCAAAATGGTACAGCAAAAAGGGAATTAGGCATGTAGTCTCTTTCTGGGTCAGATTTTTTTTATTCATAAAAATTAGGAAAACTTGTAGGAGGAAAAACTGGAACATAAGAATGGGTAAAGAAATGTCCCTGTCTGCATCTACATGAGATGCTGACTGTGTAGTCGTTATTGCGCAAACATTAACATAAGTAATTATTGTATAAACACATGCTAAATGAAACGAGTGCTAAATGACGGTGTAGTAACTGGAGTTCTGTGTAGTAGCATCACCAAATGGCTTTTTTGTGATGCTGATCGTGCAGTAGCCCAAGACCATTGCTCAGTCAGTGTCTCATGTAGATGCATCCCTGGAGTGTTAGGGAAGGGAACTCCTGGGACTAAGTTGCAGTAGTCATTCATTCAGTTTAAAAAGTGTGAAGATGAGGTGTTTGTATACATTGGCTACAAAGTGCACACTGATTAATTAGTTGTTCATAATGCCCTAAGCTCTTGTTCCCTGTAGGGGGCAGTAAAAATTTAAGGTGAAAGTACACATACATTTAGACTATACTAAGGGCACTTAAAATATGAGCATCCACACATTAAAGCTTGGTGACTCATGCTGGGTATCTTCTGAGCATCTCAAAAGGTGCTACTACACTACTTCAGACAAAGGTTAATTCTGTGTTAACTCTAACCTAGCTCATGTTAAGGTAACTTCAGTCTGCTGTATGGATATAATGAGTAATTTGCAGTCCTCCAGAATCCCAGGATGCACCACTCCTAGGCCCCCCTCCCAAGCAAGGATAGAGCCCAGATGTCCTGGCTTCTAGCCACAGCCCTGCTCACAAGCCCTCTAGTGGAAAATCAGAGCTATGCAGGCAAGAAACGGTATTAGCCCTTAACATGCAAAGATGCACAGCATGCTCTAGCTTCAACATCACTTAACATTCCTCAGTTTTAGTATGGTCTAAGCGTAATATGTAACTTAATTCCTCCTCTTTCCTGTCTGGATTCCACTGAAATAAGTTCCAGAAGCAGAATAATACCATGTAAGATAACTAAAAATCATGCCCAAGTAGTTGTCTATTTGGCTCTGCTACTGTATAATGTATTTTTCCCATCTGTCTAGATAATCGTGAGCAGTTTTTAGGGTACTAAATATTTTTGTGCCTTGGTTGGTTCTCTTGTGAAAAATTCTTGTAAGAATTTCTTGTTCACACTTCCAGTGTGTCTCTTAGCACCCAATTTTCACTTAGTTCTTCTTTTGCCTTTTTCTTTTAAATGTGCTCCAGGTGAAAATGTCACTTGCAGCCTGTTACTGGTGGGGTGTAAGGGAAGCCCAGTTTCATCTCGTGTTTTGAAAATCTGATCCATTTCTAGGGAAGAACTTTGGGAATAGCTTCAAACACTTCAGGCCCTCCACAGGTGGTATAAGGCAGAGTCATTTTAAGTAAATTCAGTGCAGCTATCCTTATTTATGTTGGCTAAGGATCTAGTTTGTGTATCTACCATCACAAGCCAAAGCATCCAGAGAAACAAGAAATGTTATCCTACAAGTATTTATTTTATTCAAGGAGTCTTATCCAGGTAAGGGTCCTTTCTGCAATAACACTTCCCCAAATATAAGCTAATTCCAAAATTCTTCCTAGACAGAATCCAGATCCCATCAGTTAAAGCTGTGCACATGTAGGGTCATTGTTTGATCAGAAACTGAATGTTTCAGTTCTGGAACTACGGAGGAGTCCATACAATTTTTTTTTAATCATAGAAATTTCCAGGGCTTGAAGGGACCTTGAGATCATCTAATCTACTTCCTGCACTGAGTTAGGATCAAGCATGCCATTTCTGACAGACATTGATGCCTTTCAACAAAATATTGCTGTTACACACTTGGTAGCAATATGCTTTTCAATGCAGGTGCTTTATCCGTATTTCTGAAAGCTTTAAGGAGGAAAAGAGAAATAGCCAGGTAAAAGAAACTACTACTGCTCAACAGGAATTGAGATTCCTGCATGGAAATAGTTACCCAGGGCACACTCAGTGTTACCTTTTAAAGTATGCATGTGACACTTTAATTTTTCATCTCCGTCATAACAAAGACAGAGGAATACAGAAGACGTATTTTATAACACTGAAGTATTCCCATGGTTTCCGTCAGTTTCATACAAAGGGCTATACTGTACTTGCAAAATAGCTTTTCCATATGAAGTGCTTGTTCTATTTTAGTAACTATGTTTCCCTCAGGGTGGTGTTCTTTAAAGTGTTATATGAAACCATAAGTCTCATTGACTTTTTAGTAGGAGTCAGTTTTCTCTAACTTAATATGCTGTTTTGAAAATTTCCCCTTTCTCCTTACTATTTATTTATTAGAGTTCAGTAGCAGATGTTACTGAATTGTCCAGTTTTTCCAAGAAAAATCGTGGGCAGTTTCCTACTTGGTTCATGAACATCGACCAGTTATACAAATCTTTCACTCTCGTACCTTTTTTTCCTTCCTCTCCTTAATTTTGACTTGTCCCATATGAAGTCTCCTTTGGGTGTGGAAAGTTGTTATTGCATTTGATGTGGGGAAAAACATTTGGATCTGCAGGAAATGTGTGAATGTATGTGGCCACTGACCCAAGCCAGACCCACTGAACTGTTTCGTAAAAAATGCACTAGCATATTCCTCTTTCTGTATGGTTGTCAAGGCACAGCATCTCAGTACTAGTATGCCAGGTAGCCCTCTAAGCATCTCATAATGCACATCTCCTGCCCCTCTTGTTGCTCTTGAATTCAGCATGGCAACTTTAGGTTTGGGGGCAGAACTCTATTGTTTGGGGGATGACAGGTTGCAGATGGTCTCACTCACCTCTTTATTGGTCACCACAGAACTTACCAGCTATTTCATGCTTACCAGCTGTATACTTGTGGTCAGTATCAGAGCTGGGTCACAAATGCTAACTAGTCAATAAACTACTCGTTACAGGCATCCAGACAATGAATGGCATGTGTCCAGGCAATCGGGGCTGTGACATGCTACATCTGTTTGTACCCTAAGATACATAAAAGTGTAGGCTCTTTGATCAAATCTTCAGTTATGTGGAGGTATGTTTATACTGCAGGTTGCACATTGGTAGACATGCTTGATTTAGCTTTAATTGAAATAATTCAGGTAACACAAACTGTCTGTTGCAGGAAAGAGCTCTGCACAGTCTCTCAGCTGGCAAAACAGAGTTAACTAACTTGTGCAGAGCACCCTGATGAGGCTAAGTTGCTTCTGTGTCTGAGCTAGTTAATGTTACCAGATTTGCCCATCACTTTGGGGTGTGCTCATTTATTAGGGGTACTTTTCTGGGGTCTCTGTAATTCTGTCAATATGCTGTTTGCGTTACTTGTGTTTCTGTATGGAGCTGTATCTCTCCCCTCTACAAGTCCTCATCCCCAGTGGAGCGATTTTGCAGGGCTTGGTTTCAATGGGGCTGGGTTCCTCCAACCACTGAATCAGTCAAACATATATATGCACATACATGCACACAGATTAATAGGACATGCCTGAGCCAAGCCAGTTAGCATTGACAGGCTGACACCCTCATATGTCTTGAATTCAGTTAATCAGAGCAACAATAAAATGTAGTCAGACACAAGCATATGCGTTAACAGAGCGCATCTGAGTCAGGCCAGGTTGACTCAGGCTGACATCCTCATGTGGTTTGAATTCAGTTCATCCTTATTTCAGCAGGACAATAACAAATGCAGTTAGACACAATAGACGCATGCTAACAGAGTATGTCTGAGCAGGCTGGGTCTGATCAACACTTTCAGCTGATACCCTCATCATGTGCCTCAAAACTCAGCACATCCTGTTCTCTATTCTCCATCCTGAATGCTAATGAAGGTGCTTTCCTGTCCCCTCTCCCATGTAAATGAGTTTTCATCCAGTTCCATCTCTGATGTAAATGAGACCAGGGGAGTTGCTTCACTTCTATTAACCTTCTTTGTAGGGATTTAGGTGCGTCTCCCACTGTATCTTCATTGTCTTTTGTAAGTCCTTCCTCTAATCAGTTCTTGTTCAGGCAGAGGTGCGGGAGGGCTGAGTCGTTTGTGAGTCAGATAGGCTGTGCACTGCGCTAGGGTTCCCCAAGAACAGAGAGCTGACAAGTAACGTTAACTTGGTTATCTCTTTGCTCCACTGCAGGCTGCCATGTAGATATTTCCTTGGACTTTCATACACTGTATCACTTCACCCTTCTAAGAGAACGAAATACAACAGATGCTTTTACATTTGCTGTGGGCGATACCTGCCAGCACAGATTGCACTGCCCTTTTCAACTGAAGGTATACTTCTGGAACTTCTTTTATTATTCTTTTATGGTATTATAATAAGACAGACCTGAATGAACAGTGACACGAACCTAGATGTCTACATGCTTAGTTTTGTACAGTATATCAGGGCTATTCAGCTTTCAAGCCGTGTGCATCCTCTGATCATTTGGGCCACACCAGGCTCTACCTTTCCTCTATGCGCCGCGCCCCCTCTGCACTGAATAGTCGTATGGCCTCTGATTAACCCTCTGCTCCACACACTGCACAACCTGCCCCCTAGGGTGGGGCCAGGCAGCAAAAGCTGGAGGAGGGAGCAGGGTCCTAGAGCATTGGGCTGTAGTTGCTGCTGAAGTGGTAGGGGGAGCAGGAGCTAGACAGAAGTAAAATAAATTCTAAATAACTATACATTTTGGTGTTTGATTTAGGGTTTTTTATCATGGAAAATCCCTGTCCCTTTTGCTCACCAGGGTTCAGGTCCAGCTGCAGCTGTGTGTCATTCTCTGTTCCCCCCCGCTTCCCCTTTGTGGTGCTGAGCAGCCCTGATATGCTGGTTCCCTGCCTATGCCATTGCCCTTCACTCCACCCCCACTCCCCTAGCCCTGTAGGAAGAGTCCCCCATCTGCCAGGGCTATGGGGCTAGGGACCTGGGTTCACAGCCCCCTGCCTGTTGTAGCAGCACCTGAGCCCACGGGGGTGGGGGGCAGGTGTGGGCTGCCTGCTGTGGGCTCGGGCAGAGGGGCACATGCCCCCCAGATTTGTGTGCAGGCTTGGGCTCCCCACCCTGCTGCCCTGGCCCTGGAGTTTCCACAGCCCAGCAGGCAAGATCCAGTGTACAGGGCAGAGTGGGGCCAGGCACTGCTGCTGCAAGCCCCGCACTAGTGCTTCAGTGCTGCCACTCCCACTGCTGCTGGGCAAGTAGGGGGCACCTCATCACGGTAATGCAGGGCTCTTAGCAGTGGCAGCATTGAGCTTCCCCACCCTGCTCTGTCCTGCCTCACCAGGTCCCGCCCACCGGACCAGGGGAGTGCAGCAGTGCAGGGAGCCTGAGCCTGCAGAAGGTAGCCTGTATCTGCCCCCACCTCACACACAGATCTGGAAGGCATGTGCCCCCCTTACCCTCCCAGGAATGGGTGCAGCAGCAGGGAGCCAGCTGCCCCCCTGCCCTCCCCCCCCATGAGCCACCTGCGGCTCTATCCTGTTCCCTGCCCAGGCCCTGCAGTGGTGAATTCCAGCCCTGGGCCCCAAACCCCACACAACACCTGGGGTGTGCAGCAGCCCCAGCCCTGCTCAGTTCACTCCTTTTCTCCCTCATTATGGAGGCTTCAATTTCCTCCCCTCTCCAGACTTACTTGTGGGAGCTGCTCTGCAGGCTGCCTGGTGGCCATGTGCATGTATACGTACACACATGCACATGGTGTCCCCTGCTGACCACCCACCTCCCACTCCAGCCAGCTCCTTGCAGACTGGAACTCTGCCAGCCTACAATGGGGAAACCCACCATTTCCTGTGTTTTTCTCCATTAAAGGAGAAAATCCAGGCTTTTCTCCTTAAAATGAGAAAATCCGTGCTTTACTGGGGTGAACAGAAAACCTGGATCCTTGGTGATTAACCCTCTCCTAGACCTCTTACACAATATTATTATTCAGTAAATCTGGATTCTGCTGTCTTCTTGCTTTTACAAGATCTTCATGAAAGCTCTGGTTAAACTGGATAAAGCAGAGGTCATGTTAGTTGACATAGGTGACTGGAAGTGGGGCACATGTCCCCCCGAGGTTGGCTGCTGCTGATTCCACCACCAGCTTCTGCGGGCAGTCACTGCTTGCCACCCCAATGCTGCTGCCACCCATAAACTGTTCCCCCCCCCCCCCCGGTCCCAGAAGGCACCTGTCACCCATGCTAGTTGGACAGCTGGAAGAGCATTGGTAAGCTAACTGTGACTGATTGAACCCTACATTTTGAGAATGTCTAGTGATCATAGAATTGGTTTATTGGATTATCCCTATTCCAGATATCACGAATAGTGAACAGACATTTCTGGCTATCTTAACTTGGTTGAATGTTGTGCTCCAAATTCTTAAATGTAAATGTTACCAAACTTATTCATATGTTTACCACTTCCAAACTGCTGTCGTAATTCACTATATATCAGGTTATTTTTGAAGCTTTGACTAGTACAATATGCATCTGCGTGCCTTTCAGAAAGGGCAGACCAATGAGAACGTAATAAACATATGCTCTGAGTTATTTACTATTAATTTGCTTCCAACTGCAATTCAAGATGAGACTATCTTTTATCAAGAGCGGTATAAATTTTGACTTTGGCATCTCTGAGGTTAACCTTTTCTCTATAATCAGTAACAACAATTGTGACTGTTAAAAGTTAATCCAGTAGTCACTTTCTGAGGGTAACTGGTATTAAAGGGAGTATTGTGTGAAATATGAGCTCTGGTGTTTGATCTTGCTGTCTGTATATAGGTATTGCCATTTTGGGACTTGATTCATGCATGATAAGGCTAGAGAGGATCACTGTGATAATCTAGTTTGACCTCCTGCATAGCATGAAATACACTGTTGTGTGAACTATGGCCTTAAAGAGAAAACAAATACAGTTTTGATTTTAAATTGTCAGTGAAGGGACCAGATACAATTGTCAGTTGTAGATAGCTACTGCAACCTTTGATAAATGATTTTGATAGTAGCTCACTATTATTGGATAATCAGTGCCTTATATTTTCCTAGCTTTAAATTTCAGCCTTTGAATCTTGTTAAACCTTTTGAAAATAGGCTGTCTTCAGTAAGCCAGCAAAGTTTTGTTTCTATCTAAACTAAGTAGCTTGAGCTCCTGCATCATTTTACTCAGATGCATGTAACAGTCCTATAGTTATTCTTGTGGCTCTGATGAGTTGGAGAGGGTCCAGATAAAAGTTCTTGAATTTTGAGAGTGGAAACTGGACAATAATTTGATTGCAGTCAGGCCCATGTCAAATGCTGTAGTGATACATCTGCTGCACTTCTACACAAGATTAATCGGCTACTGAACCAAGGATCTTGTTTGTTCTCTTTTGATGCTAAATAGCGTACTTGGTTAACCCTCATCATATGATTAACCCTCATCATATGATTATGGGCACTTGTACATGTGATCCCATTACCATGTACACATGATGGAAAAGTCACTTTGTGTGGCTTAATGGTGTCACACCATACATGTGGATGAGTTTTGGGGGGCTTTAAATGAGCTTGCATCATTGCTGACCTAAACTACATCCTGACCATTGCATCATTGCAGTTTGCAATGTCGGCTCACCCGTAGTCATGGGAGAGCCAGGTAGGCTCCACAGAAAAAAAGGATCTGGCCCTTCACTGCTTCTGCCTTCATCAGGCTCCTGCAGTCTGACTTCTGTTATAAATCTTTTTGTTAAATTTACCTCCCCACCTACAGCCCCATCCATCACTGTGGGGTATTTTTTGGCTTTTCAGTTTCTTCTCTACTAATCAACTCATGGCTTTTTTTAAGCCTGAAGAAGGAATGCAGCCAAAATGCCACTTTTAATCTCATTTTCTGTTTCCAGTCTGCATTTTACTAATCCCCTTTTCTTTTACGGTTCACAATTAATGTGTCCATTAATGTCTCAGAGTATCAATGTTTCATTTGCTCAAAAGATTAATGTTGAAAAATATATTAGTACTGATACATAGTAAATGAGAAGGATCCTATTTATGCCTCTGACACCATATTCACAGGAAACAAGGACAGCTGGATCACCTGGACTCCTAACTAGAATAAGTAAGTCTTTTGCAGATAGGTGGAGCACTATATACTCTGATGAACGTATTCCCAAAGTTCAGCACTACAGTAAACCTTGTTCCCAGTCAGCTTTGGGAATCCTTCCATCATAAAAGCATTATGTTGCCACCTGTTTCTAGTCTTTGCCAAAGAGGCCCGCAGAATGGATTTCTAGCCAGTTTTTTCTTGCTCTGATTCTGAACTGAATCCAGGATTGAAGCAGGGTACAAAGGCAGCTTTATGCTACCTTTGGACCTCCCTAATTATGTTTGTGGTTTTATTTTTTCTCCTGATTAAAAATCCCAGGGCAGCTGTTAGTTGCAAGTTGTGCTAGCTTGTAAAAAGCTCTTTGTTAGCCTTTTCACTGGCATGCAGTACTGTAGTGGATGTATATGATTTGAAAAATGTGCTTAAAGTTGTATGCATGTGTATGGGGTAAATTTGAAAGAAGGATGTTAGAAGCCAGCAGGTCAAATTTAAAATAGCAATAGCTTTGGTCTACAATTTGGCACAAATCTTCCCTCCCCCTTTCCTGCTCCAAAAGTCCTGTTAAAAATGCAACTTTTCTTAAGCATTTCAAAGTTTTACTATTTTTTATTTAAAGAAAATCTGCTTTTAATATACGTGATCACCAAAACGTTTCAGTTTTACAAATTCCAAAATCTTGATGTTCCACAAACAATTTTGGCTTGAAAAATCTATTTTAAATTCTACAAAACAGGAAGTGTTTTGTATGATTTTGGACAGCAGCAAACTATCAATGCTCAGTATTTGCCATGTTGGTGGCCCTAGTTTCCACACAGTTTGACAAAACTGCTGACTTTGGTAATCGGGGAGAAAAAATTCCTACCTAAGTAGCGGTGCACTGATAGAGATTTTGGGGGCTGATACAGTATCTGATTTTTAAAGAGGTGTATCAGCCAACCCCGACCTGATTTCCGATATAATGTGGAGAGCTGCCTCCACATGCTGCCTCCACAAGTGGTAAGTCTGTTGTGGTGGAAGGGGAGCAGGGCAGATCAACCCCGCCAGGGTGAGGGAGAGGGCAGGGGCAGGTGCTGCCCAGCCAGGGTGGTGCGAGGTGCAGGATGAAGGTGTGGCTCATCAGAACGGTGGTTTCCACCACTGCTTGCATTTTGGGAGGGTGGGGGGGCATGTCCCCCCTGGATCTGCATGGGGCAAGCAGGTGGGCTGTAGCTGTGGGCTGGAGCTGGGCTCTTCTTGCTGGGGGCTGGGAGCTATGGAGGGGGCTGCAGTCACCCTGAATTTCACCATAGCTCCCTCCCAGTGCTGCTACATGCTTGACGTAGTCTGGCTTTTCCCGGCTCAACCCTTGACTTTCCCTATGTGTCAGAAAAAGCCAGGGCTGTGCCAGGGAAGAGCCTGGCTCCAGCCTGCAGCTGCAGTCTACCCCTTGCCCCACACAGATCTGGGGGGCACCCCCCACGGGGTACAAGCAGTGGCAGGAGCTGCCCCCCTAGGAGCCATGCCTTTGTCCTGCGCCCTGCCCAGCCCCAACTGGGTAGATCCTTCCCCCTTCCTCACTGTAGGAAGGTTTATCGGCCCCATCGGGCTGATTTTCTGATGCCCCAACTTTCTTTATATCGCTACCGATCTGATATCGGACTGATGTATTGATGCACCTCTTTAAGTAAGTACTAGAATGCGTATAACAATAAGCTAGTCAAAAAGAATTTCAAGTTTTACAGACTATATGGTCACAGTTACAGGAGATATTTACTGTGCAAGCTGCCTAATTAACTCTGCAGTAAAGTCTTTGCATCTATACGTGCCGCTTTTAAGACACATGATACTAATGAACTCCAGAGCCAGCTCTCCAGAGGCTTTTTGTGCACAGCAGCGTGCATGTAGACACTGCCTGGCTGGAGTACAAGGGTGCTTCAGCACTGGGGCTTCCTGCTATTTAGCTCTGCTCTGAAGCTCTGTTATGCCCCAGCCAGCCACTCTGTAGCACACTGAGACTGGTCAGAGTAGCCCTGGGCTCCTGCCAGATGCGGGTGCTCTGACGAGGCTCAATGAAGCTTTAATGAAGCCATTTTAATGAAGCTGGCTTGGTTAAGTTGGCTTAAATTAAGCTCTGTCGGAGTGTATGCATATACAGCTCTTTGACGTGGCAGCCATCTTATGAGCTAAGTCAACTTGACTAATGCAGCTCAAGATAACATACCTTGGAGGTATATTGTATTATTTTGTGCTGCATTTGAGCTGTCTCTGTTCCACATACATGTGTATGCTCTGATGATTAAGTCTTGTTAAAAAAAGTTTAAGCTGTTTTACCTTTCAAAATTAGGTTGCAGGTATGCATCCTTAGCAACAATGTTCTTCTTAATATCTAACTTAAACTTCCTTTGCTGCAAATTGAGCCCATTGTTTCTTTTTCTGTCATCTGCCACCACTGATTTGGATGTGGAATGTTCTCGTTTTCCTGTAAGTTCAGGCTATAGACAGACATTACACATAAATTGGTATAAGTGGTAGGAAACATGTTTAAACCTGTAACACAACAGAAGTTCAGTGCACATAAACTGGTTTCAAAATGGCTGAACCCTTTTTAAGATAAACCTGATGGATGTAGTTTCAGACTTCAAATGATTTAGGTTAAACCAGTCTATTGAGCTTCTGTCCCAGATCCTCTCTTGACTCTAATTACTTTGTAGTCTCCCAGCATCTGAGGATACTTTACAGCCTCCCTTTTGCAAAGCAGCATGTTGGAATGCATCTCATGCTCTGCTGCTCCAGCCAGTGCCTAGCTGGCCTCACTCCTGGGCTGTCACAGAGCCACCCAGACAGCTCCTCTGGCAAGCTGCAGCTCCATGCTCCAGGTAGCTTGCAGACTGCAGCAGGGGGAGTGTGGGGAGCCAATACAGATCCTTCCCTCAGAGTCCACAAAACCTTGATTTGCCCATCATGCAGCAGGAGGATGTGGGGGGAGCCAGCAAGGAGCCTTCCCTCTGGGTCTGCATAGCCCTAGCTTGGCCAGCATGTGGCCCAGAGCTGTGGGGGGCTGCAGCATGCAGCATAGGGCAAGGACAAGTAATTAGTTTGGATGGAGGCTGCTTAATGAGTTCTGGTGAGCTATTCAGGGCTGCAAGGGTAGCGCCTCCCCTCGCCTTGACAGGTGCTTCACACCCTAGTTGCCATCTTGGGACTGGAAGTCCCGGCCTCTAACCCCTGACATTTGCCATTGGAAGTTCCTCCCTTTGCCCCCTGGAAATACTCCTTTTGGGAGGGGAGGGCTGCCATCTTGGAACCAGAAAAGAAGACAAGTCATACACTAAAAGTCAAACACCTACTATAACATATTTAACATATTTAAATTTTCTTAAATTAAATTTAATTGTGCCCTGACCACACGTTGCATATGGTTTTGTTATCTGCATGGCAGGGAATGGCAAAGGCAGCTGGCTCCATCACTTTGGGCTTCCCAAAGTGGCATGTGAGTGCTGGGAGCTGCACATGTGAGTGCTGGGAGCTGCACATGCACTGCGCAGAGCCCCACGCAATAGAGGTGGGCTGGACTGCCTGTGCTCCTTGCCATCTTATGTAGTGCTTGTGAGTCTCCAGACAGTACTTGAATATAAGATGAGCAAATCACACAGGTCAAACAGGATACCGTAGTTGGTACAGCTGATTAGAAACTAGAAAGAATTTAAAAGAAAAAGTATTAAAGTTTTGTTTCTGGTTTTTGTTTATGTGTTTTCAAAATGCTACCCAAATTATCCAACCATCTAATTTACTGGTTGGAAAATATAAAGCATAACAGACTTTTGCAAATTTTTTTCTTTTTGTTTGTTTGGTTTAAATGTAACAAGCATTGTGGGTAGGAATAAGGAGAAAGAACAACAGAAATATGATTGGTTTTGAAAGTGACCGATAATGGAAGGTTATGTGCAGAGGAGTATTGTAGGGTCTTGACATTGCAAATATTTATGGGTAAGTTTAGTATGTCACATTGAATCTTTCTTTTCTTGCTCACCACTGTTTATTTAATCACTTTCTCCCTCCCACTTCTTAAATGTTATAAAAAAAATTGTTTTAATAATCTTAATATAAATGAGTCTTCATTAATTTTTCAGGCTATTTAAATTTTGGATCCAGGCTCTTAGTAGGTATAAACTATTGTGGTTCCATGGAGTTGCTAAAAGCTATGTCAGTTTATGCAAATTGAGAATCTGACCTCTAGTTAATACTCTGACCAATGTTCAAGTGAATTCCAAGTCCTGCCACCCAAACCTTTCAGAGTATGCAAATATAACATCTGGTTCCTCTTCAGAACCACAACACTGCTGCACATTATTAGAATGCAGCAAAAATTTCTGAAACATATTGTTGATATCCTTGTATATGAATCTTGCATTTTGTCAGTCTTATAGCTAGTTACATTTTAAATAATGAAGTTATTAAGCTTATGTTCATTTCTTTTCTAGGAAAATGGGCAGCTGTATGCATCTATACCCTATCACTTCAAAATTAATGTGAAATAATTTTAAGCCAGTCTTACTATGCAGCTTTTTATAGATCTTTATAATTACCACTAATTATCTGATACAAAGATGGTTCTAAATTTATGGCTGTTGACTCAAGCTGCTAACTGTGTGTTAAGAAGGTGTCATTTCATATAGCTCAATTAGTGATTTGTTGACATTAGAAAATAATTAAAACAATTCGGAGGTTGTTTTAATGGTCAGCTATGGTGTTATGCCTTAGCAGTCTCTCATATGTTAATTTGACATCATGATCTGCATACAACATAATATCCTTAAATCACCATTGTTGTTCTTGATACAATTATTATCCAATTAGGCTTTGAATTACCATTTTTCTTCAGTTGTTCTAACCAGTTACTATGGAGTGTGTATGTGTAAAACTAATTCTAGCATATAATTTAAGAAACCACTGGTTTAATTTGCACACCTAAACTGCACATGAAGTTGTCAAACTTGTTAGGTACACTTCCTCACTGGCAGCTCCCAGCCGGTACCCATAGAGCAGTGGTTCTCAGGTTGGTTAGATTGAAGGCACTCCTCACTGGATTCCAGGCACTCCTCAGACAATGCCAACTCTTAGCATTCACTTTTTATTTTGTGACTACAGAAAAATAGTAGAGAAATTCTTCTGTTGCAAACAAGTCAGGAAGAACACAACAGAAAAGAATGTTTTTGACACTCTGAAAATCTTTGGGTTTATCTTTGTGAATTGTGTGTAGGTGTTTGTATATTTAACGATGCTAATATTTCTGAGCTTCCTTCAGTTATTTTTTGTGAATTGGAAGTCAAGGGACTTGCTGCCTTAAAACAGTTTTCAAGGCTGTCTGTCATATTTGAGAACATCTACAGGAATGGATGGCTGTTCTAGGAACCTCCTCACTCCTTAAGGAGGATTCTTTAGTGGAGGAGTGTTCTTGGCTGCAGAAATGTGTTATAGCTTGGGCCTATAAGGTATTTCCAAATTAATCCTCTGCAGACCAATTTAAAGATAATGTCCATGTCTTGTCCTCTCCCCCAATCCCTCTGTAGTTGCTTGGTTCTGTGAATCAGCCTGATGAATCTGGATGAAAGAGCTAAGTGAAATGGAGTTCTAAGGGTTCTCTTAGCTCTAGGTCAAATAAAGAATTTAGGCATCCAAGCTGGGACATGAATGAAATTTAGATGCCTAACCCTAAAACTGTACTCTTGAGAATCCTCTACACGCTACGTCACTTGTAGGAAACCAGAGTTCCGATTGCTGGGGGATATGGAGGCCTCGGAACTCTCCAAGAATGACACTGAACCAACTGGAGCGAGTAGAGGAGTGGGGTTTAGGTTGTAGGACCACCAGGTCTATCTGCTTTCCCAAGTGAGCCCTGTTTGTCTGAGACTGTGCTAAGGCAAGCAGGGGTAGATATGGATTCTTTCACAACACCTGTAGACCCCCTCACCACAGCCCCAAGATGGCCGCATAGAAAGCGTTACCTTAGAAATAGTTTTGAGGAGGAAGGCAGGCCCCTAGCTCAAAGACTTTGAGATGCCTGACCCTGTTCAGGAGGACCCAATGAACAGGCAAATGGAGGAGACCCAGGCTTCAAAGCAGATGTTGAGAATTTGAAAGATGGTATCTTTGTGCCAGAGCCTGCATGTGAAGTAGAAGTCATTGAAGAGGAGAGACTTGAGGCATGGTTGTGGGAGCGGGGTGGGGCACTTAGATTTTGATGGTAGTGGTGTGGATTCACTTCATAGCTTGTGTATGTTTGGAAGTAGCTAAGGATTAAACAGCAGCTAAGTAAGGCCTTTATTTGAACACCTTTGCAGTTAGATGAAGCCTTTTTAATGACTCCAGAAAGTCTATTCACCAGTACATCCATACAGCTGACACCAGAAGGAAGCATATGCTTCTGCAGAGAACAGAGACCAGATGAGGCTGAAGAGTTCAGAAGACAATTAGGCATTGAATCATCAGGTCCTGTTTGGAGTCAAGAATGTAAAATCTTCATGAAGTCTCTTGTGCATGTTTCCTTTTATGGCATAATGAAATACTGCTTGAGGAGGAGACTTTTTGATAACTGCTGGAGGTGCATTCATGATTGGGGGGTCAGGGAGTGCATGATTGTGTAACTTGGATAAATTAAGACATAAATCAAATAATTCAGGAACTTTGCCAGGAAATAGTCTTGATAGTATTTTCAATGCTGTTATAGCCATTGGGTTTGCTAGGAACATTCTCAGAATTACTGAGAAACATTTACTTCAGTTCAGAGAGCTTCTAAATGCTGTGTATTCTGCAGAAGATCCTAATGCTGCTCTTCATGATTTGATCACTGAATAAAATAAAACTCTCGCACCCAATATTGAATGCTTAATTGGTACTAGAAATTATAAAACCCTGCTTGAGAGAGGTTTAGCAAAAACACCATTTAAAACAGGGTTTACAGCTTTTGCTGATTTTGGTGGGGGGATGGGGGTAGTAAAGCACATCAGCAGTTTTCAGATGTGTAGGTTAGCATTTGCTTTAGTGTCTTGGATATCTAAGGACACACACATAGGGTGTTTTTTTTTTTTTGTAAAGATAAAGCCAATGAGACTTAATGGTCACTAGAAATGATAAAAAACCCTTCTTAGGAGAAGGGTTAACAAAATCAACTAGTAAGTATTGTAAAAAGTTTGTGATGGAAATAAAGACTGAATTTAAAAATATATATTCTCACAGATTTTGTATGGTATGGGGTGGTGGGGTATGTGTTGTAGAGATAAACCAGATTGCAAAAAAGCTGACCTGTGTGTTCAGAGCTCTGCATATTTTAAGACCTAAAAGAGTTATCTTTTACCAAAAGGCCTGTTGTAAAGATAAAGCCAATAAGGCTTAATGGTCACTAGAAATGATTTAAAAAAAAAACCTTTTTAGGAGAAGGTTTAATACAATAAACCAGTAAATAGTGTAAAAGTTTTTGATAGAAATAAAGACTGATTTAAAAATATATATTCTCACAGGGCTTGTATGCTATGGGAGGGGCTGTGAATTTTCCAAGAACCAGGGGTGTGTTGTAAAAATAAACCAGACCACAAAAAAGCTGTCCTGTGTGTCCAGATCGCTACATATTTTTAAGACTAAAGGGGTGGAGTTATCTTTTAGTGGTGACTCTGTTTTATAACAGTTATATTTTACTTTATACATACACTATTTTCCTTTCTGTATTATTTAATTTTTAACACAGAGGACTTATTGTATAATTTCATTTATATTACAGAGAGCTTATCTAGTGGGAAAGCCCCATGCAATTTTACCACAGCAAGGTAAAAATTAATTTAAAATGGTGGGTTATTTGTGGCTGTGTTTAATGTAATCACACTAACTTATAACAAATGTTTGTAACTGTTTATTTTCAAACAGAACCTCTTCTAAAATAGAAAAGCAGAACAAACACATACAGTCATGTTTTTATCCATTAGTAAAAGGTAATTTTTCTGAAATCAGCGTTTGAAACTTTGAGTTTCTTGTGGGGGGAATTGTGTGTGTATGCATTAGCCCCCCTGTGAATATAGCGGGTGGGGTTAAGCAAATTTTAAATTTGTAGTGTGTGAGGAAAGTAAATTCTCCATGCTGAGATGTAAATTTTATATTTCCTAAGTGATCACATGCACCACTCCTGAAGAAGAGCGGGGCTGGGGCAGAGACCTCTAAAAACACAATAACCCTCCCCCCCAAGAAATGCTCAGCCTGCAGATCATAATATCCAAGGATCAGAAGACCATCAGGACAGAACAGAAGGGCATGGTTCCTCAGAGGAAAACATGCTACCTATTTCTGAGAAAACCATATGTAAAAACATAATGATTCCCTGGCACCTATTTTCTTCTGCTGCATGGTTAACATTATTATGGTATTTTGGATGTGAAAAGGGTGTTTGACATGAGAAATTACTGCAATCTTTGTCAGACGTTGTACAGGCATAGCCATGTGTGGAGGTTCTGATGTCATATTTGCCTGACTCCGAACTGCGCTGAAAACATGACCAAGACACAGAGGTGCCCTAATTGTTAACTGTTATGTTGTTCCAAAGAGTGCTTAGGAAGGCATGTGGCCCTGGCCTCTGAAAAGTGGATCAAATGTCTGACTAAAACTCTGTGTGATGAGTGTAAATCTTACGTGAACAAAAAGCACGAGTACAAAGGGGAGGCAGTGTTATGGGAAAATCACGGATGTAAACAAGCACTGGTGCTTTCTGCATCAGATTAAAGAGCCTGAAGAAGGTGAGGGGTACATTTTTTATGGTTTTGAATGTGTGCAGGAGATGGGGATGCATTGCCCAACTACATTTTTGCAATGGAGCTAAGGACAGGGGAAAAAAACCCTCAGAAAGCTGCAAGTAAAAACCCCCAAAAGGCTTGTAAAGCTAAGCCCAAAAAGCCAGAAAACACTTGGGAGTTTAAGGGCAAAGAGCGTCTGTCTGATTTTTATTAAGGTCTTTATGGATAAAAAGTTCAAGAACTACACCTTCCTTGCTCACAATGCCAAAGGCTGTGATGGTTACTTAATTGTTAGCCAGTTATTGAAGGAAAAAATGGGTGTGAAACTAATCACCCAGGGCGGTAAACTCATGTGCATAGAAGTGACCAGGTTAGGCATCCGTTTTATAGATTCTTTAAACTTTTTGCCAGTGGAACTTAACAGGCTTCCACGGGCAATGGGGTTTGAAGGATGCAGAGGTTATACCCAACATTGTTTTAACAACATTTTTCCAACATTTTTTTTAAAAACCAAAATTATGTGGGACTTCTCCCAAAGGTGGATACTACGGCATTGAAAATATGAAGTCCAGTGAGAGAGAACAGCTTTTAGAATGGTGTCAGAATAACTGTGATAAGACCTTTGACATGTAAAAGGAGCTGGCCTATTGTTGTCAGCAGAACATAAAAATTTTGAAAGAGGCCTGCTGCCGCTACAGAGATGAGATTATAAAAATGACATGGTGGGTAGACTGAGTGAAAATAGATGGTGAACTCCAAAACGTAGAACGCTGCATAGATCCTTTCCAATACATCACACTGGCCTCCGTCTGCATGGCCATGTACAGGTTCATGTTTTTAGAACCACAGACCATAGTGCTTCTCCCCCTGGATAACTATCACAGACAGAAAAAGAGGTTTTCAGCCCCATCTATCCAGTGGCTAATGTACATTTCAGAGAGAGAAAATATTCAAATTCAAGATGACTTACATGGTGGGAAATTTCAGGTAGGCCCCTGTTTTTTAGACGGCTATGATTGGGGAACCTACCGTGTTTGATTTTAATGGATGTTTTTCCACGGTTGTGTCACTTGCTACAATGAGGAAGACCAGAACCTGTTGACGGGGACCACCTGTGGGTTTCTGAATAACCAGGCACTGCACAAGACTGATTATCTCAAGAGAGAGGGGTTTACCATTAGGACCATTTGGGAGCATGAATGGATGGCTCTGTTAGAAACAGATGGGGGGCTGGCAGATTTTTTGAGTAGAACCCCGCTGCCTTCTCCACTTGTGCCTAAGGACGCTTTTTTTGGGGGTGGGGGGCGGGAAACTAATGCCATCTGTCTATATTACCAAGCGAACAAATACATTGTTACAATTTTACCAGTCTTTACCCTTTCATAAACAAAATGAAGGAAAACCCAATCGGACACCCTGAAGTCATTCATGACAATTTCCAAACCTTGTCGAGCGATTCTGGAATAGCCAAGGTGAAACTGTACCCACCACAAAACTGTTTTTTCCCCATGCTACCCATCAGGATGAATGGTAAACTTATGTTCGTGCTGTGCCACCTCTGTGAGGAAACAAGACAGCAAAAGTGTGACCACACAGATGAAGGGGGCCCTCTTGGGAACATGATGCACACCAGAATTGAATAAAGCTATTGCCAAAGGGTACAGAGTAGCTCAAATCTATGAAGTCTAGCATTTTGCTGAGAGGTCTGGCACCCTTTTTTCATGGTACATAAAAATCTATCTCCGAGAGATGCAGGAAGCCTCAGGCTACCCTGCCTGGTGTACCAACCAAGAAAAACAAGAGCTACAAAGTGCCAAATAGCAAAATTGTTTCTAAATTCTTTGTGGGGTAAATTCAGTCAGAGAACCAACTTGGCCAACACCAGTATTGTGAGAGACCCCAAAGAACTCTTTGGGTACCTCTTTTCTCCCATCTATGAAATTTCATCTTGCGACCTTGATGAGGCAGCCAGAGTATCTTGGAAGCACACCAAAGTACATTACACGCTCTCGGGTAACACAGACATCTTTATAGCCTGTTTCACCACCACTTATGCATGCTTAGACTTGTATGAGCTGTTAGACAGCCTGCAAGACCCGTGTCTGTACCACAACACAGATTCCATGATATTTGTGAGCCTCAAGAGAGATTGGAAACCCCCACTAGGTGATTATTTAGGTGAGCTCACCAGCAAAATCCCACCAGTTGAACACATCACGGAGTTTGTGTCGGCCGGTCCAAAAACCTATGGGTACAAGTTGTCCAGAGGAAAGGTTTGCTTGAAGGTCAAAGGGATTACCCTGAATGTAGCCAACTGTGAAAAAGTCAACTTTGAAAACTTGAGAGATCTTGTTCTAGTTTATGGGGCAAACCCTGCTGGAGGCGCTCCTTAAACAATTGCGATATAACAGCGCTCTGTCGTCAGGAACAAAAGCAAGTGGATGATAGAAACCAAAGCCTTGAGAAAAATGCAGAAAGTCATTTTATGACAAAAAAGGAAAATTCAGAAAGTTGTTTTATGGCAAAAGGGTCCTCACAGAAAACTTTAACAGTCTCCCCTATGGTTTTTGAACATGGATATGTGTTGGAAGCACCCCTTTTCTGTGATTTTGGAAGGCCCTAGCAACTGTGGTAAAAATTACTTTATAAAAAACCTTCTGGATCACACTGATAGAATGTTGTCCGTTATGCCTGAGAATATCGTGTGGTGCTATATGTGTTGGCAGCCTTTGTATAAAGACCTGCTTTGTTAATATCCTTTTATCAAGTTTGTGGAGGGTCTACCAGACAGTCTCAGCGATGACTGTTTGTTTCTTCCTAATAAAATAAATATGGCTGTGGTAGATGATTTGATGGACTCTGCTTGTGACAGCAGCTAAATTGAGAAAGCCTTTACCAAAAACATGCATCAATGGAATCTTAGCATTATGTATCTAGTTCAAAATGTTTTCTGTCGAGGGAAAAGGAGCTGCGCCATTACCATTAGCACAAAGTACATCGTTTTGTTTAGAAACCTCAGGGATACGCTACAGATAGTGTCCCTGGTGCAGCAGATGTACCTGGGTAAGGCCCAGTTCTTTCTAGAAGCTTTTGAGGATGCCACTAAAACACCTAATGGGTATCTGGTGGTATATTTAAATGCTTCTACCCTAGATGCTTTTAGATTAAGAACCAGGTATTTTCCTCTTGACCAACCTTCTGCTTATACTTTTAAAAAAACAGCAGGCATGAAGAAAAAGAGATGATGTAATGGTGGCCTCTTCTTATCTCTTGAGGCTGTGGAAGGGAAACATGTTTAACCATGTAAAAAGAAATTTTGCTGTCTTAAAACTGCTTCTTCAATCCTCCCCACAGCAGAGAAAAGCTATGCTTTGCTCGGCCTCTGATGATTTACTAGCAGCCATTTCAGAAATTGCTCTGAACACCTTAAAAGGAAACATCCCTTTGACACTGCATCCAATTTGTGTGCTGAAAAAGAGACGTGGGATTATAAAAAACCTAAGTAACAAAAGATTGCCTCTTAAAAAACAAAAACAAAACCCCCCCAAAAACAGCTGATGAAACAGTCTGGGAGATTTATCGGCCCTCTGTTAAGTTTTACCCTCTGATTATGGGGCTTTTGACTAGCCGGTGATGAAGCATGGAGAAAAAATGTACTGGGTACCCAAACATGAGCTGGAACAATTAAGGGCTCCCCCACTACTGCAGGAAAATATCAGAACTGAGGCAAGTTGCTTATTGGATGCTGAAATGAAGGATATTCTCCAAAGGCCGGGTTTAGCAGAATATGATAAGGCTAAACTGTATGCCACTGTGCCTCAGAAATACCTGACCTTTGTAAAGCAGGGTGATCTGGATAGAGGGAAATTAACCCTGTTTTTGCCAGAACAGACCCTGCTAGAAGCCAGAAACCCCAACAAACCCCAACCCCGTCATTCAGGAAGTACTGGGTAATATGCATGCCTGATACAGGAAAAATGCTAGTGTTGCTCACTAAGCTGAGCCAGCGCAAGGGTATTTCTTCTTGAGGGTTTTGTCTACGAAGAAATGCTCGTCCTGGGTTCTAACATGCTCGACTTGGTTTGGGGAACCCTTCAGACTCCCGCTAGGTCTAGTAAATGTCTGCTTAAAGGCTGGGACATCTTTATGAAAGCCATGGCCAAGATGAATGTACCGTTTTGTTATGGGGAACGCTGTGAATTGTGATCATCTGGAATGCCTTAAAGCATCTGCCTCAGACCAAAAAACACTTACAGCACTGCCTAAGAAGCAAAAAACTGTCTTGAAAAGCTCTCCATGTAAAGTTTTACACTTTGAATTAAATTATTCTATACTGCTACAATTTTTGTCTACAAAGGATTTTTTAAAATACACACACACACTTTTAAACAGCAACAGATTTCTTTACACAGCATCGGCTGAGTGTTTCATTTAGACAAAGCATTCATGAAAGTCATAGCAAGAAATACATGCCTGGGCATGTTGAAACATGTTTTGAGCAGGCCCGGCCACATGAAAATTTTTATTTGCTTTTTACAAAATGCATCGCCTTTTAGCATTTTGTGCTAAACTATCAGAATAATACAATTTTAAAATCTGTTCAAACGATAGCCCCTTGCTACGGTGGTGCAGGAAAAACACACAGTGGTATCCGCAGGTGACAGATCGGGGGCCTTGTGACTGTTTCGTCTGAAAAGCAGTGTTGGTAGTGTTCTTGTTTAAAAAGACCATAATGCTTTGAGGAAAGAGAGCGCTGTTTGGGGAGTGACTGTACGAGTTTGAAAAATTCCCCGTGGTTCCAGTCCTTCAGGTAAACAGCCAACCAGTGTTCTCTGGGTTGATTATGCGGGTGCGTGTTGACCACCAAGCTCAGGGGCCTTTGAGACAGTCAAGTCTTAGGAAGCCAGTTGCAGGGGAAAACATCTATGAAAGTTTCTTTGGCATAAGGGTCTGAGGATAAAACCCTGGCAAGCTGTTTGCATGTAGTCAAACAGGACATTTCTTCTCTGATTTATTTCTGTGATGTTGTCAAAGACCCCACACACGATCATGTTATCCGTGGTGGGCAAAGCTGCAGCAAAGCATATTTCTGCTCTCAGGTTCCTGGTTTTAATCAGTGAATAATGATCAGCACACTCCTGGTCAGGAGACAGGTTAAAGGCAAACAAGGTGTACCCAGGGCAAACTCCTCACGGTTGATTATCAGGGCCCGGTCTTTCATATGTTTACTGTCTGTCTGTACCAGCTGCGTGTATTCTCTCATGCAGTTACCGTTCTCAAAATCTGGTTGTAGGGGCTTTGTCAGGGTTTGTTCTCCATTGATGTAGAGGGCCACAAAATTAATATTGTAATGTTCAAAGTTAAAGGGGTTCTTAGCATAATTCGCACTAAAGGCATTATTATCCACGAACCCAGTGATGATGAGTTCGGGCAACTGTCCCAGAAACAGATTCTCCTGGTTGCTGACTCAGCTGCCGGCAGGATTACTAAACACTTTCATACTGTAGCAGGGCTATTGAGTTGCCTGCTACTGAAGATAGGGAATGGCTTAGCTGCCAGTTGTTAAGGCAGCAGGTGCTAGTTGTTGGGAGCTGATTAGATCAGCTGACCGCCAGGGGGCGAGGCTTGGCCTTCATAAGCAGGGAAGGCTGAGGCCAGATATAGTTCCCCTCTGGCAGCTGCAGGAGCTTGAGCTCTGCAGCTGCCCTGCCCTGCCCGAGTCAGTGGTTGCAGCCTGACCACTCTGACCAGCTGCAGTGATGCAGGGGTAGAGAGAACCCTGATGGAGGTAGGAGAGAGAGCCAGCATTGAGTGGAGTTGGCATTATGAGCTTGGGGGCTTATGATGCGTTATAACCTGCTGGCTTCTAGTTTTGTGGAGTTGTGAGTATTACACTGGAGGACCGGGCGAGGCTGTAGGGGTGGAGGAAGCCTCAGCAGGAGCTCCCCAGTAAGGAGGGGGAGTTCCTGGCACCACGGAGGGTGCTGCGGTGGGGGGTTGTCCCGACCCCAGCCCATTGGGGCGACTTTGGGAGGAGTCTAGTAGAGGTGGAAGCCCAGTAGGGTGTGGGCCCAGGAAGGCGGGTCTAAGCAGTGGGGGGTCCTGACCCCAGCCCAGCGTGGGCATTACCGGGACAGGCCCCAATTGGAAATCCCAATTGGGAAAAGCCCCAGTGGGGTGTAGGCCCGAGTTGGGCATAGACAGGCCTGAATGCGGGCATAGAAGGCCCGAGTGTGGGCAGCGAGCGCAAGGAGCGTGAGCAAGGGCCCCAGTGAGGGCATAGGAGGCCCGAGTGTGGGCAGCGAGTGCAAGGAGCGTGAGCAAGGGCCCCAGTGAGGGCATAGAAGGCCTGAGTGCGGGCAGCGAGTGCAAGGAGTGTGAGCAAGTGCCCTAGTGGGGGCATAGAAGGCCCGAGTGCGGGCATGGAGCTTGAGAGGCGCGACCACAGGCTTGAGTGCGGGCATAGAGACCGCGGGGAGCATAGGACGCGAGTGGCCGCGGAACATAAGGGAGGCAGGCCCAAGTGGGGCACTGCCTGTGAGATACAAAGCCCAGGAGGGGGCGCGTGTATTGAGTTGGCCCTGGGAGAGGACCAGCACCAGGACTCGGAGAAAATCCCGGCATAGTAAGATCAGCCCCGTGCCAAGAAGGGTAGGAAGGCAGCCTTCACTGCCAATACTAAGATCAAAGACATGGCGGGCGGGATAGAGGGTGCATTCAAAGTCCAGGTTGGCACGGTAGGCAAGGACACTAGGGGAGGTCACGGCACCCCTAGGGGCCGTCCTGCCACACATACCCATGCAGTCTATGGGGTATTTAGTGTTGGCTGTAAGCAAGGCCTCCACATTGCCCAGTTGGATGCCCAGGGCTACCTTTTTTTACAAAAAGTGAGGCAGTTGTGATGTTTAGTTTACATTGGCCAGCCACTGCAGCGCCCATCAAGCAGAAGGCATCTTTGCTGCATGTCAGTTTAATTTTTGCTTCCACACCATTCAGCAACAGTTTTTCTTGAAAAAACAAATTGCTATGGAGATGACCAAGTGGCTTTATCTTTTTGCTCCGGTCTGTCAGTTTGCCCGTCTCTGAAACCCATGATTATCTCCATCCCACGTGACCATTTCATGATGTCCCCAGTTTCCTTGTAAAGCAGGCCGGCAGAAAATTGGGTGGCAAGGGTGTCACCGCTGTAGTTGAGAACTGATTGGATGAAGGCTCAGCAGTTGTTGCTCTGGCTTATGAGATGATTTCCCAGAGTGACATCCAGCTGACTGAAGACAGAGGCCAGTGAGTAATTCACCAGACCCACTGCTGCCCCGGCATCAAGATCAGTTCCATTGCCTTTTTATAATCTTGCAGCAAAGTACAGCAGCGTGTTGTTCAAATCCATGTAATCTTTGCCATTCCCAGTTATGAAAAAGTCAAGGGGGCCGGACTCGGTAATAACTGAAAGTGGGGGTATCTCAACATACAGGCTTTTCTCAATGCAGGTCTGCTTATGGGGCTATTTGAAATGCATCCAATTCAGATTTGGCACATTGTTTAGACCCGCAGTGAACAAAGGCCATGGCGAATAAAATATATTTCTGTTTCCTCCAGGAAAGCGCCCCTTCTTTCTCCCAGCCTGCTTCTTGGTTTTTGTGTATGGCTGCCCTGTCGACTTAACCTCTTCTTTTTAAGGGGTTGAGGAGGTCCTATACATCTGGAGTGTGGGGCTTCTCTTTCTTTTAAGGCTTTTTCTTTGAATATACACAAGGCCGGACATCTCCTGCTTTGCTGGCTTGACCACCTTATCCAGGACAGCTTGGGAGATATGACCGATCACATCTTCGGTTATGTTTTGCACTGCATTTTTAGCATGGGGCTTACTAATCTCCAGATCCCTTCTCAAATGTGGAGCAGCTTTTTTAAAGAGGCTGCGGAATATGCCTCCCATGCCAGCCCCGTACATCACAGGCACCTCCACATATCCGGGAAAACCATACCCAGCCTGGGCTTTATAATAATTTCTGTGCAAGTTAGAGTCTCTATAGTTTTTTACCATCACCATTGTGCTTTTACTTATTTTAAAATCTCAAAGTCTTCCCGGGGCGTAGTTGAAGCTTACAAAGCGAAATGAGACGTGTTTGTTCTGATCCATCTTTATTTCAATGCTGATTGTGTCAATGTGGTGCTGACTAATGAGGACATAATGCAGCTTGTTGTATATGGTAACAAATTTGTTGTTGCTCCTACGAACAGAGATGCAGCTTAGTAAAGGAACCGAAAAGTCCCCGAGAAGCTGATGTTCCACAATGTCTGTATAGACATACAGTGACTTGAACCCACTGGTATTATTGGCTGGGAAGGGTGATTTTTAACAGAGGACCTGGGCAGCATTCCTAAAATATAGGCTATCTCACCACAGGAGTAAAAAGCATAAGAGTTGTCTTTGGGTTTAAGTCTCACTCTTCTGATCACTTGATCATAGTACATAACTATTTCGGGTGGAGTAGGGTAGATGGTAATTGTATCATTCATAAGATCCAGCAACTCTGTGATGGTTGTATAATACCCCTGATGCAGAAGGTACTCCCATTTTTTAGTCCCAGAAATGATTCTGAAAGGGGTGTCTTCGTCGAAGTTGTTCTAGCTGTGCGGGTACTGAATTTCTGCTAACCCTATCTCCTAGTTCCCTGGCAGATCCATAGGTTTAACCACCTGTATGCTAAAGTTTGAGCTGGTAGTCTGCGGACAAATCCTGGCACAAGCGTTGTTGGGCAAAGTGATGTAAAAGCCGCCATCCCACAACTCGGCCTTCTTACTGAGGTACCCTTATATGTTACAGACTTGGGAGGCTTCCACCCAGCTGTTAAATTTAGCTGGCTACCCCAACCATTTCACCAACAAGTGCTGCTTTCTTCCCTTTCCTTTCATTGCTAGAAATTTTTCAACCCTGTAAACTGTCCTGTTTGGGGTTCACTTTTTCTAGTTCTTCAAAAACCCTTGATAGGTTCGTCTTCGTAATCTTTTAGGTGGTATAGAGGCATAAGTGTGCGTCTAAGGACTTCATCCACTATGAAAATCTCATTGGTGAATGTTTGTTCATAACGTTTTTCAAATCGCCTTTGGGTCCTAGACACCCTCATATGGTTTCCTTTTCTGAACATGGGTGCTGCTGCTCATAGCAGTGCTCTGACCTCCACAGCCTCGTAGCCCTGCTCTGTGACCTCCATAGGCTCAAAGCCTGGGTTAGCAGTCATTGTCTCTGGACAAAAATGTTGTATCAGTCTTTGGTCTCGACTTGCTCTCTTTTGGACATGAACAAAAACAGCTCATGCAAAAGACCTTTACTTTCAGCGGGGTGCCAACGTACTGGTTTTGAAAGCTCTCTATGAAGGAGTCATCTACCTGCAAAGACATTGTTATTAACACAGGCTCAGACAGTTACAAGAAAAGCACCCCACAAGAATAATCTAAATTAGTTATCTCAGCAGACTCCCTTGAGAAAGAATTGTTCCTGCTCTCCATAGGCAGGTCTGATACAGACTGCATGAGTTCTGTCATGGACCCTAGTCTTGTTCTGGTAGACTTGACATCCATCTCACGCTCCTGAATCTCCTCCATGTCTGCCCCTGCTTGCCTTAGCATGGTCTCAGACAAACAGAGGGCTCGCTTGGGAAAGCTGATAGACCTGGTGGTCTTGCAGCCCATGTCCCCACTCCTCTACTCACTCCAGTTGGTTTGGCGTTCTTTATAGATTTCATAGACATTAGGGACCTCAGAAGATCATTGAGTCCAGCCTCCCGCCCGAAGAGCAGGAAGCCAGCTGGGGTCATAGGATCCCAGCAAGATAAGCATCCAGTTTACTTCTGAAGGTGTTCAGTGTAGGTGCTTGAACCACCTCCAGTGGCAGGCTGTTCTAGACCTTGGGGGCTCGGACAGTAAAGAAATTCTTCCTTATGTCCAGCCTGAAATGGTCTTGCAGTAGTTTATAAATGTTCAACCTCATCATCCCTTGGGGTGCTCTGGTGAACAAGCATTCCCCCAGATCCTGGTGGTCACCCCTGATAAACTTATAGGTGGCCATCAGATCACCCCTGAGCCTGCGCTTTTCCAGGCTCTCAGCCTGTTGTTGTAAGGTCTGTTTTCCTGACCTCTGATCAAGCGCGTCACTCTTCTGTGAACTCTCTCAAGCTTCTCCGCATCCTTTTTGAATTGCAGAGCCCAAAACTGGATGCAGTACTCCAGCTGTGGCCTCACCAAGGCTGAGTACAAAGGAGAGAATGATGTCCCAGGATTTGTGTGGGAAGCATCTATGGATGCAAGCCAGTGTTTTGGTCACTTTACTAGCCGCAGCATCACGTTGAAGGCTCATGTTCATCTTTCAGTCAATTATGACCCCCAAGTCTCTTTCTTCCATAGCACTAGCCAGTGCAGCACTGCTAAGCCTATAAGGATGCTGCAGGTTTTTTCTCCCAAGGTGGAGAAACTTGCATTTTTTGGTGTTAAACACCATCAGGTTCTCATCCGCCCATTTGCTGAGCCTGTCCAGGTCAGCCTGGATTGCCCTCCTGTCTTCTGGTGTGGATGCTTTGCCCCAGAGTTTGGTGTCATCGGTGATGGGGAGGACTGAGGCCTCTGAACCCCCCCACCAGTTGGTCGGGGGTGGTGGGGTGGGTTGTTAGAGGGGTCACCACCTCCCACTGCCACCCCATAGGCCACACCTGTGCCCTGGGGGGCTAGAGCAGTCTTCAGCCTGGTAGGTCATAACTTTACCACATGGTCTAGAGCGGGTCTTGCAGCATGAGAGGGTGGGCTTTGGGGGGCTGCATGGGCTGTCCTTCCGATGTCATGGACCATGTGGTGGTGGTATCACACACCATGTGACTGGAGGGTAGGGGTGAGGTTACTGATGTCACACACCATGTGACTGTGGGTGGGGGCAGAGTTGCTGGTCTCACACACCATGTGACTGGGGGATGGGGACATGTTTGCTGATGTCATACACCACGTGACCAGGGTCATGTACCATGTGACCTTCCCTTTCCTCCTTTCTTCCCTTTCCTTTCATTGCTAGAACTTTTTCAACCCTGTAAATTCTGTCCTGTTTGGGGTTCACTTTTTGTAGTTCTTCAAAAACCCTTAATAGATTCATCTTTGTAATCTTTTAGGCGGTATACAGGTGTCTGCATGCGTCTAAGGACTTCATCCACTATGAAAATCTCATCGGTGAATGTTTGTTCATAACCTTTTTCAAATCTCCCTTTGGCCCTAGACTCCTTCACATGGTCTCATTTTCTGAACACGTGTCCTTATCTATATAAATACCAAATTGATCTTTTTTGTGTATATTTTCTTCTATAAGTTATTTATATTGAACAGTGCCTAAGTTTCACCATTCACCTTATTTGTTTCACTGTTGTGATGATGAAGAAATGTATGCCTATTGAGTTTGACAGCTCCTGTATCTATACCAAACAGTGTGGTCTTTTGTGTACTCCCAACTTGATTCTGTGTAGTAAAAGGAATGGGGCTGTTAGAGGCTATTACAATTTTGCATTTATGTGGTGGGGTTTGTTTGTTTGTTTGTTTTTAGATGTTTTCAATAGTGATAACCTTTGTTTTTGGATCTCAGAATAATCTTTGTAGATTAAACTGTATATTTTGGTAAATTTTACGTGTTTTATCTGTAAAATATGTTGGTAATTTCCTCACACAATCTGTTGTGCCTTTATATAATGTTCCACTATAAATATTTTATATTTTAAATTAGAAGAGCATAAACAGAAAAGACCATTGTATGCAGTCTTTAAAGACCAGCCTGTATTATCTATAACAATAGATAAATATGCACATTTAATTTAAAGCTGGTGTCAGACATTCCTGTTTCAAGTTACTGGGAAACCAGCTGGCAACATATTATAATGAATCCTATAAGCAATTTTTTTAGTGCTTATAGATTGTATTAGTTAAATTCCAGAAAAAGTTAAGGGGCCCAGTAGCATTTCTTGTCCTATCCTGTCCCATCCTTTAATGAAGAAGCCACTACATGCCAAGGGGTGTGGTGAGGTCAGATGCCTGTGTTCCCCTCTTGGGTGATGTCTCTCTCTGTCTTCTTTCTCTCTGTCTCTCAGTGGGCACTGGCATAGTGTTGAGGAAGCAAGAAGACTTTTGTGCCCTGAGAAGACAACTACCATATTTACTCAAGTATAAAATAAGCCTGAATTATAAGTTGACCCCAATAATTCGAGTAAGTATGGTAGATGCTAGGAAGGTGTGTAGCATAAACACTTAGTTCAAAAAGCTAGAAATGCACAAGTTTATGTAAAATTATCCCTAAATATTTGCTATTGTTTTGCAAAACAACATACATATTTATATAGAAATATGAGGGTACTATGTTTGTGTATATATAAACATAAGGATCCTGTGCAAATCCCTTTTGGCCCCTCTTAATTTACATTCTCATGACTGATGATTCTCTTGGGCTGAAGAGAAGAAACTCTTATACCAATTTATTAGTAACTTAACCTGCCTAGAGCACTGTGTTCTAATCATATTATAATTGTGTTAGTTTAATTTTAACACCTGGATAATTAGCATTATTTTGCTAGTAGATTCCCTCTAAGGTTTAGGGCACTGGACTAGCAAAACCAGCCGTTCCACTAGAATGGAAAAACTTGCTGAATATATCTTCTATTTCTGCTGCCTGCCTTCTCAGATGTGTAGTGTTACCAGGCTGTTTCTGTTCTGAAACCTGAATTTTGCAACCTTAACTCTAACAGGTGATACTGAATGATAATTCTACACCCCCCTTATTTGTTAATAACTTTACTTAATGGTAGGCATAGGGCCAGAGGAAGAAGCCAGTTATCTTTATCCTGCTACTCTTGTCACCATGACAAACAGCCAGGGTCCTCATTTAATGCAAGTTTTGAAGTAATCCTAAAAACAAGGTCTCTCAAATTGTACCAGTATAAGGTAGATTTAATCAGGCATTGGTGTTCATGTGATGCATGCTTGTAAGCTTCTAAAGTGGAAGAGTGGGGGAAAACCCTCAAAACAGATGATAAAACCTTCTTGGTTAAACCACTGATATCTTTAAGAAAAAAATGGCTTAACCTTGCAGTGTAGTGATAGCACAAAAAACTAAATATCTGTAGCTAGTAATAAAAAAAAAAAAATGCTTCTTCCCCTCCCCCTGCAAATATCAAAGTAAAGCAGGCGGCCAAGAGACCTCTTGTTCATTTTCAATTTACCGCCATATGACTTCATGACTCTGACAATAAGAAACACTATATTCCTCCATCCCTGTGGCTCTCTTGTAATTTATTTACCTGGGGAAGATCTGCTCAGATATACCATCTAGCTTTCAATGATTTCCTGCTTTAGTCAGCTGGGTTGACTGAACCAGAAGGAGGTCAAGTTTGTTGCCTGAGGTCACACAATGAATGAATGGCTGAGCCTGGATTGAAAGTTAGATCTTGAATACTCCCTTTTGGTTCCTAGTCACTTTTAATAAATGCTTGTTAAAATGTCAGGTATATTTGGGGATAATGAATCTGTGTTATAAGAACAGCAGCAAATTATAATGATTAACTTGATACCCAGCATGCATACATAGATCTTGCAAATGTTTTCTAGACCATTTATAGCAGGTTGTGAACAGCCTTTGAAAGAAAAGGGTACAGGTTTTCCTTTTCTTTTTTCTTTTTCCCCTTGAACAGTAATATATACTAATAATATGATAACACCCCCCGTGTGTGTATATATATATATATATATATATATTATGAAACTTCAGGAAGGGATCCGGGGATGTGGAGAGAAGAGTGTCAGTCTTATGAGGTAACTAGTCTCAATAGTTAACAGACAAAATAAAAATGTAATTCTGTTCCTTTTTTGATTTGTTAACTACTGCCTAAAAGATGGCCACTGGGATTCCATGGGCATAGCAGATGCAGGAACAAGTCCTCAAATGATTTTTTGATGATTCTGTATACTTTCTTCTCTTCTGTAAGAGAAGGCAGTTGTCAGAGGCTTAAGGGGGGAATTTCTGTTTATAGGTAATATAATTTCAAAGCATTACTCAAACAGCTTGATGTCAGAACTGCAAGGCCAATGCTACTGAATCATCCAAAATAGAAACGTTAACTATAGACAAATGTAACTTGTAGAGTCTTTCTCTTTCCTTTCTTTTGGCCACAATAAGGGGGGAGGAGGGAGAAATCCTTTTGGATCACCCAACACAGTTTTTGTTTTACTTGCCGTGAAAGGCTTTTTTTTTTTTTTTTAATTTCTAAGAGATAAATTTAAGAAACTTGCAAAATAAAGAACTTCAAAATAATTAAAACGAGACGTTTTAAACTTTTTAGTAGAAACTATATGTAGATTTCAGCACAAATACATGAATTATTTTGGCTCACTTAAAATACACATTTGTACCATTAATACAAATAAATATTTGCATTTAGCTGGAAAAAAATCCCCATTTTAATTTATTTAGGGTGAGTCACTAGGTAAGTGGGGTTTTTTTTCAACTGGGGTATCATGAAATCATTTTAAGGGTGATGCGGGTGTGCCATGCAATATCAATACTGTTACATAAGCAAGTACCTATACATACATGATTTGCGAAGTAAAAGATGATAAACCCAGAGATTTCAAGTAGGAATCTATAGTTGCAAAACTGTTCTGGCTTGTTGTGGTCTTTCTGAATTCCTTGCAAAGAATTCATATGTTATATTTTACATCATCAAAAATTAATTAAATTTAGTTTTTGAAATGGGATGCTGCTAAATTCAGAGAAGTTATGCATGTTGGGTGCATGTGCAGTGAATCTGCTCCTATGTGTCGTAATTACAGTGCGTTGGAGCAGACTTGATTAATTAAGTCTGCTAAAGCATGATAATGACTGTGCTCCAGCAAATTCCAGTGTCACATATATCCGTGATTCTGCAATGAAAAATGGTGGTGAAGCTGTAACTACAACTAGTTCAACAAGCTTTACTTAAAGCTGCTATTTTTCAGTGCAGGAATGCTGATACATGAGAAGCTCCAGGCACTTTAATCAGAGCGACCCTAAGACCTGCTGTAATTAAAGTGCCATCCACCCCTCAACTCCCATGTATAAGTACCCCTTGAGTCTAAAAATGTTGAGAAATGACTCCACTAGATGCTTAGCAGAATATTTCTGTCAATCAGACTAAAAGGGTTGAACTTCTTTACTCCAGGAAATTCCTTCAAGTACTTGTCATAAGAATGTCTGTAGAGGGACCCAGGATGAGTGGCCACACCAGGACTAGCCCTGTGTGCCACGTGCTCAATGAGTGTCTAATTCCCCTATATTTGCATCTTGTCCACTATGACTTGGTGTTACTGAAAAATGTCAGGAGGTGGCATCTGCTAATCTGGGGTTCACTGAGACAGCATAGGTCATGACATCCACAAGTCTTCTATGGGGCTCCACCTCCCCTACACCCCACCCCTTTTCACTTGGGTGTTCTGTCAGTGTTCGGAGTAAGCTCCTGGTCTCACTAGGCATCCAACTTCACTTGTTAGGTGGAAGGGGCTTTGGTGGAAGGAAATGAATAGATTAATATAGCTTAAATAATGTTGTCTGTGACTGCTTTAGGCCTTCTTTTGGCCCAGCAGCATATCTCAGCTGTCTTGCTTGAGGCAGCTGGAGTTTTTCAGGGATTGCCTCTTTCTATGAGCCTAGTCCAAGTGGTCTGTCCTGTTCTGGGCCAAACCCTTTGGGTAATCTGGGGCCATGAGTATTATGAACCCCCATGGTGTCCCTAAAGATACCTGACCTCCAATGGGTGTGGGATGGTTAGGGTTTCATAGGGAGAGCTAATGTCTCACTGGTCCTTGATCCCATGTTCCTGGTTCTGGTGGACTAGTGCCTATACTGGTATTTCCCTCCCCCGCCCCCCACCCTTTCTGGCACTGGCACTGTCTTATATAGGAAGTTCTGTGTTGTCCTGGGCCAACCTGGATCCCTGCCTGCCCCCAAGATCACTGCCTGGTGTTGAGAGCCCCAGAGGGACTCAGCCCTTGCACCTGTGGCTTCTGGGCACTAGGTCGCACTGCCTGCTCCAGGCACCTACCTGCTTCTCAGGCTGGGCCCAGGTTCCAGCCTTCTCTCTAGCCTGGCGAAGGGGCCTTCTGAGAGCATGCTTTCCTCTAGCTACTCATCCTGCCCTGGCAGTGGGGTTGTGCTGGAGTGCCCTGGGGTCCTGCGGGCTTGCTGCTTTTCCTTTGGACTGGTTATGAGTCTGCTGCCTGTAGAGCATGCTGGCGGTCATCATCTTGTTAAGTAAGGAATTTGGCAGGGTCCCTATTATGTCTGATCTGTGGATCAGACACTGTCCCTAAATTTCATTATGCAAATAGGATGGATGGAATCCTTATGGATGGAATGGAGAAGTTCAGAGGTTCTTCAGCCACATCTCTTTTCTGCATGGGTGTGCAGTTAAGCTTTTTCTTGAGTTGGGATATCAGGATTCAGGATGAGTGAGCGAAGGAGAAGTTTTTATTTAGCAAGTGATCAACCAGGTTTATATACCTGTGAAAGGTAAGAGCTTTGCATATATTTGTACTTCTTTAGGAAGGCTGAAAAAGGGAAGGGGAAGCTGGGTTTAAAATTAAAAAAAAATCTGTTCTCCAGCTAAAGTGGAAGAAAATCTCTGGAGGAATTTGTTTGCACATTGGCTTTCAGTCAGGTTACTGATTTTGTGATTTGTCTCATGGACAGTGAAATAAGGAAAAGACTAATGCTTGAACCTTTTTCTCATTCCTTCCCTTTCCTCAGTGCTGGTTGCAGACCCTTGTCACTACTTGGATAGCAAGAGTGGGTAAGAACTGATTGAGGGGAAAAAAGTTACTCCTCAGTTCAATACAGGCATTCAGGAGGTTAAATTGGGTTCAAAATGGCCTCCTGATTTAAATTTAGCTTGGCCCCATGCCAACCTTACACTTTCAGGCCTGTCTCAGTGATAGGTAGTCTGTCTAAACCTGTAATTGAACAGAAGTTCCATGCACAGAAACTGGTCTAAGAATTGCAGAACCCAGTTTAAGATAAGCCTGGATCTATGTAGTATCAGGCTCATTCAGTTTGCATCAAATCAGTGCACAGAACTTCTGTCCACTTTGGTTCCAGAACATGGAGATTCTGTCCCCACACAGCACCAGGGCTGGAAAAATCAAACCACTGGCCCCAGCTCCAGAACTGCTCTTTTTTCACTCCTCTGAAATAGCCTGTTTTTTTTTACGCCCTGCCCCGCTCTTTGTTCCCCCCACCAGCCAGTGCTCTCAACTCCCCTCCACAAGTTGCTCTGGGTGCAACTCGTTTTATCAGCATTCACTGCTGCTGGAGCCGAACAAATAAATTCTGGTGGATGGGGGTGTAGGTTTACTGGTAGGGGACTCCACCCCACCCCACCTGTGGGTCACACCTGCTCCACCTACCACATCTGCAGGTTGTCCTGTTCCCCTACCCTTCGTGGGTCATACTTTCCCCCTCCACCGCATCTGAAAGTCGTGCCTACCCCTGCCCACCTGTGGGCCATGCTTGCCCCCTTTCCCCACCCCCAGGTTGCTCCTGCTCCCCCTATCCTTCATAGATCATGCCTGCTCCCTGTCACCCCACCCCTGGGTCATACCTTCCCCCACCCACCCATCATGGGTTCCCTCCCTCCCCCAGCAAACTCCCAATCCCTTCCATCCTGCTGGACCCCCCAACCTCCCGGCTAGCCCTCCCCTTTCTCACTTACCTGAAATTTGGCAGTCATTTTGAATCAATTTAACCTGCCCCTAACATCCTTTAGTGTCTGTACTTAGCCTTATATGGGGCCTAGTACAGACATGGGCCCTAGTACAAGAGGCCTTATATGGGGCACTTGGATGCCAGGACAGAACTGTTCACCTACTGGCTGAGCAGCTGCAACATGAGTGTTGTGTGCCTTTGAACCCGGATGCCACTGAGTGCTACCTGTCTCATGTGGCTCTCTTGGCTTGCATCCTGCACAGCATCTGTCAGGTCAAGGGGTAACATTTTCTGGTGGCCTGTGCAGAGAAAGCTTGGTGCCTTGGGACCCACTCTGCAAGACTGCAAGAGCTCTTGAGGCACAACTCAGGACATTCTTGTTAGAGGTGCTCTGGCAAACCACTTTCACTGGTGCTGGGCCACAGTTTTGGAGGAAGCTGCAACTGAGTTAGGAGTGAGTGAGGCACCTGATGCATGGTTCTTGTGGCTCTCAGAACTTTGCATTAAACAGCCAAAAACCTCTGTGCATTCTTTATTGTACTTGGAAAAAGGGGTTCTACAGACTAGGGATGGTGGCTGAATGGAGTGCTGTCAGGAGCGGGTTGGAAGGCAAAGGAAGGGGCTCCAAAGATGTTGCATCCAGGTTTAGCAGGAGACAGCAGTGACAGTGGGTGGGTATGCTCACTGCAGGGGCTGGTAGAGAATAGTTGAGGAGAGGATCACACGGGGGAGGAACCAATCCTGTTGCCTTTGCTGTTCCCTGCTGAGTCTGGCTGGTGTGGGGCAGCGGCAGCTCTGGAGCTCCTTCTCCCTGCAGCAAGACTTGGGCCCCTTATTTATAGTATAGGTGTCAGCACATTTTTGTTATTGTGTATAAAGAGGTGCCCTGCTGTTTGATAACTGCAGTGTAATCTTACCTGGTTTCAAAGGACTGAGCCCAGACTTTGAGATATTTATAAAGTCTTTAATATTTCGAAGAATGGAAGGACAACTGAGAAGATGTTTTTGACCTGTGGGAAAAGAAACAAACTGGTTTTCTGTTCTAGTTGCTAAAATCTAGTCACAATGACTCCTATAACACCTCCCTTTCTTTTTCTCTCTCTCTCCTTTCTCGTTTAACTGAAAGTCATTGTTGAGACACGTTGATACTCAGATGAACTCTGAAAGCTAAGAAAGGTTCAAAGACCCAGTCACACCAAAATTAAATACAACAAAAGAATATGGTCAATATGTTAATGACAAAATACAGAAAAGTTATAAATGACTAAACGGTACAGATAAAGCATATCCAACAAATCATTAAAATTTATAAAATGCACATTTATTTTGAGGCATAACAATCTTATCAATATTTGAAAACAATTTAATCTTAAAATTTCTACATGGCCAGCTAGTTAGGGAAAGAAGCTTCTTACCTAGATTTCAAATTAAGTTTTAAAAGAGCTCTTTTATCTTACTCATCTGCAAATGGGCTATTCAGCAAGAACCATCGTTTAAAGGTGACGAGCAAAAATTGTAAGAGGAACCCAGATATTTGTGCTCAATGACTTGGCTAAAATATCTAAAAACTTACTAGATAACGCAAAGAACTCTGTTCTTCATAAATGCTTCTTTAATATTAATATAGCTGTTCTTATCTCCCATATAAGTGCTATCTTGTTAAAAAAAAATAGCCTCATCTAACCACTAGATATACCTTAGGTGATCTTAGTGAGACCTCTAACCTAGTTTTTTTACATTCCATCTTTCTTGGATTTTCTTAAAATGGTCACACCTTGTGACAGCCTCTGGCCTGACCATTTCCTTTGTCTCTTCTTTTACCAAATTCTGGTCAAGGAATGAAAGCAAATATTACACCATATTTTCAGTTAAGCCACTTAAGACTTACTATTGTCTGCAGGCGTTACTATTGTCTGCAGGCATTTGCTTCATTGTGTAAACTGTCCTAATCTGTTACAAGAGTAAGAAAGCTTGTTCTGTGTTTGTTCTGATTTTGTTTTTGCTGTACTATTATCTAACATTGTGAGAGATTTCCATCTGTTTGTTATTAAACAGACAGCAAAAATACAGGAATAAAAGAATACGGAAATAAAAGCATTGGATTGAGTGTAGTAGGTTTTCTTTTTTTCCTTTTTCATGGAAATACTTGATGGCCTGACATCACTGGTACAGTAAGAGATTATGTGGTTTTTCTTATCATTGTCTTATTTAAACTTAATTCGTCTGGAGCCTAGTGTCTTTTTCTGTGGAATATCTGGGCCTTGTGTGTATAATGTATCAGTTAATCAGGTAGGCTTGATGAAACAGGGAATATCTTTATAAGAGACTGTATGGTATTTGATCTCTCAAAATAAGGATAGACTTGAGTCATTTACATGAATTGGGGGGGGCATACTTCATTTATTGAACTACAAATTCCTCTTTTAAGCTGCATGAATTTACAACATTAATATTTTGCTCCCTTTTTTTTGTAAAGTAAATATTGAGAGAGAGACCTGCCTATCCAGTTTGAGATATCAAATTTGCTAATAACAGTAAATTTGGTTCCTCAAACAGGGAGCAGGGCCTCATTGTACTAGGTACAATGGGAGAAAACACCACAATATAAGTTCAAACTTCAGTATTTAAGATCACTACTGATTCCCTCATTTTTAACACAAGTTAAACTCTGGTTTGTCCTATAAGTTTGCTAATACTTTTTATTGTCATTTTGATTGGGCAAAGGCTAGCTAGATTGTAGCACTATGGCAAAAGAGCTGGGTCATAAACAGAATGTGAACCAACACTGTGTCCTTGTTGTAGAAAACAAACCAATAACATAATGGGTTGTACTGTCTGCAAGTTATGCAAAGTGCTTCTCTTCATTCTGTTGAGCCCAGGTGAGGCCCCACTTGGCATAGTGATCCATTTGTCCATATTTTACTGTAAAAAATTATTTGGGACTACTTTAATGATCATTTGGGAAGAATGCAGCAGAGAGCAGCAAATTATTTAGAGGGCTATAAAACAAAACATGCAAGGGACTGTTGCAAGAACCAGGATTACTTCACCTGGAGAAGAGAAGACTGAGGGTGGTTTGATAGTGTCTGCAACCAAATGAAGAACAAATGGTCTTAAATTGTAATGCAGGAAGTGTTAGGTTTGCAAGTTAGAAGGAACTTCCTAACTACAAGGGTAGTATTGGAATAGACTACTTGGGGGCTGTGGAATCTACATCCTGTCTGGAATATTTTAGATAGGGATGATTCTGCCTTGAGCCAAGGGGCTGACTACCTAAGGTCCCTTGCAGCCCTATTTTTCTATGATTCAAGGATTCTGTGATACTGTGATTCTTTAGGATGAAAAGAAGAGACTTGTTGAATTCAAGGTTTGATATACAGTCTATAAATTAATGGTTGTGGGGATTGGTGGTACATTTTTCATTGTACTCGTACATTTTACTTCCTTGAAACCTTTTACTTCATTTAAATCTCCATCAATTCAGAATTTTCTCTTTCTCCTTCAGCACACTCCCTTTTCTGTTGTTGCTCCAAGTACTATTAATACTTTCTGATTATGCAGCAGAAAAGGAAAAATGTCTCTTGAGCCAGTCAACCTGATTTAACTGGTTTCAGTATATGGCAAGCTAAATTCAGATTTCTATTTATCAAACCTAATGTTACTCCTCCCCTTTAAATCTGAAAAGTACCCAGGTGAAAAAGAACCTACAGCAAGCTCCATTGTTTAGATTGTCTACACCAAAGGAATCGGTATCATTTCTAGTTTCATAGTTGGTAGGGTTGGAAGGGACCTGAGCATATCATGAAGTCTGACTCCCTGCCATGGCAGGAAAAAGTACTGGGGTCAAATTACCCCAGGAAGGTGTTCATCTAGCCTTCTCTTAAAGACCCCCCAGGGTAAGAGCCAGCACCACTTCACTTGGAAGTTGGTTCCAGATCCTAGCCACCCTGACAGTAAAGTAGCGCCTCCTGATGTCTAGATTGGATCTACCCTCTGCCAGCTTGTGACGGTTATTCCTAGTTACTCCTGGTAGTGCATGGGGGAACAGGGACTCCCCCAATGCCTGCTGGTTCCCCTCTGCTAGTTCATAACAGGCCAGTGTATGCCTGCCTCTCCTCGTAGGGCCTGTCCTGCTGCCCCCGATCATGTAAGTGGCCCTCCTCTGGACCCTCTCCATGTTGTCCACATCCCTCTTGAAGTGCAGCACCCAGAACTGGATGCAGTATTCTAATTGTGACCTGACCATTGTCACACAGAGGGGGAGGATCACCTCCTTGGACCTGCTCGAGATGCATCTGTGGATGCATGACAAGGTATGGTTGGCATTCCTGACTGCATCCCCACACTGCCGGCCCATGTTCATATTGGCATCAGTGATGACTCCCCAGGTGCAGCACCTTGCACTTGTCAGTGTTGAAACTCATCCTGTTCTCATCTGCCCACCCCTGTAACCTGTCTAGTTCTAATTGCAGCCTTTTCCTCGTGTCTGGTGTGCCCACATCCCCCAACATCTTAGTGTCGTCAGCAAATTTGGTTAGGGTGCTTTTTACCCCCTTGTCCAACTCACTGATAAAGATGTTGAACAATGAGGGCCCAAGGACAGAGCCCTGGGGGACCCCACTGCCCACATCCTTCCAGGTCAAAAATGACCCATCCACCACCACTCTCTGGGTGCGGCCCTCCAGCCAGTTAGCGACCCATTTGACTATGTAGGTGTTGACACCACAGTCCCCTAGTTTTTTAATGAGAATGGAGTGAGAGACAGTGTTGAAGGCCTTCCTAAAGTCCAGAAAGACTATGTCTACTGCTACCCCTGCATCTAAGGATTTGGTGACCTGGTCATAGAAGGCCACCACGTTGGTCTGACAGGACCTGCCTCTAATGAACCCATGTTGGTTGTCCCTAAGCATAACTTTCCCCGCTGGTCCCTTGTGGACATGCGCCAGGATAATTCTCCCGAACAGCTTACCCAGGATCAAGGTAAGACTAACTGGGCTATAGTTTCCTGGGTACTCCTTCTTCCCTTTTTTGAAAATGGGAACCACGTTGGCCCTCTTCCAGTCCTCTGGCACCACACCAGAGCACCACGAGTGCTCGTAAAGCCTTGCCAGGGGTCCCGCAATGACCTCAACTAATTTCCTCAGCACTCTGGGGTGGAGATTGTCAGGACCAGCTGATTTAAATACGTCCAGTCCCTCCAGAAGTTCCCAGACTAGATCCTCACTGACCCTTGGCCTGGAGGCACCTCCTCTGGGGCCTGAGGGGGTTCTGGTGGGGGGGGCTGATCCAGTCCCTGCTCAGGAAAATGGAGGCAAAGAAATTGTTAAATAGGTTAGCTTTGTTGTGATGACCAGATTTCCTAGTGTGTCTTGCAGGGGCCCCACATTACCCAGTATCTTCTTTTTGCCCCCTATGTATTTAAAAAAGGACTTCTTGTTGTCCTTGATCCGGTTAACTAGTCCCAGTTCCATCTCTGCCTTGGCCTTCCTGACTGCCCCCCTGCAGCCCCGAGCAACCGCAGTATAGTCCTTCCTGGTGATGGCCCCTCCTTTCCATTGGGTGTATGCCTCCCTTTTAGCTAGGAGACATTCCCGGATGCTTTTGGTGAGCCATGGGGGCTTTTGCACCCTCCTGCTCCCTTTGTTCTGTGTTGGGATTACCTCTCTTTAGGCTTGGAGGATCATCTCCTTAAGGAGCGACCACTCTTCTTGGACACCCGACTCCCCTCTCCTCCGGAACCTCAGTGCCTCCCCGACTATTCTACTTACCTCATTGAAGTCGGCTTCCTGAAATCTAGGGCTGCTGCCTTGCTGCAGGCCTTTGTCACCTTGCGCTGGATGGTGAATTCCAGCAGGTGATGTTCACTGTCACCCGGGTGGTCGAGCGCCTGCAGCCCCCTCACCAGGTCGTTGCCCATGGCCAGCACCAGGTCCAACAGGGTGTCTCTCCTGGTGGGGCTGTGCACCTCCTGGGTTAGATGGAGGTCCTGCATTTCAGCTAGGAACCTATGTGAGTGGTCAGACCTGGCTGACTGCTCTTCCCAGCAGATGTCTGGAAAGTTCAGGTCACCCATGATGACCATGTCCTTTGACCTAACTACCTCCATGAGCTGACTTAAGAATTCCTGGTCTAGCTCTTCCCTTTGGTTCGGTGGTCTGTAGTAGACCCCTACCGTTAAGTCCCTTTCCCCTCAACTGCCTTGTATTCTAACCCAGAGCACTTCAGTGTGCCCCTTCTTTAACCTTGTGCTACTTGATGAGGATGTGTATTCCTCCTTGAGGTAGAGCACCACTCCCCCACCTTTCCTCCCTGTCCTATCCCTCCTGTACAGCCTATAGCCCTTGATATTCACTGCCCAGTCATGCATTGGGTTCCACCACGTTTCTGTGAGCCCCACTATGCCTGGGTTGGTGTCAGCTAGCAGGAGGGTAAGTTCCTCTTGCTTGTTCCCCTTACTATGAGAATTTGTGTAGAGGCATTTGAGGCCTCCTGAAGATGTGTGCACTGGCCCCCTAATTTCAGTATTGCCCTGGCCCCTGTTGCTTACCTGGGTGTTTGTTGTGCTCGTCGGTCTAGGCTGGGCTGTACTTGTGGGTGCTGCTTGGTTTAGCGGTCCAAGGCTTCCTCCACCCTCATGTTCCCCTTCCCCCGATGAGCCTCGTTTAAAGCCCACCAGAGGAGATCCACCAACCTAGAAGAGAACACATGCTTACCTCGGTTGGGGGCAAGGTGAAGCCCATCCCACCTGAGCATATCTCTCGTTGTGATGTGTGGGTCGTTATCTAGGAAGCCAAAGCCTACTTCAAGAAACCATTCCTGAAGCCACCAGTTGGTATCTGTGATGCAGGTCTCATGTCATCTTCCATGTCCACTCACTGGTAGGACAGAAGAGAATACCACAGCAAGGTCAAAGCACTTTAAGAATTGAGGGAATAGAAGTTGTTTGCATTATGCTCCCTCAGTAAGTTTAATGCTTTCTTTTGGGCATAAAATACAAGGGATACTAGCACTGACAATCTTTCTGGTTTCTGTGAACTGATCTGAAGTCAAATTTTACTTTGTTTGCTTCTTTCCCCACCTTCAGCTCACTCTCACACAAGAAAAAAGAAGTGTGAGTGTGTGTGTGTGTGTGTGTGTGTGTGTGTGTGTGTGTGGTGGGGGGGAGAATAAGCACAAGAATATAAACTATTTTCTTTCTTTATGTATCAAAGACAAGCAATATATTCACAAGGTCAGAGTGCTAGGTTTTCCTTCTAAAGTATTTCAATTCTGAGGTCCCTTGAGGTGCATGAAGCTGAGTAAGTATCAACTTAGAAGAATTTATTTCCTTTGAAATTTCACGTTCATTCCCAGAGTAACAATGCTGCAGTAAGATGTACTATTTACTTTTAGGCCTGTCAGACTTCAAGACAATAAATGAAATCAGGCCTTGAAAATAAATGATTAATTTGTTCACATCTTTAAAAAGGGAGGTGATGGAAGAGTTCTTTGCCTTTAAAATGACTTAAATGTTAAAACGGATGAAGTGAATTGGCAAGTGTGTATGTGTAATGTTGCCTTGTTTAATACTACTACTGTTCCCAGTTTTCCACATAGTCTTAAGGCCACAAGCTAGTCTGCCTTAGCCACATATGGTACAAAAGGGAGTGCAGTGTTTCTCTAAATTTTAATGGCCTGAGAGGTGAGATTGACCAGTAAAACTATTCAGGTCACAACTCAAAAACATTATTATGAAACACAGTAGCAAAGACTTATTTGTATTAATAAAGACAATGCTCATCCTTGGATTCAAGGGGAAAACAGGTCCATGGGCTAGATTGAAGTCTTGATTTGGTTACTCTTTTTCTGCTGAGCTTTGGAGAAGCCCAAAGTTGCACAGCTTACCCATGATTATATACTTAACACAGAGCTTTCCATATTTGGTTATGCTTTTGGAGCTATGCTAATCCTCCTTCATTTTACACTTATCACAGAGTTTTTCCATATTTGGTTATGCTTTGGAGCTACGCCAGTCTTTTTCCACGTCTTTGTATTATGTTAATACACCTAATCAATCGCTGTCTACAGTGTATGCTTAGCTGATGTCATTGCTACAAACTTAGGTCAGGCCTCACACCGCCTTTGCTGCACAGGCCTGTAATGCACATATGGCCTACAGTGGCCTCCAAGGACTACTTCTACTCCCATACACATGGGCCAAGTCTGTTGCTCCATTTTGATGGCTAGTGCAAGTAAACTCAAATATAGGGACTGTGCACATTATTCTTTCTCCACTTGTAATAAAGGGAGAATCAGGAATTGGATTGTGATAGGATCTCTGTCTCTACAAATATGCCTGCTTTCCCTTATAAATTATTTAGAGTTATTTCAGGCATGACATTTTATTCCAGGTAATTAGCTTTTGAGATATAACACACACATGTATATATTTAACCTCACTTAATTGGTTTGGCCATTTTGGAGGCGGATGTCCAAAACTAGCTACCTTTGTAGCATAAACACACATTTGCTGCTGTAAATCTAGTTTGTGTAACTAATACATGCACAGCTGAGGCAGAGGATTGATCTGTTTTGTCCTTGGAAGCTTTGTTTGTACACCACAATGCTAATAATAAATCTTAGAATATATTTTGAAAACTTAGAGATCTTCATTTTTTTTATGAATCATATATACCTTAAATGAGTACCCTGAAAATTATACTCTTCTGTTCCAATGAATCTTGTGTGCTACTGTGCAGAAAAGAATACAGCTTTCATAGCCTCCAGCTACCATAGCCTAGAGCTTGGTAGTAAGGGTATTTTCCATGATGTGGAAAGAGTGAGTCTGATTTTCTTAGGCAAAAGAAGGAATTGAACCTTTTTTCTCTGACTACATGACTGTTTTAATCACTGAACAGTATGCAAAAGGAGGCACCAGCTCTTTCTTTCTTTTCTTTTTTACTATTTTATTAGAAAACTAAAAGCACAATTGCAAGGAAAGGATCAGCAAACTGAAAAACAAGTTAACAGACTTGTATGGCATATAAAAGAGAAGATAAATTATTAAGAGCTAGAGCCACATTTACAATAATATTTGGAAACAAGTATGCTGATAGAAAATGAAATATTAATTTTAGAATGTTGTTAGTAGCTGGCCTTCAGCTAACTTCTCTTACACAGTTGGGAAAACCCAAATAGCAAAGGCTTCTTACCTGTTCCACCTCCATGCCAGTCACTTGGGTTACCTGTGAAATTGTGCATGGTATGGAGAAGGGATAGCATTGTGCCTGTTTTTCAAGAAGGATAACAAATGAAGCTAGGAGAACTACAAGCTGTAGTTTCATTTAAGACACAGAAGTTAGTTGTTGGAAAATTGAACAGATGCCAGCATAGATTCACCAAAAATAAATCTTGTCAGACTAATCTGAATTTTTGGATGAAGTAAGTAAGTTAATAGATGAAGAGGAGTAATTTATCTTGATTTTAGCAACATGTTGGATAAAGTGTTTCATTGAAAACTAGTAGGTAAGGTAAAAATGCTGGCATTAATAATGGACTGAAACAGATTGCTAACGGGCTAAGTACAGAGCAAGGTAATAAATGGGAAATGATGTGCCTGGCAAAAGCTCATAAGCAGGGTTTCCCAGGGCTTGGCTCTGGGGATATTTCTATTTAATTCTTGAAGTGTGTACTTTATTTAGAAATGGGGTTGCATGGTGTTTGAGCTCTGGATATTTCATCCCCAGAAGCTGATTATATAGTGGAGGGCATGACGAGGCTGAAAAGGGGGATAGGAAGAGGAGGAAGTCAAAGACAAAAGACTTCATGCTCTAATGTATTCAGGTATAAAGGAAAGTTTAACTCAATTTATTATTTACTTTATCTGGCCAACACGCCTCCCAGGCAGGCCCTACACTGGGATGGGGTGCCTGAATATGCATAACAGTCCTGGGAGGACCCAGACCCTAGTCTTCTTCAACCCACATTCTCATCCAAGGTAAAGAATACTAAATCCCCACAAGCATATGTAAATGGCATCAGTCTGTTGTATTTGAGTAACAGTGCTATGAATACACTGTTTTCTTTCTGGCTCTGCCTTGCTATGCATTCAGTTTGTTAATCACTTGCCACAGTTACCTGTTTCATATGAAGCTTCTCATAGCCACCTTTGCGTTCTTTGCAGCCTCTCACAGCTTCAGGGGTGTTCCTTTCTTTTGTGACAGACAGCTTAGGGGAGGGTCCTTGTCTGTTTTTGATATCACCTGAAGGGTGAAGTATTGTATGTTGCACTGTAACATGTAGCATGCTGGATGGCAGCCAAAAGATGGCAGGACAGCAGAAGAATGTCTTGCTGTCCTACCATCTTTTGATCAGCTGATATGGAACTTCTAAATCAAGAGAAGTTATTTCTGCTCAATTTAAAGATGACATCTAGGGGCTAGATATGAATTTCTTTTTAGCTACTAAGGCAAGGTGAGTACAGGTGTACAGTGGCTTGGATCTGTGGCTTTTATTAGTGTGATCCTAGGATGCCAAGGTCAGTTGGTATGGGGTACTCTGCAAGGTCTTTGATGGTTTGAAAAAAGGCTATTGTGTGGTATTACAAAGTGTCATCTCCAGGGGTGGCTGTGAAGCCGTTGGAGGCTGAGCAGATTCCTTACACTCTGTTCTTGGCACAGCCCAACCTTCTTTCTCCTGCTACGCCTTTATGTAAGTGGTTATTAAAGCATGGGAGGCTGTCCTCATCCTACACTAATGATCCCTAGGAATCGGGGGGGGGGTGGGGTCCAGGTCTTAAGGGCTATTTTTGTGGCTTCATTCCTCCCCTACACCACACCCCATGCCTCAAAGGTGTTTTGAGTCACCAGTTGGGTGGGACACTTGTCCCTACATCTCCAGGCCACTTCAAGCCTTTTTTCTTTTGGTGGGGTTTTAGCCTTCCTGGCTTCCATCCCTTTACTCTGGCTGGTCCCATGGCCATGGCCCACAATCCTAGGTCTGGGCTCTGGGCCCCAACCCTAGTCTTGCACCTCGCAGGTGCTAGGCCTCCAGCCCCCATCCCTGCCCTGCCCTGTTCTGGGCTCTGGGATCAGTGGCCCCACACTCTGCCCTGTTTCAGGCTTTGTACCTGCTTTGCCTTGAACCTGCCCCCAGCAGGGCTCAAGACAATCAGGTGCCCCTAGCACACTAATGGGGCCTTCAAACCACCTCTTTAGTCCTAAACCCAAGCTACCGGAACAACTTAAAACACTTCAGCCTTCTGTTAAGCATCCAAACCCTGGCTGGACTTAACATAAAATAATAGCCACTTCCCTGAATAACAAGTCTCTCTCTCTCTCTCTCTGTCCTGGGTTCCCAGGTCCACAGAGCTGCTTTCTGCCAGCCTCACTGTTGATTCAGGGGCCTCACCATGCTGCTGCCAGGAGCTCCCCAACTCTTATGGCAGGCCTCCTTGACTGGCTTAATCTCAGGGTTTATATAGATTCATAGATGTTAGGGTCGAAAGGGACCTCAATAGATCATCGAGTCTGACCCCCTGCATAGACAGTAAAGAGTGCTGGGTTCAGATGAGCCCAGGCAGATGCCAATCCAACCTCCTTTTGAAGACCCCCAGGGTAGGAGAGGGTACCACTTCCGTTGGGAGCCCATTCCAGACCTTGGCCACTCTAACTGTGAAGAAGTTCTTCCTAATGTCCAGTTTAAATCTGCTCTCTGCTAGCTTATGGCCATTATTTCTTGTGACATCCAGGGACACGGTGAGTAGAGCCTCACCAATTCCCTTCTGCGCCCCCATGATGAATTTATAGGCAGCCACAAGGTCACTTCTCAACCTTCTCTTATGGAGCCTAAAGAGGTCCAGGTGCCTTAGTCTGTCCTCGTAGGGCTTGGCCTGCAAGCCCTTAACCATACAAGTGGCCCTTCTCTTGACCCTCTCCAGGTTAGCCACATCCCTCTTGATGTGTGGCGCCCAAAACTGCATGCAGTATTTCAACTGTGGTCTGACCAGCGCCTGATAGAGGGGAAGTATCACCTACTTGGTTCTGTTTGTCATGCATCTGCTGAGTGCAGGTAGCTTTTCTGATGACTTTGTCACACTGAAGACTCATGTTCATCTTGGAGTCCACTAGGAGTCCCTTTCCGCTTCCGTGCTACTGAGCAGGTCATTTCCTAGGCAGTAGGTGTGCTGGACATATTTCCTTCTTAGATGCAGCACTTTGCATTTCTCCTTGTTAAATTGCATTCTGTTGTTTTCTGCTTATTTGTCCAACCTGTCCAGGTCTGTCTGTAGTTGTTCCCTGCCCTCCGGTGTGTCCACTTCTCCCCACAGTTTTGTATCATCCGCAAACTTGGACAGAGTACACTTCACTCCCTCGTCCAAGTCACTGATGAAGACATTGAAGAGTATCCCTTCCAGGTTGATATATAGTTCTGGCCTGAGTCCTCTTTTGGTTATGTGGTGCCCCCAGTCTGATGACTTGACTACAGGGCTGTCCTTTAACCCCCAGGTCTGCTGTTTTTTATTGCTGTGTTGCGTCTCTTGTGGACCTGTTCTGTTTGTGTGTTTCAATAGGATCTTAGCATCCAGTAGCAGTACTGGATGATCTCTGGCCAAGGAATGGAGGTCTAATCTGCATCGATCAAAGGTTTTCTTTATCTTGTGTATTTGGTAGGAAAACCATTCTTCAATTATTTGAAGTTCTCTAATGCTGTGTTAAGCAGCAATACAGGAAAAAATAATTACTAAAATGAGGCTCCAAATCATCAGGTTATTACTTACAATTTATAATTCCTAGATACTGAATGACTTAAAAAAGGAGAACAACATTTAGGTCAGTGAATAGACTTCCCCAGATTCACATTAGAGTTGCAAGTTTAATTAACTGGCTGTTTTATGTCATCTGGAAACATTATCATATAGACTCTGCTCAATTGCGCATCTGTTTTGTCAGAGCCATGGGAATTCCAAGGGTTCAGATGATATCCATCTCAGTGTCCCAGGAGAGCTGCTTTACTGTAATTTTCTATGTTGTTTTAATTAATAATAAAGGCAATCATTACACATTTCTTTCATCTTGCATTCTTAGATTTGCAGACTGAAATCTAACTTGCTATAGTATTTGGTGTCTGGTTACCTGTTGAAAGTGATGTTAAGTCTATTAACACAAGAGCTGACAAAACTAAGCAGGAAGAGGGAGGTGTACGGTTCTATGTGGTGCTTAGGTATCACTATTTCATGTTTTTCATGGGAACTGTGGGGAAAAAATGATTTCTGCAAACCCCTTGAAAATGGCAATTCTCACAATTTTAGTGCAGAACTGTTGTGTGGGGAGGCGGGACTTACTATGGGAGTCAGTGGTCCTGAGGGCCAATGTAGACCAGCCTCATAGCCTGTGGGAACATGGGGAGCCTCTGGCATGAAGGGGAGCAGCAAAGTTGTTGATGACCCACCACCATCTCTGCTGATTGACTGAGAGGGTTGCCCATAATGCAGCCCTGCCCCTCTCTGCCAATCAGTACTGAGAGGCAGGGCTGCATGATGGGTAACCTTTTTGGCCAATCAGTGGTGGGGGGTGGGAATTGTAAAAGACCTCGAAAATGGCATCATATTGTGAGCAGCCCATGATTTTTCTCCTCACCCCAGCAGGAATTAAGTCGATCCCTATTGATGCTGTGAAATGTTCCACAGAGACACTTAAGCTAGCTCTGAGTAGGCAGGGCTGGCCTGACCAGTATCATATTGTGGTGCCCAAGCCAGTTTGCTCAGGGTTAGGTGGTATATCTCTATGATACAACACTGTATATTGATGTGTAGATATACTCAGAGCAGTTGTCCAGAGGTAAAGAATGGTGAGTGGAGATTGGGATGCCAGTGTAGCATTTTATCTTCTTACACCAACTTTCTCCTACGACTTGTCCTTACATCACCAGCTCCCTACCTTTCAAGGGGGTTCATCCCAGTCCCATGTATACAAATGAAAGTCGCATCAAACAAACAATATATCGTTGTCTTCTAAGACTGGTTTATTGGAGGTATAGCACGTGCAGCAGAAAGCTAGATGTTGATTTTAGATATCAATATCACTACCTAAAGGCTAGTTATTGATTTTTGTATATCAATATTGAGCCAGTGATCGTTTTTAAAAAGCTGCTCTACTCATAGATCAGAATCATACAAAATTATGGTTGGAAGAGACCTTAGTAAGTCATCTAGTCTACCTCCCTGCTCAAAGCAGGATCAGCCTCTTCATCCCTGCCAAGGCTTTGTCTAGCTGGGTCTTAAAAACCTCCAGTGATGGAAATTACATGGTCTCTCTAGATAACTTGTTCTAGTGTTTTATTACCCTCCCAGTGAGAAAATTCTTCCTAATATCTAACCTATACTTCCCTTGCGGTAATGTGAGACTGTTGTTCCTTGTTCTGTCATATACCACCAATGAGAACAAGTCTAGCTCCATCTTCTTTCGAACCTCTCTTCACGTAGTTGAAAGCTGCTATTAAATCCCCTATGTCTTCTCTTTTCCAAACTAAGTAAGCCTGGTTCCCTCAGCCTCTCCTCAGAAGTCATGTGCTTCAGCCTCCTCAACATTTTCATTGCACTCTGCTTGACTTTCTCCAATTTGTCCACATTCACATAGTATTCCAGATGTGGCCCCACCAGTGCTGAATAGAGGGGATTAATCATTTCCCTTGACCTGCTAGCAATACATGTACCAATGCAGGCCAGTATACCATTAGCCTTTTTTGGATCAAGATTTATAGGTGCTATGGTCGGAAGTGACCTCAAAAGAGTCTGACCCCATGCCAGTAGCAGGAAACAGTGCTGGGGTCATGTGACCACAGCCAGGTGCTTGTCCAGTCTCCTCTTGATGACCTCCAAGATAGGGGAGAGCAATGCCTCTCTTGGAAGCCCATTCCAGATTCTGGCAGCCCTAAATGTGAAGTTTTTTCTGATGTCCAACTTAGACCTACTCTCCATTAGCTTGTGGCCATTGTTTCTGGTTATTCCAAAGGGTGCTCTGGTAAACAGAGCATCTTCTATTCCCTGATGCCCCCCTTCCCCCAGTTAATTTTTATACTGCCACAAGATGCCCCCTCAGCCTTCTCTTGCAGAGGCTGAAAAGGTCCAGGTCCCTCAGCCTTTCCTAATAAGGCCTTCCCTGCAGGCCTCTAAACATATGAGTGGCTGTCTTCTGGACCCTCTCAAGGTTGTCCACATCCTCCTTGAATTGCAGCACCCAGAATTGGATGCAGTACTCTAGCTGTGGCCTGACCAGTGCATCATAGAGGTGGACATCACCTCCCTGGACATGTTCATGATACACCTACTAATGCACAGCAAAGTGTGGTTAGCTCTGTTAATTGCTTCATCACATTGATGACTCATATTCATCTTGGAGTTGACAGCAACTCTGAGATCTCTTTCCGTTGCTGTGCCTATAAGTGTGCTAATGTTTCCCTCTTCCTCAGTGTGGCACCTTGCACTTCTCCTTGTTGAATTGCATCCCATTGTTCTCTGCCCACTTCTCTAACTTGTCAAGGTCTACCTGGATCCAGTTTCTTTCCCTCAGTGTGTTTGCTTCGCCCCATAGTTTGGTGTCATTTGTGAACTTGATCAGAGTGCCCTCATCTAGGTTGCTGATGAAAATATTGAACAGCACCAGACCAAGGACTGAGCCTTGGGGGACCCCACTGCCCACATCTTTCGAGGTCGGTACTGAACCGTCCTCCTCTCCCTGGGTACAACCCTCAAGCCAGTTTTCCGCTGACATGATTGTGTAATCATTTGTGGCGCAGTCATTCAATTTGCTTATCAGAATAGGATGGAAAACTGTTTCAAAGGGCTTCTTAAAGTTCAAGTAGATGACATTTACCTCAACATCTGCATCTAAGCTTTTAATGAGCTGGTCATGGAAAGAAACAAAGTTAGTCAGGCAGGATCTACCTGCTCTGAACCCGTGCTGGTTGCCCTTCAGCATTATATTACCTGCTGGACTCCTACAAATGTGATCCTTGATAATTTTTTCAAGGGTTTTCCCAAGGATAGAGGTGAGACTAACCAGTCTATAGTTACCTGGCTCTTCCTTCCTTCCTCCCCTTCTTGAAAATAGGAACCGTATTGGCCTTTTGCCATTCCTCAGGGACCTTACCTGAGCACCGTGAGTGCTCAAACACTCGTGCCAGTGGCTCTGCTATGACACTGGCTAATTCTTTCAGTGCCCTTGGGTGGAGCTCTTAGGCTTTTGTGGATTTCCCTGCTTAGCCAGGAGGGTTTCTTAATCCCTTTGCTCCCTTTTCTATGTAGTGGGATTGCCCCCTTCTGTGCCTGAAGGATTTCTTCCTTGAGGAATGATCACCCTTCCTAGATCTCCGCTTTGCCAATGCTCTTGAGCTTTAATGCCCCAGTAACTAATTTCCTAAGGGCACACCATTGGCTCATATTCAGCTTATTGTCCACTGTAACCCCCAGGTCCTTTTCTGCAGAGCTGCTGTCCAGCCAGTCAGCCCCCAGCCTGTACTGGTGAATGGGATTGTTCTGTCCTAAGTGAAGGACTTTGAAGTCATCCCTGTCAAATCTCATGAGATTTCTTTTTGCCCAATCCTCCAATCTGTTGAGGTCACTCTGAATCCTAGCCCTACCCTCCAGTGTATCTACTGCTCCTTGCAGCTTGATGTTGTGGCAGAATACCATCCCTGTCTCTCTCCAAAACTCTATGGCAATATGGTTACCATGGTTACTCCTCTGCCCCCATCTGTTCATGTGACCCTGAGCTGGATACATTCTTGAGGGAGGGGGAAAACCCACTCCCTCTGCCTACATGACTGGCATCACATATCTGGGTGAGGGGCTTATGTTCCCTATTGTTCTAAGCAATGCCAACCTGACTGGGAGGGGGCTAGAGACCTTGCCAGTCTACCCAGCAACCAGTGATGCATTTCACATTGTATGGCTGGCAGTCAACAGGTGCTGGCCTCCATTGGACCAGTTAAATGAGGTCGTAAGGTCTATATAAGTTAAGGACTGTCCAGGAGGAGGTGCAGTAGCCATGATGAAAACTCAGAGAGAGAGAGAGAGAAGCTGGATCATCTGAAACTTTCTCTCTCTGTTGAAATTCATGATCAATGAACTGCCTGCCTCCAGACGGAATCTCCACCTGCCTCTGGATGATACTTGTAAATAAGCTACCTGAGATCTAACTAGAGATATAGCTTTCAGTAACTCAGCTACTTGATCAAAGGCTACCCAGCCACCCTGTTTGCTCTATGGGATTTCTCTGATATTGCTCTACCCTGTACCCTATTCCAAACCTACTCCTTGTAACCAATAAAGTTCTTCTTTGTACATAGCATGGGAGACTTATTGGGAGAGTGTCTAGATTATGCCTTAGGGATCCCCTTGGTTCGGCTGACTAAGGGAAACCACTATTTGTGCTTCAGTCTGAAGGAAGCACCCCAAGTTCTTGAAGTGGGTTGAGTACCCCCCAAGGGCTACTAGGTCTTTGTTTCCCAGGAGGAACAGAGCCAGGATCACTCCAGACCCTGGGTAGTGGCAGCGTTACCTTCAGGCTAGCAGGTGTGCTCCAGGAAGGGGGGTCGGCCAAATGTGAAGCGCCCCCAGGGAGGCACTCAGAGCTTGGAAGATGGTTGGGCACAGTGAGGTGGGTGGTTCAGCACAGGAGCACCCCCTACTGGCCCGCCACAGGTGTTACCTGCAAACTTGTTCGGGGTGCACTCCATGCTATATTCCAAATTGTGATGAAGGCATTGAACATTGATTACTACTGTTTGAGCCAAATGCTCCAGCCATTTTTATACCCACCTTACAGTCCATTTATCCAGCCCATACTTCCTTAGCTGGTCTGTGAGAATGTTGTGGGAGACAGTATCAAAAGCCTTGCTAAAATTAAGGTATACCACAGCCACTGAATCAACAGAGCCAGTCATCTCATCATAGAAGGCAATCGGGTTGGTAAGGCATGACTTTCCCTTGCTGAATCCATGCTGACTGGTCCTAATCGCCTTATTCTCCTTCAAGTGTTTAGAAATTGATTCTTTAAGGATCTGCTCCGTGATTTTTTCCAGGCACTCAGGTGTGGCTGACTGGTCTGTAGTTCCATGGATCCTCCCTTTTCCCTTTCTTAAATATAGGCACTGTGTTTGCCTTTTTCCAACCATCTGGGACTTCTCCTGATCACCATGAGCTTTCAAAGATGATAGCCAGTGGCTCTGCAATCTCATGAGCCAACTCCCTCAGCACTCCACAGTACAACCGATCCAGCCCCATGAACTTTTATATGTTCAGCTTTTCTAAATAGTCCCTAACCTGTTCTTTCACCATTGTTGGCTGCTCACCTCCTACCCAAACTGTGCTGCCAAGTGCAGTAGTCTGGGAGTGGCCCTAGAAGTTCTAAGACATTGATCTGATTCAGTTCTTTTTCTGCTTTTGTTTATGGGGCTAATAGTTTATTATTCAGCTAAAGCAGCAAAGTGGGGTTGCCCTCAAAAATGGTACCACAATATATGCAAAAATGATATGAAGAGATAAGAGGGGAGAACCCAGTTAGGAACTTCAACTCATGCTGCACTACCAAGCTGCTGATGCAGTAGAACGGTCGATGAAAGGTGTGGCACCTTTCAACCTGTGGTGTAATCAACAGCTAAAGAAATCCTTATTGTTCTGACTCAGAAAAATGTGGACTGGCTTGATGCAAGTGACAACAATATTTAAGCCTTCTTTGTGGCCCACTGGGCAATGCACCAAGTTAAACTGAACAACCTTTCCTCTCTTGCAGCTGCAGAAGCTTTCAAGAAATCAAAATCTGAAGTGCAGAAAAAGCTGTGGGAGATGGAGGACATATGGTGCAAAACAAAGCAACAGAACTACAAGCTCTGGTTCATACAAATAACACCCAAGGTTTTTTTCAGGAATTAAAGTCCATCTAAAGGCCACAAAGAGCCAGTCCTGCCCACTGATGGTACCACCTTCCTGACCGAGCATGATATTAGAAAGATAGAACATTTTGTGACTGTTCTCAATTGTGAATTGAGTGCAAATGATCAAATAGTAGACTTAATTGAGCAAATACCAGTTTGATATGAACTCAAAGATCCACCAACTTGGGAAGAGACTAAGAACACTTGGATATGGAAAACTGAAAGGCAGCTGGAGCAGACAAAATCCTAGCTGAAATGCTCAAATATGGTGGTCCTACACTTCACAGAGCTTTGCTAGACGTATTTACTTTCTGCTGGAAAATGAGGCTTTACCCTAGGATGCCAAAATCAAAACAATGTACCAGTGTAAAAGAGACAGACATGACTGTGACAGTTATCATGGCATTTTGCTCCTCTCTATGGCAAACAAGACCCTTGGTAAGCTGAAGAGGCTCCAGGTTATTGCAGATGATGTACTTCCTGAATCCCAGTGTGGTTTTCATTCATATTACAGCACTGCCAGCGTGATATTTACTGTACATCAGTTAGAGAAAAAAGCTGCTGCACAAATAAGTGCTCCTTGTCAATTTTAGTAAGGTGTTAGACTTTGGTGCCTTCTTGCAAAGTTCAGCTGCCCAGACAAATTAATTAACCTCATACACTACTTTCATGACAATATGCAGGCCCATGTATCTGTAGGTGCTTACTCATCTGATGCCTTTCCTGTAGCCAATGGGGTTAAACAGGGCTTTGTTCTTGCCCCTACATTATTTACTCTGTTCTTGACTGGAGTGCTAGAAGTTGCCACATGTACAATCACTGCAGGTGTTATCCTAACAACATGATATTACGGCAGATTTCTAAACCTCCACCAATTTAAGGCAAAAAGCAAATCCCAATAGTGAAGTAAAGGATTTACTGTATGCCAATGTTTGTCACCCTTTCTGAGAATGACCTGCAATATGTACTGAATTCCTTTGCCCATGCTGCAACCCTTTTTGGCCTTTGTATTAATACAAAGAAAACTGAAGTCCTATACCAACCACCTCCTGGCAGAAACCCATCACCTCCATCACTAACAGAAATAAAATCGTGTAGTAGCCAATTGAACAATGTCAAGTCCCTCTGCTATGTAGGTAGCACAGTTACCAATGACACCAGCATTGACAAAGAACTTTAAACATGGGAAAAGTCAGCTACCACAGCTTTTGGTTGCCTACAAAAAAGACTATGGACAAGATTGTGTGGGGGAGGTCAAAGTGTCTACAAAATGCCAAGTTTACAGAGCTGTTCTGCTCCCTTGTCTCCTATACTCATTAGAGACCTGCTGTCTTTATTGTCGCTGTATCAAAAAACTTAACTGCCTGCCACAATGCCATGTACACAGAATAATGGGAATCAAATGGTTCGACTAAATGACCAACAATGATTTGTCGGTGGAAGCCATACTAGCATGGAGGCAAATGATTTGGGTTGCCCACATCATATGTATGGACAACAATCAACTGCCTAAGAGTTCTGTACAGTGAATTTGAAAAAAGCAGTAGGAAGGTTGGTTGTTCCAAACTCTGCTACAAGGATGGCATTAAATGGCACATACAGTCTGGCAGGCTGGACTTAATGTCCTGGAAGGATATGGCCCATGATAGATGAGCTTGGCACTTCGCTACAGATGAAGCAGAATGAGCAGAACATCAGAACAACACCTTGCCAACAATAAGAGGGAACATAGACACCAACTTGCCATGGCACTTTCCCTGAACCCTACATCTGGAAACTGATTTCCAGTATCAATAGTAGTCATACCAAAATATGAGTGTCAGTCATTTTACTATTATTATTATTATTTAGGCTAAAGCAGCAAAGCGGGGTTACCTACTGTGGCAGTACAATGATTGCAAAAATTATATGAAATCATTCAGTGTCAACATAGAAAGCTGGGAGGAGTGCATAGAATCTTGCCCAATCTGGAACTGGGTGTAGCTCACCATGAAGTGGCTCTGATTCAGAGGCTGGAAGCAGAGTGATAAAGAGGAAAGAAGCATGCTGTAAACTTTGATTCCAACTTAAACAATATATGTATCTGTGAAACTTGCAACAAGCTGTGTCACTTGAATTGATCTTGTCAGCCAGAAACGGATTCATCAGGCATCTGACTAGACCTCTTATGTGTACACTGTGATCCAGAGGATCGATGGTTGCCTACTAAAGCAGCTGTAAAGGCATCCCTTCTGCTGATTAGGTGAAACTTCTTTGGCCAGGAAGTGGGGGCTTGAATGAAGCTTTCACATGCTCCTTGGCTATTCCTCAACCCGCCCCAATATTCAAGTCTACTGTGGAGTATGAGTATGCCCTGCTTACTCCTGTGTGCAGATTCCAAAGCCTGAATAACAGGCTGGGAATTTTGAGAGACTCTTTCTTGAGGTGTCATGCAGTCTAAGCTACAGACTAGACCTAAGCCTGTACATTTCATAGATTTCATAGACATCAGGGCTGGAAGAGACCTCAGGAGATCGAGTCCAGCCCCCTGCCCAAAGGGCAGGAAGTCGGCTGGGGTTATAGGATCCCAGCAAGATAAGCATCCAATTTACTCTTGAAGGTGTTCAATGTAGGTGCTTGACCTCCGCTGGCAGTCTGTTCCAGACCTTGGGGGCTCGGACAGTAAAGAAATTCTTCCTTATGTCCAGCCTGAAACGGTCTTGCAGGAGTTTGTGACCGTTCGACCTAGTCATCCCTTGGGGCGCTCTGGTGAACAAATGTTCCCCCAGATCCTGGTGGTCACCCCTGATAAACTTATAGGTGGCCATCAGATCACCCCTGAGCCTGCGCTTTTCCAGGCTAAAGAGTCCCATGTCTCTCAGCCTATCATCGTAAGATCTGTTTTCATGACCTCTGATCATGCGTGTGGCTCTCCTCTGGACTCTCTCAAGCTTCTCCACATCCTTTTTGAATTGTGGAGCCCAAAACTGGACGCAGTACTCCAGCTGCGGCCTCACCAAGGCCGAGTACAAGGGGAGAATGACGTCCCGGGATTTGCTCGAGAAGCATCTATGGATGCAAGCCAGCGTTTTGGTCGCTTTACTAGCCTCAGCATCACATTGCAGGCTCATGTTCATCTTGTGGTCAATGATGATCCCCAAGTCTCTTTCTTCTGTAGTGCTATCCAACGTAGCACTGCCGAGCCTATAAGGATGCTGCAGGTTTTTCCTCCCAAGGTGGAGAACCTTGCATTTTTCGGTGTTAAACACCATGAGGTTCTCGTCTGCCCATTTGCTGAGGTTGTCCAGGTCAGCCTGGATCGCCCGCCTATATTCTGGCGTGGATGCTTTGCCCCAAAGTTTGGTGTCATCGGCGAACTTGGCCAGTCCACTCCTGACTCTAATGTCCACATCATTAATGAAGATGTTGAACAGGATGGGTCCCAGGACAGAGCCTTGAGGGACCCCACTGGTCACAGGGCACCACGATGAGTGACTGCCATCGATTACAACCCTCTGGGTCCGACCACGGAGCCAGTTTCCCAGCCAGCGGATCGTGGTGGAGCCAAGGCCACAACCGGACAGTTTGGCCAAGAGGTGATCGTGGGATACCAGATCAAAAGCTTTTTTGAAGTCAAGATATATGACATCAATCTCTTCTCCCTTGTCCAGGTGATAGGTCACCTGGTCATAGAAGGAAATGAGATTGGTCAAACAAGACCTACCCACAACAAACCCGTGCTGGCTATCCCTTAGAATGTTAGCCTGGGCCAGTTCCTTAAGGATGGCATACTTAATAAACTTTTCTAAGATCTTCCCCAGGATAGAAGTCAGGCTAATGGGCCTGTAGTTAGCTGGATCCACTCTCCTCCCTTTCTTGAAGATTGGCACCACATTGTCCTTCTTCCAGTCTTCGGGCACTACACCAAAGTGCCAGGAGTTTTCAAAGATCCGTGCCAGGGGCTGGGCTATGACGCGTGCCAGCTCCTTGAGTACCCTGGGGTGCAGATTGTCAGGGCCGGCTGACTAGAAGGTATCCAGCTTCTCAAGGTGTTCCTTCACGAGGTCAGCATTTATGGAGGGTAGGGGATCCCCATCACCCGGATCTCCCTGTCCCATAGCAGGCATGGGCGTCCCATGGGACTGATGAAAGACTGACACAAAGTACCTATTCAATAGCTTGGCTTTTTCCTGGGCATCAGTTGTCAGTTGCCCCATCTGGTTTAGCAGGGGTCCAACATTGCCCTTGCTTTTGCTCCGGCTCCCCACATATCTGAAAAAGGACTTTTTGTTGTCCTTGATGCTTGAAGCTAGTTGAAGTTCAGTTGCAGCCTTGGCTTTCCTGGTTTGCTCCCTGCAGGACTGGACCAGCGCAGAATAATCCTCCTTGGAGGTGAATCCCGTCCTCCATCCTTTGTAGGCTTTCCTTTTTAGCCGCAGGAGGTCCGCTAGGTCCCTGGAGAGCCAGGAGGGCTGCTGTGCCTTCTTGCTGCCTTTCCTCCGTGTTGGAATAGATTTAGCTTGTGCACTGAAGATTGCTTCCTTGAGAAGCAACCACTCTTCTCGAACTCCCATCTCCCTGGGGTCATGGTCCCTGAGGGCCTGACCGACAAGCCTCTTGAGCTTGTCAAAGTCAGCTTTTCTGAAGTCAAGGACTTCTGTGTTGCTGACTGACTTGTCAGCTTTATGGCAGATGGTGAAGGTGATCAGCTCGTGGTCGCTGTCACCCAGTTCCCATCGATCACTAGGTCGCCGATTAGGTCGTCCCCCGTAGCCAGTACCAGGTCGAGTAGCGCTTTGCCTCTCATTGGCCCATAGACTTCTTGAGTCAGGTAGAGGTCATCCACGCACGAGAGAAAGCTTTGCGACCGCTCAGATTTTGCTGAGTGATCTTCCCACGAGATGTCCAGGTAATTGAAGTCACCCATGACAACCAAGGTCCTGGAGCAAGCGGCCTCAGTCAGTTCCCGGGCGAACTCCTGGTCAAGCTCAGGACTTTGAGTGGGAGGTCTTTAGTAGACTCCCACCGTTGTGTCTCCTGTGCCGTATTCCCCACGAATTTTTACCCAGAAGGTCTCTAGCTGTCCATGCTGGTCACCAACATCAGCTTGCAGGGACATGTAGCTTTCCTTCACATAGAGAGCTACACCCCCGCCCCTTTTGTCAACACGATCCCTCCTGTACAGGGTATAGCCCTCTATACCCGTGGTCCAGTCATGGGTGGAGTCCCACCAGGCCTCCGTTAGCCCAATGACGTCATAATTCTTTGCACTGAGCAGGAGGACAAGCTTCTCCTGTTTGTTGCCCAGGCTCCTGGCAGTAGTGTACAGGCAGGCAAGTGTCCCCTTGGGGGCTCTTGCCTTGCCCACAGATTGTTCCAGGGCTGGGGCAGGGGTGGGCTCCCCTAAGTGCCTTGGTCTGCTGGCTTTGCAAGGGTTGCTCAGTGGGCCAGCAGTGGCAGTAGTCCCCCCATCCCCCAGCGGGCTTAGTTTAAAGGCCGGTGGAGCAGGTCAGCCAGCCTGGCTGAGAAGAGCCTCATCCCCAGGGGGAAGTGTTTCATGAAACAGAAGTTCACACACAATTACAGTGTTTACTGCCCGCAGTTTGTTTGTGCACAAAAGCTACACACAGCTGTGACAACGTTAGTTGTAATTCTGTCACAAGAGTCTGTAAGCGAGTAGGCTGAGGGATAAAAGGCGACAGAGTTGGCTTGTGCCTGGCTTTCCTTCAGGTGGTACTAAAGCTACTGATATTGATACTAGTACCTGTATCAATATCAGCAAGTAATAATGTTCCTACTGCAGACAAGGTCATGGTGATTCAGTTACTTGGCTAGTTCAGAGTCTTGAATATTCTTTCTTCCTGATCTTAATTTTCAAATATTGTAGCTTCTTGCTGCACAGCTTCTAATTGGAAGAAATCGGGGTTGATTTTGGGGGTAGGATGCAGTGGTACAGTTGCATGAGAGCTGGTTCCAGTTCTCCATGACCCCAGGTGTCCAAGTCCCCTGAAGTGTGGGTAGGAAATGAGGTGAGACCAGAAGGTTGGGGGAGGGAGGTAGTGAGGCATGACTGGAGCCCTGGCCTGATAGGGGAGACACTTGGTGGGGGGAGGCAGGGAGGCACAGGAAAGATGTGCCCAATAGCATAACTTGAGGTGGGGATAAGTAGAACACCAGGCCCAGGGTGGCAATGTAGTAGAAGTGCCAGAATGGTTCCTTCACTTCAGAACCTGTGCCTTGGCAGCAGAACTAACCCCGTGGTGCTGTTATTGTAGCAGTGGCAGTGGCCAGGTACTTGAATACTGTGCTGCTGCTGTTGGAGCAACAACTAGATGTGCAGACCAAGCAGCAGCAGTAGACTATGTTTTTCAAGTCTGTGAAGTAGGTAAGGCCTTCTCCAGAATTCAGCAGCACCTTCTCCCCACCCCTCATGGGCTTTGCCCAGGTTGCAAACCCTGTTCTTAGACCCTGGATGACCTGGGTAAGGTGGGGGAGCCAGAGTTGCTTTTGTCCTGTTCCAGAACAGGGTTGTAAGGGGAAATAGCTTCATAAGGTGCCAGCTCAGCCAAGAACATTGGTGATGGGCAGATTCCCTCTTCCTGTTCCTACTCCTGATTAAGAAAAACCTCCTTTTCTTAATCCTGGATCTGTGCATGGGAGAAATCTGTTTTTATGGAGAACTCTGTTGAATGATTATTTTATTTAACAGAACAAACGTATTTACATAATCCATCAACTTCCTTTTGTGTGTGTGGTGACAAAATAAGAGCCTTTGCTCAGCAGCTGTTTATCTCATTAGAAGCCTTTTTGCTATCTTACCTGATATGACTTAGTGCCAAATTGCTACTCTGTTCCCTCCCCCACACCTTCCTTAAGCTCTAAAAATACATCACTGAAATCTACTCTCTCATCAGTCCTCAACATAAAAATTTATGAAACAAAAGATATTTAATCTTTGAAATAGAATAAATTACTATTGCATGAGGGAAATGGGTGTTTCAAAGTAGTACCTGCTCCTGGTTGGGCAAAGTTGTTTACGCAAAAAAAAAATAAAAAATTCATGGCTCAATATTTTTAACTCTCTCCATTTGCCAGAGCATGTGCTACAGTGGTGAATTAGCTGAGCCTGACTGGTAATGTAAGCCTCTCAAGCATAAATTAAAAATCTTCCTAGGCTGGGGGGGCCAAGCATTCAGGAAGTGTAACCCTAAATAGATAAAGCCTTGTTTTTTATGAATTTTCACTCTAATGATTGTAAATATCTAAAATATTCAATTTTTTTTCTTTAGTCTTCCATGTAACAAGCCATCAGGTAAGCACAGAGTTATAAAATAGCAAAAATACACATGAAAGCATAAACTGACATTCTTGGCAAAAATGGCCAAAGGAAATACAGAAAACCAGTATTTCCCATCCATTTCCACATACCATTTGCAGAAGTTACTATTCTTAAATATTTTTATAGCTTCAAGAATCTCTTAGTTGTTTCAGATGGATAAGAAAGCAAGATGTTTGCATGATCAGTTTGTTTAAACAAACAAGTTCAGGATGAGGATGAAAAGCAATTAAAATCCGTATGATTGAATGGTAAGATTAAGTATTTGAGGATACAGTACCTGTGCCTGAGGAATTTGCCATGAAAGAAGAGCCTAATTAGGGGACCAATTTGGCAAGGGGTTCTCTATTTGGTTCTGACATTATTTCAGAAACTGACTGACTGCCACAGTTACCTTCACACCACCAGCTGTCATCCTAGCACCATTACTAGATCCATTGTCTGTAGCCCAGCTCTTCATCACAACTAGATCTGCTCTAATCCCACTGATCAGGATGAACATCTTAAGGATCTGGAGCAGTGTTCCCTTCAATTACAATACAATTCCAAAACTGTATCGCTCAAATCAACAAAGCCAGACTCAGACCTCACTCTGATCTGCTATGATACCAACCCTTGGATAAGGGCAACAGAATCCTTCTGATGGTACTTAAAGCCGACACCTAAAACACCTCATTAATGGCTTCCAACCCCTCCTGGAAAAAGTTCACCAAGGCACAGGCCTGCAATGGACCTAAATGTTTGCTGTACCCCCATATCAATGGAAACTACATCACTGAGCCTAATAACAAGGAATACAACATCCAAGGTTCATTCATTTGCAGCTCTATCGATGTCATGTATGCCATAAGATGCTTACAGTGCTCACATGCTATGTATATGCACAGACAGAACCATTTCTATGTGTAAGAATGAATGAATATCAGTCTGACGAGCTGAAGAAATATACAAAAGCCTGTGGTAAAACATTTCAACCTTCCTGGACATGCCATCACTGAGTGAAGAAGATTATTAGGAACAGTGAGCACAGATTCACCAAGGGCAATTAATTCCTGATCAACCTGATGGCCTTCTATGATGAGATGACTGGCTCTGGGGATGTAGGGAGATCAGTGACTGTGATATACCTTGAATTTAGCAAGGCTTTTGATATGGTCTCCCACAACATTTTTGCAAGCAAGCTAAGGAAGTATAGGTTGGATGCATGGACTGTGAGGTAGATAAAATAAACAAAAATGGCTGGATCGTCAGGCTTAGAGGGTAGTAATCGGGTTGGTTCCAGGCCTGGTTTTGTTCAATATCTTCATCAGTGACCTGGGAAATGGGATGGAGTGCACCCTCAGCAAGTTTGGAGATGATACCAAGTTGTGGGGAGTAATAGGTACATTGGATGGTAGGGCTAGGATTCAGAAAGACCTAGACAAATTGGGGGATTGGACCAAAAGAAATCTCATGAAGTTCAACAAGTCCTGCATTTAGGACAGAACAATCCCATGTACTGGTACAGGCAGGGGACTGACTGGCTTAAGCTGCAGTCCTGTAGAAAATGACCTGGAGGTTACAATGAACAATAAACTGAATATGAACCAACAGTATGTCCTTGTGAAGGTTAATGGCATACTGGGCTGCACTAGCAGGAGCATTGCCAGCGGATTGAGGGAAGTGATTCTTCCCCTCGATTTGGCACTGGTGAGGACACATCTGGAATACGGGGTCCAATTTTGGGCCCTTCACTACAGAAAGGATGTGGACTAATTGGACAACATCCAGCAGAACAGAACAAAAATGGTTAGGGGGCTGGGGCACATGACACATGAGGAGAGGCTGAGGGAACTGGGCTTATTGAGTCTGGAGAAGAGAAGAGTGAAGGTGTGATTTAATAGAAGCCTTCAAAAACTAGCTGAAAGGGGTGGTTCCAAAGAGGATGGAGCCAGACTGTTCTTAGTGGTGGCACATAACAGACTATGGAGCAGTGTTCTCAAGTTGCCATGAGTGAAGTTTAGGTTAGATACTAGGAAAAATGTTCTCACCGGGAGGGTAATAAAGCACTGCCACATGTTATCCAGAGAGGTTTTGGGAACTTCATCCTTGGAAGTTTTTAAGACCTGGCTACACAAAGCCTTGGTTGGAATGATCTAATTTGGGATGGTCCTGCTTTGAGCAGGGGTTTGGACTAGGTGACCTCTTGAGGTCCTTTCCAACCCTAATTTTCTATGATTCTGTGACCTCAGGATTGATATTCCAAGGCAAAAAAAAATTTAGAAGCCAGTTTGTGAATAATGCCTTGTTCCACAGTTTCCAATTCAAAGTGGACTGTGTTAAGTATGATTTGAACAGGAACCAGGGATTTTTATCTCATTACTTGGATTATCTTATCTTGCTGGGATCCTATGACCCCAGCTGACTTCCTGCCCGCCCCTCGGGCAGCGGGCTGGACTTGATGATCTTCCAAGGTCCCTCCCAGCCCTAATGTCTATGAAATCTTTTGTGACTCCTTTGTTCCTACAGATCAAGGGTAGGCAATTATTTTTTGGGGGGGGGCCCTTAAGTTTTGTCAAGGTGTTCAGGGCAGCATGGGTAGTTTTGCCCCTCAGTAGTTGCTGGAAGTTGCATCCCCTAACCCATGACTCTTGCCACCAGAACTCCTTCCCCTTGTCCCCCAGAAATACTCCTTTAGTGGGGTAGGGATGCCATCTTGGAACCAGAAAATAACCCAAATCACATATGAAAAATCAAACACTTACTACAATAGATTTTAATTTTATTACAAAAATATTTTGTCATGATTTGTGTTTGTACAGTGTATATAGAGGTAATTGCATAATAACTCAAAATAACTTATAAGTTTTGTATAATGTGGGGGACGGTGTATATGTGTGGTGTGTGTGCATTTGGGGTGCATGGAGGATTTGTATGGTGGAGTGTAGGTATGTGTGGTAGAATGTGGGTGTGTGTGGGAGGAGTTTGGGGGTGTGGCTGTGTGGGGGGTGAAGGGTATGTTGGGGGTTGTGTATATGTGGAGAGCTCTGGGGACAGGGTGTGGGTGTGAGGGAGGGTGGGGGCATTGGGGGCCCCCCATTCTCCCTCACACCCCACTCTCCCTCATTCACATGCTGCCCACCCCAGCTCCACAATGCTGTGACCCTCTGTCGCCTGGGCATGGGCTACATGCTGCCACCAGCCTTAGCCCCATGCTCCAGTCTCCCTCCCAGCTACAGCCGAACCCCTGCTGCTTGCCTACCTGCTTACCTACCTTCCCAGAGCCAGCAGGAAACTGGGGAAGCGAACAGCTCCTGGGGGCTGTGGCCATGCATGGAAGCTGTATGCTGGCCAGCCAGGCCTTTCTGCCCACAAAGGTGGGAGCCAAGTAATAGGGTATGTTTTTGGGGCTGTGTGTACATGTTGGTGCCTTGCTCCCACCCTTCTGGGTGGAAGGACTGGGTGGGGCACAATTTGGGGGGGGCAGGGGCCCTGCTGACCAGATGAAAGTGCTTTGCAGCCCAGATCTGACCCATGGGCTGTATTTTGCCACACCCCTGCTATAGATTTTTTGATTGTATCCTTCTCAGTACTCCCACTTCCCCTTCTCCCCCTTCCTCTTCCTGTCCTTCCTCTCACTTGTTTTCCTGCCTGTTGTATTCTAATTAGTCACTCCACTATATACTTTGCTCTGTGCTGTCTTTTTGCAGCATTTGATGCAGTGAAGTTGGGTTTATGAAAGCTTGTGCTGTATATGGGTCGGATGATAGACAGATAGATAGTCTATCTGTCTATTGCACAAGTTGTTGTGAACCCAAATTCATGTGAGGACAACACTTCCCCCCCACCCCCCCATACACACATGCTGTGTGGATGGCGTGCAGTACATGCCCAGGATCAGCTCTGTGTTTTGCATACTGTTCACACCACAGACCAGCCTTGTGTGCAGCATGTACCCTGGCCCCACTGCACACCCCAGATGGGCCCCATGTGCAGATACCCCTGCCCTGGCCCTGCATATTGCATGCAGTGTATGTGGGGTCTACTGTCATTCCTTTGGGCAGCACCGTGGGTCAGATGATAGAGTTCTGCAGGCTGGATCTTTGGAACCCTTGATCTAAGCAGTACACAGATTAAGGGACTATTAACATCTCATAAAACCCTATCCCAGTTCTGTAACCAAAACTACGATTTTATGAAATACAATTTGAGCTAAAAACTATTAATGTTTTTTTAGTTAAAAAAATTACCAGATTCAGTGACCATATTTCCTACATCTGCACTATTTATTGTGAGTAATGCTTCATTATGGAGTAGTTGGGATGGAATTTGATTTGTGGTGGAAGGTTGTTACTTCATTTTCTCTCTGCTGCTATCCCAGAACCTAATTTGCAAAACTACTTTCTGGTTGTTTTAAAGTCTTGTAAATATGTTGAGAGATTAAATGACTTTCTCATCCTAGAAGAACTAAATTTTTCAACAGGAACTCATGATTTGTTCCTTTGGATTTTTCATATGTTAACACTGGGCTCCCGTTTTGTTTCAGTCTCCCCATAAAGCCCATGTTTAACTTTATAGCACTAGAGAGAGTTCACAAAATAGGCAGCCCTGTATATGTCCACGCACCTACCCCCATACAGTCTCCTTCATGTCAAAATTGTTGATACTGTTTAAATCATATGGGGTGCCAGAATCTATGATACTTGGTTGTTGTTTTTTTTTAAAATTTAAATTCAACCCCAGTAATGACTTATAGCCACTATGGTTAAGGCCAGACATTACACATAAACTGGTTTAAGTGAAACTGGTTTAAACCTATAACAGAGCAGACATTCAGTGCACATAAGCAAGTTTGAAAATGGCTGAAACCCGTTTCAGATAAACCTGGTTGAATATAGTATCAGACTTAACTGATTTGGCTTAAACCAGTTTATCCCAGACCCATTGCTGGTTTAAATTAAATCAAGACTCCCCCAGCATCCTGACAGTTTCTGCGCTGGGCAGAGCTCTGTTCCCTGCTTCAGTGGGCTGGGCTGGCCCCTCCCCTCTGCTCTCTAGCCAGAGCAGGTGCAGGGTATGGCCAGATGCTGATGTGCTGTGGCTCCTGAGGCAAATTCATCCCTCCCCCCCTTACTCTTCCCCCCACCCGGGAAACCCTGGGGTCCACAGCTGCTGTTTGCCAGCCCCAGGCACACTTCCATGGCTTGCCTGCAGCCAGGCAAGGATGGAATTAATTCCTTCCTCTGTCCCCTCTCTCCCCTGGGACTCCTGGGGGTTTGGCTGAAGTCTCTGCAGTTTGGGAGGGCATTAATTCCACAGCATGTCCATGGGGGAGAGAAGCAGATCCAAGCTCTGTGTACAGATCCAAGCCCTGTAGATGTGAGCCCAGATCTAAGACCTGCAGGACCAGACTGAGAGGTGGGAAGTGTTGGTAAAGACCTGACAATCATCACACATGCTGGAAATGTAGCTAAAGGAAGTTGTAGACAGCTTCACCAAAGAATGCAGAGAGCTACATACCTAAACAAAGCCTTCCTGAATGCCTGGCTGTAAGGATTAATGAAAGTAATTCTTGTCTTCCTGGTTTACATTTTAAGTTAGTCTAAGTTATGTATCCTGTGTTTTACTGGGCTGTATCTTAGCTTAGGCAAAGATTGTGGGTAGGTCCCTGGTGTATGCTTTGCAAATTGCTGTGTTCAATATATGACTGCTTCAGAGAGAGGACTTTTTTTCCCCCTCCCCGCTCGTCAGTCTGATAGCAGCTTCTCCCCTCCCCCCCATGCCAAGGCTGCTGGCTGGCATCCTGTGTGTTGTGCTAGCCTTGGCTGGTGCCTGACCACACCTGCAGGGAGGGGTGAGAGCCTGGGAGGGTGTCTCTCTACCTTCCCCTTTGGCAGTGGCTGGCAGGCATGCTCTAGTGCCCCCCAGCTTCTGGCTTGAGCCACTGCAGGCATGTGGCTGCATTTCCTGGTTTAACAGAGTATATTTGTCCAATAATGAATCAGTTTAAGCTGCACAGCTTAGACTAACTTACAAAGAGTGAATCAATTCAGGCATGGGCTTTTTGATTGTCTGTCCCTGGCCTATGGGGCCCTGCAATGTTACCAGGCCCTTTGCTTTTTATTTTAGTTGTTCAGATAGCACATGAGAATAGAATGTAAATAGATATCAATAACAGCATCATTTTTCTTAGCAGTTAAGTTCATGTACTTCCTTTTATTATCTAATAATTCTACAGTTCATTAAGTATATCAATATTTTCCAGTGTCCTGGGTGACACACTACTTCTGCTGCATAACTAGCCAGTGAATGCTTTCATTGAACTCTTGAGAAGCTACAATATGTTCATCCTTGATACTTAGGCAAATTTGCATTGCAGAGTGATTAATTGCATGCAGCTTTTTCACCCACTTCTAATTTTTCAGGGGACATAATTGGATGCAAATTGGCCAGTGTTAATCATTAGATATCACTAATTAAAAACAGAAGCTGTAGGTAATACTATGATTATTGGTAGAAATAAATGAAGCAGATCAGGTAATACTTTTCTTCGGGGACTCATGCCTTGTGTCTGAGCCTCATTAAATTGTAACATGTGAAGGTGCCCTGCTGGTACAGACTGCAGAAGAGATGTATTTAGAAGTAAGTTAAAAGTAATGTATGAGGTCAGTGTCTGAGAATAGGTGGGGAGGGGAGGGAAACATTCCTATGGCTCAAGGACTTTGCAATTTAATACATTAGGAACTTTAAAAAAGAAACTTAATTAGGTAGAAATTGGTTTCACATAACAAAATTTGGGTCAAGGGAAGCCGAGGATGTTTCTTTTCTGACCATGTTTCTGAAGTGTACCAAAGCATCGTGCCCTGAACATTTAATAGATATTGTTTTAACCCAATTCTTCAATCTTATAGCATGAGGCTTTTGTATTAAATGGAAGTAGTGAGTTGGGGTTTTTTTTGGGTGCTTGAACTGGGATATTTGTTTCAGAAAGTGGGTAATTTGTACTTTGTGAAAATTGCACTTCTTTAAAGTATCTAAATTTGATCACTAGTCATCACATATTTCTTTTTTTTCTTTCTTTCTCTAATAGTTTGTGATGCCTAGAGTTGTCTCTGGTACTTTGCACTGTATACCTATAGCTTTGGCAAAATGAAGCTAGGTGAGGCAGAGGGACTTGTGTACCAAATGAGGCCAGGGTCTTGTGGAAGATGGGGTAATCCAAGTAATGATGAATCATCATAGGTACTCATGGAAGGACCAAATTAACCTTATGCAGTCAAATTGAATTTTGGCCTTTTGTTTTTCAGTGCTTGGTTTTAAAAATTCAAGGTCCTTTTACTACTTTGTGCAATGCATATAGAAAATACATTTATAGATATTTTTATCATGTAGAATCTTTTGATTTAATTAAAGAAAACACCAAAACCTAACTTTTTTGACAGCCCATGAGACTTCTTTATTGATTTACTTCCCCCACCCCCAACTTTTTCCTGCACAGCTATTTATTAGGCCTGTGCGAAGCGGCTAGTGTTTGTTCTGGATTCAGATTTGGCCGATTTGGGGGACAGCGATTCGATTCGGTGATTCGAATCACTGTCCTGAATCAATTCGGCTGAATCTGATTTGGAGATTCGGCTGCTGCCAGATCAGCCAAATCTCTGAATCTCACAAGCCCCATCCTCCATCCAGCTTCACCGACTCCAGCTCCCAGCTCTTTGAAAAACAAACAAAAAAAAAGCCCAACTAACCAGCTGCCTGGTGGAGGTGCGATCTTTACTGCCCACCACTGCCCTGTGCTTCATGGGTGGCTCTGTAGGAAGCCCCAGAAGCCCTGAGGCTGCTGCAGAGGTCGATGGGGCCCGGAGGGGTGTTTCTTGAGGGGCCGGAACTGGGGCAGGTGTGGCAGCCATGGCGGGAGCTGGGGAAGTGGGCGGGGTTGGGGGGCACTCAGGGGGGCCTGGGGGAGCATGCAGGGGATGGGGCTTGGCAGGGGTCCCCCCGTGGTCCCCTCTCCCCTCCTCTAGCCCCCCCTCCCCCACCCCCTACTTAGCAGCATGGAGTCAGGCTCCAGCTCCTTGCTTCAGCGGGTGGGGGCTGCCTGAATTGCTGAAGCTCTCCAAATCTTTTTCGAATTGATTCAGAAAGCTTCAAATTGATTCAGACCTTTTAACTGGTCCCCTGATTTGATTTGGATTTGGAGATTCGGCCACTGAATTGAGCTGAATGTCCACCAAATTGAATCAGCACCCGAAGCTTTGCACGGCCCTACTATTTATCAGGTGTAAAAAATAAGGAATAGCTATTTATTAGAGCAAGAGGAGAAAATCCATAAACAGTGATGACTTTTTTTGTAAGTAATTGTTATAAAAACTTTATTTCTTGTTAATACTTTTGTTGATGTTAATTACCTGGGTGTCCCTTGGCTAGTCATTTTCATTATTTTTTACAAAAACATACTTTGGGAGTAAGTGAGGTGGGAGAATAAGTTCATTTGGTGCCACATTATTTCTGAAAGAAATGTTTTGTTTTGCAAGATCATCATGCTATCAAAATCTGATAAAATATTGGGTTTAGCCACTAGGGTTATAGAGAATAGGCATAAATAGAACTTCTATTACTAATATAAAATAATAGACTCATAGAAAAGTAGGGCATGAAGGGACCTCCAGAAGTCATTCAGTTCAAAACTGTACTTGAGGTAGGACCATCCCTATCCTAACCACTCTATATAAATCGGTTGCCTAATCTGTTAACAAAACTAAACAGTTAACCCTTGCACAGCCACAAGATAATATCTTAACTTGCCACAGGTTAAGAGGGGGATAATGGTGGCCAAAGTTCTGCGGCCACAAAGGTTGTTAAAATAAGCTTGAGAGATGTGAGGAAGAGGAGCATATCCCCCACTGTAGAAGGCAGCAAAAACTCCTAAAGTCCATACCAGTCTGACCGTGGGGAAAAAATTCCTTCTTCACCCCAAATATGGTGATTGACTCTGCTCAGGGGCCAAGATCCTCTAGCCAGAAATCTCCAGGCTCAAGTCCCAGAAGGAGGACTGACACACCCCAGTCAAAATCCCCATACTTGGCTGCAGCCAATAACTAATGTCTCCACCCCTGACACGTGTAGGGGAAAAAATTCCTTCCTGGCCCCATGTGGCACCTGGTAAAGTGCAGAAGCATGGGAAGTACCCATAGGAGAGCATAGCCAAAGCTACATCTAGATCATCCCTGACCAGTGGCTATCTAACATCTTCTTGAACACCTCTAGTAACAGAGAGCCCACAACTTCCCTAGGCAGTCTATTCTACGGCTTCACATTTCTAACAGTGAAGAAGTTCTTATGAATATCCAATCTATAACTATTTTTCTGTACTGTCAAGTCATTGGTTCATGTCTTGAACTCTGCAGTAAGAGAGAAAAGGTGGTTTCCCTTCTCTTTGGGTACAGACACAAGTGCAGTCCCTGCTGTAACTCAGAATGCTTTGCAGGAAGAGTTCTGAGTTACAGTGATCCCCTGGACCAAACCAAAGTTCACTGTTGCTTCCAGCTGGGGAGGGGAATCTAGCTGCTCGATGCGAGGCTGCAGCTGGTTTCTCCTAGCAATGGCCCCTGTTTCAGAAAGGGAAGAGGTAAATGGAGCAGAGGGAGCTCATTCCAGGGGTTCCTCAGCCAGTGCTGCAGAGTGAGGTGGGTGAATTGGAGCTGCGCCCCCCCCCCAAAACAAACAAACAAACAAACAAAAAACTCCAATATACCTGCCCCCTGAAGAAAAACTCCAATATACCTACCCTCCCATGGGGGCTCAAAACCCCCCAGACTAAACTCTGTTTCCTTTCACCCCTCCCATTCTGAAAACAGGAGCAGGCTGGCAGAAAGTTGCAGACGATACTGTTTTGAAATGTCTATATCTGACCCTTCACACAATAAGTGTTCAGATTTTTATCTGACCGGGCATTTTTAAAGCTGTCTGAAGCTGTGCACTTGTTTCACCATGGCTATAGACTACTTTCTGTGTTCAGATCAGGTGAAAACTGTCACTTCTATCTGTGCCCTTTATGGCAGCCCTTCAGGTATTTGAAGACTGTTATCATGTTCCCTCTTAAGCACCTTTTCTGCAAGCTGAACATTCCTGTTTCCTTCAGTCTCTCATTGTATGACCTGCCTGCCAAGCCCTTTATCATTTTAGTTGTCCATCTTTGGACACTTTCCAACTTCTCTGTCCTTTTTAAAATGTAGAACCCAAAACTGTATTGAAGTGTACTGCATAAACAGGCACTATTGCTCCCTATGTCTTGGACCTAATGCTTCTGTATGCATCTCAAAACCACATTTACCTTTTATGCAACTACATCACACCTCATTTAGAGTCTGTGATCCACTAAGACTCCCAGATCCTTTTCCACAGCACTGCCATCTAGACATGTCACACATTTTGTATTAGTGGTTTTGATTATTCCTCTTGAGAGTGTAGCACTTTGCATTTGTCAGCAATGAACTTCATTCTCTTAGCTCTAGCTCAGCTTTCCAATCTGTCAAGATCCTTCTGTACTGTGTTCTGTTCTCCAGTGTGTTTGTCATGAGTGACTGTTGTCTTCTGAATCTGGGGGGGGGGGCACCCGCAGAAGCTGCCAACCCTGCCAAGGGGGGCACCAGTCCAACTGACAGCATCTGTGTTGGCTGTCGGGGGGGCACTGGCCCCATCAGGGGGCAAACGTGTACCCCCGTGGACCCCCTACCAGTTGCCTATGGTGTTTGTAGTCCTTCCCATTTCACGTCACCTGCAAAGTTTCATAGTTTCATAGTAGCTAGGGTCAGGAGGGACCTGAACAGATCATCTAGCCTGACTCCCTGCTACAGGCAGGAATAAATGCTGGGATCACAAAACCCCAGACAGGTGATCATCCAATCTCCCCTTGAATTTGCCCAAGGTAGGGGCGAAGACTACTTCCCTAGGAAGCTGGTTCCAGATTCTGACCACCCTAACTGTGAAATATTGCCTTCTGCTCTCTAACCTAAACCTATTCTTCATAAGCATATTACCATTGTTCCTCATCACTCGAGGTGGTGCTGGGGAGTATAGGGCTCTTCCTATTTGCTGATGATCTCCCCTGATGAGTTTGTAGGCAGCCACCAGGTCTCCCCTCAGCCTCCTTTTGCTGAGGCTGAACAGGTTCAGGTCCCTCAGTCTCTCCTCATACAGCCTGTCCTGCTGCTCTCTCACCAAGCGGGTGGCCCTCCTCTGAACCTTCTCCAGGCTGGCCGCATCCTTTTTAAAGTGCGGCGCCCAGTACTGGACACAGTACTCCAATCGCGGCCTGACCAAAGTCGCATAGAGGGGGAGGAACACCTCTCTGGACTGGCTTGTGATACATCTTTGGATGCATGACAAGGTATGGCTGGCCTTGCTGGCTGCGGTCTGGCATTGGTGGCTCATGGTCATCTTGGAGTCAATAATGACTCCAAGATCCCTTTCCGCCTCTGTGCTTTCAAGAGGGGAACTCCCCAGCCTGTATGTATGCTGTGGATTCCTTCTCCTAAGGTGCAGCACCCTGCATTTGTCTATGTTGAACCCCATCCTATTCTCATCTGCCCACTTTTGTAGTCTGTCTAAATCAAGTTGCAGCCTCTTTCTCTCTTCAAGTGTGTCCACCTTGCCCCACATCTTTGTGTCATCAGCAAACTTAGACAGCATGCTTTCCACCCCCTTGTCCAAGTCGCTGATGAAGATGTTAAACAGTGCGGGCCCAAGGACTGAGCCCCAGGGGACCCCACTGCTCGCATCTCGCCAGGTTGAGTACTACCTGTCTACGACTACTCTCCGGGTGTGCCCCATCAGCCAGTTTTTTACCAATCAATGCCATAGTCACTTAATTTGTTAATGAGAATAGGGCGAGAGACAGTGTCAAAGGCCTTCTTAAAGTCTAGAAAGACTACGTCCATGGCAACACCATCATCCAAGGATTTAGTTACTTGGTCATAAAAGGCAATCAGGTTGGTCAGGCAGGACCTGCCTTTGATGAACCCATGCTGGTTGCCCCTGAGCATGATCTTCCCTGCTGGCCCCCTGCAGATGTGCTCCTTGATGATTTTCTCCCGAGGACCGAGGTGAGGCTTACGGGCCTATAGTTACTTGGGTCCTCCTTCCTCCCTTTCTTGAAAATTGGGACCACATTAGCCAGTTTCCAGTCCCCTGGCACCTGACCAGATGACCATGAATGCTCATATAGTCGGGCCAAGGGTGTCGCGATGACCCCTGCCAGTTCTCTCAACACCCTTGGGTGGAGGGCATCTGGACCTGCAGATCTGAAAATGTCTAACCCTTCCAGAAGATTTCTAACTACCTCTGCACTGACCCAAGGCCTGACAGAGCTATCCCCAAGACTGTCCCTACCTCTGGTAGGTGGGATGTCCCAGTTCCTTTTTAAGAAAACAGAGGCAATGAAACTGTTAAAAATATCAGCTTTCTCATCTGGCGTAGCCACAAGGTTACCATTTGAGTCTTGCAGGAGCCCTACATTGCCTGGTGCCCTCTTCTTGCTCCCAATGTACTTGGAAAAAGGACTTTTTGTTGTCCTTAAGCCTGGATGCTAGCCTGAGTTCCATCTCTGCCTTGGTCTTCCTAGTAGCCCTCCTCACAGGCCGAGGAGGACTACTCCTCCTTGGTGATAGCTCCTCCCTTCCACTGGTTGTACGCCCCTCCCCCCCGTATAGTCCTCAGGTGTTGCTGAATGCCCTTGCTGAGCCAAAGGGGTTACTGAGCACTCTTACTCTGCTTGCTTCTCCCAGGGACTGTTATCCTTTGGACCTCGAGGATTGCCCCCTTAAGGTATGACCAACCCTTGTGGACTCCCATCTCCTCTACCTTCTGGGCCCTCAGTGCCTCCCCCACTAGTCTCCTAAGCTCATTGAAGTTGGCCCTTCTGAAGTCAAGGGCTTAACCTTAGTGTAACCCCTTGACACCTTGCATTGGATAGTGAAATCCAGCAGGTGATGATCGCTATTGCCCAGGTGGCCAAGGAACTGCAATCCCCTCACCAGGTCATCCCCTGTGGCCAGGACCAGGTCCAGCAAAGCATTACCCCTAGTGGGGCTGTGAACTTCCTGGATAAAGTGAAGGTCCTGTAATACAGCCAGGAACCTGTGCAAGCGGTCAGACCTGGCTGTCTGCTCTTCCCAGCAAATGTCTGGGTAGTTTAGGTCACCCATGTTCATGTTAGGTTGTGCAGAACTTCACAGCTTATTACCATATGGTGTTTTGCTTGTTTCTTTGGGGTTTTTTTAAAATAAAAAAGTAAAGTTTTGATGACTTTGAACTCTTAGGGATTCATGCATGTGTCATCACAAAACTTTTTTCTGTGAGACAATACTACTGCTTCTTTGATCATGTTATGCTTCTCATAGTACTTCATAGTACAAGAGATGAGCTCAAACCTTCACAAACATTCATACTCATGGGTTTTGATTCTAAACTCTCCTATTGTAGTAGAACAAATGTTTCCTTCTGCATAGTTAGAGTGAAAGTTTATTCATGTTTGTTCATAATACAGCCCTGGAGAAAAAAAAATAGAAGAACTGAGGGATGGGGGAGGAAAAGGGGTGGTTTACTGTTTGTAATGACATTCCTTCCAGTAGAACATTTTAATACTAAACAGTACAGTATACTCTCAGACTAAATTGCACCTTCTGTCTTGGGGCTAAAGCATTCCAGAGTTAACCGTTCAAAACCAGAAATTTCCAAAATTGTTAGTCGCTTAAGAAAATCTTGGAATAGGATGAATAAATATTCTGCAAAATAACCTAGAGTTGCTTCAAGTTGTTCTAGGTACTGTATGCACAGGGTATCCGTAAAAACTCTTTAACTGGATGCAAATTTAGTTACATTTGAAAGTTACAGCAAAATGACATTATAAAGATTAATGACTCTCTGATTTCTAGCACATGATGCTTTTGTAACGACATTGATTGTATCAGTGTAACTGTTACATTGAGCAGTTTGATGAGCTGTTTTACTGTATTGTGTAGCAGTGTCCTTGGTTTAGGTTTTGCTCTTAATTAACGAAGTCAGTTCTGCGTCTTTCAAGTAACTGGTAGCAGACAGTCTCATTCTATCCAAATACAAGCTTCTTTTTGTTCTAAATACCAGAGGGAATTCCTGTATTACTTTATAGGTTTATGAAGATGTTGTTTCTTGAGAGGTTTATAAATGTATAGCAGATTTGGGCACCCTTTAATATTCCATATAACATGCTGTAGAAAAGATTCTCTGCCTTGCAGAAACCGGAGGAAATAATTTCAGACTTGAAATGAACTGATCCCTGAGGGCTTTGCTGTAGTTTCACTATGAGCCTTATGTATGGAGCATCATGTAGTTACACTGTCCAAGAAGTAGTGTGGGAAGTCTCTCTAAGGTTAGGGACAGAAATTGCATACAAACCAGTGTAAGTGATTGGAAACTGGTTCAGATCTGTTACACAACAGAAGTACAGTGCACATAAACTGCTTTCCAAATGGTTGAAACCAGTGCAAGATAAACCTGGATGGATGTAGTATCAAACTTAACTTGTTTAGGTTAAATCAGTTTATTGATCTTCTGTCCCAGATCCCCTCCAGATTCAAGTGAACTCAGTCCCCCAGCATCCCAAGATGCTTTGAACCTAGCCAGCAAACCCCCTCTTGGGTGGGGGCAGGGTGGGTGAGGGGGGATAGCCTTGGCCCAAGCTGTCTGCTTCAGCTGAGTAGGATGGTGTGCTATAGCACCTCCCAGCTTCTGGCCCGAGCTACTGCAGGCATGTGGCTGCATTTCTGGAATCAAAAGTGAATTTCTGTTCACTTGCTTATCAGTTCAATCCACTCATTTTAGACCAACCTGAGAAGACTGAATCAATTCAGCTTTGGGCGTTTTGACTGTCTATACGTAGCTTCAGGGTTTTATCTACATTAGTGTTTGGGTATCAGAACTGGATTTAACTGAGCTAGCTAAGGTACTGAAAGCAGTCTGGCCATGGAGGCACAGAGCTCCATGTAAATTTATGGCTTAACCCCCCCCCCCCCCCCCCCCGAAAACTCCCAAATCCTTCAGTGGGCTGTGTGCTGCCCTGGCTAGACTACTTTGGTTAAATCTAGTGCAGATACGGCTATGCTGCATTACAGCTCACAATGGAGATACCTTTAAAAATAAAAGATAGTTACCTTCCTGCTTTCTCTTCACTCTGGTGGAGGGGGAAAGTGGGGAAGGAAAGGGGTCTTATAGTGGTAGATAGACACTCATTTTGTCTCCTCTGTTCCATTTCAATACTTGGGAAAAAAAAAGTATCATAAGTAAGCTAAGGAAATGAAGCTGAGAGGAGATAACTATAAGGTGGATATGGAGCTATCTGAATAATTTTGCTAAGAGTTGTGCTCAATTTCTTGATATTGCTGTGGTGGGAGGGTACCAAATGGAGTTCCCCAGGAATAAATCTCACCTTCCAGTTCTGTTCAAACTGTTTATTAATGATTGGTAGGATGGAATGAATGCACATTTAGTGCATGTTCAGAAGACCTCAAACTAGACTGAAGAGCAGACACTTTTTGGGAGGATAGGATTAGGATGCAGAATGACCTTGATAAATTGGAAAAATGGTCTGAAATTGATTGAATGCTACTCAATAAGAAAAAGTCCACAGTAATCCAGTTAGTATAGAACAATTAAATGCACAAATGCAATTGGAGATCAATTGTCTAAGATGCAATAGTGCAGAAAAGAACCTAGGGATTATAGTGGACAGCAAGATGGATGAGTGACTTGTTCTATTTTTGCCAAAACAAACACACAACCCCCCTCCCCAAATACCCAATAGCATACAGGTTTGTATTAATAAGAATATGGCCCTTATATCAAGGGAAGTGATTCTTCTACTCTATTCAGCATTAGTGAGGCCTCATCTGGAGTACTGTGTCCAGTTTTGGCACTGTGCTTAAAGGAAGATGTAGAACAATTGGTAACAGTCTTGTGGAGAGCAACAAAAATGACTGAAAGTCTGACAAGCAAGGGAAGGTTGGAAGAACTGGAATTATTTAGCCTAGAAAAGAGAAGACTGAGTGGGGATTTGATAACAGTCTTCAAATACATGAAGGGCAGTTATAAAGAGGATGGTGATTGACTCTCCTTGTTTCTGCAGGGGACAGGATAAGAAATAACGGTCTTAAAATGCAACAAGGGAAATTTAGTTTGAATATTAGCACTTTCTCATTATGAGAGCGGTTAAGCACTAAAACAGATTACCTAGGGAGCTTGTGGAGTCTCTATGCTTTGAAGTTTTTAAGACCAGGTTAGACAAATTGCATGGATGATATAGTTTAGAAAGGGATGATCCTGCCTTGGGCAGGGGGCTAGACTAAATGACCTCTTGAGGTCCCTTCTAACTCCATTTTTACGATTCTATGAACTTGGTCATGCACCTCTGGAAAGGTTTTCCTCTACAAACAGCTCTGGCTGTCTGCTTCCTTTATAACTCTGGTGCTTTGGGGCATAGTTTAGCCTTCAATGTTAGAGTATGTTAGGGGGAAAAAAGTGTGATAGGCTTCAGTTGCCACACAGCAACCTCAGATCTACTGACACCAGTAGTACAAACTAATTGTTGTTGTCTAAAAATGGGGCAAAATATATATTACGTTTATTTTTCCTCCAGTTTCTTCTTTTTTTTCCTTTCCTTTTTTGGTGTCTGTTGCTACTGTGGCTCAGGTCACTGGATCTGAAAATGGATAAAATATTTGTGTGTGCGCGCGCGCATGTGTGTGTGTGTGTGTGTGTGTGTGTGAAGAGCACTATCATCTGCTCTTTTCAAGTTCACACTGTAGGTATTCTTCCAAGCTTAGCCCTCTCTGGGATTTTTGCCTTTTTTTTTAATGCAGTAGACATTGTGGCGGTATGAGGTATTTAAGCCCAGTCTGATGTGAAATACAAATTTACACACCTTGTCATTCTTGCTCACAGCAGCCAAAAGTATAAGACAGATGTGTTACCTTCGGTGTTATCACAAAGAACATGCCTCATTTGTCTTGTTATTACCCCAAAATTGGTGTGTGTCTATCAACAGCGGAGCTGATTTAATTACAGATGATGGATGTGGTGAATTTAGCCCTGTCGTCTTCTGTTCATGAATTGTTCACAAAAAGACTTAATTTTTTTGCAAACCTATTTTCTATTTCTAATCACTCAACTAATATCATGTGAGCAAATTGGAGACCTTTTTTTAATAAGGGCTGAGGGGAACTGGCCGAGGTCATTGCAGGTCCCCTGGCATGGCTTTACGAGCACTCGGGGTGCTCTGGTGAGGTACCGGAGGACTGGAAGAGGGCCAACGTGGTCCCCATCTTCAAAAAAGGCAGGAAGGAAGATCTGGGAAACTATAGGCCGGTTAGTCTTACCTCGATCCTAGGCAAGCTGTTTGAGAAAATTATGCTGGCACACATCCAGGAGGGGCCAGCAGGGGACTGCATGCTTAGGGGCAACCAACACGGGTTCATCAGTGGCAGATCCTGTCAGACCAACCTGGTGGCCTTTTACGATCAGATCACCAGATCGTTAGATCCAGGGGTAGCAGTGGATATAGTCTTCCTGGGCTTCTGGAAGGCTTTTGACACCGTCTCTCACCCCGTTCTCATTAAGAAACTGGGGGGCTGTGGTGTAGACACCCACACACTCAAATGGGTCGCCAACTGGCTGGAGGGCCGCACCCAGAGGGTGGTAGTGGATGGGTCCTTCTCAGCCTGGAAGGACGTGGGCAGTGGGGTTCCGCAGGGCTCGGTCCTCGGGCCCGCACTGTTCAACATCTTCATCAGCGATTTGGATGAGGGGGTAAAAAGCCTGTTCAAATTTGCTGATGACACTAAGATGTGGGGGGACGTGGGCACATTGGAAGGGTGCAACAGGCTACAATCAGACCTAGACAGGTTACAAGGGTGGGCGGATGAGAATAGGATGAGTTTCAACACAGACAAGTGCAAGGTGATGCATCTCGGGAAGAACAACCGGCACCATACCTACAGGTTAGGGAACTCCCCTCTTGTCAGCACGGAGGCGGAAAGGGATCTGGGGGACATCATTGACTCCAGGATGAACATGGGCCGGCAGTGTGGAGAGGCAGTTAGGAAGGCCAGCCGCACCTTGGCATGCATCCACAGATGCATCTTGAGCAGGTCCAAAGAGGTGATCGTCCCCCTCTATGCGGCACTGGTCAGGCCGAAGCTGGAGTACTGCGTCCAGTTCTGGGCACCACACTTCAAGAGGGATGCCGACAGCATGGAGAGGGTCCAGAGGAGGGCCACTCATATGATCAGGGGACAACAGGGCAGGCCCTATGAGGAGAGGCTGTGGGACCTGAACCTGTTCAGCCTCCACAAGAGAAGGCTGAGGGGAGATCTTGTGGCCTGTTATAAACTAGTCAGAGGAGATCAGCAGGCTTTGGGGGAGTCACTGTTCCCCCGAGCACTGCCAGGAGTGACCAGGAATAATGGTCACTAGCTGGCAGAGGGTAGGTTTAGGCTAGATATCAGGAGGCGCTACTTCACGGTCAGGGAGGCTAGGGTCTGGAACTAGCTTCCAAGAGAAGTGGTGCAGCCTCCTACCCTGGGGGTGTTTAAGAGGAGGTTAGATGAACATCTCGCTGGGGTCGTTTGACCCCAGTATTCTTTCCTGCCAAGGCAGGGGGTCGGACTAGATGATCTGCTCAGGTCCCTTCCAACCCTAGAAACTATGAAACTATGAATGAAGACGGGGAATTACCTGGGGTAGAACAAGCCCCAGGAGTCAGAACAGCATAAGAGTAAGAAGCATCTTCATAGCTCACTGGATACATGGAATCTCAGCAAATTAAATCATGATTTAAGAATTTTGTGTTTTCTGATAGGATATTTAGTTTGGTATCCTCTCTCTTTCTACCACTGATGTGTTTTGCTCCAGGTCTCACTTCTCTCTAACAGCCAAAGCTTTTTAAGGACTCCTTTTTCTTCCTCCTGCTCCTTCTTTCTTCACCAGTGTGAGAGTTCTTGTGATTAGCAAAAACCACAAAGATGTCTGAAGTGAATAGCTCTCTTGCTGACTTGCCGGGTCTGAGATGAAGGGCAACAACAGGATAGCAGGGGAGCTAAGAGTTTTTCAAATGAACAGGATATGTCAGGTTGAAGTGTGAATCTTCACAGATCCCTGCCCTCCACTGAGTTTGGTTATGCCTCTCACCTACTCCACATTTCTACACAGTGGATGGGCAAGATATAAAAAGGAAAAAATATAATATGGGTCTTTTCACATATATTCTTTCATTTGTCATATTATGGGTCTTCAATAGAAGATTAATACTAATCTAAGCATATTGATTAAATGATGCTTAAAAGTTAATAAGAAACAGAGGGAAAGTCAAAATATGTTACGAATATAAACCCAGCATGTCAATATTAATAGTCCTCAGTAGAACTTGAATGGAATCAGAATGTGAGGTTACAGATGATTAAACTAAAATTGCTTTAAGTTCCAAGGCTATGATCCTTTGATATATTTTTTTTCTTAAAATGATAATCTCAATATTATACACTTTATAGGCCTTTCTAATTTTGTGGAAAACGCCATGCTTTTGAAGTGCAAATAGTGGTGATTGCTTCCCTCTATCCAAAGTAATTAAAAAGGGCTTCTGTGCCCTGCTGTATGTACATCCTCAATTTTATCTGCACAAATCTCTTTTATTGGAATAGGCTTGTAATTGCGTATCGGTGCTTATCCACTATACGGTCTTCTTCCTTCCTTTGAAGCCTGGAGTATTTAATGGGTATGACTGTTTGAATACGTTGGAATATGTCATCCTGGATGAAATTAGTGAATACTTTCTAGCTTTTGTACCTATGTGACTCTTTAAAATTACAATGCACATAGTCATAACATCACATCTACATTGTAAATTAATAATAGGTATGCACAACATTAACAAGGAAAAAAAGCAGTTTATACTGGATAGCATATTCTCATTTCCAGTAAATTACTGTGTTAGCTCCTATAGATTAGGTTCTTGAGATGCAGGTGTGATCCAGCTGTAATATTTTTTGAGATTTTTGAGGGATTTTATTTCTTTTTCTCTCCTTTTTTTCCTCTCACATGTCAGCAAAATTAAGTTAGCACTCTCGCATCTAATTTTAGACATAAGCCAGAGTGGCCTATTTTCCATACAAATTTAATATGGTATAATGTGCATTATCCATGACTCAGAATAGCATAACAAAAAAGCCATCAAAGTTTCCATTATGAATAAAATAACTACTAGATAAGATAAATATTCAAGACAGATGATAGAGGAAATTACAATATTCTAATGGGGTTTATACAATTACATTCTAAATTGATAAAGAACTCTTTCCAACTCCATATATCCTTCATAAATATAATTTATTACACATTTCTGAAACCTGGAGGAAAAAGGTTGTGTGGGTGATATTTTTTAAAGGAATAAAAGGTTCTTATCTACAATGTGTGGTGCACATCACTGCACAGTAACAAATCAAATGCTATTGGCAGAGTGCATAGCTGATGGGACAGGCCATGGATGCAGAGCTTTTCATGTCATCTTCCCTTATAGGATTATGATCCAGTTCAATAATAATCAAAGGGTATTTGTATTCTGTGTGAGAAGAGCTGGTTATTCCAATTTACTTCCAAGAGAAACTAAGATGTCATATAGATGTCGCACTTGTAGCTCTACAGGTACTGCCAGGCTGCTGACCCAGTGGGGGAGCGGGGAGCAAAGCTGCTTTCCTCTGATGACCAGGGTCAGCTACATGCTTACTGATAGGCTGCTGCCTTGGAGTAGGAGTCTTCAAGGGCCTTTAGCTTTGTTCCTTGCCCTCCTTGCAGGAATGGCAGCGAGTATCCCAGAGCCTGGGTCTCCTGAGGGCTGCCACAAACTGAGAGACCATGGCACTTGGTGATTGTTCAGCATCCTCTCCCACCCTCCCCACCTGGAGAAGGGGACAATGGAGTACTGGGGGATGCTGGGCAACTGAAAGACCCGCGTCACATTACAGTGTACTGTAGAAGCACTCAGTTATGTTATGTAGTACTATAAAAAGTATCACTACAGATAAGTCATTGGTATATCCAGCAACATTTCTCTAGCACCATATTTGTTGCATTAGAGGTAGGTTACAAAGTGCTACAAATGTAGCATTTGTCCATGACTTAAGTCATCATGATTCCTCACAACACTTTTTGTCTCCTGCATACTCCCACATTCCTCTCACTAAAAAATTGATTTGCCCCAAGATCAAGTTCTTATACTACCCCATTAGCCATTCCAGTGTTTCTGGGCTCCTGCTTATGCTTGTTTTCATAGTTTCATAGTTGGTAGGGTTGGAAGGGACCTGAGCAGATCATCAAGTCTGACCCCCTGCCATGGCAGGAAAGAGTACTGGGGTCAAACAACCCCAGCAAGGCGTTCATCTAGCCTCCTCTTAAAGACCCCCAGGGTAGGAGCTAGCTTCACTTGGAAGTTGGTTCCAGATCCTAGCCGCTCTGACAGTGAAGTAGTGCCTCCTGATGTCTAGTCTGAATTACCCCTTTTGTTTTAAGGGTAGTGAAGTGGGAATGTCAAAGAATCATAATATCAAAAGAGCATGTGATGAGGTGTTTGTATCCACAATTAGGCAGAGAGGACTGCAGCAAGAAATGAGCTTTCCCTCTGACTCCAGGTTCATGCAGGAAGAAGAAAAAATGCATAATTGAGTATCTTATGATTAGGTCAGTCTTGCTGTGCAAGTTGCTTTGTTTTTACCTGTGTCTGTCTCTCTCTGCTGCATTGAATACAGTCGTGATTCTGACTTACCATTGCAGAGAAATGCACCAAAGACCTTGTGCCTTAAAATGACAAGATATAGGGTTTTCCAGTATGCTGATGATGCTGTAGTGTGTGCTTATTCAGAAACAGATCTTCAGGCCATCGTCAACACCTTTACCAAGGCATATGAGAAAATGGAACTGATTAACATTCAGAAGACTAAAGACTTCCAACAACAAACTCTTAATGAGCAGTCCCCAGCTCCAGTAACTCATATTCACAGTGAGACTCTGGAGAACATTAAGTATTTCCTGTACCTCAGAAGCCATCTCTTGCAGAAGGCTGACATCGACAAAGACCTCCAAAATAGCTGCAAGTGTGCAAGTGCAGCCTTTGAATACCTGAGGAAAGGAATGTTTGAAGATTGTGACATCAGAGCTGAAACCAAGCTCATGGTTTATCAAGCAGTCATGATGCCCACTTTACTGTATGGAGCAAAGACAGGAAACACCTCAAGTCACTGGAGAAGTTCTGGGATGTGCCATTGCAGCATTAGGGCTGAGCCAGAGAATGGGAGGAGACATAGCAATAGCCAGTGTAGTGTGAAGAACTGTGAAGAAAATGTTCTGTGGCTGTAGGGGTGTGAGTTCTCATTAAAGGCTGGTGCCTGTTGACCCAGCTGTAAATAGGTTTCTAGTCATATAGGTTGGAGGGTCAAAGGTGGCTACATGTAACATTAGTCAAGTTGCCATATTATTCTGCATATAAGATGCACATTTTCTCCCCCGCAAAAAGCAGTAGTTGGAAATTTGGCGTACACATTGTATGTGAGAAATACAGTGAGAGCAGTTTCTGTGCTCAGTGGGCAAAAGTGGAAGGAAAGTCTGCAGAGATCCAGAGGGAGCAAACAATGAGAAGATCTAGCTCGCTTGGTGCTGCCTACTCAGTTACTTACAATAAGAAAAGATCTCTTCCCCTCCCACTCTTCTTAATTCTGCCTTTCAAAAACAAGGTGCATTTCTTATTCTGTGGTGCATTGTATGCAAGGAAATAAAATACTCCTTCATGTGCTCCTGGCTAAGAAACAGGTATACCATTAACCGTACAACCCAGTGGCCTGTTAGTTTTTTTGATGGATGTTTCTCCCAGGCAGGTAGAACTGTAGGGGAAGGAGGAATGTAAAGGGGAAGACTGAGGAAGAGGGGGATGATATGATATGAACCAGGAAACCTAAAGGTTCTGGTTGGTTGGGCGTCTCAGTCTTGGAATGGAGAATGTCTTGGAAGAGGCAGAAATGGCATGTGCTCAGATGGCAGGTCCTGGGACAGTGAAAAGAATGCAAGGGATCTGTGGGAACAAAAACAAAGTTTTCTACTGCAGAAATCAGAGTCAAGATGAAAGAACTGGCAAGCCCTTGCCCTCAAGAGTCTGGACAGAATGGGTGGGGGAAGGAAGTCGTCGTATCCTCATTTTGCAGATAAGGACTGGAGAAATTAAGTAACTGACCCCAGTCTCTTGAGCACCAGCTGATGTTTAACTACCAGTTTATCTTCTTTCTTTTCTACTTTTCTAGATATGAAAACTTCTAAGTGTTGGGGAAAACCAAAGGATTGGGCCCCAAGGTCACGGTGGGCCGGGGTGGCAGTTAGATACGGACAGGTGGGATTAGCGGCGTAGAGTCTGGAGATAGGGACTCGGAGCAGATTGAGAAAGAACAGGTGAGTTTATTTGACTTACGCTTCAGGCGTAGGCAGAAAGGTCTTCAGTTACAGTTTGGAACACAAACAAACAATTAACAACAAAGGGGTCTGTTGGCCCACGAGGTTCAGTCCGAAGACCTAGTCCCAGGGCTGGTCAACAGCTCATAAATGGGGATCACAAACAACAAAAACGAACTGTAACACGGTGATGATGAACCGCGTGACGCCAGTCCACAGCAATGGACAAATCGGGTGGATGAATACGAAAGCCGAGGTCAGGAGCCAGAAGATGAAGCAGCGGAGACGTCAGTTGGAGGGATGAGCAGAGTCGTAGTTGGTGAAGGAAGCCGAGGTCGATGATTCAGAACCGGGTTAAACAAAGTCCAGAGGGTGATCCGAAATCGTAAGCCGTTAATCAGTTCAAAAGGTAAGTCAGGAGCCAGATGATCATAGTCAAAAACCGCAATGCAACGAGTAATACGAAGAACTAAGCCACGGAGCCAAAGGAGGAGATCAATAGGCCTTGAAGCCTGACTCAGAGAACAGTCCCTGCAGCAGCAGCCTCTGTCTCTAGTCCACGCGATCTCCCCCCACACACCAACACACCACCCTGAGGGAGGGGCTCACAGAACTTTTATATCAATTTAGTAGCCAATCAGCGTGCTCTCCGCAGAGAAATTTCTAGTCCGATTACCTCATGTCAGGTTCTGACTGAGCATGCTCTCAGTCAGGAGCTGACACAATCTGAGCAGGCGTCTGTGGGGAAAGTAGGTCAACAATGATTGACAGCTCCGCAGGTCACCCAGGGGGCAAGGACTGGGTGAGCCTTGGAAATTTCCACTCACAGCTTCAAACCGTGCATGTCAGTTTAACCTCTTCTGTACTGGCAGCACATACTCAAAAAATTTCCATGACACTAAGAACTTATTGTTTTAATATGGATAAAAGGCTTCCTGTCTCCATCTCTCCCTTTCATTATTCTCATAGCCACCCAGATGTGCTGAAGCTAGAAGCAGGAGATCAGAAGGCACTGACCACATGAGAAATTTTAACTTTTGTTTAATAGAGTGAAATCAAACAATGAGTGCTACAGGAATAAATTGAGAACCATGACTGCTGTAAGTAGGAATATTGAAGGAGTTGTCTGAATTGTTGGAGATTCTCCCTCTCTTTAATGTTTTTGCTTAATTGGCCTCAGGCCATAGATACTTTTCAGGGAAAGATAAGTGAAAATGAAGATTTCTAAGTTCTTGAAGCAGGCAAGGGGAGTTTGTCCTGAAGGCATGAATGACTATAATGTAACTTATCCTGAGATTGATTGTAGTTGTGCTCTGGTCCTTCTCAGCAGGAATGTAGGAACAGCAGCAACTCTTGCATAACTTATTGTTCCCACTTCTGCATATAGGCTTACGGAAAAAAGGCAGCATTTTATAACGACAGAAAATGCTACATCCCATCTGATATCTTCAAATAGTTAACAATTTCCTTGGAGATCATGAGACATTAAATGATCAGGAAAAATAAATTGTCCCTATTACCACTTTAGAACCCCTTTGTGTACAGCAGAAACTGTGTATCAGTACTAATTAGAATTTGCTTTATTCATACACCAAACCGAAGTGGCTCATTCATAGACACTGAATATTATTTCCCTGTTGATAATGATGACTGTGTTAATTATCATGATAAAGCAAAGGGTATACAGTAGTGGCAGCATCAGATAGGAGAGGGAGTGAAAGGGTCAGAAGGGGAACTGATTAACAGAGAGAGGAAGAAAGGGGGTTTTGTACATTCTTACCTGATTGATCTTTTTTTAAAGGCTCTTGCTGCTGGTCCTATAGGGGCTCTGTTCATCTTGGTGTAAGGAAAGAAGTTGGGAGCAGGGGTGCAGCACCAGTTACTACTCCTGTACCCCCCCCTTTACAAAATTCTGAATCTGTTCATGCCTGAAAATGCAGCAGTTTCATTTCTGATTGCAGTCTTGATGTACCTTTAGTCTGTATATGGTGCACTGCCATGGTTTTCACAGTCATAGGGTAGTAGGGTTGGAAGGGTCATCCAATTCAGCCCCCCACTCAAGCTAGGATCATCATCCCCTCTCCCTCCGCCAAGGGTCTGTCCAACCTGCTTTTGAAAATTTCCAGGGATGGAGATTCCACAACTTCTGTAGGTAGCCTGATCAAATTCTTGACCACCAGGAAGTTGTTCCTAATCTCCAAGCTCTATTTCCCTTACTACAGCTTGAGGACATTACTCCTAGTCTGTCTAGAGAAAAGCCCATTTCCACAGATATTTAAGGACTCCTATCAAATCTTCCTGCCACCACCTCAGTCTTCTTTTCTCCAAACTAAATAGCCCTAGCTCTTTCAGCCTTTCCTCACAAACCAGGCCTCCGAGACTGTTGACACTGAATTTATGACCCAGATACCTTGTTCTGGGTGGACCCAAACCCTCAGACCAACCATGACCTCTCCATTTGATATAGGCACATTTTATTGATACACAGTAATAGCAGTTGAGATTAATGCAAACAATTCTATATCTACCAGTCCCAGGGTCACAGAGTCAAGGTACATCTGGCCAGTATGCAAGCTTCACTCTGACACTCTGAGATTCTCTTTTGAATGTCATATATCAGCAGTCTGGAGATCAGAGGCTGAGATCCTCCCCCTCCCCACTCCACCTACATAAGGGTGGATGAGACAGGTTGGTGGTGTACCCTCTGTCCATGGTGGCTTCAGGTTCCCCTCTTGGGGACTTTTTGCTCCTCTCAAATTCTTCTTTTAGTATCTTTTCCCTCTTTGATGACTCATCATCTCTGAGCACTGCTGATTGTAGTCATCCATACTATCCATGTTTTGTCCTGTCAGCATATTTCTTTGTTTTACAAACACATGACATGCACACATTCTAATTTGGACTTTACTGGTTTCTAATTTGGTCCACCTACCAAAACCAGAAATCCCAAGAACTTTGCACTTGCATCCTGTAAGGGGCATATGGTTTCTCTGGCCTTTCTGTGCTCTTGACATACTTATAGGATCCCTTTTTATTGCCTTTTATGTCCTTGGCAGTTGCATCTCAAATTGCCTTGGCCTACCTAATTTTTCCCTGCACACCTGTGCAATATTCTTATACCCTTTCCTACTAATATGATCAATTTTCCACTTTCTATAAGATTCTTTTTTGAATTTAAACTCATGGAAGCAATTACTATCAGGCCAGACTCATTCCTCCCCTCCGTTGCACTTTCCATTCTTCTGTCGTATTGGGATAGCTTGCTCCTGTACCCTTAATACAGCCAGCTCTCCTAGACTCCTTTTCCTCTCAGACTTGCCTCCCAGACTTGCCTGCCTACTGGTTCCCTGATTTTTCTAAAGTCTGCTTTTTTAAAGTCTTTATTTTACCGCACTCCTTACTTTCTTCCCTTAAACACTCATTTCATGGTCGCTGTCATCCAAATTACCTTCCATCATCACATTCTCAACCAATTCCTCCCTGTTTATGAGCAGCAAATTGAGAAGAGTTCCCCTCTGGCTGGCCTGGTTGACCTGGCTACCATCTGTGTCAAAAAGTTTTCCTTAACACGCTTTAAGAATTTGCTGCACTGTTACGTTTCTGTCCCAGCAGATGGCCCAATAATTAAAGCCCCCCATGGGAACCAGGTGCAGCAATCTGAAAGCTTCCTTAATTATTTAAAGAAGGCTTCGTCCACCTACTCTTGGTTTAGCGGCCTGTAGGAATTGCCCACCATAACATCTGCCCCTTGCTGCTCTCCCCTTTGCTCTTTACCTAGAGGCTTTCAATGGGCCTTTCAGTTTGTACTGCACCTCAGAACACATACGGCAACACCTTCTCCTTTCTTCCCTTGCCTGTCCTTTCTGACCAAGCTGTACCCGTCCATGACCATATTCCAGTCATGTGAACTATCTCACCATGTCACAGTAATCCCAATTAGATTATAATTCTGTGGTTGTACTAGGACCTCTAGTTTTCCTGTTTGTTCTTTCTGCTTCTAGCATTAGTATATAAACATTTCAGATATCTAACTGATAGTCCTGTCTTCTCCCTGAGAAGATGGATGTAAGGACAAATCATGCCAAATCAAGTAGATTTTTTCTTTAACAGTGTAAAGAATTGAGTGGATGAAGGGAATGCAGTGGACATAATATACTTGGAAATTAGCAAGGCTTTTGATATGGTCCCACAAAAAGTTCTGTTAAGCAAACTGGAAAAAAATAGGCTGGATAGAATTACTGTTAAGTAGACATGTAATTGGTTGAATAACTACATATTGATTTTGGTTAGAATAGCAAGACATTTCAAGTAGGACTCCACAGGGGTCCATTTCTGGTTCAGTGGTAGATGCTGAAATAGTTTCCTGACCGAGTTTGCAGATAACACAAAGCTGGGAGGTGAGAATGGTTTGCAAACATGTAGGCATGGAATTAAAAATATCTTGAAGAATTGGAGAATGGGGCAGTAGGCAAGAAAACGAAATTCTATAAGGCATCTCCCACATTGGAAGAAAAATGCATGGATATATAATAAAAGATAATTGACTAGGCTTTTAAACAGTTGAGAAGGATTTGGGGGTTTTGGTGGATCACAGATGCATCATAAGTCAGCAGTATAATGCAGTCATTTAAAAAAAGGCAAATCTGAGGTGCATAAACTGAAGTTCTGTATGTAAGAGGTGATAATAATAATAATACTTAGCTCCACATAGGCCTTGGCCAGAGACTTGTGTGCAGGTCTGGGCTCTTCATTATAGGGATACTGGACAGAATCTAGAGGCAAACAACAATCACAGAATCATAGAAAATTAGGTTTGGAAGGGACCTCAGGAAGTCATCTAGTTCAACCCTCTACTTAAAACAGGACCATTTCCAACTATATCATCCCAACCAGGGCTTTGTCTGCTCAGATCTTAAAAACCTCTAAGGATGGAGATTCCACAACCTCTGAGTAGCGGAAGTTTTTCCTAATATGTCACCTAAACTTCCCTTGGTGCAACATGAGTTTTTCCTAATATGTCACCTAAACTTCCCTTGGTGCAGCATGAGACCAATGCTCATTGTCTGTCATCTACTGCCACTGAGAACAGTCTCGCTTCATCCCCTTTGGAACCTCCCTTCAGGTAGCTGAAAGTTGTTGTTAAATCTCTTCTCCAGACTAAATAAGCCCAGTGCTCTCAGCCTCTCCTCAAGTCATGTTCCTTAGCCCTCTAACCATTTTTGTTGCCCTCCACTAGACTCTAGCACACAGGACCTAGTGCCCAGTTTGTCCACATCTGTTTTGTAGTGGTGAGGTGGGCCCAAAACTGGACATAGTACTCTAGATATAACCTCACCAGTGCCTATAGAGGGGAAGAATCACTTCCCTCAATCTGCTGGCACTGCTTCTGCTAATTCAGCCAAGTATGCTGTTAACCTTCATTGTAACAAGGGGGTACTGTTTGCTTATATTCATTGTATTGTCCACTGTAACCCTAGGTCCTTTTCTGCAGAACTGCTGCTTAGCTCGTTAGTCCCCAGTTTGTACTGGTGGAAAATGATGATAAAGTGCTTAAAATGCAAGCTTTACAAAGGAAAGCTAAAAGAATTTGTTATGTTTAATTTGGTAAAGGAGACTGAGGGGACAGCAATAACAGTTTTCATGTATTTGAAAGGTTGCCATAAAGAATAAATGTTTTCCTTCCCTGCAGAGGGTAGGTCAATGGATTTAATCTGAGGCAAAAGTCATATTTAGATTAAATCTCAAGGGGGAGGAGTTGCAGGGTGGGAACCGAATCAAAACAACCAAACAAACCAACAAAAAGCTTCCTTCCCATCAGAAGAGAAGGATGATAGAACAGGGGTGGGTAAAATGTGGCCTGTGGACTGGATCTGGCCCACCAACTGATTGGATCTAGGCCACAAGGAGTGCCCACCAATTCACTGGGCCAGCCACAGCCTGGATCCAGAGGGGCTTCGCATGGAGCTGAGCCATGCCCAGGGCAGCCAGTGCCCCTGCTTGTGCCCACTGGCCCCAGTCCTAGCCAGCGCATACAGTTTTGGGACATAAACCAGCAGGGCTGGTCCCAGTGTGGCTGCAACTGCCCAGGTGCCGCTTAGCTCTCCTTGCCTCCAGTGGTGGCTCCTTCTCCTGCTCCTGACCCTGCTGCACTGCTCTGGATAGAAAGGAAACTTCAGTGCCCCAGTGTGTGGGCATCCGGCTCTAGCTCTTGGTTGCCTTCCACCCACTCCATCCACCCGATGCAATGAGCAGCTACATCCAGGCAAGTGGAGGGAGTGAAAGGTGGCTGGGAGCTGGAGCCAGAGCCTAGTACAGTGGGGCAGGAGCTTCCTTCCCACCTGTAGTAGTGCAGCAGGGGCAGGAGCAGGAGCAGGAACCACCACTGGAAGCAAGGCCAGTTGAGCAGAATCTGGGTGGCTGCAGCTGCATCAGGAACAGCCCCACCAGTGAGCTGTGCATGCTGGCTGGGGCCAGGGCCAGGTGGGAGTAGGTGGGGCTTGGCCTCACGGAGAGCATCACAGGGGCAGGTGCTAACCACACTGCCTAGGTGAGCTCAGCTGCATGCATCCCCTGCTCCCTTCTCTCTCTCCTCACCCCTGGCCAGGACCTAGTGCCCAGGCTGTCCCCCTCCCATGCACACATGCACACACCCTCTACCCCCTTACACCTCCTTCCACAAAGCAAGGGTGTACAGGGAGCAGAGCACAGCTCTGTCTTGGGCCCTGGCCCCCAATCCCACAAGTCCCTGCCCACAGAACTATGGTTCTTCCCAGCCCTGCGCTGTCCTCACTCTCTATTTTGAGGGTTTCCATGGAAACAATGCAGGCAGGGTATGCAGCTGGACTGGGAGCTGTCTCTGGGGCTGGGATTTTGGGGCACTGTCAGCACAGCGCCGGGGCTGGGGCAGAGCTACAATCTGTGCCCTACATGCCCCCACCCGTGGAACCTGCACCCATTGCAGGGGCATGAGGGCAGCAGGTCATGGCTCTGTCCTATGGCCTGGATCCACGCTATGACTGCTCCGTGATCCTGTAGCAAAACCCCCAGTTTTTCCTTTTATTTATTTTTTTACTTAGCAATGACATCCCCTTTCCGCTATCATTTCTGCCTTTTTCTCTCCCCTCCTCTATTTGCTGTGGGTATATATATAAGTAGTTATAAGTTAAGTTGAAACCCTGTGTACATAAGTCCCCTTTTATAGTAACCATGAGCTGTTATAATAGTGTTTTGCTGTGTGTGTTGGATTACTGTAATGTATTACACCGTACGGTTATTGTATCTTAAGTGTCTCTATGTATGTAGGCCTGCAATGTGGGTTGGCATGAGTCATGTCAAGTATCCATTTTGCATGTGTCAGATTCCCATCTTGTCCCCATGCCCTGTTGTGTAAGTATGTTGCAATTATGACTCATGTTAAGTCTGTAACCTCTCCCATGTAAACTGGTTTTCCTTGAATGCCTGAAACAAAAGCGTGAATGGATGAGTGAAACATAGCAGGACCCTCTACTAAATCACCCCACCATCAAAACCAATACCTGGACCAATGACCCAGCCATTGGAACCATCCTCAGCGTTCAAGAAACAAAAGATGAGGCAACCCACCATTGTGCCAAGACTGCACATACTCAGTATGAACATCTGGAACTGGGCTGACCTTGCCTGGACATGCCCTCCACATAGGAGATCATAGGTAGTCTGCCCCAGAAAAAGGGGTAGTGAAAACTGACTCCTTGGGATGCTATCTTCACCTGGACCAGACCTGCTGCACGTCACGCTGCCTATCAACCCAGAGGCTCTGCCAGTGACTTCCTCTGGGCAACACCTGCTGGAAAGAGACCCCAGCAGGCCATCCAGGACCCGCTTCCAGCCTGCATAGGTCATGTTGCCCTCCACTGGACTATCACCCCTACCCTGTCTTCGACCAAGGACTTGGACTCTGTTTCAACTCCCTGCCTGGACTCTAATCCCTCCACTGAGTCTCTTTGTCCTGCTACCATTATGTGTGTTTGTGTGGGAGTGCTCGTGTGACTGTGTGTAGGAACCAAGCTGTCCAGTACAGTGTTCATTTAATAAAACTGTTCTTTGGACCCCTGAGTTGGGTTTTGCTTTACTACGGTTCTGGCCCTGCTCCAATCTCTGCTCCTTGCCCCTGTAATTTCTGTCTCATTTCTCCCTCTCCTGCTTCTGGCTCACTGCCACCTGCAACACCACCTGCCATTCTCCTGTGGCTCCAGCCATCCTGAGCTCCTCTCTGCCTGCAACCCCCTCTTTCTTTGATGTTACCTTATCCCCACTGCCTTTTCTCCTGATTTCTGCCACTTGCTCTTTAGTTGCAAAGCAGCCCAAGCATAGGTACCACAGGCACCAACACACACACACTGTCACCTAAGTCAGTGTTTAACCTGTGTGTATGTATATGTGTATTGTGTATAATTTCATATCATTATCACTAGAGTGTGTATATGCTTGAATTGGTGATAGGTATGCATGTGCCTAGGCTGGTAATCTTGGTTGTGTATGCACCTAATTGATTTGTGTGTTTTGTATATGTGCAATTGTGTCACACCCTCCCATCTAACAGCGCAATTTTGAGATCCTGAGAGCTAGCCTGACTCCACAGGGCAACAACCCTACCCCATGATCCTGGCTTCACCTGCCCGTCCCATCCTCAAACACTGCTTCCTACCTGCCTGCGGCCCATCCCTGGATGTAGGTCAACTCTGCAGGCTAGACAACATGGTGCTCTATGTATCGCCAGCTACCTGGAGCGTTACCTACACCATTACTTCCTTATCTGCTTCTGTTGGTGGAGGAAGGAAAGATGAGAAATATTTCAGGAAAATGGGAAGGGAAACAGACTGTGAACAAGAAGAATGATGGAAATGGTAGCAATAAGGCTGATATGGCAAATCAATAGGAGCCTGATTCATCTGCTATTGAACTTGGTGAAAATCTTTCTATTGGCTTTAGGGGCAGTTGGTTGGGACCAGGAATCTTATGACTACCTGAGCTAGAGATAAATCTGGAGCATTGGTTGCATGTAATGTGGCACTAAAACTTGAATATTCACTGAAATGTGCTTGTTTCCTCTCTTCTATTCTCCGTCTCATTTTAAAGTTAAGTAAAATGGTAATAAAGTACAAGAGCTTATCTCTGTATTATCTTGAGTACAATCATCTACGCTTATTGTCAAAACTGGTAAGTACTATCCAGGGTGTGCCTTGGCTGGAGAAATCCACAAATCTATGCTTGAGTGAACCCAAGAGTTAAAGGAATGATAATAGTGAGGCAGGTGAATGACAGGCCCTTAAAGAGCAACACTTTGTAATGTGTCAGTTACAGGCTATCAAAATCCATTGCCGAAAGTTAAAGTTGCAGTGAGTGTTGGACTCATGCTGTGAATACACATGAAATCATAAATAAGACTCTCCTGACTCTGATTGTCTAATATGTCACAAAGGTGATCGGCTGCCCCAGAGACATGGAACTTGGGAGCTTGCATAGATAGCTATGTAAAGTCTGTATCACTGGTGCAGCATATCATTAGAAACTCACTGCCTGATATATACTCAGTAGCATATTGCAACACTCTGCTTTCATTAGGTGAGAGTGATGACCACTAATGGCTATGAAACTTTTCTTTTCTTATCTTCTTCTTCCTCCTCTTCTTTTTTTAATAGAATTCATAGTACTACATTTTGGGACAAACAAAACACATAGATTAAGCCAGGGCAATATTGTGATGTTAATGAGACAAAGTTTAAGAGTATGTATCTAGGTTTATACTTCTGGTGTCAGATCTCTCACCTGATTGTAGAATAGTTTATTCTTATCTATGCTATTTTATTAGATTAATAAATAAGGTTATTGTGATATTCCTCTGAAGTTCCTGAGCCTAGGGACAAAGACCTTTCTAATTACATTGTTGTATTAATAGGTAGCTAACTTCTATTATGTACGCAACTAGCAAAGTCACCTTCACTATGCAAGTAGTAATAATTACATTACATTGTTTTTAGTTCATATCTCTCTTCTTTTTCTGGATATAACCTTTCACTATGAGAACAGTTCCAAATTAGAACATGAACAAACCATTTTCAGATTTAAGTGTTGGGGATGGCTAATATATATTGCAGCATTGATTTAATAATTTAGCTTAATAAACATATTCCCAAGAAACAGGTTGGTTGGATGACATGTTGAGGAAGCCAGAACAAAGTTTATAAATCTGTGGTGATTTAATTTGATAAACACATCTGATATTTGCATATACAGATCGTATTATTTATAATTAACTTCCCAAATCATGTATTTTGCAGCCTTCTAATTCCCTCTGTATCCTTCTGCCTCATTGACAAATTTGGTCACATTTGACAGGCCCAATCTTGGATTTTAAATGTGACAAAACTACACATGACAACCATTCTTTAAACAACTTACATGGGAGTGAATATAAGAAAATCTTCAACTCTGCCAACCGTCACTTGCCTATGGCACTCAGATCAGATGTTCCAAGGCTGAACACTCTCCTTTATTACAGTAATAACACCTGTTGTGTTTTGATTAATTTTTATCTATAGAAAAAGCATTGGATTATCTCTGTGTCCTACTTTAAACTTATATGGCAGTCAGTAAATGCTGCAGACAATGGGCAGTTTGTTATATTCAGTTCAGTACATCTCCACAGCAGTCTCAGTTAATACTGGTGTGAAAAAAATACAGAAGATTTTAAATCTTGGAACACAGAAAATTTATAAAAATTCTCTTGCATGCTCAGTCTTTCTCCATCCCCAGTATCAGCTTTCTTTCCATTGTGGCTAATGCTATTTCTTTCTGCCTTCTCAGACGTATGGGATTTTTCATATACTGTTCCTACTTCATTTCATGACACTCTTGGCCATTCTTCCAGTAGGACAAAAGATATATAATCCCAACAAAATCCCACTAAAGCCAATGGAAAGACATTCACTGACTTCAATAGATTGGACCCTCATTGATTTGCCAGATCTGCCTTATTGCTGCCATTTCTGTCACTATATTCTTCTTTATCACAGTCCAGATTTTGATGTAACCTACTTTTCTGTATATGGAATTGACAGCAGAGACCAAGAGCTGGAGGAAGAGGAATGCATAAGGAGAGGAGATGGTCAAAGTAAAGGGGATTCCTGACCATCTTTCAGAGAGCATGGCTCTCTTTCAGAAGCGGCATAATACTTTTTTTCATTTGGGCAGGCTTTAGCAGGTGGGCTTGTTTCAGGTATTCTTTCGGGTACTGCGTTATGTTTTTTATTATTTTATCTGGCACTCTGATCCTTTCTGGGGAAAGTGGGATAAAAATCAAATAAATAAATGGAAGGAAGGAGATGAGATTTAGAATCTTGATCTCACTCCCTGCTCACAATGGGATCTACTGTATTTACTCAAATATAAGACAAGTTTTTTCCCTCAAACAGCATGGGGAAAAAAGTTCCTTCTCTTACACAGGCATACAAGGAAATCCCATCAAATATACTGTGGGCATGTTTACACAAGATGCTTTACTGCACAGACTAATCTACTTTGCAGTAAGGTGTCACCATATAACCATATGCAGCAGCTACTGCACAGTAAATTAGGCTACTATTCAGTTAGCTGGTATCTGTACATACAGGCACTAGATTAACTGTAGAGTAGTTACTGTGCAGTAGCACTTGTGTAGCTGCTGACTGGGAGCAAATTTGGTGAAATTTCTATAGATAAAAATTAATTTGCAGGAGCTGGGAGCTGATTAGTACTGGGATAAGGACACTTTGCACTGCCCCCCCTCCCCCATTCTCATTTCAGTGCTTCATGGGAGCTGGGAACTGAGCAGTGCTGGGACAGGGGAGCTGCTTTCCTACTCAGCCAGGGGCTCACCAGCAGCTGTCCCTCTTGTTGGGCACCTGGCAGTGATCTCTGGGCTGATGGGGAGTCCCCACCCAACTAAGGGCTTGTTGCCAGCTTCCCCACCATCCAGTCAGGGGGCTGGAAAACAGCTGCAGGAGAGTGGATACTTTCTTAGCCTCCTGCCCTGATTGGCTGACTAGGGTACAGGGGTGGGAAACAACTGTGGGGGAGGGGACAGTTGCCCAACCGCATGCTGTGGGGCTGGGAAACAGCTGCCCCAAAGGTGGGACACTTACCTCTGCTCCCCTGGAGCCCAGGCCTGACTCCAGTGCCCCCTGCCAGCCTGGATATGGCACCTGCGGGAGCCTAGAGCTCCCCCTGCCTGCTGTAGTGGTGCAGACCAGCGCATTAGTAGCCCTGGTCTGAATTGCTTTCATTGGGAGCAAATTGGCTCTTGACAGACACATATGTAGATAAGCTCCCAGAGAAAGCTTACTGAACAGTATTTTACTGAGCAATAAGCTTACAGTGTACCAGTAGACATGCCCAGTCTGTCATTTAAGTGATGCCAAAAGCAGCATGTGCACACTAATGGAAGCCAACTATGAAGTTGATTAAATGCAACCCGCACTGAGCATGATTGTAAAACACATGGCCCATATTGGGCAAATGTGCTGATGGGAACCTATTTTCTTTCGTGGCCCTTAAAAAAAAAAAGAAAAAGCAGACATAAAGAAATGCCAGCCTGGCACCGAAAGGGCCAAAGCCAGACCTGATAGCCTCCCCTGGGGCCAAAAATATTACATTTGATCTTAGCCAAAAATACTGAGATGTAGCTGGGAGCCTACCACAAGAATAGGTTAATACAGCCCATCTGAAGAAAATATGTGGAAGTGACCCTTGCACTCAGTCCCTCTCAGCACCAACTCTTTCTAAAGTCATGGTGAGCCACTACATTAAATATATTTTGACTTACTTTTCACTCCCAGAACTGAGTTGTTCCTTTCTTTCCCAAGTTCCAATGATTTCTATTTCTTTACTGGCTTTAAATGCATGGTAAATATCACCAAATTGGGCCCTAAACAGTTTGCCCACAATCCCTCTGTTGCCCCCTCTTTCAGCCGGGTCATATATAATTAGTTTGGCTGCATCTTCCATGAGTTGGAGTCAGACCAGGTTGCCTGTGACTCATCTGATTTATTTTTTATGCTCTAGCAGTTGGAGGGGGCAAATTCAAGGCAAACCTCCAATAATTATATTCTATACTGGAAAATTATAACAAATCTATATTTTTCTATATATAGAATCTAACTAGTGGGGGGCATCTTGTATTCAGGGTCATCTTATATTTGAGCAAATATAGTAAATTAACCAAATAAGTAAAGTAAGGTAAAGAATATAATAAATATAAATGAACCTAAATGAGTATTTCTTCTCAACAGAATAGCTTCATGGCTATGTAAATTTGAGTTCAAATGTTCTTGAGATTCCAACACTAATTTTTGAGATTTATCAAATGTGAACTAAAGATGTGATGTAGGAGAGAAGGGAAGAAACTGATCTTTAGTTGGGTGTGTATTAAGAAAAATGTCATAAAAGGTTAGTAACCCTCCCATATTTTCAAGTTAACTTTAGGTAAACAGCCCAAAGTAGCAATTGGAAGCAAATACTACAGCTACTTCATGAGAGAGAGAAATAAAAATGTCAAGTTGGATGTCTGGATATTAGATACTTGTCAATTACGACTATTTCTGAACCTTAGGAGATGTTTTTAAATCAATATTTGTCTTTATGGACCTGTTGTTTTGTTGTCATTTCTGTTGCTGTTGAGGTGCCCCTGTTGCTTGTTACCTATTTTTACATTATGATGTTTTGGATTGTCAATGACTATGTGTAGTTCAGTCAGCCAATAGTACTAGCTGCCAGAGAACTATAGTGCTATTGATATTTTATTTAAGTGTATCCTGTTTCTCCTGTGTGATTGACTTTTAGAGGTGGTTATGCCACAGCACCATGTTGCAGCTGGTACTTTTAGATTACCAACTATTATTTCCTTGAAATCCATCATTCTTTCCCACTTGTAGTTATATTTGTTTTGACATAATATTTCTTCTATTTTAGTTTTCTGGCAGGTGGTTAACCCTGCCAACACTGATCTACATAGGTGATCCTAATAAAGAAGGGGATATATAGCTCTAACTATAGATTCTGTTTTTTTGTTTTGTTTTAAATGAAATTCTTTGCTATTTTCAGTGACTAATGAACAAAGTCTGTACTGGTGTAATGGTTATAGAGTAGTCTTCAAAAAATGTGCTTAACTGGAGAAAAAAAATACTTACTCAGGATGTTAAAAGTCCTTTATTTCCACCACTGTGTACCATAAGTCTTTTGGAGTGATGTAGCAATCTCATGAGACTTAAATCTATTCTGTGACAGCTTCTAGTCAGATATTTATTATGTGAAACACTCATGTTGGCAGAATTTTGATGGGTTCTATCATTTTTATGTAGAATCTTGCTGTAAGGAACTGCATTTATTGACTGTCGGGTGAAAATGTGATATTTATGCAAACTGATTTTGTAAAGCAACATCTGCTGTTTGCTTTGTAGGGCCATATTCCCATAAAAGTCTCTGCAAAGATATAAGAGGTGGTTAATTTAAGATGAAACATCCTTTTTAACACAGCCTCAAGTAAATAATCAAACTTTGCAGAAGGCAAAAATTCTTGCATTTATTTTCAGAAAATTGAGGCTGAACTTTACCATCTGATGAGACATAGAGTGAAGACACATGGCAGGTACATCTGCTCCACCCTTACACTGGTATAAATATTCACATAGACAATTCTACGTAGGTGTCAGTGATTCCACTCCGAGGGAAAGTTACCCCTCAAAGTTAAGAGTAACTTATACTGTCGATGTGTCTTCACCTCCTGTCATTCTCATCCCAAAACAGCCACAAATAGGTGCAATACAAATAGGTTGGAATAGTGCCTTCTACTTGCATCTATCTAGGATCTGCTCTGGACTTCAGTATAACTAATTCTTCAGGCACCAGGAAAGCTCTAACAATACAACAAACCAAACCAGTGTAAATGTTTATGTCTGCCCTAATACGTTAATCTATGCAGTTCATGCTAAGAAAGGTTCACTTAGGTCAAGTCAACTGAATACTGATATAGATCTTTTCATCAATACTGAGCCCAAGCTTTAAAGATTATTGTTAAAAAAAAAAAAAATCAAGGTTTTTTCCTCGCACTCCCTCCCGGCCCCCCCGTTATTTTATTTATTTTGTGTAATACGGAAACTTTCACACCAAAAAATAAATAGAAGAAAATATCAAATCAGCAAACCAGAATAACACATAAGGGGAGAATGCAGTCTAGCGAACTGGTTGCAAGATGTGCAATCTGGAGATAAGTGAACTTACTTTGCAATCTTGTACAAATCAGTTACATTTTCTATGCTTCCATTTTCTTACCTGTAAAAAGAGAAATATTATCCCTTATCTGTGAAGCACTTTAAGGTCTTGAGGTGTCCAACATTAGAAACTGCTGTTGTAGTACTATTATCTATCACTACTTGTACCAAAAGTAAATGTGTGTGTATACATACTTATGTGTGCATGCATACATGGTCAGTTTGGAGCCATGTGCCAAAAGGAATAGTGCTATGCATGCGGGATCATGCCTATGCAGAGGAGCACTGTATGCAGTGGTGGTGTGGGGGGCCCACAAGAGCGTGCGCGCGCGCGTGTGTGTGTAAGTTTGTATGTAATATGATGTTTTAGGCTTTTATTCTTTTGTTTTCAAAATGTTAAAATCTGCTTACAATCTCATGTGTTCTATATACAATGTATCTAATATTTGTTAGTACACTTATAATAAAAAATAGTATTAACAATATATAGCATATAATGCATAATGTTAAGAACCAGGACGAGTGAACAGTTAGAGCAGTGATTGTCAACCAGGTGAATTGAGATCCTTTCAAGGGTGCCATGCAATGTTAGCTCTGTTAGGTACCACTGTTAGGTATTCTCAAGATAAAACCAGAAATTTCAAATGGGAATCCACAGTGTTAAAACTATTCTGCCCTGCTGTCGTCTGAGTTCATTGTTACCAAAGGATTTCTCCTATGTTTTTCTGTAGTCAAAAAATTAGTGAAAAGAAGGAGCTGGTAGTTTGGCAAGGAGGTGCCTTGAGTCTCATGAGGGTTCACAGAGTCTAAAAAGGCTGAGAACCACTGGCTTATATGTAGGAGTATCTCTTATAGGCAGTGCCCTCTTTCAAACAAAAGACATCTAGGACAGATTCTCAGCTTGTTTAAATTACTTTTAATATCAATGCTGCTGCATTGAGTTATATTAGCTAAGAATCTTGACTAGAAGGGAAAACTTGTAGTGTCTGTGACTACTTGGAGAATAGTTATGTTGCATGAACCTCACAAAGTTTGCACTAAAGTTTAAGGTAACCCTACCTTGTACCTTTGTTTCATGCAACACTTAACTTTGTTTTTTTTTTTCACTTGAGAGTAAAAGAAAAATGACACCTCAGTACTGCAGTCAAAATCCATACATGAAAACCACCAGACTCGGGCTTTATATTATCTTCCTTTGCATCAAGCTATGAAGAGATTCTTGTCTGCTTTGCTTGCAAAGAGCCAGATAGTCCAAGTAAAGGCAGCGTGCCTTTCACCTTAAGTGCATTGGTCTTAGGCCTTATATATGAAGAGGATTTCAGAGAAGCAGCATGAATGTGTCATGGACACTGGACTATTTGCCTTCACTTCAATCAGCTTTGTGGGCTCACTGCTGTAGAACAGTAGGGTACCCATGTGGCTAACCTCTCTACTCAAGTTTATCACTCTGATATAACCAGCCACAAATTTTGCATGTGAAATCTAATAACGCCATGAAAAATAACTCCTTGTACAAGTGAGCTCCAGTTGAATAATTGTGATATATAGCAATATTAGACCAGCCTTGTTGTTAACATAAATCTAAATTACATGTTCATAATCATACATCAACTATGTCTTTGTAGCATCTAGGAACCAGCTACATTATTTAATATACTGTACTTTCATAATAAAAATATAAGACTTCACATTCAAAGTCTTAGAACTCCCTGGCTTTGAATGGAGGTTTGTGATTGGTATGCCAGGTCCATTGCTCTGTAGGAGCATTTCACTTCCACCGTTTCTTTTGACAGTCTTTTATAGAGCTTCTGCTGATTAATTGTTAGACTGAATATGCTTGAACTAAGTCATTAATTTTGTCTAAAAGGGAATAGTTCTAGAGAACTTTCTATAGCAAGATGATCTTGCTTGCATTATTAATTACCTTCTCTAGTGGCTGTCTGTCTCCACACACACATTTTCTTCTTCCTGTTCAGGGACTTAAGCAATCAATAAGTATGAAATTTTTAAAGGTGTCAACGTTAGAAACTACTGTTGTTGGAGTTTAAAATAACAGTAAATATGAATTCTGTTACAGTCTGAGTATTTTGGTGCTGCTTTATCAGTTGGATGGGAAGAAGCAGTTATTTTTTCATCCACAAGGACTCTGTTTTTAACATAGTTTGACACATGCTCTTTGAAACAGCTCGGGTACGTATCTGCTGTGTGTGTGCTTTTGTAAGGGCAGAATTAGCTGGGAGGTGTAGAAGAGATAAAGGTTAATTACAGACCCAGTAATTATACCTGATCACTTGCTTTTGACACACTGATCCTTTATTTTATTCCATCATTTTAAGTACAATGTAAATCAGGTCTGTCCAACTGGTGGCCTATTGGCGACTTGTTGCCCATGAGGGATTAAGTTGTGGTTCCTAGGCTCCTGTCTGGTCACCCTTCCCTGCATCGCTCTGCTATAACAGCATCCAGAGTCTCTGGGCTCCTCCTACCTCCTCTGACTGCTGCTTCCTGCCTCTGCCCAAGAGGGCATGGCAGTGTGGCAAGTGGCATGAGGAGCTGAGTGTGAGCTTGGCATCACATGCTGAGAGGGCACAGTGCCACACACAGGGAATCATGCCCATGGGGTGCAGCAGTAGGGGGGCACCCTGTATAGTGCTGGTAGGGGTGTTTTTGAGGACATGTGTTATAGCAGAAGGGGGAATGATCTTGTGCACCTACATGTTGTGGGAAAGGGGAATTGCCATTACCCATTGCAGCGGAAGTGTGGGAGGGATTACACTTTTGTGCTTACACAATGAAGCAGGGGGTTGGGTACTTGGTTTAGTGGTGGAAGGGTGGGATGCTCATTTGAGTGTGCAGGGCAGCGGGGTCTGGGTGGGGGGAATGTCCACACAACATGGTGGCCTGTGAGCTAAATGGTGAGGCTCCTGCTGGTCCCTGGGCACATCTTCCCCACAGGCTTAGAAGGTACAGAGCCCTGATTCTATGCTTTGGCAGATTCTATGCTTCCATGCAGATTTGTATCAGTGTAACCAAAGGTGTGATTTTAAATTGGAGTAATTAAATTGGTACAACTTGGTGTTTAGTTACTGAAAACAACTGATATATGGTTTTATATATAACCTGGTTATTGTTTTGGGTTGCCTTTGTAAATATACACAAACATACATACACACAGACTTACAAAGGCAACCTAAACTGATAACCAGTTTCAAGCAGAGAGAAGCATGTCAGCACAGGGATTTGCACTGATTTACCCTGACTGGCTTAATTAAACTACTGCAAGCTTGTTACAAGACTTTTGTCTGGTCTCCTTTTGAAAGCCATTGGAGGTTAAGTACCTACCTACCATTTGTAGCTTTGAAAATCTGCCTTGTCAGACCTGAATCAGCAAAATGCTCACACGTATACTTAATTATAAAGAAAGAAGTATTTTCATTCCTATCCAGAAAAAACTTTAAGCCTATACTTGAAATGCTTTTGAAGGAAAGGAAATAGGAGAAAGGAATAGGCGATGCTTTGTTTACCACAGCACTCTTTGGAGTAACTAGGAACGATGGCCACAAACTGATGGTGAGCAGGTTTAGGTTAGACATCAGGAAGAACTTTTTTGGCATAAGAGTTGCCAGAATCTGGAATGGGCTTCCAAGGGAGTGGTGCTCTTCCCCACCCTGGGGGTCTTTAAGAGGAGGCTAGACGTGTACCTGGCTGGGGTCATCTAATTCCAGCACTCTTTGCTGTCCATGGCAGGGGGACAGACTCTGATCTACTGAGGTCCCTTCCGACCCAAACATCTATGAATCTATGACATCAAAGAAATGTGAGTAAATGGCACAAAATGGGATATGGGCTTACCAAAGGTAGGTCACACCAGACTGGGCCCCAAGGGGAAGCTATGACACCCTCTGGTGGCTCAAAGGCTATGCCCCACACTAGCTCTAGCTACCCTTCCTTTATGCTTTCCTGCTACACCTTGATGTAATGGTTGATTTTTTTATTTAAAGGGAAGCTGCCCAAAAGTCCTAGAGCAGGCTTTAATCCTAGCTTCACTAGCAACCTGTTAACTTAATCTGACCTCCCAGATCCTGCTAGCACAGATCAAATCCTTCGCTAGATGGGCCCTTCCAGCCGATATGTGTCCCAGGGCACCCATTGCCTTATGGCCTCCAATCTCCCTTCCAGCCATGCCTGTGTCTTGCAAGTGTTACCATTTAGTCATCTCAGGAGTAGTTGGCCCCAGTCCCTTATCAGGTTGTTCTAGGTCTTTATTTCCCTTGTTGGGGCATCAGCCTCTTTGGCTTTTGCCTCTTTTCTCTTGCTGGACTTGGCTTCTGGACTCCAGCAACTGTCCTTACCAGCACTTCTTGGCCCTGGGCTGGGCTCTTGCTCCTTGAGGCTTTGAGTTCCTGGCCCTAGTCTTGCCCCTATTGGCCTTTGGTTCCTGCTTCTCTGGGCTTTGGGCCCCTGGACCAGATTCTCACCCTTCCTGGGCAATGGTTACACTGCTCATGGGCTTTGGGGCCTTGGCCCTGGTTCCTCCATTTCTAAGGCAATTCAGGGTTCCCTAGTCCATGTCTACTTTGCTAGGGCTCTGGGCCCTCTGGCTTGGTCAGTGCTTTGAGCCTGACCCCTTCCATGGCTTAAGAAAGCCATGTGTCACTTGGGTACCAATGAGACTTCTAGCCACACCTCACAATCCCACCTAAACCACTAGAATGCCATCAAAAAGGAAATGGTTTGGGTTACTATGACAAAAGAATAAACCCTCAAGCTACCACCTAAACACTCCCTGCACTGGGTCTGAATATCAAACACAAACTGAAAACAAGCATCCTAGCCATACTTGTGCTATATATAGCACAACTCTTCAGGAACTTGCATTCATGTCATATGTATATGTGTGTGTATGTATGTATATGTGTGTATGTACATACACACATATACATACATAACAAAAGGGGGGAGAGGGAGAAGGAAAGGAGGAAGAGAGTAGGGGAAAGGGACAGTTCTAGGAGAAGCATACAAGCAAAAATGCATAGGAAAAAAGGAGTCACAAAAGCTAATTTAGGTACGGGGATAAGACTCTGTACTCCTTGTTTAAATCATACTTATTAACACAGTCCAGTTTGTGGATAAATGGAGTAAGTTAGTCAGCTGGAGTCCCACAGGTATGATAATCATTTGTTTGCATTTGGTTAGAAAAAAGATACCTGAATGCACTTGAGCAAGTTTCTTGATTCAATTGATTGCAGTCGGTTTTTTTGCCTGAGCATGGTGCTATCCATGAGCTGAGAGGTAATTAGCTGTGTTAGTTTGAAGTCGAACAGAAGGCAGAGTAGATGTATATTATTTGGTTAGTCCAGAAGGTACATATAAAGAGTGCAATCTTTCAGAACACATAACTTATCTGGATTTTTAAATATCCAAGACTATTAATGTTATTGTCTGCCATAACTTTCAGAATCTTCTCCATATTGTATTACAGGGCTGTACAAATACAGCATTTTGGTAATATCTTTGTGGGGGGGAGGGGTGTTAATATTAAAAAAATGAATGCCTTATCTTGCCTAATTTACCTATTATTTAACTTACCTGTTGCACCAATCCTATTTAGTTGAAATCTTCTGATAGTTCAACTGATTTCTATAGGGGGAGGATAAAAGGGCTTAACTTTCATCAGAAAAGGTGTTGGCTACTGATTTGAAATGGGTGGATTTTTATCTTCCAAACCTTCACAGATATCACAATACCTCCTTAGTAAGTCAGGCTATGTCTTGGATGGCTGATATAACAGATAACTCTCCCATATGGGTGGAAATTGAACAGGCGCTTATGTTTCCCCTTCCATTATCAGTTATCATATAGAAAAACTGGCCAAGTGTGGCCTTGGCTACATCACTGTCCGCTGGCTGGGGAATTGGCTCTGAGGTCGGACCCAGAGAGTGGTAGTTGATGGAAGTCAATCATCATGATGCGCTGTGACCAGTGGGGTCTCCCAAGGTTCTGTCTTTGGGCCTATACTGTTTAACATATTCATTGATGATGTGGACATTGGTATCAGAAGTTGCCAAGTTTGCCGATGACACCAAACTTTGGGGTAAAGCATCCACACCCAAGGACAGGATGGTGATCCAGGCTGACACTGACAGGCTCAGAAAATGGACGGAAGAAAACCTGATGGCATTCAACACCGAAAAATGCAAGTTACTCCATCTTGGGAAGAAAAAGACACAGCATGATTATAGGCTTGGCAGTACTACACTTGCTAGCACCATGGCTGAAATGGGGGTCATGACTGATCACAAAATGAATATGAGCCACCAGTGTGATGTTGCTGCTGGTAAAGCAAGCAAAACTCAGGTTTGCATTCATAATTGCTTCTCAAGCAAATCCCAGGATGTTATCCTCCCGCTGTACTTGGCCTTGGTGAGGTTGCGGCTGGAATACTGGATCCGATTCTGGGATCCACAATTTAAAAAGGATGTGGAAAAGCTTGAGAGAGTCTGGAGAAGATCCACGCGCATTTTCAGAGGGCAGAAGAACAGGTCTTATGATGAGAGGCTGAGAGCTATGGGAGTCTTCAGCCTGGAAAAGTGGCTCAGGGGGAACCTGGTGGCTGCCTATAAGTACATCAGGATCTGGGGGAATGCTTATTCACCAGAGTGCCCCAAGGGATGACAAGGTCATATGGTCACAAACTCCTCCAAGACCATTTCAGGCTGGACATAAGGAAGAACTATACTGTCCGAGCCCCCAAGGCTTGGAACAGACTGCTGCGAGAGGTGGACTCCTTTAAGAGACATTTGGATGTTTATCTTGCTTTGACCCCAGCTGACTTCCTGCACCTGGGGCAGGGGGCTGGACTCAATGATCTTCCAAGGTCCCTTCCAGCCCTAATGTCCATGAAGTCTATGAAGTACATAACTCTGTAATCCCTGCAATTTTTGCAGCTGTTTAAACTTGGGAAAAAATTGGCAAACTTACTGAAGTTTCATCCTTTGTTCCATCAAGAGGTCTCTATTTAGGGCAATTTCTTTTTGAAGGATGGGTCCTACAAACTGAGGTGGAAAAAGTGGATGGATAAGGGTACTGTGCTTGTTGAAGAGTTTCTAGTAGGAGATTGTTAAGCTCTTTTCTGAGTTATGTGAGGAATTTGACCTTTCAGAAGCAGTTGAATGACAACATATGTGGTTGCATCAAATATTAAATCAGTTTGGACCTAAAGCTTTAGGTGTAGCAAATACTCCAGAAGACATTATTTTTTGCCTTTGAAATCTGCTTCTCTTTCCCATTCTGTGCTATCACTCTGTGAATATGTAATTGCACATAACAGGCTTGATACAGACTATTTAAGACTGGAGTGGAATGGAGACTGAGGTATCCAGATGACAGAATCTCACTGGAAATCAGCAGTTCACAATAATGGTCATCAACAATTGGTCTTAGACTTAGTTTTATACAAGAAAATATCTGTCTTTGTCTGCACTGGGCTCCCTCTGAATTTAAAAAAAAAATAAGTATAGTTCCAGTAGATACATGTCAGAGATGTGATGCATTGCTGGCAATGCTTAGTCACATGCTTTGGTCATGCATTCTTACCATTTTTTTTTCTTTTTTGGAAAGAAATTACAACTAGAGTCAGTGTGGTTTTGAACACAGCACTGATACCTTTGGCAAATATATGTGCTTGTAGTTATATCCCCAAAGAATTCAAACTGAATCCTTCCCAGATTGCATTCTTACTGCAGGTCTTATTAGCAACTTGCAGAATTGTCCAGATCCAGGACAATACAAAAAGACTGCACAGCTGGTATCTATGAAGAGTCAGGTTTATCAGACTTAACTGCTTTGAAAAGTTTGGTGGAACCTGGAGGAAATTCTTGGAATATTTTCGTAGTTAAATTGTTGCTCATTGCATGCTCCTCTTTTCTTTCCCTTTTATTGCCTATTCTTTGTCATCATTTGGTTTTACACCTGCAGTTAATGTTTTTTATGAACAATATTTTAATAAGATACAGAAATATTTATTTATCTATAAAGGGTGTCTGTCTGTCTGTATGTCTGTCTGCCCATAACGCTTTTGGCAACCTGGTCATGCACCGCCAAGAGGGCGGGTGGCAATTGACTGCATGGGCCAGGGCTGTGCAGGCCCAAGTTTGAGCTGCTGCTGGGGCAGTTTGTGGTGGCGGCGAACATGCCCCAGCCGCCTGAGCAGTGGGGCTTCCCCACACTTCCCTGCCTGAGGGCGAAGGAGGGGAGGGGTCACAGTGGCAGTGTCTCCTGCTGCTCAGCCCCGATGCCTCCCAGAACAGCCAGCAGGGAGGGGAAGGTGGTGGCCAGGTAGTGGGGAGGGAAGGGGAGGCAGGCAGATGCAGGCCATGTGGAGCAGGCCAGGGGGGTTGGGGGAGGGGGACATGGCGCGGGGCTGGACGAGAAGCAGGCGGGGGAGGAAGGGTGGCGCAGGGTCGGAGATGGAGTGGTGGGGGTGGGAGATGATGCGATGCTGGATGCAGAGTGGTGTGGGGGAATGCAGGGTCAGACATAGAGTGGTGGAGGTGGTGGAGCGGGGGGAGCGGAACAGGGCCGGACACATGGTGGTGGCGGCGCAGGGTGGAGAGTGGTGCTACTCCGCTCCTGGCCCCCTCGCCCCCATCTTTCTTGATGGACTTATTTGCTAGTCATCGATACCATTGTACAAAAATGACATAGTTAAAGGACAATGTTGACACAAACACAAATGGGAATAAACTGGCTCTGATTTAAATTTAGACTGGAAATTCGAAGATTTCCTGCATTCCAAAGAACGTTACTCTGAAAAAGCTTCCCAGAAGGCGTGTCAGTGACAAAACCTGACTAATTTTTAAGATAGGCATTGATAAATTAAATGGATTGTATAGTCTTATTGCAATAGTAGCTATTGGACTTTATGATCCTGGAGGTTCTTTCCAGTTAGGAGCAGCAGGGATTAGTAGGCAGAGAAACTGTATAGATCTACATCCTGAATACACCCTGTCTGCTAGGATCAGTTTAACTATAGCTGAAGTTTAGTGGTATTTGAGTGCTTTGCTGAACTGAGGTCTTTAATCAGCACCATGTAAATGTTGATTTTTTTCTTTACATGGATTTTACTAAATCAGAGGGTATTTTAGCCTTGTATTAATGGCTAGACAAGAAATCAGGCCATGTGAGATTAGGCCTAAAGTGCTCTGCTAATTTATTTCTTCATAAATTACTGATTAGTAATTATTGGTTTTATTTGGTTAGTAACAAGTAAGTTAAAGGACCATTCTCTAAACTCAGCAACACTGTTGTCAGTCTAGAGTAGCTCAACTGATTTCCATGTTACTTCAGATTATTATTGGTACAAATCAAATCAGAAGCTCTCTCACTGTCTTTAAAAATGTTCCTCTTTGAAGTGAACCCTTAACAACAGTTAAGATAAAATTTGAGAAAATAACAGTCTGACAAGAGCCTGTTACCATTTCATTATTACAACCACTCCTTCGAGGAAATTTCCTCTAGTTTTAGAGAATACTTGATCTGGCCTGACACTTGTTAACATGAGTTGGCCCAGAAGGAACTAAAATGCTTTTAAACTTGCACCAAAATGAGCAGAGTAAAACCAAAATTATATTGGGTTTATCTGGGGGTGCTCTTTTTCTAGGCAAAAGAGAAGAATCTCTTCTGAAAAGAAGTTAGGCAGTCATGGTGGTGTAGCTAGGTGGGGAGGATCAGGGCAGCCACCCTGGGCACTGACTTGATGGGGGCTGGAATAAATTTTGGCTGCTGCAGCTGCACAATCATGCCAGTGGCACAATAACAACCAGATGGTGCTATTGCCCCTTTGCATGGCAGCTCTTCCCAGCACCTGGCTGCATCATTATGCCTATGGGCAACCATTAGCTTATAGCTGGAAATTTGTGCATTTTCACATTTTGAAGAATATTGGTTGGATACAATGAAGGTAATACAGTTTTAGAAACAAATGTATATTTTGTTAAAATGGCGCAGCTAATTGAATCAAGAGCTTAACTCCATTTTTGCTGAGGAGATGTCAGTTTGTAATTCTTTTGCATGACTCTTATTTCTATGTTTTTCAGTTGTGACTGACTTTGTTTTATCTCATTTTTGTCTTGAGATGACAAAGCATGGATTGCTCAGGTTTCACTGAAGACATAATTTGGTCTGTAGAAACCTTATTTCTAAAGATGATATATGAGCAAGCAAAATTTTTCAGTGTGGTCTGATAAATATTTCCGTTCTTTATTTGTAAATTAAGTGCTTTTTAGTATGGAAATTATTGGGGAACCATAAGCATGAAATTTCATTCTGACATTTTTACAGAGTCATTTCTCATAGCAGAACCACACCTTAAAAACATTTAAATCAATCAAAATAATACATATTGGGTAATCGCCTAAATGATTTAGTTGATAAGAACTGCTCAAGAATATAAAATATCCTAAGATGCTTTTTGGGGAATATTTGCAAATATTTTATATTAAAATGAGAACTGGTTCATGAATGATGAGTGACCAAAAATCAAGCTAAATTCTTCAGATATTTTGTTTGCATGAACAATTAAAATGCCTTATTTTTAAGGATTTGATATAAAGACCAATTAGCAAGCATTTTCACCATCCTGTAGATTTTAAAATGCACATCCTTTAGTGCATCCTTTAGTGCATGCATTCTGCCTTGAGCAAGGGGCTCGACTAGATGACCTAATGATTTCTCTTCCTGCCCTATTTTCCTATCATTCTATGTACATCTCTTTCCCTGTATAAATCATACACAGTATTTTTCTAGCTAATGGCTTAATAGCTTATAAAGTATACCAGAGAAATACTAAGTTGATTTTAGGATGGGTCATTTAATACTTATCACTAAGCAGCATCTCCACTTTTAGTACCTAAATAGTGCATCCTTTTTTGGCCCTAGTCCTTAAAAAAAAAGAAAAATAGCTCTTGGAGAAAAACAAATTTAGTGGTTGGAAGTTCATAACGTGGGCATTACATCACAGGGACTTGGCAGTTATGTATCATCTGTGAAAAATTTCTGGCAGTTTCCCATGGTGATGGATCCTGATTTGCAAGCTATGGCATCAAAGGTGAGATGATTGAGTTTTCTTTAAAGGGTTGTCCTAATACATTGAACGCAGCAGCAAAAAGGCTTTAATATTTAACCAAGAGATCAGTGAAGGCAAATGGTTCATTCATAGCTAACTGGTAACATATGCTTCAGGTGAAAGACTGCTCCAAAGTATTTTTGTAGATGTTGAGATACCTTTTTCCCCTCTAACTCTACGCATTAATTTTTTCTCCATATCTTTTGAATTCTCTTCTAAAAGCTTGACTGTTCAATGAACTTCCATTTAGTGCTTGAGAAGTATATAACTAATGACTGTAGTTTCACAAGCTGAAGGTTGCCTTGTACTTTTGAAAAAAGGGACGAATGACGTAAACAAATAGTCGTCAAAGTAAGTGTTCTTCCATTTCCTGATTAATGTTTGCAAGTATGGATCGACGTATCTTCAGACCTTCATACCATATCTTCTTCTTTCATAGGTTCACTTGTTCTGTAAGCTAAATTCAGTCTGCGTTTTTTATCTTAGATACTTAAATGCGCAACTATTTAGCATGTTTTAATTGGCATGTGCGCATTTTCAACTTTGTGGGTCAATAAAAGCACCCATTTTTTATGTAAATTTTTACCAAGATTCCAGACAGGAGTGCTGAGGGACTTTTCTAGGCCAAAGCTCTACATAGAGAGGCACAGAGAGAGGTATAGGGAGGAGTTTTGAGGATATGAATGAACATTCTGTATCATTTTCACAGGATAACTGGGGCATAATTAGGAAAATGCTCCCCTTGTTTTCCATTTAAAAAAAATGCTCTCTTTTTTGTCACCCTCCTAGAATGGGAAATGTAGCAGGAGATCTGAAAGAAGTTTTAATTACAGACCTCAATGGAATGAGTACTGGTAAATCTCACATGTGATTTTATATCACAGAAACTAAACCACTCTTTCATCTCTTGAGATTTTGCGGAGAACATGATTCTGTATGCAGACTTATATTTTGAATGATTTTGTTTGCAGCAGTATAGATGATAAGCATTTGATAGCATGTAATGCTGGGCATCTTTTAAAACGATAAATTTAACTCCATGGATGAAAATGTATTCTGACCAACAGTTCATGTAGCTCCCTGACATCAGTGCAAGTGATATGAGGATCTGGCTCCCTGATTTTAATGCTCTGTGTACTATAGCATGTTAAGCTGCGCTGCGCTGCGCTGCGCTGCGCTGCATGGAGCGGCTTGGCAGCTTTTAGTGCCATCACAATACTTTCAGCGCATCACCGTTCCTCATAGTTGCTTCTATCAATTTTGTCAGGAGATGGCTGTGTTTAGCTTTCTGCACAGCTATACTGCATGTCATTTACTGTTATCAGATCATGACAAATCATTCTTTTCAAGGTGCAAACCAGGATTTTGAGTCCATAGTATCTGTAGGAATTTCTTTAAGGGCATTGTTGCAGATCTCCTCCCAGTCACTTTTATTTTCTTTGCCAATATCTTGCAATTCACAGATTTTTTTGTGTGGAGGTACTACATAAAATGTGCATCCCATTAGTATGTTATTCCTCCAAAAGTAAGTGGGGAATGATCTTAATTAAAGCTTTATGTTCCAGAGCATATTTTTAGCTGTCTGTCTCCAATATCTACTTCAGGGCACACTTTTTAATAAGGGCAAGAATGTTGTCACACATCTGAACCTCACTTCATTAAGACAAAAAGATAAACTGAGAAAAAAAGAAGTGTGCAATAGCTGGAAATCTAAATGTAATCATATACTTTTACTTATTGTAGGGACCAGCTTATACAACAAAGTTTCAGTAGGACAAGGTACAATATTGCGTGGGTAAAAGTATCTAACCATAGTCCTTGATTAGGATACTTGAAAAAACTTTTTCCTTAGAAGTATTTTCCTGAAGTCTTTTGGTGACCATAACACCTTTTAAGGAATAATATATTTTAATTTTGAATTGCCAGATTCTGATGTGATTGCCACACTCTTTAATGTGGAAGAAAAATAGCTGAATCCATGGAAACAAATGTCAGCCAGCTAAAACAACAGAAAACTCTCTGGAACAAGGACAAAGCAATGTGAGAGAACACAGCAGCCAGCTTCTCCTAACTTTTGATGTCAGCATCTGTTTTCTTGAGGTAACCCTTCAATGAGTCCTTGTACATTTTCTTTGGCCACTGCAAAATCTCAGGCCCCAACTAAGTTGGGAGTAGAGCACTTGGGAGTTGAGAGTCAGGTGGAGAGACATCTGCAAACAGTATTCAGTCCAGCAAAGTTGGTGCTTGAAGATCACCAACTCAGTGCTAGTAACATTGGATTTAGCAAGGATGTTGACATTTGTGCAGCAATCTTTCCATTTGATGTGGCGGATTTTTGGGAGTCATTGTTGGTGATACTTCTCCAGGGTCTTGAGGTGACAATGGTAGGTCACTCGTGCTTCACATCTGGAGACCAGAGTGGGGATGATGACTGTTTTGTATACGTGGATCTTGGTGTCTTTCCAGAGATTCTGGTTAATAAAGACATCCTACAGCAATTCCCTGAAGGAGGCACTTGCACACTGGATCCTGTGCTGAATCTCCTCATCAATGTTCACTCTGAGTGAGATGGCTACCGAGGTAAGGGAAATGCTCAACTACCTACAAGATCTTTGCTTTGATGGTAATTTGGGGAGGGGGCACATTAATGGCCTGGAGCAGGATTGTAGAACACTTTAGTCTTCTTGATGTTGAGATAGAGAGAGGCTTAAAGTTCGGTAGGCTTCTCTGAAAAGATCCGATGTGGTCTGGTAGTTTTCCTCAGTGTGAGCAAGGATGTCACAGTTATCAGTGGGTTGATGGTTGTTTGAATACTTTGGTCTTCAAGTGAAGAGGACCGAGACTGAGGGCCCTCTAGCCATTCAGTACTTGATGTTAATTTCAGAAGAAAGATCCAGGATGACTGTCAGAAGAATGGAGAACAGAGCTGGGGTGATGACACATCCTTGCTTCACCTCAGTTCAGATGACAAATGGATCTGTCTCTGATCCATAGAATAATTGCAGTCATCTTGTCATGGAGGAGCCAGTTTACAGAGATACTGAAGGTATAGGTTAGCTGGATTTGCAACTTTAAAAATGTGTTCCTATGTGTTTTTCTGGCACTTTATGGTTTTACAAAAATGCTAAAATAAAAATACAGAAGTAAAAATTGAACAATGGAAAAACTTTTGGTTTTGGTTTCTTTTATAATGGAAACACAGGACCAGAACTGCTTATAATATTGGCATGAAATTCACCCTTTCTTTTGAGTCTGATTGCTTTGTGGAACTGTGATTAATTGATGCTGTTCAGGGAGACAAAGTTTCTTGCTCCAAGCTGTTCATTTTGCTAGAAGCTGTCAGACAGTGACCTAAAATAATATTTATTTACAAACCTATAGAAAGAAGACAAGTGGTGTTCATCAAATATTCTGTCATTCCAAAATGGTGATACCCCATGCTTACCAGCCAGAAGTGAAGGAGATTACACTGTCTCTCCTCCTAGACTTTCTAGACTGCTATACATTTGGCAAACTTCTGTTGACTTCATTACATAAACAGATATTTTCTGAGGTCATCTGTGTCTACTTTAACTTCTCCAGTCTTGTGCTTTGTTTTCTTCTTATGGCTGTAGCAGTGGTATTGAATTGGCAGAAACCCAGTCAGCTATGTTCAGGTTATTAATGTGGACGGTGGTCAGCCAGCATATATTTGATAGTAAGCAACTGGGTCAGTAATCCATAATTCATTGATACTGACAGACATGGGCCGTTAGGGGATTGTAAATATAATGCTGGCATAACCTTAATTATAGTCAAGATCAGCAGCACTGCCAGAGTTAAGTATGAGTTGAAGTATCCTTTATAAAATTTGTTTTTCAGTGGTTTATAGGATTCAGTTATGGTAATTTGCATTCAGATAAACCTGGCATAAAATTGTCAGCTCAAATGCAGATTTCTTTCTAAAAATGGTTCAAATAAGTGTCTGGCACATAGCAATCAGCTAAACCATCATTATATAGAGGAAGATTTATCTGGCCAGCTATAGTTAAATTAAAAATAAATTTTACACGCTCACAATTTGCAAGCAATTATCATTGATTGACTTATCTTTGTGTATTTAGAATAAATATTCTGTAAAGATGTCTGCTTCTGATCTTATAATAAACCAGCTCCAACAAAAAAATCCAGTCAAATTAACTGTGTTACAGTGATGGAATATGGTTCAAGTTAAGTGAGAATCCAGCCTCATATTTTTGTACCTTTAAAAAACAGCTACTCTGTCTAATAGGTATAGTGCTAATGTAGATGGTATTATTCTTAACTTTCAGTATTCACTTTCCAGAAACACTGCTGCTTGTAAAGTTTGTATTCCCAAATGTTCTGAAGAAGCAAATACAAACAAATCAGAAAAAGATTTGTAGCTAAATCATTTAAAAATGCATCTTATATGAAGGTATCTCTCTTCTCCCTCCCCCCGTCCCAGTAATGTAAGGCCTAGTCAGAGCTGAGTGCTTGTATTTCTTGGAATGGTCCTTGTCCAATCACATGACTTCATCAATATAAAGGGTGTCCTTCCTACACTTCATTTAGGGTTTCTCCCCTCCCCCCATGTGGCAAAATGAGAAGTTGCAGCAAGAGGTCACTAGCCAATCAACATAGTGAACTGATTGTCTAACCTAAGTAATTACTGCAGTCGCTACAGGTAATAACTTTTTGCTCCCAGTGACAGATCCGCACAGCCCTGTGGTAACCAAGGTCATCTAAATAGCTTAGCTTGTAGTTTAATATTGCACCACAGAATAGAAAAACTTGCTTTATCAAATAGATTCTAGTTAAAACCTTAAGATCATTTTCTTCTATAAACCCCTGGAGCTGAATAATTGATTCCTTGTCAAAGTTCAGATCCCATGTGTATAAGTGCATTAAACTTAAAAAATCTATGAATATAGCCCATGCTTGCTCATATACACATGTATGTCTGTACATGCACATACACACACTTTTTATTTATTTATTTTTAAAAGAGTTTGGGAAATTTTAAAGGTTAAGACTTCTTAAGTTTGTGGGAAATGTGCTGCTTCTTGAACAAGCCTTTCTTTCTGTCTTTCTGTCTGGCCATTTATTGCTGTATTTAATTTTTATATGCATCTTACTTGCATGCTACTTTGTGAAATACCCTTCAATCCAAACACAGTACCCTCTCAACCCCATTTTCATTTGAGTCCAGATTTCCTTAAAGCTGTTTTCCAATATGGAAAAGCCCTACAAAATTCAATGGAGATTTGACTGATATGATTTTTTTTAGAAATGTAGTAGGTTTCTATTGGGGCTGTGCAAAGCTTTGGATTGCAATTCAGATTCAGAGATGATTCAGGCAATTTGGAGGCTGAATCTATGAATCTGAATTGAATCACTAGCAGCTATAGGCTTTCTGAATTGATTCAGAAAAGATTTGGAGATTCGGCCATAGGGTATAATGGGAAATCAATAAAATATCTATAACTTTGTTGTTCTTTGCCTGATTTGGATAAAATTTGCAGGGTGGTAGCTGCTGCTGAGGACATGAAGCCTGACAAGTGTCAAGGTGATAGGTGCAGGGGTTTCTGGGAAACTACACCTCAAATTCTGAAAGCAAAACTCATGTCACGTGGGTGTGTTAGGCCACAGTGGGGTGAAAACTGCAGGGGTAGTAGCCCCTGATGCTACCACAAAGCCTGCCAGCTGTCAAGGAGATAGGTGAAGGGGGAATCTGGGTTTTGGGGCCCAGCACCTCTGGCTGCAGGCAGACAAAACTCGTGACATGGGTGCTTGTGGGACTGTGCGTGTGTTCAACTGCACCCTTCCTGGTGCTGGGGCCTCTCCACAACATGGCAGTGTGCCTCCATGAAGCCTCCTCCTCCCCTACAGCCTCAATCCGGTCCACCACTGTAAATGATTGTAGGTCAAAACAAGTTAGCTGGCTCAACACCAATAGCACCAGCAGCATCAAAGGTATCCAGACAGAACTGTCACCGAGCCTTTCTTTTTATAAAGGAATTGGCAGCAAGAAGTAAAGAAGTTGTGTTGGATATATGTTTTTTTGTGGTGTGTGATGGCTTATCTTGTGTTTTTATGTTTATTATGAAAAAAACCTGGAATAGTTAAAGAAATATATCTTAGGAAGTTTTCAGGTTGAAAAACCCTTTGTCGGGGTGAGGAAGTACCTGCAGTTGGTGTGTCTCTTGGTCCTGGATGGAAGGAATAGTAAAGAAGCCATAGGCTGACCTGGCACACAATGAAGGCAATAATGCCAGTCAGTGAAAATGGAAGTGGGAGGTGTCAGTGGGTGAGGGCCAGGCTGGGGCCGGGAGGAAAGGGGAATGTAGCAGTGCAGGTAAAAGTGCAGAGGTACCTGGGGAGTCAGATGTCTGAGTTTTGCCTGCCTGAGGCCAGAGGTGCAGGGCCCCAGAACCCAGATTCCCCCTGCATTTTTTACCCCCCTGTGCCTTAACACACACAGTGTCACCTGTGTCATGAGTTTTGCTTGTCAGCAGTTTGAGGTGCAATTTCCTAGAAACCCTGGCACCTATCTCCTTGAAACTTGGCAGAATTTGTAGCCTCAGCAATTTTCACTCCACTGTGGCTTAACATACCCAAGTGACATGAGTTTTGATTTCAGGATTTGAGGTGCAGTTCCCCAGAAACCCCTGTACCAATCACCTTGAAACATGAAAACCTTCATGCCCTCAGCAGCAGCTACCACCCCTGCAAGTTTCATCCAAATCAGGCAAAGAACAACAAAGTTATAGATACATCATTGATTCTCCATTATACCCTATGGCCGAATTGCCTAATCTTTTCCAAATTGCCCAAATTGAATCAGAAAAGCGATTCTAATTGGCTGATTCCAAAATCGGCTGAATTTGAATCAAATAGTTGCCTATTTACACAGGTCTAGTTTCTATACATATTGCTTTGAATTACTAATTGAAAAGGACCTAGTTATCACCCCCCCCTTTTTTTTTTAACTTGATTGGCTAACTGAAATTCAGAGACCTGTTGCTGACATCAGTGAGGAGGGCGAAACCATTGATTCTAAGATAAGTTCCTTCCATCCCACAGTCAGCATAGCAGCCTCCAGTTCCCTCTGCTTCCTTCCTCTTCTACTGAGAGGCCCAGTTTGGCTTCACCTGGGACTGGATTCCCTCCCAGGCACAGAGAAACTCTGTCTCCTGCCCAGCCAATCAGCAGTGCCACCACTGCTGCATGGCCCAGCATGAGCTGTGCTTCAGCATGCTTCTCCAGTGAGGAACAGAGTCCGAGCAATGTCTGACAGTAAGGGGGAAGTGGGAAGAGGCAGAGACTGGGGAGTGGTGGGGGAGAGGCAGAGATCATGGAGAGCTGGGGATGGTGGGGTGCAGGTGGCAGGGGGCTGCAGAGGAAGAAGTGGGGGATCGGAGGGCAAGGAGGCTGCCTGATCCTCCCCATTCACCTGCCCCATACCACTAGCCGCTGCTTTCCCTGCTGTAGCAATGCATGGGGACAAATTTAAGACAATGCTCCAATAATTAGATTCTAGACTTGGAAAATTATAACAAATGTGTGTATTTTCCATAATAGAATCTAATTACATGGGGGAGGTCATCTTAAATTCATCGTCATCTTGGATTGGAGCAAATATAGAAAAATGAAGTTGAGTATTCCTTTGCAATCTTGATTGTTTACACAGAACAAAAAAAGCCATGGAGCTTTACTTAGCCCTAAATTGAAGTGTTATTTTTAAAGACCCACTGTTTCAATTTAGGAAGAATTAAACTGAATAACCCCCTGTGGCATGTGGCCCATAGGCTTCACCTGAACTAAACAAGAATCAGACTGCTAGCACTTGAAATTAGAAAGATTGTTAGATGGGTTTCAGACCAAATGCTGAGGGGAAACCTGGCAGCTGTGGTTGGGTTGGTATACTGATTAAGGATGGTGTCATAAAAACCTACATCCTGTTAAAGAGGATAGAAAAGAAGGATAAATTGTACAGGGAGAGGATAACGAGGCAGTGGCATAACTACAGCAGGGCCATCAGGGCAGCCCCTTTGTGGGGAGGGGCGAGAAAAAACAGCTGCCACCCAAGCCATGCAGTCATACCAACATATGGCGGTAACTGGAAGCTGTGTGTGTGGCAGCTGCCCCACAGGCCCAGCCACATCTTTATGATGCTATAGTGAACAAAAGTTAAAAACAAGACAATGACAATTAAATAGGGCCCATTAAAAAGGAAAAATAGGCAACCAGTCAAGGGTTGAATTTATAAGTGCTTCTGTATAAGCTTGGGAAACCTAAGGAATAAGATAAGTGAACTAGAATGTCTGATATTTTAAGTGATATTAATATAATAGATGTTTTTAAAAAATGATGGAAGAATGGAAATCAGTTGGACACCCCAATACTATACAGATTATATAGGAGTGAGAAAGTAGGCGATGCTAGGGTTGGGGTCAAACACAGTAAACAAAAAATTAACTGAAGTTAAAGGTACTAGAGAATGTTTATAGCTAAAATTTCTATACTTAGATAAGGAATGTAAATTATGGGTCAGCTGTTAAGGATAGTGAAGAAGAGATCATGAAATGCTAAAGGAAATTATAGAAGCCACAAAAGCAGGCTACCCATAACAACTTCAACTATCATAGATGTTAGGGTCGGAAGGGACCTCAACAGATCATTGAGTCCAACCCCCTGCCTAGGCAGGAAAGGGTGCTGGGGTCAGATGACCCCAGCCAGATGCCCATCCAGCCTTTTCTTAAAGATCCCCAAGGTAGGGGAGAGCACCATCTCCCTTGGAAGCCCATTCCAAATTTTGGACTCCCTTACCCTGAAGAAGTTTTTCCTGATATCTAGCCTAAATCTGCTTCCTGTCAGTTTTTGACCACTGTTTCTTGTTACCCCAAGAGGCACCCTGGTGAACAGAGCATCTCCAATCCCTTGCTGCATTCCCCTAATGAATTTGTAGGCTGCCACAAGATCACCTCTCAGCCTTCTCTTGCAGAGAAGAGACATCCAGGTCCCTCAGTCTCTCCTTATAGGGCTTGTCCTGTAAGCCCCTAACCATATGAGTAGCCCTCCTCTGGACCCTCTCAAGTCTATCAACATCCTTCTTGAAGTATGGCACCCAAAACTGGATGCAGTACTCCAACTGCGGTCTGACCAATGCCGCGTAGAGGGGAGGTATCACCTCTTTGGTTCTATTTGTCATGCATCTGCTGAAAGTGCAGTTAGCTTCGGTGATGATTTCATCACACTGATGACTCAAGTTCATCTTAAAGTCCACTATGACTCCAAGATCCCTTTTTGCTTTTGTGCTGCTGAGAGGGTTACTTCCCAGCCAGTAGGTGTGTTGGATATTTTTGCATCCTAGGTGCAGCACTCTGCGCTTGTCCTTGTTGTACTGCATTCTGTTGTGTACTGCTCACTTTTCTAACCTGTCCAGGTCTGCCTGAAATTGTTTCCTACCCTCCAGAGTATGGACTTCACCCCCAAATTTAGTATTGTCTGCAAACTTGGACAGAGTGCACTTCACATGCACATCCAAGTCATTGATGAAGATATTGAAGAGTACAGGTCCACAGACTGAACCCTGTGGGACCCCACTAGCCACATCCTTCCAGGTCGATCTTGATCCATCCACTACTACACACTCTCTGGGTGTGACCATTAAGCAGATTTGCCACCCAGTGAACCATGTAAACATCTATGTCACAGCCTCTTAATTTATTTATGAGAATGGGTTGAGATACCATATTGAAGGCCTTGCTAAAATCCAGGAAAACAACATCCACCTCTACTCCTGCGTCTAAGCATTTTGTGACCCTGTCATAAAATGAAACCAGATTGGTCAGTCATGATCTACTTGCCACAAATCCATGATGGTTTCCCTGCTGCATTATTTTTCCCACTGGACTCCCACAAATGTGATCCGTCATAACCTTTTCAAAGACCTTTCCAAGGATGGAGGTGAGACTGACTGGCCTATAAATACTTGGATCCTCCTTCCTCCCCTTCTCGAAAATAGGGACCACACTGGCCTTTTTCAGGTCCTCTGGGGCCTGACCTGCATGCCGCAAGTGGTCAAACAGCCGTGCCAGTAGTTCTGCTATGATACCGGCCACTTCCTTCAGTATTCTTGGATGCAGCTCATCTGGGCCTGCTGACTTAAACACATCCAGTCCATCCAAGTGACTCTGCATCAAGTCAGAGTCGACAGTTGGTGCGCTGGTGTCCCTCTGATGCTCATCTAAGAACCCTTTAGGAGACTTACCTTGACCCCTGTTCAAGAACACTGAGGCAAAAAACTCATTGAATAGCTCAGCCTTGTCCCCCCTGTCTGTCACTAATTGTTCCTTCTTGTTCAGTAGGGGTCCTATGCTGTCCTGCACCTTCCTTCTTCTCCCTACATACCAAAAAAAATATTTTTTATTGTCTTTAATTTGTGTTGCCAGCCTCAGCTCTATAGTTCCTTTGGCCTTTCTGAAAGTGTGGGCCAACTAGATATACTCCTCCTTGGTAGCTTCCCTCTGCTTCCACTGCCTATATGCCTTCTTTTTTGTCCTTAGGCTTCCCTGGATTTCCACATTTAGCAAAGGAATTATTTTGGCTCCTTTCTCCCTGTTCCCTCATACTGGGATCATCTCCCTCTGTGCCCGAAGGATTGCTTCCTTGGGAATGACCACCCTTCCTGGACTCCCATCTCAGCAATATTCCTATCCTGCAGTGCATCATTGAGTCGTCTCCTAAGGACACTGAAGTTAGCCTTCCTAAAGTCAAGCACTGCCACTCTACTAGTTACCTTACCCACCCTACGCCATATGGTGAATTCAGTTGATTGCTGGTCACTATGCCCAAGGTGACCACAAATCTGTAGCTCCCCTACCAGGTCATCGTCAGTAGCCAACACCAATACCCGCTAGTGGGACTGTATACCTCCTGTGTTATATAAAGATCCTGCATGCAGGTTAAGATCCTATGTGACTGGTTGGATTTGGCTGACTGCTCCTCTCAGCAGATGTCAGGGTAGTTTAGGTCCCCCATGACAACCACGTCCCTAGACCGTACAGCCTCTGAGAGCTGTCTGAAGAATTCTGAGTCTAGCTGTTCCTCTTGATGTGGTGGTCTGTAGCAGACCCCCACCACCAAGTTCCTTTCCCCTTGACCTCCATGTAGCCTACCCACAATGCCTCTATTTTCTCTTCCTCTGACCCCATTTTGATTAGGGTAGATGTATAATGCTCCTTTACATAAAGAGCAACCCTGCCCCATTTCCTCCCTACTCCTTTCCCCTCTGTACAACCTGTAGCCCTCAATGTGTACTGCCCAGTCATGGGTAGGGTCCCACCAGGCTTTCATTAGCCCCACTAAATTGAAGTTATTATCTGCAAGCAGAAGTGTGAGTTCTTCCTACTTGTTCCCCATGCTCCTAGCATTAATATAGAGGCACATGAGCCCTCTGAATGGTGCCTTTGGTGCCCACCCCAGTCTGATGCCTAGTGGGCCCCTTAGTACTTACCTGGGATGCACTGTTGCGTGTCTCACAGTTTGTAGATTCTAGATTCTCTCCATCTCCTGCCTCCCCATCCCCCATTGAACTTAGTTTAAAGCCCAATGTAGGAGGTTAGCCAACCTTTAAGAAAAGATACTCTTACCTTTTGTGGAGAGATGAAGCCCATCGCGTCTCAGGAGGTCCCTTGTACAGAAGTGCAAATTGTGGTCCAGGAAGCCAAAACCCACATGATGGCACCAACTCCGGAGCCATGGGTTGGCTTCTCTGACACAGTTGATGTGATGCCTACTATGACCGCTGACCGGGAGGATCAACAAGAAGACCACCTGTGCCCCTGTCTTCCTAAGCCTGGTCCCCAGAGCCCTGTAGTCACTCATGATACAGTCTAGACTACTCCTGGCTGCATCATTTGTTCCCATGTGGATGAGGACCATGGGATAGTTGTCAGAGGGCTGGACTAGGTCAGCAATTCTAGCCGTAACATCCCTGATCCTGGCTCCAGGCGGGCAGTAGACCTCATGCACTGTGGGATCTGGACAACAGATGGGTCCCTTCATTCCTCTCAGCAGGAAGTTGCCCACTCTGATGACATGGTGTCTCTTCTTTTGCTTATCTGGCTGGCCCTCAGCTTGCTGAGTGATGGCAACAGGCTCCTCCAGTGCACTTTGCCCCACTGCACACTCCTCCAGTGCAGCCAGGGCCTCATATTTGTTCCCCAGCTGCACCAGGGGAGCTGCTGTCTCTGCGGTGAAAGGTCTGACCCTGGAGGTGACCGTCCTCCGTTCACCAGCATCTGCTTCAGGATGTTTCCTCACTGCATTTCCACCAGGTGTCTTGTCCTGCAGAGAATGAAAGTAGCCATCAATCTCTTCCTCAATTGTCCTGATCCCCCGCAGCCTGCTCACCTCTGTCTAGAGTTCCCTCATCTGCCTCTCCAGGGCCTCAATTTGGGCACACACAGGACAGGTGAGGGATCTCCCAGCCCTCCTGCTATCCCCTGGTCCTCTGAGGACCCGCGAGGCAACCCCTGCAGGCAGGGGGCCCAGGTGCCGCTGACCCACCCAGAGGCTCCATCTGGGTGGAGGCCTCAGAGGAGCCCCAGGTGGGTGGCAGCATTGGGGCAGGGTCCCTAGCTGTGGTCCGAGTCACCACCCCCTTTAAAAGTCCCTCACATGCACTCACCTAAAGACTCTGCCCGATTCTGCTGGCTCCGACGTGTGGAGTCTCGGGTCCCTCCTGCTCTCTCCCCTGTGCAAACTCCCACGCAAACTCCAGCATACCCCTGACGAGTGTGCCTGTTTGCGGGGCCTGTTAGCACAACTCAGGAGCGTGTCTCCTGCCTGGCATGGCTAAATAAGGATGCAAGGGGAGGAAAATCTCTACCTGATTCCTTACAGCTGGCCTGGCTCAGCTCTCCCTTTCTCCCCCTGTCCTGCTTACCTTATTGCTGCTGCTGGCTCCTCACTGCTCTGCTTGGTGGGGTCGGGGTGAGCTGAGGGCACACGTGCACACGCACACGTGTTCTCGCTTCTGTGTATAGGTCCCTTCCAATAGACTAAGCAAATATCTTCTCAGGGTGTGATACAGAATAACATTTCTGGATATAAAAGACTGCCTTTTAGAACAAGTAATGCTGGAACCTACAAGAAAAGAAGCAACTCCTGCTTAGGTCCCAGGTAGCACATGGGATTTGGTTCATGCAGTAACTAATAGATGGAAAAAAATAATCTACTATATCACTATTTAATTTTAAAAGAGGAAGGAAGTTAGTTAGAAGGAAATTAAAAGGCATAGCCAAGAGTGTAAAATGCCCACAGGTAGCATAGCAACTACCTGAGAAACTATATTAAAAGCTTAGAGTACATGTATATGAAAAAGACAGTAAGAAGTCAGAAGAGAAAAAAATGAGAGGTAGAATTGTTTAACAGGAGGCTGTTGAGGAAGAAAGAAACTATTTAGAAAAAGGAAGTCCTACCCAGGTAAGGGAAATGGGCTTTCAAATGCTGGCATGTTAAATAAGAAAACAGGCCAGAAAAAGACAAGAGAAGACATTCACAGCCTCTTGCTGAAGTCATAAAACTGAATATATGCATTTTAGTACATTTGAAGTAGGAAGCCTGCCTGAGAGTCAGGGAGGCCACAGGCTATTATGGAGATCCATGGTATTACCAGGTTCAAAAAGGGAGTAGACAAATTTTTGAAAGATAGGTCCATCAGTGGTTATGAAACACAACAGTCAGGGGTGTAATTGGGAAAGTATGACAGGGGATGAATCACTTGACACATGCTTTGTTTTGTTTTTTTAATTCCTATGAAGAATCTACTACTTGCAGAGACTGATGGACCTTTGATCTGACCCAGTATGGCAGTCCTTATGTTCTTGATGTGTGAATTCCTGTCTTCCTGAGAACAGGGAGGGTTCAAACAGAAGAAAATAATTTACTTGCTGGCAGCTCTAAGGTTCTTTTAGCTAGTGCCTGGCCTAGAAGTCCGATCAGTGGTTTTCTTTGAACCGTGCACTGTTTGGACAGGCTATCTCTAGGCATACCTTTCCTCTCTCTGCCTCTCCCACCCACTCTCTCCCTCTTCTCCCCCCACCCCCTCCTTTGAGAACACCCATTGTGGACCCCTCAATCAGTTGTTTCTGGCAATGACATTTCTCCGTGTTATGATTTGAACCATGTTAATGTTATTTCAAATTAATCCAGATTAAAGGTCATATTCATCAGTAGGTTAACTGATTTATTTTTATATTAAAGCTGGACAAATAGAGGCATTTTTTTCCCAAAATCTTTTCTAGAATTTCCTCCTCCTAGAATTTCAAAAATGTTAAATTTCATCAAAAGTCTGGAATGGAGAAAAAAAATTATCAGGTGTATATACTTGTTTTCCAAAATAGGGGAGAGATGTGAAATTTTATTGAAAAAAGTCAGATTCCCCCAAATTTAAAGTTACATAAGTTCAAAATGTAATTGAGATTTTAAAACTAAAATGTATGTTCTGTAAAATGTATTTCATTTTAGTTTAGTTTAGAAATATTTTTCATTGTATGTAGGGGATACTTCAAAAGGTGTTATAAACATTTATCACTCCTTATTAAATTCTGTAGCACTTGCCTGAAAGTGTAAGCCTGTTTTATTTCTTTTGATGCCTCAGCAGTCCAGCTTACCCTAAAAAACTTTGGACTGCTTGATTCTTTGCAGATGACGGGATCAAAATATTATGTGTACTTCGACTGTGTTCATCTGGCAGGCAACAGTGGCTCAAGAACTGTAATTGTGGTTGCTACTGCAAATCAAAATATTTATTTTTGCACTTTTAAGCTTTCTGTTGGTGTGAGGAAAGAACCATTCATGATTTATTTTCTCTTTACTTCATTGGAAATGAAGGCACTGGTGCTACATCCTCTTACCTGCCTACCTTCACCAGTCCCTCAGTAAATCACTTGCTGAAAAACTAAGCAACTTTATAAAACTGTTTATATGGTGTTTGGAAAATTCTTGACAAATTCCCCATCTTGAGTTTGCTATTAAAATTATTCATGACATTCTGCCGGATTTGTGATGAGTATTTTATAAATAGAAGCAGGGATTATCTCACCCGGCTCCAACAGCCCATTTAATGAAAGCATAACATCTTTACTCTGAAGACTTTATTCACATTTCAAAATTTAAACAATTTGAGACAATTTTAGTCCTAGGACTTATTGGCTTATTATTGCAGTTAACAGGAGCCAGGTTTGTGCATCCAAACCAAGAATTTGGTTTGCTGAGGGGGGCTGTATATTTTGAAACCACATGCATTGAAGCAGTATATTATTTTCCCTAGAAACAGGTTAAAATCTTGTCTTGTTATAATTAGGGGGAGTTTTGCTATTAAATTTAGTAGAATGAATGTCTCTGAAGACTCGTGATCCATACACTTTAAGATAGCCTTGTATAAATGTACAGAAAGCATGTGCACTGTATATTTTAATGCAGGGATTTGCAACCTATTTTGACTAGAGGCCCTGTTCGCTGGACTCAAGTCACTCCTCTCTAACTTTTGCAAATTAAGTGGCACATAATTTCAAAACTAATTTATGTATTATAGTTCTTACTTCCTTGAAGAGGGGCCTGCAATGGGGCTAGGGATTTGGCCAAGGAAGGACTGAACCTGTACTTAGCCACATATCTCCTTGTACTTTGAGTCACCTTTAAAAGCATTTTATGGCATCAGTGGTTTAATGGAATTTGCTAGTTTCTCCTCCCAAATGGTGTATAGAAGCTACAACCTGTGTAATACTGGAAGAGGAAATTTAATTTTGTTTGAAGATGTGTAATTGTTTTAACTTCTAAAGCACTGGAAATATCAGTTAGATATTCAAACATCTTCTGTTATTCAGACACATAAAATGAATGATACTTAAGGAAGCTGAGTATCAAGGGTGAAATGCAAATCTGTGTCCTTGGTCAAGGTTTGTCTTTGTGTTCCCAATTAGCTTTATGAGAATCTTGTTTCCAGTGTCACTTACTTAGTCTTCAACCAGCTGAAAATGTTCTACCAGGCTTAACAGACCTTACATAACTACATTTGTATAGCAGTTTCACTGTGGTTCTATTGTCAGTTATGTACAAGATGAAGTGCTTTACAAATTCCATTTTATTTGTTCTTTCATGTCTCTGTCCTTTTTACTACACTGTTTTTTGCATGTATGCATTTGTGAGTCAAATGAGAGAAAATTCTACAAGTACTCTCATTTTTTAAATAGAAATTTGAGGTAAATGGAGAGCCACCAGAGGCTTTTGTCATAATTCTTTACTTTTCAGCATCGTAAGTCCAAAGTTCATACCAGATAGTAATACAAGACAGAGTTACCTAAAACATTATTTCTTTAAATTCAAAATTAAGGAAGACCTATATTGAGGTTTCCATGGAAGTCAAGAGTATAAACCAAACTGACTCCTGAAATGCATTAAAAAATGCTCTCACTATTCTACATTTGCCTAATCACTCTTTATCTTGTCATGTCTGAGTTTTACCTGTCGGTTAGAGTGCCGATGCCAGCAAAGCAAAAGACCATAATAACTTAGTAAGGACGCAGGCCATAAAGACCCCTCAGCACTAGTAGCCTTTATTTCTTTGCTAAAAGCAGCATTACAATTGGAGTTTGTTAAAAGTTGTTCTCCACACTTAAGAAGCTTGTTGTCTGCAATGATAAGTATTGCAGGTGCCAATCATAAGGCTGATCGTTTGAACCCGCTGAGGGCAGCCAGATGAAAAATGTATCTAGGTCAGATGAATATGTATCTAGGTCACTGTGTAAGAACGTAATTGGCGGTCAGTAAATATTCACAATTGGCATGAAGTGATTGGTCACTGCTGACTATAACTAAGAGCAGATTCCTGCCATTAAGCGGAGAACTCTGAGCACACCAAGGAGACACAGTCAGCAGATTGGCCACCTGTAGACATCTCCCCGCCAGCCGTTCTTCATTTGGCATATCTCGTTCACCGGTTCGTCTGATCGTCTCGTCAAAGAGCTCTCGGAAGTTTACTGATCAAAAGTGCATTATAGTTTTTCCCTGTGCATGAGCTGTTGACCAGTTCTGGGACTACTGAGTCGGGCAGCCACACCTAGCTTCCAGGTTAGAAAGCAAGGGCTCGGCTCAGGAACCCCGTGAACCAACAGACCCCTTTAGACCGTTCTGTTTTATGCACTGTAACTGAACAAATCAGCTATCCTGCCTATGCTGCGACCATCGGTAGCGTAAGTACAATAAATATTTTTGTAACTAATACGCTTAAGTAGCCTGACTCCTCCTCACCGTTAATCCCCACCTGTTTGGTTGTCGATCCCTTCTGCGCCAAGCCGGTCATGCCAACCCAGGCTTGCAGGTCAAGGGTACGCTGGTTACGTGGTGCAGCATATCTAAACTATGAATCATTTTGCCCATATGGTTTGCTCCGTGGTAGCTTACTCTAGACAGATTTAAAGAGACCTTGTAGGAGTAATATTGGCCAAACTCTGTTTAGTTTGTGTTTGTGTTTATCCAGGTACCAGGAAAACAAATTCATCCTGTTCTTGCTACAGAATAATCTTGCCTCTTCTCTTTTTAGGAATGATAAATACTCCATACATCTATCTTCAGCTTTATACACGTGAATACAGTGACTCACTTGGATGGATCAAAAGTTTTTGAATATACATTCAACATGCAAAAGAAAACAGCTCCCTTAGAATAGAACGGGGTCAGTTGTGTCCAGAAAGCGTCTCATAGAATCATAGAATCAATGAGTCGGAAGGGACCTAGACAGATCATCTAGTCTGACTCCCCACCATGGGCAGGAAGGAGCACTGGGGGTGGGAGGGGTCATAAGACCCCAGCCAGGTGCCTATCCAATTTCCTCTTGAAGATTTGCAGGGAAGGTCAGAGCACCACCTCTCTGGGAAGCCTATTCCAGGCTCTGGCCACCCTTACCATGAAATAGTTCTTCCTAATATCTAACCTAAACCTATCTTCCCTCAGCGTGTGGCCATTGTACCTGGTGACCCCAAGCGGGGCCCTGGTGAACAGACTTTCCCTGAGTCCCTGCTGGTGGCCCCTGATAAGGTTGTAGGCAGCCACAAGATCCTCCCTCAGTCTCCTCTTGCAGAGACTGAAGAGATTCAGGTCCCTCAGCCTCTCCTTATAGGGCTGGCCATGGAGGCCCTCAACCATACAAGTGGCCCTCCTCTATTATGTCCAGAAAGATACTGGAACATGTCATCAAGGGCTCTAGGCACCTGTAGGACAGGTGTTCTCTACCCTGGTTGAGGATCACTGGTCTGGGAGCTAGATACAGTAATACCGCTATTGTATTAGTACAGTACCTCAGTACCTAATGTGGAATCATAGAAAAGTAAGCTTGGAAGGGACTTCCAGAAATCATCTGCTCCAACCCTCTGCTGACACAGGATCACCCCATCCAACCCATCCCATGTAAATCCTTGGCTAACCTGTTGCTAAAACTACACAGTCAACCCTGTTGCGCAACTATAAGGCATAGCACCTTAACCTGCCACAGGTAAATCAGTGGGAGAACAATCGTGATTTTCCTACCGCTGCAAGGTTGTTACAGTTCACTAGATCCAAGGAAGTGTGCCATGCCACTTACTACAGTGGAAGGCAAAAAGTCCCCACAGTCTGCACCAATCTGACTACGGGGTAAAATTTATTTCTGTTCTCAAATATGGCAATTGGTCTCACTCTGAGCAGAGGGGTCAAACCTTCTAGCCAAGAACCTCCAGGTTTTAGTCTAAGCAGGGGCATCGGTGCACCCTAGTCAAAATTCCCAGCCTAGGTTGCAGCCAACACCCAATGTGTTTAAGGAAGGTGAAAAGATCAAACAAACCCTAACACCTATAGCAACAGGAGGTAGGGAAAATAATCCTTCCTGGCTTAGAAGCATGGGAAATATTGAGTACCCTCCTTTCTACTCTGCAACCTGGAGGTAGCCAGAATAACTCTACAAATCACATGTACTTCCTGAATGGCTAGAAACTCCCCTTTCTCAATCTCTATACTTTTATTCCAGCTCTGCTTAATGATTACTTTGTGTTGGCCTTTCACCAGGCCAAAGGGACCACCTTGCCTGACAAGATGCGGGATGACCCGTGTGAGAGTGAATATATGTCCACCATTAGGGTAAATCTTCTGAAGGGAACACCTTGAGAGGCTGGACACCCACAAATCAGCTGATCAAGATCAATTGCACCCAAGAGTGCTAAAGGAACTGGCAGATATAGCGTGGCCACTGGCAAGGATATTCAAGAACTCATGGCACTCCCCTTTCTGTGCCTGGGGGGAGCTAGGTTGCCAATGCAGTATGGAGGGGGAGCTGGGCTGCATGCACAGCAGAGGGGTGACCTGGACTGTGCAGTACTGGGCAGGGGGTGGAGGTGGAGGGCAGGGACAGACTTGGTCTGTGTTCAGCCTTGGGGGTAGAGCAGCTCCCAGGAAAGCCCATCTGGCACTGCATGTAGCTCCTAGCTACCAAGAAGTTGGATGGCCTGGCCTTAGGAGTAAGGAGGCTCCCCTTTCCTCCTCCAGCTTTGGTTCCTGTCCCTCCTCTTGGAGATGGAGTGATGCAGCAGGAAGAGACCAGGCTGCTCATAATGCCTGTGTGACAGTGGATGCCAGGTTGCATGTGCTGTGTGCTAAAAAAGAGAGGGAGCCAGGTTGCCCATGCTGCATGCTGGGCAGCCTGGTGAGCTGCAGGTGGGCAATGGGTGAGTTGTGGCCAGGTGGGAGCCTGGGAGCAATAAAGTTACTTCTCATGGGCTGCATGTGGCCTGGGGGCCACCATTTTAACTGTCCTACCTTAGACCTTCAAGCTACAAGGCTTACATTTATGTGTTCTGTACATAGAATGTATTTAGCAGAGAATATATATTTTTTAAAAGTTTTTTGCTATGAAATAGGAATGCATGGGAGCAAACTGCAAACAGGTGATGACCGAAATATGCAGCTATGTCTGCAAGATATATGGTTCTGTGAACAATATGTATTTTATTCAGCCATGACCTGATTTTGCATGTGTTAGTATCTGATAAGGTTGCTAGCTTTTAGTCATGCAAGGAACTAAGATTAAATAAACCCTCATTGTCTCCTTTCTTCTCCTCTAGTTTCTGACTCTAGCTGTAAAGAGTAGACTAGAAGCTATTGCTCTGATGGTCCCTGCTGTGGACAAATAGGAGGATCAGAAAAGGTTCATCTTCTACATTGTCCCTCGGGAGTTCTGTAGGGCAGCATGCCTCTCCTGCTCTGCACATACTATGCTCTGAATCTGATGTAATGAGACTCTTAGTGAGGCTCTGGATATACACCAAAAAATCTTGCTGTTTCAGGTGTGCTTTTTGCTGAACTCCCAGCTCCATGTGGAGAAGGCTACATTACATGCATTTGTGGTATAGCATGCTCAGAGTGGGTGATGCTCCCCAGTGTAAACATTAGGGCTGTGCGAAATGGCTGTGTTTTGATTTGGTTTCGGATTTGGCTGTTTCGGAGGACAGTGATTTGTTTTGGTGTTTCAGATCACTGTCCTATTTTGTTTCAGCCAAATCGGTTTGAGGCTTGTCATCTTCATTTTAAATTCAAGGAGCAAGGCTTTTAATGTTGTTATACTCCTGAGAATCTCTTCCATCCATTTAGCTGTTGCCCTCGCTTGCTTTTGGCACACCTCTCTATCCTCACCTACATCTCCCTCATCCCTGTCCTTATTCCCATGGCTTCCTTACCCATCCTGTTAACCCAAGCCCTTCTTACCTCTATTGAATGAACTGCTTCAATTAACTAATTAGGCAGATAACTTTCATATAGCTGTTATAATGTTTGCTGCTCCTACTATACACAGTGTATTGAAATGAATAATTATTTATATGTCATAGAAACCCCAATGAAGGGCCCAGATCCTTTTGAGCTGGGTGCTTTATGAACACAGATTAAAGTAAGTCTTCCCCATAGATCTTATAATCTAATTAAACAACACAATAAAGTCTAGTCCTTCTACCCTATTACTGCTGTTTCTTGTAATGCCTTTCCTACTCTCCAATTTCTTTTTGACATACTAATCATTATATTTTAAGCCTGCCTATGATTTTATGTTCTACGGACTAATTTCTATGTAAAAATGATTTAATATAAACTTTCAGTACTAACCCCCTTGAAGACTGAGATTGTGCTGTAGTTCACATTTTTGTGTTTGCTTTTTAACTCACAAAGTTATATGCAAGCATGTCCCCTTCTTTATCCTCTTTCTAAACAATATAATCTGACTCTCTCTCTAATGTCTCCACATACTGCCCCTAGGAGACATTATTTTTGGTATAGTTTCCCCTATTTATTTTCAGTATTTTTGCATCTAGCTAAGCAAATCTATTTCTGACATGCTTTTTCCCCCACTCAGCCCAATGAGGATGGAGGCAAATAAACAATTCATCCTCACAGAAGTGGATTTGCTTCTTTTGTTACAAAGTTCTCCACATCATTCTTTACAGGAGCACATAGCCCCCTCCTCCTTACTTTTACTTCATCGAAAAAGTTTTGTCTTAACCTATTTTTCATTCTCCTTGATAGCCATCTTGCTTCTTTTGTGTCTGATTTGCTCTACAATAGGTTTCTAGAATTAATCTTAAATATCTATTTTCTCTTCATAATAACTGGGAATGTTCCCTAGATATCTCCGGTGCATTGTTCCATTTCCCATTTCAGCTTTATGAATGGTAAAACTGTCAGGTAAACTCAGTATAACTTATTGTTCATTTTCCCTTTCAAGTTTATTAATGATATACCTGCCTGCTGAACTCAGTAACTTACTTTGAAGTATTTCCTATTTCATGTAGGCACTCCTCTCCTTCAATTTACCATTGAATTTCCTGCAGCTTTTAAATTTTGCTTTCACTCAGCTATAATATTGTCCCATGCTTTTTCTAGACTGAATGCTAGTCCTAATTTCTAACTAAAGTTGACTTTTCCTGATATTTCTAATTTTGTTCATATCTCCTCTATCTCCAGTGCAATGAGAAAAGCCTGCTTAGCAAATAAAAAGCAAAGAAAAGATGATCATGAGAAAAGAGTAAGGGAAAAAGTATAAAAACTATAAGGACAGTCATTACAGAGGGCAAGAAAAGTATAAATACCTATAAAACAAATGCTGATTTGAAGGAAAATCTCTGCAGAAAATGGTATTAAAAATGCAGTCACAGAAAACAATATTATCTGTTTTTGTGTTAGCAAAAATTTATTATAGACACAATGAAGAATTCAAGTGTCTTCTAAAATCATTATTTGTTGGTATAAAGTAGAACAAAAGAACTACAGATTTTGTTTTATCCTTTCATGTTCTTCTTTATATTCTACAGAAATCCTATACTACATTTTCTGTTCACAGCAATACTGAATTCTGAGTTACAAAAAGAAACAAGGGAAATTTGAATAAAGTATCTGTGATAATTAAGAAACCGCCAATGAAAATATAATCTTCTGTCATCATAAAGTAGCATGAAAAATAGTCAACACGCTTTCAACTAATTGTAATAGGATTATAAATCAAAGGCTCCAAGAAGCTGAGATATGGGAAACTTTGTATTTTGACCCAGAAACCATTTACTAAGCAGTCTCTATAATATACAGATATCATAAAGGATTCAAAAGTAGCAGAAACACCCCCTCCACAAACCCCCTCCTTGCAAGTACTTTAGAAAGTACATAAAGTAAGCAATTAAGAGCAATAATAAAAAGCATTTGGCCACAGGAAAGAATTACAGAATAAGCAATATATTTATGAGAATTCATGAAAACCCTCCTTAGATTATATTTAATGCAAAACTGGAAAAAGCAAAATGTGCAAAAATTATGAGGAAGAAAATGAGCTATTTATATGTACCAAAAGATGAAAAAGTTATGAGAACATGTGTACAATTTAGCTAAGTAACTGCATCAAGTTACTGCAACTTTTGAGGGCTTTTTCTTTTTTATTTCTTTTTGCTTTTCTGAGGTACATCTATTGTTCTCCTTGCACTGAGTCAAGCCCTGAATGAGGTAACTTAAGTGGTGCAAAGGGTTCATGTAGTATCTCAATCTTTATACCTGGCAATTTTTCCAATATGGGTGAATTTCCAGCAGATGTAATACTGGTGCTATCCTGTGCTGCTGATCACCTGATAGGAAGTGTGTTACATGATTGGTGCGTCTACATGTGACACTACATTGCCATAGCAATGCACTATGGTGGCATAGCGTCCACAGGCATCTACACATGACCAGCAGCTACTTTGCCGTAGTGACCCACTCCTTTGATATAGCGCTCCGCTGCAGCAAAGGAGCTGCTAAAAATAACCTTGTACCACATGTACAGTGTAGTACAGGCTGTTACTGCACCCATGATTTAATCTTCCAAAAGGAAGTATGAAGTTATGGTGCAGTAACAACATTGCCATAGCAGCACATGTAGATGCACCTGGTAAGTGTGTCAGGAAAGCACCACACTCCAGTAGCTCCTGGGTAGCAAATGACCATTTGGGTTACGTTCCAGTTAATGTATCATCAAGAGCCAAATTTTTAAAGGCATTTGGGTGTTTGGAAATGAAGATAAGTGACCAATTTTATTTTCAAAAGCGCCCAAGTCCTGGCTTCATATACAATGCACAGGAAGATTTAGGCTCCTTGGAATGGAAATTAAATATGAAGAGCAACCTAAAGCTAGCATATATAAAGGCTACTCTAGAGGAAATGCTGGCTGCCTATAAGTGTACTCAGAGTTTTTGGGGGGGGGTGTTAATTAGAGCACTTCCCGGATGCCCCACCCCAATTTCAAAATATCCGTGGTGGCCCTTTAACTAAACCTTGGCCAATGAGCTTTACTTAAAGCATCTCCGTGGACATTTTGAAACATGGGGGTGCTTTGTACAGGTGATGGTGAGGCAACACTGAAGTGTTTTAATTAGAAAGTGAACAAGCTTGTCTATAGGCAGCTATTGAAAGCAGGGTTATGATTGAAATCCTGTCCATCTGTGGGACTTGTGCACCTTAGACAGTGATATTGGGAAATGCTTTCCTCCATTTGGGATTTAGGGCCCACATCTGACATAAGCAGATAAACCCTTTCCTTCAGACACAAAGCAGAGTTCACTCCCTTTATGCAGTCTACCAGCTGCATTTTGAAAGGATGCCTATATGGTTGGCCTGACTTTGAGAGAATTTTCCAGTACGTGCTCTAGTGGCTCAGTGCCTTGAAAATCATCCATTTACCCCAGCATTATGCTTTAATTTCTTTGGACATACAGCTAGCTATAGACAGACACATGATCCATTCTGATTTAAACCATTTCAGTCTGTCATATGAGTTTATAATGTACCATTTAAATCAATAAACACCGATTAAGCAGTTGTCTATGGAGACACAGCTGTTTTTCCTTCAGTTTATTATTCCGACTCATTCAAAAGTACCCAGTGAAATCTGGATGAATAAGATACTGTGAAGTAAGTGATAAAACTCTAATGCCTCCTGCTCTCATGGGGGAAAAAAAGAAATATTAAGGTGCTTGAAACTTGAGTTTAGTGATATTACTTAACAATAAGACTGAAATTCTATGCTGATGTCCTATTGTGTTTGATACAAGTTGAAAACGATCCAAACAGCAAAAAAATCAGTATTGCCAGAGTACTTACGCTTCTCAGCCTCAAAAGCATCAGTACATAAAGATATTCCCCTCATACACAGGTGTACAGCTAATCAAACAGTGATGGGTTCAGTAAAATAAAAACACAATATGCAAACTTCAGACAACCCACACAGCAGTTCAGCACATTCACAGACCATATTAAAGGTTAACATGAAATCTAATCACACTTGAGATTACTGCTCTTTAAAAATATGAAGGAAAGGGCATTCAGATGGGTAAATAGGGTGTTTTAACTTCCTGTAATGAATAAAAACCAAAGGGAAATCAGTAAAATGAATTATAAACAGATTTGACAGATTGCAGTAGAAAAAGGTTCTCTGTATAAGTCCCTTTTTAACTAGCACCTGACAATCAAAGTGATACAGTAAGACTAGGCTGGTAGGGAAATAAGTTGGTTGTGTAACCCTATGACAACAGAACAGTATAGTTACTACCAGTGACATGCACATATTTTTTCAGAAATACATACTTCATGCTTTGCCCAGGAATATGGTAACTTTATATCTGTGGAAAATAAAGGGAGGGGGATGTAACTCCTTTTATAGTCATAATTCCTCCGCAATCCCCTTTTTCTAGAAAAGAAAAAGATATGCCCATTGTCAAGAAGCCGCTTTAATTCCCTCTGTTTAACCAATCAGCTAATTTGGCCATCAAAGTAAAAAGAATAGAGTCTGTCTCCCGCTTCCTGTCTCTTTGAGCATATTTACTAGGGCTGCGTGAAATTTTGGCAACTGTTTTGTTTCAGAGATGTTTGGGACTGTTTTGGTGCCTGAAACACCAAATCCGAATTGAAACAGAAGGTTCAGAAATGTCTTTGAAACAAAACGAGGCATCAAACCTTTCAGAAATGTTTCAGAAAATTTCAGAGTTTTGGAGCTGGCTTGCAAGGAAACAGCTATATGCTGCTGCCCTGATGCACGACTCAGCCCTGCAGGAAGCAGAGATTTGCTTCGGGGTCTCCTCGCCACCACTGCCTGCCCTGCACGGCCCTGGCAACACAGGGCTCCTTGGGGCAGGCAGTGGCACCGAGGAGACCCCAGCGTGGATCTCTGCTCCCTGTGGAGTCAGGTTGCATGGCAGGGCAGTAATGGTCCCTGCCATGTGACCTGGCTCTGCAGGGAGTAGAGATCCATGCTGGGGTCTCCTCACCACCGCTGCCTGCCCCATGCAGCCCCATATTGATGGTTTCAGCAGGCTGATGCTGCCAGCTGTGGAAATAGTCCAGAGCCACTGCCATCACCAGCTGGCAGTGGCAGCCTGCTGTCATCTCGCATCATCCGGGAGCCTGCACCACCCAGGAAGAGCTGGGGGAAATGATCAGAGAGCTGGGGGAAAATTGGGGGACTGGGGAATTGACCTGGAAACTGGGGGAATGTTCAGGGATGCGAACATTCCCCCAGCCCCTGGCTCGATTCCTCAGCTCCTGGTTAGATTCCCCAGGCCTCTGTTTGATCCCCATGACCTGAGGAACTGGCATCCCGTGTCCCTCCTCTGCATAGACTACAAGGTGGCCATTAAGGTCATCATGCTGAGCCTGAGGTCCATGCTGGTGGACGTGATCCATCCTGACTAGAAGTACATGGTGCCTGGACGTTCCATCTTCAACAACTTGTACCTGGTTTGGGACCTCCTGGAGCTAGTGCACTGGGAGGGCCTGTTTTTAGCCCTCCTATCCCTGGACCAGGAGAAGGCGGTTGACAGAATGGATCACCGGTACCTCACAGGCACACTATGGGCCTTTGACTTTGGGCCCTGGTTTGTGTGGGCTATCCATGTGTAGTACATCTCTGCAGAGTGTTTGGTCAATCTGAATTGGAACCTGATGGAGTCCATCCCATTCAGGAGAGGGGTGCATCAAGGCTGCCTGTTGTCAGGCCAGCTGTATGCCTTGGCCCTGGAGCCCTTCTCATGCTCCTGTGGAGGCAGGTGGTGGGATGGATGGTCCGGGAGCTGGTGGTGCAGCTGGTCCTCTCAGCATATGCTGACAACATACTCCTCACGGCCCAGGACTCAGGTGACCTAGCACAGGTGGAGGCCTGCCAGGCGTTGTATTCAGCTGTCTCCTCTACCTGGGTCAACTGAGTCAAGAGTTTTGGCTTGGTAGTGGGTGACAGGTGGCAGGTGACCTCACTCCCACCTGTGCTCCACAGGATCTGCTGTAGCATGGGCTTGCTGCTCTACTTGGGGGTCTACCTGTCCCCCACAAACCCCTCCCCACTGGAGAACTGGCACCAGCTGGAGGAAAGGGTGGTGTAGCCCTTGCACACTCTGCCTGTGCCCCCTGACATCCTGGCAGGACTTCAGAGATGGGCGCTGGAGTTTTTCTGGCCATGATGGCACTGGGTCGCTGCAGAGGTCCTGAGCCTCCCCTTGCAGGAGGGTGGCCAGGGCCTGGTTTGCACAGCCAAGTCCTGACATTCCGATTTCAGGCCCTGCAGTGACTATAGGGTATCGATAGCCATGAGGCCACCTGGGGCATGCCTTCCTCCTCCACTTCTGGGGGCTCTGATACAACTGGCAGGTTCTCAGTCTGTGGGGCTTCTTCCTACAGGACCTGTGGGGGCTGCCAGAGCTCTAACAGGACCTCCTCCAGGCATGGAGGCTGGTCTTTGCCTCCAGGTCCCCTGTGACACTTGTCCAGAGCACCAACCTGCTCGTCAAGCCCCTCCTCTGGAACTCCCAGCTGGAGGTGCTGACAGCAGAGGCACCCCAGTTGTGACAGAGTTTGATCCTGGTGTCACCCATATTGGAGACCTCCTGGACTATGATAGGCAGAAGTGGGTGGACCCTACTGCACTGGCCTAGTGCACTGATCTATCTACAACATGTGCAATCTGCCGTCTGGTCCAGGAGATGAAATCTGTCCTACCTCCTGATGCCCTTGCCTTTGTTGACCAGGTCCTGCGCAGTGATGTCCCCCTCCCCCCCCATGTGTCCTCCAGTCCTCCAGAGTTTGTCATGGGCCTTACCTAGCCTCATGGTGCCCCCTGCTCTACCACCTGAGACAGCTGGAGGATACCAGACTGGTCCACTTTTCCACTGTCCATCACCACTGCCTCTACATATTCATGTGCTGCATGATCCATCATGCTGCCCTTGTGTCCTTCCCAGACATCGAGTGAAAGGGCCTGCTTGGTGAGTGCATGGCTGGGGCACCCCAATGGTTGAGTCTGTTCTCCATCTTCATCCCACAAGCAAATGGAGACCTCAACTGGCAGGTACTCCATGGAGCCTTCGCCATGGGCATGTATGTGGTGAGCTTTGCAGACACCCTGGTCTCCTGCTCCTTCTGTGGGCAGAGGGAGACCCTGGCCCACATGACCCTCGAGTGCACCGGGCTGCAGCCCCTCCACCTCCAGAACCTCCTCCCAAGGTTTTGGTTGACTTTCACCCCTACCTTTTTGTTTTTGGCCACCCCATCTGTGGCCTCACCAAGTCTTGGGATCTCCTGGTCAACCTCCTCCTGGCTGTGGCCTAGTGGGCCCTGTACTTGATCAGGAAGGAGGCTCTGGCCAGGAAGGTGCCCAGAGACTGTGAGGCCACTTTCCTCTCACTTGTCTGAGCATGTTTCCAGGCAGAGCACCAGTGGGTGGCGTCCACCGGCTCCTTGGATGCCTTTGAGGACTGGTGGGTGTGGCCCAGGGGGCTCTTCTCGGTGTCCCCTTCCACAGCACTTACTTTCACGTCTGATCCTTTGACCCCCACATCACTCCTATCCTGTTTATTTCCCCCCTTAGTTGTCCCACAAAATCAGTTGTTCCATTCATCCATTAGCCCCCATGTAGTGGGGGCTACTAGTTTACCAGGCAGGCCTTAGAGCCCATGGAAATTTTGAATGGACAGATAGACAGGAGCTTCTGGGGCCTGGCTAAGTGGTACTTGGGGACACTACCCCTTGTGCCAGCTGGACTGCTGAAACAGCCCTGAGAGTTCCCTGCACCCTTCACCCACTGCAGCAGTCTGGCAGTGGGGGCTGCTGCTTGGCTGTGACCTGCTGTGCACCTGCCAAACCTGGATGGGGACTGCACAGCCAGTAGAGCCATCTGCCCTTCTGGGCCAGGTGCCAGTGGGCTATGGCTGCAGAGTTGGCCTTTGTGCACCTCTACTGCCACGTGTGCCCCTGCCTGGCCATCTGGGCAGCAGCAGATGTCCTGGGTGTGGTGGCCTGCTGTCAACTGTCAAAGCATGTCCTCCTGACCCCAGTTGGTTAGGAGGTCACCCACCTCCAAGGTGCCAGCTCTGAGCAGGCTCCTCTGGCTGGGTGCTGCCACTTGCCTCCATAGCAGGAATTCTGGTGTTCCTTATTTGAAAACTGAAAAATCCCTGATAAAAAAATCCCAAAGTCACTCTGTAAAATACCCTGAAATCCATGTTCCTCCACAATTAAAACAAAAGACCACTATATATATAGAAAGAGGGAGATCAGTTGAGCAATGATTTATTGATATATCTACAGTATGAAAGTTATTCGGAAGCCTACCAGTGTCTCTATCATCATAATAAAATGAATTCTAAATACCTATATGTTTTGCTGTTTGCCTTTGGTTTTCTTACCAGAGAGCAGTTAGAGCTCCCCCTAAACCCTTCACTAACCAGGATGTGGGGACAGCTGCCCCTGCAGCCACAGCTTCTGCCAGCAGGATGAGTCCTGTCTGGCAGTTGGGCATGCAGGGTGTGTGCTGGGGGCATGTGGGATTTTCAGGAGGGAGGTGGGAAGTGGGGTGGGGGGATGTGGGTGCCTGTGGAGGGATGTGAGGGGCTATGGGATGTGTGGGTAGGTGTGGGGGGGGTTGGGGGGGGCTGTTCAGGAGGGGTTGGTCCCCTGCCCCCCACAGGGAACAAACCCCCAGCACAGGTCATAGCCTGCCACCCCACAGGGCTACAGCTCCCCAGAGGGAGCTCACCCTCACTTACTCCTTCAGCCCCCCCAGATTGCTGGCCCACCCGGCCCCATCCTCTGCTGGCTCCTACAGCCCCCCTGATGGCTGCCTCAGCCAGACCCACCCCCATCTTCAACCCCTAGACCCCCCAATGGATGCCCTGTCCCCCACTTGCACCCCCAGATCCCTGATGGCTGCCCTGCCTGGCCCAGGCTCCTGGCACTTAAAGAAAAAAAAAAGAAAAAAGCCTAGGACTCCCACAGTAGCAGTGGCAGCAGCAGGCATCAGGGTCAGTGGGGCTTCCTGGCAGGCCCCTCCTTCCCACCCACCCCCCCTCCCCACACAGCACGGAGCAGTAGGGACCAGCCCCGTCCACCTGGCACCCACACTGCCATTGTCCCATCACGTAGGTGTGGCTGGGGTCGGCAGGGTTCTGCACAGCTGGAGCTGCTGTGACTGTCAGCTGGGGCCTGGCATTGCTCAGCCTGAGCAGCCTCAGCTGCCCAACAGTGCACAGAGCTGTGCAGTGGTCTGCCGAGCATGGCTGCATCCATGTGATGGGGAAGTGGCAGTGTGGGTGCCATGCTGTGCAGGGAGACTGTGCCAGGAGGCCCCAGTGATCTCAACAGCAGCTGCTACTGTTGGTGAGTGTGGGGCTTTTTTTTCCCCCCCTTTTTAAATTGCCAGGATGCTGGGGCTGGGTGGGGCAGTGATCCATGGGGCTCAGGGGTGGCAGGAGCGGGTAGGTGGGAGATGGGGACAGGCGGGGCAGCGATCCAGGAGGCTTGAGGAGTAGGCGGGGGCTGGGGCTCGTGGGGTTCCCACCACATGGTTCCCACCAACTGGCTGGCTACCAGAGCAGCTCTGTGGAGGACTGAAGCCCCCACTTTTTTTGCCTGGGGTATTTTTTGAACCCTGGATATCCAGGGGTCTAATTTTGGCCCCGTACCACAAATTTGCAAATTTTTTTGTTTCTGCACATGCCTCTTGCAGCATCTCAAAGGGCTTTCAGATTCTGCAAGAGGCATGTGTGCGCTTGTCTGGATGCACCCTCCGAGTGCAGAATACATTGCCTGTAAGTAATCGAATACCAACTCCTCCAAATTAAACTTGCCTTGTCCATTTCTCAACTGTAGTGTTCAACTGTCCTTTTTTGCTATCTGCTATTATGCTGGTGTCATAGGAACACAAGATTGAAACGAACCTTTGGGCTATAGAGTCGAGTCCTCTACTTGTAGGCAACTGTGTGATATAACTCTTCTAATTTTACTCGGAATGTGGGTGTCATTTTAATTGACTTGCCACCATATGGCTCTTAGTGATGTTTTTCAGGAGGGGAGTGGTTGTTGAGGAGAGGCAGATATAATATTTAGTGTGGAACACAAACTTGTATCTTTTTTCCCCCCCAAGATTTGGAGGACAACATTTTGCCAATCACTTCAGCAACTGGCTAGAATAGAGAAAAATGCAAAATCGGGGTCTGAAACATGAGTCACTTTCTGTACTATGTAGTTTGCTAGTTTCAATAGTGTTTTCTTTGGTTACATGGAACAACTTTTTCATTTCAAGATACATTCTTCATTTCAACATTCAAACCACTCTGTGTGCTATTTCTCATTTTCTCCCTATATTAGTTATTCATAATCTTTACGTTTCTGTGATTAACAAAGGTTATCACATTCTCATCTCTTTATCCAGCTCTTTCCCACTCCAAAGTCCTCTGACACTTTTTCATCAAGGACCAAAGTCTCTCATGAATATACTGAAGCAGTTTCTTTTGTCTTGTAGTAGCTTATATAAGCCATAATGTAGATGTATTTTTACAATCACTTCTTTCATTTGTATAACACATAGACATAGAATCAAGGCATAGCTAGTTAGCTGCAAAGACCCCCTTGCAGCTGTTATTCTTAGTCATTTTTTATTACAGAAAAATAAAAAGAGTTTTTCTGTTTCAAAGACCAGAATAGGTCAGAATACTTTGATAGTATGGGTTTATCTTGTGAACCATCTGTAGGTGTTTGTATACATAAAACTGCTAATATAGAGTAATAAAAAACCTTTTAACACCCTTAGAAGGATCTTGTGACTGTTCAGGGTGCCCTGAAACCCTGACTGAGAATCGCTGGCCTGCATCATTCACACTTTGTATCTTCTGTTGATTTACATAGAGGTTTAACCTGTTGTCAGACACATTTTTAAATTTACATACTAACTTCTTTAAACACTTTTGCTATTTCCTCTATATTTTTAAGTTACTTATTTTAATTTTCTTCTTTTTTCCTTTGTCCTCAGGTTTGTCTTTAACACAGTAGTCTTATTTTCAGTCTTTCCATTACATTAACTGTCAGCAGAATTCATGAAATCGGCTGTCTAAACAAAGAGATTTTTACCACTTTCTCCTCCTCCTTCACATTCATCAGTGCTAACATTTGGCAGAGTAAAATTAACTTCAACACTCAAGTGGAAGCCCATATTATTTTAACAGCAAAAACCTTGACATTAAAATTTCAAGGTAACTTTTGTATGATGCTATAACGTACAGTATAAAACCTCTGCTTGCAAGTGTTATGCATATGAATGTCAAAGAGAAATCCTGAGCCACTTCACAATAGCAACTGAATATGAAGTAATGAGAATGCTTTTCTGTCCTGTAGAATAAACTAGGAGAATTTTATTGCTTGAAAAAATATGCGTAGAGAGCACTGAGTAAATTCAAGGTAAGAGACCTGCAAAAAACCCCCACCTTTATCCTGGACCAAAAATTGCCATTTGTCCAGATTTTCTGGTTAGGGCACATTTGCCCTATGGACTCTTCTGTGATTACCAAACCTACTTGATTATAAATTGAGCCAGATTTGAATGAAAAAAATGCTTTGAATCTTGATGGTGGAGCCTTTCATCTAGGATTGTCGGCATTTTACATAAAATCAAGGCCTGATGTTGCAGTCTTCTTACAGAGATTCCCCTTGTGGTTCAAATGGGGAGGGTGGAAGGAGAGTGCTAGATTATTTCTCTCAACAAATAAATGTGCAAAGCCTGGTTCCCAGATCTGGAGCTAGTCCACCTACTGCTCTGGTGTCAAGCACCTCCAGAGACAGTACACAGAAAATGAAATGAGGCCTGTAGTCCCTTGGCCTGCCTATTCAGTCTTCTGGCCTGCCAAGTCCCTGCCTTTTCCCTCAGCAGAATCGGGGATTTATGAAGAAAGCTCCGTTAAGTCTGAGCTGTGGAAATGCACTCTGGAAGCAGCCAAGCTACCCTGGTAGGATGGCAGTGGAGACTGCATATGCAGGACCTTTCAGTTTATGAAATGAGACAAGTATAATCTGGCCAGACGTGCTCACACTTAAGTCATAGTTCATAGTTTCCTAGATGTTAGGGGCTGGGAGGGACCTTACAGATCATTGGGCCCAGCCCTCTTGCACTTGGGCAGGAAAGACTGTAAATCAGTGGTCTGCAGCCTTTTCTGATTGTGGGCAGGAATGTTGTCACTCCTTTTCCCTACCACAACGTGGGGGAAGCTCCTGGTATACCCCCAAAGCCAATGCCACCAAGGCCTCCTGGCTCTGAAAGCCAGATCCAGTGGCTACAACTATTGGTTGCTTACCCCTGATCTGTTGCGTCCTAAGGAGGGTTTTGAAGAAACAATGGCAATGATATTTTGGAGTGTGTTTTTACACACAGAAACGTTTTCAGGGTTCTGAGATACCTGATATAGTCCTATGAGCATGGTGGCATCTTTCTGAGTTGGTTAGCATCCTGTCCTTTCCTGGATTTCCCCTATCACTGGCCGGAGCTGGTGGTGTGAAACTGCAAAACATCTGTAGCACAAGGGTATGAATAAGCATTCCATTTATTTCTCTAACCAAGATCCCATCTAAAGTTAGTTCTGGTACAGGGTGAACTAACTTTAGATCAGCAGAGGGTTAACTGATGATCTTAACTGCTGATCTTAACACAAATGCTCAGAGTATGGGCAACAAGCAGGAGGAACTCACCCTCCTGCTGGCTGACACCAGCCCGGACATAGTGGGGATTACGGAAATGTGGTGGGACGAAACGCATGATTGGGCGGTCAATGTCAAGGGCTATAGGCTGTACAGGAGGGACAGGATAGGAAAGAGGGGTGGGGGCGTGGCGCTCTATATTTAGGAGGAATACACATCCTCATTAATTAGCAAGGAGCCAGGGGAGGGGCATTCTGAAGTGCTTTGTGTTAGAGTACAAGGCAGTCGAGGGGAAAGGGACTTAACGGTGGGAGTCTACTACAGACCTCCCAACCAGGGAGAAGAGCTTGACCAGGAATTCTTGGGTCAGCTCACAGAGGTAGTGAAGGCGAAGGATGTGGTAGTCATGGGGGACCTGAATTTCCCAGACATCTGCTGGGAAGAGCAGTCAGCCAGGTCTGAATGCTCACGTAGGTTCTTAGCCAGAGTGCAGGACCTCCGTCTAACCCAGGAGGTGCACAGCCCCACCAGGGGGGACGCCTTGTTGGACCTAGTGCTGGCCACGGGTGATGACCTGGTGAGGGGGCTGCGAGTACTCGACCACCTGGGCAACAGCGATCGTTGCCTGCTGGAATTCACCATCCAGCGCAAGGTGGCAAAGGCATGCAGTAAAGCAGCGGCCCTAGATTTTAGGAGGGCAGACTTCAAGAGCTAAGGAGGATAGTTGGAGAAGCGCTGAGGTCCCGGGGGGGAGGGGAGCCAGGTGTCCAAGGAGAGTGGTCGCTCCTTAAGGAGACGATCCTCCAAGCCCAAAGGAAGGTAATTCCAACAAGGATCAAAGGGAGCAGGAGAGCACACAAGCCTCTGTGGCTCACCAAAAGAATCTGGGAATGTCTCCTTGCTAAAAAGGAGGCTTATACCCAGTGGAAAGAAGGGGTCATCACCAGGGAGGGCTGTTCTGTAGTTGCTCGGGGATGTAGGGGGTAGTTAGGAAGGCCAAGGCAGAGATGGAACTGGGACTAGCTTCCCAGATTAAGGACAATAAGAAGTCTTTTTTTAAATACGTAGGGGGAAAAAGAAGGTCCTGGGTAATGTGGGGCCCTTGAAGGATGACATGGGTAACTTGGTCATCACACCAGACGGCAAAGCTAACATGTTTAACGATTTCTTTGCCTCCATCTTCCTAAGTAGGGACCAGAACAGCCACCTCCCTGCTGGTCCCCCCTCGGGCCCTGGGGGAGGCACACCTGGGCCACGGGTTAGCGAGGATTTAGTTAGGGAGCTTCTGGAGGGGTTGGACGTATTCAAGTCAGCCGGCCCGGATGATCTCCACCCTAGAGTTCTAAAGGAACTGGCCAAGGTCATTGCAAGTCCCCTGGCACAACTTTACGAGCACTCATGGTGCTCTGGTGAGGTACCAGAGGACTGGAAGAGGGCCAACGTGGTCCCCATCTTCAAAAAAGGCAGGAAGGAGGACCCGGGAAACTATAGGCCGGTTAGTCTCACCTCAATCCTAGGCAAGCTGTTCGAGAAAATTATGCTGGCACACATCCAGGAGGGACCAGCAGGGGACTGCATGCTTAGGGGCAACCAACATGGGTTCATCAGTGGCAGGTCCTGTCAGACCAACCTGGTGGCCTTTTACGATCAGATCACTAGATCATTAGATGCAGGGGTAGCAGTGGATATAAACTTCCTGGACTTCCGGAAGGCTTTTGACACTGTCTCTCACCCTGTTCTCATTAAGAAATTGTGGGGCTGTGGTGTAGACACCCACACAGTCAAATGGGTCGCCAACTGGCTGGAGGGCCACCCCCAGAGGGTGGTAGTAGATGGGTCCTTCTCAACCTGGAAGGACGTGGGCAGTGGGGTTCCGCAGGGCTCGGTCCTCGGGCCCGCACTGTTCAACATCTTCATCAGCAATTTGGATGAGGGGGTAAAAGCACCCTGTTCAAATTTGCTGATGACACTAAGATGTGGGGGGACGTGGGTACATTGGAAGGATGCAACAGGCTACAATCAGACCTAGACAGGTTACAAGGGTGGGCGGACGAGAATAGGATGGGTTTCAACACAGACAAGTGCAAGGTGATGCACCTCGGGAGGAACAACCGGCACCATACCTACAGGTTGGGAAACTCCCCTCTTGTCAGCACGGAGGCGGAAAGGGATCTGGGGGTCATCGTTGACTCCAAGATGAACATGGGCCGGCAGTGTGGAGAGGCAGTAAGGAAGGCCAACTGCATCTTGGCATGCATCGACAGATGCATCCCGAGCAGGTCCAAGGAGGTGATCCTCCCCCTCTATGTGGCACTGGTCAGGCCGCAGCTGGAGTACTGCGTCCAGTTCTGGGTGCCGCACTTCAAGAGGGATGTCAACAGCATGGAGAAGGTCCAGAGGAGGGCCACTCGTATGATCAGGGGACAGCAGGGCAGGCCCTATGAGGACAGGCTGTGGGACCTGAACCTGTTCAGCCTCCAAAAGAGAAGGCTGAGGGGGGATCTTGTGGCCTGTTATAAACTAGTCAGGGGGGACCAGCAGGCATTGGGGAAGTCACTGTTTCCCCGAGCACCGCCAGGAGTGACCAGGAACAATGGTCACAAGCTGGCAGAGGGTAGATTTAGGTTAGATATCAGGAGGCGCTACTTCACAGTCAGGGCGGCTAGGGTCTGGAACCAACTTCCAAGAGAAGTGGTGCAGGCTCCTACCCTGGGGGTGTTTAAGAGGAGGTTAGATGAACATCTTGCTGGGGTCATTTGACCACAGTACTCTTTCCTGCCATGGCAGGGGATCGGACTAGATGATCTGCTCAGGTCCCTTCCGATCCTACAAACTATGAAACTTGTCCTAACCAGGCATTCATAGCACAAGTCCAGGGACTGGGAAAGCTCAGCCACTTTCTACAGCCCTGGACCTGTGCTATTTTTATCTACCCAGCAATCAGCCCCTGGACGAGGCAGCACCATTGTCCATCCTTCTGTGGACTGGCCAGCCCCTTCCTGCCCCCACCCTCTTGGACTTTCTTGTCTTTGGCTGCCTGCACCTCCTCCCAGCAAGTGATGAACTCCTGCAGGCTCTTATCCTGACTCAGGTTTAGATGGCTTAAACTAAGCCATCTAAATCTGACCAGGGTCCCATAAATACTTGTTCATTCCCTAAGACTGCATATAAAACTCTTTGCCCTAGCATTATGCTTTGTTGCATTTTAATAGCAATGGAGCCCCCTCCCCGCCCCCCCCTTACTTTCAACAGAGGGAGCATGTCCTGCTGCAGCAGGAGAAGCTGTGGCCAAGGCAGAGTAGTTCTCCTTGTCAGGGCAATGGAAGCAGCACACACATAGGAAAGAGAACCAAATAGGAAATATATACATGATTGCTACCGTTACTGGATCTAGGTATATGTACAGGGCAGGAAGATTTTATACTTCTTAAAAAATTATGTCAATTTGAAATCAGAATAAATTGTTTGGAAAGATACAATATGCATATATCACAGTTGAGCTATATGTTATCCCTGATATTACAATCATGGGTGGATCTTGCACAGAAATTAACTGACTCCAGGAATCTGCCTATATAGGTTTGCCTATATTGATTCAGTTCCAGAATCGGGACCTGATTCTGTGTCCGCATTGTGTCCCAATGAAGTAGTATGGTTTTGTGTTACAGTCACACATTCAAAATCAAGTTTTCTTTTTTTAATCATATGACTTGGATTTTTAATATTCACTGTATGCCTTATTGTGCAACTGTGTTCTTATGCAACAATGGTGCTAGTAGTATTTCACATTTTCATCATGTATAATCTTCAGTCCCCTTTCCCTTCCTTGACCTCTCATCATCTTGGCTGGCACATGTGAAGTACAAAATACCAAAAATAGTGCAGAAGGTTATGAGGCCTGGCGAAAAGGCACCAGATATGAAATGGCTGTCACGCTTCACTTTTGCTACTTCAAAAATAATTATTGCTGCTTAATGGTTGACAGGTTGGAATCAATTTTTACCGTCTAAATGTTAAGAGTGGATGATGACAGCAATAAATACCTGTCAGCAATAGCTTTCAAATATCTTTAAAAGAAACCCCCAGTAAGTATGATAAAAATACATAAGAGTTCACAAATTATCCTACTTTAAATAGAGTTGTCTGGTCAGAGAGGATTGAATTTCAGAATTTTTTTACTCTTTTAGGAACAATTTGTAGAACTTTTTTTCTGTTTTAATAATCCTTTTGTTACAATATATCAAGGGAGATATGAGGAAGGCCTAATATAAGCTTCTTTATATCATCAATATATCAAAATGCTTGTATCATGGAATATATTATTCAGAACTCAGTAGTGAAAATATCTTCTTTTATGCTGACTAGGCGAGGAAAACATATTCAGCTTTGGGTTATAGGTCTAGTTCTTGTTGTCATCAGCAAATAGGTCTATAGGGCTAACATTTGAATGCATTTAAACTAAAATATGATTGCTTTAGGGTATTTTCTCTTGGCCTCTGTGGCATTATCAACTTAATAGTAAAGAAGTACAGGGGCTGAAGTGTTAGAGTTTTCAAGTAATGCTTTGGTAATTCACATTTTCCTCATCTCTAAAGAAGAAAGAAAGGGGGAAAAACAGATTAGGAGCATGAGAAGTATGGCTGATGCCTTGCTCAGCTTCCATTTTTCAATACTTTGATGACAAAGGCATCATCATTAGAGATATTACAGTGCTGGTGGTCTAGTAGTTCCATAGTTAAGGTTACATTGAGATTTGCAGTGAAAGCAAGATTAAAATCCTTCTGAATTGACATTCAATTAACTCTTCAGGGGGTGACTGAATTTTTTTTACCAAAGTGTTTTTTAGTCCAAGGGGAAGAGACATGAAAGAAAAGCTGTGTGGAAATTAATCTTTAAAAAAAAATCCTCTACAAAACCGTCTGTACAAACCCCACTCTTCACATGTGTATTTTTCTTATGATAGTCCTTTAAAAATGTTTACTGTAAACACAAAATAATCATTGTCCTGATTGACACTAACCTAATTGACCTGTACAGTAAAACAGCCAGTGGAAATATCTGGTTTTATCATTTGCTTATGTTCTCCGGTATTTCCCACCTGCCACCTGACTCCAGACCTCTGCTTAGCACATGGACTTGGGGAGCATGTCCGGCAAGCTGGATGGGTAGGCAGAGGCATATTGTGCTTTAAAGGACCTAAATGGGGAAGGGGAAACAATGGTAGAGAGGAAGAAGCAGGGAATGAGAAGTCCAGTGACTTTGCAGGAAGAGTTTGGGAGGGCATGGGCACAAACACCTCTGCAGCATGTAGGGCTACACGCAGTGTTTGTTCCTAGTGGCATCAAGAAGAACTGAGGCAGTGATTCATTGGGAGACCTTCAAGGGCTTGATGAACTTACGTAGTGATGCTTTGTCTTGCTAGTTCATCTGGCTCTATTGTTTTGGGGTGCAGACTGTTTGTGCTTTTTGATACTGGGACTTATTGGAATTATTTTTGGAGTTGGAGTATTATTTGATGTTTTAAAACAGGTATCAACAACCTTTTCAGACCAGTGGACCAAAATGATGCACCTTGATCTAAGCAGGGCCAATACTTCCAGCCTGGCTACTGTTGGTTTTCTCCACTGCCATCACAAACATACCTGAGATCTGTGACAGAAATGCCACTGAATTGCTCTTTTGGGTTTTATGAGCTGAATGAAACTGATTGGTGGGCCAGATCCAGCCTGTATGTTGTAGGTAGTTGCCCCCTGTTTTAAAACGCTTTGGAAATATAAAGTATTATGTAGCTTTATATATATGAGTAGCATTATACACATTTAATTTCAAAGAGGAAGGCTGGTGATTAGAGCACAAGGATGGAACTTTGAAGTCTTGGATTTAGGAGTCCCTGCTCCACCCCAGCCACCTTGTGTGTGATTTTGGACAAGTCTGCTTCTGTTCCCCAATGTGAGGATCATAGTACAGTAAAAGCTCTGTTATCTGGCATCCATAGGGAATGGGGGGTGATGGTTAATCAAATATGCCAGTTATTGGAGAGCTTATCTCTAGCCCAGCTTATAACCTGCCACGTCTGGTGTGCCAGGGCTTTCACTCCCTGGCATCAGTGTGCCAGGGGACAGGGAGGGGGCTCCACGCAGGCTGCTTGCCTTGGGCCGTGGTCCTCGAGGAAGAAGTGGGACTCAGCCATGGCAAAACCAGAAGTGCCATGGTGGGACTTCCAGTTTCGCTTTTGCTACATTGATCCACTGCCATAAACAACAGATGCCGTCTATGACAGATGTTGGTTAATAGAGCATTCCAGACGGTAAAGTGCCTGATACCACAGCTTTTACTGTATTTCTCTGCTTTATGGGCTAAATACATTATGGGCTTTGAGCACAGGCAGACAAGGTTCTTTAGGTAAATCTGATATATTTTATTAGACCAACTAAAATAGTTGGAAAAATTCTTGTTTGCAAACTTTGGGGTACATATACCCTTCATCAGGCTGAGGAGGTGTCTGCAGTTGGTCTGTGATTTTCCTGGACTAGAATAGAAGCCAGAGACCAGTATGCATGCGAGATAGCCAGTCAAGGACTCAGGTATGAGGGTAGTGAGTATTATATGAGTACCAAAGAGATTTATTTTAGACTTCTAGGGGCATGTGTAAATGAAATGGTGGTCCTAAATTTTTAAACCCACTGCTTCAATTTAGGGCGAAGTAAACCCCTCTGTCATGCACACACCCTGCACTTACCTGCTTCTCTGGTGGTGGGGGAGGGAGGGTGAGCTTCTGGCAGGAGGAGCAGTCCCTGGGTTGTGTGTGTGGGGGTGCTTCCCTCTGTGGTTGCACCCGCCAGGTGGCACCTACTCACACGCACCCAGATTTGGAAGTCCTGGGGGGCACCACAGCCATGGAAGGAAGCACCGGGCCCCCACACAGCTCAGGTAGGCAGGTTTCAGGGTAGGGGAAGAAAATCAGGCTCACCGCTTTTCTTGGGTGGAGCCTGCCTTCCCGGGCTGCTGCCAGGCTGTCTGCAGAACCGTGGAACCCCAAGTCACTTAAGGTGCGTTATGCTGCCGAATTTTCTACAGTTGCTGGAATCAGTGTGCAATACACAACCAAGGCGTTCCAACACCAACACCAACACCATTAAAGCAGTGCAAAAGCAGTTAGCCCACTTTAAAGTGTCGTGCGCACACGCCCCTCATTTTGTCTACACACAGCCTAGGTTATCCAAACCTCTACTAATAACCATTTTTTTCTATTCAAGGCAAAGCTCAGTCTGATTTTCCCCAGCCCCCATGCAGGCTACCAGTTTTTTAGGGTTGATGGTTAGCACTTGACATAAACTAGTTACTGTGCTAATTTTTCTAGTTCAATTATTGACAGTAGCCGGGTACTTCATTGTTGAATAATGTGGAGGGTATAATTGGAGTACTTGCATGCATTGGGGGCTTGTCTACACGTGAAAGTTAATGTGGATTATAATAGGATGTAAGTTTAAAGTGAAGTAAATGTTTTGAAGTAACTCAGTGGGTGGATTCTTTTATTCCTGTTTTTTTTTTCCTTTTGTTCAGTTTTTTAAATTCACTTTCAAAATAAACTAAAGTAGAGTAGACTAAGGAGCTCTTATTTTGGAATAAAGAGTATTGTATTTGTACATGAGTTAGCTGGGAATAGCTATCTGGAAAAACTGTTCAGGAGTTCCTGAATAGCTGATGTCATAAACCCTTAAATTTGGGTATTTTATTATTCAGCCATACTCATATGTCACTAACCTCAGAGTAGCTGTTCCTGAACAGCAACACTTTAAAAGCCTATTTAAATGTAAAATTGTGGGACAAGAAATCATCCTCAGACTGGATTGTGTTCAGTGTGGTCTAAAAAACGGGACTATAGGGCGTGTGTAGACGAAACAAGGGGCACATGTGCATGACACTTTAAAGAGGGATAAAAGCTTTTGCGCTGGTTTAATGGTGTCAACGTTTGCATGCTTCGGTGGTGTATTGCACATTAATTACAGCCGCTGTAGCAAATTTAGCTGCGTAATGCGCTTTAGCTGCCTTACCAGCTGCGGAGCAAAACACCAAGCTCCGTGCCGCTCAGTGGCTCTACAGGAAGCCCTGCAGGCAGCCTGGCAGCAGCCTGGGAAGGCATACTCCACCCAAGAGAGGGAAAAAAAAAAGCAGTGAGCCTGATCTTTTTTCCCTCCCCCGGAGCCTGCCTGAGTTTCACGGTGGCTTGATGTTTCCCTCCACAGCTGCGGTGCTCCCCAGGACCACCCGAGCCGGGTGCCTGCAGATGCTACTGTGGAAGGGAGCACCAGCCCCTCCGCAGCCCAAAGACCGCTCCACCTGCTGGCAGCTTGTCCTCCTTTCCCTGCTGCCAGAGAGGCAGGTAAGTGTGGGGTGTGTGCACAACATGGGGGGTTAACTGGCCCTAAATTGAAGCAGTGTTTTAAAAAAACCATTGCTTCAATTTAGGGCCCCTATTTTGTCTACATATGCCCATAGATTCTTATCCCATTACCTGGATTATCTTTCTTGACCCCTGTATCCCTATGAGTTTGTTACTCATTTGCCCCTCTCAGCTCTACCCCCTCTCCCTCTGCCCCTTCCCTGTCTTTTGTATTCAAATTTATCTCTATTTGATAGCCTTCTGTCCCTGGATGCCCTTTCATAGCATTTGCTGAAGTGATATCTTGCTTGTGAAAGCATATGCATCTCTGATTTAGGTAGTTTATAAGGTGTACCTTTATGTTGCCTTCTGCCTGGCTTCAGACTAAGACAACTAAGTACCTCTCTCTGCTCAGAATATTAGAGTAACAACTTGTTAGGAGGCAAAGGTGAAATCAACCATTACTTGAGTTCAATGCCATTTGGATGTCTTCAGAGGGATAGTTCAAACTACCTGACCTTCAGGGAGCTGTGGAACTAATGAGTGGAGAGAGAAACGGTTGTTTTAAGATAGCTGGATGTTCCTTTATAGCCATTAAAATATAATTAAAATGCATGAGAGACATCCATTAAAAAGCAGACAGAAACACTTCCATTAATATTGCATTTGAAATGAAAGTCAGATTTAAAAAAATAGTCACTAAAACTGGCATATTTAAGTGTGGAAAGGAAGGAGGACAATTTTATAATTCTTGGTTAACTGAGGTAACTAAATAATTGAGTAGAATATTACAATCAATCATGGGACTTCCTCCATGAAAGTCCAACCGGGTTAGAATGGTGCCAGCTTAGGACAGTTACCTTAAAGCAATGCAGCAGTTCTATAACCCTGAGTAATTTGAAAATGTGGGAAATATTGCACAGTTGTTAAGTGGGGATGTAACAGTCTATAAATATTTGATGGGGGTTAACAGTGAAAAGGGAAAGGAATCCTTTAGGATGGTACACAGTGATCCAGTTAGAATGAATAGAATGGGCATTTAAAAAGTGGGAGATTTAGGTTTGAATATCATGACAAATTGGGTTACAAAATAATTTACCAAGGGAAGTAGAAGAAATGCTGTTACTGGGTATATTTAATACTAGACTAGTCAATGCATTCACTGATGTATTGGCAGAAAGTTAGAATATATTCTTGTTGTTGATTATATATGGCCAAATATAGTCAGCTTGACCTTCCAGGTCTTCTCTCTCTCTCTTTAGATTGTAAGTTTTGTGCGGTGAAGTGACAGCAAGCGCCTCAAATATACAGAAGCAAACAAGTATAGGATGATCTCCTTGGATAGGTACAGATATTCAAAAAGCTTGAGGGGAAATTGATCTAAGTTACAGAATTTTCTGTAAGTGGTGTAGTTTAGATCAGTAGTGAACAGAACAGACATTCATTCTGTGGTGGGGTGGGAGGGCAAATTTTAGACTGGGTCCTGCCATTTTTAAACCACCCTGTGTGTACTGCACTTCTGTTCAGTTATATGTATATACTAGTTTCCAATCACTTACATGGATAAAAGTATGATGTCTTTACCTGGTCCTTAAGTGCTATTTGTACTCCTTACAATTTCAAAGATATTGCTTGTTTCTTTCTAGTCTGCTCTAGCTGTGCTCTAGCTTTCTAAGACCCTAGGAAGTTGTTTGGTTTTTTTGGAAGAATTATTCTAGGATCCTCTCAAAACAGTTTCTTTCCCCAGTTGTATGCAGCATTAGTACAGAAATACACTTCTTGCATGACTGCTCAGCAAGATGCTGCCAAGCAGAAGCTTTCATTGGGATCACTCTACCACTGCTTCCCCTGGAAGCAATTGATTAGTAAATTCGTTTTAAAACAAAATATTTTCTTTCCAAAACATTTTCTCCTTAAAACCTCTCATGGCTAGCAAGTGTTTTCATTCCCCCACAAATTGAGAGAGATATATTTGAAGGGAAATTATTATATCTCCAACAGGAAGTTAATGTATTTTGATCTCTTCCAGCAGTGCCAAAGGCTTTTATAAACATCCCAGGTGAGTAAGCTGCATTGCTAATAAAGATGAATCATCACTTGATTTCTCGCTGATAAATTCTTTTACTCTTCACTGTAATCCTGAAAGATTAAGAAAGCATAGAAAAACCTTTAGACTTTGACAAAATGTGTTAACTAAATTTCTTTCTCTCTGAAGTTTTTTTGGCTGTCCTGCATAAGCCTCACTCAGACAAGTAACTCCATTATTGTCAGTCTTCCATGCTGTAATGAGCCCCATGTGATGGATCATCTTTAATTCCTTGCAGTCTTATTGGACATAAGGGCATTCTGAATAGATTTTCTTTCTGTGCAGAGTTTTTTGCAAGGCCAACCTCCACCCTATAAGCAAAAAACCCACCTATGGTCACTCAGGTGAGGAGAAGTTTGCATGTTCCACTCATTAAATGTATAACAAAAATATAACGATATGGTCAATAATATAAATGTCTCAACTGTTGGGATCCTATGGCTTGTGCTGTATTTTCTTTATATGGCGCTCAGTGAGGGGAGACACCACCCAATATTTGAGGGCATGTAATAGGCCACATAGGGTATATCTACACGTGTGCTTTACCGTGGAGCAGATAAATTAATTCCACAGTAAAGCATCACAGTCTACACGTACACCAGTATTAGGGCTCAGTAAACTAATTAACTCCCCCACAAGATATTACTCTCAGGGACGGTATTACTTTAGCAGAGTCACTAAGTGTGATAAAACATGTGTAGATGGTGACCACTGGATGCAAACTGCAGCTGGTCAGCCGAGCCAGCCAGGAGCCAGACCCCTGGCTCCTGCCAGCCCATCCACCATCCAGTGCCACCAGCTGGAGGCCAGGGCTGACCTCTGCCAGCTGAGGGCTGCTCCACCCTGCCTCAAATTGCTGCTGTCCAAGGCACACATGTAGATGCTGCACCCAGCAGCTGACTCCAGCTCTAACTGCTTTGTAGTTTATTGCATCTGGGACAGTCCTACCTTGGGTAGGGAGTAGACTGAATTAAATGACTTTGTGTGGTCCCTTCCAGTCCATCTTTCTTATGAACCTAAAAGGAAATGCCAGAGATTTTATATAACTTATTTCCCAGATATAAAAGCTTTGGATTTCTGTCATACAACTTTAGCTATGAAGACAAAAAGTGGGTTGCTCATAAGCCACTGTGTATTTTCTGTATTCAAACTTAAGTAAATTACTGTAGACTTTGGTCTAATTATTTGTGGCAGGCGAGAAAGATCAAAGATGGAATGAGATGATATTGATGAGAATGGTGAAGGAACTGAATTACTTTTAAAAGAATTGAAATGCATTTCAAACTGAAATTCCTGATGGTTAAGATTTAAAATGATATTGTTATTACAGTGACAGCTTGCTCTGAGGGTGTAGAATATTCTTGGTTGGAATACCTGTAACTAAAGATACAGGTACTTTAGTTGTGCATAGAAATGTTCTACTCTCGTCCATCCTTAAATTGCTCAGGCTGAACCTGAAATGACCTAGAAATTGAAAGAAGTAATAAAGGACTTGTGCCCATACCAGGAATACAAAGAGACAAATATGGCAGAATTTATTTACTCTGCAAAATAACTTGAGCAACCACGTCTGTCCTGTATTTCATTCTTCTGCATTCCAAAATTAACACGGAGTGTGTGTATGTAAGTAGAAGTGCAACTAGTGATGTTCATACCCTGGGCAGAGGTGGGATGAGGGGGTAGGGAATGGGGGGTATCATGCCAAGGACCTGGGAAGAGCAGGATAAGGGGTGAGGGGAGTGGGAAGAAGAAGGGGGAGCAGGGAAAGAGTGGGTAGAAGGCAGGGTAAAGACTAAGAGAATCAGAGATGAGTAAGCTTTCATGAGCAAAAGCCTCTTCATCAGATGCTGTAAAAGGATCTGCACAGAGCAGCCTATCCTGCCTGACTTCACACTAACACAGCTAACAACCTTTCTCTTACCTGACAATTCTTCACCTCTGTTTTCTTGTGCAGCGACTGGGACTTCCCCACCATGATGCAAGACGGACTCAAGGGAACTCCTCCAGGTTGTGGAGGACTGGGTTAGAGAGTTTCTGGAGGGGCTGGACACGTTCAAATCAGTGGGTCCAGATGCTCTCCACCCCAGGGTGTTGAGGGAGTTAGCAGGGGTTATTCGAGGGCCTTTGGCACAGCTTTACGAGTGCTCACGGTGCTTAGGCCAGGTGCCAGATGATTGGAAGATAGCCAATGTGGTCCCCATCTTTAAAAAAGGGAGGAGGGAGGACCCCGGCAACTATAGACCTGTCAGTCTTACCTTAATCCTAGGGAAACTCTTTGAGAAGATCATCAAGGAGCACATCTGCAATGGGCCGGCTTCAGGAATGATGCTCAAGGGCAACCAGCATGGTTTCATTAGGGGCAGGTCATGTCAGACCAACTTGATTGCCTTTTATGATCAGGTCACAAAAGCATTGGATGCAGGTGTCACCGTGGATGTAGTCTTTCTGGACTTTGACACCATCTCCCACCCATCCTCATTAAAAAACTAGGCAACTGTGGCATTGATGCCTACACAGTCAGATGGATTGTAGATTGGCTGAAGGGTCATACTCAGAGGGTGGTGGTGGATGGGTCATATTCAGTCTGGGGAGAAGTGGGCAGTGGAGTCTCCCAGGGCTTGGTCCTTGGGCCTGTGCTGTTCAATCTCTTTATCAGTGATTTGAACGATGGGGTGAAAAGTAACCTGTTTAAATTCGCTGATGATACCAAAATTTGGGGTGAAGTGAGCATGCTAGAAGGGAGGGAAAGACTGCAGCAAGACCTGGATAGGCTACAGGGGTGGGCTAACAAAAACAGGATGCACTTCAATACTGACAAGTGCAGGGTGCTGCACTCGGGTAGTAGTAATTAGCAGCACACTTATAAGATGAGAAACTCCCTTCTTGAGAGCACGGAGGCAAAAAGGGATCTTGGAGTCATTGTTGACTCCAAGATGAACATGGACTGACAGTACAAGGTCACGGTTGACAGGGCTAACCGGACCTTGTGCATCCGTAGGTGCATCTCAAGTACGGCCAAGGAGGTGATCCTCCCCCTCTATGTGACACTGGTCAGGCCACAGCTGGAGTACTGCATCCAGTTCTTTGCGCCCCACTTCAGGAGGGATATGGTCAACATGGAGAGGGTCCAGAGGAGGACCACCCGCATGATCCGGGGACAACAGGGCAGATTCTACAATGAGAGACTGCGGGACCTGAACCTGTTCATCCTTCACAAGAGAAGGCTGAGGGGGGACCTGGTGACAGTCTGTAAATTCACTAGGGGGGACCAGAAGAGTTTGGGAGAGCTTGTTTCCCCTAGCGCTCCCTGGCATAACAAGGAATAACGGCCATAAGTTGTTGGAGAGTAGGTTTAGATTAGACATCTGTAAGAACTACTTCACAGTTAGGGCGGCTAGGATCTGGAACCAGCTTCCAAGGGAAGTGGTGCTGGCTCCTACCCAGGGGGTTTTTAAGAAGAGACTTGATGCCTACCTGGCTGGAGTCATTTGAGCCCAGTTTTTCTCCTGCCCAGGCAGGGCGTCGGACTTGAAGATCTGCAAGGTCCCTTCCGACCCTACTTCTATGATATGATTCTATGACAACGACTGCTGCTGCTAATTGGGCTGGCTTCAAATGCTGCTTCCCCTGAGGCTGGGACTGGGGTTGGTTCTATGCACCCTGCCTGGCTGCAGTTACTGGGCCTTCCTAGGGGCCACCATCCCCTCCCATTATGCACCCAGGGCTGGTGCTCCTTTCCCTCTGCCCTAGTCAAGCTACTGCTTATAATAGGGGAGTTAAAATAAAAGGAGAGGGTGTACATCTTCTAGACAGGATTCCAAACTCAAGTGCATGGCAATCATTTGGTTAAAAAAATTATGCATATATTCCATAGTACTCTAAGTAATATTCTAATACAATCTGTTGGGCAGAGTAGGTGTTAAGCTTAGAGAGAAGGGGGCTGCCATATGCTCTTAACTGACACAGTCATCCCTTGCTTTTTCCAGGTGGCAGAGAATTTTACCTTAAATATATGTCGTGTTTTCCTGTTGACCAAGTAGAGACTATTGGCCAAACAGTTAATTCATCTAAATTAGAACACATTTAATGTACTTTTCCATGTGTTAAAAATTAAAACACATGTACTGGCAAATTCATCTCTTCATTGTTTTTCTCTTAGTGGATATTGATAAATATAATTGTATATAGATATAGCTCTAATATCTGCTTAGGGCTAAGAAAAATTGCATAACATTGTTATGGATTTATATCTAGATAAGTTAAAGCACCACTTACCTTCAACATGTGTAGATATGAAAACATTTATTTAAATTGGTCAGATACACATTTAGATGTTTAAACAGACAAGCTGAAGAGTTTGTGCTTAGTTCATAGAGTATAAACAATAAAACTCAGTAAAATTCAGGGTAGGCTGACTACTTTCAAAAATCACATTTTTATTGGGCAATCTAAGTACTTTCACCTTCTTCCTAAATGTGATCTTAAATTTGCATATTAAATGTCTGGTTAATGTTAACCATGATTTTCCGCATGTTTTTAATTGCATTAACCTTTTTGGTGTTTTATTTTTAAAAACCCAAACAAACAAACCCTAAAAACAGATTCCTAATTCCAAAATAACCTGTCTGGGGTTTTTTTGGTATTGTGATATGAACATAGTCTTTAGGAAAGAACGCCTGTAGTGGTCTCTAAAAAGTATAGGTAGAAGAAATGCCATAAATTGCCGCACCTCCAAGTGTTATGCTGTGTGCCACCGCACAGTGGCTAGCATGGTGCACCTGACTTTCAGGGCTTCTTCCTGCTAGCTCCCCTTGTCCCCTCCAGCTCTATCCCTTGGTACTTCTTCCTGCCATGTCTTGATTGAACAAACTGACAGAAGGTGGCCCATAGGTGAAGGAAACCTTTGGGAGTTGGACCCTCGTCTGGGTGGATGCCCTTCTGACTTTGATCCACTTTTACTCTAGCTTGGAGCCCACTATTCAGGGATGTAGGTTTTGGGCTAAGTGGGGTGACCCCTTGGGCTTGAGGACCCATCTCCCCAAGTCCTGCTACTACCTTTCACTCCCACACAGGCTTCGACTTACTGGGCCTGGAACTTATCCCCCAGTTTCTATCTTCTGTCTTCTCAATCATGTTTGAAATTCAGGTCGTCTCCCAAGCATCCCTCTCAGTGGCCTGCACCTCCCTTACAGGTGTAATCTGGACCACCAGGAAAAAAAGAATCACCAAAACTGTAGCTACTTGCTTGGGTCAAAACAAAAATGGCCCACCCAGGGTCTGCTTAGAACCTACCTCGTTCCCAATGCAGAGTCTCTGGCATGCTTCACCCCAGCTGCTGCTATGAGGCCCTTCTTCATGGCCTGGAGTTCACTCCCTCTGCCTTTCTATAAGGAGCTCCTTCCTCCTGTGAATCCTACAGATAGGCTGTCTCTCAGACCTGAGATCTAGGCTTATGAAGGGTGCTGTGGGTCACCTGACTCTTCTACTTCTGTCTTTGAGCCATCAGGACTGCCTGCACTTAGACTCGGTGGCCGTCTTGTTTCAGGCACATCCACCTGCTAATTAACTTCAGCAGCACAAGACAGCATAAGCATCAGGGGAAAACAAATGATACAAGGAAGGTAGATGGGGAGGTGGTGCGTACAATAAAAGAAATAGGCAAAGGAATATCACAAAGGGGAGGGATGAACTGGCAGACCACAAAGGAGCATAGGATCAGCAGAGGAAGAGAGGTGAGAGGGAAGCCCAGGCACCCCTAACTGCCTCTCTCCCCTCTAGTAATGGAGGGGGCTCCGTTATATATGCCTGGACAATAAATACAGATCAATCAAAAGTGTGATGCATCCAGTAAGGAAGTGATATGCCAATGGAAAATATACACCAGCAATTTATATTTCCTCTGCTAATTAACAATCAAAAGGACCATTGCAATGAACTTACAAATGAAAATCTTTGAGAAATTGGATATCACCTAAGTCTTAAAATTAAGTTAAAATTATTGCCAGCACTATTGCAACTGATGCATTTTTTTTCCTCAATAGAAAATTTCAACATGAGAAAAAAATTGACCAGGACTTGTACCTCATCCTTTGTAAAAATGGAAAAAGGGACCTGTCTGGAGAATAACAGACAGTGATCTGTTATTAATGAACAAGAATTCAAAGATCCCCCCCACCAGCTGTATTGGTTCAGTGACTTTGCTGCAACCAGTGCATCTTTGGGCATCCCTGTCATCTCTCAGTTGCTCTTCAGAATGTGCCATTTACCAGTAGTGTCTGAGGTGAGAGATCAGATTGGAGCACATTCTTGCTTCTAATGGTATCAAATAACACTTTGGATACTTGGCTTGTGAGTCTTGCTCATGTACATAGCGTTAAAATGATCCTCAGATTTTGAGTCATGAATGAATTTTCCACCAGGTCAGATTAGTGAGGACCAGTGGCAGCTTCTTCCTGTTTAGCATGGAGCACAGTAAATCCTTTGGACCAGTGCTGTAGCAAGGAAATTTGGCATTCGGGGCAAGCCTGCAGTGGTGGCCTGCCCTTGCCCCATGCACAGATCTGGGGATCACATGCCCCCCCACCCCATCCCATGCTTGCCTGGGAATGCATGCAGCAGTGGGAGCTGCTTTCCCCCCCAAAACAAGCGACTCGTGGCTCCGTCCCGCATCCCACCCTGGCTGGCCAGCACTTGTTGGTGCCTCTTGGCTTTGGCACCTGGGGTGGTTGACCCACTCGCCCCCCTCCCCTCCCTTGCTATAGCACTGCTTTGGACCACCTGCACATATTTTACCTAACAATTTCCCTGCCACTGCAGTTGTTCAGGTGTAGCCTTTGTTTCTCCCATGGAACATTATAAGGTTTTTGTTGTTGTTATTAGGTGTTTTGTGACTGGTGTTGGAAGTCCCAGAACAGACATGGTTGCCTATGGTAGCAGGGCACTTAACTCAATGACCCTTCCCATCATATATTGCCCCTTACAGCTCCCTTTGCTACATTCTCACCCTGAGATGCCTTGTGACCATAAAGACTGATGTTGAGAATTTGTCTCAAAGATTTTCACTAGAATGTGTCTGCACTTAGACCTATGCTATGTAGAAATGCAAACAAAATGGGTGGCAATGGTTAATAGTATCCAGGTATTTTAGCATTCTGTTCCTTTTCTACATGGTGGAAAATGTGCTCAATGAGATAAAAAGCCAACTTCACTATAATTTTTGGGCTCTTATGAAATAAAAAAGAATGAAGGTAAGACGCATAGGCATATTTTCATTTTTTCTTTTTTTTAATGTGTATTTAATACAATGAGAACTTCCACATTTTCATTAATGTAGCAACACTGGCACTGATCTAAACGTATCCTCAGTGGAAATATTAGGTTTACTTTTCATGACACCTCTTTGTTTTTTCTCTCCCTTACACCCAGTCATTAATGATTGCCTATTCAAAGCAGGTTTTTCGCAGCAGGGCTCCAGCCACACTATTTTTCCTTCCCACATCCCCTATACCAAGTCGATCCTTCTGAGGTGGACCCAAGGCTCCCTTCTGTCAGCTTTTATATTGCCAAAGTATTGCATAGTTGCCTTAGTAAAATGAAGAAGTTGGAACCGGTAACTAGTTCCTACTACTTCATTTGGATGCCCTTTTTGATGTTATTTGCTTTGTTCTATTTTACCAGCCATTATTGTGACTTGGATATAGGTCATATATTTAGAATTTTAGCTGGACAAAACAACACAATTTGATGAAGTACTAACTTTGGTCATAACATCTCTCTATGTTCCCTTCATCCTAAATCTTTTAGAATTATGGGAGGAAGGGATGAAATCTAGCACCTCATCATTTCTCAGCACTCACTATGGGAAAGTATTTTATACTGATGGCTAGACAAGCAAACAAGAAAATAAGTCTTACTCCAAAAAGGGAGAAATGCTGAGAAGTACTGGATATCTGAATTCTTGATGCACTCCTGTTTTTCAAAATTCAGCACCTATTAGGCATGGATCATCATCCAAACATGACTTACACCATGTTACATGTGAAATTGGTGAAACATTTCCACAGCTTGTTAATTTTGAATAAATTATCCAACGCACATCACTTTCTCCATCCCTCAGTTTTCTACAGTTTTTGATATTTGCAGTGCTATTTATTATTCACAAATATTCTCTGAATAATTTGTGCAGACAAGTTTCAATGTATGGGATGTTCTCTTTGACTACTTGCTATTTGTGGTGCAAGACAGGTTGCCAAAGTGACACAATGATATTTCTATCCTTTGATGGTATGGCTGAAACAATAACAGAAAAACAACAGTCCTTCCAACTCCCATGATTTTATTGCCGGTTTTTCAATATTCTTAAAGTTCCATCTGATTTGATACAAAGTTCGCATTCAAAAGTTTTTGAAAAATAGTAAGTTGCTAGCCCCTGTGGGTTTGAAAACAAACTGGAAGATATGACTTGAGTAGAGACAAGTACAATGGAAAGATATCTAAATGTATTATTTTTTTAGCTAACTTTTAGGCTCTTACTTGTGGTTTTGGGGCACTTTATCATTAGCAATACTGCAATTACGCATGTGAATAATGAACCATGAATACTCTTATTTGAATAGAAATACCCTTGTTTACATGCAAATCATGGTTTATGGCTAAGCTGAGTGACCTCTAAAGAAAATGCTGATTTGTCAAAATGAAAATGTTCAGCGTGAATATGTCAATTTTAACTAAATCCTATAGGAAATCAGACAAATTTTTGATGGAAACCAGCTCTCACATTAACCCATCCAGTCATCTGGCAGCTCCAGAGGCTACCAAACTCATTAACATCTTACCTGGTGGGCTGCTCTCAAGAACTCTAGCTCCTTGTAGGACGATGTGGTCAGTTTCCTGCCTGATTGGCTTCTCAGGCGATGGCCAGGCGATTCTCAAAGATGGGCCAGTGGGCTACCGGGGGGAGGGGGGCAGGGGGATGGAGCATGTCACTGTCATGTCAGGACATTTGTAGGTATGCTCACCGTTTTCTAAACTCTGTTAACTGATTTGTGTCACATAGTTCAAATCAAATTTCAGTTCAAATTAAGGGTTGATGGACAATCATTGACCCTCAGCCCATTAACAGACCCATTTCACAGCCTCTGTGTGTGGTCTTATGCTGTTAGCACTTGCTATTGGAAGTAATTAGGAGGCTGTAATAAGCCTGTTTAAGCACTGCTACATTGTTGAAAACCTACTGTCAGTTACCTAAATTCTGTTCCAGATTCCCTAATGGGTGCAATTGGCCTGAGTGTTGATTACCATCTCAGCTAATGTGTTGGGAAGGGTGTGGGGCCAGAGGGGTGCCTCCTTCTTCACAGACCAGGAGCACTTCTTCTTGGGCAGGTGTGGGGGCTTAGTTGATATTGATACTTAGTCAGGGTGGTGTTGTTTACACATATGACTTATAAAATTGTTACTTTGCACCTGTTAGCCTCTGCTGTGTTGGAGAAACCCAGCTGAGTTTCCCTTACAGGGATTGTAATTTGCAATGCTTATCTGCTGAGTTCCTAAGGACTGTTTTTCCTAAAAGCAATAATGTATATACATGTTAATTAATACAGTTTAAATTGCCTAGTTCTGACTGCCCTAGTCTGCATTAACTTTAATTTTTATTTAAGTAGGGTTGGTTAATTCGGACTGCAGCCAGTTCTAAATTGGACTACAGATATCCACATGTACATAGCGACAGCTGTAGCCTGGATTAAACCTAGAAAATTGTAAGGTCTATAAACACCCTCTGTGACCAGGTTTCTACTAAATTTTTTTGCAGTTTGTTCCCACTAAGAAATTCTGACCTATGAACAACACACCATCATCATTGAGACTGCCATGGAAATGGTGGGAGGTATTCTTTGGGATTCCTTATGTAGCCATCAGGGTATTCTGCTGATTGCTACCACTGAAATATGAGCAGAGGTTGCTCAGTTTCTGTAAGTCCTTACTTTTTGACAAAAGCAGGACCAAAGAACTTCTACATTTGCTCTTCCTCAGTTTGCTTTTCCTACATTTGCTCTTGCTCTTCCTCACTTTAGTTCTCTGAGATAGAAACACCTCATAGTGCTGTCTACATATTAGGGCTCTTAACTTTTTACTATAGCAGCTGATAGTGGCATTCAAAGTTTGTGAATGTCAGTGGGAAGAATTTTGCCTAAAAATCATATTTGACTGTCTAAATAATTATATTATTGACTATGTTTTTGAGCAACTTGGTAGTTCAGATATCCACATCTCAGAGTACTATGTTTATCAACATATTTTAAATATATAAGTTTACCATTACAGGTTTTCTAGAGGTCCTAAGTAAGGTTCCAGTCGCACTATACTATGTGTTTTGCTCATCAGTTGACCCTCTGCCCCTATGGCTTACAATCTACTTAAAAGATAATAGGTGAATACACTGAATGAATAGAGGAGAACACAAGATGATTTTTTAAAAAAATGAGACCGTAATATTTTCTTTAAAAAAAATCTAGTTTGAAACTGTAACACAGTTTGTTTGATCCTTTTCACTCAGCATAGTCAAGAAATGTCTCACTATGACATAGTCAGTCACATTCAAAAAGGCAGCTCCTTCCTACATTGGCCTTTGAAGTAGGGCATCTAGAAACAGGACTTTCAGGGTTTCAGAAACTACTTACTATTTAGTGACCCAAAGCTATTGAAATAGCCTTGCTAAATTAAACAAATAAATGTATGTATGTATGTATGTATGTATGTGTGTGTGCATGCACATGCACAAGTGTGTGTGTGTGTATAAATACATGTGTGTGTATAAATACATATGTGTTTGTGTGCGTGCACTCATTGTACAACTGAATAGTATGTAGTGTTCAATATTTGTGATGTATGTGACTGTATGCAATATTGATCCTTTAGTTTTAGTCACTGAAGTTAGGACAGGAAGTCAAAAATCTTTGTAAGTTATAAGAAAAGTGAAATTATAATGGGAGGAGGAAGTGGTGGGCAATTGGGAGGGCAGGGGTGCTGTTATGAAATGAGACTCATAGCCTTCAGCTTCTGGATCAGCTTTCTCTTTGGACATGTTCTTCCAACCATGCTGTATCTTCAGGAGCATCCCTCTGAGATTCTAGGAGCTATTATACTAAGAATCAAAAATTTCAACCTGCAATTTAGAAGTATCCACTTAGTTGGGTGAAGGTGACATGTCTTATTGATGTCTTCTTTCAACATACTTGCAAGCCATATGCGTTCTTATTTCTGGAGCTGACATTCATAGTTTGTTGCACATATGACTCTTATTTATATAGAAAACATTCATTCAGGTTAACACAATTTAGTCAATGGCATAGCAGTAGAAACTGGCCAATACTGTGCCTTGCCAGAAACTTTAGCTGAAGGTTTGCTTCTGAATGAGGGTGGGGGTACATTGCCTCCTTTTTTGATACCAACCTGTGCCTGTTGAACAGCCACTTAAACACTAATGTTTAGTAGGAAAAAAGTAGGTGACATCCTCCCTTCCCCCCAGCAGCAAATCTCTGGCTGTTGCCCCTACACTGGGAGTGCAAACATTAAAAAAAAAAAAACCTACTGAAAGATAGAAAGAGCAAAATATAACAAAAGCAAGTACATTGCTGTGCTGCTCTGCCCTCCCTCGAGCCAGAGCTACTTCAGGGAAGGCACACAATGTGGGAGGGAGGACAAAGCATAGGGAAGGTGAGGTCCTTCACCTAGCTACATTCTAGTGCCCTCCCCCTCCTGCTGAGCAGTGCCTATGGCTCGTGCCCTGCTTGCCCATCGTTGCTAGACTACTGCATAGTACTGAGTAGAGAGCACAGAAGGCAGCTAGCTAGAGCTAGATGTGATGATACACTTGCATACTTCACCAAGTGCACAGAAGATTGAGATCCTCTTGCAGGTTGCACAAAACTAAGTTCTCGGTCTCCACATTTCACTCCCCCTACCCCCAGTTAATTGGGTAATAGATCATTTTGAAACAATTTGATCATCAATCAGTAGAAATTTAGTTACTTTGTTCTTGAACCATTGCTAGAGTTATCTTGCATTAAGAAATAAATTTGGAGTCAATTGGAGTATCATGGCACTTTTGTTTTTAGCCTACAAACATTTAAGTATTGGTATCTCTTTCCTACTTGCTGTATAGTTATTAGTTAATATAATGCACAGAAAAGAAGGGTATAAGTAAGGTGGTGGTGTATCACTGCAATGCAGAATTTTATAATTACAGTCTGATTATCCTCAGAGCTGGTTAGTGATATGGTTAGATTAATTTTTATTACAGAGAGTTTGATTTTTTTTATACTTGCACTGATAAAGTAGATCAATTAGATCTTACTTGCTGAAGAAGTAATTTTTACCTTCAACAAATTGTAAATTGTACTGAATGGCCAGTCTTATCAACCTCAATAGTTGAGAGAGACTGAATTCCCACAGATGGATTTCTAGGACATTTTTTTCCCAGGATGATTCTGATAACATCCTTACACTGCTGTTGGCAAAAAACTGCAAACCAGTGCAAAGCTTAAAACTATCTTTTTTTTTCTTTGCCGAAACCCTGTTTACACTTGTATTATGTCCTGAATATTTAAAATAATGAAAAGATTGGAGAAAGGCCTGGGGAAAAAAAAAACAATGCTGAGGTACAGCTTTAACTAATTTATATAAAACTTCTAAGTGAGATTGTTTCAGAAATAATAAGTTTCACAATTTAAAATTACAAACTGGGGAAATCCATTGCAAAGGTCACTGAAGGGAAAAATGACTCTCCTGGATTCTTATATTGGTTTTGCACTTAATTGGATGTGTTCATGAATTGTTATGTCCTCTGAGCCATCTGATATATGTTCTGTATGTCACAAAGTGAAATTGTATTTTAGTCTGTCTTTTGATTTTGATGCCAGATATTAGTATTCATTCTATACTGTACGTTGGGGGGAGAGGGGGGAGTTTGACCGCATTTATATTACTTTTCTGTACTTGCTTTTGTCATATTTTTCTCTTTCTGTCTTTACAGTGTTTTTTTAATGTATGCACTCCCAGTAGTGCTTTCAGCATCCCCACAGGCACCTACCTGTTAGTGTCTATTCCTACAGTAGTTAGGCTTCCAGTGTCTTTCTGTCTGTCTGTAAAACTAGTCACCTTCAGTATAGCGCAGTAAAAACTATTAGTTAAAACAATCACACCTAAGAAGCTCCAAACATCAGCAAGAAGTTAGAAACCTAACCTCAGACATTACTGCCAGTTTCCTTATCAAAAAGATTATTTCAAAGAAGCTCAGGGCTAAGTATTAAGGATGTGCTGATTCAAATCAATCCCCATTTCTTGTTCTGTGCCCCTTTGCCCCAACAAATAATACTTATTTTTAACACTTTTTGGAGCAAACAAATATCTAGGCATCTTGCTGAATACTTAAAATACATCTATGTGCATCTATCAGTGCTTTTGTCAGTATAAAAATATTTGGCCTACTATTCTGGGGTGGATTTCTCATGTTGGAGAGAGTTTTTATAATTAAATATTCATTGAACCAGTTTGGTGATTGGGATATTCATTGGAGCAGGACCTCAATACTATAATTTATACAGAGTAGAACAACCCTGAAATTAGAAACTCAGCCCACTGATGCCAACAGTACAGGCTGGTAAACACCATGAGAGGGTCAAGCTTCAGTTTCCTGGTCTGAATCAAGCAGGTCAAGGATTTTAACCTGGGACTTCCATATTTTGTGTGCCAGCATTTTACCATTAAACTATTGACTACTCCAAGGTGGATCTTTTTCCCTTTTCCAAGAACAAAATCCACAGATTTTTGTTTGATCCTGACAAAAAATCAGAAAAGTTTTGATAGCTAGACAATTTTTGCTGGTTATAAAAACTGTTTCCTAACCCTGCTGAATTCATTAATGCTTGTGAGATAATGAGATGTTGCAGAGAGAAAACATCGTAACATTCATCACATGAATGAATACATTCTGGCATGATTAAATATTTAAATTAATGAAAGCCAATTAAATTGTCATGATTTTTATTTTTAAATAGGGTGAAATTATTAATGAGAACCCATGTTGTTTGTTATTAATGCTAAAATTAAATAAAATGTTCCAAGAAACCCTAATAACAGAAGTTTCTTTCCTAATGAAATATGAAAATAATGTTGGCATAGAGTAGAATGTGCATATAGTTCCAGGACTCAATTATGGCAAAAGTGTTTTAATTTAAATTAGCCTGTAGGTTTAAATCGGGTTTTATTTTTTTAATAATAACCTTGACATGGCGTTTTTTGTAAAGGAATCATCAGGGGGAATAAAATTAACCTGCCTTTCTTGTTTCTCCTTTTCTCAGGGCCTTCTTCTGGGAAACAATAGCCACCTACAGAAACTTGGTAACATAATTCGAAGTGGCCAGATATGGAGGTAGTATAGGAACACCAAAGCTAGTACCCAAACAGAAAAGCTGAGCTGCAAAGCCCTCCAGTCACATGTCAAATTAACCCTCATTGTATGAGGGTTCAAACGAAGCTGCCCCTAAGTGTCTGTTAATTTCTGTCTGCTCCACAGCAATAGTGGTGCAGTTTGACCTGCTGTCTCTGGATGAGAGGGGGATAAGACAGGAGAGGGAGGTCCTTTCCAGGGCTTTCTTAGCCTCACTGAAGGTGGTGGGGTCCTTCACCTCAGAGGGGCTTCAGTCTACCCACACCCCCACTCCAGCAGGGCTGAGAACCCAGAAATGACTTCCCTTCCTTGCCTTCCCCCTTCCCATCCAGAGACAGCAATGGAGCTGGGAGAGGGGAGCCAGGGGAAGATGCAGACTCTCCCTCATTTCATTCTAAATTGGAGCCAGTCTTCCACCCTCCTGATCCAACAGCTAACTCTGTGACTCGCCATGAGGTAAACCCAGGACTTGCACTTCTGTCTGTGCCTTTAAATTGAGCTTACACAGCATGGGGACTAGCGTTCTGGCTCCTGGGCTGCTGGCTTCCTTAGAGAGCAGACTGGGAGAATAGGATGCACTGATTTTCCCCATGGGCAGGCAGCTGTGCCAGAGTTACCACCTAGTTCAGGTGTTAAAAAAATAATACACAGCCCCTGTTGAGACCATGGTGAATACAGTCCAGTCTGTGGCTGATTTCTTGTTCTGCAATTTTTACATTTGGATTGATTTGTAAAGGTTTTTGTTTGAGCACAGCTACTCTGAGGTACAGGATGGAATACCGAGGAAGGTTAAGGTGTCCTGCCCACAGGGTTTTGTTTCTTTCTTGAGCTGATTAATGTCAGATTAGTCTCCATTCCTTCTTTCAAATAGAGGTTGCCCCATCTATCCAACATGGACAGCAGAGGAGCACTGTAAACAGGCAGTAATGGATATGTGTGACAGAGGAGGCTGAGTGGGGGGAGTTCCAGCCTACAAAGCTGGTGGGGAACACTCTGGGGGGACTCAGTGTAATCATCTGTTGGTGTAAATAGTTGCTATAAATAGTTTTGTAGGTAGGATACCTATATGTACTTTTTACTCTAGGGGCCGATAGCAGTCCATCTGGCAGCAGGCCTCAGAGGCTATTCTCTGATTGTGTTCCCCATGATATTATGATTAAGTTCATTGGGTGAGAGTTTTGGAAGGGGTGTAGGTTGTAGCCGTGTTGGTCTAAGGACATTTTGGAACAGTTTTGTTGCGAGGGTGGCTGGCTGTGTCAGAGAAAGACTGAGGCTCTGAGAGAGCTGGAAGGAGAAAGGGTAGTCCTAAGGAGGACAGAGAGCTGCAGAAAAGAGAGTAGTGCCAGGGATGACAGAACAGGGAAAAAGGAATAGTCCCAGAGAGCACCAAGTGGAGTTTGAGAAAGGATAGAAGGAACTGGAGTGGCATGATAAGGACTATTTTGGAGCTGAAAAGTCTGCTATGCTGTTCGGAGAAGCACTCTTAACTCCTCTCCCCACACTTTGAAGAAAAAAAGATTCCCGCCCTCACTTCTTCTTGAGAAATGACCCAAAAGAAGGAGCTTAAGACAGGGGTGCAATAGATCACCTGGGACAGAAGAGCCAGGGTCTCAAAGCCAGAGCCTTATTCCTTGTGAAGCTACACTAGGGCTGACTACAGGGTATCCTTCAGAAGAGGGAGATTGAATAAGGCTTAATCTTGGGGAATCCCAAGGCAGAGCTTTCTCTCAAAAGCAGCATGATCTGTGACAATATATGACATAGGTGGAGGACAAGATGAACAAATTCTGGATCTTATAATTCGTGCTACGTGATCCAGTGATGATGTGGTCTGTGTCGATGAGATGGCATAACTAGCTATAGCAAGGCCTGATAGCTTGATGAGAATTAGAAATCAGTAGTTTGTTTCTGAAGAGACCTTGTTTGAGATCAGGGAGCAGCCTCTAAGCCAAACCAGGCTTCCTACAGTGGACTTTCTGCTCTATTGTAAACCTGAGCTGGAACTCAAGTTGATTTTTCATTCTAGGTGGGATTGTCTTTCCGTACAGCTCTAGTAAGTAACATAGGGTTTGAATTTTTCTTTCTTTTCCAAAGCTTAATAACATTTCTAAATACTTTTTAAAGTTTGCTCATGTGTGCTCTCTCTCTGTACCTTCCCTCTTTCCCTTTCTGTCTTCTGGCTCCCTGCCTAGCTAAATCATTACTCTTCAAAGCCATGTCTCCTATCAGTCACTCCAAAGCTTGTGCTTCTGGGAGTGCCAATTAATAACAGTAGGAAGCAGACAGACAAATAGCCAAGGCAGGAAAGACTTCTGAGCTGAAATTTTGAAAGAGCTATTTTTTAAATACCTATGGATAGTAGTCCCTGTTCAACTAGTCTTATTTTGTGGCTGCCTCTCTTATAAACAAATCTAGTGAGAGAAGATGATTGTTAAATATTAGAATACAATCAGAAAACTATCCTAATGCATTCAACTACGTTTTGAGAAGGTTTGGAAGATATTGCTTGTTATTACGTAATATCTCTGTATGGCAATGGATATACATATTTTATTCAGATTCCCTGGAACCAATTTATTTCTTTCACTTTCATTTTTCAGTATTGCCACCACTAGTACACATGAAAGACACTGAAATAATTACTGGGATATTTTCACATTGTAGTACCATACAGGTGATAATATTAATTCAATTTTTTGCAGCTAATATTGCCCTCTGCATAAACCACTTAATGGCTTTTACTGGATTAAAACCCCCCCCCCAAAACACAATCCTTTGCAAAAGTCAGGGAAATATGCTCATGTTTCTCTGTTCATATGAACAAATATTCCAGGACTAGATCTATATCATGCTGCCTTTTAGACCCTGCTTCCAAACAGGAGGAATTAGCCCAGGCAGCATGCTATATTAACATGGCTATAATGTTTTCAGTACCCAGCTTCGACCTTTAAATCCAGTTTGGGAATCTATACCTGTAGATCAGACTTGGAGTTTTTACTCCTTTACATGGGAATAACCAATGTTCTGTAGGGGAACACAGGGCACCTCCATTTAGGTGTTGCCACTAAGGTTTAATCCACCTTCATTTTAGCCTCGTTTCCTAGTGTACCTCCATCTGATTCTTGCAGTCCTTACGCCAGTGAATTTCTCATTGATCCTGGTAGGTAAGTTTTGCCTGAATGAGTTTTGCAAGATCGACTACCCTTTTGGCAGAACATTTAGTCATTTGAAAAGAGAAAGCTCCAGGGGAATCATGAAAATAAAGTCGTTACCAATCTCCTAATTTAATTCATTGCAAATGAAAATATAATTCCACAACACTTATTGTTAGGCAAACACTATGTTTAACAAATATTGATAAGTTTCCTTATGGCAAATTTTTGTATCATGAAGGATGATTAGGTAGTAAATCAAATACATAATAAATCTTGTGCTTAAATAAATGTTATTGATTGCTCCATTTGATCGATAGAAAATGATTTGTTTAAATATACGAATACAAGTGAGTTGTCTATGGTATATTTACTTCTGATTTTTTAAAAAGTCTCAATAAGATGTGTAATTTCCTGAAAACAAGAAGATTCTTATTTGCTGTGTAATTTATTGAAGCAATATTCTGTGAAAAACTATAACCAGTAGTTAATGGCTGATTTGCTGTTAAACAACCTAATAGCTTTTTACATTTCAACATACCCATTTTTTGGCCATCAGAATTTTTTGCTGAAGATTTGAATGGGGGGCAACATTCTAACAAGGATGGAAGCAGGTAATAAAGTAATTAGGACTTGCTTGGTGCTGAATAATGAAGTCAAGTTTAATTTGTGCTCCTTTATGAGCAGGAGCAAAAGATATTAAAAACAACAAGAACAACAAAAAACAAAACTGTGCTCATATTATTACCCCATTGCTTCTCCCCTGAAGCAAATGAAAACACAGGAGATGGGAAAATAACCGGAGGAAAATGTGACATTGTGATCTTTGCTGAGCTTCTGATTTATGCTGTCCTTAAACTGAAAAAAGGTTTAGAAAGAGATGTTAGGAGCAGAAGGGTGTAGGGCACTCAGCATTAGTGAGGGCAGTTGCTAAGTAATGTCACAAAGCCTATGCTTGATTCCTCTCTCTGGGTCATCAGTCTGTGTAAGAAGATTCAGTGACCACTCTTGTTCCCACCGACATGTTTCAACCCAGCATTTTTTTCACAAACCATCAATTGCACCTTTCGTTTTTATTTCTATATAAAGCTGAATGCTTGGAAGCTAGTTTTTCCTGGTTCTACAGAAGCTAGAAATTCATATAGTTCACAGAGGAGGAGGATTGTTTCAGTTGCTTTACCTTCAGTCTACTTATATCAAAGTAGCAGAGCTGCAGCAAAGCAGAAGTCTTGCACAGAGTGTTGTAGCTCCTTTCACAGTCCAAGGGCATGCCAGAATCAAGCTATTACTTTTCTACTTGTTTGGATTTTTTTTTTCTGGCTAATGTTATACTCCTCCGGCACAGAGTAGCAGAGGAGAGCAAGTGACTGATTTTTCAAAAAAGAAAAAAAGTTTGTTTCACTTTAAAGGCCGTTTCCCTTCCTGCTAACTTGGTCTTTTTATATTAAGATAAAAAATTTGCCTAAAGCTTGAGTAAGGGGAGGCTCAGTGCTAGAAGCCTATAACTGCTTTATATTTACTACCATTCCGTATGCAAATGAGCAAAGATTTAATAGGTTCAGTTTCTTGGGTCCCAACTGGTTTGTCGTAAGGCTTACCACATGTTGGCTGTTCTTCTTTCACAGCCAAAGCTTTCTTCAGGCTTGGGATTAGAGAGGCCTTGCATATCAAATAACAAACCAACATAAGCCTAGATTTTGAAACCAGGGGAAAGAAAACATGACAGTTTCACCTTGAAAATTTTTGTTCAAAATGTTGTATTGTGCCTGAGGCAAAGGTAAATGGGAACTGAGAAAAGCAGCATACAAATTCTGACTTACTTTTTCTCTTAATAAGAATCTTATATCCATTATGCTAGTGTGAAAGTTTAATCAAAATGGGAACTAGTTCATAGTTTCATAGTTTGTGGGGTTGGAAGGGACCTGAGCAGATCATTAAGTCCGACCCCCTGCCATTGCAGGAAAGAGTACTGGGGTCAAATGACCCCAGCAATTTGTTCATCTAGCCTCCTCTTAAACACCCCCAGGGTAGGAGCCAGCATCACCTCTCTTGGAAGTTGGTTCCAGATCCTAGCTGCCCTGACCGTGAAGTAGCGCCTCCTGATATCTGTCTAGTCCTGATATCTAGCACAACCCTCTGCCAGGTTGTGACCGTTATTCCTGGTCACTCCTGGCAGTGCTCAGGGGAACAGACGTTCCCCCAATGCCTGCTGGTCCCCTCTGACTAGTTTGTAAGAGGCCACTAGATCCTCCCTCAGCCTTCTCTTGTGGAAGCTGAACAGGTTCAGGTCCCTGAGCCTCTCCTTGTAGGGTCTGCCCTGCTGCCCCGTGATCATACGAGTGGCCCTCCTCTGGACCCTCTCCATGTTGTCCACATCCCTCTTGAAGTGCGGCACCCAGAACTGGATGCAGTACTCCAGCTGCGGCCTGACTAGTGTCTCATAGAGGGGGAGGATCACCTCCTTGGACCTGCTTGAGATGCATCTGTGGATGCATGACAAGGTGTGGTTGGCCTTCCTGACTGCATCCCCACACCTCCGGCCCTTGTTCATCTTGGCATCAATAATGACTCCATGATCCTTTTCTGCCTCTGTATTGATGAGAAGAGATGTCCCCAACCTGTAGATATGGTACTGGTTGTTCCTCCCCAGATGCATCATCTTGCACTTGTCGGTGTTGAATGCCATCCTATTCTCATCCGCCCACCCCTGTAACCTGTCTAGGCCTGATTGCAGCCTATTCCTCCCTTCTAGCGTACCCACATCCCTCCCACATCTTAGTGTCATGAGCAAATATGAACAGGGTGCTTTTTACCCCCTTGTCCAAGTCACTGATGAAGATGTTGAACAGTGCGGGCCTGAGGACTGAGCCCTGCGAAACCCCACTGCCCACATCCCTCCAGGTTGAAAATGACCCATCCACTACACTATCTGGGTGCGACCCTCCAGCCAGTTGGCCACCCATTTGACTGTGTAGGTGTTGACACCACAGTTCCTCAGTTTCTTAATGAGAATGGGGTGAGAGACACTGTCGAAGGCCTTCCTAAAGTCCAGGAAGACCATGTCCACTGCTACCCCTGCATCTAAGGATTTGGTGACCTGGTCATGGAAGGCCACCAGGTTGTTCTGACAGGACCTGCCTCTAATGAACCCATGTTGGTTGCCCCTAAGCACAATCTCCCCTGCTGGCCCCTCGTGGACATGTGCCAGAATAATTCTCTCAAAAAGCTTGCCCGGGATTGAGGTAAAACTAACTGGCCTATAGTTTCCCGGGTCCTCTTTTCTCCCCTTTCTGAAGATGGGAACCACATTGGCCCTCTTCCAGTCCTCTGGCACCACACCAGAGCACCACAAGTGCTCATAAAGCCGTGCCAGGGGTCCCGCAATGACCTCAGCTAATTCCCTCAGCACTCTGGGGTGGAGATTGTCTGGACCAGCTGATTTGAATACATCCAGTCCCTCCAGAAGTTCCCTAACTAGTTCCTCACTAACCCTTGCCTTAGGTGCGCTTCCCCTGGGGTCTGAGGGGGGCCCAGAGGGGGGATGGCTGTTCTGGTCCTTGCTCAGGAAAGTGGAGACAAAGAAATCGTTAAATATGTTAGCTTTGTCATCTGGTGTTATGACCAAATTACCTAGTGTCTCCTGCAGGGGCCCCACATTACCCAGTATCTTCTTTTTGCCTCCATGTATTTAAAAAAGGACTTCTTGTTGTCCTTGATCCGGGAAGCTAGTCCTAGTTCCATCTCCGCCTCGGCCTTCCTGACTGCCCCCCTGCATCCCCGAGCAACTGCAGTATAATCCTTCTTGGTGATGGCTCCTCCCTTCCACTGGGTGTATGCCTCCCTTTTAGCTAGCAGATACTACTCCCGGATGCTTTTGGTGAGCCTTGGGGGTTTTTGCATCCTTCTGCTTCCTTTGATCTGTGTTGGGATTACCTCCCTTTGGGCTTGGAGGGATGTCTCCTTAAGGAGCAACCACTCTTCTTGGACAGCTGGCTCCCCTCCCCTCTGGGACCTCAGTGCTTCCCTGACTATTCTCCTTAGCTCATTGAAGTTTGCCCTCCTGAAATCTAGGGCTGCTGCCTTGCTGTAGGCCTTTGTCACCTTGCGTTGAATGGTGAATTCCAGCAGGCGATGATCACTGTCACCCAGGTGGTTGAGCACCTGCAGCCCCCTCACCAGGTTGTTGCCGGTGGCCAGCACTAGGTCCAATGAGGCATCTCCGCTGGTGGGGCTGTGCACCTGCTGGGTTAGATGGAGGTCCTGCATTCTGGCTTGGAACCTATGTGAGTGGTCAGACCTGGCTGACTGCTTTGCCCAGCAGATGTCTGGAAAGTTCAGGTCACCCATAATGACTACGTCCTTTGACCTAAGTACCTCCTTGAGCTGACTTAAGAATTCCTGGTCTATCTCTTCTCCTTGGTTGGGTGGTCTGTAGTAGACCCCCACCATTAAATTTCTTTCCTTCCAACTGCCTTGTATTCTAACCCAGAGCACTTCAGAGAGCCCTTCCTCTGATTCTTTGCTAATTGACGAGGATGTGTATTCCTCCTTAATGTAGAGCTCTGTGCCCCCACCTCTCCGCCCTGTCCTATCCCTCCTGTACAGCCTATAGCTCTTGATATTCACCGCCCAGTCGTGCGTTGGGTCCCACCATGTTTCAGTGAGCCCCACTATGTCCGGGTTGGTGTCAGCTAGCAGGAGGGTAAGTTCCTCTTGTTTGTTTTCCATACTATGAGCATTTGTGTAGAGGCATTTGAGGCCTCCTGTGGATGTGCACACTGGCCCCCTACTTTCAGCATTACCCTGGCCCCTGTTGCTTACCTGCTCTTCGCTTCCGCTCTTCGGTCTAGGCTGGGCTGTACTTGTGGGTGTTGCTTGGTCTGGCAGTCCTAGGCTTCCTCCACCCTCATCTTCCCCTTCCCCCAGTGAGCCTAATTTAAAGCCTGCCGGAAGAGATCCACCAGCCTAGAAGAAAACATATGCTTACCTTTAGGAGAAAAGGTGGAGCCCATCCCATCCGAGCATGTCTCTTGTCGTGATGTGCGGGTCGTTGTTGAGGAAACCAAAGCCCGCCTTGACACCATTCCCGAATCCACCAGTTGGTCTCTGTGATGCACGTCGCATGCCCTATCCTCTATTCTTCCCCCAGTCTCACAGCTATACCTGCAGTCTAGCCTCTCCTCTTTGGTCAGTCCAGCAGAGCTCCTTCACACACCCCAGCCACCCTTCCCCCATGAACAGCTCCCCACAAACCCCATACCCACCTACCTCTGGGTATCCACACACACACCCACATGCTTCGTCACCCCACATACCCAGACCCTCCCACAAACCTATATCCCCACCACAGTATACATGTGTAAGGCTTCATTTTAAGATATTGTGTTATCACCTCTATCTATACTACACAAACGTAAACCAGGGCAAAAATAGTTTTTGAAATCAAATTAATGAATGTTTTGAATGTTTGCTTTTTAGGACATGATTTGATATTTTTCTGGTTCAGAGACGGCAAAACCCTTTGCTGAAAGGAGTATTCCTTGGGGCAAGGGGAGGGACTTCTGGTGGCAAAGGTCAGGGGTTAGGGGGTGGGACTTCTGCTCCCAAGACAGCGACCAGGAGGCAGGGCACCTGTCAAGGGGCAAGGCTACCCATATGGCCCTTGACACCTTGCCAAAACTCGGTAAGTGGCCCTCCACCTGAAATAATTGCCCGCCTCTGCCCTATCCCAATGCGCCTCTGCCCTATCCCTAGGGATCATGGCAGCCATGATCCCCAGGGTTCAGGGGTTTCATGAAACTCAGCAGGCTCTGAGGTGCATGAAATGCCTGGATTCTAGGGATCATGGCTGCTATGATCCTTAGGGCTCAAGGGTTTTAAACTGGGCATGGTGCACTGATGGGGGAGCAGAAGCCTCTGCCACATGGCCCCAGCCCTGAGTCCTAGGTTCCAGTTTGCTACCTTCCCACCCCCACAATGAGTCAGCCAGTACAGGTTGAGGCCAGGAGGGCTGCCCACATGCTGTGGAGACTTGGCTGCTGTGGGAAGTGGGTGGGGCTGGGGAAAGGGCCAAGCTGGCCAATTAGGGTTGGCTGCTGGGAGGCATGCTACTGCAGGCAAACTGCTTCTCCGCCTGGGAAGAAGGAATGTCTGTTCTGTTCCTACCTGTCCTAACCTAGGGCACATGAAGTAAAGTGCGAAACTTAGAGTGCTTCTGCCTTGGGCTTTTTGAACCTCTATACTTAGCCTAGATATCTATTGGTTCTCATCCTTCCCTATTATTGAGCATCTAAAGATTACAAACAAGGCTGGTTACAAAACTGCAGATATGTAAAATATTTTAGAAAAAACACATACATATGCCTACTGCATTCCACAGAGTAGTTAGGATCATTTTGAACAATTACAATTTTAATGAGAAATTTTCAGAAGACAATTGTGAAAATGCTTACTGCATTTTTAACTAGCTTCTAATTACAGCCATTATCCTAGTCCTAAAGCCTTACTGTCATTGCTTCACAGACCCTCATTTAGAGCCTTGTTCTGGAAAGCACCACAGCATAAACCTAAGTCCCTTTCTGTTCAGGAAAGCACACAAGTATGTGTTTAACTTCTAAGTGGACAGAATAGGGATGGGTTACATTAAGTTTAATAGGGCAAAGGAAACACATGATTTTAATATCACCCAGTCACTGTACAACACTAAACATTAAGCTAAGGCTTATAATTTTGAATACAGAATACAGAGACCTTTGCCTATTGAGTCTCCTGGGAACAAACACAGTTGTTATTTTATTGTTTCTTACCTTTTTTAAGAGAAATTTATGAAGAATGTGTAGGAAAAACGTGAAATATAATATACACATGTTATACACAGCTTTTAGTTTAACAATGTCCCTTTTGTTAGCTAGAGAGATTTTTCATAAGAAACTTTCAATTGTTATTTATTTTTGGCAATACATTTTGGGAGGAAGGAGCTGAAGTTAGTTGAGATGTTCTGTCAACAGTAGAACTGTTCCAGTCTCTGGGACAATGGTCTCAAGTTGCAGCAAAGGAAGTTTAGGTTAGATATTAGGAAGAATTTTCTCACTAGGACGGTAGTAAAACACTGGAACAGGTTACCCAAAGAGGTGCTAGAAGCTCCATCCTTGGAGGTTTTAAAAACCCAGCTAGACAAGGCTATGGCTGGGATGATCTAGTTGGGGATGGTCCTATTGAGCAGGGGGTTGGACTAGATGCCTCCTGAGGTCCCTTCAGCCCTAACATTCTATGATTCTATGGTACTGTTAAATTTGGTTTTTGCTTTCTTTAATGCAAAACAAAAGGGGTGACAGAAAAGCTAAGATAGAAAATACGGCTTTGTCTATATTGGCTAACTTGAAGTCCCATTGCTGGAGAAGGTAGACAAAGCACCAGTAGCATAGTAAGCTGTGGGTAACTGGAGCACCAGCCCTGGTCATTCACTGAAAACAGATGCAAGAAGTGGCAGCTGCTATGCCAGCTGCTGCAACCACAAAGCCCCTGAATATAACTGGGGAAATAATTTTGTCTTTATTCTTAATTAAAAACTGTAACATAGGTTTTGCCACAGCAAAGGATCTGGCTGATATTTTTACTTTCTGTCATTGCCATCTCTTGTTTCAAACCGTGAAGATTATTTTGCTAGCTCTGTTTTCTTTTTGTTGAACACTAGGATATTTGTTAAAAATCCATCTTTTCTGAATATCACCAATGACCATTGTATTTCAAGCACAAGTAAATATGACTCACACAATTGATTCTTTTGTCATATCTCTGATCATTTCAATGTATGAGTGCAAGATAAGGAATTCCCATTGAATAGTCTTATTTCTTATTTTTTCCACTTCTGATGGTTTCAAATTTAACATTTTGCATTTAAAGGTTTAGGCTTAGATTTCATTGAAAGCCAATATGATTTTGAATGTATAACTTATTTAGTTCACTTGCCAAATCCTTGCTTTGATTCCTTGTCAAAATTGGTTAGAAATGTTATAGATTTTTTCTCATTTAGAAAACGGGAAAAACTTTGCAGAGAATGGATATTAATTTTGCAACTTTAAAAACATCTTAGTACATCTGCTTTAATGCTAAATACTTTAATTAATCATGGGTTATGTTTCATAATTAATGTTGTCAAAATAATATGGATAGCTGTTTATTAAAATATACTGACTTGTTCCTATTATTCAAAACTTATATTCAGGTGTGGTTTGCTACTGTATGTTCTAGGATGGTTTCCTTAGCTCTTTCCATGAGCTAGATTTTTAGGAATGCTTCAGAGAAAGCTGTTGTATGTTAAGCAACTATTCATCAAATGTTTAGTTTTCCAGTGCTTGTGAAATTCTGTATACATGGAAGTCAAAGCATTGGTGTTAGTCCTAAGTCTCAATCAATGCAAGTTTAAGGTTTATGCCTCTACCTGAACATCTAGAGGGAGGGACCTGTAGTTGATCCCCAAGCCAGTGACAGCCTGTTGTTAGATTGCTGCTGAAGCAATATGAAGGGTGATTGCAATTTTTGGCTTTCCGTGTGGTCTAGAGAGGGAGGTAAACAATGCTAAGTCTGTATTCAGTACAGCATGTATTCCATTCTGAGCTAGTATGGCTTTACCACCAGAGGCGCTGGAGGACAGGCGCTAGAGTTCCTGCAACATCCTCCAGTGCCTGCTCCCAGTTTCTTGCAGAAGGGGAGGATGGGAATGGCTTTGTGGTGCCTACTGTACCCTTTCAGCTGGGAGCTGTGTTAACAATGTGACAGCCATGCGAGTTTCAATGTAGACTTTAATTATTAACCGCTGCAAGAGTCTTCTGTAATGATTTTCTTCCTCCAAAGGTTTTTTTAAATTTGGTATTGCAGAACAATGCTACTACCATGAAATAACAGAACAGGTCCATAGCACACAATGAAGTGCACACAATGAGGTTTGAAGATTAGTGGGGGAGGCACTGAGGGTAGAGGAGATGGGAGTCCATGAGAGATGGTTGTACCTTAAGGGAGCGATCCTCCAGGCCCAAAGGGTAACAGTCCCCGAGAGAAGCAAGCGGGGTAAGAGTACTCAGAAACCTCCATGGCTCAGCAAGGGCATTCAGAAATGCCTGAGGACTATAAGGGTGGCGTACAACCAGTGGAAGGGGGGGCTATCACCAAGGAGGAGTACTCCTCCTCGGCCCGTGAGTGTAGGAGGGCTATTAGGAAGGCCAAGGCAGAGATGGAACTCAGGCTAGCATCCAGGATTAAGGACAAGAAGACCTTTTTCAAATACATTGGGAGCAAGAAGAGGGCATCAGGCAATGTAGGGCTCCTGCAAGGCTCAAATGGTGACCTTGTGGCTATGCCAGACAAGAAAGCCGATATTTTTAACAGTTTCTTTGCCTCTGTTTTCTTGAACAGGGAACATCCCTCCTGCCAGAGGTAGGGACAGTCTCGGGGATAGCTCTGACAGGCTTTGGGTTAGCACAGAGATAGTTAGGGATCTTCTGGAAGGGCTGGACATTTTTAAATCTGCAGGTCCAGATGCTCTCCACCCAAGGGTGTTACAGGGGTCATTGTGGAGCCCTTGATCCGGCTGTATGAGCATTCGTGGTCATCTGGCCAGGTGCTGGGGGATTGGAAACTAGCTAATGTGGTTCCCATTTTTAAGAAAGGGAGGAAGGAGGACCCAAGTAACTATAGGCCCGTAAGCCTCACCTTGGTCCTCAGGAGAAAATCAACAAGGAGCACATCTGTAAGGGGCCAGCAGGGAAGATCATGCTCAGGGGCAACCAGCATGGGTTCATCAAAGGCAGGTCCTGCCTGACCAACCTGATTGCCTTTTATGACCAAGTAACTAAATCCTTGGATGATGGTGTTGCCATGAATGTAGTCTTTCTAGACTTTAAAAAGGCCTTTGACACTGTCTCTCACCCCATTCTTATTAATAAATTAAGTGACTGTGGCATTGGTGCCTACACAGTTGGATGGGTAAAAAACTGGCTAATGGGGTGCACCCAGAGAGTAGTGGTGGACGGGTAGTACTCAACCTGGTGAGATGTGAGCAGTGGGGTCCCCCAGGGCTCAGTCATTGGGCCTGCACTTTTTAACATCTTCATCAGCAACTTGGACAAGGGGTAGAAAGCACATTGTCTAAGTTTGCTGATGACACTAAGAGGCGAGGTGGACATACTTGAAGAGAGAAAGAGGCTGCAACTTGATTTAGACAGACTACAAAAGTGGGCAGATGAGAATAGGATGGGGTTCAACATAGACAAATGCAGGGTGCTGCACCTTAGGAGAAGGAATCCACAGCATACATACAGGCTGGGGAGTTCCCCTCTTGAAAGCACAGAGGCGGAAAGGGATCTTGGAGCCATTATTGACTCCAAGATGACCATGAGCCACCAATGCCAGACCGCAGCCAGCAAGGCCAGCCATACCTTGTCATGCATCCAAAGATGTATCACAAGCCGGTCTAGAGAGGTGATACTCCCCCTCTATGCGACTTTGGTCAGGCCGCAATTGGAGTACTGTGTCCAGTACTGGGCGCCGCACTTAAAAAAGAATGCGGCCAGCCTGGAGAGGGTTCAGAGGAGGGCCACCCGCTTGGTGAGAGAGCAGCAGGACAGGCCCTATGAGGAAAGACTGAGGGACCTGAACCTGTTCAGCCTCAGCAAGAGGAGGCTGAGGGGGCACCTGGTGGCTGCCTACAAACTCATCAGGGGAGATCATCAGCAAATAGGAAGAGCCCTATACTCCCTAGCACCACCTGGGGTGATGAGAAACAATGGTAAGAAGCTGATGGAGAATAGGTTTAGGTTAGAGATCAGGAGGCAATATTTTACAGTTAGTGTGGTCAGAATCTGGAACCAACTTCCTAAGGAAGTGGTCCTTGGGAATTTACCTTGGGTAAATTCAAAAAGAGGTTGGATGATCACTTGTCTGGGGTCTTGTGAAGCCAGCATTCGTTCCTGCCTGTGACAGGGGGTCAGGCTAGATGATCTGTTCTGACCCTAGCTACTATGAAACTATGAAACTTCTGTGAGTGTCATGCTAGCTATGACAGCACTTTTGACTTCTTGCACTGAATGATGAGGTACCTATTTACAGCTGTGTAGACTCAATCAGCTTACATCACAAGAACAGAGTAGGTTCAGCATCTTAAGCCCTCTGCCACTGTGTCGATACCAAATGAGAGGCTGTTCACACTATAAATATCAAGATGCAATACTTACAATCAGAGGAGGCTGAATTGCTGGCTTAGGTAGCATTGTAACATTGAAGGTAAATGTAATGTGCACTTGTAGACTTTACAAAAATGATAATGCACTTGGTCAGACAAATTATTGAACACTATTTTCTCTGGGAGGGCCAGCTCAGATTATGTTTGTGATGGGGAAATCAGTAAGAAACAAGAAATAATTTACATTTGGACAGTGGGGATTTGTATCCTCTTCTCAGTGAGGGTGATAAATCTTACCCGAATAGGGGCTGTGAAGGTTATGACTGTGTATGAAGGTATGATCTTGTAATTTTAAAGGAGCTGGTCTATGCATATGCCAAAGGGGGCAGTTCATATTTTTAATTATTTTAAACAGAATAAAAGACAAAAAAGAAATAAAGAAGACTGAAATTATGGGCCAGGAGAAAATACACAGGCTTTGCATGCCTGATCAAACCTTTATGGTATAGGTGGATAATGTATTCTGGCTAAGTGGCGAGTTACTTCTAGACTCTAGAGGGTGTATTGTTGACTAAGTCTATAAAAGTGACATTTGTTAACATTGAGGCAGACAAATTGTTTATTATGTCTGTAAGGGATATAATTCAGATGAAGGCAGTGAAAGTTATGAAAGATTTTAAGCTGAGTACTAAGGCAATGACAAACTAGAAATTAGACTCTTCAGGGACTGGTGATGGAAACCCCATCATATGAGTCATTTAAAACTAGATAGGTCAAGGGACAAGATTGTATGGTAGAAAATAATTTTTATTAAAAGGTAGCTAAGTAAGCTGGTAGCTCATATCCATTTGTGGGTGAAAACCTAGTACCATTGAAGTTTATGGCAAAACTTCCATTTATTGCTGTGGATTTCACCTCCTGAGTTCAGTCATCAAAATTTTGTCTATTGGAACAAAGGCAACAATAGCCTGTTTGTTAGCACAGCCTATATATTTTCTTCTCGCTTTTCAAAGTCAAACTTTCGTTCAGACTGACCTACTTTCAGCAAATAACTTCTTGCAAAAGGATAATGCATACAATACGGAATGTATAATAGAAATAACAATGCCGGAAGACTGGATATTTGGCAGTCATAATTTCTGCGTGAATTTGAAGGCCGCTGGCTACATTTTGTATATGAAAATGCCTTAAGGCTATAAGACTTAGGTATTGTAACCATTATTTACCCATTTTGCTAAAACTAAGCGGTTTATTTGTTTTAAGAGAATATAAACTGTATTAGTATTGAGCCTAGATACTTTTCTTTTTGTCTCATTTGGCTATATCCAATTTATGAGAGTGTGTAAATAATGGATTACATAGGTTAGATTTAGATTACATTCATATAAATTTTCTAACATTTAAATACTTTGTAGAAATAGTTAAGTGGATTAACTCAAAATATAGTATTCAGGGAAGGTTTCAAGACTTTACAGAATCTAAAACTTATAGAAAAAAAACCAAAAAGAAAAAATTCTCTATAAATGTTACTTAATACTTACTCTGTGTTTTACTGTTGAAAGACTTGTGTATATATACATTAATAAAATAATCTCTGAAACTACAATTTACTCCTTACCTTTTAATTCTAAACTCAAAGAGTATTGTGCTAGTAACATTGTAGAGAAATTACTTGAGAGCATTTGATAATAAACTAGATGGTGATAACAGTGCTGCTACTGACATGGCTGTTGTTGTTTATGATCTATTACTGGAGCACATATATGTCATGGACCAGGACCCATGATTCTAGGGCACCATACTAGCACAAAACAAAAGAATGGACTGTCTCATAGAGCTTACAAGCTAAGTATAAGGCTGCTGACAGACATTCATTTAAAGGCACCATGAGATCTGATCCCTAATCCCAAGAATCATGCTTCCTGCCATGGCATATGTATGGCAAGAGGCATGATTGTTGGGATCAGAGATCAGATCCCAGTTGTGGCCTATTGCCAGTGCAAGGGAAGCCTGGGATCGTGATCCTGGGCGTCTTCTGCATGGGCAGCAAACAAGCCAGGAAGCACCAGTTAGCTGATTGGTACTCCCAGCTGCAGGAGCACACTCCAGCCAAAGGCTTCAGTGCACTCCTGTGGCTGAAAGTACAGACCAGTTATCAGGTACTCGAAGGGCTTAAGTGTTTTCTTGAGGCTGGGAGCACTGATCAGCTCATTGGCACTGGCCACACATTCAATTTAAGGTGTGATGGGAATCCACCACAAAGTTATTACACATTTTTTGTGCGATCACTTTGCAGCTTATTCCCTGTTTTATCTTGCCGTTAATTGTAGGGATGCGTGGTTGGGTTACTACTTAAGACATGATTAACTGGTAATAAGTGTAACATCTGCCAGGGGTCTAAAAGACACCAGACAGACAGCTAGAGAAGCACTAAGAGAATATCAAGAGACAGCAGTAGTCAGAAATCATGTAAGTAGTGATATTAGTATGCCAGCTACCTTCCTGTTGGTATTTGTTTTGTGATATCAATAGAGAATTTAAAGAAGGGATTTGGCCATTGTGTATGAACTTTGTACTTTAGGAATTTCAGCCGAAGGTCACACAAGAAGCCTGTGTTCTGATTCCCAGTAGAGTACACGTCTTGTGAGAGAGTCCTCCTTTTACTGCAAGGTGATAGTTCCCCTTTACAAGCTGTAAGAAATGTCAAAATAAACAACACAAGGGCATGAAAATAAGCTCAATTTTACAATGATTTCCATTTCTATAATTTAAAGCCATGCTTCTGCAAACACTTAAATATGTACATAAATTTGCTGTCATAAGCAGCAACTTCTGAGATGACTAAGCATGCTCCCGTACTGGTTGCCATACTATCTTGAAGACTACATGTGGGGAAAACTATTTTTCACTGCGAAGAACAGTTACACAAAGGTGCACACTGCGCTAATAGTGACATTTAACTACTTTAGAATTATAGGTCAAATGCCATCTACCTCATTCCCTTACACAGACAGAAGATGTGCAATTGCTAAATTATCCCAGATACTTATCTAGCCTCTTTTTGAAAACCTCCAGGTAGGGAGATAGCACAGCTTTCCTACACAGCTTGCTGCCTTGCCTTACAATTCTTACAACTTAAGAGGGGTTTTTTTGTGTTTTTGTTTTTTGATGTTTAATCTAAATCTGTGTTAGTAAAGTTTAAACACGTTGCCTTGTCTTCTACCCTTTTCGTTCTGGAAGCCTTTCAAATATTTGAAAACTGCTGTCATGACCCATCTGAAACTTTTTGTCCATATTAAGTGGACCCAGCATTTTAAACTTTGAATCTTATAGCTTGTATTCCAATCCCTTTGTTATCTTTCTTGCTCACTTTTTCTCTCACTTCAGGTCTTATTGTTTTCCAGGGTTTTTGTTTGGACTGTCAGTGTTTTCCTGGTTCCTCCCTGCCCCTCCTCTCAGGGGGGAAAAAAAAACATTAAAAATTTGGAGGAAGAAATAAGTCCTGTATAAACATACTGCTTTGCAAATGTCTCCAAATTTCTCTGGAGATCACTTTGGTGGTTTTGTAACAGCATTTTAGAGGTAGGTGGGGGTCAAACACCAAGCGGGGAGTGATTGGGTGGTAACTGGCACTGGAGGAGGAGGTATGGAGAGGTGGTGAGGGGAGCAAGTACCAAGGGAGGCAAGTGTTGGGGGGGGGAGGGGAGAACAGGTGTTGGGGAGGTAGGCACTGGGAGTAGCAAGTGGCAGGCAGGGAGGACAAGCGGTAGGGAGCAGTCACCCAGGGGGAGAAATGGGGGGGCCAGGCACTGGGAGGGTGCAAGTGGGAGGAGGGATGGGTGTTGGCAGAACAAGTGGCGGGGGGCATAGGCACTTGGTAAAGGGGAGCAAGTGGCAGGGGGTATAGGTAGAGGGGAGGGGGTCAATCCACACTACCACAGCTTGTTCTAAGTAGCTGTGGGGAGGAGGGGTAGTAGACAAATTTAAGATGACCCTCCAGTACTCATATTCTGTACATGAAAAATTATAACAAATTAAAACATTTCCATTTATAAAATCTAATTACTGGAGGTTATCTTAAATACTGGAGTCACCTTGCATGTGGGTTAATAAGGTATTACACATCTTTTGTGGAATATTTTTGTGGTTCACTTCCCATTTGTCACACTATTAATTCCTTCAACGTGTGGCAGTGTTACTATTTACAGCATGAATAACAGGTTAATCACATTTTAAAAATAACGGCTGGCAGGGGCCTGTGTGTCACAACTATATTTGATAATATTTTAAAATCTTTAAAACTGGATATTAGCTCAGAACCTAGTTCTAATTAAAATAATTCATCTGGTATCAGGATAATCATTTTGACAGGATTTTTCGAGAATTAATCTTAATTCTTTGAAGATTAAGCCCACTAGACTGGGGTGGGATTTTTGCTTTTTATGTCACGTCAGAAGCATGAGATTCAATCACTTTCTCCCATTTCATTAACAAGCAAACCAAAATTGAGCCTGATTAAAACTTTAAACATTACTGCTTAATTTTTTTTTCCAGCAGCTGTAGGTATTGTTGTGCACTGCAGGGTTAAAACCTAAGGCACTGTGAGGAGGTTCGTTTTGCCTTTACGGGAGGGAGTAAGATTTTCTGTAGCTACGGGTCATGGAGTTTGTTGACTGTAGACTCGGGTACAAGATTTACGAGTTGCAGTAAAGAAGCTTTTATTTTTGTTTACTTACACACCGATGATTGAGACGCGTAGGCACAGCAGCTTGATTAAAACACTTTCTGTTTCAACTATCTGAGTTACAAAGCAGACTGCTAATTCTCTCTTCATTGACGGATCGTAAATCGGGTCGATGCACAGGGGAGGGGTTACGCCGGGAAATTCGGTGGCGGAGAAGCAATGTCGCGGTTGGCCGGACCATGGCAGACAGGACTGATTGATTGAGTCCTAAAATGGCTTCTGCTGTCGTTCGGGCTGGGCGCGATTTTTAAAGGTTTTCACCCTTTCTCTCCCCTCGTCACTGTTGACATCAGATGGTATGTTGTTTTTTCGCGCCCCTTTCTAGTAAGGGGGGTGACTGGATGAGAGACTTTGTGCTTATGGCACTACAATCGGGTGGAGTACAAGACGGGTATGAGCAATCAAGAAGAGAATTTTGGAAGATAAGTGTTGGGGCTGCTTGTGCCAAAGCTTCTGTTTATTTAGATCTTTTGGTTTGTATAGACTCTTAATCCAGAAGGAGAAGATATTTTTGTTTAAATGGAGGCAGAAATCATAGGAGTAAAATCTGATATTACTCATAGAAAAGTAAACAACTACTACACAGCACTTCAGATTTGCACAAAATTATCATTGTATTGATTTGGCTCTTCAGGGGACCCTATTATTATCTTCTTTTTATTTGCCCAGGATTCTTGCTCTCTCCAAGTTTGGTCTCAGAGGCCACGTCCATATGAGAAGGGGTGTGTTTTTTCAGTAGCACAAATAGTAGTGGCATAAATTAGCAGCACAAATAGTAGAGGTACACCCCATGGTGAAGGTACCCTGTGCCCCAGCCAGTGCCCCAGCCAGGTGGGAGTGGCATGTGGAGACGAGGGAGCAGGCAGCCCTGGACTACGTGCTCCCCCGTATCCACATTTGTCTGGACACACATTACTTTGGTGTGCTTCCTCCCCATCCCCTTTTCTTTTTGTAGGTTTTTTTTTCCTTTTGTTTTTGTTTTGGGGGGGTTATTTTTGGGGATTTTTTGCTACCAGGAAAAAAATTTCCTGGTAGCAAATTTTGCCCCAGTGCTACAAATTAGCAGTGGAGTGCATGGTTTAATGTGTAACACGTGCAGTTTGCAGCATTGCAAGCTGCATATCTGGATCTGGCCAGAGACTTTGCTTTGATTCACTCCCAAACTATTGCTGCATTGCATTTCAGTAGTGATTTCTTGTTAGAATACAGAAGGTTGTAAAAAATTCCAAGGTATTGAAATCTGGCATCATTCTAAATTGGAACAAAACATGAAAAAGCAAAATTCTCTGTGAAGGGAAATACTGAAGAAAAGTTGGTATTTTTTTTTTTGACAAGATCCAAATGTTTTGTTTTGTTTAGTTTTTTACTTTTGCATAAAAGGTAAAACCAGAAGTCGGATTTGGAACAAAATGTTTTAAGAAACAATCATTCCTAAATGAAAAGTTGAAATTAGTTTCTGAATATTTTCAGAAACCTTTGAACCTTGCCAGGACATATATTTCCCCTCCTTTTCTTCTAAATTCAAATTCCAGCAAATCTGACCCAGTTTCATAGTGTCTTGATTTTCATTTGACTAGCATATTCTAGCAGCATATCAATTCTTCAGAATTACTCTGACCAGTTCTACTTGCAGTATTGAGTGTTGAACATGTACAAAGAGAGCTTCTTCCTTGAGGGGAAATAATATTTTTAAGCAAGAACTCATGCTAAGTAGTCACCCCTGAAGATACAAAATTAATTTCAATGTAGTGTCTTTGGCATTCACAAGAACTGTTGCAGCATAGCTCCAGCAAGAATAATTTAGGAAAAACTCCTGAACATGAATTTCAAATATAACAGATAACTCTGGCAGCTAGCTAGCATACACTGCAAATGCTGTCAAGCCAATACACCGCAGTATGCATTTTACCTGTAAATTCAGTTTTCTACACTGAAAACATTTTATACATTGAGTAAAACAAAGATCTATAAAGTAGTTACATAGTTTGTTCAGGATTCTAAGGATAATGGATTTTATTGGGTTGACACTGGGAGCTCTCAGCATTTCATTGTGAAGGGTCATTGAATTGTGGTACCATTATAGTTAAGTTCTCTGCCTACATGGAGAAAATATTAAATGTGGAATTTGACCCTACACTACATATACTTTGACATATAATGATGTGTGATAGTCTGGGTGGTTTTAACTTTGCCTGCTGTCAGTGTTAGTGCTTTAGAATTTATCGAGAGATTTATAGACGCTTGAGTTTCACATGAGTTAAGATGATAAATAACCTTCAGAGCTCCCTAGAAGACTAAATTCTTTAATCCTTTCCTAAAATCCTTTTTACACTTTCAGCTTTTGTAAGAAAATGAAGAGTATATAGTAAGGAAATCAATTGAGTTGTGCAGTTAATTAAAAAAAATGTCAACACTGTCAAATATGAAAACAAAGGCATTACAAAAATAAGAGGCATGGAGTATAATGTAATGTTGGCATAAAATTAATATGTAATCTATGGTAGCATCTCCTGGGTTTTTTCCAAAGCGGGGTGTGGGAAGGCAGAAAGGAATAAATGGGTGAGAGGGCAGGGTTTATCCAGTGTTTTATGATCCATTGTGCTTTCAAATAAAAATAATGCAATTGATTTATAAATATGAACTGGGAAATTCTTACGACTACAACAATTTTCAGTAGTAAGTAATATGCTTTGTTGTGTGTGTTCCTAGAGTAGAGCCATAAGCAAGTATAAATAATCTCATAGTTTTAAATGTGAATATTTTACAGACTGTACTTAGTTTAATCATGTCTTATACACAAAACAGATTGTTCTTCTCCTTCTCATTTATTAAATGAGAATGTATCCTCTCCCCTTGGATGAAACACAAAAATTACATGGGATCATAAGCACTGGTTGAAAGTGAATTTTTTACTAAAAATATTTTGAAGAAAAACAGTGTCTATACCATCATTTTTTTCTGTTGGAAACTTTTGATATTGCTACAGTTCTTCATTTTTCCATTGGGCATACAGGAATCAAAAGTATCAGTGTTGTGATACCTTCATGAAACATTTCTATTTGAGTTATTTTGGTATTAATCTCCATCAGCCTCAAGTGCCACAGTGCCTCATTGAAGCTGAAGTCTGGATGACTCGTGCATCTGTTCTGTTTTGCAGCAGACATCCTGACTGGCATATGTTTCTTGCAGTATACAATGGTTTCTCTGCTGGTTGAGTCCATGTGATGCATCATACAAATCATATGACTGAAGTACAGAGGGTACTGGAGCTTGAACAGGAAGTTGGGTCCAAAAAGGAAATAAGGGCATGAAACACTTAGGCTAGGGACAGACATTACACCTAAACTGGTTTAAGTGATCAGAAACTGGTTTAAACATTTAACAAAAAATAAGTTTAGTGCACATAAACCAGTTTCAAAATGGCTGAGACCAGTATGAGATAAACCTGGTTGAATGCAGTATCAGACTTAACTGATTGAGCTCAAACTGGTTTATGCCAGGTCTGTTTCATACCCCTTCCTAGTTTAAGTTAAACCAGAGTCACCCAGCATCCCATCATGCTCTCTGGGCTGGGCTCTCTGCTTCAGCAAACCAGGGCTGGCCCCGCCCCTCTGTTCTCTGGCCTGAGCAGGGGCAGGGATGTGGCAAAACACTGACTGGCATGGCCCTGTTAAAGCAAAGTGGGCAGGGAGGGGGTTAATTCTTCCTTCTTTCCCCTCCCCACCACCATAGCCAGAGTCTGACTGTCTGCTGGGAAGCAGCAGAGGTGTAGGGGGTGGCTGGAGTTGGCAGACTCTGGCTGTGCTCCCCGGGGGCAGAAGGAACAGAGGGAGGAATTAGCTTTGTTCCTGCCCCCTTCACTTTAACAGGACCATGCAGGGATGGAATGTGGCCGTGTCCTGCTGCTGGAGCAGCGAGGGGATGGGGAAGGACAGCAGCTTTTGTCAGACTGTCCAGGAGGCAGTTTATTCCCCTCCTCCTTTCCCTATCTCACTAGCAGGGACCACAGTTGCCCCAGCATGGCCCCATTAAGGCTAAGAAGGTGGGGGGGGGGTTAATTCCTTCCCCTCCCACCAGGGGACTACAGCTAGGGTGGGTCAGCCCCCCACTCCTCCCTGTCCCCCCCACCAAAGGGTGGGGAGGGGGGGTCTGTACAGGGCTGCCCAGCCCCAGAGGGGGAGTCTTCCTCCTGCTCCTCACCCTTCCCTGGCCTAGGAGAGGGGCTCTGTTAGGTGCAGGAGAGGGACTCTTTCCCATGCTCCTCCTCCTCTCCACTCCCCACTACCACGGGGTGGAGAGGTGGGAGCTCTGTGTAGGGCTGCCTGGGTTTGGGGAGTGGCTGTCGTTGATCCACAGCCCCTGGGGGTAGTCCTGTGGCTCAACCCCACTGAACCCCAGCCAAGGCAGCTGCAGGGGCCTGGCCACGCCCCTCTCCCCCCCCCCCAGCTCAGATTCCCTGTGAAAGGGAAGGGAGGGCTGCTTTAGTGTCCCTGGGCTTCTGGCCTGAGCCACTGCAGGCATGTGCCTGCATCTCCAATGTTTGCAGGTTAGACTACCCTGCAAACATTGAATCAATTCAGGCTCAGGCTTTTTCAGTGTCTGTCCCTAGCCCCAGATCACAACTGTAATTGGGGCTGGAGAGCTCAGATGCACACATTAATGTTGTACCAAGGCAGCATGAAATATTTCAGTATTTTCAAACTGATATGTTTTTCTTTCTGGAACTGTTTTGCAAAATCTGTTTTTGATTTTTACCTCAGATTTGAACAAAAATAAATGGAAAAATGTAGGAATTTCCTGAATTACTGGAATTGTATCTTTGGACCAGCTGTAGTGCTCACTGTGATGTATTCACAGACCTTTTTATCTGTTTTTGTAGAGTGCCTAGTAAAATTGGGTTTTGGTTTGTGATTAGTGTTCCTTGGCCTCGCTCAGTACAAATAATGAATTACAACCTCAAGCAGTGATATGAACGTACATTATACATATGAGATCTGGGGAGTTCACTTGCTTTGTGTTCTCTTTTTTGTAAAACAGATGGTGTCACTGCATATACTGGATGCAGCTTATGGAGAATCAGTGGCCCATAGAGTAATAACTGGCAGCAGTTAATTTTGCCCACTTAAAAATGGCCAGTCAAATTTATCTTCAAGTTGTCAGACTGCAGATGTTATTACATTTAAGCTATTTTTCATGCTCTCTGAAGGACCCAAATAACTTCATGGAAAAGATTAAAAATATTGTTAAGCCCATTTACTTTTCAAATATATTTAGAATTGACATAAATAGTTATCACTGAAAAAGACTTCCTAAGCATGCACAAGTTCTTGTAGTGTTTTCAAAGCATTTAAAATAGCACTAAAATCAATGTCAATAGATGGTATAGATCTTCCTGAATCACATGGTGTTTAATTTTCAAATGCTTTAATCTGAACAGTTGTCAATTGCTAATGCCTTTTTAAAAACATAGAATAACCTTTTGAAATCACGTGAAGGAATTTTTTGTCATTCACGTTTGGATATTTATCCTAATACAAAAAGAATTTCCTCACTTTTCTTGTTATTTTGAAGAGGCAACCTTTGTAACTCTGGTACAGCACACTGATACAGCTTCTGTAGACCATGGCAATATTATTTATGATGAACACTTGCATTTCTCAATTGCTTTGTCCAAGGGTACTAATGGGCCTTTTCATCTTTGTTGCATCAGTTTGTAAAACTGTAAAGTGAACTGTGAAACAATCTAAAATAAATGCATTAAAAATTGATGTGAAATTTAACCTAGAATAATATACTTTGGGAGCTGAAGTGACTTGCGAGTGGTAATGATCTTTCTTTTATAGCATTTGGCAGCTTGAAAGAGGATTTTAGTGTTCCTAGTGACAGCTGATAGGGCTCTTTCTTTATTAGTATTAATAATACAACAGAAGCCATTTAAAAGTCAATATTTATAGAACAGTACCAAGCAAGATGGAAGATTTTTTTCACTAATATTTAGGTTGGGTAAAAGTTATCCCTATGTGACTGCTTGCACAAAGTTTAACTAGTATCTGAGACTTGTTCTGATACCACTTATAGGGATGAATTTTCCCTTTAGATATGATTGCCAGCTCTCTCTATTTAAAAGGCACATGTATTTCAAAGTCATCAAACATGATGTTTGATTTAAGATGTGTACATTCTTAAATCAAATCTGAGTGACTTACCAATTTGTCTTCATAGCAATGAAGATGAAAAAACTATTTTATTTTATTCTTGCATTATCATAAGATTTCAGAAGCCAGGGTTCTAAGATGCAAAGACATGTCCACGTTCTGATCTTACCATATCCGATGGTCATGTCCTTGAGTGCTCAGGATGTCTCCTTAACAAAAAGCAGTATAACTGTATCTTTGCAGTAGTAGTGTGGGTGGTGGAGTGTGGGGCTATCACACAGTAATGCTAATTTGCCTGCTCAAAATGTACCAACACAGTGACAAAGCTTCCAGTTAGGAAACACTTCACCTGGGGAATGACAGCATGTTTGAGGAGGCTGCTGCCATGCACAGTGAGTGATTGTGTGGCCATAGCCCCAGTATCAGACTAGAGATGTAATCACAAGAACTAGCAACATAGAGCTAACTGTTTTAGTTTACAAGGCCCAGTAAAATAAGTGGTATTGCTTGGAGAGTAATGTTTTATTTAACTTGAGTAATGGTGTCAGAATTGAGCCAACTTTATCAAGTTTGAAAATAAAAAATTACCAATGGATCCTTGGGGCCTATGCATGCTCATGCTATCATGGCATTTCAGGATGTTATTGCTTTATGTATGTTGTCTGCTCATTATTAGCAAGAATGAAAATGGCTGGAGGAGGGCTGAAAGGGCATACTTTGGAGGTTAAATATCAGCAACTGTTCCATTTTTTATGTTATTAATATATTTAAAGAAATTTACAGTAGTTACTAATGTAATTGTACTGACTAACAAAACAAATTATTAGAAACATAGCCATTCACTTGTAGGCTGCTTAACTGGAAACGGGTTTTTCACCTTCAGAAAGGAACAAAATTTGATTTCAGAGAGGCAGTCAGTTGGATTACTTCCAGTAATTTATTATGGACATTTTTGAAATGCTATTGGCACTGAAATTACAAAGAATGCTATTATTCTCAAATGTAATTATAATGGGCTCGACTGTATAATCCTACACCTCCTAGTAATAGCATTTGCAGAAGAAGATATGGTCTCACCAAAATCCAAGCAATCTTAAATTTTCTGATTACTTTATTAAAGCCCTACAGTAAATTGTAAAAGAAGATTTGCAGTTTTGTTTTATAAGCACGGTTTGACATGTGCAAGGAATTTGAAAATGAGAGGTTATAATTTGAATAAAAAGGGATGAAGAAACATGGCACTATTCACAAACAGAATACTTTCCAGTAATAGGTTTGCTTGCATTGATTTCTTTTCAGACTTTGTTAAATGCTGAATATTCAGGCTCATAAGCAGGAGTTGAAGGAACAAAATCAATTCCACATCCAGGATGTAGGGATAGGATCCCATTCCCCAATCATGTAGTTTGTATTGCAGGAACATATGATCTAGTACCATTGTCAACCTTTTTCTTCTTGAGGCCCCTCCTATAAAAACTCCATTGCCCACTTGTGCCACAACAACTGTTTTCTTCATGTCAGTACAATTAGATCATTACACAAAATGACTTTATTATGTTAACCTGAACAGTGGTATATTAGCTTGATATGCCAGTTCACTCAAGTTAAGCACTATGGTAGCTTGTAAGCATGTATGGGATTCATGTTAGGGGCAACATCTGAGGGATAATTCAAAGCAGCTCTGCAGCGAAGTCTTAACTTTCATTAATTTCCTTTCAAAGAGGATGTCTCAATTCCTCATCTATATATTCCTTAAGTACCACACAACACGGGTGCCAGGATAAGTTTGTTTAATACATGAGCTTTCAAAAATTACTTTGTAAGACAGACCGTTAACTAGCTACACAGGTAACTGAGGGATACAGATATTAAATTCTCAAAGGAAGTGTCAATTTTAAAAATAAAAAGTTATGCAGTTGAACAGGCCAGTCTGTAAGAACGGGAAGCAAAGCAGAAAACGTAGTCACATTCCAGGTGGATTTAGAAACTGAAGCCTCATGGAAAACATTACCCAAGTGTTTTTCCAGGTATTAATAGGTGATGTACTGACATGCTAAATTATTCTGCATGTGGCCAGCAGAAAGTCTGAGTCTCATAGTCCCAATGTTTCCTGCAGCACAAAAATGTCAAGGTTGCTGGGACCTTGCTGCCCCATGCTGAGAGAAGACTGAGAAAGCAACCACATTGGGGCAAAACAACAACCAGGCACAGATCGGGCATGTACCAAGTCACATTGAACAATGAATGGTAACAGGCCTCCAAGGTGTGGCTGCTAAATGGACTAAGCCCAGAAAGCAGCTGCTGCAGCAGGAGGTTAAAGAGCAGGGCTAGGGAGAGACATTACACACAAACCAGTTTAAGTGATCAGAAACTGGTTTAAATCTGTAACAGAACAGACATTCAATGCACATAAGCCAATTTCAAAATGGCTGAAACCAGTTTGAGATAAACCTGGCTGAATATATTATCAGACTTAACTGATTTGGCTCAAACCCGTTTATGCAATGTCTGTCCCAGACCCCTTGCTGCTTTAAGATAAACCAGACTCCCCCAGCATGCCAGCATGCTTTCTGTGCTGGGCGGGGCTCTCTGCTCCAGCTGCAGGGCTGACTCCACCCCTTCACTCCCTAGCCAAAGCAGGGACCAGCCCTAGCAAAGACACCAGCCGGAATGGCCCCATTAAGGCAAAGTGAGCAGGGCGGGGTTTAATTCTTCCCTCCTTCCCCTCTTCCTCCACTGCAGCCAGGGTCTGCCTGCCTGCTGGGGAGCAAAGGGAGGGGGCTACAGCGGTGGCCCCTGGAGCTGATAAACCCTGGCTGCAGGGGTGGGATAGAGGAAGGAATTCACCCTTCTCCCTGCCTCTTCACTTTAATGGGACTATGCTGGGTTGGTTGTCTCACAGGGTGGCTCTATTCCATGATGCGAGGTGGGGCGGGGGGGACTCTTCCCCCTCCTCCTCTTCCTAGATTTGGGGGGAGACTCTTTCTCCACCTTCCCTTTCACCAGGCCACTGAGGGACTGGGATGGGAGGAGGCTCCATGCGATCCTGCCCATCCCCAGAGAAGGGGTGGGGGTAGGGGAAGCTCTGTTTCATGCTGGGGGGAACTCTTTTCCCTCCTCTTCCTCTCTTCCCCCAGAAGAAGAGCGGTTGGGTAAGCTGTGTGGGGCTGCGCTCCTCACCCCTAGTGCACCGCTGGCTGCCTCTATCATGGCTCTGCAGGGGATGGGACTCCCTCCACTCCCAGCAGAGTGCGGGGACCTGGATGGCAGAGAGCGGGGGAAGCAGCTGGCTCCAGTGTGGGGCTTCCCCTGCTGTGAGTACTGGAGCTGCAGGCTCAGGGAGCAGAGCTGCAGGGATAAGGCAGACTCTACTCCCTCCCCCCATGCAGTGCTGGCTGGAGCCATGCCTGCACCAGGCAGAAGCATGCTGACCTCTCTGCTTGCTGCTGCTGCCAGATAGTGGGGGCTGTACACCATGTGGGTGTATGAGGGATCCTACACCTCCCACCCTCCCTCACACACCCACACCCACACCCTCACCCTGCCCAGCTGAGCTCCACAGTCCCACTGCCCCTTCGGGGGGTGGAGGAGGAGGTGGAATAGTTCCCCCCTATCATGGAAGAGAGCCTCCCCCTGCCCTGGGAGGGAGGAGTTGGGGGAAGAGTCCCCCTGTGAGGCTGGGCAGCCTCACAGAGTCCCCCTCCCCACTCCACCATGGTGGAGGAGGAGCGAGAAGAGTGTCCCAGCACCAAACAGTGCCCCCCTCCCAGCCCCATGGCGGTGGGGGAGAGGGAGGGAGGGGAAGTGTTCCCCTCTGGGGCTGAGCAGCCCTGTGCACCTGGATTGCTCCCAGCTGTCAGGGAGCTGCTGGGACGTGGCCATGCTCCCGCTCCTCAGCTCAGCTTCCCTGTGGGAGGGAAGGCTGCTCTAGCACCCCCAGGCTTCTGGTTAAACTAACCTGCAAAGACTGAATCAATTCAAGCTAAGTCTTTTTGAATGTCTGTCCCTAGCCCAGGTATTTGGGGAGGCCTCCCAGTCCCGCCCCCCGTCCTACCTGGCCCACACAAGGAAAACCCCATCTTTCCCCACCCCCAACCCCACTAGTGGCACCGCAAGACTCACTGGAGCAGGAACAGTACCTGTGCGACACAGCTTAGCCCAAGCAGCACCGGCAAATGGCACACACTCTTCCTCCTTCTCTTGGACAGGAGTGCAACCCCGGCAGGATGCTGAGGTTCCCTGAATTGCTCCCAGGGATTGTGACATTGCTGTCATCCCCACTCTCCCCCTGGCAGTGCACCTTGCACCTGACGGATGGTGCCAGCACCCCAGCCAGTCGGAGCAGAGGAGGGGCAGGGTGCTTGGCTCCATCACTGCTGCTGCTCCAAGGAGACAGTTGGGCCTGACCAGTCATGTCATGGGCAGAGCTCTGTGTGCCAGCAGGCCCCAAGTGCTGGAAGACCCACTTTGGGTTGGTTCCAATTTACCATCCCATCCTCCAGCAGGGGCTAAAAAAACCTAAACTAAACTCCCTCTGCTTCCTTTCCCCACTCCCATTCTGAAAACAACTTGAAGCTGGCAGGCAACACAGATAGACGCTCCAGAAGATGCTCTGTTTTGAAATGTTTTCATCTGATTTTTGCCCCAAATCAGCCATTTTTAAAGCTGTCTGCAGCCATGCTCTTGTTTGATTATGGCTATAGACCACTTTCTGTGACTAGATCAGGTGAAAATCATCACTTTTGTCTGCACCCTACCTTTTCGTGACTCAGTTTTGTCATGTAGAAAATGGTGGTGATAGTAACATACTTTACAATCTTTGTAAAGTACTTTGATATATGTGAATGAAAAGTGCTAAAATAGGAGCTAGGTGATAGTATCTTTATTATCACAAGAGGTAAGAATTTCTTGGGGTGATATCTTTTATAGACCAAGTGTGTAGTTGGGATAAAGATAGAAAAGCTTTTGAATGCATGACATTCTTCAGAGCTGGAGTGGGAGTTACAGCCACTCCATGCCACTTTTGCATAATACTGAAGCAGTTGCATCTGTATAACTACAGACGTGAGGTACTTGGCTTACCCTCTTTCCACTTCCAGTGCAGACTTCTGCACTGTGTTTTTTTCTGCAGAACAAAGGGATATTTACCCCATGTGGCTGCTCAGTCTTCAGGCATTTGTGCAGGGCAAAATCCAGGGTTCTGTCTTGCCTTGGGAAAAATATTTGAAAATGGCCATTGATTCCCACCTTTTCCCCCAAACTAAACCCATGTTCCTGCAACCTTTCTTCACATAATTTGTCTTTTTAGCCCTTTGCCATCTTCAGTTTCTGCCTCTGGATTCTCTTCAGTTTCTCTACAACTTTCTTATAGTGTGACACCTGAAACCTATGCTATTGCTTCTCTTTCTTTAATACTGATGTTTTCTCCTTTATTTTTCAAACGTTTGAATGCATATTCATCTATCTTTGAACATGCTGCTATACTTTCTGTTCATCTCCAATGACTAATCAGTGGTTCCCAACCTTTTTTTGCTGCAACCCTAAATTGGCCACCAACAGGACCTCCAGATTGAGTGCCGCGGGGACTGTTGAAAGCAGTGTGGTGGCAGCCCAGGGACAGGGGAGCCACCATTGCCCCCTTTGTGTGTGGTGGCCCTGCCCTGCCCACCCACCTGCCCACTGCTCCCGGGTCATGCATGTGAATGTGCATGTGCATGTGTGTGAGCCCTTCATGACCCTACTGAGGACCCCCTGTGACCCTGATGTGGGTCACATCCTGAGACTGGAAACCAATGGACTAAGTATTCCTTCAAGAGAAATAGAAATCTATCATCCCCAGCTGTGTGTTTGTCTAATCTAGTGATTTTTAACTAGGATGCTGCAGCTTGAGATACTTTCAAGGATGCCACAGAATGCCATGCAACGTTAGCACAGTTAGGTGTGCAAACATGATTCACAAGATAAACCCAGAGGGCACATCCAGACGAGTGTGGCTGTTCAGTATGTGGAGCTGCAGACATGCTTGTGGCACCACATACCGCATAGTAAGGTGTTCTGCATGCTGCTGAGAAGCACTGCCCATGTGTGTGCTGCTCTGCTTTTTTTTCCCTTGGGTTTTTTTGACTCCTGGATATCCAGGGGTCAAAACCCATCGGGGAAAAAAAAACTGTGGAGCAGCTCATGCATGGACAGCATGCACTGCTGAAAAGTGGAGCTGGGCTGCCCAGAGCCACACTGTGGCTACCAGCCAGGGTCTGCCCAGGAGGATCACCCAAGGTTGCCTAATACTGGCTCCAGCCTCCCCTACCACCTCCAGGGTAACTTGCTGCACACCAAAGTGCATGTAGCACAGGCGTTCCCCAAGGAAAAGTAGCTGCAGCATGAGGAGTGCCGCTGCTACTTGTCCCCAGAGAACCAAATGTCGGTGCTCATCCGGACACAGCCAGAGAGTTCATATAGAAATCCATAATGCTATAAGCATTCTGACCTGTTCTGATCTTTATGAGTACTTTGCAACAGAAAAATTGTTCTGTTATTTCTCTGTAATCAAAAATTAAGGGAAAACTAAGAGATGACATTTTCCAAGTCTTTCAAAGATTGTCTTGCATCTAAACAGATTGAGAGCTACTGATATAATCACATTTATCTTTTATTATCCAAACACTGACAGTATCTGTTGCTTCAGAGTATGAAAGCCATACTATCTTATGCACTCTTTAAATGGGTTTACTTCTGCAACAGCTATAACTAATTGAGATGTTTAAGGGCATGTGTAGATGAAACAAGGCCCTAAATTGAAACAGTGGGTTTTAAAAAAGCACCGCTTTAATTTAGGGCTGATTAAACCTGTGTCTTGCCCACACCCCGCTGACTTACTTGCCTCTCCAGTGAGGAGGGGAGGGTAAGCTGCCAGTGGGCAGAGCAGTCCCTGGGCTGCAGGAGGAGCCTGGTATTTCCCTCCATGGCAGCGCCCCACCCCCTGGTGGTACCTGCCCACAGGCACCTGGCTCTGGCAGTTCCAGGGGGCACCACAGCCATGCAGGGAAGCACTGGGCCCCTGTGCAGCTCAGATAGGCAGGCAGGCACCAGGGAAAAAAAAATCAGGCTTGCCCCCTTTCTTGGGCAGAGCCTGCCTTCCCAGGCTGCTGCCAGGCTGCCTGCAGGGCTTCCTGCAGAGCTGCGGAGCTGCATGGAGCCCAGCTGTAGGGGCAGCAAACTAAAACTCCTTGAAGGAGTTTGTTTGCTGCACACCAAGCCATTTAAGGCACATTACACCACCAAATTTCCTACAGCAGCTGGAATCAATGCACAATATGCCATTGAGGTGTACAAACACCGACAACATTAAATTGGTGCAAAAGCATTTAGCCCACTTCAAAGTGTCAGGCACACATGCGCCTCATTTTGTCTACACACAGCCTAAAGCATGAAATAGATCGACTCTTGTCTTGTCTGTTTTGTATGTTTTTGCCTCTACGTTATTGGTGATAGAAAACCAACAGTTCCTGTTGCCAACTTTTCAACACAAAACTCCACTGACAGCTGCAGTTACTGAGCATGCAGAATAAACAAGTAGCCAGGCAATCCATAACTTCAATTTTCTCCCATTGAAGGAAAACCTATTTAAAGAAACCCTCTTGCATGGCTCATCATGATATGCAAACGTGAGGCATGTTACATTGTTATATTTTGCAGACCACTCACAGAAGTGGAGGTAGGGGGAAAGAAAAAAAAATCAAACTTGCAGTAATCCACAAAGTCCATTTCAGACTCTCTAATCTCTTTTGGACCAAAATACTTCCAAAATCACCTTAACTGAAGCTCTGGCTGCATGAGATAAGCAACAGTGCTGAGACAATCCTGTTTTCTCCTTTCAACCTAAACATCTATACCTAAGAGCAAGTGCCCTGCTTGGCAAGATGAAGCTTAGAATAACTTGCTTATATTGCATATTTCTTTGAACAGTTTAGTGGGATTGGAGAAGGAGGAAGGGAGTAAAGCACAGTTTAGAAACATTTATGGCTGTATATTATAAAGCCTGCAACCGGAATGGACATAACCATTTTAATAAATCATAATTAAGACCTTTCAGTCAAAACTTAACATATCATGAGAGAGAAATTTTCCTTTTTCTCCTACCTGTTTTTTGTCTCTCTTCCTCCTTTATTTAACTTCATCATCTTTCCTTAGTTGAACACAGCCATTGCCCACCTTGTGCTGCTTAAGCAATATTACAAAGATTCTGCTCTGACAGCATTGCATGCTGAAGCCTTGTGACCTCAAAAGACAATTGTATTTTCTGTGTGAACACTTAAAGGTATATATTCTTTTTGGACATACTTTAACATTGAAGTGTGGGAATTTGTGTGAGAATTGGTCCCTGTTTTAGCTATAGAATGCTTTCCTGTAAAGAGTTAAGGAAGTTGTGCATCCTCTTGTTCTGTAGAAAAGCTGACGAATAGAGCTTTGGGAATTTTTGAGAAAATTCTTCTGGGATACCCTTCTTGTGTGTGGGTGGGGTCTCTAATAAGATTGTCTCATGGCCAAGAGAGAAGCTGAAGCAAGTGATGGATGAGGTGAAAGGACACATTTCATTTCTCAGCAGTGTTATAAAATTCTTCTCTGAGACAGGCCCTAGACCTCATTGCAAAGCCTTCCTCTGTCTGGCTTTCATTCTCCGTGCACAGACTGGTGATGGACAGTGCATAGTAAGACCGGATAAATTTATTAGCTAAAATGTGAAGATATGAACCCAAACTATTTTCCCAAACTGAATCTCTCTCAGTGTTGAACATGTTTACATAATTCTTTTTCCATTTATGTACTTGTTCAGATAACGCTGTCAAACAGAAGAGCATCACTGTGACCTGCATCAGCATGGAAGGATCAAATGCTAATATGTTCTCTATAGATTCTTATGCATATCACTGTGGTATAAAGATGCTTTTTGTTGCCATGGTTCACTAGTGAGCTGCCTGAGGAATCATACAATGCCTCCATAATGCTTTTACTCTGACTTGGGCACTTCACACTACCCTCTTCTTTGTATTCAACAAGAACCTTTCTCATCTGATAACCCAACCCCTCTATCTGGGTATATATCCTTATTGTCACCTCGCCTTTTTCCACAGCAGATTATTCTAGCTGAGAGTTGACTAGTTCTGTTTTTGTATTTATTTCCAGTAGCTTATCCTTCCTTCACTCTTCAGGCAAGTAAATAATCATTTTAATTTTTACAATGTAGCAATAACCAGGGATAGCTGTTTCTGATTCGGAGAACAAAGTATTCTCACCCAACCTCTTTCAAAGTGTCATAGATGGGTAAAATTCATCCCAGTGAAGAATGCCATCATGAAGACTGATGTGCCATCTAAGCCCCAAATGAGCTTGTGTGAGACTTGGGCAGTTGTGTAGCATTTTGGCCAATATTAATGACAATCTGTGAGAGTATAGAAAACTAATCCATTGCCTGTAGGTGCTATAGCAGGGTAAATGTCGTGTATGTTGTATTTTGCTGCCAATAAGTAAGATGAAAGCATTTTAAATTCATGGAATTTACAGAGGCTGATGTGGCAGCCTTTTCATATTTACTTGGATTGTAAGATAAAATGCAAATTTGAATCTCTGTCTCTTTCACTTTTCTTTTTGGGAAAAATGACTTGTTTGCATCATTGGTATGTCAGTGTTTGATGTTACGTTTCAAATGTGAATTTATTTTTTCTTCTGATCCTTTGTTTTGCACACTCTTATTTGCTTCTGGAACATTTAAACGTTTAAAATTTTGATACAGAGGAAAGTGAAAGAAAATCGTTCTCATAATGATCTCAGGGTCAAATCATTATCATCTTTCAGGCCTCTATAAATCTCAATTCATCTACAAAGGGTACATGCAGACATTACACTGAGATCTACCTAACTTGGGTTAGATTGATCCAAGTGATGATCATACAGACATTCAGGGAGGTTAAACTGTGCAAAAATGGCTGGCTTCATCTACATTAGTTCACCTAAGGAAGTGAACTAAATTAGATCGGAAACAGGCTAACACCATCTACTGAACATACGCACACATTTGGAGTATAGCTCTGGGCCTAGGAAAGCCAAGCTGCCTGCCCCAGCCCCAGGGCTACCCTCATCTTACCCATCATCAGTATGCCTCAAACCAAGCCTCTAGGAGCCACCAAAGTACCTCTGACAGTGGTATATCTCCTAAGGGATCAATAAAAGCTCAACCGATGTGATGTATGATGGGTACTGTTGTGCTGGTGAGACTTGCTCACTGAGGACAATTGTTAAAATAAGCCATTGAAGGGCCCTGTGATAGTTACATTGGTTGATCAAGACCAATCTGGGCCAGGTACAAATCTAGTGTTCCCTTATTCTGTTCTCCATGTGGTTCTCTCCTGTATGGTTTATGAAGTTACTGAAATAAGGAGAAAATAAGGATCTGAACCACAAGCAGGCCTAAACCAAATAATAAAACACTTATGCTCATGCTTAATTGTAATCAATCAATGCTCAACCCTGCAGACAGTGGCAGAAATCAGGGCTTAAAGTTAACATGCATGTGTAACTCTCATTGTTTTGTTGGTTTGAAGCCCTTGTGTAGAACTCCAGCCTCATGAAAACCTTGCAGAGTCAATTTTCTCATCTATTTCTGTAAAATAATTAAGGTCCCAGGGATTATGGTTGATTTTAAATTATTTCTCTGTGTTCAGAGAATGGAGAGCTGAGAGAAGAAATTGTTTGTTGGATCTGAGATAAGACAAATATTATCATCAGTTGGCACAAGTGCTCGAAGATGAAGGTTTCTTTTCTTCAGTAAGTATATTCAACAACTGTTAAGCCACAGATGACATTTTAGCCACTGATAAGTTACCATCAGTTCCACGGTGACAGATGGACTAGGTGACACAATGGTTCTTTTCCATGTCTAGATTTTCTGGTTTTCTTATAAGCATAAAGCTTTACTTTGCTTCCATTTTGATTTATGCAGAAATGCAAAAGCAGTTTATCATTTAAGAAATGAAGGTAGACATTATTATTGCTGGTTTAAATTGAGGTCATTCAGATTAACTGAATACTCTTCTGTGACAAAAATTTAGACCTCAGATGGGATCTACCCTGGAGGGAATTTATTAGAACATTCTTGTAATTAGAAAATAGAAACCAGCAAGAACCTAATGAAAACACTGCTTCTAATCCTAGAGGAAGCAATTTTATTCATTTTTCATCTCAACAGGTAGAATTGTCTGTATGTGCCAAATCTGAGTTTCTGTAAGAGCTTGATACACTCACTGGCTCACATTAATTTAGGTTGATAATCATGCTTTGTGTGTCTTTACATTGTTCGGTTTACTAGTGTATCATTACTTGGTGTGAGAGATGCATAAATTCAATGAATTGGGGAACATATACTAGCTTCTATTTCTCTCTTTTATTCTGTTGTGAATCCAGTCCCAAACCCGAGCCATCATGATTTTAAGATCTTTGTGGGTTTTTGAGATTGTTGTATGAATAAAGGCTTCTTTAATACTAGGGAAAGCTCTTTTTGGTTACTGTTTGAAGATACTGTTTAGCTCTTCTGCACCAGTATACAGAACTCTATATAAGAAGGCATTTTATTAGGCAGACTATTATTAACTTAATGCATATTTTCACTAATATTAAAATCAATGTTGTATTAGGACACTTTGTATTAGGATATCCAAATCACAGTAATGCATTTTACTATTCAACATAAATGTTGAGGTTTTCTAGTCTATTTTGGACAGTAGTTTAATCAGTGTAATAAATGTCAGCAGATGACATGAAATAATCATAATTAAGGGTGCCTTTGTTCCTATATCAATATCCAATACAATCATTTTTAAAATATACTTTGTTATGGGGCCTGTTCCAGAGAGACTATTAAGAGATGCATGCAGTTTTTTTATAATTTACTGCTATGAACAGACTTCCTGCAGTGTCATCTGTCAAATGTTAGCTGGCTGATAACGTTAAACTTTTTTTTGCATGAATTCTTTTTAACAAGTCAACAACACAGGGCTCTGGACTAGGCAGCTAAAACCTTCTGAATCTTTTAAAATACACTTTCTTTTTGGTTAGCTTTATTCCATATTTTATAAGTAGCCCTGTTTTACATATGCTACACACACACACACACACACACACACACACACACACGGATAAGAGAAAGAAGAAGAAAAACCTCCCTTGAATTTTTCCTGAACTCTCTAGATAAGGCCAGACTTTCCTGCACAAATATTTCTTATTAAATGCAAGACAAACTGAGTAGCCTCAGGAAAAAAAACCTTTTAAAAAGCCCTGCAGACAAACATGCAAGGCAGCACACAGGTTTTCTGACTGCAGATCAAGGAACTGTGTAACATGCTGGGCAAGTCACCTCTCTCTTATCTGAATAAACCGTGAGACGTATCAGGTACCAGATTTTTATTAATAGGGTGAATGAGTTTTTGCAGAATTTGGAAAGGTGAGTGTCCACCTTGACAGGCTGCCCAGCATAAAAGGAAAAATTATCAGTAAACAAACTTCAGCAGTCACATGAGAGATGACAGATGACTGAAGCAAGGTTATCGTGGTTTCAGGGTGATGTGCAAGATAAGAAAGACCTGTAGTGCTGGGCTGTGAAGTGTTGAATATTAAATTAGGGGATCATGAATATTAAAATCGTGTTATTAAAGTTTATATGAATTCCCCAAAGAAGTCTGAATGAAAGCCCTGCACAGTTTTGCTTGTTATCCTGAACCATGTATAGACTCTTTTTTTTTGAAAGAATATTTCTTTTGTTGTTTGAACTTGTTTCTATTCTCCTTTGAAATTTTTCAACCCCCTGGTGTGTATCATAACACTGAGGTGTCCATTTATGCCTTCTGTCAAAGAAAAGCAATTTCACTCTGTCAAATATGAAGAAGCAGAGAGCAAGTATAGTAAAATAAAACAAAAAGGACTTGTGGATTATGTTACACTTAAGTTTATTTATATGCTTTTGCTTTCCATTTTATTAAATGAAAATATTGTTACCTGTATTAGCCCTACTTGGCATTCATATAGTAAGTGCTCAAATATCACAGTGACAAGAGCAGTGTAAGAACCTGGATAATGTACATTTTGCAGTGCATTTCTTTTTCAGATATAATTTAGGGATTAAGCACCAAACACATGTGGATAGGAATTAATTCTTATCCCTTATCATATATGCTATTTTATTCTTGTTCTTTCAGTTTTATTCTATATTATTATTTTTATTCTAATTTTATGCTTTACGCTTTTTTTCTTTATAATAATTTCTATTGATTATTTTTGTGCTAAGCAGAATATCTTTCTCTGGTTATACAGTTGACAGTTCTCCAAAAGAATCCTTTTTCAGTTCTGAGTTTTATAACAGGGACAAAATACTAACATGTTTTTACAACTTCACTGTTTTAGATGCAATTTATTACAATGGTGTTTATTATTGTTGGTAATCCTGGCATGTTTCATGTAAGATGACATTCAGGTTTGACAAGGTTCTTTGGGTGAATCTGATCTCTTTTATTAGAGCAATTTTAATAGTTGGGAAAAATGTTTTAAGCAAGCTTGCTTAAAAATGTTTTTCCATCCATTTTTTTTCCAATTTTTTTCCAACCATTTAAGTTGGTCTAATAAAAGATATCAGATTCATCCAAAGAGCCTTGCCTGCCTATGTCCTTAGAACAGTACGGCTACAACCTACACCCCTGTGACATTAAGGTTTAAAATTGCTAGAAGACTAATTTATGCATACTAATACCTGCTACCTCTTGCTATCCCTTCATATTGAAAAAAGTTTCTCTCATCATGTGAGCAAGATTTTGCTGCTACTGTTAAAGTGTTGATGTGCAGCACTATCACAATAGTCCTTGTTGTGAGATGTCTTGTGATAGATGGAATAAGAATCTTCAAGCCACTGGAGGAATGGATGGTGGACTTAGCTCACTGCCTTTATACCTGCTGGTAAAATAAAGTTCCTTTTTAATGATGCTTTATCCTTTCACCGTGTGAAATTGCTATCAATGATTTCAGTGGGGAGCTCTGATTTAAACAGTACCTTATGCTAAGAGGTTTTTTTGTATAAGAAAAGGAGAGAATCACTGCATATATCCACAAATGCAGGTTAGTAAAAAACAAAACTGAGAACAGCTTCAGGCATTCATCCACATTCAGCAGCAGAAGCAGCAGTTTGTCAATAAGCTTATTTAGGACATGGGTAGAGAAACACATTATATGTCAGAGCACATTCTTGAGCGAAGTTCAGCAATCCACAAAGACAAAAAGGACCATGTTTATTACTTCTGACATTGCTCTTTAGGCTCCTATTGGGTATGTGTGCTGTTTCTTAAAACTGTTTGTAGATTGTTCAGTGACTAGGGACTGATCCAATCTTATCCCATAATTCCATTTTTTGTGCCAGAAAATCACCACGGTAAGAGTACAGAGGATGATGATTACTCAGGATATATCAATTGGTTTTTCTAAGAGACAGTGTAGATAAACTCAAAGGTTGATGCACTTAACAGCTTGCTCATACAGAGTGAAAACCACCCAGGGGAACTACAGTTTGGCCAAATTCTACTCTCAAGTATACTGGTATAAATGCTGAACAATTCTATAACTGATCTCAGAATTCATATACTTCTGCTTTTTCAGAGGTAAACCTGTGGTGTATTTTGGTTGGGGATTGTTACATATATAATGTAGCATTGCCTGGAAAATCCTATGTTACCTAGTTATAGTGGAATAAAATAGTAAAGCTTAAGCCTGATCCAACCAGATACTCCCATGGGAGTATCTAGATGAGCCCACACTTGCCTCTTGCAGTGTCTCAGACCACTTTCAGATGCTGCAAGAGGTATGTGCAGGAACAGAAGAACATTCCCTACACTGCAAATTTGCAGTAGAGGAGCAAAATTAGACCCCTGGGTAACCAGGGGTAAAACAAAATCTGGGGGAAAAGCCCAGGGGAAAAACCCAGACCATGCCCTGAGGCAACTGGAGTCCTCCACATAGACGCTCTGGCAGGGTGCCAGAGTGTCTTTGTGATTGGTCCTTTCCCTGGTCCTGAAGCACGCTGCCTGCCCATGCCAGGCAGGCAGCAGTGGAAGCTTCAGAGATATGGACCTGGCTTCTGCCAGGTAAGTGCGGGTTTAGGAGAGACAAGCAGGGAAATGAGCAGGGGGCTGGAAACCACCAGGAGGCTGGACACAAGCCCCTAGAAATGAGCTGGAGACTTTCCCCAACTCTCTGTTCATTCCTCCCACTGCTGTTCATTCTCTCTGACCCCTGTTTGTTCTCCCCACTCCTGGTTCATTCCCCTAGCTCCTGGCTTACTCTTTCCATTCCCTGTTCATTCCTTCCACTCCCCATTAGTTCCCCCTGCCCCCCGTTTGTTCCCCTAGCTCCCTGCTGGCTCTGTCAGCCCCATGCACTCACTAACAATAGCAGAGAACCAGCAGGAGGATGGAGAGAGCAGGGGAATGTGCCCAGCTCATTTCCAGGGGCTTGTGTCCAGCCTCCTGGTGGTTTCCAGCCCCCTGCTCATTTCCCTGCTTGTCTCCAGCCTCCCAAGACAAGCAGGAGAATGAGCAGGGGGCTGGAGACAGCCCCTGAAGACATTCCCCTGCTGTTTCCAGCCCCCTGCTTCTTTCCCTGCTTGTCTCTGGCCTTGGGAGGCTGCTCCAGTTGCTCCTTCCCCAGCCAGAGACAAGCAGGAGAAGGAGTAGGGGGCTGGAGACAGCAGGGGAATGTTTCCAGGGGCTGTCTCCAGCCTCCTGCTCATTCTCTGCTACTGCCAGTGAGTGTTTGGGGGCTGGGAGACCAAGCAGGGAGCTGGGGGAATGAATGGAGGCCAGGTAGAATGAACGGGCATTGGGGGAATGAATGGGGATCTGGGGGAATGAACAGGGGGCAGGGGGAATCAATGGGGGTGGGAGAAATGAATGGGGAGTGGGGGAATGAATGGAGGCTAGGGGAATGAATGGGGAGCGGGGGAATGAATGGGGAGCTGAGGGAACCAATGGGGGTGGGAGGGGGGAATGAGCCTCCTACTCATTCTCCTATTCTCTCCAGCCTCCTGCTTGTTCTCCTGCTCATCTCCAGCCTCTGGAGGCTGGAGAAAAGCAGGGGGCTAGAGACCAGCTGTGGGGTTGAGGGGGGAGTTATACCACCTAGTGGGGGGGCTTGGAACCCTGCAGGCAAGGTAGTTCATGTGCTGTGCCAGGGGGGTCTGCCCTGTTGGGGGCAGGGAACAATTGGTGACATGTAGGGGCTGCACATGGGTGCACATGCACCCCCTGAGCATGGCGGTGCACCCCCTCAGAAAAGGCAGCACCAACACTATCAGCAGTGCCTGTGGGTAGTTGCCACTTGCCACCACTCCCCCACTGCTGCCAGCACCATCTGTGGACAGTTGGCAACCGCTGCTGGCCACTCCTGTCACTGCCGGTGGTGTCTGCTGGTGGTCGCCGCTCACCACCCTTCCCCCCACTGCTGACAGCACTGGCAGCATCTGTGGGAGCTGTCCACTTACCACTGCTGCCATGCTTCTGCTGTTGCCAGCGCTGCCATTCCCCGCCAGCTGCCGGGAGCACATCGCATTCATGCAGGGGACCCACCCCTCCTAAGCAGCCCCCACACCCACAGTCCCCCCACACCTACTCACACAGTGATTCACATCCCCCCACATCCTGCCACACCCACCCACATCCCTCCACCCCCCTTTCCACCTGCTTCTGCAAACCCCACATACCCCTATCACACACCCACCATGTGATAAGGAAACCCAAAGCAAACATTAAAACATATAGATATTTAGGATTTATTTTATTATGATGCTGAGACACTGGTAAGCTTCCAAGTTTATCTAACATTGTAAATATAGCAATAAAATGTTGCCCGTCTGATCAAGTCCCCTTTCTCTCTTTCTTTTGTTCTAATTGTGTAAGGAGATGGATTTTGGGGTATTTGAAAAAGTGAATTTGGGATGCTGCTTCAGCAGTCTAACTGACACCAGGGGCTAGTGTCCCCAGATACCAATTGGCTGGGCCCCAGAAACTCCTGAGGGCAAGTAACCCTGAGATGCTGGCTAGGGCAGGTTTTTATACTGCTGGGGCCAGGACAGGGAAGCTTTTTATACTGATGGGGACAGCACAGGTGCTAGCCCTGGGCTCTAGCTCCCCCTGGCTGCAGATCTGGGAGGAGCCAGGCAAGGTTATTTTGCCCCAAGTGGCACAATTTGCTTCACAACAAAGTGCATGTTCAAGCACGTGCGCTGAAGCAAAAAGCCCCGGCTCAAATTTGCAGCACTTCTATTTGAGCTTCTGCAAGCGTACGTGCTTGCATGTGTGGATGTGCCCAAAAAGCGCAGAGTGCTCTAATCTCCCACTAACTTTTATGGGTGTCAGGGATAATTAATCAAAGAAAGTCAGCATCTCACAGGATTGGCCCTCTTTTTCTTTTTTTTTTAATTTTTGCTTTGATGCCCTTAGGGCCAGATCCTCTTTTATCTATTGGACATCTAAATGTGATTCTGTTCCACCATGCACAAGTTCTTGTAAAACCATTTGATTTTAAAGATGGATCCCTCCTATTTGTTGTTGTTTTTGGTGACATCATTAGTTTTAGATGATGGTGGGTGCATCTACATGAGATTCTGAGTGCGCAGTAGCTGGAAAATACTGCACAGTAGCGTGTTACAGTATATACAGTGCTAATATCTACTGCACAGTATTATGAGGCAACTGCGTAGTAGCATCACCTGAAAGACATTCAGTGATGCTACTGCACAGAAACTTTGGTTACTGCACATTTATTTGGTATTTGTTTATTTATGTAGTATTTCTGCAGATTCCCATGTGTGTAAGAAAAGTTAGCATGTTGATGATTTTTCTGGGATTTGACCAGGGTGAAAAGGGTTGCACTTACGTACCTATTTCCACCTCACCATTTAATACACAGTTGTCCAACTGGTAGCCCATTGACACCACGCAGCCCTTAGACCCCTACATATGCTTCAGCCATGTGACGGGAAGGCCTGGAGGCTGTGCACTGCTTGCATGATGGTAGACAATACAAGGGCCTACCCTTGCAATTTATAGCCAGTCAGTATATGGCCACATTCTGGTACCATGTAAATCCCCTGGCTGTGGGGAAATTGGATGGCCCTGCCTTAATGGATAGAGTAAATTTGGCCCTTAGTTTATGCATTAGCTTTATTACAGTTGTGCTTCATTATTCCTTTCGCCTGAGCTCTGCTTGAAAATAGAAGGAGGGGTCTGCTACTATCCTGTCATGACTATTATACCTTGCTTTCTGCTGGAGAAATGAGGGTTCCTATATGGGAGGTGGATTCTGTAATGACAGTTTGTACCTTCTTAGCAGCACAATGTGAACTTTGTGAATTAGAGAATTTGGCTTACATAGTATAGACAAGCTATAGAGGATGCAGGTCTATACTGTTAATTCCTAGTAGAATACCAGTTCATTATACCTAACCAGAGTTACTAATTCACCTATGTTGTTTCTGTTATGTTTAGGTGATGCTATGACTAGAATTTTGTTTAGCTGTTTTACAGTCTCCTTTAGCACTTATTCCCAGGATTATTTCAGTTTTTGTTTTTAAATCCAACATAAAATGCATAAATGTGCCATTTAAAATAAATGCAGTATTAATCCTGGGAACAGAGGCTGGAGTCCAGGCTTCCCTCCTAAGTGTGTGCTGTAATAACTAGACTTCATAGTCATGCTCCCTTTACCTTTGGTGTGACACAGTTTCAACAGGAGGGCTGGAAGATGTGCTTCATCCAGCCAACCTTTGGCTAGTGCTTAAGGCACTCTCCTAAGATGCTGTAGATACAAATTTAAATCCTCTAAGGCTGAGGAGGATGTTGATCCCAGATTTCCCATTTCCTAAGCAAGTGCTGTACTCATTAGACTCTTAAACAGAAGGTTAGCACCACTACTCCTTTCTTCTCCTCCTTTAAAAAAAAAGGGGCAGAAGCACATATGAGGGGCCCAATCCTTTCAGTGTGTGTTAGAAAGGATCAGGAAACATTTGCAAGACACAGCCCCTTGGAGACTTAGGGCTTGATCTATCTAGCTTCTAGATTTCAGTAAGACTTAGATGGGCATTAGACACAGATGTTTAGACTGGCATTTCTGAGCATGCAGAACTCCATGAGCCTAGACAAATTTCAGGTCCTATTCTCAGGTCAAGTAGGGGGCACCTACTGAGTGCAGGTGTCTTCAGGTTTACATAGACACAGAATGAAGGGCTTTTTATTATGGTTTTGGGCTTGAGCACTTGCAGTTCACCTAAAACCTGTTTTAAGTACCTAACTCTCTATTTGGATCTGGCCTTTAGATTTCTAAAGTGATGAAATTGAGCTACCTCTTAGTTGGCATCTGATTGGCTTGCTTAGAAATACTTATACCATATTGTTAGCTTGAGCAGGAATGTAATTTCCTAGCACAATATTTTATATGTTTGACTCTTCTATTTCCTACTTCCAAGAGATGAGGGATCCAGAGATCTGAGCTCACTGCTTAGACTTTCTGTTGCTTAAATCACTTGTCAAAAGGCATGTCAAGGTGACAGGCATGTCCCCAGCTGAAGTCCTTGAGTGTTTATTTCTCTCTCCATTTCCTGAAGTAGATTTCCACTCTTGCTTTTCTTGCATTCATTAACAAGAATCTCAAAGCACTCGCCAGAAAGTTTTGGCAATTGCCTCCAGTACTATATTACCAGGTGTCTGGGGATGTTGGAGATAAACCCTGAAATGTATTCCCACCAGCCTGAGACTGTAAAGCATTGTTCTTAAAGAGTTTGGCAACAAAAGTTGCTCAAAAATGTAGACCTTTTTGGTAGCATTAAATCGAAAAATCAAATGCAGGATCCATTCTTGCATATTCCAAAGGCAGAGTTATGTAGCACCTTAGAGGTTCAGAGGGATATAGGTTTTGGTAGGTGACAGCTTATATCATCAGATCCATATTCAAATGAGTGGTGCTTTCTCAGGAGAAATCTCATTCAGTTCAATTGGAAATGCTTATGTGAGTAAGGGTTGCAGGATTTGGCTTAGATGCAGTAGTGCTGTCTCTTTCTCTTTAGTTTTTTAGATATCTGTGCTGTATCGAAATTGACATGTTCCTCATTAGAAAGAAAAATAGATCCCTAAAATGCTGACACAACAAAATGATAGTAATAATCAGTGAACAGAAAGGATATTAGATCGTTAATACACATGATGTTGAATTTAAAATACTCCATAATTTATGAATGACTATTATAACCTTCACCATATGTGGTATCCTCTGAAATTCACAGAGAATAAGGAAAGCAGTAGCATCAGAATAGAATATAGCTTTAACCTGTCTGTAACCCTCAATCTATGTTTTTGTAGATTTAAAGCTACCTGCTTACTTTCTGATTTAAAATTATAGTTATGAATTTTAATCCTAAGGCAATTTTTACAATAACCACTTCAGAGCAACAGATTTATAGATATAATTTTCCATCATTCTAAGACATCAATTAACTCCCAACTACTTGGCTTTTTAAGGTTTCTTACAGCTGTGCTGAAATCCTTTACTGATCTGAGTAACTATGAGCCAGCTCTGCATGCTGTACTCAGTCAGGCAGATTATTCACTGGACTTTAAGTGATTTTTTTTAAACCAATTTTAGAAATCTGGTATGCATCTAAGATTTACTAAAGCAAAGAAACAGCTCCAAGTGCCTTGTAGAAGACTTACTGATGCTGGAATGTGCATTGAAAACAAGGGAGAAATAATTCTTTTACCTGTTTTAAGCATTTATTCCTGGTCCATAGCAGCTAGTAGGGGACAGGAACTGTGTAGAGACTTGACTGGTCTCCCCACAAATGCTAGCCAGCACAGTCGAACCTGATGCCCAGATTATAGTGAATAATAGTAGAGACTATGGGTTTCAAACTCAGTGGTTGGAGGGACACATTCTTTCCTTTTTAGGTGCCTCCGGGCAACACCTCCAGCACTGACAGCCCCAGCCGCACCATAGGCAGAAGCTTCACCACTGATGGTAGGACTTCCTATGACGGCAGCCAGCACCCCTGTTACCAGATTTGCCCGCTAATTTGGGGTGTGCTCATTTATTAGGGCTAGGGTCTTGGTAATTCTATCAGTGTGCTGCTTGTGTTACTTGTGTTTCTATATGGAGCTGTATCTCTCCCTTCTGCAAGTGCTCACCCCCAATGGAGCTATCTTGCAGGACTCAGTTCAGTGGGGCTGGGTTCCTCCAGTCCCCAAATCAGTCATACCCACAAACACACAGATTAATGTGATACACCTGACCTGGCCAGGTTGATCAGCATGGACAGGCTGACTCCCTCATATGCCAAGAATCAGTTCATCAGAGCAACAATAAACTACAGTCAGACACAAGCACACAGTTAAACAGAATACCTCTGAATCTGGCTGGGTGTCCAGATGACACCCTCATGGGCCAGCATTCAGTTCATTAGGGCACGTCTGAGCCAAACTGGGTCAATCAGGCTGTACAAGCTGGTCCCCTTATGTGTTTCAAACTCAATACGTCCCAATCTTTTAGCCTCTTGATGAGCAGACCCCACAGTATTTTTGGGCTACACAGGGATTTTTAGCTTAGGTAAGAGCAAGTGGGGGAAAGAGAAGTAAAGGAGGAAAAATATACCCAATTACCACCAGTTTGACTATAAAAGTTATTTATTGCTAAGTAGATGAAATATATATTGACACTAGTAGTGATAGACATGCAAAGGAAAAACAAACAGAAACAGTCACAGTATACACTGGTTTCACTAAGTATTTGGGGAAACTTAGCTCAAGCTTAACTAATACAGTTCAAGTTCAGAAATCTATGCTTAGAGAGAGAGAAGAGAAAAGAGAGAGAGAGCTGGGATCTCACCAGTCCAAGGCACTCGGGTTGCAGAGCTGACAGGTCAAAGTTCTCAGCAGGATCCTTGAAGGGAGATGATCTTCCTCCTGCAGCCTCTCCAGAAGAAAGCGGGTGGTGTCAGCACACACACTGCTGCTTCTTTTACAGATTTTTATACCCCCAGTTCAGCTTCTTTCAAGCGTTCTCAATAGTGTAAATCAAATTGTCCTCTCTATTGACAAGGGGTATCTGGGTGGAACATCTCAGGAACTTGATTGATACTCAGGAAACACCTTCTTAGGAGCCAGCTTGACATTCCTATGGATAGCAGATATACTTGATGGGATATCTCCTGGTGTCTCCAGAAACAATAGATTGCAGCATCAGGGTTTTGGATTTTTACTTGCTGTGAACAAGCCTCAGCTTAGCATGACTTTTCCAGATCTTACTATAGGCTTTTAACAGACTTGAGGCAATTATTGGAGTGTTCATAACCTGTTGTGGAGAGGACTTCCACCAGTCGTCTCGGGAAAAGTATGACAACACTTGTGGACAGGGCTCCAACGGGCTGGATGCTGTGATGAACCCTGTACCATTGTTCAAATGTTATCCTTACCCCACTGACTTGGTCTATTGCCTCAGCATTCCCTAACCTGGGAACCGAGTTTTAGCCAATTAAGTTGACATAGGCCTCCCGTAGTGGGACTGGGGAATGTACGGCCCAAGATGCCCAATAAACTTACTCTTGCTTAGAGGGGTGGCGGGGGGGGGAAAGGAAAAGTCCTTTGTAAATCCAGATTAGAACTGGTCTGCTAAATGCTGAGCTGGGTGTGAGGGCTGATCAGCATTTGGAGCACAGATTCCCCATCATGCAGTGCTCCCCTGCTTCACTGATCCCAGAATTCACTACAGTCTCTGCTTCAGGCTTTCTGTTCTCCATCTCTCATGTAAATGAATGGTCATCTGTTCCCATCTCTGATGCAAATGAGACCTAGGGCAGTTGTTTCACTTTTGTCACCCTTATCTGGAGGGTTTTAGGTGTGTCTCTCACTGCATCTTAATCAGTTTCTGTTTAGGTAGGGGGGGTGCGATTCTTTGTGAGTCAGACAGTCTGTGTCCTGTGTCAGGGTTCCCCACGAACATGGAGCTGACAGGTAACACCCCCACCATTCAGGGACACACATATGCAGAGAGTGTGAGACAGAGCTAGCCTTTTCAGGGCCGTAGGTAGCTGTGCAAGTAGCACCCCAACAAAGGCAGTCAATGGCCCACTGAGGACCTGGGGACTGGAAGTGCAACCAGCGCTGCAAGTTCCCACAGCGAGAGTTCACATAAGCTGTGTGTGTGGAGTGAAGTGAAGGGAGCCATATCCCTTCTAAACACTTTCTCCTTGACTCAGCTACTCTTTCCTTTATCCAGGAGGGTAATTCCAGTGATTTTTCTTTTCCTCTAAGTTTCATAGAATATGTGACTTGGTTAACATCTATTGTACTTTTACTTAATAAAAGACAGATACACAGATCAATTCAGATGCTATTTTTTATTCCCTAGTTACATTCCCAACTTAAGAAATAGCAGTTTAGTGCTATGTTCAGTTAGATTTTAAGCTTGTAAAGCTGTAATAACTCATAAAGTCATATTACTGAGAATATGACTCTGGGATATTTTATTGTGCATTTTTCTAAACAGCTTTCAAGAAGCAAATCACAATCAATTGGAAGGCTGAATTACCTCCTATTGTTTCCAAAACTTACTGGTTTTAAAATGGTCTGACTAATGTCCTGGATGGACACACACACACACACACACAACAAGAATAAATGAATATTGTCTAACTAAGCCTCAGCTTTGTTAGTTTTTCTCACCTGGAATCACTGTCAATGACCTATCCATGGTAAATCAGCATTCCTTCCTTAGTTGTTTCCACCTCTGTGTGGTATGCTGTGACATCCTCCCTGCCTCTACAATGGGACCTCAGATCATTCCTACCTTGTCAATGGATGCCTTTCCCTAAATCCTCTTTCAGTTCTGGTTTATTAAGGAACATCTAGAGCTTTTCCTTTAGCTCATTTTGTAAGACAGAACTTTTGGAATACAGCAAGGGGTATCTGATTAATATTTTTGTTTTCAAGTCATTTTATTCTATAAAACTTTGGTTTGAGCCCTGTTTAAGACTTGCAAGTTCATGTATCCCGCTCTTTCATTTTTTTATCATACAACAACACTACTTCTAGATATTTTCCTTTCATACAGAAAGCACAGTGTGTACATCTTCAGTTGCTAGGCTGCTTTGGCTCATCTCTAATTAGTGCCATATAATCCTTCTCTTTCTCACTAGAGAGGAAGCTCCTGTAAATAGGAGTGAAACTTTTCCACTAAGGAAAGGGAACAGATTGAAACAGGAATCATCCCACTTTCTTCCTTTTGTATGAATGCTGCACATTTGCAGCCCTGTGAAGCTTCAGAAAGAAGGGATGCTCCCTCCCCCTACATGGGAATTATGCAGGAATAATTGTGCGCTTCTCATCAGTGCTCACTACTCACTAGCACTTCCCCCTCTTAGAAGGGTGAGGATTATAGCTAAGTGTTGTGGATCAAGATAATTTCCCCCCCATATTTCTATGGTCCCAGGATCCGTGGAAATAGTTAAGTCATTCACATAGTAAACAGAGCACTATATCAACTTATATTTCTGCCAGGATATTAATTCTCATTTTATGGTCTTGCTGGGTTTTTTGTGTATATTAATTTATTGCATTATTAATCAGCTCAGAGGAGTATGGAATATCAGAAAGATGTCTTACATTCTGTTATGAATCTAAGTAAAGAAACCTAACTTACTATCATCTTTTTCCCCCAGCACTTACATGCAAAAGTTTCAGGAGAATCTAGTATAATTCTATAGCAGGTGGATCCAAAAGTCATAATTAATTAGTTGAAACACTATTGTTTCAGTTATAAATAATAGTGTTTCAAATATTATTACTTGAAACACAAGACAGAAAGGACTTTATTAGCATTGCTTTATTAATGTACTTTGAGTTAGACTTCCTCAATATTCAGCTGGAGAATCTAACTGAAGTTTAACTCAGTTCAAGACAGGATAATGAATATATTCAGGGATCGTTCTTTTGACTTATACCTGATTCCTTGGGGGGCTTAATCCACACTATTGTTTAAAAAACTGGGATACTAGATTAAGTTCCTGTGGCTAGGGACAGTAGTTACATAGAAACTGGTATAAGTGATCAGAAATGGGTTTAAACCTGTAACAAAATGGAAGTTCAGTGCACATAAACCAGTTTCAAAATAGTGGAAATTGGTTTAGGATAAACCTGGTTGAATGTAGTATCAGACTTAACTGATTTGGGTCAGACTGGTTCATGAACTTCTGTTCCAGACCCCTTCCTGATTTAAGTTAAATCAGAGTCCCCCAGCATGCTTTCCAGCCCTGGGCTGGGCTGGGCTTTGCTGTCTGCTCCAGCAGGGAAGGGTTGGCGGGGTGCAGGGACTGTCTCCCACGGGCAAACCCTGGCTGGGGTCTGGGGCCATGGAGTGGGGTTAAACCCCACTTCCTCCAAAGGCTGCTTGCTGCTAAACTTACTGAAAGTTACTGCTGGCTGTAAATGGACTACAAATCCTAGAGGCACCTGGAAGCAGGAAGAGGAAGTGATGGCAACCCTGAAGAGTCCTGCTACTGTGACTGTGGACTGCAAATCCCAGAGACATTGGAGACAGCAGGAAGATGAAGTGAACACACAGCTCATGCTGGTTATGTGCCAGACAACTGTGCTGTAGTGCCCTCCTGGCTTCTTGCCTGAGTCACTGGAGGCACATGGCTGCATTTCCTGAATCAAAGGTAATGTGTGTCCAGTTGCTTCTCAGTTTAATCTTTTCAGCCTAGACTAACCTGCAAAGACTGAATTGATTCAGCCTTGGGCTTTTTGACTATCTGTACTTAGCCTGTGTGTCCTGTATCCTCATCCTCAAATATATGCAAGAGCCCCGCTCATCCCCTTGGGAAGAAGGAACATTTTTTTGATGGCTGATTTATGCAGGGACCCCCCTAACATACTAGCCTTCATCAGTCCCATTCTTTAAATGATTTAATTTTCTCGTGCATTATTTGTGGAATCCAGGTACCTAACTTGAGCTTGTGAATTCTCTAGGCAGCAAGGGGACTAAAAGTAAGTGAACCTTTAGAATCATAGAGTTGGAAGTTAGTCTCTAAAAATAATGCAGGATGTGATAGTCTTAAACTATCCCAGAAACATGCTAATTCAAAACATTAAGGGTCTTCCTGAATGTACAAGCCTTTTGGGTGTACCAGTTTCTGTAGTTAACAGCACACAAGGGAATGATATGGCTATCAGATCCAGCTCCCCAGACTGAATGACCAGGTACCCAATTACAGTTGGGTTTCCTAAGTGCAGCTTTTTGGCATGAATCCCAAGTAGGATTTGAACTTGCTTTTGGAATCTTAAAGAGACACATTTACCACTCTGGCATGCATTGAGGATCTGGTCCCTCTTTACAGGCTTCTTTTGAGGATTGAAACACTGGAAAATATTACACTTGAAGGAGAGAGAATGGGAAACAAGGGAAGATCCCCCTCCCCCCCAAGAGAACTAGGAAAGCTAGTAGTATATTGGATGAGCTAACCCTGCTGAGCTAGCACTATATTTGTACCACAGAAGCAAGAAACTGGGATGAAGGTAAAAAAATATATAGCAAAACCTCCGAATGCCATAAGCAAGTCTGCATTGCCTCCATGTTTTCAAGAGAGGTATACCAAATGTAAGGTTTCTAGAGTATGTTATGGGCATGTCAGCTAAGGATTTTATGATGGGTGTACCTGCAAATGTAATTAGATGAAGATTATGCAAATAGCTTTTGTATTCTTTCTTAAAAGTTAAATATAAATTCACCTTTAAAGATAAAATATTTTTTCTTATATTACCAAGGCTGTAAGTCAAGTTCTGTTTGTGAGACCAAGGGCATTATCTGGGTAATCCAAAATTTCTGTGCACAGTGCAGCGTTATGAAGTGTTACACTGCAGTCCTCTTTAATCCTTTTGAATTCTAACTTTTGTTGCAGAGCTAATCAAAATACAGCTATCTAGTAGTTGCAGGTAAATGTGACTGGATTACACCACTATTAAACTACCTGGCTCTTAGATCAACTAGCATTCTTAAAGATTTTAGTCTACTGTTGTTCAAATGATTCTGAACACATAAAACTTTTTGAATATTTATTCATTTGTTTAATCAAAACATAGAAATTAGAAAGTAAAGTCAAGCAATAGTTAACAAACATACTTGGTCGTGATGGATATGAATTTTAAATATTATAGCTAAAAATGATTGGGGGGGAAGTGGAGGACATCTCATTTCACAGTCAGTGGTCTATCATACTTTGCAGTGCAAGCATAAATGTTCCCAAAATAATAATAACTCTGCTCATGTCATTGCACAATATGTCTTCTGCACACACTAGAGTTAGATTGCTTTGATATTTGCCCAACAAGTCTTCCAATTTCTCTTCAATGACATCTGAATTATTTAAGGCTTCATTTTTTCTTTCCTTTTTTTTTCATTCTTGAGAGCAAGCCTTCAGAAATGGCTTGACAGTCTGACCCTGACCATTAATGTATAAATAATGTATTGCTGGTCTATATTTCAAGAGGTATGATTGGACCCATAAAGGTATTTGAACAAATCTGTTTGTTATTTAATCCTCATCCACACAAAAACTAATCAAACTAGTTCCAGCCTGTGAAAGATAAACTAATAAATCTTTGGAAGAGCTATAGACACCTTCGGTATTTGTTTTGAGAAAGTAGTGAATAAAGGATATGTATTAGTGAACAAACTATTGATTGATAAACCTATCTTTTCTAAATGCTGAAGCAGTGTGGGTCTTAGAAGCTTATTGATGATGAGACGATGGCCATTTTTATTTTGGCAACAAATCATTGTAAGACAGATACAAAGATAGTAGGTGATAAATCATCAGGAAAGAAGATACATATAATCACTTTTAGAAAATACCCGACTGATGGAATAATATCTACATCCTGTCTATGTATTAAATCAGAAGAATGGCTTGCAAGGTATTCTTTTGAAGTAGGATGGATTTGTCTTAAATGAATTAGGAAGGGAAAGGTGACCTGGTTTTAAACAAAAATATAATTTAGTAACTTAACTTTGAGGAAAGACTGCTGGATTTTACTTATGCAATGTCTAGTTATCAAAAATAGGTCTTGTGTCCCAGTTTCTATATTTCATTATACAAAATGCTGAAAAAGAAACTATTTTTTTTTACAGTTCATTCTCTGAGAGGAGTGTGGTCTAAAAGAGAAGGCACTGGTCTGAGAATCAGGTGACACGTTTTAGTCCCGGGTCTGCCACTAATATGCTTTGTGACTTCAGACAAGTCATTTAATCTTGGTTTCCTCATTTCCACTGCTGCCCTTTGTCTGTCTTGTTTGTTTCTTGTGAGCTCTTCTCCTTTACTTCCAGTGCCTAGCACAATGGGATCCTAATTTCTTGTGAAAGCCTTGAGGCTTTAATGTAATACAAATAATAATACCCACACAGAGTTACCATATACATGTTTCATCAAAGAGGAATTACTTTGAATGCAACAAAGCAGTTTAATTCTGTTGGTAGTTCTTGTAATTAGAGACCTAGCTAAGTCATGGTGAGACAGTGGTTTTTCTGTGGCCCACTTAAGGTGCTCAGAGCTGATTTTGCAGGCATTTTGTGGTGGCCCCATCCCTTGCCACTGATTGACAGAGGAGCCCTGGCAGCCTTGTCCCTTGCTGCTGGTTGGTGGAGGGTGTCTTCACTCCATCTACATCATTACCACTTTCTTTCCCCCACCCCTTGCCACTCATTAGCAGAAGGTCCTTTTACTCGGTCTACCTACTACAATTTTTTTTCTGTTTGGTTTCATAGGAAATTGTGGCCAATGCCAGATTTCCTGGTAGTTGCAGACAATGCTGTTTTTTGTGGTTTCTGTGAAACCATGATTTAGGTAAGTCCCTACCTATAATGAGTGCTAGAGGTCAAAGATTTGTTGTTTCCTGTAGAGGTGGTGGGAGCAGATTTATAACAGATCCCTGCCCCTATTGAAGCTTTACAAATCTATATGGTAGAAGGGCTGAGGAAGTGCTCTGACAAGAACACAAAGGTAGAATCATGGGTCTGTATTCTTTTTCCTGGATTACAGGAACAATCGTTTGCCAAAACATACTGTCAACCCTGTGAAAATTTATGTTAGATAGCTGTATTATATTTCCTGCAAATGAATCCAAGATTTTGATGGAGCCAGGATTTCATACCTAATGTTTAACGCCACTAAAAATGTCTTCTGCACTGAGAGTCATAGAATAATAGCTCTTTTTCTTTTTAATCAGAACAACATCTCAGTTAACAGTAGAAATCCAGCATCCCGTTCCCTCCCTGCCCCCGCCCCGCAATTCACTTTGATTCCATTTCTTCTCAAAGCAGTTCCCAGCATATCAGGCAAGGAAAGTTAGTCCATGGGTCTATTAAATCCCCCCCAAAAAAATCTGTGGGCTAAATTCAGCCTCTAAGAGCTAATTACAAAGTAGGGTGTGGAGGTCGAAAAGTAAAATTTGACCAATAATGCAGAGGATGCAGGTAAGCAGAATGATTTTAGCTATTCTGGGAGATGCATATTTGGATGTGGCAAATATTGTGTGGCTGGGTGGGAGTGAATAACAAAATCTCTCTCCCTGGGGCTTGCCTGCCACTCTTTGGAATGATGGAAGAATAACAAGTTAATTCCCCAACAAGAGAGGGTATATTAAATCACCCCAGAAGCAGGAAAAAAGAAAATTGGTTTATTAATAAATTCCCCATAGGTTGTGGAGAACCCCAGCAGTTCTCACAGCTCATGGTCCTTCTTTCATTCTCCACCATTGTGCAGCACACTCCCCGGAGCCAGTCAGCTCTACTTCAGTCCCACTCTCTTTTCTATTTCTTGCTGGTACTAGCAGATCCTTTCTCCATGGGACCTTCTCTCAGTAAGTTTCCCCTCTCTTCCTCGCCTCCTTGCTTTGCCAGTTGCTGTGGTTACCTCCATTCAGTAAGCCGGTCTTATTAGCAAGCTGTTCCAGCACTGGGTCTGCTGCTCCTGGCATTCCCACTGAATCCATGCTGTGCCCCAGGGGGCAAAGGAAACCCCCATGCGGTGGACTTAAGTAGCTGCTGGCTTCTAATCAGTTAACATTCACCACAGTGCGATCCCTTTCCCAACTATGTATACTAAGTAATTAACTTTGCCCTGTCCCTGACTTGACTTTCCCCATGCTTGCAACTTTGTAACATCAAAGGAACAGGGCTCGCTCCCCCCCTCCGCAATGGCCCTTTTCCCTCCCCTTGCCCCTTCCCCCACAGACTTTCATGTGAGTGGGGGAGGGTGCGCATACACGCATGCTTAGCTCCCCCCATGTTTTTTTTTCCTTCAGCCCCCGGTTGGTGATCAGCCACTGGGCCCACCCCCAGTATTAGGCATCAGTTGCCTGTGTGGTGTACCATGCTACTTTGCCTCCTGGCTGCACTCCAGCCCAGGACTTTTTCCTAACCAGCTAGGACCAGCCTATGGAATCTGGGAGTATCCTAGTGAAACCGGGATGTATGGTCACCCCATTTATGAAACTGTATTGTTCATCCAATCCATTCATAAAATTAAATTAGATGGGATGCTGACCTACTTTAGGATATTGGGAAGATATTCAGTTCTTTCCAATGTCCCTACTAGCACATAGAAACTATCTACAACCCCTACCCTAACTCGGTTTTTCCTTGTCAAATTTTAAAGTTGGTGGTCCTTTTATGGCTATAGTAATTAGCCTCCATGGCTGCTGAGGCCCACCAAACCACAGATATTCAAAAGGATGGTCACAGACCAATTCAAACCTAGCAGACAATTGGACTGGCATGCTTAGGGTACTCCACTTTCTGTACTCAGTCATACACAAGGGTGTGATGAGGTCACCATAAGGTCTGGTCACCTTTGATTCCTTTTCCAGAGTGATACTATCTCCTATCTACCAAGCCATTGTGGACATGTTTGGACACATGTCAAGATCAAGGCCCAACTCTTATTTCTGAACTGTATCAAGATACCCTTACACCCGTCATCAAACCACTAGCAAGCTATGCAATACAAAATGAAGGTCAATCAGCATTCATCCTCATACTTCCTTGGTTTAGAGTATATATTAGGGTTGAGAGCGGGCAGGGGATGCAGCCTGTGTGATTTGGAGATTCGGCTAATATGGCGGCAGCCAAATCTCTGAACCAGATTCAGGACAGTGATTCAAATCACTGAATCAAACTACTGTCCCCCAAATTGGCCGAATCTCAATCTGAAGCAAAAAGTAGCTGTTTTGCACAAGCCTAGTATGTATTACAAGATCTTGCAAGGAAGTGAGCATGTTGTTGCCATCAGTTCCCATTAGCTTTAGGGATCCTTGATAGTCTTATCAATATTTTAAGTTTATATTATTTTTATTGGATTTTTGGTTTTTTTGTTACAAAATATCTTCTAAAGCACAACACATTCCTTGAAATGTTATACTTCCGATCGACAGCAAGTCTTTTCTATATATTGTATTAATGGAGCAAACAGGGATTGTCCCTGTTCTAAATGAGAGAATATCATAATCTTTGTGCTCTTATAATGCTGTCAGATGCTTTTATCATGATGTCAAAAGTTTGCTGATGTTTTTAAAGGTTCAAAAAAGGATTTTGATGTTGGCTGTCAAGAGAAATGAAGATAAAATCTTTGGGAGGCTGCAGTACATGTAACTTGTTTCAATTTGAGTGCAGGAGCTACTTATATTAATGAATTAAATGAGTATTCTCCTAAATTGAGGACCAAATAAGATGAGCACATATAATTAGTCATGTTTCCTTCTTTTGTTTTGTCCATATTAAATTGGATATGAAATTAAGGTACTAGCTGCCTGGGAGTCTAAAAGCAGTTTTTTTGATCATGACTTAGAACTTCAAGTTCCTGGACATTCACAGCAGGTTGTTTTAATATCTATTTCCTGTCCATGTGCATAAATTTCTTTAATGGTAAAAGTCCAATCCCTTAGTTTTTGTACTCTAGCTTTTCCTGGTTAATTCTATTTTAATTTTGTTTTCTGTATTGGGTATTAAATTATTAGATAATTTTAAGTATGTTGGATGAATTTATCAAGATGGTAAATCTAACTTACTTTGAATTTGTAATCAGCTAACAATATACAGGATTTGAAAGTGCCCATGGCTTTCTAAACAGAATAAGTTTGTCTTTGATTCTTAAACACTTCCTTTTTTATGTGCAATTTTTCATTTTCCCTGTTTCTCATTTTAGCCCCATTGACTGACATCTAATAACAATACTGTGGCATACCTCCAGAGCATTGAAGATTTCCAAGTAATAATAAAGTGTGAGCTTTTGAAAATGACTGCCCCAGTTTACTTGTAGGATAAAAGCTAATTTCCTAGTGATATTGGTTTTTAATCAGACAGGACTAGATAGGCTAGGGAGAATGATTCGGGGTTTGAATTAAAAGCCACTGGAAAACCTTGAACAGTGACAGTCCAATCTCTAGTATTCATAACAGGATCTTTAGTGTACATTCAAATCTGACCTAGCATCTTCATAAGCAGCTGCAAAGGAATAAAGTAAAATATATCCAATTATACTTGAAAATGAACTGTTCCAAATTATTCTTTTTATTTTGTTATTCATGACCAGCTCTGTCAACGTCCTTAATAAAAGCTAATAATGAAAATGTATCCTGCTTTTTAATTAAGTAATATATTAGTAAAACCTATGAGAGTGTCTTGATATTTTCTAAATTCTAGCTGACAAAATCAGATAGATATCTTTGCTCTCTTTAATCTGTTCTGAGAAAAAAAAATGTAATTTTATAGTTGATGGTCATTTATGCATAACTCCTAGAGCATACATTTTTGTTATTGTTTCTGTCATAATGATTGCTTATTAATCAATCCTGTGGCTATAGAGAAAACAAAACAGACATTGATAGCTATGTATAAGACAGAAAAATATTTTTCTATGTCTTTTTCACCAGTCAAGGTTATCTTTCCACTTACAAAAAGTGTCCATCACAATTACAAAAAAGGTCAAGATTTTTCATGACTGCCTTCTTGGTCTTGTGTCAGGACCATTTGGATAAATCATATGAAAAAAGGCATTTTTAAGTGTGAAATAGAACATATGAATATTCTACCTTTTCTGACTTAATGAAATACAATAGTTGTTAACTTCTGTAAGAAATATTTTTAAATGGTTATAGATAAATAATATCAGACCTATTTATGAGAATTAAAGAAAGTTTTTCACAACCTAGTATATTACCAGATAAAACTTATGTTAAGGTTAAATATTTGCAGTTTAAGATGAAAAGCAACACAGGGATGTTGTAACATATCCTAAAAGCTCCCCCATGCCTCCCCTAATTCAGTTGCAATTATATTTTAAAACAATTCAAATATGAAACATATGAGCTCCCTCTCCCCCCCCGCCAAACTAATAGCCTTAACTTTGCCCTAAGAGGTACAATGCAGGAAAATTAGGAAGATATCTAATGTGTTTTAAAATTAGCCTTAAATAGATGAATCTAAGATGTATATTTAGGATTAATAGGCATTGCTGTTATTCTTCATAACTAAAATTTTCCCTTTAACCAAAAGTTGATGTAAAAGGTTCTTCAATTAATTTCATGGCGATTCTTTTGCTAGCTATTATCATCCATTGTTTCAATGGAACTGTGTTCAGAAACTCTCCTATGGAAAAGATACCGCTGCCTTCCATTATTTCTACTGGGAATGAATGCAGTCTATCCCAGGAAAAATGTCAGATTTCTATTCTGTCAGAAATCACAATAGACCACTGAGAGAGAAAATTAGTGAAATCTGTACCCATATTTTCTATGGGCAGATTGTGGCTTTTGGTTTCAGTCAGAACAATAGGATATTATGTAGGCATTTTGAAAATATGCAGTTCTCTGTGAATTTCTCTAAAGGAAAACATCAGTCTTCAACATGCTTAATGAGAAATTTTCACTTGTTAAGGGTAATGGAAAATATATTAATCCTAAAAGAGTTATTTTTAAAAGCTGCATGTGCATAAAATCCACTCAAGAATTACTTTGCTGCCAATTTTTGTATAAATAGAAGATACTAATTTTAAAGGTTCTAAATTTGTTAAAGGACTCTTTCCAAAATTAATTAAACTCATAAGTTAATGTAATGGACTTACTGTAAATTCTCAAACAAATCATTCTATTTTCAAAAACTAAAAGCTGTAATAATGGTGAGGATGCAGTGCATTCTTGATTATGCAACAAAGAAACTGTATTTCTGCCTTATGTGTAAAACTCGGCTCAGCCTTAACTATGGAACGGTGCCTCCATAATGAAAAAAACTGCACAGAGCACTATTGTGCAGTTCTCCAATGGAAAAAGAGTCAGGTGTCCAACTTCTACCATGTTATTCAATCAGAGGGACAATGATAAAAAACAGGTGAAAACTTGAAGGACACAAGTTAGCTGGTTACCTCTTTTTTTTAATCCACTGTGACAGGGCAGCAAGCCTGCCTCTGAGGGAGTGAAGGGAAACAAGGAACTTGCCTTGCAATGAGCCCAGGAGAGGAAGAACACGGCAGTGAGCCTGGAGTGAGGTGGAGAGACAGAGGGGAAAGAGCGGGACCTGGATCTAAAAAAACCAACAAAGCGCTGCGGGGGCAGGGAGAGTGGCAAGAAAGTGACTGCTGTGGGAGATGCAGCAGTTAGCTGGAGAGATTTAAAGGGGAACTGGATTTGTAGCCAGTTCCCAAAAGGGGGAGAAAAATGTCCAGAAGAACACCCATAGAAACATGGGAGGGTGGCAGTAGACAGCCGAGAGAGAGGACTGGAAGAAGAGTCTGGAAGAGAGAGTTACCTGAGAAGCCAGAGAGAGGAGATGGTGGAGACAGTGAGGTTGATGAGTCTAACACCAAGGGACATCAGGTATCATCCTCAGAACCTAGAAAAAAAAAAAAAAGACAAAACCAAGTGGAGAGATGAGTCAGGGGAGGTGATCCCTCATATTTAGATACTGTTAGGTAAAGACAAGGTTGAACAGAATAGTGGTCTGCTTGGGACCGGTGCAGGGAAGAATGGGGCAAGCAACTTGGAGCAAGAATGTTCTGAGCAAGAGGCAGAACAAAGTACATCCAGAGTGTTGATTTTCTAGGAAAGTGTTGCAGTTATATATTATAGGGCTTGAGTCCTTTCTTACCTGATGACTTGCGCCCCTGTGACATCAGAGTGAGATCTCCAAAATGGAATTACCAGCATGTCCTGGCAGTTGTTCTCATTCTCCTGCCATGTCTTGGTGTTATTGCTGAGAGACAGTCCTTAGCGGTACTTAGTGAGATCTCACTCTGTTGATTTCTTCATGGGGCTTAAACCTCCCTTTTACCCCACCCTTACCACCTCCCTGACTTGAAGAGGTGTCTTTGTTAGGATGCTCTCCCCTTGCAGATGATCACTTCTCACCCATGTCTCTCACTGATGGAGCGGGAGAGTTGCCCAGGCTTGTGGCTCTTCTTTATCTGCCTAAGATCTTGGCCCAATGTCCTTGTGACTGCTCATCACGGCATGGCCTTAACAATGTTCCTGAAATATTAACTGAGGAAAAAAACAACGTAAAGTTCTATTGTTCAGCCTCCACTGAGATAAGCTCTGACATAATGTATTTTTATCTCAGGTTGGATTCTAGGTTCTTGTCCCTTAGAAGGAACCACTCCCCATTCGCTGGTCAACTCCCATCCCTAGTCAGCCACAGGGCTGCCACAGGTTCTCACCCCATCTGTCGTGGTGTCACCTCTCGGCTTCCGTCCGGACTCATCTCAGAGAGGTACCTCCCAGTCCCAGTGCTGCCAGTTCTGGTCGGGCCTTGGACTCCTCCACTGGGGTTCTCTGTCCCCTCTTCCAGTCTACTCTTCGCCAAGATGCACAGTGGGCTTGGCTTCTGGGGCAAACCGTGTGCATCTTCCCAGCCCCACCCTTCTATGGCGGGTCTATTCCCCACTGGCCACAGTTCACTTCAGCTGTGTGCCAGTTCCCTTTTTTTAAAATCCGTCTCCCTCTTCTCAAATCTGGTATCTCTGGCTCTGCCTTCCCTCTGAGCCTTGGCTCCCCACCTCCTCTCAAGGCTTTCCTCCATTTCTGTCCCTTTCCTTCTCCTCCACACTCCCTGTCACTTGTTTCCTGGTCCTGCCTTCTCCTGGGCTCCGCCCTCTTTCCCTAACCTACAGGCTCAGATGGCTGCAAAACTGTCATGCCGGAGCCTGTCATGCCAGTGCCAGAGAGGGAGACAGAGGGGAAATAAATAAGAAGCTGAAACACCAGGTGTGGTAAGGACAGCGTATGGGGATGGTGGAGTCCTGTGAAGAGGAGTCATTCTTCTGAACTGCAGATATAATACCAACCTCGTCTCTCAGGACTATGTTTCTCTTTGTACCTTTTTCCATCAAAGTCATGGCAGGTGAGAAATAAAAGGAGATTACCCAGTTCACAATAAATGAGAGACAGGGATTTTATTTTGTGGGCATGGCTAATCTTCTACATCCACATGTTTTGTTCACCATATGGGGCACCTATTTAGATGTTAGCAAACAGGAAAAGCATTATGGAACAGACATGGGGGAGGCATTTCATTGCGAGTGTTCTTGCCACGCCTTGTTGGGTGTTGTGCTAGGATAAAAAGCAGCATCCATTTTTGTGCTATATTTTGTTACATTTATTTTTTCCTTTGTAAGGAGGCATAAGAAGATCAATGTATCTTCTATATTATTCCTTGTTGTTTATTTTGAATTCATACTGAATGATTATGCTTCCCACTATGTTTTTGATTTGACTGACTAGAAAAGCAATCATTGCTGAAGCAGTGACCAGTTTGTATCAGTAAGAAAATGACACTGAAGATATTGACATCGTTTTCAAGTAAAAACATGACATATATACCATATTGCACAATAATGAGTCCAGGGGAAGCAGAAATAATAAATAAACATAAATAAATAATGCACATTAAAATAGGCTAATGCACATTAAAGTGAACGTGTAGACATGCCCACTGTGTCAAAGCCCTTACTGAGAATGTACCTTGCATAGTGTGGCTGCTTGTGATTCTCTATGACTCAACTACCTTGGCGAGAGTTTTACTCCTGTACACCTCTGTAGGGCAGGTTGAAGAATAGAAGATAGACCTAGCTAGTCTTCTGGTCTTCCAGATTTGGGAATTGGGTGAGAGGTTGGTGACCTCATATAGCAACAACTGTTCTTTCCACAGAAACAGAGGAAAGATGAAGTCACTTTCAAGCTTAAATCTTTGAATGTCAAGCTTAGATCCTTGCGTTCTTGTGTGTACGGTACTATCCAAACCTTGGCTTGGACAGAATTGTCTTGAAGAATCTGATGCTCTGAGTTTTCTCCATATTACATTTAGGATTTTGGAAAGTATGGACAATGCCTCAAAGACAGAGTTTACAAAGAGTGGTTTCTTTTTTTGTCAACACAATATACAGGCAACCTCCACTTAATGCTGTTTCGCTTAGTGCTGTTTTGCAATATCACTCATTTCACATTGATACCCGATTTCATTTAGCACTCAGTGAGTTTCACTATAATGCTCATGGGTATCGAGGGAGCATCGCCACCTTCATAGGTTTCATAGATTTCATAGACATTAGGGCTGGAAGGGACCTCAGAAGATCATCAAGTCCAGCCTGCTGCCCAAGTGGCAGGAAGTCAGCTAGGGTCAAAAGATGCCAGCAAAATATTTGTCCAAATGTTTCTTAAAAGAGTCCAGAGTAGGTGCTTGCACCACCTCTGGAGGCAGTCTATTCCAGGCCTTGGGGACTTGGACAGTAAAGAAATTCTTCCTTATGTCCAGCCTGAAACAGTCTTGTCAATCATGACCCCCAAATCTCCAAAGTTTGGTGTCATCGGCAAACTTGGCCAGTCTGCTTTTGATACCAATGTCTGCATCATTAATAAAGATGTTAAAGAGTATAGGCCCAAGCAAGGAGCCTTGGGGGATCTCACTGGTCATGGCGTACAACAATGATTTACTTCTGTCTATTACCACTCTCTGGGTCTCACTGTCACGGGATGGGGTCCTGCAGGATGGCTGTAATCTCCCCAAGGCCCCCTTACCATGCCAAGTTGGCCCAATGGGCACCCTCTATTCTCACCTGCCACGTCTTTGATTGAATGATTGATAGGCAGGCTGCCTTTAAGTCCTCTCAGACATGGTTTTGACCGATTCTCTGGACCCCTGGTGTGTCCCACTTCAAAACAGATGTCATAATAGGTGTTTTGGGGCACCCTGGCCTTATGGGCCATGCATGGCTCCAACCACCCCTTTACCATGCCCCAAGCCTTGCAGATGATACCAACGTTGTTCAGTCTAGACCTTGTTGTAATTTGGCCCCCTTGTCCTCCCTGGGCTTTCTGGTGCTTGGGCTCTCTGCCACCCTGTCTTACTCTGCGCCTCCCTGGCGCTTGGGCTCTCCGCCATCCTGCAAATGCTGTGCCCTCTCTGGTGCTGGGGTCTGTGCACCCCTAGTGCTGTGCCCTCTCTGGTGCCGGGGTCCCCATGCTGCCATGGGCCCCCTATGAGGCCTCGTCCTTCACCCTAATAGCTTTACCCAGACCACCGGTCTTATACAACAATAAGCAAAACACAAGCCCCTGGGCTGTAACATAAATTCAAGCCGCCCAGCTATAACATCATTCAAACCCTACCGGGGAATTCTCCGTCCCTCAGCGGTATCAGAAGCTGCTCCTGCAGTCAGGCCTCTTCCCTTTGCTTGCTCTGGGAGAGCTCCTTCCCCCTTGGCTGCTGGCAGGGAACTGCTTCTCTGGCCTCAGCCCGGGGGTTTATATATGAACTAGGCCCTTCCCTTTCCAGTCAGCTGACTGCTGGCAGGTGTGGGCCACTAGCTCATTCTGGATGCCCTGGTAATCAGCATCTGGGATGTCCAACTCACTGCTAGGGCTCTTTCCCTAGCAGTTTCAGCTCTTTAAAGGAGCAGGTCACCCTAGTGCCCTGTGACACCGACCTTGGAGCCAATTCCCCAGCCATCAGACTGTGATGTAGCCGAGGCTGCAGTTAGCCAATTTTTCCATGAGGAGATCATGGGACACCAGATCAAAGGCTTTCTTAAAGTCAAGATATATGATATCAGTCTCTTCTCCCTTGTCCAGGTGATATGTCACCTGGTCATAGAAGGAGATGAGATTGGTTAGGCAAGACCTACCTGTAACAAATCCATGCTGGCTATCCCTCAAGGTGTTGTCATCAGCCAGTTTGTCAAGAATGGTTTTTTTGATAATTTTTTCCAATATCTTCCCTGGGATAGAGGTCAGACTGATAGGCTTGTACTTCCCCAGATCTACTTTCCTCCCTTTTTTGAAGATAGGAACCACACTGGCCTTCTTCCAATCTTCGTGCACTTGACCTGAGTGCCACGAGTTCTTGAAGATCTGTGTCAGTGGCTGAGCTATGATGCCTGCCAGCTCCTTAAGTACCTTGGGGTGTAAACTGTCTGGGCCAGCTAACTTGAAGGTATCCAGCCTCTCAAGGTGTTCCTTTACATGGGCTACAGTGATGTAGGGTAACAATTCTCCCTCACCCTGGCCGTCCCATATCGTGTTGAGCAGGGTGGTCCCTTAGGGGTGGTGAAAAACTGATGCAAAATACCCATTAAGCAGGTTGGCTTTTTTCTGGGTGTCAGTTGTTCCATATAGTTTAGCAGGGGGCCAATGTTGTCCTTGCTTTATTTCTGGCTCCCCACATATCTAAAAAAGGACTTTTTATTGTCTTTGATATGTGTAGCCAGTTGGAGTTTGGTCTCAGCCTTGGCTTTCCTGGTTCACTCCCTACAGGTCCGGACCAATGGAGAGTAATTCTCCTCCACCTTTTGTAGGTCTTTTGAGATGCAGGAGGTCCACAAATTCCCTGTAGAGCCAAGGGGGCTGCTGTGCCCTCCTGCTACCTTTCCCGAGATGTGATCGACATTGTTTGTGCTTTTGGGATCACTTCCTTGAGGAGCAACCACTCATCCTGAACTCCCCTCCCCTTCAAGTCATGGTCTCTTAGGGCCTTGCCAACAAGCCTCCTGAGCTTGTCAAAATCAGCTTTCCTGAAGTCAAGGACTTCTGCATTGCTGACTGACTTGCCAGCTTTGCGTTGAATAATGAAAGTGATTAGCTAGTCACTGTCTCCCAGCTTCTCTTCGATCATTTGGTCACTAACAAGATCATCCCCCTTTGCCAGTACCAGGTCGAACAGTGTTTTGCCTTGTCTTGTAGGTCCATAGACTTCTTGAGTCAACTAGAGCTCATCCATGCATGTCAGGAAGCTTTGCGACCATTCTGATTTGGATGAGTGCTCTTTCCATGAGTTGTCTGGGTATTTGAAGTCTCCCATGACAACCATGCGCTGGGAGTGTGCAGCCTCAGCCAGTTCCTTGGTGAATTCCTGGTTGGGCTCTTGATAAAGGTTAGGAGGTCTGTAGTAGACTCCTACCATTGTGTCCTCTGTGCCATGTTCGTCACGGATTTTAACCCACAATGTCTCCAGTCATCCACCCTGGGTGCCAATGTTGGCTTGTAGGAACGTGTAGCTTTCCTTGACAGAGAAAGCCACACCCCCACCCCTTTTATTTGCATGATCTCTCTTGTACAGGGTATAGCTGTCTACACCTGCAGCCCAGTCATAGGTGGAATCCCACCAGGTCTCCATTATCCCTCCATTATCCCTATCTTGTTTCATCAGAAACTTTCATGCTCTGTGCTCTTTCGTGCTTTTGTCACCGTCTTGCTTCATCTTTTGAGCTCAGTGTTGAAATCAATCATCATGAGTCAGAAATGTGCAACTGACTCTGTGTCTGCGAGTGCTGAGAAAAAAACAGCACAAAAGTGATGCTGGAGCTGAAATTCGATGTCCTGAAGCAAATTGAAGCACGGGAACACCAGAATAAGGTCTGTAGAGCATTGAATTTGGCTGGATCAACTGTTAGGACCACATTGAAAAATAAGGACAAAATAATGTGGTAGAATTGTAACTACTTTGAATGCTTTGAAACTCAGTAGGAGTAGGGCTCCAGTTACATTAGAAATGGAGATTCTGTTAAGTGTGTGGATTGAGGATACAACTCAGTGCTGCATGCTGTATGCAATGCTGCTTATTCAGAAGAAGACCAAGAGTCTGTATGATGATTTACAGAAAAATTTGCCTAAGGGTTCTGCTTCCGAGCCTTTAATTGCAAGTGGTGGTTCAAAAGATTTGAGAGGTGCAGCAACTTGCATAGTGTTTCTATTTAGGGGAGGCTGATAGTGCTGACACCCAAGCAGCTTCCAGTTATAGAAGTAAACTTGTGGAGATTATTGAGGGGGGTTACATGCCTCAGCAAGTGTTCAAAGCTAATGAGACAGGACTGTTCTGGAAGAGGATGCCTTCTAGGGGTTACATTTCTAGGGAGGAGAAGTCGATTTCAGGTTTTAAGGTGTCCAAGGATCGACTTACTTTATTGCTTGGTGATAATGCTGCAGGGGATTTTAAATTGAAACCATTGCTTGTATACCACTCAGAAAATCCTAGGGCTCTCAAGGGGTATCTTAAAAGCAGTCTGCCAGTCATCTGGAAGTCTAACAAGAAGGCCTGGTTGACAATGCCAGTCTTTCAGAGTTGGTTCAGTGATTATTTGTATATACTGTGATTCCCCACCAATTAAATTAGCATCAAATCTGGAGGTCCTTAGTCATGCAGTACCCCTGAAGCCAATGACTGTTCGCTTCTGGGACATGACCAAGTAAAGACCAAATAAAGATTTTAGTTTTTTTTCTCGTGTGTAAGTTCACTCTGTTACACAGTAATTTATATTTGCAATTCTTATTATACTCACTGGCCCTTTTTTATTTGTACAGCTTAATAGGGCTTCATACTATTCCCAATTAATATATCATCTAACTACCTAACAGGCACCTACTATGTCTAATGTTTGCATTGAATTAGTCAGAGACTCATGACATCAAAAAGCAGACATTCAAAAAGCCTGAGCCTGAATTGATTCAACCATTGCATGTTAGGTTAACTTGGCTAGGCTGAACTGGTTTGAAGCTGGACAGACATTCTCTCTGGACTGAGGAAATTCAGGCATATGCCTGCAGTGGCTCAGGCTAGAAGCTGTGGGGAGCTAGAGCAGTCCTTCCTTCCCTTCTGCAGGGACCTGAGCTGAGGGGGGCAAGGCCACGCTCCAGCAGGACTCTCTCATTAGGGAGGTCTGCCTGCACAGTCCCAGGCTTTTCCTCCCTGGCTGCTCAAGGGGTGGGAGAGTTGCCGGCCCCCAGCCCCGGGCTAGCACTTGGAGGCTGGGGAGGATGGCAGGGCGGGGTGCAGTGAATGCATCTGTTGGAGCTTTTCCATCTCCCTTCCTTCTTTGTTATACTGTCTGCAGGAAACTGACAGGGAAGCAAGTCAGCCTGGGCCTGATAGTGATAACAGTTTTTATCACCTAATTAACAAAACAATTACTCTATTACTTCAAACTTCTTAAACAGCTTACTGGCTGACCTGTTGATTAGCTCCAAACAGCCCTAAGCAGTCACTGTTCTATCTGAGTGCCCCAGTGAAACTGGAGAGAGACACACACAGAGACATCTCTCAGCATTAGCTACCATAACACCTGCCTAGTGTCCCCGGGGCTGTAGGGGACAGGGAATTGTAGGGAATAGGAAGGATGGGGGGGGGGATTTCCTGCTTTAGAAGCACAGGGTAGGGGAGGGGGGAAGGGAAGGGGGAAGCCAGGCAGACCATGCTGTGTCTGCAGTCTCTGCTGGAGCCTTACACAGCATTAGGTAGCATACTACATGCTGGCTATGGTCTGTGCTGTGGCAGAGAGGAGGAAGAGATCCCTGCTTAAGCAGCAAGTGGTGAGGGGGCAGGGTGAGGGGGCATGGGGAATCTAGGAGACCCTACTGTGCCTGCAAATCTGCTGGAGCTCTGGCTAAGGAGCCCAGCCCAGAGTGCATGCTGCAGCACTGGGGGACTCTGAGTTAATGTAAAGCTGCAAGGGGTCTGGGACAGACATTGCATAAACCGGTTTGAACCAAATCAGTTAAGTCTGATACTACATTCAACCAGGTTTATCTCAAACCTGTTTCAGTCATTTTCAAACTGGTTTATGTGCACTGAACATCTGTTCTGTTACAGTTTTAAACCAGTTTCTGACCACTTAAACCAGTTTATGTGTAATGTCTGTCCCTAGCCTAACTGTCTGGTCTACCTGATGAGTGCTCATCAGAAATTCCAGAGAAAGAGAGAAAAAGGTTGTTTTAAACTGTCTTAAAATCCTGCTCCAGGCGTGGTCTAGGTATTAAGGTGTGCCAAACCTGCAGCCCCACAAACTGGCACAGGAAGCAAGGAGGATTTCCTACTTTTATTTAGAAAACCATGATGGTTACAGTCATAAGCCAATGGGCCAAACAGGTAATCAACACTATGGTGACACCCATGAAGCACCTTAATTCCCCATCCCCTGCCACCCCATACCTCCAGAGATGTCTCCAAGCCTTTAGTTCCTAAAGTGCTCAAACAGCAGCCTCTAGTCTGAGTCCAGCTCCTTCAGTCCACAGTCCTGGCTAACAGAGCCAGTGAGATCTCCAACTCCATTGTGCACTCCTCTTCGTAGGGCTGACCAGGTTCCATGTGCACACTGCTTTCTCTTTCCCTTTCTCTAGCCTTAAGTTTCCTCTTCCTTTTTCCCGTGCCTTCTAGCCTCTGGGGGTTTCTGGGAGTTGCAGTCCAAATTAATGGACATCACAATATTGCAGACTGCTCACTGGTTCCACCTGCTGTTACATACATTACATTCATATTATAGGCAACCCCGACTTAGCACTCTAAATTGGTTCCTGAAAAACTGAGCATTAAGTGAAACCAAATTTCATTTTCACTTTTCACTTTCTAAAGCCACCAAAATCAGCAGAATCAGGGCTGCCAGGATTAGTGTCAGTTTCAGTGCCAGCTGTACAATGCCTGAGAGCATTATAACAAAACCTACTGAGCGCTAAGTGGAATCAGGTATAAATGTAAAATCAGCTCTGTAGCAAAACAGCACTAAGCAAAACAGTGTCACGTGGGGGTTGCCTGTCCAGAAAACTGGCCTGAAGCTAAAGAGCCAATTAATTGGGTTTTTTTCTACCTATTAGTATTTCATGGAGCAGGTCCTCAAGGAATCCATTTCTAAGTGCTTGCAGGAAAAGAAGGTGATTAGGAACAATCAGCATGGATTCACCAAGGGTAAGTCATTTCTGACCAACCCGATTCTCTTCTATGATGAGATGTGTGGCTCTGTGGCTACAGGAGAGCAGCAGACGTGATATACCTTCACTTTACCAAGGCTTTTGATATAGTCTCCCACAACATTCTCATAAGCAAGCTAAGAAAATGTTGTTTGGATGCATGGCCTATAACAGGGGTTCTCAAAGTTTTTATGCTGCAGCCTGGCAAACCACAGCCCGGAAGTGGCCATGGCCCAGGAAACCATGGCCCAGCAGTCACAGCCAACCGTGGCTGGAATTTCCAGCTGGCACACAGGTAAGGATATTCCCACTCCCTGGGCGGGGGGCGGAGGGGTGAGCCAAACCCTGTGCTGCTGCGGGCTGTGCAAAAGGAGCTGCAGCCTCCGGTTTGTAGGTTCAGCAGCCAACCTGCTGAGGCCCAGCACTGGGATTGAGAACTCCTAGTCTAGAAGGCAGACAAAAAACTGGCTGGATCATCACACTCAGAGGGTAGTCAGTGTCTAGTTGGTAGCCTGTATCAAGTGGAGTGCCCCAGGGGTTGGTCCTGGGACAGGTTTTCTTCAATATCTTCCTCAACAATCTGGAAGATGAAATGGAGTGCACCCTCAGCAAGTTTGCAGATGACACCAACCTGGGGGGAGTAGTAGATATTTTGGAGGGTAGGGCTAGGATTCAGAGTGACCTAGGCAAATTGGAGGATTGGACCAAAAGAAATCTCATGAGATTCAGTGAGGGCAAGTGCAAAGTCCTACACATGGGATGAAAGAATCCCATGCATTGGTACAGGCTGGGGACTGACCGGCTAAGCAGCAGCTCTGCAGAAAAGGACCTGGGGGTTACAGTGGACAATAACCTGAATATGAGCTAACAGCATGTCGTTGTGAAGAAAACAAATGGCATACTGGACTGCATTAGTAGGAGCATTGCCAGCAGATTGGGGAAGTGATTATTCCCCTGTTTTTGGCACTGGTGAGGTTACATCTGGAGTACTGTGTCCAGTTTTGGGGCCCTACTACAGAAAGGATGTAGACAAATTGGAGAGTCTAGTGGAAGGCAATGAAAATGATTAGGGGGCTGATGCATATGAATTCTGAGGAGAGGCTGAGGGAACTGGGCTTATTTAGTCTAGAGAAGAGAACACAGAGAGGGGATTTAAAAACAGCCTTCAGCTACCTGAAGGGTGGTTCCAAAGAGAATGGAGCTGGACTGTTCTCAGTGGTGGCAGATGCCAGAACAAGGAGCAACAGTATCAAGTAGCAGCCTGGGAAGTTTAGGTTAGATATTAGGAAGAACTTTCTCCCTAGGAGGGTAGTAAAGAGGTTATGGAATCCACATCCTTGGAAGTTTTTAAGACCTGACTGGACAAAGCCTTGGCTTAGATGATCTAGTTGGGGATGGTGCTGCTTTCAGCATGGGGTTGGACAATATGACCCCCGAGGTCCCTTCCAACCCTTATTTTCTATGATTCTGTGATTTTATTTTCATTCAATAGTTGTTACCATTGTTTGTCACCTTCAACTTTTAGTTTCTTCTGTGTCTTCAGTACAATATCTCAGGCTAATAGTGTAGCATACCCGCCCAGGTGATATTTCTGAAGCTTATTTGTGGAGATGGAGTGTGTTGAAGAAGTTCTTCTGCAGATGCTTGAGAGCTATCACTGCAGTTATCGTATTCATTTTTTCATTTATAACACCAGTTCTTATCCAAGGAGTACAATTCATTATATCCATCTTTGACATATTTAGATCGCAAGTGTTTTCTCTAGCCATGTCTGTTAGGAGTTTGCATTTGTAAGGGATGTACGAATAGTAAGTTAGTCTATTCATTTATTATTCTTGGTGACTGGTAAATTATTTTAATGACATTGACTATTCTATTCATGTATTATTTGAAAATGATTGGAAGCGAATAGCTGTCAGAAGTGCTCTGTAGCTGCAAAAAAAAAATGCTTTTCTACTCTTACTGTGTTTATTTTTTAAAGTAATTAACTGTTTCTATCTTCCTTTTTTCATTCAGACACCTGTCTTTCAGACATACACACATATGCATAACCTGTCCCACCTGTTTGATTTAAATATAGTTTATTGTGCTGCAAGTGAGCAGTGCACTTGCTGTGTACTACTCACAGCATAGTCTCTAATTGTTCATCTCCAGTTGAAAACTATTCTCAAATGGCTTAATCTTAAATGTTCATTGGTTGACCCTAGTTACCTATAATATTTTAAAATCAAAAGTTGGTTAATGTGCTATATGAAATGGTTTTAAAAGCTAATTAGAATTTATTTTTATTTATATTGCACAAGATTTTAAATTTCAAATCCATGCAACTTATTACGTGATTAACACAGCATGTCATCTGTACTATTTACCAAAAAAGTTTGTTTTTCACATCAAGATGTCTGTAAAACAGATTTTAAGCAAATCATATGTTAATATTGATAAAGGAGCTGAAGATGAGATTTTCCTTTTCTCCATTTAGATTGCCTGTATATGTGTCATTTTACTTTTTTATAAATTTCTGTGACCTGCTTGATGCTGAAAGTAACCATAGACTTTCCATGCTCAGAGCTGCTTGATCTTTTATATTTATAAGGGAGGATGCCTTTTGTCCCCTTGGACACGGTGCTCTGTTGTATCCTGGCCCCTGGTCTGTACTGTGTGACTCAGTGCACCCCAGCCTTATGGGCTATGCGTGGCTCCAACCACCCCTTTACCATGCACCAAGCCTCGCTAATATCCCAGATGTTGTTTGGTGTGTCTGGCTTTCTGTGCCCTCTCCACAGCCCTTGGGCCCCACAGGCGCTCTTCAATCATTGCCCCCTTACTCTGGGGCTCCTCTCGTCACCCCCTTTGCCTCAGGGCGCTTATCACACTGCTTCCTGCTCTGGGGTTACCGCAGCCTTGGGGCTCAGGTGGCCGTAGCCATGCCTGGTCCCAGCTCTCCTCCTCAGGGTCTCGAACCCCCTGCAGGGCTCAGGTGGCCTCAGCCTTACCTGGCCTCTAATTCTCCACTCCCCTTCTCTAGGCTGGGGTCAGTGCACCCCGGAATGCTGTGCCCTCTCTGGCACCGGGGTCCCCATGCTACCATGGAGCCCCTATGAGGCCTCCTCCAACCCCTAATAGCCTCACCTGGTCCTCCAGTTGTAAACAGTAAACCATCAACACAAACTCAAGCCCCTTGGCTACAACATAAACTAAGCCATCCGGCTATAATGGCATTCAAGCCTGTCACAGTGTGTCTCCCTGTCTCACCCGTAACAACTGCCCGTGCATCCTGGCCTTTTCCTTTTCTTGCTCTGGCAGAGTTCCCACCCCTATGGCTACTGGCAGAGAACTCCCTCTCCGGCCTCAGCCTGGGTTTATATATAGGTCAGGCCCTGCCCCCTTCCAGTCAGCTGACCCACAGTGGTTGTCCTAGAAACCAGCACCTGTGCCTCTTTATTACTACTCTGGCTGCCCTGGTAACTAGCAGCTGGGCTCCCTACTTGCTGCTCCACAAGTAGCAGGCACCTCAGTCCCCTGCTACACACCTCCCCTCTTTATAGGAGTGGAGCACCAATGTGCTCTGTGACAAGGAGAGTGGTCACTCCAAGAAGAGTGGTCGCTTCTTAAGGAGATGATCCTCCAAGCCCAAAGGGAGGTAATCCTAACATGGATCAAAGGGAGCAGGAGGGCACATAAGCCCCCATGGCTCACCAAAAGCATCCGGGAATGTCTCCTAGCTAAAAGGGAGGCACACACCCAATGGAAGTGAGAGGCCATCACCAGGGAGGATTATACTGCGGTTGCTTGGGACTGCAGGGGGGCAGTCAGGAAGGCCAAGGCGGAGATGGAACTGGGACTAGCTTCCAAGATCAATGATAACAAGAAGTCCTTTTTTAAATACATAGGGGGCAAAAAGAAGATTCCAGGTAATGTGGGGCCCCTGCAGGACACGCTAGGGAATTTGGTCATCACACCAGACAACAAAGCCAACATATTTAATGATTTCTTTGCCTCCATTTTCCTGAGCAGGGACTGGAACAGTCACCCCCCCTCTGTATCCCCTTTACACCCCAGGGGAGGCGCACCTAGGCCAAGGGTTAGTGAGGAACTAGTTAGGGAACTGGAGGGACTGGATGTATTCAAATCAGCTGGTCTGGATGATCTCCACCCTGGTCCGGACGATCTCCACCCTAGAGTACTGAGGGAATTGGCTGAGGTCATTGTGGGACCCCTGGCACGGCTTTACAAGCACTCATGGTGCTCTGGTGTGGTGCCAGAGGACTGGAAGAAGGGCCAGTGTGGTTCCCATCTTCAAAAAGGGGAGGAAGGAGGACCCGGGAAACTGTAGGCCAGTTAGTCTTAACTCAATCATGGTCAAGCTTTTTGAGAAAATTATTCTGGCACATAGCCACGAGGGGCCAGCAGGGGAGATTATGCTTAGGGGCAATCAACACGGGTTCATTAGTGGCAGGTCCTGTCAGACCAACCTGGTGGCCTTCTATGACCAGGTCACCAAATCCTTAGATGCAGGGGTAGCAGTGGACATAGTCTTTCTGGACTTTATGGAGGCCTTCGACACTGTCTCTCACTCCATTCTCATTAAGAAACTGGGGAACTGTGGTGTCGACACCCACACAGTCAAATGGGTCACCAACTGGCTGGAGGGCCGCACCTAGAGAGTGGTGGTGGATGGGTCATTTTCGACCTGGAGGGATGTGGGCAGTGGGGTTTCACAGGGCTCGATCCTCAGGCCCGCACTGTTTAACATCTTTATCAGTGACTTGGACGAGGGGGTAAATAGCACCCTGTTCAAATTTGCTGGTGACACTAAGATGTGGGGGGATGTGGGCATGCTAGAAGGGAGGAATAGGCTGCAATCAGACCTAGATAGGTTACAGGGGTGGGCGGATGAAAACAGGATAGGATTCAATACTAACAAGTGCAAGGTGATGCACCTGGGGAGGAAGAACAAGCAGCATAACTACAGGCTGGGGAACTCCTTTCTCGTCAGTACAGAGGCAGAAAAGTATCTTGGAGTCATGATTGATTTCAAGATAAACATGGGCCGGCAGTGTGGGGATGCAGTCAGGAAGGCCAACCACACCTTGTCATGCATCCACAGATGCATCTCAAGCAGGTCCAAGGAGGTGATCCTCCCCCTCTGTGCAGCACTGGTCAGGCCGCAGCTGGAGTACTGCATCCAGTTCTGGGCACTGCACTTCAAGAGGGATGTGGACAACATGGAGAGGGTCCAGAAGATGGCCACTCACATGATCGGGGGCAGCAGGGCAGACCCTACGAGGAGAGACTATGGGACCTGAATCTGTTCAGCCTCCACAAGAGAAGGCTGAGGGGGGATCTAGTGGCCTGTTACAAACTAGTCAGAGGGGACCAGCAGGCATTGGGGGAGTCCCTGTTCCCTTGAGCACTACCAGGAGTGACTAGAAATAATGGTCACAAGCTGGAAGGGGGTAGATTTAGGCCAGATATCAGAAGGCGCTACTTCACGGTCAGGGTGGCTAAGATCTGGAACCAACTTCCAAGGGAAATGGTTCTGGCTCCTACCCTGGGGGTCTTTAAGAGGAGGCTAGATGTACACCTTGCTGGGGTCGTTTAACCCCAGTACTCTTTCCTGCCATGGCAGGGGGTTGGACTTAATGATCTGCTCAGGTCCCTTCCAACTCTAGAAACTATGAAACTATAAGGACAAAAGGAAAATGTCTTCAATTTTATCAGTGTTAACATATGATTTGCTTAAAAGCTGTTTTACAGACATCTTGATCTGAAAAAGGAAAACTTGTTCAGTAAATCATTGTAAAGGAATGTATAGCCACAGGAAAAGCCACTATGATTTTGAAAGGGTGGAACAGAGACATCATGGAAAAAATATGCTCTGGGCAGCCATCTTTCCCCCTTCCTCTTCTCCCCACTCCGCTCCGCCTTTCTCTTACCGCCTTGATTGCTAGCAGAAGAAGAGATCAGAGACCTGGGTAGTCTCATGGAGTACAAGGTGTTCTGGGAATAGTTCACTAGACTGGCAGTGGAATTTAATGCTGATGGAGGAAACATTCATGCCATTTTTTTGCCTTGAAGCCCATGTCCAATGGGGGGTGCAGGGTGGAGAATTCTGAATTCAGCAGCAACAGATTGAGTTCAGTTCTTTCCCCCGGGAAGCAGCAAACTCCCTTGTTGCTCTACAAAACTGCAATGGCCAGAACAACTTGCCTGACCAGGTAATTTGCATCACAGAGGCAGGTAATAAGACAGCCACCTGGCAGGCAGCAGAGGTAAGCAGTACCTCTAGGGTGAGGCACCCTTCTACCCCATCCTTCTAATGCCCCTTCCTTAGACAGTGCCCAGGGTACACTTGCCCCCTGTCACCCTCACATGATGCTACTGAGGTGGAATGTGGAATTGACCATTTCTCTCCTTCTTTATAATTATTTACTGTAGTGCACACTGAGTGAAATATTACCAAATCAGAATAATAGTACTTGTGCCTGCTTTGCACTTCTATCTGACTGATACAGATAACTATGAGAAGTAGGGTAAATGGTGAATCGGATGGGAAAATAAAGACTCTGTTGGTTCTTTGAGAGTTCTTCAGACTTGCACCTAGGCTACTCCATAACATAACACAAAATAAGATTACGGGTAAAAATACAATGTGTTCATTTCTAAAGGAGAAATTATTTTTTAGAGAGAATTAGCTGTGGAGTGTTCAGCTATCCTGTGTTTTGTTCAAGATACATTAGTATTCTCTCAGAGAGAAAGTCCAAAATTCAATTGAACATGAAAGAAAATATCCTGCAATGGAACTAATTTCTTTGGATCATTTGAACCAGTACTTGTACAGAAGTGTCTTCAAATGGTTGAGCATTTCATTATTTTTGAGCTCAGAAACAAAAACAGCAGCCTGAATGACTTTATCCTCTTCCTCTCTTATCTGAACTATAGGTAGACCTGGCTACTGATAAAAGAGGCAGTCTACAGCTTCACTTTTTATTGTGTATACCTACATTTTTAAGCCCTCATATATCTTGCTACCCCTCACAGCAGAACACAAATGAAGGATTGATGTAGAGAAGATGGGCTCAAAGAATCTTGCCTTCCTATGTCCTTAGACCAACACAGCTACAACTGGAAACTCAGAGAAGAAGGGATTACACTGGCAGCTGGTTCTTTTTTGGGACTCCCTGTGCTCTCTCCCATTTCTCCTCTGATTAAGTCCATGTAATTATACTGTTAATTCTAACAAGCATTTTCTGGTTGGCCAGTTTCTACTTCTTTGCCCTAGGAATCAACCTAAACCAGTTCTTTAGTGATCCTAGGAGATGCCAATTAGCTAAAATAATATGTCCTTGTAAATTAAAGTTTCTAATTGGGTGGATATCTTGTCCTTTTCCTTACTGGAACAGAACATCTCCTTATCACTTTTCTGCTTTCCTTTCCTTACATCAAACCAATTCAAAATGTAACCTTGCATCTGTTGAGATGTATAGCTTTTCCAGGGATGCCAGTTTGTTGCACCCATGATTTTGTGGGGAGCTGAAACCTCGGAACTTCAATCTCAATGGTTTGGAAAGGGGTGGAAAGGGCTATAGGTTAGTCATAGGGCTGTGCAGAGATTTGGGTGCTGACCACCCCCGCACTCTCCCAGCCCCCTCCCCATGACTGCCCTGCCAGCCTCAGCTCTGGCCTTTTAAGAAAAAAAAAAAATCCAAAAAAACCCTGCACTCACTGGTTCTGGCAGCAGCCTTAGGGCTTCAGGGGGCTCATGCAAAGCCCCCCTACACAATGTGGGGAAGTGGGGGGCAGCAGGGATCGTCCCTCTGCCGGGCAGAAGCTGGTGAGTCTGGGGTTTGTTTTTTTTTCTTAAAGGGCCAGAGGTGGGGCAGGTGGGGCAGCCATGGGGGGGGGGCCTGGGAGAGTAGGGGGTGTTGAGGAGCTTGTGGTGGAGCCCCCCATGCAGCATGGGTCAGTGCAGGGCACCAGGAATTGCCCCACCGCCTGGCAGTACTGGGTGAGTCGGGGCTTTTCTTCCTCCCAAAATGCCAGGATCTGGGGTGGGCAGGGCAGCCATTGCCAGGCTGGGAGAGCGGGCAGGGGATGGGGCTTGTGTGAGTTGGAGATTCGGCTGATTCAGCAGCAGCCAACTCTTTGAATCAGATTCAGCTGAATCGATTTGGGACAGTGATTTGAATCATCAAATTGAATCATTGTTCCCCGAATCGACTGAATCTGAAGTGAATACTAGCCACTTTGCACATGCCTAGTTAGCCAGGCTGTCTAGAGGTATGGGAGAATACTGCTAGCATATAAGCCCTCCCTGGTTTTGCTCGGTATACTGGCACAGAAATAACAGAATTAAAGGTTAAGAAATACAAGGATTTATTAGTAACAACAAATACAATGAAACAGCAACAGTGGATTTAAATGCAATCTTAGAGCTAACAAGTTAATACTTGCTAGACCACAGCCAATGCAGTACCTTTAGCCACACTCTGCACCATGGAGCCCACTAAGGGTCCACCCATTCCACAGAATCTTTAAAGCGGAATCTCTTCTCTTCACTCTCAGTCTTGCAGTAGTCCAGAAGCTACTGTCACAAGGCAAATCCCCACACTAACAGAGAGATCACCACTCTCTGTGGGCACACTCTGATCCAGAGGATCACTGCTTCTCAAACCCTTTTGTGAACTCTAACGCAGGAGGTCATCACCCTCCAGGTACTTACTCACAGTATTAGGAGGTTGCGACCCTCCAGGGGTGAGAAAGAGACAGATGAGTCACTGCCAAAGGGATCACTTCTCTCTGGGACCACCTAACCCTAGCTCTCCCAGCTATCTCTGTCTGCTCTCACACACACTATCTCCCCCGCCATGCACTGCAGCTTCTAACATGCGCTTTTATGCCTTTTTAAAATCACATTACACCATTCTTTCTCAATTAGTCATCTCCAGTTGCACTCTGTCTCTGTCTCTGTCTCCAATCATCACTGCTATTACCTTGATACATTCTTTACCATCCATCTGTCCATCCAAGGCAGTCATCCACATTTATCACAGACTTTTACATGGCTTTCTCACCATTTTTGACAGTTACATTCATGCATGCTCAGATTTTCCAACTGGCTCAAGAGTTGAAAAGTTTAACTTTTCCAGCGAGTTCTCAGACCCCTCAGCTTATCACAGACATATCACATGCTTTAGATGAAGCCATTTATTTTCAGTTTTGCAACTGGATCAAAATTTGGAAGGAAAAAGATGGCATCCTGTCTCTAACTGGCTCATCCCTCCCATGAAGTAAAGGGAAATTTTAAGTGTAATGTTAGTTTTAAATACAGTGTATTTGGTGTAGCTTTAGCTTCCAGAAAGGGTAAGTTCATATGACACCAAGAGATAAAATCTGTTACAACTACCTTTGTTCCAGGTAGAAATTCTGAGCTATAAGATAGTATAGATGCAGTTCAGCAAAGTTTTAGGTTTGCTCCTTGAAGAAAGCAGCAAATAGCTCCATTTGATAATCTCTTTGTTGTAGTTTAGGCTACTTGAAATAGTCCCCTTTTTACATAATTGTCTAACTGACGTCCACATAAAATTTTTTTTGCCTCATTGCTGACAAGGCCAGTCACTCTGTTTCATACTATAGTACCACAGCTCATTCCTGAATTAAAATAATTCTGAGGGGTTTGTCATCATTTAGTAATATCTTATAAACTTGAAAATATCTATTCATATATAAACTAACTCATAGCATTGTGCCTTAAGCGTCTTCTTTCATCATTATCTCCTCTGGTACATGATAGGCCATTGTTCACACCTTTTAATCCTATGTATGTCTATTCAAATTATTAGTCTTTTAGTTTGTTCCATGAAGTGTGGCTTCTGGAGAGCCACTCTTCATGGAAGAAAATAAAAGCCTGATAATTTGAATATACCATCATAGTTGCATATTAACTGGCATGTCTCTTATTGGTATGCAATGACAAATTTCCAATTTTAATTCATAACAATATCTGTTTTGGATATGATTATCTTTGATTTAATTACAGTAGTTACAAATCTTATATGTAGTGATTAATTCCTATGACCTGAACCTTGAAATGTGAATGTTTAAATCAACAAAATACCAGTTTGTTTCACATTTCAGAAAGTGCTTTGGCCCTTCACTTACAACAGCACTCTTTTCTTTTTGAATTTCTTGTTGTCTTTCTTTAAGTGATAACTCCCACCATTTTTTGTTCACCTTCATGTTATGAACTTCGTAGAATTAGTAAATATACAGGGTTTAGAACTGGTTGTTTTTAAATCTTAGGGTCCTCATTATCAGCAAACATGTAAGTGAATTACGAAGGTTGACATCCAATTAACACAGTCTTTTACAGGTTTAATGAGCAATGATAAATTTAAATCCTTTCTTTGGCACTTTTAAAGTAAGTGTAATTACATGGAGAATGAACTAGAGAGATTGTTGTTCCATTGATTCATAATAAATTCTTTGTAATTTATGTGCATTGAGACAGGAGGTGTCTTTTCTGCAATGAAAGCCATGGGTTATTTAAATAATTCTGTCTGTTTTAATAATATCCAATAAAACATTAATTCCTACAACGTATGGAATAATAACAGGGTAAGATGAGCCATGCTGTTTCATTGCTTATTTTTATTTTTAGACATTCAATTAGTATCCTCTGTACCATTAAAATATGTGGCATTTCTTCATTTCCTTTGACATTACTTCATTGCTAGTTGTGAGAAAAATATTTCTTGTTGTCTATGTAACATTAAAGACTTTGTAAAACATTTAATTAATGGTTTTAATTAGTAAGCAGGGCCTTCATATAGTGCATTCACTGTTTCTCTGATTGAGAAAGTCTGTTCCTTTCCAAAACAGAAAGAGAAGTTTTATTATTAATGTTTCTGTTCAAGCCTGAAGTCACCTGCCATATGCTTTATCAAAACATTGCTCCTAGGTCTCTTCCCAGATCAGTTTTACACTAGTGTAATTCCAGTGACTTCATTGAAACTGTCAGTAATAACGACCATACTAGGGCCAGTGAGAGGAGAATTAGGCTTATGCAGTGTACCTGTGAAAAAAATACAATAAAAATGAAGTGGAGTTACCTGGTTCCCACCAGTATAACTCTTAAATTGCAAATTCATTGGGAAAGGAGTGCTTCTTTGTTCTGTGTTATTATAGTAGCTTAGCCTAGTGAGATTCTAGATTTAATACCTGGCCACGATGATAGGCATAATTATTCATTATAATCACAATTATGAATAAATCGCTCTTCACTTAAATCACTGTAACTTACTGTTTTGTGTAGCAAACTTGAGGACTTTTTATTTAGCTAAAATGGACTTCATGCTGATCTGTGTTATGCTGTTTTACTGGGTAATTCTATTGACCATATTTTAGTAGAGAGATTGACTTAACAGTTATTGCCTTTTCCCTACAGAACCATACAACCCTTTACTTTTTCCAAACGTGATGGTGGTAGTTGTACAGGTGATAGGCAAGTTACAGAGTAGGAAGTATATGTAAGCCTAAGGGAGTTTGCTGTAATTTGGTATAACTTTTACTTAGAGGGTCCTTTCTCTTAAAGGTTGTCTACATATAAATTGGAGCCAGAATAACTAAATCAGATGTAATTCATACAATTATGTTAGCACCTGTCTGTATGCAGACACTGTTAAGCTGGTCTGTTTCTCCTGATATCTGTTAAATCAAGAGGACACTCTCTTTTGAAGATAATTAAAGGTGTGAGCTTCAGTAGATTTAGTTATTTTGGTTCTAATTTGTGTGTAGAATAGCCTTAATTCACTAGAATTTTTATACTGTTTCTTCTTCTTTCTGACTCTTTTTGGAAACTAACAATATAAGTGTTTGTACATAATGTAATCTTGCCAGTGAAGGTGTTCCTTACTGCTCCTTTTCCCCTTGGACCAGCAGCCTCCATTTTTTGTGGAACTTTATCAAAGGCAAAGAATGGACTTCATCCTCTTCTGTATACCACTCTGTACCAAGTGTAAATCAGGGATAATTGTATTAAATTCACTAGCACAAACAGAAAAAAAACAAAGGGAAAAAATAGCCCTGAGAACTCCACTGAAGTCTATTGACCTTAACATGGTTTTTACACTAGTGTAATGTCATTGGCTTAAGATGATTAAATTCAAGGCCATTGGAGTTACCAGGAAAAAAATCAGTTGATAGTATAAAAAGTGTTTAATTTATTGTACATCTCTGGTAAAAGCAACAGGTAAACTGGCTCAGATAAGTTAAAAATCATCCCAATCCTTCATTCACCTTTTAACTAAAACTACTGTGAAGTATAAGGAAGTATAGCTAACTTAAATAGCGTGTGTCCTTTTTGTATGTGTCTGATTTCTAGAAGTTAATTTCAGAGCACATTTTATCCTGCTGGCATCACAAAAAGCTGGAAATCTCAGTAAAAGCATGGTTCTTCTAGGGTTTGAGCCTGGACTCCAATTTAGTTTTCACTCTGCTTGAATTTGATTTTCTGTTATAAGTCTGAAATCTGTCATTTCAAGATGAGGAACTTTGCACTTTGCTTGGAGTGGGTGTTTGTCAGCACTATATTAACATGACTATTTTTGGTTAACTCAGGAACCAGATAGAAATACAGTTTAATAAATACATTTTTTTAAAGCTTTGAGAGTAAAATATAAAAATCAGTTAATGAATATGCATGAAAACGCAGTTTTTTGCCTGTCTTCTAAAAAAACCCCAAACCTAGCTCTTCAGAGGGAAGCCTAGTCCAGCCTTAATCATGCCTATTCTCCTGAGTCATATCTCTTACAAAAATAATATATAAAGACCTTTCTATAGCATACATTTCTTAGCAAAAGTGTGTTGGAGCCAATGAGTAAATAGTACATATTCTTCATGACAGCTGAAGAGATTCAGTCTCTTGGCTCTCCCTGTGTCTCAATGACTGACCAATCATCTGCAAAGCACTATGCAGTTTGATGTTAAAGTTATCACTTTCTACTGGTTCTCAAACAAAGCCCAGTCAGTCTTCACAGGATGAGTGGAGCTGGAGGATGCCCACCTGTAGGTGGATGCATTTTACCTTTCTGTAACATTTTTACTAAACAATCCATCAAAATACAGAGGCCAGTTCTGATCTCATTTATACTGTTGGACATCCAGGCTAGGGACAGACATTACACATAAACCGGTTTAAGTGATCAGAAACTGGTTTAAACCTGTAACAGAACAGATATTTTGTGCACATCAACCAGTTTCAAAATGGCTGAAATTGTTTAGCGATAAACCTGGTGAATGTAGTATCAGACTTAACTGATTTGGCTAAAAACAATTTATGCAGCGTCTGTCCCAGACTCCTTCCTGGTTTAACTTAAACCAGACTCCCCCTGCATCCTGGCATACTCTCTGAGTTGGGCTCTCTGCTTCAGCCCAGTCGAGCTGGCTCCGCACCCCTGCTCCCCAGCCAGAGCAGGGACAGGCAGGGGTAGGGGTCTGGCCAGAGGGTCAGCCCCGTTCTCTGTCCCACTGGCAAGGACCCGCACTGGGTGCTCCCCTTTTGCTGTGGCAGTGCTGGGACTCCATGGCCCCTGAGGTGGAGGGTGGCAGGGAGGAGGGTTAGTCTCCCCCCTACACCCACTGGCAGCCAGGTCTGCACACTGTAATCTCTGTGCTTGCTGCCTGTGGGGAATGAGCCCCCTGCTGTCTCCTCCACTGGATGCTGGAAGAGGGGGAACAACCCCAACCCTGCCGTCCACAAGGGGCTCTGCTGGCTGGCATCTAGCTATGCCCCCATCCAGCCACTGCAGGTGGAGGGGGCAGGGACTTTGATGGGGGCAGCAGCCCCTGTTACAGTGCCATGGACTGTGAGCCTCTTCCCAGCAGGGGATGCTGCCGCAGGGTGGGTAGAGCTGTGTCAGGCTGTGCGCAGGAGCATCGATGTCCAGAGTGGGCCAGAGCCCTACAAGTCTCCTGCAGCGCTGCCATGCTCTGCAGCAGCTCTGCCAGCCCCGCAGTGCGGCCCCCCACTAGGAAGAGGCTCATGCTTGGGGAAACTATGACTGGGGCAGCCATGGTTGTTCATTGCTCCAGTGGTTGGGGTGGAGCCAGACACTGCCAGCAGGACCTCTGGGGGGGTGGTGCAGAGAGCAGGGTTATTTTCTGCTCTGCCCCCAGGGCAGGCAGATCTACTTGGCCTGGTTGCAGCCACTGCTTAATCTGTGCTTGGGCCAGCCCCCTGCTTTCTGCCTGTTCTCACTGGGTAGGTGGAGCAGGCGGAAAGCAGCTGGAGCTGGAACTCCAGGCACTAGGCAGAAGCCGCCAGGCTGAAGTTCCCCCCACCTCAGGCACAGCGGCGGAGCAGGAGGCAGGGTTAGAAGCAAGGGTAAGAGAATAACCCTTCTGAGCTCAGCTAGCAGCCAGATTCCCCTCACCTCCAGCAGCAACTCCCCTTTCCCCTCCTGCCCCTACTGCCGCTCTTGGGGGGGAGGGAGGAGGCACATGGCAGGGAGATGTTGCTTCAGCCCAGAGCATGGAGCTCTGATTCCAGCTCCAGCTGCCTTGCTCAGCCCACCCGGCACAATGAGCAGCCCCTGTGGGGGGAATGGGTGGAAAGCAGCTGGAGCTGGAGCTGTTTTGTACTCTGAGCAGAAGCTGCTAGGCTTAAGCTATGCCCCCCACCTACTCAGAGCAGCCTGGCAGCAGCAGAAGTGGGAGGGGGAGTAGCTGCAAGGGGCGGGGGGGGGGGCTCTGTGCTGGCTGGGTTCAGCAGGGTTGTTTTTCTCCATCAAGCTGCAGCTGCAGCTCTTGCCCCACCATGCAGCTGCTCTCAGGGCATGGGAGGCTTCAGTCCCGTGCCTTCTTCCCTGTGCCTGGAGCTCTGGCTCCAGCTCCAGCTCCAGCTGCTTTCTGCCCACTCTGGCCACCCAGGGTGATGAGCAGCCCTGTGGGGGAAGGGAGTGGAAAGCACCCTGAGCTGAATCCATAGCTCTGTGCACTGGGCAGGGAGGGGGGCTATTACCCCCTCACTCTAATGTCTGGCAAAGGGGCAGAGAAGGAGTGCAGGAAGCAATTGGCAGCAGCCCACGTGGGCAGACCTTGGCTGCAGTCCCCCATGGGTGGAGGGGGGACCCCTCTTCCTGCCTCCTTTGCCTCAGGGGGCCACACCAGCTGGTATCTGTGAATGGGGAGCAACCAACAGACCCCAGCTCTGGTGCATGGGACAGGGAGGGGGAAATTAATCCTCTCCCTGGCCAGTTCACTGCAGGCTGCCTGGGCTGGTCACACCCCTCCTCCCCGCCCAGCTTCCCTGCAGCCAAGGGCTGCTCTAGCACCCCCTGGCTTCTGGCCTGAGCTATTGCAGGCATGTGTCTGTATTTCCTAAATGTCTATCCACTTGTGAATTGGCTCAATCTGGGCAGGCTCGACTAACCTGCTAAGATTGAATCAATACAGGCCCCAGGTTTTTTAATGTCTGTCCCTAGCCCCAGAGCAACTCCAGAGGAGTCAATGAATTTAAACGAGTTATACTAGATTTACAGCACTGTAACACAGCACAGTTTTGCCCATTGACTAAGGATTTCTATATAACAAATGTGATTTATTCTATATTATGTATATTCATTCAAATTTTGCTTTTCCAGTATTCTATCATATATATTTCTAAGTAATATTTAATATACAAAATCAACATATGTATAGATATTTATACCTAAGTTTCAGGTCAAAGCCACCAAAGTTTCAGATCAAGGTCCTTGTTTATTGAGGTTATCTTAGTATATAAGCAGTAACTGATTAACACAGATCATGGTTTTCTCTGATTAAAAAAAAATACCCAATTTTCAGATTCAAAAATATAACCCAAAATTCACATTTTTCCGTGATCAAAATAAAACACCACTAATATATATCTGTCCATGCCCCTGGCCCAGCCACTGCCACAGTAAGGGGGAACGCCCAGCAGACCCCAGCTCTGGTCCATGGGACAAGGAGGAGGAAATTAAACCACTCCTTGGTCAGTTCATTCTAGGCTAGTGCCGGGGCTGGCCACATCCCCCACCTGCCCCGTAGCTTCATTAAAATGAAACACCAGTAATATATATGTATTGATGTTTGGTGTTTCATTTTGATCACAGAAAAATATGGACTTTGGGGTTTTTAATCCTAAAATTGGGGATTTTTTAGTTAGAGAAAACCAGGATCCCTGCTGATTAAGATGCTGAGAGTATAAAGACAAAATAGATCCTCAGTATATATGTCCTAACTAGACGTAGCATCAGATGGTAGAAGGGACAAACTTGGGTATCTCAAGATGCATCTGAATGCATATAAATAAATAGAAACTTTTGATTTTCAGAACCTGTTAACATCCATTCAAAATGTATATATTCTGCAACGTCTTAAAAATAAACTATTTTAGGGGCTGCTTTTGCTGGGGAGGGAGGGAAGGGGAATGCCCAAATAGTTAAAGCTGAGTTTTAGAAAATTATTAGAGCTAAAAGAAGAATCATCTACTCTATATCTGACCATACATGGACAGCCATTTGTGCATTTCTAAATGCTTGGATCATGTAACTTTGTACTTGGTCAGTCAGTTACAAAAGCCGTAGTATAACTTCATGATTATCTAGGAATGCCAGAAATTATTATATGAGTATCTGTGATTTAGTGATATCATTCTCAAAAATACTGATTGAGCAAGCCAGTAATTTGGGAAATAATGGTACAGAAATAAAGAACCCTATAAGCCTTTGTACCACTCTAATACCATGTTGTTGTACCTTCTAGAAGAGTATTTATGGCATTATAAAATCATCATGTCCAGCATTCTCATTTTTGTGAGGTTGACATGGCAAGTTTTACATCAAAACTCTGAGATAGCCTCTGGCAACGTGTCATGCTTCCCACCTCTGTTGAGGCCTTACATACCATTAGGTTCTTTCATCTGTGAGGTCCACCTTCCACTACCATTAAATACAATACAGAGTGAGTAAACTCAGCTTCCACTTTGGAACCAACATAGTTCATCATGCCAGCTGGAGGTTACTGTTGCACAGTGTTCTTTTTTCCAAAATCTGTACCTACAAGAGAAATCTGCAACATTCTCAGGAAAAAAAATAATCTCGTCCATAATGAATCTTGGTAAAGTAAAATTGTAAGATGAACATGCAGAATGTGATTCACTAATATGAGTCACCTTGCAAAATATCCTAAATCACTATTGCTAAGAAAGATATGCTGTAGGGTAGTCTCGTTTATACTTTACTCTTCTATGACACATTGTGACATAAGAATAGACATGACTAAAGCTGCATTAAGCATCAGAAGAAGAGTAATGTTGGGGTCATTGCATTATAAATTATTTTCTGGTTAGACAAGCAACCAATCAATTAGTTTTGCTGTTTCAGTTTGGAACTCACATTTGTCTAGATCTGTATCTGGATTAAGCGTTAAAAATCCATTTAAAATCAATTTACTGTTCCTAGTTAGGACATAATATGATGTTGGAAATTGCAGTAGTGTTAGTAGTAGAAATTGATAACTCATGGTTCTCTTAATATCATAGGGAAAGGTGCAAGAAACAGTATGCAGAGATCTTGTTATGCTAGATTAATACTACCACTTTCACCTAAATTATAGATTTGCAGTATGAACAAAACAGTTTTATATATAAGGATAAAGCACACTAATCTAAATGAAGATTTTTTTTAATTGTAGTATATCAATATGGAATGAGGAAATTATTTACTTAGAAGTAAGATTTTTGTATCAAAACTATATTATTTATTACTTTCAAATTAATTATTTATTAATATGAAATTACCTGTTAAAAATAACTAATATAATGGCTCACCATCTGTCCACTGATACAGATGGAGTGTTATCCTTTTACTTCAGGATCCAGATGCTAATGATGCCTATTTGAAAATATGAGTCTTGAGTTTGTATATTCACAGAAAGTTGTTGATTTTCAAAAGGAGTTCACAGTTCATGGTACTTGCTAGTATCAGTAGCCTCATTTTCAGAGATAATTCAAATCAGGAAGGCCAGGGGAATCTCAGTATTTTGAAAATTAAGCCACTGGGGTTTTTAATCAAAGGAGAGTAAACTGGCATTTAAAATTTCCCCATGTGCTTTACACATCAGGTTCATGCAAGCAAATATAATTTTAACATCAGATACATTTCTTGTGTTTATATCATTTGTGACCTTAATCACATACTTGCTTTTGTAATCATAACTGAAAAATATTGAAATTTACTGTCTGAGGTAATGAACTAAGGGGGCCTCATCCTGATTAAGTGTTTAAGCAGTGGGAAGCGTATTGATTTCCTCCGGCATTTACTTCAGTCCAAGGATAAATCTGTGTTTTAAATTCTCTAATAAGATCTTAGATTCATGGGTTTCATAAGGACCATGTATTGTCCCTATTTAGGTTCAGTAGCATCTCTGAACCTGTGTTCTCTAACTTACTCAGAAGGAATAGATCTTACATCAAATACAAAATAAAATGTTGGTTACATTTGATTATATATACTATCAAAAGATAAGTACTCTTTAGAGTTGATGTCTGTTAGTTGGTGTCCTGAAGGATCAACTGTGTTGTGAAATGCAGGTAATTAAAGGTAAGATCCAATGCAGCCACTTAAGCATTGTAATCCCTAAAAATTAAGCATCTGATCCCCAGAAGAAAATCAAAATATACTGGAATTAGCTATTAGGATGTCTGGGGAGATATAGGTGCCTCAAAAGAGGGATTCTGGGTTCAGTGCTTTAAAACCATATCTGTCTAAATTGATATTGTAGGTGCTGTTGACACTGGATTTATGACGCAGATACCTTGTTCTGGGTGAACCCAAACCCTCAGACCAACCATGACCTTTCCATTGAATAATAGATACATTTTATTGATACACAGTAATAGCAGATAAGAATAATACAAATAGTTCTATATCTCCCAGTCCTTGAAGTGTCACAGAGGAAAGGTACATCTGCCCTGTACACGAGCTTCACCCTGAGGTTCTTTCTTGAATGTCAGATGTCAGCAGCCTGAACATTGTGGGCTGAGGCCCTCCACCCCCAGGAGGGTGGATGACAGGGGGTGGTGGTGTGCCCTTTGTCCATGGTAAACTTGGGTTCCCCTCCCAGGGACCCTGTGCTGCTCTAAAATCCCTGCTTTTGTATTCTTTCTCCCCTCTGATGACTCTTCACTGATCATCATTGATTGGTCTCCCTGTGGTCATCGTACTGTTCATGTTCTGTCCTGTTAGCATATTTTTTGTTTCACAAACCCATCACATGCACACATTTTAATTTGGTTATTTACCAGACCTCCTAATGTGGTCTCTTTACCAAAACTGGACATCCCAAGCATTTTGCAGTTGGGCAGTGTGACCTAATGCCACCTTATCTCATGTTATGGAACACTGTGGTACACGTCTTCAATTTTCCAGCCTGTGTGTCTGCTGGCTTCAGACACAGTGGATCTGGAAGGAAATATTGTCACAAACAGGCTTTTAGAAATCTGTTAACTCTTGCCATTCTCCTGGACCATTGTTCTAATGCATATCTACTTTACCTACAAGCCAGTTCCCAAAAGCAAACCTCTAAATATCATCTTTTAGCCATCAGGTACCTAAACAGTACAAGTTAAAAAGCAAGTTAAAAAGCACCTATGCCTTCAAATGTATTAGTAGCCTCCATTTTGGCCTGAAAGGTTTCCAGAGTTCTTAGACTTGGGCTACTGTGAATGTTCAAAAGCAATGCCACCTAGGGGACAAGCTCCCACCTATTCAATCAACAATCAGTGTGAGGTGCTGTAGGTTTAAACAAGTCCCTGACTCCTCAAGTGAAAACAGAGCATAGCTAGTACAACTTGCAGATCATTACAGAACACAGCTCGAAGGACCACCTAGGGGAATACCAGTGGCTTATTTTGTAGCCTGATAGGTAAGGCAGTCTCCTAGGGAGTGAGAAATGTGGTTTTACTTCCTGACAGGCTGAGGAGGGTCTTGAAAACCTAGATTCCTTCCCAGTAGTAGAAACTATTTCTATATGACTCATAAAATTGAATCCAGTGCTCTCTGTACCATCAATTTTCTTTAGTCACAATTAGATTTTTTTTAACAGTCATGAAAGGCATTTTGCATATGTTAGCAGTTGTGCCACCTATTACATTTCTTTCATTGTTTTCTTCTGTAAGTAACTCAAATAAAAAAACCTATAGGTATACATTTTCTCCAGAGTGAATTAGTGTAAGCCTTCACAATCATGCCTGAGATAATTGATTCAATATGGTTCTTTTCCTTCACTAACACCCTGAGTTACATCTATTTTTGTGAGATATCTCAGTAAGTACACGACAGTCTCAGTCATTAAACATTGCACACAGAGGGTTGAATAAGGAAAAATTAAGATTTTCAGTTGCCTTATTTACTGATGGATCATCCTTAGCTTGCTCACTTTTTCTCCTCTCTTTTTTACTGGTCCTTCTTTTCAGTTCACCTTACAAACCATCTAAATTCCCTTCCATTTTTCTAATTAAAACACCAAGTACTGGTAATATTTCTTTTTAAAAAGTTTGAGGAGTTTCTCTTTCCCTCTTTCTCTTTCCACCCTGCTGAAAGATTTATGCAAGTTTAAATCTCCTCTAATTGACTTTAGCAACATGCCACTGTCTTCTATACTGACACTTGTCATTTTACAGATTGTTCCTTACTTTTAACTGTATGTTCTTGCCAGAATTTTGCGTCATCATTGCATTTTGCAGTCTCTTGTTAATTTTCTAAAGAAGCCTACGTCAGTGCACTCAATGAGGGAAGAGAGGGCTGTAATAACAATGAAGATTATGATGATGATCATCATCTTCCTGAGTTTCTCACTGAAAGCCATATTGTCTCATCAGGGTTTTGTCTATGCCCCATTGATTTAAATGTCATTGATCTAGCTGTAGCGGGCAGCCTAATCCACGGATAATTTAGAGCGGTATTTCTCAAACTTTAGATACCTAGGCACACTTTTTGTGGATTATAATAGGCAGCGATCTTTAATCTTACACCCAAAAGGCAAGTGGGGAAGAATGGAGGTAGTGCTGCAAATGCAGTTTGCAGCTGTCTAGTCCCAGTGCAGGTCCTCAGTGGCTGGAAGCTGCACATTCACTGCCGCTTGAGAGTGGGAGCCTAGGAGGAGCAGTGTGGCATGGGCACAGGGAAGGGCCATGGCCAGGTCCCTGGGGTGCAGGCATGGTGTGATGGCACAATTTTAGATGTCCAGTCCCAGTGCCATTGCCACTTCTCCCAGCTCCCCACCCTCTGGTTTTGATGTGTGTGCAGCTTTCAGCCACTGGGGAGTTATGTTGGGACCAGGCACCTGCAGACTAGTACTGTCTCACTTTGCCTGTGAAAGGGTGATGCAGTGCCAAATGCAAAACTGTTCTGGGTTCACTACACCTATATAAAAACTCACGGTACCTACTGTGGAATACCTGGCATCAGATGTTCCTCAATGAATAACAATGAATTTAAAAAAATCCAAATTTATCTTTTACTATGGTAACACATACAAGAATAATGGAACAACAAATGATAAATGGAAACCTTACAAAGAAAAGAATTCTTCAAAACCGCACACATATGTGTGCGCACATACATGTGCGCGCGCACACACATGCACACAAGATATTATTCCTTAGTACCACAGAAGCTGCTAACCAGCTTTACTGCCCCTGATATTCCTTGTATTCTGAGTCTTGCTAGCAGCAGATTGAATCTACCATCTCTGGATCCAGTGCACTTATGTCACTTCTTCCACCAAGCCAGTGCACAGAGCAGGGCGCACACGCAGGGCTGCACGGGGTGGGTAGTGGCAGCAAGGAGACTCCTGGTGTGGATCTCTGCTCCCTGTGGAGCCAGGTCCCGTGGCAAGGCAGTGCTGGTCCCTGCCATGTGACCTGGCTCCACAGGGAGCAAAGATCTGGGGCTGCATGAGGCAGGCAGTGGTGGTGAGGAGACCCCGGTGTGGATCTCTGCTCCTTGCAGAGCCAGGTTGTGTGGCAGGGCAGTGCTGGTCCCTGCTGTGTGACCTGGCTCCACAGGGAGCAGAGAAGAGATCCGGGGCAGCACGTGGCAGGCAGCGGTGCGAGGAGACCCCGGTGTGGATCTCTGCTCCCTGCAGAGCTGAATCATGTTGCAGGGACCAGCAGGCTTGCTTGCCACTCTGTGCTGCTTCCCTGCCCCATGACCTGGCATGACAGAGATGCACGTGGGGGACTCCTCGCCTGCACGGAGGGCAGCGGTCCTCCCCCTCCCCCGGACGAGCCACCCACAGCCCCATCCTGTTCCCTGCTGAGACCCTGCAGCCCCTGGCCCCAAGCCTCACCTGGCTGGGCAGTAGGGCTGTGCAAAGCTTGCAGCCCATTCAAAACAGATTCAGAGGAGATTCAGCAGAGCTGAATCTCCAAAACAGATTCAGCTGAAACAAAACAGGACAGTGATCCAAAACACGGAAACGAATCACTATCCTCCGAAATGGCTGAATCTGAAACCGAATCGAAACACGGCCATTTCGCACAGCCCTAGAACACAGGGATGGTGTGCTCAGGGTAGGGATGGTCTATTCAGAGGTGGCAGTACTGTAACATTCAGCAAGAATGAACCTCAGTATTGCTCCCAGAGTCAATCCTAATTACAGCAAACTACCGTAATTCAGTCTGAGGATGATGATTGAATGGATCACTGGGGTCAGCTCTTCACCTGGAGTCTTTAGTAAGCTGCTCAATATAGGAACCTTATCTTGATGCTACCCACCTATCTAGGATTGGTGATGAAGCTTCACAACACTTCAACAGAAGCATGAGGCTCATACCCTTTGATGAATGGAGCCTAAGATGGGAAAGGCGAGAGCAATGTTGCAGCATTCTTCAGTAAATTTCCTCTTTTGACCAGCTTTTTCCTGTTCTTGTTTCAGTTGGAACTAGGTTGTTTTTTTCCATCTAGGATCTAGTCTATTTGAAGTATTGCTACATCCTGCATTTTTGCAGATAGTTAAACTAGATTAGCCTTGAGATCTCTGCCAATCTCTTGAAGCTGGGCGGGGGGAAGGGGGGAGAGAGAGAGGCGTACAGCTTCCTGTAACTGGAAAACTTGACAGTAGAGCACGCAGCTTCTCATAACCTCTCCAAGAATTTTCCTATTAATGTTGAACATGGGAGTAAAAATGAGATGAATATGTTTGGAGCCCTGATGATGAGGACATTTTAGTAACTTGTGCAGTTACTCCTGGTAAGATAGGAATGGTGTGATCCAGCTGGAGATGCTTTAAGGTTGTGCTGTAACTTCTGATATTGTCCAAGGGGCTGACAGAAGTCAGGGATTCAAAAGATGCAGAGCCTATGAACAGTAGTCAGGTGTGGTCTAGAGAGATACCGTTTCAGTGCCCTGGGGGCTGTCTTCTTCTGTTGTAGTCCCACTCAGTGTTTTGATGTGGTGAATGTAGCATTACAAATAGGGAGTCTGATGCTGTACATGAACTTCAGTGGGAGTCTGGGTAGAATAGACACAGTGTGAAGGACAGCATGATTTTAACTGAATCACAATTGATTTTAACTGAATCACAGTTATGTGTTATGTGCATCAACTGATCCAAATTAGTTTTAGTGTATAATTAGATGATTGATTAACTGTGTATGTGCTTGTGTTGAGTATGATCATGCTATTAGATATGCAAAATGAAATTTCAAGCTGATACAAATGTAGTGCAGGACCTACTGATTCAAGCAGAGAGAGGATGCCTTATTGACCCTCCAGATACAACTATAGGCAAAGAATATCTCTTCGTCTTCAGCTGTGAAGTGGGTCTTCTCACAAAAATGTGAGATCAGATTAGGTCCAGGGTCCTGCTTGTCAAGGCTGTCCCCACTGTCTATATTTACTGTCTGTTTATTACCTAGAAGATGTGAGACAGGGTTACTTCAGAGTTCCTGAGCTCTCTTTAGAGGTGCAATACTATATGCACTTTTAAGCATCATCTTTTGAAAAAAAAGTTCAAATATACACTGGGGACATTGAGTACCCAACAGGATTTAGTTACCATGTGTATAATACCAATACCAAACTCCTGTTTGAATGTTTCGTTCTTAAATGCAGCCTGTTGAATTCCTGTTATAAAAACTGACCAACGTTGGGACTCATGAGATGCAATGGGTGTTCAGAGAGCTCACTGTGATTCAACTCTTTATTGATTTCAGTCCATGTTGCAAATCTGTTTTTAAAACACCATTTTTTCTCTATTTGCATTAAGAATTACTAGTTGTTTTAGAGAAATTGTTTTTAAAGGGCAAGAATTTATTCTGTGCATCCTTTAAACACTCATCTGTGAAATCTAAGTAAAACTAAATAAATTGGATTCCTTTAACCAATATTTTAGCATAATATTCTCTATTGCAACTGTTTTCACTTGAGTGTTGTGATAACATTGACAAGACGCAGGTAGCATTCAAAATCATGAAGATGACATTTAGCTGAAAGATTTCTTGGACAAGGATATTTTGGAAGGTTCTAGATTACGTAGTTCATGTGAAATAGACAGAGATTGAATTCTCTGCGTGAAACTTTATGTGAACAAAATCTGGATAACAACTAGCTTATTACATAGCTGTATAGCAATAAAATGTTATTGTGTGGGATTTGTGAAGCAGCAGTACTATTTTTTTCATTGAAGCTTCTGAAGTTGCAAAGTTAATTGCAACTTCCAAGACATGAAGGAAGGAACAGAATCACATTAGTTAAAGGACATATTGGTCCAGCATTGAATTGGGCCTGAAAAAGATTAAACTGTATTTGCCTAAATCCAAGATGACTCTGAATGACTCCTCTAAGAAGTTACACATGGAAAATTTGTGAATTTGTTATAATTTTCTATGTATAGAATGTAAGTCTTGGAGAGTTTCATTAAGTTTGTCCCCCCACCACAGCAGTGGGGAAAGCAGTGGCAGGACATCAACTGGCAAGGAAGGCAGTAGCATAGCAGACAGTGGGAGGTGCAGGTAGTGGGGGAGAGGTGGTAGGGGACATGCAGTAGGGGACAGGCGGTGGGGAAGGTGGTAGGAAGGGCAGGTGGTGATGGAGTCAAGCAGTCTCTAAACCTCACATCTTGCCCCCTCAACACCTTGCTACCTGCCATCTACCCCCTCAGTGCCTCCACACCCTAGCACCTGCCCCCCTTCACCATGCCTACCTACCTGGCACCTTCCCCCTGTGTCACAGTGCTGCTTGGCTCCCACATGTCTATCCCTTGGCAGCTACCCTCCCTCCTGGCCCCCTTACCAGCCTCCTGCCTGCCTTCCCAGTTGCTTGCTCTCCAGCAGATCTCTGGCCTTGCTTCAGCCTGAGACACAGAGGACATGGTTTCTCTGGCCCCAGCCTGACCCAGTAGCAGCGGTAATGGTGGCAACCAGGTTTGGTTCAGAGCTTAAGTCAGAGCTGCCATGTGGGTCAGATACCAGTAGCCTGAGAGGAAGCAGGGGGGTTAATCCCCTCATTGCAGACAGCAGCAGCGGGGGGGAGGAGGGGGCAACACGATGCCCTGGGTCAAGTCTCTCCGAGGAGTGGCCAGCTGGCCACAGGGTGTGGCCAGCCGGCCTCCAGCTTCCAGTCGTGTGTGGTGGCTGTGGTTTACAGGTGGGCTGCAGCTGCAGTGCATCTCCCTGCCCCTCCCTCTCCCAGTGGCGGTGGTGGCAGAGTGAACTATCGTGGCGGGTGCAAGTGAAGCATCTGTCACCTGCTGCCTGCTTATGGTGGTGCCTAGCACTTGGGGCAGACTGCTGCAGGACAGGGCATGGGCAATGGCAGGGGGAGGCAATGGACCACAGGATCCCTGTGTGGCCTAGCCCCACGGTCAGGAGTGTAGCTCAGTCTGGCTTAGCCCCATGGCGCAGGGGTTCTGTGGCAGCCCATCCTGAGCACCTGGTGCCACTGTGAGCAGGCTGCAGTGGTCCATTACCTCCGCTCATGGCTGCCCATATCTCTGGCTTGCAGAAACCCACCCTGAGTGCCCAGTCCTGTGTCCCAGGAGTGAAGCCCAGTCTAGCCTGGCTGTATGGCCTAGGAGCGTAGGCAGTGACTGGCTTGTGGCAGCCTGCCCTTCCTTCTTCTGGCAGTGGCAGTGGAGGGAACTATCATGGCAGGCAGAGATGAGGCACCTGTTACCCACCGGCTGCTTGTAGCAGCACCAGGCACTTGGATGGGTTGCATGGGCTAATTGCTATCTGGGCCTCTGGGCTGTGGGTCCAGGCTGGACTGGGCTGCACTCTTGGGCTCTGGGGCCAGGTCAGACCAGGCTGCAGCAGTCCAGTGCTTCCCTCCCACCACCCATACTCCCATCCCGCAGTAGCATGCCCCAAGTGCCTGGCACCAGCCACAAGCAGGCAGTGGGTTACAGATACTACACTTGCACCCACCATGATATTTTACTCTGCTGCTGGGACTAGGAACCGGTAGAGAGCCACGCTGCAGCTGCAGCCAACCCCACATAGGGCTTGAGGTGGGAGGTGGCAGGCTCTGACCCCTGCCCCCTTGGGCCGACCCAGCCCAGGCCTCACTGCTGCAGCAGAAGTCATGGGTGAGTTGGACTCTGTACCTAGCCTCAGCTCCCTCCCTCCCTGTAGTCAGGTCACATCTCCCCTCCTCACAGCCAGCTGGCTACTCCTCAGAGGGACTTGGCCCAGGGCACCATGTTGGTGCCCCCCCACTTCTGCTGCCTGCAATGCAGGCATTAAACCCCGCTTTCCCTCAAGCTATGGCACCCCACAGCCACAGGTGAACAAGCAGATCCTATCGGTGCCCGCACTACCTACCCCCCGCCCTCAAAATGGGGGGATTAAACCTGCGCTTCCCATTAGGCTACTGGGGTCTGGCCCCACCCCTGTTTCTGCCACTTGATCAGTGAGGGGAGTGCGGGGGGGAGGCTGGGGATGCTGACAAGGGCTGCTGCTCCCTTGCTAGGCAGACCTGCCAGCACTCCAGAGCAGGGTTTCCCATCTCCACCCTTTTATCAGCCAGCCAGAGCAGTGATAGTGCTCTAGCTAGGGAGGAGATGGGTGGGACCAACCCTGCTTGGCTGAAACAGACACCCCCGCCCCACCCAGGGCTGGAGAGCATGCTGGAGGACTCTGACTTAACCTAAGTCAGGAAGGGGTCTTGGACAGAAGTTCATAAACTGGTTTGACCCACATCAGTTAAGTCTGATACTACATGCAACCAGGTTTTTTTTAAACTAGTTTCAGCCATTTTGAAACTGGTTTGTGTGCACTGTAACTGAAATTATGTTCTGTTACAGATTTAAACCAGTTTCTGATCACTTAGGGCATTTTTACACACACAAGTGCCACAGCACTGGGCACCTTGAAACGTGCCCAGCGCTGTGATGCATGCAGTTGTATCAGTGGCAAAATGCATGTCAGCACTGAGAAAATGGTGGTGGCACACTTTTGAACTAAAATTCATACAAGGTGCTTTAGTTCAAAAGTACACCACTACCACTTTCTGCATGCTGATGTGCATTGTGCAACTTATATAACTGCACATGATGCTGCACAGTATGCATCAGCTTGCATGCAGACCAGACTCAATTAATTGAGTCTGCTCCAAAGTGGCAGATCTCTGGTGTGTTGCAGGACAGAAAGTATGTGTATAAATGCCTTTAAACTGACTTATGTTTAACTTCTGTCCCTAGCCTTACTGTGGTACATTTTAAATTGTTTAGGAGTGGATAGTCTGTGGCTGTGGTTTCTGAGGTGCCAGAGTGCATGTTTTTGTGGACTGTGTTGAAAAGTAGTAGCCCATAGGGGACTGCACTCAGCAGTTCAGGAAGTCTTTTCTGCTTCTATTAACATTTTTCTTCTATTAACCTTTTTCTTCTGTTCTTTTAACTAGGGTAGATCTAAGCTTACACTTAAGTACAAGTATCCCTAAATTTTATCGCTTTCAAAATCATAGAGGATCTGAATTCTGCAATTCTATCTCTATAAAAAAAAAATAGTGATTCTGAATGATAACCTCACCCTACATTGCCTGGATATGTAAGAAGTCTAAGAAGAAAATGTTGTAATTTCTCTCTAGTTTCCAAATCTCATTAAGCTTTCACCTTTAGTTGACTACCATTGACTAAAAAATCTGGACTCAAAACTCAAACATAATGGGAGAGGCTTTATACCAAAGAAAAAAGATTTTATTGGCTTTATCCATCACAAAATTGTTGGTTTCTGTGTTATTAGCCAAATGTCCTGTTTTATAAAGAAAAATGCTCTTGATATTTCTTTTTTCCATAGTTTCACTTTGCAAAAATAGTTGATGGACAACACTCTCTTATTACCATTTAAGTATTAAAAGGCATTAACTAGCCCCATCACTTTAGGGATTATAGTATTAAAAAATAATTCTAATTATTGATTGAAGCTGAACCTTAAAATATGTTTATGTGTCTGTTCAGTTTCAAAAGTAAAAATATAAATTTTGAGATTCTCCCTCATAATTTATCTAGAAGTTACGAGCATCTTCCCTCATTGTCCTTACAATTCACTGTATGATTTGCACTATTTCTTTAGGGTAGCACTAGATGGTCTGACTTCAGTTCCTTCTTCCTAAGACAGGCCGAGGCTCCCTTGCATTAGCATGTCTTTCGGGGGACAAGATTACATTATAGTTCTGTTGTATCTAGACAAGCTTGAAGGAACATTAAGGAGTCCAATAGTGACTCAGAGTCAATGTTTAGGGAAAGAAGTTAAAATAATAGGCAGTGGTTCAAGTACTGAATGTATGCAATATGCGTACCACACAGGTTTTTACTTCTTGTTGCTTTCCTCTTATTTTGCCTCTCTTTTAGTTTCCTTTTCTCTTGGGAGGCTGTGGCAGTGATGATAACAAAACAAACTCAATCCAGCTCTGGCTAGTCCTCTTTGTGAAATTTGTCCTAGAATTGCTCAGCCAACCTGCAATTTTACACTGATAGAATGCTTTACATCCAGAGAGATACCAAAGCATTTTTCAGGCTGTAAGCTAAGTTTGCATATCTGCAATACTGGTGTAAATCCATTGAACTCATCAAACATGAAATTGAGAATTTGAGCTTGTGTGAATACCAGTGAAATGCATTCATTTCAGAGGTGGAAAATGGTAGCCACTGGTTGCCAACAGTGTTAAATAGCAAGTGAAAGTGAAGGATGACCTTTAAAATTGATACCACAGAAACAGTCTTTAGGTCAGTCACCACTGACATCTTAGAGCTTCTGCTTAGCTGCTGCCTAAGTCCATAGTCACCTACATTTTTGCTACTTGGGAAGCACAGGAGTTGTATATATGCTAATGCTGCCCACAGCTAAACAAGCTACATGAATCCTAGGAACGGCTGGTGGCTGTACTTCAGAAAACAATTTTCTGAAGTACAGAAAGAAAAAGTTACTTCAGTTTAGATATATATCTGTTGAGACTAACGATTTTTAGTGGAATCTTACGTGAGTAGTATATAATTATGGACTGTGCAATAAGTAATGAATCAATGGATGGAGTGGATTTACCAGGATAGTATTTTAAAAAAAACCCAGATATTAAAAAACAAGAATTTAACTAAGTTTAAACCCTAATGAATTTATTTTGTATTAGACATTGTAGTCACTCATTCTCTTCTTTTCCAAGCAGGTTTTTTTTTGTGAGAGAGAGGTGAGTTGCTTGAGGTACTTTTATGTCAGTATTCTGTTCCTGCTGCCTGAAATTCTCTCTCACATATCTTAAGTTATCTTCTGCGATTTATCATCTTATTGTATGTTTTGGACATACTATGACTGATGTAAATAATTAGGATATTTATCTTTAAGATGTATGGTATAGGTACTTTATTATCAGTCTATCTATATTTGTCTCATAACATATGTTTTATATTGTCTAATGGTAAAGTTAGACAAAAATAAATAAACAAGAACATATATAAAAAGAAGACAGATACTCGAGAAATGGTTGGCATATTTTGAGTTTACATCACCCTTGCTACTTGTACTTCATGCGATATAGTATAAACCCCTGACAAAATTATAAAATTCAGCTTTGTCTTCATGTACTGTCAGTAATAATTTAACCTTTCTTGTTGACTTTCATCTCATTTTGAACATTGGGAAATTTAACAAAAGCTAAATGCCTAGAAATCATAGTATTTTAGATCCCTTGTCATTTTGCAGAGTAGAAGAGTTTTGTATGACCTTCTGAGAAAATTGCCTACTGTAGATAACACAGCAAGTATGACCAAGGACAGAAAGGACATATAATTCTTTATAGTAAATTTTTTTTACTGGTTGGTGGCAATCAATTACTGACAGTTTGAGGCTGAATGAATATCAGCCAGTTTTACAGAAAACTCCATCTTTCACATCTAAGGAAAGCCATACACCTTTTGATTAGTGCTGCATCAAGCTGTTCACCAGAGATTCAAAATCTTGCAAGCAATCCACTTTAGATAAAGATGAGCAAGCTAGCCTTTTGGTCAGTTCAGTTCAACATATCCTTCGATTGAAATCCTTTCATTTCAAGTGGGCTAAGACTTCCTGCACTTTTTAAGGAAAGAGGGCTTCCAGTCCATGCCCCTGTCATCTATTCTCATAACTTTCCATCTTAGCTAGCTCAGTCAGTGTTTGGCCTAGAAATGAAAAGCTGATCATTTTACTCCCATGGTGATGGGCTGTTATATTACTGTGCATCTTGCAGGCTTGCTTGTACATGTGCTGCAAGCAATAGTTGTTGAAAAACATAGGCTATAGGAACAAACTACAGGTAACATGACTTATTTGTTATCAAATAATGAGACCTTTGAGTTTAATGGAAGATTCGTCATAACTGAAGGAAATGGCTTGAAATTGTTGCTTTGTTTGTGGAGAAGATGTGGGGCCACAAGTACTCACATGCAAATGTGTGTGCATACACACAGATACATACTTATTCACAGTTAGCTTTAGCTTGAACATTCTTATTGACATAAAAATTCTATTGGGTTTCATGAGATTCATGGCTCCTATGAGTTATGGTTTGTGTTTGTATATATTCATGTGTTGAATAAATGTTACCAGAAACTTATAGACTTTATTTACTTATGCATCGGCATGTTTCTGCACTGAAAAATCCTCCAGGAATACCTAATGGCAGGCAGAATTGAGAGTGAGTTAAAAATGGCTCTTACAGACTAATATAGACACTTTCTCTTGGAGACCTACTAAGTCTCCAGACATGTTGGTTTTTGTTTCATATCTCTTGCACAAACCTTTAAGTCTCAAGTATTGTAAGTTTTTTTGCTGCTGGTGCTTCAGCTGAGCCACTTTTATAAGAGCCAACTTTTAACTGTGTTGGTAGTTGAAGTGATGTTATGTCTTTGATGATCCAAGACACATGCAAGAGGCATGGATTTTTGTGAGTGATGTCTTTTATTGGACCAACTACATGGCTGGAATAGACACAGGTCATGAACAGACATTCTTTTTCTCCTGAGAGAGTTGCTGATCTCCCAGGAGAAACTGTGTGCGTGCAGATGTTCAGGAGTTTTCTCCCAGAGCAAAAATGGCTGCTCAAGGAGAAAAGCAACCTGGGAACAAATAGAGCTAATTCACTCCCAGGAGAGTTTCTCCTGAGAAAGTGAATGTCTGTACATGTTCTCTTTTGAAAGAAGTCACCGCACAGTCCTTCAGCATTCCAGTGGACGACATTTCAAACCACTGGGACCTATATGGTAATAGCTAAGGGATAGGCCCTGCCTAGCTGTAATGATTCTAAACAGTTCAGGCCATATTTCATTGCCATATGCAGGAGATATTCCCTTACATGTAACAAAAATCAAGATATAGGAATATAGCCCTTAGGAAACAAAATGCTAGGGCACCAAGTAAATGATCAATGTTTATGCACTAGGTAAAACGTATGATTAAGCTAGATGGTCTATCACAAAAAAGTACAAGCCTGCCGAAAAGCTCAGAGTTCACTATAGATATCATATTTATTTTAAGGGAACGGGGAGTACTTGGGATATAGAATAAAGACGTCACTAGAACTTGCATTTTCTTTGACTCAAAATTAGAACTAGTTGAATTAGGTGAAGCTAGTTTAATTAGAGAATTCAAGGCAAACAGCTGCCTGTTCCCCATCACTTAATGGCAAAGTGCTCCAGGAAAAGTACTCATCTATCCACTGCAGTTCCCAATGTGATATCATAGCTGACTCTAGGAGCAATATTTACCCTGAAGGACTTCATGATTCTTCACTCTACTGGTGGAAAAGTAGACTGCAAGCTCCCAGGAGTAATTTTCCACAAAGAAAATTAGTAAGTCTTGCCAATTTGGGTAGATCAGCAGTGCAAGGTACATGCAGCCCTTTATCTGCTGAGAGGTTGTCTAGCCAGCAGAGACCACAAGGTGCATAGGATTGCTGTGGAATTGCAAGGGCATGCAGGAGTTGCATTGATTCAAAACATCTGCAAAGCAGCCTTTGCCAGTGAGGTTTCTACAAAACATAACTGTAATTTTGCAGTTGTTCTCTTTCAGTGATGGCCTCAGGGGAGGGCAGGAAGCCTAAACAGCACTATCATCTCCCTTATGACCATCTGGTAGAGGAAGATGGAATGCACATTGCTAATCCCTGTGACAGCAGGTCTGTTTGTGTTCTTATGGCACTTTACTGGAGAAAAGAGATCCTTAAATATTTTCAGAGTTTCTCAGGGAACAGTCTTCTTTCTACTGATAATCATGTAACTGCCCTGGAAATTGTATAAATTGATTTCTATGGAAAATTAGTACTAAGAAATATTTTATATTTAATACAACTGCGGCTCTTTTTTAATAAAAGCTGAAAATAAATTGATCCAGTATCAAGTGACCAAACACCCATTCATTCAGGTGTTTTGTGAACCTCTAGAGGTCCAGATTCTAAAAAGATTTTTAGATGGTAGTATGTGAATACCTATCAGGACTTCGTTAAGTAATGTGATGTTATATGTTTCCGTGGTGAAGACAATTGAGTGCTGTCACTCAAGTTTACTTGCAAACCTCCTGTAAAATAGTTTTTAAGGGTGCACTTGAGGTTGGCCTTCACTGGGCCTTACATAGGTTTTTAGCACTTAGGGCATCTTTACACATGCTTGTGGAGGTGTTGGGGGGAGTTTTAATTGGCAAGCTGCACTAATTAAAAGTGCCCGAGTGTCACATGTGTCAGCATCCCTGCACTGAAAAATGGCATTGGGGCACTTTGAACTAAAGCTCTTCAAACGAGCTTTAGTTCAAAGTGCCCCAACGCCATTTTTCAGAGCAAAGACGCTGATACACATGACTCTGGAGTCTGCTGGAGCATGTTAATTTCTGCGATCCAGCAGACTCAATTAATTGAGTAAGCTCTGATGTGCTGGATTTCCAGCATATCAGAGCAGGCTCCCTGCACATGTATAGGAGCCCTTAAGTCAAAAAGTGATCTAACTGGCTCCCAGCCCATTCCAGAACTGAACTGGATTTCAGCACGTCTAAGTGGCTCCTAGGTACTCAAAACAGCATGTTCTGGACATGCCCCAAAGGCAAGAACTTATGGGCAGAATCCTCTGGAAGTCCAGTCTAAGGGGTCCAAGAGAGCTTTAAAGAAACCATGTTAAGGGCACAGGAATGAAACATTCCATTGCACAGGAAGTATAGCAAATATGGCAGAAGACCAGCTTGGTTTAGCAGAAAACTTGTCAATGAGCTGACACACAAAAAGGAAGCTTACAAGAAGTTGAAACTTGAACAAATGACTAGGGAGGAGTATGAGAGTCCTGCTCGGGCATGGAGGAATGAAATCAGGGTTTTTATAAGGATGTTGGCAACAAGAGGAAGATGAAGTATGGGTCTCTTACAGAAAGGGGAGGCAACCTAGTGATAAGTGATGTGGAAAAGGCTAAAGTACTCAGTTACAGAAATCATAGAGAAGTAAGGCTGAAAGAGGTTGTCCAGTCCAACCTTCTGCTCAAGGTATCCTGTATGGGGATTGAACCTGTGACCTTGCCTTTTTCACCTCAGTTTTCACAGTCAAGGTCAGGTCCCAGACTGCTGTATCTGACAGAAAAATTTGGGGAGGAGGTAAGCAGCTGACAGTGATGAAAGAACAGATTAGGTGCTATTTAGAAAAGCTGGACATGTGCAAATCCACTGGGACAGATGTGACACACCCAAGGACGCTGAGGGAGATGGCTGATGTGATTACAGAGCCACTAGCCATTATCTTACAAAACTAATGGTGACTGAGAGAGGTTCCAGACAATTGGAAAAGGGCAAATATGGTACCAATCTTTAAGAAAGGAAAGAAATAGGATCTGGGAACTACAGACTAGTCAGCCTTACCTCAGACACTGGAAAAATCATGGAGCAGGTCCTCAAGGAATCAATTTATGAGTACTTGGAAAAGAAGGTAATTAGGAACAGTTAGCATGGATTCATCAGTGGCAAGTCATGCCTGGCCAACCTGATTACCTTCTATGATGAGATGACTGGCACTATAGATGCAGGGAGAGCAGTGGACATGACTTATCTTGACTTCAGCAAGGCTTTTGATATGGTATCTCATTCTTGCAGGCAAGCTAATGAAGTCTGGGTTGAGTTCATGGAATTTAAGCTGGATAGAAAACTGGCTTGATCTTTTGGATCAAAGGGTAGTAATAAATGGCTCAATGTCTAGTTGGCAGCCAGTATCCAGTGAAGTGCTGCCGGGGTTGGTCCTGGGACTGGTTTTGTTCAATATCTTCATCAGTGTTCTGGAAGATGGAGTGTACCCTCAGCACATTTGTGGATAATTTCAAGCTACTTGAAAGAGTACATACACAGGAGGGTAGGGCTTGTGTTCAGAGAGACCTAGATAAATTGGAGAAAGAAATCTCATGAAGTTCAATAAGGAGAAGTGGAAAGTCCTGTACTTAGGATGGAACAATCCCATACATCAGCACAGGCATGGGTGACTGGTGCCTCCTGAATCGGGGGGGGGGGCCCTTGTCAGCAACTGAGGCCAGTCAGCAACTGAGAGGGTTCTCCCAATGGCTGATTGCACTGACTGGGGGTGGGGGCTAGTGCGATCGGCCACAGGGGAACACCCCCTCCCTGTCAGCATGATCAACTGTGGGGGGACTGTGTGGATTACTTCTCCTGGCACCCCTACTCCGTGGCTGGCAGTCTCAGGGGGGCACCAGTGCTCTCATCTGCCCCTCTGCCTGTTGCCTAAGCGGGGAATGCTGCTGTCAGGGGGTGCACTAGCACTCTCAAGGAGTGCACACGCACGCCTGTGCACCCCCTATGCATCACTACCAAGCAAGGGTGGGGACTAACTGGCTTAGCAGCAGCCCTGCAAAAAAGGACCTGGGAGTTACAGTGGACAATAAGCTGAGTATGAGCCAATGGTGTGCCCTTGTTGCAAAGAAGGCTAACAGCATAATGGGCTGCATTAGTAGGAGTATTACCAGAAGATGGAAGGAAGTAATTATTCCCCTCTATTCAGTGCTCGTAAGGGCCACATCTGGATTACTGACTTCATCTACATGAGACATGACTGCTCAGTAGCTCCTTAGTACTGTACAGTAGTATCACATGTCACGAAACATGATGTAATGCTACTGCATAGTAGTAATGAGCTACTGTGCAATCAGTGTCACCTAAAAGCCATTTGGTGAAGCTACTGCAAAGTAACTCTTGTTACTGCACAGTCACTTAGTACTTATGTATACAAGTACTCAACTGTGCTGTGAGTGATTGTTTAGGTGTGGCCACTGTGTCCAGTTTTGGGCCCTCCCACTAAGGAAAGTATGTGGACAAATTGGAGTGAGTCCACTAGAAGACAAGAAAAATGGTCACAGAGATGGGGGCACATGACTTAGCAGGAAAACCTGAGGAAAGTGGACTTATTTAGTTTAGAGAAGAGAAGGCTGGGAGGAGATTTAAAGCAGACTTCAACAATCTGGAGGGTGATTATGAAGAAGATGGAGCTAGACTGTTCTCAGTCATGGCAGATGATAGAACAGTAAACAGTGGTCTCAAGTTGCAGCAAGAGAAATTTAGGAAGTTTAGGAAATTAAGATACTAGGATAAACTTTCTTACTAGGAGAGTAGTAAAGCACTGCATGTTCTGAAGAGTGGGGTAGACAAAGCCTTGGTTGGGATTACACAGTTGGGGGGTGGTCCTACTTCAGGAAGGAGGTCAGACTAGAAGACCCCCTGAGGTCCCATCCAAACAGGAGGAACTCGCCCTCAGAATACCCAGTTCAGACCCAGACATAATAGGGCTTACAGAAACGTGGTGGGATTCATCCCATGACTGGGCAGTTAGCATTAGGGGCTATTGGCTTTACAGGTGGAATAGAATCATAGAATCAATGAGTTGGAAGGGACCTAGACAGATCATCTAGTCCAACCCCCTGCCATGGGCAGGAAGGAGCACTGGGGGTGGCAGGGGTCATAAGACCCCAGCCAGGTGCCTATCCAGTCTCCTCTTGAAGATTTCCAGGGAAGGTGAGAGCACCACCTCCCTGCGAAGCCTATTCCAGGCTCTGGCCACCCTTACAGTGAAGTAGTTCTTCCTAATATCTAACCTAAACCTGTCCTCCCTCAGCGTGTGGCCATTGTTCCTGGTGACTCCAGGGGTGGCCCTGGTGAACAGACTTTCCCCAAATCCCTGCTGGTGGCCCTTGATAAAGTTGTAGGCAGCCACAAGATCCCCCCTCAGTCTCCTCTTGCGGAGACTGAAGAGATTCAGGTCCCTCAGCCTCTTCTTATAGGGCTGGCCACGGAGGCCCCCAACTATACGAGTGGCCCTCCTCTGGACCCTCTCCAAGTTCTCCACATCCCGCCCGAAGTGCGGCACCCAGAACTGGACACAGTACTTCAGCTGTAGCCTGACCAGTGCTGCGTAGAGGGGGAGCAAGACCTCCCAGGACCTGTTAGTGATGCCTCTGTTGATGCATGACAGGGTGCGGTTGGTTCTGCCTATTGCTTCATCACATTGGTGACTCATATTCATCCTGGAGTCAATCCTGACTCCAAGATCCCTCTCTGCCTCTGTGCTGCTGAGACGGTCAGCCCTTAACCTATAACCATAATGCTGGTTCCCTCTCCCCAGGTGCAGCACTCTGTATGTGTCCTTGTTGAACCACAGCCTATTCAGAGAAGAAAGGAAAGGTGGGGTTGTGGTGCTCTATGTCAAGGAGCAATACACATCCTCTGCCAGCAGAATGGGGTCAGAGGAGGGGCAAGCTGAAGTGCTCTGGGTCAAGATACAAGGAGGCCGTGGGGAGAGGTATCTAATGGTGGGGGTCTACTACAGACCCACCAACCAAGGGGAGCTGGACCAGGGATTTTTGGGCCAGCTTGCAGAGGCACTTAAGGGAAGGGATGTAGTTGTCATGTGTGATTTAAATTACCCAGACATCTGCTGGGAGGAACAGTCAGCTAGGTCGGACCATTCTAGGAGGTTCCTGACTGAGATAAAAGACTTCCACTTAATTCAGGAGGTGCACAGTCCCACCAGAGGAAGTGCCCTGTTGGACCTGGTCCTGGCCACAGGCAACGACTTGGTAAGGGGGCTCCAGGTTCTTGATCACCTGGGTGATAGCAATCATCGCTTTCTGGAATTCACCATCCAGCGCAGGGTGTCAAGGGCCTGCAGCAAGGCGGTAGCCCTAGACTCCAAGAGGACCAATTTCAGTGAGTTGACGAGATTAATGGGAGACATGCTGGGGTTCTTGAGAGCAGGGGAACTCAGTGCCCAATATGAGTGGTTGTTCCTTAAGGAGACGATACTCAGGGCCCAAGGGGTGACCATCCCAACAAGAAGCAAGGGGGGCAAGAGTGCCCGAAAGCCCCCCTGGCTCACCAAGGGTGCCTGGGAATGCCTGATTGCTAAAAAGGCGGTGTACAAACGGTGGAAGGGGGGTGCTGTCTCCAAAGAGGAGTATACCTCCTCTGCTCGGGCCTGTAGGGGGGCTGTCAGGAAAGCTAAGGCGGACATAGAGCTAGGACTAATGTCCAAGATCAAAGATAATAAGTGCTTTTTCAAATATATAGAGAGGGTGAAGAAAGCACCGGGAAATGTGGGGCCCCTGCAAGATTCTCTGGGCAATCTGGTGGTTGCGCCAGAGGAGAAAGCAGACCTCTTTAACCAATTCTTCACCTGTTTTCTTGGGCAGGGACAGGGACTTCCCCACTGTGATGCAAGACAGACTCGAGGGGAATGCCTCCAGGCCTCAGGTTGGGGAGAACCGACTTAGAGAGCTTCTGGAGGGGCTGGACGTGTTCAAATCAGCAGGTCCAGATGCTCTCCACCCCAGGGTGTTGAGGGAGCTAGCAGGGGTTATTGCAGGGCCCTTGGCACGGCTTTATGAGTGCTCATGGGGCTTGGGCCAGGTGCCAGATGATTGGAAGATAGCCAACGTGGTCCCCATCTTTAAAAAAGAGAGGAGGGAGGACCCGGGCAACTATAGGCCGTGGGTCTTACCTCAATCCTAGGGAAACTCTTTGAGAAGTTCATCATGGAGCACATCTGCGATGGGCCGGCTTCACGGATGATGCTTAAGGGCAACCAGCACAGTTTCATTAGGGGCAGGTCATGTCAAACCAACCCGATTGCCTTTTATGATCAGGTCACAAAAGCATTGGATGCAGGTGTTGCCGTGGACGTAGTCTTTCTGGACTTCAGCAAGGCCTTTGACACCATCTCCCACCCCATCCTCATTAAAAAACTAGGCGACTGTGGCATTGTTGCCTACACAGTCAGATGGATTGCAGATTGGCTGAAGGGTCGTACGTGGTGGTGGTAGATGGGTCATATTCGACCTGGGGAGAAGTTTATCAGCGATTTGGACGACAGGGTGAAAAGCAACCTGTTTAAATTTGCTGATGATACCAAAATTTGGGGTGAGTTGAGCACACTAGTAGGAAGGGAAAGAATGCAGCAAGACCTGGATAGGTTACAGGGGTGGGCTAACAAAAACAGGCTGCGCTTCAATAGTGACAAGTGCAGGACCCTGCAGTTGGGCAGTAGTAACTAGCAGCACACTTATAAGATGGGAAATTCCCTTCTTGAGAGCATGGAGGCAAAAAGGGATCTTGGAGTCATTATTGACTTCAAGAAGAACATGGGCTGACAATGCGAGGTCACGGTTGGCAGGGCTAACCGGACCTTTTCGTGCATCCACAGGTGCATCTCAAGTAGAGCCAGGGAGGTGATCCTCCCCCTCTATGTGACACTGGTCAGGCCACAGCTGGAGTACTGTGTCCAGTTCTGTGCGCCCTATTTCAGGAGGGATGTGGACAACATGGAGAGGGTCCACAGGAGGGCCACCCGCATGATCCGGGGTCTACAGGGCAGACCCTACAATGAGAGACTGCAGGACCTGAACCTGTTCAGCCTTCACAAGAGAAGTCTGAGGGGGGACCTGGTGACCGTCTATAAACTCACTAGAGGGGACCAGAAGGGTTTGGGAGAGACCTTGTTTCCCCTAGCGCCCCCTGGCATAACAAGGAATAATGGCTACAGGTTGTTGGAGAGTAGGTTTAGATTAGACATCCGTAAGTACTACTTCACAGTCAGGGTGGCTAGGATCTGGAACCAACTTCCAAGGGAAGTGGTGCTGGCTCCTACCCTGGGGGGTCTTTAAGAAGAGGCTTGATACCTACCTGGCTGGATTCATTTGAGCCCAGTTTTTCTCCTGCCCAGGCAGGGCGTCAGACTTGAAGATCTACAAGGTCCCTTCTGACCCTACTTCTATGATTCTATGATTCTATGAAACCTATTTCTCTCTGTTTCTATATGGATGAAAAACATCAGCAATCAGAAATTGTACTGAGGCAGAAGCAGAAATGTGTTTTCAGTTTGCCTTTGTGGCATGTTCAGAAGCATTTCCATGTGAGCACTTATGAGCTATTTGTTCTCTGCAGAAACCCTGTCTGATGCTGGGAAGGTGATTAAATCCCCAAAGCAACCCAGTCTGTTGGATGTGCTTGCCTTATGCCGTATGCCTAGCCTGCATCATGAATCCAGTTTTAAAAGTTTGCCATTTTACTCACTGGCCTATCATTCACCCACGAAATGGGTGACTTCAGTTTTAGGCTGTCTTGTTCATAAGAGGCTCATAAGAGCTCTATTTCAAATTTACCAGGTGAGCATGCCTGTTGAAGCTGAGCAGCCGGAAATGCTAGAGCCAAAGAGAAAGTTAGCAAGAAGGGTAAGAAGGATTAATCGAGTCTACTCCGAAGTGGTTGATCTTCGGCGCATCCCATATGGCATGATAGGCTCTAATGCATGATTTTACAATGACATGGTAGCAGGTGCAATTGTGTGGATTGCACATTAGTTCCCATTGTGACTTTACATGCATGTGTAAAGGGAACCTATCGGACTTGTAATTTCCCATTTCACTTATCTTTTTCAATATGTGAAAAAATGAATTGGTAAGAACAAAATACAGTTCAGTATGAAGAGAATCTCTCGGCTTGTATTATATCTAGCATGTATTGTATTTTGCCTTTAGCTAAATATATGGTCCAGTGTCCATAGATATCAAATGAACTCTTTCTGTTGACTTCAGTAGGGAGCAGCAGGTCCTAGGCGCAGCTCTGTTCCTGTCTAGGTCTTCCAATGACTTAATCTTTCTTCTGGAAAGTCCAAAATCATAATGGATAAAACCCCAATGTCCCTGAAGTCAATGGTGACTCCCAGGATTTTACTTAATGGCTGGATCCAGATGTGTAGGCATGTGCCATTTGTGGCGCCACAAACCTTTTTGTGGCACCACAAACTGTACGTATTGCACATTAAGCCATTTGCCGTGCTGCTAATTAGCAGTGCTAGGGTAACATTTGCTACTTGGATATCCTGTAGCAACCCCCGCCCCCCCCAAAATAAAAATGGTGTGTGCCAAGACAAATGCAGGGCTGCCTGTCTCCATATGCCACTCCTTGGCTGGCTTGGACACAGGGTTCCTCAATGTGGGGGCTGCCTTCTGTCTAGCTCCATGCTGAGACATCCTATGCCCTAGCCATCCCCCTCTGTGAAGCAACAAGACAATGTGTCCCACTGCAAACCACAAGAGTAGGGGCGTACACTGAAGCACAAGGAAGTGGGACAAATTTGTGCCGCTACTATTTGTGCTGCTGCAAACACATGCCCCTGCTTGTGTGGATGCGACCAGTATGTTTTAAAGAGAATTAAGGAAGAAGTATAGATTAACCAGTGTATAAAGGTAGAGGTAATTGCTTTTGTTTAGTCTGAAAAAGAGAAGCTTAAGTGAGAACACAATAAGATTCTTCCAGTGTGTAAAGAAGATGTGAGTCAATTGTTTTCCATGTCTGCTGGACAGGCTTTTTTGCTTAATTTGTAGCAAAAATGATATAGGTTAGATATTTAAACAAAGAAAAACCTAACCATAAAGGTAATGATGCACAAGAAAAGGCAACCTAGAGAAGTTGTAGTGTTTTCTTCAACAGGAAGTTGTAGTGCTTTTATGAACAGGATAGACCAGCTGTGCCCAAACTTTCAGCCCATAGGTAGGATGTCTAGTGTGGGGTCACTAAGTGAGTTTAGGCACCTCAGTGCAAAAAATGGAGCAAGATGGGTGTGAGAACTTGTGGCTTGGGAATAGGTAAAAATTGAAGCTATGTTTCCCATGTAAATATCTAAATATAAGAAGGCAAGAACTGGGTGGTGGGTGAAGCATGGAGGAATGAAGTTGTGTGCAATTTATTCTGACTGATTGAAATTATATAATAGAGTTCACAAGTAGAAAATCAGCTGAAGTTTAAGGGTGGTGTGGAACTATAATAAGGAATATGGAAATAGATAATAGTCTTTCAGTGCAACTCCCTGAAAGAAAAAAAATCTTGGAGGGGAAAGAATGTAATACAGAAAACATAAACTGACAATGTAGTAGTCTTAGCAAATGGTGTAGTAATCAAAAAGTAGAAAGGCTTGTCTTACAATTTCTGGGTCAGTAGTGGATAATACCTACTAAGAACTCAGTTTCACTCCTCGTGTTATTCTGTTCCTTGGTGTCCTTACTAGCTTCACTAATTTTTTGATTAAAAAAGACAGGAGCTTCCTCTAGGGTTACAATGACAGGTGATTGAGTAGCATATTCCACACAATGTCCAGCAGGGCCTAATATGGCACAAGATAGTCCTATAAATTAAAACTGCTGTTTTACAGCAAGAGAAGTTTCCTTCTGATTTAAGGCTAGGGACAGACATTACATATAAATGGGTTTAAGTGATCAGAAACTGGTTTAAACCTGTAATAGAACATAATTCAATGCATATAAACCAGTTCCAAAATGACTAAAACCGGTTTGAGATAAACCTGGTTGAATGTAGTATCAGACTTAACTGATTTGGGTCAAACCAGCTTATGCAGTGTCTGCCTGGCTTAAGTTAAAGCACAGTCCCCCAGCATCCCAGATGCTTTGCAGCCCTGGGCTGAGCTGGGTTGTGCTCTGTGCTCCAGAGAACAGAGCTGGCCCCACGCCCTGCTCCCTAGCCAGATCTCCAGTCATGACTGCAGGCACAGCAGGGTCTGCCTGGATTCTCCCTGCCTCACCCTGCTCACTGCTAGCTGCTCAAGCAGGGATCCTGCTCCTTTCCTCCCATCTCCCACAGCATGGACCCCAGCCCCATGGATCCTAGGCATGTGGTATGCTACTGTGATGACAGTAGGTATTATAGGGATTGCTACCACTGCCCTGAGCTCATCTGCCTACAGGTGGCGACAGGGTGGACCTTGGCTCCGGATCATCTGGTCTGCCAGGATGTGGAGCTTATGTTTTCTTTCCTGCCACGACTTTGATGACATATATTCCCAGGAGGCACTGCCCATGGTGATCATCGATCCCTGTTTCTTCTGTGGGGCTCAAAACTTTTACCCCAGCCTAGCCTCTCCAGATGGTGTTCACAGTATTCTTCTGCAGCCAGGTTGCAGTGCTGCCTGTGTGGTCCTTTTTGGCCTTCTACCCGCAGGGTGATCTTGGGTCTGTATTAGGTACACCCTTCCAGGGCTGGTCTTGGCCTGTGCTCAAAAAATCAAAGGAAATAGCAAAAAACCAAAGAAAACCCCGGCTGCTTCTCAGCCTTCTTGTCAGGCTCCATCAGTGTCCCTTTTACTTGGGATCAGGTTCTCAAAATCCCAATCACCATAATCAAGACAAAATCCCTTAGTCCAGTCTTTGCTATGTGCTGGCCTGCCCTGCACCCCTGTGAACATTCACAGTCTCATTGGGGTCTCCCCCATGTGCAGAAAGGCTCTACCTGTGGCTGTAGTTTTCCCTCAGGCCCTCCTCCAGATCCTCTATTGAAAAACTCTGCTCCATAGATTATCACAGGTCTTATGAACTCCCGTGCTCCTGATCCTCAACTGCAGCTCCGCTCTGGAGATTACCACCAGCCGCGTGTGTGCAGGCCTCCGCCTGCCTCCTACTCAGGTCACTCCCACAGTGTTCCTCAGGCACGTTCCACAATCTTTGCCTGCTGAGATGCTCAGCCTTTCCCCTCTCCCTATGACTTTCAGGTAACTGACCCCTCTCTGTCCCTCTCTGGGGTTGGAAAGCCTCCCTCCTCCAATCCTGACTGAGATGCTGCTCTGGAAGTTGGGTGGGTATTTTCCTTCCCTTCCGGTCTCCAGCTGCAGCCCTGCTGGCCCTCCATGCTGTGAGTTTTGTCTCACTCCTTCACAGCTAGCTAATGCTGATGTTGGTGTCACTGGGCATAACCCTGGGTAACTCAGAGGGATGGAAGACCACGAGTGTCGAGGAAGTCCTTCTGCTCCAGGCTCAGAAGAGCCAACCCCCCCCCTTGCCCAACCTTTGTAACCCTTTCTTTGGTGCCTGGAATCTCCTGTCCTTCTGGAAAGCAGGCGAGCTAAAACTGTTATCTGTGGAATGCAAGGGCACCGCTCGGAGAGAGAAAGGAGGAGGGAAAGGGGAGAAAGAGGGGGGCCAGCTGGTGGAAAATCACTGACAGTGAAACTGACCGGGGTATAAAGATCCCGCTGTTGCAGGGTTAGGTGTGCAGGATTTGAGACAATACAGTCTCCCTGTGCCTTTTACTTGAGCTCAAATAAACTCTGTCTGCTTCTCCCCCAGTGTGTTTATTTGGCACGACGCACACCGGGCAATGAACCCAATTGTTGCCTCCCTCGGGCACCTTGTGCCGGCAAGGTGTGTGTGTGTCTCCAATTTCACTGGGACAGGCAGACAAAACAGTGTCTGTTTATGGCTTTTTAGAGCTAATTAACAGGTCAGCTAGTAATGTCCCTCTGTTCTTTCCTTGGAAAAAGCTGTTTAAGAAGAGCTTGAACTAATGGAAGAGGCTTTTGTTTTGTTCATGGGCTGATAAATACTGTGTTATCAGCTCCCTGCTGGCTCCCTAGCCTTTCAGGATGCAGACAGTAAGACGAAGCAGGGAGAGAGAGATTGAAAAGCTCAGTATCATCAACAGATGCATGCACTGCACACACTTCCTTTGCCTCAGAGTGCTACCTCAGGGCTGAGGTCTGGTAACACTCCTGCCCAGTAAGCAGCGAGTGGGGAAAAGCCTGGAACAGTGCAGGCAGACCTTCCTAACTGGAGGTCCTGCTGGGGTCTGGCCACACCCCCTTCACGTCAGCACTGTGGAATGTAAGGGAGAGCTGCTTTAGCACTGCCCAGCTTCTAGCCTGAGCCACTGCAGGTATATGCCTGCATTTCTTCAGTCCAGAGGGGATGTATGTGCAGTTGCAAACCAATTCAACCTAGGCAGTTAGACTAACCTGTGAAGATTGAATCAATTTAGGCTCAGGCTTTTTGAATATCTGTCCCTAGCCTAGGAGAGCAATAGTATAATCAGTGAGAGAGGTAGTACTGGTCTTCTGACATTTAATATCACATTGAACTCTTGGAGCTTTCAAATCATATTTATAATGTTCACAAATCTTGCAATGTTTCTCTTAACATTTTTCTTAGTGAGATCCATGAGAAATTAATTTAACAAAAAGAGAAAACACATTGCAGCAAATACAAATCCCTGGAGAGACTCTTAATCCATTTTACCAAAACTAAAACCCAGTATCCTCTATCTTCAGGAAACCAGCCATTCAGTATGTATCGTTCTTTGCTTTATTTTCTGTTTTATTCACTTTCAGAGCCACAGTCCCACAGCATTTGCTGACTGCAAAATTTCTAACTACATGAGATTTGATGTGTCCAGTTTTTCTCACTTCTGACTAGGAGGATATTCTATTTTGTGATTCATTTTCCAAAGATGGTTGAATTAAGTCATATCCTTCATTATCTCAGATATTGGAGTTATATGTTCAGGAGCCTGAAATTCTCGGATTCTCCTGAAACTTTTGTATAGGCTTTTTCATAAGTCTTACTCCTAGCAAAGCATAGGACTTGTGATTTTGTAAGTCTACACTTCCCCTTACCAGAGAGGAAAGAAATCCTTAGCAATGTAGAGGGCTATAAATTATATTAATTTATAATTTAATGATGTAAAGCAAACTAATAGAATAACTAAATAATTATAAATGATACATTTATCATTAAAATTATGAATTTATGTTGAGAAAATTAGCTTTAATTCCATAGGTATGATTCCTCCACTTTAAATTTAACTGAAAATCATTTAGTCTTTATTTTAGTTTCTGTAAAATGTCTTAACTTTGCCTAGCTTACTGCAGAAGAAGATAATAATACATGATGGTAAAGATATTCTAAGGTATAGTCTAATCTTTTGAAGTTATTCCTTCAAACATCTCCAATTCAATTCTTGGAAACAAAAGTTACCTGTTATTTTCATTATCATTTGTTCTACCAATAAGCCTCATGTCACAATATAGAGAAACTGAATTTTACTGCACTTGCCTGACTAGTTACCAAATCATGTTACTAGAGCTGATTTGCTAGTTAATGCAAAGTTGCACCTGCTCTTCTTCTGGACAATTCCTACGAAGGCGTAGGTCAGTCTGTTCACATATGGCCTAATATTTCATTGCGTGAACTCCACATAATTATTTACAGTAATGAAAGTTTAGTTTAAATGCTGTCTAATCAGAATGCTTTAATGGTGCTTTCTGTCCATCACTATGACACCTATCAGGTTTGGAAATTTGATGCATCTAGCTACATATGCAAAATAATCTCTCCCTGCCTAAGCCGTAGGGCTGTGTGAAACACCATTGTTTCATTTCACCATCCATTTCACCATTTCAAAATGACAGTGTTTTGTTTTGTCATTTTGTTTAATTTTGAAGCACTGTTCTGTTTTGTTTAATCAAAACTGTTTCACTGTTTTGACTCATTTTGATGTTTTACCCGTAGGCTATAATGGGGAATCATGAAAATGCCTAAAATGTTGCCATTTTGGGCCTGCTTTAGATGGCAATTGCAGGGATGGTAGCCCCTTCTCAGGGCAGAAAGCCTGCCAAGTTTCAAGGAAATAGATGCAGAGGTTTCTCAGAAACTGCACCTCAAAGTTTTGAAAGCAAAATTTGCCAGCAGTGGCAGCCTCCTATCATCCGGCATGCAGATCTGGAGGCTTGCACGTCTGGGAGGGCTGTGCCAGACTCCTCCCAGGGGTGTGGGACTCCAGATCTGTGCCAGATGACAGGAGGCTGCCGCTGCTGCCTGGGATGGGCACTGGGAGCAGCCTACAACCAGCGCCAGGCTCCATGAAGCTCAGCCTGGCAGTGGGAGGTAGAGCGCAGCTCCAGCTCTGCTGCCTCCTACTACTGGGTTGTGCTCTGAGTGGCTTTGCAGCCCCATGGAGCTCAGCCTATTGGTGGGAAGTGGGCAGAGCCGGAATTGTGTTCTGCCTCCCACCACCAGGCTGAGCTCCAAGTGGCTCTGCAGCCCATGGAGCTCAGCCCAGTGGCAGGAGGCAGAAGGCAGCCATGGCTCTGCCCACCTCCCACCACTAGGCTGAGCTCCAGACAGCTCCACAGGCCCATGGAGCTCAGATCGGTGGCCAGAAGCAGATAAAGCCAGATCTGCACTCCATCTCCCACTGCCAGGATGCACTCTGAGCAGCTCCACAGCCCCATTGTGCTGAGCCTGGTGGCAGGAGGTGGGCAGAGACAGGGCCATGGAGCTGCTCAGAGCACAGCCTGGTGGGGGGAGGTGGGCACAGCCAACACTGCGCTCTGCCTTCTGCCATTGGGCTGAGCTCCATGGGGCTGGAGGAGCCAATCAGAGCGTAGCCCAGCTGTGGGAGGTGGTAAGAGACAGGGCTGTGCTTCCCACTGGGCTGAGCTCCATGGGGCTGTGGAGCCGCTCAGAGTGCAGCCCTGGTTCTCTCTTGCCTCCCACCACCAGGTTGCTTTGAAACTCAAAATGTTTCAAAACTTTCAAAATATTTTGAGTGCTCTCATTTCATTTCAAAGCTGTTTTGATGCTTTTTGTTTTATTTCAATTTCACTGTTTCAAGCTCAAAATGGATCAAAACAGCTTCAAAATGAAACCCTCAGAGAAATTTCGCACAGCTCTACTGAGCTGTTCAAGTGAGACATTACTGTAAGTACATTGTGAAAATGAACAAAGTATCTTTACATACACTTTATAATAACTATGAAAAAGGACAGCAAATAACAATTAACATCACCTCCTGCCAAAGAAAGATCTTGTGGACAATTTTAATTGTAGCATTCTTTAAAATACTTCAAATATTTTCACAAATTATTTTAGTATAATTGGCAAATTCATTTCTGATTTAACTTTTATAGAAGTTAGAGGGAGTGCATTGTAATAATATCAGCCTAGCATTTCCAGGTTGAAAGAGAATGCATTAGTTTCCTGTTAATTTCTCTAGCAGTTTGGCTTACGTATGATTTGTTAGACAATTAAACTTTGAAATAGTACAAAATAAGAGATATTTCAGCAAAAATCAAGTGCTCTGCAATTGTACTACAGATTATTACTGAATCTTGAGCTATAGTTTTGTTGAAACTTTGTACATGTAGAAGAGTTTATCTATTAGGTTCACTCAATCAAATGCAGTACTTTGCATTTCCAAGATTAGCGATCTTCACCTACAAACTGCTGAAGGACAGCAAAGTTTTTCAGTTTTCATTTTCAGTGGGTGACAGCATCAATGAATTTGTCACTCACAGAAGCAGGTTCTTCTTGCAGTGTCTTGACAGAACCAAGAAGCATTCAGCTATTTCAATATTACCATTTAAAATAACAGCTTGATATTATTTCCTATATGCCAAGGCTGGGTGAATGTATCAGGAACACAATCCAAGGTTATTTGTGCATTTTGACATGATGTTGATGATGATGACAATCTTGTTATTGTGACTTGCAAATTGTACCAAATAATACCTAGACCTGAATGTTATATACATGCATATATGCATACACTACTCACATTAAAATTGTTTTTGAATCCAAGGATAATGAATTTGAATATTACAGAAGTATTTGAAGAAGAAGAAATAAGGAAAGTGAATGAGATTTGACCCATTTTTTCTATTTTCAGTTATTTATATAAAATATTTCAAATAGAAGCCATTTTTTTCCTATTTGTATAACTATTATGTCCAGTTTTTATGACAGTTTGTCTGGTTATGTACAATTATGTAGAAATATTTATTTGCTTCCCCAGGTCCATCTTTTGATCTTGCAAGTATAGAATGAGAATTTCACCGTGGCAGTGGCCCAATGGAACTAAGACTCCAAGGGAGTGGAGACTTGTTTGGAAACAAGAAAATATTCCTAATATGGGAAGCAAAATACTATGAAATTTCAGTTCCATTAAGAAAAAAAAAAAAGAAAGAGAAAAGAAAAAAAAGAGGGGTGGGGTGATTCTGATGTTTCGGCATGATTCGGAACAAAAACCCCAAATCTTGAAAGTTCTTGCAGAATTGAAATTCAGCTTCCTGGCCAGTATTGTTGCATAGCAAAATTATTCTACAAGTAAACCAATAATAAATCAAAATGTAGAACAATCCATATTCTCTGACACTGGATTCCCATGCTTTCTGTTTCTGCAAATAGTGTTCAAAAATAGGTGATATCCATCAGAAATGCTGATTTGAAAAGACAACATCACTTTCAAGTTCATTTAATAATTTTAAATGGCGGGAAAACAAATGGATGAAGAGAAATTAGGACGTTTTGAAGTGTTGGTCAAATAAGTAGATACACTGACAAAGGAAAAGTTATATTAAGGAAACATATAAAAAATATAAAGGAAAAATAGAAGGGAGGAAAGATAGCCCAGTGGTCAGAGGCTGACCTGGAACCCTGAAAGATCAAGTCCAATTCCTTGTGTTGTTACTGCTGACCTGTACGACCCTGAGCAAGTCTTTCTCTGTGGATCACATACATGTTGTGGGTTCCTTGTAATCCATAGTTCCTTTAATGCAATGGTGGCCAACCTTTGGACATTGCAGGCTGAATAGGTAGCATGGAGTCAGTCTGTGGGCCTGATCCTGCACAGTGCTGGAAGATGGATTCAGTCTTCAGGTGTGATCCCACATGTCAGCCTAACCTTGCACACTGGATCCAGCCATGTGTCAACTGAACCCCATGCACCCAGATTTTACTACATGCCAGCCTGACCCTGCATGCTGATCAGACTCCAGATCCCTGGATTTAGCCATGCGGCAGCCCAATATTGCCACATGCTAGCCTGATCCCACACACTGGATATGGCTGTGCACCAGATATGGATATGCACTGGCCCAACCCTGCACACCAGATACTGCTGCACACCATCCTACCCTGATGCCTGAATCTGGCCATGGCATGACCAGGTGTGCTGGGACAAGGCCATGTTATCTGGCCTGAGGGGCTTCCCATGGGTCAAGAAATTTGGCAGCATGGGAGTATTAACATTCTGCCCCATGGGCTGGAGCTTGAGTACCCCTGCCCTGAAACCATTGGCACCAATATTACATTAGTTTCATGGACAGAAAATGAATGAAAGAAAATATGATTGTCAGTTGAGTAAAATGGTTCAGTGGAGGCTGCCAAGGTTTTTCCTTAGAGTTATAAAAAGCACTGTAAAGAAACTAAAAAAAATCCAATGCTAGTGTATCAGAGGCATTTTTTGAATTCTTTAGAGATATAAATTCTTTAGAGATTAAATAGAGATATAATATTCTTATTATGAAAGAAGATTAGTTCATTCTTATCACAAAAAGAATTAACAGGAAAGTAGTTTAAGGAACAAAATTGAACGTTCAAGAGAACGGGCTTCTTCAAGGAACCTTTTTCAACATGAACCTTGCTAAATGTTTCAGTTGTACTACATGGGCCAGTGTAATACTCTGTTATTCTGGTTTTATGCTACTATGTGTTATTACAACAGTGCAAAATTGAAAATAGGGAAGATTCAAGCATTTTGTGTTTAGTCTGCTTTGTGTGTGCCTTTGCTAGGTTATAAATTCTTTAGGATAGGATATGTATCCTCTTATCTGTTTGTAAAAAGCAGTTCCCAAAACTATTAAACAATAGCATTTTCAGTCTCAAGAGTTTTTGAGCATGCTTAGTTACAAAATAAGGCAACAGATATCGCATGTAATTAGTAGGTGTTTGTAGGAATGCAAAATTAGGAGGGCACCAGGGAACAGCAGGTTATTTACCTGTAGATATCAGATATCAACCAGATTGGGGGAGGGGGGCATAAAATCACTGCAGTATTTAATTGCACCCACACCCTGTCAAAAATCATGAGACAAACTGTTAGAAATCAAGAAATTTGGTATATAAATCATGAGAGGCTACTTTTGAACTCTGTGTGTGTGGGGGGCGGTATTTGTGAAGGTGTGGGGGACTATGGGTGTATGTATAGGGTTTGGAGCCTGGGGAGGGGGGTCCCTGCACACCATGGCAGGATGTGGGGTACTGTGTCAGTGTGTGTGCATGCATGTGTCTGTGTTCACAGCAGGGAGAGTATGTTTGTGTCTGTGTGTCCATGTGCAGAGAGTGAGTGAACAGAGTGTGCACCTGTGTGCATCTGTGTCTGTGTGTACATGTATGCATGCATGCGTCTCTGTTCCTGGCAGGGAGAGTATGTTTGTGTCTGTGTGTCAATGTGCAGAGTGAGTGAGCATAGTGTACACCTTTCTGTGTGCACACCTGGATATATGTGCTTGTGTGTGTGTATGTTTGGCCATGGTGGGATGGGGGGGCAGGGAAAAGAGGTGGGCATGTTCCCTGCCCCCCAGCCTGGCATGGTCCCTGCCACCTCCATGTCAGCATCAGGAGGCGAAGGTGCTCTGCCCCCCCCCACCCCTGCAAGCCCAGCTCCCATGGGGGGAGAGGGCCTCCAATTTTGTGTTTGCTCAGGGCCCCAATAAACATTAATCCATCGCTGCACCTGCATCTGGCTGCTCACCCCCCCCGCCTCCAGCCTCATGTCTGGTCACTCACCACACGCCAGCTTCTTTGAGGTAGGGGGCTCCCAAAAATATTTCTTGCAGGGGGCCCCAAAAAATTGAAGGCTGGCCCTGACCCTACCATATGCATGCACCCACACACCCCCTCGCACTGCCATTAGGGTGGCCATCATAGAAGACAGTCTGGTTGTCCTCTGTCCTCTGTTGATATGAAACTAGATGCCTTTATGTTCTCTATTTTTTTCTTGAAGAAAAAAATGGATGACATAAAGGCATCAGTTTTCTTATTAATGGAGGACAGAGTAGCAGGAAAACAGAATGTCCTTTATGATGGCTAGCCTAACCGCCATACATGCAGACCCCCACCTCCCCTCATACACCCCAGCCACCCTCCCCCCACTCAGAGTCTCCCACAAAACCCATACCCAGCCACACCCTAAATATCCACATACATGCCCACATGCTCCCTCAACCCACCCCCCCATACCTACCCTCTCCTGCACCCCACATACCCACAGCCCCCCACAAACCTATACTTGCATACTTGCACCCATGACCCCTACTCCCCAACAATATATAAGAGTAAGACTTCATGTTAAGCTATTGTGCAGTCACCTCTATGTATACTACACAAACACATGTAAATCAGGACAAAAATATTTTTTGAAATCAGACTAATGAATGTTGTAGATGTTCACTTTTTAGAATATAATTTGGTATTTTTTTTGGTTCTGAGATGGCAAAACCCCTTGCTGAAAGGAGTACTTCCAGGGGCAAATAGAGGGACTTCTAGTGGCAAAGGTCAGGGGTTAGGGACTGGGACTTCCAGTCACTAGATGGTGACCAGGAGGCAGTGCACCTGTCAAGGGGAGGGGCTACCCATGCAGCCCTTGATAGCTTATCACATCTCAGGATATGGTCAAATGCATGCAAAAAGCAACATTTCCCATAAACAGGCTAACCAAATAAAACTTTGTGCAACTGAGGCTAGGTGCAAACATTCTGGGAGGTTAGGGGGAGGTTAGATTGCATTAAAAATGGCCACAATCTAACTACATTCACTCAGGGGCTGACCTTATACTTACATCCCTAGTTAGGTTGATCTAAGTGTGAATTGTACAGAAATTGAGGAAGGTTAGATCAGTCTGAAAATGGCTGACCCAATGTGAGTTAACTGGACCTTGTAGGTACTCTGACTTAGACTGGGTGGTGGTGAGATGGATCTAACTAAACTTCTGCACAGTTCCGAACACAGCCCTGTGGGTAGGAAAGATCAGTCACTTGCTCCTGCCCAGGACTGCAATTTTCCAACCTCTCCCCACCCTCTCCTGGCACTAAGCTATTTTTAGCCCCCAACCCCTCCCCTCAATCCCAAACAGACAACCCCTGTGGAACATCCAGCCAGCCCCGCAAGTCTGACAATCCCTTATCCTGCCAGCTGCTCCTAGAGATGGTTTAACTGACATTAACCATTGGCAGGAACCAATGGAACTAAGTCAGGATGGAGGGCGGGAAAGGTAGATCAGGGGGTAGTTTCCTTGAGGGGTATTATTCATCTGGGGGTTGGGGCTTTGGGGGCCTAAAATAGCCCTGGTCCTGGGCAAGTGGTAGCGGGGTAGAGCCCTCCTGATCTACCTGTTGCTTCCCCCACCCCTACTGACTTGAGTCAGCCTCCCAGGAAGAGTGAATGCTGGTAAATCTTGACCCCAAGAGCAGCATGCAGGATCAGAGGCACTTCAGCAGCACAGGGGGATAACTGGGGATGTCTGGGGCAGGGGGTTGGTGGTATTAGAGGGTTTCCCTGATCCTGCCAACCCCTCCACTGGTTGGTCAGGGGGGTATGGTAAGGTTTGGCAGGAGGGGGGGGTGGAATCCAAGCCCCCCCCGATTCCACTAGTCCCCCCATTCCTCCCAACATTCCTTTGGACTCTCCTAGCTCCCTGATCTCCCCAAGTCCCCCCCATGGACTGCACTTGCTCCCCAATGCCCTAGCCCCACTGTAGGCCTCTGCTAGCCCCCTGATTCTCTAAGTCCCCTAGAGACCCCACTAGCCCCCCTAATACTGCTAAACCTTCCCATAGCCCCGCCACCCACTGAAGACCTCTCTCACCCCCAAGTTCCCCCAGGCCCCCCTGCAGACCTTGCTTTACCCCTCACTCCCCACACCCCTGTTGTCCCCCTATCCCTCCCAACCCCCCTGACTAAACTGCCATCCCAATTTACCTTAGATTGAGTGGCCATTTTTAATTCAATCTAACCTCCTCCTAACCTCCCTAAATGTCTGTATGTACTCTGAAGGTTGCCACTTAGATTTGCTGCTTTTTCTTTTCTTCATAAACCTTGTTTGAATAAACAGTATGATGAAAAGGATAGTCTTTAGTTTGTATTGGCTCTCTAATATAAATAATTAATTAACTTTTCTCAAAAGAGAGATGTTTCTATGGTGCCAAAAAAATTCTTTTGTTTGTGAGAGAATTATTTTGGAACTGATGGTGGGATGTTGGTTACAAAAGACTTCAACAACAGCTTATAATCTTCACCTGGTGCATTATAAATACTAGAAAGAGGAAAAGATGTATTTTTCAAAATGTTTTTATTTTTATCATTGATTTATTGTTACAATAGTAGAATGTTTTTGTCTTGCAGAATGTATTTGCATGAAAGTGTATGTCTAGACAACATTATGCAGTGCTATATATAGGCAATGCTGTTTTACCCACTGGAAGCAGCTTAGCAGTGTGAATGTATCCTTGTACCTGGGCTAATTTACCTTCATACTGCTGAGTACCTGCAAAGTTAATTTAGGTTAGTAGGACATTCTAGCAGCACATTTTTGTTCAGCATATCTCATAGGCTGCTTGCAGACATTAAAAAAAACCCTGCTGTACTGGAAGAAGCAGCACATCACTTCAACCCACTCAACAGAATCTCTATAGACTGGGTGCTTCAGAAGGGTGTTTTCGCACTTTTAGCTAAAGCTGATTCAATCAGCTATTATATAAAAGTGCCAAAAAGCCCCCAGTAAACTGCCAGTCTTTACTGATGTCAGGCAAGCCAGTTCAAGTTAAGGTGCTGCCTCTTCTGGGCATGTGCGGGGCTTAGCACAGGAATGTGCCAAGTTAAAGTTAAGCATGCTCATTTTTTTAGCATCTGCAAGCAGCCATAATCTTTATCTTAAATATATTTGGAGCTCATGAAAACTACTAGGCACAGAGACACAGGTATCCTTTTTTAATTGATATTTTCCAAAGCAGCAGACTTTCAATAGAACTTAATACTCTTAAGTCATTTAGAGGTTCTTGAGAACATCACCATTATGTGTAAAGCCAATGCTGTATGAGGAATTGGTAGTTCCGTCTTTCCCATGTGGCCCTACCCAGGTCTTGTTCTGGATGGACCACACAGTAATGTGTATTAGATTAACCAATACATAATAGGGTGTGTGGTGTGAAGGAAAAAATGTTTTATAGCTTTATATATCGCATCCTATAGGGCCGTTCTGAAAACAATGAAAATTCTTTTACAAATCATTGCCTTAACACCTGAATAGAATAGCTTCTTGTATTACGAAGAATTCATTAACATCAGGGCAAATGTAGCATACAAAATTATAACAAAATAAAACAAAATAAAAAATCCACCCCAAAACCTCATTACCTGAAATCTTGCTGAGAGACTGAGAAAGAAAGAGAGGGAACAATAAAGAAAGTGTCTATTTTGCATCCCACACATTAATATACTTAGCTGGAGGGGGAGCTATTGAAATGATTTGGTTTACTGGAGCAAGAACACAACATCTTCTATTTTTATTTTTATTGATCAAGATTCTAACATTCATGATTTGTAACATGGGGCAAAATTCTACATTGTAATAGTCACTATTGTACCAGAGGACAAAATTCCAGACTACCTGGGAAGAGCCTGACACGGGCCTCAGCCCCAGCCCAGCCCAGCCCAGACCATGTGAAGATCTGGGGACACATGGCCCCCATGCCCTCCCAGGGTATGTGCAATGGCAGGAGCTGCTGCCCCCTCCCTGTCGCTCAGTCCTGTGCCCCACCCTGGCTGGGCAGCCCCCTCCCCAGCCCCACTCCCTCCCCCCACAACAAACTTAGCAGGTGGCCACTCCTGGCCACCTGTGTGCTGCACTGCAGCTGTGCATGTGGAGGTCTATGTACCTCCTACAGCTCTTAGTACTCCTAAGGGTACGCGACCTCTGGTTGGCAACCCCTGCAATACTGTATTGCACACAATATAATTGATAACATAATAGTAGAACTTTAAAATAGCTATCTGATACTGTGTTAACGAAAGTCCTGATGATGATGATGATGAGAAACCCCAGTTCACTGTCAAAAAAATATTCACAGAAAATGTAAAAATTACATGCTTTTATGTTTGAGTTTGGCAATATTTTTTTCTGCACTAACTGGAATACCTAAAATACTCCAATCAAACTTTTCTAAACTAGCATCAAGGAAGGAATAAACTATGCACTCAGAGCATCTAAGGACAATTACTATAATCAGCTGAACTGTCAAGAACAGTAACTTAAAAGAAAACATCTGTACAAAAGAAAAAAAAGAGTGTTGTTAATAGAGATTAGTTTACCAGTTGCATTGTTTATTTATGTACCTATAATTATTTATTAGCCCAGGAAAATCTTTAAAAATATTGTTTACCTACTGATTATAGACAGAAATCTGTTGCTGAGATCAGTGTGCCCACTTCCAGATCTGAGTCTGAGTTTCATACTGAATATCGAGAGAGGAGGAGATTCTGTCTTGTTAGAATGTAAAGACTCATTGGGCACATCTACATATGCGTATTTACTGTGCAGTAACTTAAATTACTGCACAGTCTGGGCACATGCCTATACATGCACACCATACTGCACAGTAAATATAGTGACTTACGCTTTCTTGAGTGTAAATTTGATACCTGCATCATGCCTGATTAGTTACTACACAATAACACACGTGTAGACATCTTACTGCATAGTAACACTGTGTGTGTGGACTGATTTGGGACTCACTTTAGTTCCAAGTCAGTCTACACACAGCATTAATGTGCTTTAATGCCTACATGTTTGATGCTGGCCTATTCCTGCTTACTGTGTAGTAAATTTAAGCTAGCATAAATGCATGTGTAGACACATCCATTGACATGTATTCTTAGATAAATATAAGACTATTCTTCCCATAACAGGCTGCTAATCTCACACTAGATAGACCATGACCATTCAGTCTCTTTCACAGGTCCATTCTCTATATTCTTCCTCCAAAGCAGACTTAAATGATCCAGGACATTAGAGTCAAAATTAGGACTTGCTCAGCATCTGACTTTGGGCATTTATAATGAATTCTGAACTTCTATTAGAAGGTGTTTAATGCCAGGTGTATTGATGGTCTTGAAGATCTCTGGGGAGTTGCTCAATTTTCTCTGAAACAGCTAATAAAAATCATTCTTAGGAGCTTTATTCTAAAATGAGGTTTAGGGACACAAAGACACATTAGCATGTTCTTGTTTAAATGATGAAAAAAATCAATAGACTTATACCCACACTTGGTACAGGCCCAGGAGCAGATCTAGAACTTTGAAAAGAAGGTGGAGATGGTGTGCTGTAGCATCGCATATAACACAACACACATTTTTCTCCAGTTAAAAAGAAACAAGAAATTTTACTAATATACTAGGGACCTATGATTATATTATTCCATTTAAGAGAAAAGCAAAAAATATATATAATTCATTAGAATGTATATTAATTTAGTATATCATATCTTACGTATAAGAAACTCAACAAACTTGGCAAAACTTTGTTTCATTAATTCTGTGGTCATTAAAATTAAATGCATATCTGTTATTCAGGTTCTTAAAATAAAACCCAGCCTTCTTCAGTATCTTGATAGTACATTCAGTTCTTCATTGAAAGTTATGTCCACACCCGAGTTAATGTTCACTTGAATTAACATTTCCACACCCGAGTTCATGTTTTTAGCTAGGCACTGTCTTCAGGCTGTGAGATATTGTAGGAGATATATTTCCGGAGCCACTAACATCAGAAGTCCAGAAGAAAGCCTAGCTTGATTGGTGGAATGTCAAGACTATTAAAAAAGGAGTGAGGGTCACTAACACCTGCAGGATGAAGAGTTTAGAAGGCATCAGGTAGATTATAATGTGCCATGAAATGCTGCCTCTGTGCTGCCTGAATAGCAGTGTTGTTGCCCCTGCCAAGCAAGTGTTTTTAAACTTTGGGCAGGCCAAGAATCAAAGCAGGAAGTAACTGCATCACTATATCCCCTCTAGCTGTGCCCCACCCCCAGTTCTGTCCCTGGGAAATAAAGAAGGTGAATATTTTGCATCCCACACATAAATATACTTAGCTGGAGGGGGGACTATTGAAATGATTCTTTTGTTGAAATACATTTTGTCTGTGCTTTAGTGCTTTTCATGCACAAATGATATGAAGTCATTCAACCTTAAAGTAGAAAGCTGGGAGGAGCATGGAAAATCCCATCTGATCTGGAGGAAACATCTGAAACTAGGTGCAGCTAAACATGAAGCAGCTTTGAGAAAGAAGCATGCTATAAATTTGGACTCTGACTTAGACAAAATATAGATCTGTGAAACTTGAAACAAGCTGTGTCAGCCACAAATGGATTCATCAGGCATATGACTAGACCTTATATATGTACACCATGATGCAAAGGCTCAACAGTTGCCTACTGTTTGAAGTCTATAGCAGTTAGTTAACAGAAAATATTGCCTATCATAAAAACAAAATTTCCTGATATGTGCCTTTAAAAACTGCTCAGCTTAAACCCCAGCTACAGGCAGTTAGCAAATGATAATTTGCCTGGCTGAGAGATTGGAAGTGATAACTTACTAGTGAAGGTGGAGCTGTAAGCTATATGCGCATCATAGGCTGTGTACAGCATGGGCCATGTGTAACATAGACTGTGTCATGACGTGACCTGGGCATCACCCATATAGCAATGACATGAGTTGAGCATACAATGCAGACAGTGATAAGGTGCACTAACATAATACAAGCAAATGGAAAAGGATTTACAAAGTGCCAGAACATAACCAAATATGGTAAACCCTGTGTTAAATATATAATGGCATAGCCCAGTATAGAAGAGGATCTTAATCAGTGACAGTTCCCAAGGGAACAGAGAAACCTGGCCAGTGGAGCTGTCTTTATTAATACAAATAAATCTTTGCTGTTTTGTATCCCAATAAAGTTTTCAAGTGACCACAGTACTCTCACTGGTCATTGGTTTCATTCACAACCCCAGTTAAACTTAGAGTAACAGAGACACCAGGAGGCTTAGAAGTTCAGAACTAAAATTACCTGATGTAGGAAGACAGGTTTTGCTTTGTTTTATTTATTGTGGCTTCATTGGTTTTGTTATTGTGGGGTCAAACTTGTTTCTGAGACCCCTACCATACATGCAGGTAAAGGCACAATATGGTCTGATGTGTGATTCATACAATTGCACTTCCTGACATGCCACGTGCATGGCAGGAGGAGTAATTGTGAGATTGAACATCAGATCTCATCAGTCTTACTGCAGGTGCAGGAGAATCACAGTCCTGGGCTCCACCTGCATGGGCAAATAGCAAGCTAGATGGAGTAGCAGACATATTCCTAGGATTAGTATTCAAAGTGACCTTAATAAATTGGAGAAATGGTGCAGATATAATCAGATAAAATCCAGTAAGAACAAGTACAAAGTAGTGTAAGTACTTGTGATGGAACAATCAAATGCACAAGAACAAATTAGGAAATGACTGGCTAGGTGGAAGTGCTATAGTTATAATGGATCAGAAGCTGACTATGAGTTAATAATATGCTATTGTTGCAAAGAAAGGGATTAACATCTGGGCTGTATTAAGTGGAGTGTTGCATGTAAACTATGGCAAGTGTACTTCCACTCTGTTCCTCAGTGATGAAGCCTTATTTGGAGAACTATGTGCTATTTTGGGCACTGTACTTCAAGAAAGATGCAGACTACCTGTGAAGAATCCAGTGCAAGTAACTAAAATAATTAGAGATCTAGGAACCATAATTTACATGGGAAGTTTGGACAGAACTGGGATTATTTAGGACAGAGAAATAAGACTGAGCAGGGATTTGACAGTAGTTTTCAAATACATAAAGACAATAGTCTTCTTCTTTTCATCCACAGAAGACAGGAAAAGGAGTATCTGTCATAAACTTCAACAAGGGAAATTTAAGTTAGAAACATAGAAAATTCAGTTTGGAAACAACCTCATGAGGCCATCTGTTCCCTTGCTCAAGGCAGGTTCATCCTTGACTAAACCATTCCTGTCACATGTCTGTCTAACCTGCTCTTGAAAATGTCCCTGGATGGAGATTCCACAACCTCCCCAGAGGGCCTGTTCCACTGCATAAGCCTCATAATAGTGAGAAAGTTCTTCCTGATCTCCAACCTAAATATCCTTTGCTGCAGTTTGAGACCATTGCATATAGTCCTGTCCACTACAGCCACGCAGCCACAGAGAATTGTCTATCTTCATCCTCTCTTTAATCACCCTTCAGGTATCTGAAGAGTGTTTTCAAATCCCCTCAGTCTTCTCTTTTCCAGACAAAATAACCCTAACTCTTTCAGCTTTCCTTGCAAGCCCACCAGTGAGCCCATCACCCTATCCTGGGCAAACCCAGGCAGCAGGAAGAAAGACTGTTGCAAGCCTCAAGGGCTGGAGGGGCAGAGAGGGAGGAGGAAATTACATCAAGGTGGGGCCAAATCACTCATCGTTCAGTGGCGCCAATAGGTTGGTGTATGGCTGGGGTGTAGGGGAGGTGAAGACCCAGGAAAGCCTGCTAGTGATGATGCCTGGTGTGTTCCCCATGATGGAAGGAAGCCCTACTACTGAACAGAACAGCCAAGATGTGGCAGGGGAGTACCACGGTATTCCCCATGGAGAACATGACACTGCACCACAACAATCGGAGCCATCTGCGGGCCACAAGGGAGAGGCTCCTTGAAGTCAGGCGGGCACAGTACAATTAGTAGTTACCTGAAAATTGTTCTATAACCTGCTTTATCTACTACATAGGTGGCCAAATTGCGTTAGCACTTGCCCCTGCTCTCTGGCTCTTGCACTTCAATGGAGAATTGGATGTGGCTCCCAGGGTGGGGACCTCTGGTTGTCCCAAAATAACTATATTGTGTCACGAAAGGATTTCTAGTGAGGTAAATTATTCAAAATAATTAAACGATATGATGTATTTTTCCAGTGGTTTATCAATATGAAACTATGAAATATCCCTATATTCTTTCCCACTCTTCAGAGCTGTGATCTGAGATTTCTTATATTAGTGTAATGCAGAAAGAAGTGTGCAATAGCTAAGTTAAAAGTTTTGGGTCATAAAACCAAAACTCATAAAGTCATTATTCTTTAAATTTGATAGACATAGGGTTGAAATGCTGATCACTGAAAAGATGTGAGGCAGGTATGGGTTGGTAGTTTGTGGGAAGAGATAGAAGTGTTAAAATCCCTTTGCTAGATTTCTATGTGGCAGACTATTTTCCTTCTTAAAGGCCCAAAGTCACATTTTATTTTCACAAATGTGTTGGGTTTTTTTTGCAAACCATTGTTTGTTCTTTGTACAATTTAAGCTACTGGCTTCACTGAGAATCCTAAAGGCTTTGATTTACTTGATGTATCTTCCCTAAATGCTTCATTCTAAGTGAGACAAGATTCTCTGGGTAAATCTAATATCTTTTATTAGACCAACTCAAATAGTTAGAAAAATTCTTTGCAAGCTTTTAGGCACAAACACTCTTTGTCAGACATCTGCAGATGGTCTGTGTTCTTCCTGTATGGAGTGGTAAAGCAGCCAGAGGCCAGTACAAATGCAAGAAAGCCACTTAGTTAAAATGTAAATTGAGGTGGTTGGTAGGTGAGAGACAGGTGGAGGAGAAGGGAGGGAGAATGAATGTAGCTATAGTCAAAGGATGAGAGACAGGAGGGGTGGGGGTAGGGAGGTGAATGAGAATAGCTGGTAAAAAGTGGAGGGTTTACCTGGAGAGGCAGATGTTAGGCAGGTTATAATATGTCATAAATCCAATGTCTATATTTAGTCCATGATTTTCTGTATCCAGTAGACTGATGAAGGGAAGTTCATCCACTCATCTTTGAAACTGATATCTTCTCTCTCTTGAATGCAGTTTGTAAAATATCAGAAATTGCATTTTTAATCATCATTGGTCTGATTTAAAATATAAAATGTGAATGCTTTTAAACAATATTAAGAATTAAATGTTAGAATAGTTAGGAGCTCCAAAAAAATCACTTACTAAAAACATATATACGTATATTTAGCTGCACCAATTATAAGATTGTGTAGCCTTGTCTCAGCTTCGGCTGAAACACATCACAGAGTCATGCTCCTGAATATGTTGCATTATGAAATTCTACGTTTTTTTGCATTTTTAAAACAAGATCTGCGTTCCTAGCTGAATGAAAATACACTAGATCTGTCTCTGCCAGAAAAGTTCAGGCTCAGAAGTTTGATAGGACACTAATTTATTAGCCAAGATTTATATAGATTTATAAATAGCAGAACAATATGATTAGATACTACTTCTTTTGATTTAATTTCAACAAATGTTTCAGAAATACTAAGAAAAATTCAGATGGTTCAGGGTGGTTTTAAACTTTCTTAGTGGAATGCGTGGCAAATTTTGAGTAGTGATAAAATGCAGAATTTCCACATTGATTAGAAAAAGAAACCATTTTTCAGAGAGCCGTTATATTAAAAAATAAGTTCTAGAACTTTTTTTTGGTTCTTGTTTCCAGCCTCCAAATATAGTGAAATGTATTGCAATTTTTAAATTTTATCTGAGTTTACCATAAAACTATAGGAAAGATCACTTACTCAGTGCAGCCTACTGGGTATATTCCCTTCATCACTTCTGGTAATATCACTTCTGATGCATCACCCAAATAGGCTGACTTAAGCTAGAGTGCTATTTTTAATTCAGACCAATTACACCCATAACGGTTGAGGAGATTTGTCGTCTTAGCGCAGTAGTGTCTGTGCTTAGCTCCTCTATTACACCCTCATGCAAAGTTCTGTAGGTTATTACTGTCTTCAGTCTGAGGAGAGAATTGTGAAGTAAAAGAATTTAATTCAGACTACTTAGATCTTGATGGGATCATGAGAAGGCTAAAGAAAGACAGTCCTGCACACGTAGGAGATCAGACAATTGAGAGGGCATAGCTCATAGGACTCTTCAGCGATATGATATGGGTGGGTTCAGATCCTCTCAGGTGGATGAAGGACTTGAACATGAGTCTCTAAGTCTAAAAAATAGGCAGATATTCTCCAAGTACTCTTTGCTTTCCTGTTTTTCCCTTCCTCCCAAGTGAAACATTTTAGAAATGTCAAAACAGTACACCTTGACATTTCTGAAATAAACTTTCAGAGTTTCTGAAACATTCTGCCATTTCAAACTATGTAAGAATTAGTTTCAGCCTTCCTGAAACTGCATTTTTTAAAATAATAAATGATTTGCCACCTCCCCCTGAAAGTCCAGCAGAGCTATTCTCAGCTTAAAGCTACGATAACAGTGGAATTCTAAAGCTCCAAACTTATTTCAAGACTGCTTGATATCAGTCAAAAAGGAATATTTAGTCAGAGCTTGTTACATAAGAGCCACATCCCCATGACAGGGGTGTGCAGTCGCTGGGGGGAAAAAAGCAATGGCACAAATTCTTACCACTGCTTTTTGTCCCGGTGCACACCCCTGCACATGGGATTAGCACAGTATTTGACAGTCATGCTGCCTCCATGAGCACTACACCATCTTTTTCTGGTGTGGGTCTTTTGACACTGAAATGTCAAACCCATTGTGCTGCTAATTAATGAAGGCCTGTATATGTGGTGCATATGGTTTGCAGCACTGCAGACTGCAAACCTCACATGTGCACTGTCTGGACATGCCCAAGGGCTCAGTACTGTCATATTTTATGGGCATTAGTTCCAAATTCATAACTAAGATTTGAGGAAAGCAAAGAAAAGAATGAACTGAAATAATGTATAGATTTTATGCTGACCTACTGCCTTGGTAATGATATTTGGAGAATATGGTTTATACTGTTTTATACTGGTTACATATGATCAGCAAAGTTCATGGGTTTTGCACCACATCCATACTATTGAGTCTCTGTCTCCTGATCTGAGAAACTGCTAATGAAATTTGGCCATAGTGGGCTCATCCAGTTGAGCATGCATGTGTGGTTTGGGGCGCTGCAGTCCTGTCTGCAGCACTGCAAACCACATGCACCACATATGCAAGCATTTGCTGCACTGCTAATTTGTAGTGTGGTGGGGTTTTTTGACACTGGGAGATCCCAGTGTCAAAAAAAACCTGCACCAGAAAAAAAGTGGGGTGGCGCACATGGTGGCAGCGTGTGCTACCTGAAACTGCAGCATGGCCAGCCAGGGGCATGCTCCAGCTGCCGGACAGGCTCTATGTGCCCAGATCACTACCACAGCTGCCCTGGGAGGCCCTCAGGACTCCAGGTAAGGCTGCTGGCTCCAGGTAAGGCTAGCCCAGGTGCTGGCCCCAGCCTTCCCTACCCTACCCAGAACATTTTCCCTTGTACTAACCCCACATTCAGGGGTGTGTGCCAGGGAGAAAAGCAGTGGTATGCATTTGTGCTGCTGCTTTTTCCCCTGTGGCAATTGAAGGCTGATGGTTATAAATGCAGTCACACATTAAAATCATACCTAATTCTAGCTCCTTCCTGTTTCTTTTTTGGAAAAAAGAAGATAGGTTGAGAGGTGAAAATATAAGGATGTGCTTTTTGGAATTGTGCTAAACGTGTAAGCTTCTAAACTTGCCAGATTAGGTCCTTTTGCTTGGATGTGAAAGCAATTTTAAGGACATGGCAATATCAAATATACTTTGCTAGTGGCTCTGTAATTTTTGGCAGAATTTCAACATTTATTTTAAAAAGCAATGTTTTCACCTCTATACCTGTGAAAGAAACTTTCTATACAAAGTACTATTATCCACAGTGTGCAGAAATGAGTCAACCCCTCACAATATAATTTCCATTAATAAAATGGGGAACAGAGATTAATTTGACTCACTTGTACTAGGATGTGTGAACTGTGCCGCTCATCTTACTGGTGGAAGGTAAACATGAAGCCTAATGACAATGACTACATGGGTGTGTGGTGATGAAATGAGGAACATATGTGTACAACACATTAAAGAGGGTTAAATGTTTTTGTATCGCTTTAATGGTGTTGGCATTTGCACGGATCGGTGGTATTGTGCATTAATTATAGCCGCTGTAGCATATTCAGTGGCATAATGCTCCTTAAGACTTTGGGGCACAGCAAACTAAAACACCACCGAGGAGTTTTAGGTTGCTGCCCTACAGCAGTGAAGTGAAGCACTGGGTTCAGTGCAGCTCAGGGGCTCTGCAGGCAGCCTGTGCAGCCAGCCTGGCAGCAGCCCAGGAAGGCAGGCTCCACCAAAGAAAAAAATTGGCAATCCTGATCTTTTTTTCCCCCTCCCTGGAGCCTGCCTGCCTGCCTGCCTGACATGGTTCTTCTCTCTGCAGCTGTGATGTCCCCTGGAACTACCTAAGGCAGGTGCCTGCGGGTGGGTGCTGCCTCGGGGAGGGCCGCTGCTGCAACAGAGGGAAGCCTCAGCCACCCCTCTTCAGCTCAGGGACCGCTCTGCCCACTGGCAGCTCACCCTCCCTTTCCCACTGCTGGAGAGGCAGGTAAGACACAGGTACACTGTTTCATGTGCCCCTGTGTGGGTAATCAAGGAGCAGCTCCCTACTTCATATAAACAATGTCTTTATTATAGCAGTTACTTACAGAGCTGTTACAGGGCCTGCTGTTCTGCTCCAGACTCCCTAACTCTCCTCCTCTTTCTATCTCATCCCCCTCATGTCCTATTTCTCCTTCAGACTCCTCCTTTCTGCTGCTGCTGGTTTTGCCTCTGAGACCCATATATATTGTTACATCTTTCCTTTGAACAGTTCAAAACAATGATTAACTTATTCCCTTGGTTGGGCCAGAGGTTGCTAGCACATAGTCCATGGTGGAGACTGAGCTTTTATCTCTGGTCTGCTGTGTTCTTTAGGGCTCACAGTCATCCGGGTATGCTGGTCATTGTACCAGCCTCCCACTTCTTGTTTGGTTGATTTTTCTGGGTGCTATGCCTGCTTCTGTTCTGTCTATGTCTTTGTTTTGCAGGCTGGACTCTGCCAGCACTCTGCAGCTGCTTCCGGTTACATCTTAGTCACTGTCCACTATCTGTGACAACTTCATAGGATCTATCTCCTACTGCACCCTCAACGGTGGCCTTTTGCCAGTCTTTCACATGTGGACTTACTGGTTGTACCCAGACCTTTTCTCCTCTGCACAGTGGTCTCAGGTCCCTGGCTCCTTTGTTATACTGTGATACTTGCTGAGACTGTTGCTTTTTTAGCTGCTTCCATGTACTGTTGCCTCTTCCCCCTGGGGTTGTAGCAAACAGTCTCTCACGGGGAGTAATGTCTTAGTTCTACAGCCCATTAATCTCTGGGCTGGGCTACTTGGGGGTGTGTGTTGTGATGGTCCAATAGACCTCATCTTACTGGTGGGAGGTAAATATAAAGCCTAATGACAATGGCTACATGGGTGTGTGTAGATGAAATGAAGAACATATGTGTACAACACATTAAAGAGGGTTAAATGTTTTTGCACCGCTTTAATGGTGTTGGCATTTGCACGCATTGGTGGTGTATTGTGCATTAATTATAGCCGCTGTAGCATATTCAGTGGCATAATGCTCCTTAAATGACTTTGGGGCACAGAAACTAAAACACCACCAAGGAGCCAGGTAGAGCCAGGTAGGAATCCCCTGAAGTCTTACTTGCCTTCAGCAAGAGTCTCTTAGCTGCCTTTACTGCTGATTCAGCCTTCCTATTGCTTTGTGGGTACCAGATCACTACCACAGCTGCCCAGACTGTGGTACCCAGGGTACGATGTCTTGTGCTGGAATTCCCATTTAGTGCAGAACTGTTTGAATTCTCTTGAGGTGTCTTGTGGGCCATTGTCTGAGAACAGTGTGTCAGGTATCCCATGCCATGCAAAATGAGCCTTCAGCTTCCCAATCACCGCTCTTGCCTGAGTGTCTTCAAGGTGATCTACCTCCCAAAAATTGGAATAGTAGTCTACAGTGACCATATAGTTTCTGTCATTGACACTGAACAAGTCAGTCCCTACTTTCTCCCAGGGCCGAGAGGGGATGTCATGAGGGTTCAATGTCTCTTTTTGCTGCTTGTCACTGTATTCCTTGCACACCTCACACTGCTCCATGTATGTTCTCAAGTGTGCATTCATGCCTGGCCAGTAGGTGCTCTCCTGTGCTCTCTTCAGGCATGCCTCTATTCCCATATGTGAAGCATGGAGTCGGTTCATGATGTCTCACTGCAGAGCTGCTGGGATCACTACCCTGTCTCCCTTGAACAGAATTCCATCCTGTGTACATAGTTCATCCCTCCATTGGTAGCATGCAGCAACACCTGGTGGTACTTGTGTCTTGTGCTGTGGCCAGCCCTCTAGGATGGTTCGTGTAGCACACCATCCTGTTCTGTACTCTGTTGTATTGCTCTGAGACTGCTTTTGGAGATGGGTAAGTCGTGTACCATATTAATAGACTCTATCTCATGTTCTACAGATTCATCTATGCTGCACTCTGGAAGGTATGCTCTACTTAGTGCATCTGCCACTTGCAGGGACTTCCCTGGGTTGTATTTTATATTCACATTACAGGCCTGGAGTCTCAGCAGCATGCATTGAAGTCTCTTAGGAGCACTCAGCAAGGGTTTTTTCATTATGATCTCTAATGGTTTGTGATCTGATTGCACATCTACTCTCTGTGCAGAAGTGTACTGATGGAACTGTTCTAGGTCAAACAATACTGCTAGTAACTCCTTTTCTATCTGTGTGTATCTCCTTTTGGTTTCAGTCATTGATCTAGCAAAAGTTACGGGCTGCTGGTTCTGCATCAGTACTGCTCCCAAGACCTCATCCTGATGCATCACACTGTAGTACTAAGTTGCTCAGCTGTGTTGTAGTACTTCAGTGTTGGGGCCTCGCTGACGAGTTTTTAATACTTTTGAATGCCTCCTCTTGGGTCTGTGCTCATTTCCAGGCTGCATCATTGTGTGTTAGCAACCTGAGTGGCTCACAAGCATTAGACAAGTGTGCACAAAATTTGGACAGATAGTTAACCATCCCAATAAGGCACTGGACTCCTTTGACATCTTGTGGCCTAGGTATCTCCATAATGACTGTCACCTTCTCTGGATCTGGCCATAGTCCTTCCAAAGTCAGCAGGTGTCCAATGTAGGGTACTTCTGTTCTTCTCAGCTGTATTTTGTCCTCTCCCAGCATCTGTTAAGGAGTTGTTGCAGTTTGGCATCATGGTCACAGATTGCCTCTTCCTTCTCCTATGACAAGAATATCATCAGCCACAATCTTGATACCTGGAAGACCTTCCAGCTCCTGGTTCAGTTTCCTCTGGAAAACTTCTGGAGCTGGACTGATCCCCATGGGCATCCTTAACCAGGAATACTTGCCAAAGGGCATACTAAAGGTTGTCAGGTGGCTAGAAGATTCATCTAGCCCTACATGCCAAAATCCATTCTTGACATTGCAAACTGTGAACACTTTTGCCCTAGACAGGTCAGGCAGTACATCCTCAATTGTTGGCAGCAGGTAGTGGTTTCTTTTGAGTGCCCTGTTAAGTGGTTTTGGATCAATGCAGATTCTCAGTTTGCCTGATGGCTTCCTTACTACTACTAGTCTGCTGATCCAGTCAGTGCTTTTTTCAACTGGTGTGATAATACCTTTTTTCTGCAGGTTTGTCAATTATTTCTTCAGTGGCTCCAGCAGGGCTAGCAGAACTCTGTGTTTTGGAAGTTGTACTGGTTGCACCTGTGGATCTATTTCTAACTTCAGTTTTCCTTCAAAGAGTCCAGTGCCCTGAAATATGTCACCATATCTTAACAGAATGTTAGGTAGTGAACCTAATAACCGTTCTGGCTCTTCTGTGACCTGGAGGATGTTGTGGTGTTGCACTGTAATTAGATCCATGGCCTGCGCTGCCCAACTGCCCAGCAGTGGATGGGTGTCTGCCCTGTCATAGATTCATAGATTCATAGATGCTAGGGTCGGAAGGGACCTCAATAGATCATCGAGTCCGACCCCCTGCATAAGCAGGAAAGAGTGCTGGGCCTACATTACCCCAGCTAGATACACATCTAGCCTTCACTTGAAGACCCCCAGGGTAGGGGAGAGCACCACCTCCCTTGGGAGCCCGTTCCAGACCTTGGCCACTCAAACTGTGAAGAAGTTCCTCCTAATATCCAATCTAAATCTGCTCTCTTCTAGCTTGTGGCCATTATTTCTTGTAACCCCCGGGGGGGCCTTGGTGAATAAATACTCACCAATTCCCTTCTGTGCCCCCCTGATGAACTTATAGGCAGCCACCAGGTCGCCTCTCAACCTTCTCTTGCAGAGGCTGAAAAGGTCCAGTTTCTCTAGTCTCTCCTCATAGGGCTTGGCCTGCAGGCCCTTAACCATATGAGGAGAGACTAGAAATTTATGTGTCAATCACTATAAATTCTAGTTGGTACTGTTTCTTGTTGCATGGGTTTATTGTAGTCAGCTGGCACTTTCCCAGTGGCCTCACAGTTGTTTTGTTATACATTAACAGGACTTGGTGACATTTTTCCATTCTGATGCTGCTACTCAATAGATTCACAGGAAGGCCCAGTGTGGGGCTGGGAATACAGCATAAAGCCAGATGGGGCTGAGGACCTGGAGAACAGCCAGGAAAGTAAACAGTGAATTGGAAGGGTCTAGTGGCCCAGTGAGGGGCTGGGAATAGAGTCCTGGAGCATGGTAGTACCAGAAGGGTCCAGTGGCTGAGCAGAGGGCTGGAAATAGAGCAGAGGATGGAGTCGAGGGCTTGAAGAGCAGCCGGGAAGATACAGAGGAGCTGACATACCAGAGAGAGGCCAGAAGAGAGACCAAGGGGCCTGGTAGCCTAGGGAGAGATTGGGTGAGAATGAAGTGTGTGAGGGCACAGAGAGGGGCCAGAGGAGAGACCAAGGAGTCTGGCAACTGGAGTGGGGCCTGAGAGAGACCAATAGGTCTGAGGGCTGGTGTGGGGGCTCAGAGAGGCTGAGGTGTCAGCAGGCCTAACGAGGGACTGCATCGGCATCTGGCAGAACATCTTCAAGGATCTGTGAGGCATAGGACATAGTGTAGGGAAGGTAAAGAGCCATGCAATTGGCCCACAAGTCCGTGACTACAATCTGGGTGGTTATTATAGTAAGATCAGAGCAGCCTCCCACACTCTTATCATTATATTTCCATCAAGGGTTAGCAGGGGAGATAGGAAGGAATCCTAGGGGCAGAGTGAGCTCAGTTGCAGAGCCTCCAGGAGGCATCATGGCCACCCCTGGAACCCTAATCCATGGCATTTTTCCTTCTCCAAGGATACAAGTTTTCACTCAGTTATATTATCAGTGATTTATTGTGTCCTGCCCCTGGCAATCTTTACATTTCTTTTCACAGCTACTGTTCAAAAGTCTGAGGAGCTAAGCACAGAAATGTGTTAATATTACTGCTCTACATTTTTTTTTGAAAATATTTATGTCATTTCATCCCTTTATATTCAAACAGGTTTGAAATTATATAGAGTTTGCCAATATGTAATGACTATGTCATATTTAATATACGTTTATTTTGTTGGAATGGGATGTGTGGAGTTTACTTCTTGCAACCCATGTTATCCATCCAGGTAAAATTGACCTACCTAATCTTATACGAGGACTGGAGTGTCACCAGAAACTACCGAAAAGCTTGCCTAATATCTCTGTCAACTATGCAACTATGCAGTTTGTCCCATGAAAGATATCACTACTAAAATCCTTTCCTTTGCATAATCTTTGCTTTTTATTAGAGGATTTAGCTAGTGCAAAAGTGTATTGATATGATTCTTATTGTGAAAGTTGGTCACGTGAACATACAATTAGAGAAGCAATCCATGAGCAAACACTTCCTTGACAATTATGCGCTTGCAATTAGAAGACAGAAAAACCTTAATAGTATTAAATGTTTTGAAATCTACAAATCAACAGGGGATCCCATTTAGAACTATGGGTCTTGATATGAGAAAGCTTATTAGCATTCTTTCATTAAGCAAATGTTTAGTAGCAGACTGTAGTAAAGTAGCTGCTAAAGTGCCATCTGTATGAAAAAGCCCATACCCTTGTATGCAGCTCCAAGAACCAACAATGTGCATGCCAAAATAATAACAAAACTGCAGTTAATACATGTCACATCTCAGTTATTTACATTAATAACACCATAAAGAACTTCGGCTTTAATACTGGATGATCTAATATAATGCAAGCAAAATATCTTGCAAGAAAAATTATATTTATCTGTTATTCCTGGTCTTCAATGAGAATGAAGAGGTTTTGTTTAAAGATAACTGCTGCAGTAGCTAAACTTGCCACTCACATGGGTGTCCTAACATGTATTTCCATTATGTGATCAATTCCCTCAGATCTCTAGTTCACTCACTCCCATCCCCACCAGGCAATCCATCCTTACCAGCAAAAGCTTACATCTAACAAAAAAGACAAATGGATTCAAAATACCTAAAGACTAAGGATTTTGACTTCTTCACCTTGAAATCAAACAAATTACGTGCACACACACATAAATACTGAAGACAGATATTGACATCAATCCACCCAGTAGTCTAAAGAGAAATGACAATCATTCTTTTTAAAATTAGAAAATAAAAACAAGGACATATAATGCAGGTCATGCAGAACTGTGTGGTGATTTCTTCAGAACAATCTGTCCTTCAGTGGAAAAGGGAAAAAAAAGATGCTGTCCAGTGGGATTTACTGGTGGCTTGTTCTTTATGTTATTTTACATTGTAAATGAAAGCTCTGCAGATAAAGTATACAGAGAAGTAACAACATCCACAGGGGATAGTACTGAAACAATAGTTATAGATTTCCAGAAGAAAGATGTCTCTTCCAGCAAGGTCAGGACCATGTTATTAAATGATGAAAATACAAGTACTCTTAATTTAAATTTTATCTTCAACAACGCTGAAGGAAAAAATGTAATTGGAAGTTCTTTGTAAAAAGAATGGAGAACTTTAGAAGGGTGAAGAATAATGTATAAAACTTGCATTAATTAATTCTGAAGAATAATATAAAAATTTCAAATGTTAGAAACATATAGAAGGAGAGGGGATAATTGCTATGGTACTTTAAACAAAAATATTTTGTCTACCAATGCAGAAACATTTAACAGCCATGATATATATGAACTCTATTATTCAATAAAAACAAAGTGTTAGTCAATCATGTAAATATCAATCTATAATCTTACACAAAATGACTGAATTCTACATTTCCACAATTTAGATTGCTCAGATTGCTGCATCATAGCCTGTCACAGAATAGATAAGGAAAACAAAAAAGAGACACAGAGTGTAAAAGAATCCACGGGATCTGAAAACTGTTTCTATTTTTCTGTAGCTGGCTAGTCAGCCATTGTCTGTTACCATACATAACATTTGACTATTTAAGCTGCTATCTAAAAGTAGCCGTACTCCAAAGAGCTGCTTGTGTAGCTGTGAAGATCATTTTGTATTGTAAACTTTCAGTAAGGCGATTAAGTAATATTGCATCCATTAATACTACTGGATGGGTGCATCTACACTTGATGTGTTAATGCACCTTAGCCTGACCCCAGTCCCAGGGCTCCTGGATCAGAGCCTCTCCTGATCCAGGGCTGGGATGTTCCTTGGCAGCTCCCAGCTTCATGTATAAAAGGCTGCATCCATTTTGTGCCTTGGAGAACGCTGCACAGAAGCCTGGTAGGTCCTGTGCAGTCTCCAGGCAAATGTAGGCCTCATGTGCTCCCTTGGGTAGAAAAGGTTGCCACTGTCTGGTGTGTCCCCTCTCCAGAGCTGCTGCTTGGCCCACAGGTGAGTCTTACAAAGGTCTGCAGCTTGCTATACCCCTTGCCCAGCCCTGATATCCTCCCAGGGCTGCTGGCTGGCTGTCTCTGGCAGCAGGGCCAGCACCTGCTCTTTGCTTCTGCTCACACCCAACAGTGTCACTTGTCCTTATAGGTCCTGTGAGAAAGTGCCTCTGCTGCATGGCTCCCAGTCTCTGGCTGTGCCCCTGTGCTAGGCACTGCTAGCAGCTGTCCAGGGCCGGCATCATAGGGATAACCAAGTGGGGGCCCAGAGAGCCAGTGTGGGACATCTTGTCCTCACCATCCTCCCCATTGAGCTCCAGCCCCAGCCACATGTGCATGCCCATGCCTACTGCCTGGGCCCCCAACTGGAAGTGGGAGGAGGTTGGTGACCTCATGGTGCTCTGGGGTGGTGCCGTGGTGCTGAGGTAGTTCATGTGGGGTGGCTGCTCGAAAGCCCACATTTATGAGGCCCTATTAGGTGGCATGCAGGAACAAGGGCACTCCCGGTCAGCGCGGCAGTGTCGCATTAATGTCAAGGCCTTGCAGGCGCAGTGGATGGCCATGACAGACTACACTCATTAGTCTGATTGTTCCTGCAAGACCATGGCCTTTATGTGGGAGCTGCCCCAGGTTTTCATGCCCTGGGATTCGGGCTGTACCCCTGCGAATGTCACCAGCAGCAGTGGCCTGCCTGAGCTTTTGCTTCGTTCTGATTCCCCTGGTGACACGTCACCAGAGGAAGACAACTTGGGCATTCAGCACCCAACTGTACCCTCCTCCCCAGCTGCTGCATCCACTGGCAGGTCGGGAGCCCTGGCCAGCAGCAGCTGCCTGGCCCTTGGTGCAGCCCCAGACCCCACTGTGAGGAGTAGCTGGCATTGTCACCACTGGATTTCAGCAGTGCCAGCTCCTCCCCAGGGGGCCCTGGCCTGGTGCTGGCCTGCCATGCAGTGTGGGCCACAGACACTGGGCATAGCTGGTTGCACTTGCCAATGGGGAGATCTGTGCTGAGCTGCCAACCTCACCAGCCCCAGACACATGGTAAGTCCTGCAACTGGAGGAGGGCCTTTCTAGTCCCTGCCCATTTCCTGGTCTCAGCCCCTGCCCCTGCTCCCTGCGTGGCCCACCCATACTCCTCTGGCCTTGGGTTCCCACAGTTAGGCAGGCACAGGCCTCTCACACCCTGAGGAAGGCATGGAGGCTGGCATTGATGTACTCCTGAGCAGTGGGGGGCAGGCACATGTAGCACAGCCACAGGGGGCGGTGGAGGTTGTTGGGCAGCCTGGGCTTGCCCCCCACACCATCGTAGCTCAGGGTCCTCAATCAGGAGTGCAGGTGTGCCAGGGGCACCAGGAGTATCATCATCAGCAGGGCATAGTGGCTTGAGCACTCCTCAGCCTGCACAACTCATCATACGCTACCTGGGGCACACACAGAAGGGGCATGCTCAGGGCACAGTGGCAGTGAGGGGGGGCGGGCAGCCCTGGGGCACTTTCCCAGAGGGGTCCTAAACAGGGAGGGCTCTTTATGAACTGTTCTTAAGAATCACTCATAGGATTTTTTCTTGTTTATGGAAACTGTAGAATTTAAGTAATTAGTTACCATTAAGCTTCTGTATTAAGTGATTTGCCTGTTATCCACTGTGAAAATGCACAGAGTACTTAATGGCTTTCAAGACATTTTACCTGTGGTGCTTGGGTTTAATAATTGCATATTTGGCTTTCTAAAACCTATAATCTAGACATTTTTCTGTCTACATTGTACACCTGTTTGCATTTTATTTACCTATTCTTTTTCTCTTTGCTTTAGCACTACAGGTGCATAGCACATAAGCAGATGGTATAAAGAAAGAACAAAGAACAAAAGAATTATTATTAATCCCTTAGATTGTTTGATATTTTAATATAAGGTTTTCAGATATATTGAAACAGTTTAGCACCTATAACTATAAAATAAATTATTAGTACAGTGCAAGGGGAATTAGATGCCCAACTTTCCCATTAGCAGTAGTACGAAGCTTATATATACAATTCACTAAGCTGAAAATTGTTGTGTACAGTATAGAGGCTGTCACAAGGTGCAGTCAACATGAATTAAAGTAGAGAGGCATTTTAAGGGATTGTATTTTAAGTCAAAAAGTTCCACATCCATACACATTGTATCTCTAAGGATATTTGCTTTGGATTTTTGGTGAATCACTAAAGGTTTGGCATGTGCCTTTACTTCAAAGAGAAAAAAAGTCCAAACCTTATCCTACCTGAATCTTTATAAGCCTTACGTTTTAGAGCACATAAACCTTGCTATCGCAGACTTGAGAAGCACTCCCTGAAGGCACATTGAAAGTGTACATAAAAAGGTGGCAATCTGTGGGGGCTTTTACTGCTGGGTCACTTCTACAGAAAGTTAAACAGCTAACACTGACAGGTCCAGATCTAAAAAAAAAAATCATAAGAGATCTAAAGTGGGACTTAGATGGCTCTAAGCAACTGCAGGAGGAGTATGTTGATTTTAGATGGTTTCCAGCTAATCTGTTCCATCTAGAATCCTAATCTGAAGTGCCTAAGGTCTGGGGTACTCTCCTTAGGCACCTAGGGACCTCAGTGGGGACCTGGATTCCTTTTTAAGGGACAGGCACAGGAGTGCTTAACTTGTAGAAACCCAAGTCATTTTTTTTACATGGTCCATTTTACAGATTGTTAAAGACTTCAGATATTTTGGAATCGTCTTTTATATTGTGTCTAAATCACTTACACTATAATGTTTTCATCATATTGGGAACTGTCTAGGAGCTCATAGATGTATTCCTCCTTGATGTATGCAAATTTTAATGTCTCTTAGTCAAAAGAGCTCAAGTAAATGTTTTAAAAGCAGGTTTTGAATATAGGATTCAGAAAAATATATGTTATGTGTTGTTTGGCACAGAATTATTATTTTTTAAAATTTTTTGGTTTGGACCAATTACAGTCCAAGTTGCATATAATGGACTCATTTGCCAATCAGAAAATTGCCTGACGTTCAGGCAATCCAGCAATCTCTCAACTGCTGTCAGTGCTGTGCTATTAGCAGCGCTGAAACTGACTGTCTCCTTGCTCTCAGTCTCACCAACTGCTGCTTCCATAGCCTCTGCCAGGAGGATCAGTCATGGGAAGTGCCTCTGCCTTTGAGCTCTAGGACAGAGGGAACTAAGTCACTCTGCAGAGATGCTGTATGCACAGTCTTGTCCACAGGTGGATCCATGATTTTGAAAGGGGTGTGGGAGCAGCAACTGGTGCTGTAGGGGTTGCTAGACTTTCTGCTCTCAGCTCTCCCCCTCTCTAGGTAGGCAGAGCATGGGGCAGACCACCCCCATCCAACACTCAGTACCCTTTCTCCTCCCCTTGTGCTCAGTGACACTTCCTGGTCTCCCACTCATCTTCATAGACTGCATAGATATTAGGGGCTGGAAAGGACTGCATGAAATCATTGAGTCCAGCCCTCCTTCCCTATGCAGAAAGTCTGCTGGGGTGAAATGAGCCCATCAAGCTAAACATCCAAACACCTTTTGAATGAAGCATAGAGTTGTAGAGCTACTTAATTAAAATGATTCTAAGAATTGAACATGATCCAAACAACCTATTTTCTCCTTTCTTCACAGAAGTGGATGACCTCTGCTGCTGCAAATTCCCAAATTGTTAAGCCTAAAATAGACACCTGAGCTGGAAAATTTCAGACTGAATTTTTAAAGTTTGGCAAAATTATAAGCAGCTGTATAATGTATAATTATACATCTTATAATGTAGAAAATCATGCAAACTCTGGAGAGATGTAGGGGTGAAACCACCTGCGTGCTCTAAATTTCTCTTCCCAGTTGCTTAGAAGTCGGATCTAAATCAGTCTTGGTCTCAGAATCACGACCCGCCAGTCTGTCTCACAGTAAGCAGGCAGCCCCTCCCCCCACCTGTTTCATTTACCACTGGGCTGGAGACATTCCTAAGGGAGCGGGGGACCTGATCCTTTTGTTTCCATTTGAATTTGCAGGTCATGCGACAAGTTCTCTCACCTGGTCAGTCTTACATCATTTAGAGGCACCAGTCAGCTGCCAATGGGACTGCTTCTGGTGGGAACTTAGTGATGAGGTCATGGCATGGATGTATAAGGTACCTTCTTCCTTGAAGCAGGGAAAACATATTTTGGGTGCACAGGCAGCTAGCCATGAAGCCTCTAGAGCAGGCTCAGTCAGTTCCTGGATGGAATTGTGTGTAACTTACATGAAATGTATCAGGGAATTTAGAATCTAGTGTTTTAGTCACTTGTCAAAAGGCTACCAAGCCATTTCTGTTTGCTCCAGGGTTTCTTTTGATACTTCTCTGACTTATACCTATCCCCAAGCCTGCCCTCTCTACCCAGTAAAGCTATCCATTAGCCAGCCTTGTGGTATATGCTTGAGAGGTTTTGGGCACACCTTTTTGCTCCCTTTGCTTGACTGACTAAGGGAAGCTACCTTCTATGCTTCAGGCTAATAGAAGCGCTCCAAGATCCCAAGGTCTACAGGGCCTAGGATGCACAGTATCCCGGGATGCACGGGGCCCAGACAAAGACCAGAGTCTGGGTGGTGGCAGGACTACCCCAGGCTTGTGGGTATGCTCCAGGAAGAGGGTTGGCCATATATAGGTGCCTCCATGGGGGCACTTGAAGCCTAGCTTTTGGCTGGGCGCAGTGAGGTAGGTGGCTCAGCACAGGAGTGCCCCCTACTGGCTGCCACATATGGCATCTTATAACGGGGAGAATCACGCAAACTCTGGAGAGATGTAGCAGTGAAACCACCTGCATGCTCTAGAATTCTCTTCCCAGTTGCTTAGAAGCCAGATCTAAATCAGCCTCAGTCTCACTTTCTCATTTCTCCACCTCCATTATTTATTTCACAAGCTTAAAAAGACATACCTATTATGTCTTACTTTACATATACCAATAAGTGCATTCTGACTGTACTCTGAACTTCCCTCAGTTTTCTTGAAGCCCATCCGCTCTTTCACTAAGAATGTTACACTTCCCTGCTTCATGTGACTCTTTTGCATTTAGATAAATAATTATACTTTTTTACCTACTTGATGAATTGGTTCCAAAGTGTGAATGGAAATCAATGAGGTTGTCCTGCTGCAACTGATAGGAGGATTTGGCAAAATGTGTCCTTTCCTGTGCTAGCAGTGTGTGGTGTGATAGAGTCACTTGTTTTATCTCAGTACTTTTATCTGTTTTGCTTTTCTGTAAGGAACTTCTTGTGAATGGCTACACTCTTGCAGACACATTTTAATAATTCATTGTGAACAGTGAGAGTAAGCAAGATGAATAATAAAGTATGATCTACGGCTGCACCTCAAAGGCAAGAAGTGTAAATCCTACTTAACCACATAAACATCAAGATCTTGTTTCACTTTACAATCAAGGAATGGGATTCTATATCATATATGCTTTTATATTTAAACCTGTGATTTTCATATTTGAAAAGATTTAAAGGACAAACACACAGTAGCCTGTAGCACAATACGATAATGAATTACAGGAAACATTGTTCAAATGATAAAGGTCCACTCATAGACATATAACTTTAAAAAATGTAAAATCCATCTGTACTTTATACATAGCACATTTATATTAGCCTCATTGTATTGTTTCCCAGTTTGCTATGGGAAGAATCTGGACCTATTTGCTGAGACTCAGATTTGATGTTTTTTCAGGGAAAGAGACCATTCCATCATTGTGTTTCTAAACATCTCCACAGTGTCTGTTTGAAAAGCCACACTCACATTAACACCATAAATTAACTTTCCCCTGAACTGTGCTAGACGCATAGAAGCAAAGCAGCACAAAAATGGAACATGGGGCCCCAGCAAATAGTAGTAGGTGGGGGAATGTAGCCTATGCAACAATGAAGTGAGAAGAGGAAGAGCAGGGGAACAGTTGCTTCAGGCAGATTGTTTCCTTGGAAACTTATAAAGGAAGTGCTATTGATACTCAGAATGCTATTACCTTCTGCTCTGTGCCTCTTCTCTCACTTGGGGAGTGGGGTGAGAGAAGGTTAGCAGAAGAGAGAAATAATGGAGCTACCAGTGGCTGCAAAAGCCATGTAATCAGGGGGGAGAGGAGTCATAGAGAAGAATCAGACTGTCTGTGTAGATGCTCAGGATACTTGTCATGGGTGCTAGCTGCCCTTACAGATTCTCAAGCCCACTGGATTTTCACTTAATGTTTTAGTTTTTGACACATAGCCATATTCTTTCCCCTTACAAACCCTACTGTTCATTCGTTGCTCCATCATACTCCTGATAGAAATTTTGGGGCATTCAAAGTTCTCTGTCTCAAATATTCCTTTTATTTTGTTGAAAACTCAGTATTTTCATACTTTTATATTTAGGATTTTCTTCCATTAAGATCTTCTGAGTTATGGCCACCTTGTTCAGCTCTGGGCTCTCTCAACTTCAGTACTTCACAAGTGAAGCTTTTCTGGATGGTCATCTAGATAGCTCTTCAAAGGATATGTTTTTACTACCTGCCTACTGACCAAAGGACCACCACTAAGTAATTTCTGCCTCCTTATTTTCATTTGACACACCAGAGATAGGCAGGCAGTAAAAGACTGCTTGGGAGCGACCCTAAGGAGCCCTGTATGTGGACCTCAGAGGTGCACTTAATTTTAGGATTGACATTGCTTACTTCATTCACAAGCATTACCCAGGCACTTCCCAATCTGTTTTGTAAAGTACAAGTTGTGTATAAAAATCACTTCAGTTGCCACTGGATCTCAGACAATCTGTCAAGTATAAGACAGAAAACTAAGAATACCTCATCTAATTCAAACTATAGATTTTTTTTTAGACAGAATGGAACTACTAACCTTGAATTTGGTCATGATCCAGAGAGGGTTAATGAGCTATGTTTCTTCTTCATCAGTGCTTTTGTACCTGTCAGCTTTCTTAATAGAAAGACCCAAGTATTATTATTAATCAAACAGGAATTATGTAAGGAAAAATTGAAAAATAAGAGTTTTCCATACATATACACCAAATACTGTGCTTTTCCCCTGAATTTTTTCTGTCAAAACTAGTGTGTAGCAATGATGCACCCTGGAGCAAGACTGAGAAACTATCAGCACTTAAAACAAGTTGTAATTCCGTGTTCAAACATCTATCTCTACATTATCTTACAGACATGAATGAATATGCAGTGTAACTTAATATATCACCCGACATGAGTTACCTATGTGGGTATATTTCATTCTTCAACAAATCAAGTCTTTTAAGATAAATGTCATTTAAATTTGGTTCTTTAGCAATTTGGGTGTGGCTATTATACAGATAATTTATTTTTCAAAATCTTGAGGTAATGTTCAGAGGTGCAGCCGTTACATAGGCATGACCATTTCATGAACAAACATAGCATTTGGTTGCTTTATCTTTATCTTTTCATCCTGGCCCATCTTAGCTATTTTTGGGTTAACAAGTTTCTGCTGCTGAAAGGTACTTTACCATATGGTAGTAGAAAAATATCAAACTAATGCACTAATTACAAACAACTAAAAGTTCATTACAGTTTTGGCAGGTTGTGCTTCGGGAGGTTGAGATGAGAAGAACTCCTTTCTTAATGGTTTATGTGGTAGGAAAATTATTTTCTTGATTTGTTCCAGATACTAAAGTACTGTCTGTAATGTATGCTACCAGGATTGATCAGCAGGTGTTTGCTTCAGGTAGTCATAACATGTTTTAAAGGGCTTTAAAATGTCAGTATTAGTTATAAAGATGGTTGGAAGTTAGTCATTGCAGAATTTTTTTTGGAAATTTTCCATACCATTACACTCTGCAAAGAATTGTATCGCATCTCCATTTAACTAACTATAATAAGGGAAAGTCGAGTAGATGCATCTAAGGATAGGGAAGGATTTTTTAGGGTGATATCTTTTATTGGACCAACTGTGATGTTGGGATGAAGTTAGACAAGCTTTTGAATGTAAGACATTCTTTGTCAGGTCTCTGATTGCAGGAGGCCAGGTACAGCATAATGTAAAACAGCAGGGGAGAGGGGAGTGCAAGAAATTCTCAGGGGTAACAGACACAAAGCAGAAGAAAAGAAGCTGATTACTGGGAGACCAAGGCTTATCAAAAGAGAGGAGGGTCATTTTCACCTTTCTTGCATGGAAAGTTTTCAGGAGGTTGGCAAAATATAATGGGCGTATTTAGTTCTTGGTTCGTAGTGTCCAGTCAGCTTATGAATTTTTGCCTGTTAAAGTATTAAGTAGATTTTCCTTGAGTGCAAAAATAATGCGGTCAGCGAGGAAGTTCTGTGAGAAATGTACTCCAAGGATTGGGCTCATACATACTGGAAATATGTTGTTGCTTCCTAAACTACTTTTATGCCCACTCTAGCATTGCCAGGTGTGTGTTTAGTTGTTTTTTAAAGACACACACATAAACACGCACGCATACGTGTGCGTGTGTATAATTTTTGCATGTATGTCAGTCTTGTTGAGATTTCTGCTGGAAGCAATTGTATTCCATATTTGGGATTTTGCCCTCTTCCCCCTCTGGCCATTTTCAAAACACCTGACATTTCCTATTGAGCCATTATGTGATAGCCATTCTCTGTCAGTTTGTTACTTTCTTCCCTGCTTTTGAGTGGCAAGCCTAGTATTTCAGGGTCTAAACCAGGGGTGGGCAAAGTATGGTCTATGGGCCGAATCTGGCCTGCAGAGTGATTTACCAAGGCAGTGGTGGGTCCATCAGCCTCAGTGGGCTGTGGTGGGACACTCCTATTCCATGCCAGCCCACAGCATACCCCGGAATGCCCATTCGGTGGCAGCAGCCCCCAGCCCTGCCAGTTCAGCATGGCACAGAGTGGCGTGGTGCAGTGGGTGAGCAGCAGTAGTGGTGGGAGCCCTGGTGAGGGTTCTGCATCTGGAGCCAGGCTGGGGACCAATCTCCATGGAGACCACGTGCGGCTGGGCAGAGAGCTATATCTGGGGCCAGGGGCCACTCCACCCCATGCCAAAATTATGGGAGTTGGTGGCTGCTGCCAGTATGTGGCTATCTGGGGGTGAGCTGTAGGCTGGAACAATGGGAGTGTCCCAGTGGGGGTGTCCCAGTGCAATGAGGGTGTCCCAGTGCTACCCACTTTCTCCAGCCCTAGCCCAGTCCTGGCTGCTGAAAGTGGTGGGGTGTAGAGTCGCTGCCAGATCCACCTCCTTTCTCACCCCACCTCTTGGCTGTGTGCCCCAGGCTGGGGGAAGGAATGGGTAAGGGGAGGGGGAGAGGAGGCTAAATTTCTCTCAAGTGTCCTCCACAGGGCTAGCAGCCCCGCTCTCTGCCTTGTGGGTGCTGCAGCCCCCCAACAAGTTCCTGTGGTGCCTTCCAGCTCAGCCCCAGCCCCGGCCCCATTCCCAAAATCCTGGCCCCAGATGTGGCTCTGGGGATCTGTGCAGGCAGGATGCACAGGTGGGTATCGAGATGTGATGGGGCCCAGGGCTGGGATCATGGGGTGCTGACAGTGTGGGGCTGAGGTGGGGCAGAGCTGTGATATGCTCCCTGCATGCCCCTGCCCACAGAACCCCTGCCTATTACAGGGGCATGTGAGCAGCAGATCATGGCCCTTACCAGGTCCCAGAGCATCTCTGCCCCATAACTTTACCCTGTAATCTCAGCCTTGCCCACCCCTACCACTCCTGAACACCATGCTCAGGGACCAATGTAGGGAATTGTGGTGAGTTGTTGGAGGTGGAGAGGAGTGCTGATCTGGCCTGCAATGGCTAACCAAAAAGCCTATGTTGCCCTTGTGCCCAAATAATTGCTCACCCCTGGTCTAAACTAGCATCACATTTCTCCCAGGAGAAAGCCTTTTTGTTCCTAGATCCTACAGATCTATCATTTCATTGTCTCACTAAGTAGCTGTGAAGTATGAGAGATAAAGTATGCTAAAATGTCTTCATCCCCTGCCCCCTCTGTGTAAGTTAATAGTGACTCATTCAAGTTAATGGCCAATCATGTTCTTCCAGTAATGCAGCTTGGAAGGGCTGTATGTGTTGTAGGGCTGTGCTCTTTTGTCTCAGATTTTGGCTCATGTCAATCAGGACAGCCTTAAATGCAATACAGACTGTCTTTAAAGCCTCAGTCATTTAATAAAATGATTAGATTGACACAATATGCATACCATTATATGAGTATGTGCACATATGCTTAGAAATAAAGTCTCCTTCTAAAGAAAGAAAACTTTGCTTTCTGTATCAAGTTAAATTTAAGTCAAAAGCATAGTAAGGGATCAACTGTTAAACCTAAACTGAATTCTGTGTTACACATGAAGCATGCTCCAGCACATGCTACGCTTGCCACAAGTCACAGCCTCTGTGTGTGGCATGTGGCAGATTGGGCAGGGAATACCAGGCTGGATGCCAAAAGCGCACAGGCAAGGGAAAGGGATTGGAGTGGCACCCTTGGGTGACACAGGTTTAATTTGTGGTATAGCATGAACTGAACTAATGTAGCTGATGTTAACATAGAGTGTAATAATAATGAAATATAACTATGTTAGTCTTGTCCCGTAAGCAACTTGAAAACTGTTTTGTATCCTTCTGTGTGACATAAGTGAATAAACTCTGCATAGCCTTTATGTATGAGTGTGTGTAAAAGGGTGAATGGTAAGAGAATGGCATAGGGATAGGAGAAGATTTAACTGTTTTTGTAAGCAACAAGGTACCAAATGTAAGTTACCAGTCAGTAAACCTATTAATGAATGGCTAAAGAATCCCTTTTAGGCATTGGCACAAAGAAGATAACGAGGAGAAGAAATGCACCCATCCTGCCAGACGGGCAGCAAAAACACTCCAAAGCTAAAATACGCTGAAGACAAAAGAAAAACAGCTGTAAAAACAGAAGCTGGGTATGGAAAAACCCTAAAGCACTGAAACAAAGGATGCCAGTCCCTATACAAGAACACTTTGAAAATGCCAAGTTGGGTGAGTCTCTTTCTCTACTGCTGTTTCATCGGAGCACAGATGCATCTGTTCACCTTGCTCCAGCTGTTATCTTCAAATCTGCTATCTTCAAATCATCATCATCTACTCAATAAGCCCGGGTTAGCCACCCTGGGCTCATATTGAGCAACTATTCCTGGTAACTATATCTGGTGTATGTGTGGATGAAATGGTTGTTTTGTGTATGTGTATGCCTGTGTGTAATGATGTGTATGATGATTTGTGTGTGTTTGTATGAAATTGTGTGCCTGAATCTAACTCATGTGATCAATAAACACGGCACCTTGCCTCATCCCCCTTTATAAAGTCTCGCTTGTGATTTGAGCAGTTGGCAATTTGAGTAACAGTGGCACGTCTGCAAAAAGATTCCAGAATATGATATATACAATGCTGACCCTCACAACTAACCCCCTCTCAAACTGTCTTTACAATGTTACTAATCACTAGCTCTATGGAAGCAGACTAGGATATATCTGTGGTGTCTTACAAACTAACTGTGCTAACTGCTACAAAATAATCTTTTTTTTTTCTGGTGACCATTTCCTTTCTGAAATAAGTGGATGGCTTTTTCTTTATTGTAACAAATAGAAAAATTGCCACATGTAACTCCAGTGCTTCAAGACAGCATGTTACTGTGTTGTGCTGCTACATTCTTAAGCGTCTCTGAAGTCTCTTACGAGTTGGTGCTATGCTGCTGCTCCGCAGAACTTTGTTGCTGTCATCTCAGATGAAGAGAAGAATAAAGAAGGCCTAGATTATGTGTTGAAGCAAGTAAAAAGATAAATTTTAAAACTCTGGCAAACCATGAAAGATGTTTCTTCATAGCAGAAAAGGAACAGCCACTGTAGGCAACTATTCCCAATAGACATTAATGCCTCCTCCTACAGGTCTGTTTTAATACTTTACTCTGATTCTTCTCCTCCTTTAAACATCTCTCACTGAATCCTGATGAAGATACATAAGGAAAAGCTATACTTGAACCAAAATATATCAAGTTGCTTATATTTTGCATTTGTACATCTGAAGAAGAGAATGAATAATGACAAACGTATAGGAAGGAACAGAAGCAAATTTTGCCCTTAGTCTCATGCATGCAACTCCCTTTGATGTCAGTTAACTGTCACCATGATTTGATGCACATTGTCCTGATGTTTCAGACTTGACATACTATACAGTATCTGTTTCTGTAAGAAATGAGGGTACTGATGGTGCTTTCACGGGTTGTTTTCACACATGTTAAGAGAGCATCTTGGTACCATAAATTTACAGCAACCCCTGGATGATCAGCTTTATTCCATTCCAAACCCTCAACTGTTCAATAAATTAAACAAGCACTGACAATAATGGATGACTGTAGCATCCTCTAGGTGGATTCATTTGACACTAAATGACATTGATTTATTCTTTCTTTTTTTCCCCCCACTAAATTGGAAGTTTTGCTTGTGCTCCCTTTTGCTTGTTGCTGTTGTGGATATTTTCATTGCACTTGTTCATTTGTTCAAAAGAGCTGACTTTTCAAGTGCCTTCAAATAACCATGTTATACACAGTCTCTTGGAATTAACACTATATCCATGTATAGTGTTACTGTGATATATTAGCACATATCTGCGCATGTATGTGTAGAGAGAGAGACTTTTAAAACCCTTATTATAAAAGTATAAAAAATAAGATGAACTTGCAGAAATGTGTAGCCCTCCTAGTGAGCATAAAACAGTTGTCAGCAACAAAAGCACCATATCACCAGAGACAGAAACACCCTCCTCTTGCCAATAACCTTCATGATGTTAAACACTTATGAATAGCTCAGGGGTGGTCCGAGTTACTCAGCGTGGGAACCACATATGATTCTTGGGGGTGGGGTGGAGGTGCTGAGTGACCTGGAGCCACTCCAGCTTCCCTGTGTGGAGCACACCCCAGGGTAAGCAGCAAGGCTGCAGCCCCAGCCTTAGCAGCCTGGCACCTGAACTGGCAGTCCCAGGAAAAGTAGGTGGGGCTTTGGCCAATTTTTGGTGAGCTGCACATACCATGCTGGCAGGCCAAAGGCAGATCCCGAGCCACAGTTTGGCCACCTCTGGAATAGCTATTCATATTCTGCCTTGAAGAGTACTCCTTTGATGGCCCAGCATGACACAAATTGGTCCACATTTGGTTGCAAGGTAAAACATCCAAATTCAAATGTGATACATGCCTGAACCAAGAAGCAGAAGAGTTGGAGGGTTTTATCAGAGCTGACTCCCGTGAGCTAGTTTCTGCAGCTTTTAAGAGGTACCATCTTGGCCTAGCTCAGCAGGAAATTAGCCAAGCAGATCATGCTCCCTTCAGCTGCTCAGAACAGAATAAAGAGAAGGTACAGTCTTGGAGAAGTCCGAGTCCAGGATTTCAAAGAGGGTACTGAGGCCGGAAATATAGTGGATTTTGCTTTTGTGTTTGTCTTGCCTGAATTTTGAAATGTAAGGTTTCAGTTGTGAAATCTTTAAAAATCACTGCTTTGCCTGTTATTCAATGTACAACACACAAAAAATTGGGATGCAGTGGCAAAGCAATAGGAGTGTCTTGCTATGACTCCAGAGATGGGAGTTCAAGCTCTACTACTCACATATGCCAAAGGCTGTACCCAACTGCAAATGAGTACCTGGTCATTCAGGTCAGGGAATCAAAGGCAGCTACATTATTCCCTTGTGTGCCACTAGCTACAGCAGTTGACATGCCTCCACCCTGCTAACTCTATTGGGGCCAAGACTGGGGGATACAAAATTGCACTAGGTACCTTCTAATAAAAGTAGGAAGAATGGTCTCTGCCCTGAACTCTTTAAATTTAATATGGATGTGACATGGGGGATAATAAAGTTAGTGTGTGCAAAGGGTCGGCAGATGGGAGGTGAATGTCGGTAGTACAATTTCATGTTATTTTTATGATCAAATTTTGCAGTGTGATAGAACAGGACTTTTAAAATATGTAACATTTAAAAGTGTTTTTTTCAGTCTTTGTCTTAGGATATAACAGGAGTTCTTCAGTTGCATTATCAATAAGTAATGTATATGTATAGAGAGTGCATTTATTAAACTTCATGGCATCTCAGTACATTTAAGTGTTAATCTCTCAATATTTATAGGTTGCCTAGAATTGGGCTGCAGAGTTAAGAATGAATACAAACCTGGAATCTCATTTTTAACATTTTATAAAAAAATGGGGACCTTTCCAAATGTCGTAGGTGGGGATCAATAAAAACACCTTATCACAAAGCTACATTATTTTGCTGATGCTGACCAAATTGAGATTGTCCCTCTGCAGGTGGTAGGTTGCAATAGATAACTTTATTTTGGAAATGCAAGACAATGAGTATTTAGGAATTCTTTTTAAAATTTGCGCTTGATTGGTTACTAATCAATTTCAAGTACTGTAATAGCATTACATTTTCAAGGGGTGGATCTGCACATGTAAATACTCAGGGGTGTGACACATACCTCAGGCAGATGTCTACACATGTAGGGAGGGAAGCGGGAACAGATTTGCTGCTCATGGCAGCAGTCTGCTTCCACCCCTTCTGGCTCTGCGCTGGTCCCCTGCAGCAGCCAGAGGGAGGTCTAGGCTCCCCCTGGGTGCTAGCCCAGGGGCTGGCAGGGCAGGAAGTATAGGCCAGGAGACAGCTTTCTTCTGCTGACAGCTTTCTTCAGGTTTCTTCTGCTGAGGGCTGGAGCTCCCTGCTCCAGTGAGCTGCCTCCTGCTGGGGTGGATTCTGCCACAAGAGACTGGGTGGAGACAATGTCCCCCTGCCCCAGAAGCATGGAGCTCACAGCCCCTGCTCTGTGATCGTGACTGTGGAGCAGGGTCTGGGAATTTCTTATCTCCCAGCTCCACTACTGCAGAGGTAGGGCTGGCAGATTCTTGTCTTCCAGCCCCAACTCCTTGACTGGGGAGCAGGGGTTCAGAGATTTTTATCTTCCAGCCTTGGCTCTGCAACTACATTGAGAGATAAGAATCTCCCAGCTCCTACTCCATGGTCATGAAGCTGGGGCTCAGGGATAAGAATCTCCCAGTGGCTGCTCCTTGATCATGATTGCAGAGTGGGTTCTGGGAGTTCCCTGGTGATGGGGCAGGGGTACATTGTCCCTTCCTGGGCTCTAGTGGGTGAGCCCACCATGACAGCAGGCAGCTTGCAGGGATGGGGAGCATTCTCCTGCTGCTCAGCTGACCAGGACCACATTTGCTCCGAGTCAGCCATCTATGTGTTCCGTACCATGCAGTAATTATTTATGAGTACATTTGCTACTTGTATCTATAGGTAGAAAATTTACTCATGATTAGAGCAAATTATTGTGCAGTAAGAATCTGCACATGTAGATATTGATGCTTAGTGCGCAGTAATTTGCTTTAATTTGCTAGTTAGGCTCCGGGAGCAGTGAGAGATGCACGGCTGAAAGCCTGCTGTGCCCTCACTCCCCCGAAGTCCCTCAGAGACCCCCCATCAGCCGCGGGGCCCCCCACCAACCCCCAGCACAGTCGGAGGTAAGTGGGGCCCGTGGTGGGAGGGGGTTAACCCCTGGAGAGTGGGAGGAGGTGGCTGAGTGAGAGCCGGGCTGGGTCTCACCCTGCCCAGGCCGCTACTTGGCCCAGCCCTCCAGGGAGAGGTAGGGGGAGGATACTTACCAGCCCCTCTCCAGTGAGGCAGGGCCCCCCAAATCCCTGGCAGGGCCCCTGCTAGCCCGAGAGCAGCTTCTCTGACAGGGGGCCCACTGCACATGCGCGTAGCTTAAAAGGGCCTGCCAACAGCAAAAAAGCCCTGGTTAGGCTCCAGGAATGGCGAGAGACACGCAGGTGAAAGTGTTAGAAATGGAGTATTGTTAGAAATGCACAGCTCTTCTTATACTAAATCACAGACTCTCCCCCAGCGCCTGATAAGGAAGAAACACTGCCAAGGACTTTTCTCCTTGCCCAGCCTTGCCACAGCTCTTCTTATACTAAATCACAGACTCTCCCCCAGTCTCCCCCTAGCTTTTCTCATGCAGATTACAGAAGCTGGAATTCAACTGACTGTGTCCTTGAAAGGGGGGGGGGGGGGTTTAAACTCTTGGTGACCTATAGAACTTTCTGAGCATGCTCAATTAGCTAATGCATATTTACTTCTCCACCCTGCATACTTAAGTAGTTAATTATACTGTACATGCGATGGATGTAGTGATGTAACCACATATATGTTTGTATGAAACGGAAGTGAGCTGTAAGAGTTCCTGTTTCTGCACACGTGCCCAGGAGGAAAAAGATAAATACAGCCTGCAAAAATTCCTTGGTGGATTCAGAGTAATCTGAGTCTTTGACTCTGCTCTGACCCTATTTGCAAATACACCTTTTGTGCCATCCAATGAGTGTGTGTCTGTGATTTTAGTGGCCTCCAAGAAACGGACCGCAATTTTTTGCAACAAAAGCCTGCTATGCCCCCGCTACCCTGAAGCCCCCAGAGACTCCCCCAGCAGCCGCGGAGCCCCCTGCTGGCCCCCAGCACAGCCAGAGGTAAGCGGGGCCCGTGGTGGGAGAGGGTTAACCCCTAGAGAGTGGGAGGAAGCAGCTGAGTGGAGCCGGGACGAGTCTTGCCCTGCTCAGACCCCTACTTCGCCCAGCCCCACAGGGAGCCATGAGACTGGAGCTGCGTGAACAGGCTGTGCAAACAGGCGCGCTTGTCTGCCGGCACATGAGTTAGCACAGAGTTAGCACAGAGTTTGCGCAGGAGGGTGTGTGGGAGGGTCTGAGGCCCTGCCTGCAAGCCCCCTAGAACAGACAGTCCCAGCCATAGCCAGTCCACCAGTGGCATGATGCGGATGGGCATGTGCTGCACCCCGAGGGTCCCCTCAGGGTCTGCGGCCCCCCCGGCACCTCAGAGACAGCCACCCAGATGAAGCCCATGGTTCCGGGCTCCATGCAGACGGAGCCCCTGGCTCTCGGCTGCGGGGGCTGCCTGTCCCTTTTTCAGGCTCTGGGGCCTTGGAGCAAGGCTACCTCCCCTTTTGGGGTCTCTGGCACGCCAGCTGGAGGAGCTCCACACCACAGTCCAGGGACTGTGTGCCATCAGGGACTGTGAGCAGGAGATAGATTCCTACTGCCAGGCCCTTCTCCCCTGGGAGCCGGAGGGTAGACGACAGTTTCCCTCTAGGACAAAGGAGGACTCTGGAACCTCCCATTCTGTCCAGTCAGGGTCATGGACCAAGGTGGTCAAGGGCCCTAAGGCCCACCACACCAAGGCCCCTGCCCTGCCGGAGCTTAGCAACAGGTATGCACCTCTTGCTGCTCCAGCAGAGCCTGCTGAATTACCAGCTCCCGCAGGCAACACAGGCTTTAAAGTGTGCAGAGAAGAGCCACACACATGATCAGAGGTCAGGAAAACAGACCCTACTATGACAGGCTGAGAGCCATGGGGCTCTTTAGCTTGGAAAAGCGCAGGCTCAGGGGTGATCTGATAGCCACCTATAAGTTTATCAGGGGTGACCACCAGGATCTGGGGGAACATTTGTTCAGGAGAGCGCCGCAAGGGATGATGAGGTCGAACGGTTATAACTACTGCAAGACCGTTTCAGGCTGGACATAAGGAAAAATTTCTTTACTGTCCAAGCCCCCAAGGTCTGGAACAGCCTGCCATCAGAAGTGGTTCAAGCACCTACATTGAACACTTTCAAGAGGAAATTGAATGCTTATCTTGCTGGGACCCTATGACGCCAGCTGACTTCCCGCCCTTCAGGTGGGGGGCTGGACTTGATCTTCTGAGGTCCCTTCCAGCCCTAATGTCTATGAAATTTATGAAATCTTGAGTAAAGCGTCTTGTGTACATGCGGCCAAGAGAGGGTATTTTAGACATTTTTCCCCAGTGAACCTGTATCTGATGAACTGGTATTGGCCTTTCAAAAGAAAAAAAATCCTATTACAATATTTCTTTTTTATTTTAAGAAAGAATGAGTGACTTTTCTTTAAAAAAATAATTTCAAAAGTGGCATTTGAGCTGAATAAGAATGCATTATGGGCATAATTCTATCTCCCTTTGCATGCCAAAGAGGTAGATTTCTAGCCTCAAAAATGCTGTTTTTGTATTGTCGTAGTTTTTGATCCCATTTTGCAATATGAACTCATAAGTATTCACACATCTACTGAGCATGTCCAGTAGAGCCGAGTGACTCTGTATAATCCTGGCCTGGGTAAGCATAGGTCATTGAATTGCAGCTAGCCAAACCCCATTATTAGCAGGGGGTTGAGGACCTTCCCTTGTTATAGTCCCAAAAGCTAAGTGGTTTAGGACAGTATATGGAAGCCGAGTTTCTAAGGCATCCTCATCCAGAGGGTGTTTAAGACTCAATTTCTCTGATTTCCCAGCATAGTGCTCTAACCACTAAATTACAGGTTAGGCATTATACAGTTCCTCTATCATCATTTTGAAGCTGTGAAAGTGAATTCAATATACATTGTAAAGGTGGAAAGAGAACACTGGGGAAGCTTCTGTCCCATTCTAGCAAGGAATCCGGCAAGAACACAGCCCCACCCCCTTCCCTTTCTTGGGTAGCAGCTGTTTCCTTTATCTTGTCTTCCTCCTGCCCCTACAGATCTCCCTCTCATAACTGTCTAGGGGAGCCAGTTTCAAGGGGAGATCTGGAGTAGAAACTACAAAATCTTAACCTGTGGTCTCTAGTGAATCTGTAACATCGGAGAGATGTGGTTCCTCCTCTGTTTGAGGATGAATCTAGAATCTGTCTCTCCTGATTCCTGGACAAGCTCCCTGTACAATCACTTGTTAGGTCATCTGCCATCATAGGTTTTTGCCCATAACTTTGCCCGTAACTTTGAGGGTAAGCACAGATAGTCAAAAAGTTTGAGACCAAATGGATACAATCTTCACAAGTTAGTCTAAACTGTGTAGATTTGAACTGATAAGCAAGTGAACAGACATTCATTTTTATTCAGGAAGGGGATGTTGCAGGAGAGACACAAAGCATCCGGGGATGCTGAGGGACTGAGTTAACTTGAATGTGGAAGGGATCTGGGACAGAAGTTCAACAAACTGATTTAACTTAAATCAGTTAAGTCTGATACAACATCCATCCAGTTTTATCTTAAACTGGCTTTGGCCATTTTGACAATAGCTTATGTGAACTGAACTTCTGTTGCATCACAGATTTGAATCAGTTTCTGATCACTTATACCAATTTATGTGTAATTTCTGTCCCTAGCCATACTGCCCCAGCAAACGTGCATACAGAGTTGCATACATACCCTGTCAAAGCATTTCAAAGCACTGGTTACTGGACTTGCTTAATAGTCAAGCAGATATTTAACATGTCCACATTGCATGGGAATAGGATTGCCAAAGTGCTGCTAATGCAGCTGGAAAATGACCATTTAAGCACATAAAGTGAAATAGGATTCCGCTTGAGATATCTGAAGTTTGTAGAGGCATTTGTAATGGTCTCAGTAACATGGATTTTATTGCTTATTTTTCCTTTTGGTCCATTCATTTCCCATTATAATTTATGTTTTTGTTTTATGTTGATAGCACTAAACTTGCAAGTTTATTAATAGCATGGGGAAAAAAATGTTCCTTAATTTAGTACCTTTCATGAGATTGAATTGGATGCCTCTATGCATTTAAATTTTGTTTGAAGGAACAGGAGCTCTGTTTTTGACACTGAAATTAGTTTTGGAACAATTTTCAAGCACTTTTTAAAATGTCTTATTATCATCTCTGTAATTGCACATCTCCATTACTTGGATGAAATGTCAAGAGAGGTTTTATTGCATGCATTTGTTCATGCATAAGCTGCTGTAAATCTTTGCTGATTAGTTTACTTGTTCATTTGATGGTCAAACCATTGGATAAACAAAAAACCTATTCTATTTCACTAAACCTGTTCTATTTCACTAAAAATAGTTTTATTACTTTATTACACCACTTTCATATGGGCTAATTTGTCTTATAATCTCGAAAAGGTTAATGTGACTGTTCATCTCTGAATTTACATTTCTCAAAATAGCGCCGTGATAAACATACAAGATATCATAGAGTATCAAGACATTACGTATAATTAAAAAAAAACCCTGCCTGAATGACAACACCATATTTCTGCCCTCCACCCCCTCACCTCCAGTTATCATTTTTCCATTAGTGACATTCAGCTACTTTATTGGTGGTATAAGAATCTAGGTGTATAGAGGAGATAGCAGTGCATATTTTCTCCATTTGTTTGCCTTCATGAAGAACCTAATTTAAGACATTCTGCAGTTGCTGATAATGCTATTGAATAAAGTAAATGTGCTTTTAATCTATTTCACCTGTGGGCAGTAATAGGACACAAGAGTCTTTTTCATTAATGAAGTTTTAAAATGTCCTGGAGGAAGTCTGGCTATTGGAAAGATTTTGGAGTGTGGAGATCAGAAGAGTGTTCTATCTTAGCAGAGGAATTCTGGGGTGTGCACAGGGAAGCTAGTCTACTGTATTACTCTTGAAAAAACTGTAGTGTCCACTTCTGTTTGGGTGCAACAAACTCTTCTGGCCAAATGTGCAGAAAAGAAATGGCCCAGGTATCCCAGATGACCAGAAACCATTATGGCAAGATGATAAATCGAAATGAGGGGACAGATTTAGAGCTGCTCTGTGATAATATGTGAATACTGTATGTGAACTTATTATTACTGCATTAGACATTTTAGTAGAATGGTTTACTAGGGTCATAAAAACAGGAAGAAAAAACAATGATTCACAGTTCATCTGTCAAGTGCCTTTCAGAAAGCATTTATGAGTTGCAGCAGCTTTGGCACTGGAGCAGAAAGGGTAGCATTGCAGCTGCAGTGTCACAGAACTAAGTGAGGCTTCACTGGAAGGCATCCTGGGAAATGTAGTCTAGCAGAAGGCCAGATAGAGTTGAAGTTTAAGACTAAATTTGAGATGAATGGGTTGATTAATTTCAAATTTAGTCTATAAGGTGCAACACGCATGTGTATGTGTGTGCACACTTTATAGGCTAACTAAATTTGAGATTGAGCGATTCATCCCTCCATCCATAACATTTTTGCACAAGCTTTTGTGAGCTGGCGCTCACTTCAGGTGCTGCAATGTGGTCTAAGCAGAGTTGTGGTCTAAGCAGGATCGAGGTAAGACTAACTGGCCTATAGTTCCCCAAATCCTCCTTCCTCCCTTTTTTAAAGATGGGAACCACATTGGCTCTCTTCCAATCCTCTGGCACTATACCAGAGCACCACGAGTGCTCGTAAAGCTGCGTAAAGTTGTCCCTGCACAGTAAAGTGTCTCAGGAGATTGGGACCCTCTCCACGTGGCTGGGAAGAAGTTGCCTAGCAGCTGGGGCAACTGTCCCCTACACTGCAGAGATTGGGACCAGCCCCTGTACTGGGGCTGGCACCTGGGAGTGCCTGGAGCTCCCTCTGGCTGCTTCAGTTGGGAAGAGCAGGGAAGGAACAGCCCTAGACTGAACTTCTTCCACTGGGAGCAAATTTTCTCCTGACAGGCATACGTTCAGATGTGTGTGAGAGCACAATTTAATGCACCTGAATTTTCTGCGCAGAAAATTCAGGAACTTTAGTTACACATGTAAGAACACCCAGAAAGCCAAGAAAGGGGACAAAGGTTTAATATGACAGGTAGTAGCAACCTATCAGTACTGCTCATGCCATCAAATTTGTAAATTCAGCCTTTATTATTTGAATATTCGGTTGGGAAAGCTGAGGCATCAAGAAAGTACACTTAACTTCAAAGGGTAAATAAACATGTTGTCTTTGGTGTTGGATTCCCTGTTTGCCACTTCCAATTATGGTAGAAAAGATAGTACAGCATTTTTTCATTCTTATTTATGTTAAATATTCTGGACTTGGAGATGTTTACAACTTTTTTCCTTTTTAAATAAAGGGAATTAAGTTACAGACACTCAGCTATACTTTGCTATTAATAGTTTTTTGTATAATGGAAGAGTCTGTCCAAACTTTGGTTCCCTTTCCATTTGAAAAATTGTAATATTTTCTTTTTAAATAATTAAAAATAAAGGAAAATTCTAAATTTGCTGAAATCCATCTAGGAATCTGCAAGACTGGGTGCCTGGACAGTTAATTTCAGTTAACTGGGGCCTCAGGGAGTAGGTCCACATTCTTGTGTCTGGTTGGCTTTAGGCGGCTCTTTTGCTGAGATAAAAATTATCTTAATTACCAAAGCCCTTATGTTGTGAGTCCCCTTTCTTCATTTGTCCTGGAAGGACAAGTCTGCCATGAAGGAGCTTATTGTTGGTTTTCACTTGAATGACAATGAAATCCAGAGGAAAGTATGAGAGAGATTCTCATTCTGAATTACATATATGTTTAAGAATATATATTTAATGCACTTCATTGACAACTATTTGCCTTCAGCTGAATGGGCCTATTTTAACTCTTTATGTGGTGCAAAAGATAATTTCCTTCTTGGTTCTTCAGATTTCAGATTCCACTGAAAAATAGGGCAGTTACGCTGAAGGTAAGGCAGGGCAGTACTTGTTCAGCGAGGCATGAGCTTTTATAGGCTGCAGTCTACTTCATTAGATACTAATGGACATTAGGATAAAAGAGTGCAAAACTGCCTCAGCTTTTGGGCAATCTCCACATCTGATGCTGTCAGAAAAAGTAAATGGAGCCCCTGGAGGACAAATATCTGAGGAGTTCTTCAGAAATAACTCTTCTAGGTACTGTGCAAATTTATGATTCAGTTACATGGGTTAAAATGCCATTCCCAAGAAAGTCAGTGCCAAACTTCGCAGTGATTTTAGAGGCCAAGATTTCATCCATGATTATTCACAATGACAAAGAACAAGATTGTCTTAGACAATATGGAATTATATATTAAAAGCTAATTTTGCTTAAAATGTGGCATTGTACTACAAGATATTTTATACCATGAAAAACATAAAAAGCACAGTAGTGCTGTAAGCACATATTCAATTAATAAAGCACCAAGTATCACAGAAGACAATCTCTGTATTAAGCCAAGCATGTGTGAATATTGATTACCCCTGACAACTTAAACTTAGTTAATTGCAAATATACACTGACATGCAGCTTTATAACAGAGGTACCCAGCAGAGCCAAAGTATCAAAATTTAATTGATAATTCTTTTTATGGATACTTGTGAGAATGTTTATTAGTGACCTTTGGATTTAGGTGCATAAATCCAACTGCAGGTCAGGTTCAGTGAGGCTTCTCTAAGGTTAGTTCCTTTCACCTTTACTGACATGAAATGAAACCATGACCCCACTGAAGACGATAGGAATTTTACCATTCACTTAAATTGAATCAGAGTTTCATTTCTGGATCCTATACTTCCATTGACCTTGATGGGATTTGGATCAGGGCTCTGTAAATTGAATTGTACTCTGTAAATTGAATTCAGTGGGTCTGCTTGCACAATAAGATATTCACTGTGACAGTGCCTGAAATAGCAATTTCATCATTTCCTAAATTTCCTAATGTAACAGGGAGCCAGAGGGCTCTTGTTACCTGAAAGGGGTGAGTAGCACCAGGAAGGCCCCAGGTGGGAGGAAAAGACTGCTCATGACTGACTTGGCTGCAGGGGAATGGGCAGCCAGGGACTCAGGCAGCGAGTGCCTGCTGCTGGGTTAGCTGCCTAGCAATAGTACAATAGGGCGGAGTCCTGCTAGAGCAGTAGGGACACTGCTGAGGCAGCAAGGATAGCAGCAGTAAGCTGCCTAAAGGCAGCCTGGTCATTAGGCTCAGAATGAAAACCCCTGTAGCTGGCTGCACCTGACAAGAAGGGGCAGGGCTTAGGAGGCACACAAAGTCAGCGCCTGAACCCAGGCCATCAGGTGGTTTCTGTGGGCAGCAGGGAGAAGGGCTTTACAACAGGCTGGCTGCAGGAGAGCGACTGACTGATACCTGAGCCACCCTGGGAATGGCAAGCAAGGTACCTAGAGCTTGCAGGCAAGTAAGACCCAGTGGAGGGAGGAGTTTTATTTTACAACCGGGGAGCTGGTGTTTATTTTTGGTCCCCAGCATGGGGATAGTTTTAGTTGTGGTCTTGTATTTTGGTTTAAGGTTGTAAACCAAAGAACTCTCATGGCTAGCAGGGAGATCTGGAGGCCACAGAACATGCTCAAAGGGCACAAGGAGTTTTGAGCCCTGCCAGGGGTCATGATACAGACAGGATGAAACCAAGAGAATCAAAACCTGAGTTAGGAGAGAAATAATAGAGTCAGCCTGAAGCCAGGAGGGCCACAGTCCCAGAGCCCAAGAGGAGTGAAACCAGAGCCAAGGGCCCAGTGCTTGAGAAGGGGCAATGTGGGACTGGAGCCCTGAAGCTGGGTCTCTCACAGTGGGCCTAGGCCCCCAACAAGGGCAGAGAGGCCTAAGGAGGCCTGACCTGAGAATGATTGACCAATAACATCTACAAGGCATGAGCGGAAGGAGGCCATGATTAGCCCTTAAGGCAACAGGTGCCCTGGGGTACAGGCAGGCCAGGAGGGCGCACTTAACATGAGAGGCAGAATTGAGTCTAACAGGGTCCAAGAGGGACTTGCTGGCAGAAAAACGGATGAGGGCTCACTCTGGGATCCTATGGCAGCCTCCTGTTTCATAGATCAACTAATTGCATCAAGGCATGGCATGGCAGGGGTACCTTCCATGGAAAGGTTAGTTCAGATACCAGACAAGAGTCACTTTTAAATGGTAAACAAAGTTACCTAAACACATATGATGTTCAATGAATTAACTAATAATTTAACTGCATAGGTGGTAAATGAGTTAATAAAATATGTAATATAATTCTATGTTGGAGTCCAAGAACAAGTGTTAAAATAACATTTACCGTTATATTTGGAGTAATTTGTATAAGATGCCTGGTAGGAGGTGAGTTTGTTGCACTATTAGCAAAATTAGAGTAGGAACAATCTCATTATTTCTATCAATGAAGAAAACAAGATTCAGTGACTCTTTTCCACAAAACCTATTTTATGAGGAGTATCATAAGTACATAGGTTAACACTAGGTATTACATGTTAAAAATCCAAGATCTGAAGCCAGCAGTGATTTCTCTCTTTTTCTCTGTGTGATAGATATTGCAGAGAAAATTCATAAAGTTCTGTACAAAATGTTGATGCAAATAATTTAATACTCATACAGCATTGTAGAATAGAAAGGAGTTGTGAAGAAGCCATAATTGAGAAATGAATCATACAAATTGTACAAGGGATGTTTTGTAACAGTCAGAAATATTGTATCAAGAAATCTTCATACTTGGCTTTATTCTTTACCAGTGACTTTAATAGGATTTCCCAGAGTAACAAATGCAAGAGTGACAGTGAGTCAGAAGCAGAGTTGGGAATCAAATTCATGTTTCCTAATTTGTTCATTTCAGTGATCCACTGATGAAGCATATTGCCTACCTACATAATAAAATATAAGATCATCAAATTCATCCCAGCCCCAAGACAATTACTTTCAGTTTGGGACAAAATATTTAGATAAGTGATTATTTAACTCAGGACTGTCCATTGGCAGCCTGTCAGCTGCATGCAGCCTGTGAGGGGTTAATTTGTGGTCCCCATTACTCTGGCCAAGGGTTATAGGTCCCTCCTCCTCCCACTTCCTGCCCTGGCCCTAAGGCAATGTGGCCCATGGTAGCAGAGCCTATGAACTAGAGAGCTGGAGAGAGGGCTGAGGGCTAGGGTGGCCATGTGTCCTGGTTTGGCTGGATCATTCCAGGATTCCATAGCCTGGTCCTGGCCAGTTGGTCAAAAGTCTGGGACTGGCGTCCCGTGGGAAGGTGGAGTGGCATGGTGCACCAGGCAGGCAGCTGGGCAGGCATCGCTGCTCCTGTGTGGGATTAAGGATGTTCCATGTGTGGGTGGGGTAGCACCTGCTCCATCTGTCTTGCTCCCATCTAGAAGTAGTGGTCCCTGCCTGGCACACCATGACACTGCACCTCCCTGCCAGACTCTGACCCAGGAATTTTGACTAACAGGCTGAGACTGAGCTATGAAATCTTGGAGTGTCCCAGCCAAATCAGGACACATGACCATCCTACTGAGGACTCGTGTGGGGGAGGCAGGGAGGGGAGTACTCATGCAGCATGGTTTGGTGTAGCCCAGTGAGTGTTCACACAGGGCATGGTACATCATAGTGGGGGAGGGGTGGGAACATTTGCGAGCAATGTGGTCCAGGAGGGATGTTCATCCATGTGGCCCTGGGGGCACCTGGCCTCCATCAGTGTAGCCCATGAGGCTTGTGACCTCCAGTTGCTTTCAAGCTGGACAACCCTGATTTAACTAGATCTATTATGTTTGTTTATATTTTACACCCCATTTCAGGAGAGCACTTCAGTCTGTTTTTTAAATCCAACTCTATTCAGGGCAAAATGCAAACACATCTTTAACTTTGAGCTTGTCCTTAGTTTCAAACAAAGCAACACGGGTCAGAAAGGGGCTGTTTGGGCCATCAAGTCCACTGTCCCCTGCATTTTCTGGTAGCCTTTTCCATTAAAATTCCCCATAAATCCAGAAACATGAAAAACACGCCGTGAATGTACATAAGTAAATGTACTGGAGATAGCTGAGCCTCAACAAACTGCTCATTCAATTGAAGGTATGATACAAATAAGCCACCAAAATGTTCCACATGATATGCTCCATGTTTGCTATATTATTGCACCATAAATTGGCTTTAATATGTGTTACTGTTACTATTTATGGTGTGATTAACATGTTAAGTTACCATGATGCTAGTGTCAATAAACTTAAAGTAAAATTAAAAGACAAAACGAATGGTATGTACAATTGTGCTATCAACATTTGAAGCAAGATGTATCTACCAATTTAAGGGAAATTGTAAAAAGCTACAGTTTTAGCACGTATTCTTCTTTAGTGCAGTACAGAGTTAGGCTTATGATGCATGAACTAAAATTTAACCTTTAATGACAAAAAAAGATTCTGACATTAAAAATCTGCCTTTCTGTTACTGATACAGCTAGATCAGCCTTTGATTAGTTCATAAATTCTAATTGAATTAAAGCTTTGAAGTGAAATGTATAGAGTATTGATTTTTCCTGTTGACTAATTAAGAGGCAACAATTTAAATGCTGAGAGAGAAAAAAAGCTTACCAGAAAATATAATTGCTGTTAAAACACACATAGTAAGGCAATGACAAAATCAATAAAAGACTGAGATAACCTAAGTCTAGATAATTCTTATTACTCTAAATTTAAACAGGTTAAGTTCTATACTGACATATATCCCAAATACCTCATTGATTCCAGTGTAAAATTTAATCCAATACCTATATACCCCTCTACTTAAATGATGCTGTATATATCTTGTTGTTTTCCATGAGACCTGCCCCTGCTGAAAGTGGTAACAAAATTCTCATCAGTGTAGGTTGAGGCACTTTGTTTTATACTCATGTGTTCATTTGCATAAAAAAAAGATTTATGTTGCTGAGCAGTTCATTTGGAGCTATGATATTAAATTGTCCAAAATCAGTCCGCTCCTCCACAAATATTAATGAGAGTTGGATCCACCCTTTACTTAGCTGCATTGTTCAACTCTATGAAATCCTACTGGAAAAGGCAATGGTTAAAAACAGAACCATGTTTCATGATGAGGGATAAGGCCCCAATCCAGGAAAACATTTACATAGGGGCTTAACTTTAAGTAGATGAGTACTCTCATGGAAGTCAATCAATGGGATTCCTTATGTGCTTTAACATGGGTGTAAGTGCTTTGCTGGATCAGAGCCTAAATATCCAGAAGAGATGAACAGCTAAACATTCCATATTCTTGTAATTTCCTTTGTAATAAAATTTTAGTAGAAGATGTATAAAATAAGATATACATATATAGAATTATTAGGTCTATAATATTTAACAAGTTTTCTTTGAGCAATGTTCCTTTAAGCTTAAAACTTGGGGGTCGATCATCTTCTATATAGACTAAACTTCTAAAAGAGATGTGACTGGCTTTAGATTTTCCTGAATCTCTCTGGATCTGAGGAAGAAATAGACTCTTGAAGGTTCAGGTTACTTTTTATAGCCACTTCTGACCTAAGGGGTATTTGGACAGTTAGTTATATGAAATTTAAAGCAGATATTTCAAGCTGCAAGGAATGAGAGCTCTCTGTGGTTGCTATAGATTAGACTTGGTCAGATTCAGGAAATAGCTGCTACGTTGATAAAATCATAATGATATTTCATGGCCCTCATGTTTCAAAATGATTCTGATAAGAGGATTATTAATTGCTTTCAAGATGAGTAGATGAGGGAGTCTTTTTGTGGCCTAGCCATATAGTGCAGTGAAGCCACATTAAGAGGTGAATATATTTAAGTTTACTTTTTCTACACAGCACACTTTATTGCTTCCTTTAGAATCTGGTGGCATTGTGTTTTTACATTGTAGTTATCACTGTTGAAAATGACAGTATTTAAACCAAAGCTTTTTTAAGTCATGGGGTCAGATGTTATTAACTGAGGTCCTCAGTAACTGAATAAAAGAATGCCAGCCTGTCTACTGTGCCAGATGTCCCATCAAAGATATGATAGCTGCTTTCAATATCAATGAGTAATATACTGTGACATTTATAGATGGGAAAAATTGAAGCTGGTTTTATGTTGAAGGACATTAGCAGGCAATTTGGAATTTAAATACAGCTTTTATGGCGGCTATGTACAGATCTAGTCATAGTGATGTAGTAAAACTATTTTGTAAAACTTTTACAGCAAGAATGAAATATTGTATCTTCTCTTAGTTTACAAGTCTTACATCCAGATTCTGTTTTAGCTAATGTCTTGTCCTCCCAGACCTACCAACAGTGACAAAATCCACACCACTAAAGTAGCTCTGTTCTCATCCTGCTTTATGCTTACATGAATTCAACAGGTACTGAAAGCAAACAGTTCGCCTCTTCTCCACCAGTAGCAGCAGGACTGCGGTAGTTGAAAAGAAGGCAAAGCTGCATATTTTTCTAGGTAATATAAAACCTGGGTTACTAGGTTGTTGCTATAAGAATGGCAAGTCTAGCTTGGGGTCATTTGAGCCCAGTTTTCTCTCCTGCCCAGGTCAGGGGGTCGGACTAGAACATCTGCAAGGTCCCTTCCGACCCTGTATCTATGAATACTATGAATCTATGAAAGTCTGGAGTCTGGTTATATTGGTAGGATAATGATTCACCCTGGGGACACCTTTTGGTTTGATTTAATCTATTCACAAATATGAGACAGTCTCTTATGTTAGAAAAGGCTCAGGAATATGGCTTCTAGTAACATGTATAGAGGGGAACATGGAGATCATAAATTATTGGGTAAGAGGTTTGTGTGTGTGGGCTTAAATTAGTAGTTCTGGGTGTTCACCAGTCTTGAACATTAGGCTTTTTAGTCACCTACCTAGATACGAATCCTACAGGCTAATCATAGTTACCTATAAGTGCATCAGGATCTGGGAGAACAATTTACCAGGGCTCTCCAAAGGATAACAAGGTCTAACGGCCACAAACTTCTAGAAGGCTGATTTAGACTTGATATAAGGAAAAACTTCTTTAGAGTCCGAGCATCCAAGTTCAGGAACAGATTCCGCCCAGAGGTGGTGCAAGCACCTACTCTGGATTCTTTTGGTGTTTGGATGCTTATCTTGCTGGGGCCATTTGATCCCTGCAGACTTCCTACCTCTGGCAGGGGTCTGGACTTGATGATCTCATGAGGTCCCTTCCCGGTCTTAATGTCTATGAAATCTATGAAATTTAGAAAATCTTGTCCCTGTGGTATTGACCTGAGTTCATCTCTACTACTTTGCAATACTATGTTCTACAATCTGTATGAGGCCTCATTAAACAATGTATATGACCACCTACTTTGATTTTGCATGTACACTTGTAGCATTTATTGATTCCAGCCTCTCATTTATTTTTTCAGTTTAGCTAACTAATGGGCTAAAACTTAAGGATTTGTCTATAATAGCTCTCAAATTTTTTGGTCAATAACCTGCTATTCATTTTCCATTTAGCTTTAATACACTTTTTATTTTTGGGTCCAGAACTCATTAGTTTACATTTAAACCAGGAAAGCCTAGGCTGCAACTGAACTCCAACTAGCTTCAGGCATCAAGGACAACAAAGTCCTTTTTCAGATATGTGGGGAGCCAGAGGAAAAGCAAGGGCAACGTTGGACCCCTGCTAAACCAGATGGGGCAACTGGCAACTGACACCCAGGAAAAAGCCAACCTATTAAATAGGTACTTTGTGTCAGTCTTTCATCAGTCCCATGGGACGCCCATGCCTGCTATGGGACAGGGAGATCCAGGTGATGTGGATCCCCTACCCTCCATAAATGCTGACCTCGTGAAGGAACATCTTGAGAAGCTGGATACCTTCAAGTCAGCCGGCCCTGACAATCTGCACCCCAGGGTTCTCAAGGAGCTGGCGAGCGTCATAGCCCAGCCCCTGGCACGGATCTTTGAAAACTCCTGGCACTCTGGTGTAGTGCCCGAAGACTGGAAGAAGGCCAATGTGGTGCCGATCTTCAAGAAAGGGAGGAGAGTGGATCCAGCTAACTACAGGGCCATTAGTCTGACTTCTATCCTGGGGAAGATCTTAGAAAAGTTTATTAAGGAGGCCATCCTTGAGGGACTGGCCCAGGCTAACATTCTAAGGGATAGCCAGCACGGGTTTGTTGCGGGTAGGTCTTTTTGACCAATCTCATTTCTTTCTATGACCAGGTGACCTATCACCTGAACGAGGGAGAAGAGATTGATGTCATATATCTTGACTTCAAAAAAGCTTTTGATCTGGTATCCCATGATCACCTCTTGGCCAAACTGGCCAGTTGTGGCCTTGGCTCCACCACGATCCGCTGGCTGGGAAATTGGCTCTGTGGTCAGACCCAGAGGGTTGTGATTGATGGCAGTCACTCATCGTGGTGCCCTGTAACCAGTGGGGTCCCTCAAGGCTCTGTCCTGGGACCCATACTGTTCAACATCTTCATTAACGATGTGGACATTGAAGTCAGGAGTGGACTGGCCAAGTTCAGCGATGACACCAAACTTTGGGGCAAAGCATCCACGCCAGAAGATAGGCGGGTGATCCAGGCTGACCTGGACAAGCTCAGCAAATGGGTGGACGAGAACCTGATGGTGTTTAACACCGAAAAATGCAAGGTTCTCCACCTTGGGAGGAAAAACCTGCAGCTTCCTTATAGGCTTGGCAGTGCTACGTTGGATAGCACTACAGAAGAAGAGACTTGGGGGTCATCATTGACCACAAGATGAACATGAGCCTGCAATGCAATGCTGTGGCTAATAAAGCGACCAAAACGCTGGCTTGCATCCATAGATGCTTCTCGAGCAAATCCCGGGACGTCATTCTCCCCTTGTACTCGGCCTTGGTGAGGCCGCAGCTGGAGTACTGTGTCCAGTTTTGGGCTCCACAATTCAAAAAGGATGTGGAGAAGCTTGAGAGAGTCCAGAGGAGAGCCACGCGCATGATCAGAGGTCAGGAAAACAGATCTTACGATGACAGGCTGAGAGCTATGGGACTCTTTAGCCTGGAAAAGCGTAGGCTCAGGGGTGATCTGATGGCCACCTATAAGTTTATCAAGGGTGACCACCAGGATCTGGGGGAACGTCTGTTCACCAGAGCGCCCCAAGGGATGACGAGGTTGAACAGTCACAAACTCCTGCAAGACCGTTTTAGGCTGGACATAAGGAAGAATTTCTTTACTGTCCGAGCCCCCAAGGTCTGGAACAGCCTGCCAGCGGAGGTGGTTCAAGCACCTACATTGAACACCTTCAAGAGTAAATTGGATGCTTATCTTGCTGGGATCCTATGAGCCCAGCTGACTTCCTGCCCTTTGGGCAGGGGGCTGGACTCGATGATCTCCCGAGGTCCCTTCCAGCCCTAATGTCTATGAAATCTGCATTTGTCATCCACTAGCCAGTGCATTAATTACTGACATAATTATGTATTGCACTGCTCTTTTGTTTTCTGTTCTTACCAAGTACAGCTGGTAGAATGCTTAAAACGAAAGGGGAAAAATCTTATATTTGTGACTGTTTTCATGAGTAAGAGCACTGAGTTCAGTTCACTGCATTTGTGAGAATTTGGACAATTACCGGGTATTCACATAAATGTTCATAAATTACCATTCCTTTATGAATACTACCACAAACAGTTTTTCCTCCAAAAATCTGATTTAAAGAATCCAAGTGATAGAGAACTCCCAGCATGCCTACTTATTCTGTTCAGTATATACCATCCATATGAATCTATCGCAAACTACCATAAAATGAATGTCATTCACAGGAGAAGAAACAATACTCCAATTTAGGTGACCAACTAATTACAACATAAATTACGAATAACACTAATCAAAGTTAATGTCTGATGGCAGCTGCAATTGGTTAATAAATTGCTAAGTAAGAGGGAACAAGGGAATAAACTTTTCACAAACAGGGTGCATCTCCATGACACATTTACTGTGGAGCTGATTAATTAGCTCTGCAATAAATGTCTCAACATCTACATGTGTGCCCTATTAGGGTTTAGGAAACTAATAAACTCCATAGCAGAGTTCATTTGTGCACAGCGACACATGCACAGATGCTAAACTGACTGGCTGGGACATGAGAGTGTTGCAGCACAGGGGCTGCCTGCAGGCTAGCCCCACACTGGAACTTGGGGCTAGTGGAAAAAGGACAGTATTATTATTATTTTACTCCTTAGATTCATAGATTTCACAGCAAGAAGGAACCGTTATGATTATATATCATCTGACCTGATAACTCAAATAACAGGCCTCACCCAGTAGTTGTTTTTCAAGCCCTCTAACTTCTGTTTGAGGTAGAAGTAATTTTTTTTTTATTAGCCAGTCTTGATTTAAAGAATATAAGTCATAGGGACCTCACAATATGTTAAAGTACCCAAATGGTTTATTACCTTAATTGAAAAAAATTTTACTTTTTTTATAGCCTGAAATTTGCATAATATAGATATTCCAACCCCAGATGTCCTGGGGCTTTGTTTGCTACATTGGGGGCCTACTCTTATCAGAAATCTTCCCATTATAGAACATACTTGAGCTAATTCTTAATCTCTTGGTTAAATTATGAACACTGAGCATCTGTAGTATTTGGATATAAATCTAAATAAGCTGGGTGTGTTTTGGATGCATACAAATAAGAGATTTTCTCACAGATATGAATATTTTGGGGGGGGGGTCACATAGGAAGTCTGTGATGGTCAGGAATTTGGATCCCAACGTAGAGTTTAACCTACAAACTTATCTTCTTTCCTCAGGCAAGACTTAGGAAAAGAATAACATTAATTGGATAGGTCAAGCAAGTGAATTAGGTTAAATCCAATATGAAAATTTTGTTTAAAACATTTAACTATGTAAAAATGTTGAAATATCCTTTTCCTAATCTTTATTTACTTTTGATACTTCACCAGTGTGGCTAGAAAGAGGCAAAAATTAGTACTTGTAATGCTTCTTATTACATTTATATCTCACTCTCTTGTACTAGTTGTCATCATCATCATCATCAGTGCCTTGATACAAGGATGACAGTCTTCTAGTAAATAGTAGTCATTGGTGAGTCTGGAGATGACAGAAGGGGCATATTGGACTGCAAATATGGCATATAGTTCCAGAAGGAAGAGGTGGAAAGAGCATTTTTTCTTTGTCTCCCTTGTCTATTCCATAGTGAGGCAAGTTTGCTCAAAATCATTAATGCATTGTCATATTTCATGGTGCCCTCAGGGGTGATTCAGTGCTCTAGTCTTCTAGGTGTTGATGTTAATATCTCATTTCTTCAGACTGGTCTTCAGGGTTTACTTGAATCGCTTCTTTTGCCCACCTCCAGAGCGGTGACCACTGGCAAGTTGGGAGCATATGACCTGTTTTAGGAGCCAGTTGTCAGGCATTCTTATTGATATGTCCTGTCCCACAGTGCTAGTACCATATAAACATGGCTTCAATGCTGGTGGTGTTTGCTTGAGCTAGAATCATGGCATTTGTTCCTCTGTCCTTCCAATTGATATGGAGGATTTTCTGAAGGTGTTGCTGATGGAAACAGTTGAAAGCTTTTAGATGTTTCCAATCTATTGTCCAGGTTTCACACCCATACAAAAGGGTAGGGATGACAACAAACTGTTAGACAAGAAGTTTGGCTGGAGTCCTGATGTCACAATCATTGAAGACATGACTTTTTAGAGATGTCCAAAAGCAGCACTGGAAGATTTTTTCAGTGTTGAATACCATCATCTATGTTTACTTTTTGGGAAAGGTGATTATCTAGATAGGGAAAATATTCAACACTATTCAGGGGATGTGCTCTAATTGTAATATGTAAAAGAGCAATTGGATAGTTTGGAGTAAGTTGGTAAAGTATCTTGGTTTTTGTGAAGTTGACTATGAGTCCAAGTATAGCTCCTGTTACTGAGAGAGAAAAAATAGAGTCAAATTGTGCTCAGGCAGTCATGAGGAGGGCTAGCAGTCAGAGCCCTTTAAATGAGAAGTGCCTAGTGCAATAGGAGAGTAACCTGGGGGAAGCAGAAAGAAAACAACTTAAGGGTTAGCTCTGCTGTTATAGGCCATCCTGAAGGCTGGTAAACCAAGCACATTAGAGAGCACCCACAGACTGCCCAGGGAGTCATGCGACCAGAAGGGGGTAGGTCTGTGGGATGGGATGTATAAGCCAAGGCCAGAGCCAGAGCAAACAGTCTGTCCCTGAAGGCTGAAAGGAAAGGAACTTAAGGGTCCTTGACCCTTGTTTTGCTTTTCCCAGGATTTTCTCTCCCTATTGCTACAATTAGGCCCCTGCCCTCTGGTAAGATTCTAGACAGCCGTGTGCTTCTTGGGCATCACTGGGACCTTCAGTCACCCCTTTCTAATCCCATCCAAACCACCAGTTAAGCTCAACCCACAAACATAAGTAAACTGGCTGTAACTTAATTCTCTGAGACTACTGGCTGTCTAATACAGTTATCATCCATACTTGTTCCAGTCTCCCGCCAGCTGCCAGTTCTCTACTTGTGGCTCAATAGGCATAGCAGAATCTTAGTCTCTCATGTGCAGGCCTCTTGATGTGGAGCTCCTTTCCCTTCAACCTTCAGGGTCAGACTGTTTGCTAGTGGGCTCACAGCTCAGAGAGGAGTGGCCAGGGGGCCCAGATCCTAGAAAGGGCCCATAAGCCTGGACAGGGCAGAGATAAGATCCCAAGAGGGTAAGACAGGGGCTGAAGTGTATGTGAGTTTAGTCCAATATAGTGAGTCTAGGCCAAATGGACCAGCTGGAGCCATGGTGGAAGCTGGGAAGGCCAAGGCCCCAAAAGGGAGTAGAGGCCTAAGGTGGTCTGGTCATATGGGCAAGATGCCCACTTGAGTGATGTCTGGAAATACCTGAGAGGCATGGGCATGGCTGTAAGGGAGGTTCAGAGGTCGTAAGCCACTAGCCCAGCCTTGCAAAATTGCCAAGAAATTTGCAATTTGGTCCAAAATGTACTAGCCCATGTTTATTATAAATACCAAAGCACTCCTGCCAGGATACTAATTAATTATTTTACAAACATTTGGACACATTGTCCCTCACACACAAAAATACAAACATTTGGACACTTGCCCTCTCTGAGAATCTCTCGCATATACCTGCACTTCTCTCTCACACACGCCTATTTCACACTCGTTGTTACACACACCAGGCAATTGTTCTTGCATCATTTAACCATTCGCCAGGTCTCTGGGTTTTCCATTTCCCATGGAAAAATGGAGTAAACCACCAATTTTATCTTTTACCAGAGGCAAAAGCAGATTTCTTGTATTACCAGAGAAACCTGCGGATTTTGCAGTGAGCTCCCTGAAGGCTGGGAGAGTTCCAGCTTGTAGGGAGCTTGGAGGGAGCGGGAGGACAGTGGTGAGACAGAGGCACCATATGCATGTATATGCACATGGCCCCAGGCAGCCTGCAGAACAGCTCCAGCAGGTAAGTGGGGGGCGGGATCGAGGCCCGGAAGGGCTGGGGCTGCTGCCCAGTGGGTCATGCTTGGGACCTGGGGCCCCAGCGTGTGGCTGCAGGGCCCCAGTAGAGAGCAGGAACGTGCCTCTTCGCTGCGCAGCTAGTCTGCTCCCTGCTGTGCCAGGTTGTGCCTGCCAGGCTATGGAGGCCCTGGGATAGGGAAGCGGAGTGGAGCTTGCAGCATTGAGCAGCTTCTCTGCACAGGCCCACTGCTCTTTGTTGCTCTGTTTCCTTTCCCCAGGGCCTCTGCAACCCAGTGGGCATGACCCAGCATGGCAGGGAGCAGAGGAGCTGCAAGGAGAAACTGCTTGCCATTGTGATCTCTCTGCTGCCCTGGTGACATGGCCCCTTGTGCATGGGGGCTGTGCCCCTCAAAGCAGTGGCACATGCAGGAGGCAAGTTGCCAGGGCAGCACAGAGCTCACAGTGACAAGGAAATCCCTGCATGGCCCCGCTGCTGTCAGCCATGCTGGGTCATGCCCACTGGGTTGCAGAGGCCTCAGGGGAAGGAAGCAGGGCAGGAGCCCAAGACTGCAGCCTGGTCCTGCCCCACATACAGATCTGGGAAGGGGATCCCTCCTGCCCCCCAGGAGTGTGTGCAGTGGCAGGGAGCCACCCCACCTAAGTCTGCAGCAGGGGGAAGTGGAGGCAGGGGGCTGTGGACCTGGGTCCGTATCCCAGGCAGCTTGGGGCCCCCTCCAGCAGGGCTGGGGGAACAGGAGCTGTGAGTGGGGAGTGAGGGGCACCAGCAGGGCCAGGGGGACTTTAATTTTAACCACAGATTTGGGGTTTTTTATTAGAGAATTTGTGGGGGGGTTAATTATTTTTTTTATCAGGGAAAACCAGGAACCCTGCTATTCAATCGCTCATCAATCCCCAACTGTGCCGATTTGGTTTCGTAATGAGGTAATGCCTGGCAAGCTATACAACTTTTATTATAGTATAAAACAGGAAGACATCTTGAGATATATATATCATAAACATAATCTGCCCAGGATAAATCTAGATGATATTTATCCTTTTTTCCTTACACTTATTCTTTACTCAAGTTGGTCACATTATCAGCATCTGTTTATGTGGTGTTTCAAAATTCAGTTTAGGGAAAATTTCAGCTAGTTGCTTTGTCTATTAATAATCTGTTGTCGATGGGATTACATTCAGTGAGTGCATGTGTGGGACTGGTTGGATTCCTAATGCAGATGTCAAACAGAGTGAAAAGTTTCACAAGAAAGCATCACGTATGTTGTTTTCAGGTTCCAAATGGTTAAATCTAACCTTCCTTAGCTAAGGTCTGCAATAAAATATGATTCTAACTGAGTGACAAGGATGCTAAAGTGCAGAGCTAGACAGCAGGCATCTCCCCATACCTTATGCCTCAGCTAGCCCCTGTCACCATCTACAAATGCATTTCAGTGGAGTTAAGTACTCCACCGTAAGATAGTACTGTTGTGGACAGTACCATCTTATGGTGGAGTTAGTTAATTTATTGCACCCTAATATTGGCACACGTGTAGACAGTGACACTTTGCTGCAGAGCTAATTAGTCAGTTCTGCATATCAGTTATGATTTTATGTAAATCTGTATGGTGTAGATGCACCCTGTAAAGAATTAAAGGGATAAATAAAATACAACATTGAATTTTACCTACTCCTTCTGGAAAGCAGTGAAGACTCACGTTGACTTCGTTGGGAGTTGGATCAGGCCCACTTATACAATTAACGAACTGTGGACTGCAATAATAATTAAAAAAAAAAAAAAAAAAAAGACTTCTGGTGTGGTGTTTTCAAATCAGTCACTGTTTTGTCCTTGTTAAAAGCCCTTTTCTGCAAGCTGAAAGCTTAGTGCATTGTTTATACATCCACTACAAACATTTGAAATTGCTCAAATAAAGATCCCCTAACGGTCATTCAGTATTATAAGCCACTGACTGTTCATCTCCTTTGCGTTCCTATCAGGTGCCCTCTGCTTTTTGAATAAGCATTTTTGCACGGAACATGGTAATTGCATAGATAATGTCTTTGGGAATAAAGCTATATTATAATTTTAAGAGGTTCTGGAAGCAAGAATTTTAATATTTACAATACAGTTCAGCTTGAAGGCAATTAATTCTAAGAATCTTTGATGCAATGATATTGATTTGCTCAACTGCTCTAAGCTGGATGTCTAGCTCCTTTTCTCCACTACTTGATTAGTAAATGCTCTGGCTCAGCTGGCTTTACTTTTTTAAACGCTTGACAAAATGTTTATGGAAATAGACAATGGACGATCTTAAGGGAATTGTGTTGTTAATTTAAATTTGTTCTCATTTATTTTGATGCTCCATTTAGAGCCATAGTAGTTGCAGAGACTTTTTAAAAAGCACGGTGAAAAATAATTTTATGCACACATAATAGATAAATGAAATCAATACACCAAGGGTTAAGATGTGGGTGAAAGTGCAAAAACAAGCATGAGTTTTTGGAAAATAAACATCAAAGTTACCCCCAAACTGGATAAAAACATAAAAATGCTGCAGAAACAACCTCAGCAAGCTTCAAATGTACTTTCCAATTATATAACTGTTATTCACCATCTGTCAACCCCCATATCTGGCCATTTATCTATATGATGAGTCACTGCAGGGAGCTATCAGTATCACCATTACTTTATTTAATGAGGACCTTGCCTGTTTGCACCCCTCTTGACAGCTTGTGTCCATATCATTCATTCTTTGTCAGGCTACCATCAACATAGCAGGGAATGCATCTTAGACAGCTATCTCATTACAGCCTGCTGCCATTTTTAACATTCATTCTGTTACTGTCACCAGTATGTACCGTAGTCAAGTCCATCTCTTGTACACAGTCTGAAATTCTAATAACCAAAAACTCCCTTTGAGTGACCCTTCTGTGATGCACCTAAATCATAAGAAATTGAAACTAGCCCAAGAAAACTTTTGATCTTAAGGGGAGATAATTATACAATACAAAGCAAAAAAGTCTCAGTTGCTCTCTGTCATAGATAAATGGCAGGATAGATTGAAAAATGCATGAGATCTTGAATTTTGTGTTGTCTATTTTTTCTCAAATCATTCTGTGGTATGTGGGGAAAGTATTCTTCATTTCTCTCTTTAAGAGGAGATCCTGAGGTTTACTGGTAAGGTAAGTTAAAGACAAGAAGAGGTTTTATAAGTATGCTGACCAGAAAAGAAAAACCAAGGAAATTATGAGCCAACTATGAAATACCCAGGTGAACTCTTAACAGAAGATGCAAACAAGATGTCTCAGTTTTCACCAAAAATTAAACTCCAACCAGACAGCTAACAAGCTTTTTTTTTTTTTTTGGATAAAGATGGGGACAAGCCAAGGGATGAGATGATACAGGAGACAGTTTAGAGAGCTTTGGAGGGGTTTGAATAAAGTGAGCGCAGCCTGGAGAGGGTACTTTATCCAAGAGTACTGAAGGAACTGGCTACTGAAGGAAGGACTCAGGGAACTACAGGGTGGGCAGACAACTAGCTCAATAGCCACAAGTAAAAGATAAATGGATTTATGTCAGAAGGGCAGGAGGTTTTGTGTGGAGTCCCACAGGAGTCTGTCCTGACCCTGGTGCTGGTATCTATTAATGATTTGGGTGCAAATTTGCAGACAACTTGAAACTGAGAAAGCTCAGGAATGTATTGGAGGACAGAAGCCCAGTTTAGAAGGATATTGACAAATTGGAAAGTTGAGCTGGAGCAAATAAGTTGAAATTCAATGGAAACAAATGCGAGGTGTTGCATCTTGGGAAGAATAATCCAAAACAAATATAACATGGGTGACATCTGCTGGATACCAACACTATTGCAAATGTTCTGGGAGTACTGAGAGATCACTGACTCAGTATGAGTCTGAAGTGTTATACAGCCGCACAAAAGGCAAATGCAGGCTTGGGCTGCATCAACATAAGCATTAGGTGCAAGAGAGGTGATAGTACCTCTCAGTTTGGCACTGGTTGGGTCTCATATAGTAGTTTTGTTCTCTAGATTTAAAAAAAAAACCATGGAGAAGTTGGAGGGGGTCCAGAGGTGGGTGACAAAATGATTAATGGCTTGGAAGGCAAGCCATAATAGGTGAGGTTGGAGGAAATCAGCATACTCCACTTGCAGAAGGGGCATTTAAGAGGGAACATGATAGTAGACTTAAAATATCTGAAGGGCAGCCATAGAAAGGAGGGAAGGACACATTTTCTCTCTTACTGAAGAGAGCAGGATGTGGACCTATGGCTTGAAGTTGCAGCAAAGCAGGTTTGGACTGGACATTAGGAAAAACTTTTTCACTGTTGGAACAGTAAGGCAGTGGAATAGACTACCTAGGGAAGTTGTGGAATCTCTGTCACTGGAGTGAGATCCCTCAAAGTCAAGAAGAGGTTGGACATCAGGGATGCTTTAGGAATAGCTGTGCCTATGCTTTACTATTTTATTACTATACTGTGGTATTTTCCATGTTTCTCAGCTTTACTGGTTGCCCCAGGGGACCAAAAAGGATTTCTTTTCCCTTTCCTGTATTTGGATTGGCTGCAGACATGGCTGGGGTTTTTGCTGGGGTGTGCCAATGATCCTGCTAGATTTTAAACCCAGAGGTTCCTAGCTAGAGGGTCCTTACTCCTGCTCATAGTCAAACCAATTTCTGTATTTGGAGTCAGGAAGGAATTTTTACCCCATGGTCATATTCTTAGAGACTCTGGGAGTTTTTCCTGTGATGGGAAGTGTGGCTCTCTTCTTTGGATTTCTTCAGACATTTTAAAATTACTCTCATAGCAGTAGGACGTTGCCTGCTGTTGTCCCTCTGCTTTCTCTGTAGCAGGCTAGGCTGTTATATCTTATGCCTCTTGGTTTTGTCAGGGTTGACTATGACATTTTACAAAGAGATTAGATAATGGATTTGTACAGAATGTTGGGATGATCCTGCCTCTGAAGGAGAGGTTGGATTAGATGACTTCTAGAGATCCCTTCCAGCCCTACATTACTATGATTCTGTGTAAATTCCTCCAAACAGAATTCATATTTTGGTTATGTAATTATACAGTGCCTTGCACAAGAGAACATTAGTTGTCCATCTTTCCATCTCCCTCCTGCCCCAATCCAAAAACCACATAAAAATGACAAATACTGGCAGGAAATCGGTAGCACTCTGAATCCCTCTTTACTCCCCTGTTTCCTTTGACAAATGGTTCCATTGTAGGGATTGGATAGTAGATTATGAACTTCTTAAAATAGTAGACTAAAATAGTGAGGAGCCCAAACCTGGACACAGTGCTGCAGATGTGTTGAACAGAGGGGAATAATTCCTTCCCTTGATGTGGTGGCAACACTCCTACTAATGCTGCCCAGTATACCATTAGCCTTCTTCATTTCAAAGCTGTTTCAATGCATTTTGAGCTCAAAACAGCAAAATTGAAAGAAAACAAAAGTCTTTGAAACAACAGTTTCAAAATGAAACAAGGGCACTTGAAACATTTTGAATGTTTTGAGTTTCAAAGCCGGGCTTAGTTGGCTTTAGTGCCGGTCCCAGCCAGCAGCAGCCCTATCTACCGCCCCACCAAGGCCCAGGACCTCCTGGTCAACCTCCTTCTAGCTCTGGCCAAGATGGTTATCTGGCTATCCAGAAAGGAGGCTCTGGCCAGGAAGGTCCCCAGTGACCTCAGGGCGTTCTTCCTTGGTGTCCTTCGAGCGCGTCTCTGGGCAGAGCATTGCTGGGCAGTAGCCGCTGATGAGCTCTCTAAGTTTGTGAGGCAGTGGGCACTGTCTAGGGTGCTCTGCTCGGTGTCCCCCTGGGGAGCACTTGTTTTAGCCCTTTGACTTTGAATGTGCATGCCCTGTTTTCTCTTTTGTTGTCCCCCATAATTTCTCGGTGTTTTTAAGGCGCTGGTCGCCCAACCCAGTGGCGGCCTCAGCACACAGTTTTAATGTTTTAACCTTTTAACTGTGAAGACTGACGAGTGCTGGATGCCGAGATGAACTCCCAACCTTTTGCTATCAGTTGATGTCAGCACACGCAGCCGCCGACACTGACGGTGGCTCCCGGAGACTGCAGCATGAACTGCAATAAGTACAGACATCAAATAGTTCCATCTAGCAGCAGCAGCCTCCATTGTTCTAATGCATTTCTACTTTACCTATAAGCCAGTTTCCAAAAGCAAACCTCTAAATACCATTTTCTAGACATCATTGTTGATACAAGTGTTCTCAACTCCATCCTGGAACACCCAGTCAGAGATGATCTCAGAATCCCTCCAACCCTTGACAAGGTAAGGAAAGCCATCAAGCAGATGAAGAACAACAGGGCATCTGATCTCTACTGAAATCTTCAAACAGGGAGGAGAGGAGCTCACATCAAAGCTTTATGCCCTCATCTTAAGGATCTAGAATGATGAGGAAATCCCAGACAATTTTAGGAACGCTATGATTGTTACAGTCTTCAAGCAAGGAGACGAGTCCAACTGTGGAAACTATCAAGGGATGACCTCGCTGTCCACCACAGGAAAGATCATTGCTAGAACCCTCCTGAACCATCTTCCACTTGCTGATGATCTCTTCCTGGAATCTGTGTGTGGGTTTTGGTCATGAAGAGCACAACTGACATGATTTTCATAGCTAATGAGCTGCAGGAAAAGTGCTGGGAACACCATAAGCCTCTCTTGCACAGCCTTCTTTGTCCTCATGGAAGTGTTTGACTGTGTCAGCCAGGAAGTGTTGTTGAGGATCATTCTGAAGTATGGATGCCCAACAAAATTTGTCACTGTTCTCTGCTTGCTCCATGATGATATGCAAGAGGTGGTTCTCAGTAATGAATCAATTGCAGATCTCTTTGAGGTTAAAATGGGAATTAAGCAAGGCTGTGTCGTTGTTCCAACACTCTTCTCAATATTCCTTGCCACAATGCTATATCTGACCACCAACAAGCTTCCAGCTGGAGTGGAGCTAAGCTACCGAATAAATGGTAAGCTGGTTAACCTCAGCTGACTCTAAGTCCAAACCAAGACCACCCTGACTTCAGTCATTGTGCTCCAGTATACTGGTGATGCTGTAGTGTATGTTCGCTTGGAAGCAGACCTTAAGGCAATCATTGACATCTTTGGTAAGCATACAAGAAAATGGGACTGATGCTTACCATCTAGAAGAATATGGTCTTGCACCAACAAGCTCCTACTGAACTCGGGTAATTCAGATCCATGGTGAGATTCTGGAGAATGTTGAGTATTTCTTGTATCTTGCAGAAAGCTGGCATTGATGAAGAAATCCAACATTGTCTCAAATGTGCAAGTGTCACCTTTGGATTCTTGAAGAAATGGGTGTTTGGAGGTCATGACATCATATCCAAAACCAACTTCATGGTTTATCAAACAGTTGTGATCCCCTCCTTGCTTTACGGAGCTGAGACATGGACAACATACAGGAGACATCTAAAGTTGCTGGAGAAGTACCATCAATACTGCCTGTGGAAGATCCTGCAAATCTAGTGGGAAGACAGGTGTGCCAATGTTAGCTTCCTCCTGCAAGCAAACACCATGACTATTGGGACTATGATCTTCCATCATCAATTTTGTTGGGCTGGCTGCATCATCCAGAGGTCTGACTCCAGACTCCCGAAACAAGTTTTATTCTCCCAGCTCAGCCAAGGCATACACTCAAGAGTAGGGCAGAAAAAGTGCTTCAGGGATGTCCTCTGGGCCAACTTAAGCTGCAACATCAATGTCAGCTCAGGGGAGACTCGCTCAGGACTGCTCAAAATGGAAGAAGAGTCTGCTTCAGGGATCTCAGTACTATGAAACATCACAATAGCAACAAGAGATGGAAAAGCAGGAGTGGCAGAAACAGCATGCCATGAACGAGATCAAGAATCTAGCATGACCCACCCCACACAAACACATATCCAAGGTGCAGTAGAGTCTGTTGAACCAGGATAGGCCACATCAGCCATCTTTGGACACAGAGATAAAACAATCATGGAAGGCAGTCATCCTTGACTGTGAGGAATTGGCAAAGACAGAAATAAACTGCCTGAGCACCAAAAGGGAGGCATTTGAAAGTGTGATTAATGTATTCATTCTGATTCATTCTAAGGTAAATGTGAAACTCTTCAGGTATTGTCAAACTCCTTTTAGTGGGTGTGTTCAGTTTTCTAACACCTGGACAGGCTGATTTGCTACAGACAAAACCATTCATATGTACAACCTATGGAATTTCTAACATTCAACAATTACTCTCTTAATTTATTAAAAGTACATAATGCCACATGTTAGACAAGTGTGGAGTTATAGCAGTAGAGGGGTTGTGCCAAGGGCAAGAGCTAAGTGATCCAGCAGCACATTTTGTATCTGAAATTCCATGGCATTTATTAAATATCAAGTATATGACATTTAAAAAGCAAAATCACTTAACCCACATATTTTAATTCTTAAGTCAGTGTTGACCATCCTAGCTAAACCAAAATAGAAGCAAACATTTTTAAGCATCAATATACTAACAAGTAGTGATTTGTGTATTTACTTACAGCACGTTTCTAATTTTAAGCCTGTGGTATAATTAAAACATAAGGAGAATTCTCTTAATACCTGCAAATTCACAAGAGTATTAATATTGGCTAATTTTTTTATTATCCCAGGACTGCTGGAGAACCTCTTCATACTGCTTTTCAACTGTTGGGCACCAAAGAAAAGTCAGATTTACCAATCAAAAAATGTTGATCAGAAGCCATTCTATATACAACAGATAAATCAGAGAATATTGGAGAGAACACAGTGGGCTCCTGGTTCATCTTTTCCTATTGGCTTTCCTCAAAAAATGTAAGTAAATTTGTTCTTTGTTATTATTAGTAGGAAGATGCATGCTCGGATACATGTATATCTTGTGCTTTGGTTACTTATAATGGGTCCCCTCCCCCATTACTGAAGGAGAGAGGGAGCAGCTGGCTGGCTCAAGCTTCCTGGAGGGCCTAGTGGGGGTGGACAGCCCTTTAATAAAATGTTTGCCTACCCCATGTGTAGCCAGCAAAATGCAACTAGTGACTGACAGGCAGTGGTGGGTCATATGACCCAGAGAGGTTAGCCAGGACTGTGGCTGAGGTCTCAAAAGTGGGTCTCACCTACCGAGGAGGAAGGACTTCAGATTGCAGGTAGCTGCAAAGAAGCTCCTGCATCACCCCTGCAGGCTTTGGAGCTAAATATTTTGGCCTTATGCCTCAGCTTGTTATCACAGTATGACATTGACCAAGAGTTAGGGGGGAAGCCTCATGTATGGGAGTGATGCTCATCTTTTTTGTTGTATTGAAGTTTGAACTGGAGGATGAAGCCACTGAGAATGGTGCTAGTGGACACTCTGGATACTAAACCCTTCAAAAAGGGGGTAGGTGGCACTAGTGGGTGAAGGCCAAGGGGGCCAAGGGCCAATTGTGAGCCCCAAGATGCTTGGGGGCTACAAGCAGTGCCTGGGGGGAGCACTGCTTCCAATGGAAGGGCTGTAGCATGCAGCAGAAAACACTGAGGGCACTAGCCCAGAACCCACGAAGGATGAAACAGAGGGTTGCAAAGGCTGACACAGGAATTGAGGGGCCCAGAGCCCATGAAGGGTGAGGGTAGAGTTGGGGCCAGGGAGCCTATGATCCTGAGACAGTGGACCTCAGATGGAGGGATCCAGCCAAAGTAAAGTTGTCCAAGGCCAGGAGATTTCAGGACAGACAAGGATCTTAGACCTGAAGCAAACCCCACTGACCTCTGGGGGCAACCTCCCAATCCAACTATAACATGAAGACATGGCAGGTAAGATGGCTGGGCGGACTGCCTGAGAGGTCAGTCAGCAAAGGAAGAGGAGGATCCAGGTGGTCACTAGGCAGGTTGGTAAGATGCGACCACTCCTGTTCTGGGCCTGGACATGCTATAGCGCTATACAATAGAAGTTAGGCTGAAAACTTGTCTCTTGCTACTTTGATCAGCAGACTACACACTGTCCATGAATAATTCAAGTAACACTGTGAAATCACGGTCTATTGACTTGTTCATTATTTGTAATGTTCATGTATGTTTCTTTTCCTTCATTTTGAGAGGTCATAAGTTCTATGCAAATTTGGTGGTGTTGTTCATGTATATTTTTGTCTTTGTGCATACATAAACTGCTCTGTACTTATTTTAGACTGTAATTTTTAAATTCTGTAATTGTGTATATTTAGTCCAGTGACTCTGCAATCCCATGAGATCGTTTTGAAGGGTGACTCAGGAAATATGAGGAGATAAGCAGATAAAGGCAGGCTCAGGCTCCCTTAGTGTGGCTGCTCCCCCACTCACACTGCCTGGCCCTTCTGGAAGGGAGTAAACGCTATAATAAATATATTAGTTTTTGATATGGGGTGCTGCTCAATTTATAAAAGTTATGAAAGGGGACATTGAGCCCAGCAAAGGTTGCCATTAATCTAAAAAGGTTGAGAACCACCAATTTAGTCACACGTTTTCCTGGAAATTGTTAATATATGAAGAGAAAGAACTTAAAAGCACTTTGAAATTTGAATGAAGCAGGTGGTTTAGTGTCTTGACTGGGCTTTGCAGAACTGATGCCTGAATGTCTTCCTAAAGTCAAACATACCATAAATGGAACCCTAGTGTTTACTAGGGAATATCAAGATTGTATTTCTGTGCAGTATTACTCATATAAGGCACTTACATATGTGCCTGATACCTGCTCCAATATGTTCTAATTAGAACTCTCATCAGAGCCGGGTCTGCTGGAGTGTTCTAATAAGAAGGCTCCAGCAACCTTGGCATCATGTACATTCAGTATTCCTTTTTTCGAAATGACAGCAGGGGTGCTTGAACAAAAGCTCATTGAAGGAGCTTTAGTTATAGCTCCCCATCACCAGTTTGAAGAGTGGGATGCTGAATACCTGAGATGCTGTGGTCATTTTAGAGTGTATCCCGAGGGTCACTCCAATTAAAATGTCTCCCCCGCCCCCACCCCAGAGCATGCATCAAGCCACTCATAGACATTGGCTTTTACTTAAAAAATAATGTATGTGCTAAGCCTTGTAGCAATGAATTACAGGGTTATAAACTAGCACAGCTAATGACATCTGAGATTGAGCATCCTTATTTTTATCCTAGACTCTGTAGTGGCTAAATGACACATTTGAAATGATCTGTTAAGTAAATGAATGAAAAGATGCATATGAAGCAGAAAAGAGGTGAAAGAAAGGTAAAGTGCTGGATTAGGAAATTAAAACATGGATTGAAGCACAGTATCTTGAGAATCTTGGCACTGGATTTATGATGCAAGTACCTTGTTCCTGGTGGACCCAAATCCTCAGACAGACCATGACCTTTCCATTTGATAATAGGTAAATTTTATTGATACATAGTGATAACAAGTAAGAATAATACAAGCAGTTCTATATCTATCAGTCCTAGGGCTGTAGAGTCAAGAAACGAGCTTCACTCTGAGGGTCTCTCTTGAATGTCAGATATCATCAGCCTGGAGGTCAGAAGCTGAGCCCCACCTGCCCCACCTTGCGTACAGTGGAGTGGATGAGACGGGCTGGTGTTATGCCCTCTTTCCATGGTGCCTGAGGTTACCCTCTCAGAGACCCATTCTCAAATCCCTTCTTTTGTATGCTTTTCTCCTCCTGATGACTCTTCATCTGTGGGCATTGCTGATTGGTTTTCTGTGGTTGTCATACTGTCCACATTTTGTCCTGTCCATATATTCCTTTGTTTCACAAGCCCATTGTTGGTGCAACACATGATAGGGTCTCAGCAGCCCTGTGCCCAGCCCGACTGTACCAGGGACATTTTTTAGTTTGTAAGAGTTTAGTGTCACCAAGGGATTACTCAATTCTTGCCTGCAATACCTTGATCTTATAAGATATTTTAATTAGGAGGAGTCTAATTACCCTTGTAGCTTGACTCTGATTTGCTGGACTTATTGTCTGGGGCTCCAACCTCCCCTACACCCTGGCTGTGTGCCACCTTGATGTAAACATGTCTGTCCATAAAGATCATACAAACTAAGATCTGTATGGGCAGACTCATTCTCTGGCTTGTTATATGGGCTTTTGGTTGTATCTGGCCCATCTTCCTGATATAATGGTCCTCTGGGCCTTAACAGCCCTTCTATTGGGACCTTGTGAAGCAAATGAAAAAAAATAAAGCAAGTTCCCTTCTGTTGGGGTGGGAGACATTGTAGCTTATACGCAGAGCCTTCTTGCTGTAGTTCAATAGTCTGTTATTTTTATGGAGTTGCTTCCCTTTCAAGCATGGTGGTGTTCCTTCAATTTAAAAGAAAAAACTCCCATGGATGGGAGGGCCCTATCCTTGGGCACTTTGAATTGGCTTTGTCCTGACCTCTCTGGGTCTTAAGTATGCCTGCGTGTGGGCTCTGTTTCTCCAGTGTCTTTCCGGTCTCTCCCTCCTCCTGTCTAAACAAACAAAAAACACCAGACCTTAATTTTGGCACATCTGCCTGTCTTGCAGTTGGCTTGTCCCCTGGGCAGAGTTTCTGGCTGGATTTCACAGCTTTCCCTCACTGCAGGCTCACTACCAGTGCCTCCAGCTTATTGAAGCCCCCCCAAGCCTCGCTGCCGGCTGACAGCTGGTTCTGCTCCCTCCTGAGCTGTTTTTCCCAGAGCTGTTTCTTTTTCAGCTCCTCCTTCTCATGCCCTATTTTGTTTTCTTTCCCAGCTTGGGTTCAAGCTTGGGCTCTGGCTCAGACCAAAAAAACCCGAGCAGATATGGGGTGATTCAATTCAGACCGAGCAGCTGCTCATAAAATGTGTTCCCCTCAGTGTCCTCTTCTCTGCCGTTGTTACTTGGTCCAGCATGTCTGGTCAGTCCCCTGCTACTGTGGGAGCATTGGGGTTTTTTCCTCATCCTCACACCCATCACATGCACATTTGGGCTTTCCCAGTGTCTTTCTAATTTGGTCTTTTACCCCAAAACCATAGAGTCTAAAGGCTCTACCACTAGTCACTGTGACCTGGTGCCACCTTATCTCATGTTATGGAACAGTGTCATACATGCCTACAATATCCCAGCCTGTGTATTTATCCCAATCTCCTTTGAAGGCTGTGAAACTGTGACAACCAGGCTTTTAGAAATCAATTAAATATTGATGTTGCCCTGGAACATTATTCTAATGCATATCTACTTTACCTATAAACCAGTTTCCACAAGGAAACCTGTAAATGCCATTTTCTGGCCATCAGAGAGCACCAACTAAATGACACAGTGTGCACTTATACGTGCAGTTAATGTGCATGAATGAATTGTGGAGCAAATTGTTCTGAATTAAACTACTCCCAGGCATAGCGTCTACACGTGCCTAGTTCAGCAGAAAATTGAGCCAGAGAGGGGCAGTTTAGGCCAGGGATGTTTCTCCTGTGCTCTGTTCCACTGCAGCATCCATGGGGAGCTCCAGGCTCTGGGCACTAGCTGCCTGGGTGCCAGCCCTAAGCTAGCAGGAGGCATTGAGGGTTAGGTGGCTCTGTTGGGTGGCAGAGGAGCTGCCCATACCATAAGGCTCCTGCAGCTAGTTTCCAAGCCATGTGGCTCAACAGCAGGCAACAGTCTGGCCCCTTTGCTGGCTTAACTTACTGGGTGCTAGTTGTACCCTTATTACCATCTATATGTGCATTTTATCACACTAACTTACTCTGGCATAGGATAGTACTTGTGTCTGATGGGACTGTCCTATGACAGAGTAAATTACTCTACTCCTGCCTAATAGTGGTGCATGTGTAGATGGTGATGCTCAACCGCAGAGCAAATTAGTTTATGCCTCAATAAAGTGTACATATAGATGTACCCAGAGCTTTCATGTTAACTAGTACAAAGGAGGTAAGTGTTCCCACTACTGGAAATTCCATACTAGACTTGGTGCTGGCCACAAGAGATGACTTGGTGGGGGATCTGCAGCAAGGTAACCTAGGAGATAGTGACCACCTACCGATAGAGTTCACTATCTGGAGAAAGGTGGGGGAGATAATTAGCAGGGCTGAAGTGCTAGACTTCAGGAAGGCCACCTTCAACAAGCTCAGGAGATTAGTTGAGGCGGGACTGGTGGGCAAAAGCATCGGAGAGATGGGAGTCCAGGAGGGTTGGGGTCAAGGGACTATCCAGGTACACATGAAGGGGAGGCAAAAGAGCAAAGAAACCTTCTTGATGAACAGGGAAATCCAGGAGAGCCTGGAGGTGAAAAGAGAGACCTACAGGTTGTGGAGGCAGGGGGCAGCCACCACGAAGGAGTATCTCTGCTTGGCTCGAGCTTGCAGGGAAGCATTGAGGAGAGCCAAAGCAGAAATGGAGCTTGGTTGTCAGCAAAAGTTAAGAATAACAAAAAGTCATTATTTAAATACATAGGAAGCAAAAAGAAAATGCAGGGTAAAATATGGCCCCTTCAAGATGGATTTGGGCAACTGGTAATAGATAGGATGGCCAAAGAGGAGCTCCTAAATGATTTATTTGCATCTGTGTTCCTGGACACAGATACAAGCATGCATCCCAATGGGACTTTAGGTAAGTATGAGATAAATACCAACCCACCAACTGTTTGCACTGACCTAGTAAAGGGACACTTGGAGGGGTTGGATGTATTTATGTCAAGATGCCCTAATGATCTTCATCCTAGTGTACTTAGGGAATTAGCTGGAATCATAGTGAAACCACTCACGGTGCTCAGGACAGGTCCCAGCCAATGTGGTCCCTATTTTCAAGAAGGGGAGGAAGGAGGAACCAGGTAACTATAGGCTGGTTAGCCTCTCCTTTATGCTTGGCAAGACCTTTGAGAAAATTGTTAAGGATCACATTTGTGGGGGACCAGTGGGTAAAATAATGCTAAGGGGCAACCAGCATAGGTTCATAGCAGGCAGATCCTTTTTATGACTTTTCTTTTTATGACTGGGTCACAAAATGCTTAGATCAAGGAATAGAGGTAGATGTTATTTACTTAGATTTTTAAAAAGGCCTTTGACACAGTGTCACACCCAGGTCTTATAAATAAACTAAACAGTTGCAATGAAGATTATTACACAGTCCAGTGGGTGGAAAATTGGCTTATGGGATGTACCCAGAGAGTGGTGGTGGATGGGTCAGTTTCTACCTGGAGAAATGTGGGCAGCGGAGTCCTCCAAGGCTCTGTCCTGGGACTGGTACTGTTCAATCTCTTCATAAGTTACTTGGATACGGGAGTAGAAAGCACTCTGTCCAAGTTTGCAGATGACACCAAACTATGGGGGGCAGTAAACAAACTATAGGGCAGGGAATGAATTCGCGCAGATTTGGACAGGTTGGGGAAGTGGGTGGAACAGAATAGGATGCAGTTTAACAAGGATAAGTGCCATGTGTTGCACCTGGGGAGGAAGAATCATCAACACACCTATAGCCTGGGGGGGTACCATTCTAAGTAGCACAACGGCGGAAAGGGATCTTGGAGTTGTAGTCAGCTCCAAAATGAACATGGGTCGCCAATGTGATAAAGCTAACCATAACCGCACTCTTTCTTGCATAAGTAAGTGAATCACAAACAGGTCTAGGGAGATGGTATTTCCCCTCTATGCGGCATTGGTCAGGCTGCAGCTGGAGTACTGCATCCAGTTTTGGGCGCTGCACTTCAGGAGGGATGTAGATAACCTGGAAAGGGTTCAGAGGTGGGCCATCCATCTGATTAAAGGCCTACAGGGAAAACCCTATGAGGACCGATTTAGGGACCTAAATCTCTTCAGCCTCCACAAGAGAAAGCTGAAAGGTGATTTTGTGGCTGTCTACAAACTCACTGGGGGAGCAGCAGTAAATAGTGTTTACCAGGGCATCCACTGGGGTAATTAGAAACAATGGCCACAAATTGAAGGAGAGCAGATTTAGATTGGGCATCCGGAAAAAAATATTTACAGTGAAGGTTGCCAAAATATAGAACACGCTTCCAAGGGAGTGGGGGTGCCGTCCCCTTCCTTGGAAGTATTTAAGAGGAGATTGGACAAACATCTGGCTAGGGTCATCTGATCCCAGCACTCCTTCCTGCCCAGGGCAGGGGGTTGGATTTGATGATCTAATAGGTCTCTTCTGACCGTAAAATCTATTAAATCTATGAAAGGGCAAGGAAAAGTAGAATTTTCTTCCTTCAAATTCTCTCTCCAAAGTTTGCTGCCTAATAAGAAACAGAATGAACAAAAATATATTCACATTTTAAATGACATTTAGAGCAGCATTTGATTTTACCATTTTTAGCTAAGCTGTAATATAACCTGTTCATTGCTATCACCCAATTTTAAGAACTACTCATCAAAAACAAGTCTGATAGTACAGACATTAAATAAAAGTCTTCAGTCTCATTTAGCTTAATCTCAATTACTATAATTTATCATTGTCCATTGGGCACTGAAAAAAATATTAGCAAATCTAGTAGGAAGATAGCTAGGTACCCAGCAATAAATCTACTCTCCGTATCACGGATAAAATTAAATATGAGGTTTCCACATGAGACAAAGCATATTATTCAGATACTTGAAAAAATGATTGTTTTAGTATTTCAATTTCTTGAAGCTTTCATTTTAATTTTATAGGCAAGCAGATTTATACAGGAACTGACTTGATACTTTCAAAAATCACTGACCAGCTGAAGATACCCATACCCTACACGACATGTAAGAGTGACCTCCAATATCAGTCCATTCAATGCATGTGGAAGAGCCAACATTTTGAGTGCTCCAAGAGCTCCTTTATATGTAGTGGTCCTTTTCTCATTTTATGTAAGTGCTTCTTTACAGTGCTTTGAATGTTACCATTTCTAAGGGCACTTCTGCTGCAGTGGCTAAACACTGAATGCACCTTTGACTTAACAGTGCCATTGTTGCTATTAGGCTTAGGCTTAGACTTAGACCGGATCTAATAAAGGAAGTTTTAAGCCTCTAAACCCCAGTGGGAGCCAGAACTGAGATTTAGGCACCTAAGCTTTCTATATGGTGCCTCAGAATGACAATTCAAAAAACCTGAGTGATGAGAGGGAACCAGAGCTGAGAAGGTTCAAATCCACATCTCCTGTCTGAGGAACATATTATCCATTTGGCAGTAGGCTACTTTAGGTGAATACCTGTGTCCAGAAAATAATGCAAGATCCAAGGAGACAGGAAGAAAGCACAAACATGACCGTAACTCTAGCCTTATGTAAGATGGTATAGTTTGAAGTTTTGGTCCACACTCCCACCACTGTTTCAGCATTCTGTTTAATGTGAAATTTGTGTTTGAAGGAAAATGGCCATAAACACATGAAAAAACAATCTGAAGGGGAAAAAACAATCTGATCCAATTGGTGTGGAAACATGCTTAACGCAACCCCCCCCCAGGACCAGGCTTCAAGTGAGACTTCAAAATTTGTCCACTTTGGGCACAGACAGAAGAGACAGTTTTGCCCAATCTGGCCACAGAAGGCAGTTTACAGCTATGACCAAACACAAGTTTGCAGACTGCTTAAAAAATGGCTGATAGCGTGAAAATTGACCCTTCGTTCTACGCATCTGTGTCCTTTATTGGATAGTGCTTACTCTTTAGAGTTGGAATAGAGAAGATGCTGATTAATTCAGTTGGCTTTTTCGTTGACTTAAATGGGAACAGGATCAAACTCTTTGTCTCAAAGTGTGAGACATAGAAAGATTTAGAGTAATGAGTGAGGAAGGCTTCCTGAATTAGGGCAATAAGAAGGTAAGAGATTACATCTTGAAATCCTATAAGATGTGTCCTGGGTAATCAGTGGTGAGAGAACAGACTGTACCAAAGTGTAGGCTCACTAGACTCAGAGGCCTATGAAACTATATTCTTATTTCTAATCCTTACTGTAGTTAAAAGGAGATTTTTGAGTTCTGCTAAACCATTTGTATGAATGCTGACCATAAATTTGCTGGAGGATAATTCTCCCTATGATGGACTCTTTCTGATGGACTGAAACACTGTCTGTTTATAGGAGCTGATTCACTAATATGTATCTTGTATCCCCATTTCTCAAAAATGCTTCATTGACTGTCTCCTACTTTCATTTCAGTTTCTACTCCCTCACATTGATTTGAATTAGCTTTTTAAAATCAGGACTAGGCTCATTGAATTACACTATGTGCTAGTCTTTCCAAACGCCCAAGGACAATCTGTACTCTGTGAAACACAGTATAAGGACAGACGAGTAGAAAAGTTAAGGGAATGAGAGCAAAAATAGCCAAATTATACACAATTTATAAGCTAGTCAATCAGATTTTGTGCAAGCAAAATGGAAAGTATATGTTTAAGAGACTTAAATGTAGTGACCATTGGGTCTTTGCAAATGATACCACCACACTTCCACTCACATAGTATTAAGCTAATCAGTTGATTAAATATATAGGGCTGGGAAATGATGAGTGAAGTTTTTTTTGTTTTTTGGGGGTTTGTTTTTTTTTGCTTCCTCTTCCAATTTCTGTGCTTGTTCTATACGACTGTATTACTCAGTTTTCACATACATAGTTTGAAAACCTTCGCAGCTCTGGCATAAGCTTTTTAGTAACCAGAGCACATAAAGACAGATGCCATTAAAAAAACTATTTTAGCACAAAGAAGATTTGTGTCCATCGTTATCTTGATTACTTTGTTTGTATATTGTTACATTCTCTCCATCTTCATTTTGTGATTCAAAGCTTGTATAAGCAAGTGGTCTTTTGTCATATTGCATAACAATGGCAGTGTTACAATAGGAAAATAGAGCACCGCATGTGTTTTATTTGCCTCACAGAAAAATAATAAATGATTTTTAGATGTATTTTTCTACAATTCTTTTACAGCTACCATGCCCTTTTAATTCCCATTACCTTTGACAGCTTTTGGATACTCAGTAGGTGCCTAACTTCCCAAGACTTGGTCCATCATAACTAATTACCCTATAAAATAGTATGCCCTGGATTGAAGAGAAACTAAAGATACATGTCTTATTGCTAAACAGCTTTCAGGGGTTCACTTCCTGTCTTCTACAAAGAAGCCTAGTGTCTATTGGAAAATACTGATATGTGCTTGTCTGCCTGTTATTTGTATTACACTGATTCAGTTAGTCCCCTATTCCCCTGCATACTCTTTGCAGTTTTCTGCTGAACTTACCAAAAATGATGCCATTTTGATGCCAGTAGTTTTGTTAGTTCAAAATAAACTTCTGTGCTGGGTTATGCCTGCAGGGCTGTGGAGGTCCCAGGGCAGGAAAGTGAGGATGGAGGCCGTGCCTGCAGTCTGCCCCATGCACAGATCTGGGGGCGCAGGTCCTCCCTGCCCCCTAGGAGTGCACGTGGCAGTATGGAGTTGGCCGTCCCCTGAATGAGCCACCAGTGGCCCAGTCCTGCTCCCCACTGGGGTTCTGCAGCCATGCATTTCAGCCCCAAGCCCTACCCTTCCGAGCAGCAGCCCCAGCCCTGCCCAGCTCCCTACAAGGGCCTCAATCCCCCTCCCCCTCCACTTACCTGCTGGAGCTGTTGTGCAGGCTGCCTGGCACCCACTGTCTCACCACCTTCCTTCCTCTCCCTCCCAGCTCCCTGCAGGCTGGAACTCTGCCAGCCTGCAGGGAGCTCACTGCAAAATGGCAAAATCCATGGGTTTCTCTTGTAAAATGAGAAATCTGTCTTTGCCTCTGGTAAATGGTAAAATCTGTGGTTTACTCAGTTTTTCCGGTGGCCAAACAACATTATAACTGAACATTCCATGACTTAAAGCAAGTCATGATGTTTTCTAATAGATCAGCGACATAACGAAACAACGTTAACAAGGATGATGTTAAGTGAGGCGTACCCGTATTCCAATTATGATTTGATTTTGCCCATAGGTTGACTGTGGCAGGGCACTTGGCATGCCTGCTACGTAAACAGGTCAGGCAAGCTGCAGAACCACTGGCAGGTAGGGTCAAGCTGAAGTAGAGAGTCAACTGACTCGGGGCTGACTGGTGAGGCTAGGCCTGATCTAGAAAACCACATGACAATTACAGCTAGTTACAGTTACAACCTTGAACTTCTGTGCCCCACAAAATATTGCAGGAGAATCAAATAACCAAGGAAAGGACCCAAAGTGTTAAATACCCTAAATGTACCAACATAAAACTGCACTGAGAAAAATTTATGACTTAGTATTTTTATTGCATGCACAAAAATACTGAAAGAAGAAGACTCAAGACCATAGTGGGCTCTATGGTTGGTTAACCACTCCTCCCCAATATACATTGAGATTTTATTTTTATTTTGGATTTTTTTAAATTCTTGGAACAATATAGTAGTTGACTAAAATATACTGGAACTTGTTCTTTAAATAATTTCTGCAAATGATTCAAAGTCTATTTATTGTTTATGAACAATTAGATTGTATTCAAAATACAAATTCAAATATGATTTGTAAATTTTAATTTGTTGCAGAGGTTACAAGATACAGCTTCTGTCCCTTGATTAGAAAAGGAGAATTCTTAGAATCAAACTTCTAATGAGCACACAAATTTTAAAATTCACTGTTTGTGAATAATTTTCTATTTCATCCACTTTTTCTTGGATTCCCCTGCTTTTTGGTACACAAGATGGAGGCATAACAAGGACTAAATTCATTTCCACCCTCCCCCAGCTTAAAATGCACTAGCACATTTTTAGGGTTATTATCTTATCTTGCTGGGATCCTAGGATCCCAGCTGACTTCCTGCCCTTTGGCCAGGGGGCTGGACTCGATGATCTTCCGAGGTCCTTTCCAACCCTAATATCTATGAAATCTATGAAATTTAAGTACAATATTAAACTAAAATGTTGACTTAACTTGTTTTAATTAGAGTGGTTCCTGAACAGCTACTCTATTAAATTGGCTCACTGTCAGGTGTATAAAGCCCCTGGGTGTTTTAAAATGGCTGCGGGATATTTTATTTAAAGTGCATTCTATGAGATCTAGATAAAGCGCCCCCGTAGCAGGTGCTTGATATGTGTGATGGAGAGGTAATGCTGGGACATTCTAACTAGAATGTGAACAGGCATGTGTATAAGTAACCATTAATTTCCATATTATACTCAACAGTCATTTCATCTGTTTCTATTTGATGTCACATAATGTAATGGAAAATGCTGACTGTCCTCTCCCATTAGAAAAAAGTGCTCCTTTTAAATGAGAACACTTCAAATTGCCTCTCTTATTATTTATATTTTTAACAATGGAAACATAGCTTTAAACAGGTTGTCTTTGCCTTCTTGTCAAGGATATGCTTTCAACATGATATTCTTTTATATAAATCCATGATAGTTTTTCCTGTCTTATGAGTTCCTGCCTGAAAGATCTTTATTGAACTATTACAAATGTGGACTAATACTTGACATTCCATTGTATTACATAATCAAAGGAATTTCTTTTAAAAGCCTTTCATCCTAATGGATCTTGATGATGGTGCACAAAGACATCCCAATGTAATTCTTAATTCATTTTTATAAGTATCATGGCCACAAGGTAGAATGGCCACTGACAGAATACATTGGATGTAGTTAAAAACATAGTTGAAATAGTAAGTAATCAGTACATAAATTTTAAAATTTTAACTTAACAAATATTAGCTTGTATATCATAATGTTTTATATATGAATTTGTTTTTATGATAGTTTAATTATTCTGTTTTGAACCTTCAGCATATTCTGAAAAAATGACCACTGCTTATCTGCAGTAACATTACTACCTCCCTACCCTCTAATATAGCTAAAAGGTGCAGCATATGTGCCACAAGTGGCTTGGGCAGCCTCTGTGTGTGGCATGCAGCAGATTATGGATGGAACAGGCAGCACAGAAGAAGTACCAGAAGTAGAATGAAGAGCAGCAGCTAGAGCAGGGGAAGAGGATCAGAGAGTACAGGGCTTAATTTGTGACAGACTTTAAAAAAGGTTAGCTGTCTTTGGCTAGCTGTGCAATTGAATTAATGGCCTGACCTGCAAAATGTATATATTATGCAAATAAAGAAATGAGTCATTTAAACAGGGAATCTGATCCATAGCCTATTACAAGCAATGAAAAGACCTACACTGAGTTTAATGAGCAATGCATCTGGGCACTTGCCAAAAAATTGTGGGTGGAAATGCTAACTGCCTAAGGGTCTATGATTCTGTTTAGTTCACTACCACTTATTTGTTGACTAAAATAAGTGGCCTTTCAAGACTAACATATCCAAAGTCACAATTTGAAGATTTGTAAATGTCATTACTTACCATATGTACTCATATAGTAGATGACCCTGAATAGAAGATGACCCCCCCCGTAATTAGATTCTATATATAGAAAATTTATAAATTTGATATTATTTCTCAGGTATAGACCCTGCTTTCCCTGAGTATATGAAAGTAAGGAGCAAATGTGAAAACAAGTTACCTTGAAATTAAACATGGCTTTAGCATATGGTACTCATGCATTTAGTTCATTGAGTGAGTGTTGATGCATGTTACTTTTTTTTTTAAATGGCTGCAGCTTTTAGCACAAGTACTCCATAACACATTTTTTAGCAGTACGTTGGCACCTACTTATATGTAGTGCAAGCCATTGGTGATGCATATGAGGTGCACGTGGTTGCATACTAAGCAGTACTGAGGAGATCTGTGCATGGGGCAGACTGCAGGCATGGCCTCCCTCCTTGCTTTCCTGCCCTGGGACCTCCACAGCCCTGTAGGCATGACCCAGCACAGCTGGGGACAGTGGGGCTGCGTGGGGATCTCCTCACCGCTTTGAGCTCCCCCTCGCTGTCCTTAGGCAGGGCACTGCTTTTAACTTTGTTTGTTCAGCATTTTTACAGAAGTTTATTTTGAACTAAGAAAACTACTCTGCACACTCTGAGTGTGGTGGTATATTGCCTGTGAAAAAGCACCACTGACACTGCTAGCTGTACCTGTGGGCGGTTGCCACTCACCCCCCCCATCGCTGACACTGCCCGCAGCATCTGTGGGTGGTCCACGATTGCCCCTGGCCACCATTGACACTGCCAGTGGTGTCCTTGGTTGGTTGCTGACTGCCAGTCGGTTGTCAGCTGCCTGTGGGAGCTCCCTGCTTGCTGCTGCCATGCTCCCACCATCAACAGTACCACCACCACCTGTGGGAGCTCACCATGCCACCCCAGTCTCTAGGGGCACATGGCATTCAAGGTGCAAGCTATTCATGATATTAGTCCAAAGCCACAGGCTCGTGATTTATCACATAGTTCATTGGGCTGTGCCCTACCAAAGTCAACAGCATTTCAAGCCATGGTGACACCACAACTCCTCAGTACTGCTTAGTATGTAAGTGTACTCCAGATTTCTCCCATCCCCCACAAAAAAAAATCCAGTGCTAATTAGCCCCTACTCATGACTGGAACTGGGTGGTCTTGTAGCAAGTCTTGGGATGCTCCAAAATATATATGTGGGTGAGGCGCAGGGCAGTCTGGTCTGGTTTCGCTACACTAATCATGCATGCCAGGCTGAGAGGGAGCAACAGAGGGATTCTGGGCAAACTGGATGAAATGACATAGCTTATCATGACTTGGAAAAAAAATAGTTAATGGTGAGGGGGACTGTGCATAATAAGCACTGGGTTAAAGCAACTATTCTTGTGGTCGGTTCCTGTCAGAACATTTACCCAACATGGTGTTTTATAGTCATGCTCAGTTCTGGCTACATTTAATTAACTTCATAGCTGGTTTTCACTGCTGAACAGATAGACAGTGTATTTAGTGAGATTTCTGTGTATATGATTATAAGATAAGGAGCTTTTTGCCCCATGCCAATTGGGGAGAAAAAACTTTGTCTTGTATTTAAATAAATATGGTATGTTAATCAAGATAAGTATTAGCATAGTCTGACAATTGATTAACCTCCACTCTTGCCACTGTATCCATAGAAAGCTTCTGAAAGCCCAGAAATAGCTCAACACATCCTAGGATCTTTCTCATACTACAAAGGTGTATTAATAATACAAACCTTTATTTTTATATTTTGTGAGCTGATAAATTTTAAAGGTCAGTTTGGCCAGTTTATCTAGAAAATTTGGTAGTATTCATTTTTTAAATTTTCCATTTTTTATGATGTATAATAGCCTATAAAAGCTAAAATCAGTCCCATGTTTTGGCTAGGCACATGGGAAAGTAATCCAAATGAAATATAACTTAGGAGATATGGATGTAGTCATGAACATTGGTGTTTAAAAGACTATCAATCCAGTATTTGAATAACATACTAAAGAACAATGCAGGTAATACACCAACAGATTGTGAACTAGCTTATACATACATCAGGTTGAAAAATGACAAAATAAATTTGCCTATATGCTGGTAAATAAATAAGACATCTTCAGTCTTCTAGCATTTTGTGGGGTCATATTATCCATTGCTCAGGAACAGTTAGTCATATGTACAGTATTTTTGAAAATATTCATGAATCACAAATGTTTCATGAATTTTGTTATTCACCAAAAATTCATATTGAAAAATAGATTATTTCTCTTTTGTCATTCAATTGAGAAACTGAAAGACATTCTGAATTATTCAGTGCGTCATTCAATGCAGAACAATGAGTAACTAACACATTATCAGAAATCCGGTCTGGTTTGCAAACAATCGAAGGGAGTAAATTTGCAACTTACAATACAGCAAGCTCTGCTTATTAATTTTGTTTCTGCATTCAGTCATGGCAGTTTGATGTAGGAAAGGAGTCTTTTCACAAAACTATATAGAACTTATTGAGGAAATGACAAATATGAAAGAGACTAGAACAGTAGGTATGAAGGTAGAAATAGAACTGGTGATTGCATTTAAAGAAAGGTCAGTATTACCTAGAGGCTTGGTGGTTTCACTCAAACTCTTTACACATGCACTATGTCTAACCAAGCACCTTTGGTGCCATATTTCCTTTCCCTTATATCTTCATCTGCTATATCCTCATTCTACTCAATTTCTGTTTTCTCTGGTACGTGCCCGTCAGTAATCACAACAATGCTTCATGAAGAATCCATACAAACAGGTGCAAAACACTCAACTAGATAAATTAGATGAGCATAGGAAAACAAAACTAATATGCAAATAAAACCAGGAAACTAAAGCAAATATACAGCATGTGGGGAAAAGAGATTCCATTTGTCATGAACATTTGTGTACAAACAATAGATTGATAAACTCAAAGTTTAAACTGGGATAAAGATAAATAGAAAAAATAGTGAATGAGGGCCACTATAGTTCTGGTCTAGCCACTTTGAAAAAGAGCTGTGATTTAAAACTGCAAAGGATGTAGATGGCATCTGAACCTGTGGCATTGCAACCACTCTACTTTTCCTTTCAAGTTAAATTGGTTTAATTCCCAAGTAAACAGAGTTCTATCTTTCTCAGGGAGCAAGAACACCAAATGAACAAACAACTCCCACCCACTGAAAAAAGCTGGGTTGACCACAAGAATCCAACAAAATAAATCTCTTTAATCAGTTTTTTCCAGGTGTTTCTCCTACGACCAGCTTATCCTTGTGGTTGGTGTTCAGGGCTGAAGGGTAGCTAAATAAAAGAATCCCACTTAAATAGGAACTGGCCAGCTCTTCAGATGCTCTGGTTCCAGGCTGCCCTGAAAGATAAAGGGCCACAAAATTGGCCTGTAACATGGCTTAAATGCCCGCTTTCACCCCTTCAGTGGTGTTGCTGTTTACACTGTTGGTGGCATATTGCACATTAAATGACTTTAGCAAAATAAAATATGTCCGAGGTATTTAAGTTTGCTACCTTACAGCTGCAGAGGAAAACTGTGGGCCCTATGCAGCTCAGGGGCTGTGCAGGCAGGCTCCATTGAAGAGTGGGGAAAAAAGCGATGACCCTGATCTTTTTTTTTCCTCCCCAGAGCCTGCCTGCCTGCCTGAGCTGCATAGGGGCCTGGTGCTTCCTTCTGCGGCTGCAGTGCAGGTAAGGATTGGGTCCAACCCTTGTGTATACACCATGGTGGTTTACTTCGGTTTAAATTGAAGTAGGGTTTTTAAAAACCCACTTCTTCAGTTTAGGGAGAATTAAACCAAAGTAAACCCCTGTGGCATGTACAAGCAGCCAAAGGCTTCCCCACTATTTCAGTGGTGACTAAGTGAAAGTAAATCTCCTTCCTCCTGCTACTTAGGGTGCTGACTTGATATGATATGAAGAGTCCTCTCCCCACCCAACAGCATTTTACTAGACGAAGAAATGCGTTAGTTTGACGTGGCTCCCCGGCATCTGTATAGATTGCATACTTCAACAGGGCTGTTTGGCACTTTTATCTAAAAGCTGATTCAGTCAGCTATTAGATGAAAGCACCAAAAAGCCTTGCTGAAGTGTGTTATCTATACAGATGTTGGGAGAGTTGAGTCAAGCTAGCACTATTTCTCTTCTGGGCATGTGCTGTATGTGGTGCGGGGGACAGGCCAAGCTGAAAGTAAAGTTTGGGTTTTTTTCATGTCTGTAAGCAGCCTTGGAGACCTCTGAGCCACTGAAAGGAAGCGGATATATGCTATACGTACATGCATATAAACATATGCATATATGTAACTGCCAATAAAAGTTGAGAAAACATTAGTATCATAGTCCCAGATTTCTTGTGTGGTGCTCTTAAAGTTGTGGCTTTTTCCTATGCATTTTTAAAGCATTACTTCTTAATTGTCACTCACTAGAGGCTTTGAAGTCCAGTTATTTAAAGATAGAGATTTATAAAAACACCTAAACAGATGAAGTGCCTGACCTCCAAAGCAATCAGTGGGAAATTTATATCTAATCTGCTTCAGCACTTTTGTAAATTCCTCTCTGCACTTTTTCCATACATTTAGATGCCTGCACAGTTAGATTCTTTTGCAAATCCAGCCCAAGTCACTTCAGCAATGATTGTGAGCAGCATTCCATTCCAAGTTGTAAGGCCACTGTGTGGAGATATCTGTCAAATGCATAGCTTGTTCAGAAGCCCAATGATAAAATATAAAGTGGTTGCAAACTTGAACAAAGGTCATGTGGTGGCAACACAATATAGGAGTAGACATGGTCTTTCTTGTGTATAATCACTCACATCTTGCAGATGAAAACAGTAATGATTGTGTCTACAATCTTATGTAGTTCAGAATAATATTTTGAGCCTTGAAGAAATGCAGTATATGGGAATTATATTTCAAATGCACATATCAGACTAAAACATTATGTAATATGAACCAAGCTACCTGAACTAGCCTTTTTATGCCAATTTGGAACACTTACTGATGACTCTATCGGAGATTTTAGGAACCAAAGATAATGAAGAAAGAGCATGTCACTATAGTAGTCACTGTTGGAACTTATGGTATTAATATTTGCAGCAACAGCAAAGCAAGAAAAACACAGCTACAAAAAGTGAAAAACATTAGAATCCAATGGAAAAGCTGTAAAGTTGTCTAGTAATTTCAGGGCTACATAGTTAAATGAAATTTTTCAGCTTTCTTAATAAGAGAGATTTTTAGAGGACTGTTTTAAAAAATGAGAGAGATTTCCATATGTATAACTAGTTAGAAGATAAGGGCATGTGTAGACAAAATAGGAGCCCTAAATTTAAAAAAACACCACTTCAATTTAGGGCGATTAAACCCCCGTGTCGCTTCCTGCAGAGCCGTGGAGCTGCACGGAGCCCAGCGCTTTGCTCTGCGGCTGTAGGGACAGCAAACTAAAACTCCTTGAGGAAGTTTTAGTTTGCTGCAGCCCAAGTCATTTAAGGTGCATTATACAGCTGGAATTAATGTGCAATATGCCACTGAGGCATTCAAACTCCAACACCATTAACGCGGTGCAAAAGCATTTAGCCAGCTTTAAAGTGCTGTGCACGCACTTCTTGTTTCATCTCCACATTGCCCAAGGTATCAAGATATAGTGGTCAAGAAAATGGAGCAGCCTTCTATGTTTTGTGCAGGAGTAGACTTGACCTTAGCCCACAAGAGGTTGGGAAATTTTACTATTTTTACTGACATACCATATACACCTCCCCTCCCCCCCAGATTAGTCTTCCAAAAATGGGATGCTTGTTTAAGCAAGAAAACTGATTTCTAATCCAGAATACACAGTTGACAGAATGGCTACAAGGGGCTGACTCCCTCCATTTTCCTGAGCATGGACCAGATCAGCCCCCCCTGCCAGGACCCCCTCAGGCCCCGGGGAAGGTGTACCTAGGCCAAGGGTCAGGGAGGATCTAGTCAGGGAACTTCTGGAGGGACTGGACGTATTTAAATCAGCTGGTCCAGATGATCTCCACCCCAGAGTGCTGAGGGAATTAGCTGAGGTCATTGCGGGACTCCTGGCATGGCTTTACGAGCACTTGTGGTGCTCTGGTGTGGTGCCAGAGGACTGGAAGAGGGCCAGTGTGGTTCCCATCTTTAAAGAAGGGAGGAAGGAGGACCCGGGAAACTATAGACCAGTTAGTCTTACCTCGATCCTTGGTAAGCTTTTTGAGAGAATTATCCTGGCACATGTCCATGAGGGGCCAGCAGGGGGAGGTTATGCTTAGGGGCAACCAACACAGGTTCATTAGAGGCAAGTCCTGTCAGACCAACGTGGTGGCCTTCTATGAGCAGGTCACCAAATCCTTAGATGCAGGGGTAGCAGTGGACATAGTCTTTCTTATGGAGGCCTTCGACACTGTCTCTCACTCCATTCTCATTAAAAAAACTGGGGGACTGTGGTGTCGACACCTACACAGTCAAATGGGTTGCTAACTGGCTGGAGGGACGCACCCAGAGAGTAGTGGCAGATAGGTCATTTTTGATCTGGAGGGATGTGGGCAGTGGGGTCCCCCCGGCTCAGTCCTCGGGCCCGCACTGTTCAACATCTTCATCAGTGACTTGGACGAGGGGGTAAAAAGCAGCCTGTTCAAATTTGCTGGTGACACTAAGATGTGGGGGGATGTGGGCATGCTAGACAGGAGAAAATGGCTGCAATTGGACCTAGACAGTTTACAGGGGTGGGCAGATGAGAACAGGATGGGTTTCAACACTGACAAGTGCAAGGTGATGCACCTGGGGAGGAAGAACCAGCAGCATACCTACAGGCTGGGGAACTCCCTTCTCATCAGTGCAGAGGCAGAAAAGGATCTTGGAGTCATCACTGATGCCAAGATGAACATGGGCCGCCAGTGTGGGGATGCAGTCAGGAAGGCCAACCATACTTTGTCATGCATCCACAGATGAATCTTAAGCAGTTCCAAGGAGGTGATCCTCCCCCACTCTATGCGACACTGGTCAGGCTGCAGTTGGCCGAGTACTGCATCCAGTTCTGGGTGCCGCACTTCAAGAGGGATGTGGACAACATGGAGATCAGGGGGCAGCAGGGCAGGCCCTATGAGGAGAGGCAAAAGGACCTGAACCTGTTCAACCTCCACAAGAGAAGGATGAGGGGGGGTCTAGTGGCCTGTTACAAACTAGTCAGGGGGGACCAGCAGGCACTGGGGGAGTCCCTGTTCCCCCAAACACTACCAGGAGAAATAACCGTCACAAGCTGGCACAGGGTAGATTCAGACTAGACATCAGGAGGCGCTACTTCGCTGTTGGGGCAGCTAGGATCTGGAACCAACTTCCAAGCAAGGTGGTGCTGGCTCCTACCCTGGGGGTCTTTAAGATAAAGCTAGACGAACACCTTGCTGGGGTTGTTTGATCCAGTAGTTTTTCCTGCCAAGGCAGGGGGTCAGACTTGATGATCTGCTCAGGTCCCTTTTGACTCTACAAACTATGAAACTATATGGAGAAGGGACAGTGTCTGCTGCAAAGCCAAAAGCTGGAGGTGTAACCATTGACCAGCTTTTGGTGAGCTACTATATATATGGAAGCAGCAGAAAAAAAATTGCTGCCAATTTGGCAGTGGCTATGAAGGGGTTATACTTCCAGTTTTTGGATGAACACAAAAGGACAAGTGATGTTGATGAATGTGCTGCCTCTGCTCCATGCAGCCAGAACAATAGCCATGCCTGAAATTATGTTTTTTTCCTGTACTTTACCTTTCTTACTTGGAGGCATGTGGTATGCAAAGAAATATGGTAATACTTATGTTCAGGCAATATCTTTGTGTGTGTGTGTGTGTGTAGCTCTTTATGCAGTGTTCTTTATTCACAGACTTTGAGCAAGCTGTTTCAGTGAGTACAGTCTCTTCCTTGACACACAGGGCATGTCTACAGTGATGTAGTTACAGGATATGTCACTGTACAGTGCAGTATGGTGATGTAGCAATCATGTGGTCCTACATGTGATTGGCAGCTACATTGCCATAGCACCATGCTGCCCCAGTATAGTGTATTGCTACAGCAGTGTAGTGGCAAAATCTACCACTGTGCCTCAGACATGGTGCAGTAACCACCCATATACCACCCATATTGTGCTGTGCTTTAATACTTCCAAAGGAAGTAGTAGAGCATGGTGACATGTAGACATGCCCAAAATTTTCCAAACCAAGACTAAATACCACCTCACTAGTTGAACCCTTGTGAGAATTTCTCTTGCCTCAGTCTTTGGGTGTCATTCTGAAATATACTGAGATGTCAGTGACAACTTGTCACTTAGATTTTGACCTTTTTATTTCTTAAACATTAAGTAAATTTCTTAATTCTGTGTGAAAAGCTGTTTTGTTTCCTGAGGGGGAAGTGGCAGAAATCTTTAGAAAATATTCTGAGGAGGCATTCTGACAGTTTTTTAACCCCACACTCCCACTTTTTTATACAGAATTTTATAAAAGCTGATGGGTTTTGAAAACAAAAGATTCCATGAAAATGGCATTTTCTTACAAAAAATATATTTGTAAACAGACTTCCTAGAAAAAGCCTTAAAAGTTTGCATTGCTGTAGGATTTGGCAAGCTTGCTTAATTTCCATGAGCTTTGTAACTACATGACCAAATGTTATCTGGATAGTACTGGAACTTAATTTTTTTCCCCTAATGTTTCCCCTAATGTTTTCTCGTAATGTTTCCTAAAAATGCTTAGATTAACAATACACGTACCTGAACATTTTGATGCTTTTTCATAAGCAGCCAGCTACATGCATAGATTTAATTTTTTGTTGTGCTACCTGAAAAACTGGTGCTGATTTAATTTAAGTCTGGTAAGTAAATAATTTTTATAGATATTTTATTTGTTTTACTTCCCCCTGGAAGCCCCTCCTACATGTAAGAGCTGCAGCACTTCAAGATGAAAATTTTTCTAGATAATTATTAATTTAAGCATCAGCTGTGTATTAAGCACTGTGCTAGACAAAACCGGAGACATGTCTTACTCCAAGAAGGTTATAGTCTAAAAGATAGAGATGACAAAATTACTTGGCAAGATGCAAGCATAGGCAATAGCACTGAATGTTAACAGAAAAAGTTAGCTGAAATCATGTAATATATAGTCCTCAAGCCCCTGACAGACATTACACTTTAGACCTGATTAACTGGTTAATAACGCAGTAACCCAGCCACACATTCATTCAGTTAATGGCGTGATTAAACTGGGGATAAGCCACAAAGTTATGACATGAAAAATGTGTAATCACTTTGTTGCTGGTCCCTTTTACACCATAAATTGAATATGTGGCTGGTGCCAATCAGCTCACCAGTGACTGGGGCGCACAGCTCCTCAGCTGACCAGTGACCTGGGGAGCACAATGGAGCCTTGAAGGGCTTGGATGTGCTCCCATGGCTGGGAGCCCTGATCAGTTGACCTGGCCACAGTAGCAATGGGCACAGGAGCAATGGGCACCTGGTACAGTTTATGCCAAATAAAATGAATGGAAAGGCTGATAGTCCCCATTCTGAAACAGTATCTTCATTTTTCCCTCCTAAAATTATTTAACTATGCCTTTTTGTATACTTGGTAGCCACTGGTGATATTCCACAGGTTAAAATGATGTCAGTGAAGTGAGGATTAAAAATTCTTTGACAATAGATAATAACTTTAATAACCTTGAAATGAAAGTCTCATTGCAGAATCTCCATAGAAAAAACACAGGAGCTTCTTTAGTGTTATATCAGATCCCAGGAACCTAGTATGGATTCCAGTATGAACATTTCATATGCTGTCATAAAAGGCACAATGACTCAAAACTGAAGTCTCAGTTGAAGATCAATTATGGATTCAATGACATAAAAACATTCCATGAATCAGAGAAATGGGTATTTGGGACATACAAATAGTATAATTTAATTGCATTTTACATCAAGTACAGTATTATCTAAGAATCCATGCCCACTGTGGCCCCATTCACTTATCACTAAGATCATAAAATCATCCTAGGTTATAATGAGGGAAAAGTGAATCAACCTGGATAATTTAAAAAGAGGGAAAAACTCTTTACTCCACATTTCAATTGAGTCAAACTTTTTTAAAGATTATTTTTAGTATTGTTTATCTTTGCTTCCATTTTCAACATTTGCTTGTGCTTCTCATAATCTATCTGAAACAAAGTTGTACAATAAAGGTGAAAATGATGTTTTTGACATTTTTCTATGGCTGGCTATTAGACATCAGGTAAGAAATTATATACATAATTTATTACTGACTATAGTGATTTGGGAAAAAAGGTCCATTGTTCCTCATCAAATGTGTTTGCAGCAGTGCATACAAGATTGAAAGTTAGCAATTATAGTCTTCACTATAATGCAGAGGCATAACTAAGAAGTTGTATCCCTGGGTGACAGCGGTGACTGGGCCAGTGATTGCTGGGATGGCAGAGGCAGCAGCTGACATTATTGTACCTCTTACAGTCAGCACCCGGGGCTTACCTACCTCTAGTTAGACTATTGCTATATTGTTATTGGCCTAAAGTTTACTAGAGGAGGCAACTTTAAAATAACAACTGCACATTTTATTTTTATCCACTGTCACAGATCTCCCTTATCAGGACATCAGCAAACTGAAAGGATAGAAAATAAAAGTTATGACAAGGGTAAACTGTCAAATATTTTGCTGCAGAAAAAATACATCATAGTACTTAGCACAATGTTACATTTACCTTTCAGTGCCAATAAGCTCTTAAAAATTGATGTCCAAAACATTTGAGATTAGCAACTCTCATCAGTGCCCATAAGTAAACTGAGGCAAACAGGGTTCTTTAGGTAGATGTGAGATATTTTATTAAGCTAACTAAATAGTTGGAAAAATTGTTCTTTGCAAGCTGTCAGCCACAAACACCCTTCCTCAGGCAGAGAGTCTGCTGGTGAATTGTGTGCGCTCCTTGGTAGAATAGAAGCCAGTATGCAAAATGCATGTCTGGGGTTCTCATATGGCAGGCCGGTTAGAATATGCCATAAATCCAATGTCTATATTTAGTCCTTGATTTTTTGTATTCAGTACATTTATGAAGTGAAGTTCGTAGGCTGGTCTACAAAAGGAGTTTGGTAAATTCCCTTTGAAGATTAGAACCAAGAGATTGGAGAGCGAGTGGTGGTCTTGTGAAAACTGTGTACCCACATGTAATTGGATATTTTTGTCTTTGGTAGATTTTCAGTGTGCATTCATTTTGGTATACAGTTGTTTGGTTTCAGTATCCAGAATGGTAAAATACAAACCACAAATCTAATGAAATTTCATTTTAAAACTCTATAATCTGTGCTACTTTAGCCAAATTGTGAAAAATTGATTTTGGGATTTCTATTTTCTTGACCAAACTTGTATACTGTAATAATAAATAATATTGTAAAATAAAAAGAAGAATCGTCATTATTGTTTTATTAAAACATAGATATTTTTGTGCATATAAAAAGGGATGTAAGTGTTACAGTGCTAAGCAAAGAGATGCCTAACCTTTGAAGTATCTGGTCCTTTCAGAAAATCTTGAAGTTATGTGCTTAAGGCTCCTCAACAGTGCCGGGGGAGAGACAGCTGATTCACAATGAGATCTGAAAAAAAAATAAACACCCTGCTGAGCAGTGAACTGCAAGGAGCTAGACAATAGAAATCACTGAAGCAAGGGTATATCCTAAATTCCAAAATCCTTCTGTTCTCTGAAGCTTTTATTCCTTATCTCATGCTATGTTTCCCCCTATTCGCCTCAGGATTTAAAGCCTTGTATATTTTCTTGGAAAAAGGAACCAGCACTTTTTCCTTTAAAATTGGATCCTATGTCATTCTTTTCTTTAAAATACAGATGGGCCGTGTCCACACAAGGGTGGATATCTGGTTCCCTGAAGACAAGTAGCGGCAGTGTGCCTTGCACCACCGTTACTTGTCCCCAGGGAATGGCCATGTCACATGTGCTTTGGCACACAACAAGTTACCCCAGGGGCAGTAGGCAAAGCTGGGGCCAGCACTGGGCTAGCCCAGCAGCCTTACCTGAGGCTTGGGGGCTTCCCAGAGCTGCAGCAGCAGTGATTTTGCTGTGCAGAGCCTGGCCAGCAGCCGCAGCATGGCCCTGGGCAGTGCAGCTCCATCTCTGAGCGGCACATGCTGCCAGTGCGTGCACTGCTCTGCTTTTTTTCCATGTTTTTTTTTTACCCCTAGATATCCACAAGCACAAGCAGCACTCCCTTGCAGTACAGAGAACATCTGATTGTGCAGTATGTGGCGCTGCAGACATGTTTGCAGCGACACATATCACATTGCCACACTCGTCTAGACGTGGCCATTGTTCTGTAACAGAACAGAAGTTCAGTATAAATAAACCACTTTCAAAATGGCCAAAACTGGTTTAAGATAAACCTCGTTGAATGTAGTATCAGACTTAACTGATTTAAGTCAAACCAGTTTATGGAACTTCTGTACCAGACCACATCCTGATGGCCCTGAGAGGGGCATGGCTAAGCGATCACCCTGGCTCCCAGTTCCCGGCTCAGGTGGGGGAGAGTAAAGCCCCCATTTCAGGCTCCCCCCACCCTGTGCCAGGCACCGCCCAGCTGAGAGTCCAGAGCCAGGTGGAGTGGGGGGGGATTCCTCCCCTCTTCAGATGGGCCCACCAGCTGGGGAGGGGGCCTGGACAGGTGATTGCCTCAACTCTCAGGTTAGGTGGGGAGAGTAGGGGTCCTGCTGTGGGCTTCTCTGCAGCCAGGAGCCAGGGCAGTCACCCAGCCACACCCTGTCCCAGGCTAGCAGGCCAGCTGAGGAGAGAACGTGGGGGGAATGGCCCCCCACCTGGCTCTGGATTCCTAACAAGGCTGTAAGCCTGCAGTGGAAGCCATTTCACTTCCCAGTCCCTCTTCAGCTAGCCTGCTGAAGCCAGAGCCCAGGGTAATCATCCAGCCATGACCCCTCTTCAGCCGGCAGGCTGGCTAAGGTGGGACTGGGAGGTGAAATGGCTCCCACTGCAGGCTTGCCCCCTGTTCTGGGCACAGCCTGGCTGGGGATCCAGAGGTGGGTGGAGGGGCCCTTTCCCCACTCATTCTCTCCTCAGCAGGCCAGGCCAGCTGAGGAGGGAATGAAGGAGGGAAAAGCAGCCTCCACTGCAGGCTTCTCCCCTGCCTTGCACCATGGTTAGGGGTCCGGAGCTGGGGAGGGGGGTGTCAAGGCCAAGGATGGGGCATGGTTGGATGATTCCCTGGGCTCTGGCTTTGGGTGAGCTGGGTGTGGAGGGAGAGAGGAAAAAACACACCACTTCCCTTTCCCCCTTACCCTTGCATCTGAGAGACCCCAGCCAGCAGTCTGGTGCAGGGTGGGTGGGTTTCCCTCACACCTCATCCTCAGCTGGCCAGGACTGAGGGCATGCTTAGGGGAACCAGCTCCTGGCATGAAGGAGAAAGGGAGAAACACCCCACTGATGGCTTTCCCCTTCCCCCTTCCCTGCAGCAGAGAGATCCCAGCTGGGGGTCCAGTTTGGGGGGGTAGTTCCCCACCATGCTCTGTCCTCAGTTGGGTGGAGGCTGAAGAGTGGGTATAGCTGGGGGAATCACCTGTCTCCCGTCTCTGCTGTGACTTCCAGGCTGTGAGGCATACTGTAGCACCCTGCAGCTCCTGGCATTGGCCACTCCAGGAGTCTGATTGACTTTCAGATTTGAAAAGTGAACATCGGTTCACTTTCTAATCGGTTCAATCTAGGCAGTTTACAGAAACCTGCAACGATTGAATCAATTCAGTCTGTGTTTTCGACTTTCTTTACTTAGCCTAGGACAGATTTTGTTTTGCAGGTATGATTGGACTCTCCTTGGGGGTGTGACCACTGTTCTTGAAGTTGTTCTACTTTGCAGAAGATAAATCATTTCTCAAGAAGAGGAAGCAACGGGGAGCATGATAATGAATCCTAGTGGTTAGGCTACTCTCCTTGGAGAGAATTTTGGCTCCAAGTAATGTTTCTGTAATTTATATTAAATGCACATAAAAGATAAAAACAAATCGCAGAATATCAGTTCAGTACAGATTGCAGGTTAGGTGGTACAAACATTCAGTCTGTCAATAGCAGTGCCAGCTACCATTTATCAGTCTAGCCAACTTCTAGGTTGTCAAGATTTTGATTTTTCATGTTAAAAATAGTGATTTATTCATGACAAACCTTTTGCAGTTCCCCATATGAAGCTTCTATTCTCTTTTTATTTGCAGCAGAGAGTGGTATTCTAAATGAGAATCGGGTCAGGAAGGTCTTGGGATAGTGGAACCACATGGGACTTCATTGGGAACATTTTTCATTCCCAACCTCCTCAGGCTCCCTGAAGTCAGCCAATTCTTTTTTCTTTCTTTTTTTTTGACCGTCATTGTTAGTCCAGACTGCATACTCTACTAATCTGTCTCCTACCTCTACAGCCAAGCACTACCTTTTCCTCCCAGAGGTGCAATGGCAGCTCTGCACTTAGGCAGAAGCAGTAAATGTGGCGACAAGTGGCTGCTGCACTTCTGGTGGTGGTAAAGTTGCCAGTTGTGACACTGGCAGTGGCTAATTTTGCACCCTCTCCCAAGATGGCACCCAAGGCTGCTGCTTCAAATGCCCCGTCTCAGTTATGCTTCTGCTTCTTCCTATATTCTCTATCCACTTTCAGGGCTCTGAGATTTACTGTCATCCTGTCCTTGGGCCACCTCATTTGTTCACTAATTAAACATCTCCTGTATACATACACATTTCAGATCTAATGCCCACACTTGTCCTTTCTCTTTCAAGCCATCTGATTTCCCATAGTCTACTCTGTCTCTATCTTCTTTGTAATTTCGTTTTTAAATTCAATATGCAATAGTCACCCTTCACACCTGAAGAAATGCTGCATACCTTTGGCAAGTGTGCAAGTAATGGTACTTGATTTGAATGGCAAGATGCTGCTCCTACATCAGCCATCTTTATGAAGAAAAAAAGAGGGAGATATATTTAATTTTGCTGTGATCAGCAAGGATCCTTGTTTACTGTGATGAAAAAAATCACAAATTTTCTGATTAAAAAAACCCACCCAAATCCACAGTTTTCCATGATTCAAATGAAATTCCATATATGTGGTGTTTAATTTTAATCATAGAAATATGTGGTTTTGTTATTTTTTAAATAAGAAAATTTTGGATTTTTTTTTAATTAGAGAAAACTGGGATCCTTGGTGATCAGCCCCAGCTCTTCCACTTTACTATGAATGAGATTGCAAAGCAATAGTTACACTACAAGTGAGCCATGCATGTTGTTATTTCTTGGTGCTGAAAGGAGCATCGAGGGAAAGAGCTTTTGCCATCAAGATCTCCAGCAATTAGGCAGAGGAAGGATTCACCATGAATTCGTGGTAGACCTTTTATGGATATCTTAGATCCCCCTTCCTAGCTGTGTAATAGAAGTGATGGTTCCATACAAATGATAGGATGGCTGCAGCTTCCTAAATTCCCATGGAGACTTTCGGATGTTTTTAAGTGTTGATATTTCCTGAAGAAGACAGGTGAAAGTGGCAAAGTCTCTGCAGTTGCTGCAAACCATAGAGCTGTAACACTGATGGCAAATATTTAACTGCATTGCAAAATGAGCTGAGAAAAGCCCACCTACTATGCATATGTTTTTGTGTTTAAAACTACAAGCATCATATGCATTTATTAATGCACTATCCTGTGCCACTAATGTGATCTTGCTATATTCTGTAGTATTGTTCTGATATATGACACTATATATACAGTTAGCATATCTTAGTCTATAAAGATCTACCCAAATTGATTAAAACTCAATCACTAATAATAAGCATTCATTTAAGACAAATTCTATTCAGCATATGTTTTGTTCCACTAAGCTGATTAAGATACTTGGGCAATGTGGTTCAATGGTCAGCGTCTAGAAGGTTAGAGGAATCAGGGTTGTTGTTCCAGTTCTTCCACTGGCCTAATATGGGTTTTGGGCAAATCACTTTGTTCTCCTTTTTTGTAAGCAAGCTCAATCTTTGTACGAAGCAACCCACATTACCTTTCTAGCTTCAGGCAGAGATTCAGGACTTTGCTGTCTCTGTTTTAAGATCCAGGAACGAAATATGCTAGCATTATTAATTACACATAGGGACTTTTTGAATGTAAATATTGAAAATACGGGTTAGCCACCTGCAGAATAAAAATAAAGTAACTGCATCTTAATTAATTAAATTGTTAAAGAAACATAATGCAGATGTAATTCATCCTATGTCCAATTGTGCTTTATTCAGCCAAATTACAATGTGTCATATTCTTAAGCTCATTGTATTTTAATTAATGAACATTGTTCCTCCCAATGATACATAAAGTAGATTCATAGATTTCATAGATTTCATAGACATCAGGGCTGGAAGGGACCTCGGGAGATCGAGTCCAGCCCCCTGCCCAAAGGGCAGGAAGTCAGCTGGGTTTATAGGATCCCAGCAAGATAAGCATCCAATTTACTCTTGAAGGTGTTCAATGTGGGTGCTTGAACCACCTCCGCTGGCAGACTGTTCCAGACCTTGGGGGCTCAGACAGTAAAGAAATTCTTCCTTATGTCCAGCCTGAAACGGTCTTGCAGGAGTTTATGACCGTTCGACCTAGTCATCCCTTGGGGTGCTCTGGCGAACAAATGTTCCCCCAGATCCTGGTGGTCACCCCTGATAAACTTATAGGTGGCCATCAGATCACCCCATCAAGAGATTCTAGCGTCAACATAAATCAGACTTGGAATGGTTTGTTCCTTGCCCTAGAAAGAATTGTAGTTTTTAGGGCATTATTTTGACCTCTCACAGCTTTAAAACTGCTGTAGAACCACTGACTTCATTGAAGCAATCTCTAATTCTCACCACTGAGCAATTTTTTAATCTTTTATTTAAAAAGATGCCCACTCCCAGTATGTCCTTATAAAATCCTTGCTTTCTGTACCTTGTGTGTCTTTCCTCTTTTACTCATCTCACTTTCATTGTGGCACTTTCAGTTTCAGACATGTAGGGTGCTTTCTTCATTGTAGATTTATATACATAATAATGTGTATAAAAGATGCGTTCATGTCAGAAAATTATCTTAAGTGTATATTTTGTTGTATGTATCACTACCATATTTGGAATACTTGGACAATGGATTATGGGTCCAGCTCTTCCACTAACCTAATATGGGTCAATTTGGGTGACATGCTTCATTCTCTTGACTCGGTTTCTCTCTCTGTACAAAGTTACTTATTCTACTCATCTGGCTTGATAAAGTGCTTCAAGATCTAGGAGTGAAATGTGCTAGATTTATTAATTACCTATGGTGCAATCCTGTTTGCTTACAATAAAGTTACAGAACCCTGAGCAAGTGGGAATCAAACAAGAGCATATCTCTTGACTCAGTTCCCAGCTCTTCTTAGTCTGCTCTCAGCTCAAATATGGTCTCTCTCAGCTCTCAGGCCATGTTCCCTGTGGTTGCACTGATTGAATTTTTTTCTGCCTTGCTTTTCTGGTATTTTCTCCTTCAGTCAAATTCGCAAATCAATACTTTAGCCCCTTCTACTTGTTTTATCAGTCCCTGGGAAACCTCTTTGCTTGCCTCCATAGACTATGTATGTCTGTGCTGTCTTTGGCATGGTAGCCCGACAAGCTCAGCACAGCAAAACATTATAGAAGTTTGATTAATTTTCCCAAGGGGACCACTGTTGCACTAGAGAAGAATCCTTTAAGTGTTGCTGGGAGGAACCAAGGACAGAAAAAGGAACCGATAAAATAGCCCCAGTGGATCTGCATTGCTAGTGAATGTATGAGAGAAGGAAATGTTGGATTGTAAGTGCTAGCATTTCTGGTCACTCTTTCCTGCGCATTCTCTTCAGTAAATTAAGTATGAAGGTAAAATCTCTTATACCCTGAGGGAAGCTTTAGCAGCCCTGTACCTTGCCAGTGAAAAAAATGTAGGATGAACTCCTTGACAGTTTTCAACATTTTCTCTTAGTTCAAAGAAATTAAATTAGTTTCATGATGAGACATAGCTCAGAGCAGTTTCCTTTAGTTCTGAGGCTAAGTTAGACATTTGGGGAGGTTAAACTGACCACCTGATTTAAACTGAGCTCATCCCAGTGCTGACCTTACACTTACAGACCTGGTCTCAGTGACCGGCAAACAGTCTAAATATGTACTGTACAGAAGTTTCATGCACACAAACCAGTCTAAAAATGGCAGAACCCCATTTAACGTAAACCTGGATCTATGTAGTGTCAAATTTGTTTGATTTAGTCAAACCAGTTTATGCAACTTCTGTACACTTTCTCTGTGCAGCCCTGGTGTTGGGAAAACACAGCCACTGGCCCCAGCCCTGGGGCTGCTCTTTTCACCTTCCCCCCCACCCACATTGGGCTATTTTTTTGTCCCCCCCATAGCTCCTTTCCTCCCCAAGAAGCCAACCCTCACAACCCTCATCTCACAAACTGCTCGGGGTGCAGCTGCTTTCATCAGTGTTTGCCATTGCTGGATCTAAGTAAGTAAATTCCGCTTGGGGCAGGTGCAGAAGGGATGGGGGTGTAAGTTCACTGGGGGGGACTGCACTCCAACTCATCCTACACATGGATCAGGGCTTTTCCCAAACCCCACCTCATCCCACCTGTGGGTTGCAATATGTGTTGCATTGGCCCCGCCCACGCTACCCGTAAGTCATACCTGCCACCCCATCCCAGCCATGGATTGCACCAGCCCCTCCCTGACCTGTGATGGGTTGTACCTGACTCCCACCCCACGTTTGGGTCACACCACTCTGCATCTGTAGGTTGCACTGCCCCCCTCTCCACAGGTTGAAGCAGCCCACTCCACCGCATCTGTGGGTTGTCCCTGCCCCCTCACCTGTGCTTCATGCTGGTCCTTCCCACCCCTTCTGTGTGTTACCCCAGCACTTGCCTCCCCAACCTTCACAGCTCATGCCCCCCTTGGGGGTTGCACCTGTAGGTCATGCTGGTCCTGCCCATAGATTCATAGATGTAGGGTCAGAAGGGACCTTGTAGATCTTCTAGTTTGACCCCCTGCCCTGAGCAGGAGAGAAAACTGGACTCAAATGACCTCAGCTAGGTAAATGTCAAGCCTCCTCTTAAAGACCCCCAAGGTAGGAGCCAGCACCACTTCCCTTGGAAGTTGGTTCCAAATCCTAGCCACCCTGACTGTGAAGTAGTGCCTTCTAATGTCTAGTCTAAACCTACTTTCTAACAACTTATGGCAATTATTCCTTGTTACTCTGGGAGGCGCTCGGGGGAACAAGGTCTCTCCCAATCCCTGCTGGTTCCCCCTAGTAATTTTATAGATGGCCACCAGGTTCCCCCCCTCAGCCTTTTCTTGTGAAGGCTGAGCAGGTTAAGGTCCTGTAGCCTCTCCTTGTAGGGTCTGCCCTTCTGTCCCTGGATCATGCAAGTGTCCCTCCTTTGGACCCTTTCAATGCTGTCCACATCCCTCCTAAAGTGTGGTGTTCAGAACTGGACGCAGTACTCCAGCTGTGGCCTGACCAGTGTTGCATAGAGGGGGAGGATAACCTCCTTGGCCCTACTTGTCATGCATCTGTGGATGCCGACAAGGTACGGTTAGCCCTACTGACTGTGTCCTTGTATTGTCAGCCCACGTTCATCTTGGAGTCAATAATGACTCCAAGATCTCTTTCTGCCACCATGCTTTCGAGAAGGGAGTTCCCCACCCTATAGGTATGCTGCTGGTTGCTACTGCCAACTGCAGCACCCTGCACTTGTCAGTATTGAATCCCATCCTATTTTCATTTGCCCATCCCTGTAACCTGTCCAGGTCCACTGTAATCTGTCCTTCCCTTCTAGTGTGCCCACCTTACCCCAAATCTTGGTGTTGTCTGCAAATTTAAAGAGGGTGCTTTTTACCCATTGTCCAAGTCGCTAATAAATTGAACAGTGCAGGCCCAAGGACCAAGCCCTGGGGGACTCCACTGCCCACTTCCCTCCAAGTTGAATATGACCCATCCACCACCACTCTCTGAGTACGACCCCTCAGACAATTTGCAATCCATCTGACTGTGTAAGCATTAATGCCACAGTCGCCTAGCTTTTTAATGAAAATGGGATGGGAGACAGTGTCAGAGGCCTTCCTGAAGTCCAGAAAGACTACATCCACTGTGACACCTGTGTCCAGTGATTTTGTGACCCGATCATAGAAGGCAGTCAGGTTTGTCTGACACGACCTGCCCCTAATGAAACCGTACTTGTTGCCCTTGAGCATCATCCCTGCTGCTGGCCTATCACAGATGTGCTCCTTGATAATCTTCTGAAAGAGCTTCCCCAGGATTTAAGTAAGACTAATGGGCCTATAGTTGCCCAGGTCCTCCTTCTTCCCTTTTTTAAAGATGGGGACCACATTGGCCTTCTTCCAGTTGTCCAGCACCTGGCCAGAGCACCATGAGTGCTCGTAAAGCCCTGCCAGGAGTCCTGCGATAACCCCTGCCAATTCCCTCAACACCCTGGGGTGGAAAGCATCCGGACCTGCCGATTTTAACACATCCAGCCCCTCCAAAATTTCCCTAACTCAGTCCTCCCTGACCCTAGGCTTGATGGAGTTTCTCCTGAGTCCATCCTGAATCTTGCTAGGGGAGTCCCGGTCCCTGCACAAGAAAATGGAGGCAAAAAAATTGTTGAAGAGGTTTGCTTTCTCCTCTGGTGTAACCAGCAGATTGCCAAGCATATCCTTCAGGGGCGCCACATTACCCAGTGCCTTCTTCATACTCCCTATGTATTTAAAAAAGGACTTTATCCTTGATCCTTGATGCTAGCCCTGGTTCTGTATCTGCCTTAGCTTTCCTAACAGCCCTACTACAGACCCGAGCAGTGGAGGTATACTCCTCTTTGGTGATAGCTCCTCCCTTCCACTGGGTGTACACCTCCTTTTTGGCAGTCAGGCATTCCCGAATGCCCTTGGTGAACCAGGGGGGCTTTTGGGCACTCTTGACCCCTTTGCTTTTCATTGGGATGAACCCCTTGGGCTCTGAGTACTGTCTTCTTAAAGAATGACCACTCATCTTGGGCACCCGGTACCCCTACTCTCCAGGACCCCAGTGCTTCTCTCACTAATCTCAACTCATTGAAGTTGGCCCTCTTGAAGTCAAGGGCTTCTGCCTTGCTGCAGGCTCTTGATACCCTGTGCTGGATAGTGAATTCTGGCAAGCGATGATCGCTATTGCCCAGGTGGTCAAGGACCTTGAGTCCCGTCACCAGGTTGTTGCCTGTGGCCAGGACCAGGTCCAGCCGGGCATACCCCCAGTGGGACTGTGAACCTCCTGGGTTAAGTGGAGGTCCAGTATTTTGGCAAGGAACCTTTGTGAGCGGTCAGACCTGGCTGACTGCCCCTCCCAGCAGATGTCTGGGTAATTTAGATCACCCATGACAACTGCATCCCTTGCCTTAAGTGCCTCTGCAAGCTGACTCAAGAATTCATGGTCCAGCTCTTCCCCTTGGTTGGGAGGTCTGTAGTAGACCCCCACCATTAAGTCCCTTTCCCCACGACCACCCTGTATCCTGACCCAGAGCACTTCAGCCTGTCCCTCTTCAGACCCCATCCGCTGGTTGAGCAGGTGTATTGCTGTTTGACCACACCCCTTTTTTCCTCCCCATTCTATTGTGCCTGTATAGTCTATAGCCCCTAATGTTAACCGCCCAGTTGTGGGATGAATCCCACCAGGTTTCTGTGAGCCCTACTATGTCCGGGTTTGAACTAGCTATCCAGAGGGCAAGTTCCTTCTGCTTATTCCCCATACTATGAGCATTGGTGTAGAGGCATTTAAGGCCTTGAATTGGTGCATGTGCCACCCGCCGATTCCCAGAACTATCTGGACCCCTGTTACTTACCTTGGTACTCCTTGTGCACATCACCTGTCTGTGTTAGGAGGTGTCCTCTAGTCCTCCTGTGGCCCCATCCCCCGAAGAACATGTCCCAGTCTTTAAAATATCCATCCCACCCATGGATTGTGCCTGCCCTCCCACCCCACCTGCATGTCATGCTGGTTCTGCCTACCCCACCTGTGGGTCATGCCCCAAATATTTTTCCTAAATATCCTTCGAAATCAGGGAGGGTTCACAACCATTTATTCTCATAGGTTACCACTTCTGCCCTGGTCCTCTCCACAGCACACAAATCTCAACCCTTTAGAGCACCCAAGCTGTCCTTATCTTCCCTGTCACTCATTCCCACATCCAATAGCAATGTGGGGAGGGATACATTCTGCAGCATGGGTAAGCTCAGGCACAAGAGGCAGGGACAGCTGAAGAAATGGGGCACCACAGAGAGGCTGGGCAGCAGAACTGGCCTTAGGGGTAAGTGACATGGGCAACCATCCAGGGTGCCATGGTCAGGGGGTGCTATTTTCTCTAAGGCTGGCTCTGTGGGTCTGGACAGAATATGCTCTGGGACAGGAGGGAGCCCATGCTTGGTCCTTCACAGGGCAGGGCATGGCCTCTGCTGTGTGGGCAGGCTCAAGGAAGGTGTCCTGGGAGAGGAGGCTGGGGTTGGACAGCCGATAGTGTGATCAGATACCAGGTCAGGGGAGAACCTCCAAGACCAGTGGGCTCAGAGAAACAAGAGCTTCTTCATGAGGTGGCCTCTGAAGCTGCTGCTGTCAGACTATGCCTTTCTGGATGATCTGGTCTCCTAGGCACCACCCAGCTCTGCTATGCCTGCATGGGGGGCAGGTCTGACTGGGCCTGACAGGGATTGACTGACCACCACCCCACACATCACCTGGGCATTGTTCTACCCAAAAGGATGCCTGCCCCCTACCATGCCTGAAGCAAGACTGCCATAGGCAATTGGACATAGTGGAGAACCCATGAGGCCTTCCTGAGGGGGGAGGTCCCACCCTGAGGAGTGTAGTCTTGCTGCCTGGGGGCTGAGGCACCTACTAGGGGGCGTGCCTGCACTTCTGGCTGCTGCAGCACTGGAGGGGGATCACAGGGGTATTTAGAGCACAGCCCAGGGCCAGGTGGGCACTAGGGGTTGTGGCAGAGCTGTTTGAGGCTCACCCCAGCCTGTCCAGTGAATGCAGGGTGCCCACCATTGCCACCATGAGCCCAGCCCCACCACTGTTCCTCAGTTTGGTGGAGGTGAAGCCACATCTGCAGTGTGCCAGCATCCTCATGGTGCCACTGGAGATGGCCCTGGCCAACTTCTCCAGTGACCCTGCAGGAGGCATTGTACAACCTGTGGTCCTGGTGCCAAAGCACAGTGGGCGTAGAGGGGTTTGCAGGGATCCCTCTGGGCACTGCATATCCCCAGCCCCATCAAGCTTCAGTGATCTGCAGTTGTGTGGCCTGGTAGTGTCCCCAAGTTATGGTGGCAGGGTAGGGCAGGACAGGGCATGGCAAGCCAGTGGCTTTCCATGCCAGAGGCTGCCCAGGGTTGTGCTCAGCCCTGTCTCAGTGGGCTGGGAGCAACACTCATATCACTTCCCTCAGAAAAGGCCTGAGGTGAGTGCAGTTGCTGCCAGGCTTAACCATAGGGTGTTTTCCACAGAGTGCATGGGAAGTAGTTAGGGAATGAAAAGCCTTTGCACCTCTGTCCATTTGCTTCAGGCTGCAGCAGTGCTGCTGACTTGGGGTGGGGGGTGGAGGAGAAGGGGCAAAATGCAGGTTCACCCAGGGCACCATTTTCTTGAAGGCAAACTCTGCTGGGCAGCACGGCACAGCCATGTGGTGCTGATTCCCCATGTCACCCCATGTCAGATTGAACCATTGTGGGTCAGTCCAACCTCTTTGCAGGCCAGATGTGGCCCATTAAGTTGTAGACTGCTCACCTTTGTTCTAGATTAGTTCAATGGACAGTCATGAGAGAAGGGTTAACAAAACATTTTTCAGTTGCAAATGAATACAAGATCATTGTGTCTTTACCAGTCTCTTCTACTTTAATGTATTTCTGATAATGTACACTATGAATATAAGAGGATGGCCTGACCTTTTTATTGTAGTGGGATGTGGCAATTAATTTTTTATTGAAATTTCTATTAGCTTTTCTGTTCCTATAATGTTTTACCTAAATCCCCTTTTTAAGTTCCTACTGAGGTTACCAGAAAAGATCATCTAAGCATGACTGTGTTAAAAGGTAGAGGTAAAGAAAACAAATTATTTCTATTGTGTACAAAATTGAGGTCACTTTAGGTTAACTGAATCAGATTCCTTGAAGAGATGAAGACTTTCCACATCATGAAGAATCATTCAAAGAATTCTAATTGAAAAAAGGAAGATATCAGCCTCTTATAAAAGGAAAAAGATACCAAGATTAGTACAACCTACCAAGAAAATCTGAAATAGATTTTACAGACTGTTGCCTTTATGACCCTTATAAAAGAAGAATTGTCAATTGAAAAACAAAGGAGAAAGCCTTGAGGATTACAACTTTATATTAAACTGTCTGGCAACCTGAGTTCATAGTTAGGACCAGATAAAGAACATCTCTAGTGAAGTGTCTGGGTTTTATAATTGGAGTTCTTCTGAATCTGAAATGTTCAACTGGTAATGAAAATTTAAATAAAGGAAAATCTAGTCTGACATTTTAAATCAAGTTAAAAATTTTGTTAAAGGAGATAATTATAACATTCATTGGCAGTGATCACTATAGTTAATGGGTCTTTCATTACAAAGCCTGTTTTCAGTTGCATATAACTTTCAGAAAACTTAATCTTTTGGTTTGAAGTATTCTGGTTTCTCATAAGGTTTTGCTTATTACACCTCATGATTTTCCTAGTTATAAAGAAACAACCCCCCCTCAAAAATAGATGATTCCAGCATTTTAAACTTACCTAGAAATTAGTCCTTCCTAGTAGTGCAGCCAGTTTATAGAAATGTATGTATATCAAATATAGTGAATTGAAATCTGGTCTAAAGGCTATTAAAAGGGTTTTTTTTTTTAATTATTCCTTATCCTAGAAGTGTTAAACTTTTACACTTCAGCTTTTTCCATAGCTGAAAGGTCAGCTTTTTATACTTAAATATAGTGACTAAGTTCAAGTGCGATAGTATAGAGTGGGAGTCTGAATTTAACATACAGCATTCCTTCATTACATATATGATTTGCTGGTATACCATGGTGGAGTCCCACAGTTGCATTGTTTCCCTCAGAAAGGTGTTTGTATGAAATCGAAGAAGACTTCCTACCATTACTCTGCAAGATCTGGTAAAAGTAGTAATCTAACCATTGCATCAGAGCTTTGTGATAGACTCTTTTTGCCTCTCTTTTGGCCATTGCTGCTGTTAGTCACACTCATAGTGTGTGATGTAGTTCTTATTGTGATCACCCAAAGTGCTATAGTATTGTTATTTTATATAGATTGACCTTGCTATGCAGTGACTTTTATGAGGATAATCTATCATGGCAACTGCGTTGTGATACCCTGCTAAACTATTGGTAGTTTAACACAAATACTAAAATGGCTTGTGTGTCAATATTTTTATCAAGCACAGTGACTTTGGGAAGCACTTGTTATATCAGCAGTTGGCAAAATACCTTCTTGGTACAGTGCCTCACATGGCAACAAAGGAAACTGTTCACTTGGGCCTTAATCTTTATTCAGGCTGAAACAATTTATAGAAATCTGAAGTTTAGAAAATAATGCAGTTTTGCCCACATATTGCTAGATAACTCGTGTTTCTTACTGTTTTCTGTGAAAGTTCACTTTGCTTACCCAGGCATTTTGTCTGGGCAGAAATGAATTAATGCAGATAAAGCAAAATGCACTTGTCTGGCACACTACCCACTTCAACAACCGGCCCAGCCACAGGAGCTGTTCTGGCTAAGAAGCCAATAAACTAATTTTCACAGTGGTAATGCCATTATATCCCATTAACCATTTAACTAATCTCAAACAAGGGGAGAGCAAAGGGCAGTGAGAGATTTCATCATCTGTTACCATGACATTGAATTCTTACTTTGGCAGTACAGGAAATGAAGTGTGAACAGTTTTAAAAACATCATGGTCTATTCTGTAACTACAGGGTGATATCTCTTTAAAAAAAACAGGTATGCAAAAATAAATTAATGTAGGCTTAGGGATTTAGTATATCCTCGGATTTGTATGCACTCCAAAGCCTGGCCCAACTTTACAACTGATCAATTGAATGCAACCCCTTTGAATTCAGTGGTATGATATCTATTTATACCAGTAATAAATGTGGTCATTTTATGCTCCTTGTTTTTTCAGTTCAGACTAATAATGCCACATGATACATAAACTTCCTAAATACTCTTTGAAACACAAATTTTATATCCAAAAAAGATGTATTTCCTGGGTTCCCTTTGTATCCTATAGGGAGACTATACAATAAAAGAAAAAATAAAGAAAAAAGGAAAATGTGGTAACTACCTTCATCTAGTTATCAAAGATGGTTGTCATAGTAACAATACTTCCATTTATACTAACAGGGTCAGACTGCATTGTACTCCCTGGTGTCTTCCTTTTTATTAAAAAAAATTTTTTTTGGATGTAGTTGCCGTTTTAAGCTTTACTGATACATAGTAATTAATTTGAATCCATTTAAAGAGGGTTTTTTTGGGAGCGGGGATATTTTGTTTTGTTTTTACTTCTGAAGCAAAACAATTCAGGACATTTCATGTTTGTAATATTAAGGTACCAAGTTATACACATACAAGTCAGGGAGCAACAGTATTAACTGCGTGGGAATAACTGCATGAATACTTAGTATTTTTTTTTAACTCCTGTTTTCCTCTGTAAATGTGTAGATATTCTTTGCTGCTTATAGTGACAGTCCTTAGGGATACAAAGATGCTTGCTGTGAGTCAGAAAGGGCAAAAAGCTTTTGAGCCTAATTAATGTGGTTAAAACTTGCCAGTTTCTGGAACCAGCGGCACCCAAAGGAGTGACATGGCTAAAGTTACAGCCATCTACCTTTAAATCCCAAGCCCAAATGAGCAAGTGCCCATTAGCAGTTGGGTGGCATGGGACAGTCTTTGCGAAGTGTGGAACAAGGCTCAAATTCTACCAGAGTGAACCAACTTAATCACTCTGCCACCACACGGCATGTAGCTGCATTGAAACTGTGCATAACTGTTTGAAGGGTCATGGCCCAAGTTGTTGACTATGTGCTATAAATTATATACATATAAGTCATCTCTAAGAACATCAAATATTTTAAATATTTAAACTTTTGTTTGTAACTCAGGAACACAATTTTTGTACAAAAGAAAGGGGATTACAATTCCCTTATGAAAGGACATAATTAGATGTCAGTATTTTCTCAAAACACAATGATCCTCTCACCCTTTTAAATAAATGCTCATTTCATGGTACAGGTTTTAGTATATCTTTTGTTCATACTAAATATTCTTTTGCCATATTCTAGAACCAGCAAAACAATCCATCACTTATCTATGGATTGGACAGTGCATGAAAATGTTTTGAGATTTACTGATGACAATGCTATGAAAGAACTAATTGCTGCTGCTGCTGCTGTTTGTCAGTGTCAGGTAATCGCCAATGCCCGTGGACCGTGCAGGCACCGCCTGCCAGTCGCCTAATGTATCCTTACCTTTAATTGGGGTGTCTCACATGTCTGCTTCGCCTGCCACGACTTTGATATTAACAGAGTTGGTTCAGATGTCCGATGCGTACAGTGCAATTATGAGTCGCACCAGCGTCACGTGGGTCCCGAGTTTCTGAGGGCTCCGCCACCCCTACACCCTCGCCCATTCCACCAGGAGGGTGGCCGACTCTGTGGTCCGGCCATGTATCCACATGTTCACTTGGATGATCCACAAAAGAAAAAGAAAAATCAAAACAAACACTACAACCAAGAGGGTTCCCTTGATCGGAGCAGCTGCTCCAGCTGTCTGCAGCCGTCTTCCAATACCCACTTGCCCTCCGAGGGGTCGAACCCCCTTCTTGGCTTTCGAAGAGCCCCCTTGGAGGGCTTGATCAGCTTCCGTTATCACAGTTAAAGCTCACAGTTGAGCTGCGCCCCTATTACAGGGACTACGAGAGTCAAATACTGCCCTTCTATTAGGGTCTTTACGGTACCCAGCTCCGGCCTTGGCTCCAGCCACTCCCGGTCGGTGAATAAACAGTTCTATGCCCCAAGGGGGCCAGCAGACTGTGTTCAAAAACCCCGCTTTGCCCTTTGCCAGCGTCCTTTGCAGCGTGCACCGGCGTGCTCCACCTCCTCCACATCCTCCTTCCGGTTCTGCATTGCCCCCGCTTGTTGGTCCCGGCCTCTCTTTTATGCCGGCGAAGGAAGTACTGGCCCCTCCCTTCCCCACACACCTGGGTAAGGGGTATTTCTGCCCATAATTTCCCATTTCCCTCATGCTTCTGCCTGGACCAAATTCCACCTAAATAGGCATGTGAACAGCTCCTGCTTAAGTAGTGACAGACCATCTGGATTAAGGGGCACAATTTAGCATTTACATTGAATCTAGATTTCACTTTCTCATGCTGTAGCTCTTGTCTCATTTCCTCACATGATTATGAGATTCACATGATTATGAGATTAATTCTGTGTCCTTTTTGTGAATGGTATTAATCATGTTCTTCTATTTATTTTCATGCAAAAGGCTTGGCATTTTATGGTTGTAACAATAAATTGAAGATGGTTTCTGCTTACAGGATAACAGTATCTTGGGCTCAGACAATGAGACTGACTGCATCAGATTTTTAAATTCCATCTTCCTCTAGCAATGAATATGATTCCACCTTCTCCCATTTAGTTTGTAATGGCTGGTGATTAGACATGAAAGAAAGTTCACTGCTATCAATAGGAGTTTCTCCACTGATTTTAGGAGGCCTTGGATTAGGCTCTAAAATACAAAATTAAGTTTCAGGTTTGCAGAATTCTGAGTCTCACACTAAGGGTGCTTATGCAATTGCAGTTTTTGCATGATTGGCCCCCTGAAAGTGCTCTACAGTCACGAGTTAATACATGTGCATGGATACAGAGTGCTTTTAAAATGGCCGATCACATGAAAAATTAACCTTGGTCAGATGAAGTATGAGATTAAGGCACTCTAGGTTCTCTAGAGTTCCTTAGAGAACATGTGTTCCCTCCAGGGTTAATTTTGCACACAGGGACAGGGCTGGTACTCATGCTGGCAGCACCAGCCCAGCCCCATCTGTGGAACTGTTAATAAGGAAGGGAGAAGAAAGGGGAAGAAACAGCCAGCACAAAGCTAATGGCTACTTTTGAATGGCCAGATCGGGGTTGGGGGAGGCAGCAGGTGGAATGGAGGCTCACTTTGCAGGCCTAGTCCAACTCCCCCCAATGCCCCAGCTGGGGTCTTTGGGGGGCGGGCATGATGTGAGAAGGATCTATTTCATCCTCCCCCCAGCTCTGGCCATTCAAAAGCAGCTGGTGGCTCTGTGCTGGCTCCTACCCCTTTCTTCTCCCTCCCCCACTGACAGGCTTGGATCTGGGGCAGGGGAGCAGTTTGGCAGCCTCCTCAGAGGCTGCTGGAGTGACCCTGCCTGCTGGCTAGGGCCAATGAAGCAGGCTCCAGCTCTCTCCGCCCAACAAGTGAACATCTGTTGGGTTTGGGGGTGGGGAGAGAGCTCTAACTCATGGCGCTTTATGTAAAGCATTAGGGTGGGGCCCTGAATGTCTATAGGTACTGTAAATCCCAGTATATATAGAAGAAGGTTTCATACCCTCTGGGGCAAATTCTGCATTTCACAGAAGCTCATGTTACAGTATGTTGATCAGAACCCCAACACCAAAGAAAGCAGACCATCATCAGATAACAGGACTCTAAGTGATGACTGAGCAACATGGGGTACCAAAAGTAAAATAAAAAAAAAAAAAAAATTGAGAAGAAGAATGGAACCATTAAAAACCCTGCCAGAATTAAAACTGCACAGAAATAGGGAGGACAACTGGAGAAGATTTAAAAATCATGTCACCAGCAAAAGGCGATATAATAAGAAGGTTGCCTTATTTCCAATAATATCTAGTTCTGAAGCACTTGATGTTAATAATAACTTTCATTTTTTTTAATGAGAGAAGTCTAACTCTGAAACTGTATTACGGAAATACAGTTGAGGAGCACTGCACTCTGTATAAAAATGAAAGATATGAAAGCAATGGTTTTAAACAGAGCATGAAAAAAGAAGATGAAAAATAAGGAGTTTGTAAGTGATATAAGGCTGAAGAGCAGTTACCCAATCTTGAAGGGCTAACTACATCCCTAGTAAGAATTCAGATCATGATTGAAACCTGGGACAAAGAAGCTTGAATAGGCACTACTGGAAGCCCTTGAATTAGACCTTCAAACAGATGTTAAAATTTGCTAATTAAGGAAATCACCTAAATTGGACTAATGTTGATAGAGGGTAGACAGTGGACACTGGACTGTGAAAAAGAATCCCAAATATGACAAGAAGAGAAAGCTGAGACTGAAAAGAATACACATTTCATGTTATATTCCATAAAAACAGCGAACACAATTTAAAAAATGCTGGACATTTGGGGAAAAAAATGTGGATAGAGTGGGTCAAACATGGGAAAAAGGAGTGAACACAGCACCATTAATTGAAATGAACTCTTCATATAGAATTCTCCATAGTCTCAATGGACAGCACTGGAGCAGAAGATGAATGGACTACTAGCCTGGAAACGTAAACCAACATGCTACCACAAACAGTGATAGTAGCACTGAAAGAAGAGCTATAAGCAGGGTAAGGTCAGCAGTGCCAGCAGTGTATCTTGGCCAAGATATACTTGAGAATGCCCTGCCCACCTATTCCTGCTAGTGTGATTTAAACCCAGAAATATGCCACTGAAGGTACTCCAGGTGTTCCTTCTGTAGCCTCTCTTGAGACTGTGGTGTACTTGAGAGTGGCTTCCAAGAAACAGTAGAAAACAGCCTCACCAGTGTATATACAGGTTTGAGGGATGCTGCTGTCATGTTGTAGACTTGCCCACAGTGATTTTTCTGTAGAAGTAGTTCTCTTGGTACTATGTTCTTGGCACTTCTGTCTCGCTTTAGATCTTTGACTTGCTTTAGGCTACAACCTTGGACCATTCCTAACTCTGGCTCCTGACCTTGGCTACCCACTCAGGAACTCATACATACATGATATGTGACTTTCTGACTCTAGTTAGACTTGGGCTTTCATGATTCTGGCTCCTCACCTTTGGTTTCTCCCTGACCGCAACTTTGGCTGGCTTCCTGGACTCCGAACTTGTTTCTCACCATCCAGACTCAGAGTATATACAAAAATTTACAGTTAGAAGTTTGGAGGTTCAGTCAGGTAAAAAATAACTGCCTGATCTAAGATAGTTTGCCCAGGTGCAGACCTTACACTTAGATCCCTAGTTAGGTTGATCTAAGTGTCAGACTGTACAGATGTTCCCTGGAGGTTAGGTTGGGCGAAAAATGGGCAGTGTGATTTAAGTTAGATGGGCCATGGGTTAGATTCATCTAACCAAATGTCTGCACACCTTCTGAGCACAGCTCAGGGGCTGGGAAAGCACAGCTGCGTGCCCTGACCCAGGACTGTTCTTTTCTTACCCTTCTCCGCTTCACTGGGCTATTTTTAGCCACCCCCTGCATAAAAACCATCCCTCCCACTGTCCCACTAGCCCTCCTCTGATCCTGCCAATCCCCCCAACCCCACCCTGTGATCCTGCTAGCCCACCATGGGCTTCTTCCCCATGCATGGCCAGGTTCCCAGCCAATGCACTAGTTGTCACAGGGCCGAGTCCCTAGGGGTGGCTGTGACGACCCTGGGGCTCCATGACCTTGCCAGTTCCACCCTGAGGGTGCCTTTTAATTTCACTTGCCACCTCTTGTTGGAAAAAAATAACATGTAGGGAGGCTGCCTACCAGTTTCTGTGCAGCCATGGTTCCACAGAACCCTCCTCGACCCTACTGGTCCTTGGGACCCTCGCCAGGTCCCTCTCCAAGTCAGTGCCTCATGGGACACCTTATAGGCTAATTGCATGGCTCTAAGCCTTTCCTTTACCATGCCCTATGCCTTGTGGGTGTTATAAAGATGTTGTTCTCTCTGTTGGGGTCTCAGCCAACTCAGTCTTGGTCCCTTTTATTTGGCTAGGCCTTCTAGCCTAGGCCCACTCTGCTGCTGGGCTCTCTGACCCCTGTGTTTCCGCACCCCACTGGCACCTGGTCCTCTGACCCCATGTGGCTGTGTGCTTTGCACCCACTGCACCTGCTACAGGTTCTCTAGCTGCTTGAGTCTGAGCCTGCTGCGGGCAAGACTCAAGGTGACCACATGCCCCCTCTGGGCTCTAGTGAGGCCTCTGTACCTCCCATTACAGCCTCATCCCAAGCCACCAGTTCAGACAACACAAACATAAGCCCCTGGGCTATAACATAACTATAACGATGGAGTCACGCTCTGCCCCTTTAAGAGGACAAACTTCTCCCCTAATATAGCGTGCCTCTCAGTCCAGGGTACTTTATGAACTCCTGGAACCTTATGAGTCCTGTAGGCAGCAGACCAGACAACCTAAGGTTTCAGGGTGGCTCTTCCATGCAGGAACTCCTTTCCCTGGCATTTGGCAGAGAACTAACCCCTGTCAGCCTCAGCTTTGGAGCTTATTTCTCTGGCTCTTTCTCCTTTCAGTCAGCAGACCATCTGCATGTGCCAACTAATTACTGCATTAGCCTGTTGCCCAGGCAGCCTATAGCTGTGATGTCCTCCCTAGCCTGCAGAACTCCCTGGCTAAGCTGCTCCTGCCCTTAAAGGTGCAGACACACCTTAATGCCCTGCAGCAATATGCAACTACTATATTTGCTCTAATTTTGTTTAATAGCCAAGAACAATTTTGTGTTCTTGGCAATCAATCCATGATAAACAGGATGGTTGTATTCTAACAATCTTTGGCCAGAATGTGCCCTAATAAATGTCATTAATACACATCTCCCCCTTTAGAAGCCCAGGTACACAATTTGAAAATAAATGAAACATGAATTTGGAGATGTAGTGTCTAGGGAGACCACTACTATTCCTATTGATGTTTTCCATCTGCTTGCATTGCAAGTCCTATACTTTTCTGCTTGCCTGAGTGTCATACTGGTGCAAGATGGTTTGCTTTGTGGCATTTTATCTATATTTTCCCAAATGCTCTGCAGTCCTTTTGCTTGGTGAGAAACAATCCATACTTACCTGTTGCAGCTGTGCCTTTGCTCAGCACTTTTTTTTGCTTTTAATGCTGTATGTGACTAGTGCTCTATTATTGCTTCTTTAACACTCTGTTGTATATGTCAGATAGCTGACTATAATGCAATATTTTCTCCAAAGCAGAAGAAGCTGCTTTACTTGGAACTGAACAACATAAGCACAATTTTTGCAGTAGTGGGAAAAATGGGCATTTTTCAATGTGCTCCAGGAGGTATGTGGGGGGAAGGGGAATGCGGAGAGGCACTTTAGCAAGCTGCGCAAATTAAAAGCTCCTGATCATCATGTGTATCAGTATCACTGTGCTGAAAAAATGGTGGTGAGGCACTTTGAACTAAAGCTTATTTGACAAGCTTTAGTTCAAAGCACCCCACCACCATTTTTCAGAACGGGTACACTGATACACATGATGCTAGAGTCTGCTGAAGTGCATTAATTTCCACACTCCAGCAGACTCAATTAATTGAGCTTGCTTTGACACAGTGTATTTTCAGCATGTCAGAGCAGGCTCCATGCATGTGTATAGGAGCCGAGTGATACTTTATTTTACTCTCTAGTCAGTATAATGTGCTCTGACCTTGTCCCTACCATAGACCTAGGCAATCAATCCATGATAAACAGGATGGCTGTATTCTAACAATCTTTGGCCAGAATGTGCCCTAATAAATGTCATTAATACACATCTCCCCCTTTAAAAGCCCAGGTACACAATTTGAAAATAAATGAAACATGAATTTGGAGATGTAGTGTCTAGCGAGATTTTATCTAGCATCAGTTCCTGAATTTGATTCATGATATGAAAAAAATCAACTGGCATTACCAGTTGAAGTGCCACAGGAATAGTACGCTCAAAAATTAAATGAGGAATGAATGTTGATGTACTGCTGGAGTTCTGCGATTCAGATTCTTGGGATGACACATAGAGGAACATATGTTTCTATGTATAGTCTTGTAAAGGAATGTATTTCCTTAACTAGTCCATTAGTATGCAAGTTGGTGATCCAAACTAACTAACTTGGAGTTCAGGATGTTCGTGTACTCTGAGTTATCCAGGATCCCATAATTTCTCTTTTGTTGCACTAACCAATTGCTTCCCTTCCTTAAATAATGCTAATAACAGGGATGTGGGGTTGGAGTTGTATTGGGTCTACTAGAGCTGGAGTACAGGGCTGACTGCCCGTGAGTGGTTCAGCTGGGCTGAAACCATTTGAAAGTGGCATTACCTGGTAAGATAGTAACACATCAGTTTTCATTAAAGAGACTTCACAGACTTCACTGCAGTCTCCATGAGACCGTTTGTCTTCAGAATGTGAGTACTTAAGTGGTGTGAGCAAAGCCATAGTCACTTGTGAAAAGAGGGTCCCTAGTTGGTTTAGAATGTGTCCTCATATTGCTGCTAATCTCTTCTGGGATGCTGTGCCTTTATGTGATTCATGACTGTGTTCAAGGAATAATATTTAAGCTTGCCAATTTGAAATAGCATGAGTAGTAATTGGACACAAAAAGAGACTACTGACTATTTGGGTGAAACAGGTTGGCTTTTATGCATTTGGAATGCTTGTGAACATTTTGCTGATAGTATCTAGTTGCCCTTTTTTGCATTAAAATTCACAGGGACTGTTGAAAGTCATTCAAGTCAAACTGGTCAAGGTGGAAATAGGATTTTTTTTTTCTCTTCAGAAAAGGCAGCAAGGTTTGCTTCTACAACTAATGAATCTGTGGGGACCTGGAGGAGGAAAGTGGCCATCTACATGAAGACTATGTTCTTCATGCTAGATCTAGCTGGGGAATATATATATATTTTAGCCTGTTAAGATTTTTTAATTTAAAAACATTTTGATGAATAAGAGGGCGAGACTCACAGAACAGACAGTTATCCTGATGAAATTTTGTTGACAGTCCAAATAGAGTGTATTATACATAGGCTTCCCTAATTGTCGTTAAGACAAGCCTAGTAGATAAACATTTGGTTTAAATGAAATGTGTTGAAAAAAATCCTGTCCGGTTCTCCTTCACGTAAGATCTGGTACTTCCATCCCTAATCCCCAGTAGCTGAGCTGCTTTTTTAGATTACCTCCAGCTATAACTTCCCTTATGCCTTTCTTCCTTGCAACTTGGGATTCCTATATGGAAGAATTAATACATTCTGGGTGTAAACAGAAGTGACAATTTTCACCCAATCTGGGCACAGAAAGTGGTCTGTACCCGTGACCAAACACAAGAGCATGGCTGCAGACCACTTCAAAAATGGCCAATCAGGTGAAAATCTGAACCCTCATTGCATGAGGATCCAGATGAAGACATGTTAAAACATAGCATCTTCTGTAACTTCTACCTGCGCTGCCTCCCAGCCTGTTGCTACTTGCAGAATGCAAAGGGGGAAAGGGAGAAGAGGGAATTTTGTTTGGGGTTTTCTTAACCCCCCCACTGGAGGGTGGGGCGGGTATATTGGTGCTCCACTGTGGTGGGGGGTGGGCTCCAGTTCACCCACCCTACCCTCCCAGACTGGGTGGGGAACACCTAAAATGAGCTCCTTGTGCTCCCTTTCCCCCTTCCCATTTTGAAAACAGCAGGGGGTAGCAGGGATCTGATAGGGGAAGAATGGGCATTACTAGAGGAAACCACCTACAGGCTCACAGCCAGCAGCTAGATTTCCCTCCCCACCTGGAACCAACAGTGAAACTTCTATTTGGTCTGGGGAATTGTTGTAAGTCAAAACACTTCCTGCAAAGCGGTCTCAGTTACAGTGGGGAACTGCACTTCTGTCTGCACCCTCTCAGTCAAAGGTCCTCCTAAGCTTAGCAGCTTAAAGGACTAACATCACTGAGGCAGTTTCTGTAGCCAATGATAAGAGGGAGTGACATGACTAGAATCACTTTTGTCTGCTTTATTTATTTATTAAGAAATAATAAATCGATACATAGATTTATATCCTGCTCTATCCAAAAGGTCCAGAGTGGTTTACAACAAAAAAACCCCACAGACAGGATTCCATGAGCAAGATCTCAAAACTTGAGAACTCCAACACCCTTCCTACACCCAACCATCACCTCTCTGCCCAAACTCCTACACAAGCAAACCCTCCCAGTAATCCCAACCACACCTCCCAACTTCCATTCACACCCAGATACAGGAAACCTTTCCACCACCCACTCCTTGCTCAAAGACCCACTACTTGGCTAGGTCCTTCTCCATCAGTTTGGGTTTCCAAGACGGTAACTGGCTTGGTTCCTATCCCTCCCCTAGAAGGGAGCCAGGAGAGGCAGTGATGGGAACGATTCTTCAGCGCTGGAAAGAATGATTGTAACTCCCTATGCAAATACACAGGTCAACTGGCAAGTCCCAAGCAGTACTGGATCTATAGCAAGGTACCATAACCTCTCAGCTATCCGCCCCCATAACACTTTATGCAGGGTTGGTCAAAATAATTCTGTCAAATTTTTATTTTAGTAAAAAAACTGAGTTCATGAGTTTTCATTGTTGTTTGTCACAAAATTCCTACTTCACAGACATTAGGGGCTGGAAGGGACCTTGCAAGGTCATCGAGTCCAGCCCCCCGCCATAGGCAGGCTATCTGCTGGGGTCAAATGATCCCAGCAAGATAAGCATCCAAATTTTTGAATGAATCCAGAGTAGGTGGTTGGACTACCTGTGGGAAGAGTCTGTTCCAGAGCGTGGACACTCAGACTGTAAAGACGTTTTTTCCTTATGTCCAGTCTAAATCGGCCTTCCAGAAGTTCGTGGTTATTAGACCTTGTTAACCCTTGGGAATCCCTGGTGAACAGCTGTTCTCCCAAATCCTGGTGCACCCCCCTATATACTTATATACTTTCCTTTTTCTGACCAGAATTTTCCATTTTCTGACCAGCTGTATTAAACATATTATGAAAATGTATTTCAGTAACCTTAACAACTATTAATTTGAACAGACCTCTGAAACTCTGGGAGTAGAGCATGCTCATGCTCAGCATTACTGAATCTAAACATGTTTATTATTAATAAAAGACATAATAAGTACTAATTATTAATGTTTAAAGACCCAAGGTCAGGTGTCATGAATCTATATGAGTTTGGGAGAAGTTTATAACTGAATCCTGTATTTGTATAAGCATTAAGTAGTATAATGCACATTTTTTAAAAAGTTGCTTGATAATTATTCATTCGACATTATCTGATACCGTAGGTTACAATAACAATTACAGTAAAATGATCAGATTCAAGTTTATCTCTAGATAAGTGAAAAAGTGTCCTTGTCCCTGATCATCAGGTGCATTTAGAGCATTCTGAATTTTTTAGTCCTTTTTGTTGCTGGCAGTGAAGAAATCCAGTATTAATTTCCATTTCCCAAGTAAACAGAAGGTAGGTAGGTCATGCCATTCTTTCTAATATTTATCAGCTGTTATGAAGTGGCATGTCATCCTCTCTAATGAATATATTTATATTACAAGGAAAGCCAAGAGATTCGTAAGCAACATGAATAGCTTATGCACCCACCAAAGGAAATGAGAAAGTCTTAGCTCACCTACTTTCCTTGTACAGCAAAAAGGATTTTACACTGAATCTAATGACACTCAGCTGTACATCATGATAAACAAAAGACCTTTCTCCACTCCAATTTGTACAAATACCTTCCATTCCTAAACCTCCATTATACTTTTTGGGGGAATGATTGCTAGCATTGTGAGTTTCCATATATGGAGATTGAATGTTCTAAACCGAAGTCATCTTTCTTTCATTAACATATCCTTGAGTTTAGCTTCTTTGCAAAAGAGATAGAGAATGGTATTATTTATGTATATTTGTTGAAAGTAAACGTGACATTTGATGAAAATGCCATTTTAACTTTGCTTTTTCTAGGTGAATTAATCAATGTTACCAGATGGCCAAATGATTTTCTTTTTTGGTATTATTCAAAAAATTTGAGAGTTTTGTTTTCTGACAGTAGAACAAAGAGCTATCACTTTGGTTGGCAGATTCTGAAGGGTGTAAAATCTAGTGATTCTAAATTTAAAAACCCCATTGCATAAATACAGGTAATTAGAATATTCATATAACTGTGGGGCCAAGTGGGATTATAACTTTAAAAGAATTAAAGGGCCGGAGCCACAGCGGGCAGGGCAGCCTTGTGGGGGGAACTGGGGGAATGGGGGGGGTTGGGGCACTTGGCGAGAGCCCCCCATGCAGCGTGGGGTGGGGGAGGGAGTGGGGATCACCCCCCTGCTCAACAACACCCAGTGAGTCAGGGCTTTTCCCCCCCAAAATGCTGGGAGTTGGGGTGTTCAGGGCAGCCATTGCCAGTCTGGGAGAGGGGCGGGGAGGGACCTGGCCTGTGTGATTCAGAGATTAGGCAGCAACCGAATCGCCGAATCAGATTTGGCCGAATCTATTTGGGACAGTGATTCAAATCACCAAATCAAATCACTGTTCCCTGAATTGGCTGAATCCAAATCTGAAGTAAATACTAGCAGCTTTGCACAGGCCTAGTACCTAGAACTGTGTCCAAATTATTCAGCAATGATTACACTTTTCTTAGAGTAGAACTGTCCTCCACTCCTGCTAAAATCCATTTCATTTTTGCTCTATCCACCTTTAAAAACTTTATTTTCCAGAGATGATTTTAGAAGGCTAGCTATTCACTAGAATTTCTCACTTTCCCAGTCATGCCCTTTAATTTTTTTAATAATTCCATAATTTGATTATGCATGTTTCTATTTTAAGAAGGTGACACTTTGATAAGTATAGTGTATGTTCTTGTATTTTGTTGTATAGCTTCACCAGTGTCTTGGTGTGTATATCTTTGGAAAGGCACTACATTAATGCAACCTATTATTATAATATAAACATGATGTATATACAATACATTTTCAAAGCTGTTTTTGACTGAAGCCCTTTATATTGGTAATGACATTTTATGAGGACTGTTTCTTCTGCTATCTAGTATAAAAGGTGATTGCTCTTTGGAACCGTTACAGAGTGTGTATGTGCATGCATGTGTGTGTGTGTGTGTGTGGTTACTGTACAGAATAATCCCAAAATGGAATTCTGGAAAATATTGTGTTTAAATTATTAAGGAGTCTGGGGTGGGGAGGAAGGTGGAAGGGGCTCAAACTGAGTCTGGGGTGTGTCAGAGGGGCACAGTGTATGGGCATGGCCTTCAATATCCTGGTGACTTAGGTGTATACGTTGTTAGCCAATGCCTCCCAGCATTAAGTGATTAGACTCTGCTCATGGCCCAATTTCTCGCCTGCGACAACTTGATGGAACTTTTTCTATGGGAGGTGGTATTCTAGTGAGCATCGATCACAAAGGCATTAGGCTTGTAATCATGACCATATCCCTTGTACTAGTTTTGAGCTTATTTGAGTCTCCCTGTACTCTATTCTTCGTGTGTTTTTTTTCTTTCTCCTCTTCTTTTTCTTCTAGTTTTGGTCCTTAACTTGACCCGCCACAGCGAGGATTTCCTCTCAAACAAAAATGGAAAAAAAGAAAAAGAAACAAAGGAACTCTTAATCTTTGTCTAAGATACAGCCTCTTTAAGATGTTCCCCTTTTCTTGAGCCTGCCCTGTTTCCTCCAGGGCCTCAGACCAATCTCTTATTTACTAGCATTAATACCCTCTTAGGAGCTAAATAGTCCTGCAATCCATGCAAAAGAGTAATCAAAAGAAAACTTCCCTGTCCGTTAGGGTCTTCTCGTTGCAACCCTTTGGCTCCCAGAACCTAATCTCAGCTGCTGTTTGCTCAGCAGAATGCTGCTCTGAGTTCAATGACAGGCACCTGGCCTCGAACCCCATTTCTGGGGCTAGGTATTATAGACTTTATGGAGAGTATGTGTCCTGCTCCGGCTCTCTCTCCTCATGCAAGCCTCCTCCTGGATAAAGTTCCTGGCCAGAAAAAGACTGGGTGTTGCGTGGGAACCAATCCAGAGTATGCAGTGGTTAAGTCAGTGGTTAGGTAAACAAAGTTCCGGCTGTGCCAGGGCTCCTCGCTCAGAGTCATGACTGCACTCATTGGTAAGTTCTGGCATGAGTCTTTCTTTTCCTTTGAAGAGGCACGGAGAGCGTCTTCACAGGATGTGCTGTTCCGTTTCTGTGTAGTAGTAGTAGACAGAAAGCCTGTGCCAGAGGGCATGTCAGTGAAGCCAAGACATGTCAGTGTTGCCCCTGCATTTCTGGGAAACCTTTTATTATTCCCAACAGCCTGCCAGGACCAGCCTCTGAAATCTAGGACTGTCCCAGCTAAAATGGGACATATGATCGATCACCCTATCTAAAAGGTCCCTCCACTTTCTATGGTATTGCTTAGCTGAATAAATCCTGGGGGAATTGGATATGAAAAAATCAACTTGATTTTTTTTCAGCGGCAAGGAAGTCAGATCACTTAAGAGCAGCAGATGTTTTGAGGTTATCTGTGAGCAAGTCACTCTAGCCTGCAACTAATTCTGGATAATTTCAACATCCACATACCTCTAATTAGACCAGGATTAGAAATACTTCAGTTGAAGAGTGTTTGTCCCACAGCAGATGGCAACTGATGGGACTGATTGAGACAAGTATGAGGAAGGTATAACAGTAAAGGTTTGATAAAGATCTTAATTCCACTAGAAATTTATAAGAAATGTTAATTGCTTGTTGTTGCTTGGACTATGGAGAACATTAAGTATTGTTGAGATTTCCGGATTTTTTCCTTTATATTATTCAAAAGATGGATTTTTCTGCAGGGAAATATTTTAAAGTAATCTATAGCAACTCAAAATATTGCACATGAATGCAACATTTTACAGTCTCTATTTTGATCTTGGTACCCACAAGAGGATTAAAAAAAGTTTAGTTTTGACATTCATATAGAATCAAGCTTTACTGATGAATGCATTCCAGCCTAGAAAGTTACAGATGCTAACTGTCTTCTGTCATATTTCTTCCTTGTATCCCAGAGGATATTCATATGCTGCATATATACAACTTTTAAAACAACTAAAGAAGTGAGGGTACTGGGAAATCATGAGTCTTGTATCCAAAATAGAACTGTACATCTTGTATCTGAGTTGCATTGTAATTTATGCAAAAGTACCAAAGGTATAAACATTGTAAACTCTCATAAGGAATGAGAATTTTATATCCAAAATGGGAATAAGTCATTCAAAAAAGATAGGCTTACTCAAACAGTTGGTACTTGAGAAAGCTGACAGCACTGTTGGTATTTTTTAGAGAGGAATGGCTGTTAAATAATACGTGTTTTTAAGTCAATAAAAGGAAAAGGATGTATAGTTTTTGAAGGGGTAATTTTTTCTGTTCCAGTTCTAAATGAAGAGGTTTATGCCAATTCTTATGTATTCTTTCAGTCCCTCACCACCTGACTGACAGTATATGAATGAATTTACAAGTCAAGGGAGGGAGGAGTCTTAGATGGTGAGCTTTGCATTAAAGGGCACAATGGGGTGAAGGCTGTGCAGAAAATGCATATAGCAGGATGGCGAAGAGCAAGTCTATAAAATGGGTCAGCAGCCTTTGGTGGGCAAAGCTTTAGCAGCTGACCTCTTTGCAAACTTGGATTATGCTTAGGGTGACCATATCTCCCAATTTGCCCAGGCAGTTCCAGATTCCATAGGATAGTCCTAGCTGGTTGCTCAACAGTCCCAGGCTGGAGTCCGGCAGGAAGGCAGAGCGGCCTTGTGCTCCAGTAGGTGGCAGAAGCAAGGAATGTAGGGACCTCAGATATGGCATCTTAGGGTGACCATACATCTGCCTACCTTGCTTCCGCATAGCAGCAGGGTGCCTGCCCAGCTGCCTGTTAGGTGCACCATGCCATTCCACTTCCCTGCTAGACTCCAGCGTGGGACTTTTGACCACCTGGCTGGGAACAGCTTATAGAATCCGGGACTGTCCAAGCCAAATGAGGACATATGGTCACCCCGGTTATGCTGCTTATACTCATAAACTTGTATCTATTCCAACCTAGTCTTGAAGTAATTATACTGCCTTAAAAATAAATGCTGAAGATAATGATGATATATTCTTCAACTCTTTTTCTAATCTAAAAAAGTGATTCCATTTAATGGCTACATACTGCAAAAGTTGCTGTGTACTGCAGGTCCTTATGTTTCACATGTTAGATTTTTTTTTCTATTAAATAGTAGTAGCTTTTTGAAAAATTACAAAATGTGAGTCTTCCTCTTGAGATGATGCCACTAATATGTGAGATCGTGGACCATATCATTCTTGCAATAAGACTTCTAGCCATGTCTCAACATAAAACTTACTGTGTTCCAGAATGCATCCCTCAAGAACCTAGCTGTTCTGGGCAGGCTTCCCTAATTAGAAAAGGTAGGTTAATTGGCATTGTTAATTAACTCACTCAATGAGCTTTAGTTCTAAGTGCCTCACTGCCATTTTTCAGTGCGGGGGATGGTGAAACACATGATGCTCAGGGACTTTTAATTAGTGCGGCTTACTAATTAAAGCACTCCCCACATCCTGCCGCACACCTCCCAGAGCACTTGTAAAAATGCCTTTTGCTTACAAAAAGATGATACAACTTAATTCAGCTGAATTTCTTCAGATTGTGAAGTGACCAGTGCTATTTACCTTATGCTGTTTCCACTAGTTAAGTTATAAATGAGGCAACCACAGCTACAAATGCTGCTTTTTTTGTCTTTTGTTCTTTTCGCTCTCTGTCCCTGTGTGTATTTTGCCTTTTAAAGGAACAGGATCAAACCTCAACAACAACAATCTAAAAGCTACCGCCTAACATTGACTTTGACTTTTTTCTCAGCAAGGGCATTTATCAACATCTTTAATAACATCTAAAAGGCTGTTAGGGAAATAGTTTTTCCCTTTCTACATTTAAAAGGGATGGGAATTAAGGAGATCTTTTAAAATGAGTTTTCTTAAATCTTAAGTTTCAAATCCTTTGACGATTTTTTGTGTATGATTAAGCATTACTTTACACAAACCTGGGACTACAGGTCTCCGTCTGTAACATTAAAACACAACTTCAACTCTGTGGGGCTATGAATACAGCATGCGGAAAGAATTGCACGCAATTATTCACAAATGTGTTCAGACAATCTGAACTGCAGTGTAACTTGATCTTACCCAAACCCAGTTTTGTTGACTTTTTCCATGATGATTTATTCACAGGAAAGGCTGTGAAAGTACTTTCTCTTGTGCAAATCTGGGTATTATTAATGAACAGATCTGAATGAAAACTTGCATTTTCTCTCTTACCCTGAAAAATTTGGTGGCGTTGCATATTTGGAACATTAGGTTGTTTGGTGACAGGGATTGAATCCAACTTCAGTTCTGGGCAGCAACAAAAAGGATATAGGAAGGAGAAATTTGCTGCAGCATGCTGAAGGGTTCCTGTTCTGGAGATGTTCTGTTCTAGCATCAGAAATACGGTTAGATATTGAGCCAGGGTATAAGCACCAGTTAATTCTATAGATCCTTCCTGACCGACAGCCAAATAGACTGTCACCAGCACAAGGTCAAAGCATGTACATAATTGACAGTGATGATAATGAATAGAGACAGGAAAAAATATGCATGGGAAATTCAATATCCATGTTTGTTGAATACGTTTGCTCAGGTTTCTATAACTCATCCTTAAAGCCAGAGCCTTGGTGCTGACATCGGAGGACAATATATATGTGATGATTGTATGGAATGGTAGACATGAGCATGATCAAAAAAAATAAAATTAGGTCAGCCTGCACCAAGTGCCTGGAAGACTTGCTGCCGCTGGCCCCAGGCAACAGTGGCAGCCTCCTATCATCCCATGTGCAGATCTGGGGGCCCGCACCCTTGGGAGGGCTGTGGGGCTGTGCAGGATTCCTTCCGGAGGTGTGAAGCCCCTGCATCTGCACACGGGATGACAGGAGGCTGTCGCCCTCATTTCGAAATGTTTTGAGTGCCCTTATTTCATTTTGAAGCTGTTTCGAAGCCTTTTGTTGTGTTTGATTTTGTTGTTTCAAGTTTGAAACAGCTTCTAAACGAAACACCTGTTGAAATTTCACACAACCCTAGTGCAAACCTTCTCCTGGTGTTAATTAGATCATGGGAAAACTCCTGATTTGGTAAACAAATACACCCTTGGTGGCAGGAAGTTAAAGGCGTAGTATGGGCTCCCCAAGGATCCATTGGATAAGGTATGTAAATAGACAGATAAGAAATCATACATACGCTTTGCTTTGAAAGGCATTGTCTTCAGTTTTCCTGGTCATAGGGAAAGACTTTTGGCCCCCCAGAAGGTAGCATAGATATGCACCTTTGTAGACTAATTGATTTGGTTTACATATATAGCACATCATGCACATACAAGCTTTCATGAATCCAAGTTCATTTCATCAGATGCTGGGAAAGACAGTATAGAACAGAGTATATGAAGTTAAGTGAGTAATTAGAAAGCAATAAATGGAAAAGCCAGGAGGAATGGGGAGAAGGAGTGCTACAAGAGGCAGGCAAGCAAAGAACCCACAAGATCAAAGGGGTCACAAAAAATAATCCAGATAATGAGATAAGAAGCTGTAATCTCTGTTTAAATCATATTTAACACTGCTCAGTCTGTGGATGATTTCTTATTCCACAATTTCCTATTCAAACTGTTTTTTAATTTTTGTCTGCCTAAGAACAGCAATCCTGAGGTCAGACCTGGAATGTCCAGGGAGGTTGACATGTTCTGCTGTAGGTTTTTGTGTCTTTTTGCAGCTGATGTCAGATCAATGTCCATTCATTTTTACATGCTGAGATTGCCCTGTCTGTCCAATGTAGATAGCAAACGGCCATTGTAAGCAGGTGATGGCCTGTATGACATTGGTAGAACTACAAGTGAATGAACCTTGGATGTCGTACTCCTTTTTGTTAGGTCCAGTGATCATGTGGTCTGTACTGATGTGGGGGCACAGTGGGTATTTGGGTCCATTGCCAGGCTTGTGCCTTAGTGAAGATGGGAGTTCATCAGTCTGCTGTTTGAGAGATGCTGTTTCAGGTTGTGGGGGTTGGATAGGTTGGTCTCCTGTGGCAACCTTGAGACAATAATTCTGTTTTTGGAGGGGCTGGAGATTAGGTGTTTAAGCTGGTGGCTGTATGTTGCCCTTGTCTTGGGGTTAGTATTGTAATAAGTCAGAGTAAGGTCTGAATCTGACCTAACACAGCTAATTACCTTTCTTTAGCCCCTCGATATTAGGTGGAGTGAAGTAGGCTAACAGAATTTACAGAAGGCCCTGATAGGGAGGTCAGAAGCAGGAGCTGCTTTCTAGCCTATTGAGCTGAGGGGAGCTACATTCTTAGGTATGAAATGCAGGGTAAAATCAGATTATTGTATACTTACTTGTGTTTTTTTATGCTTATGGGTAGCAACACATGGTTACTGAATATAACAAAAAAAAAATGTGGAGTTTATAATAAAGCCTTTTGTTATTTTTATAACATTATTATCAGTGGTAAAGTGTTACTTCAAAGCGCTTGACCACATAGGCAGGTGTCTTCCAAAGAGGGAGGATCTATTATTTTTGAGTGCATGATCAGGCAATGGTGTGGGTTTCTTTTTTTTCCCCTTATCTGGCAAAATTCCCTCTCCTAGGATCTGGCAAGTTCTGGGTGAGGTGCATAAAGCTGAAGCACCATTAGGCAGGGAGGTGATTTTTGGAGCATCTCAATCTGTCTTCAGTGGCCAAGCAGAAGATGGCAAAGAGGAGTTAGGATGCCCTCAAGGCACCATGGAAAATGTGAGAACATCCTGGAAGTGTCTCAGAGGTGCATGACTGCATCCAAGGTGAGGATGTGGCACAGTATTTTCTGTTTCATGAGAGAAGCTGCTGCTCAAAACTCCTGTGCACACAATTAAATGGGTCAGGCAAGAGTGTGGTTACAACTTTCAGAATTAAGCCTCTAGATGTACACAAGAGAACACAATTATAGAAGCCATGCTTTAAAACCTGGCTTATGCCTTTGTCTTTTGCTATGTTAGGATGTAATGCACTACTTTCAACCCTGGGGCCCATTTAGATAGTGAAATACTAATGCCCTCTCTCAAGTAGTAAAACAAAATAGAAGATTAGTTTCTCTTTTGCATACTAAGCTCATGCCACTGACACTCCCCAGTCTCACTGAGAGTTAATATTTCAGTAATTTATTTAATATGTTTCAAGTTGCTAGTCACTCATCTGAAATAGCAGATTATGAATACAGAATACTGAAGAAAGGGCTTCTTGTGAACTGTTTGTTTGTCAGCACCCGTAGAGCAAAATATGAGTTACAAATTTGTACTTTCTTTTATTAATAGAAGGCTTCCTTCTAATGATTAAACTATTCCTGCAAATCTACTGGAGATTAACAAGAAGGAAGATAAAGTTCTAGTACTACTTTGGGGTAGATATTAAAACATGCTTTTCTGATATGACTTAATTTCCAGGAGAACCACTTGAGTTGAAATGGAGAAAGGCTAAATTTGGGGTCAGCAAATTTTTTTGAATTTTCAGAAGCAGTTGGTCTGTCTCTGATGTCAAAAAAATTATTTACACAACAGTGCATATCATTTGCACATTGAGCTCCCCTTTACTAGTATTTTTGGCAAGTACAAAATCCTGTACACTGTTAGCATAATTAGTTTGTAAAAGCTTGTGACTCACTGTGGGATCATTTGGGAGTAACGTACTATTGAAGTATTGGAGATGAGTCATGGCTAGAATGATTTATCTGATACCTTATAGAAACTTCCCTAAGTTGTACAAATGTGACTCTGATTTAAAACACCCCAGTTCTGGTTCAGCCTATCCATTGCAAGAAGCACAAGTTAGCATTATCTCCACATTTTACTTAATTTATGGGTCTGATTAAATCTTTAAAAAATAGTATTATATTTAAGGAGTGCAAAGTCTTAATCAGACGACTGCAACAGATGCTGGAGGAAATTTTGTGGTGGAAATAGGGTACAATATAAGGGGGAGAGAGAGAAAAATAATCCATCATTCCTTGATCAAAAACATTACCTCAGTATTAAGTAATTACTTTTTTTTAACCTGTTCTTATTTTTTTCTGATGTGTGTTCATATTTGCTTTTTTGAAGAGAGTTACAGAAAAAATGTAAATGCTATAGTCCTGGACATTCAGAGCCTTTCTGATTCTGTTCAGACTTAGGGTATCTGTGTCAGATACTAGTTGTGAAATTAAGGGGACTTTGTGTTACTAAGTACCAGTTGCTCTGCCCTAACTGCATGTGAAAGATCTGCCTTCACAGAAGATGCAGACAAACCTGTGGTGTCTCAGTGATCAAGGAAAAAGAGGTCAACCACTGTGATTTTATTTTCAAGCACTGCAGGGTAAAAATATGCACAAGGGCAGTAATAATGGAATAATGGTGTATGGTAAAGACCCTTTGACCTCATGGCAACTTGTTTGTTTGCTCATGTAATTAGCAACTGTGTGTTTCGAGTAAGTTACAGGATTAAGCCCAGCTTTAGTTTATCAGAAACCACATGAATGTTTCCTGATATCATTCAGTGCTGTAAGTTACTGTTCAGAATCCTCATGCCATGCTAGAGGGGTTTATTATCTCTGATTTCTTTTACTTTTTTACCATCTTGAACTTCTTAATTTCCTACTACTCCTACAGAATCTTCATGAGTTTGAAGTTAGCATTTGCGTGAGCATTTCCAGTATAAAGGATAGTAAGGTTCTAAATTACAATTGAAGGATCTTGGGGTGATGACGGCAATATGTACCAAGAGAACACTGCTTGGCATTCACATTTGAGTTTGCAGTTAAGGGTAAAAACATTTTTTTTGTCCTTGTAAATAGAACTTGTTTTTGGTAGGTCTCTTCAGCTCTGCCTTCGTCATCTAGAGCAGCGAACCTTTTTTTGGACCAAGACCCATTTGTAAACATCAATGGCCAGTCCCGACCCAGTGCCCTTCACTCCTGACTTGCTGCTCCATGCCCCGCAGTGTGTGGGGCAAGGGGCGTGGGGTGGGGGGGCATGGGACATTGGGGTGGGGCAAGCAGCTCCTTGCAGGCTGGAACTCTGACAGCCTGCAGGGAAAAAGCTACAGTTTCCTACATTTTTCTCCCTTAAAGGAGAATCCATTTTTAAAGCTTGTTCATGCCCCTTTAATATATTCTTGCAACCCACTATTGGGCCACAACCCATGGGTTGAGAAACGCTGATTCACAGATTCACAGAAGTTTAGGGCTGGAAGGGACCTTGTGAAATCATCCCTAAACCCTGATGCTGTCCCCTGAATATACAGGTTTCCCTTGCTTTATGCGGGTTCTGTATATGCAAATTCACTCTTACATGATGACCCTTTTTATACCAATGTAATCTCTGGGGCCTTATGTGTTGCACAGCCTGCTGGGTGAGTAGCCCCTCCCCTCAACTCACCTGCCATGACTTTGATGTTATCCTATCAAGAGAGGAGTTCAATGGAGATCTTCCTGGGAGGGCCTCCCTGCAAACAGCAGTAATCACGATTTCTTTGGCGCGATGTTCCATGGGGCTCTGCCTTCCCTATACCCTGTCCACTCGCCAACCGGAAGGGTGTTGGTACAATTGTGGTTTTGGTCCTGCAGGCTCACCCGCAGCTGGCTTTGGGTGGGGTCCCATGTCTGCATGGGCTCAGTTGGCTCCTCTCCCATACAGAAGCCTCAGCACATTTGGCGTGCTGCCCACCAGCGCTCTCTCCCTCTGGATCCTCTCCCACTCTGGTTCCGGTGGGCTTTTAAACTTTCCTGCTGCTGCGATTGGTCCAGCTGTTCCCCGTGTGGGAAACAGCTGATTAAACAGTCGGCGTAACGCCGGCCCACGCAGCTGTGGCCATGGTCCCGGCTCCTGCTCTGGCTGCCCAGCGGGAGGTAAGTTATCAATGCAGAGGGTTTGTTTCTGGGGTTTGGGGTCCACAGGGATTACCCTCTCCCCTTCAGGAGTCTGTGAGGGCATCTTGCCGCCACAACCAACAATCTGTTATATGTGTAGTAAATTCACTCTTATGCTATCGGTGTGGTGGAAGCCTGCAGTCAGTTGCTTTGTGTGGTGCATTGTGGGAGTGTTGTGCATCAAAATGTAGTTTCTTGTGTAGATCTGTGCTCCTCATCTGCAACATGTGTTTCTGTAGTTACTATCCCCATTATGGCTTCTAAGCCTCACTCCACTGGTGTTGGAGGGATTATGAGAACCCCGTGCCTGTTGAATCTCCTATGGATGTTAACCTGCCTGTACCTCCTACCAGTGATGTGGAGTCAGATACTGAATACCCTTCACCACCCTCTCTTTACACCAACTAAACACTCACTACCACCCTGTGCTTGTGTGCACTATCTACTGTTGGTGATTACCAACATTGTCTTGTAAAAGTGGTAAAAATGGGTCTGGGGGGTCAGTACAGTCAAGGTCTTGGAACATATCCCTATTTGTTACATTGTAAAGTGGGTTCCCTTTATGCAACTTCAAGTTATGTGCCATTTTCCAGGAATGCATGTATAGCATAAAGCGAGGGAAACCTATATTTGTAAGCTGACACCAAATCCCTCAATGTCTTTTCTTTTTTAGGCTGAACAGTCCCATATAGTTTCATAGTTTCATAGTTTGTAGGGTCGGAAGGGACCTGAGCAGATCATCTAGTCTGACCCCCTGCCATGGCAGGAAAGAATACCCCAGTAAGATGTTCCCTGTAAGACCCCAGTAAGATGTTCATCTAACCTCCTCTTAAACACCCCCAGGGTAGGAGCCTGCACCACTTCTCTTGGAAGTTGGTTACTGATCCTAGCCGCCCTGACTGTGAAGTAGCGCCTCCTGATAGCTAACCTAAACCTACCCTCTGCCAGCTTGTGACCGTTATTCCTGGTCACTCCTGGGGGTGCTCAGGGAAACAGTGACTTCCCCAATGCCTGCTGATCCCCCCTGACTAGTTTATAACAGGCCACAAGATCCCCCCTCAGCCTTCTCTTTTGGAGGCTGAACAGGTTCAGGTCCCGTAGCCTCTCCTCGTAGGGCCTGCCCTGTTGTCCCCTGATCATACGAATGGCCCTCCTCTGGACCCTCTCCATGCTGTTGACATCCCTCTTGAAGTGTGGCGCCCAGAACTGGACGCAATACTCCAGCTGTGGCCTGACCAGTGATGCATAGAGGGGGAGGATCACCTCCTTGGACCTGCTCGAGATGCATCTGTGGATACATGCCAAGGTACGGTTGGCCTTCCTAACTGCCTCTCCGCACTGCCGGCCCATGTTCATCTTGGAGTCAATGATGACCCCCAGATCCCTTTCTGCCTCCGGGCTGATAAGAGGGGAGTTCCCCAACCTGTAGGTATGGTGCCGGTTGTTCCTCCCAAGGTGCATCACCTTGCACTTGTCCGTGTTGAAGTCCATCCTATTCTCGTCCGCCCACCTTTGTAACCTGTTGTAAGGGTTTGGGGTGTGCCACGTACCGTGGGACCCCGAACCCCGGATGTCCCCTGGAGAGGAGGGGTACGCGGTGGACTGTCCCGCTTCGCCGCTCTCTCCTGCCACGACTTGATGGAAAATATGGGGGTTCACCCTTGCCGGGAAGCTGGCGGTCCACGTGGGGTACCGTACCTCCAAGGTCCAGGGGTCCTGAGGGCTCCTCCTCCCCTACACCCTCGCCCGGTCCTCCGGGCTGAGCCTCCGTGAGGGGCTCCCTTGTTAGAGTCCCAGTCCAGCGGGGAAGGGGGGGTCCCTCCCCGGCCGGACCCTCACCGGTGTTCCCGCGGCACCTAGTCCCCCTGGTGCCGCTGGCTCCTACAGTCTGGGGTTATCCTAACCCCCGTACGTAAGTCTCCCGCAAGGCGGGTTTTACACGGCCGGCCTTCCCCGCCCGCGGGTCGTCTTCCACGACCACGTGTCCCGGAGTCTCTGTAGAAGGGTTCCCCCGTCGGTGGCCCCCTTCCCGGTTGCCCCCGGGGTCTGGGTTACCTTCGGGTCGTCGCGGCCTCCGGCAGTCGCTGGTTCGGCAGTTCCCTGCGTCACGGGTCCCTCTGGGGCCGTGCGGGGCTTCACCGCCCTCCAGGACGCCGCCGCTGTCTCCCGCTGCGCGGCTCCCGGCTCCGCCTCCGCCGGCTGCTCCGCTGCCGGCCCCCGCTGCGGGGCTCCCGGCTCCACCTCTGCCGGCCGCGCCGCTGCCGGCCCTCGCTGCGGGTCTCCCGGCCCCGCCGCTCCCCGACTCACCGTCTCCGGATCCGCGGCTCCTGGCTCCGCTGCCGCCGACTCCCGCCTCGTGCCTCCCGGCCTCGCCGCACGTGGCTCCGCCGCTCCTGGATCCTTCGCGCCCGGCTCGGCAGGTCGTGGCTCCGCGGCTCCTGGAGTAGGCTCCGACTGGAGCCTCAGTCCCTCTCTGCGGGTAAGCGTTTCCCTTTTATCCTCCCGCGCCGGTCCCGCGCCGGCGCGGTTCAGGTTCCGGGAAACGTTAAGTTCCCCGCCGGGCTTCCAGGTCCTGACCCGGAAACGGGACGGAACTCCGGGGCTCTTCTCTCGGGCCGGGCCCCGCGGGGTCCTGGCCCCCTCACACCTGTCTAGGTCTGATTGCAGCCTGTTGCATCCTTCCAATGTACACACGTCCCCCCACATCTTAGTGTCATCAGCAAATTTGAACATGGTGCTTTTTATCAGTCATCCTTTCCTTGTATGGCTTGTTCTTCATTCCTCTAATCATATGAGTTGCTCTTCTCTGGACTCCCTCAAGCTTTTCCACATCCTTCTTGAAGTGTGGTGCCCAGAAACGGACACAGTCTAGAGGTACTCAAGATACTTGAGATATAGGAAGGAGTAAGCCATGGTGAAACTCAGCTTAGTCTACTATTTTCTACTTCTAAAAATGGTTTTTAGTCCAGGCAGAATAGCACTCTACCATGGATTTTCTGGTTCTGTTGCTCAAGCTAGCTCTGTTTACTTTCTGGCAATATTGTTCTACATAGATATGCCATTTTTTTAACCTCATGGAGCCAATTTTTTTTTTTACAGAATTAATTGTCACTGCAATTTCAATGAGGACTGGATTGCCCATTCTTATTTAGAAGGCTCCCAGTTCTAAACAGCACATTATTGTGATTCAATTAAGCATGGCTACAAAGGGAAGGAAAATATATTTAAGGATTATTTATAAATCTAAATATATTTGACAGTGCCAAACTGCTTCATTACTCCTAATAAAGTATTTATAGTTGTTCCTATAATATTATCATGTTTATTTAATCATTTCTTAAAAGTATTTTCTTCCACAATAGAAGTGTGTTTTAAACTAATTTGGGGATTGGAGGGATGGAAGGGGCAGCAGCCTTGCAGGTCCCCCTCATTCCCCCACTGCAGCCCAGCAGCTCCCTGCCCACCTGCTCCCCTCCCCCTGATTCTTTCCTCTCCTCCCCCTTTCATCTGCTAGCTACTGTCCACAGCTGTCAGTTCAGGGCCATAGGGTTCTGGATCATACCCAGTCCATTTGGAAACAGTGTCACCCAAGATAGTGGAGGACTACAAATTGATGGTTTTATCTCACATGAGTAGCATAAAGTTAACTCCAGCACAGCTCAGAGATAATCCTTGCTTTAAGTGCTGTAACTTTAAGATAGCTAGAGAGCACTTAGCATTTGTTAAAAAGCCTGAATGTGTGATCACTTCTATTTTAAGTGTTACTAATGTGGTGCAATTGTAATGTGTAATCTCAACTTTACTTTAACATCTTTTAATTTTTTATTCAACATGGGTGTTTTGAGGGCTTTTGGAAAGGTGCTTGGGGAGCGGTAGATTGCATCCTTTTTAAAATACAAATTCTTAACTGAATCCTCTCTTGCTGACATCTTAATTTCCCTGATCAAGACCAATAGTCAGACTAGAACCCTCTACCAAGGGCTCTGGTAATTTAATATCATTCTGTGAAGCATGCTGCTTAATAAACAACTCAAAATAGCACATGATATCAAACCAGTGCACCCATGATAACACAGATTGTGGTATTCAGGGCAAAAAGAGGACATTCTGATGTGGCTTGCTCCTTTCCTCACTTTTACTTGGCTAAATACCTGAACATACAAATGTTTGTGATACTTTATGTATTTGATTAAGACATATTTGGTGAAGAACTCATTTCAGGTTTTAGAGGAAGAGCTGTATCTGAATGAGGGCCTTACTTGCGTCCACATCAGTTCTCAGATACTGCCCACCTCATGGTCAGAGCCCCTTTCTGATCTAACTCTGGAATCCAGTGTTACCCTCTGTCCGCTAATTCTCTATTTGCCTTCTGACAGTGGCTGGAATGCTTTTGCCTTAGGAACAGGTGAAGGCTTTTTGCAGATTGTCTCTTCTCAGCATGTGACCAAACTAAGCTATGAAAGCTTATGCATCTCTGATTTAGTCTATAAGGTACAAATCGACTCTGTCCGACCATAAATTCCTTTCGTCTGGTCCACTAGAATTGGTGGTCAGGTACAGTTATTGCAATGGGCAAGGCTCTGAAAAATAATTTTCCATATCTGAGTTTCAGGGAAATTGTTGCCAACAGAGAAGCTGTTTGGTGCCAATGTATATCATTGTAAGTCACTTGCCATGGCATTCTTCATTGCTGCTATTTAGATCCTTTAAAAATCTAATTATCAGTCGCTATGTCAACCATCTCTTTTCTTTTCTTTTTTTTTATCTAGTGATTCTTGTTGGAGAGTAGATTTAATTGAAACCAATGTCAAGGTAAGACTTCAGCCCATGAAACTGATTCTGTTTTCTGAGCCTCATGAAAGAGGAGAAGGAGAAGGACCTGCCAGCTGCTCAGTAGTCAAAGCTGAGAGGGGTGGGGTCAGAGCCTAATTTCATCATGGCCCCCCCGGCAAACCCAGCTGGGGTATTGAGGGGAGCTGGGTCAGGCCCAAAAGGTGGGAGGGCTGCATTCCTCCATCTCCCTCTCACCTCTGGCCATTCAGATCATCCAGGAACTCCATTCCCTTCCTCTTCTCTCACCAGCTCAGCCTCCCCCAGTGAAAAATTAACTGTGGAGGGTACACACATTCCCCAAGGTGCTCTGCTTTAGAACATCTTAATGTAATATTTCATTTGACCAGGTTTAACTTTTCTCACTATTGTCCATTTTAACAGGACTCTGCAGCCATGCATGCGTGTTACATCACACTTGTAGAGCACTGTCAGGGGCCTGATTGTGCCAAAAAAGCACTTGTATATGCACTCTAGTTCCTTGCAGCAACTTAGTAACAGTGCTTCATTTGTATTAGTTGATAGAGATGAGTGGGAATTGACAAGGTTCTGAAACAAGTAACAAATATTTTTCTGTTGTCAATAAAAATTATTTCCACCCTATCTAATTTTTGTCACTGCACTTCCCAATCTTATTGCTTTAATGTGAGTAAGAGGTAACTGAGACTCCAGATCATAAACAATACAGTTCTTGGGAAACGATATAAAAAGTTCTCTTTGGTTAATATTACCTAACATATGGCAGTTAAAAGAATGCAACAGAATCCAGAGGACATGGCACCAGTTGAGGAGGAGTGAAGTTATCAGAGGGACTGGCTTTTGTGGGCTCAGGATAATAAGGGGCATGTGTCCTTCTGATTTTAGCTAAAGAGGGGGCGATAAGTTTCTTTCTGTTCCCCCTATTTTAAGCCCTGCTAACATGTGAATACCCACATTCTACACCAGTCACTTGCGATCACTGAAATATCCTATTCTTAAATAGCACCAGTTTCATTAAAGAGAACAGTCTCTTCCCCCGCACCCTTCTTCATGACATCACAGTTCTTTTCAATGAAGATTATTATGGGTCCAGGTGAAGAATAAATAGTGAGTTCATCTCCTCCTAAGAAAAAAAAGAGCTTGTTTCTATGCAAATATCCAAATAATTCAGGGAGGAGAAATACAGAAACTTTTTTCATGGAGTAAATTGTGTTCAAAATAGAATGTTTTCCATTAAGACTCAGCAAGGCTTTAAAAAAGGATTAATGTTCCTGTTCATCATCTAACCATGTACTTGTAACCCAATCTCTCTTATATGGGTACAGAACTACTTATATCTACATGCTGTAGATACAAATACATGTTAAATGTTCCAAGAGTTCCATGTATCATAGTTTCATTTCTACACATGGAAGAGTGTTGGCATTTGAACTCCATTAGCCCTACATTGAGATTCAACAGTCATAGTGTATAGTTAAAAATACTAGAATTTCCATGTGTTACAGTACTGACAGTCTGCTGTAGCAGAATTTACAAGCCAAATTTTCCATGCCCTCTGTCAGAATTAAGAGTATTAACTAAGTCTTTATAAAATTCTAGTCATGTCAGTTATTTATATGAACCTCTGTTCCCATTGTTAGCTTATTTTTCATGGTGCATTTCTTCCAGATATGCATTTGATCTGTGCACCTGTCAAGCCCTTCATGGGTAAACTGATGAACAAAACCTATTTTTCCCTTCCTCTTGTTTTCATTCAGTAAATTGCAGATGAAGATTGATTTAAAGTTGCAGAACTTTTTTTTTAATGGCATAGGATCTATAAGTGAATTTGTTGCAGGGAATAAATGTGGAACTAGTGCCAAAGTACCTCTGCTTCTCAAAATTTTTCCCCACCTTATCAAGTATCCAAGTTATTTCTACTACTTTCAACATCATAGAACCATCCTCATTGGAACTTTTAATTCAAAGAATCATGAGGAGTAGTCACTTGGAAAATACCAAAGTTAGTAAATGAAAACAAAAAATTGAAAATGATTTTGTGCATGTGGGGTCCCTTGTCCCCCTCCCCGGTCTTTTCCTTTTATACCTTTTCTGGGAAATACAGAAGTTAAACTATATTCTGTTAACATTTCAATAGTCCAGAGATGACTGGACTGTATTAATCTCTTAACAGTTGTTCACAGATGACTGGATTTAGGAGGGATGTGCCCAGCATCAAGAGTGTCCAGAGGAGGGCCACTCGCATGATCGGGGGCAACAGGGCAGGCCCTACAAGGAGAGATTATGGGACCTGAACCTGTTCAGCCTCCACAAAAGAGGGCTGAGAGGGGATCTGGTGGCCACCTATAAACTTGCCAAAGGGGACCAGCAGGCAGTGGGAGAATCTCTGTTCCCCTGAGTAGTACTGGGAGTTACAAGGAATAACGGCCATAAGCTGACTGAGAGTTGTATCAGGCTAGATATCAGGAGGCACTACTTCATAGTCAGGGCAGCTAGGAGCTAGAACCAACTTGCTAGGGAAGTGGTGCTCGCCCCTACCCTGGGGATCTTCAAAAGGGATCTTCAGAAGGAGGCTAGACAATCACCTAGCCGGAGTTGTTTGGCAGGGGGTCGGACTTGATGACCTGCATAGGTCCCTTCCAACCCTACCAACTATGAAACTATGAAAGCAGACCTCTTTTCACTCTCTTATTCCCCCCCAGAGCACAGACTTAGAGGACAAATTATTTGAAGATAATAATTTACATTATATTGCTATTTTAAATGATTATTGTATTAACACAGTATCTATTTTGTAGACAGGATAAAGATAAATACTACCTCCATGTCTCTGGAATTTCAGGCTTCCTAGTGTGGTGTATTCAGGTGGGGAGGTGTATGCATACTGCAGAGACCATATGTTGCAGGGGCAGGCTTCGTGGATTTCTCTCCTCCTCTCGCCACCTGGTATTCCCCTCCCACCTCACAATGCTGGTGTGCAGCCTGCATAAGTCTTGTGCATAACACCTAAATCCCCATGCAAAGTTTGAGGCAGACTCCCAGGATACTCCTGCCCTCTCCTGTGCCGTATAGGCAGTACTAGTGGTATGCACCCTCCTCTTAGGCTCTCTCCTGCCATGGGGCAGTGGGAGAGGCAGCTACAGGGGCCATGAGCTGCATGCTGGCCCCTTGCAGGCTGCCAGGTGGACAGTCTCACTTAATGTTGCAAGTTGAAGGTCCATCCGAGCCAAATGGCTCAACAGGCTGGCCTGATTTAGGTGCACCAATATCTATAGCCACTGGTATTTAAGGGAATGACATGTGAGTAGCATCATATTTTAGCTTATCTTTCACTCCTTGGCCTGAATGATCATTTACAGCTGGGTTGAATGGGAACAGCCTTTTGTTTGAGTAGGGATCAGGGCTCAAAATCATGCTTCTGGGAGCCATAGAAAGATACCCTAGTCATTCTGCTACTCTACCCTGAAATTTTGTTTACTTAATCATATGTGCAGTTAATAGGGAATGGAAAATTTTGGTAAGTTTTGTTTAGTAAGCTGTTTTATAAAACAATTGCTACTGACTTAGTATATAATAAATCACTAAAAGTTCTCATAAAACCTTAGGCTGAACAGCATTCTGTTCCACAAACGTTTCTACTCACTTAGGTGGTGTCCTCATTTTGCACTATTTGAACACAAAGTTGATAGAAGTTGAATGTCAAAGTTAATTTTCATAAAGCTTTTGCTGTGCAACATTATTAAATGGGAATTAAAATTGGCTTGGATATAAAAACTTACAGGTGGACTCCAGTGTCCATGGTGAATGTGATATTTCATCACTGGCCAAATCCTTGAGCTTTAGAAGAGTCCAAATGCTGCAGAAAATTTCAATGGAAGTTCAGCATTAGATAAATCTGTGAAAAAGGGATCTTTGCCAGGCCTGACCATTTTTTGAGATCCTAGATAGAGGCACAGGAGTGTGGTTGGCACAAAAGACTTAAAACCCATCTTAAATGAACACAGTGTAAACTTCACAAGTAATATAAATGACATGTTCAGCAGAGCATTTGAAGTAATTAACATTCCCAGCTAAGGAAATGGTAAAAACTGCAGCTTCATTTAAGAAAGGCATAACAGGAAACTGCTTTCTGGAAGGCCTTAGCCTAAGCTCTGATTATTAGTAGACTATTAATAAATTCCCAGTGTTGCATATATGTGCCTGCAGAGTTTTAGCCTTATGATTCACTAATTATTAATATATCTTTTTGTAATTGTTTGCTTATGCTAAACCTTTTTTCCTACTAAATTGTTAGAGATTAATACAAGGGGACTCCTCTTAGCTTTGTTAGTAAGGATGTCCACAAAATAAGGGGAGGGAAGTGAAAATATCCACAAATCTGTGCCACAAGCTTTTCAATAGAAACAGCTAATTTGGTCCTCCTCATTTCTGCCCTGAGAGATTGGCTTCTCATAGCTTCTCACTGAAGCTCCTTAGCTGCTGCATCAGGAGGATATTAGAGCTGTCTCAAAATATTATTAGCATGTGTGTCCTCACTAGTCATGCTACAGATAAACTGTTGTGACACTGTATAATGAATATTTGTTTAAGCTGTCAGTGTTCACTTAATATTCTCATTTAGCACTCCATATACCTGAGAAGACCAGAGAGAAGACTCTGGTCATTTATTGTGTCTTATTTCAAGACAACTTACTTTTCTTAACAATGTATGTAAGACCAAAATAGCATGTAAATGTGTGTGTGTCACAGGAGCACTGAGGTGTCCTGTGCCTTAGAGGATAGAAGGAGAGCTGTCAATCAGCAGGGCAGTGCAGCTGCTGATTGCTGTGGCAACCAGCCGGTCAGGTGCCTGGAAGGGGGGCAGGGCCGGGCCCTTTATAAACAGCCCAGGCCGGAGCCCGAGAGCAGTTCCCCTCTGGCAGCTGCAGGAGCCGCAGCTCTGCGGGAGAGCTGAGCAGCAGAGTCAATGGTGGCAGTTTGACTGGCTGCAATGATGCAAGGGGAGAGAGAGAGCCCGGACAGACGTATGGGTGAGAGTCAGCATTGTGGGGGGTTTGTATTATAAGCCTGGTGCTTATGTTATGTTGTGGCCGGCTGGCTGACTCTTTGGTTTACTTATGGTTACACCGGAGGACTGGGTGAGGCTGTAGGGGTGAGAGGAGGCATCACGGGGACTCCCCAGTAGCTTGGAGGCTCCCGGTGCCCAGTGGGGGGCACAGCGAGCAGTGCCACAGGGGCACAGTTTGCCGAGTGCCGCAGAGGTGCTCGGCGTGGCCGCGAAAGGGCGCTTAGACCCTACAGGGGGCGAGGAAGCACGGGAAGCGTGGCATAGACCCCAGAGGTGGTGAGGAAGCATGGGGAACACAGTGCAGGCCACAGAGGGGGTGAGGACGTGCAGGAGGCGTGGCACGAGTGCGGGGAAGCACGGCTTAGGCCCCAGAGAGGGGGCGACAGGCCCTAGGCGGGCCACGTACTATATCAAGCCACCCCAAGGCAGGCGGCATGTATCGTTGACAGGCACCCAAGACAGGCGCGGACCAAAGAGTGTTCCAGAGGGCTTCCGCAGCAACAGGGGAGTCCAAGGAAACAGAGGGGCTAGGTAAGGCTCCGGCCGCCTGAGCCTAACAGGACACACTTAATGTGAGGATCATCATTGACAGGACTCAAAAGGGGCCAGGTAAGGCTCTGGCTGCCTGAGCCTACCGGGACACACTTAATTGGACAATCATCATTGGCAGGATTCAGCCTGGGCCAGGTAAGGCTTAGGCCACCTGAGCCTAATCGGACAATCACCATTGACAGGACTCAGAAGGGGCCAGGTAGGGCTCAGGCCGCCTGAGCCCAGTTGATGTAAAGAGCTAATCCAGGTAGGGGGGCCAAGCCCGGGGAGCGCCAGAGAAGGGGCGCTGGTTGCAAGTAGGCAGCCTCCCATACTGAACCTAAGATCAAAGACGTGGCGGGCGAGTCAAGGGTGCTGGATTGCCTAATTGACACGGCAGGGGGCGCTAGCGAGTGCACGGCTGCTCGCAGGCCCCACTCCATGACAGTGTGCAAGCATGAAAGACAACCCAATGCAAATATTTCTTCTAAATATTGCTAGTTTGTTAATTCTAATAATGCTGTGCAAAGTTTTGGTTGCTGATTCGATTTGGCAGAGATTCGGCCTGATTCAGCAGTTGAATCTCTGAATCTGAATCGAATCAGGAGACCCTTTAATCTGTCTGAATTAAGTCAGAATGCTCTGCATCCGTTCAGAGAGATCTGATGATTCGGACATAGACATAGCTTTAAATGTTTTTTTCTACATACCTCAGGATACCAGGCGGCTCATGAACGATGAGATGGTGGGGCGAATGGAGTATTCCAAAGGAACGCGGAGGGGTCCCCAATGTGCTTAGTAGTGGATTCAGAAGTGGACCAGAAGCACTTCCAGTCCACTTCTGGGTCTGCTGTGGAGTGCACGGGGGACCCTCCCCCCACGTTGCGACTCAGCAACTGTTATCTTCAGGGTCCTCCCACCAAGCTGGGGGCTGCAAGGAAGTCCACTTCTGGGTCCACAACCAAGCACATGGGGGGGGGCCCACACTCCTGTGGGACACTCCATCTACCCCACCATTGCAGCATTTATAAACTGCACCTAGTACCTCAAGGTATGTCGAAAAAAACATTCAAAGCTGTGTCTATGAGCTGTGTCTCTGAATCAGCATTGAATCTTCAGAATTGGATTCAGCTAAGTTGAATCGGGAAAGTGATCCGAATCAACAGATCGAATCGATGTCTCCAATTGGGCCGAATCCGAATCTGAATAAAATAAAGCCTGTTTCTCACACCCGTCTGGGACCTGGAGGACTGAAAGGTAAGAATCCTTCCCCCTTCCCATTCTGGGTTCCACCCTACCCCTCAGAGCTCCTCCAGTTCCCCTGGACTCCTGGGGCTACCTGCCTTTTAAGCAGCTGGGAAAGAAAATCAAAGAGTCAGTAAAAGCCTGGAGCTTGTAAATTCAATTCTCAAGGAGTGCTTTTGAGCCACTAATGCTGGCTCAAAAGCTAATCTTCCCCCTCATCTGTAGACAAAGAATAAAAGTATGTATATCTGATGTGGAGGTAATCTGCTGTGTTCTCTGGTGTCATATCAACAGCAGACTCTCTCCAATGCCTGAAGATGGGTGTTTGTGCCCAGAAGTTTGCAAAGAACAATTTGTCTAAGTATTTAGTTGGTCTAATAAAGAACCTTGTGCCCCTATGTCCTTAGAAAAATGTGGTTACAACCAACAATCCTGATTTCAAATGAAGTTTACTAAAGCCTCTCTTGGGAACTCCTTGGGTGCATCAACACATGCAAGCATATGTGCTTGCAGCAGCTCAACTAGAAGTGGTGCAAATTTGAGCTGGGGCTTTTTGCCTCAGCGCACGTGCTTGGACATGCACTTTGTTGTGGAGCAAATTGTGCCACTTGGAGCAAAATAACCCTGCCTGGCTCCTGCTGGATCTGCAATCAGGGGGAGCTACAGCCTGGGGCCAGCACCTGTGCTGTCCCCAGCAGCATAAAAAGCAGCCCTGTCCTGGCCCCATCAGTACAAAAAGCTGCCCTGGCAAGTACCTCAGGGCTACTCACTCTCAGGAGCTTATGGGGCCCAGCCAATTGGTACCTAGGGACACTACCCCTTGTGCCAGCTGGACTGCTGTAGCAGCCCTGAGAGTTCCCTGCACCCTTTACCTACTGCAGCAGTCTGGTAGTAGGGGCTGCTGCCTGGCTGTGACCTGCTATGCAACTGCCAGAGCCGGATGAGGACTGCACAGCCATTAGAGGCATCTGCCTCTCTGGGCCAGCTGCCAATGGCCTGTGGCTGCAGGGTTGGCCGTTTGGCACTACTGCCATGTGTGCCCCGTCCCCAGCCATCTGGACAGATATCACCCAGAAGATGTTCCGGATGTGGTGGCCTGCTTTGAACTGTCAAAGAATGTCCTCCTGGCCCTGTTTGACCAGGAGGTCATCCACAGCCAGGTAGGTCCAGGGTGCCAGCTCTGAGCAGGCAGGGTCCTGTCACTGGCCTCCCTAGCAGGAATTCTGGTGTTCCCTATTGGAAAACTGAAAAATCCCTGATAAAAACAAATCCCAAAGTCACTGGGCAAAATACCCAAAAATCAATGTTCCTCTACAACTAAAGCAAAAGATGACTATAAAGAGAGAGAGAGTGAGACAGTGACAGTGATCAGTTGGGCAATATATTTATTGATATATCTACAGTGTTAAAGCAATGTGGAAGCCTTCCAGTGTCTCTCATCATAATAATAAAGTGAACTCTAAATACATGTTTCATGAATACATGAATATATATTTTGCTGCCTTCCCACAGGGGCTGCAGCCCCCCAACATGGACTATGGGCCCCCAACAGGAGATATTGGCCCCACACAAGGGTTAAATGGCCCCCACAGGGGCTACCCCCCTGCAAGGCTCACATGCCCCAGCCCAGGCCCTCTATTGCTGCCCCACCTGGCCCCATCCCCCAACAGCCGCTGCAGCCCCCCTGATGGCTGCCCCACCCAGCCCCACCTCTCACTCCTCCAGACATCCTCAGTGGCTTCCCTGCCCAGCCCCACCCCACACTTGCACCCCCAGACCCACATGGCTGCTCCCCTAACCCCAGGCACCATCACTTAAAAAGAAAAAAGAAAAAAAGCCTCTACTTACCCCAGGAGCAGGGGCTGGGGGGCTCGGGGGCCTCCTGGCAGAGCCCCCTAGGGCAGCACAGGGCAGGAGGGCCAGTGGGGCTGTCCCTCTGCCCCATGCTGTGTGGGAGGGGCTCCAGTGACTCTGATGGCAGCTCCAACTGCCAGTAAGTGCTGGGGTTTGGTTCCCCCCCCCCATTTGGGATGCTGGGGTGCAGCAGCAGGGATCAGGGACTGGGGGGGCTAAGGCCAGGCAGGGCAGGGCTTGGGGGAACTTGGGGGGCAGGAGGGTGGTGGGGCCAGGCACCATGGGGATGGGGGGGGCTTGAGTAGCAGGTGGGGAATGGGGGCAGGCACAGCAGGGATCAGGGAGGCAGGTGGGGGGTGGGGCCGGGCAGAGCAGAGATTGGGGGGCAGGTGGGGATTGGGGCTGGTCACAGCAGGAATGGGAGGGGCAGGCAGGGGGTGAGGCCAGGCACTGCTGGGATCAGGGGCCTCGGGGACAAGCAGGGCGGGCTGGGCACAGCAGGGATCAGGAGGACAGGTGGGGCATGGAGCCAGGCACTGCTAGGATCAGTGGGGCAGACAGGGGATGGGGCTAGGCAGGGCAAGGCAAGGCTGGGAGGGCCTGGGGGAGTGGGCAGGGCCAGTGATGGTCCCCCCCCATTGTCCCCTCCTCCCTCCTCCAGCCCCCCCAACCCCTTACTTATGGCACTGGAGCCCTGATGCTGAAGCAAGGGCGAGGGCCAACCACAGAGACGCTCTGGCAGCCAAAGCATCTCTGTGGAGGACCTAGCCTCCAGTTGCCCCCGGGCATGGTCCAGGACTGTGGTCTGCCTTGCTTTTTTTTAACTTCATTTTTTTTCAGACCCCTGGATATCCAGGGATCTAATGCAAGTTTGCAGTGTGGGGAACATTTTTTCATTCCTGCATGTGCCTCTTACCCTGTCTCAAAGGGGTTTAGACGGGGCAAGAGACAAGTTAGCACTCATCTAGATGCACCCCTTAAGGATATAGTTCTTGTAGCTAACATAAGCTTGGATTTTGAGAAGAATCCTGTGCTATATTATTCCATTCCTGTGCTTCCCTTCTCTCTCACTCTCTCTCCCTCCCCTTCCTCCCTTTCACTCCACCAGGATTACACTTTGAAATCCCCATAGTAGTTAATCTTACAGTAGGCTAACGGAGAATTAACATCCGTCTCCAGTAAAGTGTGAGAGTGAAGAACCATACTGAGATATTAGATATTTAACGGACCTGTACTACTGTGGAGGGACCTACAGGGACCTCATAAGAATAATATTGTGGTGGAGAACCATGGATAAGAATATCCTAGATATGGATACACATATAGAACAATTTAACTAGAATGAAAAGCCAAGAGAACATGTCCTCTTCCTCCACCACCGATAGTTGTGGATGGGGGAGCCCTGCAGATGGTACCAAGTGTGCTGCTAGTTTCAGTCCTCTATTTCTATACTAGAGCTTTGGGTTTTCTAGTGTTTACCCTGCAAGGCCACAATTTGCTTTTCTTGCCAGTGGAGTTTCCAGTTTTCATTTCTTCTTCATAGAACATTTTAGCTAATTTCTTACCATTGGAAGTTCCTGAATGTTATACGTACACAAAAAATTCAGAGGAGTGCTGAATTTTGAATAGTTAGAAGTAGAATAATAGAAGATTAGATGCAAATACAGTAACTCAAATAGTGTTACGCATGATGGTTAGTCATTCCAAATTCCAAAATTTTTCAAAATAAGCATTTTACTTGAAAATGGTACTGTATTGGTCAAAACTTAACAAGGCCTTGGCAATTTGGTGAATATCAATGTCATCAAGAGATTTCACATCCTTTGGCTTGATGATTATAACTTCCCACATAATCATAACATTACAAGACACCCCGCAAAGTCATCTAGTCCATCCCCATGATTAAGGGAGGATCATCCCTAACTGAACCATCCCAACCAAGTGTTTGTCTAACCTGACCTTGAAAGTTTCCAAGGATGATTTCTCTGGGTAACCTGTTTCAATGCTTGACCACCCTTCATGTTAAAAAGTTCCTCCTAATTTCCAGTCCAAATTTCCTCTGTTGCAGCTTGAGTCCATTGTTCCTAGCCCTGTCTTCTGTGGCTACAAAGAAAACCCATATCTGGGGCCTCAATCAATAGTCATGAATTTTCAGAGGTCTGAAATTACTTTCGCCATTTTTTTTTTATTACCCTAAGGTGCATTTCGTCTGGCCCTGCTGACTTGCTTTTCTAAGTAATCCTTAACCTGTTCTTCTACTACTCTCAGATGTTTGTCTCCTTTCCTATCTTTGCTGCCAACTGCACTCCTCATCTGGTAGCTGCCCCTTTATGTGAAGACAAGTAAAAAAGTCCTCACCCATACCTAGATTATCTTCTGCATTCCATAAGGAAGCTATGTTTTTTGGGTCTTTCTCTTATTCTGCGTCTCTGTCATGTCTTTTTTTATTGACTTTTATGTCCTTTTCTAGCTTATTGTTCTTCCTGTTAGCCTATATGATGCTCTTATAATCGTCCCTGCTACTGTGTTGAAGTTTCCACTTTGTATAGTTTCACCTCACTGAAGAGACTGCTGTCTAACCAGGCTGGCCTCCTATTGCAACTTCCTATTTTTCCGTTGCAGCAGTATAGCTTCCTCCTGTGCCGTTAAGAAGGCCTCCTGAAAAGACAACAAGCTCTTGTGGACTCTTTTTTCCCTCTTAGACTTGCCTCCCAGGGGATCTTGTCCATCAGTTCCCTGAGTTTGTTAAAGTCTGCTTTTCTGAAGTCCAGTTTCTTTATTCTTCTCTTCTCCTTCCTTTGTCCCCTTAAGATCTTGAACTCTCTATACCTACAGAAACCTCAAAAACTTTACTTCACAAGGTTTCTTTTAAGCCATATTCAGGTTCTGGAAGGGGGAAAATACTGATCCTCCTATCAACATTAAGTTGTGCTTTGCATAACTTTAGCGAAACTCCCTGGAAACCAAACTATATGAACTCAGCTTATCATAGCATTCATATATATTTTCTCTTTACAGTTTTAAGGCTTAGATGCAAAACATTATCTCTAGGTAGCATGAAAACTTAAATGACTACATGAAACAAATACATCTTTATTCTTTGTAGGAACATATTTTTAAGACCCTGATGCTTTTCAGCTTATAGTCAACTTAATATTATAATGTGTTTAATGCAAATGCTATTAAACAGTAACTGTTTTGTCCTTGTATTGTATATTTCCAGCACTGTAAATTGGTTTACTTTGATGTTTTCCCAATAAGACTTCTCATTCCTCTCTGATGACGTCTGAATTATTGAAAGATTGCATCTTGACTGCAAAACTTTCAGAATGTCTGAAAGAATCTAAATCTGTTCCAGACTGAATAAATAATTCAATTCTTTCCCCCTCAGCTGTGGAATGCTGCTACTTATTTACAGCACATTTCAAGGAAGAAAAACCTTATTTTTATTAATTTTTTCTCTTCCATTGGTTAAAATTGGCCATATATTCTGATCACAGCTTCTCAAATATTTTAAAAGAAATGTCAGGAATAATTAAGTTATTCTGGTAATGTTTCTCAGAGATTTTGTCCATCAGTTTGTGAATTTAAACAAAGAGAGAAAATTGGTGAGCACAATTTTCTTTCAAAATCTCCCGAGGAGAAACTAGTGCATTATCATAATAGTTTTCTCTCAGCACCACATGCATAATTTTTGTGGGACTAAAAGGTGAGGACAGAAAACAAAGCCCTTTCTTAAGGGTTTTTGTTGTTTTTTGTACAACCGGACAACAATTCTGTTGTGCAACATCTCTTAAAGTTTTTAAATGTATTTTCATTCTGCATTAGATTGAAAAGTTGAAAACAAAATTTTAATATAAGTGTATAAAACAGAATTGTGGTGGAACAACCATTTTTCTGTTGAAAGGTCAGGTTTTCAAGTTGGGTTTCTGTCTTTCTCTGGAAATGTCCTGAGACTTAGCCTGGACTTCAGCAACTTTCCCAGCCAATAAAAAAAAAGTTCAAATTGATAGATCCTTGAAAGGTATTTTAACTTTGAAACAATAAATTTTGATGAAAACACATTTAATCAAAAATACTCTGACTGACTTTGTATTTGTTTTTCATTTGAAATTAAAGTTGTAAATTTCATAAGGAGAAAAGGAGGGCAGGGGAGAAAGAAAGAAGAAATGTTTAACACTAAGCATACAGTAATACAGAACTATGGAGCTGGTAGGCTGTAGGCTGCATGCCTGCAAGTGTTTAATTTGTGACACCCCCCTCCCCCTCCACCTCTGCTCTGGTTGTTAGGCTTCCCTTCCCCTTTTCAGCTTCTGCTTCCTGCCCTCTGGGGTGGGGTAGTGTAGCATGGTGCAGTACTGGGGAACAGTGCTGGGGAACTGTGAGCCAATGCTTCCATGATTCAATGCATTGGGGGTATGTGCAGCACCCACAGCTGCATGAGAATTAGACAGCTCTGCTTGAACCCATTTTGCTTTTTCTGTATTAATGGTAAAGTTGGACCTAGGCCATAATCCCGAGAATACCATTCCTATCTTTAGGATCCTTTTATTAACCTCACAGTTCAAGACCCTCTTAGTCATGATGCTAACTTATAACATGGGCTTTGGAAAATATTATTGATCTTGATTCATATTGCTTCCATTATTTGTTCTCTATGAATCTTAAGCGCTTAAACACACATTGCTGTTAAGCAGAGGTTCAACTCATCTCCCACTGAAGTCAGTAGGAGTCTTCTCATTGGTTTAAGTGGGAATTTTAATGGATCTCAAAAAATCATATTAATCTTAGGAAAAAAAACCAGGAAAAGAACTCTAACTTGTGATGTGGAATTCAGCCCTTACACACACTGCAATGTTTGCTGGACCTGATACCAGTTTGCCTTAATATAGGTGTAAACTCAGAGTACTTTCATTACAGTTAGTAGGGTTATACTAGTGAAGAATGTAGGATTAATTAGGTCTAACTAGTTAATTAGCAACAGCTCCAGAGGAAAGTGAATAGAAGGAAATCATTTATTCAAGTAGTTTATTCTTTATGTCCCTAAATAACATGGCTTTATATTCCTTTAAAAGCATTATTTTCTAATAAACACAACTGTAAAAATTCTCATTATTTGTATGTCTAATTCCTATGTGAAACTTACTGAGATCTTGGCCTCAATCATATCTAGTAGAAATGAGATCCACGGGTTAATTATAGATGTTCAAAGGAGTGCTTCTTTTTATCATTTTTGTATTTGCTATTAATGTCATTGAATGGAATAGAGTTCAGACTTGGATCTACTATTTTCAGTGAAAATTTAACCCATGTATCAGAATGTAAAACACAGATGGGCAAGCTAACCTTGGCCCAAACTGTCTGCTCCTGCTGAGCAGGGAGGCATTCTCTAGCACCCCCCTGGCTCCTAGTCTGAGCCACTGCAGGTATGTGGCTGCATTTCCAGAATCAAAAGTGTATGTCTGTTCACTTGCTTATTGGTTCCATCTATGCACCTTAAACTAAGCTGCAAAGATAGACTCAATTCAGCCTTGGGCTTTTGACTGTCTGTACTTAGCCTTGATGGCTATCTCTGTAGTTCCTAACATGGAAAAGGATAATTGTCATGTGACCTTTTGCACAATATCAGCTACCTTAGGAATTTTGAAAGGTGACTGGGGGGGAGGGGGAAGTTTTGGATCAGTAAGCTATACTATAATAGAAGAATGCCTATAACATGTTTAAGGCATCGCAATAGGTGTTTTCTTTCTTTCTTTTTATTATTGTTATCCAGTATGTGCAAAAAGTAATGTTGAGAAATTACATAAGTATAAATCCTGGATCCAATTTTGCAAGCCACATTCAGACAGTACTCCAATTGATTTCTGAAATGCATAATAATACTGAAATTCACTTTGCTTGGACAAGCAGTGCTCCAATATGCAGAACCAGCCAAGTTCCATTTTTTTCCCTTCAGGACTGATAAGTGGATGAGTCTCATCTCTTATTTTTAGACTAATTGAAAACATGTAATAGTTAATTCTCATCAGATGGGAATGCTGTGTTTAAGAGTTTTTTTGGTTTTGATTATTGAGTGCCCTATACCTGGTCTTCTGCAATCTTATGACAAGTGAATGCAAAATACCACCATTCTAATTTGGTCTAAGTGACTGATTACAGTAGATGGGAAAATCAGGCTCGTTTATGGTTTTCTCTGATCGTATGTCTGCTGCTCCTTATGCTGTCAATTCCCTACTCACTAAGATGTCTGCTATTCATACACTAAGTGAAGTCTCAAATTTCTTTCTTGGAATATCATATTTCAATGAATACATTTCCCTTCAGTATTTGCAGCTCTACTATTAATCCTTCTTTTTTTACTACCATTTCCACAGCATCAGTTTTATTACCCTCAAAATTTCATCTTTAAAAAAGAAATGATTGCTTAGCCCATGAAATTCACTACATATTAAAACATTGCAAGGTTTTGTGCTGAAACACGTTTGTTGTTGGCACTTACATTCCATGCTTGGCAAAAACCCCCCCAGATATTCTATCATCCATCTGGCAACTATATCCTCTGTTATCAGAGGACCAGTCAAAAGTGCCAGTTGGTCTTTTATACTTGTCCCTTTTTATTTAGTTGCTGGTGTAAGATTGCACATTGCACAATGGAATAATGGCACATTTTAACTGCTATCTGTGTTTCTCAGTACTCCAGGTTAAAGAATAATTTAAGGGTATAGAGTGAAGTGGGATAGTAAGGCATTTGTATATCAGGAAGAAGAATCTTTTAGGTATAGTGTCTGAACGTTTAAGAGAGAATAGATTGCAAGATTTTCTTTAGATATAACTTTATTTTAGGATTAAAACATGCTGCTCTCTGAGGTACACAGTATGAAAAGTACAAACTCTGTTGATTTTTCTACTACCACTGGGGGTTGATATGGGTAAGGCAGGGATACTTGAATGAGCAGTACAGCTGAACTAACATACTGGGGGATAAGGGAAAAAAGAAAATGTTCTAAGCAAAGAGCTGCCACTGTTTAATAAATAGCTTAGCCAGAGTTGGAAGGGGAGCGAATAGCAAAACCACAGAGCTGGGATGAATATCTGGGCTTTCTCAGCCCCATGGCTGTACTGCAAACACGTACAGGCATCCTTGATATCAGATTAACCTGATCTTATTCTAAGTTAGTTCACTTGCTTGGGTGAACTAACTTAGAACAGGTACGTCACTTGGGGATGATTTAAGCCCTCTGAATGCCTAAAGAATTAGGCATTTATATTGACATAAACCTAGTTAGGTCAATCTAACACTGACTAGCACTATGGATGAAAGGGACTTGGGGGTCATGATTGACCACAAGATGACTATGAGCCTTTAATGTGATACTGCAGCTAGTAAAGTGAGCAAAATGCTGGCTTGCATCCATAGACGCTTCTCAAGCAAATCCCAGGACGTCATTCTCCCATTGTACTTGGCCTTGGTGAAGCCACAGCTGGAGCTTCACAATTCAAAAAATATGTGGAGAAGCTTGAGAGAGTCCAGAGAGCCGCACGCATAGTTTCATAGTTTATAGTCGGAAGAGACCTATTAGACAATCGAGTATGACCCCCTGCTCTGGGCAGGAGAGAGTGCTGGGGTCAGATGACCCCAGCCAGGAGTCGTTCCAGTCTCCTTTTGAATATTTCCAAGAAAGGGGACAACACCACCTCCCTTGGAAGCCTATTTTGTATTTTGGCAACACTCACTATAAATAACTTTTTCCTGATTTCCAGCCTGAATTTTCTCTCTTTTAACTTGTGTCCATTGTTTCTAGTTACCCTGAGTGTCGCCCTGGTAAACATTGTATCCCCCACTTCCTGCTGACCCCCCCGATGAGTTTGTAGGTGGCAACAAGATCACGTCTCAGCCTCCTCTTGTGGAGGCTAAGGAGGTCCAGGTCTCCCAATGAGTCCACATAGGGTTTCTTCTGTAGGCCTTTAACCATATTGGTGGCCCTCTTCTGAACTTTTCCAGGTTATCTACATCCCTCCTGAAGTGCGGGAACCAAAACTGGACACAGTACTCCAGCTGCAGCCTGATGAATACCATATAGAGGGTAAGTATCACCTTCCTAGACCCGTTGGTGATGCACCTACATATGCAAGAAAGAGTGCGGTTAGCTTTACTTATTACCTCATCACATTTGTGACTCGTGTTCATTCTGGAGTCAGTTATGACTCTGAGGTCCCTTTCCGCAGTTGTGCTGCTTAGATTGGTCCCTCCCAGACTGTAGTGCTGATAATTCTTCCTCACCAGGTGCAACACATGACACTTACCCTTGTTAAACTGCATCCTATTCTGTTCCACCCACCTCCCCAGCCTGTCCAGAACCACTTGGATTTGCTCCCTGCCCTCTAGTGTGTTTACCTCTCCGCATAGTTTTGTGTCATCAGCAAACTTGGCCTGGGTGCTTACTACTTCCTCATTCAAGTCACTAATGAAAATATTGAATAGTACCAGTCCCAGGACAGAGCCCTGGGGCACGCCGCTGCCTACATTTCTCCAGGCAGAAACTGACCCGTCTACCACCACTCTTTGAGTGTGTCCCATAAGCCAATTTTCTACCCACCGGACTGTGTAATAATCTACCCTGCAGTTTTTTGGTGTATTTATAAGAATTAGGTGTGAAACTGTGTCAAAGGCCTTTTTAAAGTCTAGGTAAACAACATTTACCTCTGTTCCCTCATCTAAGTATTTAGTAACCCGGTTGTAAAATGAAACTACGTTGGTCAGGCAGGATTTGCCTGCTAGGAACCCATGCTGATTAACCGTTAGCATTATTTTACCTGCTGGTCCCCAGCAAATGTGATCTTTAACTATTTTCTTAAAGGTCTTGCCAAGAATAGAGGTGAGACTAATTGGCCTATAGTTACCTGGTTCCTCCTTCCTCCCCTTCTTGAAAATAGGGACTACATTGGCCCTTTTCCAATCCTCTGGGACCTGTCCTGAGTGCCATAAGTGCTTGAATATTTGTGCCAGTGGGTCCACTATGACTCCAGAGGGCAGAGAGAAAATCCAAGTGGTTTTGTATAGGCTGGGGAGGTGGGCAGAACAGAACAGGATGCAGTTTAACAAGGGTGTCATGTATTGCACCTGGAGAGGAAGTCATCAGAACTCCTATAGTCTGCGAGGGACCATTCTATTTCCCTAAGGGTGAAGATCCTCGGGGCCTATTGACTTAAATACATTCAGCTCCTCCAGATGCCCCTTTACTAGGTCTGCATGAACCGCTGGTGGGTTGGTATCTATCCTGGGCTTGTCTAAAGTCCTAATGGCATGTTTATTCGTATTCATGTCCAGGAACACAGATGCAAAGAATTCATTTAGAATATCTGCTTTAGCCATTCTATCTGTTACCAGTTGTCCTTTGTCGGTCTGAAGTGGTCCTAAGTTATCCCGCACTATTTTTGCTGCTTATGTACTTAAAAATGACTTTTTGTTATCCTTGACTTCTGTCACCACTTTGGCTGTCCTCACTGCTTCTCTGCAGGCTCAAGCCAAACAGATGAACTCCTCCTTGGTAACTGCCCCCTGCTTCCACAGCCTATAGGCCTCTTTTTTCCTCACCAGGCTTTCCTGGATTTCCCTGCTCAGCCAAGATGGTTTCTTTGCTTTTTTCCCCCCTTTATGTGGACTGTGATAGTCTTTTTTTTGTGCCTGCAAGATTAGTCCCTTGAGAAATGCCCACCCTTCCTGGACTCCCATCTTTGCGAGGCTATTACCAGTCAGTCCCTCCCTAACTAATTTCCTGAGTTTACCAAAGTTGGCCTTCCTGAAGTCCAGAACTTTTGCCCTACTAGTTATCTTCCCCACCTTTCATGAGATAGTGAACTCTATCAATAGGTGGTCACTGTCCCCTAGGTTACCTTGTACCTGCATATCCCCCACCAAGTCATCCCCTGTGGCCAATTCCAAGTCTAGCATGATCAGAGGTCAGGAAAACAGACCTTATGATGAGAGGCTGAGAGCCACGGGACTCTTCAGCCTGGAAAAGCGCAGGCTCAGGGGTGATCTGATGGCTGCCTATCAGTTTATTGGGGTATTCACGAGTATCTGGGGGAATGATTGTTCACTAGAGCACCCCAAGGGATGACAAGTTCGAACGGTCATAAACTCCTCCAAGACCATTTCAGCCTGGACACAAGGAAGAACTTCTTTACTGTCCAAGCCCCCAAGGTCTGGAATAGACTGTCACTGTAGTTCAAGCATCTACTTTGAATGCCTTTAAGAGAAAAGTGGATGTTTATGTTGCTGGGATCCTATGACCCCTGCTGTCTTCCTGGCCCTGGGACAGGGTGCTGGACTCAATGATCTTCCAAGGTCCCTTCCAGCCCTAATGTCTATGAAATCTGTGAACTGTAATACATGTAAGTACCCATGAGTGTACACATGCAGCTTGTGGTGCCTGAAAGCAGTTTGAAGCACTGCAAACTGCATGGGATGCATTTGTACCTGGTTTTTTTTGAGACTAGGAGATCACAGTGTCAAAAAAACTGCCACTGAAAAAAGTGGTATAGCATGTGAAGCAGCAGCATGCACCGCCAGAAAAGGAGCCTGGCCAGGCTGCCAGCCAGGCTTCAAGTGCTGCCACTGCTGCCATGGGAGGCCCCCGGGTCCCCAGGTAAGGCTGCTGGGGTGAGCACAGGTGCTGGCCCAAGCTTTTCCTACCCCACCCAGGACAATTTGTCCTGCACAAACCCCACATACAAGGGCATGCACAGTGGCAAAAGGGAGTGGCACAAATTTGTGCCACTGCTATTGCTGTGGCAACTATGTGCCCCTGCATGAAGGGATGTGCTGTTAGGCTGTGTCCAGATGAGCGCAACACCACATATTCATATATTCCCCACACTGAAAGGTAACTGGAGGGGGGGGCCCTGCAGTTACAAAAGGTCTCCCCGCAAAAAATGCAGGGCAGCACATGCAGGGACAGCCGCCCAAAACCAGAGCCTGGCTTGCCGGAGCCATGCTCCAGCTGCTGGCCAGGCTCCAAGCAACAGGGTTGCTGTGGCTGCAAGTGCATGAGGTCCCCAGGACTCCAAGTAAGGGTGCTGGGGCCAACACAGTCGCTGGCCCCAGCCTCCCCTAACCCACCCAGGGTAACCTGCTATGTGCCAGAGGGCACATGGCACAGGTGTTCTCTGGGGTCAACTAGCAGTGGCACAGGATGTACTGCTGCTTCTTGTCCCTGGAGAAACAAACATCTACACTCATCTGGACACAGCCTTAGAGTTCAAATTCAGTTCCTGCCTTGTGCCTGGGTCTACACAGCTGAGCATTTAATCTGACTAGGTTGCCAGGTAGAATTATCCCCCTCAATATTCTATTTTATCTCTATAACTACAGTGACTGCTGGTTATTTGGAATCGAATCAGGCAGAGCACTTTTGAGTCAACCCACTATTCTAATGAGGAGCAGCAAAGTAAAACGAGCAAGGTAAAAAGACCAGAACTTCGTTTTAGTTTACTCATTAATTCTAATAGCCAGTGTGGGGAAAGCAAGATGCTATTAAGTATCGGGACACTGGGAAATGCCCATAGTACAAAGCATTTGACTTTTGGGGTTTGATTTTATTATGCAGCTGACTCTATTAAATAATATTTTGGTAAGCGGTGAATACTGTTTATTTAATCTCCAACAACTTCATTGGTTTTATTTTTAGCAATGTTAAAAAAAAAATCCAAACCCTGCTTTCTCTACCCTTTATTACAAAAGAGATACAGACTTTTCTGCCATGAATTCAGCTTACTGTTCATAAGTCAAGAATGTATATCTAGAGGGTTTTTTGATTCTCCTTTCAGGGTTCTTTCCATTCCTTTCTGCTTTTGTCAGCAACTGTTTGCTACTGTCTCACCTCCATCCCTCTGCAGTCTTTTGTCTTTGCCTCCATCTCCTCTCCCTGACTTAATTTCTCTTCTTAGAAAACTTTTCATTCCTCTGTGTCTTGCCTCCTACTTCTCATCCACACAGAAAGATGCATGGGCTCTGCCTTTATTACAAGATTCAGTTACAATACTTCTTTCTCTGTGTTCCAAAAGTCCTGCATGGACTTTTTTGAGCTTACTTCATGCCTTTCTGTATTTCCCTACCCAACAGCTACATTCAGCTGTCACTGGATTTTTCTCAGTTCTTTCACTCAAGTTCTCCCTTAACAACTTCTGCTTCCATTCCTGTTCTTTGGAAGAGTCTTCTATATCTCTCATTTTGAATCTCATCTGAAAAATATATAATCACATATAACAACATAAGGAACACATAACTTAGTAAATATTTTAAGGAGAAAGTTTATATAAGTGTGAAGGCTGAATCAGCACAAGAACAGGAAAATAGTCATAACATTTAAGGTAATTTTAACTAAAGAAAACTAAGTTTAGAAATTATAAATCATATTAAATTATAGTTGGGGGGATGGGGAGAAGTGTTAATAAATAATGGGTGAACTTACTTTTCTAACTAACCATTAAAACTGTTGTATTGCGTTTTTGCAGTGTCTAGTAGAGTGGGCTATACAATAATATTGTAGGACTTAAACAACAAAAAACCCAGTAGTGCTTCTGCTTACTAGTGGGATGAATTCTGTTGCTGGAGACAAAATTCTGGGAGATTCGTCTGAGTGACCCAAAGCATGATTCAGCCATGAAGGATATTCTACCCTCTTACCCTATGTCTATGGACTTGTTTGTTAGGGTACTGACTGGTGCTTTGCAGAAGTTATTTTTGAGGATGGTTTTGGACAAAGAAAAAGGTGAACTACCAGCCTATTGGGATTTGCAGAAGTTCCAGGCATAAGAGGGGAATGTGAATATTTCAGGAATGCAGTAAAGAAAGAAGATGTAGGGAAAGCATGGGTGATCATGCATCAACACACAAGAATATTCTGAAGGCTTTGGACAGAGAGGGGCGAGGGGAGAAGGTAGAGTGGTGAGAGCGAGCCTTGAACAAAATAGGTATTAGAAGTGTTCACAATATTCTGTGTGAAACTGATGTGGCCAAAAGAAAAGGTACTTCTCATAACTTCAAGCACCTTGAGAGGTCTAGTATAACAGCAAGAATGACCATAGGGAAATTACATCTTACTGCAGCCTGTACAAATTAGATTCCCTGGGTGGGCTCAGATGAGCGTGCATGTGTGCTTTGTGGTGCTGGGGTGAGCCCAAGTGCTGGCCCCAGCCTCTCTTGCCCTACTTGGGGCATTCTGCTGCATGCCAGTGAATGTATGCCCCTGCTTGGGAACAGTTGAGCAAATGTGTGCTGCCACTTTTTGTCACTTGGGAAATGCATGTTCCCACATGTAGGGACATGCCCTGTTAGGTTTTTTTAAAAATTCTGTCTGATTATAATATTTGCAATATTTCTGTTAATAATGGTTATTTTAAAGACTAAGTACTCATAGTATAAATTTAATAGAAAAAATCATTAGCTGTCAGGTAACTTTTTTCTATTAAATGAACTTTATGAGCCTTTAATAGGAAATCTAGTGGTATCTAAATGTTATCTAAATGGTTTTAAATTAGCTAAGTAACATGTTAGTCTCCTAAATGAAAAATTAGTTTACTGCTAATTCAGTGCTCAGAATGCACAGTTACTGTTGTCTAGGAAACATGATAATAGTATAAAGATGGAAATATAAGTTTATCTTTCTATGGCTTTTTTTCTGAAGGCCATATGTTCATTCGGTAGGATTCAATTAAAATAATAGGACAATGAATGCTTTAGTTTTCAAAATTGTTTCTTACTCCTTCAGATAAAATTCTCAAATCTAGTATACTCTTTCACCAATAATTTACTAGTGAAAGCTTCAGAGAAAAATTAAAAACTAATTTATACAAATTCCCAAATTCAGTGAAGTCAGTGGAAGTTCCTTCTATAGGCCATATATCAGGCCCATAATGGCACCTAACTGTATTTGAATACCTAAGGGTAATTAATGATGGTAATTCATGATTCATGAATTCTGGTAATTCATGAATTACAGAGCATGAATTCATGCTGGTAATTCATGCTCTGTATTCATGAAGTACAGAATTTTCTTAATTTCTGTAAATTCAGAAAATATTTACAAAAGCCAAACATAATTGCGGTGAATCTAATGATGTCATGAATGCTGCCCAGAAAACAAACTCCCAATTCAGCAAAATTAATATTGGAAAAAATCCCATTTGACAGTCTCCTAATATACAGAAACTTGTATATTCCTGCTTATTCGTAATTTCATAAAGGGGTGTGTTATGCCTCAGGTTAGGTGGTTGTGGAAGACAGTAAGAACCCTCCCTTACATTCTGATAAGCAGCCATTCTCTCCAGACCTATACTTGTGTGCTTGTTCTCTATGCCATACAGATAGAGAATAGAGAAGGAAGAGTGGAGTTTTAGCTCAATGTCATTCCTGCTCTCTGGACAGATCAGTTTAACAATAAATAGTTGCATCCCAGGAGCATGAGGTAAGTGAGAAGGAACAATGACTTTTAAATAGCAATACCAAGTCAGTGTAGCCCTTTTACTCCCCGCAAAATTCCAAAAACATATGTCAGATTTGGGAGGGTAGTGGGGCGGCAGGGGAGGGGAGGTAAGTGGGGAGCAGAAATCTAGCAAGGATATTTATTTTAGTGGTTTCAGTTCTGGCCACTTAGGTTAAAGGCATAATTTGGTTAAATTACTCCCAGTTTACTCAAAGCTTGCAATAGTTCTGATTCATATCAGAATGTTGTGATTATCACTTCAGCTAAATGTGTAAATGTTTTATTTTATTTCTGTATAACTACCGCGCGGCTCTCTCACATTTATGTGACCTTGTAGTTTTGGCTTCTAATCAAAATGAAAGCTTTGTACTTTTCCACGCTTGTATTAAGCTGCACATGCGTATTCTGTAAGTTTCATTTCTTATCTGTAAGTGTCTTTCCTGCAGAAACGAAACTTATGTAGAAAATCTACATAGTAACTATTATGTAAAAGAAACTATACTATTCCTGTATGCTTAGCTTATATCATAGTTAGTGTCACAGAGGCAGTCCAACCAACATCTATAAAGGAGGTAAAGAGGCAAGAAGTGGCAGAGACGACGACTGGACGACCCTTCAGGCTTGATCACCCTGTAGCCGGTCTTCAGCTCTCCGCCTGGGCGTATCCCAGCGAAAACCAAGGCCTCGAAAATCCAACAATCGACAACGATTCACTGTGTTACAGTTTTGTATCCACCATCCCGTTTATGAGCTGTTGACCAGCCCTAGGACTAACTAGTAAGCAGCCGCACCCATCCCGCAAGGGGTGGAAAGCAAGGGCTCGCTAGTGAACCCTGTGGGCCAACAGACCCCCTTTGTATCCGGCATACTGTAACTGAAGAAACATTGGAGACTCCACCTCTTGACTGCCTCTCTTCATAGCTTAGACAGCACATCTGCACTTTCTATACTTGTATTTACTGCAACTTCGTTCCAGCCGGTCTCCCCTCTTATTCGTGAGAGGGTGAGGCCAGGTGAGTGAATAAAACAAATTTTTACTTTACCTTATATCTACTCCGTAATAACTTCTACCACTAACACCCTATCTCAATGAGCTGTTGACCAGTTCTGGGACTTAAGGAGTTGGCAGCCGCACCTAGCCAATCAGGTTAAAATGCAAGGGCTTGCTCCGGAACCCCGTGAACCAACAGACATCCTACAAACTTATTATAGAAAACTAACAACTTACTCTAACTTGTCTACTTGCGCCAACTCGGCGAACCTCGAAGGCGGTCATAAAGCTACCTCCAATCCCACCCCACAAGCCGCGCGCTTGTCCACTCGTAAAGCCCGCGGCTCCCCAAGCAGTGCCGGAATCGCTAGCCCGGCATTCTGCCACAAAATGATGCTTGGTTTCTGAAAATACACATGCGTATTTTTGTACCCCCAACATGAATCTGAGTCCTTGCTGCCTGAGTTTATTTTTATGATAAGGTATACATTCATCTTTATCTCTTATGCATTTGTAGGATTGTAATCTGAAAATACTAAATCCCAATTGTACTAAAAGCACACTTCTTCCCCATTAATTGGAATGAAAATCACATATTAGTTTTCATCATATTTCAGTATGTTTTAGATATGGTTGCTTAGAAGACCATTCCAAAACTTCTACATTTTATCTGTAACCAATGTTTAGCCATTGTATTTTGTGCTAATGGTGGTCCTTAATCTAAGGGCTTTGTTACACAATAATTTTAGGCAGCTCAGGGAGTTCATAGCCCTTAGATTGCCCTCATATTAATACATGTAAATTACTTTTAAGTATTCTTTAGGTGTCTTGAAGTTATACCACTCGAAGGCAAGTTTACCTGTGATCCATCTTACATAACTCATGTTCCACAAATGAGTGGCCACTCCCCAGAGATAAGCCATCCAAGTTTCAGTTCTCTAGCATTCCAGGATGTGCTGTCCACTTGGCCCACCCTCCTGTCCTATGTGAACAACTCACAACTGTAGCTTCCAGTTAGGCATCTGCTCAACAGCCCTCTAGTAGCAGGTCACAGATGTGCTTGTCAGGGACAGTCAGAGAAGGTTTTTAGGTTGAATATGTAACTACTCTAATCTTGAACTAATACTAATCCTGATCAACATTTGAGAAGTTTAAAGTGCAATATGTAACAAGACCCTAAAAAGGTTTTGCCTAATATCTCCATCTCTCCCAATGTACTTGTAGAGGGTGACCATATTCCCTTCTGTCTCCTACTTTATTAAGTTAAACAAGCCAAGCGCCTTTCATTTTCTTTCAGAAGAAAGTAAGTCCCTGCAATCATTTTAATGGTCTTTCTTTGAACTTGATCCAGTTTTAAGTGGACCAGAACTCCATGCAATATGCTACATCTACTATCAATAGATTTTCTCTGTTGAATACATCCCGCTTACTACATCCTACACCCTGGCAGCTTGCAATCAATCTGGCAATACTAATCAATGCACCTAGTCCCTCTTTTACTTGGTTGTCCCTAGTGTATCTACCAAGTATATCCCTTTCAAAATTTTGGAAAAGATGAGTAAAAATGGTTTAGTCAGTTTTGAGAAAGAGGCTAAAAAAATGTTGATTACTGTTGTTATTATTTGTAACTATCCATATTCTAATGACTTTCCTTGAGCAAGTCTGGTAATTATATATTTGGAGCAGGGACTTGAACTTTGGTGCTGGGGTGGCCATTGCATCAGATGTGCCTTTGCCATCCCTGTGAATATCTGACATTATCCATTTAATGTTAAAAAAATCACAGTTCACACAGGAGAAAAACTAACTTCTTTGGGTGACTGAAGTGCACAGATGGCATTCCCAGATTTTGTGTGTTCAGCTCAGGGTTAGAGATATGAAAGCTAAGTTTCCTGTACAGGTTCCCCTCACTTTATGTGGGTTCTGTATCTGAGAATTTATCCTTATGCGATGATCCTTTTTATACCAAAAATTTATTATATTCGAGGTAAGTTCACTCTTATGCAATTGGTGTGATGGAAGCTCGCAGTCATCTGCTTTGTGCAGTACATTATAGGAGTGACACGCACCAAAATCTAGTCTCCTATGTGGATCTGTGCTCCTTGCTCGTTGTCGGTGACACGTGTTTTTGTAGTTGCCATTTCCATTATGGCTTCTGAGTCTCACTTGGCTACCCCCAACCCCACCCCGGTGGTGTTGGAGGGTGATGGGAGCCTGTTGAATCTCCTGTGGATGTTACCCTTCCTGTACCTCCTACGAGTGATGTGGAGTCAGAAACTAAAGAACCTTCATCACCCTCTCTTCACACCAACTAAACATTCATCACTACCCTGTGTTTGTGTGTACTTTCTGCTATTGGTGAGTACCAAAATTGTCATAAAAGTGGTAGAAATGGGTCTGGGAGCCAGTATGGTCAAGGTCTTGGAACATATCCCTATTTGTTATATTGTAAAGTAGGTTCCCTTTATGCAAATTCAAGTTATATGCCATTTTCCAGGAATGCACATACAGCATAAAGCAAGGGGAACTTGAATTGGTATGGCTATTACAGACTGCCTCACCAGGGGAATGAGCTGGACCTGGCATTCTCAGGTCAGCTCACAGAGGCTTTAAAGTCAAGGAATGTGGTTGTCATAAGTGACCTAAACTACCCAGACATCTGCTAGGAGGAGCAGTTAGCCAGGTCTGACTGCTCATGGAGGTTCCTAGCCGGGATACAGGACCTCCACCTAACCCAGGAGGAAATGCCTTGCAGGACCTGGTCCTGGCCATGGTCAATGACCTGGTGAGAGGTCTGTGGGTACTCGACCACCTGGGCTACAGCGATCGTCGCCTGCTGGAATTTACTATCCAGAGCAGGGTGGTGAAAGCAAGCAGCAAGGCAGAAGTCCTCAACTTCAGGAGGGCCAGCTTTTGTAAGCTAAGAAGGTTAATAAGGAAGGCATTGGGATCTCGGAGCTTCAATGAGATGGTAGTCCAAGACAGGTGGTTGTTCCTCAAGAAGATGATTCTCCGAGTTCAAAGGGAGTCAGACCCAATATGCATCTTGGGGCAGGAGTGCTAAGAAGCCCCCATGTCTTGGCAGAAGCATCCAGGGATGCCTGAGGGCAAAAAAGGAGGAGTACAAACAGTGGAAGCAAGGGGCTATCACCAAGGAGGACTACAGCTCCATTGCTTGGGATTGCAGGGAGGCTGGTAGGAAAGCAAGGCAGAGATGGAGCTAGGGCTAGCGACCAGAATTAAGGATAATAAAAAGTCCTTTTTCAAATACACAGGAAGTAAGAAGAAGGCATCGGGTAACGTGGGGCCCCTACAGGATAGGCTTGGCAATCTGGTGATTGTGGCAAACAAAAAAGCTGACCTCTTTAATGACTTCTTTGCCTCCATATTCCTGAACAGGGCCCAGGACATCTCCCCACTAGAATTGTGGACAGACCAATGGGGGACACCACCAGGCCTAGGGTCAGGGATGACCTAGTTAGGGAAGTTTTGGAGGGGCTGGTCATGTTTAAATCAGTAGGTCCAGATGCCCTTCACCCGAGGGTGCTGAGGGAATTGGCGGGGGTCATAGCGAAGCCCCTGGCATGGCTCTATGAGTGCTCGTGGGGCACTGGCCAGGTACCAGAGGGTTGGAAAAGGGCCAGTGTGGTCCCCATTTACAAGAATGGGAGAAAGGAGGACCCCGGCAATTATAGGCCAGTCAGTCTTACCTTGGTCCTTGGGAAGACCTTTGAGAAAATTATCAGGGAGCATATCTGCAAGTGCTCAGCAGGGGAGGTAATGCTCAGGGCCAACCAACATGGATTCATTGAGGGCAGGTCCTGCCTGAGTAACCTGGGTTTTTTTTGATTAGGTCACAAAGTCCCTGGACAATGGTGTCAGGGTAGATGTCACCTTCCTGGACTTTAAGAAGGCCTTGGACATTGTTTCCCACCACATTCTCTTAAAAAAAACTTGGTGACTGTGGCATTAATGCCTACATAGTCAGATGTGTGGCACATTGGCTAGATGGTTGCACCCAGAGAGTGGTGGTGGACAGGTCATTTTTGACCTGGAGGGGTGTGGGCATTGGAGTCCCCCAGGGCTTGATCCTGGGGCTTGTACTGTTCAACATCTTTATCACTGATCTGGATATGGGTGTGGAATGCACACTGTCCAAATCCACTGACAACACCAAGTTGTGGGGTGAGGTGGGCATGCTGGAGGGGAGGGACAGAATCCAGCTAGATCTAGATGGGTTACAGAAGTGGGCAGATGAGAATAGGATGGATTTCAATGCAGACAAGTGCAAGGTACTGCATCTAGGGAGAAGGAGCCAGCAACAGTATACCAGTTCTACCTTCCAAATGGGACCAGAGGAAGGCTTAACTGAGACCCTGTGGGTCAAACTTCAAGGAGGGCAGGGGGAGAGGGATCTGGTGGTAGGGGTTTACTCCAGGCTACCACATCAGGAGGAAGAGCTGGATCTGGAATTCTCCAGGCAGCTGGGGGAGGCCGTGCATGCAAAGGATGTTGCGGTCATGGGTGATATGAATTACCCTGACATCAACTGGGAGGAGCAGTCAGCCAGGTCTAGCCACTCACGAAGATTCCTGACGTGCATACAGGACCTACACCTCATGCAGGAGGTACTCATCCCCACTAGGGAAAATGCTATACTAGATCTGGTGTTAGCCTCTGGGGACGACCTGGTGGGGGAGGTGCTAGTACAAGGGAGGATCATGAAATGATCCAGTTTGCTATTCAGAGAAAAGTGGGGAGGGTAACAAGCACAGCGCAAATGCTTGACTTTAGGAAAGCAAACTCTGATGTGCTCAGAGCAGTAGTCAGGGAGGCACTTGGAGCCCAGGGTGTAGCTAGTATGAGGGTCCAGGAAAGGTAGTCTTTCCTCAAGGAGGCTATCCTCTGCGCAGGAAGGTGGGAAAAGGTTCCAAGAAACCTCCATGGCTGAGCACGGATATCCAGGCTGGCTTGAGGGCAAAGAAAAAAGCATACTGGTGGTTGAAGCAGGGGGCAGGGGCAAAGGAGGAGTACACCTCCCTGACCCGAGCTTGTAGGGATTTAATAAGGAAGGCTAAAGCAGCACTAGAGCTTAGATTAGTTTCTGGGATTAAGGATAACAAAAAGTCCTTTTTCAAGTATATAGGTAGCAAGAAGTCTCGGGGTAACATTGGACCCCTATGAGGCAGGGCAGGGCAGGGCAGGGCAGTTGGTGACGGACGCATGAGAGAAGGCAGAACTCTTCAACAAGTTCTTTGCCTCCGTGTTCCTGTCTGCTGGCAATGGCGTGATCTCGGGTGCTAGCGTAGAGAGGCCCAGGAAGGATGCGAGTCCCCTGACTGTTAGTTCAGATGTAGTTAAGGATTACCTGGAGGGCTTAGATGTGTCCAAGTCAGTGGGCCCAGATGACCTTCATCCGCAGGTGCTGAGGGAATTGGCTCGTGTCATCGCGGAGTCATTGGCATGGCTGTTCAAGGACTCCTGGTGCTCGGGCCAAGTCCCTGAGGACCGGAAAAGGGCCAGTGTGGTCCCTGTTTTCAAGAAGGGAAGGAAGGAAGAGCCTGGCAACTACAGGCCAGTCAGCCTCACTTCTATCCTGGGGAAGGTCTTTGAAAAAATTATCAAGGGCCACATTTGTGAGAGCCCTGCAGGGGAAGTGATGTTGAACATCAGCATGCCTGACTAACCTGGTCTCTTTCTATGACCAGGTAACAAAGAGCTTAGATGTGAGGGAGGAAGTCAATGTCATCTTCTTGGACTTCCAGAAGGCCTTCGACACAGTGTCCCACCCAATTCTGGTGGGCAAGCTGAGGGACTACGGCACTGATGAATGCACAGTCACATGGGTGCAAACTGGCTCCAGGGGTGAACCCAGAGGGTGGCGGTGGACAGGTTGATGTCAACTTGGGAGGGTGTAGGTAGCGGAGTCCCCCAGGGCTTGGTCCTTGGGCCGGTGCTGTTCAACATCTTCGTTAGCGACCTGGATGAGGGTGTGGAGAGCACCCTGTTCATGTTCGCTGATGACACCAAGCTGTGGGGTAAAGTGAATAGACAGACAAGTAGGGACCGCATCCAGGCAGACCTGGATAGGTTAGAGAAGTGGGCGGATCTGAACAGGATGCGGTTCAACAAGGACAAGTGTAGGGTGCTGCACCCAGGGAGAGGGAACTAGCATTATGGTTATAGGTTAGGGCCTAACCCTCTCAGCAGCACAGAGGCAGAGAGGGATCTTGGAGTCAGGATTGACTCCAGGATGAATATGAGAGTCACCAATGCGACAAAGCAATAGGCAGAGCCAACCGCACCCTGTCATACATCAACAGGGGCATCACTAACAGGTCCAGAGAGGTCTTGCTCCCCCTCTATGCAGCGCTGGTCAGGCCACAGCTGGAGTACTGTGTTCAGTTCTGGGCACCGCACTTCAAGAGGGACGTGGAGAACCTGGAGAGGGTCCAGAGGAGGGCCACTCATATGGTTGGGGGCCTCTGTGGCCAGCCCTATGAGGAGAGGCTGAGGGACCTGAATCGCTTCAGTCTCCGCAAGAGGAGACTGAGGGGGGATCTTGTGGCTGCCTACAACCTTATCAGGGGCCAGCAGCAGGGACTCGGGGAAAGTCTGTTCACCAGGGCCCCCCTTGGAGTCACCAGGAACAATGGCCACAAGCTGAGGGAGAATAGGATTAGGTTAGATATTAGGAAGAACTACTTCACTGTAAGGGTGACCAGAGCCTGGAATAGGCTTCCCAGAGAGGTGGTGCTCTCACCTTCCCTGGAAATCTTCGAGAAGAGACTGGATAGGCACCTGGCTGGGGTCTTCTGACCTCTGCCACCCCCAGTGCTCCTTCCTGCCCATGGCAGGGGGTCGGACTAGATGATCTGTCTAGGTCCCTTCCGACTCATTGAGTCTATGATTCTATGAACACACCTATAGGCTGGGAAAAACCTTCTTGTCAACATGGTGGCCGAAAGGGTTCTTGGACTCGTTGACTCCGGGATGAACATGAGCCACCAATCTGAGGAAACAGTAAGTAAGGCTAACCAGACTTTGTCATGCATCTACAGATGCATCACAAGCAGGTCCAGGGAGCTGATCCTTCCCTTCTGTGTGGCATTGGTTAGGCCACAGTTGGAGTACTGCATCCAGTTCTGGGCACCACGCTTCAAGAGGGATGTGGCTAGCATTTAGAGGGTCCAGAGGAGGGCCACTTGCATGGTCAAGGAGCGGCAGGTCAAGGCCTATGAAGAGAGGCTGAAGGGCCTGAACCTATTCATCCTCCACAAGAGAAGGCTGAGAGGGGATCTGGTGGCCATTTACAAACTCACCAGGAAGGACCAGTGAGAATTGGGGGAGGCTCTGTTCTCCTAGCCATCACCCGGGGTTACTAGGAATAATGGCCACAAATTGTTAGAGAGAAGGTTCAGGCTGGACATCAGGAGGCATTACTTTAAAGTTAGGGCTGCCAGGCTCTGGAATGGGCTCCCAGGTGAGGTGGTACTCTCTTCCACCTTGGGGTTGTTTAAGAGGAGGCTAGACAGATATTTGGCATGGGTGATACGACCCTGGCACCCGTCCCTGCCTGGGACAGGGGGTCAGACTTGATGATCTGTTTACGTCCCTTCCGACCCTAAACACTATGATACTGTGGTTACTTCCAGCCTCTTTAGGTATGGTGGGGCTGGGCCCTGTAACTGAGATCTTGGAGCCTGGTATTTCCTGTGCTTTTAGCAGTACCCACACAGTCTGAAAAATCAAAGTGTTAGAATCAAGAGGTCAGGGAAGAAAAGCCAGGCCAAGGAGAAAGTAACTTGGGCAGGAATATTGAAATAGTAAGTGGGAGAGTTGAGGGGGGAAAGGTAATGGGAATGCAACTGCTAGCTCCAGAAGATTGGGATGTGGAGTTGAGAGAAAATCAGAGATCAAAGACAGAGGAAAGACACTGTCTCCAAAACATGATTACATGTTTCCTCCCTCCCTCTCCCCTCACTCCTTTGGGTCATAGGACAGAAATGATCTGGGGATGAATCGAGTTTGTGTAGTAAATGAGGTTGGTTGCAGGAATTTTATCTTTTTTCTGCAAGAGTTGAAAGTTTTGTAGTGAATGAGAAAAAGATTGCAGGAACAGAAAAGATAGTCTTATTGTTAAAACAGATTAATGTTACTTGAAAGAATTGGATTCTATTTTTCCTATGTGGTGAGCAAGTCACTCGAAATCACACTATTCACAGGCTATCGGTAATTGTGCATATCTCTTTTCTGGGTACTGTTGAGTCCCCAGCACTTCTGCAGAGCATACTAAAAGTTGCAGCTGAAGTCAAGGGGAGCGATGTTTGAACCTAACATACATGTTTTGTTATGTGTCCAAGGAGTTTCAAACTGGGCACCCAAAATTAGTGGATGCTTTCTTACTCTAATTTCTCTCTGCTTCAGCTTCCTGCCAGTGTGGGAATAATGTCTTGCCTGACAAGTGTCTTGTAAATATTAATGATTGTGAATAAAAAGGCCAATGAGGAAAACTAATATTTCTGACTTCAGTGCAGGGTTGGAATAATGTATAGTGAACAAGGCAAGGATGTAAAACAAAATATTGAAGCTGCTAATAGAGTGATGTTATTCATGTATGGAATGAGGCATGGAGAGCTGTAGGAGGAAAATATCTGATGATATATAGACTGTTAAAATACACACATCCAAAATCTGTTAAAACTGGATATGCAGTCCCTAACAGAGTACAGTTTCTGTATGTACAATATTCTCACTAGGTGCCCTCCTCCTGCTTTTTTCATTTAAAAAAGGGAATCTTTCTCATAGCAATGTATGTTAATGTCTAGAGGCTGGCTGATGAATGTGATATTATCCATACCATGCTCTGTAGTTACCGCTCCCCAAAATAATAAGGAAATTTAGCTTGCTCAGAACATTTTAGGGAAAATAGGCATTTCCCCTAACAGTACTACATACCCCTGCTACAATCCATTTCCAGTTTTTGTTCGAAATTTAACTCCTTTAAAATGAAGACTGAAAGTCATGGAAAGGAACAAAGCAGAGATCTGTGCTCATCAGTATTCAGGAGAGTGAAATGGACTCTGAAGAGGAGAAGGAAAATCAACCTGAAGCCATATTGTTGATGAGAGGCCACCTTGACTCCCTGACAAGTACAAAGGAATCATTGTGTCATGTGAAATCTCTTCAGAGTAATTCTTCTAAAGTAGTGAATTTGAGAAGAACCAAGGGATTCCAGTCCAAGGACCACATCAAGAATGAATTATTCATACCCTTGCTTGTTAAAATATTGCTTATTATCAATCATAGGTACGTGTTCTTCCAGTACAACTTGATTGGTTTGATGAACTGTAAGACAGCACCCTTCTAATCTATGTATTTAACTGTCTCTCCTTGATTAAACACAAACTGTGTAAAGCAGAGAAGGGAAGAGATGAGCAGGAAACAGAGGCATATTATTCAGGAATTTTTAAAACTTACCTCAGGAGGTTTGGAGCACTTTATAAGAGCCCCATCTTGTTCTGTTAAGTACCAACACATTTCCCTGCAAAGGGAAATACGTATAACATACCTACAAATTCATAAAAAAATATTTCATCACACAGTGTTAATGGATCACAATTTTAGGAAATACAGTAACTTGTCATACTTTCTAGGCAAAAATATTCAATTCCCTGAGAAATCTATCCCTAAGGTTAATACCCCAGAGCAAAAAGTAAAATAGTCTCTAGTTATAATATCATAGAGGGAACCTGCTTTTACTGGAGAGGAGAAATGATTTGAAATACAGGCACCCACACCATCTTAAACTTAGGTGTTGTCATTGTAAAAAATTTAGCAGGACTTTAGTCCTGTTTCAGCAAATCATTTAAGTATGTCTACTTTCAGGATACCCATGCCTGTGATATCCATATTGGCTGAGCTGTATGCCTGGTTAATTTAAATGCTTTGGATTCCTCTGAGATTATAGGTGCTTTGCGAATATCATGAAATGAAAGTCCACTTACCCTTCTCTAATCAGCTCTAGTAATTTTCGCTAAGGAAAGCTCCATACTCTGCTAATAATCTAAAACTGAGACATTTCCATTAAAAAAGGATGAAATATATCTGTACTTTGTGTGTATACTATATACATATGTTTGTGTGTAAGTGTATAACATATATATGCATATATTACAGTAAGTGTGCATTTTGTTTAAATGTGTGTATATGCTATATATACTGCACGCACACACGCACCACGTTCTCTTTCTCTTTCCTGTTTTATTAAGCTAAACAAGCCCAGCTCCTTTCATCAGCTTTCAGAAGAAAGAAGGCCCACTTAAATTATTCTAGTGGTCCTTCTTTGAACTTGCTCCAGTTTTATGTTGACAAAAACTACATTCAGTTTTCTAAATGGGATCTTATTATTACAGTCTCTCTTAATATATACTGCCTTCTACACCCTAGGATTGCATTTGTTTTTCTTTACAGCCACACACATGCATGTGTGTATATGTGTGCACACACACACACACATCATACACAAATACCAATAAGCACACACTTCTTAAAATATTGTGAACTGTAACTGATTTCAATGGGGAGTTCTGCCTGAAGAATGATGACAAAATTATGATCCATAGTTAGTAGTTATTTGTTTAAAAAACTAGGCTTTGAATGTGTCTGTCCTTCAAGGACTGTATATAAAGCAAATTATGAGACATGGAAAAGAACGCCAAGGGATGTTTTGAAGACTTAATTTCTCAATGGACACTAAAGTACTTTAAGAAAATGTTTTAAAGAATGGATGAAAAATCATATGAATATTTTCTTGCCTTCCTGATGTATGATCAAACTGCGGATTAATATTTGTAGTAGAGCTGACTGAATGCTGAAAATTATGTACCTTCAAATGATGTATGCATTGATTGATAGAAACAGGTTAGTCAAAGGTATGTAATTATTATCCAGCCATCCCTAATTTATATACAGAAGGCACCAGATGACTTAAGAAACCAATGGGGTTTTTTTTAACTAAAGGAGTTCTGTGCATGTTTTATTGTGGGCCTGATCCAAATCTCATGGAAGCCAACAGAAATCTCTCTCTGGCTCTCTCTCATAGTATTGTAAGGCAAATTAACTGCTGAAAGGTCTATTTGCTGCAGATGAAATGTATATCATCTGTGTGTGTGTTTCTTTTGCAGGCTTTGGCCATGTATGCCTTACTTTGTTTGGTCAGTATAACTGTCAGCATATTCTTTTGCATTGTGTCAAGCTGCTGTCTCCTCACCTGTTGTGTACGGTGGTGTTTGCAGGCAGACTGTCACAGTTTGGATTTTCAGGCAGACTGTCATAATTTGGATTTGCTTCTGCTTTTTTTTCTGGCTTGCATGCTTACGGTGTGTTCAGATGTGCAGGCATGGCGGCTTTGTGGTGTCACAAACTGCACTCATTGCATGTTAAACCGTGCTTGGCACTGCTAATTTGCAGTGCAGGATTTTTCTGGTAGCACAAATAAACCCCAGAAAAAAAGCATGCGAAAATAGCATGTGCTGGGACAAACTTGGAGATGGGAGGAGCAGGTAGCATACGACGGCTAGCTTCCCCATCTCTGCACCCTTACTCCAGTTTATTGAAAAGGTAGATATGTTCTGTACTTCAGACAGATTTATAGCGTGGTGGGGCAGTGGAAGGGGTGATCTTTTAAAGGTGAAGGTATAGTAACTATTTCATTTGAAGCTGTAATGTTCCAGATATGCTTAGAATTGGTAATCTGTTTTGGAATAATGCATGCATTTAGTTTGGAGGTATCCTAAAAAGAAAAGAGAACTTTTTTCCTGAAGTTTTAGTTTTGGAATTTTCAATCCATCTGCATATGCCTGAGTGCCTTGATACCTTATTGACTGGTTTCAAGACTATTGGATTTACTTGGGTATTTGGGGGTTTCGTGTCACAGGGAGATGGGGTGGAGTTCAGGCTTTTTTCTTACTCTGCTAGTCAATAACAGCATTGTTACTCTGTGTAAATGTATTTAATTTTGTTAAAGCTCTTAGAGATCTTCAGGTATGGCCATCTATAAATGATAAGTTAAAATGCATGTGTCCAAAATGTCATTTATCAGTGAGACTCTATGTTTAGTTCTTAATCAGAAGAAAAGGTAACCTTGGTGATTTATGTATACCACTGAAAAGTGTACATTTGATTCTTTCATTTACTTATTTATAAATGCATGTACCAGTCACACATGCCTCTGCATGTGTTTACATTAAGCCCTCTTAAATAAAAGTGGTCACAGTGTTCTAATCATTTGTCATTCCAAAAATGAAAGTCAGCATAAAATCTTCTGCTCAGTAGAGCAATAGCCAGGGCCATCCCTATTTTTATTCACAGAAGAAACCCTGCCCTATGCCACAGAAACTTGCAGTAGTACAATAAACTTGCACCATGGCCTGATAGATAGCCAATATAGATGGAGAACATCAGATTCCCACACTATATTGAAATGAAAATCAATAGAACGAACTACATATTCGTTAAATATGAATAAGCAATCGGTACTTTGCATTCCTTATATTTTTGAAGGTATGGTTTGCGAACATTATCCTATCTAATTAGAGGTGAAAGCTACAGGACTTTTTTAGCATTAACTCAACTATTATCTTTTGTGTACCAGGAGGTATCCAAAGCTTAACTGGGATATCTGCAACATCTGCCTAATACAATGGTTATCAAACTTCTTAGACTCAAGGCAGCCCTTGGAAAATGACAGCTCTTAGCTTTCACTCAATTTTGATTACTTATTTAGATAAAAGTATTGTGTTTCTAAATTTTAACGTGAAATAGGAGGTTATGTTTAAAATCCAAGGTTGGGTTGGATGTGTACTTCAGACCATTTTTTAAAGTCCAGGCAGGGTTATCTTTGCAGAATTTACTCCTTAATATCTGAAGAAGGTAAGCAACTCCTCCAAACAATATCAGTGCTTGCATAGGCATCACTACTGTACAGTAGTCTCTCACACGTATCAGCTGTGTCTAGATGAATATGTATGTCAGATACTCAATATTTAGGAATATCATCAAAAATATGGATTGTATAATAAACTTATTCCAAGGAAGAAGTGAGGACCATGTGACACACCAAGAGAAGATAGATTTAAATTTGGAAAAATAATTGTTTTCTTCACTGTTTGGCATGAAATATTATCCAGTGATATTTTTCACAGAATCTATTCTTCTGTAGTGGGGTATTTAGCTATAGAACCTTTAGCTGGAATATCAACACAGTAGTCACCCCATAGGACAATATATTACAGGAATGTTTGCATATGAATAATATAAAATCTCTGGATGGCTCAATGAGGAAAAAGTCAGTCCAAATGGCACCTTTCACAGGCAGGTTTTAGGGATCACATCTAAAGATTTCACCCTAACAAATTGATTGCATTTAAAAGCCTAATAAAACTTAAAGCTGTATTACCAGACAGCGTCTCTTCCTGGTATAGCGATTTATTTAAAAAACATTTAAACTGTGCCTGTCAAGTAAATTACATACCCAAGAAATATAACTGACAAGTACATTGGATGGGGTTTAGTCCAAACTGCTTTGAATTTTAAGTACTCTCATTTATAGTACCTGAAAGAGTTTATAATGGAAAACATCAATTTCCCTTTTGTGCACTGTTTACATTTCTGGAAGTTGTGTTTCTGACTTTTGTCCTTTCACTCAAAAATTGTTTTGGGGTATATGTTGACTCCTCCTTCCCTATTTTCTTTAGATTTGTTTGCATTGTTGCATGGGCTGTTGCTTTTCATACTGCTTTCTACTCTGATTCTGTATAGAAAATCTGGAATCTGACAGGCAAAGAAATTGAAAACATTTATTGTATTAAGGGCTCATACTTAAAAAGGCACTATTTTCTGGTTACCAAGCAGCAGAAAAGATTTCAAGCTGTTCATTCCTTATTTTGCTGATTATCTTTAAGAGAGCTAATCTGCTTTCCACATACTATGAAGCAGAGATGCTGTTCCCTTTATTTTACTTTTTAAAGGTCTTGTGAACCACACCTCAATCTGAAATTGTTATACCTACTATTTTTTTTACAAGTTACACTTCCAGTTACTAAAAGAAAAAGATTAAAATGTTTTAATCTGCTTTTTCAGTTTGCTTGCCATTTCCTTAATACCACTTTGTGTATAGTTAGTTTCAATGGATGTTATGCCGGGTTTCACTTCCAGTGATTCACAAGACAGACACACAATAGGAAACTGATGGAAGACAATACCTGTCACAGCATCTTATTTTCCTCATGGGAGATGATTCTTTCTTTCGGTGTGTGTCATTGCTGATCTGTCTGCTCCCTCTCACTGATGTCACCTGCTATAGATTATTGTGAACACCCAGTTCAGTTTTAGCGTCTTTATTTCAGGCTGTTGACTTTGAACTCAGAGTTTAATAGTAGTCATTGATAAAAAGAAAAGGCCTGAGTTTGCATAATTAGGAATACTCCAGATCTTTTTTCCCCCATTGACCTTGTCATGAGTCTGTACTGCCTATGTTCGAGAACCAGTTCCATGCAGCTTTAAGACTGTAACGGACTTAGAACCATTTAGCTGTATGCCACTCTAGGGGGATAGAGAGCCATGCTATTATCATTATAAGTTTCACATGCTTGACTAAAACCTGTTTGGCTGAGACAGCAGGAACTGCATTATCTGGTCCTGACTAAGAACTTAACACAATGCAATTTGAGAGGGGATTGGGAAGGACACAGCTGTATGTTTGGTATCAGTTTTTGTGTGGAAACACTTGAGATTGGTGTCTAGCTATGATTCACTGAGCTATGTCCTTCGATCTCTCTTCAGTGTACAGCTTGTAAGGTAATCATGTGATCTGTGAAATAACCAGATCAGTGCTTCTGCCATTGTGGAAATAATGTTGCTAGAGAACACGTTTCCCTATTTGGAATTAATTTCTGTATATTTCACTGGCTAGTTGCATGCCTATGAAATTGCTCTTACAGCTCTGGGGTACAAGGCTTTTTTAGCTTGGCTTCTATAGCTAGAGGGGGTGGGGCTGCTCCAGGGGTGGGGAGCAGTATTCTGGTGCCCCCTTCAAGCTGGTGCCTGGAATTGGTGCCTTCCTACCTCCCTTCCTCTCCCCAGTTAAGCTATTGTCCAAATCCTTTTTCTTTAGTTGAATAATCCTTTTCTCATTTTCTTTCTAATATCAGCTGAGTTGTATGCCCTGTATGTCAAGAAAGAAATGTAGTTATTGTCATAACAATAATTTTTATTACTGTAATTGTCATCCTTTTGATAGAGTATTGTGCATGGCCAGAGTATTTGAAACAAAAAAAGGAAATTATTTCACCTGGTTATTTGAAAACCTTGGTATTACCTTCAGAAGTCAGTATCTTGATTCAGATGAGCATTAATTAAGATAAATGAAGTGTCCTTTCTCATCATTTTAATTGGATGGAAAGATGGTGACTGATTTCCTCCTTTCCCTTGCTGCCTCATATAATGAGAAATATAATATTGTTATTGAAAGGAGAAATGAGTGGAGAAACCACATACACCTGTGTTTGTGATAGCATTAAGTACTTAATGAAGGTGGAAGCCTCATTATTGATAAAATTTAACTGATTGTATTTCATAAAATGCTTTTGTTGTATAGCATAATTGCAGTCTTAATCACTTTTTTGAGACATCAGGCTTATTGAATAATGTTATCTATACCTACTGTTCTCAGGAAGTAGCTAATTAGGAACAAAATATGACCTGTTTTCAAGGCTAAATTCTGCTAACTAACAACTCTAGATAGAGAGGAATTACAACTTTAATATAAGGACATGGAAAGACATAACATTTAAAATGCTTTGAAAAGTGAGTGTACATATGTACACATGGTGGCCTCGGTGTCAAAACCGAAGTGCTGAAGGCCTATGACATCATTTGGGTCTTGAGCACTTGGAGGTTGACTTGTACCTACTAGATAGGCTGTCATGGATTCTGATAACTCAATAGATCCCCACTTCATTGCTGACTTTACGGTCAACTAAGAACAAGGAGATCCCCTGCTCTTGCCACTGTAATGAATCAGACACAGGAGGAAGAAAGTATGGGCCAGGGTCAGGGGGACTTTGGGGAGTGTCTTCATCTGTTTTCATAGTTCTTATGGCACAGTGAGTAGCTTTGGCCTCAACCTCACATTAGACTGATCCAACAACATCCATGGCCAACTGTCCCATCATTCTCTAATCACATACCCCTGTAAATTCTGCTGATGCCTCCCAACCCCCAAATTCCTCTTGACATCCTCCTACCACTACCAGCAAGCATAGTCCCAACAATGGCCTTTGACAATGCTCTTTTTCCCCCACAACTGGAACCCACTTGCTAGCAGACAACACAGATGGCTATCCCACATTCTGGTAAGTTTTAGCGTTCCAAGCTGCTTATAATACTAGTGTTTCCCCCGCACTCCACATAGATACCACTGACATGATTAGCCTTCTTGGGAATGTCCCACATTTCCAATGTTTCTGTTAAGTGACAGTACCTGACAGATCCTCTGTTTTGACACTTAACATCACCTTTGCTGTGGGGACTCCCAACTGTGCTTTCCCTGGGTTATTGGTTGTGCAGTCAAATGAGCAAGAGATAACAGAGTCATGCAGTAAAACCACAGATAACAGATGTTGAGATCTGGGGAGGGGATTATTCTTTGCAAGGCTGCTTCCCACTGGTTGGGGCTAGGGGTGGGGAACATAGGCTCATCCATCTCCTTGCCCATTGCTATTACTGTAGGACTTTCTCCTATTACTGAGAAAGTCACAAACAAGTACCTGAACCTCCCCTTCTCATTAGTCACATGCTTCTTTCCCTCCATTAAATCCTCCTTCTCTCCCCAGATTTACAGGGGTGAAAGGAAGGAGTAGCCTATGAGAGAAAAATAGAGTATTTAAGCCAATGTATTGCTAGCTGCAGAACCCCACTACAGCAGTTCCTTAGGGCCATTTTGGAGCACTTCTGCTGGGAGGGATCTGTATAATGGCGAAGCATGTCAAATTTGAAGTGTTTAATACTATAGTAGGATTAGAAGTGCTTCAAAAGACAATCTGTCTGTACCCTAAACCCTCAAATAGTTTGATTGAGTCTATATTAAGAAGGTGGGAATTGCTTCTCCCTGTGTCATTGTTATGATATTAGTTCTTATTGGTAAAGAATAATTAAGACTGTTTCTTCTTCTAACACTAAACAAATAACTTCATCTAGATAAGGAAAACAGAATTCTCTCTGAAGGGTGTTTCTTGCCTCTTCTTCTCTTAGAAAGATTCTGCCAATATTTGCCCACTTCCCTCCTGCTTGGTCCCAATTACAGTGTTAAAGTATGTACCTTCTGGTTCAGGTTTTAAATTGACACAAGTAGGTAATCTGTTCTGGTGGGTACCTGAACACTACCTGGGACTGTTTAGATTTGTAAGCTAAGTTACCTATTTCCTTAAAAATATCCTAGTTACCTCCATCAGCAATAGAGGCTGCAGACAGAAATGCAGTTCCCCCCCCACACACACACACTTTGCAGGAAGCGTTCTGAGTTCCAGCAATCCCCCAGATCAAACAGAAGTTCACTGTCAGTTCCGGTGGGGAGAGGAATCTAGCTGATGGCTGGGATCCTGCAGCTGGTTTCCCCTAGCAACAATTCCTCCTCCATGGAAGGCTGCAAAGTTTTCAGAATGGGAGGGGGGAAAGGGAACAGAGGGAGCTCATTTTAGGGGTTCCCCAGCTGGCACTGGAAGGTACAGTAGGTGAATTGGAGCCCCATCCTCCAGTGGAGGCTGAAAAATCCCTGGACCAAACCCTCCCTGCTCCCCCTCCCTGACATCCTGAAAACAGCTCGAGACAGGGAGGCAGGCAGACACAAGTTACAGAAGATGTTATGTTTTGAAATGTTTTATCTGACCCCTCGTGCAATGAGGCTTCAGATTTTCACCTGACTGGCCATTTTTTAGTCTGTTTGCAGCTGTGCACTTCTGTTTGGTCACAGCTGTAAGCTGCTTTCTGTGGCCATATTGGGTGAAAATTGTCTCTTCTGTCTGTGCCAGAGTGAATAAAATTATTGTGCATCTCAACATTAATTGTTCAGTGAGTGCTATTTTTGCCCAGATCCTATAACATACCTACTATTACATCCTTGATGGATGATTCATCCATTTCTTTCATTTTTTGGCTCATATAGACACATTCATGTCAAACATTTTCATTTATTGGTGTTCTTTTCCTTTTATCATATCTGTCCAAGTAATTAGGAATTTTAGGGCAGATATTTATGGTGCTCTTCCATTTCGTTGTAGTGGATAGTATAGGATGGTTTGGATAAGGATGATCCTGCTTCAGGCAGGGGGTTGGACTGACTCTCAGTCCTTAAGCAGGAGGGTCCCTTTCAGCCCTCCTTTCTATGATTTTTACTATTATCTCAACCAGCACTGTCAGGCATACATTTTGCCCCGCACACTTATTTCAGATCAACATTTTTGGTTACTTTTAAAAGAAATCTTCATAAGAAAATTGAGAGGGTTTTTTTTTAATCAAAAAGCAGCCAAAATGAAATAAAATAAAAACAGAGCTTAAAGGAGAGAGGGGAGGAGAAGAAACAGATACCTTTCTATGAAAAGTATTTCATTTTTTGTAAAAAATCCAGTTTATAGCTGAGACCAAACACAAGTGCATGAAGCTTAAAATAGTGCAGGTAGCTTAAAATATGGCTAATCAGGTGAAACTCTGACCTCTCATTGCATGAAGTATTCCATGAAGATGTTTCAAAATGTAGCATCTTCTGTAATGTGTCTGCGGCATGAGTGGCACATGCCCTCGGTGGCTGGGGGGGGCATGGCTGTGCTGGCAGCAGCAGGAGTGCGGCAGCAGGAGCATGGCGGTGGTGAGCAGGGAACTCCCGCAGACGCTTCCAGTGGTGGGGAGGGGGTTGTCAACCACCCACAGATGCCATAGGCAGCAGGGTGGCAAGCAGTGCCTTTTTGCAGGGGGTGCACCACCATGCTCAGGGAGTGCGCTTGCACCCCTTACGCATTGCCCTTGGTCTGCGGAGTTCCCAACCTATCGCTGTTTTCAGAATGGGAGGGGGGAAAGGGAGCAAAGGGAGTTCAGTCTGGGAGGTTTTCAGCCCCACCCCTGGATGGTGGGGTGGCTGTATTGGAGCCCGCGGGGGGGAGGGGGCTCCATTTCACCCATTGCACCCTTCAACACCGGCTGGGGAGTTGCAAGAGTAAGTTCTCTCTGCTGCCTTTCCCTTTTCTCATTCTGAAAACAGCGAGCATTGGCAGACAGCTGTAGCTATCACTATGAGAACCTGGCTGCAGGCTCCCTTCCCTTTTGGAAACAACAGTGAACTTCTGTTTGGTCTGGGATAACATTGTAACTCAGAGGTGCAGACAAAAATGACAATTTTTGCCTGATGGGTCACAAAAAAGCAGTTTACAGCTGTGACCAAACACAAGTGCACTGCTGCAAACAGCTTCAAAATGGCCAATTGGATGAAAATTTAACCCCTCATTGCATGAGGTGTCATTAAAGATATTACAAAATGTAGTGTCTTCTGTAAGTTGTGTCTGGGGATCTCCCAGCCTGTTGCTGTTTTCAGATTGGGAGAAGGGGAAAGGGAGCAGAGGGAGGGAGTCTGGGGATTTTTCAGCCCCCCTGTAAGTGGGACAGATGTATTGCAGACCCTCCAAGGTGGGGGAGGCTCCAATTCACACACCCCACCCTTTAGCACCAGCTGGGGAACTGTAAGAATGAGCTCTCTCCACTGTCTTTCCCCCCTCCCATTCTGAAAAGGAGCCCTGACAGAGAGCCTGCCATTGCTATGGGAATTTGGCTGGAGGCTCTGCAGCTGGATTTCCCTGGACCCAATAGTGAACTTCTGTTTGGTCTGGGGTAACGTAACTCAGAACGCTTGGCAAAAATCGTTCTGTGTTACAGCTGCGGGCTGCATTTCTGTCTGCACCCATTAAATTACCTCCTTGTCTGGTCTCCAAATCTCAACTTCCTCCCCAAGTGTTCACCACAAATGCAGTGTTTTCCTGCTGTGGTACTACAGCCAACACAGAGAGAGGGTCTTGCCTTCTCACGATAATCATTTTCCATTTATTACTACTAGCATTTTCTTGCAGCTCTTTCTCTAATCCTTGCTAGATTTATATTTTGCATTACTGTAATTCAACTCTAGAAGCTCTGTCATCTTCCTCGTAAACAGCAAAAGTAATGGTGATGGGGTGGTATGTGTGTGTGTACATGCACACTTGTTGTAATGAGTGGAAGGCCTCAGAATTGATGCTTTCATGGTGCATCTAATCTTATTTATAGAGGACAGTTTGAAATGCAGAAGTTTTGCAAGATCTCTTTTTACTCTCTTATGTAACAACAGGAAACACAAAGTTACTTCAGTTTCTCCAATGGAGAATCAAAAAGCTCCTCTCCACAGATAATTCACATTTCAGTTCTCTCTGTTGTGCTTTGTCATCCTAGAGACTTGCAAAACTTAGAACCTATCAGGCAATTTCACTTCATGGCTTTCCATATAGGAAAAGTATTTATGAATTGTTCATTAGCCAGAGCTCACAAACACTCATTAAAATGAATAAAATACTTCCTGGACATTTTAATGAAAAACAGCAAAGAAAAAAAATCATAAATGTTATTGGGGGGTGGGGGAAGAAAGTGTTGATGAATATTAATGAACTTAAATTCATGATTATGTCATCAAGTGCTTAGAGAACAGTAAGAGATGATGCAATACAGCATGGAAGAAAATGGGAGGAAAAGATGGAGAGAGACTAAGTATTAATATAAAACTGAAAAAGACCGCACACTTAAAACTAGGACACACAAACATGATTCATTAGTAAAACAACAGAATGAAGGAAACAAAGTAGAATAAAGGGAAGGAACAAGTAAGAGGCCGCATATTTAATAACTGGTGCTTAAATTACATCATATAAGCTGCATTTGTATAATAAATAAATTTACGCTGTACAAAAAGATGATTCAAAAGCATAATTTTTTGTTTCTAGGAACTACTGGAATGTTTTTTATTATAATTTTTTTTCCATAGAATCATAGAAGTCGGGTCGGAAGGGACCTTGTAGATCTTCAAGTCTGACCCCTCGCCTGGGCAGGAGAAAAGACTGGACTCAAATGAGTCCAGCCAGGTAGGCATCAAGCCTCTTCTTAAAGACTCTCAGGGTAGGAGCCAGCATCACTTCCCTAGGAAGTTGGTTCCAGCTCCTAGCCGCCCTAACTGTGAAGTAGTTCTTGCGGATGTCTAATCTAAATCTACTCTCTAATAACTTGTGTCCACTGTTCCTTGTCATGCCAGGGGGCACTAGGGGAAACAGCGTCTCCCCTAAACCCTTCTGGTCCCCCCTAGTGAGTTTATAGACAGTCACCAGGTCCCCCCTCAGCCTTCTCTTGTGAAGGCTGAACAGGTTTAGGTCCCGCAGTCTTTCAGTGTAGGGTCTGCCCTGTAGTCCCATGATCCAGGGGTTCATGGGGACTACAGTTTGGTTTCAAACCTAGGATAAAGTTCAAGTGTTTAATTTTTACCAGGAGATAGGCATAGGCACAGTAGTGCAAGACTTAGCAGCTGTAAATACAGTGAGCAAACTATCCATGAAGGATGGCATGTAAAGAGAAGTAAGGCACTTTTCCATCTGGAATGAAATGGTTGCATTTGTTTCAGTGCTGGGGTTTGAAGTATTTTGGTAAATTTTCACTGTGACCACAGTGGAGTTATGCGTGCTTACACCTTTTTTTCAAAGAGCCTTTTGGGAAATGTGTGGGTGCCCATAGTCTATCCTAGACTCAGCAAGTCCCAGCCGTAGATGTACCATTCTGTTTATTAAAGAAAATGTGTTTATGAAGAAAAAGTGCCATTATGTTTATGAAGAAAAAGTGGAGGGACTACATTCAATTAGAAATTGTATGCATGTGTGTGTGTTGGTGTGTGTAGCAGTACTGTGCAGGGATGACAGAACCAGAAGTAGTATAACCATGTTCCCATGGCACTGCCCCTGTGCTAATTAGCTCTGTTTTATGCACTTTACATTAAACAGTTGCAGTCTTTCATATTTACAGATTATTTCTGGTTTCTGTGGACCAAAACTCAGGTTTCCCCTCTCCTAAAATGAACACTTTAATCTGTTCATCATCCTATTGCTCCTTCCTTCTAATCTATGTATCCTGTATTCCTTTTTGCACCATGGCACGGTTTCAGTAAGAGGGTGGAGAGTGCCAGCTTCCAGGGAAAGTTGGGTTGGAGAAGGTGGAGTTTTGAACCACCTCAGGCAGAGTAGATGCAGAACCGAGCTCTCCCACTTCCCTAGTGAGTGTTTTAACCCCCCAAACTACCATATAAGCTTGGTGACTGCTCTGCTTTTTGTGGAGAGGCCAATCCCGTGGGTGCTTGCTAGCAGACGCATGTTTGGCAAGTACCATGCTGTGGGTAGCGCTGCATCCCCATGCCTCTTGTACCTTCCCTGCTCCAGCTTTGGCTCCATCAGCAGCAGGGGTGAGTGATAGTGCCAGCACAGGAGCCACGGCCAGAAATTCACTGCTGGTGAGAGAGATTTCACCTCCTTTTTTTTGCCATGAGTCAAGTGGCCCAAACCCACTGGTTTTCAGGAGCAAAAAAAGGAGGTAAGATCTCCCTCACTGGCCACTGCTCCTGCAGTGTGCACTGCTGCCACATATCTGCCCCTCCTGCTGCCAGAGTTGGCACCTCTGTAGGGAAGATCCAAGGGATGTGTGTGTGTGTGCAGAGCCAGGGGAGTAAAGCAGTTAAGGGATGGAAATGTGAATTGTCCCCCAGATCCATTCCACAGCCCTCCCTTAAGCAATGCCTGGTGCTCGTGCCCCACTTACCTGCCCACGGTTACACTACTGTTTGTTGGAAGTGCACAGAGTGTCCTTATTATACCAGGCCTCTCAAGGGACTTGGGTCTCTCTTCAGCTGGATATCAGTTTAGTTTATGTGGGAGCTAGGCTATTAAATGCTCAGAGAGAGGCCATTTTTAGCACACACAAAAACGTAATTACAGGTACCTAGCTCAAGCAGGGAGATACAGCCGAATTTAGGTCTGCCCAAGGGAGAGGCAACTGCCAAGCAGTGATGTTTCGGATTGAAATTTTGGACTTGGGTGGATGTTGGGTGCTGAAGTCCTCTTTTGAGTATCTGAGTTATTCTTTAGATTTGGTCTGGAGCAGAGGCTCCCAAACTTTTTTCTTATTGCATATCCTCTTCCAGATTTACCAGCTGTCTGCATACCCCTACTAGCATGCGATTTATATTTTAACCTTTTCAGTGCCAATTGTTATTATTATGAAAATTAAATCTGCCATTACGCAATTTCTCTTGCATAGCCCCCAGAGATGTCTTGCATACCCCAGGGGTACAGGTACCACAGTTGGGGAGTCCCTAGTCTAGAGTGTCTGCTTCTTAGCCTTGACAACCTGATACAACTTTAAAATGCATCAAACGGAACGCCCTAAGTATACCAGTATAACTCCCAAAATAGTAAATCAGGCAGCTTAACTCAAAATGCAATCATTCTCCCTCCAAAAGTTCTTCAGCCCTGCTTCCCAAGTCTCTGTGGAAAGGTAAGTTGTGCAGAGTTTATCAGATATTTATAAATAGTCCCTTTCATGCATAAATAACAGCTTGTGTTTCTGACTGAAGATGTATTGAAATGTTTAAATCTAAAAAGCTTAATACAAATTTGACTAGAATGTGTTTAGGATTAGATGTTGCTACAAAAGTGGTTTTCTTATGTCCCATTGGAATCCATTCAGAATTAAAATTGATATTTAAGTGCACCTGAACTTATCCTGAATTGCCTTAACAAATTGCCAGTGGATTTTGTATGGCGTTTATGAAGTGCATGCATTGGTATGCTTATTAATACTCATAAATGCATTATTTCAGTGTCACATTTCCATTTATTTCCCTTTCTTTCCTACAGTAACATGCCTGCTATCAGTGCCTATGTCATTATTTGCACAATGCTTACTGATTATCTGATCTCTAAATCTTGTATTAATAGTGTTAAAAGGTGCACCAACTTGGCACTCTCAAAAGTCCATCAGTTGATTCAGTACATGTTAGTTTCTTTATCAGTCTCTTCCTATTGCCTCTGAGCAGGACAGAAAAGATAAAGTGCACCAGATTTGCTTTTAATACCTGTTTATCCCTGTTCTGTTAGTCTCAGGAAAACACATATTACCCCCCTGAGACACAGTGAATGGAGTGAAGGAGGCTAGGGAAATAAAGATTAATGCTCCAGAACTCTGCAGGAAGAACTAGAATCTAGTAGTAAAGTCTGACATGCTTTTAAAAACATATTTGAAAAACACAACTCCCATGATGAGTGAGAAGTAGGCTAGTTAACAACTCAATTAACTTCCTTCTTTTGGAGTGAATGGAAGAGACAAAGGGCCCATCTGATTGCCAGCATGGCAAATGCTTGTTTGAAGGGAAAAAAAGCTAGGAAAAAAACAACAAACTAAAAGGCCAGGCAGTCAGTGAAGTTACACACTATTCCCTGGCTCTGTCCCCTATTTTTTTTGCTAAGTACAGACATTCAAAAGCCCAAGGCAGACTCAAGCTAAGTTACATGGTATTTTGTAAGTGGAGTAGTTTAGACAGGAAGCAAACAGCACACACGTGCTCTTTGGTGGGAGGGGTAAATCATAGACTGGTTTCCACCATTTTTAAACCGGTCCGTGTATGCCAAACTTCTGTTCTGTTACAGGTATAGACCTATTTTTTGTGCTGAACTTTTGTTCTGTTATGTGTATAGACTGGTTTCCAATCACTTATATCGGTAAAAGTATAATCTCTGTACCTGGCCTGAATGGCTGATTTGCAGTGACTTAAGCTCTTTAAAGGCCTGACTCATTTTTGAAAAATGGACATCTAATTACTTACGTGCTTTTGAAAACTTTACTACAAAGCAGCATCCTTGTTTTGATATCCAGAAGATATTTTAAATCAGATCTCTACAGTAGTTTCAGTTCATTGATTCCCAAATGCCATAATTGCAAGGAGCTTATTCAGCCTTCGTATTCTACTTGTTCAAAAGCTGCTTGTCTGCTTACAACTTTATGAAGCTTTTTAAAAAAATTATCCATTGTGTGATTTAAGACATGAACCTGGAATATGGCACAGAAAATAAATACTTACTAAGTGAATTGTATTTACCGGTTTCCTTTCTGCATATTGAAGACAGCCTTCTTACAAATCTACTTTAACCTTCTCATTATTGTTAGATTCTGGAAAGATATTGAATCTTTACAATTGTAAGGAACATATTCTATCCCCACTTTCACTTTGTGTAGCCTCAACAATTACAGTAAGTTTGAATACAGTGCAGGTAAAGGCATACTTTGGTCCACAATCTTCACTAATAAAATACTGTACCATGCATCAATTTCATCAGACAATAGCAGCAGTGAAACTGCTTTCTTTGCTCCAGGGCTTTACCTTCTAAGAATAGTTTGATTTGATTTATTTTTTAATTAAATTATGGTAGGTTTAGAGTATATGTTCCACAATATATCTGTGTGCTGGTAGATTTTCAGCCTTTCCATTGAAATCACTTTCTGCAGATGTAATAAGCTGTTAAACACCCATCTGAAGAGTTAAAATCCTCCTAGGACTAGTGTTCCTCTTCTATCACTAACTGTTTTTATTGGAAACCTCTCCTGCTCCCTGCAGATACAGAGCAAGCTGAGGAGCTTTTTAATAAGGCTAAGATGAGAAGATAGAAGGGAAAGAGAACAGCATAGGGGAAGTGGAGGGAAACAGAAGAAAGAAGGAGATGTGATAGAAAATGAGTATGGAAAGGGTAAAGGAGAAAGGAAGGGGGTGGTTTAATAGAGTTTTTAGAAGCCTGACTGTTCCTCAGACTCCTTTATTTTTCCAAGTGGGGATGTGTGTGTGTGACATAAAGAATTACAGCATGTTTTTAAAGGATTTAAGGACCCATCCATGAGGAATACTGGGGAGCTCTACTGCCGATTTATTTTATAACTCTTTTAAAATCAGTCAGTATTGGGAGCTTTAGGATATCCCTAGCATCTGCATATTTGGGGCTGTTGCGTTTTTAAAATGCTAGCATCTGTTTGTCCATACCTGGCTACTAAAAGATACATATTTGAGAATGTTAAGCAGTTTCCAAACAGTCAAAGTTCTGTTTTTCCTAGGAATGGTGAATTCATTTTATTATAATTTCTCCCCTGTCCCTGCCACCCCTGCCATCCCTCCCCTTCCCCCCTCGTTCCTAAATTGCCCTGGATTCAAGCCCCATGTCCAAAGAACCGTATACCAGTTATCCTCTTCCTCAGAGCCTATATGCCAGGTCATGGCATGGGGAGAATAGAAGAGGGCATTTGGCATTTCCTCCCACCCTTGACAGATGAAGGAGCCTTTCAGAAGTGGTGAATAGGGAAGGACAGATTCCCCTGGTTATGTCAAGGCCTTTATAGTTATTGGACTCCAAAGTGAGTAACAAATGACAAGTCGATGCTTGCCACATCATCATGTGAAGATTTTCTTAATTAGAGCCCAGAAGTTTGGGACAGATGGATATGCCTAAACTTTAGGAATTGATAAGGAAGTTTCAAAGACTCACGATGAGATTACAAACCCCTCAGTAAATGTGGTTACAAGAGAAGGAAGTGTTCATAGATAAATAAGATCTGTGTTTGTGTTGGTCAGTTTACTTGAGATAGACTTGTCTCGTTTACTTGAGATAGACTTGTCTCATATTCAGGTATTACTCTTTTTGGAGAGGGAAGGGGGAAGTGTTGCAGTTTTCATTTAAAATGCCTGCTGTAAGAGTAAATAGACCTATAGTTGCACTTTTTGCATGTGTAGATGTGCACCTGTAATGAGCATTAAATTAGGCTAATGCACAATAATGTGTCTCATGTAGATGTGCCCACTGATATCATAATCTCAAATTTAAATAAGGGCTCACTTAAGTAGAAACTGCAAATCATCACTACAAGCCTTTCCCTTACCTGCTGTCTTTTGGCTTTTCACTGATAGCTGCCACTACATGTGCTACTTAGGGCCAGCTGCAGTGGTGCTGTTTTATGGTGGGAAATTGTGAACACCTGTGCACAAGAAACTTGGCAGAGTTTCATACATTTCATATAGGCAATCAATTTGGACTTTCTTTATACTGCTGTAGAAATATTGCATTGTTTGATCTCACATGAAATTTTTTGGTAGCTTACTCAGCTTGCTGCCTGTAATATGAACAACATTAAATTTCATAATGCTTAACATGGGGCTCAGCTTTGGCATTGAACACGATATTTTTAATTCGTATCTCAAATAGCTTAGTCTTGCTTCATCTTTCTTATTAAGATTAGGTTGACTTTTATAAGCTTAAACATATTGTTAAAAAGAAGCACTGTTTACATTGGAATTTATTCTTTGGGCAAATTTTATTGTGCAAATATTCCATTAGGTTTTTGGAGACTTCATAAGAAGTCCCCCACAGTTGAAGTAGAGTTCCACAAAATTACAAGAGAATTACATACTGTACCATATATAACAAGAGCTGTGCTAGTAGTGCACCAGCATTGGGCTCCCTAACATGGTGGGCATGAAATTAAATGGAAGCAAAGTTATGTAGGAGTGCATAGGGGTGCAGTACACATGGTACTGGGCACCAAAGTGCTTGGCCATGGCTCTGACTATATACGATTGTAAGAGTGTATAAATAATTTGATGGAGCTGAGAAGCCCTCTGACTTTTCAATGTTTGTCTAATATTATTATTCACTTGCATTATTTTCCCTTAAGCTATTGAATATGTGTATTACACTAAACTTTATCTATCCTCTGGGATAGAAAAAATATTTTAAGCTGTTAAGTGCAAGTAATTTTATTTAAAAAATGGACTTAAATATTTTCTAGAGAAACCAGAAAAGGCAGGCCTTTTTGTCTTAACACCCATTTAGAGATGCATTCCCCCTGCATAGGCTCATATGGCTCTCCACTGTGCCTTAAGCGTGAACCTGGCACTTGATGGTAATATGTGACACCTTCTCAGCAATATCTAGCCCCCCACTCTACTCCATGGAGTGCTCTGGTCTCTGTCTTCATTTTGGCATCTCCCTTTAGTGAGTACCCAGGGTTCAGGTGCCACACACACAGGGTTCAGCTGGCTGTGACACTTGTGGGACACCTGCAAGTGGGTTGGTCACCTCTGCCTTAGTTCAGTTCTTCCCTTCAGGAAAACTGAAATAACAATTTCCCAGCCTCTTGTACAGTGTGGCCTAATTACCAAGCTATAGACTAGGCAAAATGGGCCACGCTGTACTCCTGTTTTGACTAGATCACTAGCAATAAACAATACAAGATTAATGGGGCCAGAGAGAGAGAACATAGTGAATATTGTTCTGTAGCTGAACGGCTAAGGCAGTCACCTGGGATGGGAAATCCTGGATTCCAGTCCCCACTTGATGCATTTTTGGCTGTTCCTGTGACCAGCACCTCCTCATCTTCCAGCTCTGAGTTAAAATAATTGTAAGTGCCCGCTAACTCTCTTTATGAAACTAAAAAGAAAAATAAGGGTGAAGGCTTTTCAGCATGTAAATCCCAAGCTGAATAACACAGCACATGCAACACTTAAGGTCTGGAAAAGGATAGGATTGTCCTCAGCATCCTTGTCCTCAGCATGTTCTGTTGGTCACCTGTAGGCAACTCCGTCCTCAGAACACGTAGACCCCAATGTCTAGGTTCCATACTGAGGTACCTAAGTCTTCCTATAGAAAACTTAGGCACCTAACACAGGATTTTGGATTCCCTTTCGGGGGTCAATGGCCTAAAAGTCAGGTATAGCAATGACCTGAGTTGTGGCACCTGAGTCCATTTTGGATCCAGTTCATTGTACCATTATAACTTATTTGGAAAAAAACAGAACAAAATTACACCTTTGGGCATCATAAATATAGAAAGTACTTAGGTAGTTCTTCAAAATCATTAAAGGTGCAATCAAGTGCAATGGCCTAACATAAGAATAATTAAAATAATTGTACTAATGACTTTTTCTACATCAGTATTGATCTTCACATTCTGCAATCAATAACTCAAGGGGAAAGTATAATAAATGAATGCAGACATATGCAATATGTATAACCTTAACTTCAAATTGCTAAAATTTTATGTCAGAGAACAGAGTATTATAGTAAAGAAGGTAAGGCTCAGAGGATGATAATATCCAAATGGCTTTGGTGTTGTACACATTAATGACAATGGAAATTTCCATCCCATTTGGGCTGATCAAAACTATTTGTGTGTGGGCAAATTATTTCTGCAGTTGTGCAAACTATTTTACCTACTTAAATGAGATGGAAATCTTAAATTAAAGGAAATGGCAGATTTTAAAGTTTAAGTGTAGACCTTACTCCTATTCCTAAAACAAAATAGGCTCATTTTTTTAAACCATGATATTTCACTTTTTAAAATCGCAACCAACACAGAAAAAAGGAGATTTTAATGGGATTAATTTTTCCACAGAGGATGAGGAGTTGTGAGAAAAATGCCTATGATTATAATGAAATCAAACAGGAAATGCAATGAATTCTTCCCCCTTTATTAATTTTAGATCTGATCCAACTCTCATCCAATACAAATACATTAATGGGAGCTGAATCAGACTTGCTTAGCCATACTTCTTTTTTGAAAGAAGAAATACATCCTTCAAGGCAGAATTTAGTCTTAGTCCAATTGTGCAAAAAAACCAGTAGGTGACCTTACAAATTTGCACATTCTTGTTTGTAATTTGGAGAACAGCAGAGAATGGTAATGCATTTCTTTAAATATCTCTTTTATCTATTCCAACTATGTCTTCAGCACAAGAAATTTCTATTGTGTTACTTCCTTCTGAAAACAGCTGCAAGCTGCTAATAAAGTGAAATTGCATATTTACCTCAAGTCAATTTAATGACAGAAGGAAAAAAAAGTACTTGTGCACAACTACAGTCTGTACTTAGTGCAAAGTTCTCATGTCTGATTGGCAGTGCACATTTCTGATCTGCAATGTGGATCTTTATCATCATCTGTTTCATTGCTATTGCTTGTGTTCTGTACATGGATTACACAACTGGTCTGTAGCAAGATAAGATGCAACTATACTATATAGCAGACAAAGGAAGTGAATTTGGAGTTAATACAGATCTTCAATATAATGCCTTCCATGCAGCTGATAAAGTTGGAGATTTTATTAGTGTCACTTGATTTATTTGTTAGTGCTCTATGATAATTTGTGTTGCAAGATTAAAATTATATGGTGTATCCAATATATCATCTGTCTTATAGGTGTAGGTTGACACTTATGATAGTTAAAAATAGTGCTGGATAAAAGGTGACTTTTTTTCCTCTAACACACAATTCATAGTGGTGTCAGATATTAAATTTGAGAACCTTTTCATATCAAGTCACAGAAAATTAGATCAGAAGTCCAGGACTTCAATGTCGAGGGTCTTAAGCATGTCATTATAAGAGGAACAAGTCTAAAAAGCTCTTAATTTAGAAGGCTTCTCATGTGCCCCTCAAATGGCAGTGTGAAAAGCATTCTAAGGAGCTGTATGGATATCTTCCTGGATGTAAAACTGTATGGGTTGAGTTTCCAAGAAGCTCATAAGGTGAACAAACAGCCATTATTGCCAAGTTTGTGACCTGTCCCTGAAGTTAGTTTGGGTGCCTTCCCGTACCTTTGCTTCAAGTGTAATTTATTAAAGTTTTCCATGATGTGTGTTCACCCATTAAAACATGATAGAGAAAAAGGGCCACTTATCAACATAGTGGCCCTCTTCATCAAAGTATTGAGGCTATGCTTGAACACCAAGGACATCTTGTTGTTGCTATGTTAATTTTTAACTCTTTTATTGCTTTTAAATCCAAAAAGGTATGCCTCGCTGCTTAAAAATCCTATTTATATCCAGATCTAATACATTTTCAGTTTTGTTTAAAATATTTGAGAGGACCAAAGTGAGATGCAGAGTAATATTGAGAAGAAAATTGATAAAGAGGCAAAGATTTTTGTTGGTGATATTTTTTATTAGACCAACTGCATGTTTGGAATAAACATAGATAAGCTTTCAAATGTTGTGCATCCTTTTCAGTGACCTTGATCCACAAAACATTTCAGAACAAGAAATCATCCACACATTGAGCTGTGTTAAGTGTGGTCTCAACAGAAACTCTAGATTCTTATCCCATTACTTGGACTAACTTTTATAATTACTGGGTGAAACTACAATCTACACATGCCATTAAAGTGATATGATAAACTCTTAAGCAGATTGCACTGGAGTTGGTTGCTACCAGGCACAGTGTCAGCACATCCACCCAGGACTGCAGCAGTTTGAGCCAGGGTGAAACAGCCCCGAGCTGGCAGAAGGTCTGGGTGGGTCAGTCCCAGGCTCCAGGTGCCAGCCAGGCAGGGGTTAGCTGGGGGACGAGAGAGCTAAGGTGTGGGGTGAAGGGGCAAGTAGTCCCCATACTTTAGCACTCTCATGCCAAAGCCAGGCCCTGTCACTGTCTGCACATGCATTTCAGCACATGTAATTACTCTGCCATACAATAGTACCATTCCTGACGGTACTATCCTATGACAGAGTTAATTTGCTGTACCCTAATATTGGTGCACTTGTAAACAATGATGCTTTACTGTGGATCTAATTAGTTAACTCTGCAGTAAAGTACATTTGTACCAGTTCCTCTATATCCCTCCATAGTTTCATAGTTGGTAGGTGTCCCAGGGAAGAGTGGTGGAAAGGACCCCAAACAATAAACGGGGAACCTCTGGGATGGGAACCACACATAAAAAGAGAAGTAAATACAAAAATAGCACAAGAAAAATACTTACCGGCAACAGGACCCGCGGTGCAGCTGGAGCAAGGAAAGAAACCCACGCGAGTTGTAAGCCGTGCTTTCATCCAGCTGAAGCTGGCCGGTGATGTCATCAGCAATCACTGGCCAGTGTGGATAAAGTGGACCATCGGGAAAGGTGGAGGGGAGGAGAGAGCAGAACCGGGGAACACACCAATGCCGGACGCCACCTGGGAGACTCTCTGGGAGAGAGAGCCAGCAGGGGCTCCCTGCTGCAGTGGAGGACAGCTCAACGATAGGGTTGAGGAGTCAGAAGAGGCCCTCAGCACCAGCAAAGACAGCAGCACTGGGGGGACGGGAGAGCCAGAAGAGGATCTCTACACCATCGAAGGTGGGAGCACTGGGGGCACCCAGGAGGCGGAGGAGGCTGTCCCTTCAGGACATACCAGATGAGAGCAGCGAGAGGGTCTGTGAAGCAAGACAGCAAGAGGCTGGGTGCCGACCCTTAATATAAGAAGCAGCCAGGCTCTTGGGGAGGTACTATGAGGCACCTGAAGAGGGACATCCCTAACGGGGAGAAGAGGAGCAGTGCCACAGACCTCACAGGGCAGAATGAAGGGGGAGACTACCTGGGGCAAGAGGCCACGGGCTACTCCAGCCACACATAGGGCCTAACTCCTATGGGGTTCATAGAGAACAAATGTGCCCTGTTCCACTAGCAGAAGGACCAGGGTGGGGACCGTATGAGTTCTTTGTGATATAGTTGTGTTGTGTTTCTTTTGTTTCCTCCTTTTGGAGGGGTTGAGGATTAGGGCACGGTGATACAGACTACATAGCTGCATCAGAGCTCCTTTGTACTCCATCTTTGTCTTGGGGGTATGGGTTAAGCATTGTGACCTGGGGGGAGTTTGTCTCAAGACCAGAGTGAGGGATCGTGGGGAACTCAAGGCTAACTGAGTCACCTTTGGGGAGTAGTACCCAGGATGGGAGAGGGCTATGAAGGGTACCAAAACCGGAAGTATGCAGTATTGGGAGTACAGCCGAGATGATTCAGTGATCTGCCAAGGGTTGGCATATGGCTGGGGTGTAGGGGAGGTGGAGCCCCATAGATGACTGCTGGACGGACTCCACACTGCAGAGGAACCCTGGGTGGTCAGCCCCCCCCCCCGGCATAACATTCAAAGTTGTGGCAGGCAAGGCTGGGGGAGGCTGCTCTGAGGATAAACATCTACTCACTGGCCTACAGGAGACTGTAGGGCAATCACTACCAGCCACTCAGGCCAAGGCTGCACATGACCAGATGTTCGAGGCCAGGCAGGCACAGTAGGGTTGGAAGAGAGCTGAGCAGATCATCAAGTCTGACCCCCTGCCATGGGCAGGAAAGAATGCTGGGGTCAAATGACCCTCACTAGGTGATTATTTAGCCTCCTTTTGAAGACCCCCAGGGTAGGAGTCAGCACCACTTCCCTTGGAACTTGGTTCCAGATCCTAGCCACCCTGACTATGAAGTAGTGCCTCCTGATGTCTAGCCTGAATGGCTAGGGGGACCAGGACTGCAGGTGCCCCTGCTGGGCAGGGATGAGGCAGGGAGCTGGGGCTGGGGCTGCTGTGAGTGGGGCTAGACACGACCTCCTTCCCGCCCCCATGCTACGTTCCTGTGCCCGTCTCAATCAACTTGTGGCTGTTATTCCTAGTTACTCCTGGTAGTGCTTGGGGTAAAAGGGACTCTCCCATTCCCTGCAGGTCCCCCCGGTAAGTTTTTAGCTGGCCACCAGATCCCCTCTCAGCTTTCTCTTGTGGAGGCTGAACAGGTTCAGGTCCCATAGCCTCTCCTCATAGGGCCTGCCCTGCTGTCCCCTGGCCATGTGAGTGGCCCTCCTCTGGACCCTCTCAATGCTGTCCACATCCCTTCTGAAGTGTGGTGCCCAGAACTGGATGCAGTACTCCAACTTCAGCCTGACCAATGTCACATAGAGTGGGAGGTTCACCTCCTTGGACCTGCTCATGATGCATCTGTGGATGCATGACAAGGTGCAGTTAAACTTTCTTATGACATCTTCACATTGGGGGCCCATGTTCATCTTGGAATCAACTTCAAGATCCCTTTCTGCCTCTGTGCTAACAAGAAGGGAGTTCCCCAGCCTATAGGTACGGTGCTGCTTCTTTCTCTCTAGGTGCAGTACCCTGCACTTGTAAGTATTGACTCCCATCCTATTCTCATCTGCTCACCCTTGTAACCTGTTCAGATCTAGTTGTAGCCTGTCCCTCCATTCTGTTGTGCCCACCTCTCCCCACATCTTAGTGTCATCCACAAGTTTGCACAAGGTGCCTATTACCCTCTTGTCCAAGTCGCTGATGAAGATGTTGAACAGTGTAGGCCTGAGGACTAAGCCCTGCAGGACCCCCACTGCCCACATCCCTCCAGGTTGAAAATGACCTGTCCACCACCACTCTCTGGGTGTGGCCCTCTAGCTAATTTGTGACCCATCTGTGTAGGCATCAGTGCCACAGTCGCCTAATTTTTTAATGAGAATGGGATGAGAGACAGTGTTGAAGGCCTTTCTAAAGTCAAGAAAGACTATGTGCACCACGACACCTGCATCCAAAGATTTTTGTGACCTGGTCATAAAAGGCAGCCAGGTTGGTCTGATAGGACCTGCCCCTAATGAACCCATGTTGATTGCCCCGAGCATAATCTCCCTTGGTGGTCCCTCACAGATATGCTCCTGGATAATTTTCTCAAACAGCTTCCCCGGGACCGAGGTAAGACTAATGGGCATATATTTACCTGGGTCCTCCTTCCTCCATTTTTTGAAAATGGGGACCACACTGGGCCTTTTTCAGTTCTCTGGCACCTGGCCAGAGCACCATGAGTGCTTGTAAAGCCATGCCAGGGGTCCCGCAATGACCCCTGCCTATTCTCTCAGCACCCAGCGGGGGCAGGGAGGAGGGAACCATCTGGACCTGCTGATTTAAACATGTCCAGCCCCACCAAGTTCCCTAACTAGGTCCTCTCTGACCCTAGGCCTGGCAGTGCCTCTCCTGAGTCCATCTGGAATCCCAGTGGGGGAGAAGTCCTGGTCCCTGCTCAAAAAAATAGAAGCAAAGAATTTGTTAAAGAGGTCAGCTTTATCATCTAGTGCAACCACCACATTGCCAAGTGTGTCCTGCAGGGGCCCATGTTTACCCAATGCCTTCTTTTTACTTCCTTTATATTTAAAAAAGAACTTTTTTTCTTTGATCCTGGTCACTAGTTATAGCTCTGTCTCCACCTTAGCCTTCCTAACAGCCCCCCTACAGTCTCGAGCAATGGAGGTATAATCCTCCTTGGTGATAGCCCCTCCCTTCCACTGGGTGTATGCCTCCTTTTTAGCTTTCAGAAGTTCCTGAATGCCTTTGGTGAGCCATGGGGGCTTTTTAGCAGTCTTGCCCCCTTTGTGAGCATTGGAACTGTCACCCTTTGGGCTCGGAGGACCATGTCCTTAAGAAATGACCACTCGTCTTGGACTCCCAACTCCCCTACCCTCCGGGACCTCAGTGCCTCTCCAACTAATCTCCTTAATTCATTGAAATTGGCCCTCCTGAAGTCAAGGGCTACTGCCTTTGACACCCTGCGCTGGATAGTGAATTCCAGTAGGCGATGATCACTATCACCCAAGTGGTCGAGAACCCGCAGTCTGCTCACCAGGTCATTGCATGTGGCCAGGACCAGGTTCAGCAAGGCATTGCCCCTGATGGGACTGTGTACCTCCTGGGTTAGGTGGAGGTCCTGTATTTTGTCTAGGAACCTACATGAGCGGTCAGACCTGGCTGACTGCTCCTCCCAGCAGATGTCCGGGTAGTTTAGGTCACCCATGATGACCACGTCCCTTGACTTAACTGCCTCCGTGAGCTGACCTGAGAATTTCCAGTCCAGCTCTTCCTCTTGGTTGGGTGGTCTGTAGTAGACACCCACCGTTAAGTTTCTTTCCCCATGACCCCCATGTATTCTAACCCAGAGCACTTCAGTCTGCCCCTACTCTGATCCCTTGCTGTTTGTTGAGGCTATGTATTGCTCTTTGATGAGTTAACTATTTTGTTATCCTTTCTGATCTCTAACCCACCTTTACCACTCTTACTAGTGCCCCATCCTTTCCTCTTCTTTTCCCTGTTCAGTGTTTTTAAATTACTTTAGTCCTTCTTATTTAGTACCCCTGCTCTCTGCAAGTCTATTCATAGCATCTGACAAGGTAAGCTACAGACTATGAAAGATCATGCCTCTCTGAACAAATTTGTCCATAAGGTTAGTCCAGTCCTGCTTTCTACCTGTGTTCTCTAGAGGTAGTATTAGCCTTTTAGAAAGCTTGAATAAAGTAAATGGCTGACACCTAAAGAGAGTAAAGCTAACACTTAGCTTTGAAAAAAAATGAATTGCTATATAGTGATTGTATTATTCTATATAGTTTTGCTATGCAGAGCCAATTTTGCTCCTTTAGGCTAGGATATGTTTAACCTATGGAAGTTCATTGCTATCAGCAGGCTTATCGAAACAGATGCATGTTTGTAGTTGTTAAAAGTCCTTGTTGCTTATACATGATTGCTGTGTATTACGTCTGTTTTCCAGGGAAAATCCAAAAATCAAGTGCATTTTAAAGAGGCCTTGAATTGCTGTTCATTTGACAGAAATGAGTACCCTTGTTACCCAGGGGCAAGCTGCCCCATGCAGAACTCAGTCCTAGATTAATAGTTTCTAAAGAGTTGTCGGAACAGCGCTTTTGGTGGTGGTTCAAGGAAAAATGCTTAGTCATGTGGTGAAGTCCTTCTTGTTTCTACCTGCTAAACTGCAGTCGAAAGTACTAAACATACTTTCCTAATTTATTATTTTCCCTTGTTAAGAGAGTCTCTATAATCATGCTTTTTGGTTCCTGAGAGAGGATGGGCCCAGTGTGTAAGTAAGAGAGATGTGATGCAAAGTTACCACAAAGCAATGATGGCTATGTATCCAGGCAAATAACTGCTTTAAGGCAGGTGGGGGCGGGGGAGGGGGCAGTATATCCTTTTAGATCTAGACCGGGGGTTCCCAAACTGTGGTATATGTACCCCAGGGGGTAGGAAGGCATCTCTGTGGGGTGCGTGGCGAAATTGTCATGGTGGATTTAATTTTCATTATAATAATAATTGGCATTTAAGGGGTTAAAATATAAAATGTATGCTGGTAGGGGTATGCAGGCAGGTGGTAAATCTGGAAAGTTGTACACAGTAAGAAAAAGTTTGAGAACCTCTGCTCTAGATGATATTATCAAGAGACTAAACTGTTGCAGTTATGTCATTGGTCAATGACAGGTTACTTGTTACTTGAACTTATCGTAAAGGATTTGTATCCGTTAATGGGACTGATCATGTAGTTAATTTTATAGATGAACATCTTTATGGTGCTTCAAATAATATTCTATCTTCCTAAACCATCCTTTCATTCTGAATTCTGAACTCATCCCTGCATTCATCTTTGACCTCTAAAGTAACAAGTGATAAAATGCTATTGGTCTATTTCAAGATGGCCAGGATACATAATGCAACCTAAACTGCTATAAGTTTGCCAGTTTCCCTTTTTTATCATTTTCACTGGTAGAACAAAATATTGTAATGATATTTTAGAACTAACAAAAAATGTTACTAATTATTTCCATAATGTTTTGTATGCAAAAAAACCCTGTTAAGCTGTTTTAAGTTGAATTTCCACAAACACAAATTTCACAAAACTGTAGAGATTTATTATTTTTGTTGCCACCTTCCTATGCTTAAAGGCTGAACAAAACAGTGAAAGCATTTGTTTTAATAAACTAATGAAAAATCTTAATCAGGAGAAGAAAGTTGTTTCTGGAATAATTACAAAGAAGTGAATGAAACATTTCCTTCAAAGTTAAAATTTCATTAAATCCAGCAAGTCATCCAAAAAAAAAAGCAGGGAGAGAAAGGGGACCTGGGGAAGGGGCAACTTGCCTCAAAATTTCAAAAGCCTAAAGCTCTCTTCTGAAAAGAGCTGCTATAAAATAAGGTGAAGGTTACTTTGCAATTAAAATTAGCAGACTCATGATAAAAGGGTAATAGAAAACAAATTATTGTTCAATTCTCCAAGATTTCTAGCATCAGAAGTATATAAAAAATATGCTTATTTTCCCTCTGTTTTGCACATTTATGTATACATAATTTATTTCTTATGTACCAGGAAAAACTCAACATTTCAGCCATCAAGGCTTTTGTGCCACTTTTTTCCCTTTGTGTTTAAGAAATAAATATTTCAGTTTTTATAAAAAGATGATGTATTCCCTTGAAAATTATCTGATAATCAACAAAAATGTGGCATGGTCAATGTTTTCTCATCAAGTATAGTTGCTTCCTCAAATACCATTATTAAAAGTCTCTAGGATGTGAAACAGGAGATAAGGGACCTGAACAAAGACCAGCTTTTATGCAATGAGTTTATGAGAAATAAATCATGAACAAATATGTGGGACTCTAATATTTCTTTTCCTTAACCCTTAGATGTTGTAAATCTTTCTCTAAATCAAGGTCTGAATCTGGTAGGTTGACCTTATTCTTATCATTCATTTGAATTCATTAGAAATGGGTCCAAGTCACAAACTTCAGCTCTATCTGAATCCAACCTTCTCTAAAATTAAAAGACTTTTGGACTTGGAGAGGAGTTTAAACAACCCCCCCCCCCAATACCATAAATATTTTCAGTCCATAAATTAAGGTGTTTGTGCGTTCTGAGAGAGGATGATATCTAGTGGTTAAGGAATGTTCCTGGTACTATGGCTTCTATTCCCAGCTCTCATTCTGACCTCAGTCAAATCACATAGCTTCTCTCACCTTGATTCATGTAAAAAAATAAAGTGGGATTGCAACAGTGTATTGAGGCTGTATTTTTTGTGGTGCATGTAAAGTGCTCAGATCATTGCATAAAAGGTACAATATAAGTGCATTAGTATTTCCTGTGATTTATAGTTACGTGAAATACAGAAACAAAAGTTTCAGATGCAAAGCTAGAGGTTCTAAATCAATTTTCAAAAGCAATAGAAAGAAAGGATTTTTTTTTTTGGCCGTTCAATCACCAGGCCGTGTTCTGTTTAAGACAACATGATACAGTGTGTAAGTCAGGAGACCAGAGTATGTCATAGTACCTTCCAGATGTGCTTGAAAGTAGCAAGACCTTTGGCAGATGCAGATGGGGAGATCTGTCAACTCAAATAGAATCAGAACTTGGTGGAACATAAAAGAACATATGTGACTTGACAGGACTAAAAATGCTAAAGGTTACTCGGTCACTATGGCGTCAGCTTTTGTTTTCATCATCAGTTTCTTGGTAAAAAAAATTGGGGACATTCACTCATTTTGAGATAAATACTTGATTTCATAAAGCTTGTAGATCGGCAAGCTATAAAAATCGTATTCTTTCTGAGGCAGAAAAGCTCATCTGTCACACTTATTACTTCAACCTCTTTGGAAATCCTAATTGCAAAAACCTTTCATTTGTTTCTTGAAACAAAGGAACAAGTCACTAGTGAAGCATTTAATGTCATGATAAGATTAAATGAGCAAGCCTGTGCTATGAGCCAAATACAGGTCTTGCTTAAGTAAAAAAACAAAACAAAACAATTTCCTATTGATTTCAGAGAAATGAGAATTTGGTCCTGTATAAACACTCATGCATCAGTTGTTTCAGCTCAGGAGTCCTGTCTAAATGTGCATTTAGTTTTGAGGTAGTCTTATCTTTGGCTCTTACAAAATCTTCTTTAGTTTTCTGGAGGGAAAACCTCAGGATGTTTGATTTTTTTTTTTTTTTTGGTATTGTTTTCTTCACAAAACTTCTGGCAAAATTAAAACAAAAACACTCAGTCCCAGCACTGGCAAATAGTAGTAAAACTGGCACCGTAAGTGGCTTCTGGGATTAGGCAGGCTTCAGGGGGAGGGACTCCCCCCCAAATAAACTCATTCCAAAAACTATGAATAGGCTTCTTTTTATTACCTCAAGTCAGGTTGTGATTTCAAGAAATGTTCTAGATATCAATGGCTTCACATTCTACTACTAGTACCTGAGCCACACAAGACAAAATTAAAATAGCTACATTTTTATTTTATGTACTTTGTAAGATTGCTAGTTTAGTATTATATTGTTTAGGATACTGTAATGGCAATTTCACATGTCTAGTTTCACTCATGTACTTTTATTGTTTCAGCATTTACCCTGTCTAAAATTCTTTCCCTCCCACTCAACCACTTGATATGCTAAGGGTATGACTGTATAAGGTGCGAAGTGCACACAGAGATAGTCACAGGTTAGCAAGAAAGCTATTAAAGGGAGATTTAGGAACTACGCTGCCATGCTGGGAACCCTCTATTCCTTTGCAAATCTGTGGTAGTTAATGACACATCTTACTGGAGATGGGCAGAGCCTTCCAGGATAGATCCTTAAATATTCCTTAAAAAGCTTTTTCTTACTTTTTCACCTCTGACTCTCTATGAACCAGGAAACTTCTGTAGGTATAGTAAGCAATACTTGAAATCAGAATGTGAGCAGATAGAGCACATCCACACGAGCACAGTTTCCAGCACCTCAGGTTTCTGAGGTGCTGCAAAACATACCCCACCCACATAATTTGTTTCTCCATGCTGCATATTTGTAGCTCGGACCCCAATTTAGATACGAGGAAATCCCAGTATCAAATAAAGTGTTCTGAAAAAAGTGCATGTAGCAACTGTGTGTGCCACCCGAAACCGGAGCGTGGCCAGCCAGAGCCACCCTACAGCTATTGGCCAGGCTCCGCACACCCAGATCACTGCTGCTACAGTTCCAGGGGGCCCCTAGGGCCCCAGATAAAGCTGCTGGGGCCAGCCCAGGTACTGGTCCAAGCCTCCCCTACCTCACTCAGGACAATTTTCCCCATGCCAGTGTGTGTGTGCGTGCAGGGGCATTCCCCAGGGACCGCTAGCAGGAGCACAGATATGTGCTGCTGCTAGTTGTCCCCAGGCAAATGCACATACGTGCTCATCAGGACACACCCATATGGTGTATTTTCAATCAAATGTAGGATGAAACATGAAAATAAGCTGTTCAGGTTCACATTAAGTCAAATTAGGAAAAGCACTCTGAATTACCATGGCCAGCCAACCTCACTGAGAGGAAGCTAAGTTATATAGGGTACTTAAAATACAATGACAGTATGCTCACTGATAAAATTAAAATGCCAGAGAGCAACCTACTTAAGCGGCCTAACAGTATTCATTTACTTCAGTGGAACTGATTTATAGCTGTGTAAGTAAGAGGATCATAATGCTTGAGTATCTAACACTCATGAATAGAGTATAAACAAATGTTATACATTTCCCTCTGCAAAGATTCCAATTTAATAAAGTTTTATATTGTACGCTTGCAATAACCAACCTCCTCTTGCTCAGACTTGTCTCAAGTTGTTGATGGGTGTAGTCTTCAATGAAGTTATGTATGGGCATTCATAGGATATTGTGAGGGGGCCAAGGCCCCAGGGGGCCAGGGTCGGGCGAGGGACACCGGAGTTCCGCCCAACTTCCGGGGCCCGACCTGGAAGTTTGGCCGGGGGCTTAGCGCTTCCTGGAACTTGGACTGGGCTGGACCGGGACCGGTCTGGGAGAATAAAAGGAGCCCACCTACCCCAAGCAGAGGAGGACAGAGGCTCCAGCCGGAGCCTGCACCGGGAGCTGTGGAGCCGGGAGCTGTGGAGCCGGGAGCCACGCGGCAGGAGCCGACGGCAGCGAAGCCGGGAGCTGCGGAGCCGGGAGCCACGCGGCAGGAGCCGGCGGCGCGGGGAGCTGCGGAGCCCAGGACTGCACCGCAGGAGCCAGCGGAGCCGGGAGCAGTGGAGCCAGAGGCGGTAGCGACTCGAGACGGCAAACCGGTAGCAAGGGGGCCGGCGGCAGCCGCACCGGAGGGGACCAGAACGGGAGGTTCTGACGGAGGGACTCTTCTCCGGCGGCTGCGGGCAGTTTGGCCGCGGAAGAAGACCCGCGGGCAGGGAGGTAAGCCTCGCAACCCTCCCCCGGGTCTCGAGGGACAGTCAATAGGGGTACGGACACCCCAGACCCATAGGAGCTAGCTGCACCTGGATAGGCCAGGTTCCGTAAGGACTCCTGAAGAGGGTCCTGCAGTGCGAGGGCGGTACCCCACTGCAGGACTGAGACACGGACAAGGGAGCCCCCTGACGGAGGCTAAACCTGGAGGACCGGGCGAGGGTGTAGGGGAGGAGGAGCTCTCAGGACCCCTGGACCTTGGAGACGAGGTACCCCATCCGGACCGCCAGCTTCCCCGTACGGGTGAACCCCCATATTACATCAAGTCGTGGCAGGCGAGATCGGCGGAAGCGGGAACGGCCCGTCGCGTACCCCCTCCTCTCCAGGGGCCGTCCGGGGATAGGGGGACTCACGGTAGGTGACGCACCCCATCCCCTTACAGATATTTATAAATCTCTGATTTTAACTGCCTTTGATTACTTTGTACAGCAGAAAGTCAGTCTACTTGACAATTTTGGAAAAGGATAAGTTGTTATGGTCACAGGGACGTATTAAACATATGAGGGCTGTTCAAAAAGTATTGAGTCTGATGCTGTAGAAAACAAAATATTTTATTTACAGGGGTTTCTCCTTTGAAATATGCTCCTTCTGCAGCCACACAGTTCTCCCAGTGCTTCTGCCATTGTTGGAAGCCCATCTGATAAGCAATTTGTGAAATCGCTTAAAGCTGTTTAGTCACATTTTGTTTTATGGTTTCCACATCACAAAATGTTCTTCCTTTCAAGATTTTCTTTAGTTGAGCGAAAAGAAAAAAAAAATCACATGGGGCCAAATCAGGTAAATATGGAGGCTGCGGCACTTGTGGGATATGGTGTTTGGCTAAAAATTGCTTTACAGGCTGTGCTGAGTGGGCAGGCACATTGTTATGGTGAAGCATCCAAGGATCAGACACCCAGTTTTCTGGTCAAAGGATATTTGAAATCTAAATATATGATATCAACCTCTTGTCCTTTGTCCAGGTGATGTGTCACCTGGTCATAGAAGGAAATGAGGTTGCTGAGGCAAGACCTACCCACAATGAAGCCATGTTGGCTATCTCTCAGAATCTTGCCTTTCGTAAGCCTGTTGTCGATGGTTTCTTTCGTGATTTTTTCCAAGATCTTTCCAGGGATTGAGGTTAAACCGATTGGCCTGTACTTTCCTGGATCTTCTTTCTTTCCTTTTTTGAAGATAGGAACCACATGGGCCCTCTTCCAATCTTTAGGAATCTCCCTCTAGTGCCATGAGTTCTCAAATATCCTCGCCATTGTTGAACAGATGTTAACTTTCATTTCAAATCAGTTCAACACAAAATTTAAGCTGAATTTCCCTATCAATCTTATGGGATTTTTAATTCAGACCTCAACCTCTCCTATGAACCAGACTTCCCATTACATCTTTTCCAAAATAAAGTGAATTTCCCTCTGACCAGGTGGTATGGAGCATCCTGGAAGTCATATGATTCTGGTTGCGTCATGAGAAGTATAGACCAACCTACCCCTACTGTAGAGTGGGAAACTGGGGCATTGGGTATCTTAGCTACATCTTTTATAGTCATTGGTTGCTGTGGGGAAAATGCAGTCTAATACTGAACTAACTAAAAACAAAATATTTAAGGCATAGTGGATTAACCTAAATGTTTATATTGGACAAAATGTCAAAATATCACTTTTGATTAAAAAAAAAAATTCTAACTAAAATACTTCAATACTTCCTAATAAAATGTTTTCAGAATTTTCATCCTACAGAAAATTTTAATTTTCTAACTTATAATTTAATTTGGAATGGAAAAAAATGTTAAAATGTCACAATTTCCTATAGGATAGAAACCTGGGATTTTCCTTCATTCTAATTGGAATGGAACAATGAGACAGTGTTTTTGCCATGAAGATGTACTTCATTTCTCATCTGCTCCCATTTAAGGGTAATATAAACAATACAAACATAGGAGAAGTATATCTTTATCCCCAGTTTATTAATTAATCTAGGATACATCTGATTCATAGTTCTTTGCTGTTCTCTTTGGCTTATGCCCTTACAATATTTTATAGTTATACTATCCCTGGTATATAGTATTTTGGATTCCCACCTTCTGCTTTTTTAATAAGATTTTTTTTAACATTCTCAGCTTCATTTTACAGGGCTTTCTTAGCAGGAACTTGATGTACCATCTCTGTACTTGATGTTTTAAACATTATCTAAGCCCGAAAGATGGTCAGGATGACCTAACAATACTTTTCTATATCTACTTTCTCTGATGCTCATATTATAGTTCCCTTTCTCATACTCAATTTATTTCTTGCCTTTCCTTTATCCATACTGGCTTTTTAAAAATCCCTTAGTTTATTGCTACACACTAGACATTCTGTTTCCTTTGGGCACACTTTAATCTATCATTATATACTTTTCACTTTCTCTTTCTGCTGCTTCCACTCTGTTGCTGTAATCATACTGAACTGAATTTAACTTCTTCGTCTCCCTACCCAATGCCTCCTGTTTTAAAACTTATTCCCCACTTTGGCTTCTTGGCTTTACCTTAGACCTATTTTATACTTAATTAGATTATGATTAAAGTGTAATGTTTATCTATTGTACATCTTCCTGCAAACTGCATCTAAAAATACTTTCTAGGATTAAAACAGCAAAGACTGAAAAAAATGCTGGTGCTATACAAGCAGTTCTCAGACTTATGACACAGTTTGTTCCTGAAAAACATAGAATCATAGAATCACGGAAGTAGGGTGGGAAGGGACCTTGTAGATCTTCAAGTCTGACCCCCTGCCTGGACAGGAGAGAAAAACTGGGCTGAAATGATCCCAGCTAGGTAGGCATCAAGCCTCTTCTTAAAGACCCCCAGGGTAGGAGCCAGCACCACTTCCCTTGGAAGTTGGTTCCGGATCCTAGCCGCCCTGACTGTGAAGTAGTTCTTACTTAAGCCAAAATGTTGTAACTCAGAACCAATTTTCCCATAGGAAATAATGTTATAAATGGGGGATTGGTTCCTAAACCAAGGCCCAGTACTCTATTTTCACCAAAAATAACCCAGAATTTTGTACTCAATCAATTATAGATGAGTAATATAGCTACATTAATGTATTTATATTGTATATAGCAATCATATTGATTTTGAAGAACTTCTTTCAGGTGACTTTGCTGGACTTTTTGAAGGGCTCTTGTTTGGACTTTTTGAAGGGTTCTTGACTGAAGTCTTCTCAGGAGTCTTGGCTTCAGGTTTTACTGGAATCTTGTCTGCTTTCTTAAAGAAAGTGTACAAGGAAGTTTGGATACAAGGTCCCTGAAAGAAGCACCATCGGCACTGCTGGCGCTTCCTGTGGGCGGTCACCGCTCACTACCCTCCCCCTTACCACCGACACCACTGCAGCTGCCTGTGGGAGCTCCCTATTTGCCACCGCCACACCACCGTCACCACCTCCTGTGGGCAGTTGCCATGCCCCCCAAGCCTCCAGGGGCATACGTCATTCATGGAAGTTCTCCAGGGATATGGGTGATTTGTTCGCTGGTGTGACATTGTGTCGGATCAAGTGTTGCAAAGTCAAAATTGATGTCAGATACTTGAAACGGTGTCAATTTATAAATGTTGTAAGTACAAAATGTAATTCAACAAAATGTTGTAAATCAACATTGGAATTATAAGCACAATGGCCACCTCCACATGAGTGTGGATGTTTGATTCTCCAGGGACAACTAGCAGCAGCACACCTTGTGCTAATGCTAGTTGTCTCTGGGAAATGCCTGTGCCATACTCCCTCTGGTGCATAGCAGATTACCCCAATTGGGGTATGGGAGGCTGGAGACAGCACTGAGCACTGTGATTGATTTCCACAAGAAATTCAATAATCATCACCCCTCCATCAGACTATCTCTTGAATACTCCAGCACCAACATTTCCTTTTTAGACATGATGATCACTATACAGAATGATAAAATACAGACCACCAGATACAAGAAACCCATGGACCATGTGGCAGTGCACCTTTGGGTGCCTGCCACTTTAAGGGATTAAGCAGGCTGCAGATCAGCCTGCAGGTGGGAGCAGACCCAATCTGGCAGTCACATGGCAGCCAAGAGGCTGCCTGATTGGTGAAGGGCTGGACAGCCTGGATATAAGACCTGGCCCTGAGAGCAGAGCTAGCAGTGGCTGCAGGGATGCCACTGAAGTAACTTCACCCAGTCAGAGATCTGCAGCTCCTAGAACGTTCTGGAGGTTAAGGTAGGAACTATGGGGAAGGAGGAGGTTCATAGAGACCCAGGGAGGTCAGAGCCATGAGGGGGCTGAAGGGGTGTGGCCATGGAAAGGCATAGGTAGAAAATGGCCCAGAATACACAGGCCAGCCCAAGCAGAAGGAGCTTAGAGTTTGTGGGCCTAGGTAAGCCACTGAATAGAACTGCTGAGAGTATGGGTGACCCCATGGAGGGACTCAAATGAGCCAGTTAAGTAAAGGGCTGCTTTATACAAGATCTCTGGGGCTCTAGGCAAGCCTGATATGAGATGAATGATTTATGGATGGGCCCAGGGAAGACCCCTATCATGTGAGGGGGTCAGCTGTTTGTGGATTAATCTAGGACTCTGAACTGGCTCAAACTGGGACCAGGGCCTGAGTGGATAAAGGACAAGCATACCCAGTTCATGGGGCAGGCCAGGGCAGCAGAGAGCCTTCTCACCCCGACAGGCCATAGAGCAGGCCAGGCTCAAGGGAGAGACCATCGGCGAGAGAGTAAGGGGGTTGGTTAGCAGGCTGGAATGATGGAGATTGAAGCTCGGCCACATGATGGGAGGTTTCCTGTAAGGAGCCTGAGAGAAAGATGGGGCCAGTGGCTGAGGATTATGCTATAAGGTGGAGGCTAGAATAAAGTACCCAAGGATAAGTAGCTCAGGAAGAACATCAAGAAGCCTGGAGAGGGTAGAGAAAGACCAGAATGGGTAGGCCTGCAGGGGTCCTGGGGCATGACCTAAAACTACATCCTGCTGGGGTTGGATGGTGTGGTGGTGCTTCCTGTGGCAGGCAGCCTCCAGGAAATGCCACACCTGTGCCTCCCTATTAAAAGGTGAGTATGGGGTATTGGAAAGCCTCAGCTCCCACTGCCTTGTGGGTGACCAGTGGAGGGGAAAGGTTAGGGGAGCACAGCCTGAGCAAAAAGCACCAGACTTAAGCAGAAGCACAGTGGCCAGGAGGGCCCAAGGCCCAATTCCTGAGAGGGTGAGACCCAGTGAGAGGCCTGAATAAGAGTGAGGTCTAGTGGGAAGCCGATTAGAGGTCCAGGTATGGTAAAAGACACCTGAGGCCTTAGGATGCTTGAATATGAGTGTGGTCTAGTGAGAGCCCTAGTGGGAGGCCCTGAATACAAGTTAGGCTTGAATTAGAGGTTCAGGGACATTGACAGACACTTGAGGCCTGAGTTGGTCATAGGCTGAGTTAGGGGTCTAGGCATGTTGATAGAAAACTGAGGCCCAAGGGGCATAAGGCCCAGAAGCCCCAGTGAGTGGGTGGAGTACTGACCTCAGTGAGGGGACAGAGTGTAAGGGGCAAGGAGTCTAACAAGAGGCAAGGAGCCCAGAGTGTGTATGGGAGTAGAGGCCTCAGAGAGGGAGCATGTGGCCCAGGCATGTTTACAGACACCTGAGGCCAAGTTTTTGGCATAGGCCGGGGCAAGGTATGTCCGAGGATGCCTGAGGCCAAGTTTGGGATAGCGGCCAAGTGTGGCCTGGCAAGGGAGCCAGGCGATGAAGTGGTTTTTGGATGGTAACTGCGAGGCATGGGACATGGTGTAAGGATGGTCAGAGCTATGTATTATGCCCTTGGTATCAGGGCATTAAATGGGCAGCCTCCTGCCTAGAAACAACTATTTAACTTTTAGGTACAACAAAGGCTTGGCAGGAAAGTCAGGTGGGTGGGCTGATGTTGAGATTGGCCTCAAAATGTTCCTCGAACTTGAGGGAGTTTTAGTTTGGTGCGCCACAAGTCATTTAAGGTGACTTACACCACTGAATTTGTTACAGCAGCTGGAATTAATGTGCAATACGCCACTGAGGCCTGCAAACACCAACACCATTAAAGCAGTGCAAAACCATGTAGCCCACTTTAAAGTGTCACGCACACACGCCTCTCGTTTCAGCTACACATGGCCAAGATCGCTATAAAGTTAGAAGGTATATACTGGGAACTATGTGGATATCAAAGAGTTAACTTTCCAGATAAGAATTAGAGAATAAATGCTTCTAATAATGGTTGGGCTTAGATCAGTGATTCTAAACCAGCATACCTTGGCATCATGGGATGCCTTAAGATCCTTTCAACGGGTATTGCGCGTTGCTACACAATGTTACCACTGTTATGTGTATAAACATGATTCACAAGGTAAACCCAGAGTTTTCAAATATGAACTTATAGTATTAAAGACAGTCTGACCTGTTGTGGTCTTTCTGCATTCTTTGTCACAGAAGAACTGCTTTATTTTTTCTGTAGTCAAAAAAGAGAAAGAACCAAGAGCTGGAATTTTCTGAGGGGGTCCTTGAATCTATTGAGGAGTGCCTCCCATCTAAAAAAGGTTGAGAACCCCTGGCCTAGATATTCCTGGATATGACAGCTGACAAATGTTTTCAGTGAGGGTACATACAAGCATTACATTTAGATCTCCCTGATTTAAATGCTCCAGTGTGCAAGCATTTGTGTTGCCCTTAAAAATGGTGTAGCAGGCATGAACTACCTTTAGATTGGCAACTTAGTGAGGGTTAACCCAGCTTAATGAATGCCTACACATGTTTACAGTACAGCCCCATGATTTGTGACAGTTGTTTTAAAATTCTGGGATGAAGATTATCTAAGAATATTATCCCCATGTATTAAGACCTTTGAGTAATCCTTTCATTTGGATTGTGGTAATTACTTTTGCTATACCCTTATCCCCAGTATGTATCCTGTTTATTTTTCCTTATTTTCAACAGCATATTCTTATTGAAAATGAGGCAAAATAATATTAGTTTTTGAACCATACCTAGGATAACAGAAGCATAGAGAAGTAGGGCTGGAAGGGGCCCACTCTGCTCCTCTATATATCCTCTTTAAAATCATGCTGCAGGTATTAGCTTATTAATGAGAATACTAGGGAAGACAGTGTCAAAAGCCTAGCTAAAAATCCAAATATATTACATCAACCTAGATTATCTTTAATCTCTACATTATTGGAACAACACAGTGGCCACACTTCTTTTCTAATTTATATCACTAAAGAACTTTTACTATTTGTTTTTAATATCTTTTGCATGATCTAAGTTTGCTTGACTTTTTTCACTTTTCACTTTATTCCTGTACTTCTTGACATTTCTTTAGTGATAAATGTAGCAAGTTCATGGTCCCAAGGGTAGCCATGAAGCTCAATGGCAGCCCAGTGACTCCTGCCCCACTCGGGGTACCTTCCCTTTTTAACCTCTCCTGCCATACCTTGATGTTTCTTATGGAGTATAAAGAGTCTGCCCCCAGGATCTCAAAGTAAACTCCAAGTCCTTAACCATCCAGTCTCAGTTTTGCCCCCTAGGGCACTAAACTGTGGCCCATTTCGCCTGGTCAGTGCCTCAGGGCACCAGTCATCTTATAGGCTGCATTTGTGACATCCATTTTCTCCTGTAGCTATGACCATGTCTTGCAAATGATACTTGATTACTTTGGAGGGGCCCTCTGGCCCCACTGCAATACTTGGCCTCTCAAGCCTTAAAGCTTTGCTGGGGCTTCAGCCTTCCCATTTTTGGCCCCCTTACTCTCTCTGGCTATGCCTCACTTAGCCTAGGTCCACTGCTCTGGACTTCAGCTTCTAGGCCCCTGTCCATGAGTTTGCTACCCTTAGACCCTTGTCTCAGCCTTCTTGGGCTTCTTCAGCCCCGTGGGGTCCCAGACCCAGGTCAAGCTGGTCTCGTGCTGTTCAGCTCCTTTATGATTCCTGACCCCTACAGGGCTCTATGTACGGTGCCTCTCAGGTGCCCCTGTGGCCTCCATGCCACCCCCATAGCCATAATGCAGTTCTCAAGTATTAACTTTTAGGATCCTATGACCCCAGCTTTTGGGATCCTATGACCCCAGCTTTTGGGATCCTATGACCCCAGCTGACTTCCTGCCCTTTGGGCGGGGGGCTGGACTCGATGATCTTCCAAGGTCCCTTCCAGCCCTAGTGTCTATGAAATCTATGAAATCTTAAATGCAATGAAAATACAAGAAACCACTTTCAAACAAAAAGTCTCCACACCCCCCCACCGGGTTTATGCCATCCTGCAAGCCCTATCTATCTTGGGTCTGTTATCTCTTACCTGTTTTGGCTGGCTTGAGTGCTTGTCAGTCCCTCCTTCCCTGGAACTCTCTCCCAGAACATGCAGGGCCAGACTGACCACCTTGCCTCATGCCCTGGGTTTATATGCCTTTAAGCTCCACCACTTTTGGTCATGCAACTCCGGAACCACATAAAGGGGTTTCTCCTTTGCCTAATGAACATCATGTGCTCCTCTGTTGCAGCCCCATACTGGAGGCTTGGCATGCTGCACTCTCTACTTAAAATGACAGGGGTGTCTGAATCTCTGTCACAATCAGACATTTTAATTATTATTCTTGATATTTTGTTCAGTTTGCTATTCTTCCTACAGATGCTTGATAGTTGAATAATTTTGGTTGGTCTTTTTCATCCAGCTGATTTCACTAGATCTCTTTTTTTTTCAATCAGAGTTTTTAAACTAGAAGGCCTTAGTTAAAGACTTACTTTTGTTTATTTTTGCACTTAATGCAGTGAGGTACACAAGGTTATTCTCTATGACCAGTTATTCCATCAGACAATACATACAAAAGGCAAGTATAAAACAGCATTACTTCTTGTGAGTTCAGTGATTACTTAAGGTGCAAACAAGAGTTTGTGGGACTTACTGTAGGTTTAGGTGGCTTAGTCAGGGGAAGCGGTAGGTGGAGCCAAGAGAGGTGCTGTTGGGTCCACATCTGGTCTGGGTTGCAGGTGTAAAAAGCACAGAATAAAGCAACTGCAGAAGGTGGCTGTTGCAAGCATTTTTTATATATATATATATTTAAATATAAGCATTGCATTTTAGCAAAAAATATCAAATACAATACTTACGTTTAAAAAGGAAAAAATTTGCTGTGTGACTACAGGACCAGTTGTGTGACCTCAGCTATGCAAAACATTAGACCAGTTTTTTAGGGAAAGAATAATCTAATATACAGGAGTCAAGCAGAAAATGGGATCAAATGCAACATGACTTTATTAAAGATAAGTCATACCAGACTAAGCTAATAGTTTTCTTTGATTTTTCTAAACAAAGGAAATGTAATAGATCTAATCTGTCTGGACTTCACTAAAACCTTTGATACAGTGCTGAAGGGGAAATTATTAGTGAAGGAGATTCATAGAGGAACTATGAGGTGTGATGCTGCCTCAAAGGGAAACAACAACAGGCAGTAATGAAAGAAGTGTCAAGCTGTACAGACTTCAGTAGATTGGACTTGGGACTGATCTTATTTAAACATTTTTGTTAGTGATCTTGGCACAACAAGTATGAGGGACATGGAGTTTTTTGGTGATCTACATCAACTATAATGAGGAGGACTGAATACTATATAGAAAGAATTGGATGACCTTGAGAATTGAAGTAATAAAAATGGGATGCATTTCCATAATGTAGAGCAATTATTCCCAAATTGTGGTCTGCAAAGTCATGGAAAGTGGTCCACAGCTCATATGTGGATCACGTTAGGCCACACAGTTTTACTGTGATTTCAATAAGGGGCATTATGTTCCATGAAAAATGTTGAGGGTTGTCAACAACTGGGATAAAATGCAAACCAAAGTGGATTTAAGGAAATAGCAACAAAAAATCTTCAGCTACAAGTTAAGAGCTCAGAGGTGGAAAAAAACTGGAGGAAAAAATGCTGTTTAAGATAAGGACAATATTGGTACAAGAATAAATTGATGTAAGCTGGCCATGAATGATTTTAAGCTAGAAATTAGAGGAATTATTTTAATCATTGGAGCAGGGAGAGATGAATCAATCTTACAATCAAAGTTACAGGAGCAAAAGCCTTTTTTTTTTTTAAAAAAAGGAGCTTGACAAGTTTATGAAAAGAACTACATTATATGGTGCCTGAAAGAGCAGACGATTGAAGTTGTTAACCCACAATGTGCCTTCCCATCATGTTCTTAATTTGACCCAAAGGTGGACAAATGGAACTTAAAATCTCCAGGAAGTTATTAGAGGTAATTCACAACGAAATTACTTTTTTCTACCATGTGTCAAGACTGTAAGAGGCTGTCTGTTTTTATACACTCCACATGAAAGAAATTGGATTCACCTTCTCTTGTACTACAGAAGCATAATCTTTCTTGGTGTGTCTAGAAAGCTGCCTACCTAGGACCCATTAATAATAATAATAATAATAATAAATCTTTACAGGAAATACATGTACACTAACTAGCCTGCTTTCTATCTATGTGTATTTTCTTCTATGTGCTTAAAGAAACCATTTAAACTGGAGCAAATGAAGATATATTGGGTCAGAATCTAGTCTGTGAGTTTCTCCAGTTATGGTGAAGTACATGCCATATGGTGCTTCTTGAATCATCTAAAGTGCCAAAACTAATGAGTCACTGATATTTCTCAATGTCAGAAAAATTCTAAAAGGATAACAAGAATAATTGTACTTAATTTTTATTTTTGGGGGCCAGATGCTTCATCCAAGTTCGTTCTTCTTTGCCCACTACCAGTAACATAAAGGCAACTTAAAATTGCCCAGAATGGGCACCTGAAATTTCCTTTTCACATTGATAGTGTAGGCTTAGCCAGTTCTATGCTAGGCATTCTCTGCCTATGCTTCTAAGCAGTCTGGTATTACAGAGCCCCTTCCATGGCTGTGCTTGCTTGGGACCACCACATCCTTGTCTGGTGTCTGAGATTTGTCCCCCAAAGCCAGAACAAGTATGGCTTCTATAAAGTCATGTACAAGGGCAAAATTCAGCCAGAGGTTCTCTGCCCTTCCAAAGGGTTAAGTAGTTCCTCTGTCCCCAGGGTAGCTGGCACAGCCCAAAGTACCCCCCAGTCTTCAGTCTCCCAGCTCCAGAACCCCAAAACTCCTCTGCTGGTTTCTGTTTCCAGATTGTTCCTAGAAGCATACACTCTGCTTGTTCTCCTAGATCTTGTTATGCTTATCTCCTTAAGCTTCTCTGGAGCCTCCTGGGAGTCCACAAAGCTAGTTAAGTCTCAATTGACACTGGAGCTCCATCTTGTGCAGCTCTATTCACATGTTTTAACCCTTTTTACCTGGGTAAAAGCAAGTTGAGTAATATAAGACATGCAACATTATAACAACATGCACACATTTGAAACACAAATATGACAGGAAAACCCATAGTCCTACAGGCCAAGCATTCTCCACCTCTTCTTAAAAGATGTTTCTAAGCACAGCTCTGTATTGTCTTAACATTGATTATCAGACACAGGTACTATCTGACTGTGCAGTAAATTACTGTACTTAACTGCATGTATAGATGGTGACAGAGCTGGCTGGGGAATGAGGGTACTTTAGCGTGGGGGGTACCTGCCAGCTAGCCCTGCACTGAAACATCCTTGGGCCTCAAGCAGCCTCTCTGCAGTACGTGGAGCAACCCTGGGCTGGCAGGCTGACCCCCCTGGTTCCCTTGCCAGGCCAGGCTGCTACAACCAGGCTCCATGTGCTGTGCATAAATAAACTCCAGAGCTAATTGCTCCAGAGTTTTTTTGCTCCGGGTACACATTCAAATTGTGCTGCCTGAAGCATGCATTTGTGTGCATTAACTGCACATGTAGACATGCCTGCTGTGAGCAGTCGCATGTTTAGGGTTAATACTAGTTTTTGCCTGCACAGCTCTGACTTGCCAGTAGAGGGCAAGTGAGCAGGGGCATGGGTAGGAGCCAGGACACCTGGGCTCCTGTTTTGATGGTGGGGTGGGGCAGGGAGTGGTGTATCCTGGGGTACTGGAGGACTGCAAATTGCTAATTTTATCTCCAGGGAGCAGACTAAAAAGTTACCTTAAGAGAAATGAGATACCACTGACCATGGTTAACCCTTAACTGAAGTGACATAACTTTCAGATACTCAGAGGGCACTTTGCATGAGTTAATGTGTTTTGACATACAGAGTGCCCTTAGTATGGTCTACATGTAACATGTAACTTCACTCAGAAATCTGTGACAGTACATCAATTATGTTTTATTTTTTTCCTTTGATATATGGTGGCATCCTCATAACATCTGCATGAAACAGCCTCACAATTATTTCTTTTGTAAAACCAGTATTACATTGATCCATATTTCACTATTGGACATCACCACCTGCCTGAAAAACGACATGGGTTTTAGGCATGGTGAGCCCTAAATTCAGCTTTCTTGCCTCCACTGGCAAATATTTTTGTTAATCATTAACTTTAAAAGACAATTGAGTTTAGAGACAACCAGCATGAAATTAGCATCAGGAAATTAAAGGAAAGATAGTAAAGAGCTGGAATTTGTATGCAGTTTAGATGAAAGATAATTAAACCAGTGGGGTATGCTCATGCATCATATTAAACAAATACTGGCTTGTTTGCATTTTTCCATCCTTTTCTTCAGGAACCTGAAAATTTTACAAGTGAATAATATAAAAAAGTTGCTTAATATAAAATAAGTTAGTAATTATTCATGGTTCATTCTTCCTGTCAAGTTCCTAGTAATTAGCTGGAAGCAGTAATCCAATAAAACAAATTTGAGACAACTAATTTGTCATATCTTCCTTAATTTGTCCAATTAGAAAAATTCTGTAAACCTAATAGTTAAAATAGGAGAAGATATGTAGCATTTTGTCTGAAAACAACAGTAAATACTTAATTCCATGGTGGATTTATTACATTTAGCAGCAACAATAAGTTATACAAGATTATATTTTCCATACATACACAGACTTAATTTAAAAAGGGACTAAGGGACTTTTATAAGTTGAGGAAATGTTCCCACTCAGCCGACATAAAACAAACTCATTTAGTCTTTCCCTGATTTTGTACGTATTTATTCCCACATATACTACTAGTAATTATTTAAAGACATTGCTTTCTGCTCATACAATAGTAGGATATTTCTTAGTTTATTCATATTTTCTTAATTGTTGAAGTTGTCCTATTACTTTCCTTCTTGCACTGAACTCATAATGCTAAAAATATTACAATCATATCTATAGCAATGAATTTATACAGAATAACTTAATAGCAGGTTCATGAAGATACAGTATCTGAGGTGCTCAGTAATGAGATAGCATTTCCAAATATAAAATAGTAGGAAAGGGAGAACAGAAAATTACTACTAATGTAGATTCCATTTAATATGAGATACCCTTTTCATTAAGTTGGCTACATGCAAGTCTATTTAATGGGCATAGAAGGGGTCACTTTTTATACATTATGTAATAGAATAGAAACGAACACAACCAGAACACTAAATCAGAAGTTCATTCTTTAGGGACACTCTGGCTGTGTCTACATGTGATGCTTGCTGTGCAGCTGTTACTGCACAGTCATTTCATAGTTGCATAAACAAGTACTAAAGGACTGTGCAGTAACCAGCCTCCCTGAATGGCTTTTTGGTGACGCTGATTATGCAGTAGCGTGTTACTACTGTGCAATAGCGTCATATCATGCTTCATGTCATGCCATGCAATGCAGTAGTAATGTGGCCTCTCTAATTTCATTTGGAACAAAAGGACCAACACCTGCATCTAGTAACCAATGGGATTTATACACTGCAATGTGTTTTGCTTACAAAGTTTTCTATTTTGCCATCACTTCTATACAACCCTCACTGGATCTCTTTTCCAGGTCAAAAGGTTGCTAATGTTTGCTATTAGAGGCATTTACAGTCTATCCATACTCTGTTCTCTATCCTCTCTCTTTCATTTTTTTGGTCCACTGCCTCCAGGTGGGTCTCTCTTACCAACCTGTTAGGTTTTAGACCAATCACCACGCTTTCTACTCTGCTGCACCTTATACTTGGGAAGAACTGTTTGCTCAAATCCTCCAAGCTACTTCATCTTCCTCCTTCAAATTCCTCCTGTTTTGTCAGGATTGTCTATACAACCAACATGACTATAATTCAGCCATGATTACAATTTGTTGTGACAATTGCCTACTATATTGAATCATATTGCCTCGTTTCCTTACTCTCCTATTTGTGATTATCTGCTATTGTCAACATTATAAGCTTTTTGAGAAGGAAGGGCTTTTTTTGGTTTATGTTTGTATAGCACCTAGCCAAGTGGGATCTCATTCTGTGATTACAACTTCTAGGCACTATGATGATACTAGTAATTATAGTAGTATCCAGTAATTAATATCCCTGTGCATAATGAAATCTAGTGCTGAAATAAACATTTATTGTTGTAGATGTCTGATAATTGTAGGTGGATAAGACCAGAACATGTTAGAGTGAGCCTGAAGGAGGCTTATACTGAAGTGGAAGAAAATTTAATGCAGTCTGATACTAGAATGAATGTGGAAGGAAGTGGGGTAGTGCTATAAATTCTTCCTGTCAGCAATTCACCATGGCTCAAAATCATCTGTAATGAGGGCATATGGTTTGAACTCTTCCCTCTGCTTCCATTTGATAAATCATTTTAAAATACAACTTTCCCACTAGTAATTTCTATCTCAGCAATTGCTGTAGTTCCTGAGGAAGTCAAAACTCAGTCTCAAAACTTTTCAGTTAATTTAGTTTTGATTTTTATTACATTACAATATGCACATATAATCCAAACAAAATGTATACACATGCACACAATAAAATATAGATATTAAAACACAACATTTATAATAAAAGCAACAACTTAATGAATTGATAATGAACCAAAACAGTCTGTTCTGCACTATTTAAAAACTTTCCTTCCTTCCTTTCCCCTCCCCATCCCCCAAAGGCAGAGCAGAAATTCTGGATCTGTACTGGCTCTAGTCCTTATACTCCTGTTTAAAGCAGTCAGTCAAACAGCAAATGGTGATGTTTCCTTTGTCTCTGTAACAGGGCCCTGACTGAGACCCTGTTACTAAAGGAGCAGAGGCAACTGAAAATAGTTACAAGGGGGAGGTGGGCCCCGCCCCTAGAGAACCGATGAGGACCGGACTCGAAGGATAAGAGGGAGAGGAGGTGAAGGAGAAGGCACCTTCAGGCACCACAGAGGAAAAAAGAGAGAGAGAGGAGCAGCTAGAAAGAGAGCCGCGCCAGAGAGAAGGCTCTGAGAAGGGAGAATCTGTGACGCGGATCCGCCTTGACTTACCGTGAGTCCAGTGAAATGGTGGTGAGTGTGGGAAGAAGCAGAGCTGAGCCATGGGCTGGAGCCGCAGCTGGCATTAGGAAACGGGGGGGGGGGGCTGCATCAAGCCAGAAAGGACAATGGGAGGGACACCTCCTGCCCACAGACCCCCTAAAGAGTTGGGGTGTGTCCAGGACCCTGGAGGAGAGAGGGCAAGACTGACTGGGGAAGAGCCGAGGGGTTTGCATGCCAGCTCTGCAGGAGAGAGACGCAGGTGGCAGTGGTAACAAGCCGCTAATGGGATAATTACCGGTGGAGGCTGGGCAGGCAGCTGAGTTAACAAGCCACTAAGAAGCTAACTAACAATGGAGACTAGGATTGTGTGTGGTATCCATTTTTTGTATTATTGGACTGGGACCAGCCAGGAGGTTTGGGGGGTCCACAAGATCAACCTGCCGGATTGCATTCTCTAAAAGGGGTATTTCCTGGAACTACTAGAAACCGGCTGAATAAAAGCACCTGAAGTGGACCAGATCCAGCGTGGTATTTCCTGCAGGTACTCCCTTGCGTAACAACCAATTCCTCCTTATATTTTGCTTAAGATCCAAGTTGTGGCAGGCGAGAATCATGAGGATGGGGGCATACCTTGCAGTCCCGCTGACAGTCTCCATGAGGTAATTGAGTAATGAGCATTCAGGCTTCCTGAACCCTCTCTCTTGTTCTCCATAACTAATATTAAAGATTCTGTAAGAGGCAAGAGGAAGTGGTGTTCTACAGATGTATAGAGTCATACAGGATTTGTGGTCCAAGATAAATATCATCACTGCCTCTGAGCATGCAAATCTAGGCAGGGGTTACAGACTGTGAATCCAAGATGAATGCACATGCCTAAATCAAGACTGCAGGAAATAGCCTAGCTGCACACTAAGTCCAAGAGAGAAGGAGGATTTCAGAAACAGATTTTTTTCCCCACACTTCCTATAGCTTCACCAAGCCCTTACTTTTCCCTCCACCCCTTCATTTTCCACAGCATTTCCTTTCTTCTGACTGCCTGTCCAACACACTGTCTCTCCATTCAAACTATGGAAATCTTAACTAACTTGGGCTTTTGAACATCAAATGGGATTTAGTTCAAGAGCCCCCACTGCCATTTCTAAGCATGGGGATGCTGATATGCTGCTACATGGTGGCAATTGAATTAGAGTGGCTCTTGGAGCCACTCTAATTAAAGCACCACCTCCTAACCCCCAGAGCATGTGTAAAAGTTCCCTGAAATAGGAGAAGAGAGACCAAGAGCTCTTAAGAGACAGCAAAATTGGCTGAAGTAAAGTTAGCTGGATTAGTGGAACATCAAGACCATTAAAAAGGAACAATAATTCTCAACATCTGTGAAGTGAAGAACAATGAGCCATTGAGTCAACAGAGTCCCTCAGCTTCCTGAACAGTAATGCTTCTGCTGCTGCACAAAGCAGGCATCCAAGTGAGGTGCTTCTATTCCAGACAGAAGATCAACTTTCCCTCTTAAGACACATATCCCAATTTTAGGGGGCTATTTTGGGGTGAAAAGGTGCATGTGCTATACAAGCAAGTACATTATTAGCTATCTACAATTCTGTTAGGAAATGCCTGTGAAAGTACTATATATTATTGTGGAGTCAGCTCATGTCACTATGACCAGCACACCTTTGGGAGATTCTCTTTTTGGAGAGCTCTTGTACACACTACCCTCCTGGAGAGAGTATGTCACTGCTAGACAAAATATTGATTAGAGCTTAAGAATACTGAAAGAAGTTGCTGTATGAGTAAATCCACCAGCGGTTCTTCTATGAACCCATATAATTTGTGGGAGAGGGCTGGGCAGTTGTGAGTTGTCCAGCAGATGGTATGTTCTAATCACCTTGGCTAAGTATAGACATTTGGTGAGGTTAAATTGGGTTCAGAATGACTGCCCAATTTAAACTTAGCTCATCCCAATGCCAACCTTACACTTGTAGACCTGGTTTCAGTGACCAGCAATCAGTCTAAACCTGTAACTGTACTGAAGTTCCATGCACACAAACTGATTTAAAAATTGAAGAAACAAGTTTAAGATAAAAGTGGATCTATGTAGTATCAAACATATTCAATTTAGGTCAACTTGTATACATTTCACCCTGCACAGCTCTGGGGCTGGAAAAATCCAAATCATCAAGTCTGACCTCCTGCTAAGGGCAGGAAAGAATGCTGGGGTCAAACGACCCTGTCAAGGTGTCTATCTAGCCTCCTTTTAAAGACCCCCAGGATAGCAGTGAGAACCACTTCCCTTGGAAGTTGGTTCCAGATCCTAGCCACCCTGACTGTGAAGTAGTGCCTCCTGATATCCAGCATGAATCTACTCTCCGTCAACTTATGGCCGTTATTCCTTGTTACTCCCAGTAGTGCTTGGGGGAACAGGGACTCCCCCATTGCCTGCTGGTCTCCCTTGGCCAGTTTATAGATGGCCACCATCCCCTCTCAGCCTTCTCTTGTGGAGGCTGAACAGGTTCAGGTCCATAGCCTCTCCTCATAGGGCCTGCCCTGCTGCCCCCTGATCATGAGAGTGGCCCTCCTCTGGACCCTCTTGATGTTGTTCACATCCCTCCTGAAATGCGGCGCCCAGAACTGTTGCAGTACTCCAACTGTGGCCTGACCAGTGCTGCATAGAGGGGGAGGATCACCTCCTTGGACCTTCTCGTGATGCATCTATAGATGCATACAAGGTGAGGTTGGCCTTCCTGACCGCGTCCCCACATTGGCGACCCACGTTCATCTTGGAGTCTATAATGACTCCAAGATCCTTTTCTGCCTCTGTGCTGACAAGAAGGGAGCTCCCCAGCCTGTAGGTATGCTGCTGGTTCTTTCTCCCTAGGTGTAGTGCCATGTATATGTCTGTATTGAATCCCATGTTATCCCATCCCATGGCGTACCCCCAACCTCCCTGCTAGCCCACCCATTCTGATTTACCTGATACCAGGCAGCCATTTTGAATCAATTGAACCTCCCTCTAATGCCCCTGGATGTCTGTACTTAGCCTTTATGCCAGAGGCAGGCAATTATTTTTGCTGGAGTGTGATAGGGGGAAGTCGTGAGGCTGCCGACATTGTCAACCTGGCCATCCTCTGGGGCAGTCTCCCCTGTCTCACCTGCCATGACTTATTGTATCAAAGAAGATGTAAACTATGGGAGGCTACCCATTAAGTGCCCCAATGCCTAGGGTGTTATACACGGCTCCAAACTTCCCTATACCGTGTCCCATGCCTGTCAGATGGCATCCAAAGTCATAAAACTGCTCACTATTTCTCCCTCAGCTCCACTGCTGAGCCACACTTGGCCTCAGACCCAAACTCAGCTTCAGTCATCCATAGACTTATTCTGGCCACTACACCCCCTCCCTGGGGCTTCTACCCATGCCCTCTAGGGCCTCTAGCTCATGCTTTCTCACAAGGGCCTTCACTTATATTAATCCTCTCTTTGAGAGCTGGCCTCTGCTCAGCCCTTCATGTGGCCCCTTCAACCCTACTCTGTGCACCCCAGTGCAGCCCCTCAGGTCCATCTCAGCAGACCCTACTGTGCACCCTTATGCACAATCCTTCAGGCCACCACTGCAAACCCTACTCTGTGTTGCCACTACACACACTTCCACCCCCTCACTTGGGCCACTCTTCTGCCCACTCACTGGGGCCATACACCCCATGGGGCTCAGGTGCCTCCCTAAGCATGTCTGGAACCCCTGCCTGTCCCTACACCTGAGTTACCCACCAGGTTGTGGAGGCTGAGGCTATAAGTCACCCCATACTTGCCTTTCACTAGGGAGGCAACTGGTGTGACATTTCCTGAGGACCACCCCACCACAGGCAGCCCCACCAGGGTGTAGTTTTACATCATTCCCCAGGACCAGGAACCTCCTGCCATACCCATAGTTCTTGCCCTGTACCTTCAAAATGTTAAGTGAGCAGCAGCTTCAGGCAGACAATGTTTCCTTGCAGCAAACTGCTGGTTCTGCTACTTAGGCCTGCTCTTATGACCAGCAGCTGTGTCCTGTTCCCAATCAGGCAATCTCCTGCTGGCTATGTGACCCCTGATTGGGAGTGCAGCCACCTTCAGGCTACTCTGCTCCTTTTTCCTAGCCCTTGAAGTGGCAGGCACCAAAGGTGCCCTGCCACATGGAGGGCCGCTTAACAAGTTTTGGTGAGCTGTTGAGGGCCAGAAGGGTAGCCCTGCTACTTGATAGGTGCCCCACCCCCTGGTTCCCATCTTAGTTTCATAGTTTCATAGTAGCTAGAGTCGGAAGGGACCTAGCCAGATCATCTAGTCCGACCCCCTGCCTTGGCAGGAAAGAGCACCGGGGTCAGATGACCCCGGCAAGGTGCTCATCTAACTTCCTTTTAAAAATCCCCAGGCTAGGAGCCTGCACCACTTCCCCTGGAAGCCGGTTCCAGGCCCTAGCCGCCCTGACTGTGAAGTAGCGCCTCCTAATATCTAATCTAAACCTACCCTCCGCCAGCTTGTGACCGTTATTCCTGGTCACTCCTGGCAGCACACGGGGGAACAGGGACTCCCCCAATACCTGCTGATCCCCCCTGACCAGTTTGTAGCAGGCCACAAGGTCCCCCCTTAACCTTCTCTTGTGGAGGCTAAACAGGTTCAGGTCCCATAGCCTCTCCTCATAAGGCCTGCCCTGCTGACCCCTGATCATACGAGTGGCCCTCCTCTGGACTCTTTCCATATCGTCCACGTCCCTCTTGAAGTGTGGCGCCCAGAACTGGACGCAGTACTCCAGCTGCAGCCTGACCAGTGCTGCATAGAGGGGGAGGATCACCTCCCTGGACCTGCTCGAGATGCATCTGTGGATGCATGACAGGGTACGGTTGGCCTTCTTGACTGCCTCCCCACACTGCTGGCCCATGTTCATCGTGGAGTCAATGACAACTCCAAGATCCTTTTCCGTCTCCGTGCTGGCAAGAGGGGAGTTCCCCAACCTGTAAGTGTGGTGCCGGTTCTTCCTCCCCATGTGCAACACCTTGAACTTATCAGTGTTAAACCCCATCCTATTCTCATCCGCCCACCGTTGCAACCTGTCAAGGTCAGCTTGTAGCCTATTGCACCCTTCTAGTGCACCCACATCCCCCCACATCTTAGTGTCATCAGCAAACTTGAACAGGGTGCTTTCTACCCCCTCATCCAAGTCACTGATGAAGATGTTGAACAGTGCGGGCCGGAGGACCGAGCCCTGCGGAACCCACTGCCCACGTCCTTCCAGGTCGAGAAGAACCCATCCACTACCACCCTCTGGGTGCGGCCCTCCAACCAGTTAGCGACCCATTTGACTGTGTGGGCATCGACACCACAGTCTCCCAGCTTTTTGATGAGGACAGGGTAGAGACAGTGTCGAAGCCTTCCGGAAGTCCAGAAAGACTACATCCACAGCAACCCCTGCATCTAATGATTTGGTGACCTGATCGTAAAAGGCCACCAGGTTGGTTTGACAAGACCTGCCACTGATGAACCCATGTTGGTTGCCCCTGAGCATGCATTCCCCCGCAAGGCCCTCCTGGATGTGTGCCAGGATAATTTTTTCAAAGAGCTTATCTTGGGACCAGAAATCTTTTCCCCAAACCCCTGGCCTTTGCCACCAGAAATCTCTCCCCTTGCCCCTTTTGGGTAGAGGTTTTGCCATCTTGGAGCTAGAAAAAAACAATCAAATTATATACTAAAAATCAAACACCCACAATAACATATTTTAATTTTTTTAAACGTATTTTTGTCCTGATTTGTGTGTGTTTGCATTGTGTATATAGAGGTGATAGCATAATAGCTCAAAATGAAGTCTTGCTTTTGTATATCATGGGGGTGTTCAGTGCATGCGTGGGGGGGGTATGGGAGGCTAGGTTTGTGGGGGGTTGTGGGGGTGTGTGTGTGGGTGTATGAATCTGTGGGGTGTGTGTGGATGTGGGTGGGTATGGGGACCTGCGGGGGGTGTTTGTAGGGTGTGATGGGATATGGTGTTTGTGCGGGGGGGGGTAGCAGTGAGTGGGGCTAACTCCAGAGGCCCACAGGTGGGGGGGGTGAGGAAGGGGGTGGGAGGGGGTGGGTTCAGTGCGGTTTGTGTGGGCTGTGTGATTGTATGTGGGGAAGAGTGTGTTTGTGGAGTTTGTGGGGGAAGGTTTGAGTGTATGTTGGATTGTGCATTGCAGTCCCCCCCAAACATGCCTCCCAAGCTGGTCAGCACTCTCCCCACCCTGCAAAAGCATGGAGCCTGTGTGCCCTGTGGCACTTTCAAACCACTGCTAATAGTGCATAGCCCCAGCACACCCTGCACCTGCTCCAGACTCACTCTAGTAGGAGAGGATCAGCCAGACACATGCACAGTCCCAACTCAGCCCACCCCACATGCCTGTCCTGCACCACCTGACTGTGACATCCTGATGCCACCTGGGCATACAGCAGGGCTGAGGAAGCTCCATGCTGGACTGCCTTTCTAGGCAGCCAAAGCACCAACCACAGGCCAAAGCCCCTCTGTAGATCAGATTCAGCCTGTGGGCCATATTTTGTCCATCCCTGACTTACACTATTACCTTTTATTTGCCATGATTTTGCTGCTTACCTTCTTTCTTTAGGAATGTCTACACCTTGCCTTCAACATGTCCAGGAAAGAGTGCTCTGAGTACACATTGCCTACCTCTGCCTGCTCGCATCCCCAAATGTAGAAAGTTAGCAATATTGCTGCTGCAAGAGCATTCTTCAGTAATCACTCTCAAGAATACCGAAGATCATGTCTCAGTAGCAGCTTTACAAGGCTGGGAATATATGGACAGGATTGCATGGGCTTGGTGGGCTCAGAAACTAGACTTGTACTAAGCAGCTAGGTTTGCTGGGGGGTGGAGACCGAAACCCTGAGGTAAGTCCGGAAGTGGGTGACCTGGAGGAAAGTTCAAGAAGGAGTGAGCAATATGGGAGGTGTTCTTATTCTTTCTGAGAAATCAGGGCAATCGGCTAGTTACCTTAGGTTCCTGTACACGAATGCACGGAGCCTGGGAAACAAACAGAAAAAATCAGAAGTCCTTGCACAGTCATAGAACTATGATGTGATTGGAATATCAGAGACTTGGTGGGATAGCTCACATGATTGGAGCACTGTCATGGATGGGCATAAACTGTTCAGGAAGGACAGGCAGGGGAGAAGAGGAGGAGGAGTTGTATGTTATGTAAAAGAGCTGTATGATTGCTCAGAGCTTCAGAATGAAACTGGAGATAGGCCTATTGAAAGTTTTGGGGTTAGGGTCAGCAGGGAGACCAACACTGGTGATATTGTGGTGGGAGTCTGCTGTATACTACCAGACCAGGAGTAAGTGGTGGATGAGGTTTTCTTTAAACAGCTAGTGGAAATTTCCTGATCACAGGCCCTAGTTCTCATGGGGGACTTTAATCTCCCTGACATTTGCTGGGGGGACAATACAGCAGTGTTCAGGCATTCCAGGAAGGTTTTGGAGAGTGTTGGGGACAAATTTCCTGGAGCAGCCAACTAGGGGTTGTCCTCTTCTTGACCTGCTGCACAAAAACAGGAAAGAATTGATGGGGAATGTAGTAGTGGTTGCTGCTGCAACTTGGGCAGCAGCAACCACAAGATGCTTGAGTTCAGGATCCTGAGGAAAGGAAGGATGGAGAGGAGCAGAGTATGGACCCTGGGCTTCAGAAATGCAGACTTTGACCTGCTCAGGGAACTAACTCATGGGTAGGATCCCCTGGGAAGCCAGACTGAGGGGGAGAGGAGTCCAGGAGAACTGGCTGGATTTTAAAGAAAGCTTACTTAGAGTGCAGGAACAAACCATCCCCATGTGCAGGAAGGCTAGCAAGTATGGCAGAAGACCAGTTTAGCTTAGCATGGAACTTTTCAGTGAGCTAATTCACAAAAAGGAACCTTATAAGAAATGGAAATGTTGACAAACACCTAGGGAAGAGTATAGGAGTATTGCTTGGGCATGAAGGACAAAGTGCAATTGGAGTGGCAGCTGGCAAGGGACATGAAGGGTAACAAGAAGGATACAAGTATGTCTATAAGGAATGTTATCAGATCAAGAGAAGTTATTATACCCCTCTATTCAGCATTGGTGAGGCCACATCTGGAGTACTGTGTCCAGTTTTGGGCCCCCACTAATGAATGAATGTGGACAAATTGGAAAGAGTCCAGCAGAGGGCAACAGAAATGGTGAGGAAACTGGGACACATGACTTATGAGTAGAGGCTGAGAGAGCTGGGATTATTTAGTCTAGAGAAGGGAAAACTGAGAGGGGATTTAACAGAGTATGGAGCTAGATTGTTCTCAGTGGTGGCAGATGACAGAGCATGGAGAAATGGTTTCAAGTTGCAGCAAGGGAAGTATAGGTTAGATATTAGGAAAAATTTTCTCACTAGTAGGTATTATAACACTGGAACAGGTTACCCAAAGAGTGTGTGGAATTTCCATCCTTGGAGGTTTTTAAGACCCAGTTTAACCAAGTCTTGGCTGGGATGATCCTGCTTTAAGCAGGAGGTTGGACTAGGTGACCTCCTGAGGTCCTTTCCAACCCTAATTTTCTATTATTCTATGTCTAATATTTTTCACCTTGTTGGTCACTGCCCTGATCATTTTTGTACTATCCCATCTTTATTCTCAGCCACACATCAGTAGTTTGTTGTCAAGGAAATGAAGTGTCCCATCTGCAAGGCATTTTCACTAGGAGGAGGAAACTCCTCACAGCTCAGGTAACCACAAGTCACTTTGCATATTTTTGGATTTGTTTTGAGGCCTGTGTATTTATTAAATGTTAATGGTTTTGCCTTTTAGCTGCTGTCCTTTCTGACAATTTTATAGCTAGGCATACTTCAGTACAGTTTTATTCCCCCCCATGCTGTGGTCAGGCATAGATCAGCAAGCTTGTTAAAGCGCAAAGAGAGTTGACGGCTGCCAACCTTCCTAAGTAGAGATTTCATTTTCATTACCAATAAGTGAACTGTTCCATGGGTCTGTTATTAAGGTCAGTCTGATTCAATAACCTGCAACCTCCTTGAAGCCAGGATGGCTCCTTTATTACTTTTATCTATTAACTGGATAAGTGCCAAAGAGAAACTGAGTTGGCTATACTCAGTTACACAGCAGTGACAAAACAATACATAGTAGCTATATTATTATCCATCTATTTATAAAACTTCAACTCTGCTGTGCTCTCTCCTCTTACTGTTATTAAGCAATTTATTTGAATGAGTGGTGGCCAAGTGTCTGAAGATTTGCTTCTAACTATCCAGCAGTTCCCAACTGCTGTTTTTGCAAAATTCGGCTAAGAATTTTTTTTAAAAATCCAATAGATTCTTCTGGAAAATTCTCTGGTTTCTACTCAGTCAGATGTACAATTTTAATAACCTTCATTTATCCCTTCCCACCACACTTATCTGAAACTGAAGTACAGAGAATGAAAAGTAGGGAAGTGGGGGGTGCAATCTGCCCTGGATTTTTTTATCACAGAAATTTTTTTCTACAAATTGAGCATGAGCTAAGGCCTCAGATTTGGATTCTTTCCTGTTTTATCTATCCTGATTTATCTATTCTCAGTTTAAATCCAGGAAATATATTTGTTATTACTTCTGTGTTTTTTTGAACCCCTTATTCTAGCTTCTGGACACAACTGTGTCAATAACAATAGTAATTAAGAACCTTCACAGAGCCAAAAGTCCTCTATGCTCTGTTATTTGTATTTCCATATAAAGATATGAGTGTTGGTAAGATAAACTTCTTGACATGTCTACCATTATGCTTCACTTTTCATATTCAAGGGAGTTATGTACTAGTTAATTCTTCATTCATTCCATGGCTCCTTTACTACGAGTACCAAGAGGCTTTATAATTAATGCAGAATGCAGTAGTGTTTTATGTAATGTAGTTAATTGCTTTCATGAATTTGACTGAAACCACTGAAGTTATTTAACATAGCTTGATGAATAGCCATTTTATGATTAATTTATCTTACTACCAGCATGGGCTGGACTTACAATCTCAACAGAGTTGTGATAATCTTTTCATCTTTCTAATATGTCACCAAAACTACCTTGGTGGTGCCATGGGACAAATAATGGGAAACAGGTTGTTCTAGCAAACCAAGTTGTTTAGGTAGACTGAGGCACCAGTTAAACTAGGATATTAAGTAAAGTAAGTCATCCCATCAGGACTAATAATGAAAGTTAGAAGCCATGAAGAAATGTCATTTTAAAAGATAACTGAGTTGTTGCAGTGAGACGGATCATGTTGTTTTTTGTCCCCAAATAACAGGGGAGCATCCAAGCAAAACCTTCCCCCAGATGACCACTCATAACTCCTAATTTTACACACTAAATATGTGACCATTTTATAGGGGATGTAGGGGGAAATTGTAGGTAGATTGGAGAAGGGTGGATTCTGAGCTATCTATTGTTGCACTACTTAGCTTGGGTACAAACTGTTGGTTTTCCCAAAATGAGCACTGAGGGGCAGATCCAAAAAAGGACTTAGCTGACTGAAGTGTGACTTAGGTAAGTTTTAGAATCTTAAGTCTAAGTGAGACATTCACAAAAAATGATACTTAGGTTTTAATCAGAAAATAAACTTATGCAGAAGCAGGACATTATGTGCCTGTGCACATAATGACTACAACTGCAGTCATCTTGGCTGAGATGAATATCTCAGCACCTATTCCAGGCTTAAGCTTTAAAAAACTAGGTGACCATACACCTCAGTCTCCTGAGAGACACAATCTGGTATATATGCTTTGAGCGGATCCAACATAACTGAGTGGAGTAGCAGGCATGGCTACTTCCAGTAGCAATATCTACTTGTTATATGCTTTGAGCACTCATGAAAGAAATCACAGACCTAGATTCAATATTTTTCTCAAGTTGAGCAGGGTTTAACCCATATCTCCCTCTTCTCAGTTTCTAGTTGACACCCTAGAAGTCACTGCATTCACAAGAATTAGAGATTCATGGGTCAGAGAGAGAGAGAACAACCAAGAGTATGCTTGATTGTAGCTGAGTAATGAGGGCACTCACCTGGAAGGGGGCAACTCTGGATGCCAATAGTGCATTAAAAAGTGAAATTCATGATACATCCTGGAACAGGAATCAGAACCTGACTTCTCCTCCCTTCTTTGAGAGACTGCATAATTTGGCTGGTTTGGAGATAGGTGTGTTCAGTGTCTGACAATTGTGTTTCTTTGTTTCACCAGGGGCCTGTAAGAAATGTTTTAGCAATCAGTATAAGGCTTTGTCTGGTAAGTCTCTTGTTCTGTTGATAGTAGTTGAGATTCCCATGCACCTTTTTATATTCACTACTGCAATTACACTCTTATTAGCCATATAACATTGTAATACTTTACTAAATCTTACTAAGCTGTTCACTTCAGTAGCAGCATTTGGCAACAAGTTCCATGGATTTAATTATGCAGTATGTAACAGGATACATTTTTTATCAATTTAAATTTTTTTCTTTTCATTGAATCTTCCCATATTCTTCTGTTATATAAACAGGTGCATCAGTGACCTTTTCTCTATTATTTCATATACCTTTGTAATGTCACTTATTGCTCAAGTTCTGTCTAAACTAAATAGTCATCATCCCTTTAGTCATTCTTTTCATATGAGAAATTTGCTCATGCCTCTAATCATATTCATTGACTTTCTCTAGAACGTTTCTGTTTCTGGTACATCTTGGGTGACCAAGACGGACACAGGATTCAAGAGGATGGTGTATCATTAATTTCCATATATATATTGGCATTATAATATATACAAAATTATTTTTCTTTTTTCATTAACACAAGCTGACACCCTCTTTGCCTTCTAACTGCTGTACACTGAAGTAACAATTTCATTGCATCAATTGTGCAGCATCTCTTTTCTAGGTGCTTACAGTTAATTGTGAAGGTGTTGAAATATATGAATTATAGCTTTGCCAGGTCCTTCTCAGTTCCTCACAATCCTTTTTTAGATGTGGTGGACTTCAGTAATTGAAGATTTGGCCACTTAAAATTTCCCCTTTTTTGGGCTTCTGTAAATTAAATTCCATGGAAAATACATTTTAGGGTGCTTAGGATCAGTGTAGACACCCACTGTATGGAGAAAAACAAGCTATGGCGCATTGACCCAGCAGTACACTTATGATTATAACTGTAGACAATATGATTATTTGGAAGCATAAACCTAAAGGAAAAATGATATTCAGAAGATAACTTATAGAGTAGTTCTAAAGTTCCCTCCTCAAATCCAGTCTAGCGACTATTCAAAATCCTTTGAAATCAATGGGAATTGCAAACATAACCTTAAAGCTGAGAGAGAGGGGAGGGAATTTTTTAGCTTGCTTGTTTGGTTATTTTTTAAGTTGAAAATAGGCCATTTCACAGTTTAATTTAGTTATAGTTTATAAAAACAGAAGCGAGCTGCTGGGAAGAGATGGCCTCCACCTCTCTCCCCTGGGGAGGAGGCTCTTCTCAGCCAGGCTGGCTGACCTGCTCCACCGGGCTTTAAACTAAGCCTGCTGGGGGATGGGGGGACTACTGCCACTGCTGGCCCACTGAGCAACCCTTGCAAAGCCAGCAGACCAAGGCACTTAGGGGAGCCCACCCCTGCCCCAGCCCTGGAACAATCTGTGGGCAAGGCAAGAGCCCCCAAGGGGACACTTGCCTGCCTGTACACTACTGCCAGGAGCCTGGGCAACAAACAGGAGGAGCTTGTCCTCCTGCTCAGTGCAAAGAATTATGACGTCATTGGGCTAACGGAGGCCTGGTGGGACTCCACCCATGACTGGACCACGGGTATAGAGGGCTATACCCTGTACAGGAGGGATCGTGTTGACAAAAGGGGCGGGGGTGTAGCTCTCTGTGAAGGAAAGCTACATGTCCCTGCAAGCTGATGTTGGTGACCAGCATGGACAGCTAGAGACCTTCTGGGTAAAAATTCGTGGGGAATACGGCACAGGGGACACAACGGTGGGAGTCTACTAAAGACCTCCCACTCAAAGTCCTGAGCTTGACCAGGAGTTCGCCCGGGAACTGACTGAGGCCACTTGCTCCAGGACCTTGGTTGTCATGGGTGACTTCAATTACCTGGACATCTCGTGGGAAGATCACTCAGCAAAATCTGAGCGGTCGCAAAGCTTTCTCTCGTGCGCGGATGACCTCTACCTGACTCAAGAAGTCTATGGGCCAATGAGAGGCAAAGCGCTGCTCGACCTGGTACTGGCTACGGGGGACGACCTAATCGGCGACCTAGTGATCAATGGGAACTGGGTGACAGCGACCACGAGCTGATCACCTTCACCATCTGCCATAAAGCTGACAAGTCAGTCAGCAACACAGAAGTCCTTGACTTCAGAAAAGCCGACTTTGACAAGCTCAAGAGGCTTGTCGGTCAGGTCCTTAGGGCCCATGACCCCAGGGAGATGGGAGTTCGAGAAGAGTGGTTGCTTCTCAAGGAAGCAATCTTCAGTGCACAAGCTAAATCTATTCCAACACGGAGGAAAGGCAGCAAGAAGGCACAGAAGTCCCCCTGGCTCTCCAGGGACCTAGCGGACCTCCTGCGGCTAAAAAGGAAAGCCTACAAAGGATGGAGGATGGGATTCACCTCCAAGGAGGATTATTCTGCGCTGGTCCAGTCCTGCAGGGAACAAACCAGGAAAGGCAAGGCTGTAACTGAACTTCAACTAGCTTCAAGCATCAAGGACAACAAAAAGTCCTTTTTCAGATATGTGGGGAGCCGGAGGAAAAGCAAGGGCAATGTTGGACCCCTGCTAAACCAGATGGGGCAACTGACAACTGACGCCCAGGAAAAAGCCAAGCTATTGAATAGGTACTTTGCGTCAGTCTTTCATCAGTCCTATGGGACGCCCATGCCTGCTATGGGACAGGGAGATCCGGGTGATGGGGATCCCCTACCCTCCATAAATGCTGACCTCGTGAAGGAACACCTTGAGAAGCTGGATACCTTCAAGTCAGCCGGCCCTGACAATCTGCACCCCAAGGTACTCAAGGAGCTGGCGAGCGTCATAGCCCAGCCCCTGGCACGGATCTTTGAAAACTCCTGGCACTTTGGTGTAGTGCCCGAACACTGGAAGAAGGCCAATGTGGTGCCGATCTTCAAGAAAGGGAGGAGCGTGGATCCGGCTAAGTACAGGCCCATTAGCCTGACTTCTATCCTGGGGAAGATCTTAGAAAAGTTTATTAAGGAGGCCATCCTTGAGGGACTGGCCCAGGCTAACATTCTAAGGGATAGCCAGCATGGGTTTGTTGCGGGTAGGTCTTTTTGACCAATCTCATTTCCTTCTATGACCAGGTGACCTATCACCTGGACAAGGGAGAAGAGATTGATGTCATATATCTTGACTTCAAAAAAGCCTTTGATCTGGTATCCCATGATCACCTCTTGGCTAAACTGCCCAGTTGTGGCCTTGGCTCCACCACGATCCGCTGGCTGGGAAACTGGCTCCGTGGTCAGACCCAGAGGGTTGTGATTGATGGTAGTCACTCATCGTGGTGCCCTGTGACCAGTGGGGTCCCTCAAGGCTCTGTCCTGGGACCCATCCTGTTCAACATCTTCATTAATGATGTGGACATTGGAGTCAGGAGTGGACTGGCCAAGTTTGCCGATGACACCAAACTTGGGGGCAAAGCATCCACACCAGAAGATAAGCGGGTGATCCAGGCTGACCTGGACAAGCTCAGCAAATGGGCGGATGAGAACATGATGGTGTTTAACACCGAAAAATGCAAGGTTCTCCACCTTGGGAGGAAAAACCTACAGCTTCCTTATAGTCTCGGCAGTGCTATGTTGGACAGCACTACAGAAGAAAGAGACTTGGGGGTCGTCACTGACCACAAGATGAACATAAGCCTGCAATGCAATGCTGCGACTAGTAAAGCGACCAAAATGCTGGCGTGCATCCATAGATGCTTCTCGAGCAAATCCCGGGACGTCATTCTCCCCTTGTACTCGGCTTTGGGGAGGCCGCAGCTGGAGTACTGCGTCCAGTTTTGGGCTCCACAATTCAAAAAGGATATGGAGAAGCTTGAGAGAGTCCAGAGGAGAGCCACGCGCATAATCAGGGGTCAGGAAAACAGATCTTACGATGACAGGCTGAGAGCCATGGGACTCTTTAGCCTGGAAAAGCGTAGGCTCAGGGGTGATCTGATGGCCACCTATAAGTTTATCAGGGGTGACCACCAGGATCTGGGGGAACGTTTGTTCACCAGAACGCCCCAAGGGATGACTAGGTTGAACGGTCACAAACTCCTGCAAGACCATTTCAGGGTGGACATAAGGAAGAATTTCTTTACTGTCCGAGCCCCCAAGGTCTGGAACAGTCTGTCAGTGGAGGTGGTTGAAGCATCTACATTGAACACCTTCAAGATTGGATGCTTATCTTGCTGGGATCCTATGACCCCAGCTGACTTCCTGCCCTTTGGGCAGGGGGCTGGACTCGATGATCTCCCGAGGTCCCTTCCACCCCTAATGTCTATGAAATCTATGAAATAAAATGAAACCTTTTAAAATTATGGGAAAAATTTTTCATTTGACTCAAACCAAATTTTGTGGGGATTTTCTGTTTCTGAAAATGTTTGATTTCAATATTTTGTTCCAGTACAGGACAGGAAATATGTTTAGAACCTTGACATTTTTTCTGGGATCGAGAATACCTTTTTCATTCTACTTAAATGCTTTTGAACATCTCGCAAGAACAATATGGCCTCTTCACACCCTAAACACGGTTGGACATCTGGTCAGTAAAGGTTAGACTCTTAAATAAATAACTCTACTTGGAAAATTTAACATTGTGCTATTGTGTCCTAGTTTGATAAACTCTGTAATATTCCCATTCTTTTCTGTATAAGTTGTGCTTTCTTATTTCATAGATTTCATAGACATTAGGGCTGGAAGGGACCTTGGAAGATCTTCGAGTCCAGCCCTCCTACCCGAAGGGCAGGAAGTCAGCTGGGGTCATAGGATCCCAGCAAGATAAGCATGCAAATTACTCTTGAAGATGTTCAATGTAGGTGCTTGAACGAACTCCGATGGCAGGCTATTCCAGACCTTGGGGGCTCGGACAGCAAAGAAATTCTTTCTTATGCCCAGCCTGAAACGGTCTTGCAGTAGTTTATAACCATTCAACCTTGTCATCCTTTGGGGCGCTCTGGTGAACAAACGTTCCCCCAGATCCTGGTGAATACCCCTGATAAACTTATAGGTGGCCATCAGATCACCCCTGAGCCTGCGCTTTTCCAGGCTAAAGAGCTCCATGGCTCTCAGCCTGTAGTCGTAAGGTCTGTTTTCCTGACCTCTGATCGTGTGCGTGGCTCTTCTCTGGACTTTCTCAAGCTTCTCCACATCCTTTTTGAATTGTGGAGCCCAAAACTGGATGCAGTACTCCAGCTGTGGCCTCACCAAGGCCGAGTACAAGGGGAGAGTGACTTCCTGGGATTTGCTTGAGATACATCTATAGATGCAAGCCAGTGTTTTGGTTGCTTTACTAGCCGCAGCATCACATTGCAGGCTCATGTCCATCTTGTGGTCAATGATGACCCCCAAGTCTCTTTCTTCTGTAGTACTAGCCAGCATAGCACTGCCGAGTGAAATTGCCACCATTTTCCAGTCTCTCTCCACTGAATACTTTTTTGTTATAGTTTTATTATAAACTTGTTTAAGCGAGTGCTGTGTACTAATGGTAGGTAAAGACTGTTTTTACATCTCATCTTGATTTTTGTCTATTCCCTAGTTTTGAAAAGGAAATTTGGGCAATGGAAACTACAACATGAACCAGCCTGATTGGCTGTCTCATCTTAATGTATGCTACACCACTTTAGAATAGACAACTTAAATACATTATGACATAGTTATTTCTAAATCAGGTTCTTGTTTAGAATTTTGTTATACATGCATATTATTCTCTCTGTAGAACGATGTGTTTGGCTCTCTAAAATGTGAACAGTTGGGCATCTTTAAATTGGTCAGGTATGAAACTGCTTTTTCTGTCTTCTGTCTTATGTATTGTTTCTTTTATACAGGGTAGGTAAGACACATGGTTTTTTTCAAGCTTAAAAAAAGAAGTCAGTTTCTTTAAAACCCCACAGGAGTAGTTTAAGAGATGTTTTCTGCCTCTCACTGGAGCCATTTACTCAAATGGAAATGTGTTTTTCCATATCAACAACTTATAGAGACTGTGCATTCATCTAGTTCATACTCCAGCAAACAGACAACCTACTAACACATCCTCAGCCAAATGATTTGAAGTAAGGAAGGTTCTGAAATTTTAAGATGTCATTTTCTTTACAAGATGAGAAAAAAGAACTGAGTCCCATCCTTTTCGAAGCACTTTAGTTCAGTGCAAATTATAGGTTGTTAACGATGAATGAATTTTTTAAGAGGACTGTTATACTAGTATCATATTGCAATGATAAAAATGTTCTCTAGAAAATGAATACACTAAGTAGAGGCATGAAGAAAGTGAAATAATACACAGATTAGCATGCCAAAGATGAGCATACCAAAGACGATAAATTTATGAGTTCATGAATTTAATCTGCTGCTTGTAAACTTCAAGTGTCCCACTTCTTCATAAAACATATTTTCTCCATTAGCATGATCAAAAGAAAAGGAAAGTTTACTATGATTACCAAGCCTGGTACTGACCCAGAAAGAAGCAAATTCATTCCACAAGAATGGAGTATGGGTCTCCAGGTACTAAAAACCATTTGGCAAATGGTGAAAAAGTCTTCAAATCACAGAAGTAAATGTAATTTCACTGGTGATATGCCAAAAAGGTTCTTGCACAAAATGAAGTAGGCTGTATCTAGTCATCTTCTTGCTGTAGGGATCTGAAGGGCTTACTCATTCTTAAGCAATGAATGGGAGGAGAATAATATTAGAGAAGTGCTAAGAGACAACCATGACACTTAGAAGAGAAGATCAGAAACAAAAGGGTCAAATGTTTATGGGCAAAGAGTTTATCTGTTCTCTGTGAGATCATCAGTAATGATCTGACCAGTATTGGACAGAAACTGGAATATGTGTTACCTAGTAATGAGCTGTCAATAAGCAAATCAATATTAATTACTGTAGAATATCTTGGTGATTCACTATAAAGATATTTTCACAGAGATTGTAATGAAAATATCCTTTTAACGCATACAATATTTTGCAAATATATTGCAGTAAGACATTCAGTGCAAAAGACTAAGGCCAGGTACAGACATTAGACTTCGGCTGGTTTAAGTGAACAAAAATTGATCTAAACCCATAACCATACAGAAGTTTGGTACACATAGAGCACTCTAAAAATGGTGGAACTAGACTTCTCCTTCTTCGGCAATCCCTTGCACTCAAGGAAAATTGTCTTCCATGATTATCTGTGTGTCCAAGGATGATAGATGAGGCCTATCCAGGATCAACAGACTCTACTGCAGCTCAGACATGTTGCCAAGTGCGGTGGGTGGCACTGGATTCTTGATTTGGTCCACAGCATGCTGTTTCTGCTTCTCCCTCTTTTTCATCTCCTGCTGTTGTTGTGAGATCTCAAAGTAGTGCGATCCCTCTAGCAGACTCTTCCTCCTTTTGGGGTGGTCCTGGGTGATAGTTTCCCTTGAGTTGACATCAATGTTGCAATTTTTTAATTTGCCCTTGAGGATGTCCCTGAAGTGCTTTCCCATGTTGTTACTGTCTTTTTGAGTTGCTCTTTCATGTGCAGATAAGACAGGATTCCTTCCCTGGTGGTGTCAGATGGCAAATCAAAGAGCAAACTCACAAAAGCACTCTCATGGACCCGACCAGAGGAACAAACTTCAACCTTAAGCTTCCTCTGTGCAAAAATGAATTTTATTTTCTACCTATGGGGACTTTTTTCCATCTTTAATTTTATCCTGAGCCTGAGGAAGGGGGTGTGCACCTGAAAGCTTGCAAAAATTTTTTTTTTTTGCAATTTCTTAGTTGGTCTAATAAAAGGTATAACCTGTGAACCAAGAGTTCTAGAGTTTGGCATTTTTTTTGTCTCAGACCAACACAGCTAACAAATACATGCCTTTATACTTGATTTTTATCAGCAAAAGTTGCAACTGAGTTGCAGGCCTTGGTTGCTGCCACCAAGCTCCACGGATCTGACTGCTGGCACCAAGCTCCACGGATCTGACTGCTGGCACGGATCTGACTGCTGGCACCAGGAGCTGCAGGACTGGCATGAGGAGAGACTGTAGATGTGGAGGGGGACATGCTCAGTCTCAGGGATGCTTAAGTCATTCAGATTGGAATGAGAGCTAGACGAACTGTAATTAAACACAATGGGCTAAATTCTTCCTTGGTATAAATTAATTGCACTGGCAGGTTGCATTGCAACTTGCATGTGAGTGAAGTGAGAATTTCATTCAGTACAATATAATATTACTTTAATTATTTTATTCAGGGTGTAACCTGTTCTCCCCACATGCTTTGTTACCTTGGGATTCAGATTTCAGCATTTTTTCTTTTCTGATATATATACTTTTTTTGGCAGTATAGCTCTTTGCACAACAATTCAAGGAACTGAGAATGTAAAATTAACCATTAAAAATTGGAAGCAGCAAAAAACTTGTGGGAAAACCTTAGAAACTTTTTTTGATGGGTAATTCTCCTGCTTAATACTCCCTGATATTTTCTTCTAAAAATGAGACAAAAGTCTTGAATTTCACCATCTGAACAATAGTGTTGAAATGTATAATTTTTGCATGACAAAATAATAGGAATCTAGCACTCCAAGGATTATGCCATAGCAAAACTGCAAATCAGTATAGATTGCTGCTGAAAGGACAAAAAAAAAGAATTATTGTTCAAACTATATTTTTTAAAAATTTGGGGGGAGATTGGGAGGAAAAAATGGTCCTTGGGGTTCATAGGAATTTCACATACATTACAGGCAAAATTGTGATCTCATCTATCCTGGCAGAAACCTAGACCCTCTGTACATGTTACATGTATTATGCAATTACCTGGTTAAGTACACTGTGAGAGAGGAAGCAAAAGCCCCTCTAGCACATCCCAAACCCCTGCCCAATGGACTCTAATACTTACCAAAGGAGTCAAGATGAGCGGCAGCCAGGAAGAAACGCCGATACAGGCTCAGCAGTTCTGGAGCTGCCTGAGCCTGTGAATCGGCAAGAGGTGGGGGCGTAGCTCTGGAGAGGCACAGGCTGCTCAAAAAACAACTGGGAACACAGCTGAGGGTCTGGGCAGAGAAGAGCAGGACGCTGGCTGGGAGACACCAGCTGTGGAGCCGGAAGCACTAGCCCCGTGTGCAGGGAGAAGGAGCTAAGCGTCTGCCGGAGGAGTCCAGCAGATGGAACAAAGAGCACAAGCCTCAGGAGTGGAGGAACGCCTGAGAGCAGCCCCACAGCCCCATTAAGGAACCCAGGTACTGCAGTGGGGATTGGCAGCATGGCAGGAAGGAAGGCTTAGGAAGCTACAAAGCCCTGCCTGGGACTGACAAGCATCACCAGTTGGTGGGAATAGGAAAAACCAACTACAGGTCATCTGGGCCCCAGGGAGGTCATGCTGGAAAGACTGACCGAGGTTGGGCATGGGGTGGCTGCCCATCCCACACCTACTAGGAGGGAAGGGACGGATGAACCCCCACCAAGTGACCAAGTGGGCCCTGAGAGATAGAATCCCAGGGGACCATTGGCAGATGCCAGAGACTTTCATTTAAGTTCTCTTTAGTTACAGTTAGCCCCAAGCTGGGGCAGGTTTAGTTGCCTGAGAGATGGCCTGAAGCTGAGGGACCAACACGGGAAAGATTGACGGCCGAGAAGACCTGACCCATCTAGAGGCAGGTAGTGTGGATAAAGCAGGACCATAAAGGAGAAGATCTGCAGGGTGCGGCATTTGCCCAGACCATGGATGTGGTAAGGGTGGTGCACCCGTCGGGCCTCGATCATCCGGTCCCTCGCCACTTGGCTCTGAATATGGATGGTGGTTCTTCACTCTGTCCCTATGGTCTCAGGGCGTCAACGTCTCACCCCAGGCAGTCTTATCCCCAATCCCGCCTGCCACGACTTCGATGACCCCCTCAGTGGTGGGGTCCGACCACCAGGGTTTGACTATCCCAGGCCTCAGGGCAGTGATCTTTGTGAGGCTCCCACCTCCCCTATACCTCGCCCTAAACCCAGCCACGGTGGAGTGCCATTGTTTCTTTTCGCGGCCTGCCCTCCCTCTATGAGATCTTGCTTGAGCCTAAGCTATAGGGTATGGACTTACTTGTCTGTCTATGTCCTATGCCCCGCAGGACCTTCCTAACCACCGGGAGTGTCCTAGGCTTTGCGTTGTCCTCTGTCTTACTTTTATAAAAGCAAAACAAGCAACAGAGACAAAAAAAAAGGAAACTAATAACAAAACTACCTACAACTCCTGAGATCTTCTAATTACTACTCTTGGGCAGCTTAGTTATTGCATGCCCCAAAATCGTGCAGTCCCAGCACCGACTACTCCCTCGGTGCCACCTTCTTCCCCTATTTCTTCTCCCCTAGTGTGAAATATATTAGACCAACCCTCGACGTCCCCTCTGACTCGGAGTAATGACCTTCCTCTGACGGACTGTCTCTAGGGTCATCAATCCAGTACTTAGCAGTCTCAGTTGGTACCTGGTCGTTCACATCTCACTTGGACGGATGTCAGGAGCTGGGCTCTGCCTGAAGGGATCCTTCCCGTGGCTTTATGGTAATGTGCAGCCTGGCCACCTCCTTCTTCCTCAGTCCGGCAACAGTGTCTTTATCTTGAAGCTTCCTAGGGCAATCTCCTGCCCTATGAGAAGCATTCTTCTGCACTCCCTCCTCTATGATGGGTCCTGGGGACAATTCTTCCGTGCTCCTTCTCAGCCTCTCCTCCCCCTCTGCCTCACTGGTCATCCTTCTTATCTCTCTGTGCCGCCTCTCCTCCCCCCTCTCTCCAGCTGTTTGCACTTTAAAAAAACCATGGTTAAAGAGCCGCGCGGGTCCCGCTGCTGCTTCCGGTCCCGCCGCGGTTCCTGCAGCAGGTAGGGTCTTTTTGTTTGTTTTTTCTTTTGTTATGTTTTTCCCAGGGTGTGTTATCCCCCAGGGTCCCTCTTTGACCCTTCGGGGTCCATTTCTTGTACTTTCCCTGGGACAGGTGGGGTGAAGGGGAGGTTGGAGCCCCATGAAGAAAGACCAGGGTTGAACCCTCTTTGCCTTGGGGCCACCTACAGGGAACTGCCTCCCCAATAATGAATATATAAGACATGGCAGGTGAGTAGGAGCAGTACCAGAACCATCTAGGTGGCACCAGAGCCTGAACTCACCCTGACATTGCTAGGGGGCAAGGCACCTATCAAGAAGAGGCCGAAGCCCTACAACACCTACCAGTGACATACACAATTAATTGAGACTGGCAACACATGCAAATTAACTGTGGTGCCTTAAGAAGGTACAATAGCTTTAAAGTTATAGCTGGAAAATGTATAATAACTCTAGAGCTGGTTCCTTTCCAGCTTTAATTTGGCCTGTCAGCTGATTGGAGCTGCCAACTGCAGGGATCCATGCTCACTCCCAGTATGTCTGGGAGCTCCAGTCTAATGTTGACTCCCAGCCACAGGAGCACATTTCCACACAGCTGGGAGCCCCATCAGCTGACAGGTCTCTCAGCCCAGGCCTGATCAGTTTTCAGACCACCTGGGAAAGCCAGTGCCTATAATCCACCTGGGAGGGTTGCTGTGTTTGGGAACAGGGTACTGCACACTTCCCTATCAATGCCCTTTTTGTTATAGACAAAGTCCAGGTCCCCACCCCTACACTGCTTTCTCCCGTGCTGCCTGTCTTTTGAGCCATAAAGCTCCATGCATCCAGAGAAAGCCTGTTGTCTCATCCTTCTCTGCTGGGATCCTCAAAAGCCCAATATTTACTTTCCCTTCCACCCCACCCCTGTTATTCTGCCCCATTGCCTCCCACATTTGCTTAAAGCCAGTCTCCAAGGTCACTGTTTAAGGCAAGGTCGGGCAATTATTTTGGGCAGAGGACCGCTTACTGAGTTTTGGCAAGCCATCGAGGGCCACATGATAGGCATCCAAGGGCAGATAAATACTAACTTTCTAAATTTTTTAGGGGCCCCACGGGCCAGATAGAATGGCCTGGTGAACTGCATCTGGCCCCTGGGCCACATTTTGCCCACCCCTGGTTTAAGGGCTTGAGGCTAAAAAAAACCCCTTCTGGCTGTGTGTGTAGGATTCCCAGTACTCAGGAAAGGAGCACTGAGATAGTTTTTGCTTCCCAAGAGGATCAACCCACCTCCATCCTCTCTCCTTCCCCCAGGGCCTGCTCCTCCCATGAGGTCCCAAGGCTAGTTTGTCAATACAAGATACATAGATATCGCTCTCATGATGTTCAAACAGGAACTTGAGCCTAGCAAGAAATCCCTCCTTAGACCTCAGGAAATGGAGAACTCAATGTTACAAGTGGCACAAGGAACCCCCCCCAAAAGAGTGTCAGAGCTCAGGGTGAGCACAAATTATACTAGAAGTGCTTTCTCCCTTTTATCTCAGACCTGTCTGACAGTCAGAAGGGAGGTGCTTTGTGTTTCCCTATATGGTAGTGTAATACACCTTTTGAGAGCCAGCTAGCCAGCTAGTTAGTTTGGGGGTCATTATACCATTCTCAGTAGGTCACCAGAGAGAATTGATATGATGTGAGCTGAAGCACATACAGAAGGAAGATCAATAGGCAGCACAAGAACATGCCACAGGGCTGCAAAGGGGAGAAAACAGATAGCTTGTGCATGCATCACCCTCATCCAGTTTTGCAGATTTCCTGTAACTGTTCTGGGAAAGAACCATTAGTTATGTGAGGAAAGTGAATGAACCTCGTGGTGGTGTCCTCAAGCACATTGGATTGTTCTAGACATACTGGCTCCCAAACTGGAAGCCATGGGAACAAGCTACCTTGTCCCATCTCTCAGCACTGCTGATTAGCCCACACAAAGCCCTGCACAAACACTTCTGCACTGCTTCTAGTTTAGAATATAGCCTGTCCTGAGCAGTTCAGTGTGCTTGAAGGGACAGTAGGCTTACAGACATGACCTTGCAGCCTTTCAGATTGTTGTTGCTCCCTGCTGTTGCTGCATAGCTTGGGGTTGTGCTTCCCAAGGTCCACTTCCAAGCAGTGTCATGCAGCCCCCACAGAGGTGGAATGCATCAGCTGTTTCTTCCTCTGGGGATCATCAAGAGGACCACCTGGCCTTCTGGTTTTGAGGTAGAAGTGTTTGTGTAGCAGTCCCTACCGTGGGATAGGAACCAGCTTCATGATGTTTTTGTGCACGTAAAAGCTGCCTATGACTCTCCTATACATACTCTATGAATAACATGTTTCAGGGTAACAGCCTCAGTCTAGTGCAGGCTAACTTGGACTTCATTAAGCATTAGCATTAGCTTTGGTTAAGGGATGAATCTGGCCTTAAACGCATGGATTTGGAGGTGAACTCCTGGGAAATAAGCATGCCCCAGAAGAAGGTGACAATTTTCTCTGATGACCTACTGAGAATGGTATATTGACCCCCAAACTAACTAATGATGGCAGGGATGGAGCAGCTGGGAGTGGGGGGTGAGGCCAGCACCACTGTCTTTGCCCCCACACCCCAGCTATGCTCCCTGCAGGTGGTGGTGACATGGGGTGCTGGCCTAGTGGGCTGGAGGGGAGGGCATGGCAAACTTCCCCCTCCGCCGCTGCTCCTGGAAGATGGTGGCAGCACTTGGTGGTGGGTAGTGGCACTCCATCCCTGCCTCTTCCCCCCACCCGGTCCCATCATTCCTAATGGGCAATTGGCTAGTTTAGAATAGAATTCTTCTTTTCCCCCCTTTTTCATCAGTTGAAGATGAAGGGTCATGAGATTCTCACTGATGCCAGCCTGCCATTCTGGCATCTGAGTAACAATCTTCCTCTTCATTGCGAAACCAAAGATATCCATGTATCTGCGGGGGGGGGAAGGGGGTTGGCTTTTCCTTTCCAAAAAAAGGTTCATCCACTACCGTGCTTTGTGTGCTACCCCTCTTCTGCGCATCTGACCTCACCAAGTGCAGCAATGTCAATTTCAAATCATGCATCTTCTCTGGTCATGAGTTTTGTCCTTCCCTCCAGTCAGTCACTGTTTGGGTTGTCCATCAGCGTGTGAATGTTCCAGGTTGCAAACGCTATTACTTGATTTGGACTGCATATAGAATGATCCTACTGAATGCAGTTTTCCAGTCAGGTGAAATAAGACTGACTCTGTTTAGGGCACCTTTTTAGCCATTTCCCCATACAGGGTGAGCAAAGTGGATTTTAAATAGGCCTGTTTAGTCAAGATTGCATCTACCAAATTGCATACCTGTCTCAATTCCAAATACAAAATGACCATCATACAATCACTGCCTTTGTGTAGGTCTGTGACTAGGTGCTTTTGGAAATTGCTAGCACCTGCTTTCATTGCCACTCACCCATCATCATAAGACCTCTTTTAACATGGGGATGCTGTTGCTCATCAGCAACTACACAATGTTTTGTGGAAAGGAAACCTTAATTTGATGATAAGGACAACCTAGACAACTGGAAGTTTATATTCCATAGCAGCCTTCATCCCCTTTTACAGCCATTGTGAAGTTTTTGTTCTTCATCTGCCTGGTTTGCCATTGAAAACCTTTATTTTTATTTTATAATCAATTGAAACTTGGATTATAACATGTGGATGACATATCAGAAACCCCAGAAAGCTTTGCAATGTTACCATCAGCAATGTCTTCAAAAAAATGTCCATATCAACTGAAAGAACAGAAGAACAAATGCTAGTGTTCTGACTCAAATGAACACCACCAGGATTGAAAACACGTTTATACAGCAGCAGCTCAGTTTGACAAGGCATGTCATAAGGATACCTGACAACTGACTTCCAGAAACAAGCACTATACTCCCAACTCACTGATACTCACCTCTCTAGAGATGGCCAAAGAAGAGATTCAAGAACACCTTGAAAGCCAATTTTTAAAAAATGCGGCATTAACATCAATACATGGGAAACATAAACACTGAATTATCCCCAATGGCACTGTAATGTATGAAAAGTCATTTTGAGCAAACATACCTCATTATGGAGGCAGATAGAGCGATAAAGGGAAAGAGCTATGACTCAACATTACCAGGATCTATTCCTTTCTCCAAAAACTATTTGCCACATCTGCAATCAAATGTGCCGATCTCAGATCAGCCTCCTCAGTCGTCTATGGACTTAGTGATTTCACTGATGACTTTACTATTTACTGGGATACTGTTATCTTCATATCAAAGGACTGATGATGAGGATGACAAGCTGGCTCTGTTCTTTTGCAGATACTAGAGTCTTATCCATTTAGATTGCATTTTCTGGCTGAGTTACTAAGCTCTACCCAAGTCCCATTTTAGTACCTATGGCTGCGTCCACATGAGCATGGACATTTGTTTCCCTCAGGATAAGAAGCAGTAGCACACCTTGTGCTGCTTCTAGTTGTCCCTCCAGGGAATGCCTGTGCCACCTGCCCTCTAGGGCACAGCAGGTTACCCTTGGTGGGGTAGCAGAAGCTGAGGCCAACACTTTGTTGGCCCCAGCAACCTTACGTGGGGCCCTTGGGGCCTCTTGGGGCTGCAGCAGTGGTGATCCTGCTGCTCAGAGCCTGGTGGCAGCTGGAGTGTGTCTATGGCCAGCCATCCTCTGGTTTTGAGCAGTATGCATAGTCCTCATATGCGCTGACCCTCCTTTTTTTTCATGTGGGTTTTTTTGACCCTGGAATCTCCACATCTAAATCACCTTAATGTGCCTTAGGCACATTAAGTTTAGGTATGCATAAATTTATGTGTAGATGTGCCCACAGGGTGTTAACTGCCAGGTCCTCACTGTGGTGATTTTTCATTCACAATCTAGCTACAAAGCTTAGCTCTAGGAGAGTAGTGTAGATTTTTAGCCCTGATAGTGCAATGCTACTGATGCAAAGAATACAAAGCAGAAACTTGTCATTAAATACAAAATGTTAAGAACTAAACTTTGCTTTCAGCTTGTGACCTCTGTAAATCTGAGCCAATGAAACCTGATTCTTGGGTTTTGGAAAGGTGTATCTGAGACCAGAGAACTTGGCCCAGCATTCCTACAGCAACACGAACTCAAGTTATATCTGTTAAATGTCGACTGGATGATCTAATCCATCCCATCCCCTCACCTTCTATTTCCATTATTTCTATTCACTTTAAGGACAAGAATATATTGGGATGAGGGAGAAACTCTTCCTACATCTGTTAAGAATTATAGGAAAATTGAGTATGTTATGGGGCTATGTAACTAAATAGTAAAAATGTAATAATCCCTGTTAAACCAATTGGCAGAGGGGGGAGCTATGTATTTTCTTAGGTTTCCATTGTGTAGCCACCTGATAACATTTGCAGAGCTGATATACATGACCTTTGTGATTGGAACTATGGGTTGAAGGTGTTCTTTTCCTTCACAACAGTCAGGTTATAAAAATTCTTTATTTTTCTTTTTGCTACATAAAACCCAGTATTGGTCTCCCAGCAAATATTATACAGGAATAATGTTGTCTCCCTACTTCAACTGAGTACTCCCTTGACTGTGTAATGTTTTGTGCCACATCATCTTACTGGGAGTTCACGCTGAGTCATTTGCCTATTTATCTGAACATCTTTTTTAGAGTCACTGCTTTTCAAGTTTTAGTCCTTTATTCTGTGCAGATATTTTCCGTGTTATTTTCTCCAAGATAAATTATGGATTCATTTATGGCCTTTGATGACCTTCCATTTGGCTGTATTAAAATGCATTTTGTTTGAAAGAGCCATTCTTCCAAAGAGATCCATGCCACTCTTTATGACTGCCCTGGGTCCCTCATATTTTAAAGATGAAGGCAGATAGAGTGCTAAAGCGGGACAAAAAAAAGATTTTAGATTTATGAAAAGAAATTTGGCCTGAATTTGACTGAAACCAGACATTTTTTAAGTTTATTGTGCACTCATTATATCAAGATCAAAATAAAGTGTTTTCAAGATGAAGTAGTTGACTTGACTTCTCCAAAAATTGTGGTAGCCCAAACCAGGCCTTATACATTCTGAGTCTTGGCTCAGAGAAGGAAGCCTCAAAGTTCAAAGAGTTTTGGCTTGAGGCAGAGTTTTTAGGCTTTCTAGGCTCCTTATTGCTATAAGATTGTGTCAAGACATTAGAACATATTTATCTTTATATCTCTCAGTTTCTTCAGAGATAACTCACAGCTGCTAGTGACTGCTAAAACATGGCTAGCTCTATCTAGGAAAGAAGCATGACTAGGGCAGATGGATACCCATGCCTAGCACTTCTTTAGCATTTAGGTTTGCACAAGCTGGCTTCTTTGGAACACAGATAGACTTCCCCTGTAGAAACTACCACGTTGGAAAAATACCTGCCCTCACCTACAGTGCACACAAGCAACTCAATACATTAGCCTTCCCTGGTTCATGGAAGTGCAATTTGCTTACCTCTTGAACAAATAGAGAAGCATGCTTAATAATAATATTGTAGCTTGGTTTGCCTTATTTCCCCCTAATTGTTTCTTTCCGGTGTTCCGGTTGGTGCTTGCTACTTTAACATCCATGTCTCATATTGCTAAAAGGACACCTCTTTTGGGTAGCTTGCATACTATTCATAAAAGTCTTTTTCTGTCTTGCATATCTGGATGCGTTATAGCATTATATGGAATAATGGACACTTTATGAACTTTGATATATAAAATATATGGATATAATCCCTTCTGAAACAGCTGCTTCTTCAGAGTCTAGCACCCTTCCTTTATTGTATTATTCCTAGTTTACAAACAAAGAAACTAATTCGAAGAGCTAGTTTGTGAAGTGCCAGAGTTCAGTGACAGAGCTAAAAAAAAAAGTGTTTTTCAATTCACAGTCTTTAGTTTGAACAAGACCATCTTAAAATAACACAACTTTAGACTAGGATATTCAGTGGGGGATTAATAGCAATTGTTAAAATAACACAAGCAATTTTTTATTATGGGTTTCAATAAGGTCTGTCCCAAGCACTGAAAACTCAAAATCAGGCTTCCTAAAATCATGAGATGTTATTTTTTTAATTTTCTTTTTGGAGTTTGACTTTAAAGTTTGTGTTTTTGAGATTTTACTCTTAAATTGTGAGGGTCAGATTGTTTGGTTTTTTTTTAATGAAAGCTGATGTTCTTATCACTGGACTCCAATAAGCTATATCATAGTTGAGAATTGTTGAGATACATCATATTACATTACATTGCATAGATAAAAATGTATATCAGATAAACAGACCTGCTTTCATTATATGCTTTATGAAGCTGTCACCCCTTCAGGCTAAAAACCTTCTCTGACTGCCCCCCACCTGCATAGCTGTGACTTGCTGCTAGAGGGCTGGCAAGCAGGGGCAGGACTAGGAGCTCCAGCTGTGAGTTCCCACTAAAGGGCTGGTGAGCCAGGACAGGCATCTATCCTTGGTGTAGGTGTGTGTGGGGGGGGGAGAATGTGTGATAGTGGAGTTGGAGGTGAGGCAGGAACATGAAGCTGGGAGACAGAGAGTTAATGGGATTAGGATGGGTAATAAAATGGGAGCTGGAGAGGAAATGGGGGTGGGGGATGGGTGGTGAAATGAAGTCAGCCACTGAAGGTTCACATAAAAAGAAGTAAAAAAATAAAAGAAATGAAGAGGAAGTCAATTAAAGAAGGTCTCATGTTTTAATAATTTAGGAATGGGATTGGGATTGGGGTGTGAGGGGTGCCGGTCACGCTTCCCAGGGTGACTGGGATGTGGGAGCAGTGAAGGAAGGTGCTTGGGGGGATGGGGTTGGGGGCTACTGACCCTATCTTGGGAAGGTGCCTTTAATTCACAGGAACCCAATCTGGACCCGAACCCTGTCCCCCTCCCTCCCCCGCTCCCCCCAGTCCTAGACCCATCCATGCCCTGCAACCTAGCTAGTGGGCATGTGCTTTGCAGGCTGTTTGCACAGAGTTACATCCCTGATGGTGGAAAGTTTACACTCCCAAGGATGGGACTTAGTGCCACAGCTACCCCCACCCCTGCCCTGCACAGTAGAGTCCAGGGGGTGGAAAATGTGTCCACATGGAACAGGTTAGTTGGGGAGGGTGGGGGTAGATACCGCATCCTGGGATACTGGAGGACTGCGACTTGGGCAGGTCATCTGTGGGGAGTGGCCACATATTAATGGAACATGACCTGTTTAACACAGATCATAGATATATCTGCCCTGGAGTGGCATAACTTTACGCTACCTAAAGTATGAATAAAACTGGTTTCAGGTGTTAATGTGTGGACAGTCCAGGAGTTAAGAACTCCAGGAAGTGCCTAAAATTAATATGTAACAAGGGCCTTAGATAGAGAGAGAAATGGCTTATTAGTGCCCTTTAGGTACAGTTCTGCTTTCAAGAGAACTAGAGGGGAACTCCTAAAGGGCATTCAGGAGTTGTACCTCTCCACAAACTCTCTGGGTGCATCTAAATGTGCACTTAATATGAAGCAATAAGTCCAGTGCTTATCACCATTTGAACATGCGTCTGGGACTGAAGCACTTTGAGCTGGGTCAGAACAGCCCTAACTGGTAGGGGACTCTCGGGGTCAGCCTTCTAGCCCAGGCCTGCTCCTGCCTGGCTCCACATGCTGTGGAGGGGCTGTCTACATCGGTGGCAGAAGTCCAGGGCTAACAGGGTTTAGCCCCCCCAAGTTGGTCAGTGACAGTGGCTCCAGTACCACTGCTGCCTTAGTGCCGCACCCTGTGCTCCTGCCACACACTTCTCCAGATAGCACACGCTGCCATCACATACACAGCACCAGTGCATGATGGCCCCAGACCAGCCCTGCAGGAGGGCTCAAGTTATATTTTCTAGTGCCACTTACGGCTGTCTGGGACAAGAGAGTGCTTCTGTGCAGTGTTAGCTGGCAGGCAACCCCCACTCTGAAGCACCCTTGTGCCCCAGGCTGCCAGGTCAATGTCTACACATGCATTGCCGCACACTAAAAAACTCTGCAGCGGGATAGTACTTGTATTTACAAGTACTAACCTGCTACAGAGTTTATTAGTTTAATGCAGCCTAATAGACACACCCTCTGTTTTGCAGACTGACCCATGCATAACAGTGTCCAACCTTGATATGCCTACCAACCCCCAACATCAGCGCAAAGAATGGATCGGGCCCCTGGCTTTGCTGCCACACCTTATCTCTACATCCTGTCTGAGTAAAAGTATGCTCTTGAAATCACAGTTATTGGGCTGTCCAAAAAGATGGTAGGGAAGTATCCTTTTAATTCTTCTCCCCTGGTGTCTGTGAATGGGCTATTCATGGAAGGGCTATTGATTTGAATGACAGAGGGAAATATGCATATATTTAAGAAGTATAAATTGGTTACTACAGAGCTGTTAGTTTCCTCTTTTCTAACTGCCAAATGTTGGGCTGACATTAGAGCAAACTGCCCATGATAAGAAACTTTCAGCTGGCTGGACTTTCATTGTTTGAGGAGTTCTTAGAATACAAAGGTGTTGTATAATAGATAGATCAGTTAGGGGAAGAATATTCAGACCCTGGGATGAAAGAGAAATCCAAAAAGTATAATCTGGTTATGTGTTAGCTACAAAGCATTCAGCAGTGTAGTACAGGCAGGCTACACTTTGCCCAATACACTTTAAAGAGACATCTATTTTTCTCTTTCTCTAGGGGATAGATTGGGTAGATTAGAAGTACAATACAATAAAGAGTCTGTCTTTCTTAAACTGCTTAGGACTCCTGGCTTCCTTAAAAGGACACTTTCCAAAGGATCATTCAAAATCGTGCACAATGCCTTTTTCATATCATAAAGCAGAAGCTTGAAAGTGTATCTTGTATTTTGTCCAAAAATGTTTTTGTCCTAGATTCACCTACATTCAGTAGGGGCTGGGTTGTACCATTCATTATTATTTTTAAAAAGTATTTTTGAAGTATTTAATATAATTTAAAACCAGAAGCACTGCATAACTGTGAAAAATGCTTTCTCCTTACACTCAGATAGGAGTTAGCACGGACATTAATCGAGGGAAAATGTAGACAGGCCTGCTGTGGGATTAAGGTACGTGTTTTCATTTCTACTTACATGGGTGCCTAGTGCCTTTTGAGTCGGGGGGGGGCACATGCCCCCCCCCAACACCAGTCAGTGACCAGAGGGAGTGTTCCTCATCCTGCTGACCTTAAAAGCAGCTGTGCCACTTCTGCAGCTCCCATAGCCACTTCTGGAGGTGGCACGGCCACTTTTGTTGGCATGCATTGCCCCTGTCTACTTATATTTTAGTTTATACTTTTCATGGGTCTAAATTTCATACCAGTTTAAATGTTGGAATGATAAACTAGGATAGTTTGGGACCAATCCTGTGTGGTGCTGAGTGCTCCAAAATATAATCCAAACCTACTGTGCTGGCAAAAGTTTTGTGCAGGGTAAAGAAGATATGAAGAAATTTTCACAACTCTTTCAGAAGTTTGGCACTCTGTAATGCTAGGACAGCACAGTGTGAAACTCGATAGGTGGAGAGCTCTTACTTAGGCAGGCAAGGTTCTTTGGGTAGATGTGTTATCTTGTATTAGACCAAATGGGTAGTTGGAACGAAGTTCTTTGCAAGCTTTTGGGCACAAGTACACTTCTTCAGGCATAGAGGGACTCTTCTGTTGTTCTGAGATCTCCAAGGAATGATCTTCGATCCTCCCAGTCTCGGGGTATGGGCTGAGGGTGAGGAGGATGAAGGTAGTTAACCAAAGACTGCGGCGCTGGTGTCATCAGGAAGGCTTTGGCTTCCATGACCACAGCCCACTCTTTGGAGACAGAGGCAGCAAGCCGCTGGGAAGAGAGGCCTCCACCTCTCTCTGCTGGGGAGGAGGCTCTTCTCAGCCAGACTGGCTGACCTGCTCCACTGGGCTTTAAACTAAGCCTGCTGGGGGCTGGGGGGACTACCACCACTGCTGACCCACTGAGCAACCATTGCAAAGCCAGCAGGCCAAGGCACTTAAGGGAGCCCACCCATGCCCCAACCCTGGCATAATCTGTGGGCAAGTCAAGAGCCCCCAAGGGGACACTTGCCTGCCTGTACACAAATGCCAGGAGCTTGGGGAAATAAGCAGGAGGAGTTCGACCTCCTGCTTAATGCAAATAATTATGACATCATAGGGATAACGGAGACCTGGTGGGACTCTATCCATGACTGGACTATGGGTATAGATGACTATACCTTGTACAGGAGGGATCGAGTAGATAAAAGGGGCGGGGGTGTAGTTCTCTATTTTAAGGAAAGCTACACATCCCTGCAAGGTGATGTTGGTGACCAGGGTGGATGACTGGAGACCCTCTGGGTTAAAATCTGTGGAGAACGTGGCACAGGGGACACAACGGTGGGAGTCTACTACAGACCTCCCACCCAAAGTCAAGAGCTTGACAAGGAGTTCACCCGGGAACTGGCTGAGGCCGTATGCTCCAGGACCATGGTTGTCATGGGTGACTTCAAATATCTGGACATCTCATGGGAGGATCATTCAGCAAAATCCGAGCGGTCACAAAGCTTTCTACCATGCGTGGATGACCTCTACCTGACTCAAGAAGTCTATGGGCCAATGAGAGGCAAAGCACTGCTCAACCTGGTACTGGCTACTGGAGATGATGTAATCAGTGACCTAGTGATCAATGGGAAGCTGGGTGACAGTGACCATGAGCTGATCGCCTTCACCATCCACTGTAAAGCTAGCAAGTCATACAGCAACACAGAAGTCCTTGACTTCAGGAAAGCTGACTTTGACAAGCTCAGGAGGCTTGTTAGTGAGGTCCTAAGGGACCACAACCCCAGGGGGAGGGGCGTTCAGGAAGAGTGGTTGCTTCTCACAGGAGCGATCCTCAATGCACAAGCTAATTATATTCCATCTCAGCGGAAAAGCAGCAAGAGGGCACAGCAGCCCCCCCTGGCCCTCCAGGGATCTAGCAGACCTCCTGGGGCTAAGAAGAAAGGCCTACAAGGGACAGAGGATGGGATTCACCTCCAAGGAGGAATATTCTGCACTGGTCTAGTCCTGCAGGGAGCAAACCAGGAAAGCCAAGGCTGCAACTGAACTCCAACTAGCTTTGAGTATCAAGGATAATAAAAAGTCCTTTTCAGATATGTGGGGAGCCAGGAAAAGCAGGGGTAACATTGGACCCCTGCTGAACCAGATGGGACAACTGACGCCTAGGAAAAAGCCAACTTATTAAATGGGTACTTTGCATCAGTCTTTCATCAGTCCCATGGGATACCCATGCCCACCACGGGACAGGGAAGTCCAGGTGAGGGATATCCCCTGCCCTCCATTAATGCTGAACTCGTGAAGGAACACCTTGAGAGGCTGGATACCTTCAAGTCAGCCGGCCCTGACAATCTACACACTAGGGTACTCAAGGAGCTGGGAAGTATTATAGCCCAGCCTCTGGCACGGAACTTTGAAACCTCCTGGTGCTCTGGTGTAGTGCCCAAAGATTGGAAGAAGGCCAATGTGGTGCCTATCTTCAAGAAAGGGAGGAAAGTGGATCTGGCTAACTATAGGCCCATCAGCCTGACTTCTATCCCAGGGAAGGTCTTAGAAAAGTTTATTAAAGAGGCCATCTTTAATGCACTGGCAGATGCCAACATCCTGAGAGATAGCCAGCATGGGTTTGTTGCGGGTAGGTCTTGCTTGACTAATCTCATTACCTTCTATGGCCAGGTGACCTATCACCTGGACAAGGGAGAAGAGATTGATGTCATATATTTTGACTTCAGAAAAGCCTTCGATTGGGTATCCCATGATCACCTCTTGGCGAAACTGGCCAATTGTGGCCTTGGGACCACCGTGATCCGTTGGCTGGAGAAATGGCTCTGTGGTTGGACTCAGAGGGTAGTAATTAAAGGAAGTCAATCATCATGGTGCCCTGTGACCAGTGGGGTACCTCAAGGCTCTGTTCAACATCTTCATTAATGATGTGGACATTGGAGTCAGAAGTGGACTGGCCAAATTTGCCAATGACACCAAACTTTGGGGCAAAGCATCCACACCAGAAGACAGGAGGGTGATCCAGGCTAACTTGGACAGTCTTGGAAAACGGACAAATGAGAACCTGATGGTGCTTAACGCTGAAAAATGCAAGATTCTCCACCTTGGGAGGAAAAACCTGCAGCTTCCTTACAGGCTCAGCAATGCTACAGTGGCTAGTACTACAGAAGAAAGAGACTTGGGGGTCATCATTGACCACCAGATGAACATAAGCCTGCAATGCAATGCTGCAGCTAGTAAAGCGACCAAAACACTGGCTTGCATCCATAGATGCTTCTCGAGCAAATCCCGGGATGTCTTTCTCCCCTTGTACTCGGCCTTGGCGAGGCTGCAGCTGGAGTACTGCATCCAGTTTTGGGCTCCACAATTCAAAAAAGGATGTGGAGAATCTTGAGAGAGTCCAGAGAAGAACCACATGCATGATCAGAGGTCAGGAAAACAGACATTATGATGACAGGCTGAGAGCCATGGGGCTCTTTAGCCTGGAAAAGCAGAGGCTCGGGGTGACCTGATGGCCACCTATAAGTTTATCAGGGGTGACCACTGGTATCTGGGGGAACATTTGTTCACCAGAGCATCCCAAGGGATGATGAAGTTGAACGATTATAAACTACTGCAACATCGTTTCAGGCTGGACATAAGGAAGAATTTCTTTACTGTCTGAGCCCCCAAGGTCTGGAATAGCCTGCCTTCAGTGGTGGTTCAAACACCTACACTGAACACGTTCATGAGCAAATTGGATGTTTATCTTGCTGGGATCCTATGACTTCCTGCCCTTTGGGCAGACAGCTGGACTTGATGATCTTCCAAGGTCCTTTCCAACCCTAATGTCTATGAAATCTATGTCTATGAAAGAAGCTGAAATTGTGACAAGAGGTCAGTGAGAATGTAAATAGCTGGAAAAAGGAAAACAAAGGGTAGAGAAAGAGGGAAGGGGAGGAAGGGGGTGGGGAATACAAATGATAAATTTAGGCAGCACTGACTTAGCTGTTATCATTGTAAATGTTCTATACAGGCCTTACTTTTTGTTGGCTTAGAAATGGTATTTAAAGGCCTGTTTTGGGGGAATTGGCTGATATGACTAGATTGGCAGCTGGGGTTAAATGGATTTTTAAAGAGCTTGAGAGATGCACACACAGCTTCTCATGGCCCTGAAAGCAGACAGGTTGTCTAGCACAATAAGGCCAATAGGTGGAGACACAGCCTGAGAATGAAGGGGGGCATGCCATAACACAAGATCACAGCCTTCAAGACAGACATGTTGTGTAACGCGACAAGGACACCCAGCTTGGGAACCAAAGAAGTATGTACCATACTGTCCCAAAACACAAGATAAGTGACACCAGTAACAAGGCCCCAGGGGGGCTGAATCCACTTTTGGGGGTACAGATCAAATTAAGAGAAGGCCCAGAAGGCTACATGGATGTGTGACCACAGAGCGACAACCAACCAGAGATAGCCATGAATGAAGAATCATCAGGAGTCATTAAGGGGGAAGGAGAATACAAAGTCAGATACTTGAGATTAACAAAGGGTCGCTCCTGTCCCTCCCATTGACTTGTCTGTCCCTCTCTTTGTCTTGTCCCATCCATCCCTCCCTGTTCCCTCTCATCCCTCCGTGTTTTGCTCCCTGAGAGGTGTCCCCATCCCTGTCCCCCAGGAAGTGTCCCTGAGGCCACCATGGACGAAGGGCATACCAGTAGCCTGTGTCATTCACCCCACTGGAGGGGGGCTGTGGGCCTTGGCATTCCACCTCCAGACTGCTGACACGTAAGAAAGAGAGCTTCAGAGTGGAACCTGCATCCTGACCAGATGTACTTTGACTCTGATGACAGCCCTAGGATTGGTAGGTATAGAATTATTTCATTGTTTGTATTGCTTCTTTTTTGTTCTTACTCTGTGTCAATAAATTCACCTATTATTGACTGGCAGGTGTTATGGTTGGTGTGAAGTGTGTGCCCACCTGGAACAAAGGTATAGGTACAGGGTCCAAATCCATTGTCAACAAAATTCAGTAGTACAAGTTTGGACATGCAAGCAGAGTCCTGCAGCCATGGGATATAATAGGGACTGTCAGCACATTGAAATGTTGTTATATGCAAGTCAAAATCAATTGTACAAATAAAGATACATTGAATCTAGCAGTTGTCTTGTGCTTGCCACCGGGGTTGCCTCCTTAGCATACATTTGCTTTATAAACATATGTAACCTCTTTTGCTGGAAAAGAATGGCTAAGCAGACACAGTTTAGCTTTAGTACATGAAATAATTTCTTATAGCCATCTCTGCACATTTCTCATCCCATTTATGAGTTCCTCCTGAAAAAAATCTGAATTCATCAGCTATGATAAATCCAAAAGACAAAGGAACAAGAGATCCTTTAGTTACTTTTAGTTGGGTAAACTCATGTGAACTTCAAAAAAACAAGAAGTAAAATTGAATAAACGCTAAATAAAAACTTCCATCCCTCCCTGTTCAAAACTTCAAATTTGACTTAGCCCATTTTGGGAAGGATTTCAGGATCAATTCAATATTCTAAGGGCTTATCCCATTCAGCATAATTTAGGGTTACCATATGTCCAGGTTTTCCTGAACGTGTCCTCTTTTTTGAACCCCTGTGTTGCATCCGGGTGACTTTTTAAAATAAGAGCAAATGTCAGGGTTTTCCACTCTCCTTGCTGGCTGCTTGGGGCTGGGAGCAGCGGGCAAGGTGATTGGCTGTCGGGGGTCACTTGCTCCCTGTGCAGGTTCCAGCAAGGTGAAGAGACACACAGAGAGAGTGAGTGGGTACATGCACAATGCAGGAGTTGCTTGGGAAGCAGGGCTGGGAGGGGTTGTGGGGGGCAGGGATCTGTGGTTTGGGGGTGAGGGGCACCAGCAGGGCTGGGGGCAGAGGCTGTGGGTCCAGAGTGTGGGATACTGGCATTTCTGGGGGGGGAGGGCATGGGTTGCAGGTCGGGAGTGAGGGGCACTGGCAGGGCTGGCAGTGGGCAGGGTCTGCGGGTCAGGAGTGGGGGCACCACCAAAGGTAGCAGTTGGGGAGGGAGCTGTAGATCAGGAGTGAGGGGCATGGGAGATGGGATGGGTGACTGCAGGTCAGGAGTTAGGGGCACCAGCAAGGGGTAGGGCGCAGAGTACTGCTGTTCAGCAGTGAGGGCCACTGGCAGAGCTGGGGTCAGTGGGTCCAGAGTGAGGGGCAGCAGCAGGGCTGGGGGTGTGGCTTGTCAGTGAGGGGCAACAGAATGGGCAGGGGCAGGGCACTAGCCTACCCCCATCGTATTCCCCCTGCCCCCTTCTCTCCTGTGACAGGTGTCCTTTTTTTTGGACCTAGAAATATGGTAACCCTAGGATACATCATTTTGTTTAGATTAATAGAAGTACATAAGGGAGGGAAATATTATCCAGAATTTTGAAAATCATTATTGTTTTCTTCCAATGGTGATTTTTGTTTACAGGACTAATTATCTGCCCTGGTATGAATCAGAAGTAACTTAATTGGAATTACACCCATATTAAACTGGCATAAGGAAAAAGACAGTCCTCAAATTTTTTAGACCAGTGGTTTTCAACATTTTTTTCCTTTGCAGACCCCTAAAAATTTTCAAATGGTGTTGTGAACTCCTTTGGAAATTTCTAATAGAGATGCACACTTACTCAAATTGCAAGTGTGGGTATTCTCATAACTTTTGATCAATTACAGTCATCATGCGTGAACTCATTAAACATAGTCTGCAGACCCCAAGTGTCCATGGATCACAGGGTGAAAACCAATTTTAGACTAGAAGCACAGCTAATTAGGCTCAAGGCATCCCTTGGAAAATGCTAGTTCTTAGTTTTCACTCATTTTTTGACTAGAGAAAAATAATAGAATACGTCTTCTGTTCCATAGAGCTCAAAAAGTCCACAACCAGTAAGAATTTCTTTATTACATATATATAAAATATATTATAGATTCCTATTTGAAATCTCTAGGTTTATCTTGTGAATCATGTTTGCATACCTAAAAGCGATAACATTGCATGGCAGCCCAAATGGATCTGAAGGCACCTGAATGTGCCATAGCACCGTGGTTGAAAATCACTGTCCTAGAGCAGTTGCAGTGTGCAGAGTATAATTGGTGCACGTTTCTAACATTGTTCCACAGATTTTACTTAGTACTTGAATTTTTTTGTGTGAACAATTTCAGATGCGTGTTGATGTCAAATGTCTTTCTAAATCCACTGTCAAGAGAAGTAAATAATTTTAGAATGATTAACTTGACGGAGAAAAAGTATAGATAATACGCAGGACAGAAGTGCACAGTTTTATTTTCAGATAAAAAGCCTAAAATCTGTGACTTACCCCATAGGAGATCTGAAGGGATCATAAGATTTAGTGAACTGGAAATCCTGAGTGCTTTTCAGCTTCGAGTAATGTTGGAGCTTCCAGGGGCTTGTGTGCAAGCAGACACAGACAAGACTTTATATTTATTCCAAAGTAAGACCATTTAATAGCCTGTCTTCTCAAGGCTGAAGTACTTTAATAGAAGTTTCTTATCCAAAAGCTTGTTTCAGGGGTTCTGAAAGTTATGATATTTGAAACGCTGATAAAGACTGATGAGGTTAATATGAGCTGAGGGTCTAGAAGAGATCTGGGTTACCAGAAGATTAGAGATTATAGGCAACCTGCAGTGAATTACAATTTAGAGAAGAGATTTCTGTTTCAATTCACCTTGATGAAGGATTGAGAGTAATGTAATGCTCTAGGGGGATTTTACCTTGTGAACTACTCTACTACTCTCGAGCATGTAGTGAGCAACTTTAGTCTGTATATAAAAACCCTTTAAAATGGGGCACCTAGCAAATTCTTTGTAAATTTTTATTCTATCTACTTATTGAAGTTCATGAAAAGTGAGTACATTGTACTGCAATTGAGGGGCAGCTCCTCATATTTTTTAAAGAGACATAGTTCCTTTATCTACAAAGAAGTTGCCCTACAGAGAATCACACACACACATTCTTCTTTTCAGTGTATGGGAAATATGAGTGTATGGGAAATGTACTGTTACATTTATATTTGTTGGGAGAGCAGAATCTCGGCTTGAAATGACTATATTTCTTCAATGAAATATGGTTCCTGTTCTTTAGTTACTAATAGACTTGCATACTTGATAATATATGCAATATAATTGTAAATGACTCATAACTGAATTAACATTAGAGAGAATTTTCTTTTATATCTCTACTGCAAAGGTCCAATTCTGTTGCCTTTTCTCCCACCATGTAGTGTTTCCTATAAAATGACATTTTTACAATGAATGCAACTAGATACATTGTAAAGGTGGCAGTAAAGGGAGCAGAATTTTGGTCAAACAAGCTTTCAGTTTGGGATATATTGTGGAAAAATGTGTTTTCTAAGTTTTATGGTGTGTATATGAGAACTGTCAGGTTTCTAAGAACTCACCCATGATAAGAAATGCTGATGTTCTGCGATATCATGAGGAAGTTGCCATCAGGCTTCTATATCTAATTCACCTGATCACATGCATCTATCAAACTTTAAAATATTATTTTGAACTTGGACACTCAAATTAAGGTACTCAGTTCTACATCTGCATGTATATTATTAGGAAGATGCCAATGCTGGCTTCAAGTATTTAGGTAACTTCACTTAAGCATCAGTTGAAAATTCAGCATCCCCACTGTATATGGATTTTCATGTATGGATATAAGCTGACAACTATATACATAGCCTGATAATGCTGATTGCGTGTGGTAAAAGAGCCACTGACTTTCTATCTAAGCATGAGTTAGATACTTCCACCCAAAGTATGGGTTTGATTCATAGTCATGTTTTCCTTTCAGATTTAGAGGAAATTAAAATTACAAACTTGTGATTTACAAAAAGTGATAAAAATGTTAAGATTGCAAATTATCAGCAAAATAACAAACGCATGAAGAAAACTCTCAGCCTGTATAAATCAACAAACGGTTCACTTGAATTGAACTAAGTCAGTTTATAACAGATGAGGATCTGCCTCCACATCTGTATTTTGGGGTTGATCATAAAGAACAGCTAGAATTTGGATGGAGACTTTGCTTAACTGGCTAGCACTGATAACACAACATGTGGAGTCTGGCTGGAGTGCACTAATCATCGTGCTCTGGCCGACTCGATTAATCGAGTCTGCTAAGATGCACTGTAATTACAGCATGTCAGTATAGCTTCTGGACACATCTACAAGACACCCATAGTGTTATAAGCAGCACTGAAGCAATGCTACTCTTACATGATATGGCAGTATTTTTTCTACTACCTTGCTCCTCTGCATGCCTCCTGTACCCCCTGTCTCTCTTGTATTCCTGTATTTCCCAGGGTAGTATTTAGCTTATAATACTCAGCTCACTGAGCGAAGTAAGGCTGGGTGTCTTAAACGCATGATAACCCAGTCAGAAAGGAAGATGGTGAATGCAGCAATTGATGGTGATTGCACCTGCTATTTCCACTGTTAATAGACCTGAAGTCATCAGGTGCAGTCCTGGTTGTGGATTGGTTCACCATGGTGGAGATGGAGAAGAGCCTTTAAGGGGTGAACTGATTCAACATCTCTCTCATGAAGTCTTCATGGTGAGAACCGAGAGAGCTGCTGTTCCAGAGAGAATTTGTTGGGGTGCATGAGAGTTTCTCTTCGTTTTCCTTCCCCCCTCTGTCTAGGAATGCATCCACTGGCCTTGAAAGTGCAGGGGTTTGCATGTTACATTCTCCCATGATTTTGACCATGCAACAGTTTACTTATTTCCCCAAATTGTTGATTCAGTAGTTTACCTAGTTCATTCATATGCTGTAGCTTGTTCACTTCAGTTTGTTGCATACACATCACTTAAAATCAAGACTGTGTTAATTGGTCAGATGACTCCATTTGATTGTTTCTCTTTTCTGATGACTGAGAATCATTTTTGAAATCAGAGTTTGTCCTGTAAGTGCTCACCCACCTCTTTACATTTAAAATCTCTTTCAGATTCCCTTATCCTCAAGGTAAAGATGGTGTAATTCACATTGGGCTCTAGGAAAAGCCTTGCAATCATACTGAATGTGTTGGTGTCCTGTATTGATGGAAGTGCTGCAGCATTTGCCAGTTTTCACAACTTGGTTATTGTTGTCATTTAAATATGAGGTTCCTGTACTGAGTGGTTGGCTTTAGAAAAGCCTGACTGGCCAAACTTGTAAAAGTTTATTGACATTCTTAGACTTATGGAAAGCCAGGAGGACCTGTACAATGGAGTCAATCCAAGCTAGGACAGGGGTGAGAAAGGTTCAGTACACTCTAGGATTTTGGACCATAGTAAGAGGTCTGTGTTGCAGAAGTCCCTGGGGCTGCTCTAATGTATTGTGTAGTATTGTTTGATAACCCCGCTGCTGGCCATGTCTCTGTGCTGGGACAACAGTGGAGAAACCCTGTGTCACTACGTAACTGGAGATATTCTTTAGGAGATGTTTTGCTTTCTATTAGACCTTTCTTTTTATAACTCCAGCCTGGGGACAGATTTTTCTCCATCATCCTTTAGCAACCTGAACATACTCATAATAACACTTTTTAAAACTAAGGAAAGATATTATACTAAAAACCGTCTGTATAACTTCAAAGGATATCCTTCTTTCCACAGATGAGAGTTTTCTGTCTAAGTGAATGCCTAATGTATTGAATTGGACCTAACCCAACAAGTAGACCAAAGACTTAAAGGAATTGGAATCTAGCAAACCCTTTTAATTTTTTTTAAAAAAAAGGATTTTTGACACTGGAAGCTTTTGTGCATTTCTTCCCTCCCCTTTGCTGTTTTCAAGGCAGAAGTCTGATTGTTCCAAGATTAAATTACCTCTGTTGTGAAACTCAGTCCTGGTGCCAGACTCTGTCCTTATAGCAGACAATCCTGATAGAGCATGAAGCAATCAGGTTGCCTCCACCCCTTCTACCCTCATCTATCATTCTCAGGACAATGACTGTATTACTGCTGCAAACAGCCAACTCTGATCATTCAGTACACACCGTGAGACTATGATTCTTTTCACAAAACCAGGTTCCACAGTACAGAGTATGACCCTGTTTAAAATGTTCTTGCCAGCTAGAAATACATGATTGTTAGACCACAGATCTGTAAGGTTGCTTGAATACATTTAATATCGAATGAATGCTGCTATATAAAAATGAGTAATCCGTATGTGGCTACTCCTTTATAATAAATAATTTCCATTATTTGAGTATATTAATAGAACCTCACAGACTAATAGATTTCTGTCAGTTGAAAATCTACTCCAATATTTTTGAATTGGCAAAAGTGGCTGTCCTATCTTGGATCTTATACTACTACTGATATCACATTTCTTTTTATAAACAGGCTGATAGATATGTCACTCTGAAATGTAATATTGAAAAATAACCCAGATGATGAGGAGGAGGATTGAAAAAGTTTGTCCATTTATACTAGAAACTTCAAATGAAAAGGATAACTCCTCTCATCTCCCATTTATGTGATCTACCCCAAACAACTCATCAACTAAAAAAATCTGCTTTTATGTCCAGCAGGTTTTGTGAGGTACTGCTAGCTAATCACAACAAAGAAAAAAATCAGATAAAAACTGTGTGAATTTTTTTTTTCTCCTGTCTCTGACTGTAAGCTTTGATCTTGCTCTACTTTAGTGCCTTGAGGTTGTTTTGGATTCTTTTTTATTTCAAAAATGATTGCTCATCTGGAGGAATTCTTTAATGGACACATCAATGAGAGGAGATACAATGGAATCAATGAAGGGGTGGTGGCCATTTGAAGAATGCTAGCAAGCTCTTCCATCTGTCAATCTTCATTAACAGCACTATTGATAGAAAAGAGTCTGGAATGGTATTTCTCTTTCTTCCCCCAGCTCACCTGATTCACACACATGCCCACTTTTTCCACACTGTTTTTATGTTTACCTATCATTAAACTTGAACATTTGATTAGCTCAGGCATAGACATTTCATGTTAAATCAAAGCCTAAGTTGATGGAATGTTGATTTTGGGCAGGGGAGGGAAATAATGACAAAAAAAGCCCCATATTCTGTGAGTTTTTGGAAACACAGTTATTTTTTTATTTATTCTTTTTTTTTATAATGATTATGTTTGAGAATCTAGGCCACAGCACAAGGGATGTGAAAGTAGCTAGGTGTCTAAAATACAGAGAAGCCTCTAGTGAGGCTTTCCAAAGCACCTATGTAGGAGTTAGACACCTAGCATGCTTGAACACTCTTGAAAATCCTATTAGGTGTCTACCTGAATCTTCAGGTACTTAGTAAGTTGAAAGTCTGGTCTAAAGTATTTAATCTGGCAAATTCTCCCACGCATGGGTAGTCACCCTGAATATGTCTTTTAAGATTCAAACCCACTTAAAATAGTGAGCTATTTTATGAAGTGAAAATCAAAGCTGGTCTACTGCTAGGCATGTGCTTCACTCATCTACTAATATATTGCCTATGCACTGTTTGCCTTGGGGGAGAATAAAGCTTGTTTCCCTACAAACTTGCAAAAGCTGAGAGTGAGCAGATCAGATTCCCCTCTCCCATAAACTAAATTGACATCAGTGGAGCTACACTCATATAAGCAGAGGTGCTTCTCGTTTACACCAAGGTAACTGAGCACAAGATAGTTGGTCTTGTGCTTAAAGCACTAGACTGGGACTCAATACATCTAGGTTCAGCTCCTGGTTCTGCCATGGACTTACTGGGTAAATCACTTAATCTCTCATTTCAATTTCATATTTCTAAAATGAAGATAATCATCATCCTTCTTGCCTATTTAGAGTACAGTGCTTTGGAGTGTAGATCATCTTTTGCTATCTGTATGCAGAGTGTCCAGGTTTGGTCTCAAATGTTCATCATCAGGCTGTGTTTTAATGTCGGATGCCATCGACTAATCACAGTTTTTGTTTTCCAACGGATGTGTGATAATAATGGATACATCGTCCTGATTGGAAGGTCTCTAGTATTCATATGGTAATTTAGAATACATTGCTTATTAGCAATCAAACTACCATTGATACAACAATGGATAGAGATTGATGCAGAATGTTGACTGTTCTTAAGGCTGTCAGACAAGTTTCAGAAATTGCCAGCACTTTTATGGTACAGAACATTCCCTTGTAAGTGGTCTAAATTACTATATTATTTTGTGTTTAAAGGAAGCAGGCACTCCAACCGTCTTCTATACTATTTCTTCTTAGGGAAGGGAAAATCAATGAGGACCTTGTAATTTATGAACTGTGTCTGTAGTGTAGGACATTTTTCTTACATTAAATTTCTACCTTAATTCTGTCTGAGCATTAAAGGCATAGATCATCTGCAGCCTGATTACCCTGAGTTTTCCACAGCAGTGGACTCTATATCATCAGGCACAATATTCCTTGTCCTTTTTCAGAGGATACACATGTACAGGATAAAGGTATTGAAAGAATATTTATTAGACCTGCATAGAACAGATCCTATGAATGCTGGCAAATGGAGTTAGTTTATTCACAGGTACTCAATGCAGTTGTAGTTTAAACAGCTCACATAAAGTAGGGATATTATCCTTGTAGCCAGATAACATGTCTTAGCAGTGGGTTCAACTTGTGTCCTGGACCAGTCATGCTATAGCTAGTGGTAGTATTGGAAATGTCATGGAGGCTGAAAGCCATTCCATGATGCTGAAGTGACAGCGATATGGTCCTCTTGGAGAAAAATGTAACAGAATCCCAAGACTTGTAATACAGGAATTAGAATGGCATAATATGCGATCACTTGTTTATCATGTATTCCTTCTGATATATGGCAGAAATTACGCACAGAAGCCTTTCCTTTGAAATCAGAAAGTCCTTCTGGCTTTCCCTGGCAAGTGGATGTGTTCAACTTTCCAATGACAGACCTTTCCTCTGTCAGTCTCTGTGTGATTTTAACAGAGAAAATATTTAGATTGTTTTGATATTTGTTCAGTGGGGGATTTTATTCACCTTTGGAAAGAATCTAAATTATTAAAGTTTCTGCGCTACCTGTGAAACTCTCCAATTGAATGGTGCCGCTAATCCTTGTTTGAAAATATAAATTATTCATTGTAGGATTTAATTTAAAAGTTAGCTCTATGGCTACTGTGCTTGTTTACATTGCATTCTGGTGGAATTGAAAGTGCAAATGAATTCCATTAGCCATTGTTGGAGACCTTCTGACTGTACATCTGTAGGTTGCATTCCTATTTCCCTCCATATAACCGGTCATTGTTTCTGCTTTCCTAATCTCATAATAAATAAATACAATATAATGGAATGCTGCTAAGTACCTTCAGTCAGGGCTTGGTGTCCAATTGGATCAGTCATAAGCTGCTACTTGGATAGAGGCTGCCAAAGAAATGAAGGTGCTTCAGAAAGTGTCATGATGTTATTTCAGTAAGAAACACACTTTTCTCTGACAAAGAAATGAACAGAATTCTTAAAGTTGTGGCACTTTTTGCAAGAGTGGGAATATTAGCACTGGTAACTTAGAAAAAAGTTTAATTTGGGTAGCTGTCTCCAGTACATCTGAATGTCTGAATTCTCCCCCTCAAAGGTCATTTAGATACTGTGCATTATTGTGGGTAGTATTATTATGGAACATAACTAAATGTCATTGAAATGGATATGTCCTTTCATTCAGGATGAACAGTGCAGCAGTTAAAAGCCCTTGGGCTTAGTAATAGCCGGAACAATAAAGGCCACTAGCCAAAACATGGTACCTAAGACATGGTTGAACAGAAGCTATACCAAGTGGCCCAAGAAGTTTTATGAGGGTTGCTATTGCTAACACAGAAGCTTAGAAAGCCCAGCTAAATGTCGCCAACTTTTTAAAGGGAAATAGGTGTAAAAGGGGAAGACATGTTAAGGGGACAGGCAGAACTAACACTGGGAAAACACATTTTGGTTTAAATGATGACTGAAAACAGGCTTGGAAGCTGTGAACAAAGAGAATGTGTTTTGTTATTTCAACTTTCAGGGAAACAGAATATTTCACATTATTTGTATAGTGTTGTATCAAAGAAATACCTGGTTCCACCATTGGCCTGACAGAAGCTATAACATCCTGAGTATAGCTGTGAATATGAATATGGACCCAAAAGGACAGGCTTCCATCTTCAGCTTCCTCTGTGCAAAAATGAAGTTTCTTTTCTACCTATGGGGACTTTTTACCATCTTTAATTTTCCCTGAGCCTGAGAAAGGGCGTGTGCCTGAAAGCTTGTAGAAAAATATTTTTTTTATGATTTCTTAGTTCGTTTAATAAAAGATATCATCTCTGAACCAAGAGTTCTAGAGTTTTGCATTTCTTTTTTGTCTCAGACCAACACAGCTACTAAATACATCCCTGAATATGGGTAAGCACTTTTGTGTTTAAGAGGTTGCTTTTTTAACACTTCCTGTTCTGTATCTTATAGTAGCTGCTGAAATGAATCCAGGGTCAAAAAACCCAGGCATGCTGTACATCTGGAAATCTGGAACATGTTTTATTTATGTCAATTGTAGTTCTTGTACAAAGTCCAGGATTAACTTGATCATTCAGCTACGAGAGTGGTGAGAGTCCTCATGATCCTGAAAAAAATGTCTCTAAAATGAAAATGCATTAACATCTGGTAAGTCTTGGGACCAAACCTCAGGTCCAACTAATCTATACTTAGTGAATGATCTAATGAAAAGGTGAATAAAATACAAAGGTGGCTTAAAGCCATTGTTGTTCTCTCTTAAGCTTTCTGGCAGGACTCCATGTCAGCTTTGTATAGAGGGGGGGAAATGCACCTCTGCCTTACTGGGACAGCTCTGCAAGCAGCTAGAGTAAGCACTGAAATGCTGGCAAATAATGTAATAACCCAATCAGATTTTCTTTTAAATACAAGAAATATGTGTCTACAGATTAAATCTGTGCCATGTTAGAGCGCAATACTTTTTACTACAGGGTAAGTTGGCTTCACTCCATAAAAGAAGTGAAATGGACATATGACACATAATCTTACTGTGCTAAGTCACTCCAACCCCTCTCAGAAAGTGATAGGTAAGTATACGCTAGTATGATTATTGCTGGTGTACAAGTTTTGTGCTCTCTTTCCTATTCAGTTTTATCTTAGGTTAGCCATTTCTGGACTTGGGTTGGGACCTGGGACATTGTCATGCAGGATTGGGACAATGGAGCCTTGGGAGCACCTGCCAGGGTAGCTGGACAGCACAGACAGCCTCAGGCTGCCCACGTTTCCATGCCATAAGCAAATAGACATCTGACTCGAAAAGGCAGCACAGACTATGAATACAAATTGTTTCAACCACAATTTTGGGCACTTGTGGCTGGACAAGAGGCCTGGATGTCTGTTTGCTTGAGTTTTGTGCTGCCATAATTTTATTAAATTTTTTATGGAGGCACCAAATTTACTGATTTGGGATAAATTGCCTGATTTCAAGTGGTTCATGTGTCCACACCCAATCAGTCAAGGCTCCCTCCAAAAGCAAGTACATACGTTTATGCTAATCACAGTTTTACAAGTGCTTGCAAAGAGTGAATACAAAAGGGAAGGACCTGGCAATTCAGAACTGGTTTCTCATTTAAAAAAAAAAAAATCATCTATGAATCTTCCCCAGCTCCACTAAGCAGACTAGAAGTGCAGGATTATTATTGATGGAAATGGTTTCTATTGTTACTTGCTGTGCAAGAATTATAAGTATGCAGAGACATATTGTACTTCTTCAAGTGATTTCTGTATTTATTCTACTCTTTGTTGTGAAAAACTATATTACCCTCTATAATTTATTCATATATAGTATACTCTTATGTTCTGTTCTGCAGAAAGAGGGAAGCAGTTGGTATTACTTGCCTGTGTTATTTTAAACTTTAATGAATAGATTCTAAAACAAACATGCTGTCACCATGACTATAGTTGGAATCTGCCGTAAGGTATATAATGCTTAAAAATCTCCTAGGGAAGGTACTCACATACAATTAGAACTTGAAATGTCAGATTATGCACCAATGCTCTAAGAATGCATATACCTCAGCCAGAAATAAATCTATCATACAAGTCTGCTTGCAGAAAGTCACAACAGTGCAGGTGGATATATCTACATGTGCACTTTACTGTGCAGTAGGCTAGTTTACTGCACAATAAAGCATCACCATTTACACATGTGCCACAATTAGGGTGTGGTAGATTTATGTACAGTGCCATCGGATAGTCCCATCTAACACAGGTACTATCTGATGGCTTAAATGCATGTGTAGATGGTGACATTGGGATTAGTTTACTCTGGCTCAAATTGAGCATGAGTTTATTTAGTCACATTAATTGCATGTGTAGATGTGCCCAATGTGTGTTACTTTAAAGGCTCTTGTAAAAACAAACAAAAAATAAGGCTATAGTATTAAAAAGCACTCAATTTCTTTTGAAAATTTTAGCTCGTGGTGAGCTGTGGTATGATAGCATCTAGAGAAAAGAATTGTGCCTCTTTCTAGGGGAGGTAGAGGAAGCACAGACCTTATTAGAGGCTGGAGGTTCATGGCTGATGGGGCACAGGAAAAAGGAGGTCTTGCTCCCTTTAATAAAAGGAATGACCTTTTTAGTGTACAGTTATAGCATGGGCTAACAATTCTGTCCCAACTGGAAACAGATCTGTTGGGCCACTTTGGGTGTTTACACAAATGACATTTTTCATGCAATAGGGCCCCTGAAAGTGCTCTACAGCCATGTTATAACACACGTGCACAGCTGAAAAGGGCAGGGAGTGATGACACCAGAGGGTGAGCCATATCAACACCAAGTGGCAGTTCTGGAGGCTGGCGCATGGATGGGTTGTAGGGGAGGTGGAGCCCCATGGATACCCACCAAGAGGTGCAGCCAATCTGAGGGAGCCCACAATAAAGTCATGGCAGGAGAGTCTCTGGGCTTACTCCAGGGAAACCCTGGATCCTCTCAGAGATCAATGGAACTTGCACAATGGCCACCACCGGGTGCACATGTCAAGGCAGTGTGTGAGTGTTTCCTCAAGACCAGGTGGGTATACTTATATAGTACTAAGTTCTTGGTTCCTTTTTAAAAGTGGCATTCTATCCCCTCTGCTTTTGTCCAGAAAGCATTAAGTGCCAACTTGTTGTCATGCTGCTGCCAAACTGAATTAGGTGCTATGATTCATATACAGTGTCTCAATTACAGGTAAGCAAATATCTTAGTGTTGACATAGTAGCATTTGTTTTGACGTATGCAGTTAAACAAGTGTGCCAAGCTTGCCAGTGTGTGTAAAATATATCTGGTCTCAAGCAATCATTCAGAGCTGATTCCATACCACTATTGTCATTTCAAAATTATATAAACAAAGCTTCCCCTTTTTCAAGAATCACTTAAAGATTATTTAAAATGTCAATGAATGTGATACTAAAATTCATGTCCTAGGTTTCAGAATTGGGGAATAAGCTTGGCAGTCAGATAATACATGTTTTAAAATGTTTGAGCACCAAAATAGAACAGCGTATGCTTTTTAATACCTTGTCTTTATAAACTTGGAAAGGAAGTTGATGATCTCCTTTTAGAAAGAACAATGTATTAATAGTTGCAAAATTATTGTTTTGTTTTTCTTAAAAGATAATCCTTCATCAGTGCTAAGATATCTCACAGGCAGTCATACTAATAATATCAGGACGGGTTTCTGCATTTTTCAAAAATTAATGAAAACATCACTTTTCCCATATGGGATTTTTTTTTTTACTTGTTTCATGAAAAAGTGATAAATACTTTTATATAGAAAAAATATTTTCTCAGTGCCATTTCTCTAGCCACTGTCATAGCTTAAATCTTTTCCCCACCTTCTATGCCAGGGGTGGGCAAAATGGTGTATCTAGGTGGTGGCCAGACTCCTTTTCCCAGATGCTCCTGCATTGCTCCACCTAATTTCCATGGAGATGCCATGGAATAGTGGGGCCATGACAGCATGGGGCCAGAGTTTCCATAGGTTCACCACTGCAAGATCCCAGCCCCAGAGCAGCACTGCCAGTGCTCCATGGGCCAGACTCTATTGAAACCCTGGTCCCACTACTACTGGGGTCTCCATGGAAACTGGCTGGAGAGACATGGGTAGGGGCTACTGGGAAATGGAGTCCACCCCGGGCCTGATCCAGGACTTTACCTGCCTCTTTTCTATGCCATGTAAAACCCTGTAATGCCTCAATCCAATAAACTACAAAACTGCATGTATTCATTTGCTGCAAGGCCAGAGTTTATTGAATGCTTTCTAGAAATTACTGGAGAGTCTCTAGGCATTGCTGAGCTAGTGGAAAAAGAAGGTTCCCTTCTGCAGTCCATCTACCAGAATCCCACTTAGACATGAAGAGTTACCTGGTATTTATCACTAAACAAACATTAGGGTTGAGTTTATAAATGGTTAGGTTGAGTTTGTAAATGTTAAGGTCTTGTCATGAGGCCATTCCATTGGGTGAGGAATCTACCTGAATTTGTAAGTTTCAGGTGGATTCCTCACCCAATGGGAGGAACCTACAAATCCACCAGAATTTGTGAGTTTCTTGAAACCACTGTATACTCAAATAACAGCACAACCAGCCATGAGAAGCTACAGATCCAACGAAACTTGAGCATGAAAAAAATCTATTGATCCTGTCTTTTGAATACATTTAAATAAATATCTGCAAGCCTGAATGTTGAACTTAGGGAAAAAATAAGCAAAGCAAAGCCCTCTAAGGGTAGGGGCTGGGAACTGTCCTGGTCAGGGGCAGGTCTCAGCCTTGTGCCCACCAGTGAATCTAGGCAGAGGGCTAGGACCTACGCTAACCCTACAGCTCTTTCCAGGCCCCATATCTCTATTGTCTGATCAGAGCATGGGGCTCGGACCTGCCCTGATTGGGACAGCTCCCAGCCCCCACTCCGTGATCACAGGGCAGGGGCTGGAGGGCCTGGGGAGCCTTTTTCCAATCCAGTTCTGTGATCACAGTTCTGGGCAGGGTGATCACAGAGCTGGGCATGTAACAGGCTCTGCAGCCCCCATCACGAGGGAGCTCCCAGTGCCAGGTCCACAACTGGAAGGCCAGCACTTGAGATCCTTATCTCCTAGCCCAAGCTCTGTGGTCCAGGGGTTGGGCTGGGTGATAAGGATCTCCCAGCACTGGCCCCACAGTCATGGAGCCAGAAATAGGAAATAAAAGTCTTCCCCTCACCCCCATCCTACTCCCTGATCACAATGCCAAAGTGAGGGGTGAGACATCCTTATCTCCCAGCCTACACACCCCAATTGCAATCTTGGAGTGGGGGGGCTTGGAACTCCCTGCTACTGGGGCAGGAGGACATAGTCCCTACCTGGGCTGTGGTGGTGGAGCCTGCCCCAGCAGCATGCAGTGACCAAGGGCAGGGAGAAATCTCCCTCTCCTGCTGGCCAGCTGACCAGAAGCAGATTTGCTCCTGGCCAGGCATCTACATGATTGCTACTGCACAGTAACTAATCACAAGTAAATTTGCTATTTGCAGTTAGCAAATTTACTCTCAGTTAGCAAAGTTTACTGTGCAGTAAGCATATGCATGTGTAGATGTGCACACTTACTGCACAGTAAACTATGCTACTGTGTAGTAAAGCATCTCATGTAGATGCACTCAGGTTTTTACTAGGGAGGTTTCTAAATTCCAAGAGGCTTTAAGTGACTTTCATTTATATGACAGAGTTAAACAGAAGTCATTGTGTTACCTGGTATTCAGCTTAGGGTCTGTATCTGCTAATTTCCTAGATTTGGGGAAGAAGGACACTGTGCCTGTTAACTTGTCTAGCATCTCTCTGTGCTACATAGCTGATCAACTAAAATGCATTGCCAACCTTATCTTACTTTTTACCTATTTCTTGGACCATCATTTCTACAACAACAAGCTGACCCTATTATAATTTATGCATAATCAATACATCACCTACAGAAAATATAAACAAGTTGAGCATTATTGGCCACTTTGACTTTCTTGATTGGTACTCTTCCCTTCTTAGCTTAACTTGATACATATTTATAGTTCTAATGCATGCTCAGATGTACAGATGGATCTAACCCAGCAATGCAGGGCTTCAACAGCCTTTGGCTGCAGGGGGCTCTCCTGTGAGTACTCTTTTCATACTGCCACAGGGATAAGTGATAGCAGCAGTAGGATCCTAGCATTTGCCCACCTCTGGTCTGTGGTGGGTCATTCTGGCTCACGACAGAAAAGGTTGTCTACAGCTGGTTAGATAGTGAAATGTTTCTCCCAAAATGTTTGGAAAAGCTATGGCATCAATTATCATGTGAACATGATTTGTGGGGTCATAGGTTGAAGCAGGATGACACCAAGCATCTTTTCTTCATAAGCCCCTCTGTCTGTGGCAATCCACAGTCCTGTAGCAATGGATATCTGCTCAAGCCATTGGATGACTATATGAAAACAGGATACCTTAAAAGAAAAGAGGAAGCAGAAGGGCAATAAGCTGCGAAATAATTTGTTTGGGTTAAATTTACGTCAGGTATCGATAGAAGGATTATGGGAAAATCCCATAATTTGCTAGGAATAGACAAAAATTAAAAATTAAGAAGCCTGGCTTTTCATTTCATTTCGTGCCCCAAGTAGAAAGCTTCAATTGTAATTAGTCAGAATCAAAGCCAAAAATCTGTTAGCTGATCTCTAAAAAGTACAAACAAAAATGCTGAACTGCAGAAGTGCTGGATATGTAATAGCTATCAGCATGTTATAATTAGATATTGGTTGCATAGTTACCACTTAGTTTTCTGTGTATTGGCACTCTCCTCACTAGCATTGTATGTTATCTAGAAATTAGAAAATGTTCTTTATCCATGTTATGCCTGACTCTAAGCTGCTTAGGAAATCATGGTTTAAAGTTGCAGAGTGAACTTTCGAAAGCAACTAGGTCCAGTTTTCAAAAGGAACATAAACAAGTCCCTCATAAGGTGCATGGCTTAGGGGCAGGGGATTAGGGGATAATAGCCTACCTGCTTAGGAATGTTGGGCCAGCAGGCAGAGATGATTGGCTGGGCTCAGAGGAAGTTAAAAGCTCTCACAGAGGGAAACTGAGAGAGAGCGAGAGAGGAGGCTGGTATGCTGAAGGAAAACACAGTCTCTCTCTCTCTCTCTCTCTCTCTCTCTCTCCCCATCCATCTGAAGTAACACCTGAGGTTTGAGTTTTTGTTTGTTCTACATTCTCTTGTTTTATGTGGTGAGAAGCTTTCTGCATGTATAATAAATTAACAGGAACTAAGTAAGAGTTGTTTGGCTTTTATAAGGAAGTGTCAACCTGCTACAGCTACCTTAAACTGAGCTTGGGAGCTTCACCTAAAATCATGTCCACTCACTTCCACTCTGTTCGTACAGTATCCCAGAAATAAGGCACTATAGCTGTCTTAGAGTGGCCCTGAGTGCCAGTTTAAGCACACCTCAATAAGCATATCTAAGTCAGAGAGCACAATGGAAGTTCTGGGGTGCTCAAGTGTGGCATGCTTTAAGTCTCAAAAAAAGGTGGTGGAACTTCAATTTCAAAGTCACATAGGAAAATTTATTTTAATGGTTTTACCATAGTCAGAAGAAGTTTCTCACTGACCTGCAGATACAATGCTTGGGTAGTTTATCTGATAACATCTGGGCTAAGACTTATGTAGAGGTTCAAGACATTCCTAGATGATGCAGCTGTGCTGATATTAGGTGCTTTAGTTGTCTGTCAACAAATGTGATTAGACTTCTTGTACAAACAATACCCTGTCCCCCTAAACTCGAGGTGATTTAAATCCTTGCTTACAGCAGTGATACTGACATTGACATGGCAATTTCTGAATCACAGGTGAAGTGTAAGGCTGTGTATATTGGAGGGATTATACTTACACCTCCTTCAGACTTATACTTGTGGAGGCATACAGGAGTTGTAGCTAATAGCATGTACACTCCATGGCTGAAAGAAGGTTTTTGAAGTTATGAATTAAAGTGCAAAGGGACCACATTAACTTACACTTATACGTATAGTTCTAACTCCTTGCATCTAAATTTTACCATCTTAGAATTCCCTATATATTAACAAAGATGGCACAAATCAGTTAAACGTTAAAGCTTAATTTAGACTGACTAAGAGTCAGTCTACATTAATACAACTGGCACCATTTTATACATTATCTATGAATTTCTTGCAGGTACACTCTGTTGACCTTTATTAATGTCATTTTTAAAATTTACCTTGAGGACAGTATATTCTTTCAGTGATACATAAGAACATGTATGCATGATAAACATTATTGTTGAACAGAGTCATAACTTGATCACACCTGAAAGTGCTAGCAGAAGCCACATCATGAACATTGCTATTCAATCAACATTCAGTGCAAAGCAAGTGCAGTAGCTACAAAAAGGGTGTGCATATGCATACAGCATAATGAAGAGCCTTGTAGGAGCATGCAAATTAACTCTAAAGTCATTTATCCACATTAGTAAGGTGTTTTCTGAGATAATTAGCCATGCTTCTCATCAAGGCTAATAACTCTAAGAGAATCAGTGTGCTACTATGGCTATCATGATTCTCAAGCTAGGTCATTTAGGGTGCATACAGTGATATTTCAACTGCTGGAATAAGACTTTTACTGTTGAAATGCTCTGTGGGGAAGCATTCACAGCCCTTCAACCTTTCAAAACATAGGCAAAATAGTGGAAATCTCCATTGAATTGGATGTGACTGCTGTGGTTCCTCTGCTTCACCTCTGGCAGGTTAAGGTGTTATGTCTTATATTGCATCATGGTTAACAGCAACTTTACAAACAGTTTAGATTATAGATTGTATAGAAGTTTTAGATAGAGGTGATCCTGTCTCAGGCAGGGGATTGGACTAGATGACTTCCAAAGGTCCCTCCCAGCCCTACTCCTCTATGATTTCTATCATTTCTAAGTGCTAAATGGCTCAGGTTCAAGAGTTTAAGTGAATGCTTGCACTAGCCCCAACTAATTTGGGAGGCAGGGATGCCCTGTGGCACCCCAGCATGGCCTCCTCCATGAAAACAGCCTGTGACTCAGGCTGCACTCCGCTACTGCAGCCTGAGTTAAAGAAAGTCAGACAGTCCATGGAGCTGTCAAACTCTGACCAGGTGCTCCTGAGGGAAAGATATTCATGAGCACCAGACCCTGGCCTGCTTCACCTTTTGATTCCAACCCCCTCCATCAATGAGGCCCCTTAATCTCCCCCAACACTGCCTGGGCCCCAGTCCCATCATTCCTGAGCTTCCTTAACCCCTGCCTCTTTGGCTAGACATGGCTCACCCCTGTCCCCATGGTCCCCAGAGACACTTACCCTGCCTCCATACCCCCATGGACTCCACCGACCTCCACCCAATTCACTCCGCCCCCATATTCCTACCTCCTCTCTCCCAATTCCCCTCTTCCCCCCACCCCAAGGGCTCTAACTGGACACTGGATCATGTTAATGTTGGGGAATGGAGTTGTGTCAGATCTGGTGGGATGGGATCCCCATAGTTTGGGGGCAGGAGAGGCAGGGTCTGACAGACCAACCCCATCTCATCCTTCTCCACCATTCCTGCCTCGCCCCACACCCTGGTCTGTCCCTGCATGGACATGGCCCAGCCTGCCTCCATCACCCATCCTCATACTGGGACACCCCCCACCCCATCCCTTATATTGTACTATTACTTTATCTGCCATCATTGTGAGTGTTAAAAAGATTCTGCAATCAGAACCCTTCTGAAAAGTCTATTCCTGATATGGGAGGGAGCATAGAATTCAACTGAACAGTATTATATCTGAATTCCTAACTGTAATTAAAGCTCGTCTTCTATTGTTAAAATAAACAGACACTTCGGCCTTCACAGGTAAAGGATATCAGATAACAAAGTCTGCCTTTTAAGGTCATTTAATTATAACTAGAGCTATTTGTAACATTTTGACAAAATGTTTTTCTATCAAAAACAATGCTTTGTTGAATCCAAAATATTTCACAGAAAAGAATCAATTCTGACAAGGTTTCTAATGTAGTGCTTCCACAGGTCCAGATTGAACTCTCTGGTAATTTAATGCAAGAACAGACAATGTGGGGGGATTTGTGTGGTGGGGAGGGTAGTGCAGTGGGGGTGGGCAGGGAGGGAGAGAGAAGGAGAGAGAGAGAGAGAAGAATTGAAAACTTGACTAGGTGATTCAGAAATGGACATCTTGACACAATTCTGCTTCTTGAAAGCATTTGAAAGGTGTGGTTTCTTTGTTCAGAATTAGAATGAAAACTAATTTTATGTTGAAAGCTGTCATGAAGTGGAACTGTATTCTCTAGCAAGCTCATATAATCACATTTTAAACGTTTAGGAGAGCAGCAGTTCCATCTAGATATACTCTTACTGAAAAACCTTGCCATACTGCAGTGACATTAAAGACACAGACCTATGAGTTAGATCATGTGTGTGCTGTGTTCTAAATCAGTAGACTATGTGTTTAATAGATTTTCATAGTTATGATTTAAATTAATTTTTAAGCGGGTTTAAATACGCCTGTGAAAATCCATTCTCTAAGTTCTTCATGCTTCACACTACTATGCAAATGAAGTCACAAAAATGTTATGCAACTGTTATTTAATCTTTGTTCTTTTTGCATTAATATTTTGTTTATTAGGCAGAGTAAAGCAGATCCCAAATGTAGTATGGAGAAAGGTCACAGTGTACCAATTTGTATGTAACATGAAGTTATGATTACCACATAAGGACTTTATGGCCCATAACATTATGATTACAGATGGAGAGATGTCAGGTCAGCTGCAGATTCTGTGGATAATTTGGATTTTCTGTGGATAATTTAAATTGCCCACTTTAATTTACCTATTACAATATACTAGAAGTCAGCCCCAAAGAAATAGATATCACTTGTGTGTATCCTACACAGCATGACCAAGTTTGAGTGGGAGGAGGCTTTGAGTGTTACGTAATTACAACACTTCAGAACCTGTCATTCATTGAATGAGTCCTCTTGATTTCAGTTAAGTAGAATTGAGTAAGGGTGACTGAATTTGGCTATTGAGCGAACTACAGCTTTCCTAGAAGTGAGGGTTATTTTTTTAATATGATGCAGCTTCTAAGCAGCAAGGAGTTGAATGCCCTGTGGGTTGCACCAACAAAAACCACACATCTGGGGGCCACATGATGTGTGGACACCTCTAACCCCTATTTCTGCATTGCCTCCTTGTGGGTCACATGCAGCCAATGGTCAGCCAGTTAGAGAGTCTTGAAATAGTGCATTTGGTGCAGATACCAGGAGATAGTATTAGAAATAAAGATACAAAAAGCTGCATATTCTTAGGAGTGTTGGAGGGATCAATTATATTCAAATACTAGCAGAGAAGTATAATTGTGGTGGGGTACACAGCACACTCAGCTAATCATATCACTCAATTTCCTAGTGTCAGATATCCCTCAGTTTCCTAGTGGTATGTTATAATATGAATCATTACCCAAAAGATTCACAGGAAATAATATCATTTGTATTATATCACTTAAGGCATTTGAAAGTCCAGAAGACTTTAGAGAATGCGTTGTACATGCAGGTTGCCTTTTATGTAACTATTGCATATCTCTGCAGAAAAGGACCTGGGAGTTACAGTGGACAACAAGCTGAATATAAGCCAACAGTGTGTCCCTATTGCCAAGAAGGCTAATGGGAAACTGGGCTGTATTGGTAGGAGTGTTGCTAGCAGATCAAGGGAAGTGATTATACCCCTCTGTTCAGCACTGGTGAAGCAACATAGAATGATAGAGTCATAGAGCTCAGGAGGTCATCTAGTCCAAGCCCCTGCTCAAAGCAGGACCATCCCCAACTAGATCATCCCAGGCAAGGTTTGTCTAACCTGGTTTTATAAATCTCCAAGGATGGAGAATCCACCACCTCTCTGGGTAATGTGTTCCAGTGTTTTACTACCCTACTATTGGGAAAAGTCTTCCTAATAGCTAACTTAAACTTTCCTTGCTGCAACATTACTCTGTTGCTCCTTGTTTTGCCATCTGCCACCACTGAGAACAGGCTCTCTTCATCCTCTTTGGAACCCCTCTTCAGGTAGCTGAAGGCATTAAATCCCCTGGTGGGTACATATACATGAGACACTATGACACATGTTGCTTGTTGCAACTGTGCAGTAGGGTAGGAAATGACCTGTGTGCCACAAGGACTGCACAGTACCAATGGGTACTGTACAGTAGGGCACATATGTAGATGTGCCCAGTCTTCCCTTCTTTAGACTGAATAAGAATGGTTCCCTCAGCTTCTCTTTATAAGTCATGTGCCCCATCCCCCAATCATTTTTATTGCCCTCTGCTGGACTCTCTCCAATTTGTCCGCATTTCTTCTGTAGTGGGGCCCAAAACTGGACACAGTACCCCAGATATGGTCTCACCAGTGCTGAATAGAAGGGAATAATCACTTCCCTTGACCTGCTGGCAGCACTCCTACCAACACAGCCCAGTATGCTGCTAGCCTTCTTGGCAACAAAGGCACACTACTGGCTCATATTCAGCTTATGGTCCACTGTAACCCCCATATCGTGTTCTGCAGAGCTCCTGCCCAGCCAGTACTAGCCCATGGTATTGTTCCATCCTAAGTTCAGGACTTAGCACTTGTCCTTGTCGAACCTCATGAAATTCCTTTTGGCCCAATCCTCTGATTTGTCTAGGTCACTGAATCCTAGCCCTACAGGCCAGGTGCCTGGAGATTGGAAACTAGCTAATGTGGTCCCCATTTATAAGAAAGGGAAAAAGGAGGACCCAGAAAACTATAGGCCCATAAGCCTCACATTGGTCTTGGGGAAAATCCTTGAAAAAATTATCAAGGATCACATCTGTGAGGGGCTAGCAGTGGAGATAATGCCCAGGGGAAATCAACATGGGTTCATCAAAGGCAGGTCCTGCTAGAACAACCTGAATGCCTTCTGTGACCAGGTAACTAAATCCCTGGATTATGGTGTCCCCATGGACGTAGTCTTTCTGGACTTTAAGAAGGCCTTTGACACTGTCTCTCACCCCATTCTCATAAATAAATTGAATGACCGTGGCATTGATGCCTACACAGTTGGAGGGGTCAAAAATTGTGAGACCACCAGAGAGTGGTGGTGGACAGGTTGTACTTGACCTGGTGGGATGTGAATAGTGGGGTCCCCCATGGCTCGGTCCTGGGGCCTACACTGTTCAACATCTTCATCAGCTACTTGGATGAGGGGATGGAAAACACGTCCAAGTTTGCCGATGATACCAAGATGTGGGGAGAGGTAGGCACACTCAAAGGGAGAGAGAGGCTGCAATTAGATTTAGATAGACTACAGAAGTGGGCAGATGGTAACAGGATGGCGTTCAGTGTACATAAATGCAGGGTGCTGCACCTGGGGAGAAGGAATTCACAGCATACATACAAGCTGGGGAGCTCCCCCCTTCTGAGCACAGAGGCAGAAAGGGATCTTGGAGTCATTAGTGACTCCAAGATGAACATGAGCCGCCAATGCCAGACCACAGCCAGCAAAGCTGATTGTCGTACAACCAAAGATGCATCTCAAGCCGGTCCGGAGAGGTCATACTTCCCCTCTACGGAACATTGGTCAGGCCACAGTTGGAGTACTGCATCCAGTTCTCGGCACCGCACTTTAAGAAAGATGTGGCCTGCCTTGAGAGGGTTCAGAGGAGGGCCCCCCACTTGGTTGGAGGGCAACAGGGCAGGCCCTATTACGAGAGGCTGAGGGACCTGAACCTGTTCAGCCTCAGCCAGTGGAGGCTGAGGTGGGATTTAGTGGCTGCCTACAAACTTGTTAGGGGAGATCATCAGCAAATAGGGAAGGCCCTATTCCCCCCAGCAGCACCTGGGGTGATGAGGAACAATGGCTGAAGAATAGGTTCAGATTAGAGATTAGAAGGCACTATTTCACTGTTAGGGTGGCTGGGATCTGGAACCAACTTCCTTCACACGCCTTCCTACCTGCAACTCCAAGTGCACTTTGGCCTTCCTAACTTTATCCCTGAATGCCCAAGCAATACTCTTGTACTCCTTCCTAATTGTTTTCAAAATTTCCACTTCCTATAAGCTTCCTTTATGTGATTTAGTTTACTGACGAGTTCCCTGGTAAGCCAAGCTGATCTTCTGCCATACTTGCTAGTCTTCCTGCACATTTGGATGGTTTGTAAAGCAGTAATGTTTATGACCCAGTTTTGGGCACCCCCCACTGTTGGCACTGGATTTATGACCCAGATATCTTGTTCCAGGTGGACCCAAACCCTCAGACCAACAACAACCTCTCCATTTGATAATGGGCAAATTTTATTGATACACAATGATAGCAGATAAGAATAATGCAAACAATTCTATATCTACCAGTCCCAGGGTTCACAGAGTCAAGGTACTTCTGGCCAGTATACAAGCTTCACAACCCTTGCTGCTACCCTTAACCAGTGCTCTAATACATATTTAACTTACCTATGAACTAATTCCCAAAAGCAAATCTCTAAATAGCATGTTTTAGTGATTAATCCCCTCCTTGAAGGTCTTACACCTTCACATCATAAATGGAATTACCTGGAATATCTAATGAGGTTATGGGGAGGGCTTCCACCAGTTGTCCTGGCAAAAGTATGATGGCATTCATGGTTAGGGCCTATAACAAGCTGGAACATTATGATGAATCACTGTCTGAATGTTGCCCATACCCCATCTGACTCAGTCTTTTGCTCAGCATTCCCTAACCCAGCAACTGAATTTTAGCCAATCAGGTTTAAGCAGGCCTCCCATACTGCCATGATCCAACTCATTTGATCTCATTTGATATATATATGTATGTCTAATGATCTTTTGGTTTTTTTGTAGAATAACATGGATTTTAGGGTATTCAGCAAGCCCCCTGCCACAGGCTGCTTCTTCAGCAATCTTTTCTTCTCAAATTGACAGGTGCTCCAAAGTGCACTTTGTGACACATCTTCCCTACTTGGCCTCCACCAAGGGTTTTTCTGTCGGGGTATGCTCCCCTTAGCTTTTTACCATAGAAGGGTGACCCACAGGGCAGCTCTGATTTTTCTGTGACAAAAAAGCCAAAAGTCAATGTCAAACTGTATAGATATTTAGAAATTAATTTAAATTATGATGATAGAGGCACTGGTAGACTTCCAAATTGCTTCAAAATTGTAAATATATCAATACAACATTGCCCAGCTGATTTGATCTCTCTCTCTCTCTCTCGATATATTGATATATATATATAGATAGATATATAGATATATAGATATATATTTGTTTGTTTAGTGGTCTTTTGTTTTACTTGTAGAAGAACATGGATTTGGGGGTATTCTAAAGAGTGACTTTGGGATATTTTTATCAGGGATTTTTCAGTTTTTAAATAGACTACACCAGAATTCCTGCTAGTGAAGCAAGTGACAGGAACCAGGCAGAGGAGCCTTCTCAGAGATGACACCCAGGACCCAGCTAGAGGTGGCCAGGAGGACATGTTTTGACAGTTCAATGAAGGCCACCACCCTGAGAACATCTTCTGGGCAATAGCTGCCCAGATGGCTGGGCGGTGGCACACATGGCAGTAGTGCTGCAGGAAGGCCAACTGGGCTCCCACAGCCCACTGGAAGCTGTCCCAGAGGTGTAGATGTCTCTAAAGTCCATGCAGTCCCATTCCAGATCTGGCTGGCATGCAGCCTTGGGGCCACTTGCTGAGAGCAAGTAGCCCTAAGCAGCTTACCAGAGCAACTTTTTATACTGCTGGGGCCAGCACAGGGAAGGTTTTTATACTGCTGGGGCCAGCACAGGTGCTGGTCCCAGGATCTAGCTCCCCCTGGCTGCAGATCTGGGAGGAGCCAGGTAGGGTTATTTTGCCCCAAGTGGCACAATTTGCCCCATACCAAAGTGCATGTCTGGGCATGTACATGTACACGTGCACTAAGGCAAAAAGTCCTGGCTCAAATTTGCACCACTTCTATTTGAGCTGCTCCAAGTGCATGTGCCTGCATGTATGGACATGCCCACTGGGTCTGTTCTCTCAAGCCCCTTCATAAATCTCTTGCTCTCCATCTCTCTCTCTCTAGCAGATTTCTGAAGTCCCCACATTCTGTTCTGGATCTTAACATTCACTCAATGGGTCTCCCTTTAACTTCCAGCCTTTCTTTTTCTTGACTGACCTTTTATAATTCTGGTGGAAGTGCTTTAACCATATCCTTCCTGGGCTGCAGGCTTCAAAATCCATATTTCTCAGTGGCCCCTTCTGGCTTTGCTTTCTCAGCAATCCAATCCAGCAAAGCCACTGCCCCTTCTGCAGCATGGTTACATCACACACAACATTTTGGGATACCTTCAGTCCTAAAAAAAAGAACTTCAAAACCACATGTCTGCAAAAAAAAGCAGGCACCTCTGATAAGACCCATTCTTTTTAACTCTGCCTCAGAAAAACTTCTCAGAAAAAAACCCTTTGTTTACACAGCTTTCTGCCTTAACAAGCTGCTAACACTTTCCCTTCTAGGATCAGCCTCACTATTTGAGATGGGGGGCGAGGGGAAAAGCAGTATAAAGACATCCCTCATCTCCAATACCAAGGCTCAAATCCTCTGCTACTCCCTTGCAACACACACGCATGCTAACACAGTGAATCCAAAGTGAATGAGCAAGTGTCCAATAACATTTCTCTCCCCCACAATATATCTTCTTCTAGCATCCTAGGGCGAGTCTCAGGAGCACACAGGATCACAGGGTATCTGTTTCATATTCCCTGTTCCCAGTCTCAAGGTGGGGCTGGACCCTTCTTGCTCTTCCTTTAATTGTGCTCAAGCTTTCTGAAGCTGCATTGACTGGATAACATTCTGCCTTGCCATAACCTGCATCAGTAACCAATGCCACACAAGCCATTAACAATCCCTGCAAAGCAACCTTCTCCTTTACAGAAGTAGCTTTGCTTAGAAATGCCTCAATCCCAAGGACTCTTTCCCTACTCATTCACACAATCTTCCAGCATAGAGATCATTGTGCTTTGCTCCTGGCTTCCTATTATAACCCACAATAGGAGGTTATTTTACTTAACCCAAGCAGACCACAGCCTGTACCCTTGTCCAAACCACAGGCTGCAGGCACACTTCAAGATCAGGTTGTGACACTGTCTTCCTTGAAATTGCTGCTTCTAACACCAACACACCTGTACCCCTGTACACTACTCTGCCTGACCCAGACAAACAACCATCCCCTTGGTCAGCAGTGCAACTGTTGTCCTGTGGGGCCATGCCAACTCTCAGGATCTCAATATCATGCTGTTAGATGGGAGAATGTGGTGTACAATTGCACTTGCACACATACAAAAATCAATTAGGTGCATGCACACACACATCCAAGATTACCAGCCTAGGCACATGCATACCTATCACCAATTCAAGAACATACACACGCTAAAAATTAGACAAACACCCAGTACACATACATGGATCACTCATTCATATATCATGCACACAATTATATATATATACTCACCAGTTCACACACATACCACCCACCTATATATACACACAGGTGAGTTCCTAAGTTGGATGGTACAGTGCATATGTGTGTTCTTGGGGTACTTGGGATACCTGGGTGAAAGTTAAGGTGAGACAGTGAAAGTATAGGGAGTGATAGTTGCCAGGACCGGTATTGGAACTGGTAAACTAGAGAGAAGCTGGGCAGAGGAACTGAGGCTTGGGTTTACTTAAGGTCCAGTGCCCCCAGAGGTACTTGAGGTCATTGGTGCTGGGGTCCAGGGAAAAAGCCTGGTGGCAAAGAGGAGACAGCCAGGAAAGAGAGAGGCAGAATACTGGGAGATTGGGGTTGGAAACAGAAAGGCAGAAAGCTGGGAGATTGAGGAGGAGGGTTGGGAGGTCAATAAGACAAAAACTTAACTTGGTTTTTCAAAATAACAGGCTTATTATGAAGTTATTGGTTCCTACACACACACACACACACGCACACACTCACATACACACCTGCACAATGGTAGCAGGAGAGAAAAAATCCTGGTGGAGGGATTGAAGTCAAGGTGTGTAGGGACAGAGTCCAGGTCCTTTGCTTGGGAAAGGAAGGTGGGTGATAGCTACCTATCCTGGGCTGTGAGTTAATCCTCGATGGCAAGTCAGGGTCTTCTCTGGCAAGGTGTTGTCCAGACGGGGTTTGCTGGCAGGGCCTCTGGGTGGATAGGTGGTGTGGCATGGTGCTGGTCCAAATGAAGAGGTCATCCCAAGGAGTCAGTCTTCACTACCCATTTTTATGGGGAAGACTACCTATGATCTCCTATGGGAAGGGCATGCCAAGGCAAGGTCAGCCCTGTTCCATCGGGTTCTAGATGTTCATACTGAGCATGTGCAGCCTTAGCACAATGGTAGGTTGCCTCATCTTTTGTTTCTTAAATGCTGAGGGTGGTTCCAATGGCTGGGTCATTGGTCCAGGTATTGGTTTTGATGGTGGGGTGATTTAGTAGGGGGTCCTGTTATCATTGTGTTTCGCTCATCCATTCACTCTTTTGTTTCAGGCATTCAAGGAAAACCAATTTACATGGGAGAGGTTACAGACTTAAATGTGAGTCATAATTGCAGCATACTTACACAACAGGGCATGGGGACAAGATGGAAACCTGACATACAAAATTGACGTCACTCATGCCAACCCCCATTGCAGGCCTAAATCATACAATGTTAACATAAGACACTTAAGACACAATAACTGTACTGTGTAATACATTACAGTAATCCAACACACACAACAAAACACTATTACAACAGCTCATGATTACTATAAAAGGGGACTTATGTACACAGGGTTTCAACTTAACTTATACCTACTTATATATATACCCATAGGCAATAGAGGAGAGAAAAAGGCAGAAATGATGGGGAAAAGGGGATGTCATATTTCTAATTAAAAAGAAAAGAAAAACCTGGGGGTTTTGCTACACAACAAACAAACCTCCTGCACAAAAAAGTCTGACACAAACATATTTACTCAGCTTACAACACTAGTTAGAACTATCATATGGTTTTACCTTACCAACAGGTCTCCACCCATAGTTCCACAGCCTGACCCTACTACGAGTCTTGGCTGACCCCTCTAGAGGTTTACTCTGTATCAACAGGTTCCCTGATTGGTCAGGTTACTGCCCTCAAGTTCCAGTCCCAGAATCCCAGTCACCACCTGTTGGCGCTGGACCTGGTCACAGTCCCTGAGTCAGAGTCACCATCCCCAACTTGGCAAGGTCGCCAATTGTCGGCATTGGATTTATGACCCAGATACAGACCCAGATAGCAAACCTCTAAATAGCATTTTCTAGCCATCACACTACAGAGGGGATGTGGACAAACTGGAGATAGTCCAGTAGAGGGCAATTAAAATAGTTAGTGGGCTGGGGGTACATAACTTCTGAGGAGAGGCTGAGGGAACTGGGATTATTTAGTCTAGAGAAGAGAAGACTGAGAGGGGATTTAATGGCAGCCTTCAACTACCTAAAGGGTGGTCCCAAGGAGGATGGAGCTAGACTGCTCTCAGTGCTGACAGATAAAAGAAGAAGGAGCGATGGTCTTAAGTTGCAGCAAAGGAAGTTTAGGTTAGTGTGGGGGAGGAGAGGAGCCGGCGGGTTTCAAAGCCCCACGCCCCAGCGCTAATAGACTCATTTTACGCCCCTCAGCACAAATCGCCAGGGCGGGGACACTTACCGTTCACAGGTGCGCCCAGGAGGAAAGAGAGGAGGAGGTCCATTCCAATATAAAAAAGACTCTGACAGCGGCTCAAAGGGGGGAACCAGAAGTGAGCGGCGGTGGAGTGGATGCCGGCGAGTGCGCTCGGGCACGGACACCAGCAGCACGGTGGCACGGCAGGGCTTTTTGGGGTAAGGGTAAACCCCAGCGGAGCTTGGGGACTCGGGGGGAACCGGCCCAGCCCCAACACGGACTGTTTTGAGATGGAGGGAGCGGTCCGGATCGGCACGAGCCGGGGAGGGCTGTATTTTCCCTAATACCGGGACTTGCATGGAAAGTGAAAGGGCCTTGGAAGAGTCTGAGAGGGGCAGGTGGCCCCGAAGGCCCTAGGGCGGGCCAAAGAGCTTAACGGGAGCTCGAGAGCGGGTGTCAACACCCCAGCGGACCGGGGAAGACCGAGGGGGCAGGTGGAGGTTCCGACTGCCACCCGTCTAAGACCCCTGGTTGTTAGCGTTGAGTTGTTTCTTATTTCTTTTGTTGCGGATCGCGGATATGGGATCGGACCAGACAGACGGTCCCCCAACTGGTGGAACGGGCAAGGATGTAGGGGCAGGTGGAGCCCTCAGCTACGTGGGACCCAGGAGTCTCATCTTTGGACTGGTACGCACCAGGTTATTAATGCTGAACAAGGTCTTCATCGAAGTTGTGGTAGGTGAGACCGGACATGTGCAGCCTACAGGTGAGCAGCCCCCCCAGGAGATCACCGGGAGGATGGCCATCGCGCGAAGCAGGGAGGCTACAGCAAGAAGGCACGACATGGCTCCCCTGACAGTTAGATATTAGGAAAAACTTTTTTACTAGGAGGGTAATAAAACACTGGAACAGGTTACCCAAAAAAGTTGTAGAATCTCCATCCTTGGAGGTGTTTAAGACCCAGATAGACCAAGGCTTGACTGGGATGATCTGGTTGGGGCTGGTCCTGCTTTGAGCAGAAAGTTGGACTAAATGACCTCCTGAGCTCCCTTCCAACCCTCATTTTCTATGATTCTATGATTCTCATTTACACATTACATATTTCTTATTTCTTTAATTTTTAAACTGTGTGGACCATAAACCCATACATTACTTTAATGAAAATGCTCTGAAGCTGTCTCCTTTTTTATTAATTTCTATATTGATATATTAATATGATGGTTTGTATCTTCAAAATTGAGCTTTTTGGTCCTTTTTTTGGACAAATGATTTTTTCATTGAAAACACAGATTTCCACCAGAAATGCCAGTGTAGTAAATCTGTTGTCTTAATTCCCCTTGCTGCTGTTATTGTGGTGTTTTGTTAAGTTTTGTAAATTGAAATGTTCTATTCCAATATTTTTAATCAATAAACAATTTTGGCCCAAATTTTTCAGCACTCATCAGAAAACGATGTGTCCCTTGATGTTCCTTATTCCTTACTAAGGTTCAGGAGTAAGGATAACCTTGCTATAAAGTCTTTCATGCCACAGACTTTTCTCAAACTGCCAGCATGTTATATTTATAGAAAATGTTATTATGTTTTATGAATTGTATATTCCTTTATTTGTTAGAAAGCCAGTTCCCAATGGTATATTATTGCCTTCTGAATAGCTACATACTACCTATCTAAACCACTGATAGTCCAGGTCAGCTATACTATGGTTTTTCTTTGAAAACAATATTGTGAAGCATGAATGTCTTCTACTGCCTCCCTGCAATGTAACAATTATTTTTCCTGTAGCTCTGTGCAAGGCATTTATTAAAGAAGAAAATACCATCAATAGGAAAAGGGCAACTGTAGAGAGGGTTTGTTACAAGGAAGGTTGATTTTTATATGCTTGAAATTATAAACCATCAATCTAAAGACAAAGGCCTTCCAGGGAGATAAAGGGGCAACAAAATTTCTTCATCTTGCTAGACTGATTATTACTGAAAATAGATTGGTGTCACTTCCTCTATCATCAGGTTCATTATTTATTTAGCCATTGAATATAACATCATAGTAGTATGTAGTACTCTACAGGGGGAACACAGACATGATCTATCCTCTGAGTCTATATTAGAGTCAAGGAGATGATATGAACCAACAGGGGAGAGAGCAAAATATGAGGCTTCTTGTTTCCACAAGGTATGCATCATGTTACAGCAGTTCCTTTTTTAATTTATATTTTATTAGGTTAGTGTGGGTTATTGCTGGAGGCCTTCAAATTCATTTTGTTTTTATCAGAAAATATATTTCTTCATAACAATTTTATCTAGTTGAAGATCAGTATATTAAACATTCATTCACAGGGGACAAAGTCATGATGATTGCACTATGTTCTGAATACTGGCTTACATACTCTATGGCACAGAGGAGAAGAAATCACATTTCAAAATAGGAAAAATGCTCCTATAAAGCAGAGGATCAGTTGGTCTAAAATAAATTCCCTCCTTCCCTAAGATCCTTTAATAACTCAGCACCAACTGTGTTTGTCTGAAGCCTAATGGATCCAGAGTATCAAGGGTGGAAAGGAGCAGGAATGTGGAGCAGCCACTTTAGAAGAAGTGACTTCCCAGGGACACAGTCATATTTATGAAGGACGATCAGAGATAATTAATCTCTCTTCCATTCCTTGATGAGGCTTTAAATTCTTCCCCCTTAAGGTAAGTTTGAAAAATTCCATGAAGAAAAGAAGTAGTATTTAATTTTGTAGCAAGTATCATGAAGTGAGTTTAAAATAGCTAGCAATAATAGCAACAATAATAATAAAACCCCTCCAAAACCCGCTCCTTAATTTGATACACAGTGCATAGTAGGGCTATTTATTTAGATTTTAATTTGGATCATTGCAACAGGGGACCCCTGGCCCCTGTTACTTCAGTAATGCAGAGGAAATTGCAGGCAGGCAGCAGAACCCCTATTGCGTGCTAGCAAAATAGCCAGCAGGGGAAGTATGGCTTGGTTGAAGGTTCACAGGGTTTAGCCTATAAACTGCAGGCAGTAGGACACTTAGCTATTCAGGAACACCTTGGTCCTATTTGCAGGGTGCCAAATCAGGTGATTGGACACAAGAGGAGCAAGGGGCTATATTAGCCTAGCCCACATCTAGTAGAGGCAGTCTGGCTCTTGGTTGTCACAAGTGATGGAGCTTTGTAAGGAAAAAATATATCTATACAAAGGGGTATGTTATATGTTTTGTTTCTGCTTTGAGGCTTGTGTTAAATACGGGTTTAGGAGTGATTATAGGGATGTTGGGGGCCATGGGGAGTATCTGGGAGGCCATCTGTGCTTTGAGTCGTGCAAGGGTCAGGGACCCAGTGGGATAAAATTGGAGTGAGGCCAGCTCTGCAAAAGTCAGGGACCTGGTATGCTGAAACCAACAGAGGGCCAGAGAGCCCAGTGAATAGTGAGGCTGAAGATCATGACTAGGGCTATTATGGCCATGTTCAAACCAGTAAGAAACAGCTTGTTCCTACAGGGCATTGAGAGTTTGGCTAGAGGGTCTCTGAGCTCAGAGCAACCAGACTAGGGTTGCTGGTCCTAGAACAGTGCTGAGAGAAAAAAGACCAATACCTTCCTAAGGCAAAGCCTGGGGCCTCAGTTGTTGAGCAAGGCAATGCAAACAGCTTAAGGCTTAGTGTTATCTCTGAGGGCAGCCTCCCATACTCATATTTAATTGGACATCAAGTTATGGCAGGTGAGGATAGACTGGTGGCCTGAGAAACCAGTGAGGCAGGATTGGGTTGGGGTCACTGCAGGGCTATCATCCTGACTAGTCATCCTTTCACATTCACCCCCTGCTCTGGGCTTGTGTATATCTACCACAATTGAAATGTTAAAAGTACCATTTCTCCCTTTCCCTATTCCTTTCTCTCTCTCCCCTCTTACTCTACCTTTTGATCCTTCACTTTACAGTTCTTGAACTGTTTAATTTTGAAGCCCAGATTCTGTGGATCTCTGGTGGTGCATGTTGGTACAATGAATTGCATCTTAAAAAAAAAAATTAAGTAGGACAGTTCCATTAATGCCCCTTCAGAGTGTCTTCACATCCATTAATGTGATTTTTGCTACCGCACACTAAATTTTTAATACCTATTGGACATCTGTACACGTGCTCTGGGGGTGGTGGGGTGCTTTAATAAGAGAGGGTCCAAGTGCTGCTCTAATTAAAATGCCCTGATCATCTTGTTTATCAGCGTTCCTGTGCTTCAAAATGGCATTGGGGGTACTTCATCTAAACCTCATCCAATAAGCTTTAGATATGGTAGCAGAGATTTCATTTTGAAGCATGGAAATGCTGATACACAAGACGTTAAGACTGGTTGGAATGTGGCAATTGCCTCACTCCAGCAAATTTGAAGAGTCTGCTCTGATGCGTTGCAATTACAGTGCATTGGGGCAGCCTTTGTGCACATGTATAGGTACCCTCTAATATGAGGTACTAACTAAATGCATATTAAGCTGCCCTAATGCTCTGTAGCAGAAGTGTGGGTCTTTTGTTTTTAGTGCACAGATGCTTAATGCACAGTAGTCCAACTTCACTGTGTGGTAGCGTATTAGCACAGCTCTTGCTGTGATGCTCTACTGCACAGTAAAATGGGATAGTGCACTGTAAATGTACCCCTTGAGTCTCAATAAAGATCCATAAAAATCAGTAGTAGGAACAGAAATCAGGAGTTGTACGTCTTTTTTTCCTTTCACAAAAATCAAAGATACATGAAAGATCATTGATATAAATAACTTTCAGTTTCCCTAAAGTACAAGAACTTCATTTTGAGAAGTTTCAAAATCAAACAATCATTTGGTAAGTTTTAAAATATTTGCCTACTTTTAAGGTGACTGCAGTTCTACATGCACAGAAAAGTAATTCTGCTTACACCAAACCCCACAGGTTAGACTGATCCCCATGATTGGGCTCTTTTGGAAGAACTTGCATTGCTGTTGCATCTGAACTACAAATGAGTGGAAGCTTTCACTTTTCGCTGCTACTGACCAGCACTTTACACAAGCACTAAAATTTATACTTTTTCTTTTAATATAGGCCATGTTCCTCTTGTCTGTTGTTAAAGCTCTTGTTCAAAGTGTATCCCCATTTATATGCAAAGTGAACTAACAAAATGTATCTATATCAGAATAATAACCTGAAAGATTGATAGTCACTGTTTGTAATGTGAAGATGCATTTCAGAGTATTAGTGCATTATCAGTACTAGCCATTTTATGAAAACATATCCTCCAGTCTTTACTTTTCTCTTTCTGAACACATGACAGCTACTGCATGTTTTTGATATGAGGTTCTTAGTAAACTTTGAGCTGTAGATGCTCACATTCCTTGGCTAACTTTCTGTGCTGTGATTGCACTGTACAGATAAACTTCAAGATGGATAAAATCCTTATTTATGGGTATTACATCTGCATCAAACTGGCCAAGGGCATGAGCCAAACAACAAAGGTCACTATAGCTTTGCAACTAAGAAACCTTATACTTCAAATGTATTCAAGGTGGGAAAACTTGCTTAAAATTCCTTTCCCCATATTGATCATCTAACACAACTTGCCTTTTCTACATCTTGTAATTTTTTTTAAATACTTTGGTATGCTGTCTGCCGTACATTTTCTTAAAATTATAAACATTATTTTAGATCTATCCTCATAATATTCCTTTCTGTGCTCACCTTTGTCTTTTCAGCTAGCTTTAATGTAGCCTTTATACAGGGAGGGGGGAAAAAAGCTTAAAGAATGATTATGCTAACTGCTACACAGTCTTCGTAGAATTTTTTTTTTTTTTTAACTTTTAGTATGTAGCCTGTTTTATATTCGGGGATTTTTGTTTGTTTGTTTTTATTAGTGTATTGCATTTCACAATGTCCATGAATTAGTTCCATTAAGTATTTCAAAGCTGTTGCATTCCAGTTGAATCATCCTTGTTTTATACTATGTTCTGGAACCAAGGTTGAACATGTTACAACAGACTTTTTTTTGCCCCCTTCCCAACATGATTTCATTTCCCATGTATTAGCAAAATTGCATATCAAGTCTAATTCAATATGCATTTTCTTTGCTTTTGGTCTATGTAATCCACTACTTAAGTCAGAAAAGGTACAATTGATCTCTTTCTGTCTTTATCAATAATACGAATAATTGAAAGCAGTCACACAAGGAATTCCCCTACAGGGCCCAGATCTTTAAGTCTGGCAAATACTGCTTACTGAATATCTTGAGCTAAGTCAAGTTGACTAGGGTTACCATATTTTCAATATCAAAAAAGAGGACACCTGTTTGTGGGGGAGAGGAAAGGGGGGAAGGGGTATATTGCTGCCCCCTACATGGGGCAGCAATATGCCTGTGCCTTGCCTCTGTCCCTCATTCCTAAACCACAGCTTCCCCAGCCCTGCTGGTGCTCCTCACTTCCAACTCACAGTGCACCTGCTGCCAGGGAGCAGCAATTTCCCCCACACATGGAGCATGCAATTTCCCCTAACAGCAGATCACTCTGCCCTGCTGCTCATGGCCTTGAGCTGGAAGTGCCAGGGAAAAGCCCGAGGCAGAGCAAAAACTGAGAAATTTGATTGCATTTTAAAAACCTGCCTGGACAAGAAGGCTGGGGGGGTGGGGGGGACAGCAAAAAAAGAGGACCTGTTTAGGAAAACCTAGATGTATGGTCAACCCTAAGGTTGACTATAGGCTTTTTTTAAATCTATTTCTGTCCCCATTTGATCACCTGCTTTTAATTGCCTCCAAGAGTATTTTCATTACAACAGTGATTCTAAACCAGGGTACCATGTCCCACTGGGATCCTATGGGGTGCCACACCTATACATGATTCACAAGATAAATCAAGGGATTTCAAATTGAAATACTACAAAATGTTTTTGATGCTAAGAATTTCTAAGTTCTTTGAAACAAAGAATTGAAATAAAATTGAATGAGTAAAATCCAGGTGTTTGGCTTCCCTTGCTGCGCACTCTCCCCTCCCCTGGGGTACCTTGAATCTGGAACAGTTGATAACAAATGTCTTAAATTAATCAAAAGCTGCCAGAATACAGTGGTGTTTACCCCTCAACCTTTTGAGGATGCCTTCCATCCTAAATGCACTATACATTAAGGATGACAAGGAGACATCAGCAGTGTCACCAGTTACCACACGTCTCACACATTTTTAGTGTGGTAACTTTGGTCCCAGGTGCTAGAATATTGTACAAGAAGCTAGGGTTTCTGAACATAAAGATTTTTTTGATCCCTTGGGGATCCAGGAAGGTTTGAAACTAGAAAGCAAGTTGCCACAGATGCTTAATATACATAAAGCAAATAGAAAGAACCTAATATTTATTATTATTTTCTTAAATCTCATGTCTTTGGGAAGGTGGTCATAATTTTTAATATTGAGGATTAAGGATTCCATGCCATCTATACATGAATGACTTTTGCCCCCAGAGGGAGGGCAGCGGTGGGAGTGCGGTGGCGGTAAGCTTCAGCTTCTGCAGATGCTGCCAGTGAGGTGGGGGAGGGAAGGGTGGTGAGCAGTGACCACCAACAGTGTCTGCGATGCCTCCTTGTAGGGGGTTCACCACCGTGCTTGTGGGGGGGAGGAGGAGGATGCACGTGCACATGCACCTCTTACGTATTGCCTTTGCATCTATATATACAGTTGGTGCATTTTTTACACACAGAAAATCCTAAACTGCTTGGTTGGAGCAACTATACAACACCTTTTTTTGTTATGCTTCAGACTTTGCCCAACCCTAAGGCAAGACTTGAGCATTAATATTAAACAGTGGGATGTCTGGATGTAAACACACTCATCTTCTCACTGAATATTTTTTTTTACCATTTTACAGAATAAATTCAACTATTTCATTAACTTAATAATTTGGGCCGAATGGATGCTGCCATAGTAGGTTTGTGAACAACTGCCATTCTCGCTTTACAGACTGGGGCAATAAGGGAATACAATTAATTGACTAGCTGACAGCTAGAGAGGGAGAGTCAGGGTCAGAGCCAGGATTAGAATTTACTGCTCTGTGAATCTAACTTTTGTCTCTAGTAAAATAAAGAAAAATATTGAACGCAAGAGAGGGGGAAAGATAATCTTTTCTCAACCAAACAGCTAGAGGATAATGAAGCCAATATAAGCAGCATAGATTTATGTAGAGGAGCCCTTGACAGACAAACCTGAGTGTTTTCATTATATGGCATAAAAATAATAAAAACCAACCCAAAAAACCCTCAGTGGGCAAATGCTTGATGTAATTTGAGTTTCATCACTAAAATAGAGCTTGGTTTCAATGTTCAGCTTCAGAGCACTTGGTTCAATGTAGGGATGTATGTGCACTGTGTGCTCAGCTTTCCTGTCCCCAATCACATATCAGTTCCCCTGAGCTCTTAGAGCAGCATGCCCCAGCCAGTGTCTTTCTCCCCTAACTCATCCTTTTATTTCATAGATTTCATAGACATTAGGGCTGGAAGGGACCTCAGGAGATCATCGAGTCCAGCCCCCTGCCCAAAGGGCAGGAAGTCAGCTGGGGTCATAGGATCCCAGCAAGATAAGCATCCAATTTACTCTTGAAGGTGTTCAATGTAGGCGCTTGAACCACCTCCACTGGCAGACTGTTCCAAACCTTGGGGGCTCGGACAGTAAAGAAATTCTTCCTTATGTCCAGCCTGAAACGGTCTTGCAGGACTTTGTGACCGTTCGACCTCGTCATCCCATGGGGCGCTCTGGTGAACAGATGTTCCCCCCAGATCCTGGTGGTCACCCCTGATAAACTTGTACGTGGCCATCAGATCACCCCTGAGCCTGTGCTTTTCCAGGCTAAAGAGTCCCATGGCTCTCAGCCTGTCATCGTAAGATCTGTTTTCCTGATCTCTGATCATGCGCGTGGCTCTCCTCTGGACTCTCTCAAGCTTCTCCACATCCTTTTTGAATTGTGGAGCCCAAAACTGGATGCAGTACTCCAGCTGCGGCCTCACTAAGGCCGAGTACAAGGGGAGAATGACGTCCCGGGATTTGCTCGAGAAGCATCTATGGATGCACGCCAGCATTTTGGTCGCTTTACTAGCCGCAGCATCGCATTGGAGGCTCATGTTCATCTTGTGGTCAATGATGACCCCCAAGTCTTTTTCTTCTGTAGTGCTAACCAACGTAGCACTGCCGAGCCTATAAGGGTGCTGCAGGTTTTTCCTCCCAAGGTGGAGAACCTTGCATTTTTCGGTGTTAAACACCATGAGGTTCTCGTCTGCCCATTTGCTGAGCTTGTCCAGGTCAGCCTGGATCACCCGCCTGTCCTCTGGCGTGGATGCTTTGCCCCCAAGTTTGGTGTCATCGGCGAACTTGGCCAGTCCACTCCTAACTCCAATGTCCACATCGTTAATGAAGATGTTGAACAGTATGGGTCCCAGGACAGAGCCTTGAGGGACCCCACTGGTCACAGGGCACCATGATGAGTGACTGCCATCAATCACAACCCTCTGGGTCCGACCATGAAGCCAGTTTCCCAGCCAGCGGATCGTGGTGGAGCCAAAGCCACAACCGGCCAGTTTGGCCAAGAGGTGATCGTGGGATACCAGATCAAAAGCTTTTTTGAAGTCAGGATATATGACATCAATCTCTTCTCCCTTGTCCAGGTGATAGGTCACCTGGTCATAGAAGGAAATGAGATTGGTCAAACAAGACCTACCCACAACAAACCCATGCTGGCTGTCCCTTAGAATGTTAGCCTGGGCCAGTCCCTCAAGGATGGCCTCCTTAATAAACTTTTCTAAGATCTTCCCCAGGATAGAAGTCAGGCTAATGGGCCTGTAGTTAGCCGGATCCAGTCTCCTCCCTTTTTTGAAGATCGGCACCACATTGACCTTCTTCCAGTCTTCGGGCACTACACCAGGGCGCCAGGAGTTTTCAAAGATCCATGCCAGGGGCTGGGCTATGACGCGTGCCAGCTCCTTGAGTACCCTGGGGTGCAGGTTGTCAGGGCCAGCTGACTTGAAGGTATCCAGCTTCTCAAGGTGTTCCTTCACGAGGTCAGCATTGATGGAGGGTAGGGGATCCCCCTCACCCAGATTTCCCTGTCCCATAGCAGGCATGGGCATCCCGTGTGACTGATGAAAGACTGATGCAAAGTACCTATTTAATAGGTTGGCTTTTTCCTGGGCGTCAGTTGTCAGTTGCCCCATCTGGTTTAGCAGGGGTCCAACATTGCCCTTGCTTTTCCTCCGGCTCCCCACATATCTGAAAAAGGACTTTTTGTTGTCCTTGATGCCTGAAGCTAGTTGGAGTTCAGTTGCAGCCTTGGCTTTCCTGGTTTGCTCCCTGCAGGACCGGACCAGCGCGGAGTAATCCTCCTTGGAGGTGAATCCCATCCTCCATCCTTTGTAGGCTTTCCTTTTTAGCCACAGTAGGTCCGCTAGGTCTCTGGAGAGCCAGGAGGGCTGCTGTGCCTTCTTGCTGCCTTTCTTCCATGTTGGAATAGATTTAGCTTGTGCACTGAGGATCGCTTCCTTGAGAAGCAACCACTCTTCTTGAACTCCCAACTCCCTGGGGTCATGGTCCCTGAGGGCCTGACTGACTAGCCTCTTGAGCTTGTCAAAGTCAGCTTTTCTGAAGTCAAGGACTTCTGTGTTGCTGACTGACTTGCCAGCTTTATGGCGGATGGTGAAGGTGATCAGCTCATGGTCGCTGTCACCCAACTTCCCATCAATCACTAGGTCGCCGATTAGGTCGTCCCCCGTAGCCAGTACCAGGTCAAGCAGCGCTTTGCCTCTCGTTGGCCCATAGACTTCTTGAGTCAGGTAGAGGTCATCCACGCACGAGAGAAAGCTTTGCGCCCGCTCAGATTTAGCTGAGTGATCTTCCCACGAGATGTCCGGGTAATTGAAGTCACCCATGACAACCAAGGTCCTGGAGCAAGCGGCCTCAGTCAGTTCCCAGGCGAACTCCTGGTCAAGCTCGGGACTTTGAGTGGGAGGTCTGTAGTAGACTCCCACCGTTGTGTCCCCTGTGCCAAATTCCCCACGAATTTTTACCCAGAGGGTCTCTAGCTGTTCATGCCGGTCGCCAACATCAGCTTGCAGGGACATGTAGCTTTCCTTCACATAGAGCTACACCCCCGCCCCTTTTTCCAACATGATCCCTCCTGTACAGGGTATAGCCCTCTATCCCCATGGTCCAGTCATGGGTGGAGTCCCACCAGGTCTCCGTTATCCCAATGACATCATATTTCTTTGCACTGAGCAGGAGGATGAGCTCGTCCTGCTTGTTGCCCAGGCTCCTGGCATTAGTTTACAGGCAGGCAAGTGTGCCCTTGGGGGCTCTTGCCTTGCCCACAGATTGTACCAGGGCTGGGGCAGGGGTGGGCTCCCTTAAGTGCCCCTTTAAGTGCCTTGGTCTGCTGGCTTTGCAAGGGCCGTTCAGCAGGCCAGCAGGGGCAGTAGTCCCCCCATCCCCCTCTGGCCAGTAGTCTAACTAGGAATGAGCAAGAAGAGCACTTGTTCCAAGTGCAAATTAGGAGGGGTGCCAGAATCATGTCCTCATGGAGTCCACATCCTAGCACCTTTCCCATGCCGGGTACTCCAAACCAGTTCCCTGCTATTGCCACTTTTGGCTAAGTACAGACCATCCCCAAAGCTGAATTGATTCTATGTTTGTAGATTAGTCTAAACTGAGTAGATTAAACCAATAAGCAAGTGAACAAATGTTAACTCTTTTGATTATGGAAATCCAACAACATGCCTGCAGTAGCTCAGGCTAGAAGCTGGGGGAGAGGGGACACTAGAGTATGCCTCCCTGCTGGGCTGAAGCAAACGGCTTGGACCAAAGCACACACACCCACCCTGTAAGGGGGGATTTTTGCGGGAGGTGCAAAGCATCCTGGGATGCTGGGGGACTGAGTTAATTTGAATCTGGAAGGGATGTGGGACAGAAATTCAATAAACCAATTTAACTTAAATCAGTTAATTCTGGTACTACATCCATCCAGGCTCATCTTAAACCAGTTTGGGTCATTTTCAAAGTGGTTTATGTACACTGTCCTCCTGTTGTGTTAGACTTGAATGGCTTCCAAACACTAGTGGCCACTGATGCATCCCCAGAATACAGAACATCCCATTGGTGAATGAGGGTGATGGGAGAACACTGTCTCCACCCTCCCCTGGCACAGCCAATAGAATTGTAATGACCAGTTATTGACACCTATTTCAGTTCAGTGGTGGAAAAATGACTTTGCAGTCTGTTCCTCATTTTGACATGGACGGGGGACAAAAGGTTTAAAAATGGGATGGTCCACTATAAAACAGGACCAGTGGTCATTCTACCTATCACTTATGCCAGTTTGTATAACTTCTGTCCCTAGCCTTGAAGAGCAACAGCTGAGGCAGGCGGAGTATACACAATGGCAGCAGTAGCTCAGTCAGGACTAGGAGAGAGTGAGAGTTCCTTTCCCTTCTTGGAACCCAAGCTCCCTGCAACCTGTACTCTGCCACCTACACTTACAGCCTCCGTGCTGCTTCACTCACCTGCCTGGGCAGCAACTCTTTTTGTTATATCACTGTCTCTGCCATGGTCACAGCAACAGTCACAAAGACAGAAGCTGGTATTGGTGCTGATATAATGGATTTTTTTTATGCTTCCTAGCAATCTTAATCTTTTTGGTGTGATCCTTCAGATGAAAATCAGTTTATTATTATTTTTAAATGGGGACTATTAATATTCTAGGATTTTCTTTTATCTGGGAATAATTTGTCTTTCAGACCTGCTATTTTGCATCTAGTGAAAACTCACTCATAGCAGAGGTACACAGAACACTTACAGGGATTTGATGGACCTTAATGGATAGGGACAAAAAAAAATGCAGAAATGGCTAATTCCTTGTGCAGCAAAATCTTAGTTAAACTGGGTGCATGTATATAAGATGCTAAATTATGCTACTACACAGTTAACTGCACATTAAGCATGTGTGTACAAGTGCACATGCTTATTACACAGTAAACCTCACTAATCATGAGTAAATTCTCTACCTGCAAAAGCAAGTAGCAAATTTACTTTTGATTAGTAATGGTGCAGTAGTGCTCATGTAGATGCCTGACCAGGATCAAATCTGCTCCGGTCAGCCATCCAGCAGGGGGTGGGAGATGCCTGCTGCTGGGCTTGGCTCCACCACTGAAGCCCACGCAGGGACTATTTTCCCCTGCCCAAGCAGGGAGCTCCAAGCCCCGACTGCTCCTAGATCACAATCGCAACTAGGGAGAAAGGGGCTGGAAGATGCTTATGTGAGAAATAAGGGTCTTGCATCCCTGTGGTTGTGGATCTGGTGCTGGAAGCTGCCTGCTGGCATTGCAGTTGGATGATTACGGGGCTTGGAAAGAGATGCAAGGATGGGACAGGCCCCAGCCCCTTGCCCCAATCTGCTCATTCATAGATTGTTAGGGGCAGGAAGGGACCTTGAAGATCATTGGGTCCAGTCCCCCCAATTTAGGCAGGAAGACAACCGGGGTTGGGTGACCCCAGCAAGGTGACTGTCTAGCCTCCTCTTGAAAACCTCCAGGGTAGGTGACTGCACCACTTCTGGAGGGAGTTTTTTCTACAGTCTGGGCACCCTGACTGTGAAGGAGTTTTTCCTGTTATTAAGCCTGAAGCGGCCTTCCAGGAGTTTATAGCCATTGGTCCTGGTTTTCCCCAGGGGTGCCCTAGTGAAGAGTTGTTCATTGAGTTCCTCTGATATAGTGGTAAGGTGCTATCAAGTCCCCTCTCAACTTTCTCTTCTTCAGGCTGAAGAGGCCCAGTCCCTCAGCCTTTCCTTGTGTGGCTTGCCTTGCAAATCCCTGATCATACGTGTGGCTCTCCTCTTGACCCCCTTGAGTTTTTCCCCTTCCTTATTGAAGTGCAGTGCCCAGAACTGGATGCAGTACTCTAGCTGTGGTCTCATCAGTGCCGAGTACAGTGGGAGTGTCACTTCCTTAGTTTTATACGAGATGCATTGGTTGATACAGGCCAGCATGTTGTTTACCCTGCTGACCACTGCCTTGCATTGATGGCTCATATTCATGTGATGGTCAATCGTTACACCTAGGTCCCTTTCAGCTGTGGTGCAAGTCAAGCTGTCACCACCAAGCCTGTATGCATATTGAGGGTTGTTTGCACCCAGATAGAGTACCTTGAACTTGGAAGTGTTAAACTTCATCTGATTCGGGTTTCCCCAACTCTCAAGCCTGTCCAGGTCTGTCTGTATCTGCAACCTACCTTCTGACATGACCACAGTGCCCCATAACTTGGTGGAGCTTGCTGCTAGTTGCCCCACTGGTAGCTGTTCATAGAATCATAGAAATAGGGTCGGAAGGGACCTTGTAGATCTTCAAGTCCGACCCCCCGCCTGGGCGGGAGAAAAGACTGGACTCAAATGAGTCCGGTCAGGTAGTCATCAAGCCTCTTCTTAAAGATCCCCAGGGTAGGAGCCAGCACCACTTCCCTAGGAAGTTGGTTCCAGCTCCTAGCCACCCTAACTGTGAAGCAGTTCTGCGGATGTCTAATTTAAATCTACTCTCTAATAATTTGTGTCCATTGTTCCTTGTCATGGCAGGGGGCACTAGGGGAAACCAGTGTCTCCCCAAACCCTTCTGGTCCCCCCTAGTGAGTTTATAGACAGTCACCAGGTCCCCCCTCAGCCTTCTCTTGTGAAGGCTGAACAGGTTTAGGTCCCGCAGTCTTTCAATGTAGGGTCTGCCCTGTAGTCCCCGGATCATGCGGGTGGCCCTCCACTTGACCCTTTCAGTGTTGTCCACATCCCTCCTGAGGCGCACAGAACTGGACGCAGTACTCCAGCTGTGGCCTGACCAGCGTCGCATAGAGGGGGAGGATCACCTCCCTGGCTCTACCTGAGATGCACCTGTGGATGCACGACAAGGTCCGGTTAGCCCTGCCAGCCGTAACCTCACATTGTCGGCCCATGTTCATCTTGGAGTCAGTAATGACTCCAAGATCCCTTTCTGCCTCTGTGCTCTCAAGAAGGGAGTTTCCCATTCTATAAGTGTGCTGCTGGTTTCTACTGCCTAAGTGCAGCACCCTGCACTTGTCAGTATTGAAACCCATCCTGTTTATGACAGCCCACTCCTGTAACCTACAACTGTCTCCTGGCCTGGTGCTCTCCTCCAGCCCCTGAGAGAGCTCTTCTCCTGGGTGCTACCCTTGGTGGTGGCAGGAGCCCATGGCAGGTCCCTAGGAAGTGGGAGCAGTTTGCTGCCATTAGTTGCAAATCTGCTCTCACTTCCTTGCATGTATAGACACCTGCCCAGGAGGATTTATTCCATAAGTAGTTTCCTCGTGTGTCAAATGACCCCATCAAATGCATATGTAGACACGCTTACTGGTTTTTTTGGGGTTTTTTTGTTTTTTTGTTTTGAACCTTTCATCCCTTCTATGAGGTTAAATTCAGAGCAGCTTAAATTTTTCCTGTTTTTGATTTCAGGTAAATCTGTGTTTTCTCTAATATGCAATGAGTACAAGTCAGATGGTATTTCCATATTTATGGGGACCCCTTAATCATACTAGAACTTAAAAGTTATGTACTTTAATTACCACTTCACATTAGCATTGCTGCAGTTATTTGGTATAGAAATTAAACTCAGTTCAGTTTACTGAACACTAGGCATCTTTCTCATGACAGACCCAGGTTATGCCAACACATGCAGGGCCTGGGAAATTTAGTTATGTTTCCAGTCTCCCCTTCATTTCTCCTGCCCCCCCTTCCTAGTGCAGCAAACTAAAACTAAACTACTTGGCTGGCTTCAAGTAATTAATATTTTAAGTTTAGAGAGGATAGTTAACTTTAATTTACTACTACTACATTTCGTTAAATTCTGAATGAGGATTTTCATTTGACACACTAACCTTTGAGAATTCATGAGGGAAAGACAGAGCTATGTCTTTTTAATACATTAATCAACTAAGCCTGCCAAAATTGCAGTTTATTTAAATTTATAATGAAGGGCAGAACAAGTGTCTGTGTAGTTTCATCCTTGGCGCATTGAATACAGAAGCCTTTTTGAGGCTCTTGCCCTGATATAATTGTATTAGTTTTGCTGATGTGATTTTCATGTTCTAACCCATAATACTTTGCATTTGAGCCTTGCCTTAGAAATGGATGATAAATATGACCTTCACCCATCACTTTCAATCTTAAGAAATTTGATAATTTTTTTTGTTTATAACTGACAAATGTACTTTAGGAGTCTCCTGTAAAAATGTCCTAATGTATATATGACTTACAGATCAGGTTAAACCAGAAGTTAACAGGTCAACTGATTTTACCCTGGTGTATGCTGTCTACTGATGCTCTTGTTCTTGAAATGAAAAGCCCAAGATTTATTAATCCCCATATTAAACTTTCTAATCCTGTAAAATGAGTACTAATATTACTCTGTGAGCCTTTAATTAATACTGGGTGAACTTTTCTTTCTCAGGTTATAAACTGGGAACATACACAGTGCACCTACTAGATTTTCTATAGCATATTTTTAAGTAAAAATGAAAGCAGAATGTTGTAAAGGACTGTGACTAGTCTAGAAAATATATATTTTTGCTCTTATAAGCTTATACTATGCTGGTTCTGTCTTCAGTAGTGTGTGTGCTAGAAGGAAATGAAAGTGACTGTTCTTGTTTTTGCAGAAGTGATCATTACTGACATTGGTTTCCCCCCCCCCCAAAAAAAACAAAGTGTGTGTGTGTGGGGGGGTGGTGTCTGTTTTCAGAAACACTGAGCAAAATTCTGCTCCACCTAGTCACATCTACATTTCTTGCTTGTGGATTCCCTGGCAGAGAAACATGTATTTGTTCTTGTTGCGCACAGGAAAACCCAGAATTAGACAATGTAGCCACACTGGAATAGGCTGACTCTCCAGCTGTCACAGATGTTTCTAGGCTTATGCCCAGAATGGCCACACTACCTAATTTCCAGGTTTTGATGCACACAGAGTGAATGACTGAGGATGCCAGTAAGTGGCCTAAGTGACTTCAAAGACTCTGGGGCCCAAGTGCCTCCAGCTGTTTATATATGGCAATGACGGAAGGAGTTTGGGGAAAATTATAAGAGCCAGCATGGACTTCTTGGATCTGTAGGGCCAAGGAGTAGTATTTTAAGGACTGACATCCCTGTGTTTTCTAAATGTTCTTCACAGCATCTGATGAAGTAAACTTTGGTTCAGGAAACGTCTGTCTGTCATTTACTTACTTTCTAAGATTAAGGAGTTACATTGCATACAAATTGGTTTAAGTGATCAAAAACCTGTAACAAGAAAGAAGTTCAGTGCACATAAATCAGTTTCAAAACAGGCAAACCCATTGTAAAATAAAACCTGGCTGGATATAATATTAGACTTAACTGATTTAGGTTAAGCCTGCTTATGGAATTTTTGTTTCAGATTCCCTCTTGACTCAAGTTAACTCAGTCCCCCAGCCTCCCAGGATGCTTTGCAGCTCTGGGCTGTGCTATCTGCTTCAGTGGAGGAGGGATGACACCCCCAGCTGTCACAAAGCTAAGGCAGTGAAGCCTCTGCTTCCAGCCTGTTTCCTGCCTATATGCTTATTAGTCTGGCAGGACAGGGGAGCAGGAGAATGGACACCTAAGTCCCATAGCCCAGGTCTGCACAGTGAGGGGGGAGGGAAAGCCCATACAGTGGGAGATTCTCATCCCCCATCCCTTTTCCAGCAACCTGCCTCGCAGGGCCTGGGGGTGCATTCCCCCCTAGCCCTCTGCCTCTGAAACAGCCCTGCCAACCAGGGTCTGTATGGTGCAGGGGTGGGAAAAGCTGCTTCCACCCCAGTGAGCCAAGCTGGAATTGCCCTAACTCTGCCCCCTTGCTGGTCAGCCATGTCTCTGAGAGCTAAAGGGCTGGGTGTGGGTTTGGTGCCAGGACAGGGGAGTACCTATCCCCCCACCTCCCTTCTGAGAGGTGGGTGGGTGGCAAGTGAGGGGGTAGGCCTGGGTAAAGCCAGGCTGCAAGGGAATAACAATCCCCACCATGGTGGGGTGGGGGCCTTTCCACCATGCCCTGCCAGTCCCCATGCTCCAATGCTGGGCAGGGGGGGTACATTCCCATACCCCACCCCCTGGCCTATTAGATAAACAAGAGGCTGGCAAGGGCTGGGGCTGGGGCTGGGGTGAGATTGTTTTCTGGTTCTCTTCCTCCCTGTGACTGACAGCAGGGAGAGGGGGGTATGCTTCCAGCAGCCCAATGGGCATGGGCTGCTGATCTTCTGAGTTCAGCAGTGTCTGGTATGACAGGCAGCATGTGTGAGCAGCCCCAGGATCTTGGCCTGGGCCACTGCAGGCTTCTGTCTGTTTTGTCCCCCTGAACACATCAGTTCAGTTTATTGGTTTGATCTACAGAACTGAGAAAAACCTGCAAAGATTGAATCAATTCTATCTTGGTCTTTTTTTAATCTCTGTACTTAGCCTAAAGGTACACATATCTACCTTGCCTTCTGACTGACTTCAGATTAACACTGCTAACTGCCTAGGATTGAGGATTTCCCACTGGTGTTGTGATTAGAAACTTTAAACATACTGCCTTGGCTATTCTATTCCTTAATCACTTCCTTCTGGTTCTAATCCTGAGCTATTGCTCTGGCATTTGAGGTCTATGTTTCATCTGAGAGTGGCTAGTAGATTCTCTCTTAAAATAAACAAACAAATAAATAAAATTGGCATACGGCGGGGGGTGGTATCTAGATCCAGACTTTGATTCATTGCAACCTTGTGAAATATTCTAGAGTCAAATTGCTAAACCTCTCACTGATTTGTCTTTAAATTTACATATCATAGCCCTTTATAGCTGCAAAACAGTCTGTGTAAGCCTGGTATATATGATTGCAGGGCTCCTTTTAGCAATTGCAGGAAGTGACTTATAGCTGGTTTCAGCTAATACAGACCTCCTAAGCAAAAGAAATCAAAATTTTTACTCCCATGAACAAAAGCCAAAACTGGCTTCTCTATATTTGTGCATATTGACACTTGGTTTCAGTAAGTGTCTATGACATATAAGCCATTGATCTTTAGTGTTGAACATAAATTTCTAAGGTGATGGTGCTGTGTATCTGGACGATTATGTTTTGTACTTCCATTCATAATACCTCAGGCTGGGGACTCTTTAATTAACTCCCTCTGTTTCTTAAACTCTTATAAAGATTTCCAGCCTGTGAGGACTAATCTTCAGGTTTGAATTGGTCCTAAATTTCCCTAAGAAACACATGGATCCAGCAATTCTTTACATGTCTTCCCTTGTCTGTTGCAGCAGGTATACTGGCAATTAGCCTGAACTTTCTTATTTCATAGATTTCATAGACGTTAGGGCTGGAAGGGACCTCGGGAGACCATTGAGTCCAGCCCCCTCCCCAGAGGGCAGGAAGTCAACTGGGGTCATAGAATCCCAGCAAGGTAAGCATCCAATTTGCTCTTGAAGGTGTTCAATGTAGGTGCTTGAATCACCTCTGATGGCAGTCTGTTCCAGATCTCGGGGGCTCGGACAGTAAAGAAATTCTTCCTTATGTCCAGCCTGAAATGGTCTTGTAGTAGTTTATGACCGTTCAACCTCGTCATCCCTTAGGGTGCTCAGGTGAACAATGTTCCCCCAGATACTGGTGGTCACCCCTGATAAACTTATAGGTGGTCATCAGATCACCCTGAGCCTCTGCTTTTCCAGGCTAAAGAGCCCCAAGACTCAGCCTGTTTTCGTAAGGTCTGTTTTCCTGACCTCTGATCATGTGCATGGTTCTTCTCCGGACTCTCTCAAGCTTCTCCACATCCTTTTTGAATTGTGAAGCCCAAAACTGGACGCAGTACTCCAGCTGCGGCCTCACCAAGGCCAAGGACAAGGGGAGAATGACTTCCCGGGATTTGCTTGAGAAGCATCTATGGATGCACGCCAGCATTTTGGTCGCTTTACTAGCCGCAGCATCGTTTTGCAGGCTCATGCTCATCTTGTGGTCAGTGCTGACCCCCAAGTCTCTTTCTTCCGTAGTACTAGCTACTGTAGCATTGCTGAGCCTATAAGGAGGCTGCAGCTTTTTCCTCCCAAGGTGGAGAACCTTGCATTTTTCAGCGTTAAGCACCATCAGGTTCTCGTTCGCCCATTTTCCGAGACTGTCCAAGTCAGCCTGGATCACCCTCCTGTCTTCTGGTGTGGATGCTTTGCCCCAAAGTTTGGTGTCATTGGCAAACTTGGCCAGTCGGCTTCTAACTCCAATGTCCACATCATTAATGAAGATCTTGAACAATACAGGTCCAAAGACGGCCTTGGGGGACCTCACTGGTTACAGGACACCATGATGATTGACTTCCATCAATTATTACCCTCTGGGTCCAACCACAGAGCCAATTTCCCAGCCAGTAGATCGTGGTGGACCCAAGGCTGCAATTGCTCAGTTTCACCAGGAGGTGGTCATGGGATACCAGATTGAAGGCTTTTTTGAAGTCAAGATATATGACACCAATATCTTCTCCTTCATCCAGGTGATAGGTCACCTGGTCATAGAAGGAAATGAGATTGGTCAAGCAAGACTTACCCACAACAAACCCATGCTGGCTCTCTCTTAGGATGTTGGTGCCGGCCAGTCAATTAAGGATGGCTGCTTTTTAATAAACTTTTCTAAGATCTTCCCCGGGATAGAAGTCAGGCTGATGGGCCTATAGTTAGCCAGCTCCACTTTTCTCCCTTTCTTGAAGATAGGCACCACATTGGTCTTCTTCCTTAGGGCCTCACTGACAAGCCTCCTGAGCTTGTCAAAGTCATTTTTTCCTGAAGTCAAGGACTTTCTTGTTGCTGACTAACTTGCCAGCTTTACAGCAGATGGTGAAGGTGATCAGCTTGTGGTTGCTGTCACCCAACTTCCCATCAATCACTAGGTTGCTAATAAGGTTCCCAGTAGCCAGTACCAGGTTGAGCAGCGCTTTACCTCTTGTTGGCCCATAGACTTCTTGAGTCAGGTAGAGGTCATCCACGCACGATAGAAAGCTTTGTGACCACTCGGATTTTGCTGAATGGTCCTCCCACGAGATGTCCAGGTAATTGAAGTCACCCATGACAACCATGGTCCTGGAGCATGTGGCCTCAGCCAGTTCCCAGGTGAACCCCTGGTGAAGCTCTTGACTTTGGGTGGGAGGTCTGTAGTAGACTCCCACTGTTGTGTCCCCTGTGCTGTGTTGCCCATGGATTTTATTTCATAGATTTCATAGACATTAGGGCTGGAAGGGACCTCGGGAGATCATCGAGTCCAGCCCCCTGCCCAAAGGGCAGGAAGTCAGCTGGGGTCATAGGATCCCAGCAAGATAAGCATCCAATTTACTCTTGAAGGTGTTCAATGTAGGCGCTTGAACCACCTCTGCTGGCAGACTGTTCCAAACCTTGGGGGCTCGGACAGTAAAGAAATTCTTCCTTATGTCCAGCCTGAAACGGACTTGCAGGAGTTTGTGACCGTTCGACCTCGTCATCCCATGGGGCGCTCTGGTGAACAGATGATCCCCCAGATCTGGTGGTCACCCCTGATAAACTTGTAGGTGGACATCAGATCACCCCTGAGCCTGTGCTTTTCCAGGCTAAAGAGTCCCATGGCTCTCAGCCTGTCATCGTAAGATCTGTTTTCCTGACCTCTGATCATGTCCAGAGGAGAGCCATGCACTCTCTCAAGCTTCTCCACATCCTTTTTGAATTGTGGAGCCCAAAACTGGATGCAGTACTCCAGCTGCGGCCTCCCCAAAGCCGAGTACAAGGGGAGAATGACGTCCCGGGATTTGCTCAAGAAGCATCTATGGATGCAAGCCAGCGTTTTGGTCGCTTTACTAGCTGCAGCATCGCATTGGAGGCTCATGTTCATCTTGTGGTCAATGATGACCCCCAAGTCTTTTTCTTCTGTAGTGCTAACCAACGTAGCACTGCCGAGCCTATAAGGGTGCTGCAGGTTTTTCCTCCCAAGGTGGAGAACCTTGCATTTTTCGGTGTTAAACACCATGAGGTTCTTGTCTGCCCATTTGCTGAGCTTGTCCAGGTCAGCCTGGATCACCCGCCTGTCCTCTGGCGTGGATGCTTTGCCCCCAAGTTTGGTGTCATCGGCGAACTTGGCCAGTCCACTCCTGACTCCAATGTCCACATCGTTAATGAAGATGTTGAACAGTATGGGTCCCAGGACAGAGCCTTGAGGGACCCCACTGGTCACAGGGCACCACAATGAGTGACTGCCATCAATCACAACCCTCTGGGTCCGACCACGGAGCCAATTTCCCAGCCAGCGGATCGTGGTGGAGCCAAGGCCACAACTGGGCAGTTTGGCCAAGAGGTGATCATGGGATACCAGATCAAAAGCTTTTTTGAAGTCAAGATATATGACATCAACCTCTTCTCCCTTGCCCAGGCTCCTGGCATTAGTGTACAGGCAGGCAAGTGTGCCCTTGGGGGCTCTTGCCTTACCCACAGATTGTGCCAGGGCTGGGGCAGGGTTGGTCTCCCTTAAGTGCCTTGGTCCGCTGGCTTTGCAAGGGTCACTCAGCGGGCCAGCAGTGGCAGTAGTCCCCCCATCCCCCAGCGGGCTTAGTTAAAGCCCGGTGGAGCAGGTCAGCCAGCCTGGCTGAGAAGAGCCTCCTCCCCAGGGGAGAGAGGTGGAGGCCATCTCTTCCCAGCAGCTCACTTTTTTTTTTATAAACTATAACTAAATTAAACTGTGAAATGGCCTGCACTCTGCTGGAGTTGGATGGTGTGGTAGGGCTGCCTGTAGTGGGCCAATCTCTAGGAAGTGCCAAACCTGTGCCTCCCCACTGAAAAGTGAGTGTTAGCGTGTCTGTGCAGGGTACCACTGGATCCCTGGGTTCTTTCCTGCCACAACTTCAATCTTGTTAAGGAAATGGGAAGGAAAGAGATGGTGTGCTAATTAGTACCAGGGGAAGGACCACGCTTGGTCTCTTTCATAATCCAAGTGCTTTTTCTTTATTCTGTTTTTACAGGAAACCGGTATGGAGGCAGCAGCTTGTTCATGTCATTCCTGGGATCACCCTGTACTCTGAAGAGGATCCCTGGCTTCACAACTAGGACGGTAAGTGAGGGACACATTCTGGTTGCTTGAGCTGTGTGCAACGGTCTGTGCCCATAGAAAACCCTCCGTGCCCGCTTGCCCTACGAAGGGAGTCTCCGGACTTCTCAGTCTTTATTAGAGTCCTTGTTGCTCCCCATATGCACAAAGGATGATCAGAATAAAAGAAAAAAAACTTTCTTGGTTTGGTTCCAGCTGGGCCTCCTGCCACTAATTGCCTCATTAGCAGCTTGTTAAGGACACTGCCAAGCCTCCATCGCCATGCGGAGCCAGCATGCATGTTCACTAGTTCTCCCGCAGCCAGGTTTCACCCTCTTGGCCCCTGGCGTCCCTCTCCCTTCAGGGTCTACCTGTTGCCGGGTCACATCAGGGGTCTGGGTGTGCTCCTCCCGCCACCCCCTCTTGCTGCCTGTCAGCTCTCTCTGCCCTGCTGCAGCACCTGCAGCTTCTTCCTGCGCCAACTTCAGGGGTCTGGGCAGGGAACACTTCTCCTGCTGCCCCCTTTGGCTCTCAGTACCTCGTGGATTCCCTGTAAGTAGAGCGTGGGTCTGGGCTCCGGGTGATCCTGCGATGTGGATCCTTCTTCCTGGATCGTCTTCCCCGCAACTCCTCTGTCATCCTCTCTGTGGTGCCTGAAGGCAATTAGTCCATGCCCCGCCACTGGTTTTATGCCCGTTTTGGTGGGCTAATGACCTGAGCTTGTCTTAGGTGTGTAATTTCCCCCACCTGGCAGGGTTCATCATCATGTCAGTCTAGCCCAATCTTGCCTAAGTAACAGGGCTCCTGCCAGGGTCCCTGTTATAGTGAGGATGGGGTGCTGTAAAGCCTCAGCCCCCACTGCCTTGTGGGTCACCCTGTAGTAGGGAAAGGCTTGGGGGCAAGATACACTGAGGGGCAAAAGGCCAGTAAGGATGCAGAGTGAGATGGGGGAGTAGTAGTGGATTTGGATGCTGTCTGTGAGGCATGGGACATACTGTAGGGATGGTTCAGAGCCACATGATTGACCCAATACATGAGGGCTGCAAATGGGGCAGCCTCCTGTAACTTGCCTCAAGGTGAGTGCAGGGCATACTGCCCTAATTGGGGGTGGGGAAGAAGCATCAATCTCTTTGGCTGTCCAGGGACCTCCTGTTACAACTATGTTCCTTTTTCCCCCCCCTCCCCCTCCCTCTACTGTGTGGCATTCAGGAACCACTCGAGGCCAAGGTACTTTATTCAGTAATTCATTTGTAGCTACCACTGCTTATCAGAATATCTGCCTCCCCTGTGCCCCTTTTCCAGACTTCCTTGGAAGATAAACCACCTAAAGGATTACTTCCCACAGTACATATTGGCCCACTCACTCAAGTCAACCTGGGAATCTCCAGATGGCTAAGTTCTCCACTGTGCTGCACAGACAATATATTTGGACATAGTATGAATTAGTCGCTGGACATGATGGGAATATCATTATTTAATAACTAGAATAGGGCAATGGGTTTTAGGAGACCTGGAAGTAATTCTTCCTCCACTTACAGCCCTTGTATTCTGCTACTGTTGTGTTAACCTAATTCTGAGTTGCTGTTGCATTGCCTAATTAATTTATATAAATGACATTCGTTAACTGCCTATATATTTGAAAAAGGCAGTTAAGGAATATCATCACACACAATGATCTGTTGGCTTACTGTAATTCTGAGAATATTTTTTCCTTACTACAGGATTCACAGATCCTTTTGTTAGAGACGCATCATAGGTTTCTTCACAATCTATCAAATGAAATGGGGAATTTTTAAAAAAAATGAGAAGTATTGTTTTCCTTTTAATAGAACCTCATCCTACTTCACTGAAATTTCTTCTTATAGAGAAATCTAAGAGAATACAAATTTGCAAGACACGATGGCCTCGCAAAAATAGCTTTTGTTGACAAGGTAGAGCATAAGAATGTTCATTGGACTAGATTTGGATCTTTACCCTTTAGTAAATATGAAATAATTTTATTTGAAGTGAACAGAACTATTCCACATATACTTTGGTATAATAACTAGCCAAAGAAGATTTTAAAATGCATTTTGCTGTTCTTTGAACTACTTACACAAACTGGTACAGACTACAGAAAATGTTTACTTCTGCTTTGTTTGGTTTGGCTTTTCTTTTTAAGAGAACTAAGCTATGCAGTTACTGATTCATTCTCAATGGATGTTCCCTTTGGGAACCATACATCTATGCTAAGAGCTTTAGTTTTAAGTAGCATTATCTGACAGAGTAGTATCTTGATGAAGATGAACTTTAATTAAGATAAATGATGGCTGCTTAGTCATCTGTTTGGCTTGATGAGGCCTGCATCTTCAGCCTAATGCTAGAAATAATGAAAATTTTTCCATTTTCTTAGTGAAAGCACAGATTAGATTTGTGCAGTCCTGCTTGCCCAGGTGTGCTGAAAGTACACACCTATTTGAAAGCACTGATGCTGCAATTCCATTATACAGATCTTTCTCCATGATGGGGTTGTGCTGACTTCCCAGCATCACAGAAGGATGCAAGTCAGCAGAATCTGTTCCAGGAATAATGTTATTTAAACAAGGTTAGGCTTAATTGCTACTGAGGCAAACGGGCCTCATGTCTTCATTCATATGACAGTCAAAGGTGTGTTTATTTTTTTCCCCTTTAGGAGAATGAACTCATTCAAAAATTCTGAGGTAACTGTACACCTCTATGTATGCACTTCATTTTGCCTTCATTAGTAGTACTGAGAACATCTGTTTGAGTAACAATCCATTAAGCTGCCATTTTGTTTGTAAAGGGAAAGACAGACTTTGATCTTGAGCAGCATAAAATAAAATCAAGCAAATGAAGGGTATTTTTAACTAACTGACTGTTGCTCCTTATTTGCGGTGTTTTTAAATAGTATTTTTTGTAAAGGAAACAGATCAAACATTGTTTTTCAAGGGGTGCAAATATCACTCGCATTGCCCTGTTCCTGCAATGGCAAAGTTTAAAAAGCTATGCTTGTGTTCAATTTAAATTAATCAAATGTATGCAAATTTGAGCTGAGGAGGCTGCTAGAAAAATGAGGAAAGTCTGTATTGGACCCACTTGCTTGCAAGTAGTATCATTTTAAATGAATTCTATCCTTCTAATCCCATATTTTCTTTTTTCTGTCACAAATCTTGATCCCTCAAATTTGTAAGTATGTATGAGGATTTAATTGCAATGCAATTATGAATAACCCTGATAAAATTAACAACAATAATAAGGCAAATAATATACTGATATTACCCGCACCCCAATTCTCGCTCTCTCTCCTTTTTTTTTCTTCTTCTTTTTTTCCTTCCTCACAGCAATATTTCCTTGGGTGGCTTTAATGGACTTATACATCCAGACTGATATTTTTAGTATGGATGTATAAATTTAACGAACATGTCTTCTGCTACTAATATTGTGTGTGATGGTGTAAATACAGAAATAGGAAAGAAGGGTACTTTCCAACCCTGTAGGCTATCATCTTATACCGTGAAACCCATAATGAAACTCAAGCACTTTGATTGACTGTAATTTCATTACAAGAACTATCAGACTCTCCAAGATCTCTCACTCCTCTGACAGCCTTTTAAAAGAAAACAATGAAAATAAGTGGCTAAAAAAACTCCATCTCACTCTGTGTTAATTGTGGACTGGATTTATCATCATGTTTCTATCTAAAGGTAAACTGTCATGGCTGCACCATGACTTGCACACATGCTTTCCAGCCCAAAACAAATGTGTACAGTCATATATTTTAAGTATATACAAAGACACACAAATGCACACATTTTACATCTTTACATTTTCCTGTGACTGTAAATAGCATTAATGGCTTGACTATATTGGTTTCTTTTGGGTCATTCAGTGAAATACATGCAAGGTTTTGGGAAATTTAATTTTATTGTTGTTGCTGTAGTCATGGTGCTAAATTTTAACTACAGCCTGTGCAGAGATCAGCATTCACATAAAGTGTTTATTAGGAGAGAAGAAATATTCTGATTCCACTTTTGCTTCTGATTTGATTCTAGAAGCAATATATTTCCCTCAACTTTGATTAATACATGTTGAAAGGAAAACAAGGCCCTGTGATAAGGCATTGATAGTTAGAAGATTGCTTAGCCCATCTAAGTTTTCTCTTGCATGTACAGATTTAGGGCCACAATTGGCAGATGTCCTTGTAGAGCAATGATTATCAAAGGGAAATTTTTGCACCAAAAGGTGGACTGGCAAAATGATAACCAATAATGATACCAGTTATGATACCAGTTTCTTCCACAGTGCGCTCCTTCTGTAGATTGCGGAGTGCTTTCCAAAAGAAGTAATCGAGCAACAGATTAATAAATCATGATGGAAAATAAATTTTAGTTCTCTGCTATCCATAAAGTCATACCATTCAAATATCAGTGAAAGGTTAGACCATTGCCAAAGTTTCATGAATTATTGGAGATGCATTATTCAACATTTGCCATTTATTATTTACCATTTGTCACTCATTTATTCTCCTGCTAACAACTTTTAGTTATCCAATCATAAATATAAGATGCAATGGGTGTGAATTTTAAAGAGGTATAAAATGTGTGGTCCTGATTCTCTTGGTTTGCACTAGTGTTAAAGCTGTGAAAAATCCATTGGCTTTGGAGTTGCTCCTGATTTTCTGCTGGTACAAGTAGGAAAGGAAGTTGGGTCTGTGTTAGAGAGGGGGGCGGGGAATGTAAAGGTATTGGACTACGTTTCCCTGCATACAATATATCCCCAAATAAAACATGTGCTTGTTCTTGGAAGGCAAAAGGTGGAGAGAATTTTTTTTCCAGGGTCATGGGTGACTGATGACTTGCTGGAAACACAGCAAGCATTTTTACATGTTCGCATTAGAAAGCGTTGGAACAGACTTGATTTCATTGAGGCATTCTAATTGGAACGCTCCAGCGTGCTGCAACATATGATGTATTCGGCATCCCACACTTCAAAATGGTGGCAGGGGTGCTTTACCTAAAGCTCATTGAACAAGCTTCAGTTAAAGCACCCCAACCACTATTTTGAAATGTGGGATGCTGAATACACAAGACACTGCAGGCATTGTAATTAGAGCAGCTCCTGAGAGCCACTCTAATTAAAACACCTGCCCCCCAGTCCTGTGTCAAATGTCTCTCAGCTATAGCTATTGACTGAGTGCTGCAGCTTGTGCCTGAATCGGCAACTGAGTCACTAGTAGTATCTCTTTGAGGCTTGTGATGCAGAAACAGCAAATGATTCACTGGAACTTATGTCAAGAACCACTTGCAGCACAGCAGAGAACTAACAGTATTTCTAATGCTTTTTGCAAGGCCCTGGAGCTGATATGACCTACAATAAGAGCCCCTGGGAACATAATGTGCCCAGAAGGTCAGGATGAGGCACCAACATATTCCTCCTGCCTGCTGCCTAATTCAGCCAGTTTCCTGGGGCCCCACACTTCCTGGACACCTACATACATGCTCCAGGGACAGGGCGCACTAGAATGGCTCCAAGAGCTGCTCTAATGAAAGTGCCATAGTGTCTTGTGTATTGGTGTCCCTGTGCTTCAGAATGGCGGTGGGGGCACCTGAAGTGAAGCTCATTTGACAAATTTTAGTTAAAGTGCCCCTGTTGCTATTTTGAAGGGTGGGGATACACAAGGCACAGAGGCTGGCTGGAGCACTATCTCAAGTAGACCCAATTAATCAAGTCTGCTGTGATGCACTGTAATTGCAGCACACTGAAGCAGTCCCACAGCGTGTCTACAGACACCTGAGAAGGTCAGCAGGATGGGGTCACAGATTAACAAATCTGTGACCCTGGGTTGGTGGAGGAGAGCATGCGACCGGGGGAGATTGAAGAGAAGTAGTTCAAGATGTAAGCCAAGGCCAGGAGCCAGGTGCCAGTGCCGAGTTCTAGGGAAAATCTGAGATTGGGGTCAAGAAAGCCAAGCTGAGTCGGGATGCCAGAGAAAGCAGAGCCAGCATCCAGCTTCAGGGGAGATCCAAGATCAGGGTCATAAAAGCTAAATCCAGAGTCAGGAAAAGCGGGAAGAACAGCAACCATAAAGGTTGCTGGAACAGACTGAGGCTGTGTCAAGGCATGTCTGTAGCCTGAGGCTGCAGGCGTGCTTCTGAAGGGTGAGTGGCACTTTCAGCAGCCAGTCTGGCTGCAGAGAACTGGGGCACTTGCATTAGCTAGGGATCAGATGTAGTATAACTCAGGTGCTTGGCCCAGCCAGTTGTGCTTGATGGGTAAGACTGTCAGGACTTCTGTTTATAGTGGGACAGAAAAGAAGGTGGGTTATGATCCTTCCCCAGCTCTACATCCTATGAAATACAACTTGTGCGAGTTTCTCTAGGGCTTATTCTTGCATGGGCTGGGAGGACTGTCTGCTTCACTCACTATCTGCTTGACTGACTTCCTTTTGTAGCCCTAAGAACTGTGACTTGAAAGCCATGATGCTGAATTTTCTCCCTGTGCCACAAGAGAAGAGTGAGGTTTAGAAGCAAAATGTTAGGTCCAACTAATGTAAGCATTGTGGCTCTTAAAGTTCTGTGTGGTTTTCCACAAAAATTTGAAAATGTAATAAAAAGCAATTTTCCTGTACAATTTTTCCCCCCCGCCATCTTAACATTGACACATGAAAAATTGTGGTGATGCTGTTTGCCCGAGTTACCTGATAAAGCCAGGCAAAATGTCCATCAATTTCCTTATAGGAATAAAGGATACTATCAATCACGTAAGGTGTTTTAGGCAAAGGGAAAATGTATTTCTTTGTGTGTCTTTTTTTTTTTTTTTAATGTTTCTGGAAATGGCCAAGCACCGTTAAGCCCACAGATTCAGAATGTAGTAAAAAAAATTTTTTAAAAATCTTTTCTACACCAAAATGTAGTAATAAAAAAAGAAACTTAGACAGCCACGATTCCCCATATTTCTTCCTATCCTTCACTTTTTACATCTACCCTTCCTTTTTCATGTCTTCAATATTTATGTTCTTCCTTACTACCTTCCATCCTATTCCCTCTTTCCTGTTTCATTACCAGCTTCCTAGAGCATGATCTTTATTTTTATTGTAGAAAGATTCTCTCCTCCAAGGATTTCTTTAATCCCACTGATGTAGTTCCTTCTGCCTGCCCATTCCATAGAAACTGCCTTTAGCTTAGTTCCTAATGACCTTCTTCTAATTCAACCAAATGTGCTCTCTTTCTTTTTTTTCTTTCTTTCTTTCTCTCTGTCCTCCAATCCTCTTTTAATATGTGTAGCGTCTTTTGACACCAATGATTACTCCCTATCCTACAAACTGGTAGGGAGCATGTAAGAAACTCGGATTAAGCCACTTTGTTCAAAAGACAGATATGAAATAAATAAATGGGATGTGTATTCAGATAAAAGATTATAAATGGACTCAAGAAGTTCATATGTTTGCTTGTGGAGGAGGACCAGGTTGGAAGTACATTGGTCAAAAATTAGATGTTCAAGTAAATTGGCAGTTCTAACAATGCTATTACAAAGAAATCACAAATCCATTACGCTATTCCTTTGATCTAAGCAGGCTGTGTACTAGAGTATGTGTGTTGAAAAGGAAGATAAAAGCTTCCCACTTTTTTTTTTATATATATATATATATATCTTGACTTGCAGTTTGAAATAATATAATATTGTGCTTTAAAGCTTTTTCATGAAACCAATGCACACAGGTAATACTTGGAGTGATATTCATGAAGCATCTCAAGTTTCAGAATGCTGAGTTTCAGCATTTTGTATTTTTCCTTGACCTCTCTGGCATACTTCCTGGGTCTATACCCCACCTATTACTCTTTTGTGAGAGTAGAGCATGACAGTCCAGGGGGTTTAATTTAAGATGCACATTAATTTAAGCACAGATGTCCAGCCTGTGTTTAAGAGACGGGGCCCAATGCCTTCCCTAGAGCTATGGACACTCTAGCCTTTCCAGTGACCTGCCATCTGAAGTATATAATGTACAGACAATGCAAAAGGTTCCAAAATGAACATCTCTTTGGCCACATACAGACATTCAAAAAACTGGGGAAGAATCAATTTAAGTTGGAAAGTCACGTAAGTGGCCTAGTTTAGAGTGGGAGTGAACAGTGTATACATTCACCTTTGCAGGGGGTAGTTGCAGGGGGGTGCTCCTGCATCCTTCCTGGCATGCCGTGTGGATTTCCCAGGTGGCCAGAGCCTGCTGAACATGTGCAAGCCACCCTGATTAGCTGCCAGGTGTGGGCAACCATGCTCCTAGCCCCTGCTGCCTCATTGTGGATTATCCTGCCCTGAGACTTCCCAGACACCCAGAGGAAGTGTCCTCCCACCTAAATTGAACGTACTTCCATGTTCTGACATGGTGCCTCATTGCTTGCACACAACAGGAGTCCCCTATTCTGTCATCAGCACTATCATCATCCCTCCCCTCATCATTGGGGACCTGAGTTATCTCTTTCTTCTCTGGCATATGAAGCCCTGTGGGGGGCAGCTGGACTGCTAACAAGAGTACTTCAACTGCTGCATGACTGGAGTGTGCCTTTTGGCTATTTCCAAGGTGCACTGGTGGGCTCTCAGCATGTGCCTTGAGGTGGAGGAATAAAACCTGCAGTGCCTCACTGTCACTGTATGTCCCTTACAACACCTGTGAGACTAAGGAGGTGTTCCATGCACCCTGGCCAAAGGAGGCATGGTGCACAGAGCAGGCATGGTGTACTGACATGCACAGAGCAGGGAGGCTGGGGAGAGAGCCTCCTAATGACATTGGGGGCACCAGTCCTACATACTGACAAGGGGTATGGGTCCAGAAAGCCTTGGCTGATTACCTCCTTGCCCTTGGGGATTGGGAGCGCTCACTGGATGAGTAGGGCTTCAAGTCCTTGCATGCACATTCATTGGCACCAGGAAATGGATCTCCTGTCCCAAGCTCCTTTGGTGCTTCCCAGGATATAGAGCCATCCACAGCCCTGGCTTGCTGGATATCTTCCTTTCTCTCCTCTTCCCACTCCCCTGAGGGGCACAGTCCAGGATGTGGGGAAATGCAGTACAAGGAGATGTGCCTCAATTTACAGTGTTGCAGTTGACAAACTCTTCTTGTTCTTAGTAAAGAAAACCTGTTCAATATTGTCTATGCCATGGACTTAATGTCTCTGCTCACTCACGAAAATCTGTGGAGAGAGGCAGGAGTGGGGCAGGTTTCTGAAATGGGTAAAAATACTTGGAGGGAGAATTGAGGGGGTTGGGATTAGGGGAAATACCTTGGGGGCAGAATTCAGCATAGAGTCTTGGAGAAGAAGGAGCTTTATACCTGGCATACTAGTTCCCAGATTTGGGAGGGAAGACCAGGGGCTTCTCCATGTATGAGCCTGGCAACAAAAATGGAGGGGGAGCTGGCACACATGACTTCTCAGGACAGCCTGAGGGAACAGGGATTATTTAATCTTGAGAAGAGAAGACTGAGAGGGGATTTAATAGCAGCCTTCAACTACCTGAAGGGGATTCAAAAGAGGATGCAGCTAGACTAGGGACAGGCAATTATTTCTGCTGGAAGGCTGCTTAACGAGTTTTGGTGAGCTGTTGAGGGTAGGACTATCCATGTGGCCCCTTGACAGTTGCCCCACCCCCTGGTTGCCATTTTGGAACCATAAATCCCACCCCTAACCCCTGACCTTTGTCACCAGAAGTCCCTCCCCTTGCCCTAGAAGAACTCATTTTGGGAGATGGGGGCTGCCATCTAGGAACAAGGAAAAAAAATACAAATTGTATACTCATAAATCAAACGTCTACTAATAACATTTTAATTTAATTTAAAAAATGTTTGTCCTTATTTTTGTGTGATTGCATAATGGCTCAAAATAGTCTTACTCTTGTATATTGTGTATTGGGGAGTAAGAGGGTGTATGTAGGAGATGTCGGATGTGTGGTTGGGGGAGTGTGTGGGCAGGTGTTTATGGTGGGGTGTGGGTATGGTGACTGGTGTGTGGGGAAGGGGGAATGTATATGTGGGTGTGGGCCTGTCCTATCTCCTGCCTGTGGGTGTGGGCCTGTCTTATCTCCTGCCTGGGAGGGTCCTCCTGGCTGGGTCTGTGCTGTGCCATGTAGTTTCATAGTTTCATAGTAGCTAGAGTGGGAAGGGACCTAGGAAGATCATCTAGTCCGACCCCCTGCCTTGGCAGGAAAGAGCACCGGGGTCAGATGACCCCGGCAAGGTGCTCATCTAACTTCCTTTTAAAAATCCCTAGGCTAGGAGCCTGCACCACTTCCCCTGGAAGCCGGTTCCAGGCCCTAGCCGCCCTGACTGTGAAGTAGCGCCTCCTAATATCTAATCTAAACCTACCCTCCGCCAGCTTGTGACCGTTATTCCTGGTCACTCCTGGCAGCACACGGGGGAACAGGGACTCCCCCAATACCTGCTGATCCCCCCTGACCAGTTTGTAGGAGGCCACAAGGTCCCCCCTTAACCTTCTCTTGTGGAGGCTAAACAGGTTCAGGTCCCGTAGCCTCTCCTCATAAGGCTTGCCCTGCTGACCCCTGATCATACGAGTGGCCATCCTCTGGACTCTTTCCATATTGTCCACGTCCCTCTTGAAGTGTGGCGCCCAGAACTGGACGCAGTACTCCAGCTGCGGCCTGACCAGTGCCGCATAGAGGGGGAGGATCACCTCCCTGGACCTGCTCGAGATGCATCTGTGGATGCATGACAGGGTACGGTTGGCCTTCTTGACTGCCTCCCCACACTGCCGGCCCATGTTCATCGTGGAGTCAATGACGACTCCAAGATCCTTTTCCGTCTCCGTGCTGGCAAGAGGGGAGTTCCCCAACCTGTAAGTGTGGTGCCGGTTCTTCCTCCCCATGTGCAACACCTTGCACTTATCAGTGTTAAACCCCATCCTATTCTCATCCGCCCACCGTTGCAACCTGTCAAGGTCAGCTTGTAGCCTATTGCACCCTTCTAGTGCACCCACATCCCCCCACATCTTAGTGTCATCAGCAAACTTGAACAGGGTGCTTTCTACCCCCTCATCCAAGTCACTGATGAAGATGTTGAACAGTGTGGGCCCGAGGACCGAGCCCTGCGGAACCCCACTGCCCACGTCCTTCCAGGTCAAGAAGAACCCATCCACTACCACCCTCTGGGTGCGGCCCTCTAACCAGTTGGCGACCCATTTGACTGTGTGGGCATCGACACCGCAGTCTCCCAGCTTTTTGATGAGGACAAGGTGAGAGACAGTGTCGAAAGCCTTCCGGAAGTCCAGAAAGACTACATCCACAGCAACCCCTGCGTCTAATGATTTGGTGACCTGATCGTAAAAGGCCACCAGGTTGGTCTGACAAGACCTGCCACTGATGAACCCATGTTGGTTGCCCCTGAGCATGCATTCCCCCGCAGGGCCCTCCTGGATGTGTGCAAAGCTGGGATCCGCACAGCGTGGCACAACTGGCCTGGCCTAGCCTGGTGGTGCACTAGAATGTCAGAAGCCACAGGAAGTCCCATGCCGTCAGGCTGGGCTGGACCTATATCTCCACATGTTACTCCTGGGGCTCTAGTTGAGAGCAGCACATGGAGGCACAGAGCCAGAAGCCTGTGAGCCCCATAGAGGGGGGCAATCACCAGTGCCCCCCACTTACCTGAATCTAAACTTTTGGATGAGGAAGGGCTGGGGCACAGCCACAGGATCACCAGGGCAGAAACCTTTGCTAACCAGAAACTTCTAGAAGAGTAGGGGTGGGTTGGGTTGGTTGCATTACAACCAGAGCCTATACCGCTGGCTAAAGCAGCAAAACCAGAGAGGTTGTGGAACCTCCATCCTTGGAGGTATTTAAGACCTAGGTAGACAAAGCCTTACCTGGGATGATCTAGTTGGGGATGGTCCTGCTTTGAGCAGGAGGGTGGACTAGATGACCTCCTGAGGTCCCTTTTCAAACCTCATTTTCTAGGATTCTGTGAAGGGCAAGTGATCCTGGAGGATGGCAGTGGGATAAGGGTGCCTGGGGTCTGAGGCCTCCATGACACTGCCCTCCTCCTCTGAGACAATCCACGCCCTGCCAGCCCTGGCAGTTACCACATATATGCAGGCCCCCAAAGCAGTTCCAGGATAATCCTGGCAGGGTGCAAAAATGCTCAGACCTGGGGGAAGACTGCAGTCTACCAGCCAGCCAGGCCAGGCCAAGCTGTCACTGGGACAGCGGTGGGCATCAGAACCTGCCTACCACAGCTCGTCCACCCACCAGGTGGGAGGCCCACGAGGGGAGCTTTTCCACTGCCCATAACCCCTCTCCTGGCCTGGGTCTTGCGGCGCAGTGCACCTCCCTGTGAGGGAAGGGTTCTGGGGAGGGTGTAAATCGAGTTTTATACTATCTTGCACCTGGTCTACCTTGGATCCCCTGTTTCATTTTTAGACAGGTCTACGTGCACCAAATTTCTGTATGGTTATCAGTTTAGATCAATGTCTGTATGTGCCCCTTAGTCTAAAGCTACATAGTATTTGACAGTGGAATAAAGCACATTTGCTCTTCCCTGCTTCATTTTCCTTTGAACTTTGGAGTGATTTCCTCCCTCCCAAGGTTAGGGTCACTGTCTGTTCAAGATTCCAAGTCTCCCATTCAGGACCTTGCTCCTTGTGGTTTTTCTTTTGAAATATGGAGTCTGCATTTTCTCCCCTTCCTCTCCTAATGCCAGTGCACTCTGACTTAGCTAGGTCCTGCACTGAAGTCTTTTTTTTTTTTTCCCTTCCTTCCTTCCAGAAACTTTTGTCTTTTTAAACTCAAGATTTGGAAACGTCGTCCCTTTTTTATCTTTGTTTGGGAATGTTCCACTTCTTTATGTTACGCTTCTTCCTTCTCAGCGCTCATCTTGATTTTCTTGATTTCTTCTGTTTCTTTGACACACCCATGGTCAGGCCAGAAAACAGTTACTGAAGTTAATGGCCTTTTATTGGTTCTAAACATTCTTCCAGAAAAGCTTGGGTGATGGTATCTTGGTAGCCCCATGGTATCTCAATACACAGTAAGGCACTGAGTGATACAGCACCTTCATCAGTGAATAGGAATTTATAATATACATTGACAAATTTGCCAAATCAATACATATATTAGAGAAGTTAAATCAATATACAGTTGTCTTGTGGTATTGATCTTGATCTTTCTCAAGTAAAATATAATAGTGTCTGTATGCACACTGGATTGTGATTATGGTTAGAATTACTTTGTGGAATTTTTTTAATGCTTTAATAATAATTCTATTGTGATACCATATTGCAACCTCCATTCTTTTAACAGAAACATCATATTCACAATACTTTTACTCTTTAAATAAAAGTTATGTCTTTGGCAAAATACTTTGCTTTAATGTTAATAAAGAATCCCTTTATTCTGTGGTGACACACAGAAAGAAAAGGTGAAACAATTTCATCATTATTTCTACAAGGCTATAAAATTAATGGTACTTGAAAAGAAACTCAAGAGCGGGTCATGCGACTCTTCACCCTTCATAAGAGCTGTCTCCAGTGAGAGCCAGGAAGCATGTATAGCTTTTGGTTCTGCCCTGACCCCAAACTGAGGCAAGTATAATCATTTGATCAGCAGCTATTTCAACTGACTTTTAGCATTACTGTTTGAACTGTATTCATCTACAAGTGTAGACTGAAGCAAAAACCTGACCGTTTTGGTTAAAAGTTTTAAACGTGAGTCAGCTTTATCCTAGATTTGTTATATGACTTTTAGCAAGAACTTTTCCTGTTAAGATAAAGCCCCTATACATTCATAACCAAAATGCACATTTATCCCTCTTCTAGTCCCTGTCTCAGCTTGTGTGCAGCTGAATTTGTATTGTATATTCCAAATTTATCTGATTGTCTCAATAAGGTCTGATAGAACAGCAGCTGACATCTGTGGATGTTTTGCTGCTGCTCCACTCTAAAGCAATCAGCTATAATCAGCTCAAAAGAGCATCAGTCACTGTCACAATAAAGCTGTAGCACAGGAATTGTGGGTCACAGACTTGCTTAAACCAGTGAAAGGATGAAGGGCAGAAAAAAAGTCAAGGATTAAATATATATAGGAAAATAAGAGGTTTTGTTTTGAATTTAAAATTTTATTAAAGTGGAGCAAATATTTACAAAAAGCCAGGTAACTCCCAATTGTTAGCCATAGCAAACAAACCAGAACATATTTTTTGAGCATTATCCAGGCCTGATCCCAATATGAATTGATTTTCTAGAAAACCGCTGACCAATTTTACAAACTCTTAGATCTACCTCTATTTAGCTTCTTCCAGTCATCCCCATCTATCTTTCTGTACCTGTTTTATCCCTATAGATGCACCCTGCCTTTTGTCTTTGTTGGTTGGCTTGTTTTTGGATTTAACTGATAGTTTGTTCCTTGGAACCCCCTTGCCTAGAGAAAGTACAGAGTCACCGGTAGCAGCAACCTATTAACATAGCATGATAGGAGGGGCGGGAAAAAAAGAACAAAGTAACAAACAAGCGTTGGCAGTTTCCCTAATCATTTTAATGGGTGCTTGAATTGGGATATGCCTGCCACTATATGATACAACTTTACTCTGAAGATCAGGATTGTTTGCCCACATGATCGAAGATAGTGTGTTCTTTCTTAGAGCAAGTTCTGTTAGCTGCTTCTAATGGCAGAAGTAGCAGTGGGACCCTAAATAAAGTAGTACATGTTCAGGCAAAATAATCAAATGTATTACTTTGGAATATATCTGTTGGGGGGAAGGTGTACCCTGGGCTTTGCTTTTTCTCTCCTTATTGGACTTGCTGACAGTTTAGTACAGGCTTTTTAAGAAATTAGGATAATTCTTTGCATCAACCATTGAAAAGGATAAGTATTTATTTGATGGGAAGTTTATCTAAAGAGTATATTTTTCTTAATTACTGGTTCAGGTTCTCAATCTAAAAGATGGTGTGTTGTATCCTTCACCCAAGTCACTGAAGGGTTTGGTTTTTGGGGGTGTTTGCTTGTTTGTTTTTAAGACAGCTGTCACTTTGGTTTTGTTATTCAGAAAAGGTTCTGACTTTTCTAACAAAAAGGACCTGTTCTGCATTTTTTTGCATCATTCATTCACTTCATTTAGCATTTGAGATGTGAAAGCTGTCAGCAAGGTGGCTGCTTAGTCTAGTCTGATGCCTTTATTTGGAAAGGAAAGTTTATTTCTATTGCCACAATGCTTCTATATATTCTCTTTATTTTCATCTGTAAACAGGAAGCAAAGAATTCATTTTAAAAACAGTCACTCCAGTCTTTAGAATATGAAAGAGAAGCACTTAGAAATTCATAACTTAGACCAGGGGCAGACAAAGTCTGGCCCACGTGCTAGATCCAGCTAGCAGTAGACTCCATTTCCCAGCAGCCCCTGCATGTGTGGCTGGGGCTGGTTTCCATGGAGACCCCAACAGCAGCCCTGCTTTAATAGCACAGCAGGAAGCAGTGGCACCAGCTTCTTCCTGGTGCGAGGACTGGGAGGGGGTGCTGGGGGGAGCTGTGCTATGAGCAGGAGCAGGGTGGGCTCAGCTGCCAATGTCCGTTTGCGGCAGGGAGTGGAGGTGGTGGTGCCACTGGGAAAGGTGGATATGGGGAATTTTCGGGTGGCTATGGCCTTCAGCACCGCCTCTGCTGCAGGGCATGTGGCAGGGTGGGGAGCTGCTCCAAAGCCAGGCTGGGATCTTGTGGTGGTGACAGTATGGTCCAGAGCTGGGGAAGACCTGCTATCTGCAGTCTGTATGACCTGGGCAAAGGCATGCAGGCAGTGCTGCAAGGAGCTGGGGCAGAGCTGCAATCTGCTGCTTGCACATCCCTGCCCAGGGCATGCAGGCTGCAGATCACATCTTTGCCCTGGCTCTGGACCACACTGTCACTGCCGCACACTCCCAGCTTGGCTCCCAAGCAGCTCTGCGCACTGCCGCATGCCCTCCCAGTGCTGCTGTGGCCAATATTCCTGGAAACCCCAGCCTCCTGCTGTTGCAGCATGGCTGTAACTGGGATCTCCATGGAAACTGACCCCAGCTCCATGGGCAGGGGCTGCTGGGAAACAGAGTCCAGCTGCTGGCTAGATCCACCTGGGTAGCCCTTTGGCTTCTGGAGCTCTGTCCATCTGAATTGAAATACAGGATCCGGCCACAATAAGTCAATCTGCTTTCATTTCCTAATTTATCAAAAAGCATTCTGAAACATGGAGATATGCCCTTCTGCAATAGCCAGGACTTGTTTTCTTGGTAGTTACCTCATTTTTTCTGATATGTTGTGAGGAATGTAACTGCATATATTTTCTTGAGAATAACCCTACTGAAGGCAATAGGACTATTTAGTTGAGACAGGATTATAAATGTGGGCCTTGGGTTTCCCGGACTACCAACCCAACTCTAAATTTATCCCTAAATGGGGATAAATTGAACATGATATATTTTCAATGACAAAAGCACAAACTGCTGCTAAGAAAGTTTAGGGCATTTATGGAAGTTTAAAGGAGATGTCTTTATGCAGAAAGATAACTATTGTGCACAAAAGGCGAAAGGCACTTCCAGACATTGAAGTGCTGCATATTCTTAAAGCAAATTTTATGAAAAAAATCATAATTGAAAACTTGTTAGTTCTGAACAGATCCATCCCCAAGTTGAATGTTAGCTATTTTTTAATCTTCCTTGTCCTTTTCCTATTCCTTTCTTCTCCCCCCAGCTCCCCAGCCAATCCAGTTTTTTAGAACTTTTAAAGGAGAGTTTCAGAAAACACTAATTCTGTTTGGCCTTCAGAGATTTCAGGGTGATATTACGTGTTAGTTACCATTTTATAGATTGGATTTTATCCCAATAACAGTATAAATATTATAGTTCTAAATACTTTAATGCTTTCTTTTATATAACCCCAAAACTCATGAAGGTAACACCTTTTCCTACTTAGAAATTAAGCTTTTTTATGATGCAAAGAGATAAGTGCCATTATTATGCAGGTGCCTGACTTCTGATTACAGTTATGATCTGTGTACATTGCCAATCTATTTGTTAGGATATTGCAATATCCAGTTATATTACTACCCTGTATTTCTAGGGGTACCATATTTCCATTCCAAAAAAGAGGATACCTGTTAGGGAGACACCTCACTCCCACCTAACCTGTAGTTCTCCGTCCCTGCTGCTGCCCTTCATTCCTGACCTGCAGACCTCTGGCCCCCCTGGGCCATATTAGTGCCCCGCACTCCTGACCCCATAGTTCCTGCACCCTGAACCCTGCTGTTGCTCCTCACTCCTGCAGCCCCCTTATCACAGGCAGAGTGAGAAAAAATATATTTTGGAGGTTGGGGGAGGCTGAGCATGTGCATCACCCCCAGCAGGTAAGTCTGTGGGGAACGGGTGGAGTGGGGTGAGGGAGTGGGGCTGGGACAGGGGCAGGCCCTGCAGAGCTGCGATGGGGCATGGGATGAGGCTGTGAGAGTTGTCTGGGTGATGCCCAGTGCAGAGACAGGGTGGCAGCTCCTGCTGCTGCATGCACCTTGTGAGGGCTTGGTGGGGTGGGGAAGCATGTGCCCCTGGATCTGTGTAGGACAGGGAGGGCTGTTCCTGGTGGAGTGGGAGGTTGGGGCATGCTGTGCTCAGGGTGAGCAATGGCAGTGCTTGGAGGGGGATATGACAAACTTTAGGGTGGCTGCAGCCCTGGTCCCAGCCTGCCCTCCCCCCCCCATGCCTTCCTGGGGTGTATGTAGCAGCCGAAGTCATGTCCCCTGGATGAGCTGCTCATGGCACTGCCCGTACCCCACCCTGGCATTGCAGCATCTGTTCCACCCACAGCCCCATTCCTTCCATCACACCCCTCCAACCCCTGCTGCAGCTGGCACTGCCCTACTGCAGCCATGCATTGGGGGGGGTTAAGCCCTGTTAGCCCCCCCTTCTGCTGCCTATGCTCCGACCCCCCCAGCCCCTCCAGTGCTCCTCAATCTTGAACTCTAACGTCTGGCCCCAGTGCTTGCTGGAGGGAAGAAGAGAGGAGGCCTGTGGCACCCCCTGCCCTGGTCTGGGGCTCCAGTGCTGTGCTAGATGGCCTAGCCATGCCCCCACTGCCCCCAGGCAGGATCTCCTGTAGCTGCCCAGCCCACAAAAGCACAGGCACCGGCCCAGCCACAGAGGTCCCCACTGCCCTCAAAGGGCTCCCCCTGCTACTTCTCCCACTTGAGGGACAGGCTCCTCCTCTTCCCCAGCACCTGGATAGTTTCCTGCGGTGCTGTCCCTGCCTCCAATCACCCTCCTCCTGCTCCTACCAGCAGATAAGAGCAAAATCCCATACACTGGTTCCTATTCCAAAAAAACCACGTGGCTGGAGATCACAGGAGTCAAAAAGAAGACATGTTTGGGAAAATCTAGATGTATGGTAACTCTAGTTATTTCTGCTTCCCTGCTGTTTTACTAACCTTTTCTTTTAAGGTCTTTCTCTCATAAACTACTTTGACATCTGAATGTCCTGTACAAGTCATTGGATATCAGTGGGGAATGATGGGGCAAGAGTCCATTTCAAGTTTGGGGCTGCTGGCTAAAAACTGTTGGAAGCTCAAGCTATTGCATACTTAGTGGAACTGCTGCCTTGTTCAGGCCATTGCCGAAATGTTAATTTTCACTAGAAAAGGACTTAATGAGTGCATCTCAGGTGCTATTGTGTGGCAATTGGAAATAAATATTGACTTCTAAGTCTTATAGTTAATGTGTGGTAATTATAGAATCTTTTAAATAGCAACTTTTGTAAGTTGTTGTATTAGACTTGCAATGCAATAAATGGTATAAGTAAAGTCAAGATAAGGGCTAGGGACAGGCATTCAAAAAAGCCTGAGCCTGAATTGATTCAGTCTTTGCAGGTTAGTCTAACCTAGATAGGCTAAATCACTTTGTAACTGCACAGACATCCCTTTGGACTGAAAAAAATGCTGGCACATGCCTGCAGTGGCTCAGGCTGGAAGCCAGGAGGTGCTAAAACAGCCCTCCCTTCACTTTCATAGGGCTGAGCTGAGGGGGTGGGGCATGGCCAGGCCCTGGCAGGACTCTGTGATTAGAGAGGAGTCTCCCCCCATCCTTGATAAAAGTTATCAGTTATCAGCTCTGTTATCAGCATTTAGCACCCCATCAGAAATCAAAGCCTTAGTTCAAGCACTTCTTATATAGCTTTTTCCAAAGGAAGGAATGCAGGGACACTACCAGCTGAGCCATTTATTAGCTCCAAAAAGCCCTAAGCAGACACTGTCCTATCTGCCTTGCACAGCATTAGCTAGTATACCACATCCTGCCTACAGTCTGTGCTGTGTGAGAGAGGAGGAAGGGATCTCTGTTTAAGCACTGAATGGTGGGAGAGGGGCATGGGGAAGCCTGCAGACCCTGCTGTGCCTGCAAGTTTCTGCCGGAACTGCAGCCAAGGAGCAGGTTTGGGGGGCGGGCAGCCCTGCTGTGGAACAGAGAGCCCTCTGCCCAGGGCAAAGAGCACGCTGGGATGTTGGGAGAGTCTGGTTTAACTTAAACCAGCAGCAGGTCTGGGACAGACATTGCATAAATGGGTTTGAGCCAAATCAGTTAACTCTGATACTACATTCAATCAGGTTTATCTCAAACTAGTTTCAGCCATTTTCAAACTGGTTTATGTGCATTGAATGTCTGTTCCATTACAGATTTAAACTAGTTCGTGTAATGTCTGTCCCTAGCCAAAATGACTAGGCAATGCCAAAGGCATCCAGTTTTTCTAGGCAGCAAGATCCAAACTAAGAAATGGGTTATGGGATTTGTATAGTAGCTACAGGTTTAAAATCCTTTAATTCAACAGTAGCAATCTGCTGTCTGGCAGCAATGTCTCTAAATGCATTTATACTTTTTCACTAAATTTAGACTGGCAGCAAACATTTATGTGAGTTACTGAGTCTGACATCTAATTAACACAGTCTTTACAGGTTTAATGAGCAGTGATAAATTTCCATCCTTTCTTTGGCACATTTTAATTAGTTGTAATAACGAGTGGAGTGACCTGAAAAGACTGTTGTTCCATGGATTCATAATAAATTTCTATAATTTATATATGGAGAAAGAGGGGAATGTGCTTTTATAGATTGAAAAAAACCAAAGGTTAGTTAAACCATTACATCAGTCATAATATTCTTCTGTAAAACTCAGGTAACCAAAACATTAGACATTAATATTTTACTGCACTTCAGGTGATGCTTCATAAATTTTATTTATCATGTTTTCTGTTTGCAAAGTTAACTTTGCATTTATGTGATGCTCAAGAGCTAAATACTGACTGTGGACATTTGTCTTTACTGGAATTCTACCTTTCAAGGGGAGAGAGTGTATATGTGTTTTAAAATATTTATTTGTAATGTTCTTCTACACTTAGTATCAGTTGAAGTTAAGTAAATGTCAACAAATGAAATACATCTTTAATGAAGATGAAAACATAACTTCAAAGGATTTCCTTTGTAGAATGATTCTAACAAAGTAAGCTGGAATTCAACTTCACAGCTACTGTACTGTGACCATATTTCTCTTGTTAATGATGATAATAATAAAAACCGTCTATTTATGGAAAAGGTGATACTAGCGATGAATGATTTCTGAGACATCTGCAAGCTTGTCTTATCTACATAACCAACTTCTAAAAATATGTGAAAGATTTAAAAGAAATTACTATCTTACAAACACAGTGACTTTCACAAGGTCATTTCGTTTTGTTCATGGGAGGTTAGGTATTACATTTATAACTAATTCATGGGTGATTGGTCATAGACTTCAATATGAGCAGGACTTAAGGCCCTTTTTAGTCAGAAATACTTATTTAGTATTCAAATATTTTAAATTGTAAATATGAAATATCCTAAACATTTATAAAGCTCTCAGCCATATCGTGATTTGCCACTCACTAAAAATGTAGTTTTATCCATTTCAGGTGTTGGCTTGTTAAACTCTATATGCATTGTACATCTCTTGCAGGACAAGATTATGCAAATCCTTTGTGCAGGTACTCAAAAATAAGCTTTGGAGCCTTTTGCTTTAGCTATGCTTCTGTAGATTTCTCCACCAGGGAAAAAATTATATACTCAAAGCTAGTAGTAGCAGTGCTTGGGACAATAAAGAACTATGGCCCAGAAATAGCTGATAAGAATAAATGTGTGGAATGGACAGAAGCAGAGCTGAAACTAAAAGGCATGATGCAGCTGTAACATTTCAGGCAGGACTGCAAAAAAAAGTTTCACTATCATTTCTGTGGGTTGCTTTCTGTGAAAACAACAAGGATTCTTGTTTTCATTTTTCTGTTGAACAAAATAATCCTTCATTACAGAATAGCAATAATTCAGTAGTGCAAAGATGAATCGGAGTGACTCAGTACCTCTCCAAAAGGGTGTTTGGGTTTGTTCTTTAATACCATTTTTCCCCATTTGATTTGAGAGACCAGGGACTGGAAGTCGCATGTCTAAATGCAAACTTAAATGAAAGCTGACTACTACACTGACAAATTGCCTTTTATCAGTCCAGTTTCTTGTGCTATGGAGAAATGGGTTCATGCATGACCGCTGACAATGAAGATTCATGCAGGACTGCTGATGAAATATTCTTTCGCTGTATGGTTTTACCCTCTTGCGCTCATTCCTTCAGAGCTGAATATTGAAAAATACCCTTGAAAATGAATACACAAACTTTTTTGAAGGGAACCTTAGCTTAAAGGCTGTAGGGTTCATACTGTCAAAAAGATGCGTTAGAGACTAAAGCTTAGTCTATATGCACTATGTACTAAAATAGGAGAGCTTATTGCTGCTTGCCTTGCCTAACTGCAATGCAATTCATGCTGTAGCACAGTTGGAGGGGGTATAGCGTGGCTTTCTCTGGTGTTCCTTGGCTCAGACCTTTTTGATGGTGTACATATACACAGAGTGTTTGATACAAAGTGACAAAAACAAGGCAATAGAAAGTTAACCCCTCATAATAGTGTATATCCTCTAATTCTCTGCCAACAGTCACCTACTTTGCCTCTCTCATTGTCCCCCAGAGATCATATTCCACAGGCATGGCCCTATAATCAGAGAAGTAAGATACTAAATTTTCTAAAATCAGAAGTAAATATGGTTCTATGTGGCTTCAGCTGTTTTAAAAACGGATTCCTTTATGTCACACTTATTCTAGGTATTGTTGGTTGGGGCACCTGATGAAAGAGGGTATAGGATAATAATGGGCCCTGCATGTCTTGTTTATGTAACATCATTGATTTCAAATACTCCTAATAAGCATAAGAACTTCAACACTGAACTTGCTGATCACTGCTGTAACACAAGCAGTGTTCTTTCTGTCTGAGTGAATTAACTTAAAGAAAAATCTGTACTGAAATTACCTCTTTGTCTACCCAATGCCTTTTCATTTTAGAATGTAGAGTGGTCCTGAAAAAGGGATGGTGGGGGAGCATTGTTTAACATTAGAACAAGATGATACCTGTTAAATAAGGTGTTTAAAATGGGATTTCCCTGGCAAAAACAGGACACACTGTTGTCCTATGTCCAAATTGGTATGTGTGCTTATGGCTTTTTGGTATGTCTAAGCAAGTCAAGCTTTTGCTCTACATTTCTCACAAATCTGCCTGCTGTGGGTGAGGTACAGGGCACTCACGGATGTGGCATTTGCCTTGTGATCAGCCCTTTTGAAAGCACTCTAGCTGTACTGTTCTGTCAGGGCATATTTGTAGAGTGCTCTAAATGTGCCTAATTGCGTGCCAAATTAATCCTTATTACATAATGGTTTAGATGAAGGCACTCCAAAGCAGAGTACCTTCATTAACTTCTGTAAGTCCCTGTGCATGAGCAGGGCTGAACTGATGCAGCCCGGCCCTGCCCCTTGTGCTATTTGTAGAATGGGAGGGGGAAGATAGCTGTGGGCTGGGTTTGCTCAGCCTGTGCTGGAGGGGGAGTGGGCAGATGGAAACACCCCACCTCAGGGGGACTCCAGTCCACTTGCCATCCCTACACTGCAGGCTGGGCAAATGCCAGTCCTCTGCTCTCTCCCCTCCTTTCTCCTTCTCCCATCCTTCAGACAGCACTGGAGCTGCAGGGGATGGGAAGGGGCTAGAGGGGAGCAGCTGTAAACAGGCAGCTCCTCTGCTAGATCAGCTGTGAAGTGAAGCTCTTTTCCCACCTCTCTCCCACCCCCTGACCCAACAGTGGATGTCTGTTGGGTTGGGAGGGTTGGTCTAAATCATGGCACTTTCTGCGAAGCACCATGATTTAGACTGGGGAACTGCATGCATGTCAGTGCCCGCAGTTGTAAAGAATACACTGAGTAAGAAGTCACACAGCAACCCCCAGTCTAGGACTCATTCTCTATCCCAAGTCTTGTATTGAATGTTAAGAAGGCTCCTTGAAATCCCTTCTGCACACTACATGGAAACTAAGGGCAGTCCAGTTCACAACTACATTCTCACTTGCCTAAATCAAGATGGCAAAATATGAGATCAACTCAGAAAACAAGAGCAACAGCAAAGAAGCAAAGAAGCAAAAGAGACTGGAAAAAGCACAGAATGGAGACTTTTAAAATAGTTCAAATAAATATCTTCCATGGAAGATAACTTTTTAAGCTACTAAAATGAGATTAAATGTTACAGGCTTTGGTTTCAGTTTATGGCATTGCTTTGGTCTAGCAAATTTCTTCCTTTTTATTCACTTGTTCAATGATGTTAATTACCTTGTTGTCTGCCTTCATTTTCACTGTCTTTTTCTCCCACTCCCTTTATGCGAGATAAGTAAATTGTTCTAATTCATTTTGCCTAATGATTGATTCTTTTGATGGTTACTTCAGTCACCCTGAGCCATGCAAGTGTGGACTTTGTTAACACGTACAGTAATTTCCCATACAAACAATTTACTTTCCCTCATTTAATATACATGCATGCCTTGTGACATGGAAACAAAATAGTCTCCCTACCTCTACCCAGAGGCACAACTGGAAAAGGTGGTTGAAATCACCTGCCTATGCAAGATTATTAGCAGGGCTCCTAGTTTTCTCATTTAAAAAGCACAAATTCTCTGCAAAATAGCAAATTCTTTAATTTAAAAAGCCAAAATCTATGATTAAAATGAAACACTACTAATATATATATAGGCCCATCCCTCCCCACCCACAGGCCCCTGCCCACAGCCTTGCTGTGGGGGGGCCTCCAGCTGCCAGGGCTATGGGGCCAGAGACCTGGGTCCATAGCCACCCTCCTGTCCCCCCCCAGCAATGCCTGAGCCTCAGCTACCACCTGCAGAGGCAGCAGCTGCTGTACCAGAGCAGAAGAGAGCACAGAGCCCAGCTCCCCGCCCCACCCATGGGTGACTCAGCCAGAGTGGAGCTCATGGGGGGAGTGGATGCAAGCTACCTGATGCATACTCAGGCTCCCATCCCCACATACTCAGGCTCCCATCCCCACAGGGCCTTAATTGCCCAGTGGATAGGACCCAGCATGGCAGAACAGGGCTGGGCAGGGAAGCTCGCTGCTGGGAGTTTGTGCCACCCTGGCAAGGTGCCCCCTGCCAACCTGGCATCAGTGAGGAACACAACTTCATGCTGCCACCCCTGCTGCTGCTGGGTGGGCAGGGAACACTTTGCCAGGGCAGTGCTTGCAGTGGCAAGGAGCTTCCCCATCCAGCTTTGCTCTGCTCTGCTGCCCTGGGTCCAACCCACTGGGCTACTGAGGCTCTGTGGGGATGGCATCAGCGTGAGGAGCCCAATCCTATGGCATGTAGCCTGCCCCGACCCCACACACAGATCTGGGAGCATATGGCCCCTCTCCACCCCCACCAGGAGTATGCACAGGGTCAGGGAAACGGTTCCCCCTGCACACCAGCTGAGACACCCACAGCCCTGTCCCACTCCCCTGTGGCCACACATTCTAGCCCTGGGCCCCAAGTCTAAGCACTGCACAGCTGGGCAGCCCCAGCCCCAGTCCTGCCCAACTCCCTTCCTGCCTCACTCCCTGCGTATAGGGAACTCATTCCCAACCCCCACCTGACTTACCTGAGGGAGCTGCTCTCTAAGGCTGCACATGCACATGCAGCCCCTGCCTGACTGTCCTCCTCCAGCTCTCCCAGCCCCTTGCAGGCTGGAACTCAGCCAGCCTGCAGAGAGCTCTTTGCAAAAGAGAAAAAACTGGATTTCTCCACCAAAATGAGAAATACATGTTTTTCTCAGTTAAGAGAAAATCCATGCTTTTTTTCCATTTTTCAGCAGAAAACAGAAAACCCAGATCCCTGATTATTACCTACAAAACATTTTTCTAAGCCTTTGTTTAGGCTTGGTTTTAAATGCCACCAATAAGATTCAGCTACCACACAGCTTTTCATGAGATTCAGACTAAAAAATTTCTTTTTGCTGTGTGTCACTCATTAATCTCATTTCATGCCCAGGTATGTTTTGTATCCTAGGTTAAATTTGCTGAACTCAGACAAAATGACTTTTCAGAAAAAGAATTTTCACCTAAAATTAGAGACAAATGGGCAGGGGAACTCTGCCCAGGGGAACCATAGATGCCCAAGGCCATGCAGGTTGCAGTTGCAGCAGTGACTACTTTTGCCACACCCTGCAAATGCAATGCCTAGGATTGCTGCCCTCCCCAGTTATGCTACTGCAAATGGAAAGAGGCTTTTTTTTCTCCCTTGCTTTGCTGGATCTGATTTACCTTAGCTTTTGTTCTTACTTTTCAAGCCTGAATATTTTTCTTTATCACTACTGTGGCAATGGAGAATAAATAGTTTAAGGGAAGTCTAGGAGACAGAATCATTTTTTTTGATGTTGCACTTTGCAAGTAAAACCTCATGATATAGAGGGCATTAATAGATCATCTTTAGGCAAGTGAAAGTATTTCTGAATCTTAATGTCATTCAAAAGTATACTCAAAATACAAGGGAATTAGACTTCATTTTGTGTGGTTGTCAGTCTGGTGTTTTTTGGCCCTAAATTTACTTGGAGGTAATAATAAAATGTTAGGACAATCAAAAGGAAAATTATCCAGTTTGTCATTGAGCCAAATCCTGGAATAATTATCATCCACTTGTCATGGAAATTTTTTAAGTGTGTGCTGCCAGTACAGAAGAGGTTAAACTGACATGCGCAGTTTGAAGCTGTGAGTGGAAATTTCCAAGGCTCACCCAGTCCTTGCCCCCTGGGTGACCTGCGGAGCTGTCAATCATTGTTGACCTACTTTCCCCACAGACGCATGCTCAGATTGTGTCAGCTCCTGACTGAGAGCATGCTCAGTCAGAACCTGACATGAGGTAATCGGACTAGAAATTTCTCTGCGGAGAGCACGCTGATTGGCTACTAAATTGATATAAAAGTTCTGTGAGCCCCTCCCTCGGTGGTGTGTGTGGTGGTGTGTGGGGGGAGATCGCACGGACCAGAGACAGAGGCTGCTGCTGCAGGGACTGTTCTCTGAGTCAGGCTTCAGGGCCTATTGATCTCCTCCTTCGGTGGCTTCATAGTACTCATTGTACTACGGTTTTGACTACGTTCATCTGGCTTCCTGACTTACCTTTCGAACTGATTAACGGCTTACGATTTCGGATCACCCTATGGACTTTGTTTAACTCGGTTCTGGACCATCGACCTCGGCTTTCTTCACCAACTACGACTCTGCTCATCCCTCCAACTGACGTCTCCGCTGCATCACCTTCTGGCTCCTGACCTCGGCTTTCTCATACGACCACCCGATTCGTCCATTGCTGTGGACTGGCGTCACGCGGTTCATCATCACCGTGTTACAGTTCGTTTTATTGTTTGTTTCGTTGTTTGTAATCCCCATTTATGAGCTGTTGACCAGCCCTGGGACTAGGTCTTCGGACTGAACCTCGTGGGCCAACAGACCCCTTTGTTGTTAATTGTTTGTTTGTGTTCCAACTGTAACTGAAGACTTTTCTGCCTACGCCTGAAGCGTAAGTCAAATAAATTCACCTGTTTTCCTCAATCCGCTCCGAGTCCCTAACTCCAGACTCTACGCCGCTAATCCCACCTGTCCGTATCTGATTGCCACCCCGGCCCACCGTGACCTTGGGGCCCGATCCTTCGGTTTTCCCCGACACCACTAAATACTGCTGCTTATGTGTCTCTCTCATTATTGCTTCTGTACTATCGTTGAGGGGAAAAATAGGTAAGTCCCAAATCATTCCCTATATATTTGCCTATTGAGGTAATGACAACTCCATAGCCCCCAATTTGGGGACATATTTTGACCTTCTTGTCAAAACCAATTTGTAAATGGAGAAGGAGCAATGACAGCAGGTACACAGCATTTTCCTACTAAACCTGCTGGGATTACTTTGCAAAATTAATGATGACAAATATTAATTCTGACAGGAAAATCTTCCAAAATATGGGTCTTCCTGTTGGAAGGAAATGCTTATTCTGGCTGCAATGGATTATGGGGAGGTCCAGGCAGTGTCAGCATGGAAACCTCAGGGACATTTCTAGTCCTGTATCTATTTCTGCAAAGGGGGAAATGTGCTCTTCAGAATATGACGTGAGCCACAGGGTGAAATTAAGAAATGTAAATTTGATATAAGGTAAATCTTTTACAATACTGAGATCAGATAGGCAGTGGGCTAACAGCTCAAAGAAACTTGTAGAATACCTGTCACTGGCAGGATCTTAAACTATACTACATAAAATAGATTAAAAAAAAAAATAAGCAGCCCTGAAGTTCCCAGTCTTCTATTGATAGGATGTATGGGAAAGAAAGGATTTTTTATAATTGGGGCCTAGCTAAGGCATAGGGGCTAATGCTCAAGCACATACATTTGCCCTGTTAAATAATTTATGCAAAACTACATTGTATTAGGAGTGGAGGTAATGGTGCTATCTTATGTAAAACTCTTAGTAGGTAAAAAATACAAAAAACTAGAACTCTTGGTTCCAAAATGATACTTTTTATTAGACCAACTGGAAAATGGTAGGAAAATTGCCCTTTTCTGCAAGCTTTCGGGATCGAAGTCCCTTTGTCAGGCTCTAGGAAAGTGTAGATGGTACAAGATGGTAAAAAAATCCCCACAGGTAGGAAATGAACTTCATTTTTGCATAGAGGGAGCTGAAGATGGAAGTCTGTCCCTCTGGGTCCATGAGTGTCTTTGTGAGCTGGGTTGAGTAGCTCTTTGATGTGTTGATCAGGTAGAATTCCTTCCCTGGAGGTGTCAGATGGCAGGCAGGGAGGCAAAAAAAACTTCCTTGTTGTCCTGCAATGAAGTTTAAAATCTAAAATCAGCTAAAATTCGGCATCTTCCATGTTTCAGGGGTATACTTAGTAGCTGTGTTGGTCTGAGACGAAAAGACATACAAAAAACTAGAACTCTTGGTTCCAAAATGATACCTTTTATTAGACCAGTGGGAAAATAGCAAGAGAATTGTCCTTTTCTGCAAGCTTTACCTACCTCTTAGTAGATAAAGCACTCTAAAAATGAGTCATATATTCCCTCTTCCAAGGGCTGCTTAATGTTAAATAGTGAAACAGTTCCAGAACACCAGATTTTTCCTCCTTCCTGCTGACTACTCTTTTCACTACCTCTATCTTCCTTGCTCCTTCTCTTTCTATGGTCACATGAAATTCACTTATGTCAGATGAGCCAACACAGTTTTGGTGGACAGGGTGGAAAAAATCCCCATCTAGACTAGTTGTTAGGTCATTCTCCTATTATGTAATATGGTTTTGAACCTGCTGTGGGATAAGATGGGTCTCCCACTTCCTGGTGCTCTAAACAATGTTATTTAAATGTGGCGTTGGCAGCACATAGGGTGTGCACACAGGTGGGAAGTCACCGCTCACAACCCCACCCCCCTTTTCTGCCACTGGGCTGGCGGCATCTGCAGGTGGTCACCAACCCCTGGTCGGCGCTTGCCACCCCTCCCTCCTCCTGCTGCCGACAGTCCTGGTAGTGTCTGCAGGAGCTCCTTGCTTACTGCCACCATGCTCCTGTTGCAGCCAGCACCATTATGCCCTCCCAGCTACCGGGGGCACGTTGCTCATGAATGGTGGACCCCTGTATACACATTTGCATTTGAAAGAACAGAATGAGTCATGCCCATTTTATACAATGGACGGTTGTCTGCACCTAACTTTCAGAAAGGGTATTGGATATACCTTCAGTAAAGGATGGAGGCATCTCTGTGCAACCTTAATTAAGGTGCTTGAATGCTATAAACTTGTGAATTCTATAGACCTGTGCCATTGTCAATAGTTCCTATTGGCTAGCTGTAGGCCTCTTCCTCCCCAGCATGGAGGAAGAAGGATCAGTGTTCTATAGTGCCTAATTTTCCCAGTGCGCTGTATTGGGAGGCAAGATTTCTCACTCTGGGTTCTGGATTTCACTACAGTAGCAGATTAGGCATTAACATTTGGGCACCCATGTCCTTTATTGGATCGGAGCTTTATGCCCGAGTCACTTTTCAGATATTTCTAGACAGCCTCCTGACCATGCTCAGTAGTACTACAACATGGCTTTGCAGGTAGGACCACAACATAGCTTTGCAGTGGGCACCTAACTCAAGCTGTCTTAGAGTGACTTTCAGCATTTGGCCTCCAGTATGCTTATTGGCATGCACTTGGCACCACTCCAGGGTTATATGTAGACATTTGCCTCATGCAATCTATGATCTTGTAGCTTGCATTAAGCCTCATGACTAGATCAGAAGTGGCTTGTGCACATGTTTTCCAGGGCAAGGAACCCAATCCAAATAACTCAGGGTGTGGGAAGGGTCAGATAGTGGGTCAACAGAGTGGGGGAGAGGGGTGTGTGCACTGGTAGGGTTGGGGGGGGGTTGGCAGGTTGGTGGGGAAAATTGGTGGTGGGGGGGTTAGATGTCAGATGTTTGGTAGATCAAGCTAATCCATTCCCAGTCTGACTTAGCTCTTTTCTTGTGAAGTAATTTAGATTGGGTTGGCCATTTTTTGCCTGATTAAACGTTCCCAAATGTCTGCACAGATTGGCACTTTAGATCAGTGGTGTTCAACCTTTTGGGCCAGCAGGCTGGATGGGCAGTGCCCAGACTTGGCGCTGAGACTGATAGTCTTGATTCAGCACAGGGCAGTTGTGGCAGGGCCCTATCCAACTGTGTGGAGAAGGGCACAGGGCATCTCAGCTCTGACCTGGCCCCATGGGTGAGAGGAGGGGACTTGAACCAGACACAGCCCAGCCCCACAGGAGAAAGCGGGCATGGCCCATCCCCATCCAGCTGTGGGGATGGGAGGAGGCATTTTGACCTGGTCCAAAGCTGCTGTGCAAGACCTGGTGTTTGGGATTTTGGCAGCCAGAGAGAGTGGCTCTATTTATTGCCATTGCTCCCCTGCGATCAAATTTCCCAATCCAGGGGGAGCCCCGTAGGCTGGATACCCATGTTCCACTGGCTACATTTGGCTTGTGGGCCAGAAGTTGAACACCCTTGCTCTAGATCAGTTTAACACTACTTAAATTGACCTCAATGTAACATTTGCATATACCCTAAGCCAGTTATCATGCCTCTTTCCATATTATACCCAATGGTGCTCTTTAGTGCAGTTGCACAGGAAGTGTAGAGTACACATATTTCTCGGTTCCCATGTTTGTAGAGATTGCAACACTGAGCAGAAAATGGCTGAAGTTCTAAATCTGGACCTTAATCAATAGTACAATGCTCCCTTACACTTTAGCATATACCCTCATTTGAGTTTTCTAATTTAATTCAGTTTATAACTCTGTTTTATAATTCCTTTTCATTTAACTACCACTACAGCAATGAAACTGACATTATTGGGCTAAATACTTGCGCCCCGTCCTACCTCAAGTATGTAATTTCACAAGGAAATAAGCACAATATTTGACTTAGTTGTTTGCATTTGGGTAGCTGGAGATGCTACAACTGAGGCAGTAGTTCTTTTCATAGTTTGTAGGGCTGGAAGGGACCTGAGCAGATCATCAAGTCCGACCCCCTGCCATGGCAGGAAAAAGTACTAGGGTTAAACAACCCCAGCAAGGTGTTCATCTAGCCTCCTATTAAAGACCCCCAGGGTAGGAGCCTGCACCACTTCACTTGGAAATTGGTTCCAGATCCTAGCCACCCTGAGTGAAATAGCGCCTACTGATGTCTAGCCTGAATCTACCCTCTGCCAGCTTGTGACCATTATTTCTTGTCACTCCTGGTAGTGCTCAGGGTAACAGGGACTCCCCCAGTGCCTGCTGGTCCCCTCTGACTAGTTTGTAACAGGCCACTAGATCCCCCCTCAGCCTTCTCTTGTGGAGGCTGAACAGGTTCAAGTCCCATAGCCTCTCCTCATAGGGCCTGTCCTGCTGCCCCTGAACATGCGAGTGGCCCTCTCCATGTTGTCCACATCCCTCTTGAAGTGTGGCACCCAGAACTGGACGCAGTACTCCAGCTGCGGCCTGACCAGTGTCACATAGAGGGGGAGGATCACCTCCTTGGACCTGCTTGGGATGCATCTGTGGATGCATGACAGGGTACGGTTGGCCTTCCTGACCTCTTCCCCACACTGCCTGCCCATATTCATCTTGGCATCAATGATGATTTCAAGATCCTTTTCTGGCTCTGCCCTGATGAGAGGGGAGTTCCTCAGCCTGTAGGAATTGAAATTCCCCTTTAAAGGAATTGAAAAAAATGAGTCAAGTGCCCTGTTTGCATGTCTTAATTTCATAGTTACATCTAAGTCTTTCTGGCTCCATGCTATTGATTAGTATGTTCCACCCATAAATTTGACAAATGAAGTAGAGTTCATTATCTACATTGTACTTTTTGGCTTTCTGGAACCTCATTTTTGTATTAGCAGAACCAGGAATAAAAATAGGTCCCATTATGTCTCAGTGCCATGCTCTATCCATCAAGTCTCCCTGCTTCCCTTCAGAATTGTCTCATGAACCCCCCCCCAACACCATTATACTTCATTTCCCAGTTAATAAATCAAAATTAATTGAAAAGGAAAATTATACTATGTTTGTTTTACCTTGCATTCTTTGCCTATGCTGTATCTATTTTTAAAATTACTTTTGTCCTTTTATGTATTTGGCAAATTATTTCTTTGTTTTCATTAGAACTGATATTTTTTTCATTGGTTTTTGTTCTCTAAAATGAAATGCAACAAACTAAATAGGGCCTTTTAAAGGAAAAATATCTTTGGGTGTTTACACCATAAAAGATGCCATCTCAACTTTGGGAGCATTGTACCAATGACAGATTAAATACAAAATCCTGGGCCAGATTGCACCTACATAACATTGGTGCAAATATATGAGTATTCCTTGGATTTCAGTGAGATTATTTTATCTCAGTACCTGGGATCAGAATCTATCGCAGCAACATTCGTTTAAAACTTGTTTCCATCGGAGATATGTTTTATCTGAATTGTTAATATGGAAAATCTTAAAGTGAATCTCTCTATCTCTCTGCCTGTTTCTCACTGGTACTTCATACTACCTCTCACACAACTGTTATCTGATGAGAAATGGGTTTTAGTGAGGTTGAATTAAGACTTATGAAAGCTCAGTTCTATCCTACCATTATTGCCAGTAAGTCCTGCTTGTTTTTGTTGTTTCATGAAACACTAGGTAAATGGTGGGAAAAGCATTAATTATGAATGTTAAATGAGTTGTCATGTGACGCAGGCAAAACACTAGTTCAATAAATTTATAGTCCATTACAAAATTTCATAGGTTGAAAGACTCATGCTTTCATGTGCAGATCTGTAGAGAAGCTAGTGGTGGTTGTGTGTGAGGGTTTTTCTTTCTGATCAATCAGTTCCTACCCATGTGACTCAGCCCTTCTACATGTCCAGGTAAAGGCACAATGGGATCTAAAGTGCAATCCACACAATCACACCTTCTGCCATACCACATGTGCATGGCAGGAGATGTGATTGTGGGATCATGCATTAGATACCATCATACCTTATTGCTGGTGCAGGAGGAGCCCAATTGTGGGCTTCCCTTGCACCAGCAAAAAGCAGGTTCCTATGCCAGGGAGGCCCCTCACTTGAGCAGCTCCTGACCTCATGCACCCCTGTGGCTGGTAGATTTCCCAGGGGTACATGAAGCCCCCATGACTGGGAGATCACAGCCATGCCTTGTGGCTGCTGGGACACAGCTGAATCACATTGCTGTTGTTATGCTGCTGGGACCCAGTATCTGCAGCTTCAGAAGTCTGAGTCCTTGTGCTGCCAGGATCCACAGTCAGCAGCTGCTGGGCCTGAGAGTTTCTTCAATTGTTCCTTCAGGGACTCGCAGCCCTGGTGGGGAGTGTTGCACTCTTGTACCTGGGATCCTCATCAGTCCCATAGTTATGAAGTTAGTACACATTTTTTAGGTTGACATTTCTAGCTGGTTGGAGCTTTTTATGGCATGGTAGGTATTTTGCATGTGTAGCTGGTCTCAAGGTAATTGCACAGTTACCGAGTTAATTGTGCAATACCAGTAACATGTAGGCGGGGCCTAGTAGTGGTCACGTTTTGACTTCAGATATAGTTCTACTTTTGTATGATTACAAGAAAAAAGGAAGAAAGAGTGCTTAGATGTAATGTTATCTTTACGTTACCGATAAGTGTTTGTGGGTGTTATTAACAAATTGAAAGTTTAAAAAAATATTTTTTTCAAAGGAAACCATGCGGGAGAAGAAAAAAACCCCCAAACAACCCCAGCTTTGGTAAATACACGTTTGTCTTTGAAATGGACAATCAGTTGGGGGGGAGGGGTTATTATTTTTGTTTTATACATCTCCCCTAAGTGTTGTTGTATCTATTTTAAAAAGCACAGTCTTTAATGTTATTTATAAAATTCTGCATTGAGAGACATATTCTTTTCACATACCTGCAGACAGGCTCTGTGATGGCAGTTATAAAAGCACTGTATCTGACCATCCTTTTCCTGCATATTCTAGTTTTGTTTGATCTTACCTTATCTAGATAATAGCATGGTCCATGATCTGGGAAGGTCCCAAAGACTTTTGAGTTAACTGTAAGCCACATAGCTCCCTGGATTTAGATTTCACATTGTCTCATGTGCAGGTTTTGCTAGAATGCATTCTAGCAGGCTGCTGTCAAAAAGACAAAGGCATGGATAGTTGTAACACTGTCTGCCCCAAAAAGAAATAATCTGTCCTGACTCACTAGGTGAACATGAAAACACTCCGCCATGGTTACTTAAGTATCCAGGAGCAGCCAAGAAGCAAATGATTACATAATGCTATAATTTTACAAGATGCTTAGGAGAGATTAAAATGGGCATCTCCCTGCTTTAAAGACTGTATTCTTTAAGTTGAAGGACTTCTTCCCATTGACCTCACCACGAGCAAGATCTGGCCCTAAATTAAAAACTTACTAGAGCATTTGGATAAGGGGGAGAAGAAAATGGAGAAACCATGTGTAAAGGCTAGTAATTAAAATATCACAATTTCTGTGTGCTTTTCTTCTATCAGAAATTAGAATTGTTTCTCACATCCATTTCCAAGCACATTTTCAGTAATTGCGGGGGGGGAGCATGGAAGAATGTTTCTTCTATAAAAGGTCATGACTTTTTTAGTAACTAGGGTGATTTATTACTACATTTCAGTAAGAGGATCATTTATGGATAACTCTTCCCTTCTTTCTTCCCCTAATCTTCATAGTCTCAAGATGCATATCTGTTAAACCAAGTGAATTCCAAACTAAATTCATGCATAAAAGAAAAAAAAGGAAAAAAAAAGATTATCTTGTAAGAGCAAAGGGTATCTGGTGAGCTATTTTATTGTCAGGGCAGATGAATCAAACTATAATTGGCTCTATTAGCATACTCCCAAGGTGTGTGCTAATTGATAAATTCTTTACCAGCAGTAGAATTGGCTTGCAAATGAGTGAAATTCTTTTGTGCCTGTGAAAACTAAATCATTTCCCCGTCAAACATCTCTCTTTACCTCCAACCTCTCTGCTCCTCCCTCCACCCAAACCATTCCTCAAAAATTGTTACTTAGAAGGACAATTTTTACATATCTGTTTTTTTCATGGTAGTTCATAACTTTAAATATATCCAATTAGACTAAGTATAGACAATCAAAAAGCCAGAGGCTAAATTAATTTAATCTTCACAGGTTAGTCTAAGATGCGTAGATTGAACCAATCAGTAAATGAACAGACATTCACTTTTGATTCTGGAAATTTAGCCACATACCTGTAGTGGCAAAGGCCAGAAGCCAGGGGGCACTAGGGCTTGCCTTCCTGTTCAGCAGGAGGAAACAGCTTGAGCCAAGGCTAGTCTACCCACCCTGTGAGCAAGGCTTCATAGGGGAGGTGCAAAGCATCCTGGGATGCTGGGGGACTCTGTGGTAACTTGAATGTGGAGGGGATCTGCGACAAAAGCCCAATAAACTGATTTTACCTAAATCAGTTAAGTCTGATACTACATTATCTTGAACCAGTTTCAGCCATTTGGAAAGCGATTTATGTGTACTGAACTTCTGTTGTGTTACAGTTTTAAACCAGTTTCCAATCACTTATGCCAGTTTATGTGTAATTTGTGCCCCTAGCCTTAGAGTATGGCTAAAAATCAATTTTTACAGAGCTCTTTATTTGAAAGGACCTTTTTAGGCCTTTTTAAACAAGACATGAGAAAGTTACGTTAACACGAATAGTTTGAGAAAGCAAAATTAATTAAGCTCTGCAATTGTACATGTGCACAAGGGAAGACAGAAGCAATGCCTGGCACATAATGGGCATTACCAGAATGCACACAGTAATGACATATATTTGTTATGCAGGAAGGATTCTGAAAGGGAGGTGGGGTGTCTTTGCTCTAGCATCCATGCGCTTTAGAAAGTGCAGGAAAGTAATTTCTTTCAATAAGAAGAAATTAATATGTTCCACTGAACTAGCAGATGAGACATAAATTTACATGTGTGTGGCAATGCCAAGAGGGAGTTTGATCCTGCTGGCTGGATTAGCATTGCTGGAAGAGCCAGTACAGCATAAACCACTAAGGATGAGCTCACGTATAGTAGAAAATTTCCTGCATCATGAGGCTAAACGTGGGTTATATTCACTTGCATAGTAATCTGAGCGTCTCTACTTTTTCTCTTTACAGGAAGCTGAGCAACGGTATTGAGTTAGAAAAGTAGGTATAATCAGAGGAAAAGAGAGGATATAGCCAGAACATAGGTGCTTAAAGATAATCCAGGGAATAGAAATGCTAGAAATAGCCACTTTAAGGACCTTTAGTTCCCTACACTGGCAGGCTTGAGTAATGGCACATGCTACTAGTACGTTGAAGAGTGAATGGGGAGAATCCTGAAAGGCAGTCACTGACAGGATTTCTTCTATCTATTCTGATGCAGCATCTGTCACAAGCAGCTGTGCTATATAGCTCATAGTGTCTGGTATAGAAAAAGGTATTTAGGTGCCTAGAGAGGAATTAGGCACTTAAATACCTTCTAAGAACTAATTCCAAAAGGTTGACAAGGGAAAGACACTGAAGCAGTTGGGGGAGGGAGAAGATAGGGGAAAATAGGGTTGAAAAGGAGGATAGAGAGAGGCAAGAGAATAGGAATAGGAATAAATGGGTAAATTCCTATATACATGGGAGCAGAATGTGTGTGACAGGGGAAAGCGAGGGGCACAAACTGGAGGGAGCAGAGGGATGCTGTGAAGAAAATGTCATCCCGTAATTTTTCTTCCCTCACTTGTCCCGTCTAAATGGAGTCGCTGTTGCAGATTCTGGCTTTCCACTGGCTTCAGTCATACACATCTTCTTCCAACTCCTCTCTCATGTCCCTCTCCACTGTATCTCCCCACCTCATCTTTGGTCTTCCTTTTCCGCTTCCTCCTGGCATTGCCATTCTGGTAACTTCTTTTACCATCTATTCTTCTGGACTCCTTTGAACATACCTATGCCATGCCAGTCTTCTGTCTTGTACTTTCTTAGATGCCTCCACTACTTTTGCTGATCCTCTGTAAGTATTCCTCACTTTATTCCTCCAGCTTGCACTTCCTCTAAACTCTCAGCACAAAGTACCATGTTGTCCATAAACATCATATTCTAAGGTAGCGTCCTTATTTGTTCAGTAAAAACATCTATCATGACCGCAAACAGAAACGGGCTCAAAGCTGACCCTTGATATATACCACCATTCATCTCAAAACTTTTTGTCTCTCCTGAACTGTTCCTCACTTTTCCAGTGCATATCCTTAATGGTTCTGACAAATTTCTCTGGTATCTCCTTAACTCTCAGACATTTCCATATTTCCTCCCTGGGTACATGATCATAGGCTTTCTCCTGGTCAATAAAAATGAAATAGATATCTTTACAACCTAACTTTACCTTCCCTCTGTTTCTTGTCTTATTGCAAAAACTGGATCCTTGGTACTTTTCCCTGGCATGAATCTGTACTGGCCTTCTCCAGTGACTACCTCAGTCCTTAACTGATTCTCCACCACTCTTTACCATGTTTTCAAAGTGTGAGACATCAATTTGACTCCCTGATGGTTGCCACACTCCTGGACATCATCTTTCTGTTTGAATATTGGCACCAACACACTCCCTCTCCATTCATTTGGCATCTTCTCTGTTGCCGATATCACTTTAAACAGCTTCCACAGTATATCAATTCATTCTTCCCCCAGGATTTTCCAACTTTCACTGGTATATCATCAAGTCCTGTTACCATGCCATTCTTCATTTTCTTCAAAGCTCTTTTCACCTCTGTTCTGCTGATGTTGTTCACCATGCCTTGGTTTTCTGTAGCACTGCTCACAAACTTCTTGGGTTCTCTTTGTTCATCAGATCTTCAAAATAGTTCTTACACCTGCTCTTAATCTCTTCTTCTTTCATCAACAGTATCCCACATTCATCTTTGATCATGACATCAAAATGTCATCCCATAAATCTAAAATTACTTCTACGTGCATATGTACTGGGATAACTATATGTTTCCAAAGGCCTCCTTATTTCTGGCGTTTCCTATTTTTTTTAGCTCTTGATTTTGTAATTTTATCATAATGTTTTCAGTTTTTAATAGCAGTAATTATGGTGACAATTTAGGATCATGCCAGAAAAGTAAACCAACACCTCTCCTACTGATGTGCATTTGATGGTAAGCAGGTAGAAACTGAACAGTGAAACTGAGGAAATTCTTTTGAAACTTCACCTACAATAAAATAGAATCATAAAATCTTTCAAGTGTCAAGCTGACATCTTATACCATATCAGAAGTAATAAAATACTGAAGCAAAATGATGCTATGAAATAAGTAAAACCTGAGCCTTTAGAATGCATAATTTTAAAAGGCGTTTTAGCAAATTTTTGCAAACAATGAGGAATAAGCAACCTTCAGTGATTATTTTTTTTGGAGATGACAACTTGCTCAGGCTTTTGTGGATTGCACTCACCAAAGGAAAGTAAAATCAAAGTGATTAACGGTATAGTGTACCTTTCTCTTCCAAATGGAAACATTTTCTGAATGGAAAAGCTCATGAATGTATAGGGAAAAAAATTCTCTACCTATGGATGTTCAAGACATGAAAAATCTGTTAAAAAAATAGCCCTATATGCTGAGACGCAACATACTATGGAGTGCTGTTCAATGAATTAATAGCATTCACTCCAACCTTGTCTTTTTTCACAAATCAGCATTTCCCTTGAATAATGAGATGAGGCTGACAGATAAGACAGCTAAACATGTTATGAGAGAAAATGGCAATTAGAGATATATGCAGGCCACAAGCTACCTGTTCGAGAGGCTGTTCAAATCTCAGCAGGGATAATGGAAAGCTACCAGCATGGCAAATCTGTGAAATCTGCAAATTTAGGATTTTTCTTGCAGGTTTTGCTACAGTTTACATGATAAAATGTATACTATAATTTTTTTTTTAAATGTGTTTTATACCTATGTGTGTAACCTCAGTAGGATAATGCAGTAATGAACATGCAACAAATGGCATTGGAAATTCTGGTTGTGCCTTTCCCGGGTCACATCTTATACATTATTGAATGGTTTACTTTAAATATTCAAATCACACATCAATTGCGTTAATCAGTTCATTTACTAATAATGTAGAGGTTGCACCTGGAATATTTGCCTTGAGTCGGACCAAATTTACTTCGCGTTTCCTGATACTTGGCAGCAGCATGTATTGGGATAAGTGCTTGTTCAAGGGGTTGAACAAGTTGAGAGCATTGTGTCAATTTATTTCAAATTTAAGCCTTATGTACCTTGATCCAAACCATTTTCATACCGATGCAGAATTTAACCCTACAGTACATTTCAATATTTTTGTCCAGGTTAGTTTTATATCCCCAGAAATGAGAAGGCTTCTCTTGCCTTGGACAGCAATTTAATCTGATTGATTTTCCTGACTTGCAGCTTTTCTGACAATTTAATTTCTCCTGTCTCAACTTTATCCCATGTCTTCCCCTCTCCAATCTTAAAATAGAATTAAAGTTTGAACACAGTGCTCTCTTAAACTTTTCTTATAATAAAGCCTTCCAAGTCTCTAAATAGCATTTGTTTCTGCATTCAGTACTCTCACAGTTTGATGCTATTTTTCTGGTAACAAGGCATCCAGAAATAAAAGCAGTATTTCTGGGGCAGTTTTACCAGTGTCATAATAGCAATAGATTCTTACCTCTTAGCTTGATAACATGGTACTTTTGTTTATACAAGCTGATATTGAATCAGCCTTTTTCCTACCATATCGCATTGAAAAACATTTCTTATTTGCCCTCTGTTTTCACCCTTGGCATGCTTTTGTTTTTACTGTTATCCAGGTATCCTTTCCTTATGGACTATCTGCATTACTGATTCTCTTCCCTCTTAGTCTTTTTCGTGATTGTTATCAAAGCTGTTGTTCTGTTCATACTGCTGATGCTACCAATATCTTTTTTCCTACCATCTAACATATCAATATCATTTGTGGATTCAAGTTGCACATTGTTTCATTAATTACTAGTCATTACCAAAAAGGTGAACCAAAACCTAACTTTAAATTGCTTCCTTGTGATGGTTTTGGCTTGCGGGGAGGCTAAAATGTGCCTTATGATATGTGTGTTTTACTTTGCTTGATTTCCTTCCCTCTGCCCTTCCTTGTTTTGAGATTGATTTTAGAGAGGATTTTAGTGATCTGCTTAGACTGCTGGTTATAGGTTGCTTAATTCAAGCTCTGGCTTGAATGAACTGAAATCCATACCTATGGAAAGTCAAGATTCTCTCTCAGCAGTTTGTATAGGTTGCTTTGAAATGTATTGAACATCTTGCTGATACCTGCCCAGAAGGCAGTAGGATATCACAAGTACCACCATCATTTATTAATTAGCACCCTTCTGGTAGCTTCATTATATAAGATAAGGATTTGGGGGATTACAGACTGAACCACCCTGTCAAGTCTAGAGCTTCTGTCAAGTTTAGACTCTCCTTGTTCATTCATTCAAAATGCAATTCTGTTACCAGGGTCTTAGGTTGTAGCCATGTTGATCTACGGACATAGACAAGGTTCTTTGGGCAAATCTGATCTCTTTTATTAGACCAACTTAAATAGTTGGAAAACATTTTTTTAGCAAGCTTTTGGGTTTAAAATCCCTTAGTCAGGCTGAGGAAGTCTCTGCAGTTGTTTTGTGCTGGATGGAATGAATAGTAAAGAAGCCAGAGGCTGGGCTGGTATGCATGTAAGACAGGCAGGCAGTGAAGATATAAATTGAGGAGTCAGTGGGTGAGAGACAAGTGGCAGGGAGGGGCTGAAAGTAGCAGTGAAATAGTGGAGAGGTACCTGGGGAGTTAGACGTCAGGTGGGTTATAATGTGTCATAAGTCCAACATCTGTATTTAGTCAATGATTTTTTGTATCCATGTATTCTGTTACCATGTATTTATTTATAGTAAAAAAGACAAAACCATCAACAATGCAACACAAGTCACAGTGCTTATGCTAGGCTTCAAGCAAGTAAATGCTGCTTATGTAGTGCCAACCCCTAATTTCCAGAAGGATTATCATCTTCCTCAGACATTTTACGTACTGATGCTATCAGTCTAGAACCTTTTAGGGGCACTAAAGTAATTTGTACATGGGGGAAGGGGTTGCAGGCAGCAGGGGGAGGCAAGGTTAAGAAGTCTTTCTGGTATTTCTTTTCAGGTAAAATGGCTCTAGGTGGTGGTGGGATCCCAGTAAGATGGTGAATTCTTCTTTTAAACCAGTCCATCCATTCTAGCATTTCTTGTTCATATGTTCTAGAAAACAGGCCCCTCAAGGAATGGAGGAGGGCAGTTAACTAGGGCACAGAAAAGTTATCAGAAATAGCTTCAGAACAAGAGAAGTGCAGCTATCTTGTTCTTTTACATAATCAGCCTCCCTACTACCTATAGAGTACAAAGATGTTAAAAATGACACCAAGTCAAATAGGATTTCATGTAACTATTCTCTGTGTTTACTAAACTCTAAATCTCAAAGACAAAACTGTATATTTTCCCCCCTCAGTTCTGTCTTTTAAAAGCCTGTAAAGATTTCATTCAGTATAAGGACTGTGATTTCATAGATTTCATAGACATTAGGGCTGGAAGGGACCTCAGGAGATCATCGAGTCCAGCCCCCTGCCCAGAGGGCAGGAAGTCAGCTGGGGTCATAGGATCCCAGCAAGATAAGCATCCAATTTACTCTTGAAGGTGTTCAATGTAGGTGCTTGAACCACCTCTGCTGGCAGACTGTTCCAGACCTTGGGGGCTCGGACAGTAAAGAAATTCTTCCTTATGTCCAGCCTGAAACGGTCTTGCAGGAGTTTGTGACCGTTCGACCTCGTCATCCCTTGGGGCGCTCTGGTGAACAAACGTTCCCCAGAGCCTGGTGGTGACCCCTGATAAACTTATAGGTGGACATCAGATCACCCCTGAGCCTGCGCTTTTCCAGGCTAAAGAGTCCCATGGCTCTCAGCCTGTCATCGTAAGATCTGTTTTCCTGACCTCTGATCATGCGCGTGGCTCTCCTCTGGACTCTCTCAAGCTTCTCCACATCCTTTTTGAATTGTGGAGCCCAAAACTGGATGCAGTACTCCAGCTGCGGCCTCACCAAGGCCGACTACAAGGGGAGAATGACGTCCCGGGATTTGCTCGAGAAGCATCTATGGATGCACGCCAGCATTTTGGTCACTTTACTAGCTGCAGCATCGCATTGGAGGCTCATGTTCATCTTGTGGTCAATGATGACCCCCAAGTCTTTTTCTTCTGTAGTGCTAACCAACGTAGCACTGCCGAGCCTATAAGGGTGCTGCAGGTTTTTCCTCCCAAGGTGGAGAACCTTGCATTTTTCGGTGTTAAACACCATGAGGTTCTCGTCTGCCCATTTGCTGAGCTTGTCCAGGTCAGCCTGGATCACCCACCTATCTTCTGGCGTGGATGCTTTGCCCCAAAGTTTGGTGTCATCGGCGAACTTGGCCAGTCCACTCCTAACTCCAATGTCCACATCATTAATGAAGATGTTGAACAGTATGGGTCCCAGGACAGAGCCTTGAGGGACCCCACTGGTTACAGGGCACCATGATGAGTGACTGCCATCAATCAGAACCCTCTGGGTCCGACCACGAAGCCAATTTCCCAGCCAGCGGATCGTGGTGGAGCCAAGGCCACAACTGGGCAGTTTGGACAAGAGGTGATCATGGGATACCAGATCAAAAGCTTTTTTGAAGTCAAGATATATGACATCAATCTCTTCTCCCTTGTCCAGGTGATAGGTCACCTGGTCATAGAAGGAAATGAGATTGGTCAAACAAGACCTACCCACAACAAACCCATGCTGGCTGTCCCTTAGAATGTTAGCCTGGGCCAGTCCCTCAAGGATGGCCTCCTTAATAAACTTTTCTAAGATCTTCCCCAGGATAGAAGTCAGGCTAATGGGCCTGTAGTTAGCCGGATCCACTCTCCTCCCTTTTTTGAAGATCGGCACCACATTGGCCTTCTTCCAGTCTTCGGGCACTACACCAGAGCGCCAGGAGTTTTCAAAGATCCGTGCCAGGGGCTGGGCTATGACGCTCGCCAGCTCCTTGAGTACCCTGGGGTGCAGGTTGTCAGGGCCAGCTGACTTGAAGGTATCCAGCTTCTCAAGGTGTTCCTTCATGAGGTCAGCATTGATGGAGGGTAGGGGATTCCCCGCACCCAGATTTCCCTGTCCCATAGCAGGCATGGGCATCCCGTGTGACTGATGAAAGACTGACGCAAAGTACCTATTTAATAGGTTGGCTTTTTCCTGGGCGTCAGTTGTCAGTTGCCCCATCTGGTTTAGCAGGGGTCCAACATTGCCCTTGCTTTTCCTCTGGCTCCCCACATACCTGAAAAAGGACTTTTTGTTGTCCTTGATGCCTGAAGCTAGCTGGAGTTCAGTTGCAGCCTTGGCTTTCCTGGTTTGCTCCCTGCAGGACCGGACCAGCGCGGAGTAATCCTCCTTGGAGGTGAATCCCATCCTCCATCCTTTGTAGGCTTTCCTTTTTAGCCACAGTAGGTCCGCTAGGTCTCTGGAGAGCCAGGAGGGCTGCTGTGCCTTCTTGCTGCCTTTCCTCCGTGTTGGAATAGATTTAGCTTGTGCACTGAGGATCGCTTCCTTGAGAAACAACCACTCTTCTTGAACTCCCATCTCCCTGGGGTCATGGTCCCTGAGGGCCTGACCGACTAGCCTCTTGAGCTTGTCAAAGTCGGCTTTTCTGAAGTCAAGGACTTCTGTGTTGCTGACTGACTTGCCAGCTTTACGGCGGATGGTGAAGGTGATCAGCTCGTGGTCGCTGTCACCCAACTTCCCATTGATCACTAGGTCGCCGATTAGGTCGTCCCCCGTAGCCAGTACTAGGTCAAGCAGCGCTTTGCCTCTCGTTGGCCCATAGACTTCTTGGGTCAGGTAGAGGTCATCCACGCACGAGAGAAAGCTTTGCGCCCGCTCAGATTTAGCTGAGTGATCTTCCCACGAGATGTCCGGGTAATTGAAGTCACCCATGACAACCAAGGTCCTGGAGCAAGCGGCCTCAGTCAGTTCCCAGGCGAACTCCTGGTCAAGCTCGGGACTTTGAGTGGGAGGTCTGTAGTAGTGATGTCAAAAACTGTGCGATTCTTCTGTGAAAATTGTTCTCCCAGAGGTGATTGCATCTCTACTTTTCTGCAAGAGTTAATTCTGAAGCATAGTAGTTGCTTAGTTTCACCAACATGTACTCCATGAGGAAGCTTACTGTATTGGAGAGACACCATAGAGATAACTATAATTCACATGTGTAGCATCCATGGATTTTGATGGTTTTGTGGGGTATATTGATTGTGGTGGCAATGAAAATGTTGACAAGATTTTTGCATCTGTTAAGGAAGGCTTTTGTGTACTTGGTGTGCTGTTTGATCAATGGGGAGTTTGTTTCTGATGATGAGTTGTGTGGTGAAGTTTTGGAGGTTGTTTCAGAACCAGTAAAGGATGGGGATGGAAAGTTTCTCTTGAGGTTTGCTCTTTTTTGAGCACAGACTGTAATTGTTCTGATGCACCTTCCCATGGGTTCCAGTATGGAATGGTATGTGACCACCATCTTTTACCAGTTAATCAAATGACAAATAAAACCAGATTGTTTTGGCTTGAGCACCCAACCGAGACTACAAATTTAGTAAACAACTCTTATAAGAATTTGGCTTCTTATAATGTACCAGAAATTCAGCATTTGCTTTGTCAAATAATCTCTTTCAGCCCTTCTGTTTCTGGCAATGGCTTGCGACTAGAGTTGTTTGGAGAACTTTTTTCAGTGGCAACTTCTGGGGTTTAAATTATGTCCCATAACAGAACAGAAAACAATATTTACATGAAAACAGAATTGTGTCAAATAGTTTTCAAATAACACCCCCCCCCAAACTCTTTCAAATGTTGAGTAGTTATACCTGTAGTCTGGGATATGAGAGATTAAGAATTAGCTCCTCTTTTTCCTGATTTAGAGCAGAAGGGGTGGGGGAGGGGTGTTTGGTTCTACCCCAAGCCACCTTGAATTTGGTAGAGTTGGGACTTGAACCAGGAGCTAACAAAGAACACTGGCCTGAAAATTTATTGACAAGGAAAATTTCATCAAACCAGTATGTGTTTACAAAGGTTTTGTCTTTGAAATTTCTTTAAAACATTGTAACAAGCTTTAGTTGGAACCTTTTGTGCAGAGGTCAGCAGTTATGACTTTGGGATATGCAGATAATGAACTGAACTAAACTTTTTTTGAACCTTCAGAAGTATGTGGTCTGATATGAATTCTTGGCAAAGGCTCAGCTCAGTCTTCTCATCAAAAGAGGTTTGCCAATGACTGCAAAAATTCTCTTCTAACAGTGAGATACAAGGGATAAGTAAGAAAACTGGTAAATCATGAGCCTTCCCAAAGCAATACCAATAGTTATATATACTAGTTATAAAATTATCTATAACTATTTTTGCTTCCCTCTGAGATGTTCATTGGAAATAACAATTGATTTGTTTGCTGATATTTTCAGCTTTGTTCCCCCTTTTGTCTTTGTGGAAAAAGTAGCAGTTAGATGCATCCAAAAACTGGTTTGCCTGCTAGGAATTTTGGGACTTTGTTTTTGTCAGCAGTCACTCTGGTTGTTTTGTTTTCTAGCTCATCAGTTCAGTAATAATGGACTTATTAAATAATCATGAAGCTCAACAAGGCTGTTGGTAATACCATGAAGGTTAAACAGTTTTCTGTGCTTTGTTCTGAAAACAGTTGCATTTGGGGGCTGGGGAGAGGCGGAGGCGAGGCATGTTATGCCTGAAGATTTAAATTTGCCATATTCCTTACCTCAAAAAGTAAAACAGAAGGATAGGGAGCTACCTTAACTAAAGTGAGAGGGTCATTATTATATACACGGTATTTGAAGTTCCAGTCGTAATAAGCTAGCCTAATTGTGCCAGATACTCTGCAAACACCTGGGAAAACATGCTCCCAACCTTAAAGTCAAAGTTAAAATCACAATTATGGAAAACATTTGTAGAAGAAATCAAACTTCATGTTGTGGTTGAATCAGAACTGACAGAGCCAGCTTTTCTTTATTTGGGGCTATACTGTGATCACAGGGAGAATTCCATACAGCAAGCGGAATCACCCACTTGTCTGTTTCAAAGGATTTTTCGAACTCTATAAATTTACAAGCATATTTATTCTTGAGACAGAGAAAGAGAAAAAAATACGACCTTGGAGAAACAAAACAATAGTAACAGACATACAGGCAGGTTACTTAAAGAAAACATCCGTGTACAGGGTAATATATCAAGACAAAACAAGGCTTGCAGGATTCCTTAACACATAACATGTAACTGAAATAAGCAGTATCAGCACTTCTGGTCTCTGTTTTCCTAGTCAAGCAGGCCAGAAGCCTGACCAAATCCACTACTACCACATCCCTCCTTTTTTTTTTCCCCATCAAGTTAGATATTTATAGCCATTAGCCTTTCAACTTCTAGTTTTTCTTTCTCTTTACTTTCTGCTATTTCAACATATAAATTATATACTTTGTTTCTATTGGGCTATTCTGCATTTGCTTGGCAGTACAACTTAAGCAACATTGTTTTATCATAAACACTAGGCATACTCCAATAAAAACAACAAAAAATATCAACAAACTATAAATGACGATAGAGCTTAAGGAACTGAAAATAGAGCTAAACGAAGAACTCAAATTCCAGCTACCTGACTCATGCAATTTAGCTGCTTCTTTTCAAATATGTTTACTTAAATCCTGGATTTCTTCTGAATTATCGGGACTATAAATACAACATTCTTTACCTATTAAAGCACAGACTTCTCCTTTGCTGGCTAGTATATAATCTAATGCAAGTCGGTTTTGCAGTGTTATTTGCCTTATTTCCTTCATTTCTGTATTAATTTTATCAAAACTATCAGCAGTAGCATTAGCAATCTTTTCCAGAGATCCTGCAACTTTCTTTATCTTGGACATAGCTAAGCCTGCGCCATAGGTGGGGAACATTATACCCCAAAACCCTTGATTTTCTGTAATTTCGCAAACATTGCGAATTCTTCCTTTAGGTAAGTAAGATCTAATAGTAAAGGCAGGATACGTTGCTGAGTCATAGCACGTTCCTCTCCAACTGGAGGGAAGATTTTTATAGGCCTTATCTCCACACACAAAATAGTGACCAGCTAATGCAGTAAATCCACCTGTATTACACTTCTTCATTTTTTAATAATAACCTGAAAATCCTTTGATGAATGACATAACAGAAAGAATACCAGTGTCCCAGGAACTGTTGATCCATGCACCTTGGGTATTAAATTCTGCTTCACATTAACTGACTCCTACTGCAACACAAGATCCATTACAGGTCCAATAAAACTTTCCAGGGGTGGCATACGCTAATCGTACATAGTCAGACCGGTTGCAACTTACATTCTGCCAGTTTTGTTCCCATGAAAATTTGAATAGTAAGGGGCTAACATCTGAGATGCATTCAAGGGCACCGGTATCATGGGTATCCCTCCGGTAGAATAGATAGGGACATGACTACATATCCAACAATGAGAGACATTTAAATCTATCCCAATTTGATTTACTAAAGACAAGAACATATTTTCATGAAATGATCTTTGTCAGTGCGGAAGTGTAGTTTGGTTTACAGAGTTTCTCATAACTGATAAGTCAAGTTCATATAAGATGGCCCAAAAAGAAATACTGAGAACTACCCAAATCATGACTAACCAACTCCACCTCAGGAACCAGGAACTAGGTAGAGGCCTTTTTCCTGTCCTGAAGGGCATAGTGGTGTCATTGGGCCACATCCTCTTCGCTCTGTAGTGACAAATCCTCTTCAGCAGTAGGCACTTGGCTCACTACTGGTATTAAGCTCTTCTGCTGGCAGGTGCTAGGCTCACTACCAGTTTGTGGAGGCTAATTACAAAACTGATATGGAAGAGACTCTGGGTTTAGCAGGGATGATGTTGTCTTACTGTGTGAAGCGTGGATCCATGTCTGGAGTCCTTGACACTTTATTGCAGTGTTGGTGGTCAGGAGTACCTGGAATGGGCCTTTCTAATGAGGTTCCAGCAATAACTTTCATGATGGACTTTTATATGGACCCAATCTCCAGGCAGGATAGGATGGCATGGCTCATCTGGTTCTTTGGGGAGAGCTGCCTGCACCTGTGAATGAAAAGCCTTAACACACTTCATTAATGCCTTACGATAGTCCATAATGGTATCATCAAGTGAATGTATATTGCAAAAGTGGGAGGCAACAGGTGATGAGGCGGGGTGCCTCATGGGTCTTCCCATTAGAATTTCATGTGGGCTAAGCCAGGTCTTTCAGTTGGCAGTAGATCTCATACTCATAAGAGCTATGGGAAGTGCATCTGGCCACTTTAGGTGAGTCTCAGCACAAATTTTGGCCAGTTTATTTTTCAGAATGCCATTTTGGTGTTCCACTTGGCCCGAGGCCTGTGGATGGTATGGGCGATGAAAGTTCTGTTGGATCTGCAGGACTTTGCAGACTTCTTTTTGCTTACAGTGATGGTGTCAGCTTTTGCACATGGGTAGGCTTCTACTCATCCAGAAAATATACATACAATAACAAGAACATATTCATAAGAACAACATTTCTGTATCTGAATAAAATCTAATTGTAAATTTACAAATGGTCCCCAAGGTGGGGGATGTGCTGCCTTCTTTTTTTTTATAGGCTTTCCCACATTATGGGCTTGGCAAATAGGACAGGATAGGCAGTACTGTTGAGCCACAGATGGAAAAGTTGGAGCAAACCAATCAAGCTTAACAGCTTCTATTACCCCCCCCCCTGCTTTGCTCACATATGCCATGCCATAGCGTATGCGAGCAAGATGAGGAAGAAGGACCATTGGGGCAACCAGGCGGCCACCTAGGGAGTGCCACAAAAAGTCAGGGTGTAACAAACACCCAGCCAGTATCCATGTATATTTCTCTGGTTCTGGATCCTGATCTTGGAGGAGGGCAACATCGTGAAGACTTGCCAATAGAGACTGGTCAGTTGGAATAGACAAAAACACAGGCGTAGCCTGAGGAGTGGAAATAGCCGCAGCTTTGGCAGTGGAATCTGCCAGAGCATTCCCATGTGTAACATCATCATAAGGTTTCTGGTGAGCTTGACATTTAATAATAGCAACAGCAGAAGGTAATTGTAAAGCATTTAACAAGGCATTTACGTATGGACCATTACTAACCTTAGCACCTCCTTTGTTTCCAAAGTTGACCATAATCATGTACAATACCAAAAGCATAGTGAGAATCTGTATAAATATTAACAGAGGCACCAGAGGCCAGGGTGCAAGCCCTGGTGAGGGCCACAAGCTCAGCAACTTGAGCTGAATACACATTAGGTAAGTGATGGCTTTCTATAACATCATATTGGGAACATACCATATATCCTGCAACAAGGGAACCTTTTGAGTTTCTTTGACATGATCCATCAACATAGAATACTAGATCTGGGTTTTCCAAGGGGTTGTCCTTTAGATCAGTGCAGGGCATTGTTAGGTGAGCAGTAACAAAAATGCAATCATGGTGTTCACCATCCGAAGGGGTAGGTAACAGAGAAGCAGGGTTTAAAACAGGGTACCTAGTTAGGGTGACATTGCCAGCAGAGAGAAGCAAGATTTCATACTTAGTTAATCTAGCATTTGAAAGGTGTTGGGTTTTTGTTTTTAGTAAAAGAGCTGCTACAGTATGTGGGACAGCAACAGTAAGGGGAGAACCTAATACAAGGCTAAAGGAAAGTTCAACAGTGACAGCGGCTGCAGCTACAGCACGGAGACATGTAGGTAGTCCAGCTGCAACAGGGTCAAGAGCAGAGCTATAATAAGCAATGGGACAGTGCTTGTCTCCATGTGTCTGAGTAAGTACTGCATGTGCAAAACCGTCCTTTTCATGACAAAAGAGAATAAAAGGTTTAGTATAATCAGGAAGGCCCAAGGCAGGAGCTTGCGACAGAGCTTGTTTAATAGAGGCTAAAGCGGCTTCGATCTCTGAAGTCCAGGGTAAAGGCTCAGGGGTATTAACAAGAGTCAGATTTTGCAAGGGCTTGACCATAGAGGCATAGCTGAGTATCCACTGGTGGCAGTAGCCAGCCATGCCTAGGAAGGTACTCATTTGGGACACAGTAGTTAGTCTCGGGATTTTAAGAATAGCTTCTATTCTGGAAGAGGAAAGCAGTCGTTATCCAGCAGAAATATCATGACCTAAATAGTGGACATGAGGAAGAAAAAGTTGTAGCTTTTCTTTAGAAGCCTTATAGCCTTTTAGGGCAAGAGAGGTGAGGAGAGTTAAATAATCAGTTTTTACAGGCTTCAAGGGAGGTAGATGCCAAGAGCAAATCATCAACATATTACACAAGCACAGAATTTTCTTTAAATATTATGTCATCTAGATCTTTCTTCAGAATTTGAGAAAAAAGAGAAGGGGATTCAGTATAGCCCTGGGGCAATCGCGTCCAGGTATACTGAAGTCCTTGATAGGTAAATGCAAAGAGAAACTGGCTATCAGGGTGTATAGGAATAGAGAAAAATTCAGAACACAAGTCAACAACAGTAAAATAACAAGCATTAGGAGGAATGGAGAACAAGATAGTAGCTGGATTTGGTACAACAGGAAAAGTAGGTAAAACTGCAGAATTTACCGCACGAAGGTCTTTTACAAAGTGATAGATATACTTTCCAGGTTTTTTTACAGGAAGAATAGGTGTATTACAGGGGCTCTTAGTCAGGAAAATGATACCTTGCTTTAAAAGAGCAGTTATAACAGGGTGTATCCGTTCTTTGGCTTCTGGACATAAAGGGTATTGAGCAACTTTGGGTAAAGGCTTAGCTAGGTTTAATCTAATTTTTACAGGCTGGGCAGTATGGATTTGTTGTACTTCATTAGCATGCTGGGACCAGAGAAACGGAGGGACAGCTTTTATGATTTCTTCTTGCAACACAGAAAGATCAGGGAACTCAGGCTCAGGAGGTGAGCTAGCTAAGGCAGCAAGTACAGCCATTTCATTAACACAGAGTACATCCAAATAAACACCATTAGGAGAGCAAGTTTACAAAACAAATCTCTGCCTAACAAATTAACAGGAGGAGAAGGACTAAGGAGAAAGGCATGTTGATCAGAAACAGGACCTAGAGAAACATGTAATGGCTGGAAAACAGGATGAGTAACTATTTGATTTGAAATTCTTACAGCGTTTACAACAGCAGAGGACAGGGGAGTTGTGGAAATTCTTCAGCTCGAAAAGTAGAACGGCGTGCACCGGTGTCTACTAAACATTTTGTAGAGATACCACTTATCACGCAGGAAACGAAGGGATCATCTTGATTAAGTGGAAGAAGTGGGGCTGTGATGATGTTACTATTCCTCAGGCTGGCCTAACAGGAGGCTCCCTGATTCGGGACAGAGAATTGAGTGGGAGGAGGTGGTGGCGGGTCAAACATCATCACCAGCTGCCCAGGCTCGTGAGGACATTGAGCCTTTCAGTGTCCTGGTTGGCCACAATAATGATAACTGTCATTATTTTGGGACTGAAATCCTCCTCGTCCCATCCCACGACCACGTCCCCTGCCTCTGAACTGTCCTCGATGGAAACCTTGGCTTTTGTCCCTGCCTAAAGTCTGTAATTATAATGACATTAGCTTAGTTTCTGTGGATTTCTTTTTCTTTTCCTGGCAGGTTGTACAACGATTTGCAATGGTGACTAGTTCTGCAAGTGGCTTAGTCTGCCAACCTACAGCAATTGTGCACAACTGTTCCTGGACTTTAGAAAGAAGTCCGTGGACAAAAGCAGAAGCAACTGCTTCTGGGGCAGTTTCAGCTGCATTTTCAATACCAGAATGTCTTTCAAATACTACTTTTAAGTGGTCCATGTAGTCTGCTGGGGATTCCCCTTTATTTTGTTTACAGTTATGTATTTTGGTCCAGTCAGTTTTTCTGGGGCAAATTTTAAGCACAGCCTCAAGGAGGCATTTTCGGGCATCTGCTAAGGGATTTCCAATTCCGGAGTCTTGAAGAGGCCAAGTAGCCTGTGCAATGAGGTGGTTGTGGACTTCAGAGGGCAGAACATTTCTCATTAATTGGTTCAAATCTGCCCAGGTTGGATCACAACAATGGATTACAGTTTCCAATTCATCTTTACATTCCTGGGGTTCCTCCCTGATGTTGGGAAATTGTTTAACAAGGTTTAGGAGATCTCCTGTGGTCCAGGGCACATGGACTGTGATTGCAGTTTCCCCATTTGCACCTTGTCCTGGAATTTGGCGTAAAGGCATAAGCTGAGCCTTTTTAGATTTTAAAGAAGGGGCTGGATCATACTGGGTACCAGACCTTAAACAAGCAGAGGGGGTCGAGATTTCAGGAGACAGACGCCTTGCTTCCAGTGGATGTGGGCATGCCCCAGTGGCAGGTGATGGTTGTTGAGTGATAGTTTCCTGGCGAGGTGGGCTAATCCTGCTGGAAGAGCCTATTTGGTTACTTTGGACTTCTTCAGGTTCAGATTGTGCCTGGGACTGATATGGGGGTGGCACATTAAGAAAAACTATTATATCTTCTGCAGATTCATTCTCAGTTATTTGTGGATAAAGTTGTTTTGGTGCTGATGGTACTGTTGATGGGTGCACTTTTAATTCCTTTATTTGAGATTTCAGGTTCTCTTGGGAATCCTTAAGACTCCAAACTTGAAATTTTTTTTTTTTGACGTCTTTTGGAAGCTTCTTTATACTAATCAAAAAATGTGTCCCACTGAGTCTGTGGTATATTACTGCCTCTTGACTTAAGGGCTCTGCAGAGATGAACGATTTTACTTAAATCAAATGTTCCCTCCAGGGGAAACTGTCGGCTAAAATCATCTCTGGTATACCAATTCCATTTGTCTAGAAACTTACAATTTTTATGGCCATAGTGTGTGTACATGTACAATGCTGGAGTCCCTTTTGGCAGAGCTGGAACATCTTTTAGACTCTCCTCTCCGCATATTTATAAACTCAATTCACACAGGTCTTTCATACAGGAATGGCTTATTCGGGGTGTCCAATCAGGTTGTGAGATTTGCTAGCAGCACAGAGATGCTGTGGCTAATGTCCAAAGACAAAACTCCACAGCAATAATGGCACACAATGCAGTTACTCACAGTTAGACATGGCTTATTTATCAGGCTGGGGAAAGGGTAAACCTGTCCACTGGGTCACGAGGTTCCAGTTGGGCCCCTCGCATTCAGAACTGTCCTTCCTGACAGCCTTGGGGTGGCTGAACCCAACCTTAGTCTCAAACCTGGTCAGTGGCTCATATTTCTCAATTCATACTCTCAATTCACACAAGGGAATTTCTGCACTGAAGCATGAGGTTCAAGAGCATCTCTTTAGTCTCAGCCTTGGTCAATGCTTATCGTGGAAAACACTCACACTCTAAGAGTTTCCACCTTGCATCCTTGCTTTCAAAGAGCATGCAGAACAAATCTGTCATTTTCGGGGTGGCTGCACAAGGTTTCCACTCCTGGCCTCAGAGAGACCTCATAGTTCTTTACAGAACTTAACACAATTCACATGGTGAAATACTGTCATTGACAACGGCAACACAGAGTCTTTAACCTTAACTTTCTACTTGCAGTTACTACTTACACAGTGGGTGTGACAGTTCTGGCAGAAAAAAGTTTGGAGGGGGTGAGCCTCAAGTAGTGAATCAGGAAGACACAGAGACAGCCTCTCACTGAAAAGCCCCAGTAGAGATTTCAAAAGGTCTCTTACCTTGGTTTGGCACCAGGGCTTCAGCAAACAGATGTCCGTGTCCCAACTGATCACTCTGGGCATCTCTATCCGAGTCACAGCACCAAATTGTAGAAGAAATCAAACTTCGCATTGTGGTTGAATTAGAGGTTGAATCAGAACTGACAGAGCCAGCTTTTCTTTATTTAGGACTATACTGTGATCACAGGGAGAATTCCATGCAGCAAGGGGAATCACCCACTTGTCTGTTTCAAAGGAATCCTCAAACACTATAAGTTTACAAGCATATTTATACTTAAGACAGAGAAAGAGAAAAAAATATGACCTTGGAGAAACAAAACAATAGGAAATCACACACAGACATACAGGCAGTTTACTTAAAGAAAACATCCATGCACAGGGATCAAGACAAAACAAGGGATGCCGGATTCCTTATCTCATAACACGTAACTGAAATAAGCAGTATCAGCACTTCTGGTCTCTGTTTTCCTAGTCAAGCAGGCCAGAAGCCTGACCAAATCTACTACCACACGTTGGAGGAGGACATGCATTGAAGAAAGATGAAGCAGTTTAGAAGGCTATATAGTTTATATAGCTTGGTCTTGAATTATTTAAATCTGGGCATTTTAATTAGCATAGTGAAAATTCACTGTTCCTTCCATCTTTGCCTTTCTTGTGCTCCTCTCTCCTTCCAAAAACAATCTTCTGTTCTGACTGTTTTACAAATTACAAAGCGTGAAATCAAATATCCAAAATGCTACATTTGCAATGAGGTCAGTATACCAGTGGAGTTTCAGGTGCTCCTGCTGTTTTCCAGTCTCAGCTTCCTGTTGTGCAGTAGCTATTGTAGGGAGAGAAACCCTCCATGCTTACCTTGGATAGGGATAACAAGGTGATGAGAGGGTCTAGCTGGGTAACTTCTGCTACTTCAACTGCAATGGAACTTCCTCATTTTCTGTCCTAATCCATGTTGTTGGCAGATGGAGATACAAGGCAGACTTCATTTAAGTCAAGTGATTCCGGCTGGATTGAGCTCATGAATATGTGAAAGAGCACAGAAGACAGGTAGAAATAGAGTCTACCCGTAAAAATTGATTTCCACTGTCACAGAATTCCTGTCTGATAACTGCATCTTGATAGCTCCTGTTTGATAATTATAGTCGTTCCAAGTCCTACAGTGAAGTCTGTCACTAATTTCACTAAGAGATGAATGTGGGACAAGGGAAGAATTTATCCTACCAAACCTTGACAACAGTCGCTTCTGAAAAGAACTCATCAGACCTTATAGATTTTCAACCAAGCCAAAGAAGTGCATGTTAGTCCATTTTTGTTTTCTGCTTTTTTTTCTCCCTGTCTCTGTGTGGCATCTTTACAAATTGGCCTCCAGCTAATGCACATTTGTCATGTATGCCATGTTGTAAGGAGCTCACTCGGGAAGAACAAAAGTCTAGTGTATTGTGACTGCAGTATTTTTAAATCATTTAAATCTTATTCACTGCCTTCTTTTAAACATCAGTAGGCTGAACCTTAACATTCAAGGAGTAAACAAAATCCAGGCTAACAAGGAATACTTTTACACAAAGAAGTGAGATGAGATTTTTGTTATTCATAAGAATGAAAGACACTAGAATGTCTTGGAATTTCCATAAGCATGATTGAGTAAACCCTCATATGGTTCTTGTGTCAGGATAATGCTATGAATCATTTCTGTTTAAAACAACTAGTTCGGACCTTGCAGACACTGGTCTACCTTTCTGAGTTAGCATCCTGTCAAAAGCCATTCTACCGTCCCAGTGATCTACCTCTTAATGCAACTCATCCTTGCAGCCAGGCCACAGTTAGTGTCATCCCTTTGAACTAAACAAGACCAGAAATAGTCAAATAGATTTGCATCAGGTCTTCATCCCCACCCTCAAACTCTGGGCCAAATTGTCTTTACTGAAGGCTTTGAAACAAGCAATGTAAATCTTACTCCTTGTTTCAAGTGGTTTCATACTACCTTAGTAGACAATAGGAAAACTCAGACTTTATGTTGGCCCTATGGGCAATACTTCAAAAAGAAAACTTAAATGTATAGCACAAGCTTTTTGTCAGAGAGTTATCACAAGCAGGTAGGATTGTTTAGAAACTAAAAAGTTTGCAAAAGTGTTTAGAAAAATCTATTTCTGCTTTTCATCCTAATTTTGTTTCACTAATACTTTCCAGTTCGGTGATAGGTTCCCATCTCTCACTGATAATTAAGTAGATAGCCATTTCCCCCCCGAGGTAACATTAGGACTTGAAATGACTTCAGTTATTGGAGAGAGAATTCTTATTTCTTAATTGCACTAGTTTTATTCCCAGACTGCTTACCCTCCAATTCTGGCTTAGTTAAAAAGTGGCCTCCTAAGGCCACAGTACTTGCTGCTGCTTTTTGATATTTCTGAATAAAGTTTTTGACCTAAGTTGGGGTGGGGGGTTGTTTTGTGGTGTTTTGTTTTTTGTGGTCTAGTACATAGTAAATAGTGGTGTGCAAAGTGGGTCCTATTTGATTTAGATTTGGCCTGAATCGGGGACAGTGATTTGATTCATTTATTCAGATCACTGTGCCTGATTTGATTCATCTGAATCAGAATCTGAAGATTCGATGCTGATTCAGAGAATCAGCCATTTGGACATAGACACAGCTTTAAAAGTTTTTTCTACATACTTTGAGGTACCAGGTGCAGCTCGTGATCACTGTGATGCTGGGGCACACGGAGTGTCCCACAGGAGTATGAGGAGGAGCCCTCCACGTGCTTTACAGTGAACCCAGAAGTGGACCAGAAGTACTTCTGGGTCTGCTGGGGAGCATGCTGGGGGGCCCCCCACACACCCTTCCAGCTCAGCATTTGGTTGCAGGGGGACCCTAAGTGCCCCCCCAGACCCAGAAGACACCAGTCACTGAGCCAGGGGGCCATGAGGGGCCCCCCTGAGGGTTCTCCATTAGACCTAGAAGTGTACCAGAAGTGCTTGTTGTCCACTTCCAGATCTGCTGACAAGCATGCTGGGGAGCCCCCCACGCTCCTGTGGGATACTCCATGCACCCCAGCATCTCAGCACTCACGGGCCCCTGCTACCTAGAGGTATGTAGAAAAAACATTTAAAGCTGTCTCTATGTCCTGAATCTTTTTTCCCCCCAACAGCTGGGAGCTGGGGTGGGCGGCGCTGCCATTGAGAGTGGGCAGGGGGATGGAGCCTGTGTTATTTGGATATTCAGCTGATTTGACAGTAGCCAAATCTTGAAATCAGATTTGGCCAAATCAATTTGAGACATGGATTTGAATCACCAAATCAAATCACTGTTCCCCGGATCAGCTAATTCCAAATCCAAAGTGAATACTATCTGCTTTGCACAGAACTAGCAACCACAATATTCCTGTTTCTATGAGCTCCCTTTTAGGGTTACTTCCTGACTTGGGCGGGGTTTCTGTTTTGGTAGAAACTACACACACCCTATAGTGACTGTCTGGGGTTGTGCTCCCTGACCCTTGTAGGAGCCTAGACAAAAAAAATAATGTTTCAGTATGTTAAATATGGAGCACTCAAGTAAATCTTGAGGTGCTGCAATGCTGTGGAGGAGATTAGGTCTGAAATTAAAACGTAATCTTGCAAAACAGTAAGAATTCTTAGCTTTATGGAAGTCCAGGTGTTATTGAATGCTGAGAACATTCAGCATTCAATAATATGCATGATCAGTCTCAAGGTCAATTGTAACCATGCAGGATTAGTGGTGACAACCGTTTAAAAAAGAAGTCTTTGCTAGTTCAGTGTAGCAGATATCAGTATGGCTAATCAGAAACATTCAAAATTTGAGAGACTTAGAAAATTAAGTCTTTTTTTTATTTGCCTTCTGTGTTTTGAACTTTTCAATGTCCTCTGGCATCACGAGAGACTTGTTTTCACAAATTCATCTGACCTCAGGATCCAGTGTTTTTAAAAACTGAAATATTTATTGACCGATTCAGTTGTCAGTTACCATGTGAAAAAAAGAGATGTATACAGTCCAAATACTTACTGGAGAATTAGAGCCTGTTAGAATATGGTATTTGTTTTACAACATGGATGGCTCCCTAAAATTGACAAAACTGTAAAATAAGTTTAATAATTTTTTTTTAGTGTTGATCAATCAACTTCCCCCTTTATAATTTAATATAATACCTTTTAAATATCACTTTATTTCATAACATACCATAAAATGAAAAGGGGTATGGAAATATGTAATTACATTTTCTATTTGATTTGGCGATTCACTTGGCCAGCAGTTGCAGGAACTAATTGATTAGAAGAAGGAGCTCATACAGCCTAAGTTGAATCTTGCATTCATTATATATTCAATGTTTTAATACAGACACAGTACAGATGTTCTGTACATGTTGGAACCACAGGGTACCAACCAGAATTATCAATGAATATTGATTTTTTGCTTACATTTCATATTATTAAGGAGCCTAGCAGCTGTCATAAATTACATTTCAAAAGGAGGTAGAGAGAAGCATGTTATGAACAATGTAAGACATCCTTGAGAGATGAAAGATACAAGCAATCATGGCTGAATTGTAGGCTGTCTCCAGACATTCATTTCTAATGGAAGAAATTTCATTAAGTAGAAAAATAGCCTTGGAGCCATACTGTACAGATGTTCCTCTAGTGCTACCGCTGGGGAGCTTCACAGGTGACCTCTCTAGCCAGAAGAGAACAAGAGTTCTGCACCCTGGGCCACCCCTTCCCTTAAAGAAAGACCATTACTTGACAGCCTGCCCTTTCCCCCACCTGGAAAGGGGGCAGACTGTCAAGCAGCATTTGGCAGCTCCTGAAAAGCAGCAGCTAGCACAGACAGCCAGGAAGGGTTCTTGCTTGGGGGGAATGGTGGGACTGAAAGGTGGCTGGGGGGGGGAGGAGAGGAGAGGATGTGGGAAGGGCATTCTCCCACGGTGAGAACACTCCTGGGCATCCACTCTGAGCTCCTGGAGTCTTGCAGCAGCCTTCCTTACCCAAAGCTGCTCCAATCTGACCCAGACCAGTGTCAAACAAAACAAGGATGTTTACTGTGGCGGCAATGCACTTGGAACTGCTTTGGGTCAGCTAGGGGGAGCAGAAAACAAGGGGAAGCTGATGGGGCAGGAACTGGGCTAGGTAAAGCCTTTTCATTCCCAGCTCCTCTGTCTTCCCTTTTCCCCTCCCCTCCCACTCAGCTGTGTGGCAGAGGTGGCATTTTTAAAAGCCACAGGGGCTGGGAGCCATATTGCAGCGGTTTTCCCCAGCCCAGCTCATTGCTCCCAACTCCCCACTACCTCTTGCTGCCCCACTAAATAGAAGGGTGGTGATTTAAAAGCTGGCTGTTGGGAGCATGGATCTGGAAGGCAGGGACCCTTTCCTGCTCTACTGCTCTCCTGGGAATGATTTAGCCTAGCCTGCTCCACAGTTAATTTTCTCCCGGTGTGGCTGTTTCTACTCCATAAGAAAAAGCCTTAATGTCTATGCACTCCTGGTTTCTACTGGAGAAAACAGTGCCTCTCCCAGTAGAAACTGGCTTTATCTAGCCTGTCTGGAGAGTTCATCTCAAATGTGAGCAAAAGGCCTGCATGGTACTTCATGTTATACCTGAGTGACAGATTCTGTTGTGCCTGCTTTCCATTATTCTTTTCATAAATCCTCAGAATTGCAGATGTATTGACAAAGGTTATGAATAAATAATTGATTCATAGATGTTAGGGTCAGAAGGGACCTCAACAGATCATCAAGTCCAACCTTCTGCATAGGCAGGAAAGTGTGCTGGGTTCTGATGACCCCAGCTGGATGCCTATGTAACCTCCTCTTGAAGACCCCCAGGGTAGGGGAGAGCACCACCTCCCTTGGGAGCCCATTCCAGATTTTGGCCACTCTAACTGTGAAAAAGTTCTTTCTAATGTCCAGTCTAAATCTGCTCTCTGCTCGCTTATGACTATTATTTCTTGTAACTCCCAGGGGCGCCTTGGCGAGTAGAGTCTCACCAATTCCCTTCTGCGCCCCCATGCTGCATTTATAGGCAGCCACAAGGTCGCCTCTCAACCTTCTCTTGAGGAGGCTGAAGAGGTCCAGGTGCCCTAGTCTCTCCTCATAAGGCTTGGCCTGCAAGCCCTTAACCATATGAGTGGCCCTACTCTGGACTCTCTCCAGGTTATCCACATCCCTCTTAAAGTATGGTGCCCAAAACTGGACGCAGTATTCCAACTGCGGTATGACCAGTGCCCGATAGAGGGGAAGTATCACCTCCTTGGTTCTGTTTGTCATGCATGTACTGATGCATGATAAAGTGCAGTTAGCTTTTCTGATGACTTTGTCACACTGACAACTCATGTTCATCTTGGAGTCCACTAGGAGTCCAAGATCCCTTTCTGCTTCCGTGCTGACAAGCAGGTCATTTCCTAGGCAGTAGGTGTGCTGGACATTTTTTCTCCCTAGGTGCAGCACTTTGGATTTCTCCTTGTTAAATCACATTCTATTGTTTTCTGACCATTTGTCCAACCTGTCCAGGTCTGCCTGTAGTTGTTCCCTGCCCTCTGGTGTGTCTACTTCTCCCCACAGTTTTGTATCATCCGCAAACTTGGACAGAGTACACTTCACTCCCTCATCCAAGTCACCGATGAAGACATTGAAGAATATCGGTCCAAGGACCGCAACCTGCAGGACCCCACTGGACACGTCCTTCCAGGTCAATACCGACACGTCCACCACTACTCTCTGTACGACCCTCTAGCCAATTTGCCACCCACCAGATTGTGTAATGATCCAAGTTACAGCCTCTTAATTTGTGCACCAGTATGGGGTGGGATACTGTATCAAAGGCCTTCCTGAAGTCTAAGTAAACGATATTTACCCCACTCCTGCATCCAGGTGTTTTGTAACCTGGTCATAAAAAGAGACTAGATTAGTCAGGCATGATCTACCTGCTACAAGCTCGTGCTGGTTTCCCCTCAGCATAATTTTTCCTGCTGGGCTCTCACATATATAAGCATTAATAGTATTTTCAAAGACTTTACCAAGGATGCAGGTGAGACTGACTGGCCTGTAGTTGCTTGGATCCTCCTTCATCCCCTTCTTGAAAATAGGGACCACATTGGCCCTTTTCCAATCTTCCTGGACTTGTCCTGTGCACCAGAAGTGCTCAAATATTCTTACTAGTGGCTGTGCAATGACATCAGCCAGTACCTTCAGTACCCTCAGATGGAGCTCATCCGGGCCTGCTGACTTAAATGCATCCAGTCCTTCCAAGTGACTCTGCACTATCTCAGGGTCAATGCTTGGTGGTCTGGCACCCTGCTGTTGTCTCTCTATGATCCCATTGTAAGATATGTCTTGCCCCTTATTTAGGAACACCAAGGCAAAGAACTCACTGAGAGTTCAGCCTTGTCCCCTCTGTCTGTCACCAATTGCTTTAGTCCATTCAGTAGTGGTCCTATACCATTGTGGGCCTTCCTTTTACTTCCTATATATTTGAAAAACAATTTTTTGTTATCTTTAACATGGGATGCCATCCTCAGCTCCATGGTAGCTTTGGCCTTTCTAACTGCCTCCCTACAACTGTGAGCTGAGGAGGCATACTCCTTTTTAGTGATTTCTCCCTGTTTCCACTGCTTATATGCCCTACTTTTTGCCCTTAGGCTGCTCTGGATTTCTCTGGTTATGAGAGGGGAGGGGTTAAAAGTCCATCCTGTTAGAATGATTTGAATCGAGATGGCTCTCTCTCCCACCCAACCCCTCTTGAAGAGGACCTCTTGAGACTGAATGGTAAAGATGGCAAAGGAAACAACAGGAAAATGCTTCCTCAGGAAAGCAGAATGCAGGAGTAAAGCCTGCTGGAGGTGGGGATTGAACCTGCCACCTAGTAGTTGATAATTGAAGGTATTCATAAAGATTTAAAAGAACAAGCCTTCTTTGCTACAAAGCTATTTCTACTTGGCACAGTCCTGTGAAGATACAATCTGTTATAGTAGCACTGTTTCAGCAATGCTAACATATTGTATTAGTCTAATACCTTCCTAATAGTGACTCTTTCCATATGGCAACTCTCTCAGCATAATTTAATCATATCAATCACTCAAGTACAGTATCTTGAATAAAATAGAACACTCCTCACAGCTACTGTGTTTGAATGCAAACCATAAAGCCAATAAACCAAATGATTAAATAAAACCATGCTTTTAAATAAATGAATGCAACTAAAATGCCCACCTCAAATCTACTTATTTACTCCTAGTTGTAGTGATCACTGGATTCAGTAAATACAAGCATACAAGGATGAGAAGAACAAACTTTAATTGTGGGCCAGTATGCAACCTACACAGACCCCCTCTGCCTCTAACTAACAGCTACTGCCTAGCTAGTTATCTGCTGCTTGAGGGACCATCTCCTAATTCCTATTTTCCTCAGTCTCTTGTTAGGGAGCACCTCTAATTTATAACTTCTATACAATTTTGGATATAATTCTTACTCAGAAATAGATGTGTGCACCACAACTCAGATACTGGAATCCTGAGATTAATATACCTCCACTAAATGTCAGAAAGCTAAATTTTTATTTGGGTCCATCAATTGCACAATGGCATACATAATGGATGTGATGGATGAACCAGCTTTGGTTTCAGCTCCCAGCTCTGTCACAGATTTCCTGTGTGGCTGTTTGCAGATCCCTTTTTGCTTCCTTTTCCCATGGATAAAATGGGAATTTGTTCATTCATTTATTCTCCCACCTGTTGTCTGTTTTACCTGTTTAAAGGCCAAACAGTGACAAGTATTCTCCTCCTCCTCTTTTTATTTAGTCTTTTATTGCTACCTAGCCCTTGCATTTGAACTCGTTTCTTACTAATATCATCCTTTTCATTAGGGTATATCTGATCATACTCATAAGTGTGGTAGTTATTGCAGACTCCAAGCAAATTCAGGGGCCTTGTTTTAGGCAGCTATTACATTGAAGGTATTCTTCGAAACTCTGCCCATACTATCAGCCCTCCTAGGAATCAAGAAATTGAAACTGTGATAACAGTAGATCTTGCAGATATTTAAGACATTTTTTATGATTCCTGGGATCTACTTCTCCCTTAGGCTGGCATAAGAAGAGAAGGACTTGCATGTGGCTGTAGGCTTTGTTAGATTCCTTATGCTTGACCCTTGCTTAGTAAAAATGCGAACCACTTGTAACATCTCATCTTGGTGTACCCCCTCCACACACCGCCCCCCCGCCCCCCCCCCCCCCCCCGGTCTCTCCTCTCCTTCTTGGAACATAGTTTCATAGTTGGTAGGATCAGAAGGGACCTGAGCAGATCATCAAGTCCGACCCCCTGCCACGGCAAGAAAGAGTACTGGGGTCAAATGACCTCAGCAAGATGTTCATCCAGCCTCCTTTTAAAACCCCCCAGGGTAGGAGCCAGCACCACTTCTCTTGGAAGTTGGTTCCAGATCCTAGGCACTCTGACAGTGAAGTAGCATCTACTGATATATAGCCTAAATCTACCCTCTGCCAGCTTGTGACCATTTTTTCTTGTCACTCCTGGTAGTGCTTGGGGGAACAGGGACTCCCCCAGTGTTTGCTGGTCCTCCCCGACTAGTTTGTAAATGGCCACTAGGCCCCCCCTCAGCCTTTTCTTGTGGAGGCTGAACAAGGTTGGGTCCCTTAAACTCTCCTCATAGGGCCTGCCCTGCTGACCCCTGATCATGCTGGTGGTCCTCCTCTGGACCATCTCCATGTTGTCCACATCTCTGAACTGGATGCAGTACTCCAACTGCGGCCTGAACAGTGTCACATAGAGAGGGAGGATCACCTCCTTGGACTTGCATCTGTGGAGGTACGGTTGACCTTCCTGACCGCTTCCCCATACTGTCGGCCCATGTTCATTTTGGTATCAATAATGACTCCAAGATCCTTTTCTGCCTCTGCACTGACAAGAAGGGAGTTCCCCAACCTGTAGGTATGCTGCTGGATGTTTCTCCCCAGGTGTCAGTGTTGAAACCCATCCTGTTCTCATCCGTCCACCCCTGTAACCTGTCTAGGTCTGATTGAAGCCTATTCCTCCTTTCTGGCATGTCCACTTCTCCCCACAGCTTAATGTCATCTGTGAATTTGAACAGGGTGCTTTTTACATCTCGTCCAAGTCACTGATGATGTTGAGCAGTGTGGGCCCAAGGACTGAACCCTGCGGAACCCCACTGGCCACATCTCTCCACATCAAAAATGACCCGTCCACCGCCACTCTCTGGGTGCGGCCCTCCAGCCAACTAGTGACCCATTTGACTGTGTAGGTGCTGACACCACAGTCCCCTACTTTTTTAATGAGTTGGGGTCAGAGACAGTGTTGAAGGCCTCCCTAAAGTCCAGAAAGACTACGTCCGCTGCTACGTGTCTAAGGATTTTGTGGCCTGGTCATAGAAGGCCACCAGGTTGGTCTGACAGGACCTGCCTCTAATGAACCCATGTTGGTTGCCTCTAAGCATAATCTGCCCTGCTGGCCTCTCATGGACATGCACCAGGATAACTCTCTCAAAAAGCTTACCTAGGACTGATGTAAGACTAACTGGCCTCTAGTTTCCTGGGTCCTCCTTCCTCCCTTTTTTGAAAATGGGCACCACATTGTCCTTTTCTAGTCCCCTGGCACCACACCAGAGCACCATGAGTGCTTGTAAAGCCGTGCCAGGGTCCCGCTATGACCTCTGCTAATTTCCTCAGCACTCTGGGGTGGAGATCATCAGGACCTGCTGATTTAAATACAATTTAAAAACATATTTCTGAGCTATTCTGCACAACTGTGGGAGATAGACTCTATACATCCACATAGGCATAATCCCCTCCCTCAGAGTTGAGATTCCAGAAAACAAATAATAATCTCATACAGGTCCTGGTAGATATTGTCAGTGCATACCATTTGTTTCCAAACTTTATATTGGACAGTATAAAAACAAAGATATGCAAGATCTTCAAATCAAGGGTACTTATTCAGGTTAAAGTAATGTTAAAAAATGCAGGAGGGAAAGGGAATTAAAGCAAAGGGTTGTAGTTCTAGCCCACCACAGGCTCTATTTAGCCAAAGGCAGATCCAGAGAGGATGCAGTGGCATGATTGCCCCACTTTCTAACGATGTGGCAGGAGAAGCAGCTTGGGACACTTTTTAAATCCTGAAGAAGGTAAACATTTGCCCCCTTCTTTTCTTTTTCCTGTGCTCAGAGGCATGATTGCCTTTCCCCTTCCCACCTGCCCCCCACATGCCGGGGCTAGTGTCTCCACTGTCTGTGCTGTATTGGGGGTGAGGGAAGCTCTTGTTCTGCTGCAGGCAGCCTGTGTGGGAGACTGGATTCTCTCTGGGACACTGGTGGCAGTGGAGGGTGGGTAGGTTCCCCCTTCCTGCCTGCTCCCCCTCTTGTTCCCCACCAGCCCAGGAGCAAACACAGGGAAGGGGAACTCACCCAACTCTACTGCCAGCCCTTTTGCAGCCTTAATGGAGTGGGACAGGAACTTTCCTCTTTACTGAGATAGCAGAAACGGTAGGGATACCAGGAGGCAGGGGAGGAGAGAATAGGAGGGGAGGGTGCAGGGAAAGGAGAGATCTGCCTCTGAGTATGGGGATAAGGGGGGGCGCTTACCTTTTTTTGGACTTAAAGTCCTCCAGCTGCTATTCCTGGGTCACTTCTTCCTGCCCCAGTAGAGAAGAAGCAGGGAGGAGGAAAGCAGGGGGTACAGCCACCCTGCAGCACTGGCCACTATCCCTGTACCCTCCTTTATAACATCTTGGATAGCTAATGTTCCTAGTCATCTGCTTCTGAAATGCTGGTCCCCTTAACAGTCTCAGGTGACTCAGTGAATGCAAATTCCTGTGCACTTTGGTTCCAGTGTTGCACATTAAAGGAATCTGTACTACCATAAGTGAGGTTTTGTAGGGGAGGCCTACATACTGATTTTTCCTATAAGCTGATTCAACTTTGGAAACATTTGGTGTGCCCATTAGGGCTGTGCGAAGATTCACTGGCTGTTTTGTTTTGATGCTGTCCCATGTGGCTCAGCCTGGCAGAAACTGCAGCCCTGGCTCTCCCTGCCTCCTGCCACCAGGCTGCACTCTGTGGGGATGGTGGAACTGAACAGAGTGCAGTGCTGGCTCTGCCTACATCCTGCCACTGGACTGCACTCTGGCTCCACCAGCCCCATGGAGCTCAGCCTGGGTGGTAGAAGGTGGGCAGAGCCGGTGCTGGGTTCCGCCTCCCACCACCAGGCTGAGTTACATGGGGCTGTGAGCCACTGGGAGCTGAGCCTGGCCAGGGGAAGCACCTCCCACCACTGGGGCTCCATTCGCACCACTGGGGTACTCAGCCCAGTTGGGGGAAGTGCCTCTCACCACCAGGCTCCATTCCCAGTGGCTCACAGCCCTGGGGAACTGAACCCAGTAGGAGGAAGCACCTCCCACCACTGGGGTTCACTTCCCAGTGGCTTGCAGCCTCTCAGAAGGGACTACCATCCCTGTGAATTTCATCGGAATCAGGCAAAAAAATGACAAAGTTATAGGTTGTTTCATGCTTCCCCATTATAGCCTATCGGTGAAACGCTGAAACAGCACTGAAACAGAAAAACCATTTCGATGGAATGGAACAGTGCTTTCAAAATGACATGAAACTCAAAACAAAACACTGTTCCATCAAAGCTGAAGCGGAATGTTTCTGTTTCACAAAGCCCTAGTGCCCATATCTTAACAGTTCCAGCTTACCTCTAATTTCTTCATAAATACCTTTTGTTCTGAATGCCTTCTGTGGATGTGAGTGATTAAATATAAGAAGAGACAAAACTCCTCTGGCATTTGTGATTGGAACAAAGAAAATATGGTAGGTACTGGGGGATAAATACAGTTCCATCACTAGAATATTTTGTCATATGGTAGTCTCTTAGAAACTGAATATACAGAATGAGACTTTTGTTAACCCATTTATGTTCAGCACATCCCCAAAGCTGTTCAGATGCCAGACACTTTATTAGTTACATATGTTACTTTATTAAACCAACTTGCTACACTTTGTTGGCTATTAAAGGCAGCTTTTCTCTTCTGTAGCAGATGTTCTATGAAATATAGAAACACTTCTGAAACACTTACATTTTAAATTTTTGTGACTGTATCTGAGGAAATAGTAGGCACAGTAAAAGATTAAAAATGGTTTTCAGGGCTGTGAACCTGGAGAAGAGAGCATTTTCCAGGGGTATGAGACAAACAAATATTGAAAAATGGGTAACTTGATCAGTGGAGGTTCAAGGCTTTTCAAAAAGGAAGAAGGTTGTTATCACTTGTAATGCATGAAGAGAGATTATGTGGAGCCAGGTAGATGCCATGAAATCAATACCCATGTTCAGTCCTTGATTCTTCATGTCCATCTAGCTTATGAGTTTGTGTTTCTGGACACACTTTTGAAGCTATGTTGTAACTTTCCCTGGAGCATGAGGATAGTGAAATCAGAAGTTTGGGGTTATTCATGAAAAGTGTTCTACTACCTGTGTTTGTCTGAAAAAAAATACATGTTCTCAAGTAATTATTCACATTATCTTTTCCTCTCCTCTGCATGAAAAGGTTGTGTTTTGCAGTGGCTAAAACAAGGCAGTCAGAATCCTGAAGTTTCAGTTCCCTTTCTGGTTTTGTCTTGATATGTGGTTTCATAACTGTTCAGGCCCAAATACTGAAATGAACTAATACTCCAAACTCCTATTTATTCACCTTGGGCTCCACAACCTCTTCTTCCACACCAGTTTTACCTGCATGGTTAGTATTAGAGGCCAAGTCACAACCATATCTTGCATGTCCTCAAGGTTCCAGAAATCACTAAATAAATTCAATTTGATTTGTTTGCAGTGTGTGGATTAAAAAAAAAGGCGGGGGAGGATGAAAAGCTGTTCTGCCTTTCAAAATGTTGTTGTAACTCTGAAGAAATCTTGTATATATTGCTTACCTTTGCTTCCCCTGCAATCCAGAGGTCTTTGGAAAAAGCAAATGTGGTAAAATTTTGCAATGTTGGATTAATTTCAGGTTAAAAAGAAAAATTATTAGTGATTCTGTCATAACTTTAGCCTTTTGTTCAGAGTGTGTGTGTGTGTAACATAATTATTATTATTTGTAATTAATCCTGGTGTAGGAGGGGGAACCTAGCCTTTTTTTCAAGGATGTTGAAAAAATTGTCCAAAAATCTGATTCTTTCCCTAAAGATTTACTGTTTCCTGTCTATATTATAAGTGGTGTGTTGTGTGCTAGAAATACAGTATATGGATTTTCTGTTTCTTTTTGCTGCTTTATATATATTCTCTGCAACTTTCTAATACGAATACAAACAGGCATGGTAATAATGGGCATCTTTTCACAGGTACTTGTTACTGGGTTGTGTCTCCAAACTGTCCAACAGCCCGACCTTTAGCTAGAAACCTCAGGTTTCAGTATGATTCTCTAGCTTCCTAGGCCTCCTGCTAGTCCTCCTGCTGTGTCTTTTGTCCAAGGTGGACAGGGCAGCTGAAGAAACTCTATTTTCTTTCCCTGTTAAGCCAGCCATTTCTCCTCCACTGGGAAACCTGGAAAGAGCCAAGAGACAATCAGGGAGTGAGAACACCTGAGAATAGTCAGACCTGATGTTTGAAGCTCTTCAATATGAACATGCACTTTGTAATAGTTAAAAAATGGAGCACCTTGGCCATGAATAAATATACAGCCTCTTGCTAAGTTCCCAGCTGGGTCACTTCAAAAGTGCCACACCTGCATGCAGAAGCGTGCTTTCCAGGTAGGAGGTGTGAGAGGGCTGCTGTATCCTATGACTCTGTTTTTCCCAAAACCTGCCAGTAGGGATGAGGGAGTGGAGAGGATTATGAGTGAGTACTCTGCAGAAGAGCCAGTTGCCAGTGAGCAATTCCCTGTGTGCTGTGCTTTTGCTCCTCCAGAGTACTCTGTCTACTACTGAAACCTGGAGACCAGAGCCCCCATGTCTCTCCCAGGTCCAGTGAGAATGGGAAGCACAGGATAGCAGAGGTCAAGTATACAGATCACTTGTTGGGTCTGACCTGTTTTCCCTCCATTAGGAGCTGGGGAATTTGGAGAACTGTGGGATACTGGGGGACCCCATTATTCCCAGATATACTCTGTAAAGTATGCACAAATAACTGGAAGTGCTTCATTCTAAGTAGTAGACTTTTCAGGGTTTTGGAGTACTTCTACCATTTTTGGAGCACTTCAAAGGGTGTGTACAGTCATCTGCATCTGAAAGCATTTGAAGTGCGTTGGAGTCTGTCCAGCATCTGAGTAGCTGGTAGGAAAGAAGAAAGAAATAGATACATAGCACAGGCTCATTTTGGATTTGGGACAGGGAGGGAGAAGGGCTTGAAAGTCAAAGAACAGCTCTGAAAACCAGAACCTCTACCCAAAACCTTGGCAGTTGGATACCTGAAAGAGCTTACTGACTTAACTTGTTGGAAGAAAGCAGGAGAAGGAATGCTCTGCAACAGAGAAGTTCAGGAGAGTGAGGGAGCAGTTTGAAATGTATTTGTTAATTGATAAAATGCTAGAAAATGGCCCTGAAAATACACAGCATTGCTTCTGGGTTTTGTAGGAACAATAAACTTATTGCCCATTGCAAAAGGCACTTTGTCTACAGTTCTGTACATGCAACTTTTAGTAGAGGATTGTAATCCATTATGTGGATCAGGGAGTGGTAACTGTCAATTGCCTCAGAGAGAGAGTTACCCTAAAAGTTAAATTGGTTGAATGCAATTTAACTAGCTTTAATACCACTGTGTCAATTTAAGTTCTTATGCACTCCAAAGCCCCAAATGGATGTATTCTTGAGGTGAGCTAGGAGAAAGTAGTATGAATATTTCATGAAGTTTCATGTAGTCTGTCCATGAGGCAAACCAAAGGGGGGAACAACTAATTAATATGCTCATGAATTCTTGAAACTTCACGTTTTCTTGCCAAACATCCTCATTTACCTTTGGTCAATACACTGTAAAATCAAAAATTCATTTGAAGGTTTTTATCTTAGATCTCAGGCATTATTGGACTTTGAGACAATGCAAGATGCAAACTCATTTGCAAGGAATATATATAGTATTGTCATTTTAATCTCTATTGCACATCAGATACACATTATATAATGATAAAACCCACAATGGGATAAGTTTTGATGACTGAAATCCCATCCTTGCCACTCTGTCTATCCCCTTTATATGTAATAATCTAAAACTGAATCTTAATTATAGAGTTGCTGTAGCTCCAAATATGGTGGTGTTATTGTTACCCAAAGTAATGGGTAGTTTAATTGTAGTGAATATGGAAAAGAGCATACATATTAATGAAACATTTAACACTGTTTTCTCTCACAGTGGGGTTTCACTGGCATTAGAATATTAAATTTTAAACCATCTGTTTGAATAACATTAAGATTGAGCCACAAAGCATGAACTCCTGCTAATGTAAAGCTAAGTTTTAAGTCTCTCCTTAATTTATGCTGTTGGGAAAGGCACAATATTTTGAATTCAGAGTAGAGTGACCAGACATGCTGTGAACTTGCCTAGAATTTTATTTATGTGGTACAACCATATACTATGAGAAAGAACGGGGAAACAGGTGACTGCTTGAGGACTTCAATTTTTGCAGGCCACTGTAAGAGAGCACAGGGTGTGCTCTGTTACTGAAAGGGGCATGAGCAAGCAGCCAAGCAGTTTGCAGGTGGCTGTACTCTCAATCAGACCCAATTACCTGATTGGGAACAGGGCCCAGCTGTTCATTATAAGAGAAGGGCGCTAAGCAGCTTGCTGTAAGTACCAGGGAGTAGACCACCACCTTGCTGCTGCTGCTGAAGAAGAAGCAGGTAAGGGCAGGAACTATGGGTATGGCTGGGTGCTCCTGGTCCTGCGGCATGACCTAAAACCTCCTTGCTACACCTGGGACCTCCCCAGTGAATGGTGAGTATCAGGTACCGGAAAGCCTCAGACCCTGCTGCCTCACAGGTGGAGGGGAAAGGCTAGGGGAGCATGCTCCGAAGTCAAAGCAGGAGCTCAGGCTCATGGTGAGTCCTGAGGTATGGGGCTTAGGTCAGGAAGGGACCTGAGGCAGCTTCCAGGATCACTGTAAGACCTAAGTTGCATTAAGGAGCTGGGTGTGAGGCTCCAGGGGGATGGAGTCCTAAGCCAAGGGAGCTAGATGTGAGGCTCCTCAGGCAAGGCATAAGTAGATTGGGCCTCAATCTCCTGGCTTTACACTGGGCATCAGTGTAGGGAAGGGGATTGAGGCCCCAGTACTGGGGCATGAGAGGACCATGAGGGTCCCAAGCCGGGCTTGGAGCCCAAGAAAACATAGGGGCTGGGAGCCCTGAGTGATTGACTGAATGAGAGTCCAGTGTTAGAGCACAGCAATTGTGAGCTCCAGTGGGGAGTAAGAGTCCCACGTGAGATTCTGGAGCACGGGTCTCAGTGTGAGGACACAGGCATATAGGCTGGGTGTTAGGCCATGGATGCCATCTGTGAGGTATGGACGTGGTATAAGGAAGGTCAGAGCCATGTATGCAGGCCCTTGGCATCTGGGAAAGAAAATGGGCAGCCTTTCCTGCCTTATCTTCATTCAGTTTGTACCATCAAAGGTGTAACGGGCGAAGTAGGTGGGTGTTTGGCCCTGAGACAAGGGGGCGGCCCAATACCCACTTTTTACAGCTGCCATGTTGTTAAGCAAATTTTCTGAGGGCTCTTAAGTTGTCTTAAGTCAGTCTGTTCCCTGTTCTGACTGAAAATATAGCAAGTCAAATTACTTTAAAATTTGATTTTGTTTGGCTCATGGTTCTTGTTATTTGACTCATCAATATTTTTATGAGGATGTTGCAGAAACTAATGGCAATTTTGAAATAAAACCATTTTGTGCGCAGTGATCATTTACTGGACCACATCACTTCTCTACATGGGCTTAAACAATGGGTTGGTTAGTCAGTGCTGCCATAAGTGTTCCCCGCTGCTGTGTTGTTTCCCACTTTGCACACAAACAGCATGGACGTCCATTTTGCTGTTGTATGTCTGAAAGAACACCCTTGTATATCTTCAGCAATACCTACCAAAAAATTGTGTTTTGTTTTTTTTTTTAATGGATATTTAATCACCTAAAACAAATAGGGCAAGTTGATGATTATTTGCTGGACCCCTGTTAAGAGTTTTGATTTCCAGCTGGATGATAGAAATCCTAGGATGTGAATGGACAGACTGTTCTTTGATATTCCATAGTCTGAATATTTGTTTCAATCATTGATCTAGTAAATTTTGTATAAGAAGTGAATGTATTAGTTAAATTGGATTGGTATATAAAGTATTTTTTAAATAAAAAAATAATTTTATATGTGTGTTTGTCATAATAGTTCAATAAGTTCTAATTGGAGGAAATTAAAAACTATAAACTTTGAATGATACCACTTTGGTTACTTTGGACAATACTATAATCTGACTTCTGTTTAGTTCTAAGTAAAGTTATTAAGATTCACACTGCCACACTTGCACGCTGCTTTGTTCATACGTTATGTTTAACTCTGTAAAAGACCAAGTATTCAGCAAGTAAGAGCAGATGCCACTTAGAAACAGAATTAAGGGGCTGAAGTGCTTTGGCAGATCTTTCAAATTTCTCAGGTTTCAGGTGTTTACTTTTACTTTAAAATTTACCTGCAGGTCTGTAGGTGCTTAAAAGTTCTAAAGCATGTAGGGTCTGATCCCATGCCATCTACTTGGCAAGGTGTAATAGGATCACTATTAAGCACCTAGGCTCACTTTGGTGCCTAAGAGTGATCCTATTCTACCCCGCCAAAGTCTCTGAAAAATAGTTAAAGAAAATGTTGGATGTTTTGCTGCTATTGGATCATCATTTTAGCATGAAAATGAAGCCACATTACAGAAGTAGGCCTCTTAGCATTTTGCCAGGGTGGAATAGGATAACATTTTAAGCACTGAGACCACTTGTGTGTCTTATAGGTAGAATGAGATCTAGCCTCTCACATTCTACTACCACCACCACCAAAAGCAAATCAGTAGCAGGGAAGGCTATGGCTGTGGGGCAGCCAGCCAGCCCCATGCCCCTTATCTTCCCCCTCCCCCCCTCTTCCCCTTTGCAGCTGCTCTGGTTCTGTGTCCATTGGGGTATGAAACGCCTGGCTAGGACAAGCAAGAGCAATAGTTACAGCTCCTGGCTCCAACCTCCAGCCTGGGCAGGGGTCATGGTTAGAGCTGGAAATGTAGCAGCTGCCCCTGCCACTCTGTGTGTCCCTTTCTCCATGCTCCCGCTGCACCATGCACCCTTCTGTGTACCCCTTGCTCTGCAGTTCTCTGGCTTCCTTGTGCTTCACATAGCCTTTTCCCTTTCACTTCCCTTGCTTTGAGCTCCCTTCTATCACATCTCTTTTCCTGCACCCTTCTCTCGCATTGCCCCTTCTCTGGCATGTAACCCAGGAACATCCAGGGTGTGCCCGTCCTCAATTGGAAGGGATAGATGAGGCAGGGGACAGTGCTGTGAGAGGGACACTAGTGATTTGTGCATGGGTTCCTCTCTCCTCTATAGAGTCAACTTCACACCAATGATTTTAACTATTTACAGTTTACTGAATTATAATATACAAATTATTTCTTATTATATATAGGTAAATATTCTAATAGGTAGCAAAAGAAAACTTTCCAAAAATATTCTCTCTCTTAACAACACCAAAGGTATACAGAAAAATATTTACAATTCGATAAGCTAAAAAACCATTATACCAAATTAACCCAATTCATAATTATGGTAACAATTACACAAAAGATGAGGGACACTGGGCTTTTATCTACACTGGAGGCCCCCCCCCCCCCGAAGTCTGCCAGATCTGCAAAGCACAGTATTCAATCAGGTCCAGAGCCTCCTCACCCCACCTCATCCTCCCACCACCTCTGAGCAGGGGCAGGGCAAGCCCCTCCCAGCTGTTACCTGATTGGTAGAACTGTTCCACAAATCCGAAGTGTCCTTCTCCATGCCAGGCTTGCTGGGCAAAAGTGGTGAGCCAGACACACATGTTCCTTTTCCCCCATGTCCCTTCCACCACCATTTTTCCTCATGCTTTGCCTCCCACTCCTCCCCTGGCAAACAGTACTGGGGCCCCTCCATGCATCCCTGGCTCAGCCTGGAGCTTCAGCAGCTGCTTGCCTAGTTCAATTCCACTCACACTCCCATGAATGGGAGGGAAAAACCTCATCTTAGATTTGAGTAAATATAGTATTAAGAACATGTATAATTCATTATTATGTGCAATTTGCTTTCAGTTAAATCATGCAGGGAAATAATATGCTTACTTCACTGGAATAGGTTCTCTAACTGAAAAGTAAATGATACAGTGCTATTGCACTACCTGTCTGGCTTGGTTACTGGAAATAACTCCAACTCTCCACTTTACTGAAGCTTTACTGTTTATGATGCTCACATCTTAGATTTTGACATTATAGCAAGGGACTCCAAAGATTAGTAATTATACTAGTTACTGTAGAATATACATAATCCAGTTTTGTCTAATTTCAAATATTAATGTGGATTATGCAATGTGGAGCATGCATGATTTAACTTTTAAAGAATATACATTTTCCTGCTAAGCATACTTTACTTAAAGGTGTGTTTTGGGGCTTAGTCAGTAGTATTTGCAAGGGACCTTGAGATGTGCAAGGTGCTATTTAAGTTTAAAAAGCAACTCCGGTAAATAATATATAGTCAGGAAAATTTATTTTCAAGTTAGATTGCACTTGTGATCTGTACTATTCTCTCTAGTTCTGCATCTCAGCCTCTCTGTGACATTTCGTCCTTGATATTTTTCCCATTTGTCTTTAACCTAATATGACTGAAATTTGATCCCTTTATCCTTCTCAAAGGTGTCCCACTCCCTCATTTCTGCCTCACTAAAGTTCTGGTGTCTTTTTGCCTTTTTGGTGGCTGTGTGACACCCTCTCTCTCCTGATCCACACATTGAAGCTAGGTCCAAATCTTTCCTTATAGACACTTTTAGATCTGGTCTGTTTCCATAAAGCTACAGAGCCAAAATGCTACTCACACTTCGTCTACTGCCTTCCATCTACTGACATCCACTTCGCCCCCCTTCCCTGCCTCTCCCTCAAAATACTTCTTCTAAGATAATCTTCCTGCTACATCATTCCTGATTCTATCATCACCCTTCTTTGAATCTCTTTGCCAACTCCTTTTCACCGCCAGTACAACTTAAAACTGTTTATTGTCACCTCCAAGGTTATTAACAAAAAAAGTTATTCTTCCCCGCCACATCATCTTTCATTCCTTTCTGCTCTGCCCAAAATACTAGACTTATTTCCACAACCATCTTTCTTTCCTTCCTTCACATGATTCACTGTTTGAATTGGCTTCTCAAAAACTATCCATATCCTTTTCTGCAGCACTCCTTTAAAACCTGCTTTTTCTGTTGCCTAATTAGGCAGCTAATTAAGGATGGGTTGATTTGGCACTTGTAGCTGGCATGTTATGTTTGCCCATACTGGTTCTAGTAAAAAGCTCTTGGTGAAATTCTGTAGCCTGCGTTGTACAGGATGGCAAACAAGATGATGATAATGGTACCTTCTGACCTTAAATCTATGAATAGAGGAATAATTTTTCATATTTTGATTGCAAATCTCTCACCTTACCTTTTTGTATACTTTTATCTTAAATTGCAAGCACTTTTTGGCATGGGCCATGTCTGTCTCTTTGTATGCAGAGAGCTGAGCACAATGAATAAGACACAAAATTGACAAAAGAAATAATAAATACTGATGGCATTTTGTTGTAGAAGTTTCCCATAGTTTTGGGAGGGATAGTTGGCACTGACAAATGAATAAACAGGTGGTCAACATGAGGGAGTAGCTTCCCTAAATATTTCTCAAACACTCAAAATTAGAACTTGCAAGGAATTTCATAGACACTAGGGCTGGAAGGGACCTCAGAAGATCACTGAATCCAGCCCCCTGCCTGAAAGGCAGGAAGTCAGCTGGGGTCGTAGGATCCCAGTAAGATAAGCATCCAATTTACTCTTGAAGGTGTTCAATGTATGTGCTTGAACCGCCTCCGATGGCAGGCTATTCCAGATCTTGGGGGCCTGGACAGTAAAGAAATTCTTCCTTACGTCCAGCCTGAAATGGTCTTGCAGTAGTTTATAACCATTTGACCTCATCATCCCTTGGGGCACTCTGGTGAACAAACATTTCCCCAGATCCTGGTGGTCATCCCTGATAAACTTATAGGTGGCCATCAGATCACTCCTGAGCCTGCGCTTTTCCAGGCTAAAGAGCCCCATGGCTCACAGCCTGTCATTTTAAGGCCTGTTTTCCTGACCTCTGATCATGCGTGTGGCTCTTCTCTGGACTCTCTCAAGCTTCTCCACATCCTTTTTGAATTGTGGAGCCCAAAACAGGACGCAGTACTCCATCTGAGGCCTCACCAAGGCCGAGTACAAGGGGAGAAGGATGTCCCGGGATTTGCTTGAGAAGCATCTATGGATGCAAGCCAGCATTTTGGTCACTTTACTAGCCGCAGCATCGTATTGCAGGCTCACGTTCATCTGGTGGTCAATGATGACCCCCAAGTCTCTTACTTCTGTTGTACTAGGCACTGTAGCATTGCTGAGCCTATAAGGATGCTGCAGGGTTTTCTTCCCAAGGTGGAGAACCTTGCATTTTGCAGTGTTAAACACAATCAGGTTCTCATCTGCCCATTTGCTGAGCCTGTCCAGGTCAGCCTGGATCGCCCGCCCATCTTCTGGCGTGGTTGCTTTGCCCCAAAGTTTTGTTTCATCGGCAAACTTGGCCAGTCTGCTTCTGACTCCAATGTCCACATCATTAATGAAGATGTTGAACAATATGGGTCCAAGGACAGAGCTTTTGGGGACCCGACTAGTTGCAGGGTACCATGATGATTTAGTTCCGTCAGTTACTACCCTCTGGATCCAACTACAGAGCCAATTTCCAAGCCAGTGGATCGTGGTGGACCCAAGGCCCCAATTGGCCAGTTTTGCCAAGAGGTGATCACGGGATATGAGATCGAAGGCTTTTCTGAAGTCAAGATATGTGACGTCAATCTCTTCTCCCTTGTCCAGGTGATAGGTCACCTGGTCGTAGAAGGAAATGAGATACTGGTTATCCTTCAGGATGTTGGCATCGGCCAGTCTATTAAGGATGGCCTCTTTAATAAACTTTTCTAAGATCTTCCCCAGGATAGAAGTCAGGCTGATGGGCCTATAGTTAGCCGGATCCACTTTCCTCCCTTTCTTGAAGATAGGCATCACATTGGCCTTCTTCCAGTCTTTGGGCACTACACCAGAGCACCAGGAGTTCTGAAAGATCTGTGCCAGAGGCTGGGCTATAATGCTTCCCAGCTCCTTGAGTACCCTGGGGTGTAGATTGTCAAGGCAGGCTGACTTGAAGGTATCCAGCCTCTCAAGGTGTTCCTTCACAAGGTCAGCATTAACGGAGGGCAGGGGAGATCCCTCACCTGGACTTCCCTGTCCCGTGGTGGGCATGGGCATCCCATAGGACTGATGAAAGACCGATGCAAAGTACCCATTAAATAGTTTGGCTTTTTCGTAGGCGTCAGTTGTCCCATCTGGTTCAGCAGGGGTCCAATGTTGCCCTTGCTTTTCCTCTGACTCCCCACATATCTGAAAAAGGATTTTTTATTATCCTTGATGCTCAAAGCTAGTTGGCATTCAGTTTCAGCCTTGGCTTTCCTGGTTTGCTCCCTGCAGGATTAGACCAGTGCAGAATAATCCTTCTTGGAGGTGAATCCCATCCTCTGTCCTTTTGTGGGCCTTTCTTTTTAGCCTCAGGAGGTCTTCTAGATCCCTGGAGAGTCAGGGGGACTGCTGTGCCCTCTTGCTGCCTTTCCTCTGAGATGGAATAGAATTATTGTGCATCGTTCCCTTGAGAAGCAACCACTCCCCTCCCCCTGGGGTTGTAGTTCCTTAGGGTCTCACTGACAAGCCTCCTGAGCTTGTCAGTCAGCTTTCCTGAAGTCAAGGACTTCTGTGTTGCTGAATGACTTGCCAGCTTTACAGTGGATGGTGAAGGTGATTAGCTCATAGTAGCTGTCACCCAGCTTCCCATCAATCACTAGGTCACCGATTGGATCATCCCCAGTAGCCAGTACCAGGTCGAGCAGCAGTTTACCTCTCGCTGGCCCACAGACTACTTGAGTCAGATAGAGGTCATCTACGTACAAGAGGAAGCTTTGCGACCGCTTGGATTTTGCTGAGTGATCCTCCCGCAAGATATCCGGGTAATTGAAGTCACCCATGACAACCATGGCCCTGAAGCATGCGGCCTCAGCCAGTTCCCGGTTGAACTCCTGGTCAAGCTCAGGACTTTGGGTGGGAGGTCTGTAGTAGACTCCCACTGTTGTGTCCCCTGTGCTGTGTTCCCCACTGACTTTAACCCAGAGGGTCTCCAGCATCAGCTTGCAGGGATGTGTAGCTTTCCTTAACATGGAGAGCTACACTTCCACCCCTTTGATCTACACAATCCCTCCTGTACAGGGTATAGCCATCTATACCTGTGGTCCAGTCATGGGTGGAGTCCATTATCCCTATGATGTCATAATTATTTTCAGTAAGCAGAAGGATGAGCTCTTCCTGCTTATTCCCCAAGCTCCTGGCATTTGTGTACAGGCAGGAAAGTGTCCCCTTGGGGGGGGGGCTCTTGACTTGCCCACAGATTGTACCAGGTCTGGGGCAGGGGTGGACTCCCTTAAGTGCCTTGGCCTGCTACCTTTGCAATGGTTGCTCAGTGGGCCAGCAATGGTGGTAGCCCCCCCATTCCCCAGCAGGCTTAGTTTAAAGCCTGGTGGAGCAGGTCAGCCAGTCTGGCTGAGAAGAGCCTCCTCCCCAGCAGAGAGGTGGAGGTCATCTCTTCCCAGCAGCTCACTGCCTCTCTCTCCAAAGAGTGGGCTGTGGTCATGGAAACCAAAGCCTTCCCGATGATACCAGCACCGCAGTCTTTGGTTGACTACCTGGATCCTCCTCTCCCTTGTCAGCCCATACCAAGCTGGGGTGGGTGAAGAAAGAAGATGTCACTAGCCTCTGTTCTGTAGTAGTTTGCAGAAAATTTTGTAATTGCATATAAATTTACCAAACTTTAATACTTGGGGTGATATCTTCCATGTGACATGCCTGCTTTGGAATCTTTTGTTGGTGTTTTGAAACCTTTACCCCAAAATGATTTTGTCATTCCTGAGAACTAGGGGTGGGGTGGGGAGAACAAATTGCTTTACAAAGTTAAAAATTTGACCTTTCTGAAAAGCATTAATGCCCCCTACTTTGTAGCAGGGGCTTGAACAATCATTGTCAGAAATGTTCCTTTTGCAATCCCTGTAAAATCTATCCCCATCTGGCAAGTTTATAAGCCTTAGAAAGTGTGTATTATATAGACCTGCAGTACAGCAACTAAATTTCAGGTATTTCACTGTCGTGATCGGGGAATGAATATGCTTGATTCAGGACTGGCCCATCCTATCCTGTGGAACCTGAAGCCAAGTTCCTGCTCACCCCCTGCTGCATGCACCATGTTTAAAGGGCTTGATGCAGGCAGAGCAGGGAAGGAGTTCCCAGCCCCGGTCCCGCACTGGCAGGGAACCCAGGTGTCCCCAGCACATGCTGCCCCCACTTTGCACTCCCTGCAGCACAGCCCACATGCATGCAGCCTCATCCTGACTATTTTATTTCAGTAATTTTATACTGTAATTTGGATTGTTTGATGGGTCAGGGGGCCCCAAAACTATCTTGCAGGGGCCCCCAAAAATTGTGGGCTTGACCTGTGCTTGATCCCCTCACAGATCCTGGCCTGACAAGATTGTTCATGTATCTGTAAGAAGAAGCAACAATAGATTAAAGACTAGGGTGAGGATTGAGGGAGGAGGGTTCTTAAATATTCTAACCTAGGTGTTGTCTGTTGTCTTCTCCTTCTCTCTCTCTCTCTCTCCACCAAAACGCAGAGAAGTGGAAAGGAAAACTGCAACTCAGAGCTAAGTTTAGAAAGAGACTGCCCAAGCAAGGAGCGGGAAGTGGGATTCAGTGAGGGAATTGGGGAGAAAATTAGACATATGGCTAATGAAGATGGACATTTATGTCAGGCCAATAACAATAGCTGTTTATCTGCCACAGATCTTAATAATGAGAAGCTGAAATAGCTGATGTGTTTATTAGCTCATCTGCTGTTACCAGATTTGCTGCTAAAAACAGCTGGAATTTCACCATCCAGGTTTTTTAGCCTGCATATGGTCATTAGCTTGATAAGCCTGCTACAAGTGATGTGAGCTCTACGGTGTACTCATTTTCTCAGTGCTGGAAATGAGATCTAGGTTATGGTTGGGAGTGCTGAGCACTCCCTGCTGCAATATCACTCAAAAGAGTTGTGCCTTGAACATATGACCATACAGTGCTAAGTACTCTAGTTTTAGTAGTCTCAGATCAGGTCCTAGACCTCTCAGATTGGGCACCCAAAATTACCGGATACTTGCTCTTTAATCTCTACCATAGCTCTGTGGGCGTTAACTGAGGATAACATCACTCCCTTGCTCCTTATCAAAAGGATATTTGTGAACATGAATTCACTTGTATTCATGGAGCAGTCAGATAACACAGAAGTGAAAGCCACACACAGGTTTTGGGAAATAATTATTCTGTTGTCAGAATAGGGTTTCAAAAGTATACAGTGAATAAGACTTGAGATCAGAGGGTGAACAAGAAGGAGAAAGGATAATACTGAATAGCAGCTCATTAACTTTTCAGTGAACTGGCGAATGCCTGGCTAGGCTGTAGTACTGTTTGATACCTGCTGTGTATTTTAGGAGTGTTTATTAACTATTAATTGTACACTTTGTATTTTAGAGTGTCACTTATTGTTGAACTTGCCTGTTCATACCATTGGGACCAGTATGCTTACCTGTTTGCATTTAGATGTGTATATAATTATATTTATATGTATGTGTAACCTGTAAATACTGGCTTTAGTTCACTAAATTTTTATAGATGTATATTAAATTTGTACCTGGTTAAGACATCATTTTCTATTCCTCCTGTACTGAGACATAAGTGGGAGGAACTGTGAATAGACTGCAGTTTCCATCCCCAGCATGTGTACCCTGCTGGCTTTCCCCTTCTATTGGTAAGGGGGGACACTCACTTTGGGGACACCCAGGTTACACTTCCAAGAGCAGGGTGAACAGAAAGAAACTTGCCTGGGATGGTTTAGTCGGGGATCAACCCATCTTCACAAGGTCATCTAGTCCAGATTCCTGTTCAAGTCCATTCCAGCGCTACCTAAGGGGTTGGACTAGATGATCTCCTGAGGTCCCTTCCTACCCTAAAGTTCTATATTTCTATGATCCTATGAATTAGCCAATAAAGTATGTGATTATGTATAAAGATGATGAGCCATCTATTCAACTAGTTAGACACAAGTGAACTGAGGTGCCTCAGCGTGGTTCTCTTCCACTCTGCTCAAATCTATTAATGCATCTACTTTTGTTGCATACCATCTTGCCTTATAGTCATCATCCACTTCACTGCTTTTTTGAGACTTAAGTTGAGGTCCCACCCTCTTTTTGTATTAACAATTTTTCAGGGACTTGAACGAGGTTACACAACATAAATGCCTAAGTCTATTGTCGCACCTAATAGGTGGAATATAATGTGTCCCTATATCTCTAGGCACTCCCAAGCGTTGCATATGCAGTGAAAATTTTGCATTTGTCAACTTCCAAATACGTCAGTTTCTGTTCTTTTACAGCAGATGTAACTTTATAATGCATATAAAGGTAGATCGGATACTGTTCCTACAATAGAATGCGGGGTTTGAGTCTAATTCTGCTGACACCATAATACATTACTACAAAGACTGTGGTGTCATTGCCTTTGAAAGACACACCTGTGAGTCCAAAATCAAAACCAAACTACATAAAGATTTTTGGAGGTACTATCCCTGCTCAGTCATTTACACAGGAGTGCAGGTGAGCTGATTGTTTTGTAAAGTGTTGGATGGGTGAAGAAATTTGTTTCTAGAATAAGTTGCATAGCTCTGAGCAACTGTATGATGTAATAGCATATTTCATATAAAAGCTCTGCTTGTGCTTTTACAAGGACTGATCTTGAAATATGTATATATAGAACCAGAACCATGCGGTATGATACCATGAGACATTTTGTGCCAAAAAATGCAAGCCACCTGCATCTACCTTCTCATGAAGTTCCACACAATTCACAGTGTGCAGTGCCAGATGCATTTTTGCTGCTCTCTGCATGCTGTTAATGGAGCTGGGTGCCAGACAGTTAACTTAGAGATTTAGAGTTGAAATATGCATACTATCTATCCCACCTGAATTTTTGTCATTGGGCAGCGATTGCCTGAGTGTTCTTGAGATTCCCTGCTATTTCACTGAGTCAGTCAGGGTGACCTGACTGGCAATTCTGAGCAGTCTACACAGTAGTTGGTCACTTTTTATTCTGCAGAAACAAGTCTTTGTTGTCAGACTTCAGAATATCTCATTGTGATACTTTCTTCCCCAAACATACTCTCTCTCCTGAATACAAATTACTCCTATGTATGTTTTGGTGCGGAGCACTTTTATCAGGAAAACGTATAACCTACAAAAGAGATCAGATGAGTAAATAAAGTGCCACCTTTTGCTGTTTGTAAGTCAGTTTCTTGACTATGTGAGATGCAGAAGAATACATCTATGCTCTGACATTTAAACAGAAATAATCAGTCTACCATTCAAACTGCAATTCCTGTTATAAAGGACCCTTAATGTTTGTTCTAAGTGGCTTAATATTAACAGCCATTTCCTTAATCAGCCAGAGGGATTGCCTTTGTTCAGCCAGGAAAGCAAGAACTGGAACCTGGTAACTAGCAGTGCAGAACACTATGTGTGTTTTTAATTGAAAGGGAACTGAACAGAACCGTTCACTCAGATGAATACTGCTCAAAAACATCTGAACGTGTTTGAAGGCAACCTTAATATTAACTTCCCTGGGTACTTGCCTACGTACTTACTATCTTAGAAAGAAAGTGCAGTAGATCATAAAGTCTGTGCAGCTGAAACATGAATTGGGGCCGTTGCTAAGTCTTGAAAAATTCATTTGATTTGAGTTATGCCTGCACAAGGATCATTACTGATCTTTATCAGGCAAACATCATCAAACTGCAGATGGAAAATATCGTTCTCTTCATATAGAGCTTTTGACAATCAGTTCCTTTCTAAGCCCAAGGCAAGAACATAAAATGATAGAATGCCTTCTTTTATGTCAGCTGCCACTCAGACAGCAACTTTCAAGTCATCTGCTATCATCAAAATGAACTTTCCTGCAAACTGCCCTCTTGGATACTATATAATTGGTTGCCCTGACTTTTCCCTAGAGCTCATGTTCCCAAATCTTATGTGCCAATCTTGTATTGGCACTTAAAATCGATGCTGTGTGTTGATGGACAAAAATAAGTAGGGTAAGTTCCTAGCTTTAGTCTTCTAAGCCTAGATATTTTTTTTGTACATAAATGTTAACAAACTGTATACACAATTTACCATTATTGCACACACAGACTTAAGTAGATGCATATGTAATCAGCTTAACAGTTAGATGTCTACTTCTCAGAGCCAAGAGGAGAGACAGTGGTCATAGTGGTCCTGGAAATCTTTTCCTGTTCTCCCTTACCTGAAACCTATTTAATATTAAAATCATCTGTTCGTTAACAATTGTCTCTTGGAATGCAGGGTTAAACCAAGGACTTGCAAAACAAAAGTCTATAAATGGAACATGCTACTTTGGAGTTATCAAATGTGGCTATATAGAGGGCACTTTAGTGCAGTCATGCTTTTAGCATTTGAATACACTAGGTCCCAAGTCTGCCCTGTTGCCTAAGCATGTCTAGGCAGAGGGATAAAAGACCTGTCAGGTAGCTTGTATTAGTGGTCTGAACGAAAGAAACTGTTTCAGAATAACAGATACAGAACTCCCTAAAATTGCAATATGCACACAGTCCAACACATGCCTGCAAGTTCCCCAATAACTATATTTTGATTGACATCTTTTGTGCATTTTGACAAGCTCTTCTTAGTTCTGGTTCTTATCCTCCTTTATCCTCTTATCCTCCTGAGGTGAAAATCATCCTTCAACAAAAACATCAGGCACGATCCCCATATACCTCTGGGTTAGTATTTAAACACAAAATAGGATTTGCAAATCTAAGAGCAATATTTTACAGGTAATTATGCCAAAGCCATTTTACTTCCACGCTGTGATGTGCCCGAATTGAATGGTGGGAAGAAGGGACATAGAATACTGGGTTTTTTTGGTGCTTGGAAGCTGGTTCCTTGGCAGCAAAGTACTCTTCTGATGCACAGTGATTGGCACTGAGTACTGAACACTATGTCATTGATGTCTTTATTACATTGTTAACATGAATTTTATGGGTTGACAGATGTGGCAGTAGTTAACAAATGTCTAAAATGTGGAGGTGTCTTAATGATTTGGAAAGGAAATGAAGAATGACATCTGAAGAGAATTAATACCTGGAGGCTGGCCCTTCTTTTTCTTATCTCCTGCTTCCCTCCTACTCTACCCCAGCCTCAGCAACTTAAATGTTAAAAGAGTTCAAACTGCTCTATGGACCTGCCTCACTCGCATAGTAGAACACTATGGGCCCAGCTTCTTCAGCATGTGCAGTAATCTGTATCTCAGACAGCATGTGCTAAATAAGAGTGTAACCCTAGCCATGGTGGTACTCACAGCCGCATCTGGATTTAGGGTCCCGGGGTGTCAGATAGCCTTGGTCAATCTCCCAGCAGGTGCACACAGGGTTAACAAGACATCAGCTCTCCTTCACACTGGCAACACAATAACCATGGCTGGTGCTGCTGCTTCAAAAAGTCCTGCTCTCTGCTAAAGCCTGGTGGGGAAGAGCAGCTCTCCTCTGGTCCAGCTGTCCTGTGGTATCTGCAAAGAAAAACACACTGCCCCCTTTCCCCAAAAACACCTTTCTCCAATTCCCAGACGCAGCCCCTTGCGCTGATAACTGAAACAACCCTGGGTTTATCACCCACCCGGCCCCAGGCTGGTTCTCAGTTAACTCTCCCCAGAGCCTTCCTAAATCAATACCCTGCCCTCCTAGGCAAGTCTGCTTTACCACCCTTTTTCCTCCACATGGGTCCCTCTGCCTCAGAGGGGAAAAAGGATATCAGGTCATCTTCTCCCGGTCACTAAAGGCAGGTTCACTTCACAGGCAGCCTGCAGGGTAGTTCCCACTCAAGGTCCCAGATCCCTTTTCTTCTCTGAGCCTGGCTGAGTCTCTGGGGCTGAGTTCCCTCTCCTCTCCTGCCTCAGGAGCCAGTCAAAAACATACCTATGCTCTTGCAAGCAACAACTTTCTGCAAACTTTCCTGCTCTGCCTTTGCAGGGACCCAGAGCCCTGCTGCAAATCCAGCAGCAGCTGTTACAAGACGATACTTGATATAAGGCCTATTTATATTGATCTGTCTTCTGCACTTTAGTTCCAGCTTTCAAGTATAAGTTTGCTTACTGTAACCTGTAACTTTAACAACAGATGAAGAAATGTGACACCTGTTCTAACTGATATGTTTAGTAAAGCAGCTGTTTGTATTTTCAGAGTATCATGCTTCTTCATGCCCTTATACCAGTGTCGCCTTTTGCTGGATTGAAGGCACATATATAGTACATACATCCTCTTCCTGAATCTTTGGTACTGTTTGGTGGTCAAGGAGGAGTTCTATAAAGCCTTTATTGTAAGAAAATTCTTTAAGTCAGTTCAGACCATACTTCTGTCTGTAACTCAGGAGGAAAATCTTGGGGGAAAAAATCCCTCTGAATCTTTTTGTTTCCACAATGCTATTGGCTTTTTACATGATCTGTGAAGGACAAAGAGTCAAAATACAATAGATTTTAGTAGAGAGATGTTTGCTTTCAGATCTAAAATATTGGGGAATGCTCTTTACAGAAAACTATGGTATTCTGTCATCTTCTACCTTTATGGAGACCCCTATGAAGAAGCTAATTCTTCTCTATCCATTTTTCACCTCTCCAAAGCGATGTCTAGGCTCTCCAAAATCTTGATGGAGTAGTTGCAGACTAAAGTTGCAGCTGTTCATCTGCTGGGTTATAGGTCACTTATTATCCATTCTATATACTTCACATAACTTACTAAAATGCCTTTTTTACAAAGTAACAGCAGTAATCTTAGTGTCAAAGGTGGAATAGAGAAGCAGCTGCTATTTTAGGGTCAAGCCCTTTAATTACTGTAGTTGAAATTTATTTACCCTTCAGGTTTCCTGAAAATTACCCCTTTCAAAATCATTAAAGCTTATAAGGTGATAACTGAAGTATGAGGTGTTTTATTTCGTATGACATGTCCTCTTACTTTGACTGGATTATCTTAGATCATGGGTGGGCAAAATATGACCCATGAGGCCATTCTATCTGGCCCATGGGGGGGCCCCTAAAAAATTTAGAAAATTAATATTAATCTGTCCTTAGTTCCTGTAAAAACAAAAAAAAAAAAGCCAGGAACCAAGGGGCAGTAGGACCCAGTGGAAGCCCAGCCCTGCCCCCCAAGCCAGGAGCCCCAGCGAGGGCTTCTGGCCTGGGACCACATGGCTGCCTCATGCTGGAACCTAAGGTAAGGCAGGAGAGGAGCCCGGGGAAAAGTGGCCCATAGAAAAGCTGAGCACGGGGGAGGGGAAGGTGGCCCCTCGCCCTCCCCAAAGCTGATGCCACTCGCAGCCTACTTGGGGCTGCCTGTGCCTGCTCCCGACAGCCCCACATGGGCTGCAATCGCCTCCAGTAGGAGCACCAGCCATGGGGTGCGGGAGGGGCCACATTTTTACCCCCTGTGCTCAACTTTTTCCCTGGGCTCCTTCTCTATTCTTTCCCAGCGCAGAGGAAAGCCGCCCCTCCCCCACCCCATGGCTGGCGCTCCCTGCTACAGCCATTTGCAGTTCATGCGGGGTTGTCCAGAGCAGGCACAGGCATCCCCAGTCAGGCTGCAAGTGGCTGCAATGCGGGGAACTGGTTACGGGGCCGGTATGGGCCACTTCCCTCCCTCCCTTCCCCCCCCCCCCGCACTTAGCTCCAACTTATAACCCAGCCCCTCTGGCCCCACGCCGTCTCCAGGCTTGCCAGCGCTGGGTGGGCAAGAGCAGCAAACACTGCCTGGCATGGCAAGTAGGGGGGCCAAAGCTGCTGCCTCCACATGCAGGACTGATGGGTGAGCCTGGATCCAGCGTGGAGCCCAGGCTGGCAGCAGGGTGGGTTACAAGCTGGCGCTGAGCGTGGGGAAAAGTGGCCCCTTGCTTGATCCATGGCTGGTGCCCCACACTACACCTACTTGTAGCCCACGTGGGGCTGCCTATGCCTGCTCCAGATAGCCCCACCTGGGCTGCGAGCACCTGCAGCAGGGAGCACTGGCGATGGGGCAGGTGAGGGGCCACTTTTCCCTGTGCTCAGCACCAGCTTCTTCCCTGTCGGCAAACAGAGGGTTGGGGCTGTGGGCTGCCTCCTGCCTGTATCACAGGGTGGACACTGGGAGTGAGTGGGCGGAGGGCCGGTGGGAGCACAGGGCCCGCACCAGTGTCCCGGGGCCAGTGCTACCAGGGCCCAGAGCAGGGTGGCAGGAGCGCAGGGTCCCAGCCAGCAGAGGATCTATGGAGCCAGGCCAGCTCCCTGTTCTCTCTGCCTGTCTGTGCCCACTTTGGGCCCCACCGGTGCTGACCCTGGAACACTGGTCCCAAGATGATAAGGGGGTGGGGCACCTGTCAAGGGGTGGCACTACCCATGGAGCTCTTGACAGCCTGCCAAAACTGGGTAAGCGGCCCTCTGCTTAGATCTTATCCATAGTGACTGAGGCAAATACGTATTAAAAAAAAAGCCACCTCCGAAAAAGTTTTGAAGGCTTTTGCATGCTCTCCATGTTGGTATGTGATCCTAAGGCTCTTCTGAGTACAATATTGATTTCTGACTAAAATTAATAATAATAATTTAACACTATAGACCCTAGAGGCCTTTGATACCTCCACCGTTTTTATTTATTCCCACCTGTTGTGAGCTTTTTTTTTTTCCTCCAGCCATTCACCTTAAATTTTTGTAGGTCTGATTCTATATCATTTAGCCACCTTCATCTTGGTCATCCAGGGGCACCAAGGAGCACTTTCTTTGGTGTCCAGATTGCTTCTCTTCTTTCAGTATGGCCCAGACTCTAGTTGTGTACTGTAGTCATTTCCTGCATCGGGGTGGATCTCTGTACAATTGATATAGCTTATTATCGGTGCTTATGTGCCATTTTTGTGTTGGCACCAAAGATTTTCCATAAAACTCCTCCATTTTAAAATGATGTAATAGTGCCATGGGTCATACATGGCCTGATTATGGGTTTATATACTAGAAGCTTAATTTTTCCTTGAATAATATTTTAATGGCAGGAGCTTGTGCAACGCAAAGTAGGCTCTACTTCCTGCTTTTATTCTTCCTTTAATGTCTTCCTTTTATTCTGTGTTATGATGGAAGCTAAATACTTGAAGTGGGTCACTTGCTTAAAACTTTATTTTCTTTATTGTTATGTGAGGTTCCTGCTTTACTACTGTCCTATTAACCAGTAGATACTGTGTTTTTGTTTTGTTCCCTCCCCCCTCCCCCCCACAGTCACTTGCAGTCCAATTTTCTTTGCTTCATTTGTTAGTCTGGAAATTGATTTCTGACAAGTTTCTTGGTACTTCTAGGGAGAAGAAAACCAAACTACTTCAAAAATAATGTTGATAGTAAAATGGGAGATGAAACTAAAAGGACTCTGATCCCTGGGTCAGCACTGTTGATGTCAGCTCTTTATCTCTAATTATAATTTATGTGGGCACAACTTTGCCATGCTTACAGTAAAATCAATTAATTTCTTTTGCCTGAGAAACATTATGGAAATTGATGATACACATTTTTTTGTAAGACCCTTTTTGCAGAGTAAGAAATTGCTCACTATGAAGAAAGATGGCAAAACAAAGACCATCAAACATAACATGAAAGTTTAGGGGTTAAAAATATGACTAACAAGGCAATGTTCTCTTGGTGTCATTTGGTGATTAAAGTGTTGTTTAAGCTTATGGATAGTATTCAGTATTATTTAATGTACTTAGGATATTCAGTGTAAAAACTTGTGCTTAGGTGCGTACACACATGCACAAATCTATATACCTAGATGAAACACTAAAGTTATGTCTACACTGCTGTTAGATCTATGACTAAAGCTCTTGTAGATGCGCCTGAGTCAGCTCTAAATTAGGTAGATTGGGTATCGATGACTGACTGTAGTTGTGGTAGCTCTGTGCAAGCTGTTAAAGTTACTGGGAACTCTGGGTGAATGCTTGGGAGCTAGTCTACATTGAGCTTCACTGCTAACAGTACCTAAGCTCATATCTACTTGAGTTACTCTCACAGTGGTGACTGCCTTAGACATACTATAAGATATCAAATAAATCTTAAATTCTCAGGGGTGATATTAAAAATAGGTCACACAAATTTACATTTCAGACACTGCAGTTATTTTCTTTAGCAAAATTTTCTAAGAAATTTATCATAGTAATCAAATTCAAGGCATAAAAAATGGATTGATCTCCATGGCCAGCAATACATACCTGAGGTAAAACTCATCTGTTAAGGTTTCTTTCAATGCCTAATAGATAGAAAGTCCAATATTTTGGATGACAAGAATGTTAAAGTCTATACTTTCCCATTGGGAGTCCATGTACAATTTTCAAATTTTCAGTATATGGATGCTATACCTTCAGACATTGAGAGAGGAGCTGAGCAGCTAAGATATAGACCATCTGGGAATACCATCGCGCAAAGACGGAAGTCACCTTGAATTGAGACTGACATCTAGATTACAGTTCCTGTGGCTAGGCAGAATTACAAAACAGCCTATCTTTTCCAGATAGGCCCCAGCATGCTGTAGTACGCTTCAGAGAAGATGTTTCATATTCACTGTTAGTTATTTGTACACTTGTATTAAAATTTAGATTTTATAAACAAACTTTCTGAACTACTGGAAAATTGGTTACAGCAATGCAGTGACTTTTTTTTTTCAAAAGCTGCTGAAGATGGATGTTCTTAAAACATTTTAAAGAAAAAATTTCATGGAGCTGCATATGAAGGCTCACAACTTGGCCACATGTACTTGCTGTTTTTATTCAAATGTAAGACAGCCCCCCCCCCAATAATTAGATTATAGATGTATGGAAAATTTATACATTTATTATTTCTTTCTGGGTATAGAAACTAAGTATTTAGATGTCTGCCTTGAATTTTCCCCCTCCCACTGCTACAGCAGGGAAAATTTTTAAATCTGGGGGAGGTTCAGGTGACCCCCTTGTCCTCTGCCCCCCTAACTCCCCCAAGCAGCCTCTTCCCCCACCACCTTACTGTCATACCCTGGTTTCCCTGGGCATATGGAATTGAAAGGTTAATTTGAAAACACTGGCTTTGAAATAAACATGCTTGTAGCGATTTGGTTCATCCAGAATTGATGCATTTTATTGTTTTGGAATTGCTGCAAGTTTTAGCACATGTACTCTGTAGCACTATTTTCCCCCCTACCTATAAATAATACAGACTATGCACAATATTCACCCAAAGCCAAAAGGCTCATGATGTATCATAAAATGTATTGAGCTGAGCCTCAGGACAGTAAACAGCATTTCAAGCTATGGTGCCACCAAAGCTCAGCCCTGGGGGGGGGGGGTGTTTGCACTCTGGATTCCTATCCTCTCCCAACCACCACAAAGGATCCATGTGCTAATTAGCTCCAACTCAGGACTGGACCTGGGTGCTTCTGTCACAATTCCTGAGCTCTTCCAAAGATTTTATGGCTCATGAGGTAGAGGGAAACTGGTCTGGCTCCATCTCATGGAGAGCAGAGCCATACTAATCATATGTGCTAGGCTGAGAGAAGGGGCCAGCAGGGATTCTGGATGGATTGGTTGGGGCCCTGTTTGGTGATGTTTTCCAGACATTTAAGGCTGGTGGAAAAACAGTAACCATTGGAATTGGGTAGTGGGGGGAGGAACAGCTCAGCTATGGGAATGAATTTGAAGTCTAAATGTATTCAATGTAGTGGCTCACTATGACTTGAAAGAGTTGGTGCTGAGGGGGAATGAGCACAATATACATCATATATCTTATTCAGATGGGCTTCATTAATCTATCCTTGTGATAGATTCCCATTAGTATGTTTACCCAATATGGCATGTGTTTTATAGTCATGCTTAATGTTGGCTGCCTTTATCAACTTCATGGTTGGTTTCCATTACTGAGCACATACTCCTTGTGGTGGTAGTTTAATGTTAGACAATGTATGTAATGAGGTTTCATTATGTGAATGTGAGATGAGGAGCTCCCCTAACCTCTGCTGATTGGGGAGGGGGGAAGGAGACCTGATCTTGTATTTGAGTAAATGTGTGAGTAATGCTAATCCCTTCAATGCAAGCATTTGTGCTAAAATAGTTGCATACTTTGCTCAATCAAGGCCTAAATGCAGATGAGCATATTGCTTATTCTGTTTACATACTGCTGCTTCCACTATTAGAGCATTGTTTGTTTTAATTTAAACAGCAGTTTGCCTTGATTTCACTGCTGCAAATGGGACTGAATCCCTTGCCAGAAATTAACTAAAAAAACCTCACTTGAAAGCTCATCACCCATGCCTCTGAGAATGGCTTATATAAAATTACTATCATGCATTTTGTCTTGCACACAATGGGATGCCTTTAAGAAGCTGACTTTTTAAATACAATTTAAAAGTATTAAAACAAAACCTTGAAAAGTGCAACTTTATTTAAAGAATTGTATGTGTATTCATGCATGTGCATGAAGTCAGAGGCATACTACATCAGTTCCACCATCGAAACATGGAGGAGGAAGTTCAGTCTAGCCTCTGACAAGTTGTAATGTATAGCTGTGGTGCCAATTGACCAATAATCTCTTCTCAAAGCCCAGGAGCAGGATAATCAAGGAAATAAATATAGCAATATCTAGCTCAGTGGTTCAGTAGCAGTGGCAGAATCCTGCTGGCTGGCTCAAAAAGAGACAGTGTGCATCTTCCTAGTGAAAACAGTACCAAGGCCTCTTGCTCTATGAAAGATTTTCTCACCCCTTGCATTATCCATCTCTAATATAAAAGAGCATTTTCCCAGTAGTGAGCTATATCCCTGTGCTACCCATCAATTCAATGCAGCAGCAAGGATCTCTCACTGTCTCCTACCAGCTGCTGTTCTACGCATCTTTTCTGATGTTGTTATGAACATTCTTTAGTCTAGAGAAGAAAAGGCTGAGGGGGGGATTTAATAGCAGCCTTCAACTACCTGAAGGGTGGTTACAAAGAAGATGGACTTGTACTGTTTTCAGTGGTGGCAGATGACGGAACAAGGAGCAAGTTGCAGCAAGGGAAGTTTTGGTTAGATATTAAGAAAAACTTCCTCACAAAGAAGGTAGTGAAGCACTGGGACAGGCTACTCAGAGAGGCAGTGAATCTCCATGCTTGGAGGTTTTTAAAACCTGGCTTGACCAAGCCTTGGCTGGGATGATGTAGTTGTGGATGGTCCTCCTTTGAGCATGGAGTTGGACTAGATGACCTCCTGAGGTCCCTTCAATCCTAATTTTCTATGACTCTATGATTCTCTGAATGCTTACATAGGCCCCTTTATTTTTGGTGATGGTAGTGGGCTGATGGCTCTCCTCCTTTTCATCAGCCCTTTCGGCGTTGTCCTGGTAGAGTCAGAACTCTCTCTGGCCCTATACTGAGTGAACAAGTGCCACGAAGAGCAGTTAATGCTCTATATTGATTCATCTGTATCCTACGTCTGGTGCTGGTGTTCAGACATATATCCTCTCGCTACTTTTTATTTTGAGGGATCGCTTACTTGTATGATGATTTCCAGTCTCCTGTTTTATTCCTGCTTTCTAACACCTTCACTGCCAAACAACATGCAGTCTATATTAGGAGGCCTACTGAACTAATTTTGGCGCAAAGATATGTGACGGGCTAGCTGGCAGTGACCTAGCCCAGGGGTTTTGAAAGGGCAAAAGATGATATGAGGACTTGGGATTCCCTTTCCTCACCAATCCGGTAATGATTTGGCTCAGGGGTTTTGAAGGGGTAAAAGATGACTGGAGGACTTGGGATTCCCTTTCTGCACTAATCAGGCCCCAGAGACCCACCCCCCTGTGTCCTGAATGGCCCTTTGGGTCACCTGGAGGGGGATAAAAGGGGCAGCATGGGCTGACTCGGGAGAGACCAGCGAGGGACAACAAGGAAGGAGCTTCACAGAGCTGGCAAGAGCTGAGCCAGCGGGGCAGGAGCAGTGCCCCAGAAGAGCCTGAAAGACCTGCAGGCGGCAGTGGGACTCTCAGTAGCGCGGCGTGTGGCTGGTAGGAGAGGCTCCCTACTGTGCTCCAGGATCCCCTATGAGAGGCTGCAGCCAGCAGGAGAGGCTCCCCCTGCTCCAGAAAGGATCTGAGCAGTAACCTGAAAGGTTTCCAGCTCCTCCAGAGGCCAGGCAGCTTGACATGAGGCCGGGGCTCTGTGAAGGTCAGGACCCCTAGCAGGCTAGAAAAGTGCTACCAGTGCTGGTTGTGTGGTAGTGTTCCTGCCTGCCACATATGAGATTGGGGTTCAAGTCCCTGCTGAGGTAACTTGGGGTGAGTGAGCTACCAAGAAGCAAATCTTCTGGCAGTGTAAAGGGGTCACTGTGTTTACTTTCCCCCCAGGTACCAAGGCCCTATATTTCCTTGTCATGTGACATTTTGCATTTTGTGCCTTTTTATATTTCACCAACCCATATTGTTTGTTCTGCTGTTTGTGTTTTATATTTTGTTACCCCTGTTTTTTGTCAATGATTGTAAATGTCTGACTTTATTGGATCCTGCTCCCTTGGGGCCTTGTAGTGTCCACTATACCCTGTTATGTTCCTAATATTAAAAGGTATATGGTTAAGTCCCCACTGGTGGTCTAGCTCTGCTCTATACGGGGAGGAGAGTCCCTACACCTCCCACAGCGCTTGTGCACCTGCTTTGGAGAGGGGATACCTCTTGGAGTACCGCCTGGGTTACAGATATTTATCTGTACATGAAGACATGCTTTTACATAAATGCTTGTTCCAAAAAAATTTATGTAAATACACATGCACAAAAGTCATTTTACTAATGCTTGCAGAGAAGCAGTTAAAAAAAAGGGGGGGGGTAGGAAAAGGTCCTTCTGAATTGTAGCTTAGTGTGTGAAAAGATGAACAAATATTCTTCACCACTTTTTTTACCTGATAGTATTCATACCACTTGCATAAATGAGTGAACTCTCTATGGTTCATTGCTTCCCTTCCTTTGCTGGAGGTAATTGAATCCAGATACAGAAGCTTGGGTTAGCACCTCTGAGAGCAGACGGGCAACTTCACTTTAATTCTATTTTTTTCTATTTATTTGAGTTTACAGTAATAAAATAGGTCATTTCAAACTACTAAGTATCCTAACACATATTTAACATGATAAAACTTTAGTGTGATTTATTTTTAAAAAAATTTGTTTGCAGGCAGGATTTTAAACATCAGACAAATATTTTTCAGTACCTCTGAAAAGTCATTTTGTTTCAGGCCTCATTAAATCATGGTCCTGGGTATGACTGTAAGCTGCATCTGACTGGAAGGCTTGATGGCAACATGGTGAGGCTACTTGTGATGGGGTACCTCTTTTATAAATTACCACAGTGTTGCAATCTCTAGAGTAAGGTGAATTTAGTGTGCTGTCATCCCTGCTTTGTGATTTCAGAAATGAGGACTAATATATGCTAGGCACATCAAGATAGCGAACAGCTTCCATATGAGATGTCAGGATAAGATCTGCGAATGAAGTGGGAAGACAGAATACCAAACACAATTTTTACATGTGCTTCAGGGTTGGGAGGGTGCATCTCGTGTACCATGTATCAGTGTACCCATGCTTCAAAATGGTAGTGGGGGCATTTTAAAGCTTGTCAAATAAGCTCTAACACCCTGTAATTACAGCACATCGGAGCAGCTTCCCCACCTGTATACAGGCACCCAAGAAGTATTGGAGCATGCAGGACTGGCACACTTAAAAACCACTATCAGTATAAGAACGTTGTGATGGATTGGCTATGTCAAGACAATGAGAGGAGACCACATATATCCCCAAGAATATTTTGTATGTGAGATTTGAGATGACTGTAGAAAGTGAGGTTGCCCTCTGGTGGTACAATGATCTGTGAACAACTTCATATCCCTTTTTCAGCATCAATGCAGAAAGCTGGGAAAAGCATGCAGAAACCCATCCAATCTGGAAGGAACATAGAATCATAGAAAATTAGGGGTGGAAAGGACCTCAGGAGGTCATCCAGTCCAACCCCCTGCTCAGAGCAGGACCATCCCCAACTAGATCATCCCAGCCAAAGCTTTGTCTAGCTGAGTCTTAAACCTCCAAGGATGGATATTCCACAACCTCTCTGAGTAACCTGTTCTGTGTTTTACTACCTACCTAGTGAGAAAATCCCTCCTATCTAACCTAGAATTCTGTTGCTGCAACTTGAGATCATTGCTCCTTGTTTTGACATCTGCCACCACTGTCCAGCTCCATTCTCTTTCCAACTTCCCTTCAGGTAGCTGAAGGCTGCTATTAAATTCCCTCAGTCTTCTCTTTTCCAAACTAAATAAGCCCAGTTCCCGCAGCCTGTCCTCACAAGTCAGGTGCCCCAGCCCCCTCACCATTTTATTGCCCTCCTCTGGACTCTCTCTAATTTGTCCACATCCTTTCTGTAGTAGGGGGGGCCCAAATCTGAATGCAGTACTCCAGATGTGGCCTCACCAGTGCTGAATAGTGAGGGACTAATCATTTCCCTTGACCTGTTGGCTGCTACCAATGCAGTCTAGTATGAAGAGAACATCTGCCACTAGATGCAGCTCACTATGAAGTGGCTTTGGTCCAGAGGATGGTAGCAAAAGGGAAAAGAAGAAAGTGGCATTCTGTAAACTTTGACTCTACCTAAGACTACATATGGGTCTGGAAAACTTGTAAAATGCTGTGTTGTTCTCAAACTGGCACTGTCAGCCACACACGGGTTCTTTAGGCAACTGACAGTACATGTACCTCTTTTATATGTACACCATGGACCAGAGGATCAATGGTTGCCTACTACATCAGATCAAGGTCTCTTGGGCTCCTGGCACTTGTTACGCTTAAGATTTGATTAACCAGTTAATCAAATGGTAAGTAGTTTTCCCACCCTAATGTTAATGCAGTTAATGGTGTGATTAAATAAGGAATAAATAACAAAATAAGTGCACAAAGTATGCATAATAACTGTGACTGGTTCCTATCACGCCACTACTTGAATGACTGGCTAGACTAATTGGCACCCCCAGCCTCCAGAGTATGTGTGAACTCATTACTCCCATGCACTCCCAAGGCTGAGAGTACCAATCAGTCCCACTCTTGGGGGGGGGGTCCATGAGAGTTAAGGGCTCTGATGAGCCTGCCCCTGAAGCTGGGAGGCATAATCAGCTGCTGCTCCCAGCTCTGTGGGTGCATGTCTCTTTTTGCTACCCAGGCTAGCAGGTTCAGCTCTCAGCTGTAGCAGGGTTTCCTTCTGCATTTTCTCTCTTCCCAGGAAGGAAGGGTGGAAGATCAGAGAAGCTGTACTGCTTACATGAATAAAGAAATAGTACTTCTCAGACCTGTGTCCATTTTCTATTCCTGCTTCCCTTTTCGATTCTGTCATAATGTTGTTGGATTGTGAGAGAAACAAGAAGGAAGAACTCCTTCTGCTCTTTCTGTGCCAATCTAAAGGAGTTCTCTCCCAAGCAAAACTAAAATTTCCTTTAGGACTAAAACATTTCACATTACCATGAGATTGATAGTTTTTTGGGTGGGAAAGGAGCCATTCACAAGCAAGTCATAACTGTTACCAACACTGTTAGGAATAGATGCTAAAACTGCTAAAACTTCTTTCATGCAACACGCATATCTGAGAGCCTATAATCAGAGGCAAAACACAGTTTAAAAAGGTTTTCAGAAAGTGTGTGATCAATAAAAAGCATGATGCTTTTCCCCATCAAAACATTTTCATTTAATTTTTTAAAGGGGGGCAAAATACCAAATACCCCTCCAAATTGAACTCCCCTCAGTGAGATGGAGACTGAAACATCTGTCTCATTGAACCACACACTCTTGATTTGTTGTCTTTCTGCTAGCAGTACATATCTTGGTTATCGGGAGGCGGGGACTCCAAAAAGAGGGCTATGGAAGGAACTGCTTACCATATTTACCTGATTAGAAGATGAAGTTTTTTCCTCTATTTCATGGGGGGAACCCCTCACTTTAGTCAAGTATGCCAGAGTAGGGTGGGGGTGGGCAGGCAGGCATACAACTTCTGTGACTCCAGCCCCAGCTTAGAGTTGGGGTTGGGGCTAAAGCCAGAGCCACAGCTGCTGCTTCCTCCCCACCATGCCTTTGGGTGTCCTAACACTCCTCTTTTACAGGCCCTAGTCTCTCCCCTGCCCCCTGCCATATGCCACTTCTCCCTCTTCCCCACCTCTGCCATACTCCTCCATACCGCTGCTCCATGCCAGCAGGCTCTGTCCCTGCTGCAGCCTGGGGCACAGAGCGTGGCTCCAGCCTGGCCCTAAAGCAGCAGTAGCACCCAGTTTCTATGGGACTGGGTTGGAGCCATGCTCCATGCCCCAGGCTGCAGCAGGGACAGAGCCTGCCCAACATAGAGCAAAGATAAGGGGTGCGGGGGGAGACGGGTATGGAGGAGAGACTTTGGGGAGGTGGAGAAGGGGAAGGGGGCTGAAGTGGTGTGGAGGGGGGAGTAGGGAGGAATAGAGAAGGGGGAATTGGGGAAGCCTGAGGTTGCAGGGGGTGGGGCAGGCACAATGAGGAGTAAGTAGCGGGACTGTGTCCCCCACTGCCTGCCCCATTACTGCCCCTCGCATTCCCTTCCCAACTGCAGAAGTAGGGGGGATGAATTTAAAATGATCCCCCAAAAATTAGATTTCACACACACAAAAATATAATAAATTTATACATTTTCCATGTGTAGAATTTAATTATTAGGGCATCATCTTATATTTAAGGTCCCCTTGTACTCAGCCTTGGTGAGGCCGCAGCTGGAGTACTGCATCCAGTTCTGGGCCCCACAATTCAAAAAGGATGTGGAGAAGCTTGAGAGAGTCCAGAGGAGAGCCATGCGCATGATCAGAGGTCAGGAAACATGCCTTAAAACATCAGGCTGAGAGCCATGGGGCTCTTTAGCCTGGAAAAGTGCAGGCTCAGGAGTGATCTGATGGCCACCTATAAGTTTATCACACCAGTATCTGGGGAAACGTTTGTTCACCAGAGCACCCCAACGGATGATGAGATTGAACAGTTATAAACTCCTGCAAGACCATTTCAGGCTGGACATAAGGAAGAATTTCTTTACTGTCTGAGCCTCCAAGGTCTGGAACAGCCTGCCATCGGAGTTGGTTCAAGCACCTACATTGAACACCTTCAAGAGCAAATTGGATGCTTATCTTGCTGGGATCCTATGACCCCAGCTGACTTCCTGCCCTTTGTGTGGGGGGCTGCAGTCAATGATCTTCTGAGGTCCCTTTCAGCCCTAATGTCTATGAAATCTTGTATTCAAGTACATACAGTAATTCCTTGGTTGCGCCTAAGGGTTACAGCACCATCCTATGAAGTCAGGGTGAAGTTGCACATTGCACTTTAACAATATGAAGCCTTCTTAAAATATGCATGTCTGCATACTAAAGCTTATTAATACATGCTCAGTGCCCTTAGAGTGTCTAAGAGTTAAGCCATTTCAGGCATGGATTAACTCTGGGCTATGCAACCTAGCTCATGTTAGGTTAATTTTATTCTGCTCCACTGAGATGAAATGAGCAACCTGCAGTCCTCTGGCATCCCCAGGTGCACTGCTCCCAGTCCCCACCAACTCCTGCTCTACTCAGGATGGTAGTTCCTAGGGGCAGTAGGTACTGCCAGTGTCTTCTGCAAGGGAAGTGGTAGGAACATGGAGCTGGGAGGTGTAGAGACATTGTGGATGGGGTGGGGAAGCATGCTTCCCTGGAGCTCCATGCTGCTGCTGAACTAAGCCCTGGGGGTTCCTTGTTGGTAGCACAGCTTGCTTCCTTCTAAGCCTAGGACAAGAACAGGAGGTGTCAAGATAAGCCACATCTCCCATTAAGCTGCCTTGCCAGAGAAGAATCACTAATGTTTGGGTGAAACAAGCTGGGCACTGTGGGAAAATTTCAATTCACCTTGAGTAGATAAGGTAAATTGAATTTTTCTGCAGCTTTTGTCTGGCTCCAGGTAAACATGGGTTACCATTCTACAGAGTTAGTATGTTCTAATTGTAATGAGTATCTTTACCCTCAGAAAATTAAGTTCAAGCCCTTCCCCCCTGAAGGAGTGTCTGGAAAAAAGGGTTTCTGGCTCCTTGGTCTAGTGCCACAATAACTCAGCTCTTGGGGCTAAAGCATAGGAGAGACCACCACCACCATCGCCACCTCTGGAATCTAACATCTGTTAGTCATGAGTTTCTGGCCATCTATGCTTTTTTGGAAGTTGGGCTTAGGTATCCATTTATAATAGTATGCGTATACTTAGCCATGTATCAACCCAGCCAGTGCATGGCAGACTGCACATGCTCAATCAAGGTGCAGCCATTTCTGTGTCCATACAGCAGAGGTAATGAAATTATAGCCTGTACATAAGTGGTAAAATGCCACTCACCTGGCCAGAAAACTTCCATCTAGATACACGCAAATAAATAAGTTTCATCCTATGTGTTTACAATCAACTTTTAGGACTTGCTCTGCTGAACTGTACCTCTGAGTTGCTCAAATGTTTTTAACTTAATGCTTATATTTATCTAAACCATGTTTCCAACAAACTTTAAAAACCCCGTTGCTCAGCTTTGAAAGAGAGGCACATGTAAATATGCAGAAGAGACAACCAATCTGGATGAGTGTCATGAGAGATCATGTAATTCTGATGAACACAGCATAAACAATGCAAAATGTAGTGACTGCTGAACGATAAATGCCCCAGTGGGCCATTACATTATAGGGGGAAATGTATGCCTGCCTTAGAATTAGCTTAAAAGCTATTGAGGTGCCCATAGAGCTTTCACTTCAGAATTAAAAAAATGAAAACTGATCTCGTGTCAGCAAGATGACAAATTGAGCATTTTGGAGCAGTTCCTGGAGACATAAATGGTACAGAAAACAACCTGTAATCACAGACGTGTGCAAAGAGCTAGAATAGCAAAATGACTTCAACGCTGAAGGAATGTCATCTTCTAGCTAACAATTCTGTAGATGCTAGTACTGGAAAAATATTTGCAACAGTGATTGTTTCCTTTTCAAAGAGAGGTGGAGAAAGCATAGGCTGTGCATTAGTGAGGTCCCAAGCCTACTTGGGAACGTTGCCACAGACTTTTATATAAGCACAATTAGCTGAGGAGTTTGAAAGATAAATCAGGCAGGAAGTGAAAAGGTAGGGTATCATTTTAGTGGTCTGAGCAAGGAGGTCCAAAGTTGAGTCTGGCTTGAATGCTGATTTGCCCAGGTCATATAACCTCTTTGTACTTGGTTTGCTGATTTGTAAAATGAGGAAAATGGTTGTTTTTCATACAGTGCTTATTCTGAGGTATAACAATTTAAAGACTGCACGACCCTTCCAGTTTTCAGAATTCTAGAAATGTGCCAAGTATTTTTATTATATATTTATTTAATGCCTCACTTAAAAAAACTGTTTAAAAAAATGCATGTAACTGCTTTCTGCAGAGCTTATTGGTATATGTGCAGTGCTGCACTAACTGCTACACCATCTCTGGCTCAGGTTCTGGCCTATGGTGAGAGAAAGTAGGGGTACCTACAAGTGTTACATTTAGATCAACCTAACTAGGATTAGGTCAATCAAAATATCCAGTTGTGGAGATGTTCACAGCTTTTATATTGGCCAGAAAATGGCACACATGATTTGAGTTAGTTTACCTCAAGATGTGAAGTAGTGTAGACCAAGAAATGATTAACCTTATCTACAAAGAGGTTAACCTGGTCTAGTGAAGCCCTGCACATGTTCAAAGCATAGCCCTGGGACTGGGAAGGCCCAGCCCTTAGGCTATATTGATCCTTCCCCTGCCCTCCCAGACTCTGAGTGGGGCATTTTTAGCCCACCAGCCCCACTTCCCCCCTCCACCCTAATTTTCTTACCTGGGGCTGTCACACTGCTCTGGGCAGCAGTGAATGCCTGCACATACTGCTCACAGCCTTGGTTTAAGTGGTGGCTTAAAGTAATCTGCTTTCAACCTAAACCTGGTGCAGCAAACATTTGTACATACCGTAGCATGTCTTGTGCTGTGTGGACTGTATAACTATTATAAGGTGGATAGACACCTGGCTAAATAGCTGCCAGCAGAGAGTAATTATAAATGGATCCATGTCAGAATGGCAAGGAGGCCTCAGGTAGAGTCCCACTGGGGAATGTCCTGGACCAAATGCTGTTAAATGCATTTATTAATTATTTGGATCATGGCATAAAAAGCTTCTTGAACAGTTTTGCAGATGACACAAAACTTGGAAGGATTATGAACGCATTGTAGGATGGGAGTGCAATTCAGATGAGTCTTGAAAGATTGAAAAGCTAGGCTGAAGATAATAGGATGAAGTTCAGTGTGGAAAAAGGAAGGTGCTATAACTCAGGAAGAATAATTAAGCATAAATAAAAATGGGTAATACCTGGCTGGATGATAGCACTATGGAGAAGGATCTGGGGGCATCCATACACGTGCTCTGGGATGTGGGGAGGGAGCATTTTAATTAGACTGGCTCACCTGCAGTGTCTCATGTATTTATATTGATGAGCTTTAGTTAAAGTATCCCCACCGCCATGTTGAAATGCGGGGATGCTGAATACATGTGACGGCAAGGCTATCAGCATTCCAATTAGAAAATGAGTCTTCCCCAATGCATTCTTATAAGAATGCATTGGACCAAGCGTCCTGCATGTGTTCAGGCACCTTGGGAGTCTTGATAAATCACATACTCAATATGTGCCTTCAGTGTGATATGGCTGCACAAAGACAAGTGCGGTATTGATAGGGTACATACTCTAGGGTATGTTAGGGTATGTGCATCGATAGAAGCAGTAGGTGCAAGAGGTGGCAGGTGATAGCACCTCTCTACTTAACACTAGTAAGTCTCATCTAGAATAGTGTGTGCAGTTTTGGGGTGCACATTTTTAAAAGGACATAGAGAAGCTAGGGTCCAGAGGTGGGCAACAAAGATGATAAAGCATTTGGAAAACAAGTCATACAAGGAGAGGCTTAAGGGGACACAATAGCAGTCTTCAAAAATCTGAAGGGCTGCCATAAAGAAGGAGGCACTGTAGAGAGGAAGATGGAGACCAATGCCTTCCACTCATCATGCAACTGATTCAAACGTATTTTCAGTGGGGTCCCTATTATCAAGATCATGTGTGTGAAACACATTATTTAACATCACTTTGCTGCCTTGGCATTTTGGAACAAATCACTTGATAGATTTTTTTAAAATTTATTTATAGTATTTAATAATATACAGGACCTCGTAAATTCTGCCAAGGAATCTCCATTGTAAAGTCTTTTTCTTTTGAATAAAAAAGCATCTCTTGCTGGTTAGTTGTATGTATATATTTTTATCTACTTTTTTCAGGATTAATTTTTAACGAAAATTCTCTATCTGATCTTCTGGCACACAACCTGTAGCATAACTAGGGTGAGGCTACAAAGGCAGCTGCCATAGGCACCAACTTAGGGGACAGGATAGAGAAAAATAACTATTGCTAATGCCAGTGCATGCCTTAAATGTTACAGCTGCCCTGCATGCCCAGCTATTACACTTCTGACACAACCAGTGCCTTTTAAGTGACTCAGTCTTCCTGCACACTTATATTGTTGTACTTTATTCTTGTTGATCTGTGTAACCATTGATAAGCACTAAGCTGGAGTGTAGCCTTAGTAAAGAAAAAAATTAGTCTGGTAAAATATTAGAGTGGGTAGTTTACAATATTTCAGCAGTGAGGTTTGGTCTTCAAACTGAATAAGAGAACGAGCAATAACAACCCTGATTTGCTCTAGTCAATAAACTGAAAGTTAGAAGAATGATTAGGATCATCATATCTGAGAAGATTAAGTGTAATCTGATATCAGTTTCTAATATTTTTTACCCAGCCATTAGACTTTCAAGTTAAATTTAATACTAGCAATATTTTAATTGGTTTACGTTTTTGTTCAGTTCCTTGTGCTGCTCATTCTCTTTTTGCAGAACAATGGGTAACATCATTTCAGTCAGCTGTAGTAAGAAATGCAGAAATAGTTCTGGGCTCATTGATAAATAAACAAGCACGTTATTAGGTGTTTAATGAATAGTCAATAGTTACCATGATTCAGTTTTTTAACTTCCCTATTCATCTTGTCTTGTTTCACTTTCCTCTCATGAAGAATCCAACATGTTTCCTTCTAGCAGTCAATAGAAAGACCAGTAGTAGCAGGTATGAAATGAGAATGATTTGATTTTATTCGTTTTGCATCTTTTGAAGTGTGCATGCATGCATGTGGAACTGAGATGATAATGAGTACTTAAAGAGGGCACTAGAATCCAAATTTTTAAGAAACAGAAACCTCTTGTTAACCTCTTTGGATAACCAAACAATGTGACTAATAATTATTTATTTTGATGTACATGCAGTATGCATCAACCAGTGATCTTTGTTTAAATATTAGACACTTGAAAACTCAATAAGTGAGGGTAAAACAAAATTCATCCACTCTGTTTTGAATCCATGTCCCTCACTCCATTTGTTCAAGAAGGTTCTCAGTAAATGGACGGACCTTGCAATATCCTTAGAAAAATAAGGGAATTCAGGCACTGTTAGATCAAAGATGCCAAATTCAAGAAGCTCTTTTCTCTGACAGCATCCTATCTCTATTATCCTGGCATTAAAAACAGGGTTTTTTTATGAAAGGGGTCCCAGCTGAGTTCACATCCCAGGATGGGGCATAGAGTGTAATGTGATTTCCAAATGGAATATGAATAGAGTAGTTAAAGCTCAAGGCATTTGAGGCTTTTTAGACTAAAATCAACATGTTGGCTTGTACTTTGAAATGAAACAGAAGCCAGTGCAGTCTGCAGATCAGAGAGCTGTGTAGAATATCACATTTGTCCTATAACATCAGTAGTGATTCATTCATTGAAATGCATGCCACTGGATAGTTTGGCTCAGATAACAGAGCACTATCATTAGGATTTGGGTTCTATTTTACAATTAAAATAGAAACATGCATGTGGGGCAGGGGCAGGGGAGAGGGTTGGTAAGAACAATACAATTTATTAGCTCTAATTTATCTGCATACACTGTTAATCTCTTATTGAAGTTTGAATTTTACGAGAAGTGTCATACAAATTTGTTAGTTTATGAGTTCTAATCAGTCAACTACTGGCCTTAAACCAGTATGCATCTTCTGAATCTTATTGTATTTTAGGCTTATGTAATGTAAAGGTTGGACGTAGGATTTTTGTTCTTTTATTGGGGTTTCTTTATTCCTTTATATTGGGTGTGAGAAAAGGTAGCCCGCAAGCCAGATCTGGCCCACCAGGCAATTCCACCTAGCCTGTGGGGTGCCTCTGTAAGCCCTGGCCTTGAGCTGCCCCTATACAAGCCAGCATGTCCATTCAGGAACTGCAGCTCTGGTTGTTAAGGAATAGCCCCCACCAGCGTGGCCTGACACACGGGGTCCTAGAGACAAGAAGCCTCTGCCTGGAAGAGGCTTTTCCTGGCAACTCTGGCTGTTCCTAGCCTCCCTGCAAGAGGGGAATTCAGATAAGGGCCCTACCAGGCCAGGGCCAAGGACTACCACCTGGAGAGAGGGGTGAGAGCACAGGGACCTCCATGCTATGGGTCTGGACTGGGCTGGCCCCACATGCTGCTGCCACTTGTGGCCAGGGTCTTGGGTGGGAGCTGCATGTTATGGGGCTGGGTAGGCCTGGCTCTGCACCCTGCCACCACGTACAGCCGGGGACTTGGACAGGAGTGTTATTGGGCTGGGTGGGGCTGGCCCTGGATGCTGCCACCATGTGCAGCCAGAGGTTGGGGCAGGACCTGCATGTTATGGGGTTGGATGGGGCTGGCTCCACATACCACCACCTGCAGCCAGGGACTGGGCTGGAAGCATGGGGAGCTGTGACCTATTGGGCTGGGCAGGGCTAGCCCTGCTTGCTGCCACCGCATGCATCTCCAGGGACTGGCACATCTCCAGGGACTCTAAGGACCCACCCACACCCTCTTACACACCCCATCCCCCATCATACCCCCAAACACTCCCACACCCTGCCACAGCCAATGTTCCCTCTAAGGAGTAGCAGTCCATGAGTGTGCCACCTCAGTCTGGCATGGGACACTTATTGAGGGGGCTGGAGGGCCAGAAGCTGAGGGCTGGGGCCAGAGGCTGGAGCCAAGAGGCTGGGGGCTGGAGGCTGGAGGCTGGGGTTGAGAGGCTGGGGGCCAGAGGTTGGGGCTGGAGCTGAGAGGCTGGGGGCCAGGGACTGGAGCTGGGGGCTGGTGTGGGCTCCATCAGCTCCAGGGAAGTACTCCATTCCCTGGCATCAGGGCCGGGGAGTGGAGCACTTCCCTAGAGTCAGTGGAGCCTGTGGCAGCCCCCTGCTCCAGCCTCCATCTCTGCCTTGCCTCACCTCAGGGAGGAGCCTCTGCCTGCCCCAAGTGAGGTTCCACTGGGTCCAGGACACTGCTCCGCTCCCCCACATTGCCTTGTGGAGTGAGGAGGCATGTGGCTTCAGGGCCATGGAGCGGAGCAGTGTCCTGGAGCTGGCAGAACCTCACTGGGGCAGGCAGCAGCTCCTCCCCAAGGTGAGGAAAGGCAGGGATGGAGGCTGGAGTGGGGGGGCTGATGTTGGATCTGGGGAAGTTCTCCACTCACCGGCTCTGATGCCACATGCCTCCTCGCTCCCCGAGGCAAAGCAGGGGAGTGGAACACTTCCCCTGAGCCGTGCATGGCCAGACTTTTAGTTGTGCATGGCTGTGTACATGCTCACCTTAGAGGGAACCTTGGCCACAGCCCCCCCGCACACTCCCATTCCCCCACCATACCCCCAAACACACCCACATCCTCCCACACATGTGCTTACCTCCCCCACCATAACCCCATACACACCCGCACTCTCCCACCCCACCTCCTCCACTCCCACCCTCCCACCCCAACCACCATACCCACACCCCACACACACACTACCAAACACACACACATATTTCCAACCACACCCTCCCCACATACACCCCCTTACTGCCTCCCACACACAATATACAACAGTAAGACTATATTTTGAGCTATTAAGCAACACCTCTACATACACTGTGCCAGAGGTGGCCAAACCATGGCTCGGGCTGCCAGGATGGGGGCTGTACCCTGAGGCATGCTCCCCACAGAGAAAGCCAGAGTGACTCAACACTGCAGTGACAGGGGGAAGAAGTCACCTCCACTCCAGGTCATTCAGGCCTTCCCTCCTCCCCCACTCTCCAGCTCTTGAACTTCTGTGGAGGATCAGATGTGGCTTCCAGGGTGAGTAACTCTGGACACCCCTGCACTATGCAAATACAAATAAATCAGGACAAATATTTTTTAATGAAATTAAAATAAGTTATAGTAGGTGTTTTACTTTTTAGTGTATAATTTGTTGGGTTTTTTTCTAGTTTCAAGATGGCAGCCCCCTCCCTCCCAAAAGGAGTATTTCTGGGGCAAGGAGAGGTACTTCTGGTGGCAAAGATCAGGCATTAGGGGGTGAGAGTTCTGGTCCCAAGATAGCCAGGGGCAGTGGTACCCTTGTGGCCTTCAACAGCTCACCAAAACTCATTAAGCGTCCCTTCAGCTGAAATTATTGCCCACCCCTGCTTTATAGTCAGATGGGGTCAATAATGTCAAGGTCTGGGAAACATTTTTCACAGCTCATATTTAGTAGTTCAACATTTTTCAATCTGCAGATATTTTCTAATATGTGCTTAAAATTCAATATGTTTGCAAACTTTCCTTCTAGCATTGTAAATGTTTTAGTCTAATTTTAATGCATGATAGCTCTACACTGATGTAACTCAGTTGATTTGAATGGATAGATTGATAAATTTATGAAGGGGATTGTATGACATCATTGCCTGATATAGGAGGGGAATGGCTAAAGTGCCTTCTAGGCTGTGTCCTTTGTTTCTCTATTCTGAATGGAATTACCCCTGATTTGCACACGTAAGGGGAAAATATGGCCATCAAAACATTTTTAGGAAAGGGTTGCTATAGGAACACAACTTTTTATTAAAATTATTACTCAGTAAAAGTTTGAAGGTAATTAACCAGTTCTACTGCTGATGTTTACAGGCAAAATAGGTTTTTGTTTAAATGGAATAGTACTGTCAGCATCTCTGAGAAAAATCAAGACTCTGCCTTCCATGTTATAGTCCCAGTAGGGATAGTAGCAACACTTCAGTGACTGAACATAACAGGCTAGCACAGGGAAGTTTTTCATAAGTGCAATTAAATTATGTTTTGCACTTATGAATCATAAATTAACTGCAAAGTACTATTAGAAATTATCCCAGTATTTGGGAATGTGGAATTTTTGAGCTGTAGCTACACCACAGCATTTCACACTGATTACTAGAAGACTGGGTGTTTCTCGGAAAGGAAATCAAATAAGAAAAATATGTTTAGGCTAAAAGCAAAAAAATGTGACTGCTTTTAACTGAATGGTAGCTGGTATGTTGGTGTCTTGTTGTTGTTTATTAATCATTGATTCCATTTCAAATCATAAAATACTTTGTTCTCTAAATTATAATGGAAAATAATAACTATTTGCAATGTAATGTTTTTCCTTACTGAATCACTGTGTCTAGAAAATATTGGCAGTGTTAGAGTGTCAGTGTCTATTCCTATGAATGGTGAAGTGTATAGAAATTAAGTTTTACAATTCTGATACTGATGTCACTTAAATTGGTATGAATTAGGAGTTATTTATTTGAAAACAAGGTAGCTACATTAGTTTTAAAATATTAAGAGAAAACACTCTCCTGAAAATTTTCCCTTTGTCGTTGAATCCTCACTACCACATTCAGCTTTCACAGGGTAACATTCTCAGTTGGTCTGTACCGAGACCAAAAGAATTTCTTTTCTGTAGTGTTGATTCTGTTGCACATTCCATAGTAAGGACTTCAAATCCTTAATCTCTTCATTAGAGCTGCCCAGAGAAAATGGAGTGATTAGTAAAGTAATCGGGTAGGTTTCCCATTTTTCCCACAGAAGGTTACTGAGGGTGGTCTTAGCCTACACATAAGGTCAAGATGAGGAAGGACAGTCAGAAGGAAGGAAGGCCAGTGGGAGCAGCTGCAGGAACTACAATTAAATTAATCCATTGGGTCTGCCATACCACACAGTTCAGCAGAGAACTTGGAGAGTGGTGTGGTGTGGTGCACTGCAAGGCCTGGCTAAGGGTAGTTGGTTTCACTCCCCAGTTTCCTACTACCATTTGCACACACTTCACTTAGATATAGTCCATTGAAGGCCTTTTCTATGTGTAGAAAATAGCAATTCACTGAGCAGGTCATGGAAAGAATTTGGTAAAATGGCATATTTTAGCTGAAAGTTTTACTTAAAAAAAGGAAACGAGGAACTAACATACAGCTTCTCAAGCAAAGATGTTTAGGTTTCACTGGGCAAATTTAAATGGACAAGAGTGTGACACACATTATGAATGAATGCCATGCATGGTGTGTTCTTTTTTATCTTGAAGAAAGACATCTTAAAATCAGACCTCTAATTTCAAACTACTAAATTTCCAATGGCTCAGGATGGAATCCTACTTTATTCTGGGTATGTATCACTTTATCATGCATATAGTGTTCACGAGTTTATTTCCTTGACTTTTTCCCCCACCTAATTTGTCTAGATTTTTTTATACCCCAAAGAGTGTCTTTTAAAGAAAGGATAAAAGGGTTTCATTGTCATACAGTGACATTCCAGGCAGGGATAGGCCCAGAGAGGGAGCAGTGGTGTGGACACACCCCTAGCTCATTTGGGTCCCCAGAGCAGGTAAGAATTCCCCTCCTTCCTTCTCCTCTATGGTCAGCAACATGTTTCCCTCCCCCTTTGAATGGTTGCAAAGCTTCCTCATGTGCATGGAGGAGCGCTATCTGACTCAAGAAGTCTATGGACTTACAAGAGGCAAAGTGCTGCTCAACCTGGTACTGGCAAAGGGGGATGATCTAGTCAGCAACTAAATTATTGAATGGAAGCTGGGAGACAATGACCATGAGCTGATCATTTTCACTATCCACCATAAAGCTGACAAGTCAGTCAGCAATGCAGAAGCCCTTGACTGCAAGAAAGCTGATTTTGACAACCTCAGGAGGCTTGTTGGCGAGGCCCTAAAGGACCATGACCCAAAAGGGAAGGGAGTTCAGGATGAGCGGTTGCTCCTCAAGGGAGCAATCCTGAAAGCACAAGCAATGTCTATCCCACCTCAGAGGCCCTGCAGGGAACTTGTGGACCTCCTGCATCTGAAAAGAAAGTCCTATAAAGGATGGAAGACTGGAATCACCTCAAAGGAGGAGTATCCAGACCTGTAGAGAGTGAACCAGGAAAGCCAAGGCTGTGACTAAACTCCAACTGGCTACATGTATCAAAGACAATAAAAAGTCCTTTTTTAGATATGTAGGGAGCCGGAGGAAAAGCAAGGGTAACACTGGACCCCTGCTAAATGAAATGGGACAACTGACAACCAACACACAGGAAAAAGCCAACCTGCTTAATAGGTATTTTGCGTTGGTTTTTCACCAGCCCCAAGGGACCACCCTGATCAACGCAGTACATTACGGCCAGCGTGAGGGAAAATTGTTACCCTACATTAAGGTAGACCATGTGAAGGAACACCTTGAGAGGCTGGACACCTTCAAGTCAGCTGGCCCAGACAGCTTGCACCCCGGGGTACTTAAGGAGCTGGCAGGCATCATAGCTCAGCCACTGGCACAGATCTTTGAGAACATGTGGAACTCAGGTGAAGTGCCTGAAGATTGTAAGGTCAACGTGGTACCTATCTTCAAGAAAGGGAGGAAAGTAGATCTGGGGAACTACAGGCCTATCAGCCTGACATCTATTCCAGGGAAGATGTTGGAAAAAATTATCAAAAAGACCATTCTTGACAAACTGAGGGATTGCCAGCATGGGTTTATTGTGGGTAGGTCTTGTCTGACCAGTCTCTTCTCCTTCTATGACCAAGTGACATATCACCTGGACAAGGGAGAAGGGATTGATGTCATATATCTTGACTTTAAAAAAGCCTTTGATCTGCTGTCCCATGATCCTCCCCAAGGAAAAATTGGCCACCTGTGGCCTTGGTTATATCAGAGTCCAGTGGCTGGGGAATCGGCTCCAAGGTCAGACACCCAGAGAGTGGTAATAGAGGGAAGTAAATCATCGTTATGCACTGTGACCAGTGGGGTCCTCCAAGGCTCCATCCTTGGGCCTATACTCTTTAGCATCTTTATTAATGATGTAGACATTGGTGTCAGAAACAGACTGGCCAAGTTTGCCAATGACACTAAACTTTGGGGTAAAGCGCCCATACCTGAGGATAGGCTGGTGATCCAGGCTGACTTTGACAGGCTCAAAAAATGGATGGATGAAAACCTGATGGTGTTAAACACTGAAAAATGCAAGGTACTCCACCTTGGGGGCGGGGGGAACCCCCTCAGCACGCTTATAGGCTCAACAGTGCTACACTTGCTAGCACCACGGACAAAAGGGACTTGGGGGTCATAGATTTCATAGACATTAGGGCTGGAAGGGACCTCAGAAGATCATCGAGTCCAGCCCCCCACACTAAGGGCAGGAAGTCAGCTGGGGTCATAGGATCCCAGCAAGATAAGCATCCAATCTACTCTTGAAGGTGTTCAATGTAAGTGTTTCAACCACTGCTGATGGCAGGCTGTTCCAGACCTTGGAGGCTCAGACAGTAAAGAAATTCTTCCTTATGTCCAGCCTGAAATGGTCTTGCAGTAGTTGATAACCATTCGATCTCGACATCCGTTGGGGCTCTCTGGTGAACAAACATTCCCCCAGATCCTGGTGGTCACCCCCGATAAACTTATAGGTGGCCATTAGATCACCGCTGAGCCTGCACCCATGGCTCTCAGCCTGTCGTCGTAAGGTCTGTTTTCCTGATCTCTGAGCATGCGTGTAGCTCTTCTCTGGACTCTCTCAAGCTTCTCCACATCTTTTTTGAATTGTGGAGCCCAAAGCTGGATGCAGTACTCCAGCTGCAGCCCAATCAAGGCCGAGTACAAGGGGAGAATGACATCCTGGGATTTGCTTGAGAAGCATCTATGGATGCAAGCCAGTGTTTTGGTCACTTTACTAGCCACAGCATTGCATTGCAAGCTCATGTTCATCTTGTGGTCAATGATGACCCCCAAGTCTCTTTCTTCCATAGTGCTAGCCAGCATAGTACTGCCGAGCCTTTAAGGATGCTGCAGGTTTTTCCTGATAGGTTCCAGATAGAGAACCTTGCATTTTTTGGTGTTAAACACCATCAGGTTCTCGTCTGCCCATTTGCTGAGCTTGTCCAGGTCAGTCTGGATTACCCACCTGTCTTCTAGGGTGGATGCTTTGCTCCAAAGTTTGGTGTCATCAGCAAACTTGGTGAGTCCACTTCTGCTTCTAATGTCCATATTATTAATGAAGATGTTGAACAATATGGGTCCAAGGACAGAGCCTTGGGGGACCCCACTGGTCACAGGGCACCATGATGATTGACTTCTGTCAATTACTACCCTCTGGGTCCGATCACAGAGCCAATTTCCCAGACAGCAGATTGTGGTGGATGCAAGGCCACAACTGTCCAGTTTGCCAAGAGGTGATCATGGGATACCAGATCGAAGGCTTTTTGAAGTCAATATATATGACATCCATCTCTTTTCCTTGTCCAGGTGATAGGTCACCAGGTCATAGAAGGAAATGAGATTGGTCAATCAACAAACCCATGCTGGCTATCCCTCAGGATGTTGGCATCAGCCATTCCATTAAGGATGGCCTCTTTAATAAACTTTTCTAAGATCTTCCCCGGGATAGAAGTCAGGCTGATGGGCATATAGTTAGCCAGATTCACTTTCCTCCCTTTCTTGAAGATAGGCATCACATTGGCTTTCTTCCAGTCTTCGGGCACTTTACCATAGCACCAGGAGTTTTCAAAGATCCATGCCGGAGGCTGAGCTATGACGCTCAGCAGCTCCTTGAGTACCCTGGGGTGTAGATTGTTAGGGCCAGTTGACTTGAAGGTAGCCAGCCTCTTAAGGTGTTCCTTCATGAGGCTGGCATTTATGGAGGGCAGGAGATCATCCTCACCAGGACCTCCCTGTCCCATAGCGGGCATGGACGTCCCATGGAACTGATGAAAGACCGATGCAAAGTACCCATTTAATAGGTTGGCTTTTTCCTGGGTGTCAGTTGTCAGTTGCCCCATCTGGTTCAGCAGGGGTCCAATGTTGCCTTTGCTTTTCCTCCGGCTCCCCACATATCTGAAAAAGGACTTTTTATTGTCCTTGATGCTCAAACCTAATTGGAGTTCAGTTGCAGCCTTGGCTTGCCTGGTTTGCTCTCTGCAGGACCAGACCAGTGCAGAATATTCTTCCTTGGAGATGATTCCCATCCTCCATCCTTTGTAGGACTTTCTTTTTTGGCCTCAGGAGGTCTTCTAGATCCCTGGAGAGTCAGGGGGGCTGCTGTGCCCTCTTGCTGCCTTTCCTCCGAGATGGAATAGAATTAGCTTATGCATTGAGGATTGCTCCCCTGAGGAGCAACCACTCATCCTGAACTCCCCTCCCCCTTGAGTCATGGTCCCTTAGGGCCTCACTGATAAGCCTTCTGAGCTTGTCAAAGTCAGCTTTCTTGAAGTCAAAGACTACCGTGTTGCTGACTGACTTACCAGCTTTACAGCAGATGGTGAAGGTGATCAGCTCATGGTCGCTGTCATCCAGCTTCCCATCGATCACTAGGTTGTCAATCATGATTGACCACAAGATGAATATGACCCACCAGGACCAAAACTCCAGCTTGCAATAATTTGCTTCTCAAGCAAATCCCAGGATGTCATCCTTCCACCATACTCAGCCTTGGTGAGGTTGCAGATGGAGTACTGCATCCAGTTCTGTCTCCACAATTTTAAAAGTATGTGGAAAAGCTTGAGAGAGTCCCAAGGAGAGCCATGCATATGATCAGAGGGCAGGAGAACAGGCCCTATAATGAAACTCCTCCAAGACCGTTTCAGGCTGGACATAAGGAAAAACTTCTTTTCTGTGGTGCAAGCACCTACTCTGGACTCTTTTTAGAAACATTTGGATGTTTGACCCAATCCTGAGATCCTTTGACTCTAGCTGACTTCCTATTCCTAGGGCAGGGAGCTGGACTCAATGATCTTCGGAAGTCCCTTCCAACCCTAATGTCTATGAAATATATAAAATCTGGCAGAGTCCCAGCCAAACCAGGATGTATGGTCACTCTGCCTGTATGTTGCACCAATAGCACATACAGACTGTTTAAAACCTGCAAGAGGATGCCTTAGAATCTCACAGGTGCAGGCATTGCACTAGGACACTATGAATAGCCCTATACTCTTCTAGCACAGGAGCATGGGACTTGTATGGATAGGGGTATAGCTTCCAATTCTGTAGCCACTTAGGATTGTAATACAAGATAAAAGCAGCATCAAGAAGCTGTAACTCAAATGAGCCCCTAGGGCTCCCTCAATTGGAAGTATTGGGCCATGTGGTTAGAGTGTCTTGTTGCATATTGCACAATGAACTGTACAAATGTTGATTGGTGTTAATGCTAGCTTGAGTTTGGAGAAGTTACACATTCAGGCCAGGAGGGCCCTGGAGGGCTCCCCACTTCCTGCCCCCAGGGCTCCCTCATCTACCCCTTGGGGTGCCTCCTGTCTCCCCCAGTCCCCAAGACATTATTTACTTGTGGCCGCCTATGCTACCTGTCCCAGGGGAGCAGGCAGGGAAGGGTTAACTTTTTCAGAGTGCTGCCCTTTTGTCCCAGAGAGCAGCAGCAGTGGTCATGGCCAGGCAAGCAGTTTAATTTTTCCCTGCCTGCACCGCTGAGACACAGCAGCCACAAGTAAATGGGGGGCAGAGCAGTGAGTGGGGATCTGGGGTGCTGGGGAGGGTGGAGGGACGGGCATTGGGCCCAGTCTCATAACAAGTGTTTCAAACCAGTTTCAGGTATTATTTTACAGGCAATCCATGGGTTAAGAGCTTCAAGAGCTGCCCAAAATTATCATGTAACAAGGCACTGTAATCTATTCTTACCCCCTTATGCCACTGTGCCTGTCTAATTAGTGGCTATGTGTAACCTAGGAATGATATTGATCGGTATGTGGAGCTTATGCTTTTCTAGCTGTGGTATTACATGCTGTTTAAAATGGGACATAAACCAGAGCCAGCCACAAAATGAAACCATGCATAGATAATAGGAGATCCAGATAAGAATTTTTCTTCTTAATCCTGTGGTAAAGCTGAGCCCAGGTATGTCAACTGAGAAATTTAGGTTTGGATCCAGTTTTGGATCAGACCCATCTAAAAATATGTTTGGTCCCTCCCACAAAATTTGGTGGGTTCAGGTTTGGGATATTGGTTCAGGTCTATCTACCAAGTGTTATTTTGCTGCTAAGCGTGTCGGTATGCATTAGAATCTGCATATTATATGTAGTTGCTATTTCAACCTCAGCAATTGTCATTTCACAGTGTTGTTACTTCAAAGGCAATCGCTGTGCGAAATAATTGCTTCCCAAGTTTTTATTTTAAAAATGTAGCAGATTCTAAGCTTATAGAAGCAGACACAAAGCACTTAATCCTCTAATTTGTTGTTTTTTTAACCTCTTCCAACATGAAAAAGGCTACCAGATTTGTTCCAAATATTGTTGGAGTTTTTCTTTTCTAAAAAGCATCCATTATTGCTATGAATATCCCTTGTATGCTGCATATTTCTATAAATTAATTTAACTTCCCTGTAGGTGCAGGCTAAAACAGAAATCCTCTTTTTGCCCTTAAATGACACATTGCTACAAGGAAGTTCAAATCAAATACTGTAATTAATGACTCCTAGTCATTTTTTGTTGTTTGGTGCATCACTTTCTTTGCTTCATTTGGTTTTGTTCTTACTTTTTATATATGTTAATGCTTTCCCCTCATGCTGTTAATTGCTTTGCTGATATACTGGGGTATTTCACCTTGTGACAAATAAATTTCCACACCAGGGATACTGGAAATGATTTAAAGAAACATCTGGTCTAAAAAGAAAGCAAGCTTATCCTTTCTGTGGCAGATTTTAATACAGTCATTTTGAGACTTCTTATATCTATAGTAATAATTCAATATATTGAACGTAATGGTATGGGTCACAATCTGTAGATATGTGCATAACTTCCAAAGTGAGCCAGACTTTTTACCGCAGGCTTACCATAAGACTCTGAGACCCCTTCAATCATCTTCTGAGGGAAGGTCAACAATAATGAAATGTCTCCTATGTGTTAGTTGGCAGTGTCACCTCTTATGCAAATCAAATTTTGTAATGTCTGTTGGACCTACACATCTTTTATAATAGGCATGTGGACTTTATCTCCAGGGACCAGCTGGGACAGGCTTCTTTTAAGCCAGATAGTTTTTCTGTGAACTCTGAAGACCTAGTGCAATCCTCCACATTCACATAGATTGCACTGTGTATTTGCTGGATTTTTGGAATGACAGACTTCTCTCTGAATCAGTTTTCCATTGAAAACTTTTCAGATCACAAATTTGACATTTTCTTTCTCTGAATATTCTGCAATGTTTCACAAAAATATCACTGTTTTTAGACAGACAAGTTTCTTTGGGTAAATCCAATATATTTTATTAGATCAAGCAGTTGGAAACGTTCTTCTTTGCAATCTTTTGGGTACAAATACCCTTTGTCAGGGTGAGGAAGCATCTGAAGTTAGTCTATGCTCTTTCTGGATGGAATAGTAAAGAAGCCAGAGGCCAGTATGCATGCGAGAAAGCCAGTCAGTGAAAATGTAAATTGAGGTAGTCAATGGGTGAGACAGGTGAGGGGCAAGGGGTATTAATGTAACTGGTACATAGTGGAGAGGTACCTGGGGAGTCAGATGTTAGGCGGGTTATAATGTGTCATAAATCCAATGTCTATATTTAGTCCATGATTTTTTGTATCCTGTAGTTTGATGAAGTGAAGTTTGTAAGCTCATCTGTGAAAGGTGTTTTATAAATTCCCTTTGCGGATTAGAACTGAGAGATTAGAAAGATTATGGTTTTCCTGTGAGAAATGTGCCCTTACAGGTAATTCCTGTCAGTAATTATTTCCTAAAACATAAAAAACAAACAGAACCAAAGCAGTTATTTTAAAGAAAGAATTAGTATTAATGAGAAACATTTTGCATTGCACATACAGTTCTGGCTAATGTATAATGTGGCAGGTGTATGAAGCCTACCTTCCCCTTTTGTGAGCAGGTGGGTCCCTTACTCCTCTGAAAATAGGCGTGGGAAAAAAAGCCACACTCTGACTGGCAGGGTGAAGTTACATGCTACGCTTAGACCATACTAAAGATGCTTAAAATGTGAGCAGCTGCACTGTAAGGCTTGTTAACTCATGCTAAGTGCCCTCTGAGCATCTCAGAGTTATGCCCCTTTAGGTCAGGGTTAATGCTAGACAAGGCTACCTAGCTCGTGCTAAGGTAACTTCATGGATATAACATCTGCTTCATAGATATAAAACAAGCAATTTGCTATCCTTCCACATTCCGGGATGGACTGCACCCAGCTCACCCCCCACTACCTAGAGCAGGGACAAAGTGTCCTGGTTCTTAGCCAGGCCCTTGCTTGTCAGCCCTCCGGTGGCAAGTCAGAACTGTGCAGGTGAGAAATGGTGTTACCGTGTAATGTGCAACCGCTAACAGCAGGTGCTAATGTTACACTACTTAACATTCCATAGATTTAATATGAGCTAAGGCCTCCTCTGCCTATTATATCTATTATGCAATTACCTTGTTAACTGTGCAATAAATTTAGACTGGCTACATGTACAAATTAACCTTTGTGTCTTTAAAGGGCCCAACCAGCTATAAAGTTATTGCTTGAAAATGTGCAATAACTTAATAGCTAGTTTCTCTCTAGCTTGTTGGCCCATTAAAAATACTTGCATCCCCTCTTGGGTACCTGTTCAGTGTGTCAATGACCATAGGCATGTCTCATTACACTGAGTGCTTAGTCCAACCATCTAGATTGTGATTAGCTATCTTTGCAGGGGGAGGGGGGCCAACGACAACGATGACATTTCAAGCTTTTTTTTCTGAGCCTTAGATGATGAAACCACAAACAATTGTCAGAAGGACTTGAAAGCCGCCACCCTCGATTGGCTGGGAATATCCCAGAAGATGTATTGGTTTTGGTATGAAACTTTTTTCACTAATACTGTAACCCCAATCCATTGTTTGCTGCCTAAACAATTGGGCCATGATTCTGTGTCCCATTCTCTGAGGGAGATTATAGACATTGTGGGTGCCTATACACATGCTTGGGGGGAGGGGGGAAGATATTTTAATTACAGATGTTCCTGGAAAGCTATTCTAATTAAAATAATGCATCACGTATATTAAGCCCACTCCCCCATGTCGTGTTTCAAAATGGCTGCAGGATGTTTTAACTAAAGCTCATTCAGTGAGCTTTAAGGTGCCCCCCGGCCATTTTGAAAGATGATGGGGGGCGCTTAATACACGTGATGCTGTACTAATGCTAGAGTGTTCTAGTTAGAATGCATTGAGCATGTCTATAGGAAGCCTGTGGTTTTGGAGCAGTATCAAGACATCTTATTAGATGCCCCTCAAGCAGTTAGAAGAACCCTAACTCATCTGCATATGCCATATAACTTATGAAGTATGTGGGATGAAAAGTTGCCCCCCCGCCAATGCTGGGTCTAGAAAGGTTAGGCTCCAAAAATCACCTCAAGTCCAGCTCTGGGTTATGCAGATGGATAGGCAATTTCTGGAGAAGATCTGGACTGAAAGGTATCCAGTGCTGGGCATCTGCCCTTCCCTCTCTTATGGAAGGAAGGAAGGACCCAGAGGTACAAGCAGTAACAGGCAATGGAGGTTCTCCTGAGTGAACATCACTGTACTATTGGAAATCTGGATATGAAGTGTGATTTCGTGAGATCTTGCATCACTTTTTCTTGCTACTGGCTCACCACAAAGACAGCTGTACCTGAAACAGCCCAGTGGAAAGCAACAAGCCCTTTACCAATATAAAATATATTTTATGTCAGCAACTTCCTTGCTACCTGGGTTTCTCAGTCCCATTCATAGTATAAACATAGACGTCTTCAATTTTAGTAAGGACATAGAATTTTCAAAGTGTAGACAGTCCTATATTATACTGAAGTCATAAATTTCTGCCATGACAATAAATGTTTAATGATCATAGGAAAAAACAATATATTATCTGGCTATAGAATAGGCCATAGGAGCTGCTTTCTACTTAGCAGACAATGCAGCACGTAAACAGTTATATAATTGGGACTGTGTGTTTATCATATATAGTAGCACTTAATAGTATAATAGAGTGTGTTTTAGGTAAAACACAGGCCATGATCACAAAATCAGTGTGGGTAACTGCCCGACTCAGCCCTTCATATAAATCCCTGCTACCAAGCAGATGCCATTTTATGCTCCATCTTTAGCTTAAAGGCATGGGGACCCAAGTTATGTGTATTTGCTGATTAACAATTTTAAACACCAACAGAAAGCTCACGACTTCATTTTCCTTGAAATTGCTACAAAGCATAGCATGAGTGGGTGGGCACTAATAGCGATAAACATCACTGGATGCAAAAAAATAGTGGGATACAGTACTTTGATGTGTCATTGCATCATTTGTGTGCTTTCCTGGGTGGAGAACACAAAGCAACAAGAAACTTGCCCTGTGCCTGAAGAAGGGTGTTTTACCTGAAAGCTTGCAAAGAACAATTTTTACAACTATTTAGTTGGTCTAATAAAAGATATCACATTTACCCATGTGATTTTAATGTGTTTTTAAGGTCATAAAGGGTGGCCAGAGCCTGAAATAGGCTTCCCAGAGAGGTGGTGCTCTCACCTTCCTTGGAAATCTTCAAGAGGAGACTGGATAGGCACCTGGCTGGGGTCTTATGACCCCTGCCACCCCCAGTGCTCATTCCTACCCATTGCAGGGGGTCGGACTCAATGATCTGTCTAGGTCCCTTCCGACTCATTGATTTTATGATTCTATGATTTAGTACTTCAAACTTTGAGTCACCCTTTTCTTAAAGTATGTGGGATGTTGTCAATTGCTGTAAATATCTTAAACTTTTTCAAAGGAAGCATCATCACATTAATCAGAATATCTTGGTTTGTCACTCTTCTTACGCTGAGTTCCTCCGTCATTGGATCTCACCCTTGGAACTGTCAGGCACTCATATGTAATAGCCCCCTTATTTGTCTTTTTGAGGTCTGTATTGTATTAGACACTGTTCAATATCTGTATCTTGTAGAATTTCCTGAACCAGGTACTTCAAAAATATGTCATTGTCATCAGAGAAAGAATGGTCTGCAGATTTGGTAGGGACTGCATATGCTGGAAAGCAGTTGAGAGGCTTCTACAATAAGGAAACAATTTTTTCAAACTGTTTGAAATGGGTTTAGATTACAGGTATGGATTGTACCTTTGCTCAGTCTTATGGATAGAAATCAGTGTATATTAAAAGAATGGAATTTGTTTTATTTTGTTTTTAATTTTGATTTCACTTTTAACATGGGCAATGAAAAGGAACACTTCTTGTTTTGTAAGTATGAAGTCCAAGCCTGAAATCTTATTCAGTGTTATGAGTCTGACTATATTTGATTAATGATTGCAGTGGGGAATTCTATGTATTTATGATGTGACAAGCATTTTCATGAATTCAAATAAAGTCCTGTTCTGCACTTGAGCTAAATAACAACATTCTGAAATTTTTCATGAGAGAGTGAATGCCAACAAATACGTGATGAGTAAGAGGGAATACATTTGAGATATACTATAAGGCCTAGCTCTGCCATTTTCTTATATCGCAAATGAATATTAGACATACCAGGCTATTTTCTCTTTAGGAGCAGCTCTGTCTCTCAATCTCTGCTTTTTGATCCATTGCACTTGTTTAAATGATTTAATATGTATTTGATCAGGGACTCCAACTTGAGTCTTCCACATTCCAGGTTGGTGATCTGACCATTGTCTTTAAAGTCACTTTCTCTCAATCGCTGGTGCCATAGTATTTATTTATTTATTTCTGATACAGAAAGGAACACCTTCAACAGAAGATAATTGACAAATATACCCACCTCTGAATAGAAAATAGTCTGCTGGCCAGGTGTCTCTTCTGGCGTGTGGGGGAGACAGGTTCAAATCCAGGGCCTGAATGGAGTAAAGTGGGGATTTGAAAGGGATCTTCCATAGCTCCGACAAATGAATTTGCTGTCCTGCAGTGCCTATTTATCATTCTCATTTTGACTTGTGAAGCCTTACCTGACAAAAGTAGTACTGAAACTGGAACATTCCCAGAGAAAGTGTCAGTTCCAGTGAGCTAGCCTTTTCCAGTCATGAGACATTTCACTGAAAATTTTCTTGAGTAATTGTACTCACAGAGTAGATCCATGGAGTTGTACAGTAATGTTTTATTGAATCTTACCTAGTAGCAAAAATGTTTAATGTAGCTAGGATAATATTTACATGTTACCTTGACAGGTATATTTTTTTAAATTACTTTTTACTGCACTACAGAATCTGAAGAGGTAGAATTCTGCAGCGAAGATGAAGTTTAAGCAAGCTTCATTTTGAGCCAAAATTAGCCAAATAATATTTACATGAGCGCACTCTCTTTATTACAGTTCCTTTTAATGCAAGGAAGTGGTAGAAGCCTGCACATGACTTCATTTTACATGAGGAAACTGGTGCATGGAAACAACAACCACACTATCTTAACAGGTGGGCATCTGGACCCCATGGCAAGGGAGCTCGTAGTTGATAGGAGACTGCCTATCTTGCTGCCACCTTCTTCTGTCTTTACATCCCTGGGGGAGAGATTTGGGGCTATTGCCCCAGGTCCCATGCTTTGGGGGGCCCCGCAGAGCTGGATGGAGTGGCTGTAGTGACTGCACCATTACTGCCACCAGCTTCATGTCTGACTACTTGCTACCCCCCCCTCCCTGCCACTGGCACCACCACTGATGGCAGGATCAGGCAGCGGCAGGTCCCCACAGGAGCTGATTTGCCCCAGGCCCCACACCAGAGCCAACCCTGTGGTGGGGTGGGGAATAGCAAGCAGCCATATTCAAAGCCGGTGGTGGTGGTGCAGATTCACCACAGTCACTGTACGTGGCTCTGCAGGGCCCCCCAAAGCACAGGGGCGGTCACCTCCACCCCAATCCTGCATGCCCTGGATGTGAAGAAGCTGCTGCCGCCATTGGTAGTGGTGCTGGTGGCATGGGGGGCGGTGGTGAGTGGCCATAGGTGAAACCGGCAGCAGTGCAGTCACCACAGCCAATCTACCCAACTCTGTGGGGTCCCCCAAAGAATGGGGTGCAGGGCGGTCACCCCAATTCATCCCCCCCAGGGATGGCCCTGGCTGTTGCTGGCCTCAGTTGGCACCAGCTTCCTGTCATCTGGCAGGCAGATCAGGGGCCCACACCCCTGGGAGCATTCCAGCACAGCCCCCAGAGCCCTCCCAGGGGTGCAGGTGAGCCCCCAGTCTGCCTACCATATGACAGGAGGTTGGTGCTGCTGACTGGGACTGGTGCTCAGTACAGCCCATGCCGGGAAGATCAGTGCTGTGGGGGCTGTGCCGCACTGCTCCCAGGGGTGCAGGCCCCCGATCTGCTTGCCAGATGGCAGGGGAGTGGTGTTGCCAGCTGGGGCCAGCAGCAGCACCGATCTTCCCAGCACTGCAGAATAGACTATGGGTGAAAAGTTGTAACAGTTTCAGTGAAACGAAACAGAACAGTGCTTTCGAAACATAACAAAACTCAAAACAAAACACTGTTCCGTAGAAACCAAAGTTGAAGCAGAATGGTGCTGTTTCACACAGCCCTACCCACAGAGGTATTGCCCATGATGCACCTGCAGAATCCTCTGCATGAAATGGGACGATCACTGCACAAAGGCCAGCATCCTTGCTGAAGCTGTTGTTTCCAGCATTGGGTCAGTGATCCTCAAGCACTAACTTCACTAGATCAGATTTGTGTGTGGATGCCTGATTCTTGATTCCCAAAACAAGTGTTCTGCTCCCATCTTAGAAGCAGCCTGAGATCTTGTAGTGGCCAGAGAAAACACTACAAGCAAACTGTGAAGGCATACCTCAAGAAAACAGATTCTAACATCACCAGCTGGGAGCAGGTGACTACCAACTGACTCCATGATACAGTAACCTCAACCAAGCAGCAGCCCATACCAAGGAAAGGTCTAGCCCTCGAAGCAGATAAGGGAGAGTGGAGGAGAGGAGAGGAATGAAACAGAACAGAAAGGAAAGGAAATCCAGCTTGTAGCCTACTCTTCCCTGTGGAAAGACCTGCAACTTCTGTGGATGGATCTGTGGCTCAAGGATTGGACCCTTAAGTAATCTCAAGACCCATCAGTGAGCCATGGTAGAGATCATCCTCAAATTGAGGGATCTCCAACAATTAATTAATAACATAGATGTCCACAAATGAAAGAAGTTGAAAACCACTGGGCTAGAGAGAGTGAGGTCTAAGGGAAAGAAGCTTGTGCAAATAAAAATGCTAGGAACAGTCAAGCTTAGTAAGAGAACAGGCAGTTAAAGTAGTTGTTTGAGATTCTGATTAAACTGAACTCCAAGACAGAGTAAATTTGATCTAAATGTAGTGACTAACAGCCTGGCTCCATTGAAGTTTATGGTAGTTTACAGATGAAACTTCATTGACGTCAGGATTTCAGCCAGTCTATATAGCTTGTCTTCAGACAGAATGAGAACTGACCTTTCTTCACACATTTGTTATACATTTATTTTTTGGACAGTAACACTAATGTGTTCTCTTACATTTCAGATAGAGTAATGTAAGAAGTATGCTGCAGGTCATATACTAATATAGTTTCTTGTTCATTAAATTTAAGTTCTAATAAGGGCTAGCCTGGGACTTGAACAGCCTGTACTGACTACAGTAATATAATTTGTCTTGATTCTAGAGAGATAATGTTCAGAGAATCCAAGTAGGAAAATGTTCCAATTCTTTATGCACTAGGGAAATCAGAGATGCCACAAGGTGAAACTGCAGATACATAATCTAAAACTAGGAAGGGAAAGTCACATAAAGAAAGGAAGAAAATATGGATTATGGTTTGTTGTATTATTGTCTTTAAGTCCATGCATTAATGCCTACTGCAGAAACTAGACTACGTTTATGCTATATCTTTTGTTTTTTAACAAATATGCTTTTGCACAGGGCAACAATTTTCCTGTGGTGATTGCAGACAGTTTAATTTCCTTCTTAGTAGTAACCCATAAAAGATTTTATAACAACTTCAGTAGAAATGATGAATGAAACTTGTTTTTGCCTGTCTTCCTCAATTAAGCATTTTTCATGCACACAAGCTCCTCAGGAAGTTTTGAAGAGAAAGTTTATTAATAATTTTAAACATGAACATAATTAGTTGACTGGTAAAATACCACTGGGGCCTGACATTACTTTTTGACTTTTTAATTTATGAATATCCAAGCCATGAAACAAAAATAATTCAGCTTGGATTTGGCAAAAGTAAGACAGTCATCCTTTGTCATTATCTCATAAACATGTATACTGTTGTTTAGGATAATTATGAAGTGGTTTAGTTCAATGCTGACATTGCCATAAACTTGATTGATGCAGTATTCCTGCCTTAAAATCTGTGAATGTATAGTTTAGTGTTTTTTTTCTAATTTTACTTTTGATTTGAATATCAAGTATTTAAGTTACTATAATAATGCACAACAGGATTATTAACAAGCCGTGTTTTATTTCCCTTGACAGAGCATTCTTCCTTTTATAATAGGAATGCTAGGGCAAAAATACACATGGGGATCTTCTAATGCTAAATAATGATTTGCACCTCAGTTACTGAATACAAAAAACAAGGCTATAGAGGACATATCCCATTCGTAGCTTGACTGGAGAGTTCAATTTATTTAAAATGTTTTCTAATGTAAATTAGAAAGTAATGTACTATAATTCAAGAGTGCCACTTCTGTAAGGTTTCCCAGGATGCTGTTAATACCCCCAAAAATGTAATTTTACCATTTTACCATTTTTTACCTGAGGGAAAAATCTAGAATAGTGGTCATTCATATTACATTTATATCAACTTTATGAGGTTTTTGTCATCATGACACATTTATGGAGCTATTAAATTTTAGTTGCCTGAGGGATATAGTGTATTTGATGTGACCCCACATATTAAGTCAAGACCATACAAGTAACACTGATTACATACTAGTTGAGAATGAAACTGAGACATGGTTTCCATTGCTCGGAAGAGTGTACGTATGTGAAAGGAAAATGGGTATTGAAATCTATTCTGAGCACCTGAAAGAGAGGGATTTTAGTGAGCTATCCAACCCAATTTCTCTTATACTATATCATGCCTGCTGAAAAACAAGTTGGCTCCATCCTCTAATAAGGGGGGAAAACCTAAAAAGGCTTTCTGTAATTCTAACAGAGAAAGAATGAATAAAAAACATGGTGGTCACTATAGTAGCCTCAAAATATGAGGTAGATTTTATTATCTCTAGTGTCAGCAATTCTTTAAAGAACTGGTATGTTGGAAATGAATAATAATGTACAACATATGTAACTTACATCTGTCTGACTAGTCATTTATAGAAGTCATAATTGATATCTCTTTGCTCAAGTTAGTACAGCTATCCTACATATTTCCTGTATACAGGGGGGTTGAATCCAGTTTTAAAGTTGGCTGTTTCTTCAGCAGTAGTTGTTAGTGCTGTGCAAACCTTCAAGTGCTGATTCAATTCAGAGGACATTCAGCCCAATTCAGCGGCCAAATCTTTGAATCAGGAGACCAATAAAAAGGTCCAAATTCATTTGAAACTCTCTGAATCAATTTGGAGAGCTTTGGCAATTCGGACAGTCCCTGCTCGCTGCTTCAGGGAGCTAGATCTAGACTCTGGGCTGGTAAGTAGGGGGAGGAGGGGGACTGGAGGAGAAGGGAGGGGACCATGGGGGGACCCCCACCAGGCCCATATCCCCTGCCTGCTCCCCCAATCCCCCACATGGGTGCCACGCTTAGCCCCAGTTCCCAGTTCTTTTAAAAAAAAAAAAGCCCTGCACTCACCAGCTGCTGCAGTGGCCATTGGAGCAGCCATGGAGGACAGCAGGGATTGCCCCCACCCCACACCTGGAAGCAACTAGTGAGTGCTGAGCACTTTTTTTTTTTTAAGAGCCAGGAGGCTTGGGCTGGGCAGAGCAGCCCTTGACAGGGCTAAGAGAGCAGGCGGGGGATGGGGCCTGTCCAATCTGGAGATTTGGCTGATTCAGCAGCAGCCGAATCTCTGAGTCAGATTTGGCTGAATCGATTTGAATCACCAAATTGAATCACTGTTCCCTGAATCAGCCAAATCGGAAGTGAATACTAGGTGCTTCACACAGGACTAGTACTTGTTGCAAGAGTTACAGAAATAATTATGTTGTATAATTTCCTGAAAGAAATTTCTCTATATATTTGCAAATTATTATTTTCTGGGCCACTTGGAATATTTTCTTCCAAGATTTTATTTTTAAAAATGTATTTAATATTTTTGTTTGTATAAAACAAATCCAGTTCGTATCTAAACCCAAGATGTTTTTCCTTTGTTTCCTTCTGCATTGCTCAGTCTCCCCATTTTTTTCCATTTATCTGTCTCTTTAAATGGTTAAAAGAGAGAAGAGAGTAAAGGATGGGAGGGCAGAAGCAAGTTTTGCTTCATTTTAAATTTTATTTGAAACAATGTAATTCCTTTCTGGAAAAAAGTTGGGGAAAAAGTTCAAATGAAACAGACTTGTTATTCTGTATAAAATTTGAGGGGTGTGTGTGCATGCATGCGCACGTGTGCCACCCAGCCCTAGAATTTGTCCATTATAAGGTTAGCCTCTGTGTTGACACTATTTGGTTTGCATTCCACCTCAGCCAAACTGTCGTTACTTCTTGCTGGGTGTTAGCTACATGGCGGGCAACAACATTCTCAACCTCTCAGCAGGAAATGTTGCCTGCAAATATTGCTTTGTGCATTTCTTTTAATAGCCATGGAAATGTGACATAGAATACTTTTATTTCTATGCACAGTGTTTCATACCACCTAGTAGCCTGGTAAGTGAATTGCAACTACTTGTGAGTATGGACAGTCCTCGACTTATGACTTTTTGAGTTATAACAAACAGCATTTATGATATTTGTTAATTGACCCCTGTTTCTAGGTTCCCATGCCAGTTTCACCTTTATGATGGTTGACACAGCTGCATCCAGCTAGTAAGTCTGTTGTGGTGCGGGGGAGGGGAGAAGGGGTGTGGAGGGGCAGATAAATGCCCTCACAGTGAGAGAGGGATTGGGGCTGGGGCCGGGGCTGTGACCTGGGCTGGGGCAAGCACAGCCCTAGGAGGAGGTGGGGCAGCTCATGCCACTGCGTGCCACAGGTCCGGAAGATGCTCGTGTGGTGGCTTGTCCGGTAACTCTTGCTGCTGCTCCCATCACTGGTCCGGGAGGGCATGAGGTGGGGGTATGTGCCAAGGATCTGTGCAGGGTCAGCGGGCCTGGGGCTGCACTGGGTGGAAGGTGGAAGGTGCTGGGAATGGTGGCTATGCCTCCGCACAGCTTGCCCAACTGGTGCACAGTCAGCGTGAGACTGAGCCAGTGCGCTGCCTCCAGACAAGTAGTGCACAGCAGTGAGAGCTGACCCAGCCTCCCTGTGCCTCCTGGACCCTGACTTGGGTGAGTGGCAGCAGGGCATGGGGGGGATGTGTGGCTCCAGATTGAGGTGGGGCAGGCAGAAAAGTAGGGGTTATGAGGGGCTGCGGTGAGTTTTGGGGTGGCACACCCCCCATGCCCTGTCACCGCTCTTCCAGGAGGCATGGGGAGGCTGGGCTGGCTCTTGCTGCTGCATGCCACTTGTCCAGAGGTAGCATAGTGGTTCCGTCTTGCATTGGTTAGGTGAGCAGTGGGGAGGCATAGTGCCCTCTCCCAGTGCCTTCTGCCTTCCTCCCAGTGCAGCCCCAGTGGCTGCCCACCCAGTGCAAATCCTGGGGCACGTGCCCATGCACTTCCCAGACCAGCAGTAAGATAAGCGGTGAGAACCATGGGACAAGTCACCACTTGAGCAGCTCCTGGGCTGGCAGCGCACAGCGGTGCAAGCCACTGCACCCCCTCCCTGGGCAGTGCTTGCCCCAACCCAGGTCCCAGCCCCAGCCCCAATCCCTCCTTCGCTGCAGGGGCATTTATCTACCCCCTATGGCCCTTCCCCCGCCCCCCCCCCCCCACCACAACAGACTTACCAGCTGGATGCAGTTGTGTCAACCATGGCAAAGGAACCAATCCCCGATTTATAACATTGTTCCTATGGAGAAATCATTCTGAGTTATGACGTTTCGAATTAAGATGCAGTTTTCAGGAACCAATTGTGTTGTAGATCTGAGGACTGCCTATGCTGCTCTGTTTCTTTTTTTCATTTGTTTGCTTGTCTTGTTTTAGATAAATTGCATCTAAAGACAGATGCTTTCCCAACTATTAAAAATCTCTGAACTTCTTCAGTTGGCATAATTAAAAAATGGACTCCTTGTAGAATCTGCTTTTAATATGATTTCCCTACATCCTGCTTGTACCTGGGTAACTAATCCTCTGAGGATAACCCCTCCTGCAATATTTTAGTACATCTGCTGCTGAAGTTAAAAAACAACATTACATGGAAAATCATAGGTTGGTGGCTAGGGTGTCAGGGGGAGGCCAGGCCAGATCCCTTCCCCGACCTAGTCCCAGGTGCTGATGCAGCAAAAAGCTGAGCTGGAAAACCCTGTGCTACAACTCCTGGCTGCAACTGGAAAGAGGCTGGGGTGGGAAGGGAGCCCCCTTGCCAAGTCAACCCAGCCCATCTGCTCCCAAGACCCCAGCCAGCAAGCTGTTGTGGGGCCTACATGGCAGCAAGGCTCCCTTCCCCCACATCCCAAACCTCATGACAATGAAAGCCAGAAGCTGCAGCACAGGGCTGCCCGGCCTAGCTTTTTGCCACACAGGGAACTGGGACAGGGGGGCAAGTGGAGCGTCTCTGCTGCATGGACTCAGTCCAACCCCACATCGAACTGCCCCCACTGAGACTCAAGCCCACAAGCTTGGATTGGGGAGATCCATGCAGCAGAAAAGTTCCACTTCCCCACCATCCCTGCTGAGCTGTTTCAGGAGGAGACAGAGCCTTTTCTGTCTCCTCTCTGTGACAGCTTGGGGTGGGGCTGGGCCAGTGTTCACCTGGAGCAGACAATTATTTCCTGAGTCCAGCAAACCACGAAGTGAGGGGTCCCTGGGATGGTGACAGAATGACATCTACATTGAAGCGTGATGGATGTGGAGCAGGTGTTCAAAAAAGTGATCTAACCTAATATAACCTGGGTGGTGGCCCAATAGTTGCCACCTCTGCCCAAATATCAGGGATGGTGTTGTGAGAGTGGGGCAGGGCTTCCAGCCAGCACCAATTTACTTTCCAGCCGACTCCTGCTCCCCACAGGGCAGCCTGTGGTCCCAAGAAGGTCTAACACTGATTTAACTATTTACACTTTATTTATGAAACAAGAATAATAGGAAAGGTTATTTATAAGTGAACTTAAATGGCAAAACAAACCAGAATGCATTAGTCAACCCTTGACTCAAGAACCACAGGTAGGTTAACTGGCAGCTTTCAGGCACTGCTGAGATGCTACAGTAAGGAAGCAGGGTGCTCATTTCCCACGGCTCCAACAGGCTTCTGAATAAGTGACAAACTGCAACAATGTAAGCTCTTCTGGTCTACAGCAGTCACATTGTATCAAACCCCAATTCCCCAAAGAGGCTTAAAAGTGACCCTCCATAACCAAAAAGGCAAGCAACAGAGTAGGCTTCTGCAGCAATCGGCATGACCCAAGCGCAAAGCTCAGGGACTCCATCCGATAACAATCAGCTCCACTGAGGGTTAACTTAGAGCAGGATCCGCCATTTTTAAAGCTCTTTAAGTGCCATGAAATCTTTTTCTGTTATAGCTTTAAAATGCTTTCTGCATGCTTATGTTATTTGTAATGTCTGTATCTAGCCATAATGCCCATTGTTTTGACCATGAAAGTATTTTTTAACACTAAAAAAGACAAGAAACATGCTTCACTACTTTTATTTGCCCATGGGAACATACTGAAAAGACTCCAAGTCACAGTATCAAAACTTTTATCAGTGGAAATAACATCATGTTGAAATCTTATGGGAGAAGGGCCAGGAGAAGAAGGCTTGAATTTCATTTTATAGCTATTTTAAGAATGCTTCTGAAAATTATTAGGTCTGAACAGTATATGTCACACTTCTGATTTAAGTCAGGAACCTGAATTAGAAACTTTCACGATTATTCTTTCAATGCTTTTGTCTTTGTTGTTGCAATCATTTGTTGAATGAGCTCTATGCAAATTTGAAGAGTTTTAAGTTACGGTGGGCAAAATTCTGCTTATTCTATTTTTGCAAAGGCACTATATATTAGAATGTTTACTTACAGCTGATCAGGATTTTGCCTTTTATACTCAAATACCTATGATGCATATTGCAATTTGCAACTCTGTGAGCTTAAATCTAGTGAGAATTTTCTTATGTATGCAGCCTTGTATTTAGACTTGTTACTTTCTGAACTAAGGCTGGGATTTTCAAGATCACTTCTCATTGGGCCATGTCAGTTCCTGTTCAAGTGAATGATAAAACACTTTTGAACTAAATGGGAAGTGACAATATTGACTGCTTTTGAAACACCCACCCATAAAATGATTTTCAGGCAATACACATAATATATAGAACATGAAATTTTAGGAACAAAATAATGCCACTCTGTACTTAATCTTTTTTAAAAAATATGAGAAATATGGTTATTATATATCAGATATACTAATGAAGGGGCCTATAATATATGTTGGTGTCAAATATTTTTAAGCATGTAGCCAATCCTTTTTTTGTTTTTAAGTTTTTTAGTCATAGTTTGGAAAGTGCTCAAACTGTACTTTTTTTACTTCCTCCAGGCAACATAACTTCTAATTTTGAACAATTATTCAAACCTTGAAAATGCTGTTGAATTAAAGATGTAACATGTCAAGACTTATACTTAAATTGCTGTCAAGATTCCTTAATGCCATGAGCCATCTATTCCATTCACAGAGTTGCTTTGGCTTGAATATGTAGGACACAATATCCTATTATATCAAAATATAATAAGGTCCCATTATATCACAAAACAGACCTCTGCTTGGTTAAGGTTGCAGTGACATTGGAGTCAGCCAGCAACTAGTTTTTCCCAGCTCTTCATCCTGGCATCCATTTTCTCGAGGATGTCGAGTACCATGTCCTAAAATTTTCTCTGACCACCACAAGTTCTGTGGCCAGATGGGAGTAGAGCATTTTCTTTGTGAGGTGAGAGTCAAGCAGCTGCAAACAATATCCAGACCAGTGAAATTAGTGCTTGACAATCCTAGTAACATTGGCTTCAGCAAGGATGCTTGCATTTGTGTGATCTTCCCATTTGATATGGAGGATTTTCCAGAGGCATCATTGACGATACTTCTCCCAGCTCCTAAGAAGACAAGAGTAGGTTATGCACATTTCACATCTGTAGGGGAGGGTGGGGATAATGACTGCATTGTAGAGCTGGATCATGGTGTCTTTCTAGAGATTGCAATAAGTAAAGACACACTGAAGCAGTTTCCCAAAGGAGATGCTTGCACACCAGATCCTGTGCTGGATCTCCACATCAATGTTTGCTCTCTGAGAGAGGTGGCTAGTAAGGTTGTGGAAGGGCTTGACTACCTCCAGGGTCTTTCCCTCACTGGTAATTTGGGGAGGGAGATCACATTTATGGCTCAGTGCAGGCTGATAGAGCACTTACATCTTCTCAATGTTGAGAGAGAGGTCCAAATTTCAGTAGGCTTCTCTGAAAGGATCCAGTGTGGTCTGGAGGTTTTCCTCAGTGTGCACTAAAATAGCATAGTTATTGGCATATTGAAGGTCAAGTTTGGTTGGTTTTTTTGTTTGTTTTTCAGTACTTTCATATTCCAGCAAGAAAAACCCAGATTGAAGAGCCATCTATCCACTCAGTATTCAATGTCTATTCCAGTAAGAAGGCAGTCTTTAATGAAAATCTGGATCACTGTAAAAAAACTAGAGGGCAGAGTTGGGATGATGACACATTCTTGCTTGACCCCAGTTCGGATAACAAACAAATCTATCTATGATCTGCTATATAGAACTGTCACTGGTTGTGGAGGATCCTCAGGACCTTTATGTACTTTCCAGAACTTCCAAATCTGGTCAGTACTTTCTACAAGGCTTCACAATTTATGGAATCAAAGTCTTTAGTAAGGTAAATGAAGGCCATTTATAGCTCCTGATGTTGTTCCTGACACCTTTTCTTGGCCCTGGTAGGCAACAAAGGTCATGTCAATTGCCTCACAGGATGATCTGAAACCACACTGAAATTCTAGCAGGACATCATCCTAGATGGTAGAAGGAACACATGCAGTTACTTTTAAGTCTTATCAGTTGTATTCTCCTCCTCCTCAGTCTCTCCCCATATCCTGCTGCCTCCTTGTCACGACTCATAAAGTCGTTTACTTAACCCTCAACACTAATATTTCAGATTTATAAATCTTGTAGTTATTTTAATTCATATTTTCATCTATCTCCCATACTTTGAACTGGTGCAAAACTAGAAGTCTTCTCCTTTCCGTCCCCTGTAAATGGGCCAAATACAAAAACAAGTCTGGCACCTGGGGACTCTATTATGTGATTCTTATGCAAGCTCAGCAATATCTTACTCCTAAATAGTCTCAGGTTAGGGGTTCAGGGCTATTTTTGGCGTGATGCTGGAAAAGGTCACCTACTTGCTTCTTCAACAATTTGTATTTCAGTTGCCTGTACATGAACAAGGCAAGGTTCTTTGAATAAAGGTGATATGTTGTATTAGACCAACTAAATAGTTAGAAAAATGTTCTTTGCAAGATTTTGGGCACAAACGCCCTTCATCTGGCATAGGGAGAGTCTGCTGGTGTTATGTGTTCTCCGAGGTAAAGAAGCTAATTTAGAACAAGCATGTCTGTGAAAATGCAAATGAGTGGAAATTAGGAAGACAATGGGTAGAGATAGGAGAGGGAAAGGGGAAGGGAGAGAAATGTGTGAAGGTCTGCAAGTGGTCAGCTGGAGACATGTCAGGCAGGTTGTAATGTCTCATAAATCCAATGTCTATATTAAGTCCAAGACTTAATATATGACTTAATACAACCAACACCCCTGTACATGAACCATGCATTGGAATATAACACATAAATATATTTAACAAATCTATTAAATACTTTTTTAGAACCTTGGTAAGAAAACGTCAGTTTTCATAAGTTGTAAAACAAATTTATGAGTGAGAGTTGGCACTGTGTGATTACCACGGTCTGGAGGTTGAGTTGACAAATTATTATTGAATGTATTAGCAATACTGATCAACATATGGCCAGATTCACAGATCTGCAACCCAGATTTACTTTTATTGCAGAGTGGATTCTACTTTAGGTAGGGCTGGGAGACAGCAACTCAAATTCAGGCTAGTCCACAGGATAGTTTAAACATAAATAAGTTGATTCCTTCCTTCCTGGGGTATCCCAACCTATCCTTGTTCATTGGAGGATTCGAAGCTTGAATTTAGAATGAATTTGCCCTTCTCCTCGTGAGTTATTTCAATACACGCCCATCTTTTAAAATGCCTTAAGAATGTTCTTCTGAGTAAAATTTGATCTTCTTATTACTGATTATAAACCAAAATATTAATGTGAGCTTTGGATTCCAAAAGAAGTACAAGGATGGGTCTATATCAAATTCTACTAGTTATTCCCATTTTTTTCCCGTCCATGCTCCCACTACTGTTTATCAACAGCCAGCCAGACGAGATGAAATTTCTAACTCAGGTAGATAAAGTATTTTAGTACAATTTCCATTATCATAGAAATGGAGAAAAAATATTCTGAACTAAAAACTATGTCAAAATATTTATAACATAAATATACATTATTAAAGAGTGCCTGTTGTGAAAATTGTATGAGCTGAAGTATCTAGCTTATTCATCTGGCTGGGTCTGTTTAAAAGCAAAAATCTGAAAATCTGCTGTGGTTTTACAAGCTGTTCTGTTAGCCTATTCTTTATTTTGGAGATATTGTGTTTCAAACAATCAACCACCCAGTCATATTTACTGGTTTGTCGTGATGTACAAACCATGGCTAGAATTATTTTTAATCATAATTTATTACTGTATGTAAAATTTGTGGTACATAGTACTTAAACCTTAAAATTATGTTTAAAAAAAAAGTTTGGGACAAATACTGTTCATAGAAAATTAATTTCTTGAAAAAAAAATAGATTTATTATAAAAAGTACCAGCTTTATGTTTTAATATCAGTCCAGATTCTGTTTGGATTACTCAGAGGTGTGAATTGTTTTAGTGAAATAGGGTTCCTGTACCAGTCTACACGTCTGGCTCTCCTTATGCTGTCCTTCAGAAGTCTTTGATCTTCTAATATGAGGGAGATAATTCAGACTTGAGTCTGGTGATGGCACTGCAACTACTTGTTTGATTAAGACCTACCTGGCTTGGAAATTTGGTGTTTCAGATTTAATTTATATTATAATTGTAACTATTACAATATATAGACTGTCTATTATTTTTTCCATACTTCAGAGAAAATATTGGAAGTTCTATTTTTAATGAGCAATTTTTGTGTAATTTCATTTTTTTAGAAGAGTTTGCACTTCATGCATATAAATTTCTCTATTCTTAACATTGATGAAATCTTTGTAACTGAAAATCAGAAATTAGCACTGGAGCAATTTGGCACAAGTTGCTTTTGAATAATTTCTTTTTTTTTAAAGGAGAATAGTAATAATTAAGACCTGTCAGCATTATCCCTTTTGATGACTCTGATACTTGCTGTGCAAATTTGCTAAATGTCATGCTTATTTTATAACATGATGATTAATCTTAAGGTCATTTCACAATCCCGGCATCATTTCATATTTCCTGAAATAGAAAGAAAGTTTACTTCTCTGGGATTCTAGATCTTTATAATGTATCTAAAAAACTGCACACTTAGTATGAGGGCTTTGAATGGAATCCTCCAAACAGCAATGAATAGTAGGGCCTGTGTTACTAATCTCATGAGAAGAAAATCCACATTGATTGGTAAAAACCAAGTACTCTTCAGGGTTCCCGCCCCCTTTAATGATGATTTCTCTCCAGGAAGTTAAAAAAAAAGATTGTGATAAAAGGATGAGGAATTTGGATATCTCCAGAACATCATATTGAAGAAGCATCTTTTTTTTTTTTTAAATCAGGAAAACTTTCTTTCTCTTTTGAGTATTGATTCATCGGGGCTGGAAGGGACCTCTCAAGATCATCTGGTCACTTCACTTGGGCAGGAAAGACTGATGGGGTCAGATGACTCCAGCAAAGTCAGTATCCAGGTGTTTTTTTGCTTGTATAGTGCCCAACTTTAGGCGGTATTTTAGAGAGTGAGCATAATGCCACTCTCAGAAAAAATATTACTGCAGAGGTCAGCACAATAGCTTAATATTCCTCCAGAGGTTCAAAGAGTAATCCTATACTTTTTGTGAGCATTAGTTTCAAATCTAAAGATCATGATTCAGCCTTTCTGAAAATCTTAAAAGAGGCACATGTGTGATATCTCAGGACTGTTGGTTTGCTAGATGGCATTTTTTATAAAAACAGCACACTTGATCTTACCACACTTGGGATGAAAGCAGACTTTTCAAGGCACTGACAAAACCCCCAAAAAAGGGTTACAGAAGTGAAACATTCATCACCGTTGCTGGAGTCACGGAAGAGTGAGACTGTTTAGCTTGCATGCTTGTGTGCTGTATTCTGCAGTTGTACATGTATAACTATACAATACATTATTACTGTACAGCAGTACTATAGTAATGTGACAGTGGAAAAATCACATTAGTTTTTCAATTGGTTTAATTTTCTATTTGGTTTCATTGTTTAAATCCTTTTAGTGAGATGTTATTAGGAAAGATTAGATAGAAAAATAAATTTAATTGCAAGTCATCTTTAGCACCTATAAATCTGATACTTTTGACTGTCAGGGTGAAGAAATACATTGCCATACTTATTCCCTAAATGCCCATTATATAGTCAGTTTAGGCAACAGTCAAGTTATCCAGAGGCCAAAATTATAGCTTCTTGGTACACATGGTAATTGGTGCTTGATTTTATTTGTCCTGAAATTGATCATATAAAAATACAGCTCCGACACCGGTAATGGCAAAGATAGCTCTGAGGCCTGTTTCTGCAGTACATCGTGCTTCTTGAAACTTTATCCAACTGAAAGAACTCACAGAGGATCTAAGAACTACTTCCTCCCTAGTTAAAAGGTTGTAGTCTTTCTGCTTTTGATTTTCATAATAAAATGAAAGGCAACTGGCTCCAAATTTCCTCATGTTCCTTCAGTCCAAATACTTATAGAGAAGTACACTATCTCAATAACCACAGATTTCCAATAAGTACTGACTGTCTGTACAGATGCACAAGCAACACTCAGAGGTACTTGTCTTGGAGTCTGAATATTTTGCACGTACACAGAAAAAGAAAAAGTCTTAATTTACTGGCCAGGGGAAGGACTTCTTCAAGAAGAAACAATAGAAATGCTTCTGTTGGATTACCACCATGTCTGATTATTGACTCCAAACAATGTGATAAATAAGCTTTTGCAGTAGGTTTTTCAGTTGCTAGCAAGGGAAGGTCCTGGTCATTTTTATATGGAGCAATACAAGTTAACACAGGGATCTTAGGAAAAAAAAGAAGAAAAAGGCTTTATCACTAGAATATTACAGAATCGATAAAATAACCAATAAAGATTAATGGAAAAGAAAAAGACCACCTCACGGTTTACTATACAGGTGTCCCACAGAGAATAGCAATCAGTCTTAAGGCAATTCAGCTAAGTTCCACATCTGGTTTGGTTTTGAAATGGCTAGAAAAGCATCCCATATATTTTTGGCAAGAAAACAAGTGCTTTAAGCTAAAATGTATTATGTATCCATGATGAAGTGTGGCAATATCTCTTTATGCTCAAATGGTTAGTTTGCAGTAGGGAGAGTAACTAACACAATTCTCTATCAGATCAGGAATCAGAGTCTACATTTTTTTGCAAACTGTATTTAGCAGTGCATTTCAGGTTCATGACACATTTATATGGCAAAAGTATGTGTCCTCACAGTGCACAGATTTCTTACTTATCACTTTTATTTCAGAACCCCTGTCTTAATTCTAGCAAAGCCATTGCTTTTGCTTTTCCTGGAGAGGAGATCTTCCCCTTTCAGTAATCAAGGACATAAGTTTTAGTGTTTTAGTTCAGTACTTTCAGCTGGCTGTGACTTGTGCAAAACTTCTTTAAGCCCCTTAAGTAGGGAAAATAACTGCCTTTGTTTAAAAGCTAAGTGTGAACCTTTAACAGAGAACTGGTAAGAGCAAATACATTCACGTATACTCAATTTATGTCTGGTATGCCAAGTTTTGAGGTGTATCACCTATTTTAGAAAGACATTTACTCAGTATTCTGTTACCATGGTGTTAGTTCACTATTGTCATAGTCTAGTACAGATGATTCATTCTGATGATGGAACAATTAAAGTGAAATTGTACTGCTGATGCTTTTCATGCCTAATAAATGAATCCTACAAGTTTGGATTCTATAAGGTTCCCTGAGGTAACATCACCCGTGGACATCAATAGCTATCAAGGATGCTCAACACTCTGCCAACTTGAGCCCACAGTCTTTACATTTAGTTCTCTTTTTCTTAAATGTGAATCTTTAGCTGAGAGCAAACAATGGTCCCAAAGAAAGACAAATTGGTACACACATGAATAGTTACATATATCACTGGAATTGCTGTACTCCAGATCCAGGTCCCACACAAGCAAAAAGTAAAGCTTCTGTAAAGTAGTAAGTCTTGTGTTCCAATGAAGAATAAAATCTGGCCGTCCAGTGCTCATTTACTTGCCAATACTTAGGATCCTTTTTTATTTATTTATTTATTGTTGAGTTGGGTAATGTTGGTGGCAAAGTTGATGTGTAATATTTATCATATGTTTACTACATTTACCATATTTACCATATGTTTGTATGGAATCTCTTTCCTTAAAAAACTTAAATATAAATATGGGTATTTAGAAATATAGATAGTCCCAAGTGTGGATAGCAGTCAATGAGCAGTAACATGAATTTTATATTAGCCTAACACATTTGAAATGTATTTCATTACATTTTTTAAAGTATAATACATCTATAATACCATGTTATACATCATGTGGCACAAACCTTTGGGCATTTAAAAGTATATGTAATTATGTATTTTTCCACATGCCTTACCACTGTTTTTATCATTTAAGCACCTTGTAGTTAAATTAAAAACAAATAACCTAAAGAAGAAAAAGTGGAGAGTACAGAATGAGAGGTTTAGGGAAATGAGCTGGGGATTCATGTCATGCTAATTATATTTAGTGCCTTCACTCTAAAATAAAAAGGGACGTATCTACATGTTGTCCTATAATGATGTTATTACTGCACTGTGTTTTAGTATTTCCTATGGCACAGTACAGGCAGTTACTGTGCCGTGCTTTAGTACTTCCATACTGTACCATACACACAGTGCATGGTTTTTTTTTGGAGGCTACATCACTATAGCAGCATGCTATAATGGGAAACGTGCCACTATGGTGAAGAAGCTGCTGGTCATGTCTAGACACCCATCGATGCTACATCACTGCTGCATCACATGTAGACACAGCCAAGGTGAATTTAATTTTAAAACATGATTAACAAAAAGTCTATGCTGTTTGGACATATCACTTCTCTACAGATACAGTGTACAACTTCTAATCCAGTGCAATTTGTGCATTATTATTATGCAAATAGGATGTTGTTATCTGGGTCCCTGGTATTCACGTATTGTTTTGTTTCAGTGAATTTCATATTGACAAGTTTGTCAGATACAGAACTTTTAAGAATTGCTTTTCTGCCCTTCAGACATTAACCTGAAGTTTTTAAGCTGTTTTACATTTTCAGTTAAGAAACAATTTGTCAAATTTTAATAAATGGTTAAGTAACAGCATGCACCATCCCTGACATTGAACAATCACTGTTTCCTTCTGAAAGGGGGTAGGATCTATTGGTTACTTTTGTGCTCTGTAGAATAATGATAGATTACAGACTGGCAGTTGGCTCTGGATAAATGTGGACTTGTGGCACGATCCTGTCATCTTTACTGAGGCAACATTCTGGTTGTACCTAGTGAGGAATGAATGATAGAGGCCTGAGGCTAACATTTATATTCTTCAAGCTCAAGTAAATAGTGCTGGCATGTGAAACCCAGGTGTCATTGCAGCACTGTCTGAACAACCTCATGGCAGAGCAAAGGAATGCATGAAACCACTCTGGGAATTTCAAAATCTATAATAAAGTTTAGTGGGATTTTGGTGCCGAAGGGCCTTAGTTCCTTCTTGGAAAATCCCAAGCACATGAACAGGGATCCTGGTTTCCTCTGATTTAAGAAAAAGTCCCCAATTTTCACTTTAAAAAAATATCCCCAAAGCCACATTTTCCCATGATTAAAATGAAACACCATATGGTGGGTTGCTGTGTGTGTGTGTGTGTGTGTGTGTGTACACACACATACTGGGGTTGAGAGAGATAGATAGATAGATAGACAGAGCAGCCCCCCAGACCCTGTCTTTCCTCCCTGTGGACCATGCCTGCCCTCTCAATTCCCTCTCATGGACATTGCTTGCCCCCCTACCCCTCAATTCCCCACCACAGACAGCTGTAGCTAGTCTGGTCCAATCTTAACCACTGTCATAGTGAGAAAGATCTTCCTGATCACCAAGCTAAATTTCCATTGCTGCAGTTTACGACCATTACTCCTTCTGCTGTTCCCTGTGGCCTCAAAAATAGCCTGTCTCCATTTTCTATATAAACACCCTTCAGAAAGATGAAAATGATTATCAAATACCTTCTTAAACTTCTTCTCCAGAATACATAATCCTGGTTCTCCTTGCCTTTCCTCTTAAATCTTGTTTCACAGCCCTTTGATCTTTTTTGTTCTCCACTATATTTATTTCTAATTTGTGAACAACTTTCTTGAAGTGGGCAGATGAACACATTCATTGTAGAGGGTTGCTAAGACTCCTGTGTCATGGTCAGGCCACTACATTCTAAAGACAGAAATCCCTGTCCTCTGTTGTCCCTTCCTTTTCCTATGCCCCAAAGCAGTAGCGGGTCAAGGGGGAGGCAGTGGTACAGTTGGACCTACCCCAACTTCAATTCCTCCTCCACCCAAACTTTTGACATAACTGGCTGGGAGGGGCAGCAGCATTCAGGCAGTGCTGAGAGAGTCTATTAACTTTATGGCTCCGTTGTAAGATACCTGATTCCTGCTAATCTCTTTTCACTTCACAAGTGTTAATAACCCTTTCTCCTTTTTAATGCTCTTGGTGTTCCATTAATCAAGTTATCCTTTCTTCTGTAAATTTGCTATCTGTTAGCTATTCCTACTAATATCTCTTTTTTGTTTCACCAGACACCCACCAGACTATTTTTAATTGTACCTCAAAACCTTAATTCAGGTAGTATATTAACTCAGACGAACATTCATTTAGGCATGAAAATGATTGACAATGAACTGTTGGATACAGTATCAAGATGCTCAAAAATGTTAGGTTTTGCTTCATGAATCTGAGTAGGAGGTGTACATTGAATTATAATAACTTAAGCACTAATAAAACAATATCTTTTGATTATTTTACCTAGTTAGTTGTGTGTGTTAAACTTAGTATATAACTAGCTGATTAATGCACTTTTTAGCAAATTGATATTTGTTTTTGCTTAATCTGGACCTGAATAATATAACACTGGTTCCTGATCATATTAGTAATTCTTCTAGTTTCTCCTTAACTGGAGAAAAGTGTGTTGTTTTTCATATGTGATGATACACCACACCACCTGCACCCTGCTTTTCAAAATCTTAGGTCCACCCAAGAATCATAGGGAGGGCAGGAGGGGGAATGGAGGTGAGGGAGGTGCTGCTGGCCATGGGGTAGTAAATGGGCGGGGGTGAAATTCTTACCTGATTCATGGACTGAAAGTTCTTGTCTACTGCTCCTAAGTAGTAGTCCAGACTCTGTAGGGACCTATCTTCTGTGGAGGTGGGGCACCAGAACTGCTGAGCTACTCTGTGGAAATGGGTGTGACCACACCACTGCACCTCCTCTGGATCTGCCAATGCTGACAGGAGTCTCAGTGTTTCCCTTTTGGTAAGGTGGGATAACAGCATTATTAAGACTGCAACTGTCTGGCCCCTACACAAGGAACCATCACTTGATGCTGATTCCCAAGCCAGCTATTAACCTTTTTCCAACCTCCCCTTGTTGGGGAAGGCTGTATAATCTGTGCAACAGCCTTCAGTACATCTGGATGTGATTGGATTCCTGGACCCTAGCCATTCTGGCTTTCACCATGGATATAGAACAGAGACTATACACACAGCCTTGGTCAAGACTCTTTGTTTGGAGGTAAGTAGAGGAAACCCTCCTAATCTTGCTAAAACTTTCAGAGGCCTTTGATAAATTTGGCTGTAAGGTGCTGATATGCCCTGGTAGGCATTCACAGGACTGCCCGTAATCGGTTCTTCTCTTTCCTAGCAGGAAGGTCCCAAAGGTGGTGATGGGCAAGAGCTCATTGTCCCCTTCAGAACCTTCCCTGAGGGGTGCCCCAGGCCTCCATCCTGTCACCCCTTCTGCTGAACATGCATTTGAAGGCATTGTGCAGAGATTTTTGGAGTTAAGGTACCATTACTATGCTGATGACACCCAGCTCTCTCTTTTTCATGTGACCTGGGCTTCATGAATTCTGACTTTTTCCAGTGCCAGGCTATAGTTGGGGACAAGATGCAGGTAAGCCAATTGCAGTTGAATCCAGACAACACAGACAAGACATAGGGCAGCCTACATAACCTGTGGGGGGGCATTTAGGATACCTATCATGGATGAGGTTCAGCCTCCCCATACCATTTCACAGCCATGGTAGACTCCAACCACTGTTCCAAAATAGAATGCTGCTTGGTTGAGATTGCCATGCCTTTGGAATCGTCAGCATCTAGCTCCTCCCAAGCCTTGACTACTTTCAGGGTCCTTCCCTCAATGGTAACTTGGGGAGGATAGTCATGTTTGTGGCCTGGGGCAGGCTTATAGAGTACTTTCATCTTCTCAGTGTTGAAAGAGGGGCCCGAAGTTTGGTAGGCTTGTCTTAAAAGATCCAGTGTGATCTGGAAGTTTTCCTTAGCACGTAGTATTCGGTATATTGAAGGCCAGCGATTGTGGTTTTGAGTACTTTGGTCTTTGACTAATAATATCCCAGATTCAAGAGCCCTGCATCCATTCCATATTCAGTGTGAATTCGAAAAGGAAGGCAGTCCTTAATGAGAAGCAAGAAGACTGTCAGAAAAACGGAGAACAGAGTTGGGATGATGATACATCCTTGCTTGACCCCCAGTTTGGATAACAAGTAGATCTAGCTCCAATTGACTATATAGAATTGTTGCAGTCATCTGGTTATGGAGAAGTCTCAGAACCTTGATGTGCTTTTGTGGCTGAATCAAAGGCAAAGGAAGATCCATGAAGGCCATATACAGGTCCTGCTGTTGCTCCATTTTTCTTGGACCTGGCAGGCAAGAAAGATCATGTCAATTGCCCTACAGGATAGTCTGAAACCTTGCTGAGATTCCAGCAGGACTTCCTCAGCAAGAAGAAAAGGATGGTTCAGGAAGATGCAGGCAAGAATTTTCCCCACTGTAGAAACTGTAGCTAGTTCTCACACACAAACATGTCCTTTCTTAAAAGTAGTCACAGTGTTGGCATTCTTTAGGTCTCTTGGGATCTCTTTGTTGTTCCAAATGCATAGAATAAATTTGTGGCGTCTCAGTAACAGTTCTTCACCACCAGCTTTGTAGATTTCAGCAGGTATGCCCTCCGGTCCGGTAGCCTGACTGTTCTTGGTTTCCTTGATGGCACACCAGTCTTCTTCTAAGACAGAAGGGCTGGCAAGGGATCCCCTTTCAGGGTGCTGAGGAATGTATTTGATGGTGGTATCCGTCACAGTGGACTAATAGTTCAGGAGTGCCTCAGAATGCTCTTTCTATCTAGCTTGGATAGATTCATTGTCTTTGAGGAGTGCTAAGCCATCCTGAGCTTGCAGGAAAGTAGGACCATGGGAAACTGGGCTGTAGTTGGACTTTGTTGTCTGGAAAAAGCTATATTTGCCATGAGCCTTAAGGTCAGACAATCAACCTCCTGCAAGTATCATCAATGTACCAAGTTTGATTCCTAAATGCACATGGGAGGCTATTCTCTGTGGTCACCCCTCAGATTTGGAACTCACTTTGCCAGAGCTCAAACCTGGACATTTTTTGGAAGTGGTGGAAGACCTTCATATTTGGCCAGGTGTTAATTGGGTGAGGCCAAGCTGAGATAATTTTTAGAGCAGGAGGAACAGAGTAGTCTGTCTCTTTTAAGAAGGAGCAGTCAGCCCTGTTGAGATGCTCAGCTGCATGGCATTCGGATAAACTGGGAGTGCTCCACTGGAAGCTTTTAAAGGTCCCAGAAGAGTGAGCAAGCTGTGAGAGGATTAGTGTACTGCAAAGAGAGGCCAGGTTGCTGTGCTGGATACAAAACAAAAGGGGCTCCCCTCCTTATGTCCAGGACGTGGCAGAAATATTCGGGTTTCTTTGTTTGTATGTTTTAAAAGAATGTGTTTTATTTTGAAGAACTGTAAGAGGAGCTCCTTAGGGAGCAAGCCCAATTGCAGGAGCCAGCAGACTAAGAACTTGTTTGCAGGGGTTTTGCCATAACATTTATTTCAATACTCCGGTGACTTTTATTTGTTATTGTGTTTTGCCTGTTTTGTTCTCCTGTTTTATAAGTTATGTTGCTTTCTGTAAGCTGCCCTGAGCTTTTGTCAAGAAGGGTGGCATATAAATCTAATCAAAATGAAGTGAGTGGCCCAAAACTGCAGACAATACTCCAAGTGAAGCGGTACTGAACACAATGGGAAAACTGCTTCCCTTGATTTGTGACACTTTTATTAATACAGCCTAGTATGCCATTGGCCCTTTTCCAACAGAAGCATGTCATTGGCTCCTATTCATCTTCTGACCTCTTTAACCCACGGGTCCTTCTCTACGGTACTGCAGTCTAATGAGTCCTTCCCTAGTCTGTAAGAGAGGGTTTTTTTTCTCTCTCTCATGGTTGTGCAGGACTTTGAGAACAGTTTCTATGCTCCTTGAGCTCTGAAGATAGCACATGCTGCTTGGTGCTCTTCCTCACTAGAAAGCAGAATTTTCAAAATAGGTGAGTGGGACAGAATTGGTGGGATAACATTAGCCCTATCCCCAAGTGCATAGGATGGGATATTTTCCAGGGTAGCAACCTGGTCACCCCCTATGTGAAGTAAACAGCCCTGCCCAAATTGTGCATTTCTGAGTTTCAATCTCCAGTTATCAATTTGGGATTCTGAAGCTCCTTGTTATCTGTTACTCACAAGTGTTACTTGCAAATCAGTTTATCCCTAAGGTGGTGCAAAGTACTGAGAAATGGGAGATAACATAAGAACTGCCATTTATTAGGTCAGACCACAGATCCATCTTGCCCAGTATCCTGTGTCACATAGTGGTATACAGCAGATGCTGAAAGGGGGTGAACAGGAGATGACTAGGTTTTTTCCCACCATTCCTTTCTCACTTGCAGCTTCCAACATTTAAGGTTTAGGAAGTTCTGATTCAGAAGCTACACCCTTAACTCCCATGCTCAGTAGCTAATGCATCTTGATTGTATGCTTTGTGCTGTGAGAGGTTCCTGTTATCACCTTAGAAGAGTCACTTGAACTGCTCTTTGCCTTGATCCCCCCAACCCCACCTCCCCTTTATATAAAATGGAGGTAATGCTTTCTTAGCTGGGATATCTTCCTAAATTTGCTGTATTAATTCAGTAATACTTGTGAAGGTTATTTTGCTGATTATGGCAATAATTCAGGAAATAATTCTCCCTTCCCCACCCTCTGAATGCACCTGCTGCCAATGAAAAGTTTCTAGTCAAAGTGAAATTAATGTTGATTTCCCTTATCAGATCTAAAATGACATCACCTACTTATGAGACTTTGGGTTTCTCACAAGAAAACCATCCAGCTTGTGGCAATATGGTCAGTATACAGTTACTTGGCAGTATTATCCTCCTCCTACATTTTTACTTAGGATTCCAGCCAGAAAATGACAACTTGAGGACATTTGACCCTGTTCTTGATATATCACTTGTCACGTCAGAATGCTGCCTAGTGACATGCATGCTTCTTTATCTATAACTTTCATTGCTTCAAAGAAGGAAGATAAATTGGCAAGGTAATTTAATTTTATCAGCTTTTAAAACTGAATTCCTTCTCAGTCTGTCATTATATATTCTTTTAGGAACTTTTTGATTTGGCTGGTGAAACATCCAATGCATTCTGTCCTCAGTTACATTGCATTGGATTGTGCATGGATGGAACTGGCTCCCATTAGACTCAGCATGTGAAAATAAGGAATGGCAGGCCTTAGATATCACTGCTTTCAGGTTCTGATACATCATACTATGTGCTACTTTCTGTTCTCAGACTTCTGGGAAAATGTCACCTAAAAAAAGAAGGTAAAATTAGATCTTTTGTTTTGAGTCAAATTTGGATGTGGGGGATGTCTGTTTACAGACAAATTTACAGTACTCTGAAAACTCTTTTTTATCTTTCCCTTGTAATTATAGCTAATTATTAAAGGTATGCATTTTTAATACAAGCCTTCTTTCTTTAAAGTCAACTTCTCCTTGGGCCTAATCTTGGAATGAAGTCACAATGCCAAAATGTGAGATAGTCTAGAAGATGGCTTTGAGGGGTAGATGAAATAAGTGAAAAGTGGCAGTATGGCTTTAAAGCAGGATCAAGAGGTGAAAGCTGGAATGTGAAGGAAGGAGCTTTCATTCCAAAACAAGTATTTGACATCAATTGAAAGAGCATCCTAGCAAATTACTAAAGTATGACAAAGGGAAATGGATTTATGATTAGATCATAAGAAGCAGGACTGAAAAGGACCTCACGAGGTTAGCCCCTGCTCAAGATGTTGCACAGTGTACTTTTCCATCATTCTACTCCTTCCCGTTGCTACCCCGATTAGGTGAAGGTCATGTTTACAGAGCAGATTATTTGAAAAATCTTCCAAAAGTCAAAAACAGGTATTTATCTAGGGATACATACCAATCATTGATTGATCTAAATGCCCAATGTATAGGCATTCAGCAGGCTTAAAATGGTGCACATGAGAAGGTGCACTAACTTGGATCAAGTTTGGGTTAACTCAATCTCCTGAACACCTGCACAAATTTACAGCACAAACCTGAGGTTGGGAAAGCTCAGTGGCTTGACCTAGCCCTAGGGCTGCACTATTTCTGCCCTTCTGAGCCCTTCCACCAACCTCCTCCCAGGCCCAGCAACCCACCCTGCCTGAAGACCAGCAGGTCTCCCTGATCCCACTAACCCCCGCCCCCCCTTATGGACCCACCAACCTCCCCATAGACTGCTATCCTCCATCCACTCCCACCTGCCCCTTCCCTTCTCCCATCCAAGTTACTTATATTGGGTTCCCCATTTGGCTCCCAGAAGCAGCCAAGAGCTGTACATGCATTTCCCACTCTACACTTAGTCAGTGTAAAGAAAGCTATGTGAACATCCAGGTGCAGCATGTGGCTAGATGCGCCCTATAGCTATTGGACTTCAGTCTCCTTAAAATATCATTTTTAAAAGCACCTATTTCATAAAACATGCTAATTAAAATAGCTACATTTCATGTTTTCATCTCCGTATGATCTGCCTTGTCTCTTTCTCAGTTTGAATATGAAACTAACCATAAAGAATGTATCAGACTACTTCTGCCTCTTGCCCAGTGAGAATGCTCAGTATTATCTTTGGGTTCTTAAATTGTACGGTTACTATTGAATTGCTACCAAATTATTATTGTGTACTTTTGTGTATGTTTATGTTGTAATAATTCATTGTATAAATTGCTTCTATTTAGCTATTATGGCATATGTTTAGGTGTATGAAAAGATGAGAGTCCAGAATGGATCAATAATCCATTATGGAAAACATATGAAAACATACTGGTTATGTGCAATTCAAATTAAAAGCAAAATCACATGCAGTCCCTTGTTCCTGGTTTTCACAGCAAACACTGGCTTGGAGGTACAAAGGACTCTGAAAGGCAAAATGCAGCAGCTGCCTTCATTTGAATAGCCTAAAGAAGACAGGGTTGTGATCAAAACATACCATTATGATATGCAATCATTTCAGTGCTTTGGCTGATCTAAAAACCAATAACATTTTAGACTCTGAAGAGCACTAGAAAGGATCCTGCAATGAGGTATTGTCAAGCACTCTGGAGGAAATGAAATGAAACAAGGAACAAACACAAGTCAAGTTCCACAGATGCTACAGCAGCTGCAGAACCTATAGTCTTGGCAAGGACTATAGCATGGGTTCTGCACCTGCCCCTCCCAGCTGCTGAATCCTCCGGTGCTCTCCCTTTGATGCCTTTTTAGCTCTGCTTTCCAATGAAAGCTCCACGGTAGTAAATCCTGAAGGTTTTGCACAGTGACAGTAACCTGAAGTCACACTAATAAAGTAGATACAGCATATGCTATGTTTTACCTTTCTTTTTAAGGACTTACAAAATGAGAATACTAATTTTTGCTCTCAAAAATGTAGAGGTGCTTTAATCCTGTGTGCAGTAGCTAGGGCATGTAGAATTATAATAAGCATTGTCTCAGAGAAATTAGGATGTCATTGAGCGAGAAGGTACAACTCTCTTGTTTTATTGCAGATGCAGTTGATTTTGGGAGAGCTGTGAATAAGGACAAGGTTGAAAGAGATTTGATGGTATACTCTCTTCTTCACCAAGGGAACATGTTTTAGCTGACCTATTCACAACTTTTCTTGATGTTACTTTTCCATAACCCATTTTCCTTTGTTTGCCGTTTTTTCCATTACTGCCAGCAACAAACTAATCCCAACAATTCTGTAGAGAAAAACAAGCTAAGCACCCCCAGCTGTTCCCAGCAGCATAAGCTGCTGGTCCATTAATTCCAATATGTGTGCTGCGCAGGCCTCAAGCATGGCATTGCCCAGCAACTGCTACCAATGCAGAGATATTACTTATTATAAATCATTATTTTTCCATAAGCCAATCAGCACTCTGGATACCCTAGTGTTCTGGAACACATTTAATTTGCAAGAATGGCAATTCCTGTAAGTCTCATGATGCTGCAGATGCCAGTAGAATTATATCACTGAAAATCTTTTTAAGGCAAAGAAAAATCCTGACCAAGAAAGAGGTCAGAGATTAATTAGTTAATATTATCAGAGAGTGATTTGACTGTTCACATCTGAGTGCCAGCATTACACAGCATGGCTTCACAACACCCTTAGTCTGTTAAAATGTGCACCTAGTGACATTTATTAACCCGTAGAGGATTGCAACCTGCCTGCATCGCCCTTAAGACTAAGGACAGACTTTCAAAAAGCATGAACTTGAATTGATTCAATCTTTGCAGGTTTCTTTAACTTGGCTAGACTAAATCATGTTATAAGTGTACAGATATGACAAACATGCAGGCACATGTCTGCAGTGGTTTAGGCTGGAAGCTGGGGAATGCTAGAGCAGCCCTCCCTTCCCTTCCCCAATGCTGAGCTGAAGGGGGCATGGCCAGGCCCTAGAAGGACACTTTGATTAAGGAGGGTGGGGTGTCCCCCCTCCCTCGCTACCCCCTCCCCAGCACTTCTGACAAGCCCAGCAGGGAATTGATAACAGTGCTTATCACCCCTAACTCAGTGTTTTATCACCTCATTAAGAAAACAACAGAGGGGCATTACTAGCTACCTGTTTATTCTCTCTTTGTTCCATCTGGCACAGCATGGACTGTAGCCAGCATGTGATCCATTAGCTAATGCTGAGAGGTGTCTGTAAGGCAGAAGGGACAGTGAGGGGAAGAGGGGAGCAGGAATACCCACAGTCTGTGCCGAGCTACAGCCAGGGAGCAGAGGGAAAGAGCTAGCCCTGCTGTGGAGCAGAGCGCCCTGCCCAGCCCAAAGTGAATTCCAGGATGCTGGGGGTGTCTGATTTAACTTAAACCATGGGACAAACATTGCATAAACCAGTTTGACATAAATCAGTTAAGTCTGATACTACATTCAACCAAGTTTATCGCAAACCGGTTTCAGCCACTTTCAAACTAGTTTATGTACACTGAACATCTGTTCTGTTACAGATCTGAACCAGTTTCTGATCATTTAAACTGGTTTATGTCTAATGCCTGTCCTTAGCTTAAATGTGTGGCTGTGTTCCACAGTGTTGGGAACTGAACTCTTTACTAAGGTGAGATGAACGATATCTCTTTGAGGCAAAAATTGCCATATTGAAACTAAGGAAATTCCAAACATTCATACTGTCAAATAAGCACAGGTAAATAATACTTTTAAAATCTTCCTGGAGAGTATGATTATGTACCATTTGGTGCCACTGATTTTTAAGCAGAGCATCTCTTGAAGTTAATGGAGTATTCTGCTAAAAAATCCATGATATAGTATGGTCAAAATCCATTTACAAGTAATGTGCTACATTCAGAGATAAGTAAGGAAGTCCTTCTGAGCCTGAGGGATTAAGAATGAGCATGAGGGAGTCAGAAGTCTTATATAAACACAGAAGTTGCATCAGTTAAATTTAATTTGCACATATACACAATTATTTTGATTTAGGGATTGTTTCTTTTTGGTTTAGTTTTAAACCCATTCCAAATAAACTTAAGCTAAATGGAACAAAACCTGGTATAAAATGAAACAAGGGTGTAACTAAAGGGTATGTACAAGCATTACATTTAGATTGATCTAACAGGGATTAGGTTGTTTTAAATACCTACTTACAGAGGCATTCACAGGGTTTAAATTGGACAAAAGATTTTGCACCTGAGGTGAGCTACCTTAGAATGAGAAAGGGAAAATCCAATCTCCAAAGGGATTAACTGTGCTGGCAATGCATAGAGAACAACTCTATGCATTGCCAGCACAGCCTCAGCCAAGGCTGGGAAGACTGAGCCACTTGCACCAGCTCCAGGGCTATGCTGTTCCTACTCTCCTAACCCTGACTGGCCTATATTTAGGCCCCCAACTGCCTCCTTCCATGGACCCACCAACTCCCCTACAGAGGTGTGAACTTCTCTTCCTACTCTTGAACTATTTACTTCATACTGCTCCTAGCTTACCCTAGGCCAGGTATGGTGAAATTTTGTACATACCCAAACAATACAGTGCAAACAATACCCCCCAAAATCCCTGAAGCTAGGGACAAACATTCAAAAAGCCAGAGCCTGAATTGATTCAGTCTTTGCAGGTTAATCTAAACTACCTAGATTGAACCAATTTGCAAGTGAATAGACATTCCCTCTTGACCCAGGAAATGCAGGCACATGCCTGCAGTGGCTTAGCCCAGGAGCTGGGGGGCACTATATCAGGGCAGGGAAGAGGACCCTGATGGGGTAGCAGTCCCTCTAATGGTTTCCCAGGAGTGCAAGCCTTTTCCCAGTAGGGGGGGCTGTGCTGGGGGTAGGGCAGTTAGAGCTGCCATAGACTGTGTGGAGCAAGCAGCAGCGGTGCTAGGGAGGGTTTGGGGGTTATGGTCACCCCTCCAAGCCCCGGAGCCACCACTTGCCCCACACAGTTTGCAGCAACTTTGACCAAGTCACTCTCACCCCCACCTGCAGCACAGCCCCCACTGCCAGGAAGAGCCTTGCACTCCCAGAAAACCATGAGAGGGGCTGCTGGATCCCATCAGGGTTCCTTCCTCCTTGCTGCTCCAGCGGCAGGGGCAGGGGCAGGCTGTAGCCAGAGGCCAGCCAGCATGGCCCCCTTAAGTAAGGGGGCACAGAGGTGAGTTATTTCCCCCCTCCCTCTGGCATCTGGCAAAGGGGGCAGGGAGGGAGCTTATTCCCCCACATGCCCTGTGTAGGGAGTGATTGGCAATGGCAGTTGTTAGGGCAGACCCCAGCTATGGTCCCCAGGGGTAGAGTGGGGAATAAACTTCTTCCTGGCCCCTTTTGCCTTAGGGGAGCTGGCATCTGACCATACCCCCACCCCTACTCTGGCTAGGGAACAGAGAGGCAGGGTCAGCTCTGCTCTGCTAGAGCAGACAGCATAGCCCAGCCCAGGGCTGGAAAGCATGCTGAGATGCTGGGGGACTCTGGTTTAACTTAAACCAGGAAGGAGTCTGGGACAGGTGTTCCATAAACCAGTTTGAGTGCAATCGGTTAAGGCTGATACTACATTAAATCAGGTTTATCCCAAACCAGTTTCAGCCATTTTGAATATTGACTGAACATATGTTCTGTTACAGATTTAAACCAGTTTCTGCTCACTTCAACTGTTTTATGTGTAACTTCTGTCCCTATCCTGAATGAGCGAGCTCATTTTGTGGAAACGGTGAACCACATTAGCACAGAGCTGTGCCTGGACAAATTAATCCTCCTGAAAATCAGGATATATTAGCCTGAGATAGCATTGCAATGCAGCTCCATTGCTTCTGAACCCAATCTACCTAGGGTATGTCTGCATCGCACAGTGTTGTTTCATGTAAGCATGCCCTAAGTGCCCAGATAGTCTTTTGCACCAATTTTGTGTACATCCATTTAAAATAGCACCTGAAAATTTAAATTATTCATAGATATGCATTAAAATGGTGTAACTTACCTGGCATGGAATCAGAAGAAAGTATGAAAGGTGGAAACAAAAGGAGAACAGACAAAAACAGACTTCTGTTTATTTTACTACTGTTCTTTTCCACCCTCTGACCTGTAAGTTAGAAAAGCTACGGTTCCTTTACAGGTATCCAGGTTGTAGCTGTACTGGTCTAGAGGAAAAGGCAATCAGGACTCATAGTAGAGATGGTATCTTTTATTAGACTAATAAGATTTTTTGCCAAAAAAAATCTTTAATTGCAAGCTTTTGGGCACAAACACCCTTCATCAGGCATTCGAGAAAAGATTGTAAAAGTTCTCCCAGGTAGAAATGAAAGTTTATATTTCATAGGATTTCACAGAAGAGTCAATAGATGGAAAAGTCCTCTGGGCAGACAGTTCATAGCTGGTATGAAGGCTGTCACCTCCAGTGAGGATCTGTGATGATACAGATTACCTTGAAACAAAGGGAGGAGCAGGATCTCTGGTTTCAGGTGGTCACAGTTGCTTCCTGTTTGGGAAAATACCAAGATTTCATTTTTTTAAAATCAGCTAAAATTTGATATCTTCCATGTGTCAGGTATCCAGGTTGTTACTTTACATGCACACAAAGTGAGTAAAATACAGAAGTGGGTGGGAAAATGGTTTATAAGTTACACATCAGCTACTATCTCACTATTGTAGTGATAACTGCTCTATCCACACAGGGAAAAGGCCATATCCCAGCTTGGCAGGTTCTTCAGGTCCGAAGCAGGAGTACAGGTTAGAAGCAGAATGCTCCTTTTACTCAAACAAAAACCTGACCACTTTGCAATGAAGGCAAGGGAAAAATCAGTCAAGTGCAGATAGTCTTCCAATGCCCTTCTCAGTTTTTCCAGAAAGATGCAAATGGTCCCATGACCAAGTGGGAATTAATCATAGAATGATTCTGCATTCAGACAGTGCTGCTAGATGCACATGCAAGAGTTCATGATAACACAGCACAATAATGCGTATAGGCTTTGCTATGGGAATGATCTAATCTGGGAACTCAGACCTGCGAACCAATCTCCTGGGTTACATGAAGCCATGCCCCTTTGGGGATATCCAACATGGCATAAGTTGGCCCAACATAAGATGGAGGGGCTGGAAGAAAGCATAAGCAACACCATCTTAAAGTGTTTCATCGCAGATTCTGTTAGATTCATTTTATGGAGAGTAATTATAACAATTGTGCATATCACCTGTCAACCTTAAGAAACTTGACTTAAAATTCATCTATGAATTTGACACAGTATATAGGCTGATCCTAGGTTATGCATGAATTCAGGTTTTTAAAATCCATTTGGAGATGGAGATATAAGCTTTAAAAACATCACCCTGGTAAAGAAAATGACAGGGCCTACAATTCTGAAGGAATTTTTGCATATTCTCTAGTAAATTTGGGTATTGAGAGAGTGAATTGGAACTAGTGGTAGAGCAGCTGTCAGAACATGTACGTGTACAGAAAAGATCTTTACAGGTTTCTTAGAAGCTGAAAAACACTCATGATTAGGTAATGTTCTATTGTGTTAATGCCACATCATTGGACTTGAAAATTAATGCTTTAGAGAAAGCAAACACAACTGAAACAATGGTATTTTTGAAGATGGCACTAAATACACATATGGGGCAGCTCATTTCTTTGTAAAATCAGTGAGCAAAGGTATGTAATGATAATCTAAAAGATGTAATGATCTTTGGTGTGTATGAGAGAAAATATAAAGGAACATGAAATTCATGTGGTATCATTTCCATTAAGTAAAAGGATTATGGTAAAGTATAGCAAAGAATGTTAATGAGCAAGCTCTATGTGGATGCTCAGAGAGAGAGAGAGAGAGAGAGAGAGAGAGAGAAAATGTGCATATATGAATTTATATGTATGCATTGTATATATTTTCAATATGAACACAAACTCTGCATGCATGCAGTGTTAAATATGTGTAGCTGAAATGAAAGAAAATCAAGAAATACTAAGTTGAGGTTCTACAGAAACATAATATCTGTCCATGACATACCCTGCCTATTTTGGCATGGTTTTCACAGAAATATGTAACCTGCTTCATGCGTTAAAAGGAAATCAAGAATAGGAAATAGTCCATATTCACTATAGGGTCTTGTAATTGTTGACCTTTAACATTTGCATTCCCTACGTTTTTTAACTGTGAGCTTCTCTTTGTACATACACCTAATTTTGTATTTAAGTTTTAAACTTTAAAAGCAAGTAATAAAAGTGAGTACTATATAGTTTCATAGTTACTAGAGGTGGAAGGAACCTGAGCAGATCATCGAGTCCGACCCCCTGCCATGGCAGGAAAGAGTACTGGGGTCAAACGACCCCAGCAAGGTGTACATCTAGCATCCTCTTAAAGACCCCCAGGGTAGGAGCCAGCACCACTTCTCTTGGAAGTTGGTTCCAGATCCTAGCCGCCCTGACCGTGAAGTAGTGCTTCCTGATATCTAGCCTAAATCTACCCTCTGCCAGCTTGTGACCATTGTTCCTGGTCACTCCTGGTAGTGCACGGGGGAACAGGGACTTCCCCAGTGCCTGCTGGTTCCCCTCTGACTAGTTTGTACAGGCCACTAGATCTCCCCTCAGCCTTCTCTTGTGGAGGCTGAACAGGATCAGGTCCCATAGCCTGTCCTCATAAGGCCTGCCCTGTTGCCTCCTGATCATGCGCGTGGCCCTCCTCTGGACCCTCTCCATGTTGTCCACATCCCTCTTGAAGTGCGGCACCCAGAACTGGATGCAGTACTCCAGCTGCAGCCTGACCAGTACCACATAGAGGGGGAGGATCACCTCCTTGGACCTGCTTGAGATGCATCTGTGGATGCATGACAAGGTACGGTTGATCTTCCTGACTGCCTCCCCACACTGCCGGCCCATGTTCATCTTGGACTCAATGATGACTCTAAGATCCTTTTCTGCCTCTGTATTGGCAAAAATGGAGTTCCCCAACCTGTAGGTATGGTGCTGGGTGTTCCTCCCCAGATGCATCACTTTGCACTTGTCAATGTTGAATCCCATCCTATTCTCATCTGCCCACCCCTGTAACCTGTCTAGGTCTGATTGCAGCCTATTCCTCCCTTCTAGCATGCCCACATCTGCCCACATCTTAGTGTCATCAGCAAATTTGAACAGGGTGCTATTTACCCCCTTGTCCAAGTCACTGATGAAGATGTTGAACAGTGCGGCCTGAGGACTGAACCACTGTCCACATCCCTCCAGGTCGAAAATGACCCATCCACCAGCACTGTCTGGGTGCAGCCCTTCAGACAGTTGGTGACCCATTTGACCCATTTGACCCATGTGTCAACACCACAGTCCCCCAGTTTCTTAATGTGAACGGGGTGAGAGACAGTGTCTAAGGCCTTCCAAAAGTCCAGGAAGACTATGTCCACTGCTACACCTATTACGTAGTAATATATGCTTCCTGGTTGTCCAAAAAGACTGTACCATCAGTGCCTTTAGAAAAAAACCTCAATTTAGTGGGTTCAGAATTGCCATTATTTTAAAGACTTTGTTTAAAATGTTGCATTAACATTTGTTCCTTATAGAATTATTTGTGTTCCTTAGAATGCTGAGAAGAAACTAGTGTGTCTGAGTGACAGTTTTCCCCCTTATTTCCACTCATTCCAGTCAGTCTACATCTAGTGGAAAAATGCAGAATAGGTAAGGGTACGAACAGGCAAACTGAGAATCAGACAAATGAACTATATTGTAATAAATCTGTGAGTGGTGGTTGGGCACAGCTGTCAGAGCAACAGCACTGATCAGAATCTCATTAGTTTGTTTTAACCCCTTTGCTGAGGATTCTCTAAACTATGTGTATAACTGCAACTTCGTTGCTGTGTAATTGCCCTAAATAGTCTGACAGATGTCTTATGTTCTGCAGTAATGCTCCTCTGTACTGCTGGACATTTGATACCTTTATGTTTAGCAGGAATTAGAGAACATTATATCTAAAGGAAAAAGTATAGGACTTTAAGCCTGGAGAGCAAGGTGAAATTTTGGCTTCATCAAAGTCGAAGACAAAACTCTAAATGGAGTGGAGATTTCACCTCCGGATTCCATTCCAGTCCTGCAGTTGACTATGTGCAACTTTGTTGAGGTCACCTGACTTTTAAGTTCAGATCAATTTTCCCAGGAACATAACAAAGGAGGGGGTGGATGAACTAGAACACAAGCTTTGGGAGCCAATTTAGGGGTCAGGCATAAAAACAGCAGCTGCTGAGCTGCTGACCCAGCCACTGTGGCATCTGAGGTTAAGTATAGACATTTGAAGAGGTTAATTAGGTTCAAAATGGCCTCCCAGTTTAACTGAGTTCACCCCAGTGCTAACCTTACACCTACAGACCTAGTCTCAGTGACCGTAAATCAGTTTAAACCTGTAACTGTATAGAAGTTCCACGCACATGAACTGGTCTAAAGATTGTGGAACCAAGTTTAAAATAAACCTGGATTGATGTAGTATCAAACTTACTCTTTTTAGGTCAAACCAGTACATAGAACTTCTGTACTTTTCCCCAGGGCTTTCTTTTTTTTCACTCCCCACACCCCACATTGGGCTATTTTTTGTCCCCTGGCCACTCAACCCACCTTTGGACCAGCTACCCCCTCACCCCCATCCAGAAAGCTGCTGTAGGTGCTGCCACTGCTAGAGCCAAGGAAGTAAGTCCTGGTAGGGTCAACGGACTGGACGGATGGAGGTCTGGGTTTTTGTGGGGAAGGGGCAGGGGCAGGGGGATAAAAACAGCCCTGCTCTCCTCAAGCTTGTCCATGAGGTCCCCTGATCCTAGCAGACCCCAGCAAAACCCTGCAGATCACACCTGTCCCCCTGATCACTCCCACAGGTCACTTATGCCCCCCCTCACCCACAGGTTGTGCCTGCCCCACCATTCCTCATATATTGCACCTGCCCCCCATCCCAAAGCAGACCTCTAATCCCAAGTCTGCTTGCCCCCCAGCTTCCCTAGCCCTTGCCATCCCAACTTACCTGTTATTGGGCCGCCATTTTGAACCAATTTAGCCTCCTCCTAATGCCCCCAAATGTCTCTACTTAGCCGAACAGTCCAGCTGCAACTTCTGTCTTGCATTCCGTTACCACCCAGGGCACAGAACTGCTTGGTTATGCCTTTGAATTTTCCCATTTGTAAAATGGAAATTCTACTGATTATCAAAGACATGTTGTGGCTCAATTCATAAATCCTCATAAGGGATGTTGAGATTTTCCCCTGACAAAGTGTTATAAAGTTTTAGGTTTTCATGAAACGAATACAACAGGCAAGCACTTTCTTAGTTAAAGTTTCATATGTCCTTGACCATACACTGCTTTAGATGTGGAAAATTCTTCTTGTTCTGTGGATATAGTGTATTACAGCTTGTTAAAATTATTATTTGAATCTATTCAGGAGCTCTTGTGGAACATATCAGCAAAACATTGAGAAAATAGAAAAATCATTCCCCTATATTTATGTTGGATGTAGGATCTCCTCTCCTTGAGACTTTTGCCTTTGTGGGAAAGGTAAGAGTGGTGGGGAGAAGGGAACTCAGCTTCTGCAAGACTGTTCCATCCTGCTTCCCCACATTCAGATACTTTGGTTTCTCCATAGCTACTCAAAACGTAACTATTTGTTTTTCTTTCCTCCTCAGCATTGCCCCTCTACTAACTTCTTTTGACTGAACATTAGCACATAAAAAGACTAAATTAGTATTCCAGTATATAGTTGTATTTTCTCTGATAGCTTTTAAAATAGGGATCTGAAGAAAGCCCTACTTTGGGTTTATGAAAGTAAATGTGCAGTTGCCAACAAAACATTAGTAGCAGAAGTGGTTTTTTTCCTTGATATAATTGCATGAGTCATGTTTACCCTGCCACAGTAGGAGAACAACCACTGTTCACTAAGTTCACAGATCAGATGGCAGCCAACAGAGTTTGCATCAAAATGCTGGACTGAATTTTTACATACACAGACCTACATAGTACATGAAGTATTTATATAGTGTCAAGATTTTTATCTTAGCAAAAAAGATTTAGTCATTCTGCTATTGAACTTTTCACAAGTAGATTTGAAATATTTCTAACCATGTTTCTGTTTTGACAAAAGACTTTACATCCTTGACTGCTATACATTCACTTAGCTCTTAAAAGCTTGGGTTAAAAAAAGCTGAATTTACAGATTTTTGTTGGATGGAATGCAAGATTGGCAACAAAATGAAACCTTCATACTCATCAGATCATTGTACTCATGTATAAAATCCTACCAGACAGACACTGTGATAATCAGATCCTTGAATTTTTCATGGGTACTCTTTACTATATAACATATTTCAACAAAAATGCACAAAGGCTCTATACTACAACAAGGATCTATATAATTTTAAATCTTTTATCAAAACAAGAGATTGACTAGAAATAAATCAAATGGACATATGGCCCGCGACAGACAAGCATGGCCATGTGGTATATAGTGCCACAAACATGTCTGTGGTGCCACATACTGCAAATTTAGATGTTCTCTGTGCTACAAGGGAGTGTTATCCATGTTTCTATTGTACCCATGCACTGGATATCCACAGGTCAAAAAAACCTGCAGGAAAAAAAAGTGGAGCAGTGCACACACAGGCAGCACACACTGCTCAGAGGTGAAGCTGGGATGCCTGGAGCCACACTGAGGCTGCTGGCCAGGCTCTGTGTGACAGAATCAACACTACTGGAGCACCAGGGGCCACCCAGGAACCCAGCTAAGGATGCCGGGGCCAGCCCTGAATGCCAAAACACACGTGGCATGGGCGTTCCCCAAGGACAACTAACTGTGGTGCAAGGTGCACCACTGCTAGTTGTCCCTGGGGAACCAAACGCCCATGCCCATCTGGACACACCCATAAAGTTTCAGCAGCAAACTGACTAAATCTTTTTTTTTAACTTGGATTAAAATGTTTACACTATATAAATATATAATTGCTGTGTATATATTTCTGTTTATACACAGCTCCTTCCACATTTTGATGCTTGTATTATAGTTGCACTGAAACATGTTTCAGGTTAAGCTTAAGTACCATCAGAATGGGTTTCATTTCACAATAGCGTTACCAGAAGCATGACATTTGCTTCTGGAACAAGATAATCACCTGTCCAGTTTGGTGAGATATGTTGGAGGAGATTTTTTACCAGACAATCTCCATGACAATTTTTAAGTACAGGCTCCCTGTCATGACCCTGTTAGGATGGGTAGAATGCTCCAATGCAGACAATTAGCTCACAAATCCGGCAAATCTGCCTAAAACTTTATATTCACAGCAACTATAGCAATGTGTCTTTTCTTCTCATTTGCTAACAAAGTGCTTTTATTGAAGCTATAATATCATGGAGTCCCTTTTTGTTGATGGTAGTAACACCACCTATTTTCCAAACTGTAACTTTCAATTTTAAAGTGTTATTTAAAAATTTAAAGGTGGATTTAGTAAATTTAACTTTTGCCATCCATGTTTGCAAATTTTTTTCACTGTCATCATTGATGATGAGATAATTGAGGTTTCCTTTAAAGGTTTCACAGATCAGCATTCAATACCCCTCATTATTAAGCAATTGATTATTGAAAATCAAAGTGCAGATCTTTAGGGAGAATCCAATACTGCAGCACAGTGGAAATTTAGCAGTTCTGTCAAGAGGTTGGAAAATGAAAACTAAATACTAAATTGGAAAGAAAGTATGCTTTACTTTTCTTATTTCTTTATTTTTTCTTAAACTGCACTGTTGAAACTTACTATTCATTTTTCAGTACTGCGACAGACTTTAATCAGTCTTCCCAGAGGAGTAACTAATTATTTAGCTATAGATTCCCATTATTTTAAGGCTTTTTGGTTTGATGGCTTTAATTAGGAATGCTGCTATCCATTTTGTAAATGCAATGGGAGGAAAAGATCCATGACTCTTATGTCAGCAGGAAGAAATATTGTATTTAAGGATTCTGACTGAAGAGGGAAATGTGTATAGATAAATTATGTCACAATTTGTAACTCTGCATCTTTGATCCCACCAAGTGATCCTGCCCAGCCCCCCAGTGGAATCTTGCAATTTTCCCCTGACTGGACCCATAGCTAAACTAGGATACATAACTAACCAGAGCATCCTTGACTCCTTAGTCTTGACTCCTTGATGGAGTCCAAACCCTACAAATGTTCCTTTTTGTAGTTTTGACTGGTATAGGAATAAAAAGGATTTATTTTCAAAAACATTGCATTCTTCTGTATCATTAGTGGGAATAAAGAATAACAAAAGCAAAGGTTTTAGACATCATAAAATCCATATTACTGGAAGCTGAAGTAGATCCAGTCTGTCCAGACACTCCCACTTTTCCAGTCTGGGGATTCAGTTTTTCACTCCCAAGCTTTTATGTCTCCCCTCACTATTTATCAGTGGTTTGAGGGTTTTCTCACTTTCACCCCACAAAGTCACACTGTCTGAAGTAATGAGGTAAGACCTATCACCTGGATTACAAGTTTGGACCTCCAAACAGACTGGGTTGCCAACACGTAGTTGATTTCAAGAGAGTCCAAGTTTCATTGTCATAACATCCACTGTGTCTTAATAAGTAGGCCTGTGTGAAGCAGCAAGTATTTGATTCGGATTTGGATTCTGCTGATTCAGAGGGACGGTCATTCGATTTGGTGATTCGAATCACTATCCTGATTTGATTCAGCTGGATCAGATTCAGAGATTTGACCGCGACATCAGTCAATTCAATGATTTGGCTATAGACTATAATGGGAAATCACTAAAATACCTATAACTTTGTCATTGTTTTGCAGATTTGGATGAAAACAGCAGGGATGGCAGCCCCTTCTGAGGGCATGAAACCTGCGAGGTTTCAAGGAGGTAGGTAAAGGGGATTTTGTGAAAGTTTCCTCAAACTGTTGAAAGGAAAACTTGTGTCACTTGTGTATATTAAGTGGGTTTCTGGTTGTAGCTGTGTTGGTCTAAAGAACAGGCAGACAAGGTTTTTTGAGTAGATGTGACTAACTGAATAGTTGGAGAAATATATCTTAGCAAGCTTTTGGGTTTAAAAACCCTTCTTCAGACTAAGGAAGCATCTGTAGTTTGTGTGTGTGCTCTTCCTGGGTGGAATGAATAGTTAAAGAAGCCAGAGGTTGGTATGCAGGCAAAAAATCTAGTCCATGAAAATGTAAATTGAGGTGTCAGGGGTGAGGGACAGGCTGGGAGGGTGGGGGGAGGGGGAACGCTGCAGGTAAAAGTGAAGAGGTACCTGGGGAGTCAGATGTCAGGCAGGTTACAGTGTGTCATAAACCCAATGTCCATATTGAGTCCATGAGCTTTTGTATTGAGGAGGTTGATGAAATGAAGTTCATAGGCTTGTCTGAGAACCCAGCCTGTCTCTCACACCCTGACACCTAGTTTACATTTTCATGTCGTGAGTTTTGCCTGCCTGCGGCCAGAGGTGCAGGGCCCCAGAATCCAAACTCCTCCTTGTACCTATCTGCTTGACAGATGGCAGGCTTTGTGGATGCAGCATGCCCTAGCAGGCCTGTAGTTTTCAACCCCCTGTGCCTTAACATATACACACAGTATTACCTGTCTCATGAGTTTTACTTGTCTGAGGTACAGTTTCCCAGAAACCCCTGTACCTAGCTCCTTGAAACTTGGCAGTATTTGTGGCTTCAGCAAGTGCTACCACCCCTGCAGTTTTCACCCCACTGTGGCTTAACACACACATGTAACATGAGTTTTGCTTTCAGGATTTTGAGGTGCAGTTTCCCAGAGACCTCTACACCTATCACCTTGAAACATGGCAGTCTTCATGCTGTCAGCAGAGGCTAACACCCCTGGAAGTTTCATCTGAATCAGCCAAAAAACAACAAAGTTATATATATTTCATTGATTCCCCATTATGCTCTATGGCTGAATCTCCAAATCTTTTCTGAAACTTTTCCGAATTGATTCAGAAGCTCTGAATTGATTTGGAAAACCTAAAGCTTCTAGTGATATGATATGGATTTGTAGATTCAGCCTCTGAATCATCCAGATCATCTCCAAATCCAAATCGCAATCCGAAGCTTTGCACAGCCCTACTGGTTGTGGTAGTGACATCACTGTCACCGGGAGCCTTGCTCCATTTCAAGATGTCCCTGATTATGAGATGGAACTTGTGTGCCACACAGGAGATGCCAACAAAGTTGTTATCATGAACTGCCTTGACCATACTGGTCAACCATGACCTCGTTATCAGTGACCATGAACCCACAGGTGAGCTCAGCCTGCCCAATGAGGCATCCCTGCACCATGTGGTTCATGGCCACTATGATCTCCCTTGCCATGGGGAGCTGATCCAGCACTTCAGCTTGGTATCACCAGTGCCTGGTATCACCAGTGCCCTGTGAGGGAGAGGTTGGCATGATCTCCAGTCTGGCTGCTCCAGATGTCTGAGGTGGCCCTGCCTTCCACAGCTCTTCCCTCAAGTACTCCCAGCATGCTTCATCCAGGGAGGGAGGCACTATCTTGCTAAAGGTGGTGCATGTGGTCACCTGGTAGGATGAGGCCTCGAGCATCATAAGCCCCCTGAACCCTGGATGCTCAACAAAGGAGAAGGGCTGGCCATCCAGAGCAAGCAGCTCCCTAGTGCTCTGGGTTACCTCACTTGCCTTGGGAATGTGCCCCCCCTTTTGTCCCTGCCTTTCCCCCACTGGTCAAGGGTGGCCTGCCTCTGCTTCTTGGGGACGGTGGCTTTGGAGTGATAGGGGGACTTCTTTTGGGGCATCTTCCCACCAGTGCCAGGCTGAGTAGGAACATGGGCAAGGAGGTGCTGCCTTCTGAGATGCAGCAACTGATCTGCTTTTGGCAGTGTTGGCAGGTACCATACCTGGGAGAATCTGCCACCTCAAAATGATCCCACACTACACTACCCATCTGCTTCTGGGCTGTGGGTGGGGATCCTGACTTGTCCGCCTCCTCAGCAGGCAGGGGCACAGCAACAGAAGAAGCTGAGCCACCTGCCCCGACAACCTCCTCCAAGGTGCCTTCCAGAGAAGGAGACCTTCCTCTAGGGGAACTTTGAGGGGTGTGGAGCACAAACTCAGATTCCCCCTTCTTCCCCAGAATTTCGTTGGCTATGGCACTCAGTTTCCCTGCTTCCAGATCCAGTTCCTCCTCTGGTACTGGAAGTCTCACGCTGGCAACTGAAATTGGAGTGAAGAATGTCATGCTGCTGCTGGTTGTGGTTACTGGTATTACTGGCGGTGCTGTAGGTACAGACACAGATCCCACCTCCTTGCCCCCACTAGCAGCAGAAGACTCCTTGCTGCCAAGAAAGAGGATACGTCTATGTTTGGGGTTGGGGAACTTGCAGCTCTCCTGCTGTCCCCTCTCCCTCCCCTGCCAGAAGACCTGGCACCTGCCTTTCCAGCATGCTTCATGATGTTTGGAGTGCTGCAAAATATGTGTGTCTGTGTGTAATATATGTAATATATGTTGTGCTTTCCTGCACAGTGATGATGCACTGCCAAAGAAAACACAGATTTATTTTTGTGGGGAGGGGTGGGGAAGACAGACTAACAAGAACAAATAAGAGGATTTTGCAGGGAAAATAAGCTGAAAGGAATGGAGAAAAATAGGGATTGTAGGCAATGGTAAACAGGAAATCAGGAGGTGCTATTTCATTGTCAGGGCACCTAGGATCTGGAACCAACTTCCAAGAGAAGTGGTGCTGGCTCCTACCCTGGAGGTAGGATGAACAGCTTGCTGGGGTTGTTCGACCCCAGTACTCTTTCCTGCCATGGCAGGGGGTCGGACTTGATGATCTGCTCAGGTCCCTTCCAACCCTACCAACTAGGAAACTAGGAAAGGACTGGATAGAACTTGGTGGCAAGAGACTACCTACTACCAAGCCAGAGCCCTTCAGATGCTGCTGCTGTAACAGAGAGACAGACAGCTCACAAAAGGCACACAGGTGAGTTCACACACAGCCTTATATGTTATTTCTATGTCCTTCCCCCAAAGCACTGTGATTGGAAGGAAACTCAGAGAAAGATCACAGTCACTGGCCAGCTACAGATGTCCATATCAGAGCAGTCTTTCCACCCCTTCCTCCCTCTTCCCCCACTTCTCAGTTTCTGTTTCCTTCATGTTTGCCTTCCAAATCTCCAAATCTTTTCTGAATATTTTCTGAATCAATTCAGAGACTTTGATTTGATTTGGAGCTTTTAATGCATCTCTCAACTCAATTTGGATTCGGAGATTTGGCCGCTGAATTGAATCAGCTACTGAAGCTGACCCTATTAGTAAGTATCAGTAAATGGGTGATAATGAGGAATGTTTACCCTGCTGTCAGAAATCACTCATGGTAATCATATAACAAAACCATAGCAAGAAGATGGAATATATATATATAATTGGAATAGTATATATTTAAGGAATATATAATATTCCTTAAATATTATGGATGATATCTTACTTATTTTCCACAGTATAAAAGGTTATGGGGCCACCACAGAGTGGGTCCATTCATTTTTAATTCAGGAACAGATCCTCAGCCATAGTAAACACTAAGGTTTAAGTTTCTGAGAGAGCAGAATTTATAGACCAGATTCTCAGCTGATGTAAGTCAGCAGAACTCCATGGGTTTCAATAGGTGTCTGTTAATTTACATCTGATGAGAATCCTGCCTTGTGAGTCCATTTTTTGCATGACTTTTACTCTAAGCTTCAAACCATTTAAACAATTCACAACTGAGAGCTGTATGCCAGCCAATACTACACCTTCAATATAAACATTTCTGTTTTAATGTTGACTCTGATATAGTAGGTAAGGAGACTTTTTCTTTAGAACAGTCATCAGGTATATGAACCTCTAGATGCAAAATTCATGAGTTAAGAGAATATTACTGCATATAACTTCATCAGAGTGATAGATCTCACATACAATGCAAATACAAAAGCTTCCTATGCATAAGATACAGGTTACCTTGGGGAGAGACTCAAAAAATATGTCTGTATGTGAAGCATTTATAACATAAAGATAATTGATGCTTTAATATGGATAATTCCTATTACTAATAAATACTTGAAAGTTATAATAATCAGTTTCATTTTTACACTGAAAAGCTACAGTAGTAAATAGCTATATATATTAATAAGTAAGTACCTATATGGTATTATAATAATAATAAGCCTGTGTGGTTTTTCCTCAATATATTTTAAAGTGCTTCACAAAGGAGGCAAGTGGGACTGAGTGATTTTTTTCTTGTGAATTAGCTATATGCCAGAAATACATTTTTGCTTGACCTGAAACTATGCACCAATTCACAACAAATTTATTCAACATTTATTTATTTATTTATTCAAATAAAAATGAAGAAAATGTGAGAAATATCAACAAAACAGTTTAAGATTAGCCCCATAATCCAATTTACTCATCATTCATAAAACCAGGAAAGAGGATGTCCTATGTCTTCCTCACCTTGCTATACCTTACAGTTCTGTGGCTAGAATGATCACCAGGGATCTGAAAGTCCTGGGTTTAAACAGTTTCTGTGTTACATTCAAAACAGGCATTTGAATAAAATTCTTCACCCTCTCAGGAGAGTTTTCCTACCTGGAGGACTATATGGTATGCTGAGGTAGGTGAGTATCTTAGTCTCTCGCATTGAAAATGTTTGTTATATATATAATACTTCATTCATTGGACTAGATATTTTAACAAAGAACACCTCTAACTGTCATGACCACTAGGTTATAGGTGCCTATAGGCTCTCATTCTGCCCTCACAATTGAATATTTAAGCTTTAAAAGAGGGACATATGGCAATGCACCCTAAAACAGACAGTAGCCTGGAATTCAGGGCATTTGACAGTGAAGTGGGAGCCCCTTTTTAGAGCTGTAGGTAAATGGAGGATTGGACTCCTTGTGTCCCTCATCCTAGGGGAGTGTTCTAACCAGGATATGGAGGAGCCTACTAACACCTTCTCAGTTTTGTCAATTCATCTCCTCATCCTCTATTTTTTGGTTAATCAAAACGCCCAGAACGGAAGCTGTTGAGATCAAGTGAAGCTATTCACTGAAATGAAAACTGTGGGGTTCTGGTGCTAATGTTAAGTGAAGAACTCTCAAACCATAATGATAACATTTTGTATTCATTCTGCATTCATTTAGCACTGTGGTAAATAACTACACAAATTACACGGCAATAGGAACATTTCTTTATTCACAGTTTCTAGGTTTATCATCACAGAGTCTCCTTCTTACCTTTTATCCGGTTTATCTTTCTTTGCTTTTTTAACCAAAAAAAAAGCTTCCATAAATGGTGGAATGTTAAAGCCCGATTTCCTATTTTGTCTGATGGATACACAAGTACTGTTTCATTTTTACATCTGTTCAAAATCAGCAGGGCACTCAAATGAGCCCAGTGTTCAGGAGAAATAACTGCAAAATTTTAGGCTTGAGGGCTTTAAATCTTTTCCTTGAAGACATCGTTTCCTTGAAGACATCGTTTAACAAATCCCTTTCCATCAGTTCTGTGTGTTCCTAATATCCAAAAGAATTTGGGCTTCAGTAGCTATTTGGACTTTTTTTCCCCAAAGGAAGGAATTTATATATTTGGATATAAGCCACTTTTTACCTGAATTTTCTCACCAGTAATTCTTTTCTGTCCAGATTCTGCTTGCCTCACCTTGAAATTTAAGCTTCCAATAAGACCTCAAATCCAACATACATTTATACACATTAACAGGACTCAGCAGTACACAGCAGTTGTCCACAGAACCCAAAGAGAGAGAAGATTTCTCAAAAGCCATGTCCTGCTCACAAATCTTCTTTAAGTCTATTGACATGAGAAACCCTGGACGGATTATAAAAAATGCATGTGCTTCAAATGTTACTGTTAGTAACAGGCAAGGCGTATCATCTTACCTTTAACTATTATTTCAAAGTACTTTTCATTACATTTCAAGTAGCTCACCTTATTAATGCATTAAATTAAAACACATAGCAAGATGGAAATAAGAAAGAGCTCTTCCACTTGATAAAATAATAAGAAAGAACTTCACTCATTTAATTTTAATCTGCATTTTATTAACAATGAAACAAGTATTTTTGGCAGATATGGTACCATTCAGTTAATTAGCACATTTCTAATTTCCTGTGAGAGGATTAACTGTCTGCTCCTTGCCAGAGTCAGACCCCTGACATCCTCATAGCAAGAAAATCCACTGAGACTCTGGTACCAACAAGACTATCCTACCAGGGCTGGAAGAGCCCAGTGAGTGAGTTAAATGGCTGATCTGCTTCATTTCAGAGAGAAGAGTAGAGGAGTGAATCTGAAATAGAAGAGATGTTACCTAGAACCCTGGGTATATTAAGGCTTATCTATAAGACCTTTTTTCAAACATAGTAACAATACTGGTAACTTTTCTCTCTCTCTCTCTCTCTCTATCTTCGTGTGTGTGTGTGTGCGCACGCATGTGTGTGCCAAATTTACAGATGCAGATAGACAGCGTTTATGTTTGATTAATTATTAAAGCACTGGCAAAAAGCCTGCTATACAAGTCATCCTGGCACAGTTGGCTGCCACATTTATTGTTGTAATAGCAGGGCACATTGTGTGTGTGTGTGGAAAGGGCAGATTACAATGCAGCTTCGAAAGAAGGTTGCAAACCTGCTTGTACCTTAAGCAAGATGCCAAAAGCTGTAACATGCTGAGGTGGCAGCTAGATATCAGTGGTATAGATAATGATGATAAGAAGGAAAATGTTAAATAATATTAAAATGATCAGTGGCGCAAGCCCATTACTGGAGAGAGATGGCAAAAATTTTAAGCATATAGAAAATGTAGAAGTTTTCAATCAATATTTCTGCCCTGTGTTTTAGGTCATCTTGACACTATGAAGATGATGTTTCCTTCATATTGTGAGTTTTCAAGGCAGCATTTTTAAATGCTGTTTTTAATCAGCATTTTATCAAGGATAAATATTTTTTAAAAATAGCAAGTCCAGATAACATTCAGGGAAGAGTCTTAAAAGAGCTAGCTGAAGAGATTTCTGTCCAGTTGGTGTTTTCAATAAATTTTGGAATCTGAGGGATGTCTCAGTATACTGGAGTGGAAGAGGGCTAATATTATGGCAATATCAAAAGAAAAGCAAACAGGATGATCTAGTCTGTTAACTTGACATCAGTCCTAGGCAACATAATGAAATTACTGATGAATATAATTGATGTTGTCAGCATGACTTTATAGAAAATGGGTCTTATAAAGAAAAGCTGCTTTCATTCTTTAAGATTACAAGTTTGTTTGGTATAGAAACTGCACAGTTCTAACAATGAGATTTTATAAAGAGTTTAGCTTGGTAGTGCAAACATTCAGTTTAAAAAAAATAAACAGTGTACAACGCATATGTCGAATTAATTAAGAACTGGCTGAGTGACAGGTATTGAAAAGAGCATGTCAATAGGAGCCAGTGAACAGGTTGTTTCTAATGGAGTTCTGCAGATATCAGAACTAGGCATGATGCTATTTATCCTTTACAGTGCAGCAGGTAAAGTACTGAGTGGTTGGCACATGATAACTGCATTATGCCCTGACTCATTTTTCTTGCAAGTAGGAACCAAAGCTGTAGAGTCTGGGAGTTTCACCTGTTTTTAAGCAGGAAACATAAGGCTGATGAATGATAATCTTACAAGGGATTGTAGAAGATTCATTATATTTTATGGTCAGACAGAAAGATGACAAATAACTAAAACAAAAAGAATCAGAGTAAAAACAAGGGTAGGGCTGAGAGACCCATTCTTCCAGTTTTTGAAATTTCTGCCTGGAATAAGTTTTTTCCCCTGTCCTTTACTACTTCTTCAACTACTAATACTAATGATTAGTCTCATTGATTAGAGATACTAATGATTAGATTTCTACAGTCTCCTTAAGAAATCTTTTCTTTACCTCCTGGCCTTTGTTGATAAATGTTTTAAATAACTTAGATTTTCCTTGTTTATTATGGGAAATGGTTTGAATTTCCCTTAATACTTCTTCATATCTCTTATTTACCCAACCATTTATATTGTTGTTGTTGTCCTCTGAATTGTCTCTTTATTTGGCTTCTAAAATGTACTGCCCAAAACCAAATTGAATTCAATATATTAGCTGAAGTCTAACCAGTGAAAAGTAATGTGTAATGAAATAATTGGCTCACTAGTTTCACACTGGAGAGAGAAATCAATAAAAACCTATCTTTTAGATAAGTCAATAATTTTTTAAGGGATAATCTTCTGTATGAGAACTGCAAAGGAAAGTGGAAACCTTAGGTGACTTGCCGTACAAGCTACACTCTTGAGAATGAAGCAAAAGACTTTGTGTGTGTTATATTTCAGTGCATGCAAAACATGAGTCTCTTATTCTGTCAAGTCTGATCAATGCTTGATGCTTCTGGAAAAAGTTGGGAACCCCTGAAGTACACTTAGACAATGTCTGCAGGGAGAGGATATGTTGATGGGGTCTTCAGACTGTAACTTTGGGTACCAACGTGTTGTTTGTTTTAAGCCTATATTTTTTGTCATTTTAAACTTCAGTATTCTTATGTCAACATAATTGATTTCCTGGGTGAAGAAAGCATGGAGACGGTAGGAAATTATTATTTGATCAGCTTTCTCATAAGCTTTCTCACTGTGGCCCAAGAAGTGACATACTGTGCGCTGCTTCTGATGTATTCAGCCTATGTCCTAAGAGGGTCTGCTACAATGGCATATTTCAGAATAAACTTAATAGGGGCTCTGTTTCCATTTTACAGTAGCAGCATGAATTACACCATTACTTGTGTTTGGCATGAGGTAAATAGTTGTCCCCAAAGGTGTAACCATTCTTCAATGGCATGCTAAATTCATGTTAATAATCAGTCAAAAATTAAAACAGCTCCAAAATACAATCTCCACAGACCTCCGCGGGATTTCTCTACCATACCTTTTAAGTTTTGTGCATCAGTTAAATCCCTCAAGAGTTTTACTTTGAGACTGGACCTCTGTTCAAGAATAAATTTAATTCTGTACTAGTAGAAGTAAGCATCATTCCTTATGGCTTACATTCTGGACAAAAACACTCTCTCCCACTCCCTATATATGCATTCAATGTAAATGGTATATTGGTATACATATTGGTGTGTAATGTATTTACATGTATGTATGTGAGGTGGTGTGTCATACTGAAAACTGTTATTAAGGACCCGAAAGATTATAAATTGAAATATATATTTAAACAGAAAATATAAATATATCAACACTATATATGTTATATAAATATATAATTTCACATCATATATAATATGAATGTGTATAAATATCTATTGTAAATATTATATATACATATATATGAACTTCATATATGTATATAAAATTATATTGTCTGTATGTGTATGCATGTAGTTTTAATTTTTATAGTCTTTAGCTCTTCAGTTTTTAGTATGATACAACACCTGACATACTTTCTATAGAAAGAAACCAATCTTTGTATCTGAAAGTATCAAGTCCATAAAGATACTGTAAAGGATTTGATATTAAATATGCTCTTAGAACAACAGCTATGTGGGTTAGAAGCACACTGTGCAGAAAAAATGCTTAATTCCTCTGGTAGAGTGACTACAATGGGGTATATATGCCAGGCTTCTTGTGTGCAAAACCTTTTATGAGTGACTGGGGATGCAAACACCTGCTCTAAGCACTACTTGGATAGTGCACACAGAATGGTCACCATTTAAAGAGTCAACATTTTCCTGTGTTATTTCTGAAAAAGCAGCAAAGCTAAAATCTCTGGTATCTTAGCTACCTTAAATGGCACCTCTTGTCAATGCTGTCTGTTCATCAGTAACCACCATATCCAATATAAAACTGCTAATATCTTTCCTTTTCATAAAAGGTTTTTAGAGAGAATGTGGTGCTTTAAGTGTGTTTGGAAAATATATCCTTTATATTCTATCACCATTTCCCTAGAGTCGTACCAACAAATACTTTAAAGACAGTCCGGCAGGGATAAGTGTGATAAAAACCAAGCTCTGTTAAAAGTAGGAAAGTGTGACATTTTCTTCATCTAGCAACTAGTGACCTTCATTGAGATCAATATCAAGTCCAATTTATTTAACTTATTTTCGTAGAAAAATATGTGGACTCTGAAAACCATTATTGCTAGAAGCTCATTGGACCATGATTTATTGATTGTAACAGGTTACTATGAACTTACACAATATTGATAACAAAAAAAAATGAAGGTCAGCATTATTCTGCTAAGGCTAATAAAACTTTCTGTTCAACACAAAAATCTTCTTTCAAAAGACATTCAAATTGGAAACTATTTGATCTTAAGTGAAAAGTTTCCTTTTCAAATTCTTCTTTTCCAGATTATCCCCTTTTTTTCTTCCCCAGTTACCTCAGTTAGTTTGAAGAGAACCCAAGGCAAGGGTATAGAAAATCTGGTAAATCAAGCTTTGGACAAATCAATAACTGAGAAAAAAGTAGCAGATGCCCTTGATAAAATGAAAAATCAGACAGCTGTGGGGCTGGATAAAATACCAAGAGAGGCACAGGAAGCACTGGTATGCACAGGTTTAACTGTCCTCACTGAGTGCATTAATAAAATCATACTATACAAGAAATGCCTAATATGTAAAAAAAGGATCTTTATCAAAGACTGGTAATTACAGGGGGATAAAACTTACGAAAGGGTTGTCAAATAAAGACTGAGGAGAGAAGTCAAAACCGGAGAGATTCAGTTTGCATTAATGCCAGATACATCAACAATTGATGCAGTCTGCAGTAAGACACTTGATGGAAAAGCAAAGAGAAAACAGCCTATGTCTTTACCTGGTATTTTATGACACGGAAAAAATGACATGTACGTGGTTATGTGAGGGAGAGAAGAACTGGTATTGGAAGTCTGTGTAAGGCAACAACATGAGTTTGAAGCACGTGTGATCAGACCAAGGGTTTCCTGATCACGGCCAGGGGCCGACTGAGGGTCAACATGAATTCCATTTTGTTTGTGCCATCAGGGAAAAAGCTGAGCAACAGCAGACTGAGGTACTTTTGGCAGGTCACCATAATCTGGAAACATATATGGGAAAGAAAGTTCAGGGTATGAGAGTCAGGGGCAGGAGAAAGTGGGCAACATGCAAAAAGCTAGGGCTCAGGTATATAAAATATAAAACGCAGCATTTTAGAAGAGACAGCAATGGACAAAAGCTTATGGAGAATGAGGCTGTGGAAAACAGTACCTTGTAACTGTTTTACATGAAGAAAAGGAGCTGCAACTCAAGAGTATACATTAGCTGTTACAATGTAACTGTTACATCTGCACACTATATTAGGCAATCACTGTGGGCACTTGTAGGCACATGTGACGAGGGTTTAATCCCCAAAGTTTTATTTTATGCCCCCTAAATTGAAGCATGCCACTTCAATTTTTCCCTCATGGTATGGTGCCAACAGGCACCTGGCTGAAGGCAGAAGTGGTGAGAGACCCAGTCCTTTTGCAGAGCCTGCCTGCCCTCCCCACAGCTGGGGGGGGTGGGGGGGTGAGCTGCTGGAGGGCTGAGTGGTCCCTGAGCTGTGAAGGGTCCCTGTCCTTTCCTCTGTGGTGGCAGTGCCCCCCCAGGGCTGCCTGGGTGGGCTGCTGGTGGGCTCAGTGCTGCCCCAGCTCAGAGGCAGCACCTGGTCAGATCCAACTCTTCCCAAGTCCAGTGTCATGTGCACTGTCCCTGCTGCCTTCCCACTGCCTGAGACCACCTGGGAATGGGCTGGCTTGCCCCTGGGGCAGCACAGGGAAATGGCAAGAGGGCAGCTGGGTGTGCTGGCACTGGGGAAGGTGGTAAGGATGGAGTACGGAGTGCTGGAGCCCTGCCAAGCCTGAGCTTCCCCGAGCCCACGTGGGCTTCCAGTGCCCTGTGCACTGTCCTCACCGCTTCCTCTGGCCACCAGCACACCCAGCCACCCTCCTGCCACTTCCCCATGCTGCCCCGGGGGCATGCCAGACCATCCTCAGGTGGTCCCAGGCAGTGGGAAGGCAATAGGGATAGTGCATGGGGTGTGGGAAGCCCAGGTGGGATCAGGGAAGTGTTGGATCTGGCCAGATGCTGCCTCTTAGATGGGGTACCCCATGGCCTGCTAGCAGCCTACCTGGGCAGCCCTGGGAGGTGCTGCCACTATGAAGGGAGTGACTGGGACACCTCACATCTAAGGCCACTCAGCCTTCCAGCAGCTATCTCCGCTCCCCGCCGCCCTGGGCATGGGGCGTGGGGGATGGGGTGGGCAAACTCCTCCTCCAAAAAAAAAAAAAAGGATTGGCCCCTTGCCATTTATTCCTTCACCCAAATGCCTGCTGAAGGTAGAAGCAGCAAGGGTCCCAACACTTTTTTTTTTCTGCGGAGCCTGCCCACCTCTTCTGCAGCTGACAGCTACATCATTGCATTTTGCAACATTGCAAACTAAACTACATCCAGATGTAGTTTATTTTGCAGTCTTGCAAATTAAACTATATTCAGATGTGATTTAGTTTGCAATGATGCAGAGTAATTTAAAACTCCCAAAACTGGTGCACGTGTAATATGTGATGCAAATAAGCTACACAAATTACATTTTAGTCGCATGAACACCACGACGACCATCATGTGTACTAGCACCCTGAAATTTTAACCCTGAATGAAACACGGTTAAAGTTGCAATGGTTTTCTCACACTTTTATCATTACAGAAACACACAGGGCTGACAATTACATTATACATACAGCCTATATTATTTTAATTTGATAATATAGTTGTTTATTATCATTATTATGTATCTGCCTATACCCTGAGATTGAATAATAGTCTGAATAATAATAATAATAGACTGAATAATAGTCTGAATAATAATATTATTATCTGTCTATACCCTGAGACTGAAATGTGGGTCACTCCCCTTCAGGAAAAATAGAATTGGAGTAGTGGTGGTAGGAGCATGAAATAACACCTTTAATTCAAACCTGGACTTAAATTTAATCCATTCCTTGTATGACTAGAAGTGTGTGTTGGTTTGATTTGGTTGTTTGGTCAGCTTTTCAGTTAAAATACCCCATAATCTTCACCTCTCGTTCCCTACCCAAGATATTCCTGTCAATAGCACAGTTCAATGAATGAATAAGTTATCTTGGCTGCTAATGGATTGGACCCCGAACTTGCCAATGAGTAGTGTAATAAGTAAACATGCTTACACATGTTATTAAATACCATATATGTATAGTGGACTCCTTTAAAAAGGATCAACTGGTTTTACCACTTCCAGCAATAGTTCATGTTCTATGAATAGATTATGTATGTATGTATGTATGTATGTATGTATGTATGTATGTAAAACCAGTATTTTTAAAAAAATTGTTAGAAATCTTGGGTAAAAGTTTGTGTCATTGATGTGCCTGCCCTCTTTGACCACTCTGGAGGGAAAATGCTATGTGAATCTAGTTAAGCTAATTTGTTGGGTCTTGACCTTGGCTTTAAATAAGAATCTCATACCTATTATATTTAGGAAAGGAATAAATTGATCCTTAGGCTTAGACTGTATCATATATCTTATATCATGACATTAACAAGTAGGCTAAGATTCTCATCAAATAATGTCAGTCTGGGTTTTAAATCTATTTTTATCACCCAGAAGATCTCATCTGTCAATATTTGATTAGAGGTCCTAGCTGCCTGAGACAGCTTTTCTCAGTTTGATAGATAATCTGAAGCTCTGAGACCATCGATTGAAGCTACATTCCAGCAAAAAAACAAGGTAGGAGATAATTTTTGATTACACTTCAACCTGTGACTTCTTCTGCCTCGAGCCCAGATAGAAGGCCATATGCTCCTGTTTTATCACTGTGAAGACAGACTACTACTGTATTGATTTAGACAGAAAAGCTCAAATGAGTTCCAGCTTGATTATTTTTTCATAACATTTCATCTCAGGTGAAAACAAACTATTCTTTTTTTTTTTTTACCCTCCCTTTTTATTTCAGTACAATAAACTACAAACGATAATACTAATATATTAATTCAAAATACCCTTTGTGTACATTATTGCAAATAATAATCTTTTTATACAGGCTGATATCCTTGAGATTATTATTCTGTTGCATTGCATAAATTATCAAAAAATAAATGACAGGCACACGTTTCATTATAGTGAATATGTAAAATGTAGAATGATGACAATTTTAAAGCCCTGGTGCCTAAACTTGAGCAGTTTAGTCCATATTTAACCTTCAGCCCCAGCATTGCCTTTTGATTTTCCTTCACTCTCCCACAGTGCACACAGTAGTTGTAGAAACTTCTGAAAAGCAAAATATTTACTTGGATATCAACAGTAAATACTCCTATAGATTTATCCTGAAAACTTTAGCCTATGTATGTTTGCTGTGCATACAGCTTATATTTACTCTAATGATAACATACACAACAACAAGCACATGCTGTTTTTTAAATAATTGTATCATGGACAGAAAAAAGTTATCAAGGTTTTATTATCTGACTGTCAAGTTAACAGGAAGTTAATGAAAAAGCATACAAATGTAATACATTAATATTTATTATTATTATACTATAAGGTTAGATGAATGCTAATGATAGAAAATGAATCTTGAGAAAGGAATGAAAGAACAGAGAGATTCTATGGCTTTGAGTACCATACAATACAGAGGGCATGAGAAAAGATGCACAGAAAGCACTGGTTGTGGATAGCAGAAGGAAATAAAAGGGTGCATGAAAATGAATTGAAATAAAGCCTAGGCCATACATTTGAGATCAGAAGTCATCTAAAGATGATGGGACAAAATCATTCTGAACACAATACAGTTGAAAACAAGTTTTAGCCAGGTTAGATTTTACTTAAAATGTTGACAAGGAAAAACTTCATTAGGATTGTCAGGGGAAGCCTTTTATGGCAAAAGTATCCCCTTACAAGAAAAGTCATCCCCTCACACTCACCTTAGGGGAATGAAAAGATCACCGCCAATGCGTGTGGCAGCATGTCACACTTCTAGAGTGAATGCTCACTTTGGATTGGAGGAAGAGGAACTGCACCGAGTACTTCCAGCCGTGGAGAGGGGCAGCCAGGGAGAGCCCCCAGTGCCAGTAGCCTGGAGATGCCAGGATGCGCTCTCTCTGTGACATTAGCCTGCGGAGCATTCAGCAGAGCAGAGGAACAAGGAGGAAGGCTCAGGAGGTCGAAGGACCACTGCTGGATGAAATCTGACATGGGAACCCAGGTTCAAGAAGAGTGGCTGGTCAGAAGATGCCACCAAGCAGTAGGTGCCAGGAAGGGAAAAGAGGGAGATCCAATGCGGCCAGTTCTTTCTACGGGCAGAACTGCTCCAGAGCCACTTGACAGTGCTTGGTTTTCTTATTTTTTTCCCCTTTGCTGATGCCTTAGGTTTTTTGGGGGAGGGTTTGCCTCTGCTGAGGTTATTCTCTTGTGTTAGACTTCCGGCTTGGTGTCCCACCATTAGAAGGCCAGGATAAGGGAACTCTCATGAACTTAAGGGGTGGTGGTGACTCCTGTGAAAGACTGGTCTCAGGACAAGTAAAGAGCTATGGGCTCGGCCCTTTCTTTACTTTTTTCCCCTTTCTTTTCTTTTTTTTCAGTCCAGGGACAGGGGATAAAAACAGCCCTGCCCAGGGAGAAACAGCTCAAGGGACTTGCTCTCAAGTCAGAGACAGGGTGTGGTAAAATTGGGATGCAGGAGAAGAGGAGCCCCACAAGGCAGCCCCATCCAGTGGTCTGAGGTAATTTTTCCTGGGCAGAACCAACTCCAAAAACTTAAATAAGAAACATCAAAGTCATAGCAGGAAAGAAGACAACACCAGGGAGGAGCAGAAAGAGGTATTCATAACACCTCCTCAACCCACCTACTTATTGAGAAAGAAATCAATGTTCTGAGGACCTAGCAGCTACCAGCAACAAAGATCTTCAAACTGAGAATGTGATATGAAAAATGAGTGGAAACCAATGCAAATTATCAAAGACCATATATAGTCTGGGCCCCTTAATTTAGTTATACTCTCTAACACAAGGGTGGGCAAAATACGGCCCACAGGCCAGATCTGGCCTGCCAAGGGACATTATCCAGCCTGCAGCAAGTCCTTTGGCCTGGCCCAGCCCAGTCACAGGGGCAGCAGGACAGGAGCAGTACAGCGGCTAAACTCTGCTTCTTGGCAGTGGCAGTTCTGTCACCTGGCCCCACTGCTTGGGCACCATGTCCACCTTGCACTCACCACTAGGGGCACTGGACTGTGGGCAGGCAGGGTCTACCTAGAGAACATGTGGGGACCCACACAGAAAGGAAACGCTCACATGGGGGGATGAGATGGGACCACGGCTGGCCAAGGAGCAGCATCCAGGAACAGCACAGGTGGGTGGGGGTATGACTGGGATGGTGGGGTGGTGACAGCACAGAGCCAGGGCCTAGGGCAGAGCCATTATCTTCCCCTATGGCAGGCACCAATTCTGTAGGCAAGGGTGTGTGGGGAGCGGATCACAGCTCTGCCCCAGGCACTGGCCCCACACTCTCACTATCCTGTGATCCTGCCTCATGATCCCAGCCCAGCCCAGCCTGCCCATCCTGCTCCCAAGTGCTGCTCTCAACCCACCTGTGAGTCCATCCTATCTGCCGAAGTGATTGCACCCTTACTGCATAGGTCCCAGGACAGTCCCTATGGAGCCCCCAGGGCCAGGATTACCAGGATTGCCAGGTGGTGACAGTGCAGGGCCAGGTCCCAGGCAGAGCTACTTAGGGAGTTTTGGTGATCTGTTGTGGGCCAGGTCAGAAGCACTGCCTTCGCTCCCCCCCACTCCATCCCCCAACAACAGCTCACCAAAACTCCCTAAGTGTCCCTCTAGCCCAAATAATTGCCGATTTCTGCTCTAACAGCATCTGATAAAGTGAGCTGTGGCTCATGAAAGCTTATACAGCTCTCATTTGGTTAGTCTATAAAGTTACCTTGCTTTCTGCCACACTCATACTTGTGTGAACAGCAACAAGGTTTCCTGTTATGCACTGGCCAAACAAATGTCCATCAGAGGGACTGCTAATTAATGTGCCCGTTAATTCCTGATTAATTTCTAACTTGATCATTTATTTTATGCCAGAAGCCTATCAGTTGCACACTCTACTACTGGAACCTCAAAACTTTGTCAGAGCCCAATTTGCAGAACCATTGAGGTCGACACAGAATATCGAAATAAGGGCTTCCTGATCTGGAAATCCAGTTCTTCATTAATACATCTGCAAACACGTCAAATTCAGGCAATTTCATGTTTTCATATTAACTTGACATTCAAGCTTTACTGTCTGTGTCAAAAGGTTTGCCAGCTTTTCCAAACGTATCTGGGCTTGATAGATGGCTTAGCAACAAGAATGGGCGTAGGACAATAGTTCTGATGTAATTTCATTTCATTTGGTGGTTTGTTTGAACTGTAAATTATAGCTATACTTGAGAGGGGTACAACCCCAGGAGATTAAAACCAAGAAAAGAAATTTGCACAGGTTCCCCTGAATCTAAGTTGTTGAGTTTTAGTCTGGTCTTATTTTAACTTAGAAGGAATCTGTGAGGCTGCGAACTTATTGATCTTGACATCTGATCTAATAAGGAGCATTAATGACAGTTCCTAAGGAGTCTTGAAGAAAGAAATGTAAGGTAGGATAGTCACAGTTGTTTGTGGGTGAAGCAATAATGGGAGACAGGGCAAAACAGCATGCTGAAAGGGTGTTATGGGTGAGAAGACCTGAGGACTGTGTTAAATTTCTATCGTTTCAGGGCAAAGAAAGGTGTTAGTGGAATAAGGTTTTCATTTAAAACAAACCTAAACTGAAAACTTTAAAGTAAACAGTATTATTTCAAGTGAATGCAGTATGATTAATTCCCTTTAATTATTTGCAGAAAGAAAAATGACATTTTAAGTGGCACATTTAACTCTGTTGAATATTTAAAAACTTACAACCAAAGCAGTAAGAATGATTAGATTAACAAATAAGAATAAATTCCTCTATTTTAATTAACATATCAGTCATTTATATTGTCTTAAACAATGAATAAGTAGTTGCTAAATAAATATATTTAATTTCAAAGATATTTCCTTCTACACATTGATACCATAGGAAAGTCCTGGAAAAAGTAAAAAAAATCAATTCTTTTTACCATCTACCATGTATTTGGAAGTCCAACCCAAAATGAGTTTTCTGTTACTTGTGCTTCAATTGCATAGGCTTTTTTCCTAAGGTTCATCCATGAAATGTGCCAAATATAAGAAAATTATTTCCAAGGTTACTAGTCATTGAAACCATCTTCCCATTATGCAAATGCCAGTCTTTGTTGCTGTGCCTACAGGGGGTTGAAAGTTTAGGAAGGGGTTGAATTTAATCGATGAAAATGTGCATGACAGGGGAGTAATGATGCAGTCTGTGCAAAGTTCAAATAACAAGGTATGCCAGCTGTAAAGCATAGGGAAAAAAGTGGAGAAAAATCTTTCTCCTTAATAGATGTAATCTTGTTTCTGCTTAAATGTTATTAGCATTGTAGTTCCAAGTTTCAGGTTTTTGTTATATTTCTCATAAAAAGCATCCGAGATGGCAGATATTAGGTAATAGTAAAGTGGGGTTTTTAAAATTTTTTTTTACTTTTATTTTCTTTATGACTTTTCAGTATTCATTCCTTTTGTCACTATATTATTTCCATCCCTGGAAAGGTCATGCCTACTGACGAGAATCAGATCCTCCACCATGGGCTTCAAGAAGAGGTTTGCCATTCATTTCAATGAGAGCAGGTATGGAGCCTTTTGTAAGGGAATGAATGTCTGGGTTACCTTTTAGATGTACCATTGACTACTTGCATACTCTGAAACAAAAAAACCCAAACAAACTAGTGTAACCCTGGGCATGACACAACACGCGCCCTCCCCTGAATAGTGGGATTCTGGGGTACCCGGTAGCCAGTAGCCCTGCTCAGCCCTCCTGGGAAGCTGCTGCAGTGCCCCTGAGCGGAAAGCCTCCCCTTACAATCAAGCACCCTCGCAGACAATTCTCAAAATATTTACAAGATTTAATTATTTACAACATAACAAATGACCATTAAATAAACACATTGATATACCAACTAATAAACCCTCAAGAAATTATTTACAGTCTCTCACTTGCACATGGTGTACTGGGGATCCTGTGTGCATTGCACTTGGCGGGGTGTCTCGGAGTGGAACAGTCTGTGTCCCTTCACATGGTTTGTGGATGCTCCCTGGTGCTGATGTCCGTCTCTGTGCTCCCGGGGTCTCTGGGCAGCAAGGGTCTCCAGGCATCAGGCAGCGGCTCCTCCTCTGCAGTCCCTGCAAGATAGCCTTCCCCTGCTTTTGACCCCCTTCCCTAGCTCAGCAGGGAGTAGTGTCTGAGCTGCAGGCTGTATCAACTCTCCTGTTCCACACAGCAAAAACACCCCATTATGTGGTATCATTTTGATGGCCATATGAGTTATCAGCTCAGTTGGAAGCTGTTGATTTACTACTCGTACTGCTGCTACTTGGACTAAGAGAATAACTGGCAAGAGTAGAGGCTGTCATCCTCTCTGTAGCAATAGATGAAAATGGGATGTTTTACTGTTAGGTTTCACAGATAAGTGCCATCAGCAGAGAAATTGTCAGACTTGGGGAAACTGGAGTTCCAGTCCTGGTTCTGGAGGAAAATGGGATTTACATACTTTGAACCATCCACCTCACAGATGACTCTGTCAGGGACCTAGCTTGCAACTCAGCCTGGGCTAATTGCCTAGGCAGCCACATCTGCTTTGAGGCTCTGGGTGACCAGCTATACCCCAGCAAAGTAACTGGCTGGCTTCCTAACTGACTGTTGAAGTACTATCTACCCATTTAGTCCAAGCTGTGCAAGCAGACCTGAGGGTCCTGCTTAAGGCAGGGGCTTGGACTAGATGACCTCTGGAGTTCCTTCCAGCCCTACTTCTCTATAACTCTATGGCTCCAAGCTAGCCAACAATACTGATCCCTGTCTGCTTTTGAAAGCTTCTCTGTTCCTGCGCTGTCTGTCTGGCTTTGCCATGTCCTGACATTGGCGTGGCTAGATTTGCCTCCAGACCTGGTAATTTGGCTCCCAAACTCTAACTCAGCCCCAGGCCCCTGTCTTCCCTCAGTAAACTAACCATTAGACGAGACTGCCTATGACCCAGTCCATTGCAGGCTCCTTCCATTTTATCCTGCATTTGTGTTAGCCAGTCTCGAGGCTCGTTTTTTTTTGTTTCAGTCACATTCTCTTTTCCTACTCACAGTCACCACTGTCAGCCTTATCGTCCTGGTCCCAGGAAGTTTTAGTTTCTCCCCTATGGACTTCCAGTTGCAGTCCCTTCCACCTATCCTATTCCCTCTTGTGATCACTCTCTTTCTTACCCTACCTTAGCCTTAACTAGACAGGTCTCCACTGTCTACATCCCTTTTGCTCCTAATCCTAACACACACACACCTCCCAGAGCACATCTATAAACACTGTTTTTTATTTCTGCTTTCTACCCCTTCCTCTCCCACCTGCTGGCTTCAGACCCAGTCCCTCCATGATCCAGAATCCTTGTTCCAGACCATTCCCATATGCTCTCCAGATCTGGCTCATTGCAGAGAAATGATGCTGATCTGGGTTCTAGTGGCCAGATATCTGTTTTTCATGGCCTTGCAGCAATTGTAAAGGAAGTTTTGCTGTGTTCAAGGATGTCCCATAATCAATAAAGATTAACTCTTTGGGGAAATTAGGTGTTAACATCTAAGAAATTTCAACTGAGCATGTGCAAGTTGCAGTTTTTCAAATGCATTTTTGTGTTGATTGGCTTCTCATAGCGACAGAGGTCACTGTGTCAAGTTTCAACTCCCAGTTCCAAAGCAAAAGAGCATTAGATCCTTTGAAAACAAGGTCAGCAGCAATTCTTTAACAAGGGGAACCATGTATTGACACGTTTTCCCTAGCTTTGCTCAAAAATGGTTAAACTATGTTATGTATCACTATCTTTCCAGAGGAACTTCTGCCTTGGGACTCCTCAGAAAGCCTTCTCCGGTTTCCTGCCCAAGGAACTACATGAAGGCAGCCCTGGCATGGCTTCTTGAGGAACTTCTTGAGGGCTTTGAGGCCCTGGCTCTTTTTTATTCCTATGTTGCAAGCTATCCATATCACCCCCAATTCAGAAAGCTCCTCCATTGGATTCTCCCTTTCTCTCTCCAGCTCCCTCAGTCTTTTACCTTTTCATCAAACACTGTCAGTCACACTCACAATAAAAGTTTTACAAAGCTATAGTATTGACTGAGGACTAACACTCATGCACTCAAATGAAACATAATGCTATGGAGAACCAATCAGAGAGATGCTTCCAGGCTCAGTCTGAAAGGGCAGAGAAGGGCATCTAGATGTTTTAACTAAGAAACTATTTGCATAAACAATTTACAGCAAAAGGTCCTTACACTGAGCCTCGCTAAGTGTTCTTTACCAAAACTATAGGGTAGAAGTTGGCCCACTTAGCATCTTTGGTCACAGACTGTTTTTGCTAAAATTAAGAAAAAAGAAAAAAGTCTGGCTGCACATAAGGGGGCATAGACATTTTTGCCTCAAGTGGCTAAACTTTTACACGATCATAAGACCTTGTTTTCAGTTATTTATATGGGATATGTTAGGCAACTTCATGAAAAGATGCAATTGACCCCTAACATAATAGACGGCAGATAGTAATTAGGGCATATTACAGTATCTAATGAAAGTGTAATGAAATCAATGCAAAGATACTTAATGGGCTTGGATCAGGCCCATAATAAAGTCGCAAATTAGATTCTGACTGTTTCCATCAAAACAAAGGGAATCTCAGATCTCTTTCATTTCCCCTAGGTCAGAGTCCCAAATTACTGTGCAGCTGAGAATTAAAAGTAATTTTTTTTGGTATCATCATTAATCAGGTCTTTAATTGGTCACTTATAATCTGAGGGCAGTTATTTGAGCCATAAATCACCACCTACACTCTTATGAGCTGGACTTGTTTATTTATTTGAAACGCTTATTAGTTCAGTCAAACTCTCTTACTTTCCTTGGAGCTAGGCCCTAAATCAAAATCTTGCTGTTTTTTTACATTTTTGTTGCAAAGAGCTCAGAAAAGACAACTGGGCACCATTTAGAAGCTGATGTGTTGCCAGCCATCCTAGGAAAAGCCATAACCACTAACTTCTTGTATACAGACACTGTCAAGAGCCTCAGAGCTTGCTCATCAAGTTGTCTGAACTTCATCTGTAGTCTGTTTTTCATTAAAAGTGAAAAGACATATCAAATATATAAAATAGCTAGACCAGACATTCACCAGCAGGATATATAATAATTGAATGTGATTTTGCAGGGTATCAACACCAAGGGCCTTATTAGCATGCAAACCCCCCCCAAAAAAACAGTTTATAGCTATGAGAGCAGTATATCTCATAGCTCTGTATCAAGCCTAAAATTAAATGCACTTCACTTCCACAGCTCTTTTTGGATGTATATTACACAAAAAGCTCAATGTTTTCACTGTAATGGTTCCACATTTTCATTTCAAAATTACATGTTTGTTTCAGAATGAACTTCTTTAAAGGATAAAAAAGGGTCAAATAAACTGCAAAAAAAATTAAATGTTTAATTTTGGGTTAATCAAATTATTCATTTCTATCAAACAACACCTTCCCTATTGTTTTGTTTGGCTTTGTCTATCTGAAAAGGCCAAAAATTAGTTCAAATTGACAAGAACTGAATTTTTAATTTTTTGTTTGTTTGGTTGGGTCACCAAGCCAAAAAGTCTTTAACTCATAAGTTCCAAGCACCCATTTCCTCTAAAGCAACACAATATGGGGAGGCTTAGGTTATTTTTTTTCCTGGGCTTAAATCTCAGATAAAACATCATATAATATGTTTGTTCTTTGATTGTACATTATTTTGATTGCAAGCTTGATAATCAGATAGCCAGTATGTTCTCTATATACTAAATCTTGCAGCTTTTATTTGGAGCAAAATTCTCATTGAGAATGTGGCAAGAGCTACTTTTTCATAATAAATAAATGAGACCATTTGAACAGTTTGAAGCCTCCATTATTAATTTCAGGATCTGAGTGCCATAGGAAAGTGCCAAAATGAATTTCCAAGACACGGTAATTTAATTTCCCCTTCACCTAAAATTAACCGATTAATAGGAATTAAACTGGAGAACAGGGTTGGGTTGCTCTTGGAAGTCCATGAAACACATCCTTTCTATACCTACCTAATACCTACCTGAAAAATCTCAGGGCTTTCTATAACCAGTGAATGCAAGTATGAAAGTTATGCAGAGGAGTTAAGGAATAGAGGCAGCAAAGAAAACCTTTTAAGCCCAAATGTTGCCCACGTTCATTTAAATTAAGAAGCAGCTGTCTTACTGATGTTCTTACTTGGTGTTTTGAACTGGAGCAATCTTGTAGTACAACAATTAATTGATGTTCAGAGAATTTTATCAGTCTTGTGCAGGTATGCTTACTTGTGTGTGTACATACTCAAAGATTTCCTGCCATAATACGTGAGTCAGCAAAGTAACCAGGGCCTTCCCATTTCCATGTAACCAAATGTGATGGCAACAAATAATTTTCTTATTTTTTCTAGTTTTTCTATATTCTATACAGTGTATATATTCAAGTTAGGATGTCCATTTTAATGTGCATGAAATACTGGGAGGAAGATTAGATGAGGAAAATATGGTACCCAGGGGTAAAGCTAATCATTGTGTTAACAACATGATATACTACCTAACTCTCATTTTAACTCTTCAGCGCTCAGTTTAAGGCCAGTAGAAAAGCCATATACAAGATGTAAGTATAAAAGTGAATTGCATTTTGAACAATCATGTGAATGAATGAAGAACTTGAATCAAAATATAAAACTGATGTTTGGAAAAGGTGGTTTTAATATTTTTATATTGCTAGGAAAATAACATTTTTACTGACTTCCACAGTGAGACACTTATTCCAACTTACATGCTGCTAATTGGATGTTAAGAAATTCTGGCTACCTTTAATTTTTATGCCTTTTTTAATATTTAGTAAAAAAAAGTGTATGAATTTTATATTAAAATTATTCTATTAAATTGCATAGTGAAAACAATAGAAAGACACTGCATTCAATGGGAACTCTGCCCTTGTCTCAAATTAAAATGTGTCCTGAATAAACTAATATGTAAATTTGGTATTCAGAATTCTCTTAAGAAAAAAACAGATGTTTCAGTAACACTAGTTAAATCAGTTTTTCAAGTTTTTCATCTACTGAAAAAAATATGAGGCTGTTCTCAAAATTTGGCAAAGATTTCTTAGCCCAGAATGTTGTTGTCAGGTAAAAACAAATAATGTTTTCATATATCAGTAGAAGTAATCTTTCTTTGAGCTTAGATGTTTGGCCTTTTGCAAGGGATGGTATTTTTTGTTGCATTTTATGTTACTTTAAAAATGAGATGGTGCTTTGTAATATTCCAGACATACATAACACTTAGACAGTTTTAAATACAGTTTAAAACACAAGTGTCCAGACATATAAGCCAGCCTGGAACAGTTTAAAGCTCCTAGAACATTAAAAAAGTATATAATAATAATAATGTGATTAATAAAATAAAATGATTAATAATAATCAGCAGGGATCCGGGTTTTCCATTTGATACCAAAAAATGCAGTTTTCCTCATTTTAAGGAGAAAAACACGGGAGATGGTGAGTTTCCCCATGCAGGCTGGAACACTGCCAGCCTTAAAGGGGATGGGGGGAGCAGGAGGAGGGCCAGCATTCAGGGGACACCATGTGCAGGTGCACACAGACACATGCATATTGCAGCCAGACAGCCTGGAGAACAGCTTCCACAGTTCCCCACAGGTAAGTCTGGGGTGCACAAGTGAGGCTTCAATAGTGAGGGAGGGATTTGGGCTGCTGCCCAGCAGGATGGAGCTGCAGGCAGCGCATTCAGGGCGGGAGGGACAGTTCCCCATTGCTGAATGCACTCCTGGGGGCGGGCGGGAGTGCTGGGGATTTGTGCCCAGGGTAGGGGCTAATGTGGATTGACCGGTGCAGGCTTGGGGCTCCCTGCTCTGCTGCCTTCCCCCTGGGGCCTCTACAGCCCAGTAGGGCAGAGCAGGGTGGGGTGGAGAGTTTTAGTGTCACTACTGGTGAGCAGCAGGGTAGTGGCATGGAGTTGTGCTCCCTGCTGCTGCTGGGTGGGCAAGGAATACCACACCATAGGGGTGCAGGGCTCCCAGAAGTGGTACCAAGCCTCCCTGCCCTTTTGTGCCCTACAACACTACGTCACCCAGTGGGCCACAGAGGCCCTGTGGGGGAGAGCAACAGGGTGGGGAGCCCCAAGCCCACAGCCACTAGCCTGCATCCACCACCCGTGGGGAAGGAGGAGCTGGGCTTTGCACTCCACTTGGGCCGCAGCAGCTACCACCTCCCATGGGCTGCAGTTGGGGCTTGGGCACTATGGGAGGGGGCAGGGGGCTGCAGACCCAGGTCCCTAGACCCGTAACTCTGGCAGCTGGGAGCCCTCTCTGGCAGAGCTGGAGGAGTGGGGGGCTGTGGTGGGGAATGAGGAGCACCAGCAGGGGTGGGGTGGCTGTGGGTGTGGTGTGAGGGGCACCAGTAGGGGTTGGGGGGGCTGTGGATAAGGAATGAGGGGCACCAGCATGGCCTGGAGGACTTTGGGTGGGGGGTGAGGGGCACTGGCAGGTGGGGGAGCTGTGGGTGGAAATTGGAGGCACTGGCAGGGTCAAGGGGGGCTGTGGGTTAAGAGTGAGGGGATTTAGCAGGGCCAGGGAGCCTGCGGGTTGGGAGTAAGGGGCTCATGTACAGGTAACCCAAGAAAAAGCTTTCTGTGACTATTATCTTGTTTGTCCCCTAGGCATCCCACAGTTTACCACTCCTCACATACAGCCCATCCTCCACCATCACCCTAGCATGGCAGCTGGCTGCCCTAGTACTTCTCAGTGCTCAGGTCAGCAGGGACGGTGCCCCTTCTTCTAGGAAAGGACTAATTAACAATTAATGAACCAATTCACATTGATAGAGCATGGATTACAGTGATTCTATGGTGTTCAGTGTAGTGGCTCATTTTCCCTCATTTAGCAATTGACAGGCATTTACAATTAAGGGTACACCCATCCACCCCCCCCAACCTCATAGTATATGTTGTGAATTGAAATTAATAGAACAGCTTTCTAAACATGTCTTTTTTAAACTTGCAGCCTGAGGCAGAGACCTTCTAGAGCTCTCAGAATACCCAGCCATCTCCCCTGTTCCCTTAATCCAGTAAATCCAAGTTGTTGCCCCACCAACTGGGAAAACCTGGAGCAACTCCAAGGACTCAACACAGGGAACTGCTGGCCTGGGAACTTACTCCCACGTCCCTGGTGGTGGTTTGACAGCACTGCAATTGCCTAAAAGGTGACTGTTCTACTTGGCATTTATGGCAGTGTACATGCAGACTGCTCTGAACCATGACAATTGTGAATTTGTTCCCAATTAGTAACATTCTTACAATGGTTCAATTGTTAGAGTGCGGACAAACATAATAATTTTGATGAATCACGAAAAAAGATAGTAGAGGATCTATAAGATTCATCAAGAATCATTTATACATGATTTAGTTATAGTTTTAGGAAATAAATGCATTCACTAATATTTTTATGCCAGAGAAATGGAGATCATTCCATAAAAAATCCTATTGCAAACATCCATCCAAAATTGCCATTAGAAAAAAAATTCTTAGTTTATACTTCTTCAGCTTCAGTGTTTTTTAAAGGGATTATTAGCAACCACCTCCTTCCTGTGCATGCTGTTGAAAATGCAAGAAATCAAAGATAACCTTTTTTCTTAATTTGAGAATAACTCCTAGTAAGGCTGCAGTTCTGCTGTTGTGCTTGAAGGATCATTAAATAAGGAGATTAGGAATAAATATATAAATACGGCACTTTTTATCACTGTTGGGTGCTCTACTGTGTCCTCTTCAGGCTGATGATCTTAAAATTATTCTTGATTTTTCTCTTTTCTTCGCGCACAAAGTTTCCTAGTAAGCTCTCTCTCTGTCATCATCATCAAAAATTTACCATTTCCCTCCACTTTGTTTCTGTTCACCCTCTTTTTCAGATTTGTTTTGCCTCATCTTAATGACTGGAAAATTCTTCTTTTCTTATAAATCTCCTTTTGTATCTAAAAGCTTGCTTCTCAAATTTTCTTCCACTTCATTTTTGTCTCATCCTTTTCAGCTTTCTTCATTGGCTTTCTGGCTCTTGGCAGATCATATTCAGGCTTCCTTTTGATCCACATTTTCAAGTACAAAGGTGTACTCCACCTAGTTATTTGATTCACCGGCATTTCCCCGAGTCTCTCTTCTTTATTTCCCCCTTGGTTTGTTTATCACATTGTTTTATTCTGTAGTAGGCATGGAGTGTTGCTGTAGCTGTGATGGTCCTGAAAATAAATGAGAAGTAAGGTTGTTTGTAATATTTTTTTATTTGATCAATGGTATGGGAAAGATGTTAGGTAAACTCTTTCACACAAAGTCCCCTTCCTCAGTTACCTAGTTCCTACTTAAAATTCTTCCTTAAGAAACAGTTCCCTCAAAATTTCCTATGATCTGATTTTCTGCAAACTTCCATATACTTCCCATTTGCAGCTTTCCTTTCCTTATAATTTTGTTCCTTGTTGTGTATGTATTCATGTCTCAGGAGCTGTAGGATCTAATCTGCCAGCCCAGCAATCAAGCCTCCTGCCCTGCTACATGCACATGTTGCAGATCAGATCCAAATCACGCCCTACTGTCAATGAAAGGGGAGCTTGGTTCATGATCATGGGCTCCCCTTATATCAGCAAGTAGCAAGTACTGGTTTGGCGCACCCAGCTCAGAGTACCATGTAGCTGTCTCAATAAAAGCTGGGCGAAATTCTTTCCTGACATAATTCTGGTGATAACAATATGAGAATGTGGTCCAGTACCTGAAACTGTCAAGAGTGGGATTTTCAGTGCTGTTTGGACCAATCTGCAGCAATGGCAATGCACCTGAAAGCACTGGTGCACCCCCTGACAGGCTGTGCTCCTTGCTTAAGCAACAGGCAGGGGGGCCAGTGGGAGCACTGGCACCCCCCCTGTAAGCACTGCCCAGAGAGTGAGACTGCTGGTGTGATCAGCCGTGGGGGACCCCCGGTCACTGACTGGTTGCTGGGGGAGGGCACATGCCCCCCCTACCTATGGTGGCACCAGTTGCCCATGATCAGTAGTACTGCTTACTTATGAATATACTTGGACATTGATCTTCCAAAGGAGTTAGGGCAGAGGGCGGAGGTAACAGCTCAAAGACCAATATAACTCACACCTACCTTTTTGATATTTCATAGCATGTACAGGATATAATGTTCTAACAAGCTTTGCAACACCCTTCCTTCAGTTAACTTCACCTTACTAACTGTGCTAGAGAATAAGCTGAGCATCTCTAGTGGAGTCTCAGGAATTCTCTTTCACAATCTCACCTGTATCCTGTAGTAGCAACCACCAACATTTCAGAGCCATGGGCAGGAACAACCCAGCTCTGGTCCAAGGCAGGCTAGTGTTCCAGCTTGGCTGCTGCCAGTTTCCCATGCCACTGATTCTCCCACCTCCCTCCCCAAGTGTGGTACAGGCATAGCTCTCAGCCATCCAACCCTGATGTGGGTGTAAATGAAGCTCCCTGCTGCTGGAACACTTTCACTGACACACTGCCAAAGCCCTTCGCTCCATGGGTCAGATCCAGTATATTATCAATCACTGCTCTATAGGATGCATTCCTTATACCTATAGGACCTGTGAGGCATTCTTGCACTGTAAAGCAGTGAGGTCAGAGATCACGTGCATCTGTTTGCAAAGTTCCTTGTAAATTTATGTAAATGATAGTTATTATTAGAAGTGTTGCAAAACTAGAAGAGTGAAACCAGAACTTAGTGAGATTAAGCAAGGTTGATTAAACTGATGACATGTGTTTGAACCCTCTAACCCAATTTCAGTTGTTTTCCTTAACCTACTACAATAATTTTACGACTTGAGCTGTTTTGGTTCCAATGACTTGCAAAACCATAAATAAAGGCATACCTCGGAGATATTGCGGGTTCGGTTCCAGACCACCGCAATAAAGCGAATATCGCAATAAAGCGAGTCACACAAATTTTTTGGTTTCCCAAAACATAAAAGTTATGTTTACACTATACTGTAGTCTATTAAGTGTGCAATAGCATTATGTCTAAAAAAAATAATGTACATACCTTAATTAAAAAATACTTTATTGCTAAAAAATGCTAACCATCATCTGAGTCTTCAGTGAGTCATAATCTTTTTGCTGGTGGAGGGTCTTGCCTCGATGTTGATGATCAGGGTGGTGGTTGCTGAAGGTTGGGGTGGCTGTGGCAATTTCTTAAAATAAGACAACAATGAAGTTTGCCGCATTGCTTGACTCTTCCTTTCACGAAAGATTTCTCTGTAGCATGCGATGCTGTTTGATAGCATTTTACCCACAGTAGAACTTCTTTCAAAATTGGAGTCAATCCTCTCAAACCCTGCCGCTGCTTCATCAACTAAGTTTATGTAATATTCTAAATCCTTTGTTGTCATTTCAACAATGTTCACAGCATCTTCACCAGGAGTAGATTCCATCTCAAGAAACCACTTTGTGGAGCCCCAAAACAATTACAATAGTAACATCAAAGATCACAGATCACCATAACAAATATAATAATAATGAAAAAGTTTGAAATATTGCGAGAATTACCAAAATGTTACACAGAGACACGAAGTGAGCAAATGCTATTGGAAAAATGGCGCCGATTGAAAAATGGCGCCAATAGACTTGCTCGATGCAGGGTTGCCACAAACCTTCAATTTGTAAAAAACACAATATCTGCAAAGCGCAATAAAATGAGGTATGTCTGTATTTCAGATGCCGAAAACAACAGAAAGAAAGGACTGCTCTTTTATTTTTTTTATTTTTTTTATAGAGGGTTTTTTTCCCTCTCCTTCTGCTTTACTCCTTCAAGCATGAATTCTATAGCATATTAAAAAAATATTCAATTGAGCCCAGATTCTCATCAGTAGTGAAAAGGAGAGCAAAAAGCCCTGAACTAGAACAAAGGCCAAATGATCCTTCCTACCAAAAGAGGTATTAAAGGAAACTGTAGTGACCTAATAAACAGACTTCTTTGTCTTTTAACTAAGAACTGCTAAACTCAAATATAGTTGTGCAGCCTGCACAACTTCAATCTTCATAACATGGGAGTTAGTTTAATTAATTTTTTTCTAGTATTTTTTGCATCATATGGCTCTTTTTTTAAAGAAGAAAAAATAAGAAAAATCATTTTTGTCATAAATCAGTTTTTGCTCTTTTAAAAACAAAATATTTTATTTTCTCACTGCAAAAATATATAGTACACTAGAATCATTCCTAAGATCTATAATATTCATACAGCAGCTGTACAGTAGTATAATTAAAGATTCCTAATCTTTCTGGATAAATTATTAGAAACCCTTGCCTGCTAGAACAAATGCATTAGCCATATTACTTTTTGTCAAGTATATTGTACCAGAGGGCCTCTTTCCTCAGTAACGGCCCATATTATAAGATGGAATTGTGTGGATGAAAATTACAATCAGAATAAAATTGCTAGTAAAAGTCTTTTAGTATTAACAATGAGGATTTTAGGAAATGATAATTGAACAGTTGGGGGTCTATTTTCCAGCTGATACAAAGGATGTTAGTTAAAGTAATGCTCACTAAATGTCTGATTAGGAAAAGTTTGCCTTTCAAAGGGGTAAAAAATTGGGATTTCCCAAGGAATTGAAAAACTGAAACCCCAATATTTTTAACATTTGTATTTGTGTTTGATTTGGGTGAAATGTCAGAATATCTCAGTCTTTTCAAGGAAATAGTTCTGAAAAGTTTCACTTGAGAAGATTTGTTTTGGTTTGGTTCATGATTCATTGTGTCATCATCTCAGCATCTCATGGACGTTGTATGTAAGGTAATGGAACAATGGAAGGTAATAGTAGTATGAGTAATGGAACTCTCAGTAGGTCCACTTTTGGGGCTGAGCTGTATATGATAGAACATCATCATCAACATCATCATTTGACTCAGAGAAGGCACTAAAGCAATTCTACCAGAGCTGAGTTTATAACATAAGTAGTGTTGTAATCTAGCTAGAGAGCACGTTTCATGGAGGAGAACTGGGAATTTTAGCTGATAAAAGCCTAACTGCTACTGGGGATCTCTCAGGCACAACACTGTGCTAGCAGAAAATACCATGACCATAGAAGTATATATGTTACCTCTCTGCCACTGGAGAGTCCTACTGGGACCTATTAAAATCACAATGTACATATTTAACTGTTTATATATTTAACTGCTATGTTAAATCATGGATCAGAAGGTTGAAATGTATTACACAAATATGGTTCACATATTTCATTTAGAATATTAGCAACAACAAAAAAGTTGCTGTGGTGAGTTAGAAAAGAATGATTAAAACATGGTTTGTAGAGTTTTAAAATAGATGTTTATGGGTTTGTTTGTTTTTCCTCCATAAAAGGTAGAATATTTCAGATTTGCCATAGCCACCACACAGTAGAGGGTCATGGGTTTGGTTGGCTTGCCCATTTTATGTAAGCAAGTAACCTATTCTCCTTTTCTGCTTCTGTTTCCCCTTCATTGTTACCTTTCCATCATCACCTTTTTCAACACCATTTTTTTAAACAATTCCAGACTAAGTGGTATCTTAAAACCACCTGGCTTTTCAGTTTGAGCTGCAACTGCTGTACAAAATGTCTGTTGAAAAAGACTTCAGTATGTCTTCACATGTCACTAATGAGGTAAACTGTTTTTAGTTGTTAGGTTCAAATTTGGCTTGTAATAGTGAGGTGAAGTTTCCTCCTCAATACATTTGGATTACTTTTATCAATTATAAACAAGTGAGTTTTGACTCTGAGGGCCAGATTCTATTTTAGGGGGGCATTAGGGGTATAAGCCTCCAATTATTATTCTATTCTACTGTCCAAATTTCTGAAAACTGTTGATAAAGGCTACTTTTGTAACATGCCTTCTTCTTAACCTTAAATCATTAGCTTTTTCCATAGTGGTTCAGGCAGGCCCTAGGAAGTGGAGGATCTATAAGAGAGGTCCACGTCAGCTTTGAGTGAATTTGAATGCACATCCACCAAGCTATAGGCTAGGCAGGCCTGAAGGCACCATCAGAATATCTTATACCCCAAGGTAGTAGGAGTAAGTGTAGTCCCTGTGCTTCCTAGAGTACATAAGAGGTACAACTGGCCTAAGGTGGTGTCCTCCCTCATCTTTCCCAGCACCTCTTCCCAGCACTTGGTCCTAAATGCTTATAAAAAAACTACATCAAAAGAAAAGACAGAGTAATTGAATTCAAGCCCACAAAATGAAAGAGCAACTAAGATTGAAACAATTTGCAATTATGCTGTGCCGGAATACTCCGAATTTCTCAGTACATGATTTGTGTGCAAGAGATGTCACATGGGCCTCACACAGACATTTTGTTTTTCATAGGATAGTCATTTCTTATTGTAACAGGGGAATAATCAGTGTTAAATCAGGAGAATTTCTCCTGGGAAAGTAAATGTCTGTATATGGTTTGGCTTCCTGGAAGAGAAGATTATCCTCCAACATCCCCTTTCCCTCCCCACAGGGAGATAGTATGCCATTTGCTGGACTCTGCTGCTCCAGCAGGGAGCAGACCAGGCCTCCTTCACAACCCCCACATTATGCTGCAGGGAAACACAAGCTGGCCATAGGCAATCTGGGTCAGCCAATCAGGGTTTCCCTGTGCCACACAGTCATCTGTTGCCAAGTTTACTAAGAACACCTGCAGAGCATGCCAAAATGTTGACAGGATCTCTTCTCTTCCATGGGTGCATGGTGTCAGCACTGAAAGCTCTCCTCTCTTTAGGGCTTCTGTACTGGAATATCTTTGGAATATCTGTACAGATGGCTCTGGGTAAGTTTCTCTACCAGGAGAACAAACCTGGGAGAATTCTCCCAGATTATTTGAAAGTGTGGATGCAGACACTGTTACCATAAATGTGCAATTAAGTGTGTCTACATATTGCACTACTATTTTTAAGCATACAGTCACTATAAACTTTAGATATCAGGAGACTTGATCACTTGTTAATTATACATAATCCTGACCAAAACAGCTAATGTACTTTGAAAACAAAATCTGCATCTGCAGGCCAAAGGCTTGGCATTTCACATGGATATAAGTGGAAAAGAAATACTCTCAGATTTGCAGTCTCAAATGACAACACAAAATAGGTCTACCTGATTTGATACGTAATTTGATTCAGAGTTGTGTTGCAAATTCTTTTTTGCATGAAAAAGTGAATGAATTATTATTCATAAAATAGTCTTCTCACTTCCATAAAGACTAACGTCTGTTACTGAAAATTATTATTAATGACTAAATCACATGCTGTTTTTCGATTCTTCACAACTATAATTGATTTATTTAGTAAGACATATTTCCATACCTGAATTCTAACAGTAGACACTTTAGTTACAAGAATATTTTTTAAATAATGTGTATAAGAGCTCTCTTAAGTATTTGAAAATTTTATGAATTTGATGCACTCCAGAACTAATTATATTTACTTCCAATGTAAAAAAAAGAAAAAGGAGGGAGGTGGGAAAGTTGAGAAGGAAAGAAGAATTCAACCCTGAGCAGATACCTGCCCCCAAAAATAACAGCCTAATAGGTGAATGTTTGGGAAAGTTATTAGTAGCTGAAAGGGCTAAAGTGGAACTGGCCATGTTACCTCTAATAGAACTGTCATTATCATGCCAGGTGATGTCATAGAAGTTGTGTGGAAGGAATCTTTATCTTTAGTTCCTGGATTTATAAATGGTGAACTGTCTTTACTTGTCTGAATGGTTGATTTATATAAGATTACAACATTGTATTACATGCTAACTAGGACACTTGTGCTTATTAATTTGTCATATAGATGATTTACATTTTTAATTTATTCTCTATTTGAATACAGTATAAATATGTACATTATGGAATGACCATAGTGAAAGATCTTTCCCTTTATTAAAAATGCAGCTCATCATCTTTGTAATAAATGATTATATTATGTGTATGCCAGTCCTTATTGGAAAATTGGAGCAATTCTAGACTCAGCCAAGAATTTGACATGATGCCCTAAATGTTTAATCAGTGATCATTAACATTTAACACTCCTTATATAAATGCTTCAGTCTAATTTTTGTTAAGCCTTCTAAAAAAGTGAAAGAGAACCATCTCTTGGATAAAAATATATGATCACGTGAATGGTCATATTAATATATTTCTCCATGGGTAGGATATAAATCTAAAATTAACAATACTGCTCACTTCAATAAACATAGGCTTCCATAGTAAAAGTTCTGACTTGAAATAAAACTCCAACAAGTGCTGTATAAAATTAATGTTCATGAAGCAATACCCACAGAACATTAGTAGTCAGTTTCTGCCTCTGGTTAACCTAGGGAATAGATGCTATTCAGTCATGTGAACTGAATGTCTATGGTAAAATCTGTCCTTCAAAAAAACATATGAACCTAAGGGGATTTTTGCAATGACTTCTTCAGTTGATTCAGTTTCTGACCATGCAAAAACTTGTCCTAGTCCGATAAGGACCAGTGAAATCAAGTGAAAACAGTGGTTAAGAAAACAGTTGTTGATGTGGTGAATTAAGGGGGTTATACAATTCAATTGACTAAGACTGGACCCAATCCTGCAGGTCTTTATTTGTGTTTTGGCTCAGTGGTTTCAATAGGACTAGTTACATGAAATAGGATGACTTGTGTGCAACCTAAAAAATATAAAATCAAGACTAATGCTAGTATTTCTGTTCCTTTTATTGTTTGTATAATCCCACACATGGTCTTCCAAACTAGTTTTAAGTACTGTACTTTTAGGTCTATATTACTTTACCATCCTATCATAGAACATGTGAGTGACTAAACTTCATAATGCCATACAAAAGGCAAGAGTTTTAGAAATGATGGTTCAGTGCTTTTAGGAAGCAAGGATGTGCCAAAGTCAAGGATTTCACTCTTCATTAACCCTGTAGTATTTTTATTTTTTTATTATTTGTCCTTATTATTTATATTACCATAATGCCTGGGAGCCTCAGTAATGGACAAGGAACCCGTTGTGGTTTCTGTTATAGAAACAGAACGAAAATATAGTCTGTACTCTAAACAGCTGATATATGGGCTATATAGAAAAAAAAGGGAAATACAAGATAACAACAAATGCTGGTCAACATAATTAATGACCTAACCAAGTTTCACAGCAAAAAAAGTCTTAGGGAAGGATTTGAAAGAAGACAATGAAGTAGTTTCAGTGAAGTTATACTATTAAATGTAGAATCCTGAATACATTCAGCTAAATCTCGCATTCAAGATGTCATCTTGAATAGGAATTTCACCTATAGTAGGACTGCAGTTGGCACCTAGCACTTATCATTTGGGAATATTAAAATTGCTATGAGAAGTGGAAAATGCATTTACAGACTTTGAGACAAATTTAACCCAACCAAACTTATGAGTTTGCTACAAAATTGTGCCATTGCTTATTTAATAGTATATTTAGAATCATAGAGAAGTAGGACTGGAACGTCCTTCATCTGGTCCAGTCTCCTGGCAGGATGATCCCTGCCTAAACCATCCCAGCCAAGTGTCTGTCTAATCTGGCCTTGAAAATTTCTAGGGGTGGAGATTCCACAACCTCTCTAGGTAATGAAGGACTTTGTACTTGTGGTTGTTGAATTTCATCTGATACAGCTGACAATTTCTCTCGTCCATCCAGGTCATTCTAGAACCTAGCCCTGTCCTCCAGAATGTCTGCAACTCCACACAGTGTGGTATCATCTACAAAATAGTTAAGCGTGCACTTGAACCCAACACCTAAATCATTAATGATTGTGTTTTTAACAGCATATGTGATTTAAGTTCTCTTAGTGCATGAAAGAAAAGGATTAACTAAAGAGAAAAGTTACTTTTAGAGCTTTCCAAAGAGATTTAAAAGTGAAAAGCGTGATACTCATAATTTTATTTAAAAACAAAGATTAATCTTGTTCAAAGCCCAATATTTCAAATTGCTAAGCTCGGAGACCCTTCAGCGGAAGCTAGTGAATAATTCTAACAGCAGGATTCAATTTAGAAAGGACTAGGAGGAAATAATCAAGAGGCAAGGAGATTAAAAAGAAATCTTCAGATAGAACAATTAAAGATGAGTTTTGACAACATTTAAAAATGGAATTATTTTACCCATGTCTGCTTTGCCAAGCTTTGAAGGTGATTTTTGCTTCACAATATTCCCAAACTGTAATGTTTATACGTTTGCTAAAGTCAAATGGAGTTTGCAAAATTATTCAAAAAGTCCATGTCCATTATACTTAGAGTATGTTTTTACATATTCAGTGACAGTGATATATGTTGTTTGTTGTTTTCTTTGGTGCTATAGTGTGCCTGCCAGATATGTGCTCAGATACTTCAAACCAGACCAGGATCTACTTTTGCTTTTCATAACCAACTAAATGAAAGCTATGACTCAGGAATAACTGCAAGTTTAGGAGGCAGCATGTGTATTACACCCTTCAGGGCCCCAGTACATTTCAGGTTCTTCTCCACAAGCTGTCATTTCACCCTAACCCAAGAAAGCATATAGATTATTCTAAATGGATACTTATATAATTCATTATACTGCCAGTTCAGCTAACTCATACTGTTTTTTGAAGATATATGAGAGAGATAGAAAATATGGCAAGATCAGCAAAAAAACTTAAAGCATTTTCCATTACACAAAGCAATCTACCCATACATAAAGGAGAGTTTCAGATTTCCATGAGAGAGAAAGTTGCTTCCCTGTTCATATTCCAGTAGGCCATTAATTTTGTTTTTTCCCCAAGTATTGATGCAGTGGATTAAATCTTCTGTCCTCATTTGCCACTTATGCATCATCATGGCTGACATATCCTGTAGTTCTAGAGTATCTACACAGTATGTAAATAATACAGGGAGTCAGCAATTAAAAGTTGGAAGGGCAGAAAACGAAACTAGTTTTCTTTAGTTGCCTCTAGGGTGATCCAATCATGTATCAAGAACCATGCATTCAAGTACAAATTTTTCTGGTTCTTCGCTTTGGCTGCTCTATTGATTCTGAAAAATAGTTGCCCAATCATTTGTTTACATTTTTAACATGAAATCCCTCTCCAACATATCACTGTTTATTTACTAGGGAGTAGTAGTAAATTATTCCAGTTCACAATAGAGCTTCCATTTGCAAGCTTTAATGACAGCACCAAGACTTTCACAAGAAAGCAACCAAACACTTCCAGAGAACCTCTTCCAAGTGATGAAGTCACTTAAATGTGGAATTGGTGAGACCTATAATATGAGTAACTATAGAGGATGAGATCACTTCAAAGAAGGTAATGTTCATTGAAATGGTTTTCTAGTGTACCAAACTCCACACCCCCAAGAACGGGCACAGAGAGTTGGCAAGGAAAATTCTGACTTTTATAGGGAATACTGGGGATTAGGATCACAAGGCCACTGGCTACAGAGAAAGGGACAGGTGAATAAACATATTAACATTAAGGTACACACACTTAGGATCCAGGTTACAGGTAATAAACGCACAGTAGTGAAATCACCCAAGAACAGGTAACGTAGGGAACACTAATACTGTGGTATATATACTTGAGAAACCTTAAGCCCTTGCACAACTCTAAAGGGACTCTCAATCAGCCTCTGAGCCCAAAAATGCTTCACTGTCATCTGCCAGGGCTGCCACATCTAAACTCCACTGCTGCAACTCGCAATCCTGGCTTTGCCACTCCTTTCCAGTCTCTTCTCCAGTCCCCATGCATCTCTTTCTGCCATGACATCTGCACTCCGTCCTGCATTTCTACTTCCTCTGTCCACTGCAGCCTTCTGGGAATTATAGTGCATGTTACAGTTCCTCCCTCCAGTCCCATGGAGGCTTCTGGGAGTTGTAGCTCACTGTACAACATTACAGTACATGATATTCAACATTACAGTCCATTACACTGGTTTTTCTGTTAGTATTTTGTTTCTGCTTGTTTACAGAAAACTATAATAATTTTGGTTCAGGGATTTTTATTTGACAGTTCCATAATAATTCCTAGTGACACCTGAAGCAGGATGGGCAATAGGGGAGTAGTCATTTCTGATTTCCAAGACATGCTGCCCATAGATCTTATATTGAAGCTGTTACATCATTTTTTAAAAAAGAGATTTCAGGTGTTTTCACTTTGGCAGAATTTCCAATGATCTGAATCATTTCAGTTATACTTCTACCAAAATCCACCTATGAGCTAGGGCACAGAATAGACTATTTCAACTTAAAAGGTGAACCTGCAAAAAGAGTAGAACAAAGAAATTGGCAACATGAAATATGGTGAAGATAACTGAGAATCTTCTGCATTTATTTTTTAAATGCTAATATATTTTTAACTATGTATCTGTACAGATGCAGACTGTAACTAGCCTTTATATGGCATCTAAATATGACAGGATGAAAGGACACTTCCACTTGTCTGATAGCCCTTCACCATCAGACGCATAATGCCAAATATATTTGCAATATCTCATCCTCAATGGAGCACATATGTCACCCACAGGACGGGTGCATTAGCCTATTTTAATGCACATTAAAGCATCACTAAAAAGTGCTATTTAGTTAATGTGCATTAAAACAAGCTAATGTGCATTTAAGCATCACTTAAAAACCATGCTCTTTAGTTAATTAAGACAGGCTAATGCACATTTTCCAGTACCTTACAACGGAGGTACTAGATTTAATGAACATTAACTAAAGCATGTTAATGCACATGTAGATGCATAGTCATGCAAAGGAAGCAGGAAACATTATAGGGCCTTCCTGGTATTGTCTATTGAGTTCTTCTGCAGTTCCTGCTATAGCAGGTACCCTAAATAGCACGATCCTTAAGAGTACATGCTTGTTTCCTGGTGTTAAACAGAACAGACGTGGTGTGTGTTTTGCCACAGCTACGGTCTAGATTTTCATGAAGACCTCAACGGTGGAGGTTGGTTGCATACAGACTTTGCCCTGTCCAGAACCTATTCAGCAATGCCCACTGATGGCATGGCAGGTTGAAGCCAGGTGGGCAAACTGTAGAATCTGTGGTAAGGAACTTCTTTGTTGGTGATGTCGACTTCCATTCCTCACACCAAAGGGTCTCTGTTGTGTGGTCCTGATATTGGTTATTGTTATGGTAGACATGCAACAGGTGGATTTAAGAGATCATCATACAGTGGCAGGCTTCGATGGTGTCGCAGTGCACTCAGGTGCCCTGTGCCTGAAAGCGGATACGGCTCAGGAGAGACCTGTAGTGGTAGGAAGGGGGAGGCTCAGCTGCCAGTCACCAGGGCTGCACAGGCGCTAGTTGCCGAGGCAACCAGTAAAACCAGCTGACAGGAAGGGGCACGGCTTAGCCCTTCTTAAGCCCAGGTAGGAGGCCAGGAGAGCCGTTCCTCTCCAGTGGCTGTGGGAGTAGGAACTCAGCTAGGACAGGCGAAGGGGAGAACTGTGATGGTGTGAACATCCCTTGGTTACTGCTGGGGGTTGGGGAGCCCTCCCTCCCTCTCTCCCTCACTCTCTAGTAGGGAGTGAATCTGGTTTGACTGGATGGTCTAGTTTTATGTTGTAGCCCAGGGGCTTTGTGTTTTTATGTTCATTTTTTTGACCGGAGGACCGGGTGAGGCTATTGGGGTTGGAGGAGGCCTCATAGGGACCCCCCCAGTAGTGTGTGGGTTCCTGGCACCGGAGAGGGGGCAGCGAGGAGCCCCAGAGTGAGAGGGGGGGCAGCAAGGAGCCCCAGAGTGATGGGGGGCAGCGAGGAAACCCAGGAGTAAAAAGGAGGGCCTAGACATAACAGGGCCCAGGTCAAACCAAGTCAACACCATCTGCGAGGCTTGGGCTGCAGTGTAGGGGAGGAAAAGGAGCCGCAGGTAGCGCCCCCTGTCACCGGGGCATGAAAATGGGCAGCCTCCCGCTGATTACAACAATCTACTAATCAAGTAAGATCAAGGCATGGCAGGTGAGTAAGCAGGCGGTTGGCCCATTACAGGAGGACCGAGCTACTCCTGGAAAAGCTCCGATATTGATACTCCTGTCACAATGGTGCATTGGCCAGGGAGTTTTTACAGGGCAGTATGCATCATAAGACGTTGGTTTACCTGAGTAAAGAAGAGAGCCCTTGGGAAAAAGGAACAACCTGTGGACCAGTTATATTGAAAGATGCAAGGGCTGCTGGACCAAGCCATGCGACAACAGACCCAGTTGGCTGCTGTGATCAAGAACACCCAGCTCCGACAGATGATGCAGGTAGGACTGTGTGGTTACGGAGCCCGAGTTGACCCTGGGGCGGGAAAGGTGCCACCGCCATTGCTGACAGAAGTAATAATAGAGGGAAAAAGCATAGTGGCGATGCTGGACTCAGGCTCAGTGCAGATCATGGTGTGGAGTGACATGCTACCAGCATGGGAGAAGAGGAGAGCGGATCATACGAGGGTGCAGTGTTGGTGCGGGGACCCCCTCAACTTTGACAGAGTGAGGGTCGACCTATGGGTAGGCAACAAGATCCACTGGATGTTAGCGGGGGTCGCAGAACACCTACCGTACCCAGTAGTATTGGGCTGTGACTGGCCTGAGCTGCTGGAAGAGATAGCTGGTGTAAGGGGTGCAGAGACCATGGAGGGTTTTGTGGGGGAAACCAAACAGCCCCCCTCCGAAGAGGAAGCGGGACAAAGGATTGATGTCGCCCATTTGGGGGAAGATGAACACTTTCAGCTCGAACAAAGCTGAGAGACCAACTTTTGGGCGGCGCTGCAGGAACACCTAGCCTGAAGAGAAAATGAGGTGCTGAGGTCAGAACTGATGAGGACTACTCCGAGGTTTGAAGTAAGAAACAGCCTCCTCTACCGGATTGAGCAAAGGAAGTCAGAAGGAGGGGAGGTCACGCAGCAGCTGGTCCCGCGGTGGTATCGACGGGCCTTATTGAAGGTGGCTCATGAGCTCCCCATGGGCGGACACCTGGGCCAGGACAAAACAGAAGTGCGCATTCAGCCAAGGTTCTATTGGCCAGGTCTAGTGCAGGAAGTCGCAAGTTTCTGTGCTTCGTGTCCCGCCTGCCAAAAACCCAAGACCACTGCCCCCCTCTCACTCTGGGGCTCTTCGCTGCCCCCCTCTCACTCTGGGGCTCCTTGCTGCCCCATCTCTGGTGCCACGAACCCCCACGCTACTGGGGGGTCCCTATGAGGCCTCCTGCAATCCTAATAGCCTCACCCGGTCCTCCGGTCAAAAAAATGAACATAAAAACACAAAGCCCCTGGGCTACAACATAAAACTAGACTGTCCAGTCAAACCAGATTCACTCCCTACTAGAGAGTGAGGGAGGGAGGGCTCCCCAAACCCCAGCAGTAACCAGGGGATGTTCACACCACTACAGTTCTCCCCTTTGCCTGTTCTAGCTGAGTTCCTACTCCCACGGCCACTGGAGAGGAACGGCTCTCCTGGCCTCCTACCTGGGCTTAAGAAGGGCTAAGCCGTGCCCCTTCCTGTCAGCTGGTTTTACTGGTTGCCTCGGCAACCAGCGCCTGTGCAGCCCCGGTGACTGGCAGCTGAGCCTCCCCCTTCCTACCTCTAGAGGTCTCTCCTGAGCTGTATCCGCTTGCAGGCACAGGGCACCTGAGTGCACTGCAACAGATGGGCATTGGCATAGGTCTTCTGCAGTAGCTTGCTACTTGCAACTTATCATCTATTAGGGGGAACGCTGTTGCTCAGGACTGGGAGCCAGTCAAAGAGTTCCTAAGACGTGCATTGTCAAGTGTAACTGTATATCAATGAGTTTCTTTTGTGATGACCAGCTCCAGACCGGTACGCAGTACTCTGTCACAGAATGAGATGGCAAGAGCTGAAATGAGATGGCAAGGAGGTCTTGCACCCCACGATGACCCAGCTAACTTAAGGAGGTTGTTGCATGTCTTAACTTTCATTGCTGTCTTTTTCATGTGTTCATGGTAGCTCAATCTCTAGTCTAGCATTAGCCCAGGTAGACAGGTTGTGTTTTGTGCCTCAGCCTTTGACCATTCAGGTAGATATTCAGCTCCTGGATAGCATTTGGCATTGTGTAGGTGGAAAATGATGGAAAATGTCTTATTGACACTTGGTTGGCGGTGCCAAGCCTTGCAGTAGTCATCCAGCTTTGTGAGGTTACTGTTCAGAGTATGTTCTAGGTCAGAAAAAGTCTGGCCCTGAAATCCACAGCAGATGTCATGAGCACAGATGAACTTCCATGACAAGGATTTTGGCAGAACATGGTGTAGAGGTTGTACAAGGTCAATTAATATTGTTATTAATGATTTAGACAATGGAATTAAGTATATGCTTAATGGATGACACCAAGTTAGAAAGAATTTCAGATCCTCCACAATGTAGGGATAAGATACAAAATTATCTGGATAGACCAGAGAAATGGTCAACAGTCAACCAGATGAAATTCAGCCAAAACAAGTGTGAAGTCCTTCACTTGGACAGAATAATGGCATGCATAATTATAGACCGGGGAAGGACTGGTAAGGCTGCAGTACTGCAGAGGAGGACCTGTGGGTTAAAGTAAATGATAAGCCAAATATGAGCCAACAGTGTGTTCGTGTTGCTGAGAAAACTGACAGCATTCTGTGTTGAATTAACAGGAGCATCACTTGCAAATCAAAAGAAGTGATTCTTCCACATTATTTGGGTCTACTGAGGCTCAAAAGGAATACTGCATCCAGGTTTGGGACCCACACTTCAAGGAAGATGTGGGCAGATCGGAAACAGCCTAGCACAGAGCAACAAAAATTATTGGAATCCTGGGAAACATGACTTATGAGGAAAGTCTGAAGGAACAAGGATTATTTAGTTCGAAGAGGAGAGAATTGGGGGGGGGGGGCGGGGACAGGGGACGATGACTTGATAACAGTCTGGAATGAGCTCCCTGGAAGAATTGTGGAATCTCCATCCTTGGAAGTTTTAAAGAGCAGGTTAGACAGAGGCATAAAGACATGTCACGTTTGTACTGACGGAACAATTTTTGTGGTTGAACAAGCAGAAAGAAAACAAATGTCTATACATTTGTTATGCCACAAATGCCCAAATGTGTTGCATGACAAAAGGTAATATTAGTTTCTGCCATTTTATTGCAACAGATGTCTTATCTTTATGGCATAAGGGAGTGGCAACATGGAGCTACCTGCACTATCCAGCCATACTGGGCAGGAACTCTCCTTTCTTGAGGGCCATGCTTCTGCATGCCCTGGGAATTCCCACACAGGATAAGAACCCTCAAGCTCTGGGAGCGGCTGCCAGCTTTCTCCTCTTAGACACCTCAGGGAATTTCCATGGCATACTTCCGTAAGCAGGGAAACCCAGTTTTCTCTATTCACAGAGATGTACCCTGGAAAATATCCATGGCATGTATCTGCAAGCAGAAAACACATTGACCATAGGATCAACAGGCAACCCATGTTTTGTCCATTTATTCAGATCAGTTGTGCTGGGACACATCCAGGCAGAGATGATCTGCTTCATCTGGAAATGTCTATTTATATCCAGATATCTGACTGAGATAGTTTAGTCAGGGACAATTCTACTTTGAACCACAGGTTGAAATAGATGACCTCTGTTAACAAGCGTCTAGCCTTGTTTTCCTATGATCCTGTGAACAGAAGATTACCCGTCTAGGTAAAATCATGTGCCCACTGAGTGAGAACAACCAACTTCCTTAAAAAAAGAAAGAAACATAAATGGAAAGACTTTTTCACCTGATAATGAAAGTAGACCTCATAAAGGACTTCTGGAAAAGCAGGATGAAAGACTGATAGAAATTTGTAAAGAAATGGTTCTGATGTGACATTCCTAATGATGAGATTGTTATTGTTTAGCAACTCAGGGGAAACTGTAACATTAATATTTTAAAGATTAAACAACGAAGAAACTACAGTACCATAAAAATAGAAGGAACCCTGGAGAGATAATCATCTTCCTGCCAATCTACTACATACCTCTTTTGGTTCAAGGAACAATTTTTACTTTGAGATCATTGGAGTGAATCGGTATATACTAGAAGAATCTTGCCAATTATATCAATGACTGTAGAGAGCTTTGTGGAATATCAGGCCAACTTTTTTCTCAGCTAGTTTAGCAACAGAGGTTTAAGAGGATACCTGGCAACCTGCATTGTAGATAGCATATTGGGGGTAGAAGAGAGTTTTATAGAGCCACTTTAGAACCAGAGCAGGTGAATAAGAGGCTGGAATGGGTGTAGGGATGTGTAGGGACTTTTCGAGTATAATACAGCCGTGTGCTGTTCCTTAAGGCAAAATGATGTTTCACAGTTTACAGAATTAGCAAGTATGGGTACATCCAGATGAGCGCAGAAATTTGTTTCCCCAGGGACAAATAGTAGCAGCACAACTTGTGCCACTGCTACTTGTCCCCAGGGAATGCCTGCGCCATGAGTGCTCCAGCGCACAACAGCTTATCCCAGGTAGGGTAGGGAAGGCTGGGGCCAGCAACAGTGTGGGCCCCAGCAATCTTACTTGAGGTCCTATAGGCCTCCTGGGAGTATGCAGCAGCAGAAAGCCTGGCCAGCAGCTGGAGCATGGCTCTGGCCAGTCAGGCTCTGGTTTTGGTCAGTGCACACTGCCACCACATGCTCTGCCCCACTTTTTTGGTGTGGATTTTTTTTGATTCCGGGATCTCTTTCCACCTCCCCCCCTTCCCTTCCCCTGACTCCCCGGCACTGCAAGGTAGCAATACGGGGAACACCTGCATGTTTGCTATGTGGTGCTACAGATGTGTCTTTGGCACCACATAGCGCACATCCACTTTTGTCAGGATGCAGCATATGATAGCAAATATCTGGCATTTGGCCCATGTGTTACAAAAAGTATTTTGTTCATTGATTTTACTCAGGCATAGTTTAGTTGCAGTTGTTTATAAAAAAAGTGTTATGTTATACAAGCAGAAGTACATTTTGCAAATGCAATGATGCTACATTGAAATGACCTAATACCTCATTTCATTGCTTTTCTATCTAATTTTTCCTGAGAAGTGGAGGGAAAATTCCAATTGTTTGGTAAGAACTGTTGGATTCTTGGAATGATAAAGTGACAGTTAGTGGGGTTATTACTGTTATTTCTATTAGTAGCACATAGAACCTCCAATCAGGAATGGAAGCTCATTATGCAAGATACTATACAAACACTGAATAAAAGATATGTCCAGGTCTGCTGTAAAAATAAAATCTTATGATTATTTTATTCCAATAGTGCAAAAGTCTGAGTTTTTTGTTAAAGTTCCAGATCAAGGTATGAGGTTGAGCGTAAATGATATTTTTCTGAAATGTATTTTTACCTAATATGATCAATTCAGGCACCCAAAATAAATTATGTAAATGTTTAGCAACAATTATCTGCAAATCCAAGATTGCCAAGAACAAACATAACTATAGGATTTCGACTGCTAGCTTGAACATTGTACTGCATGCTGAAATTTCTAGGGAAAAATAGTAGTAACAGGAACTGTTGATGTACACAGCTTAACTGTAAATATATTTTGGTTCACTTTTTATTCACAGCAGAGATGTTGATTTAATCAATTTATTTGGATCAACCTGTATAAAATTGAACTACATGGAAATAATACTGCATTTCATAATATACAGGAGAAAAGGTATGTTTCAGTTTATTGAAATTTACAGCATTGTGAAATATATTGCACACTGTAGGAAAATAATTTATCTTCGTATCTTATGTTATTATCCTGTGTGTCAAACAAAATATTAGTGTAAACCATATATCTTAAAAAATATGGGTTCATTTCACTAAGATATTATATATCGGTTACTTTATGTGAACTCATCAGCAATATTTACGTTTTAAAAAGTCGTAAGTATTGCCTTATCTGTGGTTTTCACATTCTTTACAGTCTCTTTCTTTTTCCCAATGGCACAAATGCAAGATTCTTTATCCACATATTTATTTGAACTTTTAGCTGGTTGTGATCCAACAAAAATAAAAATTCACCATGAAACAGCAAAATAAAACCCCCAAATGTGTAAAAATGCCTTAAGAGAAATGGCTAGAGACCAAGATAAAGAGTGGTATGCTGGTGTGTTCTGATACTGTCAAGAATCACAAACTAGGCAAGTTTGGTCTGAGCCACTGTTTGGAATAAAAGACCTTTTTAGAAGTGACATGTCGCAAGAAGCAGCAGTAATTTAGTACATTTAGAACATGTCTTCTGTTCCTGTTGAACTATGGTAAAAGTGTGTTATCAAGTCTTCTGAATGAACAAAACAGGCACTGTTATCTATACTTAGTTTAGGGTATGATCCTGCCATGTGGTATTAAAAACGTGGGGAGAGGGAAAGGGAGTGGGAGGGGAGAAAAAATATGCAGGACAGAGAAGAGGCTCTCAATGCTTGAGAGAGAGGAAAATGCAATATATGCCCTTTTCTCCCAGCAAACCCATGGACATCTGTAATGTGAATATGACTTCATGGGTCCGTAAGGGTGTAAAGAAGATAAAGTGGTTTTCTAAATGCTGTAATTACTAGGGCTGTGCAAAGTTTGGGTCACGAATTCAATTCGGTGGAGATTCAGCGGCCAAATTTCTGAATCTGTATCAAGTCAGGAGACCCTTTAATCTCTCCGAATCAAATCGGAACCCTCTGAATTGATTCAGAGAGATATGAAGAGTCGATGATTCAACAGATGCAGCTTTAAACGTTTTTTCTACATACCTCAAGGTACCAGGTGGCTCATGAATGCTGAGATGCTGGGACAGATGGAACATCCCACTGAAGCATGGGGGGGTCCCCAGCATGCTCCACAGAGGACCCAGAAATGGATCAGAAGTACTTCTTGTCCACTTCCGGGTCTACCAGGGAGCACGCAGGGGACTCCCCCCAGCTCAGTGACTGGCCTCCTGGGTATGGGGGTGGCATCTGTGGTCCCCCCATGTCCTATCACTGAGCCAGGGGAGTGTGGGGGGGATCCCCCATGCACTTGGTGGTGGACCCAGAGGTAGACCGGAAGTACTTCTGGTTCACTTCTGGGTTTGCTGATGAGCATATGGGCCCCCTCCCCATGCTCCGGTAGGACTCTCCATCTGCCCCACCATCACAGCTTTCATAAGCCATGCCTGGTACCTCGAGGTATGTAGAAAAAACATTTAAAGCTGTGTCTATGGCTGAATTGCTGATTCTCTGAATCAGTACTGAATCTTCAGATTCAGATTTGGCCAAATTGAATTGGGACAGTCATCCAAATCAACAAATCGAATCGCTGTCCCCAATCCAGGCTGAATCCAAATGCAAACTGAATGTAGCCTGTTTTGCACAGCCCTAGTAATTACCCATGCTTAAAGGCCCAACATACATCAGGTTATCTAACACCACAATAAACTGCTTTGGTTTAAAAAGGTATTGAACGTTGGACAGATATTAAGTAGTAAAGATATTAAAAATATGGGAAATGATAGGAGATGGGATGCATAGTCCCACTGACTTCTCTGTTCAAAGGTGTTCAAAATCATTATCCTAAATTCTGTGAATCTCCCTTTCTCTTGCCCCTCCTATAGGAAGGCAGGGCAGATACACACCTTATAGACTACCTAATAAATATATCTATATATATATATATCTCTCCCAGGGGATGATGGATAACAACTGTATGCTTTTATTGTGAGTGTGTGTGTGTGTGTATGCTGGTTAATTGAGCGGCTCGAGCTGCCGCTTCTCCCGCCACATCTGGGGTGTCCTTCTGGGGCACTTCCGGTTTCACTTTACACACACACGCACACACACGCACAATTTCTTTGGTTAAAAAAGGATTGTGCTTTATATAATATAAAGAGAAAGAAACAACCTTTCATGAGCTGAAGCTCACTTGATCAGAAACTAACTTTTAAAATAAAATACTATTTTTTTTTGCAAATAAATAGATGCTATTGTTTTGGATTGCCATGGATGAAACCTCTTACAACTAAAAGATCTTTCTGGTGTGGAAATCTGTTAAAACCTCTCTCCTGTCCCTGGAAAGACAAAGATCAGACAAGGTATAATGCCTGTTTTACCAGATGTCTACAATTTGTGCATTATTGCATATATTATATGTGCTCTACTAGATCTGTTTCATTAGTTCTGTTTACTGAATCATAAGACACATTTTCTTCCACTAGGCAGATCACTGAAATTACTTTACTAATAATTATAATTATAATAAAAAATTTTATATTCTTGAATAATTTCAAGACATCGTATAGGTTCTTATAAATCACTTTTAATTGGAAAGAGAGCTGAAACATTCTCTGTTTAAAGCATGACATAGCAAAAATAAACTTCTTAAGTTTTATCAACTTAAGTGTATGAATTTCCCTTAAAGTTGTTGGTTGTAGCCATGTTGGTCTAAGGACATAGGCAGACAAGGTTTTTTGGGTAAATATTATATCTTTTATTAGACCAACTCAGTAGTTGGAAAAATTTTTCGTTGCAAGCTTTCAGGCACAAACACCCTTCATTAGGCATAGAGGGAATCTGCTGGTGTTATGTGTTCTCTATGGTGGAAGTGGAGCCAATATGCAAAATGAAGATCTGTGAAAATGCAAATGTATGACAGTGAGGGTCAGATGGAATGGGAGACAGGTAGGTGTGGGGGGACAGGAAATGTAAAAACCTGCCAACACATCTCCACCACTCCTACAATAACTACATACCACAGCAGAACCATCATCATTCCTGGATCTTACACCTGCACCTCCAGAAATGTAATACATCTCATCCAATACACTAAATGCCTTGATGAAAAATATGTAGGAGAAACCAACAACAACTGTGGACCAGAATGAATGCACACCGAAAATCCATCAAAGACAAAAATACCCAATTTCTGTGGGTGCCCACTTCTCACAAGACAACCACTCTCTCTCCAGTCTCTCAGCTATAATCCTCAAAGGAAATTTACAAAACACCTTTTGTAGATAAGCCTACAAACTTCACTTCATAAATCTACTGAATACTAAACATAATGGACTAACTATAGAAAGTGGATTTATGGCACATTATAAACTGCCTACCATCTGAGAACCCCTGGTGACCTGTCTGCATTTTACCAGCTATGTTCTAACACCAGTTCAACATTCCCACATCCCTTCCCCACCTACCTGTTTCACACCTGTTGTCTCCCATTCCCTATGATCTTCACTGCCCTGAGTTTGTATTTTTACAGATCTGCATTTTGCATATTGGTTCTCTTCCATGAAGGACAGCACATAACACCAGCAGATTTTCCCTATGCCTGAAGAACGGTGTTTGTGCCTGAAACTTGCAAAGAACAATTTTTCCAACTATTTAGTTGGTCTAATAAAAATATCACATTTACCTGAATTTGAATTTCCCTTGTGATGACAAAAATGAGTATTTGCCATTTATTTAAAATGTTGATATTGCATATTGTAATAATAGCCTTAAAAAGGCTGTGTAGGCATCTGGCTGGAGTCATCTGACCCCAGCACTCTTTCCTGCCTAGGCAGGGACTCAGACTCGGTGATCTGTTGAGGTCCCTTCCAACCCTAGCATCTACGAAACTATAAAACCTATAGTTAATAAAAAAATCCTGTTTTTTCTTCTTTTGAAAAATGTTCTTTTATCATTTATTGAGCTTCTCACAACAAAATTAAATTTTAGGGATTCTCCGTTTTTCAAGAAACTGTCCACAATATTTTTTTTCACTGACATTTTTATCAAAATCATTTTAAGAAATCACACACATTTGATGGTTTTGAACAAGATTCTTTTTAACCAAAAATGTTTTCTGTAAATGAGACTGTTCTGATATGTTTCAAATATAATACTAAAATTATATTTAAAAATATGTCAAGAAAAGTAATTGATATGATTTAAAGATGTATCTGTTAATACACCTGGAAAATAAAACTTCACATTTTCCCCTGAACTGTTTTTCAGCATTAATAAACATGTTCAGTGTTTATGTACATCTTGCTTAATTATTATGATAAGAACTCTGATTAAGAAATCCCTTGCATGAAATATATTGTAATAATAAATACAGATAAACAACAGATAACAGGTAAAACAATCTTTTTATTAGGGTCCAGTAAATGGCTATGTTTCAAGCATTGCAGGGCTATTGGAAATAATTGATCCTTCTGATTATATCATGCAGGACAAACAAGTAGATTTCTCTGCTAAAGAAACATTGTTTAACTGTACATTAAGCTGGGCTGCTTATTTCTCAATGAATGTAAATGTTAAATCATTGGGGGGAGCTAAAGTTTTTTTTAATTGTAGTTTGGTTTTTATATTTTCTGTAGAAGTGCACACACTCTCATGGTGTTGCAAAGAATATAACCTTTGAAATTAAACCATTACAAGCATACCTTGTTATGTCATGCAGCAATAGCAGTTAGCAATGATCACTTGGAAAAGAAATTCAATCCGTTTATATAAAGTCATAGCCCAAAGGAACCCAAGAACCATGTAAAATATCCATAACATTCCAGCAGATAAACTCAGTCTCTGCAGAAATCACTTCCAGAGCTTAATTAGAAATAGTTATCTTTGACAGAAATTTTGTAGTTTGAATTAAGAAATGCAATAAAATATTCAGACTGGGAGGTAAAGATATGTTTTCCTTTATCCTTAGGGATGGAGCTCAAATGGCTGCAGGCTTTGAGGAAATAGTGTGTGTGTGTGTGTGTGTGTGTGTGTGTGTGTTGTGTATACACACACACATATACGTATGTACATATACATATAATTTATTACATCACTAGGGAAATGTGTGTGCATATATCTATTTATCAAGTATGTGTATATCTCGGTCAAAACAATCCCTCCTGTACATGTCTGTTTTGGTCAGTTTTAGTGCAATAAGCTCTGTCATATTAATTCTTTTTAACATTTCTAGCAAGCTATCTTATTTTATTACTGCACATAATCAACATCACCTATACTATGCAGAGCAGATCACATGAAAGCATTGCTTTTTGCGTATAAGTTTTAAGACCAAAATGTTACCATGACTTTTTTATTTATGTTTCAGTAATAATATTTGTTGTTAGCAAACGTTCATTTCTCTGCCAGGTTTGTAATTCACATGAATGTGCCATTAAGAAACTCTTAGGCCATGGACAATGTTACATTTGTTGCCCTAAAATGCCCTTTAATTCCTGCAAAAAAATAAACATAGGGTGTGTCTATAAGTGCATTTGATGCAGGACCAGTTTACTTGTGAGCAAACTACTTGTGATTAATGCTCTTGGGCAAACATGCAGGGACATGGGACCAGATTTGATGTTCCTAGCAGCAAACTCCTCCCATTTCCTGGGGCCTTACAATGGGCCCCTGGCACCACCAGGGGCAACTGGAAGCCAAAGGCCATCTATAAAAGGCATCCCCACTCCCTGGCCAGCTGCGTTTCTGGTCAGGAGCAGCGTGCAGAGCATGAGGGGGCAGCATGTGGAAGCTATTGTGCTGCAGCTTCTCGCAGCATGCCTGTTTTGGCTGGCCACTGCACTTGACCTGCTGTCCCCCTGCCAATTGACCCTGCCAATTCCCTTGTGTGCAGTGACCAGCTTCCCAGAGACATTCAGCTGTCTCATGGCTGCCACTGTGCGGCTGCTGCCTATCCAGCTGGCTGGACCCCGGCTGAGATGCCGACGATGGACTGCAGGATGCCACCTCCAGGGCCACCCTCGTGCTCCTGGGCCTCCAGCCCTGCTGCCTCTGGACCCACCATGCCAGCCAAGATTGGTGGCTGCATATCATCCAGCACATCTGGGATGACAACAAGTAACTGGAGGAGTTCAGGATGACCCGGGCCACCTTCCTAGACCTCTTGGAGCAGCCCTGCTCACACCTGGAGTGGCAGGACACCAAAATGCAGTCACCTCTCCCCGCAGACATCCAGTTGGCCATTTCCCTGCTGAAGCTGCCCGTGTTGTGCTGAGGACACTGGAGGGAGCGCACGTGCCCCCAGTGTCCTCCGACCTTTGAGGTGGCGGCAAAAGCAGCAGCAGCACTGATCCGCAGCTGAGGGACAGCTGTGGCAACGAGGAGGTAAGCTGGGGAAGGGGAAGGGAGCGAGTGGGGCCAGATGAGGGTGATCGGGCAGGGGATTCTTTCCCCACCTGACCCCATTTAGCCATGCCAGGCGGGAGCCGTGTGAACAGGGAGTGCAAACAGGCATGCTCTTTAGGGGTGCGCCGGAGTTTGCACCAGGGTGAGAGAGGGTTAGGAGCCGGGTGGGTGAAGGCTAGGGGCTTGGAAGCCCAAGAGTCAGCTTACCAGGAAGCCCCTGGTGGGATGAAGCTCCAGCAGACAAGCAGGGTTCCCACAGGGGGCGGGGCTCCAGGCAGACACAGCTGATTGACTGGGTTAGCTGATTGTCTGATTGGCCCTGCTGATTGGCCTGGGAAATTTGAACCCGGGCTAATTGGCTGGCCATGGCAGTTGTGTTGAGGATGCCAGAGGGAGTGCATGTGCCCCTGGTGTCCCCTGACCCTTGAGGCGGCGGCAACAGCAGCAGCACCAACAGCAGCAGCAATAACGATCCGCAGCTGAGGGACAGCTGCGGCAATGAGGAGGTAAGCTGGGGAAGGGGAAGGGAATGAGTTTTGGCCAGGTGAGGGCGATGGGGCAGGGGATTCTTTCCCCACCTAACCCCATTTAGCCATGCCGGGCGGGAGCTGCACAAACAGGGAGTGCAAACAGGCACACTCTTTAGGGGCGCGCCAGAGTTTGCACCGGGTTTTACGCAGGGAGGTGTGCAAGAGGCCACAGGCAGAAGAAGAACCAATGGTGGCAGCAGCAGCAGTCGTCTCCAGGTATGTGAGTGGGGGTGACAGCATGGGAGTTGTCACTCAGAGTGCAGCCAGGGCTCCTGCCCCATGGCTGCCTCCTGGCCCAGGGACCAGTGAGGCTTCCACACAGGTGGGGCCACCTGCCTGTGGGGACTGCCTGGCTTGGTCCCTGGGGCTGGGGGGGATGTGGGAGCGGGGGCTTCTCTCACCTGTCCCACCTGTGCCAAGATTGCGGCGCTGGAGGGGCAGGTGAGAGAGCTCCAGCCAGAGGTGAGCAGGCCGCGGGGGATCAGGGCCATGGAGGATGAGATTGACGGGTACTTTCTCTCTCTGCAGGGCCTGTCCCCTCAAGCTGTCACCACCCTGGAGTCTGCAGGAGGCGAATGGAGGACGGTCATCTCCAGGGCCAGGCGGCATCGCAGGCGGCGCACAGCTGCATCAACTGTCACCCCAGTACAACTGGGGAACAGGTATGCGGCCCTGGCAGCGCTGGAGGAGACTGGGCATCAGGAAGGAGGAAGGGAGGAAGCCACACTCTCAACCAACAAGCCGGCATCCGTACCCCCTGAGCATCATTCAGTGACCCAGAGCAAGAGACATCGGGTCATCCTCATAGGTGACTCCCTCTTCAGAGGAATGGAGGGACCCATCTGCCGCATGGACCCCAATGTGAGAGAGTGTACTGTCTCCCAGGAGCCAAGATTGGGGATGTCACAAAGAAGATCACTGACCTCATCTGGCCTTCTGACTACTATCCTATGGTCCTCATCCATGTGGGAACCAATGATGTGGCCTGGAGTAGTCCGGACCAGATCATGGATAACTACATGGTTCTGGGAGCCAAGCTTAGAGAGTTGGGGGCCCAGGTGGTCTTTTCATCACTCCTCCTGGTTAGCAGATGCCGTCAGTGGCAGAGTGCCTGCATCTGTGAGGTGAACTGGCGCCTCCAGAGTTGGTGTCATCACGCCGGATTTGGCTTCCTGGACCATGACCCACACTTCAGAGCAGAGGGCGTCTTGGGGCGTGATGGTCTCCATCTCTCCAGCTTAGGTATATACCAAGGAACCAGTTGTCTCTCAGGCCAGGGCTCCCACAGGGGGATTAAGGCGTCTCTTCACTAATGCAAGAAGCATGGGGAACAAGCAGGAGGAGCTTACTCTCCTGCTTGCAAGTAGTAAAATCGACCTGTTTGGCCTAGTGGAGACATGGTGGGATGAAACTTTTGATTGGGCAGTAGACAAAGAGGGCTATAGGTTGTTTAGAAGAGATAGGAAGGGGAAAAAAGGTGGGGGGGTTGCGCTCTATGTTAGGGAACAGTAAACCAGTTCTACCTTCCAAATGGGACCAGAGGAAGGGAAGGCTTAACTGAGACCCTGTGGGTCAAGCTCCAAGGAGGAGCGCGCCACCTTGGATCATGACTGCACCACCTCGGTCTGGCATGGGACACTTACCAAAGGGGGCTGGAGGCTGGGGCCAAAGGCTGGGGTCAGGGGCTGGAGGCTGGAGCCAGAAGCTGGGAGCCAGCGGCTGGGGCCAGGGGCCAGGGGCTGGAGCCGGGGGCCGGTAGCTGGAGGCTGGGGCCAGGGACTGAAGCCAGGAGCAGGGGCTGGAGCTGGGGACCAGGGGCTGGGGTGGAAGCCTGGCGTGGGCTCCCCAGCTCTATGGAAGTGCTTTACTCCCTGGCCCTGATGCGGGGGAGCAGAGCACTTCCCCGCAGCCAGTACAGCCCATGCCAGGCTCCCGCCCCAGCCTCTCCTGGTGTGTGGCCTTGAAAAGGTTGTGTGCAGCCACACTTTTAGTTGTGCACAGCCTCGCACACACACACCTTAAAGGGAACCTTGCCCATGACTCCCATGTGTCTTGGAACTCCAACCTGCCAGCCCTGATGCAGAGCAGGCACTTTGCTCCCTAGCTGTGCCTTGGGGTGATCTCAATCCTCGTCATCAGGGACCCCAACAGCTGCTCCTGCTCTGGCTCATGCAGCCCTACACCAGCCAGATGGACCCCACCAAGACCTACTTCGACTGGTGTCTAAGCCAGACCCACACCTTGGCAGCCACCTCAAGGGACACTGGTGCACCCTCACCACTCGCCTCGAGTTTGTTGTGGACAACACCCCCCAGGCCATCATCACAAACTGCATGCTACATAACATTTGCAAGGCCCAGGGAGAACTTCTCTGCGAAGCCTGGGCAGAGAAGGCACAGTGTTCAGAGGATTCCTGGAAGTGGGAGAACCAGCTGCAGTGCCATGACAGCAGCTGGCCCCTCCCACTGAGGCCCTGGCTAAGCCACATACCTGCCAATGGGGGCCAGGGCATTGTTGTTCACAACAACAGATCCCATCCCATCCCCCTCCCTTCCCAACACCAGAGCCCTTCCACCACCCACCCCACCCACCAACAATAAAACATCGTCTTCCCAATACAAATTGTTTACAATGTGGTTTGTGTGTGTGTCCTCCTAGGGTAGGCAGCCTGGGGTGGGGGCACCTAGGGGATGGAGCCTGGGGACAGGTAGCTAGCACCCTGGCTTCTGGCCATGCCTGCACGGGGGCATAAACCACAGCTGTTGATCCCCAATTCCAGCTGGAAAGGGCCCTTCCAACCCTCCCCTTGAGCCCCCGTGAATCTCCGTATCCCCATAGCTCCAGACCCCACTGCCCCCACTTCTCCTCTTGCAGGTTTGCCAGTCTCCTGTACTGCCACCTAGCCATGGTGCCCAATCTTTGGGGGGTGTTGGGTTCCCAGATGACTGGGATGAGGAGCTGCCATCACCCCTGCCTTCCCCGCAGGGGGCCTCTCCAGGGAGGTGCTAGCACTGTGCCCCAAGTGTGCCCCTGCTGTGCATGTCCCAGGTTCTGAGTGAAGAGCTGTTTGCATAGACAAGGGGTGCCTGACCCACTATGCCTTGCTGCTGATGATTGCCATGGTGCTCCAGGTGAACCTGACAGGGGACCCTAAGCTTCAATAGTACAGGGGACAAGCCCAGGCTGCCCTGCAACTTCCACTGCTGCCTGGAGGGCTACCTGTGGCTGTACTGCACATCCCTGCCCCCCGCAGCTGAGGAGGACATCACCACCAGCATCAACACATTCCTTGGCATGTGAGTCCCAGCCCTCCTAGCTGAGGAGGCACAAGCTGCTCAGTAAAGTTTTGCACTGTCTCCCACCTCCCTACATGCTGCGAGGAGGAACCTGGCAGCCAGCGGAGCTTTGCTTGGCTGGGCAGGGAGGACCCATCCCCGAGTGTGGGACTTGCCATGTAGGTAGGGCTGTCATGCCTGGTGGCTCTGGTCAGTCCTGGCTGGTGGCAATGGTGTGTGGCTCCTGGTGGACTCATTGGGTGGCAGGGCATGACATGTGGGTGCCCAGCTAAGCCCCACCCGCCACCAGGGAGGAGCTGGCACTACTGGTGGTCAGCATGGCTGGCCATGCCTTGTGGTTGGGGCTGAGGCTGCAGAGCTGTTGGGGCAGGCCCCAGCCTGGGCTCCCAGAGCTGCTGGTCTTCCTTTTGTTGCTGACATACTTGTAGAAACCCCTCTTGTTACCTTTCATGTCCCTTGCTAGCTACAACTCCAATTCTGCTTTAGCCTTCCTGATTTCATCCCGGCATACCTGACCAATACTTTTATACTTCTTCCTAGTCATTTGTCAAAATTCCCACTTCTTGTAAGCTTCCTTTTTTTATTTTAGCTCACTAAAGGGCCCTGCTAAGCCAAGCTGGTCTTCCAACATGCTTGGTAGTCTTCCTGCACATCAGGATGGTTCAGTCCTGCACCCTTAGTAAGGTTTCTTTAAAATACAGCCAGGTATTGTTTGAAGAAATCCTAGTTTGGAGGTTGGTAACAGACATCCATCGCCATGTCACATTTGCTGTTGTCCCCTCTGGCTCTAACCCAGGGACTTTCAACAGGCCTGGTTCCAGTTTCATAATGTGGCACTGAAAAATCATACAGCTTTTTTACATAAAGCGCAACTCCTCTTCTCCTCCTCTTCTTCCCTGCCTCTCTTTCCTGAGCAGTTTATACCCGTCTATGACAGTACTCCAATCATGAAAGCTAACCCACCAGGTCTCTGTTATTCCAATCACATCATAGCTCTATGACTGTGCAAGGACTTCCAGTTCTTTCTGCTTGTTTCTCAGACTCTGTGCATTCATTTACAGACACCTGAGGTAACTAGCTGATTACTCTGCTTTCTCAAAAAGAATGAGAAGACCTCTTCTCTTGTTCCTTCCTGCTGTACTTCCTCCAGGTCATGTGCTTCCCCATTTACTTCAGGGTTTTGATCTCCATACCCAGGCAAATGTAATTTAAAACTGTCTTCAGTGGGTTAGCAAGCCTGTCTTCAAACTGCTCTTCCCTCTCTTTGTCCAGTAGATCCCGTGTGTTCCTAGCATCCGTGTTCTTAGAACAACATCCCACAGTCAAAGAAGCCAAAGACCTGCTGGTGACACTGTCTGCACAGCCATGCATTGTTTTACAGGGTGTGTCTGCTCCTGCCCAGGCTTTTCACTTTGCCTGGGAAGGATCATGGAGAATTGTCCCAATTCCTCATGAGTCTCAGAGTCCTTCAGTAATTACTCTTCCTGGGTCATCTGGCATTCCTGTGGCTAATATAATCATCAACCCTTTGGAGGTGCCAGGGTTTTCTTCATAGTTTCATAGTTGGTAGGGTCGGAAGGGACCCGAGCAGATCATCAAGTTAGACCATGGCAGGAAAGAGTACTGGGGTCAAACGACCCTGGTGAGGTGTTCATCTAGCCTTCTCTTAAAGACTCCCAGGATAGGAGCCAGCACCACTTCTCTCGGAAGTCAGTTCCAGATCCTAGCTGCTTGACAGTGAAGTAGCGCCTCCTGATATCTAGCCTGAATCTACCCTCTGCCAGCTTATGACTGTTATTCCTAGTCAGTCTTGATAGTGCTCGGGGAAACAGGGACTCTCCCAATGCCTGCTGGTCCCCCCTGACTAGTTTGTAAATGGCCACTAGATCCCCCCTCAGCCTGCTCTTGTGGAGGCTGAACAGGTTCAGGTCCCTGAGCCTCTCCTCATAGGGCCTGCCCTGCTGCCCCCTGATCATGTGAGTGGCCCTCCTCTGGACCCTCTCCATGTTGTCCACATCCCTCTTGAAGTGCAGTGCCCAGAACTGGACGCAGTACTTCAGCTGCAGCCTGACCAGTGCCGCATAGAGGGGGAGGGGGAGGTCCTCCTTGGACCTGCTTGAGATGCATCTGTGGATGCATGACAAGGTACAGTTGGACTTCTTGACCGTGTCTCCACACTGTTGGGGTGGGTGGCTTTTCTGGTTGGGTGGTTTTACTTCAATATTGCCTTTATTGACAAGAAACTGCCTGTTTCGCTGCTTCAAACCTTGTGGTGCATCTTTTTTCCCTATCAAGAGGTAAAGATCTCTTTTGTAGTAAACAGGAATGTAGCTCCCTGAACAAGGGCCTTAAAAGACCAGGGACAGTCAGAACTTGAAAGGGGTCATGGACTCAAAAGGAGTTTGGGCTTCTCCCTGTTCTAGAAGTCAAACCTGGGCAGTTTCAGGGAGTACTGAGAAAAATCAGATAAGGCCAGAGGTTCCAAGCAGGTGCTTGGGGATGTGGGGCAGAGGGAACGACTCTCACCCATTCTCTTTCTTTTGCCTATTGCCAGTTCTAGCTTAGTTAGTCCTTACCTTTGTTATGACCTCCCAGTGTTATTTACCACTGCGTTCCTCCCTTGTAATCCAAGGAATCATGAGGGAACCAACCACATGCAGCAGTGAGTTTTGTTGGGAGCACAGGCTGAGTGATGAAAGGTTTTTGGTGGATGGGAGGCAGAATGTGATAGGATGTTCAGGATGGTCAAACAGATTGCATAGCTCTGTAACTGCAGGCATTCCCTTTCTAGCCCATGTTCCATTTAAGCATGTATTAAACCTCATGGCTTCAATGTAACTGGTTAATTGAAGTCTCCTTTAAGCACGTGTTTAAAATTAAGCTGTCTGCTTTAATGCTTTGCTGAATTAGAGCTTTAAAGTTTATTTGCTCTTACTAGGTTTCAAATTCTCAAGAGTTATAGAATACTAGAGGTTGATTTGGGCAGGTAATCCATCACCATGATAGTACAGGAGCATTCCCTACAGTATATTTGCCAGTACTTTATCCAGTCAGTTATGAATTCCAGTAACAGTACTATCACTGCCTTTAGGACATCATTTTGCAATCTAATAGGTCTCAGCATTAGGGAAGCTGTCCTGATAGTCAGCAAAAAGTGTTATCTTCATAACTTCATGATGGTATTTGGTACGGCTATGTGAAATTTTGCCAGGTGTTTTGTTTTGAAGCTGTTTCAATATGTTTCAAGCTTAAAACAGTGAAATCAAAATGAAACAAAAGGCTTCAAAACATCATCAAAATGAAATGAGGGCACTCAGACCATTTAGAAAGTTTTGAAATGTTTTGGGTTTCTAAGCCTGGCTTATTTGGCTTTAGAACTGGACCCAGCCAGCAGCGGCAGCCTCCTGTCATCCAGTGCACAGAACTGGGGACACACAGCCCTTGGAGAAGTCTGGCACAGCCCTGCAGTCCTCCCAGGGGTGTTGGCCCCCAGATCTGCGGGCAGGATGACAGGAGGCTGCTGCTTCTGGCAAGTGTCACGAGTTTTGCTTTGAACAGTTTGAGGTGCAGTTTCCCAGAAACCACTGCACTTATCTCCTTGAAGTTTGGCAGGATTCATGCCCTCAGAAAAGGCTATCATCCCTGCAAGTTTCATCTGAATCTGGCAAGTAATGACAAAGTTATAGGCATTTTCATGATTCCTCATTATAGCCTATGGGCGAAACATGTCGAAACAGCAAAACATTTTCACTGAAATGAAATGGAACAGTGCTTTGAAACACAAAATGATGAAATAAAATACTGTCCCTTCAAAACAATGAAATGGAAGTCTAAACAAAACTGTGCTGTGTCATACAGCCCTAGTATTTGGAATCCCACTTGTCCCCTTTTTCCTTTCTGGTTTACACACTGTTCAAATATTTCTGGATGGTGACATCTTCCCAAAGTCAATATTTGAATCTACACATTCTAAGCTCCTAAGTGTGTTTTCTTCCTTTTACTAAGTTCTGCAATAACCAAAGTTGTTTCATGCCCTTCAAAACTCCTTCCAATTTTCTCTTCCCAGAATGTTTCTTATAATTTCTTAGCAGAGCCCTACTCTTTCAAAGTTACAAATGTTCACAGAGCAACCCAATCGCATTCTCATTAGAATCCTGTATTCCTTTTGACCTGAGTAGGCTATGAAAATCACAACATATAAAGTATGTGGAGATTTCTTTCCACTATTTCCTCTTTTATGTGTGAACTGCAGCCTCAGAAAAAGCAATTATTTGCCACATACCTTAAAACATAATAAAACTTATTTACATGTGCTTGATAGATGCAGCAATATATATCTTCTAATGCCACGTAAGTTTTTTAAATTCTTTTTTCCTTTAAGATAAATTGTTATACCCTTTTTTCCACAAATTCCCTTTGAATTATAATTATATCATACTGTTTTATATTAGCTAGGACTTAATCAGGCTAGTTTATAAAAATATTTAGAGCACATTGTATGACATTTGGAAAAAGAATTTGTATCTGCATTCTCTTCTTTCCTCTGCAGTTGGAAACCAGATTATGGTCTTCTGCTCATTAAATGTGTACAGTGGACCTTCCACTTTTTGATTCCATTACTTACAGATATTTTTATCTCTGGCTCCAGTCCAGCCATCCCTTTAAACTTTCATATAATTCAGGTCTAGTGCCAGATGCCTCAGACTCCTTGTAGGTTTTGGTTTGTCCCTTCCAACCTAGTAGTTCTTTGTTCTGAGTTTTGGTAGCTTCACAGTTAGCATTCTAAGCAGATGTTATATCCTCATCAGTTCATTTTCCCTCAAGCAATGTAGCAGCTTTCAGGCAGACATGATTACAGTCTTCTTTATCTCAGCTTGATGGGGTAGTTTCTAGCTTTTGCTTTCCTACTGGGAAACAGTACCAGACTTTAACTTTTTCAGAGAATTGTAGAACCAGAAGGGACCCATAGGATCATCAAGTCCAGTCCCCTGCTGTGGGCAGGAAGATATTGGGCTTAGACAAGCTCAGCAAGGTGCCTGTCCAGCCTCTTCTTGAACACATTCAATGATGGTGACTGCACCACCTCTGGTGGGAGTGTGTTCCAGATTCTAGCAACCCTTACAGAGAAAAAGTTGTTCCTTACGTCTAGCCTGAATTTACCCTCTAGAAGCTTATGTTCGTTAGTCCTTGTCCTCCCTTGAGGCTCCCTCCTGAAGAGTTACTCCCCCAGATCTTTGTGTTCTCCCTTGTAGGTGGCCATCAGGTCACCTTTTAGCCTTCTCTTACTCAGGCTGAACAGGTCCAGTTTTTTGAGTCTCTCCTCATAGGGCTTATCCTCCATGCCTTTGACTATACAGGTGGCCCTTCTTTGTACCCTCTCAAGCTTATCCATGTCCCTCTTGAAGTACCGTGCCCAGAACTGGACACAGTACTCCAGCTGAGGCCTCACCAGTGCCAAATAGAGAGGGAGGAGCACTTCCCTGGATCGACAGAACACACATTGGTTAATGTACGCCAGAGCTCTATTTACTTTCCTAGAGAACTCATCGTACTGCTGGCTCATAGTCACCTTCCGGTCAATCTTTTGTTTGTTTTCATCTGCACTCTGTACCCTTTGTCCATGTCAGTAAAGTTGTTTCAACTCAGATTTACATATAATATTGTATAGTATGGGTATTGCTGCTGGAGTAGTAATAAGTCATGCTATATGTCAACTAGCAAACACAAGAAAAACGGTAGTGGTTTTAGCTGGACTCTTAAGCCTTACCTAAACTGCAGTAAAGGCATGTACTTAATTCACCATCTTGTATGGCTCACACCCAGCATCTTCAGCATCTACATTGTAAGCATCATTGTGGACTTCTCACCCTGGTGGAAAACGGAAGGGTAGATAGTGATCTTTTAAGTGAAGGGTTGCATAGCTGGCTTATCCAAGCTTAGGTATGTTCCCATTTCTGACCTAACCCCTGATGTTCATTGGCAGTTTGGGTCCAAGAAAACCAGTACTGAGGCAATGGAACAATATTGTTTTATGGACATAGGATGATTGGTACTAGCTCTAGAATTTCTGTACAAATAGGCAGACCTTTGTGGACCAGTACAAGGCATTAACCCCAGCTTTTTAGCAATGGAAAACTGATGAGGGGGCCTGTTCCAATACACAGTGGAAAGTCATCACTATCTGAAAGCTGGCAAGCTTAAAGCTATAAGTCAATAGCTAACCAGTGCTGAGAAGACAAATGTCGGGGTCATGGGGGTTGTAATGCCATGGGAAGCAGTTTTACTCCCATGTTGCCTTATAACTTGGAATATAGCTGAAATTATAGCTGATCTGCAGAGAACAAGTTTCCCAAACTTGGTCCTTTGATAGCACTGATGTACTAATGTTGGCATAATAGGCAAGATGCACAAGATAGAGTTTCTGAGAAGATCAGGCATTTATATGCTAGGCCGGACTGGAGCCTTGTTTCTTTCAAATTGCATTGTCATCAGTGAGATGCGTGTACTCATCTGCATTCTGGGGGCCCTGGCTTATCCACTGCTGCTGTGGCTAATGAAGCGATACCCAGACAATTACAGGGTACCCCACATGTTTATCTATCCTCAGAGCAGTTGCAGAATGGTTTCTGAGTGCATTTTGACAGTAAAAAGCTAGCTGACACTGCCTTCAGAATCAACTGGGTGCCAGTGTTTCCAATACAATGTACATAGTTGTAGTTGGCTGGGCCCTCCTCAGTGCATATAAAACCAAAGGCAAGTCATCCCACAATGACCAGTGCAACAGCTTGTCTGCACTTCAGTAGTTATTCAGGGCTGAAAAGCTCCCTCCTGAATAGCTCAAGCCCTGGTTTTGTGAAAGGCAGGGAAACTGAAGATGCCTTCTCTGCCTCAGTAGACAAACCTTCTGCTATTTTTTCAGAGTTCAGCAATGTTTCCTGTGCGTTTTTTCCTGTACTGTTGCTAATGTATATCAAGTCATGTCCAGTATGTTTTGAAGATGCCACGGCATCCAGCAGTGGACCTCAGAATATGCAAGACAGCAACCATGTGATGTACATGCATGTGGCACCCCCTGCCTGACTGCTCCTCCCGCTCTCTCCCAGCCCCCTTCAGGCTGGAACTCAGGCAGTGTGCAGAGAACTTGCTGCAAAACTGCAAAATCTGCAGGTTTCTCTGGTAAAATAAGAAATCCATGTTTGCCTCTGGTAAAAAGCAAAATCCATGGTTTTTTCCATTTTTCTGTGGAAAAAGGGAAACCTGGATCCCTGCTTATGATGTAGCTCTATTTGCTGATTAGTTCCTTTTTCTAGTTCTGATAAGCTCTCTGCTTTCAATTTACAATTTTTTGAGATGGATACTCATCTAGTTTGGTCTACAGCTCTTCTTTAAAAGTTTTCCCCCTTTTCTTTGGATATCTGTTCCAGATAGTTTTGTATCCTTGATGTAAAGTAATTCCAGGGCTTCTCCCAGAGCAGGGGACCTTTTTGGGCCAGGATACTGAGCTGAGTAATTTTCCCAATTTCTCAAAGTTTACCTGTTTAAAAAACAAAACTTTAGTTACCCAGCAATAACATCAGTGCATTTCTCCCAACAATGTACCCTTCTCTACCGTGCTGTCATTCACTGAATACACAAGGGATTGGAAGAAGAATTGCAATTATAGCCATGCCAGGAACAGCAAGACATTCTAGCACTACTAGGTATAAATTCTTCCTATGCCAACTGCTCAGAAGTGTCCTGTATTCCAGAGGATGAAAACACAGAGGCAATTGTCCTAATGAATCTCCATTCTGAATTGGACAGTCAGAGTTAACTGGAAACATTGAAAATATCCTTTATTGGAGCAGCCCTCTAGAACTAGGCGTGTGCAAGGGGAAGAGACAGCATGTGATTTCCCATTACAGTGATGTCTAGCAAGTTATGAATGTCTAGAGTTCAATCTGCTTCTGTAGTAGTTTGCTTACTGTTGCCTTAGGTCCCACTAGCTGCAGTTCAGAGTTTGAATAAATAGTATTGTAACTGTTTATTAGGACAGGGGAAAATTGGACACACACATTGTATTTTGTGGCCAGCAAAACTTAATAGATGTAGATGAAGGTTCTTTAAAACCACCCAGCATTGGTCCTAGTTTCCAATTAACTGGTCCCTTGGTATAGCTTGGAGGATCCAAAGCAGTGGTGCTCAACCTCCAGCCTGTGGGCCAAATCCAGCCTGTGGGTCCATGTTAAACCCCGCAGGTCAGGAAATTTGATGAGGGGGAGGGCAGTGGAACCATTAATTGCTGTGGCTTCCAATAAATGCTGCCACTACTCCCCTGCTGCTGAACTTCCAGTGCCATGGGGAGCCCAGTGGGCTGAATGGTGCAGCCCTGCACAATGGATTGTGCTGGCACAATGGTCTGGATCTGGTGTGTGGGTCTGGATCAGCACACAGGATCATACCCATGGACTGGCCCCATACCACTTATCTGGCCCATGGAACCAGAAGGTTGAGCACCACTAATTTAAGGAGTTAAAATATGCTCTATCTTTGTGTGTGATGTTCATTAGCTTAATCCTCCGTGATATGGGTTGCACCACGAAAGAGGGGTTGGAGACAGAAAGTAGAATATGATGGTTAAGGCATCCCATAAGAGTAGGCCTTAATGTCTTAAAAGAAATAGATGGCACACTTTAAGGTATTGGTTCCCAACCTCGGGGTGCAACCCAAATCAAGGTTACGGGGGGTCCTCAGTAGCGTCTCAAAGGGCCCACACACACATGCACATTCACACGTGTGGCCCGGTAGCAGTGGGCAGGCAGGCATGGCAGAGCTGCCATGGACAAAGTGGGCAATGGCAGCTCCCCTGCCCCCAGGCCTCTGCCACAGCAGTCCACTCCCAGCAGCCCCCACAGCGCCAGGTCAGGAGGTGCTGTTGGTAGCCTATTTAGGGTCACAGCAAAAAAAATTGGGAACCACTGCTTTAAAGCACTGATAAACCTATAAAATGCTGTGAGGTCTTTCTGCTTTACAATGAACATATATTGTTTTGTCTCCACCCTTTTTTGTTTACGTGATGGGGGGAGGCTACCAAAGTCTAAGGAGGCAGTGTAGAGAGAGTGCTTTGGCACATTGCTCTGTAATAAAAAAAGTTTGATGTAGTTACTGCATCTAAAAATTTCTTCCAAAAATATTTTCTAGAGAATGGTACAGATCTCTGTGAAAGAGTCTGGCAGATGAGGAGAAAAATATACTACATCAACCTGTTGTGGGGAAGGATGAAGTGTGCCTTCAGATGGCCTCCCTTTCTACTTCTGATCAACGTTTCATCAGAAGAGAGGTTGAAGGTTAGGATGCAAGGAAAGGAAGGAGGGGGAGGGAAGAGAGACCAGAAGGCATCAGGAAAAAACAAGAAATTGTCCACTGGCCCAACCAAAATAAAGCTCCATTCTGACACGTGGAAGAGATGCGGGTGCTGCAAAAAATGTCAAAGATGGTATACCATCACAGGCCTTGTTCTCAGGTTTACATCCTGTCCTTTTTAACTCCCCCTGCCGCAGAGAAAAGGAAAGCTTGATTGAGGGAGTGAATGAAAGGGTAATCCAACGTGGGGTGGAAGCTCCATTGATGTTGAAATGCACCCAAAGATGTATAGGGATTTATGTGGTGATATTCGTAGCACCCTAATGTCACTGAAGGTAATGGGTGTATGCACTTAAGTCCTGCACCATTCCACTGTCTTGTTAGGGCAGCCGGGGTGAAGGAATGGACTTTGTGGAGCAAGCAAGCTCCATCACCTTAATTATTCCCAGCAAAAGAACCATCAACCCCCTTGTTAAATAATATTTTTCGATCTGTCTTGCAGCCTTGCAATGCTTTGTCACTTGCCCCAAAACACACAAAATAATGTATACATGAGAGAAAATCCTCACTTCATTGTGGTTTCTGGTGTCAGATGCTTCTGTCTTTCAGGAGTCTTTCAGATGCTTCTGACTTTCCCTATAGAAGTGATTTGTGATAGTTTTCCCTCATCACCCATATAGACTATGTCAGAAGTCCCCGCCATCTGAGGAGGACCCACCCAGCTCTCACAACAGCTGCTCTGCTTTCCCTTTTTTATTTGAATATTCAAACAGTGATATGGGATCAACCACAGAAGATTATTCTGCCCTCTGCCTGTATGCATATACATACTTAAAGAATCTCCAGAGAATGTCTCTATGAACATCCAAGACTGCAGATGAGGGTTCATTTCTTTTTTGTGTATCTTCCTTGTCTCTAGTCTAGCACAGAGCTTTGGATTTTGTCCTAGGTCAGGATAAGAATTCAAACTAGAGCAGAATTAAATCACAATTGTACAATATAATGAAAGCTTTTTATGTTTTAAAGCAGCCATTTTAAGAAATTCTACATGCTTTTTATCACTTACAGAATACTGCTAAATTAGAGCATTTCAGCAAACATTTAGTAATAAAAAGGGAAAAGAATAGAAACCTAAAACATAAAAGAAAATTTATTTTTAGAAGCCATATTCCTGTTTGTTTATAATCTGCTTAGAATGAAATATATCTCAGTGTGAATTGCCTTATTTTAATAATGTCTAAGTGGTCAACAGAGCCAGCATGTAAAGCTATCTATTAACATGTCAGTCAAAGCATTGTACTCCCCAAAAATAGCAGGTTTGCTTCAAACAAGATTGTGATTCATGGTTCAGAATCACAAAATAACACTACACTGTTCCGAAACCAGTGAAGGAGGAAAACATCTGGCAATATCGGGCCAAGCCCATTCAGAACTAAAAGATTTTTCTATTTATAAATCCACTTTATCTTCTTTCAACATAAAAATAGTGTTTCACGATGACAAAATGAGCTAATCACTGCTGTGCAGCAGGTTGTCCCAACCACAGGCTTCACTTGTAAAGGACTCTTTTTTTGGAAACTTGCCATTAACTACCAGTGGCAAATATCCTCTGTTCATCCATTGCTGGCTGTGCATGGAACTATAAATCCAAGTAAGCCTAAAGAAATGAAAGATGGCAAGCATCATGGCTAAATCTATTTTGTCTACAAAATTAATTTCATTTTTAATACTTTGGGGATTAACTTTTAATGGTAATATTAGTGAAATAATAAGGATCTTTCCATTGACTTCAACCAGGCCATAAAATACCTGGTTTCTGTCAGAGGTACAGTGAATTAGGTGGAAAGGAAATTCTACACAGACTAAGAGGCTATAATTTCAGATCTGCAGCTGCAGAAGGCCCAGGTAATTATGTCTTCATCCCACTGTGATGGGATTAAAACCCTGATCTATTTCCTGCTGTTGCACCTTGTGGTCTGAAGCTTCTTTGTGATGACTGTGAACTATACAGTAATGATATGAGTCCCAGAAGGAATCAGGATGGATGTAATTCTGATCCTAGTAGAGTTAGTCCCCAAACTTGCATTGACTTGAATGGGGCCAAAGTTTCACCAAAAGCCTCTTTCCTCTTCATTAGAGACACACCACAAGTTTCCCTGTCTTCCTGTTTAATATGAAATATGCTTCCTCTGTCCTCCAGAAGGTCATCTGTGCATGAGCTGTGGACATATCCCATCAAACTGATTTTTGTTTCTGAAACTGGTATATGGGAGGCAAGAAGTCAGGTTGGTGATGACTGTGGCAGCAGACAGACCAGGAGTTCAGTGGCTGACCTTCAGCACTATTCCTCTCTGAGTCCTTAACCCCACAGATGGATGTGATCCTATGCACACTAACATCAGAGGCAAAACTCCTAGACTTCAAGAGGGCAATTTTAGGCCCCTGAAAAGGGATTTTAAACTGTGACAAACTGTAATGGATTTTTTATGTAAGCAAATGGGCACTTAGTATAGATGATTGTATTTCTTAAGTATTATTTATCAAAGTTCAAAATGTGTAATTCATTTAGTGTCGTACAAATTGTTGCTTTGAATTTGTGCCAGAATTAGAGCAAAATTTGATATGACTGCAAAGTTAGTTTTTATATACAGCCCATATTTTAAATGGAAAGAACAAAATCAAAGACCTAATTCAAACCTATTATAAATAGCAGCTTAGTACAGAAATATGCTGATGTGAGTGAAATTTGGCTTATGATATATTACATTTAGATTAATATAAATTTAAATTTAAATTACAGTGAACACACACAGTAAACTAATTAAAGACAAGGAAGCTCAGAGACAAAAGCAATGTTTACTCTGTCCACAGCTAGATTTCAATCCTATTGATAATTAATGAAATAAGAACTAATAATATTGTGTAAGGTTAAAATTCTTGTAAAATATTTACCACAAATGTCTGCAGTTCCCTGTGACTCACATAATCTCGACCTTGTGTTCTCTTTGATACCAGCTTCCTCAGCTGTTCCTGGGTAGTTTGGCTCCTGGAATAGTGCATATTTTGAATGGTAATGCTCTAGCATAATCCCCCATAACAGAGGATACTGAAACCTATCTAAGCCCTGCAAAGCAATGTCTTTTTGCCTTGCTTGATGCCAAATGGAATCATTAAAATGTCTCATGATAGAGACTGATATTGTGTGGCATAATCCATCCTGGCCTGACTACCCATCCTTTAAGGTCACCACTGCACAGTTTGGGGAAAATGTTACCTTTAACTGAATAAGTACATACTGGGATTTTATTATTCCATAGCTTGTTTGTGTTTATGTGTGCATGCAGTATTACAAAAACCAGCATGAGAGATTTATATGAGAGATTTAATCACTGTCAGAAGCAAATAAAAGGGTGAGGTCAATCCAATGTTTATTTTGGGAACAGATGGTCCAAAACCTCATGAAAAGGGAAAAAGGAGTGACTACTCATGAAATGTTTGTCTTTGGTTTGGTTTAGATTGACTTGGTATTACATGTCTCTTCAGCCTTCTGGATGTCTCTCTGAACACTTGGATATTGTATCCAGTGCATCCTGGTATAGACAGTACTTGACATTTATTCTGTTTACTATATTTAATACCCTTGCAGTTCCATGAAAGCAGATGAAAAATCTGTGCATACAAATGATTATAAAGGCTTATATTATCATTATTCACAAAGTATAGTCTAATGGGGTTTTACTGAATTATGCTCATTTTTAACACGTTTGATTGCACAATTGATAGCTAAAATAGAAATTGCCCTACACTTCAGTCAAATGCTCCAAAACTTGGAGGGAAATTCACACTGTGATGAACATTTCTGTTTCTAGTTAAAACCAGTGAATAGACTTCATTCCTGAAAAACTCCAACTGATTTCAGGCTTACTGACCAAAAGCCTGGTCTAGGCCCAGGTGGGGCCTTCTGTGGGTCAGCAGGTGGCTGCCACGGGGCTTGCAGAGCTAGAGATGGGGGCCGGGCAGTGGCAGCCATGAACAACAATGCCAGGCCTAGAATGGTGTCCAGGACCTGACAGTCATTGGCCATGGCCTCCACTGCCCAGCCCAGGATGGTGGTTTTCTCCTGTAGGACCTGGATCTGCTCACGCTCCGGGGCCAGGACCTCAGCTTGGAACTCCTAGTTGACCTGGTCCTATGCTGCCTCCTGGGTGACATCCCCTGCCCACCACCTGTCCTGGAGGGCCACATCCTTTGCCTGCCAGGCCCATGAGTTCTCCTCCTGCTCTTCTGCGATTGCCACCTGCCCCTGGAGGGTCTGGTCCATGGTGCACCTCTGGCAGAGCTGGTGGATCTGCAGGACCTCAGTGGTGGGCAACATTGACCCTGAGCCAACATCCCCATTGGCTACTGCAGCGTCTCCCCCATGTCCAGATGCTGGACATGCAGAGCCAGGAGACAGAAGCCTTTTGCAACATTTCGGAGATAGATGCTCTGCACCAGGAGCCGCATGCTGCCCAGCCTCAGTTTGGGGGTCAGCCATACACGGGTGCCCAGGGACCATGGTAAGTCAGGCCAGGTAGGTCTGGGACCAGGCAGCCTCCAGCCAAATCCCCCATCCCCACATACTTCCTTGGGACCAGTAGGCTGCTGGGTGCTGGCTGCAGACAGCCTGCCTTCCTTGCCCCATACCCTGGGTGGGATAGGCCAGGCTCTTGGCAGGACCTGCTGGCTCCAGACCCTGCTGCATCCTGACTCCTGCAGGCCAATCACTCTGCTGTGCTGCTGCCCAGCCCATGGTGCCCAGGCTTGGGTGGTGTGGGGCTCCCAGACAACTGGGACAAGGAGCTGGCTGCACCCTCTTCCTCCCCACTGGGAGCCTCTCTGGAGAGGTGCCCCAGGCCAACCCCACACTACACCCCAGTGGATCCCAACCACGTCTCTGCTGCATATGCTCTGGGCAGTGCATGATAAGCTGTTTGCACAGGCCAAGGGGTGCCTGACCCATTACGTCCTGCTATTGCTGATCCTCATGGTGCCCTGGACTTGTCCTTGTTGCCAAGAAGGCTAATGGCATACTGGGCTGCCCTGGTAGGTGTGTTGCCAGCAGATCAAGGGAAGTGATTATTCCCTTCTTTTCAGCACTGAGGAGGCCACATCTGGAGTACTGTGTTCAGTTTTGGGCCCCCAACTACAGAAAGGATGTGGAAAAATTAGAGAGAGTCCAGCAGAGCGCAACAAAAATGGTGAGGGGATTAGGCCACATGATTTATGAGGAGAGGCTGACGGAACATGGTCTACTTAGTTTGGAGAAGGTAAGACTGAGAGGAGATTTAACAGCAGTCTTCAACTACCTGAAGGGAGGTTCAAAAGAGAATGGAACTTGACTTCTCCATGGTGGCAGATGACAGAACAAGGAGCAACAGTCTCAAGTTGCAGCAAGGAAAGTTTGGGTTAGATATTATGAAAAATGTTCTTACTAGGAGATTAGTAAAGCACCAGAACAGGTTACCCAGAGAGGTTATGGAATCTCCATCCTTGGAAGTTTTCAAGACCCAGCTAGATGAAGGTTTGGCAGGGATGATCTAATTGATGATGGTCCAGCTTTGAGCAGGGGGTTGGACTAGATGACCTCCAGAGGTCTCTTCCAATCCTAATTTACTACGATTATATGCTTACATAAGAGAGTCATGCCCTCACTCCTGCATCTGGCCTGACAGGGCCTCATAAATGTGGGCGTTGGAGCGTCTACCCTCCGCAAACTGGCATAGCACCTTGGTCTCACCCCAAAGTACCACAAAGTCAGTAGTCTCTTCCTGGCTCCAGTTGGGACCCCAGGTATGCAGGAACATGTGTTTTCAGGCCTGGATGAGAAGGACGATGCCATGCTGGGTCCTGTGCTCATACAGCTCTCTAGGCCCCATACAGCTTGGCCAATGTTGCCAGCCATGGGCAGCTGCCAGCAGTGCCCAATGCAGGGGCATGGCACAGGACTGGCAGCTGCATGGCAGTTGCAGAGCAGGCTGCTGGGGGTGTGCTGCAGGCGGGTGTCAGTGGACCTGCTGCCCAGAATCTGCCTGTAGGCAGCCCCAGGGGACTGGCAGGCCTGGTCAGGGGCTGCAGCAGCCTGCAGCACCCTGCTGCCCCAACAGCACTGCTCTGGCAGCTGCACAGCAGTGCAGTGCCAAGCAGCAGTGCTGGGGTGCTGGCAGGCAGGCACACCAGGACTGTGACCCACCCAGAGGGACACACAGGGCTTGGAGTGCCACAGACTACCTGGGTTGCATGCCCCAGGGCACAAAGTGTCTTCAGGCTTTTATAGTCTGCAGACAAGGGCTATCATAGAGGCAGCCCAGCCCTGGAGCAGGACAGGCTCCTAGCTTGCCGCCCTGGGACTGGCCTCAGGCCAGCACCCTAGTGATTGGGTAGTCCTGGAATAAACTTGTCCCCATGTTGTGTCTACATGTGGTATGTGTCTTCCCTGGGCACAAGTAGCAGTAGCACAAGGTGTGCCACTGCTTCTTGTCCTGGAGGAAACAAACATCCACACTCATGTGGACACAGCCTTAGACTCTAACTGGGGATGAGAAAGACTATGTTCCCCTACTCCTAGAACTTACACATAAACTCATAACATATTTTTAAAGAGAATACATTATGTAGCTTGTAAAATCAAGTTAACTTGTCTCCCTTCTTTTCCCTTGCTTACATTGCTATATCAGCTAGGATGTTTGGCTAAACCCAGGTGCGATCCAAAGCATGTTGATTAACAAGAATGCCCTTAAATAATCCAGTCCTTAGATTTTAAACATTAATTAATGGATATTAATTTTATATATTGTTTAACATCTAAGAGGTGCCACTAATTCTGATGATAACGTCCTTAACAGGCTAATATTGCTATCCCTAAATGTCAATTACTGTAAGTGATTCAAAAATCCTAATGAATAACCTGACTAAGGAAGTAATTTTGAAGATAATTTCAAGAGCAGAATTTCTTACAAATGCAAATACAAAGAAATGCAGCTTGTTGTCAGGAAATGCTGACAAGAACAAACCGACCAGTTGAAAATGGAGTTCTTTGACTTGACAGGAATAATTCTACTAACTACGAAGACCTGTAATGCAAAACAGAGTAAACCACCAAATAATGATTACATTTTACAAGGAAATTTACCATTATTTTTACAGGGGTGTAAGTTGTAGCCGTGTTGGTGTAAGGACATAGGCAGACGAGGTTCTTTGGGTGAATCTGATATCTTTTATTAGACCAACTTACATAGTTGGAAAAAAAATTCTTAGCAAGCTTTCCAGTTTAAAAACTCTGTCAGGCTGAGGAAGCCTCTGCAGTTGGTGTATGCTCTTTCAAGTTCGTAGGCTCATCTCTGAGAAGTGTTTTGTAAGTTCCCTTTGAGGATTAGAATTGAGAGATTGGAGAGAGAGTGGTTTTCTTGTGAGAAATGTGCCCCCACAGTAATTGGGTATTCTTGTCTTTGATAGATTTCAGGTGTTCATTCATTCTGCTGCACAGTTGTTGTTTGGTCTCTCCTACGTATTTTCCATCAGGGCATTTGGTGCATTGGATGAGATGTATTACATTTCTGGAGGTGCAGCTGTAAGATGCAGGAATGCTGATGACTCTGTTGTGGGGTATAGTAATAATTGTGGGGGTGGTGGAGATGTGTTGGCAGGTTTTGCATTTCTTGTCATGGCATGGTCTGAATCCATTCGGTGTGTTCTGCCTGAAGAAGTTTGCAAGGGTCAGTGCTTGTTTGAAGGCTAGGATGGGTGGTTCTAAGAAGATCTCTTTAAAAACAGGGTCTCCTTCTAGTACGGGTTGCAATTGTTTGAGGATTTTCTGTATGGGTTCAAGGGCGGGGTGTGCGATTAGTGGGGGGTTTTCTTCTGTACTGCAACAGTTCTTCATGTGGTATCTGGGTGATGATCTCTCTCTCTGGAGGATTGCCCTTGCCGGGTGGAAGCCTTTTTAAGATTGATGAGGTGGCAATCCCGGGTGTTCTCCTCAGTGCAAATTCAGTGGTATCTGAGGGCCTGGCTGTATATCACAGCTTTCTTGGTGTGTTTAGGGTGATTGCTGGTTCTGTGCAGATATGTATGTTGGTCTGTGGGTTTCTTGTATAATGTGGTCTGTATTTTACCATTCTGGATACTGACCATCGTGTCTAAAAAGGAGATATTGGTGCTGGAATATTCTAGAGATAGTCAGATGAAAGGATGATTGTTGAATTTCTGATGGAACTCAATCAGAGATTAAAGGTTTTCAGTCCCAATGATGAAGATGTCATTGATATATCTTAAGTATAGCAAAGGTTTGATGGTGCAGTCCTTGAGGAATTCTTCTTCCAAGTGGCTTATAAAAAGGTTGGCATACTGTGGGGTCATTTTGGTGCCCATAGCTGTGCCCATAGTCTGAAGGAAGTGTTGGTTATTAAAAGTGAAATTGTTGTGTGTGAGGATGAAGTGTATATGGTCAGTAATATCTTTGGGTCTGTACCCTGAGTTGTCATCTTGCTCTCGTAGATATGTAAGGCAGGTTTGGATGCCATCCTGGTGTGGGATGTTGGTATATAAGCTGGTAACATCCATGGTGGCTAGGAGGATGTTGCTGGAAAGGTGGTCTATGTTTTTAAGTGTCCGTAGAAAGTCTGTAGTGTCTTGTACAAAACTTGCTCTGTGGGTGATGACCGGTTTTAGGATTGAGTCAACGAAACCTGATATTTCCTCAGTTAGGGTTCCATGACTGGATATGATAGGTCTGCCAGGGTTCCCTTGTTTGTGGATTTTAGGGAGCATGTAAAAAGTCCCTGGGTTGGGTAGTGGTAGGAACCAAGGTCTGTAGTTTTTCTTGTAGTTCTGATGGAAATGATTTGATGGTATATTTGAGTTTGATAGTGAAAAGGGGAGTAGGATCTTCTTGTAGATCTTTGTAGGAGATGGTGTCAGAGAGTTGTCTGTTGGCTTCCTTTATGTAGTTTTCATGGTTTAGGATGACTATGGCTCCTCCTTTAGCTGCTGATTCTATTACTATTTGGTAGTTAGATCTTAGAGATTCTATGGCCTTTCTCTCTGGTAGAGAGAGATTGTTATGATGGTGTGTGTTGCTGATTATTTCATTGTTCATTCTTTCCCTGAAACAGTCAATGTAGCAGTAAAGGTTAGAGTTTTGTCCACTGTGAGGTGTCCAATCTTATTCTGGGGAGGGAAGTGGGGGTTGATCTTTTCCTCAGTGTTGTCAGAGGATGAGTTGTTGTTGGAAGTGGATTCATTTTGCTTATGGAAATATTCATTGAGGTGGAGGCATTGGAAGAATGTTTCTAGTTCTCCATATTGCAGTATTTTATTAGGGTATTTTTCTGGACAGAAATTTAGGCCTTTAGAAAAGACAGATTTTTCAGTTTTGGTAAGTGTTTTTGTGGAAAGATTGATGATATTTGAGGGTTGGTTGCTACTTTCAGTTTCATCAAGTCTGAGGTTAGAGTGTTGTAAAGTGTTGATGTTTCTTGTGTCTAAGTTCACACATGCAGAAAGCTACCACAGCACTGTGAAGTTCCACCCTCCTTCACTTGATGTTCACTCCTTTGCCTGCCCATGCTCCAAGTTATATTTTCAGACCCTATCTTCATGGCAGTAACAGGACAGAGTTCTGTGACATGTACAGAACTAAACATTGTCTTACAGAAAGCAGAGAAGCCTTTTCAGCTATCCTTCACTCCATGAAATGGACTAAATGCATCACAAGGTATAAACTACAAAATCTGTCTTATCAGTCTCTTCCTAAGGTGGTATACCAGGTATTAAAAAAGGAGTAACAAGGAGCAATGGCAAGAACCAGAAGACACACAAGATTTGTACTGGTATAGGTGGTTAATCATTGGAACAAACTATCAACAAGAGTGAAGAGTTCTCCATTTTTGGTTGTTTCAAAGCAAGGCTGGATGCCTTTTTGGAAGATACATTTCAGGAAGATGCAGTGCATGGGAAAATGCACAAAATTCTGTGCCTGTTGATATACAGGTCAGACTACATGATTTAATGGTATCTTCTTTCCTGAAATTGCCCTGTTTGCAGTCTGGCTTACGGATGGAGATATATTTATGTCTGGTACTATTATATCTCCACACATTACTATTCCTCTTTTCTCTGTTAATTTCCCTCAAATAATCTCTTTCTTGTCTGGTTCTAGTCCCAGAACATTTTTCAAACCATCAATAATGCTCCTACGCATCTTACTTTTCCTATTTTGTCTTTTTAAAATAGAAAAAAAATGGTGGGGAGAATCCGACTTTCTTCAATATTTCAAGAGTCCTAGAATCTATCGGCTGTCTTCTTAAACTTTAGGTAGTGGAGTAAGATAAAGCCTTTTCTCATTTGAAAGGTTTGTCCTTAGCTTCTCTGCCAAAGAGCCTTTCAGATCAAGCCACAGCATACACAAAAGTTTATTTTTTCCTTTATAGGAAGAAAATCTTCAGAAAAAAAATTCCTTTTCTTGCTATATCTTGCTCTCTTAATTGCCTTTGACTCTCTTCTAGTTGAAATGTTCCTGTAGCAGAGCAATAAAATCATCCTTCTTTTTTACCCTTCTTTCTTTCTTCTTGCTTTCAGGTCAGATTAGAAGATCTAATGGTCCAATCTAGGAATGAAATCTGAACATATGAATCATAAAGCAAAGCAATCTGTGTACTAATTGTGTGCGTTATGCTGCCTAAGGAGGACTTTTATCCAAAACACAAGCTTTCTCTCAGATCACCCCAGGACAGAACTGCCCATGGTTTTCCTTGTAAGAACTGGAAGAACAACAGGTATCCCAAAGTATTGTGTGTAAGCTATCATACTCGCAAAGTGAATCTTTCAACTGCTGTTTTTACTATACATGTTAGCAAGAAAAAAGAATTTTCCAAGATGGCTGTTACAACTATAGACTCAGGAGAAAGGGGTTCTGAACTGCCAACTCACAAAAAAAATACAGCACGGGTTAAAGCACAAGTTCCTTTTGTGTCAAACTTATTCAAACAGGGTAAAAAAAATGACGAAATTTAACAGTAACAAATCAAATGACTGTAAATTTATTTATAAACTGGCCAATGTTTGACTAAATTGTCAGCAGGAAACCAAAATTAAAGTCTATATATGAGGACTTATCTCAAGCTACTCTATGCAGAGGCTGAACTCTTCATACAGATTCTGGACGCTGGGTAAGTGATTTGGTGATGGAAACAAACACATAATCACTTTATTGAAAGGATAATTTTGACCTGCTGGTGTTTAAGTAATTAACATGAATTATTATAATTGTTAAGCTTACAGGATATTCTTTATAGGCTGACATACAGACAGTCATGTGTACTTAATTGGTATCCAATAAATGCCAAGTTGTTGCCTGGTTATTAGCTGCCACAAAGGAACATGGGGGATATTCAGCCATAGGAAGTAAGTGCAGCAGTCAGCCTGGTTGGTTGCCTCTGCATTTTCCCTTCATTTGAACTGGGCAAACAGTGGCTACATTCCTGCCTAATGCTCCCTGTCTTGAAACAACACATCCACTTTTCTATTTTTTCTCCCTGGCCAGCAGGTTAACATAAATACAATGCAGGAGAGAAAAAGGGCCCAATGCCATTGATGAGGATTCAGGACTTTGGCTGCTTTAAGGCTTTCAAGCCCTTTTTGGCAAGCATTGACACATAAAGGGTGTTGTGTTCCTTTCAAGTATAGAACCATGGGGCACTTGTACACTTGACAGTTGTCATGATGTGCATGTGACAAAAATGTTATTTGTGTGGTTTAATGGCATCATACATTACAAGTGATCTAGTTTTGGGGTTTTTAAAGGAGTTTTCATTGTTGCAAACTAAACTACATCTGGATGTAGTTTGCAATGATGTGTTTCAGCTGTCAGCTCACCCCCGGCCACGTGAGAGCTGGGCAGGCTCTGCAGAAAAGAAGGCTTAGGCCCCTTGCTCCTTCTGCTGTGAGCAAATGCCTACTAACAGCAGAAAACATGAGGGCCCTGATCCTTTTTTTTCAGTGGAGTCTGCCCACCACTCCTGCAGCTGGGGGGTGAGCTGCTGGTGGGCCTCAGTCATTCCCTCCACAGTGGTGGCACCCCGCAAGGCTGCCAAAGTGGGCTGCTAGCCGGCTGGGTGCTGCCCCAGCTTGGAGGCAGCACCCAGCCTGATCCAACTCTTCCCCGAGCTTGCCCAGAGGTGCAGCACCTGTCAGGCTTCCAGCAGGTGGGCTTAGGGAACAGTTGGATCGGGCTGAGTGCTGCCTACAAGCTGGGGCAGGACCCAGCCCACTAGCACTATGCCTGGGTGGCCACCACCACAAAGGGAAAAACTAAGGCCTCTCATAGCTCAGGAGCCTCTCAGCCATACAGCAGCTCATCCCCCAGCCATGGGCAGGCTCCAGCTCTGACAGAAAAATTGAAACAGTGGGTTTCAGATAAAAACCCACTATTTCATTTAGGGGGCATAGACTAAAGCCCTGAGGACTAACCCCCTGTCACATGTACAAGTACCCATAGAAAATGAGGGTTGGAAGGGACCCCAGGAGGTCATCTAGGCCAACCCCCTGCTCAAAGCAGGACCATCCCAGGCAAAGGTTTGTCCAGGAGGGTCTTGAAACCCTCCAAGAATGGAGATTCCATAACCTCTCTGGGTAACCTGTTCCAGTGTTTTACTACCCTCTTAGAAAGTTTTTCCTAATATCTAGTCTAAGCTTTCCTTGAGACCATTGCTCCTTGTTCTGTCATCTGCCACCACTGAGAACAGGTCTAGCTCCATCTTCACTCTTCAGGTAACTGAAGGCTGCTATTAAATGCCCTCTCAGTCTTCTCTTCTCCAAACTGCCCTCAGATTCTCGTCAGAAGTCATGTGACCCAGCTCCCTTACCATTTTTTTTGCCCTCCACTGGACTGTCTCAATTTGTCCACATCCTTTCTGTAGTGGGGGACCCAAAACTGAACATAGTACTCCAGATGTGGCTTCACCAGTGCTGAATAGAAGGGAATAATCATTTCCCTTGATCTACTGGAAGCACTTTGACCAATGCAGCCCAGTATGCCATTAGCCTTCTTGGCAACAAGGGCATACTGTTGGCTCATTTTCCTTTTACTGTCCACTGTAACCCCCAGGTCCTTCTCTGCAGAGCTGCTGCTTAGCCCATCAGTCCCCAGCCTGTATCAGTCCATGAGATTGTTTCATCCAGGTGTAGGACTTTGCATCTGTTCTTGTTGAACCTCATGATATTTCTTTTGGTGCAATCCTCCAGTTTGTCTAGGTTTCTCTGAATCATAACCCTACTTTCCAGTGTATCTGCTACTACAGACAACTTGGTATTATCTGCAAACTTTCTGCAGGTTCACTCTATGCCATCTTCCAGGTCATTGATGATATTGAACAAAACCGGCCCCAGGACAAACCCCTCTGGCACTCCACTTGATACTGGCTGCCAACTAGACATTGAGCTATGACTGCTATGCTCTGAACCTGATGATCCATCCAGTTTTCTATACACCTTACAGGCCATTCATTCAACCTGTATTCCCTTAGGCTACCTGAAAGAATATTATGGAAGACGATATAAAAAGCCTTGCTAAAGTCAAGGTACACCACATCTACTGTATCTTGCTTCTATCCTATCTCTGCCTTGGATCTCCATATACCACTCCTGCCTATCTTACCCTGTATGTTGTATTCACTGGCCTGACCTAACACACTGATGAAAGTGTGTTACACTGATTTGAACCTGGCATGATCCATCAGACTTTGACTGACACCTGGTACTCTGAACACTCAACTTTGCTTCTGGACCTATGGTCCTGTAGACCATTGGTTTGTGAACCCTGAGTCCCTATATCTGAGTCATACCTGTGACACCTAGAACTTGACTTGGGGGCAGGGACAAAGGAGGAGTACACCTCCTTGACCCGAGTTTGTAGGGATTTGGTGAGGAAGGCTAAAGCAGAACTGGAGCTTAGATTAGCTTCTGGGATTGATAATAAAAAGTCCTTTTTCAAGTATATAGGTAGCAAAAAGAAGTCTCGGGGTAACATTGGACCCCTATGAGGCAGGGCAGGGCATGTGAGAGAAGGCAGACCTCTTCAACAAGTTCTTTGCCTCCGTGTTCCTGTCTGCTGACAATGGGGTGCTCTTGAGTGATAGCATAGAGAGGCCCAGGAAGGACGCGAGTCCCCCGACTGTTAGTTCAGACCTAGTTAAGGACTACCTGGAGGACTTAGATGTGTCCAAGTCAGCGGGCCCGGATGACGTTCATTCGCGGGTGCTGAGGGAATTGGCTGGTGTCACTGCGGAGCCATTGGCATGGCTCTTTGAGGACTCCTGGTGCTCGGGCCAAGTTCCTGAGGACTGGAAAAGGGCCAATGTGGTCCCTATTTTCAAGAAGGGGAGGAAGGAAGAGCCTGGCAACTACAGGCCAGTCAGCCTCACTTCTATCCTGGGGAAGGTCTTTGAAAAAATTATGGAGAGCCACATTTGTGAGAGCCCTGCAAGGGAAGTGATGTTGAGGGGTAACCAGCATGGGTTCGTGCAAGGCCGATCCTGCCTGACTAACCTGGTCTCTTTCTATGACCAGGTAACAAAGAGCTTAGATGTGAGGGAGGAAGTCAATGTCATCTATTGGACTTCCAGAAGGCCTTCGACACAGTGTCCCACCCAATTCTGGTGGGCAAGCTGAGGGACTACGGCACTGACGAATGCACGGTCACATGGGTGCAAACTGGCTCCAGGGGTGAACCCAGAGGGTGGCAGTGGATAGGTCGATGTCGACTTGGGAGGGTGTAGGTAGCGGAGTCCCCCAGGGCTTGGTCCTTGGGCCGGTGCTGTTCAACACCTTCGTTAGCGACCTGGACGAGGGTGTGGAGAGCACCCTGTTCATGTTCGCTGATGACAACAAGCTGTGGGGTAAAGTGAATAGATGGACAGGTAGGGACCGCATCCAGGCAGACCTGGACAGGTTAGAGAAGTAGGCGGATCTGAACAGGATGCGGTTCAACAAGGACAAGTGTAGGGTGCTGCACCCAGGGAGAGGGAACCAGCATTATGGTTATAGGTTAGGGCCTAACCCTCTCAGCAGCACAGAGGCAGAGAGGGATCTTGGAGTCAGGATTGACTCCAGGATGAATATGAGTCACCAATGCGACAAAGCAATAGGCAGAGCCAACCGCACCCTATCATACATCAACAGGGGCATCACTAACAGGTCCAGAGAGGTCTTGCTCCCCCTCTATGCAGCGCTGGTCAGGCCGCAGCTGGAGTACTGTGTTCAGTTCTGGGCGCCGCACTTCAAGAGGGACGTGGAGAACCGGGAGAGGCTCCAGAGGAGGGCCACTCATATGGTTGGGGTCCTCCGTGGCCAGCCCTATGAGGAGAGGCTGAGGGACCTGAATCTCTTCAGTCTCCGCAAGAGGAGACTGAGGGGGGATCTTGTGGCTGCCTACAATTTTATCAGGGGCCAGCAGCAGGGACTTGGGGAAAGTCTGTTCACCAGGGCCTCCCTTGGAGTCACCAGGAACAATGGCTACAAGCTGAGGGAGGATAGGTTTAGGTTGGATATTAGGAAGAACTACTTCACGGTAAGGGTGGCCAGAGCCTGGAATAGGCTTCCCAGAGAGGTGGTGCTCTCACCTTCCCTGGAAATCTGCAAGAGGGGACTGGATAGGCACTTGGCTGGGGTCTTATGACCCCTCCCACCCCCAGTGCTTCTTCCTGTCCATGGCAGGGGGTCGGACTAGATAATCTATCTAGATCCCTTCCGACTCATTGATTCTATGATTCTATGACTAGACCAATGATTTTCCTACACACTGTGCAGTTCTCTATAGCCATTTAGTCTCAGTGTCCTGACTCAGAGATCAAAGTCCTGCAGTCCTCCAGGAAATTATTACTTAAGATATAGGTCGTTACAGATTTGGCTACTTCTCCTTTGCTCCCCATCCAGTGACTATCCCTTTGCTTTTTAGGCTTCTGTAATAGTAAGAGCTTTGCTAAGAGCAAGAGTTTTGCATGCTGATTCCATAGGAGGACGGTAAAGCAGAACACAGTCTTCTGCTTTGTATATGTGACCAAGCCATGAACCTAGATAGCAAAATGTTGTGATACAGTAGAATGTGGCAAACACCAAGTGCATTAAATCATGACTCATCCCCATTTTCCTAGCTTGAGATAATCTGTATATTCTTGAGTTGCTATGAGTTCCTCCACTCTGGCAAAAGTCCTAACTTGCATGGAGTCCCGGCACAAGCTATCACATCCCTGAGAACGAGACACTCTGGGCCCAGGGGAACCATGCGGGGCAGCAGCTGCTGTCCTCTCTGCTCTGTTCTATCGCCTGCTTCTGCGAGTATCCTTAAATAAAGCTTTGCAAGAGTGAAAACAACCGTGAGTACGTCCTTTGTTCAAGCGTGGGGAATCTGTTGAACGTGAGAGTTCAGTCTAAGACAGCTTCTATGCTTTGTGTGATACTCAACTACTGTTCTTTACCCAGCTGAGTACATTTACTTGGTGGCTAACCACACCTAAGGCCCTCTCTGCTTATTGAGACCCTGTCTCCCAGCTGCTGTTTTCTTTGTTCTGCCCACCATGGCTATCTCTCCGAAATAGTATCTTATAATTTCTGTTCTGTAAGTCTCATGTGTCATATATTGAATAAGATAACCCTGTTGTATCCCAAGAGCTCTAGAAGAAGTGGACACTTCAGAAATGGGAGAAGAGACTAGAAAAGCTTAGATCTTTCTGACTGTGATTGAAAACACAGATTTTCCAAATAAGCATTATTTTTTTTTGGACAGAACATTCCTAGTGTTTGTTATATATTTATTGTATTTCTGAAATGATAGTTAAAAACCAATGAATCCCAATTTTGACACAGTCAGAAAAGCAGGGAATTGAGTTGATGAAGAATAGACCTTGTTTTATGATAAGAAAATTCATATTAAGAAAATCCTGACACAAAAACTTCATCTTTGCTTTTGTACACACACGGTGCATCTACACATTGCCCTATGGTGACATGGCGATGTGCCACATTGCCATATGGTTCACTACAGTGACATAGTGATCATGCCGATCTACACGTGATTCCCTATGTTGCCCTAGTGGTGAAATAGGGGGGAGATTTAAGCGTGCACCAGCCGTATGGCACAGTATCCGCCCATACTGCGCTGTACTTTAATACTTCCAAAAGGAAATTACTAAAGCATGGCACCTTAGGAATGTCACCATATGGTAATGTGTAGATTCAAAAGAATCCACATTACTTTAACCCTAGGTTATCCGAGCTTTGTTTTGCTGTAATGATGGATAAGGAGGTGATTATTTGTGACAATATGAATTTATTGTGGATTTTTAATATAACAATATAGTCAGAGAAGAAGTGACAAGAAACTTAATAGGCTTTCAGATCACAGAACAAAGCATAATCTATGTTTAAAGCTAGAAGCTAGAGAGTTTAATGCTACAAGAGATTAAAGTATCCAGGTGTTTTTAAGAAAGTTTTTATTACTTTATGCATAGATTGAGATTACGAAAACAGATATGACAAATGCTCCATTTTAATCAGGAGTGAGTTTTGAGTTTTAAGTATCCTTTTCCATGTACTGACATTAGATTTCTAGGTGTCTAACCCTGCACATTGTTGGAAATGAGTCTGAGACAAGGCAGATTGTATATTAAAAGGAAAACAGTAAAAACATCCAATTAAATACTACCGGGAAAAAACCCTCCTTTATCAGTTGAAGAATTTATAATTGTTCTGGGCCTGCCCATGATACGAGTTCTTCATGGGGGAGCTGCCCAGAATTAAGCTTTTTATCAGGAGCTCCTCAGGGATGTTTATTGTATCGTCCCTATAGGGTGGATCAAGCAGTTACAATCAGAAAACCTTGAAACAAATGCAACATAGTGAAAAACGAGGATTTTGCTGGCAGCAAAAAAAATCCCCACAAGGGGAAGCATTTGTAAATAATGAACAGTTGTTCATCATCTCTGAAGTGAATCATGTCCAGCTTTCCTCATCTTGAAGAATGGTGGCCAGATGAAAGGCTTCTAAGTGAGCTGAGAGAAGGCAAGAAAAATGGTGGGATCCTTAGAGCTCTAATAAAGATTTTTTGAGGACAGGATGGATCACTGGAACAGCTTGGTGTTTATATCTGAAATTAAAACCTTAGATTGCACACTGTGAAAGTTTGTGACTGTTGCATACAGTAATACTCATACATTATCAGAATTTTAGGAATCCCTCACAGGCTTTATTTAAAAATTTTTTGGTAAGCCTCGTTTTGCTGTTTGTTATTGTTAGTAATAGTAATATTCTGGTTGGGCCTAAAGGCTCAAATTGCAATACCTATGTTGTGTTTTGCAAACCTCTGTTCCTCTGGGAATTACATTTTAAATAATGTATTAGTATTTGTAATGATTTAACATTGTAACTTTCTTTCTCTGGTATAAAAATAAGTGATCCTAAAATATTAGACTTCAGTAGGTTCTACTGACTGTGGACACCTTTAATAAATATATGACACTCAAAACACTGGAGTGTGGATTTTTATTAATTGTAAAGATGAGAAAATTAATGGTCATATTAACTCCTGTGAGTCACTACAGAATGAATGTCTGTATTAGGAAGTTCCTTCTTTCATACAGGATACCAGAGGCAGTTCCAAATCCTTTACTGCACTTTTTGTAAAAATTTTGTAAATGCCATTGTCCAACATACATCTCTTCTCTCCAAATTTCAACACATCTTCTGAATTAAGTTCCAATGTCTCAACCCAATCTTCAAGCACTGCAGAAGTTTGATTCTGCCTACAGCTTTGTTTTTATTCCTTCTGACAGCCCAGAAGTCACAAATTCCAGCCAATAAGAGAAGCACTCACAACCTGGCCCTATCAGATTCCAACAAAACTGCAAATTCTGCTAAATGCCTTGTCACACAAGGACATGAAAAAGGAAAGGGCTGTACTGGTCCCCAAGTAAAAGCTATATCTTATATCTAAGTTTCCTTGTATCTTCCGTTTAAACCTGGACTTCTTTCCACATGCCAATGTGCTACTTTCTCTTCATTCAGACACCTCCTTAATACTTGATCCTTCTGTGAGATTGACAGACCCTAATCATATGTGTGAAAATGCATTACTAGACCATGATAAAATAAAACAGGTTCTTAAAACTGTTTCCTAACATCCTGTGAGACTTGCAAAGTGTTTGGTTGCTCAGTCTTCCTCACTGGTGATGTGTAGGGGGTGCACTCCATGCAAAAAGCGCTGCCAATGCTGCGGTGGTGCCTGCGGGCTGTTGCCACTCACCACCTCCAGCCCCCTCCCCCCGGGCGCTGACACTGCTGTGGCTGCCTGTGGGAGTTCCCTGCTCGTCACCGCCACACCCCCACCGCCGATACCTGCGGGCAGTTGCCATGCCCCCCAGCCTCTGGGGGTACCTGTCGTTCATGGTCTTCCACTTGTTATATTTAAACTTTTCAGAATTTGGAACTCCTTAGTGCTTTGCACTGTGGCTTAAATGTTTGGTGTTTCATGGATGATAATAACCAGTTGCATTTTGCTTAGCTGAATGCCTCCTGTAGCTCCAATATAAAAAGGTATTCTTTTTCTAACTTGAGCAGTTGACTAAACACTTGATGTGCTTCACCCCATATATAGCCGCATTTTAATGATGGGCAAAATGATTCCTTTGTATTTTCTATAAAGAATATATTTCCATTTGTGAAAATACTTTGCAATGAAAGGATCTATATGATTTCAAGATAAGTATCTAAGGCCAGGTCCTATTCCACCTATTAGTAGTTAAGTGGGATCTGACACTACCCTTTGAAGTACCAGGACGAAAAATATTGTTACAAAGGTGGGTGTATCTCCTCATCCTCAGTGCCTGAACACCAAGGTGACATCTTTTTACAAAAGGAGATGTGTTAGTGAATTTCAGGGTGAAATAGGACTGCACTTAGGCACCTAATAAGTGGAGTAGGTTTTGACCCCTAGTGTTTTAGTGAATATTTAAAAGTAAACTGTAGCTTTATTAAATAACTAAGGTGAGCCCTTCATAATTCAAAGCAATATGTACTCTGTATAATATGGCAGCAAATAACTGGGTACCCAGAGGATACTTAAGTATAGAACTAATTTGGTAAGCTTCCAGCTGGAAATTGGAATAAGTTAACGTAATTTCTCTCAGGAATGATGTGAGTACTAAGTAAGGGAGCTCCTCTTGCTATGCTGCATCAAGCAGGTAAAAATTAGGGGCTCTTGAATTTCTTTCATTGTAGAATGTTCTTTTCTTTTGTTTGCTGCAAAACAAGCTTATAACAGCAGTGAATGTTTCTTTAAAAGAAACATATTTTCACTGCTTGTCAAAATCATTTTACATAATATACATATAAACTTGAATCAAACCTTGATATAATGAAACGTAAAATGGCATGTTCAGATAAGCAAAGAACAAAATCGCACACCCCGATCAGGTCACAGGAAATGTGAAAATAACTAAATAAATAAATAAGCATATTTGTAACTTTTGCCATTAGAATTCATGCCCAAAATAATTACTGCTCAATTACTTTCATTTCATTTTTGACTACAAGAAATTAAATATTACTTAAAACAATATAGCCATGTAGCTATATAAGAGTTCGTGGCTGATTCCAATGTGATGTTATGAGTAATAGGTTTTTGAATGGATTACCAAGGAATGTAGTCATGCTATGCAGGCACTGAGAACCACTGATAATTAGTCCAGAGCTAGGAGATACCAGGATGCATATTCATGAGTTTTAATTAAAAAATGTTAGAATTAGTTCCCAGTCTTTATTCATACTGACTGCTTGTATTTAAAGCTGCTTTGAGAGAAACATAAAACACTATTGTCTGAGTAAGATGATTAAGTAGCTTTTTATGTTTAGAATGTTCATGCATGACTTTCACATCCATATGTATAAGTTTAATACATTTCCTCCTGTCACTTTAATACATTATAGAGCTGAACAAAACTCAATAAAACATGGGCTCCATAGTTCGTTTGTCAGCATCAACTAAGCTTTGCACAGGTGACTTTAGGTATTTTACCTGACTGTGGTCCTTCTTTTATGTTTCCTCAGTCAAGCTACTTCCTATTGTTTTACTTGAGTAGGCCAAAAATTGTTGTGACACCCTCAGTCTGAAACTCATGTATGTCTGAAAATTCAGTAACTGCTATTATTATAGCACCTAATGGTCTAAATCAGTTTCTTCTGAGGCATGCCTGGACAGTCCCATCTGCTCAGGTTTTTTTTTACTGAAGTACCATCCTCCCTCTCTATCTTTCCTATACATGCCAGAAAGCACTGTGTGGATTTAAGGTATAAAGAGAAGTGGAAGAATGAGTGGGTGAGTGTGAGCCAGGCCACATAACAGTGGGGGCAAGTAAACACACATCACTCCCTTAGTGGCCCTGAAGACCTTTGTTGACATCAAACTGACTTACTTTTTTTCAGTATATACTTGGCCCTAGAAATGCTGGAGTTAGCCATATCATTGGACTTCATTGCAGCCAAACATCCAGGGTTCTTAGAATGGAGGGGAACAGCCAGAAACACAAGTTGCTGCTTGCTTCCCGTGTGACTACTGGGTTAAAAGAGGGCCCTGTAAGAATATGCGTTTCTTTAAAACTGCTACATGAATTCAGAGAGAAAGGCAATAGGGAAAGTGGTAGGTAAAAGTTCTGTAATGAAGCAGAGTTGGGGAGAGAGAGAGAGATAGTAGCGTTAGAGAATATAACATATTCTAAAATAATAATGTTATGTGTAAAACCCATTATAACCTACCAGCAATTGTTTTGTTGAATTATATATTAGTTGCTTTCTATTACATGTAGTATGAAAAGGAAAACAGTTATGCTGAAGATTTTGAGCACATAAAACTTACTGGTTGGTTAGCAAGGCTTCTTCCATTCTCCATGCCAAACAGATCCTGTAGCACAAATTGCCTACATATTTTAATGTTTTCAGGTCAGTAAAGGAGAATATTGTGGTGAACCCCATTGCAAGCATTTTAATATCTAGTCAGAACATTTCTTTTGTTCTTCTGTGAAAAGTGGAGTTTTGATTTTTTGCTCAGCAAATAAAAATGACAGATAGATATTTTTCATCTACTGCACTGTATTATGGCATGAACAGCTTTTAAAAGAATGGGTAAAATTCATCTAAGTGTCTTTTCCATGCAGAGCTGGAGAAGGACACATATCTTATGTGACAGACGGATGGTGGAGTGATATATTCTCCATGGGATGGTTGTAATTTCACCACTAGTATTAAGTCCCCACTTCACTGAAATAAAAGGGATTTTTGCTCTTATTTTGGTAGTCCAAAACTGTGGTGAATAGCATTTACCATGGATGCCCTTACCATGGATTTTAAGCAATTCTATATCGATAAAAGCTTTAGTCTGTCTGTCTGTTCATAACACTTTATTCGCACTCTGATTGGTTGTCTTGGCAGCCAATCAGAGTGCTCCACAAGCATTCAAACAGGAGGCAGCAGCAGTGCAGTGGAACACCACCATGACAGCAGGGACAGAGGGGATTGACACAGCGATGGTGGCAGTGTGGGATGCTGGTGGTGCAATGCTGGTCTTGACCTCCCACCCCGCTCTGGTGCATGGGGCTGGATGCAGGGGATCGAGGAGGGAGGGGTGCACAGGGCCGGAGGCAGAGAGGCGGCACCACAGGGTGCTGGATGGCGGTGCTTCATCCCTGCCTGCCCTCTCCATCAGTCATGATGGGGGATGGCTTGGGGTGGTGGAGTGCTGCCATGACAGCAGGGACAGAGGGGATGGAACGGATTCACCCCCCACCCTGGACCTGTTCCTTGGACGCGGCAGCGTGGGGTGCTGGTGGTGCAGCACTGGCCTCACTGCTACTGGGCCTCAACAAAAGTGAGCGGAGGGGAGGGAAGGAAGTGGGAAGGGGAGTGGAGGGCACAGTAGCAGCGCCCTGAGTACAGCCAGGAGGAAGAGAGGGACGTGGGGAGGAGGGGGTTGCATGCAGCTGGACACTCAGAGGCAGCTGAGCAGGGTGTGGGTGGCAACTGTGGCCACTGCGTGCAAGCTTCCCCTGCTTCCCTGTGCCTGGGAGGTGGCACCACGGGTTGGGGTGGCGGTGGTGGTGGGGCAGATGGAACTGAACAGGGGGGCGCACGGGACCAGAGGAACAGCAGCAGCAGCGAGGGCCGGTGGGTGGTGGTGCTCCATCCCTGCCTGCCCCCCCACCCCAAGTCATTCTTGACAGTTGATTACCTAGTGTATAGATAAAGGTTATACAAGTCATCTGCACTGGAACAAATTTTACACAATAAAGAGTACTTATTATGAGGGTTATAATTCTTTGGGGGAACTGTTGTCTGTGTTTATATTTAAAATACCTGCAACCACATGCACTAGTGGCCTCTAAACATGGTCTTGACCCCTGTCTGTTTCAGTCTGGTGTCAAGACTGGCCTATTTAGCCTTTTCCTCTGCTCCTAGAACCCTACTCTGAAGATTTTTCTCACCACAAAGGCCTGCTAACTTGTTTTTCTTTATCCAAGCTCTACTGTAATGTGGATACTTCAACCACAATTTATTGTAGGAACTGGAAAAATATAACAACAAAAACATATGGTCAATGACCCAAAATGTTTACAGACTCTTTTCTTTCCCTTGCTGCATTTCCTGGATCATTTTACCATCCCTAGAAATTCCTATAGTTTTCTGTACTCCCATCATGTCTCTCCCTGACCCTAGAACTACTCTTTGCTACTGTCAGCCTACTTCTTGCCACTCATATACAAAACATGACTGAGTAAAATGCAGGTAACTTGAAAATATTTCATTACGTACACTTATTTCAACTTCATGTATATCCTTCTCAGATGGATTTTAAAAACAAACCCTTATCAAATCAAAAGGATTTTTATATGCATATACATGGAATAATAAATGAGCATTCTCAATGTCCTCCAGGTTGCTACTGACTTAGCTGACAGTCTCCTCCATAGCTCTTACCTAAAGACACTCCCAGATAGGGTCAGCGTGAGCCTCTTACTCTCACTGAATAATTCATTACTGCATTTTCAATGTAAACCAGAATTTTGTATTATTGGCCACAAACAGGACCTCATCTATCTTCCTTTGACTACAGTGGGAGATGGATATGGTTGTTAATGCATGTAAACTTTATGTTTAGCCTCTGTATTGTGTCTAAACAAATAGGCCAATAAAAATAACAATTTGGTACACACTGGTTAACAGCAACCCAGTAGCTCTTGTCTGTATCCTTAAGGAGTATATTCTGTTTGGCTGCCAAGCTAATCTCATATACTACTGGGAACTCAGGTAAATTTAAAATTCTGCCAACCAATTAGAGGAAAGGTTACGGTGATTTTCCTTCTTTCCCACTTCTCTGGGCAGTGTTAAATTATCTTTACTAGAGAGAGTATATCCATTTGACTATGAGCTATTTTTTTCTCCTTTGGAATGAAAATAATTGTACAAACTTAAAGAAGGTATTCTAAAAAATGTTGGAAGAACTCAGAAAAGTCTTCTCTCCACTCACATTTCAAATCACAGGCCACATCTCCATGAGCAGGTATGTGTACTTGCCAGTGCCTAAAAGGCTTTTGAGATACCATAAAACACACATGGCACATGTGAGAAGATTCTCCTCACTCCATATTTGCAGCACAGGCTCAAAATTAGATACCAGGAAATCCCTGTATCTAAAAAAAACAAAAAACCCAAATGCTGGCAGCATGCACCACCCAAAGCTGGAGCCTAGCTGCCAGTCAGGCTCTGTACACCTCAAGCACTGCCACTTCAGGCCCAACAGGCCCCCCAGGACTTCAGGTAGGCTACTGCAGCCAGCACAGTTGCTTATCCCAGCCTCCCCTACCCTACCAGGGTAATTTGCTGTGTGCTACAGTGCACATGCAGGGGCATTCCTTGGCGACAAGTAGCAGTGGGACAACTATGTGCTGCTGTTATTTGTCTCCAGGGAAATGCATGTGTGTACTTGTAGGGAAACACCCACAGGGGCTAAATGGTATGTCACCCTTGCAATATATATTTTATTGCCACTGTGATATAGTAAAGGAATAGTATTTTTGTTCAGGAGTCAGCTTTGTCCTCTAGATGGACTCCTGTCAAAGGTTTCTGTTCTTACACTAAATCATTCACCTGTGGCTCCACATAGTAATTTGTGCCTGGTGATGGCCACACCCTTGGCACTTACATTGCAGACCATGCAGGTAGAGGAAAACTTCTGGATAAGCATCCTTGGTTTATGGTAGGACACACTGATTTTACCCATGGCAGATTCACTGGATATCTAAATTCTCTGGACAGCAGAGCTTGCTGGTTAGATTAAGTGTTTGGTTAGATCCAGTGATGGTTTTGGAGCCAATAGATAATATAGGTCATCCACTGTAAACAATCTCATCTCCAGCTGTCTTGACTGTTTTGCCAGTAGGTCTTGGAGAGGGAGGTTGAGAGTGAAGTTAGCTAGGCTAAATTTTTGTCATTGTAATCAGATACATACATTGATACCTTATGCATAATTTTGAAGTCCTGTGGACGTTGTGAATAATAAAGATGCAGTTGTGGTACAGAGGGCACTGTAGCTGTGAACTTATAGAAAGGCATATCTAGGTATAAAGGTTGGAGCACGTCACTCCACCATAAGATGAAACAGTCATCTTTGTCTAGTTCTGCAATTAGATTAGCACCCATAGGCCCCAGTTATTAGGCCTGTGAGAAGAAGCTAGTATTCACTTTGGAATCAGATTCGACCAATTCGGTGATTTGAATCACTGTCTCAGATTGATTCAGCTGAATCTGATTTGGAGATTTGGATGCATCTCCAAATCAAATAGGCCCTATCCCCTTTCAGTTCTCCTAGCCCTGTCAATGGCTGCCCCTCCCAGGCCCAGCCTCCTGGCTCTTTAAAAAAAAAAGCCTGGCACTCACCAGATGCTGTCAGGTGGGGTCCAAAGCCCACTGCCCCCCACTGCTCCATGCTGCATGGGGGGCTCTGTCATGAGCTCCCATCCCCACCCACTCTCCCAGCCCCAGTGCCCCAGCTCTTTAAAAATAAATAAATAAATAAATAAATAAATAAAGCCCCCACTCACCAGCTGCTGCCAGGTGGGGGGCCATCCCCGCTGCACCCAATACCCTGCACCGTGTGGGGGCTCTGCCACGAGCCCTCAGCCCCCTTCCCCACCTGATGCCTGCCCCACCCAGGCCCTCCACCAAGCTTAGTGCCCAGCGACTTGCTTCCCGGTGGAGGGAGGCAGCTTGCAGCCCCCAGCACTGTGCTCTCCCTGCCTCCACCAGGCTCAGCTCCCAGCATCTCTTAGCCCTGTGGTGGGAGTTGGTGCTCAGTGCCAGCTCTGTCCACCCCCTGCCACCAGGATGGGCTCCATGGGGCTGGTGGAGCTGATCAGAGCACGGCCCAGTGTTGGGAGGCAAGGTAGAGCCTGGGCTACCCTCCCCACCGGGCTGAGCCACATACGCTCCCCACTCCCTCTCACCACCTGACTGCTGCTTCAAAACTTGAAACATTTCAAAACTTTTGAAATGCTTCAACTGGCCTTGTTTTGTTTTGAGGCTGTTTTGAAGCCCTTTGTTTCATTTCGATTTTGCTGTTTTAAGCTTGAAATGAGTCAAAACAGCCTCAAAACGAAACAGCCAGCGAAATTTTGTACAGCCCTACTCTTTACTGAGGCCTACTGACACTGTAGCAGGTTGAAGCCAGGTCGGCAGACTGTAGATTCTATAAGGAACTTATTTGGTGGTAATGTCAACCTCCATTCTGCACTTCAAAGGATCTCTGCCGTGTGGTCCTGGTGTGGCAGTTTGGACCACAGTGGGTGTTGTGATGGTAGATACGCAGCAGGTAGATTTAAGAGATCTTTCTACACTGGCAGGCTCAAGCTGGCATAGATCTTCTCTAGTAGCTTGCTAGTTGCTATCAGTGCTATCAGCATAAAAGAGACAAACCCATATTCTTTAGTCTTTAAGAAGAATCCATTTAGTTATGCCAGTTTGCACAGTAGAGTTAAGAGTATGCTGAGCAATTCCATTATAAAGCAAAGTTTATAACTCTAACATAGCATTTCTCTCAGGGCTAATCAGTACCTGAAAAAGTTTCTTTCAAACATAAAAATAATATATTTGGCCACTATTTATAAATTGTAAAATTGCAAATGAGAGACAAAGGAGGAGTTTTCAGAGATGTATTTTGAAGTTAGGTACTCAGTTCTCATTAAAAATCAGTGTAAGGTATATTCAAATGCCCTTTGTATCTTCAGAAATCTCCTCATTAAAAACAAAACAAGAAAGAAGTAAAAATCTTTTTTCCTAATTCATATTAAAATGCAAATGTCAAAATACAGAATGAAAAAGAAATTGTTCATTTTGGATCATTTTTCTTTGTTCATCTTACTTTTTCCATTTCCACCTTTTAAACTTAAGCTTGGCTTTGGAATATGTAAGTTCTGATGCTTTAAAATTTTAAAAGGACAAGTTATTAACATTTGAAAATTATCTTCTGTAACTTTTCTTCCTAGCATTTTACACATACCCATATTGACATTTTAACAGCTTCCTGCTGTGATAAATTGTAACGACCATCTGCCCAAGATCACTTGTTGGTTGTAAAATACTGTAATATATGTTTTTAAATTGGCCAAAATAATCTTTACATGAGAGATTTGTCCACTGTCTCAGCTCTTATATCCATTTCTTCTAAATTTTGCTTTCTTTTAATTAATATAATTAAGTAAAAAAAATAAGGCAAATGAAACAAAATGTCTCAGTCACCAAAGTGTGAAATATGACTAATATGCAAAATGATAAGGTTTCCATCACATCATCATATTATATTGTATGATACATGTCTCAGGGCACTAAGAGATGCCTGCTCCTTTCAGGGCCAGGAGCAGCCTAGCCAGGGGGCTCTGCAGGCTAGGCAGTGCATCACAGCTGTGGGTTACCTGTGCAACAGGCTAATGATGTAATTGGCCAGCACCTGCAGATGGTCAGCTGACTAGAAGGAGGCAAAGGCCTGAGCACATATAATCCCAGGGCTGGGGCTGGTGGGAGTTAGTTCTCTGGCAAATCAGGGGAAGGAGCTCTTGCAAAGGAAAGCTACTCAGGGATGTTTGGTGGCCCAATCCGCTGCTTGGAAGATAGTAAGGCTCCAGGAGCTCATGAGGGACCCTGGGCTAGGAGGCATGCTATACGAGGGGAGAAATTTGCTTTCTTAAAGGGGCAGAGCACGGCCTCTTTTGGTTATTGTTATGTTATAGCCCAGGGGCTCATGTGTGCATTATTGTTTGTGCCAGAGGTTTGGGATGAGGTTGTAAGGCAGGGGTGGACAAAATGTGGCCCAGGGGCTGGATGCGGCCCACCTATCCAGCCTGTGGGGCCCCTAAAAAAATTTAGAAAATTAATCTATATATGCTTCTGGCTGCCTGTCATGCAGCCCTTGATGGCTTGTCAAAACTCAGTAAGTGGCCCTCCACTTGAAATAATTGCCTGCCCCTGCTGTAAGGGGAGTTTCAGAGCTGTGTAATCAATGGCAAAGCTGAGCCCTAAATGAGACTAGACCCATGAAGAATACTCTAAGCCTTAAGCTTGAAATAAGAATAGTACAGCATGGTAGAATAGTCATCTGTGCCACATGTACACAAAAAAGGAAGGAAAAAGCAGTATTTTCCTGTGTTCTGACGGCACCTGAGTTACACTGTAGTGTGTTGCTTTATCCCTCAGTTGCTGGTTGTAGCTGTTTTGGTCTAAGAACATAGACAGACGAGGTTCTTTGGGTAAATATGATATTTATTAGACCAACTAAATAGTTGGAAAAATTGTTCTTTGCAAACTTTGCATGGTTCTGTTGCAGGGTGTAGTAACTATCCATCACCATTCCTGGATCTTACACCCGAACCTCCAGAAATGTAATATCTCATTCAGTGCATTAAATGCCCTGATGGAAAATATGTAGGAGAAACCAAAAAACAGCTACATACCACAATGAACGCTCACCAAAAAGCTATCAAAGACAAAAATATCCAATAACGTGCACACTTTCCACAAGATAACCACTTTCTCTCTGATCTCTCAGTTCTAAACCTCAAAGGAAATTTACAAAATACCTTTCATAGATCAGTGTACAAACTTTACTTCATAGATCTACTAGATAAAGAAATGGACTAAATGTAGACATTGAATTTATAACTTGCCTGCGATCCTAGAACCCCAGGTAACCTTTCTACAGTTTACTAGCTGTATTCTTTCACCAGGTCAACATTCACCTTCCACTGGCTCCCCTGCCACCCACCCACCTATTGTCTGCCACATATTTGTATTTTCAAAGACCTGCATTTTTGCATACTGGTTTCTGATCTACCTAGGAGAGCACCCAAACCAACAGCAGACTCTCTCCAATGCCTGAAGAAGGGTGTTTGTGCCCAAAAGTTCGTAAAGAACAATTTTTCCAACAATTTAGTTGGTCTAATAAAAGATATCACATTTACCCAAAGAACCTTGTCTTCCTTCATCTTTGGCAACTCTTGGCCTACTACCATGTTTTTAAATCATCTTGACATTTTATCATCTGCATTTTTCGTATAGTTCAGTTTATGCCACTTAGAAAATGGTGTTTCTAAAATTATATCCATTATATCTATATAACTCTTCCCCTGTGTGCAAGTTATGTACCACACACTGTATGTGGTGCTAAGAGATGAATAAACTTTATTAGGGTCAAGGATGATGAGTCACAAGTGGATGGAGTTCTAGTCTGTCTTCTGAGTTGTCTTTTTTACAATGTTTATGTTCTTTAATATAGACTTTTATCAACCTGCTCTTTATAATTGCATGCAAACCAGAGTCCAGGTTAATTCACATTTATGGCTATGATGTATTATTATGTCACCCAAGATATGGGTATTGTCTTATTCAGTAAAATGTATAGGTTGGTTCACTGGGAACGAATACTTCCATTCAGTCAGCCAGAAGAAACAATCTAAGTTCCTCATTTCATAAATCATTCTTATTGTTAAACCAAAGGTTTTGGACTCTTCAATTTCTACTGAGCTGTAAGTATTTCTCTTAAAAGTGCATATAAAGGTTTTCCCTCAGAAGCAAGTGCTTCCTCTTCCATGGAATTTAGACACTTTCATGGAGTATCTCTTGCTTGACAGGGATTTCATACAGGAACTCAAGTCTCTGTGCATGGAAAACAAGCTAAATCTAGAGCAGCCTCTCAGGGAAAAGAACCCTAACAATAACTCTATGCAATAATATCAGCACTTAAAATACAATATAGATTCTGATTGTATGACCCTTCTCTTGCCATGCCTTCGCGTGCTGAAACAGAAGTGTACTCAGTAGAAGATATACTAAGAAGAGTGGAAGATATGCTAGAAACAAGACATAAATGGAGCCATGTTGTTAGGGAGTTGGGTCTGCTACAGAACGTTCCAGGACCACAATTGGAGCACATGCCCTTGCATTGATGGTAGTCTCCATCTGAGAGAGACCACCTGGTTTATAGTCCAGGCCCATTCTTCTTTCATGGGAGAATCAAACATTCCCCCAAAATAACTTGGCAAGGGCTTTTAATTTTCCTGTGAAAGAAAAATGGGCCCGGACTGCAAACTAGGTGGCTTCCATGAGATGAAAGAGACCATCAATGTAAGGGCATGTGCCCTAATTGTAAAAGAACTGCAAAAGAAACCTCATAAATTCTTTCCCAGATGTTGGCCTGATCAGTCAAATTACTATAAATCTCTCTCCACTTCCAAGTTACCTTATTAATTTCATGGTTCACATCAAGCTCTGAATAAACATAGATAGTGCTCCAGAGACAACTGTTATTCCTTCACCCAGTCTAACCCAAACAGACTAAACCAATTTTAAAAAGGGAAAAGGACACAGCACATACACACGGTATGGCAGCAGTTTTAATTGGTTTAGCCATATGTCTTTCTCTCACAGGGCCCACAGAATAATATACTGCTGCCTCCGTTCTTCAGGTAGAAGGGAAATATTAATGTTGGAGTTTGCTACATAAATGAGTCATCACTATGTATGTAAAACCTTTTTTGCATAGCATGAGAAGCTAGATTTTTTCCCCTCTATATATGAAATACGAGGTATAAGTTTTTTGCCGGAGAATAACAATTTTAACTATATTACATGTTTAAAATCCCAACTGAATATAATATAACTTTACTAGCTCATTTCTCCTGAGGCATCAACACCATATATCACTACTAGTGCCATATGGCATGTCTGAACTATCATGATCAGCACTTTATGTGAAAATGAAAGCATTCAATATGGTCTCTCTTCTCTAATGCTCTGAGGTCAGATACAATATTGCTGGAGGCAGTGAAGATGCATTTTTATCACACACTTGAGAGACATCCATTTGACATATTTTATAGTTTTCCAGGTTAAGACCAGCCAAGCTTTTCCTTTTTTGCACTGACCCGACATGGGGTCATTCTCTATAATAACTATCTAAAATTCATTTAGATAAGTTTCCACATGCTGTAATGCTCAAAAAGCCACACATAACCAAATGTTTTTGGGCTGAAATCAGTGTCTCGTGTGTTCTTGCTACATAGCACTGTAAAGCCTAGAATGTACATATCTGGAACCAGTTAGGGTACTGACTTTACCTAAGGGAGAATTACCACCTCCTTTGCATATCCTAGGTTTTTTGTGAAAAGATGACTTTTTTCCCCATTTCCTCACTTAGAAGACTCTTGAAAGGTTTAGTGACCTAGCTAAGAACATCTTGTAGCTTGGTTTTAAAACTCAAATTCCAGCATATGACAATATATGGCAGTGCCTCTTTTCCACTGTAAGTTCATGACTCATTGTCCATTTTCAAACTTCCATAATCAGTCATCAGAAATATAGTGGTAGTGCAGTACCTTTTATCTGCAGTTCCTGTTATACCTTTTTTTCCCAATTGCTCTAAAGCCGAGGAAGAATACTGAAATAAAATATAGTCTGTAACTCCACTGAGATCACAGCTACTCGCTTTAATTGCTTTAGGATTTATCATAATATATATTATTTCCACCCTCATTTTTCAGTGTGATAGTAAAATAAACCAAATGGGAGTTTTTAGCACTGTATGAGGTAAAACTATAGTAGCTAGGACTATGTGGATGTATAGAGGCTTGTGGATGTGGCAAAGTGTTTCATGTTTATTAACTGATTAAGCTTCATAATACCTCTGAGGTAAGAAGTGCTATTTGTATTTTAAAGACTGGGGAAAATGAGAGAGAGAAGTTAAGTGTCTTGCTCTGAGTCTCATATAGCAAACATATTGTCGTAAGAAAGGCTCGCAAACCCCCATCTTCTGAATTGTTTTAACCAGAAGACCTTAGGTTCCCTCTCTAGATAAGTACTTTTCTTTGGCCATGAAAGCTGTTTCGAAAGGTGGTCCTGAACAGAAAAATTAGCATGATTCTTTATGTCTATTGACTTTCAGTAATCTCTTATGAAGCCTGCTGCATTACAAGTAGAGGATTAGATTCTGGGACATTAATTACAACTTTATTTTGCCACTGATTCCATTAACTTCTGGACCACTGGTAGAGTAATACTCCATTCACTGTAAGTAACAGTATTAAAATCTGGCTCCACAGAAAATGCCTTCTAACTGAAGACTCACATATCTAGTCTGCAGATGTAACTGAAAACCAAGGCTACCTTACAGTATTGCATGATACAAGAGAAAAAAAAAAAAATCAGTCAATATTGTTCATTTTTAAATTACCTAGTTTTGACCATATTCCTATGCCTAACTTCTTACGCATGTTTTAATGAGTAATGACCTTGAGCATCTATACATGTGAAGGGACTCTGCTCTCATGCATGCTAATTAGTATGCACTGGAGCAGACTCAATTAATCGAATCTACTGACAGTCTGCTGGAGCGTGCTAATTAGCACACTCCAGCAGCCTCTGCATCACATGTGTTCAGCTTCCCCATGTTTCAAAATGGCAGCGAGGGCACTTTAACTAAAGTTTGTCAAACAAGCTTTAGTTAAAGCACCCCTGCCACCATTTTGAAGTGCAGGATGCTGAATACATGTGACATTGTGGGTGCTTTAATTAGAGTGCCTCTCAAAGTCACTCTAATTAAAGAACCCTCCACCCCATAGCACATGTATAGATGCTGCTTATTTCCCTGGAAAAAAAAAGACTGGTCAGGTGCTTAACTAAACAAGTAATAGTAGTCCTATGTAACTTATGCTCCATCCAGTGAATCTTTAAAGATAATATAAGTAAAATTCAAATATAAAGTTAAAATTAACAAATTTAAATTTCTATTTCAATTTAACATATTTTAAATTAAATGCTAAACTGCTTTTTCATATTCTACTGTGATAAAGATGCTAAATTCACTAAAATAATTATTTAGTTGATCTAATAAAAGCTATCACATTTACCCAAAGAACCTTATCTGAAATTATTACACATTAAAAAAAAATATTTCCCAATTCTAAAATCAAGCTGTGTTATAATTTGTTTTGTTTTGTTCCATGCTGTTTTGTTTTTTTCACTTCCTATGAAGGATAAATCCTCCAGCAGCTCAACTTTACCAATAACATAAGTTTTTTAACTGGACTTCAACTAAACTTTAAATGGACTAAGAGATATACAATCAGAATCATAGAAAGATAGGGCTGGAAGGGACCTCAAGAGGTCACTTATTCTAACTCTGCTGAAGGCAGTGCTCATCACTTTTTCTAAACCCTTCCAGGCAAATCTCTCAGAAAAGAATACCATTGACATTCAGGATATAGACCATGTTTCCCTGGCTGCCGTATCAGGTGAAATGGGACTTTTTAGTTTCACCTGGGGGAAAAAAGGGATCCAAAAGTTATTGAAATAATATTTGTTTGTAGGACTTGGATTTAGGCTTAAATCTGTTTATAAATTTATTTACTTGACTAGTGTCAGTAGGATTTTAAATAGGGTTTAAGGTAATGAGGTACAGTGTGTTGATCTAATGTCACATGGTGTCATATATACCTCAGTCTTGAGATATTTTGGGTCATACTTTTCTAATCAATTTAAGTAATATCTCTAGCATGCAGCAAATGTAAAATTAGTATAGAATTTAAATTTACTTCAAAGGAGCAACTGATGTGAATAAATTTATGCTGAAGAGTTTGCAGAATTGGTGATGTAAATTGTAAATTTCTCTAGAAAAAGACCATGTCTTTTATATACCTATAGAACATCTTCCACATTTTGGCTATACCAGAAGTAAAATTAATCCTTTCAAAATAAATGTCAATATAACAATACCAAGGAGACTTAATGCTGCCATTTTTACAGTCACATTTCAGACCTGAAATGTAGAACATAGCAGATATTCCAGCAGGTTTTGTATTATGAGATGGGCTAACATGAATAAAAACCATGTACAATTCCTCCAAAATCTCCATACATTCAAAATAAATCATAATTTTGAAGTATTTCTAGGGGGCAAAGTTGTGGGGGAAGATACTGAGAGCTGAAGTTTTCCTCTTACAAGGTAACAGTTAGGTAAATGGAGGTTAAAAATATGTGAACCAGTTTAAACCATTAAGAGCTATTAACAAAAATAGTTTCTCAGTCTTGAGGCATATAGATTCGGTATTTTCTTGTGGTGATTTACTTAGTTGGGTATTTTCTTTAGCTTGCATCAGATAGTAGTGTACACCAGTAACAATAACATGATTCTCATCATTATTACTTCTTTCTCAGCTTTCTGTAGTAATACCATACTCAAGTCCAGTAAACACAAATCATTTCTCTCTCTTCCCCTGTGTTTCATCCCTTCTATTTTTGAAAGTTGGGTTGGGGGTGGAAATTGAGAAGGAATTCACCAGGTATGTATTTTGTCTTTGAACAGTCACTGATTGTTATTCTTATGGGCTACAGAGCCCATCTGGAGCAGAGCAAGAGCGGCTCTGGAGTACCCCTACCCCCAGGCCAGCTAGACACAGTGAAGGTGGCAGGGGAGGGAGGAAAAGAAGAGGGGAAGTTCCATAAAAAAGTGTCCTCAGCTGCTTCTCCCACAGCATGGCTGTCAGATACAGGGGTGTCTGTGCCACAGCATCCCCTCCCACCTCCAGATCTGTCCCTGCCTACATACACACGTATGCTTACAGTGGGTGGGATTTTCCACGGCATTAGTCTAACTGTACTCCTATTTAAGTCACTGGTAAAATTAATGGACTAGAGTTAGGCCCAAATTGAATGTTTTTGAAAATCTGCCTGTGTGTTTTCTCCAGTCACCCTAACAGAGGTATAGGCTACTGAAGACAAAAGAAGAGATTACTAGAATTCAAGTTGTAAAAGCATTTATATCATAATCTCTGTGTAAGTTTTTGAAACGTTAACTTTTAGGCTCAGGCTTCAGGCTTTGTTTGGCAATATCTGCATTTTATTTGAAATGTTTTTACAAAATGTATTCATTGTTTATTTTAAGGAGACTGAAAACCCTGTCATTTTTCAGGGGTTCAGGGAATAATTTGGAAACAGCTCAATATTTTAAATTGACATATACCATGAACATAAGACCTGGACTGTAAATGAAACATCTCATTGTGTAATGCAAGGACAGCAACCTATGGTCCACAGGCTGGATCTAGCCTATGAAGAGACTAAATCTTGTCTGTGGTGGTACATGGCAGGACATGGAGATGGGGCATCATCTCCACCCTACACCATGCCTTCTTCTGCTGATGCTGCAGATCTCATCTGAAGCTCCTTGGCCCTCTGTGTTTTGTCACATCCCCTACTGCAGCTTCCACTTACCCTCACCTCTGAATTTGCTGCTCCCTGTCAGTATTGGCCATGGAGATCAGCAGCCTGTGACCAAGGAGCCAGCAAACAGGGACTGCCAACAGGGGAGCAGTTTGCAGGAAGTTGCTGGAGGCAAGAGGAGGGAAGACAGAGGAGAGAAGCCAGGCCAGGCACTAGATCCTGCCCAGGAAAGGTAAGTGATCCAGTTGCCTGTACCTTTGGTTTAGCTGAATGTTTGTTGGGTTGGTGGGTGTGTGCTCTGAGAAGCCGGGAGTGAGTGTTGATTGCTGTGGGATTGCTGTCTGGGCCTGAGTTAGTATGCTTAGGAGTCTAGTCAGTAATGCACTGCAGGATAAGAGTATTAGCAAGATGTGACTCCAGGAAGGGGGGTCATCCCTAAGGAAGCAATCTTTTGGGCACAGAGGCAGACTATCCCAGTATGTGGGAAAAGGGGGAAAGGAGCCAAAAAACTTCCTTGGCTAAACAGGGAAATCCAGGAGTGTTTTTTGCCTCAGTGTTCCTGAACAGGAGTCAAGATAAGTCTCCTAATGGGTTCTTAGATGAGCATCAGAAGGACACCAGCTCACCCACGTCGACACTGACTTGGTGCAGAGTCACTTGGATGGACTGGATGTGTTCAAGTCAGCTGGCCTGGATGAGCTGCATGCAAGAGTACTGTAGGAATTGGCTGGTGTCATAGCAGAACCACTGGCACAGCTGTTTGAGTACTCATGGTACTTTGATTAGGTCGCAGAGGACTGGAAAAGGGCCAACGTGGTCCCTATTTTCAAGAAGGGGAGGAACAAGGATCTGAGTTATTATAGGCCTCACCAGATGAGTCAGTCTCACCTCCATCCTTGGAAAGGTCTTTGAAAAGATTATGAAGGATCATATTTGTGGGAGTCCAGCAGGAAAAATAATGCAGCAGGGAAATAATCATGGATTTGTAGCAGGTAGATCATGCCTGACCAATCTGGTTTCATTATATAACAGGGTCACAAAATGCTTAGATGCAGGAATAGAGGTGGATGTCATTTTCTTGGACTTTAGCAAGGCCTTCAATGTGATATCTCATCCCATTCTCGTAAATAAATTAAGAGGCTGTGACAGATGTTTACACAGTCTGGTGGGTGGTAAATTTGTTGGAGCCGCAGCCAGATAGTGGTAGTAGATGGGTTGGTATTGACCTGGAAGAAGGTGGGTAGTGGGGTCCCACAGGGTTTGGTCCTTGGACCTGTACTCTTCAGTATCTTCATCAGACTTGGATGCAGGTGTGAAGTGTACTCTGTCCAAGTTTGTGGATGATACTAAATTGTGGGGTGCAGTACACATTCCAGAGGATAAGAAACGATTGCAGGCAGTCCTGGATAGGTTAGAAAAGTGGGCAGTACACAACAGGATGCAATACAACACAATAGGATGTAGTACAACACTAGGATCGAGCACACCTAGGGAACAAAAATATCCAGCACACATACTGACTGGGAAGTGACCCTATCAGCAACACAGAAGCAGAAAGGGATCTCAGAGTCATAGTGGACTCCAAGATGAACATGAGTCATCAGTGTGATGAAATCATCAGCAAAGCTAACTGAACTTTATCATGCATCAGCAGATGCATGACATAGATCCAAGGAGGTGATACTTCCCCTCTATGCAACTTGGTCAGACCGCAGTTAGAGTAGTGTGTCCAGTTTTGGGCAACATACTTCAAGAAGGATGTTGATAGACTTGAAAGGGTTCAGAGGAGGGCCACTCATGTGGTTAAGGGCTTACAGGATAAGCCCTATGAGGAGAGACTGAGGGACCTGGACCTCTTTAGCCTCTGCAAGAGAAGGCTGAGAGGTGATCTTGTGGCTGTCTACAAATTCACCACGGGGTGCAGCAAGGGATCGGATCTGCTGTTCACCAGGGCACCTCTTGGGGTAACAATGATCAATGGCCACAAACTGACAGAGAGCAGATTTAAGCTAGATAGCAGGAAAAACTTCTTCATGTTCTGCTCCAGTTGCTGCTCCTGCTGCACCATCTGGGGACGGAGCCCACAGCTGGGGGGCAGGATGCAGGTCAGAGCGAGCTGGGCTGTAGGTGGGAGGGGCCCAGACCCAGGCCCCCAGTAAATTTTCATCTATCACTGGTTGGGGCAACTATCACAGTCTTCCGCTTGCAGGGGTGAAAAAAGGCTATTACCAGCAGCTGCACACATTCCCAATTGCGAAGCAACAGCAACCCGAAGTTGCCACTTCTACTTTGTCCCAGATCTGTCTACACTTCTGAGTCCTAAACCCTCCTTAGTTGCCACTCAAGTTCCCTTTTCCTGCCTGAGCTGCTGCTCTGCTTTCTGCTACCAGGATTATGCTCCCTGCCTAGTGTGCTGCTCCAATTTCTGCTTCTTTCCCTGTGCCCCTGCCTGATTTGCTGCTTTGCTTTCTGTTTCCTGCCCCATCTGACACTGTACTGTCTGCCCCCTCCCTCCCTGATCTGCTACATGCCGCACACTTATGATGCTCAGACCATTTGGGGCACCTGTGCCACAGGTTGGCCACCTCTGGCAGTTTTAAGTATGGCAGAATTGGTGCTCTGCTGTTACAAGGATGTAACTACCTTAAGATGTCTGCAATTCAAATCATCAAAAAGGACCCTCGGTTGTTTTTCTCACTCCTAAATGTTTTCAAATATAGCTCAATGTTTCAAACACAAATGTCATCTAAACTAGAGATACCCGTCAGTCTTGTTTCAAGGAAACTATAGCCATTAGGGGTGTGTGAAATGAGTCATATTCGATTCAGATTTGGCCAGAATTGGGGACAGTGATTCAAGTCACTGATTCAGATCACTGTCCCCAATTTGATTCCGCCGAATCCAAATCTGAAGATTCGATGCTGATTCAGAGAATCAGCAATTTGGCCATATACACAGCTTTAAATGTTTTTTCTACATACCTTGAGGTATCAGGCACAGCTCATGAATGCTGCAATGCTGGAAAGGATGAAGCGTCCCACAAGAGCATGGGGGGGAGGGGGGAGGCCTGTGTGCTCGGCGTTGAACCCAGAAGTGGACCAGAAGTAAGATCAGCCATGGGGGGGGCCCACAGCTGCCCCTCCCTGCATCTATTAAAAAGAGAAGGAGAATGAAACTCCTAACAAATTCTAATGTCCATCATTATCCTAACTTACAATATAGTGAATCCAGGAGGCACCAGTCACCAAGCAGGGAGACCCCCCCAGTGTGCTTTCCCAGAGACCTGGAAGTGGACTGGAAGTGCTTCTGGTCCACTTCTGGGTCTGCCACCAAGTGTACTGGGGAGCCCCCACACTCCTGTGGGATGCTCCATCCACCCCAGCATCTCAGCATTCATGAGCCACCTGGTACTTTAAGGTATGTAGAAAACACATTTAAAGCTGTGTCTGTATAAAGCTGTGATGTCCTTTGGAATACTTGTACACAGCAGTAGGAATGCACAGTGTAAAGCATTCATCCTTCTTTGACTTAATTTGAATTGGGTCCAATATCATTAGAAAAATAATGTTTACTGGCAGCTGCAGCTGCTTCTAGGGCTCTGACATGGTCGTGCCCCATGCCTTGCCCTGTACCTGGCAATCATGGCCTGCTGCATCATGCACACCTGGCCTGGACAAGCCTCCAGTTTCATCCGTCTGCACTGAGCTGCCTCCCCCCTCACCCCGCCCCAGTGCTCACCCTCCAGGCATCAAGGGGCACCTGTTTGGCAGGGGCCCCTGGGAGCAGCCACAGATGGGCCACTGGCAAGACTAATTTGTGGCATGCCTGCCAAAAAGTTTGGCCACCTCTGTTTTAGAGGATGACAGTAAGCACTATAAAGTCTTCATATCATTTTACGTTACTTAAAAATTTCCCTGCATCTATTAAAAAGAGAAGGAGAATGAAACTCCTAACAAATTCTAATGTCCATCATTATCCTAACTTACAATATAGTGAATTACAGGCTCTTATATTTTTTTAAGGTTCTATTTCAGGATTCTAATAACTTGGATACATTATGTCTACTACCTTCCTTGAGAGTTCCATATTTTTAGACTGATATTGATTCAGTTCAGACCTCTTGGTTCCATTGATTAAAAGCTGGAAGACATACACAGATTGCAGACCTTATAGAAGTAGGAGCTTTTAGGATAATCAGCAGTAGCAGGAGAATAAAGCAAACTGAATTTACCAGAGGTGTGTGGCACAGGTTAGTGCGGGGTCCTGTGTCGGGGCTCTGGTTCCAGCATGAACCTGCAGGTGGGGGCATCCACAGCTCCTGCCCCTGGCCTAGGGGGCAGCATGTCTACATCTGAATCGATTTGGAGGGTTCTGATTTGATTTGAAGAGATTAAAAGGTCATCTGATTCAATTTGGATTTGGAGATTTGGCCACCGAATCTAGCTGAATCTCCACCGAATTGAATCAGTGAGCGAATCATCACACAGCTCTAATAGCCATTTCCCTTCCCCTGTAAGAAAATACATGACAGCATACTTAGCCAATAAGAGCCAAAGTTAAAAGCTCTCAAAAGAAACTTCATGATTAGCTGAGCAGAATGATCCTTAGAGAAAAATGAGAGGTGGGAAAAGTATTTTTAGGAAAAGTATTAGTCCTATTGTACAAGTCACTGATAAGATCCCATCTAAACTCCTGCATACCATTCTAGTCATCTGTCTTCAAAAATGATTAATTTAAACTAGAACAGGTGCAGAAAAGGGCTACAAGAATAATTAAGGAAACGAAGAACCGATTTTAGGAGATTAAAAAAGCTTGTCTTGTTTAGCTTAATAAAACAAGATCGACAGAAGATATGGTTACTTTTTATAAGTTCAGGTGTTAATAGCAGGAAAGAGGAAAGCTTTTAAGTTAAAGTGCAATACCAGTACAAAAATCAAATGGGTACAAACGGGACATGATCCAATTTAAACTGAAAATAAGATGATTTCTAACCTCTGGAAGAGTTAAGTTTTTAAATGGTCTTCTGCACAAAGCAGTGGAAGTAAGCAAACTGAATTTCTTTAACATGGGGCTTGATAAGTTTACAGAAGGGAAGGAATGATATTATAAAGTGTTTGTGGAGTAATAATCAGAGCATGCAATTTGTGTTTGTGTTATCTTTTGACAGGGTTGAAAGAAACTTGAATTTTATGTAGACAAGCTGAATATGTAGGAAGTATCTGGTTATTCTGTGTTCAAGGTTTCTTTCTGTCTCAAGCTGGGGCCAGAAAGAAATCTATCTCCCCTCTTGGGACTGCATGCTACTAGTGGTCTTTAAGGGTGTAAAAAATAAATATATATTTCCTTCTCTTTTGTTCATCATATACAATGGTCACAAGTGAAGGCATTTAGGGAGAGAACATCATTTAAATAAAAAAAGCAGAAATGTAAAGTATTTTAATTTGATCTGAATGTACATATAGATTCTGGACAATCATGGCCTAGCCACTATTTTGAAAGTTTACTACCCCCTGAAAAAGTTAAATACTTTAACTGTGTAAACAACCTATATGCTAAGATATATCCCAATTAGTCTGACTCAAAGCATATGGGAATCACAGAAAAACTTCTGTCAGCTTCAGTGTGCTTTGATTACAAGTTACAAAAAACATTCATAAAGATCAGAGCTCCTTACAGATATTCATTCATATAGGAAAATGCCCCCAAATGCTGGAAGTCACTGTTTACTATGAATTCTTATCCAGCTTTGACAGTAGTGTTAATGAAAGCAAGCTTGCAGCCTGTTTGACTATAGCCATTGTTATGAATCTTTCAAGTCAGTCACACTTAAGATTTGTTAACTTCAGTTAAGAAACCCAGACTCTTCTTATAAGATTAATTTTAAATAACCAGTGTCTCAAAAGGTAAATATAGTCACGGAACACATCTGTCAAGAAGTCATTCAACATGCTGTGCAAAGAGAATATATTATTTAAATGTTCACAAATTATTGCAAACCCAGAAGAATTAATTTACTTTAATTTTGATAGTTAGTAGATGTCTACATATTTTGGACTAACATTTCAAACAGCATGAAGACAAAGTACTAAAATTGTCAATTTTGCTCTGCACACCATCCATTATTGAAAATTGAGCTCTCTGGGTTATATTGAAAATATTCAGCAATATTGTCCTAGCCTATGAATTGTACTTAGGAACACATGAATTATTGCAGTGCTACTGCATAATAATGTTCAATGAAAGCTGTTTTCAGTTTGTAGTAAGCATACATGCACATGTGCATGTGAACACCCCCCCCCCACCAGAGATATTAATACTCCTCATGATCTCAAGCGCATGATGCATAAAGCGGTTCATTTCTCTGGAGACCACAAAAATCACAGACACACACTCATTAGATGGCACAAAAGGTGTATTTGCAAATAGGGTCAGAGCAGAGTCAAGAACTCAGATTACTCCGAACCAACAAAGGAATTTTGCAGGCTGTATTTAGCTCCTGGTGGGAAGGGGTTAACTCCTCGCTTGCTGGGAGGAGGCCGCTGCCTGGTGCTGGGCCGGGTCAAGCCCCTGCCCAGGCCCCTACTTGGCCCAGCCCCCCAGGGAGAGAGGAGTGAAGGAGGGGGTACTCACCAGTCCCCAGTCCCCCTCCTGTAGGGCAGGGCCCCCCAAATCCCAGGCAGGGCCCCCCTGGCCTGAGAAGCCAGTGTTCCCCAATGGCAGGCCCACTGCGCATGCGCGTAGTTTAAAAGGGCCTGCCAAACAGGGGAAAAAAAACCCACACAGGTAGGCTCTGGAGCGGTGAGAGATGTGCAGGTGAAGCCCGCTGCACCCCCACTCCCCCGAAGCCCCCCAGACACCCCCTCAGCAGCCGCAGAGCCCCCTGCCGACCCCCAGCACAGCCGGAGGTGAGCGGGCTCGTGGTGGGAAGGGGTTAACTCCTCGCTTGCTGGGAGGAGGCCGCTGCCTGGTGCTGGGCCGGGTCAAGCCCCTGCCCAGGCCCCTACTTGGCCCAGCCCCCCGGGGAGCCACGCAACCAGGCTGCGTAAACAGGCGCTTGAGTTAGCGCGGAGTTCGCACAGGGGAGGGCGTGGGAGGGCACGAGACTCTGCCTGCGACCCCCCCAGCCATAGCCAGCCCCAGCCGTAGCCAGCCTACCAGAGGCATGACACGGATGGGCACGCGCCGCACCCCAAGGGTCCTCTCGGGCTCTGCGGCCCCTCCACTAGGCACCTCAGAGATGGCCACCCAGACGGAGCCCATGGTTCCGGGCTCCATGCAGACGGAGCCCCTGGCTCTTGGCTGCGGGGGCTGCCTGTCCCTTTTTCAGGCTCTGGAGCCCGGGAGCATGGCCACCTCCCCTTGCGGGGTCTGCTCCCTACTGGGGTCTCTGGCACGCCAGCTGGAGGAGCTCCAGGCCACAGTCCAGAGACTGCGTGCCATCAGGGACTGCGAGCAGGAGATAGACTCCTACTGCCAGGCCCTTCTCCCCCGGGAGCCGCAGGGGAGAGCTCCGTCTCCCTCCGCGACTAAGGAGGACTCTGGGACCTCCCGCTCTGCCCAGTCAGGGGCATGGACCAAGGTGGTCAAGGGCCTCAAGGCCCGCCGCACCAAGGCCCTTGCCCCGCCGGAGCTTAGCAACAGGTTCGCACCTCTTGCAGCCCCAGCACAGCCCACACAGTTGCCAGCTCCCGCAGGCAACCCAGGCTCATCCGTAGCTACTGGCCCAGCTAAATCTGAGTGGGCACAAAGCTTTCTCTCGTGCGTGGATGACCTCTACCTGACTCAAGAAATCTATGGGCCAACGAGAGGCAAAGCGCTGCTTGACCTGGTACTGGCTACAGGGGACGACCTAATCGGCGACCTAGTGATTGATGGGAAGTTGGGTGACAGCGACCACGAGCTGATGACCTTCACCGTACACCATAAAGCTGGCAAGTCAGTCAGCAACACAGAAGTCCTTGACTTCAGAAAAGCCGACTTTGATAAGTTCAAGAGGCTAGTCGGTCAGGCCCTCAGGGACCGTGACCCCAGGGAGATGGGAGTTCAAGAAGAGTGGTTGCTTCTCAAGGAAGCGATCCTCAGTGCACAAGTTAAATCTATTCCAACATGGAGGAAAGGCAGCCAGAAGGCACAGCAGCCCCCCTGGCTCTCCAGAGACCTAGCGGACCTACTGTGGCTAAAAAGGAAAGCCTACAAAGGATGGAGGATGGGATTCACCTCCAAGGAGGATTACTCCGCGCTGGTCTGGTCCTGCAGGGACCAAACCAGCAAAGCCAAGGCTGCAACTGAACTCCAACTAGCTTCAGGCATCAAGGACAACAAAAAGTCCTTTTTCAGGTATGTGGGGAGCCAGAGGAAAAGCAAGGGCAATGTTGGACCCCTGCTAAACCAGATGGGGCAACTGACAACTGACGCCCAGGAAAAAGCCAACCTATTAAATAGGTACTTTGCATCAGTCTTTCATCAGTCACACGGGATGCCCATGCCTGCTATGGGACAGGGAAATCTGGGTGAGGGGGATCCCCTACCCTCCATCAATGCTGACCTCGTGAAGGAACACCTTGAGAAGCTGGATACCTTCAAGTCAGCTGGCCCTGACAATCTGAACCCTAGGGTACTCAAGGAGCTGGCGAGCGTCATAGCCCAGCCCCTGGCATGGATCTTTGAAAACTCCTGGTGCTCTGGTGTAGTGCCCGAAGACTGGAAGAAGGCCAATGTGGTGCCGATCTTCAAAAAAGGGAGGAGAGTGGATCCAGCTAACTACAGGCCCATTAGCCTGACTTCTATCCTGGGGAAGATCTTAGAAAAGTTTATTAAGGAGGCCATCCTTGAGGGACTGGCCCAGGCTAACATTCTAAGGGACAGCCAGCATGGGTTTGTTGTGGGTAGGTCTTGTTTGACCAATCTCATTTCCTTCTATGACCAGGTGACCTATCACCTGGACAAGGGAGAAGAGATTGATGTCATATATCTTGACTTCAAAAAAGCTTTTGATCTGGTATCCCATGATCACCTCTTGGCCAAACTGCCCAGTTGTGGCCTTGGCTCCACCACGATCTGCTGGCTGGGAAATTGGCTTCGTGGTCGGACCCAGAGAGTTGTGAATTGATGGCAGTCACTCATCATGGTGCCCTGTGACCAGTGGGGTCCCTCAAGGCTCTGTCTTGGGACCCATACTGTTCAACATCTTCATTAATGATGTGGACATTGGAGTCAGGAGTGGACTGGCCAAGTTCGCCGATGACACCAAACTTTGGGGCAAAGCATCCACGCCAGAAGATAGGTGGGTGATCCAGGCTGACCTGGACAAGCTCAGCAAATGGGCAGACGAGAACCTCATGGTGTTTAACACCGATAAATGCAAGGTTCTCCACCTTGGGAGGAAAAACCTTCAGCACCCTTATAGGCTCGGCAGTGCTACGTTGGTTAGCACTACAGAAGAAAAAGACTTGGGGGTCATCATTGACCACAAGATGAACATGAGCCTGCAATGCGATGCTGCGGCTAGTAAAGCGACCAAAATGCTGGCGTGCATCCATAGATGCTTTTTGAGCAAATCCCGGGACATCATTCTCCCCTTGTACTCGGCCTTGGTGAGGCCGCAGCTGGAGTACTGCATCCAGTTTTGGGCTCCACAATTCAAAAAGGATGTGGAGAAGCTTCAGAGAGTCCAGAGGAGAGCCACGCGCACGATCAGAGGTCAGGAAAACAGATCTTACGATGACAGGCTGAGAGCCATGGGACTCCTTAGCCTGAAAAAGCGCAGGCTAAGGGGTGATCTGATGGCCACCTATAAGTTTATCAGGGGTGACCACCAGGATCTGGGGGAACATCTGTTCACCAGAGCGCCCCAAAGGATGACGAGGTCGAACGGTCACAAACTCCTGCAAGACCGTTTCAGGCTGGACATAGGGAAGAATTTCTTTACTGACCGAGCCCCCAAGGTCTGGAACAGTCTGCCAGCGGAGGTGGTTCAAGCACCTACATTGAACACCTTCAAGAGTAAATTGGATGCTTATCTTGCTGGGATCCTATGACCCCAGCTGACTTCCTGCCCTTTGGGCAGGGGGCTGGACTCGATGATCTCCCGAGGTCCCTTCCAGCCCTAATGTCTATGAATCTATGAATCTCCTCCCTCCTGGGCACGTGTGCAGAAACAGGAACTCTTACAGCTCACTTCCGTTTCATACAAGCATACATGTGGTTACATCACTACATACATCGCATGTATAGTATAATTAACTACTTAAGTATGCAGGGCAGAGAGGTAAATATGCATCAGCTAATTAAGCATGCTCAGAGACTACAATAGGTCACCAAGAGTTCAAACCCCCCCCCCCTTTTCAAGGACACAGTCAGTTGAATTCCAGCTTCTGTAATCTGTATGAGAAAGGCTAGGGAGAAGCTGGGGGAGAGTCTGCGATTTAGCATAAGAAAAGCTGTGGCAAGGCTGGGAAAGGAAAAAAAGTCCTTGGCAGTGTTTCTTTCTTATCGGGTGCAAGATGCAAGCTGTGCACTTCTAACAATACTCCATTTCTAACACTATTCCATTTCAAATCAGACAATAAGACCTAGCATATAAAGAATGTGTCTCTCAACTAATTATATTTCACCGTCAAATAACTGTTCCCACACAAAACATCCTCTATTCATAGGTCAAGAATGATGTATAGTTTGTCTAGATGAAATGGACTCCTTTACTCTATATTTTTATGTATGGATTGTGCAGAGCTTTTAGGAATGCTAGACTACCTTGCTAGCATATAATCAGTATTTATCACCAACCAAAGGTACCTACACATCTGCCCAATATCTGCTTCAACAGCAGATGCATTGGAGCAGACTTGGTTGATTACCACGCCCCAGCAGCCTTGGCATTTCATGTATTTAGCGTTCCCATGTTTCAAAACGGCAGCAGGGCACTTTAATTGAAGCACATCTAATGAGCTTTAGTCAAAATACTCCTACCACCATCTTGAAGCACGGGACACTGAATACACAAGATGCTGCAGGCATTTTAATTAGAGCAGCTCTCAAGAGCAGTACTTTAACTAGAGCCGTTTTCCCATCCTGGAGCACATGTAAAGTTGCCCCAAATACCCAACTAAAGAACAAGGACTAATTCCTATAACCAGTTTTATTTTCTATAATCCATAGACAATATAATAAAACATTTAGATCCAAATCCTATTCCCCTTATTCCAGGCTTTTAGATGAGCAGAAGCTATGCATCTTCCTCAGGAAAATAAAATCCTATCCCACCTCCAAGGTACCTAGGTGTCTCATCCTGTAAATGGGCAGCCTGGTGCACCCTAAAGATCAAATCTATCCTGAAGAGACATATAACTCTTCCATTACTACCCTAGTCAACATGCAACCTTCAGCACTGCCAGAGGATAATCCCATTTCAGCCAAGGACCACATATACCTTCCACATTCTGCATCGCCACTATTGTGTTGCTTGATCTCATTATCACATAGTCATTGCCTGGGCTTTTTTTCTAACAGTAGATTTAGGAATTTGCATGCATTTCCAAACAAATTTAGATCTCAACAGAGTGACCTCATTGGCCATGCTGGGTTGCTTCTGAGCAGTCACAGCAAGCTACACCTAGTCTCTCAAAACAAACATATAAAAATGCATAAGAAAACTAGGTACCTCTGTGAAATGTTGACAATTGCTTGTGCAAGTATAAAATCAAGTTCAATTACACTGATGCCTCAATGCAAATATCTGCCATTTAGTGATCTTGGAGATAACATAAGATCTCAGTTTAAATGCTGATGTCAAACTGCAGCTAATAAACCATGTAGAACCCCTGCAGAAGCTGAAGCCCTGAAGGCCAGGAAGCAAAAATTGGTGCTCTCCTATTTGCCTTGCAGTAGTATCTGATCCCTTAGGCATGCAATTAAGTTATCTAGGTCAGGCTCTTTGTGTCCTCAACTCCAAGAAACATAATTAGAGTGCTCAGGTGGGCTGTAAGATTCCTGTGGTAAAATCAAATCTAGCAGGCTCTTCTGTAGCTGGGGACAGGGTCTCTATTTTTGGTCTCAAGTGCCAGACCTCAAGAAAAGGTTCATAGCTTAGGATCCTGAGCAGGGGGGAAGAGCGGGGGATACCATAAGCATTTAAGTGCCACCACTTTTCTCTCCAGTTTCATTCCCAGCTTGTTTAGGCAGCTCCTCAGGGAAGCACATAATTTCCCCCCATCCATTGCATAAGTAGGTTGGGTACTGAGTTTGGGGCTGAGAATCTCAATGCACTTCACGGCAATGGAAAATGCCTTTGAAGGCCTATTTTTTATCCCTCTGTATGCTTTTACAGATAGCTTTTGGGCAGAGCAGAACTAGGCATATTTGGTCAGGCACCCCAAGCTGACCACTTTTACTTCCACTGCTGGCTTTAGCCAAGGGCCCACTATTCCAAGTCCTCACCTCTGCTGCAGCTGAGCTAAGTTATAGCACCATGGGGCCACCCTTCAATTGTGAGAAATGCAAAAGAACAAATAAAATTCAACAAATAAAATGCCACTTAGCTTTCTGAGTAGTTCCTTGCTTAGTCCACTTGCCCCTGGCTCATTGGGCTTCCCAGGGTTTCATGCTTTCCCTCTTATCTCTCAGAGGCTTTCAGGGAAGCATGCACAACTTCTGTGCAAACAAAAGAAACAAACAGAAGAAAAGCCCTGCTCATGGCTCCTCCTGGCAGGCTGATGGACCTCTGTCAGCCGCAGGCTCAGTGCAGCAATGCTTACTGCCTGCTGCTGGTGTTTTTTATTTCCTCCCTGGCCCATGGGGGCTGGTTTCTCTTTATTTGTACACCTAGGTGAGTTTCCTTGCTAGGAGGCTTGCTGCATCACCAGCCCTGTATCCTCAGCCCCTAGTGAGTTCTTCTACATCTGGGGTAGATATGGGGCCTTGCCACCAGGCACAGTAGACAGTGGGGAGGGGAATGTTTCCAGGATAGAGGGCCGTTAGGGCTCTTCCTCACCCATAGTAACAGGGCATGGCCTTGTTATACCATCCTGTTCCATGTAGCGCTCAAAAATAAACTAGAAGGAGAACTATATCTCTATTCATTGAAAATGTGTCAAATACTACAAATTCAGATAATTCAGTTCTTGAATGCAAACATTCAGCCTATCTGCTGGTTACATGGATGGACAACAAGGCTATGATAAAGAAATGTTTACTTTTATTAAGCCAGTTCTGTATAAGGACTACAGATGGGTTTTGATAGGTTAGACTAATAATGCAGCCAGATACAAAGATCTTCTGGGATGAAGTTATCCATACATTATTTGACCAAATTAAAAAATAAACTCTTTGGCAGATAGTCCATACTTTCTCTTATTTTTAAAGAACACCTTAGATAATTTTTTCTTTAAAAGTCCTCTTAAGATTAAGAAGTACCTAAATCTCCAGGAAGTTTTTCAGTGCCTGGACATTTATATTTCCAGATTTAGTGAAGGAATTTAAGTTAGCAGAAATTAAACCTAACTTAAATATTATTCATTGTAAGATAGCAAAAAATCTTGAGGGAATGTTTTTTCCCCCCCTCAGTCAGCCTACCTTAAACATTTAATTTACTGACTTTTTTATACCCATGTACAATATGGACTAATCATCCTTTCATACTATTCCCATGGTATCAGCCTGTTTTACAAACTCTCTGAACAGATCAGAATAATTTATTTAAATTAGCTTTTAGTGATCTCAGACCTGGAATAATTTGAATAAGTGAAACAACAATAAAAACCTGGAAAGGTTGATTTTTATAAAGTCTTCCACTTCTGATACTCATCTCATGCCAAATAATATTGGGAATACATATGTTGGCTAATGCAAGAGAAAAGTTTTCTAACAGGCAAATCTATAGACTGTTGCCAAACCAATGTCATAAATTATATTGAAATAAGCAAATATGCTCTATGGAATATTTTTTTCTTTATGGAAAGTAATATTGTAACATCTGTATACAAAACTGTACATAACAGTACCAAACTATTTTGATAATACATTATCAAATATTATTTGATGATTGTTTTCAAAGGCTTTGCAGGGAGTTAAATGTATATTTCCTGTTGATCTTAATACATATCCTATGCTTAAATCTCTTTGGTGGCTTTGAAAGGTCCACCCTACGTGTCTATTTTTTTTCTGTCCCAGAACCAACATACAGAACATTACCTTTAAGTTAAAAATAACCACTTACTTAAGTGAGGCAAATTATAGAAACTCTCCTGGACTATGTCCTCATGAGCAGAGGTGTGCGGTTGCTGCAGGGAAAAAAGAAGCAGCACAAATTTGCACCGCTGCTTTTTGCCCTAGTGCACACCCCTGCATATGTGGTTAGCACACAGAAAAATGCCCTAGGTGGGGTAGGGGAGGCTGGGACCAGCACCTGGGATGGCTCCAGCAGCCTTATATGGGGTCCGTGGGGCCTCGTGAAGTTCCAGCAGTGGGAACTGGGATGTGTGGAATCCAGCCAGCAGCTGGAGACTGGCCAGGCTCTGGTTTTGAGTGACAAACTGCCACTATGTACGTTGCCCCTCTTTTCTGGCATGGGTTTTTTTTACACCCAGGATTTTCAGTTGCCAAATAATCATCCCTGCTGCAAATTAGCAGCATGGTGAACACTTGTATGTGCAGCATGTGAGTTTTGCGGCACCTTAGACAGGTCTGCAGCACTACAAACTACATATGCACACTTGTCTGGACAAGCCCTCTAAGGAAAGTGGGTATTTGGAATGTATGATTAAAGTTTGTGCCTTAGTATGCTTAAATTAAGGCCTAACTCTCTGCTACTGTAGAGCATATCAGGTGCCCTCATTTATGACATTTTTATCATTTCCTTATAATTTTATCATGACAGTTACACTCTTAGTTAAAATTGGCAATATGGTTATACCTTTCTGGTGGATAGTGATGAAAGCCAACTCTGAAATTTATCAGCTACAGCAGCTTAGGAAACCAATGGAAGTTATACCAGGGATGAGTTGGGCCATTAATGGTTTTTGACTGGTAAGTATAAATTTAATTAATATAAATATTCTATTAGTCAAGATGTTAGATGCCTCTCATATCTAATCAGTAGGGCTTCTGTGCAGAAGCATCCCAGTGCCTTGATTTTTCTTTTCTTATGGAGGACCTCCAGAAGCTGTTCTCTGGTAAACTGTTCGTATCACAAATACACTGATACAAGCTGAACAAGGTCCTCAAAATTCATGAGTTAGCTTTCACTTTCACCTGGATGCATGATCATTTTTGTAAGCCTGAATGAAATCCATTATGCCATCAATGTTCAATGACTAAAGAACACAAACATTAGTGCCACCGAACTGTCAAAAGTAGACATATTTGCAAGTATTGAACTTGTGCAGGAAGGAATGCTTTGAATAAAGTTAGTGACTTCCAGCTAACAAAGCATCATTTCAGATATGTAACAAACAAATCACATCAGTCTCGCAGACAAAAGAACATACTTGACTACATTAATGTTGCATCTTATTTAGAGCTCTACTGTGTTCCTAGACAGGAGTTTTTGCCTTTAACTTTAGTGGGAGCAGCACTGGGGCTGCTGTGTTATTTCAGAAAGTATTGGCTTCAACTACTGGTAGTAATATGAGAAGAAAATGCAATTTATAATTCTGACTTCTGCAGAGATCATACTGCAGCAGATATATAGTACTACCAAAGCTTCAGGAACAAATCATAACGTACTTACTTCTCAAGGTCTTTCCCCTGTATTTATAATAGCGTATGAACAGAATGAGATGGCAAATTCACATAGGAAGGATATTTTGAAGTGTCTGTGGGAGCTGGTGCAGGAATATTTTGAAGAATCGCTGCATCATTACCTTTTTTGTGTCAGAGTGCATAACATTTGTGCCCATGTTAGCTCCTCCACACAGGCCCATATAATTCTTTAGGAACAGTAAAAATGAAGCATACAAAGGAAAAATGTTTTTATGACTGATGCTAGAAGTATAGCAGGGCAGTTATATACCTGAGCAGCAGTGATGCAGTGCCATTTGTAGCAGCCAAATCGGGCTAATTTTATGCCTCACTACAAAGAGAGCACCTATTACTGCTTCCCCAGTCACATCCTCTGCTCCCCACCATTATGTTTCTGATCAGAGCAGTAGGTTAGGACTCATGGCATATGGGTTCAGTTCCTGCTCTTGAAGATATCTTGTATGATCTCTGGAAATGTATTTAACTAAAGATACTGCAAATACTCATGTACCCACTTATTTTTTAATGTTCATTCAATTTTCTCTGGGCTTGAATTTGAAAGTAACACCAGAAGTATTTGCAAGACTGAGACCTTAATTCTACCCTCATAACCTACCTATAAAATGGAACAGTGCTATTTCCTTTGTCCCACTTTTTATGATTTTTTAGGGTTTTTTATAACTATGACATGGACTGTATTTTACTATCTGTTTGTACAGTTGCTAACAGAATGGAGGCCTGATTTTGGTTGTGTCTTCTCTGTGCTACTGGAATACAAACAGTAGGTATCAATACCACATAAAAAAATTTCAAACTCTGGTACCCAGAAGTAGGTGCCAAAGGCATCTGCATAAGTGTCCCAATCCTGAAAAGCAATGAATATTGCTCCATTTAATTCCAGCTGAGTATCTTCAAGACTCAAACATATGCAAATTAGCTCTAAAAGCAGCAAGGAGCACTTAGGAATGCTAACGGGCACTCAGCAAAAGCAAAAGAAAGGAAATATTTGGACTTTTTTTAGTATCCAGGGAATGATGGTGCAGCCTTTTGAATGTTTTGCTGAACTAATAGAAATTCAACACCTTTGCTAGCTTTTGTTACCTTTATTTACATTTTTTAACTCTAAAGGAAAGGAATGCTAACTGGTAAAGAAAAAAAAGGAGCTTTAGTCACAAAAAGACACAGTCAAGATGTGAACAAAAAAAGTAGATTTGACAAACACTAACCATTTACCTGGATATCTTGTACATGTGAAAAATGCTGCAGCCCAGAGGCAGTATTCAATAAGGATGTGCCATATACATGAGGCTGTCATCCTTAGTCCTTTTTTACATGAGGTAAAAAAGAGGGAGTGGCATTAAAAGGTCCTAAAAGCCCTTGATCTGTCTGAGGGTAGATTCATGTACTCCCTCAGCAATGATCAAGACAGCTGCAAGTCTACCTGCTCTGAGCTTTCCTGGCTAGAGTAGAATTTAATTTGAAATAATAATAATACCCTGCAGGAGGCACACTGAAGTTAGGAAGGGATAGAGCCCATTGTTCTATACATATTCTGGGTGCCACTGTGGTACCCCAGGCCTGGGAGTCTAAGTTATATTGGAGTTTTTCCCATCCCAAAAATATCCCATAATTGGGGGGATGCAAAGATGCACCATTCCCTCCCCTACAAGCTACTATCACACTAAGACATAGGCAACCAGGTTTAGGGCAGCTCAGGGTCAATGGACTGACCAGAGTCAAGACCGGTGAGCAGAATTTGAGGACAAACTGGGTCAGGAAACCAGGAGGTGAAGCCAAGAACTGGGTCAAGGAGTAAACCAGGTCAAGGAACCAGGAGATCAGACAGAGTGGAGCTGAGGAGTCCTTCCTTCTTCGTACCCTTGTGAAAAGGTGTTTTGCCAAATTTGCGTATCTATTGGAATCTGACATAGCTGCACCATGAGCGTTGCTGCTGTGGCCTCAAACTTGCAACTCTGGGCACCACCCTTTGCTCCTGGCATTGAGGAGCAAGCCAGAGGGACAAAGAAAGTTTTGGGTCTGGTTATGCCCTATTTTGGAGTTTATATGTGCGAAGTTAGGCCCTGGGAAACTTTCAGGCCATCCTTGACCAACCTAGGTGACAATCTGCAGAGGGGCAAGCTGAGATGAGTGGCTGTGCTGCCATGCCAAGACCCCAGATTTGAGTCTGTGGCCTGATAACCATCCCTTCTCCCATGGGTGTGAGTTCTGTGCTGGGCCAAGGAGTGCTGTACTTCCTTGTAGGAGAAGGAAAGAGAAATTGGACACAGAGAGATAGAGGAACTAGAGTTATTAGTATTCCAATTGCCTTTAAAAAAAGGTAACCTTCCCCCAATTAAAACTGTCTAAAACAAAGTAAAGCTTAACATCCTGACCAGCAGGGCTTACTATTATTCCGGACTGGGATTCTCAGAAAAGCCCTATACAGGTTTCCCTCGCTTTATGCGGGTTCTGTATGTGTGAATTTGCTCTTATGCGATGACCCTTTTTATACCAAATTTGTTATATGTGAAGTAAATGCACTCTTATTTGATAGGTGTTGGGGAAGCCTGCAGTCAGTTGCTTTGTGCGGTGCATTGTGGGAGTGACACGCACAAAAATATAGTCTCCATGTGGATCTGTGCTCCTTGCTCGTTGTCTGCAACACATCTTTCTGTAGTTCCCATCCCCGTTATGGTAACATTCACTACCAGCCTGCACTTGTGTGTAGTGTCTGCTGTTGGTGAGTACCAAAATAGTCTTGTAGAAGTGGTAGAAATGGATGTGGGGGTCAGTACAGTCGAGGTCTTGGAATGTATCCTGGTTTGTTACATCGTAAAGTGGGTTCCATAGACATTAGACATTATAGACAGTGAGGCTGGAAGGGACCTTGCGAGATTTCATAGATTTCATAGACATTTGGGCTGGAAGGGATCCTGAAGGATCATTGAGTCCAGCCCCCTGCCCCAGGGGCAGGAAGTCAGCAGGGATCATAGGATCCCAGCAAGATAAGCATCCAAATGTGTCTTGAAGGTGTTCCAAGTGGGTGCTTGAATCACCTCCAGCAGCAGTCTATTCCAAACCTTGGGGGCTCGGACAGTGAAGAAGTTTTTTCTTATGTCCAGCCTGAATTGGTCATGGCAGAGTTTGTGACCATTTGATCTTGTCATCCCTTGGGGCGCCCTGGTGAACAGGCGTTCCCCCAGATCCTGATGAGCACCCCTGATAAACTTACAAGTGGCCACCAGATCACCCCTGAGCCTGTGCTTTTCCAGGCTGAAGAGCCCCATGGCTCTCAGCCTGTCATCATAAGGTCTGTTTTCCTGACCTCTGATCATGCATGTGGATCTTCTCTGGGCTCTCTCAAGCTTCTTCTCCACATCCTTTTTGAATTGTGGGGCCTAAACTGGAAGCTGCGGCCTCACCAAGGCCGAGTACAACAGGAGAATGACATCCCTGGATTTGCTTGCGAAGCATCTATGGATGCAAGTCAGTGTTTTTCTCACTTTACTAGCTGCAGCATCACATTGCAGGCTCATGTTCATCTTGTGAGATCATCGAGTCCAGCCCCCCTGCCATAGGCAGCAAATCCGCTTGGGTCAAACAATCCCAGCAAGATACACATCCAGACATCTTTATGTAAATTCAAGTTATGCACCGTTTTCCAGGAACACATGTACAGCATAAAGCAAGGGAAACCTGTACTGCCAAACTTGGAAATGAAGCAATGAAACGGTGCTGAGGATGTTCGCAGTTGCTCCTCTCGAGGACAGTAAAGACGGAGAGTTTGAGAACAACAGCAAGAGATGTCTCCAGTGCAGCTCCAGTGCCTCATTTTTTAGCTTAGTACATATAGAGCAGGTGGGTAGGCTGTGTTTCTCAGCAGTGCTCTCTAGGCCCTAGGGAGGCAGTATAGGCATACTCTCACCTGAAGAAGGATGGATAGAAAAGTGAGTGAGCCTTGTGTTATTTTTATCTTTCTTACTCTCTGCCAAACAAGATGCTTAAGCAGACTTTCAATGACACTAACAATTCTGCTCAGTCAGATTTTCTCTGAATGTTAGTAATGTCAGCATCTGTTCTTGCAAGCAAATTCTCCCACCTTACATTTCTCTTTATTTTTCTTGGTTACACTTATTAAGACTATGTGGATGTACCTATTCTGATCTGCATAAGAAAAATACAATTAAAGTTATACCTTTAAAAAAAAAGGCTGTCCTCTACAAGAATTTGAAGCATCTGCTGATATGTGAGTGGAGCAAGAAATTGCTGTAATTTTTATGGAAAATAATGGAGGTGAGACATGACATCTTATACCATTTTTTTCACTTGACATCTGTCACAAAATGCCATATCTTTTATCTTTTAAGACGTCTTCTCCCTCTTTCCCACAATCTTCTTCTGGTATTTTCATCCCATTTTCTTTTTCTTCTATTGTCTTTTAACATGGTTTCCTTGGGATATTATGTGCAACACAGTATTTTAACTAGCTAGACGGAAACTAGGAATTGAGTCCATAATATACTTTACATAGTTATTTTGTTACATAAAAGTTAATCAGAGTATAATCGCGCACTGGCAACATATTTTGTATTATATATGTATGCAAAATGGCTATGTACATAATTTAATTCACTGAGGTTATGGCATTTTCTTTACTTCCAAATCTTTATGTTATTTGCATCATGAAAAATGAAAAAGATGAAAATATAAAATTAAACAAGCATCACAATGTTACTGATATTCAAATGTAAAAATCTTTTAAATCAGAACATTTAGCAGTAGCTTAGTGATTTCACAGCACAATACAGATACTCTTAAAACAGGGACATCCATGAATTTAATTCAGATGAAGTTGCTAACTAGACAATCCTGGAGCCTGATTTTCTCTATCAAGCAGGTGCAGCATGAACCAGAAAAGTACAAATCTTCCTCACTGCACTCCACAGATATATCTAGAAAAGGGTTGTTAAACTTACTGGGCTCCATGGGTTGGATACAGACTGTGAGACTTCCCCTGGCATGAATGACCCATGCATGGCCTACAAAGGTGCATGGTCCAGATTGTGATAAACCCTGCAGGCTGGCTGACCCACTTTTTCAACCTATATCAGGCCCATGGGACAGACAGTTCACACTCATTGTCTAAAACTAGCACCACGTCCCATAAACGTACAGCATAATTCAGCCTCCTTGCGAGTCAAGTCATTGGTATTTTTGCTGAGGCAGTAAATTTGCAATCAATACAAAGTGTAGAGGAAAGAGAGGTGAGGGCGTGGCGCTCTATATTAAGGAGGAATACACATCCTCGTTAATTAGCAAGGAGTCAGGGGAGGGGCACTCTGAAGTGCTTTGGGTTAGAGTACAAGGCAGTCGAGGGGAAAGGGACTTAACGGTGGGAGTCTACTACAGACCTCCCAACCAGGGAGAAGAGCCTGACCAGGAATTCTTGGGTCAGCTCACAGAGGTAGTGAAGGCTAAGGATGTGGTAGTCATGGGGGACCTGAATTTCCCGGACATCTGCTGGGAAGAACAGTCAGCCAGGTCTGAACGCTCACGTAGGTTCTTGGCCAGAGTGCAGGACCTCCATCTAACCCAGGAGGTGCACAGCCCCACCAGGGGAGATGCCTTGTTGGACCTAGTCCTGGCCACGGGTGATGACCTGGTGAGGGGGCTGCGGGTGCTCGACCACCTGGGCGACAGCGATCATTGCCTGCTGGAATTCACCATCCAGCACGAGGTGACAAAGGCATGCAGTAAGGCAGCGGCCCTAGATTTTAGGAGGGCAGACTTCAATGAGCTAAGGAGGATAGTTGGAGAAGCACTGAGGTCCCGGAGGGGAGGGGAGCCAGGTATCCAAGGAGAGTGGTCGATCCTCCAAGCCCAAAGGAAGGTAATCCCAATGAGGATCAAAAGGAGCAGGAGAGCACACCAGCCTCCGTGGCTCACCAAAAGCATCCGGGAATGCCTCCTTGCTAAAAAGGAGGCTTACACCCAATGGAAAGAAGGGGTCATCACCAGGGAGGACTATTCTGTAGTTGCTCGGGGATGTTAGGGGGGTAGTTAGGAAGGCCAAGGCAGAGCTGGAACTGGGGCTAGCTTCCCAGATTAAGGACAATAAGAAGTCTTTTTTTAAATACGTAGCGGGTAAAAAGAAGGTCCCGGGTAATGCGGGACGCAATGGGAAACTTGGTTGTCACACCAGACGGCAAAGCTAACATGTTTAACGATTTCTTTGCCTCTGTCTTCCTAAGTAGGGACCAGAACAGCCACCCCCCTGCTGGGCCCCCCTCAGGCCCCGGGGGAGGCACACCTGGGCCATGGGTTAGCGAGGATTTAGTTAGGGAGCTTCTGGAGGGGTTGGACGTATTCAAGTCAGCCGGCCCGGATGATATACACCCTAGAGTTCTAAAGGAACTGGCTGAGGTCATTGCAAGTCCCCTGGCACAGCTTTATGAGTGCTCGTGGTGCTCTGGTGAGGTACCGGAGGACTGGAAGAGGGCCAGCGTGGTCCCCATCTTCAAAAAAGGCAGGAAGGAGGACACGGGAAACTATAGGCCGGTTAGTCTTACCTCGATCATAGGCAAGCCATTCGAGAAAATTATGCTGGCACACATCCAGGAGGGGCCAGCAGGGGACTGCATGCTTAGGGGCAAACAACACGGGTTCATCAGTGGCAGGTCCTGTCAGACCAACCTGGTGGCCTTTTATGATCAGATCACCAGATCATTAGATGCAGGGGTAGCAGTGGATATAGTCTTCCTGGACTTCCGGAAGGCTTTCGACACTGTCTCTCACCCCGTTCTCATTAAGAAACTGGGGGGTTGTGGTGTAAACACCCACACAGTCAAATGGGTCGCCAACTGGCTGGTGGGCCACACCCAGAGGGTGGTAGTGGATGGGTCCTTCTCAGCCTGGAAGGACGTGGGCAGTGGGGTTCCGCAGGGCTCGGTCCTCGGGCCCACACTGTTCAACATCTTCATCAGCGATTTGGATGAGGGGGTAAAAAGCACCCTGTTCAAATTTGCTGATGACACTAAGATGTGGGGGGACGTGGGCACACTGGAAGCGTGCAACAGGCTACAATCAGGCCTAGATAGGTTACAAGGGTGGGCGGATGAGAATAGGATGGGTTTCAACACAGACAAGTGCAAGGTGATGCACCTCAGGAGGAACAACCGGCACCATACCTACAGGTTGGGGAACTCCTCTCTTGTCAGCACGGAAGCAGAAAGGGATCTGGGGGTCATCATTGACTCCAAGATGAACATGGGCCAGTAGTGTGGAGAGGCAGTTAGGAAGACCAACCGCACCTTGGCATGCATCCACAGATGCATCTCGAGCGGGTCCAAAGAGGTGATCCTCCTCCTCTATGCAGCACTGGTCAGGCCACAGTTGGAGTACTGCAACCAGTTCTGGGCGCCGCACTTCAAGAGGGATGTCGACAGCATGGAGAGGGTCCAGAGGAGGGCCACTCATATGATCAGGGTACAACAAGGCAGGCCCTATGAGGAGAGGCTACAGGACCTGAACCTGTTCAGCCTCCAAAAGAGAAGGCTGACGGGGGATCTTGTGGCCTGTTATAAACTAGTCAGGGGGGACCAGCAGGCATTGGGGGAGTCACTGTTCCCCCGAGTACCGCCAGGAGTGACCAGGAATAATGGTCACAAGCTGGCAGAGGGTAGGTTTACGTTAGATATCAGGAGGCGCTACTTCACAGTCAGGGCGGCTAGGGTCTGGATCCAGCTTCCAAGAGAAGTGGTGCAGGCTCCTACCCTGGGGGTGTTTAAGAGGAGGTTGGATGAACATCTTGCTGGGGTCATTTGACCCCAGTATTCTTTCCTGCCATGGCAGGGGGTCGGACTAGATGATCTGCTCAGGTCCCTTCCAACCCTAGAAACTATGAAACTATGAAAATTTTGTAATGGAAAGAACTGTCATGTGTATATTGGATTGTGGGTGGGCAAAATATTGCCTGCAGGCTGGATCTAGCCTGCCAGGTGCCTGGATCTGCCCCGCCCCCACAGCACTCTGCATGGGGCTGAGCCCTACCCACTTTCACTGGAGCAACCCACACCAGGCTCCTGCCAGTGCCTGGAGCCTGGCCCCAGCCCCAGCAGCTTCCTGTAGGGCTGTTCTGCTCCAGCAGTGGCTCCTGCTCCTGCTCCTGCTCCTGTTCCTCCCATTGGCAGGCAGGCAGGCTGCTGCAGCCAGGCAGCTCCTGCCCCAGCACACTTGACTGAAGCAGCCCACCTGCCCACCCATCAGGAGTAGTGCAGTGCAGCATGGGAGGTGGTGGGGCAGGAGCCACTACTGGGGGTGTGGGGAGCAGAGCAGCACATGGCTGGCTGCAGCTGCACCAGCAACAGCCCTCCCAGAAACTTTCTGTTCCTGCCACACCATGCCAGTACAGGCATGCAGCTTCAACCATGTGGCTCCTGCACCAGCCCACAGGGAGCTGGAGCCAGAGCCCCCCATGCTAGGGCAGGAGCCGCCAGCTGGGTGCCCATCTGTCCAGAGCACCACAGCACAATGCAGCAGGCATGAGTGACTGGTCCATCCTGAACTGGGGGGGGGAAAGGGGGGGCAACTGCAGAAGCCACCAATCTTGTCAGGGGGAGCACCAGCCCTACTGACAACATTAGTGTCGGCTGTCGGGGGGGCACTGGCCCCTTCACTCCCGTGCACCCACTACCAGTTGCCTATGGCAGCAGGGGCAGGAGCAGGAGCCCCTGTGGAGAGAGCAGAACTGCACCTGGCCAGGCCAGGCCACGGGCACTAAGGGGGATGCAGTGCAGGTTGCCCCAGCATGCCCACGCCAGACCCAAGAGGCACCAGTTGCCAAGCCAGGAGGTAGGGAGGGTTCCCCTGTGTGCTCAGTGACAGACCCTGAAGTGGACCGGAAGTACTTCTGGTCCACTTCTGGGTCCGCCACCAAGCACGCGGGGAACCCCCCCCCCTCCCCACACTCCCGTGGGATGCTCTATCTGCCCCACCATCTCAGCATTCATGAGCCACGCCTGGTACCTCCAGGTATGTAGAAAAAACATATAAAGCTATGTCTATGACCAAATCATCGAGTCTCTCTGAATTGAATTGGAGTTGCTTTTGTTTTTAGCATGAAATGGTCATGAAAACTGTGGGAACAGAGATCAGGGAAAGAGCAGGAGCCCAGACCGTAAGACCCCTCACTTAGTCAGCCCTCACAGAGCAGTGTCTCCCTCCCTGGAGTGCAGACTCACACAGTCATGCTTGTTCTCTTTTTGCCTCCACATCTTTTGAAGTCCTTTCTACCCAGTAACTGACCTTCAACAGGAGGACTGTATAACCTGGTGGTTATGCCACTTTGTTGTGAGTTAAACCTCTTAAGGTGAGGTAAGACTGGCACTAAGGTCTTCCACTTCTTGGGCAACTACCTTAGCCTGCCTCTGGGCAAAAGCTGGGACTTATGTGCTCTATTGGCACAGTTGTGCATTCTTTTTTCCTCCGTGTGATGTTTAACACCAGTAATGGTGCAAGATTCAAGCAGCACTCCAGGTTAAAGGCCCCAGTGAAGATTCCTTTTATCTAGTTCCTCCCGCTTGCTTACTTGGGCAGGCACCAGACATAGACAATCTGATAAAAGAAAGTAGGCAAAGTTATCACTAATTTACTATAGCTTAAAAAAAGGGAGAATGAATGAAAAAGATGGCGTTGGTTCATACAACCCTACTGAAAGTCATCTGTTGACAATGTGTATTGCACACAGCTGTGGTGTCTTGTCAAGTCTCATCCTTTGCTTCCTGTGAACCATTCTCTACTATACTTCACTCAATTCCCCAGTTATTGTCCTTTTCCTTTCTACCTGCTCCTGAGAAACATGATGTGCTAATTACATAATTAACACATCTTCTTTGTAATTAACCTGTCCGTCTCTTTATCCTAACCAGCCATACCAGAAGAAGGATGTTAGGTGGATCAATTTACAGCACTCTGGAACTGTTTACAAGCATATAGACAGTTTAAAACAAATAGTATGTTAAAAAGGTCTCAACAGGGGAAACAGCTTTTATTACCAGCTACTGAGGTAGTAAAAATGACAACTGTGTTAGAATAATACTCAAGTTCTGTTTCCTAAAGCCCAGTCTGAGAAAATAAACCTAAGAGAATAACAGATAAGTTAGAAAGTGTGTGTCACCAAAAAGCAAGTTATAGTAATTAGAAGAGGGAAGGATAAAGCAAAATCAGCCATCTGCTATAGTAAGTAATGGGCGAGTGGGCGGATGTTCCCTGTGAAGTCTTCAAATTCATAATTTGCTGCTCCTGCTAGGCTTGGCCTTAAGAATATATTGGTAGACCCACTTGAGGTACATGGAGGTGCTGATTCATACAAACTATGTATTATTTATGTTGTTTTCTTTATGCTTCTATATTCTGGTTTACATGATGTGGATAACTAAATGGAAAATCCTGATGGGTTAATTTTTTTTTATTTATTAATTGTTGAAAGGTCTTAATGTGAGAGAGTGCTTATGCTAAGCAAGGCCTAGCATTAAAAAAAATGCACAAAAACTCCCAGAATGCTTCAAGGAGGTTGAGGAGTCAGCGATTGACATTCTGGTAATCACTTTCTGACCCTTAGATGAAAATACTGAACTTCTGACCTTTAAACAATGATAAAAATAGCAGACGTGCTACTTACATTGTTAAGAATAGGAAACTGCATGGCTAAACCGCAATGACGAAAAAACAACCGCATATTATGTCAGTTTTGACATTTTAACCCTGCAAAAACCAGCAAAACATATAGATGAATAATGTATTTAGGTTATAGAAAATTAGCATAAGAAATATAAAGGTCATTAAGAATTAACATAAGAAGCGTAATGATTATAATACAAAGCGTATCACCTGATATTATAATATAGATAAGTTAACTAAATAAGCAATAGAAGTAAGAATTAGAAATGCATATGTATAAGTGTTATCATATATAACTAATAGTAAAGTTATGTTAGATGCCTCGCTTCCACCATGGGGACAGTTTTATATCTTTTGCCTAAAAAAAGATAAGGGACTCCTTTTAAATGAGCTGTTGACCAGTTCTGAGACTACTGAATCAGGCAGCCACACGTAGCCTCCGGGTTAGAGAGCAAGGGCTTGATTTGGGAACCTCGTGAACCAACAGACCTCCTTTAGTTTATGACTTTGTGAAACAATAAAAGTTTTAAATTGAACAGGTCTGAGCCTGTGCTTAATTCAGTCCTATATAATTCGGCATCCAGCTCCCACAGTTAAGGGTACTGAGATTCTCCACAAATTGCTGGCACTGCCGTGGGCCTTAGGACAAGTGACATATTATTTAGGTTGCTATTTGTTTATACTCCTCTTGTCATAAACAGTGACCTAACTGAGCTTGGTGAGTTTGGTCTCTAGAACCTGTTCTTATACATAGAGGCAACAGTGAACCCTGTGTTTTAAAGAGCAGTTTGGATTATGGGGTTTCTAGGGGTAGCGCACCATTTCTGTTTTATTTCATTATTTGTTATGAATTGAAGCTTTACAAACTTAAAATTTGTTGTTGTCATGCTTGGCTGATTGTGGATGACCAAACACATTTAACCACATAGAGTTAGATCCAAAAAAAGCATCAAAGAGTCGAGCTTCTCAACAACTTATATTTAGATGCGCCAACCTAGTGAATAGGAAGAGTTAAGCCTTCAGAAGGATATTGAGACGGGACCATGTAGAAGTAGTTAATGGGAAATAGTAAGCAGAGGAGTATGTCTTAAACACCAGTTCTCTCCAGAGTCTTATTCAGATAAATCTATCACCATGGCCTGGAAGTCTATGCCAGAAAGAAGTCACAGGAACCTTTCTTTCAAAAAGATGAGGTCATTCTTTTAAAAGGACAGTGGTAGACAGCTTATCAGTATGGGAAGGAGAGGGGAAGAGAATAGGCTGGGTTCAAGGCTGTCTCAAGGACAGTTTAGGCAATTTATGGACCTCACTCATAGTCTAAAATACGGCCCAAAGATTTTAAACGCAGTGCATTACAGGCATACCTCGGAGATATTGCGGGTTCGGTTCCAGACCACCGCAATAAAGCGAATATCGCAATAAAGCGAGTCACATGAATTTTTTGGTTTCCCAGTGCATATAAAAGTTATGTTTACACTATACTATAGTCTATTAAGTGTGCAATAGCATTATGTCTAAAAAAACAATGTACATACCTTAATTAAAAAATACTTTATTGCTAAAAAATGCTAACCATCATCTGAGCCTTCAGCGAGTCGTAATCCTTTTGCTGGTGGAGGGTCTTGCCTTGATGTTGATGGCTGCTGACTGATCAGGGTGGTGGTTGCTGAAGGTTGGGGTGGCTGTGGGAATTTCTTAAAATAAGACAACAATGAACTTTGCTGCATCGATTGACTCTTCCTTTCACGAAAGATTTCTCTGTAGCATGCAATGCTGTTTGATAGTATTTTACCCACAGTAGAACTTCTTTCAAAAGATCACAGTTCACCATAACAAATATAATAATAATAATGAAAAAGTTTGAAATATTGCGAGAATTACCAAAATGTGACACAGAGACATGAAGTGAGCAAATGCTGTTCGAAAAATGGCGCCGATGGAAAAATGGCACCGATATACTTGCTCGATGCAGGGTTGCCACAAACCTTCAATTTGTAAAAAATGCAATATGTGCGAAGCGCAATAAAGCAAAGTGCAATAAAATGAGGTATGCCTGTATTGTAAGTATCATCTTATTTATTTATTGTGGCATTTGAGTTAGAACTCAAATAGTTAGAATCTCATTTGAGTTACTGATTTAACCTGAGAGCATATACTGAGCACCTTTTGCAAGCTGCTGAATTTGTGGGAACTCAGAATAATCACCATGTTACCATAGATCAGAGGTGGGCAATTATTTGGGCCGGAGGGCCATGTAAGGAGTTATGGTGAGCTGTTGCAGGCCTGGGGTGTGCCAACCTGGCATGGGAAGGGGCGTGTTGATCCAGCACGGCACCCGGCATGGGGCGGGGGGAGCAATAGATCCCATCCAGCCTGGCCTGTCCACCTTACACCCACTGCTGGGGGTGCCAGGTGGGTGGACAAGGTCTCCATGGAGTCCAGCTGGGTGTCCCACAGGCAGGCACACTCAGCTGGACAGATGCAATGGAACCATGTGTGGGTACAGAGTGGTCTCCAGGAATGGGATGGATGGGCTGGGGCTAGGGCTAAATACAGCCCTTCAGTGGGTCGGATATGGCCCATGGGTCATATTTTGTTCATCCCTAGCACAGATATTAACTGCACAGGATCAAATACAGAATTTAGTCCAGTATAACATGTAATATAACTGTGTCGTGTTTATATCCTAATATGATGGTTTTATTTGTCCAAGCCTGTGAAGGCACCATAATGTATTTATTTCCATGTACTTCTGCAGTGTATGTAGAGCAATTTTTGGAATTTTACTTTCATGCAAACATTAGCCTTTATTGAGTGAAGTCAATGGAAGTTGTCTTTGATTTTAATGACAGCAGGATTGGTTCCAGAGTCTTTATGTTTACTTCTTCTTCAGTCTTTTTGCTTAAGTATTTTGCTATTCAAAAACAATAGTGACAGATGACAAATGTGGATGGTTCTATACATCTAAGCCCAAAATCTAGCCAATAGAGAGTGAAATGAACTACTTGCTATATCATGTGCAACAGCCAATTAAATCACTCCTGATTATTCTTGACATCAGCCTCTGGGATTCCCTCTTTCCTTCTGAATTGTGCACTGCAAAAGGAATTTACAAAAAAATCAAAATTGCCAACTGCTATTCAAATGGCAAGTGGTGCATACTAATTACATTTTATATGGTAATTAATTAAAAATAACCATGCAAATTTCTAATTTAAGAGTCACTCAATTCACTGAGTCTTCAGACAGTGCCTAGCTGCCCTAGGCATTCAGTGGTTAGGCAATTTATTCAGGCTTTCAAAATATTCTCAAAATGTCTAAGATAATGAAGGTTCTTGAAAAAATTCCTAGCTAGAATATATAAACAGACGTTTCAGAACAGAAAAATAGCACTGCATACATTTGCATTTTTTGAGTTGAAGTATTCAGTGTACACATAAAAATAGAACAGGAAACAAATAATATAGATTCCAAAGAATCTGAATATCTAGGTATTTTAAAGGCTGCAGAACAAAATAGGTCATAGCTTATACATTAAAATTGTTTTATCAAATAAAATTATTATCTTTCTAGTAACCACTGTTTTGTTTAATTTTTTTTTTAATGGACTAGATTCTGACTCTGTTTTTGCATATTGGAAGTTACCTTATTCTATAAACTGTTCCCTTTATGTCCACAGAACTAAGAGAATTCAATGTAATACAGTAAATTTTAATCTGTGGAACATGTAATTTACATCATTAATTACTACATTCATGTGGATAGTCAGATTGTATGTGAAGATCACATTCTTCCTCCTCCTCAGGTTCGGGATTTTTTTGTTTGTTTGCTTTTTAAGAGTATCAGAACTCCTATCATCGCTATTAAAAAAATGAATGATGTGACTATGGTACTTCATTCTCTGACAAAATTCACTTAATTTGTTGAATGTTTTTCCTAAATCAAGTGAAAATATGAACCCATAAAAACTTAGAAAAATTATTTATGCTTGGCTTTCATTTTTACATCCATATCTTTTTTTAAAAAATGAATCACAATTTTGCAGCTACTGTCACAAATTTTCCTATAGCAAATGCACATATTTTTCTACATCTAGAGTACAAAACTTACAATAACTTACTGATTTTTATCCTTGTAATAAATGCCTGAAGGTTGAGCCAGAATTCCATACCATTCCATTCAACAAGAGAATTTCTATACTTCAGGGTGTCTTGGATTAGGGTCAAAGTACTTCCAGACTTAGTTAAATTCAAGGCAAAAACAAATAAGAAGGCCTTAAGGGGTGCATACTGTCTTGCATTGGTCTTGAATTGGGTGCACTGAAGTGATTTTCACTCCAAATAAATGCGTAAGTACACTACCCATTTAAAAAATAATGTTATAAAAGCATGAAGCCCAGCAATTAAGCCATGTGAAGATAGTTCGAAAACTGAAGATGTTCCAGAAAAATAAATGTAAGGTATCAGATATATTTTTCTCTATCAGCACTGTCCATTCTATAATTAGAGAAGATGGAAACCTAAAGCAGTATCAGTAGGTGGACTAAATAGTATTTATTTGTCAAATAAGTGCCTGTTTTATGGTGCAGTAACTCTCCGCGTATATTATGTGAATATATTTTTCACAAATTCATTCAGATGTGATTAATGTTTCAAATTTGTTTCCTGTTGAATATTCTAGTTTAGACACGTCTACTGTCAGGAATGTTTACAGAAACAGGAAAATTGCAGTCTGCTTGCAGAAATTTTACAGATGTAAAATTTACTGATTAAATTATTCATTATGAATTATTTTCCCCCCTCTGCCACACACCAATATTTCTACCACTTACAGAGAAAACCTCAGTGGCAGAGGTTATATGCCACTCTCTGCCATTGTTTAGTTTTCATTTAAGATTCAGAATAATTATTTTGCTTTTAATATTTAAATACCAAGTTTAATATTTAAACAGCAAGGATATCAAAGGCTCATAAAAATCACAAGATGGAAAAGACCTACGAAAGAAGAACATCTTGGTGGTCTCTTATCAGTTCTAAATTAGAAGCTATAATAAACACTCTAATGCTTTGTTCAGTGTTTCAAGTGCTAGGATTTGTACTACTTCCCTTGGAAAGCTGTTACACAATTCAGTAGACCTTCATATTGGAATTTTTATTTCTTCCAGCTCTGTCAAACTCGTCCTTTACTTGTTATCGCCTAATGTTCTACTTGTATCTCTCTAGATTTACTTTAATATTAGACTTTTTAGTATATTGCTGGATTGTAGTAACAGATTTGCTGCTCACAGGAATCTAAGCATTAGTCAGCCTTAAATACAATGGCTGCTCTTATGTCTGTTAGGGTAAGAATTCCCCTAATTATAGCACGAACCTGCCGCACTGGGTAAAATGAGTACAAATGAAGCCTTTAATCAAATATTTGAAACTGAAGAAGCCATTCACTAGCACCTCTCTTTCTTAAGTGACTATTCTGAGATGACAAATCTTATTAAAAACTGCTGAATATTTTTGCTGGTGTTGAAACAGTATGAAAGTAAAATGGAAACGGGGATTGCCGAACCTGAAAATAGCTGTCAGAAATATTTTGAGAAACTTGTATAATCACCCACATCCTTTTCTTTCTTACCTCGTTATTATGGTTCTGTGTAGTGTTCTCTCTTTTCATGGAGCCTTCAGAGACAAGGCTCTTTTTGCATGCAGCCACTGGTGTCCACTATTTGGCTTTGTTCATGTTTGCAGGTATTTTTTCTCCAGGTCATTGGTGACCTGCTAGGTACAGCTCTAATGCTCTGGAATGAAGTGGAGTGTTGTGCTAATTCATATAAGTGTTCCTAGTTCAATTGAATACATTTATAATTAATTTCTAATGCCACAACAGGTTTAACAAGCTTTGATATCTCAGGATAGAGAGGGAATTTGTGGTGTCAGTCGGAAGTCATGCACTTATATAGACTAGCTAAATAAGATATATAGAGAAAGTACAAGCTGTAATGAACCTAAGTTCATTTCATCAAATGTTGATTAAGGACGTGCAGAAAACAGTATAGAAGAAGGAAAGAGAAATCAGAATACAAAAGACAGAGGGTGTGAGGAAAGAGAGAGAAAAATAAGAGAGATGCAGGAGGGTGCCAGTTCTAGGAGAGACAAGCAAATGAGTAGTAAACAAATATGAACAAAGGGGTCACAGAAGCTTTTCCAGGTAATGAGGTAAGAATCCATCCATTGTCCATGTTTAAACCATACTTAACAAAGTCCAGTCTGCGAATGATTTTTTTTCTTCCACAACTTCCTATTAAAACATGGTGTTTTACCCTTTTTGCTTATGAACAGCAATCCTGAGGTCAGGAATGGACTTCCAAGGAGATTCAAGTACTCTGCCAAAGGTGTTTGTCTCTTTCTGCAGCTGATGTTAGATCAGTATTCATTCATTTTTACATGCAGAGTACTCCATCTGTCTGATGTAGGCAGCAGAGGGGTATTGTAAGCAGGTGACAGTGTATTATATCAGTAGACTTGTAGGTGAATGAACCTTTTATGTTGTGCTTCTTGTGGTTAGGTCCAGTGATGAGTCTGCACTGATGTGGGTGTAATGATGAGTGCTGTTAAGAAATACACCTTTTTATAAAAGCAAATATTGTTTGCTAGTCTTTCATGAAGATAACAATGTTTTGCAGACTCTTTACAACAACCAACAGCTCTGTCTCACCTCACCTGGTCTCAGCCAGTTCTCTAGACAGTGTACTATTCCCACATCTCCCCTTCCTAAACATCTAGCTTTCTAACTATATAATAAACCATTTTATAAAGAAATTACATTATAACACTAACATTAACATTGTTCAATAAGTCTTTCTGGTGATCAGTATAGTCTGTTTGATCTGTGTGGTACTGCTTCAGCCTCTTCAGTGACTGAAGCAGGTGTCTGTTCTCCCAGGGCATTTGTACACGTGCATGCGCTGCAGCACCAGGCGGTTTTAAAAGTGCTCAGCGCTGCAGCGCATGCATCTGTATAAAGGGGTAAATGCATATCAGCACAGAGAAAATGGCAGTGGTGCACTTTTGAACTAAAACACATTAAAGGTGTTTTCATTCAAAAGCGCATCACTGCTATTTTCTGTGCACTGATGAATGTTTTGCCATTTCTACAAATGCACGTGACGCGGGACTGGGCATGTCAGCTCACATGCTCCACAGGCTCTATTAATCAAGTCTGCTCTGATGCTCTGGATTTTTGGTGCATTGGAGCAGACAAAGGTCCATGTTTAAATGCCTGTAGTGCCTCTGCCATCTCTTCTGAACAACTTTCCTGAGTCTGCTTGTGTGTAGTCTCCAGCTGCTCACTCTTCCTGTCCTCCTCCCCTTGTTCAGGAATGTGTTGCAAGTGTCTCCTGTTATGTCAAAAGGATTGTCCTACCTGAGTCAATATGTCATAAGACTGTGGAGCAATTTTACGAATGACCCGCACTTTCTATTTGTAGCTGTCACCATTATAAATACGAACTACATCATTGGGCTTCACTGCCTGCAATGCCTGTGACTCTTGATCATAGTACAATTTTTGTTTAGCTTTGGCCTTTTCAGTGTCAGTACTGTAATTTGTTACTGTCAGTCTAGGTAACCTAGTTCTCAACTTTCTGTTAAATAAACTCTCAGCAGGTGACAAGCCATGTGCTAGTGGAGTTGATCTGTAATTCAGAATTGCTAAATATGGATCACCACCTGAATCATTGGCTTTAATAATCTCTTTATTCTGTTAACACCATTGTCCACAAGCCCATTAGACTGTGGGTGTCTTGGGCTCGAAGTAACATACTGAAAACCATAGTACCATGCAAATGTTTTAAATTCATACTCTGAAAACTGGGGGCCATTGTCAGACAACCTTACGTGGAATTCCATGTCTGGAAAAGATTGATTTAAGGGACAGAATTATCTGCTGTGCGGTCATATTGGTCAATAAAGCAACTTCAGGATAGTGAGAAAAATAATCCAGAACCATAATCTTTGCCAGCTAATGTAAACAAATCAATTCCCACTTTGTACCATGCCTCTTTGTCCCATTGTTTATCCACATTGGTTCCTTCTTATTCTTAGGCTGGTATTTCTGGCATGTGTCACATTTCTATCTGACTGTTCATGAGTGGCCAATATAATACATCCCTAGCCCTTCATTTGCATTTTTCAAAGCCCAGATGACCTTCATGCATTCTTTTAATCATGTCTGCTTGTAGTCCTTTAGGTATCACCATCCTGTGACCCTTGAATAAGCACTGCAAGCTCTGCTTTAAACTGAAAATATGGACTTGGTATATAATGACCAGGCCATCCAGTGGTGATGGCTTTGATAACCTTCTGCAGTGTGCCATCCAATGCTGTAGCTTCTAAAATGTTTTGCCACATCTCCTCTGATTCTGGGTAATATTTTTTTTTATACACAATGGGATTGATGTGAGATTCCATTTCACCATCATCAACACCTGCCCTAGGCAAAGTATCTGCTATCACTAGTTCTTTGCCTGGTTTACAGTCTACCCTCAAATCATGTAACTGTAACTGGAAAAAAAAAGTCTCTGTGATTCAGGAGGTATGTTAGTTAGCCCCTTTCTTGCAATGGTGACCAGAGTTTTGTAGTCAGTTTCTGCCACAATAGGTCTTCCATATATAAAAACATGACATTTTTTGCACTCATGCACCAGAGCTAAAGCCTCCTTCTCTATCTGTGCATATAGTAATTTTGTTTCTGTGAAGGCTCTGGGTGCATATGCCACTGGGCTCCAGTGATCACCATACTTTTGCAATAGGGTTGCCCCAAAACTTTTTGCAATAGGGTTGCCCCTCTTAGAGGCGTCTATGGACATTTTGGTTTCTCTTTTACTGTCAAAACCCCTGAGGACTGGAGCTATTTCAATAAGTTTTTTTTTTAACTTTGCAAATTCTTTGTCCATATTGGCATCCCATGTCCACTGAGTATTCTTTTCAGAAGTGCTCTCGGTTTACTGGTGTGCTCTGCAAAGTTTTCTATATACCTGTGGACATGGGTGGCGATTCCCAGGAACCTCCATTCCTTATCTTGTGGGAGTGGCATGTTTGATATTGACCTGACTCTCTCAGGATCTGTTTGCACCCCACTTTCTGATATTCATACCCCCAAGTAGGTAATTTCTTTAACTCTAAATTAGCATTTCTGCTTATTAAGTTTCAGTCTTACCACCCTCACCCTATTGAGGGCTTTCTGCAGCCTCAAATCATGTACCTCTTTGTTTTTGCCCCATACAAGGATGTCATCAGTGTAGACCTTGACACCCACTACTCCAGCAAGGATTTGCTGTACTTTTCTGTGAAAGAATTCAGATGCTGATTTGAGGCCAAATGGGAGCCTGCAAAAGCAATATCTCCCAAAGGGTGTATTAAAAGTGCATAGCCTTGATCTTTTTTCATCTAAAGGAACCTGCCAAAATCTTAAGGCTACATCCAGAATTGAAAAATATTTAGCACCTGCTATTTCACTAGATAGATCCTTGCTCTAAGGCAATGGAAAGTGCTCTCTTTTTACATATTTATTGAACTCTTTCAAATCTAAGCATAATCATATTGTCCCATCTTTCTTTTCTATAATTACTAACAAATATATCCATTCAGTAGGTTCTTCTACTTTGTCAGTTATTTTCAATGCCACCACTCAGTTCAGTTCTTCTTTTAGTCTGCTTTTGATGGCTAGAGGAACCTTTTTTGAGGCATAAAAGACTGGATAATTGAATTCTGCCAACTCAATTTTATATTCGGTTTCCAATTTACCAATGCCCTAAAAAACATCAGAATATTGGTCTTCTAAAAGTGTGTCCTTGGCTTTTGCTACCATTAAACCATTAAACCTCTCTTAATTAAACCCAAATTCTGGCCGGTTTTTAGCCACAGTATTGGCATAGTATTTTCTATGACCATTACTAAAGTTATCTAGTTCAACTTAACTTTTACCTCTAGTTCACATACTCCTTTGGGGGGAATCATCTCCCCATTATAAGCTCTTAGTAACATTTTTATGCTTGATCCAGTTTGGTTTTTGTTTTAACTTATTAACAATTAGTTCTGGAAGCTCATTTACCCATGTGCTTCCGTGTACATTTTGTAGTCAGTGACCCTACCATTAGTTTCCAGTGCAACAATCCAGTCATCTCCTGTCTTTGCAGCCCCAGTGCCCGCACAGAATTTCTCCTCTGTGCTTTCATTAATGTTGTCTTGATATACTGCATTAGTTTGCATGCTAGTCTTCTTTGTGTTTGCTGCTCCTGGTTGCAGACTCTGGCAAAATGGTTATATTGCTTGCATGCATTACACTGTTTTCGTAGTAAAGGGCACTGACTGTTTTGGTGCTTTATTCCACATTTCTTGCAATTTGGTGCTCTTTCACCTGTAGCCTTATTCCTTGGACTATCTTTGAATCTTCTAGATTTCCTTGCTTGCTTTCTGTTTGATTGTCCTTTTGTTTGCTGTTTACTTGGTATACTTTATATGTTTCTGATTTTCCTTCCATTATTTGTAGACTATGGAGAGTAACTTCTGCTGCCTGGCATACACTCACTACTTTGTCTAAGGTCAAATTCACATCTTCCAAGAGTTTGTTTGTTTTTTTTCCCTCAGTAGTTTCAAATTTCCAGTGCCTATTTACAATATGATCTTGTATGATAGACTCAGTTAGCTACCTAAAGTTGCAGTCCAGGCTCATCAGCTTCAGATCTGTAAGGAATTCCTCAAAGCGCTCGCCCTTCTTTTGCGCTCTTTTGTGAAACTTGTCTCTCTCAAATGTCTCACTTGCTTTTGGTTTGCATATTCTGCAAACTTCTGTAATACAGTCATATAGCTTTTCCTCTCCTTCTGGTCTAGCTGCATGCTATTAAAGGCATCAACAGCTTCAGGTCCAGCTATATTCAGGAACATGGTTATTTTATGCTTGTCTTCCTTTGCTGCATACCCTGTTGCTTGCATGTATACATCAAAAATTTAATTTTTTCCATGATCCAGCAGCTTTACCTGAGACTTTCAATTCCTTGTGAGTTTTCAGATGCTCCATCTTTTCAGCAGTTTCTTATCTTTCTCTTCACTTTCTTTGCACCTTGCTCCTGGTACCATGTAATGATGAGTGCTGTTAAGAAGTACACCTTCGTTATAAAAGCAAATATTGTTTTTCTCTTGATGAAAGACTAGCAGTGTTTTTCAGACACTCTTGACAGCAGTGGTATCCCTCCTTTTTAAGTAGGAGATCACCTTTGGCATTTAAAAGCAACCCAAGATCTACTATGTGCCACTACCTCCTCCTTCCCCCCCACCCCCCCACAAAAGTCTCTGGGGAGGGAAGTAAGGGGGCAGACAGAGGCAGAAAAAATTATTTGGGGGTGCACATCCCCAGCAAAAAAGTCCCACCCACCTGGGGCCCCACTCAACTTACCCTTGCTCCTGCCTCTGTGGCACAGTCCCTCACTATGGAAGCCTCAAATCTAGCCCCCACCCGCATGCATGCGGGCACTCAACCTCCCACCCCAGCCTCAGATCAATTCCAAGAGGCTTCAAGATCTACTAGTGACCACTGCTTTACAACAACCAACCACTCTGTCTCCTATCAACTAGGATCACTCAGTTCTCTTAAAGAGACAGTGTACTATTCCTACAATGGGGACACAGCAAGCATTTGGGTCCATTGGAAGGCCTGGTGCTTTTGTTAGGATGGGAGCTCATTAGTTTGTTGTTTGAGAGAGACCATTTGAAGTTGGGGAGCTGTCTGTAGTCCAGGACAGGTTTGTCCCCCATGGCTATCTTGAAATGGTTGTCCTTTTCCAGAAGGGATTCGAGATCATTGATAATGCAGCTCAGGTGTTCAAGCCATAGGCTATAGCTGACACCTAAAGGGATTGTGTTGTCCATGTCCCGACATTGGTATTGTTGCAGGTCAGAGCAAGATCTGAGTCTGGCCTTGTTGCTTTTAACGGCTACAGTTTTGCTATTGTATTACCTTAGGTGTTCAGGTTGGAGGTAGTCGCTTAAAAATGAGAGGTGTTTGTGAATGGCTTTTTCAGTTTCAAATGTTTAATTAAAGGTCACATTTGTAGGCCTGGTTTTACCTGGTGAGGCACGCTCATGTTTGAATTAGGAGGAAACTTACGCAGCCATTGTACTCAAGGCTGACTGATGCTTCCTTTATTTCTCTGCAAAGCCTTCATTCGTTCTTTCAGTTCAATCAGCCTTTTGAATAATCCAGGTGTAAAACGGTTGATATGCATGGTGCTGTGCAGGCAGGCTTTGCCCACTTAGGAGTCTTGCAGACAGTCCAAACAATAGTTCAGAAGCAAGCTTAGATGCCTGCAGTCTTGCTGTCTGACTTTGCTTTCCTGGGAGCCTCTCAACCACTGCTCAACACAAAACAATAATCTTTGGTCCAAACAGACAAATAAGGGAGTAAAGCAAACCATCGGCCTTTCTCTAGACAGTAGGGGGGTGGTCTTCTAGCTCTGACCCTTCCTAAAGGCAAATGGTTCTGTGTTTCAGTCTGCTTCCCGCCCCCAAACTGCTCCTTCCCCCAGCTTAAGCTCCCTACTCCCCACCCCAACTCGGGTTTGCCAGCTAGTCCCTTGCAGCTGGGCTCCTACCCCAGAGCTGGCTGTCTTTCTTAAAAAACCAGACCGCCTTGTTAGGCCTTGCTTAGCTAGAGGTAAACTAGCTCCAAATGAAGATGTATTCCCTACTGAACTTAAGCACTAAGGGCATCTTTAAATGTGCTTCAGGTTGGGGGTGGGGAGTGCTTTAATTAGAGTGCCTTTCAGGAGCTGCTGTAATTAAAGCACCCGCAGCATCTCGTCTATTCAGCATCCCGTGCTTCAAAACGGTGTTTGGGGTACTTTAACTAAAACTTGTTCAGTGAGCTTAAATGCTTCAATCGAAAGCATTTTGAAGTGCAGCGACACTGAAAACACGTGATGCTGAGGCTGCTGCTAATTAGCACGCTCTGGCAAACCCCATTATAATTAATCATTCTAATTAAAATACATTGGAGCAGACATCCGGCACATGTATAGGTGCCCCAAGTGCTTTGGTTTGAAATGTGTGCACTTTACTAATATTTCTGTATAATATCTTTATATCCTGGTATATGATAAAAAAATATAACTGCCTCCAGATTTGCAAATATAACTTAGCTTTAATTATTTGAAACTCTGTTTTCTGAAACACAATTATGTTTCCCAATGTCTGTTTATTTGGTATATTAAAAAGTACTTGAATCATCCAAAAGTGAAGTATCTGCAAATTTATCCTCCCCTTCCCATGACATTTGAATTAGTAAGGCTGAATAGTATCCAAATTAAAATAAAGAAAATAGCAAAATTCCACATAAAAAGCAGCCATTGCCATTGTTATAAACCAAAAGAACCTGGGAAACAATCATTCATCTTGGCACTGCTTTCCACTACATTTCCTCCTTTTGAATTTATTACCAGTGTCCCTTGTAACAACAACTGAGGATTCTGGTCATTTTATGTGAGGTAAAGGTCAATGTCACAGCATACAAATTGAATCTCTTGAATACATAATAGAAATCCAGTGGCACACTGAACTTTTTTCACCCTCTTCATATTTATCAGGCACTTATACACACATGATCCCTGCACTTAAGGTTAAATAAGTGTTTCCATTCTAAGATGTTTTCTGTGACTTACCAGTTTGTATATATACTACATTTCTAACAGAAATTTACCAGGCTGACTGTTAGTAAGGGAGTAGGAAGAAAAGCATAAGGCAAGCTTGAAAAAAGAAATCCGTCATCCTTGGGAGCACAGACAGTGGAGCCTCCTGAGCTTACAACTTTAGTCCTGGATCCACCGATGCAGTGTTTCTCAACCTGTGGGATGTGACCCAAAAAGAGGGTCACAAGAATATATGAAAGGGTCATGAATGAACTTTAAAAATGGGGCAAAAAAAACTTTAAAAATGGATTCTCCTTTAAAGGAGAAAAAAAAAAAGTAAGAAACAGTGGCTTTTCCCCTACAGGCTGTTAGAGTTCCAGCCTGCAAGGAGATGCTTGAGGCCCCCCCTGCCCACAGACCCCCCACCTGCCTCCCACACTACAGGGCTGGGACTTGGAGGTCAAGAGTGAGGATCACTGGGTCAGGACTGGTCATTGAGATTTACAGATGGGTCCTGGTACAAAAAAGGTTGAGGACCACTGCTCTGATGCACCCAGCAGATAATGAGGACAGCTTTACATTGGACCCCAACCAAGATTAGCTAAGTCTGGTGCCTGACATCCAGCAATGGCTCAAACATTTGGTATCTACTACCCAGACTGCTTCCTTGTGGTGATACAGGGGTGGACCCAGGGGGAGTGTAGTGGTGCACTTTAATCCCTCTTAAATTCCTGGTCTATCCAAAGTTGAAAAACAACTGACTAGCTCCTGGTCTATCCAAAGTTGAAAAACAACTGACTAGCAGTTGCAGCATCATTTCAAGTCAGCCAGTGTGAAGAGAATGACTTGACTTGATGGTGTTAGCTGCTTCTGGTAATGAAGGTCCTATTTCACAGTCCTGTAAATTGTTTTCAACTCATTCCAATGAAGTTATATTTGTTTTTGTTTCAACCTTAAACTGAAAAATTACAACCCTGGGCTCCTACTGTATTAGTAAAGCATCTAGTTTATTTTTAACTGGAGAAAAATATATGTTCTGCTATATGTGATGATGCACCTCACCATCTGTACCTCCCCCCTACAAAATTCTAGATCTGCCCATGTACTGACATACCCCTATGTAAAAGGGAGTGGAACAGGTACTTGCTGTTTGTAAGTACAGGTAAGAATGGAAGTCTATTAGGTCAGCATCAGGTAAAAATGATTTCCTAGTGTTAGGCTGGGATCCTTCTATTAGTATAGGTACCAGTTCTGTCACTTGTTGCCCAGATGTAGATCCCTGTATCAGTGAAATCAGTGGGGTTCTGCAGAGCCAAATATTCAGGACTGGAGGCCATAATGGTCCTAGAATATAAAGAAGACTTGTCAGTAATTTATAAGTTACACTTCAAGAAAAATTTGCTTGTTTAGAGTTTTCTAAATCCAACCAACAGACCTTCGATTTTCTGAATCCCACAGAACTGTCTCCTGTTCATTTATGCAAAATGTTCATATATGCATAATGTTTAGATAGAGACATCTGGAATTAAAAATCAGTATCAGAAGAGAGAAACAAACTTACCCAACAATCCAGAAACATTACAAGTATATTATTATAAAACCTAGTACAAAAAGGGTCCTATACACATAGGTGTGTTTACTTTTTTCCAATATTGGGAACTAGGTTGGGTGCTCATATAATCCTAATGTTCATATAAATGGGGTACAGATAAGCAAGGGTTTACTGTATATTCAAACCTTACATGTATATTTCGTTTATTTATGTTTTGATACACTTTTGGAATAGCATTGTCTATAATGGTATCTAGTAACCAGATTCTAATCCAACCTGATTTCTCATTGACCTTGACATTTTCATTACCCAGATCATATGAAAGGTATATATTCAGTAACTTTAAGTGTATTATAATAGTAAAGAAAGGCATCTGTTAATACGTTGTCAAAATGGCTTGCACCTGTTTTGCTATTTTTTCTATGGTTTTATTATCTAAAATATTGGTAAGGAATTTCTATAGCAAAGACTCTTTTAAATACAAAAGCACTAAAAGAAAACCTAAACATCTTCCAGGCTCATTTACCCTGTTAAGGTTCCAGTTACCATAACAACTTGAATCTTCTTTCTGAAAATGTTATATTATAAAACCCACTATTTTTAATATGGCAGCTTCTTTCATAAACACTTTGATCATCTACATAAAAGCTTTTTTTTTTTTTTTAAGAAAAACTTTTCTGCAAAGAAGTTCACAGTATTAAGAATAGTTTGTATGAAGGATAATTAAAAGGTAATGAAATTCATTTTAGTTTTTATAAAGAACTCCAATGACAAATATTTGAAATCTTACATCTTTGTGATAAGGATATCTGTAGCACTCAGCCCGGCTTTCAGGTACCTCAAATTCATTTGTACAGGAAAGAAGATTTACAAAGATTACACCTTCTCGACACAGTATAGATATTGTGCAACTAACTGGTTTATTATGGAAATTACCTTAAAACCAGCTAAACATGCAAAGTAGCTATCACACAATATAAAGCTCCACTCAGCTATAAAGTTAGAACTCAAATGTGTATTAACTTTATAAATGGTTGCTATCGAGCTTTAATTTGCATGTGTAGCAGGGTGTCCACTATGGCTGGGAGTCCCTTCAGCTAACAATATTCCCAACTGCAGGCATGCACATTGCCCAGTGTGAAACCCCCAAACCCTGGCGATTGTGGCTGCCATGATCCCTGTAGATCAACGGTACCTGGAACAGCCAGCCCAGCCCACACCCAACCTAACACCTCACTCACAGCTGCGACCCAGAGCCCTGCAACTGGCAGGGCTCCCACACCCCAGCTGCACTTGTACTCCACAACTGGGAACCCCTTCAGCAAAGGGGGCTCTCAGCCATGGGAGCTGTCTTCTTGCCAGAGCTAGGGGAGCCCGAACTGAGCTTCCCCTGCATGGCAATGAGGCGCGATTGGATCTAATAGGCAATCTCACAAACAAACCTCCTCCCATGCGTGTCCAGCATGGCAGGAGGCAAGACTGTATGGATCACACATTAGTTCCAATTGTGCCTTTACCTGCATGTATAGAGGGGACCTTAGAAGTAAAGCACCTATTTATATTCTATTCTTACCCGTAAAATACTGTGAGGGAGCGGCGGCTAGGGACGGCCGTGAGCTCCCTAGCGCCCCCTACCGTCACGTTAGGGTGACGTAGCACCCTCAGAATCTCGCCCGCCACAACTTTGATGACATATATATTGTGGAGGCTGCCAGTTTCCCTAGTGGACGGTCTTGGTGTTCCTGCCCCTATTCCAGACTGGGGTATCTATGTGCGTCCCGCCTTAAGGGCTATGCGTGCCTCCAAACCTCCCCCTCAGCACGCCCCAAGCCTCGCAGCTGTTCTGGGGGATGTTTGTGTAGTCCCGCACCCCTCGGGTGCCTTCGCTCGGGCCCCGGGGCTCCTCGCCCACCTGGCGCCCCTTTGGGTCGGGCTCCAATCTCTAGCCCGTTCCCCCGCCCTGGGCCTGTCTTACTGGCGCCCAGCAACTTGCTGGCGCGCCCTGGGGCCGGCTCGCTCGGGCCAGCTCGCTCTCGCCAGTTATTCTCTCTCGCTCTGGGTCCTCGCCCCCTTTTGGGGCCTGTACTGCACCCTCTGGGGCCTTGCCCACTCTGGGCTGACACGCGCGCCTCGCGCCGTGTCTCTGCCCCACTCTGGGGCCTTGCCCTCCCTAGGGCTGACACCGCGCGCCTCGCGCCCTGCCTCTGCCCCACTCTGGGGCCTTGCCCTCCCTAGGGCTGACACCGCGCGCCTCGCGCCCTGCCTCTGCCCCACTCTGGGGCCTTGCCCTCCCTAGGGCTGACACCGCGCGCCTCGCGCCCTGCCTCTGCCCCACTCTGGGGCCTTGCCCTCCCTAGGGCTGACACCGCGCGCCTCGCGCCCTGCCTCTGCCCCACTCTGGGGCCTTGCCTGTCTCCTTGACCCTTCTCTGGGTCTGGTTGCCTCGCTAGGCCTAACACCGCCCTGATGGGCTGGGGTCTATAACCCCACACACCGCGCCTCCCTGGCACCGACAATAGTGCCCCTGGCACTGTGCCCCTACCAGGCACTGGGAACCCCCAAGCTGTGGGGGAGCTCCCGTGAGGCCTCCTTGCTCCCCTACAGCCTCACCCGGTCCTCCGGTGTAAACTGTAACGTAAACTCAAGCCCTCTGGCTACAACATAAACAGAGGCTCCCCACGCCTAACAATAACTCCAAGCCCCGCCAGGGCTCCCAGTCCTACCTTCCCTCAGGGTGATCTTGTTCCCCGCATCATCACAGCCTGTTAGTGGGGTAAGGCTGCGACCACCAACTCAGGCCACTCAGCTCAAGCCACAGAGCTCCCGCTCCTGCAACAGCCAGGAGGGAACTGTGAGTCAGGCTCCGGCCTAAGCTGTTTATAAAGGCCGGGCCCTGCCCCCTTCTGGCCATGTGACCCCCCTGGTTGCCCCTGGCAACCAGCACCTGAGCTGCCTGGGTGATTGGCAACTCTGCCAATCACCCTCACAATCACGGGGCACCTACGTGACTCCGTGACAAATACTTTACTTGCTTCTAGATTGATATTTAGACATATAAAAGCCCCCAGGCTCCAAAGAAGGGATAAAGCAGAATTTTCAGGGAACATTTGCAGTTGCATACAAAAAAAAGTTCAGTAACAACTAGGTTGATCTAAACAAGCAATTCTCTGAATGAGCATTTTACTGGAGCAATGTGCTGCATGTTTCAATATAATGATACACACACCCACCCACCACCACCTTCTGTTGTAAGAACACCATAAGCAGTTTGAAGTTTCAATTCATTTAAACTTTTGCATATTCCTAATTTCACCATTTGTTTTTCTATTGAATAAGAGGTTTTTTCCAATATCTACCATCAGTTTCTAAGGACAGTTGATAAGTGACTGCTAGTAATGCATTCTACAGGAGACCTAGCAAAGAAACCAATGTAGTTAGAAAGAAATTTCTCTGTGGAAGAAACTACAGCAAAACAGGAAAATGATAACAAAAATACAACTTATCTCTGATATCTCTAGAACTCTACTGTTTGTTTAAATACTGTATTAAGAGGGTGTTAATGATGATTCAGAAATTATTATCTCTACAGAACTATAATCCAGAGATCCATGTTTGAAGCATCTTCCATCCATGAGAGTTTTCTGGGTGAAGACCAGGTATGTCTACAGCATTGTCATGTCCTTCCTTATTAAGCAGAGATAGGGGAAAAAAATACTGGCTCAGAAAAAACAAGTATGCAAATAAAAATATATCATACAGGCCCTTTTCCGTAGGGAAATCACATTAAAAATGATCCTATGCCAGTTGCAATGGGAGGCATTGCAGCAGGACTGTATTGGAATCACGTTCTCATAGTTTTCCAAAGTCAGCAGAGGGGACACATTCCTCCATCTAAGCCCTTTCAGAAGCTCAATTCAATAGGTTTTCTCAGAGCACACATAACACTCACATACAGCTACAGAATCTGGGGGATTTATGATGAAGTTGCCAATAGTTGTCCCTACCTTCTTTTATATCCAGCTCAGTGGCTAGAGGCACATTCTGAGACAACGCTTGCCCAGAATATACAAGATCCATGTTTGCTTCTCACCTCTGCTGGAAAGAACTGATATCTATGTCTCCCACATTCCATAAGAATGCCCAAGACACCAGGCTACAAGATATGCTCAGTATGGGTGCTCTTCAACCCGTCTTTAAAAAATGTTTTCCTGTGCAGAATTCGAAATCCATTGGGCCAGAAAGAAAACTACAGAGCAAGTGTGATTCTGTAGACTAACAGGGGGTTGAATTTAATACTCACTCCTTTCCCTATGGGCTGTAGTCTAATGGGGTTTAAGTATAGGCTAGGTGCTAAACACTGTCATTACTTTCAGGCCACACACTGCAGAACATATTGGCTAGGGACAGAAATTGCACACAAATCAGTATAAGTGATCAGACATTAGTTAAAATCTGTAACACAACAGAAGTTTAGCAAGCACAAGCCTGTTTCAAAATGGCCCAAACTGGTTTAAGATAAACCTGGATGGATACAACTGACTTGGGTTAAATTGGTTTATTGAACTTCTGTCCCAGATCCCCTGCAGGTACAGTTAACTCACAGTCCCTCAGCATCCTAGGATGCTTTGCACCTCCCCCACAACTCCCTCCCCCCGCCCCACCCTGGCAGAGTGGGTAGACTGTCTCCTCCAGCCAATCAGTAAGGCATGCTCTCTAGCACCCTTTGGCATCTGGCCGGAGCCACTGCAGGCATGTGGCTGCATTTACAGAATCAAAAGTGAATGTCTGTTCACTTGCTGATCAGTTCAATTTATGCAGCTTAGACTAACCTGTGAAGATTGAATCAGTTCAGCTCTGGGCTTTTTGGCTGTCTGTACTTAGCCAGTATGTTTAAGTGCCTTGGAGGTTATGTGGTAGCTGAGCAAATATTTTCAGAACTTTAGCTTTGGATTTAGCATCTAAATTCTACCTATATCTCATTTCATAGTTTCTAGGGTCAGAAGGGACCTGAGTAGATCATATAGTCTGACCCCCTGCCATGGCAGGAAAGAGTACTGGGATCAAACAACCCCAGCAAGGTGTACATCTAGCCTCCTCTTAAAGACCCCCATGGTAGGAGCCAGCACCACTTCTCTTGGAAGTTGGTTCCAGATCCTAGCCGCTCTCACAATTTGATGTACCTAGTTCTATTTTTTTAATATCATCCAGAATTCCTGTATCATCTTTCTTTTAGAGAAAGGTAGTTAACCAAGTTAATCTGAAGTCATGCACAATGCAGCATAGAGATGCATTTTTCACACTAACAGCATACATCTCTAATCAGTTAGTCTATAAGGTACATTTCTACCTTCCATATTTCTTTCAGTTACCTATGAAACATAGATGATTCTCTAGTTCCTAATGAACATCCGTGCACATCCTCAAACCTACAGCCACAATTACATCAATTCATATAGATAGTGAACCACACTCTCAGCCCTTAGTGTTTAATCTCATGTCAAAGATATGATGTATTGCCACCGCAATGTTTGAATAATCTTGGTTTGTCCAGAACTAGATCTGAGTGTTGAGCTAGGACTACAGTCAGTATGGCATTTTCAGCAAGCTCAAATACAAATAAATAAGACCACCTGGTTTTTATTCTTCCTACTTTGTAAAAGTTCAGTTAACCTGAAGAGCTTGAACCTGCTCATTATAGTTCCAAGTCTTGATCCCACACAAAAGATGTGCTTCATAGAACTTACAAAAATGATGTTGGTTTCTTGAATCTAGCATTACAGAATACATACTGCTTGCTGATTTTCAAGCTGTACTGTTAAGTCTTAAAATAATACAAAATTATTAGTATTAGTTGAAATAAAGTGTATTTCTCTAGTTTAATAACCATTGGTAATGAACTTCACTTAAGTAAGATCTTTCTTAACTTTTCCAAGCACACAGCAGGAATTAAAAATTTGTACCTAAAACCAAATTGCTTTTGTTAGTGGTAAGCTTTGTATAGAGCCATAGTCTCCTCTAAATTGGACATTGGAGTCAGGAGTGGACTGGCCAAGTTTGCCGATAACACCAAACTTTGGGGCAAAGCATCCACGCCAGAAGATAGGCGGGTGATCCAGGCTGACCTGGACAAGCTCAGCAAATGGGCGGACGAGAACCTCATGGTGTTTAACACCGAAAAATGCAAGGTTGTCCACCTTGGGAGGAAAAACCTGCAGCATCCTTATAGGCTCGGCAGTGCTACGTTGGATACCACTACAGAAGAAAGAGACTTGGTGGTCATCGTTGACCACAAGATGAACATGAGCCTGCAATGCGATGCTGTGGCTAGTAAAGCGACCAAAACGCTGGCTTGCATCCATAGATGCTTGTCGAGCAAATCCCAGGACGTCATTCTCCCCTTGTAGTCGGCCTTGGTGAGGCCGCAGCTGGAGTACTGCGTCCAGTTTTGGGCTCCACAATTCAAAAAGGATGTGGAGAAGCTTGAGAGAGTCCAGAGGAGAGCCACGCGCATGATCAGAGGTCAGGAAAACAGATCTTACGATGATAGGCTGAGAGACATGGGACACTTTAGCCTGGAAAAGTGTAGGCTCAGGGGTGATCTGATGGCCACCTATAAGTTTATCAGGGGTGACCACCAGGATCTGGGGGAATGTCTGTTCACCAGAGCACCGCAAGGGATGACTAGGTCGAACGGTCACAAACTCCTGCAAGTCCGTTTCAGGCTGGACATAAGGAAGAATTTCTTTACTGTCCGAGCCCCCAAGGTCTGGAACAGTCTGCCAGCAGAGGTGGTTCAAGCACCTACATTGAACACCTTCAAGAGTAAATTGGATGCTTATCTTGCTGGGATCCTATGACCCCAGCTGACTTCCTGCCCTTTGGGCAGGGGGCTGGACTCGATGATCTCCCGAGGTCCCTTCCAGCCCTGATGTCTATAAAATCTATGAAATTACATCTCTAACAACACCTTTGTATATTTTGAACAGGAGTAACTAAGACAAAAACATGGATTAGTTTGAGTAACGTGCTCAGAAACTAACCACCTCTTGTGGTTAGTTTCTGAGCATATCTGTAATTCCAGGGAATGGAAATCTTAAAAAAAACAACAAAAACCTCTCAAAAATAGCACTTTACTTTAAACTTGGTGCATTCCCATGTCGAGCCCCAGAAGAGGCAGTGTGTTACTTCAGCCCAGTTCACCCAACATCTGTAAAGATCAGGTACTTTAGTGGGGGTTTTTTGGCAGTTTTATCTAATAGCTGACTAAATCAGCTTTAGCTAAAAGCACCAAAAAGTCCCACTGAAGTGCCTAATCTTTACAGACACTGCAGAGCTGGGTTGAAGTAACATGCTGCTTCTTCCAGTAAAGCAAGGTTTGTTTTTAATGTTTAAAGTTACATGCATGTTGGTTTTGCTGTTTGGTTACTTTACCCTGGGAGGGTTCCCAGAGGATTTTTTAAACTGTATTTTACAAGATACAAGGCGAGGGGAAGCTTCTTTTTTATTTAAAAATGAAATGAAATTTTATTTTCAAAATTTAAAAATAGATAACATTTATAAAATTTGAAAATATGAAAATGTAAAATATAAAAATTAAATTAAAGTTTCCCCACTGAAAATTTAACCCATGCCCGCCTCCCATTTTTTTCAATAAAATGGGGTGGGAGGCATGGAACTTAGCTCTAATAATATTCAGTGATTTATCAGGTTGTTTTCTCTTCCTTTTGAAAAGAAGAATTCTCTTCTAAAAGTAGATGGACTTCAGTGATTATGTTTGTTTGGCTTTGGTGTTTTGTTGTTGTTGTTATGATTGTCTGTTTTCTTCTTAATTGCTTCCCTTCATATTTTATCTAGGCTTTGATATACAAACAAGTGTGTCCTCTTTTCATTCATTATCACTACTAATGAGAGTTCTCCTGGCCACTTTTTGTTCTCAATTGCACTTGTGGGCCTCATCATCTTCAAATTATGTTCTTGATCAATCTTACGCAAGCCCATTGTGGTCAATAGTTTTGTACAGCTGTAATCGACTGGAACATAACATACCATCCTCTGATATTCAAGAAGAGTAAGGAGGTAGAGCACTCTCAGTCATGTTGATAACTCTCAATATAAAGCTGCGGTTATATAATGCTAATAAAGGCTGATAACAACAGGAAGGTATTTCTGTAACTCGGAGAAGAGGAGATATGTTGACCAAGCTGTCATTTTTATGTAACCACTTTTCAGAAGGGAATACCTATACTATCCTTTGGGGGGGTTTGGGTGGGGGGTTGGTTTGGTTTATTTTTTTGTTTGCTTGTTGTTTTTTCAACTATATTTCCTCTGTTATTGTCAGTAATACTCTTTTTTTTCCCCTGCAAAGTAAATTTTAACCATTTTAATACCATAGCCATTTTTAAAGTTCAGTCAAATTTTACTCCCAGACTGACTAGCAGACTTCACGTGAGCTGCACCAGTAGACAGAAGAACACAACTCAGCTCATGCTGATATAATCTTTTTTATTTGTTAATATGGTCAATATATTTTCTAGTAGTTTTGGGGGGAGGATTAAATATCCTGACTCTTTGAATATGAGGAAACTGTCATAATACAGAGGCATTACATTAGACAATGCTTTCTGAATTCAGTACTATTTTTCAGTTCCATCTGAACAACCAGTTTGATTTTTATTATCATCAGTTATAGTTTCATAGTTTCATAGTAGCTAGAGTGGGAAGGGACCTAGGTAGATCATCTAGTCCGACCCCCTGCCTTGGCAGGAAAGAGCACCGGGGTCAGATGACCCCGGCAAGGTGCTCATCTAACTTCCTTTTAAAAATCCCCAGGCTAGGAGCCTGCACCACTTCCCCTGGAAGCTGGTTCCAGGCCCTAGCCGCCCTGACTGTGAAGTAGCGCCTCCTAATATCTAATCTAAACTTACCCTCCGTCAGCTTGTGACCGTTATTCCTGGTCACTCCTGGCAGCGCACGGGGGAACAGGGACTCCCCCAATACCTGCTGATCCCCCCTGACCAGTTTGTAGGAGGCCACAAGGTCCCCCCTTAACCTTCTCTTGTGGAGGCTAAACAGGTTCAGGTCCCGTAGCCTCTCCTCATAAGGCCTGCCCTGCTGACCCCTGATCATACGAGTGGCCCTCCTCTGAACTCTTTCCATATCGTCCACGTCCCTCTTGAAGTGCGGCGCCCAGAACTGGACGCAGTACTCCAGCTGCGGCCTGACCAGTGCCGCATAGAGGGGGAGGATCACCTCCCTGGACCTGCTCGAGATGCATCTGTGGATGCATGACAGGGTACGGTTGGCCTTCTTGACTGCCTCCCCACACTGCCGGCCCATGTTCATCGTGGAGTCAATGACGACTCCAAGATCCTTTTCCGTCTCCGTGCTGGCAAGAGGGGAGTTCCCCCAACCTGTAAGTGTGGTGCCGGTTCTTCCTCCCCATGTGCAACACCTTGCACTTCTCAGTGTTAAACCCCATCCTATTCTCATCCGCCCACCGTTGCAACCTGTCAAGGTCAGGTTATATTTCATTATCATTATCATGATCATTAAGTACTGATAATATCTTTGAGAAGACCACTTACACATACTCTTGCTGTATTTCTCACTCATACAGGCTGCTTTCATTCCACCAAACATCCATTTATGTATATTTCTGTTTTTCCTTGCAAGTTACAATGAATAGAAATTCCACTTCATTCTCTAGTATACAGTGTTTCTTTATCATCCCGTTTGTTCCTAGCATCACAAAACAGGGGCACCATTTTGTCTGCTGTGTTCAGAGCCATGTTATGCAATAGGGCTATTCAACTGGTGGCCTGTGGGCTGCATACAGCCTCCAAGGGGTTAACATGCAGCCCATGGGATCCCACCCAGGCTAAGGACAGACTTTACACATAAACCAGTGTAAGTGATCAGAAATTGGTTTAAACCTGGAACAGAACAGATATTCAGTGCTCATAAACCAGTTTGAAAATGGCTGAAACTGGTTTGTGATAAGTCTGATACTACATTCAACCTGGTTTAACTGATTTGGGTCAAACCAGTTTATGCAGTGTCTGTGCCATACCCCTTGCTGGTTTAAGAGGAACCAGACTTCCCCAGCATCCCAGCATGCTCTCTGGGCTGGGCAGGGCTCTCTGCTCCACAGCAGGGCTGGCCCCTCCTCTCTGCTCCCTGGCCACAGCTCCAGCAGAGACTGTAGGTGTCTCCTTGACTTCTGTTCCCCCAGTCCCACCCCCCATCCCCTCTGATTTACACAGACACACACAGCATTAGCTAGCAGATGACATGCTGGCTATGGTCTGTGCTGTGGCAGATGGGACAAAGGCAGAATCAACTGGTAGCTGGTAATGTCCCTCTGTTGTTTTCTTAATGGGGTGATAAACACTGTTATCAATTCCCTACTGGGCTGGTTGGGGACAGGAGGGGAGAGACAGGGGGAACCCTTCCCTAATCAGAGCATCCTGCCAGGGTCTGGCCATGCTCCCCCTCAGCTTAGCACTGTAGTAGGGAAGGGAGGGCTGCTCTAGCACTCCCTGGCTTCTAGCCTGAGCCACTGCAGGCATGTGCCTGCATTTTTTCAGTCCAGAGGGGATGTTTGTACAGTTACAGACTAGTTTAGCCTAGCCAGATTAGACTAACCTGCAAAGATTGAATCAATTCAGGCTTAGGCATTTTGAATGTAACCTCAGTGGCTACTTCTCCATTTTTCTGCCTGCAGCAGTAGGCAAGGTCTCCATGCTCCCTTCCTGCCTTTACCTTCTGCTTCTTACAGAAGAAGACTTAATTTTTATCACATTTTGTCATATTTGGCATTCTGAAGATTGTTACTTTGTAGAATTAATCAGAAACTTCACAAATACATGTGAATGGATGAATGATCCACTTACACTACCAGCTTCCTTATTTAGGCTATGTATTCAGCTATGTATTCAGGATTTCTGCCAGCATATTTTATGCGGGGTAACACAGTCTCCTGCAGTGAATGAAACAAATAACAAACCAAACAAATGTGCAAACAACTAATAAACTAAAACCCATTGTCTTCCACTTTGAGATGGACAACCTAGGCTAAGTGCTTCTTCTTCAGCACAAGAGCCTCCTCGCCTCCTTTGTGCTCTGCTTTTAACCCTCCTTGCAAATCCATCCTCATTTCCTAGTCATCCGTTACAGCTGACTCCCAGCCTTCTAGCCAGACAGCTATTAATTGCTAAACACCTGCAGCTAGGTTTCAGCCCCTGAAGGTTTAACAACTCCTTACAGGTAGCTACTGCAAAATTGCAATAATATAATACCAGAACTCATTATTGATACTTTTGGTGCCACATCTATTTTTCCAGACCCATTTTTCATTTTTTTTTTATTTCTAATGGCTTTTATTATGCCTAATTCTGTGATAGCATGAACATGCATTTGGAATAATAGATATAATTCATTTTAGATTATAAATATTTATGAACCAGAATCAGCCCACTGTTTTTGTATCAAAATTATATCCATACCTATCTACAGTCCCAACAACTGATTATGCTTATTGTAGCAGAGCACTAGGGTGCTCGCTACTAGCAACAGTGATAAGGACAGCTGCCAATTAATAGGGCAGCACAGGTGAGGGTTGCCAGGGCAACTAATGTTGGTCAGCTGGCCAGAAGGGGGCAGGGCCGGGCCTTTATAAGCAGCCCAGGCCAGGGCCTAGAGAAGCAGTTCCCCTCTGGCTGGGGCTGGGGCTGGGGCTGGGGCTGGGGCTGGGGCTGGGGCTGGGGCTGGGGCTGGGGCTGGGGCTGGGGCTGGGGCTGGGGCTGGGGCTGGGGCTGGGGCTGGGGCTGGGGCTGGGGCTCTGCGGGCGAGCTGAGCAGCCCGGGTTGATGGTTGCAGCCTGACCACTCTGACCGGCTGCAATGATGCAGGGGTAAAGAGAACGCTGATGGGGGTAAGACAGAATCAGCATAGAGCGGAGCTGGTTTTATGAGCTCGGGGGCTTATGATTGCATTATGAGCCGGTAGGCTTCTTGTTTATGTTGCAGCCGCTTGGCTCATGGTTTCGTTATCGTTACACAGGAGGACTGGGTGAGGCTGTAGGGGTGTGAGGAGGCCTCACAGGAGCTCCCCAATAATCTGGGGGCCCCAGGTGCCCAGTAGTGGCACAGCGAGCGGTGCCAGTGGGGCACAGCTGTTTGCGCCGGAGAGGTGTGGCGTGCGGGGTTTCGGACCCCAGCCCATGAGGGCGGTATTTTGCCCAGTGGGGCAAGCGACACTGGAAAGGGTCAAGGGGCCAGGCATGGCTGCGGCCACCTGAGCCCCAAGCATGGGGAAACGTGCGAGCGAGACCCCCAGAGGGGGCAACGAGCGCGAGAGGCATGGTATAGGCCCCGGAGGGGGGGCAACGAGCACGAGAGGTGCAGCACAGGCCCCGGTGAGGGTGAGGGCTCAACTTTGTTTGGGGGCATGTTGGCCCAGCCCTGGAGCTAAAAGGGGGCAGCGAAGAGCCCTGGAGCTAGTGGGGTATCCCAACCCCAGCCCAGCGGGGCAGTATCAGGAGTAAAGCCCAAGTAGGACGTAAGACTCCAAAGGAGGGTCAGGGGGCCAGGCATGGCTACGGCCACCTGAGCCCCGACTGCGGGAAGCGTGGCATAGGCCCCAGAGGGGGCAACGGGGGCGAGAGGCATGGCATAGGCCCCAGACAGGGGGTGCTGGTGGTGAAACCAGCTCGGGGGCGCCAGGTAGGGTGCTGAAGTGTAAAGGCTTGATAACGCCCGGGAATAACTGTGAGGCTTGGGGCGTGCTAAAGGGGAGGTTGGAGGCACACATTGCCCATAAGGCTGGGGGTGTTGAAGCACCCCACTTGGAACAGAGGTAATACCAGCGGTGTCAAGGTGGAAGTAGGCAGCCTCCCTTACTGAACTTTATAAGATCAAAGACGTGGCAGGTGAGAAGAGTGTGCTGGGCCACCTTTAATTGACATGGCAGGGGGCGCTAGCGGGATCACGGCCGCCCCTGCACCCACTCCGTGACACTTATGTATAAGGAACTTTCACATCTTGGGCTTCTGCTTAATTTCAGGATCACAACTGTATTGTAATCAGTCATACCTGCAAAAGTATAGGTACAAAATAGAGACCAAATAAAGCAAAGACCAGTATGTGTAAATAATGGAGGAGTCTGTCTCTTTCTTGCATCCCACAAGTGGCCACAAGTGGAAGAGTTTTAACAATGATAGTAGTTACACTGTACTTGCAACCAGTTTACCATCAGATTTACAACAACGTATCTTTTATTTAACACAAAGATCAAAGAGGACACCAGGGTCTAAATAATGTTTATCAGTGAAGTACGCTGAGTAGCCTTGAAACATCAATGTCATGTTGACTATGAGCCCATTTTTCCTTAGAAATTTAATTTCCAGTATATAGGCATAGTAAGGGAGTTAATTTTGCAAACGAGAAATGTATTTGAATCGGAAGAAAAATATTATGTAGCCATGTCTGATCTTATCTAAATCAGCATAGAAGAGGTATAAGTATTCAGATAAAGGATAATACTAACAGCTGTAGAAATGAGATATGAATCAGATGCTAAACGTCCCAAATGTGTTTAATGAATTTGTAGTTGGCTGACTAACATCACAGGAAAGTGAATTCCTCTCTGTATCCTCTACCAAGTAGCATCCTGAAAGTGGCAATGGAAGCATCTACATTTTGTCAGACTCTTTTCTTATGCCTCAGCCTTGTTGTCAAGCAGCAGACAACTTATGGATGACAGGGTAAGGGAATATCCATGTCCATTTTGTCCTTGGTGTGTCTCCTGCTAATGAATACTAATTAATTATGTCTCACTTCAGTTCATCTTTTCCTTTATACTTCATGAGCAAACCTGGATTTTTGTGTCATAATATTTTGTTTGTAAGCTAACTATCTTCCTAATGAGGTTGTGCTTGCAGGGTTAGTTAAACCTAGCCATTTTCTGATTGCTTTGTGTGCCTTCTGAATCCAATCAAGGAGCCTTCTGGGCCCTATTTTGTTTCCTTATCATACACATTCATATGGCTATAATAAATAACCCAGTTATCAAAATGCTTGCATGATTAAGTATTGACTATGCTCATTTAAGTGTGAAGAGAATAATGGCAAACCCACAGAGAGGTTCAAGTTTATTATGGGATTAAAAAAAATATTCTGTTGTCAAAAAATGAAACGAAGTAGTTACACCTGAAACAAATATATTCCAAAGCAGCATGTTCGTTAAAGCTGTACTTCTATGCATTCAGTAACAGTAGAATTCAGATTTAATTTTCAGATGCGCATTTTCCCTAAAAGACCCACTTAGACCACTGTATCTAAAAGCATGAACCTTTACTGTCTGAACCTAATATCCAGACTTATACAGTGCCTGTAGACATGCCCAGAGGTGGCTCTGATGTGCTGGTAGTGGGGGCACTTTAACTAAAGCTGGTTTGATGATTTTAGTTAAAGCACCCCTGCTGCCATTTTGAAGCATGGCAAAGCTGATACACTAGATACTGCAGGCTCTTTAATTACAGCATCTCTTACAGTCACTCTAATTAAAGTGCCCCTCCCCCCACCCCTGGAGCACATGTAAAAACACCTATAGTTTGTCCTCTTTGACCTATAAGATGACAAAGAGTCACATCATGAGAAACCTGGAGATTTAGTCCCATTCTACATATGGTCAAAAGAACGTGAAACTAAAGCTTGTTATTCATGTCTTAACTTTTTCTAAACTGAAGGATATAAGGCTGATCCTGGCTTCACTAAGCTTTGGATCATTCCCTTGTTGCATTAGTGTATACAGATCTGCTATAATTGTGCAATTCTTTTTTTCTGAAACTATATGGGATAAAAGCCACTAATTATTCAAAATCTGCCAGTCTATAGGATATGCCTTTTCAGCTTTTTGCTTTCACCCATCACAGGAAGAGGATATTGTTCTTATGGAACCACTAAAAAGACAGAAAGGATGGCAGTTATTGCATATTCCAAGTGCAGGTGATTCCAGAGTGTGCAGGGACAGAATAGTTACAATGCCTTCACATGGCTCTGGATGTATGAATTTCAGTCCCATTCTAGATTTGTGTCAAAGACTCTCCTCCAGTCAGTGAACACTGGAGCACCTGGCCTAGGGACAGACATTCAAAAAGCCAGAGCCTGAATTGATTCCATCTTTGCAAGACAGTCTAAGCTGCCTAGGTTGAACCATTTGTAACAGCAAATAAATTCCCTCTGGACTGAGTAAATGCAGGCACATGCCTTCAGTTGCTCAGGCTAGGAGCTGGGGCATACTAGAGTGTGCCCTTGGCTACAGGGAAGCTGTGCGGAGGGGGAGGCGTGTGGCCAGCCTGGGCTGAAATAGCCATAGAGGTGTTTCATTTCCCCCATCCCTGTCCCACCAGCAAGGACCCAAGTTGGGTCTGCAGGGTGCTCCCCCCTTGTTGCTGCAGCAGTGGGGCACCATGGTCCCTGAAGGACAGTGGGCAGGGAGGGCGGTTATTCTCTCATCTACCCCCACTGCCGCTGGGGGACTGCAGCCCAGTCTGCCTGCCCTGACTGCTGCTGCCATTGCTCTCTCCCTGCCTGGGGCAAGCAGTAGAATAAGCCCTGGATGCTAGAAGGAGGGGGAATAACTGCTGTCCCTGCCCCACACCTAAAGGGCCCTGCCAGCCAGCATCTGACCAGGCCCCCATCCAGCCACTGCAACAGTGAGGGGCAAGGCCCTTGATGGGGGCAGCACCTCCCCCCACATCATAGCGTGTGGGAGTGTGAGCCCCATCCTGGTGGGAGACCCTGCTGTAGGGTAGGCAGAGCTGTGGGTAAACTGCCCATAGCTGCACCAGGGCTCAGAGAGGGCCAGACAGTGCTGCCATGCTCCACAGATGCTTTCCTCACCCTGCAGCATGGCCTGCCCTGGGAAGAGGCTTACGCTCAGGGAAACCAGGACAGGGACTGCTGGTCCCATCACGGTTGCTCCCCCCTCACCACTCCAGCAGCCGGGTGGACCTGGGGCCAGATGCCAGTGGCCAGGGCCCCTTAGGCAGGGGGAAAGGAGTAGTATTATTCCCCCCTCAGCCCCTGGAGCACCTCAGCAGGGTCTGCCCGGCCCGACCATCGCCACTTGTTCTGTGCCTGGGACAAGCAGCAAGATAAGCCCTCTCCCTCCGGCATCCTGCACTTGCCCTTGGCACAGAGTGAGTGGTGGCAGTTGGGATGGGCAGGCCCCCCTGCAGTCCCCCGGGGGCAGCGCAGGGAATAACCCTGCTCCCTAAGGGGCCTGCCCCCTGGCATCTGGCCCTGCCCCCAACCCTGCCTGGCCACTGGAATGGTGACGGGGGAGCAGCCATGACAGGGGCAGCAGCCCCATCACAGTTTCCCTGAGTGTGAGGCTCTTTCCAGCAGGGGGACATGCTGCAGGGTGAGGAAAGCTGCTGTGGAGCATGACAGCAGCAGTGCTGGGTGCGGCTCTGGCCTCTCCAAGCCCCAGTGCTGCTGCATGTGGTCCATCACAGCTCTGTCCACCCCACAGCACAGCCCTTCACTGGGAAGAAGCTCATGCTCCCTGACACTATGACAGGGGCTGCTTTCCCCATCAAGGGCACTGTCCCCTCACTGCTGCAACAGAATGGCCAGATGCCACCAGGCAGGACCCCTTAGGCAGGGGCCAGGGAGGGGAGTTATTCCCCCTCCCTCCAACATCCAGGGCTTATTCCACCACTTGCCCCAAGCAGGGAGCAAGCAACAGTGGTGGCAGTTGGGGTGGGGAGACCCGGCAGCAGTCCCTCAGAGGTAGAGGGGATAATAACTCCCCTCCCTGCCTCCTGTGCCTCAGGGGCCATGATGGCCTGCCACCAGGGCAGCAAGGGGGGAGTGCCTGGCAGACCTGGCTCAGGTCCTTGCCAGCGAGACAGGGAGAGTGGAATTAAACCCCTCTTTGACCAGGTCCCCACCCCTGCTTGTCCCTTCTTGTCCCTGTTCAGCTGGGGAGGAGAGGGGTGGGACCAGTCCTGCTCAGGTGGAGAGTATGCCAGGATGCTGGGGGACTCTGCTTTAAATTAAACCAGGAAGGTGTCTGGGACAGACGTTGCATAAACTGGTTTGAGCCAAATCAGTCAAGTCTGATACTATATTTAACCAGGTTTATCTGAAACCGGTTTCAGCCATTTTGAAACTATTTATGTGCACTGAACTTGTGTTTTGTTACAGTTTTAAACTGGTTCCTGATCCCTTAAACCAGTTTATGTGTAATGTCTGCCCCTAGTTCTGTTGCCCCTAGGATTCCTTTTACCAGATACCCCCATGGAGTGACATGGCCCCTCATCTGATTTGGTATCAAGTGAACTTTAATAGCAATCCCTAGGCTTTATTATGGTTTTCCTCCCTATAATGTGACCTGGCAAGTGGTGCCTTAGTCATTACAGCAGAAACCTTCAGGGGTCCCAGGCGTCAGATCCTTTGCTGGGTGTGTGGGATGTTTGTTTCTGGATTCCTCATTGTTCAAACATGAATTCCAAGGTTGCTCCTGTCTCCTCAGGGTGGCAACAGAGAACACACAGGTGTTCCTTTGTTTGTCCATCACTTTTGTAACTCTTTTTATCCCAAACTGTCCAATCCCCTGGCTCTGTGCCAAGCATTCCTTATATGGTGCACCAATCCCCTGGCGCTGTGCCAGCCACATTCGTTACAGAAAAACTCGTGCCTTTTTCACCTAGTGCCACAGAAGGCGCTCTGTTCAATTTTGGTGCTTAGTTCTGGGAAGGCCTGGACTATGACTAAAAAGCCTTCGCATAACTCGGTTTGCCTGCTACAACCCTAGTCATTCTGGCTGCTGTGTCTAAGGTAGCCAGACATAATGCTAGTTACATCACTCCCGTTCATGATGAACCTTAACAATGCTAACTGGGCTGGCAGTTTGGCTTGGAGTACTTTTGATTTCATTACACTATATATATTTCTGGTTGGGGGCTGGGATGACACAGGGTCATGGCTCTACCCACTGATTTGCACCAAAAAGGGGGTGGTTGTCTATGAAAGTGTGAAGTGACAGCATGTAGATTTTGCTATGCAGCAGCTTGTACAGGTAAAACATTTTTGTACTTCCCTCTTATGGTGTTGCACCTTGTCTCTCTTTTGTACAAGGCTGTGTGCAGATTATGCAAAGTGATCTTTAGTTTGGCCAGTCTGGATAGTCTTTAAAATGGCAAAGTGGAAGTGGTGGCTTCTAGTTCTGTTGTATTCACAAAGGCATAGCAGCCAATCTTTTTCACACCCCATCCATGAAGTCAACACCTGGGTTGATTGCTCCTGTTGCTCCCCCGCCCCCCCCTCCCAGTGATGCCACTATATACGTACATATTCTGCCTCTGTTGCATGAAAATCCTAGTTGTCATGTTAAACTGTTTTTCATACTTCTAATGCCTACATTCTGCAACTTTCTTATCACCAAGGGCAATTTAGAGGTTAGTACATAGATCATATTTAACATCAGTGATTTGTTACAAGTAAAAATACAGTACTGTAGTAAATACTTACCTACACCATGCATCAATTCTCTCTAAGCCTTATGGCAATCTGGCTGGAACAGTTGTTCCTGTTACTGTCACATATGTCCTATAAGCATTAAAATAAATAAGCAACATGGGCGGCAAAGACAGAATTCGTGAGTGATATATAGACCCAACACTTAGTCACTCCATGTCCATTTTTACAAAATGTTGAAGGACGGTTAAGTTGAATTTCTATTGCTCAAATCACTTAAAGTTTAACTAGATGAAGCATTTGGGGATTTTCTATCTTGCAAAGAAAGGAGAATGGGGAAGATAATGTAAAATGTACATTTTTCTCTCTCCTAATTTGTACCCTGTAAGATTATAGGCCCTGAGTCTGGATAGAATTAGGTCGGAGATTTTCAGTCCTTAAAATCTGAGAGTTACTATCCTGCAAGTCTGCTCAACACTTAGAATTTGTTTTAAAATGTGGAGATTTTTTTAAATCTGTTCCACCCATCTCTAGGACTAATAGTAAGTTCATTGATATTATGTTGGGGAAAATGCAATATAACCCTCAACAAGACAGGTCATTTATCCTTAAATTCTGATAGGCCTATTGAATAAAAAGCGATGAAAAAATATTTTCTGTAAAAATCAAGACCTTCAGTTCTATAGTCCTATTTCTCACAGCATTGTTAATAGCTGCTATATAATAACCTCTAACTAGTTAGAGTAAGTTTTTAGAAAAAATACTCTAGCTCAAAATTGGGACATTTCAAATATTTTTATATATTTTAATTAATCATTGAGAATATTTCCTTTTACTAATAGGACTTCTGGGAGTTACAGCAAAGAGAATTTGGATTTACTGACTGCTTGTTATAACTTACGTAACCATGTCTCATTCAGGCAATCAGAATAGCTTATTTCCATGCTGGATTAATTTGGGTCAAATTCTACCCTCAGATACTATGATATAAACTGAGGCCACCTTCAGTGAAACCAGGCTCTATCTAAACATACACCACAAATAATGCACAATTTCATTCAGTGAGTCATTTTTTTCACTGAAACAGGGCATCAGCAAGCCAATACTAAGTGGTATTTATTAATTTATTTATTTCCATTGGAATAATAAGCAGTATTAATAAAAGATGCTTAGCCAAAGCTCTAGGCTCCCTAATAATTAATAATACAATAAAAGCTGAGTACCATTATAATAAGAACTTCAAACATTCACTCAGCCAGATAGACACCTATAAAGATACTTCTTCCACTTTATAATTGCTGTGGAAGCAAATGGTAAGCCTTTTAGAACAAATATATTTTTCAGCATGCTTGGAAGTTTGCCAGATTCATACTATTTTGGGCCCAGGTGAGGGGGCATTTCCCAAAGTGCTGGATGCATAACAAATGCATGTTACATAAATGGAGAGCAGGAAGACTGAACTGATTTCTTTCAGTCTTCCAAAATTAAATGGTAATAACCCATTTTTACATTCTAGGCACATCCCAAAGTTCTCATTGATTTCCCCAAAAGATAGATATTTCTACTGATGCCCTCTAACCATTCTCAGGCCTTCAGAACTGCCATATGGAGGTGCTTAATAGTTGCTGGGCATGCCTACAGGAGACGCTAACTGTGCAGTAGCCTAATAACACTGCACAGTATGTCACAGCACAGACTGTGCTAATATGCTACTGCACAGTATTGTTAGGCTATTGCACAGTAGCATCACTAAAATGGTATTCACTGGTATTACGGTGCAGTAATGCACATTTATTTAGTACTTGATTATACAAGTACTAAGTTAAATTTGTTAGTAACCACTGTGCATTAATAAACATGTAGATGCACTAACTGCATAGAAGCCTAAACCTGAACTGCTTGTAGACTTGTACAGAAACTCGCTATTGACAATAGAGGGATCCAAGGCACTTAACCATACATTTAGAAACACCGTGGGTGCTGACAGATGTGAAAAAAACAAAACAGTGATTTACTGGAAGAGAAAGCACATTAGTTTGACCCAGCTCCCCAGCATCTTTATAAATTGGGATCTTCAGCAGGGCTTTATGAAGCTTTTTATCTAATAGCCAATTCAATTGGCTATTAGATAAAAGCAACAAAAGCCCTGATGAAGTATGTGATATATACAGACATTGAGCAAGCTACATCAAACTAATGTGAAGTCTCCTCTGGGCATGTGCTGTGCTTGGCATGGGGGCAAACCAAGCTTAAAGTAAAGCACTGTTTTGTGGGGAGGATGGGAGGGATATGGTTGTAGCAGTGTTGGAGATCTCAGAACAGCAGAGACTCCCCATGCCTGAAGAAGGGTGACTGCACCCAAAAACTTGCCAAGAACTTTTTTCCAACTACTCAGTTGGTCTAATAAAAGATATCACATCTACTCAAAGAACCTTCCTTGTACTGTTTTTTTTTCCATACATGTAGAAAGCCCATCTGGGCACAAGCACTCAAAATGCCTAAATCGAAAAACAATTTGAGACAATTAGAATCCTGTCCACGTTATCTACATACAAAATTGACCCAAAGAAGTTATACTCTAAAAATGACAAAAGGAGATTATAAACATGGAAATGAGATGAAACATACAAACAAAGTATTTTCCTGCTACCTCCCCTCCGAGTACCACTGAAATACAAAAATTAATCTAGTAGAATCAAGGATGTGGAGGTAAACAGAAAATAGAACACCAAAAAACATAGTTTTACTCAAGGAAGTCCTATCTAATGTCACTCTGACTAAATAACTGTATTTTTACACAAGAATAAGTCAATGGATTCAATTGGTCCAAATTTAAGCAATATGTTGGACACTGTGTAGCGTGGAAAATTATTAGCTAGTCTGGGGAAAATGAGTTGAATAATATGATCAAAAGAGGATAAGGAAATGGCTAAAATGGAAACTAACTGTATTATGTTGAAAGGGGAATTATTAAAGGGGTTACTAGTATTCCGTAGGGCTCTGTCTTGGGACCTATTCTGTTTAATATTTTCCTTACCAATCTTGGTCAAGAACTAGATGTGTCCTGATGAAATTTGATGTCAAATGCTGAAAGGTAATAGCAATACTGAGGAAGTTCAGTTTATACAGAAAAAATAAGATAATGTCACAGAGTGGAACAATAGAAGCTTTATAATGTTTAATGGTATGATGTGAAAGTGATATGCAATACCAAGAACATTTGGTGTAAGATGGGGGTCTCAGAATAAGTATAACAGAGGGGAAAAAAGGGACCTGACTGTATTGGTCAATCATAGGAGCCATCAATTTGATGCAGCTGTAAAAAAGACTAATGCAATTCCAGGATGTAATCAGTGGGGTGGTTTTAGTAGAGGCAAGAAAATGTTAGTAGCAGTATACTAGGCATTAGTAAGACACCATTTATAATATTGTGTGCAAGTCTGGTCAGTTATGTTCAGAAGGTTTAATTTAAACTACAAGGGACATGAAGAAGGTCTTCTAGGATGATTAACGGAACAAAGAAGTTATTTTACAATAGAAAATTAGAAGAGCTTGGCTTGTTTAACTTAGCAAAATGAAGGTTGATAGGGGATATGATGATCAGATGATGAGGACTAGGGCTGTGTGAAATGGGCCCTATTCAATTTGAATTCAGATTCAGCCTGAATCAGGGACAGTGATCCAATCCATTCATTTGGATCACTGTCCTTGATTCAGTTTGGCCAAATCTGAAGATTCGATGCTGATTTGGTGAATCAGCGATTCGGACACAGGCACAGCTTTAAAAGTTTTTTTCTACATACCTTGAGGTAGCAGTGTGGCTTATGAACACTGCGGTGCTGGGGCACATGGAGCATCCCACAGGAGCACAGGGGGCTTTCCAGTATGCCCGGGGCTCAGCAGCCAACCTGGAAGTGGAAGTACTTCTGGACCACTTCCAGGTCTGCCAGGGAGTGCTCTGGGGGCCCCCTCCCCGTTCCCCCCTGACTTGGCGATCAGCCACACGGGGATCTTGGGTGCCCCCCCAGACCCAGGAGGCACCAGTTGCTGAGCCAGGGGGACTTGGGGTGGGGCTCCCCTGTGCGCTCCCCGGTGGGGAGCACCGGAAGTGCTTCTGGTCCACTTCTGGGTCTGCTGCTAAGCGCACTGGGGAGCCCCTCATGCTTCTGTGGGATGCTGCACCTGCCCTGGCACTGTAGCATTCAGAGCCCCTGCTACCTAGAGGTCTGTAGAAAAAACATTTAAAGCTGTATCTACATCCCAATCACCAAATCTGTCTGAATCGATTCAGAGAGATTAGAGGGTCCTCTGATTCAATTCGGAGATTTGGCCACTGAATCGGGCTGAATCTCTGCCGAATCGAATCGTGGACTGAAGCTTCGCACAGCCCTAATGAGGACATTTTCTTAGGAATACTTCACTATATATTAACCTATCAAGTTCCATTTCAGTGCAGTGGCAGCGTGTTGGCGGTGCCTTTGTCTCCTCTGCTTTTTACCTGTAACAAATTGTAAGGGTTTCCTCTCTCCCCATCAGTGTAGTTTGTTGGTATGGTATGTGCAAAGGACCTGGAGGAGATGCTTGTGTGGACCTTTGAACTGGTGATTCTCAATTGGGTGCCACGGCATCGCTGGGTACCTTGAGATTCTTTCAAGAGAGCTTCAGGGTGCCACACAGTGTTAGCACTGTTAAATGTGTAAATATGATTGACAAGATAAACCCAGAGATTTCAAACAGAAATTCATAGTGTTAACGTTGTGGCCTTGCTGAGTTCTTTGCAACATAACAATTACGCTGTTGTTTTTCTGTAGTAAAAAATCAGCGAAAACTAAGAATTGGGATTTTCTAAGGGGGTGCCTTGAGACTAACGATGTCAAAATGACTGGTTCCCAGCAAATGTAGTACGATAAGCTAAAGCCTGGGAGTCCCCTTTCAGTTCTATTTTTCTGATGTGCTTCTGTAGTGATACAAGTTATAATTTAGAGACACTCTTTTAGTTATAAAACTTAAGAAGTTGGGAATTGGAAGGTAGCACCTCAGTTAGGGGAGTTAGGGAGTGAAACCAAGGGTCTGTAGAAGTTACCTACTGCTCCCCAATAGAGCTCATTGTTTAGTTTTTTTTATTCCCATTTGCCTGTATTTATTGAACCTAGTGATCACTACAGCCACAAAACATTTAAACTCATGGAACGTCTGGTACCTCTGTCTATTTTAGCACAGTTGCAACTGGTTTTACCTATTAAAAAAGTAATGCTTTATTTTTCCTCTCGTAAGATGGAAAGAAAATTGCACAAAACAAATATGTAATTGCAGCATCTTGGAGGAATGGTATGACAGCAGAAAAGGAAGGCTTTAGCAAAGCAGCAGTATTAATGACAGATACTTAGAAGGTAATGGGGCTTGTAGTGGTTTGCAGGGCAATAAAGCAGAGCCAAATCATTAGATTCAAAGGATTGTGACCAAGAAATAGACATAAATTCTAAGATTACATCTCAGGATATTCAGAGCTATTCACTTCTCATTTAATTATAACCAGTACAACTCAAATACACTGAAGAGCCACTAGATACCAGCAGGCAGCCTTAACTTTGCGTTAACAAAAATATTTGTCTTAGATTAGGAAGCTAATGTTTGAAATACCTCTAAAGTGACCCTTGGTTCTGCTTAATGACAGACTAGAAAGTCTGGTTATGAATAGACAATCTCTGAATATCTGTTAATCTACATAGACATCCTATTAACATATTCATTAATTTGTGATTCATTCAGTTACCAGCTAATATGAATTGTAATGGTCTTGGGAAAATAGTTTCTATTTTACTTAATAGTTTCCTAGGTATGAGAAAATAGAGGGAGATTATCTTATGCAAAAATAGCTTGTACAGAGCATAGATCAAGTAAATGTTATTGATTGGATATTTATAGTTTTCTAGCTACCACTAGGAATAAGCTACCATAACTATGCCACCATAATATTTATAACTTCTACTGGCTTTAACAAAAGTTTGGGGAATGTATCTGATGGGTTCAAAAACATTCTTTAATAGTCTATGATTCTACCACTGGTTTTAAAAATACCAAGGAAAAACAATCTCTTTTGGAATAATTGTGCTCCAATGAAATGATGTAATTTGCATTGCCCGGCAGAGTTATAGTCATATATAGAACCATAGAAAATTAGGTAAAAAAGGCATAGACTACTTCAGCCTTTTCTGCATCATCTATCACTGGGTTGCCTCTCCAATTCACTAAGGGTCCTACACTTTCCCTGATCTTCCTTTTCATGCTGACACATCTGTAGAAACCCTTCTTGTTACCCTTCATGTCTCTTGTTAGCTGCAACTCCAGTTGTGCTTTGGCTTTCCTGATTTCATCCCTGCATTCCTGAGCAATGGTCTTATACTCCTTCCTAGTCATCTGTCCATGCTTCCACTTTTGGTAAGCTTCTTTTTTGTATTTTAGCTCATTGATGAGTTCACTGCTAAACCAAGCTGGTCTTCAGACAAATTTGCTAGTCTTCCTGTACATTGGAATGGTTCATTTCTGCACTCTCAGTAACATTTCTTTCCTTTATGTTGCATTACACCATTTTGAGTTACTAATGAGATTATAAATTCTTTGAAAGAAAAAAAAGCAGTCTTCATAGGTGTGAAGATAACCTTGAAAATGTAAGTTGAATAAATTGTATCCTAAACAACTGCTGTAGCTCCAAAAGATGTGATCTGCCCAATTCATCTCTAGTGGGTGCTTCAGTTGAAACTTAGGGCAGGGCTGTTCAACTGTCTGCAGCCTGCATGCAGTTAAATTGCAGCTCCAAGGTTCCTGCCCAACTTCTGCTCCCCTATCACTGTCTGCAACAACACCCAGTCTCCAGGTTCTCCTTCCATCTTCCAGCTGCCACTTTTTTCCTCTACCCTAGGGAGTGGGGCAGTGCAGGGAATTGAGGGTAAACCTGGGGCACACAGTGTAGCACAGGGTCTCAGGGGGATCACAGGCAAACAGTGAAGTGGTGAGGCACCCACAAAGATGCATGGTGTAGTAAGGGGTATTCTGGGGGGAGTATGGGCATGCAGTGCAATTGTGAGGGAAGGGATGCAGGTACACTGGGTAGTGGGGGGTTGTGAACGCACAATACAGCAGTGGTGGAAGTGTCACAGGCATGCAGTGGAGGGGTCACTGGCACACAGTGCAATGGGAAAAGGAACATCCTTACAGTATGCGGCCAGGGGGCACAGTGAGTGGCTCTCCCTGGTGCAGCCCACAGAGCATGCAGCCCCCATTTGCTTAGAAGAGGGACAGCCCTGACTTATGGTATAGACAGGCAGTCTTTCTAGCACTGGAAATTCCTGGGAAATTTCCAGTTCTATAAATCTTCCTTAGAGATGGAGTGTGCAAGTGCTCCAGCCTGCAACCTCCCCCGTGCTTGCCTCAGACCAGAGTGATTCCAGGGACAGCCTGGTTTGGAGGATGTGTGGGGATCATTCCTGAGCTGCCAACTCCTCCTGGTCCCAGGAGGAATCCTCATGCCTCCTCCACACTGGGGTTTTTGCAGTCAAAGAGGAGGTGAGCATACAAGCATTGCCTGTAGTGAGAGAGACTCTTAAAGGGGAGGTCTTCCAAGAGTCAACCTGGAAGATCATCTTCCCAGTTGAGATATGTTTCCTTTGGGAGACACTGAATGAACCCCTGTCAGCTAGCAATTTCAATTCTGGTAGAAATGTAATACCTGTACATTGCCTTAAATTTACAATGTGCTGCTGGTATGTTTAACAAGAATAGCCCACTTGCATGCTAACTTTAATGCCCAAAAATACTCTGTATGGATCAGAAGTGCTACTAACATTGCCCCACCAGGCCTGCTAAACTCTCCAGATTAAAGTTTCATTGTTCTCCACTCCTCCTAGCTAATCTGGTTCCTGAAAATATCATCAATACTCATATCTTTTAGTATACACAGTATTACTATTAATATCAAAGCAACTTCCATAGAAATTTCACTTTGCATACCAGGACAATATTACAATCCAGATTGCTGCTGAGAGTAGACCATGTAGATGAGAAAGATTAGCTCATGTGGGCTGGTAGTTATCCTGGTCAATGTTCTGCCTGTCAGTAAATTATCTGCAGTCTTGTTCTGTACTGGATAAGCATAAGGAAGCACCTGATAAACACAAACATTGTTCTAAACAGAGATTCAAAACTGCGATAAGGATTTATTTTATTTGACCCGGTTTGGAATAATTCAGACAGATCATAGCATCATGAGGGATGGAAAGGATGTCTCAAGAGGCCATCTAGTCCAACCCCCTGCTCAAAGCAGGACCATCCCCAAATAGATCATCCCAGCCAAGGCTTTGTCTAGCCAAATCTTTAAAAACTCTAAGAATGAAGATTCCATAACTTTTCTGGGTAACTTCTTCCAGTGATTTACCTTCAATATGTCACACCCCAACACTCTCAAAACACCTGGATTGCCTGAGCACTGCTGTATTGTCTTCGCAGCAGATTCACTGACTTAACTTCAATAATAGTTCAGGTCAAAAGTCAGAATCAGGAACTGGTGCCACTGATTGCAGAACCGTATTTCCCATGTCTTTCTACCAGGGGCATTCCATTAAGGACTTCACACTGTCTGGACTCTCTTGTTCAAGAAATATACCATTATGTATTACTGGACAGGAGAAAGATCCTCAGTAAATACTATGGGAAGGGAAAGGGGAGGGGAGTAAGAAACTGACAAATGATAATATTTGGGATACCTCTGTAAATCTTTCATGGTGTTGAGTATAACATAGACCTGTAACCAAGCTGAAAATCTCTAATGAACTCTAATAAAAAATATAAATGCAAACATCTTGCCAGAAGAATTTAAAAGGCTGAAATGCTAGTGTGGTGGTTCCTCTCTGATGAAACACATGCTCTACCAGTAAACCTTGCACTGTATTTTATTTTCTGTTTGGAAAAATGAATGTTATTTTATGGATATTGACTATAACCTTTGACTTACAAATATTTAGCAAAAACAACAAAGTTTCCCATTAGTGCTTTACCCATGAATCATCCACAAATGTCAGGTTTTGTCTGCTTCATGAATTCATAATAGCTACTTGACCTGAAAAAATAAAATGTTTTGGTTGCATTGCCTTGCACTTTGCAGGGTTGCACTATATTACTTTTTTACCATCACTTCACTTTGTATTAGCAACAAGATATAATGTTCTGTCACAAACGCCTTCAATATTTTTCAGTGTAAAGCAGCACTCTACAAAGCACTTTTTGTTGTTGTTTTAAAAAAAATGACTATTTTGGCTTTTGTAGCTGAAATGTGTTGTCCTAAAAAGGAATGGTACCTTTGCATAAAAGTATTTGTATTGACAGCTAACCTACTACTATAGAAGTATTGGTCATTAGCTTCTTATGTGTTGACAGGATTGTGGCTGCCTACTCAGTTTACAAATCTGGAAAAAGTATTAACAATAAACCAACCTGATTCACACAGCTCTTGGCCTTGTTTTGATTGTATAGGTTTTCTCAGTAAGCTGCATTCTTCCTAAAAGGTATTGCTAAAATGTTAGTTTCTTGAGTGGAAAGTAGAATATATTGAAATTTTGGAAGACTTTAAAAAGTTTGTGTATAGAAATAATATCTTTGAGTTTATCAGTTGAAGAGAAACATGTCTCAAAAGTAAATGATGCTGCACTGAAAGACTGAAACAGTCTTCTAGACAGATAATGCAGTTCGGCAGAAATACGATACGTTTGAACATATAATGCTGCCTCAGCATTTTGATTAGTGCAAGGTCAGATAATCAGTATTTTCTATATTTAATGAGCCTGCTATATTTACTTAGAGCATGGCTAAAAGTTGTTTTGCCTTACCCCAGAGGAAAAATACTTTAATATGACTTGCAAAATTGACCTTTACCTACATATTGTGACTTTTACATAGCAATATTATGATAAGCAGACTCCACTTTCAGATATATTACTCAGTGCTGACCTTTGGTTATATTAAAATATTGCCTTTAACCAGACTAAATAATAATGTCCCTGAGTATGTAAAAAACTGGCAAATATGAGATGTCAACTGCCAGTTCAATTTTCCTTTCACCTGGGAGTACAGCATGTTACAGTGTTTTATTGATCTAACAGTCATTAGAGTTCAGTATTATTATTACTCTACCATTTGGTATTCCATGTTGTATAGTCCATTGTGGAAAAAAGACAGAAAGCAAATATGACTGCAGATAGAGCCAGTAGAACATTAGATTTCCCATTTCATCAGAACTATCAACCATTTTGAAATTTTCTTTTATCCTGATTCGTAATGAAAAATCAAATTTCCTGAAAAACAAAACAAAAAAAAAATCATTTTGGAAAGTCATTGAAACCAAATCATTTGATAAGGTCAGTGTGATTTGCTTAGGTATAGTTTAAGTGCTTCCATTCAAATTTATTATTTCAGCACTGTTATGCTTATGTATAGTATAAGATAGTTTGCTTAATATAATAGGCAAAATGGAGCACTTCCACCTAACTGAATTTAAACATTTTGATGACTTTCCATTGAAAATATCAATGGAAAAAATACTTTCGTGAAACATTTTGGTTTAAGAAGATCAGTATAATTCTAGTGGAAAAAAGTGTTCAGATAGTTGGAAATTTTTTCAGCTAATTCTAACCACATGGTGATGTTAAACAGAATCACCTTCTTCTCAAGTACCCTCCTAAATGGCTGAAGATTTTCAACCAGTTTCAAGTATCAGATAAGGCTAAGTAGAATCACCTTTTTCTCCTCTATCAACATATTTCTAAAGAATAAATATGTTCCTACATCAGAATGTCATTTGAGTTTTAGAACAAAGTGTTATTTGTGTTTGTTATACTGTTATGCTGATAGCGACTGAAGTCAATGGGATATTTATGTCAGTAAAGACCAAAGAACCCAGTCCTGCAAAAAAATTCCATACTTGACTTTGTACATTATGAATGTTCTCATTTATCTATAGTGTATTAGTTGCAAAATTTTGTGTACTGTTCACATTATAACTGACACTAGTTTTCTGCATATCAGTTAAATGCGTAAACCACTTCAATGTATAGGAATTTTTCAGCCCCACTGTCAATTTTGTAATGCAGTTGTACTCCATTTAATTGCAAATTGGTGAAACTGACTAGAAACTGTCAATTTCTATACTTCTAAAGCATTACAATGACTAGTTCCTGTCAGTGGCAAGGATGGTGTTAGAGGCATAAGGCCTTTGAGAAACAAGATAAGGAGCCTTAATGATGTGTGAAAAGCTTGGTCCATTCTGTTCCTATAATTAACAAGCAATGTATACATTGAATTTGAAGTAGTGCATGCTCCAAGTAAGTCCACAGCCTATGTTTAGTCCTGAGGCATTGTACTTATGGAAGCATAATGTAAAAGATTACAAAGTTTGCCTCAGAGAGGACCCCAGTTCAGCAAGGTATTAAGTCTGGGCCCAGCACTATTTAGGCATGGGTTTTTCTCTAAGAATGTGTATAGTATTATTGACTTCAAAAGGATGCCTCATGTTCTTTAAAGATGAACATGTTTAAGTACCTTGCTGGATTGGTGCTATAATGCATTATGAACAAAGGCAACATTTCCCCGTTTAATAAAAAAAAAAACCCTGTCAAATCATTTCATTTTTCCCTTTTGAATAGTAGAGGTGAATATCAGGCTATGTTGTCTCTTCCCAGATTACCCTGTTTATTTCTTTATATCCCTTTTTCATGTTGGCTCAAAGAAAAACATACTGTTAATAAGTGGTCACCTATACAGTGCTGTAGTACCTAGTTGCTTTAACAGGCTCTTTTCTGGGTAACACTAATGAATTCTTTTGCTTCTCAGTGACATTTCTGCAGTAGAGAAAGAAAGAAGAAAGCTTACTCCATATATTAAATTAGGAAGCTCTAGTGTTAAATGCTTCTTTTTCACAAACAAGATGTATCTGTGCTTTTACCAATTTTTACTATCTTTGTATTGTTTCAGGGACAGAGTTTTCAATCCTAGCTCATGATGGGCAGAGCCTTACCTGCCAATTTAGCTATTAAAAAAAGCAACTCATGAAGTAAAATTGCTCAGTTTGAATAAGGGTAATTGCATCTGCCGCTTAATAAAAACCATTTATATTGACTTGCACTATCTTATATTAGTGTGTTTTGTAAATGATCTTGAAGTTCCTATTCATTAACATAATTTCTAGCTTCATAATTGCTACATATGAAGTCAGGTTTATGTACCGTAAATATTGTGTTACATTTCTAAACATCATCTTACTGCCCTTTAGTAACCACAGCAACATCATGAATATGTGTCTTTCTATCTTTTACTTGATCAGCAGATCAATTTTTAACAGGTACTTTTTAAACAGGATTTCATTAGTTTTGGTAGAGAGAACAAGACTTCCAATAAAAATTTAATGTTAAAGCAAAGGTGCTTTCTGGAAACAAATTCAATATATAGTCCCATGAAAGTAGCAGCAAGTCAGTACAATGGTTGTAGAAAAGGATCCCATCAACTATTGCTGATTTTGTTATATTGATTGGTTTGATGAAGCCAAAGTAGCAGAAACAGATTGTTATTCTTAGGGCACGTCTACATGCTGTGTTATGGTGAAGTAAGGACACTCTACAGCAATGTAGTGATCATGTGGGTCTACACGTGATCACCAGCTACACTGCTGTAGCATGACACTCCCCAGTTATAGCATACCACTACAGTGATGTAGTGGCAAAATTTAACTGTGCTCTACACGGTATACAGTCATTACCCATACTGTGTTGTGCTTAGTACTTCCAAAAGGAAGTACTAAAGCATGGTGCCATAGCAACAGTGCCATACAGTGACATATAGACGTGCCTTTAGAGTTCTAAGCTTCATCTCACTAAAGAAAAAAAAGAAATAAAAAGAATTAGTCATTTTCATCCTTTCAGCAAGCCCTGCACCTTATTTTACAAAGCAAATACTCATTCATACTAGGATAGAAGGAAATGAGAATCTAACTTCTATCTAGAAATTACTGCTTAGCTTTTTGCTTGTTTATAGGCATTTTTCCCTTCTGAGAACATAGTTTAATTGCTCAATAAACTTATAAGGATTTAAGACCAAAAAACTACAATCAAATTAAATGAGACTAAAAAAATGTTTGCTAAACAGTGTGTCATAGCACCATTTTTGTGTTTTTTTTCTTGGAGTTCAAAATAAAAGGGTCAGATTCATTAAAACTATGTCAACTCTAAATGAAGTTGATGCAGCATTTTGTTAGAAGTTTATATTCAGCAAAAACTGCTGTCAAAATTTTGTCAGGCTGAAGAGCATTGGCAATACAGCCTCCCCGCCCCCAGCCCCATGCCCATATTTTTCCTAGGTTTGGAGTGTTATAGCTATGATGGTCCAGATGTACAAGAATTTGTCATATCTTTTCTTAAACCAACTGCATAGTTGAGAAAACTGAGATGCAAGCTTTTGTGAATCAAATGCCCTTCCTCAAGTCTAAGAAAAGGAGAGATGCTGAGTTAAAAAGCCTCCATCTGCCTCTTTTTTTTTTTTAGACGTGAGGAAGGGCACTTGATACCAAAAAATTTGTCCATCATCACTTCCAACTGTACAGTTGGTCCAATAAAACATTTCACACAAAAATCTTTACCTCTTTGTTTTCCCTGACAGCCTTACTTAACAGAGGCAGGGTTGCTGGTTACAGAACTTTCAGAACATTTTTCAGATTCTGTAGAGCTTTCTCTGTAGTGTTCATGTTCCAGGAAGGGTGAAAGTGGACAGAACACATATACTGTCACGGAGGAATATAAATAATTCCCTCACACTTCCAAAATCCTTCAGACAAGCTGAAAAGACGATATTATATACGTCTGTAAAGCTCCATGTTCAGTAAGAGTTTTTGATAATGTGAGGTAGTTTGCTCAGAGCCCAAAAACAGTTCAAAGCCCATGGATTAATTTGGCTCAGATCAAGTGTAGTTCCTATGCTTACCTGGCAGGCAGTGTGACCACAGAGGCAATTTTCCTAGTCACACCTGGGGATGACTGCTCTCCTGGCATGGGGGTAGTACTCGCAAAGGTAATGCATAGTAGGGCTGTGCAAGATTTCGACGAGTGTTTTGTTTTGAAGCTGTTTCAAGCTTCAAACAGCAAAATCAAAATGAAACAAAAGGCTTTGAAACAGCTTCGAAATGAAATAAGGGCATTTGAAGCATTTCAAAAGTTTCGAAAGCAGCCTGGTGGCAGGAGGTAGGGGAGAGCCAGGGCTGCAGTCTGAGTAGCTCTGCCAGCCCCATGGAGCTGAGCCCAGCAGCAGGAAGCAGGGGAGAGCCAGTGGCAGAGGTGCTCAGAGCACAGCCCTGGCCACTGGCTTTCTCCTGCCTCCCGCTGCCAGGCACAGCTCTATGGGCTAGTGGAGCCTCCTACCACTGGGCTGTGCTCACCAGGGCTGTGCTCCAAGTGGTTCTGCTGCTGGCTCTTCCACCTCCGGGCTGAGCTTCATGGAGCTCGTGGTGCCACTTGGCGAGCACAGCCCTGGCGAGTACAGCCCAGCAGCTGGATGCTCCACAGCCCCACGGAGCTGAGCCTGGTGGCAGGAGGCAGGGGAGAGCCACTGGCTAGGGCTGTGCTTGGAGCCAGGGCTGTGCTCCAAGTGGCTCTGCCACTGGCTCTCCCCCACCTCCCGCTGCCAGGCTCAGCTCATAGGGCTGCAGAGCCTCCAGCCGCTGGGCTGTGCTCACCAGGGCTGCACTTCCAGCAGCTCCACGAGCCCCATGGAGCTCAACCCAGAAGCAGGAGGTGGAGGGAGAGACAGTGGCAGAGCCTCTCAGAGTGTGGCCCGGGCCAGTGGCTCTCCCCTGACTTCCACCACCAGGATCAGCTCTGTGGGGCTGGTGGACCTGGTCTGAGTGCAGCCCTGGCTCTCCCCCACCTCCCATCACTGGGCTGTGCTCGAAGTGGCTCTGCCATCCCCACAGAGATGAGCCTGGCAGTGGGAGGCAGGGGAGAACCACTGGCCAGGGCTGTGCTCCAAGCAGCTCTACCGCTGGCTCTCCCACTGCCTCCCACCACCAGGCTAAGCTCCGTGGGTCTGGTGGGGCCGCTCAGAGTGCAGCCCAGTGGCAGGAGGCGGGGAAAGCCAGGGCTGTGCTCCAAGCAGCTCTGCCAGCCCCACAGAGCTCAACCTGCCCTGCCAGCACTGCCAGACTCCTCCCAGGGGCATAGGCCCCCAGGTCTGTGCATGGGATGACAAGAGGCTGTCACTGCTGCCTGGGGCTAGTGGCAGTACCAGTCTTCCCAGCACCAGGCACAAGTTGTGCCCAGTGCCGGCCCCAGGTGGCAGTGTCAGCCTTCTGTCATCCTGAGTGCAGATCCAAGGGCCTGCACCCCTCGGAGGAGTCTGGCACAACCCCACAGCCCTCCCAGGGGTGCAGGCCTCCAAATCTGTATGCAGGGTTAAAGGAGGCTGCCACTGCCAGCAAATGACACAAATTTTGTTCATCAGCACCTTGAGGTGCAGTTTCCCAGAAACTCCTGCACCTATCTCCCTGAAACGTGGCAGGCTACATGCCCTCAGAAGGGGCAACTGTGCCTGCTGTTTTCATCAGAATCAGGCAAGAAATGACCAAGTTATAGGCATTTTCATGATTCCCCATTATAGGCTATGATTGAAACACATCAAAAGAGAGAAACAATTTCGATTAAACAAAATGGAACAGTGCTTTGAAATGAAACAATGATGAAATGAAACACTGTCCTTTCAAAACAGTGAAACAGTGCTTTGAAATGAAACAATGATGAAATGAAACACTGTCCTTTCAAAACAGTGAAACAGAAGTCAAAATGAAACAGTGCAGTTTCACACAGTCCTAATGCATAGTTAACCTCCCACTTAGCTGCTGGAGTGGAGAAATCATGGCTTTATGTCCACTTTATAGAAACAGAAGACTCCTCCCCAGCTTGCTCCTGCGGCCATATGGCTGAAGGCAAGCGAAACCCGGGGGCATCCAAACCCCAAGCCTTTGGGCTTGGGCCTGCATGTAGGATGCCCACCAAAGGATTTGGGAACATCTGAAGCCCCAAATTGGGGTGGAGGATGTTTGCCAGTAATAGGGACACTTAAGGTTCTGGGCTGACTCTCAGATTTGGAATTGATTTGGCTAATTTGGCTTGGACCATGGAAAATTTAAATTAAAAAAAAAAAAAATCCCAGCCCCAATGGTAGATGTGAAGGGACCTCTACAGAGGGAGCCTATCAGAGATGTGGTCCTCTCCCAAGATTGTAATAGTTGATAAAGTATTAAATTTTGACTTCAGTTTGTAGTGGATTTGGTTGTTAGCTGATAACCTTTCCATAGCCAATTGTGATCTTTGTCCAGTTTCTGCTAAACAGTGGTCACATTACAAAAAATACCATTTCACTACAATGCTGAACACACAATGTGACATTAGGTAACTCATCACTTAAAGCTGAATTATTAAGTGGCTATGAATACCAATCTAGATTTTAGATGCAGTCTTTGACACCTATAATTCTCTGGGATATTTTCTGTCCATGTACGTTCTTTAAATCTTATTAACAATGCAGCTACACTCATTTTACAGGAACAAAACCCATAAGAGGAAAAGCCATGGAGATGGATGTCTTTTACATTTTTACTCACAAACAAAAATTTGTCCAAGTGATTCTCTCCATTTATTATGTATAATACATATGCAAATAAACACACATACACACATTTATGTATATTCTCTTGAAAAAGGCAGTGGGGAAGTGAACATAGGGCCTACCTGTGGCAAGTTACAGACAGCTGGTTGATGGGTGTTCATGACTACTATTAAGCTGAAACTCATTTTCATACATCTTGTTAGGATGGACGGGAGACTATTTATTTTAATTTACCTTTTTTTAAAAATAACACTGACGAAGTTAGATCCTCTGATAGTATAGGGCAGCTTTAACATTTGGAGCAAAATGAAGAAAATAATGTGAAGTAATGGCCCAATATTTCAGCTACTCAAGCAAAGAATGGGTATACTTAGTGGCCTGAATGGGTATGCTCAGTTGCAGACTGAAAACAGGATAGGATAGACTGATCCTCTATTAATTCTTCCTATTATGTATACGGAGTTGGTGTTATTCCAAATCTAACCACCTGATTTCTCCTACGTAAGGAAGTTAGATTAAAATGAAACCAGTTGCAATTACAAGAATTAGGCATTAAAAGCATAGTTTTAAGTGACAAATACCATGTTTAGTCACGTAACTTGTTAAATACAGCATATTTGATAAAAGTGCATTTTCAGTCATATAGTTATAATCAGTATAAAGCCTGCAACTTTAGTGTAGTGGAAAGATTTAGGGATGTTTTTGCAATATACCACATGATATTGTATGTGTGTGTATTTTTTAGGAAACTGTATGAATTATGAGTGTGTTTGAATATTAATCTATTTTTATTTGCTTTTTCATAACTTAAATAGAATATTTCAGAAACTCATTTTACTAAACAGTCATAGTATTAAAGTTAAACTCTGCTATAGGTTAATAATATTAAACACAAGAACAGCTATGTGGCAGTGCACTTGCAGTGCCTGCCACTTTAAGGGCTGAGTCAGGCAGCCAGCAGGTGCTTGATTGTGGCAGCCATTTTAGAACATTGGCTATCTATATAAACACAGCAGTTTGCTACTGCCAGCCCAGGCAAAAACACTGCCTGGCTGAGCTGTATGGAGCATCTAGCAAGTAAGAGCAGGAGGCTCTTGGTCCTGGGCATGACCTAAAACAACACCCTCCTGGGGAAGGGTGGCCTGGTGAGGTTCCTGGTGGTGTGGGAGTCCCCAGGAAATGCCAGGCCAGTTACCTCCCTGGTGAAAGGCAAGGAAGGGCACTTTAACCCCAGCCCCCATCTTTGGGTGGGCTTTGGAGGCAGTAGTGGGGCCAGGCACATCTGTGGCCACTGGAGCCCATGAGGGGGGGTGTAAGACCCTGGGGAGTGACTGTAGTGGGACCAGGTATGGCAAATGGAGTGCCACCTGAGCCTATGGGGGTGGTTGACCCTAAGGCCCTGAGAGAGGGCAGCATAGTGAGGCCCTAGGGAAGGGGGTTGAGTAGGGCTGTGGGACAGCCTGAAGGCCAGCCCACGGGAGTGTGCTGAGTAGACTGTGGGACAGTCTGAATGGCAGCATATGAGCCAACTCCCAGGAGAAGGAATCAGTTGTGAAGATGATGAGAGGACCCCAGGGTGGGATGTGGTGCAGAGGCCCTAGAAAGGTCATGGTAAGGAAGTAGGCCAAAGTATGTCTTTGAATGCTTAAGGCCATAGTTTGGGCCAGAGGCCTTGTAAGAGTTCTCAGTCAGAGAGAGGGGGGCTAGTCCTAATCCTGGTAAGTCCTCCACTGCTGGGAAGCCAAGTGTGAGTCGAAAGTAAGACTGTAGTTGAGCAAAATGATCAGCTGCTTCGGCAGGGGAGTGAGAGTCTCTCTGAGACTCTGGAGCACCAGTTGTGGTGTGGGTTAAGAAGATCACGTGGATGCCATCTGCGAGGCATGGGCTGTGGTGTAGGGGAGGTCGGAGCCGCAGATAGCATGCCCTGGCATCAAGGCAGGTAATGGGCAGTTTCCCGCATTTACCATCCCTATAAGGGAACAGCAAAGTTGTGGCAGGTGAGACAGGGTGGATTGCCCCATAGAGACAGGTGTGCAGGCCGACATGGGACCTGGACCTTAGTTTGCCCCGTCACAAGCTATAATGATCAACATCTTTTTCATTTGCCATAGTCCACAATTTAAAAACTATAACTTTTGCAAATAAATATAGTTAACATTAAGAAATACAAGTCAGTGTACCATTTTTTCTATCTCCTAAGTCTGCTTGTTGGAAATAAAATCAAGAAAGAAATTAAGAAAATAGCAGGTGAACGTTTTAGTTTTATTGAGCAACCATACATATCTCAAACTACTAAAATCTGAAGATACACTCCCATGACCTGTTGATTGGTATTGTTTAATAAAATACAACGTACTGATTTAATATTTTACCTATCAAATTACTCAGGAAGCACACTTTCTGAGGGGAGGTACAACATCTTTCTCAAGCCCCGCCCCCTCCAATTAGTTCTTCTCTATTAAAAAGGATATGAAAAAATTGTAGAACCAGGGACTTCCCTGCAAAATGTGTTTCAGTGTTATGTTGTAGGTGGGATAATGTAACATTTCGGATTCAAGAGATATGGTGCTATGAAGTACACTGGGCCAGATTTTAAGATGTGCCAAGTTTATGCAGCATATCCAACAGAAACGAATGTGAAGGGTGGTTTTTGGCTTCCTAGTTCCAGAGCAACCAGGCAATAAAAACACCCTCAGTATAACTAAAAACAAGCTTAGACTTAATAATGATCAATGCAGTAGTTCCATAGAGACTACTGTAGCAGATGAGGCTGTGTGTGCTTTTCCATGCAACTTCAATAACTCTTCCTTACCTGTTTCTGAAATGATCCCTATGTAATTTTTGACTGCTCCTTAGGGCAGTTGTCCTACTGATTGGTGTTACTGCAACAAGTAGAGCTAAGTCAAGAACCTGCCCTGCACAATTCAAGTTTGCTGTGCTTTTACAATGGATGTGAACTTGGATGTGTGTAGTGCAGGACAGGACCTCATCAGTAAGCAGCAGTGATTGTTGCATAATTATGTGAACCACATTGTTATTTTTGCATTACTGAGAGTTTCAAAGACTTTTTTTTATAATCATAGCACAGAGCTCTTATACGTGCATTTTCTATCCTCTTTGTACACACAAGCAACTGAATGGTTTTGTTCAACAGGCTTAATAATTTGTAAGCTACCTGTAGTCAGAGACTGACCTTTGAAAGCTGCAGAGCATATATTCAAAGTTATGACAGCTTGAAAAACAGAATTAGAAGAAAAGCTATCTTGCAATCTTAATAGTGTATTGTGATCAGCAGCATTTCAAATCATTAAGGACAAAAACAATTTTAGGTGTGTCTCTAATATTAATGTTTAGTCATTTTTTTGGCAACAGGTATCATCCAAAAAGGCCTTTAATATTTAATATGACGCACCATGCCATATTCTGGCACATTCTGGAGGTGGGATAAATCAAGGTTCACTGTGGGAATAATTTCCACTTTGACCCTTCTTCTCCCTTATTCTTACTCCTTACTCTTCTCCACATATATCCAAGACTGGGAGACCCTGGCAGCGGCCATCTCATAGCCCTAAGGGTTTCACACATCTCCAAGTCTGAAAGATTGCAGCAGTTTCATCTCCAAGCCACCTGAGTACACCAAGTACCTCTGCAGCTAGGAACCTTTCAGGGGTCTCCAACTGCAAGAGTTTACTTCTTGCTTGTGTAGGGGGAGACCAGGATCAGGTTCCCCCTGCATTGGCAGTAAGGTATTATGGTATCTAATACACAATCCCACAATTGCATCTCCTTGCCATGTGGCAATTGTACATTAGATTCTGTGACTGCCTGGCCTTGAACAACCATTGCCTGCTGCCTTGGCCCAGACAGTCGGAAGCGGGCACACCAAGGTTTCTTGTAAACCCTAAGGTAGATGCCTATCACTTAAGTGGCTGCCCTCAGACTTACCTGCCATGACTTTGAATATAATTTCAGTGGGGGGGAAACCACCAGGGGTTCTTCAGCGGTAGGTAGTCTGCTAGATGGCCGTCCATGGGGCTCCACCTTCCCTACACCCCAGCCTCACGCCAACTTTCAGCGGGCCACTAGATCTTGAGTCAGCCGTTCCTCCAATGCAGTTGTGCTCTTCACCCTGATGCTCTCTTGGGCCTTGTGTCTTGAGCACTCTCACCTACGGTGATCCAGCTGATCCCCTATCTAGCCTAAACTGGGCCTGTTCCTGTCCTAGGCTACTTCAAACCGGGAACAGAAAAATGAACAACAAAAAGGAAAAAGGGACAGAAGGAAACTGCCCTGCTGGCGCCTCTTCCCCTTAACTGAGACTTCTTCCTTGCTAGAGGCTTAGCTTCCTGGCATTGTCTATATCACCACCACAACCCCTCCAAAAGGCGGGGAAAAAAGAGAATGGAACAAAACTATGAGTTGGGGAGGGTCTGCTCAGTTCCATCCCCAGGCCCTATCATTAGGACATGGTGGTGCCTCCCTGTCACTGTTCTCTAAATTTCCTCTCCCTTGTCCCCATTGGTCAGTACTCTGCACCTGATACCAGAGAACGATCCGGGTGATGACCTGTCATCTGACCTGGGCGGTTAAGTCTCCTCTTCCTGGGCTGCTGTTCCTCTCACACCGCCAAATGTGGTTTGCGAAGCTGCTCTCCCCTGATGTTATCTGCGAGGTCCCGCTTCCAGCTGCCCGTGGTCCTTCCTGCTATGGTTAGCCGCTGCCTGTGCCGTGAGCCACATCTGTTGCTGCCCTGCTGGGCTTTCCCTTTTCCCGCACACACCAGTCTCAGCTGGTGTAGAGAGCCTCCGCTGGCTCTCCCTCCCCCCAGGCATGCTGGTATAGAGAGCCTCTGCCAGCTCCCCCTCCCCCTGGGCAGGCCAGTCACTGCTGGGGTAGAGAGCTTCCACTGGCTCTCCCTCCTCTTGCTCTCCCCAGCCTCCAGTGGTGATCCTTTTTGTTCCCACCGGCCAGTGATTGCTGATGACATCACCAGCTAGCCTCAGCCATATAAAGGCACGGCTTGCAACCTGTGTGGGTTCCCCTCTTCACTCTTGTGGCACTGTGGGACCTGTTGCAGGTAAGTGTTCCTCTTGTTTATTTTTTTCTTTCATGTCTGGCCCTGCTCTAGGCGCCCCCAGGGTGCAGATTTCATTGCACCTTTATCTACACAGGCAGAGGAATCCTAAGACTGGTGGCTCAAAGCATGGAAGAGAATCTCTTTGAAGGGAGGAAGTGAAAGATATAGACAGGAAATTAACAGGAAGAGTGGGATGCCCTAGTGCTTTGCAGAAGGTGTTTTCATGAAGCAGAGAAAGGGGGAGAATATTTTTTTGTTGGGAAGAAACAGCAGGATCAGTGAGGAAAGCAGGTGAAGTACTGAAAACAAGTAAAATTATTCCAAAACTTGAAAAAGTGGAAACAAGTAAAATTATCCAAGAGCTTTGGGGATAAACATTCTTTGTTGTCAGTTGTTTTACCTTTATAATAATGTACTTTTCCTCAATTACTTAGGTTGCTTGGAATGGCATTCAGAATATCGTTATATTGCTGGACCATGTGGGAAAGTTTGTGAGCCCTATACATCTTGATTTGCTGAAGGAAGATTAAGTGACTTTAAAATTAGGTTGAAAGGTACAGTAAATGTTACTGCTTCATTTCTCTTACTTGTGAAGCACTGAACTGTAGTGTACTCTAATGATAACTTGCATTAATTTTAACAAAGTGGAAAATTTTGCTGACTAGCCTAACACTTATGTGCTTTTTCATTCTCAATTTCTCATCAGCCTTTCAGAAAGCATTGCACTTATGCTGGTAGTGTAAATAGCTAATTACAAATGGTATTAAAATGAAATGTCACTGCTAGTGAAGTCAAGAGATTCAAAAAAGCTTCAACCCACTCTCCTAAAAATTAGATTAATTATTTCAAATTAAAATATATCACTTGTGAACATGCTGGATTTATTAATAGTAAACATATTTTTGTGCTGCTCATTATATAGCTCATAGATTTCTTTAGAAATATTCTGCTTCCTACAATTGGCATTTTCTGGTTCTTCTTCTCTGCTTGCACAAAACCAATTATGTCTGTCATCAGAAACCCCCCCCAAGAGATTTGAAAAAAATGTAGTGTCTATCATAGGTTGGTCTTTAAATAAAGGTTAAACAATGCTGTAATAGAAATGTTTGTGATTCTGAGTTGTATGTTGGAGGTGATCCTTAGCCTTTGTAAGTAAGGCTTTTATTTTGTGAGAGTACAAGGGACTTGTAAAAGAGATACTGTATAAGTTCCTACATCTTGTGTTGTGGGATTTAAGAATAAATTGAAAGAGGGAAATAGTAAAAGCCAGGAGAATCTGGCAAGGCCTCACATGTCCCTCCTCTTCTATTAAGCTTAGAAATGACACAGCAAACTGATGGCTTGTTGAATCCTTAAACTAGAGCTATAAACTAACAATACCCCATTTCTTTCTTTAAAATATATATCATTCATTTATGGTCTACAACCATTACAATTCTTAATGCTGACTTTGGCACTCATTCCATATTTTAATCACTTTTGGTGTAGTTTGCCCCAGAGCAGATGGTCAGCACAAGATCACTTAAGTGCCACTTACGCCCTCAAAAAGACATAAATGGGACATAGACTCTGTGCTGGCTCTCTGCCAGGGATGATTTTCACCCCTTATGACATACGGAAATTCAGCATAAATTTCTTACATGCTGGTTCCCTCTTCACAGATTTGTGGGCAGTTGAGTGCCCTTGGCACCCCTTGAAGACTGAGGAACATTCAGAAAGAGATGGATATTCCAATTCCTTATAAAATAATGTTTCAGTGTTGACAAAAATATAATTATTTCCCTTTACATTCTTGTATCCTCATGGAGTTTTAAAGGCAAAAAAAGTCCCAATGAGCTCTAATAAAAGGTGTCCAACTAGTGGCCCACAGGTTGCATGCATCCCCTGAGGGGTAAATGAAGCCCTCAAACTCTTGGTCTGGGGAATTCTTCCCACTCTGCTTCTTGCTACTGCCACTGAAGTTCCTGGGCTCCCCTATATCCCTCCATCTTTCCCCAACCCTGGGGACAAAGAAGGGCAGCAGAACTAATAGGCTAAGTAAGCTACTAGTCAGACAGCTTGGGAGGATCTACAAAGCCTGGGTGGCATCTGGTGTGGTGCAGTTTCCTGCTGTGCAGCAGAGGGCAACTACAACACCTGTTATAGGTGTTATAAGAGGCACATGTTATAGGTGGCATGTAGTGTGCCAGGGCCTTGCAGAACAGTATATCTGCATACCTAGGATATCTCTGTGATGTTGCAAGTCTCTGCAACACGGGTATGTGTGCTACAGCAGGGAGGCTCACACAATGAGATAGTGAGGGGTGTAATCAAGGGTGTCAGGGTGTAGGGTCCCCTGGGATGGAAGTAGCATGTTGTAAAAACATTGCTGCAGTCAGGTAAGACTGGCTGGTGCTAAACCCTTAAAACCAGCACTTACTGACGTCCAAGGCCTGAAAGAAGGGTTACGTTAACTAAAACATATATTATTAAAAATGTTTCATTGACAGTAAACAGTTTGCAGATTATAAGTGAAAAAAAAAGTATTGGGTTGGAAATCCTGGCAACACCACATTCAGCCTGGTGTTGAATGGCCCGCATGGTGTGTGGCTAGTCATCATGTAGCCCCTGGCCACTCAGAAGTTGGACAGTCCTGAGCTATAATATAGACTAAATCTTGATTATGTTTATTTGTTGCTTATTTCCTTAGAATCATCTTATATGCATGTTGCTATCTTGTTTCAATCTCACTATCATTCATTATAGGGCCAAGTTGGGGGGGGGGGTGAAAGTAAAAAAGGCACTCTTCATATCCTTTGTTTACATCCTCATGACTAACAGTATTGAGGATTATAGAACCATTGTTCTTTTAATCCTCTCTTGATTCCTTATTTAATAAAAGAAGTTTATTAAGCATCCATAGGTCACTTAGTACTAACCTAGTCCTCAGAGGACATGATTGAAATAAAGGTTATATCCTCTCTCAAGATTGTGGGAGGTTATAAAAGCAACAGCAAATAAGTCTCTAAGTTTTAAAATTGTCTATTAAAAAGAAATTTATTCCTGTTCTAAGGTATTAAAACTTTTCAGTTAAATATTATCATGGATTATAGGTTTTATTGTGATATTTCTGCATTAACTGTGTTCAGGTTGTTACAAGACATGCAACTCAATTTACCTCATTAGCCTCTTCACAGAGAGTAGAGGGTTAAGTGCCAGAGCTGGCTACCTGCAGGATGACACACAATAGGCCTTTAACGTCAATAAAATCTTGAATGGCTTTGTTCATGTAACAAAGGTGAAATGCCTAGGAAGTGTCTAGAGGAGATAGGCGTGCCAATGGGAGACCGTATTGAGGGGGGAAAAAAACAGCTTGGCAGCTCCTGGCCAGAAGAGTTTGTAGATGAGCTTTGGGAAACTGGAGAGACTTGAAAGGGAACAGCTGAGTATCTTTGGGGTTGCTCAAGGCTGTGTGGTCTGGACTGGGAAGAGTGGAACTGCTTAACCCGTTTGGAGGATGCAGTGAACCTCTGACTGAGTGGTCTTTGCTCCAATAAATGCCTTTGCTGAGGAGACTGTATGCTCTGCTGCTTGGAATTTTGAGTTGCACTTGGTTCCCCCAAATGAATAGTGAAGCTCTTCTCTCAGGAACAGATGGTGCTCTTTGAGTCAGGGCCATGGAGAACCAGGGAAGGTAAGAGACAGAAAGGCTAGGGTCTCGGAGTAGGAAGGAGCCTGGGCTCCCCTCTTGCTCTAGAAGCTAAGCCTAGGCTGACTTCAGAGGACTGTCTCAAGCTAGAGACAAAAGTTACATGTAAACCAATTTAAGTAACTGGGAACTGGTTGAAACCTGTAACAGAACAGAAGCTCAGTACATAAACCAGTTTCAAAATGGCTGAAACTGGTTTAAGATAAACCTGGTTGAATGTAGTATCAGACTTAATTGATTTGGGTCAAACCAGTTTATTAAGCTTCTGTCCCAGGCCTTTTCCTGGTTCAAGCTAGATCAGTTCACCAGAATCCCAGCATGCTTTTCAGCCCTGAGCTGAGCCGTGCTTTCTGCTCCCTAGGTGGAGCACAGTGAAGGCTGGCTGACAAGGGTGTTGGGGGAGGACAGGGGGTGAGAGGGAGGAAGCCTGGCTGAGGATGCAGCCTAGTCTACAGGCAGAGGGGACTGCCCCTGGCGAACCCCAGCTGGGGTCTGGAGCCAGGGAGAGGGGTTAAATACCCCTTCCCGCACCCAAATTTACTACTGGCTGAAACTGTGGACTACAAATCCCAGAAGCACCTGGAAACAGGAAGAGGAAGTGATGAACAACCCTGCAGAGTTCTGATGCTGTAATTCTGGACTGCCAATCCCAGAGACCTTGGGGGCGGGGGGTGGTGGGCAACCAGGGAGAGGAAGTGAACATACAGTCAGAGAGCTGTGCTCTAGTGCAGGGGCTTCTGGTCTGAGCCACTGCAGGCATGTGGTTGCATTTCCTAAATCCAAGGTAAATGTCTGTTCACTTCTGTTTCAATTTAAACTGGACAATTTAGACTAACCTGCGAAGAGTGAATCAATTCAGCCTTGGGCTTTTTGACTGTACCTTGCCTCAGAGAGCAGACGAGCCCACAGCACTCCCAAGCAAGCAGCCCCTGGAGGGCCCTCCATGACAAGTATTTCCCTTGCTAATTCTTTAGCCAACATGGTAATTCTTACATAAAACATCCTCACATGGAAGGATACTATTTTCTATGTATTTCATGAAGGTTGTTCTCAAAGGCAATATAGAGAGTTCAGAGACAAAATTCTTAACCCACATAGAGATTACCTTTTTTATCACCTGGTTTGTTTTCACTGAAAGGGAAATCTGGATGTAAAAAAATGGCATACAAAAATGAAGTACTTTTGTTGTTGTTTAAAGGAGGAAGTATAAGGGACCATCTGCATATTTTTAGGGACATTGAAATGTGTAACTGTTACAGTTATGTAAGCAGATGCATATTGGAGCATGGGAATTATATGCATAAGGCAAAGCCGTGAAGATCTTATTTGCAAAAGAGATTTCAATTTAGGTCAGTCATTAAAATTCCACAGAATGCAAACTTACTTAGTTACAACCCTCCCTATTTCTTTCAGTGATATTCTGGATGTAAACCAGCTGCAATTTTTAAAGTAATGCTTTTAAAAAGGAAGAATGGATTTACAATTAAAAAAAAAAACTTGTCCTTTTAAAGCACAAATAGAAAGTAAATATTTTGAATAAGGATAAATAACTGCAATCAGAATGGAGTTAACCTGAAACTGCCTTTTTATGTCGCAGCTTCAAAGTGTGATTAACTGTTCAGTATACTCTATTATAAATATGATTCAAGTGAAGAGTTGTTCAATTGCCTGGTAACACTTTAAATTAATCAATATGCACCTCATAGTCAGCTAAAATGGCTTTTCGTGACTCTGAAGTGCCACCTTCATCTTCCTCTAGCACAACATACATATACACTTTTGTCTGCAATATCTTTATAATAGCTGTGAAGTGATCTCCAGGGACTGCACTTGTCATGAGATAATCACAGTCCTATAGTATATGATGCTCTTGGCTGCTCCTTGTGCTTTAGAATGTCCCAAGGGAGTAATCACCACGTTATAATGTGATTCTATTGTGATTTAATATCTTTTTTACTGATTGACAATTAAATCAAAATTAAAGTGAATTTATCTTTAACCAGCATTCCCCTGCAGTCTTATGGTACAGTCTAATGGTGAAGAAGCAAGGGGCAGTAAAATTCCAATGCACTGAAACTAATACAACCCAGCAGCCCGTTCCTTCTGTGTTAGACTTCAGCTACAAGAGCTGAAAAATCTCTTACATGTTGCAAATGGCAGTCTGATTTTTTTCCAATGTTTTTTCTACTAGCAGCCACAAGCTGTGACTAAATGTTTAAAATCAGAATGCACATAATGAACATATTTTGATTGATTGTTTTAGAAATGAATGCATCTAAACACACTACTGCCACCTTCTCTACTCTCCATATCCACGAAGCAGATCCATAATGTAGCCTTGGTGGTGGAGGATTCTCCCCAGTGTAGCTCCTAGGCTGCCTAATTCCCAGGTCAGTGACAGTTGGCTGCCACTGTATCCCCTTGCAGCCATTAGAAACCAGGCATATGTTACAATAGTCCTGAAACGGGTCTGATTTATGTCAGCAACTAGTCCAGTCCTCAGCTCTCCTCAAGTTAACAGAGGGGTAAAGGTACACTGTTTAAGTGCAACTCCCAACTGTGAACCTGAGAGATGATTTTCAAAATTAGTTCTGTGCAAGTACCATGACTACAGACACAAATCAGGTATTTCCATATCAGAATGGAATATACAAATTAGGCATCCAGTTCTGCAAATGTTTTTGTACTTGCAATTATATGCCTCTAATTTTGGAAAATATCTCATCTTTCAAATGCCAGTGTTAAGCAGTAAAAAAGCATGTGAGAAAAAAAATTAAATAGTTGTGACAGATTATGAGAGGGCAAGCAATGTGATATCTAGCTTATCCTTCTTTGGGAAAGAGGGGACAATTTATTGGCAATGCTTGATGTAATTTATGATTTATCCTTAGAATATTTATGAATTTATTATTTTTATTTTTTCTCCCACATAAACTGAATTGTGGAAAAATTAATAAAAGGAATTGCACACGTACAAACTTAACCTATAACTATTGCTCACTCAAACTGGTGCATGTATATCATATGCTGTGTGATATTTAGGTGAAATTAAAATATGTTGGCACTGTAAATGAAAAGTAATCTCAATATTATGTGTCTTCATATTGGGGTCTTAGTAAAACTGCACGTACTGTTATTAATAAATGAGTTATATTTGTAATTGAAATTTTTGACACTCAAATAATGATTGATGTGCATAATATTTAGCTGATAATTCACAGGAAATACAGTCACTCTCAATTTCTTTAAGCAATTAAGCTGTCTTTTGTTAACATCTAAATTGCAGCCAAAGTATATTTATTAGGCTAATAAATACATCTGTTGCATATGTAACTGAGATGAAAGCAGAGTCTAGTGTAAACTGTATCAGAATACTTCTCCACATATAATGTGCTACAACCAATAATTCTGGGTTGCTTGGATAGGCAACGACAGACTCTATGACTTTAAGCAAAAGGAAAGTATATTTTCATACAAAGTAGAGAAAAAGGACAACTTAAATTGGAGAAAATACAGGCCAGTAATTAAGATACTAAATGAGATTTTGGGAGATACACATTCAATTATGGGCTCTACCACAAGCTTCTTTTATGGTACTGATGTAGATTTTCCATGCCTCACTTTCCCATCTACAAAATAATAGCACTGCTCTACTTCACAGGGGTTCTGTGACAAGACATTACAGATTATGAGATGTTCAGATACAATGACATGCCAAAATGGGTAAGTAGGCTGATTTCTAGGCTGCAGCTCTTGTGGAGAACATTTTGGGAGTCTCAGTGTGAGCATGCTTTGCTGTAAATAGTTCCTGTAAATAGTTTCATAAGCAGAATACCTATATTCCCTTTTTACCCCAAGTGCAGTTTGCAGCCTGTTGTGAAGCCTAGGCTACCAAGACTGCTCTCTGATTGGTTCCCTGTGACTTAGTTTCATTTTATTGGGCTAGTGTTGTTCCTGGCTTAATACTACAATTTTGTGAAAGTGTGGCTGAATATGCTTGAGGACAAAGGATGAGACTTTAAGAGAGCTGGAGAGAGAAAAACACATTAGAGAGAGAAGAGTCAAGTCCCAGGAACCGAATAGAGAGAAAAGAAGAGTCCCAGGGCGGGGGCGGGGGCGGGGGAATCAAAGGAAGGACAGAGGGAAATACAGTGGTTTGTTAGGAGCAGAACTGTCTGCTCTGTTCTTTGGGACGTTGGTACCGTGACCCCTCCGGCTCCCTTCCTTCTTTAAAGAAAACACCCCAGCTCCAAGGAGCTCTCCAAGATGCTGCAGATTGCCAGGGAAGTCAGAGACAAGAAACAGTCAGGGTCTTAAAAACCAGAAGTTTGCAGTTGATGAAGCTGCAGGAGGGCTGGGTTCAGGTCATCCAAGCAAGGCTCCTTCATGAGGAATCCCAAGGCAGAGCTTTCTCTTAAAAGCAGTGTGATCTGTGACAAATGGTAATGAGCTGTATACGAGTATCTACCACAGAAACGTATCAGTTTTACTGAAAACATTCTATTTTTTTGATAAAGCAAAACCTTCACTTCAGAAGTTATCTTCAAACACTTAGACGTTAGAAACATACCATCCTCCTATTCTAGTTCTAGCAAAAGGTTTTATATCACTTGCCGCAGCTATTTCAAATCTCTGTAAGTTTGTGTAGACACAAAAGGATAATGCCATCCTAACACAAACATTAAAAAAACAACCTAGGAAGGACTATGAAGTTAAATAAATAAAATATTTAAATCTTATTTCATAAAACACTGTATAAAATTCAGCACCAAAGAGGGCTGGCATAAGTACCAGTTAAATCCTCTAAATACAGCTGTCATGAAAAAGGTTTTAATTCATCCTGTGCTGCAAGTTGGTAGGCTTACCAATTTTCTATTTTAATTCTCTGACAGGAATTGCTCCCATAAGCACTAACTCATGTCTCTCAATTGTCATGTTCACTCCCAAGCTAAAGTCAGAAAAGAATGATAATGAATTAAAAACAAACAACAACAACAAAAAAGTAACCTCATCTTGCTGGTTTCCCATCCTTAGGACAGGGGCCATATTTTTATTCACATTTTGTGCAGCACTGAGTATGGTCAGCACTCATCAGTAATACTCTCCTTAGCCCTCATTTTACATTGAGATCCATGTGAATTTCTGGACAAAGCCTTGTTGACCCTATCACATGATTGAGGCCTCAGAAGTTATCCCTAACAAACTGATACCTTAGAAGTTTATAATAGTAAATATAATACAAATATATATTCCAGCCTTAAATTCTTTTAATCTTGAAACAGTTCAGTGGAGAACAAAAGTGGGTGTCAAATAGGCTACTTATTACTTTTTTATTTTCCCATTTAACTACAGGAAAAGGATCACAAGAGTCAGGAGGAACAAAAGATGTACTCATTTATAAATACTTACAAAATCAAAAGAACACAATTCCCATAAAAAACAAAAAATGCACGTATATATCAAAACAGATTAAAAGACTACCACGATGGCATGTATAAAGATTGTATGATTCAATTTAGAATAGCCCCAGAGTCAGTTTATAAAAAGAGAATAGTGAATTCTAGAGGCCATCCTCAAAGGGTGCCAAAAACCAATTGTAGTTCATGGGCCATTTAGGGCTCTGGCCTTTTGAACTACCATGGATTCTGTATATGCCACACATTTTTCAGTAAAAAAGTTGCTTCCTTTTACAGGTGGTGGCAAGGGAGATATCACACGTCATATTTATAGCTGGTCCAGGAACATATAGATTTCATAGACATTGGGACTGGAAGGGACCTTGCAAGATCATCAGGTTCAGCACCTTGCCCAAGACACAGGGAGTCAGCTGGGGTCAGAACATCTCAGCAAGATAAGCATCCAAGCATTTCTTAAAGGTATCCAGAGTAGGTGCTTGCACCACTTCTGGGGGAAGTCTATTCCATACTCTGAAGACTCGTATGGTAAAGAAGTTTTTCCTCATGTCCAGTCTAAAATGGTCCTCCAGCAGTTTGTGACTGTTAGAACTTGTCTTCCCTGGGGGTGACATGGTGAAACAGATTTTTCTCCCAGTTCCTGATGCACATCCCTTATATACTTACAGGCTGCCAACAAGTCACCCCGAGCCTTTGATTCTCCAGGCTGAAGAGTCCCATGCCTATCATAAGGTTTGTTCTCTTGACCTCTAATCATGCACATAGCTCTTATTTGGTCTCTCTCAAGCTTCTCTACATCCTTTCTAAGTAGAAAAGCTTGAGTAAAGAATTGGATGCAGTACTCCAGCTGCGGCCTCACCAAGGCCAAGTAAAGTGGGGCTTCTTGGGTCTTGTCTGAGATGCATCAGTAGATGCAAGCCAGAATTTTATTTGCTTTTCTGGCTGTGGCATCACACTGGTAACTTATATTCATCTTGTGGTCAGTCATGACCCCCAAGTCTTTCGGTTGTAGTGCTATTGAGTATAGCACTGCCAAGCCTATAAATATGATGTAGCACTGACACACCTATAAATATGATGTGTTTTTTTTTCCCCAAGGTGGTCTTGCATTTCTCTGTGTTGAATGTCATCAGGTTTTTATCCTCCCATGTTAGGAGCCTGTCCAGGTCAGCTTAAATTGCCAACCTGTCCTCTAGAGTGACCGCACTTCCCCATAATTTGGTGTTATCCATGAACTTAGCCAGTCCACTTCTGACACCCGAATCCAGATCATTTATGAATATATTAAAGAGTACTGGTCTGAGTACTGAGCCCTGGAGGATGCTACTGGTCACCATGTGCCATGTTGACTCAGTTCCATCAACTATCACTCTCTGGGGCCGACCACAGAGCTAGTTCCCCAGCCATTGGACTGTAAGGTTGTTGCAGCCGCAGTTCCCCAATTTTACCATGAGGACATCATGGGAGACAAAGCCAAAGCTTTTTTGAAATCTAAATATATGACATCAACCTCTTCTCCTTTGTCCATGCATCATCTGGTCATAGAAAGAAATGTGGTTGGTCAGGCAAGACCTACCCATAACAAAGCCATGTTGGCTATCTCTCAGAACATTGCCTTCTGTTAGCACCAATGCCGCAGTCTTCTTTTGACTTCTTTAGTACATCTCTCCCTCCTGTGCCTGTGACCCATAACTGGAACGACTGAGGAGAAAACTACCTGTGCCCCATCCCTCTGAGCCCAGCCCTGTAGTCACTCATGACCCAGCCAGGATTGCTCCCAGCCATGTTATTTGTGCCCATGTGGATGAGGAGTATGGGGTAGTTGTTGGAGGGTTGCACAAATTTAGGAATCCTCTCTGCCACATCCCGGATATGGGCCACTGGGAGGCAGTAAACCTTATGGGCCGGGGGTCAGAGCAGCAGATCGCTCCCTCTGTCCCTCTCAGGAGAGAGTCGCCCACCATGACCACTCTGCATCTCTTCTTAGGGGTGGCAGTTATCTGCTTCCCCTCATCCAGAGCTGGTGTTTTTGCTGATGTCTCTGTTGGTGGTGTAAGCGACATATACCTATTGCTCAGTTCTAAGGGAGAAGTGACCCTAGTACTGCATGTTTTGGGACCCGAGACAACCGTCTTCCAAGCATCCTGGGTGTGGCTCCCGGTTGATCTTTCTGTTATCCACCTTCATGCAGTTGGACATCTGTACTCTTCTCTTTTCATTCTTCAAGAGAAGAACCTGACTAGTAGTCATCAGTGTCCTTATCAGTGTGTTCATGGGCCCTGACGGCACAAGGTCTGCCTACCTGGGCCTGGAGCTCAGTCACATGGGACTCCAGGGATCTCACTAAGGAGCATACACCACAGGTGGGGGTGACGGTGCTTCCATGCACAGTTGCTGGCAGCCGTGCCCAGAGCCAGGGGCTTCATCTGGGTGGAGGCCTCAGTGGTGCAAAGGAAGGGAATACCAGCTGGGGCAGACATGGAAAGCCATGTCCCCACCATTATATGGTAACAGGTTATGCTACTATCCATAAACTGGCCTAGGAACTGGCCTGCCAACTGCCTGCAAACTGCTTCCCCTGTTTGCAGTCCCAGGTCTCTGGCTCCCTAGGTGATTTTTTTATACTCCGTGGGAGCCTTCTTTTATACCCTTCTGAACCTCAGCTGACTCAGCCCCTTTGTTAGGGCTTCTGTCAGGCCCAGGCATCAATCACTCAGCAATCACTCATTCAACAGTCAGCAATTCCTCAACAATCAGCAATCACTTGGCAGTCAGCAATCACTCCCAGCTTCTCCTAGCATGTGCAGCAAACACACACAGCCTACCAAACAAACACTCAGCAAAACCAAAGGCACAGGCAGATGGATCACTAACCTTTCCTGGTGCCTGGCTTCTCTCCTCTTTCTTCCTCTTGCCTCCAGCAACTGCCTTCAAACCACTTCCCCTGTTTGCAGACCCTGTTTGCTGGTTTCCTGGTCACAGGCTCAATAATATATATATATATTATTCTAGGCCCATGGCCTATTGTAGCTTAGGGAAAAGAGCCACAAATGAAGCACAAAGAGAAAACAATTTTCTTGTATAATGACAGCAGTTAAAAGCTTTGCAGAGATTTGAGAATTAGTGGTACTCTGGTGTGTGGTGAATTAGTAGCCATGGTTTGGGTGGGGCAATCTGGTACAGTGATTTAACAAACAGGGCCAGTGCCTGGGAAAACCCTGCAAGAGAGTGGAGAGAGACATATGCAGGTTTGGGTGTGGCTGTGTACCCAGTCCCCAGCTGCTGCTGCTACCATAACATGCTCTGCCCAGGCCCGTTTTTGCTCTTAAAGCAGCAGAAGCAGCGTGGTGACCATGCACCAGCTGCTGCTGCAGAAGCAACACTTTGGAGCTACTCTTGCTGCCAGGGCATGGACTCTGTGGGGGTGGGGGTCTACTTTGGTCCCAACCTAAATTGGTGCCAGTGGCTAGTGCCCCTCTCACCCACAGCTAGTTATGCTGTTGGTCTGGTGTGTATATAGTAGGGATATCAGAGTGTTATGTAAATTAAAACATTTACCATTATTACTAACATATACACAAATGCCAGTTTACCCACACTATTAAATGTCAGTTCCATGTTAGAAATATTATTAAAAATGCATTATCAATAGCAGATTTAGAAAAAACACAGCTGCTAGCCCTCCTTGTCTCCTTAATGGGAGAGGGAAGGGGGGGGGTTGGAAATTGAAGGGAAAACCACCAAAGGCCCTTTGTACTAAGGTATCACTCTCTCTTTGTTCTGCAAATTTACTATCTCTTTGTTACACTAAATCACACTTTCTTTCATGACCCCCACATTCTTAGGCTAAGATAAGAGCAATTGCCATTTCAGCCTTCAGGTTGAACCTTGAGTAACCTTGGATCCCTTCTACGCACGCGTGATAACCTAATGCATATTAAGCCTATCCGCCCCGCATACTTAAGTAGTTAATTATAATGCACATGGGACGTATGAAGCGACATGTTTACATATATGTTTGTATGAACCGGAAATGAGTTGTAAAAGTTCCTCCTTCTGCACACGTGGTCAGGAGAGAGGGGATAAAAGCCTGCTAATGATTGTGCCCGGGGGCAGAGTGTTTGATCTTTTGTCTCTCTCTCTGACCCTATTTGCAAATATATACCTTTTGTGTTGCTAATAGAGTGTGTCTGTAGCTGAAGGGTTTTTTTTCCTCCTCCCGAGAAACGAACCACGATTTTTACATCATCCAGGTAAAATAGGGTAGTGCAGGTATGCTTTAAAAGGTGGAATTCATTCCATGGCAGAGTACTCATGGGGTAATTACTAAACATCTGCTCCTGGCAGATTTTACACAAACACTTTCTGATAAACAAATATGGGGGGGGGGCAGGTGTGCAGGAGCACACACCATACATAGTAAAAATATACCAGTTCCATTGACAGATGGACTTTTTCAGATCTACAGGTGAAGCTGGGGATTGTTTCAATGTCAGCAATATAAAAAGGAAATAAACTTACTGCTGCAATATTTACATTACTTTATATGCATCTCCAACTAGCTTACATACACTAGTCTTCACTCTTCTCACATGCTTTTCTTCTTGATTTTCCTTTTGGGGGTGGGGGCACGCACATCTCTCAAACACTACAACTATATCCAGATTGGCCTTATAGGCGCTTCCATTTTAGGGTCCAGAATACTTAAAGCAAAGTTGCCTATCCCCAGAACACCCTTTTGAGTCAGTGGAAGAGTTAGGCAGTGCCCAAGAGTGATTTAGAGCACCTAAGCACTGCTCAGTGAGGCACCTAGAGCTACCCAGTAGGAAACAGTGAGCACAGGACTTTAGACCTCTGACTCAGGGCTATGCACTAGGAATCTCCATCTGTTTGGATCAAGATAATCTAATGGTTCCCAAGTTTAACTGTTTTTTTTAATCCAATGACTGTTTGATGTAAAATGGAGACAGTCCAGGGAGAAAGGAACAAGAACTATGGAAGGACTCCAGAATCAAAATCCCTCTTGCTTTTGTTTTTGACATGATGACTCTTACAGTCCTCTCTGCCCACTGGTCCAGCCTTAGCAGGAGGAGCAGAAAATGCTTCCTTTGTGGACAGATCTGAAGAGTTTGGCAACTTGTTAGCACTACGGGCTCCTGCTTGCAACCCAGAACCCTACTTCAGGTTGCAAATCTCTGGCCTCCTGAAGTGCCCATACAGCCTGTGCTTATCTTTGCCACCAATTCATGTGGCCAGTGGTGATGGAAAGGATTAGATTTACTCATGGGAACAGAGCAAGGAGGGCTGGGCAGTAAGTAGACACTCTGGAGGGAAGAGTCAGAACAAGGCAGAAGGTAGGACCCTACCAACACCCCATAGCAGGTTGTCACTTTTCATGGTACAGTTTTATTTTCCTTGGGCCAAATTTGTCTTCACAGCAACCACATAAACAAACAAATATATAAATAATGAATGGTTAAATCAAACTCTACAGTCCTTTCCTAGACCCTGAGGGGGTAACTCCAGCTCTGTGCTGCCTCCTCAGTTCTGCAGCCTTCCCTCTGTCCCTCAGTTCCTCTCCTTGGAAGCTTTTAACTTCTGCTAAGGCCAGCCAATCATCTCTTACAGTTAGCCCAGTTCTCCTATGCAGGTAGGCTACCTCCTTTTAACTGCCTGCAGCTGGGCTGCAGCCCCTGATCCATACACCCTGTTACACACTCTCTTTGAGGCCCTGGCTACTGCAAAGGGAATGCATGGAATGAGACAGGTGGAGCACCCTGGGCATAAACCCTCTGCTGGCTGAACCATAGCATGCTGCTGCAGGCTAGATCCAATCTCTTCATGTCTGGATTTGGCCAACAGGCCATAGGTTGCTGGCCCCTGATCTATAGCCTAATAATTAGGCCTTTCTCTTACAGAGATATATTTGAATCTCTTTAGGCTGTGGACATCCTAGAACCATAGAGCACTGGGAAAATGCTCAAACCACTTAGCTTTTATGGAAAGCTTTACCACCCTTTACGGTTTGAACAACAGTAGCCTTGGGTGCTGTGTATGGATCTTCATGCTGTGAGTATGGAAGACATGTTCTCTGATTATGCCTAATGAAAAGGGTATCACTGGGGTCTTAAACAGTTTAGTTGTTTAGTTGCTACCCCAGCTTTGTTCTGGATCATAGCACAGTTTAAGTGGAAGTTTAGTGCCTAGCTGTTTAAAATGGGATAGCTTTTGAGGATATAGAGAAACATAAGTTAATGTCTTAGCGGTCTCTCAGGCCAAATTATAGGCACCGAGGAGATTTGCAACCACAGAAGGGAAGCTGTTCTAATGCTCTTTTTGTGAATTAGGTCCCTCAGACATGTTACATCTTATTCATCTCATGATTAACATGTTTATTGGGCACATCCACATGAGATGCATTACTGCACATTAGCATAGTTTACTGTGCAGTAAAAACCCTTAATCCCACTTGCAAGTAGTAAATTTAAGTGGGATTAGTTAATGCACATTAGCACACATGTAGATGCAACCAAACCGAAACTCCAAACAGCTTCTGTGTCATGGCTCCATAGGACTTGCAGCTGGACATGGGGGAAAAGCCACCCCTGGCAGTTGGGACATGGCCTCAGGGTCACCACCTCCCACAGCCTGGGCCCTACGGACCCAGGACAGGACAGGACCCTCCTCCTGCAGCGGCTGGTGGCAACGTTGCTGGACTGGCTGGAGGATGCATCGGCCTGGCAGGCAGAGGACGTTGCCCAGGAGGATGCACAGGACTGGCACAAGGAGGCAAGGGACCAGTGCGAGGAGGCATGGGGCCAAGCAGATTGGGAGTTATGGTCCAAGCTTCTGGCCTTGGAGCCCGAGCAGCCCCAGGTGCTGCGGGAACAGAATCTCATCCTGGGCCAGGCAGTGCAGGCCACAGAGGATAACCTTCAGGTGCTAAACATCATTCTGCCCCAGCAGTTGTGTTCATGCTGCCTGTTGCCCAGCCCCCTTCCTCCCAACCCTAGTCCAGCATGTCCTCTAGCAAAAGCCTGCCACCTTGGAACAGGCCCCTACCTGGGCCTGGGAGGAAGTTCTCTGCTTCCTCCAGTCACCAGAGGCCCCTGGACCAGCCCCCACCTTGAGTACCCTGCCACCCAGCCCCTCCACCCAGCCCTGCTGCTCACCCTGGCTACATGTGGGTGCAGAGCCAGAGCTGCCTGGAGTGGTGTCAGGACTGCATGCTGGCCCTGCTGGGTCTGGACTCCACCTGGCAGAGGGGGAGCTGCCCATGCTGGCGGAGCACCAACCACCATTGCTCCTGGATGAGCCCCCTCCCCCCACTCACCATACTTGCTGTGGCATCTGTACCCACAGGGGAACAGCTAGACACCAGGGTTCTGGCCATCTGCCTCTGGGCTCTGCTTCCTAGGCACCTCTGCCCCATAGTACCCCACTCCAGGACACAACAAAAATAACTTTGTACATACTTTGCACAGGGAAAAGGGCTTTTTTGGTTGGTGGGTGGGATGGGTGATGGAGGGACTCTGTTGGGGAGGGAGGGATGGGAGTGTGTTTGATGTGAGGGAAATAAAGACTTTTTCTTTTGACACTTGACTGTATTGAGCATGGTGCAGGGGGTGGGAAGGTGGGGTTGGTGGTCAATGGGTGGTGATGTAGGTGGGCTCTAGTGGGGAGTGCTGGAAGAGGTGGTCAGACAGGGCCTCTGACACCTGGTGGCCTCGTTCCCACTGGCAGGTCTGTGGCTCTCCTGGAGCGTCGGTGGGGAAGGCCTGCTGGAGCCAGCAGGACCAGCATCATAGCCAGCAGGAGCTCAGGGCACTGGCTGTCACTTCCAGGGGCAGGGGCTAGAGCAGCTATGGTGCGGGGAGGCAGAGTGGGCAAGGAGGGAGCTGCTATATGCTGCCCATGCTGTTTCTGGGCAGGGAAGTGACTAGCCAGAGGTCGGAGAGTGGGGTTGGCTTTTAAAGATGGCTGCCAGGTGCTGGTAGCTGTAGCCAGAGCCTGGAGCTTCCCCCGGCGGTGGTGGCAGGGGCTCATTGCAGTGCTGCCGGAAACTTGGTGCAAATCTTCTCCCTAATCCCTTCATCTGTAGACACCTTACTGAAAACATTTACGCCAGAGTAGAGTAAATGTATGTGTAGGTGTGTCCATTGTGAGACAAATTGTAGATTGCCACATGTTCAACCAGTTTATGGTGCCATACAAAGGTAAACCAGCTACCTTCTATTGAATGTAGAACAACTTTGTGGCTGGCTTGTATGGCACTTGCATTTGACCATGTGACATGTTCAGCCTTGTCTGCAGCCCCACCTGAATTCCCCCCATGGTGGCGTGTTTCTTGCCTTGCTCTGCAGACCTACATGAAAACATACCTCACTTTGCAATCTCACAGAGAAATTAAGTAAATGTGTTGGCATGGGGGAGGAGGGGAGCAAATTATTTGGCTCTGTCAGTAAAACCCGAGTTAGCTGCCCAAACAGGAAAGGACAGCCTGGTCCTGCGTCGTGGGCACTAGCCGTGATAATATAAGTCAAGAGACACAGGAGTGCCAGTAGAAAATTTATTGCTTCTGCAGAAGGGTAGACTCCCGCCTTAAGGGTCAAGAGCTACCCCGAGGAATTTTTAACTCCCATATTTATATGGTTCCTTCTACATATGCTTAGTTGCGCGCGCAATGAGATTAGTCATAATATAATATTTCTGTTAGTTTATAATTATCTCTTGTGATGGGAACCATCACAAGGGCATGTTCCTTTTTCCAGTTGGGTCAAGCCGACCTCGGTGTCTTCCTTTTTCCAGCTGGGTCAAGCCAACTCCGGAATAGTTTTCTTTCTATATTAATACTTATGTTTCCTAAAATTATATTTAGTATTAGTTACTCATACATAAGACAAATTGCTCACTAATCAATTTGTTAGACAGATATAAAAATACTTGAATTACATGTACTTATTCCTATGACCTACTCAATTAATCAGGCTAACTCAATTTTTTTATATCAGCTCCCATGCCATAACACTTCTAAATGCCTTGCTCTGTAGCCCCACATGTAGGATGCAGGGAAAGGTAGGAAATGTGCCGATTTGAAATGTGCAGGGAAAGGTAGGGGGAGCCTGTAGATTCCTGTACACTGGCACTTTGAGAAGCCTTCCCCTGTAGCTTGCACGCAGGATATGTGGGAAGCTGAAGCTCTATCCTGATCAAGTGAATTAAGCCAAGGGCAGCCCCCACTCCCTGCACACTAGCAGTCACATGATTAGGATTTAAGGAATTTTATTCCAGATCCAAAAAGTCACTCATCCTTCCATGGATGTCTGGCATGGCAAGTTGTGTGATTTTTAGGATCATGTATAACATTCCTGGTTATCTGAACAGGATTTAGGCAGAAGTTAATATGCCTTGTTTACAGATCTGGATCTGACCCCTAGACCTCCACTCCATATTTCAAGAAACTCTTTTTGAACTGCATGGAAGATATCCTCTGTAGTCAATGAGCGTTTTCTTGACCTCAGTGGGGCCAGAATTTAATTCACATCTCCAAATGTAGCTCCATCACAAGATACTAACTAGAGGTAAACAAAATTTCTTTCACTTGTGATTTATTGTCAAATCCACTATTCTATCAGTTTGCAACCCAAGCCAGATCCTGCACTCAGATGTTATTTTTGCCACCCTCCAGTATCAGAGGTTTGAATGCCATAATATTGCAAATTAGCGGCAGCACACTAGAAAAATGATTTTCATTCATGGGTTTTACAAGTGAAGCATAACATTATAGTTATGCTTACAGTTATATGTATTCAGTTTTTTACAGATAACAGTGATGTGGCTTCATACACTCCTGGGGGGCCCTTGGGACCCATGACCCCCAGATTTGTGCACAGGACAGGGGCAGGCTGCCCACTGCAGGCTCAGGCTCTCCACCATGCTGCCCTCCCCCAGGGCCTCTGCAGCCCAGTGTGTGTGATCCGGTGCTGCACAGCACAGTGAGGACGCACAGTAAAGCTGCTTGCTGCTGCAAGCTCGGCCATGTCCTGGCAATGCACCCCCTGTGCACGTGGTAGCAGTGGGGACAGCAATGCAGGATTGTGCCCTCACTATAGCCATGTGCACAGGAGACATGTTGCCAGGGCAGCACGGAGCTTGCAACAGCAGGTAGCTTTACTGCATGGCTCTGCTGTTCCCTGCAGTGCCAGGTTGCACCCGCCAGGCTTGGAGGCCCCAGGGGAGGGCAGAAAAGCAAGGGGCCAGAGCCCACAGTGGGCATCCTTCCCTGCCCCCACCCACCCTTGCCCCGCACACAGATCTGGGGAGTACAGGTCCCCCTGACCCCACCCCAGGAGTGCACAGAGTGCCAGGGAGCTGGCCCCACCCCATACACTCCAGACAAGCTGTCTTCAGCCCCATCTCACTCTGGGGCCCTGCAGCTGCACATGGCAGCCCCAAGACCCAAGCCCCATGCACTGCCCAGCTGGGCAGCACCCCAGCCCTATTCAACTCCTTCCCTTCCTATGGGGGGGCCTCAATCCCCTCCCCCGCTGCAACTTACCTGCACAAGCTCCACCCCAGGCTGCCCCCCCATAGGCAGGGAACATGCACATGGTATGTACATAGGCATATACATGCACATGGTGCCCCCTGCCTGACCGCCTTCCTCCTGCTCCCTCCCAGCCCCTTGCAGGCTGGAACTCCACAAACCTGCAGAAAGCTCATGGCAAAACTACAAAATCTATGGATTTCTCTAGTAAAATGAGAAATTCATGTTTTCCTCCAGTAAAGGGTAAAATCTGTGGTTTTCTGTTTTTCCACAGGAAATGGAAAACCCAGATCCCTGTTGAAGATATCATCCTTCTTTTCCATTGCATTATGCAGCCTGCAGCACATCAAGCTATGCATAGTTTCCAAAATATTTGGTTGAAGATCACCACTGTTATCTGGAAAAAAACAAACACATATAACTGTAAGCATAACTATAATGTTATGCTTCACTTGTAAAACCCAGAAATTAAAATCATTTTTCTAGTGTGCTGCTGCTAATTTGCAATATTAGGGCATTCAAACCTCTGATATTGGAGGGTGGCAAAAATAACATCCAGGTGCAGGTGGGGGCTGGCTCTCATCCGAGTCCACAGTAGGCAGCAGGAAGCAGGATGGAGAGCAGCTGCCACATCCTACCAGGGGCAGGGGGCTATGAACACAGATTCTTGGCCACGTAGCCCTGGCAGTTGGGGGCTCCCTCTGGCAGGGCTGGGTAGACAAGGGGGTGTGGATGGGGGTCAAGGAGCATGAGCAGGGCCACGCATTATGGGAGGGGAGTGAAGGGCACAAGTAGGGCTCAGGAGGTTGTGGGGGGGAGTGAGGGGCACAAGCAGGGCTGTGGGGGTGGTTGGGGGGGAAGTGAGGGGCATCAGCATGGCCAGGGGGTTGTAGGGAGGGGAGTGAGGGGCACCAGCAGGGCTGGGAGTTAGTGGGGGAGTGAGGGGCCTTTCATTTTAATCATTGCTTTGAGGGGTTTTATCAGAATTTGTGATTTTTTTTATCAGGGAAAAAAAGGATCCCTGGTCATCGATATATAACAAAGGAAGAATATGGGGCAATACTCTGAGAGGAATGGTATTAGGAATTAGTTTAAAATAATATGAGAGAAAAAAGATACAATAATTTTCTTAAAGGGCATCAGTGTCCATTGCATGGATGGTAGAGTTTGATTGACGTAGCTGTAAAGCATATACATTTTTTTAATTTAGTTATCAGTGCACTCAGAAAAGAACTTAGAATTTTAACGAATCACATTCAAATATAGTGTGTATTACTCTGAAAGACTTACCACAGTGTGGGAAGTGTATATTTTCTATATTCAATTAGGTCAAAAATATTGGAAGATATCTTGGCTATACTTTAAAAAAATTAACCATCTTTGGTACAAAGTAGCATTAAAAACTTCTAACCAAGGAGGTAAGTATTCTGGGAAGAGAGAAATATATGAAAATAAGTGATTATAATATAAATTTGTTGCAACTTTAGCCAATATATTATATGACATTATAGAATATATTTATTTTAAACTAAAATTGTTTTAGCTATATAAGCATCATCACTAGTGAAGTCTTTTTATGACTTTCATGAAGCACCTAGTTTATTACATTTCTCATATTGATTTAATTTAAAAGTTCCTAGAAAAGAAATAACAACTAATATGTTCTTTAAAATAATAAAACAAAAGGTTTTTTTGAATACAGTGGTTTGTTTTCATTTGGAACACAGGAATTCATAGATGTAAAGCTGGAATGCACCCCAAGGGGTCACCTATTTTAGCCATTTCATCTGAGGGATAGGTATAGCTAGACAGCCTCTGAAAGAGTTTGCGTAATCCAGGGGTGGGCAAAATACAGCCCGCAGACTGGATCCAGCCCATGAGGCTGGCCCATGGGGCCCCTAAAGAGTTTAGAAAATGAATGTTTATCTGCCCTTGGTTTCTGTCAAAAATGACAGGAGCCAGGGGCAGTAGGACCCAGGGGAAGCCCTGGTGAGCTCCCACAACAGCAGGGTCCACCCAGCCCTGCCCCCCAGCCAGAAGCCCCAGCAGGGGCTTATGGCCTGGGACTACATGGCTGCCCCATGCCAGAACCTCAGGTAAGGGAGGGAGGGTGGGGGGGGCAGGGGAGGACCCCAGGCAAGGAAAGACCCCGGGGAAAAGTGGTCTGGGGAAAAGCGGTCCCTCCCCCACCTCATGGTCGGTGCCCTGTGCTGCAGCCACTTGCAGCCCATGTGGGGCTGCCTGTGTCTGCTCCAGACAGCCCTGTGAGGGTTGCGAGTGGCTGCAGCAGGGAGTGCAGGCCACAGGGTGGGGGAGGGGACACTTTTCCTCATGTTGAGCTTTTCCTTGGGCTCCTTCCCTGCTCCTTCCTGGCATGGGGAAAAGCAGCCTTTCCCCTGCCCCATCGCTGGTGCTCCCTGCTGCAGCCACTCACAGCCCATGCGAGGCTGTCCTGAGCAGGCACAGGCAGCCCCACATGGGCTGCAAGCAGCTGCAGCACAGGGTGCTGGCCACAGGGCAGGCGAGGGGCTGCTTTTCCCCCAGCGCTCAGCACCAGCTTGTAACCCGCCCCCACTGCCAGCCTGGGCCCTGCCAGCTCTGGGCTCACCCATCAGGGCTGTGCACGGTGGCAACTGCTGCAGACCCCCCACTTGCCACGCCAGGCAATGTTTGCCATTGCCACCTCTGGCTGCCCAGTACACGAGCTCCAGGCAGGCAGCAACAGAAAACGCTGCCTGGCACGGCAAGTGGGGGGAGCCGCAGCTACTGCCACCATGCACAGCCCCAACAGGGGAGCCTTGAGCCAGTGGGGCCCAGGCTGGCAATGGGGCAGGTAACAAACTGGTGCTGAGCATAGGGAAAAGAGGCCCATACCCCACCCCGTGCCCAGTGCCCCACACTGCAGCCACTCACAGCTTGCATGGAGCTGCCTGTGCCTGCTCAGGACAGCCCCGCCTGGGCTGTGAGTGGCTGCAGCAGGGAGGGCAGGCCACAGGGCGGGGGAAGGGCTGCTTTTTCCCACACCAGCTTCTTCCCTGCCAGGGAGTGGGGCTCGGGGCTGTGTGCTGCCCCCCCCCCGCCTGTTCCATGGGGTTGAAGGGGCACTGGGAGTGAGCAGGTGTGGGAGCCAGCAGGAGCATGGGGCCTGCACTGGTGTTCCAGGGTCAGTGCCAGCAGGGCCCAGAGCAGGGTGGCAGGAGCACAGGCTCCCAGCTGGCAGGGGCTCTATGGAGCCGGGCCAGCTCCCCACTCTCCCTGCTGGTGCCTGACTCCACAGACCCCTGCCAGCCTGTGCCCTTTTTTGGGCCCCACCAGTGCTGGTCCTGGGACATTGGACTCAAGATGGTGACCAGGGGGTGGGGCACCTGTCAAGGGGTGGGGGTACCCATGGAGCTTTCAAGCAGCTAGCCAAAACTGGGTAGGCAGCCCTCCACCCAAAATAATTGCCCACCCCTGTTCTAACCTGTTCTTAAAAACCTTCCTGGAAGGGGATTCCACAGCCTCCATATCTAGCCTATTCCAGTGCTTACCTATTCTTATAATTGGAAAGTTTTATCTAATATCCAACTTAAATCTTCTTTGCTGCCAGTTAAGGCAATTACTACTTGTCTCACCCTAGATGGATGTGGATCCCTGTCCTTTTCAGACATGTTTTAACCTATTGGAAATGTCCCTTTTATCTTTCCTTTTCTAAATGAAGATAATTTTTCATCCTGTTCTGGCAGGTCATATTTTCTGAATTTGTTATCATTCTTATTTGCCATCCTCTGGGCTCTCTACATCTTTCCTGGATTTAGGTGCTCCAAACTGGACACAGCCCTCTAGTTGAGACAGTATTAGTGGTGAGTAAAGGCGGAATAATTTCTCCCTGTGATTTACACATGCCACTCCTGTTAATGCAGCACAGAATGAAATTTGCCCTTTTTTGTAATAGCATCAAATTGAATCTTTTAGTTTATGATCCACTGTAACTCCCAGATCCTTTGCAGGAGTATGGCTGCTGACCCAGTTATTCCCCATTTTGTATTTATGTACTTGATTTCTTCTCCCAAGCATAGTGCAAAATTGATAGCATAGCAAGTTTTTAAAAGGGACTGGATAAATTCATGGATGAATGGCCTATTAATGGGTATTAAATATGGTTAAAAATGTTTTCTCTGGCATCTCTAAACTAATAACGATTGTTGCCAGGGAGGATATTGAATAAGGAATAGTTCATTCTAAGCATATGTGGTTCAGTGTTCTCCCTCTAGTCAATAGCATCCATTTCTGCTACTGTTGGAGACAGAATACTGAGCTAGAGATACCATTGGCCTGACTCAGTACGGCATTTATGTTCTTAGTACTCTGTACTTGCATTTATTGAATTTCATCTTGTTAATTTTGGGATCATTTCTCCTATTTGTCAGGAACATTTTGATTTGGATTGGGCCCATGGGCCCAAGGTTGCCAACTCTCGCGGTAGGTGATTATAAATTGCTTAATAACTTGTTCCAGCATCTTTTGGGGAATAAAAATTAGCACCACTGGTCAATAATCCTATGGGTGCTCCTCTTATAAAGACAGATACTACATTTTGCCTTCCTGAGTCTTCTGGAGGGGGCTGAGATAGTACGGGTGCTTCAGGTGCACGGTTTACAGCCTAGAGATTAAGAGTTTGAGGCCATAACAGAAACCTTCATAGCGCAGTCCTGTCAAATTCTTAATGAATCTGTGAATTCTGCTAAGTACCTCCTCACACAAGGGCACAGGACAGGAGCTAGTGAAATCTTACAAATCATGTCTTTCACACATGAACTTCAAATTATAATTTTGGGTAACAAAATACCATTTAAATTAGGATGTGTCATCTAAGGACAAGTTAACATTTCACAAGACGGATTTGTGATCCAGTTTATAGAACTTATAAATTAGTATTTTAAGGAAAGACATAAGAAAACAATTCTGTTTCATGATAAAGGATTAATAAAACCCTATTTACCTCAACAGTCTGTCACAATGACTTCCATACACAGTGGAGCAGTTCTCAAAAGAGCAGGTTCATAAGCAGTTAATTATTTTGTTTCATAGCAAACAATCTCTCATTGCCTGAGGCATTTCCTTTTGCTTTCTTAAAACAATGATACACAACCTGAAGCTTTTGAGCCACCTGTGGCACTTTCTATGCTGCATTGAGATCCTTCTTCAGTTTAAGACACTGCATGACATCCTGGATGGCACTGGATGGCAGACGCCTCAGGGAAAAGCTGAAATTTTAAACAAAGACACATAGAGGCAAAAAACACAGATGGAACAGACATCAATAGAATAACACTTCTTGAAACTAGTGGCAAACTTCATAAATCATATTTCCAGACTTTGCATGAGTATAGAGGTCTCCTTGATTCCATGTACAGGCAGCTGCAGGACTGGATGATTTAACCTTTCTAATTACACACCCATATGGAATAGTCTAATATTACCCAGTAGACTTCTTTAGACTTTATTCTGAAAAACCTATTGCATTTAATACAAAATTATATTCTTTATATAGAATTGTTTTAGAACTAACATAGAATTTTACATCTAGATTATAATTGTGTCTTAAATTTTATGGGAGGGTTAAAAAAGCTATACAAATGTTACTCAGTACTAAATTCCATAGGACCTTTTCATTAGGGCATACATCTCACTCTTTTTCCACATGCATTCGTACAATCAGTAACACATCTATATTATACTTTAAATGAAAGCATAAGGTGCAATGTAATACATTTGAATATATTAGTCAGTATTAATTGAAATGATCATTTTAAAGCATCATTTTTAACAATCACTGTACTGGGGAGCCAGAAGGCTCCTGTTACTTGAAGAGAAAGCAGCAACCTAAGCTAGCTATGTGTGTCTGCAGCAGCAAGAGCACAGCAGGCTGCCCTTTAATTAAAAGGGGAAACTCCTGTGTGTGGCTGCTGAGCCACACAACAGAAAGTGGGTGGGATATCAAGGCAGGCAGTCAGACCTTGCGCACTGCAGGGAGAAGAGGTCCCCAGGGAAGCTGGTTGCAGGAAGCAGGCTTATGGACATCCAAGCTACCTGTAAAAGTGAGCCTAGCTCTGCAAAGTATAGCTTGGGGTAGGGTATTGACCCAGAACTTTGTGGAAGTAGTTTGCTGATATTTCTCTTATACAGATGCTTACGTTTGCTTGGCACCAGAGGATCAGATTGTGCCTATGGGGAGAGTGAGGAGGTTGTGAAAGGGTGCCTGGTAGGGCATCCAGCATCAGACAGCCTAACCTGGATCAGGGACCTAAGGGCTGAGGAGGCAAGCAGTCTGGCCAAGAATTAGGGACCAGAGGGCTGACGACACCAGACTATGGGAGAGTGTGGTCATGCTTGAAGACAGGCTGGTAATACAGATTAAACTGAGAAACAGGTGAACAGACATTTACCTTTGATTCAAGAAATGCAACCACATGCCTACAGTGGCTCAGGCCAGAAGCTGAGGGCACCACAGCATGTCTGCCAGCCACTGCCAAAGGGAAAGGACTGATGCTCCAAGGCTTTTGCCCCCTCTGTGCTTGAGGAGAGAGGTCATGCCCAGCTCCCAGCCCCGGGGCTAGCATGTTGGAGGGTGGGAGTTTAAATCCCCTCCCTAGACTACACAGGACCCAAACCTGGGTCTGCTGGGGGGGCAGTGCCTTCCAGGCTTCTGCCCCCACCCACTGTTTCCCTCTCAAGCTAAAGGGAGGGCAGCACCTGCCAGGCTCAGGAGGAGGTGGGTGGAAGAAAAGGCAGTGGGATTGAATTAATAAAGACTTGAACCAAGGACAGTCCTTCCTCTGAAATGAGCACTTGCACCCCTTCTCTCATTTGGGTGCCTTGACATTAGTATGTTTGTCACCTATAGCACTTCTGGCAGCACTCTCATGCATTCAGTATCTTTTGTCTCCAATCTTCTACCTTTTACAAGTTCTACTTTATAATGTAAATATAGTTCTCTACTACTCTTGGTCACACCAGCCCAAGCAGTCTGGGACCCTCTCCTGTTCCCTTAGTTCCGTCTCCAGCACACATGTGATGATTGTGCCAGGTTTTTGCCAACATCTCCCACCTCTCAGTCTGGTCCTGCATAGCTTGGCCCTATGCTCATAGGTGTCAGGGGACCAGTCCCTCTAGCCCCGGTTCCCCAGCCTCTTCTGCCTCTCTCATTGCCTGGGGGAGCTGAGGAGAATTATGTCCCCTCTGCCTCCACTTATTACCTGCTTGCCTGCCTCATTCTCTGCCAGAGGTGGGAGGGAGTAGACTCTACTGGTCTCGTGCCAGGCCCCTGCCAAGCAGACACCAGCTGGGGTCCCATGCTGGCAGGAGAGGGGGTTTAACCTCCCCCCCTCCCTCCCCCCACATCTGAGCCTGTCTGCCCCCCCAGCCAAGTTTCCCACCCCCTCTCCCTTGTCAGCCAGCCCTCATTCCTCTGGCTAGGGAGCAGAGGGGCAGGGACAACACTGCCCTCTGGTACAGACAGCACAGCTGAACCCAGGGTTGCAAGGCATCCTGGAATGCTGGGGAACCATGATTTAACTTGAACCAGGAAGGCGTCTGGGACAGAAGTTTCATCAACTAGTTTGAACTAAATCAGTTAAGTCTGGTAATACATTCAACCAGATTTATCTTAAACCAGTTTCAGCCATTTTGAAACTGGTTTATGTGCACTGAACTTCTGTTCTGTTACATGTTTAAACCAGGTTCTGATCACTTAAACCAGTTTATGTGTAACTTCTGTCCCTAGCCATGAGGGTAGTACTGGTGGTTATGCTTTTATTTAATGACTTATTAACTACCATTAGAGGAAAACACTTATATGTCAAATTACATGGACCATTTGTCCTTTGTAGCCTCAGTTACTCAAACCTTCAACCATGCCTACCATTTTGCAACAAAATATATTGGCCTTTTAAGATTTTCCTATGGTTTAGCATTGCTCTAGGACCAGTAGTAAAAAAGATATGTGTGATTTGTAGTCCATAAAGCCATGAATACTGGGAAGAGACTCTATATAAATAGGTGGGGGGGGAGGTCAAAGGATTGTTGTATTTTGAATGTCTTGCTCTTTCATGACTATGGAATAAGCCTGAAGATGCAACTAGAGGGCCAAATAAAGTTTCCCAAAGAGTGAGACCTGTGTAATTGGAGAGCCAGGGACATGCCTCAGAGAGCCAAATGCAGCCTGTATTGAAGAAAAGAGTTTGGGGTTAGATCTGAAGCTAATTCATTTTACATGGGAACCAAGCCTGTAACTTTTAGAAGACAGAAGGTTCCTTTGGTGGAGCATGAAAATCATTGCTGTTACATAGAAAGGAAGCAGAGCTGGATAATTTGCTTTTCCTTGCCCTCTTTCTCCCTGGATCAGATGGGTTGTGTTGTTTAAATGGCTAAATGACTAACTAGCTTTCTGAAGACACTGATTTAAAAATGATGCCTCTTGCAGCAGAAAGGTAAGATTGCCATGCTATCAAGTCTAAAACCTGACTCCACGTGGCAATGCCAGACATAACAATGATCGTCTCCCTTTAAAATGCCTAAGTACACTTATGCTTTCTATGAATGTCATAGAAGGTTTAATATTAAGATCAAACACTAGTTAAAAGAATATATGTACAATGTGCATATTTTACAAGTATTTCATGCTAATATAAAACCCCAGTTAGACTGTGTTATTAGATTCAGCCCTGTTGTTTGCTATATCACTTCAATTATTTTGAATTCAGTATGGCTATAGTATATTTCATTCCTAAAGCTAATATAAGTTTTGACAGAGAAGGGTCTGCAGCATCTCAACTGTGGTAGCATAAGTCTGTTGTATAAGAATCAGGGGTTAATTTAATTTTTGTAATTGTTCAGATAATATAGTCTACTTTTTGGGGGCCCATATTGTCCTTTCCATGAATAGCTGAGGATCAGGAGCTTTCAAAATAAAAATGAATAGAGCAGAAATGGGAATTTGTCATTGTTGTTCAGTTTTGTTGTATATTTTCTTATGCAACAGAAATATGTGTAGCGAATAAAAAGTTTGACCTTGGTTTGTTAAAAAACCCTTTAGAAATAGTGTTTTTCTCCTGAAGAGTGGTTTTATGTGTAAGCGAATGTTCTTGCATGTCAGAACACTTAGTCCTCATTAAAGGAAACATTAATTAACCAGGGGATGTTGTGGTTGTGCCTAATGGCTATAAGAAGATTAGTTTAAATTGTGGTTTACAAACCTGGGGCCTAGTCTTACAACTGTTAACAGTATAAGTAAGCCTTAATCGAGCAGACTACTCAAGTAAAAAAGAATATACAGGATCAGCATGATAGAGTAAAACAAGCTCTCTTCAGAAAAGCTGACTCTCTAAGTTGTTAATGTATAAAGAGCTGTGTATTTGCTTTATATTCAACATCAAAGAAAGATTTCAGCAGTCAGAAATTTTAGTACAGCTGCATAATGAGAAACAATCCAAAGAATAAAACTACATGGCTGAGATGCAAATATGCTCATAAAGCACAGTGTTTGGATGTTCAGTGAGCTTCACAGTATCTATAATTCTCACTTCTGTTACATCAGAACCCTTAGGCATAGTCATCTTGTGATTGTATCTTGTTAGCAAGCAGCAGACCCCCAGCAACAACAAAAAGCTTAGGGCATCTCTGCCTAACTGCCCATGAATTGCCGTTTCCTTAGAATTATGCCTAACAAGATACACAATTACTAATTTGATGTGTAGAAGAACAAAACTCTGGCAAATTAGAAGTAGCAAACACTCCCAAGTGATTTATTGCAGAACAGAACAAATTAATTATTTTTAATGCACATCATTTAGTTTAATCTAACATGTAACAGAGCTATAAGACATTTTATTTTCATTGTTCTCTGAAATTGTGCACTATGACAAGGTTGGTAGCAAAATGTTGACTGCTGAGGTCCACAGTTCAATGGTTGCCAGTTACCATGAGGCAGGGGAAGGAATTTTCTCTTACATTCCAAGTGAACGGTTTACTCACTTTTGGGGGGTAAAAGCAGGGGACTATGGAGACTCTTCCCTTTTTGAAATGATTGAGCCTCTCTGAGTTTGTGAAAAAAATGTTTAAGCTATGAAAAATGTTCATAGCTTTGAAACTTAGTTGAAGGTAGGTGCCTCCCTCCAGCCTAGTGTTAAAAACTTAAGCCACCCACATTTTTCTACTACCTGTCTCTCTCTGGCCTGCATGCTATTTTTTTGTCACTACATTCGTAAGCACCTAACTCACCCCGTGCATTGTGCAGGGGAGCAGTGGCTCCTAACTTGGATACTCTGAATTCTGCTGTTATTTTCAGTTTGTAGGTATCAAAATGTTGAATGTTGTAGTGCCTAAGTCCCTCTTCTGAAACTGGACAGAGATGCCTGTTGTGCAGTTGGGAAGAGACTGTCATATCATGAAACAACTGACTGGATGTGACCTGGCCACCTTCCTCAGAGGCTTGCTAGAGGGCCAGGCGAGGATTTTGCCTTGCTATGGAGCTGAGCCCTCAACACCACGCACCACCTCGGGAAGTGCATCGGCTGCATCTGGACTTGGACTGAGGAGCACCAGGAGCTGGGACTCTCCCTGCAACTAGCCCTGCATGCCAACTATGTCACTGTGATGTCCCGCATGAGGACCTTCCTGGAGCGGTTCCTGAAGGATGCCATCTGAAACAAGTACACTGGTGACCTGAGGGCCAAACTCAACCAGGACAAGGTCTTTGATGTCACCTTGAAGTGGAACTCTAGCAACCACTTCATGCCCAGCAGGAGCTTCACACACTTCACAGACTGGTATTTCATCCACTGCGCCCGCCTCAACTGCCTGCCTCTGAACAAGGCCATCCGCTTCGGCCACTGGAACAAGAGGTGCCAATGGTGCCACTATGCAGCAGAGACCCTCCCCCAAGTGCTGTGCAGCTGCAGGTTGCACACCAGAGCCTGGCAGCTCCACCACAACACTGTCCAGGACTGCCTGGTGAGGGCCATGCCAGCCGCAGCGGGGGAGATCTGTGTGAACTGCACCATCCTGGGTTGCAAGAGCCAGATGCACCCCAACATCGTGATCACAAGAGAAGAGGCCAAGAAGATCAAGATCATGCATGTGATCATCCCCTTCAAGAACCAGCGCCAAGCCTTCGCTCGCAGGCAGGAGAAGTACGCCCTGCTGGCCAACTTCCTGAGGGGCCACGGCTATGACATGACGGTTGACGTGCTCATCATGGGAATGCCTGGAGCCTGGGACCCCAGCAATGAGAACGTCCTGCATGCCTGCCAACTCTCCTGCTGCTACACCAAGCTGATGTGCTCTCTCATGGTGTCTGACACGATTCATTGGTTCTGTGACATCTACGTGGAGCACATCATGGGCCACCACCAGTACTCCGACCCCACCAGAAGGACCACCGCTGGAGCGGACCCAGAGGGGACTGCCTGAACCCCCCTCTGCACTGATGGACTTCACTTCAAGAGAAATCTTCGGCAATTGACTACCCCGCTCCACCCAAGGAGGACCCCCATGATGAGGCTCCATGGACTAAGACACTTTCTACAACCTACTTCTTCCACCATTGTGTGTGGGTTTGTGTGTATCTATCTTCTTTCTCTCCCAGCATCATGAAACCCCTCACCCCCGGGTTTAGTTGGCTAACATTGTATTTTCTGTAACCTAGTTGTGTTCCCCTCCTCACCCCCATCCCTCTAATGTTAGTCCCTTGCTCGGGCGATTTGTATTTCCCTACTGGCTTTGTCATCTTTTTGGATTCACAATCCTAAACATCTAATAATAAAATTCAATCTATATTATGTATCCACATGGGAACTATGTGCCGCATACCAATTTTGCTTCGCCTATACACATGCATACACTTTGACACTGCACGAAGGGAAGCAGGTCAAGCTGCTGTCTTCAGAGCTATTATTAGAGCACCATGAGAAAGGGGCATGGGATTGTGCTCTGAATTTAGAGCTTGTGAGCTCTTCCTCATGTACAGTTAAGGGTTAAGCTGTTGCTTGAAACTCTCTGTTTAGCCTTAGTTGGAAACCTTCTGGGTATCCTGTGGTTACATCAGGGACTTGATTCATTAGAAAAGTTCAGCGCTGATGCATTCTATGTTTGTCTGTAAGCATTGTTTTTTCCTGTTCCCTTCCTCAGGTAACAGAGTGTTCAGGCTTGAGATTCCAGTATTGACCTGCTACTGAAAGAATATCTTATTACCAGAACAGGATTTTTTTTGAGTTCTGTCTTAGACTTTAATATGGTGTCATGGGAGAACACTAGCATGCTAGTGTCTTGTTTTAATTATTCTTTCCCTGACTTTATTTTATTGTAACCATGTTCTTGTAACCAGGTTCTCAGTAGCAGTTCTTTTGTTAATGTTCCATATATTAAGACTAAGCGGTAGGGTGTGATTCTGGCCTTGATTTTACAGTAGGGTTGGGGTGTTGTTGTAGCTGTGATCATTCAGGAAATTTATGAGAGGAAATTGTATCTTTTTTATATCTTTTGTCAGATCAGCTGCACGGTAACTTCACTCACATGAGGACCATTCTTGTCTACACGTGTATGGACAGTTGATTCCCTGGGGACAACTAGAGGCAACGCACCTTGTTCTGCCACTAGTTGTCCCTGGGGAATGCCAGTGGCACAGGCCCCCTGGTGTATGGCAAGTTACGCCAGGTGGGGTAAGGGAGGCTAGGGAAGCACTGGGTTGACCCTAGCAGCCTTAATTGGGGTCCTGGGGGTCTCTTAGGGCTGTAGCAGTGGCGATCCTGCCTCATGGAGCTTGGCCAGCAGTCGAGTATGACTGGCCAGCCCAGCTCTGGTTTTGAGCAGAGTGCTCTGCCCTGCATGCACCCCACTCCCCCTTTTTTTTTGTTTGAGTCAGATTCCCTCTGCCCTCCCCCTCCCCCCCGCTGTTTCCTTGCAGTGTGGAGAACAACTGAATATGCAGTATGCAGTGCCACAAATGTGTCTGTGATGCCACATACCACATGGCCGTGCTTATCTGGACACAGCCAAACAGTCCCACTGAAATCAATTACCCTAGTGTAGTGACTAAAGGTACTCATGTGCTTTATCCCCTTGGGGCTGCTACTGCAAAACTATAGGCATGTGAAGCTTACAGCCCCATTCACTTGATTAAATTTTAAATCCAGTGGTTTGCAGGACTGGTCCCTAATTTTTATTTTTTGTGGCTCACAGACACTGGAGAATTCAGAAGTTTAAAGTGTAGAAAGGCTTTTCAAAGGAGGGGCAGACAAATAGATTATAAGCTTCATATTCAAAGAAACTGTACATTTGTTCGTTTTTACTTTGGAGCTCTAAAATGCTTTTTGAATGGCACATGGTGTGAACAAGACTAAAAATAACATGTTTATACTTGCATGCAAATCATAAGCAACATGGTTTTGTTTCTTTTATGTTGGTGGTGCTCAGCAGCTATTAATGCAAGTTTTACATTTTCATTAGTGAAGTGCTGCTCCTAAAAATCATAGCGAGTATGTAAAGTTTCGAAGTCAGACATTTGAGGGCCAGATCCTGGTCTGTGCTGTGGCTACACTGTGTTGATCTGATAGCACAAAGTAGCTGTAAAGCTGGAAAACCCAGCTGCCTAAGGATTGCTATGCTGAGAAGGTATTTCTGGGTAATGAATGGCAGTAGGTGTTGCAAGGTAAAAAAATGAAGTATACCTGCTGATCTTTGTTTTATCATTCCCTAAGCTCCCCTGTAAAGGTCCATGCATTATGAGGACAGTCCTATGCAGGACTCTCATATGCAGAATAGTTTTCATGGTTTTAGAAGTCTTTTAGCTTTTCTTCCACAAGCAAACAAAAATCAGAATATATGTACCTAAACAAGTTTCAAAGATCTTACTGGATCAGAAATGCCTGCTGTGAGCATGAAGGAGCATATTAACCTATCATGTCATATTATGGTTACTTGTATCCATATACAACCCTATTCTATTTATAGAATTTGTTCTGGTACTGCCACACACACTTGGTAGGCTTGAGCATCTTTGTCTAGCCTAGCAGTAGGCCTGTGCAAAGAGGCTAGTATTTGCTTTGGATTCAGATTCAGCCAGGTCAGGGGACAGTGATTTGATTTGATCATCCCCACTGCCACCCGCTGCCCTGCAGCATGTGGGGGGTGGGAGGGCTCTGCACGAGCCCCCCGAAGCCCTGAGGCTGCTGCAAGAGTGGTGAGTCCCAGGGCTTTTCTCAGCTTATTTTTTTCCTTAAAGTGCTGGAGCTGGCCCAGGTGGGGGGGCTGGGGGAGTGAGTGGGGGTTGTGGGGCTTGTGCAGAGTCCCCCATACAGTGTGGGGCAGTGGGAGGGCAGCAGGGATCACCCCCCAACCTGGCAGCACCTGGTGAGCACAGGGACTTTTCTTTAAAGTACAGAGCTGGGGTGGGCGGGGGCAGCCATGTGGGCAGGGGTCGGTAGGGCTGGGGGAGTGGGGTTTTTTGTGGTAGCATTAGCAGGGAGTAGTAATGGTTGAGTAATCTCTTATTTATTCTTCTTTTGGTAAGTTCTGACAACCCTTTTGGACCTAAAGCAGAGGGAGTTAAATAAGATATATTAGAAAATTAGTGTTTAATGTGCCCACTGTTTTTATATCTTTTTTAAAAATTAAGCTTTTATTTTAAAAGACTTGGCTTACTTTAATGCCTTTAAAATAGTTTAAATCTTTTCTTCTACATCTTCACCTTCAGCTTAAAAGACTAGGAGAAGAAAAGCTTACATTTTAAAAGGACACTCAGTATAGTAAAAGATCAGTCTTGACAGCACAGGATAGTATGCTTTTATTAAAAAGTGTCATGCTTTTATACTTTTTATAAACAATTTTTAAATCCTAGAGTTCATGTGAAAAGTTAATGCATAAGGCTCTGTGCCAGTTTGAGGGTACACTGATTAAGATACAATATTAATGTAAATGACCTCTGTAAGTAAGATGGACTGAGCTTTCTTTTAAAGCCTAACTGGTCTTTACTAGTTTTATATTTCAGATGGTCCCCTGAGCACATTAGTACACTGGCACATTAAGTTACAGAATAAAGCAAAGATTCCAGCACTAACAGTACTCCTATAAATAAAATAAAATGGAAGGTTTTAGCCAACAAGTGACCCATGAAAATTAGTGATTTTCTTCCACAAATTTAACACATTAGATGGAACTGTTTGAAAGTAGTTGAATTTTTCAATATTGAACTAATTCAGTTGTCTGGCTTTTTTTTTTAGCTAAAAAAAGTACCATTTCAGTGCAACTTGAGGGCCAGGTTTAGGTCAGCATTTATTTTATTAGATTGATTTTACATATACATTATTAAAATTCAGTCATAAAAAGTTAGTTTTTAAAGATCCCAGACTACATATCCACAGTATTTCTCAGGTCAATTCTTCATACAAGCAGTATGGAAGTCCATATATTGATTATGATCTTCAAAGCTTTTATTTATTTTTTTTAAAAAAAGGTAAAGTTCCTTAGCCATTTACTATTCATGCCTATTTCTTAAATTCAAGATGTGTTTTTCATTGACACTTGTTTTTTGTTTAAATGAATGTGTGACCACATCCTTGTATTTTTATTGTTTTTTACCAAGGACAAATAAATCTAATCCTCAATCTTGTATGTCACTCATGAGAAATATCACTTGAAATTTCTTATCAAGACATATGGAGTATCCTACATTAATTATTTCCTGCAACTCATGCCTGATCAGGATCTTTCTTTGAAAAATGTGTGCATCTCCTCAATGCCAGTTATTCTGATCCATAATCATTGCCCAGAAGTGTTTCACAAACCTTTGCTCCAAACTGAGAGAAGCTTTACATGTTTAAATTTCTGTATTAAACAAAGTAATGATTACTGGTGCATCTGAGAGTGCTGTAACCTATTTCTCTGAGGACATTTTCCTAATACCCTGTTAAAAATAGAACATTTATTGTCCAGCTTCAGAGCACTCTGAAAGACATTTTTTGTGTTGAAAATGAGAGGAAGATTCAGAATGGCAACATTTGTTGAAATGTAAATGTTGTAATGATTTCCAATGTGCATGTTTTCTTGGCTATATAAAAGTGTAAATATTTCTTTATTAATTAGAGACTAGTAATATATGCAAAACATTATTTGTTGACATCTCTTATGTCTTACTATTTTTTCCTATGGTGGCATGCATTCTTTGGAGTACCACCCAGAGAGAAGAAACAGTGAATATGATAGAGCTGTAGATTTATAGAGATTATGTTTTTGCCAGATTTTTGGAGATCTGAGGTAGGGAGCTAACTTGTCAAGTATACACGTGTTTTAAAGAGTTACAGGTAGCTGTGGTCTGACCTTTTTCCTTGGTTTCAGCAAATTCTGGAAATAATTAAAATCTAGATGACTGGAATCGTGTCTGAAGCCTTGATACAAAGCTAGCATGGATTCACTACCTTGAAAGCCAATAAATTTATGTTTTTCATGCACTGGAGCTAGTGGCGTGAAAGAGCATTCATCCGATTCCTGTTCTTTAGGGCTATGTTTTGAACTTTATTGAACTTATTTTTTTCCTGTCCAGCCCTGAAGGAGAGTTTAAATTTTGAGCAGGGAGTTAAAGAAAATATCCAGTCAATGCTTTCTGCCTTTAAGACTCAGACTGCAAAGTCTTCTTCAGTCCTTAGTAATTTCTGTGCCTCTTTTTGTATTCTTTCCAATTTTTCCATGTCCTTTTAAAATGGATGAGATCTCCTTTTCAGAACCCTGGATAGCAGTCATCTGAATCTGCTATTTAGTTACATGTGGACCAGAACATACTGCATCCTGGTATCACATGAGAGCATAATTATGAGCCCTCTTTCCAAATAGAGAACAAATGTTTAATGAACAGTTCTGCCTCCTCTGCATCATTTATCATTTAACATCTTCACCCAGAAAGGTCTAACACATTGCTAGGATTTTTATTTCAAAATAATCTTTTTGCCCTTAACCTTACCTGCCAAATATTTTTCTCTATCATTAATTTCCCTTATCAGCTTTCTGTTTCATATATTTTGAATATGTTTTTATTACTGTGTATTCCCATTTCCTATTTACTTCTATTATTGTATTTTTTTTTGCCACTGAACAGGGTTAAGCCTTTAGCCAAAGTTGTCCTTTTTCTTTATTACAGTCATGGCTTTTGGGCAAACTGAAATCCAATTCCCTCCCCCTGCCTTCTGCCCCCATTCATACCTCTCTCTCAAAAAAACATGTCCCCCCATTATAGACAGCTGTTTAGGGTAAAACTTGTCCAGTTTTATGGTTCAATTTGGTGATGTAGTAGTGTCACCCTGGCACCCTATTTAGCCTTTCTTGATTATCCCAATAGCAAGGATTGTTTGTGGTATCTTTTATTAGTTAGCAGAGTATATGGACAAGCTTTTGGGCAGCAAGTGCCCTTCCTTAAGTCTTTTGTTATCACAGGATGCATCTACATGTGCAATGAATGCTAAACAGTAAACTCTGGAGCTTATTGTTCTAGAGTTTATTGCTCCCAGGCACACTGTTTAAATGTGCACCTGGAATTGCAACATGTTGGGCTAGGTTGGATCAACCCTGGCAGCCTTGGGAGTTAGCCTGCCAGCCCTGGGCTGCTTCCTCCTGGCTCAATGTGCTGCGAGAGGGCTGGCTGGGGCAAGAGGATGTTCCATTGTGAGATTAGTTGGCAGGCAGTTCACACACTAAAGCATCTTTGTGCCCCAGCCAGCCATGTTAGCATCTACACATGCACTGTTGTGGAGTAAAAAGCTCCACAGCAGAGTAGTACTTGTCAATACTTGTCAGTACTTGTCCAATACCTGTGCTACCCTGCTGCAGAGTTAATTATTTTACTCCAGCCTAATAGAGGCACACGTGTAGACATGAGACATTTACTGCAGAGCTAATTAGTCAGCTCTGCAGTAAATATCTCGAGTAGATGCACCCATAGTAATCAATACATATTCAAAGTTCTGTGTTTCAGTTATTGATAACGAAACAAAGTTATCTAAAACAAAGGTATATTATTGCTAAAGCTCTCTGCCACCTAACATCATTTTTATTCATTCTACACTTCCAAATCAGGTTTGCTACAATGTTTTTTTTTAACATTGCATTCATTAGATTTGTCCCATCAAGTTCAGATAATGCCAGTTGTTTCAAAATAGTCTCAAACGAATTGTAAATGCCTTTTGTTTTTCACCTAGTTTACTAGCATTTGCAGCCTAAGCAAAGAATTACAAATATTTCTTCCCTTTACATTCCTTGTCAGATCAGTTCAACATGCTTACAATATGCCAAGTCTAAATTTACACAGCATTTGCCATTTTAGATAATAGGTTAATGTCTTCCTGGTTGATCCAGCTAATCATTAACTGAGATAATTAGCCCCCACTGCCCATGAAATGCAATCCATCCTGTTCATATAATCATTACTGCCATTGGAATGTGGACCAGTAGCCTACAAAAGTAAACCTTCAAATTCACGGTAGTCATGCAGCTAATAGTCCTAGAAGTTCTCCACCAGCATTTTTTTCCTTCTTTCACTCACAGTAGCAAAAGTATCTTCAAGAATAATGTTGGTCATTTTCCTCTCTCTCTTCAGCTATTTTCACTATTTTCTCAGATTCCTGAAGTCTTCTGTGGTTGATGTCGTTCTGTATGAGCTGTGTTACTGATTCCAATTTGTATCTCATTAGCTGACTTCTTGTAATCCCATCCGATTTGCAGTCAGATTTTTTTTCCTTGTTTCAATACATTGTCTTGTATTCGATACAGAGGGCTTTCAACACTCATCAGGACTAATAAGCAAAAGGCTTCTAGTTCTCTCTCCATTTCTGTATACAAATGCATAATGTAAAACAGTCCTTCTCATGGAGATCCTACAGGCTAGTACAGGGGTGGTAATTTAAAGTCCACAGAGCCAGTGGCCCCGGCCTGCTACTGCCCCCCTCCTCACTACCCAGCTGCAGCTTGAACACAGATCTCTACCTTGTAAGCTGCACCCATGCCACTTCCACTTCTCCTTACCCCACTCCCACTCCTCAAGGCTGTGACTTGGGTACATCTTCCAGTCAGTGGGGAGCTGGTGCCAGAGCAGGTAGCTTCCAGCTGTGCTCAACTTGCAGGTGGATAGTTATGGGGTAAGGGTAGGGAGAAACAGTGGCAGCTAGGATACAGCTCCCAGCTTCCAGCCTTGGTGCTGCTCCCTGATATCTGGATGCTGTGTTCATGCCCCAGCTGGGAAGTGTGGGGCTGGGAGAAGTAGCAATGGTACAGGCACAGCTCCCAACTGCCTGGCCCTGATGTGAACACAGGGAAAGCCCTCTGCTAATGGTGCCCTGCCAAAGCCACATGATCTGCATTGGATTTGAGCTAGGTTGTTCTGGCCCACAGCTTGTAAAGGTTGCCAGCCTCTGATCTAGAGGTTATATTTTTCCCCAAATAATTCTTCTAGTTGAACTTGTTTTCAGAGCTGATAACCTTTGATACTAAGAAATGTGTGGATGCAAAGTTGGGTTTATGTTTCAGGCATAGTTTTTCCTTACATGTTTTAGTAACTGCAGGTGTATTGTGTTACAGAGAATAATATGTGAATGTGATGTGATCTGTAGAAATTCACATAATGTAAACACTCCTGTTTTGAAGACTTAAGTTCTACTAAGGGTACGGCAAGTGGAACTGGGCTACAGATTTGGTATGGAATTTGTTAGAGCCCTAAATATATACCCCACCCCCACCCCACCATTCAGCACACATTACTTCTTATTTTCTGAAGGTTTTATTGGCTTGTTTGCCTCTACACATTTCCCTGACATAGCCCCAAAAGCTTCTCCAAGCAAATTTAAACAAGTGATGTCTCACTGTCCCAAAATATAGCAGAAGGGTTGTTCCCAGCTGATGTTACCTACTAGCAGAGGTCCTTTAAAAAGGTCACATCAATCAAAGTTGATTTCTATTGGAGATTAAAAGTGAGACTGAGACTCAATGAATGACAGCTCATTTAACTGTAAGTAAGAGATGATGGGGTAGCCCCTAAAGTGGGGAAGACAGCAATCAAGCTTCATCTATGAAATTTCCCCCACTGCATTTAACTATTGAGGGCAGGAATCCTGACCCACAACTTGCCTCTATAAGACTAGCTGAGTTCCAGTCCCCTATACTAAAACTACTCTATATTTGACATAACAGAACAAAGGATCCTGAGATACATCTGTACTTGCCAGAGCAATCTTTGTGAAGATTTCCAAGGGAAGGGCCATACTCATGATAGAAAATAGTTAGGCTTGGCAGAATTCAATTGTTATTTTTTAATACTTTTGACAGCTAATATCAATGTTTATTTTTGAGCATTTATTTCATTTTTTATTGATGTAAATGTTGAGGATTGCACAAAATTAGTGGTGTGGCAGACAGACAATTTATAATGACAAGTAAACTACTGTAGGACTGTCAACCATCATTTTTTTTTACATCCCAGTTCTATATTTTTTAATTATTAATGATGGAAATATTTTTTACCTCTGTGAGTGTGAGGTAAAATCGATGTGTATCAACATTAACCAATAAAATTCAAATCCTGCCAAGTCTAAAAATAGTCCTACTATACCTTGTTTAGTGATCTGCAACAACAAGCCCCATCCTTCAAACATACATGCTAAATGACTTAGGAGACTAGCAGTATGCCACTACTGCTGTAAACTAAGGTGGATAGATCAGTCTTTAAGTTGGGCACACCCCTGCAGGGTACCATCTGCCCTCTGGCTTTATGAACAGCAAGAAAAAACGTGAGCTCAATGGCAGGGTTGCTGATGATTTTCTATGAAAGAATCCCCTCTAGAACAAATCTGGGAGAAGTCTCTTTCTTCTGCATTGGACTCTAAGGCTGGGTCCAGATGTGCACGCATGTGTGGTTTGTGCTATTTTGTGCTACCACAAACCACGCAAATTGAATGTTAATCTGTGCACGGTACTGCTAATTTGCATAGATCTAAGAGATGTCTAGGGTCAGAAGGGACCTAGCAGAACATCAAATCCGACCCCCAGGCAGGAAAGACCGCTGGGTTTAAGTAATTCCAGCCAGATGCTTATTCCTTGCAGTGCCAGGACAAGATTTGCTACTGGGATTTTCTGGTAATAAGAACATAAACCCTGAAAAAAAGCAATGCAAACCATGTCAAAGTGACCTGTATCAGGACAAATGCAGAAATGGGGAGCAGGCAGCTCAGCTGGCTGCCCTGGCTGCTCCCCTGTCTCTGCAGCTCCCACACTGAAGCACACTGTGCCCCAGGCAAGCGTGGAGCAGCTGGCTGGAGCACAGTGTGCTTTGAGACAGGGGAGCAGCCAGCCAGGGCTGCCTACTCCCCAGGCTTCATGTCTCAGCATAGGAGCTCCACTGCTCCATGTGCTGTGATGCGGGGGTTGGCTGAGGTACTGGGTGCCTAAGCATGGGGCTAGCCGGCAGTCAGTCCCCCGTGTTGAAGCACTATGTGCCCTGGCCAGCTGGGGAGCAGCATGTGGAGATGACTGTTCCCCTGTCTCTGTACTCGGTGAAGAGGCACTCTGCAATCCAGCCAGCTGCTTCTCAGCTGACTGGGGCACAGTGTGCTTTGAGATGGGGGAGCAGGCAGCCCTGAACTGGCTGCTCCTGTGGCACAGTGTGTCAGCATGGGGGCTCCATATGCTTTGCAATAGAGAGTCCCTATGCTGAGTCATGTGGAGACAGGAGAGCAGTCAGCCCAGGGATGCCTGGTCCCCTGTCTCAAGGCACCCTGGGATCCAGACAGTTGACAAGTGGCTGGCTGGGGTGCAGGGTGCCTCATTCCTGGGGCTCTGGAGCACTCAGAAATGAGAGAGCAGGCAACTGGGCTGTCTGCTTCCTCTTCTCCATATGCTGCTCCCTGGCTGGCTGGGGCACAGGATACCCCAGTGCAGGAGCTGCCTGCTGTCTAGCCCTGCAGTGAAGCACCCTGTTACCCAGCCAGCTCCCACCTGCAGCACATGAAGCAGCAGGACAATGTGTCCCACTGCAAGCCTTAAGGATAGGGGCATGCACTGCACTACAAAGTTGCAGCACAAATTTGTGCCATTGCTATTTGTGCAGCTGTAAGCACATGCCTCTGCTTGTGTGGTTGCAGCCTTGGGGTGCATCTGCATGTGCACTTTACTGTGGAATTGACTAATTTGCTTCACTGTAAAGCGTCATCATCTACACGTGCCCATATTAGGGCACAGCAAATTAACTCTGCTGTAGGATAGTATTGTATAAGACCTGAACTATCCTATGGCAGAGTAATTTATTCTGCCACAACGCACGTGTAAATTGTGACCAGGACTGCACAAGGGTCTGCTGGGGCACAAGGGTTCTACCCCTGCTGGCCAGCCCCTGTAATGTAGCATCTTCATGCCCCAGCCAGCCCCTCCATCACCTGATGCCACTACCCAGAGCCTGGGGCTAAGCTGCTGGGCCCCCTGCCATCCAGGGACTGCTTTGCCCCCATTTGAATTGCTGCAATCCCGGGTGCATGTGTAAACGCTACACCCAGCTGACTGCAGCTGACTCAAGCAGGAGCTGCACTGGAGTTTATTGCATCAGGGTTATTGCACATGTAGATGCACCCTGAAAGTGGTAGATCCAAAGTGCTAGGGGAAGAGGTGCTCTTCTGGCAGGAACCTGGATTAAGAGAACCAGGGGAGCACCTGGAAGCTCTGTGCACCTCAATTAATGGATAGGGGAGCAAACTGGAGGGCCACACTTAGCACGCATCTTTTGACTTTTGATTCTGCAAGTCCCTTTGGTTTTATCTTACTATTTATTGCAACTTGCCTGAATTCTGTCACCAGCCATCCTACTTTAATATATATATATATATAGTGCTGTTGTGTATGCATCGCCTGTCTGTGGGCTTGTTGACAAGAAGACTGTCCATGTAGCAGTGTTTTACCAGGTGCACCTTCACAGCTATTTCACACTTACAGTTATTGTCAAAACATGGGATGTACCTCAATGATTTTTTTTAAATTATTTTTCTTTTTCTCTTTAAATATGAGGGGGAGGTACATATTTGTCTCTTTGTTTATATACTAAATGTTAGCATTGCTTTGACTAGGGATCCTGTTTTAAAGGTTCAACTATTTTCCCTTAGGACACTTCATTTAAAATGTCTATATTTTCAGATATATTTAATTACTGTTATAATAACTGTCACTCTAAAAGCAAAGGGAAATCAACATTGACTTTCCTTGGCAAACAGCTCTAACATCTTAAAAAGCTGTGGGAATAGCTTAGTTTGTATTATTGCCTATCTAGAACTTGGATATGTCCCTTGCAAGGTAGATCTCTGCCTACAAGCAACAGCAGGGAGACTTAATGAACTGGCATTTTATGTGAACTAGCATTTTATATAAAGAATTGCCTATTTCAGTTTATGAAATAAAGACTAGTTGAAACATTACTGCAACCAAAAGTGGATCTACAGGAAACACTGCATATTATATAGTGTACTTTTAAATAAAACATTTATGCAGAGAGTAAAGTTTCCATACACTTTCAAACACAGAAAATGTTTCTCTGTCTCTGAGAAACATTTTTGTAAAGATCATGCTTTTGGCTCCACCATGGAGCTGCCAAGTGTAACTGCAAGTGCAGTATTTCCAGTCACCATGTAACACAAATCCTATTTTGAAGTAGCTGTTTTGTTTCAAACTTAAACTTCCTAATACTATTTTCTACTATGCTAATTTGTAGCATACTGTAAGTATAGTGAACCATTAGATGTTTTCAGAGCATGCAATGTTATATCTAAAAACAGACACACAGAGTAAAAAGATTTGTAAATCATTAAAAACTATAAATATCAATTGAAGATTAATGCATTGATGCCTTAATTTGAAAATTCAAGCCAAATGAAAAAATCATCTGTTTCAGTTAGACAATTTTTTCTAAGATTTCTTTTAAGGAAGGTGCTACTCCATCATATACTTGTCTAAACAGTCATTGTTTACTTTGAAGAAGGGTTCTTTTATTTCAGCAGCATTATCCTCCTTTTGTTAGGCACAAAATCAGATTTCTCAGTTGAGCCATCCTGGTGTAGATTCAAAATCACACAGCTTCTTCCTGCTTCAGAAGCAACAGTTCCATGCTTACCTAACCTTTAAAACAAGCATCATCTGCCCTTCTTTCCACATGAACTTCAACTTTAAATTCTTTCTATGTTATCTTTCACAGTAATCCTGCCATTTTCTCTTATTTCACAAATTCACAATGAAAGAAGGTCCCCAGCTCTGTATAGATTCAGAAGTAACCATCATCACGTAATACATGACCACATCACATGCTCTCCCATCACTTAGCATTTCATCATGTATGAATGTAGAACACCGGGTCATCGTTAAATCCATTGTCTAGAACTCATTTCAGTCACAAGTCTTCATATAATGGAGGAGAATACTATTCAGAATACCATCATTTCTTAGGAAGATCATTGAAACTTCCCATGTGATAGAAAATTTCTTCCCAGACTAACCAGAGATGATGATTAACTGAGCACACACAGGAATGGACATCCAATCAGTTCTGGGAATAATAAAATAGTTTCCAATACTCCCAGTGTGTGGCAGCTACTTTCTATCTTCTTCACATCCCCCTTCTAGGATCTTAAATTTTCTTTTGAATAAAGCATCCAACACTAGCAGTAAGTACACTGAACATTTCCATGTGGGGGCCAGATTCTGCTCTATTTCACACTGGTGCAACTCCTTTCAGAGATCATGATTGTTAGAGTAGAATTTTGTAAAACTCACTAACTTTGCTTAGAGTTCAGCTAAAAATGGCTTGAGACTTGATTCTGCAAGGTCTGTAGAAAAGGTATACACTTGGTGAATGGCAAGAGTAGTGCCCTGGCATTTCTGTAATTGGGAAGTGGTGAGGTGCAACTAAGACAGCAACCTTGGGCACTCTGGTCAGCAGGGTTGATGGTGCTGTTGTGATTGAAATTCCAGCAGTAGGCACTGCCCCAGACATTACATGGCTGCCCATGGCATGGAGCATCCTAGCTATGCCTCCGGCTGCTGGCATGCATAGTTTATATAATTCTGAGTATAGTTCATATAATTCTTTGAAAAGTAAAAGAAACACATCTCTGGTCACAAAATTTCAAATGGTTTCATGATAAAACTATAAATCTCTTTCTTCTCAGCACCTACTGAAAAGAAGGTTTAACTGAAATTGCCAAACATTCAAATGGAATTTGGCCTACTTTAGCAAATTTGGGCTGAACTTTGGACCAGTAAAGAACTGAGCAACCAGGTGACTTTGGTCAATGTTCTCAGTCCTTCTGAGAAGTCCTTCTAACAAGGTTACACAGCTTGTTAGTACCAAGCCATATTTCGCTGATATTTATTTCTCCTTCTTTTAGGGACTTTTCATCTGAAGACAGAGGAAGTAAGTAGTCTTGGTCTGCATAACTGTATAAGTAGGGACCTACTTAATTTGCAGTTTTGAAGATATCATGGAAACCATGAAATCCGGGATTGTCTGTAAAATCCGTGGAATTGACCAAAAAACCCAAAACGTAACAATAAAATAGTGGCTTCCCAGGGAAGCTAGGGATCTTCACTGTCAGGAGGGAAAGGCACTGGCTGGTAAGGTGACATAAAGGGCGGTAGACAAGATTGCGGTTACCCTCTCGTCCCTGCTTCCCCCACCAGGGCCTATCTGCCAATCAGTGCAGAGGGGCAGGGTGGCAAAAAGGACAGCCAGCAATCAAGTGGCAGTCACTTCCTCATCCGTTCTCCCACCCAGGCCTCTCTGCCAATCAGTGCTGAGCGGGGGGCTACCACAAAGTCCCACAAAATTGGTCCTGCATGTCATGAGCAGGCCACTAAAAATCCATCTTACCACAATTTAGGTAGATCTGTGTGTATAACTCCCTTCATACCCAATCAAAGCCCACTAACAGCTGGGAGAATGCCACATATCAACCACACTAATATCTTTATAGGGTTTTGATGAAACAATATTTCTTTTTAGTTTCAACTACACATAACAGTACTGGCTTCTGCTGTGGCAGTCACACTTACGGCTTTTGTGCCTGCCCTACAAAGGCACCGTCCTCATAAAGCACTGTGGGAATGGCTTATTTTGTATTATTTCTTATCTAGAATTTGGATATGTCTCTTGCAAGTTAGATCTACATGCAATAGCAGTGAAACTTAATGAATTTAATTTTATGTGAACTAGCATTTTATCTAAAAAATTGCCTATTTCAGTTTATGAAATGAAGACCAGTTGAAACATGACTGAAACCACAAATGGAATGCTGCATGCTATATAGGGTTCAAAACCACACATACAACTTGACTCTCCTTTTAGTTACCCTGGTATAAAACAGATGTAATTCCATTAACTTCAGTAGTGTTGAAGTGGTGAAAGAGAGAGAAGAATCAGGATTTAAGAGTATAAAAGCTACACTTAAATTATACAGAGAAAACTACTTTTTATCCACTTGGAGTGCTGAATTTAAAAGAATACCTAACATTTTACAACAAATCTTTGTTCAACATCTGTTCTATTGAGCTAACATCAAGGGTTTTATTTAATTTTGGTAAACAGAAATTAGATTTTTGCTCTTTTTTCATATTACTTAGAGGCAAATATAATTAGAGCTAGGAAACACTTTTCCCCTTCAAGCAAATGTTTGGGTGAAGAAAAATTTAAATTATTGAAAAGTTAAAGTTTTTCCATGTTAGAGGATAGATAAAAGCAGAGACAAAAGCATCTGAGAACTTTTTAGTATTGGTTTCAGTGACCCTATAACAGCATTGAAGTTATAACAGTTTAGTAACTAAGAACTTGGCTAGTGAAGTGGTAAGCACTGATTTCCCTAGGGTTCCTTCCCAACTGCATTCTTTCCCATTTATTCTAGCTGGGAGAAGCTTCAGACTAAGATTTTTCACCAAAAATTCAGACTTGGATCAAAACATTTTGAACGTTATGTCAGTTGGGGGAATTGTTTTCATGAGGAGATATAAACCGTGAAATTATAAGGGGCCCTGGAGCAGAGAACTCTAATGATTATTTAGCAGTTATACCACTTAAAACTTTGGAGTGAAAGTATAAAATAATGAACTTACTCCATTATATGGAATTCCTCATGCAATACTATATTTGATCTTTTTCTTCTAAAATGTCAGTGTTCCAATGCTGAGTGAGGTAGGACAATTCCTATGAGCAAATAAAAAGAAGTCTGGCATGTATCAATGAGAAAACAGGGCTCATCTTGCATCAACTATTACCTAACAAAGTGCAAGTAATCATTCAGACAGATGGGTCTCTCATTACTACAAAGGACTTGTTGTCCACCACACTTTACCAAGGGAAAGAGCTGAGTGAGTTCATATCTTGGCTAGGTACGTCTGAATGAACGTTACTATACCTCATTGAAGAAGACAACTTTCAATTCTTTTGGGGTACTGTCTGAGTCTTTATCTCAATCAGACATGATTATTTGTACACATTGGGTAAAACAGTAGTTGAGTACAAAAAATAACAACTCCTAAATCCAAACTGGACAAAGAGCAGGGATTTACCTAATTTGTGAGGGCTGCTCCCTGTTTTCATGGGCAGAACATAGGCCAGGGCAGCCATTTAATGGGTGAAGCATGGCAGGCCGCCACACCTCTGATTGTCCAAGGAGCCTCAGTGCCCCACCCCTCACCACTGATTAGCTGTAGGGTCTGCCTGTCATGTGGTACCATCCCTTGCTATTGATTGGCTGTGAGGGCTGTGCATCATTCAGTCCCTCCCCTTGCTGCCAATTGGTGGAGAGGTGTGGGCCACATGACAGGCAGCGCTCACAGCTAATCAGCTGTGAGGGGTGGGGGGGGGGGGAGTCAACTTGCTGGTAGTCCTTCCAGTGGGCAACTCCCCCTTTCCCTCCTTCCCCAATCTGGTGAGCTGCTACAGCACTCAGTGAGGTGGGCTTTTTTCCTGTCAAGTCCATGGATTGTGCAGGCATTACCCAGATTTCATGGGCAATGCCAGATTGCATAGATTCTACAAAATCACAGATTCAGTAGGTCCCTAACAATGAGGCATATGAAATCCACTCTTCATCTTGATGTCATTTATTAGAATTTGTATAACTGAAGAAACAGGTAAGAATGTAAAAATTTCTTATAAAACCTTAAGAATCATGTTATGTTCTTAGATATCACAGATGTGCTAAACTGGTTCAATGCTTTGAGCAAACCATTGGAGTAAAATTACTATCAGTTTGGTATTAGGTCTAAATAAGAAGTTTTGAGTCTTTCTTGTCCTAAGGAGTACAAGATTACAGTGAGCATCAATCCAAACCTTAGGGAATTTAACAAACATGTCATGACATGTCAGACCACTTAAAAATAGTGCATTGTTTATGTAATTCACTAGTAAGAACACACTAAGTTAAACTCCTAAGCTTTGTTCTTTCAAGTTTTATTTTTTGTTTGGATTTCTGCTAATGAAAAACTTCTCCACAAAAATAATGTTACCCCTCTGTCATTTACCTTCACGTTTTCTAAAAGATAAGGCGCCTGACATTTTCTTTGAATACCACCATGCTTATAACTCATAAAAAGCCAATTTTATTAATAACTAGGGATGTGTGAAGCAGGCCTATTTGATTTAGATTCAGCCAGAATCAGGAACAGTGATTCAATTTGTTGATTCAGATCACTGTCCCTGATTTGATTTGGCTGAATCTGAATCTGAAGATTGGATGCTGATTCGGGGAATCAGTGATTAGGACATAGACACAGTATGTTTTTTCTACATACTTCAAGGTGCCAACACGGCTTGTGAATGTTGCCCCTGTGCTTCTGTGGGGCACTCCATGAGCCCCAGCATCACAGCATTCATAAGCCACCTGCTACCTAGAGGTATGTAGAAAAAGCATTTAAACCTGTGTCTATGTCTAAATCTTTCCAAATCTCTCCAGATCAATTCAGAGGGTTCTGATTTGATTTGGAGAGATTAATGGGTCCTCTAATTTGATCTGAATTCAGAGATTTGGCCACCGAATTGGACCAAATCTCTCCAGAATCGAATCAGGGACTGGAGCTTCGTACAGCCCTATTAATAACCACCCCAGTGTTTTAAAAAAAATTGGGTGTCACTTTTATGTCTGACTTTGAGTGAGGGTAATGTTGCTGTCATGCATGATTCAGTTTTTGTATCAGTTATAGTATAACTGCAGACTTGGGGTACTCTAAGACCCTGTCTCCATTATAAGCACAAATGCTTTATAGCCAGGGTAAAGTCCTGTCATCTGAACCATTTTATAAACATGGTAGAGTAGTAGTGACACAGCAGTTTTTGTCATACAATAATTACTTATTGACCATGTTTAAACTGATGCAATTACAAAACCGGTCAAGTGTTTGTGTGAGTAAACTTGGGAAAATCTGGGAAGCTATCCCATAAATCTTACCAGAATGGCATGTTCCTGGAGGATATATACACAAGACTGAATGTTGTTAAGCAATCTTTTGGGTGCCTGAGAGCTGGAGATTGTAGAAAGACCAGAAAACCTAGTGACCATCTATGCCTAGGTAGCATCTACATTTTTTTATGCTACCTGCTTTTTAGGAAGATCTTCTTACTAAGGGCTATCTAAAGAGGAGTCTGAATGTAGTGTAAGACTGAGGTAGTCAAATCTGCATCAACCTCAGTTAGTTTTCAATAATTTAGAAAAAATGGAAATGTACATCCAAATGCCATCCATTATTCCATCCAAATTAACACATCCCTGAATCTGCACTAGGAAGACTTGGTGAGGAAATAATAGAGAAAGCTAATACACAGCCACCTTTAAACTTCAGTCCTTTTGGCTTTTGCACTGAATAGAAAGTATGAATGACATTTTCTGTTCTACTGTAAGAAAGCTGTAGAAAAGAGATTAATTTTACATTTATTCCTATATCTGGAAGTATTTCATTTCTCGCTTAGATGCCCTGTTCAATGCAAATTTTCTCTCAACCCCATGCTTGAACTGTTCACCATGGGTTGATCAGATGGGGTTGTGAAGTCTAAGATGATTGACTACTGTGGCTATGTGATATTCCAGGTCATAATTAACACACTTTTCTCTTGAAAAATAAGCTTCCTACTTTACAGCATACAGACTCTTTTGGACCAAGGTTATAGTGAAGTTCCTCAAGGACAGGTCTGGGGACTAACATTATTGGATAGTTGCATTAGTGACCCAGGTAGCTCAGGTACTAGACAAAAAAAATTACCGTTGTTCAGCTGGATTAATATTGCCACTCTAAGTAGCATATGGCTTCTAGAATTGATCTTTTTAGTCTTTTCTAAGAGCTAACACCACTACCTTCCCTAATTTTCTATTTGACTGAGGTTTGCTAGAATGGATATTTCAAATCAGACTTTGGAGTCTGCTGGTCTAGACTATTTAACCGTGGGCATGGACCTGCCCTATTGCATCTGTGTTCTTAACTGGCAATTTTGGTTCAGGACCAGGAGAAAAATACCTGGAGCCAATGGACCTTAAATAAAGGTAATGTTGTGGTTGAAATAGAGATGGATTCTATTCCTAGCTCTGACACAGGTTTTCTACGTGACTTGGATCAAATTCTCAGAAGTGGCCTCCAAATTAAACAGTTTAATATTTCAGGATTGACTGTAGAAACGTAATCATCATTGCCCTATGGCCTATTTATAATAATGATGTTGGCACAAATATGCCATACAATTGTTAGATCTAGCTGCCAGGGAATTTCTTCAGAAATGGGGATATGGTATAAGTCCATGGGAAACAATGGGGATTATTACTGTACATGCTCTCTTAATAAGCACCAGTACACATTTTACTCTTAATCTTCAAATGTTTCCAGAACCTAAGACCCTCATATTGTTGCATGGAGCTACATAGAAAATAGAATTTCCATACCATGGGAAACTCTGCCACTTTGAAATGTTTTTGTTATGAATTAGAACAAAAAGGTCAATTTCTCAAAGAACAAACACAATGGATTTGGAAACAGAAATACTTCTCTCAGATTATATGGTATAGTTAAAGCACAAACATCCTGTTTCAATATTATTGAAACAAACAGCAATAAAAATGCTTTTATCTTGTTGAAACAAAATACTTTTACATTTTTTCCATCAATAGATTTTTCTTGAAACTGACAAGCCTAGAAAACATTTGAATAAACCTGCATTTTGTGACCCAAAAAATATGCATTTTTTACCTGTTCTTTTTCTGTGTAAATATTATTTCTAGTTTGCAGATGTTGAAATGGGCAGAGGTTTGCAAATGACTTGAGTGGAATGAGGACTTGGTCGTAGGTGACTTGCTTCAGGCATTCGAGACAGATTTTATATTAGAACTCATTAATTTCTTGCTCTCCATCTTTTTGCTCAGCCACCCCACTCTACATGTCTGCTTTTTCAAATTGTTCATCAAGTTAGTTTCCACAAAGTAGCAAGGGTCAGTGCTTTGATGGACTAAGCCCTAGATCTCTTCTGTGGGTAGAAGTCTTTAGCTTGTAGAGCTTCGAATCAGGCATTTTCTATAAATGTAAGAGATGAAGTTAACACATCTCCTATAAAAAGTAAATTTATTGGGCTTACATAGAAGTCTGACTTACGTGAACTGATCCTATTCATACAAGCATTGATTTCTATAGAAGTACATTCATGAATGAGAACTGCTACTATGAAAAAGACTGCAGAAAATGTTCTAAATATAGAGCTTTTTAAGCCTAAGGTACTGGATTCAAGACGTCTGGCTGCTTTAACCTAGGGTCCTCCCAACTTCATTGCTACTGTGCGATGCTGTCTTATAATGGGTCAAGATAGGGAGGATGCTAATCATTTCCTTTGTTTTTATTTGTTGTCATAAACTCCTTGTGTCTGCTGTCTCAGACTGGGGCTTTTACTTAATGTCTGTTCCTCAGTTTCCCTATTCCTAGCTATTACATTGGTATACTGCATTCCAGACTAGGTTTACTGTGTGCATGTTAGCAAAAGCATTTTCTTCTTGTAACTGACACTCTTAGCAAGAACTGTTCTTTTTTTTTTTTTTTTGAAAACAGTGCGCTCAAGCTCCAGATTTAGCTTCAAAATGCATGTAGAATTTGAATGTCAATGGAAGAATAGGAAACTATTTTTCCACCAAAATCAGCATTTTGTGATTACTGAATGTGCCATTTAGGAATGTTTGACATCATACTTATAGTCTTTTACAAAAGAAACTTTTCTAATTACTCCTGTATTTTAGCTATTTTCTTTCTTTATTCCGCACTAGTGAATCTACAGCTTGAGGTAACTGGAAAAGAATCTGATCTATCAACATTTGTGTTTGCTTTTTTGAGTTTATAGTGGCACAGCAACAATGGAACAGCAATCATCTATCATCCCACTTGTCAGATAGAAGAAAGATTGGAACGTGGAGATAATTCTTGGCTTTAGCATTACTCATGTAAAAGTCCTATAGAATTTAATAGCATAATAACTTCTCTATAAAACTATTTAAAAATGAACCTTTAGAATTCTATGATAGGGATCGTATTCTTTTATACATTCTGTCTGTAGAATAAAATTTAGACAATTTTGTTTCCAATTCTGTTTAAATTATCACATTTTAATTAAGGGAGTAGACTTCCAGCTACACGCTGGTCATGTGACTGAAAGTATGAGTGCCAAGAAAAGGGAAATTTCAGATTTATTCCCACTACATTTTTAATCTTTAGTTTTCATGCTTTTTCTCTCAACTAGGAGAGCTAATACTTTCAATTAAAGAATAAAAATAAAATAAAGCTGTCAACTATTTGACACCCAGGGTACGTCCAGTTGAGTGTGGACATGCGATGTGGGGTGCTGCACACACCACACATGCAGGTGTTACCCACACTGCTGATTTGCAGCATGGGGGGGAGGCCGGGGGTACCCTGGGAAATCCCGGGGTCACAAAAAAACATGCCTAAAAATGTGGGGTGGCACAAATTGCAGCAGTATGCACTACCCAAAACCAGAGCTTGGCTGGCTGGAGGCACCTTCTGGCTGCCAGCGAGCCTCCCTGCTGCAGGATTGCCACAGCTGCAACTCCCAGAGGCCCCCAGGACAGGCAGGTTGCCCCAGCCTCCCCTACCTCACCTGGGTCAACCTGCCGTGCACCAGAGCATGAATGGCATGGGCCTTCCCCGGAGACAAGTGGCAGTGGCACACATTGTGACACTGTGGTTTGTTCCCAGGGAAACACGTTCCTGCTCATGGGGATATGCCCCAATAGTTGGAGCTTCAAGAAGAGTGGGAAATTTCTAGAGCTAACAATACTTCAAATGTGTAGTGCTGGTTTTTAAAACAGAACCACAAAGCTGAAGCAGAGTAAGCCTAAATGACATGGAAACAATTCAGTGAATATATCTCAAGATTCAGTGAATATATCTCAAGATTCAAGGAGTTAGGAGTTAGAGGAAGCTTTATTGAAATAGTATACCAAGAATTGGTCCAAGTAGCATAGAGGCAAATGTCTAGTATAACTAGTAACTGTATCTCATAGTGGATGATTATGAATCTTTTTTCAAGAATTACAAAAAGTACTACCTTCATATCAGCCTGACTTTCCATCCCCTATTACCCATCTGCTACTGTAAGCATCCTTTCACTTACCCCCTTAATTTAATTTAGGACAATAATGGAGTTAGTATGGTGGTTCACTAGGAAACTTTCAAACACCTGAAAGATGAGGAGCTGTCTTAATAGACAGTTTAGTCCCAGAAATATCAAAATCATTGGCTGCTAACAATGTCACTTCAGACACTCGCAACAGTGGTCCCACAATGTGTGTGAAAGTGTTTCAGAGCATTCCTCTTTTTTTTTTCAAATGAGGCAGGCTGCAGCAAGACATGGGAACAGGCTGGTCAGTTCCCTCTCTCATGACTGGAAGGATCATTTGGGGCTAAATACTGCAGACAATGATCTTTCCCTTCCCATTTCCTTTAGTCACAATTTTATATAGCCATATTACAGTTTGTTAGTCATAACTCTACTGGATTAATTCATTATTTGAAGCAAACTGTAGTAAATCAAGTTCTTCTTTGCAGGCTGTAACAATGTTCCTTACTACCAGATTCCCTGTCTTCTGTGATTTCACAAATGCAGCATTTAGCTCCTGCAACAGAGTATGTCCTTTGGAATACAATTTCCTTGGGTAAAAGCTACCACCAAACTAGGGCTCATCTGTACTATTCAGACTAATTAAACCAGTATGCAAAGTCTTGGTCAAGATGATCAGTGCATGCTGCCATATGAACTATTGTACAGCAGCAGTGCCACCTGCCAGGTCCTATCTGTTTTAATGCAAACTTCAGTTCACTCTCCCCTCTGAAGGCAGGCAGAGAGAGTGTGATGACAGCAGATTAGAAAGAAAAATAGAGTTTATTGAAGATCCAGCTATGTGTTTGTTCATCAAAACATGCAGATATTCAGATAGTACCATTCATGCTTTCCTCCATGGGCCCTCACCTGAATTCTCTTTGTGGATCACACGTCCTACTGAGCTTCTTAAATTTGACTTCTCTTTGGCCCTCGGTTGTCTCAGAAGCCCTGATAGGCTGTGAAAGGATGTGTGATTTGGGGTTGTGGAAGAGGAAGCAGTCAGATTTTCCAAACCCACTTAGTGCAAAATTGGGATGACACATTTTCTCAAAGCCAAGACAACTTCAAATTTAAGATGACACTCTAATAATTAGATTGTATACATAGGAAATTTAGGAAGTTGTCATACATTTCCATGCACAGAATATAATTATTGGACAGTTGTCTTAAATTTATCCTTCCGTACCACTGCGGTGGGACAGGTAATGTCAGGAAGGCAAGTAGCAGCAAGGGGGCAAGCTTAAAGGACAGGGGTCAGGCCACTTGACTCCCCTACTGCCTGCCCCCTCTGCAATGCCTGCCCTGCACCTTGGCCTCTGACACTTGCCTCCCTGACACCTGCCCTCCCCGTGCTGTTTACCCTCAATCACTGCTCCAGCTCTGGCCCCCATCCAGCCATGCAGTGGCAACTGCAGCTCCAGCCACAGGGTTGAAGCCAAGGAAGGACTGCCACTACTGCCAAGGAAGGACTGCCACTACTGCTCCCTGGGAAGGCAGGGACTAGATTCACAACTTGGTTCCTGTAAGTAGCAGTGGCAGGTTAGGCATGTGGGGTTGGAGGGTGGGGGCAGTGGCTGTGACTTGACTCCAAGCCTAGACTGGGCTGGGACCACAGCAACCACTTGCCTTTCCAGCCTTGTATTCAAATCCAAGATGAAGGTTTTTTCCCCATATGTTGAATGGATTCAAGTAAATACAGTACAACTCCCAGACTATACACATCCTGATCAGATAGCTTCTCTCTGATTTCTTACTGATTTAAGAGGTGGAATGGCTAATATCTTAAGTGTGTACCTCTCCTCTTGGAAGTTCTGTAAATCAAGGCAGACATCACTACATTATTAGCTTTGAATTACCTGTTTCTGTCTTCAGCAATAACAGCTGAAGATTTCATTTTTTTATAAACAACAAACGTATGTTCAGAAGCTGAGTCTTGTTGATTTAGAGTTGGGTGGAATTTTTTAGTTTATTAAACCAAAACATGTGATATTTGATTACCCAGAATCTATTTATGACTCCAACTCAAATCTGTCAAAGCAGTTAGGCTGGGGGAAAAAACAACAGTCTTTCTGGATATTTTCACAGAACAAAGGAAGAGCAGCCCCTACACAGGGGTCAAACTATGTAGCAGGAGGCCCAGGTTCAGTTTAATTCTCTGCCTAAAGACATTTGAACTCATAACTCTGGAGAGTACCCTAAACACCATGCTATATGTTATACTTGGGTGGATTGCCCTCAGTACCTCCTGTTGATGCTGTTCCACTTGGTATTTAAAATAGCACATTATTCATTGACTCAGAGAGGAGGTGTAAATTTAAAAGACTTGAATATTCATTAAACTAGAGAATCATGATTCTGTAATAGCGGTTCTCCACCTTTTTAGACTCGGTGCGCCCCTCTGAACAGGCCAGTTTTTAGCCTTCACTTTTTTGTGTGTGGCTATGGAAGAATAATAGAGCAAGTCTTTTGTTGCAAAGAACTCAGAAAACCCACAGCAGGTCAGACTGTCTGTGACATGGCAGATTCTTACTTGAAATCTCTGGGCTTTTCTTCTACAGTGGAGGGTTTTTTTTCCTTTGGTTTCCACCTTCTTGTCAAATAAAGACACTTAGAGCTGCTTCTCTCATGTACATTTAGGAACTATTTTTCTGCAGCAGACATTTCTATGGCAAGACACAGCAAAGAATGTCACCTCACACAAGGAGAAAGCTAGGGACTCCTTCCAAATCTGGAGGAGGGGAAAAGGCATTTCAAATCACTCCTAGGAACTTTTCTTCCTCCTACACCCTCCCTCTCAAGCCAGTACAACTGAGCCTTCCTTTCTAGCTGAATCTGCCCTAGTTCATGCTTCTGGGTTCCTGTTTCAGTTCCACCAGTGAAACCTTCAGCAACTTGAAATGTCCAGTGTTCACAGGGAGGAAGAATTGGTTGACTCTTGTTGCAGGAGTTACACCTGCAGTTCCAGAAACTAAACAGGAACCTGTTCACTGGCTCAGTGGCTGATATAAAAAAAAAGGAAGAACAACTGACCCAGCGGCCTTTTTAACACAGGCTTAAGTTTGTGCTCATTGTGGACAATCACACTTTTCTATAAAAAAGGCTGCCTAGAAGATATGCACTGTAGATGCACACAGGGAGAGGGAGGCATGTTATGGGAGGGTCGAAAACTGGGACTTGTAAAGAAGCTGAGAGGCTGTCCCAAAAACTTCTCTGTCCCTGTAAATTTAAAGCTTTCCTCCTCCTCCAAGACAGGGGGAGCCCAGGGATGAGTTTGGGGAGGGGAGCGGAGGGAATGACCAGGATGAGCCCAGGACTGAGTTGGGGGGAGGGAAATGTGGCCTGCTCCATAGACGGCTCCCCCTTCTCTCTGCCCAAATCTTTCCTTAGCTAGTCTCTCCTTTGGAATGAGGGGTTTCTTGAGCAGGGCAAGCCTCTTATTCCCCTGTCCGAACTGACCCTGGGGACAGTAGCGTCTCTCAACCCCAGTTTATTCAGGGGTGCATCTGTCCCATTCAGGTGGGCAGGGGCTGCGGAATGCCTTTTTGGTCAGGGGAGGGGGCAAACAAACCAACCAACCCCTGCCCCCCCACCCCCAGCTCCCACTGCTGATCCCTTGCTTTACGTTTTTTTCCCCCCTGACATCCTGAACATGTTTTTGCTATGTTAGCTGAGACGTACGCACAGGCAACTTACCTAATGACACGTGTCAATCAGAAATGTCACGTCAGGGGCACAAACGAAGTGGCAGCGTAGCTTGCTATTCAGCTAGCTGTGCCGTTAAAAACGAAAAACCAGCTGTACAGTTTTTAACTGGAATGACAATTGTGTGTTTGTGGGTTATAAACATTAACGTGCTAAAATTTGGTTGGGCCATGGCCCAGGCATCCCACCCCTGTTCCACGGCCTATGCAGGCGGGGGTAATTTTGGCAATGGTGCACCCCCTGAGAGCGCTGGAGCACCCCCTGACAGGCAGTGCTCCCCACTTAGGTGACAGGTGGGGGAGCAGACAGGAGCACCCTCCCTGCGAGCGCTGGCCAGAGAGTGGGGGCACCAGGTGAATTGCTGCTGGCACTTTCTGGAGTGCCGCTCACGCTTCCTGGTTGGCGAGATGGGCAGGGGGGGACCCCACTGGTTGCTGACTGGCCACTGGGGGGGCACATGCCCCCCGACTCCGGTGGTACCAGTCACCCCTGGAGTTTGGGATGCAGTGGGGACAGGACCCAACCCCGGTGCTGAGAGGAGGGCCGGGGATAGCCAAGGAGGCCTGGCCACAGCGCCAGCTCCCTCCTTTCCCCGGGGGCACGGGCAAGCGGCTCCCTCAGCTGCACCACAGGGGCCTTTCTCCGGCCGGGGGGGTGGTTGCTCCTCATCACTCCGCGGCTGGAGAGCAGGCGCCTGCCTCTGCTCCGGGGAGGGCTCTCGGCATCGCCCACCCCCTCCTGCCGGGGAGCTGCAGCGAGGAGCCGGGCGGGAGCGCTGCGCGCCGGACCCGCCGCCGCCGCCGCCGCCGCCTCACACGGGCGCAGCCTCCCCGGCTCCCGCAGCGCGCACCATGCCGGAGCCGGAGGGGACGAGGTGAGGCCGGAGCCGCCCCGCCGGCAGCGCCGCCCTACTACGAGAGCCGCGGGCCCGGGAGGGGGGTCCCCCCGCGCACGTGTCGGGGAGGATGGGCGCTCAGCCCCCCTCGGCGTCCTCTCGCAGCGCCGCAGCCCGCCCGTGCTGCTGGATGCCCCCCCGTGGGCGGGGGGAGCGAGGGGCAGCCGCGGGCTAGGGGGCAGCGCCGTGCGGGCTCCGCCTGGCAGCCGGGAACGGGGCGGGGGGTGTGGAGGAGTTTGCGGAGCTCGCGAAGTGCGGTCCGCCGCCCCTCCTCCCTCTCTCCCTCCTTTCCTCCTCCAGTCCCGGCTGCCGCCGCACCTTGTGGCTGCTGCTGCTTGCCCACGGCTCCCGCCGCCCCCGGGCCCCAACTTGTGCCGCCCGCGGGGCCGGGGCGGGGGAGGAGGAAGGGGGAGGCGGCCGACACGGGCTGACTCCGGGCTCGCGTCTGCTCCGCAGCTGCTGGCGGCGCCCGCGCGCGGGGCGGATCGGGATCGGGATCGGGGGCCGGGCGAGGCCGGCGGGCAAAGTTTCTCGGCGGCGGCTCGGCCTCGGGGCGGGGGAGCGGAGGCGCCGCGCGGTGGAGGCGCCGGAGCTGAGGACTCGCTGCCGCTTGCCATGAAGAGGAAACAGAAGCGGGTGCTGCAGATGACGGCGGTGTTCACGGTGGCTTTAATTTTCCTGCCTCACGTTGGGCTCTGGGCTTTGTACAAGGAGAAGCACCTGGTGAAAGCCGCGGAGCCGGGAGAGCAGCAGGTAAGGGCGAGGCTGCGCCGGGGGCGGGGGAGCGGGGCGGCAGTCTCTGCTGAGTAACCATTGAGATTGGGAGCGGGCTTCAGCTGGACCCTGGCGGCTGCAGCCGGGAGTCAGCAGTGGGCATGCAACATGATGGATAACACATACCCCCTGGAATAGTGTACCGTACCCACTGTTCTGTGCACTCTCTAATGTGACATGTGCTTCCTAATACAGACCATGTATAGGCTGTATAATATTGCATGTAACGTGTATACACTTTATAAAATACATGCATCTGTAGTATATATATGATATATAGTATTATAATGTATACATTATATACTATTTATATTGTAGTGTACTAGAACAGTATAATTATATAATATAGTATAACATACTATATACTATTTATATCTGTGATAATGTAGTATGTATATACTATTATATAGCATGTATAAGGCTGTATGTAATTTATAATATATACTATATATATACTATGTAATATCATTTATATTAATTTATGACTGTAGTATGTGTTTGATATGGTATAGCATGTATAATGTATGTAACTTATACTATATACATACTATGTCACTTATACTATCTATGATTACGTAGTATATATCTAATATATAGCATGTACGATATGATGTAGTATGTATATTACATACATTTATATTACCTGTGATTATGTACTATGTATATAATAGGATCTAGCATGTAATTTAAAATATTACATACATACTGTATAATTTCATTAATATTCTAAATTATATATATTATACATGCTAGATCATAATATATACTATATATCATTTATATATTATGTATAACAAACATATAATTTATAATATATATGAGTGCATATACTTTAATATATACAACATATAGTATATATAATATGTACACTATTATATAATATCTTTTATTCTGATATCTGTTATCATATTTAATATCTAATCTTTAATGAATGATAGTTTAAATATATATATATATATGCACAGAACAGTGATACTGACATGTCCTTTTAACTTTAGCTTGGTTGCAGGGCTACAACTACGTAATAGTTTAGGAAGATGTCTGGGGTCTGTCAGTGATAGCAAGGATGCGAAGCAGAGGACAGGAAAGCATGCACTGCTGAAAAGAGAAAGTTTGTGTATTACAAATTAACTGGTTTCTCAGGAAATCACCTGTAAGCATAGTATGATCTTCTGGTGGTCTGGGATCGGGCACACTGTACTATCAGGGCTAGGTTTGGTCTCTGAAGTCTTGAATGTTCAAGGGGGAAGGAGGGGAGGAAAAGTGCAGTTGTGCCCAGAACTTTGATCTCTCCTTCCTGCAATCTGTGGCACTTTCTAAAAGCGGATATGGCACAGTATCCATTAAAAGCTGCCCATCATCCTCCAACCAGTTAACTTAACAGAAGTTTGCTCTTTTACTGTTAGGAAGTAATTTCACCTTTTCCTCTAGAAATTTGAAAGAAATGACTGGCAGTTATCATGTGTCTTCTGGACATTGCTAATATGACCTGATACAACTATGGCCATTGTAGACCTAGACCACTCTGCCGGTTTGATTCCACAGTGTGTGCACACATATTTCCAGTTTGTGGTCTCCTTCATCATCATCTATTATTAACAGCAGTTGACATAACCTGTTTTTCTTAATAATTATTCAACTCATTAGGTTTATGTATTACTCATAAATCTCAATAGGATGTGCATTAAATTAAGTATATTTTTAGAGAGTTGTTATAATGTGACATATTAAAGCCCTACTAGTAATAAAACCCAAACATTTTATGTGTTTTGCAAAACATTACTGTTCCCCTGCTGTGTTATCTTCCGCATATTTTTAAACATTATATAAATATTTTATAGGTAGTTAGTAAAAAATTATTGTGTTGTTTGATCTTTTTGGTTGTTTACTACTTGCACAGCCTTGATATCAGAGTTCATTAGACAGCCTCATGTATCATCTTGGTGTATTCATATTCTTAATTTCAAGGGTCATCACCCATGTATATAATGCACTTTCCACATATGGAAGGTATTAAGTCACTCAGTTCAACTGAACAATGACATAAATTAATAATAATCAAACAGCTTTTGCATGATTGAAGTTTGTTCTTCAGATTGTGGTACATGTTAAGAATGGTTCTGAAATGCTCTGAATGAAAAGGTCATGTATAATGAAAGGTCAGTGCTCTTCTACTTTATTTTCCCAAGTTATTTTTCAATGGATTGGATCTCAGATTTGAGGGGCAGAATAACTTTTTCCTTAGTAAAGAAAACATGTTAATTGGTGCCTATCACAACTGTAAGTTATATATCACCAATATTAGTCTTTTCAACTTCTTCCTCATGTGGTGGTTTATGGAAGGTAAGGTGTTCTACGTGAGTTCCACTTTTCTGTGTTTGATATATGGGGAGAGTTGCTTTTTCTAAATAATTGTGGCTAGAAATAAGAGAGAATCTCTATTTTTTGCAATAGAAATAGAACAGCAAGTGTAAGCAAGAAAAAAAAGGGGAAAAACAAAGGAAAAAAACAAACCAAAAAAAAAGCAACAGGCTAGGGATGCTAAAGAAACAATCCCTAGAATTCTTAAGATCGCTTAATGGAACATATGTGAAGAGCTGAGATCTTACCAATAAGATCTTAGCAACATTTAAATTAAGTATTTTTCCATATGCTAATTTAGCAGCAGCGTGACTGTGCAGCTAATGGCAAAAGCAGTAACAATTGTCAAGGAAACTTTTAGCTTTAACTTTTGCTTTGCAGAAACTATCTATTCATTCAACTGCCTGTAGTTTAAATCTAACATCACTGCCAAAATTAAGGCTCTTGGTGAAAACATTGTAGCCAATGGGGGCAGCAGGTTGAGGTGAAGGTGACTAATGTAAATACTGTACACGTACCTTTCAGTTGATGTCATGAAATCATGACAAGGTGCTTTTTAACCCAAAAATACATAAAAGCAGTAAGCATATGTATGTATACAAATAATTTTTCAACTAAAAAATGCCAGTTACTTCCAATAGACAACAATAAGGAAAAATGTAATGTCGGATGAGACTATTAACAAGTAGCGTCAAAATTCACTGAACCATTTCCATTAAGTTACACAGAAAGAATGACTGCTAGAATTCCAATGGAAAGAGAAAGTACATTTCTAAACTAAAGTGATCAGCACTTCTTACGTGTTCTGCAAGTCAATTTTAAGCCTAATTAAGAATATATTTAAAAAGTCAGCTGGAATTTGTTATCTGAGTTGTGATGTTAGAGCAAAGCATGGATAGCTAGAAAAATTAATCTGTATGATAGGTACTCAGGTGCATTGTTACTATATAATATGGTCATAGCTAGCGAGGGAGAGCAGGGGAGAGAGTTATGATGATTTTAAAGTAGTCTGCCAGCAATTGACAGAATCAAGAGTGACTCTTTCTGTCATGAATAAAACATGTGTCCAACAGTATTTTGACACTGGCACTACTAGTTATAGAGATGTCATCTTATTTTATGACAATTAGACTAACATTATTATGTGGAATAAGCATCAGCTATTCTTCACTGGAGGGTATGGTGTAGTTTTATGACATTTTGTCTGTATGCTCTATAAAAATTAAATTTACTGGTGTATTTTTTAAAGAAGACGTCCTCAAACTTAACTGCTGAGTGACTGTTCTGTCAGCTATTATTACCGCATTAATCTGCTTGTTAGTGAATAGGGGGTAAGAAATGAGAGAGGCTGAGCTAGTCATTGACATGATGGCACTAAACTGCAGCTATTCAAAACAGGCTGCATGGGTTAAATTAGGGATCTATTTTTATCAGCATATAGGAAAGTGTCCCTGTTCAAAGGTGTGGTTACAAGTGTTAGAATAGCTGTACTTCAACAGCTAGATAATGTAATGGGAAAATATGATGATTTATACAGTTCTTAAAAATAGAATTGCAGCAGGTCATTTTAAAATTTAAATAATTTAAATTGACTCAGCTCATAACTTGTCTACATATTATAACTACAAAGACTCTTTTTCATAAAGGGAAAACCCAAAGTCTAGGTGCAAGTATGGTACAGGCTATGTTGATGCAGAAAATTATCACTTAGGTCATTATACACTCACATTAAATGAATTGCCTGGCCCTTGAATATTCTATACAATTTTTACCTCTGCTTAACTATATTTTCCTAAAGGAATTACTTATGTTTCTGGTAGCCTTATCTTCACCCTTTGCAAATAAACATTTGCCTTTGGTTTATTACAGAATTGAAACAGAGATTCCAAGGGCACAATGGTACAGATTAAGGGTACTAAAATGATCTGTAACAACACAAAAGAACATTCAACTCAGTTTAAAAGTTTTGTTTGTCAGCAACTAACAATATAAAATTCAGAATAAAACTGACTTTGGGTTTTTTTTATTTACTAAGTTTGGCTCTGTGTTATGGAAACAAGGTGAATTTAATAGAGTATGTGCCTCACTCTGTTTTTTTAATGGCCTTGTAAATTCACTAAGATACCATGGTGTGTTTGAGTTCTGTTTGCAATTTTTATGTTTGGTTTTATTTTTTCGAAGTGTTTCCTTCCATTCATATTATTTATTGTCAGTGAAATTTTCATATACATGATCATTTCTGGCAGGGTTATTAAGTTGTACTGATGTGCTTTCTAATTTCAGTTCTCCTTCCCTGTTGTAGTGCTGATTGCTGCTTAGTTTTGCAGCCACTAGGATGTAGTCCTAGTACAGAGCTTGTTAGTTTGTCTGATATCCGTGTAACACCATGTGCAGGTACAGAACAGTTTATCCAAGCCTATTCTATACAACTGTTCTTTAATACAGGAACATGTTTTCCATATGATAGAACACATTTCCTGAAGCTCCTTTTATTTCCGAGCATGTGAAACTCTTTCCAAATACTTGTGGCTGGTGAAAATCACTGAGAATATATTTTTGATTTGGGGAGGGGGGGAGGTATGAGGGTGTAAGGACTGGCTGAACTATTATGGGAACAAAGTAAAACAAAACCATTGCCTTGCTGATGTTTTCTAAAAGCCTTCTTTGTCACCCTAGTTATTAGCCCCTTTCTGTTGCACAGACATAGGTGGATGGGGAGGGTATTGGGAGGTGCAGTGGTGCAATTATCTCTTCGATTCCTGCCCCACCCAAACTTTAAAACCAACTACCTGGAAGGGGCAGCTGCATTTCTATTTATGCAGTGCTGAGAGAGTCAGTTGACTTCATGGCTTATTATCATCTTCTTGATTCCTCTTAATTTCTCTCCCTCCCACAGGTGTTAAGGACCTTTTATCTTTTTGAATGGTCTTGATGTTCCACTCTTCAGACTATCCTTTCTTCTACAATTTTCCTGTTACCCATTCCAATAATCTTTTCCCTCTATTTCACAGCCCTGCAGGCTCTGACAAAAAATCTAAGGGTTTTCTTAACCATAATATTTACTTGGGTATAGAAATGACTGACAGTGAAGTATTGGAGCCACGGTCAAGATGCTCAAGAAGGCTAGATTTTATTTTATAAATCTGAATAAGAGATGTACATTTAACTATAAGGACTAGAGGACTAATGATACTATGTTTGGCTTATCTCCACTATTTTTTGCCTACTTTGTTGGGTTTTTTAACTTTATATATAATCCAGCAAATTAGTGCACTTTGCAATAGTTAGCCCCCAATAATGATATTAAATTGAATAGTATAGTGCTATCCCCTAGTATATTAATAAATCAGTTTGGTTCCCTTTAATAGGAGAAAACCTAGTGTTGCATTACATGTGATGATGTGGCACACGGGAGGTCAGCAATCCCCATCATGCATGCCAGAGCATGGTATATGAAGCCTTTTGGTTGGCATGCCACAGCCAGCCTGGGCTCTGGGCAGACCCCTGCTACTAGCCATGGAGCCCAGGCTGCTTGCAGCAGGTGGTGGGAAAACTGCAAGCAGCTGCACCAGGGTCTGTGGAGCCCCAGCTTGGGTCCTTGCTGGTGACAAGTGTGTGAACGACTCAGGGCAGATGGTGGGGAAGAGGCCAAGGCTGCACTGTCACAACAACAATCAGGCTTCTCATGGCTTCCCTGCCATCTGCCCTTCATCTTGCCAACATCTTACAGCATGCCAACATCTTACAAGCATGCCAACATCTTAGAAGTCAAGGTTTGGGGTTTTTTGGCACCCTGCCTAAAAATCTGGCCAACCCCTGTGTCACACCATCTGCACCACCTTTTCCTAAATCTGTCCATGTGCACAGATACTACCCACCTTTCTATCCTGCTGTTGCCTGGCTTTCCCATGTTTTAGAGATGAATACTTCAGTTCTTTGATGTTGTAGTGGTTCATCTTCAATGTGTCATCCACAACGTTCTTCTGTTCCCAAAAACACAGAATATCAGAAATCCTTCGTAGACATGGCATGCTCCCTTTGCCTACCAGTGCAGTAGTTAGCTTTGTTTTGTCATGAATAAAACAGGCCGGGGAGATGGATTGGCACAGATTGTTTGAGAAGGTTCTCACAGCCATTCTGTTTCCTTAGTTAACACTAGGAGTTTAATTCAACTGGTGCAGAGTCCAGAGGGGATACATTTATTTTGGCTTAAAATTGGTAAAGTCACTTTAATTTAAGGCAAGATAAACACATATATCAGTCCATGGTACTTAAATGAATGAAATACCTAAGCACATCACAGTTACTTTACATTTTTTCTTGCAGTGCCCCGGAGGAGTAGAACTATAGGTTTGCACTGGAGGTATTGAGAAACTAAGGCCCAGATGCACCAAGGTACTTAAATGGATACTCCCTCTGGTTTCCCTAAAAGCCTCTGTGGATTTGGCCCCAAGTACTTTGTCGAAGGTTACACAGGAAATCTATGGTAGAGCAGCACCTGGGTGTCTGAAGCCCAAGGCTAGTTCTCTTATCTGTTGGGCAGTTTTTTCAGCCTTAGTCATCCAGAAAATATGTGGCCTATTCCTTTCATGCTGTAACAGTAGATTTAAATGAATTCAAGAGTGCTCATGCACACATTTGCCCTGGATTTAATAAAGTAGTTTAAAATTGTGTGTTTAGTTAAACAGTGTAACTGTTTGCAGATGAGTCTTTGGTTCCCTTTTCCCAAACTGCTTTTGATTTTTGTCTGACTTCCATTTAAAACATGGTAATTCAGTAACTGGCAGCCTGTATGGAGATTATGCAAGAAAAGCATATTTTCCACTCACCTATAGAAAAATTGCTGAGATTCCCCTAAATGTCCAGATTTTCAACAATAACTTCATTTTTATTTTCTGTTCTTTTTAATAGTGGGTACTATTGTTAACCCAGAGGAAAAGCATTATATAATGATTACCACAAAAGAAACAAGTTTTATACAAGTCCTACAAAATATTTCTGGCTGCACCTGAACCAACGATTTGAGTGAAAAGGTCACTTATCCCTATCTTTGTGTTCCATAGAAAACATAAAAAGAGCCATTTGATATTTGTGTTTAGCATAGAGGACGTATGGTTAGCACATGCCACTTTTACTTGGCATGCTCAAGTTGGTGATTGGTTTCTAAATCCACTTATAGCAAAAGTTTTGCTCCCCACCACTACTAGCATGAAAAACTATTCAGCCATTTGCTTGATAAAGCTTTTGGCAGCATTTGGCAGAACACTGGACTATGATTGTTTTTTCCAGTTCTAATAAGTAGGCACATTATTTGGCTCACCCTTTTCACTGTGTTATTCCTGTTATTTCTGTTATCATACTCTGAAGTGAGATGGAAAACTGTTATCCCCAATTTACAGCTGAGGAAGAAGGCACAGAGAGGTTGTGTGAAGTGCCTCAAGTTAGGTAGAGGGCAGGTCTCCCAGTTTTTGACTCCTACGATCAATTTTTAATGCCTGGCAATAACTCACCCTTAGCCCTAGGTATCAGCCCTAAAGAGCCATGTGGAATTTTACAAATGATTCCATGTTGGAGATTTGTGTGAATATTTTGTGATGTTAAATTAATCTAGGTTAGGTCATATTAGATTGATCCACATCCTCTCCAAAGGTCTATGATGTAACAAGATTTTCCAACAGCAGTGGCTCCCCATAAGTGGCACCCACCCACAGGCACCCAGCTTGGGTGGTCCTGGTGGGCACCAGAGCCATGGAAGATAGCACCAGGCCCCCACACAGCTCAGGCAGGCAGGCAGGGGAAAAAATAAAGAAGATCAGGTTTGACACTTTTCTTGGGTGGAGCCTGTCTTCCTGGGCTGCTGCCAGGTTGCCTGCATGGGCTTCCTGCAGAGCCCCTGAGCAGCATGGAGGCTGGTGCTTTGCTCTGTGGCTGTAGGGCAGCAAACTAAAATTCCTTGGTGGAGTTTTAGGTTGCTGCGCCCCAAGTGATTTAAGACACATTATGCTGCCGAATTTACTACGGTGGTTGGAATTACTGTGCAATACACTGCCGACACGTGCAAACACCTACAACATTAAAGCAGTGCAAAAGCATTTAACCCACTTTAAAGTGTCGGGCACATATGCCCCTTGTTCTGTCTACACATGACCTTAGGTAATTTCCTGTTTATGTTTCTTTAGTAAACTCATATTTTAAAATTCCACACCTGTTCAGCTAAAATTGTATTGACAATTTTTAATCACTTGAATGTACACTAGACCACTGTGGATCCACTTGACCCACCTTGCCACACAGCCACGATGTAGAGATTAAATAGTATAGTGCTACTTGTTGGATATTTTTACTTGAGTAAATGTCAGTGCAATATTAGTAGTTAACACTTTTTACTTTTCAACTAAGTTGCTAATGTCTGTGGGCTGAGAAAGCATCATTTAAAAATGTTAGACCCTTTACTACTTTTTAAAATAAAACATTGATTTGTGGCAATTAACAGCATGTTTCTATTGCATTCTGTATACCAGAGAGAGCCCTCCTGTGGTGAATTCAATACCTATCAATTCAAAGTGATGTTACTAAATAGAGTACAACTTAGAGGATGAAGAATGACTGCTTTCTGCATTCTGCCTTCAGTCCCTTTTTAGCTTGTGTGTCTATTACACAGCACATTACATTCTTCCCCCAACCCTCTGTTTTAGACTTATTTTTTCCTAGAAAAAAAATCCAAAACATTTCTTAGGCCCAGGTACAGAAGTGCACAGAATCTGAACTCTGTATAAAACTAGAGCAGGTCAGAGGGGTGTGGGTGTGTGTGTTTGTGAATTTAAGTGAATTTAAGTGTGAAACAACACTGTGATTCAGAGCTTTATCTGGTCCCAGTGTTAAAACTACTTCTGGAATGCCCTTGGGATGGCCTCTATTCTTTCTTACAACAAAGATGAGTGAGTAGCTGGTATGTGAGATGGCCATCTCCACCAGATTTATATCATCGGGAGGTTTTTGTGTATAAGGGGATTCCTCACTTGCTGTCTGGTTGCTTTTAAAGACTAAATCAGTAGCAGTTGAACTGGATAATTTTTTTTCAACGTGTGATGAAGCAAACCTGTGGCTTACAAAAGCTCATGCCAGGCATCTCTGATTTAGTCTATATGGTGCAAATCTACCCTGCCTTTTGCTTGACTTCAGACTAATATGGCTATCTATTTCACTCTGCTCCTGAAGACCTGTCATACTGCTTTTGCAGTGTATATTCACTTGTGCGAATCAGAGAATCTGGACCAATTTAAACATTCCTTCGGCAGCTACTGAAAAGCAGCCACTTCTTTGCTAAAGTAGACCGACCTTCTAATAACCTGTATCTATGCCACACAACTATTTAAGTTAGAATGTGGAATATTCAAGAGGAATTTAGTTAGACTACAGTTAGCTAGAATTTGTTCAAAACATCAATGATTATGATGATGACTAGCACTTTTAACTCCAGACACTTATTGAAGTGCCTAAATCTGGATCTGTCAGCCTAACTTAAAGTACAGGGCACCCCACCATCTGGCTGTAGGCTTTTGTGGTTAATGCTTATGTGAAATGGACTTTTTGGCTTTTGTACAGCCTCAGACAGTTGCTGTTCTGCTATCCTCTCTTCCTCCCCACTCCTCCAATCTGTCCCCTCTCTTACAAAGAATATGGGTATTAAAAACCATAGACCTACTTTGACTGGCCCTCCATGGTAATACAGGATAGGGAAAAAGCTGTGATTTTGTCCACCTTTCCTGGCTGTAATGACCATGTGGCTAGAGAGTGCAGACACTGTACTGGTAGTTGATACTAATATTCAAATGGTGGTTGATACTAATGTTTTTGGTGGTTGATACTAATGTTCTCAAAATGGGCAGGATATATGAGATGAGGATGATTTGAATTTTATGTAGGTTCTTGTCCATCCTGTCACTGTAATGGGTACAAAAATTAATAGTCATCTTTGTTGTGGAAGAGGGCAGCTCTTTCAACAATGCATGATCATATTATATCGGGGTGGGCAAAATGCGGCCTGCAGGGCCCCTAAAAAAAATTAGAAAATTAATATTAATCTGCCCTGGGCTGCCTGTCATGCGGCCCTCAATGGCTTGTGAAAACTCAGTAAGTGGCCCTCTGCCCAAAATAATTGCCCGCCCCTGTATTATATAGTCTTTTAAGATAGAAAGTAAGCAGACCTTCACATAAACTATATAGTGAAATTAGGCAAAACAAAACTTAATTTTGAGCAGTTCATAAACAGGCAAACTGGAACACCAATAACAGATTATTTAGTAAACATGCTTGCTGTAAAAAAGGCTCATCTTCCACTAATGCGTTAGAGGATGTGATCAACTTCTGTTGCACATTATTTTTTGTCATCAGCTCCAAAAACTAAAAACTCTGCGCAATGTGAAGTTTTGGTAGAGGATGGTTGGTGTGTGTACTTTAGCGGAGAATGGTTGGGATGTGTGTATGTGGTGTGTGTGTGTTCTTTGAATGCTGCTGTTATACATTTAGATTAAATAAGGCAATATCAAAGAAATATATATATGGAAGTATTATAATAGACCTAGCTGATGTGGGAATTTGTTTCATGGCTGCACTGGTCTCAGAGACAGTCCTGTCTCTTGCATATCTGAGCTTTCTTTTTGGAAAAATCCTGCAACTCTCTTCTGCACAGCCATTCAGTGACCTGCAACCGGTGCCATTCTTTAGCGGGTCAGCTTTTTTATATTCTTCCAGGATAGAGTATATCTTTAAGCCATAACCTAACATGAATGTTGATTTATTAACCACATTTATGGTAATTTATGAATGTGATAATAATTTCTAACAGAAACTAAATACAGACTGGTCAGGTTGCTGGGAGAAGGAGAATCTTCCATCTTATACCTCATGATGTACCAGACTTTATATATAGAGAATCACATTGCAGTCTATTAATTATTGTTTGGGTTTTTAATTTGAATGCTGTGAAAATTTATTATATCTGGTTCATATGATAACCAAATATAACATTTTAGGTTACCCTTCTAAAAATGATTTTTATACATTAGCATGGATCATGGATGAACAATGCACAGTAATGCCACCCTACAAGAAATATATTGCTGTTTTCCAGGCTCTGATAAATGACTATATATATACAGTGAATATATAATGAATGACAAGCTTAAATGGATGCTATTTATCCAGAATGCTTCAATATAAACTAAAGTGACGGTCAAATGGCTGGTCAAATTTTGCAATTATAACATCAATATAAAAATGTAAATCCAGAACTTTTATGACATTAAGTAAAAAATATATATATATTCTACTGAAATACTAAAATAATCTCAAAGCATAGAAAAGCTGAAGGAATATAAAGAGTTCTTTGGATGATCTCCAAAATTATTTAAAATCTACAAAAGAAAAGCACCCTGTGAAAGCATCATAAAGATACAAGAATATTTTGATAGCCTGCATTGCATACAAAATTAATTTTGTTGAGAATAGTAGGTAGGTAGACCCAGCTGCAGAATAAGGACACCCGTAGGGTAAAAAAAATGAAATTATCAAGCATATTTTGCTAACAGATGTTCAGTAGTAGAGAATTTTCTCCACAAAGGACATCAAGAAGCTTCAATATATTATGCTCAAATATTATTTTGTTTCTTGGTCCATCAGAGCATGTCAAGAAAAATCCTTGAGGTTATCCACCGTTCCCCTTCTCCCTTGCCATTCCCACTAGATAGATACACCCCCTAGTAAAAGTACTCCCAGAATTGCTATTTTCATATATGAAAATGAAATAACTATCAAACATGAATACCTGATAAAACCAACTGGAATAAGATACCAATAAAGCCCCATTATCTGTGAATTTGCAAACATATGTTATGTGTACAGGAACCCTGTCTGAAATAGTGAGAGACCAATACCAGACCAACATCCTGTGGTAAGCAACATGTAGAAAATAATTTTGAAATACAGAGCCACTTCAGGCAAAATGATGAATGCTTTTTTCATCAAATGAAAATACAACCCACTCTTGTATATCATCACTTGCCAGCCTCCACAAATCCAAACGCTGCAGAACAAATAGTCAAAACTAAAAGATGTTTGAAATGCCACATCATCATTGGAGAAGTCATTGGGAAAAATGAATCTCATAGCTGCAAGCCAGCCTGCTATAGTTCACTGTCCAGAAATATTACCTAGCAAGCTACCTCAGAACAGTGAAATGTGCAAAACTAAGACTGATTTTCACCAAATTAACTAACACGAACCAGAGGTAGAAATGGTGAGGCACAAAGTGCAGCCTAAACCTATAGAGTGTGTATCCAGTTTGCCACAGGAGAGACTGAGACAGATTTCTGTTCCAATGTGAGGAAGTGAGACAAAAAAGTATTTCCTCAGAGGAACAAGAAACATAACAGATACCTTAGCCAAAAGTAATAAGGAAAAACTATTGGCATTTGGAGAGGGTGAGATGACATTGTGCTAAGTAGTAGTAACCTGCCACTAGATCAGGAATGGTCAGCAACAATAACTGGATGCAGGAGATCAGCCTCTAACATAGTATTTTACTTTATCCTGGATGCACTGTAATCTCTGGTTGTGTCCAGATGATCAGGGGCATGTGCTTGCGAAGTTGTGCCTCTGCTTTGTGCCTCAGCGCACACCCTGGCATGTGCACTTTGTTGTGGGACAGATTGTCCTACAGTGAGCCAACTGCTCTTGCCCAGCTCCTCCTAGCTTCCAGCATGCTCTATGCTCCACAAATGTAGCTTAGAGACTTTCTGGCTGGCAGCCAGAGCATCTCACCAGAGGACCAAGACTCTCTTTGTTCTGGCATGCTATTGTAGCATGCTCTGTGCTGCCTTTTTTTCCCGGTGCTTTTTTTGTTTTTTTGTGGCATCACAGACCGCATGCCTCTTTGTCTGGATGTGGCTTCCTTGGACAGATATGTGGGGTATTTCTTTTTCTTACACAATAGCAACGCTTGGATAGCAACTCATGCAAGTAAAGTCAAATCATATTAGATTGAAAAATCAGACTGAAGCTTTCTGTTGTCAACTTTTTTTATATCTATTAGTCAAATAAACTCTTGGTAAAATAGACCATATTGAGTTGGTTTTATTGATCCCAGTCAAAACCTGGAGGTTTGTTCCTGGAATAAATGGCTAACTTAATTAACTTGGATTATGTTATCTTGGATACTTCACAGATACTTAAAGTGGGGATAAAGGCAAAAGTAGGTAGCCAGGAAGCCCCAGGGGGCAGGGGGTAGTGGGGAAGCCCAGAATGGTTGGAGGACTGAAAGAATCCCACACTCCTGGCCCCTGCTGGCCTGAAGGGTGACTGCTCCAAACTTGAGCTAGCGCTAACACTGATCAACATTTGTATGGCTCACAGTGCAAGGTGTAACATGGTCCTTATATGAACTCAAATGGTAAGCACCCAAAATTCCTATGAGAGAGGAATTCCTGGTTTGCTTTGTACAAATACATAGTAAATATGGTTGCTGCTTGGAAATATTTGTTTATGCACCTTTTGCACAGGCTTCCACTTTACTTGGGTTACTTTGGAGACTTGTCTGGATTGTTCACTATGCTTATGGGTCTTTGCCATTAATTAAGCCTTTTGCTTTCTTCCAGTGTTAGCATATTCTGTGAAGAGCCTAATCATCCCTAGAAGAACTGTTGGCTCTTCTCAGTCATCCATATCACTTCGCTTATAGCTTCACTCTGTCACTGAGTTCTCTCTACTATTGGGATGTACACATTTCTGTTTATTTCTCTGCTTCAGTCATGAAGCCAGGCTCTGGCTTTGGTCATGATGTAAAGGCTGGAAAGACCTTGTCTGCCAACCCCGCTGTCTTCCTGGTGTGAATGCTCTAATAAAATCACTCGACTTTGATCTTCTCTTCTGCTTAGTTACCCTTTTCAGGTCACAGACTGACCTCCAATTTACTGACCTGCCCTTTGGTAAAGACAAGCTGCTCTTTTTAGTGATACAGAGAGGTGAGAAAGGGAAGTTGCTGTTGAAGTGAGAGTGCTGAGATCAGAGTGACAAGAAAGAATGCACAGAGAGATACTCAGGCATAGGGAAGTGGAGGAAAAGGACTCTCAGGAGTAGGGATACGTTGTTCCCTCCCCTTCCTCCTTGCCAATACAATATATTCCCGAAGTCCTGTTGTTAACTTACTTTCCATGCCTTCCCCTTTTCAAATTTCTTTCATTTGTTTTTTACCATCATTTTCTGATTTTTTTTCTATGTGCACAGCTCAGAGCCACCTTACTTCTCCACTGTAATTTATTGCAGAATATTAGTAAAGTTGTTTTGGAATACCATGGATTATTGATGCATTTAAAGTGCTTTAAAATAACCCTAGGCTAGGTCAATTATTGAAGTAGAGCCAGTGAGGAATATTTTATTTTGATTGCAGTAAGCTCTTAGTTTTATGTTAACCACATCATACAAACATGACCTGTGGGCTTTTAATGTTGTATTGAATTCAGAATGTGTGATTAGACTGTTTTCTGTACTTTTATTTGAAATCGCTGCTCAGAGTTAGCTTTTAGAGAGCAAAATATGTGGTCTCATTCTATTCTGGGTATATGGATGGTTGCCCTGTTTGCATCTATTCCATAAATAAGGTAGGTTTGTCTTATCATTTTGATATAAATGACAAACTTACTGAGGCGCAGGTGCTGCTTATGGTCAATTAGGTGTCACCACACTTTGTTAGTTCCATAGACTGCCTCCCCCTGCCCGCTCAGTCAAATTGCAAGTGTTTAAAACAGAAATAACAGGCTCTTTCTTTCATCTTTCTTACCCAATAGAACAAATAGCTTAAGTAGTTTATTATACCTTTGGGTGGTAGGTACAGTATGAAGCAAAAGTAAGATTATGTGATTTTTTTTTTTTATGTAAAAGGTTAGCATAAGCTTCTGCTAAAATCAGAACTAACCAGGGATTCTGGGTGGCAATTTCTTATGCTTCTGATATTCCATGCAGTATGTGCAAAGTCGCACAAGAATAGGTATGCAGATAATGTCAAAGATAGAGACTCATCAAAATTTTTATGACGGCATAGAGAGAGACAGGTTTTCTGTTCCCTATACAGGCTGCACCAATTATACCTGGATATGTGAACAATCATGGAGACAAACTGCTTTGTTGGTAATCCCAAGACCACTGCCAAGAAACAAGCCCCATCTAGTCACTCCCATTAAACAGCTTTTGCTTGGTCTCTGAATTTTTAGTCTGTACTCAGGGACATCTGTAAAGTTGTGCACACGTGCCTCTGTAGATTGGACTCATAAATATATGTGATATTCTGCTACTTCTGCCTTGCACACAGTTTTTCCTCAGTTTTAAAAACTGGTTTTGATATTGTACTTATTTTGGGTTTCAGTGTACATGTTACCTGCTTCTAGTAGTGTGTGCAGGTTAACAGATCAACAATAAAGGAAAACAAGTTTTTCATAACTTCCTTTAAGTTCAGGTTGCTTACTGCAAACTTTATTCATTTGAATTTTGTAGGATGTGCTATGTGTCAGAGGATTTTCCTGGTACTTACCAAAATACTATTTAGAGCTTCCTAACATGACTGGTTTATATAAAAGGTGATATTTTATCACTGAATAATGTAATTGGATAGTTGCTAATGCACAAATGTATATCTTTTTCACAGGAGGAAAAATGTTTTTAAACACCCATTTTGGAACTTTTGAGTTGTAATATACTACATACTACATTAGGAGTCGGCAATGTTTTAGGGTGGAGTGCCAAAAACACCTCTAACTTCGACTTATAAGATGTTGGTGTGCCAGGGGCAGATGGTGGGAGAGGTATGAGGGGACTTATCCTTGTTGTGGCAGTGCAGCCCTGGCCCTTTCTCTGCCATCCACCCTGAAGTATGTGTGCCAGGCAAAATGCCTTTGTGTGCCATGCTATGGCACCCATACCAGGGGTTGCTTACTCCTGTTCTACAACAATGTCCATAATGTTTTTTTCTACACACAGTACAAAACTTGTTATATTTTCTTTTTTAGAACATATGGATACAAATTTATAGTTTACATATCACTGATTACCAGTATGATAGTGTGCCAACCTTGCAGCTGTTTTTTTTGAATGACCTGACTTCTAAGACTTGGATTTCTTAGTTTTATTAGCACTTTCAGTCTGTTTCTTGCCAAAACAATTGAAAGTGGGGATTTCAAAAGTACTTGCTGTTGGTTTCAATCTGTTGTTACTGAAGTCAGTGTTAAACTTCCATTGCCTTCAATGAGAGACATTTACAATCATTACTGTCAGTCACCATTTAAGCTAGCTTTCTTTTTTGTGTACAAACTCATTACCTATCCTAGAGTTCTTCCTTTCTCAAATACCATCTGTTTGACTGCTGCCTTTGGCTACTTTCCAGCTCCCATCTTTGCACCTTCTCTCATATCGTTCACTGTGCTTGAAGCAATCTCCCTTATCTCCATTCTCTGAACCTCCTGCTTCCTCCTACCTCCCAAATAAATGCTGAAAAATCATTTACTTAATGAACTCCATCCATGATTGGATCATATTGTGGTTCGCTTTGTATTTCCTTTATTATATTATTCTCATGGACTGTAAGCTTTTTGGGTTAGGACATGCCAACATGTTTGGTGTAGTTCTTCTGAAAAGCACTTGCAGAATTTAGTATATATTTCTGTATTAACTCGCACAGTTTAACATTTTTCATTTGGTTTCAACTCTTTCAGTAGAGCATCATATTTTTTTATTTCTGTTGAGTGAGACAGGGGACCCTTGTAGTATTTAATGAACAGACAGTAAACCATAAAATGGTACTAGGGATAGATAGGTATTTTCATTACCACTACATGGTAGAATAATTTAATCTGTGACTGAGAGGGATGGGCCTTTCCAGTAATGCAATATAGGTTGTTTTGGTTAGGAAATCAGTATTAGGTTGCACAGCCTTTTATCTTGAGATTAATGCTTCCAGACTGGCCCATTGCTTTAGTGACAAAATGCTGTTATCAGCTGATGGCCCTTCAGTGTCTTGCGTGAAATGAATTTGCTGATGATCCTTGGCAACTGAACTGATAAATGCGTGCATTGCCAAAACTATCACCACTACTTCAACACCCAAACAAAACATACCAGCCTCAGCAGAGAGATTGAGGACTAAATGGAATGGATGCTGAACTAAATCTTACCTTTACAAGTGATGCTGCAGAGCACGTGTTGAATGACGGAGAAGGAAATGTGGAAATAATTGGATATGGAAATAATTGTAGTACCACACATTTTGTTGTCCATCTCCTATCAATGCAAGATTTCATTTTCTGTCAGTCTGTTCTCATTCATGAATGTGAAACATATTGTCTAAGTGCAGGTGTTCAAAAAACCCCTGACGGAAGTGCCTATCACACTTTAATTAAAGCACTATAAGTTAGAGTGCGAGGGAACCAAACAGGTGTTTGCTGTTGGTTGTGGATGGTCTTGGATGCTGCCTGTACTGGATGTTGTGGGTGGTCTTGCACACTCCCAAGGAGGCTGCTGAAGTGGCTCCTGGCCCTATGCCCCTCCTCCTCTGCCAGCTGGGGACAGTCAGCAGCAGCTGGGTGGGGAGAAACCCCGGGCCCCTTCCCCATACCCACCCCCAGCCAGGAGGCAGCTTGCCATTGCCTGGCGGGGGCTGCTGCAAGTGTGGGGTGGGGACAGGGGCTGCTGGCTTGGGCTGCTGCAAGAACGAGAGGCCCTGGACCCCTCTCCCTGCGTGGGCTGTGCTGCAGCATGGCCCGGCAGGACAACTGTAGGGAGAGAGATCCTGGACCCCTCTCCCTGAAGCCCTCCTGCCCAGGCTGTGGTGTGGCGCAGCCCAGCAGGGTCAGCTGCAGGGAAAGAGACCCTGGAGACTTTCCCCGCCCTCCCCCCTGCCAAGCAGCAATATGCCCCTGCCTGCCATGGGATGCTGTGGGGGAAGGGCTCTGGGGTCTTCAGGTGGTGTTTTCTGTTAGTTCCCCTGCTCAGAGATTCTGTTGTGCTTTTATATCTATTTTAGGAGGAGCTATGTGGTTGGTTCTTTCCAAGCAAATAAAAGAGCTATATTTATACCCCAAACTCTGAGAGGTTAAAAGAAAGGACATCATATGTATCAGTGAATTTAGAGGTGGCAGAACAAAGAAACACCACAACTGAGTGATTAGCCAGCCTTGAAATATAAGAGCAAAAAATAGCGTCTGAAAATAACTTCTTCTATTTTTTATTGTAAACTTAAGCTAACTTTGGCCCACCTGTCAATTTCTAAGTTGAACTAAAATGCACCATAACTGTCATCTGGCAAAAGCATCAGGATCTCTAAATAAAGCAGACATGCTCCCAAGAAGCCTGAATGAATGGCTCATCCAAACAAAACATGAGCAGATCAATATTGGATCATAGATGTAATTTGAAGGAAGATTTGGGATCTTTTTAAATTTTGAATTGAACAGTTCATACAGATCTAAGTATCAAAACTCTTGCTGAACGTTTTTTGAGAGATTAAAAATTGGACTTAAGAGGATAACTATGTAGCGGACAAGGAGAACTAAAGATATATATTTTACAAATTACCACATGTGTACTGTTTGTTTAAAAAGTGTGCCAAACAGCAAGTGCATACTGGTAAAGGCTTTCCAATAAAACCACACACTTGCTGATGGTTATTCCACATAAAAAATAAAAACTTTCTTGTTGATTGATCTTGAGCAGTCCATTTCACAGCTCTGGGACTCATTTTTCTTATGTGTAATTTGAGGCTTTTTTTTTTACTTATCTCCTTTGATTTTAAAACTTTGCCTGTATCACATTTCATGACAAGTGGATCATATTGATTGTTGTTACATTGTGGCACTGTCCCCTGTGGTTGCTGTGGGAAGGTATGGGATGGAGGGTGGGGTAATATCCTTTCTCTTTTCTAGCTACTGCAAGACCCTCTCTGCCCTGGACATCTGTGGGAGTTTGCTTTCTTTTTATTTCTGAAGATGACTGAGGCTGTCTTGACCTTCCAGGCTGAGAGGCTAACTGTGACTGACTTATTTTACTGCTTCAGCTTCAGAGATGAATGAAGAAATTCTCACTACCAGCAAAGCCAGTGAGAAATTGCTCTTGCAGGTTAGTGACAAAGCAAAATATTTTTCATTCTCAAGTTAAATCTCTTCAGTTTCCACCCAAACAAAAAAGAGCAATTTTCACTGACAGAAAACTGTCATTTTTCACAGCCAAATACATGTAAAGAGAAAATAATAGAACTCTTTACAGCCCTGTTGACTTGGAAAGAAGACACACTGCTCAGAGTAATAGGACTGCTCACCGTGTGAGTAAGGATGGCAGAATTTGGCCCTATTATGTCAGATTTCAGCAGCTTCATGAGGCTCTGCTTCAGATTTTTCACGCTGAGGCTTGGCAGCTCTTCAGTTTGGCTACTCCCTCATTCACTCTTTGCCCAAATCAGAGTCTCTGTTCTTGACTGCTATTAAAATAAGCAGCAGTCATTTTCTTTTCATTTTTCTGTTGTTGTTACGTAGTTGTCTTTCTGCAGTTGAATTAATTCTGTACTATCATTTGTTTGCTTGGCCAGTTACTTTGTGATGTCATAATTCAAGCAGAGTAGACAGTTCAAGCACAGGATTTTATCAGACAATGAGAGGGCCAGTAATTCTCCCATTGTCCTTCAATGGTCCTCAAGTGTTTGAGGAGAGGTGGTATATCTTGATCCATTCCTTCCTCCTTGTTACAGCCTCCTGATTTAAACTAAACCAATATATTCATACAGTAAATATCCCAACAATTGGTCAACCTAAAACATTCATTCATATAATGCTTCCAATCTCTTTTACAATATTATTTCATGGTTAAAACACTAACTGGGGCTCTAGGTTCACCTCCAGCTCTGCCACAGATGTTTTTGTGACTTTAGATAAGTCTTTTTTGTGTGTCTCATTTTACCCACTGTAAAATGGGATAAGGGCACTTTATTCTTTCTCAGGTATACCTTGAAAGCAAATGTTTTAAAGATAATGAGGTGCTCAGATGATATGATAATGGTGATAGATACCATAAGTATAAGTAACTGTTAGATACTTATAAGGGACATCTACTGAGTAGCTTACTTCAGGGAAGGTTTCTCCCCAACTTCTGCCACTTAGTGGTTGGCTTATGTCCTGGAGTTTGGGGATTGATGTTCTATATATTTTAGAGCTAAGTTGGTGCAATTTTTTTAGCTGATTTCAAACATTGTTCATTACTGACTCCCAACATGGGAATATTATTATTCCATATTGTTCTGCACTTTGGCAAAATCAGTCAAGAGGCCATCATTCTAACAGAAAGCTGTGACCAATTGCTTTAAAAATAAATGATACTTGTACTGACACAGGAGAGGAGAGGTTCATTAAAACACACGTTCAAGCATTCTCATCACTCTTTTTCCATTGTATTTGACATTGCCTGAGAGACTGTTATACATTATGTTTATTTTTAGAGACTATTGTTCTTTTTAAACTTGGTCTGAATCTTGAAGAAAGCAATAACACTTTCAAATAGTGCTTATATTTAGGGAAGTAAGGCAATTGCATCATTCTCTTGTTATATGGGATTGTCTCGTGAAATATCACTTAAACAATAAGCATTTTTTGCAGAGGGAGAAAGCAAGAATCACTGCCTGCTTTGGATTGAAAAACACTACATCTTTTATTAACAGATAATGGAATTTATAAGACAGACAAATATTTCTCACTGGTTTTAATTATTGGCTTTCAGTGCTTGAATAGAAAAAATCTTTAATTTAATTTCAGAATTATTTTTTTTCTGAGATGGATCTACTCTGCCATTCTCCTTCTTGATAAAATCCAGACTTCTGAGGAAAGTGTTTGGTTCCAGTAAGACTGCAACAGACAAACTTATATATTTTAAAGCTAATTTGCAAGAAAATCACATTTTTAATTGGCAGGTTTGAACTTTTCTTATAGTTAGTAGAGACTAATAGCTAGCACATCAGAAAACTTTCTTGTTTTTAATATGTTGAAAATGCAGATTGTTGATAAACATGTTTTGATTCACAGGAAGTTTTATATGGGTTTTGGACTAGCCAAAAAGTTACCGGTAGTCTTAAGTCTCAATATCAGTAGATCAGTAATTTGGGATTTATAAGTATAAGCTTGTTGATGATTTTTAGGATAAACATTTTTTTAAATGGCACAGTGCTGGTGAAATTAGGATGTAGCACATGTTATTTCTGTTTTGTTAAATTGTCATTCTCTTTTTTTCACTTTCCAGTTATTTAATTACATTTCTCTGATATATTTTCTCTTTACAAGTATCACTTATGTTCATGTCAAATAAAATAACAGTAAAGTTCAGATCCTGAAATTATGAAACTTCGTTGCCTGTACTTTTCTAGACTGATCATTTTGCCTATTTTCAGAGGAAATCTAAATAGTCATAGGAGAAGGTAGCAAAAGGGTGGACTGCACTGCATGTGCTCTCTCTTCTGTAATTGTGTAATTTGAAAATGTATTGAAAATAAGACAGCTAAACTGCCTGCTCAGACGCATGTGTTCAGCACCCATTAATTTAAATGAATTATTTACACACTCTCTTGCACACATGCACAACCAGCAGACCTAGCCATTTTAGGATTGATCTTTGTTTAGAAGCATCCTGGAATGATGTAGAACCATTATAGCAACTTCTAATCATGTCCATCTTGAGCACTTGTGGGAATGTAAGAGGAAAAAAAATACTAGCAAGGTGTGTTTTTAAATTATTTTGTATTCTCCAGCCTTCCCAGATCTTGCTGGGGGGAAGGGGATTGACATGGGTAGGTTTTGTAAGTTGACATATCCTTTAGACTGTAAGTTGTACTGAATGTTCAGTCAAGCAGTTGGTCTAAGGATCCAGGGGCTACAATGGTGGCTTAAGACCACCTTAACAAAACCCTTGCTCCACTTCTGAATCAAGGAGGCTCAGGCATACAGAAAGTATGGTCTAATATATATAAAATAGATACATTGTTTTCTGTTATTTCTTTCATATCCAAAATACCATGTATCAAAATAGATAAGGCTTTTACAGGATGTTTGTAGGGAGGGAAAAAGAAGCATGATTAAGCAGGAAAAAATCAGAAAATAAAGTCATGTCATTATTGCTTATTCTGCTTTGCAAAAGCTAGCAATACATCATGATATCTGCCAAATTACCTATAAACAGCATCTAAACAATCCAAAGCACTGTAGTTACCAATGATGCTGTGATTAACACTTATTAACAACCAACACAGAACTATTCAAAAGGAAATGTAAGGGTGATTTAGGGCTATAGACAGAAGGGATCTTTGATTTTGGACATAGATTATTGTCAAAAATCTACTACAGCTTTAAAAGTAGGTATTAAACAGTACATTCAATAAATACTTAAAAAGTGACTGGGTTGCAAAATGAAGGTGTAATAGGAAAAAAGCCAACTACTGGCTTTTTGTTATTTCAGCTATATTAAACTTCATTTTTTAAGCCCTTCAAGTCTATTTTTCCCCCTGGAATTGTCTTTTTCTAATATTCTTTTCATATTCTGTTTCTTTATTCCATATATAAGCTGTATAAAGCTTGCTGTAGCACCCTGTGGTAGACAGATACAATATTTGATCTTGAATTTACATTAATCTCATTTGTTAATTCTTCTGGAACCATGTATATGATTATGGCTTGTAAAAAGGGCTTTTCTGAAGAAAAGTTTCTAACAGAAGCATGTCAGAATAGTTGAGTATCCTCATCCTGTTTTCTCTAATTCTGTAGGAAAACCTCAAGGTTTAATTAGGGACACTGAACTAATGTGAATCATTGCAATTATTAAGATTTGTAATTCCAGTATTGCCCGTGTCTTGAATCAGATGATGAAGACAGCAGCCTAGTACCCTATTTGTTAAGTTAGACCTATTAATATTCTTGAAATGAAATCCATATGCCACTGAAGTCATTGGAGTGCGGTTGAGCTTTGGAGTTGACATAGTTGTCTAAAGGCTAGACCAAAAAAAGATTGCAGTGCCTGACTTAGTATTTCCTGGAGTAGAATCCAGGACATTGTTTTAGGTACCTAGATTCCATATGCAATACATTACAAGAACTAGGTGACTCAGAATAGGATTCAAAGTTGGGTATATACAGACTGGAATGGTGTTTGGGGTTAGCTAGTAGGAAATACTGCGGGCAGTTGCATGCGGCCAGTTGTATGGTTAAAGCCTAGTGGCACTTCTTCTATGGGGACGAGGTCTATATTTTTCTTTAAAGCAATTTCAGCGTGCAAAGAAGAATTCAAGCTTGGTTTGCTCTGGCTGGGGTGGGGGGAAGGGTGGGGTGACAAGGAGGACAACTTTGCATGGTGTGTGTATGTGGTATGTACAGAGATAGATATAGAGGTATATCATAATTTTCAGATGTGCAAGCTTCCAAAGCTCCATGATAATGATAATGCTCCAGTGTTGGTGCTCAGCAACTCTGAAAAATTAGGTCTTCACAGTGCCTTATGATAAAAGATATTAATGTGTATATGTAAATTATATCTTAGCTTCTAAGTGGCCTAGAAAGCTCTGGACTTCATATTTAGGTAACCCTCCCATTGTTTTGCCTCCTGCTGAGCATTCACTACAGGAAAATATTGCTGACTGAAGTAATAGGTGTCAAACTCTCAGTTAGTATGTCAACAGCAAAATCTGACCTGTCTTACAATATGTATCAACAAAATCTTTATCATAGAGACCTTATTGGATATGACTGAAAAAGCTTCTTGTGTCAAAACTCCCAATTTGTTCTGTTCTTACAGTATATTTTGTCAGATTTCTCATTCTAATCCATTAACAAAAATATGCTTGTCAAAGCTTCCTGTCACAAGGTTAGAAAGAGAATCAAATTTGGTAATTGCAAAGTTATTTTATGAAGAGCAGTCAATCTGCACCGTAGCCTATTATATTCCATCAACTAAGTAATATATATCCATAATGAGCCAAATTGTATCCTCATTTACAGCTGTGTGATTTCAGTGACATTAACAGGGTCACACCAGTGTAATTAAGAAAAGAATAGGAACTGGAATGAGCTGTTGTAAAAGATTCCTTTTTTGAAACATAAAGGGAATGTACCCTGAACAGTTGTTACAAAGGATGAAACAGCTGGGGGGAAACTCTGGTATGCTGTACATTTTAGTTGATGACTATCAAAAGTTCTGTGATAGCTTGATACTTGAAGGTAGTGTATTCTAGGTGGAGTTACTAGTTCTGCCTATAGTTAAGGTTGCCTGATGCTTTCCATTTTAAGAAATGTTTTGTTAGTTGCTCATAACTCTGGTAAGCTGTTCAGGTTGAAATATTTCACACTAGGTTTCTGCCTCTGAGAATGATCTAAAAAACGTCACAAGCTTTCCAGTAATATAATTAAGAAAACACAAACAGTTTTGTCTGTGCTAAAAATATGTTAATATTTTATTCCATTTCCATTCTTTAGCAGTGGAAGAATGTAGCCTGAAGTTTCTTGGGTTCTTCTCCAGCTTCCTGTACTGTAATCTTGCCTTCCCTTTCTGTTTGTCCTTTTCAACAGTTCTTGGGTCTATGCTGTGCCACCACCCCCACCCTCAGGAAGTGGCAGCCAGGAGAACGAGCCCAGGGACCCTGGCAGCAGCAGCAGAGGGAGAGGTGGGTGGAGTGGCAGCTGAGCCAGAGCCCATGGGTCACAAGTTAACTGCTCATGAGCCATGAGATTGAGAACAGGAGGACTGGCCAAGTTTACTCTAGCCATTCATAGTGTTCCAACTTATCCATTCCTGCTCCTACTCTCTCTTCTTCTTCTCTCCCTTACCTCCGCCCCACCCCCAAGGGTCAGGAAGCTGAGGAGAGAGTGTTGGAGGACCAGACAAACATAACTATTTATTACGAAACCCAATGATAGGTAAGCAGTACATCAGTAGCCTACAGAGTGAAGAAAGTGAAGAAAATTATTTTTACCACCTACTGGGAGCAGAGGAGGAAGACCAGAGGAGGTTGCCTTATTCTTTGTGGATCCTTCTGCTCAAGGGTGATCAAGATATGGCATCACATGCCAAATTAGGCCCATGGACCAGTCTCATAAGCCAAAGCTGTGTTGTCAGACTGCCCCAGGATCACTCATCCATCCTGCAGAGTGAGATGATTTGGACGCTGTGGCTTTAGTCCATTGATTCTCATACATGCGTATATCAACTAAATCAAACATATTTTCCATCTTGCCATGTTTAGTTAATCAATACATTGTTTCAGTCATAGTCTAGCTGACTGCACAGAATTCATTTGTTTTCTTGTATAAGGGCAAAGTATCTAGTTACTACAATTGATATTTTTAATTATTAGTAACTCTTTCTAGAAAAGCAATTATCAGCACTTGGTTGAGCTTAAATTGGGTGGCCTTGTTTCAATCAGAAGTTGCAAAATTTTGCTTATACAGAAACTCTTATCATATGTGGCTTGAAGGAGGGTGTTAGACTCTGAACAACAGCAGGCACTAGAATAAGCAGCATAGCCATTCTGTGGATCTAAAGGGTCCAATTTAGAATTGGTTGCAAAAATTCCAACAAAGCATTGATCTCTGAAATTGCATGATTCATCAGAATACCCTCTGGAGAAAGTTTGATTTCAATGATATTTTACCAAAGCTAAAGTGGGCTTTTAATTGTAAACTCGGCAGCCAACCAGGTTTTCAAATCTTGGTTTCTTGCTATATAATACTTCCAGCTCTGTGACAGCTTATCTATTGGAAAGCCCATGCTTCCAGGTGATGAAATGACTGGCTGTTCCATGGCCAATTGTACAGTGCAGTGATTCTTGATATTCTGGTACCTTTCCCCTGAAGTGGTCCATGCATTGATCCTGTCTTCTCAGTTCCCATTTTGCGAGGCTTCTTTTAATATACTTGTGACACGGCCTAATCCAGATGCATCCAGGTGAGCCTCTGAGGTGCTCACACCCCTTCAGAGTTGTCACACTGCAAAACCATTCCTGCTGTGTGCTGCTTGAGAACCACTGAGAACCACATGACATGTAACAGGGGCCAACTCAATGCCCATAGCACCTTGGCCTTACCTGTCTCACCCAGATGTTGCCAACTCTGTGCAGAGGGGATTTTGCAAGTCAGAAAAATCACACCCTTATCCTTATCCTACCATGTACTCAGAAAGTGCAGATTTCTGCTGCTCCCTCCTCCAGGAGGCTTTCTGGTACGGTCAAATGCTCTGGAAACACACTTATCACTAACAATGAGTAGATTATAAAAGATGGCAAAAAGATTTATTACAAAAATAAGAACAAGCTTAAGCAATCAGTAACCATATGTTGAGATTAGGGACTGCCTGCAGATGCAGCTGGCACTTGGCGGCAAGTGGGGGGGCGCGATGGCAAGCGGCGAGCCACTGGCAGCATCGATGGTGCGTATTGCAGGAGTACACATTGCCAATGCTTTGGCCTTACTCTTTCCTGCCATGGCTTTTGATGTTGTTATGATTCTGGGAGCTTGCCTTTAGAGTACTGGGGTGTGGACTCAGGTACCCTGCTCACCATACATAGGGCTCTCTCTCTCTGATAACTGTCCTCAACTGGGGCTATGTTACTGGCCCTCAGAACAACAGTTCTCAGTCTCTCAAGTGGTTTCAGCTACTAGCCCCCTCTAAGAGTGTACAGTTAGGGCTTGTTGGCTAGTCCCTTTAGTCACGTCTGCAGTATCTTTCCCCAGGCATCAGTTGTGTCCTCCTCTCTCCCCTTCAGCCACTCCCAAGCCTTGTAGCTTATTTGCCCACAGTAATCAAAACTCAAACAATCAGTTGTTGCTGGGGTGCTTTTACTTAGCTCTCTGCAGGCTCCTACTATCAGGGACTCTGTTCAAGCAGGACTGACTGGGCCAGGCACTTGAGTTTCACACCTGCCCCTGATCCCTGGCTAATGAGACTGCCCTAGTTCTCTCTCACTAAATTGGCTATTGAAAGCACCTCTCACCCCTTTTAAACACACATGCAGCCTCAATCTGTTCTGGCAAGCCTTGCATTCACAGCTCTCCCTGGTTCTTCTGACTTCTGATTTAGCTTTGGCTTTTCCTGACCCTGATCTTGGATTTCCCCTGGAACTTGGTGCTGGCCCTGCTGTCACTGGTTTTCCTGGCATCCTAACCCAGCTTGGCTTTCTTGATCCTGATCTCTGATCTTCCCAGAAACTCGACACTGGTTCTTGGGCCCCTAGCTCCTGAACATGATGTGCACTGGGTCTCCCCTCGCAGCTCCCTATCTGAACTTGGTCCACACTCTCTCCGCTCTGCTGACCCAAACCCCAACTTGACTCTGTGGTAAGCTGTGCCCGTGCCCTGCTGACCTCCTACTTGCCCCTGATGGCCTATCCACAGACCTGGCTGCATATATCCTGGCTGAATCTTTACACCTATTTAGTTCAGCTGGCCTGGCCCAGCTCCACCCCTCCTAGGTCTACTCAGATTTCCCCCATTCTCCAGTATAGAAATAATTAAGCATTCTTTACATGGAGCAGCTTGAATGCTATTCATTATTTCAGCATGCCACCCATTGAGCAAAAGATGGCAAAACATTGAATAGTTCATTTAGTGAGTACCATCCTTTCAGTTGGATGGGGTAGGGATCTTGTAAAAAAAACCCGTATGTGATAGTGTAATTAAAGACGGGGGACCAAATGAAGATTGCCTAGATGTTGATTGTTTATCCTATATTCCCATTAGCTTGAGTCAAGAAAGAAGATAGATTTTGTGGCTCATAGAAAGTGCTTAAAATGAACCATTTAAATCAGTCCTTTCTAAATGAAATTTTTAGTAGAATTGAGGGAAACAAGTTTAATCTAAAATTCTGTCTTGCTCTCAAATGATAAGAATAGTTATCCTAAAGTATGCCTGAAGATTTGTGGGTTCCACTTTATAATAGCTCTGAAACTGGCAACATTTATATTGACAGACCAGCTGGTTTGTGCTGTATTTATTTGCTTGCTTCTATAAAAAAAATTCTTAGATAATTTAAATGGTATACATAAACTGTAGAACACAAAATAATGTCCTTTTTGGCTATACTACAGTTTGTTCTGTCACTTTCAATGAAATATCTGTTCTGAGAATACATAGAATATTAAGCTTTAATTTCTCTCTGTTGAAGAACTTTATCAAGAGTTGAACTTATGTCACTTTTTCAGAAGATAATTTCCAAGTAAGGGAGCCTGGACTTGTTAGTTGTGACCATCCTTTCTGAATTAGGTGTCTTTCCACCCCCTTCCTCTTGAATTTTTAATAGTCATGCCATACTTGATGGGCCATCATTGTATTCATGTAGTTCAGGCCTTCTGCTGGTCCGCCAAAAAAAGTGCATCCCTCTCTTCTCTATCACCCTTTAGGTATTTGAAGACTGTTATCCAATAACCCCTCAGTCTTCTCTTCTCCAGACTAAATAATTTTAATTATTGTGTCTTGTGTCTCAGGGCTGTAATATTTTTTTGTCACTCTTTGCTGAACTTTCCAATCTGTCCGCACCCTTTTTGAAGTGTGGAGAAACATTACTCCAGGTGAGGCATCTCAACTTATGGGCCATTGTAACCCCTGAGTCCTCTGTCATACTACAACCAGTCATTCTCCAGGCTGTATTTGTGCATTTTGTTTTCATTCCAAGTGCAGGATTTTGCACTTGTTCTCATTGAATTTCATCTGATTGACCTGGATACACAGGAGGAATGGTTTGAAATCATTCTGGATCCTCGACCTGTTCTGCAGTGTCTGTAATTCTACCCAACTTGCTGTCATCTAAGTGTGCACTCAGTTTTTTGTCCAAATCATTAATGAAGATATTAAATAATACTAGACCTAGGACAGATCCCTGGGGAACCCCAGTTGATACCTCCTTCCAACAGACATTGAGCCATTGAGCCTTGTTGAGCACAGTGATGCATCCAGTTACGTATCCACCTTATGGTACCTTTTGCCTAGTCTGTATTTCTTTAGCTTGTTAATGAAAATGTTGTGGGAGACCTATCCATGACAGCACTTCAATCATGAGGGAATATGACATGTAGGCATCACACAAATCCCCTGCTATCGCAGGGACTCAAGACATTGGTAAAGCGTGCTGTTCTGTTCTCTCCATGTGGCATGCTTTCAATGTAGTGTGTTCACAAATACTGCCTATCCTAAGGGCAAACTTGCCATGCCAGGCAAACATGCTATGCTACTCTGCACAGCCTGTTTCCTTAACTGAAAGCAGTATAAGTGTATTTATGCAATTCTGCAGGCAAGAGAAAATAGCACTGTCAGTCTGCCTGAATCTGAGGGATCTTGACTTGTCAAGGGAGGAGCAGGAATAAACCATAGAAAAGATGGCAAAGGAAGTGTGTTTGGGGGATCAAGGAAGGAGGGAGATATTAGTAGCCTGTTAGGGATCTAAGTGATGGTCAAATCAAGGAAGATTTTGCATGGCTGACTGAGAAATAAGCCCTAAGAGATGTCTGGGAGAGAAGCTGTGAGGGGTTCTACAGGACTTTCAGGAAGTAAGCTACCATTGCTTCCCCTTCTCTCCTCACCCTCCCCCAAAAAAGGAGGGAGTGAGTTGGGAAGTAATGAGCATTCTGGTGGTCATCCTTCTTCCAGAGTATAAAATCAGTTTAACTATTGTTGATGAAGTTCATAAACTTAAGTTAAAAAAGTGTTCAAAAATTGAATATTGGACACTAATGTGAAATTGCAAATCTGCAAAAATGCAGTTTATTAAAGTTTCTAAAAGTAGAAATACAGTACATTAAAAAGATAGCTCTGATGTTAAATTATTTGTCAGAACAATTTATCCTATAAGACTAAAACAGGATTTCCATTTTTAGACAGACATTTCAGAGGTATAAGCAATTCCCTAAAGCCTTATATCTAACATGCATCCATATTGAAGGAAAACAAGCTGCAATTTTTTGTACTGCTGGAGGAACACTATGAAAATAAAAGCTAGAGTGATTGCAACTCTTTAAATCTCAGAGCTCAGCATTATACATTTAATAGACTAGACCTCTTAACAGAAAAAAAGACTGTGGCATGAGATTGTATGGCAATGTGAGTGAGTGTTTCTTAGTATTATTAAAAACCTGTGCTAGTTTCTAAAGATATTGTCTACACCTGGGAATACTCACTGTCTCCTTGTCATTTAGGTTTGCTCTCCACTGCAGTAGAGTTTGTCAGTCACTGGTCCTTGTGGCACACTGGGGTTTGGAGCAGCTCAAGTGCCCTGAGGGCTGGAGTAGGTTTGACTGATTGCCAGGTGGACAGGAGTGACACTACAGAGCTGAAAACAGAGGTATAATAAAGGCTCAATGCTGTCACACATAAGTACCTTCTGCTGACTAGCTTCTCCTAGGTGAAGTAAACAGGAGTTGAAGATGCAAGACCTGTGTAGAACAAAGATAGGGACAGTATGCTTAGAATGTTAGTCACAGAAGCCTGAAAGCTATGATGATTATGCAGAACAGTACAGAGAATTAACACAGGAGAGTAACCCCAATAATGTCCAATCTCAGGCACTTTAGGAGTTGCTGAGAGAAAGTGTAGATATGTTTTGTCTTCTCGTTATTAGAAAATGGCATCATGGTGAATCTACTGATGTGTTTTAAAGAAATGAAAAAGAGGAATAATATTTAATGAAGTAAATTCTGGGTTCTTGCCAAGGACACTCTAATACAAAGTCAAAATTATACCATTTTAAAATAAGAAATTTAAGAGAAAAAATTAAGCACTTAGGAAACGGTAATAAACATATAGAATAAATTACTGAAGAGGGCAACAGGCAATGGATTTCAATGAGTTCTGCAGAAAATCAATTGAATATCTAAGGGCCTTGTTACAGGTTACACTGTGAGCTGCACAAATGTTGATCAACTTAGTGCTAGCTTGCAGTCACATCTTCAACCTGAGCGGCACATCTGTGGGGAGTGGCCACACCTTAATGGGATAGGAGTTGGGCTATGCAGAACAGGAGAAGATCCTCCCTGGAGCAGCTAACTTTAAGTCATATAACAAGTGCTTTAAGTTGCTTAAAGGGAGACAATACAGTGGTTAAGAGCTCCAGGAACCACCCAAAATTAATGCGTAACAAGGTCCTAAACAAAGGCCTACATGGTTGAATAAAAATGAGAGAGAGATTCAGCATATGGTTCTATGGGATCTCAAGCCCTACCAGATTTTTAAAGCTGAAGCCTGTTATTCTTACCTGCCTTAAGTCATATTGAATGGACCTTTTCTGACAGATTATTGAATGGCAGTGAAACTGTTCCATGGCCATTGCTAGAGTAGTCTTTACTGCTCTAAAAAGTAATTACCTCTCTTTTACCCTTTCACCCAGTGTTGTGCTCCAAATTTTCCCTTCCATTTGCAGCTGTCCAAAATGTTACCTCATGTAAATATTCAGTAGGTTAACTTTTATTTGTGCGTTGGTGACTGGTCCTTCTCTATACCAGTATTTACTCCTATTCCCTAACTCACCAGAAACTGGATCTCTGTTCTCACTGTGGCTCCATTGCCTTCTGCCACCTAAAAATTAAGGAGTTCTGCAATTTTGGGTGAAAAAGAGAATTTGCTTAGGAGACTGAGTTCTCCTTTATGAATGAAAATATACTATGTTTCCTAAAAGTTACTCTGTGCCCAAGGAGAATTAAATTAAAGAACAGTTTGTAATAAAAAAATGACTAATAGCCAGCAATATTTTAGGGTTTTTGTATTTTTAAAAAATTGGTCATCAAAGTCGAAAGAAATATATGTATATATCTTAGGTGTCGAATTCTTCACCATGAATTACTAAGAGTCAAAGTGATAATTAACAAAGTCAAATGAAATGTACTAGTCCAAAATATTTGAGAGACTCTTACAAACTAGACCTGCTTTGGAAATGATGCATAATGAATCTAAGAGTTGCATACAGAAAAATAGACTAAATGTTGTGGATTTTTTTTTGCAACATGTAATTTTGATGGATAATTTAATAACATAGTGAGTGTAAAACTTGACTGGAATGTTGCAAGATGAGGCAAGAATATAACTGGTTAATACACAGGATCCTAATTTTCTTAAACCACTCTGCAGATAGTGACTGAAATGGATTCACCTATCAAGAAACTATACAGGAGTGTTTGATCTAATTTTTGTGTTCTGATAGCAATTTTGACAGCAATTGGGAATGGAAATTTGGTATGACTAATTACTTGCTCTGGGGTTAGTAGATCTTTTTTTTGGCCTCTAGTCATCCACTCTTTGTTATAAATCAATCCTTAGGAAATGTTCTGTGTCTCAAATATTGTTTAAAACATCAACGTACAATTTGAATACTTTAGGAAATGGGATATAGTGTAATTCATATCTTTCACATATTTATTTTTGGTAGTTACAGTACTTGAGGGATTGAGTTTGCCCAAGAGTCATTATGAGTCCTACAATTATATACACTGAAATATAATAACATTTCAGATCTGGATGCTCTGATGGGAAAGCCAGTGTTTTATCATGCATACTGGTAAGTCACTATGTTTGGGTTACATACAATAAAGCAATGCAGTTATTTGGATTTATATAGATGACCGAAAGATAAGATTTGTCTGGCATATCAGGACTAAGGGATTAGAAAGAAGGTGACTGGGTTGAGTTTTTATATTTAATCAGGTGTTTGAGTATAATAGTATTTTTATTTTATAGTTTCAAATTACAGAAACTTTGTTTTCTTATTCTTCTGGGCCATGTAATTGCAGTGTTTTTCCCTTGCTACTTAAACACAGGGAGAAAATTTATCAACTGCTTTGCACCTATAGTCTTTCCCACTTATTAAAAATGGGACTTAAATGCTACCAAATCAGAATAATGATGTCTCATACTCCTACATACTTTGACTAAAATTCCAAAAAACAAAACAAAACAAAACACGTGCAGAGCTTTGAAACAAGCAGCGCTAACTTTTAATAGTCATTGAGGGTAGAAATTTCTATATAGTTTTTTATGAACAGCAAACCAGCTTAAAACAGTTCACTGTTACATACTGCAACAAGGTGATCTGCCACTTTAAGAGGGAGCAGTCAACCTTGTTGAGAGAACCCAGCTGCAGGACATTTGGATAGGCAATAAATATTCTACTATGAGCTTTCAAAAGCTCCAAGAAAGGCATGGGCAACTGGTGCCACCTTAGTGAGGGGTGGCATGTGCCCCTCCCCCTTTCAGCGACCACTCAGTGACCGGGGGGGAGGGGGCAGGCTGTGGCCGATTGTGAATTGGCTGCAGCACTCCCAGAAGTGGTCACGGCGCTCCCACTCCCTGGCTGGCGCCTGTAGGGCAGGCACCAGTGCTCCCACCTGACCCCGCCCCAGCCATCGCCTAAGCGGCGAGTGTGGCCTGTTAGGGGATGCCCTGGCGCTCTCCAGGGGTGCACGTGTACTGCATAGCACCCCCTACACATTACCACTGAAGAAGGGTAAGCAAGGGAAGAAGAAGAAAGCTGTGAGTAGAACATCTTGATAGAAGGATGAGCCAGGCTGCTGTATGGCTCTTGTCCTATGCTAAGTACAGACAGTCAAAAAGCCAGAGGCAGAATTGATCCAACCTTCACAGGTTTTTCTAAGCTGCAAAGATTGGATCGAGAGCAAAGAAAACTTATGTGGGAGGCAGGCAAATGCCTGCACTGGGTAGGCCAGATGATGGGGAGCACTCTCAAACACCCTGAGCATGCTGGACATTGCAGAGGGCAGCTGAGCCCAGCCAAGCAGGGCTGTCCCTGATTGGCTGTCAGGCCCATGCCCCCAGTCCTCTGCTGTCACTGTCCTTCTCCTGTGCCCAGCCCTAGGCTTCCAGAGCTAGGCTTCACCATGGTGGCCCCAGAGGGGCCAGGCAAGAGGGTGATGGAGCCCCCTGCCCTGGCTGCTATCACCCCCACAGCTGGGGTCTAAACAGTGTGGGGGGAGGCTCCCATTGTGGGCACTTCCCCCCCACCCCCATGCCAGCTTCCCCTCTTACAGCCCAGCTCTGCAGTTGCGTCAGCCCTGTTCCCCCACCAGACCTGGCCTGTGTGGGGATCTGGATGTGAAAGTTTGATAGATTGGTCTAACCTAAACTGATGAAATCTGATACTACACCCATCCAGATCTATCTTAAATTGGGTTCTGCTATTTTGAAACCAGTCTACATGCACTGAACTTTTGTTGTGTTACAGGTTTAGACTGGTTTATGATTACTTACACCAGTTTATGTGTAGTTTCTGTTCCTAGCCCTAGCGTCCATCACAGGGTAAAAGGGGTTGCTTTTGTATTTATCTGTTTTTATTTTGTTTTATTTTTGTTGCTTAAGGCCTGTGTTTTATTTGGGAGGACAGGCTGAGGAGCACCTAATGAAGAAAAACCTACCTACAGAAACTAGCAGTCTAGGCAGCCTGTTTCCATATAAGTAATGCATACCTAATTTTGCATTTGTAGGAGAATTTTACCTGAGAAAAGTATTGTCAGAAAAGACTTTCAGAACATATATAACATAAACAATGATAAACATTATATCCATTTCCTCATACTTCACAAGAGAGTCCTTGTAGAAGATTATGCTGCTGTGAAAGCTGGTCCCAGGGACATGGGGCACAACCTGACCCTCCTACATTACACCACATCCACTTTAGTGTGCTGGCACACTCGGACCTGGTTGTTCATCAGTGAGACTGCTCTGAACTCATCCCCATGGCTACTCTCAGATCTGCTGGATTGAAGGCTTGGGGATGGAGGATGGGGGACAATCACAATGGAGAACTTTCAGGTCTGCATCCTGCCTGTGGACCTGTATGGATGGGGCATGTTTAGTCTTTTCCTTCCTGAAGTAGGCCACTGCCAAAGTATGGACAAGCCCATAGCTTAAACCATTTCCTCAAACATAATATAATTACATAACTCATGTATAGAAGACACTTGTACAATTTACACTTTTTCATCCTCACTCTAACTCACATTGCCAGAAGAGGGTAAGTTAGAGATAAAAGATACACTCCACTTGTCCATTGTTGCTTCTCTGTTGTCTCAGCCAGATTCAGAGCAAGCTCTGTATTAATCAGATAGTAAAAGTTATTCCCAACTTGCCTGTATAAGTAACATTGGTTCTGTTTCTGTTTGTGTATAGCTGTAGCCAGCTTCATTCCAGGGTAGCCATTTTCTCAATGCAAACATCTACTGGTGAGGTGCCATCAGGGAAGGATCCAGACAGAGTACAGTGGGGTAGTCTTACTCCTCTTTGGCTGTTTTGTATGTCAGCTTTTGGGACAAGGTCTGGCCAGAGCCCCTGCTTTCATGTAATCTGTAAAGCCCAAAGTGTAAGCACTGTCACCATCACTTGTCCCTTCAGTCCCCTGCTAAATAAAGTTGGGAGGAGAGGGGGGAGAAGAGTAGGGAAAAGCAAATAGCAGCAGTGTTCACTCCCTGGGCTCCTGAGGCAGATGAAAGCAGGGGCTCTGGCCAGACCCTGTCCAGTCAGTTGGTGACCTCATTGCTCAGTGCTCATGTGGAGGTCTGGAAGACCAACTGGGCAGTAATTTTAGAGTTCACTGCACATGTGCAGCACAGCCAAACTGGGGGTCCAAACCCCCTTTGCCCCATTCCTGGATTCTATTTGGTGTAATAGTTCATAATGATGAAAACTACCCATGGACAGCTGGTCACATGTCTGCTCTAGACACTGGTGTTAGTTTATTCTCAAGTAAAATCCAGGGTAGGTTTCTTCAGATTATATGTACTGTGTGTTATTTCCAAAACTTCAGCTTTTGAGGTAAGTGCATTTAAACGGTTTCTAACTACTGTATATTAATGATTGTGTATTATTATCTCTTTCTAACTTTTGTTGAATTTTTTTAATTAACAGTCTAGTTAGTATATTTAAAAACAAGTTATTTAAACACACAGGATTCAATTGCTTGTTTTGTATACTTAATTTAAAATGCCTATAATATTATAATCTATTATTTATGCAGGTGGTGGTTTAATACTGAAAAAATGTATTGCCATGATTTAAACTCTAGTTTAATCAAATAAAGATCAAGAATTTTATATACGTCTGTTGTCGTGTTAAATTATTTTTCCATTTATCCTTTAGACATTTTTAATATGTTTGTCTAATCCTTTCTTATGGGACATTTGACTTTTGAATTAAAAGGAATTTTCTGTGTGCAAACACATCACAATATGTGATATGCTTGGTCATCATACCAACACTTGGTTTTCTAGTTTTTTGGTTTGTATTTCAGAAGTATCTGTGTCTATTCCTATTGAAAATGAGCTCCTAAAGAACGCTGCAAAATTTTTCCTTAAGAATAGATCCCAAGTATTTATTTGTTAATGTATCCCTTACCTAGCTGTTAAGGACAAGAGCAACATTTTTGCCTGCCAGGCCATTCTGTCCAGCCTGTGGGGCCCCTAAAAATTTAGAAAATTAATTATTAACTAGATGTGGCTGCATGTTAAAGATGACAAGGCACCAGCAGCAGAAGGACTCAGGGGAAGCTGGCAGCAGGACCCAGTGGCTGAGCAGCAAGGCCCACCCAGCTCCACCCCAGCCTCTCCCCCTACACCCAGCCCCCCAGCCAGCAGCTTCTGCTGCTTCAAGCCTGGTGACTCTTTGGCTGTTCCCTGCCCTCCCTCCATCTGAGTAGAAAGTCAGATAAGATTGGTTGGAGGGAGGGGCGGCAAACCACCATGATCAGCCCATGCGCCAGGAACTGTATGGTGCTGGCTGGGATGGGCTAGAGTCAGTGTGTCCAGAGGGTGGGCTGGGGGTGGTGGGAAGCATTGGTGGGAGGGAGGTGTGGGAAGCAGCAGCAGCAGTGGCGGGTAGGCATGTGGGGGGAAAGCAGGGAAGTGGCAGAAAAGAGGTGGCAGTGGGTAGGAATGCAGAGCCCACACTGGTGCCCTGGGGCCAGCGGGAACCCAGGGTGTGGTGGCAGGAGTGCAGAGCCTGGGTGTGAGGTCAGCCTGGCTGCATTGTGTGAGGCTGGCATGCAGTCCACGAGAGCTGCATGCGATGGAGCCAGTGGCCCTGCCCCATGTCTGTCTCTTTCCCACACCACCCACCAAAACCCCACACCCTCCCACAGTCCCCACCCCAACCACATACCCAAAACCTCTCCACACCCATACACCCCACCACACATACACACACACCCTACATACACCACTTTAGCATTCACACAATATACATTATGCAAGCACACATAAATCAGGACACAAATATATTTAAATAAAATTAAAATAAATTATAATAGATGTTTCTTTTTTAGTATATGATTTTTTTTTTCAGTTTCAAGCTAGCAGCACCCTCCCTCCCAAAAGGATTACTTCTGGGGCAAGCGGAGGGACTTCCCATGGCAAAGGTCAGGGGTTGGAGGTGGGGCTTCTTGTCCCAAGATGGTCGCCAGGGGATGGGGTACCCTTCAAGGGACAGGGCTACCCTTGTGGCCCTTGACAGCTCACCAAAATGTAAGTGGCCTTCCACCCAAATAATTGCCTTCCCCTGCCCCCTAACTCAATGACTGCCATGTAATATAGAGAGCTAGATTTAAATTAGATATTTTGGGTCTCGACAGAAGTGTAGCCATAGCCAGACTGAACTCACCACAATGTTAAATGGGAATGTATTAAGCTCTATGTTGCTGTGGCTAGACTTCTAGTACAAGGTCTAGTTAGTGAGTAAACCATCCCTGTCAAATGTCTGTCTAACTGGGTCTTAAAATTCCAAGTTAGAGATCTCAGAACCTTTCTGGCTAGCCTATTCCAATGCTTAATCATCATAGAAAGTACTTCGTAATTTGCCTTGCTGCAATTTAAGACCCTTGCTGTCTCCTGAATAGTTTATCTCCATCCCCTTCATAATCATCTTTAAGGAATTTGAAGGCTGCTATCAAATCCCTCCATAGCTTTCATTTCTCTGAACTAAAAATAACACTAGTTATTTCAGCCTTCCCTTGTAAGTCCTGTGTCCAGGCTTCTATTAATTCTTGTTTCTCATTGCTGGACTCTTTCTAATTTGTCTCTGATCTTTCATGAAGTAAGAGGTCCCAAATTGGACCCAGTACTCCAGGTGAGGCATCACCATTACCAAATATAGGGGAAGAATCCTTTCCTTGATTTGAAAGTGACACTGCTATTAATGCAGCACAGTATGCTACTGGCCTTTCTTTCAACGAGAGGATACTGTTGGTTTATGTTAGGTTTGTGGTTCCAAGTCCTTCTCTGGAACACTGCAGTTTAGCCATTCATTCCCTGGTCTGTATTTCTGCATGTAGTTGTTCCATTCCAAGTGCAGGACTTTTCACTTCTTGTTGAATCTCATCTGATTAATTTCAGAACACTTTCTCAGTTCATTTTGAATCCTAACTCTGCCCACTGGAGTGTCTGCAGCTTCACTCAACTTGGCATCATCTGCAAATTTACTAAATGTGCACTTGAGCCCATCCTTAAAATCATTACTATATTAATACTGGACCCTGGGGAACTCAGTATGTCCACCCCACTAAACTTTGGACCATTGATAACTATTCACTGCGCATGATGATCCAACTCGTTGTGTATCCATCTTTATAGTAATTTCATCTAATCCATAGACTTGAATCTTACAAATGAGAATGTCATGGGAAACATTGTCAAAAACCTTGATAAAATTATGACATATTAAATCCAGTGATCTCCCCTTTTCTACCAGACTTGCCACTTTGTCATAGAAGGAAATCAAATTGGTTGGCATGATTTGCTCTTGATGAATCCATGCTGGCTGCTCCTGATGACTAGAGCTAATGGCTCTGAAACAATCTCAGTAAATTCTTTCAATACTGTGAGGTACAGCCTACCCAGCCCTGACAACCTGAAAGTATTTAGCTTCTCCATTCTTCAACTACTTCAATACACACCATGATTTTGTTTTACAGTTATGTATAGTTCAAATTAGTCTCAAAATTCTCCACAGCTCAGTTCAGATTTACATGACACCAAAGTCCACAATTTTTTGAAATTCAGCTCAAGGTCATCCAGAAGTCAGTGGCAACCAGTTTGTCATAACTTCCAGGTTGTTTGCAGACTGGAGTTAAACAAGGTGAAATACATTTAGGGAGGGATATCAAAGTTTAAGTTGCCTCTACAAATCCTGTGTAGTATGTTATGTTCTTAGCACTGATTGTATTTATAAAGTCACATGTCTGTTCTAAGCTTTTTTGTTCCATTTGTGAATTTAAGTTAATGTGTGGTTTTGTTTGGAAAGGGGTTTAAGTTGAAATAGTTCCAATCACACTAAAAGTCCTTGATTTGAATTTCTCAGTACTAATGCGTTTCATTTTTCTTTCTTTTCTCCCCAAATTCTGTTTTTGGTTTCCCTACCCTGTAGAAATTCAATGCCTACTGCATAAATATTAGAAAAAAGCATATTTGGATGAAATGTATGTTTTTCTTTTGTAATTGTTCAGAAAGCTTCATGCTTCTCTTTATGGAGAAAATCTCCCTTCTCCCTTGCCAGCATTCTGCAGTTTGTGAGTGCAGAGGCATTTGCTTAATCCACAAAGGTGCATCTCTTGACCATTTCATAATCCCCACAGTGCTCAGAAGATCTGTACAGATTTTAATGACATGATTCACTACCTCTGAATGCTAGCTTTTTAATAGACTGGCTTTTCTGGATTAAACAAGTAATGAATTATAACTGCATCTGTGATGAATTCTCATGTCTAGTTCAGATAGCTAAGTACAAGGTCTCTCGTTTGATTTGGAGCTGAACATGCATCTTGTTTCAACAGTACGCTTCTACACCAAAATTTAAGATAGAGTTGATGCTGATAATATATAGTTTTCTAAAAGAATAAGGAGAATATCAATTTAATTTACAGCAAAAAAGTAAAAGTCTAGGGATGATAGAAACAAGGGCTCATCCACAAACACTGCACAACTGCTGCCACTGCAGCTATGTTAACAAACTTGTCCTTGTTGAATCTCATCTGATTAATTTCAGAACACTTTCTCAATTGCCCAGCCCTGCTCTAATGCATGAACTGTTGATTGGTGAGAACGCCCATATTAATCAAAACATGGTGGCTACCTGTTTTTGTTAATGTTCAAATGCGTGGTACCAGTGCAAGAAAATATACAAGAAATATGATGGAAAAACCTTGTCATCTTCTGGGTAGGGTGTTTGGGTTTTGGCGATTGAGGTTTGGGAAGAGAAGGAATCTGTCATCTGCGGGGTATTTGTGATGCCAAAATGCTACCAAGCACACTCTTCACCACATGTACTGTGCCTCCATAAAGACATATTTTGATCATCTGGATATGAACATGTGCATGGTCTATGAATACAAATTACTGCTGAGATGCTCATATGTTTAAATGTTCCTACAAATGTTTAAAACAACTAGATGCTACAAATTTTAAAAACAACAACAGAACTGTAGCTCTTCTGTTGCCTGTATTGTCTGTGTATGGTTTTTCTTGCCAATGGATGCTCAGCATCACATCAAGCAAGCCCTTTAAAACAAACAAACCGTTCCCTAAAATGCAAGGGTTTTGTCTGATCTTAAGTGCACTTCATGTTTGAAGACACCAATTATTCCTGTTTAGGAATGCTATTAACTGAACTCTGTTGAACTGTGTGAATCTTCACGGGTTGCTAATCCATTTTATTGGTCCCTTCCACCCACCTTAAATATAATGTAGCAATATAATGCATTTTCACTGACCTGCATTCCTGCATACTGGCTTCTGTTCCATCCAGGAGAGCACAATATAACTGTAGACTCTCCCTCTGCCTGAAGAAGAATGTTTGTACCCGACTGTTTGCAAAGAACAATTTCCCCAACTATTTAGTTTGTCTAATGAAAAAGATCACATTTACCCATAGAACCTTGTCTGCCTATTTAGCAGTGGATGTATTTTTCCATTGTATGACACTGTTACTGCATTAGCTTTTATTTCAAGGGGACTTTTGTCTAGAAATAGCATACTTTGCTGACTATATACCAGATCCTTGACTCTGCTTGGCTGCTTTGTACTACTTCTGGCAATGCAAAGAGTCTTAAAGCTATCTTGACCAATCACATGAGGATTTCTTCTATTGGTGGATCATAGATTGTGATGTCGATCCATCAGTGTGCAGGGTGTTTGAGGGTGAGAGGATGTCTCTGCTCTGATGATCATTAACTACTGGAACAATGAAGTTCAGTGCAGGGAATGCAAATATAGCTTAAACAAAAGAATAGGTCAGTTCCTTAGGTGGCATAATTTGTTAGTTCCTGTGACTTCAGCAGGGCTGTGGCAATACACACAAGATACAGACCTTGTCCAATATAACGTCTGACTAATGAACTTACTGCCATGTTTGACTGTTGTGACTCAGAACTGTGATCTTCCTTTTTCTTACTGTAACGATCACAGACTAGTTAACCTGAATTTACACTGGGTCAGCTGAGGAGCAAGTGAGCCAGTTCATTCAATTTAGAATATACATGCATGTGCATGCTCATATACAAACACACATACACACTGAAATACTGATGTGAGGGTCAGGGCAAAGGAAGAAGAAACTCTGTTGAATAGCTAAAAGGGTGGAAGGGGGAAATGCCAGCATCAGTGGTAGATGCCCCAAAATAGTGGCAAATAGAATTAAAAAAATTAATTTTTGGTCCTTATATTTGAATGTGCCATATGTGAGGACTTGTACAGTTGATGTAATCAATTTTTCTATTTCTGTTTTTCTCTCTTTCAATAAAGTCCTCATTATGCAGGGGACTGAAGCTGTGGAGGGATTGCTTGAGGTTATTTCTTTCAAACAAGCTCTAATTTTTATCCTTGATTTTAAGTAAAAAGTCTGCACTGTAACTGTAATTTTTTTTCTTTCTGTGCTTCTCTGTGATCTCTAAGCTTCTCTGTCTCCTCAACTGAACTTAATGCCTGCTTTTCTGTCCTTGCTGCTTCAGTGTTTTCTTTGCATTTTCCTTAGTCTATCAGCTCCTCTTGGGCTGTCTTGTCTTTTTGTTAGATCCCGTTTTAAGTACTCTGATTCCCTCTATCTTCTCTATCCCCCAACTACTTTGGCTTTCCCTGTGACATTGCAAATGCTGAATCTAACCAGGGCAGTTCTGCTAACCAAGGCAGTTCTGACCTAATTTATCTGTTCTTGGTACTGTCTACTATAGATAAATGTTGAACAGAGAAAATTTAGAAATAGCATTCCTGAATTTGCACAGGGGGTTGGACCAGATAACCCTTGAGGTCTGTTTAAAACCTATGTACATATGTTACACTTAGATCAATGTAACTAGGGTTAGGTCAATCTAAGTGCAAAACTGAACATACATTTGGGGAGTTTAGACTGGACAAGTTATGGCTGGTCCCATCTAAATGAGCTCACTTAAGAAGGTGCATTAAATATACTGAACTAACTTATGCCCAATCTAACAGAGCATGTGTACATGTTCAGAGCACAGCCTTGGGTGTAGAAAAGCCCAGCAAGCCTCATTCCAGCCTCAGGGATTCATTCTTCCTATTCCTTTCCTCAATTCTGACCTAACTAGTTTTAGCCCACCTTCCACCTGTGGACCCATTCTCCCCCACTTCTTGATCTCCCCTACCCCAAGTTACTTAGATTGTGTTCCCAGCATAGTTCCTAGCACCAGCAAACATGAGCACAAGCAGGGACCAGATCTATGACTGCACAGCCTAAAATGCTTCATGATTGTAAGGTCCTGTGAACATGTGCATGTGCCCTTTGGTTCTATGATTCCATGCTCTTTGATCATGTGACAGCTAGTCTTGTCTTTGCCTATATGTCCTCTTCTCTTACTGGTTCCCTGGACACTTAGACCTGATTGTGCTAGTCTAAATCAGATAATAGTGGAAAACCAGCATATGTGCTGTCTAACCTTTTGACACTATTCCATTATATGCTAACCATTTTTACATGCTTGTTCAGATTTCTCTGTACTTTCTGGGCATTTATAGATACGCTTCAGGGGGTGGAGGAAGAGGGGTGCTTTAATGTAGTTAAAGTGCCCCCTCTGTCATTTTCCAGTGCAGGGATGCTGATGCACATGACACCAGGGTCTCCTGGAGTGTGGTAATTAATTGAGTTTGCTCTGACACGTTGTAATTACAACACATTGGAGCAGCCTCTCTGCACATGTATAGGTGCCCTCCCTGGTCACATCAGTTGGTTTCACTTCTATATTCCTCAGTCTTTTGCTATCCTAGACTTTTTCTTTTGAAGCTATTCTAAACCAGGTCCTTATTTTCCTTACCCTTCCAGACCCTCCTACAAACTATTGTTATCATCAGGTACCCCTGTTGGTGAGATTTGGTTTCTTTTACTTGTACTATTTCATTTTTTGAAAGGGGTATAAATAATGGATGTTTGGCTTCTTGACAGTTGAAAAACATGAATGTTTCTGACTAAACCAAAACTGTATTTTGAAAATATAAAAACAGTTAAAGTTAAAAAAAAAAATAGTTGCAAGTAGAAGAAAATGTTCCATTTAATCAAATGGAAATTGCTTTAGTTTTGACCATTTTTTGCTTTTTTAAATTAAATCAGAAGGAAATTTTAAAATTAAAAGTCTTTTCAAAGTGGAAAATTGAAATGCCTTAGTGTCAAATGAGAATACATTTCTTTTATTTTGGAGATTTTTTTTCAGTTCTGTCTTCTAGAGAGAACAATTTGTGTCTTGTAGAGAGAACAATACAGATTTGTGACACGTCATGATGCTAACAAATGTATATTTTCACTGATAAAACTTTACCCAGTTCTAGGTGAAGCGGTTGCTGAATTTAGACTGTTGAGGTATTGTGCACCTTTGAGCATGATGGAAAGTCTAAATTCTGATCTAGGCTAATGGTCATTACTATAAATATAATTTGCATCTATAATATTTTGTATTTGAGTAGTATATTCTTTCCCAGGCATTGTAGTTCAACACAGAATTGGGTGTATGGCACAAGTTGTATTGTCCCTAGCAGAACTAACAGCTGAGAAAGGGAAGTAAAGAATAACCTCATGATTAGAAATAAATGTTTTGGTTAGGCAGAATGCAAATACACAGGAGGGACTTGGATAAAACATCAGAGTTAATATATCAAGGTCAGCTTTCCAATTGAGGAGGTACAACAAGAGCTCTACAGCCTGTTTTTGCAAAAAGTGTCACGGAGATCGCTGTAATTTCCCTACAGAGTCTGAGTCTCATCCAAATGATAATATACTGGTACTGTACACAATAATGAAGTTGCAGATGGCTCTATTGAAGTTGGTTGTCACATATGCAGTTGTAACTGGTCTGCTTTTGACATGATAAAGAACACTCTTTTTCAGCGGATTACTGGCACAGTATAAAAGGCCTAAAATTTCCACAACTGTATATGTCCTTTCTGATCACTTAGACTGAAATCTTTTTATGAGCTCTTTCTATCAGATTGGCTCCATAAGCTGCAGAGCAATATACAGATTTACATTATGATTTGATTCTTCTATCATAAAGAGCAATCAGAATGTTTCTCTCTCAGAAATTCATTGTAGTGGTTATACCGATAGCATTCTGGCCTTCTCATTTCCCTGGTGGATTTTATTTTAATCACTGAACACGTGTAAAAGTAAGAAGACTAATTTACAACAATATTGACATGCTGAAAAATTCAGATAGGTGCCTTCTCAAATATACAAAAGCATGTAAGTTGGTTAGGCACCTAATTGCCATTGAGAATTAATGGCAGCTGGACACCTAATTCCATTTGAAGTTGTATCAAGCACCATATCAATTATATTTACTTAATTTATTGTAAAATGCATATCCTGTTTGGCTTTTAAAAATTATGCTCCTTATCTAAAATTGTATGTTGTATATTCTTAATATTGTATATTAAGTTTTAGCAAAAGATATTTGCTAAAGATAAAGAGCTGGGGGTTACAGTGCAGTGTGTCCTTGGTGCAAAGAAGGCTAATGGCATACTGGGCTGCCATTGGTAGGTGTGTTGACAGCAAGTCAAGGGAAGTGATTATTCTCCTCTATTCAGCACTGGTGAGGCTGCATCTGGAGTCCTGTGTTCAGTTTTGGGCCCGCCACTACAGAAAGGATGTGGAAAAATTAGAGAGTCCGGTGGAGGGCAACAAAAATGGTGAAGGGTCTGGGGGACATGACTTACGAGGACAAGCTGAGGGAACTGCATTTAGTCTAGAGAAGAGAAGACTGAGAGGGGATTTAATAGCAGCCTTTTAAAGCAGGGTTTGAAAGAGAATGGAGCTAGACTGTTCTCAGCAGTGGCAAATGACAGAGCAAGAAGCAATGGTCCCAAGTTGCAGCAAGGGAAGTTTAGGTTAGATATTAGGAAGAGTTTTCTCATGAGGAGGGTAGTAAAACACTGGAATAGGTTGTCTAGACAGGTTATGAAATCTTCATCCTTGGAAGTTTATAAGATCTGGTTCGACAAAGCCTTGGCTGGGATAATCTAGTTGGGGATGGTCCTGCTTTGAGCAGGGGTTAGACTGGATGACCTCCTGAGGTCCTTTCTAACCCTAATTTTCTGTGATTCTATATGGTATATTTTTGTGACATGCCTACAGATTGTCTGGAAATTATTTTTAGTGTGACCTTCATATACACAAGAATCACACAGAAATTTGAGACATGGGGCTAGATGGGGATCTTGGGCTCACTGAGCTCAGTCTCCAGCTTTTGTAGTACTCTCATCATAAACTGATCAAACTCCATCTTGGAAGTGATTAGTTTGCCTTTACTCCTCCTGACCTTACTGCTCTGCAAGCAACCTTTTAACATCCAATCTAAATTAATTTATAATCCATTTATACCCATTTGTTTTGGTGCCAACCTTGTCCTTTTACCTTACAGAGATAATTTCCTTTGCTCGTATTTGTTCTGCTGATGCGTTTTTTAGAGGGCAGTCGGGTTCCCTCTCAGCCTTTTTCTGCCAAGCTTTTAAACAAGCCAGACTCTTTTCGGGCTTGTCTATATGCAGTAGTGTGTCGCTGGGAATATGAGACTAAGCACATCCACAGGCACATTCCAGAGCCAGAATTTCACCAGTGAGGCTTCATAAGTTCTCTCTTCAGTGTCTACTCTTGGGCCTTTTGGAGATTGGGGGTTTATGAGTGGACACTGGAAATGAGCCTAGACCAGCTTGATGTCAGTGGAAGCATGTGTGTGGGGCATACAGGAGGCATACCCAGACCTGATTTTCCTCTGAACAGACAGTCTTTTGCTGAATAAACAAATCCTTTAGTCTCATCCTGTGAAGATCATCCTGGTACACATTGCACACACTCTAGTTTGACTTATGTTCTCTTGAACATGGATAACGAGATCATACTGTTTCATAGATTTCATAGACAGTAGGGCTGCAAGGGACCTTGTAAAATCATTGGGTCCAGTCCCCTGCCCAAAGGGCAGGAAGTCAGCTAGGATCAAAGGATCCCAGCAAGATAAGCATCCAAATATTTCTTAAAAGTGTCCAAAGTAGGTGCCTGCACCACTTCTCGGGCTAGGTCTTGGAGGCTCGGACAGTAAAGAAATTTTTCCTTATGTCCAGCTTAAAATGTTCTTACAGGAGTTTGTGACTGGACCTTGTCTTCCCTTGGGGTGCTCTGGTGGACAGGTGTTCCCCCAGATCCTGATGCACCCCTCTTATGTATTTCTAGGTTGCTACCAAGTCATCCCTGAGCCTGCACTTCTCTAGGCTGAAGAGTCTCATAGCTTACAGCCTCTCTTCATAAGGCCTGTTCTCTTGCCCTCAGATCATGCGCGTGGCTCTCCTCTGGACTCTTTCTATTTCAGGTGAGATACTGTTAGAACCTTGTGTAATGGCATTTATACTCTCTCATCCCAATCAGAGATATCTTGCGTAATATATCCTAGGATTGCATTTGCTTATTTACCACTCCATCATATTAGGGACTTGAAAACCTGGGTTTTTCCTCCTTTCTTTTTCAGTGTGATTTCAGCATGAAAAACAAATCCATGGGAATGTAAGACATAGGATTAGAAGGGATCTCTGGATCATTGAATATAGTCCCCTGGTATTTCAGACAAGCTACTGTGTCATATAGTCCTTCATTTCTTTTGCAACTGTGATAAACTATCAGCTTCTAGAAGACATAGTTAGTTATCAGTCCCTAAATATGTGACATTGTCTTCTTTTACTATTACTTTCCATCTTATTTCTGTCTATAGTTCAAGGTCATTCATAGTTTCATGTATAATGTTCTGATCCCTTTCTGTATTGATGATGCCCCAAATATTCATGTCATGAGCAGATTTTATAAGCTGCTCTTTCTTTGTAGTGATTGTTATATGTAGAAACATTTGTATATATGATTTAGTGTACACTACCATTTTTATCAGTTGTATGTTCAAAGGCCAAAAACTGATCACTGTGATTGCTTGTTGTCTTGCTTAATAAAAACGTGCAAAATTAGAACCCATGCCTTGAATATTTTTGACCCTGTGTTGGTAAATAACACGTGTTTTAGTATAGTTTCTATCTTCTTGAAATGACTTTTGTTTACAAAGTGATTTCTTTAGGCCTCCAGCAGTTTCTTCTAACGTACTTTGCAAACCATTTTAATTTACACTAATTGCTCTTTAATACCAGCCTGGTAGTGTAAAGAAGCTTTATTATTAAACATTAAACCTACTTCAAGGTCTTTTTTCCCTGATTTTACTGGGACTTCTCACATGCTTCAAGTTAAACAGAGCTGGTCAAACATGTATGGTAATTGTTTACAGAAAATTCATATTCCATAAAATTAAACTTTATTTCTGTGCATAAACCTTAGTTTAGTTGATTTAAAATTGCTCACCTGTTGGGCAAATAAAATTTTGTTTTGAGTTTTTGATATGAATTGATCTGCCTTCAATTTTTTATTCATTTAATTGAATTGTTTCCTTTTTGTGGTCATTAAAGATTTGAAGTCACCCTTGACTCTCTCTGTAAGCCAGATTTGCTAGCTAGTGTACATATCCCATGACCTTTGACTAAGATATGTGGTGCATCATGAGTTGCACAATCAGATATTCTGATTTTGTACAAATGCAAACATATTTACTGTGTTTTCTTGCATACAGCACACCTCCATATCTAGTACCCACCTAGTTTTTGAAGGCCATCTGGAAGGAAAAGAAAAATCTTTCTTTATAGTAAGGGAGGCTGAAAAAAGACATCAGATTTCTTGTGGGACAAAGCCTTTTATTCTGGAAATTAAGACATACAAGTGGATTGCTTTACTTTAAATATCTGTGAAGTATCAAGATAACATTTTTCCTCTGGGATGATCAAGGCTAATTTGAGTTAACTGCCATTCAAGCTATATGTAAAAGTAACTGTCCCATGCCTGTTTTGATGCCAAAGGGACAGTCAGACCTGGGATAAAATGATGTCTGTTTTTACCCTGAATAGCAGCAGCTAGAGAGCTAAGCCTGCTCCTGTGTCTCTATTAACCCCATGCACTGGATAGTGTCTCCAGACTGACACTACACACTGGGTCCAGTGCTGGATTGGAACTGGTTTGCTAGATCTGGGGCCATGTGTTGGGTACAAAACTCTGGGTCAGGTCCAGGGCCTTGTGCTGTGTCTGACCACAGACCAACCTCAAGGGTAGCATCTGATCCAATGTGTGAGTTTAGGTCGTCCCGCTGAGAGGCTTTCCATGGGTCAGGGAGCAGTGGCAACATAAATTGTCATGGCTCCTAGAGCCACAATTCCCAGTGATACTGCTCCCCTACTACCAAATTTCTAGACCCATCAGGGTCCTTCTTTCTTGCTTCTGATGCAAACCCCAATTTCTACCAGGTGAGTTGGGAGGAAAAAGATGTAAGTTATATATGAGAAAATATTGTAAAACAAAAAATCATGGGGATGAAAAATTGGTATAAAGTTAAGGATATGTCGAACTGTTTGGTTGAACTATGGCCTGGGTGATGTTAAGTATACAAAACCTGAAGATTTTATTTCTCATATTAAGGGCATATTTTTAGAGGTAAGCAGCAAAACACAAAGGATTTTTAAATTATCAATAAAATAAGCCCTCTTCACTAGGTGAGCAAGTGGGTAACAATGTTTTTCTTCCCTGTTTCTAGATGGGGTTTTGAATAATCTCTCTCTTCTGGCAATATCTGTGCAATCTATGCATATTCACTGTCACTATCATTTAACAGATCCTTCTTTGTTTTAATTAGACTCCTCTTTTGACCCTCAGAACCTGTATATATATGAAATGAATACATGTATTGCCAATTTTCAGAGGTGTATCTATAAAGAGACAGGAGTGTTAATTTGTTTCTTCAGTGAAAGACATGAGGATGGAGCTTTCCAACTTGATTTTGAGAACTTGCATCTTGTTGATTCTGAAAAAAGGATAGCTGAATAAGAGGGGCCATATGTTAGACAAAGAAACAGAAAATGAAAATATTCAAACTGTGTTATTAGATTAGGTACCTAACTTGTGTTCTTAGTTTCAGAGGTACTGAGGACACTTACAGATCCTTATAAAATTATGTTCCATGTTTTCTGAATTGCTATTATTGGGAAAGCAAATTGATTTGTATTTCCAGAATAGCAAATCTTTAATACTTTTGAATATTTTTATTGAGAGTGAGAGCAAGACTTTTCTAGGGTAAAATTGTCATAGCTCTATTTACCTGGTATCAAAGAAGTTATGACTGTGTGCCTGTCTGAACTCGAGTAGATACTCCTGAGCATCTCGGGCTCAGGTGTTACTGCTTTGTTTGAGAACCATCTCGGTTACCTGCATTGATCATGCATCACCTCCCAAGGGAAGCCCTGGTACTCACCCACCATGTCTTGATTTCTTGTTCTAATGCAGAGGTTCTCATGGAGTTGGGCCTTGCATGGAGGTGGTGGTACCTGCAGATATTCTTGGGGTTCCACCTCTGCTATACCCTTTCTGCGCTCCAACATGTTGGATCTTGAGAGGTCTTCTTTTGTCTGCTGACCTACCCCAATTTGGTTTTCTGCCCGCAGCTTGTATCTAGCAAGCCGTCTGCAGGACGTGGGTCTCTTCGGCCAGTCTTGGCCTGTGCCTCCCCTTTTGGACCCAGAAGGTTGCTCTCTGCACCTCTGCCTGGGGTCCCCAAGGGCCCTCTGATCCCTTAGCCCTAGACATAGTACAGGGATAACTATAATCTTCACAAAAATCTGACAAACTGAAAAAGGGAATGGGGAGGTAATGCTCTCCCCTCTCTACTCAAGAGTCCACATGTGCTCACTGATGGTTACTTTCTTGGCGTCTCTCCTGGTTCCCATGCCAGGCACCACTCTGTTGACCCCTCTTGTTTGAGACCCTGTCCTGGATCCCTGCCTGAAGCCCCTGTACCAATCGAGCTAGCTAGAAGCTCACATGCTGCCTTCCAGCTGGTGTGCCCCTGCCTCTGCCCGGCAGCCGGCTTTTTAATTCCCCAGCCAGAGCTGCTGGGTGACACCACTGCCCCGCGTGGGCTCCGTCCACACAGAAAAACAGCTGATGAAGGGTGTGGATGGTTCTTCTATTGTCTGCTGGCTCTCTGCCTCTGTGCCTGTGTCGGGTAAGTATTTCCCCATCACAGGGCTTCCAGACACATTGCCCTCAGGCCATGGGACTCTCCCACTGTGGTGAGACCCAGAAAAGGGGTCTCCACTCCTTTTGTCTTGTTGCCCCATGAGACTGTTACCAACTATCCAGGATCTGTCTTTTGAGTTTCTTGAAAAGAACCAGGCCAAAGTTCTGAAAACTGCAATGTGTGTTGTGGATGCTCAGCACTTCCATAAGCTGGGATTTTTTAAGTAGGTACACACATGAGATTTAGGGCCTTATTTTCAAACTTACGTATTTAGCAGCTAACATGGTACTTCTAGGGAAAGCATAAAAAGCAATAGTGCCAATCTTCCCAAAACAGACAACTCTGGTACTATGAATTTGACATGGTAGGATTACTTCTGGATTTTAAAATATACTCCACCATTTTAGAATGCTAAATAAGGGTTTCAAATCTTGCAAATTTTTATGGTGCTTTGGATGTAGACATCTTCCCAGCATCTCATTTCACAACACAGGTTGGATTCCTAATCTTTAGTTCTGTCAGAACAATTCAAACAATACATGATCCGCCTTCCACTGAAGTCATTGGGGAATTTTTTTATTCTGCTTACTCTTATGGGAGTGGGGTCACATTGCTAGAATCTAAAAGATACTCTGTTAGCAGAACTCTGAGCCATGCAATTCCTCTTTGCACTCTCCTTTGGCATGCATTTTATAATAATGATTTCTGAGTAGGAAAAGGAATATTCCTCTAGACTTGCTTTGAACAGTCAGTGGATAGAAGGGCGAGAGGTATGCAAACCTTGAGGATTATTGAGTTGTTCTAATAAAATATGCTATCAATATTTATTGGTTCTCCAGTATGTAGACTAAATGGAATTTGAGAATCCCTCTTGGAAAAAGATACAATATTGCCCTTAGTTACATTAAAGTAAATATAAATCTTTCATATTTGATAACTGCTGGTATAACCTTTGTTTTTTTACATGCTGTAGGGCAGCTTTAGCATAAAAATATCCTAAAGCTCTTTGGATATAAATTAGCAAAAAAAGATTTTATCTTTTAGCCAAAACAAAGGATATATAAATTGAATCAGCCTTTTGTTGACTTGTGTATGATGAACATGTCATAGGGAAGATTTGTGTAAAAGATTTTAGAAAACATTTTTTAAAAGATGCAATAAACAGCACAATTTCACAAATAAATTGAAATATTCAGAGTCAATCTCAAGTGGAAACTACAACAAAAGTCTTGGGAAACAATTTAATTTTTCAATGGTTATATTCTCTTTGGAGTGTGGCCATCACTGGAAGAAAATCTGGGAATCATCTTATTCTGATATGGCATTGATATAGTTTAGATTTAAATTATACTACTTTTTCTTCTGGAATGATGCAAAAAATGAGTCACATAAGGCAGACACAACATTTTTATCTTGTGAAAGCAGTTTTGATATATGAATGAGGTGAAAACAAATTTCATTATAGTCTCAGCAATCCACCTCTTTTCAGTCTTCATATGGAGTCAGACTTGTGTGCCTGTACGAAGTTCCAGTGAATTCATTCCTTCAATTTTTTTTTTTTTTTTTTTTTAAAACAGCAGAGCAAGTTGCAGGTCTAGGACAGTTAAGGACATGTCAGTACCTGAAGACTTAGGGAGTTGCATTTACATTTGAATAACACTCGATGGATTTTTAAAAACGTTCAGACCAGTTACTTTTAGTCTGTCCCTCAAATACGCAGAAGGAAGAGGAAATCTCTCAGGTGACCAGATCTCAAACGATTTGTGGTTGTGTAAGTTAACGCAAAAACTATATTACCTGTTGTAAATCTGTTTGAGAAGAATTAGTAAGTCCATGAGAGATTTGCAAAGCACTGGTATAAAGTTGGTTTTAACATGTGAATCATGTTTACACACTCACCCATGCTAATATTGCATGACATCCCCCAGGATGCCATGTCACCCTGGTTGAGAATCACTGCTGTACGCTATGCTGCAGACTGCAGTATGTACAAACCCTCTGTGGTCTGAAGCTATAGCCATGTACAGACAAATAGACCTCTTAGGTATAGCCTTATCTACTAAAACAGATAAACTGTATTAAATGAGTAACTGTAAGGAATAACATAAGTGAGTTATGCAGTTGATTTTTAAATTCTTTGAAGCATTTTTTCTGATATTGGATAATGGGCGTCAGTAATGCAATACAAAGTCTGTCATCTGTTTGGCATTAATTCACATCATGGTGCAGGTAAGTTCAGGTCATTGCTTGATGGCTCTTCAGAGGGGTTAGAGGAAAATAAATTCCAGGTTCTAGTGTGTATCCAGTGGCAACTCTCAGGGCTGGGTCTCATATCAGCCCACCCACCTGTCTCTACGGGCAATCCACCCAATCCCGCCTGTCATGACTTTGTCTTTCCTATATATGGATGCTATGTGCACGAGACAGCTCATTACTTCCCTGATGTCAGGGGTTGCTATCTGTGGCTCTGACCTCTCCTACACCGCAGCCCATGACTTTCAGATGGCACCCAGATCAATTTTATTAGCAGATGTTTAGGATTGTGAATCTAAAAAGATAACAGAGCCAGTAGGGAAATACAGATCACCCAAGTGAGGGACTAACATTAGAGGGATGGGGGTGAGGAGGGGAACACAACAGAAAATACAATGTTAGCCAACTAAGCCTGGAGGTAGAGGGAGGAAGTTTGCGATGCTGCAAGAGAAAGAAGATAGATACACACAAACCCGTACAATGGTCCGCAATGGTAGAGGAAGTAGGTTGCAGAAAGTGTCTTGGTCCATATAGAGTCTCATTGTGGGGGTCCTCTTCGGGTGGAGTGGGGTGGGTCCGTTGCTGAAGATTCTTCTCGAAGTGAAGTCCATCAGGTGCAGAGGGGAGTTCACACGGTCCCCTCTGGGTTCGGTCCAGTGATGGTCCATCTGGTGGGGTTGGATTACTGGTGGTGACCCGTGATGTGTCTACGTAGTTGTCACGGGCGCAGCAGATAGTGCTGGACACCATGAGGCAGCGCATCAGCTTGGCGTAGGGGTGGACGATGCAGCAGGCATGCAGGATGCTCTTGTTGCTGGGGTCCTAGGCTCTGAGTTTTCCCACGATGAGCGTGTCAACCATCACTTCCTTGCCCTGTAGCCGCAGCCCCTCAGGATGTTGGCCAGCAGGGCATACTTCTCCCACTTGCGAGCTTGGGCATTGGTGAAGGCTTGGCACCGGTTCTCAAAGGGGATGATCACATCCACAATCATGACTTTCTTGGCCTCTTAGTTGGTGATTATGATGTTAGGGTGAATCTGGCTCTTGCAGCCCGGGATGGTGCGGTTCATGGAGATTTCCTCCACTGTGGCTGGGATGGCCCTCACCAAGCAGTCCTGGCTTGTGTTGTGGCAGAGCTGCCAGGCTCTGGTATGTGGCCTGAAGCTCCACAGCATGTGAGGGAGGGTCTCTGTTGTGTTGCTGCACCATCAGGGTTTCTTGTCCCGGTGGCTGAAGCGGACAGCCCCATTCAGAGCTAGGCAGTCGAGGCAGGCATGGTGGAGGAAGCACCAGTCCGCAAAGTGCGTGAAGCTCCCACTGGGCATGAAGTGTTTGCTGGAGTGGTTACTCCCAGTCTGAGACTGAAGCAAATGGAGTCCAAAGTTGGGCTCCACACACATACCACCTCCCCTCTCACAGGAGGCCTCTTCCACTCCACCCCTCTCTCACCGGGTGGTCTGTCATACTGCACATTACTGGGCCACACTCTACTGACCTGCTCCTCCTTGAGTGGCCCCTCTTGGGCAAGGTTTCACTACTCTCATACTGGCCTTGCCACACAGAACCTTCAGTTCCCATGTGTTCCCCTACTCTACATAGGTTAGCCTTATGCCAAACTCTGGGCTAATTCTGCCCCAAGCCTCTCACTGGGCACAACTCACAGGGCTGTTCACAAGTTCACCCATTAGATCCTACTCAGCAGGCCCCTTGGGCTGTCCTTCAGGCTTACTCTGACTCCAGTCCTACTCAGCCCCCTTACACACACACACCCCTTTAGGCCTATGTGCACTTCATCCCTACTGTGTGTGGGGCCTCCCAATGCTCTCCATACTATCCACTTTGGGGCCTCCAGGACCTTATCCCTACTGGGCTCAGGCACCTACACGTGGGCATACCTGGCCCCCACTACTCCCATATGCTACCCGCTCTGGGGTCTTCAGGATCTGCATCCCTGCTAGGCTCAAGTGCCTGCACATGGACATACCTAGCCCCCACTACTTCCCCAGTTTCCTCCAAAGCTCACCCAAAGATGGGGGCTGGGGTTAAGGTGTCCCTCCTCACCTTTCACTGGGGAGGTAACTAGCCTGGCATTTCTTGGGGACTCCTGCACCATCAGGAGCCCCACCACACCACCCTTCACCAGCAGGGTGCAGTTTTAGGTCATGCCTAGGACCAGGAGCCTCCAAACCAGCCCCATAAACTCCTGCCCTTACCTCCAAGGTTGTTCCTGCTGCAGCTCAGCTAGGCAATGTTTCTGCCTCTCCTGGATGCAGCAAACTGCAGCCTTTATATGCCTTGTTCAAAATGGCTGCCCTCATCAGGCACCTGGTAGCTGCCTGCCTCTGCCCTTAAAGTGGCAGGCACCCAAAGGTGCTGTGCCAAAAGTGTAATACCTGCCAGAAAAAGGTCAACATTGTTTGGGCACAGAGAGTTGAGTTGCATGGGGAACCTTTTTTTCTCATGACTTGAGGTACTTGTGTGGGGAAGAGAGAATTCTATCCTCAATGATGGCAAAGTTCTGAAGCATTAAAAATTATTGAATTAAAAAAAATCTAGTTTGTTCTATCTTCAGTCACTTCCTTGCCTTAGCTTATGAAGAGAAAAGCTTATTTCTCAGCATGACTGAAAACCACTTCATATTACTTTAGAAATTCTGACTAATAATCCATGAGTGAGAAGCTGGAGTAATCTGAAGGGTTCAAGAAGACAGGATAATTTTCCCTCATGCGTTCTGGAATAGAAAAGTCCCTGATTATCCTTTTTTTGGTTTTTAGTGGGAGATAAAAATGATCATCATCATCAATCCACAGAAAATTACAATTTAAAAATATTCTATCATAGCTTGTGCCAGTTGTTCAGTTTCCCCCTCCCCCAGGAGAGAAATAACCTGATGTAGTATTGAAACTGCCACTAAGAATAGTTAATGTATAATTTATAGTTACAATTAAAAAGCATTTTTAACCAAGAGTCACAACACAGTGACAAGCAAATTAGACTGTGATTTACATTACAGTGTGTTGCAACTTGATTTAGTGTCACTCTAAAGGAACTGACAAACAGTCCCAATGGAGCAAGACTGTGGTTTCAGTAAAAAATGAATTCATTTCCTATGTGTTAGCAAAACTGAAAGATAGTTGGTATATACTACTATAGTAATGATTAATATTTTTGTTTTATAGGTGTAGAACAGTAGAATCAGAATCTTCTGGTCAGACAGAGAAGGTAATTGATAACCTAGTGCTTTTGTGAAGTAAAAATTCATTTTAGCTGCCCAAAATTATTTTTCTTGTTACAGAAGAAAGACTAATCTGGTTATCAGGTCATATGTTTACATCCATGGGCTATACTTTGTGGGTTGGAAAGGTCAAAATATTAAAAGTGAGAAGGTATCAGGTTAAATTTTGTTAAATCAAACTTACCAGAACGGATGCAGTTGAAATATCATTACTGGTGTATCTACAAGTGAAACTGTTTTTTAAATGCTGTAACTGATATAAAATGTTCACCAGGCAATTACTGTGAGTTATTATGCAGCAGCATTTTAAAAGGTACTGTTTTTCTTTGTATTTTGTTGTATATAGAAAACCTAATTTTATAGAAAAATAGTATAATGGCATGGTATAATGTTAGGGGATATCATTGTTAGCAAGGAAAAAAGAAACTTTCTTTGGAAAATTCTCTCTCCTGACACTTTCATTCTTTTTTAGCTAAAAAGCTTAGTATTACTTCCCAAAAAATAGCCAACGGATATGCAGTTGGTTCACCAGAATGGCGCATCTCCTTTGCTCTGTTCCAGTAAATCAAGGTAGCTGACTATATGAAAAATCCCTTCTTCCTCTGTGATGCTATAGAAGCCATGATCAATGGAACTACTTAAACTGAAAGCTCCCTTGCTTAAAAGGGACAGACAGGCCTGGTGTTTGGCCATCTTCACAGAGGGGCTCTGCTCTAAAATGTACTTCCTTGTCTACCCAGTTCACCAGATTCAGCTGAGTAATGGGATATGTGTGAAGAGTTTGTTTTGAAATATTAGTCCTATTTAGTTAATCAGCCAAAATAAGGAAAAAAGTTATTCAGTACCTTGCCATACTAGCTTCTGTGCTTGCAGAATCTTCATACAAATCTATACAAAATCACAAGACAGAATCCTGCATTTAAGCAACGTACAAACTACATTTCCTTCTTTATTATTTACTGGACTGTATCTGGCACCACAATTTTTTTTTTAAATGGAGTCATGCCCTAGCTGTCTCATTAAAATATCACTTTCTACCTTCCAAATCAACCAAAGAGTTTCTGTTTTAGAAACATTTATTTAAACACACATCAGGGAAAATATATAATAACAAACTAACCAAGTCTGATTCAAACTTACATTAGCAAAGAAATTTGGAATTTAAGAAGTCTGGCAGGGATATGAATATAGTTTATCATCTTTGGGTACGCACATAAGTATTGTAATCTACTCTGGAATATGTCCAGCAGGGGCCCTTGAGAAAATAGTGAGTACAATGCTGTAGAATAATAAAAGTAATTATGGACAGCTTGAATTGCATAGTATTTCTGTATGAGCTGTAATGGCCCCTTGATACTCTAATGGGTTGTTGGGTAGCAGAGTAATTCACTTGATATTTTATAGTAGGGGAAGTGAAGAATGTTTTGATTAAATCTACACTTCTAACAGAAGTTTCAGTTTCTGGTTTTGACAAAACTTTTGATGGAAAAAGGCCTAGGATAGACTTTCTGGTGAAAAAAAACTGAGATTGACTAGTCCAGAATAGCTATAAACCAGGTATCATAGAATCATAGAAGTTGGGTCGGAAGGGACCTTGTAGATCTCCAAGTCCGACCCCCTGCCTGGGCAGGAGAAAAACTGGGCTCAGATGACTCCTGCCAGGTAGGCATCAAGACTCTTCTTAAAGACCCCCAGGGTAGGAGCCAGCACCACTTCCCTTGGAAGTTGGTTCCAGCTCCTAGCCGCCCTAACTGTGAAGTAGTACTTACGGATGTCTAATCTAAACCTACTCTCCAACAACTTGTTGCTGTTATTCCTTGTTATGCCAGGGGGCGCTAGGGGAAACAAGGTCTCTCCCAACCCCTTCTGGTCCCCGCTAGTGAGTTTATAGATGGTCACCAGGTCCCCCCTCAGCCTTCTCTTGTGAAGGCTGAACAGGTTCAGGCCCCGCAGTCTCTCATTGTAGGGTCTGCCCTGTTGTCCCCGGATTATGTGGGTATTTGAGCAGTGACATGGGATGTTGGAATCCTAGGCTCAAAGGGCACTTTTACACATGCTCTGGGGGTAAGGGAGGCAGCACTTTAATTAGAGCTGTTTCAAGAACCACTTTAATTAAAGTGCCACAGTGTGCCCAGTATCTGTGCTTCAAAATGACGGTGTAGGTACTTGAACTAAAGCTCAAATGATGCACTTTTGATGCACAAATGATCAGTGACACTGAGGCACTTCAAAATGGTGGTGGTGGGGGCACTTGAACTAAAGGTCAAATGAACTTTAGTTCAAGTGCCCCTGCCACCATTTTGAAGTGCAGGGACGCTGATTCATAGAATGTGGGAGGCTGTTGGAATCTGGTAATTACCACACTCCAGCAAACTTGATTGATCGAGTCTGCTCCAATGCAATGTAATTACAACACATTCAAGCTCCCTCCACAATCATGTACAGGCACCCACATTCTTGCTCTGCCTTATTGGTTATACTTAGTTTTCCTATTTACCAGGTACGTGTCATAGTTACTGGGCTGTATGGGCAATCACTGGCCCAAAGTGTGTTTAGTTACAACTGAGGAACAAGAGTAATACTTACTCTACTGTAGCTAGGATTTTGGTGGATAGAGCAATTTCAAGTTGCTTGCCTGATGCAGACTAGGGACTTAAGCCAAGGTCTCCCATATGAGTATAGACCATATAGCTGTTTTGCAGTTTAGTACTTTTTAATGTATCATCCTGACACAGAATTGACACAGACACAGAACTGGAGTATATTTGTAATCTCAAATCATTTCCCACCCAGATCATTTTATAACTTCTTCACGTAGATTTTGAAAGAAGTCACTATGTGTTTAACTTGCAACTAGCACTAACTACATAGATTAAGTACGTTAACCTGCTTTTATAAAAAAAAACCCAAAACAAAACAACACAGTTGACATATCTACACATACACAGTATTGGACATTGTATAAAAATAAGTCCTCTGAAGGACACACATAGTCTGTCCCCCTTTTAGCCCACAGCTTCTATAAGGTTTACAGGTAATCTTTTGGACTGGTTATGGATAAAAGAGGCAGAAACGGGTCCACAGCCCAATCTGCAAGATTAAAGGCGCTGCAATGCAGCCCACTTCCACTGTGAATTTGGTAAGGCCCTACCCATTGTGAAGTGCTGCTCAAGGGCCCTACTCATTGTTGGCCCATTGTTTTTTGGGGGGGGTTTTGTCTTGTTTTGTTTTTTACCTTAGTTTATGGTCTTCTCTGACAAGGCTGTTTTTGTTTTTACAAATTATATAGCTAATTATCTATCTAAATTTCTTCAAAATGAAACACTCCCTCTTTCTTAACAAAAAGTTATCTATTACAGGAAAATAACATCTAATACATCTGGTTACATCAATCCCTACTACTAATATTTTAAGATAAAACTATGATATGGTGTATTTGGATTATTTAATCCCTGGTCCTTCCTTATCTCCTTCCAGACCTTGTTTTGTTTAATTGTGTTTGATGCCCTCCTTTCCTTTGTTGACCATGCTGGTTGTCACATCTGCAAAGGTTCATACTACAGTCACTCAGAAACAGGCTTTGGGCCTTCTTCTTTGCAACACTTCTAAAGCTTAGTCTGGGTCCCTTGACCAAGGCTGGCAATGAAATTGTCAGGTAGACCCTGCAGCATGGACAGTGCCCAGTGTTGTGCCCATCATCAAGAAGGGGAGAAGGGAGGACCTGGGTAACTATAGGCCAATGAGCCTAACTTGTATCCCAGGGAAAATCGTGGAAAAAATCATTAAGGAGTCTATGTGTGATAGGCTTCCAGAAGTAGGATTCTGAACAACAGCCAGCATGGATTCATCATGGTCAGGTCTTGTCTTACAAACCTCATCTCCTTTTATTATTAGGTAACTTGCCACTTAGACAAGAGAGAGGCGGTTGACATGGTATACCTAGACATCCAAAAAGCTTTTGATCTGGTATCCCACAATGTTCTCGTGACAAAATTGGAGGATTGTGGGCTTAAATGTGAGACAGTTAGGTGGGTATGAAGCTGGCTGTGGGGTAGGATCCAGGGAGTCCTAATAAATGGATTTGTGTCGTTTTGGTGAGAAGTGGCCAGTGGTGTCCCTCAGGGTCGGTGCTTGATCCAGTAATATTCAACAACTTCATCAATGATTTGGATGTGGGGGTAAAGAGCTCACTGGCCAAGTTTTCAGATGACACCAAGTTATGGGGAAGCATGGTCATGCTTGAAGATAGGCTTTAGATACAGGTTGGCAAGTTGGGCGAGTCAGAACCAGATGAAGTTCAACATTGAGACATGTGAAGTGCTCCATCTGGGGATGAACAATCCCCTACACACCTACAGGCTTGGCAGCACCAATCTGAACAGCACTATGAATTAAAAGGACCTGGGGGTAATAATAAATTGTAGTATGAACATAAGCCAGCAGTGCGATGCTGTAGCCAACAGCGCAATTAATACTCTGGCATGCATCATTTGATGGATCTCAAGCAAAACCAAGGAAGTAATTCTTCCACTCTACTTGGCTTTAGTGAGACCACAGCTGGAGTACTGCATCCAATTTTGGGCATCTCACTTTAACAAGGGTGTGGTAAAGCTTGAGAGAGTCCGGAGAAGGGTCACATGTATGATCAGAGACTTGCACGGCAAGCCATATGAGGAAAAGCTGAGGGACTTGGGACTCTTCAGCCTGAAAAAGAGAAGGCTGAGAAGAAGCTTGGTAGCAGCTTACTGCTACATCAGGGGCATAAATCAAGGGCTCAGTGAACAACTGTTCACCAGGGCACCTTTGGGGAAAACTGGGAGTAATGGTCACAAACTCCTAAAAGACCCATTTCATACTCAACATTAGGAAAAACTTCTTCACAGCTAGGGTGTCCAGACTGGAATAAGCTCCCTCTGGAGGTGGTGCAGTCTCCTATCCTCAAAATCTTCAAGAGGAGACTGGACGGTGACCCTGCTGGGATCACCTGACCCCAGTTGTCTTTCCTACTTGGTGCAGGGGGACTGGACTCGGTGATCTTCTGCGGTCCCTTCCAGCCTCATAATCTATGAATCTGACAGAGGTACTCTGGAAGCCTAGGAGGGTGTGAGCCTAGTTGAGCAACTGAACTTTTAGATCAAGAGAATAATTATTGAGGTACCTCCACTGATATCAGTTATATCAAAAGAGGCAGTCTTTCATGTAATAAGTTGCTTGGCAGCTACTATGGTGAAAACTTTGCCTATCATGCTGACCAGTATTATGCTTTCCTGTCTGTTGTACCCACCTATTGTTTCTTGTCTGATATTTAGATTGTAAACTCTTCAGGGCAGTGATTTTGCTTCTCTTCTGTGTTAGTACTACAGCTAGCATGTGGGATGTGGCTGGAGTTTATGACTGAAATTATTTTGTGATATTGCAATACAAATAATAAATGAATAGAATCACATATCATGACTTACAAAAGCCTCAGTAACTTTTCTTTCAATACTGATGCCATCCAATTGACTATCCACTTCCATAGATAATGCAGGCTTACCAAACCGTATTCAAATCAAGGCCATTAACATCAATATGCTTTGGATCAAAGCCTAATAGTCTTGTTGGAAAAAAAAATTCTGAATGTTACTTGATACTTGATTTCAAAACTTGCAGCTCAGCCAAATTTAAAAACCTGTTTCTCTTAAAATTAGGCTGTATTGCTCTTCATTAAAGACTTTTTCTAGTCCAAGTTTTTTCCTAAACCTTAGAAACATAAGATTATAGGGCTGGAAAGGAACTCAAAGTTTTATCCAACACCCTGCACAGATTCCTTAACTAGATGGATGTCTTGCCAGCCTCTTCTGAAGTTTAAACCCATTGATTCATGTCTTACCCTCCGAGGCAAGAGAACAATGGTTCTCCCTCTTCTCTGTGGCAGGGTCTCAAATATTTGAAAACTGCCACATCATCCTGTACCCTCCCTTTTAATCTCCTTTTCTCTAGATGAAACACATTCTCTCAACCTTTCCTCATAATGCTTGCATTCCTTTATCATCTTTGTTGCTTACCTCTGAATCCTTTCCAGTTTCTCTACATGTTGATGTGACAGCTAGGGAAATAATCTCTGCCTTCTCAGGTCCTTCCAGCGGTGAGAGAAGAGAATCTTTATTTGTGGCAAACCAAACAAAAATGATCCCTATTATTTACCCTTTCTACATAATTTAATTTTTTATTTCCCTATTTTTTTTGCATGTTTAAGGCCTGTTGGATTCAAGGAGACTTGCATACATGGTTGAACTTGCACATAAATGTTGTTCTGAGCAGGGATTTGAGCCTAAAGGTTGATTTTCACTTTAAAATGTCTTCCTTATTTCATTTATATTAACTACTTACGCAAGGCATGTTTTCAAAGCAGTGGGATATGTCACGGGGAAAACACAAGGGACGGACCCCAAGGGGCCAAGGGAGACCCCTGGGGGCCAGCACACCCCAGGGGAGTCATAAAGAAAGGAAGAGTGAGGGAAAACCCCTTACCTGCAGCTGGAACCACGGCAGGACTGGAAGCGGCGGCGGGACCTACATGGCTTGTTAGCCGTGTCTTTTTGAAATTGTGGCCAGCTGGAGAGAGGGGGAAGGAAAATCAGCATGGGGAAATAAGAGGCGTGGCGAGTGAGGCAGAGGAGAGGAGGGTGGTGAGAAGGACAACAGGGGAGGTACTCCCAGGGCCCCTCCCTGAAGATAGAGAAAGCAGGAACGCCTCTCACGGGGCAGAAGGCTGTCTCAGAGTTCTCCAGGAGAGAGACACACATGACAGGCTAAGGAAGAAAGAAGCAGCCAAACTGCATCCCGACGCAGGACTCCTGGGAGAGGCTCCAGAGACCAGACAGGTGAGTTGGGTACCCAGGGTGGGCCCTAAAGAAGAAGAGAGATCGACAGGACTCAAGGTACTGAGTCAAGAGGGAGCAGTACAAGTGTAACCCGGCTCCAGGGACTATCCTAAGTGGGAGGCAGAAGGCTGCAACAGCTACAGGGGCTGCTGGAAAATAGAATCAAGGACATAAAGTAACCCTTCTGAGGACAGACGATAGCCCGAGCTGGAAAGGATGTTGAGGGTCTGTTTAATTTGTAGAGCACTCTCTGATAAAAAGGAAGAAGGTGGCACTAGGGGAACGGCCAGTTGTGGGTCAGGGCTAATTAGGGCACCTTCACACCAAGCTGCCCAATGGTAGTAGTTAGAAGGTCATGAGTGTTGCAGATAGTCTTTTCTATTAGGTTTTTTTTTTTGTTTTCCACCTTTGGAAAGGCTGGACAGAGGGCGACATAAACCCCTAGTGCTCACCCGGTAGGAAGGAAGGCTCTGCCAAGTAGAGGACTGAGACGGTCAGGCGGGCCCATAATGGGTAGCTTGGGTTTTGTGCGAGACCTGGTGCATAGTTCTGGGGAAAACTAGGATACCCACAGGGGAGGGCAGGCCGTGAAGGACATCTGCACTTCGTTGTGGCTGGGTTCAGGGTGAGGTACAGGGGAGGTTGGAGCCTCGCAGAAGACTTCCGCCCTAAGGCCTTGGACATAGACAAGCCCCTGTAGTCGGACCCCACCACTAAAAGAGTCATCGAAGTCCTGGCAGGCGGGATTGGGGAAAAGACTGCCCCGGGGAGAAACATCCATCTCCTGAGACCAGAGGGACAGACCGAAAAACAGCCCTACATATCCAGAGCCGAGCGGCACGGGACCGAATGATCGAGGCCTGACGGGTGCAGGATATATATGTTTAAAAACATGCATGGTTCTGACACTTTCAATAGATTTTGAATAGAGACTCTTCTCAGAGTTACAAAAGCTAGATAGCTAATCAATCTGGATACAAATTGCATAGCATGAGGTTTCTGAAGGGTAATTTTTGAAAAGTGAGTTTATTTTTTAAAATATATTCATCATAGTAAAAAGCGAATTTGACTGCTCAGTAATATTGTTTTGCTTATTTACAGATTTTCTTAGTTCAAGGATTCAGAGCATCAACCCCTTGTTAAATTGTCTTTAGATGATTTGAGCACAAAATTAGAAAACCAGTAAAAAGTGGGTAGAGATAAGCACTTTGGTGTTTTCCTAGCAGCAGGGAAATCCTTTCTTAGGTGCAGTGAGGTTTGGTAAAACCAAGATAAAGAAGATGGACTTGCAGCATTTATTATACTCCATTTTACAGGGAATAATAACCCAACAGTAAGTTGTCACTCTTGTCTGGAACTTGCTATACAAGGCCTCAGTATGGAAATATTTTGTAGACTCTAAGAAGAGTACCTGCAAAGAAGCAAAATGATCCAAAAATAAAACAACTGACAAAGAAAGGCATGTGCAAAGGTGCTTTTACTTGAAGTCTTTACATACTGGAATGGTCCTCATGGAATTACTAGTAATATTCATATGAACAAGGTAGTTAGAATGGAGACATTAAAGATAAATAAAGAAGAAAGTGCATACTACATGGGGCATGATCCATTTGTACATTTAACCTAGATGAATAGTTCCACTGTTAATGTGCTAAAATATGAGGCTTCAGTACACAGAACCTGATTCAAAAAGTGCTCCATTGATTTCCATGCATTTTTTTTTCAGATTTATGTATAGCAAAATCTTGGAGATGAATAAGGGAAAATGAAGGGAGTGGATTAATAAGCCTTGTAGAGGAAATAATGTTTAGGAAAAAAGGTGCAAACAGATTTTTCCTAAGGCATTAGAGTGAACCCAAAATAACAGGGGCATGAAAAACTGCATGTATACACAATAGTATCTGTGATCAAATTTTAAAGACTTAAGTATTTCAGCAAAATGAATCTTTATCAGAAAAACTAGAAGAGAATATGAGCAGGTGATTAAACTAAATTCTACTGGCAGCATAGGATTATAAAACCATAGTGAAGTAGGGCTGGAAGGGATCTCACAAGGTTATCTAGTCCAGCACCCTACTCAAGACAGACTCATCTCTGATTAAATCATTCCAGCCAAGTGCCTAACTTGGTGTTGAAAATCTCCAGGGTTGAGGATTCCACAACTCCTCTAGCTAGCCTGTTCTAATACTTGACCTCCATCAGAGTCAAAAAATTCCTCCTAATCTCAAATATAGATTTCCTTTGCTGCTTGAGTTCATTGGTTCTAGTCTTGTTCCCAAAGCCACAGAGAAGAGTCGATTTCCATCCCCTCTGCAATTACCTTTCAGCTATTTGAAAACTGTTATCAAATCCCCCCCTCAGTCTTTTCTTCTCCAGATTAAATAACTCTGTCAACCTTTTCATTGCTAAGAAGTGCAAGGTTTTTATATTTGGAGTAATGATAGGAAAAAGAAATAAGCTTTAAAAAAACACCTAGTAGTGTTTTCACTCCAATATTTTAGTCCTGTAAAGGGATCTGTTATTGTGAACACTTGTACTCATGCAGAGACCCAAAAGGCTTAGGTTAATTTGATTGCAAGAGCAAGGCTGAAAGACCCAATTAGTGCCTCCTGCCAGTCCCACAGTTCTCTATAACCTCTGTACAAAATCTGTTCTATAATAGAAAATTATCTGGCTTTGATGTCTCAGTAATTCTAGAATAAAAATTAGGTTAATTTTAGGACAAGGAAACCTAGAGTGAAAACAAAACATACTCTAGTTGTTTGAGTATAAAACAGACCAACCCTATAGTTCTTCAAATTAAAATTTCTGTTGTCTTGTAGGTAACTTCTTTCAGAGTCAATTTCAGTAAACTATAGTGGATTCCTGTTCAAACCAATCCCTTCCCCACCCAACCTTCTCTTCCCTCTCTCTTCTTTCAGTAGTGATTGGGGCTGTGCAAAATGCCTGTGCTTAGTTTCAGTTTTGGATTTGGCATTTCGACGGGACCATGATTTGTTTCGGCATTTTGAATCACTGTTTCATTTCATTTAGGCTGAAACTGTTTCAGGTTTTGATGCTGTTTTGATGTTGTTTTGGTGTTTTGGCCATAGGCTATAATGGGGAATGACTAACATGCCTATAACTTGGTCATTTCTTGCCTGATTCTGATGAAAACAGCAGGCATGGTACTCCCTGGTGAGGCCATGAAGCCTGTCAAGTTTCTGGGAACCTGCACTTTGTCATGGAGTAGGGTCCCTAGAGATGGCCACAATACCCTTAGGGCCCTGTGACTGTGCCAGCTCTGCCCTGCGGGTGCCTTCTCTTCTTGCCTACTGTTATGTCTTGTAGGAAAAGATAAAAGCACTTGAGCTTTAGCTCAGTCATGGTCCTAATGGACTCCACTAAACCCTGTAGGTTTTTGGACCCCTTGCTGGGACCTGCTCTAAGTAGGTGCTTCAAGGGGATACCCTAAGCCTTATAGGCTAGATGCATAGCTCCAGCCATCCCTTACCACACCCCATGCCTCGCAGAAAGTATATTGATATCGTCCCTGTAATGAGGTCTCAGTCTCACTCTACCTTTTATTGTTGCTGGGCTCTTTGTGCCCCTGTCACTGAGCCCTCACTGGCGCTGGGGCCTCTACACAACCCAGTAGTGTGCCCCAAGGAGACCTCTTCCCCTACAGCCTCAGTTCCGTCCACCACTTTAAATAACAACAGTTAAGCAGCACAGTAGCACTAGCATCTCAGGCAGCCAAACTGTCACAGAACCTTTCTTTCCTTTCCTGCAGAAGCTTCTTCTCCAGCAGCTGCCAGAGAACTCTCCCTGTCAGCCCCAGCCCTGGGGCTTAGATGTGCCTTTCTGGTCAGCTGACTGGGGACAGGTGATAGGGGTGTAGGTTGTAGGTGGGTTGGTCTAAGGACATGGCAGACAAGGTTCTTTGGGTCACTCTGGTATCTTTTAGTAGACCAACTGAATGTTTGGAGAAATGCATCTTAGCAAGCTTTTGGGTTGAAAAACCTTTGTCAGGCTGAAGAAGCACCTGCAGTTGGTGTGTGTCCTCTTCCTGGATGGAAGGAATAGTAAAGAAGCCAGAGGCCAGCATGCAATGCAGGCAAGAAGGCCAGTCAGTGAAAATGGAAATTTCCATTTCCACCTAGTGACAGAGGATGTGGAAAAGGATGAAGTACTCAATGCCTTTTTTATCTGTCTTCACAGGCAAGGTCAGCTTCCAGGCTACTGCACCTGGCAGCACAGTTTGGTGAGGAGGTGAGCAGCTGACAGTGGCAAAAGAAAAGGTTAGGAACTATTTAGAAAAGTTGGATGTGTACAGGTCCATGGGGCCAAATGGAAGGTGCTGAGGGAGCTGGCCAGTGTGAGTGCAGAGGTGCTGGCCATTATCTTTGAAAACCTGTGGTGATTGGAAGAGGTCCTGAATTATTAGAAAATAGTAAATATAATGCCCATGTTTAAAAAAAAAGGGGGGGGTAGAGTTAGGGTTAGGGGAACGACAGACCAGTCAGCCTCACCTCAGTCCTTGCATTGATGTCAAGCTAATGGTTTCCCTTTAAATCTCAGGCCACAGAGGTCATGTGCTGTATGAATTTTTTCTTCTAAATAAAATTTTAGGCTGTTTTTAAATTTATAATAGCACGAGTAAATTGTTGTACATATTACAGGAGCATTCTTTGATTTCTATAAATGTTGGGTGCTTTCTTACATTTTCTAATTAGTTATCCTTAAAAATTGTTTTATGCATAATTGAATGATATGGTGCTGAAAAGGCATTTAACATGCTTAACACAAAGGAGAATCTGAGGAAAAGAAAAATGGGGGCAAAATTTTAGTATGTACATTTGATGTAGTCTTGAAAACAGAACTATCAAGGTAAGGCAATTGATAGAATCTGTATATGTTAGTACAAGTCTTTCAAAGAGAATTTTCAGTGGGTTGGGATACCTGGACAAAAGATGCAACTTTATTTCCATTAATAAGATGTCTAATGTTAAACCTGTAATATAATCGTTATCTTCAGTGGTAATCCACTTCCTGTATGACAGTAAAGTTCTTGGTGCCTGACCCAGAGAGAATGTCCAAAGAATGTGTGTGGGGCAGTCCACTTTTACTCTTTTTGCTCCCACATCCTTCCTAGCTTCAGTACAGAGCAGTGGGCAGGAGCATGGCTGGACAGTGTCTGTCGTGCAGTACAAGGTGATCTTGGAATTGCAATTCTCTAGAGTAGCAATGAAGTTTGCTACTACTGGAGAGAACTTTCACTCCAAATTTTTGCCATCAAAGCCCATGATGAGAGGACAAATAAAAAGTTCATTTTGGTGGCAGTAATAGAGGACAGTTCCCTTCCCGGCAGCAGCAAATTCCACTGCTGCTCTACAAAATTACAATTCCCGGAATGCCTTGTGCTCCATTACACATATTGCCAGTGCAGGCTGCTCCTAAGAGTCCTCCATGCTGGCAGAGCCAAGGACAGGAGGGTGAGATGCTTCCTCCTCATTCTTTTGGTGCCTCTTCTCTTAGGTGGTGCTCAGGGTATGTGCCCTGCTCATTCACCCTATCTCAAATAGATTGGCCTCACAATTTTTCCATGTGTTCTATCCTGGAGTACCTCACTTCTTGCTATAGAGACAAATGAAGAAACAAATGGAATAGTTGAAAAGTCTATTTCTTTTGTTTGTTTGTGCTGCTAATGTTTTGCCACAAGGGGGCTACTCCTACATTTATCTAGGAGAAGTCGTCTTTGTGGCAAAATGACACACGATACCAGATAAATTAAATGTAAGAAACTGTCTCTTGAAGGGGTCTCTTGAAAAGGAAAAAATTATGTTATTTGTAAAACCAGTGTCCTTCACAGTACATATGATGTCCCATATAAAATTAGAATAGTACATATTTTTAGAGTGAAAATATGTTTTTACTCATTTCAAAAGCATTTATTCCATTCTTTTCAGTTTCTTATGCTTCCCCCATCATTGTGGTTTATTAGTACCTTCTAGTCTACTTCCAACAAAGTGGCTGTCATCTGTCATGTATTTCTTTGTTTCTCTTCCCTAGGGATGAAATCATAAATAGACTTTTTGTATATGTAATTTCTCTAGTTCATCAGGCTTTTGTTTTGTACTAAATGTAACATCATGGGCAAACGATTTGAGAATAGCATACAAAGCAGGGGGTAGCAACTAGCAATGGATGTGGCTGAAGCCAAGAGATAAATTGTAGAGGAATGATGTATGCTGAATACCACACCAAATTCTTATATTATTTGCTTTTAAAAATGTATCTGACAGAGAGATAGAAAGTAAAGCAGCAATAGAAAAGGTTATCAAATTACTGTCAGGCCTTAATTTTTAATTTCCTCATTTGTTTAAGATTATAACCTTGCAGCTAAAGGTATGCCTGTTCCAACAATAATATATATAATTGGACAAGGCATACCTTTAGCTGCAAGGTTATTTTATTCTAATATAATAAATGGCTTAGTCCATCTGTCCGTCTGTCTTTCTATAACACTTTTGCCCAACTGTGCATGCACCGAGTGACTGCGCAGGCCAGGGGTGGGGCCAGCTGAGTTAAAATAGGAGCTCCTCCATTGGCCCAGCCTCCTCCTGCAGCCTCTGGTGTGGTGGCTCCCTCCGCCCCACCTCCACAGAGGCAAAAAACCCCAAAATTGCACTTTAAAAGCAGCAGGGCCAGCTGAGGAAAAGCAGGAGCCCCTCTGTTGTAGTGGGGCTGGACTCAGAGGGAGGAAGAGGAGGGGGAGCAAGGCTGGACCCGAATGGGGAAGAGTGGGATGGAGCTGGGTCACACCCAAACCGGTGGAGGGTGGGGTAGGGCCTAAACCAGGGGGGAGGTGGGCAGGATTGGACCTGAAGGAGGGGAAGAGAGAGAATGGGGTTGAACCTGAACCAGAGGGAGCAGAGTCTGACCCGAACCAGGAGGAAGGGGAGTGGAGAGGGGTCAAACCCAAATGGGGGGGGCAGGGGCAGACCCAAAGGGGGAGGAATGAGGAGGAGCGGGGTCAGACCCAAACTGGGGGGAAGGCAGAGGTGGGATCAGACCCAAAGTGGGGGAGCAGGGTAGGACTCTAACTGGGGGTGGCAGGGTCAGACCCAAAGCAGAGGGGAAGGGGGGCAGGTCAGACCTGAACCAGGGGGAGAGAGGGTGAAGTGAGGTCAGATCCAAACTGGAGAGGTGGGGTTAGACTCAAAGTGGGGGGAGAAGGGGGGAGCAGGGTTGGACCTGAAGTGGGGGGGTTGTGGGTTCAGACCTGAAGTGGGGGGGAGGGGAGTGGTGTTGGACATGAAGCGGCAGGGGGAGGGGCGGTGCGGGGCTGGATGCAGGGCTTTGTCCCCACCAGCTCCCCTTCCCCCATCATTCTTGATGGGCAATTTGCACATGTGCGTGCGTGCATGCATTTCAGAAGAGCAACCCACAATTTAGTAAAAATCATTTCATACCAGAGATGTAAAAAAAAATGTTAAAATTATGAACGGTACATTTTACTGAAGCTTCACAATACGTAGAGTATGTTTGAGATAAATGCATTTTGTAAAGTAGTATTGGAAAGATGTTGTAGCTAGAATGCCCCAGAAAATATGCAAGAAGACAGGGCTGATTTTTCTAGGACACAGTTTTACTGGAGTATTTGCATGGTTAGGGTAGACACTTTTTAAAGATTGTTCAGATCTTCAGTAGCATAATTTTGTGTAGCTGCAATCACGTGTTAAAATTTCTGGCCCTTTACTTTAAAAATAAAACAATTTATGTCAATAGGAAGACAATCATCATTAGATATAGCAGACTTTAAAGAATACTTTGAATGGTAGAAAAACATCTATAATACTTGCAACTAGTTCAACTATTTGTTATTTGCTGCCTTGTTCATGTACAGAAATTCTCAAAAAATAGGGAAATAGTGAAGCAATTGATGAACCTGCAGGTATAACATGTATCGCCAAAACTGTGTGACAAATTAAATTCAACAAACCATATTGTATATATGTATGTCTGTGTATCTAGATAGATAGATATCTATTTACTCATGAAGACATACACATATATAATATACACGCAGGCATAGACATATACAATATGCTTTGTTAAATTTATTTGGTCACACAGGTTTGGGGATTTTATTTAGTGGTTTACTTGGTCACCTGTATCAAATCGTTATTTGAACCTGTGAGCAGCAGTGCCCAAACTGATTTTGTCACAAGGTCCGTACATTCCAGCCTCTAGGATGCCAGCTGTTAGGGCTGGATAGTTTGACCCCTAGTATGTCCCACTGACAGGGCACACCTCCCCCCAACTTGCCTGCCATGCTATGGTCTTGTAAGATTGAGGGAGAGTCCTTAGTCATCTGTGGGCACTCCCATAAGTGGCTCATGTTGATGGTTCTCAACCACAACCTACCGGATCTCACTAGGTTCTAGGCTACAGTCCTTCACACGGGAGGGTCCCAGGACAATAACACAGCCTGGTTCACTGCAGTTAGCCATGATTGGCAAGGCCCCTGGGCTAAAGTCTTCACCTGAGTACTCTTAAATCAACAAAAAGGTCCACACAGTCTTACAGCCATCCAGGTCAGGGGTACTTCCTGATGACCATGACTCATTAATTGCCCCTCAACTGGCTCTGGCTCTGGCTCTGGCTCAGGGATCCAATAAATTCACAGTTCATATCAGGGCCCAACAATGGATTTCAGCCCCTCATCGCCCACGCTGTCGGCATCAAGTCATTTGCCGCTCCCAGGAAAATCAGGTAGGCTGAGTCCATTCAACATAAACAGCTCACATGCACCCTAACCAATTCAGTGGTCCGGGCTTATCACCTCAGCCCCAACACAGTCTTTAAAGCCTCTGGCCAGTGGGCCAATCCAGTCTATTTCCAACTAAAGCAAATGTCAAGCTCAAAAAAGCAAAGTCTTCCACTGACAAACCACTGGGGTGCCTGTGATCCCAAGCACTCCCTGGAAACTCATGTCCACTACCTTGGTGCTCCTCCTGGTAAAGTGATGACTACTGGGGGATACTCCATGCCAAGATCCTCACACTCTTCCACAGAGTTTGCACCCATGGGGCTGAAAGCTCCTCTGAGCCTCCACTCTGGTGAGCAGGTTCCTCCACTTACTCAAATTGCCCCTGTTGGGGCTTTGTCATAGCTGGGCTCCACACCCTGTCTTCTAATCTCCTGGAGCCCTCTCTCTGTAAGAGTAGGGCACTCACTTATGTCATCTGCCCCAATGTGCTGGCCAATCTGCAGCTGGCATGAGCTGGTAAACCAGGGCTGCTGCTGTATCTGCAGCTTTGCTGCCTGTGTCATTGCCGGCCTTGTGGGTAAGTACACACTTTCTTGTGCCCATGTCAAGCTTGCACTTGGCCCCTGACCATCACCAGGGCACCTCCTGGGGTATCATTACTCTGGCCATGCCTCACAAAGTGTTCCCTGCTGTGAAAGAAGTGCACTCAAAACAGTTGACCACTGCTGGGTGAAAACAATACTGTGTTTTCCAGGTAGAGTAGTTTCAATGTATAGAGCACAGCTTTATGTATGTGTCTGAGAAACACCCATTCAATACTAGCTTGGTTATTTGGCAAAGCCAGCAGTGTATTGATCTGTGCAGATAAATTTATGTAGTTAGTTTTGCTATTTCGACTCTCTTCACAACAAATACATGACACTACAAAACATCTATTATCTTTTCTAAGATATGAACTCATCAGCTGTACTTGTCATTCACTCAGTTTATGCCAGATTTTCCTTGTTTACTTAAGAGAAAATTATTGTGAGAAACTGTCCAGTGAGACCACAGGATGTCTCCTCCTAAATTCTGCCATATTTCATAGTTTACAGATAGCTTCTATACTTATTTAAATAATGTTAAAATATAATCTTGACATATCCATGAATAATCTGTGCAAGGATTGGCTAAAATGAAGACAATAACATCAGTGCTAGAGAAAAACTTCTTTTCTTCCTCCTGATACTTACATGTGTGCTCACTCGAAAACAGATCTTCAGGCAATCATGGGAGCTGGGCTGGAATCTCCTAGACATGACCCCTTTTCAGCTTCCCAGCTGGGTGAAGCAATGTGGGAAGGGAGTCTGCACCTGGGCGTGGCTCTGCACCTAGCCCCAGTGCAAGGTTCTTCCCATCTCCCCATCAGTCCAGAGGCTGATAATGGGGCATGGCTCCCAGCTCCTGTTCTGGGGAGCAGAATCAAGACCCCACTGCAGACTCCCCTTCCTTTCCCCAGGCTGGCAGCACCTAGGTGGCATTCTGCTTCCCTCCTCTCCCCTCACCACTCCAACCAGCAGCACTCAGCTGGGAGTCGGGTGCTGGGTGAGTGGGATCAGTTTTTCCCCCACCCCTCCTCAGCCACCCAGAGTGATAGTGCTTTGGCTAGGGAGCAGAGGGGCAAGGCAGACCCTGTTCACTGGAGCAGACAGCACAGCCCAGGGCTGCAAAGCATCATGGGATGCTGGGGGATTGTGAGTTAACTTGAACCAGGGGGGCATCTGGGACAGAAGTTCCATAAACCAGCTTGACTTAAATCAGTTAAGTCTGATTTTACATTCAACCATGTTTGTCTTAAACCAGTTTCAGCCATTTTGAAATTAGTGTATCTGCACTGAATGTCTGTTCTGTTACAGGTTTAAACAGGTTTCTGATCACTTAAACTGGTTAATGTGTAACTTCTGTCCCTAGCTGATGAGACTGTTTAGTGTTATTGGAAATGGTTCTGTCAAATATTGGAGGATCAATGGAAGTTTCAGTAATAGTTTCAGAATATAGAAAATATAGTACAACCTTTGTTTGTGTTAAAGGTACGTACAAACGCTCATAGTATGGGTAACAGGCAGGAGGAACTCACCCTCCTGCTGGCTGACACCAGCCCGGACATAGTGGGGATTATGGAAACATGGTGGGATGCAACGCATGATTGGGCAGTGAATGTCAAGGGCTATAGGCTGTACAGGAGGGACAGGATAGGAAGGAGAGGTGGGGGTGTGGTGCTCTATATTAAGGAGGAATACACATCCTCGTCAATTAGCAAGGAGTCAGGGGAGGGGCAGTCTGAAGTGCTTCAGGTTAGAGTACAAGGCAGTCAAGGGGAAAGAGACTTAACGGTGGGAGTCTACTACAGACCTCCCAACCAGGGAGAAGAGCTTGACCAGAAATTCTTGGGTCAGCTCACAGAGGTAGTGAAGGCTAAGGATGTGGTAGTCATGGGGGACCTGAACTTCCCGGACATCTGCTGGGAAGAACAGTCAGCCAGGTCTGAACGCTCACGTAGGTTCTTGGCCAGAGTGCAGGACCTCCAGAGTGCACAGCCCCACCAGGGGAGACGCCTTGTTGGACCTAGTGCTGGCCACGGGTGATGATCTGGTGAGGGGGCTGCGGGTGCTTGACCACCTGGGTGACAGCGATCATCGCCTGCTGGAATTCACCATCCAGCGCGAGGTGGCAAAGGCATGCAGTAAGGCAGCGGCCCTAGATTTTAGGAGGGCAAACTTCAACAAGCTAAGAAGGATAGTTGGAGAAGCACTGAGATCCCGGAGGGGAGGGGAGCCAGGTGTCCAAGGAGAGTGGTCGCTTCTTAAGGAGACGATCCTCCAAGCCCAAAGGAAGGTAATCCCAATGAGGATCAAAGGGAGCAGGAGAGCACACCAGCCTCCGTGGCTCACCAAAAGCATCTGGGAATGTCTTCTTGCTAAAAAGGAGGCTTACACCCAATGGAAAGAAGGGGTCATCACCAGGGTCATCAACTATTCTGTAGTTGCTCGGGGATGTAGGGGGGTAGTTAGGAAGGCCAAGGCAGAGATGGAACTGGGACTAGCTTCCCAGATTAAGGACAATAAGAAGTCCTTTTTTAAATACATAGGGGGTAAAAAGAAGGTCCCGGGTAATGTGGGGCCCTTGCAGGACGACATGGGTAACTTGGTTGTCACATCAGAAGGCAAAGCTAACATGTTTAACGATTTCTTTGCCTCCATCTTCCTAAGTAGGGACCAGAAAAGCCACCTCCCTCCTGGGCCCCCCTCGGGCCCCAGGGGAGGCACACCTGGGCCACGGGTTAGCGAGGATTTAGTTAGGGAGCTTCTGGAGGGGTTGGATGTATTCAAGTCATCCTGTACGGATGATCTCCACCCTAGAGTTCTAAAGGAACTGGCCAAGGTCATTGCAAGTCCCCTGGCACGGCTTTACGAGCACTCGTGGTGCTCTGGTGAGGTACCGGAGGACTGGAAGAGGTCCAACGTGATCCCCATCTTCAAAAAAGGCAGGAAGGAGGACACGGGAAACTATAGGCCGGTTAGTCTTACCTCGATCGTAGGCAAGCTGTTCGAGAAAATTATGCTGGCACACATCCAGGAGGGGCCAGCAGGGGACTGCATGCTTAGGGGCAAACAACACGGGTTCATCAGTGGCAGGTCCTGTCAGACCAACCTGGTGGCCTTTTATGATCAGATCACCAGATCATTAGATGCAGGGGTAGCAGTGGATATAGTCTTCCTGGACTTCCGGAAGGCTTTCGACACTGTCTCTCACCCCGTTCTCATTAAGAAACTGGGGGGCTGTGGTGTAAACACCCACACAGTCAAATGGGTCGCCAACTGGCTGGAAAGCCACACCCAGAGGGTGGTAGTGGATGGGTCCTTCTCAACTTGGAAGGACGTGGGCAGTGGGGTTCCACAGGGCTCGGTCCTCGGGCCCGCACTGTTCAACATCTTCATCAGTGATTTGGATGAGGGGGTAGAAAGCACCCTGTTCAAATTTGCTGATGACACTAAGATGTGGGGGGACGTGGACACACTGGAAGGATGCAACAGGCTACAATCAGACCTAGACAGGTTACAAGGGTGGGCGGACGAGAATAGGATGGGTTTCAACACAGACAAGTGCAAGGTGATGCACCTCAGGAGGAACAACTGGCACCATGCCTACAGATTAGGGAACTCCCCTCTTGTCAACACGGAGGCGGAAAAGGATCTTGGGGTCATCATTGACTTCAAGATGAACATGGGCCAGCAGTGTGGGGAGGCAGTTAGGAAGGCCAACCGCACCTTGGCATGCATCCACAGATGCATCTTGAGCAGGTCCAGAGAGGTGATCCTCCCCCTCTATGCGGCACTGGTCAGGCCGCAGTTGGAGTACTGTGTCCAGTTCTGGGCGCTGCACTTCAAGAGGGATTTTGACAGCATGGAGAGGGTCCAGAGGAGGGCCACTCGTATGATCAGGGGACAACAGGGCAGGCCCTATGAGGAGAGGCTACAGGACCTGAACCTGTTCAGCCTCCAAAAGAGAAGGCTGACGTGGGATCTTGTGGCCTGTTATAAACTAGTCAGGGGGGATCAGCAGGCATTGGGGGAGTCACTGTTCCCCCGAGCACCGCCAGGAGTGACCAGGAATAACGGTCACAAGCTGGCAGAGGGTAGGTTTAGGTTAGATATCAGGAGGCGCTACTTCACGGTCAGGGCAGCTAGGATCTGGAACCAACTTCCAAGAGAAGTGGTGCAGGCTTCTACCCTGGGGGTGTTTAAGAGGACGTTAGATGAACATCTTGCTGGGGTCGTTTGACCCCAGTATTCTTTCCTGCCATGGCAGGGGGTCGGATTAGATGATCTGCTCAGGTCCCTTCCAACCCTAGAAACTATGAAACTATGTCTGTGATCCCTGGAAGAATAAGAATATGTTCCAAATACTCTCCTGAGGAAGCTATCAAGCTGTAAGTAAGTTACTTAAGAAACTGATCCATGATCAGTCTTAAGATTGGTCTTATTTAATAGTTTATTAATGGCCTTGGCACAAAATTAGAATTATGCTAATTAAGAATGCTGGTGATGTAATGTTGGGAAGCATTCCAATACAGAGGAATATCAGAATGTTATGCATAATATATATGGGATAAGATGTAATAGTAAAAAGTATAAGGCCATACGTTTAGAGAGTAATAACAAAAAATTCTTTTATATGTTGGGGGCTTGCTGATTGGATGTGACAAAAAAAGAGAGGGCATGGCATATTAGTCAATCACAGGATGCCTATGACTTGCCAAGGTGATGTGGTTGTAAAGATGGAAAATGCAACCAGACAAGGTATTTCCAGCATTTGTTTACAGAGATAGGAAAGTACTAATACTAGTATACAAGGCTTAGAAATTGTTGTTGGAATACTTTGTTCTGTTCTTGTCACCTTTGTTCAGGATAGATAAATTCAAGCTGGGTTATGTGAAAGAAAAGCTACAGGGATAGCTGGAGCAGTGGCAGGTCTGTCTTTGAGAGAAGGTTAAAGCTATGTTTAGACCACAGACTTACTGTGTCAGGCAGTAGCACCCTCAGACGATCTGCCTTCAAATCTGGGAGCTATGTAGCCATGTCTATAAGACACTGCATACAGGCTGCAGGGCACCAAGAATTGAAAATAAAATCAAGACTATCATTGTGCAATTATATATACCCATGGTGCATCTATATCTTGAATACTGTTGTACAGTTCTGCTCTCCATATCTCAAAAAGAATGTAATAGAATTAGAAAAGGTACAGAGAAGGTAAAGAAAATTATCAGGGGTATGTAGCAGGTACCATACCAGGAGAGACCATCTGCCCCATATCACTCTCATATTTGATTCTGCAACAAGAGACTTTTTTCCACATGTTAAATGGAGAAAAAAACTTTTATTTGAGTAAATATTGTAGGTCTATTAATAGCTGTTTAAGAGAAGGGTTGGAGATATTTCCTCTGGCATCTCTACATTAATAATGATGAATGCCAGGGAGTGTAATGAAACCATCAGGTTCTCGTCCGCCCATTTGCTGAGTCTGTCTAGGTCAGCCTGGATCGCCCTCCTGTCTTATGGTGTGGATGCTTTACCCCAGATTTTGGTGTCACCAGCGAACTTGGCCAGTCCGCTTCAGACTCCAATGTCCACATCATTAATGAAGATCTTGAACAATATGGGTCCAAAGACAGAGCCTTGGGGGACCCCACTGGTCACGGGGCACCATGATGATTGACTTCTGTCAATTACAACCCTCTGGGTCTGACCATGGAGCCAATTTCCCAGCCAGCGGATCGTGGTGGACCCAAGGCCACAATTGGCCAGTTTGGCCAAAAGGTGATCATGGGATACCAGATCGAAGGCTTTTTTGAAGTCAAGATATATGACATCAATCTCTTCTCCCTTGTCCAGGTGATAGGTCACCTGGTTGTAGAAGGAAGTGCCATTGGTCAAGCAAGACCTACCCGCAAGAAACCTGTGCTGGCTATCCTTCAGGATGTTGGCATTGGCCAGTCTATTAAGGTTTAATATACTTTTCTAAGGTCTTCCCCAGGATAGAAGTCAGGCTGATGGGCCTGTAGTTAGCCGGATCCACTTTCCTCCCTTTCTTGAAGATAGGTACCACATTGGTCTTCTTCCAGTCTTCGGGCAGTATACCAGAGTGCCAGGAGTTTTCAAAGATCTGTACCAGAGGCTGAGCAATTATGCTCGCCAGCTCCTTGAGTACCCTGGGGTGTAGATTGTTAGGGCTGGCTGACTTGAAGGTATCCAGCCTCTCAAGGTGTTCCTTCATGAGGTCAACATTGATGGAGGGCAGGGGATCTCCCTCACCTGGACCTCCCTGTCCCATAGTGGGCATGGGCATCCCATGGGACTGATGAAAGACCGACCCAAAGTCCCCATTTAATAGGTTGGCTTTTTCCTGGGCGTCAGTTGTTAGTTGTCCTATCTGGTTCAGCTGGGGTCCAGTGTTGCCTTTGCTTTTCCTCCAGCTCCTCACATATCTGAAAAAGGACTTTTTATTATCCTTGATGCTCAAAGCTAGTTGGAATTCAGTTGCAGCCTTGGCTTGTCCGGTCCTGCAGGAAGCAAACCAGGACAGTGCAGAATGTTCCTCCTTTATTATCCAGTAAGGACAAGCCACATGTATAGGCAAGGAGCAAGAAACTATAAATAGTGGCCATTTGAGAAGACCATACTAACACTGGCAAAACTGAAGACATAACCATGGTATGAAGACAACTTAGAATCTGTAAAAATCTGTTGCACTGGAAGCAGAACTCGAAAGGAACACAGCATCTTCAGGAAGATGCTTCTGCACAAGAAAATCAAGACTAAAAAGGAATTGTAGAATTGGGGGAGAGGAGAGGATATTATATGAAACAATAATTAAGGGAGTTACTGTCACAGGAACACTTTCATACAAAGAGAAATAAAAAGGAATTAAGATGTACAAAAGCCCTAGTTTAGTGAAGACCTGATGGCAAGTGTAGGCAAAAGGAAACACTTTGAGAAGAACACTAGATTTAAATCTGCAATACAATAGAAAAAGGAAGCACAAGGAAGGCAGATGCATGTTATCTTGTAATTGGGACCATTCAGAGATATAACAGGAAAAGAATCAAGTTCCTTTTGGACAAATGAAGTTACACAAAGCCACTGAGATGCAGAGACCAGAAAATCCAGTCAGATTGCAAGAGTTTGGGGGGTGTAACCATCAGCAGTCTGAAAAAATCAGTGTAAAGCTTGCAAACAAAGCCATCTTTGGACTGAAAACATAAAAGTAGTACCAGGAAAAATGATCTTTATGACTATTATCTAATTTATTAATAATCTTGAAAGGAAAAAATGGTAGGAGATGAGACAGTTTAAAGCACTGCATTTATGCTTATTTTAAATACTCCTAGAATTACTATTAAATACTTAAATACTTGGTATTCAGGGTGAGGCTGGTCTTGGGAGTAGTACTGAGACACCAGCTTAGCCATCTGAACCACTTCATGTTTAAAACTGATCTTTCTAGTTTGGTCCAGTTCAGTAACAGCAATCCCATGACTGCTTCTCTTGAGAACGAACCATTTTATGTTACTTTTTTTTTTCTTGTCCCTCCCAAGGTCATATCACTGTTAAACTTTCTAAGAAAAAGATTGAAAGAGACATGCCTGATGAGAGAAGGGATAGCAACTGAAGGAAAAGAAGAAGCTGACATATAGATTAGTCTTAGGTATGTTCAGTGCTGGGTTCTCTAACTTCAAAATGAGGGCTGGTTATTTGAAATGTGCTCAGAATATTAATTTTTTTAAAAATTTGTACTACTTCTAGACTACTTATTTTAAAAGAATTTGTTTTATTTACCCCTCTTAGAAATGTCTCTGTCTTTCCTTCACATTCTTTCACACGCAAATATACTTTCTTGCTTGGAGTGCTTTAGCAATTCTGTATGGTTAAGCATCTAAATTGAACAAGAGATACCATTTTTTTTTCAGATTACACAACAATCTGACAAGATTCTGTGATTTATAATATGGGACAAGAGTCCTAAAATTGTAGTACATAATTATATTCTAGTGATTTGTCAAAATTGTCTTGAAACTTCTGCCTAATTAGACCTGAGGGGTCACTGAAATAAATTACTTGGGCCATGATGACTAAGTCATATTTCTAATGGCTAATATTTTAAAGGTATTCAGAAAGAGCTAGCAGAAAGATAATTCTGCTGTGATTTTAATAAAATTAGAGGTATAACCTTCACATTTGGAGAGAAAAACCCCTCTGCAAATTGTAATCCGTATCACAGTAGATGAGTTTTGCATGCTATGAATACGTTAACAGTGTATGCCACTGCCAGACTATCATTACAGAGATCTTCAACGGTAATAAAATTATATTCTACATTTTTAGCTTATCTAATTTTGTTAATTAAATACTGCAGGTTATATCTGAAAAGTATGCATTCTGTGCATTAAAGGACTAATCATGTGACATCCTGTATCTTCTCATCAACAATTTTTTTTCAATCAAATTGCAATGGAGGCCTTTTCTCCTTAAATCATTCAGAGAGAATAGAGAAAATTACAAGCTGTAACTTCACTGATGGCTAATATGCAGTGTGAAACATTAAAATGAAGAAGAATCATGTTTTGTCATCTGAAAGATTTTAATGCTGTGCTGATTATTTTGGGATCATAATTATAATGCTAGATCTTTATCGCTTCTCAGCAGTGACAGCTACGTAATTTGTCTGATTTGTAACAAACTATTGTTCCAAAATAGGTTTATGTAAAAGAGTAGAAATCCTGTCCTCAGCCAAAAGTCCCACTGACATCCTATAATACAAGATTGTGCCCTAACTGTGCAGTATGTGGAAGAAGGAGGTCTCCAGTGCAAAAGTGCAGCAAAACACTTAACAACATAATATCTTTAAGCGCATGCTTGTGACTCAGCTTCGTTAAGTAAGTACTTAAATCTTTTCCTGAATTCAGATCTAATTGTTTAAAATGAAGGGAAAATGAAGAGAAAATTATTTCTTATAGATACCCTTTTACATACCTTTTTCAGAAAGCCTATCCTCTGAAGATTATATGTTTTGTGTGTGTGTTTGCCAAAATAATTGTCGCCGCCTACACTAAAAAGATTTAAGGCAATGATATCTTAAAATGGACTGGGGATGTAACAAGTCCATTAGGCAACAAATTTCAAGGTTTTAAAATTAATTTTTGTTCAGCATTAAAATTGAAGGAAGGTTCTTCTATCTGAGACAAAATAAATAAATAAATAAATAAAAATCAGCTTCCCTGCTTAATACACCCATCCCAATTTGCGGGGAAAGGGGCAGGGGTGATTTTAGGGGAAAGATGTGTGCTGTATGCAAGAAAATATAGTGTATTTATTTATTATTCAGCAGTAGTATCAACTTGTTTTCTTGCTGAAATACTACATTGCTAAATTGGAGATTGTGCTAAATCAGGGGTCAGCCTGTAGAGTCAGTGGATCCAGCCTGCAGAGCCTGGGGGCTGGGGTGTTGAGGTGCCATTCAACACCCAGACGTTTTACCTGTGCTGCAGCTGGGTGGCAGGGAGCTTTGTCCATGCCATGCTTTAGCTGGGCTTTGGGAAGAAGCGGCGGCTTCTCCCCAGTGGTGGCTCAGTCCAGGCACAGGCCCACCTTGGATCCAGGCTGATCATTTCATCCCACTGCCAAAAAATGTTGTTGACTTCTGGACAAAGCCACCAGGATGTTAACACCAAATTGACCACTCCTTCCTCTAGGTCTTCTTTCATATTTTTACGCACACACACACACACACGTGCGCGCGTGCACACACACACACACGTTCAGTCGGGTGGTTGCAACAGAACTATTTCTCTCTTGAAGGCAACAAAAGTTAGTCAAGACTAGGGCCGATTGAAACTTTTCCTGGACAGAATAATAAGTTTGCAGTGGAACCAGAAATTTTCATCACATTCACAGGCATGTGCTTTTTGCAGAAAATATCAACAGTTCATTAAAAAATTGAAGGCCTGAAAGGTGAAGAGACTGTCTTAGGTACAAAGTGAAACTAAAATATTTTGACAGGCTGTTACAGTGTTTCATGGAGTGCTTTATGTTTCTGTCTTTCTATGATCATGCAGTGTAATGTAATATACTGCATCAGCTCCTCAAGAAAGGAAACCATAACACATCATGGGAGAAGTATCATGTCTGGTGAAACTTAACAGTAGTGGAAAATGAAGACACCAGAACTATAAATTTTGTTGAGGTCCAGTTGGCATTTCCATTTCAGCCAAAATTTTTCTGTTTTTCAGTTTTTACCAGTTCTATTCGATGTATTACAGTGCTGGAACATCCTGTGATTCCATATTATAGAATGTCATATTTGTTAGGGACCAGGGACATGGGCAGCCAAGTGAAGTCCAGGAACTGGGTTTGCAGGGAGAGCCAGGAGTCAAGACAAAAGATCCAGGTCAGCCAGGCACCTAAACCAAAGTTGGGCTATGCTAGGAATCAGAGGTTCTAATAAGCAAGTCAAGGAACTAAAAAAGAAGTCAGGCACAAGCACCACAATCTTTGCTTATACAGCATAGTGCTGGCTGGGATTAGCTTTTAAAGCCTGGAGTAGGTGCAGCCTGTTGACTGCAGCCTCAGGGGGTTGGTTGTCCTCATTGCCCTGTTAGGACCAGCTGGGTTCAGGGCACTGATCCAAGCTTGCTGCAGGTGGAGCTTGTTTCCCTGTAGCCTCAGGGATGTCTTGCCCTGATGATTCAGTTGGGGCCTGCTGATCTGAGTTCATTACAGTATGTTCATTGCAAATCTGATAATAGCAGAGGTGTCACTAGAAAAAGAGGATGGGTTTACTGCACCTACTCCAGGCTTTAAAAGCTAATCCCAGCCAGCATTTAAAAGCTTTATATTTTCAGTTGCAAGAATGCTACTGCCCTACAGCTGTCACTAAACTTTTAGCTGGCCACAGTGTGCATGTAGCATTTTGATGGGATTGCAGGTAGGTGTTAACAATGATGTTAAAATTGACCTCTTATAATAGACCAACATTTTTCTCCTATTAGGTGCAATTAGTTTGTGGCTTTTCGACTGAGGTTATCTGTGAAAAAGCAATGAACAGAGATCAAAATGCTCCATAGATGGTCTCAGTTTATAAGGAACTTTTGTTCAGGGTGATTGATCAAGTGACCTATAAATACTTTCTCCTCAGTTTTACTGTCACTACTTAGTGGCTTTCAGCCTTTTTTTTTAAGACTTAAGGTATCCCATGGAAAATGCCAGCTTTTAGCTTTCACTCATTTTCTGACTAGGGAAAAACAATAGAGTAAATCTGTTGTAAGAAACTGACTACAACAGGTCAGAATGCTTTTGACATTGTGAATTCCTATTTGAAAGCTCCCGATTTATTTTGTGGATCATGTGCAGGTATTTGCATACCTAATGGGGCTAGTATTGTGTGGCACCCCCAAAGGCTCTTGCACCAACCTAGAGGACAGTGACATCTGGTTGAGAATTCCTGCCTTAGTTTGCCTGTAACAGCTGCAGTGAGGAAGATTATTAGTGGACTGCTGGTAAGAGAAGTCTAGCAATAGATCCAATTTCAGAACAAGGATCTTTTTTAGTATTATGCCAAGGCTATATAAAAGAAAGGGTTCTTGTCTTTATTATAGTATCTGCAAAGTTACCCTCAAAAGAGCTTTTGGTGACAAGCCCAGAAAATCTAGGCTGATTCAATCTGGTTAGGAAATAAAATTTTACTGACTTTGAGAATTTTTCCATTAACTTCACAGATTGCCCAAACCTGTTTCTGTGCCTCTGTTGGCAAAGCAATATCTTGATTAGACAAACACAAAGGGTTTTGTTTTTCTGCTGGATACCCATGTTGTTTAGTATTGGGAGCCTCTAGGAACATTTTCTGTGTGTTGGATTCATGTCCTTCCTGGCCAATTAAACGAACAAGGAGATGTTTTTAGATGACATTTTCAATACTTCCTCTTGTGGGCAGGGAGCCAAGTGCTCTCAAGAAACACCAGTATGATTTTCATGCAATAATAAACTATAACTTAGTGTTCACAGGCTTGCAAACTATGTTACTTATGTCAAATTCTCCATGAGGGGGGAGAGGAGGTTGCTTGAGTGAGTACTAGCAGAGGAACTTTTGGCAATATCCAGTTCTCTAGTCCTGGCTTATTCAGTTTCAGATATGACTATGAAGAACAACTTTAGTCATACTAGCTGGTGATCTCTGGTAGCAATGCAGATAATGTGATATCTAAGGGACTGAATGCATTTACAATGTAATTTACATCTTTATTTTTTAACATCGGTGTAAATTGCCAGACATCCAGAACAGATACATGGGCAGCTATCCAAAGGTAGCTGTTTTCAGTAGGTGCTGTTACAGTGCCTTGTGACTAAGTCAGAGTCAGGAAAAATACAGGCTGCAGGCTGAATCTGGCCCACCAGGCAATTCCTACTGGCCCATGGGACCCCCCCATAAGCCCTCTCTAAACCCTGGCCCTTGCTGCCCGTCTGCAAGCTGGCACCTCCATGCAGGACTTATGGCTCTGGTTGCTAAGCAACATGCCTCCCCCACCAGCCTGTCCTGACCTGCCCCAGCCTTGAGCTAGGGGCACTGGAGACCAGAAGCCTCTGCTTGGTCACCTGAGCTGTTCCCAGTCTGCCTGCCTGAGAGCTTGGGAATGAAGTTGAGGCTTGAGCTGAAGCAATGAAGGGCTGGGGCCAGGGACTCCTGGTGGGGGAAAGGGGGCAGGATCGCAGGGAGCTGTGTGCTATGGGACCAAGCTGGGCTGGCCCCACACGCTACTACCATGTGCAGCTGGGGACTTGGGTGGGAGCTGTGTGTTGTAGGACTGGGCTGGCTGGCCCTGCACACTGCAGGAGAGCAGGAGCTGTGCACTATGGGGCTAGGTGAGGCTGGCCCTGCACACTGCCACCATGTGCAGCTGAGGTCTTGGGTGGGAGCTGCATGTTATGGGGCCTGGTGGGGCTGCCCCACACGCTGCTGCCACCTGAGGCTGGAGATTGGTGTGGGACTGTAGGAGCTGCACACCATGGGGCCGGGTGGAAGTGGCCCCACATCCTGCCACCACGTGTGGCCAGGGACTTGGACGGGAGTGTTATTGGTCCAGGTAACTCTGCACTCTGCTGCCACCTGCAGCTGGAGACTGGAGTGGGCGTGCAGGAGGTTGCACACTATGGGGCTGGGCAGGGCTGGCCCCACTCATTGCCACCTGTAGTAGGATGGAACCCTAGGGTCGCCGTGCTCTCCCCTAGGGGCCTCCGTACCATGCCAAATGTTCTCTGAGCACCCTCGGAATCTCACCTGCCATGTCTTTGATTTTTAGGTATTTATTGGCTATGGTTCTGCTGCTACCCCACATCTCGGTTCTATAATGGGGTTCCAGGCACCCCAGCCTTATGGGCTGTGTGTGGCTCCAACCACCCCTGTACCACACCCCAAGCCTTGCAGATATCCCGGACATTGTTCAGTCTGTTTCACTCTCTGCACCCCACCAGCGCTCCGGCTTGTCTCGCAACCAGGTCCCCACCAGCGCTCCAGCTTGTCTTGCAACTGGGTCCGCACTGGCACTCCAGCTTGTCTTGCACCTGGGTCCCCGCCGGCACGCCAGCTTTCCACTGCCTTTTGCTCTGGGGCTTCACGCTGCCCCGTCTTGCTCTGGGGTTTCTCGTTCACCCCGAGCCTCACTGGCACTCAGGCTTTCCTGCAGCCTTGTCTCATCCTGAGCACTCTCTGGGGCTCTTCACCCTGCCCCCTTCTCGTGCTGGGGTCAGTGCACCCCGGAATGCTGCGCCGTCTCTGGCACCAGGGTCCCCATGCTACCGTGGAGCCCCTATGAGGCCTCCTCCAACCCCTAATGGCTTCACCAACAAAAATACAAACCAATCGACTATGACACAAATATATGCCTCCTGGCTAAAATGTCCTCCAAATCACACCACAGGTGTTCTATCACTCATCCGTGTCACTACCTGCTCGTACATCCAGGCCTTTTCTCCTTCACATGTTCAGGGCCAAGCTCCTTCCTCCTTGGCCACAGTCTTCCCCCTGGGCTTTGGCCTGCAATTTATATCTGACTAAACAGGTGCATGTCCTTATTGCCCTCTGGTTGCCCCGAGCAACCAACACCTGAGCCACTACTCCAGCTTTCCAAGTAGCGGGCACCTTAGTGCCCTGCTACACCACCACATGCAGATCCACACCCCACCATAACTCCAACCCTTTTCCAGCCCTACACTCACTCTCATCCCCCTACCCCCACCATACCCTCACCCACATGCACCACACACGCACACCAACTTCCCAACCACATACTCCACATGTACACACCCTTACTGCCCACCCCCCATACAGGGGTTTTATAAAGCCTTTGTGCAAATTTAAACTTGAATAACTTTGGATGTACACATGACAGAAGAAAACTGTCAATGGTGACTGAAAGCATAATTCATTAAGTTTTAACACAATACAGCTCCAATTTCTAGGCTTCAACATAACCACCGTCTTTTGTGATACATCGTTCAATCTGATTTTCCAACTAATAGAAAACATTTTTCAGTTGCTGCTGAGTGCTTTCTTGAATTGCATTTGTGATCCTTACCCTATGCATAGCTTACACGATGCTAAAAAACTTAATGAATTATGCTTTCAATCACTGTTTGCAGTTTGCTTCTACAATGTGTATATCCAAAGTTATTAAATTTTAAAATTGTACAAGGGCTTTATAAACACCCTGTATACAAGAGTAAAAATGTCTTTTGTGCTTTTATGCAATCACCTCCAGATACACTAAGCAAACACATAAATCAGGACAAAATATTTTTTAAATAAAATAAAAATAAGTTATAATAGATGTTTGATTTTTTTTTTTTTTTTAAGTATATGATTTTTTTCCTGGTTTGAAGATGCCCCCCCGGCCCCCCGCAAGGAGTACTTCTGAGGCAAGAGGAGGGACTTCCAATGGCAAAGGTCGGGGTTAGGTGTCCTGACAGGGCTCCTGTCAAGGCACAGGGCTACCCTTGCAGCCCTCAACAGTTCACCAAAATTTAAGTGGCCCTCCAGCCAAAATAATTGCTTACCCCTGAACTAAGTGGTGGTGGAGCAGGTAACATCTTGTTTGTCTTGAGCACATTACAATCCCAGGTAGCTGCAAGCGGACAATACTTACACTGAGCTAATTGGTGTAGTTTTACTCATGATTTTTCACTGGGTATATATGTGATTCTGTGTCAGATTTGAGTAAGTTACACTGCTGGGGGGAAATACGTTGTTTGTTCCCTTTTTATGCCAGTGTGATTGTTTGGTATCACGGCTCTGCTGATTTTTATCTGCCTTGCAGCCCTTGATTTCTGTTGTGTGTCTATGATTTATAAGCCATGGATAGAATTGCACTAGAGGGGCTCAGTCCTTTTATTTCAGGAGGTATTCACAGAGTATAGATCATCCAACTTTAATATGAGCTGCCATTTAGTTTCAAGTTGTAATTTGAGATGTTAGTTTGAACTTTTAAACACCCAGGGGCCTGATTCTGTTCCAACTATTAGGCATCTAAGTGCACTTAGAAGCCTAAGTGCAAATCTGTTCCACCTTGTTCAAGTTCTAAAAATCCATGAACATATCTACTTTTGTAACACCCTGCCATTTTACCCTTAAGGTGACAAAAAAAGCAATGAGGGGGAACCAGCCATCATTTTTATTAACTGTTTTTGAAGGGTTGACTAGGGTAGAATAAAATTGTATTTAGGTTCCTAAGTTCGCTTAATGTGCTTAATAGGTTGAATGGAATTTGGCTTCAAATGACTTGTTATAACATTATCTGAGAAACCGTCTTCTGCCTTGTACCATATTGCTAAAATTGTGATCTGCAGAGTCAGGTTTGTAATAGAGTAGAAGGTAACATAGAGGTGTTCAGTGTGAAAGCCACTCTATTTTGGATTTGTTTCCTTTCTGGCTGGCCAGAACCTGAATCTGTTAACCTTTCAGACAAAGTTTATAAATGTCTGGGAAGAGGTTGTCTGAGACGTTTTATCTCTGTAAATGGAAAGCTACATATATTGAAGGTGTGATAAGTATTTCATTATTGTTATTTATGTGCAATTGCAATGTTAATTATTGTACATGTACTAATTGCAGATATGGCTTCTAGTTTGGCTATATTAGTGGTTCTCAACCTTTTTATACTCAAATCACCCCTCAGAAAATTCCAGTTTTTAGTTTTCACTTCTTATTTTGACTGCAGAAAAACATTAGAGCATTTTTTCTGCTGCAGAGAACTCAGAAACATCATAGTGGCAGAATATTCCTATGGATTCCTTTTTGAAATCTCAGACACGGTTTTTTGGGTGAATCTGATATCTTTTATTAGACCAACTTAAATAGATGGAAAACAATTATTAAGCAAACTTTTGGGTTCAAAAACCCTTCATCAGGCTAAGGAAGTTTCAGCAGTTGGTGTGTGCTCTTCCTGGATGGAATGAAACGTAAAGAGGCTGGTCTGGTATGCATACAAGACAGGTAGTCAGTGAAAATGTAGATTGAGGAGTCAATGGGTGAGAGACAGGCTGCAGAGGGGTGGGGGGAGTGGGAGAGAGAAGGGGGATGAATAGTGGAGAGATACCTGGGCAGTCAGATGTCAGGCAGGTTATAATGTGTCATAAATCTCTCTTTCCCCCACCAAAGAACCTTGTCTGCCTATGTCCTTAGACCACCATGGCTACAACCTGCACCCCTTTTTGAAATCTCTGAATTTATCTTGTGAATTATGATGACCTACCTAACAGTACTTTGTGTGGCACCCATTGGCACCCTTGAAGGGATCTCAAGCTACTTTAGGGCACTACAGTACCTTGGGTAAGAATTACTATACTATATAGTAATTGGTATTTTGTTTTAAAAGAGTTGCTTTGCCTTTGTCCAGAAATGACTTGGATACTTTGGCCTACATTTTCAGAAAACTTTGTGCTTTACTCTCATTGTTTTCAATTAGAGTTAGGACCCCAAGTAGCTTTGAGAATCTGAGCATTCAGGGTACCTATACAGATGCCAGAGGTTGGAGCGGACTCGATTGAGTCTGCTGAAGTGTGCTAATGAGCTTGCTTGTGCAATGACACTCCTTGTACAATGAAGCCTTGGTCCATGAGTAGGCCTTCTTGATATTGTGGTGATACGAATAATAATAAACAATTTTATATTCCTTTTTTAAGCACCTGTTACAAGACTCTTCTGAGCATATTTATTTTGTGCCCTCTTTAGATTTAGAGGAAATTAGGTTGACTTGATTCAGCATTGAGTGAATGATGAAAATTTTGCAACTATGAAATATTAGTAGCCCATTAAAATTTGAAGTAAATCCATTTGGTGCATATTTTTAACAAATTACCCCAAATACAAATAGTTGGCTCAGACTTCTATTTACTTTGCAAACTTTTATCTGACTCCTATTTATACTCTGTGTGTGTGTATTTGGAAAGCATTGTTGTCTTTTAAATTTATGAAAACTTAGTTAAGCTATATGGGCCACGAAGTATTAGGCCATATGTGAGATTACCATTATAGTGGTTAATGAAACATGTTAAAAGTTATCTTCATTCTGTAAATAGTATAGTGGGTAAAACTGCAGCAATTTGCAGCCTGAACAACCTTAAGCTATGAACTTCATCTACTGTTTGCCAGTTATTGCTAAAATGATTCTTTATTGCCAATTATTCCTTAAATTTCTAATTTTCTCAAATTGATGGGTTCTCACAATGAATTTCACAAGACTCTTAAATGCTGCTCAGAACATCTGTTCTTCTAGAATAGTACGGTTGCTTCTTGTAAGTGTATTTATTCCATGATTAAATTTGTTTTTGGCCCATTTCCATTACCTGAAAGAATATGGCAAGCAAGACTATTCTATGTTGGAAAGACTCCAAACATTCCTGCTTGTTAAGAAAATAATATAGAAATATAGTTTGGGGAATAGAATGCCCTTAAATGTTTTGATAACAGAAAAGTGGAGAAATAAGTGAAATTCCAATCTAATGAATCCAAATTCTTTATCACTAAAATAAAGGAGAGATTATTTGTACCTTGATACGAACAAAGTCAAGTAATACACTCTTAACAGAATTGCCACCAAAGAAAGATCACTGCAAAATGCAGTGCATTACATGATGAGGCCATTGTCTACACTCACTTCTTTCAGAGGCCAGTTGTAACTATAGGGTGCTGAACTCAAACAATTGGACAGATCTAACTTTATATGTGATGAAAGCTTATCTAAAGCAAAAGCAGGGGGTCACATGTTTTGTGTGATGAATGTTGTGTGCTAGAGTAAAGGGCAAGCATGAGAGATTGGTAAAGAAATGTGCATCAGAATTGAAAACAAGGTTTGTAAGATTTTGAAACAATCTTTGCTTTAGCAAGATAAATTATTTGACTGTGCATGACATGTTGGTTTGTAAACCTACCTACATTTCTCATGTTCTCTATATTCCCATATTATCTGTGTACTTTGGTATATAACAACATATTAAGCCATCCTTGTCCATCACTCTGATCCTGCTAGGTACACTTTCTGGACTGGCCCAGTGAAGTAACCAGTATGCATTGAACCCAAAACACCTGATGTACCAGGAGCTGGGAATCTCCAGCCATGGGACATAGCCATAGTTTTTATTCTCTTTTACTGACTAAGGGTGTGAACTATTTGAAATGCTTCAAGTGCTTTTAAAAATGCTCCAAGAAAGTAAAGGCATAGACATATGAAGCTGGTGAAGTAATTCAAATCAGGCTATTCTGACTCAAAATGACCCCAGGGAAAAAAGAGTAGAAACAACTTTGAAGCATTTCATGTCTGATTGCATCCACCAGTAGAGTGTAATAGGGAATGAGTTGGTCCTCTGGCATCCCACAGTGGTTCACTTCCTCTTCATTTTACACTGTTCTGAGGAGCCACCTCTGTGATTTACACCAAACTGCATGGATCTGGATTAAAAGGACCTGGCTGGCGCGTGACTTTGCCTGTTTACTGCCAGACATGACACTATGTCACACCCTTGTTTTGCTGGACCCCTACCTGAAAGACTCACTCTTGCCTATACTGGAACAGTGTCAAGGTCCCTTCAGAGCTTGTCAACAGTGGCATTTACTCAGAATGTTAGGGCCACTGTCCTCTGTCATATCTGCAGGGGAGGATAAGTAACTGGAGATGTGCAAAGGTAATGGACTTTCTTGCTGTTAGGGGCAACAGGACCACCTAGTGCTGAATGAGGGTGAACCACCACAACCAGGCCATCTGTGAGCACATAACCTCTGAAATGACTGTTCAGGGATACAACTGTGACTGGTGCCAAGGTACTGAAAATTTATTGGTGAGCTTTGATGTCACTCTGGTGATAGGTGCTTAAGGGTGAGTGGTAATAGGAATTATCAGAGATTCTGGTTGAGGATAACTTGATAGAATTTGTCTTGTTGCTGACTCTGGGATCAGCTCAGAGCCCTGCCACAGCTGAGAAACAGGCACAGGATAACAGAATGATATTGGAGAGTCCCTCCTCTTTGGAAGTGATGATTTAAGAGGTTTATGAGTCATCCAGACATGACTGACCTGATAGCACTGGCATCAACCATCTCATCTGATGGTCCCCTTCATTCCTGACTGGCCCATCACCAGCATGTTCCATGTCCCTTCATCTTCATAGCTGACTATAACTTCCACTACTGCTGGCTGTCCTCCTTTACCAGTATCCCACATCAGTTCAGACCTCTTCCTCCTGGGGCCAGGACCCAGCTACCAGGAGACACAGACAGCATGGAGAGCTCACCCAACTACCTGGTAAGTTTATCTGCTCTATCACTGGGACAACACTAGTGTTTTTCCAACCCAATCCCAATACCCTGGGATCATTAGGCTGCCTGTTCCACCCACACTCCCCTCTAGCCCTGCATAGGTGCTTAATAGAGACCTGGGTGACCCTGAACACCTGTCTTAGGGAGGCAGGGCTTCAGGATGTCCAAAGCTGGGTGGGGGATATGAGTGATTCCAAGCAAAGAAGCTGGTGGGGTTTTAGTTGGAAACTACTGGTGGGAGAGGGATGATACCTGACATTAGTGGGGTTATGTCCTGGTAATTTGTGAGAAGTGATGCTAATATTCCATATAATGGTCCTCCATTTGGCGGGGGGAGGGATTGGGGCGGGCAAGCGGTGACCACCTGTAGGCGCTCTTTGTAGGGGGTGCACTGCCAAGCTCAGGGGGTGCACGTGCACTTGTATGCACCCCCTATGTGTCACCAATGATTTCTGTCCCTAGCCCAGGACATTAGGTCCTCAGAAAGAATTATATCCTTCTTCAACAGGGAGTATACATGGAGGCATTGCCCCAAGTCAACCCAAACAGCTGACCTCATCTGTAGGACACCACTGTGTGGAGCAGGGGGTTATTTCCATAGAAAAAACTTCCGTTAAAGTTAGGGGAGGTACTGGGAAGAATTTGTGAGGTGGGTCCTGACCAAGGAACTAACTGACAACCCCTGCTAATCTCTCCCTTTTGGGTAGATGCATTTATGAATGGGCAGGTGGGAGATCCTACCCAGGGTTTCATCCACCAAAACACGAAAATTGCACCCTGAGGCAGTTTCTGGGGAGTGTGATTGGGCCTGGTATCCTACCTTGCCAGAGAGCATTTGAGCATGAGATTTTACAATCTCAAGACCCAGGACCAAAAGTGAAAAGGCACCTGAGATGGAACACAGGGCATGTTGTGGAATTCACAACTTTAATGCTGTAAAAGTTACAGTGGACACTTGCTTCCATGCTGTCATTTCAGAATCCATACCTATCACAAATGGAATTTCCTTGTTGATGGGCTTGGTGGTCCTAAGGCAGGGGTGGGCAATTATTTTTGCTGGAGGGCTGCTTAATGAGGTTTGGTGAGCTGTCAAGGGCTGCAATGGTAGCCCTGTCTCTTGACATTTGCCCCTTCCCGGTCAGCATTCCCATCCCTAGCCCCTGACACTGGGCACTGGGAGTCTCCTTTCCCCACAGAAATACTCCTTTTGGGAAGGGGGGTTGCTATCTTAGAACCAGAACCCCTTCCCCACCCCCCCCCCCCCATCCCCAAATCATACACTAAAAGTCAAACACCTACTATAATATATTTTAATTTTATTACAAATGATATTTTTGTCATGATTTGTTTTTGTGTGCTGTATATAGAGGTGGTTGCCTAATAAATAAAAAAATAAAGTGTTAGTCTTGTTCTTGTGAAGGGCAGGTGTGGGGGTGATGTTTGTGTATGGTGGGGGTGCGTATATGGAGGGGTTGTAAGGGGGGCTGTTTGTATGCATGGGGGCAGTAGGGTATGTTTGGGGTATGTGTGGGGGAGGTGGTGCGGGTAAGGTGTGGGTGTGCGAGGGAGGGTGGGGAGGAGCACTAGCAGGAAGGGCACTCAGGGTGCTTGTGCCTGGCACAGGCACTGCTGCCTGGTAGTGCATGGCTCTGGCCAGCTCTGCACATTGTGATGTGGAGCACAGCCTGGCCAGCCTCCTTTATCACCAGGACTCCCCACTGCACATGGGCATCTCCCGTACTTGTGCATCACTGGAGGAAAGCTCCACATACTGCAGCCAGCTGCCTTCACTGCTTCTTGCTGCACAGGTCCTAGGAGTCTCCGGGGACGCAGGGGCTGGGGCTCCCCTTCACTTTCCACGGTGTCCTGGGACCTGTGTGGCAGGAGGCGGTGAAGGCAGCTGGCACCAGTGCATGGAGCTTCCTTCCAGTGGTGTGTGAGTGCAGAATCTGTCCATTTGCAGCTGGGAGCCTTGGCAATTGAGGCAGCTGGCCAGGCTGAGCTTCTTGCCCCACTGTACAGCACTGGCTGGAGCCATGTGCCACCGGGTGGCAGCACCTGCACTGAGCACAAATGCCCTGAGCATCCCTGCCTGCTGCTGCTGCTAGTGGTGGGGGCTGCGCACCATGGTGGGGGGCATGTGGGGAGAGTCCCCACATGCCTCCCACCCTCCCTCACACCCACACTTTACCCACTCAAGCTCCATGCTGCTGCTGCCCGCCTGGGTGCAGGATCTACACTACTGCCAGGCCCATGCTTTGTGCTGTCACTCTGCTGCAGCTCCCCTGCCACCCTAAATCCCTGTCCTTTACCTACATGCTGCCCAGTGTGAGCAGGATGCCAGGGAAGCTAAGCAGCTCCCACAGCAGCTGCAGCAGTGGCAGCAGCAGACCTGCCTGGGAGCTGAATTCTGGCCAGGCCAGATCATTTCACCCATGAGGGTGGGAGTGAGGCACAATAGGGTATGTCAGTGGGGGGCGGGTATATATGGATGCCACACTCCCACCCTTGTGGGTGGAAGGGCTTGGCAGTGTACAATTAATTGGTGAGTGCAGCAGGCCAGATGGAAGTGCCTGGTGGGCTGGATCTGGCCTGCCTGGCAAAAAGGAAGTGGTATTTTGCCCGCCCCTGTCCTAAGGCCACAACCTGAGACTGCAAAGCGGAGCGTCACCTAGCACAAGAGGAAGAAAAGACAGAGAAGGTGTAGATGCTTGTTGACCTGCTTGAGTCATCAGAAAAGATAGCTGCTGCTGCTTCAGAGAGATGGAGATTCAGAACAGATGTTCCCCAGGACCATTGTGCCAACCTGATGAGGTGAAGCATTTCAAGGTGCTCATCCACATTCCAGGCCAGGAGGAAAGCTGAGCCCATTAGCAAGGCAGTGGACATGGCAAGGCAGACTATGAAGTTGCTGTGGGTCAAGAGAAATTCCCAGCAGGCTATGATAACTGCATTTAGCATGCAGATATCATTGAGGGAATTCCTTATGTTGCTCCCATTGCCATGCATTTCTCCATAGCCTCAATTGTACCCAGCAGCCACCACCTGGGGGACACCCACTCAGGAGTGCCATCCTCAGCCTGGACCCAGTCCTTCACCAAGGGCTGGTTTATTTTGCTCATTCCTCCTCTGTGATGCACAATGGAGAGAGCTGCACTCCTGAGCCTTCATTGATGCATTTCAGAAAGCCCACGAGGGCAGTCCAATAACTCACTTCCTGGACAGTTAACCCTGCTGTAGGCTTACTGAAGTGGTTGGCCATGGACCAGAAGCTAGCAGAGGTGACCAGATTCCAAATGGCACCAGCCATGCATTTCTCCATGTTGAGGGTTGACATCATGTTGGGGACCTGTATCTCATGATGGGATCAGCTCAGCACAGATCTCCAGGAAGGTGCCATGACATTCTAAAGCTCAGCTAGCTCGTCTCATATTCTCATTGGCCCAGGGCTATACACCCCCACCAGCTGTCATTCATCCCCTTTGCCCAGAAATGCTGTTACCCGGTTTATGGCTGAGAAGGCTGATACCATGGTGTCCCATATAGCATTCCTTTGGGCATGTTGCTGTTGGTAGAGCAGAGCAGACAATATACTTTCCACTTATGGTGTCCTTTACTGCCATGCCATTGCCCACTAGCTGGCAGAAGAGTTTGGAAAAGGATGGAAGTATGTCCAGAGAGGCTATGAATCTGTCTTGATCAGGATAGGAGGGACAACACCTCATACCATTGTTGGCTGGTGACTGCAGGGGAAGGAAGTGGTAGGTGTCCCTATGGTAACAATTGTGCTCCTGTGCATGAAAAGCCCTCCTAAAGTAAAATTTGCCCTGCCTGCCCAGGATAAGGTTGTAGGGAGAGTACAGACTGCCAGTGGAGTCTATCCTTTGTATTCTACAATCCCCAGGCATCTCTGGAGATTTGGACCTAAAAGCATGCTATAATCCCTGCTCCCCAGATCTTTAACTTCAAAGCTATGTTGAACACCTTCAGTTAGGAGGTAACTGTATGTGTATATGATGCTGAAGTGTTCCAAGTTTGAAGTTTCATATTGGATCTGGCTTTGAAGTGCTACAGGAGAGCAACTCTCCTACCTAAGAAAGATTGTGGAAAGAAAACTGGGAGGGAAAAAAAATCATTCATTGGAAGTAGCCTTTTCATTGTTTTAACAGTTTATTCTGCTCTGAGGCTGAAAGTAGTGCTTTTCTTTTATGAAAATTGCTACTTTTACCACGCTAAGCATCACATGAGGGCAAAATGAGCCATTTTAAATTTTTTATGCTATATTAAGAATACAAAGAATTACTGATAGCATGCATTATTTCACAACAAGTAATTAAAGAAAGTATACTAGACATGCCAGAGAATCTATAGGTCTGGGCTGTACTATATGTACTCAAATCCAAGACAAGGTTTTTTCCCTCATTCAACATATGGGAAAAAATCCCCCTGATTTGAGTACGAGGCCCAGTGGAGCAAGGTGGCTGCTATGGCTTTAACTCTGGCTCCAAGTCAGGGTTAGAGCTAGAGTCAGAGCTGCATCAGGTGCCTAAAGTCTCTATTCTCCCCCCTCTGCTACTTTCTCCTAGGCATAACTCTAGCTTCATTACCTCCCATAGAGTATATGCAAGGTCTGTCCTCTGCTTGGTCACAGAGTGGCAGTAGCAGCAGCTCTGGCTCCAGGATGCTGCTATATGTCTGGGCAGGGCCCGGAGCTTGTATACCCAGAAGGGAATGGAGCCTGAGCCATGCCAGACAGTAAGCAGTGGGGGAGGGAGGGGACAGAGGTTGTGGGGAGCAGGCAGGGTCAGGGGAAGGGGGCAGAGGTTACAGGGAGCAGGCAGGGGGCAGAGGCAGCAGGTGGCAGGGTAGAGGCTTCAGGAAGGGGCAGAGGCTGTGGGGAGTACACAGGACAGCCAAGGCAGGGGCACAGGCACTGGTGAGGGGCATGAGGGAAAAATGGTGGGGACCACTTGACCCCCTGCTGTTGGTATTGCTTTCCCTGTTGCAGCAGTGAGGGGAATGAATTTAAGATGACTCTCCAACAATCAGCTTCTATATAAGGAAAGCTTATACATTTGTTACAAATTTCTTAAATAGAAGCTAATTATTGGTGGTCATCTTAAATTGGAAGTCATCAAGGAATCACATAAATATGGTATATAGATTTTGTTATAAATCTGTAGGGTTAGAGTGGTGGTACTTTCATGATGATCCAGGGAATAAGTGAGAAAAGCAAGGCATTTTTCGTAATATATTTTATTAAGCCAACTTTACTGATTGTTCAGTTGTTTTGCCCATTATTGGCCTAGTAAAAAGATATTACCAAAAAAAAAATAGCTTCTTGTTATAAAGCTCAAAAAGTACCGGCAGCAAATCATTCCTCGTCCCTTATGCAAGTGGTAATGATTTTGGGGGGTTTGTTTTGTTTGTTCTTGTTTTTTTTCTGATAAATTATGTCTCTTAAATATTTTACAAGTAATGATTGAGTCAGAGGTGGGTGGAGAAACTGACATCAATGAAATCAGTGAGAACCAAGCTACCTGAGACAGATACTGATTTTTGTATACACAAATACCACTACCAGTGAAGTTAATGGGAATTGTACATTTTTATCTGACAGAAGAATTTGCCCCTGAATTTTAACAACTCTGTAACTCATCTTCCTAAGATCAAGAAACTGTACCACAGGCAATGAATGAGGCAAGCTACTTCAAAGTTTTAACTGAAGCTACTAAAAGAAAGAAACCAGAGCACATAAAGCCCAATTTTATTTGGCAGATTGAGTACTGAGGAGTCAGAAACTTTCTGTGTAAGAACTGTGTGGGATTGCTGGGGTACCGAGTCAGCATAGAAGACCATTATATAACCATTCCCATTATTCTAGCAGACGACAAATAAGTATGAGGAATGCTTAAATTGGTGGGAGACTAGAAATGTAACATTTGTTAATTTTCAAACAAATACAGTGTTAGAGGACTGGATAATGAGCGCGTGGGAGAAGTGCAATGAAGATGACATTCATTCTATGATATGTACCAATACGTGTTAATTTAGTACTGCAGAAATTGGATCTAATCAACCAAAACTAAACTCATATGTATACAATAGGAGAACATAATAAGCCCAAACTTTTACCACACTTATTCAGATTGTATCACTTCACTCTCCAAGAATGGGTAAACAGAGTAGCACAGAGTTTCATTCTGTCATTGAGGGAATACTGGTATTCAAATACAGTGTTTTTCACTTAAAAATGTCTTATATTATTAGTTAGAATGAGTTCACTTAACACTACTTAGTATTGACTTTATACCCTGTTTACTCTGTCATCCTGGATAAAGGGGCATTAATGTGAGAATCAAGCCCAATAAAAGAAATTATGGATGACAAATTAGATTCAGGGCAATCTGAGTATTTTAGTTCTTTTGAGGCATTTCTTGATATTTCTTAAGAAAACACTTCAAACACATTTATCAGAACCACAGAAAAAAGTAACCTTTCAGTTACTTCTCATTATATACAAGTGAAAACTCTTATGAAGAATTAACATTCTCTTCTGTTTTCAGGTTTGTGTATATAGGTTTTCTCAGATTGCAAAATGTTTCTAGCAATGTAACTTAACAGTCCAAAAGGGTCTCTTAATTTTGTGTGATGTGAGGTGATGTTAAAAAACTAAGCGTGCATTAACTTTGGAGAAACTTGAATGATAGTTTGCTGATAAATAGGCAGAAAAGAAAGGCCTGATACTACATACTAGTGGCTTTAATACAAGCATCACCAGTGACTCCATTGCAAGCAGAATGGGGATGAAAGTATTTACATTGTGGCATTTAATACAAGATAACTGAAGAAAAGGAAATAAACTAGTATGAAACTGAGGTTAATAGACGTTTAAAGATGGGCGTAGACCAGAAATAGCTCATAGTCAAATTGACAAACTGGAGATATGCTCTGATGGATTGGAAACTGAGATTTTTCTGTTCCAAACCTGGCTCTGTTAATTCTTTGTGTGACTTGACAGACCTAGGTCTCAGGTTGCAGCAAGGGAGGTTTAGGTTGGATATTAGGAAAAACATTTCCACTAGGAGGGTGGTGAAGCACTGGAGCAAGTTACCTAGAGAGGTGGTGGAATCTCCATCCTTTGAGATTTTTAAGGCTCAGCTTGACAAAGTCCTGGCTGGAATGATCTAGTTGGGAATGGTCCTGCTTTGAGCGGGGTATTGGACTAGATGACCTCCTGAGGTCCCTTTGAACCCTAATTTTTTTATGATTCTGTCAGTTAACACAAGACATTTAACCCCATCCTGCATCTCAGATTAGCTTTTTGAATAATGAATAAGTACTATCTCACTACAAATGATTACGAGTCAAGTGTTTTGAGAAGTGAAAAGTACTTTGCACAATCCAGTTCTTGTTACTATTATTTATTCTTCCTTTCCAACTGAACAGAATCTTCTAAGTCTGTCCTCCTCCTCGAATGTATTGTCCTTAGGTGTCATGGGTTAGTTGCAGAGCAGAAAAATCTGCCTATTTCTAACCAATAAAATAAGATGACTACTAAAGGGAAAATTAGTTTTTATTACTGTCGACAGTTTAGAAATTATTTTCTTTTCAAGTGGTTCACAAACGTGTTTTAGAACAGTCTTTTAGAAGATTTATTTGTAAGCAATTCTGTATGCCAAGCATTAAGGCATGAAGAATTAATAGGCAGTGATATTTGAATTCCCTCTTACCAGTTATGCATGTGAAAAGAAATGATCATTTGAGCAATATATCTCAGCGTCATCAGAATAACAATGAAATTGGAGGACATAACTCACCATAATCTTGCCTAAAGGTGACATGTAAAAAGGAAATGACAAAGTTCTCTGGGAAATTCCAGATGTCACAGAGAAGATGAAATAAATGGGAAATAGATTGATTTTGTTCCTATTAGTAAAACAAGAATGAAACAGAAAAATCTGGATTGTATTTTATTCTAGTGTTCATGTCTGTTAGTAGGTAGTTAACCCTTATAAAAAGTTAGGATTTTTGCTCTAGTTAATTTAATTTAAATTGTTATTAGTCTACATATACCTTGAGCCAGCACCATTTTAGTGCCCCAACTACTATTCAATTAAATTACCTGTGTTGTTTTAATTTTTTAAACAAAATGTCCTTTTCAGAATTGCCTCCCTAGCTCTTTGAGTTTGTTCTCTTCAGTTTAAATGTCTATGTTTAAGTGGCATTCAGTCAGGGAAGAACCTGTCCTTGTGTTAGGTAATCTATGTTTGCACTGTTCAACCCCAGATATTTGTGCAGTTCTTACTGCACAGTCATTTAGTACTTGCTAAATGTCACTACTAAATTTAGTAATTAAAATTACTTTAGTACTTACGAAATGACTATGGGGTACCTGCTGGTACTGCAGGGTCGTTTCCTGGCGCATGGGTCATTTCCGACCCTACTTGTTGCTACTGCACAGTAGTGGTGGCATCGTGGTTCATGCTTGCTAATGCTATGTTGCCATAGTGTCTCATGTAGATGTGCCCTTTGAATGCCATATCACTTTAAAGGAAGCTGATTTAGGTAAATTTAGACATTATGGTAATTTAGCAATTAAGTGGGTGCTTAGAAGAAACTTATCCTTCAGTAAAGAGGAACTTGCCTTTGAACTTCAAAAAAGGGAGGAACTAAGGGAAAAGATTCTGTGTTTCACCCTGATACTGATATTGACTTACTGTGAAGAAGTCCCTTATCCAAAGTTTTGGGCAAGTCACTTCTGTATTTTCACTTCTGTGTAATGAAGTGACATAAGTCAGTCAAATATTAAAGCAGAATTCTATGTATCCCAAGCTTACTTCTTAAGTGACTGATAAGAAACCAGGCTTTTCTGTGTGTGTGTGTGTGTGTGTGCGCGCGCGCGCGCCATCTTTTCTTCCATGCGGTGGGCAAACTAAGAATTAACAGCTTTCGTTCTAGATTTTTGAGTATATATAAAGTTCAAAGATAATACTGTTGACCTTATTCATTTGAGGAAATTTGTGATTTCAAAGCAGATGACTCAAAATTTCTGACCCACCAGAATCAATGGAAGATTTGCTGTCATGGCCAGAATTACTCCCTACAACATCTCTTGCTAGATTCAGCCAGCCACATTTGCAAAGAAAATGTAGTCTGCCAGATAAATGTTTCCTTCTTTCCCAAATGTAGACTTTATCTTACAAAATTATATTGGTTTAGGATTTGCAGGAGTTGTTCATGGACTAGTGACTGATTTATGGTCTCATGTATTATGATCTTTCAGGGTTACAAATGAAAGCTTTCTCATTGAAAAAATAGTCTTTCTACTTCTGTGGATAAATTTGAACATTTGCCAACCTGAGATACAGAGGTATCTGTAGCCTGAGAGAGAGAACATCAACATTTGGATATGTTTTTCTATAGTAAAACTGCTTGATGGTAAATTTTAGATGTTTTAAAGTTTATTTACTCTTTTAATAATTCTTCAGAGTTCTGAATAGCTGTGCTTGTGGTTTAAGTCAGCTGGCCTTTTAAAGAAAAATATAGATATAGCCACTAAAGCAGGCTTTATAAAATATTATAAGGTAGTGCTCCTGCTGTGAAGAACATATAGTTTGAAGTGTATTGAGATTAAATTAATTAATTTAATATTAAAATTAATTTAATGTCAGTAAAAAGACTTAAAAAAATCTAGATAAAAATTACTATGTACAATATACTTGGTAATTATATCTAAATATATTATTGCTGCTGTATTGGGTGACCTCCATAAATTAACAAGTGGTGAACTTATTTGGGATAATGTGGTCTTCTTAAATTCTATTTTTAAAAGATTTTACTACGGTAAAATATGTGAGGGCTTTTCTGTATATGGATGAAGACAACAGGTTCCATTAATGTGGATTTTACCTACTTCATAGAATACCAGGCCTAAGTAGCATTAAATCCTAGATATGTCCCTAGTCCTGTCAGCTGTTCTATGCTCTTTAAAGTTAGTGGAGCTCTTCAGAGTCATGGAGGTTATCTCATATGGAGCAGTTTGTAGAATTGAGATCTGAGGCTTCAAGATAAGATGCAACTGAGTCATAGTGTTCTTGGCGTTCTATTGGTATTCTATATGAGGAAAGAAATGAACTCAAAAACATAGTTGTGTCTCAGATTTTGTGAGAGATTATCTCTCTGAAGATATTTTAATACTAAACTTTTGCTAAGCAGAAAAAGCTTCATTTTCATCTAGTCTCATGTGACTTTTTTGGTAAATAACTTTCAAAATGCATGGCACTGAGATAATGCAGAAGCTATGCCCTAAACAGATGGAGTACATTTAATAGGGAAACTTGGGATATCTAGTCAATCTACATATCGCTTTCATAAAGTCCTTTATGCAACTTTTTGCATGTAAGTGTGTCTGCAGTAGCCCACTCAAGAAATAGATTCATTTTGAGTTGTCATGCTTATGAATTCCCTTATGAATCTTGAGGAACATTTCTTTTCATATTCCTCGTAATCTTTTGAAAGGAGTTGTCTATTCTTTTTCTTTTACTCTGGGGGAAATATTGGTAGAAAAAGTTCAAAAATTTTTTGTTGAGTAGAATTCTAATACCTCCCATAGGATGTTTGAAAAAAGGCATCCCAAAATTGATGCGCAAAGTAATATGAATTAAAATTTAGTACCACATTAATAGCAATATTATAGCAATCCTAATTTACTTTGCAGTGGGAATGCATCTTTTCCGTGATAATTTGTATTATAAACTACAAAAGAACTGACTGAATATATTACTGACTTTCACATTCTAGTGAGCCATTTGAAATTTAAATTAATTTCCATAATCACTGTAATAACTTTAAGAACTGGTTTAGGTTTGTTTATTGATGTTAGGCTATGTAGAGATGACTGTTTAAACTATTTGGTATGGATTTGGCCACCTTCCTGTTGGCTGAGACAGAGACCTGAGGCAGCATTAGTGTTTCTGGGGGCAAAAAAACATATTTTCTGCCTGTTGTACAGTTTATTGCAAAGGAGCAAGGGGCAAATCGGAGCCCCATTTTATCTTGGTCTCACTTGCTTCAGAATGGAAAGGCAGGCTCAGCCTCCTCTGCTTCTGGGAACTAAGAGACCTCTTGATAGGTTCAGAGATTTGTAATAGATGGAGGGTGCAGTATGTTGCCTAAGGCAAAGCTGGAAGGGTGCTGACAGACATGGAAAAACAAGACAATAGTTTACTGGAAGAAGAAGCACGTTCATTCGAATTGCTGCCCCACCAGGCGTCTGTATAGATTGCACGTTTCAGCGGGGCTATTTGACCCTTTTACCTAATAGCTGTTGTTTTGAATTAGATATTAGATAAAAGGGTCAAAAAGCCCCACTGAAGTGTGCGATATATACAGACATTGGGTAAGCTGGGTCCAACTATGCCTCTTCTAGGCATGCACATAAGTAAAGCACTTTTTTTTTTTTTTTAACATCTTTAGGCAACTGAAGTGGGCATACCATCCCCCTCCCTCCTTTGTCTATTTTGCACAGTTAAAACTGAGGGAGGTAACAGAGCTTATAGTTATAGTCTCTTTTTCTAGCATTCCTGCTATGGTTTCTAGGGTCTAAGACAAGGAGAAGTCTCTTGCTCATGTCCCTGAAGACTTTTCACCTAGTTCTAATATGAAAGAACGGACAGTGTTTGTTCCCCCCATAAAGAGGTGGGATAGTAGTCCCTGAACCCTCAGACTGCAGGGACAGGAAGACTGAATACTCTTACAATGCCAGTATGAGGTGATAGGGCACAGAAGACTCCTTCTGTTCTCTCTATCCCTATGCCTGTATGCTCATGGAGGGAGGAGCCAAGCGGAATGTGGTTCTTGTACATGCCATTACATTATACACTGAAATTGGTTATTTCTAGATTTAGCAATTACATGTTATACTGTTAGACATCAAGAATTCCTGATGAAGTTCCCTAGTATATGACAGTGTCATCAGACAGTCCAGCTTCTTAAGATAATGCTCATCAAAGATTAATTTGGTAGTCAGGTGAATTCATATTGGTAGTTGAGTGAACTAAGCAAGCTATATATCAGGTATAATAAACTATATATTTTTTAGAAGATTTGGTATTAGCAGCACAAGCTCTAACAAAGAAACAAAAATCACTTTCATGGAAGGTTGAAAAATAATGAAGAAATATTTTGTATTTTGGTACTTAAAACCAAAGGCAACAGTGTTAACATTTCATCTTAGGAGTATGGAAGCTGAGATAATACTTGAAACACCTTTACAGATTGCACACAAGATCTTGGCAAAACATTTGATAGTAGTTTCATGTTCCAGTATCCTGTTAGACAGATGAGTAATTACATGGTCTCAAGTCAGTTTGATTCAGAAGCTGGCTAGCACTAGGAGGGGTTATAAAGCTTAAAACTCTTTGAACAGCATTGGCCTAAGTCTATTCTTTGGCTGAATATATGTAGGTATAGAGGAACAGAGCATGCATACATATCTTATTGACACTTAATATGGCTGTCATGAGCCCACAATATTTTGAAGTGTTCACATGTGGTCATGCATGTTTTCAGGAATTAATTTAACTGATACAGTAGGTGTTTTCTCTACATATAGGCAGCGTTAGTTTTAGTTAATCAGCCTTATGTTTTATATGCATTGTGGTATTTGATATAAATGTATTTGTTACATGTTATTTTAGATTCAGGATTTTGCATAGCGTGATATTGACTTGCAGGGGTTTACTCTTTAAACAATGGGTTTTGCATCTGGGAGTATGTCAAAGTCTAAATAGCTGAGAGAAGTATCCTCTGAGAATGAGCATCCAACATGGGTATTGTTAACGGCCAGTCATGAGCCAGGCCATTCCAAACAGCTATAAATTTTACATTTTAATAGGAGAGACCTGTAGCAAGGATAACCTCTGGGAATCAGGCTGTTCAAAAAAAAAAAATCTCTCACAGTGGGGAAATTTAGTGAGAAATAGTAGCTTTAGGATATTGAATTAGTAATCTTTGTGTCTGAAAGGATGTAAATATTCTCCTGGCTTAATTAGATTTGTAAACAGAGATATATCCATGGGGGCAGGAAATTATATGCATTGTAAGGGCTCCCCAGGTATCTGATGCTTAATGTATGTAAATGGCATCACAGAATGACTTCAGACCCTCAGCCAGTAGCCTTAGCATGTAGTAGGCTGAAAGGGGTGGTTACAGAGGCCGTGACAGGAAGGTCAAAGGCAGTAACTTTTTTCTAGCTTTTTGAGCTGAGTGGAGCTGCATTCTTAGAGCTTAGGACTAATATGCAGGGATAAGGTAAAATTATCAGTATATTTTGGTTTGTTTGTTTATTCTTAATTTTCTGTCTGTATTTCAACATATGGTCACTGATTTCTTTGGCTTGCCCTCATTCTTATAAAAAAAATTGTTTTTTTCTTTTATAACTTAGTTATTGTAAAGGATAAGTATGATTTTAGAGCATTGGACCATATAGCCAGCATCTTCTATGGAAATTTCTGAGCAGTTTATTGTACAAGGTTGTGATTATTTTAGCTGGGAAAATCCCCTCTGCTAAGAGCTGAAATAACCTAAGTGAGGCAGATAAAGCAATCGATTTGGAAGGACTCAGAGATTCAGATGTAGAAACAGTTTTAAATGTTTTTTTCTATATACTTCTAGGTAGCAGGGGCTTGTGAGTGCTGCGATGCTGGGGCACATGGAGTGTCCCACAGAAGCATGGGGGACCCCCACATCCCTCCAGCTCAGTGGCTGGTGCCTGTTCGGTCTGGGGTGGGGCACCCAGGGTCCCCCTGTGACTGATCACTGAGCCGGGGAGGCACGGGGGGGGGTGGGCAGCATGCTCCCCAGCAGAACCAGAAGTGGACTGGGAGTACTTCTGGTCCACTTCCCAGTGTGCCACTGAGCACATGGAGGCCCCCCCGCAGCATCAAATCTTCAGACTTGGATTCAGATGAATCAAATCAGGGACAGTGATCTGAATCAACGAATTGAATCACTGTCCCTGATTTGGGCTGAATCTGAATCCAAATCGAATAGGGCCCCCTAATCCACACACCCCTAATCCACACCTCATCATACCCAGATCTAGACACCATATGACCAGACCCAAAATGACCTGGCTCACCAGCACTTTACCTAGCAACACCCAAACCCTACCAGCACCTGTCCTCAACCGAGTAGCACTTGACCCAGCAGCACCTGACCCAGACCTGCCAGCACTCAACCCCAGTTCATCAGCACCTGACCCACCAGCACCCAGTCCCAACCAGTTTCATAGTTTCTAGGGTCGGAAGGGACCTGAGCAGATCATCTAGTCCAACCCCCTGCCATGGCGGGAAAGAGTACTGGGGTCAAATGACCCCAGCAACATGTTCATCTAACCTCCTCTTAAGCATCCCCAGGGTAGGAGCCTGCACCACTTCTCTTGGAAGCTGGTTCCAGACCCTAGCCGCCCTGACTGTGAAGTAGCGCCTCCTGATATCTAACCTAAACCTACCCTCTGCCAGCTTGTGACCATTATTCCTGGTCACTCCTGGCAGTGCTCGGGGGAACAGTGACTCCCCCAATGCCTGCTGGTCCCCTCTGACTAGTTTATAACAGGCCACAAGATCCCCCGTCAGCCTTCTCTTTTGGAGGCTGAACAGGTTCAGGTCCTGTAGCCTCTCCTCATAGGGCCTGCCCTGTTGTACCCTGATCATACGAGTGGCCCTCCTCTGGACCCTCTCCATGCTGTCGACATCCCTCTTGAAGTGTGGCGCCCAGAACTGGACGCAATACTCCAGCTGTGGCCTGACCAATGCCGCATCGAGGGAGAGGATCACCTCTTTGGACCTGCTCGAGATGCATCTGTGGATGCATGCCAAGGTGCAGTTGGCCTTCCTAACTGCCTCTCCACACTGCTGGCCCATGTTCATCTTGGAGTCAGTGATGACCCCCAGATCCCTTTCCGCCTCCGTGCTGACAAGAGGGGAGTTCCCCAACCTGTAGGTATGGTGCCAGTTGTTCCTCCCAAGGTGCATCACCTTGCATTTGTCTGTGTTGAAGCCCATCCTATTCTCGTCCGCCCACCCTTGTAGTTAGCACCCCACCTTCCAGACCAACCTTGACCCATGAACACCCAACCCAGCAACACCCCACTCTGACTACCATGACACACGATACCTGGCCTGTGCTAGAACTTCATCCACAAGCTATTGCCTAGAGGGGAAATTGATAACAGAGACACTCTGGGTCTCCTTTCTCAAAGCCTGATAGCTGGGAGGGAGGGGGCAGGTGTTGTGAGCAGGAGTTCCCTGGGGGATACATGTTCCCTTGGGGCAGCCACCAGTCAGTGCTGACCTGTGTGCACGGCTTCTGTTGGCAGTCTCCAGTAGCCAACAGAACTACAGAAACTAAACTACTCATATTGTAGAGCAGCTGAATGCTGGAAGTTGCAGTGGAAGAGGAGCCGGACTAGAAAATTCTGAGCACGCTCTGTTCCTCCCTATCAGCATCATCGATTTCCTACTGTGTCTGACAAGATATTGGCAAGATGGACCTGTGGTTTGACTAAGGAAGTGGCAGTTCTTATGTCCATATGTTCTTACCATTGAGAATGAGTAAGGATGGCAGGATTTGGCCCAACATGGATTAAAGAATTTCAGACATAGGATTTCTATAGTTCTATGTATCTAAAGTGATGAGCCTTTTAAGACATTCATGTTAAGAAATTTGAATACGGGAGCAGTGGGACCTTTGCTGAAAGCTAGGTTCTTCCCATATTTATGGGTGCAGCACTGATTGGCTAGCTTCTCCAGGGGGCCTCCAGAGAACTTCTGCCTACAGCACCCACTCTCTCCTTCTATCCTTCCCTCCCCACTGTCCTGCTTAGCCCTTAACTAGGTACTAACTAAAATTCAGAAAAATCTTCAGGAATCTCTCTCAATATTGCTCTATTAAAATGGAAAAATAATGTCATATAATTAAATATTTGTACTTCTTGTATTCAGATACAGGTGTATGGGGTGTGTGAGGAATTTTTGTGAGGCTACATTCATAGGAGCAAGGGAAGCAGAAACATGTTTTATATGTTGAGAATGTGAGTGAACCTTTTCTTGGCTATGCAGTTGAAGGATCCTAAACTTTAAAGGAAAAGAAAGGATCCTATCCTAAATTGCATTGAGCTGTGTATGAGAAATCCAGAAGAGGAACTTACTATGGATATTCTAGTAATGGGCCTTGGGGTCCCTCAGAGCACAGGATTACTGGATCATGAGCTTGCAGCTTCCAATTCAGGGAGGTAGAGGGTGTCAAGAGTGGGGCTTCCTGTGTCAAGATGACCACTAACGTGTCATCTCTTCTGGGTCATATGGAGCAGTTAACAGGAGAGACATTGTCAGGGGTGCCCAAATTCTCAGCAGCTGGGGGCCATATAGCCCCATGGGCTACACTAGTAAGGATCATGCCCTTTGCTCCCTACCTCTCACACCATGTATGTGTATGGGTGGGTGTCCCTCACCCTGGTGCACCACATGGGCGGGCACTTACCCGACACCATAGCACTGTGTATGAGAGCAAGATTTCATGGTGGCTGGGTAGGAGCCTGGAGCCTGCATATTAGTCCTTTGCAGGCCACATATGGCCCATGGACCACCAGTTGGGCATTCCTGCATTAAGTGAAGGCATTTGGATTGATTGACATTAAGCAAACTCAGATTCATAATACCAGCTAAATTTAATCTATACATTTTTAAGTGAATATGTTTCATGTTCTTTTAAATTTATACTCCAGCGTGCAAAGTTGGAATCCTTTTAAAAATCTTTTTAGTATTCTCTTTTTTCCCCTCATATATATTAATCAGAATAAAGTTTGGATCTCAGTAGCTTTAATTCTTTGTAAATTAAAGACTGGTGACAATAATTTCAGTCTTTTGAATGTGGTTCAATTTGGTATCCCAGTTGGATGACATGAAATAATTATCAAAGGAAAGTGTTTAGGGATAACTATACTTTGTCAATTCCCAGTTGGGTTTTCTACCATGAACAACATAATATATCTTCCTTCTCTTCAATACACAGAAGAATAATTGACCAGAGATACATCCTTGGTGAATAGAGTTGAAAAATTTACTGGTATTTTTTTATTTTCCTGTTGAATGTTTGTTTCCAAACTAATCAACTAAAGAAAACAGTAATTACAGTCGCTGTGAATCAAGAACTGGTATTTGATCAAAAGCAAGAGTTGTTCTGAAGACAGAATTTTCTGGGTTCAATATGATTTACATCAACTCTCTTATATGTAATAAAAAATTTTAACTTTTTTTTTGCTTTTGTCATTTGGATCTTCCAACCGCACCTTGGCATGCATCCACAGATGCATCTCGAGCAGGTCCAAAGAGGTGATCCTCCCCCTCTATGCGGCACTGGTCAGGCCGCATAGGCTTTCAAAGTGATAGGTGCAGGGGTTTGGGGGGAACCTATGCGGGTTTGGGGGGAACTGTACCTCAAGCTGAGGACAAGCAAAACTTGTGACATGGGTGACTGTGTGTGTTAAGGCGCAGCAGGGTGAAAGCTGCAGGCCTGCTTGCCCCTGCTGCGGCCATGAAGCCTGCCAGCTGTCAAGGCTGGTGACAGGCAAAACTCGTGTCATGGGTGCTTGTGCAACTTTGTCTGTCTTGGGGCATGGGTCAGGGGAAGGACTACTGCAGGCCTGGCTGCTAAGCTACTGTGTTACTAGTTACCAATCAATCATGATTCACTAAAAGAGCAGCTTAATGCACAGTACCTACCTACTAGTAGCTACTAAATAACGAGTTAATTAGCAACGATTAACACCTACAAAACCACAGACTAAGGAGAGGAAATAATCAATACAGTCAATCAACTGCCACAAGACAGCAACAGTCAGTTGCACAAGCAACCATGTCACGAGTTTTGCCTGTCAGTAGCTAGAAGTGTAGAGCCCCAGAACCTCTGCATTTCCATGACAGCTAGCAGGCTTCGTGGCCGCAGCAGGGGCTAGCAGGCCTGCAGCTTTTAACTTGTTGTGCCTTAACACACAAGGTGTCACCCATGTCATGAGTTTTGCTTGTCCACAGCTTGAGGTGCAATTTCCCCCAAACCCCTGCACTTATCTCCTTGAAGCTTGGCAGGCTTCCTGGCCTCCACAGGGGCCACCAGCCCCACAGTTTTCATCTCAACCCCCCGTGGTGTAACACACACGTGACATGAGTTTTGCTTTCAAGAATTTTGGGTGCAGTTCCTTCCAACCCCCTACAACTACCTTCTTCAAACTTGGCAGCCTCATGCTCTCAGCAGGGACTACTACCCCTGCAGGTTTCATCTAAACCAGACAAAAAACAACAAAGTTATAGATATTTCATTGATTCCCCATTATACCCTATGGCTGGACTTCCAGAGCAGCTCTGAAGCTTTTCCGAAGCACTTCGGAAGCTCCGAACCACTTTGTAAAGCCTAAAAAAGCCAGCACTTTGATCCAGGCATGCTGCTTTCACATCTGAAGCATCCAAATCTTCTTCAGATCCAAAGCACGGTCCAAAGCCTACAACAGCTCTATTTTCTAAGGTCAAACCTGTCTTTAGTAGGAAAGAGCTGATAGATGAGCTGTCTTGTCCATATGACAGAGGTCTTTGTAGAGCTTTTCGAAGAAGGGAAATGCTTTGTAATTAGAATGTCCTTAAAGGAGTTTAGCATCATATATAATTGAGTATTCATGTGAGTATCCATTTATGCTTGGAGATAGAAATATGTCAAAAAAATGCCAAAGGTTATATATGGAATAGTATTTTAAATTTTAAATAAAGCTAATATGTAAACAAATGTGTACTATTTTAATATTACCAATATTTATATCAGTTAATAATAGTATTTTTATTATTGGATTGTTAATGACAAACTAAGACTATGGCCTCATGCTGTACATTGTACAAACATGGAGTGGTAGACAGTGTCTGACCTAAAGAACTTCTCTAAAGCAGTGATTCTCAACCTTACGAGTGCCTTGGGATCCTTGCAAGGGTTCTGCAAAATGCTGGTACTGTTATTCATATAAACAGAGATTTCAAGTAGCAATTGATAGTTTAAAACCATTCTGCCCTGCTGTTGTCTGAGTCCTTTGCAACAGAGGAAATGGTCTATTATTCTTCTGTAGTTAAAAAGTGAATGAAAACTAAGAGCTGACATTTTCCAAGAGAGACTTTGAGTTTAAGGAGGTGTGCTGTGAGTTTAAAAAAGCTGAGAACCAACTGTCTAAATAGTGAGAACAGCTAAAATATAGAACAAGTCATTAATAATATACAAGACGTTCAGTGATAAGAATTATCACTCTAGTTCCACAATTTTAAATTAGGTGGAAGAGGTTCACTTGGGAAGGCATAAAATAAAGAAAGAGAAGAGAAAGGAGAAGCTTCCAGAAGCTGCCATTGTGGGAGGGAGAGAATAATTTTGAGTCTGTTCAAACAATGTCCACGAATATTGTAGAATATCATTGAGAACATGATAGCTTCATTGAATGTATACATTGTTTAAAGTATTTAGTGAATATGTTTTTGCAAACGATCCAAATAAGTCATATCATAAGTTTCTGTTCCATGAATGATGAGGTCAGAGGCACTTTAAACATCATGTCCGTTGTGTAATTTGTTTTTGTGAAATATTGCTCCATTAAACTGGATTGATTGTTCAAGGATAGCTGAAAGAGAAGCTTGACCATGATCATGGTCAAAACAAATTCTCCTTTTAAGAACCGGCAAGGGTATGCATGGGCATTTTTTCATTTTCTTTCCAGATTAATGTCGCGCCCCATACGCCGGTGCACCCTTGACCTGTGAGCCTGGGTCGGCACAACCGGCTTGGCGCGAGGAGGGGGATTTATGACCGGGCAGGTGGGTGATAACAGTGAACAGGAGTCAGGATGATTTAAACACAGCGTGATGGTTTCACAAAAGGTTTATTTTACTTACGCTTTTGATGGCAAAAGCGCAGGCAGTGGAGTTGATTTATTCAGTTACAGCATGCAGATATCATGTTACCCAGTATTTACAGGGTGGGTAAGACAGTTGCTTCCGAGCGATTCATATAAGTCATTGTAGTCTGCAGATTAACAGGAGCTCTTGATAAGAAAGATAACGTCGGAGATAGAGAGATAAACGGGGGTACGCCAAAAAGATAACGTAGGCGGAGAGAAATACTCGTGCACAATCTGTTCTTCTTGAGTGTATACACAGTTCTCTGCTTTGGGCGGAAGTTCTTTCAAAGTTATACTTTTCACAGGTGACCAATTACTATACGCCAGTTATAAATAATTAATGAGTTGGCACTTGTGCTTTCTTTGTTTGCTCAGGTTTCATAAAAAAGGGGGGTTATTTTTACTTGTGTGGTACTGGTTCTGTTTGGTCACAGGATGGTGCGCATAGTATATTTAATTAATTTTACAACTTCATTAAAGTTAGCTAATTTCGTTACTATAGATACTTTATCTTTTGTGCTGGGCCGTCAAGGTCAGATTCTTTCTCATATGAGAACTCAAGTAATTTGAAATGAGGCACAGATAGGGGTGTGTATATGCAACACTGTTAATAAAGAGGGATAAATTACAACCACAGAGTTGTTGTGTTAGCTTCTGACCCTTTGTCATCTGACCTTTTGCTATCAGCATCTGAAATCAAAGACTTTAATCTTTGACAATTAAAAGGTAATATTCCCTCTCCCTGTCTCCACAACTTTAATACTGTTATTACTGGGTTATGAAATAATGCTGTGAAACTCTGCTGCTATACCACAGGAAACTGTTAGAAGGAAAGGGAAAGCAGCTATGCCTGGGGTTGGCAATCTATTGCTCTTGAGCCAGATCCAGCCTGTGAAGAAATTGTATCTGGCCCAGGAAGATCTGGTATAACCTGTCTGGGAGAGCTGTACCAAGCTGTTTACCACATCTGGAGGACCCTCCTCTGCAGTCCTCCCTGCTACGCCTGTGCTTACCTTGCTGCAAAGGGCCAGGTTACTCTAGTGAAGGGGAGTGCACAGAGCTTGAGCTGTCCAGGTGGTGGAGATTTGCAGCCTGTGGCAGGGTGTCAGGTCTCAGGTTCTGATCTGAGGAAACAAAATGTTGCTGATCTCTGAGTTATGCTAATACTGCTGCTCCAAAATTACAAATAAGTGGTGTGGAGACTACATTAATGAGGTACCTATTAAGGTCAGGCTATACTCTGTGTGAACTGAAACAGGCTACTGAAATTTTGTGAACCTGATTTTATGCTCAATGCTTTGAATCCTGAAATTGAACTAATATGCCCCTATGACCTGGCACAGCCCCCAGACAAGCTGCCCATGGCTTTGTCCTGTGCCCCACCCCACCCTGCTTGTGCAGTGACTGCCCCTACCCATGCCCCAGCCCCCCTCCCTCCCTCACCATGGGGACCTTTACCTTTCCTCCCATGCCCCTTCCAACAGACTTACTGGTCAGACGCTGCTCTCCAAACTGCCGGGCTGCATATTAACAACCAGATTGGTATTGGCCGATATGGCTGGTCAATAATTGGCCATCAGTACTGGCCAGAAACAATCTATATTGGCACACCCCTATTGAAAATCTTTCCTTCCCTCCCTTCCTCCCTCCTCATCAAAATTATGCACAGCCACCAAATGAAGAATAGATCTTTTCTTGGTGGGTGTTTCTTAACAGAGGTAGGGATTACTAGAGAAGCCTAGATTACTAGGCTACATTTATTATAGGACTGTTATGGTGAGCAGTGATAACAGCCAAATTAGCCAGACTATCCTTGTAGTATTTGTTCAAGTACAAGTGTTTTATAGTAATCATGTATTTACTATAGCAGAACCAAGTGCTTTAGACTGTTACCATAATGTGTGGTATGGAGTGTTTGTTACCTATTAGGAAGAGGAGAAATGACAAAGCATGTTTGCCTTTACATTTTTCTTCATCATCTTAGTTTTTTAATCTAATTTTATAACAATAGTGCTATAGGCTGGTGATACCATATTTGAGCCACTCAGAGTAGGTCCAGATGTGGAAACATTTGGGGGCGGAATAATGGTATGTTGAGAAACAGGACCAGCCATTGAATATGTTTATGTCCATCAGAAAACTAAATATTTTGCTTCCAGCTTGTCTTCACAATTTACATTTAATTAAAGAAAAAATTACAAAGTCTGGTAAGCACCAGATCTATTGGCTGATGCAACATACTTTTTTATGTGACTTTTTGCTCTGCTGTTCAACTACCACATATGCCACATGGTAATGTTTCAGTTAAGATTCAAAGCACCTTAAGGAAACACGTCAAACAATGTGTGATATGATCTTTGGACCTCTTTAGAAAGTTTTTCATCCAAAACAAAAATATTTTCCAATTAAGTGTTTATAATACTGTTTATCATAGTTTTTACTTTAAAAGGAAGCTCCTTTGAACAGCATTTATTCCAAAATGTAATTTTTAAAAATATTACGTGCAGCCTTACTTTTGATATTTCTTGATTTTGAATGCTTGAGTTTGCAACCGTACTGTTCATTTAATACAGTTTTTGTGCTGTTATAAGCACATTTGAAATACCCTGTTCATCCATTATGTAATATCTTATGCTAAGTTTATGTATCATATGAACATAGTAGATTAAAATGGCCATCATTGGAACACCCTATACTAAAGGCATATAAGTAAGCAGCATAGGGTTGCATATTTTGATTACCCCATCAGAATATACCGAAGCATGGGAACCATTGGCTATATTAAATAGGATCAGAAGTGAGAAGGAAAGTCCAAGGACCTAGTGTTCATAGAGGGCTTTAATTACTGTGACATCTGCTGGGAAGGTACCACAACAGTGCACAAGCAGTCTAGCAGGTTTTGGAGTGTTTAATAACGTCTTAAAATATAGATGGTAGAGAAGCCAACTAGGAGAAAACTGCTTGTAATTTGCTACTCATAAACAGTGAGGAATTTGTCAAGAATGTGAAGGTGGGAGGTGAAAATAACCATGAAATAATAGACACTGGTCTTCAGAAAAGCAGACTTTAACAAACTCAGGGAGCTGGTAGGCAGGATCTCATGGAAAGAAGTCTGAGGGGGAAAAGGAATCTGTGAAAGCTGATTGTACCAGAAACTGTGCAGTTTGGCATTGCCCACAAAATCAGGCAATATCCACCAAAGAAAAATTATTCAAAATAAAATGCTGATTCCCCAGAGGGAACTAGCAGTCCTTATGGTGTTGTGACATGGCCATGCAGCCTGCCTGGGGAAGGGGGCTGCTGGCACGATGGGGAGACCAAGATGGCTGTTGCTTCTGCCCCTTGCCACTGACTGGCTGAGATGGCTGCCTCTTGTGCAGCCACAGCCCTCTCCATCAATTGGCAGTAAGGGGTGAGGCTGCATGGTAGACATCCCTTGCAACCAGTCATCAGTGAGGGCGGGGTCACTGAGACCCCCCTCATCAAATCAGGGGCATGGCAGGGTGGGGGCAGGGCTCATGTGATCAGCCTTTGAAATTGACAGCCACCCCCATGCTCTCCCAATGAAACTGGCCTCCACCAGAAACTTCTCAGAGGGCTTCAATGTATTGGGGCTGCTGTGCAAATTCTCCCCTAATGGGAAAAACCTGGCTTCACATGGGCTGTACAGTTTGATAATACCCCTACCTATATATTAAGAGCATGAGCAGGCTATCCCTATGCCAAGAAAGGGCAGGAAAATCAGCCTGGATAAATAGTGAACTCTTCAATGAGTTGGAACTCAACAATAAATCTTTAAAAAATGGAAACCTGACCACGTTACTAGGGATGACTATTGCACTGGAATGAGGGATAAAATCAGGAAAGATAAAGCGCACACATGGCTAGATGTGGCAAAAAGCATTTTTAAGTAACTCGGAAGGAAGAGGAGATCAAGGAAAAAGTATAGGTCCCTTACTAAGTGTACAAGGCAATCTTATAATGGATGATGCAATGAAGTTTTAATGCACTTTTTTACTTCCGTCGTCATAAATAAGGTCAGCAGTCAGATGACAAGTACAGTAGCTAGCAAGGAGAGGGGAGGGTGTAAGTAGCCTAAAGCAGTAGAAGAACAGGTTTGGGATTAATTAGGGAGGCTGGATTATTTTAAGTAAGAAGGGCTGGGCAGGACACATCCTAGAATACTAAAGAATTGGGTGAGGTCATTTCAGAGCCATTGGCTATTATATTTGAGAACTGATGAAGGTTGCATGAGGTCCTGGCCACCAGGAAAAGGGCAAAAATAGTACCCTTTTTTTTTTTTCAAGAAAGGAAAAAAAAAAAGATCTAGGGAATGATAGACTGGTCAGGCTGACACTGATACCTGGAAAAATCATGGAGCATGTAATTAAAGAATTTATTTTTAAGCACCTAAGGGGGGAAAAAGGTTGGAAGTACTGCAATTAATCTAGCTCAGCTGAACCTCAACATTTTTCCTGAATTGTTCAAAAGTCTATGTGGATGAAGGGGCAAATAATATAATATGACATTGCAATGTACACATGCGTTATCTGCATTATGCTGACAGCTCATTGTACTTGCTTTGCACATAATACTCTCTTTGAAGACAGTGAGTGGTTGAGTGCCAAACAGCTGTAGGATCAGTCTATATGAGTAACAGGATTTGGCATCATTGAAGCAGAGTAACTTGGGGGATTGGGATAGTGTTTCATGATGATGTCTACATTCTTTTTGGTCTCCTGAGGTCCCCTCTAAATAGGCTGTTTAATATAAATGAGCTAGTCAAGTTTAATAGAAACAAAGCAAATGGATAAAGAACTGTCTTCAAAACAGAACATCTTGGAATAGAAATTGTATGAAATTGCTCAGACTGAGAACCCTTGGGTTCTGATTTGACTGAATTCTCCAAGTATTTAGCCTTTCAATATTATTCCATTCTTGCTGTCATATCTTTGCTTTTATCTACATATCAAACTAAACAAATGTGAAATTCTGGTGAATTAGCTTTGTGTGGAAGAAAAATCTATAGTATATTATAAGCTTGTGTATTGATTTAGCTCTTTTTTTTTTGCTAGGAGAAACATCCTTATATGTTGATAGAAATAGTTTTCAAGCAATTTTCTTTACCTACATCAACAAATCAATAAATATGTTACATCTGTGAATAGATGTCAGTAGTGTCCTTATGGATATAAAAGACTATAGCTGTTAAAAGCAATTATAATCTCAAACTATTGGAGACCTGGAATTTTATTGCATAAAAATTCCTAAAGGTATTTCATACCTTAACAGGTCTTACACTTAATAGTGTTGTTCAGAGAAGTATATAACATGCGGTCTAGTTACCTCTGCAAATGTGTAAGTTGCTGGCAGCCAGGCGCATCATTTTGGTAATGTTGGCAGATTTGACATTTTCTGCGTGTGTGCCATTTTCAAATGTTGCTACTATTTGTTGTCTCTTATTTTTTGTCTTTCTTTTCCCTCTACACTTCATCCTCTATGATGTTGATTCAAGGCTACAAGTTGAAGATATTGCCCAGTTCTACATAGTTGAACAAAATAATTGATGTTTTGTTAAAGTAAACTAACTCAGTAGTCATCCACAGCAAAGAAGATTTTATTTCAATGGCATTTTTATTGGGAGGGGGCGGAGATTGATACCCATAGATCAGAGCACTGAAAGAAACTGTTTTTGTTTCTTTCTCTTTTTAAAAATGCAGAATAGCTCTTTATGATATAAGAAACCGTGATCTATTAGTAGTGTGAGACATTCTGTCCCTGACTGGCTCTGATTCAGTTCCTCTGGCTGCTACAGGAAAGCAAGTTATAGCAGTAAAATACAGGCAGGTGTATAGGGAACTTGGGTCTCCTGGGGATCCCTGTGTAACAGAACTCAGCAGGTGTTGAACCAGGCCCAGATGGTCCATCTTCTTGTGGACAATGGCTTTTACCTTCTAACTATGCTTTGGTTGGAATGGCTGCTCTGGTTATTTACTAGACTATCTTCCATCAAATAATTCCAACAGCACTCTAGCTAAGTACAAGGGAGAACACAAAGATCTGAGGAATTCAGGCAAAACATAAAGAAAAACGTTTTCTCTGTAAGGGTCACTAGAATCTGGAACACACTCCCACCAGAGGTGCTGCAGTCATCATCATTGAAGGTGTTCAAGAAGAGGCTTCACATGCACTTTGCTGAGCTTATCTAAGCCCAATACCTTCCTACCTACAGCAGGGGACCAGACTTGATGATCCTATGGGTCCCTTCCGGTTCTACAATTCTATGATTCTGTGAACCTGACAGCCATTAATGTGCTGCAAATGGACTAAACCATTTGCCAAATGCAGCTGAGCTCTTTATTAAAAAGCAACACTTAGACTGATTTAAGTATACTGGCTAGTTCATTCTGGAATAGCATGTCTCATAGTTTCATGGTTGTTAGGGGCTGGAGGGGATCTTACAGATCATCAGGTCCAGCCCCCCTGCACTTGGGCAGAAAAGACTGCTGGGATCAGAAGACCATATGGGGAGCCTCTTCCAAACTGTCAGCACTTGACTTGTAAAGAAGTTTTTCCTTAATCATTTGCACCCTATTATAGCTTGTTACTGTGTTATTTAATGAGCCGCAGTTCATTCTGGAATAACATATCCCTAGTTGTTTGCACCTCATTAAGGCTCCTCACTTTTTTTTTCAAAGATCCAACACAGGGAGTTGATCAGTCAAACCATTTATGCCCATGTCTCTGTCTGTGTAATGGCTGCAACAGCAGAAAGGGCTAGGAGAAGAAGAATATTTTGCCTTAAAGTTTGCCAGCCATGTTGGTTAACTGTACACACATATTAGTCAATTTCCCAGCTTCTAAACAATGTACCAATGTTAACTATTAATCTGATGTACTGAAAAACTAACTTATGATGATGTATAGTTAGAGAAGAGGGGAGTGTGGCATTCAGGGTACACAGTCTGTTGTGAAGCTTGATAAAGTATTCTATTTGGAGTCAGTGAAGATTTGGGGAGGAGTTATATGATGATACATTTGGAGTTGTAAGAAAGATTGGTCACTTGGTTCGGGTCACATAGTGCTTACTGTAGGTCACTGAGGGGGTTAAACCTAGATTGTTACTCAGAAAGGGTACCAGAACTATACTGGCATGACTTCTTATTTGGAGAAGCTAAGTGCATTGAGCTTTATAAATCCAACCCAAAATTAATAATGATAATTTAGTGAATCACTGCTTCTATTTGTCATGCTATCAGATGCTGGCAAATAATGTCCATTGAAATTAACAAGTTAGTGGAAACTGTATATATATTTGATGTATAATCAAACTGAGTGCCCAGCTTCCTTAAAGAGGTTCAGTTCTGTCCAGTGGCAACTTAATGAAGCCTTTATTTCACTAACAGGACACACTGGCCACTTCGTGTAATTCCTATGGATCTTTACTTATTCTGCTGAAGTTCTTCATTTTCAAATTTATGTCTAATTGAGAAAGCAAACTGACTGTCATATCTGATGTTGCTTTTGATGAGATTACAAGTTTGGTCGTAAATCTAAAATAACTTAGAATTCATTGGGCATTTAATGTAATCTTATAGGAAAGTCTGATTAAAATATTAGCAGTGTATCAAATCAGTGCAGCATATATAGAATCAATTAAAATTAAGTTCTTCAGAAGTGATGGTAAATGGGGATTCCCCAACTATTAAAATAGGAAGGTTTATTCTTAGCCAATGTTTCTTCATCAGTGATTTGGAAGAAAAATACTAAAATCATAGCTAGTTAAATTTTACTGATGACGAAAATAATTGTAGAAAGTTAAATAAGGATAGGTAACGGTCAGTTACAAAGAGCAATCTGTATCACCTGGTAAACTGAATTCACTTAAATGTGTTTTTTACTCCAGCCACATACAAGATCGTATATCTGCACAGAGAGGGGGGGAATAGAAACAAAACAAAATGTCTGACTTAGAATATGAGGAAATATGTCCTGGCATGCAGTAAAATCGAAACGGAATTAGGAATTACTGCAGATAACCAGCTGATCATTAGTTCCCAGTGTGATGCTATAGCTAAAAGGCTAACATAATCCTTGGATATAATAACCAGTGGCTTATCAAGGTAGAAGAATGCAGTGGTATTATTTCTGTGTATTGTTTTAGTGGAATCTCATGTAAAATTCTACTGCCCATACATCAAAAAGGTTGTTGAAAAGATCTGCAGTGTTCAGAAAAGAGCTATAAGAATATTTAGAGATCTGAAAAACATGAATTAGAGTAAAGGACTGAAGAAATTTGACTTGTTTCATTTATCCAGGAGAATGTTGAGAGAAGTTACTTGTTTATGTTGTATATGCATCTCCATTAGGAAGGGATTAGCACTCCACTACAGAAAGGTGGTGGACAAATTGGAGAGGGTCCAGTGGAGGGCAACGAAAATCATGAGGGGACTGGGGCACATGACTTCTGATGAGAGGATGAGGAAAATGTTTATTTAGTCTGGAGAAGAGAAGACTGTGGGGGGATTTAATAGCAACCTTCAACTACCTGAAGGGTGATTCACGGGTTCTAAAGAGGATGAAGCTAGACTGTTCTTAGTAGTGGCACATGACAAAACAAGGAACAATGTTCTCAAGTTGCAGAAAGGGAACTTTAGGTTAGATATTAGGAAGAACTTTCTCACAAGGCTGATAGTAAGACACTGGAACAGGTTATCCAGAGAGGTTGTGGACTCTCCATCCTTGGAGGTTTTTAAGACCCAGGTAGATGAAGCCTTGGCTGGGATGATCTAGTTGGGGGTGATCCTGCTTTGAGCAGGGGGTTTGAACTAGATGACCTTCTAAGTCCCTTTGAACCCTAATTTTTCTATGATTCTATGATAACTGATAGATGGCAGAGATGGCTACCTGAAGAAAGAAAAAGATGCAATGAGTTTGGCAGCTGAAACTTGACAAATTCAGACTAGAAACAAGGATTAAAATGTTAATAATGAGTATAACTAAGTACTAGAGCAGGCAGGTAAATTTATCATTGTGTGACGTATTTAAATCAAAGCCACATGCTGTTTTAAGAGAGATTTTTTAGGTCAGACATGACAAATGGAGGGTGGATCCAACTCACAGAGCTATGCGGGGCTCCCAAAGGGACCAGATATTTTGGGATGATGCCAGTGGGGGGTAGGGCTGATGCTGCTGGGGGCAGCAGTGGGGGAAGTAAATACAAGGACTAGATTAACTGTGCAGAAGTTACCACACAGTAGTGCTCATGTAGATGCTGACAAAGAGCAGATTTGCTCCTGGTCAGCCACACCAGCAAGAGGCAACAGGGGATGGGGGAGTTCTTTGTCCCTGCTCCTGGCACTGCTCAGTTCCCAGTTCCCAGCTCCCTGCAGGAGCCAAAAGCCAATCAGCGCCAGGACAGCTCTCTGCTGCCCCCCCACCGCCATCCTGGTGCTGTGCAGCTGCCGGCTCACCAGGACTGGTGAGCTCCCTGATTCCCCACTCAGCTGGGGGCTCGCCGGCAACTGTCCTGCTTGTGGGGCAGCTGCCAGTGAGCCCCTGGTTGGGGAGGGATTCCCAGGAGTGGGACATCTTCCAGCAAGCCCCTGCTGGGCAGAGAAGCCCCACTAGGCATGGGGCTCACTGGCAGCTATGCATCCTGATGGGCTTGGGTCAGGAGAGCTCTGCCAGTTACAGTAGCAGCTGTCTCCTGGCCCCATATACATCAGGACCCCTCCCGATATGCACAGAGCCAAAGGCAGCTGCCTCTACAACCAGAAGAGTTCGCCTGGTCTTGTGCACATGGGGACCAGCCCCTGTGTCCCCTGCCAGCCCCCAGGCTAGCACCCTGGGGAAGTCTGGCGCTCCCCCTGGCTGCTACAGGGGAGGGCAGAACAGGGCAGGAGCAGCTCTGTACCAGGCTGCTTTCATTGGGAGCAGATTTGCTCCCAGCATGTGCATGTGTAGATACACTCTCAGGGAAGAGTTACTGTGCAGTATTTTCCTGAGAAGTAAGCCTATATTGCATTAATCGTACGTGTAGATACAACCTTTGATTAGGTCAAACAGAAGTTATGGTCTAGATGAAGAAATTACTGGATGATCTTCCATGGCCTGTTTTATGCTGGAGGTCAGATTAGAGGCCCATGATACTATTGGCATTGTTCTGAGTCCAAGTACCTATTCACCTGAATGTATTTACATCTATTCTGTTGCTTCTTTCATTTAGACTACAAATTAAGATTGTAAATTCATGTCTCAGTTCAGCTATCACATTCATTCTATAATTAAAAAAAATGTTAGAAGGACTGCCTCAGCAGAACAATAATTTAATGTACAGGCTGCTGACCTTTACAAAAAGAAGAAAGATTTAACCTAACAGAAAAATTGTGTGTGCACTCCTATCTATACAGGTGTCTTTCTGAAAAGGTGCCTAACTAGGTCCATAAACTCCCCTTTTTTGTGATATCTTCTTCTCTGAAAAATTCATTTTTAAACCAAAGTTGGCAGATTTTACCAAAGACAAATATATGTATGTGATTTTTAATTTTGAACTGTAGAAACAAATCCAGGTTGGAACTGTGCAGCATTTATACTAATATTCTGAAAAGTGAAATAAGTCTGTTTTCCCTCAGACTTTTCTCCGCTTATTTCAACAAATGATTTCTGAAGTAACTTTTTTTTTTCTTTATAGCAATAGTAAGTATTCACCTGCATCTACAAGTCTCCAAGGATTTAGAACTGTCACCATTTGATACTGGAAAAAAACATGTGCTCTGGAAAAAAGGACAAAACTTCAAAAAATTTTAAATGAGACTTATGTGGTGTGTTCCTGGTCAGTTATTAAATAAACTTTCTATCATTGCTAATAGGATACATTAAATTACACTTTATTTATACAGAAAAAGTGTTTCAGCATTTATTTTATAATCAAACTTTGTATTTTAATGTGAGTTACTGCATGAAATATCCTTAATGTTAATAGCTCTTCTTTACCCGAATCATTATAGAGATGTAATACTTCATTGCAACAGTATTAGTCTAGTCGAGTTCTCAGTAATTTGCTCACCCACTATTTTTTGCAAAGGACCTTAGCCTTATTCAGTACATAGGATAGAGGTTTTCCTGGTTGCTCACTGTACAACCCTGTACACTACTCAACTTCTGCTCTGAATGCAAAATTATTTATTTTCTCCTTGGCTTCTCTATGGTTCTCATCACTACATCATATTAGTGCATCAGAAACATTGCTTAATACAACAGTGATACCATCCCTGTTCTAGAATTACAGAGTATGTAAGGGAAAAAGTTGTCTTCTATTTTTACATGTTTGAGACAGGGGACCCCCCCCACCCAAGAGTACTTAAGATTATTTAGAAATTCATATGTTCAAAGCTCAGATGCCATTGACTTAAGTTGAAGGTATGAGTACTCAGCACTTTTCTGTGTGGCCCAGGTTCTTAGTGTGGCCACTCAGAAAATGAGGAACCAAAAATTGGTGACTCCCTTCATAGTGATGTCTATGGAATTTTTTTTAACAATGTCTTCTTCCTTAGTGCCTGAGAAATAACTGAATTGCTTTCACCTGATACTTTCAAAAGTATAGCAACAAAATCAGCCTGAGGAAATACCTTGTTAAATTTCACTCCAATTGATTAACGTTTTGTGAAGTTGTAAACAAATACAAGCAGCATCTCATATTGGGAGCATCTTACAACCTTTATTACATGTAGCACTAGTACCCCAGCCTGTAGTAACTACATAATTAATTGTCACTTCAAATGCTGATATCCCATGTGGAAAAATGAGTAGGGATGCTGTTTCCTCAATGGAAATAAACCTAATTTTGAATTTAAAGAAAGTATAATAGAAATCTGTAAGTGAGCTTGTGAATCCAACAATAAATTAGAAACTGGTAATCCACAAACATGCAGCGATATTTGCCCATGCCCACAAAAATTAAAAGCAGAAGGAAAGGTAGAGGTACACCATATAGCCTACCAGGATCAGAGTTGCATAAATTTTTGTGAGCCACAGCTTACATCATCAGCTGCTGTAAAAGGAGATGCAAAGAGCAGGCTATCAAATAGAAGGAGTGATTTAAATATAAAGACAGGGAGGTGGGCAGTGCTGAGAGAGGCAGAGGGAGTTGAACATCAAGGGCAAACCCATAGAGCACGTCCAATACACCATAAAAACTGTTTTCTATTTTGAATTGATACAAGTGGGCTTTACCAGCCGTTATGTGGTATATGGTGCCGCAAACATGTCTGCAGTGCTACTCTATTTTTTTTTTCCCCGTGGGTTTTTTTGACTCCTGGATATTCAGGGTTCAAAAATACCTGCAGGAAAAAAAAAATGGAGTAGCGCATGCTCAGGCAGCGCGTGTTGTTGAAAAGTGGAACCGGATTGCCGAGATCTGTGCTGTGGTTACCAGCCAGGCTTTGCCAAGCAGAAGCACTGTGGCTGCATCCCTGGGAAGCCCACAGGACCCCAGTTAAGTACCAAAGTGTGTGTGGCATGGGCATTCCCCGGGGGGCAAGTAGGTGCAGTGTAAGGTGCACTGCTCCTACTTGTCGCCAGGGAACCAAATATCTGTGCTCATCTGGATGCACCCATACGGGCATAAAGGATATTCCCAATGGGGTAAGAATCTGTATTCCCTGTTTAAAACATACTTAACACAATCCAGTCTGTGGATGATTTCTTGTTCTGCAATTTTGTGTTCAAGTTACTTTGTTTAAGAACACCTACATTGAGGATAGCGATGGAATGGCCATGGAGGCTGAAGTGTGCTGTCACAGGTGTATTTCTAGATTGGTGTCCATTCATTCTGTTATACAGAGAACACCCCACCTGCCCAATGTAGATGGCAAAGGGGCACTGTAAGCAGAAAATGGCATATATGATCTTAGTATAGTAGCAGGTAAATGAACTCCAGGTATTATGATACTCCATTTATTTTGTCCATTGAGAATGTAGTGTATGTTGATGAGGGAGCTCAGCTGGCATGCATGCAAGGCTGGGTAAGGCAGGCAGTTGCTGGAAAGGTGTTGTTTGAGGCCGGGGGCACTATCTAAGCCGAGAGAGGTATGTCCCCCATGACTACTTTGAGATGGTCTTCATTTCCCAGCAGATATTGGATGATATTAATGATGTGTCCACAGTGTTCAAGCTGGGGGCTGTTGCTGACAACCAGAGGGGTTTGAAAGTACCCAGATCAACCACTGATATCAACTAATGTTTTAAGGGAACTCTTTCAAAGTTTCAAACTGACAGAAATCTTCAAAAAGTTATGCCAGGCCACTATTCCGCTTCAGAGCTACAACTATGTAACTATGTATTTTAAATTCGTATTTTCATTTCTGCAATATACCATAAAAACTGTTTTCTATTTTGAATTGATATAAGTGGGCTTTACCAGCTGTCTTCAGTAACTTTAATATTCCCTGTTCATAATAAAGAACTGTTGTATAGTATACTATACAATAGAAGAAGTTGTTAGGATACTGATTACAAAAATCTTTCAAAGAGAACATAAAATTAATAATTTTATATGAAGGTGGTTATTATTATTGATTATTAATATTGGCCTTGTTGACTTGGAAAGGCTCTAGCTATAGTATGCTTTTTTCATTGTCTTTTTCCAAACAATTTTCTTCTCAGATACTAGTAAATCTTCAGAAAGTGTTGCTTTTTAGTCACCTGAAAGAAATCAACTAATTAGTATAGAACACAGACCACTTTTCAGGCTTAATCTTTTAAACATCTTTGAAATGTGTTTAAGTTCTTAACACTTAAGAGGAGAAAAAGTCCATTGCTTTTTGTAGAAATATTAAAGAAAATAATTCTGATACTGTGCTCCTGAATCTAAGTATCTCTGAAATGTGAGGTGGTGTGATTCCAGACTTGAACGTTGTGGCTTATGCCATTTTTTGTATATTGACAAAGCATTCTTCATAAAATCTTTATAGATTTTTTTTGATAAGCTATGGGTTTCATTATCTAGAGGAGATAGAAGTTTCTCTACAGGGAATAAAAAAATTACAGCATTTTATCCTTCTCTTCTATTTGTGAAGGCTTTACAAGGAGAATAAGGTTAAAAATAAAATATAATTTCCTGTAAAAATGACAGTGAATGGGACAGATATTTTGTTTGCTTCCTTTGAACCAGTAGGAGATGCAAACAAAAAAGCACTTCTTTGTGTTAGCCTGTGGTACTTGTCGTAAGGAATAAAAAGGCTTTATGGAGAAGTTTTATTAGCTCTGACAGTACAGGAGGCTTCAATTTTAAACTGTAATGAGTAGCATAGATAGTAATTTATATGTGCCAGTGGCTTTAGTATTGAAAGTAAATTTATAATGCAAGTTCAGAAACATTTGTGGTATGCTTAATGGTGGTTAAACTCTTCAGTGAACTTACAATATGCAGGTATTGTTTTCCTGCAGTGTTTAAAAAAAAAAGCCCATTCGAAACTATACATTTGTGAAAGACCTTTCTAAGCAAATGGGGTATACAACTAAACATCCAATTTCCCAACATGGTTAAGTTGCCACAGTCAGTAATTGCAAATAACCAGATTCGGTGATGTGTGCATGTATGAGTTTGCACATTCAGCATTCATGCATTTATTTGATTTGTACGCATAATAATGACAATTGAGGGTGATAGCATATCTAATTTGGTCCAACAGACTGCACTTCATTATGAACACTTGCAGAAGGAACTGGTTTGACTTCAGTGAAAATGTATATAGAATCACAGGGTTGGAAAGGACCTCAGAGATCATCTGGTCCTACTCCCAGCACAAATGCAGAACTACTATTACTAAATGATCCCTATCCAATGCTTATCCAACCTCCTGTTGAAAACTACAGGGAAGAAAATTCCATGGGCAGTCTATTCCACTGCTTCACTCTTTTATTAGAAAGGATTTTTTCCCTCACATATAGTCTAAGCCTACTATGTTGCAGTTTAAAGCCACTACATTGCATTCTGCCCTTTGTGGCAAGGGAGAACAGTTGTTCCTTTTCCTTCTTTTTGGCAGCATTTCAGGAATTTAAATACTACTATCAAGTTGTCCCATCAGCTAGGGACAGAAATTATGTATACTGGTATAAGTGATCAGAAACTGGTTCAAATCTATGACACAACAGAAGTTCAGTGCACATAAACCACTTTCAAAATGTCTGAAGCTGATTTTAAATAAACCTGGATGGATGTAGTATCAGACATAACTGATTTAGGTTAAATCAGTTTGTTGAACGTCTGTCCCACATTCCCTATAGCTTCGCATTAACTCACAGTCCCCCTGCATCTCCCTCACAAATTTCCCCCATGGGGTGGGTAGGCTAGCTTTGGCCCAAAATGGCTGCTCCAGACAAGCAGGGTTGTATGCTCTATTGTCCCCCTGGCTTCTGGCTTCTGGCCTGAGCCACTGAAGGCAAGTGGCTACATTTTGGGAATCTGAAGTTAATGTGTGCTCACTTGTTTATCAGTTCAATCTATGCAGCTTAGACTAACCTAAAAGCCTTGGGCTTTTTGTCTGTCTGTACTGAGCCATGGTCATCTTTTCTGCAAGCTTAATATTTCTAGTTCTCTCTATTTTTCCTCCTACAACTTGCCTTCCATCCCCTTTCTCATTTTTGTCATCCACCTCTGGACCCTCTTTAATTGTCCCACTTGTGTCTTAAAATGTGGATCCTAGAAGTTCACACAATAGTCTAGATCAGGTTGACACCCCACTCCCCGTCACATTCGGCCCCTACCACCAGAAGAGGCACACTCCTTAAAAAAGGTTAAAAACTCTGCTCTAGATGAGGTCTAACCAACACTTAGCAGAGTGGTACTATCACTTTCCATATTTTACACCTAATACTCCTGCTAAAGCAACTCAAGATTACATTTTTTGTACCTTTCATCATCACCTAGGTTGGTCAAGGCTGGTCTGAAGCCACCAGCCGGGCCTATTTCTTTGCCCACTCACTGGCATTGGAGTAACTGGCCATTGAGTTCCCCCATATGAGCCCGTGACCCAGAACAAGAAGTATCTGAGTAACAGGGCTCAACATAATCCTAGACTGCCTTGCTATTTCCTGTGTCCTGTGCTCTGGCTCTGCTCTCTGCTTGCCCACCTGATTTGCTTTCTACCTGATCCCACTCTGCTTGATCTTCAGGCTTCTTGATCTGGCTTGTCCCTGGAATCTGCTCATTCCTCCTGACCTGGTTGGCATCCTGATCCCTGAGAAGCCCCAGACCTGGCTGTCCATGACCCGATGTGACACACTTTTCCTCTAAAGCAGGGAAGAACCTGCAGCATTCTTGCCACAATTAATATGGGCAGTCTCTATGTGGGGCAAGCAGTGGATCAGGGAGAAGACAGGCAGTGCAGAGACAGACAGGGCAAGAAGTAGAAAGCAGAACAGCAGATTGGCTAAGATGCAAAAAGCAGAGCTGCAGATCAGGGAGGGGAGGGGGATTAGAGTGGCAACCAGGGAGGGTGAAGGGCACCCTAATTTGTGGCATGCCTGCCACAAAAAGTTGCCTCCACCCCCACTACTTTAAAATGTTTGCACTCCTTCTCTGAATTCTGCAGAACCAGGAAGAGAATATTTTTTATATATTAGTTTCTAACTTTTAAATTGCTGGCCACTGCCAGAACTTCTGTACAGGAAAAGTGATCCTAAGCAAAGTGCCTGTGCTATTGTGAATGCTTACATTAAAGATGAAATGTACTATTTGAGTTTGACTTCCCGATTCATCAGAACACTTCAACATATGCTTGATTTCAGTTATAGTCTTCAATAACACTGCTTATGTGATTAAATGAAGTTAAGGAACTGCTTTAATGCTTTGCTGAATTTGGCTCTTGCAGGCACCTAATTGTAGAACCCCAGCACTGCATGACACTGAAACATTCCTGGATGTTAGTAGTTGTTATGGGTGTTCAGAACTTCCACATGTCACTTTGCAGAATTGATCCTCTGAGCTTACTAACATTAACTAAATGTCAGGGATGGGAGGGTATCACCAAATTAAGGTTTGATCAAGAGACAGTGTGAAGGCATTTATTTTATTTTTTAAAGTGATTTTGTTTCTTGCTCCTGATTATAATCACCCCTTGGAAACTTGGCTCTGAAATCTATTTCTTATTGAAACTTGTTTTGTTCTGAGATGTACATAGTCTGATATGATAATGTAGGCATAGTCATCAGTGCTAGCTTACCGCTGCCACTTTTTTTTTTAACCCTCTGAAAGCTTTTTTGTCCCTGAAAGGAATATCATGGATTTTATAAATAAATATAGAAAAGAAACAAAGTAAGCGAACATTTTGATCGCTTGACTCCCCACTCCCCGTCACATATCCCCGTCTTTGCTGTCATTTTAAAATTGATGCCTGCAAGGGTAAAGTTATCTTGCAGGTGGTTCCTTCTTTTGTTTCACTGCCTGACTAGAACAAATAATAGCATGCTCACCATCAACTTGTCATGTTTAGTTTTGTAAAATAGAAGGTGCTCTGACAATTTATTAGTCTTTTGTTTTTATCCTAGAAAATAAATAGCTTTAAGGTAGACTAATTTTACTGTCACATGTATTTGGTCAGATTTCTTTATATTACGTTTCTCATTCTGTTGTATTGTCTTACAAAGAAAATAGCCTTAAACCTTTTGTTACTTTTATGTTCTATTGATACATTGCTAGTTCAGCACAGGTCTTAGCAGGAGTGACAAATTCTACTGTAGTGCTCCATAGCCTTCAGATTTTTTCTGATGGAAACACTCAAGGCTCTAGGTCAAAATTGTCTTATTCACTTTCAACTCAATCAGTGCCATCACTGCTGTAGTAGAAATCAATCACTGCTTCAAATTATTGCCAAACAGAAGTACTCATTTGCTATCCTGAATTCATCCATACTAGGGGCAGTGCTCAAATTGGAGTTACTATTAGTTTTTTTCCTTTTTCAGTAATTCCTTTATCCCACTCCGAGTATCATATGCTCATAATAACAAGATTGGAGCTGTTATAGAGGAAGAATCTGTTATTCTCTTAACCAGAAGTATATATACTACAATATTGTACATTTGTTATATCCTATTACAAAAACACTGTGACAAATCTTAAAGATTTTTTCCTTCATTTCTGTTTTTTTTTAACCCTAAAAACTTTAGGGATGGCTAAAGGACAGAGGATTTCTGTTTCTGTTTACTTTTTACAAAACAAAGATAAGCATTTGTCAGTTTGCAAAGTTCAGTGTGCTAATTTTTAATAAGATGCTAACATTTCATTTCTGCCTTGAAGTTGAGGTTTCACATGTACACACATGCACACATGTGCACGGAGCCTCCATAATCCTTTCTAGGATCAGTGCCTGCCCCCCGTGTTCCCCCCGCCAATGCCCTCAACAACTCATCAAAGCTTCTTAAATGGCCCTCTAGCCCAAATAATTGCACATCTCTGGTTTAAGCCCTTCTGCCTGCTAATTTGTTGAAATGTGTCCATACTTTAAATTGAACAAATGGAACCTAAAGGAAGATAAAAATAGTGACTCAGAAAAGCAAGGAAGAGACTTGTAGAGGAACATAACATTAAAATGGAGATAAAACTTATTCTTTGAAATGTCTAGGTGGAAAGTAACTGATTCTTTTTACTACTGAAAGTATAAAAAGCCCCACTTACTATGGGAAAACAAAAGCCCCATTTACTGTAGGGTTATGCAAGGATCCTTTCATGCTATTAATGTAATATGATTAAATAACAATGGCAGGTGACCTCTTTTGGGATCACATTGAGGGATGCTGAAAGCTTATTATCACTGCAGGGAAAATACCAGAAAACATGGCTTCTGAGAGAAAGCAGTTGTCATGACAGAAAAATGTAAGCAAACTTTTAATTGCTGTTTTAGAGAATGCCAAATACTTTAAAAGAGCATAAATCAGGAGTGTGTCAGACTTTGAAGAGTTACTTTTGTCAGCAGGAATAAAATCCATAAACCTAATAAAACATAGAAATCATCCTCACAATGACATAACAAATAAGGCTGCATTGTAATAGATTTGATCCTTCTGATAAAAGAAGGCATTTTCTATGCATCTGGTACATTTATAAACAGTGGTACAGTCACTTTTCTAAAGGCATTTAATCTCTCTCTTCCCCATGTGCTCTGCGTAATTCTTTCATCTGTTTGTGTACTATATTTTTCTTTGGTGACTGAATACAATCTGTAAACTGTTATCACTGAGGCCGTAATTCTAAGCATCTACAGTTGCCATATGTCATTATTATTATTCTTTAGCAACATATGCACGAATGTAATGGACACCAGGTATATTTCCTGTTTCATTTGCATATTACTTTAGCTACTGCTCAATTATTAAGGACAATTTTATAAAAAAAAGATTATTGTGTGAATATATTTCAAAATGTATCTTTCAAATTATAATTTTAAATATCATGCATATGAAAATAGGAAAACTGATCCAATATTCTATGTTTGTGTGAGAGTGTATTTTTGTATACAGATGGTCTGATAGCTTAATCACTTAGGACCATATTCAGCCAAAAATATAGACAGCTTTTGTGCCACAAGCCAACACAAGCTGGGAAAGCTGATTTGGGAAACTTTTGAGTCATTAAGAAAGTTATTGTAAGAGAAAGAATAAAATACTTCCATTTACATGTAAAAATAGAGAGAGAAGTTGGGTATCTTACATTTTTTTTAGAGTTACTAGTCACCCAGTTATTCTGTAGCTTTTATTTAACACAGATTAGTCACTTGGATGTCATCTGATAGCCAAACTGAGGTAACATATATGGCATATTAAAGCTTAGCTATGAGAAAATTCAAACATGGTATTTCCGAGGTTGCATGAGTAAAATCCTGTAGTATAATTTAAAATACATTCTGTTATTCATGAAATGTCACACCTGATCTTTTTAGTTACGCATTTCTTGATGCCCAGAATATTTTCAGTCACATAATACTTTGCTTCCAAGCATATCAACATAGTTCATAATGAGAGGAGGGAAGGTTCTGAGTCAGTATAAATCAGTGTAGCTCCTTTGACTTTAATGAAAGTAAACCCATCTATATTAACTGAAAAATCTCACTTTCTCTTAAACCTGAGGTGGACTCATCACTAAGGCTATGTGAAATTTTGCTGGGTGTTTTGTTTTGACACTGTTTCAACTCGTTTTGAGCTCAAAACAGTGAAATTGAAATGAAATGAGGGCTGTCAAAATGTTTTGAAAGTTTCAAAACATTTTGAGTTTCAAAGCTGAAGCTGGGCTTGCCTGCAGGGAAACGGAAAGTAAGCAGAGGGAGGGGAAAGAGGGGAGAAGGACACAGTGAGGGCGTGCCTTAACACATCCTGGAGAAGAAGTTCCTGTAGGAGAGGAAAGAAAGGCTGTCACAGTTTGGCTGCCTGAGATGCTGCTGGTGCTACTGTGCTGCTCCTCACTAAGTTTTATATTACCTGTTGTTTTTTAAAGCGGTGGACTGAAGTGAAGCTCTAGGGGAGGAGGAGACCTCATTGGGGCACACTATGGTGTCATGCAGAGGCCCCAGCACCAGTGAGGGCACGCCTTAACACACACACACTGTCACACATGTCACGAGTTTTGCTTGTTAGCAGCTTGAGGTGCAGTTTCCCAGAAACCCCTGCACCTATCTTCTTGAAAGCTGGCAGGCTTCATGGCCACAGCAGGACCTGGCATACCTGCAGTTTTCAACCCCCTTTGCCTTAACACACGCATGTGACACGAGTTTTGCTTTCAAGACTTTGAGGTACAGTTTCCCAGAAACCCCTGCACCTATCTCCTTGAAACATGGCTGGCCTTGTGCCCTCAAAAGGGGCTACCATCTCTTCTATTTTCATCCCATTATGCCCGAAAGTGACAAAATGATAGGCAGTTTTGTGTTTCCCCATTATAGCCTATGGGCAAAATGTCAAAACAGCGAAACTGTTTCGATGAAGCAAAATGGAACAGCGCTTCAAAATGAAATGGAGTGTGAAATGAAGCACTGTCCCATCAAGTCAGTGAAACGGAAGTCGAAACTGAACGGTGCTGTTTTGCACAGCCCTACTCATCACCTCTAATTTTTATTGATTTCTGCACTCTATCTCTGTGGCCTAGTGTGTATCCACTGCTGCATGCCCTAATTGCCACTCAAATCACTGGAAATTATCTCAGGGGCCTGATGGAAAATACATAAAACAAGCCTTTTATGGAATATGTAAGAAGATCGTTTTGTCCTACTGTGTTATATCACCATACCCTGAAGAGACTTATAAAGTTTAGTAGCCCCGTACAGGTAACTGATGTAGAGATGTTCAGTCATGGCACAAAGGTGAATGAATTGCCTGAGGTAAGTTAATCAGTGGCAGAACTGGAAACAAATCCAGGAATATAACTATGTCTGCTTACAGATGTAGACCCTACAGAGCTGTTCACAACAAAAATGATATATTTTCCTATTCCTTTTCTTTTTCTTTGGGTAAATTGAAACAGTTAAATGTGGATTTTCTTTATAGGAATATTTCATTCAAATTTAAGATAAAAAAAGACTGTGAACATCAGTAGTAAGCTATGTCCTACTTTCCACTGTGCTTTAACATGTATGCCACAAAAACCAGAGGGTGTTGCAAATCTGTGTAATTATGCCAGGTCAGAAATGAGGGTTAAGTGGTGAGGTGTGTCGACATTGCTTCATCATCTTGTAAGCAGATATGCTCCTTGTGGAAGCAGCCAAAGCTCTACTCATGCCTTTTTGTGTCAAAAAAGCTATATTTTGGATTCGTATCATTACTGCTAGAGGAGGCTCTCTGAAGGAGGAAACAGTTATAACTGTTATTAAGAATTAAAAAGTGAATGCAAAATGGTGCAAAAGAGCAAGGTATTTTATGGAAATAGGAAAGAGGGATAAATGTGGGATATAATTTGCTCAGTTTATGCCAGAATACACAGAACTAAATAAATTAAATAGAAATCCCACTGAGTTTTGAATTGAACCACAAGAGAGAGCAAGATAAATGTATGAAAACATAACCTTTGTAAAGTGAGATGGGTTGTCAGCATGTAATAGAAGTCTGAGAAATTATAATCGTATAAAACAAGTCTGTATCTTGCTGAAAATTTAAGAATTCTTAGAATAATAGTCTAGCAGCTTGGCAGCATAAAAGACTTCTAAGGAAACAGATGTTATAGCAATAATGTGCTGCCAGGAGCCTAAAAACTCTAAGTTTGAGCAATAATCTGTTGGTAGCTGGTGAAAAAAGGTCTAAGTGTATTAAAAGCACCGCCACGTAACTACTCAGATTTTCTGGTTACTCGTTCAAAGATGGCCAAGATTAAGTTGTGTGATACATTTTTGTATAAGATGGATTTCGGTTTGATAAATGGCTGCTGGCTTATCTGAAATATCCCCAAGTACAGAATGGTGTGCTGAATGTCAACAGGTGCACTACTTTTGTTGCTCAGCAGTGCAATTTATGTTCTGGATCACAGCTTCCAAAGAAAAGATGCTGTATTTATTTTTTTTAGCTTGAAGAACATCTATTTTCCCAGCAGGACCTTTAAGCTTTTGGCCCTTAGCAACTACAATTGCCACTTTCAGGAGAAAGATGTTGATTCTTCTAGACAGAGCTTTAACTCTTTTTTTGTAGAAATGTCTCATGTCCTTCTGAACAAGCCCCCAAAGAGTACTATCTTGTGAGAAAATGTTGTTGTTCATCATAATACTGTGTCATTTTCTTAATGCCTTTTTGAATTTTCATACCAGTTTTTGTACTGTATCATGAACTTGCTTATAAAATAATGTTTATGATTGACATTGCATTGTTCAGTTTTGACTGCCTTTATTGTTTTGTGGTTCATAAAGCACACACCATTCTAGTATTTAATATTCAGAACAGAAAGCCTAGCGTTTTTGCTTCTTTATTTTCTAGCCACCACCTTGAAAAAAAGAAGCTTAGTTTTAAATAAAAGTAGCATTAGTACACAATCAGCTATGTGAGATCTGTATCCTGAGAATATAAAAGATACAGGAACCTGAGTAGAGTAGCATAAAAGAGGCAGTGTACTTAAAAAAACAGAATAATAAACACAGCAATAAAAGCAGGGTCTTATAGCTAAGTAGTCCATGGTGCAAGGGAAACAAAATACACTTGTTTTCTCAGTTGTAATTGACATCAGATTCTCTCATGTAGTTTTGGTATTCTAAAAAATTGCTTATTGTGGCATCTGTTTATTGCTTTAGTTTATGTTTAGATTAACTAATCAAATATACTGATCAATTTTGCTGACTAAGTTGCTATATACTAAGTTGTTTTAGAGTAGTCTGCTATGGACACTAAAAGAAAAAAAGTATAGGTACCTCAAAATGTTTATAAGGAGATTTTGAAAATGACCTAAATCTACAGATTGACATTGCTAGTTTTACTTCTAGTTCTGGCACAGATTTCATATATTATCTATGAAAGTCATTCATTATCATATGCATTACTTTGCTCACTTTCAAGATGCACCTAATAAAACTAACTCCATAAGGATGTTAAAAAGCTAAATTTATCCTGCAATGTTCTTTGAAATCTTCCGACTGAAATTAGTATTCCAAAGCAAAGGACTGTGCTATTAATATGAATGTGAATAATGAAAAATAACAATAACACATACGTTACTAGTTGCAAGAGTTCTTTGTCAGGTGCCATGTCCTACTTTCTCAAGGAATAAAAAAATAGGAGGTGTTTGTTTTTTTTCCTCTGCTAATATCTTGGGATTTGGAATATTTGGTACAGAGCAAGAAATAGACCTCGTACCTCAAGAAAACATTCAGGAGACGGAGATTAGATTTGTAAGAACACAAAGCAGGGAGGAACATATTACAGTAGAATAATGTTCATAGTGATCTTTAGAAGACTTGAGCTTCTCCACCTGAAGCTTTCATCAGTGCCAAAAGCTTGAATATAAAGCAGCTAGACTTATTTAGCAATTTCTGTTAGCAGATGCTCGTGAAAACTGCTTTCCTTGTTTTTCAGATAGGTAGATGTGGAAACAAGCTAACTTTTGCTTTAATCTTTAGATTGGTATTATTCATAGGAACATAGGACTGGAAGAAGCTACTGGGCTATCAAATGCAGTCCTTTGAATTTGCAAGACATTATTTGCCTAAGGAATCTTGCAACTCCAAATTGCAACTTCAAGCCTCACAGATAATTACAAGGCAAAATACCCAAAACACTGGTAACGCCTTATAAAATTCCACAGGGAACAGCCGGGGGAGACAGTGGGTGTGTTTATACATGCTCTACAGTGCTGTTGTTACTGTACTGTCATTTAGTACTTTCGTTTGGAAGTACTAAATGACCACGCAGTAACAGCTCGTACTGTACCAAGCCAGTAGTGCAGTTATTTTTGGCTGCTATGTCACTGTAGGAACGTGCTATACCAAGGGAGTGGATTGCTACAGTGACATAGCTGTGGTGTCACAGTTCATGACTGCCACTGCTACGGTGCTGTGGCGTCTTGTGTAGATGCGCCCACAGGTAAAGGACTATGTCCTAGGCTATAGATGATGGCAATAACCTCCTCAGTCCTTGCTGATCAATACGATACTCAGCAGAAGAGTAAGATCCTTTAGCCAAGCACTTCTGAGTTTTCTGAGTGGGAGCATTGCCTCATGTTATTAAATCCTGTTCTTCCTCAGCCTTAGCTAGGGCCAGTGTCCCAGTGCTTCAGATATGCCAGTATTATTTCTGGGAGGGGAGAATGGGGGATTACTTGGCATTTTTTGGCAACCAGGAAAATGCTTGAAGCATGGCTTACCACATACCTACCACCCTGCAAGATCTTCCTCTATACTCTAACATGCAGTTTAAATTCATAATTCTACATATCATATACTCAGCCTGAGTTCAAATCATGGTGTTATCTATTTCTGCATAAAACCTTTGAAAACATCCAATATCATGAAAACACCAGAGTTGCTGACATAATCCAAAATAAATGATATCACCTTTATTCAAATTTTAGACAGCTATTCGATTCACCTATTTTCATATTCTCTGTGTTATTCAGTAATAACTCAGATTAGGAACAGGTGCTGCATTTATCCCCGGATAAATTGTGCCTATATTTATCCTGAAACAAAAATATCTCAGGATTGGCATGTATACACATCACCCATCTAATAGGGCTTTAGCCAGTACCAGAATGCAATGCCACTTCTCTGCCATTGACTCAGTGACATAATTCTGGAATAACTGTACAGATGTACTTTGCAATATCCGATAAACTGCTGTTACCTCTTACCTATGAATCTTTTTTTAGGGTTTTCTTGGCCAGGGAGGTCTGTACAATTACACTTTTTCCTGGGATAAAATGACTTACTCTGACACAAATGCAACTTCTGTTTGTGGCCTCAGAGCTAATCAGTCAATGTCTAAATTCAGCGTTGCATAACATGGGCCTCTGCATAAAAGAACCAATTTGAACTGGCTGGAGTCCTCTAAAGGGACAGTTCCCTGTATTCTTGATTTCATGACCATTTATACAATCTTTTATTTTTCATGAAGAATCAAATAAGTTAAAAACTAAAAGCTGTAGTTTCCTACAAATTCTCCCCAAAGTAAATAAGAATTCCTGTCAAAAAGTTGGTGTTAAAAAAAAGAAAGATGAAGAACTGGAAAAAAGCTTTAGATAATTTTTGACAATGCAGAAGCACCTTTGAGTCATAGCCTTAGGGCATGCCGTTAAATACCATTTTTCATTTTTAAAAACATATATACATTACTGTAGGCAATAGGTATGCTTTTTCCTGACCTCTAAGTGGCCAATTACAAATTAAATAATCAACTCATTTGGTTTAATCTTTTCAGTTAATGATCAGTTCATGAACCATTTTTGAACTTCAGTTCATGATAAATGAATTATAGATTTCACTGAACTAATTTTGTAAAAATGTCAGTTAAACTTACTTCTGTTTATGGATACAGCCTTTTGTTCTGAGTGCTATTCAATGCAGCATTGGAGACTATTCAACTATAACATATTCTGCATGGAGAGATTAGGAAAGCTCAGTTTCATAGCTGATGGTGGAAGTTTGTGACTATGGGCTTTTTATTCAGTATCTTTCTAAAGAAATGCTATTAACATTTGTTAATTACACTCATTTTGGTTTGAGATCATGACCACCTACCGGACTCTTGCTAGTATCGGTTCACTGATCTGCCAGCAGGCAGGAGACCCTTATATAATGAAAATACAGCCTGCAGTCCCCCAACCCCTGGTAGCTGCTAAGCACACAGATATTACTATTAGTATATCATATGCACCACATATCCGTTGGCTAGAAACCTGGAAGCTTGAATCTGTTTCAAGCCGTCTTGTTCAGATGGCTTTTCAGATGGAAAGAGAAGGAGGAAATTTGTCAGTGCTTTGCAGAACCAAGGAAAGAAAGAAAGACTCTTCACTATTTAAGCCTTTATTATAAAAAAAAGTTAAAAATAAACAGTGGAAATGAAAAAGTGGGCTCAGGGGGCAAGTATAAAACACAGATGTTTTGTAAAACGAAAACACTTGTATCACTGGAAATTGAAACCCCCTTCCCTGCAATGCCCTTCATGGTTACATGTTTAGGACCAACTGCCCTTCTTCCATCTTGAAGAGTGCCTTCAATCCACATTTTGTTGGACAGTGAAGGATCCAAACTGAAATGAGAGGCACAGCAGGATGAAGAAAAGGAAGAGCTTAAGAATGTTGTTGGAGCTGCCACCTGCAAGCCAGTTTCTGCTTTTCAAGGTCACCATCTTGGCCTAGCCTAGCAGTAATTTGGCTAGGAAGATCACTTTCTGCATGGTACAGAGTAGAGAAAATAGACATGATTCCGGAGAAGCCCAGTATGCCAAAGACGGTACTGGGGGCAGCAAAGAGTGGCCACAGCTGGAGCCAGTCCAGAAAGGTATGGAAGAGAGTTTTCTCCATCTTCTCCTCAAAGAAAGGGCACCTTGCTGATGCTGCCTGATCTAAGTGGTAGACAAAGGTCCCCATGTCCATGATTCGTGCAGCAGCCACCACTGGAGGTCACCAGTTCCCTTGGCAATGGATACCTTGTACAGGAAGCACAAGGCTGGGTAGGCTTCCTCTGGTGTTGCTGCCACTAGGCAGTGCCTTCAGGTTGTGTCAGGGCAGGTAGAGAGGCCAAAAGCGTGATACACTTTGGCTGTCCACCTGTACAGTGCCTTTCCAGACAGGATCTCAAAATAGATTCTACCACTGTTCTTGTTGGGAATGGGGAGGGTCAGCAGGTGCCAGACTCACCACTCTCATTGCTGTCCACAGAAAATAGACCCGGTGGGGTAGAGGATGCCTAGCAAGCTGCCATCAGAGAGCATTTGCCATGTGAGGAGAGGGTTCTGTAGGGCAGCTAGCTTATCCTGGAGGAGAGCAGCCTTCACTTCAGCCCAGAGGTGCAAAACAGAGCGGACAGGATGCAGGCCCAATCAGTCAGCCAGGGCTTTTGCTGAGAGCCAAGCAGAAAGGGCTGAATTAAGGAGATGGACCAAATTGTTAGTGTGTGACCAAACCAAAGAAATGACACAGCTTCCAGAGACTCAGCTCCATGCCCCTGCAGCAGGGCCAGGTTATGGATTGGGGATTCCTGCAGCAGTTCTTGGAGACAGGGGAGGGAGGAAGGAAACAAAGAAATCCTGTGAGTGGCTAGTATTGACTTAAAAGGGCTTCATACTAGTGATTGGCAATGTTTTCAGGATATGGGCTGGAGTCACTCAGCTCTGGGCAGATCTGTGCAAGTGCCACAGTAGGATCCCCCTCCTACCACTCCTCTCCAGTGCAGCATGGAAGAAGTCCGTGCTGCCAAATGCCACTTAAGTCCCTGCTGCTGAATGCCAGCAAAGACACACATCTGCAGATTGGATCCAGTGGCTCCTTGGACCAGATCTGGCCCATGGGCCGTAGGTTGCCAAACCCTGCCTTATAAAAATTCCAACACTGAGAATCAGTGGAGTGCGAGGGTAATAAGAGTACTTCGGGAAACATAAATGTCAATGTGTTACCTGATTCTTCCCTGCCTTGTATCTTTTGCAAAATTCTGGGATGCAAAGTTCTGTTAAGTCAAAACAGCAATGTTCTACACTCAGTCTACAGAGGTAGAAGTGATAATACAAGTGCAAGTGTGAAGCAGTGAAGTGAAATCTGGCTCACTTGTTCCCAGAAGCTTACAATCTAAGAGCCCCCTCTCTCATTCTCTGCCTATTTAAAATTCTACAAATAATACAAGACCAACACCTTAAGCAAACATAAGTAATGGAGTTCAATTCCATGTGTTCATGTAATAGTCCTGAAAAGCTGAGTAGGGTATATATGGCAAGACTGCGGGCAGTATATATTAGAAATATATTATAATAGGATATATAATCAGAGACCTAGCATTGATGATGCCTTTTAGAAATATTGTTTACTAGCTAGACATAGACATCTATCTTCCCTTTATTTCTTTGCATTATTTAGTGTTGGTTATCCTCCACCAATAATGAGCATTAATAATACATATTTTCTCTCAAGTAAAATAAACCGTGTGTACAACAAGGGGAGCCATCACATTTACAGGGCAAGCTTCACTTTAGATTCTTTTTGGTTTCTATCAAATGCATCATCCAGAAATGAGCCCTGTTTATCAGGCCCATTCACACAACAGTCCCAACTATGTTTGGCACCTTTTCCCTATGGTAGCTCATTACAGCACCTATTGAAAGTGACCCTAAGCTCCAACACTAGCTTTTTCAAAACACAGTATTGTTTATTCACTTGAAGGTATAGGACAAGCAGAACAAAAGGTACACACACACACACACACACACACACACAAGTCAACACTTGTCTTTTCTTGCAAATGTTTGTAATTTCCTTTCAGACTATTTATCCCTATCTCTGCCTGGGAGGGACAGCCACCTGCAGGTGGCTGTAGTTTCTTCTACTTGGCATTCTTCTGTTAGCGTCTCTTTCATGAGGAGCTGCTGATAACTGACTCAGTGCCCTCTTATTCTCTTGCCAGCATGTTTAAATGTTTAGTATTCCCTTTCAGCCAATATTTTAATTTGAAAAGATAAACTTGGCTGGCTGATTTATAGAGAGGCAGGGGCATGCCCCAATTAATAGCTTTAATTTATTTTCCCAAGTATTTTTGGATCTCTCTGTGAATGCACCTTATCTTTGCCGTTACGTTGTTTCCAGTTGATTTCCCCCTTTCAGCTTCCTTTTGACTTGATTTTTGTAGCCACGAAGGATAATATTAAACATAAACTGAGGAGCTCATAATATTTTTTAAAATATTCTATTTCCCTCATTATCTATAACAATTCATTGCCCTTTGTGGTAGCTTCCATTACTACATTACATGTTTAAATGTACTTGAAGATAGATCTAGTTTAAATGAGCACAATGGAATTTATTGAAACCCACTTATAGAACCAGGAGAGCTTAGTTTCATCTATTTGTAAATAAACTCCAGTCAATAGCGCAACCTTAAAATTAAGGAATGTTTTCTCCTGCTCAATAATGAAGCACAGGGGAATTCTGAAATTTCTGAACAATTATGAAACTCCTCTAAGACTGTGGACAAACTTGAAGTGCTCCATGTGCCTCTGAAACACTCCAGACAGCAAGGGTGTGGATGCTTATGGCCAAAGAAGGACTTAAAAAATGAGCCTCAAAAAAGAGGAAATCTTTGAAGCACTGCATTTTGAAAAACTTTCTGAAACCTGTGCACCTTCTAGTTGAGCATGAAAGGGAGTTGCTTGATCCTCCAGCATCCCACACTGCTCTGTTTCTTCCCCCACAAAATGGAGGAGGGACAGACAGCCAACAATCTTTATTCTGTGCCCTCAGCTGTCCCCAGGAAACTCCAGACATTGGAGATTCGGGGGTATACAGTGATTCCTACTTTCTCACTGTCTGGCTGGACAGCAGTACTACTGCATATCTTTGCAGCCCTTTGAAGTACTCTTGGGGAGGGCTGCACATCTGTATGGCACAGAAGCACAGTGAATTTGGAAGACTCCAAATTGAAGCAGGAGTTGTAGTACTTCAAATGCATACCCATCTATACCCTAACACTATGATGGTGAAAGCATTTTAGCTATTATTAATGATTGGTGTTACATCAAGAATGACTATGAACAAAGCTTACATAATGGATGCTTTAAAACAAAAGGAAACTTAATTCCATAATTCAGACTTTTTAATCAGGTGTTTTCAGGGGCATGGTTGAAATCCCTATAATTTTACTGAACATAACATATCAATGTCTTCCTGTAAGTATTAGAGAATCTGAAAGCCCTTGTACCCTGTCATATCCGGATTTTTATCTCTGGTCTCTGGTTTTTTAGCAGCTGGTACTATCAGAAAACATGATTCATTGGACATTCTATCAGAAGCTTTCCTGACCAAAGTGCTGTTGAATCCATACCATACGCTGCTACCACTGATGCCTGGTCTGCCAGCACAGCTAAAGCAGTACATTTATCTCCCTACACCTCATTTGAGTCCCTTATTAATGCTGACATCTGTTCAAGCCTTAATTACCACATTACCACAACTAGTCCCTTGTCAAATCTAACCTAATACAAAATAGCTCCAAAACAGAAGTGCAAAATACATCTCTAAGAAATACTACAACAGTTGGTGAATAAAAGAAATAGAGGAAGCATTTACATAATAGATAATATTAATGATATAAGATATAGACCTTTCTACCTGGGTATCAGAGACTTCGACTATATAATCCTGTTTGCTAATAGGCATTACATACTACTTCAGATAAATAGTGCAATGAATGGGAAGCATGATTTAAAACATGATCAGTGTTCCTTGGATTACTGTTGGATACAAAACGTGTACCACTTTCCCTTCTATATATTTTTATTTAGGACACTACAGCATTTTTAAAATAATATCCCTGGTTGGTACCACTTTATAAAACAATTCTAAGCAATTTATAAAAGCATTTATGCTAAATCAGAAGCATTGGTTTTGCAGTTTTTGTGTCCCCTGAATACTGAATGCTCTATCATGTTTTTGGAACCAGTAATTTGGAACCCCACCAGACGTGTAGGTAAAGGCAAGATGGAATCTGATGTGTGATCCACACAATTGCATTTCCTTCCATGCCACACATGCATGGTAGGAGGTGTGATTGTGGAACTGAGCATCAGGTACCATCACACCTTCTTGCGTATTCAGGAGGAGCCCAGGATCATGATGTGCCTCTGAGGCTGGGAGCCTGGTACACAGCTGCAGGGGTGTACCATATGCCCCTAAGGCTGGGCATTACAGCTGATTCAGGGTTCCAGCTGCAGAGGCACATCATGTGCTCCTTTGGATGGGAGCCCTGTCAGCTGTGGGCTTCCAGCCTCAGGGGCACATGGTGTGCCCCAGTGGCTGGAGCATGGATCAGTTGACAGGGCTCCCTCCCAGCCACTGGAGTATATGTGGCCACACGTTCAATTAATGAAGTGATAGGTAATACCCACAAAGTTGATACATATTTTTTGTGGGATAAATTTGGGGGTTATTCCTTGTTTCATCACACCATTAATTGCTCTAATATGTAGCCAGGTTGCAACTTGATATGTGATTAAGTTGTTAATTACATCTTAAGTGTAATGTGTGGCAGGGGCCTTGGTGAATAAAAGAGGTAATGTCTAAAGATTTCAAAACTATAAGCCAACTCAGAATGAATTAACATATCTTCTTCTTCCTGTTAGACACTTAGGGCCAGATTTAAAAAAAGAATTTAGGTACCTAAAGACTTTCTGTGGAATTTTCAAAAGATTACAGTTGCCAAATTCCTGTTGATTATAGTAGGAATTAGGTGTGTCTGAATTTTTGAAATACCACTAGGAAGAACCTAAACACTTTCAGAAATATGCTCTTTTCTTGGAAGATATATGGGTTCCTATGGCTAAGTACATTCAGTCAAAAAGTCTGAGGCTGAATCGATTCAATCTTCTCAGGTTAGTCTAAGCTGCATGATCAGCAAGTGAACTTTTGGTTCTGGAGATGCAGTCACATGCCTGCAGTGGCTCAGGCCAGAAGACAGGGGGTATAGAAAATGCTTCCCTGCTTTGATGGAGCAGACAGCTTGGGCCAAAGATGGCCCACCCACCCTGTAAGGCGGGTGGGGGAGGGGGGAGGTGCAAAGTATCCTGGGATGCTGGGGGACTGTGACTTATCTTAAATGTGGAGGGGACTTGGTACAGAAATTCAATACACTGATTTAACCTAAATCAGTTAGGTGTGATACTATATCCATCCAGATCTGTCTTAAATTGGTTTTGGTCATTTTGTAAGTGGTTTATATTCACTGAACTTCTGTTGTATTACAGATTTCAACTAGTTTCCAATTATTTATACTAGTTTATGAGTAATTTCTGTCTCTAGCCTTTAATGCTAACTGTCACGGTGTGGGGTCTAGGAGCGGCCATGATCCCTCTAGCGCCCCTACCGTGTCAATTAGGCAATCCAGCACCCTCTATCCTCGCCCGCCATGTCTTTGCTGTTAAATGGTTCAATTAGGGAGGCTGCCTTTTGTCTCCTAATACATGGTATTTGCTGGACTATCCCCTGTTCCATGTGGGGTGACTCGATACACCCCAGACTTAAGGGCTATGTGTGCCTCCTACCTCCCTTTTAGCACGCCCCAAGCCTCACAGCTCTTCCGGATGTTGTCAGGTCCTTCTCTTCTCTGGCGCGCTGCCCGGCGCCCCTGGGCTTATCACGCAACCAGCACCCCTTGTCTGGCACCCCCTGGGCTTGTCTCACAACTGGCGCCCCTTCTCTGGCACCCCTCTAGTCCAAACCTAGCGCCCCTCTAGTCCTTAGCCCTATCGGGCTTACTGGTGGTACTTTAATTTGATTTAAATAAAACATACCCTGGTCATAAAACATTATCTAATTATTCTTGTATCATGCTAAAGAAAATTGCTTTATGGTAGTTGCAAAGGAATTTTCAGCAAGCATGAAAAAAGTTCTGAGACCTGGAGGGAATGTATTACAAAAGAACTGAAGAGCAATATGATCTAGCAATTCTTATCTACTGGCATAAGTTAAAGCTTCCCTAAGGATGCTGTGCTGGAAATGAAATTATCCCTCAGTGCTGTATCCCCTATCCTCTGCCCCACAATAAAGAAGCAAAATTGGCATAACTTCTATATTCCCTTCCTTCCTGGACAATTCAGGTAGTATTTTGTGTCACCTCAAGGCCAGATCTATGCCTTTTGTGATTATATTTTCATTGATACCAGCATTTATTGATGAGTAATGTGGTATTATGGAGTTCTAAATGTTTTTCTCTCTATTTTCATATCTTTAGTTTGGTAAGCTTACCTTTAAAACCATAATAATAATTAATTAAAAACAACAACAACAATAATAATAGTTCAGTTATTATTAACATTATTGCTTTATTGTATGTATTTTGTGTATTATTTTATTAGATAAGAGAAAAGGATCAAGGAACAGAGTAACTTAGTATCAGTAGCAGAAATCATTTAAAATCTTCACTACACATCATATAAAGTCAATAATAAGGGCTTAAAACCCAGTTCAGTAACCTGTTAAGTATACATGTAATTTTAAGCAAATTAGTACTTCTATTGACTTTACTGAAGCTTTAGTCTTATAAATGTTTAAAATTCTTATAAATCTAAATAAGGACAATTTCTGTATCTTCATTCAAAACAGACCTGCAAATATATAATCATATGATGTGAACACTTATCTTGGATATTTCCTTTATTTGAAATAGAGAAGAAGCAATAAATTAATTAATTAAGATAAGGAAATTCAGGTAATAAAGGTAAAATATAGAGCGCAGCTTTAAAAAACATGAAGGCAATTCTATACAAAGGAGTACAGTAAAATTTCATCATTGCTTGTTATTGCGCGTACTTTTATAATCTAAACCAGGTACAGAAGTTTCACTTATTGTGCAGTAAGCGTGCAAAAATTGCTCTACAGCTGTAAACAAACAGATGGTTAGGCAACATAGAGCTCTGTAGAAATGGCGTATTCCACCCTGAGATAGCCCTGGATGGATGTGCTATCAGACTTCAGTGATGTAGGTTAGAACTCTGAAATGAACATGTGTACCAGATCTCATCACAATTCACATTAGGTCACATTTTGCTGCCAACCCAGGGGGCTTTGCGGCACACCACTCACCTGGCCTCCCAGGGCAGCACTCTAGCCTCTGCAGGAGCTCATGTGATTTTCCCAAACACTGGGCTGGCCTCTCAGTGACCTGAGGCAGCAAAGCCCCTGTTTTCAGTGCCCCTTCCTTCCCCATTTTTTTATTCCTCTGGCCAGCTACAAGCCACTGTCTTGTATTATCACTCACTGTGCTGATTTTATCCTGTCTGGGCGTTTGTAAAGATTGCAGATTTAGATTAAGTGTTGTGCTGATTGCTGGACACTGATTTTGGCGGCTGCCCAAGATGTTCATCTTGTACACTGTTGTTCTGAAGCATCTGTATCCAGATCTCAGTCTGTTTAGCTTGACCCAAACTTCTTTGTCAAGGTTGCTCCCAGTGGGGGACTTGTTTAGTGTTGATATAAAATGCTATAGGAATAGATTTCAGACTGGTTTAGTCTGATCATCATTTCATTTCTATTCATGCCACCCCTTATCTAAATCTAGTGCAACACAAACATTTAGCTTGCTAGGCTCACAATGGGTCCAGAAACCTGGCAGCAGGGGGGCAGTTAGGGTTTGTCTTGTAATGTCACTTAGTCGAATGTCCTAGAGTGCAGGGAATACATGAGTGTGTAAGTTGTGCAGCCTGTTATTAGTCTCTGTGCACTGTAAAGCACGGTGTCCAGCTTTCTGTATGACAACTTCCTGGACTATACAGGAGCTCAGTAATCTGCTAGGGCATATATCATTGCAAGTGCAGTTGTTCTGAGCACTTTGAGGTTGTCAGTCCATGTCTGGCTAAATGTCTTAAGGCAGCTACCCATGCAGAGACTTTACTTCTGAGCTTCTGAATGTGATGTTGATAGGTGAGGGAATGGTCTAATGTGACCAAACTAATGTGGGGTTTGCCCAACTTACCAAGAAGTCACATTAGGTCATTCATAAGTTTAATGGTCTTACCAGTTAGTTGCCTACTCTGATATTGTCTCTTGGCTCAGCAATTGTCCACATGCAAGACCAATGATACTGATTTATTGATGCTCTCCACTGATCTCATGACTCCCAAACATCCCATCCACCCCCATGGCTCTAGCCTGGAACAAAGCAGGGGTGCCAGGGTCGGTACTCCCTATTATTGTTGGGGGCTTATCAGTCTCTGTTACATTGAGTGGGGACATAAATCTGGTTAACTGGCAACTGGATAACACATCCCTCAAGGTTGCATTGCTTTCCTGAGGCCAACGTGTTGACATGGAACCACGTTGTGCAAAATGGCATCCAAACAGACCCTGAAAGACACTGAAAGCTTTTTTAAAGCTCCATGGCCAACATGGAACCAACAGTTGCAACTGCGGGATTTTACTGGCATGACTCTGGGCACAGTTTGGCAGAGCATATACTTATGAACACTGCTGCAGGTAAGGTGCAGTGAGAAATGGGAATTCTCCTTAGCAACCCCCCTACCACTCCCTCACTCCTCCTCCCAGGAAACTGGAGAAGATTCATCCCTCCAGGCCCAGATACTTGAGTTCCCAGCCCTCCCGGCTCCCATAGCAGGGAGATGGAAGCCAAGCATCTGGGTTTTCCTAGTTGGTAGGTGGAACACAGGTATTTCACAAGGGCTATTGTGTTTTCTGCTTGCTCTTGACCTAACCTTGGGTGCTTAGAGTAAAGCTGAAAAATTAGAGCGCTTCTGCCTCAGGCTTCTTGAATGCCTGTACTTATCCTTAATATCTGTTGCAGAAAGGAACTTTGTTGGTTGATATTTGTCAGTTGCATGTGCTTAATGAGTTATAGATGATGGTATTTTCTTTGAAGTGTTATGTTATTCAGATAATCATGTTCAGATAACCTAGGAAACGTTAGTATTAAGGAGATGTTGTTCTGACATGTGCTTAGAAAGAGAATACCTGCCATAACTGTTGCCATGCTCTAGGACCACAGATCTGTTTTGGGTCATGTCTTTAGGGTAGAAACATGTCACCTATGTGCTGCCATAAAACTTATTATGGCGGCACAAAGTGAAAGCAAACAGACATCCATACCTTCTGTTGCACTACAAATGCTAAACTTTGTAGCCATGACAGAAGGTAGTGATAAACTGAGCTGCTTTATTCCTTCTTATATCTGTTTGTTTATGTCAGGAGTGCATAGGCAGCCCAAAGCTGCTTGCTAGACAGGGACTCCATGGGCTTGAGGAGACCAGTTCTGGGTACCTTTGGAAATCCTGGGCAGGATCGGACCCTCAAGTCTTGGGAGCACCTGCCTTACTTTCCTCACTTACGCAGATGTATCTGAGGGATCTTTTAGGACATGCTCTGGTAGGCAAGGACAGCTGGAGTTTTCTCTGGTGTCTCAGGGGTGTGTCTGAGTCAGTAGGGAAATTGAGATCTTCACCATGATGTAGGGGCAAGTCTGCAAGCAGGGGTTCCCTGCTTGTCTGCAAGAATTCTAGGGAAATCCCTCTACAGGGGGGTTTCCCAGCATGTGTTTGCAAGTATGGAGGGGGAATCTCCTGTGCAGGGGATTCCCTTGCTCCCCCAGGTGGGGACCATGTCTTCAAGTGAAGGGTTTCCCTTGTTGGCAGATGCAGCCCAAGTCACTCCAAATCAGGGTACAGCACCTGGTGATGTCTGTAAGTTTCTGTTTCTGGCCTGAGAGAGTCAAATATGTAAGAAACTTGGGAACATTTGAAATAAATCTAACCAGAGCTAATAAGAAGTGGCCTGAGGAATATACAGCTTTTATTACATGTGGCTGAATTTGGTATTTTCTGGCATCCATGGCATCAGGAATATACAGAGCTGTTCAATTTCCCAAATTTGAAGCAGGTTGGATCTAAATGATGTTTAAAGAACTTAATGAGGGGGAACATGCTGAGCACAAGGCAGCACATCTCAAGTAAAATGAATGTGTAAAAAGAATAATGTGCAAGGTTTTGATACTTTATTTGTGACTTTTTATGGTGCCCAAATTAACTCTTTACTTCTACTTAGTGCATGCTGTAAAAAGAAACGATAGCTAAAAAGCATACAAATGGAAGAAATTATTTGGACTAATCCTCAAAGGGCTTTGTCCAAAGCTTTTTCAACACAGTGAAAGGATTCTGTCTGAATTAGAGGCTTTGGATTGAGACTCAAATATGGTTGTGCTCTAAAGAATGATTATGTAGACCTCATTCCACCTCCTTGGGTGTATCTACATATGCAAATGCTGCTGGATGGGTTTACTCCACAGTAAATTACTGTGGAGTAAACCCACCCTGGGCAGGTGTCTACACGACTGGGTATTTGGGAGCAAATTTGCTCCCACCCTGCTCTGCACCCCTGCAGCAGTCAGGGGGAGCTCCAGGCTTCACCTAGATTCTAGCCCAGAAGCTGGCAGGGATCATGAGCTGTCTCCTGCCTGGGGCTGAAAGATTGCGGTAGAACCCAGGCCAGGGCAGAGACACATTGTCCCTGCCCTGAGCCCACCCTATCAGCAAGCAACTCCCAAGGGCAGGGAGTAATCTTCCTCCTCCTGCTGCCAAGCTGACTGGGAGCAAATTGCCTCCCAGTCAGCCATCTACTCGTGCCTTACTGTGCGGTAACTACACAGCAGTTAATTTGCTACCTGTATTTGCATTTGTAGGTAGCAAATTAACCATGGAATAGAACAAATTACTGCTCAGTAAGGGTCTGCACATGTAGATAGTGATGCTTACTGTGCAGTAATTTGTTCTACGGTGCAGTAAATTGTTTTGTGTAGACGTGTGTAGATTCTCAAAGTTGGTCTCAGTGTTTTTATAATCAGTGTCATATGCAGGAATTTTACAATGTCATTAACTTTTTAAAATACTACTCAATAAACACAGCTTTAGCTAAAATGGGTATCATCATTAGAATAGTTTACCACAGTCTGAAAACTTACTCACAGCCAGTCCCAGCTTTTTCAGTAATGGGACTTGAGAGCTCAAGTTGGCCAGGATGAATTTATACCTAACATCAGCGTAGACCTCGTAAAGGAACACCTTGAGAGGCTGGACACCTTCAAGTCAGCTGGTCTTGACAGTTTGTATCCCAGGGTACTTAAGGACCTGACAGGCATCATAGCCCAACCACTGGCAAGGATCTTCGTGAACTCGTGGTGCTCAGGTGAAGTACCCAAAGATTGGAAGAAGGCCACTGTGGTGCCTGTGTTCAAGAAAAGGAGGAAAGTAGATCTAGGGAACTACAGGCCCATTAGCCTGACCTCAGTCCCTGGGAAGTTTTTGGAAAAAATTATAAAAGAGACCATTCTTGAGAAATTGGATGGTAGCAACATCCTGAGGAACAGCCAGCACAGGTTTGTTGCCAGTAGGTCTTACCTGACCAATCTCATCTCCTTCTATGACCAGGTGACATATCACCTGGAAAAGGGAGAAGAGCTTGACATCATATATCTGGACATTAAAAAAGCTTTTCATCTGATGTCCCATGATCTCCTCATGGAAAAATTGGTCAACTGTGGCCTTAGCTACATCAGAGTTCGATGGCAGGGGAATTGGCTTTCAAGTCAGACCCAGACAGTAGTAATCTATAGAAGTGAATCATTGTGGTGCTCTGTGACCAGTGGTGTCCTCCAAAGCTCCATCCTCGGACCTATACTCTTTAACATCTTTATTAATGATGTGGACATTGATGTCAGAAGTGGACTGGCCAAGTTTACCGATGACACCAAACTCTGGGATAAAATGTCCACACCTGAGGATAGGCTGGTGATCCAGGCCAACCTTGACAGGCTCAGAAAATGGGTGGATAAAAATCTCATGACATTCAGTACAGAAAAATGCAAGGTACTCCACCTCAGGAGAAAAAACGCTAGCACCATGGCCAAAAGAGACTTGGGGTCATAACTGACCACAAGCTGAACATGAGCCACCAATGTGATGTTGCAGCTGATAAAGCAAACAAAACTCTGGCTTGCATCCATAGATGCTTCTTAAGCGATTCTCAGGATGTCATCCTCCCTCTGTACTTGGTCTTGGTGAGGCTGCAGCTGGAGTACTGCATCCAGTTCTGGGCTCCACAATTTAAAAAGGATGTGGAAAAGCTTGAGAGAGTCCAGAGGAGAGCCACATGCCTGATCAGAGGGCAAGAGAACAGGCCTTATGAAGAGAGGCTGAGAGCCATGGGACTCTTCAGCGTGAAAAAGCGCAGGCTCAGGGGGGACCTGGTGGCTGCCTGTAAGTTTATAAGGGGCGTACATCAGGATTTGGGGGAATGCCTGTTCACCAGAGCACCCCAAGGGATGACAAGGTCAGATGATCACAAACTCCTCCAAGACCGTTTTAGGCTGGAGATAAGGAAAAACTTTATTGTCCAAGCCCCCAAGGCCTGGAATAGACTCCCTCCAGAGGTGGTGCAGGCACCTGCTCTGGACTCTTTTAAGAAACATTTGGACATCAATCTTGCTGGGATCCTTTGATCCTAGCTTTCTTTCTTCCCATTGGGCAGGGAGCTGCACTTGATGATCTAATGCCCTAATGTCTATGAAATCTATGAATTTATTGGACTGTATTATTGGAAATACCCAACTTGACTCTCACAACCCTTGATGATTTTGCAGAGCTGGCTGTTAAGTATCTATGTTAACTTCTATACTCAACAGGTTTTCATCCTTCCAGGGATCCACCCTTTTAAGTTGAGAGCACAGCTACAAACACAGGAACATTTTAGAATTTCATATACATGTCTAGGGAACAGCATACTTTTCCTTTAATTTCACAAATTTTCTCATCATTCATCCAGTTATCTAAGAATATACTGGTGACACCCAACTGCTTCTAATTTCTGTCATCTTGTATCTGTTTTTTAGTCCTTCAAGAATATTATGAACAATGAGGCTTTTTACCAGCATCACAGCTTGGCTTCTATATCAATACTGCTAATATCAATAGTTACATTCTCTGCTGCCAGAGGAGATCACTGCCTTTTACTCTTGAAACTGAATATGTCATCAACACTTCAATTTCAGAAATGGCAATATACGTCTATAGTACTGAGGACCTTGCTGAAGGCTTACATACTTGAAAACACAGTGATTCTGTTGCTAGAATTTGTATTGTGCTATTGCTAAGTATTGTGCCTACTGGGTGACTTGCTTTAAATTTGCACTTTCTTTCAAATCTTTCTTTGTTTTAGTAGTCTCTTGTAAGTTGAGATGGTCTTTATTTTTATGGTGCGATATTCACTGAGTGTGCAGATCAAATTGAGTGTTTTTTGATGCCTTAGGAAAGACTTGAGGTTTGAAGAAAGTAAATGGAGCAGTAGCTTTTCTTTCCTGAATCACAGAATCAGCATATAATGTTTACTTTAGTGTTTAGTTTACTGTATCCCATTGAATATTTCACTTTTTCTGGATATGTTATGCCCCAGCATAATGATACCATGGTACCAGCATAATATATTAGTAAACAAGGAAGGAACGCTAACTCTGTCAGCAGTTACCTGATTCATTGTTTGCCTTATGAGAATATTATGTGCATTCCCATGCCTTTTAGGAAGATATGATGAGACATTTTAGGTTGGATTCTGAATGGACCCTATATAGTGGTGCAAAAAGCCTGTGATGTGTAAAAAGCCTCCCACCATCTTGAAAAAGCTATGTAATTGTCTTTCACAGCTCCCACTGTTGTGTGAGTATAGGGACTGCTTATTTCTAAAGTAATTTCAGGTAGTAGAATGCCAAAAAGAAAGTTAAGATGGACAAAGCTTGGCCATGGTTTTGGTCTTTTATTCAGTAAAGGCTGGCAAAGCAGGACTAGCTCATCGAAGGAAACAGTCATCCCAAACAAATAAATAGAGCAGATTGTAGTTCACTTGATACATAAGGAGTTGATTCAGAGTGATTTTGACTGTCTGATGCTAAGTACAGATGTTCAAAAGCCCAAGGTGGAATCGATCATACAGCATTATGTGAATTTTCATGGATCATGCAGCATTATGTGAATTTTCTGTAAGCAGTGTAGGTTAGTTTGGGAATGAACAGAATACATGTTCGCTCTTTGGTGATGGTGGGGGTGGCATGCAAGCTGCCTGCACTGGCTGAGGTCAGCAGGTTGAGGGTGCTCAAACTTAACTCAGTGGGCTGCCAGAGACCGCTGAGCACAATTCAATGCAGCTGAGTGGCCATGCCACCCTGATTGGCTTCTGGGTATGGCCAGGCCCCCCTTGGTCCCCTCCCTTGTCATTGTAACCAACAGGCATGACAGTTGCTGCTGGAACACAGCAAAGGCAACCATGCTCAGTAATGCCCAGCATCCTGGTCATGCTTCCTGATGCTGCACTTACTCATGGAGGCATGGGGAACCCTGGGTGGGCTTCTGTACACCCACCCAGGGACCTCCATGCCTCTGTGAGCTGGCACAGAGGCAGAGAGCTTGACTGAGCTCCTGGGTACAGCCAAACACCTCTGACTGCCTCCCCGTCATAGTCACCTACAAGTATAACAGCTGCCGGCACACAGTGGAGGCCTGATTTGATTGGGGACCTGGTACAGAAGTGCACTGGACTAAACTAATTCACCTAAGTTTGAGTGTACATTGATCCAAGACTATTTTATACCTGGTTCCACCATTTTTAGTCTGGTCTATGTGCCCCCAGTTTTTGTATGGTTATGGATTTGGTTCAATTTCTGATCATTTACTCTGGATTATGCGTAACATCTCTACCTAGCCTGAAATATGTATGTTGGGACAGGATGTCTCCATTACCAGAACTGTGGCTAAACACTGATAATCCACCCTTTTTGATAGTATTGTATGCTTATGCAGTAAAGAGTGAAGTTCTATAGTCCACTAGCAAAGTATAAAAGCAATTTTTACTAGAGATGCACTAATACAATGGCCTGATATCAGATTGGCACCGATCTAAAGAAAATTGAGTGTATTGGAAAACTGGGTTTTTTTTGCCTGATGTGGCCGATAATTTGGCTGATAAATGTCCATGCACACACCTGCAGTGGAGCACATAGGTGGCAAGGAGCACAGCCCAGCAGCTTGGAGAGCTGCATGCAGCTGGTAGGTCTGTTGTGGTGGAAGGGGAGAGAAGGGGCATGGGGGGCAGATCAAGGCCCCCACAGTGAGGGAGGGAGTGGGACTGGGGCAGGGGCTGGGGCAGGTGCTGCCCAGTCAGGGTGGGACAGGGAACAGGACAGAGCCATGGCTTGTCTGGGGTTGCATGGGGGGTAGGGGGGCATGGCTCCTGTCACTGTGCATCCCAGGAGGCCAAGTGAGGGCATGTGGCCCTGGATCTGTGCAGGGCAGGACAGGCTGCCACTGTGGGCTGGGGCCAAGCTGCACCTGTTCCCAGTTGGGACTGGGCTGGGTTGGGCTGTGCTGGGGGCAGGCAGTGGTGCTGGGAGGGGATCTATGGGGGGGCTGCAGCCACCCCAAAATTCGCTGTGGCCCCCCACATACCTTCCAATGCCATCTCTGGTGGCCCCAATGCCTGTCTGGCGCTACCCCAGCCCTAGTCTGCAGTTGCAGCCTGCCCTGCTCCATGCAGATCCAGGGACACATGCCCTCTCACCCCATGCCTTCCTGGGCTGTGTGCAGTGGCAGGAGCTGCCGCCCCTCCCCATGCCCCCTGGACAAGCTGCAGCTCCATCCCACACCCCACCCTGCCCCACCCCCACTCTGTCCCTCACCGCGGGGTGTCAATCTGCCCCCCCACCTCCCTCCCTCCTTCTTCCCCTACCACTACAACAGACTTACCAGCTGCACACAGCTCTCCATGCTGTAAGTCTGTATATCAGAAATCAGATTGGTATCAGCTGACATGCCTCCTTAAAAATTGGCTATCGTATCAGCCCCCCCAATTTCTATTGATGCGCCCCTATTTTATACTCTATGAGCACTCTAAAGAAACAAATTCAACATGTTGCCAATATCATGTGTTTATTTTTTGTGATGACAGACTTACAGTTTCATGGCATCCTCAGTTGATAAAATTATGTAATAATTCAGAAACCATGTTGGCCACAGAAGTCATTTGTATGTGGCAGCAACAAACTCTTCCTTCTCTTTCCTGGAATAATACCTGGATTCACTTTTTTCTTTGAATTTGACTCCTGACTCTCTTTCATTCTTTGCTGAATTTTTCTACCTTCAGCATTGTTGACTTAAGTTTCCCAGTTGACATCCCATGAATGCAAGTCACCTGTCTTATCATCTCCACTTCTTTCCATGTTCTTCATCCAAGGATCAGCACTTCTACTCACAAGCTGCCACACACTCAACTTTGTTAATTCAAACTCAGTTCTTGGATTTCTTCCTGTCTGGATTTCATCTCTCAGTACACTATTTCTTTTTTACATTCTCCAGTAATGCTCTGCCATTCTTCCACCTAGACCTCTCATTACACTCCAGTTCCTTACCCTGTGACTTCTTTTCCAGGTTCCATCATTGTCTCTTATATTGCATTTCTTTGCTGAGTGAATGCCTATATTCCATGACTCCTCTCCAGGCCCTCAAATGCAGATGTTTGTGTGTCAGTCCATACAACATTCAATAACTCAACTTGCTTGCTCATTAGCTTGATCAGGTCATTTTTGTTCTTCAATATGTTCACTAATCTGCATCTACAGCTAGACTGTTTTCAGTGGTGGCAGATCTCAGAACAAGGAGCAATGGTCTCAAGTTGTAGCAAGGAAGGTTTAGGTTGGACATTAGAAAAAAAATTTCACTAGGAAGGTGGTGAAACACTGGAACAGGTTACCCAGAGAGCTGCTGGAATCTCCATCCTTGGAGATTTTTAAGACTCAGCCCTGACTGAAATAATCTAATTGCAAATTGTCCTGCTTTGAACATGGGGTTAAACTAGATGACCTCCTGAGATGCCTTCCAGTGTTCCCTCTAAGCTGCATGCGTTCCCTCTAAGCTGCACGGCCACGCAGACATACCTGGCAGTGTGACATGAGCACGCCTGCATGACCATGCGTGCTGCACAGCTTAGAGGGAATGCTGGTCCCTTCCAACCCTAATTTTCTATGATTCTATGATCTGCAGTTGCATCAGTGGCAGAACCTTCAGCTGTCTCTATAAAAGTCTCTTTCTCCCTTGTCAAATGCTGTATCCCACACCTCCCACCTCTACTGCCATCATTGTTCTTACACTTGACTCCCTATTTGTCAGCATGTCAAACCATTACATATGTGCTTTTTCACACATCTGATTACTACCAGCATAATGCACACAATTCAAATTTAAGATTAGTACCATGACTCAACTTACCTTTATGTTTTAAAAATGCCCGTTTATTGTTCCCCTCTTTAGAACGTTTCTGCTTTTTTGTCTGTCCTCAGCTTCAGGATGTGGACCAGCCTGTTTTAAATTCCTGGAAAGTGCCTAACACATCATTAGCACTACATTGAGCACATGATAATCCCATCCTGGAAATCTGCATCATGTTTATGTTCCAAATGGAAATATTCCACCATGTTAGATTGCCAATTTCTGGCTATCCAAGGTGAAGACAGTTGCTAGTTTTTCATGCTGCTGTGATAATTTGAGTGAATGTATATTCTGAGATGGAAGAAAAGGAGCTCAAAATCATATTTACAGGTTTGTGTAAGAACACAATGGTCCTGACAGGTTTATATTCTTTTGAAGGTCCTGTAGGAGTCAACATTTTCATAGACAGTGAAAAAGGGGGACTGATTTTCACTTTTATTACAAATCCACATTTGAAAAATATACAAAAATAATATTTGAATAATTTTACCAAACTTTTAAAGTGAAATCACTCACTACTTGGTGCCCATGAGCAGAATCTAGTTCCTAAGTAATGCTACTATGTATTACTATGTATTGCAATTCTTAGATATATGTGATGATGAGTCTCCCTTTTAGCATCTATTCTCTGCCACTGTGTGATACAGGATACTAGGCAAGGTGAACCTATGGCCTGCCCCAGTAAATAGTAATTATTATGTTCCTATGTTCTTATGATTTAATTTTGACTTACTATAGGCTAGCAGGGCACACATGAAACAATTACTGTGGAACAACAGTATGTAGTAAATCTCCCCATTTTGATTCAGCATAGTTTATTTGCCCATACCCAAGTTATTAACATTCCACATGAAGTACTTCAGTGATTGCAAATGAGCAAACACTTAGCATCCCAGTAATGTATTACGGTTCCTGTCTTTCCTGCTCTAAGTCTTTGGTGGCATTTGCTTGATACCACAGCTTTTGATGCTGGCTAGAATATTTCTGATAATGTAGCTGCTGGTCTGATAGATGCCTCTTAAGTTTCTGTTGTTGTTTAGCAGATTCATAGGCTAGGGACATGCATTAAGTGATCAGAAACTGGTTTAAACCTGTAACAGATTAGATGTTCAGTGCACATATACCAGTTTGAAAATGGCTGAAACCAGTTTGAGATGAACCTGGTTGAATGTAGTATCAGACTTAACCAATTTGGGTCAAACCAGTTTATGCAACGCCTGTCCCAGACACCTTGCTGGTTTAAGATAAATCAGACTCCCCAGCATCCCAGCATGCTCTCTGGGCTGATTGGGGTTCCCTGCTCCACAACAGAGCTGGCTCCTCCCCCCTGCTCCCTGGCTGCAGCTTGGCACACAAAGCATCCCTGCTTCCCCTCTCCCTTCCCTATCCCCTCTGCCTTACAGACACTTCTTAGTATTAGCTAGCAGACCACATGCTGGCTATGGTCCATGCTGTGGCAGATGGGATAAAAGGAGAATCAACAGGTAGCCGGTAATGTCTCTTTGTTGTTTTCTTAATGAGGCGATAAACACCGAGTTAGGGCTGATAAACACTGTTATGAATTCCTTGCTGGGCTGATCATAAGTGGGGGGCCCATCCTTTAGCAAAGTGTCCTGCCAGAGCTTGGCCATGCCCCCCCTCAGCTCAGTATTTTGCAAGGGGAGGACTGCTTTAGCACTCCCTAGCTTCTAGCCTGAGCCGATGTAGTCACGTGCCTGCATGTCTGGGATGTCTGTGCAGTTACAAAATGATTTAGCCTAGCCAGGTTAGATTAAACCTGCAAAGATTGAGTCAATTTAGGCTCATTTTTTTCAACATTATCTTAAATTATTCTTGTATTTGTATTTACACGTTTGTACATTTCTGACAGGCAACAAACTGGTTTAAGAAAACAGTTCTGTATGCAGTTTTATTTACACTCAGAAAATATGGATATAGATATTGAGGATTAAACTGAGAAAGTTGTGCTTTAATATATAGCTAAATCATCTGTGAAGGAACGAGTGGTGTATTCATTGGTTAGATCCTAATAACTACTCTTTACAGGACCATAGCTTGAGCTTTCATTATTCAAAGAGAATCATCCAAATGATGTTCTTTTCATTTCTGCAGTGAGATCTGAGGATGTGTTGTTTGCACTGAAATAAATAACTATTTGATAAACAAAGCATTACTATTCAAGAAGAATAAACATTCTAATTACCTGCATCCAGATTTTGGCTTGAATGGTTGAGTCTTTTCTGAACTATCGGAGAATCCAACTTTACACATTTTTTTAAGTGTGAGTGTTGGAACCTTTATTATATTTCTCCAGTCAATTTGCCTATGATTTAAGCCATTTTTGTATGGTGTGCGGTTGCTGTTAGTTGTTAATATGCTCCCTGCTGCCTCTATTGATCCACTAACTGCCTCATGGAAGTCAGTAACAAAGCTTCCATTGTCTTAGATAGCACAGGACCAAGCTCTAATACCATACCTTCAATGTTATTTTTTCTTGGGAAACAGAGGAAGTAAATTGCAGCAGATGATTTTGAGGAGGTCTTCCTTCCATCCTGCTGGTAGCTCTTGTCCTTTGTAAGTTACCCATTAAGTACTTTCTTGTTCTTCAGTAACTGCCATCATGTTTGTTTGGACAATCTCACCCCTGGCTCACTTGGTAAATTGTCATTCTGAAACATAGCAGCCATTTCTTCTTTTTCTGAGTGTAAATACCAGCACACTCTACTGACCATACTCAGCACTTAAGTGGGTTCCTCTGGTCCTTGACTTACTGCTTTCACTTAACTGTTTGCCTATAGAAGATTGCTGTTTCTTTGATTGACTTCCACTCGCAAAAGTTCCTAACTGAATGAACCAGTGCTCATAGCGTTTGCCAGACTCGAGAGCTTCTGTTTGGTGTTGAAATTTATCCTTATGGTTAATTCCTCCTTTTCGTGTTTAGTCTCACTGCCTCTTTGGATGCTTTCCATCTACTGTGAGCATGTCTACAGCATGGATGCTGTGTGTTCTAGCTGAGCCATTCCCACCCACATACTAAAAACCATAGCAAACCAGGGCAGATCCTCCAGGGCATCCATTTAGGGCCACTCCTGTCAGTATCTAGTGTGCTTGGGAGCAGCTGCTGTGGATGACCCAGGAGCATCTTCACTAGCATATTTCCAGCTTTGGAGTAAGCATGCAGGAGCAGATGTGCAGTGTGTGTTCAGAGCCATGCTAGCACTACAGTGTAAATATGCTCTGTATATCTTGATGGCTCTTGGTGACAATTACAAACATGTTAGTTACCACTTCCAAAAGACAAACTTGTAATATTTCCACTCTCTACAGAGTCCCAACATAGGGGCTGTTTCCCAGATCCAGTTATGCTTTTTTCAAGAGAAAATATTTACATGTGTATGACCATATTTGTAGCATTATACTGTATGTAATAAGTGTGTAGATAAATGTTAGTATTGGCGATCAAATTCGAGAAAATGAATGACTCTTCAGTGACCATTTTCAACCCAATATAAGTTTTTCCATTGATTTTAGTAGTGTTAGACCTAATACAGTCAAAAAATATCTATCTTGTTATACATATGTATTTTATAAATATATATATTTTATTTATTTGATTCTTCTGTTATTATGTCCCTTCAATTCTCTGACCTAAAACTGCCTTGTGCTTGATAAAGTCAGTCATTTCTTCAATTACTTCATCTGTTTACCTCATTTTGCGTATTGTGTGTACTTTGGGGCTCCGCATTTTTAAAAAGACATGGAGAAATTAGGGTTAGAGAGGGTTCAGAAGCAGTTGCCAAAAATGATAAAGGGCTTGGAAGGCAAGTCATATGGGGAGAGGATGAAGGAAATAGACATGTTCAGCTTGCCTATGGAGCATTTAAGAGGAGATATGGTGACAGTCTTCAAATATAGAACCATAGAAAATGAGGGTTGGAAGGGACCACAGGAGGTCATTTAGTCCAACCCCTTGCTCAAAGCAGAACCATTCCCAACTATGTCATTACCAACTATGTCATTACAGTCAGGCCTTAAAAACTTCCTAGGATCGACATTCCACCACCTCTCTAGGTAACCTGTTCCAGTGCTTCACCACCTTCCTAGTGAGGAATTTTTTCTTAATGTCCGACCTAAACTTTCCTTGCTGCAACTTGAGACCATTGCTCCTTCTTCTGTCATCTGTCACCACTGAGAACAGTCTACCTCCATACCTGAACAGCTGTCCTAAAGATGAGGGAGCATGCCTTTGAATTTGTAGCAAAGTGGATTTATATTGGATATTAGGAAAAACTTCTTCGCTGTTAGAACAGTGAGGCAGTAGAATAGACTGCCTTGGGAGGTTGTGAAATCTCCATCTTTAGAGATGTTCAAGAAGAAGGTTGATTAAGCATTGATCAGAGATGATCTAGGGGTAGGTATGCCTGTGCTCTGCTATGGGTAATTTCCCATGGTTCTGAGTTTTGCTGGTCACTGGAAGGAATTATTGTTGCCTTCCTGTTGCTACATGTCAAGCGTTTTTTTTATTTTTTTCATCTTCCTTAGAAATACTGTGTGTTGGCTACCGCAGAGGCTAGGGATTTTATCTGGGGAGTGTCAGTGCTTCTGCTGGGACTAAAACTGGAAACTCCTGGCTAAGAGGGTCTTGCCTCTGCACTCAAGGTCAGACCGATTACCACATTTGGGATCAGGGAGGAATTTTACACTATAGTCAGTGTGGCAGAAGGCCACCTCTGTCTCCCTCAAAAAAACTCTGCTCTGTGACAATTTGGTTTAATATGGGTCCTGTAGAGTGCAGACATCCCATCTGTTCCCTCTTTCTACATGACTGGCATCACATACTTGGGTGAAAGTCTTATGCTCCCTATTCAGGGGGGAGGGACTAAAGATCCTGCCAGTCTGCGCGGGAACCAGTGATACATTTCAGATTGGTTGACTGGTAGCCAACAGGTGCTGGCCTCCATTGGACCAGGTAAATGAGGTCACAGTGTCTATATAAGTTAAGGACTGCCCAGGAGGAGGTGCAGTAGCCATGATGAAAACTGAGAGAGAGAGAAGCTAGACCATCTGAAACTTGCTCTCTCTCTCGAAACTCATGATCAATGAACTAGGGGTCAGGCTAGATGATCTGTTCACGTCCCTCCTGACCCTAGCTACTATGAAACTGCCTGCCTCGAGAGGGAATCTCCACCTGTCTCTGGATGATACTTGCAAGTAAGCTACCTGAGATCTAACTAGATATATAGCTTGCGGTAACTCAGATGTGTGATCAAAGGCTACCCAGCCATGCCAGTTTGCTCTATGGGATTTCTCTGATATTGCTCTACCCTGTACCCTATTGCAAACCTACTCCTTGTAACCAATAACGTTCTCCTTTGTACCTAGCATGGGAAACTTATTGGGAGTGAGCCTAGGTTATGCCTTGGGGTCCCCTTGGTTCGGCTGACTAAGGGAGACCACTATTTGTGCTTCAGTCTGAAGGAAGGCCCTAAGTTCTTGAAGTGGGTCAAGTACCCTTGAGCGCTACTAGGCCTGTGTTTCCCAGGGGGAACAGTGCCAGGATCAGGCCAGACCCTTGGTGGTTGCAGCATTACCACCAGGCTAGTGAGTGTGCTCCAGGAAGGGGGTCGGCCAGACGTGAGGTGCCCCAAGGGAGGCACTTGGAGCCTGGAAGGTGGTTGGGCACAGTGAAGTGGGTGTGTCAGCTCAGGAGCACCCCCTACTAGCCCACCACAGTCAGATTGGTAAAGACTCTTGAGATTTTCACCTTCCCCTGTAGTGGGAGGCATGGCTTTCTTGGCTCTCTTATATGTATTTTAACAACCCTTACAGCAACAGGACACTGATCGCCATTGTCCTCCTGCTTTACCTGTGGTAGGTTAAGCTGTTAGGCAGGGTTGATTGTGTAGTCTAGTAAAAGGATTGACAAGACTTTGTATAGAATGGTTTGGATAGGGGCATGGTGATGGACTAGATCAGGGGTCAGCAACATTTTTGGACAGAGTGCCAAAAACACCCGCAAACTCAGCTTGTAAGATGTTGCTATGCCAGGGTTGGATGGTGAGGGAGCTGTGAGGGGCCTGATCCTTGTTGTGGCAGTGCAGCCCTGGCCCCTTCCCTGCCATCTGTCCTGAGTTGCCATTATGTCAAGCAAAATGGCTTTGCATTCCAATACTCTGGCCTAGTTGGTTGACTACCTCTGGACTAGATTATGTCTAGAGGTCTCTTCCCACCCTACTTTTTATGATTCTATGATCTAGTTGTGGAACAGGAAAAATATATAGCTTTGGTGATCAATCACATAGTTTAAGCAGTAAACTCTGAATGCTGCAATTATTGCAGTAATTTACAAATTAATCCACTGTTTAATCACTTGTTGCATAAGGTATCCCTTCCAAGTGCTTTCAACCTGTGTCTTTGTTAACTCATCTTCTCCTTGAGCTTCTCTCATGTATTCAGATCTTTTGTTTCCTTCCCTAGAGTTTGTTATTGTTATTGTTGTTTTTTTTCAAAGAACTCCAATCTTATGACAGAATATAAACCTGAAAATTTGGGGCTGAAAATTGCTACTGTTGTGTCTTCAGACTTTATCCCCATTCTCCCTTGATAACATCTCCTATATTTCCACAGGCTTTTTCTTTCTTATTGAGCCTCTGCATTAGTATGGGCGATGTATTCCAGTGAGCAAATCTAGTCTGTAGAGAAGCAATTCACCAACTTTTATAGTTCTAGTTGCAAGTCAAGTTTCTACAATGGAATTTTCATTGGTCTCATAACCCTAATCAGAAGGGCATGATCCTACCTGGGGCCATGAGCCCTTTTTTGGAAACCAGTAACATAGAGAAAAATGAGGGCATGAAACTCATTCTCGCTGCACTTTTGTATGCATTTCCACATCAATAACCTTTTATTTTCAGATGAAATATTTTGTTTTTCAGATGGAATCTGAAAATGCTTTGAATATTGCTTTTTATAATGTTGATTTGTCTCTCTTTAATTGCTCCCTTCCCCCCTTTATCTCTCTCTCCTCCCCACTGTTTCTTCTAATTTTTATCTTCTCCTTATACACTGCTTTCTGCATGTCCTTTCACAGCATCTGATGAAGTAAGCTTCAGCCTATGAAAGCTTGTGCTCTATACATATATATTATTTAGTTAGCCTACAAATATGCCAGTCTTGCCTTCTGACTTTTTATAATGACAGGCAATTTTTTCTCTTCAGAAGTAGGCACTTCTTTATAAAGAGTTAAATGAAAACTCTTTGTTAAAAAAACAGAAAGTGTTGACAAAAAAAAAATGGTAAGCCCTGTTTTTCACATCTCTTTAGAAGTTGAAGGTCTCTGCTTTCTTTCAGGGAAATCTTTCGGAATATATGCAGTTAACAGTGCTTTATGTAACTGTATAAATGAGGAATTATTAAGAAAATAGGGAACCAAGTGAAAATTATATTAAGGCAAAATAAACCATTTATATAACATAACTGAATTTTGCCCAAAGCCCAGTGAGGTAGGCTTCCTTTAATTTAGTTACAGAGAAAAAGAAAATAAAATCTTTCATCTTCAGAAAAAAAAAAATCCTGACCCTGGTAAACATGACAGGCTCTGCCTCTGTCAAGAGAGCTTCTTTGTGTTCCCTCTGGAACTTCTTATCAAGTCTGTCAATCCAGTACAGCTTCCAGGTGATGGAGTTTGTTATGGAACTGATCCTACATCACTGAAGTAAACAGAACCATTGGCAGGGTCAGACTATATCATACTAGACCAAACACCATGTTCCCAAATACTTTTCTGAAGATAGACAGACACACCATATTAGAGTGTGTGAGCCTTTGCATTTTCCTACCATTACTCTTGGACAGAAAACAAGTTCCTTAAGCAATACTAAATAGCCACCTTTCAAATACCTAACAGAATATTGCCTGGAGAACAGTAATTCACAAATAATTTTAATTGGCTATGCTGATTTATCCAGGTTTCTCAAATAAGCAGATTAGATGGGTATACAGCAATCTAATATTTTATTCCCAATCACGTAATACAAATGAGGAATAGTCTACACTTTTCATGAAATAACCATGTTGGTAAAATTGGGATTTTTCCCCCTACATACTTGTGCTGGTTAAAAAGCCTGGGATGAAAATAATTAGAATACTCTAGTTGATTTTGTTTCATGAAATACAATGCTTCTATAGCAGTAGAAACACATCTATAACCTCCTAAATTAACTTGGTGAATTTAATACGGTCTTCTGAGCTTTGAAATTATATTTTTTTGCAACTTCTTATTTAATTGTCATTCCTGTGGAATGTCTTGGTTATCTAAAGAGGGTAGGGTGGGGTGGATGGAAGGCTGCCACAAACTAATGGATTTGTTGTGTATTTAGAGAAGTCAATATCATTCAGTTAAGAACTCTATTTTTTTTCTTGGAGCCTTAAATCAAAGTTACCTCTAAAGTCTTAATCTTTCCAAAAGACCATTCTCTTTCTTGGAGAAGTACTATATTTTTCAACTAAAACTAAGTCTGATCACTTGTTCACTGAATTTTATGCTTGAACAAAATCTTGTTTTGTTCCTACAAAGGGTTTTGGTGCTGGGGTAGCAGTTGTTGTTACTTATTTTTCTCGCTTTTTGAAATTGATGAATGGACACAGCAATCATAGTGTAAGTGTATAGACAGGGAAATAGTGAAAGCAGGAAAGAATAGAGATCTTTCTTTGATAAATAACCACTTCATTGGTATTGGAAGAAAAAAGTCAATAAAAATCCCTTATCCTACTGGGGTGTAAGTACTTTGACTAACCAACAATTATAACAAAGTAGTTCTCTTAAATGAGGGATTTTGTGTATAAGTTTTCCCATTTCAGCTTTTAACACTACTAACAGCAAGCAAATCCTCAGTGCAGTTTGTGTTGCAGATAGCCATCTAATGGAAAGCTGTGTACTAGCTGCCAATTAAAAATTACACCGTTTATATACAAACTGTGAGAATTGTCCTAAAAAGACTACCTGTTGGTAAGATGGAAACTTACGGGCAGAACTTGCTTTCTAAAGCTGCTTTTCTTTCTTTTCATTCCATTAATGTTTTATATAGTTTTGAACAGTATATATAGGGGAGAAGGGTTTATCTATCCGTGAGGACCTTTGATTTTCTATGTGCCCACATAAGTCCTGGGAGCTAAGGACTCCTTGCAGAATTATGGAGTATGCACTGTTTTCAAATATTTGTCTAAGTCTATCCCAACCATGCTGTTGGTTCAATAAGAGATATTGCCCACAAAAAACCTTGCCTCTCTATGTGACTTTTAATGAGAAAACCAAAAAAACACCCCAGTTTATATTTAATAAGACATAAATTAAGCAAAATATACTTGCACTTAATTTGCCACTCAGTTTTACATTCTAAGAATATTTGGCTTTCATAGTTAGTAGGGTCAGAAGGGACCTGAGCAGGTCATCAAGTCCAATCCCCTACCATGGCAGGAAAGAATACTGGGGTCAAACGATCCCAACAAGGTATTCATGTAGCCTCCTCTTAAAGACCCCCAGGGTAGGAGCCAGCACCACTTCTCTTGGAAGTTGGTTCCAGATCCTAGCCGCCCTGACTGTGAAGTAGCGCCTCCTGATATCTAGCCTAAATCTGCCCTGTGCCAGCTTGTGACCATTATTATTTCTAGTCCCCCAGTGTTTGGGGGAACAGGGACTCCCCCAATGCCTGCTGGTCCCCTCTGACCTAGTTTGTAACAGGCCACTAGATCCCTGCTCAACCTTCTCTTGTGGAGGCTGAACAGGTTCAGGTCCCTTAGCCTTTCCTCATAGAGCCTGCCCTGCTGCCCCCTGATCATGCAAGCGGCCTCCTCTGGACCCTCTCCATGTTGTCTACATCCCTCTTGAAGTGCAGCGCCCAGAACTGGATGCAGTACTCCAGCTGAGGCATGACCAGTGCCACATAGAGGGGGAGTATAACCTCCTTGGATCTGCTTGAGATGCATCTGTGGATGCATGACAAGGTGTGGTTGGCCTTCCTGACTGCATCCCCATACTGCCGGCCCATGTTCATCCTTTTTGCCTCTGTACTGACGAGATGGGAGTTTCCCAGCCTGTAGGTATGCTGCTGGTTCTTCCTCCCCAGGTGCATCACCTTGCACTTGTCAGTGTTGAATCCCATCCTATTCTCATCTGTCCACCCCTGTAACCTGTGTAGGTCTGATCATAGCTTATTCCTTCCTTCTAGCATGCCCACATCTGCCCACATCTTAGTGTCATTATCAAATTTGAAGAGGGTGCTTTTTATCCCCTCGTCCAAGTCACTAATGAAGATGTTGAACATTGTGGGCCTGAGGACCAAGCCCTGGGGGACCCCACTGCCCACATCCCTCTAGGCTGAAAATGACCCATCCACAACCACTCTCTGGGTGCGGCCCTCCAGCCAGTTGGTGACCCATTTGACTGTGTAGGTGTCGATACCACAGTCCCCCAGTTTTTTAATGTGAACGGGGTGAGAGACAGTGTCGAAGGCCTTCTGAAAGTCCAGGAAGACTATATCCACTGCTACCCCTGCATCTAAGGATTTGGTGATCTGGTCATAGAAGGCCACCAGGTTGGTCTGACAGGACCTGCCTCTAATCAACCCGTGTTGGTTGCCCCTAAGCATAATCTCCCCTGCTGGCCCCTCATGGACATGTGCCAGAATAACTCTCTCAAAAAGTTTACCCAGGATTGAGGTAAGACTAACTGGCCTATAGTTTCCCAGGTCCTCCTTCCTCCCCTTTTTGAAGATGGGAGGGAGGGAGGGAGGGAGGGAGAGAGAGAGAGAGAGAGAGAGAGAGAGAGAGAGCGCATCGACTCCCAGCAGGGACCAGGGGATGTTCTGACTGTCAGAGTTCTCCCCTTTTTCTGGCTGAGTTCCTCCTCCCTCAGCCGCTGGAGGGGAACTGCCCTCCTGGCCTTCTGCCTGGGCTTAAGAAGAGCTAAGCTCCGCCCCTTCCTGGCTCTAGGTTTCCCTGGTTGCTAGGGCAACCAGCACCTGGCAGCCCTGGTGACTGGCAGCTGTGCTTCCCCCTTCCCGCCACTAGGGGTCTCTCCCAAGCCATTTCTGCTCTCAGTCGCAGGGCACCTGAGAGCTCTGCGACAGGCTCTAATTGGATTATGGCTACACTAGGGAAGGTTCACTAGGGGTTGTGATAAAAGCTCAGAAGTAACCAAAGAGCCACAGGAGCTGGATGAAAACTTAGTAAGGGGAAGCAATAGCAGAAGCCTTAGAAATGGTGTCAAGGAGAAGACAGGACCATCAGTTAGATACCTGATACGTTTATATACTAATACAAGAAGCACAGGGAAAACAGGAAGAATTGGCTGTCCTAGTACAATTAGAGAATAATGATGTAATTGGGATTACAGACATATGATGGGATAGTTCACATATTTAGAGTGCAGTCATGGATGGATATAGTTGTCCAGGAAGAACAGACAGGGGGGAAAAAGGAGGTGTTGCCCCCCTGCCTAGCCTCCCTTGCTTCCTGCTCCTTCCACATGACCCTTCACTGCCTTTGCCCCCAACCCCACTGCCTTTGTTGTGCTCTTCATTCCCCTATCTGCTCCCTGCCTCTGTCTCCCTGCCATTCTCAGGTTAGGAGTTACTTGGAGAATATAGATGAGTTTGAGGCAGTAGGGCTAGATGAAATGTACCTTAGGGTTCTGAAGGAATTGGCTAAGGTAATTTCAGAGCCATTAGTTATCCTCTTTGAGAATCTTATGGAGGGCAGCTAAGGTCCAGGAAGATTGGGAAAGGGCCTATCTTTAAGAAAAGGAAGAAAAAGGATGTGGGGAATTATAGGCAAGTCAGCCTGACCTTAGTACTTGGGAAGAGCATAGAACACGTTCTCAAGAAATCATTTGTGTAGTACCTAGAAGAGAACAAGGGGCACCTTTACATGTGCTGGACGTCTGCTCTGATGCATGCTAATTAGCACATGTTGGAGCAGGTTTGATTAATTGAGTCTAATTAGCATGCTCCAGCAGTCTCTGTGATGCACATATTCAGCATCTCCACACCTCAAAATGGTAGCAGGAACACTTTAACTGAAGCTCGTCGAATCAGCTTTAGTTAAAGTGCCCCTGTTGCCATTTTGAAACATGGGATGCTGGATATACATGATGCAGAATACATGTGATGCTGTAGTTGCTTAAATTACAGTGGCTGTCAGAGCCGCTGTAATTAAAAGACCCACTTACCCCCCTCCACTCTGGAGCACATGTGAAAACACCAAGCTGATTAGGAATGGCCAGCACAATTTACCAAAAGCAATTCATGTCTGACCAACCCAATTTCCTTCTATGGTAAAGTGATAGGCTTTGTGGCTGAGTATAGAGTAGTAGATATGATATATCTTGACTTTAGCAAGGCTTTTGACATGTTCTCCTATGACATTCTCATTAACAGGTTAAGAAAATACAGGCTAAATGAAAGTACTGTAAGGTGGATGCATAACTGTTTGGACTATCTTGCTTGACAAGTAGTCATCAATGCCTCAAGTCTGATTGTGAATGGGGTCCTTAACTGTCTGTCCTTGGCCCAGTACTGTTCAGGGTATTCATTGATTTTGGATGATGGGATTGAATACATACTTAGCAAATTTGCAGATGACACCAAATTGGGGGGGAATTGCACACTCTGGAGGGTTGGACTAGGATACAGAATGGCCTGGAAAAATGATTGGAAAAATGGCCTGCAATCAATCAGATAAAACTGAACAAAGTCAAGTACAAAGTCCTGCACTTGGGATGGAATAAATGCACAAATATAGCCTGGGGAAAAATTGGTTAGGCTGCAGAAGAGGACCTGCAGAGAAGCTGAATATGAGCTGATAAATGACCTTGTGAAGTCCCTTCCATCCCTACTGTGCTATGATTCTATGATCAAAGGAAAACTTGAATACTGGGGATAATATTTCCCTACTCTCTTCAATGTAGTGTTAATCCATAGAACATTGAAAATCTGCTCTTTAGTACTGTCCTGATGATGTCTTGGTTCTCTGTAGCTTTTATGTCAAACCTTTGCAAAGTTTTAGCCTGTTTTGGATGTCTGATAGTCATTATAAGAAGAATGTGGCCAAAAAAATATCGAGGGAATGCAAAATGGAAAATTAAAAAAGGTAGACACTGGGCATTTAAAATGTGTCTACTAATTCAAGCAGTAAGCTTCTCAGTATACACTGAGGCCATATTTGACTTCTTGTCTTATGATACAGCTTAAGTCCAGAAAGACTACCTTACCATTTGACTGTTACAGAAGTAAATATATATATGCAGTAAAGTTCTGATCAATTTTACCACCTATTTGTATTATTTAGATAAGAAAGCTAGTTTTTGACTTCTTGTCTTACATTATTTATTACCATTAATTCCATATGGCAGGGATGTCCAAATAAGCGGCCGGGGGCCATACGCCGTGGGCACCGTGATTTCTCCCACCAGCCTCCTTAGCTCCCCAGCCACAGGCTCCCCCAGTGCAGTGCACTGCACAGTGAGTTCTGGCACCGTGTTCATAGGTGTCCCCTCCTTACCATCTCACTTTCTGCATGGGCAGCCCCAGTAGCACCACCACCATTCCTCTGCATGGATGGGCAAACCCTTCTCCCCCACCACATACACATTCCTCTCCAGCCCTGAGCTTCCCAGCACCTAGCACTTTGGGCAGAGGCAGGAGCCAGAAAGTATAATCCAGAGAAGAAGAAAGGGAGAGAGCCTGGAAACCCCAGCTGCAACAACACCTGGAGTGATGAGAGAAGCAGAGGCTGGAGGAAGCCTGGAGGCCACAAGTTAATGCCTCATGGGCCTCCAGTTAGACAGCCCTGCTATATGCGATATGGATGCTAAAGGTTTATTTCTTTACATCTATTATCTGTTTCCATATTTTACTGTAAAAATCAGCACTTTGATGATACTCTGATACTCTTGCTTGCTTGAGTATTATCTCATGCCTGATTGAAATCACTGGTACTCAAAATTCATGAGCATCATAATTTGGTCTTAAACAACTAAAACAGTAAAAGTTCTGGATCTGAAAGGCATAAGAATTAAACTATCTTGATCTGATGATTTCTGTAATGTTCTATAATGCCACATGGTAATATGGACATATAAAAAACTATGTTAGGATGTGATGGGATGTAGTATACTGGCATTGAAGCTAAATAGAAAAAAAGTGTACAGTGAATTTGGAAGGTGATTTGATTTTTTTTCTGGCAAACTTTAATCTTGCTGTGAGATAAACTGAACCATCTGTTCACCTGAATCTGGAGACTGTGCTGTAACTATGCCTCTCACCCAAATGCACAATATTATATTTCCTGTAAACAATATTATAGTTGTGACAAAAATGGTGGTAAAATTGATCAGAACTTTACTGCATATATATATTTACTTCTGTAACAGTCAAATGGTAAGGTAGTTGTGACAAAAATGGAAGGAAATTCAAGATTGTTGATGATTCTTAACGAAGTCTGTTATTAAAACAATTACAAATTAAAGTTTATTTCTTCATTCCCAAGAAAACTTTTACAATCAATCATAAAACTTTTTGAATGGGGTTTCATTATGAAAAGGATGACAGAACAAGGGCCTCATGGTAGAGTGGCATGCACAACCTTGTTATGTTACTGCTTGATTTCTTTCTTTAAGGGACCAAGATGGGAAGCAGGTCCTAACGTGATCCCAGAGGTTGCAAGTTCAAAGCAACAGCAGAAGCACTCACAACACAGCCCTCTCAGATTCCAAAGAATCTGTGAATTTTGCTAAGTACTTTGTCACAAGGACTTGAAAAAAGAAAGGAATTTCAGTAAAGCCATTGTACCAAAACCCTTTATTATTTCCTGCCCATTGCCCAGAGTCAGAGTCTTGTGAAGCAGGACATAAGTAACAGGGAGGGAGCATGTGTTTTCTACTTTTGCAAGGATTTTTGTTACAGTATTTTAGTTTAAATAAAGTCACAACTATTACTTTTGAGATTATTACTGTAATATTTAATGAAAAGAATCTCTTTACTATGATAACTATTTGTTTGCTCTACTTTCATTATTTCTGAGTTATTTTAAATCATGACAAAGTGCAGATTGTGGCACTTTTGTAAATGTTTTTCCACAGCTGGCAGTAGCAGCTTTTAGTTCTGCTCTACTGGCTTCTCTCAGCATGAGCGCTAGCAAGCCACTCTCCATTATCTTATTGAAGGGCTTCTGGGAACAGGCTTATTTACAAAAATATAAAGAAAGCTGCCTTAAGGAAATCAAATATAGAAATACCACTTACATGATTGTTTCTGTAATCCTGCCTATACTGAAACCCCTTTCCAGGTAAAAAAAGAAAAAGAAAAAAAATGAAAACCTATGTTTATCTTATTTCACAATAATGTTGGTTAAGGAGTTGATATTTGTGAGCTTCCTTGGAAGGCTCTTAGTTTGGCTTATAGAATTACTCATATAATATTACATGTCAATAGAGTATTTTTCTGAAAGATGGAAAAAATAGCTCACTATAGGTCCTGTCTTCAGATGTGAGCACAGTCTCTCTCTAATGGCTGTCTGGAACTGAACTGCTAATGTATAAGTGATATTTGTTTTCAAGCCCTACATGCTGATTACAAACTAAAGCCAAATCCCCTTTCTACTGTTGGAAAAGGTTCTTTCTTTTCTCAGCAGTGTCATGATGATATTTGTATTTTTAATTAAGCTTCCTCTTACAGTTTTTTGACATTGGAAGGTAATTAAGATATGGGGCCACATTCTCACTCAGATCATTGGCTAACAATTTATTTACTTGCATCACCAGAACTACATACCACCATTAAATACAGTGTGCCTTCAGAAAATTGATTTTTCAATTAAATAGAAAACATATTTAATCTTTAGAAACCTTTATATGCTATTAACATTAGCTGTTGGATAGAGAATGGATGGGGGTGCTGTCATCCCTGGCTCTCCAAGGTCTGGATGTACAGATAAAAAAGTAGTACTACCAGCAACTAATTGAATTACTCTTTCAGCTGATGCTTATAGCAGTACTAAGAAGCTCCATTTGAAGTTACTTTTCTGACCTTCTCAAACAGAATAAATGAACCCATACTAAAAAAAAAAAAAAAGATCAGAAAGAAAAGTAGACACATGCCCTGTGGACTGGATCTGTCCTGTGGAATTGCTCAATCTGGCCTGCCAGGTTACCAGTAGACTGTAGAAGTCATGCTGAGGCTGGTTAGTCTGTCATTACCACTGTGACAAGTGACTGCTTGGCCTGTGGCCCCTGCCCCTACCACCTCCACCAAGTACCCTGTGCTGGATCTGACACACCCACTCCATTCCCCAGACAGGATCCAGCCCATGAAAAGCCCTGTGGTCCAGATTTGTCCTGGGGTGTGTGGTGAGTTTGACACCCCTATTTAGGAGAAGAACATAGCTTGCCATGCTGAGACAGCTAATGCTTTTTTCCTTAGAAGTCTGCTGTCCTGAACTGTACATCAACTGCATAAACTTCAATTATTCCTTTCTTATATTACAGCTTTTTCAGATACCAGTTAGATTAACAAAATAAACTGATGGTTCATACCCTCAGGGTACTTCATCAGCCTGGAAAGTTTCTTCTCTATAATTTTTGATGAGCAAAATTTTATTTTGTTCAGGACCTTTATAATATCTGATTTCTTGTAGTGTTAATATTAATAGAAGGAGATAAGATAGAATAAATTGAACCAATTTAATCTAGAAATTCCGTAAAGGCAGATCAGAAGTATTGTTCCTTTTTCAAGAGCTATCTGGATTCCTAAATTTGCAACTTTTCTTCAAGTAAATTTACTTTACAAGTGAATAACTAGTTTATATAATTGTTAGTTTAATTATATTGATTATGTAAAAAAATAAAATGTGTGTTTTTTCCCTTTTTGGTTAGAACATTATTGGCTCTGTGCTTTTTACAAACTGCCTGCTTATTCTTTTGGTTATGGTCTTGTGACTTTGGCAGATTTTTCAGTGTCATTTCACCATATTTTTATTAACAATGCCAGCTGGTCTCCTAATGACCCTATCAAATTCTCTGGGTTTCTCAATAGTCTTTAGAGGATTATTTTTATAAGCACTCAAATTAGTGAGAAACAATTTCTATTGGTATTTTATTCATCCCAGCAGATACTGGATTTATTCAACTTTTGATTCTTTTATTGAATTCCAGATGTCCTCCTAGGTTTATCTGTGCCTCTGACCCTCCAGCAGGACTGTTTTTCACTTTTTCTATCCTCCTGTCTCTAACAAAATAATGATAAAGACTACAAGTAAATGCTCTGACCAGTTCTTTCTCTTTCCATCTTTCATTTTTTCATATGCCATCACATTTACAAAGACGAATTGTTGGTGGTGTTCCATTCAATGTTGGAAAGCCCCACTGACTTAGGTAAGTTCTGTTTTCTGTTTAGTTATTTAGATCCATATCTTCAACAGCTTTGAATATAAAAAATATATATTTTTTAAATTAAGTAGAGGTGTTGAGAGTTGAATATGATGCTAGGAACTCCCACAGAGGGGGTGTAGGTATTCATGTGTAACTTAAGCAGTTGAGTATGCCTAGTATACAAGTTGATCTCAAATCCCTTTAGGCCAAGTACCAGGGTACCAAGGATACAAGTTGAGTCCAAATCTCTTTAGGCCACTGTCTTGATTGTCACAGAGCCCATAAAATCTTGACCTAACTCACAGTAATTGATAAACAAAAAATGAAAATTGAGATTATCTAGAACAATTAATTTAGGCAACTCTAAAACCTTCATAGACACAAATTCCAGCAAAGAAACTAATGCAGACCAATTTAAGGCTCTGGGTTTAAAACTTATCACCTTCCTGGTTTAAAGTTATTTATTGCTTTGTGTCTGTTCATACATCTTGTTCCTAATTACAGCCAGCTATTAAGATTAATGCTTTCCCTGGGCAGACTGTGTTTGCCAAGTTTACCTTTTGTTTTGCCTGCCTGATGGATGTGAAGAAAGGAGAAGGTTTACAGGATTCTCTCTCAGAAACGGGATTGATTGATCAACTATGGTGATTTAAAAAAGAGCATCACTTTGGATTTACCATGGTGTAAAATCACATCAAAATGATACAAGCTAGAGCAACTGAAAATCCATTAAGCAGTGACATTATTGTTTTCTATAGGGATTCTGTTAACCATTTTCTTCCTTGAGTCTCGTGTGTTCCATATAGGTCTGAAGAAAAGGGGAAAAAAATCCTGCTTTCATTACATGTCCATTGCAACTGAAAGGAGCCCTATTTTCTTAATAGTGGCGTCATAGTTTATTTGAATTAACAGATTGGTGTGGCAAGTCATAACACTGTACCCTGCTGGGGAAGCGTGGTCTGATGGGTCTTCTAGTGGGATGGGAGCCCCCAGAAAATGCCAGGCCAGTTACTTCCCCAGTGAAACGTAGGGTGGGGCGCCTTAATCCCAGCCCCACATCCCTGATCATGTTCTAACACGAAAGGGGAGCCCAGGGCTATAGACATCTATAGACCTCTTAATTTGAGGTTATTAAATGCTATATTGATTACTATATTTTTCAAAGATTGGACTGGAATGTCATCTCAGAAATTATATAAATACATTGAGCTAGATTTTCATCTTCTCTAAGTTCCACTTGGTCAGAAGATTGAGAGAATCATCAGGAAGCTAGTTATAGCTCTCTGGTTTTCAAGCTGGTACTGTCCTGTTCCCATGTGAATTTTAATCAGAACAGACTAAATATTTAGACATAATTTCCATCCTTGTAAATTCATCCAGGGATCTGCAAATCAAGATGGATTCTTTTTAGATTTTATACTGTCTCTTCTCATAAGGATTGTATCGTTAGAGCTTTTGTGACAGATTTGTTGATGATGCATAAATCAATACAGAATTCAACTCTTCTTTCATCATTTTATTGCTTATGAAGTAAAAGCTGCAAAAAGTTGGGTCTTTTAAGTGAAGTAAACAGCTTTAATAATGTAAACAAAGATGTAGTATATCGCTGGAGCAAGGTAGTGCCAATTTTACATAGTCATTCTTCTGAGAAAAGGTCAGTTCAAGTTCATATTTGCTTTGGAGATAATATTATCTATATACAAAATTATACATATTAGTTTTTTGAAAATGTATCACAATGAAAATTCAGAACATGTTGAAAAGCATTTCATTTATTAAGTAATACATGGTGCAGTAATAATAAAAGTCCAGCATAATAGGATAAATCATTTCTCCATTATAAATGTATCTTATTAGAATACTTGATTTTTTTGAGTACCTCTTATGAAAATTATATTTTTGTAGTGCACTGAAGTATGCTGAAGTAATCTGATTATCTATATACTGGGAAATCCACAAGTCGAAACCTAATATAAACTTGCATAACTTCTGTGATTCAGACAATTTACACCAGCTGAAAACAGAGGTAATTCATGAAAAGGCATTTTAAACTAAAAAAAGAAGATGAGTATCAAAACATGTAATAAACTTCTATAGTAGAGGTTAAATGGCAAAATCCCTTTGGTTTGTGTATCATCTTTAATAGTGCTAGATCTCAAAGTCCTAGAATATTGAATTATATCAGTCATTATCATTTCAGCAAGTATATCTAAAACTCTTTAAGAGAAAAAATTAATCTGATGATTTCCTTTTTTCCCCTCATAGCCTATAGATATTAGAACTGGCTTTGGTTTTTCAGATTTGCCAATAGGTAATGAACTAGAACAATTGACAATTAATGTGGGCTTCTTACTGGGAAAGCTATTTGTTTAATTTGAGCAAATCACCTGAGTACAAGGTTCATTAGCAGAGCCATAGATAGTGTTCAAGGGGAGTTTCTTTAAATTTTCCCACTCCTCTTTCTCCTTCTGACAGCAGAAGATGGAATTTTATGATATTGCAATTAATTTGAGCCAAGAATAATTCTTATGTCAGGGCCAAGGATGTTGGAACCGTACAGTAACAAAAATTCTTACATAGTCTTGAAACTGAGATATAGAGATATAAATTTCCATGCAAAATGCCCTCAGCTGACACATTTAATTGATTAACCATAATGATCATCACACAAAATGGTATTTTAAATAAACTCTGTAATGAATGAGAACAGGAGTGAGAAATTAAGAGCCAGAGGCAAGAGGAAATGTTGTCTGCTCCTGTTTTGAGGATATATCTTTTGCTGGTTTAAATCTTTATAGATTGGAGGTCTGAACAGTTAAGGATCTGTCCCACAGAATAAAATTGATTGCTTTTGAGGAATCGCAAGTTAAATTTGTATTACATTTGTTTCATTTGTGCATATTATACTTTGAGGTATTTTACCAAGAGTAGTGATAATGTAGGCACAGACAGAAACAGTGGCAGGTGATCAGGAAGCAAAATAGCTTCATCCAGTATAATTTTCAAATCTTAAAGGAGAGTGGAAAGAAAATCATGTTAAATAAAAAAAAACCTGCTCTTATGGACACAACACATTGGACCCTTTTTGAACATTGACAGAATAGCAGAGGAGTTTGTGTGTCTATAATAATATGCCTTTTTTTTCTTTGTAACAGGGATCAGGAGGCAAAATAAAGGAAATGGAGATCTAGGATTTAGAGAGGGCTAGTATTTATAGGTAGGGACCTACTAATTTTGTGATTCCATGATTTTTGTGAAAAACACAAAATTGGGTAGGCTCCACAAAAACGGCTCCATGATTTTGGTGGGCTTACTGCACACCCCCCCCAAACAAAACAAAACCCCCCAAAAACTTACCAGCAAGTAGAGAAAAGAGTGGGAAGTCCTGTGGTCTTGGACCATGGGGGGAAAGGAGGAGGGCAGAGAGTGGCGGGGCAGGGATGTCACAGCACAAAATGGGGAGGCTGCAGGCAGCTGCACTGGGATTCTGGACTGACTGTGGCACATGGCCAGGAGCCTGTACCAGGGTCCACAGAGCCCAGGCCCATCTCATTGTGTGCATGCACCTGCCACCAGCCATGAGCTGGGCTGGGGCTCTGGACTCCGATGCAGCCTTTCGGCTGCCTGCCAGAGCAGACCTGGGCCCCCGGTACAGTTGCCTCCTAAATTGGGGATCCTGGCAATCTACAGGGTGGGGTGGGACTGCTGGAGCTCCTCAGAGAGTCAGAGGCCTGGTGAGGGGGGAAGGGAAGGGGGTCCACTGCACTCAGTCTGAGAAAATGATAGCTTACCCTGGGATCTGCCCACAAAATTGCCTGGCTGGCCACCTCCTTGAGTTTGGTAGACCTTTATTTATAGGTGAAGGACTTATCTAAAGATAGAGCCAAGATGATTCCATGATTCTAGTTTGAAGCTGAAACTAGGAAAACATTTTTATGTAGGAGAAGTAGAAACTCTGAGGCCAGGTTTTGAAGTGGTGAAGAGAATTGTGGCTATAAATTGGAAGAGTTAGGAATTGTACCTTGACTTGGAGCTGATTTTTTAGTTACTTAAAAACACTGAGCACTTGAGCACACTAAATTTAGAACCAAATGTTTCTCTTTGATAGCAATACATTTTTTAATAGAATGTCCCAACGAAAGAACAAGAAACGCATCTAAGCTAGCAAGTGCATTATGTTGGGAAAGAGAAAGGATGACATTTAATAATCAGAACATAACCTTCTGGTAGTTTTAAAGGAACTTAAATGATGATTTGAACTCAGGTAATTTTATTCCTCTGAATGAGGTCTCTCTCCTTTTACATCACTGTGTGACAGAGCCACTTTGTCTCTATGCCCAATTATGTTATTTTAAGGTCACATGAGGAAATCTGAGTGTACATGTGCTGTAAACACTTATATTTTTGTTTGTGGTAGAAAACATCATCATGAAAATATAAATTTATATAAATGTCTTTTAAACTTACCTGTCTGACAAAATAGATGCATTGACAATGATAATCCAGTTCTAGTCCTTTAAGAGAGCAACATGTAACTAGTGTTTTTGGTTCATATGCCTCCTTTGCAGTGAAGTCACCAGAAGTTCTGCCTCTTTATTTGTGGGCAAAATTTATCTCATCAGACTTACAGGAGGCTATATATCTGAATTCAGACCCAAACAGAGTTAAGTGGCCATCTTTTCAAAGTTGTTTCTAGCACCTGCAGGTATTTACTTTAGTATAAAATAAACTACAGCCCTCAATTAAATCTTAGTGGAGTAGTAAGAATGGCATACACAAGTCATGTATCTTCCTCTACTGCTTCCAACCATATAGTTTGATAGTTTCTAGGGTCAAAAGGGACCTAAGTAGATCATCTAGTCCGACCCCCTGCCGTGGCAAGAAAGAGTACTGGGGTCAAATCACCCCAGCAAGGTGTTCATCTAGCCTCCTCTTAAAGACCCCCCGGGTAGGGGCCAGCACCACTTCTCTTGGAAGTTGGTTCCAGACCCTAGCCGCCCTGACTGTGAAGTAGCGCCTCCTGATATATGCCTGTATTGCCCATCTTGCTTTTCTTTAAAGATAGGATAAAGAAAGTTAAACCTTTAACTCAGCAAACATTAATGAATGATTTAATAATGAATGATTTTATAAACAGAGACCTGATATAAATAACACCTACCATCAATGTTGGGTTTCACTAATTTAAAATAGATAAACATATTTTTCCAAAAAATAAAAATTGTTTTTTAAAACATATTATTATTTTCTGGTATATGTTCTTTTATACAAGTAAACATTGTATTCAGAGCAGTCTTCAGTTCACTCCTTAGGGACTTTGGCTAGTATGATCGGAACTGCTGTTTTAATATACACATCTGAAAGGTTAATCTCAAGCAAAATAATTGAAAAGCAGTTATAGATAGATTAAAAATAATTGCAACACTAAGGCCTCTGACAGGCAGTCACTTAGACATGTTTAGATCTAATCCACGATCCCAACAATAGTGCCTCCTGTTGCCACTCATGTATTCCAGGAGTTGCAATTTTGTGATTTGAGGATTAGATCCCAATTGTGCCTTACTTGCTGGTGGGTGTGTGTGTGTGTGTTTGGGGGGGCGGGGCGGAGTGTTCCAGGATGAGCAAAATGAAACTGGAATGCTTACATTCAGTTGATTGTCAACTGGGGCTAAAAGCCAAACAGGTCCCTGGTCCCAGCTGACAATCAGCTGATTGTCAAACCCCAGCTGTGGAGGACACAGACCCCAGGATTTTGGGATATTGTACCATCCCAGGGTCCCCATGTGCCAGGGACGAGTTAAAACCCATGTTCCACTCAGCTGGATGGCACATAGGTTTTGCACATGTTCTGGTGCATGGTGACCCTGGCATCAGGTTGCATCAGCCCAATGCTGAAGTCACTATATGGCAGGAGTTATAAAACTATGTATGTCACCCAGCTGGATGGCACATGGGGTTTAAATGGGTTCAGGCACAAGCGAAGCCAGGCACTGGGCTGCTGCAACTTGATGCCAGGATGCTTATGTACCTGGATCTGTCAAAACCCTATTTGCCACCCATTTGTGTGGCATGTAATTTTATAGCTTTTGGCACCAAAGCAGTCCAGTCCCCAGGTCCCCCTGCTCCATGACCTATAAAACCACAAGGGCAGCACACAGGTTTTTGACAGGTCCTGGAGAACACGTAGTCACACATTCAATTTAACAATTGATAAAAATGAGGCACAAAGTTATTCCACATATAATGGAATAATTTTGTGGCTCATTTGCCATATTATCACACCTTGAATTGACTTGCTCTTGTGGCCAGATTACTATTTAAGGAATGATTAACCTGTTAATCATGTCTTAAATGTAATGTGTCAGGGGTCTGATGAAATTTGTCAATAGGAGCATCTATCTTTTATGCAAGAAGCAAATTGGACTTCTTGAGTTGTATCATACTCTTGTCATAGGTTCCTTTAATGTTCATCTAGGAGAAGTTTTCATGTTTTCCTTTATCCTTTTGATATTTATGAATATAACTAGATTTTCACATAGTTCATCATTCCTTTGTGGCCTGTTGGCTGTGGTTGAAAAGCCATTTGAAAAATTATGATCTTTAAAATGCACTAATCATTCAATAACTACTATTATATCTTGAATTATTCTGTGTATTAGAACCAGGTGAATCCGGTGACCTAATAGATGTGTTCTTTTTTTTGATTGCTTTATCTATATTGTGGGCTTGTTTTTACAGCATGTGTTTGAAAAGCTGATATGCAACATTATTTATTATTTGTTGAGTGCTCACAATTTGATTGGTATTGGACAAAACAGAAAGATATAGTCTACATTCTAGATGGGGTACTAAGGACAACGCTTGTACCTTTAGCTAGGGTAGGCACGCAAGCATGAAAGAAACCCTTGCAGATTATAGATAAAAACATGTTCAAGTTGTAAAGGTCAACCTTTTATATGAGAGGCTGGGACATCAGTACATCTGAAAACAAAAGGATACTTGACTAGGTGGGTAGTGTATGGATGGAGAATGCCATTCTGTCATTGAAAATCTGAGAATCCTATTCATGGAAAACAAATTATTGCTAACTCTTGACTCAAAGTTAGGTCCAAGTCCCTCTGCATCCCAAGAAGCCTTGCACTTCCCACATCCATCCCTTGTGAGTGGGATAGCCTTGGCTGCATAGCTTCAGCTGGTCCTCCCTGAGGCAGCAAAACCTTCACTCCCTAGTCTGCATTATGCCTAAGCCTGTCAGCTTGGCCGGGTGGAGGGGATGGGCGAACAGAGCCCCTGTCCTGGGCCCTACCCTCTGAGCTCTGATCTGCCCAGCTGCAGGCAGAAGGTGATTTCCCGATCAATGCTGGAAGGTAGGAGGTGGGAAGCAATCAGCCCTGGTACCCAAGGAGCTGCCCATGCAGGGGACCCCCTGCATCAAGGGGCTTCCCCTGCCCTGGCCCCAGACTTCCCCACTGCATTGGAGCAGAAGGGATTCACCCTTTCCCGTGTGCAGTCAGGGCTCAGCTCAGCCCTGACCCTGCCCATGGGAGGGGGGAAGCATTTCTGTGTTCCTGCAGCCAGGGGGGCTGGCCACACTGGGGGAGATCTCATCAGCTCAGGGTTCCCTGAGCCCCAGTATGGCCTGCCACACAGGAGCAGAAGGGATTCCCACCCCCAACCCTGGGAAATCTGTCTATGGCTTATTCATTCCTCCACAGGTGGGATGGGATGGGGGGGAGAAGTCCCCCATCCTGGCAGCCAGGGTGGGAGGGGGTGCCCATGCGGGGTGAGTCACCTCAGGAAGTTTTCTCTCACCTGCCTGGGGTCCCCTGAGTCCCAGTCTGCCCTGCCACATGGGAGCACAAGGGATTCCCCCTCCCCCATGGTTGGCTGATGCTTGACCCACCCCCACAGGTGAGGGGGGAAAACAGTCCCCCATCCTCCCAGTTGGTAGAGGGGGGTAATCCTCTCTGCTCCCTTATGTCAAGGCAGACAGTCATGGAGAACCCCGGCCAAGCTGATTACTCCCCTGCATCGATAGCCCCCCATCTGCTGGGATGGGGACCTGTTCCCTGCCTCCCACCTGCACGGTTGGTGTGGAGCCATGGCCAGACCACTCAGGAAAGTGGAGAAGAATCTCCTCTCTTCCTGCACAGTGGGGCAGGCCAGGGCTCAGGGGACCCCAGCCAGGGTATGGAAAACCCCCTGAGGTGGGGGGGGGACTCTCCCTACTTGAGCAGCACCCCAAATGCAGGGTTGGGGGAAAGCTTGCCTCCTCTCACTTTCCCCCAAGCTTGTATGGCAGAGTATACCTGGGCTTAGAGGACTCTGGGGTGGGCCAAGAGAAACCCCCTGAGGTGGGGGCTGTAGTTGCAGGGAACAGCACCTGGACGGAGGCTTCCCCCCACCCAAGGGAGACGGGAGGGGTTGGGGGCATGTACTGGGCTCAGCAATGGGCTCAGACACCCCCCCCCCAACTTTCTGGTCTAGGCCAGTTCAGGTATCTGGTTGCCTTTCCCAACTGAAAGTGAACATCAGTTTACTTCTTTATTGGTTCAATCTATGCATTTTAGAAAAACTTGCAAAGATTGAATCAATTCTGCCTCAGACTTTCTGACTGTCTGTTCTTAATTTAAATTATAATAATTGTATTTACTGCCCTGTGAATTGTCCTACCTACGTGAACCCCTGAACCTTGGATGAGCTATAATGCTTTTTCTACTTTCTGTGAATTTTTATGAGCATCATTAGAATGAAAAAAAAAAATCCGTTTGATATAGGATGTATTTCTGTTCAGGTTTTAAATATGGGCATGTCTGAATGCCAGTGCCACCAGGTAGCTTTATTCCCATTCTACCCTCTACAACCTTGCTAATAGAGACAGAGAAGAAAAGGGGCTTTAAATCTAGTCTCAAGGAGTTTTTATGTTCTTGGCTGGAAACTGGACTTCTCAGTACATAGGCTAGGGAGATGTATTAAAATTTATTTTATAACTAGTTTAATAAAAGAGGATGATCAAAATGTGGGCTCTCTGAAGGTGGTCCAGTTCAGTTGCACTTCACTGAAGGACTCCTTCCAGTAAGCAGCCTCCTGACTTATCCCTTTTCTTCATGGCATTGTCTGTTAAACCAGTTTCCTCCATATAATCTATATAATCTATCAGTCTGTCACCCACATTTCTACAAATACTTTCTCCATGTGAAAACTAGCCCAGTTTATCATCAGGTGCTGGAGTTTTAGCCCTACTGCTTTAGAAGGAAAGCACAGAACTGGGTAGATCTAGAGCATGGATGTCAAACATACATCCTGCAGGCCAGATCCTGCCTGTAGAACCCTATAACCCATCCCATGTCGCATGCTACATGAAATATGTGGAACCACACAGGAGAATGGCATGGGGCATGCACTGCATATGGCAGTCCATTGGACCAGCTGTGAACACTGGCTCTGGGGCAGTCCAGATCGTGCAATACCAGAGCCAGCATACAGGGCTGGTCCAGTGGAGAGCCACATGCACTGCATGCTCCATGCCATCCCCTTGTTCTTCGTGTGTGCAGTGTCCATGGTCAGTCCAACCTTGCATGCTGTATGCAGCAGGTGCTGGTCCTGCTGCAGGGCTCACTCTGCACACATGACTCATGGCCTCTGTGCTACATGCAGTGCCCTGCTACACTGGCCCTTTGTGCTACCTCTGGCATGCACAGATGACCTGGGGCCTGGTCCAAATTGGCTCCAGAACCAGCACACAAAGCTGTGAATTGTTATGAGCAACATTAGAATGAAAAAAAGGCTCATCTGGTGGGATGCTACATACAGCCTGTGCCTTAGACTCTTTGGGCTGCTGCAGCACCTTTAGCACTGTGTCAAGCCCATAGGCTGCATGCATCACAAGCCCCAGAGAAGACTTGGCACTTGTTACATGTGGCATGCAGGACTGGATTGGATGTGTGTGTTGCCTGCAGCACAGGGGGTCCATTGCACGATGCCTGCTGCATGAGGTATCCTGCCAGACCAGACCTATATGCTAGCTCTGGTGCATGGTCCCAATCCAGTCCACAGACCCACTTCATCCAGCCTGCAAGGTTTGACCCGCCTGATCTGGAGTGATCTATCCCCTGTTCATTACCCTCCCTGGTTTCAACCATCATTCATAGAATCGTCAAAATTACTGTTGGAAGGGACCTCAGGAGGTCACGTAGTCTGACCCTTTGTTCAAACAAGACCACCCCAACTATATCACCCCAGCCAAGGTTTTGTCTGGATGAGTCTTAAAAATCTCCAAGATTGAGATTCCACCACTTCTCTGGGTAACCTGTTCCAGTGTTTTACTACTCTCCTAGTGTGAAACTTGTTTCCTCATATCCAACCTAAACTTGCTGCAACTTGAGACCGTGGCCCCTTGTGCTGTTATCTGCTACCACTGAGAACAGTTTAGCTCCATTCTCTTTGTTATCACCCTTCATGTAGTTGAACACAGCTATTAAAACCCCTCTCAGTCTTCTCTTCTCCAGACTAAATAAACCCATGTGCCCCAGTGCCTTAACCATTTTTGTTGCCTTCTGCTGGACCCTCTCTAATTTGACCCTCTTGAATTTGACTCTCTCTAATTTGATTATTTCTGTAGTGGGAGGCCCAACTACATTGGTTTCTGCATGATGTGGGAGAAGATTTAGCCCTGGGCATTCAACTTTTAAAGTAAACTTGTCAATGAAAAGTTGCCATTGTCAACAGCTTCTTGAGCTTATAACGGTAACATTTTTCTTATGGTAGCCTGATGCTTGGTATTATAAAATAGATACAGCATTCACAGTATTCCTTGAAAAATATCTAGATAATAACTATTTTAAAATGTCTATTTCAGTATTCCGCTATTCCTAATAACAGCAGAGCCATAAGGATTTCCTGTAACAGCGTAGTAGAGTCTGCTTTGCAGCTTTTGTTTTATATTAGCATCTGTGACAGACCGTTGTCATACTGGAAGTTTGTGCTGCACGTCTCATGTATGTAAAATGGAAAGTTAGTGTTTTTAAATTTCTTTGTGAAGTATGCAGAAAGGCACTACAGAAATGCAATTTTGTTATCAGTATCCTAGCAGAATTGGGAGAATCAGAAGGTATCTGTAAGGGAATTCTTGTGATTTAAAATTCTTCTGCTTCTTTTTTGTATTAATGTTTAAAATTTAAAATAAATAACTGATGGCACTTGCTATCAGAGGGGTAAAGGCATCTCTCTCTGCCTCCAACTGGATGTCAAATGCTCTGCTAGTCAATGTAGTTGTAGAGGCATATGATCTGTTTTGCTAGAGTCAGAGATAGCTAAAAGTGATACTAAGCTTAATACTTTTGAACATTGTGGTATGTTATGGTGAGCCTTAAACATGCTATCAAATAAGCTAACCAGACTCAGGTGGACTTTTTTGAATATTACTGATCTTTACCTTTAGCAAAGATTTTACAATTGGAACTTTGTAAATGTTTTTCATGTTGCAGGAAGTGCAGTGATTATATTGACTTTGCATTACTGACAGTAGCAAAATTCATGGTTGTCAATAAACACAAGGCCACCGTTTTTTCTATGTAAATTTTTCTCAGGATATTTAATTGAAAACCAAATGTGTGTGGAGACCTGAGAATCCAGAAAATGAGAATGGGTCTAGAAAATGCACCATTTCTGTCTCCGCTATTACAGTTTAAGGAAGCTTGTTCTGAATAATTTTTATAACTGTAGTGAACTTTTCATTTTTGACAGTCATTATAACCTATGTAATATACAATGGCAGAAGTATTTCTTTCCCCAAATTTGTGGTTGCCTTCCTAATTTCTGAAAAGAATAAAGCATAAAGTGCATGCAGTGGAAATGATCAGCCAAAACTGAGATTTTGCAAAACTGAAGTACAGTGTTGTGGGGCATACTATAACTATGGTAGACAACTGAGGAAACTGTAAAGTAAAATATAATTAAAAATACCAAGTTTGATTATGCTAAAATAGTAAGATTCCATAGCAGCGATGTGAAGTGCAGTATATGGAATTAACTAGCGATGGCAATTAACAAACTTTGCAATCAACTATAGTGCAATCAATCATCCAAAGGTTTAAAGAGAAATCAATTAACAGTTTAATTAAAAGTCACCAATGGCCTTAGTAATTATGTTTAAATAAGATCATCATTTTAAGTTCCTAGTTTAGAATTTAGACCAATTATTGAATTAAAATACCAATGAAACATTTACTTGCTGAAATCTCTATTCGAGGTGTTTAAAAATGGATTATTAAATTATCTTAATGACTGCACATCCAACTTGGCAAGAGTGGTAGCAGTCTGTTATTCACCCCAAATGTAGAAGTGTTTTCCAGTGTAGAGGTGATACTAGTCTGATCATTTTATTTACACCTTGCAGGCATGCATTTTTGCTATGTACAGATCTTTATTCTGGGGATGCTACTTTTGACTCAGTGACAATTCTAATTCTATAATTCATTTCACATTTTTGTGGTGGTAGTAAAATTAAGTGCATAGGGAAACAAACTTTAATAAGAAATGTTGGTTACTTTCTAAATATCTTTGATGCTTGAGTTCAGAAGTAGCTGACCTGTGGCACAGGCAGCTTCTGTTTGTGGCACACAGCAGACTGGGGAGGGGACAGGCAGCACAGTAGGAGATAGATCAGGGAGTAGAAAACAAAGCAGCAGATTAGGCAGGAAACACAGGGCAGGGAACAGAAAGTACAGCAGCAGATTTTAGTATTAAAGGCAAGGGATTAGAGTAGCATATGAGGAGTTATTAGTTCTCCATATTATATGGGAATATTAGTTAGTTCCCCACATTATATAGAACAATTTTGTGGTATGCCTGCCAAAACAGTGGGCTCTCACTGCTCTAGTTCTCAAGAGATACTTTCTCCATATCAAAAAAAGATATCTTGTCTAAGAGTTTAATCCCTGACTCCCTTTGAATTTGCCATGAATGGGAACTCCTGTTTTTTAGGGCCCAAGGTCTTGATCCTCTAAAGTGGGAGTTTTCAACCTTTCTAAAATAAGGATACCCCTTCTGGCTCAGTTTCAACTCCTGTACCCCCTTAAAAATTTTCTTGTTTTAAGGGATTGGGGGTGCAGATTGAGGCCCTTGCAGTGAGGGAGGGAGTGGGGCTGGAGCAGGTGCTGCATAGCTAAGGTGAGGTGGGTACAGAACAAACCTGTGTGCAGCTTTTCTGGAGGGCACCAAGGGTGGGGGGCTCCTGCTGCTGTGCACACCCTGGGAGGACATAGTGGGGCATGTGCCCCCAGGTCTGTGCAGGGTGCAGGCTGGGACAGTGCCATGCTCTTCCCGGTGGGGGGCCAGGCCAGGCTGTGCTTGGGGCAGGCAGTGGTGGCACTGGGAGTGGGGCTACAGAAGGGGCTGCAATCACTCCAGAATTCACCATAGCCCCCCAACCCCACTCCTAGTGCTGCCACCACCTGGCCTGCGCACAGTGGGGCCCACCCCCCCCGGCCGGGAAAAGCCCGGTGCAGCCCATGCAGATTTGAGGACACATGCCCCCTCCGTGCCCTCCCAGGGGTTTGTGTAGCAGCAGCATTGGAAGGGAGGGGCTGAATGGGGTGGGGCTGGCATGTAGTGGCTGCTACCAGCGCCACTTTCACTGTCCCACACCATCCCCTCTCTCATGCCACTTTCCTCCACAGGCTTCTGGGGGGCCTCGTGCCTGGGCCAATCGTGCGCCGCCTGTCAGCAGCTCATTGAGCTGCACATGCAACCAGCCATGGAAAAACAGTGCAGGTATGGCGGTGGTGGATGGGGATGGCAGTGGTTACTGCTGTGTCTAGCCAGCAGGGCAGTACTTGTGAATCCTGCAGAGGAGTGCCGCTGCCTTGGCACCCCCCGGTGCTGCTCCTGGGAGCAGGCACAGAAGCACATCTTCCCCCACAAATTGCCATATTTGGGGCCATTCAGACCTTCACTGCTCCAGGAAAGAGGTGGAAGAAAGCGAGCTAAGGTGGTGGGGGGGGGTGCTACGGTGTGTCATGTGGGGCTAGTGGCACCCAGTGCACAGCTCCCACTCCCCTGGGTAAGAGTTGAACTGTGAGAATGATCCAGGAGAGATGGCACTGCCATGCCCCAGGGCACGCTTCTTTCAGGCCTGCGCGTGCTCCCTGAGGGCTTTCTAAGTACTGCCGCTAGGGGTACACGTACCCCCGGTTGACAACTCCTGCTCTAAAGTACTGTAAATTTTCACCTTTGTCAGCGGGACTCTGTCAACTTGATGGGTTTTTTTCTGTTTTGTTTTATATTGTTTTGTTTTTCAGGTGACACCTTTTTTAATATATTTTAAATAAGTCTTTAAAATTGTATATAAGATCTTTTTTTTGCCATCCCAATGATGCTTATACAGCTTTTTCCCCTGGAACAGAAGAAATGAATTGACTGACTGTAGAAAGAATCAGGGAAACTGATGAGCCACTAAATACTTTCACATGCACAAAATAAGTTAAAAAAAGGAAAACAATGTTCAACATCTTTCAGAGTTTATGCATATACTAGAGAACTCTATCATTGTAGGAGTACAGATATAACATATCAGCAAAGTGCTCCTTTTGTAGACACAGCTATATTGGGAAAGATGCACTTTGTAGAAGAACTCTAAAATCACTCTGAAAGCTATAGCTAAAGAAACTACGATGTAAAAAAAACAACTTTTTTGCCAATATAACCGCATTTATACTAGAGCCTTCTGCTGACACAGCTATACTGAGCAATGGCTGGAGCTATGCTGGCAGTTGGTAGCATAGACCTGACCATAGTAATCTCCTGATATTTCTTGGAACTATAAAAAAAGCACAAATTTCAGATAAAAATGTGATGTTCAAGCTGACACTATCCTGTTAACAATGCTATTTTCCACAGGAGTGTGCTACATGCAGCCTGTTCAACATTGCAGAATGTTTCTGTCATGCAATTTATGGGAAAGTCTCCTTTCACCTGAGTTTAAGTTGTGAGTTAAATAAACTTTGGTCTCCTTGGAAACTTGCTGATTAACACTCTTCCCATGGAAGAAAGGAGCACCCTGTCAATGCAGAATGCCCTTGTAGTAGGAGCTAGCTCCCACCCAGATAAATATCAGCTAATACACAGTCACTCGCAGCATGACAGACACTTAGAGTCATGGAAACAAAATGAAGACTCCTTAAATAATTTATATTCTGAATACTGAAGAGATTAGTATAGCTAGTAAAGAGCTTGATCCTTCAAAATATGGACATATACATTGGGTACAATTTATATTGCATACTACACATGCTTTTGGATGATCCTGGAGCCAAGTAAATTCTAGCCCTTTTAATAACTGTATAAACAACATATTTTATTAAGTAGAAAGCATGCGGTTTGCAAAATGGCATTTTTACAACTCCCCTTGCCTACAGAGTGAGCTGTGGGATCTTTTAAATTTTTTATTACAAAGGCAGCCTGAGATATTTTACATAGTAATAAAAGCCCCAACTGCTATCTGTGAGGAAAAGTGCTGGAAAATGAATATTTTGAGTAAAGCATTAGGTACCTTTCTCTGCAAGTTATTCATTAAAATTGGATTTTTCTTTCAAGCCCAAAGACTACTACATAAATGATATGTGAGTGAAGTGTCATAAACTAAAGAATCGAGGGTCATATCAATATTTGCTCCAAAGAAATTGAATAATTATTGAATGGGTCTTGAGAGGGAGTGGGAAGGGGCTTCTACTTCTCTTAATCCTTAAATGTATAAAAGCAAGCTTGGTAATGTTGATTTGATATTATTGCTCTGATGGTCTAGGAAATATGTGATGGGCAACAATTCTTGTGGATGATCTTTTATTGGACCAGCTGAATGGTTGCGATAGACACATGCAAGTTATCAAGTACCTTTCCTGAGGCCTCTGGGAGAGAAGCAGGCAGAGCAGAGCCAAGTAGCAGATGGAACAGAAGCTTGTGTAAAACTCTGTATGTAAATAAAAACAGGAGATACTGTATTTACTTGAATATAAGATGAGGTATTTTTCCCCCATCAGCATGGGGGGAAAAAGCCCCTTGTCTTGCATTCACATACAAATACATTGTCTATGATTAAAGTGCTGCCAAAAGCAGCGTGTGCTAAGTAATGGAAATCAGCTATGAAGTTGATGAAATGCAGCCGACACTAAGCATGAGTATAAAACACATGGATGATTGTGATGTCCGTATGTATGGATGATTGTGACATCTTTATGTATTATAGGGCTTGCTAGTACTGCCCTGTGTTCATCTGCCTACAGGTAGCAACAGGGTAGACCTTGGCTCTGGATCACCAGGTCTGCAAGGAAGTGGATCTTACATTTTTCTCACCTGCCACAACTTTGATGACCTTTATATTCCTGGGAGGCAATGCCCACGGTGATCCTGCCTGGTCTTGATCCCTGTGTCTTTGGTGGGGCTCCAGACCTCCCCCTTACCCTAGCCTAACCTCTCCAGATGGTGTTTTACACTGTTCTTTTGCAGCCAGGTTGCAGTGCTGCCTGTTGTAAACTTCTCTGCACCCCAGGGTGTCCTAGTGCCTCTTTTGGGTACACCCTTCCAGGGGCTGGTCTTGGCCTGTGCTCAAAAAAATAGAAAAAAAATTGACAGCAAAAGAAATCACAGAACCCCTTCTCCCTCCCCCCCCCTCCCCCCCCCCCCCGGCTGCTTCTCAGCCTTCTTGTCGGGCTTTGGCAGTGTCCCCAAAACAAATCCTTAGTCTGCTGTGCGAGCCTGCGCTGCAACCCTATGAACATTCACAGTCTTTGGGGGTCTCCCCCCCTGTGCAGGAACGCTCTACCTGTGACTGTAGATTTTTTCCCTTTGGACCCTGCTCCGGATCCTCTGCTGGAAAAACTCCAATCTGGAGATTCACTTTGGTCTTGTGAACTCCCTTGCTCCGGATCCTCAGCTGCGGCTCCATTTCGGAGATTCCCACTAGCTGCTTGTTCACAGGCCTCCACCTGCCTCAGGGTCACTCTCCCAGCGTTCTTCAGGCAGGCTTTGCAGTTTCTGCCTGGCCAGATGCTCAGCCACTCCTCTCTCCCTGCGGCCTGCAGGGAACTGACCCCCCTCTGCCCCTCTCTGGGGCCAGAGGTACCTTTGAGCGGCCTCCCTCTGCCAATCCTGAACTAGTTGCTGCTCTGGAAATTGGATGCTGCTCCTTTCTTTTTGGGCTGCAGCTGCAGGCCTGCCAGCCCTCCATGCTGTACGTTCTGTCTCGCTCCTTCACAATGATATTGGGCAAATATACAGATGGGAGCCAATCACAAGGATAGCTTAGTTCAGCCCATCTGAATAAGATATATGGTAATTACCTTTTTTTAAATATAAGATTTAACCATATAATTACCATATATGTTATTCAGATGGATTGAACTTAACTATCCTTGAGAGCAAGAGGCTACCTGACCCCCCAGATTTATTTTCCCTGATGTAACAATGGGAGGGAGATAAATTCAAAGCAAACCTCCAATGATTAGATTGTGTCCCTGGAAAATTATAACAAATATATACATTTTCCCTATATAGAATCTAATTACTGGGGTAATCTTATATAAATAAATACAGTAAGAGAAATGATCAGGTAGCCAGCCAACAGACAGGAGAGATTCAAGGTTTTTGAGAGGTTCCATTCAAAACCCTAAGCAATCAGCCCTACAATAAACAAATAATATATTTTAGCCTAGGTTTCCAGCATATGGAGGAAAATTTAACAGTGGGGAAGCTGTTAACCTTGAACATATGGAATCAGTTCTCCGCCAGATCACACATTTCTTCACATCCTTCGGCAAAAAAATTAGTTTCTCTGTACTGGAGTTCTTCCATCAGTAAAATGGACATGGTACTTCCTCTCTATCTTACAGGAACATTCAAGGGTACTGAAGTTCATTAGATGATTAAACGTGATATTAACGAGCCATATAGGTACTTAAAATAGACTGATAACTGACCAGATCCCAGCAAAACTAGCACAAGTGTGCCAGGGGAAGTAGTGAATGAGTAAGAAAGTAGTACTATGTGCAGCTTTTGACAAGGTTCTGCATCACCTCCTCATAAATAAATTGGAGAAATATGGACTGGATAAAACTACTACAAGGCAGATAGATAACTAGCTCAATTGCCATAAGCAAAAAGTAATTATTAGCAGGTCCATGTGGAAATGGCAGGAGGTTTCAAATGGAGTCCCACAGGAGTCTGTCCTGGCCCAGTGCTGTTCAATGTGTTTATTAACGATTTGGATGCTGGCATAGAAAGCTTCTGGAGCAAGTTTGCAGACACCATGAAACTGGGAAGGATTGTGAACACACTGGAGGATGTGAGGTCAATTTAGAAGGCTTTTGACAGATTGTGAAGTTGGGCTAGAGCTAATAGGAAGGAGTTCAATGCAGATAAATAGAAGGTGCTTCACCTCCGGAGGAATAATAAAAAACACAAATTTAAAATGGGAGATGCCTGACTGGATAGCAGCTCTATGGAAAAGGACTTGGGAGTCTTGTTAGACCACAGACTCACTGTGAGCCTTCAGTGTCATGCAGCCTCACAAAAGGTAAATGGTTTTGAGATGTATCAATAGAAGCATTAGGGGCAAGACACATGAGACAATGGGGCTTCTCTACTTGGCACTGTATAAGCCTCATCTGCACATTTTAAAAAGAGCATGGAGAAGTTAGAGGGGATCCAGAGGTGGGCAACAAAGATGATCAAGAACTTGGAAGGCAAGTCATATAAGGAGAGGCTGAAAGAGCTGAGCATGCTCAGTTTGCAGAAATGGTGCATTAGAGGGGATATGATAGCAGTCTACAAAAACCTGAAGGGCTGCCATAAAGAATAGGGAAAGCACCTTTTCTTTCTTGTTGCAGAAAGGAGGTTGCAGACCAATGGTTTGAAGTAGTAGCAAGATTGGATATGCTGAAAAACTTCTTCACTGTGAGAATAGTGAGGCCGTGGAATAGAATGCCTAGTGAAGATGGGAACTCCCCCACTTTCTATCCTTACCCATTGTCTTGTCAAACTCCTACCTATTCATATTTTCACAGACTTCTTGTTACACTTTTAGCTTGTTTTTCTACCTTGGAGAACTGAGAACAACAGCAGTGTCTCCCAATGCCTGAAGAAGGGTGTCTGTGCCCAAAAGCTTGCAAAGAACTTTTTTCCAACTATTTAGTTGGATTAATAAAAGCTATCACATCTACCCAAAGAACCATGCCTGCCTCCATCACTGGAGGTGTTCAAGAAAAAGTTGGACAGCCATGAGTCAGGGATGATCTAGGTGTAGTTAGGCCTATTTTCTGCCATGGGTATTTCCCAAGCCTCTGGGCTTTGCTGGTTTCTCTCCCCACCACTGTTTTTCTGCTATATTCATCAAGTTGTTTTTAAGCCTCCCGAGAGGCATTGTGTGTTGCTAAGCTATGGCTGGGGTCTTCAAGTGAGGTGTGCCAATTCTCCAGTATAAAGCTGGAAGTTCCTAGCTAGAGGGCCTTGCCTCTCTGCTCGGGTTAAACTGATTGTCATATTTGGAGCCAGGAAGGAATTTTCATAGTTTCATAGTTTCTAGGGTCAGAAGGGACCTGAGTAGATCATCTAGTCCGACCCCCTGCCATGGCAGGAAAGAGTACTGGGGTCTAACGACCCCAGCAAGGTGTACATCTAACCTCCTCTTAAAAACCCCCAGGGTAGGAGCCAGCACCACTTCCCTTGGAAGTTGGTTCCAGATCTTGACCGTGAAGTAGTGCTTCCTGATACCTAGCCTAAACCTGCCCTCTGCCAGCTTGTGACCATTATTCCTGGTCACTCCTGGCAGTGCACGGGGGAATAGTGATTCCCCCAATGCCTGCTGATCCCCCCTGACTAATTTATAACAGGCCACTAGATCCCCCCTCAGCCTTCTCTTTTGGAGGCTGAACAGGTTCAGGTCCCATAGCCTCTCCTCATAGGGCCTGCCCTGCTGTCTCCTGATCATGCGAGTGGCCCTCCTCTGGACCCTCTCCATGCTGTCGACATCCCTCTTGAAGTGTGGCGCCCAGAACTGGACGCAGTACTCCAGCTGCAGCCTGACCAGTGCCACATAGAGGGGGAGGATCACCTCTTTGGACCTGCTTGAGATGCATCTGTGGATGCAGGACAAGGTATGGTTGGCCTTCCTGACTGCCCCCCCACACTGCCGGCCCATGTTCATCTTGGACTCAATGATGACTCCAAGATCCTTTTCCGCCTCCGTGCTGACAAGAGGGGAGTTCCCCAACCAGTAGGTATGGTGCCGGTTGTTCCTCCCCAGGTGCATCACCTTGCACTTGTCTGTGTTGAATCCCATTCACATCCACCCACCCTTGTAGCCTGTCTAGGTCTGATTGAAGCCTGATGCTTCCTTCCAATGTGCCCACGTCCCCCCACATCTTAGCGTCATCAGCAAATTTGAACAGGGTGCTTTTTACCCCCTCATCCAAATCACTGATGAAGATGTTGAACAGTGCGGGCCCGAGGACCGAGCCTTGCACAACCCCACTGCCCACGTCCTTCCAGGTTGAGAAGGACCCATCCACTACCACCCTCTGGGTGCAGCCCTCCAGCCAGTTGGCGACCCAATTGACTGTGTGGGTGTCGACACCACAGTCCCCCAGTTTCTTAATGAGAACGAGGTGAGAGACAGTGTCGAAAGCCTTCCAGAAGTCCAGGAAGACTATGTCCACTGCTACTCCTGCATCTAATGATCTGGTAATCTGATCATAGAAGGCCACCAGGTTGGTCTGACAGGACCTGCCACTGATGAACCCATGTTGGTTGCCCCTAAGCATGCAGTCCCCAGCTGGCCCCTCGTGGATGTGTGCCAGCATAATTTTCTCAAACAGCTTGCCTAGGATCAAGGTAAGACCAACTGGCCTATAGTTTCCTGGGTCCTCCTTCCTCCCCTTTTTGAAGATGGGAACCACGTTGGCCCTCTTCCAGTCCTCTGGGACCACACCAGAGCACCACAAGTGCTCATAAAGCCGTGCCAGGGGTCCTGTAATGACCTCGGCCAATTCCTTTAGGACTCTAGGGTAGAGATCGTCCGGGCCGGCTGACTTGAACACGTCCAGCCCCTCCAGAAGCCCCCAACTAGTTCCTCACTAAACCTTGGCCCATGTGTGCCTCCCCTGGGGCCCGAGGGGGGCCCAGCAGGGAGGTGGCTGTTCTGGTCCCTACTTAGGAAGACAGAGGCAAAGAAATTGTTAAACATGCTAGCTTTGTCTTCTGGTGTGACGACCAAATTCCCCAACGCGTCTTGCAAGGGCCCCACATTACCCGGGACCTTCTTTTTGCCCCCTATGTATTTAAAAAAAGAACTTCTTATTGTCCTTAATCTGAGAAGCTAGTCCCAGTTCCATCTCTGCCTTGGCCTTCCTAACTGCCCCCCTACAACTCCGAGCGACTGCAAAATAGTCATCCCTGGTGATGACCCCTTCTTTCCATTGGGTGTATGCCTCCTTTTTAGCAAGGAGACATTCCCAGATGCTTTTAGTGAGCCATGGAGGCTTGTGTGCTCTCCTGCTCCCTTTCATCCTCGTTGGGATTACTTTCCTTTGGGCTTCGAGGATTTTACCCCATAGCAGATTGGTACAGACTATGGGGGGTTTTGCCTTCCTCTGTAATCATGTGTGGCCCTCTACCTGGGACCTCTTGAGTATATATTGACAACGTTTTACAGAAGCATGACATTGGCTGCTGTGATTCCCCTGCTTTACTTGTGGCAAGTTAGGATGCTGAGTTTCTGTTGTGTCAGGGTTGAGTGTAGTCTTATGTAGAGTTTAGATGATAGTTGTATAGGATGGTTTGGATAACAGTGTTCTTGCCTCAGGCAAAGTTGGACTACATGACCTCTGAAGGTCCCTTCCAGGCCTACTTTTCTATGACTCTGTGACAAGCAAAGCTCACCTTTGTGCCACCATAAAAATATTTATGGCAGCATAACTCGCTAGTAAATAGATATCCTAGCCCCTTGTCACACTCCGAGTGCCCAGAAATGTTGCTGGAACCAAAAGTAGTCACAGTTTGTGATGCCTTAAATGGGAGGACTTCTGTTTGCTTATTGTGTGCTTCATGAATTCTCCTGCAGGGGAATATGCATGGTGCACTTGCAGACACAAGCCCTGGGAATCTCCCTGTAGGGGAGTCCTATGGCGTGTGTATCTCACTGTCATGCAGACACATGCGTCAAATCAGGGTGCGGCATCAGGGGCCCCTATCCCACAGGACTGGGGTCCCTGAAGCCCCTGGGAATGGCAGGGGCCATACCTTGTGGGACACTGACCCCAGCAACATCTATAGATGCAGCAAAGCAGATCAGCTGTGCCAATACGCCTCACTGATAATAAGCAAGATAACTATCACTGATGATAAATAGCTTCTGTGTCTAATAATTGTTACAAAATAACGGGAGTAGAAAGCGAAGAAAACATATGCTTTATAATGGAAACTTCAGTGCAGCTAATCTTTTTTCATGTTGGACCACAGATGTTACAGTGTATAAATGGTGGTGTTTCTGAGTGAGACTCTAGCTTGTTACTATATAAAGACTAAGAACAAAGCCTTCACCATCAAAGCTAGTCAGTGTTTTTTCATTAAAGGTATCTGTAAAGCAAGCCTAGAAAATAGGGCATTCTTTAAAAAGATTCCCGATGTTTCACAGCTTGATTTTTATTAGCATTTCAGTTGTCTAACAGAAAGTACCAAAGGTACTTTATTGCAGCTTCTGGTCATTCTGGGAAACATTAGTGTGTGGAACAATGATACCTTGGAGAGAAGCTTCCTTAAACTTTTTGTCTTGGTTTCTCGTGCAACATTCAGTGGCAAAAGGGTAACAAAAGCCCTAACTTTTCTGTTTCATTTTCCTTTCAATTGCATGTGTTTTTGTTTATTCATCTAAAGCTTCCAGAGAGATACTTCATCACACGTTGTATATGAGATAACACATATGGCACTTTGCATAAACCAGATCATGTTTTATGAATATTTAACTTGAGCTGAACTTTTCAGAAAGAAATAATGACCTTGAAAACTTCCAGTACCATTACAGCATTGTTACACAAAGGCCATTGCTTCTGTCATTAATCATAATATACTGTGCCTACAGCTATTGTTGGCTTTTCAAAGTGAATTATTAAAAGATACAGGAACATGAGAAGTATTTATTGCAGATCATTTTATCAAACCAAAAGGGCAGGAGTCATTTTATACAAACTACAGACAGAGATTTTTTTCATCTGCATTTACAGTAGGTCTGTAAGTTTGTAACTTTGTGAACAGTGTTTTAGCATGTGTCAGCTCAAAATCAATATGCCATTCAAGCAATAAGGATTAATATACTAGATGCTAAATATTAGTGTTTTCATTCACAAAGACATCTTTGATGTGAGTTATCCTCCTTTCTTTAAAGCAACATCAGCTAAAACTGTGCTACATATTTAAGCATTGTTTTGTTCTTGTATTTCTAAGTTTTCATGGAAATATGCAGGATGGGATTATGAATTCTCAAAGGGAGACCTGTTAGGTAAAGAAACAAATATATAACAGCCTGTTAAGCTTAATTAAATCTTCATTGCTAAAACAATATATTGAGGTGTAGGTAACAGACATGCTGACAGCATGAAGTTTCAGATGCAAATGGAAATACAGAAAAAGGAGATCTTACAAGAAGATGAAAATCAAATAGATGACGTGTTTAGTGAAGAAGCTTAGCAGATTCTTAAAATAGGGTGGAAAAAATACTCATACTGAGGGTCTGTACTTGTTATAAGGAGGGAGTATGATAGATAATTTCACCATTTTCATTACTGGATCTACACGTTAATTCCCTACAGCTGAAGTGCCTCACAATAAACATAATCAAAGCTTTTTGAAGACAGAGTGAAACAAATTCACTGGCTTCAGTAATATTTTGATCAGGGACAGGGTTACTCAGCCCACAGTACTGTCTCATCTAGGTTGCAGGGCTCCCCAAGGGTCTGGAAATGTGGTGGCAGGGGAGCCATGGAAATATGAATTGCTGCTGCCCCTTGTCAAATGTCCAAATCTGTGGGGAGTGCTGTGGGCTAGATAATGTGGCCCTGCATACCAGGTCATACTAGTGTGTGGCTAGATCCAGTTGTGCTGGATTGGACCAGCATGAAGGACCAGATTAACCTTTTAGTGGGTCCTAGGCAAACAAACTTGTGGGCTCCAGGCTGGTTGAGACCCCCCTGCTCCCCACCCCAGTGCTGCCACCCACAGGGAGCAGGATTTGGAGATGCCTCTAGGAAGCAGCCACCAGTACAGCAAGGCAGGGAGAGGGAAGGGGAAGGCAAGGCAAGGCAAGGGAAATGGAGGGGCCATTTATGCCACCACCATGGAAGGAAGGACTGGGGCCCCCCTGTAGCTCAGGGGCCTAGGCATGTGCCTAATTTGCCTATGTGTTAATCTGGCCCTGCCAGCATGCGGAGGTGAGGACAGCATGCAGCCAGATCTGGGTATGCAGGGTCAGGCTGGCTTGCTAGATCCTACCAACGGGCTGTTCCTGTGCATTGTCTCTGAACAGGATCTGTCCTGCGGATGGACCGCACATCCATGTGGTCAGCCACATTCACAAAAGATGACCATAACCTGGGACGAGTTCAGAGAAGAGCTAGTAGGATGATCAGGATTATGAAGTCTACCTTAACCTAGGGGCCTTGTTTCAGGTCACACTTATGCTTTATTTAGATTGTAGTAAGCATTGCCACAAGTTAGAAAGTTTTCTGAGTGTGGTAATGCTTCCTGTAAACTAAATAAAATGTGCCCTAAGTACCACAGCTGTTCAAGACTGGTGTGCTGTGATGTGCTCGAACCAACAAACAGCTGTTTGTCAGCCCTGCCTGTCCCTCCCTACATTCCCCCACCTCCCTCCCAGCACTGCAGCTTGGCATGCTACAGTGCCTGAGACAGTTGTACCTGAGGGGCCTGAACTGGTATGGTTGGGAGGCTGGGATGGACCAACAAAAGATAGTTGGTCCTGACCTGTCCAATACACTGGAGCCTCCTGATCACATTACACCCATGGGGCAATTCAGATCAGCAGGTCCTGATGATCTGCACCCGAGAGTGCTGAGGTAATTAGCAGAGGTCATTGTGGGACCTCTGGTACAACTTTACGAGCACTCATAGTGCTCTGGCGAGGTGCCGGAGGACTGGAAAAGGGCCATTGTGGTCCCCATTTTCAAAAAAGGGAGGAAGGAAGACCCAGGAAACTACAGGCCCGTTAGTCTTACCTCAGTACTGGGGAAACTCTTTGAGAAAATTATCCAGGAGCACATCTGTGAGGGACCAGCAGAGGAGATCATGCTTAGGGGCAACCAACATGGGTTCATTCAAGGCAGGTCCTGTCAGACCTACCTGATGGCCATCTATGACCAGGTCACAAAATCCTTGGATGCAGGTGTTGTGGTGGACATAGTCTTTCTGGACTTAAGGAAGGCCTTCGACACTGTCTCTCACCTCATTCTCATTAAGAAATTAGGCAACTGTGGCATCGATGCCTTAACAGTTACGTGGGTCGCAAATTGGCTGGAGGGCCGCACCCAGAGAGTGGTGGTAAATGGGTCTTTTTTGACCTGGAGTGAAGTGGGCTGTGGGGTCCCCCAGGGCTTGGTCCTTGGGCCCTTAGTGTTCAACATCTTCATCAGTGACTTGGACGAGGGGGTGAAAAGCACCTTGTTCAAATTTGTGGATGACACTAAGATGTGGGGAGAAGTGGGCATGCTGGAGGAGAGGGACAGGCTTCAACTAGATCTGGACAGGTTACAGGGGTGGGCGGATGAGAACAGGATGGGTTTCAGTACTGACAAGTGCAATTGCACCTGGGGAGGAAGAACCAGCAGCATACCTACAGGCTGGGGAACTCCCTTCTCGTCAGTGCAGAGGCAGAAAAGGATCTTGGAGTCATTATTGATGCCAAAATGAACATGGGATGCCAATGTGGGGACGCAGTCAGGAAGGCTAACCGCACCTTGTCGTGCATGCACAGATGCATCACAAGCAGGTCCAAGGAGGTGATCCTCCCCATCTATGCGACACTGGTCAGGCTGCAGTTAGAGTACTGCGTCCAGTTCTGGCAGCCACGCTTCAGGAGGGATGTGGCCAGCATTGAGAGGGTCCAGAGGAGGGCAACTTGCATGATGTGGCCAGGGGCAGCAGGGCAAGCTCTACATGGGGAGGCTACAGGACCTGAACCTGTTCTGCCTCCACAAGAGAAGGCTGAGAGGGGACCTGGTGGCCATCTACAAACGCAAGGGAAGTGGTGCTCGCTCCTACCCTGGGAGTCTTCAAAAGGAGGCTAGATAATCACCTAGTCAGGGTTGTTTGACCCCAGCATTCTTTCCTGCCCATGGCAGGCGGTCAGACTTGATGATCTACTTAGGTCCCTTCTGACCCTACCAACTATGAATTAGCTCAACACATGTTAGGTATTATGATCTTGAGATACTTATTGATGGAAGAGTCCTGACTTGGTTATGCAGTGATATAGCAATGATGACACTTAGCACATGTTTTACTGCTTGAACAAATGGGTGCTAGCATTTATTTAAGTGCAGTTAACACATCCAAAATGAAACAAATAACAAGGCCTTAGGTCTGCACAGTAAACTTTGGGCTTGCTTACATTAACTCTTATGACCTGCTGATGGCCCTGAAAATATGAGCATCTCTGTATTAATGAAAGAAAAAGAGTTTTCTGAGTGTTTTGTTTATGCAGCTTCATGTCAGAGTTAACTCTGGGTTGCACCGCGGAGCTCAGGTTGCAGTAAGCGTAGTCTGTTCACATAGAGATAAGGTGAACAATGTGGGTTGTCCAGCACTCTAGATGCATTACTGTCAGCTCTACACTCCCTCTCCAGGGATGATTGACCCACAGTCCCAAGCTCTACTGCCCAGAGGGTAGTACTTCTTGGGAGCAAGTCGGGCCACTCCAGAACCAGGAGGGAATTGCAGCAATGGGAGCATGGAGCTGGGAGGTAGAGAAGCATGAGGGCTGTGGCTTCCTTCCACAGGTCCCCCACATTCCTGTTCTGGAGTGCAGGATAGGGGGAGAGAGGTGTGCTGTGCCATCCCCTGTCAACTTGATCCCAGACCACTCCACCCCTTACCAGTCTGATTGCGGCCCCTGCAGCCTTCTCCAGAGAGGACTATGCCTTTCATTCTGAGCCAGGAAAAAGCTATGGAAAAGTTCAATCAATCACAGTTACATGAGGTTAATTGAAAATTTCCCACATCACCTAGCCTATTTCCCCCATGCCTCTGCACCTCCTGGCTCCACGGTCCCACCATCACAACCCCGCTTTGCCCCCAATCTCTCATTCCACCCTTCTCCCCACCCCCACGAAGGGATATAACCTAGGCATCTTGGCCCCTAGCCATGCCTCTGCCAGCCAACACTCTTGTGGCAAGTCAGATGTGTACCAGTTAAAAATAGTATTAAGCCTTAACATATGACTGCTCAGAGCAATTGTTCTAACTTTAATACTGCATAAGATTCCATAGATTTAGTACAGTTAAATATAATGTGTAAAAACACCCTTATTATGCTATCTTTACGTATGCTGCATTACTCCTTGCAGGCTGTATTCTGAAATAGAAACACTGTGGTTTACTGTGTAGACATGACCTAAATAGACATGGCCTGATAGATGATATGCTTATTTTCTGTGAATACATTACAAGGTAAATGCAAGGCAAAAAGTACTACTTAAGTGAAAAGACACTGTTGGCACAAGAAGAAATGAGTGTAAAATCTGGCTATGTGTAAATGTAGGCTGGAAATTAGAAGGTAGCACCCATTCTGACTTACTTTATCAGTTTTAGCATGTGCATTCTCTGTATTTCAAATCATATTCCACAGTAACGTGGAAAGAGTGGCAACTTTTTGACACTAGGGTTCAAATCTGAGTAGCCTCTTCCAGAACGAATAACTTAAAGTGAATTATTGCATCTCTTTTTTTGTATGTAAAATATATGAGGCTATGTAACCTTTTTTTTCAAATATATGCACTATTTGAAATTATTTTGATGTGACTTCTGCTATTTTTGCAAGAAAGGAAACTACATGAGAACAGTTGAGTAACCAATAACTTTACTAACTATGAAAAACACACAAAATCTAGCTATATACACATGGCTGCTCTAATTATGCTGGCTTTCCAACACAGTGGTACATAGGGGTGCTTCTGCATGACATACAAACAATTTTTTAAAATGTTAGTTTCTTCCTATACTCTAAATTTCCAAGAACTTCATTTTCTCTGTTGCTATTTTAAATTATATCTATTAGGGCTGTGCAAAACAGCACCATTTTGTTTCAACTTCCATTTCGCTGTTTCGAAGCAAAGTTCCGTTTCATTTTGTTGAAACTGTTTCACTATTTTGATGCTTTTCAACATTTTACCCATAGGCTATAATGGGGAATCACATCAGTGCCTCTGACTTAGTTATTTCTTGCCTGATTTGGATGGTAGCCTCTTCAGAGGGCAAGAAGCCTGCCAAGATTCAAGGAGACAGGTGCAGGGGGTTTTGTGAAACTGCATCTCAAACTGTTCAAAGCAAAACTAGTATCACTTGCCAGCCACATAATGTCATCCCACATGCAGATCCAGGGGTCCACTCCCCTGGGAGGAGCCTGGCACAGCCCTGCTGCCCTCTAAGGGGGTGCAGGCCCCTGGATCTGAGATGACAGCAGACTGCCGCTGTTAGCTGGAGTCAGCACCAGCACTGGGTTCTTCCCAGCTGGCAGCAGCAGCATACTCCCATCCACATGTTCCACAGCTGGTGAATGTGGAACTTTTAAAAAATAAAACAAAAACCTTGCACTCACCAGCTCTGGCAGCAGTGATTGGGGCTTCTGGGTGCTCAAGATAGAGCCCCCCCCCACCCCTGTGCAGCATGGGGCAGTGAGAGGCAATGGGGATTGCCCCATCCCCCTGCCCCCCACCTGGCATCTGCCCCATGGTGCAGGTGCAGTGCTGCAGCTGCCCCATGGTGCAAGTGCATTGCAGATCTGCAGGGTGCCATATGCTCTTCCAGAGCTGGGGTGGATCCACCTGTCAACTGGAGTTCCTCGTTCAATTCCCCTGCTCTCTAATCGTTCCTTCAGCTGTTCCAGCAGGGGGGATGGCCCCCAGATCTGTGCACGGGGTTTCAACAGACTGTTGCTGTCTGGAGAAGTAGCTCAGAGCTGCCACCATCACTAGCTGGCAGCAGCAGCCTGCTGTCATCCCGGAGCCTGCACCCCCTGGGGAGGGCGGGGGTCAAGATCGGGTAGCTGGGGAATTGAACTGGAAACAGGGAATGCTCAGGGACCTGAATATGGCCCCGGATTGATTCCCTAGCTCTCTGATCATTCTCCCACCTCTTCCCAGGGGGTGTGGGCCCCCAGATATGTGCACTGGGTTTCAACAGGCTGCTGCTGCAGGCTGGGGCCAGCAGCAGCACCACAGTTTTCCTAGTGCTTGGTGTAGGCTGTGCCGAGCAGCTGCCGAGCTGCTGCCGAGCTGCTGGTCTCAGTCTGCAGCGGCAGCCCGCTGAAACCCCATGTGCAGATCTGGGGCCTGCGCCCCCCCCGGGAAGAGCTGGGGCAATGATCAGAGAACTGGGGGGGAGCAATCAGAGCTGGGGAATCAAACCAGGAGCTATATGTCAATATCAAAGCAGTCCTTCCCCTCTCTTCCCCCTCCCTGTCTTTAGTTTCTATTTAGCTGCAAACTCAAAATGTTTAGAAACTTTTGAAATATTTTTTGTGCCCTCGTTTCATTTTGAAGATGCTTCAATTTCATTTCAAGATTGAAACTCATTGACACAGTTTCCAAACGAAACACCCATCGAAATTTTGCGCAGCCCAAAGTTTCACAAATTTATATTTATTTTATTTTTATTTTAGTTATCATATATATAATTTATATATGAAAGAATGCAGTACCATTTCTGTTCAGTATCTGCATGTATGCTGTTTGTATGAACAGGTTATTGGAGAAAATGCATCCAGGAGTGTATTTAAAATGTACATGTAGCAAGTGTATAGTTGTTAAAGCTTTAAAACTTGCTTTCATGCTAGTAAAAATCAGTAGCATGACAGTTCCAAGAAAGTGAATATAAAAGGTCATGAATATGGTCAAAGTGATATCATTTAGAAAAAAACAAATGCATAGTTACAGAATTATACTGCAATATTCACCCATTTGCATTCAGTTCACTGATGTTTATTGCTTAGGACTGAGTATTTAAACTTAAACTCCTTTTGAATTGCTGCCTTTGAATTGTGACTTAAGCATGTGTCTTACAATTCAAAGGAGTATTTGAAAAGGAATATTACATTGTAAGTGCCTGAACACTAAGACATCCAATACTGTAAAATTGTACTCTGTCACCTTGTGGCACAATAAAATTCTACTTTCCCAAATATCTACCATATATTAGTTTAAACAACATTGGCTCCCTTTATTTATTGGGCATCTTCACTATGTAACATTTGGCTGGCTTGTGAAGTTTCCAGTTTCTTTGCCTCAATATGAAGATGAACACATTTCCTTGAAATACTGCTTGTCCTGTATTTCAAGAAAATGAGATTCTGCTCCAGCAAGTTGAAATCTTATTCCCCTTTCTTTTTATAGTAATAATTTATACATAAAGTGCTGTAGACATATATTTAGATTGGTTATAATAACTTGTAAAAGTATTTTATTTAAAAACCCAATTAAGGCTTGGTCAGATACAGTGCTAAACCCACTTAAGGACAAACTCTCACAATTTTTACAGAATATCTGATTTACATGTTACCACAACTACTCTTCCCTTTTACTTTTCAGACTTAGAAGTCATGGTCATTACTACCTAGGATCTAGGACAAAGGGCTAAAATGAGGTGATGCAGTCCCTGAAACAAGATAATAAAGACTCAAAATATGTATAGTAATTTTAAATTTATTTTTAAAAAAAGCTCAGCTGCTGTACAATATTTTATTCTTTATTATGATTATATGCTGCCTCTAAGTTGTGATTTAAACAAGATAACAGTAGATGGTAAGGGAAGAAAGAGGAGATTGAATTAAAACTAGAGAGTTGGCTTTTGATTTAACTATTAATGTTCTGAAGAAAAAAATTTGATCATCCTCAGGGGAAGTGCAACTTTCACAAGGTACAACACTATTTTAAAAGGCAAAATGATAAGGATGCTGGTGCTACAACAAGGGTAGGTAGTTTAGAAAAATAGATGAATAAAGAGAAACATGATACTTATATTCAGATTAGTGAATGTTAAATCTAGCAAATTTGTCTTAAGACTGCCTGCATATTTTGACCAAAATTAACAAAAGTGCAGACCTCAGTTAGTCTGTGGAAATAATATGGGACTAATTAACACTCTGAATTTATGCAAGTAGGTTAGACTTTATATATATATATATATATATAGGTAAGATTTTTTTATTTGAGCACTGCATTGTTGCCTGCATGGTGTTCAGTGATGCTGGGCTGGTTGAAGAATTACCCAGTTAATTCATTCTGCAAATCTGAAATTCCAACTCTGTTGTTGGAAATAAATATTTTTTTTATAGTTACACAGTATTATTCATCGGAGTTGTTCCTCAAGAGCAGGTTAGGCAGGTTTTAAGGGCTAAAGAATTATCTCATTTTACCTTGAAGATTTTCATTTGTATTATTACTTTTTTTTTTTTGAAAGCTAAAGAATTTCTCATGATCTCTTTCTTCAGTGATGGTAGGAAGTCTGAGATTAGTTACCAGATGTAGCTAACAAAGCTGAAAAGATACTCCAAAGTCCTGTCCATCCTGCTTAGACTTGATACAGTCATTATGATCCTGCAGTTGTGTAGCTCCAGGTCCAGAAAAAAGGACCTAGATATTTCCTTTGCAACTTAAACTAAATTTAGGTGCCTGAGTCTTAGAGAAAAGAAATCTTCAGTTTATCCAGGATGAGAATTTTAGTGCCTTCTCATTGGGATTTACAAGCTAGGTATGCCTGAGACTAAGGGGCTTTGAGGTAGGAGGTGGTTAGTCTTGGCTCTTTGAGAATATCCCATACACCAGGCTAGGCTTCAGGTATGGGGCACTTTCCAACCTTCCTGTTGAAGCTGTGCCATTATATTATCCAGAATACAAGATTAATGGGCCCAGAGAGAAAGTATGCAATGGGAAGCACGACTCATTATGGCCAAGTGGCTGCTTATGCATTCTGCATTAAACAACCACTAAATAAAATGCATAAGCAGGCCTAGAAGCAGAAACTGAAATCCAGGACTTCTCACTCTTTTCACTTACCATGCAAGAAACTTAAGTGTCTCACTTAGGTTTCTGAATAACATTCTTGGAGATGGCCACCTACAAGTTAGACATATATCTTTTTTGTGGAACTAAGCATACATCTAGATATCTTCACATGATATCAAATTGATATTCCACATACAATTTTTTTTTTAATAGGAGTAGGTCAACAGTGTCCCCAGTACAGACCCTAAAAAGTCAGGAAAAGCCTCTTGACCATACCATACTCTGTGTCCATTCAAGTAGTTTCTACTCAATTCACATCTTCGTAATAAACTTCCTTCCAAGATTTCAACTTGCTTATACAGATGAGAAATCACACTATGTAAAAGAACATTAGTCTCTCTCAGAGCATAATGCAAAATTTAATCAGACTTAGTAACATCAGCAAATATTGAGGTTTGATACCCAGGTTAAGTTTGCAGTGTGTTATGTTAGAAAGGTGTATGAATGTATAATGCTTTGTGTTGTATGGTGAATGAATAGTTTTATTCCCACTTGGTTGCTTCAATCCTGCATTAAGTTACAGGAAATAGTAGCCATTCTGAGCAAGAGAAACTTGTAAATAACCAGGAAGAGAGAAATACAGATAATTATTCATACCTTTGCTAATTTAAAACTGACTTTAATGATATATTTGAGAAATTCTGGCAATATTTTAACTTTATTAAAAGTGTGATTGATAAAAAAACAGGTGTTTGCAAAATGGGATGAATACAATGTTTGATTCTGAAAAAGTTATTAAATTTTCTAACTTTTAACTAAATGTCATCTAACTAGATTTTAAGAAGGCCTTTGGTACAGTATCTCATTCTGGTGTCGTAAATAAACTGATAGGCTGTAATGTAAATGATTACATAGTCAGGTGGGTGGCAAATTGGCTTAGAGGTCGCACCCAGAGTATGGTTGTGGGCGGGTTATTGACTTGGAAAGATGTGGGCATTGGGGTCCTGCAAGGCTCTGTCCTTGGACTGGTGCTATTCAATGTCTTTATCACTGACTTGGATGAGGTTGTGCAGAGCCCTGTCCAAGTTCTCAGATGATACCAAAAAATGGGGCAAAGTTAAAACATCAGAGGGTAAGGAACTGATCCAGGTGGATCTGGACAGGTTGGAAAAATGGGCAGAATAAATAGGATGCAGTTCAACAAAGACAAGTACAAGGTGCTGCACCTGGGCAAAAAGAGCCACCAACACACTTACAAGCTGGGGGATGACCTTCTCAGCAGCACAACAGCGGAAACGGATCTTGGAGTCATAGTTGACTCCAAAATGAACATGAATCATCAGTGTGACAAAGTGATCAACAAGGCTAACTGCACTTTATCATGCATTAGCAGATGCATGATGAACAGGGCCAGGGAGGTGATGCTTCCCCTCTAGGCAGCACTGGTCAGGCCACAGTTGGAGTTCTGCATCCAGTTTTGAGTGCTGCACTTCAAGAGGGATACGGAGAATCTTGAGAGGGTTCAGAAAAGGGCCTCTTGTATAGTCAGAGGCCTGCAGGAAAGGTCCTATGAGGAGAGACTGAGGGATCTAGATCTCTTCAGCCTTCGCAAGAGAAGGCTGAGAGCTGATCTTAAGGCTGCCTATAAATTTATCAGGGGAGGGCAGTAGGGAACAGGAGATGCTCTATTTACTAGGGCACCCCCTGGAGTAACTAGGAACAATGGCCACAAATTGATGGGGAGCAGATTTAGGTTGAACTTCTTCACAGTAAGGGTTGCCAGAATCTTGAATGGGGTTCCAAGGGATGTGGTCATCTCCCCTACCTTAGGGGTCTTCAAAAGGAGACTGGAAATCCACCAAGCTGGGGTTGTCTGCCTCCAGAGCTCTTTCCTGCCTAGGGCAGGGGGTCGGATTATATGACCTACTGAGGTTCTTCTGACCCTAACATTTATGAATCTATGAAACTTTAGAATTACTTTAGCTCTTAAACTATGTAACAGATTTAATTGAAAATTTTCAGAAAAATGCCCAAAGATTTTGTGCTGTACATGTGGAGAAGAGAGAATATTCTTTATATGGAACAAAAAACTTGACTCCCTTCATTAAGACTAGAGACAGACATTCCAAAAGCCTGAGCTTGAATTGATTCAATCTTTGCAGGTTAGTTTGACCTGCAGAGCTTGAACTGATTTGGGGGTGGGTAGACATTCACTTTTAAATCAAGAAATGCAGGCACATGCCTGCAGTGGCTCAAGCTAGAAGCTGGGGGGTGCTAGAGCAGCCCTCCTTTCCCTTCAATAGTGCTGAGCTGAGGGGGGGTATGGCCAGGCCATGGCAGGAGGCTCTGATTAGGGAGGGTTTTCAACCTCCACCCTGGCCTGAACAGTCCCAGGCTTTTCCCAGCTCACTGCTCAAGGGGCTGGAGTGTTGCCAGCTCCCTGCTAGCACTCTGAGGCAAGGGGTGTGTGTATGCATTGCATGCATCTGTTGATGACACTGAGCTCTTCAGTCTCCCTCTCCCTGCTTCTTCATACTGTCTGCAAACGTGATAGCTGAGGGAGCCACCAGGAAGCTGATAACACAACATTCATCAGCCCATCAAGAAAAGGAAAGCCTGTCTCATTAGTTCAAGCTCTTTTTAAACAGCTTTTTCATAGACTTTCATAGATTTCATGGACATTAGAGCTGGAAGGAACCTCGGAAGATCATCAAGTCCAGCCCCTGCCCAAAGGGCAGGAAGTCAGCTGGGGTCATAGGATCCCAGCAAGATAAACATCCAATTTACTCTTGAAGGTGTTCAATGTACGTGCTTGAACCATCTCCAATGGCAGGCTGTTCCAGACCTTGGGGGCTCGGACAGTAAAGAAATTCTTCCTTATGTCCAGCCTGAAACGGTCTTGCAGGAGTTTATAACCATTTGACCTCATTATCCCTTGGGGTGCTGTGGTGAACAAACATTCCCCAGATACTGGTAGTCACCCTGATAAACTTATAAATGGCCATCAGATCACCCCTGAACCTGCATTTTTCCAGGCTAAAGAGCCTCGTAGATCTCAGCCTGTCATTCTAAGGTCTGTTTTCCTGACCTCTGATCATTCGCGTGGCTCTTCTCTGGACTCTCTCAAGCTTCTCCACATCCTTTTTGAATTGTGGAGCCCAAAACTGCATGCAATACTCCACTGCGGCCCCACCAAGGCTGAGTACAAAAGGAGAATGACATCCTGGGATTTGCTTGAGAAGCATCTATGGATGCAAGCCAGCATTTTGGTTGCTTTACTAGCCACAGCATCACATTGCAGGCTCATGTTCATCTTGTGGTCAATGATGACCCCCAAGTCCCTTTCTTCTGTATTACTAGCCAGCATAGCACTGCCAAGCCTATAAGGATGCTGCAGGTTTTTCCTCCCAAGGTGGAGAACCTTGCATTTTTCAGTGTTAAACACCATCAGGTTCTCATTTACCCATCTGCTGAGCCTGTCCAGGTCAGCCTGGATCGCCTGCCTGTCTTCTGGTGTGGAAGCTTTGCCTGAACTCGGTGAACTTGGCCAGTCCACTCCTGACTCCAATGTGCACATCATTAATGAAGATGTTGAACAATATGGGTCCAAGGACAGAGCCTTAGGGGACCCCATTGGTCACCGGGCACCATGATGATTGACTGCTGTCAATTACCACCCTCTGGGTCTGACCATGGAGCCAATTTCCCAGCCAGCGGATCGTGGTGGACCCAAGACCACAATTGGCCAGTTTTGCCAAGAGGTGATCATGGGATACCAGATTGAAGGCTTTTCTGAAGTCAAGATATATGACATCAATCTCTTCTCCCTTGTCCAGGTGATAGGTCACCTGGTCATAAAAGGAAATGAGATTGGTCAAGCAAGACCTACCCGCAACAAACCCATGCTGGTTATCCAAGGAAGGAACAAAAGGACATTACCTGCTGACCTGTTGATTAGCTCCCAAAAGCCCTAAGCAGACACTGTCCTATCATTCTTTGTTCTGTCCCAGTGAAATTGGGTGTGTGCACGGGCACACACGCACGCGCACACACATACACACACACACACACACACCCTTTCAGCATTAGCTAGGATACCACATGCTGGCTAGGGTCTGTGCTGTGGGAGAGGGGAAGGAAGGATGGAGGGATTTCTGCTTGAGCAGCAAGTAGTGAGGAGAGTGGGGCAGGGAGTAGGCAGACCCTGCTGTGCCTGCAGTCTCCCAATTCCTTAAGACTATGGAGGAGAGAGGTGGAGCCAGCCCTGGTCTCTGGAGCAGACAGCCCAGACCAGGACTGCAAAGCATCTGGGATGCTGGGAGACTGATTTAATTTAAAGCAGGAAGGGGTCTGGGACAGAAGTTCCATAAACTGCTTTGACCCAAGTCAGTTAAGTCTGACACTACATTCAACCAGGTTTATCTTAAACCAGTTTCAGCCATTTCAAAACTGGTTTATGTGCACGGAACTTATGTTCTGTGACAGCTTTAAATCACTTTCTGATCACTTAAACTGGTTTATGTGTAATGTCTGTCCCTAGCCTAAGTGAGTAAGCTACTGTATGTTCTCAGTAAGTGGCTAAATATTCTACTCATGGAAACTGCTATAGCTTTACTGAAGTCAGTCAGGGTTTGACAATTTACACAAGCTAAAGATTGGGTCTGTGGCACTTAGCAATAATGGGGAGGACAGATATAGACAAAATTGCTTCTGAACTCACATAGGTTAGACTAAAAACATCACCTCTTATTTTTGTATTCCAGTGAAGTTTTCAATCATAAAAACTGAAGGGGTGAAATTAGTTTTAGAAGTAACTGACTGCCACAAGACAGCTATTAGGAAGTATGAAAAGATTTGTGTTAGAAAGTTGCTTTCAGTAGGGAATTTTATTACACAGTAAGTAAAAAAAACCCCACTTGTTTTAGATAAGTACATATATCAATATTAACAGACATTTAAAATCTTGGGTGTAGCTCTAGTTTCATAGAGATCTTACATACAGAAAGGAGAAGAGGAATATAGGCCAATAGTATGGTTTTCAAACCAAAGTAATATAGCTGATTGAAAATACAGTATAGCACTCCCAGAAGATGAAGGTGTGAATTTCCCCATATATCATCTTAATGGCAACATTTTCTACAAAGCGACATGGAACACTCCTTTCATATTTCATGAGTTCTATTTGCCTGGCTTCAAAATGCCAAATGTGCCAGAGAACAGCACTTTAATATTCATGGGTTTCTGAGATGGCTTTGACAGTTGTCAACTAGAGAAATGACTTCATTGGGAAGGAATCTAACTCGTGACTTTTTCTACATGCTCACCCACATACACAAACACGCTTGCATGCACAATCTCCTTGAAACATGTATTAGCTCCATATTCACCTCTTATGGAAACTTTTTAATATGTAAGTGAAAAGCTATTGTTTGTCCGTTGCATCTGGATGTGCTGATCTTTTAGCTGTACATACCTGAGTATTTAAATTGTCATGGTAAAATATTAAACTTTGTGGTAGAATATAGACTTTTATATACCATAGAGAAAAATACAAATCAATACAAAGAGAAAAATGCAAAATCATTAGCAAAGGCTAATGTCCTTTACATTCTAAAGATTATAAAGAACCACATTATGAATATTAATGGCAGGATGGAGAAAGGTGCATTGCAGTTGACAATTTTTCAGACAGCTAAGCTGTTTTTAGAAAAAAAAACAAATTTTGAAGAGATTCAAGAGGCAATCAGAATGCTTGGGAGAAACAAAGCATCAGGTGTTGATAATGTCCACGCTGAATTATTAAAAACAAGAGGGAATAAGCTAGCATAAAAATTTTACATTATGATTTTGTTGGTTTGGAGCAGTGATTCACAAACTTTCCAGACTCAAGGCAACCTTCAGAAAATGCCAGCTCTTGCTTTCACTCATTTTTTTAATTATGGAAAAATAATAAAGCAATTAATCTGTTGCAAAGATTTCAAAAAGACCACAAGACATCAGGATGTGTCTGACACTAAAATAATCTAAGGATAATAAGGATTAGCATGACATCTCTGGGTTTATTGCATGCATCATGTGTAAGTTCTTACCCACCTAACAGTGCTAATATTGAATGATACCCTGTGGCACCTTTAAAAGTATCTTGTGGTACCCCAGGGTGCTGTTACACCCTGCTTGAGGATTACTGGTTTGGAAGTTTAAAAACTTCCAAAGTTTAAAACACAGCGGAAGAATGGAAAATGACAACCTTGGGGAAAAAGAAGACTCTCACACCTACTATACTTTTTATCTCTTCATGATGTCCCATGAGGTCCTGCCTTTGATATCTTTATATAGAATTATCCTTTATATGAAGGTGATAGTGGAAAAATATCAGTGTGGGTTCTAGAAAAATATGACTGAAGATCAAGATTTTCAATTTGTCCACTACCTAGGAAAGGTAAGAATATGATAACAATACATATTATCTTTATAAATTCCAAGAAACCATATGATACCATATTGCAAGACAGTCTCTGGCCTACAGGGAAAAAATGGAAATGATAGCAAAATTATTAGGCTATTATAATTGTGCATTTGTTTTACAGTAGGGTACTACAAGGGAGTGAAATATCTCCCTTTTTTGAGATCAATACGGGATTAAAGCACTGAGGTGAGGTATGTTCTTTAATGTGATTACAGAAAATATGGCCTAATCATTATGAAATTCTCACAAGGGATTGAAATTAAATGGCCTTCACCAAGTTCTTGGCTACACTAATGATTTGGCTATTGTAGGAGTATCTAAAGATACCATACAGAAGCTGGCTGGATACCAAAACGAAGCAGCAAGAAAAATAGGACTTACGATCAATGAAATTGAACCGAATACATAATTGGAAGCCAGCAAGAATAACTTGGACAGATAATGCAGCAGCCAGTAATCATACATATCAACAATTTTGGCAGCTTAAATAACTATAAGTATTAATTATTAATAACTGTTTAATGAGGTGGGAAATTAAGGCATTGGTACAGAGTAGGAATGCCTGCTACTTTTCCAAACAAATCTTGTTATTCTTCCCTGCATAGAAATTTTAGCTCCAAACAGCTACGGAGAAAAAACAAACTTTTGTGTTAGAAGGCTACTGTTGTATATGTTATAACTTAATATGAATGGAAGAAAGCAATGAAAAACTTTTGAAATGTTGAGCTGAATTTTGGAATTAGTGAGGGAGAATGAAGATGAATTGTAGAGGTCTATGGAAAAATCAAGTATGGTAAATGAAGTGAAATCAATGTACATGATGGAAGACACACTAGGTAAGCATTTCCTGTAAAGCTATTCCTATATTATTTGACCTTGTGGCCAACCAAAGAGAAGACAAAGAACACTGAGCAAACTAAAATGCTCCTATGTGAATGACCAGTAATAGGAAAAATATCCATGACTGAAAGGGATGGAGGCAAACTGTGAGAGTAGTCAGTGACTTCTACTGCACATACAGCCATGCAGTTGTCATATAATAGTAGATGTAGTGATTTTCTAAGAGAAACTAAAATTTTTGCCTGCTACATATGTACTGCTTCTTTCTAAACTGGAAATCCAGAGCAATCATGGTCAGGACAATGGACTGAGTTCAGCAGAAAGCATGTGTGGCCTTCTGAGCTATAAACAGCTATGTATTTTGATTCTGAGGCAGCCTGGCATAGCTAGTATTTAACTTTTATTCTGGGAATACTCAGTAACATGCAATTTCTACCCAGAATATTGTTCATTCAGTTACCTATATATCTGTGAAACTCAAGAACCTCATGGAATTTGTGGGGGCTATAAGCCATAGAGATTGTTTTTCTCTGCATCCAGGCTAATAGTTTGAACTTTCATACTACCATGCACATAATCAAATTCATTTCTGTCTTGAATAGTATGCATTTGTGAATGTACTCTTAACTGTTGTCATTTAAAATGCATAGCTACATACATTTTGCTGTCTGGTTTATAATAAGTATTTCCAGTACAACAAGACTGACTGTAATGTGTAAAACCCTACATGCTTCCTCTGTTGTGGTTGCAGCAACACGCCATATTCAAGTTCTATACTAGCTTTTGTTGCTGTGCAAGTTGGTCTTCTCCTGAAACTAAAAATGGATTGAGGAGACAGTAATTATAAGTTAACTCTGGACTTGATTTTATGTAATGTTCAGTGTTCAAGGATGAATCATTTCTAGGGTTTGGAATTAATAAAAGCAATATTTCCAATGGTAATTAGTGCCATCAGTTGTAGTCTCGGTAGCTTGTTTTTTAGGGCTCTGCGAAGCTTCAGTCAATGATTCAATTTGGCGGAGATTTGGCCCAATACAGTGGCCGAATCTCTGAATCCAAATTGAATCAGGAGACCCTTTAATCTCTCCTAATTGAACTGGAACCCTCTGAATTGATTCAGAAAGATTCAACGATTCAGACACAGACACAGCTTTAAATGTTTTTTTCTACATACCTCAAGGTACCAGGTGCCTCGTTGATGACTGAGGTGCTGGGGCAGATTGAGTCTCACAGGAGCATGGGGGGCTCCCCAGCATGCTCAGCAGCAGACCCAGAAGTGAACCAGAAGCACTTCTAGTCCACTTCCGGTTCCACAGGGAGCTCCCCTGAACCCTCCCCGGCTCAGCGACCTGTGCCTCCTGGGTCTGGGGGGGCGTTACCCAGGGTCCCCCCATGGCCGATCACCGTTCTGCAGGAGCAGGTCTGCAGGGGGGCTACATGCTCAGTGGCAGACCCAGAAGTGGACTGGAAGTACTTCCAGTCCACTTCCAGGTTCACTGCCATGCTCCTGTGGGATGCTGCATCTGCCCTGCCATCGCAGCATTCACAAGTCACATCTGATACCTTGAGGTATGTAGAAAAAACTTCTAAAGCTGTGTCTGTGGTTGAATTTCTGATTCTCTGAAAAAGCATTGAATCTTAAGATTCGGATTTGGCCGAATCAAACTGGGGACAGTGATCCGAATTGACTAATCAAATCACTGTCCCTGATTTGAGCTGAATCTGAGCCAAATACAGCCAGTTTTGCACACTCCTATTGCTTTCTGGCTCTGAACTAGAGCTGAAAAATATGACCCTTTCAGTTTTGGTCCAAGATTAAATTAAGACTTCAAGAAGCAGCTTTCAAGATTCAAATCCAAACCCTATATACGCACACAACTCAAAAAGGATGAGATTCTAGGTTGCTGTCTGGCTGATTTTTTCAACCCAGCTCTTGTTTGAACTGTGGTTTGATACAGACAATAAGGAAAAAGGAAAAGGATTGTAGGGCAGCATTATCCTTGCTATGCTTTGCTCCTTCAGTGATGTATAGAGGGATGGTTATTTATTTATTTATTTTTGCTTTCAGGTGTACCACACAATTTGATACCTAATGATGCTGTTAATCAGGTGATACGTTCCACCCCATTGGTAGTTGCAGTTGAGTGGTAGGTCAAATGATCCCTGCTTCTTTTACCACACAGATTGTTATAAGGGGAGTTGTTGTGAGGTGTTTTGTGCTCTTTGGTTAAGAAACACCAAAGAACTGGAAGTATTATTATAATTAATTATGATAAATGGTAAAGTCATAATACTTTTTATCTAAGTAGGAGCAGTATCAGATATAGCAACGATGCATTACAAATATTTGCTGAATGGGAGCTATCCATTAGTAAAATGTATTTCATACTGGCTCAGTAAGAAATGAGATATTAGGCAATTCCTGTCTAATCACCACCGAAAAGAATGCAGCATGTATCATCCAGCCAGTGGAAATAAACAAACAGAATAAAGGTTAATATATTCCCTCCAAATGAAGTGGCTTGTTAAGTTAATCATGGCTTCGCTATTCTGTATGGGAAAACGTGCATTCATCTCAACAATGGTAATGCACAGAAGTCCTTTGGGCAAATAGTTTGCATCATTTGCTGAGAAGTGCAGCTGGGTGAACAAAACTGAGACATAAAGAACATCTTCCTGAACATCTTTGAAATTTAAATCGTATTATGCAAAAGGTCATAATCTACAGGTTTTGCAATGAAGAATTGAATATTTGTTTTTCTACCGGTATGATATTATACATGTATGGGGTACTTCTTCAGTCAGAAAGTGTGGAGCTGCTTGGGGGAAAGAGAACTTATGTGAAGGAGCTAGCTGTTAATGATCTTGACCAGCTCTTTCCCTTGTGCTAGGTATTGTAAAATTCATTAGAATTTTTAGAGCTTTCATGACTTTTATCTTTTATAAATAGGAACAAGCTGGATGTAGTAGGGTTGAGGAAGGGAAATGGTTTTATTTATGTGTGTGTGAAAGGACCCATTGACATTTCAGTTTCACTGGAGAGGTAAGCATGCTACGAAGAAGCAAAACTTTTCCTGACTCAGTGCTTCTCAGCACTCTCAGTGTCTCTGGCTGCCAGCTTTGGGAAGAAACCAACGCTCCTTGTCTGTCTGTCTTGATCACCTCCCATGCAATAACTATTAACATGAGGGATCAAATAGGCAGTTTCTAGCAGGAGATGAATATTCCTGAAGCTGTTTAAGCATTGGTGTTCATGGAACTGAGATAAGCTTGTGAAGCCTACACATCGATGAACAGCATCAAGGGCCACCATGCACCATAGTTTAGGCTGCACAATACCCCTATTCTCCTATGACAATTGGTCAAATTTTACTTGGACTATTAAAACCATAGAGAAAACTCCTTTGCCAGTTATAGAATGCAGATGCTATAATTTGGCAGTAGCTGTATTTAAGAGAACTCTGTTGTTTCAACTCCTGAAAATTTAAGCCAGATACTTGTATTTTTCACTCTCCCTTCATAAAATTTCATTTTTACTGGAATTCTCTTTTACTTCCTACTTCTTGTCCTTATCTGCTGTGCATTGTTGGTATGTGTTGTTAGACCTTGATTATTCAGGTGGTAAAAGTTAAGAACCTACCTAAAGACTTTGCTTGATTTAAGGTGTTCTATTTTGCCCAAGAAATGGTTGTTTCAGTGGTGGATGAAGCAATCTCTGTGGAAAGGACAGTGATATATCAACTCAAGTTTAGTGTGTCTTGTGCTCCTCTGAAGTGGAAAAAATACTTCACCATGTTATAAACGCATTGCTGTGGAGTGTCATCAAGTAACTCCCTTTGGAGAATAGATTTGTGGAAGCTAATCTCACACAAGCCACAAAGTAGGAAAAACGCTTTGAGTATGTGCTGTATCTAGCACTATACGACCAATCACTTAAACATAGAGTTAACATGAAGTGTATGCTTCATTTCCATTAACTTCAATGAATAGGGATTGGCTGCTGACATGGTGGGGGGGGGTGATAGTAAAGCAAATAGCTGAGGCATCTTGCTTCAGAACTACAAGTTCAAGCCTTAGTATGTGCCAATGCTCACAGTTCTAGTTCCAGCTGTAGATGAGTCCTGGGGGCTCAAAGGGGTTTCAGAGGAGGCTGGATGGTGAAGTTAATCATATCACTCCTTTGTGTACTGTTGGAAATGGAGACTCGTGCCTTAACCAAGTTCAATAAATACCCTGTTTAGGTTGAGATGGACCCTGGAACGTCTTTTTTTTAAAAATCTAACTAAGATCTAAAGGTGGTGAGATGCTTATGAACTGTCCTCTTAAATTGCTCTTACTCATATGGAACAGGCACAATTTTGCCCAGAATACATAAACACTGAAAACTGGCACTCATAGTGCCAATAGCCAGCAACTCAGTACATGTAAGTTACCTAATATTTCTCATTCAACTTATGCAAACAATTACTTCAAGGCTTGACATCCTTTGTAAATACTATATTTTTAATTATAGAAAATGTTTCTAATTTGGGTATTTTGCAATTTGTATGATATGTTATCTGACAGCATTAATTTCTTGATCAAATAAAACTGTGTAAAATATGAATTATCATAGCAATATGATTTACCAAAAGAAGTAAATCTTGGGACATATAGCTATAAAGCACCACAACCTTTATAGTTAATGTTACAGCTAATTAACAGTCTGCAAAATGGTATAAAGAATTATTAATTATTGAGAGTTATAAAGATCAAGTCAAACAAGCCACAATGCCTTACTGCTGTAATTTTGTTTCCCTTACAATTGACTTGTGGTTGACATTAACTGATGGCAAACCCAACCCTGTAAAGAACGTGTATTCTATTCTAACTACATTTGAATGATTACATGTGTATAAATGTTTGCAAGTTTGGAGTTTTAGATTGTAAACTTTTCTAGGAAGATGCTGCAGAATAGTTTCTGAGATGGTGCAAAATTACAAAGTGATTTACTTTAGTGTTTCATTTTTGTTTTTCTTTTTTGGGTGGGATGGAAGGGCTGGAGTAGGTCTGGTCTGTAAGAACTTGATAACTAGCTAAAGTCTACAATTAGCTATCCCCAATATTCAGAGTACTTAAAATAATTTCTATAATAAGCATTTGGAAAGTCAAGGTAAAATGACAAATACTGCAGAAACAATATAATCTTCAGGGCATACATTAAGAGAGTTTTTCTTGACACACCGTGAAACACTATTAACATTTATGGTGTTGTATAAATAATAATGCACTCCTACTTATCCTTGCATAGTTTTACCTCTTTATAAACTTATTGAAGTGGAGTGTCTGATTTTCAGAAGAAAAAGCTTTTATTGCTCTACAGGGTTGGTGTTCTCTGTCATGTATAACCATCATGGCATTTTTCAATAATACACCAGTTTAGAAATGGAATACTAAACAGGTCCTTTTATCATTTGTGTGAGGCATAGTTCAATAGAACATATAACACTCTTTGTGACATGCCATTAGGCAACAAGGGCCATATTTGAGAAATTCTGTGACACAGCAGTATTTCTTACCATGATTTGCCCAAGGCTGAAGTCAAATTTATTGTAATCTTGGACAGCTAGTAAATTTGCTTCCAACTTCCTGGTTATGCCAATAAAAACTACCTCCCACTGATGTCAGTCAGTAAATTCTTTACAGTGTTTACTGACTAAACTACAGATTATTTCACCTCAGCCCTATCATTTAAGATAAAAGGTCAAAGGATTTTAAACATGTAGCTGGGAGGGGAATTTTTTAGTTTTGGATTTGTGGGGTGGGTTACTTGTTTTAGTTTGGTTTTTTTCCTGTTTTCTTTATTATGAGGAAAATGGTAGCCAAATCTCACAACCTGCGATCATATTATAGACCCAATTTAGCAAAAAAGAAATGTACATCCTAAATTTATTCCCATAAGTAAATTGGCTTTATTGTAAAAAGTCAGTAGAACCAGTTATGTGAAGGTAGTTTGGCAAGTGCAGTGCACAATAATCTAGTTATGTATCTGAAATTATAAATTACTTGTGAAAACAAGAATGTCAGTTTTGCAGTGCGGTGTTAGATACTATATACATGATATGTAATATAACATATTCTTTACAGAACTTGTAGTATAAATTACAGGTACTGGAAATAGCACAATGATTTAACTTGGCAGTAAAGGTTGCTGCCTTGTTTAACATCACACCCCAAACACTGATGTCTCTATAGTATTGTTACATTGATTAAAATGAATAAAAGTGCATTGACTTGCATTAGATTTTTACTTAACTTCAGTTTCCTACCGGGGCAGATCCAAAGGGGGTGCAGTGGCACAGTCTCACCCCACTCCACAGTGTAGCTCAGTGGTTACAAGTACCTTTGTCCTCTGCAGAGTCTGGACCATAGCATGGGAGCAGCAGCTGGTTCGCAACCTCCTCTCCTCTTGTTCCCCGACCCTGCCTTCCTCACTACTTATGCCTCTAGGCACAGGGGAGTTGGGTGTTACTTACTGAGCCCGGAGGTATAAGTAGAGAGGGCAAGGGAGGGAGGGGAGGGGAGGGGAGGGAAGGGGAGGTGTTGCTAAGCATGGAGAGACGTGCAGGAGATGCTGAGGAGGCAGGATCAGGGTGGGGGAATTCTTGCCTTATTCAAGGACGTAAAAATGTCCACCAGTCTGAGTTCACCAGCTGTGCCTGGAGGGGAGGCTGGGAGCAGAGGAGTGTGGCCACTCCTGCAGCATCAGTTGCTGGTCCCACACCCCCTTTTTCAAAAATCCTGGATCTGCCTATGGCTCTCTCTAATACAGTTGCAATGTGTATAGGATCAGTAAAGCAAGTCCTAAAAAGGGGATGTCTGTTTTGTCTTAGGAAAGTCTCAACCCAGCATTGGGATATGCTCAAGGCTGTAGTAAGCTGTCTAATTTATGGCCTTGGGTTTGTATACAGGGGGCACATCTACACAAGATGTTTACACTGGAGCTGACTAATTAACTCTACAGTAAAACATCAGCATCTACATGTGTGGTGCTATTAGAGCAGAGTAAACTAATTAACTCCGCTGTAGGATAATATTGCCCCATGCAAGTATTATCCTACGGCAGTTACTTACTTCACCAAAACATAGGTTCTGTTTGAGCTGGCTGCAGAAGAAGGATGTTTCAGTGTGGAGGCTGCCTGCCAGCTAGCCCTGCACTGTAGCATCTTCGTGCCCAAGCCAGACCCTCTGCAACATGTTGAATGAGGTCAGAGCACTCCTGGGCTGGCGCGCTGACTCCCAGAGCCCCCTGCCAGCCAGGGATCCTCTGCCCCAGCTCAGCGTGCTGTAGTTCTGGGCGCATGTGCAAAATGCAGCACCCAAAAGCAGTAAACTCCAGCATGAACTATGCCAAAGTTTATTCAACCGTGTTAATTGTACATGTAGATGCACCCAGCAATCATGAATGGGTGGGTGCTCCCAAGTTTGTTCTGAGGCAGTGTAGACATAGATATATTTGCACCTTATAGACTAACCAAAGTAGATATGTATAGCACAAGCTTTTGTGAGTTAAACTTCGCTTCGTCATAGCATCTCATGAAGTGATTTTCAGCTCATGAAAGCTTGTGCTCTATATACATACGATTTTGTCCATAAGGTGCAAATCTACCCTGGCTTCTACTTGACTTCAAACTAATATGGGTAACTACATCTCTTTGTAGTATAAACCTACCCAAGGAAGATTGTTTCCATGAAAACAGTCAGAAACAGTAAATTCACACACACACACACACACACACACACACACACACACACTACCCCCAGTGCACTTGCTCGGGTCAGGAAAGTGAATTTCCAAGGGCTAATCTACATGTCCAAGAGTAAGCTACATCTGCTAAGCCTCCACATCTCTTTATAAAACATTGCCCTATAAACAGGCTAAAAGCTGATATAACAACAATTTTAGTGGATCCACAAATTTAAAAAATGTTTTCCAGTGTTGTAGGACAGTACAGAGATGGAGGGGGAAATCCACACATTCTTTTTTGGCTATTCTGAAATTACTGTATGCACTGAACATTCAATAATAATGTTTAGCAATAAACTGAATAAATTGTGTATGGTAATTCTTGTAGTAAAGGGTTAACAAAACACTTACAAGGTGAGCTATAAAAGGGGGAAAAGGGGGACACTAGATAGCTGGTTCTATTTAATATGATGGACCATTTTCATATTATGAAGAAAAATAAGAAATTTGTGAGCTTGCAGATAAGTAAGTACCTATAAATCATTAATCACAATGGTAGATAGATGAGGTGCTTAGCTTAGTGTGGGGTAAAGTCATCAGGTACAGTTTTTCTTTTCGCCAGTGGCAATGTCTGACCTTTTTTTTTATGAAGTCTTATTACAGATGAGATTGTTAATACTGGATGGACATGAGAATACAAATTGAGAGAAGAGGCAATTGCATCATGCATTATAGTTCTACATATTCTATGGAGATAGTAAGAAACGTTGGCAGAAATGATCTCAAATGCTAAAAGCCCCAAGGTCAATTGAAACAAAAGAGCAGTCTTGGCAAATAGTTGAGATGCAAATCTGAACCAACCATATTTTAGCCTGAACTATTACAAGTTTGAGCCTGGCAATCACAACAGCCCAGCACAAAAATAATCTTATTTGTGATGATTAAGAGTGTTGGCTGGAGTGCAGAACTGGGAACAAGAGATTTCTGACTTCTAAATTTAGTTCTGATACAGATGACCACTTTGACCCATTTTAATCCACTTCCCAGCCTCAGTCTCCCCTTTGAATACATACTTATCTGCCTCAAAGTTATGAGACATTCATTAAAAACCCTGACAATAAAAAGTGTTATACCGTACTCACTATTCTTTCTTTATTTGTTACATCGTCATATCCTATAAATGAACTTATCTTTATACCATAGTTCAGATTGGAGTGGTTGCTCTAGAGAGCAGGCAGAAATCCTGAATCAAGTTTAATTTCCCTCAATTTTGTGTTTAGAAATCAGACCCAGACATTTTCAAGTTTACCCATCACTACCAATGAGAACCTGTTTCTTTTCCTGTTTTCTTAAATGACAAAATTCTACTTGACTACTAATTCATCAAGTTCATTTTAAAGAAAGTTCTGCAATGTCAAGCTGAAACATGCATTGCTCACAAATTAGTCTACTTATAGAAGGTTCTCTGCTTCTCCTACCATATGTTGCCATCACTGTTAAGCTTATGACTCATTCAGACAAAGTAAACTCACCTTTGTAATATATTTAAGTAGGCCTGTGCACTATTTAAGTCCCACTTAAACTCTTTTTTTTTACCAGCTCTGCTAGATTTCTGTACAGAAGTTAATTTCATGTGCAGTGCAAAAGCACTTAGAAGAATCAAATCAATTTAGTAACAATAGCAAACCTTCCACCAGAGAATTGGTTCCTAGTGCCTCATAGGAAAATTCAATCATTCCATTACTTTATCGATTGCATGCATTATTAGAAAAAAGTATAAAGTTTTGATACCCTAAAAGATTTTATAGAAGTTCTTGGTGTAGTTTTATAAAGAACTGACTGCTATACTTCAGCATTTTAAACTGTCTTACAATGAAAGCAGTTAAAACCTACTGAGACAAAAAATAAAGAAAAAATAAAGAAAAAATTCGGTGCTCTCCAAAAAAATGTATTAAAATGTGTAAGGACTGTATACATACACATGCACAAGGTGTATGAGGGAGATAGAGTCAATGGCATTAGACTAAAGGAAACTCACACAGCCAAGCAGGCCTTCTAAGGACTTAATACATTTGACCCAAATCATATTTTGCTGTCATCATACTTCATGTCTGTTCTGTTAGATGATCCTTAGGTGTCTGTTATGGGAGTTTTGCACTTTTTCAGATTTTAAACATTTCAAACAAAACAACTTTATTTTGTGTTGTATCTTTCATACAAACTATATCCTAAACCACAGACACTTCAATAATAATGGGTGCATACACGCATACTAAGTCAACTTAAAATAAGGTGACTTAACTAAACCGAATTAAGACATGTCAGAGCATACACATGTATAGCTCCTTGATATGGTGGTAGCCATCTTGTACGCTAAGTCGACTTAACTGATACAACTCAATATAATACACCTCAGAGTGTATCCTTTTTGACTGCATTTAATTCTACTCTGTTCCACGTATGCGTGTACTCTCTGACAGTTAAGTCGACTTAAAAAAATGTAGTTGGCTTAACTGTCAGCAAGTTAGTACATCAGTATGCACTCAGTACTACCAGATAAGGTGCTGATCTTACAAACAGTTAGGGATATGCTTAATTTTACATGTGAAAGTAGTTTTGTTGGGCTATGGATGGAAGTTACACAAAATTGGTTTAAGTCATCAGAAACTGGTTTAAACCTGTAACAGAGCAGAAGTCCAGTGCACATAAACCAGTTTTGAAATGGCCAAAACTGGTTTAATATAACGTGGTTGAATGTAGTATCAGACTGAAATGATTTTGGGTCAAACCAAGTTATGAAACTTCTGTCCCAGACCCTTTCCTGGTTCAAGTTAAATCACAGTCCTCCAGCATCCCAGCATGCTTTCCAGCTCTGGACTGGGCTATGCTGGGCTGTGCTATCTGTCCTCCCCACCACCACCCATCCCCCGCCAGGCAAATCCTGTCTGGGGTCTGGGGCTGGGTGGGGAGGAGGGGGTTAAACCCCACCTCCCTCCAAGTACAGAGCTGCCCTCCTGCTAAACTTACTGCTGGCTGTGACTGTGGGCTGGAAATCCCAGGGGCACCTGGAAGAAGGAAGAGGAAGTGATGAGCAACTCTGGAGAGTCTTGCTGCTACAGTGGCATACCATGGGTTTCCGGAGCCTGGGGACCAATGCCTGCATTTGCATGCCCTCTCCCCACCCTCTGAGGTTGCTTGGAGCAGGGTGTGGAGCCCCCACTCCTGCCCCACAGCACTTCCATGGGGAAATTAACATCGTGGCATGCTGGGGGAGGGGCAGCATCCCAAATTTCTGGCCATATCAGGTAAAGGAATTTACAACCCACAGGGTGGGAAGGTGGACCACACACCAAACACAGGAGGACTACTGCCTCTCAGCCTTGTTGGCACCTCCCCTCCCTGCAGGACAGTGCCCAGGAGCCATGGCCCTTCCACCCCCACATCAGTACACCCCTGTGCTGCTATAATTATGGACTGCAAATCCCAGAGATCTTGGGGGCAGTAGGAAGAAGAAGCGAATACACAACCCACGCTGGCTACATGCTAAAGAGGTGTGCTGTAGCACCCCACCAGCTTCTGGCCTGAGCCACTGCAGGCATGTGGCTGCATTTCCTGAATCAAAAGTAAATGTGTGTCCAGTTGAGTCTTAGTTTAATCTCTGCATTTTAAACTAACCTGCAAAGACTGTATTGTTTTAGCCTCAGGCTTTTTGTCTGTCTTGTGTTTAGCTTTGAAGTTAAAGAGATTAAGTGTGAATAGATAAATGTTTGGAAGTTTGAGATCTTAAATGTTAAGGAATAAAGGAAAAGAGATGTAAATAAGAATGAAAGGGGTAAAAGAAAAAAAAAAGAAAGAGCTGTCTGCTTCATAAAAATTCCACTTAGTAATTTAGTCTTGCAGGATGCAGACTCTGTTTATATCAAGGATTTAATTACCAGGGTCAACAGTTTATGAGCTCCTTTGGCTCATTGGTAGGTGAACTTGACTAAGGTACACATTATATCTGAGATAGTCTTTCAAGTTTGTTCTCCTCCCTTTCCAAAGTCACAGAACAGACGTAATTGTTTTTATATCTATTATGCTATGCTTTTTTTTCTATGCTGAGCAGAAGGTGGGGGGAGTTGAACCAACTAGTGATAAGGTAGTAACTGCCGCTACCTATTTGCCCAAGCTATGAAGCAGGAAAATAGAAATCTTTAATTCATCTCCTATTAATATATGATCTAGAAAGTTGATCTCTTGGGTAGTATGAGTTGATAAGATTTTACTGCAGAAGCTAAGTTGTTCTTTTCTCTTAATTAAATGAAAGCAGTCCTCTCTATTTATATCAATAAAATTTATTTGTTATAGGTTATTTAATTTCCATGCACAACAATGACAATATATACATTTCACATACTGTGTGCAGGTTTAATGGAATGGTGAAAGACCAAGAGCTTTGTTCTCTGATTTGCTATGACCATTCTTCACCATTGAAACATAGATGGTTCATCAGAATACCTATTTACCTCTTATTCAGCCACCTGCAAGACCCAAGCTAACTCTAAAAAGGCTAGTATTGATAATGAAATTAATGTAGTCACAATACCATAGAGCTGTATGTTAACTAAGTTACCTGCTGAGAAGGACACAGTACAGAGATACCGAGATCTTCCCTTCCCCCCAGCACCCCTTCCCCCCTCCACAAGAAAGAGATAGATAATGAGAGGTTGTATTCACGGTAGAGTGGGGGGGAAGGAACAGGAAATGACCTGGAACACTTTGGGCCCTACATACATAAGGGGCTGCCTTCTCCCTCATGCTCCATCCTGATGGCTCAGAGCAATGATTCTCAAGCAGGATGCTGTGACACCCTGAAGTGCCTTGAGACTCTATTTAGGGTACAGCAAGGTGCCATGAAATGTTAGTTCTGTTATGTGTGCAAACATGATTCACAAGATAAACCCAGAGATTTCAAATAGGAAGCCACAGTATCAAAAACATTCTGACTTGTGGTCTTCCTGAGTTCTTTGCAATGGAAGAATTGTTCTATTATTTTTCTGTACTCAAAAAATGAGTGAAAACCAAGTGCTGTCATTTTCTGAGGGATGTCTTGAGTCTAACAAGAGGTATTCAAAGAAGAGGTACCTTGAGTCTAAAAATGTTGCGAACCCTTGCCTCAGAGCAACCTTCTGCAAGTACCATGAGTACACCAAGTTTACTTGGCAAAAACACTTGAGATTATTCTTGGTAGTCACTCCTTGGCTTTGAAACTCCCTTCTGGTTGAGGGCTGCCAGAGCCTGAGCTTGAACATCTTCTGTTGCCCTGTTAGACCTTCCTGTTTGATCATTAGGAAGCAAGGCCAAGCTGGAATATTGTTTAAGGAGTATTTGTTTTGTGTCTTATTTCAAAATTCTGTCTACTGTCATAACTTGGGTTTTCTCTTATTTTAAAGCTTAGCCTTTGTTGGGAAGGTTGGCATACATTTATATTTATAAATAAATGTAACTACTATAACTGTAGCTTTCAACATGCTCTTCACATCTATACCCATCTCACATCTATCTATTTTCTTACCATTTAGGGCTTTAATAATTTACATACATCAATGTTAGTATGTATCAACATTTAAAAACAAAATGTAGGGAGGAAGGGGACATATTGAGTAGTTGGGTTGTAAGATATTCAGGAAAACAAGGGCCACGGTTGTGAGTGGGGGTGTGTGGACCATAGAATCACGGAGAAGTAGGGCTGGGAGGAAACTCCAGAGGTCCTCTAGTCCAACCCCCTGCCTGAGGTTGTATCATCCCTATCCAAACCATTCTATATAAATCTAACCCAGGGGTTGGCAACCTTTTCAGGCTGCAAGCTGGATTGTCCCAGTTCAGGTCAGAGGTAGGCCAGTGCCTAGCAGGCAGGCACTATGACCCACCACCACTGTCATTTCTGTTTCCCCGGCAGCCGCATTGGGAAAGTTTCTGATGTTGCTGCTTGATGATAACATCCATAGCTGGCACCTGTCCCTATAATGGTAGGGGAAAGTGTTGTTGAAGACCCCCATCAACTGTGGACACTCTTCCCGTGCCTCCATGGAGAAAAGCAATCATGGCAGGCACTTGGTCTGTGTAGCTGTTATGGAAAGCACTAGTAGCACCTGGGTCCTTACGCCCGCCTTCCCTGTGCCCTCCCACCTTTGACTGTAACTGCATTAGTCCAGCCACTGAAGCCCTGTGCCCACATGCTGAATCAGGCCGGTAGCCTACAGGTTTCTGACCTCCAGTCTAAACTACACAGTCAAACTTGACAAACCATGAGACATAACACACTAACCTGTCATGGGAAAAGCAGGGGGCCATGGTGGCTAATGTCCTGCTGGTGCAAAAGTTGTTAAAATACACTTAAGAGATCAGAGGAAGGGGGTCACAACTACTACTGCAGAGGAAGGCAGAAACCCCCACAGTCAATACTAATCTGACCATAGGGTAAAAATTCCTTCCTGACCCCAAATATGGTAATCAGATGGAAGCCTGGTTGAGAAATAAGACTGAACTGGGAAATAAAATACAAAACAACGAGTGTTCCGCATTTTGGAAATAACCCTTAAAGTTAATGGTTTTAAGTTTCTGGATAGTTTTTGAGAGGACTGAAAAGCTGCACGTTTTCTACTGGGTGTGCCGAAGGTGGTTTATGAATTTTATCATGGATAAACAGAGGTGAATAAAACAAGAGAGAATTATTTTTATTGAGGAATAGAATAAAAAGGGAGGCTATTACATGAGTAGGATATGAACATGAGAAATCTAAACTCAAAGGTAAAGTTTTGTTTTTTTGTTCTGCCCAGCTATACATGAATGCACTGTAAATTTTTATAGACTTTATAAAGCTGTATTTCTTTATGCCTTCAAATGTGAAGCAGAAACTATCACTTTAGGGCCAGAACCTGCAATTCTTAGTAAGATAAGATTCCCTTTATACTCAGAACCAGGCATATAATCAGTGCCTGATTGTAAAATCCTCACCAAGACCCATAAAGGGAGAATAAAATGCTTTCCAGACATCATTACACTGAGTCTAACCATCAAAAATGGTACCTGCCTTCCTCCTCCACCTCCTACTCAGTGTCACTACTTTAATTGACCGACCCATCAGCTGCCACTCTTCAATTGCCTGATTCCCTACAGCTCTCTATTGACTCTCTGGAAGGAGGTTCATTGAGACAGCTGCACATGAATCTAATATTTTCCATTTGACTTTTCTTTCTGTTCGCTTAAAAAGACAACTCTGTGGTCCTCTATCACTGCGGATATATACTGTATGGATCTATTAAACAATTGATGTGGCCTAGAGCCCTCATTAAACTTGAAATAAAATAAACATTTATTATATCAGAAATATGAGACTGTATACCACCAGCTAAATAACAAATGTGTCAAAATGATGCATTAGTTGAATATCGCCTGGTTTTCTTCTTTCCTTATAACCTGAGATTAAGAAAACAATGGTTAGGAAACTAGTTGAATTAAAGACTGAGTTTCAAAGTATATGACATCAAAAAAGCAAGCTATAGATCTGTTCAGAGTGAATTGTATGAAAAAATGGTTTTCTCAATTCATGCTTTTTTTAACCTGACAGTGTTATCAACAGACAGGGGGAAAGATTTGCTATAAAGAGCTGAGATATACTTGTACTAACTCTTTTTTGTGTTTTTCAGGCAACATCAAAAGTAGATGTTAGTAAACTTGATAACCTCTTGTTGCTTTGCATACAATATATTTTTATTCCTTTTATCTGACAATCAATAAAATATGCAATACAAAATTAAAAAGAGAAAATTATTTGTTATTAACTGCACTGAATGTATAAATATAATAATGAGCCAGCTGGTTCAGTAAAGCATATTTATTGAGACTGCTGCCTTCAGAATTCAGGATGAAAAGAGGATAAAAGTGTAGACACTGTGGGCTAAATCCTATTTCAGCCACTTTGAGTTAAGACCAAAACCAATGACCCCTTCCTTGTTGGCAGCATCAGTTTTAAGATATTTCTTCTCCTTGTCGTCTCCCATCTTAGCAGCTACACATGTAGCCAGGCAGTCCTGTTCCATTACAGTGGAAAATGGAATCCAGATTCCGCATAAGTGCCAAAAATTACAAGTACATAGCTACCTAAATGCCAGTTAAGGTTTAGCCCTTCTAGCCTAAAGATGTGCAGATGAAGGATTTTAAGAACTTCTAGGCCCCTCTCCCATGAAGCACAAGGAAAGAAAAGTGTGAAGAAAGGAGAGAGAACCCACTGGTTGCGCATGCTGAAAGTAAAGCAGTGCAAAAGAATACTACAGAATCTGTGCTTAAAAAAATGAAAAACAGTTAAGCCCAGTGAATCATACTTTACTTATATAAGTTGAGTGAAATACAAAAAGTAAAGACACTGCGTCCAGGGTAACATCATCTATTTTATTACTCTCCATGCTCAGTGCTATTAAAAAGTGACACAGATAAAAACATTTACTTTAAAAAAAAAATCACCTTTTACAAGGCACTATTCCTATAGGCATGATGACTTTGGGTTTAAACACCAATGCATGTGAGTAACTTCAATGAGATATTCATGTGGGTATGTTTTTATGCAACCTGAGTCTTTAAATGCATTTGCATATAATAACAAATGTTAAGCAAAGTCACTACTAATAATAGTTGGGATCCATTTTTCACACACAAAAATAGGTTGGCTGTTTCAAAATTACAGTAGTAAACAATTCTATAAAGCATCATTTGTAATCTGTCAGATTTTTTTTCAAAATAGCACAAAAAGGTGTAAAAATTGTTTTCTTTGCAGTTTTAAAAATAAAAGTCCTATATAGTGTTTTTTAAATACATTTACCACTCAGCTGACAATACATTAAATATTTGCAGTATACTGCTTGAAAGTCCAGACAGGTAGTGAATCCGACCAGATGTGCTTATAATAGAATCTCTGACAAAATTGTCCCCCTAGAACCTTTACAGCAATTTCTATCATAACAGTGCAATGTACCTTTACGTGTGTCACCACTTTATATCTTATCAACTGAACAGTGGCAATTTTGAATGCTCATTTGAATCAAATGTTTTGCCTGTTTTAAAATGAGAAGAAATATATGTGGACACACAAACAATAAATTTTCTTTATGAATGTCACTTTTACAATTAAATGTTTTCATCCAAGAATGGTCCAAAAAATTCTGAAGTCATATTAGCACTCAAATATTTAAACACATGAAAACTTTTAGGTTATGATATTTTTACTGCTGTGTGACCAACACTTTTTTTCAATATCAGGTAGTTTCCTTGCCATTTGTCTGCAAAGATTACAAATTGAAAAACTGGGTTTCTAATAGCCTGTGTTTTGGGACACTAGCCACGTTCAAATGAGTGTGGGCATGCAGTATGTGGCTCCACAAACGCATCTCTGGTGTCACATTCAGCACATTTAGATGTTCTCCATGCTGCAAGAGTGCACTCTCAATTTGTGCACTGCTCTGCTTTTTTTTCTACCGTATTTTTTGACCCCTGCATATATAGGAGTCAAAAAAAAAAACCTGCGGGGAAAAAAAGGGTAGCAGTGCACACTGCTCAAAAGCAGAGCCGGGCCACCCACAGAGCCATGTTTCAGCTGGTGACCAGGCACTGTGCAACAGAATCGCTGTTACTGAAGCCCGGGGAGGCACCCAAGAACCCACCTGGAGTAACTTGCCACACTCCCAGCCATGGGAGCCCTTGGTACCCAGCCCTGACAAGCTTCCTTGCACCTGCATTAGGATGTGACTTGGATCAAGTCTCTGATCCCACAGTTGTGTCTCCTGCCATGCATGTGACATTCAATCCTATCACACCTTTCTCTGAACGTCAATCAGTGGCCTAAGAATTCATTGTCACTGGATTCTAGTACCCATATCCAAAGTACCCTGTCAGATATCTGAAGGAAAAGAATACAAGCAGAAAGAGGTAAAATGAGAGAGAGCAATTTTTCTTGATTATCTGTTATCTTTGCCTGCAGTTGCTATAGAATCTATGTTCCAATAGTTAGAAACGGAAATAAAGTCTATTATTTTATACATCAACATAATGCATGGAGCTGTTAAGTGTTGGAGCACTACTGAGACTCTCTTGATCTTGTTTCCTTGCCATGATTCTATGTTCATGTCTGTTTAGCAACCTCTTGGAAAACCACTAGTGCAGAGCAGCAGTGACCTACTCCTGCCAGCTCTGCAGGCACTAAGAAAAAGAACTTACAACATGGTTATTATTTATGGTTTTGCTTCTAATAGATTTCTTCTTGGAACAGCTATAATTCAAAAGGGTGTTTTTTTGTCCTACTGTTTCAAGTAGATTAGGTAGATCAGGCATTCAGAGCTTTAAGGCCAGGTATAGAAATTGCACATAAACTAGTATAAGTGGTCAGAAACTGGTCTAAACTGGAAAGAACGGAAATTGAGTGAACATAGACCAGTTTCAAAATGGAAGGACCCAACTGAAGATAGACCTGGACAGATTTAATACCAGATTTAGGCAGTTTAGGTTAGACCAGTGAGGTGAGCTCCAATCTAGATTCCCTCCCAATTCAAGTTAGCTTGCAGTCCCCCAGCATCCTAGGATGCTTTGCAGCCCTATGGTACTCCCCCCTCACAGGACAGGTGGGCTAGCCTCTGGAAGTGCTCCTCTGCTCTGGCCAAGCTTGGTTGACTTGGCCCCCAGGCTATCCCACAGCTGAAACAGCAAAGCCTCTGCTTCCCAGCCCTGAATCCTGCCTGTATCTGTCAACCTGGCAGGTCACTGTGGGGGGGAAATAGGGAAATGTAGCCCAACCTCCCCCTCCAGCTCCAGCTCCCATGCTGGAGTCTGCCCACCTGGGAGGAGCCCCACAAAGCAGGGGTTTCTTCCTGCCCAGCCAGGCCAGGTTGCCAAGCCCTGACCACTGTGAGTTGCTGCCTCTGACATACAGGGGATAAGGGAACAGAGCCTCTTCTCTGGTCCTAATCCTCCTGAGCTAGGGTTTGCCCAACCAGGGTGGAAACCCCCACTGTGGGACTTCACCCAGCTGGGCAGATCTGAGCTCAGGAGGAGCTCAGGCCTGGGGTGGGGTAAATCTATGGCACCCTCCCTCCACCACTGGGCAGACTTCTTTTCCCTACCCTGCAGATCAGAGGCAGTGACGTCTGGTGGGCAGGGCTGGGTAGCTGCGGGGGTGGAGGAAACCCTGCCGCATGGGGCTTCCCTCAGTTGGGCAGACCCCAGTTCAGGGGTGCTGAAACCAGGGCAGGGGCACTTCATTCCCCCACTCCTCCTCTCCACTGCTGAGGGCCCAAAGAGAGATTCTGTGCTGGCTCCCCACCTCCCTGTGGCTGACAGCAGGGGGTGGGGGTATGTGCTGGACAGCTAATCAGGGGTGGCCCCCATTTGGCTGGGTTCGGCTGTCCTCAGTCAGTGATGACCATACAGCTGGGAGAGTTGTGGGAGTGCCCCCTACCTTTTGGCTTCAGCCAGTGCAGGCATCTGCCTGCCTTCCCCAACCAACCAAAGAATAAACATGAGTTCCGTTCGCAAATGGTGCAATCTGCACAGCTTAGAGAAACCTATGGAGACTGGAGCAATTCTGCCTTCGGTTTTATCACTGTCTGCACTTAGCTTTAAACTTCTTTGCTCCATGTATCATACTTGACCTAATATGTTCTCTAATTTCAACTGTGATGCTGTCCTGTCAGATTTCTGTACTTACTAGAACATGAATTACATTACAGCATGTAATACCTTTGCAAGATTGGTTGAACATTTTAAAATGACTTGTTGAACAAAAAATAAAATAGGAACTTGTAGATGTCTGTACCTTCTGTTCATAGCTGGAGGGCAAATGAGCAAGATATAGAACACAGGACTGAATATGAAAAGAATGGAGAAAATATTTTCTTGCTTGGCATCCAGCATTTTAAGAAAAAAAATAGCTTTTCTGACTTAGTATTGTCACCATATTTGTTTTATCCTAAAAAAAGAGGTTTGATTAGTTCCAAGAAGTATTTTTATATAGATATTTGTAATCATACACATTACAACATATTCATATTCATGTTATTACAACAAAAGAGAGGCCAAATTTAGAACATATATCACCTCTTGTGTTATAATGCCATCATATTTTGCAGAAGCAGACCAGTCTGCTGATTGTACAGTTATGTCTTGGATGTAAAACAAGAAGTGGCTTATCTGGATATGGCGGTGAACAGGAAAAGACATTCTCACCATATTAAAGACCAAGGCTTAAATTTTACAGGAAAAGATTGAAAAATAAATTTATAATTTACTACTAGAAAATTTGGTTTACCATTTAAGGCCATATTCTCACTGCTTGTAGATATTAAAAAGGGGTTTTCATCAGAAGAAGCAGCGTGTTACTTCGACCTGACTCTACAGTGTCTGTATAGATTGAGTGCTTTAGCAGGTCTTCTTGGTGCTTTTATCTAAAGCTGATTCAATCAGCTATTAGATAAAAGCACCAAAAAAGCCCCACTAAAGTGCCCAATCTATTCAGAAGTTGGGCGAGTCAGGTTCAGCTAATGTGCTGCCTCTTCTGTAGAGTTACCATATTTCCAGGATCAAAAAAGAGGACACCTGTAGGGGGGTGGGGGCAGGGAGCTGGCAGGGGGTGGGGAATGGGAGGGGCATATGATGAGGGGGGCAGTGATATGCTTCTCCCCTGCCTCTATCCCTCACTTGTAAGCCCCCTTCTCCCCAGCCCTGCTGGTGCCCCTCACTGCCAGCCCACAGCCCTGCCAGTGTGACACACACAGGCATGCTCAGGCCCATATGCAGAATATGTGACCCCCAACAGCCAATCTTGCCCACTGCTCCCAGTCCCAAGCAGCCAGCCCAGGAAAGGTGGAGCCAAAGCAAAAACCCAGACATTTGCTTGCATTTTAAAAACCCGCCTGGACACAAGGACGGGGGGGCCAAAAAGAGGACATGTCTGGGAAAACCCAGATGTATGGTAACCCTACTCTTCTGGAAATGTGCTAGGTTTGGCATGGCAGCATGCAGAATTTATAGTAAAGCACTGTTTGTTTGTTTGTTTTTTAAACATCTTCAAGCAGCTTCAAGAACTGCTCCTGAAATCTGGATACCACTGAATTCAAAACTACCTTTGATCTGACTTTTGTTATAGCCCAAACCTAATCTAGAACTAAACCTCCATAGTCTAAGTACAACTAACTATTTACAGCGCCTTTTTCTTCAGGGTGTGTTTAATGATTTAGGCTCAGATGCACAAAGGTGCTTAACTTCTTTTAGATGCTAACCTATAGTGATTTCTCTGGGAGTTAGATGAATAGAAACTCTTTTGTGGATCAGGGCCTTAATAACTTATTTGTTGCAAAAATTCCAAATGGAATTGTAGAATTAAGATCCAAATCCACATGAAAACTCTTTAAATTGCACAGTTAATTGAAGTTTCACAGAAAAAAAGTAAAGGACAGAGACACGTGTGTCAGTACAAGCACATTTTTTCAGAGAACAACCTCTCATTTTCTGACCTCATTATCCTCACATACAAGGTAATTCTACCAAATACCTGTAAAAGGTGATTTTAGGAACAAAAAATCATAAGCTGGCTGGACGCTAAAAACTAAGGACTGAACACTGATATACATCTTATAACACACTATAAACTACCATTCCTGAAACTCTTTCTGCATGCTGCACATGATAATGGCCCTCCTTTCTTTTGGTAGGGCTTGATCTCCCAGTAATCAAGCTTCTTTTCTTCTGCTAATTGCTTGTCTGCTACCCCTGGGAATTTCTGCTGCCTCCAGTTTCACAGCTCTACCAGTATTTCTCAACAGTCACTGTGCTTGCTTTCCTGTCAGACCTGAAGAATGCCTTTCATTTGAAAACATCCCCAACTTTATCTAGACTATGCAGTTGGTCCAGTAAAAGATATCGTCCAAAAAATCCACACCACTTACATAATTCCTGGACCATCACAGCTATACCATCACTCTAACACTACCACAATCAATTCACATGATTAATATATTCATTAGTTTGGATTTATTGTACTAATGAAATTGAATTAATTAATAAGAAAGGAGACTGTCAAGTTCTAATACCTTCTCACACTTTGTTCCTTAAAACAAACAGAAACATTAAACCACCAACCTGACCCATCACCTTAGAAAATGTGTTCTATTAGTCTCTGAGCTGAACAAATCCTCCTAGTAGAAGAACATCATCTTCAGAGTCCAGAGACTAATATGTTTGATTTACTTACTGCATTGCATGGTGTAGAAATTTAAGCACCTATAACATTTGTCAGTTCTGTTGTAAATAACCCCGCTTTTATAGCCCTGACAACTTTTTTTCAGTTAGAACACAGCCTAGAATTTATGTTCTGTTACTACTTCCTGGACAGCTCTGGCAGCTGAGCCATTTGCTTGACCAGAAGATTTAGGTGATTCAGGAAGAAAGAAGACAGTTCATTTCTCCATCCCAAATTAAAGCCATTCTTGCATTTTGGTTTCAGTTTTTTTAAGCGTTTTAAAGTCATTGCCAGGTTGAGACACTGAATCTTGATTCTGTACAGACAAAAATACGCATGTGCATGCACACGCACACTCATCGCAACACATGTCTAACTGACAGCCTATGGACCACATGCAGCCCCCGAGGGGTTAACCTGAGACCCCACAGACTCCTGGTCTGGGCACCGCACCCCGCACTTCTCCAGCTGCTGCCGCCACTACTGCTGCTGCTGCTTGAGGCTCTGGGCTCCCCATACCTCTCCCACCTTCTGCTTCCTGCCCTCATCCCTGGGGGCAGGACAGGGTAGTATAGCCTGTGGGGCCAAGAGAGCCTATGATCAAATAGCTCAGGGGGAACCTGAGGACCTGATGCACACTAAGAGTGTCAGCACTATGCAGCAGAGCTAGGAAAGGGCCCATGAGACCTGATGTGTCCACTCATAAGTTGGACAACCCTAATGTGATAAATAGTATAAATACATGTTAAGAGGTGCTCCTCTTAGAGGCTAGAGACAGACTTTCAAAAAGCCCAAGCCTCAGTTGACACACTCTTTTCAGGTTAGTCTAAGCTGTGCAGCTTAAACTGATTAATAGCTGGACAGACATGCTCTGTTAAACCTGGAAATGCAGGCACATGCCTGCAGGGGCTCAAGCCAGAAGCCGGAGGGTGCTCGAGCATGCCTGCCAGCCACTGCCCAAAAAAGAGGGAAGAGAGAGTCTCACCCTCCCTGCTGGAGCAGAGGGGGTGTGGCCAGGCACCAGCCTGGGTTAGCACACAGGGGATGGGGAAAAAGTCCTTTCTCTGAAGCAAGGTATTGAACACAGCAGTTTGCAAAGCATACAAGAGGAAACTACCAAAAATACTTGCCTGAGCTCAGATACCGCCCATTAAAACACAGCATACACAACTTAGTCTTCACTTAAAATGTAAACCAAAAAGACAAGTTAGTTTTACTAATCCTGAGAGCAGGGTGTCATCTTACAGCCATACAAAAAACTAGATCTCTTGGTTCCAAAATGATATCTTTTATTAGACCAACTGGAAAATGGCAAGAAAATTGTCCTTTTCTGCAAGCTTTCGGGATCAAAGTCCCTTCATCAGGCTCTGGGAAAAGTGTAGATGGTACAAGATGGTAAAAAGTCCCCATACGTAGGAAATAAACTTCATTTTTGCACAGAGGGAGCTGAAGATGGAAGTCTGGCCCTCTGGCTCCATGAGTGTCTTTGTGAGCTGTGTTGAGTAGTTCTTTGATGTGTTGATTGGGTCACATTCCTTCCCTAGAGGTGTCAGATGGCAGGCAGGGAGGCAAAAAAACCCTTCCTTGTTGTTAGTAATGAAGTTTAATATCCAAAATCAGGATTTTACAGCCAGGCATTCAGAAAGGCTTTGTTTACATGTTCTGCTTTATAATGTTAATGGAGCTATCTGCATCCTTTGGTGCAAATTATCTTAACTAAATCTCCAGCATGCATGATCACTGATGAATGCTTGTCAGGTCTTTACCAACACTTTCCACCTCTCAGTCTGGTCCTGCAAGACTTAGCTCTGGGCTCAGAGCTGCAGCAGGGCTTGGAACTACACACAGATCTGCTTGCTTCTCTCCACTGCTCCAGGACCACTGTGCAAGCCACAGAGACTGCAGCCAAAGTCCTGGCAGTCCAGAGGAGAGAGAGGACAGAAGGAGTGATTAACTTGTTCCACACCTGTTTCAAGGCAAGCCATGGAGGTAAGGCTGAGGCTGGCAAGCAGCAGCTGCAATCCCCAGGGTTTGCCAGTGGAGGAAGGGGAAGAGACAGACAGAGAAATTTGCCGCAGGAGCCATGGCAGGCCAGAACCTGGCCACACCCTGCCACTGCTCTGACTAGAAAGCAGAGAGGAGGGGCCAGTCTTGTGGAGCAGAGCATCCCCGGATGCTGGGGAGTCTCATTTAACTTAAACCAGCAAGAGGTCTGGGACAGACATTGCATAAACTAGTTTGACCCAAATCAGTTAAGTCTGATACTGCATTCAACTAGTTTTACCTCAAACCAGTTTCAGCCATTCTCAGACTGGTTTATGTCCACTGAACATCTATTCTGTTACAGATTTAAACCAGTTTCTGATCATTTAAACCGATTTATGTGTAATGTCTGTCCCTAGCCATAAGGTCACTGAGGCCGTCAGGAGTTAATGCCATTATGTTCTCAGGATCTTGGTTCTGAGTAGATTCTTACTATATTTTCTTACATATCACACCTTTCCCCTCAAAATCATCCCTACAGAATCAGGGGGTATATCTTAAGCCAGGAAACTGATTTTTCTTTACTGGCATAGAAGGAGGGAAGAAAAGAAGCCAACAGGATGCAAAGGTGGGGCAGCAAGCAGGAAGGTTGGAGCCCAGTACAAATCCTCTCTCTGCTGCTCATGAGACAGCAGCTTTTGAGTGAAGAGCTACTGAGCTGGCCAAGAGTGAGTGAGAAATGGCATGCAATCTGTACTGTCTTCATGAGGCCTGTGGTGTAGGAGCAACACTTTATTCTTTACAGAAACTTAGGGCTCCTATAGACGTACAGCGAGGCTGCTCCAACGTGCTGTAAATCCAGCACCTTGGGGCAGACTCAATTAATCACATTTTCTGGACCGTTTAAATTAATATGCTCCAGCAGCCTTCAGTGTCATGTGCATCAGTGTCCCTGTGTTGAAAAATGGCACTGGGGCACTTTAAACTAAAGCTCATTCAATGAGCTTTGGTTCAAAGTATCCCACCACCATTTTTCAGCACAGAGATGCTGATATAGGTGATGCTTGGGTGCTTTTAATTAACATGGATCCTGTCCCCACCCCACCCCGCCCTGCCTCCTGGACCATGTCTATAAATGCCCTTATATCAACTCCCCAGCCACATACCACATGGGCCACACCCCACCCCCAGGGCTGCATACTGCGTTGTGCTGCATGTGCACAGCATCATGGGCGCTTGCACCCCTGCTGTTGTACCATCCCTGCACACTATACACCATACTATGTGGGTTCCTGCCATCATGCCATGTAGTAGGTGCCCCGGTGTACTGTGCTGGAGCTGCACGTTGTATTTCCTGGGGTCTATTGATCCACTGAGCCACAGACTCTCTTGGCTTTACCCCCAACCAGAACAAGGGCAAACAGAAGAAGCTGCAGAAGGGAAGGGGAGTCCATAGATTCCAGCACTGGCAGCTACCAGAGAGGTAGGGGCCAGTGCCAGGACTGGGAGCCCACATGTTAATCCATTGGGAGCTCCATGCAGCCCATGAGCTGCCACTTGAATGGCTCTGCGCTAGGAGACAGAAAATACTGTTACTTGCTTAAAGATTTGTCTTGCATCAGTTTTGTATACCACACTTACCTGAAGACAATTAAAATACTTATTTTGTTGCTAGGAGAAATATAGAGTTTCTGCTATTTAAAGGGAAGCCAGAAGAAGATCTTGAGAGGGACCTGGAATGCTACCAAAGTTTTGTTGCAATGTTGATATTCCAAGAGACTTTATTCCTATATGTTCTAACGTGGAGTCTTGTATATTGAGAGCCTTCACCTTTAACATCTGACAAATTATTAAAATTGTCTCGTAAAAGCTGTGTGACCTTTCCACCCCAATGCATTTAAGGACCTTAAGCATTACTAGTAAGGTTTATTTTACATAATTATTTAGAGATAATTCTGTAGTACTGTTATTTATCATAATAACTTCAGAAATCACAGTGTGTTAAATATTGTGTTGAATAAGAGATTCTTTATACCAGAGAATGTGATGGAGCAAGGAAACAAGAACATGTGTTTAGATACTATAATCATAAGCGATAATAATAATAATAATAAAGCTTGCTGCTAATCCATGCTGCCTGAAAGCAACAAATATGAGTGGCATATGTGAAGTGGTAAAGTGATATTTATACTGATTTAAAATAATGTTTTTTCTTGCTGTTAGCATAGAAAGCAAATGATGCAAACACATATAAAATAGCAGTGCTTTCAGAAAAGACTTTCTGGATTACAGAAAATGAAAGTATCGAAAGAATCTACCTACAGTATTAACATCTGGAAGGGCTGAATCAAAGGTTGTTGAGAGTGCTCAGCAACCTCTGTTATTATTCAGTTATCTCTCTTTCTGCTTTGTTTCTAAGAGCTGTGAAGTAATGTTCAGTTTTTCAAAAATGGTTACTATCCTGCCACATTTTTTCCTGCTCAGTCAATTGTTTCCTTTCTTATTAAAGTGCCTTCTAACTCCAGAAGCTATGTGTGACTCCATCATGTTTCATTATTCTGCTATGATCATTCTAGGACATGACTTAGTTCCATGTAATGTCTTTAAGGTAGCTGGATTGTAAAAAGTTCTCTAGTAAAACCAAATTCTGTTGCAACCCTGACTGAAATTGTAGTTATAGTAATGTAGAAATTATGCACTTTTATTACTGAGCAAAGCAGTCCTGGAAATTCTAAAATCACTCTTCCAAACGAGGGAAGCACAGGATCTTTGTGATTCTAGGCCTTTTAAATATAGTCATTACACTTTTCTGTCTTAAATCCTCTATCTTTCAACCCTCATCCCCCACCCCCCAAAAAAAAACCCATAAAAGCCCTTGTCTTGATCGGAAATCCGTTTCTTTTAGTGAATTTATGATGTTATCACCGGTAAATCTTTGAAGAATGGAAAAGAAAATGAAAGTTGCTTGGATTTTATGTTTCTGAAAGTTAGATTCTCTCTTTTAGATCAGAAAGTTGTCTTTGGTAGTTTTGTTTGCTTATTTTATTGTTAAACTTTAAGATTACTCAGTTGTTTTACAAAGATTAGTTGTGGACAGTGCTGTAATCTCCAGGGAAGCATTTTCTAGACTCACTGCTGCAGGTTGGCCAATCAGTAAAACAAACCAAATACAGATCAGATCATCTTATTCACTTTCATTGGGTCAGTCCAACTGATAAAGTGGAGGATTGCCAAGGTACACACAAATCCAAAGCTTTACAGAAAACATACATCTTTATTAATTAAAAAAACAAAATTCTTACTAATGTAGGCATCAATGTTTTAAGACATTGAAATATAGTTGGCAAATTTAATTTTGTTTATTAATGGACAGAAATATATTTTATTTCATTTGTTTCTGTGTTAAGTGTGTTCAGCCTACCTCATTGCTCAAGAACACATAGAAGTTCCAAAAAGGAGTAAATAATGAGATCAATGTATTAGTATCTGTTTCAGTAGATTTTTATGCAGCCCTATTCTTTCCTTGAAATCTAATATGGAGTACTTCCTACCCATTATTCCTGATTATCTGTTTCAATCCATGCTGCAATTAGCACAGCTCTTTTGAATAGCCCAAGAAGAAAAAAGGCTTTATTCATCTTTGATTTTTGTCTGTGTTGTTCTTGCTTGCACACAGTAACTTAAAATAACTGTTGGGCATCAAAATTTTTAGGTACCTACTTTGTGACTTACGGGGCCTGAATTCTAAAATGTGCTTGTCACCTATCTTTAATAATTGAGCCCCTTTAATGCATCTTAAATGGGACATCTAGAAGCTGAGTCACTTACAATTATAGTTGGAGGATTTAAGCCATTTTATCTGTGGCTGCTTGCACATTTAAAAAAAAACAAAACAAAAAACCCCATGCTTTAGCAAAAGAAGCAGCACATTTATTCGATCCAGCTCTGGAGTGTCTGTATAGATCAGGCGCTTTTATCTAAAGCTGGTTCAGTCAGCTATTAGAGTAAAAGCTCCAATAAAGCACTCAATTTATACAGATGCTGCAGAGTCAGGTTGAACTAATGTGCTGCTTCTTCTGGGCACGTGTTGCCCTGGTACAGAAGCATGCCTAATTTCAAGTAAAGCATTGTTATTTATTTTTCATGTCTGCAAGCAGCCTGTGTTCCTGTTGATGATAACTGATAAAAAATTCTGTAGCCCTTCTGGTTAAGTGAACAACAATGTGAAAACACAGTTGCCTATATATGACAGTATTAGTAATGCTGTGGTAGTATGTAGTGGCCAAGTTCATAGATTGAGGTAGACATCGTGATACAACAAAAAGTTAATAGGACTGTGCAAAGTTTCGGGTGCTGATTTGATTCAGAGGCAATTCTGCCCAATTTGGCAGCTGAATCTCCAAATCTGAATCGAATCAGAAGACTAATAAAAAGCTCTGAATCGATTCGAAGCTCTCCGAATCAATTCAGAAAAGATTCAGAGATTTGGGCAGTCTCTGCTCCATGCCAGTAAGGTTGGGGGGGACTAGAAAAGGGGTGAGGGGACCATAGGGGGATCCCTGCCTGCTCCCCCAACCCCCGTGAACATGCCCCGACCTCTGCCTGCTCTCCCAGCCCTGCCTCCCCATGGCTATCCTGCCCAGCCCCAACGTCGGCTCTTTAAAAAACAAACAAACCCTTGCACTCACTGGATACTGCAGTGGCTGTCGGAGCTTCTAGGGGCTCATGGCAGAGCCGCCCCATGCAACGGGGGGCAGTGGGGATTGGCCCCCCACCTGGCAGCAGCTGGCAGGTTGGGGCTTTTTTTTTTTAAGAGCCATGACACTGGGGCTGGGAGAGTGGATGAGGGATAGGAGCTCATGATTGAGCTCCCACACAGCGTGGAACAGTGGGGGGCAGCGGGGATCGCCCCCCCACTTGGCAGCAGCCAGTAAATGCCAGGGTTTTTTTTAGAGAGCCAGGATGCTGGGGCCAAACCATTGAAGGGACTGGGAGAGCAGGTGGGAGATGGGGCCTCTTTGACTTGGAGATTCAGCCAATTCGGCGGTGGCTGAATCTCCAAATCAGATTCGGCTGAACTGATTCGGGACAGTGATTGAAATCACCAGATTGAATCAGTGTCTTCCAAATCCACCGAATCCAAGACGAATACTAGCCACTTTGCACAGGCCTGAAAGTTAGTCCATAAGCCAAAGAATTTACAAAGCATGTGTAAATGGGTCTTTATATGTAGTGCATATCTCCCAGAAAATGTAGATGCTTACAAATAAAATACTAAATTGCATATTTGTGTATAAACAACCAATGATGAAAAATTACTATAGAAACAGCTTGTGAAGTCATTTTATTATACTACGAAAACAGAAAGTGAACATTCTAATTCATTGTAGTTTAGTATCTGTTTGTGTGTCAGTTAATCCAGCCTACAATAGGTCTTTTTATATGTCCGCATTTACTATAGTATCTGAGTATCTATTCTATTTTTTGTATCCCCACAAAACCCTATTGGTTTAAAAGTAATATTTCCTTCTGTTAAAAGATGGAGACTGAAGCACAGAGGGACTTGGGCTCAGATCCTCAAAGGTATTTGGAATCAATTGATTTAAGGAGTTAGGTGCTTTGAGGATCCTTTGAGGATATATGTTTAAACATCTCCAAAGCCACACAGAGATAATGGTTCCCACACAGAGGGTTCACGTGAAGTCTCCCTTGTCCCAGGCGAGCATGCTAATCCCATTTATTCTCTTTAAATAGTCATATACTTATCTCTGCCTATTACTATGATTTATTTGGAAAGGACTGATGTATTTGCATTTATTCATACCTACTAACTACAGTATTTGCTCATAATATAGAAAACATACTCTTTAGTCTAAAGGTAACTTAATTCATTTCGCATTTACACTGTTTTCCATTTACTGATCTATTGTTCTGTTATGTCTCTGAAGTCAGTATTAAAACTTGCATTAAGTTCAATGGGATCAGAAAGTCTCCCTGTATCACAAAGCCCTTATTTGTTCTTTTCAGTTTATTGATTTTTTCCCTCAACATTTCTGTCTATAGCAAGTACTTTTGGAAAGCCCTTTATTCCTAATTGAAACATCCTTTATGAGTCACAACTTATATTTATACAGGATAGCTTTGAAGGAAAGCATGAAGCTTGACCAATGGTTCTCAAAGGCTTCAGAGTTGCTTATGGATTTCTAGAGAATCTCATTAGCTCCCTTTCCTGTCTGCCCTTTGCCTAGAACAGTTCCTGAAAGAAGAATGCCCCTCCCCACCATAGATTATCCTATTACTTAGCTTCACTTATAAAATGCCAAATAAAACATTTAGTCTTATTGCTCCTTTCTTAGTTTTAGACCATTACTTAGTGCACCTACAGTAAACCTATCCTTTCTTTTTGTAAATTCCATACCAGTATTTATGGAGAATTAGCATTTTGTCCTAATAGTATTTTTGCTATAGTGTGAACTAACTCAGGCCTCCTAACTATTTGTATATAATGTATTTTCTAACCTTTTGTTGTTTTTATTGCTATTCGTGCTATTTCCAGCTTAACAGCTCTTTTCTTTGCAATATATATCCCCAAACTGCACATAATATTCTATATTTGACATCAAGTTTTGGAAAAAAAATAATTATCTCCCTGATGCTGGAGAGAATAATAACTCTTTTTAGATGTCTCCAGCATACTGTAGCATTTGCCTTTTTGGGCAATATTGAATTGAATATTCTATTCAGCAAGTTCTCTTCTCCTCTGAGATTTTTTAATGTAGTGCTGTTCCCTAACCAGTATTTACCTTATTTTATATTAATCTTTTATATTTTTCTCTCCAAATGAACATCTTCTAGGTGTATACTGATTAAATTGCATTCATGAAATATTTTAACAATTTTCCTAATTTATTAAAATCCAAGCTAAGGTGTTATTCATATCCTTTAATTCATGCTATAACCAAATGTTTAAAGTAGTTTCAGTGGTCACTTATTAAGTTTTGGAGGATACTACGTTTTACTAAATCTCAATCTAAACTTTATTCTACGTTTCTTTTCCCATTTAACAAAGCCTTGGTCCAATGATATGCATCTTTCAGTAACTGTTCAGACCAGAGACTGTCCCCCCTGTATGGATGTACAGGGCATAGAACTTAGAATATCAATAATTTCTTTCACCTATGTATTTTTTCTTGATCATGCTACCACCTGTAGCCTCTGGCATCTAAGTAGGTATCCCTTCCCTTCTGCAAAACAGTACGTAGTTTCCTCTTGTATAAATGGATCAGATATATGTACCAATTATGGTCCCCATTCAGGAAAGCTTACAAAATTTGGAAGCGCCCTGAAACGTGATTAAATGACATGGAAATCAGTATGGCATGCATTGATTTCCTCTTCATGACTATAGGTGATTTAAATGGTGCTCTTCTGAATTAATGTTATAAATAACCATTTGCTGTGATCCATATTGTTGCAATACACTTCCTAACCAGATAACGCAGCATTGCAATATCTCCATATCAATTGATATTCATATTTGTATATTTCCTGCTTCATCCCTTTTCCCTTAAGTACCCAGAAAATGCTTTTTGTGCCAGAGATATTCTGGGGGTGGTCCTTAGGTAAGAGTAACTTGTTATCACTCTATTGACTACAATAAAGCTTTGAGAATATATACCAGCTGAAGTTTTTGTCCCCTTTTCTCACATGGATCCCCACTTCCAATACCTTTTATCGCTAAAAATATATGCTGTAAATGATAAGAGTGCAGATATCAGCAAAGAAAGAACTGCCAGTCAAGATGGAGTATATGTTAGTAATCTGTAGCATATAGAGCTAGGATTTTTATAGAAAAAAAATCAATGAGTTATCTTGAGTAGCAATAATAATCTGCCTGTTTTATAGGCTCAGTGTTTAAATTAGAAATACTGCTCTCACTCCCCCTTGACACTTGACACTGAATCAGTGTTGCCTTCTGGCTGTGTACTGTCTGTTCAGCTGCAGTGTGAATTTGGGCTGGATTTAGATGCATGGAGGTGTTGCCACCTGTTTCAAGTTATTTAATTTGCTCTCTTTAGTAGCTCTTAATCTTAGTCAGAGAGCCCTTGAAGCTGTTCAAGAATAACACTTGTGTTTCATTCTGACAATCAGTGACATATTTCAACTGTTAGTGCAATAGAGATGGAGAAAGATTTTAACCTCTTATGGAGGTATTGGAAGAATATTAACTTAATCATAATAACATTTATCTTCTGTGATTATAATTTCCTTACTGGACATGATTAATCAAAGGAAGAACAGATAAAAACAAGTGTTCAATTCTCGGTCCTTTTCATGTCTAGCAAAATGTATATTGGAATGTTACAAGGAATGATTAAACAACCAAGGGAAATCAATTATCTCTGATTTTGAATCAGGCGTGCACAAAAAGTATGACATGAAGCACAATCCTGCTGAATATGACATGAGATTATGCTTTAGATATCTAAGTTGTAAATCTTATGAACACTTTACGCATAGGGCAAAGATGCCACTTTCCATATTCCTTCATATATAGAATGGGATTCTATTTGGTGTAATGCAGTTTGATGGCTGTGATCTTGTAGAGTGGTAATGATCTCAAAGGAGAAACGGAGTACAGGCGGCTTCTGATTACTTGAAGATGGTCTGCTTGTTTTCCAAATTGAAAAGAAATAGTTCCAGAATGTGTGTTGTTACAATATTGTAGTGTTAGGGTTTTGATAATTTCCACTTCTTCATTTTACTTTTATGCTACATTTCTTTTTCCTTTCTCTTCCTGTTTTTGCCTTTTTAGAGTTTTATAATTAGGAACTTTTCATAGCACCTAAAACTGTGTGTGAATAACTCTTCAGTTATTCTCATGTTTTCAGCGGAGTAAGCTAAAACTTGCTATGAGTAAGGATGGCAGTTTTTGGTTAAGAAAGCAGTGATTTATGTTACTACTTAATTTAATGCGACTTACATTACCCCATGGCAGTAAATCATATGCGACTTAAATTGGTTTTGAAACATTTATATGGCCAAGATAGAGATGTAAATTGAAGAAATGATATATCATTTTCAATGCAGTGATAAAGCTGCAGCAGAGGTGGACACTGGTGCAGGGGCTGTCATTATTTGTGAGTTAACTTTATTTGCATCCTCATTGTGGTCTATAGGGCTAGGGACAGACATTTAAAAAGCCAGAGCCTGAATTGATTCAACCTTTGCAGGTTAGTCTAACCTTCCTAGGTTAAAACAACTTGTAACAAAACAAACATTCTAACTGGACTGAAGAACTGCAAGCACATGCCTGCAATTGCTCAGGCTAGGACCTGGGGGGGGCACTAGAGCATGCCCTCAGCTGCAGGGAAGCTGTGCGGGGGTTGGGGGGAGCATGGTCAGTTTGGGCTGAACTGGCCAGGGAGGGGTTTAACCCCCCCATCCCACCGACAGAGACCCAAGCCGGATCTGCCAGGTGCTCCCTCCTTGATGCTGCAGCAGTGGGCACCATGGCCCCTGAGACAGAGCGGGGTAGGAAGGAGAGTGTCTCCCCTCTACCCCCACTGGCTGCCGGATCTGTCTGCTGTCATCACCTTGCTCACTCTCTGTGGGGGAATAGGCCCCCTGTTGTCCTGTCCACTGGACACCGAGGAAGGTGGAATAACCCCATCCCTGACCTCCCAAGGAGCACTGCCTGGCCACGCCCCCAGCTGCCACTGCAGGGCTGGAGTCCCCTGCCACATCTCCTTCTCAGCCTTTGGGCTGGCTGAAGCCAGCAGGCATATGGGGGGGCTTGGCTCTGCCCCGAGGCTGAGAAGAGGAACTCTCTCCCCTCCTGTTCTGAGAAATCAGGCCGCTGCCCAGGTACTAGCAGCTGCCAGTTGGTCTGTACTCAGACCAGCCCTCTCCTGGCAGAAAGGGGCTTATTCCTTTGGATGCTGCCCTGAGTACAGATGGAGTGGCAGCTGCCCAGCAGCCTGACTTCTTAGCACAGCAGGGGAGAGAATTCCCCTTCTCAGCCTTGAGGCTGGCTGGAAGAATTGAGGAGCCTGTACTGGGGCCCCCTAGAGCTCGGAGCAAGGTTGGAGTCCATTGCCATGTCCCCTTCTGTCTCGGGGCCCGCTGATGGTGGGGGGGAGGAAGGAGGAAAAGGAGAAGCTGAAGTCCCCTGCCACATTCTCTTCACATCCTCTGGGTGAGCTGAGAGTGGGGCATGGGGACTTCAGCTTCTCCTCTCCCTTCTTCCCTGCTCCCCTCAGCCTCGAAGCTGAGAAGAGGAACTCTCTCCCCTCCTGTGCTGAAAAATCAGGCTGCTGGGCAGCCACCACTTGGTCTGCACTTGGGGCAGTGTCCAAAGGAATAAGCACCTCCCTGCTGGGACAGGGCTGGCCAGAGCACAGGTCAGTTCAAGTGGCAGCTGCTAGTACTGGGGCTGAGGGGAGGTGGGTAGGAGGGAGAGGAGAAGCAGAAGTCCCCTGCTGCATTCCATTCTCATCCTCTGGGCCAACTAAGAGGTGGACATGGTTCCCAGCTCTGGAGAATTCAGCCCCCCACACCCCACACTGGCCTCAGCCAGCCCAGAGGCTGAGAAGGGGATGTGGCAGGGGACTCCAGCCATGCAGTGGTGGGGCAAGGGAACAGCCAGATGGGGAGGGGGCAGGGATGGCGTTATTCCTCCTCCCTCTGATGTCCAGTGGAGGGGACAGCAGGGGGCCTATTTCCCTGCAGGGAATGAGCACAGCAGCAGTGATTGTGGGCAGACCCAGCTTCCAGTGGGGTAGAGAGGAGACTAACTCTCCTTCTTGCCCTGCTCTGTCTCAGGAGCCATGGTGCCCTGCTGCTGCAGCAGCAAAGGGGGAGCACCTGGAAGACCCAGCTAAGGTCCCTGCCTGTGGGATAGAGAGGGGGAATTAAACCCCTCCCTGGCCAGTCCCACTTCCTGTCCCTGCTCTGGCTGGGAATCAGAGGGGCAGGGCCAGCCTGGCTGGGCTGGAGCAGAGAGCCCAGCCCAGAGAGCATTCTGGGATGCTGGGGGTCTGTAGTTTAACTTAAAGCAGCAAGGAGTCTGGGACAGACATTGCATAAACCAGTTTGAGCCAAATCAATTTAGTCTGATACTACATTCAACCAGGTTTATCTTAAACCGGTTTCAGCCATTTTCTAACTGATTTATGTGCACTGAATGTCAGTTCTGTCATAGGTTTAAACTAGTTTCTGATCACTTAAATGGGTTTATGTGTAATGTATGTCCCTAACCTAGGAGGGTGCCTTACTTCAGTCTCAGGCCTAAAGCTGTCTCTTTTCTTAGGATAGAATCTAGTGAACCTCTTTCTTTAGAATACAATCTTAGGTAGCAGGTGCTTACCAATTTAGCGTCTGCTTCCCTGTTCTCTCAGGGGCAATGACTGTGGTTCATGAATTGTTACTTGCATAGTTTCAGTTTGGGAGATTGGTCTTATTTTACCAAAAATTATCTTTTATTCTTTCAGGAAACATTCTTTGTCATATGCTTTTATATATGAATGCAATCTCTAAGGTTAAGTACAGACAATCAAAGAGCCTGGGGCTGAATTGATTCCATCTTTGCAGGTTAGTCTAAGCTGCACAAATTAAAGTGAGAAACAACTGGATACACTTTTACTTTTGATTCAGGAAATGCAGCCACAAGCCTGCAGTGGCTCAATCCCAAAGCTGGAGAACTCTAGAGCATGGCTTTCTGGTATGTAGCCAGCACTGGCTGTGTGTTTGCTTCCACTGCCCCTGAGGTCTTTGGGATTTGTGGTCCAGAATCTCAGCAGCAGGGCTCTGCAGGGTTGCTCATGTCATAACTTCCCTTTCCTGCTCCCAAGTCCCTCTGGGATTTATAGTCCACAGGCACAGATAGCAGTAAATTTAGCAGGCTGTAAGCTTGGGAGAATTGGGGTTTAACTAGGGGAAGGGTGTTTAAGCAGTCTCCCTGAACCCAGAATCCAGCTGGGGTTTGTTCGGTGGGGAAGTCCCTGCTCCCCCCCGGCCCCACCTTTCTCTGCTGGAGCAGACAGCACAGCCTAGCCCAAGGCTGGAAATCATGCTAAGATGCTGGGATGCTGGGGGACTGTGATTTAACTTGAACCAGGAAGGGGTCTAGGATGGAAGTTTCATAAACTGGTTTGACCCAAATCTGATAAAATCTGATACTACATTCACCCAGGTTTATCTTAAACCAGTTTTAGCTGTTTTGAAACTGGTTCATGTGCACTGAGCTTCTGCTCTGTTACAGGTTTAAACCAGTTTCTGATTATTTAAATGGGTTTATGTGTAACTTCTGTCCCTAGCCCAGGGACCCCCTTTAAAATTTATACAATATCTAAATAATCTTTATAGTATATCTCACCAATTACATTTCAGAAGTAGATTTATAGTGCATTTTTGTTACCTTAATCCATTTAAAATGTGCCAACATTGCAGGTTGGAACTCATTAGTTTTCATTCATCTTTAGTGAAAGAAAAATTGAAGATACCAAAAATTGTGCATATTAAGCATAAATATTTTTTTAAATTTGTTAATGTTTTGCACACTTTGGGGAGCACTTTAAATACAGATGAGAAAAAATAAGATGGCAGTGAAAACTGGAAGTGAAAATGTTACAGGATGTGTGTGTTTTCAAACCAGACATAGCTTTATAGTCATGTATAGATTTATTAGTGAATATTAAACAAAATATTTTTCAATAGCTCTGTGGCAGGGCACTGTGTGTGCCTGCCACTTTAAGGGCCTGGAGCTGGCAGCCACCAGGTGCCTAATTAGGGCAGCCATTTTGAACTGAGGGCTGCCTATATAAACAGGGCAGTTCAGCTGTGAGAGGCTAGGCAACTGGAGATAAGGGAGGAACTGTAGGGGATGGATAGGAGGCTCCTGGTCCTGGGTATGACCTAAAACTGCACCCTGCCGGGAATGGGTGGCCTGGTGGGGCTTCCAGTGGTGCGGGAGCCCCCAGGAAATGCGGGGCCAGTTACCACCCTGGTGAAAGACGGGTTGGGGTGCCTTAACCCCTAGTCTCCATGACTGGGTGGGTTACCCCTTTGTTTGGAGGGCCCAGAAGGTGGACCCTCAGAGAATGAGAAAAGGGTCATAAACTCAGACCTGTCTGAGTTTCTGCTGACTGGCTCATGCTGGGGCCAGCACCAGAAGAGTTGAAGGGCTGGGGGGCCCACTGTGAGGAACGCCCAAGAGCTGAGGGCCTGGGGTTGCGACTGGCCTGGAGGTGGGCCAGGGCTAGTAGCCGAAGGTCCCAGTGGAGGGATCACACCCAAATGGGAACCAGCTCAGGGAGCTATGCTGCCCGGTATGATGGCAGAAGAGGCCGCCTGATGGTAGGAATCTAGGTAGGGTACAATAGGAGGATTCTGGGGCCCAGTGTGGACGCCGGTGATTAAAGGAACATCGAGATACCATCTATGAGGCTTGGGCTGTGGTGTAGGAAAGGAAAGGAGCAGCAGATAGCACCCCCTGGCATTGGGGCAGTAAATGGGCAGCTTAATTACATCTATTTAACTATTTAACATCAAGATGTGGTGGGAAAGAATGTGGGCAGGTGGGTGGGCCATGGTTAGACTGGCCCCAAGCAGGCCTTCTGTTACAAGCTGCACTTGAAAAGAGGGCCAGGGTTAGTCCCAACATTTGTAATTAGTTCCCTAATTCTGCTAATCTGGAAAATTCCATGATTTTAGAATAAATGACCAAATCTGGCCTCTTTTGGAGAGTCAAATGAATCCAGGACATTAACCTGAGACTTTCTGTGAGAAGCAGTGGACAGAAGAAACAAAGCTCCTCGTGGACAAAAGCTTTCCGAATGCTAAAACATTGATTCCTAAAGTGTAACATGAAGGTTATGATATTGCTGCCAGCACTGTGAACACACAGGAAAAAAGATCAGGGATAAGATTCTCAAAGGATTGGTGAGCATATACCCAGATTGGAGTGTGCACAGCATGAAGCATTCCTAATGTTCCTTCTCTGAGTCATCTTGAAAAATGCTGAGAGTGGGATCTAGAATTAATAACACAGCTGAAAATACCAAACATAGTGCCTTAATAAACCCTAAACTGAACATGTTTCCTGACAACCAATCAGGCTTGCTAACTTCATAAATTATAAACTGTCCATAAATTATGGACAGCCAGTAAAAAAATCAGGCTAAAAATGCCTGTCTATAAAAGCTGTAAATAAATTAAGCCTTCTGTAAAAGGCACTAAGCAACTGGAGCTTGAATGAATGAAACTTCATAGTCAGAAAGAAGCTGGAGACAAGCTGATGTGGAGAATCATGTCTGAATGGGAGCACTGTACCCTGAAGGGAGTCTTTTATCAGAGCTGTGTAGATCCTGCCTCTACCAGTCATGTGCTGTTACTGTTTCTGCTGAGTCCTGTAATATTGCCGAGTCACAGGTTTGCTTCTTTGTGGGTCCTTGCCAGGAGTGGGATGCAGGAGGGGGCGGCATGGTGCAGGGTGTGATTGGTGTCATAAGGGGACTACTGGGGTTGGGGTGATATGGTGCAAAACCATTGTTGCACACTTTGTACTGACAATCAGATTTTTTTACTATTTTATAATGATTGGTGTTAAATCCCTAAATTTGAACCCAGATCTTCTAATTGAGGCCTTGAAGAAGAGTTACATTTACATTGTGTAAACCGTATATCAATAAAAATATGTCAGTAAAGAGTTTGGTTAATAAAAAGTTTACAAATTGTCAGTAAAACAAAAAGAATAAAAGCTTTCAGGTGGCAACCCTGAAACCAATCGTTACCAGCTCTTGAATTGAGGTGGAAAAATTCCATTGGAAGGTTTCCACTTCCCTTTTTTCATTAATAGCAAGAACTTTTGGGTATGTCTCCCAGAAAAATGTTTAATTGGGTACTTAAGGCAATCATTTTTATAAATCATTGCACTATTGAGGTTTGATTTGTCTCTTATATGTGAATGTCTGAATGCAAAGGTATGGTTAGATGATACTCTAGTAGCCTATAATATGGAAATCACAGACTCATGAACAGTGTGTAAAGAACAGAATATTCAGGAGTCTGTTTTTAAAAAAAGTTTTCTTTGAGCTCTTGTAGGAAGCATGTTGATTTAACTTACTAAATTCCAGTAGCACTTTCATAAGAAGTAGTGACTGCTTTATAACTATGCCCAAAGAGCACTGAAAAGGTTCTAAATGAAAATCTTTAGCTGTCAGAAGTAGAAAACACTAGGAGTGTCCTAAAGCAAACTCCTGAGCTGAACTGAACTCCCAAGCTGGAGGAAACATTTGAGCTATAGCTAACTTCCAAGCCCGTGTGAGTGGCTTAGAGTTTGAGTAGGCTTACAACCAGGCTGAACTCCCAAAATAGTGTCTACTTGCTCAGAGCTAAGTCAATCTTCTGCCTAGAATGAATGTGCCAAATTAAAGTCAGTCCCTTAAAACTGCACCAAGATTTACTGTCCCTTTAGCTGCTGACTCTAATAAGTTCTGACCAATCAGTCTCATTCACCTGACTCAAAATAGTGTTTTACAGCTGGTAATATTCTGCAGTCTCTACCAGCTCCAGCACATCCTAATGTAATGAAAATCTTCCTAAATCTTCATTTTTTAAAAAGAAGTTCATTTACAAGGAGAAAATAAATGAACCAACAATACAGTATATCTTAGGAAATGGATTCTGATTTCTTATCTTTCCATGGGACTTTATATCTAAAATTAACAAGTAGTTAACTCTTTTCACAGACCTACCATCCACATGTCCTCACTATTATGGGTGTGTCTACACTGTGATTGGGATTGTGACTGCCACCTGGGTGGACCCAGCTCTACTCTGGTTAGCACAGATGACAGTAGCAGTGAAGACAGTGGTAGGAGTTTCTGTTTGGGTCAAAGGATCACATCGGTGACCTTTGCTGTTATTCAGGTCTCTTCACTACTCTTAGTTAAATTAGCCTGCAAATGAAATTTATATGCAAGCTATATTGAAATAGTTAGATAAAATGTATTCTGGTAAGTTACTGGTGGGTTGATTTGATTATTATTTTTCTATAAACTTTTAAAACTTAAGTATTATGCTTTAAACAATATTAACACAACATAGTGCCATGCAGAGATACTCGAGGTAGCTCAGGTACTGGGAGCAGTACTTCTGTGTTACTGTTGCATTTTACCTGAGCTACCAAATGGCCTGATCAGTGTGGACTAATTAGTATGGGCATCTATAATCTACCGGCTGCCGTACATGTGATAATTTCCATTCAAGCCTGGCCCTGACTTCGTCATAATGAATGGGTCGGTTGCTGGGCAACCTTGGGGTGATGCATCAGGAGCCTTTCCTGCCACATCTTTGATGATGGGTTTAGTTCAATTGGGAGGACAATGTTTTGGTCCCGTTTCCCCTAGTTCTCCAACTTCAGATTGCTCCCTTTGCGGCTCTTTCATGGGTCTCCGCCTCCCCTACACTCCACCTACCGCCAACCGTGATGGAATCTCTCATCCCGAAGATGATGTTCTGGGCTCTCCCCGCTCTAGCCTACCAGGTTCAGGTGTCCATAGCAATGCCATTCTTCACCGTGGGTGTCTCCAGTGGCCCTCTTTCTCCACCTATATCTCATCCATACCAGACACCACCCTGCTCTGGGGTGCCTTGCCCCTCTTCCTAGGTTGTAGCTGGTCACTGGATTTCACCAGGCTCCAGTCTTTGTTGGAGGTCTCAGTTGTCTGCAGTGACTCCATTGATAGTGCCTCTGATTGAGGCTGTCTATATGACTCTGGGGAAACCCCTTCCTGGGGTGTCCACCAGGGCTTCATAGTTTCATAGTAGCTAGGGTGAGGAGGAACCTGATCAGATCATCTAGCCTGACTCCCTGCCACAGGCAGGAATCAATTCTGGGTTCACAAGTCCCCAGACAGGTGATCATCTAAACTCTTTTTGAATTTGCCCAAGGTAGGGGCGAGGACCACTTCCCTAGGAAGCTGATTCCAGATTCTGGCCACCCTAACTGTAAAATATTGCCTTCTGATCTCTAACCTAAACCTATTCTCCATCAGCTTATTACCGTTGTTCCTCATCACCCCAGGTGGTGCTGGGGAGAATAGGGTTCTTGCCTGATGATCTCCCCTGATGAGTTTGTAGGCAGCCACCAGGTCCCCCCTCAGCCTTCTCTTGTTGAGGCTGAATAGGTTCAGGTCCCTCAGTCTCTCCTCGTAAGGCCTGTCCTGCTGCCCTCTCACCAAAAGGGTGACCCTCCTCTGAACTGTCTCCAGGCTGGCCCCATCATTTTTAAAGCGCGTCACCCAGTACTGGACACAGTACTCCAATTGTGGCCTGACCAGTGTCGCATAGAGGCAGAGTATCACCTCTCTGGACGGACTTGAGATGCGTCTTTGGATGCATGACAAGGTATGGCTGGCCTTGCTGGCTGCGGTCTGCTATTGGCATCTCATGTTCATTTTGGAGTCAATCATGACTCCAAGACCCCTTTCCACCTCTGTGCTTTCAAGAGGGGAACTTCTCAGCCTGTATGTATGCTGTGGATTCCTTCTCCCAAGGTGTAGCACCCTGCATTTGTTTATGCTGAACCCCATCCTATTGTCATCTGCCCACTTCTGTAGTCTGAGGAGGAGCTTTTGTGAGCTCCCTCTTCTCCCGCTGTGTGGGGGACTCCACTTCCAGTTGTCCCAGTTAGAGTTCCGTTGGGCTTTTTATCCAGGCTCCTGGCACCCAGCCGGCCAATCGGCTCCGGCATGCCTGCATAAAGCGAACCCAAGCTGACACGGGAGCCATTCCCGGCTCCCTCTGGCTTGTCTTCTTCTTTTCTCTTTGAAGTGTTGCTGTGGTGGCTCCGCCTGCTGCAGTTTCACTTTTGCCGGCTCTGCTCACTCAGGCAGCGTCCCATCACTTTCCCATCTCACCAGGTAAGTCCTTCTCACAGCAGCACAGTGCACTAATGAAGTTAAGATGCCCCTAATACATGCACTTTCTCATGGAGAGCTAGTTTGGATATTTCTAAATAGGACTTCGTTGTTCCACGTATACATATCCTGTATTTCCATTCTAGAACAAGAATACATACAAGTATTTTGAGACAGGATATTACTACCCTGAAGCACATGTGGTTTCAGTCTAGATTATTTAAATCCTGGCCAATGGTAACACACACACACACACACGTGTGTGTATATATATATTTTTACAAGATAGAGGGGAGGTGTGTATGTATGTATGTGTGTGTGTGTGTGTATACACACATGTATGTATACACACATACATACACACACCCCTCTATCTTGTAAAAATAGCTAGTTATTGTCTATTATTCAGAAATAATTGTTGAAATAAAAAAAAATCTCTTTTTAACTGGTGGATTATTTGTTTTTGAGCTCAAATCTCCCCGTGCCCCACAATGGTTTAACACATAGGCCTGATGTGACCAATGCCAGTAAAATGTTCTAATTAGCCAATAGTAAGTAAAACTGCCAAACACCAACCAATACAGAAGAGCTGTGCTCAGCAAAGTCTCTTGCCTTTTAGATAATATGTCACAGGAATCAGGTCATATTGTAACGTACGTGCAGAACAAAGGCTCATAAAGATCAGCTGATGATGCGGAAAAGAGTACTTTGCCTGAGGTCTGAAGTAGCCATCAGTTTTATAAATATAATTACTGTTATGATAAGAATAAAGGCTTAATATCTATATCATAATACTTTTCCTGCATACTTCAAATTTTCTGCTGTCAAAAATGGACTCAGTCTGATTTTACAAATGACATATCATTGCTCTGCTTATTGTAGTATTCCACCATTATCTTATTATAATTGAGGATTCAGATTAGCTACAGTATATCTGAGATAACTTAATGTACAAGGAGAACACTTCTTTGCTAGGGAATCATCAGTTCAAATTACAAAACATTGCTTTTTTGAAGATTTACATGCAAGTAAGCTGGAAACTATAATCAATATTTAGTAATAATATTATGGTAGGACTGTCAAACTCAGAAGGGGATGGAGTCCACACCAGCAAGGGCTGCAAACCATATGCTCTACACTGTAATGCTTTGCCCTGTGGGGCTGGGTAAGGCAGCAGAATCTGAGGGTCATGCGGGAGCCTTGAGTCTCCAGCTGCTGCTGCTGCAGTTCAACCAAGGGGCAGCACTGAGCTGGGTGGGAGCACAAGAACTGCATGATAACCTCTTATGGGCTGTATATGGACAGCCCTGGCTTATGGGACAGGTAGGTTTCACTGGATGGAATAGGCAAGGTAGTAACTTTTTTAAACTTTCAAAACAAATGTAGTTTGTTTGTTTTTATTAACAGCAAAATCTAAGCAGCGAGGGAAATTATATTAAAATTTAATGATACTAAATTGGTTTTAAAGAAGTAAGTGATAGAGAAGAGTGTGATGATCATATGGAAGGAAAAGGAGATCTATAATAATTAACAGAAAAGGCAAAAAACACAACAGCTCATAAGAAGATAGAATATATGAATTGTCATTTACTGGGTTAGACCACAGGTGCATGTTGCTCAGTGTCAGAGGATGGATGCTGAAAGGGAGAAGAATGCAAAGGGTATGACCAGGGTTTTACCCCAGTTCCTCTCTCACCTGCATCCTTCAGCATTTAAGTTCTAGAAAGTTTTGATTGAGGCTGTATCCTTAATTCCCATGGTCCTAGAAGCATAGGAAAGTAGCAGTGGAAGGGACCTCACAAGATCACTGAGTCCAGCCCTCTGCTGTAGGTAGGATTGTTTTTGACTAAATCTTCAAAGTCATGTGTCTGTCTAAACTACTCTTGAAAATTTTCAAGTTTGGAAATTCCGCAACTTGACCTTCAGAGTCACAAAGTTTGCCTAATCTCCAGACTAAATTTCCTGTGCTGCAGCTTGAGGCCATTGTTCCTAGTTCTGTCCCCTACAATGACAGGGAAAAGCCCATCTCCACCTTCTCTTTAATTGCACTTCAGGTACTTGAAGACTGTTATCAAATTCCTCTTCAGTCTTCTTTTCTCTTCTCCAAACTAAATAAATAATCCTAGTTCTTCCATCTTTTCCTCATAAGTCATATTTCCCAGACTTCAAATCATTTTTGTCATTCTGAGCTGGATTCTTTCCAATCTATGCACAACTTTCTTGAAGTGGGGGGGAGGGGCAAAAGTGGACAAATTATTCCAGGTAAGGCCTCACCAGTGCTGAATAGGGCAGAAGAATCACTGTCTTGCATACAAGACTCCTGTTGACAGAAAGGAATATGCTGTTGGCTTTTTTGGCAACATGTTTTGACTTATGGCCCACAGTCCCCATCCCATCCCCCCTGGTGCTTCTCTGCAGTACTGCAGCCTTGCCAGTCCTTCTCCAGTCTCTATTTGTAAATGCAATTATTCTGTCCTAGATGCAGAACTTTTGCACTTCTCCTTTTTGCATTTCATTTTATTTTGTGGACTATTTTTCCATACTGGATCCTAACCCTGCCCTCTGAAGTGTCTGCAACTCACCCAACTGTTGTCATCTGCAGACTTGCTAAGCATGCACTGAATCCCATCATCCAAATAATTACTTATTTAAAGTGAGATGAAAATGTTGAATGTTGAAAGTGAATTGAAATGGCATGAGTGCAAGATTGAAGTAAATAACAAAAGTAGAGCTGTTGGCAGAGCTTGATTTGGCAGGGTAGAGAGCCTTTAAAGTGAAGGTAAAGAGTTTGTGATATGGAAAAAACTGGAAACCAGTAGAAATACAGAAGAAAGGGAGGAACATTTAAACACAGTATCAAGAAAAATTGCATGTTTTTCTTCTGCATTGGCATCCTGAGTTGGAGAAATAGGGAGGTAAGGAACAGGAGGCCTTAAGAATCAATAACAGTCATGACAGAGGCCTGGAGGAGGGTTGTAGAGCTGACAGTGCAGGGGAGAGGGTGGATTTTGGAGGAAATGAACCAGAAGACCCAAGAAGGTTTATTTTTAAGTAGTTATGTCTGTCAGCCTTTCATTAGCTGGTGAATTTAGATTAGGTCTTTTATATAAACCTACATGCAGAGAGAAAAAGAAAGTTATAACTTTGGTGCACAATAACGCCGAGTACCTTATGGTCTGTTTTATAAGTTTCCTATTTATCCAATTTGTCTTGCAATTACTCTAGGTGACAATCTAGCTATTGTGATTGCCTTGAAGTATTAACATTTTCAAAAGATTTACATGACATTTAACTTAAATGTGAGGCTTCACTTGTCTTAATACATTTATAGCTTTCCTTTGTTTTATTTCTGATTTTACTATGCAGGGAGTTCAGTACACCTATTACCATTATTAAATTGAAAGTATGTTATTATCACATCAGTTTTACAGAAGTTGGTATATGAAATGATGGCAAGAGTATAACATCTCTACCCTCCTGATGTGTTTAGTGCAAAAGTCATAGTATTTCCCTATTATGCAGATTGTTTGTGACCAAAGATGTGGAAAAAGACCATACAAAACAAAGTGACATTCACTAACTGAACTATGTTTTCTACAGGTCAGACGGGGGGGAAAAAATCACATCCTTGGAATTTATTTTGAAATTTACCTTCCATGGATATGGAACTTTTTTTTTTCTAAATTGATGCTAGCAGATATAAATTATCAGCAGTCTCAGGGTGCAGCATAATTATTCTTAAATATGTCCCATCTTCCCATAGTAAAGGGAGGGATTACAAGGACCAGAGGGGCTGCAGAACACAGTGGAAGGCACAGAATCCATGTGAACAGAACACTGCAGGGCTGCCAAGTTTGGTAGAGAAGACCAGAGAAGGAGAGCTGGCATCCAGCCATTTCAATTACAATGGATGTTTTGCATGTAGAACGTGAGACCATAGTAGGACTGTGGAAAGGGCACAAGGGACTCCTGCTGTCCAGGCTGCAGAGTTGTTGTCCAGCCTAAACTATTAGGTTGTCCAGCTTTCCCTGTGTTACTGGTTCACATAAATCCAGAATTTCTAACAGCTATTCTGATTCCTGTCAACAAAGGAAGTTGTCCCAATCCACCATAATTTTATAATACTTGGTTTCAGAACTTAAGCCAAGGTGTACTCAGACTTCTTTATAAAACCGAGGCTGCTATTTTCCCTTCAATGACTCACAAAACTTTTTTTTTAATCCACCAAACCAGAACTTAAGGGCTTGCATACATAGTATTTACACTGGTATAATCATCCTTTATGCTTGTACAGAAAAATAGCAGATGCATGTCGTGTAGCAATATACTTGTACAATTAAGTTGAGTCTGGTGTAGAAACTTAAGGAATAAAATGATTGCTGTAACTTAGGGTGAAGCTACACATTACACTTAGACCATACTAAATCTGAGGGATGGTAAGCAGTGTTAAAATTAGAACATTCTGTGAGCAGTTACATGTCAAAGGTTAAAATCATTTCTTGCCTACACAACTCTGACTTGCCACTACACGGCTGGTGATCAGGGGTGTGGTTAAGGGGAGGACATCCAGACTCTACCCCTGCTCTGGGTGGTGGCAGGGTAGGGTGGGAGCAGTGCATCATGAGATGATGTAGGACCGCAGATCGCTTGTTTTATCTCTGTGGAGTCAACTAAAGTTACCCTAACATGAGCTAGGTAGCACAGTCCAGAGTTAATCCTCTCCTGAAGTAATATAACTTTAAGAGGTCATTTAGTACAAGTTAACAAGCTTTGATGTATGGACATTCACATTTTAAATGTCCTTAGTATGGACTAAGTGGAATGTGTAATTTCGTCCTTACAGGGTTGTTGTTGATGTCCACAGATTATCTCAGTGTAGCCATTTGCTCCACAATAACAGACTTACCTACTTTCTCAACCCCTGCTGTGAACTATTTCTATTTATTTGAGCATTCATAGAGATTTTTTTCATGAAGGCTTTGGTCAGTGGGAAGATTTGGAGGTTTTGTAAGAGTTTGGGTGTTCAAATTGTTCTGAATAGCAGGGGTTAGCTCAAATGCTATTCTTTGAGATTAGAAACATACTGGGCTTGTTTTTTCAGAAGTGCTGATTACCTTTACTTCCCACCTTCAGTATTCAAAACTGAAGTTGATTAAAAAAAAATGGGAAAATGGTAATCTATTTCGTGAAAATGTAAAGTTCCTTCTATTTACACATTTTGAATAGAACAGTTATCTGGTAGGGTTTAATTTGAATTGCCATTGAAATCATTTAAAATTGTTTATCAAAATTGTTTTTAGAAGCTTTATTTATTAAAAAAAGAGTTTTTCAGTAAGAAAATACTTTTTTTGGAAGTGAAAATTTTGTATAATTTTTAATCTGATATTAATAAAAATGTCATGGAAAATATTGCAAATATTAAAAAAAACCTTACCTCAACAAATTTTTGAGAAAAATAAATTTTGAACAAAGACCAGTTTGGAAGACAATTTCTGTATGAAAAGTTTCAACCAGCCTAATTCAGCAACTAAAACCTCTGACCCTATCTCAGCTAAAATCAGGCAGTAGTCTGGAAAATTTAGTCCATGTGTTGTGTTTGTGTTTCAGTTTCCCAGTGATGAAGGGACAAAAGGGGATGTAAAGTAGAGTAAATTCTCTTCTGACCTAAGTAGGTGTTGTGAAATTTTCCTCTTTAGCATCTGTAAGCCCATGCACAGGAAGTGTTTATTATTTTTATTTAGCATTTTGACTTAAAATTTTCTCACCATTCTGGATAGAGTACATAAATGCATCTCATTCAGAGCTCCAGCACCATCGATCAAATTATAGTGGTTATTATTCTTTTCAAACTCTTGTGTTTTGGGATAGGATTGAGATTAATTATCTTCATTTTGGCTTCTGACAATGCTGAATCTGTCTAATGTCATGTCCCCTATGTGCTTATTGGCACCTTCAACATAATGTGGAGTCAACAGCCTTTCACACTTTTCCATGCCAAGATTTGAAATCTAGATTCAAACTTGCCATCAGCTAACAATGCTGCAGAGGCCAGTGTGGGGTCAAATATTTTGGCTGCACTTTGGGTGCTTGAGTAGCCCAGGAATCCAAATGTGAAAAATCTATCTATAGAAGAAAAGATACAAACATATACACACACACCCACTCACATATAGTAATAGGTATATGTGTATGTATATAGTCAGAATGTAATCCTAAAATGGATTTATATATTTTTAAATCTTCATCTTCTGCCTGTTATCACAAGACAATCTGTGATACTTTCTGGGAAACAGCAAACAGCATCTGGTAGCTCTTTGGATTCACTCCAAACTGCTTTGAAATAGATGTGAATGTAGTAAAGAAGCACAAAGAATAGGCAGCTGGTGGACCTATCAGTGTGATAGGAAATTCTGCATGTATAGAAAGTTATGTTCCTCTTTACATTTCTATAAAATTTATTGTTATGAATGCTATGTTTTAAATAACTCTATGAGTAAATCTTTTATTTAGAATACTGAGCATTGCTTCTCAGACGTCTGCATTTCATACATAACCCTCATTGGGGTCTTATTTATGTATTGGGTGCATCTACATGTACAGTTAAAGCAGAAGAATAACTGTACAGCAGGTTGAGCTGGAGTACACTGCTTCCAGGCACAGCATCCACACATGCGCCTGGGACAGCAGCAATTTGAGCTGGGGTGGAGCAGTAATGGCTGGAAGAGAGCACAGGGGATCAGCCCTAGGCTCTGGGTAACAGCATTGACTGACAAAGGAGCTGGCTGGGGCATGAGGGTGCTGCGTGTACACAGCCAGAAGTCTGGCTGGGCTGACCAGGTACAATTTGCACCTGAGGTCACTGTCTACGTATGCATTTAATCGCAGTAAATTACTCTGGTATAAGATGGTACTTGTCCCCAACACTAGTATCTTACTGTGGAGTTAATTACTTTGCTGCAGCCTGATACTGCCTCATGTATAGATGGTGACACTTTACTGCGGCGCTGATTAGTCTACTCTGCAGTATAGGCCCCATGTAGTGCACCCACAATGTGGAGTGCAGCATTAATGTGGTTATATTGTTCTGGTACCTGAGCTAATTTAGGTACCTTTAATTAGTATTGCATTGTCTACACTATGCTGTGTAGATGGACCCAACAACAATGTGACTAGTTGCCATAAAAGGAAAAAAGTCAATACTACATTTGATCAAGCCATAAATGTGACTGTCTTTAATATTGAAGGTCCTGGGTCAAGCTTGGGTGGGCAGTCATAGTTGGATCTATATAGATACAGATATCTGCTACACTTCCCATACAAAACAAATTCTTGTTATTATCAGAGTCCTGCAGTCTTAAAATTATTAATACTGAATACAATTTTTAAAAAAATATAATACTTAACACCATGACTTTCAGAAGTATGTTTTTAAATAATTTAGACTAATATAATAATAATTTATTATTCTTCCTTTATTTGTTTGTTTTTTCTTATTTCTTGCCACCTCTGTGAGCTTCATCAGCTGTGGGACTTGCAGGGGTGCAGGATGAGGAATGCTGCCACCACTGGGAGCCTTGTCAGCTACAAGTTCAGATTTTAAAAAATGGTTGCCTAAAGTTAAGAGTCTAAATCTAACTTCCAGTTTGAAAATCAGACAGATGAATTTCCAAAATGCTGAATGCCAAGCAACTGCCAAACAAGGGAATTATTACTTAAGCAAATGTTCACCTATGTGAGTATAGATTGTACAACCTAGTCTATATAGTTGGCTACCTGTTATTAGGTGTATAGCTTCCTATATGCATAATTAGATTATGTTAAACTGGGATACAAAATCAAAGCTTTTGAAATCCATGGAAGGGAGATATACAGTATTCTGCAAGGCTTTTTCCTATTTTCTTCTTCCTTTATTAGGACCACATGAGTGTAAAAAAATTACACTCTGTAATAAGAGATATCTATTCCTATGTGCTCACTGCATTAAAGATATGGTAAATTGTACTTTCCAATAGCAAAGGGTTACATGTAAGCTAAAGAACAATTGTAGTGTTGTTTATATGAATGATATATTTATAATTTAACTACACAAAGGATGTTGAGAGAGAGAATTTATTTCTGATGCTGCAATCATTCCACTGATTAATTTATAAAGGATTTCCTTCTATGGAACAACAGGTAAAGGCTGTGTAAGGAGATGGTATATCTGAGTATTCAGTGCAAACTGGTTTCACTTAATGAGTCTTACTTTTCATTTTAACACAAATGATTGCAATGCGTAGATTTCCAAGCTGTTTCTACTTCTTCCCTTCCCCTCACAGCATAGTACATGCTGCTATTCAATGAATGCATACCAGTCTGTGTTAGCATTCTGTTGAGGTTTTTCTTTATTACAACTTGCATTTATGTCAGAGGTAAAATCATTGATATTTTTCTCCTTTGGCTTTCTTTAATAGATAAATTGTCTTGAAGGATTTAGTATCCTTAAATCATGAGGGTAATAATTTGTTAAACTTTGTGATTGGGAGTTAACGTGAATCTTAATTAAACTCAGGAAGATATTTGCTGTGAATTAGTGAAAGAACTAAAATAAGGTAAACACAGTAAAAGAGAGCCTACTTTTTTGTTTTGTTTTTTGTTTTGTTTTTGCTTAGTAGGATTGGTTTTCCAATGAATAAGTTCACTTTAAAACACTAAGTAGTTTCACAGTGGATGTATTTGCTTCTATCAACATCTTTAAAATGGGCATAAACTCCTTTTGATGTATGAGAATGCACACATGGCACTTCCTACACAGAGAAAGAGAACATGCCACTGTATATTTTTAAAAGTCAACTCAATTTTAAAAATCTCCCCAATGTATTAACAGCATGAGAAAGTTAAGTTTCCCAGAGTAGAACTAAGGCATTTGTACTTATCTCTTATTATGAAGTTGGCTATTGAAAAGAGACTAGCCAAGTTTTTGCATACCACAGTGGTCTTGAGCCTTTTAGTTCCGTTGCCCCCCTTGAAATCTACCCATCCATGTACAAGTGAAAAGCAGATTTGTTTATTTTAGTGAATGAGAAGTCTGTTTGTTACTAAAATCTATGACCTGTATGTAACAGTGATCATATTACTATGTTGAAGGGGAAAGAAAGAAGTAAAAACGGCTTACAAACATATTATGTTTTACAATCATTTGTGTTATAGGCAAGGGACAAACATTCAAAATGCCTGACCCTGAATTGATTCAATCTTTGCAGCTTAGTCTAACCTGCAAAGTTTGAACCGATTTGGATGTGGATAGACATTCCCTTTTCATTCAGAAATGCAGGCACATGCTCTGCCAGTGGCTCAGGCTAGAAGCTGGGGGCTTCTAGAGCAGCCTTCCCTTCCCTTCCTTTCCCTTCCCTTCCCTTGTACAGTCCTGATGTGAGGAGGGGCATGGCCAGGCACCAGCAGGACACCAATTAGAGAGAGGTGTAAACTGTCATGCTGCCCACATCATTCCAGGCTTTTTACTACTTGCTGCTCAAAGGGTGGGAGTGTTGCCAGCCTCTGCATCTGTTAATGATACTGAGCTTTTCAATCTCCCTCTCCCTGCTTCTTCATATTGTCTGCAAACCAGGTTATTTCTGACAGCTTTCTCTGTCCCCTCTTGAAGACTGACAGGTTGCAATTAGCAGGTTGCTTGTCAGAACTAAGTTTATCAGCCCATCAAGCCCTACAAAAGGAAGCATCTCTCTCATTAGTTTCAAGCTCTTCTTATCTGCAGGGTGCATTTGCATTTGCAAGGTACTAGCTGTCTGCCTTTATTCCAGTGAAATTGGAGACCATCTCAGCAGTAGCTAACATGCAGGAGGGGCATGGCCAGATGCCGGGTCCCTGTGCTGGGATCTCTGCCATGGGAGAGGGGTGGGAGGGGGGAATCCTTGCTTGAGCAGCCAGAGGGACAGAGGGTGGGGGCAGGGGGAATCCTAGCAACCACTGCAGCCCCTCATCTAGCTGGAGTAGTGATAGTGCTCAGGCTAGGAAGGAGAGGGGTGGGGTCAACCCTGTCCTGCTCCAGCAAAGAGCCCAGCCCAGGGCTGCAAAGCATCTGGGATGCTGGGGGACTCTGGATTAACTTAAACCAGGAAGGGGTCTGGGACAGACATTGCATAAACTAGTTTGACCCAAATCAGTTAAGTCTGATACTACATTCAACCAGGTTTAAAGCCATTTTGGTTTAAGCCAGTTTCAGCCATTTTGAAACTGGTTTAAGTACACTAAACTTAAGTTTTGTTACAGGTTTAAACTAGTTTTGATCATTTAAACTAGTTTATGTGTAATGTCTGTCCCTAACCATAATAAACAGTTCAGCCATAGAAGAGAGAGGTAGTTAACTGTGTTAATCTGGAGTGAGGCAGAAGGCAGGTCAGAGATGCACCTTATAAACTTATAAACCCTTGCTTCTGCTTCTGCTTTATACATCTTTGATTCAGTTAATATGTAATGTGCATCTCTATCCTGCCTTCTCCCCAGTTCTATTGAACTATTGCATACAAAGCCTTAGAGCAGTGGCATTCACCCTTTTGACTGTGTGGACCAGATGAGTGATGTAGGGCTGGTCTGAGAGCTGGCTTGGCCCCTGCATGCCAGGACTGGACCTGTGTGGCATTGGCTGGCCTCTGTGTACCAGGATCAGCCCCATGTAACTCCCTGCATGCTAGAATTGTTCCCCATATCCCCATACTGCCTCTGCCTACCTTCTCACACTGGGATTGGGCCCCAGGACCACATGCTGCCTCTGCCCAGCCCTTTGCACCAGGGTCATGCTCTGGGAACTCATGCTGTTTCCCACTAGCCATCGACACTGGGATCTAGCCCCACACTGCACCCTTCCACCCCATCTTTATACCTAATCTAGTGCACAGGACTATGGCCTATAGGGGATTTCTAAGGAGCCCTTTGACCTGGATGACGCAGTCCTGGAAGATGGATCTTGCCTGTGGGCCAGGGTTTGAGCACTCCTGCCTTAGAGGAGTGGGTTAGAAGCTGTCTTGAGCTACATGTGAAGAATTTTTTCAGCTAATCCACTGAGCCACAGAAAAATGGCTCTGAAATATCTCTGAAATAGGGTTTTGTTTATTGGTGTTTTTTAAATCACGACATTCATGTAAACAGAGCTCATTTTGATATAAGGTCAATAATGTTTAATATTAATTTAAAAAGAAGTAAAGCTACTGTATGAAAAGAAGGGAGGGAAGGAAGAAGTCTTGCCATTCATATCTGAGCAAAGCTCCTGTTATAAAAATGGCATTAGTAAATGCTGCATTCTGACAAGTCCACAAGAATGTGATATTCATACATATGGCCCTTACAAGAGATCTAATAATCCATGAGAGACTCACCATAAATAATCCTACTGAAATTGGTGAGCAGCCAGTGAGATTCCTTCGGTTGTTTGGGGAGGCTCTTTTAGAAACATGTATGGTTTCAAACTGGCATTTTCTAGAAGATCCAGGTAATATAGCTGTTAACAGGCAGAGAGAATATGTATGTGCTTGTACAAGAAATTTTTCAATCCACAACATTTTGGGATGTCAAACTAGTATTGTATACTACAGACACATTAGTACTTTACTAGATATGCTTGCAGACTGACTAGCTTTAATCTGGAGGTTTTTGAGGTACCGTACATATGTTGGCTTCTAAGGGTGTGTCCACATAAGCATGCATGTGCCTCTTGCCCCACCTCAAACCCCTTTGCAGTTGGGCAACAGGCACGTGGGGGAACAAAAAAAGTTCCCCATGCTGCAAGTTTGCAGCACAGGGAGAAAATTTGACCCCTGGATAACCAGGGGTCTAAAAAAAGCAAAGTATAAAAAAGCAGAGCAGGGGGTATTTTGGAGGTATTTTAGAGAGCAACCGGAGGCTGTGTCCTCCATAGAGATGCTCTGGCTGCCAGAGCAACTCTATGGTTGGCCCCTAGCCCTTGTGCTGAAGCAGGTGGTCAGCCAAGCTGCGTGTTTCAGCACCAGGGCTCCAGTGCCAGTTAGTAAGGGGTTGGGGCTGGAGGAGGGGGAAAGGGACTGTGGGAGGGACAGCCCCCAACAGCCCCCCCAGGCCCCCAACCCCTGCTGGGGATGGCACCTCCCCACTGAGCCTCCCTGAGCCCTCCGACCCCTGCCGGGGCTGGCCCCTCCCCCTGCCAGGGCCCTCCGAGGCCCCTGACTCCTGCCGGGGCTGCCTACTTCCCCCACCAGCCCCCCAAGGCGCCTTGCATCTGCCGGGGCCATCCCCTCCCCCACCAGTCCCCGCCAGCCCCCCGACTCCTGCTGCAGCCATCCCCTCCCCCCACCAGCCCCCTGACCCCTGCCCTGGCCAGCCTCATCCTCCCAACCCCCCCATCCCTGCCGTCCCACCCCACACTTAAAAAAAAACAAACAAACCCCGGGACTTACTAGCAGTTGAAGCTGCCGTCTGCTGACTGGGGCCCCGCCTGCACAGTGCAGGGCAGGGTGACAGCTTCAGCGGCTCCAGCCCAGGCCCTGCTGCTCCCCTGCTGCCCTGTGCTGCCTGGGGGGCTCTGCCAGGAGGCTCTAGAGCCCCCCAACTCCTGTTTCTAAGGTAAGCAGAGCCTTTTTCCCCCCATTTTTTCCTGTTTTTTCTGAGTTTTTTTTAAGTGATGGTGCCTGGGGTTGTGGGGTAGCCTTGGGGGCCTGGGGCTGCAAGTTGGGGGGTTGAACTGGGTGCAGCAGCCATTGGGGGGGCTGCAGCAGCTGGTGGGGGATGGGGCCATGTGGGGCAGCAATTGGGGGCTGGGATGGGGCATGTGGGTCTTGCAGGGGGGGTGGTAGCCCTTGCAGGGGCCATTTGGCTCCCTGTTGGGGGTCTGTACCCCCTGTTGGGGTGGTATACCCCTTGTGTGGGGGCTGAATCCCCGGTTGGGGGGCTGTAGCCCTTGTGTGAGGGACCAACCCCTTGTGTGGGGGCCATTGCCCTGTGGGAGGGCAGCAAAATATGTATTTGTGAATTCATGAAACCTGTATTTAGAGGTCACTTTATTATGATAAGAGACTTGCTTTAACACTGTAAATATATCAGTAAAACATTGTCCAACTTATCACTGTCTCTGTCTTGCTCTCTCTTTCTCATTATAGTGGTCTTTTGCTTTACTTGTGGAGGAACATGGATTTGGGGGTATCTTAGAGAGTGACTCTGAGATTTTTTTTTTAGCAGAGATTTTTCAGTTTTCCAATAGGGAACACCAGAATTCCTGCTAGGGAGCCCAGTGTTAGAACCCTGCCTGCTCAAAGCTGGCATCTTGGACCCAGCTGGCTGTGGCTGACCTCCTGGCTAAATGGGGCCAGGAGGACATGCTTTAATAGTTCAAAGCAGGCCACCACACCTGGAACATCTTCCAGGTGATAGTGGCCCAGATGGCCGGGCAGGGGGCACAAATGGCAGTAGTGTCACACAAAGGCCAACCCTGCAACCACAGTCCCCTGGCAGCTGGCCCAGAGGAGCAGATGCCTCTACTGACTCTGCAGTCCACATCCGAGTCTGGCAGGTGCACAGCAGGTCACAGCCAGGCAGCAGTCCCCACTGCCAGACTGCTGTAGTGGGTAGAGGGTGCAGGGAACTCTCAGGGCTGCTTCAGCAGTCCAGCTGAAAAAAGCGGGTAGTGTCCCCAGGTACCAATTGGCTGGGCCCCAGAAGCTCCTGAGAGCTAGTAGTCCTGAGCTACTTGCCAGGGTGGCTTTTTATATTGCTGGGGCCAGGACAGGGCAGCTTTTTATACTGCTGGGAACAGTATAGGTGCTGGCCTAGGGCTCTAGCTCCCCCTGGCTGCACAACTGGGAGGAGCCAGGCATGGTTATTTTGCCCTAAGTGGCACAATTTGCTCCACAACAAAGTGCATGTCTGAGCACATGCCCTGAGGCAAAAAGCCCCATCTCAAATTTACACCACTTCTATTTGAGCTGCTGCATGCACACATATTTGCATGTGTGGACGTGCCCTAAGATTTTAAGATTAATGGTGTGCCTGTTTCATAATTCTCTAGAAATCCAGATAGATGATTAGCAAATACTTTATCTTACTATTTTATTTGAGTCAAAGATTGTGTCTTTTTTTTTCCTTTGGATGTTGATGAAATAGCCTGCTAAGGTCCATATTTTCTTCAAATCAATCCCACTGTTAGGTTCAGGCTAGAATTTGTTCCATTTCTTGCATTACTTTGTGTCATATATTTTCACATATTAAACAAAGACTACTATCTTTTTTTACCATAAAATGGTTGACTACAGTTGCAATTTTGCATAAATGTCATTCTATGACAATATTTTAGTATTCTGTAAAATGTAGAACTTCTTCAATAAGAGGGATAATAAAAATATCCTGTTCTGTCAGGTAGAATATGTGGATGCAGATCTTTTCAGAAAGGGAAAGGATTTGACCCTATGTTTCCTGTACCATGTATGGATATTCTAACCACTGAGCCATTGGGTTAAAGAACATCTTTGTGAAAGGTGATTTGAAAGGACCTTTCTCAGTTTGAAAGGAAGGACTTGGGTCTTTAGCTCCAGTACAGGGTTCAAGGTTGTGAATCCTGATCAGATATAGGTGCCTCTCCACAGCCCAGAGTGTCTAAGGGCACTTACATGCAGGGAGCAGAAAATTAATAGAGTCTGCTGGAGCATGCAAATTGATGTGCCCTGATAGCCTCATGCATCCTGTGTATCAGTGGTGCAGCACTCCTCTGTGCTGATAAAATGGCGGCAGTGCGTTTTGAACTAAAACACATTGGATATGTTTTAGTTCAAAGTGCACCACCACATGTTTCTAAGAATGGAGGCACACTGAACTGCTGATAAATGTGATGTGTGGGCACTTTTAAGTAGCATGGCTCATTTATTAAAAGTGCCCAAGGCCATGTCAAAAGCACATGTAAAGATGCCATAAGATTCTAAGGGTGGGGGAGGACACCCCTTTAAATCATTTTCTACTGACTGATTTATGTTGCCCCCTGCCCAGTCCACTGTTATGAACGTAGATCCCATTCCAAAGTAACTAACCCCACCTCCTGCACCCCACCCCAATACAAAGTATAGGGGAGCCTAGGCACCTAACTAGGGCTAGGTAATGAATTGCGGTAGGTGGCCAAAAGTTATTGATGGGGATCACCTAAATTGCCTTTATGAATCTAACCTTAAGCATTCTCTGTGGATCTAGTTCTGCATTCCCACATACCCTAGGCTTCTAGTTTGTATTAGAGAACTGTTGAGATATTTACAGAATGCACTGGATAACTCTTTGTAAAAATCTGCTCCTATCCCCATCCCCATTTCTCTCAGGGCTTAATTATACTGATTCCAATTAAGAGACATCTAATTAAGAGACAAAGCATGTCATGGTCAAATAAATACGTTGATGTTTGTAAGTTTTATATAACACGCCAATATATTCAGGTAAACATTCAGCTGAAAGCAAAATGAGTACATTGTTTCAAAACTCACAAAGTGCCTATAAAATGCACTGAAACAAAAGCTCAGTGTATGATCTTCTCTTCTATTAGAAGTGGAAAATTAGCTGAATTTAGAAGTATATAATTTATAAATGTCCTATGTCTATAAATGCACACAGTAAAATGCACACAGTCTATAAATGCACAAAAATAATAGCAATTTGGTAACTAATTATTTAAATAATTTGATTTTTTTAATATAGTTTTTAACAAAAGACCACTTTTGTAAGCTTTAACCATTAATAGTGTAACAAAGATAAATAAATGTCTGGCTGAGGCTAAACTGTTTTTGGAAATTTTCAACCAAATGGTTCATCCATTTATGAACAGAAGGGGTGCATCCCCCCATGCACGGGCATGTGCTTGCACTGGGAAGAGAAACAACACAAATTTCTGCCACTACTTTTTGCTGCTTTGCAGACCCCTACATGTGTGCTTTGGTGTTGAGCAAAGTGCCCCACTTTGGGGAAACTGCCATTTCCCCTCTCCTTCAGGCTCCCGGCGCACTGGAAGAGCCAGGACAGAACTAGAGGAGGAGAGATGCTCTGGCCAGCAGCCAAAGCATCTCCCGGGAGGACCAACCCTCTGTGTCTGCTGGGACATGCTCCTGTGGTATGCAACATGCTGCTTTTTTTCACGTGTTGTTTGTTTGTTTGTTTTGCTATCGGGATTTCCTGGTAGCAAATTTTGCCCCTGCATTGAAAATTTGCAGTGCGGAGCACATTTTAAAATGATAGATGTGTAAGGTGGCACCATGAAGGGGTTTGCAGTGCCACAAGCCACACATGCCTGAACATCTGGATCCAGCCAAGGTGAGGAAAAATATAGCATTTTGTCCATAAAGAAAATTCAAATGACCTTTTATTTTGAATAGCCCTAGTACCTCATATTTTGACCTTTAATTTTGCAGGTTGGAAAATTGCCAGGGGCATATTTTTTTATTTCATATTCCAGTGAAAATCTGCCCAAAATTGACCAAATGATTCACTTCTGAAACACTAAAATTCCTTTATGCACAATATAGACTCAGAGCTCCTAACATGGACCCAACTGCATGTATGCTAACCCCAAAATGAAACATAGCAGCTTTACTGTGAGCTGAAACCAGCGTTCCAGCTCCCCTGGGCTGGAGCTGGCCAAGCTCTAAGACTGGAAGCATGAGAACAGCTTTGCTAGGCTGTTTTTGGCCACCTGCCTGGCACCCAGACAGTGTGGAGGAATTTATATGAGTGTCAATAGTGGGCATTTATACACATACCTTTTTGTGCTGTGAGGTACCAGAGGTCCGGCGGGTTGAAGCAGACTCAGTCAAGTCTGCTCTGCACGCAAGCTGACACGCACTGTGCTGCCGCACATTCAGTAGTATAAGCAGTGAAATGCACATCCGTGCACAGAAAATGGTGGTGGCACACTTTAGAACTAAAACATCTTTGAGGTGTTTTAGTTCAAAAGCACGCCACCACCACTTCCTTAGCCATTTTGTCATTCTTTCAACTGCATGCAGCACAAACCTGTGCACAAATGCCCATGGTGCACATAATACAATTTATTTAATTTATTTTCTTTTTAAAAACCTTAGGCAAGCATGTAATTTTTTTTTACTTGATATGATGATGTTTGTTGTGTTTCACATCAATTCTAGCATTTCCTGCCTCTTGGGTGCTTGCATTTGCAAACTGTTAGGTATAATCCTCAACTTTTTAGAGATGAAATATTTGACTGCTGATGTCAATGAGATTTTTGCAGATGACTCCAGCAGAGTTAGAATTTTAGTTCGGGTGAGGAGGAGTAGGTTTGGGAAGCAACATTTTGAGGAATTTGCGTTCTTTTATAAGACCTGCTTCTGAAAACATCTAAGCATACACCGAAGCATGTACATACATCTCATTGAATTGGTGCAAATTAAACACATTTCAGGGCTGTCTGAAATAGGGATGTTTTTTCTGAGCAAAAACCATAATGGGCATGCGAAGGCAAATGTGAAAGAAACTGTTTTAAACGGGTGAAATGTATCATCCGTCTCACTGCTCTTGAATCTGAATCACTGTCTCTAGAGCAAATGAAATCGGCAAATAGGGAGATCAATATTTACATTATATTGTAATGCATGGTTGGTAACTAGTTTGAGCTGATTTGATTATGGATTAGGCTGTCAAATTTTCCTGAATAGCAGAGACCTAGTTAGAAGATATTGTAGGCTTTTTATTTGCTTTTTCTCTCCAGCTGGATAAGAAGTCAGTATGAATTTTCAGATGGGGTACCTGCATTGCTGATATGTAACTTCAGAAATAGAAGGTGAATTCTTAAAAATGGGTTCTTTTGAATACTAATGTTCTGTTTTATGAATCCAGAAAGTGGTTTAATTTGGAAATGGTTTAGATACACAACCTACCCATCTCTACTTGAGATTTCCCAGGTGAGCTGGCTGACTTTTTATTCAGTCAACTTTTGGAGCTGACTTAATATAGCATTCTGGGAGACTTCAGCATCTCTCAGTGACGGCTCCTCTGAGTTGACTGTGAATGTTATGGGTGCCATGACAACCATGGATTTGTCCCAACTGATTTTTGATTCAACGTACATGGATACCTAGAGTTTTCCTTGCAAGTTCTATGTGTTACAACAGATTGTATAGCTAGGACAGAAGGTGGGGCATGAATAGCAGTTATTACCATGCAAATTGTAGTTGTAAGTAGATTTATAGAGAGTTATAAAACTTTCTTAACTCCACATAAGGAGAAGATATTTTTCTTCTTCACAGGTTTATTTTAAGGGCTCATTTATACCACTGTACTTGTGATTCTCAGTGACGATGGGCCTGAGCCAAAGTCACTTTGGCTTTCTGGACTTGTCTCTGGTAAGCTTAAGATATATGTCATAGAGATAAGCCCAGAGGAGCTTAACAAACAAACCTTGAGTTTAGAATCTGGGAGCAGAGTTATACCTTTCCTTTTATGATTTTTCCTCAATTTTTTCATCAGTAAAATTACTTGAATTGCATCTTATTTCTTTGAATTGTTTTTATCTATTTCAAAAGATTCTATATGCTTGTTCACAACAATTATGTGTCTTGAACTAATACAGGTTCATGTACTTCAATTATTTCCTTTTTTGAGGGGTTGTACCTATTTGACTCTCTAAAATGGCTTCTGACTTGCTGCTGGAAAGTCCGTTTACATTTTAATGGCCAGCTGTACTGGTTTGGCACTGGGAAAATTTTTGTAAATCATATGCTTACAATATGTTTACATAGAGAATATGCACTCCGTCATTATTTCAATCATATATTTAGTAAAGAAGGTGCATTCAAATGTAAAAGGCATCAGTGTCTCAGTTGAGTAAAAGGAGAAATCTCCAATTAATGTAATAGTCTCTATTCTCTTTAGGCTAGTCATGTGAGTTGGGACAGGCTTATACACACTAGTTTGTGACTGGTAGTCAATCCCACTGGTTCTCAACCACAGTTTTATGGGGAGGCACAGAAATGCAGCAGCTGTGACAGGAGGCATGGGGGATGCAGCAGCTATGATTGAGTTAAATCATTAGCTTTTGATGGAGCAGCAAGGGGAGGATGAGTGAAGAGCAGACTCTGTTCTTGCTGCCAGTGGCCAGAATTCAGCCATGACTCTGGGATTTTTTTTTCTTATTATTCTACCTTCCCAAAACAAGGAGTTTGTCTTATGGAGGCATGCAATATACAATAAAAACAGTATGCTGCTTTAACATATACTGCTTTAAAAATTGGTAATAAGTGCTTGAGATCCTTTCAAGGGTTCTGTCAAGTAATGTTAGCACCGTTTGGCTTGCGAACATGATTTGCAAGATAAACCCAGAGGGTGCCTGGGGTGGGGGAGGGGTTTACTTAGAGTGGCTCTCAGGAGATGCCCTAATTAAAACCCTGCAACATCTCATGCATTCAATGGTCTGCACTTCAAAATGGTGGCCAGGATGCTTTAACTAGAGCTTGTTCAACAAGCTGCAGTTGAAGTGCCCCAAATGCAGACTCAGTTAATTGAGTTTACTTTGATGTGTTCTAATCAGAATATGCTGGAGCCCATGTATAGGCACAAGGGATTTCAGTTAGGAGTTCTTAGTATTAAAAACATTTCAACCTCTTGCGGTCTCATTCTGTAGACAAAAAACAAGTGAAAACCATAAGCTGACATTTTCCAAGAGATGCCTTGAGTCTAATAAAGGCTGTCTTGAGTCTAACAAGGTTGAGAACCACTCGTCTAGCCAATAAAAGATATTTACATGCACACACATACTTAAAGAATGGATAATTACTCCCCAATCCTAATTATAAATCATAATCTTATTAAAGTTAAATATATGTTTAATATGTGTCCTGATGAAGTCATGGAACTACTCATGTGCTTAAGCAAAGCATACAGAACCATTCAGGACTGAGACCTATTCCACTGTGTTTAAAAGATGGACTGAGAAAGGAATTTTGTGAAAATTTAGAGCCATATCATAGATTATTTGTTCTCCTATCTCCTCCCATTATGTTATGCTCAGACAGTCTAAATTGTCATTATCTGTTACCTTTGTGAACCGATTTTCAGACTTTTTACTCAATTTTATTTGCTTCCTTTGTTATCCTGCTGTAACCTAACTGTCCATTTAGTGGTGAGACCTGCTTCGGTGAACTAGTAGCACCAGTTTGCTGTCTGATTTGTGAAATCATTAATTTTGCATAGGTTGTAAGTCAGAGGAAAATTGGAGCCCTTCACATTGTTAAATTGTATACAAGGTCTGCTGTAAATATAAAATATGCTAGATTGTTAACTTTTCTATTACCACATCAGTCTTTAGGTTATGTGACAATGTTGCATTATTTTGGAGGTGACACAGTCTCTTTTTTTCCCCCTCAAGCTTTGTAACTCTGTTTGATAGCAGTGAAAGATTGTCTTTATAAAATGAGCTACCAATGGTGAAGTGAAATGCTTTATTTTTTAAACTGTAATTGAAAGAGCTGCAGAATAATTAACACAGTTCAGGTGTTATCTTACAAATTACAAATTATGGGAAATGAAGGGCTTTGTACCTGAGACAGTGCTGGAAAAATATAACCTTACAGGCATGAACTTTGTTCTTGGAAGGCAAATAAAGGCGAAAAGAACATTAGAGGTGAACAAAAATATGTTTCAAACAAACAAAACAAAACTTTACCTTGAAATAATCTGGGTACTCAACAGATAATGTATTACTTATATAGGTTAGGCATAAAATCCTTCTTAAGACTTCAGCAAAATATATGCAGCCTTTAGTGAAGCAAATACATATTTAAAAATCATATTTAGAAATAATTTTGTCCTCATTTACCTACTTAAAACCGCTTCTAGGGCTTTTCTCTTGCAAGAGTGAAGTGCATAACCAAATCTAATTCACTATAAGAAAATGCAGCTTTACTCTGATTTGTTTCCGTCAGTCACTAGGAGAAGAAACAAAGGTCACTGAACCCTGGTCTTGACAAGTTTATGAGATAGCATTCAGTTTATTTTTAAAATGTATTTAAGCATTCAGTTTATTTTTAAAACGTATTTATTTGGGGACATTGTGTGGTCCTCAGCTAGTAATGGGATACAGAACCTATCACCTTTAGGTGGCCAGTTTCAATCCAGTTGACATGTTTAGCAATCAGAGGTCCTTGCTCTCTGCTAGATCAGTGAATAGCTATGAAATGTTTGCTCTCAGTCTAGTTCACAGATTTCAATTACATTCACCCTAAAAAACCATGAGACTTTCTTATCATCTTCAATGGAGAGATCAAGAATTGAATGATCAACTTCTGTCTAGTTCAGAGAGAAGGCACATTGGCAGGGCAGTTTGGGACGATTTGACAATGGTGTATCGGTGGTTAATCAAAACTGCTTATTCTTCACTGCTGTTAATTCCAAGCATATTAATGGCTGTAAGTTTTTTCTGTAAATACATTTATTGTCAGCTTTTTTAAATGGTGTATGTTAAAGGAGTATATTGTTTCTTACTGCATACCATATGCCTTCCTAAGACACGCTCCTGTTTTTGGAAAGGCAGATGAAGAAAAAAAAGTTTTGTCCAGAGTCATGGTTAAATTCCAGCTGCATCATTTGCCCTTCCTTTGCTTCTCCACCAAAAATTAGGAGTTTAAACCTGTCACAACCACTGCATACGGATGCCCCCATTCTGGCATGGAAATCACAGTCCTTGCTTAAAATATGCACCCCAAATTTGGTTGGCTAGATTTTTGGAAGGAAAGGTACATGTGGTATTATGTGATATTTTAAGTACTTTTTGAGTAACTTTCGTTTTGTTAAAGGAAGTCATGTCACTTAGCAATCACTTAGTTTAAAATTCTATTATTTGGTGATTATGACATTGTGGCATGCACTAATTAATTTGGAATAGGTTTTAGTATGTGTTGAAATTTTAGTATGAAATTTCAACACATATTGGTAATATTTGAGGTAACAGCAACTACCATAACATCAAGGATATAAATGGTAGAATTCACATCATTGTTGCAATTTTTTGAGGAAATGGGTTTTGCCTGGGAGCCTTACCTAGAGATTTTGGGTGTAAAAAAAATCATCCTCATCTCTCTTAGGAGTCACTTAAATGCATTTTTAAGGAAGACCCTGCCACTTCTAGAGACCTTCTATGAATTCTTTTTACATTTTCCTGTGGATGCAGCCACAAGATAGAGTTTGTAGGATGCCAGGGGCTGAAGTGCCCCATGCACTGCTCTCCTTACCCTCTGGCCATACACATACAAACTCTACTGAATGGAACCATGGCCCATCTATAGCATTTAGTTTTGCAGAATTTTGCTCCACTGCAACAGTAAAAAAGAGTAGTTTTCATAGTATGTGCACAAAGTTGGAAGTTTTTGAGAAGACCATCAACATTTCTGGAAAGTGCTTTTCTGAATTTTCTCAATTTTGATTCTTCATCCACACCCTATGGGAGCTGAGGTGGTGCGGGCACTAGGGCACACAGTTGACAGCCCAGAGGTTGTTAGTATAAGGCCATAGCAGAAGCAATCACAGCATGGCCTGTCAGATTCCAACAAATTTGTGAATTCTACTAAGTACCTTTTCACAAGAACACAAAACAAGAAAGGAATCCAAGTGTTATGTGGTGATATTCAGTATTCCCCCTTTTTAGTCCTCTCTGTAATCCCAGAAATACACAGATTATGGGTTACAAAATTAAGTGTCTTCTGATTTTAAAACAGGGATATTTAATTTCTTTTAATCAGAGCTATCAAATTCACCAGGCCTTGTGAGCCACGTGAGTGTTATGGGGCTGGTCTGTGGGGTAGGTTAGACCAGGCCTGCATACTATACCCAGTATACAGGACCAATTGGGTGTGTGTGCCGTATACAGTGCAGGCCCTGATGTTTGTGTAACAGCAAGATTTTATTTTTCTTCTATCCTGTTAGTAAGTGCAGGGGCTCTGTAGTGAGTTTCTATCAATTATGTCTGATTCATCGAGCAGATGTGGGCTCAGGAGACTCTACTCTGATTATGACTGATCCTTTACTGAGCAGTTAGTCAATATAGGACCACACCAAGTTGATTCCATTAGAAAGAGGAAACAATACATGAGTCAAGGTTTTTTTTGGTTTAGGGTGGGTTTTTTTGGTGCTGTCTCTTTTACTTAATAAAGATGGAACACAAATTTTTATTCCTTTCCATGCACAGAAAGTCTTCTGTAATCAAATCGGTGATAATGCCTTTTTATTCAAACTCTGGGGCTAGGGACAGAAATTACACCTAAACTGGTATAAGTGATCAGAAACTGGTTTAAACCTGTAACAGAAAAAACAGTTCAGTGCACATAAGCCATTTTCAAAATGGCCAGATCTGGTTTAAGAACATTTTGGATGGATGTAGTATCAAACTTAAGTGTTTTAGGTTAAATCAGTTTATTGAATTTCTCTCTCAGATCCCCTCCAGTTTCAAGCAGAGTAGGGAGGCATGCTCTAGCACCCTCACTGCTCTAGTTGGCTTCTGGCCTTGGCTAATGCAAGCATGTGGCTGCATGTCTGGAATCAAATGTGAATGTCTGTTCACTTATCAGTTCAATCTACACAGTTTAAACTAAACTGTGAACATTGAATTGATTCGGCCTTGGGCTTTCTGACTGTCTGTACTTAGCCTCAGATTTCTGTCCCAGTTCCTTCCTGGCTCAAGTTCACTCTCAGTTCCCCAGCATCCCAGGATTTTTTGCACTTCCTCTGTAAACCCCAGGGTGGGTGGGCTAGCCTTGGCCAACTCTGTCTTCTCCAGGGGAGCCCCTGGACTGTCTCAGAGCTGAGGCAGCAAAACCTCTGCTCCCTCGCCTTTGTCCTGCTTGTACCTGTCAGTCTGGCAAGACATGGGTGGGGAGACAGGGGAACAGCAGCCTCTCCCACCCCAGCCTTGGCTCCTGAGAGCTCTGGTTTGTGAGTGTTGCTCCTCCACTCCACCTGCAGCTGGGTCGGCATGAGGCACTGAGGTGTTGGAGGGAGCAGAGGGGATGGAAGCACTCCCTCACCCCAGAGCCAGCACTCCAAGCCAGGGTGCCCATATGGGGAGGGCCCCATGCCTTGGGGGTTCCCCACTCTGGCCAGGTGTCCCCCTGCATGCGTCTGGCCAGCTGTGAGAGCACCTCTCTGGCTGCTGAGCACTGCCCCCTGCCAGTCTCTGACCTTCACAGGGGACAGCAAAGCAGCCCCCATCCCAATGATGATCCTGCTGGTCTGGATCAGGCCCACTGCCCCCCCACACACACACACCTTCCTCAGTGCCCCAGATCCCTGCTCACTTTGTCCCACCCTCTGATTACTTGTGGCTGCCCAGGCTGTCTGTCCCAGGGAGGAGGCAGGAAAAAGTTAAACTGCCAGGTTCTGCTTGCCTGGCTGGTAGGCATTTTAAGCCTTCCCTGCCTGCTCCCTGGGACAGGTGGCCCAGGCAGCCCCAGGTAACAGGGGCAGGGAGGAAGTGAACAGGAATCTGGAATTCGGGCCAGCAGGGGTGTGGGCAGACCTGGGCTCAGCACCCAGACTAGGGATCCTTTTCCTTCCTGCTGAGGAAAGCAGGGGATTGAGGGCATGTGCCAGATGGTTATTGGGGATGGGCTCTGCTCCACTGGGCTGAGCAATGGCCCACAGGCCGGGAGGCATGCTCTAGCACCCTCTGCCTTCTGGCCTGGGTCAGTGCGGACTTCTGCTTCCTTTTCTAAATTGAAAAATTAACCTCAGTTCAGTTCCTTATTGGTTTAATCTACACAGCCTGGAGCAGGGGTGGGCAAAATATGGCCTATCAACCAGATCTGGCCCATCAGGACATACTATCTGGCCCATGGGGCCCCTAAAAATTTTAGAAAATTAATGTTTTTCTGCCGCTGGCTCTTGTCAAAGATGACAGGAGTCAGGGGCAGTAGGAACCAGGGGAAGTCATGGCAGGCTTCTGCAACAGCAGGGCCCACCTGGCCCTGCCCCCCTGCCCAGGCAGAGGGTGGCTGCACCAGTGTGGGAAATTCAGGTAAGAAGTGGGGGAAGAGGGGAGGACTGGTCTTGCCATGCAGCTGGGAATTGGCAGGCAGTAAAGAAGTTGGGGAGGCAGGGGAGAATGGAAGCGAGTGGTGTGTGGAAGCATGGTGCCTGTGCCAGTGTCCCGGGGCCAGTGCCACTGGGGCCCAGAGCCGGGCAGTAGGAGTGCGGGGTCTGTGGAGCTGAGTTGGGCTGCATTGGCAGGGAGAAGGGGCAGCTGACCAGACTCTGTAGAGCCCCCACTGGCTGTAACCCCATGCTTCTACTGCCCTGCTCTGGGCCCCACTGGCACAGGCCCTGCACTTCCACCTGGCTGCTGCTGGCTTCTGCATGCCCTCTTGCTCCCAGTGCTCCTGCCCCAGCCCCATGGTACAGACAGGGATGAGTGGGCTCTGAGTGGCTGCAGCACAGGGCACCACTCATGGTGAGTGGGAGCGGCCACTTTTCCTCCGCGCTGTGCACCAGACCCACCACCACTGCTAGCCTGAGCCCCACATCAGCTCTAGGTTGCCTATTGGGGCTGAGCCACAGCAGCAGCAGCTAGGCACAAACTGCTGCTCAGCATGGAGGAAAGTGGCCCCTTAATTGCTGCCACTGCTGGGCAGTGTTTGCTGCTGCCTGGAGCTCATACTGTGGTAGGCTGTGGTGCAGCTGCTTCACCACCACATCTGTGCTGCCCAGCACGGCAGCAGTGGCCATGTGGGCCCCGCTCCCCCCTTCCCCCCAGCTTCAGGTCTGGCCCTGCTTCCACCCTCTCCCCCACTTTGGGTCTGACCCCACTCCCCCATCCACTTCGAGTCTGGTCCCACTCCTGTGCCACCTTGGGTCTGGCTTCATTCCCCCCGCTGCCGCTTTGGGTCTAGTCCTGCTCCCCTCCCCTCCAGTTTGAGACTGTTGCCGGCACAAGGTGCCCGAGGGAGGCAACAATTGGGTTCGTTGCCCGGTATGCATCGCGCCAATAAACACACTGGGGGGAGAAGTAGACAGAGTTTATTTGAGCTCAAGTAAAAGGCGCAGGGAGACTGTATGGTCTCAAATCCTGCGCCCCTAGCCCTGCAACAGTGTATATTTATACCTTGGTCATTTCCAGCAGTATTTTTCCACTAGCTGGCTCCCATCCCCCCGTTTCCCTCCTCCCTTCTCTCTCTGAGCGGTGCCCTTGCATTCCACAGATAACGGTTTTTAAGGAGTTTCAGTTTGCTTGTTACTCATCCTGTTTCCCAGTATTACAGGAGGTTACAAAAGTTCAAAGAAAGGGTTACAAAGGTTCAGGAGGGGGGGCCCTGGCTCGCCTGGGCCTAGAGCAGAGCGGCTTCATCAACACTCGTGGTCTTCCATCCCTCTGAGTTACCTAGGGTTATGCCCAGTGACACCAACAGGTCTGAACCTTCCCCCCTCCCCCCTGCTTTGGGTCTGACTCTGCTCCGCTCCTCCTCCACACTTTGGGTCCAACCCCACTTCTGTCTTCCCCCCCACCACTGTGGGTCCAGCCCTGCTCTCCCCCCCCGCCCAGCACTTTGGATCTAGCCCTGCTCCCCTCCCTCCCCCTCACTTTGGGTCCAACCCCTTCACCCCTGCTTTGGGTCTGGCCCTGCTCTCCCACCTCCCCCCAGGGACTTTGGGTCTGACCCCACTCCCCCTCCTCCCCCCCACCGCTTAGGGTCCAGCCCTGTTCCCTGCTTCCCCCATGCTTTGGGTCTGACCCCGCTCCCCCTCTTCCCCCCTGCCACTTTGGCTCCACCTGGCCTGTGTCCACCTGCCTCCCCACTCTCCTCCCTCCCTCCCTGCCTGCTACCTCCCCCTCCCTGCCAGCTCTTTGGCAGTGGGGGTGCCGCCACCATGATTCCCCGCCCCTTTGCTTTCAGGCAGGGAGGCAGGGAAGCTCTGGATGGCTGGGGCATATTCCCTGCCTCCAAACTTCCGCAGCAGCAATACAAACTCGGGTCCGCACAGCCAGGCCACTCAGCCAATCGCCACCTGTCCTCTTGGCAGCATATGTGCAGTTGACCAGAAGCATTGCAGACAGGCATACAGACAGACACACAGACAGACTAAGCCTTTTATTATATTAGAAGTTATTATCACCAAAAACCAGAATGGACAACAGACAAATGCTTTTACAAATATTTCTCCATGTTACATTTTTTGCGATGTAACCATAAGCGTATTATAGAGCTGGCGCTAAAACAGAACTGGCACTAAAAAATCAATTAATACTTCTTCCTGTTCCAGTTGAACACACGATATATTTTTGTGGGAAGTTCACCACAATCACTTCCACAAGCATTGGAGGTTAATATTTATTGGTGAAGAAACTGGTATGTGCTAAACTGGTATGAAAACAGTGATCATATAAGAGAGGCAAAAGCTTGGAACAATTTCTTATAATTCTTGCTATGAATATTTTTGAATTATATTCAGAACTTTTAGGGGGGAAAATGCTTTTACGTTTTAAGTCAATATTTGTTGTCTATTTTAAAAACTACAATGGTTGTTAAGACCAAAAACTGTACCCCTTGTGGAAATAATTTCAGTGCTTAGACATACTGGAAACATTATGACCTAAGTTAATTTGCTCATCTGTATATGTTAATACAAAAAATATGCTATCTGGAATAAATTTCAAAATAATACATTCAACATACTAGAAATAGTTCCTGAGTGTAATTTTGTAAGTGTGCTCAGAGCAGAAATTATTTTGGCTGATGACAGGATGTTACTTTGCAAAGTAACACAGCAATGTTACTTTGAAACAACTCATTGGGAAAAAAAATTACTGGGCATTTATCTGAATGCCAGGATTTAAAATGCATCATTCTTAAGCATTATAGTGAAAGTTACTAACCAAAATTGCAGATATGTTATCATCATAGATCTGGGAACAGAACTTAAAACAAAATCCTAAGAAAATTCAGTGCAGTAATGAGATAGCTAATGATTAATCTCAAGTGGTATAAAGTGTTTAAATTTACAAATGTTGTGACTTCTTTTAAGGTAAGCTTTCCATTTTACCTTAAAGAGCTTAAGCAGTTCAACTTATCTAAATCCAGTGGAGCAAAGGTTTCTGCTCATTAAAAAGTGAAATAAGAGTGCAGTGTAGTTTCTATTATGCCTCTTTGAGCCCTGATGTGTATTGACTGTACTTTATCATAAATTTTCTATAACATTCAGTTTCTTGGAGATGTACTATTTACTGATACCATGACGATGAGAGATTACTTTAGCTAGTAATGAATAAAAAATGGGTGGAGATGGGGGGCACAACAGGGTGTATTCAAAGGGACTTTGGCTTAGTTTTCAAATAATCAAATTATTTTGGTTTTGTGTCATTATATCAGTGTTTCATTTAGCTGCTTTTTCTCTCCTAGGCTGAGCAGGCTCAACTGAATTAGCATCAATGTATTATGGACTCAGAGTGAATAGTTTTGGTATTGCTGTGGACATATCTCATTGGATTTTAGGTTTTCAGAGGGATTATCGGGACACAAATACTAGCACCAGCTCAATTTATATTAGCTGGAACACTGAATCAATCCAGTTTTGTAGAAGGATCCCATTTGTACTTCATGTGGGAGAAAGATAACATAGCCACATACACAATAAACTCTTAAAAATTCATGATATACCAAATTCCTAGCAGAAATCAACTCAGCCAGACCTAATTCATGGTCCCCTAAGTTTCCATAATACATGCGCTAAATACAAGGCAGGGAATATTAAGGTTTACAATGCAACCAGAGCCCACAAATTAATAATAGCTAGCTCTTATCTGAAGTTTGTTATCAGTAGATCTGACAGTACTTTGAAAAAAAATCAGTATCATTATCCCTATTCACCTAGGCTAGGGACAGACATTCAAAAAGCCTGAATTGATTCAATCTTTGCAGGTTAGTCTAACCTGGCTAGGCTAAATCAGTTTTGTAGCTGGACAGACATCCCAGAAATGCAGGCACATGCCAGGAGTGGCTCAGGCTAGAAGCCAGGGGGTGCTAGAGCAGTCCTTCCACAGCATGGAGCTGAAGAGGCCATGGCCAGGCTCTGGCAGGAGCTCTGAATAGCCCAGCAGGGAATTGATAACAGTGTTTATCACCCAATTAAGAAAACAACATCAGGGACTGTAGCCAGCATGTGGTCTCCTACCTAATACACAGGCACCTCCCCAGCAAGTCAAAGGGGAGGGGGGAGTTGCAGCTTAGCAGGGGAGGGGAGGGGAGGAGGGAGCAGTCCACAGTCTCTGGAGCTCCAGCAAGGGAGCAAAGGGGAGGGTCAGCTCTGCTGTGGAGCAGAGAGCTCCGCCCAGCCCAGAGAGCATACGGGAAGTGTCTGGTTTATCTTAAACCAGCAAGGGATTTGGGATGGACATTGTATAAATGGGTTTGAGCCAAATCATTTAAGTCTGATTCTACATTCAACCAAGTTTTTCTCAAACTGGTTTCAGCCATTCTCAAACTGGTTATGTGCACTGAACATCTGTTCCGTTACAGGTTTAAATCAGTTTCTGATCACTTAAATTGGTTTATGTATAATGTCTGTCCCTAGCCCTAATGGGAATAATGATTAAAAATGAACATCAACAAACAGATTATACCTGATAGAGAAGCTTGTTTTTCTTCCAAAATGCACCTGAGAAATACTTCACTAAGAATTAAAGCTGCTATGCTATGGTGTGTTCCTGTGAGCAGTAACTTGTGTTTCCCCAGAGACAACCAGCAGCGGCACATATTTGTGCCACTGCTAGTTGTCCCTGGGCATACCACTGCATGTGCACTCTGGCATGCAGGAGATCGGCCTGGGTGGGTTAAGGGAGGTTGGACCCAGCAGCCTTGCCCAGGGTCCTGGGGGCCTCTTGGGGCTGCAGCAGTGGCGATCAGGGCACGCAGAACCTGGCTGGTAGTTGGAGTGTGGCTCTGGCCAATCAGGCTCCAATTTTATACAGCATACAATGCAGCCTTGTGCACCGCATCACGTTTTTGGCACACTTTTGTTTTATTTACACCAGGATCTCCCTGTGTCAAAACACCCCTGCTGTATGTTAATTAGCGGCATGGCAAATGCATATACATGCAGTGTGTACAGGTTGCAGCACTGCAGATGGGTTTGTGGCCCTGCAAACAGCACATGCATGCTTGTGGGGATGCACTCATAAGGTAGCATTTATTCCTAGAAACATAATACCTAGAAATAAAGAGGAAATGATGAATCAGGTGAATATCCAAATATCTAAGTTAGACATACAAGTGCATGGCTTTTATGTTCATAGGTTTGCAACCAAGATAATCTCAGCTTCACTTTATTGTTTTTATCCTCCAAAAAATATAAGCAAAGTTTATAAATAGAATCTTGAAATACTTAGCCAGAGGTTCTTCCTCTTGCCTGATCATAGATACATGGGATGAAAGTGAAAAAGGAAATAATAAGATGTTGTGACCATCACTTAACACTGTAACTCCTAAATCAGAAACTATGTTTTTGACCTTTGCCTTTGACACTAAGATTAATTATATGGGGATATAGTATAATCATTTAGTACAAACATTCATTTACAACTGTCTTTTATTTGTAGTACCTACACGTCTGTGTCAGCTTTGGCTCAATACAGGATTAACTTTGTTGTTGGTGTTTTCTTTCAGTGATGATACAGGCCAGGAATAGTTGGAGTATTTGGCAGGAAAAGAAACCTCACAAACCTTAAAAGCTTCATAAATCTTTTTTCATGTGAAAGTTGTTTTGTGTAAATTCTCAGAAATGTGCAAGATTAATGCATAATTAATTCCAGAACATTGTTTCACATAGAAGTAATGTATGTGTACATTACAGCCACAATATGCTTTAATTTAACATTGCTGGAGATGGCTGAACAGGAAAATATTTCAAAAGTCACAGTAAACATAAGTTGTTATTTAATAATATGAAATGTAAATATAAGTGTAAATTTTACTATATCACAGCAGCATTTGATTATTAAAATAGTCATAATAAGTCCAGTGTTAACACCCAGATCATTGCAGTTTGGGCATTAAAAATGGAAGATGTAAACTTGAAACAGTTGTTTTGATTTTTAACTTGACCACACACATGAAAAGGAATATAGTAAAATATGAGCTCCTATAACAACACAATGGTGGACTGTTTGAATCTTTATTTACTTAAATAATATCTGTTGTAAAAAGATGTGCCAAACTACATTTTGAAAAGAGTACACAAATCATTTTGAGTGTGCTCTTTATGTAATATTCATTCACATATCTCACGTGAAATCAAAAACAGAACTCATGCATTTGTTTTGAGGTTATAGTGATGGTGTGAGGTACTTTAAAGTCAGTCAAAAATATGGACTTCTGCATTCCTGCATACATTAGTTGATCTATTGACCTGTTATCTTTTGTCAGGATTTTTAAAGAAAAAATTAAGAACAATTCACTCTGGCTGCAGCAGCTCAGGGGCATCCTCGAGATTCTGCTGCATGCCTTGTCCCTGGGGGGGTGGGATAGGATGGGTCAGGGCACCGTGGTGCAGCCCACAGTGCTGGGGGAGCTTGCAGCTTAGAGGACCCATGAGGCCCAGTGTGGTTGGGGACCCCACAGCCAGGCATCCAAAGGTGAAGTGGGGCATCATGTGCAATGATTAGGGGAGTTCCCACCTGCATGTACAGGGAAACACCTGTGCATATGGTGGGGGGGGAGCACCTGTGGTGTGACCTATGGGACATACACTCTCAGGCCACTTAGAGAATGGAGAGCCCTGATGTACAAGGTGATGGAAACATTAATAGTTGATCATTGCTGATTATGTAAATTTATATGAGCTCAAAGCCAGTTTTGGGATGATGCTGAAAATCCCAGAATGCTGTCCAGATCATCAGAATTACTGCGTGCTCTGTCACCCTATTCTTATTTGGTTCATGAGCTCTTGTCTCCACATAAAGCTGCTGTGGACTGATTCATTACCAATATGCCACTTTAAAAAAACCAAACAGTATATTTTACAATATAAAACAATTGTTTGCCAGGTCACAATACTTTTCTTTTTTGGAAAACAGTTCCTTTCAAGTAGACTGAGAAGTGTGTATAATGTGGTTGAGACTAAATACTGATTCAGTTAAAATTATATAACACTACATTAATATAATTTTCAAATTGCATGGTTAAGCCTTCAGTAAATCAAAATGTTTTGCCTTATAAGCTTAACTGTGCCCTTTGTCCTAATGCATTATAATAAAGTCCCTTATTACATGCTTCTAAATTATTATTTTTATAAGATAGCAACCTTACTCAATGTATAGAATAATTCCTTTTCATAGTATTGGATGATATAAAAATAAATTTCCTCTGTGTTGATTAGCACATTGATCGTACTAATTACTTTTATGTAGAAGTCTGATGCTAAGAAGGCTAAATTATTGCTACCGTTAAAGAAAAAGCATGGCCCCTATGTGTTTGACTTTACAAATCACTTTTAAGTCCCTCACAGACATCCCAAATGGTCTGTTTATCACCTCTATATCACTAGAAAATATATTCTTCCTTGCAGTCAAAGAGGGAAAATCTGTTCCTATAAATTTGTCTCCTGTGGGATATTACCTTCTGATCCTCATAAGTGTCTTCTTTATCTTAATCCACATACAGAAAAACCTTTTAATGACTATAAAATACAGGGCTAGTATCTTCATGAACTTCATTTATTCATATAGTTACTTAGTCAGCATTTAATTCCATTCAGGTGTATAGATATAGTGGATACTGCCCATGCAGTTCTCAATATAGAATTGCAAATGAGTAACTAAAATAAGAGAGGTCTGTATTTTTGCAGCATGCCACCCTAATGCCCTTCCTTTTGGTGATTCAGTTCAGCAATCAAATTCTTCAACAATTTGTTTCTTACTTAGGTACTTCCATAATGCTCTCTGAGAGCTGTTTAACAAGTGGGGGTGTGGGATGGGGGGAAAGAGAGGCAGGGTGGAAAGCCCTACTCCTTATGTCAAAACAAGCTATCCCAGTTAGCAATTGATATTCTATGTGCAGAGCTGTAACTACCAAAGTATGCACCTGGGTGGCAGTGGTAGCAGGCCTGGTGGCAGGGGCTGGGTTGCCAGTTGTGGTGGCCAGGATGGCAGTGGCTGCCATCTTCCTGTAAGTGGGCTACCAGGGCTGGTGCCTCTCTCACCTATGTCTTGACAAGTTACTGTCTATGTGCTGTTCTAGGCTATGAAAACCAGTGGCCAGAGAGTAAATGGGAATCACTGTTCAAAATCCTTTTTCTCAGCTGTGTTGCTTGGCTCCACTGCACCCCTTATTTTCATAACCATACTGTTTATTCTTTATTTCTCCTTCCTTATTCACGAATATTTCCTGATAGACATTGATCTTCCCCAGCGAAAGTTGCAGTGCAATAAAGTGCTCTATGTGTGGTGAAATGACAATATTGGATGCTAAGAAAGGGAAGTTCTGTTTAGTTTATGCAGTTAGTTAATTGCTCATTCCTTTGTTTATGGTTTGGATTGGGAAAACAGTCTACAAACTGTGTTAACAAAGATGGTTTTATCTTGAAAATAGCTCCACTATGCATTTGTTACATGCATGCTCAAAAGAAAAGGCATGGATAGTGCAGACCTAGAGATTGTTTCTTTTCCTGCAAAAACTTTGTTTTTACAGTTTTGCTATAATAAATGCATAGTGAAAAAGCCCATATTCCCTACACCTTCCCTTCCAGTTTTCTTCATATAATGTCCTGTATCCCATGCTGGCACCAGTAGGGAAATGCTCAATACTTGTATGTCCTCTCCTTTCTCCCTTCTTACACTCGCCTTGTACACCCTACATCTGCGTTTCTGTGCTCTTGCTACCATAGCAACAGATGGCAGCAACACACCAATGCACCACCTCCAGTAGATGGAAATAGACAAGCAAAATTATATGTGCACTCAAGCATTTTACTGTGAAATAACATTAACATTAAAGTATGTAGATCTGTAATAAGTGTACATAATGCATGCATGGGTTCAGAGTGGGACAAAGAATACAAATTAGTAAAACTGGACAAGTTATTGTAGGCTCCACTTAAGCTGGTGCCTTAGTTGGGGTAAAACAGGAGTTCATCCCAACCTAGACTCTGCAAACCAGGAGAAGCCAACCCAGTTCCCGGTGTATCAAACCCATTCTGACTTCATCCATCTGTCTACCTATGTATCCATTTATTCATATTTCTACAGTGATTCTCACCATAGAATATTAGCTAAGCAAGATGATAGGTCCATAAGAATTGGAGATATTCCCTTTTCATCTTCATCAAATTTTAGCTTATATTTGTGATTCTAGAGCCAATTTTAGTTTGTAGCTGTTTAGGTTTTTTCATCTTTAAAAGTGGAACATACTTCTTTTAAAATATGTGAGTAGATGTAAGATTCCACCTGGTTTTACTCAAATTCCACATTTTGCTATTTAAGAGGGTTCCTATACTACTTCTTTCATACTTAAACATGCTTTATCAGTCCAATGTGCAGTTATTACAAGTTAGTTGCTTTGTTAGGCTTTGGAAAGAGACTGGATGAGGATCCAGTACTGAATGGAGACACAGTGTTGTTTGTAAAAAACTAGTGTGATATATATGCTGACTTATCAAGAGGTGGGATCTCACATGATGTTCTTGTAGGTGCATGATGTTCTTCCCTGTGGTCTGCTCTTGGTAATCATCACTTGATCCATATAATGTGCAAAAATACAGTCCTGTAAAAATCATTATTTTGAGCATGAGATCCTCAGGCCATTGGAACTAAATTTCGAACTTCAGTGTTGTTTGTGTGCTCACTACAGTATATTCATGTTAAAGGTACAATTATAACAGTGAATGTTTACAATTTTCAATAGAAACAAAATATGTGGCATTCAAGTGTTATAGGGCTGAATATGAATTTAAACTTCAACTTAAGATTCAGAAAAAAAATCACCTGATTTTATGGAGTGTGGATGGGCCTATCAAAATTTCTCACACTTGGGGACTTATATTTTTCATCAGCCTTCTTTTGCTGTGGATATATGTATACAACTCAAGAACAGACCCCAGGGAAGTTGAAAAAAATATATTATTCCAGTGTACAGCATAGAAACTATCATTATTTTTAATTTATGACCTATGTAAGGAAAGTCCTTAAAGCTATTCCTATGATGGCAGGATGCACAACAGAAAAATATTATGCATAACAATTCACAATGAATTGTTGCTTTCACAGCAGATGTCCTGATATATATGGCTCTTCTGTGAGCTCATTTTATTGCCTGGGTAGAATACCTTTTACTCTGATGGTGCATATGTTTGATTCTATCTGTGTGCGTCATAATTCGAAAAATTAGAAAAATGACTGCAGCTTGACCAAGTTGAAAGCTAATGTTGCTCCATGCTTGACATCCTTTCATGTGATTGTACTACTTCCATCAGCTTTTAATTTCTAGGATGTCTTCTCTTATTCTGTGTCTGTATGTCACTAGTGTTTGAATTTGAAAGATAAACTCATTTAAAAGGAGAACTATCCAGATTGTAATGTATGTGAGTGTGCTTTGTAAATGCACTTTTATACAATATATTTATGTTTGTGAAAGAATATTCAAAAAGTGAAAGAAGCTGCAGTGGAAAGTTCTCTTTATTCTTTTGTGTGTGTGCGTGCATGTGAGTGTACATTCATGTGAGTATGCCTGTATTAAATAACCCTCTGAAGTAATGGTAACTCAAAATGGTTAATTGATTCCAGTCCAGTTGTATTCATAAGTGCCTTTCATCAGCTTAGTGACACAGTTATAAAACAACTACATAAATGCATCAAAGCTGTCACAGCCTGGACAATTCCCATTCTCTGGACAGACACCAGTCTGGTGTGATCACATCCAGCACCTAAGTCTCAATCAGAGTAGAATCAGATCACCATTCTTAGCTCTGGGTCTTTCAAGTTCACTCCCAGGGGAAGAGCTTGTTCTTATGTAGTAAGACCCCACAGTTCCCAGAACTAGTGCTACTACCTCCTTTGCTCCCACTTCTATGTTTCCCTGTAGCATTCACTCAGCTGTGGGACCTCCAGTATCCTACTTACACTTTTCAAGTGAAGAGTGACATCAGGCATGGCACATGGGAATATAATTTCTTATCTACAAATAAGTTGTGGTATCAGAATATTCTGTGATATCAAAAGTCATGCTTTTAATCAAAAATTGTACCTTTAATTGGCTGTCAGAGAAGTATATGAAAAGACTGTTGGAGCTGTGTCTGAATGATGAGGGGCTCTTCTATGTACCTTTCAACCAGATTTACAACTAAACATTGCATATGTGACTTGGACAAAAGCTCATGAAAGTCATGGGTTTATGGAATACAACCGATTAGTGGACACAGTCCGACTAGACTCAAGGCATCCCTCCAAAACTCTTTAGACTTTAACGAGAACCCATTAAAAACAATATAAATATAGTATAATTTGTTATTCATTAATATATTATTAATTTTGAGCCCTGTGGCTCTGTGAGAGAGAATCTAGGGAGGCCTGGCCAGTAGGGGCAAAATGCAGGGGCTGTACACCCAGCAGATGGAGCTCCAAGGGAGTGGGAGGGGTAAAGGGTGGTCAAAAGGACATGAGGCCTAGAAGTGGGTAGGAGGCACGTCAGGGGGGTGCCATGGTTCTGTCACTGCCACCACTGCCACAGTCAGATAAAACTTGTCCCGAATACCACATGCAGAGCTAGTTTAGGAAGCACCTGTTATAGTAGCACATACTGTTGCCACAGCCCTTCCTTGTCTGACTCTGCATGGTGTCTGATGGTGTAAGACAGGGGTTTTCAACCTTTTTGGGTCACTGTAACCCCAGCAGCTGTTTGAGAAGGCAGGAGTCCTCTGGTGGTCAGATGAGCGGAGGGATGAGCTGCTGCTTATAAAGAAAAATGGTTATCATCTGTTCTCTGTGTCCATGGTGGGCAGGGCAAGAAGTAATGGGCTTAAATTCTAACAAGCAAAATTTAGCTTAGATATTAGGAAGAAATTTTTATCTACAAAGGTGGTTAAGTACTGGAACACATTACCTGAAGGGGCTATACAGTTTCCATCTGTGGAAATTTTTACAAGCAAGTTAGATGGGATGGCTTAAACAGGGATGTTCCTGCCCTAAACAGAAGGTTGCTGTAGATAACCTCCTGAGCCCTATATTTCCTCAATTTCACTCTGGAACTGAAATCAACAAATCAAAAACTTCTCATCAAACTGATAGGAATGGCAAAAGAGGCCCAATTGTCATTAGGCCTGTGCGTCACTTAACAATTTTTAATAATAATTGTTTTAACAATTCATAATTTTTATACTGCTTTTAAGGAATTCAGTGTCAGTACTCAACTGTTAAGTCATGTTGGTTAGTTTTACTGGAGGACATAAATCACATAATTTGTTTCTGTTTTCCAGTTGGATGAGCATTGTGTATTCCCTGTTTACTGTTCCTTATTAGTTCCTATATAAATTGTTCTCTACTTACAAGGAAAAAGAAGTATTTTTATAAATGCTAGCCCTCTAGACTCAATTTTGGGCTCTGAGTATAAGCTGTTTTTCTTCCTTTGATATAATCTTTATTAAAGCTGCTTCAACTCAGGTTGTGCCCTTTGTTATTGCTATATTTTTACAATCCTACTATTTTCACACAATGCTTTTAATGGTAATGTATTAATAATCTGTTTTCAGTTTGTTGAACTGTGTAAATAATGGAATTTAAACTATTCTATTAATGATATAGACAAAGGAGTAGAATCTGATTATTTTCCTTAGTTATACTGAATCTGTACTATTAGAAGGGATAAAAAGCAGTAAATACTTGATGGCTAGGGACAGCAGTGATCAGGAACTGGTTTAATCCTGTAACAGAACAGAAATTCATTGCACATAAATCAATTTTAAAATTTGACAAACCTGGGTTAGATAAACTTGGATGGATGTACTATCAGGCTTAACTGATTTAAGTTAAACCAATCTCTGGAACATCTGTCCCAGATTCCCTCCCAGCACAAGTTATGTCCCAGTCCCCCAGCATCACAGGATGCATTGTCCCTGTCCATCCCCCCTCTCCCCAACACTTATCACAGGACAGGCAGACTAGCCTTAGCTGTACTGTCTGCTCCAGCTTACCTGGGGCTGGCCCCACCCCACATCTGTCACAGAGCTGAGGCAGCAATGCTTCTGTTGCCCTGTGGGGTCAGGCCAACTCTCAGGATCTCAATAGTGCACTGGTAGACGGGAGGGTGTGACACAGTTGCACATATACAAACACATAAATCAATTAGGTGCATACGCACACGCACACACTACCAACTCAGGCACATACACATCCAAACCAGCCTAGGCACATGCATACCTATCACCAATTCAAGCACATACACTATATACCCCAAAAGTTAGACAAAAATCAATTGTCCATACCTGCACACTCAGTATACATATACAGATCACTAATTCATATATCATGCACACCAGGCTTGTCCAAAATACAGCCCACAGGCCGCTATGCAGCCCGCCAAGCCATTTTATCTGGCCCTTGGCGGCACTGCCACTGCCACTGTGAAGCGCAGAGCTGCTGCTGAGCGCAGAGCCATGGCAGAGCTGCTGCTGCTGCCGCAAAACACGCAGCCATGGTGGAGCTGCTGCTGCTGAGTGCGGAGCTGCCGCTGCCGAGTGCGGAGCCGCCTCTGCCATGGAGCGCGGAGCTGCCTCCGCAGAGCATGGAGCCACGGCAGAGCTGCTGCTGCCGAGTGTGGAGCCTCCACTGAGCATGGAGCCATGACAGCGGCAGCGAGGCAAGGCGGGCAGGGCCAGCCTGCAGGCCCCAGCCACCAGTGAGGAGAAGGGAGCTGCTTACCCCTGCGGGGCCAGGCTTATCAGAGGGCTGGGCTCATCAGTGAGCCAAGTCCTGCTGCTGCTGCCCTGAGGGCTGCGCGGCATGGGGCTGCCCCAGCCGTGCCTGATTAGATGACCTGGGGATAGCACATGCAGCTTCTTCTCTGGCTCCACCCCTTGCCCCCAGCACGTGGCCAGGGGAGCTGCAGAATGGCCCGCACCCTGCCCGCATGTGTGGTGGATGGAGGCACGAGGTAAGTTCCCATGCAGAGCTGGGGCGCCTTGGGGCCAGGCCTGGGCTGTGGGGCACGCGGTTGCCAGAGCCGGGCTCGGCGGGAGGCAGGAGGGCGGGATAAGCTAGTCCAGGGATGTTCAGATCTGGTGAGGTTGTGGGCCCCAGATAACACCAGCATGTGTTACACAGGCTGCACGCTGTGGGGGTGGGCCCCTAGGATTCCCTCACTGCAGGGGCTGCCCCAGCAGCATGCATAGCCCCATCCTCAGCCATGCAGGCTACATTTGCAGGTCATGGACCACTTCTCCCCACCGCCCACAGGCCTTTCCCCCTTGCACAGCAGTGGGAAAGGTAGCTGCCCAGGCCCATGCCCTATATATTAACTGCTTGCAGACCCCATGTAGACTGTGGGTGACATCCTGGTCCGTTGTGGGCCACATGTGGCCTGTATGTTGTCAGCTGGGCAGCCCTAATCTAGTCCAACCCCCTGCACAGAAAAATGATGTCCTGTTCCTAAGCCATACCAAACATACATACTTTCTGAAAACCACAACTTCCCTAGGCACATTTCCAGACCCATTTCATTGTCACTTCCTGTAACTTCATTGGTCTCAAAAGTCATGTGACATCACTTCCTGATGTGATACCACTTCCTGTGAGGTCTTTGAATATGGCTCACCGGCCCACTGGGTGATAACGTTCGTGATCCGGCCCCGCATTCAAAAAGCTTGGACACCCCTGATGCACACAGTGACATATATATGTAGCTTCGGGCTGGAAACTGAGGTAAACAGCTAAGATATGGTGCGGGGTGGGGCGCGGTGCAGATAAGTGATGGCAAGGAGGAGACGGCCAGGAAAGAAACTGAAGCAGAAACCTGGAAGCTCAGGTAAAAGGCATTGGGGACAAGACAATAACAGTGGCAGAGATCAGGGGAAAAGGCAGTGGGGATAAAACAGTGGCAAAAAAACAGGGAGTTTGGAGGGAGAGAGGAGCTCAGGGCAGGTGTTGGAGGTGGCGGTGAGCCAGAAGCAGGAAAAGGAGAAATGAGACAGAAGTTAGAGGGATTAGGAGCAGAAACTGGAGCAGGGCCAGAACTGTAGTAAAGCAAAACCCAACTCAGGGGTCCAAATAACAGTTTTATTAAACAGACAACACACTACACAGCCCCATGAAATTATTGGTTTATACATGCATGCACGCACGTGCATGCACACATACACACACACACACGCACGCACTCACAATGGCAGCAGGAGAAAGAGTCTCAGTGGAAGGGTTGGATTCCAGGTGGGGAAGAGAAACACAGTCCAAATCCTTGGTTGAAGAGAGGATGGGGGGTGATAGCTACCTATCCAGGCTGGAATGGGGGCTTTGTCCACTAGGTGTTGTCCAGAGGGGCATCACCAGCAGGGCTTCTGGGTGGATAGGTGGTGTGGCATGCTGCTAGTCCAGATGGAGAGGGCATCCCAAGGAGTCAGTCTTCATTATCCCTTTTTATGGGGCAAACTACCTATGATCTCCTATGGGGAGGGCCTATCCAGGCAAGGTCTATTCTATTCCAGTGGGTTCCTGGTGTTCTTACCAAGCATGTGCAGCCTTGGCACAATGGTGGGTTGCCTTATCTTTTGTTTCTTGAATGCTAAGGGTGGTTCCAAGGGCTGGGTCATTGGTCCAGGTATTGGTGTTGATGGTTTGGTCATTCAGAGGGAGCTATTTTTCGACCTGCTGCCATTGTCTCTCAAGAACCAAGTTACATAGGAGGGGTAGGCATGAGTCATGGGTTCACAATGGGGCATGGGGAACAAGATGGAGACTCGACAAACAAAATGAAAACTTGACATGACTTATGCTAACTTACATATGTAGGCCTAAATCATATAGTACCAGTAAAGCAGTAATGTGGAACAGTAAAAATCAATATATACATAATAATTATACAATACAAAGGAGGAAAAAAACAAACAAATACAACTTGCTACCAACATAAAATGCTGAAGCTTATCTTATGCCTTAGCTCACTTATACTTATCTATAGGGAATAGAGAAGGAGAGAAAAAGTGAGAAATGGTTGGGGAAGGGAATGGTTGGGGAGGAAAATAAATACCAAACCAAAAAAAAAAAAAACCAAAAAAACCAAAACTGGGGGTTTTGTTACACTTCTGCTCCCCAGCCTGGTCCTGCCTGTGCCTATTAGCCCTTCAGGGAAGTGGCCTGGAGGAAGGCGGAGGAACAGAGCCCCCCCACAGCCCTGAGCCCTGGTCTGCAAGGGTTGTCTCTTCACCTTTCCAGAACAGGACAGTGTGAGTCACTGACCCACTGTGGGGAGGGGGAAAGGAGTCTCCCCTCCTGGGGCTGGCTCCGAGCCTGGCATCTGCCCCATGGGGGAAGTCCTAGCTTCTGGGGGTTTTCCCTGGTTGACACAGGATCCCTCCCAGTCCTGGTCTGCTCAGTTCCAGGGGGTGATTCCCTTTCCCCATGAGGCCAGCCAGAACAAGTTACTGATGCGCAGGGGGGAGGGAGGAACGAAGCCCCCAGTCTGGTCTCGGCCCTCAGAATAATGCAGCTGGGCGGGGGGCGGGGGATGGGACAGGCCAGCCTGGGGAGATGCGTGGGGCTCCCCTTGTGGCCAAATGCCTGGCTTTGTGGGCCGGCACTGGGAGGGGGGCTCTTGCCCCCATAGGGGATAGCAAGGGTTGGAGGTGTGTGCTGGGCAGACAAATAGGGATGGAATCTGCTTGGCTGGGCTGGGCAATAGCCAGCAGGCTAGCAGGCATTCTCTGGCGCTCCCTGCCTTCTGGTCTGGGTCAGCACAGGCCTCTGCCTGCCTTGCTCAAATGAAAGTTCATTATCTGTTCAATCTACACAGCTTAGAGAAACCTGCAAAGATTGAATTGATACTGCCTTAGGCTTTTCTGCCTAAGTCTGTACTCAGCCAATATCACTGATATGGGCAGTGATATGAGTTCTAAATATATACATGCAATGATACCTTGTGGCATAATGTGTTTTATCATACAGAATTATGAAGAGTAGTATCATACTTTAAAATATCTCAGCAGTTTTACCCTTAGTACCAGTCATATGTTTTTCATTAAGAACTTTGGTTGAACTCCCAGCCCCATTGAAGTCAATAGCCATACTCACAAGTATTAGTGATGTCATGATATTACCATGTGTTTTTTGGGGGCGGGGAGGGGGTGTTTCAGTTTCATGCAACTGGTAATTTCATCCATGTTAATGCAATTTATGTTCAACCTTCTTTATAGGAATTTCTAATGCTCCAGTTCCAATAATATTAATGGGAATTAAATATAATAATGGTCTGTTTAATCCAGAATCTAGTTCCAAAAGTGAGCAATGTAGATGCTTAATGGAAGATACAAATTTCCTATAATCCTCCTAAATAGTGCTGTACTGATATGACATAAGTATGTGCCTTCCTGATGCTATTTGGAGGTCAGTTCAAGTCCTGAATTGTTACTGTTGTTCAACCTCAATATTTTTATCCAGGGACTTCAGATATAAACTTCAGTCATATGGAACTAAATCTTGAGCCTATTGAAATAAGTAGGAAAATGAACTGACAAAAGTATTAAAAATGCTTGGGGGGGGTTCTTGGGGAAAAAAAACAAAGAAAGGTATTTGAGAATTAGCAAATTATCCTGAGATCTAGGCTATGGAGATGTATTCAGTTCCAGTGCTAAGAAATTCTTACATATAGAAAAATTAGGATGGGGCCGGAGCATATAGGTACTCCATTCGCCTTGCTGTAGAGGTATACAGACACCTCAAAGGTGAGTATTCCTTCCAGTGGTGGCTGGAGGCTTAATCCTTGGTTTGACCAGCCCTAAGGGAGCCTAATCACTGACAGCCTTTCCTCTCCCTTGCCATGGAGTAGGGCAGGCTGTTGATAAACAGCTGGCAGAGCCAGCAAGCTCAATCCATCCTGGGATCACAGGAGAGGTTGGTGTAGGTTAATGTCCTACCACTCCTTGCACAGCTTCATGCTGACCCCATTATGTGTAGGAGGTAAAGGAGCATTCCCCATGTCTTGAACCATCCTGGGAAGCCCCAAAAGGTTCGAGCAGCATTTCTGCCACCCTGTGTGCAGACCTGCTTGGTTCTATGTATGGGGCAAGAGCATCCGCGGAAGGAGAAAATATTATTTGAGGGAGCTGAGTAAAACTTAAACTTAAAAGATACTTCTGCACACACAGACATGCATGCAGAGACAGAGACAGGCTTACACACTCACAGACAGACACAGACAAACACAGACACCACCCAGAAGGTAAATGTGTGGATGGAAAGGGGCACTAAGGAGGGAGGGGTATGTGTGGGGGGCCAGATTGAGGCCTCCACAGTGGGGGGGGGAGTGGGGCAGGGGTAAATGGGACCAAAGGGTGGGTCGTGAGACTCCCGCTGCTGTGCACATCCCTGGGGCAGGCATGGGGGGGCATGTGCCTCCTGATTTTGTTTACAAGACTTTGCAGAGAGGGGCTGCTGCTGTGGGCTAGGCTCTGCGCCCCACTGCCCTGGCAGCTGCACAGTGCACATGCCTCCCATTGCCAGGTGGGCAGGGGACGAGGCACAGCCAGCTTGCAGGAGACACGTGGTGTCACATGGCTCCAGCACATTGGCAGTGGGGCACAGAGCCCAGCCCACAGCAGCAGCCTGGCTCTGCAAAGCCCTATACACAGATCCAGGGGACACGTGCCCCCCATGCCTGCCTACACAGTGGCGGGAGCCTCCTGCACCCCTGGATGAGCTGCCCAGGCTCCAACCCTCTCACAGCCCACCCCCAGGGCCCCATTGAGCCCTGCCTCTTTCCCACTTCCTCCCTCACTGCAGGAGTCTTGATCTGTCCCCTCACCCCTTCTCTCACCCACAATCCTTTCCATCTACACACTTACCTGCTGGGCACTGCTCCGCACATGGCCTGGCCAGGCTGAGTTCCCAGCCGCCTGAAGGCTCTGGCTGCTTGTCTGTGTCTGCATGCATCCCTCCCCCTGCTGCTGCAGCCATGTAGAGCCCACGCCTGGGCTGCCCTGCAGTGCTCTGCCCTGCCACCGCTTCCCTGTGCTTGGGGGTCTAAGCCCCATTAGCCCCGGCCTTCCACCACCTATGCAAGAGACAGCTATTATGAGCCAAACTCTACTGGGGCTTCGTGGGTTGGTTTGAGTCATGGGAATATGCTCCCCCTATCTTGCACAGAATGGGGTCATCCCAGTTCTGTGCAGAGGGCAGGAGGCAGATGTGCCATGGCTAAGATTGTCCTGGAGCCTTGGGACAAGTTGAACCTCAGGAGAATGCCCTCCTCCTGTCCTGCCAATTAGCTGATTGGCTGGGATCCAGCAGGGTGGGGACACCCAGGACGGATCAATCTGCAAGGGATTGCCCCACTTTCCCTCCCTCCCATCCCCTGGCAGATGCCCAAGGTGACTTGGGTCTGTTCAGGAGCATTGGCATCACTGCCTGAACAGTCCTGGGACTTTCTGATTATTAAAATAGCAATAGCAGGGTCCCCACAGGGCTCCCTGATACCTCACCACTGCATGGCCTATCAGGGAGCCAGTGCTCTCCAGTTTTCTCTCCCCCTGTCTTTTGGAGCAGGGGCCATAGGAGAGCTCTGTGAGATATTGGGGGTCCTCAAAATGTGAGAGAAGTGCATAGGCATTCATGCTGGCATGAGAGAAGAGAGATCATCCTGGCTGGAAGTATGCTAATTTTTTTTTTTTGCTGAAGAGCCAGGGAAGAGCCTGGAAATAATCATTGAATGGCTGTATACTAGTTTTTTGTACAGAGAGAAAGGTGTTCCTTCTGGTACACAAGTAGTGACTCTCCCTAGCCTTAGTCACCTAACATTGTGGTGAAATGCCAGTAGAAAAAGAAAAGTAACATTAGATCCTTAAAATCAAGATGATATAAAATTCAAGCTTGAGGGATTTCACAATGCAATTGGAATGATACAGCTTCCCTGATTAAAGGGAATTGTATTTTGTACAAAGCTGTGATTCGTTTGATAATGTGACAACTTGGGATTGAAATATTTACTCAAAACAGATGCCATATGAAAGAGAAAGAGTTAGAGATGCTATAACAAAGAGAAATAATCTGTTGCAAAATTCTCAGATTATGGCATGTTTTAGCATTATTCTTTTAAGGAAAAGGCTTGTTTCATCATTCTGTGTCTGCACCTACAAAACACAAACCATTTCCCTTGTCTAGGTCCTGATCATGGCCTATGCTATACAGGCTCATTCAATTAGGTTTCATTTAGGAACAGTTTGAAAAATAAGGGTTACTGATTATGTTCTCTATTATGGACATCAATCTAAACATCTCCATAGATGTAACTTTCAACCCAGAATCTCAAGATGAAATCACCTCTTATACACTATCTGATTATTAATACCATGTTTACTATAGTACATTAATAAAATATGTATCACTGAAAGTTTGATTTTATAGTCCAGAATTTCTTATGAGAATTAACAGTGCATGTTATTAATAACTAATTGGAGTGTAAATAGTAATGTGTTTTTGCTGTTTGCCGGTTGACAAGAATCTTTATTTAAAAATGTAGTTGAGATTATTTAAATCAGTAAGTCAGATTTGTAGCAATCAGAAATATGATTAACTTCTATCTATGTTGTTACTAAGACAGTCAAAGAAATATTTTAAAAATTAAATGAAGCTTTCATCTATGTAGATGAGGCCTTATGAAAAATCAGTGATATTCAGAAGAGGAAGTCTGATCCATTACTCTAATCCATGTTTTACATTACATAAAAATGAAAAGGCAATAGGATTTTAAGACAGTCATTGAAAACATATCTTAGGATTTTGCTGACTACACAATTAGCATTGTTATGTTATGACATAAATTAAATTATTTGAAAGAATCATGTTTAGAGTTGTCAAAAATTTGGTTGAATCCCCTTTCTTCCCAAGAATGAAAACAAATTGGTTAACTCAAACCTTTAACAGATTCATGTACATGTTCTTGTTTTGGACAGTGCCCCTATAAATATTTTAAAAAGTAAAATATTTCCTTTTGATACTTTTAAAAGGAAACATTCTGGTTCTTCATTTTTAATGAAGTTTTATTAATTTTTTTTCAGTTTTATTCAAGGCAGAGAGGACAGGAGGGGAGGTTTCATTTGGGGTATTCAGGTTATTTAACCTGAAATCCCATTTTTTTTAAGCTTTTCATTTCTGAATTGAAAATATCTATTTTTGCACAACCTGAAACAACTTTGGGGGGGATTCTTGGTTTAGTCAGTCAATTGCAGAAATCATTCATACAGCTTTAGCATAATGCTCTAATTTAGTTATCTGCAAATCTCACCTTTGTATGTGGGCATGGAGGCATCTCTCAGCCAGTGAGAGACAGTTGTCAACTAGAAGAAGCTATTATATATCCACTCTCCTTTCCTTTCTCTCTGTTTTTCTCCCTCTCCCTCTCTGTCTCCACCTCTTTTTCCTCCATTCCCCTCTCATTTCTTCTTTTAAAAGGCATATGTGCATAGACTGTGGCAGGTTATATGGTGCACCTGGGACTATGATCTAGCATCTGTCACACCCAGTGCTATCATTATTGTGTAGTATGAAGTAGTACTGTAGATTTGGCTCTCGTTTTATGATTGTACAGCATGGAGAGAAACTGGTATACTTTGCTTTCTTAATCTTCTTCTAATTGTGCTGGGAGCTAGGCTGATTTCTACTTGGAGGTCTAGACTTGACTAATTGGTGCACTGCTAGGCCATTCTTAAAATATTATGAATGAATGAATGAATAATGTTCTATCCAACATCCAGGAAATTTAGTTTGGGAAATTTAGTTTTAATGGTAAGTATTATACCTTTAGCAGGTTTCAATGTTGTCCATGATTAAAAAGGGTCTTACTGAAGTCCATGTAACCTGCGCATTAATCCTGGGAACAGTAATATATGGAAAGGAATATGCTTCTGTGTTTCATACAGCTTGTGTTTCCTTTCATCTTAATTCTTCTATCTTAATTCTAAAGGAGGGAAGCAGGTAGGACTTTAGCTTTACCATTAGGCCTGACAAGGACTGTATTTTATAGTGGTCGTGTCTTTAACATTCATACTCATAAGTTATAACATTCTTTCAGAACCTTGTGGGAACAATGTTGCTAGGTAGTTTGGCATGGCTACCATAGCTAGATAACTTTGAAATAAGCTTGCAACAACATCTACATGTAATCACATTGCACTGTCATGTGTCTTACAGTTGCAGTGTCCATTGATCTCTCTCTTTTGATATTAATGTGCATTTCATGACTGTACCTTCCTTAGAAAGTTATCTTGAGTGGTTATGATGGGACAGCTGGAGAAGTCTGTTTCCACACATTTTTGCTTCAGTATTACCAGTTTTGAACTTCAGGATTTCTTATGGTAATTTACAATGAAACTGATGGTTTTATCAACTAAGTGATTTGTTTGTTGGCACCCAGCTGCCTGTTCAAACCGTATAGAATTAAACATAAAAATCAACTATCTACTAATGAAAGAATATGCTCCTTAGTTTATATGTTTAGAAAAATACATGCATAGAAATCTATATTGGACATGTTATGCCAGCAGTAATTTTACTGATAGTAAAATGAATATGGACTGTATTCAGAAAACAATGTCTGTGATCTCATTTTTCTCCAGCACTACATATTATAACCATCTAACTTCACACTATATTATTTTTAAAAAGTCAGAATACGTCACTACGTAAGATAAAGTCTTTAATAATAAACATAACTCACTATTTCCTGAAACTTATTGTATTTGATTGCAATCAGCCCAGTACACCTACAGTTTAATTATAAAACTACGAAGGTTTAATCAATTAATCTTGCAGAACTGTGGTATGTATTTTAGCAGTTATACATCAATCTACTCACCTAAAGTTTAGATAGTATTTCAGCTGCAAATCATTGGGATGAAGTGACCTATTAAAGTTAGCTAGAAGGCAGAATAAATATGTACTTTTATAGACCAAGATATGTAAATAGAGCACAAACTTTCATGAACCTAGGTTTGGACATGTTAAAGAGAGAATCCTTGCCTGAAAGAGAACAACTCTGGCACTTAACACATGCTAAACTGCTTATCCATGTTTATGCTTGAGTTTTAACCGCACTTAGTATGAAATGGAACATGTGACACTCCCCTAAGTGTACTAGTCTGGTGCAGTACTAGTGGCAATTGATTCTGCAGGCTTCCAAGCCAGTTGGTCTTGGCAAAAGCTAGTGACTATTTCTAGCTTTGGACCTCTAGGCCACCTTTCTAATCTCACATTATCTAGGATATAAATCCCCATAGTGCAGCCTTCCTAGATGCTGAAACCAGTGTTTTGGAATACACTAACTTACCCTCCCTGACTCATTTGCAGACACCTTCAGAGTTCCAGCTAAGCTGTAGGAACATGAGCTTCTAATTTAACCTGTTTGGGGACAAAATCAAAGAAAAAGCAAGTAACAAAGGCTTAGCACAGGAATTTCATAGTTCTAGTCAGTCATCCGTGACTGAAAATAAGAGCATTCAAGAATTACAGACCTTTGAAAGGCAAAAGGCAGGGTAGAGATGCACCTTCTAGACTAACTACTATATTCACTCAAATATAAGATGCCACCCAATAATTAGATTCTCTATATATAAAAATTATAAATCTGTTATAATTTTCCAAGTACAGAATCTAATTATTGATGTTCTGCCTTGCATTTGCCCCCATCCTACTGCTGCAACATGGAAAATAAATAACCCCATCACCCTCTGCCCCTCCACCCCCAACTTCTTCCCCCTACAGGCCCTTCTCCCTCTCCCTACCATCAAATCCTGCTTTCCCTAAGCACATGGAAGTGAAAAGTAAACTTGAAAACACTGACCTTGAAATAAACATACCTGTAGCAATTTTCATATAGAACACATAGACTTAATTCTTCCAGAATCGATGCATTTTACCTTTTTTTGGAACTGCTGCAAGTTTTAGCATAGTTATCCCATAAGCATACTTTTAAGCATCACTTTTATACTTACTTATATAGCACAATATATGCATGATTTTAGTCCAGAGCCAAAAGGCTCATGATTTACCATATAGTTCATTCATCTGGGTCCCAACAGAGTCAACAGTGGTTCAAACCAGGATGATCCCACAGATATGTGTCTACTCCAGATACTCCCCACAACCTAATTACCCCACACTCATGATTGCGATCACATGTTGTCAAAAGTCCTCGAAAAATGTATATGCAAATGAAGCACAGGGCAACCTGTTCCAGCTCCATTCCATAGAGGCTGGGGCCACACTAATCATGTATGACAGGCTGAGAGAGGCAGTGACAGTGGGATTCTTGGTAAATTGTTTAGGGCCTGTTTGGTTGTTTGCCAGAGATTTGAGTCTGGTGAAGAAATAAGAATCATTGGAAATGGGAAAGAAAGGTGTAGTTTAGCTGTGAGAGTGAAGTTGTCAAAATGTATGCAATGTAATGGCTCACTGTCACAGAATGGGTGCCACCCTGCTCTTCCTTCCCATGCTGAAGCTCATCTTGAGCACAATTCACTTCTGTTCTAGTGCTCACCATGTGATTTAGTTCTTAGTAGATGTTAGGAGCATGCAAAACGGGCCCTATTCAATTTGGATTCAGATTTAGCCTGAATCAGGGACAGTGATTCGATTAATTGATTTGGATCACTGTCCCTGATTCAAATTGGCTGAATCCAAATCTAAAGATTCAATGTAGATTTGGAAGAACAGCGATTCAGACATAAACACAGCTTTGAATGTTTTTTCTACATACCTCAAGGTACCAGCACGTCTTGTGAACACTGTGATGCTGGGGTGCATGGAGGGTCCCACAGGAGTGCAGGGGGACCCTCCACATGCTCAACAGCAGACCTGGAAGTGGATTGGAAATACTTCCTGGGTATCCCCCTAGACCCAGGAGGCACCAGTTGCTGAGCTGGGGGGGGGGAGGGGGGTCCCCTGCAAGCTCCCTGGCAGACTGGAAGTGGACTGGAAGTGCTTCTGGTCTACTTTCAGGTCTGCTGCCAAGTGCGCTGGGGAGCCCCTCATGAATCTGTGGGACACTCCAGGCACCCCAGCATCGCACCATTCATGAGCCGCCTGCTACCTAGAGGTATATAGGAAAGACATTTAAAGCTGTGTCTATGTCTAAATCTTTCCAAATCTCTTTGAATTGATTCAGAGGGTTCCAGTTGGTTACAGAGAGATTAAAAGGTCATCTGATTCAATTCAGATTTGAAGATCCGATTACCGAATTGGGCTGAATCTCTATCAAATCATACAGCCCTAGTAGATATTAATTTAAGAAGGGAGGCTGCTTACGGCTCACAAAGGTGTTAATATGGTGCTCTATTGTCTCTCTCTCATAGATCACTTGTCCTTGAGTCTGGACAACAGATCTTAGGCTTCTCTGTTCTCGTCTTCTGTGCTGTCGCTTCTGAGCAGGCCGTTGGTACGCCCTGCACGTCTCTGGGCTCCACCGGCTCAATTACACACCGGGACTTCTCAGGTCCTTTTATTCAATACTTCTTCATGCTCTGTTACTCTCTTACTTTGTATTTAAGTCTGCCTGGTCTCTTATAGGGACCTCCTCTTCACCCATTTTCTAGTTGCCCCTGGTCCTCCAGGTTAACTAAACAAAAATCAGGCCCCTCCAGCTCTCAGAACAAAAAAAAAAAAACATACGTTCCCTTTCCCTGGGATAAATATGATGTCTTATCTCTTTGGGCATTTATACATGTACTTTTGTCTGCTCTGACACACCGGAAACGCAGCATGTCAGAGCAAACCCGATTAATCGAGTCTTTGGAGCATGTGAGCTGATGCACCCAGAGCTGCGTGTGCATTCATACAAACAGCAAAATGCATGTCAGCACTGAGAAAATGACAGTGCTGCACCTTTGAACTAAAACACCTTCAATGTGTTTCAGTTCAAAAGCACGCCACTGCCATTTTCTGAGCACTGATGCACATTTCACTATTTATACAAATGTATGCATTGCATCCCCAGGCACTTCTAAAAGCACACAGTGCTGTAGTGCACACATGTATACAAGTGCCCTTTAAGCCGTCTCCTCTGCCTTTAGTGTCCATCTCTTTAAGGCTGGGATCCTCCCATGCCTACCTCAAGGGTTCACTGGCCTTGGGTAACTTGTAAGCCTCTTTCTGCTACTGTCTTAACATTTCCCTCCATGCAGGAGGGATTCTTTTAATCTGGTGGTTGTCCCCGCCATACTCACTGCTCATTTTCCCCTGCTGGTATCGGTTTTTATGAGTCCAGGACAGGCTGCTAATTATTCCGCTGAGGTCTCCCTTGTAATGCTGGCCTTGGGGCTGCTTCCTGTCCCTTGCTTGTAAGTTCCCATGATAATCTGCTGTGCAGGCTTATTTACAGGGCTGATTTTCAGGGTTCTCTCTCTCCTCTGCCTCCTGCCACACTCACCATGACTTCAAAAAGAGTCAGTGCTGAGGAGAACTGAGTGCAATGGGCAGTACCACATATCTTATTCAGACAGGCTGCAAAAAGCTGTCCTTGTGGTAAGTTCCTATCAGCATGTTTGTACAATATGGCCCATGTGTTTTATAGTCATGCTCAGTGTTGGCTGCATTTAATCAGTTTCTTGGGTAGTTTCCATTACTGAGCATGTGCTGCTCTTGACAGCAGTTTAATGATAGACAGTGTATTGAATTAGATTTCTTTGCAAGCAGTTGTAAGATGAGGTGCTTTTGTCCCCATGTTGACTGGGGGGAAAAAAGGTGTTTTGCATTAAAGCAAACATGGTATAACTGGGTGCATGTACATGCTCGTTAATGTGCTTTTGGTAGTCTGCATTAAATTTAGTACCTCTACTGTGAGGGATTAGAAAAAGGTGCATCAGCCTATCTTAATGTGCATTAACAACAGTGCACAGTTTTTTGTGACACTTTAATGCTCATTAAAATAGGCTAATGCTCATTAAAGTGCACGTATAGATGTGCCCATTATGAATCAGAGTTAATCCATCAGGTGCATTTCTGCTTGGCTTCTGCCTGCCTTCAGACTAACATGGATAGCTACAGCTCTCAGATCTTTGAAAGTTAACAGAAGTCTGGAGAAGCACTTTTTGGCCTTTGCAGTGTCCTTACTGCTCCCTGTTTTATCATACATGAGACAGGTGTTGGTCCTAAGTATATAGAAGCATTTTCTTTTATCCTGCACACAGTTGGAAAGATTCTGTCGTCTCCCCTTGTTTCGCATGTCCCATATATTTAAAAAAGCTATTTTTTTTAGGAACAGTGGGGCAGTGAATGGCAAGCAGATTCAATAGCCCAAGATTGTGAAGTTGTTGGCTTCTCTGTGATGGTCCTTTAATGATGTGTTACATATCTGTCAGGCATACCACACTGTCTGCAATACAGTTATCAGTCTTGGGTAAGTCTAGGTTTGTGTTCAGTACACAATACCAAAGGGAGTTCACAATTTGATCTAGACATTCTGCTCTGCCACAGTACTTTCACTCTTCGGGTGGATTTCAGTGTTAATTTATTTAGCGTATGTGGTTTCAGCATATTGTTTCAGCCATCTTAAGGTGATGTCATCACCAGTGTGAAGATCTTGAAGGCCACCAGGCAGCATAGTAAATGGACACAAGTAAACAATGTGGGACATGGTTTGAACTTGTCAGCAAGGGCATTTGTTGTCATTGTGAGACATAGTGACCCTGTGCAGTTCAAAAATGTTTGAGAAATGCCCAATAATGGCATGGCCAGTTAAATCCTCGATGGCTGACAGTAGAGTCAGAGATGATGTGGTGATGTTAGCACCACTGTCCACCAGGTAGTGCTTAGGGATCATTAAAGCACAATTAAGCCTTAAATGGAAGGTGAAATACAAATGCAGACAGTTGTGACCTAAAAACAAAGTTTCACTTAAATGCAGACAATTCATTATCTTAAAATCAAAGTCTTGGACAACTCAGTTTCCTAAAACGTAAGTCCAACTTTATTAGTAAAACAAGTATTATTTTAGAAGTTTCTATATTTAGAGAGAGAAAAACATTCAACGCAATACTCTTACCCAATCCCAGACGTTACTTTGCTCAACAGAAAAGACGGCCACTCAGTTCCTGGAAGCAAAGGGTACGTCGTGGGCTAGGATGGTTTACTTGAACTTTTCATGATGAACTTTCTTCCTCCCCCTTTTTATGTTTTTCTTCACTTCTTTGATGACTCTTCACTTTTGGATTGGTCTCTCTGTAGTCAACATACTGTCCATCTTTTATCCCATCAGTATATTCCTTTGTCTAACAGTTCCATTACAAGCACACCTCTTAATTTGGCCTTTTTCCAGTATATGGACATACTTTGGGCATTGTCCATTGGTCTCCCTTATAACCTTTCACTAATTTTCACTAATATATCCAATACTTTCATCCCTCTGATTCACATGGTTAGTGCCAAGTTCAGTTAACTGGGGCTAGTAACAAGGCCATTGCTATGTTATGTTAAAATAATTTCTTACAGTGATAAAAAAGAAAAGATATAATGAGTACCAATGAGCTCTACAATAACAACTCAAAGCCAGCTAATAATAAAAAACAAAAAGTTAATAAGGACACGACTTAAGCAGTAATTAAATAAGGCTAAGCTATGAACAATAATATAAGCAGGTGCAACTTCAAAGCATTAAACATAACAAGCTACCCTAACTGTGATTGATTGGTGCTTGTACTGACCATTTTTCATGCCATCAAGTAAGTAAGGAAAAGTCAAAGGATTTTGAAAGGGTGGACCATTTTGGACACCTTGAGGGGAGTCAAGCTATTGGTGGGTGGAATATGTTCCAATGCACTGGCAGCGCAGGATTATCATAGAGTCTGGCTAGTAAATTTAATTTGTGTGCTGGAGATGAGGGGGAGCAACGTTACTGAGGACTGGTGACCATGAGAGTGGAGTGGGTACAATGTGCCTGACAAGAATCAATGTAGCATGAAGTTGGGTGTCTACTAATTTGCTGTGTGATGAACGAGCCCATACATGGGCACAGCATTCTGCAGCTGAATAACACTGTATGTGAACAGATGAAAGAGGTGTGTAGGCATTGGCACCCCAAATGGAGCCTTCAAGTTTGGCAAGTAAGTTATTCCTTGTTTTGATTTTTAAAGCAGTTTTCTGGAGATGTGATTTAAAGGTTAAAGTCCAGTCAAGGGTGACTGCAAGATAAACTCGGTTCTGAATTTGAAAGGCTGACCATTTAAGGGGATAGTGAGTTCATAGTTACTGCTGGCATTATGCAGAGGGAAAACATTTGAGACTGTCTTTGAGATACATCAGCATTAATACACACAAAGTACTTGGCATGTGTTGTTTTATTTTTTTTAAATGTCCATGGTGCAAAATAAGACTATAAAGATATGAAAGGATAAATACAGATGTAAAACAATAATGAATCCTCAGTCTATAATTCAGGTTGCTTAGCCAGAAACCCTTTGCAGTTTCTCAGAAACTGTACAGTTTACTGTGGGATACTAAGTTTCACTGAGCTCTTATAATTTTCAATAGTAATTTGTGAACAAAAGAAATATGTCTAGCTTGTTTAAAGTAGAAGAGATAGTAAAAAAAAAAAAAAAGAATTGCTCACATAAACAAATCACATAAGGGTTGTACAGGGCAGACCTCCAAGATATAACGTTCATCCCTTGGGTGATGTCAGAGAGTTTCTAAGAGCTATTTTTTTGCAGAGCAGCCAGAAAAGAAACATGAACAAAACAATCAAAAGTGCATGAATCAGCAGCAGTTTTGCTCTGCATTACAGCAGTTTAGAGAGGGAAAAAGAGTTTCTTAAACCATAACACTAGTTTAAGATGAACTTCTCAGTCTACTTGCTAAAGGTTAAGGGAAAATGTTATATAAGCTTCTAATGAACAGTGATGAATTTGGGCTGTATAAAATGTTTGTCGGTAGAACAAGTACATTTATTCTCTCAGTGTCTCAAGCTACATAGTCTCCATCCTTTTTTCAGTAAAGATGCACAGTTATTTGTACCTGTATGATATTTTTTTTGAAAGCAAAGGATGTGGCCATATAAAGTACAAAGTAATGATATGGATGCCTGGGTTAATAGCTTTGCAAATAGTGAAGTATCAGTAATAAATTCAGAGTATATTCATAAGTAAATAAAATAAGCCTTTATGTTTATTATGCTAATGGTGATTTGTTTAATCTAATTAATGAACAAAACTAAAGGTACAGAAGAGCTATATTTGGTGGTTCACTGTCTTATACAGGTACCCATGGGGTAATCTTTGTGGAAATGTTATGTCATTAATCCATCTGTTTGTCAAGCAGTACTGAGTCTGACAGATGGCAATACCTGAAGGACCCTAAATTCGCAGCAAGAGATCAGGGACTTGGGGGTCTTTAGTAGCTTACAAACTAAGTGCTAACTGCTTCCTATTCTAGGTCACTCAGGTCTGTTGCCTAGAAAATTAGGAAATGCCAGAAGTTGTTTGATATTACACACAAGTCTTAAGCAGTCGTTCTCTTCCTCTTCCCTTTTTTGTTTCCCTTTGAAAACAGTGGTAGTGTCCTGCAGCAATGATTTCTGATACCTGTCTAAAGAGACATTTTCCTAATGAAAAAGTCTGTATTTCAGTGAAAATCCTAAATGGGCATATAAAATTAAAATTTTCTGTTCCTGCCATATGCTAGTTCCTATGGAGGATAGGTGTTGTCACTTAAAAGCTGAAAATCTGCCCTCAGATGCCAAAAGAAGAGGCTAGTAAAAGTTCTAGGTAGCAGCTCTGCAGTAAAGCAGACACAGAGTAGTGATGAGGATATTATGAGTTTCCTTACCCAATTAAAGATCTCTGTTTAGTGGGAAAATGAAGGTGACTATTTCTATGATTCTTTACATTGTGATGAGGATGAGCTGGGGTGCCTGGGATGAGGATCAGCTGGGGTGGGGGGAAGAGCGCTGCTGCAGGCATAGGCTGCTTGCACATGCATGCGCATGTGCATGCATGCCTCTGTGTGTGGGTGGGGGGGGCATCCTGGGTGAACTTGTATTTTGGCATCTTTTGCTGCCCTGCTGAGCAAAGCTGAAGGTGGGGGGTGGGCTGGGCAGGGCACCACTCTCCTGCCTGGGGCAGGGATTGGCTGGGGGTGGCAGGGTGCAGTGTCCTGGATTTCCTGAAAAATAATATGGTCACCCTAGATTGAAGCAGAAAATAGAGGAACTGGAAATTCCAGCTATTTTGCAGAATAAATTAGAAATCACAATAATTGGAAATCTCAGTTTTTTTAGTTATGAGTTTAAAAAAAAAAGATTGGTTTATATATTACCATAGCATTTGCTATTAATTTAATCATTTGAAAATAATTATTGTACATGTTTTTCAAATTCTAAACAATAAAAAATATAGGGAATACCCATTATTCCTTCACAATAATACTGACTTTCAGGAAGTTAATGTCCAGTTTATGGTATCCATGGTCTGTAGCAGATGTATGGTAACAATGCCTGGGCTGTAACAAAACTACAGGTTTTATTTCCAGGTCTTCAGATAGTGTTTTATAGATAAAGAAGGCTGATATGTTTGTGTACTTTCATAATCTTCCAGAATATTAAACATATGGTTAACCTGTCTCACTTATTCACAGTATCTGAATTCAGATGTAGTAAACGACGATGAAAATGCCCTGGAAAAACTGAAAATGCCCTTGTGAATTAACCAGTCATCAAAATGAGCTTGTGTACGCCTCATTCTACAATACCTTGCCAATGATGCCTTAAACCTTTTCAACAAGCAATTCAAGAATTACTTTGACAGTCAGCAAATTAAAACCAGGTATTGGAAGTATTAGAGTTTATACTGCGATACTTTATCTCACTGTTGATTTGTTTTATTAGAATCAGAGAGCTAGCGTTTTATCATTTCCTAGACCTAAAAATGATGAATATATAATTTTTTTAATTATTAGTATGTTAAATTACCTGAAGTAGAGTACATCATTGATACATTCCCTTACAATATCTTATGCCTCAGTTATGGCAAAGAATCTCAGTATTTTAATAGGTAGCATTTGCTAAACTGATGCATGGGTATAACAATTCTTAACAGATTGGCTTGCAGATCTTTCTAATTAGTGTAAAGCAATAGTGTCCAACCTTTCAGTCCTACAAGCTGGGTGACTGATGTGGGCTGCATCCAGTCTATGCAGGGCTAACCCAGCCGGGGCTTGAGCTAGTGTGCAGGGCTGGCTCAGTGTACGGCCACAACCCAGCGTGCTGATCATGCCCTGTGCTAGATTGCACCCATGGTCTCAGCCCTGAGGTCAGGACTATGTCATTTGGCCCATAGGGCTTAGAAATGTGGCAGTGGTGGCAGTGTTAATTACCACCGCTCTCAAATGTCAATATCCATGAAAATCCCTGTGAGCCAGATGACATGCATCTGCAGGCTGAAGATTGAGTACACTGATGTGTAAAGTATTACATATTTTAAATTATTGCTAATTACACACAAAAAACTACTCTAAAAGAATACTAAGGCTATAAAGTCAAGTATTCAAAAGGTCGGAAATACTGGAATTAAGATTTCCTATGCAACAGTTTGCCTACACCAGGGGTCAACCTTTGGCCCACAAGCCACACCTGGCCTGTGGAGCCAGGTTGTTTAGCTCCTAGAGCTCCCTGCATGTCTGAAAATTTGGTGAAGGGGAAGCAGTGGCAGCTAACTGCTTCTCTCTCCAGCTGTCAAATTTCCAGACCTGAAGCAAGCTCCTCAGTCCAGAGAGCACAGTATGCTGGACTGAGCGTGCAAAGCCAACTGGGATGGCAGGGGTCATTCAGGGTCAAGTGGGGGCAATTACAGTGGTGCAGGGCCAATTAGGGTGGGATGGGGTGGTGCAGGGCTGAGTGGGACCAGTTCAATTGGTGTGGGATGGTGCAGAGCCAAGTGGGGCCAATGAGGACAGGGCTACACCAGGTACAGAGCTGGGCTGGGAGAAAGTAGCATGGGCCCATCCAAACACACAGGACTTGATCCAACCCACAGACTGGTCCTGTACCACTTACCTAGTCTATGGAGCCAAAAGATTTAGTACCACTGCCCTATACAATAAGATATTGTCTTAGTTTACATGATTTCATACTGAGTTTTTACCCAGGATCACTGCCTTGTTCACTAATGAGGATAGACACACTCAGGAGATGAAGCAGGGTTATAGAGTGAATGAGGCTTTCACTTGTGTACAATCATATAATTCAACACTGTATTATTTGAGGCCCAGTTAATGATGCAGGGAAACTTCATTCTGATAGTGCTTAACTTTTAAGCACCTGACTTTACAACGCTGATGCTCTGTTCACATAGGATTTTTTGTGTGTGTAGAATGTTCAAGAAGCTTAAAATGGCAAAATGAAAAATGAGCCTGGAAGTGTTTTAAGTTTCTTGCACTTTATATCAGTAGATGCACATGTGCTTATTATCTCTAGAGATCTCTAGTTTGATCCTTGCTCTTGCCCAAAGTAACAGCCATCACATATTGACCAATTATAGAAGTCTGTTTAACCCCCCTGAGTACCATTTTGATGCAACCCGGACTTTCCTCTGGGCACTTACAAAGGCTGGGGTACAAAAACATTGTGTCCACACTTTGCCATAGTTGGATCAAGAGCATTAGGTTCTAGCAGGCATGCTAGGAGCTATCCAGAGCCTCTGCAGTTGTTCTTGCTGGACCTATTTCTGTCTGACTCGGTACATGCAGTATAGGGTGTACATGATAAGGTAACAGCAACCAGTGATGAAAGGCTGGGAATGGGGAGGTGCAGCTCCAGTTGGAGCAGTGCCTTCTACTGTGGAGGTAAGGGGGTTATGGAGCCTGGGCAGCCAAATAGGGAATTGCTGTAGCACCTAAATGAGAGGCCTCGGACATAACCACTAAATGGAGACCCAGACAGCTTCTCTTGGATACTTTGAAAATAGTGGCCACAGAGGGGCAATCATTCACTGAATTTTCCATAGCAATCTTATGTATCAGGCCATCCTTTGTAGAAGGCACAATATCTTTGGTGGAAGAGTGTTTTTAAAGCAAAAAGTATAGTAATTCTCTACGCTTTCATATAATTCTAATTTTCTCATATTTCTAACTTCTCTATGGCAGCTACTGTTCTTTGACAAAAGAACTTTGTTTAAATATTGATTCGACTCAGAGTGCAAATTATTTAACTTTATCATCTTCTCTTTCCTCACTGATTTTATTTTAACTTGGTGTAACAGGGAATTCTTACCTTGTTACAGAAAGCAGAAAGGGATAGCAGGGCAGCTAGTAAAACTGGAGTTAATAAAAAGCCAGGTGGTCAGAGCAGCTGATAGATCACCTGACTGAATGTGGGCAGGCCTGGAGCAGCATAGAAGCCTGGGCCTGAGTCAAGACAGTCAATCTAGCTCTGCAGGCCACTGGATGAAGAGCTTGCAGCTAGGAAGACTGTAGGGGGAGGCTGGGCTGACTTCAGAGCTGCTCTACGGACTGTCAGCAGAATAGTGGTGTCTTACGGAGGAGCAGAACCCTGGGTAAGGGGAAGACTTGCTGCAAGACAGCAAGCTATTATTGGCATTTGCTATACCTAGAGCAGGTTAAGTTTGTTACACCCAGTGTGCTTTTTCCCTTTGTTATGGTTTACTACCAGTGGTTTGGGTGGGACTAGAAATGGGTGGCTTGAACGTCCCATTACTGCCCTAAGGGCACATGCCAGGGGTTAGGCTCATGGCACAGCACGGGACCAGGGAGCCCAGCATTGCCTGAGAGGGGCAGAAGTACGGCTAGAGAGCCCACAGGCCAGAGAGGAGCAGAGCTTGGGGCCAAGGGTCCCAGTGCCTGAGAGAAGGGCTGCAGCTAGGCCCAGTGCACTGGGTCTAGGCCAGAGGGACCAATAGCAATGAGGCAGAAGCCAGGTAGGCCAGCGCCCCAAGGGAGTAGAGGCCTAAGGTAGCCAGTGGAGCAAGGTGCCCATCTAAGTGAAACCTGAAACATCTGTGAGGCATGGGCCTGTATATTGGTGAGGGTGGATCCCACGTAATTAACCCTTAAGGCAATGAGCATGGACATGTACAAGTGTACGACTAGGCTTGGGGAGCCCTGGGGCAGCCACCCTTTTTCTAAAAGATAAATACGTCAAGGTATGGCAGGAAAGTGGAAAGGGAGATTACCTGAAGACAGCAATATTGATAAGGTCTGAGGAGGCTCCTGGGGTATCACAACCACCTGTGGAGTTGGGACCCTGTTACATTTGGATTCACTTTTTTCCTGCTGGTTTGTACCATCTGATGCGTGCTTCTCCTGCCCCTCCCCCACCTTTTTTATCCCTTTTTTTTTTTTGATGAAGTAGTATAGTATGGATGTAGCATTATATTTCCCACAAAAACATACTGATATTTATAGCATTTTTTTCCTCACGTAAGATAATTTAATTGAGTTAATAATGGCCTTTGCAGTATGATGTTTTTCTTGTAAATGATTCGTGTCGAGTCCAGACCTCAGTGAATAGCATAGCTTCATCAGAAGCAGATTGAAGAAAGCTCTAGGCCATTCATAGCCAATCCAGGTTTACCAAGAGGAATCTAAAGATCATAGAAAATTGAACTCCATCTGTTGTTGGCCAGATTAGATTTACCTCAGGCTCACCATACTTCTTACAAAGCATTTAACAAATAACTTGAGCAGATGGACCTCTATGGGTAATATTTTTATTTATTCCAAATCATCATTTGGATGACTTTCAGTCCTCTAGAGCAACTTTCTGGAGAATGCAAGTGCAATATGTTTAGCGTGTGATCTTTCTGACAGTTACTTCTCGTCTTGGTTTAGAATTCACAAATCTACACAAATGAGATGGTAAGTATATTATGGCTGTTTTTTCTCTATATTGGGTATATATTATTCCTACTTTATTTTATTGAATTCTCCTCTTGTTATTTCCAATTTCAAATGTCTGTAACTAATTGTTAGTAATCGTAGTCATTTTTATGAGGTAGAAAATACTCATACGGATTCTAGAAATGCCTCAAAACTACTGTTTATCTTTCTGAATGAGGGAAAATTTTAAATCTTTGCAGTCTATAGAAATATTTAAATAGGAAGTCATGTTTTTTAGTTTGTTTTGGCCACCTAAAAATGTTAAGTTATGAAAATACTTCTCAAAGCATTGTCAGGAAGGAAGGGGTTGCTTCTCAAATTCCACTTACACTATACATTTAAATTTAGTGAATGCCTGCAAGTCTGAGAAATCCATTTAAAATCATAATATTAATATTATGGTTAGACATATTCCCTTTTGATAATCATTAAATTCGTAGAGAATTTGAACAATAGTTCATTGATAGAAAAGGACATATTATAGGGTTTTTTTGTATTTTTTTTACACTTGTTTTATTTCACAGTTTGTTCTGCAAAGATTGATTCTAGGCACATTCCTTTTCCTCATGTATGTTAGGCACAGAAGCCTGGCAATTAATCAAGCAAACCATTTTTGCCATGCTGATGATCCCATCCTTTAAGCAGATGTAGTAAATGTTAACATGTCAAAAATAAATTACAACCATTTGCTGCCAGAATTGAATAGGACCACATTTATTTTAAGTTTCTATTCAATTTAGATGGGGAAAAATGGTTATGTTTTCCTCCCAGAAAAGACAATTAACAATCAAATAAGAGTTGTTCCATGAAGTAAGAGATTACAGTGGGTTATTTTTGACTTGCTCAGAAATAATTTGGAGTATACAAATACACCAATCCTTACTTCATGGGACAAATCGGAGGAATTTGTTGGTAGTAAGCTTATTTGGTTATCTGGAATAACTTGTTTTGGGAGTCTTGTGGTGAAGTGGGGGTCTCTGGCTAGCCACAGGGCTAGCTTCCATCTGCCTTGGGGCACACCACCTACCATGCCTTGTTGGTAACTAAAGTTGTTAATTAAAGATGGGAGGCTGCCCATCTTACACCCTGATGTTCGGGGGCTATCCACAGCTCCATTCCACCCCTACACCTCACAGATGATCTCAGGCAGTTAGCTAAACCATTGCCTTTGCCCATTAGCTGTGGCCCCAACCCTGGCGGCCTTCAGCTTCCATAAGCCCTGGCCCCATTTCAGGCCCTGAGCTCCTTATCTCTTCATGGGTGTCCCTCGTGGTGGGCCCCTGGCCCTTTTGCCCCTTTGGTCCTGGCCCCAGCATTAACCAGTCAAGTACCTCAGATTTTCACCTCCTGCCTGCCTTAGGGATCAGGGTTCCTCATTCCCAGCTCAGGTGCTCCTGGAAGCGTGACTGGCCCTGCAGGGTCATTCTCCCAGCAGGCTCAGGCACCTCCAGAAGCTTACCTGTCCTACCTTGCTCTGCTGGTAATGGAATATGGCTCACCCAAAGGTGAGGGCTTTGGTTAAGGCACCCCTACTCGCCTTTCACCAGGGGTGGTAACTGGCCTGGCATTTCCTGGGGGCTACCACACCACTGCATGGTACAGTTTTAGGTTATGCCCAGGACCAGGAGCCTCCAAACCATCCCCTACAGCTCTTGCCCTTACCTCCAGGGATGTTCCAAGCAGCCTTGCAGCAAGGCAGTGGTACTGCCTGCCCTGCCAGCAGCAAACTGCTCTGCTTATGTAGGCAGCCATGGATCAAAAGTGGCTGCCGCAATTAAGTACCTGTTGGCTGCTTGACTTGGCCCTTAAAGTGGCAGGCACCAATACTGCCCTGCTACAAGTCTGGTGTCCATAGGACAAAAGAAAGAGCATACTTTTATTCCCAATTGCTTCCATATCTGCCTTCACTGAATTTGGACACCTAATGGCATATTTTATTTTATTTACAAGTACCAAAAAAGCAGAGTATATCTGAGTTAAATTTAATCTTTTAAAAAAATAATAAAGCATATAGAACTGCCATCAGTTGCATCATCAGCAACAGCATATACACATCTGTTATTCTGGAAAGAATAAATCTAATTTAATTTTTAGGTAGCTTCATGTTTAACAAATAATATCAGTAATGATGGTAGCATCAAATCATAGTTATAATCAGTCTCTGTATATGAATATTAATTTTAATCCTGAAATGAAAACTGAAAGACAGGTTCTTCTTCTGTTGAGAAATGGTGACAGAAGCTCAGATAAATAACCCTGCTGTAATACTAGTGCACCATGCCCAGTGAACCCCCTCTGAGTCCTAGGGATTGTAGCAGTCGAGATCCCCACAATATGATAGGTTGGCACACGTTCAAGCTGGCCAAACAAGGATGGTCCAGCTTCTGGAAGGTGTCCTTGAGTATCCCCAGCCTTCTGGCCTCCACCAGTAGAGGCACCCTGACCCCACCTCCCTCTCCTTGGAAGGGGGAACATCTGTTCCCTCCCAACTTAATCTAGGGCACTTAGAGTAAAGTGCGAAATTTAGAGTGTTTCCACCTTTGGCTTTTTGAACCCCTGTACTTAGCCTAAGATTGTAAGCTACTTGGTAAAAGATGGCTTTTCTGTTCTATGTTTGTACAATGGAGACTTTGTCCTCTGGTATTAAAAATATCAAATATAATAAACATGAGGCTAGGGCAGGTGTCTGAAACACCTCACTGTTTCATAAACTGCATTAATATTCCACTCAAAAAAAAAAGTCTTAGAAAAATGGCACTTCCCTCTCAACAGATATTTTCTTTGCGTGAATTCACAGCTGTGACCACTTCATTTTAGTTTACAAAGTTTTACTGCTAAGTACTGCTGTTAGCACTGTAGAGCTTAGACAAACAAGAGTGTGAGTTGCAATCTATTACTTATGCTGCATCAATAAGCACAATGAAGGACTGTGACTATACAAAGATCTCACTTAAGGCAGTGCTTATTGTTGCATCACAAGTGCCACAAATTAAACCATGTGCCTTCCCTAAGTAACACTCTGATTCCCTTCTCCTGTCTGATCTGCTGCTCTGCTTTCTATTTCCTGCCCTGTGCTCCCTGCTCCATCTGCTGCTCTGTTTCCTGCTCCCTACTACTGTGCTGCCTGCCCTTTTCCCAGTCTGCTGTTCACTACACGCACAAGCTGCACATGTCACTTGTGGCACAGAAGCCAAAGGTTGGCTACCCTGACTTCAAGACCCCTAGGATTTCTCAGCTGTCACTCAAGGCCAAGAAGTTAGATAGGTGTCCACTTCATTCAGCTCACATGGATTGATCAGTGACGCATGGGGGAGGTGGCATGCCCCAGATTTCTGTGCTGATGTCAGGACATGGGGCTGCAGTGTGACTGGAACTAGTACCTGGCAGCAGTGAGGCTGGCAGTAGCAGCAGTAGAAAATTGTGCCCCCCCCACACACTGTCAACACTTACATATTGTCTATGTTTTGAGCAGCATTCTGTGACTGTTCCTTTATGTTACATAAAAACCAAGTGGGCAAGGGGTGCCTTCCCATGGTGGAGTGGTGCTCTGAGCAGTGGCACAGAACCTCCCCACCTTGCTTTGCTACAGAGGCTCCCAGGGGAGGACAGCAGGGCAGGGAGCCCTGAGCCACATCGGGTAGCCTGCATGTGTCCCTGTGCACATACCTGGGGGCACATGCCCCACCCCTGCTCACACTCCTAGGGAGGGAGGCAAAGAGAGGGAGCCAGCCCCGCTTCTGCTGCCTGGATGAGCCACCTGTGGCTCTGTTCCACTCCTCAGACAGGCCCTGCAGCTGCACATTCCCGCCCCAGGCCTAGGACCCCCACACAACCCTGGCTGGGCAGCACCCCCAGTCCCTGCTCTGCCCTAATCTACTCCTTCCTCTCCCTCACTGTGGGCAGCTTCAATCTGTCCCTCCCACCCTCCTGCGTAGGCTTACCTGGAAGCAGCTGGGAGAGCTAGCCTGCATGCTACCTGCCTGTCACGTTCATGTGTATGTGTGCACATGCATGTGGCACCCCCTGCCTCCTATTATCCTCCCCTCTGTTCCTCTCCTCCCCAAGCAGCCCCTTGCTGGCTGGAACTGTGTGAGCAGCAATCTTTTTTTTTTTTTTTTTCCCCCTTTTTTTTAAAACAGGATGTCACATGAGCCACAGCATTGTACCGATTGGGGTGCATGTGGCCGGCAGGCTGCGAACCACTGCTCTAAAGTAACCAACTGCCAGAGGTTTGGTTTTGTGAATATCAACTCATATATTAATACATAAGGAGTCTTTCTGTGAGCAGGGTTCTATGCTGCTCTCCAATGGCACAGTCCTTCCTCCGCGTTTGATGTCTGTAGCAATATATACTTGTATGGACTCTGAGATTTGAAAACAGGTAGGTTTAAACATGTTTGTATTTTGCTTTTACCTTTTCTCTGCTTGGGCTTTATGGCAGTTCAGTTGTTGTCTTTTATTATTAACTTCCCTCACAAACATAGCACACCTGAGAGAGAGAAAGTCATGTCTGTTTGCTATATTTAATGCTTTTTACCTGAGACCTTGTAAATATTTACTATCCACAGATGGAAAGTGAATACGAAGTCTATCTATTCTAATTTCCATTAAACTGACAGTTTAATCTGTTTTCCTTCTGACCTCTCCCCAGACATGAGAAATTTGAAAAGTTCGGCTTGGTTGGAGGTTAAAGTTGTAATACTTGCCTAAAGGAAAAAAGAGGGGCTAATAATATTAAACTTTTTATATCAGCAATAAAATCAGCATTTGAAAACAGCTACTACACAGTTGGGTATGAGGTATTATGTTTTTCCTGGTGACAAATAATGTTGGTGATAATTGCTCCTGTTATAGAGTGACCTGGCGTGCTCCTACTAGTACTTTGTAATCACTCAGGTTGGAGGGCTGGAGTGTCTCTCCTCCTCAGAGTAAAACTTATTGGCAGAATTGGTGCCATAAGGATTAGTAATTATTTTTAATGTAAAACCTGCCTGTTAAGTCAGAACCGTTTGGTGTAAGCCCTGTCCATATTGCAGCATAGACTATCAAAAGAGTTCCAAATCTGATGCCTCTGTGCTTCAGGAAAAAATGTCAAACTAAAGCTAGAGGTCAAATGTTTAAAGCTATATTTGAGTTACAATAGCTTGGACTATTCAGTGAGGTGGAAATTTCTATTCCACAAAAAGTGGGGGAGACAAGGAAATATAAATTAAAACCCAGTGTATCAATCACAACTGTTCTTTCATTCCACTTTGATATGCAGTTCACAGTTCGGCTGTTTATACAATTACATTCAATTAATCACAGTACTCTGTTTAGTGAAATATACCATGATTAGTTCTGTAATTGAAAACTATCAGTATAAAATGGAAAGGTCAATTTAAATGGCACAGTTGCAAATGCGGCCTGGCCATGCTCTTGGAACCGAAACTGTACATTCATGGTTCAAAGGAGTCTCACCACACCTTTTCCAAATGCACTCTATTTCATTTTTCTTGAGTTGAGAAAACCAACTCTCTCTCAAATAAAGAAATCTTAGATATGGAAGAGAACTGTTATATCATAAACTCATCATAGGTAATGCTTTGTTTGGTCTTCTTTTTATATATCCAAAGCCAAGTATTAAACTTTATCAGATCTTTTTAGGATTGTAACTATTTTTAAGGCAATTAAAGTAACACTTCATTAAAAAACAAAAGAAAACAGACCATTCAATGGATTGTCCATTTTTCAATAATAATTTTCATTTTTCTTAATAATTTTAGCAAAAATAATTTATACTTCATAACATGTATGAGTAGTTACCCAAATTTGCAGTTTACATTAGGTTATAGATCTTAACTTATAGATGCTAAAGATGGAAAAGAACTGTTCCAGTGGGTAACTTAATGCATCTCACTGTCAACCTGATCATTTCTGATTGTGTACTTTCTAGTTCTTTGTCTGGTTCTAATCTAAAAGGCCCCAGTACTTCCTCTATGAACCAACTGTTAGGAAGACAAGTCTACCCTTTCTCAGCTTCATCCAATAACTCTTAATTAAGCTTTCATGGCCCTAAAGTCGTATATTCTCATTCCTAGGCTCATTTACAGTCAAATGGCCAGGCATGAATCAAAGTATGGAATAAGAAGATGGTTTCAGTCTTGTTATAGCACTGCATTTATTTTTGATGTTGCTTAGTGCATACTATTCCTTAAACTCTGTTTTGGAGAATTCTGGTGTCTGTCTTGACTTCTGGAAAGCTCAGTGACAGTTAGAGGCTGATAAACAGCCAAGGACTAGCATGGTATAGGGCAGAGGTTGGCAGTTATTTCAGCTGGAGGGCTGCTTAATGAGTGTTGACGAGCTGTTGAGGGCCGCAAAGGTGACCCATTCCCTTGACAAGCATACTGCCCCCTGGTCACCATCTTGGGGCCTGAAGTCCCACCCCCTAACCTCTGATATTTGCCACTGTAAGTCCCTCCCCTTGCCCCTGGAAGTACTCCTTTTGGGAAGGGGATTTGTCATCCTGGCACCAGAAGAAAACCCAAATGATATACTAAAAATCAAACATCCATAATAACATATTTTAATTTAATTTTAAAATAAATTTTGTCCTGTTTGTATTCGTTTGTGCTCTGTATATAGGAGTGATTCCATAATAGCTCAAAATGAAGTCTTCCTGTATATTGGGGGGGGGGTAGTTGTGGCGGGATGTGGGGGGTATGGGTGGGTGGATATGGGGTTTATGGGGGATTGTTTGGATGTGTGCATATGTGGGGTGTGGGAGTGCATGTGGCTGTGGGTGGGTGGGTATTGGAGGTTTGTGATGATGTGTAGGTGGGTATGTGGTTCGTGGGGGGACTGTGTATGGGGGAAGGTAAGTAAGGATGTGCATGTTGTTGTATGTGTGTGGTGGGGTGTGTGCATGTGGCAGTGAGTGGGACTCCCCCCAGAGGCACACAGGTATGTGTGTGTGTGTTTGGGGGGGGGGTGGATGCAGTGTTTGTAGGGTGATTGTGTGTGAGGGAGGTTGTGGGGTTTGCAGGAGAGGGTTTGTGGTTATGGTGGGGTGTGCATGGGAGCCCCTGAGCACACCCCTGGAGCTCGTGCACCATGTGGCACCTCCCTGCCACTGCCAGAAATGTGCAGACCCAGCATGGCCAATGCCTGGCCTTGATGTGTCTTGCTGTCCCCTGGACATGCAGCAGGGCTAGGGAACCTCCTTCAGGCTGCCACCACTGCTGGCCCTAGCCCTGTGGTACCAGTGGGAAGTCACACGCGCAGCCCTGCCCCATGCACCCCACACCTGTTCCGGGCTAGCTCATGCAGTCTGAGCAGCAGCAATAGGGTAGAAACTGTTGCTCAGTGCAGTAGGAAAGTGGTTCCTCCCCTTTGCTGCTTCTGGGCAGTTCTTGGTGTAGCCACTGGAGCCTGTGCCATACTAGGCTGCCCTGCAGCTGCTCTGCAGTGTCACTGCTGCCATGTTGGGCAGCCCAGAGGTGGCAGTGACAGAGATGCATGGCAGCCTGGCATGGTGTGGGCCCTGCTGGTTGCAACAAGAACTTCCCAGCAGCAGTGAGGAGGTAGGGGCTGCTTTCCCCCTGCAGTGAGCAACAGTTTCTGCCTGGCACTGCCACTGCTGCCACTGCTCAGCCCAGACAGGCAAGTCTGGAGTAGGCAAAGGGCACACAGGGTCAGGGCTGTGTGCACGTGTCCCCATTGGTACTGCGGGGCTAGGGCCAGTGGTGGTGGAAGCTGGAAGGAGATGTCACTGCCCAGGCTGCCTAGAAAGGCAATCCAACTGTGGAGCTGCCCCAGCCCTGCTGCGTGCCCAAGGGCTGACAGGACATGCCACAACTGGGTGGTGCCTCAACTAGGCAGGACCAAGAGACCATTGTGGACTGGATCCAGCCCAAGGGCTGTATTTTTTTGCTAACCCCTGCTTTGGAATCATTAGTTTTACTTTCCCTTTATATGCCAGACATACACAATACTAAGGCTCATAGTACAGCAATGGCAGCAGCAGCAGAGGGGAGTGGTGGTAGGTGGGTGGGGGCAAAGTAGGGAAGCGGCAGGAGAAGGGAAGCAGTGGTGGTGGACAGGGGAAAGGGTGGTGGTAGTGGCAGGGGGGAGTGGTGGTGGAGGCAGGTGGGAGCAAAGCATCAGCTGGGAAGGGGCACAGGGCCTGTGTCGGTACACTGGGACTGGGGCTGTTGGGGGCCCAGGGCAGGGTGACTGGAGTGTGGAGCACATGCCAGCAGGGGCACAAGGTCCTCTTGGTTCCGTCATATGGGGCTCAGGTACAGTTCCTGGGTCTCTGCCCGAGCTGTGCAGAGCCCTGCATAATGGAGCTGGCAGCCTGCTCCACTCACTGCTATGCATGGGTCATGGCAAATGACAAGGGACTGCCGGCTATGGAGCCGGGCTAGCTCCGCCCCTCTCCCTGCCACCCTGGCTGAGCCTCATGATCTTCATTACTGGCTTCATCACATGGGGCTCCCTCTGGCAGCATGAGGCTCAGGAATGTGAGACCCACTCAATGGAGCCAGTGGCCCAGCCACACACTGTTGTGGGCCTCACCAGGACCGCGCACTGCCAATGTGCTCCACCTGCCATAGGCTGTGAGTGCTCTGAGGGCCTGCCACCTGCTGCTGCCACTGGCAGCAAGGGCAGTGTGGTGGGGGGGGGCATGTCTGTAGGGTGGGGTCCCACACCACACCTTACACATGCACCCACACCCCCTCATTCACACCCCATGACCCCTCTTCAAACCCCATATGCAACCACACATATGTATGATTAATCTTGATTTTAGTTCTTTTTTTTTTTTACATTTGTTCTCATAGGAAAAAAAGCTACTATTATATACCTCTTCTAAGACTGTCAGTATGTGGCAAACCTAATTCAGTCAGTTACGACACCAATAGTTTGGATGCCCTTCCAAAACTCTTTCAGCTTTATCAGATCTTTTTGGAGGTTTGCTTTCTTAGCCTGTATTCTTCATCTGTTCAAATGAACAACATACTTTTTCTTTTCCTCCACCTCCATTCAGAGAGGTTCCTGACTCCTGGGAAGATGCTTATATGAATGTGATGAATAATGTAAAAAAATATTCATGGAAACTGGATAAAAAAATGTCCTATAAGTAGTTGATTAGTTGCAATGAGGTATAATTAAAAGAATATAACTTTACTTCCTAATTTTTTGTTTGGGGCAGTGGCTGTGGATTTCAAACTGTCTTCAGTGTTATAATATGTAAAGGTTTTGTAGTAGGAGATAAATTACAGGAGAATCTAAAAAGATAAGAAATGTGGATACTTATTTCACTTGTCTAAATTCATGTAGGCCATCCCTTTACCACCTGGTCCTCTTTCCACACAATTCTGTTGTATCCCTGCTCACTTGAATCATTATCATATAATGTAGATATCCTGGCAGAAATCCAGTGAAGTTGTTTACAAAACTCGTCTTGTTTTCAGCAGGGTAAGGATTTCAATCCATTGACTGAAGGAAAAGCATAGCTGGCATTGTGCGACTTGTCTCGTAATGTTCTGAAAAAGCATCTTTGGGGACATTCTTGGCTCTATCAGAGCTGAATGAGGTGTTTGATTATCGTTTGTTCTTTCGAGTGCATAGACCATCTTCTGGGGCAATGTATAACAATGTGTGTCAAGTGCCTGTGTAATCCTATGGTTCCTTCTAGGTTTAGATATGAAATTTTATTTTTCAGTTGGTTGGTTTGTAGATATACTTTAGATAAAGTAATTTGAGATTTGGTTTATCTGTTTATAGTAATAAATGCAAGCTACATAATTGCTGATGATACATATAGGGAATGCAGTAGGAAATGTAATTGTTGACTAAATATTTTATCTAATGTTTTCATTTTATTATAATGAACACTGTACATAGAAAAGATTTCACATATAAAAGCAGAACACTTGTGGAAAAGGATTGCGTTAAAAAGTGTTATTATTGACTCATTACTAATCCATATAGGTTTTTAGCACCAATCCTGATGCCTTAAATTAATATGTAGCAAAGATGCAAGAGGCAAGAATTTCTTAGGATGCAATCTTTTATTGGACCAGCTATGTAGTTGGGATAAAGTTAGGCTTTCAAATGTAAGGCATTTTTTGTCAGGTCTCACTTCAAAGATACTTCAAGAGAAGACAGATAATAAATGCAAGTGTTTTAACCATTTACTGAAAAAGGCACAGCACAAGCTACTGTTTATGTTGTTCTGTTATGTCCTGTATGATATAACTGCTAAACAAATTCCCAGTGCTTAAGCACCACAAAATATAGTGCACCATCAATTTCTCAGGTACACAAATAACTCAAAGTCCAAAAAATAAAATTATATAAGAATCAGAGTTCCTTATGGCATCATATAAAGTCCCTTGTTTCATGTCTTATCATCTGACTCATCGTTTCTGACTCCAGTATAGATCTTTTCAGCTATTACTCAATGTACAGACTCAGCATTTTGAGCCAAGTTACATCATTATTTAATACACCTGGGTTTGCCTGCAAAAGTTTCAGAGGAAAGTTGATTTACCCAGGGAATTTTGTTTGGTTTGGAGCAGTTTGTGTTCTTGCAGGGTCTGATTTACAAAGTCAGGTTTGTGTTGCAGTTTTGGGGGTGGAGTTAAGGATTTCTCTCTTTTGGTACCAGGGATCTTTGAAATACCTCCAGAAGCGTTGCTGATTTAATTTGAATAGCTAGGCACCTGGAGGGTTAAAGATGCTATCCTTCTTCTGAAGTAGTCAATGTAATTTTTCACTGAGCAAAAAACAGATACCTCTTCTCATATCTAACATGCTTTAAATGTTGTTAAACTAAACACTTTTAATAAAGAAGATGTACCTCTTTCTAGATCTTCCCATTTTCAGATAACAAATATACACACTGAAGGTGTCTATTTTGTGGTTTTTTTTCCAGCTATAGATTAGTGGGAAGGGGAGAGGGGTGGGGAGAGGCATTACATATATAGGCATGAATTAAGGTCAGGTTCAGGAGGCAAAGATGAGAGAACAGATTCTTGTCAATTTCTCCATTAATTGTGGCTGGGAGGATTACATGTGTTAAAAGGACAAAATCTCATGATACCAGATTCTACGACTCTCTACTTCCCTGGTTGTTGCTTCTAACTCTGAGTTATGCTTTTTGAAAAGCTTGTGCTTGTAAACGTTTCCCTTTATACACCCAGCAGGTCCTGTGGACCCCCTGGGGGTATGTCTGGCTTCAGGGAAAGCGTTTCGCTCCACAACACCAGTCTCGCAACCTATACAATACCTAAAACTTCTCTGGGTCCCACTATGTCCATTCAGGGATCACTTGCAAATTTACAGATGAGGCTTTCCTTTTCCACCAACATAATTATCACAGTTGCCAATAGAGAAAACAAAAAACCATGAAGAATACAATCTTCTTGTCACCATTTGTCAGTAACTTGAAAGAGTGTTCCTTATCAACCTGGCATTCTGTATCTGAGGCCATAACAAGACTAAACAAGAATGTAAACCTGTCAATTAATTTAATACATTTTCCTTCTTCAGCAGCTGTAGGTGTTTTAAATGAAAGTCCATTAGTGTATGGAAATTGCTGCCTGATGCAAAAACAAGAACAGAATATATTGACAGATTTAGTAGTGACACACAAACTGAAGCATTAGTAGCCTGCTGAGCAAAGTTAGCACTTGCAGTTTAGACAGAGACGTCACTGAAGTATTATTTTGCTGGGCAATGTTATATTAGTTTTTCAAAGATGGTTTTCTGATTATAATTCTTCTATATAAAAATATTTTGTCTATATAATAATCTAATATAAGCCATATGATTACCATCACTCCCGAAATTAAGTTGTAAAATATGTCAATTGTGTGCCATGTTAATAAATTCTTCTGACAGATGGATAGTGCAGAAATGAAAAAAATTCCCAGTAAGAATAGTACTATATGCAATTTCCTCCTGTGTTTAAAAAAAAATAAAAATTTGTGGAATGAATCAGTGAACATCTAAGTGCTATTTTAATACTCATTATGGCATTGACTTTTTTCTATCCCTAATTTCCTGTCCATCTATTTATACAGCATCACCAACAGCTCTCACTGAAAATCACTGTCCATGGAATACAAGTTCTATCTTATTCTAGCACAAATCAACAAAACAGATAAAAATGTGTTTTTAAAATGTCAAATTCTTACTGTGCCTGGGTACTTTTTAAAAAGCATGAAATATATGTAATATAAAATGGAACAAGAATATCCTGTTTTGCCATGGTGCATAGATCACTTGATAATACGGTAGACTATATATAAAGATTAGATCTTGAAGCTTACACAAGCCTTCATTTTTTAAAAAAGTATATTAATTTTTACTGTATCAATTTGACATGTTAAATCTAATAAACTTCTTTAGGCACACACAAGCTCTGAAAGACTAAATTAATTTGCAGCTGTACTCTGCATTAAGGAAAATAACTACTATGGTTGCTGCAAGAAATGAATAATTTATGAAACACCACTCCCATTTTTATTTGTAAAATATCAGCGATGGCTATATTTGGCTCACTAGATGGGGGGTGAGGGTAGGGAAGGAGAGCAATGGATGCAATATACCTTAACTTTAACAAGGTTTCCAACACTGTCTTCCATGACAGTCCCTTAACAAGCTAAGTAAATGCAGACTAGATAAAAGTACATAACTGGATGGAACATTGTGCTCAACGAGCAGTCATCAATGGCTCTGTCTGGTTGGGGGAAGACATCAAATGGGGCTTCCCAGGGGTCTATCCTCAGTCTCATATTGTTTAATATTTTACTTAATACTTAGGATGATTGGATTGAGTGCACACTTAGCAGACTTGTGGGTGACACCAAGCTGGGTGGAGTCACGGACACTCTGGAGTATAATGTTCAGATCCAGAATTACCTGGATAGACTGGTCCACCATCAACCACATAAGATTCAACAAGGTGCAAAGTTGTGCATTTGGGGCAAAATTGCATGCACAAATACAGACTAGGGAAGGACTAGCAAGGCTGCAGTACTTCAAGGAAGGACCTAGGGGTGACAACAGACTATAAAGTGAATATGATACAGCAGTGTTCTCATTGCCAAGAAAATGAAGAGCTTGCTGGTTGTTTCAAGAGGCGTGTCACTTGCAAATGAAGGGAAGTGATTCTTCTGCCCTTTTGGCACCATAGAGGTCTCACTTGGAGTACTGTGTCCAGTTTTGGGCCCTACATTTCAAGAAGGATGTGGATGGATTAGAAAGTATCCAACGCGGAGCAACAAAAATGGTTAGGGACAGGGAGGTAAGATTTCTGAGGAAAGGCTGAAAGAACCAGGGTTATTTAGTCTGGGAAAGAGAAAACTGAGGGGCAATGGTGGTTAATACCAGTCTTCAAATACCTAAAGGTATGTTGTAGAGAGGATAGGGATGGGATTTGCCCTGTGGCAGTTGAGGACAAGACGTGGAGCAATGGCTTCATGCTTCATCAGCAGAAATTAAAGTTGGAGATTAGACAGAATTTTCTGATTTTAAGGGTGGTCAAGCATTAGACCAGGCCACCTAGAGGAGTTGTAGATTTTCCATCTCTGGAAATTTTCAAGAGCAGGTTGACACTCTGCCGGGATGACTTAATCAGAGATAATCCTTGAGTTGAGGGTTGGACTAGATCAGTGGTTTTCTTCTGGGGGTCCACAGACTGTAGCTAAGGTATCCTAAAAAGATTACTATGATCAATCAAAAGTAGGTGAATACCCTTACTTATTATTTAAATGGGTTTGTGCTTCCATTCAGAATTTTCAAAGGAGTCCACATCTCCCTTCAGAATTTTTTTAGGGGTCCACAAATGAAAAAAAGCTTGAAAACTACTGAACAAGATGATCTCATGAGGTCCTTTCTAGCCCTGCTTTCCTACTTGCCATTTGCTAATTGTTTAAAACATATGTTTGAATCTGAATTCTTTCCTCTTGGAAAGACTACAGTATAATCAGCAAAAGTTCTGCCGTTCTGAAACATTAAAATTGTTAAATCCTTCATTCAGCGGACCTCTGTCAAGCATATTATTTATTGTTTTATAGGTTATTATAGTTTCACATTCATTTTATGTGGTACTCTTAATCCCTTAATTTTAGAAATATGAAATAATACTATTTGATAATGTATATAAAAAGGTTTATTTACTCTTTATAATGAAACTATTTATGTGTTAAATGAGAAAGTGGGGCTTTCCTGTGGTGTCCTCCAGGGGTCCATCTTGTCAACCATCCTGTTCAATCTATATCTATATCTAGATATCTGCTGGGCAAGATTTGTATGGAGATCTTAAATGAAGTGCCATAAGCATGCTGGTGATCAGCAGTGTAAGAACATGCCCATGCTCCCAGTGCAGCTACCACACATAGGTGCAGCATCAACTTCCAGTTGCTGCTGCTGCTGTTGCTGCACTTGCAATAGCACAGCTGTGGCAAACCCCCCCAACCCACATTGGCACGCTGGGTGGTTACCCAATTGCCCCATCCTACTTACGTCATTGCTGACACCCAGCTCTGCATCTCTTTCTTATCTGACCTAGGCCTTGAAGTCTGTCTTTCTTAGCACCTGGCTGCAACTGGGAACTGGCAGAGATCTGCAGCTCTAGGGAGGAGGAGAATATCACTATGGCTGGCTGAGACCTAAGGAGTTGGATACTGTGATACCCAAAATTTTATCTAAGTCCATCCCAACCGTGCAATTGGTCCAATAGAAGACATCACCCATAAAAACCCTTCTCTCTCACTTATTACCTGGATCATCACAGCTACAGTATCTCTTCAACACTGTTGTAATACTAACATTTCAGTCTTACGAAGACAGCTTTTCTCTTGAGGATATGCCGTAGTATTCTTCACAAATTAAAAGTTTAAATAGGACATTGCAAGTAAAAGACAAGTTACCTGTCTAAAAACTATTTTTACAAATAACTATGCTTCGGCAGGATCTCTAATCTTCAAAGCTGGTTTCTTCCAGCATTACAAGCCCATATGATCAAAAACTCAGTCATGAATTTAGCTTGTATAACATTGAAATGTTAATAATTAATATTTTAAAATCCTTCTTTGACTTATTTTTCCATCTTCTTGGTGTCACTATCTGAAGCTGTCTGGCACTGTACTTCATAATGATGAGGTGAATAAAATTGCTTTCTTTTAAAAATCGAAAGTGGGAATTTCATGTAATCACCTGACTCTAAAAGCTGGAACTTTAGTTAGACATGCCAAATATTGACGTGCTAAATTCTATTATTGGGAATCCACAAAGAAAGATGACAAAGCAGGTAGGGAAATATAGATCACCCAAGCGAGGGACTAACAATAGAGGGATGGGGTGAGGAGGGGAACACAACTAGGTTACAGGAGATGCAATGTTAGCCAACTAAGTCCAGGGGTGGGGGATGGGGGGAAGGAAGAAGGAGAGGGAGGGGGTTTGCAACGCTGAGAGAGAAAGGAGATAGATACACACAAACCCATTACAATGGTCCGCAATGGTGGAGGAAGTGGTTCGAGGGAAGTGTCTCAGTTCATATAGAGTCTCATCATGGGGGTCCTCTTCAGGGGGAGCGGGGTCATCCGTGGTTGAAGAATCCTCTCGAAGTGAAGGTCCATCTGACGCAGAGGGCACGCAGTTCAGGCGGTCCCTTCCGGGTCCAGTCTGGCAGCGGCTCATCTGGTGGGGTTGGAGTACTGGTGGTGGCCCGTGATGTGTTCCATGTAGATATCGCATGACCAATGGATGATGTTGGACACATTGTGTATAATCAGAGCAGAAGTACTTAATTTCAGCCTTGGGCTTGAAATGGAAACTTGCTTGGGGCTGGAAGGACAGAAGGGATATGCTATGATGACTACTGGGTTTCTTGATTCCTTTACTTTTCTAATTTGGATTCTTTTCTACCAAGGTATGCTGCCTATAGCATACAACTGTCTGGCATTATCTGAACCTCTCCTAATCTTTGTGTTTTAACGTCATGGTGAACCTGGAAAATAGGCAAAAGCAATCCCCTCAATTTTTTTCATTAATTTATTTTTTAGTGGATGAGGAATGGAGATAAAGATGAACAAGGGCCAGATTTTCAAGGACCATTCCCACCCCCCACTCCCATGTGATCTACCCCCAGTCCAGTAGGTATTTTATATTAGAACAAAGAGATGAATATCTGTCGCTCAAGTTCCAGGTTCCATCTTTCCTGTTTGACCTGCCAGGATCCATCCCAACCTTACCAGGATTGCTAACTTTTCTTTGGATGCCACAGCAAATTTTGAAAGTAAACACACTAAATTAATGCACTAAATTTGTGTTATTCATTGCAATCTTAACTTGAATTTTTATTCCCTAGGAAAATTAATAAATAAATTACTTGAGATTATTTGTGAAACAAACATAAAAATGTTATGAAGGATAACATCACTAGGATGATTTGAGTATCTTTCATGCTCTTCTAGCCCCTTTTAACCATTGACACGCACTGTGGAGAGTCAGTCTTATGGTGGTTTCAGAGGTATAACAGAGAGAAGTGAAAGGCTTCTTATATAAACTGCATAATTAAAAACCTGTTACAGTAATACAGTGTATCTAAAATTAATTTAATACTTAATCAAAACCCATCACATAAATGACACTTCACTCAACCACCACATCCAAAATCACTCACACTTTCATAAACTCACTTTGATGTTCATCAAAAATCTCAACTGAAATTTTTTTTTTTATGCCAAAAGGGGTAGGGAGACTTGCTATAGAAAGTGAGAAGTGGTGTTTTGGCCAATATACACAATAGCAATAATCTCATCAATTCTCTTGCAACTCTTTTTCATAGTTTCTTTTTAAAACATAATTACTGAATGAAGTACTAATTAAGCAACACTGAAGTGTTAAAATGACATGAGGGCTT